>NC_090436.1:942869164-947869164 GCF_031143425.1 Pleurodeles waltl | reverse complement strand
CTAATCTTAAAGAGACAGTCAGAATCAGGATGATCTTGTGGCATGACTAAAGCATTGTCAATAAAATGCAGCATGCAAAGAAGAAGCAAATACCGATTACGAGTCATAGTTGCAGGAAATATAGCCGGTGCCATCAAGGGACTAGTAGACCAATAGGAAGCCAGTGACGGCTTTCTTATAAACCCCATCAAAAAAGTCAAACCCAAGAACTTTTTCATCTCTTCCAAATTTGTGGGAATCCACTGGGTAGCTCTAGACTGTGGCCTAAGTCTGGCAGCATTGTCCCTCAAATACTGCTCTGCATACAAATTTGTCTGCTCAACAATCTATTAAGAAAATACATCATCCTTAAACAACTTAAAGAAATTGACAGGCAAAAGGTTTTCTGTTTTCACTCTATACCCTGGGAGACTAGTAAAGGCAGGCAACTCTGGCTGCTCCATGTTTGGAGCAACCCAGAGTTCAGGTCTTCCAATGGAAACCTTTCAGCCCCAGGCTGATGCACCATTGGCACATCAGTGTCCTCCTCTAAAACAGGCCCTTCATCTGCACTAAGAGTGGCTTCCTCATCAGAAGATTCCTCTCGGACAGAGAATTCACTGCCAGAATCCTTCACTTCCTCCTCTTCCTCAGATGCAGAGTCAGTCTCATAATCATGATCAGAAGACAACTCAAACTGCTGAGTAGTCACCCTGCAGCTAGCCATGATCCTTTCTAAGAAAAGTAACTTGACAAATGCGCCAAAAACAACCAGCACTGTCTAAAATAAGTAATAAACAAAGTTTTGCTTTTTCATAAGGAGTTATGTCCTCAAAAACTATACCACTCAGTTGCCTGAAAAAGCTAGACTCACCAGCAACTACTCTGCACAGACACAGCAAGCACCAATGATATCCCACTAAAAAGAAAAAAGAAAAGAATATTAGACATAAGACAACACAAATATCATCGTGCACAAATCTAAGGACAATTTCACACACAATCCTGCATTTAGTACACGACTTACAAGAATGTAATTCATGCAGTACAACAATACTCATTTGGAGTAAATTGTTTTTTCTTACCTAAACCATGCAACTACGCAAGCTGCAGGTCAACCACTGCCAAAACTGCAAAGAGTCACAGCGAAGGAAGCAAAAGCTTTAAACTAGAACAAACAGGAGAAATAAACCATTATAATCACAAATGTAAATACTTCTCCAGTTGACAAGCATTTAGAAAGTTCCCCGGTGTCTAGTGGTTTCTGCCCCCTTAGGGGGCAGTTGTGCCTAAAAAAATAGGCCGATCTGTCTCCAAGGGGGGGGTGGGCAGAAATGGCCATTAGTAATGTGCCCCCATGGGGAGCGACCCATGCCCAGGGGGCCGCCCCCCCAAACAAAAAACACACACACGCGATCCCTGGTGTCTAAGTGGCTTCTGCCCCCTTTGGGGACAGACAGGGCTTAAAAAAAATAGGCCGATCTGCCACCAAAGGGGGCAGAAATGGGCAACACTTCTGTGCCCCCTGTGGGGTTCAACCCTTGCCTAAGGGGTTGCCCCCCCCACACAAACAAAACTAAAAAAATCCCAGGTGTCTTTGTGGCTTCTGCCCCCCTTGGGAGCAGATGGGCCTAAAAATAAAAATAGGCCGATCTGCCCCCAAGGGGGGCAGAAATGGCCCCCAGTCATGTGCCCCCTTTGGGGTCCCCCTAACAAACAAAACACACACACAAACACACAGATTCCTGGTGCCTAGTGGGTTTTGACCCCCCCTTTGGGGGCCAAATCGTCTGAAAACACAGCCGATCTTGCCCTGGGGGGCCGAAACATATAAAAAGATCTTGCCCCTAGGGCGGCGACCCTTCCCCAAGGGGTCGCTTCGCTAAAACCTAATTATAATTTTATCCCTGTCTATTGGGTTTCGACCCCCCCAGGGGCATATCGGCCAAAAAAAGTCTGATCTAGCCCTCAAGGGGGGCCGAAACACTGATCTAATATTGCCCCGAGGGGAGTGACCCTTGCCTAAGGGGTCACTCTCCTAAATCAAGCAATCAATATCCCTGGTGTTTAGTGGGTGGATTCCTGCACTGCCCGCGATTCTGGAGCAGGAATCCATTCAAAACAGGCACACGGGAAAAGGTAAAACTCGTTCCTTTCCCCCTGTGTCTGTTTTCCCCCCAAACTCCCCCCCCACAGAAGAAGTACTTACCTCAAAAGCATCCTCCCTCAAAATGTGCTGGAAGCAAATTGCTTCCAGCGTGTCCCCGACAGCATTTGATGACGTTGGTGTGCTGTGAGCGCGCCAATGTCATCACATCGTCGAAGGGGGATCACGGTGGAAGGGGAAGCGATTCCCCTTCCATTCCTGCCCCAAGGCCCACAGGGGGAGCACTAGCGCTCCCTCCGTGGGTCGGTAGAGAACTAGCTCGTCTCGTCCTCGACACACAGCAACTGTGGCTGCCGGCGAGACCAGCTCCTCCCAGGCACCTGAGGGGATAAAATGTAATCCTTATATATTTTAATTTTTAAGGGATTAATCCCCCTAATTTTTATAGGGTGTAACCCTATCGTCCCACAAATATAAAAAACAAAGTGCAAAGTAAAATATTGACCTAAAAAGACTTTGTACTCAACACATGCCAACAGCCATACCCTCTCACCTAAAATATTCTGAATAAAAAAGCACAATCATTTCAAAACCACTTTTAAAAAACATTTATCAAACCCTAAAAACCTCACTCACCTGCCCCATTTGAGTTCATCTTGCTTTGTACATACAGTTTTTTTATGCCAAGTGTAAGAAGTTTGTTACTCTAATGTTCTAAATAATATCTGATGATTTAAAACTGGCAATCACTGCTTGCCTACACAATTGTATACCTCTCTGATTAAAGGCAGCCTTTAACAGACTTCTGCGTTCATTTAACAACCCTTTACAGAGACAAACTAAATGGGTAACATCTTCTACCCCACATCCACACAGGCTACACAGAGAGTTTAAACCAGACCGTTCCCAGGGAACTGTATTGACTTGACCTGGGAGGTGGTCAAAATGAGATCTAATAAATAAATAAGTTTTATCTTTTTTTTACCACCCCGCCTCCAGGTGCAACTGGGGTTTTAGGGTTTTATACTCATTTACTATAATCCATGAGTGGGCTCTATCAGCAAGGAGACCCTTATCCATAATTAAGGATTTGCTCTTCTCTCTTACGGTTTATGACTTTTTTGAAGGCATCATAATAGAGACTTTGATCCCACAATGTCCAAACCCCCAAATCATGCAAAGCCTGATCCAGATACTGCCAGGATAGAGCCGAGGGGTTCAAACTCATCTCCTCCCAAAGTGTCTGACAAAGTTGGTTCCCCATTGTTTGCTGCAATTTTTGCCAAATTTTAATATAACTACCTTTTTTTACTATGGTTTGGTTCAAATATCCTAACTCTAACCTAATCTGTGCCCGAGACGAGTTACCAGGAAGATGTAACAGGGACCTAACAACTTTTCCAATTATCCCATTCAAAATACCAGCGTCTCTTCCACGCAGAGCTGCGCTTTCATAACTAATACTTGGCATTAGTTATAGAAGAGGAACTTGAAGCCCATATTTGATCTTCTGTAAAACCTTTAGAACAATTGCTGAAGATGGATGAAAGTGTTAAATATGCGAATGTTAAAGCAAAATTGTTTGTCATTTTTAGGGCCGACAGTAGGTAGGCAGGGTCTGAGCAGAAGGCCCTAGATACTCCAAAGGTCAAAAAACCAGAAGTCAAGAGTGCCACTATCAAAAACAATAGGTGTAAACATGGTAGAAAGATGTATTTACCACAACAGTTAAAGCAGGTGTAACAGCACGGAGAACTTTATGAACATACTAAGTTAATTGATTTGCTAAAGATAGCTTATGTGTCAATGAAGGTTGTGAAATGTTTGACATTCAAGTTGTACTAGAACATAATCTTAAGCCTCCGCTTTAGTTGTGATTTGCCTAATTTTCTTATCACCTTGCTGCTCACTATGTCCTCAGAAGCAATTGTTGATTCAGTTTGAGTTTAGCTGTGAGATTATGCGAATGTGTAAAACAAGCACCAGATCTGGATAGTGAAGAGAAGAAAGCACAACGCAATAAGCATACACCAGTATTAGAATAGTTGAATAACTGGTGAACAGCTCACCACTCCTAACCATCACAGCACTCACTGACTATTTTTCATCTACAGCAAAAGATTTACAATGAAAGATTACAGTATAGAGGATAGATTTGTTATGCTAGTTTTGCCACTTTTGCAATGTGCCGGTTTCCATGAGTCCATATGATATTTTATGTGAATTTGAAAGATACATATATGTAGCCATTGAGATATAAATGCCAGTATATTTGAAAATTTAAATCGAACTATAGGTATATATTTTAGGATATAACATAATGGAGCATAATGTAATGTTTATTCGTAAAGCGTACATTCACATTGAAGGGTATCACGTAGCTAAAATAACAAATGTTTACAGATATAATTTTGAGAACTCCTACTGTTCTCTATGTGTTTTATTGATGCTTAAAATTTATGTGATTTATCTACACTGCATAAATGCATCAGCTGCCTAATATGACATCTGTATAATCAAAAACAATCTACAATAAGCAGAAACAACTGTCTTTAATTTCCAAATTCACTCTTTTACATATTTCTAAGCCTAGTATCAGTCTGAAATGTGGAGAAATAAAATGTAAGATATAAGCCATTGATATAACTTTCTTTTTCATTCACAGCACCCGCACTGTCCTGACATTTTGAAACCATCACTGGAAAGTACATTGAGCAAAAATCTGCTTCCCCTCTAGATTCATTTTTCTGTTGCTTGCTTGTACTCTGTATTGCTTGATGAAAAAAAGACCAATGACTAGGTGCCCTTAATTGGTTGCACATGTTATATACATGATTAGAACAATAACAGTGTATTACCCAAGAGAATCAGACAAGATAAAAACCTATGGACTACGGTGCAAATGGATAGTGTTTAGACACAAATCAATATGGATGCTTCGAATAAACAAAATAGTAACATTACAATACGTTATGAATGATTCAATAAAGAAAATAAAATATGTATTTAATTTATGGTCTGTGAATAATACTAGCAATTCAAATTATAATAAATGATATTAAAGGTTAGACATATTGAATGCACCACAGTTGTTATCTTTGTGTCATTACAACTGAGTTTTGAACACAGATGCACAAATGTACAAATAGATGCACACTTGTGCAAATCACATTCTCTTCCTGTGTCTCAATTCTTTATCTCTTGAAATTAGTAGCATTTAGAACCTGTAGAATAATTTTCAGTCCCAGCATTATCTACTATATAAAAATTGGGCATTGCCGTTTAATGGGTTTTAGAGATGTTGATACTCACTATTAGACCTGACAGCCTTAGGGTGGTCTCCCCTAACTTTTTGCCTGCCTCCCTCCACTTTTTGGACACTGTTTTTGCTGGCATTTAGACTCTGCGCACTTTACCACTGCTAACCAGTGCTAAAGTGCATATGCTCTCTCCCTTTAAACATGGTAATCTTGGATCATACCTGATTGGACTATTTCATTTACTTATAAGTCCCTAGTAATGTGCACTATAGGTGCCTAGGGCCTGTAGATTAAATGCTAGTAGTGGGCCTGCAGCACTGGTTGTGCCACCCACTTAAGTAGCCCCTTTACCTTGTCTCAGGCCTGCCATTGCAAGGCCTGTGTGTGCAGTTTCACTGTCACCTCGACTTGGCATTTAAAAGTACTTGCCAAGCCTAAACCTCCCCTTTCTCCACATATAAGTCACCTCTAATGTGTGCCCTAGGTAACCCCTAGAGCAGGGTGCTGTGTGGGTGAAAGGCAGGACATGTACCTGTGTAGTTTACATGTCCTGGTAGTGTAAAACTCCTAAAATTCATTTTTACACTACTGTGAGGCCTGCTCCCTTCATAGGCTAACATTGGGGCTGCCCTCATACAGTATTGAAGTGGTAGCTGCTGATCTGAAAGGAGTAGGAAGGTCATATTTAGTATGGCCAGAATGGTAATACAAAATCCTGCTGACTGGTGAAGTTGGATTTAATATTACTATTCTAGAAATGCCACTTTTAGAAAGTGAGCATTTCTTTGCACTTAAATCTTTCTGTGCCTTACAATCCACGTCTGGCTGGGCTTAGCTGACAGCTCCTTGTGCATTCACTCAGACACACCCCAAACACAGGGTACTCAGCCTCACTTGCATACATCTGCATTTTGAATGGATCTTCCTGGGCTGGGAGGGTGGAGGGCCTGCTCTCACACAAAGGACTGCCACACCCCCTACTGGGACCCTGGCAGACACGATTGAACTGAAAGGGGACCTGGTGCACTTCTTAGCCACTCTTTGAAGTCTCCCCTACTTCAAAGGAACATTTGGGTATAAAACAGGGCCTCTGCCCTACCTCATCAGACACTTGCTGGAGAAGAAACCTGAACCAGAACCTGCATCCTGCCAAGAAGAACTGCCTGGCTGCCTAAAGGACTCACCTGACTGCTTTCTACAAAGGACTGCTGCCTTGCTGTTGCCCTGCTGCCTTGCTGAACTCTTGTCTGGCTGTAAAAGTGCTCTCCAAGGGCTTGGATAGAGCTTGCCTCCTGTTCCCTGAAGTTTCAGGACCAAAAAGACTTCTCCTTTTCATTTGGACTCTTCGTGCATCGAAAATTTCGACGCACAGCTTGCTCTGCGGCGAGAAAATTGCCGCACACCGACTCAATACCTTCAGGGCGACCGGAACTTCGATGCACGGCCTCACAAGGACAACGCCGCCCGACTTCCAGAGGGGAAATCGACGCGATGCCTGCCGTGAGAACGAGAATTCCATGCACAACCTCCTGGAACGACGCGCAGCCGGAAAACAAGCCAAAGAATCCACGCACAGAACCCGGGACATCTGGTAATCCCGCGACCCACAGAAAGTGACTGTCCGCGCGCCAGAAAACGACGCACGACTTCCCCGCGTGAAAAATAACGACGCAAGTCCATGTGTGCAGGGGAGAAATCGACGCACACACAATTTGTCCACGCATCTCTTCTTCTGCGGCCCTTTGCAGAGATTTTCCACTTTAAACCAGGTACTTTGTGCTTGAAAGAGACTTTGTTTGCTTTTTAAAGACTTAAGACACTTTATATCACTTTTCACTGATATCTCTACAATTTCACATTGCATCTTTATTCGTTTTGACCTACAATTATCCTGATAAATATTATATATTTTTCTGAACACTGTGTGGTGTATTTTTGTGGTGCTATATTGTGTTATTGTATGATTTATTGCACAAATACTTTACACATTGCCTTCTAAGTTAAGCCTGACTGCTCGTGCCAAGCTACAAGAGGGTGGGCACAAGATAATTTTGGATTGTGTGTGACTTACCCTGACTAGAGTGAGGGTTCTTGCTTGGACAGAGGGTCACCTGACTGCCAACCAAAAGCCCCATTTCTAACACTCACCAAATTTATCTGTAAGTATGTCTATACAAGCATTAACATATTCTCAGGGGTGATCTAACAGCACATGATTTCTATCATTACAAAAGTCATTATCCTCACCCCTCTGCCTTTTTGTTTATTAGCCTGCCTGGAGAGCTCTTTCTCATCCCATCTGAAAGAGAGTAAGAAATTCAAAGGAAAAAGAAGTCACAGTAGATTAGTGTAAAATGAAAAAATGTGTTTCATTAGCGGGTTTGAAAAGGCAGTGAAGTTCTGGTACTCAAAATATTTTGAAGTAAAGAAAACAACTCCAAAAACAATGCTTCTGGCTTTTTGTAGATTATACATAAACATGCATATATAAAAATAACAAATAGTGCCACTAATGCAGACACAACATTTTTTCCAGTTTGTCACACAGACACAGATAATCAAACAATCAGCCGAATTGTAGAGCACACGTCTCACCTGTGAGGGTCTCAGACAAAGATCCAAGTTTTCATCATCCTTTGGAACTCCTGTAGCATTGGGGAGGTCCTGGGGTGCCAGGGAAGGCCGTTCCAAGCTTTGGCTATGAGGTAGGAGAAGGAGCGTCCTCCTGCTCTGCTGCATTGTATCTGGGAGATATGGGCCAGTGCAAGAGAAGCGGAGCAGAGGTGTCTGGAGGGTTTGTAGAATCAAATGCAGTGGTTGCTGTAGGTGGGTCAGGAGTCATGCAGAGCCTTGAATGTATGGATGAGTAGCTTGAACTGGCATTGCATCTGAACTGAGAGCCAGTGGAGTTTTTTGATGGGAGGGGAAATGTGGGTGCGAGAAGGGAGATCCAGGATGATTCTTGCTGTGGCTTTTTAGATGGTCTGTAGTCTTTGAACTAGGTGGGTCTCGATTGCCACATAGAGGGTGTTTCTATAGTCCAGTCGACTGGTGACAAGGGCTTGGGTGATGATGAATCTTGCGTTTTGGGGAAGCCACTTTAAATTTATGTAACATAAGCAGAATGAAGAAACAGGCTGACACTGCGTTGACTTGGAACCTTATGGTGAATTTGCTGTTCAGGATGATACTGAGATTCCTGGCATGCGTTGCTGGGGTTGGAGTAGGCCCCAGTTCTGTGGGCCAGCAGGGGCGTCCCAGGGGTAGTTGTTTCTGCAGAAGAGCAACACTTCAGTATTGTCTGTGTTGAACTTAAGGCAGTTATTCCACATCCAATTGGCAATGCTAGTCATGCATTGGTGGAAGTTGGTTCTGGCAGAGGTGGAGTTTTCAAAAAGGGAGAGTATGAGTTATGTGTCATCAGCATAGGGTATAATGTTGAGTCTGTGGGATCTGATTATGTTGGCAAAGGCAGACATGTAGATGTTGAAGAGGGTGGGACTGAGTGATGAGCCTTGATGGGTTCCACAGATGATTAGTTTGGGATTAGAGGTGAAGGGTGGAAGGTGGAGTTGTGTTCTGCCAGTGAGAAAGGATGTGATCCATCTGAGGGCAGCTCCTTGGATGCCTAGATCATTAAGTCTGGCGATGAGCATTTAGTGGGAGACTGTGTTAAAGGCTGCTGAGAGATCTAGGAGGATAAGGGCAGCAGTTTCTTCTTTGTTGAGGAGGGCCCGGATGTCATCTGTGGCCGTGATCAGGGCTGTCTCTGTACTGTGCTTGCTGCGGAATCCAGATTGGGAGTCGTCCAGAAGGTGATTGTGTTCCAGGTAGATGGTAAGTTGTGGTTGAGGGCTTTATCTATGATTTTGGCTGGGAAGGGAAGCAGGGAGATGGGTTTGTAGTTGTTGAACTACAAGTACCTGTACTTACTCTAGAAACATTTCTGTACCTATTAACACACAGAATGATCAGAAAATTCACAGCCTTGCTAGAGGTTGAAGAACACCTGCTTGACAGACATTTCTGTGCTCCTTAGCAAAGATACAGTACTTCACTGAAGACACTGTAACTTACTGAGTGTCTGCCATGTTGACTATGGCTGCTCAGCAAAGTTTTTGTTTTTCCAAAACAAACCCTTGTAGCAGGAGTCTTGTTTTAGAAAAACAAAAGAATAATTCCTCTTACAGAATGCCCATTTTTCTTTTTGGGAGTGCCAGGCTTTACCTTTGTGGTCCAAAATAGGATAAAAAGAGGTCAGAATGTGTCTTCAATAGCATGCATGGTATGTTGTCCATTGACTCATGACCAATACCCAATGAGTCACTAGGCAATGGCTTCCACCAGTGGAGCCAGTGTAGTGGAAAACAGTTTACCCTAATCCAACAACAGCAGGTAGGCCAAAAATGTTATGAATTAAATCTCCACTGCACCCATGGCAAAGCACCCTATCCTCCATTCTCTAAATAAGCCTAAGAGGATCTGATTTAGAATTTGGACAGGTACTCTGTCATGAAAATGACTAATTTCCTGTCCTCTTTTACAAGTGCATTAGGATATAATTCACTTGTAATAAGACACAAAGAATATCAATCACCATAGTGACAGTGTACCCATCCAAAAAACTCTAAATCAGATCAAGCCTGATTCTCCTGATTCTCAGTATATGCATGTCCCAATTAAGCATGTTTTATTAGTGAAAGTAAACTTTTTAAAAAGATTTATTGTGTTTCTTTGTGGGTGTATGTTAACAATGAAGTGCATTGTGCGATTATACATATAGTGGGTGTTGGAAAATGGGTCATTGGTTAGGGCAGGTAAGTACCTCCACTTAGCAATAGGCCACCAACCTCCACTTAGGTCTAGTTAGGTCTCAGTAAATTAAACCCAGCTCAACCCTTGGTAGCTTGGCAATGAGCGACAAGGCTTAACTTAGGAGGCTAAGCGTAATGCATTCTGAAGGACTGCACCAGCTGCATACTTGGGCTTCACCTCTAAAAGGACTTTGCCTGTCTTCTACTGCTTCAAGAAGGGACTCCCTTTTTGCTACAGGTACAAAGGAGCTGCCCAGAGTCCCCTGCATCAAGTCCGGCAAGCAGAGCCCAGCTGACCAGTGTCCAGTGGCCATTTGAGGATTCTGACCAGGTGCACTCTGGGAATTGTAGTCCCAACTCCCAAAGAGCAACTCAGAGCTTCTGGAACCTTGAATCAACTTCTAGGACACAAAAGAGGACCTCTGGAAGAGAAGTTTGCAGATGTTTGGAGCAACTCCGTAAGTTGAAGAGGTGCATTGTGAGAGTTGTAGTCCCAGACCCCAAGAGGCACACCAGAGCCTCAGAACCCTTGGCTGGTGCTGTGGACCACTTTCCTGAATAAAACACTTCTGAAAGTAAGTGTGACAGTGTTACCTCGTGGGTGGCCTGAACTCTGGACTTTGTTCCTTTGCAGTGTGACCTTTTTTAACCCTTTGAGCGCTGGTTGCTTCTATGCGCTAGAAAGCATTAATTCTTTAAAAATTCATATCTCCGGTTTCCCTTATACAATTTTATTTTATTTGGTGTCATTTTAAAGATAAAAATATAATCTATTTTTATAAATTGATTTTGGATTTTTAAACTGTTTCCTGTATTTTATTTAATTACTGTTTTGTCATATTTGAATGCTTTACGCTGTGTCTCCTAAGTTAAGCCTTGTCGCTCGTTGCCAAGCTACCAAGGGTTGAGCTAGGTTTAATTTACTGAGACATAGCTGGACCTAAGTGGAGGTTAGTGGCCTATTGCTAAGTGTAGGTACTTACCTGCCCTTACCAATAACCCATTTTCCAACAGTGGGTATATCAGAACAACAGAAAATGTAGATTTTCCTAGTTTATGACGGAAAGTCTTAATTTTATTAAAGACACGGAGGCGAGTATTATGCGTTTCTTCTCTTGCTTTATTTATACAGCAGCAGTCAAGAAGAACAACAAATCCCATGAGGCTTAAAACAAACAGCCAATGGGATTGAAAAAGTAGTATGCTAATATAACAACCAATAGGAACGACCCTATACCATTATGACGTCACTTGACTGCAAGCAGCCCTCTTTTCTTGCGAATAGTTAATCATTGAAAAATAATGGAAATAGAGAACAAAGGATAAACAATGCCATGAGAAAAGCAAAAACATCAGAACAAAAGTCCAGAATTCTGTAGAGATAGGGATGTTTCCTGAAGTCCGAGGGATATGATTCCAGACTTGACGTGAGTGGGAGTTCCACGTGATGCCAGGAGGTCCAATTAGGATGTAGGTTGCGTAGTTGTAGCAGGTGCTGGAAAGAAGGGAGGGAAAAAACACCAAGTTAATCCAGAGGTGGGATAATACTCGCCTCCGTGTCTTTAATAAAATTAAGACTTTCCGTCATAAACTAGGAAAATCTACATTTTATGACAAGACCGGAGGCTCCTATTATGCGAGTTTAAAGCATATTAACTACATTTAACGACATATTATCAACAGGTTTGCAATAGAAAAGTCGAAAGGTATTATCATTGGACCAGTCTGCAGACTTGAGAATATCCTCCAAACGAGAACCTGCCCAGAAGGCCTTGGAAGCCATAGCCCCTCTGGCAGAGTGAGCTCCAAAAGTGGAAATATCTATGCCCGCTAAGGACATGATCAATCTAACCCAACGTGCTAAGGTAGCTGATGAAACCGGGTTATGAGGTTTCCTGAAAGAAATAAGAAGTTGGGAAGAGGATGTTCTCAACTCTGCAGTTCTTTGTTCATAAACTTTGAGACATTGGCCCACACATAACTTCGGATGTTGAGGGAAATAAGGATAGAAAACTGACGATAAATTGGTTTTGGTACGTCGGACAACCGAGAACAACACCCCCGAAGGAGTGAATTGGCGGTTGGAGACGTCCAATGCCTTGACATCCGAAAGACGTTTAATAGAAATTAAACATAATAACATTGTAAGTTTGGCAGATAACATTTTTAGTGATAAAATTGAGTTGTCTGGTAAAGAGTTCAAATACTTTAGAACAACATTAACATCCCACAAGTTATTGTACTTTGGTAGAGGAGGTTTGGAAAATTTTACTCCCTTTAGTAATCTGCATACCAGCGGGTGTTCGCCGACCGGTTTCCCATTGACGTGTGTATGGTTAGAGGAAATAGCTGATCTGTAAAGGTTGATAGTACGGAAAGCTTTGCCTTTGCTGGCTTCTGCCGCTAGGAAATTTACTATAAATATTATATCTGTTGAAAAGGGATTAATGTGCCTTCCCAAACACCAGCCGCTCCATAAAGACCAGGCTGCCTTGTATGCTTTCTTGGTACCAGGTGCCCAGGAATTTGCGATGTATTGAGAAGCTTCTGACGAAATGAAAGGGATAGTTTGGGAATTCCTGAAATCTTCCAGGCGGATAGAACAAGGAGATTGTCCGAAATGAGGGGGTGAGGACAATGCAGAGGGTCTAGGAGTAAGTCTGGGAAGGGTTGTATCAACAGGGGAAAATCCACTGAAAGTTCCAGTAAGGTAGGGTACCATACCTGGGATTGCCAAAACGGAACTATGAGAATAAGAGAGGCCTGTTGACGTCTGGCTTGTGCTAAGACTCTGTTGATCATGATAAAAGGGGGAAAGGCGTAATTGAGCGCATGAGACCAATCTTGCAAGAAAGCATCTGATGCTAAGGCTAATGGATCTGGACGCCAACTGTAAAATCGAGGAAGCTGTGTGTTGAGACGGGATGCAAAAAGGTCTATGGAGAGCGGACCCCATAAGGATTGTATCCTGTGGAACACTGAAGGATGGAGTTTCCAATCGCTGGAGTCTCGAAGATGACGAGAATTCCAGTCTGCCACTGAATTCAGGGCTCCTGGAAGATATTCTGCATGAACCGAAAGATGGTTTGTAAGGCAAAATTCCCAAAAACTCTTGGCCAAATCCGCCAGAGGTTTGGACCTTGTACCTCCGAGATGATTTATGTACCTGACTGCGGATACATTGTCCATTCTGAGAAGGATTGCACAATGTACCTTGTGTTTTGCCAGGCTTCTGATTGCAAAGGAGCCGGCAAGCATCTCTAAACAATTGATGTGCAATTTGGACTCCTCGATAGACCATGTACCCCCAGTCGAGATGGGACCACAACGGGCCCCCCAGCCTAGATGGCTTGCATCGGATTCTAATACAAGATCTGGGGCTGACGGAAATATACTTTTCCCGTTCCAAGCATCTAAATGGTCTATCCACCACTGAAGCTCTGTGCGAGATTCGAGATCTAAGGGTACGAGGTCGGAATAAGACAGCCCTTTCCTTAAGTGCTGGATCTTTAGCCTTTGGAGTGATCGGTAATGGAGGGGACCTGGAAATATCGCTTGGATGGAAGAGGAAAGCAGACCTACTATTCGTGCTAAAGTTCTGAGAGATATGAGTGAAGTGCGAAGAATCTGAAGAATTTCCGACTTTATGGATTTTATTTTCGTTGTAGGAAGAAGAAGAGTAGCGGAAATGGAATTTATTTGGAAACCCAGAAATTCTAGAACTTGGGAGGGAGTTAGGAGAGATTTTTCTCTGTTTATTATGAAACCGAGGTCCTCTAAGAGAGAACAAGTGATCTGCAAATGGAGTAGTAGAGTTTGGGGAGACTGATTCATGATGAGGATGTCGTCTAAGTAGATTAGGAGCCTTATACCCTGAGCCCTTAGATGAGCAACTACGGGCTTGAGAAGCTTGGTAAAACACCAAGGGGCAGACGATAGACCGAAGGGTAGAGAGGTAAAGTGATACGTTTGATCTAACCATAGGAATTGTAGAAATTTCCTTGACTCTGGATGTACGGGAACCACTAGGTAAGCGTCCTGAAGGTCCAGTCTGACCATCCAATCGTATTGGAGAAGTATATCTCTGAGATGAAGAATTGTCTCCATTTTGAAATGTCGGTACACCACAAATTGATTGAAATGTTTTAAATTGATGACCGGACGCATCTTTTTGTTTTTCTTTTGAACCAGGAAAATTGGGCTGATAAATCCCAAAGGATGAGGACGAGTGATTGAAATCGCTTGTTTTTGTAAGAGTGCGTTTACCTCGGTAGATATCAAGTCTTTCATTTCCGCAGAGAAATGAGGAAAAGGGGGGAGAAATGTTTGCACCGGAGTAGAGTAAAGCTCTATGTTGTAACCTTGGACTGTGTTTAGAACCCATACATCTGCTGTAATTGTTAACCAATTTGAAAGAAAATGGGAAATACGACCCCCAGTTGGAAGGAGAGCAACTTGAGGGCTTACCTGTAGGGTTGGAGGTTCTAGTATGTCTGAAGGACCTGGCACGATAACCTCTGCCACGTTGGGGGTAGAATTGAGGTCTGAAGTCTTGTTGGTAGGTATTATAATACGCTCTGGAGCCTTGATTGGAGAAACCACGGCCGGTAAAGCGACCCCTGCCTCTACCGGCCCTGGCAAAAACCCGTTGATTAAACATCTTCCTCATAGATTGTTGGGCTTTGTCCAGCGAGGTAAAAGTGGCTACATACCTGCCGAGGTCCTTTATGAAGGAATCCCCGAACAGTTGTCCCTCAGTATGGATCTGAGGATGTACAGTCGCCAAATTAATTAATTTAGGGTCCAATTTGATCAGAAGACCTTTACGTCTCTCATGAATGAAAGCGGAATTCGCATTTCCTAAAAGACAAATAGAACGTTGAACCCACAATGAAAGCTCTTCCGGGTCCAAAAAGGTTCCCTCCAGTCTGGCCGACTCCACCATATCAAAAATTCTCGTTAATGGGCCAATTGTATCGAGGAGTTTGTCCTGGCAGGACGACCACGCTTTGTCTACCCCTTTGCGGGGGTCCTTGCCTTGCTTAGTAAAGAAGGTTAACATCTGTTGGTCGATGACAGGGGTAGTTGTTGCCCTGTGTGGAAGCACCGGACGTGGACATTCCGATTTTAGTTTGTTTCTAATTTGCTTATCAAGGGGGGAAAATAACTTTTGCGCCACATAATCCCCCACATGTTCAGCTGGGAACCATTCTGTAGAGTTGGGGTGTAAAATGTGGGAGGGATCGAACATAGGTAAGCCTTCTGCATCCAAGAGGGGGGGAACCGAGGAAACTTTGGGTTTCTTTGGAGGGGGAGGATTGAAAGAATCATCATGATCCTTATCTGAAACGTAGTAGTCTGAATCAGCGTCAGGCAAATCCTCATCAGTGTCTGGAGCAGAGGTCGTAGGAATAGAAGGGGGAATATTATGTTGTTTGGACTTTCTCTTTAAAAATGGTCTGGAAGCCATATTATTATACTCCTTGGCAGGAGCCGTGGGAGGAACCGCGTCCTCTGTCATGTGTGAGTTAAACTCACTCTCCGTTTGAGTCGAACCCGAGGGGTTGACAGGCAGGCGTTGACTGCATTCCCCCGCAGTCTGGGCCGAAGATTTAGACAATAAGTTGGCAAAATTTGATTCCAAGTTCTTTGATAGTTTTTGAATGGATGACTGCATTGCCTGTTTAACAGAAGTTTTAATAAAATTGCGCAGTTCATTCCTTATTTCCTCTACACTGGAAGCACTATGTTCCGTTGGTGAGGAATTGGGTTCCATTATAAAGGAAAATATAGTATTAAATTGTTAAAGAACAAATGTCAATGAAATATAAAGGTAAAATGTAAATAATCACAAAGGGTTAACACCCAGGCAACCGGGGGTTAATAGAAAACTAAGTTGACTTGGAGCCGAAAAACTCCTCCTACTTCAGGGCGGGACCGAGTGACAAGCCGTATGAGGCTGCGTGAAGCTGGTGAAGAGCCGGAGTCGTCTGAACAACTCGACAGGTAAGAGCGGTGTCTCAGAAGTATTCCTCGCGTCAGGGGAGAAACCAGAATAACGGTCACTTCCCAGACGCGAGGGAAACTCCTCCGGAACGTTGCGCGCGAGGCGCAGAGAAAACGTTAGGTTTCGCGGCCCGGGAGCAGCACGACGTTGCACCCTGGAACCGGGAAGAGGACGCGAGCGCACAGCAACGCGCTAGAATCAATGCGGCAACATGCCGTCAACAAAATATGATATCGGAAAACAATTACCTTAAGAAATACAGATAAACATGTTAAACTATCATAAAGTCATGAGAGAACATTGGTATGAACTTATCTTGACTGCAGCAGCAAGAAAAGAGAGCTGCTTGCAGTCAAGTGACGTCATAATGGTATAGGGTCGTTCCTATTGGTTGTTATATTAGCATACTACTTTTTCAATCCCATTGGCTGTTTGTTTTAAGCCTCATGGGATTTGTTGTTCTTCTTGACTGCTGCTGTATAAATAAAGCAAGAGAAGAAACGCATAATAGGAGCCTCCGGTCTTGTCATAAAATCCACCTTTTTTTGGTTTGTCTTGATTTGTGAGCTAATTAGTTTGTATTTTTCTTCTTTGCACAGCAAGAAACTGTCAAACGTGATTTCACTATTGCTGTAAACTCTAAATCACTGTACCACTTTGTTTTTTAACACTTCTCTACTTCTTCCATTAAATGTGCATCAATACGTCAAGTTGTGTATATATCAAATAGTACCTAAGAGCCTTCAGCAAAGGTTTTGCCATTTACATCTGAAGTAAAACCTATTACATCGACTGAGAAACACTCATGTTGCACTTCGGGCTTCAGCCCGTTGGAGATAGCTGTTCATTTGAATGCTTTGCACATTATACTCATATCAGCCTACGCCTGAAAGGGTAAAAGGAAATAGAGCACGTGTTTTAATTGCTAGAAGTAACACTGTGTAACTCGGTTATCATAGTGACTGTGCCTAATGAAAGTTAGGTTTAGCTGCATAATACTTGAATATAGAATTGTTAGATGAGCACTCAATTATATTTACAGAAGGAAAATCATGCTATGCAACTAGTGAAGCAGTGTGCTTTGATCAGGGGCAGCTTCAAAAGCCCATTTATTTCTAACTTTGGTTTAATTGGGTTTTTTGGATTTGTTGCAATGAGTTCTGCAAGTTACAAATTTTCTACCTCAAGAAAAACAAACATGTTGGCCTAGTGACTTATATTCGCTGCCTCTGGTTGACCCAAACACCTAAGAGGGCCAAATATCTCTTTGGAAGTAGTCAATCTGCTGTGGGTCTGTGTATCTGGGAGGAACAGTGTGGACGGTCCAAGGAACAGAAGGGCAGATTTATGGAAAGTGGCGCTACACCGAGTGCAGCGCCACTTTCCCTGCACCGCTTAGCACCCACTACCGCCACCATGTGTGCACCGTATATATAATATGGTGCACCATGGCGCAGGGTAGGGGCCAATAGCATCATTTTACTTGACGCTATTGATGTACTCTGCAGGAGTAGCACCAAAATACTGGCGCTACTCCTGCAGAGTAGTACATAGAGGCATATTTATAGGCCCCTAGCGCCACCTTGTGCCACATTAACGTCATTAAGGCCAAAATCCCTGTACCATATTTACAGAGTGGCGCAATGCATACGTCATTTATTATGGCACTTTTATTGCCTGCTCAAGAGCAGGCGTTAAAAGGGGGCTTCCATTCTTTAGAAGAGGCCCCTATGTAATCTGCAGGAGTAAATCAATAGCGTCATAAAAAATGACACTATTGTCCCCTACCCAGTGCCATGGTGCACCGTATTTTAAATACGGCGCACACATGGTGGTGGTAGGGGAGTGCTAAGAGCGCAGGGAAAGTGGTGCTGCACTCGGTAAAGCGTCACTTTCCATAAATCTGCCCCATAGGGGCCTATTTAAAATAATGGAAGCCCCCTTTTAACGCCTGCTCTGATGTAAAAAATGGCACAAGGAAATCTCATAGATTTTCTTGTTCCATTTTTGCACTCCCCCCCAAAGGGGGATCATCCCCTCTGCATACATTATGCGTGGCGCAGGCATAATGTAGCGCAAAGGGTTACAGAGTGGTGCAATGCATGCATTGTGGCACTATGTAAATACAGCACCAGAATTTTGGCCTAGTTGGGCCACATTAACATAAAAAATGATGACATTAATGTGGCGCAAGGTGGCGCTATGGGACTATAAATATCCCCCTGGGTTTGGTGCATCTCCTTAATCAAAAAAACAGCCACTTTTTAGTGTGAAGATCTTAACATTTATGAATCGGATACTTTAGAACAATAGCTCCTAACCTTTTGACTTCTGGAATCCGGGGACCCCCACGGAACCATTATTGGAATCCAGGGACCCCCCCAATGAGTCATTATTGAAAACTGGGGACCTAATCTTTTGATATTATTAAATTTTCTAAGCAGCCACTGACCTCGTGAGGAGGCGTCGCGGACCACAGGTTGGGAACCACTGCCTTGGATGCTTTGACAGTTGCTGTAAGGAAAGTAGACGTGCTTATAAAATACAGTGTTTTGGTTTAAAACCATATCTGGAAGACATTCCTTTGGTTCAGCACAAAAATGAATGTACTTCGTTGCCGTAATAGCTGTTTTTAATAATCACTGCTTATACATTGGGGGTATTGATCATTTTATTTCTAAACACTTCCTTTGATGCAAATAAGCTCACAATTCGTTTTTGAATATGTCCAAATATCTACACTAGATTTACGTCAACTTTTGTCATTTTAAACATTAAGGGCCAGATTTGTCAACATTTGGTGGATGCAGGAAGACAACTTGCTGTGCAGCATCAAATGGAGAGAGCATAAATGCGCCATAATTAGTAACAGGTGACGCATTCCTGCTCTCTCTCTCTGCGCTCTCTGACGCTTGGCAGCCCAAACTGCACGAGCACAAAGAGAGGGCAGGAATTCGCCATATTTTCGCAAATATGATGCATTCCTGCTCTCTCCAATCGACGCAAGTTGTTTTTCTGCATTGCGCTGTGTCAAATCTTGTTTTCACTAATTGTTTGTTAAAGGAGGTGTCTGTTATTCTTGCAGCAGGTTGTGGGTGGGTTTACTGCTGCCTCCGATCAAGAGAGCACTTCGATGTGATGGCAGTTAAACCAGTTAGTAATTTAATTCAAACACTGAAACAACATAATTCCGAGAAGTTCAAAGGACAAAAACCTCAGACAACTAAAAAAATATCCAGTGTAAATGTTGGGGAAGCAATATGGAAAACTAAAGGCATGCTAGTTGTAACTCAAAGTGAGAGCACCTGCGGTTAACAAAATAGACATAATTTTACCAGTGGTTCATGTTTAGGAATATGGGGGCCAGTGCACAAAATGGGCCTGATTCACAAAGGTAAACACACTTTTGTTTTATGTTTACTATTTTTTTACAATTCACAAATTATGAATGTAGTTTCACTTATAGTAGCTTTACAATTGTGTTGAACAACGCACATTAAACTATAGGGCAGTGTCTGGAGTCGTAAACATACTAAATGAAAAATTACACCCGTAGTGTGTGCATAGCAAAGAAATAGTAACCTTATGCCAAAAATATGTTTACCCTAATGAATAAGGCTCACAAATGGGAGGATGCCACAGCCACCTGTTGCTAAGGCTTCTCACTTTCACCACTTTCACAACTGGCAGAGCCCACTTTCATAATGAACATCACCCATTGCTTTAGGTGCTAGCACCAGCATTCAGCCTGAATCTTCCCTCTGGAATTTCATGTTCCCCCTATTTATCAGGTCCCCTTGGAGGCAATCTTTAAATGTTTTCTTAAAACAAATCCATCTAACCAATTTTGAATTTGTAATTTTGATGCTGATCTTAAACCAACAAAAGAGTATTAAATTGACTTCCTTCCACTGTGGCAGGTAGGCTAAGAGACATGTCAAAGGTAGGAAAAACAATCATGATGACTAACAAAAGTACAACCTAAACATGAATCATCTTCAGATTCTCCACCATCACACTTAACGCTAACAAAGGAAAAATAACTTAGACAAAATTTCATATTTTATCTTCAAATTCAAACTCCTTCATCAAATCCTTCATCAAATCCTTCTTCCAATAAATTTTTCTTACCTCTTCTCAGATTCCTATCTATTCCACATCATATGGCTCTCAGTCAATCTCTTTTACACTCTCTCACACTCTCTTCTTCTCTCTGCTGATCTGTTTCACCCTTTCTCTTACACACACAGACACACACCCCTTATATCAGCGTTCCGCTTCCACCCCTACTCATGTTTCCTCTCACGATCTCCCCCTCACTTGCATCTGGTGGTGGTTGTTGGAGGATGACTGGGTGGGAGAGTCAGAAGTGCTGTTGACTTAACAGTCATCCCACTCCTCACACCACCCACAGTCCTAGCCTCTACATCACGGTGTGGGATATCCAGTAACATAATTTAGGCCCATATTTATACTTTTTGACACACAACTGCACCAACGCAGTTGTGCGTCAAAAATTTTAACGCCGGCTAACGCCATTCCAAAGCGCCATGCGGGGGCCTTATTTATTGAATGACGTTAGCCGGCGCAGCTGACTGGTGTGCGTCAAAAAAAATGACTCACACCAGGCAGCGCCGGCGTAGGGGAAAATGGAGCTTGGGCGTCAAAAAATGGGGCAAGTCAGGTCTGAGGCAAAATTTTGGCCTCAACCCGATTTGCGCCATTTTTTTTTACGCTCAACCCCCATTGAAATGACTCATGCCCCCTTGCCCAATGGCCATGCCCAGGGGACTTATGTCCCCTGGGCATGGTCATTGGGCATAGTGGCTTGCAGGGGGGCACAAATCAGGCCCCCCTATGCCACAAAACAAATACGAAAAAAATACTTACATGAACTTACCTCTACTTCCCTGGGATGGGTCCCTCCATCCTTGGGTGTCCTCCTGGGGTGGGCAAGGGTTGCAGGGGGTGTCCCTGGGGGCATGGGAGGGCACCTCTGGGCTCCTTCTGAGCCCACAGGTCCCTTAACGCCTGCCCTGACCCAGGCGTTAAAAAAAGGCACCCATCAGGCTGGGCGCCGTTTTTTAAGGCCTGCCCCCTCCTGTGCGTCAAAATGACGGCACAGTATAAATAAGGCGCACAGGCCTTAAAGTCATTTTTTGGAAGGGAACGCCTACCTTGCATATAATTAACACAAGGCTGGTTCCCCCTTCTAAAAAATGACGAACATGGTGGAACTTTGACGCCCGCGGGGTCGGACGTCAAACTATAAATATGGGGCAGTGTTTGCGCCGATTGTGCGTCACAAATTTTGACGCACATTTGGCGCAAAGAGAGTATAAATATGCCCCTTAGTGTCTGCCTTTGAGCACTGTTATGAAAAGGATAGTAATACTGCAATGGACCAGTTCTGATGGTATGGCTGTGCTCAATGACCAAATGTGGATGCAGTAGCCCATCACACTGTGCGCTTGTTAGACAAGGGGGTTGGAGCTGCTTGCATACGCAAAATCGTGATTCCTTTGCATTGCTTTGAGGTACAGAGGCCAGGTTAGGTAAAGGAAAAGGATAAACCAGACCTGAGCCTCTTGAGAGCAACTGAAATTTGCAAGGGACCACAAGCATGGGCAAACAGAAATGGAAATGGGCACATATGTCTGATGCACCTACTCTGAGACTATCAGAGAATGTGACAATGTATGGGCAGACCAGCGAATTTGGCTTTGACACTATAACATGATTCACTACTTTGGCCCTGATTAAAAGTGGTGTAATATTGTTGGAAAGTGGGTCATTAGTTGTGTGGCCTGCACAAGTAATGGTTCCGCACAGGACCACCACTGGGAACCAAACACCCTATTGTAGTGCTTGAGTCTCATGGGGTAGTATTGCTGAGCAGGCTTACTCAAGGAAGGTGGTGTGGGCTAGTAATCCCCATTCACGGACACGCAGGCATGGCACTCAATAAATGATTGTCCAGTCTGTGCTTTTTTTTGATAAAGTAAAAGTACATTTATTACACACACACACTACTCAATAATATGCATCAATTTACAAATATAGATCAATGGATGGAAGTACTCTGGGATGACATTGTAAAATCTCTCATCCCTACCCCTAGGGGAAATAAAATCCAACCACCTACATGGCAAAGCAGTCCCTGGTATCCCAATACAACATTTGTCTGTAATACAGAGTGAACACACCAAAGCCTGACAATTAGCATAATAATTGTATTTACTGTACAAGAGAGTGGGTATCCACAAGTACTGTAAAGAAGAGTGGGTATCTGTCTTATTACGCAGCTCAGCATTATTAGGAACACCTAGAGACATGAATAAACACTTTGAACAATAAAAATTACTTTTGTATTACATTGGTATAACCTTATACATTTGATCATTTTGGTATAATACCAATTTACACCACTACACCACTTGAAAATACAATTACACAAGCTAAAAACAAAAGTTGTAACATGCTAGTGATTTACATTAGCCTGTAACCGTTAGGGGGTTATATTTCCTTGGTCCCACCTAACCTAGGGTGGGGAACATAAAATTGACTTTGGGGGGATGCTGCGCCATTCCTGTAGCTCCCCCGGACAATGGGCACTTGGTTGGTCACGGCCCCATCTTCCTGGGGCCACCACAAGCTGAGCAATGTGTCCTTTAGGCCCTAGGCCCGTAATGCCTTATGGGCCATATGCATATTAATTGAGTGGCTCTCCCGCTGTGCCGTGGAGAGCTGCTTAGCATTTCCGGTTATTCCTTTTTGGCGGCCTGGCACCGCGTTCCCTGTGCGAGGCAGTATAGGGAGACCACCCCTGGCTGCCCTCATCAGTGGGGGGTGTCCGGTCCCGCCCCGACACCCTGTCAGGTAAGCAGTGTTGGGGGAGCGGCTCAGGGAGCCCACCCCCGGCCACTCCTACTGGCTCCCCTTACAGCCCGCACCTCCCGGGGCGGCCGCAGGAGCCACCTGGCAGTGGCACTCCCCCCTTTTCTCCTGCTTCATTGGGGCCTCGGGATGGGGTCTGGGCCCCCCCCCCCTAGCCACTCCGGGCAGTACAATGGCGCTCCCCGGCCTCACCTTCTTCACAGGGCCCTGGGATGGGGTACCCCCCTGACAATTTTCACAGGGAGTGCAACGGTGCTCCCTGGCTTAGTTCTTCAGCCACCGGCTCACCCACTGCCAGCGGCTGGCTTCACGGGGGATGCAACGGCATCCCCCGACTTTTCAACCTGGCTGGGCCCCGGGATGAGGTCCGGGGGCCCCCTCCTCCATATTCCCCATCTTTATCTTCTGTGGAGCCCCGGGATGGGGTCTGGGGTCCTCTCTTGGTTTTCACTGTCGTGACCCCCAGCTTTACTTGTGTTTTGGGGCAGTCCCCGGGCCCTGGCCCACCCCTGGGGCATCGACCAGAGCAGCAGTGGAGCCCCACGTTCTTCGCAGCTCACTCTGAAGAATGTCAAAGGTCACTGACCTTCTTCTTTGGAAACCTCAGGCCCCAGGGGCCAATTTGGGTAGTTATGGTGTCGTTGCACCCTTGGTGACAAGCCCTTGTCACCAGAAGCATGCTCCTTAGGCCTCCTGGCCTGGAAGGGTCCCAGATGATAGGGGACCAGTCTTCTGACTACCTGCGCCAGCCTTTCCTCTGGGTGCCCTCCTTTCCTTCTGGGCAGCACGCTCTCCTTGCACCAGCCCAGTCTTTCCCCCAACTAGTCCTCAGGGGGAGTAAGGGGGCCAGCTTACCTAGCCCTGGCCTGCGCCTCACTGGGCCTGAAGTCCTTCAGGGGCAGAGTCCCTACCCCAGGGGGCGGTCAAGGGGTTCTTCTTTCCAGTTGTCCATGATGCCTGACTGCAGTCCCAGTGTCCAGCAGTGAAGCACAGCCAAGAGAGCGAGCTCTCCCCGTGCTGGACCTTTTAAGTGGGGGCGGAATTGTCCAGTAGACCTGCACCTCTGGCCAGGGGCAAGGAAGTGGCACATCATTTCCTTGCCCCTGTCCCCTCCTTTCTGCACAGTCTTCTGGGATAGCTCCAAAATGGCATCGTCCAGGAGCTCGCGCCACATGTGCTCTGAAACTCAGCCCCTCCTTCTTAGCATTCCTTTCAGGGCTTCCTTGCCCATTTCCTAGCAGGGGCTGACAGCTGGCTGATTGATGCAAGACCCTGCTCAGGCACCAGGACAGAGCAGTAATTGACACAAATCCTAAGCTGAGTCAGAGAAAGATGACATTCCTGGATGACCTATAAATTGTACAACTATGCTTATGTAACCTCCTTCATCATTCTTTTCATACAGATTACAGTGTGCAATGGTGTGACTGTGGTCTCTGTGGGCTTAGGGGACCTGAGTTATGCCCTAGGCCACTCTTTCCTATTGACATTGAATGGAGTGTCCCTACAGGGAAAAGACAGTAAGCACACTGATGTTGACATGTACTGGTGTGTCCCTTTGGTGAAAATACAGTAAGCACACTGACTATCCCACCCCTGGGTACACCCATCTCATGAGGCCTACTCCAGGTCACCACCGACTCTGCATAGTTCCCTCTGCACCAGGCTCCCTGAGCGCAGTTCTTGGGCTGCGCACGCCAGGTTCCCTCCCCGCGCAGCCCTTACATGGGTACACACGCATGTGCACACATGATCCCTTGTAGCCTACCCAGAGCCTCCTACTCTTGCTGCGCCCGCCACAGCAGCCTTGGTTTAGCAAGGCTGCACCGGGGGTCGCACATGCAGTCCATATTACAATGAGCTTACTGTGGGGGGAGTCCCTGACTAGGAGGCTCCCTCACAGTAAAAGGTCAGAAAGCAAGTAGTCAAAAAGCGAGAAAAATCAGGGCAGACCAGATGTTCAGAACCATCTTCTCACAAATATCACTAGGAGGGATAACTCAAGTTGGCATAATGCCACCTGCAATTTCGAGGGTCTCTGGATGGGGAATTATCTGGACTGAAAACTTCAGACTCATTAATTCTGGGACCAGGGAGCAGGCAGTGTTCACTCTGAACAGACACAAGTCTTCCCTTACCCTCAAACCTACCTTTCCACATGCTCTACACCCGTCAATCTGGATTCAGGTCTAACCACAGTACATATACTGCCCTCGTTGCTGCCACTGATGATATTTGAATGAGCATGGACACAGGTGACACCACAGGCATCATCCTACTAGATCTTTCCGCAGCCTTCGACACCGTCTCCCTCCATCCTTTTCCAATGACTCCACAAAGTCAGCATCCAGTGTTTTGCACTTCACTGGATTTGCTCCTTCCCGACAGGCCACACCCAGTTGGTCAGCCTGCCCCCATCACACCGGACAACATCAACTTCATCTCTAGAGTGCCACACACATTCTCACTCAGCCCTCATATGTACACCTACATGACCTCGCTTGTCAGCATCATTTGCTCCCATCAAGTCAACATCTTAACGTATGCTGATGACACCCAGCTCATATTCTTCCTCTCTGGCAAGACATCAAATAACTGGACCAATTTCTCCACCTGCATGACGGAAGTGGGCAGATGGATGAAAAACAACTGCCTCAAGCTCAAAACAGACAAGACGAAAGAAGTTTTCTTTTGCAAAGATACCTCGCTCTGGAACTCCACATGGTGACCTGCTAAACTCGAACACAAACACCCCCAGCAGCCCTCACAAAGAACCTCAGAATAGTAATAGACAACCAACTCACCATGGACGACCAAGTGAATGCAGTGTCTGTCTCCTGTTTCCACACACTTGAGATGCTCAAGAAAATCTTCAAATGGCTGCCCACTAACACTCGCAGAACCGTCACTCAAGCCATCATCACCAGCAAGCTATCCTACGGCAACACACTCTATGCTGGAATCAATGCTCAACTGAGCAGAAGACTCAAGAACATGGAAATCTTAGAGGCCAGACTCACTCTCAGCCTCCCACCCTACACTCACATCACCTCACATCTCAAAAAGCTCAGCTGGCTCCCAATCCACAAACAAGCACTCTTCAAACTCCTCATGGACACATACAAAGCATTACACAGCATTGTTCCCAGTTGTAAAGAAATGGCTCCCTGTTGCAGTTACCCCCCACTTTTTGCCTGATACTGATGCTGACTTGACTGAGAAGTGTGCTGGGACCCTGCTAACCAGGCCCCAGCACCAGTGTTCCTTCACCTAAAATGTACCATTGTATCCACAAATGGCAGACCCTGGCATCCAGATAAGTCCCTTGTAACTGGTACCTCTAGTACCAAGGGCCCTGATGCCAAGGAAGGTCTCTAAGGGCTGCAGCATGTCTTATGCCACCCTGGAGACCTCTCACTCAGCACAGACACACTGCTTACCAGCTTGTGTGTGCTAGTGAGGACAAAACGAGTAAGTCGACATGGCACTCCCCTCAGGGTGCCATGCCAGCCTCTCACTGCCTATGCAGTATAGGTAAGACACCCCTCTAGCAGGCCTTACAGCCCTAAGGCAGGGTGCCCTATACCATAGGTGAGGGTACCAGTGCATGAGCATGGTACCCCTACAGTGTCTAAACAAAACCTTAGACATTGTAAGTGCAGGGTAGCCATAAGAGTATATGGTCTGGGAGTCTGTCAAACACGAACTCCACAGCACCATAATGGCTACACTGAAAACTGGGAAGTTTGGTATCAAACTTCTCAGCACAATAAATGCACACTGATGCCAGTGTACATTTTATTGTAAAATACACCACAGAGGGCACCTTAGAGGTGCCCCCTGAAACTTAACCGACTATCTGTGTAGGCTGACTAGTTCTAGCAGCCTGCCACAAACCGAGACATGTTGCTGGCCCCATGGGGAGAGTGCCTTTGTCACTCTGAGGCCAGTAACAAAGCCTGCACTGGGTGGAGATGCTAACACCTCTCCCAGGCAGGAATTGTCACACCTGGCGGTGAGCCTCAAAGGCTCACCTCCTTTGTGCCAACCCAGCAGGACACTCCAGCTAGTGGAGTTGCCCGCCCCCTCCGGCCAGGCCCCACTTTTGGCGGCAAGGCCGGAGAAAATAATGAGAATAACAAGGAGGAGTCACTGGCCAGTCAGGACAGCCCCTAAGGTGTCCTGAGCTGAGGTGACTCTAACTTTTAGAAATCCTCCATCTTGCAGATGGAGGATTCCCCCCAATAGGGTTAGGATTGTGACCCCCTCCCCTTGGGAGGAGGCACAAAGAGGGTGTACCCACCCTCAGGGCTAGTAGCCATTGGCTACTAACCCCCCAGACCTAAACACGCCCTTAAATTTAGTATTTAAGGGCTACCCTGAACCCTAGAAAATTAGATTCCTGTAACTACAAGAAGAAGGACTGCCCAGCTGAAAACCCCTGCAGCGGAAGACCAGAAGACGACAACTGCCTTGGCTCCAGAAACTCACCGGCCTGTCTCCTGCCTTCCAAAGATCCTGCTCCAGCGACGCCTTCCAAAGGGACCAGCGACCTCGACATCCTCTGAGGACTGCCCCTGCTTCGAAAAGACAAGAAACTCCCGAGGACAGCGGACCTGCTCCAAGAAAAGCTGCAACTTTGTTTCCAGCAACTTTAAAGAACCCTGCAAGCTCCCCGCAAGAAGCGTGAGACTTGCAACACTGCACCCGGCGACCCCGACTCGGCTGGTGGCGATCCAACACCTCAGGAGGGACCCCAGGACTACTCTGATACTGTGAGTACCAAAATCTGTCCCCCCTGAGCCCCCACAGCGCCGCCTGCAGAGGGAATCCCGAGGCTTCCCCTGACCGCGACTCGTTGAACCTAAAGTCCCGACGCCTGGGAGAGACCCTGCACCCGCAGCCCCCAGGACCTGAAGGACCGGACTTTCACTGGAGAAGTGACCCCCAGGAGTCCCTCTCCCTTGCCCAAGTGGAGGTTTCCCCGAGGAACCCCCCCCTTGCCTGCCTGCAGCGCTGAAGAGATCCCGAGATCTCTCATAGACTAACATTGCGAACCCGACGCTTGTTTCTACACTGCACCCGGCCGCCCCCGCGCCGCTGAGGGTGAAATTTCTGTGTGGACTTGTGTCCCCCCCGGTGCCCTACAAAACCCCCCTGGTCTGCCCTCCGAAGACGCGGGTACTTACCTGCAAGCAGACCGGAACCAGGGCACCCCCTTCTCTCCATTCTAGCCTATGTGTTTTGGGCACCACTTTGAACTCTGCACCTGACCGGCCCTGAGCTGCTGGTGTGGTGACTTTGGGGTTGCTCTGAACCCCCAACGGTGGGCTACCTTGGACCAAGAACTGAACCCTGTAAGTGTCTTACTTACCTGGTAAAACTAACAAATACTTACCTCCCCTAGGAACTGTGAAAATTGCACTAAGTGTCCACTTTTAAAACAGCTATTTGTGAATAACTTGAAAAGTATACATGCAATTTTGATGATTTGAAGTTCCTAAAGTACTTACCTGCAATACCTTTCGAATGAGCTATTACATGTAGAATTTGAACCTGTGGTTCTTAAAATAAACTAAGAAAAGATATTTTTCTATATAAAAACCTATTGGCTGGATTTGTCTCTGAGTGTGTGTACCTCATTTATTGTCTATGTGTATGTACAACAAATGCTTAACACTACTCCTTGGATAAGCCTACTGCTCGACCACACTACCACAAAATAGAGCATTAGTATTATCTCTTTTTACCACTATTTTACCTCTAAGGGGAACCCTTGGACTCTGTGCATGCTATTCCTTACTTTGAAATAGCACATACAGAGCCAACTTCCTACATTGGTGGATCAGCGGTGGGGTACAAGACTTTGCATTTGCTGGACTACTCAGCCAATACCTGATCACACGACAAATTCCAAAATTGTCATTAGAAATTGATTTTTGCAATTTGAAAAGTTTTCTAAATTCTTAAAAGACCTGCTAGGGCCTTGTGTTAGATCCTGTTTAGCATTTCTTTTAGAGTTTAAAAGTTTGTAAAAGTTTGAATTAGATTCTAGAACCAGTTGTAGATTCTTAAAAAGTATTCCAACTCTTAGAAGCAAAAATGTCTAGCACAGATGTGAATGTGGTGGAACTCGACACCACACCTTACCTCCATCTACAGATGAGAGAGCTAAGGTCACTCTGTAAACTAAAGAAAATAGCAATGGGCCCCAAACCTACCAAAGTACAGCTCCAGGAGCTTTTGGCAGAGTTTGAAAAGGCCAACCCCTCTGAGGATGGCAACTCAGAGGATGAAGATAGTGACTTGGAGGGAAATTCCCCCCCTCCAGTCCTACTTAGGGAGAGCAGGGCTTCTCAAGCCCTGACTCCACAAATAATAGTCAGAGATGCTGGTTCCCTCACAGGAGGGACCAACAACTCTGAAATCACTGAGGATAACTCCAGTGAAGAGGACATCCAGTTAGCCAGGATGGCCAAAAGATTGGCTTTGGAAAGACAGATCCTAGCCATAGAGAGGGAAAGACAAGAGATGGGCCTAGGACCCATCAATGGTGGCAGCAACTTAAATAGGGTCAGAGATTCTCCTGACATCCTAAAAATCCCCAAAGGGATTGTAACAAAATATGAAGATGGTGATGACATCACCAAATGGTTCACAGCTTTTGAGAGGGCTTGTGTAACCAGAAAAGTGAACAGATCTCACTGGGGTGCTCTCCTTTGGGAAATGTTCACTGGAAAGTGTAGGGATAGACTCCTCACACTCTCTGGAAAAGATGCAGAATCTTATGACCTCATGAAGGGTACCCTGATTGAGGGCTTTGGATTCTCCACTGAGGAGTATAGAATTAGATTCAGGGGGGCTCAAAAATCCTCGAGCCAGACCTGGGTTGATTTTGTAGACTACTCAGTAAAAACACTAGATGGTTGGTTAACTGGAAATGAAGTGTGTGACTATGTTGGGCTTTATAATTTGTTTATGAAAGAACACATTTTAAGTAACTGCTTCAATGAAAAGTTGCATCAGTATCTGGTAGACCTAGGTCCAATTTCTCCCCAAGAATTGGGAAAGAAGGCAGACCACTGGGTCAAGACTAGGGTAACCAAAACTTCCACTGGGGGTGACCAAAAGAAAGGGGTTACAAAAACCCCCCAGGAGAAAGTGGGCGACACTAGAAACAAAGAAAAAGAGTCCTCTGTAGGCCCCCAAAAACCAGAACAGGTGGGTGGGCCCCAAGACACAACCCAAAACAAAGGTGGGTACCAGGGTAAGAACTGGGATGCCACTAAGGCATGGTGCCACAACTGTAAACAGTCTGGGCACCACACCAAGGACACTTCTTGTCCCAAAAACAAACCCCAGAACAAAACTCCAGGGGTAACCAGTGTAGCCATGGGAGATGACTCCTCAGATGAGGAGGTCTTCATAGCCTTCCACTGGAAACAGGGCCCAACAGGTGAGTTGGAGATTCCAGATGGAAGTAGACACTTCCACCACCTACTGGTGAATGGAATCCCAACCACTGCCCTGAGAGACACTTGTGCCAGTCACACTATTGTGCATGACAGGCTGGTGCTCTCAAACCAGTACATCCCAGGTGAGACTGCCAGAGTAAGAGTTAGCCTAGACAGGGTCACTAAGAGGCCTGTGGCTTTAGTGCCCATAGAAGTGGGTGGCACTCTTAGCTGGAGAAGGGTAGTAGTCAGTACAGACCTCCCCCTTGATTGCCTCCTTGGAAATGACTACCCAGAGGTTAGTCAGAGCCCAAGAGAGGAACTGGTCCAGTGCCAGTCCTCTCCCAAGGATTCTGGAAGTCCTGCCTCTGCAGTAAATGCAAGCAGGCCCCAGAAGAAGAAGAAAAGAAAACAGAGTAGGAAGGGTGGACAACCTTTAGCCAAGGTTACAGCAAGCCAAGGAGATTCTGCTCCAGTAGGGGAGAACTCCAAAAATGGCCCTGATAGAGTCCAACCTGACCCACAAGAAGTCCTGGCTAGTCAGGCAACTGTTAAACCTGAGTGGGTGGCTCCTCAGCTAACAGAAGAAAGAGTGGAAGAAGGGTGTTTACTACAAGATGTGGTAACCCCCCACTCTACTACAGCAGACAGGCAACCTGAACCCAAAGAAGCCTGTAACTTAGCCCCTTCCCTTTTTGGTGAAGAGCTAAAGGTGTGGTTCTGGGCACTGACAGCTGTCAGTGGCCTCTGCTGGGTGTTAGCCTTTATGGCTGCACTATCCTTAGAATGGTGGTCTGACCCCATGCCAAATAGCAAGTTAGGCCCCCTGACCCTAGTGGTCATGGTGGGGTTACTCCAGCTCTGGGTAACCTCTTTGGGTAAGCTAGGGGTAACCCTGGCCAAGATAAGGTTAGCAGAGGTGGATACCTCTAAGACCAAAATAGAAAGAATGGGTGGAGACATTGAAGAGGCAGACAAGAGGCAATTCAGACTAGGTCCTATCACTGTGGAAGTGGGTCAGTTCCCCAAAGGGAATGACCTGAACAGAAGGATGTAAGGCAGAGTAGGCCCTGCAACTAACCAGCCTATTTCTCCTACTCTTCCTCGCCTGACAGACTAGGAAGACTCTCCCAGCTTGGGCTGAGTCTCCTGGCCTGTAGGCTGGGGGGGGCTTGTGTAAAGAAATGGCTCCCTGTTGCAGTTACCCCCCACTTTTTGCCTGATACTGATGCTGACTTGACTGAGAAGTGTGCTGGGACCCTGCTAACCAGGCCCCAGCACCAGTGTTCCTTCACCTAAAATGTACCATTGTATCCACAAATGGCAGACCCTGGCATCCAGATAAGTCCCTTGTAACTGGTACCTCTAGTACCAAGGGCCCTGATGCCAAGGAAGGTCTCTAAGGGCTGCAGCATGTCTTATGCCACCCTGGAGACCTCTCACTCAGCACAGACACACTGCTTACCAGCTTGTGTGTGCTAGTGAGGACAAAACGAGTAAGTCGACATGGCACTCCCCTCAGGGTGCCATGCCAGCCTCTCACTGCCTATGCAGTATAGGTAAGACACCCCTCTAGCAGGCCTTACAGCCCTAAGGCAGGGTGCCCTATACCATAGGTGAGGGTACCAGTGCATGAGCATGGTACCCCTACAGTGTCTAAACAAAACCTTAGACATTGTAAGTGCAGGGTAGCCATAAGAGTATATGGTCTGGGAGTCTGTCAAACACGAACTCCACAGCACCATAATGGCTACACTGAAAACTGGGAAGTTTGGTATCAAACTTCTCAGCACAATAAATGCACACTGATGCCAGTGTACATTTTATTGTAAAATACACCACAGAGGGCACCTTAGAGGTGCCCCCTGAAACTTAACCGACTATCTGTGTAGGCTGACTAGTTCTAGCAGCCTGCCACAAACCGAGACATGTTGCTGGCCCCATGGGGAGAGTGCCTTTGTCACTCTGAGGCCAGTAACAAAGCCTGCACTGGGTGGAGATGCTAACACCTCTCCCAGGCAGGAATTGTCACACCTGGCGGTGAGCCTCAAAGGCTCACCTCCTTTGTGCCAACCCAGCAGGACACTCCAGCTAGTGGAGTTGCCCGCCCCCTCCGGCCAGGCCCCACTTTTGGCGGCAAGGCCGGAGAAAATAATGAGAATAACAAGGAGGAGTCACTGGCCAGTCAGGACAGCCCCTAAGGTGTCCTGAGCTGAGGTGACTCTAACTTTTAGAAATCCTCCATCTTGCAGATGGAGGATTCCCCCCAATAGGGTTAGGATTGTGACCCCCTCCCCTTGGGAGGAGGCACAAAGAGGGTGTACCCACCCTCAGGGCTAGTAGCCATTGGCTACTAACCCCCCAGACCTAAACACGCCCTTAAATTTAGTATTTAAGGGCTACCCTGAACCCTAGAAAATTAGATTCCTGTAACTACAAGAAGAAGGACTGCCCAGCTGAAAACCCCTGCAGCGGAAGACCAGAAGACGACAACTGCCTTGGCTCCAGAAACTCACCGGCCTGTCTCCTGCCTTCCAAAGATCCTGCTCCAGCGACGCCTTCCAAAGGGACCAGCGACCTCGACATCCTCTGAGGACTGCCCCTGCTTCGAAAAGACAAGAAACTCCCGAGGACAGCGGACCTGCTCCAAGAAAAGCTGCAACTTTGTTTCCAGCAACTTTAAAGAACCCTGCAAGCTCCCCGCAAGAAGCGTGAGACTTGCAACACTGCACCCGGCGACCCCGACTCGGCTGGTGGCGATCCAACACCTCAGGAGGGACCCCAGGACTACTCTGATACTGTGAGTACCAAAATCTGTCCCCCCTGAGCCCCCACAGCGCCGCCTGCAGAGGGAATCCCGAGGCTTCCCCTGACCGCGACTCGTTGAACCTAAAGTCCCGACGCCTGGGAGAGACCCTGCACCCGCAGCCCCCAGGACCTGAAGGACCGGACTTTCACTGGAGAAGTGACCCCCAGGAGTCCCTCTCCCTTGCCCAAGTGGAGGTTTCCCCGAGGAACCCCCCCCCTTGCCTGCCTGCAGCGCTGAAGAGATCCCGAGATCTCTCATAGACTAACATTGCGAACCCGACGCTTGTTTCTACACTGCACCCGGCCGCCCCCGCGCCGCTGAGGGTGAAATTTCTGTGTGGACTTGTGTCCCCCCCGGTGCCCTACAAAACCCCCCTGGTCTGCCCTCCGAAGACGCGGGTACTTACCTGCAAGCAGACCGGAACCGGGGCACCCCCTTCTCTCCATTCTAGCCTATGTGTTTTGGGCACCACTTTGAACTCTGCACCTGACCGGCCCTGAGCTGCTGGTGTGGTGACTTTGGGGTTGCTCTGAACCCCCAACGGTGGGCTACCTTGGACCAAGAACTGAACCCTGTAAGTGTCTTACTTACCTGGTAAAACTAACAAATACTTACCTCCCCTAGGAACTGTGAAAATTGCACTGTGTCCACTTTTAAAACAGCTATTTGTGAATAACTTGAAAAGTATACATGCAATTTTGATGATTTGAAGTTCCTAAAGTACTTACCTGCAATACCTTTCGAATGAGCTATTACATGTAGAATTTGAACCTGTGGTTCTTAAAATAAACTAAGAAAAGAAATTTTTCTATATAAAAACCTATTGGCTGGATTTGTCTCTGAGTGTGTGTACCTCATTTATTGTCTATGTGTATGTACAACAAATGCTTAACACTACTCCTTGGATAAGCCTACTGCTCGACCACACTACCACAAAATAGAGCATTAGTATTATCTCTTTTTACCACTATTTTACCTCTAAGGGGAACCCTTGGACTCTGTGCATGCTATTCCTTACTTTGAAATAGCACATACAGAGCCAACTTCCTACACCAGTTAAATTAAAGTAGAGTGGAACTAGCCATTAAACTTTGCTCATGTGGCAGGGCTCCGAGCATGGGCATAGTGCAGCTGCAGGCTGGTATAATTTCACTTTACAATGAGCATGTCCCTTTGGTAGCAGGAACATGTTCTTGTTTCTCCTCGTATAATTTTTCAGTTATTTTTCGGGACTTCATAGCTTGTAAAGATACTGTACCTTACAAAAATGGTCAGAATTGCATGTTCTTGAACTTGGCAACTTCACAAATCTCTCTGATTACTCTGTATTGATGTCACGTTACATCATTCTCCCTCAGCATCATTAAAATTGTCTGTCGGGCAGTATGTTTAGGTACCTAACTAAGATATAAGGTGCAAATAGTCCTGTACAAAAAATGTAGATAACAACTCCTACCATCCTCCATCAAAGATGCTGATTACTCATACACACTGCAATCATTCACAAAATAGACATGCATTTGTACTAAATGGCAGAGAGATGGCTCTGCCTTCAGTGGGAATGAACTCTCTGAGGAAAGAGGTGCTTCTCTGCAGTTTACCTGGCACTCAGCACTGCAGAGAAAAGTTCTCCCCAGAGGCCACTCATACCCAATAGCACCTTTGGTTGAGGCTTGTCTTACCACGCAGGAACTGTGGAACCTAGTGAGACCAATGTCGATAGTGGGGACTCTGAGCCCTGAAGTCTGTATCCCTGCCACAGATTCTCTGCAGCCACCTTTGCATACCTCTAGAGCAATTCTGTTTTTTATTATAACAATAGTCCTGCAGATAATGCCCCATTTGCATCATTATTAACCTACGTGGTGATAATGTTAACACTAGATGCTTGCCATTATCCATTATAAACAAAAAATGGCTGAAAAATTGAAAACAGACAGTAAATTTTAACCTGTGGCTTACTGAAGTATTTTGAATGCTTATTTGCAAATAGAAGAAAAGTCCCGTAAGATATGAACATTTTTCATTGTGTAATAATAAGCAAATAATTCAGAAATTTCATAACACAAATGATACCCAAATGGTAGGCATATCTACAAAATAATGGGCAATTCACCCTGATGTCATCAGTAACAGTAACAGCTTCATCATGGTGAATACAAAAAGGTGGTGCTAAAGAAGAATTCAAATACTCATGCTCAGATCTCGAAAAAGCACATATTGCGATGTATTGACAAAGTCTTTTTTAGTCATCAGGAACAATCTAACCTTCTGAAGTAATGAGTCATTTTTTCTAATCATTGTAAAATAATTAGTGACAGTTTCTAAACTCTGCTGATGATTTTAAGATCTTGATGATGTCTGATGATGAGAAAGAGACTACTATAATAGTCGTATGATCGTCCTATGACTCAGGGATGACTACTAAAATAATCCGGTTGGACTTTGGGTGTGACACATTGTTTCAACACTCTTCATATGTTCAACCAGTGAGGAGGAGCTATCACACTGTGGGCATAAAGGTGAGCTGGAAACCTTTGCAGAGAATGAGTTTCCAGCCCATTTGTGAATTCTCTGCAGTGCAAGAGACCATTTAGGATTTGCTAGGGGCAGTAGATGACTTTGGTTTTGCTGTGGGGCAGAGTGTGGGTGGCTGCTTTGCCAATTCCCCCAGTGGTGGAGTGAGGCAGAACCCAACCGGCTCTATCCATTTAAGTCCCCCTTCCCTCCTTTCTTGTACCATCACATAGTAGAAATTATTCCACTGCTGGCAGGTCTGAAAAGCCTAGAATTCAAGTGAAGAAAATGGGCTGGGTTAACTGCTTAGGAAGGAGGCTAGGAAACATGAGAGCTCTGCATCAATTTGGTTTATACCCACCTCCTTACCCTATCAACAGCTCTTGCTGTCTTGTTCTCATCCTCACCCCACATTCTCCCAGTCCATAAAATCTTTGTTCCATACTGTTACATTTTTCGGTATACTCACTCCTGACAGTAGCCACGGGGGCGTAGCTTGGCCAGTAAGATTTTGTGGGGAGGGGTTTGAGCTTCAGATTTTCCGGCAATCAGGCTGGCATATAATGTTTAAAAAACATTATACGACAAGAAGGGTGCATGGAAGGGATCTATGGGGCAGTGAAAAGCTAGAGGAGCGTGGAATGGTAGGGGTAATACGTGAGGAAAAACACAATATGAAGCTATTTCCCTTCGCAGCCAAGTGCCCGTCTCCAGAAAAAGGGGAGGGGGTCACGCAAAAAGGCTTCTTCCCTGCTCAATATTCTCATGTTGTGTGTGTCACAGTTTGACAAGGCGATATGCTTCTTTCTGAAAATCATTACAATAGTCTTACTGGCTCTTTTTTTTGGTAAATATATTTCTATTACTTTGAGGATGGGTGTCATTTAGGGGTCTCCAGGGGTCGTAGTTGCGACCCCTGGCTTCAGAGGTGGCAAAAGCAGTACAAGAAACACAGTGTCAGCACTTCGTTATTGTGCGCTGGTTTGGGCTCCCATATCTTTCTTTTCTCTCATTTTTTATTACACTGATGATAAATAATGTTTAATTATGCACTATCAGTGTAATAAAAATAGTGTACAATTAGCTTGATTAGACCCTCCCTCACAACTAAGGTAAGTTAAAAAAATGCGTTTAAATGTATGTTGTGTCGAGCATGAGGGTGTGTGTTTAGATGAGCGACTGTGTTTGTAAATGTGAATGTTTGTATGTGTAAACATGTCTGTGTGATTGGATATGAAGTTTAAAACTGGTGTGTGGGGTCACTTCAGCTATCCCTTGCATTTTGCTGAATTGGCGTTCATGGTGATAGGTGTTGGGTCGCGCTATGTGCAAACGCGCCCACTGAAATAAAGACTCAGCGCCAGAGTGCGTTGTAAACCGAGTCCTTTTTTTCAAATGCTCTCTCACTCGACTGCCGCTTCCCGCCTTTCGCCTCCCCTCTTATGCCCTCCCCCCTGTCGTCACGGTGCAATCCATCTTGCACCTTTGGTATAGGGGTGAGTTCCAACTTTCCCCTTCCTGGTCTCTCTCTGTGGTGTTGACCGCTTCCCGCGTCCACACTACATCCCTTCCCAATGGGGAAGAGAGTGAGAACAATCGGAAAACTCTTAACAGAACTTTAAAACAGAACCTAGACCGGTGGCCACTGGTAGGCCTGAGACATCACTTGAATCGTCGTCTCTGCAAATCAGTCACATATGGAAATCAGGATACCGCCTTGATGGGTCAGGATTATGTCTTAGCATGTATCTTCGTCTGCCAGACAGCCCTGACATTTGGGCTCTTTCCTCGTTTGGGTCAGACGTTCTAGATCCTGCCCCCTGGGTCTGCCCTTGTTCCGGTGATGGCTGATCTGTCTGGCTCTCCTGGCTGCTTCCTATTCCTTCTCCTGTTGTACTTCACTCGTCGGTCTCTGCGTCTGATTCCGCCCTCTCCTCAGCGCTGCTCCTGTCTCCCTCCTTGGGTGTCTCCTGGGGCAGATGTTTGAACAACGCTACATTTCGGGTTACAGTTTCTGGTCCTCGCCGGGCTGTCACCATGGTGCCTTTCACTGCAGTCACGGTCCATGGTCGTGCCTCAAAAGGCAGATGGAACTTGCTGCCTGGGTGGCAATCTTTGACCAGAACCCTATCACCCACTTGCACCCTTGTTTCTCGTGTTCTTCTTTTCTGGGAGGCATACTTGTTTGCCGCGCTTCTCCTTGCTGTTGACGTATTTGGTGGTGGGGTTTTTGCCCTCCAGGACGGGTGATGCAGGATGGCATCCATCACCGTTCTGCCAAAACAGAGCTGGCTGGGAGTGGCCCCTGTGGTGGCGTGTGGTGTTACCCTGTACTCCCTTAGAAATGTTTAAATGGCTCTTTCCGTGTTTTCTGCTTCTGCCACCGCAATTCGGATGACTTTGTTCAGTGTTCTTACAAATCTTTCCACCTCCTCATTTGCTTGCGGCCATCGGGGTGTGATGCGCATGTGTTTGGTGTTCATTGACGCTAGAAATTCGACCCACTCGTGGCTGTTGAATGGGGGCCCGTTATCTGTGCTTATCTCTCCAAAGAACCCGTGAGTAGCCATGAGCTTTTCAAATTTGGGAATGAAGGTGTGTGCGGAAGTTGACTGCACTGTTTCCACCTCAGAATAGCGTGAATAGTCATTGACCACAATGATTATGTGTGAACCATCTGGCAGATGCACAAAATCTGCACTCACTGTTTGCCATGGTGCTGACGGTCCTTGTTCTGTTATAATAGGTGCTGGGGGGTCAGGGTTGCTGCTAGCTTGGCAGACAAGGCACCTTTTCACTGTGTCTTCTACCAATTTATCAAGACCTGGGAACCAGACTTTGTTCCTGAGGCGGGCTTTTGATTTGACGATTCCCTGGTGTGCCCCGTGGGCAAGGGACACTGCTCGGGTTGTGAGGCTGGATGGCATCACGAGGCGGAGACCCCTTAGCAGACAGCCTTCTTCAGTCATGGAGAGTTCTTGGCGCACATTGAATAGGGTGTGTAGGCGGGCTTGAGCTTGTTGTGTGCTGAACGAGTCTGGCCGCTGGAGTGGTCTCCATTCCCCTGTGCGGGTGGCTGTTATGGCCAGCTGTAGGCATTTGTCTTGTTCAGTCGCTGTCACTACCTCGCTGAGTGGTATGGGTAGAGGCCGTACTTGTTCTACTACCAACCTCATGTATTCTTCGTTTCCCGGGCTTCTTCTACTTCCTGTGACGTAGCCGGCCGTGCGTGTCTGGATAGGAAGTCTCCCGGGTTTTTTGTGCCGGGTTGGTAGACGAGCGTGAAATCGTACTCCTGTAGCTGCAGGATCCACTTCTCGATTCTGGGTGGGGGTTTGGAGGAAGATCCCTTGAATAGGGGCAGTAGGGTCTTGTGGTCGGTCACGACAGAAAACGGCTTGCCATATAGGTAGAGATGAAAATGGCGGCACCCCTAGTGGATTGCGATAGCCTCACGTTCGATTTGTGAGTATCTTTGCTCTGTTGGTGTGAGCGTGCGGCTGGCAAAAGCAATGGTGGCCCACTCTCCACAGTCCTGTTTCTGCGTTAGCACTGCCCCAAGGCCAGTGGGGCTGGCGTCGACCACAAGTTGTGATTGTCGCTGGGGGTCGAAAAACGCTAACGTGGTGTCAGCCGACAGTGCCTTTTTGGTGGCTTGAAAAGCTGCTTCTTGTTCCTCGCCCCACATCCGCGGTTGATTCGCCTGTGTGAGTTGCTGCAAAGGTCCTGTGATGTCAGCTAGGTTTTTCATAAACCGCCCACAGTATGTGACCATGCCCAGGAAACTCCTGACTTCTGTCACTGTTGTTGACGCTGGGGCTTCTTGGATGTCTTTGACTTTTTTGGGGGTCCGGTCCTACTCCGTGCTTTGAGAAGTGATATCCGAAAAAACATATTTCTTCTTTGAGGAAATCGCATTTGTACTTGTGAAGAGTCAGTCCCTGTTTTTGTAGCCTGGCGAATACGGCTCGCAGACATTTTAGATGTGTTTCAATGTTTGGTGCGTGAACTAAAATGTCATCACTTACATTCAGGACTCCAGGGAGCCCCTGAAGGACTTCTTTGATGACGTGTTGGAAAACTTCTGCTGCGCTTGATATGCCAAAATTAAGTTTTATCTATCACCTCAACCCGTTATGAGTGGAAAATGTGGTTATGGGTCTGGATTCGGGGTGCAGCATGATCTGGTGGTAGCCTGACCGAAGGTCCATTTTGGAAAACCAGCAGGATCCTGTCAGCTCGCTGAGGATGTCGTCGGTCGTAGCAATGAGGTGCCGTTCTTGTTTTATTGCCAGATTGGACATGCGCATGTCAACGCATATCCGGACCGCGTCAGGCTGTTTGGGTTTCTTCGCGACCACAATTGGGGATACCCATGGTGTTGGACCCGTGACCTTCTCGATGATACCCGCTTGTTCCAACATGTGGAGTTCGCGTTCCACTTTGGGGCGAAGATGAAACGCAACGCGGCGATGTCTGAGTGCTGTTGGGGTGATGGATTCATCGATATGAAGCCGTAGCGGGGGGCCCTTCAGGCAGCTGATGCCTTCAAACAGGGTCCTGAATTCTTGCATGAGTTGGTGGAGTGCATTCGCGTGGATGCTGAAAGCAAACTGCACTAACTCCAGATCTTGGGCTGTTTGGCAGCCTAACAGGAATCTGGTGCCGTCATTGGAGACGTAGATCTTTGTGGCTTTTCCAGTGTCCTCGTGGGAGATATCTGTGGTGAATGTTCCTGCTATCTCTAGAGGGTGGCTGTTTCCGAAGGCGAACACCTGTACGTTGGTGGGTTTTAGCGGCGGCAGTGGCTTGGGTAGGTTGTTATATATATCCATGGCCATCAGATTGATCGACGCTCCGGTGTCTACTAGTGCCGATATGGGTGACCCTTGGATCGTGACTTGACATGTGGGTAGGCATCGGCCCCCAACAGCGTGTATGATGTGCACCACGTGTGAGTCGTTGTCCATGTCGCTATCCGAATCTGGATCCAGTGCAGTTTCGACCATTTTGACCGTTTTCTTCAGACCGGTGGTTGTCTGTTTGTGTGCAGACCTGCAAACTTTGGCAAAATGGTTTACCTTCCCGCATGCGCTGCATATTTTGCCCCAGGCCGGGCAGGTCGTTGGGTGTGGTGCTGGGCCTCCACACCATTTGCATGATCTGTTCTTGGGTCTCCCTTTATAGGTGTCTTTTTGTTGCGACATGTCCGTTGTTACCGCATAGGCTGCTTCCGCCTTCGTTTGGGCTGCAGGGGTCTGTTCCATATGCGCTGCTCGGGCACGTGAGAGTTCCTGTGATCGCCCAAGTGTGAGGATGTCCTTCATTTGCATATTCGGTTGCTGCAGGACGCGTTCTCGAAGTTTTGACGATGAGCATCTCTGAATGAATTGTGCCCTGATTTCTTCCTCTTCGTCAGGCAGTGTGCAAGTGCTGGCTAGTTCTTTAAGTCTAGCGTAGAAGACGTCCACGGACTCGTCAGTGACTTGTCTGGCTTGGCACAGGAGGAACCTCTCATAGTCCGGATTCGCATATGGTTCGAAATGTGCTGTGATTGCTCCTTTTAGAGTTTCATATGTTCGTGGCCTCACTTCTGTGACCGACTTGAAAATTTTGTGTATGTCTGCTCCTCCGATGTGGAGAAGGAGGGGCATTCTTCTTTCTGGTTGCACATCAAGTGCTTCGAAATATGTTTCAAGGCGCTCCACCCAGACTTTCCACCTTGCTGCTTGGGTGGGGGGTGCGCCTGTGACTGTGAAAGGCTCTAGTGGTGGAATGCCGGCCATGGATCTGGTGTAGATAATGTCTTGCTTGGCAATGAAAGAAAGCCACAAACTTCGTAGCACCTGTGTTTTATCGTGAGCCTTGCTTTCCTTGCCGTAAGTCTTTACTCACGACAGCTTTTCAGACACTTTTTTGTTTGACTCCCTTGTTCTAAATCATGTGCAGGTGTTTACTTTCTGTGTTGTAGGGCTTTTCTTTTTCCTTTTTTTTTTTTTTTTAGATTTGCGCAGCGGAGTCTCCAGTGTTCTTTTGGTTTACTGTAAAGTCCAGGTATGTCCTCTTAGTATTTTTTTTTTTGTTGGCTGCAGACTGTGATGTGAACTTTTTGTATTAATTGTGTTTGTTGTTTTTTTTTCTTTTGCAGATTTGCGCAGCGGAGCCTTCCGGTATTTTTTATTTTTTTTTCTCTCGCGTGCGTTGCGAGGATTTGTTTCTTATGTAGACTTGCGCAGTGGAGCTGATGTGCGTGCAACGGCCGTTGCGTGGCGTGTCAGGGAAGGCCCTCTCAGCCGCACATGCGTGCCGGAGTTCCCTTGTCCTGATTCCTCGGCGGACGGTGCGCCGATCGAGGAGACGCTGCTGCCGGGGCTCACAAGTGCGCTGGTGCAGCGGAGCACCGCTTACCGTGGTCTGGGCGTGAGGGTGAGGCTGGGTGGAGGTGCGCCAGGGCTCCGTGCATGCAGCAGTGCGCCGGCCATTCAGCAGCCAAAATCGCCGCGGGAGAAGACGGCCGCAGGTGATTTCTGCCTCTTGAGAGGTAGGCCCAGGGTCGGCAGGCTCAGTCTTGGGTGGTCCGGGGGTAGGCATCACCACTCTCGTCACCAAGTTGTTGGGTCGCGCTATGTGCAAACGCGCCCACTGAAAAAAAGACTCAGCGCCAGAGTCCGTTGTAAACCGAGTCCTTTATTTCAAATGCTCTCTCACTCGACTGCCGCTTCCTGCCTTTCGCCTCCCCTCTTATGCCCTCCCCCCTGTCGTCACGGTGCCATCCATCTTGCACCTTTGGTATAGGGGTGAGTTCCAACTTTCCCCTTCCTGGTCTCTCTCTGTGATGTTGACCGCTTCCGGCGTCAACACTACATCAGGCACGAAATAACGGAGACTATCGGTCCACCACACTAAGGATTGTGATGTTAATCTGAATATTACACTATGTCGGGCTGTTCTCTTTTAAGAGGTATTCATTTGAAAGAATGCCGAGGGTACTACACTGTGATTCACTGAGCAGGGTTCGAAGCTAATTGGAAGCAACAAAACGCGGGTGAACAGTGTGTAAGTGGCCCGCCGAGGGCGGCACTTGCTTGCATTTGAATTGCCATTTGAGCAAAGCATGGAGGGGTTTGTGAAACTACAGAGGGGTTCAATTGAAGGTCATTTTTCTAGCTTTGAAGTGCATGGAATTCGACAGTCTCATTTGGACTTGGTTTGAGTCATAAAAAATGCATGGAGCGACTTTTGTGGTTGTGAGTGCAAGAACATCTATGCTAGGCACACATCAGCTTTTCCCTTTTCAAGAGGAGACTCTTTTCAGGCAAATGTTCACATTTTTATCACTAAATAACACATAACTCAGCCCAGTGCAGGCTCCTTTCTTTCTTGCCCACTAAAATCCAATATTATTTTCTTTTAGTTTGTGCCAGTCTATTGACCTGATCAGCTTTCCCTCATCTAACTTTCTTAAAAGCCTTGTAATAAAAAAGTATGGCGTGCAAAGTGGACTTCCAGGTCTAATGTTGTGGCTTGAAGGAGCGCTGGATACCACTGTGCTCATGCACAGTAATTTCCATTTGTAGCTCTGTGCCAAGGATTAGCATAAAAGTGCGATTAGGGCACTTATTTATGGAGTGATTTCACCACAATCACCCAGATGTCAGAATTCGGACGAGGGCTACCCATAACTGGTTCTATAGGTTTTAGGTGCTATAGATGTGACTTCCATATCCATAGTGCTCACAACCGAACTCTATGGATGTCGAGGTACGTCCAGAGGCACAGAACCGGAGCTGCAGTTGTCCTGCAAATGACACAATCTTATTAGTGATGCAATCACGTAATTGGCAGGCCTGGCACCCAGGAAATAGCATTCTTGTTTCTCTGAGGGGGGATGAAAACAGCCCCTTTGTTCCATGTTTCCAAGTAATTGTGCCAAAAGGGAGGTATCATTAGAAATCTGAGAAATTCAGCTTTCCAGTGATATCACACTTCCTTAGCAATGCAGAAGTCGATCACAGTGGGATCGGATCACCTGATGTTTCCATTAGACACCAGGGACTTTATTTTGTAGGGGAAGCAGCCTGTACTCTTCCCATCCCACCTAAAAGTATCAGTTTTTTACAAATTTTCTCCTGGGAAGTATAGTCATGCCCCTACCCCTAAAGGAGGCATTACAGTCTTTATGCCTCCTTGGGCAGCAAATTGCGGTGTTTGCTACCAATCTGCTCCCCGGGGGCAGAAAGCCCACTAGATATCAGGGCAAGTTGATGTATACCACAACTCATCAGGTATACAGATCCTAAATTGCCTGAATAGGAATGCTCAGAAATCCAAAACATTAAATGAAGGTGCATTCTTCTGTAATTCCAGAGAATCCTTAGGATTTAGGATTTGGGAATTGGTAGAGTGTATTTAAAAGGTGATGCGGAAAGTGATCTAGGAGCATGCCCTACTTGTTTGGTGTCTGTGAGAAACTGGGTTGTTGGTTGACTTGTTAATGCGTCCCTTTATGACTAATTTATACACATTGGGACACATTATAGGCCGATGAATCTTTTGACCCTGATTGAAGACACCTTAGGACGAGATAACTAATCAACATGTCAATCAATACGTCAATAATGTCATCAATATTTACTATAACAATGCAATTCACTTTAGTCAATGACATTAATAAAACTCAAGGACCACCATGACCTTTCAGTCATGAATAACCACACCAGTTTAGTAGGATTTAGTGATATTTATTCCCTATTAATTACAATTCTAATAGCAGATTTATTAATCTCAATAGCCGAAAGCTCATCAACATTGTCATAATCTGGTAACTCGAATAAGACTTCATCAAAACAAGAATCACAATTGTTCGAACATAACACGGCATCAACATGGGTTAACTTCAGCAGAGTATCATTAATGCGTCAGTTCAACAAAGCATAGTTTCAGTTATTTGTCTATTTGCGTCAGTTTAGTGAACCCCTTTCCTAACCTCGAATTAGCATTGGCATGTTGGGCTTCATGCAAAACAATTTGGTAACACCAATTTGGAAAACATCTAGCTATGGTCTGTGTCAAAAGTAGCAGTTGGTACCTAGAAAGGAAAAGCAAACAGACAATCACAATTTCATTGTCATATAGTGGTTCGGTCTTCGTCTTCAGGACATCAGTTGGTTCGCCATTCAGTCAGGAACTCAGCTCCGGTAAAAGGGCACTTCCCTCATAAGGAGGGAAAGTGTAAATGGGCAATCTAAGGACAAGGATGGTTCTAACTATAGTAGCAAGTCACTAAGCAAAGTAACAAAGTGTCTGGATCATAGTAAATCGCATCAGCATCTTCCCTAGTCTCTCCTAGTCTCTGGTCTCTCTAGTTCTAATTTACTTCCTGGTGTCAAGGGTTTTTATCCCATTTTCATTGTACATTCCCCTAAAACCTAATTGGACAAGGGGTTGCACCCCACTATCTTTAACCAATTAACTTTACATTAGCTCATCGAATTTGTCACCCCATAACAGTTCTCATGCATTTTATTGGTCCACGTCTTTAGAGGTAGAATGTCCGGTATGATTTAATCCTTCTGCGATTCTTTGCACATCTTCAGTCAGTGGCTCCATTGTCCGTACCGGTTTAGGCGACCTTGTACCTAACATTAGTCTACACTGTTGCATTCAGCTAAAATGTTTCTACAAGCAGGATGAACTTTATGAGAACGGATCTACTACAGTTACATTCATCTTCTAGTTTGAAGAAAACAAGAGTTCATGTCCTTTAGCAAGTCAGCACCCTGCACGTTAGAAAAACACATTTAATATGAGAGTCAGGCAGCTAAGCCTCGACTTATGCTAACTAAGGCCTACAAGATTTATTAGCAAAACTTTAGTAACATAACCATTAATAATTAGTGTAAAAACATCCTTTAATGTAATAATTAATCAACATTAGTTATTTTAATTAGTCCCCGTATACATTGGTGGCCACTCCACTTGGGTGTATTTTCAACACACGTTTTAGCAAAACATATTAATACATTTTCTATGTGGCATTATTGCACATTAGTTCATAATCATTTCATGTTAATACTGATTATATAAGCTACGCTCTCTCAGTTGACTGGGGTGTAACCCTGGTCAAGCAACGGCCACAATCCCTTGCAGGGTGTGCCACGAAAACATACTAAATTAACCTGTGCTTAACCCTGGATAGCCTGGCACAAAAATCAGAGAGGCTTAACTTAGAGGCAACGTGTAAAGTATTTATACAGCACAAAAATAGTAATAAACTGAAGATACAACCCAATAAATATCCCACACCAATTAAAAGAAATAGAGTATATTTCAATAAATTATTCGACGAAAAAAATGCCAAAAATAGAATCAGTAGAACGGAGTTATGAATTTTTTAAGTTTTTAGTAAAAACTGGTGCCTAAAAGATCAAAGTGCGAACTAAGGAAATCTAGTCATGCAAGACCGGGTTAAAGTGAAAAAATATGGCCAATCGTGATGGAGTGCAATTTGGATAGAAGAGGTGGATTGGGCTCATCGGCGCTTACCTTCGGTCTTGAGATTCTGAGAAAAATGTTCTGAGAAGGTAAAACTCAGCGGGGAAAGGCTGCAGGTGGTGTTAGAGGAGGGCTGTCGATTCATCACCTTTAGTGGCACACCAGTGGCGCATAGTGCAGGCCCATATTTACAAGGCCACCCAAAGCCAATCTGGGTGGCTTTTCATGTCCTTCTAGATATGGTATAAAGCAACTCAGCAGAAGGCGTTGCCTTGCCTTACAATGTGTCAGAGAGGCACTGTGGGCGTTGCAGTGCAGTACACATAGAAAGAGGAAAGTGCCTCCCAGGATTGTTTTTGTGCAGGAAGGTACCCTTTCCAGCATAAAAACAATCCTGCTGACAACGCAGAAACTCTTGCACCATGGTGCTCGGGTGCCTCCGTTCGCACATGGCATAAATTTGTGCACCAGTGCAGGGGGAAAGGACAAAAGTGCAGTGTATTGTGTAGCTACGGTGCATTTCTGCTCTTTGCATGTGGTGCAGGACAACGCAGCAAGGTCACTTGCTGCGCCATCCCGAGCCAGGGGGTTTGTAAATAAACCCCATAGTCTGTTTTGTGGAAGTTGAAAATCTATAGCAGGACGAGGCAGGATGTTGTAGCTGAAAACAGTTCCAGGGACTCAGATACCCATTTGGCAAAGGATCACTGAACAGGGTTTGCTGCTGTTGGGAAGAACGTAGTGGGGGAAGTCTTGAAGTAAATCCGACTGGAGATGCATCTCGGGCAGATAGAGCTGGCAGCTCAGAATCTTCTCAGTTCTCAGCGCAGTTTTTGGCCAAAAACTTTCAAAGTCCTCAATTTAGAATTTTTCGCCATCTAGACACATTTAACACCTCAACCAAGGGTCCCGAACTGGTAAGACACCACTTGGGGATTCAGGACACACTTAGGCTGGTCCAGGTGCAGGTTAAAAATGTTGTGAGCCTTTTGTGTTCTTGTGGCTCTGAACAGAAACCAGGAAACTAGCCCTTGGAGTCACTCTGGTAGTCCTGGGTTCAGCTGAAGGTTCAGGGCTCAGTAGCAAGGCTGGCTTCTGAAGGCTCAAGGTAGGTTTCATGCAGCAAAGCAGTCCTTCCAGGTACAGCAAAACAGTCTCGCTGAATCCACAGCAGGTCACAGCAGCAGGCAGTCTTCTGAGAGTCCTTCCACAGGTCCACGAGTGGAAAAAGTAGATGGTGTCTGAGGTTCAATGTTTATACCTGGTGCCGTTTCTCTGTAAGATGGGTGGAGCTTCTAGAACGTTGCTTTGAAGTGCATGGAATTTTCTGACCTGGCTCTAAGCTGGCTGCAGTAACCATGTGGAGGTGATAAATCCTATGTGTGAAGACAAAGCCCAGCCTATTTATTTGCAAGTGTGGCTGTGTTCAACTCCACACTCACCATCTTGCCAGCAGCCTGTCAGTTATACATAGTCGTGTGATCCAAGACAGACTGCAGGCACAAAAGGGCTAAGGAGAGGAAATGCCAACTTTGTAAAAGCAGTATTTTGTAAATTGTAATTAAAAATCTGACTTTACCATTAAAGAGGATTTTTTATTACAATTTCATAAATACCAAATATGAACTAGTTACCTGGTCCCAATCAACAGTTAGCACGTATTAAACGTAATAAGGCAACCCAATACTATCCAATGGGACAAGTAGACCTCAAAGCAGTGAAAAATAATTTAGAAGTTTTCACGACCAGGACGTGTAAAGCGTAAACCGGTCCAACCTTTTAATTACAATACACCCTGTCCTATGGGATACCTAGGGCCCCCCTTTGGGGTGACATATGTGCAGTAAAAGGGGAGTTTTAGGTTTGGCAATGGGGATATTTTGCCACGTCAAATTGACAGTTGAAATATACATTCAGGCTACAATGGCAGGCCTGGGGCATGTTTTAAGGTGCTACTTAAGTGGGTGGCACAATAAGTGTTGCGGGCCCACTAGTATCATTTCATTTACTGGCCCTGGGTATATGGTATATCGCCCTTCAAGGGGGTTATAAGATAATCAAGTATGCCAATCGGATATAAGCCATTCAAACCATGTTTGGGGGAATAAGCACAATCACTTTAGCACTGGTAAGAGTAGTAAAGTGCACAGGGCCTAAGGCTCATAAAAATTAATTCCAGCTCCAAAAATTGAGGTAAGTAGGCTAAATGTCTGAGGAAGACCATCCAAAGGCTGACAGTGCTAACAGTCACCTATGTGCTGCATGAGTGTTATACTGAAAGTGAGTACCTTTGGGTCCTTAAAAAGGTCAGCCTCCTAATTTTTAAGCCTTGTGAGATTTTAATCATGTTAGACTAAATTCTGTAATTGTGTGTTACTCAAAATTACTGCAAATGATACAATGAAAGATTTGGTCTTTAAGTATAACCCCTATTCAGCACCTGGGTTCCCACTAAACAGCAGGTATTTTTTCTGAAAAAAGCTATGAGGTGATGGCCACCCACCATGGCATAGGGCCAAGCACAGACTTTCGAGGGGGTTAGAAAGTCTACCAATCACCAGGGATTGACCTTATTGAAAAATAAACAAAGGGGTGACAGCTGGCCTCTGTGGACCAGAACCATGGCCACACCCCAAGAGGCAGTAATACAGTCTTTCTGTCCCTCCCCATGAGGGAAATTCGGGCCCAATGGACACCAGGGATTTAAAATTTAAACAAATCAAAGGGGTGTAGGCATTCCGCACAGGGCCATATACCAACCCAAAAGTGACTAGTCTTACTACCCTCAAAGGGCCAGAGAGCTAGTTTTGTATCCAGTTTGCTGCCAGAGGCAGAAAGCACACTGGACACTAGGGATTCTAAACCAGAGCCAAAAGCAAACAAAATGATGAGGGCAGCCCACCCTGGCTTCAGGCCATACCTTCACCCATAAGGGCAATAGTGTCTTTCTGCCCCTTCTGGGGGACAGAGAGGAGGTTTGTCCCAATTTGGGGAGGTTGCCCATATTTTGCCCCCCCCCCCAAGGGGGGTGGAGAATAAAGCCTGTAAGACATCAGAGATTTTACATTTGGGCAAATAAAATGGTGTGGGCGTTCCATCTTGGCATAGCAGCAAGTCAGTCTTTATTTCTTCCTAGGGGGCAGAGAGTGGGTTTGTCCCAATTTGCCCCATGGGATGCGAGGGGGGCAGAAAGACCACTGGATGCTAAGACTAGTTGTTATAAAATTCTGTAGTGGGGTCTGCTCCATCCTCACATCAGGCCCCACTGCACTCCTAGAGCCTCAGCATTCTTTCTGCTCTTCCAGGGGCTAAAGCATACTCATTCCTATGGCAAACAAGAAGAAATCGCTATTCTTTTGTACATTGCTTTTACATATTCACCGGAAGACTGAATCTAAATTTCAGTATGGGCCCACTTGCCATGCTGAATGGTTACTCTAGTCGGGCTCAGAGTCGGCAGCAGGTCAGGAAACTCCTGGGGAAGTAAAGGATGATGTGCTATGATGGATCCCGTGAGGTTTTCTTACTCACAATGCCTGCAAACCTCAAACGTTTCCTAAAATCACGCATTTACATTGTCTCTGTGATGTAAAGTTCCAAAATCTGCATGGACCCACAAAATTCCTACCACCTAGCACTCACCTAATTGTCTGATGAAAGCAATTCCCCACTTCTGCGGCTGGGCATGTTCTCCTACTGCCTGCGACAGAAACAGATCCAACCAGGGACTATGGGGGTCCTTCACTGATGACGGCATAGTCCCCTAGTGCCAGGGACAGGAATGGATCCAACCAGGGACAATGAGAGTCCTTCACTAATGACTGCGTACACTCATTGTGCAGCACACTATTGGGATATGTGATTCAAAGTAATGGAAGTGTAGGCATTTTCTATTCACCTTAATGGAATTAACCTTTTAAAGAGCTCACAGGACCCACACTTGTAGTTCAAGAGTGTGAGACATTAGGTTGTTGGTTGAGGTAGGTGTGAGCCCATCTCAGACAACAGTCACAATTCCTGTCAGATTGGACCACAAAAAGTCACAAAATTAACCTGTGCTTACACCTCTGGAGCTTAGCACAAAAGCAGTCAGTATTAGCTTAGAGGCAATGTTTAAAGTGTTGGAAATTTGGTCTCTAGTTGGTAGAGGCATGCACCCTGTTCAAGTAGGGACCAAAGTCCTAGTCTGGGTAAGTTACAACACAATCTAAATGATCCTGTACTCACCCTCAAGTAGCTTGGCACAGATCAAGCAGGCTAAACTTAGAAGGCGATGTTTAAAGTACTTGTGCAACAACTCATAGAGTAACACAGTGAAAACACCCCAAAAATTACTCCACACCAGTTTAGCAAAATAGATAATATTTATCTGAATAAAAAAGACCAAAAACAACAAAAATCCAATATGCACAAGTCAAGATATCACTTTTTAAAGGTTTATATGAGTCTTAATCCTTAAGAGTAGGTGGTTGTATCCTTTTAACACACAGTACCTGGGATGTGTAAAATATAATGATACAGAGGGCCGCAGAGGAGGAGATGTGTCAGAAAGTAAAGCTATGTGTTGTTTCTTTTCACGCAGCAAGGTGATGCATCGATTTTCAGGAACACAGCCTTGGTTCCTCATTGCAAGGCAGGGATATTTTGACACCCAAGGACAATGCTTGGAAAATCCAAAATGCGCTGTGATGAGGCAACAGGCTCTGCGTCGATTCCGTAGGCGCTGCAGTGATTTTTCAGCCGCAAGACAGGAGCTGCGTCGATTCTGCAGGTTTTGCATTGATTTTTTGCCCGGTGTTGTGTCATTTTTTTCCAGTGCTGTTGATTTCCTCCTTCAAATAAAGACTTTGATGACCCTGAGACTTCAGGACAGGAGGCAAGCTTAGTCCAGACCCTTGGAGGGCACTTATAGGGGAAGGCAGAGTCCTTCCAGCAGAGTCAGGAGTAGTAGGCAGCAGGGCAACACACAGGAGAGCAGACCTTCCAGAAAAGCAGTCTAGATGAGTTATCTGGGATCATGGCAGTCCCTCTGACAGAGTCCAGTTTTAGATCCAGAAGTGTCTGATTTGATGGGGTCACATACCCAGTATATATTCCCAAAAGTTCCTTTGAAGTAGGGGGAAACTTCAAAGAGTGGTTTTGAAGTGCACAGGTTCTCCTTTCAACCCAGCCCAGTCTGCCAGGAGTCCTGTGGGGGGTTATCAGTCCTTTGTGTGGGCTCAGACCAAAGGCCTTTGAAGTGTAATTGAGAGCCTCTCCACTCTTTCTGCCCAGGAAGACCCATCAGTATTCTGATGAACGCAGATGCAACTGAGTGTCCTGTATTTATGGCTGTCTGGTTGGAATGCAGAAGTGGAGCTGTCAACCAGCACAGGATAGACATGGATTGGAGATGGGCTGTAAGGCAAAGAGACCAGTAAGTGCAAAGGAATGCCTACTTTATAAAAGTGGCATTTCTAAAATAGTAATGTTATATCCAACTTCGCCAGTAAGCAGGATTTTGCACTATCATTCCAACCATAACAAACATGACAATGCCACTCCTTTCAGATCCGAACTTACCACTTAAAAGTACCTAAGGGAATTTCCAATGCTGACCTACGAGAGGATCAGGCTTCACAGTAGTAAAAAATGACTTTGGGTATTTACTATGACTTATAAAACTTACAAGTACATGTCCTGCCTTTTATTTATATAGCACCCTACCCTGTGGGCTACCCGGGGCCTACCTTAGGGGTAGCTTATATTTAATAAAAGAGAAGTTTAAGGCTTGGCAAGTAGTTTTAAATGCCAAGTCGATGTGGCAGTGAAACTGCTCACACAGGCCTTGCAATGACAGGCCTGAGACATGGTTAAGGGGCTACTTATGTGGGTGGCACAAACAGTGCTGCATGCCCACTAGTAGCATTTAATTTACAGGCCATGTTTAGGGGAGAAACCACAAGCACTTTAGCACTGGCCAGCAGTGGTAAAGTGTGCAGAGTCCTAAAACCAGCAAAAATGGGATGAGAAAAATGGATGGAGGCAGGCAAAAAGTTGGGGGAAGTTCTAAGGCTGTCAGATCTAACATGTGTCCCACCCAGCTGAAAGCAGGGAGAGCTACCCAACCCCTTGGGAGCTCTCTTCACTAAGGCAGAAGAATCTGGAAAAACCATCAGCACTGGTGTGGTCAGTCCCCGGGCAATGCTCCACTGTAAAGTCTATTTCCTGTAGAGAGATAGAACACCTCAAGAGTTTAGGATTTTCACCCCTCATTTGCTTGAGCCATCTGAGGGGCCTGTGGTCTTTCTGAACCTACAAGTGACTCCCAAACAGGTATGGTCTCAGCTTCTTCAGTTCCCAGACCATAGCAAATGCTTCTCTTTCAATGGTACTCCACCTATATTCCTATGGAACTAACCTGCTAATGAAGGCTACTGGTTGGTCTAGGCCCTCCTCATTCAGCTGTGCTAAGACTTGTGGTTCTAAAAATTCTGGACCCATGTAATTTACTTTGCCACAGCAGTACGGTTTTAGTATCAAAAGACCGATAATGACTAGTACACTCAGCATGAGCATTTTCGCTCAATTCCAGCAGCGTTTTCACCTCGAAATCGCCATTTTCGTCCTGCACTCGTGGCTCCCATTTTATACACGACAGCCATTTTAAAAGTTGCCCTCACATAGGCTTATAATACAGTCAGATTTGATTCCAAGGACACGTACACCTTGATTGACTTTTCTCTGACCTGGGCAAGCTGGAACCATTGCCTCAGGCCAAACCTGTTTGGTCAGTCCCTCTCCCAGTGGCCGAATCAGATAGCATCAAGGCACACCAGGCCATAAAACCCTTATTATCGCTCACACACCCTGCCTAACTTGCTCACACCTGCACCTGCTCTTTTCTTCTTCTTACTTTACGAGGGGGAGGTGCCCGTTTTTATTGGGGGTCCACACTTATCTGATGTGAAATTCTAGGCCTTGCCGGGTAATTTATTATGGGCTGGATGACATGAAATATGAGGTTTCATCATGACACTGGTTTTTCCTTTGTAGTGAAAACATGTGAATGACCAACCAAAATGTCAAGAATGTTTGCCTGAAGCTTAAAAAACTGTATATAAGGAAACCTGATTTTGCATTGACACACAGTCTCCTGAGAACATACAAATCGTGCTGTTGTACTTCTAGGACACTTGTCAATTGGTTGCAGCCAATAAATTCGATCTTTGACTTTACCTAGAAGACTCTGAGTTTCTGTAGTCTGAATCAGGAAAGTACCCGAGGTCTTTGGGTGTACCCTGGCACCGCTGGGTTACCGGATCAGTACCGGTTCTGAAAAACCCAGTACCTCAGTTGGCGCCCAAACGTGGGGCGATACCAGCGGTACCGGTCCAAGCCTGAGGTCCGTGGGGAGCTTCGTGTGAAAATTCTGGAGGAAGGCCGCCACTTCATCGACCCCTGCATGTCGACGTGGTCCGAAAGTCTTTGTTGCGAGGTTCCCCGCTTCCCGACGGCTATGAAGGACTGCTGCCCTGGCTATCGCCCTGATTTGGACCCTTGATTTTTGGTAGAGCGAAACGATAAGACGAGTCTTCTGGTGACGTCATTGATATTTTCAGTTAAGTATAAGTGGAGCGTCTCCCAGTCCTTAGTTGGACACTTGGTTTGGTCCTTAGTTGGACACTTGGTTTGGTCCTTAGTTGGACATTTGGTTTGGTATCCCTTTGGGATCACTTTGATTTGGAACTTGCAAGTACCAAAGCCGAAGGACTCGTGTATTCACGAGACTATCGTAAACGATAATCCTTTGAAGTTTGAAGCTAGACTAGTGAGCGAAGATGCCTGGTCTTAGCAGACTTGGAAATTTGTTTTGTCTTGGTTGTAAAAGGGACTCCCGGTTGGATGACTCATGTCCGGTTCCTCCGATTGGAACTCCAACCTATGAACTATATGTGAAGCACGGAGTGGGCCCCATCACGTTTAATAAAGTATGGGTCTGCTATTCTTGGAAATAATTGAGAAAAGTTTTCTTTTTTTTCTTGTAAATATGACTTACAACTAGGATCTGCAAACGGTTCTGTAAGTAAATTGCGACGGCGCTATTTATGAAAAATGGCTAAAGCGCGCGGTATTATGTGTACTGAATGTTTTCTGTTTATATCTGAAATGAGCTCAATGTGTGTTTGTGGGTCTTCTTGATGTTTACAGTTTGTTAAGTAAAATGTTGGTTAATTAATATTAAGTAGAAACTTAGAAAAAATCCAGAAATGAACCATGTGATGTGCTAACATAGCTATATGTTGCTCTTTAATTTATAGAATGAGCAATTGTGCACATATACAAAACTGCCGTTAAATGCTTAATAAATTAGAAAACACATTCAATAGATATAAATAGGCCCCCCCCCCAAAAAAAAAAAAAGAAATTATCTATTTTCAATTCAGCCAGCACTTTCCCAGTTAAACATGGCTGGAATTTTGCATAACCTTCCTTTTAAATGAAAGTGGCGCTAAAATGTGACGCATTTCAAGTTAGGCTTATGCGCTTAGGCTTGTGAGTTAATGTATCCCAAATAATAGGCAAGGGATGCAGCTTGCTTTTATATGTGGAATTATCACAAAAAAAAAAAAAAGGGTTTTTATTTTTTTTAAAAGAAAATTATTAATTATGGAAAAATTATTTACAAAAATAAGTGCCTTTCAAAATCGTTTTTTAATATTTATAAAGCTTAATACCTATACTATGACCTCCTAACATTAAAATTTAATTCAAGTTATGTTGCACCACTAAAATGACATTTGTATGTGCAATTTTCCCTTGGCGCAGGAGCAAACAAGCTCATTTCTATAAAGTATAAGTTAATATTTTCAATGGCTGACTCATGGATTGTGTAATAGACATTCTGGTAATGCATATTATGCAAGAAAATTGTAGGATATTGATTTTTTAATGCCTAAAATATCAAAGTCGATTTTGGGCAAAAGCACTGTTTAAACTGCATTTTCTTTCATTCAGAGTACTTTTTAAAGTGTCTCAGGCTTCAGTAAATGCATACATTTAGGTTTGATATATATTTGCAGGTTGTGCCTTCTTATGATTCAATGAGTCAATGTGCCAGTACAAAGGCTTGTTTTAATATCAAGGTTGAAGGTTCTAACTTCAGCTGGGCCTACTGAGACGTTCATTCATTCGAAGTTGATGAAATATGTACCATTGCATGGGATTGCAACAAGCATTTATTCTAACAACTGGTATGTGTGTTATTAAGGTGTGTGAATTATTCACAGTAAATGTAGTTTAATAATCTGGAAATAGAGATGATTTTTTTTTACACTGGAAATTGTAGGTGCCAAATTAATATGGAGTGTCAGTGTAACAATTTTTACTTTTAGAAAGGTAAAACTAAGGTGGCTTGATGTTGCGAAGTAACTGGCAAGAGGGTAACAGTTAAGTAATGGAAATTTATTTTCATGTATTTGGTCCTATCATGAATTGTTCTTGCTGGTCCTGTATGTTAGAAGAGAAACAGTAAAGTTATATTTGACAGCAGATTTCCATTGCCTGGTGATCTACTGTCAAAAGGAGGGTAAGGATTTTAAACCTGACAAATTAAACAGGCCCAAATATTGGGTTTTGGGCTGCAGGTTTACAGTGCATAAAGTACATGACATGGTGTTGTGTGTCACCGCTTATTCACACATGCTATTGTTTTGTCTATGCTTTTTGTGCTTGATACACAGCAAGTATATCTGATGGCTTGACGTTTTGTGCGTTTTTATTATTTTTTTTATTTTTTTTTTGCATGTTTGTTGCTGCTTTTGATACTATTACAAGCTCCCCTGTGTTGTGAGGGGATGGTCATGACGATGCCCATCGCTACGCAACAGTTGGTTGAACTTGTTCTGGTTACTAAATTCCACAGATAATGATATTTCATGCTGTGAACATAAAAGACAACACTTCACCAGTGAATGTCTATTTGGCTATAATGGTATTGAAGGAAAATAAAAAGAGATATACAGGATCAAAGTGTGTCACCTGCAGTTAGTCACGTTACTGCCCCTTCCCTTAAAGGAACAGGCAGCCCTACATTTATGTATCCTTGATTGGACCTAAGGATGAAATTATAGATCTGTGACTCAAGGTGGCCTAATTTCTATATTACATTAGTGAACGATGTTGTGTTTCCTAAGTAGCATATGGCTTTCGTTCCTTAAAAGAAAACCAGGTTTTCATTTTTTCCTGAAGAAGGAACTGAAACATTAGCTAGGAGTACCGTATATGTTGTAGTCACCAACGGTAGAGTTAAAATTTGTGTAACTTTGGCCTTTGTGTATCACCCGTACTCTCGGTGTTGTGTCACATGCCTGACTATCACCCAAATATTTTTTTTTTTTGTTCTTCCTATAGATTTTTTTCTTTTGTTACTTCCCCTGACCAATGTCGCATCATGCTTAGTTATTGAGATTTTAGCTATGTCCTAGTCCCATTTCTCTTTTTCGAATTCCTTTCACCAGTCAGCCCTTTTATTATTATTGATGTATTGTTCAGGTTCACATTTCCAGACTGCAGTGATATACCAGGGACCCCCATGTTATGTATAATTCCCTTTGGTATGACCAGACTGGTTTTCAAGAATTTGCTTTAGGCCTGCTTCAATGTTTTCCAGCCTGACTGTCAGGGTAGCGATAGACTGGTTAACTGACTCAATATTATAGTAAGACAAGTTTTCCATCTCAATAGGAGATATCTTATGTTTACCTTTTTGAACATGACAAATTTTCAATGTCTATTTTAATTTGGTTTTCGGTTCCCTTCTGTTCCTGCTACTTTAATTTTTGGTGGGATCAGATGTGTCCTAATCATGCAAATATCAGGACCCTCTAGTTCTTGTCTTTTTGTTTGCACATTTGACTATTAGCCTGTGTATTGCATAGTGCACCTGATGCACAGTTTTTAAAGGAAGGTTTCTACATGTCCCTGATAATCGGTATCATGTGATTTCTCTATTGAGATGTTCTAAGGTAAGGAGGAACACCTAGACTTAATCATTGAGGCAAATATGTGTTTACCCCATTAGACAATGCCACTGTGTGAGGAAATCCATTCAGATAGAATTCTCATGTAGCTATAGATGGCAGAGAATAATGGAGAGAACCCAATTAAAGATGCTAGAGACCCTGTTTTGCCCTTCTGCCTTTGTCTTTGTCTTTGTATTTTATGCCCATGGTGTATGGCTACTCCTTTGAAGATTGCAGACCACCTGCTTGCAGTCCCCTTTGTTAAAAACCATGAACTGTTTTTGTACTAAATTGAAGGAAACTAACAGCTGTGGCACACTTCCTACGTCACTAGATTCTGCAGGTATCAAGTCATAATAACCTGCAGGACATTGATTTAAGCCTAATTCCCATCAGTGACAGCTACAGATGAAAGACGGACGTCTTGGCCCTACAGTCTCAGCACCCAGGAAGTAGCAAAGCTGGACAGCGATCGCCAGCGCATGGTATCGTACTTGCTCCATCAGACGGCGTTGGACATCACAAAACCAAAGTTTCAGTGTAAAAGAGCTAAAGAGAAGGATTCCTGTTGTTGATGGCAGAGCTGTTTTGAGGTTTCATTTCTCTACCTGTCATGTGCTGGTAACCTCTGACAGTGTACAATCCCTTGAGCCCCTTGGCCTGAGTTTTGGCCACACCCCCCCTTTTCTTTGCTCCAACGGAAGAAGGGCAGTGCACCGGAGATTTCAAGTTTGGAAAAAGGCACTATATTTTGGTGCCCATGAAAGAGCAGCTTGAGCGTCCTCTGACACTAAATAATGAGTGTTGGAGTCTGAAAGTGCTGCTGAGCTTGAGCTATTTCCCAATTAATGGTGCTTGCCTCTGCACGAGATGATTTGTGCCCTTGATCAATGAAGAGCACATTGTTTGTAGTGTCTGCCACAGAGGAGAGACATTGGTGCATTGCTTTAAGACATTGAGACTTTCGAGTGAGCTGTGGGTGTTTGCCAGGAGGGCACTCCAACTAAGCAGTACTTTTCTCACGAAGAGGCCTGAATTGAGAGGCCCATGCGAAAGAAAACAACAAAAGAAAATTTGATGGACAATAGAAGCCTGCCAGAGAGGCTTTTTGAACGGACTCTGGGCATAGTTGGTTTCACAAGAGGTTTCCGTGTGATTGTATAGACTAGGTGTTAGGAGACTGATTGTTTTGCTGGCATTGTTTTAAAGTACTATTCTGTTTAGTAAAAGCAGAATAAAGTCCATTTTCTGTGGAAAGAGTACCCCCTTTTCACCTTAGAGCATTGATGAGAGTCACCACTGTTCCACCTGAACATACAAAAATTACTGAAATGCAGAGGAGCCCTAAAAATGTTACTAGATAATTTTAGGATTTGCTTTTTGGTTAGGGTTGTGAAAAATTATTATTTCATAGTGGTCACTACTTTCTCCCGTTGTCTATATGTTCTTAATAACGTGTTTTCTAGTGTCTTTTAAACATGACGTTGTCATTTATGGGTAGGATTGTTTTTCTCTACTCAATTGACTTCTGCACCCACTTCCCAACCTATGTCTTTTCCTACTATTGTTTCTTTGCACTCTTTTCACCCTTTTCCTGAACATGAGCAGGTTAGAAGATCAGAATTCGTAAGCAATTCTTTTGTACAGCTTCTGCATCAACACTAGTTAGTAGTGAACATCACTAATTGTTGGGTGTGTGATCTTATGCCACCTACTGCAGATAGAGGTATTCCTTATTTTGTCCTGCCATATGTGGCCTTTTGTGCTACTTCATGTTCAAGGAGACCTGTCCAGAGAGAGTTACCAAGTACTAGAATTTTGCTCCAGCAACATCTCCATGGCCTTATAAACATAGACCTGGACTCAGATTAGCATGAGAATAGGTTTATTGCCTATGTAAGGGCAAAAGGAGGGTTTGTGGTTCTAAAAATTCTGGACCCATGTAATTTACTTTGCCACAGCAGTACGGTTTTAGTATCAAAAGACCGATAATGACTAGTACACTAAGCATGAGCATTTTCGCTCAATTCCAGCAGCGTTTTCACCTCGAAATCGCCATTTTCGTCCTGCACTCGTGGCTCCCATTTTATACACGACAGCCATTTTAAAAGTTGCCCTCACATAGGCTTATAATACAGTCAGATTTGATTCCAAGGACACGTACACCTTGATTGACTTTTCTCTGACCTGGGCAAGCTGGAACCATTGCCTCAGGCCAAACCTGTTTGGTCAGTCCCTCTCCCAGTGGCCGAATCAGATAGCATCAAGGCACACCAGGCCATAAAACCCTTATTATCGCTCACACATCCTGCCTAACTTGCTCACACCTGCACCTGCTCTTTTCTTCTTCTTACTTTACGAGGGGGAGGTGCCCGTTTTTATTGGGGGTCCACACTTATCTGATGTGAAATTCTAGGCCTTGCCGGGTAATTTATTATGGGCTGGATGACATGAAATATGAGGTTTCATCATGACACTGGTTTTTCCTTTGTAGTGAAAACATGTGAATGACCAACCAAAATGTCAAGAATGTTTGCCTGAAGCTTAAAAAACTGTATATAAGGAAACCTGATTTTGCATTGACACACAGTCTCCTGAGAACATACAAATCGTGCTGTTGTACTTCTAGGACACTTGTCAATTGGTTGCAGCCAATAAATTCGATCTTTGACTTCACCTAGAAGACTCTGAGTTTCTGTAGTCTGAATCAGGAAAGTACCCGAGGTCTTTGGGTGTACCCTGGCACCGCTGGGTTACCGGATCAGTACCGGTTCTGAAAAACCCAGTACCTCAGACTGTCCCTATGCCATGCTCTGATGTGTTTATCTGCATAATGAATTCCTTGGAGTAATCGGCAGTCCTGAGCACAGGTCCTGTGCACATGGCTTTCTTCAGAGTATCAAAGGCTTTCTGACAAGCCTCTGCCCGGGTCACCAACCTGGGCAGCTTCTTTGAAGTCAGCTGAGTTAAGGGGGCAGCAATGGTGCCATAGCCCTTAACAAATCTTCTGTAGTAGCCAGAGATACCTAGGAAGGCTCTCACTCTGGTCTGGGTTTTAGGTGGTTGCCAGGCCATGCTTGTTTCAATCTAGGCCTGGAGGGGCTGCACCTTGCCACCACCCATCAGGTGTCCCAAATACACCACAGAACCCTGCCCAATCTGGCACCTGCTGGCCTTGATTATCAGGCCTGCCTGTTTAAGGGCATGAAGCACCTCTTGGTGGTGAAGCAGGTGTTCCTCCCAGGTGGCACTGTAGACATCAATGTTGTCTATGTAGGCGGCACAGAAAGCCTCCTTGTCAGACAGAACCCTGTTAACCAACCTTTGGAAGGTAGAAGGGGCATCTGCAAGCCAAAGGGCATCACCTGGAATTGGTAATGACCCCCAGGGGTTCAGAATGCAGACCTCTTTTTTTGCTCCCTCAGTCAAGGTGATCTGACAGTACCCTGATGTTAAATGAAAAGTATTGAGGAATTTGGCAGTGCCTAGCCCATCAATGAACTCATCAGCTCTAGGAATGGAGTGTGTGTCAGTCTTGGTGTTGGAATTTTTCGTCTCTGTAGCCCACGCAGAACCGAAGTTGTGGTTTGGCGCTGGGTTAGGTAGTCTTTGGTACCAACACCACTGGCTGGACCAGGGCCTATTAGAGGGTTCAATCACCCCTAAAGCTATCATCTTGGAGACGTCCTCTCCGACCCTGTCTGACAACCTGTAAATTTAGTTTTTTACAGGAGGACTGTCTCCTGTGGCAAGGTTGTGGACGCAAAGATGTGTGAGTCCAGGGGTGATTAAGAACAGTGTGCCAAACTAACCCTGCAACTGGTAACAGTCACCTTGCTGCTCTGATGTGAGGGTGGCAGAAAGGTTGACATCCTCCACTGACTCATTGTGCTCCTGTGCAGAGAGAAGGTCTGGGAGAAGTTCACTCTCCTCCTCCAAACCCTCATCGATCACAAGGAGCATTCTCACTTCGGACCTCTCAAAGTGAGACTTTAGTCTGTTGATGTGGAATACCTTTAACCCCTCCGCTGCTAGGCCTTTTCCCCTCAGGTGCCAGGCCTTTCTTTTGGCTACTAGGGGCAGTTCGCGCTTAGGCCTTAATAACATTTTGTCTACATAAGCTATCCACGCCAAATTTACATCCTTTTTCCCCAACATCCTAGGTATTCCAGAGTCTGTGGGTTCCCCTGGAGGAGACCAAGAAATTAGCCGAAATACAAATAAAAAAAAAAATAGGAAAAATGGGCTACAGAAGAAAGCTTGTGCGTTTTTTTCCCTGAAAATGGCATCAACAAATGGTTATGGTGCTAAAATCACCATATTCCCAGCTTTCAGGAACAGGCAGACCTGAATAAGAAAACCAAATTTTTCAACACACGTTTGGCATTTTACTGGAACATACCTAATTTTTACTATTGTTTGTGCTTTCAGACTCCTTCAAGTTGCTGACAGAAATGGGTATGAAACCAATGCTGGATCCCGGACAGCTAAACATTTCTGATAAGAAGACAGAATTCAGAATTCAGCAAGGGGTCATTTGAGCAGATCCTTCAAGGTGTTCCTACAGAAAGTAATAGCTAAATAAAAAAATATTGAAATTGAGGTGAAAAAAGAGCCGTTTCTGTCCACGTTTTCTTCTATAAGTTTTCTATCTATGGCAGATTTTTTAAAGCAATATACTGTTGCGTCTGCTGGATTGTTCTGGTTGCAGGGATATATAGGGCTTGTAGATTCATCAAGAACCCTAGGTACCCAGAGCCAATAAATGAGCTGCGCCTTGCAATGGGTTTTCATTGTATACTTGGTATACTGCAAACCCCATACTGTAAATTACAGGGCATTTCTCAAATTGACGTCTTTTTTACACACTGTCTTACATTTGGAAGGAAAGAATGTAGAGAAAGACAAGGGGCAACAACACTTGTTCTTGTATTCTGTGTTCCCCCAAGTCGCTTGATCAAAATGGTACCTTACTTGTGTGGGTAGGCCTAGTGCACGCAACAGGAAATGCAACATGGACACATCACATTTTTACATTGAAATCTGATGTGTTTTTTGGATAGTACCTAGCTGTGGGTTTTGGCCTCTAGCTGAGCCAGTACCTAAGGAAATTTACCAAACCTGTGCATTTTTGAAAAATAGACACCTAGGGGAATCGAGGATGCGGTGACTTGAGGGGCTCTCACTCGGTTCCGTTACCCATAATCCTTTGCAAACCTCAAAAATTTGCAAAAAAATACTTTTTCCTCACATTTCGGTAATTGGGCATTAGGCCTACCCATACAAGTTTTTTGCCTGTTTTTGTGGGGGGGGGACCTGTGTTTTTGGTCCTATGCTCAGCAGCCATCTAGGGAAACTTACCAAACCCAGACCTTTCTGAAAACTAGATATCCAGTGGTGTCCAGGGAGGTGTGACTTGCGTGCATCCCCAGTGTTTTCTTACCCAGAATCCTCAGCAAACCTCAAATTTAGCTAAAAAAATTACATTTTTCCTACATTTCTGTGTGGGATCACCGCACCTGTCAGGGAGACCAGATCCTCGGGGCCTGCGCACGTTCCCAACAAGTCCACCACTAGATAGCTCCAAAACTCTGATAGAAATATCACAGAGCCTGAGAGAGTCCAAGTTGGGGAAAAGGGGAACAGCTGGGAAGGAGACCTGTAGGAAACAAAAGGTTAAACAACAGAATATCAAGATATAATCACATTGACTTTCACTAGACTATGGTTCTAAGCGTTCTCATACTGTAACCATGGATAACCTAAGAAGTGGCTATAACTAGATCTCAAGAACTCTGGGTACCTGGAATAAAATCAAGAATGGTTAGTACAATGTTTCAATGAGCTTTTCATGAAATGTTACATACTGTCTAGGAATACAAGAACCTTCTAGAATAATGTTTCAGGACAAACATTGCATTTTTACATGAGGACAAAAGGCAATCTGAAACATTACCTGGAAAACAATAGGAATTGTACTAGGGACTTAGGCCCGTATTTATACTCCGTTTGCGCCGAATTAGCGTCGTTTTTTTCGACGCAAATTCGGCGCAAAACTAACGCCATATTTATACTTTGGCGTTAGACGCGTCTAGCGCCAAAGTATGGGCAAATAGCGTCATTTTTTTGCGTGAACGCCTTCCTTGCGTTAATGAGATGCAAGGAAGGCGTTCCCGTCTAAAAAAATGACGGCGACGCAAATGCGTCATATTTATACTCCCGGGCAAAAATCACGCCCGGGAGGTGGCGGGTCAAAAAACCCTGCATTTGCGCCACTATTTAACGCCTGGGTCAGGGTAGGCGTTAAGGGGCCTGTGGGCTCAAAATGAGCCCACAGGTGCCCTCCCCTGCCCCCAGGGACCCCCCCCTGCCACCCCTGCCCACCCCAGGAGGACACCCAAGAATGGAGGGACCCACCCCAGGGACATTCAGGTAAGTTCAGGTAAGTATAATTTTTTATATTTTTTTATTTTTTTTGGGTGGCATAGGGGGGCCTTATTTGTGCCCCCCTACATGCCACTATGCCCAATGACCATGCCCAGGGGACACAAGTCCCCTGGGCATGGCCATTGGGCAAGGGGGCATGACTCCTGTCTTTACTAAGACAGGAGTCATGAAATGGCGTCTGGGCGTCGTAAAAAAATGGCGCAAATCGGGTTGAGGCGATTTTTTTGCCTCAACCTGACTAGCCCCATTTTAAGACCCCCTAACGTCATTTTTTCCCAACGCCGGCGCTGCCTGGTCTACGTGTTTTTTTTCCACGCACACCAGGCAGCGCCGGTCTGCTTGCGCCGGCTAACGCCATTCCATAAATACGGCGCCCGCATGGCGCTTCAGAATGGCGTTAGACGGCGCTAAATTTTTTGACGCTAAACTGCGTTAGCGCAGTTTAGCGTCAAAAAGTATAAATATGGGCCTTAATATGCACAAAGAATGTCACATTTTGAATTTAGCATCTTCACAGAAAATCCAAAAGCCCAGGATAAATGTGTGCACTTCAACAAACACTACACATCAAAGTTTTAATTGTCATGAAATGATCGTGCACACTATTGCCGATCTGAATATCAAGTTTTACATGCTGGAAATGAATCGCGCACACTGTCGATTCTAACAAGAATATGCAAATGGCATGAGATGATCGTGCACACTGTTGCCAATCTGAACATCAAGTTCGACATGCGGGAAATGAATTGCGCACACTGTCGATTTTAACAAGAATATGCAAATGCCATGAAATGATCGCGCAAGCTGTTGCCGATCTGAACACCAAATTTTACATGCGGGAAATGAATCGCGCACACTGCCGATTTGAACAAGAAAATGCAAATGCCAAGAAATGATTGTGCAAGCTGTTGTCGATCTGAACATCAAGTTTTACATGTGAAAAATGAATCGCGCACACTGCCGATTCGAACAAGAATATGCGGATGCCATAAAATGATCGCGCAAGCTGTTGCCGATCTGAACACCAAAGTTTGCATGCGGGAAATAAATTGCGCACACTGCCGATTCGAACAAGAATATGCAAATGCCAGGAAATGATCGCTCAAGCTGTTGCTGATCTGAACACCAAGGTTTGCATGCGGGAAATGAATTGCGCACACTGCTGATTCGAACAAGAATATGCAAATGCCAGGAAATTATCGCTCAAGCTGTTGCCGATCTGAACACCAAGGTTTACATGCGGGAAACGAATCGCGCACACTGCCGATTCGAACAAGGATATGCAAATGCCATGAAATAATCGCGAAAGCTATTGCCGATCTGAACACCAAGTTTTACATGAGAGCAATGAATTGAGAAAGTTTCACGAGTAGGCCCAAAACTCAAGAGTCTTTGAGAACGGGGTCGGCCCAGCCCGACCTCCGCCTTACCACCTTGCTCAAGGATCACCAATATAATGCGGGGCAGGCCTGGAACATCAAGGTAGGCCTCTGGAACAGGAGCTCAGGAACTTGCTGCTGCTCTGCACCGGGACCTCTGAATAGTGAGCACGTGGAGCTGGGCTGGCTCCCTTATATAGAGTCTGGCCCAGCCCACAAACCACACCCAGTCATGCTGCAGAGAAAGCTTCTAGAAGGTCCTAGAAAGGGACCACACCCTAACACACTCAGTAAGCCTTCAGCAATACTTGCAAATGAAAAATTATTGCAAACATCATTAATAGTGTTTTTCAAGGTTAAAGTCTGTAATGCAAAAGGTTAACATACTGCATATAAACACAATGCATGAATTATGCTCTTGCATAAAGGCTGGGTTTTTGCATTTTTGTCACCTGTGAAGCGCGCACTGTCCTGATGTTGACAGCACCAACACAACGTTCCCCTCAGACTCCCTATAAAAATGATACCTCACTTGTGTAGGTGGGTCAAGTGCCTGTGACAGGGAAGAGCCAAAAACATGTCGGAATTGAGGGGGAACCAAAGCGGGTCCAAAAGGGCAGTTTGAAAAAAAAAATGTCAGGCTGACAAGTAAGGCAGAATTTTTATCAGTATAGATACAACAATGCTGGGTGGTAGGAATTTTGTGGATTCCTGCTGATTCCGAAATTTTCCATCACAAAAATGAGGGGAAAATGTGTGATTTCAAGGAAAGTTGGAGGTTTGCAGGGAGGTTGGTAAGAAAATGGTGAGGGTGGATGTGAAGCACACCACCCTGGACTCACCCAGATGTTTAGTTTTCAGATGTGTAGATTTTTCTACATGGCAGAGTCCCAAGTCCAAAAAGTGCACCACCATTCCAAGTGGGACAATTTTGAGAGTGAGACAAGCTCTCACAGCCCATATGTAAAACCAAAACCTGAAATAATCAAACGTCCTCTTGATGTTTTAGTGTGCGAGGGGAGAGCTGAAAGACTGTTACCCCCTTCAGTTAGGGTTGGGGCATAACCATGCCATTACTGGTTGGTAGCCACCACCCCACTATTTGTTTTTTAATTCCCTGGCATCTAGTCAGCTTTCTGCCCCCCCAGGGAGCAGATTGGGGGTAATTGCCTCATCTGCCCACCAGTGGGCAGAACAACTTTGTCCCCATTTATTTGGGGTGGTGGTATGGCCATACCCCCCACCCTCTTTTTTTGCAAAAACATCTTCCTTGGTGTCTGCTGGGATTTCTGCCCCTCCTTGGGGGTAGATGGGCTTTACAAAAATAGGCCGATCTGCCCTCAAAGGGGGGGGGGCAGAAATGGCCAACAGTAACATGCCCCCATGAGGAGCGACCCTTGCCCAAGGGACTGCCCCCCCAAACAAAACACACACATACACACAAAGCAATCCCTGGTGCCTAAGTGGTTTCTACCCCCCTTGGGGGAAGATCGGCCTACTAGAAATAGGCCGATCTGCCCGCCAACGGGACAGAAATGGCCTAAAATAAATTTGCCCCCCAGAGGAGCAACCCTTGTCTAAGGGGTCACTCCCCTTGCATGAAACTGCCACAAAAAAATCCCTGGTGTCTAGTGGTTTCTGCCCCACTTGGTGGCAGATTGGCCTAATAAAAATAGGCTGTCCTGCCCCCAAGCGTAAAGAAATGGCTTAAAAACAATTTGCCCCCACAGGGGACCCCACCTCTAAAAAAAGTCTTTTTAAATTATCCCTGGTGTCTAGTGGGTTCTGTCCCCCCTGGGGGCAGAAAAAGCCTAATTAAAATAGGCCAATCTTCCCCCAGGGGGAGCAGAGTTCACCAAATTAAAAAAATGACCCCTTTGGGGAGGGACCCTTGCCCAAGGGGCTGCTCCCCCATGACAATTACAACATAAACAATAATTCCTGGTGTCTAGTGGGCATTTCTGCAGCCCCTGGGCTGCAGAAATGCTCAGAAAGACATCAAAGGAAAGAAAAGGCCTTTTCTTTCCTTTGATGCCTCTCTGCCTGCTCCCACCCCCCAATCAGAAGAGAAATGCAAGCATTTCTCTTCAGATCACGCTGGAAGCTGAGCTTCCAGCTCGATGGGGGCGGCCTCTGATGAGGTCAGCGTGCGATCATGCACTGTCCTCATCAGACGTCACAGGGGTGGGAGTGGAAGGGGAAGCTACTCCCCTTCCATACCTGCCCAGGGGAGGGGGGTGGGTGGCCCAATCAATCAATCAATCAATCAAAAAATGTGTAGAGCGCGTTACTCACCCGTGAGGGTCTCAAGGCGCTGGGGGAGGGGGAACACGGGGACAGGGAGGGTCACTGATCGAACAACCATGTCTTGAGGTTCTTTCTGAAGACCAGTAGGTCTTTGGTTTTGCGAAGGTCGGTGGGGAGGGAGTTCCAGGTTTTGGGGGCGAGGTAGGAGAAAGACCTGCCTCCTGTGGTGGTGCGTTGGATGCGGGGGACTGTGGCTAGGGCGAGGTCGGGTGAACGGAGGTTGCGTGTGGGAGTGTGGAAGTTAACTCTTTCATTGAGGTAGGTTGGGCCGGACGCAGGATGTAACGGTTACGTCCTTTGCACCCGAGTGGTGCTGCAGAGGACGTAACCGTCACGTCCATGGCACCCAAGGGCTGAAGGGGTTCCTAGGGGTTTGGAAGTCCACAAAGTAAGTGGACTTCCCCTTACTCTCCTTGATTTCATATGGGCCAGTCCAGCGGTTTTGGAGAGCTCTACTGGCTCCATGATCCATACTTTTTGGCCAGGGTGAAACTCTACCAATCAATCAATCAGTCAATACATTTGTAGAGCGCACTACTCACCCACAAGGGACTCAAGGCACTGAGGGGGGGTGTTAGGGGAACTGCTACTGCTCGAACAGCCAGGTCTTGAGGTGTCTCCTGAAGATCAGCAGGTCCTTGGTTTGCCGCAGGTGGATGGGGAGGGTGTTCCAGGTCTTGGCGGCGAGGTGGGAGAAAGATCTGCCGCCGGCTGTTGACCTGTGGATGCTTGGAACGGTGGCGAGGGCAAGGTTGGCGGAGTGGAGCTGTCGGTTTGGGGTGTAGAAGGTGAGTCGTTCATTGAGGTATGCTGGTTCGGCATTGTGGAATGCTTTGTGAGCGTGGGTGAGGAGCTTGAAGGTGATCCTCTTGTTGACGGGGAGCCAGTGCAGGTTGCTCAGGTAGGCTTTGATGTGGCTGCGGTGGGGGAGGTCGAGTATGAGGCGTGCAGAAGCATTCTGTATGCATTGCAGTCTTTTTTCTGGAGATTGGCCGTGGTTCCCGCGTAGAGAGCGTTGCCGTGGCCTGGGTGACCGTCCTTCTGGTTTTGGTGGGGATCCTCCTGTAGATCTGCGGAGCATGCGTAGGGTGTTGAAGCAGGAGAATGAGATGGCGTTGACTTGTTTTGTCATGGAGAGCGATGAGTCCAGGATGAACCCCAGGTTGCATGCGTGGTCGGTGGGCGTCGGTGCGGCTCCCATTGTGGCCGGCCACCAGGAGTCGTCCCAGGTGGAGGGGGTGGAGCCGAGGATCAGGACCTCCGTCTTGTCCGAGCTTAGTTTCAGGCGACTGTTCTCCATTCAGTTGGCGATGGTCTTCAATCCAGAGTGGTCTTCTGGTCATACAAGCATTTCATTATCTCCTGGCAGACCTCTAGGTTGCTCTTGGCCTTTTTCCAGAAGCAGTGCATCTGGTTCTTGAGGGCCAACATGTAGCTGACCACATCCTGGTGGGGGTTTCCTGTGAGCTTTCTCCCACCCCTCCTTGACAGTACTCATAAGTCCCCTGACATTGAAGGGAAAGAAACGTACTCCTTTCTGTAATACCTCCCTGTAGGTGAAGCGAAGGCATGGTAAGAAGATGTCCCACTCATGTCTCATGGCCTTAGGTAGGCTTGCAATCATGCCCATCAAGGTCTTGTTGAACCTTTTAACTAGACCATTGTATTGAGGGTGATAAGGTGTGGTGAACTCATAAGTTAGACCACATGCATCCCACATTGACTTCATGTACGCAGACATGAAGTTAGTGCCTCTGTCAGACACTATCTCTTTGGGGAACCCCACACGGGTAAAGAACCCCATCAGAGTTCTCTTTAACAAAGGTGCCATCACCATCCTCAGAGAGATTGCCTCTGAGTAGTGTATGGCATGGTCCACAAGACCCAGGATGAACCTGTTGCCTAGGGCTGTCTTGGGGTCCAATGGACCAATTATGTTGATGTCCACCCTTTCATGGGCGTGCCAACGATCGAAAGAGGGATCAGGAGAGCTTTCAGCTTTTTCTCTGACTTTCCACTGGCCTGTCAGTTGGGACAAGACCTGCAGAATGTATCTGAGGCTTTCTTCATTCTGGGTCAATAAAAGTGGGCAGCAAGCCTGGTGAAGGTCTTGACTTCCCCTAAATGTCCTGCCAGGGGTTTGTCATGAGCCAAACCGAGTAAGAAGGCCTGCTAACACTGGGGGGTACCACCAGTACATGTGCTGCCCAAATACCTGAAGTCTTAGGCTCACTGTAGAGGAGATCATTCTCCCAGTAGTTTAGGTGCTCCCCAGAGGTTTCACCTCCTTCATGGGCTGATGCCTGTTGCCTCAAGCCCTCAAGAGTGGGACACACTCTCTGCGCTTTGCAGAATTCTTCCCTGATGGGACCACCTTCAACTTGCCAGCCAGCAAGCTCAGGTAGGTTCCCTAGGGTGGCAATGTCCTCCCCGGTTGGCTCAGGGGCCTCCTCCTCAGGGACCCCGTCAACATCCACCAAAGGAACTTCAGGGACTGCTTTCCTGCACCCTCTCCTTGGCAGCTTTCTGGGCCATTGTTCCATGCTCCAGATGCCCTTGACTCCCTTCCCAGGCAGCCATGGACCATTTGGACAAACAGACCCACTCAGGCAATCCCATCATCTCAAAGTGAGACCTGAGCTCTACCTCCCTCCCAGTAGTGTAAACCAGGTAATTGCCTAACAGACAATCTACAGCCATGGCTCATAGTACCTTTCAAAGTACCAGAGAGCCCCACCCAGTCAAAAGGAACCAGTGCCACTGGTAGATGGCTCTCCTGATTGTAGATGACTATGACTTGGTGGAATGTGTTCGGTAGGACCTGCTCTGCTGACACCAGCTGACACTTGACAGTTGTCATTCTGGCTCCTGCATCACACAGAGCCTTTACCTGTTCCCCATTAATGGTGACCCACTGCCTATATTTAGACATATTAGCAGGCATGTGTACATTTGGTACCATATCTTTATCCCCCAGGGACATAAGTGTTACCTATGTCTGTTCCCCAAAACTAGCTAGGACTATCTCCTCCCCGAGCGCTACATTGGCCAATCGAGGTGTCTGTCCACCAGTGAGGGGCTATGCCCTTTTGGGACATTTGGATTACCCTTAGAGTGACCATACTTTGAGCAATCTGCACATAAAGGGGGACAAACGTCCGTGTCTTATGGTCATAGAACTCCTTTTAAGGATATGACTGGGACTGGTTACCACTACTCCCATGGGAATTATTCTAGGGGCCTTTAAAGAACTCCTTATTTTTATTTGTTTCTCCCCCTCTTTCTTTTGTAGAGAACCCTGACCACCTTTGTGAGTGTGTCCCCCAGATACCTTTTTGGACACTCTGGTACTAGCCCAGAGGTCCGCCTTCTCAGCAACCTTCCTGGGATCAGTCAGCTTACTGTCATCTAGGTGCTGGTGCAATGCTGTAAAACAAGTACTGAGCATGTGCTCTGGCAAGATTAAATTGTATAATCCAATATAATCATTGACTTTGCTGCCCACACCCAGCCATTCAATGCCTTAATGGAGTAATCAATGAAATCTACACAGGATTGGTTGGGGAGCTTGTTACTGTCCCTGAACCTTTGGCAATACTTCTCAGGAGTTAGTTCATATTTGGCAATCAAAATGGCTTTCATGGGAGTGTACTTGGTCTGTTACCCAACCTCTAATGTTAGAAGTGTGTCTCTCCCTTGTAGGGGTACATGTTTCCACAGACCTGCCCCCAGTACACTTCAGGAACCCCATGTGACCTGAGTGCAACTTCATAAGCAGAAAACCACTAATCAATGTCATTTCCCACCACATCACTGGGAGACAAATCCTTGGGTAAATGAACCTTCTTATCTCCATCGGGTACTGTACATATGCTACCACCATCACTGCTGGAATCTCCCTGCCTGGCCTTAAGTTCCAGCTCTTTCAGACTCAGTTCATGAGCCAGAAGCACTTTCTTTTCTGCTAAGGCTCTTTCAGCTTCCCTGCAGCTCGCTTGGCCTCCATTCCAGCCTCTATTTTTAATTTTGCCAACTGCAGCTGGAATTCTCTCTCCTCTCTCCTTTCCTCTGCAGTCAGGCCATGACTAGAGACACTGCTTCCTGCCCTTCCAGGTGGCACACCTCCAGGGGTGACCCCCTCAACTGCTGCAGGTAGGTCCTCGGGAGAGCCATTCACATGCTTCCCCAACACATCATGCTTTTGGGAGTGGACGTATGCCCAGGACCTCAGCGCCATTTGAAATTCCACATTCTTGGTGGCTCCTGGGGCAGGTACCGACATCCCTTTGCAGAAGCTTTTCAACTACTTCACTGTATAATCCTCCAGTTTAGCCAACTCAAAATCCATGGCTGCAGTTGTAGAACCAGTCAGCGACACGACGTATAGGGTGTATTAAAAATGCAAAGCAGGTAAAATTGCAGAAAAAATGAAAAAAATCTAAATGGTCTTTCTATGTAGTTGGATAGTGGACACATAGCTATTGTATGGCATTGCACAAACACAAGTCCTATCCTCACTGCTGATCACCAATGTTAGAAATTAGGGCCCATATTTATACTTTTTGACGCAAAACTGCGCTAACGCAGTTTTGCGTCAAATAAATTAGCGCCGGCTAACGCCATTCTGAAGCACCATGCGGGCGCCGTATTTATTGAATGACGTTAGCCGGCGTTAGCCGCTGGCGCTGTCTGGTGTGCGTTAAAAAAAACGACGTACACCAGGCAGCGCCGGCGTAGGGGGATATGGGGCTTGGGCGTCAAGAAATGGGGCAAGTCAGGTTGAGGCAATTTTTTCGCCTCAACCCGATTTGCGCCATTTTTTTTCACTCCCAACCCCCATAGAAATTACTCCTGTCTTAGCAAAGACAGGAGTCATGCCCCCTTGCCCAATGGCCTTGCCCAGGGGACTTCTGTCCCCTGGGCATGGTCATTGGGCATAGTGGCATGTAGGGGGGCACAAATCAGGCCCCCCTATGCCACAAAAAAAAAAAGAAAAAACACTTACCTGAACTTACCTTAATGTCCCTGGGATGGGTCCCTCCAGCCTTGGGTGTCCTCCTGGGGTTGGTAAGGGTGACAGGGGGGGTCCCTAGGGGCATGGGAGGGCACCTCTGGGCTCCTTCAGAGCCCACAGGTCCCTTAACGTCTGCCTTTTGCAGGCGCTAAAAAACTGCGCAAAAGCGGCCGTACGTCATTTTTTTTGACCCGCCCACTCCCGGGCGTGAATTTTGCCCGGGAGTATAAATCCGACGCACATGCCTCGGAGTCGATTTTTTAGACGGGAACGCCTACCTTGCATATAATTAACGCAAAGTAGGTGTCCACGCTAAAAAATGACGCTAACTCCATGGACTTTGGCGCTAGACGCGTCTAACGCCAAAGTATAAATATGGAGTTAGTTTTGCGTCGGAATTGCGTAAAAAAAAACGACACAATTCCGGCGCAAACGGAGTATAAATATGCCCCTAGGTCTCTAGTTGGCAGAGGTATGCACCCTGTCTAAGTAGGGACCACAGTCCTAGTGAGGGGAAGTTACAACACAACCTAAATTTTCCTGTGCTCACCCTCCGGTAGCTTGCCACAGAGCATCCAAGCTTAACTTAGAAGGCGATGTGTCAGGTATTTGTGCACTAACACATACAGTAACAAAGTGAAAAACAACACAGAAAGTACTCCACCCCAGTTTAGAAAAATAGATAATATTTATCTGAATACATTTAAGACTAAAACAATAAAAATCCAATATGCACAAGTCAAGGTATCACGTTTTAAAGGTTTAGATGAATCCCAAACCTTAAGAATCAGTGGTTGTATCCTTTTAACACACAGCTCCTAGGATGCGTCAAACATAACGACACAGAGGCACAGAGGAGGCAATGCATCGGAAAGTAAAACAATGCATCGTTTTTTCTGGCATGGTGAAGGTGATGCATTGTTTCTTTCCACCCATCAAGGTGATGCATTGATTTCCGGGAGTGCAGCCATGGTTCCTCATTCCAATCTTTCAATATTTTGACATCCAGGGATGATGCGTGGAAAAACAATCACATGTTGTGAAGAGGCAACAGATGCTACATCAATCCTGCAGGTGATGCTGCGATTTTTTAGCCACAAGATAGGTGCTGTATCTATTCTGCAGGCGATGCATCGATTTTTGCAGGCATTGCGTCGGTTTTTCCGGCGCTGTCACTTTTCTCCTTCAGATGAAGGAGAATTGTGATTTGGGTTGAAAATTACTTAGCACATTTCTGTCACTATACAATGCGTAGGTCATCTAAAATATCCTCTGTCTGTGCTTTCTCAATGTCGATGCCCTGTCTACATCACTTATATATAAGTCTGAGTAATTCTCAATTAGCGAAACTCCTTTTAGTCTGTTTATCCTTCATTGTCTGCTTAAAAAAACATTGTTTTCAAATGTTTAAACACATTAATACGTGTTTGAACAAAATTAAAATGTTCTGATGGGCAAAATGAAAGGCCATAATACAAAGCTTTAAGTTCACTCTCAGAGGGTTGACTATTGGACAAGTTAATAATCGTGACAGTTGCCATGTTTATTGTCCTACTATCAGGCTCTTTCTCCCCTTTTCCACACTGGTCATTTTTGTCTTTCTGTGCATTATTGGGGGTTGGCCACATGGCCTGTCCTGTGTGCCCAGGGTGTCTTGTGTCTGATGCACCCCCACCCCACATTATTTTTTTCCCATTTTTTTCAGCTTTGTGGACATACAGGCCTATGTGCTGCCTTCTGCAAGAGTACCGTGGCACCACGCAGAAACAGTGGGGGTGCTGGGCCTTGTGGGATTCTCACCGGAGCTGTCAAAATCTCTAGTGTAACTCCTGCTGGACAGAAGGGCCAACAATTATTTTTAGTTTTATCCCTGGAGGGTACCCCTAGCCTTCCCCCAACTACCTTCTTTGTTGTTAAGTTTCAGGACACTGGGACCGAGCTGGGGCTGAGTCTGAGGTCTTGTAATGGCAGGTACAACATTTTCTTTCATGTTACTGCCCTCCAATGAGAGTGTTCAGTCCTGTGCGATCCAGCTGAACAGGCCGAAGGAGAAAAATAGCTCTCGCAATCCATTACAATGCTCTATTTTGTTAAATTGCAGTCCCGCAATACTCCTGTAGGAGTGTTGTGTAATCAACCTTCCCAACTTGTCTATTTTTAAGCTTAATCTCCCAAAAACAGCTGAACAGATTTACAAAGAAATTAACAAAAAGGATCTTGCTTTATGAGTAACTCAGTGTAATTCTGCTCAACCATTTTTTCTGTGTAGTTATCTCATTTTTCCTATGGATATTGAATTGGAAAAAAGCATTTTGGGACCACCCTTTTTTCCACTGACCCCAGCTTGACAGATCATCCTCAAACTTCCCTGAAAGAATCTGAAGTGGTTGATTTTCTTTAACAGTTTTGTCAAGATTTGTCAAACAACTTTAAATTTATAAGCAAAATAAAAAACACCCTTCCTATAGAAAGTGTGACAATATACATATTTGTTGCCCTACCCTAGTACTAACAATGTGTACAGATATAATTATAAAAATAAACACAATAGTGGCATTGAAAACAGGTAAAATATGAAAATAATGTTATTGTTATGATGCTATTTCCATCATTCATTGTATAAGATGGTTAAAGCAGTCTTTGGTAACTAATCCCTCCCTTCTAAGCCCTAGCTAATCTGGTGTCTTCTTGAGTTTATTTAAGTGGCCTCTAACCCACAAACCCTAGCTGAACAGCAGTCTTGTTTAGTTTGTTTCAGAACTTTGAGACAGCGTCCCTCTTTCTCCACTATGGCATTTCTGAGCCCTGAGGAACCAGAGATCTCCGCTAGGGATAATTGCAGCTCAGCTTGCACAAATCTCCCAGGAAGCTGAAGATTCCTCTATATTTCTTTTAGAGGTGGAAGGAGGACCACTCCGGTTTCAGTATCTGGTTTGGGTGTGTTTCCAGGTTTGTGCATCAGTATCATTTCAGCCCTTGTAGATTCTTTCTGTAGTGAGCATAAATTGCAGTAGCAGTAGTAACTATTGTGGCTAAAGTTGCAGCAGATTCAGTTGTTAAAGATGATGTTTGCACCATGTCCCGACCAGCAGTTAGCAATGGGTTTAAAGCTGGATACACACTAAATTCATCAATCCCTGGAATGGGGCCGAAGGTTTCAATGTGACTGTAACTATAGAATAGGAACAATACACACTGGACTAATCCAGAAGCGATCTAATGTCAGAGGCAGCCTCCTGAAGAGAATTGGCCACATAATGATTTTTAATGTGATTGATGGACCCCTTTCTGTTTTTCTTCACACCAGGGACTGGTGTTAGGATAACAGTGCATGTGCCTCCTAAGCAAAGAACTCGAACTGCAATACGGTCTAAAGACTTGATGATCATGCACGCATTCCTAAACTAACTATCCTATTTTAGAGAGCCACCCATCAGCAGCTTTATATTCAGTGGTGGAGCTGGAGTCTTTTTTAGTGAAGAGGCTTTCTCTTCTAGAATATTCAGCAATAATTCAAACATGGAACAGGGTCAGACTAATTAAATGTAGACTCCACCAGTCTTCAAGGAAGATGGAGATCTATAATACATTGGAACACCAAAGAGCACATGGTACAGAGTTTGACCACAGAATACTACTCTAGGCAAATTATTCAGTGCTTTCTTAACCGTATACAGGTAATGGTACCACAATAATCGTAAGTCCACTACCCTAGCAATTAAGGCTTGCTTTAGCATAACATTGGTATATCCAACTTCACCGTTCAATTCCCAATTGGAATAATGAGGGTGTAGTATTCATACGCCTAGCGCAGACATTGCATCTGTAAATGTTTTAGCGACTAATGTTTAGCGGTGAATGCAGGGCTGTTGTCTGGATGTAAGGTATGAACTACTCCCCCAGCTGCTAGTCACTGCAAGTCCTTTATGACCACTTGAACAGTGTCAGTCTTTCTTGGCCATACACAAAGGAATGTAGAGCAGGAATTGTACTGAATCCTAGTTTGTTTTAATGGGATACAGGAGTTAGTTAAGCTTTTGGCTCGTAGACTCGTGCCCCGTCACCTAGTGATTTTTACCCTAGTTAGCTTGCTCTGTTTTAGCGCATTTATTTAATTAAATCTTTTTTTTAAGATGGCTGTCTTGTTTTTAGTTTGGCCCATGTTTTAGTTTGCGTTATCAGTGCCACCGCGCTAAGGCCTCAATATCAAGCAACAAAGATAAACGAACTGTAGGTGTTCACTTGAGGTACTTTCCTTCTTCACGCTTTTGAGGGAATTGTTTATATAAATTACCATCCCAAGCATGCCTTGTTATCTATTGTTTGGGAACAGACCTATGCCAGGGGTCCAAGTAGATCTGTATAAATACTCCTCACTTAAACAGATAGTCAGAGGGATTCTGACCAGATTCCATTGCTGCTATCGATGCTGCATGTTGCCTTGACACTGACCCAGTCTTTGTGTCCGAGCTAGAGACCTCATTCCAAGGTAACGAGGGTTGGGGACTCTTCTCATGGACATGGCATTGGCAGATTAGGTTTAACATACCTAGCTCTCTTTTAGGTTAGAGGTTAGGCCTATATGCTAGGATATTAGGACATATTTCATATTTCATGTCTTCTCATGTTATTGCAAAATGGTGGGGTCATTGCATTAATGACTCTTGTGTTTACCATTCTCTTTCTTGCACTGTTCGTTATCCTAATCATTGCAGCCCATGCAACTTATCGCAGAATGCAGTTTTGCTAAATAAAACTTTTTGAAACCTTACTGCATCTTCTTCATTGCCTGTGTTTGATTGAGACATGGGCCCTCATTCTGACCTTGGCGGGCGGCGGAGGCCGCCCGCCAAAGTCCCGCCGTCAGGTTACCGTTCCGCGGTCGAAAGACCGCGGCGGTAATTCTGACTTTCCCGCTGGGCTGGCGGGCGGTCGCCTTCAGACCGCCAGCCAGCCCAGCGGGAAAGAGGCTTCCACGATGAAGCCGGCTCGGAATCGAGCCGGCGGAGTGGAAGCTGTGCGACGGGTGCAGTTGCACCCGTCGCGTATTTCACTGTCTGCACAGCAGACAGTGAAATACATGTAGGGGCCCTCTTACGGGGGCCCCTGCAATGCCCATGCCAGTGGCATGGGCACTGCAGGGGCCCCCAGGGGCCCCGCGACCCCCCCTACCGCCATCCGGATCTCGGCGGTCCGACCGCCGGGATCTGGATGGCGGTAGGGGGGGTCGGAATCCCCGCGGCGGTGCAGCAAGCTGCGCCACCGCGGAGGATTCAATGGGGCCGCGGTACACTGGCGGGACCCCGCCAGTGGTGCCGGTCCGACCGCGGCTTTACCGCCGCGGTCGGAATCCCCATTGGAGCACCGCCGGCCTGTCGGCGGTGCTCCCGCGGTCCTCCGCCCTGGCGGTCAAAGACCGCCAGGGTCAGAATGACCACCATGGTGTTTATGTGAAAAAGAGGTCATCTCTATTTAACCACAACACTCCCTGAGATGTCACACTCTTGAGTTCTTGCGTAAAGGCTGCCACAAATCACCTTTTACTGCGTTTTTTGGTGAGGTGCTGCTTGTGAGCCGGGAGGGTTGGGACGTGAGTTGTGACTTGTTGTAGGACTGACTTAGTCGCCTACAAACATAAGTACTGTCATCCTTAAAACAGCAGTCTTGCCTAGAGCAAGAGTCCAACTATCACAGAATCAACTGCAACTAATATGCACTTACATTGATTGAACATTGGCAATTAGCCAAGGTGACACGGAAAGGTTTACCAAATATTGTGAAGGTGTAGATGGGGTTCTTACAGTTAGAGAATGCTTCATGTGTTGGCAAATGTTACATTTTTGAACATAATTCTTTGCATTATTTGGTACATGAGGTCATCAGTATCATTTATGTAGCATTGACACAGTAGCATTGATGCATGCCAGCAAAAGCTGGAGCAAACCCTTCTGGGGCTGACCTAACTAGGTCAAATTTGGATCACTAATCAACCTAGGCCCAGTCGAAATTTGTAAGTGTAATTCAGGTAATTTTGTGAATTTTGTGGCACCTGACCAGTCCTCTGCCCTCTCCTAATGTCTGCATAGCCACTCAGGGTTGTGAAGAGAATTTCAAGGCAGATAACTCCATTTTGTAGCCCCAGCTTCTGTGAGGCTGAAACAGTGCAGAGAACCAGCTCAAGGTAAAGGTGGTAAGAGAATTTACTCTGTGCAGTATAATTTTACTGTAACACTGCTATTTTCTTCACTGCAGTTCTGCGTAAATGCCTTTCCTTGCTTTCCCTAAACTATGCTAAGGCTACTATAAGGCAAATCCCTTTACTCCTCCCCCTTCTAGAATCTAAAAAGTCAAAAACACCCCTAAGCTCTAAGCTGAGTGTTTAAGAGACTGCTTAACTTATCTTATGGTCAGATATTGTGTTTGGAAAGGATATGTAGCATTTTTCTTTTGACTAAGAAAAAAAGGTGTTTAAATATGTAAAAAAGCAGTATTTAGTTGTTTTATATTTGGGGCTTACCTGCAGGGTTGAACAGGACCTGCAAAGTGTGTGTTGTATCTCCCTGAATTCAAGGAGAATATGTACTCATGACCATCTCCCACCCCTCCTTGCACACCAGTTTCTGTTTGGCTGATTGGCCCATCTGGATCCTGCCCTAGCCTCTGCCCTTCCCTAACACCTGCACAGCCATTTACGTTTAAGGTCACATGTTTTTTAAACAGGTTTATTATTGGTTGTTGCATTTGTGTTGTGCTTGGTTCCTCAAGGTAGGGTTTCTATTGGACTTGGGGCTTAGGGTTTGCGTTCTGTTTGTATAGTAGGCCTAGGGCTCTGATTAGTTCTTAAAGTTAGGGTTTTGATTGGACTGTGGGCTTAAAGTTTTGGGTTCTGAGTGGTTCTTATTGGACTTAGGGCCTAGAATTTGTTTTTAATTGTTTGCTAAGGCTAGGCCTGAGATTAGTTAATAGGGCTAGGACTCCCATTTGCTCTAGGGTTTAAGGCTAGGGTTCCCATTCAAGCAGGTCACCTGATCACTACGGCTATTTGACCTTAGGGTTCAGAGCATCTCGGCCTAGGTGTCGAGGCTAAAGGTGGAGAGGACAAGGGCCTGTTTGAGCCAGTTTGGGCCGGGTTGGGCCTTAGGGCAGAATTGATGCCCTATTTTCCAGTTACTAGCCATCACCATAACCCATCCACATAGTAACACATACAAACACATTCCCAGCAAATGCAAACACCACTCATTTGCAGCAAACACACGCAATCCACAATTCAGTTTCTCAACAAACAAAAACCACAAAATACACCTATATACCTTTCTACACCTATTGCCACATAATGGCACCTTTAGTCTCACACAAACCACTAATCTGTCTTATACCACTATCAAGCACACATATCATCAACACTAGATTACACATAACCTTAATCCCCTCAAACATACCATCTGCTTTCTCCTAACAGATACTACTCCAGCACTAACAAGACCTTCAGTCAACTCTCTCAGAAATTCTCCTCCTACAACTCCCTCCTCTTTATTTTAATAAAAATGCTCAAACACCTTTTACCCAAAATACTACGTCTGTGTGATACAAAAACAAATACAGGTACTTACTACCCCGTGCATCTCCTCTCACATACCACATACACTATCCTCCAACACTCATCACCATCCTTCAACTTACACTCTCCACCATTACTTTAGAACCAAAGCCTACACACAAACTCATTACACCAATATAACATATGGCTGTTCCACAAAAACCAGACATCACACACACACAATTTCTTACTATCTTACATCACAAAATACAAACATGTACAACACCAAACACAAACTCCTCAAAACACAACAATACTCTTCCACTCACCTTTCATCCACTGCACAATTTAGAGCCTTAAAACATGTCCCACATTCTCCACTACCATCACTGACACATGTACCTTCCACCATCAACACACACAAACAACATAAATAACACACCCCTGTTCACAACTTTGCATCTCCTTGCCCATTACACAACAAGACTACAATACAAAAACAACTGTACAGCTCAACACTTAATTCTCAATGAAAATCCCCACCACCTGTACATACAGACTCAACACCATGCCTTGTAATGCTATTCTAATACAGTGAACAACATCACCAACAGTCCACCTACTATACTCTCAACCCGTTTGACAAGCCATGTCATCAAGCATCCATTTGCTTTCCACAAATCATCCAGATACCTGCTTAGCCAGAGTCCTAGGTATCTCACAGGCTCCCTCATCCACTGTTGCAGGAATTCTGAGGTGAATTCTGCAGTCTTGGTTGTCAAAAGGAATAACATTTATTTAGCCCTCTTAATAGTGATACTTGATGTGCCACCAAATCTGGTGAATTCTCTGATTAGTAGGTCCAAGTTATATTGCGGTCCCTCACATGTAAAGTAACATCATCTGCATACATGTAGACAAGAATTCATTGAGTCATGAATGCCAGGCACAGTTGAGCTGCGAGTGGCTCCATGGCAATGGCGGCAGAGGGCACCCCTTGACAATGGAGGGGGTAATTGTCTCATTTATCCATATGTGAGCTACAGGTTGGACATACAGAAGCCCCATTAACCTTATTAACCAAGGCATGATAGAAGAGAAAAGAGAAAGGGCAACTCAAGTGAATCAAACACGTAAGTGGCATCCAAAAATGTCAGTCTCATGAAGGTTAGGTAAATGGAATGCACAAGGGCGAAAAAGGTATGCAGATTTTGGGACATGGATCTCCCTGAAATGAAGCCCGACTGGTCCGGGCGCACAATGAGTGGAAAAATCAGGAGTAGACGTGAAGCTATTGGCTTCACAAGGATTTTATTGTCCATGTTAATCATGCATAAGGGTCGGCATGACTTTCAGTCCCATGGGCCCTTCTCTGGTTTGAGTATCATGACTATCAGCGCTTCCCAAAGGAAGTGCGGGAGAATGCCAGCAGTAAGGGACTCCTTGTACATGGCAAGGAGAAGTGGGGCAAGGATCTAGATGTACTCTCTATAGAAGGCAGTAGAGAAGTGTTAGAAATGGGGTCTCTAGTGGGCAGTCGGTTTGCACTCCGTCCAAGTAGGGACCCTCACTCTAGTCAAGACAAGGGAGATACCTGCTCAGATAACCCCTGCTCACCCTCTTGGTAGCTTGGCACAAGCAGTCCGGCTGATCACAGAGGCAATGTGTAAAGCATTTGCACATAACACACAGTAATAAGTGAAAACACTACAAACGGACACCACACCAGTTTTAGAAAAACATCCAATAAATCTATCTAAAACAAGACCAAATACAATAAAAATCCAACATACAGTAATCAAAATATAAATTCTGCAAGATTTACTAAAAAATACAGTTGCTTGAAATCGATAGCTCCACCTGGGGCTATCACGGCGTTGTGATCAACAAAACCAACATTTCAGGCCGGCCACGGCGTTGCGGGCCAGCTACAGTGTTGGGAAGACCCAAAACCGTACCTTGGATTTGCAGGGCGTTGTGATCCTTGCGGTGAGCTCTGGAGAGCGGCTTCACTGACATCGCAGTGTCGGTTCCGGAGTCGGTGCATGAGTCGTCGGGCTGTTGAGGTCACACGTGTTGCGGATCGAACTCCAGGCTGATGAATTCAGGTGTGCTGACTTGGATGGCATTGGGGCTGCGGTGCCCACAAGGTCATGGCGCAGGCAGCGGCCTCGTCATTGCTGAAGCGCTGACATTGGTAGGCCCAAGCCAGCGGTGCAGGACGGTGCTTTGTGACCCTCACGAGCAGTGTCCACAGGCCACGGTGCAGGCAGGATGCCTGGTGACAACACAGGAGTCAATGGTGCTGGTGTCAGTGTTAGCAGGAGCGGCGTCGTTGGGGATGCCCAGGCTGCCGTGTGAGCAGGCAATGCCGGAGTGCGGGTCCCACAGGTCACAGTACGAGCAGCGGGTCGGTGAAGTCGTCCAATGACGGCATTGAGTAGACCAGGGTCGCGGTATGAAGCGGGGCAATGCGACTCAGTGTGGCGTCGGCAGGTCATGGTGCAGGCCAGCAGCGTCGTTGGCAGTGTTGTGGTGGTTTCTTCTCTTGAACAGCACAAAACACACAGTTCCTAGTGCTGCAGGTCGAGGAAACTGAAGTCTTTTGTATCCCTGAGACTTCCAACAGGTGGCAAGCTCTACTCCAAGCCCTTGGAGAATTTTCTCATGCAGGACACACAGCAAAGTTCACCCTTTGCACTCTTTTCAGGCAGAAGCAGCAACTGCAGGCCAGTCCAGAAAAACAACACAGCAAAGGGACAGTACTCCTCCTTCAGTTCTTCACCTCTTCTCCTGGGCAGAGGTTCCTCTTGGTTCCAGAAAGATTCTAAAAGTCTGGTGTTTAGGGTCTTCTTCTTATACCTAGTTCTGCCTTTGAAGTTGGCAAGATGGGGAATCCACAAACAGGCAGAGTCAGAGAATGGATTAAGCAAAAAAATACCTACTTTCTAAAAGTGGCATTTTCAAACAGACAATTTAAAAACCAACTTCACTAAAAGGTGGAGTTTTCAATTGTGAGTTCAGAGACCCTAAACTCCACATTTCTATCTGCTTTCAAATGGAATCTGCGCTTTAAGGATATTTAAAGGCAGCCCCTATGTTACTGTAAGGAAATGCCTCCTTGGCATGGTTACCCCCTAACTTCTTGACTTTGCTGATGTTAAGTTTTGATTGAAAGTGTGCTGAGACCCTGCTAACCAGGCCCCAGCACCAGTGTTCCTTCCCTAAACTGTACCTTTGCTTCCACAATTGGCACAGCCCTGGCACTCAGATAAGTCCCTTGTAACTGGTACCCCTGGTGCCAAGGGCCCTGATGCCATGGAAGGTCTCTAAGGGCTGCAGCATGTCTTATGCCACCCTGGGGACCCCTCACTCAGCACATGCATACTGCCTCAAAGCTTGTGTGTGCTGGTGGGGAGAAAAAGATTAAGGGCCTCATTACAACCCTGGCGGTTTACCGCCATGGTTATCCCGGCGGCCAGAATCCGCCAGGGCAGCGCTACTTGCAGCGCTGCCCTGGGGATTTTGACTCCCCTTCCCGCCAGCCTGTCCATGGCGGTAGACAGGGGGCCCCCAGGCACAGCCCCATCGCGATTTTCACTGTGCCTGGCAGACAGTGAAAAGTGTGCCGGGTGCTGCTGCACCCGCCGCACCGCCACATTGCAGCCTGCTCCATTAGGAGTCGGCTGCAATGTTACGGCCGACATCCCCGCTGGGCCGGCGAGTGGAAACTCTGTTTCCGCCTGCCAGCCCAGCGGGGATGTCCAAATGCGTCCGGCGGGATTCTGGCCACATGGGCGGCCGACTGCCAGTTCAGCATTGGCGGTCGGCCTCGTCCGACCGCCAAGGTTGTAATGAGGGCCTAAGTCAACATGGCACTCCACTCAGAGTGCCATGCCAACCTCACACTGCCTGTGGCATAGGTAAGTCACCCCTCTAGCAGGCCTTACAGCCCTAAGGCAGGGTGCACTATACCACAGGTGAGGGCACAGCTGCATGAGCACTATGCCCCTACAGTGTCTAAGCAAAACCTTAGACATTGTAAGTGCAGAGTAGCCATAAGAGTATATGATCTGGGAGTTTGTCAAACATGAACTCCACAGTTCCATAATGGCTACACTGAAAACTGGGAATTGGTATCAAACTTCTCAGCACAATAAATGCACACTGATGCCAGTGTGCATTTTATTGTAACGTACACCCAGACGGCATCTTAGAGATGCCCCCTGAACACCAACCCGACTTCTAATGTAGGTTAACCATTTTCTGCCAGCCTGCCACACACCAGACATGTTGCTGGCCACATGGGGAGAGTGCCTTTGTCACTCTGTGGCCAGGAACAAAGCCTGTACTGGGTGGAGGTGCTTCTCACCTCCCCATGCAGGAACTGTAACACCTGGTGGTGAGCCTCAAAGGCTCACTCTTTGCAGCGCCCCAGGGCATCCCAGCCAGTGGACATGCCCGCCCCTCCGGCCACTGCCCCCACTTTTGGCAGCAAGGCTGGAGTAGATAATGAGAAAAACAAGGAGGAGTCACTCCCCTCCACTGGACAGCCCCTAAGGTGTCCTGAGCTGAGGTGACTCCTGCCTTTAGAAATCCTCCATCTTAGTTTTGGAAGATTCCCCCAATAGGATTAGGGATGTGCCCCCCTCCCCACAGGGAGGAGGCACAAAGAGGGTGTAGCCACCCTCCCAGACCTAAACACACCCCTAAATCTAGTATTTAGGAGCACCCTAAAACCCAGGAAATCAGCTTCCTGCAACCTGAAGAAATAAGGAGGACTGCTGACCTACAAGCCTGCAGAGAAGACGGAAGACGACAACTGCTTTGGCCCCAGCCCTACTGGCCTGTCTCCTGGTTCGAAAACCTGCCACCAGCGACGCATCTGACAGGGACCAGCAACCTCTGAAGCCTCAGAGGACTGCCTTGGACTAAAGGACCAAAAAACTCCAGTGAGCAGCGGCCCTGCTCAACACCAGCAACTTCTTTGCAACAAAGAAGCAACTTTGAAAGACTTCACGTTTCCCGGCGGAAGCGTGAGACTTCACACTCTGCACCCGACGCCCCCGGCTCGAGACCCAGAGAACAAACACCAAAGGGAGGACTCGCCGGCAACTGCGAGCCGGTGAGTAGCCTGCGATGACCCTCCTGAGCCCCCACAGCGACGCCTACAGGGAGAATCCAGAGGCTCCCCCTGACCGCGACTGGCTGTAACAATGGGCCCGATGCCTGGAACCAGCACTGCACCGCATCCCCCAGGACCTGAAGGAACCGAATCTCAGTGCAGGAGTGACCCCCAGGTGACCCTCTGCCTAGCCCAGGTGGTGGCTGTCCTGAGAAGCCGCCTCCTGTGCCTGCCTGCACCGTTAGAGTGACCCCGGGTCCCTCCATTGTTTCCTATCTGAAACACAACGCCTGCTTTGCACACTGCCCCTGGCCGCCCCTGTGCCGCTGAGGGTGTGTTTTGTGTGCCTACTTGTGTCCCCCCAGTGCTCTACAAAACCCCCCTGGTCTGCCCCCCGAGGACGCAGGTACTTAACCGTTGGCAGACTGGAACCAGAGCACCTCTGTTCTCCAGAGGCGCCTATGTGTTTTGGGCACCTCTTTGACCTCTGCATCTGACCGGCCCTGAGCTGCTGGTGTGGTAACTTTGGGGTTGCCTTGAACCCCCAACGATGGGCTGCCTATGCCCAGGAACTGAGACTTGTAAGTGTTTTACTTACCTCACAATTTAACTTTTACTTACCTCCCCCAGGAACTGCTGATTTTTGCACTGTGTCCACTTTTAAAATAGCTTATTGCCATTTTAACAAAGACTCTATATGATATTGCTTTTATTCAAAGTTCCTAACTTACCTGTGTGAAGTACCTTGCATTCTATGTGTTTACTTCAAATCTTGAACCTGTGGTTCTTAAAATAAACTAAGAAAATATATTTTCTATATAAAAATCTATTGGCCTGGAGTAAGTCTTTGAGTGTGTATTCCTCATTTATTGCCTGTGTGTGTACAACAAGTGCCTAACACTACTCTCTTATAAGCCTACTGCTCGACCACACTACCACAAAATAGAGCATTAGAATTATCTATTATTTTGCCACTGTCTTACCTCTAAGGGGAACCCTTGGACTCTGTGCACACTATTTCTTACTTTGAAATAGTATATACAGAGCCAACTTCCTACAGTTACATAATGGGAGAGATAGGCCTTGCACAGTGAAAAACGAATTTGCCAGTATTTCACTGTTAGGACATATAAAACACACTAGTATATGTCCTACCTTAAACATACACTGCACCCTGCCCCTGGGGCTACCTAGGGCCTACCTTAGGGGTGCCTGACATGTAGTAGAAGGGAAGGTTTAGGCCTGGCAAGTGGGTTCACTTGCCAAGTCGATTTGGCAGTTTAAAACTGCACACACAGACACTGCAGTGGCAGGTCTGGGCCATGTTTACAGGGCTACTAATGTGGGTGGCAAAACCAGTGCTGCAGGCCCACTAGTAGCATTTGATTTACAGGCCATGGGCACCTCTAGTGTACTTTACTAGTGACTTACCAGTAAATCAAATATGCCAATCATGGATAAACCAATCAACAGTACACTTTACACAGAGAGCATATGCACTTTAGCACTGGTTAGCAGTGGTAAAGTGCCCAGAGTCCTAAAGCCAACAAAAACAGGTCAGAGAAAATAAGAGGAAGGAGGCAAAAAGACTGGGGATGACCCTGCCATTTCCAACAAGAAACCATCCAGGCCAGGAGCCCTATTCCCAGGCATTGCATTAATGATCTGGGCAGTCTCCTCCACCATAAAGAGTTCATCCAGAAATTGCCATTGTCCCTCCTCATACCACAATAGCTGTATTGAGTCAAAAAAAGATGTAAGATCCCAGGGGTGCCATCTGCATGGGCGTGTAGAGGAAAAAAGAGGAAGCGAAAGAGGAAAAAGAAAAAGGAGGTCATCTCAATGTGTATGGTCTCAATTCCAACATGCTTCTGGAATTGGTCATCCTGAAATTTGGCTATGTAATCACTTGCCCAGGGTTTATGCAGCAAGGTGACTAATGTCTTACCCATCCTATTGCCCTCAGCTTATCACTGAGCGCAGGTCGCTTTTTCCTAAGTAATGAGTTTCCCTGTGTGCCGCTTCTTCGTATTTAGTGAGCTCGTCACAGATAGATGCAAGAGTAGATGCACTACAGTTCACAAAATACTGGAGTTTCAGAGCGCGGAACTCCTCCTCCAAGTGCGCACACTCACCGTGCAATGCCCATAGCACACAGCCTGTTTCACTACAGATACTCCCTTGAAGGCCTCCCACACAGTGAACTGGGGCAGCACCGAGCACCCATTGGGCTCAAAGTATTCCACAGTGCCCTCTTTAAGCTCTTCCCTAAAAACCTGATCATGCCTCACCCCAGCCAGGAGGCACCATGTGAATGTGTGTGTACTGCACTCTGGTGGGACCTTTTCCAGTGAAACTGGAGCCTGATCAATATCACGCGTTGTCAGCCAGTAGTCAATTCAGGACTATGTGGTATGTGCTGCCGCTATACATGTGCCCTCCACTCTATCTGCATGTCGGGAGTGCCAAAAATCAGTGAGGTCATTGTCTTCCATTATTAAGCATATCTGCACAGCTGCCTTTGGGTGTGGTCACCAGGACTTGCTAAATCTGTCTGCCTCAAGGTCTAAGACAACCTTAAAGTCTCCTCCCCACAAAAGCACCCCACATCCCATTGAACCCGTGTCTCCAAAACGTCACAAATATTCAGGGGTCATCTATGTTTGGTCAGTACACTGACAGTAGTCTGAAGAGGTGGCCCTGGATTTCACCAGATAGCAGGACATGGCGATACTACTAAGAATGCGGTGTGTGCGCCAAGGCAGATCTTTATAAATTAATATAGCCACCTTGCGGGCATATTTGGAGGAATGCAATAAATTACATTTGCCTACCCACTCCGCCCGCAGGCACGCCTGAGTGCGATCCAAAAGGTGCAGCTCATATAGAATACAAATACCTTCTGCTTGTCTCTGTAGGTATGCAAAAATAATGCTGCGTCTTGCATCTATCCTTAAGACCTTATATTCCAAGTCATGAATTTAATCAACTGTATTGGCAGCAGTGCACAGATATGGGATTACCTGTCGTGAGTGCATAGATTGGCAAACATGAGAACCTACAACATTACACTGAGTGGCAAGAGAAGGGAGAAACAACATCAGTAAATCCACAACATACCACCCATCCACACTTTGATCCCCACATAGGCTAAATGCCACCAGCCCACCCTACATTTAAACCCAACGTGTAACCAGTGTGAATAGCCAGGGAATCATCCTGTCAGAGCAAGCCACTGATCCGACACATTCCCAGCCAGAACATTGCTGGGTGGACAGAAAAGGTCAAAGTTGAGGTGGCCAAGGCCAGTCCAGGAGGGCCATTCTGCCCATCGCTGCTCCTAACACAACTACATAATTACAGTTCTGTGGCTCATGGCCCTGGGATAGAGCCACAAAAGGAGCTCCACTATCCGTTGTTTAAATAGCATGTGAACAGTCACCACTTATAAAAATCATGTTGCCTCAGTCGTTATCACTTCGCTATACCAAATCCAGATTACAGGCCGCAGGTGGTGGCCTCATTTCAGTTCACAGAACACTTTTAGCAAATTTGGCAGCCACCTTTGGATCCGTGAAGTAGTAATTTTTTCCCAAGTGGTGTTTTCTGAGTTTGGTTAAGTAAGTCAGGGAGTTCTTGACATCCATCTTCTGAAGTGAAGATTTGACTGGTAGAAATCCCTCCTTGCAGCCTATAGAGTGATCATGAAATCTGGAAAGGTGGATATCTCATTTCCTTGGTAGAGAAGTTTCTTCTGCTCTCCCGCCAGACGCAAGGCTATGTCTCTACCTCTATAGTACCTCTATATTTTGGGCAGGCGGGTGCACTCAAATGAGGCCACTGGCCAAGGGATCTATGTACCCTTTCAACAATCAACAGGGCAGAAAGTGCTTCTTTTAACAGGTTGCAAAGCATTATCTCAACATAGTCCTCTGTGCGACCCACCGATGTCGACTACGTTATGCCCAGGATGAGAATATTATTCCTTCTCAAGCAAGCCTTCAAGTCTTCGTTCTTTGTGCGGGTGTTTTGTAAGACTTTTCCATTTGAAGCAGCTTTTCTCCAGCCGTGGACTGGCCAACTTTCATGTCCAACATTTGACCATTGATGTGATATATGTGCTTGTCATGTTTTTCGACTTTCTCTTTTAGGTGATTAAACCTGTCAGTCGGTATATCGATCTTTGTGTCAATCACAGTCAGACTGTATTTGAGGTCCAGGTACATAGAGCAGATGTCTGGCTCTTTGGAGGACCCTTCTTCATCTCCCAGATGTAGCTGTTGGTTGTCAAGTGGCTAGTCCGCAGTGCACTTTTGTCTGTGGTACTCAAAGGAAAGTATTGACTGCTTGGTATCAGTTTTACCCATATTGCACCCAGGGTCAACAAGGCTCAGGATCTGGTTGGGGGTTTGCACGATAACAAACCTCGTGGTCTGTCGCCGCCACTGTCAAGGTCCCGCCTCATCCCCAGAGTGGAATTGAGGGGGGCACAAGCAGATCCCTCCGGCCCTAGCAATGTAAAGTCCAGTAAGGCACCCTGTCAAACCTGCTGACCGGTAGTCTATGCTGTTGAATTTGTTTGGCTCAGCCGCAGCAGCCTAAGGGTGAATATCAGGAAATTTGTGATGTAGTCCCGCCTCAACCCGCGGGCGCAATCACAGGGGACATGAGCAGGCTATAGCATGTCAACCTTCTGTGATACGCCAAAAGTCAAAGAGCCCCCCTAATCTGTGCACAGTAAGATTAAGGGTGGGAGAGTACACTGAGCAAACTGAAGGTAAGTCTCCAGGGCCAAGGTGCATTCAGTGTTCCCCAACAGCCATTGGCCACCTTCTTCCAGTGCTCACCTTTTCTGGTGCATAAAGTCAGTTTTCCAGTGTTTATCTGTGGGTGTTATTTGCTTGATTGTTTTAGCACGTCCACTCAGCTCGCAAGACAGCCTTCAGTCACTAGACATGAGCCACTCAGGACAAGGCAGTCGGCTGCGTACTCCAGACAAGGCCCGGACCTGAACCCTCCTGTCCGACATGCCTCAGAAGAGGTCAGTAAGAAGCAATCATCAACCATCGTGGATACTAGTCGAGTGCCTGACCTCCATCACATCACATTTCAGCTTTCAGCCCCCATGGGCAGCCCACCGTGCTGCAGAGCAGCAGGACAGTCAGATGTGGCTCCTTCTGCGTCTGCTCCTCGTAAGCTGGAAACCGGCCGGTTCCCAAACACTCACCCGGCCTGGTCTCAGATGCCACTGGGTAATGCTCCCATCCAATGCCAGGCCACAGCCCCCTACAGCCGAATGAATGGTTCATAAAAGCATATCAGCACTCTGGAGCCAAGAGTCTCGCAGAGGGCCCGCTCACAAGCGAGGAATGCAGGCCACAGTCAACGCTGCACAGAAAGCATGGCCTCCACTGCTACCTCTTGCTCAATTCAGGGTTCCAGCAGTCCAGTAATGAATTGTACATGGTGGCACCAATGGGCGAGCCCCCATGCCCTCTTTAAAGCAGGATAATTTAAGGATATATCTCACCGGCCGGCAGAGCCTCACTCCATGGCGGTCAACTTGGGGAAGGGCTCTTTGGCACTCCTCTTCTGTTTCCCAATAATTTACTGTCAAAATGGCAAACCATTACACAACCAAAGCAGACATGTTGACTGTGTATTTAAACCAAAAGAAAACCATCAGCACCAGCCTTTTCCAACAATCCACCCAAGGGTAAGTTAACACAGCCAAAACAAGCAAACCAGGCGGCTGCCCCTCTAACCCTTCTCCACCACAAATCTTCAAAAACTTCCTTTTAGCAACCTCTTCTGCCACCCCAGTCAAAACAATTATCAATCATTCCTTGACAAGTGTTGTTCCCGAAGACTTAAAAATGGCATGCATATGCTCTTTATTAAAGAAAACAAACCTGGACCCTCAAGACCCAAACAACTACAGACCTATTGCAAACAGACCATTCCTTGGCAAACTTATTGAAAGAGCAGCATTCACCCAGATGTCTCTATTTATTGAAGATAATTCCATATGTTCTGACTTCCAAACAGGTTTCCATCCAGGAAGAGGAATAGAATCTGCTCTAATTGCCATCTGGGATGACTTTGAAAGACATTTGACTACAACAGGGGTCGCTGCACTACTTCTCCTGGAACTTTCAGCTGCCATTGACAAGGTTGATCAGGACTCTCTAATTGAAAGACTCACTTGGTGAAGCCGGCAAAGAGCGGACAGCTCTCGACTCAATCACATCCTATCTATAAAACAGAACAAATTTTATCCATACTCCTCCTTTCTCATCCAGACATCATAAAAGAATGGGTCACTGAAGGCTACATCATTCTCCCATGCTTTTCAAAATCTACATGAACTCATTGCCTGCAATGATTAATGAATCTACTATAGCTATGCAGCTCACCTACTACAACTATGTAGCTGACTCACAGATACTTTTCAAACTGGAAAACCCCCAAAGGCATTGAAAACTCAAAAATGTTCAGTTGCCTGTGAGTCGGTTGTCAGTGGATGACGTAAAGCCATCTCAAATAGAATGCAATCAAAACTTAAATATTCACTTGAAGCGACTGAACACCTTATGACCCTCTTTCTGTCAGGCCTGAAAATCTGGGACCACCTTATGAAGTATCCAAGGAAGTAAGAAACATTAGAATTACCATGGAATCTAAGCTAGCAATAAATGCTCAAGTAGATAAGTTAGCAAGATCAAGCTTAATTACTATGAAAAGTCTGTGTCACATTTTCTCCAAACTATCATTTTCACACAAGGACCATGCTACTATCTCTCTTGCTATTTGCCTAGGCCCTGGTCACATGACTAGGCCCTGGGGGATGGGGTCTCTGAGGCCGAGATCATCCTGGGTAAGTGGGTTGCACACCCACCTCCCCAGAAAAAAATTGAATGTTTAGGTAGGGCTACAGGGGATGGGGTCCCCGGGACTCAGATTGGCCTGGGGAGTGGGGGCCATGCAGTCCTCTTACCACACAAAAAAATTCAATGTTTAGGTTGGGCCACAGGGGATGGGATACCCCGGGGCTGAGATCAGCCCGGGGTGAGCCGTGCAGCCCACCTACCCAAAAAAAAAATTATGTTGAGGCCGAGCTCCAGGGAATGGGGTCCCTGGCCCGAGGTCAGCCTGGGTGGGGGGGTCATGCAGTGTTGGGTTGTTATAGGGGTTGGCCGCAGGGACTTGCGGCATGCCAGGCCCTGCAGCCAACCCCGCTGTGCATGGCCGAAGGCCATAAGAAGCACAGGGTTGGGTGGTTATAGGGCTGGTCACAGGGCGTGGCCATAGGCTAAGTCCTATGGCCAACCCACGCGGTACAAAGAGTACTGGGTTGGGTTGTTATAGAGGCTGACAGCAGGCCTGGTCACTAGAGGAATGAAAATAAATAAATAAATACATATATTTTAATAAAACATAAATATATAAAAACATATGTACATACAATGTATAACTTTCTTGTTAGAAATTAAGTTTCTCGTTGGCAGAGATAATGACCCTGTCCAAGCAGGAACCACAATCCTAGTCAGGGCAAGTCACATCATAAATTAACCTGTGCTCACCCTCTGGCAGCTTGGCACAGAGCAGTCAGGCTTCACTTAAGAGGCAATGTATAGTGCATTTGTGCAACACTTCAAACAGTAACACAGTGAAAACACCACAAAAAGACTACACACCAAGTTAGAAAAATAGATTATATTTGTGTAAATAAAACAAGAGCAAAACTACAAAAATCCAATAAGAAGAAGTCAAGATACAAATATTTAAAAAATAAGTGTGAAAAAAGCACTCTGTAGCAAGAAGTGCCTATTTGGTCAGCTACCCGGACCCATGCAGGGCTTGCTGAGCAAATGTCCTTTAATCCTTGTCGCAGCACAAGATGCGTCAATATCCCCACGCAGTTGGGATGTTGCAACAGATTTTTTCACACACCTATATAGACACATCGGTTCCATTGAACATTGTACTGGTTCCAAGTGTGGTGGTTCTGAATGTGATGCTCCGGGTTAATCCACATTGGAGGGGGAGTTGTCTTGATCTTCTCCACACAGTGGCAGGGATGCATTTTTTCTGAAGCAGTGGTTCTGGAGGCGATGCAGAAGTTCTAAGTGTGATATGCTGGATTTTCCCATACAACAGTGAAGATGTGCTAGTTCAAATGAAAATGTGTGGGTTCTGGTAAATGAGAGCACTTTATACTCACTTCCAAGGACCCTGGACTGGGTTTGCACCACTTGGCAGGGCAAGATTTCCAGCAGCAAAGTCCAGGTGCTATTTATCGATTGCAGAGAAGTCTTTAATGTCCCTGAGACATCAGACCAGGAGGAACGCCCTTGGAGTCACTCTGGGTTCAAGTGAGATGGGTCCAGTCCTTCCCCAGCTGGGCAGAGGGCAGCAGGGCAGAACAGCAGTTCTTCCAGAGCTGCAGTCCAGAGTGGTGGTCCTTGTAGCAGCACAGCAGTCATCCTTGCTGGCAGAGATCTTCAGAGGTTCAGCAGTGCACTGATTAGGTAGGATCAGCAGTCAAGTGTGTATACCCAGTTGTACTGTGAAGTGAGGGTGACTTCAGAGAAGGGACTTTAAAGTGCACAGAGGTCCTTTCTTCCTGCCCTGGATCCAGACTCACTACAGGGGATTATGTAGGCCTTTGTGTTGAAACAGGATACTGCCTATTGAAGTGTAAGTGTCAGCCCCTTATTCCCACCCTGCCCAGGATAGGCCATCAGGATGTTGATGTTGATGGCCTATCAGTCACACCTAAGCTCCCTTTGTATTTAGCTGTCTGGATGGAATGCACAAAGTCCAGCTGACACCCAACCGAGATGTGTATTGGGGGCAGGCTGCAGGCACACAGGGCTAAGAGCAGGAAAATGCCAACTTTCTAAAAGTGTAACTTTTAAAATTGGAACAAGAAATCCGACTTTACCAATAAAGTGGATTTATTATTACAATTCTATAGGTACTAAACATCACATATCTACTTCTTCTTAATCAGGAATACAGCTTATTAAAAGTAATAAGGAATCCCCAATGTTAAACTATGAGAGGGGTAGGGCTCACAGTAGTGAAAAATGAATCTAGGAGTTATTTGCTACCAGGAAATGTCAAACTGAAAAGTATATGTCCTGCCTTTTAATTACATAACTCCCTGCCCTATGAGCTACCTAGGGCCTATCTTAGGGGTCACATGTATGTAATGAAAGGAGAGTGGAAGGCTTGGCAAGAGGTTTTAAATGACAGGTCAAAATGGCAGTTTAACTGCACATACTGGTCCTGCAATGGCAGGCCTGAAACATGATTAAGGGCTACTTCAGTGGATGGCACAAGCAGTGCTGCACTCCCACTAGTAGCAATTAATTTACCTGCCATGGGCACATGTTGTGCTCTTTACTAAGAACTTATAAGTAAATAAATATGCCAATTCCGGTGTTACCTCCGCAACACCGGAAGCTTTGCTTTGCCTCTAATCTCGTTCAAAGTGTCAGCTACCCAATTCCAAGTGGAGGACTCACTTGGAATAAGTACCATAGGTACCCACTACAAACCAGGCCAACCTTTTACAGGGTGCCAATCTGGAGAGGAGGCTTCTGTGTTGTATGTATTTTGTGATTTTATCTATGATGAAGTGGTCCTGTTCCATCTATTGTTTTGTTGGTGATCCAAAGCAGCTAAAAAGTCGATCTTCTGAATATTGGGCCTTTAATCCAGGGGAAATGCGAGCTTGTGGTGTTGTCTGTAGTGCTAGTCTGACAGCAGAGTTTTGAATATTTTGTAGCCTTTTCATAGTTGGTAGAGATGATTCATGGTAGAGGCCATTGACATAATCAAGTTAAGACAGTACAAGAGAGATAATGGTGGTGGTGGGCTGTCATCCTTTCTGCTTGAAACCTTTACATCCCTCCTGGTAAGGCAAAAGATTCATTAGTCAACTCTATGCGTACTATTGTGCTTAATATTAGTAATATGGAGGAATGTCCCTTGGTAATAATTTTTGGTGATTTCAATGCTAAGGTGTCAAACTCAGCTTGTATGACTTTTAGAGACTCAGGGGGTCATTATAACCCTGGAAGTCACTAGACCGCCAGGGTCGCGGTCGGATTGCCGCAAAAGTGGCGATCCAGCAGAGACATTATGACCGTGGTGTAGCCGCCACTGTCAAACCACTGACACCGCCAGACTGCCGCCAAACTGCAGCCTGGCAGTCCCAACGGTTGTAATCCGCCAGGGCAGCACTGCACGCAGCGCTGCCCTGGAGATTACGAATTCCCATCTGCCAGCCTGTCCATGGCGGTAAACACCTGGGGCCCTGCACTGCCCATGGGCACCAATGCATATCCTCATCGTGCATTCTGCTGCCTGAATTACGGGCAGTGGAATGCACAATGGGGGCAGTCTGAGTTTCATGGTAAAATCTCTATGGGCCCAATTACGAGTTGGGTGGTTGAATCACCACAACTCCAAGATGGCGGTAGGGAGGCTGCCGTCAAAGCAGTGGCCTCACCCCCATCATATTACGTTGTTTCTACTGGGCTGACTGGTGGAAATGTCAGTTTGGTGGAAACAGTGCAGCAGCATTGGCCTCGGCTTCCTCAGGGAACCAAGGCCAATCCTGTCACACACAGCACCATCAGAATGAGCACTGCCTGACAATTAGGGAGTCCCCTTCCTAATTGTGAGTAGCAGTGCAATGCCAGATTGCTTCGTGACCGCAAACGTGGTCACAAAGCAATCGAAGTTTCCACCCATTTGAAATATATATATATATAGTTAAAATTCCTTATTAAAATTATTTGATTGGAATAATATTATTGTCTACTACTTTAATATTTAAAAAAGTTTACTCAAGTCAATTTCATTTATGTTTTGGATCTAGATCGAAGTCCACATAAAAAATAATCAATACACACAGTGCATACGAACAAAAACAATAAAACAAATCAAAAGTCCATACGATAGTGGAATTCTGTGAAGGGCACAATAGTACTTGTCATGAATGTACAAACTGCAAATTACAATATTCCGATAAAAAGTGCATGATGCAAAGAAGAAAAAGAACACAGAACAGGCAAGACTAAGCTTGATACAGATGTGCAAATTACATAATATAGCAATCCAATATAAAGAGCAAAAGACAGAATAATAAAATAAAACGTAACAGAAAAAGCTAAGATAACTCGTGTAAGAGTGCTAAAAAGATTAACCATCACTGAAAAGAATTTCAATTATAGGAAGCACAAGTAAATTCAGAAGGCTTTAGCACCACATCTGTGAAGAATTTTAAAACACATACAGAAAACATTTTAAAAATGTAAACATTTTCACACAAGCCATTTCAGTGGCAGGAGAAAGCAAACGGTCTACCATCAGCAGCCAAATGTATCTTCTATTTCAGAAAATAGGGCCTCAGTAAGCGGCGTCGTGCAAGATGCAAATTTGTGCAAACAAAAATGACATGGTTAAAATTTTGAATATAAGTAAGGCAAAGCTCACAATAACTTGCCTCTTTCGGAATATCTTCTGAGGCTCTTGTGATGTCACATAGTGGTTGTAGGTTCAAACTTAATAGAAAGATTACTTTACCTACCCTATGCAGAAGATTCTATTTGAGGTATGGTTGATTTTGATTATAAATACTACTACCTATTATTATTTCATTTCTCACAGACTGACCACAGAGTTGGATGGCTCTACTCCTGCTCACTGTAGACAATAGCTTCTTTATCCAATTTTTTTACTTCGCCCTCGGATGGGTGAGAGCCTCAGCCTGAGCGAGTTTAAACATTTCCATGCCTTTCATAAAGGTGGAGTAAAAAGCAATTTCCCCTCTCATGATTTAAAAAAAATTCAGACTTTAATCCTGCACGAATTGAGCGTGTTGTGCTGCCTAATATAACCGTCCCCCACCTCAGAGCCGCTGCCAACAAAAGCACAAATGTAGAGGGTAATCCAAATTCTAACCGAGCTAAGGGGGGTCCTCCTTCTTTTTAATGAAAGGCCTGTCGCGTAGGCTCTCATTATTCTAATGAGACTACTGGATTTTGAGCAGCAAGATCGTCCACAGTGTGGGGGACTGAGTCTGACCCACGGTGGGTGACACCTGTCGCTCCAAATCCGGGCTTTGCTCCGGCTAACTAGCAGTGCCTCATCTCTCCCGAATGGTAGGGCTGATTGGGCAGCCAAGCGCATGACATATCGTACTTTTCAGGGAAGTCGTGGTCACTCAGGTCGCATCCGGTTCTCTCATTCACAATTCGGTCTCATTTATAAATGACAATAAAAGCAGTATAAGTTTTAAAGATTGGTTTAATAAAACAACTGCATTATGGATAGCAAAGCTTGAGCTGCAATAACCAGAACGACACAACACAACAAAATTAAAATGGTGATGATGAGAGTGAAGCATAAGAATAATGCTATCATATTGCCACTAGATTCGAAGGACTATTTCCTATCTAAATCATATTTTGAGCACAGCATGTTAAACTCTAATCCTGCCTTTCAGGTTCCCTTGGGAGGACATCAACCCTCATACCTGAGCAAAGGCCTGTAATCTGCGTCAGCATTGGCAGCGAAGCATTCAGCAAACAGTTGTGGGTCCCTGGCTGGACTCTCCCTCTTGATGTGTGATGGGACTAGAAAGTGTTTTTATAATTAACACAGCAGATGTTCTAAGAAAATGTCCCTACGTAAAGATGTGTATTTTCTACGAATGTTGGAGACTAAACTTCTACCACATTTACCGGCAATGTACCAGACTGTAGCCTTGACTGAAGCACAGAGTGATCAAAAATGTGTTGTTTGAGAACACAGTGCTGAACTAAGCAAAACAGTTAGATAGAAGAAATTAAAACAAGACCGTAAAACTGGTTATTGTAAAAAATAACAATGCAAAGCTGAATATATGTCTAGGTCAAGGTGCACAGCAGCCTAGTGTATTAAACTAACGTGCATGGAGCTATAACTAAAATGGCTACACAACACCCTCCCCTCATCGGTAGAAAGTGGTTCAAGTCAAAACTAAAATATCTCAACCTAAGATATACCTAAAACCCTACTCAATTTTGACAAGCTAAAAGGACACACAAGCATACTACTTGGCAATTAAAAGAATGAGCATGTGGCTTAGGACCGAACTCAATGAAAATGTCAATTTAGAATAGTTCCAAATCAAGCACAAGTCATGGAAAGCAGGAGATCTTCCACTTCGGCAGGTGTCAAAACCGGAAAGTTCGCACCAAAAATGATCGAGGAGCAGGTGTGTTCCATAGCCCCGGATCAACCAAGGCGGCATCCTGTGCAGTGCCCATTGATGAGTTGATGGCAACTTCCTCCAGGAAGGGTAACTCATAATTAGCTTCACGTAGCAAACGCAGCCTCAGTGCGCATGTCTGGTGATGAACCCTCAACGAGAACATCAACAGATCAGCATCTATTGCTGGGGGGTGCTGCTGTGAAAGACAAACTTCCAGTGCATGTTCAAAAGAGCACCAAAGGCACCAGAACACGGGCTGCACACAATACAAAACCGGTCTGAATGACAAAGACCAGTCACACTCCAAATTTTCCAGGAGTGTTGCTCCGAAATGCTGCATCATACGTTCACGACACAGCTGCGCTGATGGGAACGCCGTCATTTGTCCTTGTTGCGGCGGGACAGCCATTGCGCATAAACAACAACAACAGCAGGATGCTAGCTAATAAAGCCAAAGTTATCGGAAATCCCCAAAAAATACTACTGAAAATTGAGTGAATAGCTGAAGGTATCAAACCGAATATGGAGGAGAATGTGTGAACGAAACCAGAACCGACAGCTTTGAAAAAATGTGCTAATCCAGTCGTGCTGTGCGCATTAAATATTCGTCCCACGAGTTCACCAAAGTGTCTCGGAAAGTTTGTATTTAATAGGGACTGTATTTCTGCTTATGATCTTGCCACTTGAAGTGCATAGGTCTCGCGTGCAGATGTAAGGGCCACATGCTTTTGAAACAATAAAGCCTTAAGTCTACTTAACTTGTCAAAATTCACATTTGAAGTAACAATGCGAGGCCAGATATTGGCTACCTCCTTCAGTTTAGTGGGGGGAAACAGTACGTTCCCGCAGCATGTAACAACCTTAGAGACTGAAGCAACGTAAACTATTCCGGCTCGCATGCCACAACACTTCTTCACTATTGAGAAGGACGTAGCTGCCGTTTGAAAGCACCTGGCACGTAGGTCTAATCAAGGGGACTGGAACTCCCTTAAGATAACAAGCCAAATTTGCAGCCGAGGAATTTCACACCCCGTGCAAGGACAGCTGTTTACAAATCATTGAATGGCTGACAGAAGTCTTGCATTCACTACCGCTAAGAAAGACCTCTTTCATGCCATTGAAGCATTTGTACGAGAAGGGAAGCTCCCACCCCTCATGGATGTAACTATCACCCAGCTTTTCATATCTGCCTACTGGAATGTGTTTCAAACAGGAGGTGAATTGTAATGTTGAAATAGGCAGATTAATAACCCCATGTATTAACCACTCTGCCGATGGTATTTCGGTCATGGTGAAAGGCAACCTTTCCATTTTCTCGATGCTGAGCATGACATAAGTCGCTTCTTTCTTAGCCATTAGTTGTTGTTTGCGCGTTAGATTAAAGGAAAAAAATATTTCCCTTGCAGTGACGTGCTGCCACGGAACCCGACCCGCCTTCAATGTTTGAAGCGTCCAGCCCAACTGCATAATGGACCTGGTCTGACTCTGTCCATGGTATAAAGAAGACATATCAGATTATATAATGTCTATAGCAGAAGATACAATGTTGTTTATTGTATATATCCGGTCGGATAAGGTGTTGATCCCATTATCTACAACAGCTAATGCCTTTTTCAAATTTTCCTGATCTATTTGTCTTAACCGGGCTGCAGCATCTTGTTGGGAAAGTTTCCATATTTCATTGTATACTGCATATAAGAAACACTTCTTGCGTGGTATTCTGTGGCCTGACAAGAAATCTTGTAAGTCAGTGGTGTTAGACAAGAGATTGAGGTGTGCTTTAACCGCGTTTAGTGAGGATGATTTTAGCCACTGTTGACACAATTTTCCTACACTATGGGGGTCATTCTGACCCCGGCGGTCAAGGACCGCCGGGGCCGGGGTCGGCGGGAGCACCGCCAACAGGCTGGCGGTGCTCCGTAGGGCATTCTGACCGCGGTGGTATGGCCGCGGTCAGAACAGGAAAACCGGCGGTGTCCCGCCGGTTTTCCACTGCCCTGAGGAATCCCCCATGGCGGAGCAGCTTGCTGCGCCGCCATGGGGGATTCCGACCCCCTCACCGCCATCCTGTTCCTGGCGGTTCCGACCGCCAGGAACAGGATGGCGGTGAGGGGTGTTGTGGGGCCCCTGGGGGCCCCTGCAGTGCCCATGCCAATGGCATGGGCACTGCAGGGGCCCCCGTAAGAGGGCCCCACTTTGAATTTCAGTGTCTGCTTAGCAGACATTGAAATTCGCGACGGGTGCTACTGCACCCGTCGCACACTTCCCACTCCGCCGGCTCCATTCGGAGCCGGCTTCCTCGTGGGAAGGGGTTTCCCGCTGGGCTGGCGGGCGGCCTTCTTGCGGTCGCCCGCCAGCCCAGCGGGAAAGCCAGAATGGCCTCCGCGGTCTTTCGACCGCGGAGCGGCCATATGGCGGTTCCCGCCAGGCGGGCGGCAACCGCCGCCCGCCGGCCTCGGAATGAGGCCCTATATGTTGTAATGATATCTGCATGTTCTGGTGATACATAGCGAGGGTCTGGCCTACTCGTCCTAAAACCCCTCGAGGAGTTAATAAAACGTTGAAGACACCCATTGGTATCTATGGGCCACAATAACCACCCACCTGGACGTATCATTGAAGCATTAAACATACCCACTCATTGAGCTCATCTTTAGTTGCATTTGTGTACTTTTGCCATTTGTCGAATTTTTCAGGGGCAGGTATACTGAGCATGTTTAATTCTCTGATTGTTGCTAAGCCTAAACAACTTGTTTGTTGCACTGTTTCATTTAAAAAGATCATTTGAACAGGGATGAGACATACTCTAAACAATATTTCCTTTCCCTTGATCGGCCAATTTTTCGTTCCCCAAACACTTTTCAAATCAATGGATTTGGACCAATATTCATAACCTTTTATTGATAACCGGGAAACAAAAGATTCTGAATATATGAATTTCGTATTGGTCAATAACAGGTGTATATCCAGTTGTTGTCATATATGGTACTTACACCTTATACCAGGGCCAGTTATCCCTAATTAGTGAAATGTAGGCAGTGTCTAGAAGCCAGACTCTCTAGGGGATAGCTGTAGCTGAGCACCCAAGGCTTATCTAAGAAACATGCAAAGCTCATGCAATACCACTGTAGTCACACAGTACTCACACACATGAAAGAAAATACTCAGGCCCATATTTATACTTTTTTTGCGCTGCATTCGCACCGTTTTTTTACACAAAAGTGGCGCAAACTTACAAAACACAATTGTATTTTGTAAGTTTGCGCCGATTTTGCGTCAAAAAGCAGCGCAAATGCGGCACTAAAAAAATATAAATATGGGCCTCAATGTTACAAAAATAAAGGTTCTGTATTTTGGTGACACAAATGCCAAAAATACAATAGAGTCTATACTCCCTTAGGAGGTATGTAATACACAAATTATATATACTAGTATGCAAACACACGTATAAAAACAATTAGAAAATATTGCAGTTAGTGAAAATCACAATAGGTAGAAATGGGCCTGGGGGAAAGCAAACCATATAATAACAAAGTGGAAGGTGAATGTTGGTTTCCCACCTAGGCAAGTGTGGTGTGTAGAGGGGAGCTGGGAATACTAGAAAACCCCAAAGGTAAGTACTAGAACCCACCCGATGCCAAGGAAAGCAGGAATAAAACACAGTAACTTTCCCAGAACACACACAGAAACAAGAAAGAAGATTATGCAAGAACCAGAAGGGACTGCAAGACACCAACAGTGGATTCCTGGACCTGTGGACCTCTTTTGGACCTTCCTTTGTCCCCGTGCTGTGGGACTCCTGTGCGCGCTGCTTGGTCTTCTGTGGGCTCTCTGAGTTGCTTAGAGCCTCCTGGTCCTTCCTTCACAGTGAGCTTTGTGTGTGCCAAGGCTTGTTGGCTGACTCTAGCGACGCAAACCAGACTGCAATCTTCCATCTGGCATGGGACATCACTTGCACCAACCAGGAACCCACATCCATCTTCTTGGGTGCAGTACTGACTGTTCTTCTTCACCTGTGGTTCTTCTTTTGCACCTTCATCGGGGTTAGCAGAGACTCCTGTTCTCCCTGGATTCATCAGTGCTTCTTGGACTTGGTCCCCTTCTTACACAGGTCTTCACGTCCAGGAATCCATCGTTGGTGTCTTGCAGTCTCATCTGGTTCTTGCAAAATCTTCTATCATGTGTTCTTGTGTGTTCTGGGAATGTTACTGTGATTTACTCCTGGTTTCCTGGGCTCTGGGATAGGTTTTATTACTTATCTTTAGTGTTTTCTAATACTCCCAGCGCCCCTCTACACACTACACTTGCCTATGTGGGAAACCGACTTTCACCTTGCACTATTTTAGTATATGTTTGTGTTTCCCCTAGGCCCATTTCTAACTATTGTGATTTTCACTATTTGCACTGATTTCTAACTGCTTGTACAGCTATTTTTGTTCATTCTAGTGTATATACTGTGTATATTACTTACCTCCTAAGGGAGTACAGTCTCTAAGGTATTTTCGGCATTTGTGTCACCAAAATAACCCCTTAGCGGACTCCCTAAGCCCCCTAAACCCACTAAACAAAAGAATGAGGAAAGAGAAGGGAGGGGACGGAATTATGGGTGAGGATCAACAAGTCACAAATTGGCCCTCCTCAGGATTTTCTTAATCCCCGCAGTCTCCTGCTATTGCGGGCCACCTCCTGCTGCAGCCTGTCCATCCGGCACAACATACATTACATGTCACGTTGTAGTGTCCTACTCGGTCATGTCCAATACTGCAGCTGGGGTGGTCTGGGTGCACTTGTTGAAGCTGGAGCTGGTGCCCTGGTTGGAGGGGGAGGTGCAGAAGGTGCTGCTTGTGGGCCTTGGGCTGATGAGGTCGAGGGACATGCTGGAGTGGCTGTCATCCCTGGGGCCACTGTGGTCTGAGCTGTGGTGGTGGTGGCAGTTGTGGGCAATGCTGGTCCCCCCATGGCTAAATGCCCTCCATGCCCCTGTTACTCTCTCATGACGATATCTCCTTGCCATATTGCGGAACCCAGCCACCACATCGAATATGTGGCGGTACCACACTGCCCGCCTCTGAAATTCCCATATCTCCTGGGCATTCCTGTTGGCAGCTGTAAAAATAGAGACATGCACAGATGATATTCTAACACTTCATCAAAAATAGCACATGCAGTCCAAATCACAGTACAGATGATAGAATGTCCCTGAGGAATGACATGCTAACGCAGCCTATCCATCAACTATCTAACAGCACAGCAATGCACAACAAGGTGTGTACTTAATTAAATGATCTGTGCATATTTGTACTGCTATTAGCCACATAACAAATATTGTAAGTACTCAACATGTGCCAGGCCGACTAATCACTATCTTCTGGATCAAAATCAAGGCACACAAGATCTGTGATTTGTATATGGAACTGCCAGGATGGTATGCAGTTGGTAATCATAAGGGGGCATTGTAGTTTGGAACACATGAATGCTTGAATTACATGTCTGTCATCTACACTGTGACCATCACACCTAGCTACACATATTTTCTACCCCTAACCCTGTGCCTCGGGGGGGGATGGACATACAACACATACTTTCAAACATCAAGGACAACCACGTAGCTTTAGACAGCTGTACATGGGTTTAGTCAGTCCACTACAGGTAAGGAGGCCTGCCAACTAGGATTGAGTCAACCATTGGACAATCACATCTACATTCATTTTTCAATTTGCAGACAATTGTCAACATCATTAGACCTCACTGACACATTTCCAAAATCAAGCACATTGATGCAAGTACCTATCTGGCCTTGACCTGCATGTACGCCTATGACATTTCACTCAAGTGCCATGTAAATGGAGTACAACATGTGGAGCTAGATGCTGTGGGACAGTCACCCATACAGTCCTACATGTTCATTACATAACAGGGATGCGCAAGTCTGTGTGTAAAACTGATGCATCACTGTTCTGTGTGAATTAGGGTATGACTTGCTGACTAAAGTATGACACTGGCCACCTCGAAATCAATTTTTGGCATACATGTAGCAACAAACCACCTTGATCACCTGCCCATGCCTATTGCGCAGCACTCGACTCCTGTATGCACTATATGACTTTCTGCCGCTGAATGTCTAACTCTTCCATGGAACAATATGTCAAGCTCCAGTCAAGTCACATATCAGATCACGTGCCAGCACATCATATCTTGCAATGAGTCCAACACACAGAAGTCAATCTCACAACAGCTGCAAACACAACACAGGACAAACATATTAACACTTACTGGATACGTCTGGGTCCGCAAATCCAGCCACTTCACCTATTGTGTAGGGGGCTGGTCCACCTGTAAAACATGGAAGGGTGATATGTGTTCAATACATGCTCACTGTACAAAAGTTGGAACAACAAATCACTGTGTGTGACATTTTATATGATAGAGCTGCACATCAGGTATGCACACACCCCAACAGAGATACCACTGCAAACATGCATTGACACTGTCACTCCAGTGAGTGATAAACACACATATGCAGACATGCACTGGCCCTAACAATCATGTGGTGCTGAACATGAATACTCAATTTTGTGCTTAATTCATTCCAGAGGGTACTCAATTTCATAATTTGTAATTGGGAGACACATGCAATGCCACATTCCTGGTGCTCTGCAATACCATTGACTCAGGTATTGTGGCTTGTGCATCAAGGGACAATGAGCAACTGTGTGATTTGCGTTCATGAATTATTGTGCTTTCAGTGGTCCACAATACGTGTGCCAGTGTTGTATGTAGGTTACATATGCCACATTGGCAGTGTACCCTGAGCCATATATGCCCCCTATGAAAATATGATGGCAGGGATCCTGTATGTTACTTGATGAAAATGTTACGCTAAACATGGATTGACCACTTTTCTGATTCAAAACAGCAAAAAGATGTATGCTGACAGTGTCTTAGTTGATCATCCTTGACAGAATGCATGGGCACAAGTGTAGTCATTGCACCTGAAATGTGTTACTCTGGGCCCTGTGTACCTATATCAGGTATTGTAAATCACACTTTGCCAGAATCAGCAACTTAGAATTGGCAAGTTGGGTGATCAGTGGTAGTACAACCAAAATGACACTGTCCGCTAATAAAAACATGGGTTAGCAAATGTCCTACCTCTGCAAACATGATGAGGTAGGTCTCTATTTGAAAGCACCTTGGGAATGGTGGCACTCACAGGAAAGCTGGCCTGCTGATCTTAGCAGACCACGATGTCTGTGACAGCCTCAATACTGAGAAGTTAACATTTGTACAAATACTGTACTATATCAGCAGGGGTGTACCTAAAGTAAAATAACAACCTATTTCATCATTAAAATAGTATAATTGAAGCACTCAGTGGTCCCTTGCACAACATCATGCTCAAAAATAGTTTATGACCATACATTCACAAAGAGCAGGGCTCCCATGATGACCCATTCACTTTACAAAATAGTTTGGCACAAAAGTGACACAGATGGTAACTGCACTAGCTCAGTACCAGCAATTGTGCCAAACCCAAAAATGTTGTTGGGCCCTGCTACTCAATGATAGGATTTAAACGCCTATTCCGAAAAGCCACGAAATGAACCTGTTTTGTGCTACTGCAATCTGGTAGCATTCTTGCCCATTTGGTTTTGGCCATGTGAAAGATTATCTGTCCAGATGTAAACACAAAGAAACAGTGAACTTTTGGCCAGATGTGTCATTTTTTTGTGTGTTGCATTTGCTTCATTTGTTTACACTACAGCTATGGAAATTAGCAAAATTAATTTGATTGTAGCAAGTGTGCCATACTTTTGCGTCCAGAAATAACGCAAATGCAGCACAAACAAAGTAGAAATATGGGCCTAAGATAATAGCAGAGGTTATGAAGAGCTTGGTACGTATGGCCATAAATACTGTTCGGACATGGTTCCACAAAACTGGGAACTACATTGTTTCCATGAATTACCATGTGAAATACATCCCATTCCTGGTACACTCAGAGGCCCTGATTAATCATTTTGTTTATGCCGCATTGCCATCATCTATTGACGCCAAAGCGGCACTAAATTACAAGATACATTTGTCTTTTGTAAGTTTGTGCGGCCTTTGCATCAACAAATGACAGTAATGCGTTGCAAACATTGTATAAATCAGGGCCACAGTTTGTTTAAATTGCATTCCACATGTCCACAAACATTGCATGCAGCAGGTCACAATATCTGCTACTGTCACTCCAGAGCATTGTACTGTACACATTAGTCAATTTTGTACTCACCAACAGGGCCACCAATCACCACACCCAGGTGGTCCAGCAAGTCCTGCTCTCGGGCCACAAGGTCAGCCCAGCGATGCTTCAGCTGGTGGTCGTTGCGCTGGCTGTTGAATATGCACCGCAGGTTGAACAGCACCTTTGCCCACCTGAGCCTTCTTGCCTCTATGTGAAACCCCTGTATCACACGGCCCCCAGCCTCCAACATCAGGGGGAGGAAGTGGCACACCAGCCACACAGATGGCCCTAGCTCCTCCTCACCCATTCACCCCAGATGTGGCCTTCCCAACATCTCAATAAAATTAGGAAAAAAAAGGGTAAAGAGGGAAAAACAGGGAATGGAGGTAGGAAAAAGAAACCTAACTAACCCACACACAGCCCAACAATACCCCAACTAAAAATACCCACAGACTCCCAACAGTACAAAGACAAATCTAATTACAATAAATGACAAAAAAACACTTATGCACAGAGACAAGTCAAGACAAAGCCACACAGTCTAGAATAATCACAGACTGCAAAGTGAAAGTGAAAGTAGACCCACTGTACCATTTCTGCAAACAGGATATACTATTAAATCACTTCCTGTCTCAATTGCGGCCCTTTTTTTGTATTGCGTGTCATTTTATGACGCTTATGTGGTTTGCGTCAATATTTTTTGACGCATATGCCTGAAAATTCCCATGCATTTAAGGATCACTACATTTTAAATAAATAACCGCATTCCTGGGGTGTGTTGGTGGAATTAACGCTAGGGACCATTGATGTATAATGTGTGTGAGCTTCATTTTTTAACACATATGCGTGATATTTTGATGCATATGCGTCTTTTTTGACACGTTTGCATCAAAAAATCTGTCTTAAACTGTGTTTGAGTTATTTTTCAATTTTTAACATGCATGCAGCCTATAACTATACAAAGATAGGATGGTATGACCTGCAGTGTGTGTTCTAGTGCTTCGGCACATGTGGCAGACCATACTACTGCGGCCCAAAATACTCATGTTGTTGTGCAGGATTAGCTCTCTTAACTGACTCAACAGCAACACAAACGTTGGAAATAAAATAGACATTTTCTAGTTTGAGCAGGTGTTGCATCAATAGAGGACAGCAAGGCTACACTTCTAAACAAATAGACTCATGGCCTGTGTGTTTATGTGTGTGAATTGTCTGTTCAAATTATTGTTGTGCCTCTGTGGGAACGGCATGAAAAGAATTTGGCGTAATGTGCATGTATGAATGTGTTATGAATGGGTATAACCATCAGATGCCATTCATTGAGGTACATCAGTCATGATATATGTTTGTAATATCTGTTGCATCTTATGCTGTGTGTACTTGCTTGACATTGGGGACAAAACATTTCCCATGACTAACTATACACAGGAAAGATCGAGGACGGTTGATAATGGCTATGTCAGATATGTTACCCCTCACATGTAATGAAATGTTGGATACCACTTCATGGTCACTTGTGTGTATACTACCCATGAGTCAGGAATTTGAACATGCTAGGTAGGTACAGTGTTTGTGACACAGAGGGGGTTATTACAACTTTGGAGGAGGTGTTAATCCGTCCCAAAAGTGACGGTAAAGTGACGGATATACCACCAGCCGTATTACGAGTCCATTATATCCTATGGAACTTGTAATACGGCTGGTGGTATATCCGTCACTTTACCGTCACTTTTGGGACGGATTAACACCTCCTCCAAAGTTGTAATAACCCCCAGAGTCTCAAATCCAATTCTAAATTTGTTATGTACACAACAGTTTGAGTCATGTAAATGACCTATGTTTCTACTGTGGCTGTGTAGCACCAGCCGACCATGCTGCATGTGTTCACATATTTCCAGTGGTTCATTGCACAAAGATGTCCAGTTCAAGTGTGTGGCCATGTGTACCCCTTGTCAGCATTTGCCTGCATGTGGTCACAGTTACATGCAGGTCTAGTCATGAGTCTGTGGAGCCAACCCTTGAATTAACAGAGTAACCTTCAACGCAGATTTGACCAAAAGCTAAAGATCAACTAACGGCACACATGGGGATAGTCCAGCTATGGCACAGCAGAACTTTTAGAAGGCTGATGTCATAGCCAATTTGGTGTGCTCAAATATGTTATGGATCAGTAATAGGAAACAGGCAGGTTTCATCACAACATTTGTACACAGAGTGGGCTCTAAAATTCCCACTGCAACAGGGAACATCAGTGCCTCTGTGCTGATAAATCTCACAGCTAGTTACCACACAAGCCCCATCAAAAGGTGGCGGCAGAAGTGAATCTGTGTCTGGCCCTTACATACACATTAGCAACCCCTTGTTTGTTGTGCTGGAGGCACAATACCAAATCCATGCATGCAGCCATAGCACACTGTCACTGTTTGGCACTAATGAATACATGCAAAACCAGACAAGGGATGGGGGCTGGATTAGGCCATTTGAATACATGCCCCAGAACAGAATACGATAAGTAAACTGATTAAACTATACTATACATTTAGGATTCATTGTAGACCTACCAGACACAATACCCCAGGAGGAAAAAGAAGGCATGGAAAGCAACTATGAGACAAATGGAGCCACAGGGAAAAAGACTGGACCCAGTCTGGCTAACAGGATGCAGGCTCTGTCAGGAACAAACATGAACAAGGAAAATACACAGCAAGCAGACTCTGACTGGGACAAGCAGGAACAACACTGTAGGAACAAAAAACAGTTTCTGCTGTGATCTGCACTGTTACACAATCCCTCAAGGGCTCTGGTACACAAGTGATTTGTACGCCAATGCACAACTAGGAGATTTAGAAAATGGCAGCTTCTAAGCAGTTCTAGGCATCAGCAAGGGCAGGACAGGTTCAAATGGCTGGTCTGCATAGAAGTGCTCACAGGTGTGTGCAGCTTCAGTCTCTCACAAGTCCTGGAGTTGAGAACCAAGTTGAAAGGGCCAACTGGACCTTTCATATGGGAAGCAATGGACAGATGATTACAGGTCTTACTGACTACCAGGCAGTACATTATCGGACCTGAAGTCCATGCAGACTGATAAACTATGACCATGGCATGCCATACTGAAGAGAGAGGCACACAGGAGTCAGAATAGGAGTCTGGGTGAGTGTAGATGAAGATTCTCAGGGTACAGATAGTCCATTTACAGTGCCTCCTAGAGAAGGGAGGGGAGAGACTTAAAACATGGCAGTGGCAGGACTTATTGCCTGGGATGAACTGTGGAGGGCATGTCTTGTGAGCAATGCTTGTCATACCTGGGGCACTTGTGCTATCCATTTTCAGGTTTGATGCACTTCTTGTCACACATGCTCCTTGCAGAGATAGCTGATGTCACACTTACTGCTGTCAAGGGTCTGGTCATATATTCCTGTTACCAATGCAATTGCACATCCACTGCCTCATGAATGATGCACTTTTTTACCTTATGATTGATGGTGTCTTAGTTGGGTGGCATATGCTGCAATGGACCATGTTGGCAACATGGATGTGTCTCATAGCTGTGGTCCTCTGATATTGCCCTTCAAATGTGAAATAGACAGGATATATGTCATTAACACTGTGTGTGATGTTTGCTGTACATTCATACCCATCAAATGTGATGTGGCTTTTGCAGTATGCAAATTTGTATTTCTGCAATGCTCTATGAGGCAAAACTCTGATTATGATTCCTAGAGATCATGTGAGGCATAAATAATTTCCCAGAGCATGATTGAGTGATGAAGTGAGGTGTTTAATTCCATATGATAACAAAGTGGTGATGGTGACTATCGTTAGAAGAAGTTTTGTACGATCTGTTGTCTGCGACGCAATCCTGCAGCTGTGTTTGGATGTTCCCCCTCAAATTTCCCGGGCAGCATCCTCCTCCTCCTCCTCTTCAGGCATTTGTTGATCTGGTTCATAGAGGGGAATGTTCCGCATCACACAAATGTTGTGCAGGATGGCACAGGTCAAAATGATCTTGCAGACCATTTCATGGGAATATAGGAGGCTGCCTCCGGTGATGTCCAGGCACCTGAATCTGGAATTCAGGATGCCAAAAGTCCGCTTAACTATGGTGCGTGTCCTATGATGTGCCTCATTATAGGCACGCTCTGCTGCTGTGCTTGGGTTGGCAAATGGGATCATGATCCATGGCTGGATCCCGTAACCCTGATGATCTGAACGAGAAAATGAGGGTAAGTATTTTGTTGTTGATTGCACCATGATTGTCACTTTGCATGACAGTTGTTATCTTGTGACGTCTGTGACTCATTTGTGTTTGTGGTATTGTCTGGGATCCTAGGCTTCTGTGATGTTCTTTCTGCATTGGGTTGTTTGTCTAGCAAAACTGGTGTTTGGCTGATTGACATGATATCTGTAGTATATTTAGAAACTTGCAGTTCAGTGTGTATCTCCCACGCGTTATGTAGTCAGAAAGAAGTGTCCGTGTGCCTTTACTGGAGGTGACATGATACTTCCACACACACACTAGATTCCACTGTGGTGGTGACATGGTTGCACTATATGGCCTGAACATCCCATCCAATTCGACATATGTAATTGCAGGTGAAATGCAACAGTGAGGCCCTTTGATTTGGCTAGGTGACAATGCACAACACATCTCCATACGTTGGCAGCACTGAAGTGCTCACAATTGACAATGCACAATTATCCCATGTGTGACAAGTTCTATGCAAATCTATTTTTGTTCCCTCACCGAGTTGGCTCATGTGCAACCGTGCACCTACACTACTGAACTTGCTCCAGGTAAGCTGGCTCACTTGGTTGTGAGGGTGAAGGTTTTAGTGTAGAAAGGTCAATCTGCCTGTACTTCTATTATGTATATGGGGAATTGTCTCAATCCGTATGTGTAGCAGTGTGCACTTAGCATTAGTGTCACATCCACATGTTTTAATAGCACAGTCCACTTCCTTATTGCTAGCTGGCAATGTCACCCCAGGAGTGATGTGAGATGTTGGTACTGCCTCAATAATTCAATGCCACCTTCATTAGAGTCAGCGTCATCATGCTATGTGTCTCATGGTGTTTGACCTGCACAACACACATTAAACACCCCTTACACAGGACGTATTGCTTGGAAGTGTGTGGGATTGACTGTAGCCTTATGTGATATTGAAAGGTTCATCTTCCAAGTTGTACTGCCAGTTAAGGCCATGTCATTGTCACTGTGTAGTTTTAAATTGGTCCTGTGTGGCTCTAGAGTGGCATCTATTGTTATTTGTATCTGTCATTTGTCCATAGGTGTGTAGCCCATTGGGTCAGAATATCAAACATGACTACCGGTGTCACACCTCAGTGTCTTCCTGGCCACGTGTCAATGTAGTGGTGTATGTGTTGGGTGTCCTACAGGGATGTTGTGCTGTGTATAAATTACTAGGTTTCTGTACTTACAAACAAGTAGGCCATTGCCATATTGTCCATCCTGGAAGTGCCGATTGATGGTGCTGTGGCGGAAGCTGAATGAATCATGTAAACTCCCAGGATACTTTGCCATGATGTTGGTGAACAATCCCCGGTGATCCACAGTGGTCTGCACATTGATGGACTGTGTGTGATTCCTGTTGCAGTATAGGTGCTCAGTTGCAGCAGGTGGCACAATCTGGACATACACAAGTATTGGAAGGCACTATGTGTAAAATGAAGAGTATATGTCCATATCTCGAGTGTCCATAAAAAACAATCAGCAGCTTAAGTCCAATTGCTTATTTGTTCACAAGTTCCAAATTAACTGTCTTCAAAACACAGCCGAATGTTTCCCTTGGCCGGAGTCGAAAGTACCAGTCTTGAAAACAATGCCAACATGTGTTTCGTCAAGCGAGAATGCTCGCATCAACTTCCTCGGGGCTTATAATTTAATTCTTTCTGAATCCCTATTAGTAGCAAATAAAAATTGAAAGATTAAATGACAAACATCATGAACAACTTGCTGAATCCATCACCCAAAGTGCCTATGTATAATAAGGGTAAACTTTGAGTACAAAGAGATACCCAACCTCATGCCAAAATTGGAAAATCAGTAATAAAACAGTTAAATATTACTAGAGACTGAGGTGCCGTTACCCGGCAAATCCCAAAAAACAACGTATAAAATTATAATAAAAAATATAGGGCCTGATTCCGAGTTTGGCTGGCGGCGGTAGCCGCCAGCCAAACGGGAACCGCCACTTGGCTGCTCCGCGGTCAAAAGACCGCAGAGGCCATTCTGGCTTTCCCGCTGGGCCGGCGGGCGCCCGCCAAAGGAGCGCCCGCCGGCCCAGCGGGAAAGGCCCTGCAACAATGAAGCCGGCTCCGAATGGAGCCGGCGGAGTTGCAGGGGTGCGATGGGTGCAGTTGCACCCGTCGCGATTTTCACTGTCTGCAAAGCAGACTGTGAAAATCCTGCTGGGGCCCTGTTAGGGGGCCCCTGCACTGCCCATGCCACTGGCATGGGCAGTGCAGGGGCCCCCAGGGGCCCCACGACACCCGTTCCCGCCAGCCTCTTCCTGGCGGTGAAAACCGCCAGAAACAGGCTGGCGGGAAGGGGGTCAGAATCCCCATGGCGGCGCTGCAAGCAGCGCCACCATGGAGGATTCTCCCAGCCGGGGGAAATCCGGCGGGAAACCGCCGGACCCGGCGGGGGCGCGGTCGGAATAGCTAAGGAAGCACCGCCAGCCTGTTGGCGGTGCTTCCGTGGTCGTCGACCCTGGCGGTCGATGACCGCCAGGGTCATAATGACCCCCATAGTCTGTTAGACGGAGAGAAAGAGAATCCTAGAGCGACAACCGTAACCGCAATGTATGTTAGAAAAATAATCAACATCCTAAAGTAAGCAGCCAAAAACAGCCCGAGTTGCACATATACCGGTAAAATCACCCAAACACTAGTGTCATAAGCAACCTTAGCCCTCAATAGTACACTCAAGTACAACATACCTTGCAATTAAATTCAAAGCGAAAGTATCGAAGAAAACATCCAAATAGCTGCTTTGTGCTTCTTGTTACAAAACGCCCAAAGTGCCGATCCTCGCTACATTAAACAGACAATAAATTACCCACCTGCTCAGGAACGATGATCCTTCACAAACATTTAAGAATCTACAGTTGAAGCACCTACCTGCCAACATATGTTTCTGTCCGATGTTCAGATTTAGTAGTAGATTTTCCGTTCTATACCACGGCGTGTATGCATCAATTAACTAGCCCTATTACCTGTCGAAAATCTCCATTTAAGCATGAAGTATAGACATAGAAGACGGACTGAAGGCCATAACTATGAGTGCCATATTGAAAGTGGTAAGGTATCCCTGCCTAGCACTGCCGTTTTGTGTATGTCAAACTCAACAAACAACCACCAAAACCTTATACCAATAAATAAAATCCCTATCTACTTCCAAATAGTCCTGACCCTTGTATAAATGTCTTCCCAACAAGCATCCTCAAAAACTATAAATGAAAAATGCATCATCCATAATCAACAGTAAAAGAGAAAAGGGACAAAATATAAATAAGTGTGGGCACCATCTTGGTAGTAACCAACTATCCATTGATAGCTGCAAAGCCCTAACTCTAAGAAAAGCCAGATAAGCATGGTAAGTACAAATCAACTCAAATTAATATTAATGTACCTAAAATTATCAGACACATTCAGAATTGTATATGTACCTAAGCATATGATCGAAGTGCAAAAACCATTATAACTCCTCACCAATGACATCTTCTAAGTGAATTATGAAAGTGCAACGGCAGTCGCTCTAGGATAACCCCTCTTCCATCCAATTTGAACCCATGAAGACCTCATTATATATTCCAAAATTAAGGGGGGCTGACAAATAGAAATTCAAACATTGTAATTCAAACTAATACAAACATAAACCTTTCACACTAAAATAACAAATATAGGGGGTCATTCCTACTTTGGCGGGCGACGGTCGGGCCCGCCAAGCGGGAACCGCACTTGGCCGCTCCGCGGTCAAAAGACCGCGGAGGCCAATCTGACTTTCCCGCTGGGCCGGCGGGCGCCCGCCAAAGGAGCGCCCGCCGGCCCAGCGGGAAAGCCCCTGCAACAATGAAGCCGGCTCCGAATGGAGCCGGCGGAGTTGCAGGGGTGCGACGGGTGCAGTTGCACCCGTCGCGATTTTCACTGTCTGCAAAGCAGACAGTGAAAATCCTGCTGGGGCCCTGTTAGGGGGCCCCTGCACTGCCCATGCCAGTGGCATGGCCAGTGCAGGGGCCCCCAGGGGCCCCACGACACCCGTTCCCGCCAGCCTCTTCCTGGCGGTGAAAACCGCCAGAAACAGGGTGGCGGGAAGGGGGTCGGAATCCCCATGGCGGCGCTGCAAGCAGCGCCGCCATGGAGGATTCTCCCAGCCGGGGGAAATCCGGCAGGAAACCGCCGGACCCGGCTGGGCGACCGCGGCTGTAAAGCACCGCCAGCCTGTTGGCGGTGCTTCCGTGGTCGTCGACCCTGGCGGTCGTCAGAATGACCCCCTTAGCCTTGTAGTACATGTACAATTCAACAATATAACTTCATCTTATATATGGATACAAGACCCTCATGACCCATGTAACCAAAATATCAAAAACTACAATAATGTTCTAGATCACATAGTATCATTGTGTTTAAACTAACGCTAACCCGCTTGTCAGAAGGTTATTAATCATGCTAGGAAAATTCTTTGTTAGAAGAACAAGAAGAATATGAAAAGGTTCAGAGACATTGATCATAGTTACAAAATAAGTCATCATGTATTATTCTCCCAAAAAGTATTCCATTTCATAATTCGTATTCACACCTTCTTCTACTGCTCTTAATTTTAAAATCCAAACACATTCTTTCCTTCTAAGGGACAATTCTCGATTCCCCCTCGGGGGTCTTGATGTACATGATCAAAGCCAAAAAATTCCAAGTTCTTAGCTACACCTTGCTCAGGACATTGTACCAGATGAGCTACTATGGGATAGCGAACATCCTCCTGTCTCAGGGCTCAAAAATGTTCACTTATTCTATTTTTTAATGGTCTTATAGTGCTACCTACATAGAATAATCCACATTTACAAACAATCATATACACTACAAAGTTACTATAACAAGAGATATTGGAGCCAATATGAAATGTTTCCCCATCTGATTTTTAAATGTAGATATACCAGTCTTTGCCCACTTACACATTCCACAGTGACCACATTTGTAAATACCCTTATTACGATTAATCAACCGGTTGTCACTGATTTTAGTGCTAATATAGCTGGGGCATAAGAGATTTTTTAGGGTTCTACCCCTACGATAAGTAAAGAGTGGATTATCAGCGATACAGTCCTTAATAGTGTCATCTGATTTCAACACGTGCCAATGTTTGGTCATACATCTACGAAGTAGGGCAGAAGTCTGTGTAAAGTTCACAATACACCCAATGTTATCACTATTTCGACTAGTTAGTTGTTTTAAAGTGTCTCCTCTAGGGATCTTCCTGATCCTATTGCGGGCTCGTCTCAGCGTGTGTAACTGATAGCCGTTGTCTGAACCTCTTTTCCACGTCATCAATAATGTAAAAAGTCAATTTCCGTACTGCAATTACGTCTGGCCCGCATCATCTCCCCGTATGGGATGGACTCTATCTGATGATGTGGATGTGCACTACTGGTGTGGAGTATAAAGTTACAGGCTGTGCTTTTCCTATAAAGCCTACCCTCAATCTTACCATTGTGCACAAACAGTTTCACATCCAAAAACGGAATCTTCATAGTACTATATTCCCATGTGAATTTAATATTCAAACTATTAGAGTTGAGATATTCACAAAACCTCTTCAGTTTGGGTATGTCACCTGTCCATATCATTATACAATCATCAGTGTACCTACCCCAATATAGTATATCCGAATTCCACATTTTTCCCTCTGTACTCCATATGATTTTATGTTCAAAATAACCCATGAAAAGATTAGCATATGCTGGAGAAAAACGAGATCCCATGGCAACCCCTTGTTTTTGTCGATACCACTCTGTCTTAAAAAGAAAGTAATTATTGTGCAAAATCATTTCCATCATATCCAGCAACATCTTAGTGTGCTTATATTAGCTAGCTGGTCTATTATGCAGATAATGCCTTAAAGCTAATAAACCCAATCCATGATCAATGCTAGTGTATAGTGAGGTCACATCCAAAGTAACCAGAATCATACCTGGTTCCCAATTTATGTCTGTCAAAATACTTAAGATATGCTTGGTATCCTTAATGAATGAAGGAAGATTAAGAACATATGGTTGCAAGAAAATATCAACAAACTCCGATAGTCTCTCTGTAGAGCCCCCCATACCTGACACTATGGGTCTACCAGGTGGAAATGGTTGGTTCTTGTGAATCTTTGGTAAAGTATACAAACAAGGATACCTAGGCCTAAAGACACGAAGATACAGATATTCATCCTCATTGATTAGCTGTTTTTCTAGGCACCGTTTAAGAAAATCATTAATTTTACTAGATAATGCTGGAATAGGACTTGATGCAATCTTTTCATAACAGGTTTGATCTGATAATTGACCATAAATCTCTTACTCATAATCAAATCTGTTCATAATTACAATATTGCCCCCTTTATCAGCTTCTTTTATGACAATATTGTTTTGTGCTGAAAGAGATTTCAAAGCTGTATATTCCTCATTGCTAAGATTTCTATATTGAAAAGAAGTATGTCTCCTGTATCTACATTCAAGATTATTCAAATCTTGCCAAACCAATTTAAAGAAAGTATCTATACTGTTACCACTAAACAGATTTGGTGTACACTTGGATTTGGATTTCAGACCACTACTAATGGTGCTAGAAGAGATATCTAAGTCATCAAGGATCTGCGGAACCGTAATCGGATCTTGTTCATAGTCAGTAATAGATAACAAGGTTGCCGTGTCATGAATATCCTGAATTGGGAGGGGACAATAATCCCGATTAACCCCTTCGCTGCCAGGCCTTTTCCCCCTCCTGTGCCAGGGCTTTTTTTGCCTATTTGGGGCAGTTCGCGCTTAGGCCCTCATAACTTTTTGTCCACATAAGCTAACCAAGCCAAATTTGCGTCCTATTTTTCCAACATCCTAGGGATTCTAGAGGTACCCAGACTTTGTGAGTTCCCCTGAAGGAGGCCAAGAAATTAGCCAAAATACAGTGAAAATTTCGTTTTTTTCAAAAAAATGGGAAAAAGTTGATGCAGAAGAAGGCTTGTGGTTTTTCCCCTGAAAATGGCATCAACAAAGGGTTTGTGGTGCTAAACTCAGCAGCTTCCCAGCCTTCAGGAACAGGCAGACTTGAATCAGAAAACCCAATTTTTCAACACAATTTTGGCATTTTACTGGGACATACCCCATTTTTGCAATTTTTTGTGCTTTCAGCCTCCTTCCAGTCAGTGACAGAAATGAGCATGAAACCAATGCTGGATCCCAACAACCTAAACATTTCTGAAAAGTAGACAACATTCTGAATTCAGCAAGGGGTCATTTGTGTAGATCCTACAAGGGTTTCCTATAGAAAATAACAACTGAAAAAGAAACATATTGAAATTGAGGTGAAAAAAACATCAGTTTTTCTCTACGTTTTACTCTGTAACTTTTCCCTGCAATGTCAAATTATCGAAAGCAATATATTGTTACGTCTGCTGGACTCCTCTGGTTGCGGGGATATATAGGGCTTGTAGTTTCATCAAGAACCCTAGGTACCCAGAGCCAATAAATGAGCTGCACTCTGCAGTGCGTTTTCATTCTATACCGGGTATACAGCAATTCATTTGCTGGAATATAAAGGGTAAAAAATAGCTATCAAGAAAACTTTTGTATTTCCAAAAAGGGCACAAGATAAGGTGTTGAGGAACAGTGGTTATTTGCACATCTCTGAATTCCGGGGTGACCATACTAGCATGTGAATTACAGGGCATTTCTCAAATAGATGTCTTTTTTACACACTCTCCTATATTTGGAAGGAAAAAATGTAGAGAAAGACAAGGGGCAATAACACTTGTTTTGCTAATGTATGTTCCCCCAAGTCTCCCAATAAAAATGATACCTCAATTGTGTGGGTAGGCCTAGCACCCGCGACAGGAAACGCCCCAAAACGCAACGTGGACACATCCCATTTTTTTGAAAGAAAACAGAGGTGTTTTTTTGCAAAGTGCCTACCTGTAGTTTTTGGCCTCTAGCTCAGCCGGCACCTAGGGAAACGTACCAAACCGGTGCATTTTTGAAAACTAGAGACCTAGGGGAAGCCAAGATGGGGTGACTTGTGGGGCTCTGACCAGGTTCTGTTACCCAGAATCCTTTGCAAACCTCAAAATTTGGCTAAAAAAACACATGTTCCTCACATTTCTGTGGCATAAAGTTCTGGAATCTGAGAGGAGCCACAAATTTCCTTCCACCCAGCGTTCCCCCAAGTCTCCCGATAAAAATGATACCTCACTTGTGTGGGTAGTCCTAGCGCCCGCGACAGGAAATGCCCCAAAGCGCAACGTGGACACATCCAATTTTTTGAAAGAAAACAGAGGTGTTTTTTGCAAAGTGCCTACCTGTAGATTTTGGCCTCTAGCTCAGCCGGCACCTAGGGAAACGTACCAAACCTGTGCATTTCTGAAAACTAGAGACCTAGGGGAATCCAAGATGGGGTGACTTGTGGGGCTCTGACCAGGTTCTGTTACCCAGAAACCTTTGCAAACCTCAAAATTTGGCTTAAAAAACACATGTTCCTCACATTTCTGTGGCAGAAAGTTCTGGAATCTGAGAGGAGCCACAAATTTCCTTCCACCCAGCGTTCCCCCAAGTCTCCCGATAAAAATGATACCTCACTTGTGTAGGTAGGCCTAGCGCCCACAAAAGGAAATGGCCCAAAACACAACGTGGACACATCACATTTTTTCATAGAAAACAGTGCCTACCTGTGTAGTTTGGCCTGTAGCTCAGCCGGCACCTGGGGAAACCGAGCAAACCAGGGCATTTTTGAAAACTAGAAACCCAGGGGAATCCAAGATGGGGTGACTTGTAGGGCTCTGACCAGGTTTTGTTACCCAGAATCCTTTGCAAACCTCAAAATTTGGCTAGAAAAACACATTTTCCTCACATTTTGGTGACAGAAAGTTCTGGAATCTGAGAGGAGCCACAAATTTCCTTCCACCCAGCGTTCCCCTCAGTCTCTCGATAAAAATGGTACCTCACTTCTGTGGGTAGGCCCAGCGCCCACGAAAGGAAATGGCCCAAAACACAACGTGGACACAACATATTTTTTCACAGAAAACAGAGGTGTTTTTTGCAAAGTGCCTACCTGTGGATTTTGGCCTCTAGCTCAGCCGGCCCCAGGGGGGGGGCATAAATGCCCTAAAATAAATTTGACCACCCCCCCTGCCCGGGAGCCACCCTTGCCTACGGGGGGCAGAAATGGTCTAAATACAATTTGCCCCCCAGGGCAGCGACCCTTGCCTGATGGGTCGTTCCCCATCTCTAAAAAAACAGGGGGGGCAGAAATGGCCTAAAATAATTCCCTCCCACCCCCCCCAGGGAGCGACCCTTGCCTAAGGGGTCGCTCCCCTTGTGTGAAATTCATGCAAAGAAAAAACTCCCTGGTGTGTAGTGGTTTCTGCCCCCCTTGGTTGGGGGCAGATTGGCCTCATCAAAATAGGCCAATCTGCCCCCAAGGGGGGCAGAAATGGCCTAAATATAATTTGCCCCCTAGGGGAGCGACCCTTGCCTAAGGGGTCGCTCCCCACCTAAAAAAAAAAAAAAATAACAAAAAAAAAAAAATGATCCCTGGTGCCTAGAGGTTTCTGCCCCCCCTGGGGGCAGATCGGCCTAATAATAGTCCGATCTGCCCCCAGGGGGGGGCAGAAAAGGCATTCCCGAAAAATGCCCCCCCCTGGGAGCGACCCTTGCCCAAGGGGTCGCTCCCTTATGTCAATATCTGAAAAAAAAAAATCCCTGGTGTGTAGTGGGGTTTCAAAAGCCGGATTGCAAGCAATCCGGCTTTTGAAACCCTGGGAGGGACTTCAAAGGGAAGGAAATACATTTCCTTCCCTTTGAAGCCCCTCTGGGCCTCCCCCACATGATTGAAAGAGAAATGCTTTGCATTTCTCTTTCAATCGCGATGGGGGAGGCCCCTGTGACAAATCAGCGCGCGCTCGTGCGCTGAAGTCACGGGGGGGGTCGGGGTGGAAGGGGAAGGTCTTCCCCTTCCGTCCCCGCCTTGGGGGGAGGGGGGTCCACGGGGGGGCGCGCTAGCGCTCCCCCAAGTTCCCGTGTGCCTTGGACGAGGTGACCTCGTCCAAGGCACAGGGGAACTGTAGCCTTGGACGAGGTCACCTCGTCCAAGGCACAGAACGGGTTAATATCATATAGGGTATTGCTAACCTCACGGTCCAAATGTGATGAAAAGTGTTTTTTAAGTTTCAAGCGTCTAATAAACTTAAAAAAGTCTATTTTTGTTTTGTAGAAATCGCCAAAATCTCCCGGGCAAAATCCAAGGCCCTTGTTTAGTAATGACAGATAATGTTCTGATAATGCCATATCTGATAGATTCTTAATAGAAATTGCAACCTCATTCTCATCTAACGTTTTTCTTTGTTCCATGATCTGGTTCTCATGCCCTTTCTTTCTTCTGCAGTTACCTCCTCTTTTGCCCCATCTTGTTTTACATTGTCTTCTTTTCGTCGATTAATTTCCCATTGCCCCGTCTGATTCTTTGAACCTCTCTTAAAAAAGAGGGGATCCCATGTCTATATGTTCCATAGTCCCTTGAAGTATCAACACTTACATCTGACTCACTACTACTGATCGATGGAACATTTAGTGAAGATTGGGAACTGATAGCCTGTGTTTGTGAATCATTTTAAGTGATCATATTTCTGAGAAAAGGTATACATTCTACCATTCTGATAATCACGTTCATCTTGTTTAAGTTTGCGTGCCTTTCTCTGAGTGATCTCACTTTGATGTTCATTAATAATTTTGTTCAAAGTAGCGTAGTTCTTGATAGTACCTTCTTCCAAATTAAGTTCCTTTATTTCCTTCTCTAAATTAGAACTCTCTTCTTGTAATTTTAAAACTTTTCTGTCTGCATTCTCAATCAAAATACTCATCAATCTTAAGGAGCTAGAAGTTAGCTCCTTCTCCCAACTCTCTAAAAGGTCATCATCTAAATCATCAAAAGTTGGAAAAATATTTGACCTCAGCCCCCTAGGTATCCTATTTAACTTGACATATTGCTTCAGCGTGGCTCCATCCCACCACCTAGACACTTCCTGTTTCTTAAGTTTCTCCAATCAAACAAAGTTGTCCTTTAAACCTGATTTTGATTGACGATTCCCACCCGTATTCAATCTCACATTATCGCTATCTGATGCAAAATTCCTAAATAGTTCTGCCACTAGTTTGTCCTGATCCATGTTAATTAATGGGAGAAGAGAAAGGAAAAACAAAGTATTTTCAATATATCCAGGTGTCTGGAGAAGCCCACCTATATATGAAATCACCTATTCCCTATAAAGACATTAGTCCAATTATTAATTAATGGTGTAGTTACTGTGAGCGCCATCCCTATATGTCTTTTTCTCCCCTCTTTTTAGTAAATAGGCACAATCCGGACATGTGTGCAGTCAATGGCACCAAGCACATGCGGGAAGCCATTAATTTGATAAAACCCCGGTTTGGTCTCCTGCTGCTTCTGCTGTCTGTTGGGGAAGCTGATGTGGCGGGGTGTGAGGGAGATGATGGCATCAAGTACCTTGGGAAGAAAGGCAGAGAATGAGGGCTGTGATATCCCGGCAATCAGGGCACCAGTGGTTTGAAAAGAGCCACTTGCCAACATGTGCAGGACAGCTAGCAGCTTGGTCTCCAGTGGAATGATGTGGGGTGTCTGCAAGCTGGCTGCCAACTGTGGCTCAATGTGGCTCAGCAGCTGCTGTAGGGCTTGCCAGTTTTGTCTGTACCTCTGGATGATGTCATGTTCCCTGAGGCCCTGAAGGGTTTCCTGGTCCTGAATATCCTCTCCTGCCCTACGCATTGCCTTTGGGGTCCATGTTGGTGTGGTGGTAGCTGCTGCTGTTGCTCCTGTGCTCTGCGTCTTCGAGCATGCTGCATGAGTAGCACCTCCATGTCTTCCTTTTTGAGCAATGATGTTGATTGTGTGAATTTTCCTTAAGTAGTGGTGTGTTTGCCCCATTTTAATGCCTGACCCAGGCGTTAAAATTTGGCACAAATTGTGATTTGTGTAATTTTCCAGCTCCACCTACTAGACGTCCGCCATTTTTGCCCGGTTGGATAAATATGGCGCACAGGTGTTTAAGTCATTTTTTGGATGGGAATGCCTATCTTGCATCTCATATTCGCAGGGCGGTTTCACGCATCCAAAAAAGGGCGCACACTAGGATATTTTGATGTTAGACGGGTCTAGCGACAAAGTTTAAATATGGTGTTAAGTTTGCGCTGGATTAGCGTAAAAAAAAATACACTAATCCAGCGCAAAGGGAATATAAATATGGGCCTAAAAGTGCCATTCTGGACATCTGGTCGCACTCGACCCGGGGAAAAGTCAAAATTTGAGGCCGTCTGCGATGGAGCTCTGCTTGGCTACAGTGAGCAGGAGGCCTTGGTTAAAGTTTTACCTTCTGACTTAGTTTTTTTCTTGATCGGGATGAAGTCACCTGTTGAAGCCAACCTCCCTGGAGCCCTCTTTGCATACGGATCGCAGGAGGCCCCAGTCAAGGATTCTACCTTCATACTTAGATTATTTTTCGTGACAAAAATATCCTTCTGGGATCAAGTTGAAAATGGATCCAACCTCCCTGGGCCCTCCTCGGATTTACTGCATGGGAAGCATCGGTAAATTTTTTCCATTCAGGCTTAAAAACGTTTTGGGAGCTTTTTCTTTCCAATGTCAGACGACTCTCCACTGCAAGCTGATTTTGATTCAACATCATTGGATTGCCTTTCCACGAGTCCAGGTAAAATCTTGGAAGTCTGGGGCTCTGGAGCTTTTTAGTGGGACAAACCCCAAGGCCAGGTAGCGGTGGACGTAAGCGGCTTGACTCACATTCTCGGGGCGGTCCACTTATGGAGCTTTTTTCCAAAGTTGCTTCAAACTTCTCCAAACTTTGTGATCTTCTTCTAGGAGGTCTTTGAAGGTTCTTTAGGACTCCTCAACTCACCCCAAGGTTTCAGAAGCTCTGAGTTGCTTATTGGGGTCTAGGACTCCAACTCCTAGAATGCATCTGGTTTAAATCCAAAAATGACTACTGGTCACTGGTCAGCTGGTCACTTTCTTCACAGTGTGATGCAGGGGACTCTTGTCAGCTATTTTCTACATGTAGCATGCAGTGAGTCCATTTGAAGCAGTAGAAGACAGGCAAAGTCCTTTTCTTGGTGAATCCCAAGTGTGCAGCTGGTGCTGTCCTTCTGAGTGCAGTGTCTAGATACAGGCCAGGGGTCCAGCAGGGCAGTCCTTCTTCTTGTCCTGTTCCTGTAGAGATTTGAGGTGGTTGGCAGCTCTGCCATATTTATCATTGCTTCGGGGTGGCAAGCAGGTGCGGCCTCTGTCCAATCACATACAGGCAGTGGCGGTGGTGTACCATAACCTTTATATATTATCTCACTGACCACATTACACCCTCTTGAGTGACCACTTCCTGGGAAGTCCCATTCTCCAAAAATCCAAGATGGCAAAAATTCCATCACAGAGGTTAGGTCTGGCGGAGCCCACCCACTCGTGTGGCTAAATTTCTCTTGGCACACCCCTTCCCAGCCCTCTCTTAATCTAATCAGGAGGCACCTGGCTGTCTGGGTTTGCAGGAAATGGGGGAGGTACAGTTGCTGTCCCAAATGTCCTTCCCTGATTTGAAAACCAGTTTGGCTGCTCTCCCCCTATCCTGTTCTACCATCTGCTGAGGCAGATGTCCTCCTCCCAGATGCTTGCTTTGTGTCTGCCCAGGCTACTTCACACCACATCAAGGCTGCCTGGCTCAGGCTGCCAGAAGCTGACCAATCGGAGAAGGGCACTGCAGAGCTGATACTGGCAACTTTTAGTAAGAATTCTAAAACCCTTTGTAGGTACAAGTTATATTAAATTCAAGTTGTTGGATTTATTATATCTTTTAATTTAATACTAAACATGCATATCTAGCTCCTTCCTATGGACAATACAACTTTATTATTTTAAAATAAAGTCTCTCCATGTTAGCCTATGCAACCCATTCACTACTATGGGGAAAAACAAATTTAGCTATTTTTCCATCACCAGGGCTTATAAAACATATTTTACAATGTCGCTGCTTATAGTTATACAGCACCCAACCCTGGGGCCACTTAGGGCATACCTTAGGGGCGAGGCAACTTGAATGTAAAAAAAGGCAGTGTAGGACTTTGGAAGTTCCTTTAAATCCAAAGATGAATTTGGGGTTAACTTTAACTTAAAAGCAGCCAGCAAGCCAGGCCTGCCTTTAAAATGACACTTGGTACCACAGCAGGACACCTATGGGTGTACTACCTATGCTGGGGTCCCTAAACCTACATGCCCTACCATATACTAGGGACATATAGGTAGATTGATACAGCCAATTATAATTAGCCTAATATTCATATCCATTTTAATCAGAGCACAGGCTCTGGGATTGTTTAGCAGTGCCCATGGCACCATCAGAGTCAGAAAAGCATCAGTATGAGTGAAAAATAGGTACTGCAATATAGTGCTGGCATAGTAGGGTGGCTGGGTGAACACTGTGAGGTTTGAACCAACTCTCCCCCTTCAAACATATATCCATCTACAGGTCCTTATCACTTATAATACCAACGTCAGGCAGGGTATAGTCCTTAGACATAAAATGGACATCAGCATGAGCCTCAGTGGAGTTACCCCAGCCAGGCAAGTTCAACAAAACAGGATAAGTGCTTTGAATGTATAAATAGACCCATGGATCATCCTGGGTCCCTCTTGAAACTTGCTCCAGATTTTTAGGTGAGCCCTTTTCAGGGATGGGTTCAGGGCAAATTAATGGACAAATTCATAGGTGATCCAGTGTCCAACCTCATAGAATCTAAATCTTGCACATCACCAATGTTAGGCGCCCTTATAACAGCTCCCCCGTAGGCTGTGCCAGAGTAACTACACTGTTGGTTGGATTTTGGTGTTGCTTGAAACGTTTGAGCAGCTTGTATTCCCTCACCCATGTCAGAACATTCTGAGGGAGTAGGGTTTGAGAGAAGACTGTCAACTTGATCCTTTCACATGTCCTTTGTCATTCCTTCCCCCTCTTTAGTGTTTGATAATAAAAAACTTGAGATGGGAGGATAAGACTTCAAGGAAGACAGACAGGAGTTCCTGTGACAAACAGTTTTTTTTTAACTCAAAGAGTAATTACAGTCACCAGTCAAACCCCCAAATCATTTTTTATTCAGGAGAGATGAAATGGACAACTTGCTATGGTAAGACTAAATCCACACTTCGTTAGATCGTCAAAAGGTCTTTATCGGTTACAGCATCCACACAACACATGTCAGGCTCCTTCCTCTCTTCTCCTCTTCTCCCAACCGCCTCTCTTAGAATCCTGCGCTCCCCACCTTCTCATCTCTGGCATCATTAGTCAGAGATCTAAGCCACAACACCTTTCCCTCCTTATAATCACTTTAACTTATTATTACAAATGACATCTTAAGAACAAGATAAACAACAATGTATAACAAGATAAACTGAATATTAATAACAATAGTAAAAATAACATTGATTATATATATATAAATAGAACTAATGCAATTCTAAAGATTAAAAGAAAACAGTTAGTGGTGCATACACAATTATGCATAATATTACCACCATAAATTCCTTAATGTACAAAATTCTCCAGGTATCTAGGAAATATCTTCTTTCTTACACTTCTCTTAATTTTCCCACCAAGATCAGACTCACAAACATTTTGCTCTTTGCACGTGCTCTCACAAGCCGATCCTTTATCTACATATTTAGCTAAACGTGAAATACTCCAGACATCACCTCCTTCCAGAACTACAACATTCTTTTTGACCTGTACAATTTTCTTTGGTACCATAAATTTTGATTCACCTTTTTGTGTCCACATAGGTTTACTTATATATACCAAATCACCTACATGCCAAATTCTATGGTGTGCACTATGTTTGTCATCAAATACCTCCTTGTATTTAGCTGGGTTCGCAATTATTTTATAACGGATGGGCCCCACATTCACTGATGACTCTCCACACTTTCCACCAGGTGATAACCATAATGGATTTAATTTAGAACCTGCCATCCTACCTCTTAAGATTCTGAAAGGAGACATACCAGTAACTGCATTTGGAGCATTTCTGTGAACCCCCAATTTTTCTCCGAAAACCGTCTTCAAAGGTAGTTTATTATCAATAGCAGTCCGCAAACTAGCTCTCATTAACTGGTTCATTTTCTCAACCAGACCATTAGTCTGGGGAGAATATAGCGCAGTGCGAAAATGTGAAATGGCTAAATTGTTAAGAAAGTTCTTCATTTCTAGTGAAGTGAACTGTACACCATTATCTGTAATTATCACCTTAGGAATACCCTCACACGCAAAAACATCAGTTAAAAACTCAATAACATTCTTGGTGGTGATTGAACTCACACAACTGGCAGTGACCCACTTGGGAGTATAATCAACCAACACAATGACAAATCTTTCATTATAAGGTAAGGTTTCAAAGGGTCCAATCAGATCCAAACCTAGTTTGTGCCAAGGTTCATCTGGAACAGAGACAGGAAATTGTGGGGCAGTCCTCACACTTTTGGACTTATCATTGCTAGCACATTGTATGCAATTTTTTAGAAGTGCCTCAACCTGTCTATCTAGACCAGGCCACCAGTAACATTCCCTGACATTTGCTTTTGTCAACTTCCTACCTAAATGTCCCTCATGAGCCAAGTTGACTAATTTTTCATATAATCCTGCTGGTGGAACCAATTTATCACACCTATACAAATTGCCTTCCACAATACTTAGCTCATCTTTGACATTCCAAAATGCCTTGGCACCTTCAGAACAACCACTTAAACTGGGCCAACCTTCCACCACATAATCAGAAACCAACTTGCGAACAGTGTCCTTCTCACACTCTGAATACCATTCTTCCTTATCAATAGCTGATTCTTTGACCCACAATTTTGGAAACTTGATCATCTGCAATGTGATTCACCAAAGGTAATCTAGAAAGAAAATCAGCTGGAATATTTTCCTTCCCAGGCAAATATTCAACATGAAAATCATATTCCATCAAGTTTTCTCTTCAGCGCTTGATACGCGGAGTTGTGTTTTCAATACAACGGCAAGCAAACATCTGAACCAAAGGCCTATGATCACTCCTAAGTACAAATGGTAAACCCCACAGATAGAACCTAACATGATTTATAGCCCAATTGCATGCCAGAGCTTCTTGCTCTATTACTGAATAACATACTTCTGACTCCTTAAGTGAACGAGACGCAAAAGATACCACTCTTGCTTCACCATCCACAATCTGTGAGAGAACTGCACCAAGACCCTTCAGATTCGCATCAGTGGACAACAAAGTTTTCCTTTTGGTATCAAAGCTACCCAGGGTAGGCATTTTTCCAATTCTGGTTTTTACAAGATTAAAGGCTTATTCACAATCCGAAGACCAGACAAAACTCATACCCTTCTTCAGCATAACCCTTAAAGGTTGCACCAAACTTGCACAATTCTTAATTAATTTTGAATAATATTCAGCAAGACCAAGGAATGATGGTACTTGATCTTTGTCTAGAAGACTAGGCATGGATGCAATTGATTTGGCTAGTGTTAATTTAGATTTAATACCATCACCCGAGATAGTGTGGCCCAAATAGGAAACAGTTCCAACTCTGAATTAGCATTTTTCTTTCTTCAGAAGTAACCCTTTTTCTTTCAACCTCCTTAAAACTGCTCTTAGAGCTGTGTCCTGTTTATTTTCATCTTCACCATAAACTAACATATCATCTTAGAAAAACAGAACCGAACCCAGACCCTTAAGTACCTCTTTCATCACCCTTTGGAAACAAGCAGCAGCTGAAGCTAGTTCAAATGGCATCCTAATAAATCTGAATGCTCCCAAAGGTATGACAAAGGATGTAAGGTGTCTTGAGTCTTCATGGAGTAAAATTTGGTGATATGCTGTAGTGAATCCTAGTTTGTTTTAACGGGATAACAGGAGTTAGCTTAGCCTTAGGTTTGTAAACTCGTGCCCCGTCACCCAGTGACTTTTAACCTACTTAGCTTGCTCTGTCTTAGTCCATTTAATTATTTATTTCCTTTAAGATGGCGACCTTGTTTATAGTTAGGCCACTTGTTATGGGTTCTATTATCAGTGTCACTGCGCCAAGGCGTCAAGATCAAGCACGAAAGACAAACATACAGTAGGTATTCACACTTAGGGATTTTCCCTCTCTATACTTTCGAGGGATTGTTGATATTAATTGCCGTCCCAAGCATGCCTGTTATCTATTGTTATGAATAACACTTATGTCAGGGGACCTTGTAGATCTGTATAAATACAACACACTTTAGATAGATAATCAGAGGGATTCCGACCAGAGGGCATCGCCACCATCGCTGATACCAATGCTGCAGTCATCCTGACGCTGACCCAGTCTTCGTGTCCCTGCGGAGTCTGAGATTGAGACCTCATTCCAAGGTAACGAGGGTTGGGGGCTCCTCTTATGGACACAACTTTGGCAGATTAGGTTTAACGAACCCAGCTCTCCTTTAGGTAGGAGGTTAGACCTATTCTCCTTAGGGTACTAGAGCTTATTCCATCTTTTACATATACATATATTTCTTTCATATATTGCACAATGGTGGGGGTCTTTATAACAATGACTCTCTTCTTCACAATATTGTTGCTTGGTATATTCATTATCCTAATCATTGCAGTTCATGCAACCTATCACAAATTGCAGTTATGTTGAATAAAAACTATTATAACTTCACTGCATCTGTGTTATTGCCTTTGTTTGTATGAGACATAATAAATCTATGAGAAAAGGGTAATCTCCGTTTAACCACGACAACCCTGAGATATCGTACTTTGAGTCCATGCGTAAGCGACTGCTACAAATCACCTTTTACTATTGTGTTTCTGGTGAGGTACTGCTAGTAAGCCGGTAAGGTTTGGACAACAGTTACAACTAGTTGTAGGAAGAGACTTAGGGGGTCATTCTGACCCTGGTGGTAAAATCCGCCAGGGCCAACGACCGCGGGAGCACCGCCAACAGGCTTGCGGTGCTCCCTTGGGCATTCTGACCGCGGCGGTACAGCCATGGTCAGAAACGGAAAACCGGCGGTCTACCGCCGGTTTTCCGCTGCCCTGGGGAATCCTCCATGGCGGCGCAGCTTGCTGCGCCGCCCTGGGGATTCCGACCCCCATACCGCCATCCTGTTCCTGGCGGTTTTGGCCGCCAGGCACAGGATGGCGGTATGGGGTGTCGTGGGGCCCCCGTAACAGGGCCCCACCAAGATTTTCAGTGTCTGCCATGCAGACACTGAAAATCGCGACGGGTGCAACTGCACCCGTCGCACCCCTTCCACTCCGCCGGCTCCATTCGGAGCCGGCATCCTCATGGAAGGGTGTTTCCCGCTGGGCTGGCCGGCGGCCTTCTGGCGGTCGCCCGCCAGCCCAGCGGGAAACCCAGAATACCCACGGCGGTCTTTTGACCGCGCAGCGGTATTCTGCCGGTTCCAGCCAGGCCGGCGGCTTCCGCCGCCGGCCGGGGTCAGAATGACCCCCTTAGTCACCTACAAACGAAAGTACTGTCATCCTGAGACCAGCAGTCTTGCTCAGAGCAAGAGTCCAAACTGCGACAATGCTGCTGACAAATCCATTATACTAAATACTTAAGCTTGTGAAAGCATTGTCAAAGTTTCATTAATATTGGGTAGAGGTTGGCGATCCACCCATATACACTGGTTGAGACCTCTCAAGTCCACACACATTCTTATTTTAGATCCATTATCCTTGGGAACTAGAACAATGGGAGCTAACAATTCTGAAGCTTTAATTTCTCCTATAACTCCCAAACTCAATAACCTAATAAATTCATCTTGTAGCGGATTCAATATCAAATGAGGTACCTTCCTTACTTTATGCACTATTGGTTTAGCAGTAGATTTCAAAATAATTCTATGTTTAAAATCTAATAGTAATCCGAGTTTATCACTGAACACTTCAGTAAATTCATTCACTTTATTGGCATCATTCCCTACATGTGATACAGAGAGGACTTGCTCAGGAGAGTTCAGATTGAGAATGAAACCTAAATCCCTTTTATGTCTCCAACCCAACAAAGTGTCACCTTGTTTAGCCACATAGATCTTTCCTACTGTTTCTCGCCCTTAAAATTTAATTGACATAAGAGAGTAGCCAAATAAGTCAATCTTCTGTCTACCATAACCTGTGGGGTCGATGTCAGGTGGAGATAATTCAATATTATCATCTCCAAAAATTGTCTCCCACTTCTTATCACCTATCAAAGTAAAAGGAGACCCTGAGTCTGCAAGGACAGGAACAATTTACCCGTCCACCTCAATGTCACATTTCAGCATAACCAGTTTGGTACCATCATCTGCAGAGGTACATTGGTTAATAAGGGCAATTCACATTTAATATCATCTGTTGCCCCGTTGATGCTTCATCCACTATGGTTATTTTATGACTCTTGCAAACCTTTGCCAAATGTCCTTTTTTCCCACAGTTCTTGCAATTGATATTCCTGTAAAACACCTCGGGTTATTTGCTAGATGCCCAGGACTACTACATTTGTAGCATCTAATTTTGGAGTCTTTGGGCAAATCATTACCCACTCTTATGCGACTTGCTATTTTTTTAACAATATCACCCTCTTGTATATTTTCTTGAGCTAAAACTCTAGCGACCGCGGAGTTGGATGTAGATTCTACTATTGGTGCCGAAAATGCCTGACAATTTGGGACAGTGTCTTTCATTTCCTTAGCCCAAAAGGTAGCATGCTCCATACTTTCCACAATGGTAATAGCTTCACATAAAGAAGGATTTTTTGCTAGTAACTTTTCTTGTACCCTCGGATTGTTAGTACACCGCACAAGTTGATCCCTAATGAGAGAGTCAGTTAAGTCAGCAAATTTGCTGGTTTGTGCTAACGTTTTAAGAGATGCAATATAGTTCCCAACTCTTTCATCCTTGGCTTGTGTTCTCATGAAAAATGTATGTCTTTCCATGACTATATTTATTCGAGCTCCAAAATGTTTTTTAAGCATCATAACTGACATTTCATACACATCTCTAGGATCACCGTCAGCAGAGCCAATAGTAATCAAATCAAGGCTATCATAAATATTCCTTCCTTCAATGCCCAAATTATGTAAAAGAATTCCTTTTTTTCTAACAGGTGAAACGTTCTCTCCACCAATGCCAATCAAATTTGACTCAAACAGATTGATCCATTTTTTCCAAGACAATATAGGTTCACCTCGTTCACATAAAAATTGCGGTGGTTGAGATAAATTGAGAGGAGCCACTTGAGCCATATTGCAATAGTTAATAAAAGTAATAAGAAATTCAAAATAATAAATTCCACCACCAATCAGTTTGAAGAAACACTGCAGTCACAAAAAGTCATGAAATAACTTACCTTCCTGATCACTTTCAATGTTCCAATGTTTATAAAACAGGAAGTAAAAGTAGCATTCTAACAACATGTATCAAACAGTTTTTTTCCTTTTCCTTTTGTTTAAACCAGAAATGGCTGTTCTACAATTAATGCAGTAGAACAAGTAGCGCTCCAGCTTCTTGCCAGTATACCAGGAAGTAGATCCAAAGATAACAGGAAGTTAACGCTTGTTCCGGCCTCAGAATACAGACGTCGACACTCTAGATATGTACTCTAGCAAACGCACAAGAACTGACACTCCTGCCGGCCTCACAATTCGGATGTTAACGCGCGAGACAACACGCTCGAGCTACGTGCAAGTTGAACGTCTGAAATGATGAGCTCCTTTGAATGCGGGCGCTCATCTTCACAAATTAGTAAAAAGTAATAAAAAATACAGTATCCTAGCACGAGTGAAAGCACAGCGTTTATAAACACGGCACCTCCTCCCCTTTTCGCTGCGCCTCACCGGAGTGACAGTGGAAGTCCTCGTAATCACAAAAGCGGCAGCAGTCCATACACGCTAGGTTCGCTGGCTGGTGGATGCTGCAGTCCCTTGTCGCCACTCCTATGGTAAGACCAAATCCACACTTTGTTAGATCGTCAAAAGGTCTTTATTGGTTACAGCATCCACACGATACATGTCAGGCTCCTTCCTCTCTTCTCCTCTTCTCCCATCCGCCTCTCTTAGAATCCTGTGCTCCCCACCTTCTAATCTCTGACATCATTAGTCAGAGATCTAAGCCACAACACAACTATTGCCACAATTTCCTGCACATCCTCTGGGACATCCCCTGAGACATATTGTCACTTTGCCTCATAGGATAAGACAACTCGTTTGGCAGATTTGACTGCTTCAACACCTATGGCTCTTTGGCTCCTTTAGCAGCTTCCAATTCAGATACTTTGTCAGAGCAGGTAATTAAAAACCTGGGCAACACACCAGGAAGGTAGGGTCATGACAGAGCCTAGGACCCAGTGCAGAGAAGGGTATAAAGGGTGAGGGCCGGGGGGGTGACCACACCCAGACCACAAGCTACACCCTGAACTAGCCAGGCATCTTCCACGAGCATGGGGCTCAACCACATTAAGGTAGTCACTAAACCACCACTCCCCTATTAACTCCACCTCTGGACCCTCTTTAGTCTCTTTGGTCACTCCTAATGCCTCCTTACTCCTACTCATGCTGTTCCTTATGCTGCCCACTCACACCAATCTGCTCAAACCACTCAGACCGCTCTTACAGCAACAACACCTTACCAGGGTTTAAACTGACCCAGGAGATAATGTCAAAGTTATTATTGACAGGGTCCTCATGAAGAACCCTCCTCTCTATTCGGAATCCTCTGAAAGTCTTCTAAACCTTCATGAGACACAAATGTTTTATTCAAATGGGAACCAGTGAGGGGGCACTAATGAAGAAGGTTCCGAGCCTTTCACTCATCCTGGTCTCCTTAGACCTCCTAAACTCCATGCCTCAATATCTGGGAGACCATGAATGTCATCACCCTGACCAAGATGCTGTCAGCACCACCAGACTAACACACCCGCTAGGGCCACGGCTAGAACCACAGCCTGCCACCTGTCACTCTTAGTGCTCTTGATGCCATCCAGTAAAAAGAATTCCCAGATGGACTCAGGAGCCAACAGCATGACAGCCAAGTGGTGAGAATGCAAATTGCAGACAAGTGCCCCCGGGGTCTATAGCGGTGATGTGGCCACCCGGCGGTATAGTGGGGACACACAAGCGTGCAAGGTGCACTGAGCCGGCAGTAGCATCCTTCTTTCCCCTCTCTCTTTCACAACAGAAGTTGCCAAAATCTGCTGTCCAGCACCAGGTCTTCAGGCACAGGTCTGAAGAGAGCAGGCCCAGCAGCTTGTTTCCTCTGTTCTACACCTCAATCTAAATTCCTCAGGCGCAGAATCTGGGCTTAGGGATCAAGCAGCGTGGAGCACCGGGCTCACCAGCTAGCTTCCCCCCACTTGCTTCGCGCTTCCTCGCTGAAAATGGCATCTAAAGTCACCAAACACTACAGCAGTATAATTTACTTATGATGTAATATGTATTAAAAACAATATTCTTACCTGGTTGTGGTGATATTCTTTTCTAGAACATTTTTCACACTACATTATGGTAATTTACACAGAAAACGTGTAAACTCAATATTTTTGTAGATTATATATTTGACATGATATCCGTGTCATTCAATACTGTTCTTATTGATAGTTGTCAAACAGCCATGGGAGTAGCCAAACACAGGTGCACTGCCATAACAGCCACTTCACCTCAAATAATAATAAGAACTACCAAAGAGACATTTTTGAAGTTGCAAATCAACTTCATGCCTAAATCAACTGCTGGAGAAGGTCCATGCTCAATTTAAAACTTTTGGTAACTCCACCAATGAGGGTGTGCCATGGGTACTAGTGTAAATACTCATACATAGTGCTCCTACTGTAGTACAATCCTCTCCAGGAGGTACTGGACTAGATTTAACATTCTATGCTTGTCTTGGAGTGTAGCGTGAGAATAGACCGCATCCAGTTGGTTTCTTTTGACAGCAATCTAAAACAGAAACTCAACTCACTTTGTGGATGATTTACCCTAAATCACATAAAAACCAGAGGACTAAATAGCTGCACGGCAACATGTGGTAGTGTAGCAGCAGGAACCAAATGTCAGGCTCTATATTCTGTAGTACATATTGTCAAAGCAGTCTACATATAACCATTAATTCATTTAGTAATTCTGGAATGGTCAGATTTTGCATCCACATGCACAGTACAACTAGCCAACACAATCCAAGTAGCTCCTAGGTTCCCTATGGCACCCATTCTAACACATTCTAACTACATGTGGTAAATAGCCACCAAACCAAGTCTGATGTTCCTGATATGCTGTAGGGATTTCATGTTTTTGAAGACATACAAATTCAGCAGGAAGAGGGGTATCTTTATGCGCACTGACTACTAGAATTCCTTCATCCCCCCCAGCAGTAAAACCTCATTCAATGAGATGTTTTTTCAATGGTGTAAATCAGTGTTTTTCAACCTTTTGACTTCTGTGGACCCCAACATTATCATTACCGGAAACCGGATACCCCCACTGAATCATTGTTGGAGTCCAGGGACCCCTCCACTGAGTCATTACTGGAAGTCGGGGAGCCAGGGCTAAACATTGTCGTTGATCTGAGCCACAGAACACTACACAAAAATACAGAAATAAGCATTCATCAAACACATACACAAATGATAACACATTTTATTTAGATTGCAAACAAATATATACCTTTACATGTCTATATATATATATATTTTTTTGTTTTGTTTTATTTTAATATGAAGTTTGAAGCTTTTCGAAATTCAGTTGAGGCCACACATTGTCCATAGCATCATACTATATTCTGTTTGATGCACCTGCACGGCTCCCATGATTCAATTTGAAGGATTCTAATTTAATTTTTAGCCTCCAATTGCAAATTCCTTGACATCTGCAGTATGTTCTAAACCTGTCAATTGTACATTTAGCCACCTTATTTATGTACATGTTATTAATCTATTAATACTCTTCAATTTTCGAAGCCATCGCGGTTTGGGCACCACTCATGTTATCAGTTTACCCTTATAACAACAAGTTGTACTATCATTGTAGCACATTTGGAATGAGATTCAAAAGTGAAGTTGAATGAGAAAACCTTTTACTAGTCAAGCACCTGACAAATCATTTAACAGAGTAGGAGCTCCTGTCTTAGGAAACTAATGTTACAACAGAAGTCTCTGCATTAGTAATTATGGTTTCTGTCCTGTGTGTGTCAACTAGGGATACTCGGGATGCACCCCGCTGTGGAGTTCCATATTGCCTATTTAGCAAATACAGTCCAGTTAGCTTTTAGAAACAAAAAAAACAATTGGAAAAACAAAAACTGAGCCAAATGACCAGCTGTAGCAAGGGGTTCTGTTGAACTGTAAGACACAGATCATTTGCGCTAGTTACAAGAAGATGCTTTCCAGTCTTGAGATACTACAGGATTATTTGTTGTATTGGTGAGCTCCAAATCTCCAATCACTATAAGTGGGTAAACACAATAAACCCACACTATAAGTACTTTATTAAAAATGATTTCCTAAATTAGTGCAGATAATTTGTATAGATGGAGCTGTAAAAATAAACAAAACAGTGGTAATCAAAGTAAGGTGAGCAAACTATTAGGAATTGCCTCTAGCCCGTATACCGCTTGTTGTGTAGCTTCTGTCCTAGGTGAAGGTCAATTTCTGTCTCAGTTACGGCATTTCAGGTGTGACAAAGGCCTGATGGCTCAGATCACATGAACCACCCAAGAAGCCGAAGATTCGTGTCTGCCTAACACATATCTATAGGAGACTTAAACACACTTTTTCTAAATATTACGTCACGATGAATGATGTTAACAGCTAGAATTAGAACATGAAATATGCAGCACTAAATTGAATTACACATTATAATCAAATTAATACATATATATGAATAATTTAATTACTGTCAAATTATGATAAAGCAAACAATATATGTTGTATATGTGCAATCAATACTAAATGCTGCACGCATTTATAAATGAAAAGTGTGCACTCTATACATGAACATATGGAATGCAATGGGGTACATAAGCGGAAAACAAAAGATCACATCAGAGGGACTTCAAAACTTTACACATCAATACAAATAACTGGCTATACTTTCCACAGTTGTGAGTGAACTTTGCTGACAAAGCATTTGTCCTTTTTTTAACAATAGTACAACCATCGCTTGTTCATATCGGGGTGAATAAACGATCTGATTCACATACACGAGTGCTCACATATTTCTTTGCTTCCTTTCAAATATGGCCGGTACAACACTAGGTATTACTTGGCTAACACTTTTGTATAACTATGTAGACAACAGAAGGGGGTCATCCACCTATATCCATTTAACTATGTAGAAAACATCCACTTATATCCATGCTTTCACACCACCTGCTGTCAATGTTTGACCAGTTACGGTTGTGGGGACGGCCCAAGGAGTAACTGACAAAAATCACTGCAGGAGCAGTCAAAGGAGGCAGAAGCCTTCACTGCCCTTGCCACTTTCTCTCAGCTCATCCAACTTGCTTTTCTTTGTTTGGGATGGCAAAAGGAGGGGCAGCAATTGTTGGGAACCCCACTTATCTCCTTCTGTCCTTCCATAGCTTACATTAAATCTTGAGCTACATCGGGAAAGGCACCAAAGGAAGGACTAAGGGAACCTTGGGGAGATCTTGGCCCATCTCTACCTGTTAATGGAAGTGTTGGGAAAGATGAGCGGACTGAGCAACACTGTGTAGCTGCATCAAATTTCTAACATGATGGTAGAAGCGTATCAGGCGCGGACTGATGATTGGAGCAGCAGTAACTGACATCTGTTATTTTCAGTGCTTAGAAAAAGTGGAAATGCGATGTAAGGGCTACATGAAAACGTTATTGTTTTCTTGCTTTAGTTCACATTCATTCTCTGGCATGCCTCTCTCCACTTATGGTATGAAAGTGGCTCTCATGATGGATTTGATTTTTAAGGCCTGATCTAGAGACAGCTAGTCCTAATGTAAACGGGAATAAAAAAAACAAAATTCTAGAATACATACATACATCAAAACATTTGGAATAACACAAAGAATTTTGCTATTCATACAATAAGAACGTGAATGACCAGAGTACATAGATTTTGAAGATTTGAACAGCAAGCTAGGTCTCTTAAGTGCATGCTGGGTCTGTAAATGCTCTCATTGTAAATATAACATATGTTTTTATGCTTACCTTTGCGCTTAGTGCTCACTATTGTCATCGACTGGATGTTGTCTGCGTACACTATTCTTACTTGAACTATGCAATTGCATTTAAATTAAAGAAACTTGATTTAATTTCTGTGCACCAACATCTGGAGACAATACAACCATATATTTGCTTGCCATGCGGAAAAAAACAGCATGATAATAAATATATGTAATATGTGCAGCACATATGGACATTGATATGTCAACGTGTTTCAAAGTTTTTTCAAGAAACTGAGGTACATTCTTTGTAGTAACCCAACAATCACAAAAGTACTGTTTCATGCGCATCTGCTACATAGAGTTCATATTTTCAGTGCTATCTATTTAGCTATCTAGATGCATGCAAGATAGTTCAAGGAGGACAACTCACAGAAGCCTTCCAAGAGAGAACAGGAGTCAGCCAGGGTTATCCGCTTGTGCCTTTTCTCTTCCTGCTGGCCATAGACTAGATCAAGAAAACATCAACAGAAAGGAGAAGAAATGGGATTCAGGGGACACCTTGGACACACCTTGATGACCTAAACTTTGGAGGTGACCTTGCCCTATTCTCCCATACCCATCCGCAGGTGCCAGAGAAGAATGATATAATGACAGCCACATTAGCACACATTGGCCTCAACATCCACAGGGGAGAAACCAAGATCCTAAAGGCTAACATGGCCAGCACAACTGCAGTCATACTTGCAGACGTTGCACTGGAAGAGGGTGAGGCCTTCATTTACTTAGGCAGTGTCATAGACAGGCAAGGCAGCACAGATGCTGATGTCAAGGCAAAAATTGTCAAAGCAAGGGCTGCCTTCATTCAGCGAAGAAGACCTGGAACTCTGAGGACCTAACAATACAAACCAAGATCAACACCAACGTAAAATCATTCCTTCTGTATGGAGCAGAATCTTGGAGGACAATAGTGACCACCACTAATGTAGGTCAAACCTTGATCTGACTTTGCAACTCCCTGCTCATGAAGAAATCATGAAAAGACGCTAGGGCTGGGAAGTCACACCCTCTGCAAGCCTGCATTAAGGAAAAGAGGAAGGCCAATAAACACCTCTTGCCATAGTGTCAAGGCTGAATGTAAGAAGATAGGTGGAGTTAGATTGAAAGTAGAGCCCAGGACAAAGATGGGTAAAGAGTGCTGGTTGGTGGCCTCTACCCCTGGAGGGGTTGTTGGTAATCTATCCATCTATTTATCAATCTATCTATCGTTCTGAACACTCTTCAACTTTTAATGATACATCTCCTGTCATTTCCTGTCGTTGAGATCAATTCCTATTCCTCCATCTTTCCACCACAATATGTCTCAGGCCACCATCTACTCACAGCCACCCTGCTGTAAATCTCTCAGGACTGTAGCTTCAGAGCCTGTAGTCCCAGAAGCAAGAAGCTTCCTCCAGGCTTCAACAATGAACCTGTTTTTAAGTTGAAATGGTAGAGTCTATTATGTGTATTATTGGTATGGTACTTTATTTTGTAGTAGATTTTACTGTGAAGAGTCAATACATTCTGCATCTGAGTAACAATTAAATCCATTACCAGCCTAAACCAGAGTGTTAAATGCACAACAAATAGACGTTTGAGGTATCTCACAAGGAGCAAAGTTCGTACATTGAATTGCTCCAGTCTGTCCTGGAATTTGTAAATGAATAACTTTTTATGTCAGAACATTTTGCAATACTCGGCCTTCTACCTTTATTTTTCTAGCCAATTAAAATACATAAAAGCAAACTACAGTGTGACCTGTCAGCGTTTTCTTATTTGGTTCATAGTCCAAAACACGCTGTTTTCAAAATTCTTGCAGTACTGAATAGAGGTATTGTCTACAATGTTTGAAGGAATGCTGTGATACGTGAATCAGCTCATGTCTTCATGCCTTCACCTTCACCCTCATTTAATTATATTACATTCTACGCTGGTGCTGTTCTGGTCCTAATCCAATTAAAATATTTCTGCAATTTACAGGTTACAGCTAAAAAATATTAGAGTGACCTTGGATTTTCTCATGTGTAGGGATGTTCTGAGAAAAATGCCTACTGGAAAAGGTGGATTAAGAACAATTAATTGAAAAACTTGCATTATCCTGGCACGGGGTGCAAGGATAGAGGTCGAAAGCTGTAGGTTATCATTTTTAAGTAGTGATACAAAGATGATTCTAAAGTAGGTACACAGCGGAATTTCTCTAGTGGCTGCACTAATTTCTTAAGAAACTATTGCCCATATTTTTGGGTTTTAGGGCGCAGGGCAGCACAGCAAGTCACCTTGCTGCACCGCCTTGCATCACAGGAAAAAGGTAGGGTTGCACTGTATCTATCCAGTACTGCACATTCCGGTCCTTTTCCCCTGTTCTGGCACCCTTTTGGCAGCCTAGCGCCAACACTGGCATTTCTGAACCATGGTGCAAGGGTGCCTGTGTTTCATGCAGGATTGTTTCTGTGCAGGAAGGGACACCTTCTTGCAGAAAAAATGATCATGCAGAATGTAGCACACACAGAAAGAGGAAAAAAAGAGGAGAAATAAAAATATTTTCCTTGTTACAACTGTATCCTTGGGGGAATTTTGTTCATATTCCTTGGAGCAGAAGTGACATATTGTTATTTACAAATGACTACTCAAAGTTGAGGGAGAAACCAGTGGAATCATACCAGCAAGCAGAGAGGTTTGTCAAGCTTGTGAAGTGTTGTGGGAAGATTTGAATATTTTATTTGAGATTGTGGTTCCAGTAGGTTTGTTGGTTGAGTACAAGAGGAGCATTGATTGACCAATGCATGAGCAGCCAAGTGATGCAGTAACAGGTGCACCATCTGAAGAGGTGATGAAAAACTATTACAAGGTGATTGACTTTTTTTAAACTAGAGTTTCTCCTACAGATATTGGTTGGCAAAGGATTGACAGGGCATCTTAGGAAATAAATGAGTCTATTCATGCTGTTCTTGAGAGACTGCTGAAAGCATTCAGACAATACAATGGTACAGAGATTATTAGGCTGAGAGACAGAATTCATTTTGTGTATAGATTTGTTCAAGAATTGAGGCCTGAAATTAGTAATATGATCCGAAATCATTTGATTTGCTGGCAAGGAAAGCAGACTAATGAAGTATTGCAATGTGCAAAATACTGCAGTGTTGAGATTGATTTGAAGCAGAAAAGTTTGAAGGAAAAGGCAACTATAATGCAAATCAAGTCTGCCCAAGAAGCCGGTATGCAGGGTCCACAAGGAATGACATGCTGAGGAGAAATGCAGGGAACACAGCAGCAAGGAAACATGGTGCCATATTTACAAGACAGTGGCACATCATTAGTGATGTGACACTTTTCTTGCAGCCCCCTTGCATTCCCTAACGCCACCATGTTAGCACCATATTTACATTATGGTGCACCACGGCGCATGTTAGGGGCAATAGCATCATTTTTTTTACGCTATTGCAATGCTATACTGGATTAGCATAAAAAATTATTCTAATCCATTATAGTGTTAGGAGGCCCATTGAAATCAATGGGAGCCTAATTTTGATGCTAGAAATGGTGCAATGGAATATTATAGATTCCATTGCACCTTTTTTAGTGTGCCTCTAACCAGAGAACACCCCCTTTGCATACATCAAGCATATATTATGCATGATGTGGCTCAAAGGGTTTACAAGGTGGTGCAAACCGAGTGTGCGCCACCTTGTAAATAGGATGCTATGGTAGTGGGCTATTATCATCACATTTGCGGCAAACATTTTGCCGCAAATGTGACGCTAAGGGGCGCAAGCACCTTGTAAATCTGAACCATGGTGCCTCTGTTCAGAGGTAGAGATCGTGGAATTCGGGTAGATCGAAGGCAAATGTGGCGGATGTTCAGAACATGAAGAAAATGCTTCCTTTTCATGCATGTGGCAACTTAGACTATTGGAAACAGGAGTGTCCATTTAGTAATGTATATAATTTGGTGCAAGGTGGTGGTGTTGCACAGATGGTTGACAACAGTCAATTTCAAATTCAGAGAGTTCAAGGGCCCCAAAATCAAAGCATGAATGTTCCCACTGGAGAAGTCCAAATGCAGGTTCCCCTGGAACAACTACAATTTCCCCAACAGCAAATTCACACCCCACAGCAAATGCAGGTACCACAAGCTCTGATGGTACAGCAACTGGTGATGGTTTCTCATTACAACACAAACCAAAAAACAAATGCAAATGTAAATCAGTTAATCACACAATACCCATTGATTGATTTCAGTGATGATGAAAGGAGTGAGGAGTACATGAATGAGAGTTCAGAAGAGGAGGAATGTGTGTCAGCTGCCCCACTGAAGGTAGATCAGTGTGGTCTTTATGTGGATTCAAGTGTTATGGGTCACGATGCTTCATTAATGGTTGACATAGGAGCAACTCATTACCCTGTCAGATCTGCAGAAGTCCCAAATGTGCCCCTTTCAGGAAGCACAGTTCAGGTTGTAGGAGTAGCAAACCAGCATTTGGTAAATCCCATTACAGAGCCCATTCCAGTTAAAATAGGGTCCTTTGAAGGTTTGCACTGATTTGTGGTTTGCAATTCAAGTCCTGTCAGTCTGTTAAGAAGAGACTTCCTAACCAATCAATCAATCAATCAATCAATCAATATATTTATAGATCGCACTACATACCCGTTAGGGTTTCAAGGCGCTGGGGGGGGAGGGGGTTAGCTGCTACTGGTCGAAGAGCCAGGTCTTAAGAAGTTTTCTGAAGGTGAGTAGGTCCTGGGTCTGTCGTAGGTTGGTTGGGAGAGTGTTCCATGTCTTGGCGGCGAGGTAGGAGATGGATCTGCCACCGGTTGTCTTTCGATGGATGCGACTGCAAACTGAAATGTTCCATCACATGTACACATGAAGGGATAGCAATTCAGACCAATAGTGATGATGAAACTTCCAGTCAAACTGATGAGATGTAGCCTCTTACTACATTGTTTCCTGCCATGTCAGTTAAGGACTTGCCTTGTGAATTACAAGAGACAGTAACACTGAGAGTTTGGGATCGCTCTGGAAAAGATATTGGGCTTATTCGAGTTGTCGAACTCGTCAAAGTGATAATAAAGCCAAATGTAGTTTTCACCAGAATGCCACAGTATTTGCAGAATTTGTTGAGCAGGGAGTGTTAAAAGAAGTAATGTGCACCCCATGTAATTCACCTATTATGGGTCTGTGAAAGCCAAATGGAAAATATTGCATAGTTCAGGATTTTGAGAACAGTGAATGAAATTGTGGTATCTTGTTGCCCCATGGTGCCAAATCCAGCAGTGACTTTATTTCAAATAACATGTAAAGCAGAATGGTTTTCAGTGATCGATTTGCCACAGGCATTTTTCTCAGTACCATTGCACAATATAGTCAGTTTCTCTTTTCTTTCCGATTCGCCAACCGTGTGTATTCATGGTGTCATACTCCACAGAGGTTTTCAAATCTTAGTCAATAGTGAGCTACTGTCGCCAATGGATCCTGAATTGTTCAATAGTTTCCAAACCTTTGTAGAAATTCACACACAAAGAAGTCACAGATCCAGTCTCCTTCAATGAACAATGCATGAAAGGTTTCATTGAGTTCAGAGAGAGTCCGTGCAGAGCTCAAACTTTGGGAATGTCTCATTATTCGAAAGGTTTTGCACTGTTTTGTCATTAACATTATGGTTGTAATCTTTCTGTTTTTACACAGTCACACGGGAACAAACAGGCTAGTGGCATATTTTTCCACCACATTGGATCCTGTTGCTGCAGCTTTGCCTGGCTGTTTGAAAGCCGTGGCTTCCGCTTGTGTTAGCATCAGTCAATGTGAAGGCATTGTGATGGGACACCCTTTAATTGTTTATGTCCCACGTTCAGTTGAAGTACTTCTGACCCGCTCCAAGACCCACTGTTTGACCAATGGTCGTCTTACCCATGATGAGTTATGAGTCTTTTATCCTCAAATGTTGTAGTCAAGAGATGCGCCACTCTGAACTCAGCCATATTATTACCTGTCAATGTTGACAATTCAAATGATGGTAATGAAATGGAACATGACTGCCTCAATGTCACTGAACTGTGCACCAAACCCAGACCTGATATTCAGGATAAACCTTTAGAGGAGAATAATCAAGTTGATTATGTTGCTGGCTACTATTTAAGAGACAGTGAACGTTCTCTGAGAGCAAGTTATGCAGTTTGCACCCTATCAGGAATGGTCGAAGCCTCATGGCTTCAAGGAGTCATTTATTCCCAAGTAACCTAATTGATTGCTCTCACAAGAGCGTGCTGTGTATTAGAGCAGCTCAAAGTGAAAATATTCACAGATATATTCACAGATAGTCAATATGGATTTGGTGTTGTCCATAACTTCGGGCAGTTATAGCACCAGAGGGATTTCATGACCTCTTCTGGATCACCCATTTGAAACGGTGAATGCATCACAGTTACCTGAAAGGATTGCTGCTGTGAAGTGTGTGCCCTACCAGAGGTCAAATGATTATGTATCGTTGGGCAATGTCTACGCTGATGAAAATTGCCAGATATTGTGCACTCCATTGCAACATCTTTTATGAAGAGTGTAGTAATAAAAGTGACACCAGTGAGACAAGGCAAAATTTCTTGATGTCAGTGGCTGATACTTGTGATTAAATTAAGAGGTTGCAAGAAGAGGCAAGAGAGGAAGAACACAGAAGTTGGGTAAACGTAGGTTGTGCTCAAACAGAGGGAGATGATGTTTGGATTTCAAATGAAGGGAAGGTCGTGTTGCCAGATTATTTGTTGAACTCAAGAGTGAGGTATTATCATGGTCAGGTTTCATCTCGGCAAAGATGCAAAGATTCACACATTCAAACAGACATGGTAGAACCCCAGATTTAGACTGGTTGCAGAAGCAGTTTGCCTCAGATGTGCTATGTGCCAGCAAATTAATGTAGGGAAACACACAGTGGTTAATTTGAGCCACATAGACAGATCAGGAGGGAGGTCCTGAGTTGACAGAATGTAACTTGATTTCATTGAGATGCCTGCCTGCAATGGACTGAAGTATGTATTGGTCATTGTGTGTGGATTTTCCATTAGGTTGAAGCTTATCCAACACGTAGGAATGATAGTCTCACTGTAGCTAAGCCGCTGCTCAGGAATTACCTAGGTATGGCTTCCCAACCTAATCAGATCGAGGAACTCATTTTAATAATGAGATCCTAAAATGTTTTGTGCAGCACTAAACATTGAGCACAAAATGCACTGCAGTTACAGACCAGAGGCATCTGGATTGGTGGAACAAATGAATGGAACACTGAAAGCTCGATTGACAAAGGTTTGTGTCTCTACAGCTTTGAAATTGCCTGATGCATTGCCACTTGTCCTGATGAGCATGCGAAGAACCCCTGACGGGAATACAGGACTGTCCGCCCATGAGATTCTGATAGGTCGCGCAATAAGACTACGAGCAGTACCTTCAAATGCACTTGTGAATAGATGAATTAGTACTGAATCATTGCAAAGGTCTGACTGATGTGGTTCACTCTTTGTCTCATCAGGTTGAAGCAGCAAAAGTTCAAACGGCCCAGCAACAGTGTCACAGCTTGAAAGCTGGGGATTGGATCATAGTGAAGAAACATGAGGAAGTCTTGCCTGGAGCCAAGATGGAAAGGACCGTTTCAAGTTATCTTGGTGACGACAAAAGTTGTGAAGTGTGCTGGTCCTCTGACCTGGATCCATGCAAGCCATAAACTCAAAGTTCTGTGTCCTTTTGAAAACACTGAGGGGGTCATTCTGACCCTGGCGGCCGACCGCGGAAGCGGTACAGCCGCGGTCAGAAACGGGAAACCGGCGGTGTCCCGCCGGTTTCCCGCTGCCCCTGGGAATCCTCCACGGCGGCGCTGCAAGCAGCGCCGCCATGGGGATTCCGACCCCCTTCCCGCCAGCCTGGTTCTGGCGGTTTCCACCGCCAGAACCTGGCTGGCGGGAACGGGTGTCGTGGGGCCCCCTAACAGGGCCCCATTCAGATTTTCAGTGTCTGAGTGGCAGACACTGAAAATCGCGACGGGTGCAACTGCACCCGTCGCACCCCTTCCACTCCGCCGGCTCCATTCGGAGCCGGCATCCTCGTGGAAGGGGGTTTCCCGCTGGGCGGGCGGCCTTCTGGCGGTCGCCGGCCAGCCCAGCGGGAAACTCAGAATGACCGCTGCGGTCTTTCGACCGCGGTACGGTCTTCTGGCGGTTCCCGCCAGGCCGGCGGCGTCTGCCGCCGGCGGGGGTCAGAATGACCCCCTGAGTCTTATCCCGCAAGAGCAAATGCAGATAAAGAAGGGTTTCAGCTTGACCAAGTTGTGAGGACGGAATCAGTGGCTGAAGCAGAAAGTGTGCAAAGTGGAGAAGGTACAAGCAGCCTGCATGCAGTTAAAAGTGCAGGAGACCAAAGTCAAAGTCACTTGATTCCTGCCAGTACAGCAAATGTGGTGAAAGCAGTTGCACCAGAAAAGAGAACTCTGAAAGGAGTTAAATGGCCTAGAGCTGCACATGAACTGGTTGCTGTTAAACTCCCATCAATAACTGAAGCAGTCAAAGAATCAACTCAGAGTGAAGTTGAAGATGCTGCTGCAAGGAGAACGAAAAGGAAGAGTGCCAAGTTGCAGATGCTCTTTACCTGAATAGATCTATATTGTCAAAAATGGATGGGAGAGAGAATTTTTGACCTTTTGTTTTGACCTTGAGAGTTCAGTTGAACATTCATTTGAACTGAGCTTTGAAATAACCTTGCCAATTGATCAACAAAGACATTACACTCTGGAAGTGACAACAATAAGCGATCATCAAACTGTGTTCTAGTGAAATTAACATTTGAACTATTTTTGAGAGCTTTTAGTTGAATCTTGACGAACTTTCTTAAAGATCGAGAACTGCTGTAAATAGTGCAAAGACTTTGAAAGATGCTTGGTTTTAATTGTTGTTCATTTTTGCGTTTATATTTTTTCCTTTTCTTCTCTGAATCTATAGAAGCCATGAATCCTGGACAGGGCAAACACTGTAGATGTAAATATGTGTGCACTGATTTAATATTAGTATGTATGATTGCATGCATTTTATTAATAGTATAGAAATGAGCGTTTCCATAAAAGTAGAGGTGCTAAGCACACAACTCAAAATGCAGAGAAGGACAAACATCCAAGCTGGTTAAATTCAATAAAGATGAGGGATTGCTTCATTTAGATGACACAAAGGGAGATTTATCTTCCATTGTATATTACAGTTTGCTATAGGTGTATGTGGACACAATGCATGTGCGTGATTGTTATTTGAGTACACAAGTGCCTTCATCAGTAAAAGAAGGAATCACATATCATAGCCTACTACTGACTTATGTTATTAGTCACATTCTATTATTAACACATCTGTATAATCAAAATACATTCAGTATTTCTATTCTAACTATGACTTATCTTTTTCTTTAGTTCCCAATAATCAGCATTTGACCAGTATAGCAAAGGCTAGGAACATAGATCTAGAAGGAGGATTCTTTGAGCCTACACTGACTTTTGGCAAAGCATATGCACACTGGAATAATTGAACATGTCTTCTTACGCAGGTAGAGAAGGAGTTCATTAATCAAGTAGATGATAGAAGAAAAGCAATGAAGGAAAGACAGTTAAGGGTATAGTTAACAGAAAGAAAGCAGTTCACAACACACCTGTTGCACAGGGACGCTTAGCTTTAGATTGGCAGCACGTAGGAAAGCTTTGTATGTATAGAACTCAATCAAAAGCTGACAATAAGTTTGCAGGAACAAGTGAATGCAGACGTGTTCCTGTCAACAAATGATGGGATTTTATGTTGAAAGTACAAGATCCTGCTGTACCTGGTGTTTATTACATCCGTGGTAAGAACACTTATTACAAGTTGCCGAAATGCCGGAGGCGCGCCAGAGGCAAGCCCGTCAGCGCCCGTCCGCGCCTGGCCCGCGCCCAGCGCCACGACCCCTGGTCCCCAGCCCTCCCCTACCCCGCTGACCCGCTACGACCCCACCACCCTCCACGCCCTCAACCCCGGGCGCTCCAACACCTGCTTCCAAGCCCACCCCAAGCGCACCCATGGACCCTTCGCCTGTAACTCCTGCAAACGCATCTTCCACCACGCAACTACCACGACCACCAGCCCACGCGCCATCAACCACCTCAAGTGCATCCTGGTCAACGCTCGCTCTGTCCACAAGCACGCCGTTGAACTCTGGGACCTCCTGGACTCCACAGCTCCGGACGTCGCCTTCATCACTGAAACCTGGATGAACGCCTCATCAGCTCCAGACATCGCCACTGCCATCCCCGAAGGCTACAAGATCTCCAGAAAAGACCGCACCAACCAAGTAGGAGGAGGCATCGCCATCATTTTCAAAGACTCCATCAGCGTCACCACCTCCACCGAAGACACCCCTCTTTGCATTTTCAAATTCGCACCGACCCCAGGACCACCCTCAGAGGATCCCTCGTCTACCGTCCCCCCCGGTCCGCGCGCCCGTTTCAGCGACGCCATCGCCGACTTCATCTCCCCGCACGCCCTCGCCTCGCCGGACTACATCCTCCTAGGCGACCTCAACTTCCATCTGGAACAGAACAACGACCCCAACACCACCGCCCTGCTCGACAACCTCGACAACCTCGGCCTCAAGCAACTGGTGAACACCGCCACCCACATCGCCGGACACATGCTCGACCCTATCTTCTCCGCCAGCAAACACATCTTCTTCAGCCACACCTCTGCTCTACACTGGACCGACCACAGCTGTGTCCACTTCACATTCCGACGCGAGACCCGCCACCTCCGCACTCAACCCATCCCTCGTCGACACTGGAACAAGATCCCCGAAGAGCAACTCCTCTCCGCACTTGCCGCCAACCAACCCACCCTCACCACCGACCCCAACGACGCAGCCCTCAGCCTCACAAACTGGATCTCCAACTGCGCAGACAACCTTGCTCCCCTCAAACGCACGCATCGACAGACCAACACCAAAAAACCTCTCTGGTTCTCTGACACCCTCAAAGAATCAAAGAAAACTTGTCGCACCCTCGAGAAGGCCTGGCGCAAGGACCACACCGCTGACAACATGACCGCCCTCAAGAACGCTACCCGCGAACACCACCACCTGATCCGCGCTGCCAAAAGGGACTTTTTCACCGACAGACTAGACAAAAACAGCCACAACAGCAGAGAACTTTTCAGCATCGTCAAGGAGTTCTCCAACGCCAACGCAAACGCCGTCACGCCCTCACAGGATTTGTGGGAATCCCTCGCCACCTTTTTCCACCGCAAGATCAGCGACCTCCACGACAGCTTCGGACACCAGACCCAACCTAACATTACCGAACCCGCACCCCCGGCCTTTACCCTCAACAACTGGACCCACATCAACACTGAAGAAACCAAATCCATCATGAACTCTATCCATTCCGGCGCCCCTTCGGACCCCTGCCCTCACTTCATCTTTAATAAAGCCGACGACATCATCGCCCCGCACCTCCAGGCCGTAATCAACTCTTCTTTTTCTTCTGCTACCTTCCCCAAATGCTGGAAACACGCCGAAGTCAACGCCCTCCTAAAGAAACCTACGGCTGACCCGAGCGACCTGAAAAACTTCTGCCCCATCTCTCTCCTGCCTTTCCCTGCCAAGGTAATAGAGAAGACCGCCAACAAACAGCTGACCACCTTCCTCGAAAACAACAACCTGCTCGACCCTTCACAAACCGGATTCCGAACCAACCACAGCACGGAAACCGCCCTCATCTCAGTCACAGACGACATCAGAACCCTGATGGACAACAGTGAAACAGTCGCCCTCATCCTCCTCGACCTCTCGGCGGCCTTCGACACCGTCTGTCACCGCACCCTAATCACCCGCCTCCGCTCCACCGGGATCCAAGGCCAGGCCCTGGACTGGATCGCCTCCTTCCCCTCAAACCGCTCCCAAATAGTTTACCTCCCACCGTTTCGCTCAGACCCCACCGAGATCATCTGCGGCGTACCTCAAGGCTCATCGCTCAGCCCGACACTACATAAGCCCCCTCGCCAACATCGTACGCAAGCACGACATCATCATCACCTTCTACGCCGACGACACCCAACTTATACTCCCCCTCACCAAGGACCCCGCCAGCGCCAAGACCAACCTACAAGAGGGTCCTCCGCCTGCTTCCTCACCCTCCGCATGCTCCGCAAGATCTTCCGCTGGATACCCGCCGACACTAGAAAAACCGTGACCCACGCCCTCGTCACGAGCCGCCTGGACTACGGCAACACCCCTCTACGCTGGGACCACCACCAAACTCCAAAATCGCCTGCAACGCATTCAAAACGCCTCGGCCCGCCTCATCCTCGACGTACCCCGCAACAGCCACATCTCCGCACACCTGAGACACCTGCATTGGCTCCCAGTCAGCAAAAGGATCACCTTTCGACTTCTCACCCACGCACACAAAGCCCTCCACAACAAGGGACCGGAATACCTCAACCGACGCCTCAGCTTCTACGTCCCCACCCGCCTCCTCCGTTCCTCTGGCCTCGCGCTCGCTGCCGTCCCTCGCATCCGCCGCTCCACGGCGGGTGGGAGGTCTTTCTCCTTCCTGGCAGCCAAGTCCTGGAACTCCCTCCCCACCAGCCTCAGGACCACCCAGGACCACTCCGCTTTCAGGAGACTCCTAAAAACCTGGCTTTTCGAGCAGCAGTAACACCCCCCCTTTCCCCTAGCGCCTTGAGACCCGCACGGGTGAGTAGCGCGCTTTATAAATGTTAATGATTTGATTTGATTTGATTTGGGAGTAGTTTTTCAAAAAAATAACAAGTGGACAATACTGACAATCCAGAAAGGATTCAGAAACCTAAAACGAGATTTAGAAGAGGAGCAAGTGGTTCAGAGATTACAGGAGATATTTTTGGATCTTTTATTCCACCAGTGGGCATAATCTTGAATGACATAAAGATAAGGAAGTTATCAACGATTGTAAATACGATGCCAGTTAATTTTTCAGGTGCAATGCTCCTAATGGACACAGAAAGGGTTGTTGCAAGGTCTATGACTCTTCAGAATCACCTTTAGTTAGACATCCTTTTAGCAAAATAGGGCAGAGTCTGCAGAGTTCTGTAATCACAGCACTGCTGCACTGATGTACCCAATAACTGCAGGGAGATGAAGATAAACGTATCTAATTTGCCAAGTCTGAAAAATGACTTAAAGACCTGGTGCAGCGCCACTTTCCTTGCGCCCCTTAGCGCACCATGTACACGCCGTATTAAAAATACAGCACAGCATGGCATAGGGTAGGGGGGCAATAGCGTAATTTGTTTTTTACGCTATTGATGTATTCTGCAAGAGTACCATCAAAATGTTGGCGCTACTCCTGCAGAGTACATAGGGGCCCATTATAAATAAGGGAAACCCCCTTTTAACGCCTGCTGTGAGCTGTGAGCAGGCGTTAAAAGTGCCGAAACAAATGTAAGAGATTTCCTTGCGCCATTTTTTCAGCCTCCCTAAGGGGGGAACGCCCCTTTGCACACATTGTGCATGGCACAGGCATAATGTGGCGCAAGGGTTGCACCACTTTGTAAATTTGGTGCGGGGAAAATGACACTTTAGCGCCACCTTAGCGTAAAAAACAATGCTGCTTTGGCAGCGCTAAGGTGGCACTAGTGGATCATAAATATGCCCCTAAATGTTTAAACTTTACTAAATTGGTGTGGTGATTCATGGCCACATAGGTCATGGTGTGAATAAATTACTTACTTATTTTGTATATTTTGATTGTATTTGTTCTCATTGTTTGATTTGATCATTAGACCAGTCTGAGTCAAAAAGATCTGACTCGACCTCTGAGACTAGTAAATATCACTGCCCTATTACATGTCACCTTACCCTAATAATAGGAAGACACACACCCACACCTGTCAACCAACTGTCCATGCATGCTATTAGACCCTAATCCCACCTGAAGTTGCCTCTGCTTCAATAGAAATTAATTGGGGAAATACTTTCTCCCTATAAACTTTTTAAACTCTCCCACTTTCCTCTTCTAAATTGTTGGCATGTATGCTGTATACATGAGCAGGCAAGCTCTTTGACAGTAAGCATATAAACAAACGTTTGCCTCCTAAAAAAAGGGGTATATTTATGACACCTTCCTGCACATAAACAATAATTAATGGCCTTTTGCTCTTTCTACGTATGCTGCAGAATGCAGCACACATAGAAAAAGCAAATATAATACAAGGAGCATTAAAAGTATTTCTCCGCATTGCACTAGGCTAGCGTCACCCCTGGGGTGGTGTAGTTTTTGGCGCTGCCCCAGATTTATGATTCCTTGTAAATCTGGGGCAGCGTCAAAAGCAATGAGTGTTGAGGTGGAATGCCCACAGCAACACCCATTGCACGCCCATCTGCCACAGCAAACTGCTTTGGAGGGGCCCATATTTACAAAGCAGCATTAAGCCACAAAAAGTGGCTTAGCGCTGCCTTGTAAATAATGGCACAGTGCACAGCGCCACCAAAGCATCACTAAAATTGACACTCAGGTGGTGCTAGGGGCATGTATATATGCCCTTTAGATCCCCATTAGCTTCCCAAGATTTGTACAATCTGGGAACAATAGCATCTTGGAAAAAGAACACAAAAGGAGGGTGAAACTATAGAAGAGTTTATTTCAGCACTCAGGAAATTAGCAGCCGCATGCACATTTGGAGGATTATGTAATGAACACATAAGAGACCAATTCTTTATCATGTGTAGTAAAATAATGGTGCAAGAGGAAATATGGCTAAAGAACGAGCCTCCACTTAGTGAGGTTCAATTCGTAGCTGAACAGACTGAAAACATGATGTTGTGTGCGTAGAAAATCAAAAAGGACAACAGGAAAGACTCAGATGCACTGAATGTGTCAATACCATAAAGGACAAAGGTATGGGAATCACAAGAAGAACAAGAAGCAATTTCAAAAGTCAGTGTTTCAGATGTGGCCAGGAGGGTAAAATTACCAATGCAAAAGGTTTTCTTGCTTTGAAAGCAACATGCAATAAGTGTCAGAAAATGGGACACTTCATGGTGTGTTACAGATCTGAAAAGAAAAAGAAAAATGTCAAGGCAGTGGCTGAGATTTGCAATGAGATTGTACTTCAGTCGGGAATCCCAATGATCTGATAAAGATTGGAGGCACTGAGGTAGTAGTATTGTTTGATTCTTGTTATGTCCAACCGTCCTTTATGAACAAACATTCAAGAGACTCTGTGGTCAAAAGATATGTCTGAACAAAATGGTCAGTCAACCAGGAAGTTATGGGGGGCAGCCTCTTTAAATGAGAGGTTATTTTAGGGAGATTTTGAGTGCAAAGGCAGATTTGCAGTTGGCAAAATCTATGTTTCAAACAAAGGGGACAATATATTGGGATGGCCTATACAAACTTCTTTGGGAGTGTATTTGGTTCTGAATGCTTGGCCCCAAGTCCAAATACAACTGGTGAAAGATCATGTACCATTTGAAAAATACCTCACAGGGGGTTTTAGGAATAAACTAGGGTGTCTTAAAACATGTACACAAAATCAAGTTGAAAGAGGGAGCAATACCTGCAGTATCAAGAGTAAGGAAACTATATTTGAGAGTAAGAGATGATGTTAAACTAGAACTGGAAAAATTGTGCACCTCCAGAGTAGTAGAACCATTTGAAGCAATTGTCCCTATTGTTGTAGCTTGCAAAGTCAATGGCAACATATGGCTATGCATGGATTTAAGAGCTTTAAATAAAGCAGTGGTGGTAGACAGATGTCCTCTACCCAATACCCAATATCTCAGAAATGATGGCCAATTTAGCTAGTGCCAAGGTTTTCTCCACCCTCGACTTGGCACCATCCTACCACCAGGTATGACTACACCCAGAATTTTGCAACCTTTTGTCATGCCCATGGGTGCCTACGAATTCAAACACATGCCCTTTGGCTTAGTGTCCCCAGTGTTTCTAGAGGGCCATGTCATCCAGGATGAACAAACATGATAAAAGGGTAAGTCTGATTTTAAAGAAATTAATGGAGTATGGATTAATTACGAGGTCACAAAAATGCAGGTTAAGGTGTAATGAAATATACTGTCCAGGACATTGTGTGATGATTGAAGGTGCTGAGCCTAAAAAGGAGCTGATGGACACCATTCTTAAGTTATCTGCATCTAAAAATAAAGTATAACTGCACTACTTTTTCAGTATGGCTGAACTTTACAGAAAATTAATTGAAAGCATGGGCAAAGGGGCTTTTACTATGCGGAGCCCATCAAAAAGCAAGGTACAGAAGAACTGCACTCCTTTTTCGGTATGGCTGAACTTTACAGCAAATTAATTGAAAGAATGGCCAAAAGGGCTTTTACTATGCGGAGTCCATCAAAAAGCAAGGTAATATTTGAGTGTAGCATAGAATGAGATGATGAATTTAGATACGTCAAAGATTGCTTGAATGCAACTCCTGAGTTGGGGACATTTGTGACAGGGTGTAGCTTGATAATACCCTCTGTTGCCAGCTCTAAAGGTTTAGGAGCAGTGGTCATGCAAGCAAGTGAGTCAAAGGGAGAATAAGGAGAGACCATAGCTTTTGCCCCGAGAGCACTTCATGGGTCAAAAAATAATTACTGAGTCATAGAGAAGGAGGTATTAGCAGTACACAGTGCTTTGAACATGTTTAGGAGTTTTCTGTAGGGCATACAATTAATGGTGCAGACTGACCACAAACCATTAAGGGTAAACTTCAGATCTTCACAAAAAAAGGTTTAGATGTGAGTTCCAGTAGAATAAGATTCTGGGTGATCAATTTGCAGGAATTTACATTTCAGGTAGAATATAATCCCAGGATAAAGAACAAATCAGAAGATTGCTTGTCCAGGTCGGTAGAAGAAATGGACAGGAAAATGGAAAAGAAGGAAAACCAGATGATGAGGAATGGGCTTTGGAAAAATTGTGTGTTGTTACACAATTATATCAGAAGAATAATGGAAAGGGGTGTTAAAGAGGAATCAGATTTTGTTGAGAGTAAAAGACATGATAAATAATGTCTGGCAACATGGTGATGACTCGTGGGAGGATTTGAGATTGTTTTGGATGGTGAGGGAAGAATTAGCTAAGGATATTGGTTATTTGTACAGGGGCACAAAGTTAATCCCTGCTGTAGATGTAAGAGGTAAACTAATTGATTTGGCACATGAGGGGCATTTTGGAATTTGTAAAACAAAAGAGAGGTTAAGGATGGATTTCTGGTGGCCAAGAATGGGCGTTCAAATTGTAAGCATAGTAAGGGAGTACTTTATGTGTTTTATTAGTGACTTTTTGTCCACAAGGGAAGCATCTATGCACTGGCACAAACTCCCTGATGAACCTTGGATTTAAATGGCCATGGATATTGTGGATTTTCTGGCTGCTGAATCAAGATTTCCATAAGTGATAGTCTTGGTGGATATTTTTTCAAGATGGGGTAAAATAATATATGGAGGATATCAGTACCAGCTGTATCATAAAGTGTTTGGATTGCTTGCTCAGAAGGGATGATTTCCCCATCTCAGCCCTCCCTGACAATGTGGTCCAGAAATGCAAGAATATTTGGTCAACAAAGGGATTGAACATAGTAAGTATGCTCTATATCATCCAGAAACCAATGGTGTAGTAGGAGTTTTAACAAAACACTCAAAGAAGAAATTCAGTTAGCCAAATGCAATGGCCTAAATTGGAAAATGAGATAATTGAACGTTTGGTTGCCTTTGGACTGACTCCACATCAGGTAACAGGGAAAACCCTATTTGAGTTGTTTAGAAGCAGGAAACCCAGCATCAAACTTGCTCCTGCTTGGGTCAAATGGCAGAAAGCTAGAGTAGATGTCGACAACCAAGATGATTGAGATATATAGAATTAAACTTTCAAAAGAGAATCAAATAAGAGTAAGTTTTAAAAAGAGGAAGATGTGTGGTATATTCCATTAACATAATCTTCCCTGTCTTATCCTTTTTGGTTTCTTCTCCTACCTTTGTTTGTACCTATAATGTTGAGGATTTTGAAATGAGACATGTGATTACTGAAGGAGACTTCACTGGATGACCTCACTGGATTGTGTCCGGGGTCTCTTTTCATTAAAGCCTCTTCTTTAATCAATCTGGGGTCTCTGATTGAATTTTATGGGACTTCACACTTTTACTTTTTTTGTGGTCCAAAATGTGATATGTCATTTTTTCACAGCCTATTTGAACATCTCTCCCTGAGGTGCTTCAACGGAGCATGTACCTCCACAGAAAGCTCTTAACCAGACAGCACTTGCGTAGGGATTTAAACCTGATTGGTATTTTAAATGTAATTATAATCACTTGTAGAGTGGTAGGACATATACCCAGGGCCTCTATATTAGATGCTACTAGTGGGCCTGCAGCACATATTGTGGCACCCACTAAAGCAGTCTTTGCTAAAAACATGCCCTAGATCTGCCACTGCAGCCTGATTGCAGTTGTAAACTGCCAATTCGAATTGCTAATATAACCCCCTTGCCAAGCCTTAAACTACCCTTTTATCATATGTGTCACCACTAAGGAAGGCCCTAGGTAGCCTATAGGGCAGGATTCATTGTACTTAAAAGCTTGGATGTGTGCTTTTACGTTTTACATGTCCTGGTATTGAAAAACATTTACATTTGTTTTTCAGTACTGTGAGGCCTATCTGTCTCATAGGATAGCATTGGGTTGCCTTATTATACTTAATAAGTTCTAACGTCTGACTTGGAACAGATAAGCACTTCATGTTTGGTATCCATGAAATTGTAATTAAAATTCCCTTTAATGGTTAAGTTGCATTTTAAAGTACAATTTTGAAAATTGAACTTTTAGCAAGTTGGCATTTTCTTGCCCTTATCCATTTGTTGCCTGAAACCTGTCCTAGGTCACATGACTGGGTGTAGTTGTTTGTTGGGCTTTGGGAATTCTTCCCAGACAGTCACACAATAGAGAGATTAGGTGTGCCTGAATGGGCCATCTGCTGGTACAAAGGGAGGGCAGTGCTGGACACAGCCCCAGTTACAACTGAATAGGCTGCGCTCTGCCTTCACATAAAGAGTGTGTCACATCTGCATTGTCCCTGCATTCAGCCAGGAACCAGTGCAGGGGGGCCAGGAACTTCCAAGCACTTCAGCGAGAAATCTTTAGAAACTACTCCCACTTTAAAGAAGGCACCAGGTATAAAAATAGTACCCTCAGACCCATTCTTCTGTTCACTTTCTAGACCTGCGGAAGGATTCTCAGAGGACTGTCTGTTGCTGTGACCTGCTGTGTACTCCACAGGACTGCTTTGCTGCACCTGGAAAGACTACTTTGCTCCCTGGAACCTGCTTCGACCCTCAGATACCTGCACTGCTGTTTAAACCCTGCTCTTTCCCTGATCCCACAACTTTCAGAGTGACTCCAAGGGCTAGTTTGCTGGCTTCCTGTTCAGAACCACAGGAACATAACAGACTCCTACCATCTTGAATCTGGACCCAGTGTGAGTGAGTCCTAACCCTCCCATATAGTTCCCCTCCAGTCCTGGAGCTTTTGTGGTGGTGGTAAAGGTGTCGGGATACGCAGATCACCACATTCCAAAACTTCACACTTGGAAAAATTTTGGCTGACAACTGCTTTGAGAATTGAGGGAAGACTGGGGCCAACCTGCTCATTTATCCCCCCAAGGTGCATTGCCGGTCAGTCTCACTTTGCAGCAGCTTCTGCTATGTTCTTTTCTGCAGCAGCAAATCCTGTGCAGCGGTCCTTTGCCAAAAGGGTATCGAACTTCCTGGAACTGCCATCAGCTAGGGTCTCCTGCCTTGTCCTGCTGGAGATTTTCGACTTTCAAAAAAGAGACTAAGGCCCTGATTTATACTTTTTGCCTCAAACCTGCGTTAGTGCAGGTTTGCGACAAAAAGTATAGCGCCGGCTAGAGCCATTCCTAGACGCAGACTGGGCGTCATATTTAAGGAATGATGCTAGCCGGCGCAAAGGGTGAGCTAGCGTCCAAAAATTTGCCGCAATCAGGGTGGGGGTGGCGGTATGAGAGATGGGGGTTTAGCACCAAAAAATGACGCTAGGCTGGTTAGAGTAAAAAAATAATGACTCTAACCAGATTAGCATCATTTTATGGCGATAAATCGACCATGCCACATGACTCCTGCCTAAGAAACGGCAGGAGTCCTGCCCACCACCCCAATGGCCAGCACAGGGGACAAGGGTCCCCTGGGCATGGCCGTTGCACCCTTTGTCATGTATGGGGGCCCATTTCAGGGCTCGCTATGGCACTTTAAAAATCAAAATTATATACCTACCTGTACTTACCTGGGATGGGGTTCCCCATCCTCTGCAGTCCCTCTGGTGTGGGTGGGGGTGTCCCTGGGGCCTGGGGAGGGCACCTGTGGGTTTATTCCATGGTGTTCCACCATAGAAATAGGCCCACAGGTCCCTTAACACCTGCCCTGACCCAGGCGTTAAAAAATGGGGCAAAGCAAGCTTTGCACCATTTTTTGACCCCTCCTGTGCACCATTCTTGCACAGGAGTATAAATATGGCGTTAAGGCCATAGAGTCATTTTTTGCACGGGAACGCCTACCTCGCATCTCATTAAGGCAAGGTAGGTTTCCACGCCACAAAATGACTTTAACTCCATAAATATGGAGTTAGTTTTGTACCAAATTAGAGTAAAAAAAATGACTCTAATTTGGTGCAAACAGAGTATAAATATGCCCCTAAATCCGAATGTAGAAATCTTCACTGTGACTTCATCCAGCAGCTCCCTGGTGACAATGTTCCCTCCTCGGACATTACCTGCAGCCTTGGCCTGCTGAACTCTACCTTGCCAGAAATTTCCCCCAGAATGACTTTTTAAATCCGTAGACAAGTGCCGACCGGGCCCAATCCACTTTTTGTATCTTACCCGTGCTCCATCGCAGTCAGCCATATTTTTGTCTTAAACCTGGTCTGACGCAGCTAGGTGTTGTGGTTTGCGCTTTGATCATGTAAGTGCTAGTATTACTAAAAACTTTAAAAATGAATAACTATAGTTCTACTGATTGGATTTCTGTCCTTTGATGTCATACAATCTATTAAAATTATTTCTATTTTTTACATTGTGTAGGATTTTTCTTGTGTTGGGTTTTGACTTTATTATTGTTTGAGTGTAGAGGCCTTACACAGTGCCTCTAAGTTAGGACTGACTGCTTCTTGTACCCAGGGTTAAGCACAGGCAAAGGTGACTTTTTGTGGCTCACCCAGCCTGGGACGGTGGCTGTTGCTTCACCAGTCAACCAATAACCTAATTTCTCACACTTGTTCTTCATTTGTGGTTTAAAGTGCATTCTGTTTTTGAGCATTTATCCGTCATTAACAGAGGAGTAGGTTATAACAACCTACAAGAATTTAACTAAGCCATTTAACAATTTGACAAAACAACAAGCATTGTGGTTTTTAGACCTGGCATCCTTGGCAGAGTCGCTCCTGTCTTTTTGCCTCTGCTTCCTGTGTCTTGACTGTGTGCCGGACTTTGTTTTTGCTGGTTTTTGATACTCTGGGCACTTTACCACTGCTGCCCTGCGCTGAAGTGCAAGCGCTCTGTATGTAAACTGTATGTGTAATTGGCTTTTCTATGATCTATTTGATTTACTAGTAAGTCCCTAGCAAAGTGCACTAGAGGTTTCCTGGGCCTGTAAATCAAATGCCACTAGTGGGCCTGCGGCATTGATTGTGCCATCCACATGAGTAGTTCTGTAAACATGGCTCAGACCAACTACTGAAGTGTCTGTGTGTGCAGTTTTAACTGACAATTCGACCTGGAAAGTGTACCCACTAGCCAGGTGTCAAACCTTCCCTTATTGTCCCCCTAAGTTAGGCCCTAGGTGGCCCTATGGGCAGGGTGCAGTGCATGTGAAAGGTAGGACATGTACTGATGTGTTTTACATGTCCTGACAGTGAATTACTGCCAAATTCTTTTTTCACTGTTGCAAGGCCTATCTCTCACATAGGTTAACATGGGGACTGACTTTAAAAATATCTTTTAAGTGCAGTTTCCCACTGGGCACAGATAGAGATATGGAGTTTGGGGTATCAGAACTCACAATTTACATACATCTTTTGGTAAAGTTGGTTTTTAGATTGTCAGTTTGAAAATGCCACCTTTAGAAAGTGGGCATTTTCTTGCTTAACCATTCTGTGCCACTGCCTGCTTCAGTTTTCCATGCCTGGGTCAGACTGACAGTTGGGCTTTTTTTGAATTCCCTCTAGACAGTGACACAAAGGGAACCGGGGTGTAGCCTGCATTTCCTGATTAGTCTCCTGGGCTAGAGTGGGGAGGGAGGAGCAGACACTTACAACTGAAAGGGCTGTGCCTGTCCTCACACAATGCAGTCTCCAACCCCCTGGTGAGTGTCTGGGGCCAGGCCGGACAAGGCAGAATCTTGTGAACAACAGAGACTTTCCTTTGACATTTGCTTCTATCAAAGGCAAGAACTGGGTATAAGTAGTCGGCCACAAACCCCATATTTTTAGATTGCATCTTGATTAAGAGGAAGCTCTGATAAGGAGAAGAGCTGAAGAGCTGGAGGAGGAGTACTGCCCCTTTACCTGCGAGTTTGACCCCTGTTCTGAAGTCTCAAGCCATCAAAGACTTCCTCTGCCAGCACCTGTACTCTCTTGCTAAGACTCCTACCCTGCCAAGTGGTGCCTAATCCAGTCCCGGGGCCCTTGAAGGGAGAAGCTGATGGAACCAAGACTGATATTCACGCACAGGAGCCGTGCAGGAGAAAAATCGATGCAGTACCTGCTTTGTGGCTCAAAAATCGACACACCTCCTGAATCACAGCTGGGAAATCGACACAACACCTGTTTGTGGCTGCCAAAATTGACGCATCAGCCACACAGTGCGGCTCTTCACCACTGTGTGCCGGCATTTCGCACGCATCGTCGCTGGGTGTTAAAATCATTGTGAACCTGCGCGGATCCGAGGTTGCCTGTCCAGAAATTAACACATTCCTCTTCTACGAGGGAGAAAAACAACGCATCGCCTACCTGACCGGAGAAGAAACAACGCACGGCCCCACTTGTGAGTAAGGAATCGATGCATCGCTGAATTTTCCGACGCAAGCTCGCCCATGCAGTTTTATTTTTTACTCAAACCAGGTACGTTGTGTAAAAACAACACATCTATTAATTTCTATGGACTAAGACCCTTTTTATTTTAAAAAGTCATAACTTTAATTGCTTCTGTTGGATTTTTGTCATTTTGGTCGTGTTTGATTCAGATAAATATTGGCTACTTTTCTAGACTGGTGTGGTGCCCATTTTGTAGTGTTTTCACTGTGTTACTGTGTGTTGGTACAAATACTTTACACATTGCCTTTGAGATAAGCCTGACTACTTGTGCAAAGCTACCAAGGGGGTGAGCAGGGGTTGTCTTAGGAGTACAACTCCCTTAACCTGACTAGAGTGAGGGTCCCTGCTTGGATAGATTGCAAACTGACTGCCAACCAGAGACCCCATTTCTAACACTGGTGATCCACGGTGAGGATAGAGCTTGTATTTGTTCTTGACATACAGTGATTAAGTGTTCACTACTGTTTTCAGTGCATACTACTATGTGACCACATACTACTTGTTTTTCTCTTTGGATTGTTTTCTGCTTCCTTTTTGATTTTTTCCTTGGGATCTCTCTGACTTTTTGGAACTCTTGCATCTTTATTGAAACTCACCCTAAAGCATGTCTCAAGCGAGTATACAGTGGCTCAGTTTAAGCAGTTCCTGACCAATCAAAAGCTTCCACTAGGAAGGGGTAGATGCAAAAGGCACTGAGGGCCTGGGTGGAAGCTAAAAGAGGCTGAGGTGCACACAGAGGAGGAGGATGAGGGTGAGGAGGTGCAGAGCATACATGATGTTGTGTTGGGTAACCCTGATCTGCCGGAGGGGAGGGCCTCCAGGGCAGGTAGTAGTGTTTCTTCCAAAGCTCTGTCCACTGAGGAGTTGCAGGACAGACAAGCAGAGAGAATGTACCAATTTCAGTTCATACTAGCAGTACCTCTCATCCAGCCAATTTCAGGAAATGTTCCATGATGGGAACGGAATGCAAGTCATGCAACCAGATAGGTAATTTTGTAAGTTGCAATGGCAGGAGACCCGTAAAATTGTTGTTAAGAATGAGAATTTAGAATTAACCATTATCAAAAGTGTTGATACTCTTGTTTTCTCAATCACTAATACTAATTTACCTGTAAATATGATGATGATATTGAAGACAGTCATCGTGGCACTCATGGCTATGATAATGTTGTGTTATACTGGATTATACATTTAGCTTCCAAAAATCACTATTTTATCTGATGTTACCTTCTGTGATGAATGGTCAAAGCAATTAAGGGGCAGGGGCCAGATGTATGAAAGCCTTTTCCCAGTCACAAGTGGCCCATCAGGTCATATGTGACCGGGAAAAGCCTTTTCCCCATGTAACAATCTTATTCTGCAGGTTGGTAACCTGTTACCAACACGCAGAATAGGTTTGCAAGTCACTATTAGGAAGGGGCGTGCCAAGGGCGTCTGTTACTCATAGCGAGTCGCATGAGGATGTAAGATTGTTTTGCAACTGTGAAAGCGGTTGCAAAACAATTGCGGTTACCACCAACTTCAAGTTGGTGGCAACCCATTAAAAAATGGGAAGGAGTCCCCAGGAGACCCCTTCCCCTTTGTGAATGGTAGCGAAAATATTTTGTTCAGAGCAGGCAGTGGTCCCATGGACTAGTGCCTACTCTGAAAAAATGAACAGAAAACTTTTCATTTTTTTGTTTGAAATGCATCCTGTTGTCTGTTAAGGAGAACGGGCTGCAGTTAAAAAAATGCTTTATTTAAAGAGCAGCCAAGGACATGGTGGTCGCTGTCCCCAGCAGGCCACCATGCCTGTGAGTGCAGCTATTTCCAATGGGGTCGCAAGTTGTGACCTACCTCATGAATACTGATGAGGTAGGTCTGTGCGACCCCATTGGGAATCGCTAAATGTGTCTGAGACACATTTGCAAATTTCATTTTGCGAAGCTCTAATTGCGACTCGCAAAAAGTTGCAATTAGAGACTCGCAAAATGAAATGGTCATACATCTGGCCAAGATGCATGAAAGTCTTTTCGAGGTCACAAACGGCTCAATGGGCCATTTGAGACCGGAAAAAAGCTTTTCCCTATGTAACAATACTATTCTGCGAGTCAGTGACCTGTTAACAACTCGCAAAATAGGTATGCAAGCCTCTATTAGGAAGGGGGTGCCCGATACCTTCCCCTTAGTGAGTCGCAGGGGGATGTAAGATTGTTTTACAGCCATGAATGCGGTCTCAAAACAATATCAGTTTCCACATTCGCAAATGGGAAGGGAACCCTTCCCCTTTATCAATGGAACGAAAATATTTTTTCAGAGCAGGTGGTGGTCTCATGGACCTTTAATGAAAAAGGGCTGCATTTTAAAAAACGGCTTTATTTAAAAAACAGTCACATACACTGTGGTCTGCTATCCCCAGCAGGCCACCATCACCTGTGAGTTGGGCTATTCCCAATGGGGACACAAATTCTCCATCACTAAGATTCGCGATTAGGAAATCGCAAACCCAAACGTACGTAGATCTGGCCCCAAGTTATTTCCCAATGATGTTCATCCTAGTTAATATGCTACTCTTTTGAAATTATATGATAGTTTCAGATTTGTTGCAAAGTATATTTTGCTAAAGGAACTATTAATCTTCTTGGGTGATATCACAAGTTTAAATTTGTACTCAATCCAAGCACATGACACCAATTTATAGTTCTTAAAGATGCTGCAAATGTAGTGAGAGTGAATGTCATTTCTTCAAAGAGTGTGCATTAAGTAGCATCACTTCCTGTGACACTTGGCAATTGCGCACTGTAACTTAATAAATTGTGTTCTCTAAAGTGTTCAGGAAAACCAGGTGAACTCCTGATTAAAGAAAACATGATAAGCATCATCTGAGAAAAGTATTACTTAGTGTGTGCATAGACCTTTGTGAGGTGTTACGAGTTCTGAGTTCTGAAGGAGTTATAAAACCTATTAATTGGACCCTAAAGATTTCATCACTGGCAAGTATTGACCTCAGAACAGTGAGCGTGTCATGTAAATGGACAGTCTTCTGTTCCCCAGTATTAAAATCTTAATCAAAATATTGTCTAATGCAAATGTGTTCGCTGATTGAAAATGATTCCAGTTCTTCCGATTTAAAACCCTTCATTATACCAGATGGTCTATTCTATTTTTGCTGCATACCCTTTGATCTTGCCTCTGTATTTCAGTACCTTTTTAACAGTTTGTTAAAAAAAGTTGAAAACATAGGGGCTGATTAAAGAAAAGTGGCACTGCACCCAGTGCAGCACCACTTTTCTTGCACCCCTCTAACGCCACCATGTGTGTGCCATATCTAAGATGGCAGTAGTTAGGGAACTAGAATCAGAATTTTTGATGCTAGTTCGGAGCTTTGCAGGATTGGCGTAAAAAATGTTGACGCTAATCCTGCAAAGCCAATTAAGGCCCATTGTAAACAGTGGTGTGCCTCTTTTTAATGTCTGCTCTGAGCAGGCGTTAAAAGTGCTGAAACAAATGTCGCAAAGAAATCTCTTAGATTTCTTTGTGCCATTTTTTCGGCTGCCCTAATGGGGGAATAACCCCTTTGCACACATTATGGGGGTCATTCTGATCTTGGCGGGCGGCTACCACCGCCCGCCAGGCGGAAACCGCCATGCGGCCGCCAATGCGTCCACACTCACGCGGCCCCCATTCCGACATTCCCGCTGGGCCGGCGGGCGCAAACCAAGTTTGCGCCCGCCGGCCCAGCGGGAATGAGGCCGCAACACAGGAGCCGGCTCAGAATGGAGCCGGCAGTGTTGCGGCCGTGCGACGGGTGCAGTTGCACCCGTCGCGCTTTTCACTGTCTGCTATGCAGACAGTGAAAAGCTGGCCGGGGCCCTGTTAGGGGGCCCCTGCACTGCCCATGCCAATTGCATGGGCAGTGCAGGGGCCCCCAGGGGCCCCAGGTCACCCCTTACTGCCAGCCTCTTCCTGGCGGTGAAAACCACCAGAAACAGGCTGGCGGTAAGGGGGTCCTAATCCCCAGGGCTGCGCTGCTTGCAGCGCTGCCCTGACGGATTATCACCGCCGGGCCAGAAACGCGGCCAGAATAGGGAAGAAAGCACCTGTTGGCGGTGCTTTCAGTCATTATAGCCCTGATGCTAATGTGGCGCAAGGGGGCGCTAGGGGCTCCTAAATGTGTCCCGTAGTTGTCTTCCGAGAGGGCATACTGATCTATGATAAAGGCAAATAATCAAATCACTATACCTTGGATAAAGTTCTGTGCATTTTGGGTTTGTGACAGTGTGAAATACTTGGCACTGTGTTTCTATAGATGGAATAAAATATTTTTCCAGCTCAGTGGATGCCATTACAAAACACATTCACCACAGCCTACAGATGCTTTCGGATCATCTCTATGGGTATACACATTCTACACTAAATTCATGAAAGGTTTTCCTAGTAGGATACCGCTCCCTGGGGAACTACGTTTGAACGGACAGAAATTCGCCAAGAATGTTTTGAGTGGATTAAAACGTTCATTATGGATGCTGCTACATTACAAATATTTAAAGAGGAATTAGATTGTTATGTTGTGGTTGGTGCCAGTGATAACTGTTTGGTTACGATGCATCCCCAGTAGGTTGGTAGGAAAGTGTCTACGCCACACTACAAAATTGTACTCACTTTTTAAAAATGAGTTACCTGCATATGTCTGGGCCGTGAACACGTTTCAATGATTCTATGGGGAATACAGTTTTGTCTTTACAGACATTACTGTCAATTACTTAGTCAACATTCTGAGCCGCACATCCAGACATTCTCAAACCCTGAGAAGTTGGGTATCTTTATACTAAACTACTACAAATTCACTTCATAGTTGAGTACATTCCAAGATTCCAGTCAATATGAATGTGAGAACAGAGGTCTTGGCCAGGTCACGTATTGCTTCAGTCAGTCCAGATCCTACTCAGGAAGGTGAAGAATGTCTTCTTGTTGCGCTTGTTAGGGGCAAAATCATTGACATTTGTCACACAGGCCATTTTTTAATCTTACTTACCAAGTGAATAATTTAAGAAATATATAGTCTGCCCTCTGTCAGTAAGGACTCTGAGACAACTCAATATATGTGCTCAGTGCAGGAGTTGTAATCGGCATTCCAAAGCCAGGGCTCCTCCCTTAATTCATGTATTGCTAGGGCTAAATTAACCAGTCCAATTCGCAGGAATGTGTCAAATTTTGCCCAAACAATTTGTCATGTCACTGTAGTTATAGACTTTTCTGCATGGGCTGAGGTGGGATTTGTGACAGATTCAGGTACAGGTAAAGGGTGACAGATTTCCCATCAGCTGTTTTTAAGGTTGTGCCTAAACAGCACACATGTGCTGTCTGCAAGACCAGTTGGATGGAGTATAGGCATTTGCTCCTGCTTGCCGCTGCCTGACAATTACAATAGGTTAAAGGTAGTGTCACTCTTGTTGTGCTGCCTCTTAACTGGTTTGGCAGCCGATACGTCACTCCCTGTACTTGGCTGAGGAGAACCGGACAAGTACAGTTTAATTGACTGGAATGTTTTTCTGTTGTTTGAATGAACTATTTTAATTTGTTTCCTGCCTCTCGTGTTTGTCAGTAAGCACTGGGGTTCATGCATGCGATTCGTTTTCTGCGTTTGTCCATCACTTGGTCTTTACCTTACATAATCAGTAATTACAAGTAGTTGTGTTGTGCATGTGTTTTGTACTTTTTCTTGTTGTTTTATATATATCATGAAATTAACCCCGGAATGAATTGTCAACAGTGGATCCTCCGGCACAGTGGGAGAGCCTATACTACAATATTCACTGCACTCGGGGAAACTCATCCCATAATGCTTTGCAGGCATTCTTCTCACAACACATGTATGCTACTGCCAGTTGCACCTTCTGCTAATGCACAAACATGGTGTATTTCTGATAAAGGTTTAATGTATGCACAGAAACTCACCCCATTAATCCTTTGCAGGCTTTTCTTTTACAACACATTTTTAGCCATAACTCAGCTCCTGGTGGTCCTAGGTCATGTTGTGTCACCACCAAAACATTCAGAACGTTGTGCTGTTTCTGTTGAGGTCATCTTGTGTGTCACACAAGGTGAGAGGGGACCCATAAATTATAACCAGTAAAAATTTTAATTATATTGTAGCTGAAAAGCCTGACAATGGTATTCGACTTAATTCAGAAAAGATGACGAATGACTGTCGGATATTGCTTAGCATAACATTTAAATAGAAGTGTCAAGTGGGTGAATAGGTTAATGAAGAGTGCATCCATTGGATGATGGCTTGCAAGAAATCAGTAGTGCCTGCAGTTACATGACTGGCATGGTCTTACAGAAATACTCCACATATCGGGGCATAGTTATACTCTGTTTGCGCTGAATATACACAAGTTCAGTGCCAAATTAACTCCATATTTATATTTTGACGCTAGACCCGTTAAGTGGCAAAATATTGGAGGTTAAGTCATTTTTTGGATGCGTGAAACCACCCTGTGTCAATGAGATGCAAGGTAGGTGTTCCCGTCAAAAAATGACTCAAAGCCCCTAGCGCATTATTTATCCTCCCGTGCAAAAATGGCACACCAGGGGAGGCGGGCCTAAATAATGGTGCTAATCCTGCTTAGCGCCATTAGTTAACGCCTGGGTCAGGGCAAGTATTAGGGGATCTGTGGACCCATTCCAATGGTCAAACACCATGGAAAGAGCCCACAGGTGCCCACCCCAAACCTCAGGAATACCCTAACCCACACCAGAGGGACACCACAGGATAGGGGACGCCATCCCAGGTAAGTAGAGGTAAGTATTTTGAAAACTTTTTTTAAGTGCCATTAGGGGCCCTGAAATGGGCTCCCCACATGGCACCAGATGCAGTGGCCTTGCCCAGGGGACACTTGTCCCCTGAGCTGGCCATTGATGTGGTGGGCATGGCTCTTGTCTTTTATAAGACAGAAGTCATGTGGTATGGATGGTTTTGCATCAGAAAATGAGGCTAGGCTGGTTAACGGGCATTTTGTTTGCCTTTAACCAGCCTAGCGTTATTTTTTTAGGCAAAACCCCCTTCCCCTGTACTGCAGCCCCACCCAGATAATGTAATTTTATCTGTGAAAGCCCAACAAGTGCTCAGGCTTGCAGGATTCCATGAAATTATCACCCAGCTGGCACTCAGGAATGGCGCAAGCAGGCGCTATACTTTTTGACACAAAACTGCCTTGGAGCAGTTTTGTGTTAAAAAGTATAAATATGGGCCTTAATATCTTATTCCTTTAGGGTGAGTACGCCAATGCTAATTCATACACATCTTGGATCAGAGAGTGAAGGTTTAGACATGGTCTTAACCAGCATATGGGAACAAGCAACTCAGATCATTAAGACAGGCAAAAGCTAGACATCGGTGTGAATCCAACAGATCTGTACTTTTCACAGGTTTATTGTTGGGAACAAGGTGACAGTAAAATAACTTAGATATGTACAGAAGAATCTGTCATAGTTTAAAGCCTCTGATATAGTTAAGGATGTAAGTTACCATGTTTTCAAGGCTGATGAAAAGTGGTGGAATAGAAGCCAATGGGCTCGGTATAACTCCATAGCTCGAGTATATGATAGTCAATAAAATATGTTTTACTCCAAATGTGTTTCATCCATGTCTAGTGAATCGGTTTCTCCTTTACATCCTGAGTGTAGAAGGAACAAAATAACTCTTAGGTCTTCTATTGACCTGCAAAATATATTCATAGGTTTGTCTTCTTTTGGTCCCGTTCCCTGTAAATATATTGTTCAGCTGTATTTTTATTTCCTATGTGCGTAAGGAGATATACTGTATTCTCATTATGGTGTGTTGCGTGTGAGAGCTCTGTCTTGGGAGTTTTCTCCTGCACCAAATGCACAAGACTATTTAGAATGTATTTCGCTAGAAAATCAAGCTATAAATATCACCACACAGAAACATTGGCCCATATTTATGCTTTTGCTGCAAAACTGCGCTGATGCAGTTTTGCCGCAAAACGTTTAGCGCCGGCTTGCGTGATGTAACAACCCCAGCCAGGCGCCGCATTTATTCAATGGCGCAAGCCAGTGCTAAGCATGAGCTAGCGGCAACAAAAAAAAAAAGACGTTAGCCAGGTGGGGGTGGAGGTGGCGGTAGAGGAGATAGAGGTTGAGGGTCAACCAAGATGCTTGGTTGTTTGAGGCAAAAAAAATTCATCTAACCAGCCTACCGTCATTTTCTGACGCTCAACCATCCATATCACATGACACCTGTCTTATAAAAGATAGGCGTCATCCCACCACCTCAATGGCCAGCACAGGGGACCAGTGTCCCCTGGGCATGGCCATTGTACCCTGTGCCATGCAGGAGGCCTCATGTTATGGCCCCCGATGGCACTTTGAAAAAAATAAAAATAAAATACTTACCAATACTTACCCTACTTACCTGGAATGTGGTCCCCCATCCTCTGGTGTCCCTCTGGTGTGGGTAGACAGGCAGACAAAAGGGTGTTCCTGCGGCTTGGAGAGGGCACCTGTGGACCCATTCCATGGTGTTTAACCATGGAAATGGGTCCACAGTTCCCCTAATGCCTAGTCTGGCACAGGTGTTAAACTTTGCACCATTATTTAGCCCCTCCTCCCACCCATGCTTCATTTTAGGACGGGGGAATAAATATGGGGCTATGGGGATAGCACAATTTTTTTAGACAGAAATGCCTACCTTACATCTCATTGATGCAAGGGAGGTGCACACATCCAAAAGATGGTGGAAACTCCTATATTTTGATGTTAGACATGTCTAACGTCAAAATATAAATATGGAGTTACGTTTGCGCAGAACTTGCATACAAAATTACTAAAATTCAGCGCAGAGTATAAATATGAGCCATTGTGTGCACAGTATCATCTACCAAACTATGTAGATAACTATATTTAGGTACGTGTATATTTGCTATTCCTAGTGCCACGTTTACGTACTTTGCTGAAATATACCTCTTAAATGTACATATTTCAGGATTTGTGAGTGTTATCAGATGAGCTCTGACAACAACTGACCTGACTCCTCAGAGTGTGTGCTTGTCCATACCAAGGACATGGACCATACAGGGTCAAACACCGTCTGGTACATTGACCCTAGAAGTGATAGGGAAAGGGATAAAAGTGAAAGAGAGACAACCAACATGCCCAAGTCATTTTTGTGTGGCGCTCTCTAGTGTTATGTCTCTGGTCACATTACAATATTCACGGAGACTCTAAGGAGACAATGGGGCATTTTTATACTTTGGCCCATATTTATACTTTTTGACGCTAAACTGCGCTAACGCAGTTTAGCGTCAAAAAGTTTTGCGCCGGCTAACGCCATTCTGAAGCGCCATGCGGGCGCCGTATGTATTGAATGGCGTTAGCCGGCGCAAGCAGACCGGCGCTGCCTGGTGTGTGCGAGAAAAACCACGTACACCAGGCAGCGCCGGCGTAGGGGGAAAATGGCGCATGGGCGTCTTAAAATGGGGCAAGTCAGGTTACGTCGAAAAAATCATCGTAACCCGACTTGCGCCATTTATTTTCGACGCCCATCCCCCATCAACATGACTCCTATCATTGTAAAGATAGGAGTCATGCCCCCTTGCCCAATGGCCATGCCCAGGGGACTTCTGTCCCCTGGGCATGGTCATTGGGCATAGTGGCATGTAGGGGGGCACAAATCAGGCCCCCCTATGCCCAAAAAAATTATTAAAAAAAAATAAAAAAATACTTACCTGAATGTCCCTGGGGTGGGTCCCTCCAGCCTTGGGTGTCCTCCTGGGGTGGGCAAGGGTGGCAGGGGGGGTCCCTGGGGGCAGGGGAGGGCACTCTGGGCTCATTTTGACCCAGGCGTTAAAAAGCGGCGCAAATGCGCCGTTTTTAGCCACGCCCACTCCCGGGCGTCTCTTTTGCCCGGGAGTATAAATACCACGTAAAGGCCTGGGAGTCATTTTTTAGACGGGAACGCCTCCCTTGCATATCATTAACGCAAGGAAGGGGTTCACGCTAAAAAATGACGCACATTCCGGGAACTTTGGCGCTATTCGCCTCTAACGCCATAGTATAAATATGGCGTTAGTTGGCGTTAGTTTAGCGTCGAATTTGCGTCGAAAAAAACGACGCAAATTCGGCGCAAACGGAGTATAAATACGGCCCTTTGTTTGCTACACATTTTTTTTTTACGCAAATGCGGCACCAATTTTAACTTCATATTTATATTTTGATGCTAGACCCCTCTAGCGTCAAAATATTGGAGTTTGCAAAACTTTTGGATGTGTGAACCCACCTTGTGTCACTGAGATGCAAGATAGGCGTTCCCATCCAAAAAATTATGCTGTCCCCATAGCGCCATATTTATCCCCCTGTGCTAAAATGATGCACGGGTGGGAGGCGGACCTGAATAACGGCTCTAAGCTTGCTTAGCGTCATTATTTAACGCCTGGCTCAGACCAGGTGTTGGTGGACCTGTGGACTCATTTCCATGGTCACGCACCATGGAATGGGTCCACAGGTGCCCATCCCAAGTCCTACGAACACCCCCACCTACACCAGAGGGACAATGCAGGATGGGGGACCCCATCCCAGGTAAGTAGGGTAAGGATAGGTAGGTTTTTCTTTAAAAAAAGTTCTAAGTGCAATTGGGGGCCCTGACATGGGGCCCCCAGCATGGCACTGGGTGCAATGGCCGTGCCCAGGGGACACTGGTCCCCTGGGCTGGCCATTTGGGTGGTGGGCATGACTCCCGTCTTTGCTAAGACAAGAGTCATATTTGTGAATTGTTGTGCATCAGAAAATGACGCAAAGTTGGTTAGCGGCATTTTTTTGCCTCTAACCAGCATAGCATCATTTTTAGATGCAAAACCCCCTTCACCCATACCGCGACCCCCACCCGGCTAGCGTCTTTTTTTTAGATGCTAGCCAAAGTTTATCGCCGGCTTGCACCATTGTATAAATATGGCGCCTGGCTGGCATTGTAAAATGACACAAGCCAGCACTAAACTTTTTGCTGCAAAACTGCGTTAGTACAGTTTTGCGGCAAAAAGCATAAATCCGGGACAATGCGTGTCACTAATCGGAAAAGGTATAGACAGTGTTTAAGTATTATTCAAAGATACAAAATTTTAAGAATAAACATATACTAAGCATATGTACTTACTGACATCGAAAGGGCAGGCCGCAGTAAACTTAAGCCACGCAGAAGTGAAGATAGTAATCTTCAAAATCAGGGAAGAAATTGTGATGCATCTGAGCAGGGAAGGGGAATAGGGAAAGACAACAAGACAACTAAGCCATAACAGACAGCAAAGTTCACAGTAGTAGGCCAAAACTAAAACAGAATCTGAAGAGCAAAGTCAAAACAGGCAGACAAAAGGGTAAAAGAGCTGTAAAAGGGAATCAACCGAAAGATACCAAAGTCAACACAGAATCTTTGGAACACAGTCATCGTAAACAGACATAACTTCAGAGTACAAAGGAACAATAAAGGGAAAAAATAACACCGTTGAGGGATGGGAATGCTGGAGAAACTAGGGACAGTAAAGAGCTAATACAACACAAGGGGCCTGATTTATGAAAAGTTACTGCCACCTTTGCGTCATTTTTTTACACAAAGGTGGCCCAAACTTACAAAATATAATTATATTTTGTACGTTCGTGCCGCAATTATGAAAAGTTAGACCCACCTTTGCCTTATTTTGTGATGCAAAAGTGGCACAAACATACAAAATATAATTATATTTTGTACGTTTGTGCCACTTTTGCGTCACAAAATGACCAGACCCTGAAGGCTGAGTACAAAGCACCTATGTGTGAGGGCACCCATGCACTAGCAGAGGTGCCCCCACGTTATCCAGGCCCATTTTCCCAGACTTTGTGAGTGCGGGGACGCCATTTTAAGTGTGCATTGCACATAGATCAATACACAATGGTAACTCAGAATATGGCCATGTAAGGTGTCTAACAACTGTGAATTGTACCCCCATACTGATTCCAGTATTGGTTTTAACATTCCATGCACCCTGGGGGTTCCACTATGGACCCCCAGTACTGCCATACCAGCCTTCTAAGGTTTTCACTGCAGCCCAAGCTGCTGCCACCTCACAGACAGGCTTCTGCCCTCCTGGGGCATGAGCAGCTCAACCCCAGGAAGGCAGAACAATGCATTCCCTTTAGGAGAGGGGTGTTACACCCTCTCCCTTTGGAAATAGGTGTTACATGCATGGGAGGGGATCCTCGCAGAGCCTCTGGAAATGCTTTGAAGGGCACAGATGGTGCCTTCCTTGCATAGTCCAGTCTACACTGGTTCAGGGACCCCCAGTCCCTGCTCTGGAGTGAAACTGGACAAAGGAAAGGGGAGTAACCACTCCCCTGTCTATCACTCCTCCAGAGTGTCCCTGGGTTCTGCCATCTCGTTTTCAGGATGGTCAGGGACAACTGGGAGCATCTGAGTGGCCAGTACCAGCAAGGATGTCAGAGACCCTTCCTGATAGATGTTTACCTGGTTAGGTGACCAATCACCCTTTCAGGGCTACTTAGGGTCTCTCCTCTGGGTGTTTCTTCAGATTCGGTTTGCAAGACTCCAGCAGGAATCCTCTGCATCCTTTACTTCATCTTCTACAGACAGATCAACCGCTGACTGCTCCAGGAACTCTACAAAACTGCAACAAAGAAGCAAAGACAACTTCTGCAACCTTGTATCTACAGCTCCTGGCAGCAACTGCAACAGTTTCCAGGTTGTGAATCCTCCAAGGACTGGCTGTCTTCAGCCTGCACCAGAAGAACCAAAGGAATCTCCAGTGGAGTGACGGAGTCACTTCCCTGCTTCAGCAGGCACCTCTCTGCAGCGGTGACCAGTGGCTTGGGTCCCCTCTTCTGATGACAGGCGTGGATCCAGTGACACGGGTAGTGGACTAAAGTGATTCTGACAGTCCCATTTTGGTGGAGGTAAGAGCTTGCTTCTCTATGCAAGACAGTACCCCCATGCACCACGTGACTTGCAGCTACCAAGGCTTGTGTGCGACTTTCCAAGAAGTTCTTTATGGACGGCACAGCTTAGGCCCCCAGCACTCCATCCTGCGATGCACAGCTTCCTGAGTGGTTCTCTGGCGGCATAACAATCCTTTGTGTCATGCTCCATGGGCTTCCATTTGCACCTCCTTCGTCCCCGTGCTGTGGGACTCCTGTGTGCGCTGCCTGATCTTCTGAGGGGTCCCTGAGTTGCTGAGAGCCCTCTCTGTCTCATCCTTCTGGGTAAACTCGACTCGGTCCTTCCTGGACCCGGGCATCAACATTTTCTGTGAACCATGTGCTTTGCGTTTAGCAAGGCTTGTTTACAGAAGCCAGCGCCGAAAACCAGTCTGAATTCATCCATCCAGAATGGGACATCTTCTGCACCAATCTGGAGCCCGCATCTATCTTCTTTGGTGCAATACTGAATTTGTCTTCTCACCAGTGGTTTTTCCTTTGCACATTCATCCGGGTTAGCAGGGGCTCCTGTTCTCCCTGGACTCTTCAGTGCTTCTTCGACTTGGTCTCCTTCTTCTACAGGTCTTCAGGTCCAGGAATCTATTGTTGTTGTCTTGCAGTCTTTTCTGATTCTTGCACTGTCTTCTACCACGACATCTAGTGTGTGTTAGGAAACTTGCTGTGTTTTACTGCTGCTTTCCTGGGCTCTGGGGTGGGGTATTTTACTTACCCTTGGTGTTTTCTTACACTCCCAGTGCCCCTCTTCACACTATACTTGCCTAGGTGGGAAACCGACATTCGCATTCCATTATTTTAGTATATGGTTTGTGTTCCCCCTAGGCCCATTGCAACCTATTGTGATTTTCACTGTTTGCACAATTTTCTTACTATTTACGTACCTATTTTTGGTTAGTAGTGTATATATTGTGCGATTTACTTACCTCCTAAGGGAGTATAGTCTCCAAAGTATTTCTGGCCTTGTGTCACTAAAATAAAGTACCTATTGTCTTTCATGTGTGTGAGTACTGTGTGACTACAGTTGTATTGCAAGAACTTTGCATGTCTCCTAGTTCAGCCTTGGCTGCTCTGCCTACAGCTACCTCTAGACAGCCTGGCTTCTAGACACTGACTACATTTTACTAATAAGGGATACCTGGACCTGGTATAAGGTGTAAGTACCTTAGGTACCCACTACAAACCAGGCCAGCCTTTTAAATTATTCTAAACCTATTCTGGAAATTTTATGCAACTGACTACAATATACGTTTTGAAAGTGAGAATACTTAGGGGCAGTATGTGGAGGAATTGTGTGCCCTTCCCAATGACATGCAAAGCGCTTTTCACTTTATTTGAGATTCTTCAATAAGCCAATTAAGTGCTTTCAAGACTAACCACATAATGTTTGTTTTTTTGCAATTCAGGTGTTACCTACTCGCCCTGTGCAACGTACTCTTTATTTCTTGTATTTATGTTTTGAGACTACGCACATGCCAACTTTTGAAGTAGTTCCTTCTTAATAAGATGAAGGATCTTACTGTTCCTACTTGATGACAGAAGGTCAGTAACAGGATCACTTGTTCTACCATTTTATGTTAGTAGTTTATGCTCATGACCACCACATTGACCAGAGGAAACAGGAATCCCTTTGAGTCAAGACAAGCAGGTTCTTTTCCTTATAAGGCTGAGGGTGCTTCTCCCAGATTTCTTTTGTCAGGCAAAAAACTGTTGTTAGTGCCATTGCTCATGATCAATAACTCTGTCTAAGCCTCAATGACCCCCAGGAACCTCTCTCTTATGAAGTGATGGGTGTATTCTAGGCATTCAGAGATTTTCTGACTTCATGCTCAACCCCCTTTTTAGGCTGGAGCTGGATATCCTTTGCAGAGATATCAAACCTTAGGTGCTGTGACATAATACGTAGGGTGTTTGAAAAGCTGTGTTATCAGTGAGGACCGCAATGGGGAACAACACAAAAACCCTTGTGTTAAAGTGAGCTGACCCAATTCTCATATGTATCCTTCAGTTTAAGAGATAAACTTTCATCCAACATTACACAAATTAGATAAAACCTAATTCTAAAATTGCACATCCTAAAGAAACAAGACGCTAAAATGATTTTGTTTGTTTAAAAGAAGGTGTAAAACAGAGCACTCCATTTGTTTCATGTCACTTTTCAAAAGACCAAATCCTAGAAGAACTTGTAAAGTATGTGAAGCTGTATCCTTTGAAAGGTCAAGGAGAATACGGGCTGTTGTCTGCACAGATTCATTTGTTGGGTAAAATCTTTATGTGCTAATGCTATTTTCCTACCTTAGAATAATAAGTTAATATTCTTTGAAGGAGGCATGTAGTGTAGGCACTGATGGTAATGGTGTATTTCTAAGTTGGGGCTACATACACTTTTGGATTTGGCAAAGGCCTGAAAGCTTTATTTATGTTGGCTTGATATGATGGGGAAATTTTTCAAGAACTCTTGATCAGCTGTTTCTGGATGATTATGAACAACATACTTGATACTTTGGCTGCCTCCTACATTTTCTTGATGTAAAAAGGATTTCTTGACACATTTCAGCGCACCATAATAAATTCCTATGTTGATCATACAAATGGTTCTGCCTCCCTTTGGCTTGATGTGTGCTGGTTTTGCTTTAGTTTCCATCTTTTGTTTTCACGTTGGCCACTCAGCAACGTACCATCTATTTACCATCATTGGTCCTGACTCCATGTTCTTCACCCACATCTGTGTTATCATTTCTAGTTCGGCAGGGATATTTTTGTACAAGATGGGGAAATTCTACCCTAGGATGGCATCCCCCTCCAAGCTTGAACAAATCAATAGAATGGCTCTGTCAGGTTGCCTCTACTCAACATTATTTGTGTCCCTTATTCAAATCAAAGTAAAGGGAATCCTCTTTCAAGTGTTTTTTTTTTTATATGCAATATGAATTAGAGTCAGATAATCACAAAAAATGAGAATGATCAACATGATGTGTATTCCAAGGTTTTTGTAGATTGATAAGTCTGATTTGTTCTTACTTTGAGAGTAGAGGTCTTAACCTGCCAGTCAGACTTAGAGAACTACATTTTACTTGTCATGTCTGCTACTTTTTTATTAGGTTCAAGCCACTGTTGTTTCCAGGGAAGGCCTTGTAGCCCACCCAGTGCTGGCTTCAATTTCAGTCTTCCTTGGTGCCTCCTAATTGGCCAGTGCAGGTCAAGCATCACTTCCATTCATCTCTGTGGAGTCGGGACCAAGCATACACTAACTAAACTTAATCAGTGCCCATCCGCTGCTCCTAATGTGATTGAGGTACTATTTCTTCAAACACCAGGGAAAGTGGGTATAAAATGTCTAAGACTCACTTGTGAAGCTGGTATCCTTTCCTTCAGTTATTGACATTCACTTTTTCGCTTTGCTAAGCAAGAAAAAAACAGCAATAGTTTTGCTATTGTTTTAAATATCTAACATCATAAAAATGGTCTGTGCCGTGCATGAGCTTATAAAAAGCAGTTTTGTGGTCTATCTGCAAGACACACCTTTAGCCTCATCGTCCTCCTCACAGGCAGCGATTCCCCGGTTGAACAATTAGCCCTAGAGGACTGGGCGAAATAACACACTTGCTGTGGGTGTCAGTGCCTGTGTGATGAGGGTGGGATGGGTGTCAGTCACGACAAAGGTTCCAAAGGTGGGTGAAACAACAGCTGTGTTTCTTTCACTGGGGCTTCCTAGAATATTTACAGGGCGCCACCTGAATTATCTGCGCACTGTTAGCTACAGAGGGCTGTTCTGCTGTGTCAAATGGTAAGAAATGGCAATGGGGTTAATTTAGAAATGGGCTAGGTGCCTTAGGATTTGACGTATGTCAACTTGCAACACCATGAACTTGTTTGGCATCTGTTCCTGTTGCTATGCCACCTCCATCTCTTCTGCTGTATAGTTCCAGTGGCCCTGCTTATAAACATGCTGAATGCAGGTATGAAGCCCTATAAAGAACTGATCACAATAACCAGATAGTGTAACGTTTCTTTTGTGAAGGAGTCCCCCGCCTCACCACATACCCAGTACAGTGGTATTGTTAGTAAGATGGTGATACCTGAACTACTATGCCTAGTGAAGGTTTTCTCTCTTGATCAAATTGCATTATCTTGGACTAATCATTACTGGTTTCTCCTATGTCTGCCAGTATGTGCCTCACTTGGGGGTTCCTGTGAATGGGCTAAATGCTGATAACAATCAAAGTGTAACAGCTGCAAGGGACACCTTAAACGCTTGTGTAGGCATTCAGACCCCTCCCTAGACAATGCTGACTAGTGGGTAGGGTGCTTGTCAGAGGAGCTGACATTTAATACCCATGCCTCCAAATTGCATGCTCTTTGCCAACTCACTATTGCCCATCTTCCCTCCACCAAACATTGTGACCTTTGCTGCTGTGTATTCTAACAATGGGGGACTTTAGAAATACACCAATTTTTGATAGTAGGGGGAGGGAGAAGATGTGGTGTAACAGCCTGAGCTGCCACCTTCGCAGCTGGGGGAACAAGGTTCGAAACTTGACATTGACTCAACATCCTGTTATTCTGGGCAAATCACTTAATCTCCCTGTGCCCACAATTCAGCACCTTGAGACCCTCACAAGTGATTTGCCACACTTTACAAATCCTGGATTTAGTAAGGACTATAAACAAATCAATTCACAGGAGTCGCAGTATGTTGAACAATTCCTGACTGTGAACAATCCCTAGCCGCTTTATGGTCCCTACTCCATATGTGATGTAATGAGCCTTGTGTTGACCTTGGTGCTCTTTATATGCCTTGTCAACTAGACAGTAAAGTGCTGTCAGCTGAAAAACATATTTTGGGCCTACCCTGAACATTCACGGGCTTGGAGCCCACCCATTATTAATATTGGTTGGCTTTCCTGACAATTTAATTAGCCAGCTTCTTATTCATGTCCCAGCTTGTCAATTCTGTGTTTGTCCCTTTCATTGAGTATTGCCTCTTTATCATCTCTTTTGAATGGCTGCCTTCTAGGCTTCCACTGTTGCTTTTCAAGCACTACTTTTTTCTTTTGCGTTAAGTACTCCGTGGGAGTGCATCTATTTCCTTGTGTTCCTTCCCCCCTGCATTCTGTGTTGCTCTTCATTGCACATGTTTCTCCCTGTCCCCTTAATATATTGCTCGCCCTTGTGAAGTCCCCGTGTTGCTTTCTCACTGGTGTTATTCTCCACCTCTGCTCCATGTTGCTCTTTTGTCTGTTGCTTCTCCTCTTCATCCCTGCCCTCCATGTTGCTTCCCTACAACCTTGATCTCCTTCTATTTCACCCAATGTTTACTCTGTCCCCATCCACTTTCTGAGATATCCCCCCCTTTCTTTCTCCCCTGTTGCTTCTCATCCTCACCCTAAGTGTTGCTTCCTCCCACCTGTCCCTGCCCTTCTTCAATTCTGCCCATTACTTATCTTCTCCACCCCAGCGCTCCTTGTTGCTTCCCCCACCCAGGTATATTTTACATTTAAAAAAAGGTGTGAGCTCATTTTGTAGGTGTGATGGGTGGTGAGCAAGGCTGCAAAGTGACGTGATCACATGCACATATTAGTCCCTTTTTTCCACTTTATTTCACTTAGCCATGCTGATACAGTTTGGGTATGCTAACTAACATAACTAAAAAACATTGTCTCAAAGTCAAGACATATCAGCTTTGCCAATGCTTGCTCTTTTTGTCGTTAGCCCTCAACATTTCATGGTGAACACCAGACTAAGTAAATGTTCAAGGAGAATGGTGTTGCATCCTGCACTGCAATTCACATGAGTGAGCCATCGGATAATTAGCAATTTAGAGATGGTGCTAGGACTAATATTCACATTTGCTTGCATTTTTTTTTGTGGCACAAAACGTCTACACAATGGCTTTGCTTCCCTCACACCTTCCTAATAATTTGTTGTTTCAAGTCTTTTATACAGAAAAGGTGCTGCAGATGGTTATATATAAACAGTTATCACTTTGCGGATATTCACCTAATTTCCACTGCCTCTACCTGTATAACATACTTTTCCCCACCTCGAGGTTGCAAAATAATCTCCAATTTCTACACGTATTTCCCCCATCATACATTACAATATTGCATGTAAAAATATGAATCAGAATCTGAATTTTACATACACATTTGCCACTTGATCCACAAATAATATAGGCATGTTGACAATAGTTGACTGTACATGCTTTTAAAATTACATAAAGGGATTCCTACAAAAGCAATAAGAGCAATAAATTGTTCTTCTGCTCTCCGGGCACATGACAGATGTGTTTGCTCTGTTTTTATTGAATTTTAGTCAAGTGAGAAGGAAGGTCATAAAGGAGTGTCACAAGTGCTTTCTGTTCACGGGCCCTGAAAGCACACAAAAGTAAAGGCATAAGGGACCGGATTTATTATAAATTAAAAGTTGGAACACAAGGATTTGGAACAGAGATTTATATTTTAACCTTGTCCCTGCTAATGGATAAGCAAATCCTAAAGAAGCAACCAATGCATCTTTGTTTTGTCGATTTCAAATCGGCTTTTGATTTTGTGAATCTGAATTTCCTTTGGGAAAAACTTGCATTGGCTATTCAGTCTGGTCTTCTTAAAGCTCCTTTACTCTAATAATTGGGTGAGAATACGAATTGGGGACAGATCTGTCTTGTTAAGGAATATATATATCTTTCAGGGTCTCAAAAAAGGCTGTGTCCTGGCACCCTATTTATTTAATTTGTTTCTAGCAGATTTGTTAGATGAACTCAAAGAAGTAAACTCACACGCACCTAGACTAGGCCCGATGTGTATCTCTAATCTGCTATATGCTGATGATCTTATTCTTAGATACCTAATATGGATTGGGTTACAAAGATTATTGTGAAGGCTATCGTGTTATTTGCAGAAAACCGGGCTTATAGTAAATTTAAAAAAGACAAAGGTAATGGAATGTAGCCAGAGGATAACTAAAAAGCATAGATGGCTTTTAAATGGAGAACAGGTGGAGCAAGTACAATCTTATGGATAATATGGAGTACTATTTGATGAACGCAGATGTTATCCAACATAAGAAAGAACTAAGAAGAAAAGGCATACCACTAAGTTTAGCATTTTCAACCTTAAAAAGATCCTTGAAATGCTGCAGCATTTTACTACTATTAAAAGTGATCTCAGCCAAATTGGCACCTAGTATAACTTACGGTTATGTAGCACTGCGTGGGCGTGATGCAGTATGTTTAAGTACAACTATAATTAAATTACATAGACAGTTCTTTTGAAGTTGTGGCACAGATCATTCCCTTTATTTGTTTTTATTCTGTACCAAGTTTAAGCGTAGACCCCTTTTCTGGCTATTATCTGTTTTACAAACCCAAACTCCAAATGTATTTGTGCCGGAGATGCATTTGGCGGTAGGAAAAAGAACTGTCTATGTAATTTAATTATAGTTGTACTTAAACATACTGCATCACGCCCACGCAACAAGAGGAACGGGAGGAAGAGAGATACTGGGAGGACAGAGCACTATGATGCAGATGCCTCCCTATTAGAAACTGCACCCTCATTTACCAGGCATCCCCTCCCCAGACCCAAGAGATGAATTGGAAACCGGAATAAAGCGCTGGGGGAACCATGCAACAGACAGTCCCAGACATAGTAGGTGGGCCCCTCTGGGTGGGGGCTCACCAGCAGGGGTCCTGCCAATATTCAGAGGGACCCAGACAGGAGGATGCTGGGGCGCTGGGCACCGGGCGCCAGGTGCACATTGATCATTCGCGACCAGGGAGTGAAGGCTGGAGAAAGGAGAAGGTGAATCCCTGGGTGGCCCGACGGGCACTGCAGGGATGTGAAGAAAGTTCCCCAAGTATAAAACAGGGGAGCCATCTGGGGATGCCCACCATAAAGCTGCAGGAGGAGGGCTCGCAGTGACTTGGGCAGAGACCTGGAAAAGTGACAGCAAGTAAACATAACTTATCTTAACATGGGGAAGGCCTGCAAAAAAAGAGAAGAAGGATTGAATCGGGATGTGCTAATGGCAAAACCTGGCACCCTAGAATAACTAGACAAATCCACAACACCACCAGGAAGCCCCACCTTAGGTGACATACTACAAGCAATAACCGCCTCCTGCGAGGCCCTGGAACCTAAGTTTGACACACTGGGAGCCTAATTTGGGCTACTAGAGGATGATCACCAACATTTGGCTGAGAGGGTAACCATGATGGAGAGAGAAGTAATGGATATCCCAGCCACCAGGACTGGAGTGCAAGCACAACTATCAGAACTGGAGAACAAGGTCAGGGTCTTAGAACAGAAAGCAGATGATGTGGTAAACAGGTTGAGGTGAAACAACATATGGATGATGGAGATACCTGAAAAAGCAGAGAGCTGGGACATGATCACCTTCCTTGAACCATGGATCAAAGATTAAATAGCTCCAACTGGGCTGTCGGCCATTTTCACGCTGGAGAAAGCACATAGAGTCCCTGCGCGACCGCCTCTACCAGGGGCTCCAACTAGAGCGATAATTGCACGCCTCCTGCATTGTAAGGGCAGGGACACAATCCTGGCACAAGCTTGGAAAAAAGGTGACATAATGATGAACAATATTAGGGTAATAATATTCCCAGACTACTCAAGAGAAATTCAATCCTGTCTGAACACTTTCCTTGCAGTGAAGTAGAAACTGAGACAACTGGGAAGTAACTTACGCAATGATCTACACGCCTTGGGTGAGGGTTCAATCCCAAGGACTTGCCCTCTTCTTCAATACCCCTCCAGAAGTGTGGTGGTGGATCGAAACGCAGCCACTGCAGGACTTACAGGCCACTCAGACTTGGAAAACGCCATGCCTGAAATGCACCAAACGAAAGAAGGCAGCGGAGCGGGGGGACCCCCCACGGCTGAGGAAGAGCACCAAGCCCGACACCAGCTGTTGGCAGATGTAGTGGCTTTTGGCAGGTGCGCAAAATCCCAACCTACCACTAGTGGAGATAACTCAATGGACAGGGAAGAGAACACTGATGTTGCCCTGAGTACCGGAACAAACCAGTTTGTCTCATCTGACCTATCAGACTCTGAGCAGGATCTCCCCACAGTCACACACAGAACAGGAGATGATCTCCTCTGAAACAAGTAACCAAGTGACCTTCGGGGAGGCTATCAATGGTACATTGACTGTGAAAAATTATTGCGTCTTGGATTCAATACTGGGAATTAGACAAATGACCTGACTGAGCTACAACATGGACAAAACGCAGCGGACTACGTCCCGGGGACTTGGATCACCATAACAGACGCTATGCTGCGCCTGGGCTACCCATAATCGAATATTGATGGCTGAGTAATGGGCCGCAACGGCACATGACCCTCAGCCATCCCTCATCCAGAGAAGTGGTCGATGCCATGAGGTGGGTGTCTACGAATAGGGGCCATGAGTTATACTTTTTGGTGCAAAACTGCATTAACGCAGTTTTTCACCAAAACATTTAGCACCGGCTTGCACCATTTCTGTGCACCATCCGGGCACCATATTTATGGAATGGTGCAAGCCGGTGCAAAGGGTAGGCTAGCATTGAAAAAAAAATTACGTTAGTTGGGTGGGTCGGACAGTATGGAAGAAGGGGGTTTTGCACCAAAAAATGAGGCAGGTTAGAGTAAAATGCCTAGAGTCATTTTCTGACGCAAAACCATCCATACCACATGACTCCTGTCTTAGAAAAGACAGGCATCATGCCCACCACCCTATTGGCCAGCACAGCGGTCCAGGGTTCCCTGGGCATGGCCATTGCACCCAGCTCCATTTAGGGGGGGGGCATTTCAGGGCCCCCAATGGCACTTAAAAAAAAAGAAATACTTACCTGTACTTACCTATACTTACCTGGGATGGCGTCCCCCATCCTCCACTGTCCCTCTGGTGTTTGTGGGGGTGTCCCTGGGGCCTGGGGAGGGCACCTGTGGGCTTATTGTGTGGTGTTCCACCATGGAAATAGGCCCGCAGGTCCCCTAATGCCTGCCCTGACCCAGGTGTTAAAAAATGTCGCAAAGCAAGCTTTGCACCATTTTTTGATTCCCCCTCCCTCCTGTGCGTGATTTTAGCACAGGGGGATAAATAACTAAGGCCATAGAGGCATTATTTGCACAGGAACGCCTACTTTGCATCTCATTGAAACAAAGTAGTTTTCCACGACCAAAAAATGACTTTAACTCCATGAATTTGGCGCTAGGCGGGTCTGTTGCCAAAGTATAAATATGGAGTTAGTTTGCACCAAATTTGCGTCAAAAAAATGATGCCAATTTGGCGCAAAACAAGTATAAATATGCCCCACAGTTTGGACAGGAAAGGTTTTGCCAGTCCAGGGGAAGGGGAGTTGGGGAGTTATGTTGTTGTTTGTTAAATTGGGGAAAAGTGCAGCATGCCATGAAATAGGGGAAATATTTCCACGACACACAAGTAACTGGCCCTGGTGGTCCCTAGGGAGACCTGTATTGGTAGGACAGAGAACCACTAACTGAAATTGTCACACCGTATGCAAGGTCCTAAGTGTTTTAACATAATCTCCTGGAATGTGAGGGGTATCCATACACTAACTAAGCGGTATAAAGTGTTTTCATATCTGTCCCATAGGGGAGCAAACCTCGCATTATTAGAGAAAACACATTTACAGCAGAAAGAGGGGCAAGTTCTCCAGAGGAGGTGGAGGGGTCTGCTGTACTATATGACATATTTGGCATTCGCTACAGTGTACAGATTATAGGGTGGACCCACAGGGGCGCATTTTGGCACTCCGGGGTCGCCTAGACGGGAAAGATATCACTATCATTAACATTTATGCCCAGAATGTCAATCAGTCAGGTTTCTTTAATGAATTGTCCCGGCAGTTAGCTTCCTATATCATGGGGGAAGTACTGACAGGAGGCGACTTCAACTGCGTAAGTGACCCTGACAAGGATAGGTCTCACCCACCAGTAGATGGAACAGTGATTCATAAGCTTGCACACACATTTAAGGACTGGGAGAACAACTGGACCTTGATTGATACCTGGCAAGTGTTAAACTCCCAAGGGTAGGGATATTCATATTTCTCCCCGTATACTTTAGATACATTTCTTAGCTCACCATCATTACATCAGAAAATACGCAATGTAGACTATCTCGCCAGAACTATATCAGATCATAATCCAGTACTACTGTACTTACGCTGGGGCACTGACCTGCCACCCGTACCCACATGGAAGCTTAGGCCAGAGGCGCTACTGGACCCTCCCTTTAAGGGGCAAATAGGTACATGTATTACACAATATTACCAAGAGAATGAAGAATCTACTGACTCCAGAGGCTTAGAACGGCCGCCTTTAAAACGGTCCTCAGGGGCCGCTGCATGGCAGAATCAGTGGGGGTACGCCAAACTTTGCTGCGGGAAACTGAAGCCGTGGAAGCTAAGTTGAAGCAAGTGGAGGTTGAGCTGATGAAGGGGTTGGTGGATAAAGAAGCAGTACTAAAAGCAAGGGAAAAGGTGGTGCGCTTAGTCGAACGTCTCCGCTGTCAAGATTACTGCAATTATATGATAAAAACACATGCAACACGGGATAAGGCAGGGAAACTGCTGGCTTGGTTGGAATCGCCGAGTGTCCGAGGGTCCCCGATAGTAGAGATCCAAGCAGAACCAGGGCAAACTGTGACTACGCATTAGAGATTATTGAGGCCTTCCGTACCTACTATGCAGGACTCTATAAAAGTAAATCACAGGTCACTCCTGCTGACATTAAAGCATTCCTGCAACCCCTAGTCTTCCCTAGAATAAAGCTGGAAGAAGCAGAATCATTGTGGGGTGAGGTAACACTCCCATAGGTACGGACAGCGATACAACATTTGTCGAGAGGGGAAACAGCAGGAACGGACGGGCTACCTACCGGTAGAGTTCTATGCAACATTCATAGAGAAAGTAGTGCCTAAATTGGTTGCCGTATACAAAGAGGCCAGACAACTACAAACCCTTCCATCAACAACCAGAGAGGCACTAATGGTCCCCTTGTTAAAACCGGGAAAAATACCGCACAACATGAAGGCCTACTGCCCACTGTCCATTCTCAACACAGATTACAAAATTCTTCCGGCTTCTAACCCATATGCCGCAGTTGATCCACAGAGACCAAACAGGCTTTATCCTGAGCCGTAACACGGCCCAAAATATCTGTCAGCTATTCCCGACCAAGGCACCGCAGGCAGCAGTATTAACTATTGACATTGAAAAGGCATTTAACAGCTTAGAATGGAATTTCCTGAAGAAAGGTCTCCCGTATCGTGGAGATAATAAGAACATCCAAGTCTACCATAAATAATAACTATTACGATTGCTCAAAGACTATAATTGTATTTAACTCAATAAAGAGAAGTTCGGGCAAGATTTCAGTAATGTGAAAACTGCAAGCAACATTCTTATAATCTATAAACTACATTCCTGTGATAGTCGAAGTTAACAGAATTCTGGAGTACATTCGAAGGTGTTAATACAATTCTAGTGTTAGAAAATAGAGAATATTGTAACTAAAAAGGATTTTTGAGAAAAGATAATAAAATAGATTGCATTCTCACAAGTCATAAGGCCTTACTCAACATTTATATATATATATATATATATATATATATATATATATATATATATATATATATATATATATATGTTGGAAATGGCCTTTCTGCAGGGTCACCCCAAACTTTTTGCCTTCCTCCTTCTCTTTTTCTGACCTCATTTTTGCTGGCTTTAGGACTCTGCGCACTTTGCCACTGCTAACCAGTGCTAAAGTGCATATGCTCTCTCCTTAAAACATAGTGACATTGGCTCATACCCAATTGGCTTATTTAATTTACTTGTAAGTCCCTAGTCAAGTGCATTACAAGTGCCCAGGGCCTGTAAATTAAATGCTACTAGTGGGCTACAGCACTGGTTGTGCCACCCACATAAGTAGCCCCCTAACCATGTCTCAGGCCTGCCTCTGCAGTGCCTATGTGTGCAGTTTCACTGCCACTTCAACTTGGCATTTGAAAGTACTTATCCAGCCTTAATCTCCCCTTTTTGTACATATAAGTCACCCCTAAGGCAGGCCCTAAGTAGCCCACAGTGCAGGGTGCTATGTAGGTAAAAGGCAGGACATGAACATGTGTGTTCTAAATGTCCTGGTAGTGTAAAACTCCTAAATGTATTTTTACACTGCTGTGAGGCCTGCTCCTTTCATAGAATAGCACTGGCACTGGGGCTACCTCATAAACTGTTTGAGTAGTAGATCCTGATCTGAAAGGAATAGCCAGGTCATATTTAGTATGGCCGGAATGGTGATACAAAATCCTGCTTAATGGTGAAGTTGGATTTTATATTACTATTTTAGAAATGTTACTTTTAAAAAAGTAAGCATTTCTCTACACTTAAATCCTTCTGTGCCTTCTAATCCACGTCTGGCTAGGTTTAGTTGACACACCCCAAACACAGGATACTCAGCCTCACTTGCATACATCTGCATTTTGAATGGGTCTTCTTGGGCTGGGAGGGTGGAGGTCTGGACACTTACATGTCGAAGGACAGTAGCCTGCCCTCACACAAAGGACTGCCACACACCCTACTGGGACCCTGGCAGACAGGATGGAACTGAAAGGGGACCTTGTGCACTTCTAAGCCACTCTTTGAAGTCTCCCCCACTTCAAAGGCACATTTGAGTATTTAAGCAGGGTCTGTGACCCTACCAACTTAGACACTTCTGAGTTAGACAATCTACCTGACAAGACACTTCTTGGAGAAGAAAACTTGAACCAGAACCTGCATCCTGCCAAGAAGAACTGCCTGGCTGCCCAAAGGACTCAGCTGACTACTTTCTGTGAAGGACTGCTGCCTTGCTGTTGCCCTGCTGTCTTGCTACTCTCTGGCTGTGGTGAGAAGTGCTCTCCAAGGGCTTGGATAGAGCTTGTCTCCTGTTCCCTGAAGTCTCAGGACCAAAAAGACTTCATCTCTACAAGAAGGACTCCTTGTGTGGTGAAAATCGCCGCTCAGACTGCCAGAAATGATGCACAGTCTGCACCGCAGTGAAAAATTTACCACACATCAAACCGGACCGACGCAGCCCGACTTTGCAACGAGAAGATCGACACAGCGCCAGCATAGCGACCGGAAATTTGACGCACGGCCCAATGGATTGACGCACAGTCAAGCCAGAATGACGCAGCCCAACTTCCAAAGAGGAATCGATGCAGCACCTGCTGTGTGGTAGAAATTTCCACGCAACACCCACTGGATCGACGCAGCCCCTGTGACTTCGTCCTGTCAGCGCAGGGAATCCATGCATTGTCCCCGGAGCGTCCACAAACCCTGCATCCCGAATCCATGACTGCGCACTGAAAATCAATACACAGCTGTCCCTGCGTGAAAACTAAACAACGCATCGCTGTGTGCGGCCCAAGATATCGACGCACACCTCCCTGTTTTCCAAGCATCTCCTCCTCTGTGGTTCTTTGTAGAGATTTTGAACGCGAACCAGGTACTTTTTGCTTGAAAGAGACATGTATTGCTTTTAAAAGACAAAAGACACTTATATCACTTTTACAGTGATATCTCGACATATACTTATTGCACTTTAATCGTTTTGACCTACATCTTATCAGATACATATTACATATTTTTCTAAACACTGTGTGGTGTATTTGTGTGGTGTTCTACTGTGTTATTGCATGATTTATTGCACAAATACTTTACACATTGCCTTCTAAGTTAAGCCTGACTGCTCAGTGCCAAGCTACCAGAGGGTGGACACAGGATAATTTGGCTTGTGTGTGATTTACCCTGACTAGAGTCAGGGTCCTTGCTTGGACAGGGGGTAACCTGAATGCCATCAAAGACCCCATTTCTAATTATATATATATATATACATATATATATATATATATATACATATATATATATATATAGCGTAAATTCAATCATAAAAAAAGGGTGAAGCAAAACCAATTGATAAGACATACTTGAAGGGGCAGAATTGTTCATGAAGATCTAATTTACTTAACTTCAATTTCAAGAACAACTTTGGAATAAGTGTATATAAATTAACAACTACTACATATATGAGAGAAGCAAGTTCCTCAGAAGATTCAGGTAGAGGGTTCTGAAGTAAATATGATTGATTACTAGTCAAATGCTGTAATATTGTATATAGAAAAGTGTCCCTAGTAATTGTGTTTGTAATCTTTCAGGTGTCGCTCCCTAGAAAAATAGAAGGAAGAGTTTGACTGACTGAATTGAATAAGAAGCACACCTCTGAGGCACTCTCTCTTTGTCCCATTCCCCTTTTCCCCTATAGGATGTTCAGAATGGATAACTTTGTTCATTACGAGTAGCCTGGATAGAGACTGAGGATCTTTCTTCTGCTCCTGAGGAAATCGAATCATAGAACTGTGACAGAGTTGACCCAAAGGCCTGGCATCTCTCCAAAGGAGCGCAGCAATAATTGCGCTCCCGCCAGATCCCTCTCCCTATCCCTTAGGAATATCAGAATGTCATGCGCATATAATGCAATTTGTTGCTGCTCTGCCACTGTCTTCGGGCTGCTATAATCAGTCCCCAGGTGAGCTCGAATTGCCAAGGGCTCTACTGCCAGGGCAAACAATAGCGGTGACAAGGGGCAACCCTGCCTTGCTCCACACTCTATTACATAACTCGGCTAAATATATGCACCTGTGTTAACTCTTGATTGCGCCTCTGCATATAATTGTTTGACCCAAAGAATCCATTGCCCAGACCGTACCTAGCTAGCCCCCACCACAACCATTCAGGACAGCATTCCCTGGGATTACATATTTGGGAGAAAGAGCATACCATGACCACTCAGAAATGCTACAAGGTAACATTGGCAGAGCACTGGGTTCTCTTAAACAGGCTATGGACTTTTGGAAAACACTGCCACTATCTCTCATGGAATGAGTGGTCCTGTTAAAGATGGTAGCATTGCAGCGACTCCGCTATTACTTTGGTACCCTACCTATTAAAATACCACATGTGGTGTTTAAGGAATTGAACAGCATGACCTTGTCCTTTATATGGAGCATAGGGCACAAGAGAGTAGCTTTGGCCACCTTGCAGCGTCCCGCTCCTGATGGAGGACTGGCGGCACCTAACTTTGAGGACTGCTATGTGGCAGCACAGCTGCAATATTTCACACAGTGGCGGTGGAGCCAGCATTATTCTTCGAATGAGAGACATTTGGGTACACCATTAATGTCCAAACTTACCTGACTCCGCCTGGTGATTAACAACCAAGGACCGTGGGAGATGTGGGAACAAATAGCGGTGGCATACTGCTGAAATAAATGCCTCTAAAAGACAGGGACTCAACGCCCTTACTCAGCGGAACTCCCGTTTGATTCCTTTGCCACGCTAGTCCACAGTGCTCACTAGATGGGACTACACTAGCTCAAGGAAGCAGGGGTGCACCAATTAGGAGACCTATAAAGAGATGGAACACTGCTCTGCTTCCACGAATTGAAGGAGGAATTTGACCTTATGCCGCAATATTTCTTGGTACATGGGGCCATTATAACTGCTATAAGGCAATACTGGGGACCAGGTGGAGCTGAACCTCCCTCACATCCGGGCTGCACATATATAGCGACAGCAGCAGGCACACGGAAAACAGTCACTTGTCTCTATCGTAGGATACACTGTAGCCAACTGCCCCACTAACGCGCTTACGTCAGAAATGGGAAGCAGATATTGACGACCCTTTACAGATGCAGGTTGGGAAGTGTTAATGGAAAGGATGCCCAAAATCTCACGCAATGCCAGGTTTAAATTAATACACTTCTACGTCTTTTATAGGGCGTACCTCACTTCACACAGGCTGAATAAGATGTTCAGAACATCCGAGGTCAAATGTCCTAGATGCAGGGAGGAAGGGGCTAGGGGCCAGCTGTAGGTAGATATGGTTTTGCGACTCGCAAACCATATGGGGAATGGTGTCCCTGACACCATCTGTGAATCGCAAGGAGGTCGCAAAGACCCACTTCATTAATATTAAAGAGGTGGGTTGCAAATTGCGACCCCCTTGCGATTCCCTGCACTCATAGGGATGGTGGCATGCTGGAGACAGCAGACCACCATGTCTGTGACTGCTTTTTTAATAAAGCATTTTTTTTATTTTTTATTGCAGCCCGTTTTCCTTAAAGGAAAACTTGCTGCAATACAAAAAAAAAAAGGAAAACGAGTTGCAATACAAACGAAAAAATGAAACCATTTGGTTTCATTTTTTCAGAGTAGGCAGTAGGAAAAAATATTTTAGGCAACATTCACAAAGGGGAAGGGGTCCCATTGGGACCCCTTCCCTTTTGCGAATGAGTTAGCACCCACTTCACATGGGTGCTAACTGCGAATTGCTTTGCGAACACCCCTTCCTATTTGCGAGTCGCATTCCCATTTTTCGAGTCTGTACCGACTCGCAAAATGGGAATGTGCATTGCGATGCCCGTTTTGCATGGCGCAAACTGCGAATTTCGCAGTTTGTGCCATGCAAAACGGTTGCTACATCTGACCCTAGGGCCCATATTTATACTTTTTGACGCAAAACTGTGCCAAACCAGTTTTGCGTCAAAAAAATTTGCGCTGGCTAAAGCCATTCTGAAGCGCCATGCGGGCGCCGTATTTATTGAATGACGTTAGCCGGCGTTAGCCGCCGGCGCCGTCTGGTGTGCGTTTAAAAAAACGACGTACACCAGGCAGCGCCGGCGTAGGGGGATATGGGGCTTGGGCGTCAAGAAATGGGGCAAGTCAGGTTGAGGCAATTTTTTCGCCTCAACCCGATTTGCGCCATTTATTTTCACTCCCAACCCCCATAGAAATGACTCCTGTCTTAGCAAAGACAGGAGTCATGCCCCCTTGCCCAATGGCCATGCCCAGGGGACTTCTGTCCCCTGGGCATGGTCATTGGGCATAGTGGCATGTAGGGGGGCACAAATCAGGCCCCCCTATGCCAAATTGCGACCCCCTTGCGATTCCCTGCACTCATAGGGATGGTGGCATGCTGGAGACAGCAGACCACCATGTCTGTGACTGCTTTTTTAATAAAGCATTTTTTTTTTTTTTATTGCAGCCCGTTTTCCTTAAAGGAAAACTTGCTGCAATACAAAAAAAAAAAGGAAAACGAGTTGCAATACAAACGAAAAAATGAAACCATTTGGTTTCATTTTTTCAGAGTAGGCAGTGGGAAAAAATATTTTAGGCAACATTCACAAAGGGGAAGGGGTCCCATTGGGACACCTTCCCTTTTGCGAATGAGTTAGCACCCACTTCACATGGGTGCTAACTGCGAATTGCTTTGCGACCGCATTCGCGGTCACAAAGCAATTCTGCATCGCGGTGCGAATCGCAAATAGGAAGGGAACACCCCTTCCTATTTGCAAGTCGCATTCCCATTTTTCGAGTCTGTACCGACTCGCAAAATGGGAATGTGCATTGCGATGCCCGTTTTGCATGGCGCAAACTGCGAATTTCGCAGTTTGTGCCATGCAAAACGGTTGCTACATCTGACCCTAGGGCCCATATTTATACTTTTTGACGCAAAACTGCGCCAACGCAGTTTTGCGTCAAAAAATTAGCGCTGGCTAACGCCATTCTGAAGCGCCATGCGGGCGCCGTATTTATTGAATGACGTTAGCCGGCGTTAGCCGCCGGCGCCGTCTGCTGTGCGTTAAAAAAAACGACGTACACCAGGCAGCGCCGGCGTAGGGGGATATGGGGCTTGGGCGTCAAGAAATGGGGCAAGTCAGGTTGAGGCAATTTTTTCGCCTCAACACGATTTGCGCCATTTATTTTCACTCCCAACCCCCATAGAAATGACTCCTGTATTAGCAAAGACAGGAGTCATACCCCCTTGCCCAATGGCCATGCCCAGGGGACTTCTGTCCCCTGGGCATGGTCATTGGGCATAGTGGCATGTAGGGGGGCACAAATCAGGCCCCCCTATGCCACAATTTTTTTAAAAAAAAAAACACTTACCTGAACTTACCTTAATGTCCCTGGGATGGGTCCCTCCAGCCTTGGGTGTCCTCCTGGGGTGGGCAAGGGTGACAGGGGGTGTCCCTGGGGGCATGGGAGGGCACCTCTGGGCTCCTTCAGAGCCCACAGGTCCCTTAACGCCTGCCTTTTGCAGGCGCTAAAAAACGGCGCAAAAGCGGGCGTACGTCATTTTTTTGACCCGCCCACTCCCGGGCGTGATTTTTGCCCGGAAGTATAAATCCGACGCACATGCCTCGGAGTCGATTTTTTAGACGGGAACGCCTACCTTGCATATAATTAACGCAAAGTAGGTGTCCATGCTAAAAAATGACGCTAACTCCATCTAACGCCAAAGTATAAATATGGAGTTAGTTTTGCGTCGAAATTGCGTCAAAAAAAACTACGCAATTCCGGTGCAAACGGAGTATAAATATGCCCCTAGATTCCTACATATGGTCTGGAGTTGTCCACTACTCAAGATATTTGTACCACATGTACCATAATGCAATGCAAAGGACCAAACTGTCCTGGGATTTGCTGTAGTGTAGAGTGTATCTACAAAGCCTTCCCTTCCTCCCTTAGTATTCCTGCCCTTAATACACGTTTGCCGATATCACACTTGTCATAATTTTTTTTTATTCCACTCTGATTTCAGATTCTACACTATATATGCAGAGCAAACGTCCCACATGCGGATCCTACACTCCGCAAGTGGAGCGTACGCTATGGGTGCAGATAATCCACCCTCGGGCATAGAATCCAGACATGGGACAAACCCAATGATATTCAACAGGAAATGACACAGAGGAAATGCAAGGCAGGAAGTCCATGACAGAAAGGGGCAGGCAGCCATTTCCTTGTCATTCTGAGTCATCCTCACCTACAGACAGGATTGTCTGCCATCCTGCTGCTCTGTTCACCCTAACTACCCCTACATGGCTCAGGGAGTTGAGGAGATGGCTCTCTCCTTCAGTGAGGCAGAATTGGACATTTTAGCTGGGTGGGGGGCTGCTAGGCAATTACCCTCAGCTTAATGGGGGCCCAGAGGATAAGCTGAGCAATTATAGAACACCCGACTCTGGGAAGAGATTGCAGTGGACGTCTACCACCAGCAGGCCCAGACATCCACAAGTGCTGGGAGGACCTGAAAAGTTGGTTCATCCCAGCCCCACATGAACTAGCCCGCCTCACGCCACTGTACAGGAGGGTCTTGAGGACAGCCCAGCCTGGTCGACCCTCCATGCCCAGCTAGAGGAATTGGAGCAGCAGAGATCTGTTAAGGGCATGGGCTGCATACTCTGTCTGGGAGCATAGCGTGAGTGGTGACTGAGCTGTACCAACATGTATCACATGTTACCATGTACACAATCAGGGAAATTGGTGCAGCAGTCATATGGTCAATATCCCCTGGGATCACTTTGGAAGCACTGACCAAAGTGCATCCTGGGACATGTAGTGTAAATAGCCATCACTCTTGCATTTATGTGAAGAAATGAAATGCCAACACCATGACTGGTGAAGCAAGGGCCTTATCACTGCTGAGTGCAATGGCAAAGGATGATCAAGACACCATCCAATGTGGGGTCAAGAGGTTAAATGTCTTGTGTCAGATGCTGTAACATGCATTTTTTCATGTGTGCCTCATGTCTTTGTTCACATAATCCCAGCAATAGCTGCAGCAGTCATAAGGCCAATGCCCCATGGGATCGCATTGGAAGCACTGACCAAAGTGCATCCTGGGACTTGTAGTGTCCTGAACACTATAGGGGAACTAGTCATCACTCTTGCATTTATGTGAAGAAATACAACGCCAACACCGTGACTGGTAAAGCAAGGGCCTTATCACTGCTGGGTGCAGTGGCAAAGGGATGGTCCACACAATGTCCAGTGTGGGTTCAAGAGGTTAAATGTCTTGTGTCGGATGCTGTAACATGCCTGCTTTGTGATGTGTTTCATCAATGTTAAGTATTATTTCATGTATCTTGGTGTAATGGCTGACTTTGGAATACTTGTCTACATTAAATGGTTCCCAACATTTCCAAAATTAAACAAATGCACATCTTTACAACAGTGGGTGGTATGTTTTATATTACACCTAGGTAGCTAAGTCAACTTTGCACACGTGAAATATGGTGTACAGCGCCAACAGGCAGTCTTGAGCTGCCTAATGTGGCACATCATGTAGTTTGGCTAATAGTTTCAGGGATCTCCAATACATGTACTCACAGCTTAGCAAAACTCAGAACCAAGGGCTGGTTTTTACATGTACACCCATTCAGGCATTTAAGTGGAATCAGTCCATGCTGCACAGCAGATCACATGAAATAGTGCTTTGGGGCACACCGCTCCATCTAGACTGTGTCCCATCTCCACTTGTAGACTGACTTGTGAAGATGACTAGGAACCAAGGACAGGAAACCCTTGGCCAAATTTACTTAGGTAAATTTGAACTTCTGTCCAATCTTCCACACATACAGCTTTTATGGCCCTTGAGAATCTGGCCTAGATATTGAAATCTTTCTTAAGGTTAGGCTTTGTCATTACAGAAGGATATACCACCCACATCTGTGACAGTTGTCAAGGTGTGAGTTGTGTCTGGACATCTCAGTACATACATTTGGGATCAAAGTCACCTGGAATTGCTCAATGAGATCAAAGGAGAATAAAGTCAGCATTTGCTTCTTATACTCATGTACCTTGCCTTGTCTTGGATACCAACTACATAATGTTCTCACTTCTATTTTCAGTGGCCCAGGCTGGCCAGGAAGACCAAGGAGAAGACCGGGGACCGAGAAGAGCTTCCTGGGGATGTCAGTGGGTATGGCCTCATCCATTTACAGAAAAAGAGGAGGAGGAAGAGGGACAAGGAACATCCACAGGCAGGGGGAGTACACCCACCCAGACAGACTCTTTATAAACAGAGCAACAGTCCCTGTCAGATCTGGCATCCTTGGTGTGGTCTCTCCTGTCTTTTTAGCCTCTGCTTTGCATTTTTTGACTGTATGCTGGACTCTGTTTTTGCTGTTTTTGGTACTCTGGGCACCTTACCACTGCTGACCAGTGCTAAAGTGCAAGTGCTCTCTGTGTATGTTGCATGTGTAATTGGCTTTTCAATGACTGGCATATTTGATTTACTAGTAAGTCCCTAGTAAAGTGCACTACAGGTGCCCAGGGCCTGTAAATCAAATGCTGCTAGTGGGCCTGCAGCACCGGTTGTGCCACCCACATGAGTAGCCCTGTAAACATGGCTCAGACCTGCCACTGCAGTGTCTGTGTGTGCAGTTTAACCTTCCAATTCGACTTGGCAAGTATACCCACTTGCCAGGCCCAAACCTTCCCTTTCTTTACTTGTAAGGCACCCCTAGGGTAGGTCCTAGGTGGCCCCATGGGCCCCATGGGCCCAATGGGCAGGGTGCAGTGTATGTTAAAGGTAGGATATGTACGGATGTGTTTTTACATGTCCTAGCAGTGAAATACTGCCAAATTCGTTTTTCACTGCTGCAACGCCTGCCTATCTCTCTCATAGGTTAACATGGGTGATGCCTTTAAATATCTTTTAAGTGCAGTTTCCCTTTGGGAGCAGATTGAGATGTGGGGTTTGGGGTGTGCTTGCCCTCACACAATGCAGTCTCCAATCCCCTGCTGTGACTCTGGAGCCAGACCTGGGCAAGGCAGGATCTTGTAAACAACAGAGCCTTTCCTTTGCAGTTTGCCTACTTCAAAGGCAGAAAGGGGTATAAGTAGTGGACCCAAACCTTCTGGATTTAAGAGGAACCTGTGCCAAGGAGAAGAGCTGAAGAGCTGGAGGAGAAGTACTGCCCCTTTGCCTGTGACTCTGCTTTGCTAATATGGCCTGCAGTTGCTGCTTCTGCCTGAAAGACGACTTTGTGGTATATCCTTGCTTGTGAAGAATCTCCAAGGGCTTGGAGTGAGCTTGCCTCCTGCTTTGAAATCTCAGGGCCATCGAAGACTTCCTCTGCCAGCACCTGGACTCTGCTGTGAAAAAGGCTGAAAACCAAGCACAGGATGCTGTGCAGGGAACATTTCAACATACCAGCTGCAACACTCCACCCACCTCGTGGCTGACATCAATGCACCACCTGCATTGTGGCTGGGAAATCGATGCATCACCTGCATCGCAGCTGGAGAAACAACGCAAAAACCGCGTGGCTGGATTTCTCACACATCATCGCTGGGTGTCAAAATCAACGTGAACCTGTTTGGATCCGAGGTGCCCTGTCTGGAAATCGATGCATTCCTCTCTTGTTGGGGAGAAAAACGACGCATCGCCTACCCGACCTGAGAAGAAACGATGCACGGCCTCACTTGTGAGTAAGGAATCAATGCATCGCTGACTTTTCTGACACACCCTCACTTGTGCAGCTTTATTTTTGGCGCAAACCAGGTAATTTGTGTAACAACAACGTTTCTATTGTTTTCTATGGAGGAAGACTTTTTTTACTTTAAAAATTAATATCTTGACTTGTGTATGTTGGATTTTTGTTGTTTTGGTCTTGAGTGTTTTAGATAAATATTGGTTATTTTTCTAAACTAGTGTGGTGTCCATTTTGTAGTGTTCTTACTGTATTGCTGTGCATTTTGGTACAAATACTTCACACATTGCTTTTAAGATAAGCCTGACTGCTTGTGCCAAGCTACCAAAGGAGTGAGAAGGGGTTATCTAAGTGTGTAGCTCCATTGGCTTCACTAGAGTGAAGGTCCCTGTTGGACAGAGTACAAACTGACTGCCAACCTGCTAACCAGAGACCCTATTTCTAACAGTCCCAAACGTGAAAATGTAAGAATAAAAATATCCTATTGAAACTCAATGGAGTCTATGCACAATGTACAAATGTGAAAAGTAAAATCATTTATTTAAATTCAAGACAATTGTAGTGGAGAGCCACAAGCATAGAAAAAATATCATACAACATTTAGAAAACAAACATGTAAAATACAAAGTACAAATACTCAGGCATTGTATATGTGACAGAACTTGCAAACCAAGAGATGGGGTCACAGTATTACAATATCCTTGCTCATAGTTACCTAGAAAATTGTTCAGAAACTGAGTCAAGGTACTCTAGTCAATGACATTTCAAACCCTTAATACAGTGCTGGGATCATCATCAGGACATAAGATCTATACCTGAGATGCGAGGGTTACAGAACACATAACCCATTATCTACTAAAGTAAGAACCTCAATCAAGGAGTAGACTGGATAATATGGCACCAACAACTATATTCTCACCCTAGTTGGGGTGGTGTGAAGCAGAATAGTGGAATGATGTGCTGAAGTATACAAGCAACCTTGAGGAGATCAAGGTAGCCTTGTGTGAGCATCGGGAAAGCTGTGGAGAATGAGCCACAAGGGTGCCGATTATGGCGAAAACGAGGTGGTAAGGATAATCATGCTTGGCTAGGCAATGAGCGTGCTATACAGTAGGCAAGCTTGCTATTGAGGGTGGTGCGTCCAATTCTTCATGGAGGAAAAACCAGTAGTCCCACGGACCCAGCATACTATGACTGGGTGGAGGCTGTGGAAATTGCAGGGGGGGGCCTGACCTAGGCACCTCTGGCTGGGGGGAGAATGTTACCTTTCTCCCAGAAAGCAGAGAACAGGACCTGCCAGAGATGTCCCCAGAGGGGGAAATGTCTACACTTGGACCTGCCTCTAATTCCCTCCCTACCACATGGTACCCCAAGTCCATTGGGGCACCCAGCTTCCACCCCTGCCACCAGTCCCACTCCAGGTGCTTGCCTAAGTCCCACAACTCACATGTGCCTGACACCCCATATCCCTCATGTTCCACCCAAACCCTTCCCTTTGTTGTCACCCCTGTGGCTGCATCCCAGGATGGGATGGTGACATCTGAGGGTGGCTGGGGGAGTTGCAGGGCCTCTCCTCTCAGCTATTACAGCAGATCATTGACAAACTGAATAGGTCCTGAGAGGAGAATGCTGGTGCCTTTGCCGCCATCAATGCCATCCTCACTTCCTTGGGTGCAGCAATGACGGCTGCCCTGTGCCAGCATCCCTCCCATACCACGTTCCATGTGTCTCCCAGGACATCCTCCCAATCTGTTCTGTCCCACCCTTCATACCCCCGTGTGTCTTAGTCTCGTGGGGTGCCAGGTCCTCCAACGGCCAACCAGGAAGAGGTCACGATTGCAGAGGTTCTGATAGTCACTGAGAAGGAGGATGACCAGAATGACATTTGACTGGACTTTTCCTTTGCCCCTTGTACATAGACTGATTTCCCTGACGTGTTATTTTTTTTGTCCAACCACCTCCATGTCCCCTGTCCCTACTCCGTGAAGAGTATCACTTGATTTAGTTTCTGCCTTCTGAATGCACATTTTTTTTACATTACCTCAATATTTATATAAAAAAGAAAAACAAAAAAGTGTATTGTGTTGTTCATTGTCTGTGCTGGAAGTATGGAAATATACATCTGGAGTTGCTTAGCTATGCCTTAGACAGATGCAAACAGATGGTTCTAGTGATGAACATGTCTTACTCATGTTGTTGACACATAAATAGCCTACAGCCACATTAAGCTAATGGCCAACTCAATTTAATTGTGGAATATGTCTTCAATTTACATAGTGCTCTGCAATCATATGTTACAGTGCTTATGGGGGATCTCACTGGCATCTTCTCAGTTTTGGTGGTGATGATCGCTGTGATGTGATGTGTTTCCTGGGGTTCTTAGTTGCAGGTTGCTATGGTTCCTGTACAGTGTGGGGCTCTACCTGGCCAGGGGCTGACTGAGCCCGTACAGTGTGGGGTCTGTCTGGACAGGGGGTGTCTGAGTCTGTACAGTGTGGGAGCCTGTCTGGGCAGGGGGTGTCTGAGCCTCTACAGTGTGGGGGTCTGTCTGGACATGGAGCATCTGAGCCTGTGCAATGTGGGGGTCTGTCTGGTCAGAGGGTGTCTGAGCCTGTACAGAGTGGGAGTCCACCTGGACAGGGGATGTCGTAACCTGTAAAGTGTGGGGGTCTGCCTAGACAGGGGGTGTCAAACCCTGTACGGGGGAACACAAGGCTGTGCAGTGGAGGACATGTCCAAGGGGAGTGTTCCTGTCATGGATTATTGGGGGTCATGTGCAGGTTGCCTAACTAGGAGTGGGGGTGGGATGGGGCAGGTAGATGTTGTGGCTCCCCCCTCCACGCATTGACTGTGAAGGATTTGGTATCGTTTTGAGTTCCCCTCCATCATTTTCACAGCCAATGCATGGTGTCTTGCACTCTCTTCCCTCTGTATGGCCATGATGTCATTCAGCCTCTTCCCCATGTCCTTCTAGGATGTATCCATCATTTCCAACACCTGAGTCATTCTGTGCTCCAACTATGGAAGTTGACGCATGACCTGCAGTGAGGCAGACATGTCAGACAGTGTAGCCCCTATGTCACAAATGTCCTGCCTCACAGCTGACTGCTGCTGGAAAAAATCTGCCTCCCACTTTCCAACATGGATATCTGTCAGCCCTCTCCACCTGGGATGGCCTCGGATTTGATCAGCAGGTCCACCAGTAAGGGGAGTGGGGGGCAGCAAGTGGGAGGCTGTGAGGAGTAGATTTGTACCTTAGAGCTACCTGCTCCTCACCAGGGCTGGCATGTCCCTCAGATGTTGGAGAGAAGGTCTGAGAGACACTGTCAGAGTTGGAGTGTGTAGGGGAACCAACATGTCAGAACTGAATATGAGGGCTGTGAAGAGGTGAGCTGTGGGTTGGGGTGTGTGGGGAATGGGCAGTCCTTTGGGGTGTAGTATGAGGCACCGAGCCAACCACAGCAGTTGTGAATTTTGTTATTGAGCTGCATGGGCCAACACGAGTGGTAAGGGGACTGGCCTCAACATCACTTGAAATCAGCCCCTGATATTCCTCCTCCTCTGATTCTTCCTCCTCCTCCTGTGCTGTTCTGGTGGCTGACTAGGCAGCTTGGAAGAGGAGTGGGCGCTCCCTTCAGATTTCCCAGCACTGGTAGATGGCCTTTCCTTGAGACTCAAGTCTTCGTCCACACTACCTGTGAGACAGAGGCTGCAACAGGCTAAGGATTTGGCTTACAACATGATGTGGTGCAACACAGGGATTGAGTCAAATTATCTTCACATCAATGGATGTTACACATGTGACCTGGTTTGTGTATCCATACATGTGATAGCTCACACTGTGACAGTGAGGTGTGCAATGCAGATGTGAAATGCAAAACCAAACTTGCCAGTTCCAACCACAGGTCTTTGTGGTATTGAGATCCCCCTAGATGTCAGCTGAGGGACTGGGCTCCTTGAGCGTGTAGCAGATGAACTGGCCTCTCATTCAGCAACTTTGGAATTACGTGACACCATGGTTAATGCTCTGCATGTATCATATGTGAGTATGCACACCTGACACAGACATCACTGATTTTGTTGGGTACATTTTACACACCAACTACAGGAATGATGCTAAAATGGCAATATCTACTATCCCCTTCCACAAGGATTTGGTTCTTGTTCATGGGTATGGTATCAATATATTACATAGCTATATACCACACTTACCTGACGAACGTATGGCAGTGGGTTTGACTGCTGCAGCCAGAGTGTCTCTGAAAAACATGGATGGTGTCAGCCATATCACTAAAGTAGTCCTGGTAGAAGCTGTAATGTAACATACTTATCCATTACTGAGTGCAAAGAATGATGGTGATGATTCTACATGTACAAGTCAGGGGTATGGATCAGTGATGTACACGTTACAGGCTGCCCTCATATCAACCAGGTATCACAATTACAGGCAAACATGTATTTGGAGGTTACTGAGAGATATAGGACAGAAATAACTAGGATGTCCTGCAGTGGCAACATTCGGGCAGACTTGCATCTTAATTGGCATCATGCATCCTCCGTATGATGTGGCATCTGCTAATTTGTAAAGGATTCTTACAGAACATGCAGAGCTAATTAATCTTTGCACATCAGAATTTGTCAGTACATTTGCAAGTGCATGTTTGATATACACAATTATCAACCAAGGTATAGAGAATATTTATTCAACCCCCCCCCACCTCCGCAACAGGAAAACGTTGCTATTTTTGGACTGTGAGGTCAGCCATTTCTGCTGTGCACTTTCCCTTTAGCCAGTGTTTCTAATGTACAACATCACGGTCTATTTTATCTGACACTTAATACTATGAACTCAGAGGTTCACTCATTTGTGATCATGGTGGCAAAGTGAAATAAACATTGTTGTGGGATCTCGCATTTAGGTCAAGTGGAAAAGTTGGACTGATCCCCACCTTTACCTTTTTGCGCTCTGCAGTTCAACCACTAGATATCTAGGCTTTCCCTCCTCTACACCCAACTTGCCAGCCACTACCACACTTCCAAAATGCAAACCTGCTGGTATCAGAACACCCCTCACTAACATCACTTATTTAGCTGTTGCTTCCTGGTATTTTGTTAGCAAGTATCCATGTCATGAAGTTAGGAACAGGTTGTGACTCCACCTCTCCATGATGGACTTGGGGACAAATTTATGAGTCCCTCAAGGCACCAGAGGATCACTCTTTTTGCAACCCCAGCTGCACACACTAGTAAATCATGTCCATGAGGCCACAGCAAGCCACTTTGTATGGTTTGAAATGGGCTCCTGTACTGAGTCAAGGCTGAGCAATCACTGTGCTGCCTCACTCTCCTTTTGAGTGACATTCCATGAACAATGGGGACACTTGTGTCAGTTCCCAGAGTGATAGAACCATGTATACCTGGGAAGGCACAATCACCTTACACCTCGTGAGGTAAGGCATACTGACTTGCAACATATAGAGTTGCTCCACTGACCCTTGGAAAATCAACCTGCATGAGCGACAATATGTACCCTTCGGTAGGCACTGTACACATACATTTTTGGTTGTCCTATCATTGGCCAACATGTCAGGATGGTGTGTGGTATAAAATTATGAGCCATATATGAGCATATGGGGATGAGTGACAACAGTGACATTAGACACACACCAAATACCTCTGACATTTACACCACAGTTTATGAGCATATTCATTTGGTAAAGTCTTTTTCATGTATCCTTACCAGTATCTGACATCCGCCCAGTTTGTGGAGCCTGACCAGATGTCACATCCATCATGTTTCAGAGGTCACTGCAGGCTGTTCCATTCTAGACAACCTCACAAGGCCTACAATGATATGTGTGTGTTCAGTTAACATACTAGTTGACACATGTAATACACAACATTACCAAATTCAGTTTACAGGTTTTCCACAGTATCTGAATTCCATGTACTATAACTAGGAGTTGACTGGTAGCAATGTAGGAGATAATGGCCTCCCCTGGCCATGGTTACGTTGTGTTTGTGCTGATGGTATGGGCTGTTGTGCTCTGTCACGTTGACTCCCTATTGGGACTGAGACCTTTGCTCCAGTGTGTGACTGTTCTCTGGCTGTATGTGGCAACAGTAGGGAAAGGTCATCAGACATGACCAAGATATTAGATTATGTGCAACCTGTCACATAACTACACCTTTGCATCTACATGCCAACAGCAGTGGAAAAAGAATGAGGGACATTATCCATTGCCATGCACTAGTATTAAGTGGATGAGGCAGCAGTGATGGGTCACTGTTTGGGACTTTGGGGTTGTAATTTGCAATTGCCTTAACAAGGGATTCTGGTACTTGCAGTGTAATGGACTAGCTGAGACACAGAAGGATCTGAGTCAGCATGCAGATGGCATTTACTTGGAACAACATTCATGGTAAACTTTTGTGAGTCATTTGGTGTCAATGTTAGTATCATTGCAGATTACCTGGCACCACATTGTGGTCATCAGTCACAGGAAGTCGATGGGTCAGGTGGGGGTCTACGGTGGAGAGGACATTCCTCTCAAATGGGGTGAGTTGGAGGCAAGCTTCAGTTTGTACACCTGGGAGAGCTCTCGTTACATCTATCCTGATGTACTTCACTTTCACCCTCCTCTTCTCATCCATTTCTTCTTGATGTCATTCTTAGTCCAGATGTCCTCCCAAATGCAGTGACATCTGTGGCCAACTGCTGCCGTAATGTTGCCTCCTGTGAGGTACTGATGCTGTAGGGTGGGAGACCATGCAGTCTCTTTTAGTTCCTCACAATAAATTTCCGGATCATGGTGGTCTCCTCCTCTGTATAGTTTATTTTCCTCCTAGTGGGCAGCATGGCTTCTGGATATGCAGTGCAGTCATGCACAGTGTGGTTGTGGAGAAACCAGAGCCTTGCTTGTGTACTGCTTTTATCTGGTTTTTGGATCTGGGTTTCAGGTGGGATTGATAATGTGCAGGTGCATGTTATTACACTGATTCCGTCTTGAGTGCGGATGATCAGCCCCGAGTGCAGATGATCTGCCCTGAGTGTGGACATAAAGATGGGAAACATCCTTTTTTACGACTTTTTTTTTCCGAAAGTCGTGGTTAACGAAAGCGCAACAACGCTTTTTTTAATCACGACTCCGTTTTTTTGTGCCTTAACTACGTATGTTCTGAACAACAAACATGCATGGTTAAGGTACAAAGAAGGGAGTTGGCGAAGGTAAGTGGTGGGTTTAGGTTTTGGGGAGGGGTTGGAGGGTTTTAGGTTTTGGGGTGGGGTTGGGGGGGTGGGGCGTTTTTGGTTTTGGGGAGGGGGTGGGGGGTTAGGGGGTTTTAGGTTTTGGGGTGGGGTTGGGGCGTTTTTGGTTTTGGGAAGTGGGTGGGGGATAGGTGGTTTTAGGTTTTGGGGTGGGGTTGGGGGGGTGGGGCGTTTTTGGTTTTGGGGAGGGGGTGGGGGTTAGGGGGTTTTAGGTTTTGGGGTGGGGTTGGGGGGGTGAGGCATTTTTGGTTTTGGGGAGGGGGTGGGGGGTCAGGGGGTTTTAGGTTTTGGGGTGTGGTTGGGGGGTGGGCGTTTTTGGTTTTGGGGAGGGGGTGGGGGGTTAGGGGTTTTTAGGTTTTGGGGTGGGGCGTTTTTGGGTAGGGCGTGGGGGGTCAGGGGGTTTTAGGTTTTGGGGTGGGGTTGGGGGGGTGGGGCGTTTTTGGTTTTGGGGAGGGGGTGGGGGGTTAGGGGGTTTTAGGTTTTGGGGTGGGGTTGGGGGGTGGGGCGTTTTGGGTTTTGGGGAGGGGGTGGGGGTCAGGGGGTTTTAGGTTTTGGGGTGGGGTTGGGGGGGTGGGGTGAGGGATGTAGGGTGAATGGTGCCTATTACTAATGCTTTTATCAGGAATGCCTTTACAACGAAATATCGTTGTTAAGGCATTCGTGGTAAAATCATTAGTAATAGCAACGAGGTCGGTGTTCCGACCTCGTTGTTAAGGCAGTAGTTGTTTTTGAAGTCATTGTTTCGTCGTACAATCCATAAAGATACTACTCATACCTTACCTTTATTAATACCTGAAATCCGTAAACTTATGCTTTTGGTCTAAACTTGGACAAATAGTGTGAGTCTACCTTTGTGAATTGGGCCCATTGTGTGGCCAAAATATTGTGTCAAGAATATTGAGGACAGCATTATTGTGAAGGTAAGTTTCTGTAAGTAAGCAAGTTTTACTGTATATAACTCCACTTATGTGTACCTTGATGATATATATTGTCAAAGTACATAGACTTTGAATTAAGGATAGGAAATCTATACTTACCTATTGCACTTACCTTCACTATATTTTGGTCTTCGATATTTTTGATACAATATTCTGTCCACACAATATTTTAGTTTCTGATATTCTCTGCCGGATCCGTGGGATTGGTTAAGTGCCATACAAGACCTGAAGGGCTAGTGGCTGAAGAGTGGTGATTATTGCCTGAAGGTTTACTGAGAAACAGTGGGAGATCGGTGGAAAAGGAGATGGGCATGAAGAAGCTTTGAGTGATGAATGAAGGGAAGGAAGCCCAAAATTGTTGGAGACGGTGGCGTAGGTCAGGGGAAGGTCTGACTGAGTGATAGATTTGAAAGAGAAAAGTGATGGGGTGATGGAACAAGTTGTGAATTTAGATTGAGGGCTTATGTCATGCTTGTGATCTGTTTGCTTCTTTTCAATAGACTTGGAAACTATAGGGTCCTGTAAGGTGGGGGAAGATTTTGAAATCTTGTGAGGAGCTTGTATTAGAGATATGATTTGTCTTCAGATTCTTCTATAAGTTTTTTGCATTTGGAATTACGATTTGAATAGTTTTAAAATATTGTGCAATGCCGCAGTCTTAATTTTTCCATTATCGGATTAGGGGAAGAGTCCTGTTTCTTGCTAAGGAGAGGGTGGGATCACTTGTTGTCTCCTGGGCAGTATTTCAGTATGTTGGTGTTAGTTTCAATGTTGAGCGAGTAAAGGAAGACGTTTACCAAAACATAAATGTTGTAGTTCCAAAAGAGAAGATTTAAATTGACCCAAGCACTGATCTGCAAAGAGGTTCTCTGGTAATTATATCTGGGAAAGTTGTTAAAAGGGTTTGAATCCACTTTGTGTGAGTTTATTGGTGAAATAAAATCTAAGTTAATTAGCCCCTTCTTTTTCGAGTAAATAAGAATGTTCTATAGCAGGTGAGAGAGGAAGTAGACGATATGTGGGGAGAAAGAGTAAGGGAGGCGAGAGCAAAGGATGCTAGTTCTGACTTGAGTTGATCTTAGGCCATACGAGGGCATGCTTTCAGGGAGAAAGCATTGAGATGAGGAGGTGTAGTAGACCTTAGTGGAAACAGTACCATATAGGTGCTAAATGGCTTATGATCTAGTAAGAATAGGGATGTTTATCATTGTCAAATACTTAAACAATGAATTAATAATTACTGGGCATTTCTAACATCAGCCTCTGTTGCTGTGTTCTATTCTTTGATGGTGCAGTGCTTAGTTCCTACGTTGATTCTTTCTGTAGACGTTCAATTCTGTGTTGGGATTCATTCTATTAATATTTTTCATAAGATACTGCAGTTTATTAAATACACTATGGGCCCCATTACGAGTTTGGCAGAGGAGATTACCCCATCACAAAGATGATGGATATCCCGTCTGCCGTGTTCACAGTTCCATAGAATATAATGGAAATTGTGATTCGGGAATGGGATATCCATCACATTTGTGACAGAGTAATCCCCTCCGCCAAACTTGGAATGAGGCCCTATATCTTTTTCAGCTCCTTAAATCTACTTTGTATTGTATTTATTGCTCCTTCATTCTCTTCTGATTTATTTAAGGGTTTGTTTATTACCAGTAATGTTCAGATACATTGTTTGTTTATGAGCTAGCATTCAACCCAAGGGTCAGTAATAAGAAGAGTAAAACAATTGAGGTTTTAAAGTTCTCTCTCAATGGTGATGCTTTTGGGTTGGGAGACGATTGGAGTCCTTTCTCTAGATCAGAGCTCTTGGGAAGAAAGGCAATAAAAATAAAGGAGGGACTTTTCCAAGATCTCCTACATATGTTGGCAGCATATGGTCTCTAGCTGAACTAGCTAAAATCTAATTATTTAGTCCAGGGAGAGCAGTGAAACTGAAATGGCCCAGAGAGGAGAGAGGGTTCCCTCTGTACCAACTATGGAGTTGGTGCCCCCGAGGTCACTATATAGGTGAGTCGGGCCACAATAACAGTCTCCAGATTTTTCTCCAATATGGCAGTATAGAAAACACTCTCAAAGATCCATCAAAGTCAGGAGCAGGGTCAAAAGCTTGCATCTATTTCCTGGACTTGTGAACTAAATGAAGACAACCGGTCTTGAGAAGAAAGAAGAGAAGTGATTGTGATGCACAGTGGCATGCAATGAAAATCTTACTGGCAAAGGGACTTGGATGCTGAAGAAACACTCATCACTTCTTAGACTGGCCTACAGGCTCACTGTTTAGAAGTGGAGCGGGATCTAAACGCTCCAAGGAAGGACTATCACCTAGATCCCAGTATGGTAGAGGCTCACCAGTTTTGTCTTTGAGGTTAGAAAGTGGGTTCTGGAGTTGATGCTATTGCTACCAAGAGATGATTTAGGTAAGGGGATAGGCAAAGTTTGAAGGGCTGGATTAAACAGAATCTCCACAGAATGGGATCACATGTTTCCAGATCTCCAAATGGAGCATCCATGAGGGCATCCTTATTGCATAATGGTTTCCCAGGCCTCTGGAGTTGATAGCTACTGCTATCTGTGGGATTCCTCATCAAAAGTCAACACTCTGGGGGATTTTTGGAAAACCATTATGCACCTTTCTCTGATCAATGTACCTAGATTCCTTTAGTTTTTAAGATATCCTTCCTACTGTATGGATGTTTTGCCTTTTTTCACAGTAGCATATGTTTTTAATAGTGATTTAATTATTCAATGAATTTGTGAATCGGTTTATTTTTATGTTTTGATCATTGCTCTACGACTTAATTCTGCAATAAAAAGAAGGGAAATAGGAATACTGCATCAAATAATTTTCACATCACTAAATTTGAGCCTGTATTTACCTATGCTATAATGTCATTAATTCCTAAAGTTCATTAAGGGGAATTCTCTTCTCCAAAACAATCCTGATAAAACTATCTTTTCCATGTAAGTATAGGGTGTTTCCATAACAATATCTCAGAATTTGCAGCATCAGTTATATGGACAATTGCTAGATTGCACAAGCAATTCTCCAAAGCTATTCTAAGAGTCTGATAAAAATTTGCATTAACTCTTTTGCACTTGACAAAATAATTATTTTCAAATTGTTCTTTATCTTTCATAGCAGTGAATGTGCAGCAGCACCAAGATTGATAATCTATAGCCCTCAACCTATTGAGTTTCCAAGAAGATCGAGTTGAAGTAGTTTTGGCACTTGATCCTATTGAATTTAATGTTCCAAGTAGATTTTTGGTTGTGGGGGGTATATTTACAGGGTAGTGACCATGGTGAATATGACTCCGAAAGCGACGACCTCCATGTGAGAGCGTGTTAAAAGTTACGGTTGATTTCATTACGCGGATGTTGTTCTTTCAATGTCACTGATGAAAAACTGACAGAACAATTTCTCTCTAACGCCATTAGTTTTGTTCTGACATGAAACTGTGAGGTAGGTAAACTTTGCTTTTATCTGGACAGTAGAGCAGTAGTGATGCCAGTACCTTTTGTGGATTTGAACGCTGGTAGGCATTGATAGGCCAGGAGCCAAACAGCATGCAGTGTCTTTACCCACTGAGCCTATTTGCAATCTGAAGTGTTATGCCTTGCTTTCGTGGGTAAATTATTCCAGGTTTCGAAACTGCACATTGACCAAGAGATCAGTCACTGCGGGTTCACTTCAGATCATAAATATTAGGGTTGTTGTGCAAAGTTGATTTTGTCTAAAGTTACAGAATTTTAGGTTTTTCTATTTGGGGGTGTTTTAGTAATTAGCTAGGGCAGTCTCATCACAGGCAGGCCAAAACAATCGTATAGTCCACCTCACCCATCACTGTGGCGTTTTCCTTCTTAACTTAGTACAGTCAGCTTACCCTCTCATAAAACAATGCATTATAAGTCCAGAAAGCTTGTCTTTGCACCCTACACGCAGCACCAGTTCCTGTGATTTGCTGTGATATATACATATACCTTTAAATAGTGGGCTACCGGTTGGGAAAATCAAGTTAGCCGGGTGGGGGTGGCGGTATGAGGGAAGGGGGTTTTGCCTCAAAAAATGACGCTAGGCTTGTTAGAGGCAAGAAAAATGCCTTTAACCACCCTAGCGTCATTTCCTGAAGCAAAACTATCCATACCACATTACTCCAGGACAGGAGTAATACCCACTCAGGGCCCCCAATGCCACTTTAAAAACCTTTTTTTTAAACTTACCTCTACTCACCCTACTTACCTGGGATAAGGTCCCCCTATCCTCTGTTGTCCCTCTGGTGTGGGTGGGAGTGTTCCTGGGGCTTGGGGTGGGCACCTGTGGGCTCTTTCCATGGTGTTTGACCATGGAAATGGGTACACAGGTCCCTTAACGCCTGCCCTGGCCCAGGTGTTAAATAATGGGACTAAGCAGGCATAGTGCCATTATTTAGGCCCGCCTCCCCCTGTGCACCATTTTTGCATGGGAGGATAAATGAGGTGCTAGGGGCTTAGAGTCATTTTTGGGACGGGAACGCCTACCTTGCATCTCATTGATGCAAGGAGGTTTCACACATCCCAAAAATTACGTTAACTCTAATATTTTGACGCTGGATGGGTCTAGCTTCAAAATATAAATATGGAGTTAAGTTTGTGCTGAATTTGCGTACAAAAATGATGCAGATTCAGCGCAAATATATTATAAATATGCCCCAAGGTGAGGTAAAAAAGCAGTGTCATGACTTCAAGGTTAAAATTAATTCACTATGATTGTATTTCAAAATCGTCTTGATGAACACTACATGTGTGCTCTACTTTATTGTGGTTTGATTGTTTCCCAAGCCTCTAAAGCTGATGATTATTGCTATCATTATCTAAAGAAGGATGGGCTCTACCTGTATCACTGGGCCTCGACGGGCAAATGATTAATGTTTCTTTCTAAGATGTTGCTTTTTTGGAGTTTTGGTTAGAGGTGCATTGTAATTCAAATCAAAAGGATCTTTCTTAGGGTTTTGGTTAGATATATTGTGATTCAAGTCAAAGGGATCTTTTGCCTAAATGCAGAGAAGCTTTCTGTTGTTTAAAAATCCAACATCAAAGTTATGATTTTGGCTATCCTAGATAGAATAGGGCTGAAATTAAATGAAATATTAATAGTTCTAGATAATCATGAATTATATTACACACCAGCATGTACTGGAAAATCTAATTATGGCTTCTATTAAATATGCACTCGATATAAGAAGACACATCTGTGCACATTTGTTTTGTGACTCAGTGGTATTCTTAGAACTAACTTATGTCATTTGGAATGCTATCATGCCACTAGCCTCAAGCTGTTCTGTGATGGAATGTGATGCCTTGAAAAGAGAATTCTAGGAGCAGCTTGAAGATGGTGACTGGGATGGTCCTGTAAGTTGCATCTTCAATAAAATGGAAGAAGTGCCATCGGCTTCTGCCACATGCTTCTGATTGATGAAGTAACTACCATTATTACACTGGCAACAAGAAACATGGGCAAGTGCTCTTTAGGGAATGTATCTCTGGCAGTGAGTGAAATCATAGCATGCGTGAAATCTGCAAGAGCGTGAATTTCAAGTGTAAACAAGAAAGCAACTACTTGAATGAACTTTGATGAATATCCACTGGCGACTTCAGGGAATCGGCAAGCACATGAATGGGCTGTGATGAGTGCCCAGTGGTGATTTCAAATGTAAATAAGACAGCAAGTTGTATCCTCGGGTACGCTACTCACACCAGATTCCTTTGAAACAAATGTAGTGTCCTGCTGGAAACGTTCTAGTGTTCCTCCAGCCACTTGGCTAAGGGCTGGCTTTACACACACACCCCACACCCATCCAGCACAGGTGTGTCACCGGTCAGGTGGCCAATTAACAGAACTCTATCACCTTGTCTGTGTCACCTTCTGTGTCACCTTCTTCTAGTAGCATGAGGGCCTATGGCCCGCAACACTACAATGGCGACCAGTGGGTACGACAACCCCACATGGCCACAGAGCAGCAACTTCGAAGTTGTGCATGGGGGGAAAGAATGCTTCTGTATAAGGCACCCCCACGTTTGGCAGCACGACGACGGACACCCACTGGGGCAACTGCGGCGCAAGCAAGGCCCCTCAAGCCACCCGTCTCGAGCCCAACAGTGCTGCCCAACCCAAAGCGGACAAACAGCCTACTGCCCCACAGGGCACTACCCGGTCCAAGGGGCTAAAAAGGTGAGGAGCAGCCTGTGAGAGCGAGAGCAAATGGCTGGGGAAGCACTCTACAGCTTGAGCAGAGTGCCCCCACCCACACGAAGCATGTCGCTCCGACATTGAAATGGCATGAGGAATGTACCTCCCTGCATGCGGCTGCCTGCATACTGATGAAGCTGCGAAGATATTTGGTGTGAAAAATTAGCCTCCTGTGGAAACAGAAAAAGGGCGTGTGCGAACCCCCACCAGCATGCCCCGCAAACCAAGCAAACATAGATAGGGCTGCTGCGGTTGTGAATACACGAGCCACAACAGTGCTATGATGCACCAAAAGTTAAAAAGTGCCCAGGGTTGCAACCCCCTCACAAGCGAAGAAATACCCAGGGCCACACCCCCCTTTCTCAGCAGCACGGCCTGCAGCGTGAAGGAAGGTTGCTGCGGCTCCAACGAGGCAGCCGCGATGGTGCTACCATGCACCGGAATGAAGAGGAATGCCCAGGGCTGCCCCCCACCTCCCTGTAATAATGCCAGAAACGCTTAGGAAGTGCGTGACAGGGGCTGCAGTGTGATGCAAGCGTGAGGATGCAGACACGCACCAAAGGAAAAGTTAAATGTCCAGGCTGCCCCCCCCCCCACAAAGCGTCCTGCAGTGTGCCTGCCTCTTCCCACGAGGCTGTGTTTTGTTTAGAAAAAAAAGAACAAGAAAAGAAGAAGTAAAGAAAACTGCACTTACCTGCAGCTCCGGACACCAGCAGAAACCCCACCAGTCAATCAAAGGAGCAGTTAAGTACCAAGGTGGATCATCACCTCCATAATACAACAACACCAACAAGACACCCTCTTGGCTACGTGAGAGACAATTTACCTAAGACCATCTGAGAGCCCACCTACACCTGGTCCATGTTGGCAAGCGCACTGACTACGAATCATCCGTCCTTGTGGCTGCACGAATGACTTGACCGTGGCTCCTGTCAGAGAGCCTGCAGCGGCCCTGAGATGGCCCACATGCAGCTCAGCACAGTCCGCGCAGGTCCTGTGGCAGTCCATTGAAAGGGCCTCAAGGAAGTTCCAGAGTGAAGAATCCACAAATGAGAGGTGGTCTGGAAGCTGCTCCACCAACAAAGTGTGAGGCCGTGCCAAGGCTTTAGAGGAGGACTTCACATCATCACACATGTCATCAGTCTTCGAGGGATTGGCCTTCATGAAGCCAGGATGTCTCAAGAAATATATTTTCAGCAGACTCCATCAATGCTCCTGATGCACCCAATTTGAACAAAGTGACCTGTATACACCACCAGCCTCGCCACGAGTGCCCGCAGGACTGAACTACAGTGCATGAATGGGCACTCAACCAACCATCTGACTGTCATAGAGTCCGGACTCCATCCACACAGTGTTCGTGCCCAGCTGTACCTGGTTAAATTATGGACCCGTGCGGAGGTGTCCGGGTCCTCCCTGCTGCACCTATCCACTGCAATACTGCGGCCTGCCTTTTCTAGGCCGAGAGACTGATGGTGGTGTTTTGTTATTGTGCTTTCTTTTACAGGTTGGACTTTGTTTTGTTCCTCAATAAAGTTTGGGAGGAATGTGATGTCCTGCTGGACACGTTTTAGTGTTCCACCAGCCACTCTGCTGAGGGTTGGCTTTACACACACACCCCACACCCATTTACACAGGCGTCACCGGTCAGGTGGCCATGCCAATAAAAAGGGCCGGGCGCACGTGCCCATGGCCAGTTACCAGAACTCTATCACCGTATCTGTGTCACCTTCTTCTGGTAGCATGAGGGCCTAGGGCCCCCAACACTGCAACAATAACATGCTCTACTCGTGCTAGCGTCCTGTAAACCTATCGCCTCACACTCACTCATCTTAAATAAGCTACATTAATCTTCCCATTCACATCAGTATTATGCTGTCATAAGCAGCGCGTGACAGGTTTTGAAGCACTTGAAAGCTTTTTCCATTTTGGGATATACACACATGACACTGCTGCCATATGTACCAAGATGTTGTGAAAACAAGTCGAAACAGACGTTACATGAGTAACGTCGTCAGCCACCTTGATCTATCGCATTATCTGTCCTCGTAAACCATGCTGGAAGAGATTACTGTGACAGGCACACACAAATTGCCTGATTTTACACTGGTGGGCTGTTGGAGGTTCAGTGACAGGCACACCAAGGGGCAGATTTATACTTTTTCACGCAAAAATAGCGACATTCCAAGATGCCGGCCGGGTGCCATATTTATGGAATGGCCCTAGCCAGCGCTAATGCCCTGACAGCGTCCTTGGAAAGGACACTAAAGGGGCTGGGGAGGCGTAGGGGGAACTGGGGTTTGTGTGCCGAATTATGGTGCTACACTGTTTAGAGGCAAAAAAAATGCCTCTAAGCAGCATAGCACCATTTTCTGGCACACAACCCCCATGGACATGGCTCCTATCTTAGTAAAGACAGGAGCCATGCCCACCACGACAACAGCCATGCCCAGGGGATGAATGCCCCAGAGCGTTGTTGGTGAAAAAAAAAACACCCGGACTTACCTAGGATGGGTCCCCCATCCTTAGGTGTCCTTCTGGTCTGGGTGGGTGGGGGTGTCCCTTGTGCCAGGGAACGGCACCTGTGGGCAATTTCCATGGTCTCTGACCATGGAAATATGCCTACAGGTCCCCATACGCCTGCCCATACCAGGCTTTAAATAATGGCGCTAAGCAGGCTTAGCGTCATTATTTAAGGCCCCCGTGCTGGATTTTAGCACAGGATAAATATGGCGCAAAGGCCATATCGTCCTTTTCTGGACGGGAACGCCTACCTTGCATCTCATTGACGCAAGGTAGGTTTTACCATCCAGAAAACGACGTTAACTCTATTACTTTGGAGCTAGACGTGTCCAGCGCCAAAGAATAAATATGGAGTTAGGTTAGAGCTGAAACAGAGTAAAAAAATGACGTTATTTCAGCACAAACTGAGTATAAATATGGGCCCAAGTGTGCCAGATTGTGCACAAACCCATTGGTAACAGGCACACAAAGGGGCATATTTATAATCCCCTAGTGCCACCTTGCGCCACATTACTGTCATTATTTTTGACGCGTTAATGTGGCCCAACAAGGCCAAAATCGATGTGCCGTATTTACTGAGTGATGCAATGCATGCATTGTGTCACTCTGTAACCCTTTGTGCTACATTATGCCTATGCCTGGCATAATGTATGCAGAGGCGGCATTCCCCCGTTAATGGGGCCATAAAAATGGCACAAGGAAATCTATCTGATTTCCTTGCACCATTTTTTACGGCACTTTTAACGCCTGCTCAGAGCAGGTGTTAAAAGGGGACTCCCACTATTTAGAATGGGCCCCTATGTTCTCTGCAGGAGTAGCGCCAACATTTTGGCGCTACTCCTGCAGAGTACATTAATAGTGTCACATTGAATGACGCTATTGTCCCCTACCCTGTGCCATGGTGCACCGTATTTTAAATACGGCACACACATGATGCCAGTAGGGGGGTGCTAAGGGGTGCAGGGAATGTGGCGCTGCACTTCCACTTTACATAAATCTGTCCCCAAGTGTGCCTGATTGTGTACAAACCCATTCTGCAATTAGGGGCACACCTAAAGTACCTGATTTTATGCTACTGGGTATCAGACATTTGGTGACAGGCACACCCAGCGTGCCTGAATGTGGATAAGAATATTTTAATATACAGTAACAAAAACAGGAAATGTGCCTGTGTCATATATGTTCTTGTTCAAGTCTGTGGTGTCAGGCACAACTTGTGTGACATTTTGCACATCATTTTTTGTGACATTTTGCCTTTCAAAAGGAGCATAGGGTGATTGGTACATCTAAAAGGGAAATAATTTGTAAACAACTTTTTTAGAAAGCGATTTGGTAGGTTTTTCTGAATTTCTTTGTGTAAGGTACTTATTTATACATTAGTCTGTGTTTTCTTGTTCTCCCCAGGAGAGCCTAATATCAAGTGGAGCAGGTGGAAAAAAAAGTATTTGAAAGGTATGAAAGAGTTTGTGGCATCTCTCAGAGTGTAAGACAGCTCTGTTGTTGCATTGCTTTGGAGAAGAGGGACAAGAAGTGTTCAATCATCTCCTTGATATTTCTGATGATGTTGTTGTCAACTTGAGTGAATATGAGTTGTGTATTAAAAAACTGGAACTTCATTATTTGCCAAAGGTCGGTACCATCCCGGGAAGGTACCATTTTGGTTGCAGAGTCCAAAAGAGGGGATAATCTGTTGAAGATTATGTCATGGAGTTAAGGAATTTGGCATCTTCATGTAAATTTTCTGGAACTGCAGAAGAAATGATAAGGGATCAGTTGATGCTCGGTTACAATATGGCTAACGTTTATGAAGATTTAAGAGATGATCCTTCTTTAGATGAAGTTATAGTAAAAGCAAGGAGGATTCAACATTCAATGAAATGTGTGGTTGTTATTAAATAAGAATCAGAATAGGAGGTGAATGTTGTAAAGAAAAAGAGTACTTCACAAGATATTAAATCAAATGGTGGAAGGTCCAATGTACGGGAGGGAAAGCGTAGAATAGGAAGAAAATGTTTCAGATGTGGAGGTAGGAATCATTTAGCATTTTACAAAGACTGTCCAGTGATAAAAGCAATATGCAGAAACTGTGGGAAAAGAGGTAATTTCCAAAGATTTCCAAAGTGAGTGTAAAAGTAAGACGGTGAGGAGTAATGTTAAAGAGACTGAGGCAAGAAGAAAGTGATGAAGAAGTAGATTCTAGACAGATAGTACTACAAATAAATGAAGGAAAAGGGAAGTGTCCTATTTACAAAATTAAAGTGGAAAATGAATCTACACACGTGTTGTTTGATTCAGGGGCAAAGGTAACATCGATATTGAAAACATTCTATATGGAGAAACTGAAGTGAAACGTCAAGCTACAGAAACTGGTAATCAAACTGCATGCATATGGAGGTAAACACATAAAATTGAAAGGATTTTTTAAAGGTGTGATTGAATATAGAAGTAGGTTAGTGTCAGAACAAATATATGCAGCCTCCCGAAACTACAGCATACTGAGTTGGTTTCACTAGAGAGGTTTAGGAGTAATGCTTGATCGTAACAGTGATCTCCCCTTAATACTGACGGACTTGAATTCCCAGAAAGATGAAGTGGATCATGAGCTAGGCAGTGAAGAATTCAATGGTTGAAGGAATTTACCTATGTGGTTAGGAAAGGACTAGGTGGGTATGAGAGGATATGTGTATAAGATAAGGGTGATGAAAGGTGCACACCTGTGTGAGGAAAAGTAAGAAATGTACCACTGTCAGTCAGAGATTACATGGAAAAAGTGTTGGTCAAGCTAGAGAAAGATGGTGCGATTGAAGAAGTAGATACAAATGAGTGGTTGGCTCTGGTTGTAGCAGCAAGGAACAGTAATGGTGATTTGAGGCTCTGTGTAGATTTAAGGGAACTAAATAAATGTGTGATAGTGGATAAGATTCTAATTCCAAATATATTGGATATGTTGACACAGTTGGGTGAAGCAAAGGTGTTTTTGTCGATTGACTTAAGATCAGCATATCACCAGATCGAATTAAATGAGGAATCAAAGGATCTAACAGTGTTTGGTAAATATAGATACAAAAGAATGCCATTTAGGTGGGTGTTGGTGGCACCTGTTTTTCAGAGAGCAATGGAGAAAGTGTTTAAGTAGAAAGTATTAAAGGGTTTAGGAGTAGTTAAGGTTTATTAGGATGATGTATTGATTTTCAGGGTGAATGTTGAGGTACATGGCAAACTTGTGAGGGAAGACTTGAGTAGGTTAGAAAATGTGAATCTCACACTCAAAGGAGATGCTTTGAAAAGAGAGGACTAGCAGCAGCTTGAAGGTGGAGGCTGGGATGGTTCTGTAAGCTGCATCTTACAATAAAATGGAAGAACCGACAAATGCATCTGCCGCCCTCTTTTGACTGAAGAAGAAACTACCATTATTACAGTCTCTAAGCCTATGTTTATAAATTGGGATGAGATCACAATGTCCAGAGTCTTATTCATGTTAAGTCCAACTCAACAGAGTTACTGGTAATGTGGTTACAAGTAACTTGCAGGGAGGTGGTTCAAGTTAATGTGGTTTACAAGTGAAACTACGATGTTCCCTTGAGAAACTAGAAATTCCAGGAGGATTCAGTAACTCCAGGACAAAGTGCCCCAGTGAATACTCCATTTTCCAGGCCTTCCTCCCAGAGATTATGGCTGTTTTCAGCAGCCTAAATCGCTAGTTAAGAGTCAATAGATCCACAGATTTTCCAGTGATCTTTTAATTGTTTTGGAGCACCATTATTAACCCCATAAAAATTTAAAGTGGCATCTTAATTTGGACCCTGTTCTAGCCTAGCCTATCCTACTAAACACTGTCACCTTTTTGCACTATTATCTTTTCAGTCACTATAGCCAAATAAATCCTATCTGAAAATTGTCAACTAGAAACCACACCTATTGTGTGATTCTCCTGATTCTCGTGGCATCTTAAAAGTTTGGAAACTCATCACAAGCAACTGTTTGATAATGAATCTGTTGCATCAACATATTTAAAAATGCTGTACTATAACTGTGAGTAAATTATTAAACAAATGGCATGATTTTATTTCCAAATGTCACAAAAAGAACTTCTACAAATCTTGGTTTATGAATTTTTGTTAACACTTATTTGCTCTCACAAATGTAAGTGGGGCAGAGATGCCTCAACAAACCTCAACAATTAACAAGTAAAAATAGATATACCTTTCTGCCTTATAATAGGTTGCATTATAAACAGGGGCATAGCTTGGTCAGTAAGTTTGGGTGGGGGGGGGAGCTTCAGTTTTCCCAACAATCACGCTAGCATATAATATTAAAATACATTATACGAGAAGCAGGGCATACAACAAGGGATTATGGGACAGCGTAGTAGGGAGAGGAATGCCGACTGCTGGGAAAACTACGGGAGATGAAGCACATTATTTTGTAAAATAACCAACATTTTTTAAGTCTTTCCAAACAGTGAGAGAGTGTGTGTGTGTTTTTGTTTGTGTATGTAAAAGCGCCTCGTGAAATTTATTAGAGGGGTGTAACACTCCCAACCCTCTCCCCAAAGCTATGTCCCTGATTATAAATCAGAGGAGGTAGTTTCATCAGGTTCCTGTGATCATTTTGACAGAACCTATTTATTTTCCTGAAATGTATTACACTAGCCTACAAGTGCTAAGACCTAGGGTCTGATTACAACCTTGGCAGAGGGGATTACTCCATCACAAATGTGACGGATGTCCCATCCTCTCTTTTACAAGTTCCATAGGATATAAAGGAACTTGTAAAACAGAGACAGGATATCCGTAACGTTTGTGACGGAGTAATCCCCTCCGCCAAGGTCATAATGTCCAGACCCTATCACTTCCTCCTATTGCCCTCATATCACCTGATGGGGTCATTTCATGATCTAATTAGGTTACTCATACTTATCACTAGAACGTGACAGTTGTATTTCCACAACGTTTCTTCCACATCAACCTCACTGAACTTTGTAACAAGTGTGAATAATTTCTTCTTAATCAATTAAAAGCCAACTTCTCAAACCAACATATGTAAAAAGCGGGCATGTATTTCTAATGCACAATCGCAACAAACTAAAAAAAATGATCATTGGCAAAGCCAGTAAGTATGAGTTGTACTTTGAATATTTACTAAAATGTATGTTTCAAAAAACTGCTGCAATGAAAAAAACAAAAGTAGATTGTTTTCTGAATACAGTAATGTACAGCTGTAATTGCAATCTGGAACATCTTGTATTTCCCGATTGTTTAGTATGATTGTTGTTAATTCCGTTTTTAAAATACCTAGGCCCATATATATGCTTTTTTAGCGCCACATTTGCATCATTTTTTTACGCAAAAACGGCGCACAATTGCAAAATACAATTGTATTTTGCAAGTTTGCTCCATTTTTGCGTCAAAAAGTGGCACAAATGCGGCGCTAAAAAAGTATAAATATGGGCCCTAATACTCTATTTCCCTGATTGATTGCGTGATGGGTGTTGGGACATCGAGGGAGGAGGATATTAGTACATCGGATCAATTACTTAAAGCCATTGTCTTTTTTTCGGCAACAGCGCTTTGTGCCTTGTAGGAACCTACCTACTTCCTGGTTTCCTTCTTTTCCTCCCCAGAGTTACCATCTGAGTCACTCTGGTTGTTTTCTGCCTCCCGCTATTTCAGAATGCCTATGGTGCGGAGGCACAGTGGATGACCACGTTTTTTGGTAAGGCTTCTGCTGCAGCTGTAATTGCGATGTGGGACATCCTGTTTTTAAAATATCCAAAAAGTTTTTTAGTTTCCTGATTGTTTGGTATGATTGTTGTTAATTCAGTTTTTAAAATACCTAGGGCCTGATTTATGAAAAGTTAGTGCTGTCTTTGTGTCATTTTTTATCTCAAAAGTGGCGCAAACTTACAAAATATCATTGTATTTTTTGAGTTTGCGCCGCTTTTGTGTAAAAAAATGACGCAAAGGCGGTGCTAACTTTTCATAAATCAGGCCCCAAATGCTCTGTTTCCCTGATTGATTGCCTGATTGTGGAGGATATTAGTACATCGGATCGATTGCTTCCAGCCATTGGCTTTTTTTCGGCAACACTGCTTTGCGCCTTGTAGGAATCTACCTACTTCCTGGTTTCTTTCTTTTCCTCTCTAGAGTCATCTTTGGGGTAAGGTGCTCTAGTTGTTTTCTGCCTCCCACTATTTTAGCACGCGTATGGTGTGGATGCACAGAGGACGCGTGCAGTGGACACGCCCATGGCGCGCCAAAGGCACACATAAGGCAAGCCCGTCTGTGTCCGACAGCGACCCGGACATGACCAGCACTAGCCATGCTGCTTCCCTAAGGCCAGGTACCTCTTTCCCTATTAGTACACTGAAAGACATTTTTAAATCTGTGCCTAAGTGTGATATAATGTTACAACATAACAACCTAGAAGGCCCGGTTTCATGTAGAAAATGTAGAGAGTGCTTTGGCGAGATGGCCTCTGTGTATTCATCTCGACTGCAACTTGTGTTCTACAAGGAGCTTTGATTAATGCTCGGTGTCTGAGCAAGCATGCTCCAGAAATCCATGATCTTATTGCAATCTTATTCTGAACTTTCTGTTTGTAACTGAAACCTGACTCAAAGACTGGTGTAACCCAGATATCGCAGTAGCGCTCTCCCAAGCTATTTAATATCTATGCTGGATAGACCCTGTTGACGGGGTAGGACGGTTGCCAACATTTTTAAAGAAACTCTGCAACTTGACGTGATCAATATTAGACCCTTACATGGCACTGAGAGCCTAGGATTCTACTTGAGGGTTAGCCCTTCACAATCATTTCCAGGCATCCTGATTTATCGCCCTCCAGGGTTAGGTTCCACGTTTTTAGTGTCAGTTGGTGATAACCTATCCCCCCTAGCTATACGATATTCAAATTTTACTATGTTAGGTGACTTTAATTTTCATTTGAAGTTGATCAATGATTCTGAAGTCATTAATTTTGTTGGTACCATGAGTCTTTTGGGCTTGCACAACTTTGTATCAGGTCCAACCCATGAACGAGGCCACTCTATTGATGGCATCTGCACAAACAATCCTCTGCTTTTCGCAGTTAACCCTAGACCGATGAGTTGGTCAGACCACTCACTTATTTCCTTTTCTCTTGTTTGTGAGTCAGAGAAGTCCTTTCTAACTGAGGGGTCCATGACCATCACTACCATCCATAGATGGGGAAAATTATCTGACCCCAGGTTCCCACAAGAAGATGAGTATGTATGTGTGTTTGTATATCATGTTTGTTTGTTCATATCAATGTCTATTTGAATGTCTATTTATCTGTTTGTCTCTGTAAATATGTCTGTCTCTCTGTATATACCTAACGTTCCTGTCTCAATATTTATGAATGTATTTGGCCCTGTATGCAAGCGTGTCTGTTTCAAACCATATATCTGGCTACTTACAGATGTATCTGCCAATCTCTGTATGCATGCGTTTTTGTGTCTTACTTTGCATATATGATTCTGACTTTGTATGTACATATTTTTCTGTCTCCCTCTGCTTGCCTACCTATGCAATGTACTTCTCTGAACGTGCCTGTCTATCTCTCCATTTTTTCAACCTAATAAGGAAGCTCTTTATTCACCCTCAGTATCTCTTAAATCAACACTGGTATGCCCATTGGCTGCCAAACACAGTAAATCCCAACTACTACTGAATATCCCACTGTTCTGCCTGTTATGCATGGCCATTCAGAAGTTGTATTGCAACTCCCACTTTGTCTGATAGAGAGAAGTAACATTTTCTTGCCTTCCTGTGTCAATGCCCAATAACATCTGAGGTTTGATGATTACCATGTCCTCTGCATGTGGGTAGTTTGATAATTTTTACATATTTAATAGGCTGAACAAGGCATGCCTTTGAAATTTTTTGGCATCTACTGTGGGTGTTTTCCGACAGAGGACATGACCCAGGTCATCACCCAAGATATCACCCAGAGGGGAGCATGAACAACAGCGGCTACCTACAATACTTGTTTACTAGCACGTCTATACATTCCCCACAAATGGCAAAGATGAAGACATAATTTTTGAAGACGCTTATGGCATTGGCTAGCCTGACAGCTTGTCTGTCTGCAAGAGCCGTTTGTTACCAGTTCTTTAAAATATATCCAAAGTAAGCTTTGACTTCGCCCAGAGGAATATTTCTCTCCCCCCTCATGCGTATGGCTGTTTAGAATATTATTCCACCTCTTGGGGGAGGGGGTTGCATTACAATGCATCCAGGATAACTTTACCTCTCAAAACTACACAGAATCATCAACTTTACATTCATTATTTGATTTGAAATGATTTGAAATGATTTGATTTGCTTTATTATTTATTGAGGGCAACTGTCACTCCTAAGGGAGCATTCTGGCACTGGTGCGGAACAGAAGAAGGTAGACTACCAAAGGTTCCATAAGTAGCAGTTCTGAAAAAGAGCATTAGGGTATCATAGAGGATAAAAGAATAACAGAGGGAGTCAGAGCTCCCGTAAACCCAGGTCTTAAGATGTTTCCTAAAAGCAAGTTTGGTGTTAGTTAATCTCAAATATTTGGGTAGAGAGTTCCAGACCTTTGCTTCAAAAGCCGTAAAGGATTTGCCACATTTAGTTTTTAGTCTGAAATAAAACGGTTTCAGTAGGTTGGCCTGTGATCTCAGTGGTCTTTTAGTTAGGTGATGTTTGAACCTAGTCGACAGGAATTCAGGACCAATCCCTCAGCAGGCTTTGAAAGTAAACAAAATAATTTCAAAGAATACTCTCATATGGATTGGCAGCCAATGAAGAGTGTTAAGGCTGCTGAAGCAGAAGTTCTCCTAGGCAGTTTAAGTACTGCTTTTGAGGCCATGTGCTGAACGATTCGAAGTCTATAAAGGACTTGTTTTGAGGAGCCAGCAAACAGGCCATTGCAATAGTTTAGCCTGGAGGTGATAAGGGTGCACACCACTCTTTTCCTGGCTACTAATGGTAAAAGATCAAAACATGTCTTTAATGATTTTATTAAGTTAAAGCAAGTACCTGCTGTTACCAGAGCATGGGGGAGAAATGCCAGCTGAGAATTCAACTTAATTCCAAGGTTTCTAACAACATTTACTGTGAGAGAAGGCGAAGGAATGTTCTATGGTCACCAAAGTGAGGGAACAAATTCATTGGCTTTACCCAATAACATGATCTCTGTTTCTTCTGTGTTGCCCTTGACATGGTTGGACTGCATCCATTTATTGAAAGCACTTAAATAGTTTTTGAAGTTCAATTCAGAATCCAAGGAAGATTTATCAATGGACAAGGTCAACTGAGTATCATCGGCATAGGAAATATTATGAATCCAAAAAGATGATATCAAAGAAATTAGTGATGCCATATAGATATTAAACAAGGCTGGGCTCAGCAATGAGCCCTGCGGTACCCCAGGAGCAACCGAAGTTAACTTTCAGGTGTAGGGGCCTAACTTCACCATCCGTTTGTGACAGAGAAATAATTATCTCAGCCAGAGATTTGAAGGCCCAGCTGTTCTGCACTCTTGAATTCAATGTAAAAGGATATCATGGGAGATTGTTTAGAAAGTCGCTGACATTTTCCCTTTGTCGAGTGTAAGCAGGGCAGTTTCTGTTGAACGCTTTGGGCGGAAGCCTGACTGAAAGGCATGAAGTACATTTGTTGTCTCTAGAAACGAGGTTAATTGGCTGTTTACAATTTTCTCTAACATTTTGCTCAATGCAGGTAACAAAGAGATAGGTCTCAGTTTGTACAGTTTAGTCGCACTATGGGCCAGATGTAAAAAAAAAATGTGGCGCAGCGGGGTGCTGCGCCAAAATTGGCAGCGCTATGCTGCATCACTTCTGAAACGCAGGGATGTGCTGTATTTCAGGGAATGCAGCACACCCCTGCGTTTTCCCCTGCACTGGTGCTAAATTTAGCCACCAGCGCCAACGCACGCATACTTGCACCATCGTGCAAGGGTGTCTGTGTTGAGGGGTGTGATTGTTTATGTGTGGGAAGGTGTCCCTTCCTGCACATAAACAATCACTAATGGCGCTTTGGTTCTTCTTTGTGTGCTGCACAATGCAGCATGCACATAAGTGCCAAAGCGTCATTTTCAAATGATTGTTTATGTGCAGGAAGGGACACCTTCCAACACATAAACAATCATTTCTGGCATTTTGCTTTTTCTATGCGTGCAGCAGAATGCAGCACACATAGAAAAAGTAAAAAACAAGGAGAAATAAAAGTATTCTTCCTCGTTGCGCCTTGCTAACTCCATCCCTGGGGGTGGCGTTAGATTTTGGCGCTGCCTCAGGTTTACAAAATTTTATAAATCTAAGGCAGCGTCAAAATGCAGTGGGTGTTGCTGTGGCACGTCCACAGCAACACCCATTGCACGCTCCTTCCATGCATAGTGCTGCGCGGGAAGGGGCCGTATTTACAAGGTGGCGTTAAGACACAAAAAGTGGCTTAACGCCACCTTGTAAATACGGCACTGTGCTTAGCGCCACAGTAGCGTCACTAAAAGTGATGCTCCTGTGGCTCTAGGGGCCTATAAATACGGCCCTAAGTGGCGGTTTCTTCTTAAGTGACCAATAAATACATCTGTAAGATCTACACTTGTATAGACATTGGGCCAGATTAATTGAGAGAAACCAGACAGCTTCAACATATAGATGAACAGATGGAAGAATTGGCACATATTTTACATTTTGCAAATGAATGGATGTATTTAAAAGTGTGTGCAATGATTTATTGTGCGTGTTCTGAAAAAGTGTATGCACATAATATATGTACATTGGTTGGCATGGTTTGTTTGGATGTGGTGTTTGTGTAGTGTCATCCTGAGTCCCAAGCCTGAGGCTCTGTGTAAAAACAGTTTTGTTGGTGTACAGGCTAGGAGCACTACACACATTCGCTTCAACAGCAAACGCAAACACCCACTGGCTCTGGCAATCTCCCATTCCACAAGGAACAAAGAAAATATTTTTCGATGTCTTAGCTTCCATGTGAGGATGCCTGGCTGTAACATACTAGTTGTTCCCTGCAACCATCAGAAATGTGAGCATTCAATTACTGCTCTAACTCTGCTGTCACTGGCTCAGAGTACTTCCGTCTTTATACGCAACCGTTTTGAATACCACCCATCGTCATGCCTTACTATGATCCATCGATCTTTTTTTATTACTGTCTCTGTTCATATACCAAAAGCGCCATACATACATTTACAATACTACAATATTCATGTAAATAGGCATTTTGGACTCAACATGTGCAATATGAAATTTGTCTACTTCTAAAAAAACGTCAAATAAGGTACTAAAAATTCGTTGTATGATTTTTTTGCCAATGTGTCTATCTTTGTATTTCTCCAGCCATACCTGATCCATTAATCTAAGGACACTCCTTCCATCCATCCATCCTAAAACTAACTCACGTCATGCATCCATGCAGTACCTACCAACCCATCCAGACATCCTTCACTCATCCATTAATCCATCCAAATACTCACCCAGACATCCATCCATGTACTCATCCATTCATTCATCCAAGCATTTATCTAAACATCCACCATTCCCCAATCCATCCAGTTTAAATAATTTAAGTTAAAAATGTATTTTGGAAAAAATATCACAGAGTAAAAATACAACGTAAATAGTGCGCGAGAATAACAAAAGACAATTTGGTAAAACGTGAGAGGAAAGAACAGGCAAGAAAGGGAAGTAAGTACATAAGATATATACTTAAATGTCTTATTCTTAATGAAGATTAAGCAGTAAGGTCGATATAAAAAATGATATATATTAACTAAAGATGTAACATACAATAGAAAGTCAAGGGGGTTGAAGAACCTCCTGGGTATCAGGTGACGGTGTACATTACATTTGTATCGAATTATCCAGGAACTGAGTAACAGGTGTCTAGGCATTTGCTAATAGCAAATCTGATATTTTCATATTGAATGCAACATTTATCCATGCATGAGAGACGCTACCCAAAATACATTAATAATAGAATAAGGTATATTGGAATGAAATATAGTATTTGTTTGGCCCCAAATCTGGGTCCAAGAAAAAGAAACAGAGGGGCATGTGAAAAGCAAAGGACATATTTATACTCTGTTTACAACTCCATATTTATATTTTGACCTTAGACCTGTTTAGCGTCAAAATATTGGCGTTATCATCATTTTTTGGATGCGTGAACCCACCTTGCGTCAATGAGATGCAAGGTAGGCGTTCCAATCCAAAAAATGACACTATCTCCATGGTGTCATATTTATCCCCCCGTGCTAAAATGATGCACGGGTGGGAGGCGGACCCAAATATTGGCGTTAAGCTTGCTTGGCGCATTATTTGATGCCAGGGTCAGACCAGGCATTAGGGGACCTGTGGACCCATTTCCATGGCTAAATGCCATAGAATGGGCCCACAGGTGTGCACCCCAAGCCCCAGGAGCACCCCCATCCACACTGGAGGGACACCAGAGGATGGGGGAAATCTCATCCCAGGTAAGTAGGATAAGTATAGGTAAGTATTTGTTAAAAATGTAAGTGCCATTGGGGGCCCTAACATGGGGCCCCTGCATGGCACTTGGTGCAATAGCCATGCCCAGGGGACACTGGTCCCCTGTGCTGGCCATTGGGGTGGTGGGCATGACTCCTGTCTTTTGCAAGACAGGAGTCCTGTGTTATGGATGGTTGTGCGTCAGGAAATGACGCTAGGCTGGTTAGCTGCATTTTGTTTGCCTCTAACCAGCCTTGCGTCATTGCTTGATGCTACACTTCCATCTCCTCTACGGCTACCCACACCGGACTAGCGTCTTTTATTTTGACGCTAGGCCAAGCTTAGCGCCAGCTGGCGCAAGCCTGCGCTAAACCTTTTGATGCAAAATTGCATTAGTGCTGTTTTGCATCAAAAAGTATAAATATGCCCCCAAGTGTTTCAAGTCAGCTTGTGTGGAAGAACATGTGCAACACGTATCTGAGTGTTCTGCTTTCATTTTATGTAGGAAAGCAGGTGTCTGAAAAAGTCTATTGCATAGGTAGAAAAGTGTTTGTGTTGTGTTTGCAGCCTAAAAGGATTTTCGGAGTTTAATCCAGATTTTTCCAAATTGAGATGGGAAACACAGTGCATAAATCAGATTTTCATGCAGGTTCAGTGCTAGATTTAGGGCCAACAGTAGAGGTGCACTGCAAGTGAGAGTAGATGATGGAGGCTTTTGGATTTGTATATGAAATGTTAGCAAAACTGTTGGGAGGTTTAGGGTTAGGTAAAGAGAGGGATTTAAAGTGGACGTGTATTTGAAATATGATAATTTTCACAGCTGTAAACCTGGTGCGGAAAGCAGGGGTGAGGCTGAAAAGTGCTGGAGCTCGTGAGCAAGTGATAAAAGAGTCGTGATTAAACAATTGGCGGACCCAAATTAATCCTCTTGTTCTCCAGGCTTGCCAGGAGACAGGTCTGTTCTTCACTTGTATGTATTTATTATGAAAAATGGTAGAGTCTAGAAAGGAACGAAGGTCCATGAGAGCATACAAAGTAACTGAGTCTAATAAATTGCAAGTATTTTTTAAAATTGGATTAGAAGATTTGTGAGGCTTCCGCATAAATGACAAGTACTCGTGAAAGGAAAAGGGCGCTAAGAACGTACATAGTGGAGTGTAGGATAAGTAGTTTTTAACCAATGTACGAATGTTTTCATATAAATGCTTTATGGCATTTAGAGAAATCAGGGAAATTTACTCCTTCTTCAGTCTTGGAGGATTTTAGCCCAGGTAGGGACATACGCGGCTTCATCTTATGCCAGAGAAAAGAGTTTAAGATTGAATACATGTTTGTGGATGATTAAAGGGGAAAATGCAAAGGAATATTAGACTGGGTGAAAAGAATAATAGGAAATAACATAATCTCGATAGTATCGAGTCGACCCCACCAAGATAAGTGAAGAGGATGCCATTTACTAGTTAAAGAAGTAATCAGTGAATGTAAGTATCAGTATTAATTGAAACAGAGTTAGCAAGGGATTGGGTCAAATTAAGGCCCAAATACTTAAGTTGTTTAGGTTGCTATTTAAAATCAAAGGAATCAAAGTCTTGTTTGAAAGTGAATTAGTTCAAGGGTAAACTTTCACATTTGTCAGTATTTAATTTGGATCTAGATACGGAAGATAAGAGACGACTTCTGAAGAAAAAGCAGGAAGAGAAATAAGTGGTTTGAAAATGAACAATGAAATATCGTTGGCATATTTAACCTATTTGGTATTATATGCGAATCCGTGTATCTTTATGTTTTGTCTAATCCGAGACAAGAGAGATTCTAGTGCTAAAGTAAAGAGAAATCGAGAAAGGGGACAGTCTTGTCGGACCCCCCTACTTACGGTCAAGTAAGTAGGTGTCAGCCCATTGGCAAATATGGTGGCTTGTGGGTGAGTATATAAAAGATAAATGAAAGATATAGGGGCATATTTATACTCCGTTTGCGCTGAATTTGCGTCGTTTTTTTCGACGCAAATTCGGCGCAAAACTAACGCCATATTTATCATTTGGCGTTAGACGCGTCTAGCGCCAAAGTATGAGGAAAGAGCGTCATTTTTTTGCGTGAACGCCTTCCTTGCGTTAATGAGATGCAAGGTAGGCGTTCCCGTCTAAAAAAATGACTGCGACGCAAATGCGTCGTATTTATACTCCCGGGCAAAAATCACGCCCGGGAGTGGGCGGGGCAAAAAACCCTGCATTTGCGCCTCTTTTTAACGCCTGGGTCAGGGCAGGCGTTAAGGGACCTGTGGGCTCAAAATGAGCCCACAGCTGCCCTCCCATGCCCCCAGGGACCCCCCCTGCCACCCTTGCCCACCCCAGGAGGACACCCAAGGATGGAGGGACCCATCCCAGGGACATTCAGGTAAGTTCAGGTAAGTATAATTTTTTTTTATTTTTATATTTTTTTTTGGCATAGGGGGGCCTGATATGTGCCCCCCTACATGCCACAATGCCCAATGACCATGCCCAGGGGACATAAGTCCCCTGGGCATGGCCATTGGGCAAGGGGGCATGACTCCTGTCATTACTAAGACAGGAGTCATGTAAATGGCGTCTGGGCGTCGTTAAAAATGGCGCAAATCGGGTGGAGGCGATTTTTTTGCGTCAACCTGACTTGCCCCATTGTAAGACGCCCTAACGCCATTTTCCCCAACGCCGGCGCTGCCTGGTGTACGTGGTTTTTTTCCACGCACACCAGGCAGCGCCGGTCTGCTAGCGCCGGCTAACGCCATTCAATAAATACGGCGCCCGCATGGCACTTCAGAATGGCGTTAGCCGGCGCTAATCTTTTTGGCGCAAAACTGCGATAGCGCAGTTTTGCGTCAAAAAGTATAAATATGGCCCATAATTTTAGGGCCAAAACCAAACCAAGTAAGTCTGTGAAAGAGAAATTTCCATTTCACATGATCAAAAGCCTTTTTGGCATTAAGGGCAATGGCTGCCACGGGGTCAGGTAAACTGGGAAATAACATCAAAGAAAAAACGTGTGTTTGACTGTTCTTTTCCCAAGAGTTTAGGGAGGAAGGGTTCCAATCTCCAAGATAATGCTTTGGAAAAAATGGTGTAGTCTAAGCTGACAAAGGAAATGGGACTGTAGTTCTGGCAATAATGTAGGTCCTTCCCCTCCTTTGGGATAAGACATATAAGTGAATAAAAGAAAGAGCTAGGAAGCTGGAGGAGATGGTAAATGAATGGTTAAGGGTACATATTTTTTGAAGGAGTAATTTAGAAAAATAAGAATAACATTCAAATGTGAAACCAGCAGGTCCAGGAGCTTTATCTTTTTTATGGGAGAAGCACAAGTTGAAGATCTGATTGTGTAATGTCTGTTTCCAGAGAAGAGAAACCTAGCTGGGAACAATCTGGTTTTTGGACAGAGGATAAATATTGTGAAATGTCTGAATTGAAAGGTTTCTGCTCCAGTGAGTAGAAATTGGTATAAAAATGTTTACATTGATTTAAAATGTCTATTTTTTATGAAACGACATGGCAGAGTCATCAGTAACATAATCTATATGTAATTTGTTGTCTTTTATTTTAAGATAGTTAGCCAGTTACTTCCCACATTTATTTTGATCCCCATAAAATGTGGCACTGGATTTGAAAATATAAAAGGATGCATTATCTGTGAATACTTTATTGAAATTAGGTTTAGCATTATCGAGTTGCTCTAGTGATTGCTGCATGTGTTATGTATAATATGTATGTTTAAGGTGTTTTATTTCCTCAACACTTTGCTTGGACTGTATGTGAGAAATTTTCCTTTTCTTAGATATGTATTTAATGATAAAAGTATTGGTTAAAGAAGAGGTAAAAGTGTTAGCCAACAATAAAATTAATTATTCAAATGCCATCTGTTGGGAGAGGTCTGTTTAAGTAAAAGGTCAGGTTGTACAGAAACCGGGGCATGTTCTGATATTAAAATAGCACCAATATCGGCTGTGTGTAAGGATTAGGTAAGAGAGTGGGATATGAAAATGTAGTCTATCCGAGGCTGGGTGTGGTGAACTGGAGAGTAATATGTATATTCTCTGAGTGTGGGATTTCACAAAGGACAAGCATCAGTTAGGTGGCGCTGTTGAATAGCTGGTACAAATGTTTTTTGTGAATTGTTTGGGATATAGTGAGAGGAGGAATGCCTATCAATAAAGGGATCAACAAATTGATTGCAATCACCTGCTAAAACCAAATTGTAATCAGGATACTATAGACGTTTCTCATGAATAGTTGTCCAAAACTGACAATTTGGAGCATTAGGGGCATGTAGATTAAAAAGTACAATTGGAATCTTATCAATATACAATTTAAACAATAACCATCTCCCTTCTTCATCTATTTTCTGAGATACCAGCTGAATATGCAAAAACTTGTGACATAAAATGATGAAACCATGTTTTTGCCCTACCCTTGAGAAAAGAACACATCAATCACTCAATCAATCAATCAGGGAATTTGTAAAGCGCACTACTCCCCCGTGAAGGTCTCAAGGCGCCTAACACCATTGGTGTAATTTCACAGATTTGCTGTCGGAGATGCATTTCCTGAAGGAAAGCAGCATGAGCATTAATCCTTGCTAGATGAGTTAAGACTCATTGGCCCTCATTATGACATTGGCGGTAAGTCCCGCTTACCGACATGACGATTGCCACCAACATACTTCCACCGTGGTGGTTTACCGATACCCATATTATGACCCACACATAGCAATCCGTCACTATACAGACACACACACAAGTCCGCCAGCCCAAAGGTCAGTGATAAACTGGGGGCAGCAAAACCCACACCGTTACGCCAACAGAACTACGCCCACAGCATTATGACCCCCGAATCACCACTGTGGACATTCAACCGCGGTAAACCATTGGCGGTACATACCCTGCGCTCAAAATACACACACACTAACAAAACAACACAACATTAGACAATTCAAACTACACACACCTGACACACATACACACACCACACCCACACCATTATAAAACACACACACACCCTTTACCCACAACCCTTCACGACGCGAAACAATTGACAACTGAGAGAGAGACACACCAAGAGCACCCACAGAGCCAGAGCCACAGAACACCATCACTCATACACCATCCACGCACCTCACACACACATCCCAACACATCACCCCACACACCCTCACACACACACTACACCCATGGCACCACCAAGACACCCCAAGTTCTCAGAGGAGGAGCTAAGGGTCATGGTGGAGGAAATCATCTGGGTAGAGCCACAGCTATTTGGATCACAGGTGCAGCAGACATCCATTGCCAGGAAGATGGAGCTATGGCGGAGAATCATGGACAGGGTCAACGCCGTGGGACAGCACCTCAGAACAAGGGACAACATCAGGAAGAGGTGGAACGACCTGTGGGGGAAGGTATGTTCCGTGGTAACAACACACCAGATAGCTGTACAGAGGACTGGCAGTGCACCCCCACCTCCTCCCCCACAACTAACAACATGGGAGGAGCAAGTCTTGGCAATGCTGCATCCTGAGGGCCTGGCAGGAGTAGCAAGAGGACTGGACTCTGGTAAGTCAACTCTTTACTAGTTTCACCTCCCCCACCTGCATGCCATCACAAACTCCCACCCCTACCCTCACCCCCATCACTCCACCACCTCACATTTACCCCACCATCACAACCCACCCATCCCAATACCAAGCCCTGCATTCAACACCAACGCATGGACCCCCATCACAGACCTGCATGGACACCCATCACTAAAGCATGCACATTAGAGAGAATCACCTAGCCCTCAAAATCACTACTCACACAAGGCAAAGCTGACAGGGCAATCACAACCATACAGGGCAACACAGCCAAGCACAGGATGTCACACACAGAAACTATAACACTGCGTTTACATCCCCACAGGTCTCCCAACTAATGTCACCGGAGAGGAGGTGCCAGCAAAATCCAGTCCCCCCCAGAAGAGGCCCACAGTGATGACAGCAGCTCTGCTCGCCTGGATCAGGATGACCAACCTGGCCCATCAGGGATCTCCGGACAGTCGGTTACCCAGGCACAATCCCATACCACCACAGAGCCTCTCGCCTCAGGAAACACCAGCACAGCACCCATCCAGCGGGCCCATACCTCTGTCCCCAGGACACGTCAATCAGCAGTGTGTCCACCACTACAGGGACCCCAGGCAACCCCACAAACACAGGACGATCAGGGACCTGGGGTCAGTGGCAGTGGGCACACGGTTCAGGGGACAGAGGCACAGGACAACAGGGAAGCTAGGAGGACTGCTGTGCGACAGGGGGGGGGGCACAGGCCCAGGGAACCGACTCTCCATGAGGCACTCACCAACATCCTGGGAGCATATCACCATTCCCAGGAGACGATGGGCCAGATACTGGACAAATTGCTGGAGACCCAGCGGCTGCAGGAGGAACAATACCAGGGGATCAGGGAGGACCTGAAGGACATCCACACCACCCTGGTCACCATTGAAGGGGTGCTGGCAGATATGGCCAACACCATGAGGGAGGCAGTGGCACACCACAGGGCCCCTGATACTAGCCACACCGATGAACAGCCCTCCACCTCTGCTGCCACTAGTGGACAGGAGGCCCTGCCCAGGAACAACAGGCCACCAGCACCCCTCCCCCTCCAGAAGGAGAACCACCCCGTAAACGGTCCCTACGATCCAGGCAGAAGCCAGAGAACATTGCCAAGACCCCGCCAGGAAATAAGGCTCTCCTGATTGTCACCCTTGTGTCCCACTCTGTCACCCTGTCCACCTTGAACTGCCATTGCTCCCCTTCCTATGCCCCCTTGGACAATGCACCTGTGATACAAATAGACTGGGCTCTATCCTGGACTTACCTCCATCACCCCCCCAGCCCATTGCACATCCCCTTCTACCTCTTAGCACTTAAATAAACACCCTTTGAAAAAATACAAGTATGGAGTATGTCAAATGATTTAACTATGTATTCGTTTAACAAGGTTTAAACACTGCAATACAACTGTACAGTAATGTATACATAGGAATGACCTGTAGTTGGCTGCAGTCAACACACCAGGTGCCAGAGTGGAGCACAGGTATCTGAAAATAGAGATGCCAAAGGGTACAGTAAGTGGCCATAGAAGTGGGAAAATCTGCATGCCATGTACAATGTCAAATACAAAACTGTGAATGCAAAGTGAATTAACAGTGTCTTACCTGTGTGTCACTTGAAGTACTGTTGTATAATAGCTGTTCTGTTGTCCTCATCCTCTGCCTCCTCATCTTCACTGTCCACAGGGTCCACTACTGCCACACACATATCTCCAGCCTCATCCTCCTGCAGAAAAGGCACCTGGTGTCTCCAGTCAAGGTTATGCACCATGCAGCATTCCACGATTATCTGGCACACCTTCTTGGGTGAGTAGCACAGTGACCCACCTGTTAGATGCAGGCACTGAAACCTGGCTTTCAGCAGGCCGAATGTCCTCTCTATTATTCTCCATGTTCACCCATGTGTCTCATTGTAACGTTCCTCTGCCTTTGTCCTGGGATTCCTCACAGGGGTCAGTAGCCATGAGAGGTTGGGGTAACCAGAGTCACCTGCAAATATCGAGGGACAACTGTTAGCCACACACTAACCCTTAGGGCCCACACCATACCCATACACCAACATCTACTGGGTGGGAACCAGGGCTCACCTATTAGCTACACCCGGTGCCTCTGGAGTTGAGCCATCACATATGGGATGCTGCTATTCTTCAGGATAAAGGCATCATGCACAGAGCCAGGATACTTTGCATTGACATGGGAGATGTACTGGTCCGCCAGGCACACTATCTGCACAATCATGGAGTGAAAGCTCTTTCGATTTCTGAACACCTGTTCATTTCTCGGGGGGGGGGGCATATGCAATATGTGTACCATCAATTCCCCCAATAATGTTAGGGATATGTCCCATTGCATGGAAGTCAGCTTTCACTGTGGCCAAATCCTCCACCTGGGGGAAAACGATGTAGCTGTGCATGTGTTTTATCAGGGCAGACAACACTCTGGTTAGCATTATTGAAAACATTGGCTGTGACATTCCTGCTGCCAAGCCCACTGTCACGCGTGGGTTTGTGAGAAGCACCTTAGTTCTCACTTCCAAGGGTCCATGACTGGGGTGCCACCACTTGGCAGGACAGACTCCCCAATGGCAGAGTACAGGTGCAGATGTAGGCAAATTGGAAGTATTTTATGTCCCTGAGACTTCAGAAAACAGGAGACCAGTCAGATGGCCCATAGAGTCACTCTTGGCTCTGGAAAGAAGAGATGCAGGTCCATTCCTTCTCACTCCCAAGCAAGAGAGCATCAGGTCAGCAGAGCAAAGGAGTCTAGCAGAATAGCTGTCCAGCAGTGAGCCAGTTGCCAATAAATGGAGCACAGATAGAACTTGCACAAGAGGGGGGATCCCAGTGGGGTGACGGATAGCAGATATCAGGTCAGATTCCAGTTGGGCACACAGCTCTGTGATTGTGGCCCTGTCAAGTCTATAGGTGAGGATAATGTGCCTGTCCTCCAGTGTTGCCAAGTACACCAGCAGTCTGTACACAGGGCGATGCCTCCATCTCCTATTCATCCTCAGCGGTTGTAATCTATGGGGCAAAATGGGGAGCAGCTCGTCAGTATTCCACATTTCCAAACACTATACTGCAGTGCATATTGTGACAGTAACAGTATGTTGTTGGATAGGCCCAAATGGTGCGTATGTGTACTGTGACGCAGTTAGGTGCCATGACCTGCCCCCGCCCCCGAAATGGCGTCCGCCTGTCCTGTTTGGAGGGACAGATGGAAATGAGGTAATTCCGCTGACGTTGTGGGCCATTGCGGGAGGTAGTCGAGTACCGCCGTGCAACACCTCATTGGTTGTCTATGGGCTTATGGGTTACAGTGGCCAATGGTGATGTACGCAGGTGGTGACGGTACCCACCGCCGCGGACGTGACTGCCATTTTCTATCTGTTTACTCATTTGCTACCTGACCTTCAACAGGAGAGGACCTACACTGCAAGTGCTGCTGTGACCTGTGTCTGGAACCGACCATGGCTTGTGTCACTGGGGAAAGGACACCTGCCTTCACCGCTGTGGAGTTGGAGAGACTGGTGGATGGGGTCCTACCCCAGTACCGAATGCTGTATGAACCTCCAGACCAACAGGTGAGTACACTGTGAGCACGATGCAAGGGGCATGGATGCATGGAGTGCTGTATGTGAGGGCCTCATGTGGTGGGGGGGTGGAAGGGTTCTGGGGAGCATGATGCATGTATGGTGGGAAATGTCTGTGGGTAAGGGGTTGTGAGGGCTATGGCGGGCCATGAGTGTAACAGGCCGGACGGTATGACTGATACCTTTTTCAATGTATCTTTTTCTGCAGGTCAGTGCCCATCACAAAAAGGGTATATGGCGTGCCATCGCCAAGGACCTGCGGACCCTGGGTGTCTACAACAGGCAGAGCACCCACTGCCGCAAATGGTGGGAGGACCTGAGACGCTGGGCAAGGAAGATGGCGGAGGCCCAGCTGGGGATAGCCTCCCAATGAGGAAGGGGTGCCCGTCGAACCCTGACACCCCTGACGGCCCGCATACTGGCGGTGGCCTATCCGGAGCTGGATGGGCGCTTGAGGGCATCACAGCAGCCACAAGGGGGTGAGTACAGTTCCACATTATACTACTTGTGCGTGGTGGGGTGGTCTCCAAGTGGTGGATGTGGGCCTGTGGGTGCCCCTAGGCCAGGCCGGGCATTGCAGGGTAGGCTCCATGTTGGGCAGGGGCTGATGAACACCACCTCCAACCAGGCTAGTAGGCATCCACTAATGGGCAGGGGTCTGTGGGTCTCAGGTATGCTGCAATTGGCTTAGGTATTCCTGTCCATGGGCTGGTGACTAGCATTGTGACTCTTAGTGCATTGCCTAGTGCGTAGGGCTGTTCCTTGTGTGTGTGTGTGTGTGTTGTGTACGTCAACGGTGGTGTTGTTGCTGCCATTGACCAAGTGTATCCTTTGTCTCTTCCCCCTTTTTTTGTTTTGTCACCCTGTCCTTATGTGCATAAGCATCATCTGGTGGAGGAGCAGAGGCACCGGCAACGGAGGGAGCTGCATCCCACAGGGCCCAGGCGGCTGAATCCACTGACGGTGAGGGCACCAGTGGCGGAGACAGGTTGGGACAGTTTGGACTGTGATACCTCCTCCGATGGAAGCTCCCTGCTGGTGGCAGACACCTCAGTGCCCACCCCAACTACAGGTACAGCCACCACCCCGTACCAGCACTGCCCTCCCAGCAGCCCCTCAGCGAGTTGCCTGTGCCCGCTCACCCAGGAGGGTGGGCATCTCCTTTGCCACAGGCACCTTAGGCCCTGCCCCAGTTAGCCCTGCTGCTCTGAGTGAGGAGGCTATTGACCTCCTGCGATCCATCTCTGTTGGGCAGTCAACCATAGTGAATTCCATCCAGGGCTAGGCAGGCCATTTGCAACAAACAAATGCATTCCTGGAGGGCATTCACTCTGGCATGGCGGCCCAACAGAGATCAATCCAGGCTCTGGCCTCCTCCCTGATGGCAGCCATTGTCCCTGCCTCTAGCCTCCCCCCTCCAACTTCCTCTACCCAGGCCCATTCCCCTCAACCCAAACCTATCCCAAGCACACATTCAGACCAGCATGCACCCAAGACAACACACAGGAGTGGCTCAGGCATGCACAAGCCCCACACATCATCCCACAGGCACTCACACAAACACCATCCATATGCAGACATAACAACACCCACTGCCTCCACTGTGTTCCCTCCTCCTCATCGTCCACCACCCACCCCAGTGGCATCACCACTCACACCTGCATGCACTATATCCTCATCCACTACCACCAGCACACCTATCACTACACACCCCTCACTAGCAGTCACCACCCCCACATCCATGCACACTTCCCCTGTGATCTCGCCCTCCTGTTCCCACTTAAGGTACACAAACGCAAGCAGTCAGACACCCAACAGCCATCCACCTCTCAACAGCATCCAGCCCATGCACCTGCACCCAAACACAGCTGACAGACACCTCCAACAACCACCCCCTCTTCCTCCACTCCCATACCTTCACTCTCTTCCCGCCCCAATGTCCCTAAGAAGCTTTTCCTCTCTGCCGTTGACCTCTTCCCTACCATTCTCCCCACCCTTCACATCGGGCCAGGGTGGTCAGAACCCAGGCTAGCACCTCAGCCACCCAGTCCACGGCCACAGTAGTGTCGGCAGATACTACAGGTGGGAGAGGCTCCAGGGAAGCAACCATCAGCACTGACAGCGTGCCTGTGCCAGCTGCCAAGGGGAAGGGCAAGGAGGCACCACCAGCTGCCAGCTGCCAAGGGGAAGGACATGGAGGCACCACCAGCTGCCAAGGGGAAGGGCAAAGGCTCTGCACCTGCAGGCAGGCCAGGCAGGAGGCCTGGTGCTGGGACTGATTCTGAGCCCCAACCAACAACCATGGCGGTTTAGCCATCCAAGGCTGCAGGGAAAGGGCTGGAGCCTCCCCCCACCGCCACCAGCACCGCCACCAGCACCACTGCCAGCAGCAACAGCCCCAGTGGGCAGCTGTCCGAGGCTGCAGGGGAAGGGCTGGAGCCTCCCCCCACCACTGCCAGCCCCGACACCAGCACCACCACTGCCATCACTGAGCAGCTGTCACCGCCGGCGGGCCGTTTGTAGTCCTACCTCCATGGGCTGTAGTGCGTCCTGGATCATGCAAATCCTGTAGGTCTGATACCCATGTGAGAGACTGTGACCTTGCACTCCCCAAGATCTGCATCACAGGGCACAATGCCCCCTCCAGAACCAGTGGAAGAAGCCATCCACTCACCCCCTCCTTGCCAGGAAGAAGCACACTGGGCACAAGGCCCCCTCCAGAACCAGTGGAAGAAGCAATCCACTCACCCCCTCCTTGCCAGGATGAAGCACACAGGGCACAAGGGCCCCTCCAGAACCAGTGGAAGAAGCCATCCACTCACCCCCTCCTTGCCAGGATGAAGCACACTGGGCAAAAGGCCCCCTCCAGAACCAGTGTAAAAAGCCATCCACTCACCCCCTCCTTGCCAGGATGAAGCACACTGGACACAAGGCCCCCTCCAGAGCCAGTGGAGAAGCCACCCACTAGAGAGACTGTGGCTTTGCACTCCCCAGGACCAAGCAGTGGGCAAACCACCCACTAGAGTGACTGTGGCTTTGCACTCCCCAGGACCAAGCAGTAGGCAAATCACTCACTTGAGAGACTGTGGCTTTGCACTCCCCAGGACCAAGCAGTAGGCAAACCAGCCACTTGAGAGACTGTGGTCTTGCACTCCACAGGACATCGCAAAGGGCATGTAGCCCCCTCCAGGACCAGTGGTGTTGTACCATCTTCCGGCTGAGGTGCCCCACCCCCTTCCCCATCCCCCTGAGGTGCCTGTGTATTTTCGACCTGATGCCCATGCAGTGTTTTCTCTGTGTTGTTACAAGAGTCAAGTGGGGCCTTGGCCTAAGTGATGTGGCCCTGTGGCCCACGGACATTGAGGACTGGGCAGTGTCCCTCCATTTGTATAGATGTATATACTGTTTTGATTTTGAATCACAAATTTCTACTTTTTTATCTTTTTACACTCACTTTAATCAATTCCTTTTGTCCTTGCATTATTCCTGAGAGGTACGGGTGTATATGTCATGTTACTGCATCTGTTTGTGTGTATGGTGTTGGGGGGTGGGGGTGTTGCATGTTGTGTGTGTGTGTCACTCTCTTTTTCCTACCCCCTCCCTTGTGTGTTAGGCGGCAGTACTCACCGTGGTCGTCTTCGCTGGCATTGATGTTCGTAGTGAATGAGGAGGTATACAATCATGGGAAATATGTGCAACTCGGGCTCCATGGCGTTGTGGTTCTTCCTTGAGTCTCCAAATGTGAGTCCTTTGCCTTCTGTGTTCTGTTTCCGCCGTGCTTTTGATGTCATTGGTACGGCCCCGGAAAAGGTGGCTTATAGGCCTGTTGTAATATAGTGGGCGGTACATTGTCTTCCGCCTGGCTGTTGGTGGTTACCGCCGCGGTGCTTGTTGCTACTGCAGTGGCGGTCGGTGTGTTAAAGTGGCTATATGTGTGGGCGGTTTCACCGTGGTCAAAATCCCATTTTTTTTACCGCAGGCCTTTTGGCGGTATTACCGCCGCTTTATTACCGACTGCCAGGGTTGTAATGAGTGCCATTGTCTTTTGATTGGAGAGTTTAAACCCATTACATTCCAGGACACCATTGTCAAAACCATTGGAAAGTAACAATATGAAAAATACAATCTGACAATAATTAAGAGAAGTGAGAAGAGAACCAGATAGGTGACAAGAGAAATGATAACGGAAGAAACAGAGAGAAAAAGGCAGAGGGTGGGGGAGGAGACCACATGAAAAGACAGTACGTCCGGACTCCAGAGGAATGACAAGGCGCACAATGGGCGATGTAACATGAAATGGTAAACGAGGGTAAGCACAAGGATTTATCACCCCTGCAACAGATGAAAGACAAGAAGGTAAATTATTGTAAGAAATACTAAGAACACCTAAGAAAAACTGTTTCCTAAAGGAGTAACATGAAAAATAGTTCAGCAATTCCACATCGAACTGTAAAGAAAAAAGGCAGTAAACACCGAGTATAAAGTAGGTAAAGTGAGGAACAAAAAGTCTAAGTAGATGAATGAGCCGATGTGACAATGTCCATAGTCTCTGCCCTGCAAGTGCCAAGGAAAGACTGTAAGTGACAAGGATCCTCAAAAGTCATCATCTTGTTCTTGTATGTAGCTTAAAAATACAAAAGGTGGAAAAGCCCAAAGCATGCTTCAAGAGAATGAAGAGTAGGTCTTACACTCAAGAAAGTCTGTTGCCGGTCTGCAGTGCTCTTAGCATAGTCCTGAGAGAAGATGTTATGTCCTGACCAGGAAATGTGCTTAAGCCATCTAGTAGCAGATATTACCTGCAATAAATTGGTGCATTCCAGGAAGTACAAAATAATCTCCTTTGGTCTTTTGGAGGTAGTAGGAGTTGATAAAGTATGGGCAAGCCTGTGAGCTCACTGGATGTTAAGCAACAGGTTTGGAGGAAGATTCAAAACCTGAGGTAAAAAAACTTTAGAAAAAAGCAATATGAATTGACCCTTTAGAACCTTCAGGGAGACCATAAATGCGAAGGTTATTCCATCTGTTGCGGTTTCAAGGTCCTCAACCTATTTCTGAAGAGAGGCTATCTGCATTTGCATAGGGTTCACTTTTAGAGAAATTTCATTAAGGCTGAATATTTGTTGCTCCGCAGTAGATATTCTCTCTTCCATATGCTACCACCTAGCTGCTAAAATCTGTAGTCTAGCGGTAGTCTCCTCTATAAAGAGACACAGGGCCCTAATTTCTTTCAGTAGAAGGTCTAATGAGGCATTTGGAAGAGTTTTTTGGGAGAACGTGGGTCTTTTTTAATGGCCGCCTTGCTAGAGGTAAATCCTGTGTTCAAGAAAAACCTTCAGGCATATTAAGCAAGTTCTTCACTGTTTTGACAAGCGCTGAGGGACTAGAGACTAGTGTGCGACCAAAAAATGCGGACTGGCATGAGGCAGTTATTAGCGCTCATTGTGCGTCTCCTGATATAAAATGGTGGCCGCTATCAGGGCTGATGAGCAGTACATTAAAAGGAAGCAAAGATGCCTACCCAAGTGCTGAAAATGATGTCCACAGCTTATGACGCTGTTCCGTAGCAATTACATGTGTACAAAAGTCAGAATAGATGTGGGAAGCCACCGCCGCATCAATTCTCCGTGTGCCTCTCCTCAGTGCCTAGGATTGCCTAGGGGTACTGCCATCTTGTCTGAGTGCCAAGCAACGCCCCCCTTTCCAATCCATCCAAACATCCACTCAACCACTCATCCACTTTTTCAAGTGTTCGAAACAACACTATTTCTCATTTTATAATCACATTAAGCAGCTAGGAGGAATATGATATTTCAGAACTGTGCAAGACATTCTGGAAACAAAGGATGGAATCACAGACAAACATAGACTCCGACTAAAGTGCATTTTCTATGCTGTGCCTGAAGCCATTAGGCAGATTGCATGCTTTTTTGCTGTCTACAAAGAAACGGTACACATTCAGGTTGTTATATGTTCAAAAGAATATTGGCTGCACATTGCTGCCGTCTACAGGAGCCAAATTACATACATTGATTACATTTCCAGATTAAATCAACTGCAGTCACACTGTTCCAGTGTATCTGTTGATTGCTAGACTGATTCGTTAGTGCAAAATGTCAATTTTTCAATTGGTATAAATGTCGATTTTTGCCTTGTCAGATGTTGCAAATGTTGATGTAAAAATGCACCAATGATTGCACCAACATTACTGAAAGCTATGTGAATGGGAACTGTTAGTGCACTTAATCCCTCCTGAAATTGTAATATATAGGGGCATATTTATACTCTGTTTGCGCCACATTTGTATCATTTTCTTTCTGCCAATGCGGCATTAACTTAACTCCATATTTATATTTTGATGCAAGACCCTTTTAGCGTCAAAATATTGGAGTTTGCACCATTTTTTTGGATGCTTCAACCCACCTTGTGTCAATGAGATGCAAGGTAGGCATTCCCATCCAAAAAATGACAATATCCTCATAGCGCCATATTTATACCCCATGCTAAAATGATGCACAGGTGGGAGGCGGACACAAATAATGGTGTTAAGCTTGCTTAGTGCCATTTTTTAAGCATGGGTCAGACCAGGCATTAGGGGACCTGTGGACTCATTTCTATGGTCAAACATCATGAAATGGGTCCACAAGTGCCCACCTCAAGCCCCAGGAACACCCTCGCCCACAACAGAGGGACACAACAGGATGGGGGACCCCATCCCAGGTGAGAAGGGTATGTATACGTAGGTATTTCATAAGAAATTTCAAAGTGCCATTGGGGACCCTGACATGGCCCCCCCTGCATTGCACTTGGTGCAATGGCCATGCACAGGGGACACTGGTCCCCTGTGCTGGCCGTTGGAGTAGTGGGCATGACTCCTGTCTTTTCTAAGACAGGAGTCATGTTTTTGGATGGTTGTGCGAACGGAAATGACGCAAGGCTGGTTAGCAGAATTTTTTCTTCCGCTAACCATCCTTGCGTCATTTTCTGTTGAACAACCTCCTTTTCCCAGACCACCACTCCCACCCGGCTAGTGTCTTTTTTTTATGCTAGCCCAAGCTTAGCCCTGGCTTGCACCATTCCTTGAATATGGTGCCGGGCTAGAGCTGTAGAATGGCGCAAGCCGGTGCTAAACTTTGTTATGCAAAACTGCTTTAGTGCAGTTTTGCATCAAAAAATATAAATATGCACCGCAGACTCTAAGCCCTGTGCACAACAATACATACTTATGACTAAATTAACAATTTTTGTACGCCTGGCAGGAATTTACAAGGGATTCCTGGCTGGCCTAATTCTACTTATGTGTGCAGAGATCTCTGCCATGAGTGAGGAGATCTCCACACCCATAAATTCTCCTCAGGGGTTGGTTTAAAGGCATTCCAATACTTGGCTTGCCTTAAAAGTGTGAAAACACCCACACAGGGACATTTGTCAGCATTCTGCAACTATGACCTGGCCCTTTTCCACACTGCAAATGATCTGAGATTTGATCTAGTAGAACCTGGAAAGGAGAACAGATCACCCCCTCACAAAAACAGAAGGAATAATAAAAAAAAAAAGCTACTTCAATCTATATGGAAACTTGCACCGGGCACAGCTTTCTATGAGGATTCTGATATTGGTGATTTGCAGAAAGCAAGAGTAATGGTAAATCTTTAGTTACTGAGGGCCCTATCCCTACAGAATTTGTACACATGTTGTAATGCAACTTCCATCTGTTCCTGACCTGAAGTGCACTACATCGAGCAAACAAAACCATGCCCCAAAGACAGATGCAAAAATAGACATCCTCACTTCAACCTCATCCACACTAAAGAAGATTGTATTTTATCTGACAGTTGAATCAACAACAAAAGAATTAGGACTTCATTTACAAGGCCCGTGGTGCACAGCCGTGCAGCATGTGCCTTGCTGCGCCACCCTGCGCCACTGGGAAAGGGCAGAAATGTGCTGTATCTCCAAAATACGGAGCATGTCTGTCTTCTTCCCCTGCGCTGGTGCATAAATTGCTCCTAGTGCCAATGCAGGCACCCTTGCACCACAGTGCAAGGGAGCCTGAGTTGCGGGAATTATGTTTTTGTGCAGGAAGGGTCAACTTCCTGCACAAAAACAATCACAAGAAGTGTTTTCCTCTTTCTATGTGTGCTGCAGAATGAGAAGAGGAAAACTGGGTAAAGCTATTTCTCCCTGTTGCATCATTCTTACATCACCCCTGAGGTGGCGTAGGAATCTAAAACATTCCCAGATTGTAAATCTGGGAATGCATCAGATTCCTTCCGGTTCCATAACTGTTGCATGGGAACACCCCAAGCAACACCCATGGAAATGTTATGCATGAAATGGGTTCATATTTACAAGACCATGAAAAGCCATGCAAGGGAGCTTTGCGTGGCCTTGTAAATATGGGATGGCACACTGCGCCACCAGAACATAAAAAAATATGATTCTCCGGTGGTGCAGTGTGACACTAGGGCCTTGTAAATGAGACCCTTAGGGGCTTATTTACAAACCCATTGTGCCGCCGGTGCATCACTTTTTTCTATGAGAAAAAGTGATGCACTGCTGGTGCTAGGGGCTTGTAAATAAGCCCCTTAGTATTTTTGCAACAGCCACAATCAGTCACTTATTTGGTTGAATGGTGGCACTTTAAAACGTGCCCACTACACCTCGTCCAAACCTACATGATACATAGTCAACATCGGAATAACAACATCCCACAAATACAATATTTACATGACTTCCCAACAAACAAAACAGTACCTAACGTGAGTTATTATACACAAACTGTAAGGAAACTGGTCATTAGTTGAGTGTCTTACACAAGTAATGGGTCCAAACGCCCCATTATAGCCTTAACTCTCATGGTAGGGCAGCAGAGCATCCCAAGTTCTACTAAAGGGAGGTGGTGTGGGCTAGTAATTACAAATTACTAGCATGCAATATTAACACTAAATAGTGATTGTCCAGTCTGTGCTTGTTCTTTTGAAAAAGGAAAAGTATATTTATTTCACACACATTTCTCAATGCTAAGCAATAATTTACAAATATACATAAGGTTGATGGAAATACCTTGTTATGACGTTGTGTAGTCCCCTCTGATCCCTAAAGGGTTCAAGACCAACAAACACATTCGACTTGGTCAGAGGTTCAATATAAAAAAAACACATGTCGAAATATCATCATTTTAGGAGGAAATGCAATAATCAAAAATAACCATGTTTAACTGCACTTATTAATGTTAATTAATGAAGCATATACTTTCTGATCAGTTCTCATTGTTGTTAGAAAATGGGTTTCTGGTTGGCAGAGAAATGCATCCTGTCCAAGCAGCAACCACAATCCTATTCAGAATAAGTCATAAGCATATCCTAGGCCAACCTGTGCTCACCTTCTGGTAGTTTAGTGCAGAGCAGTCATGCTTAACTTAAGAGGCAATGTGTAAAGTATTTGTGCAACACTTCAAACAGTAAAAGAGTAAGAACACCGCACAAAAAGATACTACACCTGGTTCGAAAAGTAGAGCTTAATTTAATAAATAAAACAAGACCAAAAAGAAAATCCAGTAGAACTTGAGGTACGAATTTTTAAAGAAATTGAGGAAGGTGCAGGGTGCAGCTGAGGTGAAACGTAGGTTCAGATCCCGCAGCAGTCAGAGGTGTATTGGTTTTCTCCTTGCAAAGTCGGCGATGCATCAGTTCCGAGTGTGATGTGCTGGTCCCAAATGTGACGTGCCGGTTATTCTCCTGTTGCAGATGTTATGTTATGCTATGTTATGTTATAGCATTTATATAGTGCTTGGTTACTCCAAAACAGGTTCCTGTGCTAGGAAGTCAGGCTATCAGAACTACACAGGAAGAGATTATTCTTATGTTTTAAACGGCCACGTTTTGAGGTTTTTTTGGAAGGTCAGTTTTCCTGCCTCAGGTAAAGAGGGAGGGAGCTCCACAAGTTGGGGGCCAGAAGGCTGAAAGAGCGGTCACCCATCCAAGCTCTTTCCACTCCTGACACAGCCGCTAGCCTGGCTTCAAAAGATCTGAGGTCCTGATTAAGACTGTAGGGCTTAATCAGAGTAAGAAGATGCTTTGATTCCAAGGGCAATGTGCCGGTTCCGAAGGCAATGAGCTTGGCCCACTCCACACAGTGACTTAGATACACCAGTTCCGATCAACGCAAAGACCAAGATGCACTGGTTCCGATGAGGATGCATGGGTTTGTGAGAAGCACCTTAGTTCTCACTTCCAAGGGTCCATGACTGGGGTGCCACCACTTGGCAGGACAGACTCCCCAATGGCAGAGTACAGGTGCAGATGCAGGCAAATTGGAAGTCTTTTATGTCCCTGAGACTTCAGAAAACAGGAGACCAGTCAGATGGCCCATAGAGTCACTCTGGAAAGGAGAGATACAGGTCCATTCCTTCTCACTCCCAAGCAAGAGAGCATCAGATCAGCAGAGCAAAGGAGTCTAGCAGAATAGCTGTCCAGCAGAGTGGCAGTCCTTGTAGCAGCAAAGCAGCCCTTCTTCGTGGATGAGTATCCACAGGTCCAGAAGTGTACTGATGTGGTGGTGTCAGAGGTCCAGTACTTATATCTAGTAGCACCTTTGTAGTGGGGGATACTTCAAAGAAAGGTCTTTGAAGTGCACAGAAGTACTCCCTTCCTGCCCTGGCTCTAGACTCTCCACAGGTGGGTATTGCGCCCTTTGTGTGTGGACAGGACACAACCTATTCAGGTATAAGTGTGAGGCTGTGCACACTACCTCTCTCCCATCCTGCCCAGGATGGCCCATCAGGATTTAAATGGCCCATCAAGTCACACCTAAGCTCCCTTTGTGTCTGGTTGTCCAGAGGGAATGGACAAAGGCCAGCTGTCACCCACCCCAGACATGTATTCAGAGATAGGCAGCAGGCACAATAAGGCTACAATAAGAAAATGTAATTTCTAAAAGTGGCATATACAAACAGCCCCTAGAGGGCATCATAATATGGTCACCATAGACTTCACCCTTAGAGGGTGTTGCAAAACATGTACATACCTGTAGATGCCTTAAGACAACAATATTTACAACCATAAACCTAGCCCCTAGAGGGTCCCTCACTCACAGCTGAAGAGCACATGCTCCAGCCTCTGGAGTGCTTACAAATGGAAGAGAATACTGGGTTGGTCCTTCCTTTTAGGACCATGCAGACCTAGAGTCAGTGTTGTTTGTAGAACTTCCTGGGGAGGTTCTGCTACAAATTTGCAGCTCCCCCACACTCTCCTGGCATGGTTGGTGGCACCTTCACCATCTTGGGAGCCACCAATCACAGAATGTTTGGCAGCAAAACAAAGACGCACAGGGCATTATGGGGCGCTCTCTCCTGTGTCTGTGAATAATCAATGAGTGGCTCTCCCACTAGATCCAAGGAGAGCTGCTACCTTTTCTGTTCTTGCTTTTCTGTGCAGCCTCACACCACAAGGCTGTTTCTTTTCAGTTGGAGGTGCCCAGTACCCCCTATTCCTCTAGATGTTGGGGGCAGCCTAGGGAGCTCACCCTTGGACTGTCTCACTGGCTCCCACGTGGCCTGCATCTCCATGTGCATCTCCAGAAGCTGGCAGCATCTCCTTCCCTGCCCCTCCTGCGGGCAAGGCTCTCCTTTATCGGTACGGTGGCCGCCCACTTCCACCAGATATGGGCATGGGGAGTGGGTCAGGCCCACCAGTATTGGGGAGAAGGGGACACAACTGTGCTCCTGCTAGCAGTTGTGACATGCAGAGGTCAGGGGTGGGATCCCAGCTCCCTTTTAATAAATACACTGGGGGATGGGGTCCCAGGGCAATAGGGAGAATCTGAGCCAGAGGCCCCATGCATGCCTCCACCCTGATGGATTTTAGAAAGTATCTCATGTCCCGGGCCTACCCCTGGAGTAATAGAAGTTGTGGCAAAGCGACACATGCTTCTTCAGTAGAGGTCAAATGTTGACATTCTTCCAAATGCCATAATTCGGGCACTGTTGGGCTGATTTTAGCACTCTTGGGCTCATTTTCCTCTGACTAAAGAGCCCTAGCCACTTTCCTCAGGAAGCTGGTCCCACTGGCCCCCTGCACAAGCCTTTGCCCTTGGTTTCCTCTGGGCCTCTCTCCTCCTTGGTGCAGAAACCCTTTATTTTTCCCAACTAGTCCTCAGAGGGTGTAAGGGGAGGAGCAACTTCCCTGGTCCTGTGGAGAGCCCCACCTGGCAACAACTGCAGGCAGAGTACTTAGTCCAGATGGATATCAGAGAGTTACTCCTTCTAGTTGTTCATGGCTGCTGCCTCTAGTCCCGGTGTCCAGCAGAAAATCACAACCTGGAGAGTGCTCTCCCCCTTGTGCAAGACCTTTTAGGTGGGTTGGTATGTTCCAGAAGTGAGGCACTCTTGGACTATCTTGGGGCCCCACATCACCTCTCCACCCCTCTCCCAACCTTCCTGCACAACCTACCGGAACATTTAAAAATTGTGTTACCCAAGAGTCACTTGCCACGTCTACTCTGAGGGACTCTGCTCCACACCTCACTGACATCACTGCCAGGGCCCTAGTGAAGCATTATTAATTGGCCCCTTTGTGGGAAGGTCCTTTATTCCTGCTGCTGGAGAGAAATGCAATTAACTTGGCACAGGAGGGTGACATAAGGGTTGTGCTCTGATTCTGAGCTGAGCCTGAAAAATATGATAATCCTGGACGACGGACAAGCTTTTTGGAACTTGCAAAATTGATTTTCCCTCATGGGTTACACCCCAATTCGATATATCACTGGTCTCTGTATGTCAAAGGAAAGTGAAGCTGCACTTTAAGGCATCCTTTCCCATAGGGTATGATGGAGTTCACTGTAAACAAGAGACTAAACCACACTGACTTTCCCTATGGATGTACGCTAACCTTATGAGATCAATCCCAGGTCAACATCCAATCCTGCAGAGTCACCTCTGTACCAGGCTACTTGTGTGCAGTTACCGAGCTGAATACAACAGGAATCTCCCATGTGAAGCAAGTGTGCACAAGTGTAACCATCCAGGTGCCCTTTACCCTTGCTGCATCACAAAAGGTAGACACTGGTGGTACAACAGGTGCAGTCCATTTACCATGAGTTCAAAGTGGGTGAGTCACAAGTTGTGAGACTCACCCACATTAAAAAGGTCACATACCACGTGGTCAAAAAGCAAAAAAATCCAGGCGGATTTGACCGGCAGAATCCATTTCCTTACACAGATCAACAAATTTAACAACTATGCACATACAAAACTACGAATTGACTTTGACCATGCAATGACACTATTGATAAAGTTTTTACAAATAACAGATTCAAGGCTCTTACTTCATTGCAATTGGGCAAACTGTCACCATCTCCTAAAATCTACATAGAATCTTTTAAAAAGAGTGAATTTCAATTTCAAATTAAAAACCTATTTACCTCAATCTGTGTGCCCACTCTGATGCTACTTAACACAAAAATCACTTAACACTATAATCTATCAACTGACTTACTGTTTTATAAAAACAAAGAGGAAAAAGTCACACCCTTACTTAACTGCTTATAGGATACCTGGGTTGGACATCTGCACCAAGCTATACACTACAGTATTACCAAGTCAGATTCTACAAGCAATGGTGGAATGTACACCAGCACTGTGTTAAAAATATATGCAAAAAGAAGAACAGATGATGGAGGGAAAGCTGAATAAATCAAACAATTACACCCAGTAACAAATCTGGGTTTAATACATAATTTTCTGCTCACCACGCCACACCAGTTTGGACCCAGCCAAATGGAAATTAGTCCTGACCCTTCTCCCCATGGAAACAGTCTAGCCCGAACGGCTATACCAGATCCTCCCTGGACCGGAAACAGACATCCTGGGACTTGTTTCAGGGTATCACCCTTTCTCAGCCAAGCTAGCTTGAATCCACTGACATGGTGCCACATCTTGGCATATCCTTTCCACTTAGGGCAACAAAAGCAAAAAGAATAGATGATGGACGAATGCTGAACAAATCAAACATTCACCCCCAGTCACAGATCTTGGTTTAATCAATCTTTTTTTGCTCACCAGGCTACTCCAGTTTGGACCCTGCAATATGCAAATCAGTATTGACTCTGCTTCCCAAGGGAACAGTCCAGCCGAGCTGCCACACCAGATCCTCCCCGGACTGGAAACAAGCATCCTGGGGCTGGTTTCAGGGTATCACACTTCATCAGCCAGGCTAGCTTGAATCCAGTGGCACAGTGAGCACGGGACCCACGTCGGGCATATCCTTCCACCTTAGGGCAACAAAAGCAGAAAGAACAGATGATTGATGTAATGCTGAACAAATCCAACATTGACTCAGATTCACAGATCTGGGTTTAATCCATCATTTTTTTGCTCACCATGTCACCCCATTTTGAACCTAGCCATATGCAAATCATTCTTGGCCCTGCTTCTCATGGGAACAGTCTATCCCAAACTGCCAGACCAGATCCTCGCTGGACGAGATACAAACATGCTGAGGATGATGGATTTAGGCCCAGATTTGTGACTGGAGAGAATGTTTGACATTATTCATTATTCTGTCCAGTATCTGTTCTTTTTGCATTTGCTGGACTGTTGCCATAGGGAGCAGGGTCAACACTGACTTGCACATGGCTGGGTCTAAACTGGAATGGCATGGCAAGCAAAAAAGGGTGGATTTGGGCCCAGGTGTAGGGTGAATGTTTGATATTGCTCAGCATTCCATCCATCATCTGTTATTTTTGCACTTAAGTATTTATGCAGCACATAAACAGTAATAAAGTGAAAACACAGCATGAGCAAAATCCCAAATCAATTTAGAAAATAAGGAAAATTTAAATGAAACCAAAACTAATTGAATCCATTCAGTAGAACTGGAGCTATACATTTGAAAACTTTTGCTCCTGAAAAATTAAAGCACCAATTGCGGGTATTTGGTAGTGCGAGATCTGTGCAAAGTCAAAAGCTAAGACCAACCGCAATGGAGCATAGTTCAGCTACATGAGGTAGATTGGGACCAGTCTGGGCTTACCGCTGCTGTGGTGGTCTGCCCTCCACATTACAACCCAGGCAGTCATCTCTGCTGGAATCTGTGATCCCAATGGGTTAACGGCAGGTGCAGGTCGCAATCAGCCAGGGCGGTGCTGACCGCCCTCCTGAAAACATCCTGGTTCTCTGCCAGCCTTTTCATGGAGGTTCCACCACAATGAAAAGGCTGGCCAAGAACAGGTGCAGGGGGCCACCGGGGAGCCCCTGCACTACCCACACACCACCACATTGCTGTGCAGACAGAAAGTATTGCCAGGGTGCCGGTGCCCCCTGTGGGTGGCAACATTGCCACCGGCTCGATTACAAGCCAGTGACAATGCTGCCATCACTTTCCTGCTGGGCTGGCGGGCGGAAACCTTGGTTTCCACCAATTAGCCCAGCAGAAAAGTTGTAATGGGCCCGGCGGGGAGGTAGCCACTAAGGCGGCAACCTCCCCGTCAAAATTTCAGAGGATGGGTCATCCCATTCTCCAAACTCATATTCAAGCCCTTAATACCTTTTCAGAGGGGCCCCGCTGGACAGAATTTGCTGTTGTAGAGAGCATCATAGCAGGGCTACTGCAGTCAGGTCTACTGGCGATGCGTCTAGGGTGGCAGATATGCCCTGGTTTCCTGTCGGTGCTCAGGCGACTTTTTGGTGAACATTTTCTTAGTCGCATCTTTTAGGGTTAGTCATGAGCAGCACCTCCAGCACCACCGCCAAAGCTACCGCTTAGGGGGTGAGGACTCATTCCAACAGAGGCCAGATGCAGGGCTCAAGTTCTCTGGAGCTTTTTGTGTCTCTACAGTTCACGCAGGAGGCCAGACAACTAGCCTTGGAGTCACTTTGGTAGTACTAGACTCAAGCAGGAAGGCAGGTCCCAAGTAGAAGGCTGTACACTGGGTTGCAAGGCAAGCCTCAAGAAGCTGGGCAGTCCTCAGGTAGTAGCAGGGCAGTTCTCTGAAGTACAATGCAGGCCTCAAGCAGCAGGTCTGCCCTCTGGGGATCCAAGACAGTCCTTCTGATGTCCTGCGCAGGTCTAGGAGTATGCTGAAAAGTTACTCTGAGGGTCAATATTTATATCTGGTTCCATCTTTTGAAGTGGGGGAAACTTCTATGCTATCCCCAAATCTTGTTCTGGAAATTTTCTTCCTTCCCCTGACAAGGCTGTAAGAAGTTTAGGGTGATAAAAGACTAGTGTTAGGATTCTTTGTGCGATAGACAAACCCCTTTGAAGTACAAGTGTGGCAGAAAGCAGCCCCGCTCCCATCCATCCTGCCAGAAGGGAGCATCCTGCCTACACCTAAGCCCTTTTGTCTCACTGTCAGGAAGGAATACACAAAGCCTAACAGCAGGGTCATGTGACCCAGGACAATGGCAGCAGGCAGCAAATGGTTAGGACAAGAAAATGCAAACTTTCTAAAAGTGGCATTTTCAAAATTGTGACTTAAAATCCAACGTTACCATTAAAAAGGATTTCAAATTATAATAATTTAAGTCAAACATAACATCCCTACCTGTTACCAATCACAACTTAGCAACAATTAGCACCTAATGTTATCCAATTGAAGAGATGGGCCTTAAATTAGCAAAAAATGAATTTAGTTTTTTTTTTTACTACCAGGACATGTTAAACTTAAAAACAAATATTCCACATTTACAATATAAAGCAAACTACTCTATAGATTGCTTAGGGTCTACTTATGTGTATAGAAAGAAAGGCTTAGGCCTGGCAAAAGGATTATTTTGCCAGGTCAAATTGGCAGTTTTAAAACTGAACTACAGGTTGCAATGGCAAGCCTGAGATGTTTTAAAATGCCACCTTAGTAGGTAGCACAAGGAGTGCTACAGGCCCACTAGTGGCATTTAATGTACAGGCCCTGGGTACATGTAGTGCCACTTTACTAGGGACTTACAAGTAAATTAAATATGCTAGTTTGAGGAAAGCCAATTTCACCATGTTTAAAGGAGAGATCAGAAGCACTTCAGCCATAGTTAGCAGTGGTAAAAATGCACAGAGTCCTGAAAGCCAATATAAACGGGTTCAGAAAACAGGTGAGGTAAAGTTTGGGTGTGACCTGCAGACAGGGCCAAATCCAACAGTATCAATTTATAGGAATTCTACAGAAGGAGTGGAGCATATTTATCAAGATTTAAGAATTAAACACTCCCTAGCACAATCACAGAACCTTTAAACAAGACCATCCAAACAAACACAATGTATGCATGTACTAAGCAGCAAAGTCCAGCAATACCAAGAGCTTAAATGCCTGGACTACTTTGAATCCATTTCCTGGAGCTTATTTTAAATCAATCTGCTAATAACTATATGTTTTTTAATAAACAATATGACAAGCCAAAATTAAAATTACACAGTCATATTTATGAAATTCTATTACATATTGATCTTTATCATAACAAATTTAACATACAAAAAAAAATCAACCAAACCGAAAATGCCAACACATGAATCTAAACATTCCTATCAAAACCTAAAAAGTAAAATTCGCACAATACAAAATCAAATTTAAAAAATCAATCACGACAGGACACTCAATTGAGTAGCCACATGCTCAAAAATGTTTTTGATTTCATTATAGGAAACATATGCAAACAGCAAAACAGGCAGTTAAATACAAGTTGAGGTAAATAAATACAAATATGCATTGCCAATAATGAATAATAAAAATAGATACTTTTGTTTTTATTGCAAAAGAGAATCTATAAAACTCTCTTTGCACAACAATTTTTCTATAACAAAGCTCAAAAAGCAAGAAAGGTAAAGTAAAAGGTTGTTTTAAAAAATTAAATGCAACCACAAACTGAAGCATAAAGGGAATTGTATAAAAATGCTGGTCTACATTTTCCCAACAAAAATTCATATACAAATTAAAATACCTAAAACAAAATCAAAGGATGCAATGAAAAATACAGCTATGAATATTGTCGTTTTCAGTCACGTAAAAAAAATTAACAATGTATTTGCCAGTTCCACCTAATTAACTATACATACAACATTATTACAAAATGAATCTAAACATTGAAACAATTATTACTATTACAAATATGTTGCAAAAGAGAATCTATAAAACTCTCTTTGCACAACAATTTTTCTATAACGAATCTCAAAAAGCAAGAAAGCTAAAGTAAAAGATTGTTTTAAAAAATGAAATGCAACCACAAACTGAAGCATAAAGGGAATTGTATAAAAATGCTGGTCTATATTTTCCCAACAAAAATGCATATAAAAATTAAAATACCTAAAACAAAATCAGAGGATGTAATGAAAAATACAGCTCTGAATATTGTCGTCTTCAGTCACGTAAAAAAAACTTAACAATGTATTTCCCAGTTCCACCCAATTAACTATACATACAACATTATTACAAAATGAATCTAAACATTGAAACAATTATTACTATTACAAATATGTTGCAAAAGAGAATCTATAAAACTCTCTTTGCACAACAATTTTTCTATAACAAACCTCAAAAAGCAATAACGCTAAAGTAAAAGGTTGTTTTAAAAAATGAAATGCAACCACAAACTGAAGCATAAAAGGAATTGTATAAAAATGCTGGTCTGTGTTTTCCCAACAAAAATTCATATAAAAATTAAAGTACCTAAAACAAAATCAGAGGATGCAATGAAAAATACAGCTGTGAATATTGTCATCTTCAGTCACATAAAAAAACTTTACAATGTATTTCTCAGTTCCACCCAATTAACTATACATACAACATTATTACAAACTTCATCTAAACATTGAAACAATTATTACTATTACAAATATGTGCACACACTCTTGGTGTAACATCCGCAGACACTGATCTAAATGCAATTCCTTAACAAAACACATTAGACACACACCTAAAATCCTTTGCAGCCATTAAAATATAACTCAAACCTTTAGTTTAGTTTTTAAATAAAAATACAAATAACAACTGTGAAGAATTAGGATTCTTCTTCTGTTTCTGCCCCTTTAGCTCATTGCTGCTGAATGAAGAAATGACTAGTAAAATTGCCTTTAATAATGACCGTGTTTTAAATGAAATGACAAAATAGCTTTAATGTGAAAAATTTAGTTGTTTTCTCTATCAGAAATGTGTCATTTTTTATGCAAAAAATGTTAGCAATAAATTGGACTGCTTAAGAAGTTTATAAGAAAATACCATATAACGATAGGTCTAATCAATTTTTTTTTTAACACAAATGTATGCATTGTATATTTTTTAGGAAACAAAGTATGCTTTATTCAGTTATTAAAAATAAATGATTGTTTATAAACTAATAGTAATAAATGTCTTACTAATGTTGCCTATAAGAACATCTACATTTTAAAATGGGTTTTCTGACAACAAATGTTAAAATGTTAACTGTTATTATTAATTATTTTGTTTTTATAATAACTATTCTCTTGTAACAAGTACATTTTAAAATGCAGGTCCTCTATATTTATTTTAGTTTCCTATTAATTAATGTTTTGTTTAGGAAACTATTAATTATATATTAAATAATTACACTCTCATACTGTTATCATTAATTAATATGAAAATGTATTAGTTCTATAATTCATGACAAATGATACTTTTCAATAATACACACAGCACATTTAATTGATAATATATGATTTATCTCCAATCTCCGGTCTTACAAACATTGGAACAATGTACACACATGGGGGAGGGTTCAATTTACTACTCTGGCTCTAGGACCAAAAACGCTGGTGAAACTGCATATATTTTGGAGATCTGATTTACTATCCTGTGAGTCTCACAAATACTGGGGTCAGTACACTTAATCGGATGGGATGAATTTTCTATTCAAAGGGCCCGATTGGGAGTTTGGCAGCCTGTAGACCATCAAGTCCAACCTCCAGATTACAAGCACTGCAGTCAGACAGCCACCAGACTGCTGGCACCGCCAGCATCTGAGCTGCTGCTGCAGTGGAGACCGCATCTGTCAACACTGGGGGAGCCGGCAGTGGCACTGCAGTGGGTATTATGACCTGCCTGATCGCCGAGCTTTTCATGGTGGGGACCATGTCATGAACAAGTCAACAGACAGGCAGGTGAAGGGCCCCTATTCACGGCCCCAGGGGGAATTCGCTCATGTAGGTTGAGGCAGGAGCCCATGTGGGGCGCTTTTATGCCAGTGAAGTTTGTGAGTGCGCTGTGTGCCATGCACGATGTGATGCATGGGAATAGTGCGCCCAACTTGCTGGAGGCAGGGTGGTGTGACGGGAATTAGCTGCAGCCGCATTCCCATAGCTGAAGCATGCCACCACCATACCTGCCCGCTGACGCACCGCCAGCCCCGTGGGGAAATAACAAAGTGGCAGTCAGGAGGGTGTCGGCCTGGCACTCTTCAGCAGACCACCAACACTGTGGGCTTGCAGTGCACTGCCAAGCTTCTAATCTGGCCCTAAATCTAGTCCCATAAACATTGGATAGATTATTTATACTTGGGGGGTGATTTACTATTCTAACTCCAATCCCACAAACATTGTGGAAAATGTATATAAATGGTGGGGTGTTAAATTTAATATTCCAACTCCACAAACATTGGGCAAAGTGCAGGCTTATTCTGACTCTGATACAATGCCCCCGACTTAACCCGGACCTGAGGTTTAGTGTATAATAACTTAATCATCCGAGTTAAGCAGGGTCCAACGCCAAATCGCCGCTAGATCCTGAATAGATAGGGCCACTCTAGGGAATCAAAGGCCTTCTCCAAATCAAGGACAAGACATCCCGCCTGCGGCCAGTCCCGTCTCGCATAATGCATGACACGAAACAGCCGCCTGATATTGTGTGACGTATCTCTCGCCGGCACAAACACGTTCTGATCCGGGTGTACCAGGTCCGGTGTCATAGGCGCAAGACGCATTGCTAGCGCTTTGGCCAATATTTTATAGTCAGTATTAAGCATCGCCAGCGGCCGGTACGAGCCCAACTCCACCGGGTCTTTACCAGGCTTGGGAAGGGACACCAGCCGCGCCTCTCTCTGAGATGTTGCCAAGCATCCCCTCTGAACTGCCTCCTCATAAACGTGGAGTAACTTGGGTGCCAGAATTTAAGTAAAAACTTTGTAAAAGTCAGCCGGTAAACCGTCCGGGCCGGGCGTTTTGCCAGACGCCAGCTCACTAATACTGGTCTGTATCTCATCGAGGTCAAGAGGCTCCTCCAGCACCCTCACTTGGTCCTCCGTCAGACATGGGAGTTTCACACCAGCGAGAAACTCGTCACAAGACCGCTCAGTAGAGAGGGCTCTTGAGGCATACATCGCCTGGTAATGTCGCGTAAACGCAGAATGGATTTCCCCAGGCGTATGCAACAGATCACCAGCCTCCGAGCAGACCTCCATAACCGGGCCATTCTCGCAATCACGTCTAACCAGCCAGGCCAGAAGCCTGCCCGACTTGTCTGCCGAGGCATGCGTTCTCGCTGAGTGTGCAGCATAATTCAGACGACACAGCCGTTTAAGTAGCAACAAAAGTTCAGCACAGGCCTTGGACAACAATGCCTCCTCTGCTGGGCTTCTAGCAGCCTCTCTCTCCGGGCACAATGAGTCTCGCTCTATATGAGTCAGGTCATGCTCAATCGAGCGGCGCAGATTCCAATGAGTCCTCAGACAGTGACCTCGGATGAAGGCCTTAAAGGCATCCCATTCCATTAAGCCCGTTCAGGCCGTACCATCGTTATGCAAAAATTATTCAAGGATCGCCGTGTCTAGTGATGCCTTAAAAGTGGCATCTTCTAAGAGCTCAGGCCTACGCTTCCAGGTAGGGACAGCTGGGGGAGAAAAATCCCAACCCAGGCACATAATCTGCGGGTTGTGATCGGAGTGCCTACGTCCCAGGTAATCTATGCCTACTACTGCTGAGGTCAAATTCCGTGTGCAGAGCATCCTGTCCAGGCACACATGTAGGGAGTGCGGGGCAGAATAATACGAGTAAACTATGTCTGCAGCATACCGCTGCTGCCATATATCTATCAGCTGCCAGTGTTGCGTCCAAGTCACCAACCCACGCGCGGCTGCCACAACAGGGGACATAGGCAATGGGGGGAAGGAACGATCTAAATCAATGTCTAGCACGCTGTTGAAATCCCCTCCTAGTAACCAAGGATAGTCACTCCAACCCGCCAGGTGTTGGGACAGACTATGCAGAATGGAGGCCTGATCTACATTTGGGGCATAGATAGAGCCCAACACTATGGTCCGGCCTGCAGGCCTCCCACGGACCAGGGCGAATCTCCCCTGCGAGTCTATAATCTGCTCCTCCCTACAAATGGGACACCCGCCTTGATCCAGATCAGGGCACCCCTTGCGTAAGTGGAGTGACCTGTTGCATATAGTTGCCCTCTCCAGCGCCGCTGCAAGCGAGGGAGCTCTGACAGTGCCAAATGGGTCTCCTGCAAAAAAGCGAGATGGGCTGAGTGCCTTTTAAAATAGGAATATATAGAGTACCTGCATTTAGGCGTGTGTATGCTGTGTACGTTCCAAGTGATAGCGATATATGGATTCATGACGTTGTCAGTCTGCCACTCCTGCCCCCGCCCATCCTGCCCTCAAGCGTAGTGTTGCGCTAGCAGTAGCAGATTCCCAGCACCCCGACAGGCACTCTGTATGTAGCCTCAAGCATAACCAGAATAGAACCAATACCATCAGAGCAGATAAACAACCGGTCTCCACCCAAACCCAACAACTTGAACATTCAACATCGTAATCACACATTCTAATTCTCCGTTAGCAGGAGAGTGGGATAGGCCACATCACACAAGGAAACAGATACACCCATAGCCAGTCAACCCGGCTATAGCGGATAACAGAGGGGGGGGCAGCGGCTGGCTGCAGTCATAAACAGTAATCGGAGACAGCTACAGTACCGGCACCGGCCTGCCTGGCCCACCCAGGAGAGTGTCCTATGCCTGGCAGCTGGGCCAACTATCAGCACATGCTAAGCAATATATCTTCTTTGTAGTTCAGGTAGTCCATTACTCCAAACAGATGGTTACAGCATTGCCTGGTCAGTCTGATCGGCCCCTGCAAGGCCTAGAAAAGTTTGTCCGCAGTGGCTGGTGTTACATGCAGGCACTCTGGAAAGCCCAACTCCAATAGCCTATATGGTGTGGCAGGCCTGTCACTGGGAGGCTGTGAAATTTCGGTTTCTGATTCTGATGCTACTGGAGAGGCACTTATGGCCGCAGCTGAGTGTATCGCCTCACGCCACTCCTGCATGAGCTGTTCCAGTTCAGGATCATGGGTCGCAGCCTCCGTGGTCACACCGCCGCCCTTGCGGCCACACCTTTCCCGGCTGCGTCTGCTCTAGATGTGGGTGGTCCTCGCTCCACTGCACGGCCCAAAGCACAGCCTGTTGACTCCAACCACTCCCATGCCGCTTCTGATGTGGTGAAGAAGTGCAACTTATTCTGAGCCACAATGCAGAATTTGACGGGGAATAGTAGAGAGTATTCCAGTCCCAGAGCTCGGAGTTTACGTTTCAAGGGCCTATAGGAGGCCCGGTCCTTTTGTACCGCCAGAGTATAGTCCAGGAACAGCATTATTTGTGCATCATCCACTCGGAGCGGCGGGGAGGATCTCACAGTTTTGAGTATAATATCTCTATCCACATAGTGGAGTAAGCGTATTATAAAAGGACGAGGGCAACTTCCCGGAGGCCTTGGCCACGTGGAGATTCGATGAGCCCACTCCACCGAAAAAAAGGAGGTTAGTGTACCCGCCGGTACCAGACCCCGAAGCCAGCTCTCAGAGTATGTCACTGCGTCTCGGCCCTCTGCGCATTCCGGTAAGCCAACCACCCGTATGTTGTTTATCCTGGTGCGGCCCTCCGCATCTTCCACTCGACGCTACAGCTGCGCCACACGTGTCGATGCATCCCCCACCACAGACTCCGACCGGGACGCAACTAGCATCAGGTCATCCACTCGCACCTCTACCATATCTGTTTTATCCATGAGCTTTCGGTGATCAGCCTGTAGTAGGACAAGGTCGCTGGCTACCTTGTCAATCTTAGCTTCCAAGGATGTGCGAGCCCGCTCCAACGAGTTGCCAATGCGCTCCACCGCAGCCAACACAGCGTCCAACTTCTGGCTGTCTTGCGCCGCAGCATCCTGCAACCTCCCAGTTCCAGCACCAGAGCGAAGACGGCCCATCCGCGCCACGATCAAGGCTGCTGCGGACTTCAGCCATTGCCCCTTCTCTCACCAGCCGATACTTCACTAGCCTCGGCAGTCTAGAGCCTCTTGGCGCACTCAGCTGGCGTGGAAATATCAGGCCCAGAAACCGCTGCAACCAATGCGACAGTCCCGCAGCAAAATGGGCCCTCAGGGGCAACCTCCAGCTCCACACCGTCAGCGACCACTCTAGCTTGGTTCCTCAGCACCAGATACCAAAGGGGACCAACTCCCCGCCGCTACCTTCGTGGCCAGTAACTGCTCCGCCACCCAGCCGCCTCCAACATCGATCTACTCAGCGCTACACCAATTCGTCGTGTCAGGCTGGGCCTGCTTGCTTGCGCGCCCAAGCTGGCGCCGCGCAGCAGCACGAGCAGCCCAGCTGTCGGTTGCTCGAGTGCCTTTTCCTCACCGTCTGCTACCAGGCCACTGGGCACCAATGCTAGGGGCACTTCAGGCCAGCTCTTGTGACCGGGCCCCACCGCTGCGCGCCCCACGCGCCGCGGCGTAGCCGCACCTGCGGCCCAGCCGAGCTCGGCGGGCCGCAGGCCCACGTGGGCTCAGTCCAAATCCACGCTGTGTCGCTCCGGAGAGCTGGCACCCGGTCCCACCACAGCCTGGGGCCCCTCCGCTGCCAACACCTCCTCTGGCCGGGTTCCGCTGGTCTCCAAACCCCCTTGTGGCCTCGGATAAGCTGGGCGGGACGCAGAGCTTCTTCAGCTCGCGTCCACCATTGTCGCCGGCTTGGCCACATCCCCAATGAGGACTGAGATAATATGGCCAAATGATATTCAGGAGCTGATAGTCAAGATTTACACTACAGTGAACTGTTTGGTGAGGAAGTCAAACGTGTATGTTGATGATGCTCACAAATCCTACAGTCAAATACAATACAGTTCGAAATAAGCCATTCAATACTAGGTATTGCATAAAAAAGTATAACATTTGAATGAGTTCCTTAGTGGACAAAATTCTCAAGATGAGAGATTCCACTTGCTTTGCAAGATTTCCCATGTTTGTGCTTTTTCTGGACACCAAGACACAGGCTCTGATTATGACTTCGGAGGACGTAAAAGCCCATTCGCTGAAGTCCCAACGGGTAGGTTGCAGCCAGTATGGCAGCCTCCTCGCCTGGACCATTACGGGTTTCCGGCTGGATCAGTGGGCAGAAACTCAGGCCCATATTTATACTTTTTGACGCAAAACTGCACTAACGCAGTTTTGCGCCCAAAAAATTTGCGCCGGCTAACGCCATTCTGAAGCGCCATGCGGGCGCCGTATTTATTGAATGGCGTTAGCCGACCGGCGCTGCCAGGTGTGCGTGAAAAAAAACGACGTACACCAGGCAGCGCCGGCGTAGGTAAAAATGCCGTTTGGGCGTCCCAAAATGGGGCAAGTCAGGCTGAGGCAAAAAAATCGTCTTAACCCGCTTTGCGCCATTTTTTTTGGGCGCCCAGACGCCATTAACATGACTCCTGTCTTAGCAAAGACAGGAGTCATGTCCCCTTGCCCAATGGCCATGCCCAGGTGACTTCTGTCCCCTGGGCATGGTCATTGGGCATAGTGGCATGTAGGGGGGCACAAATCAGGCCCCCCTATGCCACAAAAATTAAAAAATACTTACCACAACTTACCTTTTCTTCCCTGAGATGGGTCCCTCCATCCTTGGGTGTCCTCCTGGGGTGGGCAAGGGTGGCAGGGGGTGTCCCTGGGGGCTTGGGAGGGCACCTCTGGGCTCATTCTGAGCCCACAGGTCCCTTAACGCCTGCCCTGACCCAGGCGCTAAAATCCGGCGCAAATGCGGGTTTTTTAGTCCCGCCCACTCCCGGGCGTCATTTTTGCCCGGGAGTATAAATATGACGCATATGCATCGGAGTCATTTTTTAAGACGGGAACGCCTACCTTGCATATCATTAATGCAAGGAAGGTGGCCACGCAAAAAAATGACGCTAACTCCATGAACTTTGGCGCTAGACGCATCTAACGCCAAAGTATAAATATGGAGTTAGTTTTGCGTCGAATTTGCGTCGAAAAAAACGACGCAAATTCATCGCAAACGGAGTATAAATATGCCCCTCAGGCCCATATGTATACTTTTTGACGCAAAACTGCGCTAACGCAGTTTTGCGCCAAAAAAATTAGCGCCGGCTAACGCCATTCTGAAGCGCCATGCGGGCGCCGTATTTATTGAATGGCGTTAGCCGACCGGCGCTGCCAGGTGTGCGTGAAAAAAAACGACATACACCAGGCAGCGCCGGCGTAGGGAAAAATGGCGTTTGGGCGTCCCAAAATGGGGCAAGTCAGGCTGAGGCAAAAAAATCGTCTTAACCCGATTTGCACCATTTTTTTGGGGCGCCCTGACGCCATTAACATGACTCCTGTCTTAGCAAAGACAGGAGTCATGCCCCCTTGCCCAATGGCCATGCCCAGGTGACTTCTGTCCCCTGGGCATGGTCATTGGGCATAGTGGCATGTAGGGGGGCACAAATCAGGCCCCCCTATGCAACAAAAATAAAATAAAAAAAATACTTACCACAACTTACCTTTTCTTCCCTGGGATGGGTCCCTCCATCCTTGGGTGTCCTCCTGGGGTGGGCAAGGGTGGCAGGGGGTGTCCCTTGGGGCTTGGGAGGGCACCTCTGGGCTCATTCTGAGCCCACAGGTCCCTTAACGCTTGCCCTGACCCAGGCGCTAAAATCCGGCGCAAATGCGGGTTTTTTAGTCCCGCCCACTCCCGGGCGTCATTTTTGCCCGGGAGTATAAATACGACGCATATGCATCGGAGTCATTTTTTAAGACGGGAACGCCTACCTTGCATATCATTAACGCAAGGAAGGTGTCCACGCAAAAAAATGACGCTAACTCCATGAACTTTGGCGCTAGACGCGTCTAACGCCAAAGTATAAAAATGGAGTTAGTTTTGCGTCGAATTTGCGTTGAAAAAAACTACGCAAATTCGGCGCAAACGGAGTATAAATATGCCCCTCAGTGTCCACCCATCGGCCCAGCCGGAAACGGCTTACAGCATTGTCTCCGGCTCATAATAGAGCCAGAGTTAATGCTGAAGTGCGTACAGTGCGTACAGTGAACATTGCGATGGGGTGGTCACAAAGGGCCATTGCGATGGGCTCTGCCGGCCTGACCTGGCTGACCGGCGGAAACCTTGAAATAGAGCGTTCCTACCAGGCTGACCAGTGGGAACAGTGCCACAAGAAAGCACTCAGCTCCTTTAAATGAGCTGAGTGCTATCTCGTAGCACAGAGGGGGCCAACTAGCACCCTCGGAATATGGATTGTCTGCTTTCCAAGGGTGCTGAGCAGGAGGGCCTATGCATTGCCCATGCCATGGACAGTGCAAGGGCCCCCCTGCCCTTGTTTTTCTTCCCCAGCCCTTTCATGGTGGTGAAATCACCATGAAAAGGCTGGCAGAGAACAAGGTTGTAATCAGCAGAGTGGCGCTGAGTTTAGTGCTGCCCTGGGTGATTACAACCAAGACCACCGTCAACCCATCAGGCTCATGGATCCTGGCGGAGACAGTGGTCGGTTGGCAGTCCAAATGCCAAACATGTAATTTAGTGGTCTAATTGCCACAGCTGCAGCTATCCAGTGTCCCTTTGTCTTTCCTCCACATGATGCTGGTGAAGTAGCCATGATTGAAGGTATCACGCAAGGCATTGGGCTGCATAGCATCTATGGATAACAGTGTTATTCTGTTTTGATATGTTAAGAGTGCCATCTTACCATGCCCTGATTGACTAATGGTTGAAATCTTTGGTATATTATGCCTGACAGATACTGAGCAGTTAGAAGGAATTCTTGTGAATCCCTTTTGTGATTCAGTGACATAAAAGGCAGTACAATATGATTTATTCGTTCACGTTCTCTGGAAGCAAACAAAAATAAATCAAATATGTAAATCATTCATCTCACTGCACCAAGTAAACAAGGAATCACTAGAAACAAAGGGAGAGAGAAACATGTTTGTGTCATTATTTCCTTAAGACTAAAGTCACATTTCACTGAACTCTTCTGTAAGCGTGTTCCAAAGGGACAATATTCAACCATGTCAGTGAGCCAAGAGAGAGACAGAAGAATCCAAAACTTACTGATATCTGGGCAAATGTATGGGTATGTTGATGACCCTTGTTCTTGCAGCACCTCCTTGCAAAATCCACATTCAATGTCAAGAAATGGTCACTGATGCTTTGAAAGAAGCTTGAAAATAGACTGGTAACAAAATAGTTGAGGTCAATATTAAAGGCTTGTTTAAGAAAAATCAGACAATTTCAAAGAAATTATTGGGAATGTAATGGCACTGGGTCTAGCTGAATTCTAGAGGGCGAGTGGGAGCTTCCATCATGCTCCACTGCAGCAGACAACATTGATGCCGGTCAGGAATGGCAGCCATACATGTTCATTGGCAAAAGTTAGCATTCCTGCAGGATTGTGAGCAGGACGCTCAGATAACCGCTGACCCTGGAAGTCAGTGGCTGGTATTGCATGCAGAAGCCCTCCCACATCCCTAGAGATCTGCAATTGCACCGTTGGCACCGCACAGCCCCGGGAGCCTTAACGGGCTGAAGGGGTACTCATTGCTGTTGGATCCCAATGGACAAGGCAGGAGCAAGGGGGAAGGCATCATTGTGGAGGTGATGTGGCACGGATATCTGCTCCTGGTCCAAGCTACCCACCTCCACTCCCTTGCTCATAGTGGACTATTTATTTGGTCTGGATCCCATCTGTGGGCACATTAGATGTCCCTTTGAGAGTGGTAGAGGCCGGGTTAGCCGCGGAAGCAGCCCACCTAAGCGAGGGTGCCATTTGCTGCTACCTGGACTCTCTGTGCTTGACAAGAAACTGGGTTTTGTGCGATAATTATAAGGGACACACTTCTGACCAAATTTTTTACATAAACTGAAACCTGCATGGAGCACACAGGTATTGTATACTATAGCCCCTCGCGGAGTTTGAAATGAGCCTTTCAAAATACGGCTTTAGCTGCCCTCCAACGCTATACAAGGTGGCAGGTCATTTACCCACGGTAATTTTCCCCTGAGCACGATCAATCAAATCTGTTTCCCTCCCACTAAGCGGGGAGATCACGGACCCTGGGAAAATCACTGAAAGTGGCTGAAAGCATCAAGGCCCATTAAATCAAACCATGCATGGTAGTAGTAGGAAAATGGAGGCCCAATTGGTGAATGGAAAGAGTGGTGTTGGGGAAATGGCTAATGGTAATAGCTCAGCAGAGGGCTCTCCAATGTTTGCGAACCCCCTGTATTCTGCAGGGGATCTCAGCCAATTGTCCATCTCTACCACTGCTGCTGCTCTTTCCAACAGAAATTACTCTCCGTCTACCCTTCCACAGCAACCTAGCAGGAGATAGGCTCCATTGTGGGGACATTTATCTTGCTAGCGCAGATGTTCTAAAAAAAAATGATTAATGAGTGTTTATGTATTTTGAATAAGAAGTTTATGTAGAAAATGTAATAAAGTAGAAAAATATTGCACACATTTGAAAATGTGTTCAGAATGGCCACCAATTTTAATGAAGTGTAATAATCAATGATTATTACTCATGAAATATTGAATATATGTTGGACTAATGCATTAAAAAGTCATATTAAGGGTTATGAATTTAGCTTTAGCTGTATTAATTGTAGGCCTTAACTTAGCGAGCGTCTTGGCCTATTTTGCCAGGCCTCATGTAAAGCTGTATTTCTTAGCGTTTAATAAAAATGCTGACCAAGTGAATTAAACTGTGAAATGTCTATTGTATTGTTTAAATGTGCTCATAATGGAAGCCTTTCTTGTGAACAAACTGCTAAAAGATGATGTTCTTGCTAATGCAACATTTTATGTGTAATGTGTGTGAGACTGACTTTCCCAGGACAAGAACAATGAAGACACTGACTATAGTAGAAGCTGCAACAATATTGTTACCTGACAAGCCGGATGATGAGGACATGGCAAGATGAACCAATCAACAATATGAGAACTGAGAAATATTAGAATTCATAGATTTGGGACAGTAGTTTTATCGGGCAGAGTGTGAACATACGATTAACTGACCAATAGGGAATTAGGGGATAGTTTAGGTAACTTTAATATAACGACACTGCAGAGAGAGACAACGGGTCAATCGGACATTCTGCCCTTGGCTTCATGTAATCATTTTGACCATTTACTTTATGACTGAAAAGTTATTATTTTCTTATGCGTCTTTACTAGAGACGTGATTAACTTTAATGCTTAATGACTTTGCCCTTTATAATTTCTGATGTTGAAGCCTGATGCTTTTGCTGATCGAATGATGTCCTGAGGATGAAGGCTGATTCTGCTTTGCTGATCCACCCTGAGGATAGGTATATTCTGAACTGTGATTACCATGCATATTTGCCTTTTCTTTCTAGCTACCAACTGCGCTGTTTTGATAGAGCCATAGTTAGATGTTCTTCCAAATTTGTGGTATTAAATTGTTTTGCATGAAGCCCAACATGCTGATGCTAATCTGACTGTAGTTAAGGATCCCGATTTATGATGACAGAGACAAATGCTTGTTGAATTTCTCTGCTAAACTTCATGTACTTCATTTCATTGACGCAGCTGACTTTGCTGTTGATTTGCACCATAACCTTAGAATGTGTTGTAGTTCAAGTTTTGATTAGATTCTGCCGCTTTGGCTAACCAGTGTTATTTCTGTATGTGTTTCATTTGATTTTTAGATTAATTTACATGACCTTAGCATTGTTAATATACGGAAATAACAATTTAAAACTTTTACTAAAGGTGTGGTTATTCATGACTGAACGCTCATGGTGCATGATAATTACTGACGCCATTGATTTTTTATTTTGTTAATTACTACTGATTGTTGATTGCTGTATATTGATTATTGATTATGTACTGGAGCCATAGTAAGAACATTTCACCTCGCAAGTTTACTTAATAAAGCCAGACTCTCTAACACTCTTGCCCCAAAGCACCCTGCGTCTACAATTCAGTGTCCCCCACTCCAACACCCAGCATCTTGGAGAAACCAGCAAACCCTTTATTTGGAATTAAACTTCGGAAGACACTGGCAGGCGAGAAAAAGTCTGACTCTTCCTCTAACGAAGATGTGGAAGGAATTCAGTGTTAGACACCCCAGGATCCCACTACAAGTCGGCTCCAATCCCAAGAGGGACTTCTCATGCAAGCTCCTCCATCCTGTTCTACGCAAACACCGGAGAAAGTGGTTCAGAGAGCATCTTCAGATGGTGACCTTTCAGATATGTTCTGAATAGCTGAGGATCCTGTGTTCCTTTGTGACATGCCACAGGCTATTCTCGGGGAAATCAGGGAGATTAACTTAATATGAGATTAACACAAGCTGAGCAGTGCATATCCGAGTTAGAGGACTTCCGGAATAGTACTGAATCCCAAATTCAAATGAGAAATTCTAGAAGCCCAGACTAAGCTTGAGGATGTAGACAATAGATCGAGGCACTCTAATCTACGTTTTACTTGTATCCCTGAAGGGAATGAGCATGGACAGGATCCAATTAAGTTTATCTCAAATCTGATTCAGCAACACGTGTTCCTTGAGGCACAACCCAAGACACAGGATTTCACTATTATGCGGGGCCATCGGTTTCCTTTCTCCCAAACTGGGAAAGCTAGGTACTCTTATACATTCCTTTGAAATTTTTGAGACTTTCCCAAAAAGGAGAGCATTCTTTCAGAAGCCATTAAACTAAAAGTATTTCAGGCGCCAGACAATTTCCAATTTAATATCTTTTCTGAAATGTCAGCTGCGGCCGCACAGCGTCACTGAGAGTTCAAATCCATGATCGAACTTTTTAAAAAACAGGGTGTTCAAGCAGCCATAGCACAGCAATCTAAGCTCATGGTCCTGCTCAAGGGACAATTTCACATACTTGAATCAGTGAAACAAGCCAATAACCTATTACAACAGCTGCATGTAGAAGCACAAGTAAAGTGACTAAACTGTTTCAGTACATGAGGCTGTCACTTCCAGCTCTAGGTCTACTGCTCTATCTTTTATTATGCATAGTAGTGCTGTAACTCCGTTAAATATGTGAATCTTCTGCTTATGTCATATGATTGATGATTCAGTGAGGGCAGTGGCCTCCTGGCCAGGCCAGGTTCTGTGTGCCACCCCAGGGCACATTGCTAAGGGTGGGCAGGGAGAGTGGGTTGCTGGCAGCCCTCAGAGGAGAATCTGGGGTGGGTAAGGTTCTCTGCAGTAACTACTGCATGGGGGAAGAAGAACAGGAGTGGAAGGAGATGGTGGGGTGGGAGATATGGAAAGTACTGAGGGGCATATTTATACTCTGTTTGCACCGGAATTGCATTGTTTTTTTTGACGCAATTCAGACGCAAAACTAACTCCATATTTATACTTTGGCGTTAGACGCGTCTAGCGCCAAAGTCCATGGAGTTTGCGTCATTTTTTTGCGTGGACACCTACTTTGCGTTAATGATATGCAAGGTAGGCGTTCCCGTCTAAAAAAGTGACTCCGAGGCATGTGCGCCGTATTTACACTCCCGGGCAAAATTCACGCCCGGGAGTGGGCAGGTCCAAAAAAATGACGTCCAGCCGCTTTTGTGCCGTTTTTTAGCGCCTGGACAAGGCAGGCGTTAAGGGACCTGTGGGCTCGGAAGGAGCCCAGAGGTGCCCTCCCATGCCCCCAGGGACACCCCCTGCCACCCTTGCCCACCCCAGGAGGACACCCAAGGATTGAGGGACCCATCCCAGGGAATTTAAGGTAAGTTCAGGTAAGTATTTTTTTTTTGTTTTTTTTTTGTGGAATAGGGGGGCCTGATTTGTGCCCCCCTACATGCCACTATGCCCAATGACCATGCCCAGGGGACAGAAGTCCCCTGGACATGGCCATTGGGCAAGGGGGCATGACTCCTGTCTTTGCTAAGACAGGAGTCATTTCAATGGGGGTTAGGAGTCGAAAAAAATGGCGCAAATCGGGTTGAGGCGAAAAATTTGCCTCAGCCTGACTTGCCCCATTTTTGGGCGCCCAAGCTCCATATTCCCCTACGCCGGCGCTGCCTGGTGTACGTCATTTTTTTTCACGCACACCAGGCAGCGCCGGCGGCTAACGCCGCCTAATGTCATTGAATAAATACGGTGCCCGCATGGTGCTTCAGAATGGCGTTAGCCGGCGCTAATTTTTTGGACGCAAAACTGCGTTAGCGCAGTTTTGCGTCAAAAAGTATAAATATGGCCCTGAGTCTCAAGTCCGGTGTTTTCAAGCAAGGGAATGTAGAAGTAGGTAAAACACAATGCAGCAGATTGGTCAGACTAATGTAAGTTTATTGTCTGTGAGGTGGTTTCTGCTTTCATTAGAGATATGGGATATCACCTAGAAAGATGAAAATCATCTCTTACTATGTGTACAGCATCAATAACAGAACAAAATGTTGGGGTATTTTAGCATGGTTTAGATCACTAGACGCAAATGTGATATTCTTACAAGAAACGCATTTGAGAATTAGGGCCCGTCTACCCTGAGTGCCGGCTTATATTCAGCATTACGTTTTTGCTTCATCCCAGGGCTCAATACGCTGGGTAGCACTTTTGATCAAGAAAGCACTTCCATGTGAAATACTCAGGGTCTTTAAAGACACTGGTGCTCAATGTTGTGGGTCAAAGCCAAAATACAAAATCAGGTTTTTGACTTTTTAAGCTATTATGGGCCCATTGAAGACTCTCCCTCAGTCCTGCAAGATGTTGATAGTATTTTGAAACAGGCTATGGGCCAGGTAATAATGGGGGGTGGGGTGGATTTTAATCTTCTTTAGAATATTTCTCTTGACTCATCTCATTTGAACAAACTGTCACAACAAGAAAGGTACGCATTTGGGAAGGTTGTCAGGAAAAGGAATAGCATGCATTTGGGGGTCACAAGTGAAGACAGGATTAAATGCACAAAGCATTTAAAACAGGACATGACCTACAGTCTGTGAGACAAATAACCTTAATGGAATTTTTGGTTGAGTGGCTAAAACTGCGAGAGTTCTGAACACTAATTCTAACGGAAACATTTTAACTAAGAAAGCGGGGCGTGACGAATCAGCCAAAGCTACAGGTCCCATGAAAACGAGTAAGAACCTGCATACACACAATGATAGGCGAGCGGGGAAAGGGCAGTTCCAGAACTTAAAAACATTATGGGGCATATTTATGAGCCTCTACCATTACTGGAGCCTCACTTTACTTGACGCTCCAGTGGCGCTAACCTCTGCTCCATATTTACAAGGGGGTGTAATGCCACTTTTTGTGGCATTACACCTCTTATAAATATGGGCCCCTCTGATGCAGTTATCGGCATCAGAGGGGAATGCAATGGGTGTTGCTGTGGGTGTGACACAGCAACACCCATTGCATTTTGACGCTGCCTCAGATTTATGAGATTTCATAAACCTGAGGCAGTGCCAAAATCTAACGCCACCCCCAGGGGCGGCATTAGCAAGGCGCAACGAGGAGGAATATTTGTATTCCTCCTCGTTTTTTGCTTTTTCTATGTGTGCTGCATTCTGCAGTATGCTTAGAAAGAGCAAAATGCCAAAAATTATTGTTTATGTGCGGGAAGGTGTCCCTTCCTGCACATAAACAATCATTTGAAAATTACGCTTTGGCATTTCTGTGTATGCTGCATTGTGCAGCACACACAGAAGTGCCAAAGCGCCATTAGTGATTGTTTATGTGCAGGAAGGGACACCTTCCTGCACATAAACAATCACACCCCTCAACGCAGAGATCCTTGCACGTTGGTGCGAGGATGCCTGCGTTGGTGCTGGCAGCTAAATTTAGCGCCACCTCATGGGACAACACTGGGGTGCGCTGAATTATAAATACAGCGCGCCCCTGCATTGTGAAAATGATGGAGCGTGGCTCTGCCAATTTTGGTGCAGCGTCGCTCTCTGTCATTTTCCCATAAATATAGGCCTATGTCCTACCGTGCTTGGCATATTATTCATCTTTGTGGCAGCATGTTGAGATTGGAGTCCCAAGTGACTTGTCTGGTGCGATAAGGGTGCTAATTGCACCACAAATATGTTCTTCACCGTTTCAATGTGAGAATTCTAAAACATTTTCTAGAAGTGTTTTTATGTTCATTGGAAACGCTTCCTGGATGAATGCAAAACCTTCGAGTTAAGATTTCCTTTGTGTTGGCCAGCTGGCTATCCAGATTGGCTCATGCAGAAGGGGGTACTTTGGTTATGATGCCTGTTGACTTGCTTATAATGAGGGTCCTGAAGGATCGTACGCAGTAATATCGACACAGAGCTGTAAGGAAGTGCATTTGAACATTATTTTGCTTGGAGAAGATAATAATAATACTGACTATAATTAACACTTGTATGGTATTACATTACACTATGCCTGCAATATGTAATGTTATTGACGGTGATACTTGAGGTCCTTTATCATTTGGTATTTTGCCGCTCAAACAGGGGTTCTACATCAGAGTTTCTCAGGTAGTCTCTTCCCCCTGTGATGCAAGGCAGGACAAATGCTTGGGTAGGCAGGAATGTTGGAAGTATTCTCTTTCTATAGTGTTATGAAGAGATAAGAGGAGTAACAGTTATCTAAAAATAATAATATGTTCTATATCTGTGCATTGTGTAATTTAAGAAAAAGTATTTTAGAAGAAACATGGAAGGCATTACTCCTCCCTGGTCAATTATTCCAGAGGCTGGATACACACTTACTTTATTTTACAGGTACAGAGTATTTTCTAAGATGCGTATATGTTTAGGACTCAAATTAGAAATCACATTTGTTAATCTTTTCCTTTTGGTCTCCCTGCCTGCTGTTCCTATCCTTTCCTTCCATCATTTGATCACCTCGAATGCCTGTGCTGCTATACCATGCAAAACTGAGGATATCGAGAGGTGGACTCACTTTGCTATGAATCAATCCTGAGGATTTGTCTGGCTGACAGAATAATCAGCCCACAATTTATATACCTTCCAATTGCTTTGGGGCCAAAATGACCACCTTGGAAAATGTGTTAGCAGCTTTAACAGTATAACAGCAGGAGGATACAGCTGTCAAAACAGGTACGACTGCCCTCCAGGAGAACGTGGAATGGATGCTAAGGAATCCATTTGATGTTGGAAATGGTAGACACAGGCGGTTTGGCGGGCCGACAGGAGGGAGTTAGACTCCATCACAGGCTACTCCTGTCACAGTAGAAATTCCAGTTCCCATTTCTCTAGCGGCACCAGAACACTTTTTTGGGGACATTAGTAAACTACTGGTATTTCTCACACCAATGCTCTTACATTCAACTTGTAAACCTAAGATCTTTCTTATCAATCAAGCTAGAGCAGCATTCATGATCTCATAATTGGCATGAGATGCAGCTCAGTGGGGGTAGGAATGATCCGTTGTTATTTGATTGGGATGATTGGGATTAGGATTGTATTGGGTTGAGTTCCACTCAAAATTTAAGAAATTGTTTGACCACAGAGCTGCTATTTTCTCTACTGACAGGGAACTCGTAGAACTTACGAAGGGAAATGAGGATCTCATAGTTCACATAAACACATTTCAAATGCTGGTCATCAAGACCAATTGGCCAGAGGCAAAGCAGGCATCGTGGTTTTATCAAGGTTTAAGAGATTACCTAAAGGAAGTCCTCAACCAAAATAATCTGTCAACCTTATCAATCTTACCCTACGTTTAGATTACCATAGTAATGACCTTGAAGGAGATCATAGGAGAAAGGAACACCATGCACCCAGATTTGAGTGAAGCAAGACACAAGAAGGTGGAAATATTGCTTCAGCAGAACCCATAGAAATCGGAGCGGTTCAAACTTTGTTAACAGCAGAAGAAAGAGATCAAAGACAGAAGAAAGGGTTTTGCTTGTATTGCTAAAGAAAGGGCCACTTTGTAAGGGAATTTCATTGGAAACCAAAAAACAAAGCAGGAGATACTAGGGTGCTGGTAATTGCTACAGAGAAGGCTTCCAAAAACTAGTGAGCTCAAGGTAAAAAGAAGGGAAGTCCTTGAGCTTTGCAGCTATCACTTCTTTGAATGGGATAGGATCTCCTACTAAATAACTTTTTTGTGACAATTCAATTATAGTTAAAGACAAAATGGCGGTCAGTGAGAGCGATGTTCGATTTAGGAGCACAAGAGGTCTTTATTGATGAATCACTAGTGCAGGAGTTACAGTTGTCTTTCTTGGAGAAGCGGTTCTGGTGCTTGATGGGAGAGTGTTGGATACAGGGCCTATCCGTTTTTGTACAGAAGAGATAATGTTTCTTTGTGAACTTCTACTAAGTGAAATATAATAATAGCCCCTCAATACAGTCTGATTTTAGGGCTTCCCTAGTTGCAACAACATAATTCTAGCATTGATTGGGCTGAAAAGACTTGTAGTTTTGAAGCTGCATTTTGTAAGGGACACTGCATGAAACAGGAACACATTATATCCCAAGCATTGGAAAAAGAAGGCATATAATAGCCACTGCTACAGAAAAAGACATCACTCTGCCGGAACAATACTAGGAGTTCCAAGATGTGTTCAGTGAACAGCAGGGGAGGTCTTACCCCCGCATAGGTCCTATGATTGTCAGATATATTTAATTCCACGATCAGCTATACCATGTAGAAGAATATATACACTGACGGAACCAGAAAATGGCCATTTACATCAATACTTAGACAAATATCATGCTTTGGGTTTCATTTGCCCCTCTAAGTCTCCTGCTGACTCACCTTTGTTCTTTATACACAAGGTGAATGGTGAGTTGCATGCTTGTATTGACTTCAGGTCTTTGAACAACATTACCGTAATGAATCATTTCTCACTACCATTAATTCAGAGCTTGTTAGACCGGGCAAAAAAAAGCAGTAATCTATACAAAGTTGGCTCTTAAGGGAGCCTGCCATCTGATGAGAATGAGGAAAGGCGACAAATCGAAGACTGCATTTCAAAACAGATATCACCTTTTCTAGTATTTTGTGATTCCATTCAGATTTTGCTCCCACAATCTTCCAATTATTCTTGAATGATGTGTTGAGAGAATTCTTGGATCTATTTGTGGTCATCTATATTGATGATATTTTTTATATATTCCTCTAGTGTGGCCATGCACAAGCAACATGTTAAAACAGTACTGCTAGTTCTAAGGAAAAATCACTTGTTTTGCAAATGCAGCAAATGTGAATTTCATGTGTCTATAGTTGTGTTTTTAGGGGTGAAGCTCTATTCTTCCGGACAAGAGATGGTGGAAAGAAAGATACAAGCAGTAAAAGAGTGGCCCATACTAGGGAATGTACAGGATATTCAATGCTTTTTAGGGTTTATAAACTTCTATCGAAGATTCATAAATCAGATCTTCAAGATGGTGCCTCCTATCAACAAATTGATGAGAAAGTAAGCTGTATTCCAATGTACAGAAGAGACAGAACTAGCATTTGAGCAGTTAAAACATACTTTCACATTGGCTCCTATTCTGGCTGCGACTTAACCGCTTCCCGCCCTCTTGACTTACCTGATACTGTGGAGAACGATCCTTCGGCTGGCTCTTCATTGCTTAGCCTGCAAAGAAACCAACACGGAACGGTTACGTGAAGGCTCATGATGACACTGATTTTTTAGAGCCTATCAGAAAAAGGAAAGCCGGAAGGAGACCCAGAAGAAGAAACTGAAACATGGAAAAAGGGGCATAGAAATAGAGTAAAGACCTCAGATACAAGGAAGGAAGGAGGAGGAGAAGAGAGGCAACGAGGAACTTAGAATGAAGAAGCGAAAGAGAGGAGGACAAGCGACAACACGGAGGTGGGGAAGAAAGTGAAGTGCTGTCCAGGATGAGAAGCAGATGAGAAGAGAGGAGGAAAAGAAGACAAACCTCGGGACGCTGCTGACTAGTAGTTTGAGGTAGAGGGCTGGGACTCTGCCAGAGATGCTGCAGCTCCCACCATGGCTCCGGAGAGCCGTGGCTGCAAAGGTGAGTGAAAGGGCCATTTGGGGGCGCTAAGAGAGTGAATCAAGAAGCACTTGTATGCCTGACATTCCTCATTAACCTCGCTGGGCCACTGCATTGGTATCGCATGGGTCCCTGAGCTACCTGACAATTGATATTATAGAGATACCGCTACCCCACCTATCACACTAAGGGGGAGAAGATCTAGGAGAAAGAACAAGCTAAATTCCCTATCCCTTCACCTCACCTTTTTTTTTTTTCTTTCATTTTTAAACCTGCAAGATCTGCGTATCCAGAAAGAGCGCAAGTCTGGGGACGTTTCCTGGAAGGCTGGTGAATGTCTGGTGATTTGTTGATGAGAGAATCTCCTTTTCTACATCACATTACTTGCTATTGTTTCTTTTCCCTTTTCATTCATTTCCTGCTCATGCGCTAAGAACCCTATGGTGGCAGTCACATGAAGAAGAATCACCTTCATTGTCCACCTGACTACCAAAGACCTCAGACTCTCCCCCCTCTTTACCAACGGCAACACACATTAATACAACCACTCATTGCAACCCTTTGTATTTTGTTGTTCCACCATCCAATAAAGTCTGCCAAATTTAATCATCACATAAAGCCTCCGAAGTCTATTTCTGACCCGGTCACCAATACTGGCACACCCAGATACAGAGAAGGCCTACATAGTTGAAGCAGATGCTTCGGAAGCAGCAATTGGGGCTGTTCTATCACAACAACATGAGACAACAGGATAGATGAATCTGATTGCTTCCATCAAGGAAATTAAACAAAGCAGAAGTCAACCACACCATAGTGGAGAAAGAAGTGGTAGCCATTCGGGACACCTTCAAGGAATGGAGACACCACCTCATGGGAGCCACATGTCGTCACAGTGTATTCAGACCATTATAACCTTCAATTCATGAAGTCCGCTAGGCAGCTGTCTCCTCAGCAACTCTGCTGGATATTATTTTTTTGCTGAATACGATTTCATAGTAACATACAGACCAGGAATCAAGAAACGTAAATGCTCTAACCGGACAAGGATCTCATATTGCATCAGGAGATCAATCAAGTCATGCTATAGGAGATCCAGAAAGAGTACAACAAATAACTTAGGGAATGCAATAAGCTGTATGGAAGCACTGGGCTTCAGAAACACTTGGAGTGGCAGATCAAACAAGGTCTCCCTGTAGGAGAATCACAAATCCTGATACCCAAAAGAGAGCTATGGAAACAGGTATTCAGGTGGTGTCATGAAATACCTTGAGGAGGACATAATGGGTTTGAAAACACACTTTACAGAATACTGAGACAGTTTTGGTGGCCCATGGTCAGAAAGGATGCAGTACATTGGGTAAGGTTGTGTGAAAGCCGTATGCAAGTGAAAACAGATCACAGGAAGATACAAGGCCTTCTGCAACCATTGCCCACTCCGGAGGTTCCGTGGGAAACCATCTCTTTGGATTTCATAGTGGGATTACCTAAAGACAAGGGTTGTTTTACCATTCTGGTAGTGGTGGATAGTGTGACCAAATTATGTCACTTCATTGCTTGTTCTCAGCTATCTACATCCAGTCAACTGGCACAGCTATTGCCTGTTCACATCATCACATTACATGGTCTTCCTAAAGTCATTGTATCTGACAGAGGCACTCAGTGCGCAGCTCAATTTTGGAAGTATGGTCTTCCCTGTTTCAGATTTCACCAGCCTAATCCACAAGTTTTTATCCCCAAACAGATGGTCAGACGGAACAGTTGAATCAAACCTTGAAACTGTATTTATATTATTATGTAGATAAAACAACAGACTCCTAGGTGGATCTTTTATGGTTGGCTGAAGTGGCATAAAACAGCTTCAAACATAGTTTTACTAGAATGGCACCATACTAAAGCACATATGGATTTCACCCAAAGTTAATTACTTTGTTTCATCCTGTTGTCACACACAAAATACCTGAAGTACAAGAAAGAGTTACGCACATAGAAGATACATTAAAAAGCGCACAAAAACAGTTGCAAGAAGCGAAAAAGAAATACAAACAAACTGCTGATAAGCATTGCAGGACTAGTCCTCAGTACAAAAATGGGATGTGTATGTGTGGTAGGCTGTGGTGGTACACGAGCACAGAAAGACTGAGTCGGGTAAGTATGGTTCGTGGGTATTACCGTATGCTTTTATTATCTGTTAATTTTGTATAAAGAAAGTACAGTGTTCCGTATTTCTTCTGTGGATATAATTGATTCTGCCTTTTTCTCTTTGTTAATATTCTTCTTTCTTTCTTCTTATGCCCTTTCATAAGGTTGGCTGCGACGGTGTCGGGTAGTGGACCACTCGGGCGGTTTCCGGGACCATAGAAGAACAGAGAGAGAAAGAGGAGGTAAGTCTTTCTGTAGGATCTGGGTGTTTCTATTTCTATTCCAAGGTGGGAAGGGAGCAAGCAGGGTGGGTTGGTGAGGATATTCCACGGTGATGGGTTTTATTGCTGGTGCCCGCTCGGTTTCTCCCCCCCCCCCTAGTGGTTTAGTGCACCTCTCCTTCCCCTCTCCTGCCTCCCTTGTTCCCTTCCCCGGTGCCCGTGTTTCCCTGTGAGCCCCTTGCCCCTAGGAGGGACCGTACCTTCGAGAGCCACGACCCTCCGGGGTCGTGGCGGGCGTCTCCCGTCTTCGTCTTTTCCTTGTAAGATGTAATCGGCGTCTTCTCGTCAGCTCCGCTGCAGGAGTCGTTCGTATTCAGCACCGCTGTCTCCGACACTGCAACTCCACCGGCGGGGTCCTTCTCCGTGGCGTCTGACTCCCCAGGAATGTAGTCCGTCTTCTCTTGTACTTCCGGAACCAGGAAGTTGTTGCTGGTGACGCGACGTAGCGTTCTCCCGTTGTCACGAGAATGCGAAAAAGTATCGAGGGAGCTTGTGGAATGATGTCGGTTACGAGGGAGAAAAGACGCGGTCGCGGAGACCCGTCTACAGTCCCCTTCCCATGATCGGGACTGCTCGTGGACCGAGGAGGAGGAAGGAGGAAACCGAGACAGGTAATCGGCGGGACCCTGTTGTGAGCCAGGAATGTGGCGTATCTGGAAAGTAAAAGGTTGTAGTTCTAGGAACCAGCGCAACAGTCTAGAATTAGAGTCCTTGTGAGAGGCGAGCCACGTAAGAGGGGCATGGTCAGTGTACAGGATAAAGGACCTGCCCAAAAGGTAATATTGCAGAGATTCAATCGCCCATTTAATGGCTAAACACTCTTTTTCAATAGTATGGTAGTGGCTTTCCCTTGGAAGAAGTTTCCTGCTTATAAAGACAACCGGGTGATCGAATCCTTCATCATCGGGTTGGGTGAGGACGGCACCGAGACCGACGCTAGAAGCATCAGTATACAGATGGAAAGGTCTGGAAAAATCAGGACATTTTAGTATCGGATCAGTGGTCAAGGAATTTTTTAACTGTTCAAAACTACGATTCTGGGTCTCAGAAAATGGTGCGAGTGTCGTGGGACGGTGATTAGTCAGCAGGTCAGCAGATCAGTCAGAGGAGCAGCGATGGTCGAATATTTGGGGATAAACCATCGATAATACCCTACCAACCCAAAAAATGATCGTAAGTCCCTCTTGGTTTTAGGTTTAGTAGCTTGTAGTATGGCCTCGATTTTGTTTTTTCTGGTTGAAGGATGCCATTACCTATCACATAGCCTAGGTATGAAATTTCTGTGTTTCCCAATACACATTTCTTGGGATTGGCTGTTAGTCCGGCCTCTGTCAGAGCAGTAAAGACCTTATTAAGATGTAGTAAGTGATTGTGCCAAGTGTTGCTATAAATGACAATGTCGTCTAGATAACCTGAAATGGTTTTAGCAATTGATCCATCAGGCGCTGGAATGTAGCAGGGGCGCCGTGAAGACCGAAGGGTAAAACCGTGAATTGATAGAGGCCAGACGGCGTTGAAAACGCTGTTTTTTCCATGGCGTCCGGGGCGAGGGGGATTTGCCAATACCCCTTTGTCAAATCAAGGGTGGATAAGTAGTTTGCTTTCCCTAATTTCTCTAAGATGTCATCGACTCGAGGAATGGGGTACGTATCGAACAGGGAGATATCATTAAGTTTGCGAAAATCGATGCAAAACCTAATAGATCCGTCGGGTTTCGGAACAAGCACTACGGGGGAATTCCATGGACTACTAGAGGGTTCAATTACACCCAGGGCTAACATTTTCTTTATTTCTTCCTCAATTACATGTTTCCGTGCCTCGGGTATACGATAAGGGCGAAGGCGGACAATCTGTCCTTCGGGTGTTTTTATATTATGGTAGATTAAATGAGTTTTACCCGGTTTTTCTGAAAAGAAATTCGGATGTTGTTTTAAGAGTGTGTACAGCTGGTGTTTCTCAGTTTCAGTTAGAGCCATATTGATACCGGGGTGACCTTCTGAGTTTGTTTTTACTAAAGGACATCATTCTACATCTAGCTCTTTGGATGGCGAGATAAAGTATCCAGTGGCTGTTTGATTCTCTGTCTCTTCTACTGGTCTCCATTGTTTTAGTAAGTTGATATGGTAGATCTGGGTTCTTCTTGGGTGAGTATTTAACTCTATGAGGTAGGTGACGGGAGTGACTGCTCTAATGACTCTATTTGGCCCTTGCCATTTAGCGATTAACTTATGTTCAGACGTGGGCCTCATTATGAGGACCTGTTCATTCGGGAGAAAAGAGCGTAATTTGCTTCCTCTATCATAATAGGTTTTTTGATTAGTTTGGGCTGTCTCTAAATGTCTATGAACGTCCTCCCATAAGTTCTGTAACTGGGTCTTTAGTTGATGGACAAAGTCGAGCAAGGGTTTCCCCTCTTCTTCTTCCTCTTCCCATGTTTCTGCTGCCATATCCAGGAGACAACGGGGTTGTCTCCCAAATACCAATTCAAACGGACTGTGACCCGTAGAGGACTGTTCGTGTGTTCGTATGGCATAAAGGACCAAGGGTAACTTCTGATCCCAATCTCGACCGGAGTCGTCTACGGTTTTTCTTAACAATGTCTTTATAGTGCGGTTATAGCGCTCCACCAACCCGTCTGTTTGGGGGTGGTACACCGAGGTCTTTAATTGTGTAATCCCTAATATCTGACATATCTGCTTCATAAGTTTTGACATAAAAGGTGTACCTTGATCCGTAAGTATCTCCTGTGGAAAGCCTGTTCGAGAAAAAACCGTTATCATGGCTTGGGCCACTGTTTTTGTCGTCATACTGGACAAGGGGATTGCTTTGGGGTATCTGGTAGCGTAGTCCACTATAACCAAGATATAGGTGTGTCCTTTGGAGGAGGGGAGTAGAGGACTGACCAGGTCCATACCCACCCGGCTAAATGGAACCTCAATAATGGGCAAAGGGTATAAGGGTGCTTTCCTAGGTACTCCTGGTTCGGTAAGTTGGCATCTAGGACATTGCGAGCAATATCTCCTGATCTGGGAATAGATCCCTGGCCAATAGAATCTCTGCATGAGATATTCTTCTGTTTTTTCTCTGCCGTAATGGCCCCCTCCTGGTTGGTTATGTGCTAAGAACAGTACTTGGGTTCGATATGGTTCGGGAACAACTAGCTGTTGTTTAGTTTCCCCTGTGACAGTCGTGGTTATTCTATAGAGGAGATTTTTCTGAATCAGAAAATAAGGACCCACCTCATTCGTGACCTCCGTTTTGGCCGTGTTCCAGGCGTGCACTAGAGTAGGGTCTTCCCTCTGGCTGGTTCGGAAAGATATGGGTGCGTTGCTAATTTCCGCCACTACCTTATTGTCTCCCATATTTTCTCGGGCTTCCTGATATCGTAATTTCTCTCGTCTTTTTTCCTTTAGAGTGAGTTTCTTGCGGTTGGGAGGGCATTCAATAATACAATTGGAAAATGGTGCTTCCGTCCACCACTCTGGAACCGCTTTTTGGATTCGGGTGTGATCTAAGAGATTATAGAACCGGACATAGTCAGTTCCTATAATACAGTCCTCTATCAATCGATCCATAACCCATATTGGGATAATATCTTGAAATTGTCCCCATTCAACCTTAACCAGTGCTAGTGGGTATTTTACCTTATCTCCATGTATACAACATATAGAGACCAATTGATCTGTGGCCAGGTTATTAAGGTCTATTAGGTCTTTCCGGATTACGGACTGACTGCAACCTGAGTCTATTAATGCAGAGATGGGCTGTCCGTTTATTTTGACAACATGTTTAAATTTAAAATTTCCTTTTCCGGTACATAGGACTCTACAACGAGTGACCCCGATCTCCATGGGTTCAACCCCATCTGCTTTCCTGGGACATACCCTTGCAATATGACCCCATTCTCCACAGTTAAAAAATTGTGGTAATTGCATAGGGTGATGTTCCCCTAGTTTAGGGGACCGAGATTCTTCCGGAATGTATCTGGGAATTGGTTTTGGTGGAGGTGTTGTGGTCTTTAGGACAGTTCTTGGTTGTAGTAGTTTGACATCCGTAGATCGATGGTACGCACAGGACAGATCTATAGCGACCTCAGTGTCTACCTTTGGGTGTTGTCTTATCCAATTCTTGGTGCTAGTAGGTAAGGAATCCAAGTATTGTTCCAGAATAATAGTTTTTATCACGTCTTCTCTGGTTGTTCCTATAGGTCCCAACCACTTCAAGGCTAAGTCCTTCACCCGGAAGTAGAAAGTGCGAGGATCCTCGTTCTTACCCCACTTTACTTTCCGAAACTTCAATCGGTAATATTCCGTATCATGACCTACTCGTTCAAGGATACTCCTTTTTATGTCTTTGTAGGGAGTGGTGCCGTCAGGGTTGGCGGCTTGGTATGCCGTTTGTAGGAAACCGGTGAGTAAGGGCGCAATGTACTGTCCCCACCGATCTTCCGGCCATTGAGCGGAGGAGGCTACCCGTTCAAAGTTTGTGAAAAAGGAATCCGGGTCCTCGCCTTCCTGGAATTTTTGTAAGACCGAGCTAGGGGCGTTGGGGTGAACTTTACTGGCTGCTATGGTGTCTGTTATTTTTGTAATGCCGTTTCATGCACAAGCTGGTTATTGGCCAAAATCGTAGCTTGACTCTTTAAGGCAGATTGTAGAGCCTCCCTGTCCTCCTTGGCCTCTCTTTGATGTGCTTCCCTCACTAGTTGTAAATGCCGTTGGCCTTCCGCTAGCTGTTTAATCATGTTCTCAAGGGTCGGGGTTTCGCTAATGATGTATACCGCCAGTTAGCCTACAAGAGAGAGTAAGATCCCACTTCTGACACCATTGTGGTAGGCTGTGGTGGTACACGAGCACAGAAAGACTGAGTCGGGTAAGTATGGTTCGTGGGTATTACCGTATGCTTTTATTATCTATTAATTTTCTATAAAGAAAGTACAGTGTTCCGTATTTCTTCTGTGGATATAATTGATTCTGCCTTTTTCTCTTTGTTAATATTCTTCTTTCTTTCTTCTTATGCCCTTTCGTAAGGTTGGCTGCGACAGTGAGAGGTGGTGGACCACTCGGGCGGTTTCCGGGACCATAGAAGAACAGAGAGAGAAAGCGGAGGTAAGTCTTTCTGTAGGATCTGGGTGTTTCTATTTCTATTCCAAGGTGGGAAGGGAGCAAGCAGGGTGGGTTGGTGAGGATATTCCACTGTGATGGGTTTTATTGCTGGTGGCCGTTCGGTTTCTCCCCCCCCCTAGTGGTTTAGTGCACCTCTCCTTCCCCTCTCCCGCCTCCCTTGTTCCCTTCCCCGGTGCCTGTGTTTCCCTGTGATCCCCTTGCCCCTAGGAGGGACCGTACGTTCGAGAGCCACAACCGTCCGGGGTCGTGGCGGGCGTCTCGCGTCTTCGTCTTTTCCTTGTAAGCTGTAATCAGCGTCTTCTCGTCAGCTCCGCTGGAGGACTCGTCCGTATTCAGCACCGCTGTCTCCGACAGTGCAACTCCACCGGCGGGGTCCTTCTCCATGGCGTCCGACTCCCCAGGAATATAGTCCGTCTTCTCTTGTACTTCCGGAACCAGGAAGTTGTTGCTGGTGACGCGACGTAGCGTTCTCCCGTTGTCATGAGAACGCGAAAAAGTATCGAGGGAGCTTGTGGAATGATGTCGGCTACGAGGGAGAAAAGACGCGGTCGCGGAGACCCGTCTACAGTATGGTTATCTACAAAGAACTTATGCTTTAAAAGACGCAGGCCCTCATTATGATATTGGCGATCAGCTGACCACCACACCGGTGATGGCGGTAGTACCGCTGCCAGCCTGATGGTGAAGACCGCCAAATTATGACCACAGCGGTGATCCCTCCCATATACAGCCAATGAACCGCCTGAACTGCCAGTGCGGTCCGGCCACCGACCACGTCAGTTGCCATATTTAGGCTGGGGGAACACCATTCACCGCCCACCATATTATGACATAGCAGACCGGCAGGATTTCTGGGCGGGACTACCGCCATGAAAAGCCTAGCGGAAACGACTCATCTAAAAGGAGACACTCACCTCCAGGAACACAGAGGAGTCTGCGGCTGCCATGGAACCTGAACTGGAAGCCATGCCAATGCTGTACCATGCGATGGGAGTCTAGGAGCAGCAACGCCAACTAAGAGGACAGCGGTGAGTACAGCCGCCTAGCACACAAGGTAGGGAGGGGAGAGTTACACACTCACATGCACAACACACACCATACACACATACCACACACGGAGAACAATCCGCTGATAAATCCAACAGCAACATAAGCCAGAAGTAAAGAAAGCCAGGACAAATACCTTTGGTCCAACCACCATATTCCTGTGGGAATAGCGACCACACATAACAAAGTGAACTATATACATAAAGGGCCAATGGCCAGTACAATTGTCCATGGCATCCCACAGGGCAACTAAATAGGCCCAACTTGACTCCTGACAGCCGAAGTCACTCCACTGGGCAGGGACATCATTGTGCAAGGCAAGCACCTCAGGGGGCAGTGGAGGGGGTTTCTTGAGAGGGGGGTCCTTAGATTTGGGTTAAGGAGGGGATGAGCATTTGATTTTCTATTTAGGGGCAGAGGAGTGGGCTTGGTGCGGGGGTCAGAGTGGCTGTCTTGTGCCCCTTAGTGAGAGATGTTAAGTGTTTGAGTGGGAGGGGGGGCAGACAGGGTGGGAGAGGACAAACAGGTCGTGTACATGTATTTTGTGGTTGGTGTCTGCAAGTGAGGTGGGTGTGCTGCATGTAGTTGTGATGGTATGCCATGTGGTGAATGGGGTGCCAGTATGCCTGTCTGCTGTTGTGGTGATTGCGGGCAAGGCTGTACAAGTGGCAGGATCTGGCACTGAAGATGCAGTGCTTGCAGGTGTGAGTGTTGATGTGACTGTGAGGGAGGAGGAGGAGGGGGGAGACAGTGGAGGCAGTGGCTGTTGTTGTGTGTGCACCTGGATGTTGGCTGTGTGTGTTCTCGTGGTGTGATCTGTGGTTCCTGTGCTTGCCTTTGTGAGTCCTGTCTGTTGTCTTGGGTGCATGCTGGTCTGATTGTATGCTTGGGATGGGTGAGGGGAGATGGCTCTGGGACTGGGAACAGGTAGTTGGAGGGAGGACGGAAAGAGGAGACCAGAGCCTGAAACGATCTCTGTGGGGCATCCAAGCCACCGTGAATGCCCTTCAGGTAGGCATTGCATTTCTGCATCTGGGATGCCAGCCCCTGGATGGCATTCACTATGGTTGACTGCCCTACAGAGATGGATCTCAGGTGGTCATTGACTCCTCAGTGAGGGCAGCAGGGCTGACTGGGGCAGGGGCTGAGATGCCTGCGGCAAAGGAGACGCCCACCCTCGTGGGTGAGCGGGCATGGGCAACTCAGTGGGGGGCTACTGGGAGGGCGGTGCTGGTACGAAGGGTGGCGGAAGATGATGTAGCTGGGGTGGTCCCAGAAGGGTCCGCCACCACCATGGAGCTTCCATCGGAGGAGGAATCAGAGTCTGTTGTTGTTGCTCCTGTTTCCCCAGTGGTGCTCCCCTCGCCCTCCAACCCACTGGTCCCCTCAGCGTCGGTGGACACTGCCTCCTGGGTCCTGTGGGCTGCAGCTCCCCCACTTGCTGGTTCCCCTGCTCCTTTGCCAGATGATGCTAATGCACACAAAGACAGGATGCGAAAAGGAGGGAGAGTGGGGGGAAAGGGAGCACAGGGTCAATTACAGCAATAACAGAACATATGGCATACACATCACAATGACTCACTGGGACTAACACTGTACAGTATAAACCACAATAACAAACCATTGTCTGGGAACAATAGCAGAAATGAACTCAGACACTACCATCTGCACACCTACTGGGACTCACTAAGCCATGTCTGCCATGGTATGCCAGCTACTTGCCAATACCAAATCTACATACCACTCACCATTGCTAAGCAGGACTCTACAAGATTAGCTAAATAGGCATATTGGGCCATACACTGACTAGAACCTTGTACCCAAACACCATGGCAAGCACCAGGAAAGAATTCCACACAGTGTGTACTCAATCCCCTGGTGGCTGCTGTGCTGCTTCAAGTGCCAATCCAACTCTGGATTGGCCACCACCAGTATGTAGTCCATTAGAGGGGTCTGGGTCTGACGGGCACCCCTCCCTCTTTGGGAGGACGCCCCTAGCTGGGCCTCCGTCGTCTTCCGGGCCCAGCGTCGAAGGTCCTCCCACCTCTTTCTCCAGTGGGTGCTCTGCCAGATATGTACCCCCAGGGTCTGCACATCCCTGGTGATGGGCCGCCTTAAACCTTTCTTCCGATGGGCACTGATCTGCATAGGGAACACAGACAGAAGGACACCATGAACTCCACACTACATTTTGTTCAGCAATGGCTTACATACTGCATAGATACCACATTAACCTTACACGTTACTCATACCTCTGTGTACACATTGCATGCAGCAAAAATACACTCCCCAAATGACACACTGCCAGCACACACATACATCTAGATTCAGCCATGTTGCATCCAAAGTACCCAAAAGGTGCTCATCTGTTGATCTGGAGGCCCATACAACTGTCCATACAAGGGTAGGACCCCATCCACAAGCTTCTCCAGTTCCTCAAATGTGAAGGCTGGGGTCCTATACCCTGTAGCACGGGCCATTGTGGGTTCCAGACACAGGACACAGCAGCACAGGGAGTTGAGGTATTGATCTTTTAAGAGTCAGGAATCAAGTGAAGTGGGGTACAGAAAATGGCGGTTATGTCCAGGCCGGTGAACACAGTCACCGCCGGCGGTGATCATCATTGGCTCCTGTGTCCCATAGTCTGCAATATTAACCAATGAGGAGTTGCACGGCGGTGCAGACCGCCCTCCGCCATGACGCCAAACGGCAGCGGAGTGAGGTCACTTCAACCTGTTCCTCAATGCAGGGCAGGCGGTTGGCATTTCCTGATGCTGGTACTCATGGCGGTCAATTTCATGTGTGTCATAGGTACCAATGGTAGACACCAAGGCAATTCCAGGTCGCTACATACTTTGGTTTGGTTGTAGACTCTGGCACTCAAATTAGATCTCCTACCAGTGCACTGCTTGCAGATGAGTAGTTGACAGAACATGTTGAATTGGATGCTACTAATCACAACACATGACTCCAACTGCATCTGTGAGACACAATGGCAAATGAAAAGTATGTATTTTTGAGGTAGTCCGTTTGCATGTAGAGGACACCAGTGCAAATCACAATCATTGTTTGCGTGAATTGGATGTGACTGCTCTGTGTACTGTGATACTGTGTGTCCATCCTTCCTGTTGTCACACACTTCTGATGTTTGGTTTACTTAGATTCCAACCACTGTGGAGGTGGAGGCAAGCACCCGTGTACAGACCCCTAGTCGACTTGGCTACACTGGAGGAAAGCCACATTATACTCACCTATTGTCTCGACAGAGCCACAATTACTGAACTGTGTCAACAATTGGAGCCCGATCTAATTCCTGCTATTCGTAGCACTGCAGCAACACCCCCTGCAGTACAGGTACTGTCAGTGCTCCACTTCCTGGCCAGTGGTTCTTTCCTGATGACCTTGGGCTTGGCTGCAGGAATGTTACAGCCAATGTTTTCAAATGTGCTGTGAAGAGTTTTGGCTGCCTTTCTGAAACATATGAGCAACTATATCTCTTCCCCCACAGTGATGATTTGCCCACTGTGAAGGCTGCATTCTACACCATGGGACACAAGCCACCTGTGATTTGGGCCATTGACCGACCCATATTGCCTTGGTCCCTTTCAGGGCAAATGAGCAGGTCTACAGAAATAGGAAGAATTACCATTCAATTAATGTCCAGATAGTGTACCTTGCTGATCAGTACATTTCCGATGTTACTGCCAAGTTTCCAGGATCTGTGCATGATGCCTATGAATTGAGGATTAGCAGCGTCCCACAGGTGGTGGCACAACTACAAAGAGAGAGAGTGTGGCTCATAGGTGAGCTTGAGGTTTCACCTAATGTATGTCACTGTATGCCACCTGGAGTTGTACTCTGTGCTATTGTACATGAGTAATGTGTGTCTCTCAGTACTTTCAGATGTCTCTGGCTACCCAAACCTATCCTGGCTGTTGACACCAGTGAGGTATCTGAGGACAGGGCCAGAGAATCATTACAATGAAGCACATGGTTGGACCAGAAGAGTAAATGAAAGGACGTTTGGCCTACTGAAAGCCAAGTGCAGGTGCCTCCATATTTCTGGTGGATCCTTACTCTACGCCCCTGGGAAGGTTTGCCAGATAGTGGTGGCCTGCTGCATGCTGCACAGTTTGGCCCTCAGACACTATGGGGGTCATTACAACCTTGGCGTTAAAAGGCGGATACCGCTGTCAGAAGACCGCCAACATACCGCCGCGGCCGCGGTAAACCGCCACGGTCATTCGGACCCACAACACGCAAACCGCCAAAATACAGACATCCACAAAAGTCCGCCACACCAAAGGCCAGCGAGAAACTGGCGATAACCAAACCGACACCGTCACGCCAACAGAAATACGCCCACACTATCACGACACACGAATATATTCGGCGGTCTTTCAACCGCGGTATTCTATTGGCGGTACACACCGCCGCGCTCAAAATACACACACATTTACAAACACAGCCACATTGGACAATTCAAAATACACACACCTGATACACATACAAACACCACTCCCACACACCCAATTAAATATAAAACACACACCCACATCACCCACAAACCTCCACTCCTAGAGAATCGGGACCACACACAGAGAAATAGAGATCCGAGCACCCAGACGCGCATATTACCATCACCCAGCAATATTACCACGTACTTCACACAACACACCAATACACATCACCACACTTAGCACCACACAATCCACTCCACACATCACCCACACCACCCCATGGCACCGCAAAGACACCCCAGGTTTTCTGAGGATGAACTCAGGGTCATGGTGGAGGAAATCGTACGGGTAGAGCCACAGCTCTTCGGAACACAGGTGCAGCACACCTCCATTGCCAGGAAGATGGAGCTATGGGGCAGAATAGTCGACAGGGTCAACACAGTGGGACAGCACCCAAGAAATAGGGATGACATCAGGAAGCGGTGGAACGACCTACGGGGGAAGGTGCGTTCAACGGTATCCAGGTACAACATCATGGTTCAGCGGACTGGCGGCGGACCACCACCTCCTCCCCCAGAATTTACAACATGGGAGGAGTAGTTCTTGGCGATCCTGCATCCTGAGGGCCTCGCAGGAGTATCTGGAGGAATGGACTCTGGTAAGTCTCATCTTCACTACTTCATCCCCCCCACCCCAACAGCATGCCAACTCATACCCCCACCCTCACCCACACCCCCATCACACCTACTCCTTGCAAATGTCTCACCATCACAACCCACCCATCCCAACCCCAAGCCCTGCATGCGACCACGAAGCATGGACACCCATCACCAAAGCATGCCCACTGCACATCCCCATCCCCAAACCACCGTCACAAAAGCCCCCACACAGGAATGCAAGCACTGGGGTACACGGGCACCCACCCATTGCACACTATGGCACACACAGATGCAATAATCATGGTTTTATACCCCTGCAGGACCCGAATGCCACGTTACCGCGCAGGAGGGTCCACAAATGTCCACTCCACCCCCAGAAGAGGCCCACAGTGATGACAGCACCTCTGTCGACCTGGATCTAGATGACCAGCCCGGCCCATCGGGGACCTCAGGACAGTCGGTTCCCCTCAGACAGCCACAGGCCACAGCAGACCTTCCCCCCTCTGGGAACACCAGCACAGCACCCACCCAGCGGGCCCATCCCTCTGTCCCCAGGACACGTCAATCAGCGGTGTGTCCACCACTACAGGGCACCCAGGTTAACCCACCACCCCAACAACAACAGGGACCTAGGGGCAGTGGTAGTGGGCACACGGTCCAGGGGACAGAGGCCCAGGGAAACAGGGGAACTGGGAGGGCTGCTTTGCGACAGGGGGGGACAGGCCCAGGGAACCCACTCTCCACAAGGCCCTCTCCTCCATCATGGGAGCCTACCATCATTCCCAGGAGACTATGGCGATGGTACTGGCCAGGATTCAGGAGATCCAGCTCCTGCAGGAGGAACAGTATTTGGGGTTCAGGGAGGAACTACGAACCATCAGTTCCGCCCTGGGCACCATTGTAGGGGCTCTGAATCTGATAGTCACCACATTGCAGGACACTGTGGCACCACAAAGGGCCCCTGACACTAGCATGGACCAAGAACTGCCTACCACCTCTGCCGGCGCTAGTGGACAGGAGGCCCCGCCACAGGACCAACAGGCCACCAGCACCCTACCCCCTGCAGAAGGAGAACCACCCTGCAAGCGGTCCCTGAGATCCAGGAAGAAGACAGAGTAAGATGCCAAGGAAAGGATACCTCCCTGATTGTCATCCCACTGTCCCACATTGTCACCCTGTCCATCCTTAAACTGCCCCTGCTCCACTTTCCACAGGCATTTGGACAATGCACCTGTGATACAAATAGTCTGGACTCTGCCATGGACATTCCTCCACCATCACACCTCACCGATTTGCAACCACCCACCAATATAGAGCACTGTAATAAACACAGTTATTGCACAAAACAATCAGGAGTCTAGCTGTGATTTTGAACAAATGTATTAGACATTACCGTGCCAAAATGCTTATTTACATTGTGATGCCAACATACCAATGTGACACAGCTGTAGTCCATGGGGAAACAAAGCAGATGTCACACAGTGGGGCCCACATCTCTGAAATCGGAGGGGAAAGTCACAACTCAGTTACCATACACTGGGTGAAAAGTAGAGAGGTAGTAGTGTTTAAGTATATGTAATATGCCGGTGTGTATTCTTACCTGTGTGTCATTGGAAATACTGCTCTATTACTGTGTTCCTGTTGTCTATGTCGTCTTCTTCGGCTTCCTCGTCTTCACTCTCCACAGGCTCCACAGCTGCTACAACACCACCATCTGGACCATCCTCCTGCAGAAAAGGCACCTGTCGTCGCAAAGCCAGGTTGTGAAGCATACAGCAGGCCATGATGATCTGGCACACCTTCTTTGGTGAGTAGAATAGGGATCCACCTGTCATATGGAGGCAGCGGAACCTGGCCTTCAGGAGGCCGAAGGTCCGCTCGATCACCCTCCTAGTTCGCCCATGGGCCTCATTGTACCGTTCCTCTGCCCTTATCCTGGGATTCCTCACTGGGGTCAGTAGCCATGACAGGTTGGGGTAACCAGAGTCACCAATTAGCCACACACGGTGCCTCTGGAGTTGAGCCATCACGTAAGGGATGCTGCTATTCCGCATGATGTACGCATCATGCACTGAGCCAGGGAACTTGGCATTAACATGGGAGATGTACTGGTCTGCCAAACACACCATCTGCACATTCATCGAATGATAACTCTTCCTGTTTCTGTACACCTGTTCACTCCTGTGGGGGGGAACCAAAGCCACATGGGTCCCATCAATGGCACCTATGATGTTGGGGATATGTCCAAGGGCATAGAAATCACCCTTCACTGTAGGCAAATCCCCCACCTCAGGGAAAACGATGTAGCTGCGCATGTGTTTCAGCAGGGCAGACAACACTCTGGACAACACCTTGGAAAACATAGGCTGGGACATTCCTGATGATATGGCCACTGCTGTTTGAAATGACCCACTTGCTAGGAAATGGAGCACTGACAGCACCTGCACTAGAGGGGGGATCCCTGTGGGTTGGCGGATTGGTGACATCAGGTCTGGCTCCAGCTGGGCACACAGTTCATGAATAGTGGCTCGGTCAAGCCTGTATGTCAGTATGACATGTCTTTCCTCCATTGTCGACAGGTCCACCAGCGGTCTGTACACCGGAGGATTCCTCCATCTCCTCGCATGTGCCAGCGGACGGTGCCTATGAAGGACAACAGCGAGCACAGAGTCAATAAACCCACAGGTACGTAACCACAGCTTGCACATAACACGATTCTCAATCCATTGAATGGTTTGTATGGGTGTTGATGCAAGGCCTAGGTATTTGTGACGCAGTAAAGATTAAGCCATGTGGGCCCCTGAAATGGCGGCTGCCTGACCTGTGAAGTGCGACAATGGGATGTGAGGTAAATGCACTGGCGTGGCACACCGTGGCGGTAGGCGGTTGAAGACCGCTGCGCAAAGCAGCATTGGTTAACATTGAACCCTATGGGTCTCAGGAGACGATGTACGCACCGCCGCAGTACGCACCGCCGTGGGCGTGACCGCCATTTTCTATCTGCTTAATCACTCGATACCTGATCTCCGACAGGAGAGGACCTACACTGCAAGTGCTGCTGTGACCTCGGTCTGGAAGAGACAATGGCTCATGCGACTCGGGAAAGGGCCCCTGCCTTCACTGCTCAGGAGTTGGATAAACTTGTGGATGGGGTCCTCCCCCAGTACGCGCTACTCTTCGGTCCTCCAGACAAACAGGTAAATACACTGGGAGCATGCTTTATGGGCTATGCCTGTGTTGAGTGGGGTGGATGAAAGATGGTGGGGAGGGGAGCGATTGAGGCATGCATCAAACGACGGTGAGAGCATGTGCCACATGGCACTGTGTAGGGATGGGGGGCCAGTCACATTGAGGGTGCAGAAGGTGATGACTATTCTTCTCCCCCTGTACATTTCACATAGGTCAGCGCCCACCAGAAGATCGATATTTGGCGTGCCATCGCCAAGGACGTCCGGACCCTGGGGGTCCACCACAGACGGGGCACCCACTGCCGGAAGAAATGGGAGGACATCCGCCGCTGGAGCAGAAAGACGGCGGAGGCTCAGCTGGGGATGGTCTCCCAACGTGGGAGGGGTGCCAGTCGGACTTTGACCCCCCTGATGTCCCGGATCCTGGCGGTGGCCTACCCCGATTTGGATGGGCGCGTGAGGACGTCACAGCAGACACAAGGGGGTGAGTACACTCTCATTCTGTTGACTTTGCACGCAGTGGAGGTGTCTGGGTGGGGGATAAGGGCTGTGGGTATCCCTAGGCCAGGGCGATTTCTGTAGGCTAGGCCCCTCCGCAAGGCATGATCCTGTGCCCCCCCACCTCTATAGGGTGCCAAGTACAGCTATTCATGGCCCTGTGTCATCTATGTGTGCAGATGTCGTCCATAGGCTCGTAAGCCATGTCCCACGGATTGAGTAGTCGACCCCAAGTGCACGGCGTAGTGCAGGGGGCTTCTGTGTCTGTCCTGTCCGACAACGGTGTCGCCAATGCATGCACTCAACATTTCTTTATTCTCCCCCCCTTTTTTGTGGTCTTCATGTTCATATGTGCATTAGCATCATCAGGCGGAGGAGAAGTGGCATCGGAGCACGAGGTAGCTGCATCCCACATGGCCATGGAGGGCCACGCAACGGACTCCGAATTCACCAGTGGGACGGAGGGCGAGGTTAGCTCCACAGCGGGGACTCGGGCTAACATCAGTGACACCGACTCATCCTCTGAAGGGAGCTCCCTTGTGGTGGCGGCAACATCTGTGCCCCCCGCAACAACAGGTACAGCCGCCACCCACCGCACCGCCCACCCAGCAGCCCCTCAGCGTTTGGCCCGTGACCGCTCACCCAGGAAGGTGGGCATCTCCTTCGCCCCAGGCTCCTCAGGCTCTGCCCCAGTCACCCCTGCTGCCCTCAGTGAGGAGGTCATTGACCTCCTGAGGACGCTCACTGTTGGGCAGTCTACCATTTTGAATGCCATCCAGGGTGTAGAAAGGGAGGTGCACCAGAATAATGCATACCTGGAGGGCATTCATTCTGGTCAGGCTGCCCTTCAGCGATCATTCCAGACTCTGGCCTCAGCACTGATGGCAGCCATTGTCCCTGTCTCTAGCCTCCCCCCTCCAACTTCCTCCACCCATACCCTATTACCTGTACCTCTGCCTATCCCAGACACACCATCAGACCAGCCTGCACACACCTCAACACCAAAGGGAAGCTCAGCCAGACATAAGCACCACACATCACACAGGCATTCACACAAGCAACATCTACATACAGACATACCAACACCCACTGCCTCCACTGTGTCCCCCTCCTCCTCGTCTCCCTCCTCCCTCCCTGTCACGTCTCCACTCACACCTGCATGCACAACATCTTCAGCCACTACGTCCCTCAGCAGCACACACACCAGAACCCCCCGCACACGTGCAGTCACCACCCCCACTGCCATTTACACGTCCCCTGTGTCCTCTCCCAGTGTGTCTGTGATCCCCTCTTCCAAGATACACAAACGCAGGCAGCCACCCACCCAACAGCCATCCACCTCACGACAGCCTCCAGCCCAAGCACCTGCACCAAAAGACACCAGACTTACAACTCCTACAACCACAACCTCTTCCTCCACTCCCATACCCACTACACCTACCCGTCCCACTGCTCCTAAAAAGCTTTTCCTGTCTAAACTCAACCTCTTTCCACCAACTCCCCCACCCCGTCCATGTCATAGGACTACGGTCAGCACCTCAGCCACGACAAAACTGGCCCCTGTCATCACAGTCTGCCATGGACTGTGGAGTGCCCCACCCTCCAGGGCAGCCAGTTTGGTGCGAAGCCAAGGCACGGGCAGCCCACCCCCGGAGAAACATCCCAAGATAGGCAGTGGCCGGTGCGAGAGGGTGAAAACACCAGGGACTAAAACCCCTACCATGGCTCCGGCAGGAAGTGTAGAGACAGCTGGCACACCGCCCAAGGTGGGGAAGGGCCACAGGCGATCAGGGAAGGCTGGGAAGGGCAGCACACCCGACAACACCGCCATCAGCCCAGCTGGCCAGGAGGGCCCTGCCAGCCCCATCCCAGGTGGGCAGGAGGCCACCAACAGGCCCAGCACAGCTGCCCAGGAGGGCCCCGCCAGCCACAGGACAGATGGCCAGGAGGGCCCCGCCAGCCACAGGACAGGTGGCAAATGACCTCCCCGCCATGGCCGGAACCGCTGAACTGGGCCCTTCATCTCAAGTACCGCTGAACTGGGCACCGCCGTCACAAGCACCGCTGCACTGGGCCCTTCATCTCAAGTACCGCTGAACTGGGCCCTTTATCTCAAGCACCGCTGCACTGGGCCCTTCATCTCAAGCACCGCTGACCAGGGCCCTTCATCTCAAGCACCGCTGCACTGGGCACCGCCGTCTCAAGTACCGCTGAACTGGGCCCTTCATCTCAAGCACCGCTGCACTGGGCCCTTCATCTCAAGTACCGCTGAACTGGGCCCTTCATCTCAAGCACCGCTGCACTGGGCACCGCCGTCTCAAGTACCGATGAACTGGGCCCTTCATCTCAAGCACCGCTGCACTGGGCCCTTCATCTCAAGTACCGCTGCACTGGGCACCGCCGTCACAAGCACCGCTGCACTGGGCCCCGCCTTCTCAAGTACCGCTGAACTGGGCCCTTCATCTCAAGTACCGCTGAACTGGGCCCTTCATCTCAAGTACCGCTGAACTGGGCCCTTCATCTCAAGTACCGCTGAACTGGGCCCTTCATCTCAAGCACCGCTGAACTGGGCCCTTCATCTCAAGCACCACTGCACTGGGCCCTTCATCTCAAGTACCGCTGAACTTGGCCCTTCATCTCAAGTACCGCTGAACTGGGCCCGTCATCTCAAGTACCGCTGAACTGGGCCCGTCATCTCAAGCACCGCTGCACTGGGCCCTCCATCTCAAGTACCGCTGCACTGGGCACCGCCGTCACAAGCACCGCTGCACTGGGCCCCGCCGTCTCAAGTACCGCTGAACTGGGCCCTTCATCTCAAGTACCGCTGAACTGGGCCCTTCATCTCAAGCACCGCTGAACTGGGCCCTTCATCTCAAGCACAGTTGCACTGGGCACCGCAGTCTCAAGTACCGCTGAACTGGGCCCTTCATCTCAAGCACCACTGCACTGGGCCCTTCATCTCAAGTACCGCTGAACTGGGCCCTTCATCTCAAGTACCGCTGAACTGGGCCCGTCATCTCAAGTACCGCTGAACTGGGCCCTTCATCTGAAGTACTGCTGCACTGGGCCCTTCATCTCAAGTACCACTGAACTGGGCCCTTCATCTCAAGCACCGCTGCACTGGGCCCTTCATCTCAAGCACTGCTGAACTGGGCCCTTCATCTCAAGCACGGCTGCACTGGGCACCGCCGTCTCAAGTACCGCTGAACTGGGCCCTTCATCTCAAGCACCGCTGCACTGGGCCCTTCATCTCAAGCACCGCTGCACTGGCCACCGCCATCTCAAGTACCGCTGAACTAGCCCTTCATCTCAAGCACCGCTGCACTGGGCCCTTCATCTCAAGTACCGCTGCACTGGGCACCGCCGTCACAAGCACCGCTGCACTGGGCACCGCCGTCTCAAGTACCGCTGAACTGGGCCCTTCATCTCAAGTACCGCTGAACTGGGCCCTTCATCTGAAGTACCGCTGCACTGGGCCCTTCATCTCAAGTACCGCTGAACTGGGCCCTTCATCTCAAGCACCGCTGCACTGGGCCCTTCATATCAAGCACCGCTGAACTGGGCACTTCATCTCAAGCACCGCTGCACTGGGCACCGCCGTCTCCAGTACCGCTGCACTGGGCACTTCATCTCAAGTACCGCTGCACTGGGCACCGCCGTCTCAAGTACCGCTGCACTGGGCCCTTCATCTCAAGCACCGCTGGCCCATGAGCGGCAGGGGCTTGCCCGCATCTGTGTCGGGCAGGGCTGCACGAGGCACTCTGGGCACCAGGCCCCCTCCAGAACCAGTGGAGACTGTTATCCACTTGAGAGACTGTGGCTTTGCACTCCCCAGGATGCAACAGTGGGCACCCCACCCACTGTCTGGACTTGTGAGACTGTGGCTTTGCACTCCCCAGGATGTAACAGTGGGCAGCCCACCCACTGTCTGGACTTGTGAGACTGTGGCTTTGCACTCCCCAGGATGTAACAGGGGGCAGCCCACCCACTGTCTGGACTTGAGAGACTGTGGCTTTGCACTCCCCAGGATTGAACAGTGGCCATGGAGGCCCCTCGTGGATCTGCGTCGTGCACTCATCTGGCTGAGGTGCCCCCCCTTCCGTTCCCCCTGAGGTGCCTGTAGTTTTGCTATCTGATGCCCCTGCAGTGTTCTCTCCGTTGGAGTCAGGTATCCTGTGTGGTCTTTGCCCATGTGATTTGGGCCCAGTGGTCCACGAACAATGCCTGCTACAATGCTCGGACTTGTACATTTATGTATATAAGAGTTTTTGATGTGTATATATATTTTTTTGGCAGTAATACAATATATTCCAATGTTTAGAATCATTTACTTTTGTATTTGCATTCTTCTGGGGGTTTGGGGGGTGTCACTCTGATGTGTTGCTATGCATTGATGTGTGTGTTGTAGTGGGTGAGGGTGAGGGTGGGTGTGTCGCGTATGTCTGTACCCGTAATATTTTCCCCTCCACCCTCCCCTGTGTCGTAGGTGCAGTACTCACCGTTGTCTTCTGCGCCGGCGTTCATGCTCCTGGTAGAGGAGCAGGAAGACTATCGCTGGGAGTATGTGGTTTTCGGGTTCCATGCTGTCCTGATTCCTCGTGGGGTGTATGGAGGTGAGCGTTTTCCCTTCGAAATGGCTGTTTCCGCCGTGTTTTTATCGGCGGGGCTACCGCCCCGGAAAAGGTGACGGATTGGTAGGTTGTGATACAGTGGGCGGTACATTGTCTCCCGCCTGTCTGTTGCCGGTGACCGCCGCGCTGTTTATTTGTACCGCCGTGGCGGGCGGTGTGTTGATGTGGCGGTCTCTGTTGGCGGTTTCCGCCAGGGTCGGAATTCCATTTTTTTTCCCATCAGCCTGTTGGCGGTTTTGCCGCTGCTTTAACACCGACCGCCAGGGTTGGAATGACCCCCTATGTGCCATTCTTGCAGGAGGAGGGTGGAGACAATGCACCTGTGGCAGAAGAGGACACTGAAAACAGTGATGAGGATGGGGAGGAGGAGGATGGGGACAACAGGACACATCTGATACAGCAGTACTTCCAATGACACTTCGGTGAGACAGTACTTCTGTTCATGCCTTTATTACAATTAAGTGCTATGTGGCTCCTGTGTTATGCCAAGTACAAATGTGTGCATTATGTGACCTGACACTGTTCCATCTGTAGTCAGTCATGCCAGTGTTATGGTGATAGTGAAAAAGCTTGTTCAGCCCATGCAATGTGTCAGTAGTTTAGCCTTTTCAAACACATGCAAACTCATTCCATACAGTACTTAGCATATGTTGCTAGGAATGTCATGTGACTTACAATGTGCATACACAACCGCTCTGTGACTTCAATGTACCTGACAGTGTGGCCCAGACTAGGCGGTCCAGAGGAGGGATTGGCCATACTGACAACATGGCATAGCTAATACTGTGGTATCTTGTGTGAGGGCCTGAAATGAGTTGTTTCTCCTCACTTATGCTGTTTTGGAGTAAATTGCTATGCACATTTCTGAGTAGAAGTGACATGCTGAATGTAGGCTTTTATGTTACAGGTGCTCATGGTGCTGTACTACCTTTACTTCTCAATTGCATGCCACTAATGCTTTCCCTTTTTGCAGATGTTGGTATGGCCACTACTGTCAACTCATATGATGCCTACAGGCGGCTTTCACACAGTTTGGTGGATGGTGACTTGTGGCATGCTCTCACACTGGTTATGTGTACCCACAAATGACTTTCCATTAGATGGATTCATAATTTCAATAACATTTGCACAGGATATTAAAGGTTAAGACATGCCATATTGTTGTAATTAAAGCACAAAACCTTCAGTTGTGTTTGGGTGTGTTTATTAAAGTGACAAAAAGGAAGGGATAGTGCAATAGAGTGGGGTAATGGTAGACAAACTCTTCAATATAGTGGCCCAGTTGGTTTGTAGCACAGGTCCAGTATACATGGGGCCATACGAAAAGGTGCAATGGCAGTCCAAAGTAAACAAGGTGTCTCAGTGGCACACTAAGAAGACATGTTGGTGAGGCTCACTTCTTGGTAGTGGTTTGGGTCTTGGCTACAGTCTCTGGTGTCTATCTGGGTCGCAGAGAACATTTGTGGGTGGTTCTTCTGCTCCAGATGGAGGGGTGCTGGTGGTCTGTGAGTCCTGTGGCAGATCCTCCTGTCCACTAGCTGCAGTAGATGTGGAGGGCTGGTCAGTACAGTGGCTAGTGGATGGGGCCCGCTGGTGTGTTGTGTACTCACGCATGATGGTAGCCATATCACTCAGCACCCCTGCAATGGAGGCCATGTTGGTATTTAAAGCCTCCAACTGCTGCATGATCTCCTGGTGGTGTTCCCCCTGCAGTCTCTGGTTTGCCTGCAAGATGGTAAGTACCTGGCCCATCCCGTCCTGGGATTTCTGGTATTCTCCCAGGACCTGTGTGTCAAAGCCCAGCTCACCTGAGTCCTTGTTCAGTTCTGATGGAGGTTGAAGACAATCCGACCCCACCCTGAGACTGCTTGTTCCAGCACACTAGTTTTTAAAACAGTGCACTAAGAACAGAAGCTCAAGGGAAGGGGGGAAGTGGATAAAATAAAATAAAGAGACAACACCGTTCTTGCGTTTCCACTGTTGAAGTGCTGCACAAATCTGCGGCCCTCTCTGACTTCTGTAGAAACTGGTGCCTAATGAAACATAAACAAAGAACAGATAAGTACAACCTATTCCTAACTGGGTTCCTGACTATCCCTTTATTTATTAGAAATTTTCTTCTAAAATTACCTCTTGGATCCTGGTCTCTAGTTTCCAGGTTTGGAATGTGTTACTGCTCTGGGATTTGCTTTCTATTACTCTAAAGCTTCTAAAACATTAAACAAATACCGTTATCAGAATTACCAATATCAAACATTCATCTTAATATAACTAAAGCCTAAATTCCCAATAGCAGACTCACTTTTCCCATATTTCCAGAATCTTTTATAAAACAAATACTGAACTTTTACGTCAAAATACAGCATGTAATTTGTGCAAGTCCTTGATTTACTGTTTGCCTTGCTGTGAATGGTTTCCACGGTTCGATTCTTAAAAGTTCCATTAAAAAAAAAACAATTTTGCTTCACAAAGTTCCGCAAAGTATTCTTGTAACAAAGAGTTTGAATCACAATGTTCGTGGAAGGTATCTTGTTTCAAATTGTCTATACACGAATCTAGAAATTGTTGTCAAAGTTCTTTCAGGTAATAAAAGTTTTGCACTTACTTGTTGCTGGCAAGAGATACTGATCTTCTTTCTCTTTTGCAGGTTGCTTGTAGGAGAGAGGCTGAGGCAAGGAGGAACCGGAAACCGGAAGAAGGAAGAGCCAGCAGCTGCGCCCATTGAAGCCAATGAAAGTCTGTAGAGAGCAGGAGTGCCAGCGCCGAGGGATCTGTCCTCAGGTAAGCGGGAGGTAGACGAGCACAAGCACTGGGTGAGGCTCGGGGGCTGCCTTTTATAGACAGGGCTGGGTGTGGTCCTCACATGCTGCACATGTTCTTGAAAGGTGTTCAGAGCTGGGTGTGGTTTGAAGAGCTGTGTGTGGTCCTCACATGCTGCACATGTTTTTGAAAGGTGTGCAGAGTTTCAGTTATTATGCAAATGAGTTAAATTAACACATGGCCTAGAGAGGAGTGTTTTAAAGAAGCCTTGGTAAAAGCAAGGCCCAATGTGTAAACAAAACAGCACATTAAACAACATACACAGAAGCCTAGGGGGGGGGGAGGTGAGATAACAAGAAAGGCTTTCAATAGTAAGTTTAAAAGGGAGCTATTACAGAACCCACTAGTGCAGTGAGAGGGGACATGCTCTTTGCTGTGCACAAACCCTAACACTGTGAGAGTGCCTCCTGGGCAGTCAGTTCACTGGGTTGGCCCACCCGTTGGCGCACAGCTATCCTTCCACTGGCCCTGACCCCCTGTGCCTGTGTCCCCTGAACTGTGTTCCCACTCCAACTGACACCAGGACCTTCATCGTCTTGCCTGTGTAATGCTGACTCGGGTCCCTGTACAGGTGGGCAAGGGCATACTGTTGATTGTCATGTCCTGGGGACAGAGATTTGGTGACGTTGGGTGTCTGCTGTGATATTGGAGTCCAATACAGAGGCCCTGTGGTGGACTAGGTGTTACCTGTGATGTCCGACTGACCAGTGGTCGGTCCCAAATGGGCCAGGGACATCATCCAGATCCAGACATCCAGAGTTGCTGTCATCACTGGAGCCTTCTTCTGGTGGAGGACTGGGTTGCCGTAGCACATGCTGCCCACTGACATTGGCTGGGATACCTGTGAATATGTATAGGATTTGTTACAGTCATTGTCAGTTACATATTCAGCATTTCTGGTTTTCTCAATGGGATGGGTGTTTTCCTTCCACCTTTGGTTAGTGTTTGGTGATGGATTGTGGGATTGAAGTGCTACATGCTGCCCATGCATTACTGTTGTGTGTGTATGCAGAGCTTCGAAGGGTGTGCTTGCAGTTGGTAGGGCATGCAGGGGTACACAGTTGAGGGTGGTTATGGGGGTGGTTCTCTGTTTGGGATGAAGTGGGGTGCAGGGAGTCAGGGTGAGGGAGTGACATGCCATGCAGGTATTGGTGGTGGTGGTCTATTAATGGTCACTTACCAGTGTCCAGCCCTCCAGTGATTCCAGTGAGACCCTATGGATGCAGGATTGCCAAGACTTTCTCCGCCCAAGCTGTCAACTGTGGGGGAGGTGGTGGGGGTCTTCCACCAGTCTTCATTGTAGCAATGTGATGCCTGAAGGCCACTGCAAGCACCTTCCCCCGTAGTTTGTTCCACCTCTTTCTTATGTCGTCCCTTGTGCGTGGATAGATTCCCACGGAGATCACCTTGTCGACGATCCTCTGCCATAGTTCCATCTTCCTGGCAATGGATATCTGCTAGACCTGTGCACAGAACAGCTGAGGCTCTACCCTAACAATTTCTTCTACCATCACCCCCAACTCCTCAACAGTGAAACGTGGGTTCTTTTGTGGGAACATGCCTGTTGTGTAGTGTGTGTGTGTTGTGCAGAGGGTGTTAAGTGTTGAGGTATGGTGTGTGTGATGCGTGGAGGATGTATACGTGGTTGTGGTTTGTGTTTGCAGTTCTAGGGATATGTGGGCTGGCAATGTGTTGCAGTATTTTCGAGTTTGCAAAGAATTGTGTGTTGTTTGGGGGTGTTTTATAGTGCTGTTGGTGGGTGTGTACATGGTGTGTATATGTGTCAGGTGTGGGTTTTTCAATCTGGCCAATGTTGGCTTCTATTGGTGTGGAGTGGTCAAATCGACTGTGGCAGTCCGCACCGCACTGTGGGTGACCGTCATTGAGTGACCGCTGTGGTGATTCGTGGGTAATTATTTGGAGGGCGGTGTGGTGCAGGCGAGGCAGGGAGGGTGGTGGGACCAGCTGTTTTTTGCCTCCTTTAGGTCTGGTGGGATTGTTGTTTTGGCTGCTTTCTGGCGGTTTTGTGTTTGTGTGTCATAATCTGGCGGGCGGATTGCCACCTCTGCGGCGGGCTGCTGGCGACCGTCACCATGGCCGTCTTCTGAAAAGACAGCTAATGTCATAATGAGGGCCACAGTAGGGGTCGTAGATCAGCTATCAGGTCAAGTATCATGGCTGAGCTTAACCTGTACTTATCATATATCTTCTCCTCTGTCTAGTCAAAAAGGGTAATACGCACTCCGAAAATGCGCTCCTGTCTCAAACCTGCCAGGATCCTCATCCTCCTCACCATGACGTAGAGTGCAGCCATTGTGGAAAAGAGGCTGAGTCATTCTGGGCTCTTTGTATAGGTTGCACATGTTTACCACCTGATTTCAATTCATGGTAAATTGCACGTGCAAAAAGCCATTCTGCGAATATTCGCAATTTGCAATTTGTTGATGCATTGCATTGCGATACGGATTTTGCGATTCACAAATTCACGTTGCTATTTGCGAATTGCAGTATTTCTTCTCAGTTGCAAGGAATTGCTATTTTAGTGATTCCTTAAATTTGAACTGCGAATGCCTTTCATACATCGTGAAAGGTGATTTTGCATTCGCAAACAGTGTAATTTACCGACTCGCACCGTTTGCAAATGCAAAATCCTTTGATACATCTGGCCCTAAGTCTGCACCGAATTTGCATTAAAAAAATGACGCAAATTGGGCGCAAAAGGAGTATAAATATGGGCCCATGTCTGCTTGTCCCAGGCTATGCTCCATTTAGGTCGAGATCTTTTCTCAAATTGGGGGAAGGATGGGGCTAAACATATCCCCCTACCATGCTCTGAGGGGTGTAGTATTTTATCATCTACTGAAAATATTTCCATTGGGCTGATTCACTTTTTATTTATAGCTAGCTTGATAGCAAGGTCGCTGATTTTGGGAAACTGGAAAACTGAATCAATTTCATCTGTCGCCCAATGGTATGCAAAAATGCGTAGGGTAAACTATCATGAGAATTTGTATGCCATGAGAGTGGGATCAAATAAAAGGACCAGGAAAACTTGGCAGATCTGGGACGATTGGGAATATCAACACATTTTATGATGTATTAGATAGATATTACTCTCACAAGGTTGATTACATTTAACACAAGAATAGTAGCTTATGCGCTTTTTTTTTTACTTGCACATGTATGTGCTCTCGTTCATATGGGAATCAACTTTATCTGCACTGTACGATCATTCCTTGTACTGAAGATTACGATATTAATGTATGTGTTTATTTATCTGCGCATTATCACAAATAAAACTTAAAAAAGAGAACGTAATGGCATTAAGTCTACAGTTGGGCTCTTAAAAGATGTAATCGGTGGTCAGTCCATTTTAGAGCACTGCACTGTTCAAATTACTCAACGTACACACTTTTTAGGGGCACATAAGTGGTGTGGATATGGTTATATTCCTGCAGAGAAAGAGAAATGTGCAGGTATGTCACACCCCATCCTGTGGGCTACACACACTGGATGTAAGATGTTTGAGGAGAATAAAATGTGGCAGAGAATGTGCTGGGAATATTATGGGTCTGCCTCATTTTGAATCCCTAAATCACTACTCACACAATAGGTAATTATGACACTAATGATGTATTCTTCCATAACCCATTACAGCATATAGGGATTAGACTAGCCATGATAATAATAATAATAATACAAATACTAGCAAAAACATAACATCACAAATAATAGCAAAGAAAATAATGACAGAGTAAACTGAATACAAATGCAAAACATTACTCTATGCTAGTGAGAATCCTACATATATTTGCTGTTAGATTTATCAAGCCATGTCAAACTGTCCACTACTGTACATGAGAATGTCTTGTCGCTATGGTATCATGGGTCCACAGATTCAGGTAGTGAGAGCAGAGGACAGGCTAAGCATCTCTCCTAGAGCCCAATTCAGAGCAGGAGCTTGAGGAGCAGAGTAAGGGACAAAGGGAACAACATTATGGAAGAACTGGGGGATATAGCTGGGACTCCAATGGGCTGTGGTGCTCAGATAACAGTTCAGGGCTTTACACAGATAAAAAACCTTGCTCCCTTTGGTTCTATTAGGAGCACTAGAATGCCTGAGGGCAACTTGTTCTCTGCCCCCTCCCACCAGACCTCAGGCTCCGACAGTGGCACACAAGCAGGATTTTGCACAGGTGCACAGTAGAGGCAAGCAGGTGTCGGGGGAAAGGAGGCAAGCTGCACCTCATGGAAATCATGAATATTACAACTTATGTCTTTTCTCTCGTTCTATAGCTTGATTTCTAGAAACTCTAGCTTAGATGAAGTAGCCAAACTGACATGAACAATCATTCATTACAAATACAAATAATCTAATCTAAAGCTTTCAATACACAAAAAACTAGCAGAAAGTATACAGTTCTGATGACAGGCTTAATTCATCACCCATAACAAGTCATGTTTTAAAAAAAAATAGATTCCTGCCATTACCTTGGAGCTGTTCAGGGAGATGCAGGATGGTTTGTTTCACCAGTCCACTCCTCTCTATATAAAACATTTGGCGGTACTGGTGAAAGTCACTTCATCGGCAAAGGTTCACCCATAAAAGTAAAGAGTTTTTAATGATTTATAAAGAGTCATGGAAAGAGAGGCTTGTGAGGGCTGTGGTGCTGATGAAGTACACTTCCACTGATCCCTTTCAGCTTGTGTTTGTATCATGGTGCTGAGGAAAGCAAACAAGAGATTCTGCCACTGCATGATCTAGTTGGTGGCAGTGCTGAATGAGCATACAAGCAATCTGCCCCTTCACCATACAATTGTTAAGGGAGACTAAATTAGGATATGTAGCAATACCTAATAGCATAATGTGTCAGTGAAGGCCTATTGAGTGCACCAATCATTCTTCAATCATTCTCTTTCCCATCATGCAATGGAAGTGGTTGCTGCTATCAGCAGGTGGAGCAGACAGGATGGTGAATGGTGAAGTACTCAAAAGAGTGCACTACGACTCGCCCTCTTCAACTTGAATCAGAAAAAAATGAAAAGGAAGACAGTATCTGGTGGGGATTAAAAAAGGCTTGAGGTGGACTCAAGACACAGCAGTCTTGACATTCAACACTCCCAACATTTGATAGCGCTGTCAGTGGGCACATGAGCAAAACTTTAGGGCCCGGCACTTATTCTTTCACAAATTAGGCACCTACATTAACCATGCACACATTTCTTCCAGGGCACACACTCACACATTATGCTGAAGTCCTAAGAATAATCAGTGTGCCACTGTACGTTAGTCCATCTTACAGCACGTTCTGCAGAGTACTGTATGTATGTCTTACTTTCTTAAATAATGAACATTTTCAAGTTTTTTTGTGTTTTAAAACGTGTACATACAAAAGAGTGCAACACCCAGTTCTAACTTCAATTAAATATCAGTCTCTTACCCTTTCAGTGAGTACTCATGATACCCTTGATATTAAGTGTCCCTCAATTGGAAGCATCAATTAATATTTTTGATTACTCTATGGCGTTGAAAATGGAGGTTTGACACACATTCCAGGGCAACACTAACTTGATCATTGAGGGCCTCATTAGAAGTTTGGCGATCGGACCACCAGTCCGCCATTTTGGCGGTCATGAAGTCTTTCAGACTGCCTTATTATGAGTTATACATGCAGGATCGCCGACCGCCAAGCAAAAATGGCAGACGGTGACCGCCCCTTCATGGTAGTCAGCCAATGACGATCCAAACTACAGCAGTTCACGGTCAGCAATGTAACAGATAACTGCACATTGGATTAATTTGAAAACAACGCAGTTGACACACTTCCAAATGACAAAGCTATACCTTGCCTAGCCACTGTCTTGTCTGCACTGGTGGCAAGATGTCATTTTCAGGCCATCATCCGAAGTGCAAATGATCTGCACATTTCAGCAGCTGCTCGAGTCAAAATTAATTAGCGTGCTTCACACATGTCATGTCAATACACCCAATACCATGGTTACTTGCCACAATAGGATTAACTGCAACTTTAACTTTGTACAATGTCTCTGCTTACTGTAACTCTAAACCATTGGAGATGTCACAATACAACCAGTAAAGTATGTTTCACCAGTAACATTGTACGTTTTACATCAACCGTCGAAGCTGCCGCTGAGCACACACAGGTCACAAAACAAACTGGCACTACCGCTCTGGATAAAGAACTCATTGAAGAAGACACTCCTGGATGTCTGGACGTGGGGGACAGTTCTGGCCCATCTGGGCAACATGGTCAGACACCAACAGTGAATCTCACTGCGCCCACAACCTCACCTCCCAGCCTGGTTGCCTCAACATCACAGGCAACCATTTGCACACCCTCAACCTCTGTACCTAGCACAATGTCTACCACCTTGTGCCCCCCAGTTCAGGATCTTCTGTTGCAGCACAACACTTTCGACAATGAGGCTCCAGGCCCAAGTTGTGGAGGGCACCCTGTGGCAAGGGCACAGGCCTGTGGAAGTAGGATGTGTGTCAGGGAAGCTGTGGGCCAGCAGGGTGAGGCCACTGGGGCTGCACATAGCCAGGACACCATTTGCCATGTCATGGGGGTCTATCCAGTGTCACAAGGCGTAATGGGCCAGGTGTTGACCAAGCTTCAGGAAATCTAGCAGCTACAGAGGGACATACACAGGGACATGCACAAACAGATGAAGGTCCACAATAACAACATGGCCTCCCGATTAGGGGTATTGAGGGACATACATACCACCCTGGACAGGGCTTTTCAACAACAGTCTACCCCTTCCTTTGGCTCATCAACACCAGATACATCTACATTGGTGCCAGCCAGTGAAAGGGAGGTCCTGCCAGAGAAATAACTAGCTCCAGACACCCCTGCCTCTGTAGCAGCAGACCTAACCCTCCCCCCTACACACACAAGCAGGGACGTCCAGCTAAGAATGGCAAGGCACCCTCCACTGCCAGCAAGTGACCTCTTCCTAAAGGACCTCCTTTGTGTGCCACACATTCACACTGTTGACTGATGCTGAACAACCCACCAGTTTCAATGGAAGGAGTATTCTGGACTTTTGACTCACAATGATGTGGCATCTACTTCAACGATTTCATTCACCATGACTGACTCTTTCACTTTACATTTTTGTTTTTTTCTGTTCAAAATTGTTTTCTGTATTACCATTGCAATAAATTCACCCATCACAAACTCATTGTCTGCTTGCTCAAATTTCACGTTTAGCTATGTAGAGATGTAAGACCATATGATGAAGATACAAGCTCATTGTGCAAGAAGGGATATGTTACAGGTACACAGTGCCCAGCTCAGGATTAGAACTATTACACATGAACACATTAGTACAAGTGTTTGTTCAAAACAAAAAACTTACTACACTATTCAGCACATGGGCTGTCAATATGTCAGGACTATTGGAAATCAGGAATGAGTGACTCATACTGAGTAAATGAACAAATGTACAGGTACAGACCTCCAGATTATGTAAGGAAGGGATTTGTCAGACATTGTCCTGTACAATAGGCAAACATTACAGTGGTTGATGTCATCAGCTTCAGCCTTATCACATATCACACCAAAGTAATCCAACATCACATAATCCAAGATACAGACAGATAGCGGTATAAAAGTCCATGATCACAAATCAAAATCAAATCAAATCAAATCGATGTTTATAAAGCACAGCTAATCACCCGCAACGGTCTCAAGGCACTGAGGGGGTTTGTTCTCTGATCTTCAGTTGAAGAGCCAGGTTTTAAGGTCCTTCTTGAACTGATGCAGTGATGATAACTGCCTGAGGAGCAGGGGCAGAGTGTTCCAGCAATTTGCCGCGAGGAAGACAAATGATCTTCCACCAGCTGAGGTCTTCCGCACGTGGAGTACGGTGGCTAGTGCTTGTTCAGAGGAGCAGAAAAGTCTGCAAGGAGAGTAGAAGGTGATCCAGGGGTTGAGGTAGGCGGTTCCTTGGTCGTGGAGGGCCGTGTATGTGTGTATGAGGAATTTTAAGTTAATCTGTTTCTCAATAGGAAGCCAGTGGAAGTCTCTTAGGTGTTTGGAGATGTGTTTGTGCCGGGGAATGTCCAGGGTGAGTCTGGCAGAGGTGTTTTGGATGTGCTGTAGTTTCTTCAGGTTCTTCTGGGTGGTGCCAGCCTAGAGGGCTTTGCAATAGTCGAGGCTGCTTGTAACCAGGGCGGGGGTCACAATTCTGCAGCAGTCCTTTGGGATCCAATTGTAGATCTTCCAGAGCAGTCGGAGAGTGTGAAAACAGGAGGATGCGACTGAGTTGTCTTGGCAGGTCATGGTGAGTGATGAGTCTAGGATGAAGTCAAGCTTGCATGCATGGTCTGTAGGGGTGGGGGTGCCGAGGGTGGATGGCCACCAAGAGTTGTTGCAGGCTGATGCGGAGGGTCCCAGGATGAGGATCTCAGTATTGTCAGAGTTTCACTTGAGGCAGCTGTTCTTCATCTAGGTGGCGGCGGCTTCCATCAAGTTGTGGAAATTTTTCTTGGCAGTTGTAGTGTTTTTGGTCAGAGAGATATAGGAGATAATGTTCAGCCCGTTGTTCCTGATGATGGATGCGAACGGGGTCATGTAGATGTTGAAGAGTGTGGGGCTCATGGAGGAGCCCTGTGGAACTCCTTAGCTGATCTCCGTGGGTTCTGACAGGTAAGGCGGGAGTCCGACTCTCTGGGTTCTGCCAGACAGGAATGAACGTATCCATTGTAGGGCCCTTCCATGGATGCCGGCTGCGTGGAGTCTAGAGCAGAAGGTGTTGTGTGAAACCATGTCAAAGGCGGCTTATAGGTTCTGTAGGATGAGGGCTGCTGTAAGGCCACGGTCGAGGAGTGAGCGGATGTCATCTGTGGAGGTGAGGAGGGTGGTTTCCATGCTGTGGTTGCTTCTGAAATGTGATTGGAAGATGTCCAGGATGTTGTTGGCCTCGATGTCCTTGCGGAGCTGAGTGTTGATGGCCTTTTCGATGACCTTGGCTGGGAAGGACAGCAGGGAGCTGGGGCGATGATTCTTGAGCCCCCGAGGGTCAGCCGTGGGTTGTTTCAGGAGTGGGCATATCTCGGTGTGCTTCTAGTCCTCTTGGAAGGTGGCTGTGTCTATGGAGCAGGTAAGGGTATGACGGAGCTCAGGTGCGACGGAGGTACTGGCTTTGTTGAAAATGTGGTGAGGACAGGGTCCGTAGGGGCTCCTGAGGGGATGCTGCTCACGATGGTGTGGTCTCATCCATGGTGAGGATGGTCCAGCTGTGCAGGATCTGCGATGGTTCAGTGTGTCTGAGCTGGGGGGTTGTAGGAGGGCTCAAAGGGCCTTGGGGTCCGAAGCAGTGGAAGAAGGTGGCTAGTTTGTTGCAGAGGTCTTGAGATGGAGGAAGTGGAGAAGTGTGGCACAATGGTTAGAGCGGCAGACCCTGAAGCAGAGATCTGGCTCAAGACCAGGGTTCAAGTCCCGCTTCGGCAGGTCTTGTGCTCAATTCCCTTGGACCAGATAATTCTTGCCTCAGTGCCTAACCTAATTAATGGGTCCAACTCTGGGCAATAGCTTGCTTAATCTCCACAAAGGCCCCAACAGCGCTTGGATACCTGGCTTCACCCCGGGGGTGCCCAGGAGTGGGCACCTCACAGGGAAAAGCCAGGAGGGGTTCCATAGCGGTATGAGTACAGCGCCTTGAGACCCTAACGGGTGAGTAGTGTGCTATACAAGTGCAAAGTTTATAGTTTTTTACAGTTTTTGCTGCTTCTCATTGGGGTTTGGCAAACTCCTTGACCATGACAAAGAGCTCTTTCGTGTTGTGGGCGGTGGTACTGATACATTCCTGCAGGGCAACTTTCCTGGTGACTCTGATGGGTGGTGTTGGAATTTGGTGGCAGCTCTGAAGGCCTCAAAGTCGTCCGGTCCCTTGCTGTTTCTCCATTTTTTCCCTAGCCGTCTGCAAGGTGCACCTGAAGTTCTGGAATACAGGGGGGAACCAGATGGCCTTTTTGAGGTGGTGTTTGCCTGATGGCTTGCAGAGAGGTGCTAGGGTGTTGGCGCATTCAGAAATCCATTGGTGAAAGTTCTGTGCTGAGATGTTAGCGCCTGCAGTGAGGGGCAGGCGAGACTTGCTGAGGGCATTGGTGAGCTGTTCCTCAGTGATCTGGTTCCATTTTCTGTTTGGGGCTCGGAGCGTGCGGAGGTGGATGGAGGATGGTCAGTAAGGTGATAATGAAATGGATGCAGTGGTGGTCAGTCCAGTGAAGCGTAGAGTTGTTGTTGACGGTGATGTTCCTGGAGGAAAAGATGGTGTCGAGTGTGTATCCAGCAATGTGTGTTGGCGAGGGGACCAGTTGCCACCATAATCCAATTCCCTTGCAACTGGTGGTATGACACAGACATAAGTCAGTGTAACAGCACCAGCACCATGATCTGCACTGTTGAACCACATCTACAGTTATCTACAGGTCATACAAACAGAGCGTTTAGCCAATGTGAAAGAAAAATGACTTTATCAAAAGCCAGGGCTACATATTTTCTGACCACATGATGCATCAGGCCAAACACAATACACAAAACAAGTGCAATGGGCAATTCTGTATCTTCATCCAAACACTGTGCAAACTGTCTTGGTACAGGTCTCATACATCTAAACTCTGCGACCCACATTACCTGGAACAATCCATGTCCTCCCTTTGTGCCAGAACAGCATCAGATACGTGCCAATGTCACAACTCTGAAATGCCCACAGGAAGATGTCACGGTGAAGGGACCTGTACAAAGAACAAAACAAAGAGTATAGGCTTGAAACCATACCTATGACACAAGTCGCACAGCAAGCAACTCAAAAACAAAGTACATTGCAAGAAAACTGACACAAACAAAGCAACTTCATCAAGGTGGGGATGTGTCAAAAACTATCTTATCAAGCAGACTTTGGCTGATAATTGCAGAGTGTCAACTTCCTAGCTGTTTCCAAAACACTCAACTCCAAACATTCTCACAACTACAGTTCATTGTACAATCACAATCATTCCATCACATAACATACCGACATTCATGAGAAGTAGCTGTTTATGAGATTTTCTTGCAAGTCAGCTCCTTCCTCCTCACCACTGTCATCCTCAGTTGGCGTTTCAGAATTCTCATCCGATGAGAGGCTCCACCTCCTCTGGGATTTATGGGATATTCCTCCGCAGGGTGATGTTTTGGAGCGTGCAACATGCCACAGTGATCTGACACACTTTCTGGGGTGAGTAGAAGAGGGTTCCACTAGTCCTGTCCAGACAGCAGAATCTGGCCTTCAGGAGCCCAATAGCCCACTCCACTGGTCGCCGTGTCCTTCCCTGTGCCTCATTAAAGCAGACTTCCCCTGGCGTAGCTGGAAGTTTCAGAAGTGTTAACAGCCAAGGATAGTTAGGATATGCAGAGTCTCCTTTTAAGGAATGGGACATAAGTACAACAATGAGTCACTCTATTCATGATTGTAGCACCTGACATTTCACACACACAATCAGGACAGATGTGGATTACTAACCATCCAGGCCCTCTCTGGGTGAAGTTGTGACATCAACTGGGACATGGTGCTGTTGTGCATTATGAATGAATCATGGGCTGATCCTGGATAAAGGGCACAGACGTTTGTGATGTAGAGATCCTCCAAACAGACATCATGCATGTTGATGGAATGGAAGTTCTTTCTGTTGCAATAGTCTTGTTCATTGGCCTGTGGTGGCACCAAGCCAACATGTGTGCCATCAATGGCCCACATCACATTTTGGAGGCTTGCAAAACCATAAATGTCAGCCTTCATATTGACTAAATCCTCATGTTGGGGGAACCTGATATAGCTACCAATGTGTTTCAACATTGCTGAGAGGAAATCCTTCAACACCAGAATGAACAGAGGTTGGGACATACCAGCAGATAGGGCCATTGTATGTTGGAATGATCCTGTGGCTAGGAAGTGCACTACTGATGTGACTTGTACAATGGGTGGTATGCAGGTTGGATAACTAATAGCTGGCATCAGATCTGACTCCAACTGACAGCATAAGGCAACCTTTGTTTGCCTACCAGGTGGTATGACATAATTATATGCCTTTGCTCCATGGTCTGAATGTCTGGCAGCGGACGGTAAACAGGAGGTTGTCGCATCCTCCCTCTTCCAGGGTAACTATGTGTGATAAGACATGATTTGTAACATTTGTCAGTGTGTCCACAGCAACATACATGATGCATGCCAATAATATAATGTGACAAAGCATTTCTGACTTTATACACTAGACACCCAGTACACAGGACAGCTGGCAACTATACAAGGGTCACATGTGATCCCCATGGTTATCAACACATCTTCACAACATGGATTTTAATGAAACTCAAAGATGTGCTACACAATTTCCCCTCGAAATGTGACTGTGTATTCCAACCGCCATAATGGGGAGTCTGCCCTGCAACACACTACACTTGTGATTTGTAGAAGGACCTTTATCACAAGACAGAATAAGGAGGTTTGTGATGCTTTAACACATATTTTAGATGTTACACAGTTTATTAAGCCAAATACAATACTTTATGCCACCAAAACGACAGCTGCCTGACCTACTCCACTTGACATTAGGAGCCGCCCGTGACTGCCGGCAATAGTCATCCGGGCGGTAAGCTGTTCCAACAATGGCAGACACAGCCATATGTTAACGTTGTTGCCTGTGGCGGTTGGGCCCAGTGGCTGTGTGCCCGGCAGTGATGACTGCAGACCTGACCACCATGTTGTGTACATTCACTCAATTGATTTCTGACACTGCTGCCAGAAACACCTCCACTACCTGAGCTGCTATGTGCTGCCTCTGGGAGCAATCATGCCATGTCCAGCAGGTGATAAGGACCCTTCCTTCTCTCCAGAGGAACTGGAGAGGCTTATTGATGAGGTTCTACCCCTGTATGAACAGCTCTATGACTCTCGAGAACCAGGTAAGTACCTCAATAGCACAATTGACTCTTTTCAACCCCATCCTTTCCCTCCTCACAGGCTACAATGTACCCCTGTGTGCCAGTTAGACTTCCTGCGTGCCTGTTGTTGCAGTCTGAGTGATATTAATGGGATGTACATTGTGTAGATATTGGTGGCCAGTACTATATGTTAACTTCAGGCACGTTGGGTCGTGAGAGGTTTTTGGGGTCCTAGATCCTCCTTGTGTTGGATGCACATACCTAGGTAAGTAAATGTTGGACAACATGTATGTGCATGACAGCATGAGCTGTGTATGCATCTTGTGAGTCATTTGAAGATCTTGTGAGCAAAGTGTATAGTACACAGATCTTTTAACCCACATCTGGCCTTGCTAAACTGTTGTCTGTAATCCATATCCTGACTCACTTTGCCCTTCGGGTTGTCACACAGACCACATGCCACATGATGTACTGTCATGTATGGAAGTGAAGGAAATGTGAGTGACATGTAGGTTCTGTATGCTCAGCCTGTAGAGACCAGGGCATGTCAAATGTATAACCTAGTATGGGACCTATTCCAGGTTGCGGGAGAGTCACTGTGGCTATGCAATGGTGCACTGTGCTCCCACCCTGTACACCAGCAGATCCTGGCAGTTGGACAATATGATGCTCTAATGACAAAATTTGCCCTGAATGCCTCAGTCAATTGACTTGATTAAAAATGGGTACTGAGTTACATCCCAGAAGTAGTCTACATGTGCATTTTACATCATTGTCAATGTGTGTCTTTGATTCATGACAGGCCCCACACTCCCACGGCTCTGTGGTCACCTACACATAAGTCACATTTGTCCTGTGCAGGCTTATTGCACAAATGACAGTCCCAGAGTGAAGACAGTGTTATATTTCTTGGGAGGCCATGATATGTGAGTGAGTACTTTGCTTACACAGCAGAAAATGTACAATTCATATATTTGTATGGATGCTATCTGTAGACACACATGTCCAAAGGAGTGTTCTGTGGTACAGGTACATACCACAGAAGTGTCATGAGTCTGCATTTGGTAGGCCACATGTCCACAAGTGTGGTTGGGTACAACCATTCATCCACACACATCTGGGTTTGCAGGACCAAAATGGAGACAGTGATGTAGTTCCCATTGTGCAACATTTTAGGGCATTCTACAAGTACTTGCAGATCTTTGGGCCTCTCCAACATCCAAAGGACTAATGATGTCTACTGATGCAATCAGAGTATGCAATTGTGAGGGATGCCAGACATAAGTGGTGATTTTCCTGGGGCATGCTGATTAATTGTGTGCTAGATTTTAGGGACATATCTTCAATTTGCACATGATGTCTACAGTGTACATTTCCATGCCAAATATGTGGCATATCTGAGCAACGTTAGTGCTACTTCCATGACTCCATTAGGACAAAGTTCACTTGCTGAAGTGTGCATTGTTGATATGTTTCCAGTGTGACATGAGTAGTTCCATGTCACCTTCTCCAGGCTACTGTAACGTCTTCAGCAACATGGCATGTTCTGGGAGCATTATATTTTCTCATTGTAGTGTTAATTGTGTATATGCCAACTTAATGTCTGCATAACCTTGTGTGTGATTTGTGGGGATGAAGTTAGCATTGTGCTACCACTGTATGACATCAGGTACCTGAGGTATTTTCCATGATCCAAAGCATGGATGGTGATGTGGTCTCCTACTTTTTCAGTGGTTGCTGTAATTGCACAACTTCAACCATGCAATTGTAGTTGCCTGAGATCCTGATTTTCGTTTGGGCAACTGCTGACAGTTCAGATGGCATGCCTGCATTTGGTATGGTACATGTAGGGGCCACTTAGGTGGAGTTTGTTCCTGGAGCCTACTTGACATCATGGTAACGTTTGCTGATCAGAGCTGTTGTTCAAGTGTGATCAGAACATGTGGTGACTCTTTCCTCTTTGTATTTCCAGCATCAGCTCAGGCAAGTGAAGGAGACAGGGCACAACCAAGTGGGGAAGCATCTGGCCACGATACCTCCGGTCAAGACACCACAGATACGGAGGGACCCAGTGTACCGGAGGGTGATGGGAATGCCATGGAGGAGACCTGACCTACATCATCATCATCGGATTCTACCTCCCTAGTGGTGGCGGACCCATTGAGAACTACTCATATGCTATCTTTGTTCGCCACCCCCAGTTCTATCGCCACCTTCCCTGTTGCTCCCCTCCCAGTTGGCTGTGCCCACTCACCCAAGAGCGTGGGCATCTCCTTTGCCACAGGCACCTCCGCTCCAGCCCTTGTTACGCCTGCTGCCCTGAGTGAGGAGGCTATTGACCGCCTGAGGAATGTCTTGGTGGGTCAGACTGCTATTGTGAATGCCATTCAGGGGTTGGCCAGCAAGCTTCAGCAGACCAATGCTTTCATTAAAGGCATTCATAGTGCCATGTCTGGCCTACAGAGATCTTTTCAGGCTCTGGCCTCCTCGCTGACGGCAGCCAGTCAGCCCACCCATTCCGCCCCTCCACCTCCCTCTTCCCAATCCAAATCCCCCATTCCCCTATCTATCCAAATCACTCAGACTCATCCACATGCACCCACCTCAACACAACAAGCAGAACACATAAACACAAATGCCACAAGACACACCGGCACACAGGTACTCAATATATACACCCACAAACACAACATCAGCTACCACTTCAGCAGACACCGTCACCACCCCCACTGACCCACACACCACATCCAGCATACCCACAGGCACTACCAGAACAGTCCGTTACATATCCACCACACCCCCCATACCCGTAGACACCACCCCAACAGACACACAGACATCCCCCACATCCATCATACTTGTAGACACCACCCCAACAGACACACAAACATCCACCACAACCAGCATACCCGCAGACACCATCCCAACAGACACACAGACATCCACAACATCTAGCATACCCACACACACCACCCCAACAGACACACATCCACCACTCAATCACCCAGCACCTCTGCCTCCCAGGCCCCAAGACCCGCAAACACCCACACTCACACATTCAACAGATATCACCTAAACAGAAGCATACCTCACACATGCACACCCCCAAGACATCTACACTCACACACTAGACAAGCACTTCCTCAAACAACAAATCCCGAACCACTTCTGATGACCCTCCCTGTTGTCCAAAGGAGAGTTTCCTTTTTAAGCTTGCTCTTTCCCTTGTTCCCTACAAAACCCCCTCCCAAACCCAAGAGGTCCCCACCCACATCCCATCCCATCCTACCCACATCAAAGTCCTCCTCTGTCACAACTCCCCCTCCTGCAAGCACCCACAGCCCTCCACCCAGAATACGCCGACCGCTCCTAAGAAACAGCCACCCCTCCCAAACCCAAACCTAAACTCACCCATCCCAAATCTGCTCCTCCCCAAGGATGATCCCCGAGGTTCCTGCCTTCCCACTTGATGCCCCTTCCTGTGGTGGTTCCCGGGCAGTGATAAGGGTCAAGTGCGGGCACAGTACTGTGCAGAAACTTAAACATGGACTGGAGAATGTCCTTTCATGTTATGCATTTTCTGTGTAATAAACCCAAAGTGTTGTTTTTTGGGTACACATTGGTCCTGCAATTACTTTTCTACCTTTCTATTGTTCCTGAATAATTTGTGTTGTCTGCCCATAGTTGTGTGTGTTTCAGCCTGCTTGTTGATCCATTTGCTGTTGGCTGCAATATCTGACTTTGTGGGCAGTGCTGGTGTCACCCAGGACAAGGGTCGATGTTGACTGTATGGATATGGGTTTGTTAATGCAATTGTGGTGTCATTGTATTGTGTCATGTTTGGTATGGTAAGTATTTAATCTTGTATGCTCAAAATGTCAGCATGTATTGGGTTAGACTTGTCCCCCGATATGGACTGTAGATTAATTTCATGTGTGTCAGCTTGAATTGTCTTTGTGCAGACATGGAGGGTGTTCAATTGTGCTAGCTTCCTTTGCAATTCATTGAGCATGTGCCCATTTTGATGTGTGTTCCTTGCAGCTCCTTCATCAAAATGGATGTCCCATGCAGTGGAAGTTGTATTTGCTTTCTTGGCGTGCAGTTCCACATACAGCAAACAAGCAAGTCACTTGGCCCTAGTATTGTTTGTCCCTGAGATACATGTAGGGCTAGTTCCTGTGGAAATGTTGTTTTAGGGGCGTGTGCAGAGTGTAATGTGTCCCAGTGCAACATCCTTCCCTGAGTGCTCCTGATGCCCCATCCCTATTGTGCGGGTATTGTTTGTATTGGGGGTGTGCAACCTCCTAATGTGTCCAGAGGAAACACAGTCTCCGCCTGCCTGTTTTTGCTGCCTCGTCACTGCAGCAGTCTATGCTGCTTACCGGTGGTCTTTGCTCCATAGACCCAAATGACTTGTAATAGAGTGGTCTGACCGACAGGCAGATGGCTGTCAGACTGCCACCACCGCCATCGCGGTGCACTGACTGCCAAACTCGTAACAAGGCCCTAAATTATAAATTCACATGTTTGGACTACAGTGGACTTTCACTGCTTCATGTGCTTGGGTGCCCTTTATCTTTATGCATCCATTCTTGGCTATGCTTCTTTGGGTCTCCTCAGCCTGCTCCATACCCCCTCCAGACCATAATGTATGTGCAGCCTAAATGCATATGCTTGGAAAGTTGACAAAATTATCTTCTGTGGGAGGGTGAAACATGTGCCATGAAGGGTCGCGTGGCTATACAGACTGTGTGGCCTTGCTCTAGCACTTAAAGGACCTGTTAGAAACAAAAGTAAAAGTCTACAAGGTGCAGAAGAGTGAAAGGTCTGCTGCCTTGAAGCAATGTGGCTTCGAAGAGCTAGTGCAAGAAAGTAAGAATAGATATTGGCAAACCCAATAGATCTTGCTAATAACTGAAAGTACTTGGAGATTGTTCCATCAGTTTAATAACTTACGTATTCGTACATGCGCTCAGTCACTTGGCTTCCGTACACTCAGTCACTCATCCCTGCACTCATGAGTCTGTTTAACCACCCATTGGCTCATTCTTTCACTCATCCGCTGAGCCCACCTCTCATACCATGGATACAAACATGCCAAACAATGAAGACACGTTGTGAGTAAGAAGCCAAAACTATTAGCTGTGCTGCCACACTCTGAAGGGAATGAAAGTTATGTTGGTAGCATGTCAGTTTGAGTCTGTGAGGAGTTTGTGAGGGGTGTGAAATTCCTAATAGTGTGTGACTGCTCCTTTGATGAGTGTGAGAGAATTGCAGATATTGCAATGCTGCTAGTCTATGGCGGCGAAAGAGTTCTTTTGAAAGTGTGTTACAAACCTTGTGAGAGTGCTGTCTGTGATGTAGAACTATTACTTTGTGAGGGATATGAGACTGCTATTGGTGGCATGATTAGTGTGAGCCTGTCAATGTTTGAGGCGTGTGAGAATATGGGGCCTGATTTATGAAAAGTTAGCGCCGCCTTTCTGTCATTGTTTGATGCAAAAGCGGTTTGTGCCGCTTTTGCGTCAAAAAGTGATGCAAAGGCGGCGCTAACTTTTCATAAATAAGGCCCATGGTCTGCAGTATTTGACTGCTGATCGCTGAGGGATGTAATAGTGAATTCGGTAGTGTGAGTGCTACTCTGTGAAGGGGGTTTAGACTGCATGTGATAGGGGTTGAAGTGCCATCAGTAGTGTGCAAAAATTAAAGCCTTTGACACATTTTCAAAATATAAAAGATTCTGCTGCTAAGGCCGCAATCCTCGAAAAGTGTGTATGACAAAAAGAACAACATGTATATATTTTGTATTTTATACATTCATCGAAATCATAACATTATTATATAAAAACATTCTTAAAACTTGTTTTCAACAGTACCATGTTAAAAAATCCTTTAAGGTAAATCAGCTTTATTAAAATCAAATACATATGGGTTACATACCAACAATACAAGATATCTGTCACACTGCTAATGATATAATTTTAAAAGGAATTGTAAAAGCTTTTAAGCTTTTAACATTTTAAAAGTATAAAAAGGGGAAGAAACAATGAAAACGGAACAAGACCATTTAGAATGTGAAAGATGCATTGGATCTTCAGCAGTTAAATAAAAGAAAAAAAAGTAATATTCAAAAAGCATAAATGTAAGCTAAATTAAAATTCACTCAAGAACAGAGAAAATAAAGAATTCATGGTGGCTTAAAATTCTCAGATAATGTACAATTAGTAGAATTACAAGCAACAGCATTAAGATAATCAGTCAAATGTAACCAGTACAAATCTTTATTTATGGAAGGGCAGCATAAAGAGGTAAAAGCAATATCTAGTCTTTGGTAGTGACAAACATTATTCCACCAAGCTTTATAGGAAATATTGGATGAATTTTTCCAATTGAGAGTAATTTGTTGAAAGGCCAGAGCTAACATGAGATCCAACAATTTTAAATTATCATCATCTGAAACAATGTCCGCAGAGAGACTACCTAAAAAAAGCACCAGCTGAGATAATTGGGATTACAAATGAAAAATGCAGGTAAGTTGACACCAAACTTTTCTCCAAAAAGAGACAGTAGGAGGACATTCAAAAAGGAAATGCATAAGATCTCCCTTTGGGCTATCGCAGGATCAGCAACTTGAAGTGGAGGATACAGAAAATGTTGCTATAGTAGAAGGGGTAAAAAAAAGTGTCTGTGATAAAGAAAGAAAAGTGACTGTGTGGTAGAAGCTGATCTGGATATCTTATAAGATCAATGCCACACCTTATTCCAAAAGGAAACAGTCCAGGTACATCCCAAATCCAATTCCCATTGAGATTAAATTTTAGATTTAGGGCGCGTCAAAACAGGAGACTGAAAAAGTTTATAGATATTTGATGCCTTAGGATATGAGATAAGAAAGGAGGACAAAGAAAAGGGTAATTCTGAAGAAGAAGAAGGGGAAGGCAAGGAAAAAAGTACATCAAGAATAATAGTAATAAGAAGAAGATTTTTAGGCAGAAATGAATTGGGTCAATGAAATAGAAGTTGGAATTGTGAAAAAGAAAGTGGAGTATTATTGGAGAATATTTATTTTATTTGAGTTCATTCGGTCTAGAGATCTAGGCCATTTTGAGTAACAAAGATAACAATCAAACATGATAAAATAGTATTTGTTAAAAAAACAAGATAACAATAAAAAAAACAGTAATAATCAGGACAGTATAACAATAAGATCAACAGGACTAAGTATTTGATTATAGATAAAAAGTACAATAAATAAGACATGGCTAAAATATTAAGAATAAAAAAGATAAAAGATAAAATATAAAATTCTGTCTGACAAACCAATGTGTGCAATTGTTTCCCCGTAAGACCTGACCCTCGTCAAAAATAAAATAACAGTTGAGACTCCTTCTGTCGACTAATGACAGGATGGTTCACATGCCCTTTGAAACAATAAGCCTACGCCGGATGTACCAGGCCTCCGCTAAAAATTTGGTAACTGTAATAGCTACCACGGTGGATGAGTCGTATGTACAGATTCTGGTGGCGTTTGCTCTATCATGTAATAACATATTTTTGCAGAGGGGAATGATCCACCTCCCTCTGGGATTTTTATACAGAGGGCAGAAAAATAGTATATGCTCTATTGTTTCTTTGCAGTTTTGGCAAGAGATACATCTATCATTTGAAGCGATGTTAGATGACCAGTGAGCCATAAAACCATTAATAGGCAGTGTACCATATCTTAGTTGGAGATATAAAGCACGGGCGTACGGAGGCATGGGAAGGTTCAAGAAGTTCTCAGGCCAGGGCTCGTGCTTGAATTGGAGAAATTCCATTGTTAGCCTGCCCGCCCATTTTTGGTGCAAGGAGTCTTCGTTAACTTTCTCCCAATATCTTTTTGTGACAAGTTTCTTTGCATTATCGGGGATTTGATCCGGATAGTTCCAGTAGGAAGGAAAACCTATTTTGACCCAGGCAGATTTCATTTCCTTCAGCCATGGGATTTTCTCGAGTGCATGGGGGGTGGCTATGAGCTCCCTTATAGCCAGCCTATATGGTTCGAGTTCAACAGATTTCCATAAGCGGATCCAATAGGAGAGAGGCCTTAGGGCTGCTGTGGTTTTGATACTGTTTAGACCTAGGTCTAGCCTTAGAGGGGTCATTGGTGAGCCCATACCTAGCCGGGCAATCTGTCTAAGGAAATGGTTTTCCTTGGTTTGCAGAGTATCAAGGTTTTTGTGGGACCCCCAAAGTTCCGCTCCATACAGGGCCGCTGCTCTGATTTGGACATTGTATATCTCTGCAAGTATGTTTAAGGGGGGACTCGGAGCCTTTCTCGAACTACGGACAAGGGCCCCACCTCTCTGGCTTATAATGAGAGCCCCTTTGTCAATGGCTGCCATCCATTTGCCTGTGGTCGATAGTCTGAAACCCAAGTAGTCGAACTCTTCTACTTTCTCCAGTGGGATCGAGTTCATTTCTATGCTAACGCACAAGCGTTTCTTGGAGGTACTATACATCATGAGTTTTGTTTTCTTAATGTTTACATCCAGACCATAGTCACTACAAAAAACACAGAATTGGTTGATCAGGTTTTGGATTCCCATTGGCGATTTAGATATCAAAATTGTGTCATCTGCATATAGCAGACACGGGATTTTTTTCCCAACCAATTTAGGTGAATCATTTATACAGTTCTCTAAGTAGTGGATGCAATTATTGATATATAGCAAAAAAAGAGTGGGTGCCAGAACACATCCCTGTCTAACTCCTTTTTTAATAGCTACGGGGTCAGTCAACTCACCCCCCTGGCCACATCTAATTTGAGCGAAAGTATTTTCATGCAGTTGAGCAATGAGTTTCAGGAGACCAGATGGCACTCCCATGTTTGATAATGTTGACCACAGCAGGTTCCGGGGGATCAAATCAAATGCGGCTCTGAGATCTATGAAGACCACATAGAGATTACCCCTCCCCAGGTCAACATTCTTCCATTTTATTGACATGAATCTTAGGGCTTGGTCAACTGTACTCACTGCAGGTCTAAAGCCTGCTTGTAGGTCAGAAAGAGCTTCGGACTCCATAATCCATTCCTCAAGATGGAGCAAAAGATGCTTTGCATAGATTTTTTGGGAGTTATCAAGGAGACTAATCGGACGATAATTGGCAGGGATGTTCGGATTTCCTTTTTTTAAAATGGGTACTATTTCGGCCCCTTTCCAAGTGGGAGGAGTGGGGCCCCTGCTGCAATAGCATTGCAGATAAGGTTGAGATATGGTGCCCATATATCTGGTCTTGATTTGTATAGATCGCCTGGGATCTTGTCTGGGCCAGGGGCTTTTCCCCATTTCAATGAGTCTATTGCTGCTCTTGTTTCGGATAGAGAGAATGTGATCGGGGTAGTCTCATGGTTTATTGGGGCATCAGGGGCCGACAAAGATGCTTCAGAAGGCCCTTCATATAGTTGCCCAAAGTGCTCTACCCATGATGCTGAGAGGATTGATGAGCCAGGTGCGGCAGGGGAGTTGCTACAGTCATCAGTTATTAGTTTCCAGAACCTAGATGTGTCATTAGATTTAGCAGTCTCCAAAATAATAACCCGTCTAGCCTCTTCCCAACTTCTGCGTGCCTTAGAACATTCCTTCTTATAAACTTTTCTGGCTGTTCTTAACAGCCCAACATGGCCATCTTTTATTGCTTCCAGGAGAGACAGTTGTGCTTCTCTGCAACAGTTGTCAAACCAAGGAGCGCAGTGCTTTTTGTTAGATTTATTGAGAAACTTTTTTGTGAAAAGATGCTTTAAAGATTGGAACAAGTCAGTGTGGGCTGCTAAGACTCTGTCACCCTCCCCGTTCTCATTTAGGCGGATCATACACTCCATCTGGTTGGCAAGCAGGTTGTAAATGGATGCCAGGTGTTTAGGGGAAGAATTAACAGATTCCCATTTTAGGTTGCGTCCGTTATTTGTTAGAGCCAGCTGGGAGGCATGGCTCTTGGAGTAGGGCACAGTAAACGAAGGAAAAAGTCCTCTGGTTGATAAAATCAACGGGTCATGATCACTCTCAATTTGCTTTTGAACCCTCATATCAAACATGTGCCTCCACAGTCGGATGTCAAGAAGTATATAATCAATACGACTGCTGAGCCCTCCGCGCCTAAAGGTAGCTTGTAGATTTACATCCGAGCGTGAGCGACCGTTGCAGGCTCGGAGGCCATGGGCTAGTGTGATGTCGGCCAGTAAGCGCGCGGATTTATTCAGCCTTGGTCTTTTGTTGGAGACTAGCTGAGGGATGCCCCAATGGGCATCCTCTTCTTTACATATTCCTTGGACTAGAGGATTAGGTTCAAAAGTGACATTAAAATCCCCTCCAATCAAAACAAAGAAGGAAGGATTGTTTTTAAGAAAACTGTCCAAAATGGACAGGACATCAGAATCGGTGTGGGAGCTCACATTCCTGTTATAGATATTAATTAAAAGTAACGGTCTCTCTTCAGAAATCATTATTAATAGGACTTGCAAGTCAGGGCAACCCGTATCTATTTCTTCTATCTTGCACCTAAGAGAAGTGTTGATCCACGCAAGCAGCCCTCCCGATGGTCTCCCAGAAGAGGACTTGCGTGCTGGAACCCAATAGCTTTTAAAGCCTAGTCTATATTTGGGTTCTAATGCCCACGTTTCTTGGAAGAGGCAGATCAGGTGATCATCAATAAGACTGCCCCATCCTGGACTTTGTAATTTGCTTTCCAACCCTGCTATGTTCCAGCTGAGTACCTTATCGAGATCCTCTGTTTTTATGGACCCTGCTTTATTCTGAGGATATTTCCTACAGGGGGAGGAACTGCTAGGAACCATACTAATTCCCTCGGGTATATTAGGACCAGTGGCTTTCTCGCTATGTGCCATGTGAACCTCGCTGGATGTGGCCCCAGCTATATATGAATTAGGTAGGTTGGACATGCGGGTGGACACCAGAATGTATGGAACAATTGACAGGGACGGAATACATTCCTCGCTGACTTGGCTCGTGGTGCTTATGGGTGATCCCTGGTTAACAGGATCTGCCAAGGTCAAAGGGGCACCAGAGTTAGAGAAGCTGAGGGCAGTAGGGTGAATGTCCTCAGCATCACCATTGCTCGGAGCCACTTCCGAAAGGTCGTCTCCTAGTCAGTCTGTTTCAGAAAGAGATGACGAAGGGCAACTGGGGCCAAATAGAGGGATAGACTGTGTGTGGATAGCCGGGGAAGCCCTGTATAACGTTGGCGGTTGTCTACTCCAAACTGGCGTGGGAGATGGATAAAACACTTGTAACCTGCAAAGGGAGGCTTTTCCAGTTATAGGATAAGGTCTATTAGCGTTTATAAAGAGCCATTGGACAAGGTCTGGAGAATTAAAGTTGATAACTATGCAGTCCCCTGAACCGATCTTCGCTGGGGAACCCACCCACCCTACCCTTCTCACCATCAGTATTGAGGGTGTCATGGAAAAAGCAAACCCTGCGTTCACGTGCAACCAATGAATAACCTTGTTTTTAAGTTCGGTAAAAGATTCAGTGGAATGAGGTTTGAGTTCAGGAACATTCGATATAATGAGTATATAATGACATGATTCTGGTGGCAAATGGAGCACTTTTGGATCTGACAGGCCCCTGGACTTGTCGCTCTTCTGGTGTTCTGTAAGCAGGTGATCCCAAGTGGGGTTGCCATCTCCCGGATTAGTTACAGGGTTATTCCATGTGGCGGTTCCTTTTAAAAGGGGAACTGGAACCATATGGGGCTTATTCATTAAAATACTAGCTGTTTTGACGGAGCTGGTCCAATCTTGGTTTAAAGAGGAAAAAGGGATTTTTGCTATTTGGCCAGTGGGTCTGTTGGCAGTGATGGGGTCATGGTTGGCAAGGGGATGGGATTGAATTTCTACGGATGGAGCAATTTTGGGTGGCTGGCTATTGATAATGCTTTCCAATTTGTCCTCAATCGATTGGAGGCGGGTTAAAATTGGAAGAAAAAGTTTGGAAAGCTCATCTCTTATGAAATCCCTGGTGTACTCATTTGTATGACACTCGTTTGTGTTGTGTAAGGGGATTGATACCGTATCCTTATTAGAAGGTTGGGCCATGTTAGAGGGGCTCAAAGTCCTAGATCGTTTGTTTTTAAAAGCGGGTTCCCTTCGTTTCCGTTTTCCTTTGGTATTGGAATCTGCTAAGGTGAGGGGGCCTTCGTTTGGGGGACTCTGGGCAGGCGGAATAGGTGCAGCACGGGTGGTAATTACAATTGGGGTTTCGTCCTGATTCTCCTGGGAATTTTTGAAGGGGGAAGGGAAAGGGGTAGTCAGTACAGACTGTAATTCTGGTCGCGGGGAGGGCTGTGGGGCTGAGCTAACATGAACTAGGCTGTTATTAGAAGAAGGGGGGGCAGCTAAGCGTCGCTGCACTAACTCTATTTCTTTTTCAAGTTCCCCAACAGCCTTTTGCAGAAAGCCATCTAAGGTTCTGTTAGAGTGCTGTTTACCTTCCAACCCACCCCCACGTCGACGGCCCATTATTCTTTAAATCAGGGGCCTTTAGTGGGCCCCGGCTTATAGGGGTGTGTAGGCCTTTGGGACCCAGCCACTGACACTATAGTGGATTAATAAGCTTCTCAGACCCTGCTGTTAACAATTCCCAAAAACAAGACCACAGTAAGACGCCCAAACGTATATATATAAAGCCTGGCCCAACCACTTATCGGGCACAGACAGGCGTAGAGCGGGTAATGAATTATGGGCTCCTGCCCTTGGGGGGAGAAGAATGGTGCCGCCTCCTTCCACCCTCCAAGAAACGGAATTCAATAAGCAGTTATATGATGAACTGAGATAAATTCAGCTGAGTACGTGGATACACCTGCAAGTATCCGGTTTGGGATAATAGTTTTCCACGTGCTTGGTGGGGCCTGGGGCTCTGTGGAAGAGCTACCCACGCACCGAGCAGAGTGCAGAGGAACTTGGAGACTCCTTCAGGCAGCCATAGACAAGTTTGCTGTATGGACCACGTCTTTGGGTAGATGTCAGGGGGGTGGCCCTGCCCTGCCTCTTCCTGGCAATGACGGGCAAGGACGGGCCCGCCCTTAGCCCGGGCTTCGCCCGGGCGCCGCCCGCACGCGTCCCGCGACGGCGGGAGCGCGAGTACAATTTAAAGGGCTCCTGCCCCTTGACCTCCTCCCGGCAAACAAACAGCGCTTCCCGCGACGGCGGGAGCACGAGTACAATTTAAAGGGCTCCTGGCAAACAAACAGCGCTTCCCCTTGGAGAATAAATCTTTGACCCAAACTATATTTCTTTGTCGCCAGGATTTCCAAAATAAGTTTTTTTTATTAATAGCGATAAGACAATTATGCCAAATAGGGGAATTCAGAAAAGAGGAATGAGAAACAGATGGAGGTAAATAGTGAGAACGCAGACGAGAACAAGTATGTTTAAGAAGCAGAGAGGAGATAAGTGAAATATTATAGGAAAAGGATACCACCTCACTAGGGGAAAAAGGCAAATGAAAAGAACACTCAATATCCAACCATAATGGAGTAAACCTAGATTCTGACAGGGAGACCCACCTAGAAGCTTGACGTAAACAAAAGGATTTGTGATACAATCTAAAATCAGGAAAATTGACTCCTCCCTCCTGTTTAGAATGGTGAAGATGACTAAGAGAAATTCTAGATTTCTTATTGTTCCAGAGGAATTTAGACAATCTGGAGTCCAATTGTGTAAAAAAGGTACCAGGTAAAGGAAGTGGAATCATGGATAGGATATATAAAATGTTAGGAGAAATCATAATTTTAGTGGAGTCAAGACGACCGCACCACGATAAAAATAAGGGATTCCAAGCCAGAATCGATCTATCAACTTTCTCTAAAGCCTCTGAAATATTTACTTCAATGGACTTTTAAATGGATGAAGTGAACCAAATGCCTAAATATTTAATCTTGGAAGAATTCCAGTGAAAAACAGTGATATCAAACGATGCTTTAAAACAAAATTTTGTTAGAGGGAGGATTTCAGTTTCATAATACTGATGTTCTAAGCATTTAATTTTGAGAAGCAGTGCTTGATGCTGGGAATTGAAAGTTTTCTTTTGATTAGAAACAAAATTTATTATATGACCTTGAGCCGCAGCCTTAAACGAATCCCATAGCAATTGTGGAGAAACGTGAAAATCTTCATTAAATTGAAAAAATGTGTCCGCAAAGGCAACAAAGGAAGTGGAAAATTTTGAATCAAGTAATAAAGAATTATTAAAACGCCACCTATTGGACTTGGGATGCACCGGGAGCAAGTCAAAATCTGTAATGACTGGGGTATGATCAGATATTACCATAGGTTCAATGGAGGAGTTAATAAGGTTTTGGGATAATGATTAGAAACAAAAATATGGTCAAGTCTAGATAAGGAGCCATGTGGTGGAGAATAAAATGAAAAATCCCTATTATCAGGATTACAAGTTCTCCATGAGTCAATTAAATTGCATTGTGAGAAAAATGCCTTAAATTGTTAATGCATTTTATGGGGAGAAAATGTAATTACTGATTGCCTATCTATAAAGGGATCAATAATTTGATTGCAATCCTCTCCAATAGGAAGAAAATCATCATTATAATGCAAACATTGTTTAGTAATATTGGGCCAGAAAAGATAATCTGAATTATTTGAACCATAAATATTGCCAACAGTCATTGTAATCCCATTAATACTAAGCCTCACAAAGAGCCACCTGCCATCAGAATCCGAATCTTGCGAAATAACATTAACTGATAATTTTTTATGGCAAAGCACAATTACACCATTTTTCTTTGTAGACGAAGGTGAAGTAAAAACATTGCCCACCCAGCCTTTTTTGAGTTTCAGAGCTTCAGAATCCGTCAAATGGGTCTCCTGTAGAAGAACCAAGTCTGGATTATATTTAGATAAGTGGGATAAAATTCTCTGCCTTTTGATTGGATTAATAAAACCTTTGACATCCAAGAAACAACCCTGAATTTACGTTACATAACCACATATATACACGAAAGGCCTTGTACCATAACTAACTGAAAATACACTTAAGGGAAAAGAAAACAGAAAAAACAAAAGGAGAGAAGAGTAAAGGGAAAACAGCAGGAAAAAGGATGGAAAATAGTCAAGAAAAAAAGGAGAGACAGTACATGTCAAATAAAGACGACTGCAAAAACATACCTGAGATGAATGAACAATAGGGGAGGGGTGGTGACAGCACAGACTGAAGACGGCACAGCAAGGGAACGGAACGCATCAACGGACAATGGTTACGAGCAAAAATAATGATTATAAAACACCAGGAACCAATACATTAACAAAAAAGGGTCTGTAGTCACGGCAATATAATGGACTGTATAAACTGCATATAAAGGACCATCAATTATAACGCAGTAGTAATGAAAGGGCATAATAAATTAAGAAACGTATATACTCAACGTGTAGAAGGACCAGCTGTTTCCATAGAATTTGTAGAGTGTAGTCGTAGAAAATCACGAGGAACTGCAGAAGAGGTAAATGAAGTGGTCTTGTTTTGATATGTCACTTTGAACAAACACGGATGGAATAATCCAAAACGACTCCCAAGTCACGAAGCTGTGGACGAAGATCCAAAAACTCTTTCCTCCTTTCTGCTGTAGCTTTGGACACATTCGGTGAGATGAAGATTTAACTTCCCTGCCAAGAAATTAGTTTTTTGGCTTTCGCAGCGTTAAGAATTCTCAATAAGTCAGTAAATTAAAGAAAGAAAATAATCACGTCTCTTGGTTTAGATGTAGAGGAATGCGGAGAACGATGACCAATGCGGTGTGCTCTTTGGATGTTCAATACTGTAGAAGATGGTAGACCCACCAACTGGGGAAAGAATGAGGTAAAAAATGAAATTGGGTCACTCCCTTCAAGACCCTCCAGTAATCCATTAAGGCGAAGATTATTGCGTCTATTTTTGTTTTCCAAATCCTCCGTAAGAGTCTTCAAGGTTGCCACTTCCTTCTCCAAACTAATAATTTTATGTGTTTCGTCCTGCATGTCTCTGACTCTTTGTTCCAAAGCAGAGACTCTCACTTCCATTTGAGACCACTTAGAAACAAGATTTTGTATCCGAGAATTAGTTTCTTAGATAAAAGGACGCAATGCGCGTATTTCGCCAAGCACAAGTTCAAGAGAAATCAGCGAGGGAGATTTTACTGATGAAGGTGGATCCTGTTTGACCCTCTTATGAGTGGATGTAGAAATGTTCTGAGGAACTTTAGGCGAAGAAGAAGATGTTAATGAAACAGCAAAAATAAATAACCAGGCTTGTGCAAAAAAGAAAGTCAAATATTCAAAAAAGTATAATGTAATGGTGAGCAAAGTTAGTCAAAATGGCCGCACTCATGAGGAGGAGTAAGAAAACATAATTACAGAGTCAGGAAATAAGCTAGGCAGACCAAAAAATGATAAAAATGCTCACCAAAACATCCCATAGTTGTTCCTAGCAAAACAACATTAAAAAGATGCAAAAAACTGGCTCCGGCAGTAGAAACTCACCTGACGATGCGCGGAGCTCCGTAATCAGGCAGCCATCTTTGTTGCCGGCTCGCGCGCGCCTCGTTAAAAAATCCTTTAATTTATCTCTCGCCCTGCCAGTAAACTATTACATGCATGTTCAAAATGCACTCATCATCCTCATCCTTTTTCTACTGAGGGTTGCTCTGTGATGCAAAAGTAAAAGACTTGTCAGTCAGTTTTCAGGGAAAAAATTTAAATACTCCAATTTATTGATCAGAACACGCTAACGATTAAATAGGACTTGTACTTTAACATGCAGGGGTAATGTGTTTCAACCTCCTTGCCTTTCTGCTAGTCTATGGATATGTTCACAGATTTAATTAACTTCCCATTCTCACAATAAGCTGAAAATTTGAACTTGCTACACAAAATCTGACTACCTCGTTGATTGTAATTATTCCCGCTTCACGAAAGGCTGGATTTTAAGCAATCTAACAAGTTCAAGACACACAAACAGCAGCAGTCACACTCCGAAATGTTTCCCTTGTTATGGACTCTTTTAAGAGGGCTAAGTCTATCAAAGCAACTTCGGAATGAAAGCCCTCTCATTTTCTCCTTTATCACATATGTAAAACGTGTTTGTGCATTTGTGTTTTTCCACTCAAGTTCTTTTTGTAATAGTTTTATTTTTAGGGTTTGACAATCCATCCACTTTTATACTTCTCCAGTACTTCTCAATGTTTCTTGCCACAGTAAATGCTTCAAAGTGTTTGTGGCATCTCACAGCCAAATTCAATATCTCATGAAATGGACACCTGTCAAGAACATCATGCTGGGTAGAACCATCTCTAATCTTAGAAAGCATGAGGAGCATGTACTGGGGATGGAAAAAACACATTCAAGTCATTTACAGGGCAGATTTTCCACTCAACCCATCTTCAAAAGTCAATTCCCCATAAGAAAGTGATGGTAGAAGCTTTGCTTTGATCACTGCTAGAATATTCACTGCAGAGGGCCTATGCAGATTTGTGTATAATCTTCTGAGAGTTTGTTGCAGAAATTCCAACTCCAGCTTTACAGTGTTTTGTACCTGCTCTTAGATCATGCCAGGCACCTAGAAAAATGATAAGTATCAGGTTAATTCTTTGACCTCATTAAGTATTGCTGGCCACTTGTGCCCTATTCAGTTCAACTGGTGTGGTGTCCAATATGAATGTGTGTTCTTTGTATTGTGTTACAGAAACATGCTGGCCCTCATTTTCTTTCTGGGTTTTGGAAGCAAGATGGCAGTCTTGTGATCGGCTGAGAGTAAGCCCCGTCCCTCACCCAGCCAGCCTGGTGGACAGGGAGCCTGAAAAGGCCCCAAGGCCAGCATTACAGCATTGGTACAGGCTTGAGGTGCCCCGCAATGCCCAGAGGCTGCTTGGCTTCTTAAAGGAGGCCATTTAGCTAAACTCAGGCAGCCCGCTCAATGCTGCAGTTTGGCATTTATGGGCAGTTATGTGCGGTGTAAGGCATAGGAATGGCTGCAATGAGGGAAGCAGCGGACAGATGAAAGCCAGTGTCAGAAAGGCTTCTAGAGCAGTAGGATGACAAAGGGCCAGGTTGGTGCCATGGTGAGCAGCAGTGGTAGCCTGGAAAATAAGAGTTTTTCAAGTGGCTCCTGCAGCGATGTTACTGAGGGCACAAAGCTGTAAGGACATAAACACAGGCCCTCATTTTTGGCACAGGCAACCATGGCTTAAGCAGATCAGAAGCTAGGAGTACTGAGTGGCATAGCTGCTGGCTCCACAGGACCAGACCATCAGTCACTGCCTACTTAAAAAAATCCTGCTCTGGAGAAGAAAGTTAGGTCGGCAATTCAACCATAGTACGTGGACACACCTGCAGCATCTGAGGAGGCGTGAGAGTCTCCAGATACCCATTTGGATGTTGGCATAGTATCAGAGAAGGGCTCCCTGGATGCAGGTCTAGGATAGCAACGGTTTGGGGATCCTGCTCAGCCCTCGGTGGCACCTCTAGAGTCACTCCTTCAATGGATCTCAGAGACAAGGGAGATCAGATCAGTGACAGCAGCAACATAGCTATGGCATGTGTGGTGCTTGGAAAGGGAGTGCAGCTATCAAAGGGGCAAACATTGGATGCAATTAGCCATGATGGAAGTAATCTGGTGGCGCCCAAGGCAGCCAAAACTCTAATGGGATCTGTGTCTGCAGAAGTGGAGATGCCAGCACGGTCCAGAGCCCAGTTAATGCACCCCTGCCTGTACTGAACTTTGAGGTGGGAATAGCAGCATGCTCAATGTGTAAGGGTGAGAAAGCCGGACATCAGTGCGATCTAAGTATGCAACACACAGCCTTAGCAGGCAAAGAGCTAGGTGAAGTGGGCCCACATGGTTAGGCTGTCTCTGGTTACCAACATGCCTGTTGGGCCAAAAATATAAATGGAAGCCAAAAAGAGGGGGAAGATAGCTACTGCTGATGGAGGGTCAGCTACAGAAATCGTGGAGTTCATGGAGTATTTTTTTCTCAATGTCAGAGAGGTCAGAGGCCTCGAGAAATGAATTAGACATGTCAGAGGAGGCCTCCCTGAGATGCTCAACAGAGGCGAATGAGTCCGCTCATTCAGGAGTGGAAGAACAATATGTATGGTCAGCTGAGTGAAAGTACCCTGGAAAGGGAAGCTAGAGACCTGGCCCTGGGAGTTTGAAATGGGGCTATGCCACTGCACAGCAAGCCTTTAAGGGAACTGTTATACGTCAGGGTAGCCTAGAACAACTACAGCCAAAGCTGAATGAGCTGCCTACCCTTTTCGCCATATATCAGTTGAGAACCAAGCAGCAGCTTTGGAATTAGACCAATTGTCGATAGGCAGGTGAAATTAGAGAATTTTGAGAATCAATAATGCTGCAATAACCTAAGGATTTTTGGGATTGAGGAGGGTGTGGAGGGCAGTGATACTAGAACATTTTTGATCAAGTTATTTTCCATTGCATTACCTTATCTCGGAGGGTAGAATTGTGAGCACGAAATCCAGAGGGCTCACAGATTCCCTCTGACAATAAGGTGGGTAGATCAGTGAACTGCCTCATCTAGCACAAAGCCAGGGTTATATTGCTTTTTTTGTGGCAACCATCTCTAAAGAAAAGCAGTCTTCAAAACAGCACATCTGGATTCCACACAATGTGTAGAGGGGCATTCCTTCTTCGCTAGACTTGACTTCTTCCATTTGAAATTCGAGAGGCGATAGAAACTGAGTCAGCTGACAAAGTCATTGCAGGAAATGGGGGCGGAAACTTATTTAATGAATCCTGCAAAGCAAAGACAATTTTTATTAACAGGACACAGGTATTTCTTTCAGAGATTAAGGTTAAAGAATATCTGGAGAGTCTGTGATGTGATGGTTTAAACTGGGTCTTGAAAGTGGGGTGTGTTATTGGAGCACCTTTATGAGTGATTTTGTGGCAAAGAGATATGACAGGGAAATATGTTTCTGGAAGGGTGTTGCCTCTTTAATGGCTTGCATTTATATTCATGAGGCTACATATACGTTTTGCATTGCAGAGTTGTCTCCCTTGTCTTGGTGGGAAGAGGGGCACATAAACCATCACACAGACCATATGGATCTGACTGCTTCATGTGGGAGAGTAGGGGGTGAAGGAAAGGGAGGGAGGTGGGGAGTCCAGTAGAGGGTGACAAAGGGTGGGGAAGGGGAATGGAGTGGGTCTAGAAAAAGGGAGAAATATAGAGCATCTTAACTTTTTAAGTGGAAATGAATCACTGATTCAGAGTTTTGCCCAGCTACTGATACATGGAGACACTACAAAATTTGTGAATGATGAAGTAATCATGGAACGCGATTAGGAAGCCATCAGATAGTTGAACGGTATGATCCATGAAACTGCGCATATGCACAATCAATGCTTGTGGTTTGAATGACCAGTCTAAAAGGGTTAAGACTGCAGCTGGGTTGAGAACCATGGGGCCAGATCTTGTGTGTATGCCAGAGACACATATAGATGGGTAGGGAAGGGAGCTACTTGAGTCACTGGGCTATGCTCTTCTGGTGCACACTATACAGGGAACCACCATAAGAGGGGTAGTAATCCTAACACAAAAGGATGTTTGTGACATTAACTGTAAACTCTCAGACAAATCTGGGATATGGTTATTGGTGGAATGTCATGTTCCTGGGTCATATTTTACTATCTAATATATATGGCTGTAATCAGGATAAGCCAGCAGTAATTGTGCATTTAGATGTGGAGCTGGCCTTGTAGCCTACCTCAGTTATTATGTGTTGGGATTCAAATATTTATATTGATTTTATTCAGGGTACCACTGTCACCAGAGAGGTATGTGGCCAAGAAGGCCAGGGGCTTCAGGGCAGTGCAACAGCTTATGAGGAATCATAGTCTCACAGATGTGTGGGACACGCTAAAGGGACCTGATCCAGGCTACACCTTTTTTCATATCCTCGTAAGGAATTGACTAGACTGGAATACTTTTTGATCTTGGCTGGGCTAGTCCAGGAAGCGTGCATTGAGAAGCATCCCATGATACTCTCAGATCACATCTCCTTGATCTGATCATAGTACTCAAGGTTGCGGTGGCCGTAGTTCAGACACAAATGCGGTCTTTCGATAGGGGGATATTATTCAATGCAGACTATGTAGAACACATGAATAAATGGCTGGCAAACTTTATGGAGAATGCCTCAGGAGGTGTTGTTTGAGATTCACTGAAAGCCAGAAGACCCTCTGCTTTAGTCTCTATAATCAGAGAGTCGCGGCTCATAGGATGATGGCACTTTGTGATGAATTGGGTACATTTGACACTCAGTTTGTTATAGTTATTGCGGAAGGCAGGGAGAACATGGGGTTCTCCTAAAGATCACTGTGGTCTAGGCGAATATTAACAATTTTCATCTAAAAAGGGAAGCAGAAAAGTATCATGGCCATAGGGCAGAGAGCAATAATTATAATGAGAATGTGGGGAGGCTCCTGGCAATTCGAACATGGCAGAAGGAGGTATATAGTACTATCGAGGCATTACTGGACAAGCAAGGGCAAGTAGTTAACCCTCTGGAAGCCATTGTTAGGGTATTCAATGAGTTTTATGAAAAGCTGTACCGGACAGAGGAGCCGTCTTCTGAAGTAGATATGGAGCAGTATCTAGATTCAGTCACAGGAGGGGTGTCTTGAAGCACATCAGCAGGCTGCTCTGGAGGCCCCTATTACCTCAGAGGAGATAAAAACAGTACTCTGTTTTTTTAGCAAGGGGCAGGGATGCAGATCCAGACAGGTTACTACTGGATTGTATAGTTATGTATTCAATATTGGAGGGAGAAAAGGTCAACACTTTCCTTGAAGCACAGCAAGAACTTGCTTCTCCAGCTTCTTGGACAGTGATTAACATCATGGTATTTAAGAAAAATGGGAAGCACCCTTTAATTCCAGCCTCATTCAGGCCTATCTCATTGATCAACAGTGATGCAAAGATTTATTCTAAGATATTTGTGGTATGTTTGGTGAAGGTTATAGCTAAGATGGTATCTCCCGGGCAGCATGGTTTTATCCCTGGTAGATCATGTCTGACGTGCAATTGCTTTCTTCAACATGATGGCTTGCTAGAGCATTCAGTGGCAATTATATTAATAGATGCTGAAAAGGCTTCTGATCTGATGGCATGGGATTATCTATGAGTGGTACCCAACCCAAGAGAAATGGGCTGGGCCCCAGCTTTATCACCACTATGCAGGCACTATATCATAAACCAACTGCAAGGCTGGAAATAATTGGAAGGTAATCTGGGGAGATCTGGACTGGTAGAGGGACAAGGCAGAGGTGCCCAAGCCCACCCCTTTTAATTGCCCTATATATAAATATAAATATTTTAATTAAAATGTTGGTGGTGAATGTTAGAAATTGGGGGGCATATTTGCAAGGCCCCTCTGAAACAATATCACCGCAGAGCGTCACTTTTGTCACAGTCTGTCGGTGCAGTATGCCCACACATATTTACAAAGCCATATAAAGCCACCTTGCCTGGCTTTCCATGGCCTTGTAAATATAGGCCCCTTTCACGCATACCTCTGCATGAAAGGGGCGTTCCATGGGTGTTTGCTGTGAGCGTTCCCATGCAACACCCATGGAAGCTGATGCATTCCCAGACTTACAAGGTTTGGTAAACCTAGAAATGCATCAGATTCCGATGCCACCCGAGGGGTGGCATAAAAGTGGTACATGGGGAGAAATAACTTTTTTTCTTCTGATTTATACCTCTTTCTATATGTGCTGCATTCTACAGCACACATAGAAGGATAAAAACACAATTAATGATTGTGTATGTGCAGGAAGGGATCCCTTCCTGCACATTAAGGATCATCACTGCAACACAGGCACCTTTGCACCATAGTACAAGGGTGCCTGCTTTGAAGTTAGGCAGCCAATTGTGTGCCAGAGAAGAGGAAAGTACAGGGATGCATCATATTGCTGTAAATAAAACACATCCATGCACTTTCCTAATGACACAGTGCAGCACAGCTTGCAGGCTGGCTGTGCTGTGCTGAATCATTTTTTTGTAACTATGGGCCTGGGTTTCAGGTGGGCAGAGGTATGCACCCTATCCAAGCAGGAACCACAATCTAGTCAGGGTAAGTCAGATACACAGCCCAAATTAACCTGAGCTCATCCTCTAGTAGCTTGGCACAGAGCAATAAGGCTAAACTTATAGACAAATAGACAATCATTATATGAAGAAAGCCAAATTACAAAAATCCAATGAGTAGAACTGGAATTATGAATTTGTAAAGAATGTTCCAAAATGTAATGCTTAGAATCTTAAAGTGCCAACCAGGGATATCTGATCGTGCTTGACTGGAGTAAATACAAACGTTCAGGCCAACCACAATGGAGCAGGTCAGATACAGTGATCTGCCTTGGACAGCTAAAAACAATTAATTTGGAAGGAGCTGCGTTGATGTCAAGGATGAGATGTGAGGAGCAGAGAGGTGATGCGTCATCATCATTGACCTGAGGGATTCGTAGGTGATGTATCATCATCGAGCCATGCATTTGGGGAAAGCTTTGGCATCAAGCAGCACTGTGGATGGACAATGTGTCATCATATAGCTGCACACTCGGGGCAGCTTCAGCACCGATTAGGGCTCAAGACGGGTGATGCGTCATCATCGGATAAAATGCACCGGTTCTGATCGGCGCAATGATGGCAATACATCAGCGTTGAGAGGTGCGACAGAGGAAGCCTTCTTCCGAGGGCCCAGAAGTTACTGCCACCACTTGACAGGGCAAGGCTTACAGATGGTAGAGTCCAGGTGCTGTTGCAGGGTTGCAGGAAATCTTTGATGTCCCTGAGACTTCAGAACAGGGGGCAAGCCAACATGCCCCTGGAGTCAACCTAGGTTCACGTGAGATGCATCCAGTCCTTTCCTCAGCTGGGCAGAGGGTAGCAGGCAGCAGGGCAGCACAGCAGAACAGAAAAGCTGTTCTTCCAGTGCAGCAATCAAGCATATAGGCAGTCCTTGTAGCAGCACAGCAGTCCTTGCTCGTGGGAGGGTTCTTTACAGGTGCAGTAGTGTGGAATTGGTGGAGTCAGAGACCCAGTACTTACACCTTATATCCTCACCACAAGTCTGGAGTGTTTCATAAATCAAGAGCAACTATGAACATTCTAGTCATAGGTTGCATTCGTAATCACAATAATTTGAATTCCCTTGTTTGGGAACCCATTTGGATCAGGTGTCCCGGGTATTCTTGAATATAACACTATTGAAGTGATAATTTCCTTTGATGGTTTTAAGCCTTAGAGTCTAAGGCAAGTGGCTTGACTTATATAGGTTCCCAAGTTGCTGTATTTTGCCTAAAGTACAAAGCTGCTATGTGCCCAGTCCATTCTTCAGCTTGAATATTAATCCTCGGACTACTCCCCATTTAATTCTCCAATCTACTTACTAAATTCCTAGAGGATTTAGTGTCATTTGCATGTACTCATGTCAAAATATCTACCCATCTCTTAGCAAAATCACTCTCAGGCTTACTATATTTTTTACAACTTGTCCTCAATATTGAATTCCGATGTACTCCAATAAGGCAGTGTTAGAAATTGGGTTTCTGTTTGGCAGAGGTATGTACCCTTTTTCATGGATGCAACTACCAGTGGATTCCTCACCTTATGAATTCTCCCAGTGTGCCAGCATTCGACAGAAATGTCAGTCACAGACCCTCATGAGGACTGCTTGTGGTTCCTAAGTTCAGACCACGACATGGATGGGTGCGTGACCTGCCAGTGGATGAACCCGAAGGCCTTGAAAGAGGAAGAGGCTAAGCTCTTCTTGGCAAAAGCTAAGAGGGGGCACAAGGGTAATCGAAGATGATTCTCCGTGCCGTTCTTCCAGAGATCGGTCTCGGTCTTGGTCCCCTCCGAGATGGCGCCGTACGGCGTGGGAGGTCAGTCCAACGATCACTCCTCAGCCTCAGAGTCCTCAGGTTTCTCCGGCACCGTTGTTGACTGAGGTCGTTGAGTCTCCGGCGAGTCCTCTAACTCATTTTCACATGTGTTAGCTCAGGAGTCGGTAGCACAACTTTCGGATCAGACCCATGCGCCTCAAGATGAACAGAGGTTTCCTGCCTTCCCGACTCTGGGAGCAGATCCTGTGGTCTTCCTTAATGGTATGTTTAGCATTTTCAACAACGCTGTGGCCCCTGCTGGTGCACCGGCTGGTCCCATGGGTCCTTTAGCTTTCTCTTTGGGTTCGCCGGTGCCGTACAAACAGGCTCCGTTTGTACCCTTCTACCCTGCTGAAGGTGCTGGTTCGGCACTGATGACGTTGCTCCAGTTGATGTTGCCAACAGCGCCGATGGGGTCGATGCTGGCACCAGATGAATCCCTGTCGGGATGCAGTATATCTCCACCGTTTCTTCCACCAGACCGTCTATCTGCCTTGAAGCCAGCGTTGTTGACGTCAGCTAATTCTCTGTCGACGCCGAGATTGGAGGCCAGACTGAGATCAAGGAGGAGAGCCTTGAGGCTCTTGGAGGAGCAGGAATATCAGCAACAGCTGTTGGAGGAAGGAGAGATTCCTGAGCCAATGGGAGAATTTCAGGGTCTGGACTCTGCATGTGGACTGGATACATCCCCTAGTGGGATCGTTCATCCCCGGCCAAATTTACAGAGCAGGCAGCATCTTATCACACTGTAATAGGGAAGGCTGCTGAATTCTTGGAACTTCCATTACCAGCATCTGAGGTGAAGACAAACATCTTGACGGAGGTGTTGCATCCTTCCTCTATGTCGGCGGAGCCCCTACTCCCTTTTAATGATGCCCTTACTGAGCCCATTTTAGACATTTGGAGGAAGCCTGTCACAATTCCAGCGGTTTCCAGGACTGTGGCTAGGAGGTACAGAGTTGCTCCTGGGGATCCTCAATTTTTGTCTCAACAGCCGACCCCTGAGAACTTGGTGGATCAAGCTTCTTGTTCTGCCTGATCTGCACCTGGCTCGTTTCCTGCTACTCCATCGGGCAAGGAGTCTAAGAGGATGGAGCAAGCAGCCAAGAAAGGTTTCTCCTCATGAAGTATGGACCTGAAATCGGTCAATGCTACCTGTGTTCTGGGGAGGTATGTTCATGCCCTGATAGACACGGCAAGAGCTGTGGTGCCGAGCTGGCCTCAGGATGTGCAGGGGCAGTTTGATGAGCTCCTTTTGGACACTCAAGTGGCGGCCAAGCAGATTATCCAGTCGGGTCTGGATACTGATGATTCAGTGGCCAGGGCAATGGGCACTTCGGTGGCGACCAGGAGGCATGCATGGATTAGGTCTTCTGGCTTTTCCACGGACGTTCAAACAACTTTGTTGGGCCTTCTGTTTGATGGCGAGAAGTTGTTTGGATCCAAGGGCGACTCTGCTTTGGAACATTTTGAAGACAGCAGGGATACTGCAAGATCCTTGGGGCTACAGGCTTCAGCATCTGCACTCTTTAGATCCTTTTGGAGGTTTAGGGGGTTTGGTCGTGGATCCTCATTTCATGGAAGGCCAAAGACCAGCACGCAACAGGCTGCCAACCCTCTCTATAGGTCTTTTAGAGGGCAGAGGAGGGTTAGAACATGAGGAGCCACCCAGCAGCATCCTGCCTCATCCTCTTCCTCTGGGGGAGCCCAACAAAGAAAGCAGCCCTAGTTTTCTAACCATCTTGGATCATGGATTTTCCAGTAGGGGGCAGGATATTTCAATTTCTCCAAGAGTGAGAGTTAGTCACATCAGACTCTTGGGTACTAAATATTGTGGGGAAAGGTTATGCCCTTCCTTTTCGGGAGTTCCTCCCCCCCACCATCCCTTCCTGTCATTCGTTTTGCTTGAAAGATCATCTCTTGTTGCTTCAGCAGGAGGTGCAAGTTCTTTTGTTAAAGGGTGCAGTGGAGTTGGTTCCAGAGCAGGAAAGGGGTCAGGGATGCTTTTCAAGATATTTTCTGATTCCCAAGAAGGATGGTCGATTGAGGACTATCCTGGATCTGAGGATTTTGAATTGGTTCCTCAAACAGGAGAATTTCAAAATGCTGACTCTAGCACAGGTGCTTCTGGCGTTGAACAAGGAAGACTAGATGATGTCTGTCGACTTGCAGGATGCTTGTTTTCATATCCCCATTCTGAAGTCGCACAGGAAGTATCTCCGGTTGGTGGTAGGGTCACAACACTACCAGTTTGCTGTACTACCGCACCTCAGGTCTTCACGAAGGTGATGGCGGTGGTTGCAGCGGACCTCAGAAGGAAGGGAGTATCTGTATTCCCTTACCTGGTTGATTGGCTGATAAAAGCCGGGCCCCCAGAGCTTGTGCTGCATCACTTGTGAATAACAACACGGTTGTTGTTCAAACTGGGCGTTACGGTAAACGTGCCCAAGTCTCACCTGGAGCCCTCTCAGCGCCTCCAGTTCATAGGGGCAGTACTGGATACAACATTGAATCAGACCTACCCTCTACCTCAGCGGATTCAGGACATTCAGGTGTTGATTCCAATGTTTCAAAAGGGAGCGGTTGTTCCGGTCCTCAAGGTCCTATGGCTGCTCGGTCTGTTCGCTTCTTGCATTCTGTTGGTCACTCATGCACGTTGGCACATGAGGGCTCTCCAGTAGTGCCTCCGCAAGCAGTGGGTTCAACACAAAGGGGATCTTGAGGAGTCAATAACGATCTCCGGAGACGCTGCAATAGATCTACTATGGTGGGCTGTGGATGGCAACCTTTCCCAAGGAAGGCCGTTTTGTCTACCACCTCCGGTGGCCACGGTCATAACAAATGCTTCCACTCTGTGGTGGGGAGCTCATCTATGGGACCTGGAGAGCAAAGGTCATTGGTCTCCTGTGGAACAGATGTTTCACATCAATCTGTTAGAATTACGGGCAATATGTCTGGCTCCCAAGGCCTCCCTCCCATCCCTTCGCAGTCAGTCGGTTCAAGTCTTGATGGACAACACTACCGCGATGTGGTACATCAACAAACAGGGAGGAGGAGTAGGGTTGTACCTTCTCTGCAGAGAGGCTCTGTGGCTCTGGTCCTGGGCACAGAACCATCGGATTTGCATAGTAGCAAACAATCTGGCTGGGGGGTTCTCAACGTACGTGCTGACAGTCTCAGTCGGCATTTCTCGGCTGATCACGAGTGGTGTCTCCATCCAGGCCTGGTTCGTCACATTTTCCGGATGTGGGGCTTTCCACAGATAGACCTGTTTGCCACTCGGGAGAACGTGCACTGCCCGTCGTTCTGCAGCCTCCAGTAACCGGTGCAAGAAGCGTTGGGGGATGCGTTTCAGATGTCTTGGTGCGACCAGTTGCTTTACGCGTTTCCCCCCATACCCTTGATTCCTCGGGTTCTGAGGAAGATTCGCCAAGATCGGGCTCAAGTCATTTTAATAGCCCCAGATTGGCCAAGAAGGGTGAGGTACAAAGACCTTTTTCTAACTCTCACTGTGCTCTCCACTCTTTATCCCTCACAGGGCAGACCTCCTCTCGCAGTCCCAGGGCAGGTTCTTCACCCCCTCCTCCAGAGCCTGCACCTACATGCCTGGAGATTGAACGGGGCAATACGAGTTCCTTTTCTCTCCCTCCAGATGTGGTAGATGTTATCTTATCGGCCAGGCGACACTCCACCAAGACTGTCTATGCTAACAGATGGGCAAAACTTGTTGCTTGGTGTGGAGAGAAGCAAATAGATCCCTTGAAGGCCCATTTGTCTGATGTTTTGCTTTTTGCCCTTTCCTTGGAACAAAAGGGATGTGCAGTTGCAACTGTGAAGGGGTATTTATCGGCGCTGTCGGCCTTTCTGTGACTTCCTGATCAGCCTTCCTCATTTAAGTCTCCTATAGTTATTAGGTTCTTGAGAGGCCTGACTAACAAGTTTCCTCCCACTCCGTTTCTCATGCCTCAGTGGGATTTGAATTTGATTCTCACTGTTTTAATGGATTCACCATTTGAGCCTATGCATTCTTTCCCGTTGAGATTTTTAGTTTTGAAAACAGTTCTCCTCACAGCTTTCATGTCTGCTAGGCGTGTCAGTGAGCTCCAGGCTCTTAGGCCCTGATTTATATTTTTTTGCACCGTTTTACCATCATTTTTTTATGCAAAAGTTGCACAAACTTACAAAATACAATTGACGGAGTCGCGTGCGGAGCCTTGCAATTGTGAGGTCCTCGTTGACGTGAAGAGCTAGGAAGAAAAAATTCCGTTGAATGCTGCCAAATTGGGAGAATTCATAAGGTGAGGAATCCACAGGTAGCTACTGTATCCACTAGAAAAAGTGTTACTGAAGGTAAGTAACTTGTTCGTCCAAACAGGAACCACAATCCTAGTCAGGGTAAGTCACAAAACACCCTGCATTATCCTGTGCTCACCCTCTGGTAGCTTGGCACAGAGCAGTCAAGCTTAACTTAAGAAGGAATGTGTAAAGTATTTAGGCAACATTTCAAACAGTAACACAGTGTAAACACCACATAAAGAGTCCACATCAGGTTAGTAAAAAGATAGGGATTTTATAAAAACAAGACCAAAATGACCAAAATCCAACAAGTAGAAGTCGAAATGTGAATTTTCAAAGAATAAAGTTAAAAATAGCTCTAAGAAGCAATACGCATTTCTATGAGTTATCTGGTAGCACTGGAGATGCCAACATGGGGGCCCCATCTCTTACTAATTGAAAATTATACTTATAAAATATAATATGATAATCCCAATGTTATCCTATGGAAGCTATTGCCCTTGCAGTAGTGAAAAACAAACGTAAGTGTTTTTTTCCCCTACAAGGACATGTAAAACTTCAAGTAGGTGTCCATTTTTTTAAGCACGTTGCACCCAGCCTTCTGGGCTGTCCAGGGCCCACTCTAGGAGTAACATATGTCTTAAAAAGAAAGGTTTAGGCCTGGAAAGAGGTTTGATTTGCAAGGTTGATATGCAGTTTAGAACTGCACACACAGGCTCTGCAATGGCAGGCCTGAGACATGGTTCAAGGGCTACTTAAGTGGGTGTCACAATCAGTGCTGCAGGCCCACTAGTAGCATTTAATGTACAGGCCCTGGGCATGTGGTGCATGGTGCACTTTAATAGGGATTTGAAGGCAAATTATATATGCCAGTTGGGGATGAACCAATATTATTATGTTTTAGAGCGAGAGTACATGCACTGTAGCACTGATAAGCAGCAAAGGCAGATCCTCCATTAGGGCGGAGGAGAGTCGTCACTCCGCCAGCAGCAATAGCTGCAAAACCTTTAACAAACGAAACAACTATGTTTATTATTGTTTTGCTTGTTAAAGTTAAAGGGATGGGGTCACCGGTTAGCAGTGATTAAGTGCTCAGAGTCCTAAGACCAGCAAAAACAAGTTCAGAAACGGTAGAGGAGGAAGGTGAAAATTTGGGGGGAAGGCCACCCTAAAGCTGTCAGTTATAATAGGCAGTTATTCTATCTCCTTGTTAACTGTCTCATCAGTGCCTTCTTTCCTTTGAATTCCTGTGTGAACCAAACTTCGAAGGATGTGACGTTTTTATAGCTAAAGCGTGGTATTTCATTATGTCATTGTTTGCTGTGATTAAAATTAAGATACCCAAGCACGCTGAATATCATCTCATACCATAGGTAAACCATTTCTTGATCAGTTCTACATATGGATGTGAGTTGTTCAATAAACCTGCCCCCTATTATAACCATCCAATTTGCCAGCCTCGTTTGATTACACAATGTCCATTTCAGTCCATTTCAATCATCTCAAAGAAGTAGTGACCTCCAAGGTACCCAAGGTTTCAATAGCAGGAGATTGTTTAACTGCAAAGTTTAAAATTTTACTCTGCGGCAAATGGTCTCTCACATCTCAATATATGACAATAAGGAACTGCCAAACTACACAAGTGGAGCAGACACTAATGTGTTATCCAGTAAGTTACAATTTGTTGTTGAGAAGTGAGAAGGCAGGGTTACTTATTGGTCCTCACTCTATTATATAAGCACTTTTTTGATTGTGGAGTTTTTTCTCCCAAAATGATATATGGTCAGTGGACCTGCTTTTAAAGGGATATGTCAGAAAGATTCGGAACTTTAGATTTCTTCCTTACTTGTCAGTGGAGATTCATACACATTGTTGAGGTCACCTGCAACAAGCATATTAATATGAGGATTCTTTGGTAGTTGGAAACAAACGTGTCACGCAAGGCCTTTTGCACAGTTTGCTTTTAAGTCGAATCCGGGGGGAGAGAAACATTATAAAACAGCAGGTTCAAACTTTAGAAGGCCCCTAAAGTTTACAAACTTTGGCCCTCATTAAGACATAGGCGGTGTATGCCACCTACCTCCGTGGCTACCAGCCGACAGCCATATTATGACCGTAGCCAGAATTCCGCCAGAAGACTGGCAGAATTCCGGCTATCATCATGGCGGCAGACGGCGGTAAGGTGGCGCTGCTGCCACCAGCAGCGCCACGCCAGTAGACCACCGCAGACTGTATCATGATCCATGATACAGCCTGGCGGTGTTCTTCTGGCAGACGCTGCTGCTGGCAGCAGCACCTTGTCTCCTGCCAGAGGACCCCCTGCATGAAGGTAAGTTGGGTGCTCCGACAGGGGAGGGGGTGATGTGGGGGTGTGTGTGTATGTTTGTGTGTGCGTGCATGCAGGTGTGGGGCGTGTGGAATGTGTGTGTGCATGAATGGATGTGAGTGTGCCTGTATGTTGGATTGTGTGAATATGTGTGTGCTTTTATGTATGTCAGTGTGTGTGGATGTGTGTGTGCATGGATGTAAGCATACGTGGGTGAATGTGGGTATGTTTGTGTGTGTGTTTGTCTGTGCATGTAGGTGTGTATATTGGGGGGCGTGGGGAGGGGGAGGGCAGGGAGGATTCTGGGGAAGGGGAGGGGTGGAGATAGACCCCTATCAGTGCCAGGGAAGGAATTCCCTGGCACTGATAGTGCCTACCGCCATGGTTTTCGTGGAGGTAAGAAAGTCACGGAAACCATTGCGGTCAGAAGGGTCATATTCCCATGGGCGTGGTCGTTGTGGTACATTGGCACTTTGGCTTTTGCCAAACCGTCGATGTCATAATATGACGGTATGTACGGCCAGCCTGTTGGCGGTACTACCGCCACTATAACACCGTCCACCGGGGTCATAATGACCCCCTTTATCTTCAGGATTTTAATGTAATCTGAGGCAGTAGTCAGTGGGGTAACATTCATGCACCATGGTGCCAAAACAAACGCTGCCAATCCTTTCCATACATGACCTTGTCCCGTAATCTTATACCCGGGAGATCCCCAGGGCAGTACATCTGGCAGGAATCATTTTTGCTTTGACCCGGTTTACTTACAAAAACAATATCATAACCAGCCAGGAACCACAGTGTTTCCTCTCTATTAGAAATACTACTCAGTGAAGTTCGACTGACTAACCTGTTATAGTTTATGTTAGACCTCACAGTATCCTCCTTAACTTCAACAACTAGGGACAATTGTCAATTTTTGTAAAATCTGAAGCTACTCGTGACTACCCTCATCTCAGCTCAATGCTGTTAATGTGATTGTATTTCCTTTCGAGCAGTAGTTATTTGTACCGGATGGAATTTTTACTCTCATCCGCAGGACTGGAAAGCGCAATCTTCCCTCCCGGCCATGCACATTTTTCTGTGAACACAATCTATTAGGTCCGGTTGCTATCTCAGGGTGTTTTATTCTCTAATGTTTCTTGACGAATTTCCGCGAGATACCCATCTTTTGTTGGTCTAGTGAGTGCACTCCCCAATCTCTCCCCCAAACCTGTTTATGTGCCAAGACAATTACGTTAAGCGCTTATTTTACTGTGTAATTATTGATGCTTCGCCCCAGGAAGCATTATTAATGGATGACATACCTATCCTGGCTATGAACTCAACCGATGGTCCATCCTCTGATTTATGTGTGAGAGCAAGGATGCTGCTGCAGTTAGCCTCAAGACTCCTCCCCTATTTAGGATATCGTGTCTTCCTTCTGAGAAACAGGTTTATTTACAAAAGTGGAAGTTAGATGTGAAATTCCATTAAACAAAGATAGCTACCTATACACAACACTTAACACATCTGTACTTAGTGGTAAATACGTCCTCCAATGTTAGAAATCCAAATCGGAATCTACTTTATTTTCAAAGCTTTGCCACATTAATGAAAGTTTAGCAGATTATGTTGTTCAAGGAAGCGTATACCTTTAAACTCTTCCAAGCTGGACATCCCTTTTCTTCACCAGAAATTTCATATTCATTACTGAAACGTCTTCTGGCAATGGGGCAACTTAAAACATATTTGAAATTCATACATAGAAAGAGAATGCCTAAACACATCCCGACTTTACGACTGTTTGACGGATTCACGACCAAGCTCTGCATACATCAGCTTTGTGAGGGCATGGGATTTACAAACATTTCTGGCTTGCATTTGCTTGGCTAAAAACACATTTGCAAAGTAGGTCCCCAGGGACTTTAACAGTGTTTTAATTGTAAAGATGAAAGTCCTTGGCACACAGTTCAGGTGTGCTACACTCAAAGACCCAGATTTAAGAAAAGTGGCGCCGGTTAAGGACAATTGTGTCATAATTTTCAAAGCTATTGTACTTTGCCATATTAGCTCTAAACATGTTGGCTCTAATCCTGCAAGTACTTAGAAGCCCATTAAAAATAATTGTGTGCCTCCTTTTAACATCTGCTTTGTGCAGGCACTAAAAATGGCACTAAAATGGCACAGTGGAACCTCATAGATTCCACTGTGCCATGCTTGGTGCAGTCATAATGTGGTGCAAAAGGTCTAAAAAGTGGTGCAATGCAAGCAAATATGGAGCAGTGTTTTTGCCACACTATCGCTACATTAACGTTAAAAAAATGACGCTCATGTGACGATAGTTGGTGCTAGGCCCATCTTAAATTTGGGCCAAAATGTTTCATCTGTCTCTAATACTTCCCCTGTAACTTTGGGTTTTGTCAGCATTTTGTGGTGCTCCTGATTTCAAGAGATCCTGAAAATTGCAAATTCATGCACCACAGAGGTGAAGGTGGCCCATTAGGCTTTCCAAGAGATTGGAGTTCATAAACTGGCTTCGTCTCCATGTAGTTTCTAAGGTCCTTTCAACCATTGACCCTTCTGTGCGAGTCTGGGCAAATGTTAGTCCATTCTTAGTTGTGGAATCAGGTCCAGTTTTTGCGGGTGGGAGAGGTGGGCCAGGCACACCCAAACATGACCTTTCTCTTTAACAATCACAGAAGGGGCGATGGAGAAAGCACCTGTAGAGTGCTTCCTCCTTGCGGAGGGCCAAACCTAGTGATGGTTTTCCACTGTATTTATATTATCAGTCACAGGTAGGTTTCTCTTCTTTCCAAAAGAAAAATACCGGCCATAAATACCGGCCATTTGTAGCTTTAAGAGGGCGCGAAGGCCTCGACATGATACCAATTAGAACTATAAATAAAATTGAATGTATTCGTTTGTAACATTGCTTTAATGTCTGTATTTACCTGATTTATTAGTCAGGGATCTTTTTAACTCTACAATACATTTAAAAGTGATTTATCTTTATATTTGCTGTTTGATGTATGTACACATATGGGCAAAAAATACTGGCTTTAAGTGATTTTTTCTATTTTTGTACCAGTTGAGATATTAAAATACGTGTTGCGCCAGGAGAAAACCAGCCAGATGGCAACCCTAGTCAGGGGTCATTAAGGAACCTTTAGAACACATTTTAAAGTCCACTTTTCTAAATACTCTTTTAAATATGCACTGAAAAAGGGAAAAAGTTCAGCTTTAGGTGATATGTACTTGTTGAGACATTAAAATATTCATGTTGGAAGGAAATGGCCTTGTGGCAACCAAAGCTCATGTCTGAGGCAAGCTGCAGTTGTGCATTGTGTATTGGGGAAGTAGGGATAGGGTGGTACCTTCCAAAGATTGAGCAGCGGCACCAGGGCCCATGGCTGTGACCTCCCTTCTGCACCTCGGTTATGTCTGTTTCTGTGTGGAAGTGTTTATGTCTTATAACCTGTGAACGATTCACACAGTAATATACTGTAGGATGGGCATGCATTATACATTTCAGATAGTGAAAGTGCATGCTTATTGGATGAGCAGCCACAGGGGAATCATAAATGTCTGACCATTTCCTAAGATTATATGTAGAATTACAGTGCCTACTAGAATATGTGTGTCTGTCTATTCTCTGCCAGATGCTGTGGTAAAATAAATAACTGTGTTCTCTCATTTAAGGTATTGTGCTGAATTTATTCCCACCAATACAGCAGGGTTTACGAATGTAGGCATTCCTTATTCTGATATGTCACTGCAGTACATTACACATTCCCATGGTAAAGTCGGGCCATTGGAAGTATGTAAATTTTATGCTGTGGTGTTTTACACATAATCATGGATAGCTGCATTTGCCACATAATCCATTATCTGCTGCATAATCTGTAAATTATTTAAAAAGTGCTTGTTGCTCGGACACATGAAAAGTTTCTAAAAGTGCTGAAACTCGTTTTGTTGTACAGTTGAAGGCTCGTCACAAAAGTTGGCCTGTCACTTTTCTGTTACCTATTGCTACTCTTGGATGTTAAATGTGTACTAATGGGGTGCACCTATGCTCAAACATTGTTAACAAGAAAAAAAATGACAAAATAGTGGAGTAATACTATCACAAAATGGGGCACATTACACTACGTAATTTGCCTTCTCTTGCCACACAATTTGGTCAATGTAGGAAAGTACCATCTTCCTTGGCATGCTACCCCCATTTTTACCTGTATGTTTGTATGTTTTTGCCTGTCTCACTGGGATCCTGATGGTCAGGACCCCAGTGCTCATAGTTTATGGCCTAATGTGTGTGTCTGTATAGTGCTTTACTGTGTCACTGAGGCTCTGCTAACCAGAACCTCAGTGCTTATGCTTTCCATGCTTTTAAATTTGTCACTGTAGGCTAGTGACTTAATTTACCAATTTCAATTGGCACACTGGACCCCCTTTAAGTCCCTAGTATGGTACCTAGGTACCCAAGGCATTGGGGTTCCAGGAGATCCATATGGGCTTCAGCATTTCTTTTGCCACCCATAGAGAGCTCAGACAAATCCTTGTACAGGCCTGCCATGTCTAAGATCATGGAATTGTCCCCCATTCCAAATCTGGTATCGGGGGGCCAATTCCATGCATCCTGGGGGCCCCACCATGGACCCCCAGTACTACCAAACCAGCTCTCTGAGGCTTAAACTGCAGGTACAGCTGTTGCCACCTCACAGACAAGGTTCTGCCCTCCTGGGGTCTGAAAAGCCCAGTCCCAGAAAGGCAGAACAAAGCATTTCCTCTGAGAGCAGGGTCTTGCAGCCTCTCCTTTTGGAAATAGGCTGGGGAGGAGTAGCCTTCCCCAGCCTATGGAAATACGTTTGAAGGGCACAGATGGTGCCCTCTTTGCATAAACCAGTATACACCAGTTCAGGGACCCCTTGTCCCCTCCGCTTGCGCGAAACTGGACAAAGGAAGGGGGAGTGAACACTGCCCTGACCATCACCACCCAAGGGGTGGTACCCAGAGCTCCTCCAGTGTGTCCCAGAATCCAGCCATCTTGCTTTGCAAAGTGTGGGGGCACTCTGGAGGCCTCTGAGTGACCAGTGACAGCAGGTGACGTCAGAGACCCCTCCTGATAGGTCCATACCTGATAAGGTAGCCAATCCCCCTCTCAGGGCTCTTTAGGGTCTCTCCTGTGGGTTCTCTTCAGATTCTGCTTGCAAGTTTCCTTCAGGAATCCTCTTCACCTACTTTATAATCCTCTGACCTCGGATCAACCTCAGCCTGCTCCAGGAACCGCTGTAACTGCAACAAAGTATCCACAAGGGATACTTTTCTTCTGCAACCTCAGCTCCAAGTCAGCTACTGCAACACTTTCCATGGTGTGCACGCTCTGGGGACTCCCTGTCTTCATCCTGCCCCAGAAGGACAGAAGAAATCTCCCATGGAGTGATGGAGTCACTCCCCTGCTCCAGCAGGCACCTTCCCAGACGAAGACTGGTACCATTGGACTCCTCTCACAGCAAAGAGTGTGCTCCTAAGGGCACAGAGGGTGGATATCATCAACATAGACTGTCCTGAGGTCCTGCTGATGCAGTTTGGAGGAGGTAAGACCTTGCCTTCCCAGAGAGCGACGGTACCCCTGTGAACTGTGTCTTCTTCACCTCCTGAGGCCTCTGTGCACTATTTGCAAAATTCCTTCATGCACAGCCTGGCCCAGGTCCCCAGCACTCTATCCTGTGATGCTCAACACACTGAGTTGTTTTACAGCGGCGTGGGACCTTCCTTTGTTGTGCTGCATCAACTGTATTTTCCACCTCCTTTGTGCCCGTGTCCTGGGACTCCTGGGGGTGCGGGCTGGCATCCTGAGGGCTCTCCAAAGTGCTGAGAGCCCCCTCTTCCTCCTCACACAAAGTTGTGGCCCCCAGGTCCCTCTTGGGTCCATCCACAGCCATTTTGATGCAAAATGCACTTTTGTCGTAACCAAGGCTTGCTGGCGACTTCCAACCCGAAATCATGTCTGCAACAATCTTCACATTGTGGGACATCTTTTGCATCATGCAGGAACCCGCTGGCATCTTCCTAGGGTGCATTCCTGCAGTCTTCGACTAACCGGGGACTCTTCTTTTGCACCCTCTTCTGGGTTGGCAGGAGCTCCTGTCCTTCCTAGAACTTCTTTCGACTTATGGACATCGTCCCCTTCTTTTGCAGATCTTCAGGTCCACGATTCCAGCAGTTGTTCTTTGCAGACTTGGTTAGTTGCTACAAAATCCCAATCACGAGGTGTAGTGTGTCCTAAGGAAACTTGCAGCACTTTACTCCTGCTTTTTTGGGCTCTGGGGTGGGGTAATTTACTTACCTTTACTGTATTCTTACTCTCCCAGCAATTCTGCACACACTACACTTGTCTAGGGGGGATTTGTGATTCACATTCCACTTTCTTAATATATGGTTTGTGTTGCCCCTAGACCTATTTTCTCCCATTGCATTCTATAGCATTTCCTATTGTTTGCATTGTTCTATGACTATTTACTTGTCTAAATGTGGTGTCTAGTGTATATATTGTGTATATTACTTACCTCCATAAGGAGTATTGTCTCTAAAATATTTTTGGCACTGTGTCACCCAAATAAATACCTTAATTTTTGGTAACACTGTGTATTGTCTTTACTTGTGTATAAGTACTGTGTAACTATAAGTGGTATTGCATGAGCTTTGCATGTCTCCTAGTTCAGCCTAAGCTGCTCTGCTATAGCTACCTCTATCAGCCTAAGCTGCTAGAACACTACTACTTCACTAATAAGGGATAACTGGACCTGGTATAAGGTGTAAGTACCCAAGGTACCCACTACAAATCAGGCCAGCCTCCTACATTCAACACTGCAGCATAATTTGGTACTCCCCTGACGCATAATTTTAGTGGCCCAGGTTATAGTGATCTTACTCTTTGTCTAATCACATCTACTCACAGTGTAACTGATCATGATTCAGTTCACTAAACGGCTACCATGGGTTATGCAATGTGGCATGATATACACACAATGGTATAAATGCTATTTATTCAAACTTACCACAGACCTAAATAATTCAATGCATAGGTATATTTTAAAATGGATGTCTCTAATGTTTTACCATAAGCAAACTATGATTCTCAGATAAGCTGATAAACTGTGGACATCTCCACATATATTTAATACAGCTATATTAAAACCAGACACAATTTTTAAGACAAAATTTCATCTATTCTATTTGGTCACATTTACTATTTTTACATTTTTACAGCATAGGACTAGCTTGGATAAGAAGTTATTTTCAATTGAGAGGACACATAGCTGAGATGATGCATGCACAGAAGCTGTAGGGCATATGGTCCTTCAATCTTCAGGGCATAACGTTCCTTCTCGTATATATTTAGAAAATGCAAGCTGTCTGTTTTCCTCTGTTCTGCATCCAAAATACAGAGTGGGCGCCGACGTAAGGTGATTCCCTCATTTGCATGGGGCCAAGCCCCTTTGCAAATGAGGGAATGCCCTCTGAAGATAGTGCTGGCACTGCCATCGTTATAAGTATTAAAGAAAGGACTGCACAAGTATCTGCAGCCCCTTCTGAAATATCACAGTGCCCCAGGGGTGCACAAAGCACGCCCACATACCCATTGTGCCCCCCCCCCCGGGCAGAGGTAAAGGCTACCAATTTAATTGCAACTGACATTTTTTAAATCATCAGACATGAAAACTGCTCTCAGTTGTGAAGAATACTGCTTTCTTTTTTTCCAAATGTGTTGCTGTTTTCAAATCTTTTTATTAATGAAAGGACACCACAAAAGAATGACGTGGAAATAAATAGTTACAAAGTGCACCGTGTACAAAGTAAGCATTGGGCATATTGCAACAAGTAAACAGTAAACAAGTTCCTAGTGCAAAGATGTCAAGGCCTGGGTGAGGTCACAGGGACCTCCTTAAACTTGAACTACTATTATAATATGAAAACTATAATGGCGGGTCACCACTAGGTTAGCAATTGTATAGATATAATATACAGAAAGTCCAATTCCCCTGTAGTAAAGATGAAACAAATCTTCTTTTTATTTCCTTCCAATTCCAAAGAATATTTTCACAAAGATCTTGTTACAGCGTTATAATGTCAGCCAACGCGTTTCGCCCTTCAACATAGGGCTTCTTCAGGGCTATATAGGCCCTCATTCCGATTCTGGCGGGCGGCGGAGGCCGCCCGCCAGAATACAGCCCTCCATAATACCGCTCCGCGGTCAAAAGACCGCGGAGGGTATTATGAGTTTTTCCCTGGGCTGGCGGGCGGTCTCCAAAAGACCGCCCGCCAGCCCAGGGAAAAACTCCCTTCCCACGAGGATGCCGGCTCGTAATCGAGCCGGCGGAGTGGGAAGGTGCGACGGGTGCTACTGCACCCGTCGCGTATTTCACTGTCTGCTATGCAGACAGTGAAATACATTTTGGGGCCCTCTTACGGGGGCCCCTGCAGTGCCCATGCCGTTGGCATGGGCACTGCAGGGGCCCCCAGGGGCCCCGCGACTCCCCCTCCCGCCATCCGGTTCCCGGCGGGAGAACCGCCAGGAACTGGATGGCGGGAGGGGGAGTCGGAATCCCCAAGCCGGCGCAGCTTGAGGATTCCTTGGGGGCAGCGGGAAACCGGCGGGAGACCGCCGGTTTCCCTTCTCTGACCGCGGCTAAGCCGCCGCGGTCAGAATGCCCCGCGGGGCACCGTCGGCCTGTCGGTGGTGCTCCCGCGTGCCGCGGCCCTGGCGGTTCTATACCGCCAGGGTCGTAATGAGGGCCATAGTGTCCAGTCAGTCATAATTGGAATATTCTTAGAGACATATTTCTAATATGCCCGAAGTTCGTTCAAACTATCAAGTCAAGTCAAGTCAAAGAAGTCTTTATTCGATATTTCATCATAAAAGACATGCTACACGTCATAATACTTATAAAATTGTCAGTGCTAGTGATTATAACAATAAATACAATATTTCATAAAAGCTACTAAGAACGTATTAAATCTATCTAATGCGTCATTTGTTAAATATTTTAACATAATAATAAAAAGGAGTACATTACTTTAAAAAAGGCTCAGTTCTAAGATTCAGGATAATTTACTTATCTAAAACATGTAGCTGTTTTAGTGATTCAAAACGAATTATCCATGCCCACCCCAGGAATTTGGCCACCCCTATTGCTATAGTAGGTGAAGGATCAGTTTTAAGGATCCTACAAGCAGTCTCGGCCGATTGTGTGCCCAGACTTTTGCATAGGGGTACCAACCACTTCTTCCTTGGGGCAGCATATAATGGACAAACAAAAAACAAATGGCTCACATTTTCCCGCATTTCAGTACACAATGGGCATTTATCTGGGCCACCAGTACCCCAGGTGGAGGTTAAACACCTTAATGGTAATGAGCCCACTCTAACTTGGTGATATAATTTACGGTCCATGGGTTTTGTTATAACATCCCAGTACTTTTCAATTGTAGAGGCATCTTTCACGTGTAAAAATGTTGTTGTAAGGGAACTACCTATAAGGGATGAGTGTCTTGTGCCTACCACCCATTCCCAATATAGTTGTTTCAGCACTTTTTTGGAGGGAAAGGTAGCTGAGTCAGGGTTGGGCCAAAGGGCACCTAGACCCATGGCACAAAGAGTGGTTCTAACACCCTTAAACCAGCCAATCTTATCAGATCCTAGGGTGTCCCTTACCTCGAGACATGCTTTCGCATATAATAACAGCTCTGGGGTAGACCACAACCTCCGCCAGAAGGCCAAGGGCCGAAATCTGGCTTGGTCTTCCACCGGTTGGAGCCCAAGGTCATAAAGGAGCGGAATACGTGGGGATGACCTCGGAAGACCAACCGCCCCTCTTATAAATCTGTTTTGGGCCAGCATCAGTCGGTCCAGATTGCTATAACCCCAAAGCTCTGCCCCATACAAGACTGAGGGAAGAAATTTTGACCCATAGATTTCCATAAGTGGGGACATCGGGCGGGTAAATGATCTTTTATATTCCTTAAGAAGGGCTCCGCCTAGTTGAGCATGTTTAAGTGCTTGGATATCAATCTGGGGTTTCCAACTAAAATTGTCACTAAAATGCACACCCAGATATGTAAATTTATTAGTTTGCTCAAGAATAGCACCACACATTTTGACCCTTGCCACAGTTTGTGTTCGACCTCTTAGTACCATAAATTTTGTTTTAGAAACATTTACTTCTAGCTCGTTCACGTCACAAAATAACTCAAATCTGAGTAGGGCCTGTTGGAGCCCTTGCCTAGTCTTTGATAATAACAAGGTATCATCCGCGAACATGAGCAATGGTACTTTCATTCCCGCTATCTGGGGAGCATCCGTGGGATGTGTTGCAAAATATTTGGTAACCCCGTTGATAAACAGGGAAAACAAAGTGGGAGCCAGGACACATCCTTGTCTAACACCTTTCAAAACATGGAACCTGTCCGTAACCTCGCCAGGCTTACCCCAGCGGACTTGGGCATAGGTGTGTGCATGAAGATTCACTAGGAGTCGCACTAGAGCCCTGGGCATTCCCTGTTCCAGTATGCAATCCCATAATTTAGGCCTAGGAACCAAGTCGAATGCAGATCTTAGATCCACAAAAGCTGCATATAACCTGCCCTTACCCAAAAAAACTGTTTTCCAATATAAGAGGGCAAAACGAAAGGCTTGATCAAGGGTGCTTACATAAGGTCTGAAGCCCGCCTGCAACGGAGTCAAAATATCTGAGTCTGTTATCCATTCCTGTATCCTCCCTAAGACGAGGCGCGCTATAATTTTTTGGATCGCATCAATAAGGCTGATAGGCCGGTAGTTAGAGGGTACTGAGCGATCGCCTTTCTTGTATATAGGAAGGATTTCTGCCCCATACCATGAATCAGGAATTTTAGCGCCAGCAGCAACTGCATTCGCCAGGTGGAGTATATAAGGTACCCATAGGTCCTGGTCTTCCAAAAAAATGTCCGCTGGAATAACATCTGGGCCAGGGGCCCTCCCTTTGGGAATATTTTGCAGGCAATTGATAACTTCAGTAGCTGAGAATATTAACAGCTCGGCGGGCTCAAGACGGTAGGGTAAAGTCACTTCTACTGTATAACACTTAAACTGATCCTCAAAATTTTTTACCCACTGATGATTAGAGACAGATGCTGGGCTATAGTGGGCGTCCTGCGAGATACCCATCTCATGAGATACCAAAACTGTTGCATGTTGCGTTTACCACAGGCTTCTGACAGCATAAGCCAGCGTTCCTCGTCCCACTTTTGTTTTGCTTTGCGTTTTGCCTCATTATAGAGTTTTCTACAAGATCTAATCTGGCTATGATTTTTGTTTTTAATAGCCTCAAAGAGAACTCTTTTTGTCAAACTACACTCTTTATCAAACCAAGTAGGGGATGAGTATTTCTTGGGCCTAGGTTGTTTAGGGATATGTTTGATGAACAACTTTTTAAGTTCCTGAAACAAGTCAGAGTGGGTGTGTATAAATTCGCTGTTAATCTCGTCCTGTGAGCCACAATTGTTTAAAAGCTCCACAGAGCTGGACACTAAGGTTCTTATCGCCCTACGGGCCCCAGCGTCAACGGCTATTTTGGGCCAACGTACCCTGCGCATGTCATTGCTCACAATGACCTCTCGTGCTGTTATATTAGGACCACTGCCCTCTGACCTCTGAAAGCTGGAATCCCTTAAGGTCAAAACCAGAGGGTCATGATCACTCTCTGGGCGTTCCGTAACTAGCATATCAACAACTGCAAACCACTGCCTCACATCGACCAAAATATAGTCGATACGACTACTGTGTCTGCCGTTGTTGAACGTATGCCTGCCCTTCCTATCTGACTTGACCCTTCCATTAACAGCTCTTAGACCCATATCCAGGCATAGCCCCTTGATATAGGTGGCTGAGCTCGACCACTTAGCAATCGAGGGTATCTCAAGTTGGGGAATACCCCAGGATAGATCCTCCTCCTCGGTGAGCGGGCCATCCTCAATACCCAAAGGCTCAAAACAAGTGTTAAAATCCCCCATCACAATCTTGTGGCCATCGGTCGTTGAACCTGATAAAATGTCATCCAACAGGAGGAGGGTCGGAGAAACCCTTCCTCCCTGGAGGCCCCTGACATAAATATTAACCAACAGGATATTTGTACCTTGGTTGGACTTTATCTTTAAGGCAATTATGTCTGGACTATCAATTGACACTTCTTCAACTCTTACACCCGCACTTTGGCGGACCCAAATTGTAAGACCTCCAACCGGACGCCCTTTCTGACCTCTAATTGCTGGCTTGCTAAAGTTCAGATACCCCACCCGAAATATCGGTGTGATAGCCCATGTTTCCTGGAATGCAATTATATCGCCCTGATCTATGAAGTCCCTCCAATCAGGAATACACTGGCTGGACTCCAGACCGGTTATATTCCAGGATACATACCTTGATAGCATATCAACAGGCTCAGCTAAAGCAGAGGGTGAGTCCGTTCTAAAATTGGGTAATGCTGACAAAGTACCAACAGGGATGATGTCAGGATTATTACTTTGATCTGTGGCAATAGCCTTCCAACTTATATCTTCAATGTGGGGGGATTTCAATAAAGTTAATTTAACTATTTCTTCTCTACCAATGAGTCAATCATTCTCATCTAGGCAGGATAACGGCCCATATCTCCCGGCAGTAATCAAGGGTTCAATACTTTCTGGTGCGAACCAACCCCTGGGAGGGTTAATAACATTTTTGTTAGACTGGGAGGGCACCTTCACCTCGGGATACACCGTAGGATAAAAATCTGGGAGTTCCCACGTAACTATTGGTCCATCAGCAAGTTGCGGGCACCAGCCTCTCAAAAATGGGACCACATTTGTACTTCTAAAATTAACTATAACCAAATCACCTGGAATATCTTTAATCATGTGGCCAAGCCAACCCACCCTTCTCACATTTAAGATTTTACCATCAATGGTGGGGGGGAGGGGTCTATTTTTAGTAAGCCAGAAGGCTACTTTATTTTTTAAGTCATTGTAACCTTCATTTTTACCTGAACTAAGTTCTGGGACTCCTGACAATATGCATACAAATGGAGCGGCCTCCGGAGGGAGATCAATCCTAACATTATAATTATTGTTGTACTCTCTTGCTTCCTTATGGACTCGAGTTGGTTGAGGCCTACCCTCTAGTGACTCTCGAATCACTTCGGGTTCCCTAGGTATAGTGTGCTCCGCCTCCAAACTTGTTTCGTTACATGGGGCTTTATGTCTTAAACTGCTATCCGCTAGTATTGCCTGCTCAACACAATTTCCAGATGGTAAATCTAGAGGTACCGTTAATACATCTGCTGGTGTCGATGTTGCTTGTACCCTCAGACTATGAACCTCTTGGGTAAGTACTTCAATTTTCGACAATAATGTGCTAAAAATTTCAGCCATTTTTGTCGCTAACTTATCCTCTACTGTTGCCAGTATATTTTCTATATACTGCCTGTTATGACAGCAACCCACTGGCTTATCAGATCCCCCGTCTAATCCCTTTGTATTAATAGTATGGGTTTTTGCTTCGAGGGACTTCCGAGAATTGCTGACCTTCCCCACTCCTCTTTTGCCCAATGATTTTCTACAAGCCCTAACTGCTCTTGCTGGTTGGGGGGGAGTCTCTGCCATAACCACGGGGCTAGATGGGCTCTCGGCAATTATACCCATTGAGTCTAAGGGATTAGAATATATCTGTGCCTCAGTTAGTATCATGTCCATGTCCATATCCTTATCAGTGTTGGCGCCCAGATCCTCAAAGGTAGACACTATATATGGGGAGGAACTAGAGTGTGTCTGAACGGGGGAACCTCCTTTCCCTAGGGAGACTCCGCGATCGCTATTAATCTTTTTAACCACCTTAACCAGGTAGTTATCAAGCGTAGTAGCCCCTAGATTTTTGGCGGAGTTATTACAGTTAGCCATCATAGGTTGGTAGCAGTAAGTACCACCAGCTATAGTTCAGCAATACAAAACACAAAACCGCGTAATCAAGATGTAATACAACTAATTAACAGTTTATGCAGAGTCCCGTGCCCAGTCCAGTCCAGTCTCTACAGGCCTCTGAGGGTCACAGAGGGGCGCCCCTTGCCCGGTGTCCCGCGCTGCGGTGTACCCTGTTGCAATTAAGGGGCCCGGGGGGCGTAACAGCACTTTCGCGCCACTTGGTGCACAGGAAACCCAGAGAATTCTGGGTGTTGTAGTCCTCCCAGCGTGTCTTCGCAGGCAGCCTACAACAGCAGTGGCGGTGCCGGTCCGAACCGCAGCCCTGTGACCTGCGGTGGTGCACGGCTGGTTGTTTCCGATGCCCGAGGTCTGCCTCTTGTGAGGGTCCTGTCTCAGGTGCTCAGGGTCAGTCTCTGGTACCCGATCCCTCTCTCTCTGGTCCCGGGGTCAGTCGCTGTGGTCTCTGTGGCCTCTCTCTGGTACCCGAGGTCAGGTTGTAGTGCCTGGAGTTCCTGGAGTTCCTGGAGTTCAGTCTCTGACCTCTGGTGGCTGGGGTCGGTCTCTTTGGGTCTCTCTGGGCCTCTCTCAGGTGCCCTGGTGCCCTGGTGCCCTGGTGCCCTGTGCCCGAGGTCGGTCGGTCTCTGGCCCCCTGGGTCAGACTGTGGTGAGGGCTCAGTCGCCAGGACCTCTCTCAGGTGCCACAGTCAGTCTCCGGTGCTCGGGGCGCTGGCTCCTATGGTCCCTTTAGATGAAAGAGTATGCGATGGGGTCTGATATGACACCCTTGGGGTCCGTGGAGATCTCGATGGAGGGCGCAGGTCACCGGCTGCCCCCTGCACACAGCAGGCCTGCCGGTCAGCGGTCTCTCCGGGGGTGCTCTCGGCTCTTGGCTCTCCTCCAGGGGTCTCAGTCCGCCCGGGTGTCAGAGGGGCCTACCGGGGGGTCGGGTCACCTCTCGAGAGTCCCCCCAAGCTCTCTGCGTCGTCCTCAGCCTGACACCGGGTCCTGAGGGACCTCTGCCTCACCCGGGCTCGCCCCTCGGGCTTGCCCTTTGACCGCTCTCTGTCCCCCCCGGGGGGTCGCCCCTCCGCCGATCTCAGGGCTCCCTGCGGTCACCCCCTCACCTGTCTCTCGGGCTGTCTGCGGGCCCGGGGTGTGTGATGCAGCAGCAGAGGCGTGCCGGAGGATCTCGCGCTGATGAGGAGCCGCTGACTGCGTGACTGCGTGAGGAGCCCTACAGGAGCCCTACAGTAGTGACTGGTGACTGGTGACTGGTGGCAGGTGAGGAGCCGCTCAACCAGCTCCAAGCTCCAAGCTCGGCACCTTGAACCACGAGAACCCCGGCGAAAGTTCCCCACGGGCCCCCAAAAGCGGCCGTAACCGTAACCGTAGCGGTGGCGGCAGCGGCAGTGTTCGTATTCCGCGCTGCACTCCGACGCGAGCCACCCGCACCTGCGTCAGAGCGTCTGAGCTAATGCTACCGTTCAAACTATCAAAAAAGTAGTGTCCGTGGCCATTATTCCGGTGAATGGCCAAACATGTCAAAAGAAGTCCAGCAGTACCATGCCGGCCCCAGATATTGTGTGTCGCCGCTGTGGCTGTCATTATAACGCTGTAACAAGATCTTTGTGAAAATCTTCTTTGGAATTGGAAGGAAATAAAAATAAGATTTCTTTCATCTTTACTACAGGAGAATTTGACTTTCTGTATATTATATCTATACAATTGCTAACCTAGTGGTGCACCGCCATTATAGTTTTCATTATCAGGGTTCTCTTTACCCATTAAGCTTCTTCTGCAGCAGGAGCTTTGGTTGTGTTGCACACTATTGATATTTGAATTGACTACTTTTCTCTTCCTTGTTGTGGACAGTTGGGAACTCATAGAGATTGGTGCATTTCTTATGAGTCTGCTGCATCCCCTTTTGTTTGTACTATTATAATATGTTTGGTATACTGGTTCTTGTATTGAAGCCTGGACTAGTGGAAATTATAAGGGTTGGGAGTGACAAGTATAGACATCAGTTTTTATTTTCAAATAACTCACTTTGTGCTCTGTATGCCTGTTTGGAAGGTGATCCGGTGTAAATCTATGGATGCCATTTAGGGGTTCCCACGCAACACCCATGGAACCCGAAGGAATCGGTTGCATTTCCAAATTTACAAGTCTGGGAATGAGTCAGACTCCTACGCCATCCCAGGGGTGGTGTAAGAGTGATGCAACGGGGAAAAAAACTCTTTAGTTCTCCCCATTTCGTCCTCTTTCTATGTGTGCTGCATTCACTTCTGTCTCTTCCTGCACAAAAACAATCATCCCCACAGCACAGACACCTTTGACCATGGTGCAAGGGTACCTGCATTGGCACATGGCAGCAATTTGTGCCCCAGGGCAGTGGCAGGGGACAGAAATGCATCATATTTTGTAGATACAGTACCGGAGGGCAGGGTGGTGCAGCTGCGCTGCCCTGCACCACAGGCCTAGTGAAGGCCCTAAGTATTTTAAGTGTAATATGTATATATGTATGAATATATTCACTAAAAAAAACAAAGGTTACAGTTAGGTTCTGCATTTTGTCGTAAAAAACCATAAACATTTAGTGGTTATAGTTAGAGTTCTTTCAAGAGACTATAACTTGCGCAATAAGGTAACTATAACTCGCACCATTGCCATGCACAGTTTTTTTATCAATAGTTTCATTGCAAATATCTATTCTATATACAGCTCTAATCAGGATAAGCCAGCAATAATTGAGCATTTAGGTGTGGAGCTGGCTTTGTGGCCTACCTCACTTATAATGTGTGGGGATTTAAATATTTATATTGATTTTATTCAGGGACCACTGTCACCTGGAAAGTATGTGGCCAAAAAGGCCAGGATCTGCAGGGCAGTGCAACAGCTTATGAGGAATCATAGTCTCACAGACATGTGGGACACGCTAAATGGGCCCGATCCAGGCTACACCTTTTTTTATATCCTCATTAGGAATTGACTAGACCGGAATATTTTTTGGTCTCAGCTGGGCTAGGCCAGGAAGCATACTGAGAAGCATCCCATGATATTCTCAGATCATATCGCCTTGATCTGATCATAAAACTCAACGTTAAAGCAGCCGTAGTTCAGACATGTTAGAACTGACAGCCTTATGGTGGTCACCCCTTACGTTTTGCCTGCCACCCTCCACTTTTTGGACACTGTTTTTGCTGGTTGTAGGACTCTGCGCACTTTACCACTGCTAACCAGTGCTAAAGTGCATATGCTCTCCCTTAAAATATGTTGATATTGGTTTATACCAATTGACTTATTTAATCTACTTATGAGACCCCAGTAAAGTGCACTACATGTGTCCTGGGCCTGTAGATTAAATGCTACTAGTGGGCCTGCAGCATTGATTGTGCCACCCACACAAGTAGCCTCTTAACCATGCCTCAGGCATGTCATTGCAAGGCCTGTGTGTGCAGTTTCACTGCCACTTCGACTTGGCACTTAAAGGTACTTGTCAAGCCTTAAACTCCCCTTTTTCTACATATAAGTCACCCCTAATGTAGGCCCTAGATAACCCATAGGCAGGGTGCTATGTAGACAAAATGCAGGACATGTACCTGGGCAGTTTATATGTCCCGGTAGTGCAAAACCCCTAAATTCATTTTTACACTGCTCCTTTCATAGGCTAACTTTAGGGCTACGCTCATATACTGTTTGAGTGGTAGATTCTGATCTGAACGGAGTACGAAGGTCCTATTTAGTATGGCTAGAATGGTAATACAAAATCCTGCTGACTGCTAAAGTTGGATTTAATATTACTATTTTAGAAATTACACTTTTAGAAAGTGAGCATTTCTCTGCATTTAATTCCTTCTGTGCCTTACAATCCAAGTCTGGCTAGGTTTAGTTGACAGCTCCCTTGTGCATTCACCCAGACAACCCCAAACACAAGATGCTCAGTCACACTTGCACACATCTGCATATTGGTTGGATCTTCCTGGGCTGGGAGGGTGGAGTGCCTGACATTTACATGTCAAAGGACAGTAGCCTGCCCTCACACAAAGGACTGCCACACCCCCTACTGGGACCCTGGCAGACAGGATGGAACTGAAAGGGGACCTTGTGCACTTATGAGCCCCTCTTTGAAGTCTCCCCCACTTCAAAGGCACACTTGGGCATTCAAGCAGGGTCTCTGACCCTACCAACTCAGACACTTCTGGACAAGATACCATTGGAGAAGAATCCCTGATTCAGAACCTGCAACCTGCCAAGAGGGCCTGCCTGACTGCCCAAAGAAATTACCAGACTGCTTTTCTGAAAAGGACTGCTGCCCTGCAAAAGAACTCCTTGTGTGGTGTAAATTTGATGCACAGCCTGCAAGAAACGAAGTACAGCCTGCATCGCAGTGAGAAAATCACTGCACGCCGAATCGGAACAACGCAGCCCGGCTCCCCTAAGTGGAGATCGACGCAGCGCAAGCACTGCAACCAGAACTTTGACGCACGGCCCACGGAATCGGCACAAAGTTGAGCCGGAACGACGCAGCCCGATTTCCTGAGAGGAATCGATGCAAGCACCAGCCGTGCTGCAGAAATTTCCACGCACCGCCCACCGAATCAACGCAGCTCCTGTGACTTCATCCTGCACACCCAGGATTTCAACGCAGGTCCCCGGGGTGTCCAAAAACCCCACAACCTGAAGAGGATCCCAGTCTATGTGCCAGAAATCGATTCAAAGCCTGCCCTGCGTGAAAACTCAACAACGCATCGACTGTGTGCACTGGAAAAATCGGCGCACACCTCCCCGTTTTCCATGCATCTTCTCCTCTGTGGTCCCTTGCGGAGAATTTGAACGCAAACCAGGTACTTTCTGCTTGCAAGAGACAATTGTTGCTTTTTAGGAACTAAAGACTATCTATATCATTTTCTAAGTGATATTTCACTATGTACTTATTGATTCTTATTCGTTTTGACCTCCATTTAACCGGATAAATATTATATATTTTTCTTAACACTGTGTGGTGTATTTTTGTGGTGTTATACTGTGTTATTGTATGATTTATTGCACAAATACATTACACATTGCCTTCTACGTTAAGCCTGACTGCTCAGTTCCAAGCTACCAGAGGGTGGGGACCAGATAATTTGGATTGTGTGTGACTTACCCTGACTAGAGTGAGGGTCCTTGCTTGGACAGGGGGTAACCTGACTGCCAATCTAAGACCCCCTTTCTAACAAGACACAAAAGCAGTCTTTCAATAGGGGGCTACTATTCAATGCAGACTATGTAAAACACATGAATTAATGGTTGGTAAACTTTGTGGCGAGCACCAAAGACAGTGCCTCAGAAGGTGTTGTTTGAGATTCACTAAAAGCCAGAAGACTCTCTGCTTTAGTCTCTAAAATCAGAGAGCTGCGGCTCATAGGATGATGGCATTTTGTGATTAATTGGGTGTTTTTGACGCTCAGCATGTTATAGTTATTGCAGAAGGGCAGGGAGAACAGCGGGTTCTCCTAAAGATCACTGTGGTCTAGGCAAAAATGAACAATTGTCATCTAAAAAGGGAAGCAGAAAAGTATTATGCCCAGAGAGCAGAGAGTTATGATTACGAGAATGTGGGGAGGCTCCTGGCACTTTGAACATGGCAAATGGAGGCATATAGTAGTATCCAGGCATTAATGGACCAGCAAGGGCAGATAGGTAGCACTTTGGAAGCCATTGTTAGGGTATTCAATGAGTTTTATGAAAATCTGTACCGGGCAGAGGAGCCTTCTTCCACAGTAGATATGGAGCAGTTTCTAGATTTGGGTGGTCATTATGAACATGGCGGTAAACACCGTCGGCCGCCGTGGCGACGGCGAACAGAAGACCACCATTGGAGGTGAACAGAAACCCGCCATATAAAGATGCCAAAACCAGAAACCACCAAAAATTCTGCAACCACCAGCCACAGCCAGGGCCTAATCGGTGGAAAGGCTGCGTATCCCACCTGTCCACTGCCAAGCACACAAATCCCCCACCAATCAAATAATGATGCACAACTCACTGCGGCGGTTAGTGGAAGCCGAACGACCATTGGTGGTACAGACCACCACGGCCAGCAATAGGACCCAACAGCAAGAAATGCACACATTGGCAAGTTTGAAACCCACACACCTGACACACATCCACAACACCATAAAAAACTTTAAGCACAATGCGACCACGGCACACAGATGTAAGTTCCAATAAAATAACAAGGATTTGGATCCCTAGAAGGATGCTGGAGTTGTAGAAATAATACGTAAGTAGTCCCAAGTCCGTTGAAGAAGGTGTCTTTAATTGGAGGCACAGTTTGCCTCAATACAGATAGTGCGTTCTTCAAGATACAGCCAACACGTGTTTCGTCACTCAGGTGACTTCATCAAGGCTAGACCATCCGGCCAGCTAGGAAATGTTGACGTACCAGTAAGAGGCTAATGCCTGTAAATCTGGAATGGCTTCGTTTTTGGATAGACAGGACCACTTTTCTGGCTCCGCATAGTGACGCGGTCTTCGTGGTTTTTAGGCTTATCAGGGCCTCCTCAGTATTTACAGTTACTAATGGAACTTCAAGTCCCCTTTGTTCTAGAGATACTACCAGTAACAGACCATTCCAGATTTACAGGCATTAGCGTCTTACTAAACACGTGTTAGCTGTATCTTGAAGAACGCACTATCTGTATTGAGGCAAACTGTGCCTCCAATTAAAGACACCTTCTTCAACGGACTTGGGACTACTTACATATTATTTCTACAGCTCCAGCATCCTACTAGGGATACAAATCCTTGTTATTTTATCGGACTTTACATCTGTGTGCCGTGGTCGCATTGTGCTTATTGTTATTGTGTACATTGGTACCCAATTTTGTGTCTACTGGGTAGTAAGGCACCTGACTACTGGCACCAACATTGGACTGTGCTTACATCTGTGATTTATACTGTGTTTACTCCCTGGATGTGCTGCACCTCTCACCCTTACTACCCCTTTTTCTTTGTCTTAGGCCTACCATAAAAAACATGCACAGACACACCCCACAATCCTTTGCATGGCCAATAGGATAAGCCAGACTAATAACACTAGACACAGATACTGAACGCCACATCACACAACTCACACACCCAACCACACAACAGCACCCTCACCAATATCCACACAACACACCATCCAGAACACACACCATGGCACCCCCTAAGCACCCACGCTTCACAGAAAGGGAGCTAAGAACAATGGTGGATGAGATACTCAAGGTCGAGCCACAAATCTTCGCCACACAGGTCCAGCACACACCCATCGCCAGGAAGATGGAGTTATGGCAGACTATAGTGAACAAGGTCAACATAGTGGGAAACCATCCATGCACAAGGGACGACATCCACAAGAGATGGAACAACCTGTGTGGGAAGGTGAGGCCCTGGCATCGAGGCACCACATTGCAGTCCAGAAGATTGGGGAGGACCCCCACCTACACCCCTCGAATACACCGACTGGGAGGAAAAGGTACTGGCCATCCTGCACCCTGAAGGCCTCACTGGACTCACTGGAGGAATGGACTCAGGTGAGTCATCTACAATTACCCCATATCCACCTCATCTGTAATGCATGCACCACCTCACCCCGCCAACTACCACCAGGATCACACCCCACCCTGGCCTCAATCACTACATCCAGTCACCTTGCATGTTCACAAACCCACCAACAGACCCACATCCCTCGCCCTGTGCACAGCCACCCACCCCTGCAAGGTATCACAATGGCTATACACCAACCACACTGCACCACCACATCCCATGCAAAATGCAAGGGCAACCCCCCAAAAGGTCCCTGCATGGCCCAACAGGGGGTAAACTGCACAAAATAGGCCTGGCCTGTGCACCCTCATCCGAATTAATAGATGTAACATACATGTCCATTCTCCCCCACAGGCACCACCACCCATGCCACCTTGACGGAAAGGACAAGGAGTGGCAGCGCCCCACATGGATACAGAGGCACCACTCAGGACACTGGAGAGGGAACAGTGGACACTGAGGAATATCCTGGTCCGTCACACAGCCCTGGACTGTCACCCTCCAGTAGCTCCACCCAGGACACCACTGACACCCCTGCCACCCAGCTAAAAACATCTGCACATGCCAATCGACCGCACACCAGTGTATCCAGGCCACAGACTGCTGGAACACGAGTACAGAGGCCACAGTCGCCACCTACCAACAGGCAGGATGACGATGGCCCCAGTACAAGTTGTGCTGCCAGACCTGTGCAGGGGACACAGGCACAGGGGGCTAGGCCCTGTAGGAGGGCATCAGTGGCCCAGGAGGGAGGCCAAAGAATGGATGCAGCAGCCCAGGAGGTGATATCAGAGGTTCTGGGAGCATATCGCCATACCCAAGACAGGATGGGCCAGATCCTGGCCACCCTGGAGCAGAGTCAAAGGCTGCAGATAGCCCAACATCAAGAGACCACGGAGCAGTGGAAACAACTCAATGCCACCATGGCCACTAATGCAGGGGTGCTGCAGCACCACTGCCCAGCCCAGCCTGAGACCCCCACAAACCGGGAAGCCCCTACCACTGCCCAGAACACAGACAAGCCATCAACATCAGCAGCAGCAACTGGACTGGTGTCACTGTCTAAGGACACACAGGAGACCAGCACCCCTACCCGTACAGCCCAGCACCAGAGACTCAAACGGTCCCTCAGACCCAGATATAGCACTGGAACGCCTGCCAAGACCAAGGCACCCTCAAAGAAGTGACTTTGACACAAACTGTCTCCCAAGCGTGCCACGGTGCTACCATCCTCACCAGCCAATTGCAACTCAACAACCTGCAAGGTACAGATGGACATATACCCACTGCCACCAATTGCTGAGACCATGTAGCCAGTATGGACATCCGCCATCAGCCCACTCCCTATCACTGTAAAGAGCACCAATGCATCCCTGGCAACTTTTAAAACACATGTACACCAATTTATATGTCCCCTGTCATGTTGAATCAATTGTAAGTGTGAATGCATTTGCCAGTAAAATTTAAATTCAGACCTTTATTGCAGGAATGGCACCCCACGCACAAGTGGAGTAAACAGAAATGTACACCATGTTGGTTATCATGTCACATGGCACCTGAAATTCATGTAAAAGTGTCAATGACTACAGACCCCACATCCCCATAGAGAATAAGTCAGACTGACATTATGCAGTGCAGACAACATCATCATTGAACAGTACCTCACAGTTACTGGAAGGTATAGTTGGATCAGTTGGTTCCTGTAGTGAACATGTTCCCCCTCTTCATCATCCCCATTGCTCTCATCCCCTCTCAGAGCAAGCTGGTCTGGATATACAGCACCCTTCTCTTCCAGTAGGGGGATAGATTTCCTCACAGCCACGTTGTGCAGCATGCAGCAGGCCGCCACTATTCTACACACCTTCTCAGGGCCATAGCACAGGGATCCCCCAGAGAGATGGAGGCTAGCCTTCAGGAGACCTATTGTGCACTCTATCACCCTTCGAGTACGTCCATGGGCCTCATTGCAATTCCTCTCAGCATCTGTCCTAGAATTCCTCACTGGTGTCAGGAGCCAATGCATGTTGGGGTAGCCAGAATCACCTGCAAAAGTGGGTGAAACAGGACTGTAAAAAAACACCCTCAGTTGGAGACAGCCTGGCTGTCAGCTATGTACAGAAAGAGTGTAAAACACACTCACCTATGATCCATCCTCTGTCCCCTTGTAGTTGTTCCATCATATGTGGCACACTGCTGTTCCTCATGACAAATGAATCATGGACTGATCCAGGGAACATGGCATTCACATGTGAAATGTACTGGTCTGCAGTACACACCAATTGTATGTTCATGAAGTGGAAGTTCTTCCTGTTTCTGTACACCTGTTCATTTACCCTTGGGGGATGAGAGCTATGTGGGTGCCGTCGATGTTGGCAAAGGCATAAAAGTCTGACTTGATGGCAGGGAGTTCAGCACTTTAGAGAAATTTCACATATGTCTGCAGGTGTTGTACAAATGAATCCAGGAATTTGGACAGGATAAGGCAAAACATTGGCTGTGAGAACCCTGCACCCATGCCCACTGTCACATGAAATGAGCCCCTAGCCAAGAAATGGAGTACAGAGAGCACTTGCACTTCAGTAGGGATGGCATGCTGATTCCAATTCACCAGTCTCAGAACAGGATCCAGTAATGCACAAAGTTCATGGATAGTAGCACGAGTGAGTCTGTAATTGATAATGATGTGACGTTCCACCATGGTCTCCAAATTCACACGAGGCATGTACACTGATGGGGCCCTCCCTCGTCACATGGGTCTGTACCTAGGTGGAGTAGAGAACACATGTGAGGGACACACATTCATTTGCACAACCTGTTGTGTATTGAACACTGCTGTCTAACATGTAGGTTACACATAAGCACTGTGGGATGTACAACTGGAGTGACATGTTTTAACTGATGCATCTGGACTGTTGTGGTGAGTAAATAGTAATTTCGGCATGTGATCGAGTGCTTGGGTCTATAGGGCCTGCATCGGGCCCATAATCAGGAAATATCTGCGTAGTACTTGCAAAATGGCAGCCCCCCTGTCAGCTAAATATGTGGCAGTGGAAGTGACCTCATACTGCTAGCGGTTGTTGTAATGGCGTAAGGCAGTGTTCACCGCCGTGCACCCATTCATTAGTTAACATGGATGTCAATGGGGAATATGGGCCTATCATGATCGCCGCCGGCGGTGATGGTGCACACCGCCGCGGAGCGTCCGCCATTTTGTCACCCCAGGTTCCCTTGACTCCTGGATTCCGTGCATGCAAGTACTCCACTGAGTGTGCTGCTGTGTCCTGACTTTGGTTGCTCAAATGGCATGAGTCACAGGGGAAAGGGCCCTGGCCTTCACCACGGAAAAGATGGAGAAGCTGGTGGACAGGGTCCTACCCCTGTATGCCAAGTTGTATGGGCGACCAGAGGTGCAGATGAGTAGGCTGATGGGGTGCATGGATGTGTGTGATGGTGGTGGATGCATGTGTGCACGATTTGTAACTGCACAGGCATTGAATGTTTGACAATCAGCGTGAGTTAGGTGGTGGAATGATGTTGTTAAGTGTCCGTCCCATAGGGGACGTCTACCCAGTGGTATCAAATGGGCAGTGTCTGACCTCTATGTTACTTTTCTGTGTGTCCTCTACAGGTCAGCGCCCATCAGAAGAGGGGACTCTGGCAGGCCATCGCCAGGGAGAGGCAGACCCTGGGGGTCTACAACTGGCGGAGCACCCAATGCAGGAAGTGGTGGAGGGACCTGCGGCACTGGGCCAGGAAGACCAGTGACACCCAGCTATGGAAGTCCTCCCAATGAGGAATGGGTGCCCATTGGGCCCTGACCCCCCTAATGCTCTGCATTCCGGCGATTACATATCCAGACTTGGATGGGCACTTGAAGGCTGCACATCAGTCACAAGGGGTGAGTACCAAAACCAGTTTCTGCCTCCTTGATGGATGTCTGAGGGTGCTGTAGTATGTATGCTGTCTGGTGGCAGGGACTGTGACTGGTGTCTAATAGCAATACGGCCCCCATGGGCAATTAGATGATAAGGGGCAGGTCTGCAGTTCCTCAGGTCCTTCTGTAATGTGGGAGATGGTTGTATGCTAGGGTTGCGGCCACTAGTCAGGGGCATAGGCATGACAAAAGCTGTAGGTGCTACATGTTGGTGCATTAGCTGGGTGGGAGTATGTCAGAGACCTGGAGTTGATTTGCTCAGGAGCAGAAGATGTAGTGTGGTTAGTTTTACGTATTCTTTGCGCATTAGCTTCAGGCTTTAGGCCTTTGTGCACTTTGCCCTGAATATATTTTATTCATTTGCTGACAGCTTAGAGCCTCTGTGCACTTTGCTCTAAATGCTTTTAATTAGGCTTCGTACTGTTATTTTTCAAATAGCCAGTTCTACGGTGTTGTTTTTTATTCATATCACACTGTTTTGCCTACTTCAGCACTGGAGTTCTCCATAACATATTCACTCTGTGCTTCAGTCAAGGATACAGTCTGGTACATTGCCGATAGACGTGGTAGGAGTTTAGATTTGGCATTCCTGCATAGGGACATTTTGTGATCACAATGACATGTTAGTTATAAAATCACTTCCTTGTCCCAATACACGCAAGAGGGAGATTCCGACCAGGGAACCACAACTAGACGCTGACTGCCTCGTTGCAGATGCTGAACCAAGATCACAGGCCTTTGCTCAGGTATGAGGGCTGATGTCTCCCCAGTGATTCTGAAAGGCAAGCTAGAAGCTTAACATGCTGTGCTCTAAAATAGAACAAGCAGAGGGAGAGTAGAAACTGTTAGGCACTATGATAGCTTTGTTCTTATGTTTTACTCTCCTGGTGACTATTTCAATCCTACTGTGTTGTATTGTTCTGGTTATTGCGGCTCACGCCTTAATATCTAAAATACAGTTGTTTTATTAAAACATTATATAAAACTTATACTGTCTTTGTCATTTGTATATGAGATCATATTGTAAATGAGAGAGTTGGTTTGGATCTGAGTGACCACGACTTCCCTGAGAAGTTCCAAAGATGTCATGCGCTCGGCTGCCAAATCATTTCTTCCTCATGGGAGAAATGAGGCACTGCTAGTTAGCCGGAGCAAAAACCGGATTTAGGGTGACAGAGTTCCTTACATGTGGGTCAGACTCAGTCCCCCACACCGTTATCGATCCTGCTGCCTAGAAATCCAGTAGTCTCATTTAGGATAATGAGAGCCCACGCGACATGGCGCCGCCAACGTTTGGTCTGGCTCTAATGTTTAGGTCCGACTGACTCTCTTGGTCTCATATATATTTTGACTCCTCGGTTCCGTATGCGGAGACGTCCGTGGGGCTGAGGGTTTCCGCCACCACGGGATAGGTGCATTCTATTGCTTAGTGGTTGGTTGTTCAAGCTTGAACTTTAAAAGGAAAAACCCCAATATTGGTGTGCCTTCTCTGACCTAGAGCTATTTTTTACAAATGGCGAATCCTAATGTAGTGAATATAGCTATCAATATGCGTCACCCGCTCACAGCCCATCTGATAGCACATGGACTGACGGTCCAGGGGGGTCCAGTCACTTTTGTGGTGGACGCCCATGCAGCCTATAGAACAGAACATTTGTATTCTTGGGTCGTATTTCCAGCAGTTGATGGGGGTACAAATACTTTCCACGAATACACTGTTGCGAATGTCCCTGGGCAGCACAGGGCTTACGCATACTTAGAGATACCTTTATCTTATCAAGAACACCATAATTGGCTTGATGGCGCCCTCCCACACACAGTTGCACAAGTTAGGTTAGGTCCGCTGAGTAATGATGGTCCTACCTGGCCTTTATTGGCTACATATACACCTCATCCTGCGGCTGCTCAATTGACAGTGGTTGAAGTTCGTCGTTTATATATAGACTTAACGTCTACATATAGACGGTTAGTTCAGTTTGTCTTGCAGACATTAAATACAAACGCAGCGCGTGCTGCTCCGGCGCACCCACAGGCGGTGGTTCCGGGTATCAATCCGGCCACTGTACACTCAGTTATGGGTAAAGTACCGGCTAAACGTGAGGAGACTCCATTTTGGCTGGCGCAGAAAATTAATACGCTGGAAGCAGTATTTCCCCATACGGGACCTCAGGATAAACATAGAATATTGACGATGTGTTTGCCGTATGGGATGGTTCCTCCGGTGGGCCTTTGTAATACCTGGGGCACGGTGTTTGCCGCGCTCTACACTACGGCACACGGTACGCCGACATTAGCTAATTTACCGGAAGTGCTTAAACAAATTCAAGATGAATATGGGGCTGCCCCTGTCTTAGATTTGGGCATGCAGTTGATGGGCAATTTTGCCGCAGTTTCTTCTATTATTCTGAGTAATATCAAGGGAGAGGCAGTAGCACTAGCAGTGCGAATGCGTCTTCGGGATGTTCCGCAGATTAATCAGGAGCGGGAACTTCCGAGAATAATAGCAGAAACCTATTCTAGTATTGGTCGAGATAGCCTAGGGGCTAGACCACAAAAACCCCAGTTACAGGGTAAAAATAATAAAGATAATGCTAAACAGCAACAACCTGAGGGTTCTAAAAAAGGCTGGGAAAAGAAACAGCAAACACCTAAAAAAGATGGGGGGCAGTCTCCGCAACCGGAGACCCCGCAGACTAGGTATAATCTAAGGAATAGGGATAATTTGAAGACGCCTGATAGATATCAATATACTGATACACGCCAATCTCGTTCCTTTCAGGACTCCTCGGAAAAGAGAAGTGAGAGAGGTGGGCGGTCAGAGCGGAGGACGGAGTACGTGAAACCGAGACAGGATTCACAACGCTCGGCGGAGGTTTCTATTAAACAGGAAGAGAAACCGCTGAAACAAAAACAGCAGTTTAAAAAGAAGAAAGTGGCAGCAGTCTCAGTTAGACATGCCGCTCAAGAAGAGAGTTCCCTTGACGAACAAGACATGGGCGTTAGCACTGTTAGACAGCACGGCAGAGGTCACAATAGTTCGCCGGAATCTTCTAGAGCATCTGGAGGTGAAAGCAACTGATGACTTCATACAAGTCGAAACGGCGGATATGCGAGTCTCTGATCCTGATAGGGTTTATCAAGTGACTCTACGATTAGAAGGGGACATTGACCGTATTGTACACGCCATCTTTTGGGACCATGTGGTAAAATCATATGATTTTCTGCTGGCCGAACAGGATTGGCCACCTGACTTTGTTCGCGACTGTCGGGTTGGGGAGGAGGTTATTACACCTTCCTTCTCACCACTTATTCCGAGAGAACTAGCGGAGTCCTATAGTAAAACATGGGCTCTAGCACAGGCTCCCGCCCTATATAGAAATAACGTGGGGTGGGATAGACAATCACCTTATCATGTAATTCCAATAAAGGGCGAACCTCAGCCACAGCCGCAGTATCCTATCAAATTTGAGGCAAGGGCATCGGTTAGAAAAATTCTTACACAATTGGAGTACCAGGGTGTAATTGAGCCCTGTGTCTCACCGATGAATAATCCCTTATTTCCGGTTGCTAAACCAGACCATTCATATAGGATAGTGGTGGATTACAGACATTTGAATAGTCATACACGCACATATGCAATACAGAATTCACATAGCGCAGCGCTTATGAATAATATAGTGCGTAGGAAATACAAAACAACGTTAGATATCTCGAATGGATTTTTCTTGCAAAATATAGCGCCCGAAAGTCGGGACTATACCAGTTTCAGTGCGTTTGGCTCTCAGAATTTTTTTTGTCGTTTGCCTCAGGGGTATAAGAATAGCCCAGGACTGTTTTTGGCTCGTGTAACTGAAATGCTGCACGAGTTGGACCCTGAAGCGTTATCATATGTTGATGACATATATTTGACAGACGATGAGATTCTGCAACATCTAAGGCGCGTATCGCGCATTGTTGTGGGGTTTGCTGATATTGGCTATAAATTTAATTTTAAGAAATCAAAGATTGCCTTCCTCAGCATCATTTTCCTGGGATATGAGCTGTCGAGTGAGGGCAAGAGCTTAGCGCCACATTTTTGGGAGAAATGTGCTTTATTGCAGCCTCCTAATACGGTTCGGAAGCTCCAGTCATTGTTGGGGTTTCTGAATTTTGGCAGAACTTGCATTCCTGATTATGCTACGCATATAAAACCCTTATACGAATTGATTCGTCCGAATTTTTCGAGTAGATTTTGGACGATTGAGCATACACACATACTACGAGAGTTACAGACTGATCTCTTAGCAGTTAAACACTTACACACACGGGACAATAGGACACATTTAGTCATCAGGGTGATACCTGGGGCTGTTGGGTTTACGTATGTCACCTTTAATGAGGGTGAGACAGTCCCGATTGCATACAAGTCCCACTTGTATTCTGCTGCAGAACAACGATTTGCACAGACTGAGAAAATACTCACTGCAGTACAGATGGCTGTGATTAAAGAAAGACCGCTTGCCCAGGGCCAACGTATCATTGTCATTTTCCCGATTCCAGCCTTAGAGGCTGTTACAAAAGCGAGTGTTCCTAATTCGAAAGCTTTACACCGCGATGGATTCAATGGGCTACGTCTTTGACAGCCACTGATGTAGATTACATATTTGACCCTAAACTGCAGACTCAAGAATTTCTTCAATATGAAATGGAGTACCCAGTCCCTGCTGGCACATTGCCTATTGACCAATATCAGGTGGTCATGTATACCGATGGCTCTGCGCAACCAGCGGTTGGGACTAAACAATAGTATTCTGCTGCATGTGCGGTGGTGAGCGGCACTATGGAGGGGGAAGTGTTCTGCCCCCGACATACTTATACTAAAACCTTGGGAGATTGCACGGCACAGCTGGCTGAGCTCAAAGCTCTATTGTTAGCGTTGGAACACGCGGATCCAGCGACTTTGACCTTGCTGGTCTGTGACTCCTACTACTGTGTGCAGTCTTTCAATGAATATCTGCACTATTGGAAATTGAATGGGTTCAGAGATTCTAAAGGTAACACCATTAAACATAAATTGTTGTGGGGTAAGGTTGCGGATCTGAAAGAAACGCTTCCTAAGGTCCATGTTGTGCATACACTTGGACACCAGCGCGTTGGAATACACGTTGCTGGGAATACTTTGGCTGATGAAGCCGCAAAGTCGGCAGTAGCTGTTGCCACTGTGGCCGCAGTGACTCGTTCGAGTTCCAAACCAGACACAGAGATTTCGGCTGCCATAAAGGCTACGGCTGATGGCACACCATTTCCTAAAGGATTTCCTTCTAAATATAGTTACTGCTTGAGTAGTGCACTGAATGCTACTGTTAATATTCCAGGCATTGGTGTACGTGAACTACCCAATAAAATTGAGAGACCTCGATTCATTTCTGCAGCACATGAGGGGGTGGCGTCTGCACATGCTGGTGTGGCTGCCATGATTTCACTTTTACAGGCTCGTTTCTGGTGGAATGGGCTCTATAAAGAGACAAAGCAATATGTCCTTTGTTGTGACGTTTGTCAACAGATTAAAGCTTTGTCGGCTAGACGCCCGCAGCAGACACCCCTTCTGATTTCCAATAAACCTTTACAGTGTGTGTACTTGGATCATTGTGGTCCGCTGACACCAGATAGTGCATACAAATATATATTGGTTGCTGTAGATTCGTGCTCCAGATTTGTGTGGGTATGGCCACAACGCTCGGCTGACGCTCGAACTGTTATTAAAGATTTGCGCATCTTTGTCGATACATTTGCAGTTGCGGCTTTTCATTCGGACCAGGGCCCTGCTTTTGCCTCTAAGGCATTCAGGGACACCATGGCTTCGTTGGGGGTCCAACTCCAATTCTCGTCTCCATTTCATCCCAAGGGAAATTCTGTCGTGGAGCGTTTAAATCGTGATTTAAAGCAATCCTTAACGGCCAGAGTTATAGGTACGGGTCGTGGTTGGCTAGCCCACCTGTATGGAGTCCAGAGAGCACTTAATAACTTGCCTAGAAAGTCACTGGGGGGTCGTACTTCATATGAGTGCCTGTTTGGAACACAAATGTATGTTCCTGATCTAGATGGTCCTGGTGTGGAGGCGGCAGATACGCCCTTTGACGTAAATGATCGTGTCACTGTTTTGCAGGATTTACAACAATTCCGTGAAGATAACTCTTCTGCCAGTGCTGCCTCCTCGGGAATTAAGGATGAGCCAGTAACGCCTACTGGTTGGATACCCAGGATTGGGGATCTAGTGCGTGAAAAGGTTGCAGTAAAAAAAGAATTTGGTCCTTCTTATCGAGCACCTGTCCCTGTGTTGGGGGTAAGCGGCACGAGAACTGTGATTTTACCGCCGCTGCGAGGGGCCAAAGGAAATCGCTTTGTTTCCATTGATAATGTCAAGTTACAACATGTGGCCGATTCTGCACAGCAGACCAAGAGGGACACCCAGTAGTTCTGGAATCCCTCTCACTACTGGGGAAGAAGTCCTGCTGCAGGTGATTTACACCGACACTGTTTCCTCTCCGAGCTTGGGGAGGGTGGATGATGATCTTGCGATTGTTCCACCGACGACGATTAATATGGAATCTTTTGATCAAGTTGCTGCACGTTCTACTGATGTTTCTGAACATGTAGTTTATAGCGTGCCAAGGCGAGAGCCTCCATCTGCTTCTTTGTTCACAGTTGCACCTTTTGCTAGAACTGCCTCTGGCTGCTTCAACGACACTGATAATGATGTGTCGGGCACCTCGTCCTCGATGTCTTCTGTCCAAGGTCCACGTAGGCTGCTGGGTTGGCTTAAACGCACATATTTTGTTTTTCCTTGGAACTATTTGTGGCTTTTTTTGGCCGTGATGACTCTTTTATTATGGTTGGGATTTGTGGTTACCTTTTTTCTGGTAATACATGGTCATTTTCTTCCTGATCGATCTGACATTGAGCACGTGGAGACTGTGTTAAAACCGCATTTTTCGTCTCATATGGTTCGAAGAGACTTGTCCAATGTAAACATTTCTGCGATACCGATTCCGGATGGGATTGTGTGGGATAAAGTAATGTTTGATATATATGGTCCCACTGAATTGATTCAAATACCGTATGTCCTCAAGTTATCAATGAATTATATTGTTTTACCGGGCATTGTTTCTGATGATTGGGATGTGAAGACAGTAGATGCTATGCTGACAGATTTGCAATATTATACTGTCTATGACGATGAAGATGCTTACCAATTTAGAGATAATCATGGTGACATGTTTTGCTACAACTATTATGGACACCACTTTATTCATAAAGCTAGTAGCCCTAAGTCCATATTTAATTATGTGCAATGGGAACATTGCTCGACTCCCCCACATGGGAGTTCGAAAACGTATTATGATAAATGTGCATATTTTTCTGGGCATAATCAACGTAATGCTAGGTCTTACTATTTTAAAGTTACTCCGTATTCTAATAAGCAAATGTTATTGACCGATAGTAAATTACTGTATTCCAATTCGTTTGTATCTAAACTTTCGTTCGAGGGGTATGAATACTGGTTTAAGACTGTTGACTTGAAAAGTGTTTGGGGTACGAAAAATTGGCAGATGCAAGGCAGGGACACGTTATTTAGAGCATGTATTATCCCTGTGCAGATGATTTTCCTCAATGACACAGTACAACAGACTAGTTGTTTGGGCTTGGTGACAATTAGGGAGTTGAATTTGCCTAGTATACCTGTCCCTTCCAAATTAGAAAACTGGCAGCACTATGTGAATGCTACTTTTAGTGAATTTTTTGTCAGGTCCCAAAGTACCACGGAAGAAAAGGTTCTTATATGAAGTTTATAATGAGATTTGGAAGCTTTCACAACAAGAGGCTGCAGCCCGGTTGAGGCAGATTGATCAGGAAAACCTGATGCAGACTTTGTCTGTTGTTGATAATGGCATGCATACCCTTTCTGACCGTGTTTACCCGATTGACAGCGTTGTTTCCTCTGCTATTGACATTATTAAATCGGACATGTCTTCTTTATATCATGGGCAGAGTCAGACGCGGTCCATCATGCAGCTGGGTTGGACTCTTCAGAACTTGAAGGCAGGTCGCGTTCCATGGCAGCATATTCGTGCCAGAGAGATCTTTATCTCCTTTAATTTGACTCGTCAACAACAACTGATGGCTAAAAAGGAAGCAACATATGTTATGTTGAATATTGAGAAATTGGAGAAACTGCCTTTCACGGTGGCTGAGATTCCGTCAGCTGAATGGTTGATTCATGGGGTTATTAATCTGCCAATCTCCACTCTGCAATTTACTTCTTCACTGAAGCACATTCCGGTGGGTAGATATGAACTATTGGGAGACAGTTACATACACGAGGTGTAGGAGCTTCCCTTTCAATACAGATGTGTTAATGGTTTGAGGGAGGTTTTTCTTAGCGGCAGCGAATGCGAAGCTTCTGTCAGCCATTCCATGGTTTGTAAACAGCTGTCCTTGCACGGAGCGTGTAACGCTTCGATTGCTAATTTAGCTTGTTATCTGAAAGGAGTTCCAGTCCCGGTTATTAAGAACACTTTCCAGGTGCTTTCTAACGGCAGTTACATTGTTCTTAACAGCGAACGCTGCTGTGGCATGCGTGCCGGAATAGTTTACGTTGTCGTTGTCAACAAGGCCATTACGTGCTGCGGGAATGTGTTGTTTCCCCCCACTCAAATTAGGGAGGTAGCGGACATCTGGCCTCATATTGCTACTTCCAAGGTTAATTTCGACAAGTTGAGTCGGCTAAAAGCTTTATTGTTTCAAAAGCATGTGGCCCTTACATCTGCTAGCGAGACCTACGCACTTCAGGTGGCAAGGTCATCGGCGGAGATACAGTCCCTTTTGAATACTAACTTTCCAAGTCACTTCGGTGAACTTGTGGGACGTATATTTAATGCATCCAGCACTGCTGGAATTGCACATTTTTTCAAAGCCGTTGGTGTTGGTTTTGCTCACACCTTCTCTTCCATATTCGGTTTGATACCTTCGGATATACACTCTATTTTCGGAAGCATTTTTGGGGGTTTCCCGATTACTTTGGCTTTATTGGCTGGGGTCCTGCTGTTGTTGCTATTTTTTCGCAATGGCTGTCCCGTCACGACGAGATCCTATATTGCTGCTCCCGTCAGCGCAGCTGTGTCGTGAGCGCATGATGCAGCATTTTTTTGAGCAACACTTCTGGGACATTTGGAGTGTGACTGGTCTCTGTCATTCAGACCGGTTTTGGATTGTGTGCAACCCGTGTTTCGTGCCTTTGGTGCTGGTTTGAACATGCACTGTCTCTCTGTCTCTCACTGCAGTGCCCTCTGGTGGTCGATCCTGATCTGTTGATGTTCCCGATTAGGGCTCATTCCCAGACTTGTGCACTACGGTTGCGCTTGCTTCGTGAGGCGGTTTATGAGATTCCCTTCCTGGAGGAAGATGGTATTGTCTCTTTCATAGGCCCTGCACGGGGTGCCGCCCTGAATGGTTGTGGGGCTTTGGAACACACCTGCTCCATGGTACTTTGTGGCGTGGATCTTCCGATATTGACATATATCGAAGTGGAGGAGCTCCTACGTTCTATTGCTTCTGTCTGACGATTGGCTCTTCTCTCTCCTGCAAAATTGACACTATATTGAATTTGGCTTTATGGTCACATGTTTCCTAAATTTATGACTTTGTTGTCTTCTGACCTTGTCGAAATATTTGATTTTATATATTGTTTATATTTGGGGCATACTTTTATATTATTGGAACCACTTGCTACCGACAAGGGGAGGGTGTAGTGTGGTTAGTTTTACGTATTCTTTGCACATTAGCTTCAGGCTTTAGGCCTTTGTGCACTTTGCCCTGAATATATTTTATTCATTTGCTGACAGCTTAGAGCCTCTGTGCACTTTGCTCTAAATGCTTTTTATTAGGCTTCGTACTGTTATTTTTCCAATAGCCAGTTCTACGGTGTTGTTTTTTATTCACACTGTTTTGCCTACTTCAGCACTGGAGTTCTCCATAACATATTCACTCTGTGCTTCAGTCAAGGATACAGTCTGGTACATTGCCGATAGACGTGGTAGGAGTTTAGATTTGGCATTCCTGCGTAGGGACATTTTGTGATCACGATGACATGTTAGTTATAAAATCACTTCCCTGTCCCAATACACGCAAGAGGGAGATTCCGACCAGGGAACCACAACTAGACGCTGACTGCCTCGTTGCAGATGCTGAACCAAGATCACAGGCCTTTGCTCAGGTATGAGGGCTGATGTCTCCCCAGTGATTCTGAAAGGCAAGCTAGAAGCTTAACATGCTGTGCTCTAAAATAGAACAAGCAGAGGGAGAGTAGAAACTGTTAGGCACTATGATAGCTTTGTTCTTATGTTTTACTCTCCTGGTGACTATTTCAATCCTACTGTGTTGTATTGTTCTGGTTATTGCGGCTCACGCCTTAATATCTAAAATACAGTCGTTTTATTAAAACATTATTTAAAACTTATACTGTCTTTGTCATTTGTATATGAGATCATATTGTAAATGAGAGAGTTGGTTTGGATCTGAGTGACCACGACTTCCCTGAGAAGTTCCAAAGATGTCATGCTTTCGGCTGCCAAATCATTTCTTCCTCATGGGAGAAATGAGGCACTGCTAGTTAGCTGGAGCAAAAACCGGATTTAGGGTGACAGAGTTCCTTACACGTGGGTCAGACTCAGTCCCCCACACCGTTATCGATCCTGCTGCCTAGAAATCCTAGAAATCCAGTGGTCTCATTTAGGATAATGAGAGCCCACGCAACAAAGATTGGTCCTCTATCCCTACGCAGACTACTCGCAACAAAACTAATCTCTGTATTGAGCACCCTGGAAGGGGAAAGGGGAATGGGATTTAGAGAGACTGCCTCAGAGATGATGCTTCATCAAGGCGCAGACTGTCACCTCACCGTTGGTTAGCTGGTGAACAGCACCTGAAAGATTATTGTCACAATTAATAAGGACACACTATTATACACTAATTAACTTAACAACTAATCGTTTCAACCCAGCAATACTATAATAAATCACCTTGAGCTCTCTGGGAAATTTGCCTCTCTCTCTGTTTGTCTTATTGTTGTTATTGGAATGAAAATGTCTTTTTAGAAAGTAAACGTTCTCAACTTTCTCAGTTCAATAGAAGAATTGTCTGCTTCTTAACTGAGAAATTTTTGAGTCTTTTTTCCTCTGCATACTTTTCTTTTCCTTTGCTCAAGAATGTTGCTTTTTATATATAGATAATGTACATATATATATATATATATATATAGTTATTTATTATCTTGAATTCAGGTGAAAAGGAATTACCCTTTAGTTAACTGTCTCTTATTAGCTTACTCGTAAAGTAAATTAGCGTAAATTTTGTCTGTATAGTTTTTCTTGTGTTTAGTTGGTTATGTCAAGCATGCTATATTATTTGAGTCGTTAATATATTTATATTCTCTAAATGCTCTTTGAATTGTTGTATATTTTCTTACCACAGAATTTTCATAAACCTTAAATAAAGTTTGGTTTTTCAGAATTAGCTTCCTGGGTTTTCGTTCACTGCGACGCTTGTGTTTTCTTTCTTTATCAAGATACTTGCAAAGACGAATTTTCCTCACCGAATGTTTCTTCACAGGCGCGCTCTCTCTCAGAACATCTAACTCCTGTCAAAGTGCAGTTGAAGTGCGAAGCTCTCAGGCTTCGCGCGTATCCTAGCAACTGGACTAATGCAACACTAGAGCAGCAACTTCACTGTCTGCCTAAACAACGGATATCTTGGATTCCTGTTCTCGACCTCCGTTCTGTAAAAGGTGCAACACGACTTGACAGATCTTCTTCCAGCCTGGACGACGCTGTCTCCACTCAGGATACTTCTTCATCTGCATTCTGATTACTTTTCTGGCACCTTTCGTAGTAATGGCATGACAGATTTGAAGGGTCTTGACAGTGCATGAGTGAACCAAATATGTACATCCATTCAGATGTTAACATATTTCTCTCCTGTTTTGTCTCCCCACCCCTGTACTCTTGTGTTGCCTGTGTATATCAGCATCATCTGGTGAGGGAGCAGTGGCACCGGCGAGTTGGGATGCAGCGGCCCACGGTTCCAAGGAGGCAGAGTCTAAAGATGCCAAGGGGACCAGTGGGTTGGAGGGTGAGGGGAGTACCACAGGGGAGGCTACTACCACTGGAGGTAGTGACTCTGATACCTCCTCCGATGGGAGCTCCCTGGTGGTGGCGGACCCTACTGGGCCTACCCAATCTCTGACATCTTCCACCACCCCCATACCATCACCACCCTCCCAGTTTCTCCCCACCCAGTTGCCTGTGACTTCTCACCCAGAAGGGTGGGTGTCTCCTTCGCCCCAGACACCCATCCAGTGCCCCAGTCAGCCCTGCTGCCCTCACTGAGGAGGCTATTGACCTCCTGAGGACCATCTCTGTAGGGCAGACACCATTGTGAATGCTATCCAGGGGCTAGCATCCCAAATACAGCAGTGTAATGCATACCTGGAAGGCATTCACGGTGCCATGTCTGGCCTACAGAGATCTTTTCAGGCTCTGGCCTCCTCTTTGATGGCAGCCAGTGTCCCATACAGAGAAACACAAGAACCACACTTCCCACCACAGGCATACACACAGCCAACATACAAAGGTACACACAACAACATCCACTTCCCCCAGTGTGTCTACCTCTCCCGGATCCCTCTCTGTCACCTCTAGATGCACACTCACAAGCATTGCACCCTCATTCACTGTTGCTGGCCCCATTCTTGCAGTCACCACAACATCCGCCATCCTGTCATGCACCTCAGACACCACACCTGCACTCACCACAACGACTTTGAGTAACAATTGCAGCACACTCACCAAACTTGCAGACAACCAGACAACATCCATTTACAGTGGCAGCCTGTCTTGTCCCACTGTGTCCACCCCCCTCTGCCCAAGACACTCAAACGTTCCCAGACACCAACCCAACACTCATCCACTACTCCTCAGCATACTGTACAGGCACCTGCATCCACGTCATGCACACCTACACTTGTTACAACCACTCCTTCTACCTCCACTCCCACACCTTCCTCCATGTCCACCGACTGCCCCTAAAAAAAATTCCTGTCCCGAGTTGACCTTTTTGAACCCACTGGCTCACCCCGTCACGTCCCTAAACGTGCCCACCTCCTTGCCCTGTTCACTCCTTCCACGTCCAAGTCCGCCCCTGTCCCCCCTTCCCATTTCTGTGCCCCTTCCCCAGTGGGCAAGAATCCCCATGCTGGCCCAGGTCCATCTGCCACCCCCCGGTCCAAGCCTGCTCCCCCACCTTCTAAGGCTATACCCCAACCCCCTCCACCTCCCAAAGGAAAGCCCAAGCCCCCCCCCACCCAGACATAAGTCCCCACCCCCACCACCCCTAACCCTCTTCTTTGAGGTGCCTGGCTGCCCTATTGATGTCCCTATATGGTGGAGTACCATGTGCACATGTGGGAGTCAAGTTCAGGCCATTTGGGCCCATCAGCCTTTTTGAGTTGGACTGGCCAATGGCCTCATTTGGACAATCTGATTTTACTTTGAATGTAATAAAGTTTGTGTGCCCAGTGTTGGTGTTGGCACACTCTGGACACGTAGTTCATTGTTTCATTGTGGGAGGGTGTTGTGCACATGTGTGTACTTTGGGCAGGTTGTCTTGGCCTTGTGAATGGCTTGTGATGTTGTGAGGGGTTGTGGGTGCGTTGCGGAGTGGGTGGAGTCGGTGTTTATGTAACTGTGCCCTTTCTTCCCATGTTTGGTAGGTTGCAGTACTTACCGTTGTCATCTTCATTGGCGGTCACGGTTGTGGAGGTATATGCCAAGGAGTAGCACTGGCATGATTTCCAATTCTCTCTCCATGTCTACTTCGGCGTGTTGTTTGTGCCTACGGTGAGTGTTTCCTTTTATTTGGTTTGTTTCCGCAAGGCTTTGAGTGGCGGTGGTTTCCGCCCCGGTACTGACGGCGGTCGTGTGCTTCATTATTTGTTGGGAGGGTGGGGCCTTTCCGTCAGCCTGTGGGCGGCCTCTTACATCATTGTTGGCACTCCTCTGCTGGTGGTGGGTGTTTTTCAGGCTGCCTGTTTTTCATGTACTTCATTATTTGGCGGCCCAAGCCGCCAGCCTGTTGGCGTAGTTACCGCCACCGCCGGCAGTGCGGTCTTTCCCACTGTGTTCATAATGACCCCCTTAGTCACAGGAGGGATATCTTTAAGCACATCAACAAGGTGCTCTGGAGGCCCCTATTGCCTCGGAGGAGATAAAAAACAGTTCTTTGTTTTCTAGCAAAGGGCAGGGCTGCAGGTCCAGTCAGGATACTGCTGGGTTGCATAGTTATTTATTTAATATTGGAGAGGGAAAAGGTCAACACTTTTCTTGAAGCACAGCAAGAACTTGGTCTCCAGCTTCTTGGACAGTGAATAAAATCATGATATTTAAGAAGAACGGGAAGCCCCCTTTAATTCCAGTCTCATTCAGGCCTATCTCATTGATCAACATTGATGCAAAGATTTATTCTAAGATATTTGTGGCATGTTTGATCAAAGTTATAGCCAAGATGGTATCTCCCTGGCAGCATGGCTTCAACCCTGGTAGAGGGACTACTGATCATGTCCTGATGGGCAATTGCTTTCTTCAACATGATGGGTACTAGAGTATTCTATGGCCATGATATTAATAGATGCTGAAAAGGCTTCTGATCAGATGGCATGAGATTATCTATAAGTGGAACTCAAGAGGAATGAGCTAGGCCCTAGCTTTATCACCACTATGCAGGCACTATATCATAAATCAATTGCAAGGCTGCAAATAATTGGAAGGGAATCTTAGGAGATCAGGATTGATAGAGGGACAAGGCAGGGATGCCCATGCCCACCCCTTTATTTGCCCTATATATAAATGTATTAATGGAAATGTTGTAGGTGAATGTTAGAAATTGAGGGGCATATTTGCAAGGCCCCTGCAAAACAATAACACCTCAGAGCGTCACTTTTGTCACAGTCTGTCGGTGCAGTGTGCACACACATATTTACAAAGCCATGTAAAGCCACCTTGCCTGGCTTTTCATGGCCTTGTAAATATAGCCCCCTTTCATGTATACCTCTGCATGAAAGGGGCATCCATGGGTGTTGCTGTGGGTGTTCCCATGCAACACCCATGGAAGCTGATGTATTCCCAGGTTTATAAGGTTTTGTAAACCTAGAAATGTGTCAGATTCAGACACCACCCTAGGGGTGGCATAAAAGTGGGACCACAATGAGAAATAACTTTGTTTCTCCTGATTTTTACCTCTTTTTATGCATTTTGCAGCACACATAGAAGGATAAAAACACAATTAACGATTGTTTATGTGCAGGAAGGAGTCCCTTCCTGCGCATAAAGCATCATCACTCCAACACAGGCACCCTTGCACCAGAGAAGAGGAACGTACAGGGATGCATCGCATTGCTGTAAATACAACGATTCCCTGCCCTTTCCTAATGACACAGTATGGTGCAGCATGCTGGCTTGCCGTGCCTTGCTGCTTCATTTTTTTGTAAATATAGTCCTGGGTTTCTGTTTGGCAGAGGTATGCACCCTGTCCATGCAGGAACCACAATCTAGTCAGGGTAAGTCAGAAACACAGACCCTAAATTAACCTGTGTTCATCCTCTGGTAGCTTGGCACAGATAAATCAAGTTTAACTTAAGAGGCAATGTGTAAAGTATTTGTGTAACACCCACACAGAGTAACACAATGAAAACACCACACCAAATTAGACAAATAGACATTAATTGTATGAATAAAATAAGACCAAAATGACAAACATCCAATGAGTAGAACTGGAGTTATGAATTTATAAAGAATGTTCCAAAATCTAGTGCTTAGTGTCATAAAGCACCTACCAGGGATAGCTGGTTGCGCTTGACTGGAGTAAATCCAAAAGTTCAGGCCAACCACAATGGAGCAGGTCAGATACAGGGACCTGCCTTGGTCCGCTGAAAATAATACCTTTGGAAGGAGCTGCGTTGATGTCAAGGATGAGATGTGAGGAGCAGAGAGGAGATGCATTATCATCATTGACCTGAGGGATACGTGGGCGGTGTGTCATCATTGAGCCATGCGTTTGAGGAAAGCTTCGGCCTCGAGCAGCACTGCAGATGAACAATGCGTCGTCGTCAGGTGAAATGCACCGGTTCTGATCGGCGCAATGCTGGAGATGCAGCAGCTTTGAGAGTTGCAACAGAAGAAACCTCACTTCCAAGGGGCCAGGAGTGATTGGCACCACTTGGTAGGGCAAGACTTACAGATGGCATAGTCCAGGTGCTGTTGCAGGGTTGCAGGAAGTCTTTGATGTCCCTGAGATTTCAGAACAGGGGGCAAACCAACATGCCCATAGAGTCACTCTAGGTTCAAGTGAGATGTGTCCAGTCCTTTCCTCAGCAGGGCAGAGAGTAGCAGGCAGCAGGGCAGCAGAGCAGAAAAGCTGTTCTTCCAGAGCAGCAATCCAGCATATGGGTAGTCCTTGTAGCAGCACAGCACTACTTCGTCCTGGCAGGGTTCTTCACAGGTCCAGTAGTGTTGAATTGGTGGCATCCCACTACTTATACTCAGTTCTGCCTTTGAAGTGTAGGTGTCTTAAAAGAAGGGTCTTTGAAGTGCACAAAGGTCATTGCAACCCAGTCAGGCTCCAGACTATCAGGATGGGGTGATCGGCCCCTAAGTACAATACCCATCCTCACCACAAGTCTGGAATGTCTCATAATTCAAGAGCAACTATGAACATTCAAGTTATGGGTAGCATCTGTAATCACAGTCATTTTAATTCCCTTAATCGCGAGGCCATTGGACAAAGTACCCCGGGTGGTCTTGAATATAACACTATTGAGGTGATCTTTTCCTCTGATGGTTCTAAGCCATAGAGTCTAAGGTAAGTGGCTGGACTGATAAAGGTTCCCAAGTTGCTGGATTTTGTCTAAAATATGAAGCTGCTATGTGCCCAATCTATTCTTCTGCTTGAATATTATTCCTCAGACTACTCCCCATTTCATTCTCCAATCTGCTTACTAAATTCCTGGAGGGTCTAGTGTCATTTGCATATCCTCATGTCAAAATAATTACCCATCTCTTAGCAAAATCACTCTCTGGGTTACTATGGGGCATATTTATACTCTGCGCCGGATTTGCGTTGTTTTTTTTTACGCAAATCCGACGCAAAACTAACTCCATATTTATACTTTGGCGTTAGACCCGTCTAGCGCCAAAGATCTTGGAGTTTGCATCATTTTTTAGCGTGGACACCTACCTTGCGTTAATGATATGCAAGGTAGGCGTTCCCTTCTAAAAAATGACTCTGAGGCATGTGCGCCGTATTTACACTCCCGTGCAAAAATGACGCACGGGAGTGGGCGGGTCAAAAAAAATGACGTCCAGCCGCTTTTGCGTCATTTTTTAACGCCTGGTCAGGGCAGGCGTTAAGGGACCTGTGGGCTCGGAAGGAGCCCAGAGGTGCCCTCACATGCCCCCAGGGACAACCCCTGCCACCCTTACCCACCCCAGGAGGACACCCAAGGATGGAGGGACCCATCCCAGGGAACTTAAGGTAAGTTCAGGTAAGTTATTTTTTTCGTATTTTTTTTGTGGCATAGGGGGGCCTGATTTGTGCCCCCCTACATGCCACTATGCCCAATGACCATGCCCAGGGGAAATAAGTCCCCTGGGCATGGCCATTGGGCAAGGGGGCATGACTCCTCTCTGTGCTAAGACAGGAGTCATTTCAATGGGGGTTGGGACTCCAAAAAAATGGCGCAAATCGGGTTGAGGCCAAAATTTTGCCTCAGCCTGACTTGCCCCATTTTTTGACGCCCAAGCTCCATTTTCCCCTACGCCGGCGCTGCCTGGTGTAAGTAATTTTTTTTGACGCACACCAGTCAGCTCCGCCGGCTAACGTCATTCCATAAATAAGGCGCCCGCATGGCGCTTTGGAATGGCGTTAGCCGGCGTTAAAATTTTTGACGCACAACTGCGTTGGTGCAGTTGTGCGTCAAAAAGTATAAATATGGCCCTATATTTTTTACAACTTGTCCTCAATTCCTCAATGTTGAATTCCGATGTAGTCCAATAAGGCAGTGTTAGAAATTGGTTTTCAGTTTGGCAGAGGTATGCACCCTGTCCATGCAGGAACCACAATCCTAGTCAGGGTGAGTCACAAAACACCCTGCTTTATCCTGTGCTCCCCCTCTGGTAGCTTGGCACAGAGCAGTCAAGCTTAACTTAAGGCAATGTGTAAAGTATTTGTGCAACACTTCAAAGAGTAACACAGTTAAAACACCACATAAAGACTCCACATCAGGTTAGAAAAAAAGATTAGGATTTTATAAAAACAAGACCAAAATGACAAAAACCCAACAGTAGGAAATAAGATATGAATTTTCAAGGAATAAAGTTTAAAATAACGCTAAGAAGCAATAAGCACTTCTATGAGTTATTTAGTATCCCTGGAGATGCCAGACCTTGGGGCTCTATCTCTTACTAATTGGAGATTACACTTATAAAATGTAATACAGTAATCCCAATGTTATCCTATGGAAAATATTGCCCTGCAGTAGTGAAAAACAAATGCAAGTGTTTTTTCCCTACCAGGACATGAACAACTTCAAAGTAGTGGCCATTTGTTTAAATACATTGCATCCAGCCCTCTGGGCTGTCCGGGGCCCACCCTAGGGGTGACGTATGCATCTTAAAAAGGAAGGTTTAGGCCTGGTAAGAGGCTTAGGGGCATATTTATACTGTGTTTGCACCGAATGTGCGTCAAATATTTAGACGCACATTTGGCGCAAACCTTGCCCCGCGGACCTCAAAAAACCTTGTGTGCGTCATTTTTTGGATGCGGGAAACCACCTTGCATTAATGACATGCAAGGTAGGCGTTCCCATCCAAAAAATGACTTTAAGGCCTGTGCACCTTATTTATACTCCTGCGTCATTTTGACGCACAGGAGGGGGCGGGCCTTAAAAAACGGCGCACAGCCTGATGTGCGCCACTTTTTAACGCTTGGGTGAAGGCAGGCGTTAAGGGACCTGTGGGCTCACTACCATGGTCCCAGACCATGGAAGCAGTCCACAGGTACCCTTCCCTGCCCCCAGGGACACCCCCGCCCGCTTGCCCACCCCAGGAGGACACCCAGGGATGGGGGGACCCATCACAGGTAAGTACATGTAAGTTGAGGTAAGTATTATTATTCCTTTTTTTTTTAAAGTGGCATGGGGGCCTAATTTGGGCCCCCCTACATGCCACTGTGCCCAATGGCCATGCCCAGGGGAAGTCCCCTGGGCATGACCACTGGGCAAGGGGGCATGACTCCTGTCTTTGCTAAGACAGGAGATATTTCAATCGGGGTTGTGTGTAAAAAAATGGCGCAAGTCCGGTTTGAGCCATGATTTTTTACTCAAACCATTTTTTTACGCACAACACCCATTTTCCCCTACACTGGCGCTGGTTTGCATCAAAAAGTATAAATATGGACCTTAATTTGCCAGGTTGATATGCAGTTTAAAACTGCACACACAGGCTCTGCAATGGCAGGCCGGAGACATGATTCAAGGGCTACTTAAGTGGGCGTCACAATCGGGGCTGCAGGCCCATTAGTAGCATTTCATGTACAGGCCCTGAGCACATGTGGTGCACGGTGCACTTTATTAGGGACTTACAGGTAAATTAAATATACCAGTTGGGGATGAACCAATATTACCATGTTTTAAGGCGAGAGTACATGCACTTTAGCACTGGTTAGCAGCAGGGGCTGCTCCTCTGTTAGGGCAGAGGAGCGTTGATCCCCTGCCAGCAGCAGAAGCTGCAAAACCTTTAACAAACAAAATGACAAAAAACATGTTTATTATTGTTTCGTTTGTTGAATGGGTGGGCCACGGGGTGACGAGCAGTGAGGGGAGTGGACTGTGAACTCCTCTCAGTGTACATGTATGACTGGATTGGTGTTTTGGGCCGGCCAAACACACATGCACAGTAGGCTCTCTCAAGCCCAGCAACACAGTTGCCGGGCTGGAGAGAGCCTGCACAGGCTCCCAGTCTGGCTGAGAGAGCCCAGGCTGGGTGCTCCCAGTCTTTCCTGATACGGCTCTCAGCAGCGTCAGGATTGGCCGCAGGGCAAGCTTGAAGCCTGTACCTGTCTGCAGCTACGGGAGCAAGATGTGCGGCGTGGGAGCAGAGAAGGTAAGTTTTTATTATTTTTAAAATATTTTAAAATAAATGTTACCCCGTCTCGCCCTTAGCCCTGGCGCAACACCCACCCCACCCATTGTGACCGAAGCAAGTCGCTATTGGTTAGCAGTGATTAAGTGCTCAGAGTTCTAAGGCCAGCAAAAACGAGTTCAGAAAAAGTAGAGGAGGAAGGCAAAAGTTTGGGGAGAAGGCTACCCTAAGGCTGTCAGGTCTAACAGGCAGTTATTCTATCTCCTTGTTAACATCTAATCGTACTTTCTTTCCTTTAAATTCCTGTGTAAAGCAGACTTAGAAGGATGTGCTGCTTTTATAGCTAAAGCCCGGTATCTGAATATGTCATTGTTTGCCATCTTTAAAATTAAAATACCCAAGCACGCTGAATATCTTCTCATACCATAGGAAAATCATTTCTCTATGAGTTCTACCTATTGATGTGAGTTGTTCAATAAACCTGTCCCCTATGATAACCATCCAATCTGCCAGCCTCGTTTGATTACACAATGTCCATTTCAGTCATCTAAAAGAAGTAGTGACCTCCAAGGTACCCGAGGTTTCAATAGCAGGAGATTGTTTAACTGCAAAGTTTAAAATTTTACTCTACAGCAAATGTTCTCTCACATCTCAATATATGACAATAAAGGAACTGCCAAACTACACAAGTGGAGCAGACACTAATGAGTTTTTCAGTGAGTTACAATTTGTTGTTGAGAAGTGAGAAGGCTGGGTTACCTATTGGTCCTGACTCTATTATATAAGCACCTTTTGATTGTGGAGTTTTTTCCCCAAAATGATATATGGTCAGTGGACCTGCTTTTAAAGGGATATGTCAGAAAGATTCGGCCCTTTAGATTTCTTCCTTTCTTGTCAGCGGAGATTCATAGACATAGTTGAGGTCAACTGCTGCAAGCATTTAATATGAGGATGGTTTGGTAGTTGGAGACAAACGCTTCATGCAAGGCCTTTGGCACAGTTTGCTTTTAAGTCGAGTCCGGGTGAGAGAAACATTATAAAACAGCAGGTTCAAAATTTGGAAGGCCCCTAACGTTTTCAAACTTTATCTTCAGGATTTGAATGTGATCTGAGGCAGTAGTCAGTGCGGTAACATTCACGCACCATGATACCAAGACAGACGTTGCCAATCCTTTCCATACATGACCTTGGCCAGTAATCTTTTACCCGGAAGAGCATCACGGCAGAACATGTGTCAGGAATCATTTTGCTTTGACAGGGTTTACTTAAAGAAACAATATCATAACCACCCAGGGACCACAGTGTTTCCCCTCTATTAGAAATACTGCTCAGTTCTGCTTTATTGAATGATAATTTCGTGAAGGTAGACTGACTAACCTGTTATAGTTTATGTTAGACCTAACAGTATCCTCCTTAACTTCAACAACTAGAGACAATTGTTTGTAAATTTTTGTTAAATCTGAGGCAGCTCGTGACTACCCCCTATCTCAGCTCAATGCTGTTAATATGATTGCATTTCCTTTCGAGCAGTAGTTATTTGTACTGAATGGAATTTTCACTCTCATCCGCAGGACTGGAAAGCGCAATCTTCGCTCCCGGCCATGCACATTTTTCTGTGAACACAATCTATTAGGTCCAGTTGCTATCTCAGGGTGCTTTATTCTCTAATGTTACTTGACAAATTACCGCGAGATACCCAGCTTTTGTTGGTCTAGTGAGTGCAATCCTCAATCTCTCCCCCAAACCTACATATGTGCCCAGACAATTGCGTTGTGTGCTTATTTTACTGTGTAATTATTGATGCTTCACCCCAGGAAGCATTATTAAAGGATGAATTACCTATCCTGGCTATGAACTCAACCGATGGTCCATCCTCTGACTTAATGTGTGAGAGCAAGGATGCTGCTGCAGTTAGCCTCAAGACTCCTCCCCTATTTAGGATATTGTGTCTTCCTTCTGAGAAACAGGTTTAATTACAAAAGTGGAAGTTAGTTGTGAAATTCTATTAAACACAGCAGGAGCAGCACTGGCATGATTTCCAATTCTCTCTCCATGTCTGCTTCGGCGTGTTGTGTGTGCCTATGGTGAGTGTTTCCTTTTATTTGGTTTGTTTCCGCAAGGCTTTGAGTGGCGGTGGTTTCTGCCCCGGTACTGACGGCGGTCGTGTGCTTCATTATTTGTTGGGAGGTTGGGGCCTTTCCGTCAGCCTGTGGGTGGCCTCTTCCGTCATTGTTGGCACTCCTCTGCTGGTGGTGGGTGTTTTTCAGGCTGCCTGTTTTTCATGTACTTCATTATTTGGCGGTCCAGACCGCCAGCCTGTTGGCGTAGTTACCACCACCGCCGGCGGTGCGGTCTTTCCCACTGTGTTCATAATGACCCCCTTAGTCACAGGAGGGATATCTTGAAGCACATAAGCATGGTGCTCTGAAGGCCCCTATTGCCTTGGAGGAGATAAAAAACAGCTCTTTGTTTTCTAGCAAGGGGCAGGGCTGCAGGTCCAGACAGGATACTGCTGGGTTGTATAGTTATTTATTTAATATTGGAGAGGGAAAAGGTCAACACTTTTCTTGAAGCACAGCAAGAACTTGGGGGGTCATTCTAAGTCCGGCGGGCGGCGGAGGCCGCCCGCCAGACTTCCCCCACCAAAATACCGCTCCGCGGTCGAAAGACCGCTGAGGGTATTTTGGGATTTGCCCTGGGCTGGCGGGCGACCGCCAAAAGGCCGCCCGCCAGCCCAGGGCAAATCAACCTTCCCACGAGGACGCCGGCTCAGAATCGCGTATTTCAGTGTCTGCAAAGCAGGAAGCGCTGTCACTGCGGGAGGCCGGAGGAGAGCCAGGCAATAGGGCAGGAGCCCTTTAAATCATTCTCGCGCTCCCGCCGTCGCGGGAAGCGCTGTCACTGCGGGAGGCCGGAGGAGAGCCAGGCAATAGGGCAGGAGCCCTTTAAATCATTCTCGCGCTCCCGCCGTCGCGGGAAGCGCTGTCACTGCGGGAGGCCGGAGGAGAGCCAGGCAATAGGGCAGGAGCCCTTTAAATCATTCTCGCGCTCCCACAGCGCGGGACGCGCGCGGGCAGCGCCCGGGCGAAGCCCGGGCCAAGGGCAGGCCCGTCCTGCGCCCGTCTTCGTCCTGAAGAGGCCGGGCTGGGCCCACTCTCTTTCATCTACTGCCCAAAATACACCAAGTAAGCTAACTACTATATTTCAGGTTTTTATAACCTTACAGGCACCATGGGGAAAAGGAAAGCTGCTGACTCACTAGGTCCTTTGACAGATAGTAAAAAGCAGAGTAAGCGCACTGCTAAAGCGGTCACTAAGCCAAAAAAAACCTTTGAGGAGATAGATCAGTTGTTTGAGGAGGTTGAGGCAATTTTAAACTGTTCGTCTAACCATAACGGTGCCTCCCTCGGAAAAAATGCCCTAGTTCCACCAGGGAAGATACAAGACTATTTTAAGAAAAGGTCAAAGGATCAAGATCTGGACTCAGGGTTGAGTAGAAACAGTGCAATCCTACCAACAACACCCCTGCTATCCGTCCCTCCCTCAAATGCTACAACAAACACAACTAAAGCACTGGTGCACAGGAGCGGATCTCCCCATGTGGGAACAGTGGGCGACATTCCAAATCCTGCCATACCACTGAGTCCTGCGATCAACCTGATCCCGAATATTCCTTGTAGGAACCGGTTTGAGGCCCTAGCCGAGGATGATGAAACTCCTAGAGTTTTTGATATAATATCAGATGATACCAACAAAGAAATTATTCAGTGTACCCCGAAACAAGTCACTGTCTCACACTTAATGCATCCTGCAACCGAGCCTAGTAATGCCCTTATACTTCAGAGAATAGAAGAAGTTAGATCACTGGTTCTACAAATGGCCAAATGCTTCCGAGAGAGCTTAGAGTGTGGATGCAAGTGCAATCACAGGGATGAAGAGGCAAATACAGGCCACACCATGTCAGATCCAATACTAACAACTCAGCTTGCACAGGGGGGCCAGGTTAACGATCATCAAAAAGAGAAGCCAAATCGGGTTGGGCCAGATGGGGATGCAACATGCCCAGAATTCAACATCACACAGGCGAGTCGACATCGCAAAAGACCATTAGATGAGGGGGATACTATGGGAAATCACACTGCCATTAACAAACTCCCCCTAGAGTCCTCAAATTATCCGCCAGCAAAGAGCTGCAAACAGACTGACTATCCCCCACTTAGGAGATCCAAAGCTATTCCTAATGACAACGACCCATTCGCTCCCAAATATGCTCCTGGTTATCCTAACGCCCCCTCCCTTCAGAGGTCATCTTATGAACCAGTCCAACTGCCAAAACTCCAATGCCTCAAGCCAGGAACTAAAACTCTCTTCTTGAAACAAGTCCTGAAACTGCCCCCTGGACTCAGTGAGGACCATGAGTCTAGGGCTAACAAAGTAATCTACTGGCTACGACACCAAAGGAACTGCTTATCAGTTATACGTTCAGATATTTGTAACACTAAGCGGTGGTGTCCCTTAGGATCAATATATGACGTAATTTCAATTGAGTTCCATAACAGATTCCTGGCAGAAAACCTTGTTCTGTTTAATGATCGAACTCTTCACCTCATGGAACAAAAAAGGGGGCACATCACCTTAGAGATAGCACCGGAAACGGAAGGCCAGTTACAAACTTCTGACTATTTATGTAACAACTCAATCAGCAAACAGTCCAGGCACGCCAATAATATTCGGTCTAACCCAGCATGACTGGCAACAGTCCATGGACCAATTCCCGGCACTAGTCTAACGGATCTCAGTCCGATGATTTCTGACGGTCCTATTGATATAGAGTCGACTCCCGAGAGGCTGAACCTACAGCCACCAACCCCGGTCCTTGAGAAAAAAGGCATATCAATCATGACATGGAATCTAGCAGGCCTTGGGAGGAAACTAGACGATAATGACTGGTGCTCGTATATCAATACCCAAGACTTATGTCTTTTTCAGGAAACATGGTCCAAAGAGCCGACTACCCTAGACGGGTTTCTTTCCTTTAACGTGGCTGCTCAACCCTCGACAAAATTGACGGGCAGAGCTAAAGGAGGACTTTTGATGCTAGTAAATAAAACAGTACAGTGCACATACAAGACCTTAAAGTTTGATAGCCCAGACTTGATGGGGCTACAAATTACGTTCCAACAGGACTTCACCATAACATTTGTCAATATTTACACCCGCTCGGTTTCGCGAGGGGTTGAGTCACCAGTCCTAAAACAGCTCCTTGATTTTCTAGATGCCCTGCAATCAACCTCTTACTTAATAATAGCAGGGGATGTAAACTGCACCTTTGAACCTTCCGCGATACTAACTGGTCTCACAGAGGATGAAGATGAAACATGGGGGATTGCCCAGTTGACTGGCGTCACTAACTGTGTTAATTCCCATGTAGCTATCCAACTGGCATCCCTTTGTTTGAAACATGGTCTCAGGGCATGCAACGGCCGTATGCCCTCTGACCTGGATACTGCACCCACCTTCAAACGTGGGCCAATTACAAGCGTAATCGATTACTTCCTAGTGGACGTGAGACTGTGGCCCTTTCTGGATGATATGAAGGTGGACGTTAGAACTGAAAGTGACCATCATCCCTTGCTACTTTCTATGTCAGGTGATGTGTTTGGTAGGACTTCAAACAAACAAACTACCCTGGTCTCTATTTCTACCATGAACATCACATCCACAAAGGTCAGGTGGCCAAAGGTCCAGTCAAACCCTTACCTGCTACGCGAGATTTATCAGGCCTTTGTAGATATCCTAGCCCCATACAAAGATCACGATTCCAATGATATCCCCTTCCTAACCATACATGAAAACATGATCACAAGATTACAACGTATATTCCATAGGAAGGTTGGGGCAAGACATCAAGGAGCTACCTCTAACATATGGTTTGATGAGTCCTGTCATGTGGCCAAAAAAGGACTCAAAGGTGCCCTCTTGAATGGAACCCATGGGGAAATATTATTAGCTAGACGCTCTTACAAAGAATCTATCACCCGAGCAAAAAAAAACTGGGAAGACACAACTTGGCAGAGTTTAGTGGATGCTACTCAATCTAACAATAATAAACTGTTTTGGGAATTGTTAGGCAAACGAGAGAAAGAGGGTAGGATCGGTGTGAGAAGCCACATACAGCCAGAGAAATGGGTCGACCATTTCTCCGGCTTATATAGGGAAATTGAAACTCCCACAATCTTAACTACAGGGGAAGTAGGTCAAGATTTTTCATCTACCCCTGACGAGTATTGTGGCCCAGTTCCTCTTGTAGGGGGAACACAGGGTCTTAAGAGCCACATCTCCTTTACCATTAAAGAAACAGCCAATGCTATCGGTTCCCTAAAACTTGGGAAAGCCCCAGGTCCAGACAAAATTCCGGGGGATCTTTATTCATCAGAACCAATAGTTTGGACTTGGTATATTAATACACTGTCTAATAAAATTGCCGAAGGGGGGCAGATTCCCATGACATGGAAGGGAGCAGAAATTATCCCCATCCACAAAAAGGGTGACGTAAACCACCCGACAAATTACAGACCAATCAGTTTAATTGACAACATCCAAAAAATATTTGCCAAACAACTCCTAGGTAGATTAACCAATTGGGCCAAAGACCAGAATATTCTTTCCCCTCTTCAAGCTGGATTTCGTTCAAAGACCAGTACAGTGGACCAGGTTTTTAGACTGGCAATTCTGTACTGGAAGTACACAGCCCTTGCCAAACAACCACTATACATTGCCTTTGTCGACTTGAGATCAGCATTTGACCTGGTCCCGAGGGAAAAGTTGTGGGAAGTGTTAAAAAAAATAGGGACTCCGGCCAATCTAATCCAACTTTTAAAGCGGTTACATGAGGATACATACGCGCAGGTGAGATGGGGGAACCTAGGCGAATTAACGGACAAAATCCCCATAAATAGGGGTGTTCGCCAGGGTTGCGTATTGGCACCATTTTTATTTTCTATTTTTATTAACGAGGTTGTACAGATTTTAATGACGTGCCAGAATGATGCCCCCACCCTATGCGCTCAAAAAATTCCAATCCTTCTCTTTGCCGATGACTCTCTCCTTATTTCTAAATCTCCCATGGGCCTCCAAACTCTTATTAATAGATTTAACTCCTTCTGTTGCGACTACGGCCTAGAGCTAAACCATAAAAAGACCAAGCTAATGGCGTTCCGCTCAGGAGTGCGGAAGAAATGCACTATCCTTTTAGAAGGAAACCTCCTGGATAAAGTATCCTCCATTGATTACCTGGGTGTAAGGATTGCTGATAATCTAAATTGGGGAGAACAGATCAATAAAAGTGTGGGTCGTTTGCAGCATGGTGCGGCTTCAATCCTGCGCTTTTACAGGGGCACGACAGCAAAAACTGTCTCCCCGGCAATTAAGATCTATATAGCTAGAGCACAGGGCGCTGCCGCATACGGAGCAGAGGTCTGGGGTTTTTCCGACTGTAACAGGCTCACTATTAGTGAGAATAATTTTGCGAGGTCACTGTGTGCTTGTCCTTCTAGTACTCCACTGTCACCTCTGTTCTTAGACTTAGGCCTGAGACGCATAGCCGATCTAATCACCTTAAGACCATTATTATATTGGATACGACTATGGACTAACCCCGAACTAGACGTTTACAAGACCTCACTCCACGATCTGCTAATGTGCCCCAATTCAACTTCTATTCCCTGGGTTAAACATGTATCCAGTTGGTTTAACAAACTTGGCCTCAGCCACTTTTGTGAGGAACCCCATAAACTAGAAAAGGCTCATTCTATTGCGCTAAAACGCATATATTGGTCCTATGTACATAATGACCTTATTACTCATAAAACTCATGGCACTTTAACAAATCATTTTACAGATTTTAAATGGTATCCACAATTTGAACCCTACCTAGACAATATTCCTGACATCCTTGGTAAAAGTTTATTTGCCAGATTCCGTTTTGGGTCACTGCCACTGAAGGCATTGATGTGCAGATGGGGCACAAAAACAGATACAAGTACATGCCCAGCCTGTGACGCAAAATCAGAAACGGTTGAGCACTTTATGTTTTTTTGCCCTGCTTACTCTCTTCCCAGGTCTAAGTGGATTTGTCATATCTGCCGCGATATGGGGATAAGAGATTGTGCCTCTGCTTTGAGGATTTTAAAAAGCCACCATTCCACGGTTTTAATACTTGCTGTCAGCAAATATTTATTAGCAGCATGGCGAATACGAAATTCCATTGTAAAGTCTGTGTCTTAAATTAGAGCCTTATTTTTATTCTTCACTCTCTTACCTTACAAGGATCACAGGAAAAGGGCCGAAATTGTATTATGTGTACTATGTGTACTGAGAATCCTTCTAATCATAGTATGTTTGTAACCTATGTTCCACAATTTCTATTCATGTTTTTATACCATTTTTTTACTATTACTGGTTTTATCCTTATTTATTGTTATTGTATTTTCGCTTTGATGATTGACTGATCGAATAAAGCATATGTCAAACAAACAAAGTGGGGCCCTCTTACGGGGTCCCCAGCAGTGCCCATGCCATTGGCCTGGGCACTGCGGGGGCCCCCAGGGGCCCCGCGGCACCCCCTACCACCATCCTGTTCCTGGCGGGAGACCCGCCAGGAACAGGATGGCGGTAGGGGGTGTCAGAATCCCCATGGCGGCGGAGCGCGCTCCGCCGCCATGGAGGATTCTGTAGGGCAGCGGAAAACCGGCGGGAGACCGCCGGTTTTCCTAGTCTGACCGCGGCCGAACCGCCGCGGTCAGAATGCCCTGCGGGGCACCGCCGGTCTGTCGGCGGTGCTCCCGCCGACCCTGGCCCCGGCGGTCTGAGACCGCCGGGGTCAGAATGACCCCCTTGGTCTCCAGCTTCTTGGACAGTGAATAAAATCATGATATTTAAGAAGAACAGGAAGCCCCCTTTAATTCCAGGCTCATTCAGGCCTATCTCATTGATCAACATTGATGCAAGGATTTATTTTAAGATATTTGTGGCATGTTTGATCAAAGTTATAGCCAAGATGGTATCTCCGTGGCAGCATGGCATTAACCCTGGTAGAGGGACTACTGATCATGTCCTGATGGGCAATTGCTTTCTTCAACATGATGGGTACTAAAGTATTCTATAGCCATGATATTAATAGATGCTGAAAAGGCTTCTGATCAGATGGCATGAGATTATCTATGAGTGGAACTCAAGAGGAATGAGCTAGGCCCTAGCTTTATCACCACTATGCAGGCACTATATCATAAATCAATTGCAAGGCTACAAATAATTGGAAGGGAATCTGAGGAGATCAGGATTGATAGAGGGAAAAGGCAGGGATGCCCATGCCCACCCCTTTATTTGCCCTATATATAAATTTATTAATGGAAATGTTGTAGGTGAATGTTAGAAATTGAGGGGCATATTTGCAAAGCCCCTGCAAAACAATAACACCTCAGAGCGTCACTTTTGTCACAGTCTGTCGGTGCAGTGTGCACACACATATTTACAAAGCCATGTAAAGCCACCTTGCCTGGCTTTTCATGGCCTTGTAAATATAGCCCCCTTTCATGTATACCTCTGCATGAAAGGGGCATCCATGGGTGTTGCTGTGGGTGTTCCCATGCAACACCCATGGAAGCTGATGTATTCCCAGGTTTATAAGGTTTTGTAAACCTAGAAATGTGTCAGATTGAGACACCACCCTAGGGGTGGCATAAACGTGGGACCACAATGAGAAATAACTTTGTTTCTCCTGATTTTTACCTCTTTCTAAGTGTGCTGCATTTTGCAGCACACATAGAAGGATAAAAACACAATTAACGATTGTTTATGTGCAGGAAGGAGTCCCTTCCTGCACATAAAGCATCATCACTGCAACACAGACACCCTTGCACAATGGTACAAGCCAATTTTGTGCCAGAGAAGAGGAACGTACAGGGATGCATCTCATTGCTGTAAATACAACGCATCCCTGCACTTTCCTAATGACACAGTGTGGTGCAGCATGCTGGCTTGCCGTGCCATGCTGCTTCATTTTTTTGTAAATATAGTCCAGGGTTTCTGGTTGGCAGAGGTATGCACCCTGTCCATGCAGGAACCACAATGTAGTCAGGGTAAGTCAGACACACAGACCCTAAATTAACCTGTGTTCATCCTCCGGTAGCTTGGCACAGAGAAATCAGATTTAACTTGAGGCAATGTGTAAAGTATTTGTGTAACACCCACACAGAGTAACACAATGAAAACACCACACCAAATTAGACAAATAGACATTAATTGTATGAATAATATAAGACCAAAATGACAAACATCCAATGAGTAGAACTGGAGTTATGAATTTTTAAAGAATGTTCCAAAATCTAGTGCTTAGAGTCATAAAGCACCTACCAGGGATAGCTGGTTGTGTTTGACTGGAGTAAATCCAAATGTTCAGGCCAACCACAATGAAGCAGGTCAGATACAGGGACCTGCCTTGGTCCGCTGAAAACAATACCTTTGGAAGGAGCTGCGTTGATGTCAAGGATGAGATGTGAGGAGCAGAGAGGAGATGCAATATCATCATTGACCTGAGGGATGCATGGGCGGTGTGTCATCATTGAGCCATGCGTTTGAGGAAAGCTTCGGCCTCGAGCAGCACTGCAGATGAACAATGAGTCATCATCAAGCTGTGCACTCGGGGAAGCTTCAGCGTTGAGCAGGGCTGAAGACGTGCGATGCATCGTCGTCAGGTGAAATGCACCGGTTCAGATCGGCGCAATGGTGGCGATGCAGCAGCTTTGAGAGTTGCAACAGAGGAAACCTCACTTCCCAGGGCCCAGGAGTGATTGGCACCACTTGGTAGGGCAAGACTTACAGATGGCATAGTCCAGGTGCTGTTGCAGGGTTGCAGGAAGTCTTTGATGTCCCTGAGATTTCAGAACAGGGGGCCAAGCCAACATGCCCTTGGAGTCACTCTAGGTTCAAGTGAGATGTGTCCAGTCCTTTCCTCAGCAGGGCAGAGAGTAGTAGGCAGCAGGGCAGCACAGCAGAGCAGAAAAGATGTCCTTCCAGAGCAGCAATCCAGCATATGGGTAGTCCTTGTAGCAGCACAGCACTACTTCCTCCTGGCAGGGTTCTTCACAGGTCCAGTAGTGTTGAATTGGTGGTGTCCCACTACTTATACCCAGTTCTGCCTTTGAAGTGTAGGTGTCTTCAAAGAAGGGTCTTTGAAGTGCACAAAGGTCATTGCAACCCAGTCAGGCTCCAGACTATCAGTATGGGGTGATCGGCCCCTAAGTGCAATACCCATCCTCACCACAAGTCTGGAATGTCTCATAATTCAAGAGCAACTATGAACATTCAAGTTATGGGTTGCAGCTGTAATCACAGTCATTTTAATTCCCTTAATCGCGTGGCCATTGGACAAAGTACCCCGGGTGGTCTTGAATATAACACTATTGAGGTGATCTTTTCCTCTGATGGTTCTAACCCATAGAGTCTAAGGTAAGTGGCTGGACTGATAAAGGTTCCCAAGTTGTTGGTTTTTGTCAAAAATATAAAGCTACTATGTGCCCAATCTATTCTTCTGCTTGAATATTATTCCTCAGACTACTCCCCATTTCATTCTCCAATCTGCTTACTAAATTCCTGGAGGGTCATGTGTCATTTGCATATCCTCATGTCAAAATATTTAACCATCTCTTAGCAAAATCACTCTCTGGCTTACTATATTTTTTACAACTTGTCCTCAATGCCTCAATGTTGAATTCCGATGTAGTCCAATAAGGCAGTGTTAGAAATTGGTTTTCAGTTTGGCAGAGGTATACACCCTGTCCATGCAGGAACCACAATCCTAGTCAGGGTAAGTCACAAAACACCCTGCGTTATCCTGTGCTCACCCTCTGGTAGCTTGGCACAGAGCAGTCAAGCTTAACTTAAGGCAATGTGTAATGTATTAGTGCAACACTTCAAAGAGTAACACTTTTAAAACACCACATAAAGACTCCACATCAGGTTAGAAAAAAAGATTAGGATTTTATAAAAACAAGACCAAAATGACAAAAAACGAACGGTAGGATATAAGATATGAATATTCAAGGAATAAAGTTTAAAATAACGCTTAGAAGCAATAAGCACTTCTATGAGTTATTTAGTATCCCTGGAGATGCCAGACCTGGGGGCCCTACCGCTTACCAATTGGAGATTACACTTATGAAATGTAATACGGTAATCCCAATGTTATCCTATGGAAAATATTGCCCTGCAGTAGTGAAAAAAAAATGCAAGTGTTTTTCCCTACCAGGACATGTACAACTTCAAAGTAGTGGCCATTTGTTTAAATACATTGCACCAAGCCCTCTGGGCTGTCCAGGGCCCATCCTAGGGGTGACGTATATGTCTTAAAAAGGAAGGTTTAGGCCTGGTAAGAGGCTTAGGGGCATATTTATACTGTGTTTGCGCCGAATGTGCGTCAAACATTTCGATGCACATTCGGCGCAAACCTTGCCCCACGGACCTCAAAAAACCTCAGTGTGCGTCATTTTTTGGATGCGGGAAACCACCTTGCGTTATTGACATGCAAGGTAGGCGTTCCCGTCCAAAAAATGACTTTAAGGCCTGTGCGCCTTATTTATACTCCTGCTTCATTTTGACGCACAGGAGGGAGCGGGCCTTAAAAAACGGCGCACAGCCTGATGTGTGCCGCTTTTTAACGCTTGGGTGAGGGCAGGCGTTAAGGGACCTGTGGGCTCACTTCCATGGTCTCACTTCCATGGAAGCCGTCCACAGGTACCCTTCCCTGCCCCCAGGGACACCCCCTGCCACCCTCTCCCACCCCAGCAGGACACCCATGGATGGGGGGACCCATCCCAGGTAAGTACAGGTAAGTTGAGGTAAGTATTATTATTTCTTTTTTTTTTGAAGTGGCATAGAGGGGCCTAATTTGGGCCCCCCTACATGCCACTGTGCCTAATGGCCATGCCCAGGGGAAATCCCCTGGGCATGGCCACTGGGCAAGGGGGCATGACTCCTGTCTTTGCTAAGACAGGAGACATTTCAATGGGGGTTGTGCTAAAAAAATGGCACAAGTCCGGTTTGAGCCATGATTTTTTACTCAAACCATTTTTTTACGCACAACCCCCATTTTCCCCTACGCTGGCGCTGGTTTGCATCAAAAAGTATAAATATGGACCTTAATTTGCCGGGTTGACATGTGATAACGCGTCCAGCTCTTATAAATTACCTGTACCTGGACACGCTGGAGGTCGGTGAACCTTTTAGCCGAGTTGACTCTCCTCATCCTCGAATAGTCGGGTCACTTAAATCATTAATCAATAACTATTGTATCCGATAACCAATACTCAATTAATAGGTCGGAATAACACATTAGGAATCAATAACAGTTGGTATTTCGACGCACCATGACCTTTCAGTCATGAATAACCACACCGGTTTATTAAAAGTTAATGAGTTTATTTCCCTATATTAACAAAGCTAGCACAATGTATATGAGTCTCAAGACCAAATGATATATGTATACAAACATTACTAGCTGTCCATAACGGCGGAAGAAACGCAACCTACGCAAAATCTGTATTATAATGCATTCAGTTATAGCAATGCAAATCACTAATATAAGTAACTGAATTTGACTAATTTCCTACATCGGTCAGCCTAACAAGATTTCAATTTAGCATGGTGCATCAGATGAAAAACCCTCGACTAACCTCTAATTAGCATTGGCATGTGGGGTTTCATGCAAAACGAATGTAGTCAACACAAATTTGGAAAACTTCTAGCTTGGGCCCTATAAAAATAGCAGTTGGTACCTAAAAGGAAAAACACAATGCATAATACAATTATCCTTTCATAATTACCAATTACAATCAGCATTCAAGAAAGTCTTCGTCCTTCAGGTACCGGTTCGATCAGCATGGGGCAGATTTCAAAGGGGCAAAGTTAAAGGTAAGTTTCCTTGCAGCAGCAAGGAGAATGGGGCAAAGTTACTGCATGGGCAAGACGGGGCAATTTAAAGTTAAAGTCTCTAGGGTGAGAATTCTCAAAGTCTCTTTCTCTGTGATAGAGAAAAGGGCATCAAGATGTCGTCTAAGATGGCGTCTGGCATTTGGCTTCAAAGATGGCATCAAGGAAAATGGCTGACTTCTCTTTGTCCAGTGGGTTTAAGTAAGAAACATTCCAAATTCTGCAGGGTCTTCCATTGGAGTGTTCATAGGATGGCTTCAATTTGACCAATGGAAAATGTCTTTCTCCTAGTACTCATTTATGCATACATTGTCCTTGGAACACAAGTTGCAACACAGTTTGCCAATTATTTCGATATCAGTACTCTTATTGTCCGCACCTGCAGGCGCTGACCTTGCTTCAAAGGGGATGAAACCTGCCTAGCACGAAACCTTGGAGATAAGTATGTTAGTCATCCCTACTGGAAAAATACAACTTTAAAGTAAAATATTCATTTTATTAGTCCAAGGAAAAGCCACGCAGTTAGAATTTGAGACCAGGCAACTAGGCCAAAGCCTCTACTAAATTTAAGCTAAGCACACACAGTTTCAATAAGAAGTCATGGCACACATTTGCAATTATGACGGATTACTACAATTTTCAATTCTTCATGATTAATAAAGCTGGTTTATAATATTGGCGAACTATTCCGCGGGCACAATTTCCCATGTACATTATTTTCTTTACTAAAATCACACTACATTATACAATTTTGGTCACATGATATATGAATATATGTTGGTCCTTCTTTTTCTGCGTCATCACATGCAGTTTAAAACTGCACACACAGGCTGTGCAATGGCAGGCCGGAGACATGATTTATGGGCTACTTAAGTGGGCGTCACAATCGGTGCTGTAGGCCCATTAGTAGCATTTAATGTACAGGCCCTGAGCACATGTGGTGGACGTGCACTTTATTAGGGACTTACATGTAAATTAAATATACCAGTTGGGGATGAACCAGTATTACCATGTTTTAAGGCGAGAGCACATGCACTTTAGCACTGGTTAGCAGCAGGGGCTGCTCCTCCGTTAGGGCAGAGGAGCGTTGATCCCCTGCCAGCAGCAGAAGCTGCAAAACCTTTAACAAACAAAATGACAAAAAAACATGTTTATTATTGTTTCGTTTGTTGAATGGGTAGGCCACGGTGTGACGAGCAGTGAGGGGAGTGCACTGTGAACTCCCCTTAGTGTGCATGTATGACTGGATTGGTGTTTTGGGCCGGCCAAACACACATGCACAGTAGGCTCTCTCCAGCCCAGCAACACAGTCGCCGGGCTGGAGAGAGTCTGCACAGGCACCCAAGTCTGGCTGAGAGAGCCCAGGCTGGGCGCTCCCAGCCTTTCCTGATGCGGCTCTCAGCAGCGTCAGGATTGGCCGCAGGGCAGGCTTGAAGCCTGTACCTGTCTGCAGCTACGGGAGCAAGATCAGCGGCACGGGAGCAGAGAAGGTAAGTTTTTTTTTTTTTTATATATTTAAAAATAAATGTTACCCCCTCTCGCCCTTAGCCCTGGCGCAGCGCACACCCCACCCATTGTGACCTAAGCAAGTCGCTATTGGTTAGCAGTGATTAAGTGCTCAGAGTTCCAAGGCCAGCAAAAACGGGTTCAGAAAAAGTAGAGGAGGAAGGCAAAAGTTTGGGGGGAAGGCTACCCTATGGCTGTCAGGTCTAACAGGCAGTTATTCTATCTCCTTGTTAACGTCTAGTCTAATCGTACTTTCTTTCCTTTGAATTATTGTGTAAAGCAAACTTAGAAGGATATGCTGCTTTTATAGCTAAAGCGTGGTATCTGAATATGTCATTATTTGCTATCTTTAAAATTAAAATACCCAAGCACGGTGAATATGTTCTCATACAATAGGAAAATAATTTCTCCATGAGTTCTACCTATGGATGTGAGTTGTTCAATAAACCTGTCCCCTATGATAACCATCCAATCTGCCAGCCTCGTTTGATTACGCAATGTCCATTTCAGTCATCTAAAAGAAGTAGTGACCTCCAAGGTACCCGAGGTTTCAATAGCAGGAGATCGTTTAACTGTAAAGTTTAAAATTTTACTCTACAGCAAATGTTCTCTCACATCTCAATATATGACAATAAAGGAACTGCCAAACTACACAAGTGGAGCAGACACGAATGTGTTTTCCAGTAAGTTACAATTTGTTGTTGAGAAATGAGAAGGCTGGGTTACCTATTGGTCCTGACTATATTATATAAGCACATTTTTTGATTGTGGAGTTTTTTTCCCCAAAATTATATATGGTCAGTGGACCTGCTTTTAAAGGGATATGTCAGAAATATTCGGCCCTTTAGATTTCTTCCTTTCTTGTCAGCGGAGATTCATACACATAGTTGAGGTCACCTGCAGCAAGCATTTAATATGAGGATGGTTTGGTAGTTGGAGACAAACGCTTCACGCAAGGCCTTTTGCACAGTTTGCTTTTAAGTCGAGTCCGGGTGAGAGAAACATTATAAAACAGCAGGTTCAAAATTTGGAAGGCCCCTAACGTTTTCAAACTTTATCTTCAGGATTTAAATGTGATCTGAGGCAGTAGTCAGTGGGGTAACATTCACGCACCATGGTACCAAAACAAACGCTGCCAATCCTTTCCATACATGACCTTGGCCCGTAATCTTTTACCCGGAAGAGCATCACGGCAGAACATGTGGCAGGAATCATTTTTGCTTTAACCGGGTTTACTTAAAAAAACAATATCATAACCACCCAGGGACCACATTGTTTCCCCTCTATTAGAAATACTGCTCAGTTCTACTTTATTGAATGATAATTTCGTGAAGGTAGACTGACTAACCTGTTATAGTTTATGTTAGACCTCACAGTATCCTCCTTAACTTCAACAAAAAGGGACAATTGTTTGTCAATTTTTGTAAAATCTGAAGCTACTCGTGACTACCCTCATCTCAGCTCAATGCTGTTAATATGATTGTATTTCCTTTCGAGCAGTAGTTATTTGTACCGGATGGAATTTTCACTCTCATCCGCAGGACTGGAAAGCGCAATCTTCCCTCCCGGCCATGCACATTTTTCTGTGAACACAATCTATTAGGTCCGGTTGCTATCTCAGGGTGTTTTATTCTCTAATGTTTCTTGACGAATTTCCGCGAGATACCCATCTTTTGTTGGTCTAGTGAGTGCACTCCCCAATCTCTCCCCCAAACCTGCTTATGTGCCAAGACAATTACGTTAAGCGCTTATTTTACTGTGTAATTATTGATGCTTCGCCCCAGGAAGCATTATTAATGGATGACATACCTATCCTGGCTATGAACTCAACCGATGGTCCATCCTCTGATTTATGTGTGAGAGCAAGGATGCTGCTGCAGTTAGCCTCAAGACTCCTCCCCTATTTAGGATATCGTGTCTTCCTTCTGAGAAACAGGTTTAATTACAAAAGTGGAAGTTAGATGTGAAATTCCATTAAACACAGATAGTTACCTATACACAACACTTAACACATCTGTACTTACTGGCAAATACGTTCTCCAATGTTAGAACTCCAAATCGGAATCTGCTTTCTTTTCAAAGCTTTGCCACATTAATGAAAGTTTCGCAGATTATGTTGTTCAAGGAAGCGTATACCTTTAAACTCTTCCAAGCTGGACATCCCTCCTCTTCACCAGAAATTCTTTTTTCATTACAGGAATGTCTTCTGGCAATGGAGCGACTTAAAACATATTTTAAATTCATACATCTAAAGAGCATGCCTAAACACATCTCTAATTTACGACTGTTTGACTGATTCACAAAACTGTACGACCAAGCTCTGCATACATCAGCTTTGTGAGGGCATGGGATTTACAAACATTTCCGGCTTGCATTTGCTTTGCTAAAAACACATTTGCAAAGTACGTCCTCAGGGACTTGAAAAGATGAACATCCCCAGGGACTTTAAAAGATTAACATCCTTGGCACACACAGTTCAGGGGTGCTACACTCAAAGGCCCAGATTTAAGAAAAGTGGTGCTTCATGTGATGAAGCGCCACCTTTCTTGAGGCCCATTGGGCCCCCTAACGCCACCATGTGTGCGCTGAATTCAACATTTGGCACACAATGGCACAGGATGGGGACAAAAGAGTCATCATTTTTGACGCTATTGTTGTACTTTGCAGGATTACCGTTAAACATTTTGGTGTTAACCCTGCAAAGTACAAAAAGGCCCATTAACCCCTCCGCTGCCAGGCCTTTTCCCCCCTCAGGTGCCAAGCCTTTTAATTGGCTATTTGGGGTAGTTTGTGCTTAGGCCCTCATAACTTTTTCTCCACATAAGCTACCCACGCCAAATTTGCGTCCTTTTTTTCCAACATCCTAGGCATTCTAGAGGTACCCAGACTTTGTGGGTTGCCCTGAAGGAGACCAAGAAATTAGCCAAAATAAGGCAAAAATGTGGGTTGTTTCAAAAAATGGGGAAAAATGGCTGCAGAAGAAGGCTTGTGTTTTTCCCCTGAAAATGGCATCAATAAAGGGTTTGCGGTGGTAACATCACCATCTTCCCAGCTTTCAGGAACAGGCAGAGTTGAATTTAAAAAAACAATTTTTCAACACAATTTTAACATTTTACTGGGACATACCCCATTTTTACTATTTTTTGTGCTTTCAGCCTCCTTCCAGTTAGTGACAGAAATGGGTAAGAAACCAATGTTGGGTCCCAGAAAGCTAAACATTTCTGAAAAGTAGACAATTCTGAATTCAGCAAGGGGTCATTCGTGTGGATCTTACAAGTGTTTCCTACAGAAAATAACAGCTGAAATAAAAGAATATTGAAATTGAGGTGAAAAAAACAGCCATTTTTTTCCACGTTTTACTATGTAACTTTTTCCTGCAATGTCAGATTTTTTTAAAGCAATAAACCGTTACGTCTGTTGGACTCTTCTGGTTGCCGGGATATATAGTGCTTGCAGGTTCATCAAGAACCCTAGGTACCCAGAGCCAATAAATTAGCTGCACCTTGCAATGGGTTTTCATTTTATACCAGGTAAACAGCAATTAATTTGCTGAAATATAAAAAGTGAAAAATAGGTATCAAGAAAACCTTTGTATTTCCAAAATGGGCACAAGATAAGGTGTTGAGAAGCAGTGGTTATTTGCACATCTCTGTATTCCGGGGTGCCCATACTACCATGTGAATTACAGGGCATTTCTCAAAGAGACATCTTTTTTACACACTGTCTTACATTTAGAAGGAGAAAATGTAGAGAAAGACAAGGGGCAATTACTCTTGTTTTGCTATTCTGTGTTCCCCCAAGTCTCCCGAAAAAAATGGTAACTCACTTGCGTGGCTAGGCCTACTGCTTGCGACAGGAAACACAAAATGGACACATCACATTTTTACATTGAAATCTGACATGTTTTTTGGAGATGCCTAGCTGTAGATTTTGGCCTCTAGCTCATCCGGCACCTAGGGAAATCTAGCAAACCTGCACATTTTTGAAAACTAGACACCTAGGGAAATCCAAGATGAGGTGACTTGTGGGGCTCTGACCAGGTTCTGTTACCCAGAATCCTTTGTAAACCTCAAAATGTAGCCAAAAAAACACTTTTTCCTCTCATTTCGGTGACAGAAAGTTCCTTCCCAGCGTTCCCCCTAGTCTCCCGATAAAAATGATACCTCACTTGTGTGGGTGGCCCAGGTGCCTGCAACAGAAAAATGACAAAAACCTGTGGAGATTGAGGGGATAGCACAGCGACTTGATAAGCACATATTTTTCTTTTATACATCTTTTAGGCTGACTCTACTTTGGGGACTCTCACAAGTGAGGTTTAATTTTACTTGGGAGACTGAGGGGAACTCTGGGTGGTAGGAAATCTGTGCCGCAGCTGTGATCCTACAAAGAAAAGTGAGGAAAATATGCTTTTTTAAGCAAATGTTGAGGTTTGCAGAGGAGTCTGGGTAAGAAAGTGTTGTCGGATCCAGGCAAGCCACACCTCCTTGGACTCCTTGGGGTGTCTATTTTTATAAAATGTCTGGGTTTGATAGATTTCCCCAGATGAAGGCCGCACCCGGAACCACAAACATGGGTGCCCCCACAACACATGTAGTTTTGCTATAGATCAATTTGATGTGTTCACCTACTTATGTGTTGTTCCAAACACTAAAATTGTGACAAGAAATGCACTTTGGTTATGTTAAAAAGACCCCTCACCCCCCAACCAAGTTGGTGGCATGCTTAATCATCGGAGTCCCACCCGAGACACCTAGCATGTCACAGGTGTGCTGCGACGCCTGATTACAGCGGAGCAGGTTTTGTCATTTTTACCACACATACTGGTTGGATTTGACACGAGGGTTAGTGATGGTTCAGAGGATCAAGTTTTATTAACAAGAGATTTCACAAAAATGAAATGCACTGTTAATAACTGAAAGGCCAAAAAACAGGACCAATGACTCACAGCTAGTGAGCTGTAAAGCCACGACCAAGCACCAACCGCTTTACAGTCCATTCACACACCTTCCATACATGACATGCACAAGACCATTCTCGCTGCCAGCCACGGGCCCAGCACATTACAACACTTGCATCGACAGACAACGCCACTCAAGGTCCCATCACTTTCATACACCCACATGCCTGATACAACAATCACACCAGCTGATGAGTGTGTGGACTGGCGTTTGGCTGGCACCGCCAGCCAAGTGCCACCCCACACACACCACCAGCCAAGCGCCACCCCACGCCAGCCAAGCGCCGACCCATGCACACTGCCAGCCAAGCGCCACCACACGCACACTGCCAGCCAAGCACCACCCCACGCACACGCCAGCTAAGCATCACCCCACACACACTGCCAGCCAAGCGCCACCCGACGCACACCGCCATCACTTTTTTTTTGTTTTTAAACAACAAAGATACCACTATTTATACATAAGTACAAAACTACAAACACAAAAGCTCTAACTGAATAGATGACAGTCATACCAACTGTGAAACTGAACATATAAAAATATAAAACAGCAGTTTACACTCATGAAATTTCCTAATAATTCTTCTGTGTGTGGTAGTTCCTGAAACAGCCATCCACACACAGCCCAGGCTTTGAAGGACAATCAGGGCAGTGCATCCTAGTCTTCTTCCTGATACCTCTTCGAGTACAGACTCTACATCTCTTAGCAGGAAAGATTTTTTTGGCCGTGAGAGGAATGTGCTCAGTAAAGTGACAATCTTTCAATCTAGCCACATCCTCCACCACTGCTTCTCTAGGAACTCTTGCCTGTTCCAGCACAACAAAGCTCGCTATGATAGACTCCTGAAATTTCACAAATATCATCCTAGACTCTGGAGAACTATCCTTGCACACAACAAAAGCATTAAAAGTTGCCAAGTGGAACAGGTGAACCACTCATTTCTTATACCAAACATAAGACTTACGAGTAGCAGTGTAAGGTTCCAACCTATGATCTACTCTATCAACACCATCCATGTGCTTATTATAGTCTAAAATGCACACAGGTTTGCGCACTTTGGCAACCTGACCCCAAACAGCCACAGGTGAAGTACTCTCATCATGGATGGTACTTAGCATGTACACATCCCTCCTGTCTACAAATTTCAGAGCTAGCAGCTCATCATTCCGCAAGGCACTGCACTGTCCCTTCTCAAGTTTTTTACAGACAAGTTCTCTTGGATAGCCTTTCCGATTAGAGCGGATTGTGCCACAAGCAACAGTGTCCACTCTGAACAACTCCTTGAACAACTGAACTCCAGTGTAGAAGTTATCTACATATAAATGGTGACCTTTGTTAAACAGTCATCTACCAAGTTCCCACACAATTTTCTCACTAACTCCAAAAATGGGTGGACAACCAGAGGGGTCAATATTGGAATCCCTACCAGTCTAGACCCGGAAATTATAAACATATCCTGTACTGCTTTCAGACAGCATATACATCTTAACTCCATACCGTGCCCTCTTGCTAGGAATGTACTGCCTAAAAACCAAACGACCCTTGAACAGGACCAAAGACTCATCTACAGATTTTTCTTTGCCTGGAACATAGATCTCTGAAAACCTATCTACCAAATGATCAAGGACAGGTCTAATCGTAAAAAGACGGTCAGAATCAGGGTGATCTCGTGGCAAGGCTAAAGCATTAGCTACAAAATGCAACATCTGAAAAAGAAGCTCATACTGGATACGACTCATGATGGCAGGAAATATAGCAGTTGCCACCAAGGGACTAGTATACCCATATGAAGACAGAGATGGCTTCCTTATCAGTCCCATCAAAAAGTTAAACCCAATAACTTTTTCAACTCTTCCAGATTTGTGGGAATCCACCGGCTAGCTCTACAGTGTGGCCTAAGTCTGGCAGCGTTGTCCCTCAAATGCAGCACTGCACACAAATTAGTCTGCCCAATAATCTCTTCCAAATATATATTGTTGATAAACAACTCAAAAAAGTTGATGGGCAAAACGTTTTCCGTATTAACTCGGCACCATTGGCACATCAGTGTCCTCCTCTAAAACAGGCCCTTCATCAGCACTGAGAGTGGCTTCATCATCAGATGATTCCTCTCTGACAGGAAATTCATTTCCAGAATCTTGCACTTCCTCCTCTACCTCAGATGCAGAGTCAGTCTCATAATCATGGTCAGAAGATGACTCAAAAAGCACACCAACAACCTGCTGAGCGGTCATCCTACGGCTAGCCATGATCCTTCCTACAAAAATTAACTGGACAAATGCACCACCAACAACCAGCACTGTGTAAGAGAAGTAACAAAGTGTAGCTTTATCACTGTGAGTTATAAACTCAAAAACTATACCACTCACTTGCCTGAAAAAGCTTGAGTCACCAGCAACTACTCTGCACAGCCACAGCAATCACAAATGATATCCCACTAAAAAGAGAAAAAAAGCAAATTAGACATAAGACAACACAATAATCATTTTGCAAAATCTAAAGACAATTTCACACACAATCCTGCATTCAGTACACCACCTACAAACATGTCATTCATGCATGGCAACAATACTCCTTTGGAGTAAATTTATTTACTTACCTAAAACATGCAACTATGCATACCGCAGGACAACCACTGCCAAAACTGCAACAAGCCACAGCAAAGGAAGCAAAAGCTTTGAACTAGAACAAAAAGAAGAAATAAACTGTTATTATAATAAATGCAAATACTTCACCAGTTGACAAACACCCCGCCGCCAACCATTTTTAAATGTTCCCTTTTGCCTAGTGTTCTCTGCTATGGGGCAGATGGGCCTAAAAAAAATAGGCCAGCCTGCCCCAAAGGGGGGCAGAAATGCCATAGAATATATTGTCCCGTTTGGAGGGCGACCCTTGCCCAAGGGGCCACCCCACACTCAAAGCACACACACACACACACACATGATCCCTGGGGCTAAGTGGATTCTGCCACCAAGGCCTAACAAAAATAAGCTGATATGCCCCCAATAGCAATTTTTGCCCCTTGGGGGTGACCCTTGCCCAACGGGGTGCCCCCAACACAAAACACACAAAAAAAAAAATCCCTGGCGTTTTCATGTTTTCTGCCCCCCCAGGGGCAAAAGGGCCTACAAAAACTAGGCCAATCTGCCCCAAGGGGGGCAGAAATGGCCTACATTACATTGCCCCTTTGGGGGGCGACCCTTGCCCAAGGGGCCACCCCCCACACAAAGCACACACACACACATGATCCCTGGTGCTAAGTGGATTCTGCCCCCCTTGGGGGCAGAAAGGCCTAAAAAAAATAGGCTGATCTGCCACCAAGGGGAGGGGGGGGCAGAACTGCCCAATAACAATAGTACTTTTTTCCCCTTGGGGGCAACCCTTGCCCAAGAGGGCGTCCCCAACACAAAAAAAAAAATCCCTGGTGTCTTCATGGTTTCTGCCCCCGGGGGAAGAAGGGCCTACAAAAACTAGGCTAATCTGCCCCGAGGGGGAGGAAATGGCCTAGATTTCATTGCCCCCTTTGGGGGGGCAACCCTTGCCCATAGGGCCACCCCCCACACAAAGCACACACAAACATGATCCCTGGCGCTAAGTGGATTCTGCCCCCCCTTGAGGGCAGAAAGGCCTAAACAAAATAGGCCGATCTGCCCCCAAAGGGGGCAGAACTGCCCAATAGTACTTTTTGCCCCTTGGCGGTGATCCTTGCCCTAGGGGGCGACCCCCAACACAAAAAAAACAACAGAAAAATAAATCCCTGGCGTCTTCATGGTTTCTGCCCCCGGGGGCAGAAGGGCCTACAAAAACTAGGCCAATCTGCAGAAATGGCCTACATTCCATTGCCCCTTTGGGGGGGTGACCCTTGCCCGAGGGGCCACTCCCCCACACAAAGCACACACACACATGATCGCCGGCGCTAAGTGGATTCTGCCCTCCTTGGGGAAAGAAAGAACTGCCCAATAGTACTTTTTGCCCCTTGGGGGCGACCCTTGCCCAAGGGGGTGCCCCCCAACACAAAAAAGAAAGAAAAAAAAAAAAAATCCCTGGTGTCTTCATGGTATCTGCCCCCAGGGCAAGGGCCTACAAAAACGAGGCCAATCTGCCCCCAAGGGGGGCTGAAATAGCCTAGATTACATTACCCCCTTGAGGGGGGTCCCTTGCCCAAGGGGCCACCCCCCCACACAAAGCACACACACACACACATGATCCCTAGCGTTAAGTGGATTCTGCCCCTCTTGGGGGCAGAAAGTCCCCAAAAAAATAGGCCAATCTTCCCCAAGGGGGGCAGAACTGCCCAATAGTAATGTTAGCCCCTTTGGGGCGACCCTTGCCCAAGGGGCCGCCCCCCAACACAAAAGAAAACAACAACAAAAAACAATCCCTGGTGTCTAGTAGCTTTCTGCCCCCCTTGGGGGCAGATCCGCTTAAAAATAAGGCCAATCTGCCTTAATGCATTGCCCACCAAAGGAGAGCGACCCTTGCCCAAGGGGTCGCACTCCTATACAATAGGAACACACACGCACACACACTATTTCCCTGGTGTCTAGCGGGCATTCCTGCTGCCCGATCGCATCACGATCAAAGAGACATGGAGGGAAAGGAAAACCGTTTCCTTTCCCTCAACGCCTCTTTCACAGGCATCCCCCCGGAGGTAAAACTTACCTCCTTTCCCGAAGACATGCTGGAAGCAAATGGCTCCCAACGCGTCTTTCCTCCCTTTCATGATGTCAGCGCGCAATTTTAAATGTGCACTAATAAAGGGAAAAATGTCAGCTTTTTTAGCAATATGGACTTGCTGAGACATTAAAATACTCAGGTTGGAAGAAAATGGCCCTGTGGCAAACATAGGTCATGTCTGAGGCAAGCTGCAGTTGTGCAGTGTCTATTGGGGAGTGGGGACAGAGTGTAACTGGCAATAATGCAGCAGGTGCACTGGCACCAGGGCCCAGGTCTGTGAGCTTCCTTCTGCACTTCTGTTATGTCTTTTTCTGTGTGGGAGCTCTGAGAGTATTTATGCCTTTTAACCGGTGTACGATTCACACAGTAATATACTGAGGGTGGGGCTAGCATTATACATTTAAGTGACAGTACATTCTCATTGAATGAGCAGCCCCAAGGGAATCATAAATGTCTGACCATTACCTAAGAATAAATTTAGAATTACAATGCCTTCTAGAGTATGTGTGTCTGTCTGTTCTCAGCCAGATGCTGGGGTAAAATTCAGAACCTAACTATAACGTCCCTGTAACCTTTGTTTTTTCAGTGAATTTCTATGGTTATTTAACCTAAAGTAAATGTAATGACAATACGTTATTTCAACTCTCACTGGATTGGTTGCAAGGTCCGGCCTGCAGCCAGACCCTGCAGCCAAGCCCTTATAACCACCCAACCCTGTGCCACATCCTTTGGCTGTGCACAGCATAGGTTGGCCATAGGACCTGTCTCTGTCAGTGGATCTGTGAGAGGGCCCGTAAGCGTTAGAGTGGGTCTGAAAGTCGGTGTGTGAGTCTGAGTAGGTCTGACTGGGTGCATGAGTTTCTGAGTGGGTGTGTGAGTGGGTGCATGAGTGTCTGATTGCATGTATGAGTGAATGCATTAGTGTATGAATGAGTCTGTGATTTCTCTTTCACATTTTTGCATATACACAAATGTTTTAAATAATTCAGAGAAATTTGGGAAAATTCATGAATTTTCATGAATATCACACATGGTGATGCAAAATTATTTTAAACCCATAATTTGCCCCTAATACACACCTAAATCACAACCCTGGTATCAAGTACCTTCATCCTGACCCCTTATGTCACTTTCAATTAGGATTTTACCCCCTCAGGGGCTGTGTCCCTGTGAAAAAAAATGGTTGCTGCACATTTCTAGTCAAGTTTGGTCAGTGCTTCTTTTTGCACAAAATATTCAAAAAGGCGCAGTGGCCAGAGCTATACAATTTTTTTTCCCTTTGATTTCTCAAAAACTACTGAACATATTTAGACCAAATAAGTGAAAGCACAATCCGTGTACCAAAAGCTAGCTTTCTACCAAATTTGGTGCAATTCCGTCCAGCGATTCAAGCTGTAGTCGTGTCTAAAGGTCATGTGGGAATTAACATGGGAAAAGCAATTTTTATGACACCCCCTATTTCTTAGCCCCCACCTGATGGATCACAATGAAACTTTCCGTGTGCAACAAGAAATACTGCAACATGTTTTTGGGAACATTTTGTGAAGATTAGTCAAACTGCGCCAAAGATAGAGGCAAGTAAAAAAAAGCTTTTTCTATGAACACATGGTCCTAACTATAACTACCTAGTATATAGATATGTATAGATATATATGGTGTTAGGGTGGGTACTGTTTTTTGGGTGGTATGGGCGTTTTTAGGTTTTAGAGTGGGTATGGGTTGTCTGGGTGGTAAGGGGTGTTTAGGGTTTAGGGTGGGTATGTGTTTTAGGGTGGTAAGGGCATTTTTAGAGTTTAGAGTGGGTAAGGGTTTTTGGGTGATAAGGGCATTTTTAGGTTTTAAGGTGTGTATGGGTTTTTGAGTGTGAGTGGTAAGGGTGTTTTTAAATTGTAAGGTGGGCATGGGTTTTTGGGTGGTAAGGGTTTAGGGTGGGTATAGGTTTTAGGGTAGTAAGTGTATATAGATATCTATATCTATATATATATATGTTGGAAAATGGGTTATTGGTAAGGGCAGGTAGGTACCTACACTTAGCAATAGGCCACTAACCTCCACTTAGGTCTCAGTAAAATAAACCCAGCTCAACCCTTGGTAGATTGGCAATGAGCGACAAGGCTTAACTTAGGAGACAGAGTGTAAAGCATTCAAATATCACAAAACAGTATTTAAATAAAACACAGGAAACAGTTTAAAAATCCAAAACCAATTTATAAAATTTTATTATATAATATATTATATTTTATCTTTAAAATGACACAAAAACGAATAAAATCAGATAAGGGGAACCGGAGACATACATTTTTAAAGAATTATTGTTTTTTAACGCCTAGAAACAAAAAGCGCCAATCAGGTCATCTGGTTGCACCTCGACCGGGGCAAAGTCAAAGTTTAAGGCAGACCGGCTACAACTCGCAGGAGGCCTCGTCAAAAGTTTACCTTCGGACTTAGTCTCTTTTCTGAAGATTTTCTTCAGCTGGACGAACCTGCGAGTCCAATCCGACCTCCTGGAACTCTTCTCCGGATACACGTCGCAGGAGCCCTTAGTGGAGATTTTTACCTTTGGACTTAGTCATTTTTTCGAGGTGAAAATCCTTCGACCGGGGTAAACCTGGATCTTGATCCGACGTCCTTGGAGCCCTCCTCGGATACGCTGGCTGGGAGGTCCCGGTCAACTTTTTACCTTCGGACTTAGTCTCTTTTTTGGAGATTTTCTTCACCGGGACGATCCTGCAAATCAGGCCGGGTCGCGGTTGAGGCAAGCCGGCTAGAGTTGCTGCGGCGGGTCGGTCCCTCTATGGAGCTTTTTTGTTCAAAAGTACTCCAAACTTCTCCAAACTTCTGAGGCTTCTCCCAGATGTTCCTTTAAGGTTCTTTTGGGTCCACAGCTCATCCCAAGGGTCCAGAAGCTCTGAGATGATCCTTGGGGGTGCAGACTACAACTCTTAGAATGCACCTGGTGCAAACTCCTTTTTGGCCACTGGGCAGTGGTCAGCTGGTTGATTTCTTCAGGAGTTGGTGCAGGGGACTCTGGTTAGCAATTTTTCACCTGTAGCAAACAGGGAGTTCCGCCTTGAACCAGTTGAAGCCAGGCAAAGTCCTTCTTGTGGTGAAGCCCAAGTGTGCAGCTGGTGCAGTCCTTCTGAGTGCAGGTTCCAGGTGCAGGCAAGGGGTCCAGCAGGGCAGGCCTTCTTCTCCTTTGGTTCTTCCTTGTTGGATGTGGTAGGGAACCGAGGTGTGGGTGCAGGTCTGCCAGTTTTATCCTTGCTCCTGTGTGAAGAACAGGGGGGTCCTGATTCTCCAATCAGGTGCAGGGTCCTCCCCCCTGTGATGACCACTTCCTGGGAAGTGTGGCAAAAATCAATCCCAAGAGGCAACATTCCTCAAAAATCCATCATGGCTGAATCTGATTTTTGGAAGTTACATCTGGGTGAGCCCACCCACTGGTGTGGCTAAAAATCAGAAACACACCCCTCTCCTGCCCTCTCCTAATCTAATCAAGGGGGCACCTAGTTGTCTGGGGTTGCAGGATGTGGGGGTGTTGCTGGGTTGCTCCAAATGTCCTTCTCTGCCTTTGAAGACCAGTTTGGCAGCCCTTCCCCTTTCTGCCTCACCATCTGCTGAGGGGAGATTCCCTCCCACAGGCACATCTCTTTGTGTGAAGCCAGGCCACTTCACACCTCATCAAGGCAGCCTGGCAAGGCTGCCAGAGGCTGGCCAATCAGAGCACAGCAGTAAAAGCAATGCAGGGTTGAAACTGGCAACTTTTCAGGTAAAGTTTAAAACTCTTTACCGGGACAAGTTATATTAAATCCAACAACTGGAAGTTGTGGGATTTATTATAACAATTAATTTGATACCAAGCTCTTGGTATCCATGACTTAAGGGGACTTTTGAGATTAAACTAAAGTCCCCCCATTCTAGCCTATGATGGCCATTCACTACAATGAGGGAAAAACAAATTTGGCTGTTTTTACCGCATCAGGGCTTATAAAACTGTTTTTATAAGGTCCCTGCTTATAGTTACATGGCACCCAGCCCTAGGGGCACATAGGGCACACATTAGGACTGACGTATATGTAAAAAAAAGGTAGTTTAAGACTTTGGAATTACTTTTAATTCCAAAGTCGAATTTGCATATAACTTTAATTTAAAATCAGCCAGCAAGGCAGGCCTGCCTTTAAAATGGCACTGTTCATTTCAGCAGTGCACCTATGGGTGCACTACCTATGCTGTGGTCCCTAAACCTACATGCCCTACCATATACTAGGGACTTATAGGTAGGTTGACTTAGCCAATTATAATTAGCCTAATTTGCATATTGATTTTACACAGAGCACAGGCCCTGGGACTGGTTAGCAGTACCGAGGGCACCATCAGAGTCAGGAAAAAACAAGCCAAAAGTGGAAAATGGGGGCAAAAAGTTAGGGGGCCTCTGCAATCAGCCCTGTTTTCTCACAATATATATATATATATATATACATATACATATATATCCAAATCCATCTGCTCCACACAAGGGCCACAGACCCTGCAAGGCAGCCTTGGTTGCAGGGGTGAAGCTTCCCATTGTTATATTAGTCGTAATAGGAAAAAGACCAAGGCACCAATCCACGTAAATCTGAACATTTATTCACGCATTTGAACAGTAGGTTTGTCCACTTCCCTGACGCGTTTCGGCATACACTGCCTTGTTCACAGGTGAGTGGAAGCAAATGAAGATAAAGATATATATATTGTTATACACACACACATATATGTATGGGGTTACACTTACCACTTTACTTTTTACCACACATATGCCTTTACTAACCATACCTTTAAAACGAAATTTTTGTAGTAAAGGCATGAGTGGTAAAGGCATGTGCGTGGTAAAAACTTTTGTTGTAAATGCATGTGTGGTAATAACGCATACGTTGTGGTGATTGCGTTGTAAAGGCATGCATGGTAAATTCATGTGTAGTTCCGTCATACAACCCTTTGCACCATTTCAAAGCCACACAAAGTATCACAAACTGGTGCAAAGTCTTGATAAACTATTTGCTTTCCAGAGCAAAACCTTTTTTACATTAGAAAATGGTCTCAGAGTAGCACAAATAATCCTTTGTGCTGCTTTGCGCTGTTTTGCGTAATGTGAGCATGACATTAGTGATATGTGGGTGTTCTTTTGCTACTGCCTAGGGTTTTTGATGCAAAGTCTTGTCTACTAAAATTGTTAGGGGGGCATTGCACCAAAGAGGCAGTTATTAAGTTGAATGAATGTTTTAATTTGTTCTGACTTTTTTCCTACTGAGAATGAATGAGTGTGTGATCATGAATGAGTAAATTTAAGTAAGCATGAGTGAAAATGTGGTGTTTTGCTTGTGAGTTTTCCCTTGACCTTGGCATACTGAAGGTAATTCTTGACTTAAAGAGACACCCACGGCAAAATTAGCACTGGCATACTATAGGCTGTTCTTTGAATGGCAAGCACCTGTGAAAAATTGCTAGCAAACGAGGCCACACTCGACATTTTATTTACTTTGTGGGGACATCTATGACAAAATGCTAGCATTGGCAGACTGGATATAATTTGTGGCATTGGGGCAACTTTGGAAAATTGCTTGTGTACTGAAGAACTTTCTTAGCATAGGGGCCATCCATGACAAAAGGCTGGCACATTGAAGGTAATGTTTGGCATAAAGGAGGTAACCCATGATATATAGGAGGGGGGCAAATATTATAAAGTGATGTCCCTAACATACAAGAGACAATTCTTGACTTTAGGATCACCCATGGTTTATGGATGCCCCTATTGGCAAAATTCTGGCAGTGGCATATTGTATGTACTTTTTGGACTGAAGAGTCACTTGAAATATATGGAACACTCATGACTATATGCTGTACCTGGCACACTGGATGTATTTTTTGACTTATGGGTGCTCCTCTGACACATTTGTGAAAACATGGAGTGAATTCTTGGGAGCATTCGGTTGAGTTGGCCAGGAACATCAGGAAAGACTTGAATATCTAATGAGAGCAGAGCGTATAGCTGTTTAGCAAATGTATGTGAAAAACAGCTTTAAAATGCAGTATCTGGTAAAAAAAAATTCAATAAATTCATCAAGCGAGACCACCCCCACTTCCTGAAACCCTCCTTAGAAGATGTCGGGCTCACTCGCTTCACCCTCTACAGTTCAGGGCAAGTATAACGGCCCACAGCTTTAAAAAAATCAAGAGCTGCGACTCCAAGAACAGCAGGCAAACAGTTTCTTCATGAGCACTGTTTATTTGTTGCAGCTGCCACTGGGACTGTGATATTACACATTAGATTTTGTCATATTAACAAATTCAGCAGCGCAATGGACACTCTTCTGATTAAATAAAAACGTGAACTAAAACAACAAACTTTTTTAAACAATTTGTGCAATGTTTCATTATTATGTATACTTGAAAAATTCTGAATAAAACTTTTACCTTTGTTCTTCACATGAGTGATAGAAACTTGCAGGTGATCTTAAATCAAAATGTATTAACAGTAAATACTGATTTAGACCAATAATATAGTTTATTTTCAATATATGGTTGACAATATATATCAATTAATGCAGTTGAACTTGACTACTTTTGTTTTCATTAAATCCCTCCTGTGATTTATCAATACATTTTTCATTGCAGTTTAGATTAGGGAGACTAGTAAATAAATAATGACAGTGTGTGGTATAAAACATGTAGGTTCCCAGTGCTTTTGTGTGTTTTGTGGTACTCTATCTTTGTCAGCTGAAAACTTAATTTTTCATGTGACACTAAGAGAAACAAATAAAGATTTCCTTGCATATCATATCAAGATCCTCAAACAGGTGGTATCTAAAACAGACATTTTTTTATGTTGCGTTTGACACATTAGTCATGCTTTTATTATGGTTTTTATTATAAATTCATCAATGCCAAATATTATGATGTTATCAGGGCTAAGGTCATGTCACTTCCTAGGAAGATTGAGGGTCAAATGTCATGTGATGTCATTCCTGTGATCTCATTAAGGTCAAGGGTGTGGGATGTCATTTCTGCTACCCCTGTCATTTTGATTAATCGATGTCTATGAACAAATCTAGGGCTTGTAGGCCACGTCCAGCACTGACATAAATTGGGCCGTCATTGGCCAACCAAAAGCAACCTTTGCCCATGCAGATAAAAATTCTTGGGACCGGGTTTGTTTGGGATGCCTATTTGCACCTAGAGGATAGGCCTCTAATGTCACCTTGCAAAGAAAGTCTAGAAGCTTGAGGTAGATGTGCGCTGCTTTATATATCTTTTGTTAAGTAAACGTAAGGTTTGTGAACATTTCATGCAGCAGTGCTGTACTCCCTTTCATGAGCAATAAATGCATATGTTGAAGGCTGGGAGAATACATAGGTACATGTATCCTATCAGAGTAGGACACCATTCCCTGTTTCTTCTTGCTTCACCATTCTTTGTTTGGGGGCTGCATGGGTGGGCATACATACAAAAACACAGTTTCCCACCACTGCAGCACCTTAATTTGTGTAACTGGTCATCTACACAAAGTAATGAACATTCTAGAGCAATGCTTCCCAAACGTTTTAAAACCACATCCCAACATCCCAATTATTAGCATTGGCGGCCAGTCATTTTAGCCGGGGGTGTGGCAGGGGGCCATACATGCACACATACTCAATCACTCACACCCATGCATTCACACATGTGCACACACACGCATACACAATACTCACTCACATATTAACATACATTCATACATACAACTCAAAAGATTAAAAAAACTGAAAACTTACCTTCATTGCAGCTCTCAGGGAGGGAAGCCTCGGAGGCTCTAGGAGGGTTGGGGCTGCTGCCTTCCCTCATTGGCTAGGCTTAGGTCAGCCAATGAGGGCAGGGAGCAGTCCCTCACTTGTCACAGAATGGGATGGAGTCAGTTAGAGTTGCTGATTCCACAGCACTCTGTGATGAGGAGTCATTGATTGACACTTGGCCTTGGTCAATTCAGGGCTTAAAACTAAAGTGCCTCGGTCTGAGGCTACCAGTGACGCTCCCCCGCATCACAAGAGGGAGGCGTTGAGGAACTTTTGTCAGACTGAGGAGATCATGCCCAGAGGTTTGTGAAATCCTTAGCCTATCAAAGTTCAGCTCAGGCAACCAGGGGTCTGCGCATTAGACACATGTCTGCCTGACATGAAGAAGAGTGTCTGTCAGGCTAACCTTTGTTCAGCCGGAAAGACACTTTTCTTCTTACGAAAAAGGATTGGGGATGTTGCCCATACGGACAGGTCACAGCTGTTTATTAGAACAACAAACTTTACCAACCTACCTAGCTTTATGGACATGAGGTGGGCAGTCCTTTTAATGTAAGCATCATGTGGTAGAGCACTGTCATTTACACATAGTTCATTTTCCATTGAATTGGCCACTTTGTACAGACACAAAGGCCCTCTGTATGAGTTTGGTGGGTGGCAGAGGCTGCCCACTAAACTTATTTGCACCGAAGACTGCCACCCTGGTGTTCCACCTGCCTGTCCTATTAAGAGTTGCCCGCCAGCCCAGCGGGGAACAGAGCCTCAACATTGACGCCAGCTTATAACTGAGCTTGCGGCAATGTGGCGGTGCATCGGGTGCGACAGCACACGTCACGCTTTTAACTGCCTGTATTTTGGCTGTATACTTGCCATTGGCTGTCTATGGGGACCCCTGCACTGCCCATGGCAAGTGGATGAGCAGTGCAGGGGCCCCCGTAGGGCCCCCGGCACCCCCTTTCCACCAGCCTTTTCATGGCTGGTGGAAAGGGGACTCGTAATCCTTGGGGTAGAGCTGTAAGCAGCACTGCCCTGGCGGATTGAGACCGCCAGCACCGCCAGGCTGTTTGCTAGCGGCAACCTTGCAGTGCCAACGGTCGGACCGTGACAGCTCTGCCACAGTCATAATAGGGTGGTCAGACCATCCCTTTCAGCGCCACTGCGAGTCTGACAGTCCATGGACAGACAGACTTGTAATGAGGCCCACAATGTCACTTTAAAAACTATACTGCACTCAAATGATAATGTGTGAAATCAGGTTTCAATGACTATTTTTCATGTGTGCATCACTAAATAAAGGCCCTCATTACGGGTTTGGCGGTCTTCGGGCAAGAAATTCCCGCCACCGTCCCAGCAGTGTTGGCGGTACAGTGTTCGCTGTATTACAAGTCACAATCACCAAGCCGATGAAACAAAGGCAGAAATCCAGCACCACCAGTGCACCGGATGGCAAACAAGAGACTGTCCACCCACTGGCTTGCCACACCGACACCATTCCGGCCGCTATAGTATGTGTTACATTTCAGCACAGTGGAACATGCACGGCATGAAACCATTGGCGGTGTGCACTGCTGCAGGGTAGAAAATCCCCGCCAATAGAAGGCAACACCAGATTGGGCAGTTCGAATACTCCACACCTGAAACACATGCACACACACCACACACACCTGTTCACTGCACCATAATACACACCCTCTTGCACCTCCAAACCCTTGCGAACACTACCACGACCCAGAGACACAGGACCCACGAAACACTGCCCATTGAGCATTGACTTCACACGGTGCACGCACCCCCACAACATGTCACGCCACAAGTACCCACGCTTCACCAACAAGAGTTGCGGGTCATGGTGGACGAGATCATCAGAGTAGAGCCCCAACTGATGGGAGCACAAGTCCAGCAAACATCTATGGCCAGAAAAACAGAGCTATGGCAGAGGATCGTCAATAGGGTGAACGCAGTTGGCAGCTACCCACGCACAAGGGAGGACATCAGAAAGAGGTGGAATGACCTCAGGGGGAAGGCCCATTCCATGGCATCCAGGCACAACATCGCCCTCAACAAGACTGGTGGTGGACCCCCACCTCCTCCCCTTGACTTGACATCCTGGGAGGACAAGGTCTTGGACATCATGCATCCTGAGGGCCTGACTGGAATCATCTGAGGGATTGACTCTGGTAAGGAAGCAATACCCCCCCTGAGCACTAACCACTCCAGTCCTGAATGACTCCCAAGCAACCATCACTCCCCATACTATTACAAACCACAAGAATGCACCCCCACTATCACCCCACCTTCCTACTTTGCATGCCACACCACCCCTCTCCTACTATCCACACACCCACCCCGCACAATGCACGCTAAACCTTCACTATCTCCTTAACTACCACTCCCACAATCCATCACTACGCACGCTGGATCCGAGTCACACTCACACCTCACAATGGAGCACCTGCATGGACAATCATCCCACAGCCCTCCCCGATTGCTAGCCAACACCACCTCACTACCTATGGCAATTACAGCAATGTCAAACAGCAAAACCTACAACTACATATGATATGACAAGCCCATTCACCATGCAGTGTCTGCATTGCTGCAAATGTCATTGCCATCCCTGGGTAACAAATCCACTCACTGCAAGCAGTACACCATGACACTACAACATATCCACATACTAGCTCTCACCCTTTCCATCCACAGCTAACCCTGCTACTGCAATCCAGCAGAGGATGCCAGGGTCAGACAGCCCTCCCAGGATGAAGGCCCCAGTGGATGTCTGGAGGACGATGAATTGCCAGGGTCATCTGGTGCGACTTCCCAGTCCACCCCCAACAGGCCAAACCTGGACACCCCAGACTCACCCTCCTGTGTTGCTACAATACCTCAGCTACCCCCTCCTTCCCAAACCTGTGCCTCAGGGACCACTCAATTAGAGATGTGCCCCACAGTACAGAGGCCTGGGTCAAGGGCACCCACCCCAGACAATGAAGGCCCTGGAGGCCAGGGCTAGTGGGAGGGGATCTGTGGTCCAAGGGAGGGGGCAGCAACAACATCAGACTGGCCAGGAGGCACTCACCCAAGTGCTGGTTGCATACCACCAAACCCAGGAGACCATGGCCCAGATCCTCACTACCCTGCAGGAGACCCAGAGGCTTCAGAAGGAGAACAATCAGGAGGCCATGCAGCAGTGGCAGGAACATCTACACCATCATCAGATTCTTCCTCTGATGGCGACTCCCTGGTGGTGGCGGAACCTTCAGGCCCTATGCCTGCACCATCCTTGTCCACCACCGCCCTTACCAGCACTGCCCTACCTGTAGCTTCCCACCCCCTTGCCTGTGCCCGCTCACCCAGGAGGGTGGGCATCTCCTTCGCTGCAGGCCCCTCTGCCCATCCCCCATTCAGCCCTGCTGCCCTCAATGACAAGGCTACTGACCTCCTGAGGTCCACCTCTGTTGGGCAGACAACCATTGTGAATGCCATCCAGGGACTGGAAGCCCAGATTCAACAGTCAAATGTGTTCTTGGAAGGCATTCACGGCTCCCTGTCTGCCCTTCAGAGATCATTTCAGGCTCTGGCCTCCTCATTGATGGCAGCCAGTGTTCCTTCTTCTTCCGTCTCCACTCCAACTACCTGTTCCGCTTTCACATTCCTCGCCCATTTCCCATCCAAGGCACACTTTCATTCTAGAATGCCTCCCCTTCAACAGATCCAGAGCACAAGGACAATCACATGCACCACAAACGCCACCACCGCTATGCACACACTCACCATTGAGATGTACACACAACATCCACTCCCTACACTGACTCCCCCACCTCCTCTCCCCTCACACACGCAGACACCACATCATCAGTCCCAGGTCCAGCCACGTGTGCTGTTACTGCCACCGTCACCACAACAGCAGATCCCTATACAAGCACCCCATACTTCACATCTGCATGCACCACAACAGTCAACACAACCACATGCAGCACATCCACCCTACCTGCAAACACCACCCCAGCATTCACTCACACATCCCCCTGCCATCTCCCTGCGTCTCCTCCACTCCTCCTCCCAGTACACCTATACACCAACACTCATCCACCCAACAAACACCCAGCACACACATATCATACACCCAGGCACCAGCACCCAAACCACATCCATGTACACACCTGCCAACCATCCCCTCTCCCTTCACTCCTAAACACCTTATCCATGTCCTACCCGCTGCCCCTAAAAAAAGATTCCTCTATGAGTTTTCCCTCTTTCCATCCCCTGGTCCAGTCCCTGATCCCCCCCCAAACACCCTGCTACACTTGGCTGACTCCCGCCTTCGAACTCCCTGTCCTCCTCTGGGCTGAGCCATGCCCCACAGACAGCAGTCTGCAGTGCTTCCACAACAGGCACACCTGCCCTTCATACCTCCAGCCCTGGTAGCACTCCATCTGGGTCCCCTGCTGTCGTGGCCTCCACGCCGTCCCACCAAAGAAGGCAGGAAAGAGGGGCAAGGCTAAGGTGTCACCTGAAATCAGGGACCCCCCCATACAAACCCTGATCCCACCCCCCCACCCCAACCCCACATCCTGAGGTGCCTGCATGCCCCCATTGATGCCCCTGCCCTGTGGAGGTCTGCACATTGAAGTCAGGGAGTCAAGATGGGCACTCCTCATATGTCCAGTGTGCCAGGAACATTTGGACATTCATGCACTGGCCCTTGTGGCATTTTGTAAATATTTGTTATATTTACATATTTTATATTTCATATTAAATTTATCTGCAACGGTATAATTCGTGTCGATGCTACATAGCTTGTCCTGGCTTTCCTTGCACATGTTTGTGTGGTGACTTTGCGTTTGTGCGTGTATGTGTGTATACTAATGTCCTTCCCTCCAGTGTGTGCTAGGCTGGGGTACTTACGGCTAGTTTCTATGTCGGCCTTGCTGGTCCTGGATGTCAATGACCAGCAGAAACATTGGAAAGACTTGCAATTCACGTGCCATGGTGCCTACGGACATGCCTGTTTTCCAGAAGGTGGGTGCTTCCTTTTATGTTGTTTGTTTCCGCCATGGTTTTCGCGGCGGTTAGACCTCCCCAGAAGTCCTGGGGTTGTGCAAGCTCGTAATACGGTGGGTGGAAACTGTCTGACCGCCGGCCTGAAGCGGCCCTCTGCCGGCAACAGCTGTCCGCCCACAATTGTGGTCGAGACGGAAACTTGACTGTGTTCTGCAGATGCCTTCCCAGTACTCGCAATATGGTGGTCTATACCACCAGGCCCGGGGCATTGCAACCGCCATCTCCACCGCGGTGGTCCACTGACCGCCAAACTCGTAATGGGGGCAAAAGTGTCTTGATTTGTTTTGATCCTATTAAAATCTTAGTTTCCACCATATTTTAGAATTACAAAAAATCTGCTTAATTTTTGCTCCTAACTGCTGAATGTACCCAGTTAATTGCTTTCCTAACTGCTGAATGTACACAGTTCATTTACAGTTATTAACATTTTGTTTTGTATTACAAAATGAGATCCTACAATAACCCTTGCCACCCAAAATCTATACCCATCCTATACTCTAAAATTACCCTTATGCCAAAAACCCATACCCACCCTAAACCCTAAATTGACCCTTGCCACCCAAAATCCCATTCCAACCCAAACCCTACAATTACCCTTACCACCCAAAAGCTATACCCAGTATACCCAGACTAAACCCTAAATTTACTCTTGCTACCCAAAAACACATACCCACACCAAACCCCTAAAATACTCTTGCTGTGACAATACCCAACTGAAGTTCTAAAATTACAATTACCACTATATAAACAATTACTTCACGTTAAAAAAACGCAGAAATTCGCTGACAAAATAAAGGTTACAGGGACGTTATAGTTGGGTTCTGAATTTACTTGTACAAAACCATAGAAATTCAGCAGTTATAGTTCGAGCTTTTTCAAGTAACTATAACTCGCGCCCTAAGGTAACTATAACTCGCGCCATTGCCATTGTTCATTTTAGCTTTTTTTTTCAGTGAATTTCTATGTATTTTTAAAGTTTATCTCATAACTGTAACGTCCCTGTGATGGGCCGTTGCTACAACCAACGGGCCCGCCCTATTCCGAGGAAGTGAACGGCACTGCCACTCCAGACCTGGAAGTGCAGTGCTGGCCGCCCAATCCCCTTTTGCATCTGGGAGCTGAGGGGCAGGGACAGTGGCTTCGCGCCGTTTCTGGTTTGAAAACGGAGGCCGGATGAGGTGAAGGGGAAGAGACGGACGAGAGATGAGAGAGGAGCAATACCACCGAAGACATCAGCAACGGGAGACGAGAAGACGCCATAGACGACTGTGGATCAGAAACCCCTGACAGAGGCCCAGAGTCCAGTACCAGCGGTGCAGGAGGCGCCCAGCGTGCATTCCGGCCATGCTTAGGGGAAAGTGTGGCCCTCTCAGTGGGTGGCTAGCCTAAACTGGGGAAGGGAAGGGAGGACGGGAGGAGGGTACGAGCGGTATTTTGTTTTTGTATCTTTTTAGGGAGGGAGGTGATGGGACCGCACAATAAAAGGGAACAGCCGAAGGGTGTTTAGGGGAAATGTACGAGACCCAGAGATACTATAAGGACTCATAAACTGAAACAGGAGGCAGGAAAGAAAATAGGGAACAGGGGAAAAAAAAGAGAACCGGGGAAACAGAGAGAACAGAGAAAGAGGAAAAGGAACAATTATCAAAAAGAAGCGGAAAGCACAAAAGAAGAGAAACTAAAGAAGAGAGAGAAGAATAAGCAGCCAGAATAGGCCACGGAAAAGGCGAAGGAGAGCCAGACAGTAATTCAGAGAGAAGACAAAAGGGGAAAAAGGGGGGAAGGAAGAACATAAAATAGAAGAAATCAAAAACCCATAGCTGAGGATAGCCTACTTATCGGTCTTTTTCTCGCTCTTGTTCCCACATGCGCTTCCTGGGAGCCCGGAAAGGATAAGACGAGGAGAAGAATTACAGAAACAGGCATTGTGCACACGGGAAACATAAACCACTTGAACCATACCTTTAACTGCAATAAAAAGTCACCATAGCATTCGACCACTGACTACGTGTCCTCATTGCGCCGCCCTGCTACAGTCCCTTTAACCTTTGTTTTTTTTAGTGAATTTGTATGTTTTTTAATTGTATTTCTTAATTATAACATACCTGTAACCTTTCGTTTTGTGAGTGAATTTGTATGGTTTTTAAAATTGTATTAACTAACTGTAATATTGCTGCCTGGTTTTATTTTCTCCTGATATTTCCTTAACTAATATTGATATTATTATTAGTATTACATTTTTTTTATTTTTTCTTGCTCTGTTGATCCGGATCTCCAGTGCCAAAAAAGTTGAGGTCCAGTCCATGTGATCAGAGTGAGTCCGCGGTTCCGGAACCACGAATCTCATAATTTTTTTAAATTGGAGTCAAGCTCCACCTAAGTAGATATGATTTGTTCCACAGTCATTTTATATTTAAATATATGATTTTATGTGATGTCGGTAACCACGGATTCACACAGGGATTCGCGGATCCACGGATCCACTTGATGATGAAAGAGGAATACTGTGGTTTCATTGGTTATTTATGGACCACACCGTATAACAGTTCCATCCACAGCCTACAGTGTTTACTCTGCCTTAAACTCTTAGGAGAGAGCAGTGCTGTATTGAGGAGCTTTTGATTTGGGTGTTTTTCTATCATACCTTTGTCGAACACAGATGGCTTCAACCTCTGCAGCAGCAGTACAGCAAAAGGATCCCAGCATAGAGGAAGAAGAAGTTGCATCTCCTCCAAAGAAGGAAATTGAGGTGTGGAGGTATTTTACTATCAGCTCTGGGGAAAAAAAGTGACAGCTAAATATGTCACCTGTACCATCTCCGCAAAGCAGCTTTCAAGAGGAATTGCCAAGACGTATTCACATGGAACAAGTTCCATGTGGAAACACATCAAGTCAATACATGAAATGTATTACAATAGAATCATGCGTGAGAGAGAAGGTGCACCGACTTCAACCAGTGCTGAACGACAGTCGCCAGAAACAACAACTGTGCCATCCATTTTTCCACAGCTGGGAAGAACAATAACATACTGTTCTAAATCCCATGTTTTACTGGCTACAAAGGTTTCATCTGTTCCTGAATTTTCTCGTGTTATTGGCTGCCATCGTTGCTAGCTTTTCTGTTTTTTATTTGAACTTAGTTTTGGAGTTTTTTCAAGATGAAGCACGTTGCTTTTTAGTTTTTGTTTTTGTTCTTTTGTTTTAGAACCAGTTTAAAAAAAAAAAAAACAGCTAATCAAATTAAAAAATATATATATGTGTATAAGTATACTATACTCTATGTTTATGTGCCTGCATCTGAGTTTGTCTGCATCTATGTCTGCCTGTGTATGTCAGTGAATTCATTAGTCTGTCCTTATGTGTGTTTAGTGTGTGCATTAGTTTGACCGTGAGTGTGTGTATCAATATCTGCATGGGTGTGTTAAAATATGGATGAGTGTGTACCTGAGTGTGTCAGTGTATGTATTAGTATATACATATATGTATATATGTGCATCAGTGTGTGCAAGGGTGTATAAGCTTAGGTATCAGTATGTGCCTTGGTGTGGTAGTGTATACATCAGGTTGACAGCAGGTGTGTTATTGTATCAATTACTGCATCTCTGGGTGTGTCAGTGAATAGTTCAGTGTCTGAATGTGTGTTACTATATATATATATATGTGTGTGTGCCTGCATGTGTTTGTAAATCCATTTATGTGTCCATGGGTGTGTGAGTGTGTCCATGAATGTATGTATGGGTGTGTCAGTGTATGAAAGAGTATGTGGTTGTCTGTATCACTCAAAGTATGAGTGTGTTCTTAGGTATATTAGTATGCCCTTAAGTGTGTACCTGGGTGTGTTAGTGTATGGTTCTGAGTGTGGCTATGTGTGTTACTAAGTGCTTGAGTGTTAGCTTGGGCATGTTTCAGTATACATCAGTGTATGACTGGGTATGTCAGTTTAGCAATCAGTGTGAACCAGGGTGTGTCAGTGATTGTATCAGTGTGTACATGAGTGTGTAAATGTCTGTATGACTGTGTCCCTAGGTGTGACAGTGTTTTGAAGAGTGTATGGTGGGCTGTTTTAGTGTATGTATTAGTGCCTGTCTGGCCGTGTCAGTGGATGCAATAGTGTGCAAGATAATGTGTACATGAATGTGCCAGTGTATGGATCTGTGCATCCTTGGGTGTGTCAGTGTATGCCTCAGTAGGAGCACAGCAGTGTTAGTGAATAAGGCACTGTGTGGCTGGCTCTGTGGGTATGGTTCAGTATGTGTAAGGGAGTGTCAGTGTTTCCTTGTGTTAGTAGTTGGGTGTGTTAGTGTATGCATGACTATGTAGCTGGGTGTCTCAATATATGAATTAGTGTGTGACTAGAAGTGTCAGTGTATTTATACGAGTGAGCATGGCTGTGTCAGTGTATGTATCAGTGTATTTCTGGGTGTATTAGTGTATGCTTAGATGTGTGTATGGGTGAATCATTCTGCATATCATCGTATGGATGGGTTTTTCAATGAATTTCTAACTTTTTTTTAACTGAAAAGGGATACTTTCTTTGGGGCCTGGAATATGTCCAGGTTTTGTAGCCATTATTATAAATTATTTATTTTATATTAGAACTTCAAAAAAGGAATACATTGATGTGTGTGCCTGGGTGCCTCCGTGTATGAATGGGAATGTTCCTTGGTGTGTCAGTGTATGTATCATTGTGTGGCTGTGTGCATCATTGTATGTATATGAGTGCCCCTGGGAGTGCTAGTGTATGCATCAGTGTGTACCTGAGTGTGTCAGTGTATGAATGAGTGTACCTGGGCATATGTGTCTGCCTGGATGTGTCACTATGTGCATGAGAGTGTACCCAGGTGTCTCAGTGTATACATGAGAGTGGACTTGGGTGTCTCAGTGTATGCATCAGTGTGTGAGTGGATCTGTGAGACTCTATACCTGTGTTTGCTTTCATATATCAGTGTATGTCTTAGTGTTTGTCAAAGTATCTAAGTTAAGTGTCAGTGTTTCATCAGTGTGTCAGTGTATACATATCCGTATACATAGCTGTATTTACATTATTATGTTAGTATAGTATAATTAACTATCTGCAGCTGTGTATATTTATGGATGGAGAGAGATGTACTTAGTTACCGACATTACTGCAGTAAAACCGTCTTTTAATCTGTATAAAAAGAGACAAAACATAAGTTAAAGTTTGATTGTGTTAAGTTATCCATTCCATGTTTTCAATCTTTAATACAAATAATATAGTAAGGTTTATGACAAAACAAAGAGATACTACTATATAGAAATTACAAACATTATTTAAACTAAATTTAAATCCTATTATTCACCCCTCTCAGCTTCTATACTTTTGCACCATAAAATAAGTGCACATAGATCCTCATCCTTGAACAGCGGGTGAGGGAAAAACAGTCATATGGACTTTAAAAACAAAAACATAAGTACATAGCACGTTATTTCAAATTAACATTATTATGTGTGGCACTCACTAGAAATATTAACCAAACTCTTTTAGCTATAGTTGTCAAATTATACAAAGAATAATACAGCTTTTTAATACAATTAATGTGTATGAATCATAGTAATAGTTTAAAAAGTGTTGAAAGACATCACCCTTGGTAGACGGCATGATTTCATAAAGTCCAGTAATCCAGTAAAGAGGATTATAGTATATCATCTGTTTGTCTTTTTATCATCAGTAGGTGTATCTTGTAGTTCACAGATCGTGATCTCCATTTTTCGTTTAGTACTATGTCTCTGATTTCCATTCAAGAAGAAGAATATTTCAACATTTACAATCCCTTAGAAAGACACCACCCTTGTTAGGCGGCATGATGCCTTATGTTCTACGATTAAAAGTCCCCTACCTGTACTATTACATTTCCCTAGTAGTAATTCTCCTTAGACTTTTGGGTCAAGAATATAAGAATTTGGTAATTTATATGCTAAGCTCTGCTAAATGTGAGTTTACTATCACTACACTCTGTCCAACCAGTTGTATTTTTTATGCAGATGGTTAAATGGTCAGATGTAACACTTACTCCCTTGTGGAAAATAATGGATGTGCAGATATATGTTTTACTACAAATTGAGATTTGTCCTGCTCTAAAATTTGTAATTTGAGTTTCCAAATTAGTTCCATCTGCTTTGCATTGTTGTAGCAGTAAGACAATATACTTCCCAGTTTTTCTTATACTCAAACGTGAAAGGAGGTCTAAGTTGTATTTCAAGCATGTATTATTTTGTGAAGCCTATTTAAACAACTTTTCAAAACTGACAGTTTTAGAATCTGGTAGAGTTAGGTAGATAAATCGTTCTGAATCTATTTCTGTTATTGAAGAAAAGGAAACATTTTCACGGTCATGCTGCCATAAGTAACTTAGGGCCTGATTACCACCTTGACGGATTGGATACTACATCACAAACATGACGGATATCCTGTCCGCCACATTACAAGTTACATTTCATCCTATGGAACTTGTAAACGGCGGGGAGGATATCCTATCCGCCAAGGTTGTCCAAACAGGTCATCAATAGGTACCATCTCTTCTTCTAAAATACCTAGTAGGACCATCAAAGGTTCTTGTGCATCTTCTTGAGTATTTTTTGTGAAGTATACAGACCCAGTGCAGATATCTGTAAGATCTCTAATAGAAGAATCAACATATTTTTTTGTTATTTCACTGCATAACTGTTCTTACAAGCTCAACAGTGCAGAACATAATCGTTTTTCCTTTCTCTGTTTAAGTTTATGGACCACAGAAGGTAAACGGGGCAGTGCATTGAGAACTACATTAGCGTAGCGGTTGAGTCTAGGTGTATCTGATAACTGGTAACCCACAATTTCACCATAAGCTTTTCTATTTTTTTTTCTGATATTTCTTCCTTTTCTTTTTTCATCTTTTTCTCAGGAACATCAGTCAAAGCCTGTGAATTTTTTCATTTTGGTAAGTTAGTAGGCCTTTTGTAAACTGAATATTGTTCTAGATGTGGAATATCAGCCTACTCAAAAGGTTTTACTCCTGAACACAACTGGAATCAATCAGCATTTATTTTACTGTCATCAAACTCTATCAGATACAAACCAAACCAATGCATGGCATTGATTGATGGCAATGCTACATAAGACGTACCTTCCTTAAACACAGTGCCACGAATATTAATAAACACTGCATTTACACTTAAACCTTGAGATAGATGTATTGTTACAACATATGCGAGACATATTCGAAACTGCTTTGTATGTACATACAGGTCTTTCACAAGTAAGAAACATGCAGCAGATCTTGCTCTTTGTTTTACACCTTCAAGGTCATCAAATTTAATTACTAGATACTGAAATTCATTTCTGTTTGAATACAGAATAAGATCAGTTATTTTTCTCATAGCTCCTATAGCTAACCCTTCTTCAAAATTAAAATTATGTCATTACATGACCCTTCAGTTTTCACAAAAACGTAGACACTTTTCTGATCCTGCAGTTTTAGACACAGACTTTTCCAAAGAATTTAGTTTTGATTGTAGTTTATCACTCAGTAGTATTGTTACTCCTTGGTGTTTTATTAATTGATATACATTGTAGTATTTGTTCAATAAAGGATGTGCATTCTTGAATTGTAGGCATTAGACACACAATTGTCTTTTCTTGTTGAGTAAATTCAAACATTAGCTGTGCTGCACATTTTTTCAAAGGAAATATGTTCTTTATAACACGGGTTCACAGACAATGTTTTCCTTCTTTTGACAGTTTTCCTACTCTAATATCCTTCAGAATACTTCCATATTATATATCGGATGCTTGACGCATATCTGTAATGACTTCCTTGAATTAAAAATTTAACCAAATGTTTACATTTCCAATGCTTCCAAAAAATAACAAGTTTCTTCATGTCATGGGGTCTTGAAGATAGAAACCAAAAACGACATCTAGTATAAAACTTGCCTTTGCATCTATATCTTCGGTGGCAATACATGCCACAGTTATGTGTTTGGAAACTTAGAACTTGCTGTCTTAGAGGTTTGTTGTTATTGTCATCTGGGATGGTGCATGTAACATACTGCTCTGTAAAAGACAGTGCATAATCATCAATGTAAGTTTCAAAGTTTGGAGCACCAATTATAGATAAGAGCATGTGTATATGGGGAGCACCGCTTGCTTGGGATTCTTTAGTCCAAAAAACGACATATCCTGTTCACTATATTACTTCCTAAACAGATCTCTTACTGCAGAATATATACTTAGGCCCATATTTCAAAGAAAATGACAGATCGCGTTGCTGTGCCAAAATTGACAATGTCGCGATCTGTCACTTTCACAATGTAGGGATGTGCCGTATTTAATTGAATATGGCGCACCACTGTGTTGTCCCCAGCACTGGAGCTAAATTGAGCTGCCAAGCGCCAATGCAGGCAGCCTTGCACCATCGTGCAAGGATGTCTGCGTTGAGGGGTTTGATTGTTTATGTGTGGGAAGGTGTATGTATATGTTCACTTAAAAAAACAAAGGTTAAAAGGTTACAGGGATTTTATAGTTAGGCTCACATTTCAAACGTGCAAAACCATAGAAATTCATCTGCTATAGTTAGAGTTGTCTCAAACAACTATAACTCGTGCCCTAAGGTAACTATAACTCGTGCCCTCGCCATGTACAGTTTTTGTGTCAATGATATTGTCAATTATGTTATCAAAGATGCTCTGAGTGCTGTAATTTGTAGATATTACTTGTGCATGGATAACTCTTTTAACGTAAAGTAATTTTATTTACTATATGTTAATTCAGCCACCGCCAAACACAGCCTTTGCCTGTGCATGGGGGCAGATTGCCTGTATGGTGTGGTCTTCAGTCAGATTCTGCATTCAACCCCCCATAATCACCCAACCCAGCGCCACACATTGGCATATGGCCATGCATAGCAGGGTCTGTTATTCAAAATCAAATCCACCATAGATAGCAGTATTTCTGTATATTCCCATAGGCTGGCTGATCTTGTGTGAAGAATGTGTCTTAGTGCATGCAAACCCAAGTCATAACTTTTACTGGTATAGAATGCAACAACAGCCAATGTGACCATAATCACACTGGGGTCCCATTGGACATCATTCAACAAGCTCAATATATGTTTAGTATCTTTCATAAATATTGAAAGATTCAATACAAAGGGTTGTAAAAATGAATTCACAAAACCCGATATTCTTTCCGTTGGTCCTCCTATGCCAGATACTATAGGCCTACCAGGAGGGGAAGCAGATATTTATGAATCTTGGGCAAAGTGCACAAACAGGAGTACTGAGGACGGCCCACTGGTACATAAATGTACTCATCTTCATCCAGTAGGCATGTCATACCACATCTTCAGACATTTATTCACTCTGCAGGTAAGATTGAAAATGGGATTATGCGTCAATTTCTCATAGCAAGTGATATCCTCTAACTGCGTGTACATCTCATGTTCATAGCCTTTACGATTCATAACTACAATATTGCCACATTTATAAGCTTGCCGTATTTTCAAACTTTTATATCTTTGCAGTGTTTTCAATGCATCCTGTCCCCCCCGGCTGATATTATCAAGGGATCTAAGTACATCTGGTAATCTTTTCTGACCTACTTTATCTAAATCCTTACATGCCAATTTATAGGATACCTCTATACTATTATCATTGGCTGAAATCATTGTCCATTTAGATTTGTTCTTCAAAGCACTAGCAATATTATAGTCAGTTTGGAGATTCAGATCCCCAAAAATCTTTAATACTGTTGTAGGGTCATCTTCGTTATCTATAATGGATAATAGAGTAACCATATCATGAATATCTTGAATACAGAATGCACTAAGCTCCCCTTTTTGCTGTGGTATTATAAACCCTCTAGTAGTTGGAGGATTCATTTTAAAGAACTTTTTAAGTTTAAGACTTCTAACATATTAATACAAATCAATCTTTGATCTACAGATTTCACCAATGTACATAGGGCAGAAACCTAAACCCTTGCTCAAGAGCGAAATCATTTCTGGAGTGAGTATCTAATCCGATAAGTTAACCACACTCCTTGAACCGAGATCAGCCGTACCTTTTCTTGTCCAAAGATCTTGTTTTCATAGCAATTCTCCCTCCGGGAGCTTCCTCCTCTCTTTCCTCTCTGAGTTTTCTTGTGTGGTCTCCCCTCCTGTTCTGTCATTGGTTCCTTTTTTTGATCCTCTGTACTACCCGTGAAAAAGCGTTATCCTGAACCAATTTATTTGGTCTAGATGTGCCCACATCCCGTCTGTTTCACTGTCACTGGTCGGTGGTGCACTGAGGGAAGCTGAATCTGAGCTAACAGATCTTATCTCTTGTCTCTCCTTATTATCTGTCTGTATCAAATAATCATATTTCTTGGAAAAAGTAAATACCCTTCCACACCGATAATTAGCATCATCTCTCTTCAATTTCCTCGCCTTTCTCTGTTAAATCTCTTCTTGATGTCTCTGTAAAATATAATTGAGAATTTTGTAATTCTCAGTAGTGGGTTCAACCAAGTTCACTTTTTCAAAGTCATTCTCTAGTATAGCAACTTCTGCCTGCAGTTTAGAACATTTTCTGTCTGCTTTCTCAATGAGGATATCCATTGATCTCATTGAGCTAGAAGTAAGCTTCCTTTTCCATAAGGTCAGTAAGTCCATATACAAATCATCATACATTGGAATAATTTGTGACCTATGTCCTCTTGCAATTGTATTTACTTTCATAAATTGTTTCAAGGTGGCTCTATCCCACCACCATCTTTCTGATCTTATAAATTTCTACCTCGGACCTTCATTATGATGTTGGTTTTCACCCCTTACTGCCTCATTCAAAGTACTGCCCATGTCAAGATTTTTTAAAAGCTCTTCTACCATTTTATCCCTGTCCATCATGTGATCCATGTGTACTACTCGTATTTATATAGTCAATAACATATGGTATCTGAAGCAGCCTACCTATACAACTACTTTCACAAACTCTGGGTGTTTTACAGGTAACCAGCACTCACATATAATATACCATTGGAATTGGCGATACAATTGTTCTTATGAAGTTGCATGATTTGTACTGTCCTACTTTGGATGCCCGAATATTATCAGTACGATGAATTAGTTTATGTGCACCTTTTGCAAAACAATGATTGAACAATTGGGTGCTTGGAAACATTTTATTTCAAAAGTGGTTTCCACTTTTTATGGCACAGGGTGAAATTATGGTGAGGGTTCAATAGACGTTTATTGAAGCCTTACAAACAAAGGTCTATGGGCCAGATGTACGAAGCTTTTTGTATGGCGCAAACAGAAAAATTAGCTGTTTGCGCCATGCAAAAAGCACATCGCGATGCTCATTCCCATTTTGCGAGTCGGTAACCTGGTTACCGACTCGCAAAATGGGAATGCGAGTCACAAATAGGAAGGGGTGTTCCCCTTCCTATTTGCGATTCGCATCGCGATGCAGAATTGCTTTGTGACCGCGAACGCGGTCGCAAAGCAATTCGCAGTTACCACCAGTGTCACACTGGTGGTAACCCATTTGCAAAAGGGTAGGGGTCCCCATGGGACCCCTTTCCCTTTGTGAATGGCCCTGAAAAAAAAAATTCAGAGCAGGCAGTGGTCCTTTGGACCACTGCCTGCTCTGAAAAAATGAAACAAAAACGTTTCATTTTTTTGTTTGTATTGCAACTCGTTTTCCTCTAAGGAAAACGGGCTGCAATACAAAAAATAAACTGCTTTATTTAAAAGCAGCCACAGACATGGTGAGTGCTGCGAGTCGCAAGGGGGTCGCAAATTGTGACCCACCTCATTAATATTAATGAGGTGGGTCTTTGCGACCCCCTTGCGATTTGTAGATGGTGTCAGGGACACCATCCTGCATCTGGGTTTGCGACTCACAATTTGCGAGTCGCAAACTCTGACTTTCCTACATCTGGCCCTATGTGTATTATTTTCAGCCCTGAGAAAGACTTTGACAGAGAGATATTAAGAGAGAGAGAGAAAGAGAGAGAGAGATGGAGAGAGAGAGAGAGAGAGCATGAGAGAGTGAGTTTTTCTGGACCCTGATTAATAATATACTTAGAATGAGATATCCTAGGACAAATTGAAAAGAAAATGTATTTGTAAATTAAAAAGAGTGAGATCACTTTTCAGTATGTACCTTTGAAGTTAAAAGGAAAATGAAGCAGGAGAATGACTGCCAATACACCTCTACTAGAACCCTCAATGTGAATGTCTAAGACCTAAACCGCCACAACACAGGTTATTCCTGATTATGCAGCGTCCAGGCTTTATTATGACAGACAAATCAAAGATTTTGATGGTAAAAAAGACTTCAATGATTAATTACAAGGAATGGTTACCATTCAAAATACTTGTAAATAAACAGATACACTGCCATGAGGTATCAGGATTTGAACCTTCAGCCTACTGAGTGACAGTCGAAGAGGTTTACCAGTAGGCCAGAGGTGAGTCCGTTCTGGAGTGCATCAGAACTTAACAATAACATGTGAACCAAACATTTTGCTTGTGTGCCACTTTGAAGTCATTCTATGGCGAGACCATTGCTATTGTTATTGTAATGGTCTCTTCATAGAATGACTTCAAAGCGGCACACATGCAACATGCTTGCAGCCAGGAAAGGGCCATGGGGATCCTGAAGGCCCCTGTGGTCCTAGTTGGCTACCAGCATCCTGCGGGAGCCGGGAGCAATGTTTTCATCTCTTTGCCTGCACGCGTATTCGAGTGCAGGGAAAGGGATGAAAACTCTGCTTTCAGCAAGCAAGATCATTTTTAAAGCTTCTGCATGCTGAAAGTGGAGTTATGTTTGCTTTTGCTTGCCGGGAGCTGTCAGTGGTAAAGAAAATGTTGTTGTAAAGCCTTCATTGTGAAGGCATTTGTGGTTGTGTCGTTGTTGTAAATGATGCTTCCCATTGGACAGCTGCTTACCTGCCTGCCTTTGAAGATATAAGCTGGAGTTGCCCTTCAATTCACTGAATGTCACGTGGACCTGGAATCATGCAGACTGCCTTCTTCTGGGGATTTCAGAGAAGGAAGTTGAGTGCTCCCACTTCCCTCAAGTTACTGATGACACTTAGATTACATGCTCTTCTGCTGATCTTCCCTGTAAGGTAGCCCCCAAGCACCCCATGGAATCCATACATACATACACAGCTCCTCGAAGACTCACCTAAACCTCACCAGATACAAGAGGAGCCCTGTTCCAAGAAAAAAAAAACTACATATGCAGGGGAGTTGAGTGGTGACTTTGCATGGAGCTCATTTTGCCTCTGCAATAATGTGTTTTTTCCTTATCACTGACTTAGCAGTGTGTCCGACACCTGAATTGTTAGCTATTTACCTGGATTAAGTCATAGCTGAGTGGCCTGGGACAAGAGTTTGCCTCCATTTTTGTGGGTAAGGTCTTCCCTTTTCAGCACTGAGCCCAACCCCCACACCCAAGTGAGGGGTCACTGCCCACAAGCAGCTAGAACACTCCAAAAATAGGATATCCCCATTCTGGGTGACTAACACCACCAATCCTCATCACAGGGGGCAGGTATACCTCCATGGAGCCAGTAAACACGCTCTGGACGTTCTTTTAGTTTTCTTATGTGCTGTTTTAGATGAGCACCAACATTTGAGGCCGTGAACAGTAGATGTTTGCAAATATTATAGTGCTTGTATTGCCAGAGGCCGGAGTTTTACTTCCTTATTTATGCTTTACCGTAATCTTATATTTTGTTATCGTGTAATGTGTATTTTGTTTTGTGTGACATCTACGTTTTGGCCTATCATTCCTAGTGATAAAACATCTGTGCATCTCTTTTAATATATTAATATCTGTGCATCTCTCTAATATATTATTATAGTGTTGTGTTCCCACAGAACTTTGGCTTGATAGTCACATCTTTTTTGAAACTGTGATGATTGTGTTGTTCTGTACCTATACATGGACTTCACCAACTCACTTAAGATAGGCCTTAGATGCTCATTCTCAGAGTCAAGATATATTAATGAATTCAACTTTCCAGGACAGAGAAAACATGCAGGACAATGGCAGAGATGGACCTTCTGCCTTCTCACTTCACAGTGCTTAGTGACTTCTGCTTGCCATGGAGGAAATGCCTGCCATTAGTGGTTAGCACTTTGATTCGAGTTTGAAACACAGCCTCATTTACAAGAGGCCTGTGCCACCGGAATGCCACTTTTTATTATGCTCTGGTGGCGCAGGCCTCTCAATCATATATATAAGGTGACTCAAAGCCACCCTGCATGGCTCTACATGGCCTCATAGATATGGAGTAAGGCAAGGCAGCGCAAAGCACTGTGTTACTTTACTCTTCATCAAGGAGGTGTTCCATGAATGTTGCAATGGGTTTTCCCACACAACACCCACAGGTTTTTATACATTCCCAGATTTACAAGGATCTGTAAACTTGGGAATGCGTCAAAACTGTGTGCCTCCCCAAGGGAGGAGTAAAAAGGAGAAATAACTTTATTTTTCCTAATTTATTTCCTCTTTCTACGTGTGCTGCATTGTGGTGTCCCTTCCTGCACAAACACAATCATGCCAACAGTGCAGAAACCCTTCCGCCATGATGCAAGGGGGCCTGCATTGGTGCTAGGCACCAATTGGTGCGCCGGGGCAGGCAGAAGATACAGGAATGTCTCATATTTCATTAGTATGGCACATTCCTGCCCTCTCCTTTTTCCACAGGGCAGCACAGCAAAGTGACTTGCTTCGCTGCTCTGCATCAAAAACTCCTAAATGAAACCATAGAATATATCTTATTAAAGCAGAAAATAATTTAGAAGGTAATAAAGACTACAGTAGAAGTGGATCTGAGTGTGGTTTTGAAAGAGCCTGAATTGAGGAAGTTGAGTCTTGAGGAACCAAAAGAACAATGTAAAGGAGATATTTTAAATAACAAAGTTGTACTTTTATGCTATTTCTTAAATTACCAGGGAGTGCTCAGGTGAGAGTCTACTGAGACAGGACTGTTCCACATTACTTCCTATTCTCAACTCATCAAACCCCATTCAGGTGGCAAATAGGTTCTAAGTTTGGTATGGAATGCATGTTTTGTACTGTAAAGACAAAAGTGATAGGCACATAGTGCAGTTGCAACATCACCACCATTGTTTCTTTGCTGCTGAAAGGTTGCTTGTTCTTTTGAGTTTTGGCAACCATTTATAGAGGCCTGATCATTAGTGACTCCTTAATTGTAAATTGTTGTTCCACAGGATCACCCTTTTAGCGCACTCTGAGAGGGAAAACTTTAAATTGGTCTTTTCATCCTGTAGTCTGAAGGGGGTGGCCACTTGATTTATTCTGCCCAGGCTGGGACTGATGGCAGTTGACTCTTGTTTTAGAAATCCATAGCTTCACCCAGGGGAAATTGCCTACTAGCCTCTTAGGGGGTGATTCAGACCTTGGCGGACGGTGGAGGCTGTCCGCCAAGGTTCCGCCGCCGAATGACCGCACCACGGTCAAAAGACCGCGGCGGCCATTCAGACATTTCCGCTGGGCCGGTGGGCGCTCTCCAAAAGAGCGCCCGCCGGCCCAGCAGAAATGCCCCTGCAACGAGGACGCCGGCTCAGAATTGAGCCGGCGTAGTTGCAGGGGTGCGACGGGTGCAGTTGCACCCGTCGCGTATTTCAGTGTCTGCAAAGCAGACACTGAAATACTTTGCGGGGCCCTCTTACGGGGGCCCCTGCAGTGCCCATGCCATTGGCATGGGCACTGCAGGGGGCCCCAGGGGCCATCAAGTAGGTTAAGACTGTTCCAGGCCGTCATACATGAAATAAGCACTTAGCGCTGCTGAAGTTGACTCTTAGGTCCAAACTCTGACTTTTTCATGTGGTGACTAACATCTGAAAGTCACCTCCATTATCGAGTGGGGAATATCCAGTACATTAGCAGGAAAGACGGACTCTGGGATACTGTCCAGGGTGACGTTAGTGTGCCAACCTTGAGAGACTGTGGATTTTATTTAGCATGTGGTTTGTATATTTATATTAAATAAAACTTTTATTGCAAAAGCCGGTACTTGGCTGGACAATCAGTAATTGTGGATTCAGTGTGAATTCTGAGCCTATGTAAGCCTTACACCTACCGCCCCTAAAAATCCCTGAACTGATACTACTGAGAGTCAAGTTCTGAAGGTGTATTACTTAGCAAAGATGCTCAATTCAGTAGTAGGTCGGGCCCCGGGACATCAGGGGTAAATGGTTGCAACCCCCACAGTTGGGACCAGTAAACCCTGCCTACCCATGGCCCTCTGAAAGGTGCTCTGACAATAATGTTTACATTTTTAACATTAGATGTAGGAGCAATGCCTTGCTCTTTGGAAACGTTAAACATAAATATGTAATAGCTTCACAAATATTGCCAGAGCTCTGTTGTTAGGGTTAGTGCTAAATGTGGCCCTTTTTGCAGGGTTTTTCCTACACCTTTTGCCTTCTTCCTCCTATTTTTTCTGACTTGTTTTGGTTGGATGTAGCACTATGGGCACTTTATCATTGCTAATCAGTGATAAAGAGCATATGCTCTCTGGCTGAAATATATTGATGATTGGCTTATCCATTATTGGCGTATTTGATTTACTAGTACGTTTTTGGTATAGTGCACCAGGTGTGCCCAGGGCCTGTAAATCAAATGCTACTAGTGGGACTGCAGCACTTATTGTGCCACCCACATGAGTAGCCCTGCAAACATGTTCCAGGCCTCCCATTGCAGTGCCTGTGTGTGCAGTTTTAGACTCCGATGTCGACTTGGCAAGTGTACCTACTTTCCAGACCAAACCTTCCCACATGTTATTCACTCCTAAAGTATGCCCAGGGCACCCCCATGTGCAGGGTGCAGTGCATTTCAAAGACAGGGCATTTACTGGCGTGTCTTACATGTCCTGATAGTGAAATGCTGCTCAATTCAGTTTTCACTATTGCAAGGCCTAGCTCTCCCATAGGGTAACATGAGAATAACCTTGAAATATCTTTTAAGTGTAATTTCCCATTAGGACCATTTAGAGACATAGAGTTTAGGATCTCTGAACTCACAATTTAAAAATACATCTTTTGGTGAAGTTGGTTTTCAATTGTAAGTTTGAAAACGGCACTTTAGAAAGAGTAAACAACAAAGAAAAATATGCTGCTGCTGACCGAATTAATACAAACTCATTCATAAATGTGCCTTCATTTCCCTGAAGCTTTCCCTATGATGATGCAAACAGAGGCAACATAATATTGAGCAGCATGACTTCAATTAAGGCTCTTTCTTTTCATAACAATTGAAGTAACAAATTGGTGTTTGTATTATTCCTTGATGATGTTGGCTCACACCAATTGATTTGATTTTTGGGTTAAAGTTAAGTCACATTTTTGCTGACTACCAGCCAGGAGACTTACTCATCCAGTTCTGTGTCCTGAGGAGAACCCTTAAAGGTCATTACGGTTTGAAACATGTGGACAGCATCTCACAACCTGAGAGTTCATCGCAAAGGTGTCTCTAGCATGCAGGGACAGTGGATAAACTTTGAAATATTAGCCATCCCTGCTTGGTGCTGTGGAGGTTCAAAAGTAATGGACTTCTACCCTCTGGTTAACTCTCATTTATGGGGGTTAAGTGGACACTAGGTCATGATATCGCCTTGTGTTGAGTTTTGCATTTCAGAACTGGGACTCTTTTTGATTCAGAAGTAGTGTTGTTAGTTTATTATTGAATAGAAACAAATGCAATCTTCATATTTGTGTAAGTAATTGGTGATCACACTAATTTAGTTATGTGCTCACATTTATAAATGAGTTTGCTGTAATTCGGTCAGTATTGGCATCTTTTTCTGTGTTGTTGACACTATTTTGTGGCCCAGCCTTGCTGATCTTTCTAAGGGCCTGTTCCATCCTTTTCTTTTTGAACTTTTAGAAAGTGGGCCTGTCTGCTGAATACACATTTGGGTCAGGATGACAGTTGGACTGTTTGTATATTCACTTTAGACAGTCACACAAAAGGAGCTGAGGTGTTCCCTGCATATGCTGATGGCCCATCACAAAGGTGATGGGTCTTCCTGAGCTAGAGTGGTGGGAGGAGCTGACACTTGCAACTGAATAGGGCTGTGCCTGCTCTCACACAAAGGAGCCTCCAACCCCCTGGAGTATGTCTGGGGCCAAGGCAGGGAAAGGCAGGGTCCTGTGCACTACACAGACTTTTCATTGAAGTTTGCCTACTTAAAAGACAGAAATGGGTATAAGTACTGGACCTCTGACACCACAGAGTTAAAACACTTCTGGACTGGGGGCATTCTGCCAGAAACAAGAACTGGATGCTGTAGGATGGACTGCCACTCTGACTGTTGCTTTGTAGTGCTGGCCTGCGGCTTTCTGCTTCTGTCCTGGGAGTGAAAGGACTGGCCTTTGGTTTCTGCATCATGCTTTCCAAGGTTCTCCAGGGGCTTGAATTGAGCTTGCCTCCTGTTAAGAAGTCTCAGGGCCATCAAAGATTTCACCGACCAGCACCTGTGCTCTCTTGCTGAGAGTCCTGACTTGCCAAGTTGTGTAAAATCCACTTCCTGGGCCCTTGGAAGTGAACTCTGTTGCAACCAAGAAGAAACGAAGCACATCATATCCAGAGAGTCTTGGGAACCAGCATCGTTGTCTGACTTTGTGTGGGAGCCGTTGCCTCCCGCTGAGTGCAATGACTGGGACCTGCAACACAGGCTTGATGACACTGTCCAGAGTGCTGCGCCCCCATGGGGACACCCGACTCTAACTCTGACGCATCACCTGTGGCCCCATTGTATGATTGTGAACCCACAAAGTCTATCTCTCGCATTTTGTCCTGCTGGATTCATTGACCTTACAGCTCGTAAGGAACCGACGCCTCGCAACCAAAGCCTCATAATCTACCCTGCAACCATAAGGAGCTGACACTTCACCTCCGCTGCCTATAAGTAAGGAACTGACGCCTCACCTCCCCAGTAGCAGTAAGGAACTGGTGCCGCACAGGCTCCAGCAATGCCTCACCTACCAGACTCCATGCAACGTCTTTGTTTCCTCATGGTTTTCCAAAGTTCTGTACCTGGACTCGGTGCTACTCCGTGACCTGCCCATGATCCCTCATAAGTGGTGTCGGACTGCTGGGAACGACCCTGTAAAGATGCTGTAATAGCCCCAGCTATTGTGTTTCTAAGCGCTATACTAAGATTTAGGCCCTCATTATAACCCTGGCGGTCAGTGTTAAAGCAGCGGTAATATCGCCAACAGGCCGGCGGTAAAAAAAATGGAATCACGACAACGGCAGACACCATCATAGACAGCCACTTTAACACTTTGACTGCCACGTCGGTAGCAACAAACAGCGCGGCGGTCAACGCCAACAGACAGGCGGAAGACAATGTACCGCCCACCCTATCACAACCCGCCAATCCGCCAGCTTTTCCGGGGCGGTACCAACGCCATCAAAAGCACAGCGGAAACAGTAGTTTGAAGGCAAACCACTCAACTTTCGACATTCAACGAAGAACCAGGAAGCCATGGAGCCTGAAATACAGTTCCTGCCGATGCTGGTGTATCTGCTAATACACCAGGAACACCAAAGACGGCGGCAGCGACAACCACAGTGAGTACTGCTCTTAGCACACAGGTGGAGGGGAGGAAAAAGAGAGTGACACACACACGCAACACGCAACAACCCAACCCCCATCCTCACCCACAACACCATACACACAAACACATGCAGCAACATTACATTTACACCCCCGTATGCCCGGAAGAAGGCAAGGACAACATTAATTGAGTCAAAACTTTCATATATAAGAAATAGGCAAATAAAGTAAACGATTGGAAAAACCAGTATATACAAACAGTTACAATATGTACAGAAGGCCGTACACTGTCCTTTGCAAATGTCCATGGGCCAGTGGGCAAAAAAATCATGGGCAAAGCCCACACTTGACACCTGCCTCAAAACAGAGAGACCACTGCAGGGGCATCAGGTCGAAAACACACAGGCACCTCAGGGGAAAAGGGAGGGGGGCACCTCAGCTGGAAGATGGTACAACGCCACTGCTCCTGGAGGAGGCTTCATGCCCACAGCGACGTCCTGGGGAGGGCAAAGCCACAGTCTCTCAAGTGGGTGGTTTGCCCACTGCTTGGTCCTGGGGAGTGCAAAGCCACAGTCTCTCAAGTGGATGGTTTGCCCACTGCTTGGTCCTGGGGAGTGCAAAGCCACAGTCTCTGAAGTGGGTGTTTGCCCACTGCTTGGTCCTGGAGAGTGCAAAGCCACAGTCTCTCAAGTGGGTGTTTGCCCACTGCTTGGTCGCAAAGTGGGTGTTTGCCCACTGCTTGGTCCTGGGGAGTGCAAAGCCACAGTCTCTCAAGTGGGTGTTTGCCCACTGCTTGATCACAAAGTGGGTGTTTGCCCACTGCTAAGTCCTGGGGAGTGCAAACGCAGTCTCTCAAGTGGGTGGTTTGCCCACTGATTGGTCCTGGGGAATGCAAAGCCGAATTCTCTCAAGTGGGTGTTTGCCCACTGCTTGGTCCTGGGGAGTGCAAAGCCACAGTCTCTCAAGTGGGTGGTTTGCCCACTGCTTGGTCCTGGGGAGTGCAAAGCCACAGTCTCTCAAGTGGGTGGTTTGCCCACTGCTTGGTCCTGGGGAGTGCAAGGCCACAGTCTCTCAAGTGGACGTCTACTCCACTGGTTCTGGAGGTGGCTTTGTGCCCAGTGTGCTTCATCCTGCCAAGGAAAGTGATAGTGGATGCATATCTCCACTGGTTCTGGAGGGGGCTTTGTGCCCAGTGTGCTTCATCCTGCCAAGGAAGGGGTGAGTGGCTGCCTTTCTCCGCTGGTTCTGGAGGGGGCTTTGTGCCCAGTCTGCTTCATCCTGCCAAGGAAGGGGTGAGTGGCTGCCTTTCTCCACTGGTTCTGGAGGGGGCTTTGAGCCCAGTGTGCTTCATCCTGCCAAAGATAGTGATAGTGGATGCATATCTCCACTGGTTTTGGAGGAGGCTGTGTGCCCAGTGTGCTTCATCCTGCCAAGGAAAGTGATAGTGGATGCATATCTCCACTGGTTCTGGAGGAGGCTTTGTGCCCAGTGATGCTGCACATGGGGTGTGGCAGTTCCCATTCCCTCACCTGGGTGTCTGAGGCACGAGATGGGCAGGGAACAGGTAGCATGATACCCCATGGAGGCAGAGGCACACTCCATCTTGCGGCGACTAAGACTGCAAACTGCTGGTAGTGCTGGTGGTAGTGCTTCAAGTGGTGGCGGTAGGGTCCAGGCCGCCTTCTGCATACCCGGACTGCTGCCCACTGGGGATGCTGCTGATGACAGATGAGGTGGCACCGGCTGGGCATGTGGTGGTGCAGATGGTGGTGCAGGTGGCGGTGCTTGCAGCGGTGTCTGCAGCGGAGATGCTGTCGGTGCTGGCCATGGTGCAGGTGCTGGTAGTGGTGGAGGGAGACACCAGGCCGTCTCCTGCAGCCTCGGATGGCTGCCCACTGGGGATGATGCTGCTGACAGTTGTTGTGGCACCGGCGGTGCAGTTGGCGGGGCAGGTGGTGGTGCAGGTGGCGGGGCTGTCTGTACTGATGGGGAGCACCAGTCCCTCACCTGGAGGCTCCAAGGCCTGAAGTGCCTTGCCTTGTGTTTTCTTCCCCTTCCCCACCTTGGCAGACGCTGCTGGGAGCTTGGCACTGGAAGATGCAGTTTTGGAGGAGGCCTTGCTGGGAGGGTCGTGCTTCTTGCCTGTGCTGCATGCTGGCCGCTTCTTCACCTAGGCAGGTGGCGGAATGGGTGGTCCTTTGCAGGGGTCGGTGACACACTGGCTGCCCTGATGGATGCCCCCTTTGATCCCCTGGGACTTGCTGGTACCACAGCGTCTGCCGACTTGGTGGCTGAGGTGCTGGCCTGGGATCTTGACACCCTGGCCCGAGGGGAAGGACAGGGGTGGGGGAGGCACAGGGAAGAGGTCAGAGTTTGCAAGGAAAAGTTTTCTAGAAACACTGGGACGGGACGATGGAAAGGGTGTGGGAGTGGAGGAAGAGGGAGTGGTTGTAGGAGTTGGACGTCTGCTGAGTTTGGGTGAAGGTGCATGGGTTGGATGCTGTTGTGAGGTGGATGGCTGTTGGATGGGTGGGTGTTTGCGTTTGTGTACTTTGGGAGGAGGGGTCATAGACACAGTGGGAGAGGACACAGGGGACGTGTGCATGGTTGTGGGGGTGGTGACTGCACGTGAGGGCTGTGTTGTGATGGGTGTGCTGATGATGGAGGTAGTGGATGAAGATGAAGTGCATGTAGGTGTGAGTGGAGACGGTACTGGGAGGGGGGTGGATGACGAGGAGGAGGGGGACACAGTGGAGGCAGTGGATGTTGGTGTGTCTGCATGTGGATGGTACTTGTGTGAGTGCCTGTGAGATGAAGTGTGGTGCTTGTGTTTGCCTGAGCCACTTCTGTGTGTTGATTTGTGTGATTGCGGGTCTGACGGTGTACTTGGGATAGGCTGGGGGTTGAGGGGATTGGGACTGGGTAGAGGAAGTTGGAGGGGGGAGGCTGGACACAGGGACAATGGCTGCCATCAGTGCTGAGGTCAGAGCCTGAAATGCTCTCTGTTGGGCCGCCACGCCAGAGTAAATGTCCTCCAAGTATGCATTTGTTTGTTGCAAATGCCTCTCGACATCCTGGATAGCATTCAGAATGGTTGACTGCCCTACAGTGTGGGATCTCAGGAGGTCAATAGCCTCCTCACTGAGGGCAGCAGGGCTGAATGGGGCAGGGCCTGAGGTGCCTGGGGCAAAGGAGATGCCCACCCTCCTGGGTGAGCGGGCACAGGAAACACTCTGAGGGGCTGCTGGGAGGGCGGTGCTGGTGGGGGGGTGGCGGCTGTACCTGTTGTTGCTGTGGGCACAGAGGAGTCTGCCACTGCCAGGGAGCTTCCATCGGAGGAGAAGTCGCTGTCACTGGCCTCCCCTCCTGTCCCCATCTTGGAGCTCCCCTCGCCCTCCGTCCCGCTGGTGCCTTCAGCCTCTGTGGATTCGACCTCCAGGCCCATATAGGATGCAGCTCCCTCCATCGCCGGTGCCTCTACTCCTCTGCCAGATGATGCTAATGCACACAAGGACAGGGTGACAAAACAAGAAGGGGGGGAGAGACAGAGAATACACTTGGTCAATGCCAGCAACAACACTACTGTTGGCGTACACAACACACAGGGAGCTGCCCTATGCACTAGGCCATGCCTAAACTTGCACTAAGGAAGTCACCAGCCCATGGGGTACAATGCCCAACGCCAGCATCTGCACACCTGACACCCACAGGACCTTGCCCAGTAGTAGATGCCCACTAGCACCATTGGGTTTGGAGTGCTTCAGGGCCTACACACAAGGGACCTACCCTGCCATGATCGCCCTGGCCTAGGGGCACCCACAGCCCACATCCCCCACCCAGCTGGCTCCTAAAGCGCGCAAAGTCAGGATTCAGATTCTGTTCTCACCCCCTTGTGGATGCTGTGATGCCCTCAAGCACCCATCCAACTCTGGATAGGCCACCACCAGGATGTGGAACATCAGGTGAGTCATGGTGCGACGGGCACCACTTCCACGTTGGGAGGCCAGCCCAGCTGGGCCTCTGCCGTTTTCTTGGTCCAGCAGTGCAGGTCCTCCCATCTCTTGCGCCAGTGGGTGCTCTGCCTGTGATAGACCCCCAGGGTCCGCACCTCCTTGGCGATGGCACGCCAAAGACCCTTTTTCTGGTGGGCGCTGATCTAGAGGGAAAAGACAGCAGAAAATTAAATTACTCACCCGTCCGGACCGGCATACTCAGTGCCCCCCAATTCCCATCCATGCCCAGACGCACATACTCTGACCACCTCTCATGGAGCACTCAGGCCAGGACGCCTCACCACCCCCCAACATGTGGCTTACATCCACACCACTCCAAACATGCATTGCCCACACATCATGCTCACAGTGTACTCACCTGTTTGTCTGGAGGACCGTAGAGTAATGTGTACTGGGGTACGACCCCATCCACTAATTTCTCCAACTCAGCAGTGAAGGCAGGGGCCCTTTCCCCAGACATTCTAGCCATTGTTGCTTCCAGACTCAGGTCACAGCAGCACTTGCAGTGTAGGTCCTCTTCTGTTGACGGTCAGGTAGCAAGTGATTGAACAGAGAGAAAATGGCGGTCACATCCGCGACGGTGCATACCGTCACCGCCGGCGTACATCGTCATTGGCTCCTGGGACCCATGGGGTCCAATGTTAACCAATGTAGGATTGCGCCACGGTCTTCAACTGCCTACCGCGACGGTGTACAACACCAGCGCAGTTACCTCATATCCCATTGTCCCACTTTACAGGTCAGGCAGCTGACATTTTATGGGCCCACAAGCCATTATTTTGGACTGCGTCACACATATCTAGGCCTTGCCTAAACACTCATACAGGCATATGTCGATTTGCTAATATTTCTGAGTATGCTGTGTTTACGTACCTCAGAGTTGGTTGACTCTCTGCTCGCTGTTCTCCTCCATAGGCACCGTCCGCTGTGGCATGTGAGGAGACGGTGGCATCCTCCGGTGTACAGACCGCTGGTGGACCTGTCGACAATGGAGGAGCGACATGTGATCATCACCTACAGACTTGATCGTGCCACAATCCAGGAGCTATGTGCCCAGTTGGAGCCAGACCTGATGTCAGCTATCTGCCATCCCACAGGAATCCCCCCTTAAGTGCAGGTGCTGTCAGTACTCCATTTCCTGGCAAGTGGGTCATTTCAAACAACAGTGCCCATAGTATCAGGGAAGTCCCAGCCTATGTTTTCCAACGTTTTGTCCAGAGTGTTGTCTACCCTGCTGAAACACATGCGGAGCTACATTGTTTTCGCTCAGGTGGAGGATTTGCCTACAGTGAAAGGTGATTTCTATGCCCTGGGACATATCCCCAGCATCATTGGTGCCATTGATGGGACACATGTGGCCTTGCCCCCCCCCGCAGGAGTGAACAGGTTTACAGAAACCGGAAGAGTTACCATTCAATGAATGTACAGATGGTGTGTTTGGCCGACCAGTACATCTCCCATGTGAACGCCAAGTTTCCTGGCTCAGTGCATGATGCTTACATTCTGCGGAAAAGCAGCATCCCTTATGTGATGGGGCAACTCCAGAGGCACCATGTGTGGCTATTAGGTGAGGACATGGACCCTATACAGTGTGGATAGTTTTCTGGGTCTGGGGTTGTCCCTAAGGGTTAGTGTGTGTCTAACAGTTGTCCCTCGACATTTGCAGGTGACTCTGGCTACCCCAACCTGTCATGGCTACTGACCCCTGTGAGGAATCCTAGGACAAGGGAAGAGGAACGCTACAATGAGGCCCTTGGGCGAACTAGGAGGGTTATAGAGAGGACCTTCGGCCTCCTGAAGGCCAGGTTCCGGGGCCTCCATATGACAGGTGGTTCCCTATTCTACTCACCAAATAAGGTATGCCAGATCATCGTGGCCTGCTGTATGCTTCACAACTTGGCTTTGCGACGACAGGTGCCTTTTCTGCAGAAGGATGGCCCAGATGGAGGTGTTGTGGCAGCTGTGTAGCCTGTGGACAGTGAAGACGAGGAAGCTGAAGAAGAGGACATAGACAACAGGAATACGGTGATCCTGCAATACTTCCAGTGAGACACAGGTAATAAGACAACACAGCCTGCTACATTTGATTTAATTCTACTACCTCTCATCTGTCTGTCATTTTCACCCAGTGTATGGTCACTGAGTTGTCACTTTCCCTTACGATTTCACAGATGTGGGTCCCACTGTGTGACATCTGCTTTGTTTACGCATGGACTAGTGCTGTGTGACATAGGTATGTTGACATTACATTTGATATAACATTTTGCTACTGCAATTGCAAATACACATTTTCCAAAGCACAGACTGACTCCAGATTGTTTTTTGATTTAAGGGTGTTTATTTAAGTGCTCAATAGTGGAGGGGGTTGTAAAATGGTCAGGGCTGATGGTAGAGGAATGTCCATGGCAGAGTCCAGTTTATTTAGTCTCACAGGTGCATTGTCCAAAGGGGCAGAGGAAGTGGAGCTGGGGCAGTTTAAGTATGGACAGGGTGACAAAGTGGGACAGAAGGATGACAATCAGGGTGGTCTCATTTCTTGGCGGGGGTCTTGGCATTGTTCTCTGTCTTTGTCCTGGATCTCAGGGACCGTTTGCGGGGTGTTTCTCCATCTGCAGGGGGTGGGGTGCTGATGTCGTGGTCCTGTGGCGGTGCCTCCTGTCCACTAGCGCTGGCGGAGGTGATAGGTAGTTCATCGTCCAGGCTAGTGTCAGGGGCCCCTTGTTGTGCCACAGTGTCCCTCCTGGTGTTCACGAGTTCATTCAGCACCCCTACAATGGTGCCCAGGGTGGAATTGATGGATTTGAGTTCCTCCCTGAAGCCCAAATACTGTTCCTCCTGCAGCCGCAGGGTCTCCTGAAACTTGGCTAGTACCATTGCCATCGTCTCCTGGGAATGGTGGTAGGCTCCCAATGATGTTGGAGAGGGCCTCGTGGAGAGTGGGTTCCCTGGGCCTGTCCACCCCCTGTCGCACAGCAGCCCTCCCAGTTCCCCTGTGTTCCTGGGCCTCTGTCCCCTGAACCGTGTGCCCACTACCACTGCCCCCAGGTCCGTGGTGTTGTTGGGGTGGTGGGTTAGCCTGGGTTCCCTGTAGTGGTGGACACACTGCTGATTGACGTGTCCTGGGGACAGAGGTATGGGCCCGCTGGGTGGGTGCTGCGCTGGTGTCTCCAGAGGGGGCAAGCTCTGTAGTGGCCTGTGCCAGTGTGAGGGGAACCGACTGTCCCGAGGTCCCAGATGGGCCGGGCTGGTCATCTTGATCCAGTTGGACAGAGCTGCTGTCATCACTGTGGGCCTCGTCTGTGGGTGGAGTAGACATATCTGGACCCTCCTGTCTGGTGACGTTGGGTAGGGGTCCTGCAGGGGTGTAAAGGCATGATTATTGCATCTGTGTGTGCCATGGTGTGCAATGGGGGGGGTGACCGTGTACCCCAGTGCTTGCATTCCTGTGTAGGGCCTTGTGTGATAATGGTTTAGGGGGGTGTATGGGTATGTTTAGTGGCCATGCATTGGTGATGGGTGTCAATGCTTTGGTGTTACTTGCAGGGCATGGGTTTGGGATGTGTGTTTTGTGATATTGGGACATCTGTGAGGAGTTGGAGTGATGAGGGTGAGGGCGAGGGTGGGGGTATGTGATGGCATGCGGGTGGGGGGGGGTGAAAGTAGTGAAGAGTGACTTACCAGAGTCCATTGCTCCAGCTACTCTTGCGAGGCCCTCAGGATGCAGTATAGCCAAGACCTGCTCCTCCCATGTTGTTAGTTGTGGGGGTCCGCCGCCAGTACTCTCAACCGCGATGTGGTGTCTTGAGACCACGGAACGCACCTTCCCCCCGTAGGTCGTTCCACTTCTTCCTGATGTCATCCCTCATTCTTGGGTGCTGTCCCACTGCGTTGACCCTGTCCACGATTCTTCGCCATAGCTCCATCTTCCTAGCTATGGTGGTGTGCTGCACCTGTGATCCGAATAGCAGTGGCTCTACCCGGATGATTTCCTCCACCATGACCCTGAGCACCTCCTCAGAGAACCTGGGGTGTCTTTGCGGTGACATGGGGTGGTGTGGGTGATGTGTGGGGTGGTGTGTTTTGTGATGTGTGGGATGATATTTAGAGGTGTGTTGTGTGAGGTGCGTGGATGTTGTGTGAGTGATGGTGTTGAGTGCCTGTAGATGCTAGTTTGTAGATGGTGGTGTCTCTCTCTGGCCCTCAGTCGCAATTGTGGTCGTAAGGGTTTGTGGGTGATGTGGGTGTGTGTTTTATATTGTATTGGATGTGTGGGAGTGGTGTGTGTATGTGTATCAGGTGTGTGTATTTCTAATTGTCCAATGTGGTTGTGTTTTGTAAATGTGTGTGTATTTTGAGTGCGGTGGTGTGTACCCCCAATGGAATACCGCGGTTGAAAGACCGCCGCATGGATTCGTGGGTCGTGATAGTGTGGGCATATTCCTGTTGGCGTGACGGTAGAGGTTTTGTTATCGCCAGTTTATCACTGACCTTTGGTGTGGCAGACTTGTGTGGGTGTCTGGATTTTGGCAGATTCCGAGCTGTGGGTCATAATGACTGTGGCGGAATTTCACAGCCGCAGCGGTGTGTTGGCAGTCTTCTGCACGGCGGTAAGCGGCTTTTACCACCAATGTTGTAATGACCCCCATAATAGTCACATTTTGAATGAAAGTGTACTGAAAATATTATTATAACAAAATAAATTGAAAAATTATAACATTTTAATTTTCATTAAACTATAATCTTTTTTACAATCTCCCCACTCTTTTCAGCTAAAACCCAATAACCCACCACTAAAAGTATAAACCATTATTTATATACATTAACATAAGTAAAAATACATATTTTAACGATTTCATAACTAATAAATTATCTTACTAAAAACACAAATAATAACATTCTTACGATATAGAATCAAACATACTACAAGAAATTATATAATAATTAACACTTACAAATACTATTACATTCAATGATATTTTCTACATCAATATTCTTTAAAAAAGAAAAAAAACAACACTAAAAATGATACTTTTACCTTTTACTTTCCTGTTGACTATATTTTTGACATTCCGGTATTCCTGACACAATATTTTTGTATGAGAGATTTGTTTTTTCAAAATTTTGTCCAAACACCTTCATTACCACAGGGACTGCCTCTCCCACATGATAACATTAGCATACCTTTTTTCATTCAATAAGTGATAATTGGAAGCAGATAGGAAACATACGTTTGGTCTCTAAAGAACAGTCATTTTAAACGCTCTTAAATGATTAAGGGCCTCATTACAAGTTTGGCGGTCTGACGGGGACCGCATTACGAGTTACACAGCCAGGCCAGCCAAAAGACAACTATAATCCTGACACTGCCAGGACCCGGGAGGGCAGAAAAGAGGCAGTCTGACTACCGACACCGCTAGCCCATCAACCAACCACCCAACCTATTACATGTTGTAAATCGCCATGGCAGTCTTCCAATGGCTGTGCGAACCGCTGCGGTCCCCACAGTAATACACTACACCACATTGGCTGCATTTAAAGACAACACAGCTGACACACATTCACACATTCAATACACCTACCAAATACATTATATAACACACGCCTACACACACCACAATCCTTTGCATCTGCCATGCCAAACACAGAAGCCAGATCAACTACAGAGCAAACCAAACCATAGATTAGGCACCTCACTATCTCTCACAAAGCACATATCACACATCCTCACAACACCCCCAACACACAGATTTGCACCCTATCACACTAGCTACTACCCTTTGTGAAGAGAGGGGCCCAGAAGTTCACAACCCAAACTTTGCATAGGTGGGAAGGAACGTGTCAGTGCTGGTGAGGACTTGAAATCACATTGCTCCTCCCCTGTGGTGCGGGGCGTGCTGTTGTGGAGAGAGGAGCCCATGACTTTATGGCCCAGACCTCACAGAGGTGAGGAGGAGCTTGTCAGCTTGACTTCCGGGACAAGCGCTTCCCGGGTAGGTTTCCAGCTGCTGGACTGCACGACTAATAGACATGTGAGTCCAATGATTCGTTTGATCCCAAGGAACTCGTTCCCGAGGAGGGGAGGGTCTGCTTATTTAGGCATTTTACAGTGCAGTGTTTAAGTAAGTAATTTTACTTCTTCAGATTATTCATCTAAGACATTTGGCATAGCAGAAAGAGTGTTGCATTTATTGGTCCTGACCAAGCGCCGCATGATCGGTAGGGGCAACGAGGGCGCAAAACATGTTGACCATATATATGATTATGTACTGAAGTCATAGGGAATAAGGTCCCTATTATACTTTTTTCTAGTGAGTGGAGGACCCTTATTCCACGTCCACTCCTGATTTGTTTTTAATCTTGACCAAGGCTCATAATTCCAATAAAATTCATAGTTTAGAGCTCCTTGAGCCAATTTAATTCTGCTTTTCACTTTCTACAAGGGTGGGTTTGAATTCTTTCCTCACCCTGTTTTTCGGCACAAGCTGTTACTGAAGATCTTCGGCTACGTGCCCCCTCCTGGGGGCCCGTCAGACATTGCAGTGCTGGTCTGTCGTGGAGCGGGCCCTATGATGAAGCATGACATCCAAAGGATGTGTGAGGGCCTGCATTCCTAAATATTAGGAGTACCGGAGTTGAACCTGAGTCTACATACTTTTTGTTTAGGAACAGTGAACGTTTTTTTGATGGAGCTTGTCAGAGCACTTGAAATCACGCGGCTGCTCCCTCACGGTGCAAGAGTAGGAGCCTTCACTCGTCATCACCCAGAAGAGAACGGGCCAGGTCACCCCTCTAACTGCCTACATCAGGATCTTTAGCAGTGAGTCACAACCCTTTATTTCCAGCTGGAGCAACACCTGGGAGCTTATATATTCAAATTTATGCTGGCCCCTAGGACTGGAAGGTGCTTGACTTACCTGCATCCTACCCGCATCTTTTAACAAACTAACTGTATTTCCATTGCTTGAGACATGGGGAGTAAGGAGAGTCATGGGGAAGACAGTTACCTGGGGACAAGGACAATGTGAAGGATATCATGCCCCCTAGTACCACATTGTACTCTTTCCTGCCCAGAACTGTTGGAGTCATCTCTAATGAGGTTGACTTTGCAGACAGATGTCTGTCCCTGGACCATGGAGTATGCCTGAGCCCCAACTCCTTGGGTCATTCCAACAACCAACTGTGTGCTGGGATTTGCAAAAATCTGGCTATATGCAGTCCGCCAACTAAGGAAACTGAGTTACCAGGTTAATTTTCCACTCAGATGTGACCCCTCAGTCATATCCCACACCAGTGATTATGGGCTGTCTACCAAAAGAAAACGTCAGCTAAAGCGTGCCTCCAGCTGAAAGTCTCACACTCTGAAGTGCCTTGGCAAGATTTCTTCAGATATTGAGATTCTTCGTGTGAGCGGCGTGGTTCTGGTGCAAACAGGTCGATTCACGGTTACCCAGAGCACAAAAGCTTCAATTCAGGAGCCAAAAAAACACTTCCAAGGACCCAGGACTGGAGAGGTGCCACTTGGGGGTCAGGAGCTGGTGGAAGGCGGGTCCAGGAGCTGTAGCAGGAGAGTTGTAAGCCTTTTGTGTCCCTGATATTTCAGAAAACAGGAGGCAAGCAAGCAAACCCATGGAGTCACTTTGGTTCTGGGATGCAATGATGCAATGCTTCTCAATCCCAGGCAAGATCACCGCAGGCAGCATGTCAGCTTAGCAAGGTAGGACTCCAGCAGAGTAGCAGCTCAGCAGACTGGTAGCCCTTGTAGCAGCACAGCAGTCCGTCTTCCTGGCAGAGTGTCCACAAGTCTAAAAGTGTACTGAGTTGGGGATGTCAGAGTTCCAGTACTTATACCCAATTGTCCCTTTTATGTGGGGGAGACTTCAAAGAAGGGTCTTTGAAGTGCATAGTGGTCCTTCCTTCCTGCCCTGGATCAAGACTTACTACATACGGGAATGCAGCCCTTTGTGTGTGTCAGGGCACTGCCCATTCAAGTGTAAGAGCCAGCCCATCCCTCCCATCCAGCCCAGGATAGCTCATCAAGATGTTAATGGCTTATCAGTCACACCTAAGCTCCCTTTGTGTCTGGTTGTCTAGAGGAAATGCACAAGCTCAGCTGTCACTCCACCCCAGGTGTGTATTGGTGACAGGTAGTATGCACCAAAGTAAGAAAATGTCAACTTTCTAAAAGTGGCATTTTCAGAACTACAATTTAAAATTTCACTTCACTATCAGTTTTGATTTTAAATTGTGAATTCAGAGAAATCAAACTTGACAAACTTATCTCTTCCAGATTTGGAATTATACTTATAAGATGTAAAAGGTAATACCAATGTTATCAGGCGGGGGGGCATATGCCTTGCAGTAGTGAAAAAATAATCTCTGAGCTTTTGACTACCAGAGAATGTAAAACTTAAATGTACATGTCATGCCTTTTAAGTACACTGCACCATGCCCTGTGGGTCACATAGGGCCTACAGTGGGGTGACTTATGTTTATAAAAAGAGAATGTTTAGTCCTTGCAATTCAGTGCTTAGTGGAGGATAGTATCCGTAGCTAGGTCTCTTGCCATTCCAGGGTCATTTTGGGACTTGTAAAATAAGGTCTTTACTGCCCCCTGGGTGTAAGCTTCAATACTGTAAGATTAATTGAAAAGGTTAGGCTTACCAAGGTCTTCAAAGGCTTGCTTAATATGGACGAGTCAAGGAACTGAAGCCATATTATCTAGCCTAGTGCAGTCCTCCAGGACCAGACAGGAGAAACCGGTCTCTGGTGAGGACCATTGTTTTAGCCACAAGAGCAGGGGAGGGATTCTCACATGGTCCTCCAAGTAGGCGACTCTCAGTTCTATGTTGTGATGTAACTTGCTGTGGTCTTGGGAATAGCTAGCAACCTACACAAACATTTATTTTCTAGGGATCACAAATTTCCTGGCTTGACATAATTCCAGACTTTTACTTTTATACAGTGATATCAGTTTTTTAGTCATTGGACAGTGTCATCTATCAACAAGATCATCAGTAATATACATTAGTATGCTACTGCTACAAACAGTTTTCAATTTTTATCGACATTGTTAAAGCAGAATTTTAATGAAATTATTAATGAATATTCATGTATCCTGAGTGTTGGATTTGCGTAGAAAATGTATTTACCTAGAGAAAAATAATGCACACATTTGAAAGTGTGACCACATGAGTGGCCGTCAATATTCACAAAGTGTACTTATTAATGGCTTATTAATATGAAAAGATGAGCTTATGTTTTATTATTAAGGGTTATGCATTAAGTATTATCTGTATTAATTGTAGACCTTAACTTAGCAAAGGTCTTTGCCTAGTCGCATGGCCTCATGTCAACCAGTATTTCTTAGGCATTTAATAAAATGTATGCTTAGAGAACTAAATTGTTATTTTCCACTATGCTGACCTATTGTGCTCGTCGCTAAAATACTTTCTCATGAGAACTGCTTGCTAGAAGACGCTGTTCTTGCTAATGCAACATTGTTGATGTAATGTGTGTAAGACTGGGAGAGTACAATGAAGACACTGACTGGAGTATAAGCTGCAACAATATTGTTACCTGATGAGCCAGATGAATGAGAACAGTATAAAAGGAGCCAATCATCGACATGTGAACCATGTATTAGTAGAAATGCAGATTTGAAGTTTTAGTTTTATTGGACAAAGTGTGAACATGCGATCCCTTGACCAATAGGGACTTGGGAAGTAGTTTTAAGGAATCTAACTTAGTCGGACTGCACTGAGGAGAAGAAACTATTGATGTTGACTAAATTGTTTTGCATGGAGCCCAACACGTTCATTCTAATCTGGTGTTAGTTAAGTTCCTCACTTATGAAAATCAATACATAAAGTAACATTTGATGTCTTTTTCTTGCTGAATCTAAATGTATGTAATATTGTTTACGCAATTATTCTTGCTATTACTTTGCACCGTACCCTCAGAATGTGTAGTAGCTCAAGCTTTGATTAGATTGCGATTCTTTTGTCGTTTCGGTTAGCCAGTGATGTTTCTGTATGTCTATCATTGATTCTGAGATTATTTTACGTGACATTAGCAATGTTAATATAGGGAAATAAATATTCTAACTTTTACATAAAGGTGTGGTTATTCATGACTGCAAGGTCATGGTGTGTGACAATTACTGACTCTTATTGATTACTAATGTTATTGATTGTTAATGATTATTGATCTGCAAGTCCTGGGTATAGTGGGAACATCTTAAGCTAGTCACAAGGTTCTTTGGCCTATTCACGTCTCCTTGTAAATTTACTTACTAAGGTCAGACTGCCAACAGAGATGGTAGCAGAGATTGATGGTTTGTCTCCTGAAGAGCCCATTATAGATGTCCGGTACAGGTTTGTCTCCTTAAGAGCCCATTATACGGTCCAGAAAGAGAGGTAGTAGAGTATTTGTTCCCAGAGATTGTAAGCGACAAATAATAGATGTCCCCAGAAATGGTAATAGCTTGATGGTCTTGTCTTTTGAGAACTCATCATCACAGTCATTTGGATTTGTTTTTTCAATGATACGAATTGGAGAGAAAATGTCCCTAAGATGACTTTCCCAGAATTTTGGAGATTGCCAATGGTTGTTTGAGGATGTTCTCGGCGTTCTACTGATAGTATGAATGGAGTAGGTTTTGCGCTTACACAGCTTATGCAAATTGCAGGTGAATTGTGGTGTTTGTGAGGGTGCAGGGAGTTTGCATGCTCCAAATGAAGTTGTAGAAGGAGTGTGCATACTCTGAAGTGTGAGAGTAGGGAAGTCATCGAACTTCATGTGTGTTGTGCTTTGTGCTAAAAAATTGTCCACATAGTTGTTGATGTACGGACCCTGCATGGTCCAAGACTCCGGAGTATACTGAAAAGTATATGAAACAGTTGGTTTTTGTTGTAATTTGTCTAGTTTAATAGGTCGATCGGGCGTGGTCGACAAGTCAGAGAGTGAGCCAAGGTGAGTGAAATAATTTTTTGACTGAGATGTGGCGAGTCCTATGTGCACCAGGACAGATCCACTAATCAGTTGAGAGTGAAATTTGCAGGTCGATTTAGCTTGCAAATCAGGGAAGCTGAGAAAGAAGGAGTAGCTTTTAGAGCAAAACGCTGTCAGTGAAAAATCCGTAAAGTTCCTGAAGCAATTGTGAAAAAAAAAATTCTGTAAATAATTTTATTAGCAAAGTTAATTAAAACCAATGCTAATCAGATATTCATGCATTATAAACACTCAAACATGCTCCTGAGTTAAAATTTTAATACACATAAAAAGATTTGGTTTGCTCTAATACTAAATAATTTCTTAAAATATTAAGCTTAAAGTGCTTACAGGCATAAATCGCCCTACTCAACGGATTTCATCATTTCTTTGTTGGTCTTAAGTTCAAGCACTCGCTTACATCCATAAAAAAGTGACAGTGCATCCTAGTTACTAAGATAAAAACACAATTGAATTCATAAAGACAGATAAAATGAAATTGAAACTGTTTAATCAATCTAAGTGGCCTAAGACTTTCCCCATTGTACACACTAGTCCTTCAAGTCTAAAAATTGGTGTTGTTTTCTCCGTCCACCCAATATGCTAAGATTTAACATTTAAGTGCTCATCAGCATGAACCTATATCGACTATGCCATTGAGTTGTAATCTATGTAATACCTACTCAGCTATTTTTATCCATTTCTTTATGGGACTGAACCATGAATTTAGTCCCCCGACAAGAAAACGGAGTTGAGATACCACAGCCGGCTTACGTGAGTGTGTATTCAGTGACCTCAGAATGTTTTTCAAGTACATTCTCCTGTATTCTCACAGTGCCGGGCACACACAAAAAACCTGTACAAGTGACTCTTGTTTGTTCCCAGAAAGGTGACAAGTATGTGACTGTGCTTGCTGTTTCCATGAAGGGACCATGTCTTTAGTTTCCATCATGCCAAATCGCAAAAGCATAAATTGATGTTTCTGTGTCTGGTTAAAGGGTACTGCAAGATAATCCTGAGCCCGTAGCGATTTATAGGATGTTAATATGGTCCAGGCAAGTCGTCTTCTAGAGAGCATGTGTTTGTCAGTAGTTAAGGACAGTAACCTAGTGGCAGCATTTGCCTTCCGGTAAAACTCCACTTTACCTGGGCTCATATCCCATGCTTCTTGCAAGCCTAGATCCTTAATGGAGTTTGTTTAAGTGATAACCCCATGTGCCTTTATCGTTACAACACTGTTGCTCCTCAATTTCAATCCAGCATAGGTTGTTGATGGTACCAGTCTCTGCTGCTTGCATTCTCCAACAAAATTTAATATAAGCACATTTACCCCGATGTTCATAATTTTTTAGGCCAAATTCAAAGGGTACCTGAGCTGGGGATAATGAATGTGGGATTTGAAATACTGATTTGTAAGCCTTCGTTTGAACTTGGTTATAGAAGGCTGCTTCCTTACCCAGCATTATTTCGGCCCCATAAGTAACAGTGGGCATTAGCCGTGCTGCCATAACAGAAAGCAGATGATTATGTGACGGACAGCTCAATTTTCATTTTAATAATAACTTGAATGTATAGGTCAAGAATTGGGCTGTTGCTTGAGCAGCAGCAAGCAGTGGTTTAAAGGTCAAGAGATGACCCATGGTGAAACCCAAGTATTTGTATATAGGGACAACCTCCACCTGTGTTCCATTACTGAACCACACAAAAGATTTAAACTTCGTATGAACCAATCGGACAACCTTAGTTTTGCTCAAGTTCAATTACAGACCTTGCTTAATAATATATGTAATAATAAGAGCGTCAGTGCTGTGCTGTAGTCCGACTGGTGTTTGACTGAGTAAAGCTATGTTGTCTGCTTACTGTAGCCATGCTATTCCTTCCCTGGCCAAAACCGGCAGATGGCTATTTACAGGTGAGAGGGTGTCAGCCTAGTCTGCAAGGTATAAATTAAACAGCATAGGAGCTAGTACACATCCTTGTTTTAAACCATTTGCAGTTTGAATTCTGTTAGTGACTTGGCCACCCGCCCCAATTTTTACTTGTGCCCAAGTACCCGAATATAAGTCCATCATTGCTTTCATTAAACTGCAGCAAAGGCCCCAACCTATCAATTTTTCCCATAAGCGATTTCTTGGCACACGGTCAAAGGCAGACTTCAAATCAATAAAACACACAAATAACTGACTATTCTTGAGTCTGGCTTTAGTATCCAGCAGTTAGTGCTGCCAGATTGTTTGAGACTTATCTTGCCAGCTCTGAAGCCTGTCTGACTTCGTAGTAATAGTTGTCTTTCGTATACCCATACCAATAGTTATTGCAATAGACAGACTGCATACAGTTTTGCTTCCACATCGATCAAGGCTATCAGCCTATAATTTGAGGGGGATGCAGGATTACCTATTTTATATATCTGGTGGATGATCCTACCTTTCCATGCATCTGTAAGCCACTTTGTATCCTGGAGATCATTAAACAACAGAACCAAATAGTAAGCCCAGTATGTAGTATCTCCTCTCAAAAGGGCATTTGGGATCCCACTCTGACCAGCTGCCCCTTCCAATTTTAAATTCTTAATGAGGCCTGTCAGCTGTACAATGTATATGCTCATTAGACAGTTTCCTTGTTCAATATCAGACAGAGAGGAATCTGTATTCGACTTCACTCTAAAGCCAAAGTTTGTCATACTTGGATTATAGTGACTTACAGCTCGAGAGACCTCCTCCTTGCCATGATGCTCTGGGAGTGAATACATTGTTAAAACGTGGGCTTCCCACGTGGATGCGTCTATACCTGCATTCACATTTCAATTATTACCCTGGCTTAGCCCATTCACCAACTGCCAGAACTTGTTTTTATTCTTCTGTTTGTTAGACACAAGGAGCTTGGTCCACAGATCCTCATAATATCTCTGTTTTTCCATCCAGCAATTTTTCTTGTATTTAGCACTCAGTTCAAGAAGCCTTGTTTTATCGGTGTTCTTTCCCCATCAGATGTCCTTTGCCACTTTTTTGTTTCAGTAGAAACTTGTTTTTTTAATTTGCGCAGTGTTCTGTTGTACCATGGGTGCTCCATGAGACCATCAGTAATTTGATTATTTCCTCAATTGCTGTTATGGGAAGACGCTTTTTAATAGGGAATTTGTTCAATAGAGAATCACCTAAATGCTTCCAAGCGATTGTGTTACCCTACTTGGAATAAACCGGTAAATTGGGTTTTGATTTTGTTTAGTGATGGCAATTCGTGTGGATCTGAGTTTGGGAGGACAAGCCGCAAGACTTTGTCATCCGCAATACGTGTGAGTGTGACGTCATTGGAGCCGCACTGGGATAGGTCGGTTAGTGAGAAGGGTCGTGCACGGATAGGCAGCCATCAGTAAAGCGCAATTGGTTGAGAAAGTGGGTGAAGAGAGTGCTGGGAATAAAAGTCACTTGCTGATTTGATTTGAATAACACAAAGATCGAAAAGATTACATTTTTCAAAGCTTTAAAGAGTACTTTAAGGGAAGATACTGACATTGCAACGAGTGTAGGGGAAATTACACCGCCAGAAGGCATACCAGCTTACATTGTAATAGAAGAAAAGGGTGCTTCACCATGTCTTTGGCTAGAGCAATGGTGCAAAGTGACAGCGAAAGATGGGAGCTTAGCATTTCCTGCTAACGGAACATTCAATGTGAGGGGTTTTGAGAATCTGACGACGGTGCTTTATGAACTGAAACCCCCTCCAAGACCAGTACAGTTCCAGGCATTAGCGATTTGGGAGATAGTAGCCAGGCAACAACACCAACAGAAATATGAGAAGAGAATGAGTAAGGCAGAAAAGACACTAGCGGAGGCTAGATGGGATCATGCTCAGAAAATTTGGAGAACTGAGACTGCGGGGAATTTAGTTGTACCCAGCAATTACACAAGATGGTGAGAAGGCAGGGAGGAAAGATACTAGAAAGACTAACAAGAGCCCTTCCAAGAGTAGGGAAGTTAGAAAATCTTTGACATATGAGGAGGAATCACACAATGATGAGTTTCTTTTACAGTTACTGAGAAATCATCCACCACCATATGCAGCACATGAGAGTGGTCCGAGTACCAATGCTGATCCTTCAGCTCTGACACAGGATAATGTGATAGCGAGTCCAGTGGAGGTTAAGCCTAGCCCGACACAGACTCAAATGCAGAGCAGTCTTAACACACCTGCTACTCCAGTAGTACAATCTCAGGTGCGACAGCCAAATGTCGAGAGAATCTACCCTGATGTGCCCATTGGGGAGACTGCCACAAATCTAATAGTGCCTACGGAACAGGTTTTCTTGAAACCGATGTTGGTTCAGACAGAGCCAACTCCACTCTTACTGCTGCAAGTGCAGCCACAGGTAATGCCAAGATACACTCCGCTAACAGGGACCCAGACAGATATGTCTGTACTGATGAACCAGAACGCGGGAATTGCTTTCCCACAAAACCTGAATGTCAGACCAAGCCCAGATGCTGTACCTGTACCTGTTAGCATAGGTCCGATTGTACCATTGTTCACACAAGAGAAAAGCGGTATGAGCTGACAGGGAGTCCTAAGTCAGAATCGAATGAGGGGAGGACTTAATGAGAAAATCTGAATAGCCTCTCCTGTGGGACAGACGTTTGACTGATCCAGATCCTTACTAGCCCTTATTCCATTTGGAGTTCCTCCGGATACTATGATAGGGTTGAACGTTAGTCAGAACTTGAAATTACTGACACCGCAGACCCCGAATACAGTTGTGCAACAGGTACCACCTGTCCAGGCCAGCAACATTTCGTTGCAAGGTTTGACTGCCCAGGAATTAACTGAATGGTTGGACAAACTGAATACCCTGCAGAGTGCTCCAAAGCGAGAGGAGTACTTGAACTACACTAGACTAAGCATGGAAGCGGGTGAGCTCATTGACGGAACTATGGGGTTAAATAGATTATAGTACTACACAGAAGCAGAATTGAGATACCTCTATGCCCGTAGATTACGAGGGAAGTGAGCAATGTGCCTCAAAAACTAGCAGACCTGGCAGAGAAATACGGCATAGAAATAGAGAAAACAAAGCATTTGAAAAGGAGTTACAGGTTAGATTTTGAAGCTAAAGATTTTGAACACATGAGATCTGCTGGAATGAAGGCACACCTTAGGGAATTACTTCAAAGTGCCCAGACATGGGGAGCATTAGATAAATGGGAAGGCAGATGGGTAAAGAAAAGAGATAAAAGAAAAAGAGATTCTACGGAGCTAACTGCAAATGTGCATCAGGATAAGGATCCAGTGAAAATGTTATCAATGAGAGAGATTCCAGGAGGGAATTTTGTTCATGTGCCTTGGAGCAGAAGTGACATTCTGTCATTTATAAATGACTATCCCAGGTTGTGAGAGAAGCCAGTAGAATGGTACCAGCAGACAGGTTTGTGAAACGTGCAAAATGCCTTTGGGAGGTCTTGAACACTTTGGCCCTCATTACAACCCTGGCGGTAAATCCCGCTTACTGCCGTGCAGGTATTACGACCCACATCTCGTAATCCACCACAATAGAGACACCCACACAAGTCCGCTACACCAAAGGACAGTGATAAACTGGTGATACCAAAACGCACACCGTCACGCCAACAAGAATACGTCCACACTATCACGACCCACAAATCAACGCAGCAGACTTTCGACCGCGGTAATCCATTGGTGGTACACACCACTGCGCTCGAAATACACACACACTTACAAAACTACACCACATTGGACAATTCCAAATACACACACCTGTTACACATACACACACCACACCCACACACTCACACCACTATAAAACACCCACCCACATTACCCACAACCCCTTACAATGACATTTTTGTGAAGAAGCAGAGAGAGAGAATAGCAAACACTACACCAGTATCCACAAGCACACCACACATCACACATACAACATCCACGTACCTCAAACAACACACACCAACACAACATTTCACACAGCACAACAAACATCAACCCACACATCACCCACACCACATCATGGCACCTCAAAGACACCCCAGGTTTTCTGAGGAGGAGCTCCGGTCTTGGTGGAGGAAATCATCCGTTTGGAGCCACAGCTTTTTCGGATCACAGGTGCAGCACACCTCCATTGCTAGGAAGATGGAGCTATGGCGGAGAATCGTCGACAGGGTCAATGCAGTAGGACAGCATCCAAGAACACGAGATGACATCAGGAAGAGGTGGAACGACCTACGGGGGAAGGTGCGTTCCGTTGTTTCAAGACACCAGATTAATGTACAGAGGACTGGCGGTGGACTCCCACCTCCTCCCCCACAACTAACAACATGGGAGGAGCAAGTCTTGGCAATACTGCATCCTGAGGGCCTCGCAGGAGTAGCAGGAGGACTGGACTCTGGTAAGTCATATCTTAATTACCATATCCCCCCAACCCACATGCATGCCATCACATACCCCCACCCTCACCCCCATCACTCCAACACCTCACATATGCCCCACTATCACAACCCAGTCATCCCAATACCAAGCCCTGCATGCAACACAAAAGCATGGTCACCCATCACCAAAGCATGTCCGGTACAGATACCCACACAGACCCCAAAACACTAATCACACAATGGCAAACACAACAATGCAAGCATAGGAGTAGAGGGTGACTCACCCAATGCACAAGATGGCACACACAGAGACAATAACTATGCATTCACACCCCAACAGGACCCATACCCAATGTCACTTGCCAGGAGGTACCAGACATATCCAGTCCCCTGTCCAGAAGAGGCCCACAGTGACGACAGCAGCTCTGCATGCCTGGATCTGGATGACCAGACCGGCCCATCAGGGACCTCTGGACAGTCGGTTCCCCTGCCACAGTCACAAACCACCACAGAGCCTCCCCCCTCAGGAGACACCACCACAGTACCCACCCAGCGGGCCCATCCCTCTGTCCCCAGGACACGTCAATCAGCAGTGTGTCCACCACTACAGGGACCCCAGGCAAACCCACCAACCCAAGACAATCAGGGACCTAGGGTCAGTGGCACATGGTTCAGGGGACAGAGGCACAGGATAACAGGGAAGCTGGGAGGACTGCTGTGCGACAGGGGGAGGACAGGCCCAGGGAACCCATTCTCCATGAGGCACTCTCCAACATCATGGGAGCATACCATAATTCCCAGGAGACCATGAGCACGGTACTGGCCAAGTTTCAGGAGACCCAGCGGCTGCAGGAGGAACACTGCCTGGGGCTCAGGGAGGTCTTGAAGTCCATCAACACCACCCTGGTCACCATTGCAAGGGTGCTGGCAGACCTGGCCAACACCATGAGGGACACAGTGGCACACAAACGGGCCCCTGACACTAGCCTGAACAATGAACAGCCCGCCACCTCCGCCCATGCTATTGGACAGGTGGTTCCACAGGAACAACAGGCCACCAGCACCCCACCCCCTGCAGAAGGAGAACCACCCCAAAAACGGTCCCTGAGATCCAGCAACAAGACAGAGAACATTGCAAAGACCCCCACAAGGAAAGAAGACTCTCCTGATTGTCACCCTTTTGTCCCACTTTGTCACCCTGACAACTTTGACCTGCCATCACTACACTTCCTATGCCAACTTGGACAATGCACCTGTGAGACCAAGAGACTGAACTCTACCATGGACATTCCTCCACCATCACCCCAGCCCATTGCACACCACCCTCCAATTATTAGCACAGAAATAAACACCCTTGAATCACAAATTAACCTGGAGTCAGTATGTACTTTCACAAATGTGTAATTGCAACCTCTCTGAAATATAGCAATGTCAAAGTTCATGTTCACATACCAATGTTACACAGTTGTTGGGCAGCAGTAAACATAGCAGAGGGCACAAAGTGGGACCCAGATCTGTGAAATGGAAAGGCAAAGTGACATGTCATGGTCCATACACAGAGGTAAAAAGGCAGATTTATGCTATGTCCTACAGTAGTATGAGATGTGAGAAGCAGTGCCATCCTCTTACCTGTGTCTCACTGGAAGTATTGCATGATGATGTTGTTTCGGTTGTCTATATCTTCTTTTTCTGCCTCCTCTTCTTCACTGTCCCCAGGCTCCACAGCTGCCACAAAACCAGCATCAGGCCCATCCTCCTGCAGTAAAGGCACCTGGCGTCGCAAAGCCAGGTTGTACAACATACAGCATGCCACGATGATCTGGCACACCTTCTTCGGTGAGTAGTATACGGAGGCACCTGTCAGATGGAGGCACCAGAATCTGACCTTCAGGAGGCCGAAGGTGCGCTCTATTATCCTTCTAGTTCACCCATGTGCCTCATTGTAGCGTTCCTCTGCCCTTGTCCTGGGATTCCTCACTGGGGTAAGTAGCCTTGACAGGTTGGGGTAGGCAGAGTCACCTGCAAATATAGAGGGACAACTGTTAGACATCCACCAACCATGAGGGTCTCTCCCATACCCAGACACCTATTTAAACTGTGTGGGGACCTTGGGCTCACCTATTAGCCACACACGGTGCCTCAGGAGTTGCCTCATCACATAAGGGATGCTGCCATTCCTCAAAATGCAAGCGTCATGCACTGAGCCAGGATACTTGGCATTCACAGGGGAGATGTACTGGTCTGCCAAACACACCACCTGCACATTCATAGAATGGTAGCTTTTGCGGTTTCTGTACATCTGTTAATTCCTGCGGGGGGGACAAATGCCACATGTGTACCATCAATGGCACCAATAATGTTGGGGATATGTCCCAGGGCATAGAAGTCAGCTTTCACTGTGGGCAAATCCTCCACCTGAGGGAACACGATGTAGCTGCGCATGTGTTTCAGCAGGGCAGATAACACTCTGGACAACACATTAGAGAACATTGGCTGTGACATCCCTGATGCCATGGCCACTGCTGTTTGAAAGGAACCACTGGCCAGGAAATGGAGCACTGACAGGATCTGCACTGGGGGGGGGAGGGTTCTTGTGTGATGGTGGATAGCTGACATCAGGTCTGGCTCCAACTGGGCACCCAGTTCCTGGATTGTGGCATGATCAAGTCTGTAGGTGATAATGATGTGTCTGTCTTCCATTGTTGACAGGTCCACCAGGGGTCTGTACACCGGAGGACACCGCCACCTCATCACCTGCCCCAGCGGACGTGCCCTATTGAGGAGAACGGTGAGCAAAGGGTCATACACCACATAGGTTTCACAAGGCTGTTTAGCACAATCGTGATATAATCGTTGTGTCCCTTTGTCTGTCCGTATTCCTGGCCAAAGGTGCTGTGACGCAGTTAGTTGGCCTGCCATGTGGCCACCTGAAATGGCGGCAGCCTAACTTGTAAGGAGAGACAAGGGGAAATGAGGTTACTGCGCAGGCGTTGTGCAGCGCTGCGGTAGGCGGTCAAAGATCGCTGCGCAATTCAGCATCGGTTATCATTGTGCCCTATGGGTGCCAGGAGCCAATGACGATGTATGCCGGCGGTGACGGTACGCACCGCTGTGGACGTGACTGCCATTTTCTATCTGTTCACTCACTTGATACCTGCCCTTCAACAGGAGAAGACCTACACTGCAAGTGCTGCTGTGACCTGCGTCTGGAAGCGACAATGGCTCATGTGTCTGGGGAAAGGGCCCCTGCCTTCACTGCGGAGGAGTTGGACAAACTGGTGGATGGGGTCCTGCCCCAGTACACGCTACTCTATGGTCCTTCAGACAAACAGGTGAGTAAACTGTGTGCATGGTGGATGGCACATGATTGTATGGAGTGTTGTGGATGGAAGAGACGGGGGGGTCACAGGCCAGCATGTGATGATGGTGAGTGTATGTTTATCTGGGCCAGGGTGGGAGGTTTGTGGGCAATGAGTGAGAAGAACCGGACGGGGGAGTAACATCCATTTTTACTTCACTATTCTTCTAGGTCAGCGCCCACCAGGAGAAGGATATTTGGCGTGCCATCGCCAAGAAAGTGCAGACCCTGGGGGTCTACCATAGATGGAGCACCCACTGCTGGAAAAGATGGGAGGACCTGCGCAGCTGGAGCAAAAAGACGGTGGAGGCCCAGCTGGGGATGGCCTCTCAACGTGGAAGGGGTGCCTGTCGCACCATGACCCCCTGATGTACCAGATCCTGGCGGTGGCATATCCTGAGTTGGATGGGCGCTTGAGGGCATCACAGCAGCCACAAGGGGGTAAGTACAGTCTCATTCAACTGACACTGCGTGCTTGACGGGTGTCTGGGTAGGGGAAGTGGGCTGTGGGTTCCCCTAGGCCAGGGCAGACGACCCAAGGTACATCCATTGTATTGCAGGCTCAGTGCCACCCCAACCCCAAAGGTGGTAGTTGCCCTCTACACCTAGTCAGGCTCCTGTGGGTTCCAGCTGTGCATCAAATGGGTCTAGACAGAGTCCCCCATGGGCATGTGCTTTTCCCCTGCACTGTTAGTGCATGCGCTAGTGCATAGGGCTGCTTCCTGTGTGTTGTGTCCGCCAACAGTAGTGGTGTTGCAGGCATTGACAATGTGTCCTTTCTGTCTTTCCCCCCCTTTTTGTTTTGTCACCCTGTCCTTGTGGGCATTAGCATCATCTGGCTGAGGAGCATTGGCACCGGAGCAGGAGGGAGCTGCAACCCACATGGCCCAGGAGGTTGAATTTACGGAGTCAGAAGGCACTAGTGGGACGGAGGTTGAGGGGAGCTCCACGACAGGGACAGGAGCAGACTCCAGCAAGAGTGACTCCTCCTCTGATGGGAGCTCCCTTGTGGTGGCGGGCACCTCTGTACCCACCGCAACAACAGGTACAGCCGCCACCCCCCCTACCAGCACCACCCTCCCAGCAGCTCCTCATCGAGTTTCCCGTGCCCGCTCACCCAGGAGGGTGGACATCTTCTTTGCCCCAGGCACCTCAGGCCCTGCCCCAGTCAGTCCTGCTGCCCTCAGTGAGGAGGCTATTGACCTCCTGAGATACCTCACTGTTGGGCAATGAACCATTTTGAATGCCATCCAGGGTGTCGAGAGGCATTTGCAGCAAACAAATGCATACCTGGACGGCATTCATTCTGGCGTGCCGGCCCAACAGAGAGCATTTCAGGCTGATGGTAGCCATTGTCCCTGTGTCCAGCCTCCCCCCTCCAACCTCCACTACCCAGACCCAATCCCCTGTACCTCTGCCTATCCCAAGCACACCATCAGATCAGCATGCACACTCATCAACACACAAGAGTGGACATGGCAAACATAAGCACCACACATCCCACAGGCACTCACACAAGCACCGTACCCATGCAGACACACCAACATCCACTGCCTCCAGTGTGTCCCCCTCCTCCCAAACTACACAAACGCAGGCACACACCCACCCAACAGCCATCCACCTCACAACAGCCTCCGGCCCATGCACCTTCACCCACATTCAGCAGATGTACACCAACAACCATTACCTCTTCCTCCACTCCCAAACCCCCTCCATCTTTCCATCCCAGTGTGTCTAAAAAACTTTTCCTGGCTAACATTGACCTCTTCCCTAAACCTCCCCCCTCCCGTACTTTCCCTTGGGCCAGGATGTCCAGGTCCCAGCCCAGCACCTCAGCCACCAAATCCTCCAGCACTGTGGTCTCAGCAAGTCCTGTCACATCGTGGGCAGCACGCATCAGGGCTGCCAGTGTACCACCTAGCGAGGCCAAGGATCAGCCCATTCTGACACCTGCCAAGGTGAAGAAGGTGCCCACATGCCCATACGGAAAAGCCCCACCAACCACCCAGCAAGGCCTCCTCCAAGCCAAAAGGGGACAGTGCCAAGGGACCAGCAGTGACATCTAAGGTGGGGAAGGGACACAGGGTGAAGGGGAAGTCAGGACAGGGCAAGGAGCCTCCAGCTGAGGGACTAGAGTCACCCCTTCTGGCAACCAGAACAGCAACCTGTACGGCGGTGGACACCGCCACCTACACTGCCACCTGCACCGCCACCTACACCGCCAACTGCACGGTTACCTGCACCACCACGTGCACGTCTGCTGCCTCAGCAACAGTCCCCAGCATCATCCCCAGTGGGCATCCGTCCGAGGTTGCAGGAGACATCCTGCTGTCTCCATCCACAGATGCTGACACATTCACCACCGGCAGCATCTCCACCACAGACACCGCAGCAACCACCGCCACCAGCCCCGTGACGTTCTCAGACAGTGCCACCACAGCCGACATGGCAAATATTCCCAGTGGACAGCCATCCGAGGCTGCAGGAGATGTCCTTGACCCTGCACAGCGTACATGAGGCACGACAACCAGCACTGTTAATACCAGCAGGTGGAAGGCAAAGTCGCAGCAGGGTGGAGTGTGTCTCTGCCTCCATGGAGTATCATGCTACCTGTTCCCAGACAATCTTGTGGCACATATACCCAGGTGAGGGAATGGGACCTGCCACACTGCATGTGAATCACTCTGGGCACCAAGCCCCCCTCCAGAACCAGTGGAGAAAAACATCCACTCTCACAGTCCTTGGCAGGATGAAGCAGTCTGGGCACCAAGCCGCCTCCAGAACCAGTGGAGAACAACATCCACTCACACAGTCCTTGGCAAGATGAAACACTCTGGGCACCAAGCCCCCTCCAGAACCAGTGGAGAAAAACATCCACTCACACAGTCCTTGGCAGGATAAAGCACTCTGGGCACAAAGCCCCCTCCAGAACCAGTGGAACATGTCAACAACTTGAGAGACTGTGGCTTTGCACTCCCCAGGACAAATCAGTGGGTAAACCACCCATTAGAGAGACTTGAGAGACTGTGGCTTTGCACTCCCCAGGACAAAGCAGTGGGTAAACCACCACCTGAGAGAATTGAGAGACTGTGGCTTTGCACTCCTCAGGACCAAACTGTGGGCATGGAGCCCGCTAGTGGAGGAGTGGCGTCGGCCGTTCATCTGCATGAGGTGCCCCCCTCCCCTTCCACCTGAGGTGCCTGTTTATTTTCGATCTGATGCCCCAGCAGTGTTCTCTCCGTTTCGAGTCAAGTATCATGTGTGGGCTTTGCCCATGCATTTTGGGACCACTGGTCCACTGGCAATGATTGCAACACTATCCGGACTTGTATAGTTGCTGTACATATTTGTATATACTGATGATGTAAAGTTATCTTGGCCTATCTGAATTTTCGATGATTACACTCGTTACAATCATTTCATTTTGTACTTGCATTCTTCCAGGGGTGACGGGGTGTAACTATAATGTTGCTGCATGTATTTGTGTGTATGTTGTTGTGGGTGAGGGTGGGGGTGGGGGTGTTGCGTGTGTGTGTGTCACTCTCTCTTCCCTCCCCCCTCCCCTGTGTGCTAAGTGCAGTACTCACCGTGGTCGTCACCGGCGTCTTTGGTGCTCCTGGTGGAAGAGGAGGTAAACCAACATGGGCAGGACCTGTAACTCGGGCTGCATGTCCTGGTTCCTCGTTGGGTGTTGAGAGGTGAGTGGTTTCCATTCCATGTCCTGTTTCCGCCATGCTTTTGATGGCGTTGGTACCGCCCCGGAAAAGGTGGTGGATAGGCCTGTTGTAATACAGTGGTAAGTACATTGTGTTCCGTAGGTCTGTTGGCGGTTCCTGCAGCGGTGTTTGTTTCTACCGCCACGGCGGTCGGAGTGTTAAAGTGGCTGTCTATGTTGGCGGTTTCCGCCATGGTCGTGATTCCTTTTTTTCAACTGCCGGCCTGTTGGCGGTATTACTGCCGCTTTAACACTGACCACGACACTCCATGCAAGAGGAGTATAGATTGGCTGACAAAAGAGCAAGAAAGAGATCAGGTTAAAGGTGCGCCGTCTCCTGTGGTAATGAAATATTACTACAAGGTGATTGAATTCCTGAAGACGAGAATTTTGCCCAAAAATATTGACTGGCAGGGAATTGACAGGGCAGATCAAGAAGCAAAGGAGTCGATACATGCATACTACGAGAGATTATTGCAGGCTTTCAATGATTACAGTGGTACAGAAACAATTGAGCCGAAGGACATGATTCATTTTGTGTTCAGATTTGTGGAAGGATTGAGACCTGGAGTTAGACAGATGAATAAGAATCATTTGATCTGCCGGCAAGCAAAGCCGATTGATGAGGTGTTGCAGTATGCAAAGTACTGTAGTGATGAGATTGAATTGAAGCAAGGAAAGCTGAAAGAGAAGGCGATGGTGATGCAGATTAAAGCTGCACAGACAAGGATGCAGGGAAATTTTCCACAACAGCTACCACAGCTACAGCAGAGAAACATGGTATTTCAAAATCAGATGAGGAGTAGAGGTCGCAGAGGTAATGTAAAGCATGGTCCAGACATGAATACTGTAGTGGTTCAGAATGATGTGTAGGGAATGAAGAAATTGTTGCCTGGTCACACTTGTGGAGCTGTCGGACATTGGAAACGGGAGTGTCCGATGATGGTGCAGGAAGGTGTTGTTCAGCAAACTAATGACATCAGCTTGTGACAAAACATGAGAAGACCGAGAATGAGAGGTCCTAATCTGAATTTTCAAAATAATGTGAACCAAATGCAGAATTTTGAACCCATGCAGCAGGCGCAAACGCCACATGAGCAAATGACACAGTTGCAGCCAATGCAACAGCAGGTTCCCACAGTACCTAGACAGCTAATCCAAATACCTCAAGCCCAATGGAATAGCAGCAGGTGATGCTTCCTCAACAGGTCACAGGACCAATCAAAGGAATAACACAGTGCACCAATTCCCGTTACGCAGTGAGAATGGAGTAAACAATGATTGGGTGAGTGAGAGATTGGATAAGGAGGAATGTGTGGAGTAGGTCACGGAGGTAATGTAAAGCGTGGTCCAGTCATGAATACTGTAGTGGTTCAGAATGATGTGCAGGGAATGAAGAAATTGTTGCCTGGTCACACTTTCGGAGCTGTCGGACATTGGAAACGGGAGTGTCCGATGATGGTGCAGGAAGGTGTTGTTCAGCAAACTTATGACATCAGCTTGTTCCAAAACATGAGAGGACCGAGAATGAGAGGTCCTAATCTGAATTTTCAAAATAATGTGAATCAAATGCAGAATTTTGAACCCATGCAGCAGGTGCAAACGCCACGTGAGCAAATGACACAGTTGCAGCCAATGCAACAGCAGGTTCCCACAGTACCTAGACAGCAAATCCAAATACCTCAAGCCCAATGGAATAGCAGCAGGTAATGCTTCCTCAACAGGTCACAGGGCCAATCAAAGTAATAACACAGTGCACCAATTCCCGTTACGCAGTGAGAATGGAATAAACAATGATTGGGTGAGTGAGAGATCGGATAAGGAGGAATGTGTGCAGTAGGTCACGGAGGTAATGTAAAGCGTGGTCCAGTCATGAATACTGTAGTGGTTCAGAATGATGTGCAGGGAATGAAGAAATTGTTGCCTGGTCACACTTTCGGAGCTGACGGACATTGGAAACGGGAGTGTCCGATGATGGTGCAGGAAAGTGTTGTTCAGCAAACTAATGACATCAGCTTGTTCCAAAACATGAGAGGACCGAGAATGAGAGGTCCTAATCTGAATTTTCAAAATAATGTGAATCAAATGCAGAATTTTGAACCCATGCAGCAGGCGCAAACGCCACATGAGCAAATGACACAGTTGCAGCCAATGCAACATCAGGTTCCCACAGTACCTAGGCAGCAAATCCAAATACCTCAAGCCCAATGGAATAGCAGCAGGTGATGCTTCCTCAACAGGTCACAGGACCAATCAAAGTAATAACACAGTGCACCAATTCCCGTTACTCAGTAAACGATGATTGGGTGAGCGAGAGATCGGATAAGGAGGAATGTGTGCTTGCAGCTTCCTTAGAAGAAGATCAGAAAGGTCCCTATGTGAAGGGAAAAGTCATGGGTCACATAGTTTCCTTCTTGGTTGGCACAGGAGACAGACGCTCTACAGTAAAAAGTGCTGAAGTCCCAAATTTGCCCCTTTCAGGAAAGACAGTCCAGATAATAGGTGTAACGAATCAGTATTTGCCCAACCCAATTACAGATGCAGTACAGGTCAAAATTGGCAACTTTCAGAGATTGCATAAATTTGCAGTCTGCGATTCAAGTCCAGTATCCTTACTGGGGAGAGACTTTCTGTGTAAAACTAAGGGCCATATTTATACTTTTTGACTCAAAACTGCGCTAACGCAGTTTTGCGTCAAACAAATTAGCGCCGGCTAACGCCATTCTGAAGCGCCATGCGGGCGGCGTATTTATTCAATGACTTTAGCCGGCGTTAGCCGCCGGCGCTGCCTGGTGTGCGTGAAAAAAAACGACGTACACCAGGCAACGCCGGCGTAAGGGGATATGGAGCTTGGGCGCCAAAAAATGGGGCAAGACAGGCTGAGGCAAATTTTTCGCCTCAACCCGATTAGCGCCATTTTTTCCGACTCCCAACCCCCATTGAAATGACTCATGTCTTAGCAAAGACAGGTGTCATGCCCCCTTGCCCAATGGCCATGCCCAGGGGACTTCTGTCCCCTGGGCATGGTCATTGGGCATAGTGGCATGTAGGGGGGCACAAATCAGCCCCCCCCTATGCCACAAAAAATAAAAAATAAAAACTTACCTGAACTTACCTTAATGTCCCTGGGATGGGTCCCTCCAGCCTTGGGTGTCCTCCTGGGGTGGGCAAGGGTGGCAGGGAGTGTCCCTGGGGGCATGGGAGGGCACCTCTGGGCTCCTTCCGAGCCCACAGGTCCCTTAACGCCTGCCCTGACCAGGCGCTAAAAAACGGCGCAAAAGCGGCCGGACGTCATTTTTTTTGACCCGCCGTGAATTTTGCCCGGGAGTGTAAATACGGCGCACATGCCTCGGAGTCAATTTTTTAGACGGGAACGCCTACCTTGCATATCATTAACGCAAAGTAGGTGTCCACGCTAAAAAATGACGCAAACTCCATGGACTTTGGCGCTAGACGCGTCTAACGCCAAAGTATAAATATGGAGTTAGTTTTGCGTCGGAATTGCGTCAAAAAAAACGACGCAATTCCGGTGCAAACAGAGTATAAATATGCCCCTAAGTGCTTGGTTACTTGCTCAAATGATAGAATTGAGATACAGACGAATAGTGATGATGAAGATGACCCAACTCCAGAGACTGAGTGTGAAACCACAAATGAGGTATACCCCACAATTGATTTATTTCCAGTGTTCACAGTAAAGGAGCTTCACCCTGATTTACAGGGAACAGTTAAAGAGAACGTGTGGGACCTGACAGGGAGAGAGATAGTTCTGATAAATGGAGTGGAGCCAGTTAAAGTTTCTCTAAAGCCAAATGTAATTTTTCCTCAGATTCCCCAGTACCACATGCCACAGGATGTTCCTATAAAAGTCGCCCAAATAATTGCAGAATTTGTGGAACAAGGGGTCCTGAAAGTAGTGTTGAGCAGCCCATGTAATTCACTGATAATGAGATTGAAAAAGCCCTGTGGGAAAGTTCTAATAGTCCAGGATTTGAGAAAAATAAATGACATTGTGATCAAATGTTGCCCGTGGTACCAAATCCAGCTGTGATAATGTTTCAGATTCCATTTAATGCTGAGTGGTTCACTGTCATTGATTTGTCACAAGCCTTCTTTCCTGTGCCTCTTCACGAGGATAGTCAATTTCTCTTTCGTTTCAATTTTTTGGACCGAGGTTACTATTGGTGTTGAATTCCTCCAGGGTTTTCAGAGTCACCTTCCATATTCAATCAGATCTTGAAAAAGAATTTGGAGTTGTTGGACTTGCCTTTCCAATCGACCTTGGTACAGTACATTGACGACTTGCTGATTGCGTCCAAAAGGAGGGATGAGTGCAAGCATGAAACGATTGCCTTGCTGAACCATTTGGGAAAAAAATGGTCATAAAGTGTCACCACTTAAATTTTAATACTGTCAGAAGGAAGTGAAATATTTGGATCACCAGCCTGCGAAGAATCGGGGAAAATATCTACAGAATGGGTCACAACCATATTGCAGATGAATCCCCCGACCACACAGAGAAATGTCAGGATGTTCCTAGGGATGGTAGGCTACTGCCGCCAATGTATTCCCAATTGTTTAGTCATTTCTAAGTCTTTGCAGAAGCTGATACACAAGGAGGTCGCCGATCCCAGAGTGTTAGACCAGGCGTGCATGAAAGCATTTTCTGAACTGAGAGAGAGCAGTACCAGGTTGTCTGCATGCAGTTGCTGCAGTTGGACATAGCCTCACACAGCGTGAAGGCATTGTGATGGGCCATCCCTTAACTATCATGGTCGCTCACTCCATTGAAATCTTACTAAGAAAGACGAAAACACAGTGCCTATCAGGTGCAAGGTTGACCAAATATGAGACGAATATTCTCGGGTCACCAAATGTGTCTTTGAAAAGATGTACAGTTCTGAACCCCTCAACCTTACTCCCAAATGAAATTTTTTACATTGAAAAGGTGGAACACATTGAGCATGATTGTCTTGAAGTAACTAACTTGTGCACAAAAATGAGACCTGATATTAGAGACACCAGATTGGAGGAGAATAACCAAATTATCTTTGTTGATGGTTCCTGTCTAAGGGACAACACAGGGACACTGAGAGCAGGATATGCGGTGTGTACAATTACTGGTATCCTGGAAGCGTCTTTGGCTTCGGGTAGTGTATTCTGCTCAAGTAGCGGAACTGGTAGCCCTTACTAGATCATGCCATGTTTCTGCTCAGCTGAAAGTTACAATCTATACAGATAGCCGGTATGGATTTGGCATAGTCCATGACTTTGGCCAGTTGTGGTCACAGAGGGGTTTCATGACCTCTTCTGGTTCACCAGTGAGAAATGGTGAGATAATTAAAGAATTGTTGCATGCCATCCAAATGCCTGAAAAGATTGCAGTGGTAAAATGCATTGCACATCTGAAATTGTGAGACTTTTTGTCAATGGGAAAAGGAAATGCGGATCAAGTCACAAGGTTTTGTGCATTGAACTGTGTTTCATTCAAAAATAAGTGGGAACTGTTACCTGAAGAAGATGAAATATGTCAGAGTTTTGCATTGAAAGTAACCAATACATAGGAAGAATTGAAAACGTTGCAGAATAATGTTGACAGGGAGGAAAAACAATCTTGGAGCAAAATGAAATGTGTACAGAGACAAGATGAACTGTGGGTTTCAGAAGATGGTCAATTGGTTTTGCCCAATAGTCTGTTGTCTCAAATAGCTAGGTATTATCATGGTCAAGTACATGTTGGGAGGGATGCCATGATTCGATTGTTCAAGCATAATTGGTTCAATCCAAGGTTTAGACAGGTTGCTGAAGCAGTTTGTCATCGTTGTGTCATTTGCCAGCAAATGAACTTGGGGAAAGGGACAGTAGTTAATTTGAACCACATTGGAAGAGCAGGAGGTCCATTCAGCAGAATGCAGATGGATTTTATTGAGATGCCTTTGTGTGGAGGTTTGAGATATGTGTTGGTGATTGTCTGCATTTTTAGCCATTGGGTTGAAGCGTACCCTACACGAAGAAAGGACAACCTCACAGTAGGGAAACTACTGCTTAGGGAACTGACACCACGTTTTGGGTTTCGATCTCTTTAGAATCAGATAGGGGAAGTCACTTCAGCAATGAAGTAATTAAATTACTGTGTGTAGCATTGAAAACTGAGCAGAAGTTGTATTGTAGTTACCGCCCTGAAGCCTCAGGAGTAGTGGAAATGATGAATGGTACCTTGAAGTCAAGAGTTGTGAAGATGTGTGCATCCATTAATCTGAAATGGCCGACGCACTGACTTTAGTTCTGATAACAATGAGAAACACACCGACAGGAAGACAGGATTGTCGCCGCATGAGATCCTCATGGGTCGAGCCATAAGGTTGCCAGTGGTGCCTGCAAATGCACTTGTCAACATTACAGATGATATGGTGTTGGACTATTGCAAAGGTCTGGCGGTTGTGGTTCGTTCTTTCTCTCAGCAGGTAGAGGCCACCACACTGCCACTGATCCATGACCCAGGGCACAACCTGAGAGCCAGTGACTGGGTTGTGGTCCGGAAACACATGAGGGAAACGTGTTTGGAGCCTCGTTGGAAGCGTCCGTTCCAGGTAGCTCTGATGACTACAACAGCTGTGAAGTGCTCTGGAGTTCCGAACTGGATCCACGCCAGTCACACAAAGAAAGTGGCATGTCCTTTGGACAATGAAGAAGAGTTGTTGAGAGTACCAACAATGACAAAACAAGTATCAGGGCCAGAAAGAGAAAAAAGGGGAACTGAGACCGGATCTGAGCCCGTTGAGGACGGTTCAGTCACTCCTATGAGAGATGAAGGAGAAGACCTCCAGGAGCGTGACATTGAGCCTTATTCAATTGAGGCATCAGGAGAGCCTAGTCAGAGGAGGGCTTTCCCAGAAACAGACAATCTTGAGAGAAAAACAGGACAGTTGCCATACCCCGAGGGCAAAGGAGTTGAGGCGGATCAAAGACATTGTAATCTGACTCCTCCTGAACCCGTTGCAGATCCGTCAAGAGAAAACACCACAGAGCAAGAAGAAGTTACAAGTTCAACACTGAAAAGAGCATTGACCAAGGGTCAACTGAAAGAAGATAAGTGACCGGAGTCACAAGCAAAGAGAAAGGAAGCAGTTGTTCAAACAACAATTGAGGAAGAAATAGATACTACAAGGAGAGAAGATCTAAGCGAAGGAGAATGGAATGGAGATCGAAAGTTAAAAAGAAAGAGGATAGCAAGTTGAAGGTACGCCGGTCCTGAATGGGCGTGTGCTGTGCAACTACAAGTTAATGGCAGAAGGAATTTTTGTCTTTTTGTTTTGATCAAGACATTCCAGGTCAATATTATGGCACTTGAAACTGATGAACTGAAATGTTGAAAAACTGAGAAAAGTGCAAAGGAAAAGGAAACTGTTGAAAGTAACTGGAAAAGACTTTGATAAGACTTTGACGCACAGTGGCACACTTGGGAGACAGTTCAGGTCAAAGTCACTTCTTTGTGTGGGCCTTGGTCTTGGCAGATATTCCAGTGCCATATATGGGTCTGAGGGCCCGTTTGAGTGTCTGGTGCTGGGCTGCACGGGTAGGGGTGCAGGTCTCTTGTGTGTCCTCTGCCAGTGCAACCAGTCCAGTTGTTACTCCTGATGTAGAGGGCAGGTCTGTGTCCTGAGCAGTGGTAAGGGCTTCCAGGTTTGTGGGGGTCTCACGGTGGGTTGGGTAGTGGTGCTGCAGAACCCCTGCAATAGTGGCCATCGTGGCATTGAGTTGTTTCCATTGCTCCATGGTCTCTTGATGTTGGGCTATCTGCAGCCTTTGACTCTGCTCCAGGGTGGCCAGGATCTGGCCCATCCTGTCTTGTGTATGGTGGTGTGCTCCCAGGACCTCAGAGATCACCTCCTGAGCTGCAGCATCCATCCTTTGGCCTCCCCACTGGGCCACTGATGTCCCCTGCACAGGACTGGCAGTCCCCCTTGCACTGGGGACATAATCATCCTGCCTGTTAGTTGGTGGTGACTCTGGCCTCTGTACTTGTGGTCCGTCAGTCTGTGGCCTGGAGACACTGGTGTGGGGTCATTTGGCCAGAGCTGATGTTGGTGGCTGGGTGGTAGGGGTGTCAGTGGAATCCTGGGTGGGGCTGCTGGAGGGTGACGGTCCAGGACTGTGTGATGGGCCAGGGTAACCCTCACTGTCCATACATCCCTCTCCAGTCTCCTGAGTGGGGCCTCTGTCTCCATGTAGGGCACTGGCACTCCTTGGCCTTTCCGTCAGGTTGGCATGGGTGGTGGTGCCTGTGGGGGGAATGGACATGTATGTTACATGTACTAATTCGAATGAGGATGCACAGCTGTGCCCTATTTGTGCTGTTTATTCCCCTGTTGGGCCCCGAAGATTTGTGGCTCGACCTTCAATATTTTGTCCACCATTGTTCTTAGCTCCCTATCTGTGAAGCGAGGGTGCTTAGGGGGTGCCATGGTGTGTGTTGTGGGTGGTGAGTTGGAGGATTATTGGTGAGGGTGCTGTTGTGTGGTTGGGTGTGTGACTTGTGTGATGTTGCATTCAGTGTATGTGTATTGTGTAGTCAATCTCAGTTGTCCTATTGGCAATGCAAAGGATTGTAGGGTGTGTATGTGAGTGTTTTGTAGTGTTGTGGATGTGTGTCAGGTGTGTGGGTTTCAAACTTGCCAATGTGTGCATTTCTTGCTGTTGGGTCCAATTGCTGGCCGTGGCGGTCTGTACAGCCAATGGTCATTCGACTTCCACGATCCACCACGGTGATTTGTGCATCATTATTTGGAGGGTTGAGTATTTGTCTGCTTGGCGGTGGCAGGGTGGGGTGTGCAGCCATTCTGCCATCAAGGGCCCTGGCGGTGGCTGGAGGTAACAGAATGTTTGGAGGTTTCTGGTTTTGGCATCATTATATGGTGGTGTGCTGTTCACTGCCAATGACGGTCTTCTGTTCACCGTCGCCACGGCGGTCAGCGGTGTTTCCTGCCATGTTCATAATGACCACCTATGCCTCTTTTAGGAAGTTTATTCTTCGAAAAAATTTTAAGAGATTGCCGTCAAAAACGCAGCGGGAATTCCAAGATGGCCCCTGAGATTCCTATGGTCAAAATTCTACAGTCTAGTGGTTGTATACCCAAGAACTGAGGTTTGTGCCAATGCTCATGCGCAAATATTGCGTTGCGCACTTCAGCTGTAGTCCTGTGAGAAATGGTAGCGTTCCTTCATTGAGCAAGCAATTTTGAAGAGAAAATTCCAGGTACTGTTTCAGGAGGGCGCTAGCTTCACTGGAAGAGGAAGAAATTAGTGTCTCAAGTGTGCACAAGTTTCTTACTGGGGGAAGTTATTTACCACTTGAGTCAGTGAACAGTATTCTTCCTCAGTTCTTGAGTAGGACATTTTGAGGAAGAGTTTGTGTCTAGAAGTAGTGTCTCTGCAGCCCTTCTTGGTCATAGTTATCTTTTGAAGAGAGTCCATAGAGAACCAGCGTTTCTAATATTAAATGGCACGTTTGAGGAGTTGCAGTCCAGTGAACCGCATGAAGTCTACTTCATATTCCTTGGAAATATAGTAAGTGGCGCATGCTTCACCTAATCACTATTTAATTTAAGGACCGACTTTTGAACCTGAAAAGGCAAAGAAAATTGAAAGGCAACAAACAATCAATTTGTTTTTTTAAAGAACTGATGTTTACACTATATATACACATGTGATGTTTTATGATATGTTTCAGGTTTCTTTTGTAGTAAACAGCTATGAGAAGAGCCAAACAATAGTGCAGCAGACAAAATCCCCTTTCCATTGGTGCTTGGGATAGATTGGTTTAGTCTGTCATGGGTAGAAGTAGAGAGGACTGAGAATTATTCTTCTGCTCCTGAGGAAATTGTATCAGGTACTTTGACACTCCAGGAGTAGCTGCTGTTGCACCTGTTTTATAAGGAAAGCATCTCATTGAACAGAAGGTGGAATCCCTGCCTTCTAATCACATACACACTGCTGCACACCCCAGGTGACTGTGATAAGTGTTCACCAGGGAAAGAAAAGTGTGCGTTTCTTGAGACATCCATCTCTGTTATGGGTGGCCGGGCAATACTCAACCCACTCATGAAATTCTACAGAATTTGCAGAGTTTTTCGCTAACTCTGAGGAATTCCGCAGAGTGAAACTCCATGAGCTCTGCCAAGGCCTACTTGATTGGGGAGTTCGAATTTTTCAAACAACAAGAAGGTCACAAACAGGTACATGTAGGGGGGTATTAAGAGGGAGGGAGTTGGCAATTGTCAGCAGACCGGGTACAGTGCACAGCATTATTCAAATTATGCAGATAGCAAGAGTCCCCAATACACTTGTGGATGGCACCGGGAATGCCAGGCGGAGGGATGAGGATGTAGGTGGTGGTAAAAGGGGGGGGGGTGGAAAATCAGGGAAGGACAGGGGAGCAACCAGACTTAAGTAAACTGTGGCAGATACTGTATTAGCATGAAGTTACCATCACAGCACATTGACAGCTGCAGTGCATTTCCAGTAACGAGGCCTGTTGATGAATGTGAGGTGGGTCATAGTGTATCGCCGGCTTGCTCCTCCAAGTGAACCACCAGAGGCGCAAACCTGTAGGAATCAGATCCCAATAAATTTGCAGTTATTCTTGGCAATAGGTGGCATCTCTAAGCCATTCAGTTTTCTGGGGCACACAGCGACCACTCTGACGCATTGTAATTCTGTGCTTTGCCAACAGTAAGAGTATGCCTTCCAGCTTCCGCCCCCGTCAGGGACATCCTTTACAAATCCGAGCCAGACAAGCTGTGGGGAGGCTGCCAGTTTAACACTTTATCAAGTACATCAAAGACGTCTTGCCAATAGGTTTGCACTGTGGGCAGGCCCAGGCCAAATGCACAAAATTTGCCATGGGAATGAAGCAGCGTGGCAGTGCGCATCTTAATGTAGGCCCAGCCTGCGCAAGCACGCAGGTGTGTAATAAAGATGTGTAGGAACTTAAAGTGGATCAAGCATAGCTGTAGTTCGGTGAGAGGGTGTGGATATGTGCGCAGCAGCATTTCCGTGTATCAGCCAGGAGGGGAGGCCCATCTCCACCTCCCATGCCTCTCGTGAGCGAGGGGAGAATTTCAGGAGTGGTGGTCTGCATAGCGAGGTATAGTTTAGTAATCATGTGGCACTGAGAGGGAGAAGAGAGAAGCATCTTCAGCGCCAAGAGTGCCACAGGGGCTTCTGGGAAGGAGCCATGCTGAGATCGAATAGTAGTAAACAGCTGAAAGTAGGTCAGTCTGTACATGAAGGTATTAAGATGCTCTTACAAAGCCTGCTCGGGTTCGATAAACCATCTCCCATGCTTGTTAAGTGCATTGCGTGGAGCCGGGAATGCATGCCCATCTCCCCAGTGAAGGGCAGCACTGGGTGCCCAATAACAGGCATTGAGGGGACGAAAAGAAAGTCTGCCTGGACTCTATGATGAACCGCCCATCTCATGCAAATCACTGTGCCTATGCATGCCCGTGGGCATTGCAGAGGCAGGTAGAGTGCCAGAGGTAGCGGGCAAGAGAGAGCACAGTCATGTTCAGAGGCTGTGTTGTGGCTGATATTGGATGGGGTGTACCCAGAAGTGTGTGAATTGTGCTTGTGCACAGTTATAATAGAGTTCCATGTCCGGGGTCGCCAGTTCTCCTTGCTCAGAGGGGAGAGTGAGCAGCTCCCAAGATACACTAGGCAGTTTCCTGGCCCAGACAAGAGCAAACAGGCATGAGCGTATGTGGGTCTGGAAGCTACTTGGCAAGGGTATGGAGAGATTTACAAACAAATAAAGAAACTTGGGGAAGACCACCATTTTGGCTAGTGCTATTTTTCCTATCAAGGAAAGTGGAAGGGAGTGCCAGGGTTCCAATTTATCTTCTCGCCTAACCATAATTACCTCTCCACAGCTCGTCAGGGTCCTGACTGAGTTGAATTCCTAAATATTGCATGGACTGCAACGCCCAGCACAGCAGGAATGCGGAGACACATTTGGGGATGACATCGATCAGGGGAGAATATCATGGACTTAGTCCAGTTAATCATGATGCCTCAGAGGCTGTCAAAATGAATGAACTCTCTAATGAGGGCATCCAGATTTTCTTGTGGTTCCTTCACATAGAGCGTGACATCATCAGCATACATGGACACCAGTACCGCCTGAGGCATGAAGGCGAGGCCTCTGTGGGTATGAACAGGCAAACAGTAGAGGTGACAGGGGACATCACTGATGGGTGACCCTCACCACCGGGAATGGTGCAGAAATGGTGCAGTTGATATGCGGCCTTGACGTGGGCTTTTTGTACAGTAGCCTTAGGAGTTGAAGGAACTTGGAACTCAATCTGAATTGGGACAGCAGCGAGAATATGTGAGACCTTTCTAGAGAATCTAATGTTTTGGTGGCATCTAAAAGGACTGTGGTGGCCTTGTTGAGTGAGACAACTCACTGCGCTATTGTAAGGTAAGTGCTCAAGTTATGGGCAGTGGACCTGCCTGGTAAAAACCCAGATTTGTCAGGGCGAGTGATTAAGGGCAGCAGGAGCAGCCTAGAAGAAATCAGTTTAGCCAGGATTTTGTTGTCAATGTTAATCATGGCGAGTGGGTGGTACAAATCACATTTACGTAAATCCTTGCCAGGTTTCCGGATGGTTGCGATCAGGGCATCTCTCAACAGTAGGGGGAGGGTTCCTGTTGCCATAGATTCGGCATATATGTTAAGGAGATAGGGTGCTAACAGCTCAGCATATTCCTTATAAAAGGCAGCCGTAAGGCAATAGAGACAAGGGGCCGTATTTATACTTTTTGACGCAAAACTGCGCTAACGCAGTTTTGCGTCAAAAAGTTTTGCGCCGGCTAACGCCATTCTGAAGCGCCATGCGGGCGCCGTATTTATTGAATGGCGTTAGCCGGCGCAAGCAGACCGGCGCTGCCTGGTGTGCGCGAGAAAAACCACGTACACCAGGCAGCGCCGGCGTAGGGGGAAAATGGCGCATGGGCGTCTTAAAATGGGGCAAGTCAGGTTACGTCGAAAAAATCATCGTAACCCGACTTGCGCCATTTATTTTCGACGCCCATCCCCCATCAACATGACTCCTATCATTGTAAAGATAGGAGTCATGCCCCCTTGCCCAATGGCCATGCCCAGGGGACTTCTGTCCCCTGGGCATGGTCATTGGGCATAGTGGCATGTAGGGGGGCACAAATCAGGCCCCCCTATGCCACAAAAAAAAAAAAAAAAAAATACTTACCTGAACTTACCTTAATGTCCATGGGATGGGTCCCTCCGTCCTTGGGTGTCCTCCTGGGGTGGGCAAGGGTGGCAGGGGGGGTCCCTGGGGGCAGGGGAGGGCACTCTGGGCTCATTTTGAGCCCACTTGTCCCTTAACGCCATCCCTGACCCAGGCGTTAAAAAGCGGCGCAAATGCGCCGTTTTTGGCCACGCCCACTCCCGGGCGTCATTTTTGCCCGGGAGTATAAATACCACGTAAAGGCCTGGGAGTCATTTTTTAAGACGGGAACGCCTCCCTTGCATATCATTAACGCAAGGAAGGGGTTCACGCTAAAAAATTACGCACATTCCGGGAACTTTGGCGCTAGACGCGTCTAGCGCCAAAGTATAAATATGGCGTTAGTTTTGCGTCGGATTTGCATCGAAAAAAACGACGCAAATTCGGCGCAACCAGAGTATAAATATGCCCCAAGGTGCCTTGTCACCAGGCAGTCTTTGGATTATTTGGACAAAATTGTCGACTGTGAATGGGGCTTCTAGACAGCACCTGAGGCCATCATCCAGCCACAGTAGCTGAAATGTGTCAAAGTAATCAGTTAGGTCTTCGGAGGGACTGCGTGTGCAGAGGAGTAGAGCGAGGTGAAGAACGCAACCATTGATTGCTGGACCACCGCCATGCCAACCTGGAGGTTCACCTGGCTGTCTTCAAGTTCTATGACATCACTAGCCCAAGGCATACATAGCAGATTTGTAATTGTTCTCACGCTTCTATCTCACTCACCATATTGGCAGGCCTGCGCCTCTCGCCCCAGGTAACGCACCTCTTGCCGTGCGGCCTTCTCAAATTCAACAGCCTTCGCTCTGAGCTGCGCATGGGTGGCCTTGCAGTTCTGCCTCCCATGTGGCAAGCTCTCTTTGAAACATCTGCAGAATTCCGTATTGTTTGGCAATGCAGACTCCCCTGATAACTACCTTGAATGTTTCCCATAAAGAAGAGCTGGATTAGACAGTATCCTTATTACGGTCATGGCTCTTCTAAATTCTGTTATGAAGACCTGGTCTGTAACGGCATGTTGGGAAGACGTCAAGAGGATGATTGTTGAGTGCCTCCGAGGATGTGTAATTCTACAAGAACAGGGGCATGGTCTAATAGCGTGCCCGGGCAGTACTCGACTCTGCAGGTCCAGGACTCTACATCGTGAGTTGTAAGTCAGATGTCTGTGTGTGACCAAGCATTGCATGAAGCCGTGACACAAGTGCCCTCTCTATCAAGTGTGTGTTTAGAGCGCCAAAGATCAACAAACTGTTTTTGTCATGAGTGACTGTAGTAGTGCGAACACATTAGGGTGTGGCGGTCTGGTCATACTAATGTAATCCTCCGCGGAGTTCAGCACAATGTTGAAGTCACTTCCCTATAGGAGAGCTCTCAGACCCAGCATGCCTGCGAAGCACCAGACCTCAGAAAAAAATTTGGGGCAGCTTGAGTTGGGGCCATATACTGATAGTAAAAAGAACAGCTGGTCGCAGAGCACTGCCGCCAAAAGCACATAGTGCCCCCAGGGGATCGCACAACACCGTCCTAGTATGGCAGGGGAGCCCCTTTCTAATGATGAATGCCAATCCTCATACATAGATGGAGTAGGGTGCGACATAACCCAAACCAGCCAGCCCTCAACTGCTACTTGGTGGTGGATGTGAGGTCCAGCTCCTGTAGCAGACAAATGTCCACCTTATGCCGATGCATGTATGCGGCCACTAGGCAGACCTTCCGCATATCATTGAGGCCTCTAATATTCCAATTCATGCAGGTGAGGTTAGTCATGACTGGGAGAAGCAAGGGGGTGATGTGCAAATTGTGGAAGAAGCGGGTTTCCAGCAAGGGATGGCGTTAGCAAGTCTGAGTGTTGCGGAAGGGGGAGGAATGGAGTGCTACGGGTGTCGCAAATACAGCAAGCGGGGGTGGTGCTCTGATACATATACAGTGCCCAGCAAACCTAGCGTGGACTGGTAGCTGGTGTAGTCATGGCATGCTGCTGAGCAGCCAAGGAAGGAGAATGGGAAGGGAAAGGATGTTATAGGACTGACAATAAAAACAGTAACTATTCCCCTACAATCCTCCCACCACCCATGTTGGCCTGCCAACTAAGCCAGGCAGCCCAACCCAACCATCAAACATTACTAAAGTAAAGATCATAGAGGAAAAACAGGAACTCATTCCGTGGGGCGAGCAAAAGGCCTGACATCTCCCAGCCAAAGAACAACTGGATGGCCAGACTCCTAGCATGCATGTGGCCATGGACCGCCTAGGCAAACCCCAAGCTTAAGCCAGAGGGCTTGAGGACCCCATTTTATGTACAACAGGGATAACAATGCCTAGCTCAAGGTCCCAAAGCTGCCGCAAGGGTCACAATCCTCGATTAGTCGTTATCACTGAGAAGTTCAGTTCTGGAATTTCCTGCCTCCGGGGGCCATTGTGTCATAGCCTTCGGGATGTGTTTAATGACTTTGGCGGCTGCCTTCGGATCTGTAAAGTAGTGTTTTTTTCCTGACAGGAATATTTGAAGTTTGGTCAAGTAAAGAAGTGAGTACTTGGCATCTGTCTGCATGAGGGAGCATTTAATTGGAAGAAAGTGCAGCTTCAACCTTCGAGGTGCAGCATTTAAGCTGGTCAACTTGTTCATCATGTTTGGCCACTTTATTTTTCAGGCCATCAAATTTATCTGTCAGCAAGTAGATTTTGGTGTCTGTCGTGGTGAGGCTGTGCTTCAGGTTCAGAAACTTTGAGCAGATGTCTGGGTCCTGTGTGGGATTGGCCTACGACCCCGGCTGAAGCTGGGCATCCTCCGGCTCCGGGTCGACATTGCACGTCTGACCGCTCTGTTCAAAGGACAATCTGTTTTGTTTGGCATTGGATTTCCCCATCGTGGTTAAATGACCTAATGGGGCGAGCCAGGAATATAAATCCCCCTCCCCAATGCCCCCCTGGTGGGGAGGAACAGGGTTGATTCAGTCCTCACCATCGAAGGAGGAGTCAATGAAGCACAGCAGTCAAGACCCGCCACAACCCGTAGTGTTGCAGTGGGGGGCACTAACAGGCCAACCAGTGCAGGAGAGTCCACTTGGTGGCGTTGCATCACCGCAGAGGCCAAGCGCCACCTTGGCGTGTTGCCTGATGTGGTCAGTAGGAGCAGCGGCAGAGCGAGGAGGCCAGTCCACCTGCCATGGTCCTCAGTGCGGCCAGGCTCAGCATCCTCAAGCAGGGGCACCAAGTAATGGCACTGTTTTCCTCACCGAGGGGTGCCCCCAAGCTGTAGGCCCTCTCCCCCCATGAAGGCTAGCGCCCACACGGTCCAGGGGGCAGCTGCACCCAGCACATGAGGATGTCTGAAGGAAAAGCAATCCAGGCCCCCCACAAGAGAAATCTGCTGGGGGCCATCAAAGTGCACAGTAGATGTCTGCCCGGGAGATCAGGGTGTTCCCAGCACCCTGAAAGCCAGGCCCACCACACTCCAGCAGGAATCACTGGGGCAGGAGGAAGCCAGCCAACATGGGCCCCCAATTGTGTAAATTGCTGCACCGTCAGGTGCACGGCCACCGTCCAGGGTGGCTGAGAGAGCTTGGAAGCAAGATTCAAAGGCCTACGGGCCTGATTTAGATCTCGGTGGGCCCCATCAGTAGGATTAAGCTGGGCTGGCCCAGTCTGAGAGTGGCAGGGTAAGTGGCAGTCTGGGCGGGCGGCAGGGGAGAGATCCCCAATCGGGTCTCCTACCGGCTGTGATGGCAAACTCCAGCTAGGGAGTGCTGCAGGGGACTGCGCTGGCACAGCAGGCCTTCTTGCCGGCACAGCAGTTGTTTCTCAGCATGGTTGGTCTGGCGGGTTTACAATCTTCCAAGGGGGGCCTGCTGGGCACAAGGTGCAGACCACTCCTCACCTTCTCTTCTTGGCACTACGAAGGCTCTTTTAGCCTAGTGTCATCCGTGGGCCACCATCCCTCGGTCTTGGGGGCAGCCTGCCAGCAGCAGTTTCCTCTTTTCACTGGCTCTTGGGCCCGTTGGGTCCCCTTGGGCCTGCCCCACCACAGCAGTCTCCCAAGGGGAGTACCTAAACACCACAGGTTACCAGTCACTGCCAGCGGCGTGTCTTCAGCCAGGCCGCCACCTGCGACTCTCCCGGCCTAGACAGGTCAGGCCTCCCGCGTAGCTGTGGATGCACTACAGTTTCCCCAAGGCTCCAACAACGCTCCCACAGGGATGATTTTATTCAGCTGGGCATCTCAGATCCGGGTATTCCGCCAGTGACGTCCAGTGACCCCCACCCCCGTTATGTCAGCCATACTTTCCATCATCATGGCTTGCCACAACTGGGAATACCACTGAGTAATCAAGGGAGGTGTTATTTTTTTCCACAAGGCTGCCAGTGCTGTATTGACCTCCCCTAGGCACAACCATATGATTGAGCGATCTCCTGAGATTTGGCAATTGAGGAACTCATCTTGCAATCCCAAGAAGGCAAATCCTGGTGTGGCGGGGATTGGGTATCCCATCATGTATTTAATTTGTGCTAAAACTTCAGACCAGAATTGGCAGATTATAGGACAGTCCCTCCATATATGACGGAAGTCTCCCAGCAACCTGCTCCCTGTCTAGCAAAGGTCAATTGTGTTTGGGAAGATTTTTTTGAATTTAGTAGGGTATGAGTACCAATTGTATAATAGTTTGTAATACAGTGGTTGAACCTAGGTGTATTGGGCCATAACTTTACCATTGTTCCTCTGGGATAACATCCCCCAGCAAAGTGGCCCAGGAGTCTATGTGTTGTGGTCGAATTTTGGGGAATATATCTATTTAAAGCAAATAAAGAAAGGAGATGGTACCCTCAACCCCATTCACTTGTCTTACAAATTTTTCAATTTTGGAAGAGTTCTCTTGTGGCGGCTTTCCTCACCTTCCTTCCAGACATCAAAGGGGCCTGGCTTAAGTTCCAGTGGAAGGACTGGTTAAAATAAATAGGGGTAAATGGGGAGGGGAATGTAGTCCATTGAGTGGAGCAGTTCACATTGTCCCCCGGATTTAATGGTTGTTTCTGCAGGTGTGATACTGTATACATTAGGGGATAAATCTGTTTTCCATATCTATATCAATGTCCAGACATATCGGCACACTGCTGCCTGGTCTATATGGAGCCAGTGTTTATCTGATTCCCTCAGAGACAATTCGGAGATCCTTCTCAGTTGGGCTGCCTTATAATAAGAAGGGACGTCTACTAGAGCCATCCTGCCCATCTCTTCAGGTAAGTGCAATCATTTATAAGTGAATCAGACTCTGCGACCTTGCCAGATAAAGTTGATCACCAAAGAGCAAAATTTCATGAAAATCCTCAGTCTACTTCAATTCTAAGACCTTGAAATAGAAATATGAACTGCAGTATGACTGTCATTTTGATTGCTTGGAAACAGCCAAGTCATGAGAGATACATAGGAGCCCTCCTTTTGAGATCTGTTTTGAGTTGCTGAAGAAGTGGTGGGCAGTTGACTCTATAGATATAAGATATCTTGGGAGCGATTTTAATCCCCAAATATGTAAGCTCTTTTTTGATCCATTGGAAGGGGGTATTACTTGCTAGCGTCTACATCTCAGATAGAGGGAGAGTCAAGTTCAGGAGGACTGAATTATAGAGGTTAATATGGTACCATGCTACTTTCTACAAAACGTGCAAAGTCAGGGAGAGCAGCACATCATCTGCATTTAGTGACATTTTGTGATTAATAGATCCAAAGGGTAGGCCCTGAATCTCTTTCTCCTCTCGCACCTTAGCTCGAAGGGGCTCGACACTGAGGCTGAATAAGAGCAGTGAGAGAGGACACCCTTGCCATGTTCCCCGCTCTAATTTAAAGGGATCGGACGCAAGAGTGGATTTGCATAATTAGCATGGACCATATTGATAAACTGTTCACACAGACCAAACTTGTGTGAACAGAGAAGGGCCAGTCTTTCTGGTTGAAAGCTTTTTCAACATCTAACACCATTAAAACTGCTGCTATGCATTTTTTAGTAGCCTTTTCGACCAGGTGGATCATCTGTCTTAAATTATCATGTATTTGTCTCCCTTTAATAAACCTGGACTGAGCCAGATGAATCAGATCCGGCATAATGTCTTCTAATCTTGATACCAACATTTTAATATATATTTCAGCACCCACGTGTAGTAAAGCAATGGGCCTATATGAAGTACAGTAGTGTGGGTCCTTCCTAGGCTTTGGCAAGACTGAGATTGGAGCTTTACTCATAGAGTGTGTAACCTCTCGAGAGGGGGCTATATGGCTGAACAGTTTAGTCAAGTCAGAACTGAAAGTTTTATAAAATTATGAAATTGGGCCGGGTGACTTATTAAGTTTAAGAGCGTAAATGGCACCCTTGACCTTCCTTCTTGTGTTTTGCCCACAATTGGCAAGGTAGGTGGGCTCCACCTTATTTCCCTGATCATAGGTCCCAAATTCGGGACGTAACAAAGTGAACTCCACCCTATTCGTGTGTATTATGTTTAACTTTCCCCTCAATGCGGTGATTTTGTGTTGTAGGGGTAAGGAAGGGTTTCCTTTGTGAGCCTGTTCTGCTTTTTGTAGTTCTTCCTCTAGTGCTAACCTATCCTGGGTTTTTGTTTGGTTAAATTAGCTAGGAGGGAAATACATTTCCCCCTAATAACAGCCTTAGAGGCATCCCAATTGTTGGATGTCAGTGTCCCAGGAATCATTCACACTGAAGAAGTCTCTCATAGTCTTGCACAGTTCGTCTCAGAAGAGACGCTCCCCTAAAAGTGAGCTAGGGAAGAACAACCGGTGGTATGTAGGTGTTGGGGGTGGTATGTAGGTGTTGGGGGGTGCAATCCAATGTCAAAGCCACAGGGGAGTGATCTGAGAGGGCTATAGGGTGAACTTCTGAATGTAATATAGAGTGTTCTAGGGATTGGGTTACAAAGGCATAGTCAATGCATGAATATGTGTGGTGCACATGGGAAAAGTAAGTGTAATGCTGTGTATCGGCATGGGTGGTTCTCTAGGTATCTATGAGGCATGTGGAGCAGAATGTTTGTTTCAGGGCTTCAGGAAAGCTGCCAATGAAGGCGTGGTGTGGATGGGTGCTTTCTAGATCTGGGTGGCATATAAGATTGATGTCTCCCATTAAGATTATCTCCCCCTCCCCCTACTCCCCTATAACGGTGAGGCATGATTATAGAAAGGTAGTCTGGGTTGTATTAGGTACATCCATTCACAACTAATTCCCCCCCCCTTTGTCAGATTTACAGCCGGTAGGTTGGAATTTAAGAGATGAGTGAAAGAGGAGGGCTACCCCACTGTGACTGGTGAGGGCCGAGGATTTGTATATCAGGGGTGTACTTTATTACATAGTCTATGGCCCTTGCTTCTTTTAGGGTGGGTCTCATGCAAAGCTATTATATCATGTTTCCAATCCTGGATATATTTCCACAGTTTATGGTGTTTAGTTGGGGAGTTCAGTCCTTTAACGTTGCAGGTTATTGGCGTTAACATCATGACAATATATGACAAGTGTATTCATGGAAGCTGCCCAGATGTAAGTCCCCGCTCCCAGCTGCCCCATGAGCAACCCCGGTACACCAATGAGAGTGTTTGTTCCTCAAACCCGGGCCCCTAACACAAACCAAAAGAAACCCACATATGGATATTGAACAGTAAAAACAAATAAGAACACTTATGAACCTAGGTCCCAAATCTTGATAGAAATCAGTCTTACCTCTCATCAGTGTGTGTGTACAGGTCACAGACCACCATGGCCTTGTTGCGATACATATATTAAGACAAGGCAAAATGGCAGCATTAGACGTCTCATTCCTAAAGATAAGATACCCCTTTCGCAGGGAGCAATCAATTATTTTCAAATAGAGCTGTTAGAGATTATGAGTGAATAAGGAGCACTATCTCAGCAAAGAGATTTACAGAGTTGATGAGCCATAAAGAAGGCTAAGCAATTCAAAGGATACTCCAATCTGAGTCTCATATTGGTGAAGCTTCGGTGGTCAGGGCAGAAAGCTTGAGTCAGATGTAGCCCAGCGTTTCTCTTGTTGTTTTTATTGCCTTTGTGAAAGCCATTGTCGTTTCTCAGTTCTCGACACAGAACTTGTGGTGGCTTTCTCTCGGGGTCTCTCAGCATCTCTGCAGTCTGGGGTGGTATGTACAGTAGTGTTGCCACCTCCGTCACTTCTGTAAAGTGGTTGGACTTATTTTGGAAGTCAAATGCATGGCCAAAGGGGTAAGTCCACCTATATTTGATGTGATTGGGGCACAGTTTATCCGTAACTGGTCAGAATTGGAGTTTGCTGGTCAAGGTGGCTGGTGCAATGTCTTGGAATACAGAACATGTTTCCCCTTGGAAGGAGATTGTCCTTTCTTCTCTCACCTTGCAAGATCACTTCTTTCACTTTGAAAGAGTGCAGCTTGGCAAGGACATCCCGGGGTTGTTTACCTTCACCAGCTCTGGGTGGGCCTACACAATGTACACGTTCTAGTTTGACTCTGACTTGTTTATCTCCCAGGAGATCATGTCCATTATGAATGCTTCCAACTCTCGGCCCTCCACTCCTTCCTCCAGATTCCATAGATAAATATTATTCCATCTAGAACAGTTTTCTAAGTTTAAGAGCATGACCTGTAGCTGGCCTTGGAGCCTTCCAGTGGTTCCATATTTTGCTTGAGGGATTGGCATTTAATTTCCAAGTCAAGAGTGCGTACGCGTACAGAGTCCACATCTTGTTGTAGTGTTGAGAGCCTGGTATTGAGGTCCGAGCGAAGAGCATGTAGGAAGTTGGATAGGTCCACTTTCAGCTCTTCTTGCAGCTATTTCTTGAGGTCCTGCAGGGAGGCCAAGAGGTCTTCCTTGGTTAACGCCATGGCACCATCTCCTAGAGTGGGAGTGTGTCAGTCTCTTGGTCCCGTCAGTTGGTGTGTTTTCTGGAGGCGTGTAGGTTGTGATCAGGCACCTAGACAGATAAGTCATAGAAGAGAGCAGCTGAAAACATTCCTCAGTGGGCTAATAGTGGCTGAGTAGCCCTCACAATCATCCCTGACAGTAGCCCACCACTGAGAAAGCAGTTGAATTTTATGCCAGGTGAGGTGGCAGGAGCTTCCATGCAGTATATTACTGGGCCATCAGACTAGGACTGAAATGGGTGCTTGCCCCTGTGCCATCGTCTTCCAATCATGTCAGCCCAGGGACCCCCACAGTTTGCTTCCTGGGCAGGAATATCGCCCCGGTGTGTCAAAGCACCTGTCCCGCAGAATTGACCCTCTCCTGTGGAATTTAAATGGAAGCATTTGCAGTACAGGTCGAGAGTTGCTGAAAAGTAGCGTGAGCCTTATTTTTTGCAGGATAGCTTGCTAGGAGAACTGGTGGGCTCCTTGGGAAGCATATGCCTAAATTAACGTGTTCTTTCTGGCTTTTTCGTAACTATGTCTTCATTGGACCTAATTTTCCAGGGATTAAAATGACATTTTTCAGGCCCCGGGGTGTAGTGAAACCCTGCCATTGCAGAGGTGAGTGGAGAGGAGAAGGGCCCGAGGCATTATTCTTGCTGCAGAATTATCAATCACAAGCAGTTCCTTGAGCAGCGTAATGGTGGATCCCTGCTCTCTCCTCCTGCAAAGGTTAGTCAGTGCTCTTTAATAATTTCTTGTTGCCCTTCCTGTCTCATGGATCCCTAGGCATGCCAGATCCGTCAGAGTCTCCCGCCATCTTGATTTTCAGGGTGAATGCTGCAGAGCTTGGCTGGTTTACCGACACTCGACCATGTTGGTTGGCCACGCCCCCATGTCAGTTCTTTAACTGACTAATGGCCTAACTTCTCTGCAAATCCAAAAACTGCCTCACATGCCCCTACAAACTTCTGAGCCTTTTGAGTACGAAGGTCGTCCTATTTTAGGTTAGCTTCAAATAGTATTCCTAAATAGTTAAAGTTAGAGACCTTGATTAAGTGGAACCTCCCTATTAAGAATTTTTGCGTACAAGTGTTTTTTTAGGTCCGTAGATCATTATGTAAGATTTTAGGGCCATATTTATACTTTTTGACGCAAAACTGCGCTAACGCAGTTTTGCGTCAAAAAAATTAGCGCCGGCTAACGCCATTCTGAAGCGCCATGCGGGCGCCGTATTTAATCAATGACGTTAGCCGGCGTTAGCCGGCGACGCTGCCTGGTGTGCATGGAAAAAAACGACGTACACCAGGCAGCGCCGGCGTAGGGGGATATGGGGCTTGGGCGTCAAGAAATGGGGCAAGTGAGGTTGAGGCAATTTTTTCGCCTCAACCCGATTTGCGCCATTTTTTTTCACTCCCAACCCCCATAGAAATGACTCCTGTCTTAGCAAAGACAGGAGTCATTCCCCCTTGGCCAATGGCCATGCCCAGGGGACCTCTGTCCCCTGGGCATGGTCATTGGGCATAGTGGCATGTAGGGGGGCACAAATCAGGCCCCCCTATGCCACAAAAAAAAATAAAAAAAAACACTTACCTGAACTTACCTTAATGTCCCTGGGATGGGTCCCTCCAGCCTGGGGTGGGCAAGGGTGACAGGGGGTGTCCCTGGGGGCATGGGAGGGCACCTCTGGGCTCCTTCAGAGCCCACAGGTCCCTTAACGCCTGCCTTTTGCAGGCGCTAAAAAACGGCACAAAAGCGGCTGTACGTCATTTTTTTTGACCCGCCCACTCCCGGGCGTGAATTTTGCCCGGGAGTATAAATCCGACGCACATGCCTCGGAGTCGATTTTTTAGACGGGAACGCCTACCTTGCATATAATTAACGCAAAGTAGGTGTCCACGCTAAAAAATTACGCTAACTCCATGGACTTTGGCGCTAGATGCGTCTAACGCCAAAGTATAAATATGGAGTTAGTTTTGCGTCGAAATTGCGTCAAAAAAAAACGACGCAATTCCGGCGCAAACGGAGTATAAATATGCCCCTTAGTTTTTTCACTTTTAAATTGAGGTTACCCATAAAATCATTGAAGGAGTCAAGCAAAATCTGCAGGTCATTTGCAATTAAAACTGCATCGTCAGTGTAAAGGAGGACAGGGATTGAATTACTCTCAAACTTAGGAAATCTTTTACTTTTTTAGTAAGCACTGAATCAAGAGCATTCATCTAAAATAAAAATAAAAAGGGAGCTAAGATGCATTCCTGCCTTACCCATCAGTTTAACTGGAGGGGTTGGGTGTTCTCCATTTTGATTATAACAAACTTTAGTAGTTGTATCACAGTGCAACCGCTTTAGGAGGTCTCTTAGGAATAATTTGATTCCTGCCATCAGCATCAGGTCAAAGAGCTTCACGCTATTCACCATGTCAAAAGCACAGGAGAGGTCCATAAAAGCTATATGTAAAGAACCTCTCCTTGCTTTGACTCTTTTTCCCATTACCAAAATAGGTTTAGGAATTGTTCGACTGTGCCCAGGACTGGCCGGAATGCGTATTGCACATCTGAAAAAAAACTATTTGCCTCGGCCCAGTCTTCCAAATTCTTGAGGATTACTCACCCTAGTATTATAACAGATGCACCCAGTAAGGAAATAGGGTTGTAGTGGACTGGAAGGTTTCTATCCATGCTTGTCAAATCAATAGCCACCAGAAGAAGTTCAACATGATTTTTTTAAATCTTCGTTTTTAATGATTAGTGGACAACCCTAGAGATATTGTTGATGTTAAATCAATAGTGCAGATATGTGGGTCTCATCAGATCCACCTAATTTGCAAACAGGATTCAAATTCATAAATTGAAAATAGAGTCTGTCTCAAGAGAATCAAATATGTGATAAATGGCGAAAAACCTTATCATTTCAAAAGGGGGACTCATTTCTATTTATATTCAACTGAGTCCGCCATTCACTGTTTGATACAATGTAGCCTCTGTCAGTTGTAGAGACAAAAGATAGTGCAGGAAACTCGCACCATCCCCAGCACCAGTGATACCAATAAAGAACATCAGAATAATCTGGATTAATGTATCTCTGTCAGTCCATAAATGTCACTGAAAAGCATGTATGTGTCTGGATTCCGATTATGAGATTAATGTAAATCAGAAAATTATGTTTTTTTCTGTGGAAAGGGTTGCTTCTATTTCCATGGGCTCAATCAGACTATTTGAAGATCTGCAAAGAGTGTCAGTGTTGTTTAAAATGGACAATATGATAGCATTGACGAGCTAAGAGGGAGCAGATCGAAGAGATTAGCAGATTTAGCAAAATAAATGTTTCTGTTTAAAACACAAAATTGGCTTGAAAGCAGAGTATTTACCTGGGGTGCACAGTCTGGTAGCAGACTGGAGCTCAAGGCATAAAACGGATTTCAGCGGTTGGAAACTAGACAGCAGCTATTTCAAGAAAATCCAGAAATTATTGGGACCTTTGGAGGTGGATCTTTTTACTTCCAGGCTGACCTTTCAGTTAAGACACTATGGGGCACATTACAACATTGGCAGTAAGTGCTGCAGCGCTGGCCGCCAAAAGACCATCGCCGCGGCTAACATCTGTCTGCCAAAATATGACCACAGCCGGGTTTCAGCCACAAGAAGGGCAGAAATCCAGCTGTGGCCATACTGGCGGACGGTGTTAAGGTGGCGGTGCTACCACCAGCAGTGCCACACCAGTAGACCGCCGCCAGCTGTATTATGTCAGATAATATGGCCTGGCGGTGTTCTGCTGGCAGGCACTGCTGGCGGAAGCAGCACCCCATCCCCTGCCGGAAGACCCCCTGGATGCAGGTAAGTCGGGTTTCCGACAGGGGAGTTGGGTGTTGTGTGTGTGTGGGGGTGGGGTGCATGAATGTGTAAGTGTGTGCGTGTGTGCAAATGTGTGTGTAATGTTGTTTGTGTGTGTGTGTGCATGTATGAGAATGCGTGTATGAATGGAAATGTGAATGCATGTCTGCGTGTCAGTATGAATGTGTGTACGGATGCGTGCGTGAATGAATGGATGCATGCATGTATGAATGCGTATATGCCTGTGTGAGTGAGTGTGTGAATGCGTGGTGTGTTCCTGTAAGTGTGCGTTTATGGGATTGGAAGGGGGGAGCGTGGATGGAGAGAGGGGGCATCTGGGGAGTGTTAGGGGGGTGGGTTTGCCTCCTACGAGTGACAGGGAAGGAATTCCCTGTCACTGGTAGGGCCTACCGCCATGGTTTTTGTGGCCTAACGAACCCCACGAAAACCATGGCAGAAGGCAGGGTTAAAATGCCATCTGCGGTACAGTAGCGGCTGCCGGGTTGGAGATTGTTATCTCTGGCCCGGCGGCTGCTACCGCCATGGCAGTCGGTGGGGTATATTGGCGGGTTGGCTTCAGCCAACCCGCCAATGTCATAATGTGATGACATGTACCACCAGCCTGTTGGCGGTACTACCGCCACATTTACAACAACCGCTGGGGTCATAATAACCCCCTATGGGCCTGGTTTGGAACTTGGTGGATGGGTTGCTCTATCGCGGCGGTTGCGGGTGTCCCGATGTCTGACATCGGAATCCCAGAGGATAGAATGGTGTTTGGATTTCAGCGGGAGGGATGTCCGTGGATGTGGTGAAGCTTCCCATCCACATAGTTCTAAATCAGACCCTAAATCAGTTGGATCCCAGATCCAGGTAGAATCAATGCATTCATGCAGAATTGGAAAGTGATGAAAGCATATGTGTTCCCTCCATTTTCCATGATTCAGAGATAATTGTTACTGAGCAGGAGACAGAATTGTGGAATAGTGTTAGTAACATCTTTTTGGGAAACGCAAGCCTGGTTTCCAACGGCTTTGGAAGTGGCTATGGAGATTCCTGATTAGATGAGGTCCAAGAGAGGTTTGTTAAAAGGAATAGAAGAGAAAGAGCATCCGTTAATTCTATTGGGTTTGATTAACCTTCTTGTTTAGAGTATTTCAGGGAATGAGGAAGATTCATAAAAATGTTCAGAGTCAGCTTTAGGGTTGCTCAATGAGTCATCGGCCCCTGTAACTAAGAAAAGAGATAGGATTGTATGGCAAATATTGTTACGATTGAAGCTTGATGAAAGAAGGAGCTAATTCTTTAGCAGAGTTATTTGATGAAGTACTGCCTTACAGAACAGTTAGTTGTTATATATCACCTGTGCAACAGGTCATTTATTAATTCAGGGAATTTCAATCCTTTAATTTGTAGGTTGCGAAAAGGAATAAGGTTGAATAGATGTCTGAAACCAAAGTATCAGTCGCTTTGGGATGTAGATTTAGTTTTGAAGCTGTTTCAGGACTGGCCTAGTATTAAATATTTAGGAGTAAGGGAATTATCCAGAAATTAGCAACTTTGTTCTGTTTAATCTCTTTTAGAAGAGTTCCAGATGTCGGCGCGTTGGAGGTATTGAACAGATTTTAACTACCAACTTGAGTGTTGTACAAAACTTGGAAAAGAACAAAGACAGGCCAACTTCTATATTTTATCCAAGTTTAGATAATTCACTAAAATTAAATGTTGTTAGTTGTGTAGAAGAATATGAGTGTAGAATGTTGGGAAAAAGGAATGCTGTGCTGGATCAGTTATTAATATCCTATGTTAAACCGTTTCACTAAGTTACAAATGCAACCATTGCATGTTGGGTTAAGTCTGAATGAAAGAGGCAGGTATTCATTTGACTAGGTATTTGGCTCATTCGATAAGGAGTGCCATGGTAAGCAAAACACTTGTTTCTGCGGGAAGGTTGGATGAAATTGTGAAAGCAGCAGATTGGTCAAATACAGATAAACATTTAGGAAATGTTATTTTAGAGCAGTCAAACTTGTTTCCTTCTGTGCTTTGAGAAACTTTGAGCATGCATGTAAATATAGATAAAAGAAATGAGGTACTAGATTATTAAGTTGATGTATGGGTTAAGATTGAGAAGAAACCTATTTTTGTTTACATACAATTTTTAAGACCAGTGAAGGATTGATGGTACGAGAACAAGGAAGAGGAGGTAAATATGGAGAAGAGACAAAAGAGGAAGAACATGGAGGACAGGGAGATTTAAGTGGGCTTGAAAGTTCTTGTTTTTGTGATATAGTTTGCATTCTCATTTTTGGAACTTTTTATTTAGAGAAGTGCCTACAGGCAGCAGGATTGCTTCCTGCAGGATTGCTACCTGCAGAGTCAGTTATGTTGCTAGGCAAGAGTACAATGGACAACTCGATTGTTCAGCCGATCTGACAGAAACAACTGACACATACCTGAAACGCCTTACTAATTAATTGCAAGTAAGGAATCAAAATATTTAATTAAAAAAATTAGGTTAGAATTAAACATTTATAATTTAAAAAAATAAAAAGTGTTATATTATTGCAAACATAGATAGGAACATTTATTATGGGCACTCAGGGTAGAGATAGTTTAAATAGTTTAATTTATGTGAAAATATTGTTAGTTTTTAGGGTTTTAAGATCTAATAAAAATTTTAAAAGACAACAAAAGAAAAGCCAGGATGATGGATGATGAATGGTTTTACGTACAGACTCAATAACTGATTCACTCCCGCACCCAGCTTTTTAAGCATCCTTGACTCATAATCTTTCAAACATCTTACCACAAACAACGTAGGTGTTGCATCCAAGCTTGGATAAAACACAGAAGTTGTCATAGTATTTGTTATTCTCCAGATCTAAAATAACACCCCTGTTGGTTGATAAAATGTATGTGAAATCTCCAGGGCACAAACATCTGATATTATTTTTAAAGAAATTAAACACAATAAAGTGACCAATTTCCATGTTAACTCCTTTACTCCTAAATACCTATTGCTTGGCCATTGTTGAAAAATTTGCTAAATGAAATGCAGGTCCCAAAGAGACTTATATTTAGGCTTCAGAGACCTCTTTATCTAACTCCCTTCATAACTCTACAAATCAAAGGACTTCTACCTACTGAAAGTCACTGGCCCAAAGAATGACCATCTGCCACAGCTGATCTGTAACAATGAACTTTTCTGGAAGATAAACCCTTATCAAATAATTCTGTATAAAAATTCACCACTTCTGTCTCATCAGCCTCCACGGCATCCAAATCCTTTTCCCAACACCAACATAACCAAACTCCCCAAGCACTTCAATACCTCTTCTTGGTTCCCGGTGCCCAGGACTCATCAAGTAAACCTGAAGCCATTTACGCTAGGACTGAGAATCTTCCTGAACCCCCATAAGCTTCCAAACTAGAAGGTTCAATAAACCTGCCTCTAGCAAAGGATGTTCTCCTCTTCCTGCTCCTTACAAAAGTCCCTTGCATGACCTGATTAGAAAAAGAATCTTTTATAGCTGTCTCCAATGGAGAGACTCAATTGCTTATCGTCTATGTTAAGCCATTTAAGGGAGTTACAAATGCTACAATTGCATGTTGGAGGAAATCAGTGATTAAGGAAGCAAGTATAGATTTGTCTAAATGTACTACTCATTTGACAAGGGGTGCCATAGCAAGCAAAGTATTCATGTCAGGGGGACAATTGGAAGATATTTTAAAGGCAGTAGACTGGACAAATGCAGACTCTTTTAGGAAATTCTATTTTAAGGTAGCGGAACATGTTTCAAGTTGTGCCTTGAAATCTTTGAGCATGCAAAATGTTAGCCTCCTGTCTTGACATGAAATTGTGATTCTTAAAGGTTTACTGAATAAAAAAGTGTGATTTTATTAAAGACAATGACACTAGCATTATCCCACCCACCCTTCCCAGCTGGGAGGAAGCTCTAGTGGTTGGCAAGTTTGGTCACACAACATATTTTTGAAATATTTGATGTATTATGAATGTAACTTGTTCAGTTTTTTTATTTAGCAATAAAGGTTCATTGACACGACTAATGGTGTTTATTCATGTTTTTATTTTGCAGATAATTAGTTGAATTAGTTATGAAATGGAGAAGTGATGGAATAACTAGGTTGATTATTGGAAGTTCAAACAAAAGAGGTAGGAAATGGAGGGCAGTCTGTTTTTCTGGGACTGAATGGTCTGATTCATTGTGATGTTTCAAGGTTCTATTTGGAAGCTTAAACCCCTTCGCTGCCAGGCCTTTTCCCCCTCCTGTGCCGAGCCTTTTTTTGGCTATTTGAAGCAGTTCGCGCTTAGGCCCTCATAACTTTTTGTTCACATAAGCTACCCACGCCAAATTTGCGTCCTTTTTTTCCAACATCCTAGGGGTTCTAGAGGTACCCAGACTTTGTGGGTTCCCCAGAAGGAGACCAAGAAATTAGCCAAAAAACAGTGAAAATTTCGTTTTTTAAAAAAAAAATGGGAAAAATGGGCTGCAGAAGAAGGCTTGTGGTTTTTTCCCTGAAAAGGGCATCAACAAAGGGTTTGTGGTGATAAAATCACCAGCTTCCCAGCTTTCAGGAACAGGCAGACTTGAATCAGAAAACCCAATTTTTCAAGACAAGTTTGGCATTTTACGGGGACATACCCCATTTTTACGATTTTTTGTGCTTTCAGCCTCCTTCCAGTCAGTGACAGAAATGGGCATGAAACCAACGCTGGATCCCAGAAACCGCAACATTTTTTAGAAGTAGACAAAAATCTGAATTCAGCAAGGGGTAATTTGTGTAGATCCTACAAGGGTTTCCTACAGAAAATAACAACTGAAAAAGAAAAATATTGAAATTGAGGTGAAAAAAACATCAATTTTTCTCTACGTTTTACTCTGTAACTTTTTCCAGCAATGTCAGATTTTCGAAAGCAATATACTGTTACGTCTGCTGGACTCTTCTGGTTGCGGGGATATATAGGGCTTATAGGTTCATCAAGAACTCTAGGTACCCAGAGCCAATAAATGACCTGCACCCTGCAGTGGGTTTTCAATCTATGCCGGTATACAGCAATTCATTTGCTGAAATATAAAGAGTAAAAAATAGCTATCAAGAAAACCTTTGTATTTCCAAAAAGGGCACAAGATAAGGTGTTGAGAAGCAGTGGTTATTTGCACATCTCTGAATTCTGGGGTGCCCATACTAGCATGTGAATTACAGGGCATTTCTCAAATAGATGTCTTTTTTACACACTGTCTTCCATTTGGAAGGAAAAAATGTAGAGAAAGACAAGGGGCAATAACACTTGTTTTGCTATTCTATGTTCCCCCAAGTCTCCCGATAAAAATGATACCTCACTTGTGTGGGTAGGACTAGCGCCCGCGACAGGATATGCCCCAAAACACAACGTGGACACATCACAGAAAACAGAGCTGTTTTTAGCAAAGTGCCTTCCTGTAGATTTTGGCCTCTAGCTCAGCCACCACCTAGGGAAACCTACCAAACCTGTGCATTTCTGAAAACTAGAGATCTAGGGGAATCCAAGATGGGGTGACTTGTGTGGCTCGGACCAGGTTCTGTTACCCAGAATCCTTTGCAAACCTCAAAATTTGGCTAAAAAAACACATGTTCCTCACATTTCTGTGGCAGAAAGTTCTGGAATCTGAGAGGAGCCACAAATTTCCTTCCACCCAGAGTTCCCCAACGTCTCCTGATAAAAATGATACCTCACTTGTGTGCGTAGGCCTAGCGCCCGTGACAGGAAACGCCCCAAAGCGCAACGTGGACACAGCCAAATTTTTGAAGGAAAACAGAGGTTTTTTTTGCAAAGTGCCTACCTGTAGATTTTGGCCTGTAGCTCAGCCGCCACCTAGGGAAACCTACCAAACCTGTGCATTTCTGAAAACTAGAGACCTAGGGGAATCCAAGATGGGGTGACTTGTGTGGCTCGGACCAGGTTCTGTTACCCAGAATCCTTTGCAAACCTCAAAATTTGGCCAAAAAAAACACATGTTCCTCACATTTCTGTGGCAGAAAGTTCTGGAATCTGAGAGGAGCCACGAATTTCCTTCCACCCAGCGTTCCCCCACGTCTCCTGATAAAAATGATACCTCACTTGTGTGCGTAGGCCTAGCGCCCGTGACAGGAAATGCCCCAAAGCGCAACGTGGACACAGCCAAATTTTTGAAGGAAAACAGAGGTGTTTTTTGCAAAGTGCCTACCTGTAGATTTTGGCCTGTAGCTCAGCCGCCACCTAGGGAAACCTACCAAACCTGTGCATTTCTGAAAACTAGAGACCTAGGGGAATCCAAGATGGGGTGACTTGTGTGGCTCGGACCAGGTTCTGTTATCCAGAATCCTTTGCAAACCTCAAAATTTGGCTAAAAAAACACATGTTCCTAACATTTCTGTGGCAGAAAGTTCTGGAATCTGAGAGGAGCCACAAATTTCCTTCCACCCAGCGTTCCCCCACGTCTCCTGATAAAAATGATACCTCACTTGTGTGGGTAGGTCTAGCGCCCGCGACAGAAAACGCCCCAAAGCGCAACGTGGACACATCCAAATTTGTGAAGGAAAACAGAGGTGTGTTTTCCAAAGTGCCTACCTGTAGATTTTGGCCTGTAGCTCGGCCGCCACCTAGGGAAACCTACCAAACCTGTGCATTTCTGAAAACTAGAGACCTAGGGGAATCCAAGATGGGGTGACTTGTGTGGCTCGGACCAGGTTCTGTTACCCAGAATCCTTTGCAAATCTCAAAATTTGGCTAAAAAAACACATGTTCCTCAAATTTCTGTGGCAGAAAGTTCTGGAATCTGAGAGGAGCCACAAATTTCCTTCCACCCAGCGTTCCCCCACGTCTCCCGATAAAAATGATACCTCACTTGTGTGGGTAGGCCTAGCGCCCGCGACAGAAAACGCCCCAAAGCGCAACGTGGACACATCCAAATTTGTGAAGGAAAACAGAGGTGTTTTTTGCAAAGTGCCTACCTGTAGATTTTGGCTTGTAGCTCAGCCGCCACCTAGGGAAACCTACCAAACCTGTGCATTTCTGAAAACTAGAGATCTAGGGGAATCCAAGATGGGGTGACTTGTGTGGCTCGGACCAGGTTCTGTTACCCAGAATCCTTTGCAAACCTCAAAATTTGGCTAAAAAACACATGTTCCTCACATTTCTGTGGCAGAAAGTTCTGGAATCTGAGAGGAGCCACGAATTTCCTTCCACCCAGCGTTCCCCCACGTCTCCCAATAAAAATGATACCTCACTTGTGTGGGTAGGCCTAGCGCCCGCGACAGGAAACGCCCCAAAGCGCAACGTGGACACATCCAAATTTGTGAAGGAAAACAGAGGTGTTTTTTGCAAAGTGCCTACCTGTAGATTTTGGCTTGTAGCTCAGCCGCCACCTAGGGAAACCTACCAAACCTGTGCATTTCTGAAAACTAGAGACCAAGGGGAATCCAAGATGGGGTGACTTGTGTGGCTCGGACCAGGTTCTGTTACCCAGAATCCTTTGCAAACCTCAAAATTTGGCTAAAAAAACACATGTTCCTCACATTTCTGTGGCAGAAAGTTCTGGAATCTGAGAGGAGCCACAAATTTCCTTCCACCCAGCGTTCCCCCACGTCTCCCGATAAAAATGATACCTCACTTGTGTGGGTAGGCCTAGCGCCCGCGACAGGAAACGCCCCAAAGCGCAACGTGGACACATCCAAATTTGTGAAGGAAAACAGAGGTGTTTTTTGCAAAGTGCCTACCTGTAGATTTTGGCTTGTAGCTCAGCCGCCACCTAGGGAAACCTACCAAACCTGTGCATTTCTGAAAACTAGAGCCCTAGGGGAATCCAAGATGGGGTGACTTGTGTGGCTCGGACCAGGTTCTGTTACCCAGAATCCTTTGCAAACCTCAAAATTTGGCTAAAAAAACACATGTTCCTCACATTTCTGTGGCAGAAAGTTCTGGAATCTGAGAGGAGCCACGAATTTCCTTCCACCCAGCGTTCCCCCACGTCTCCCGATAAAAATGATACCTCACTTGTGTGGGTAGGCCTAGCGCCCGCGACAGGAAACGCCCCTAAGCGCAACGTGGACACATCCAAATTTGTGAAGGAAAACAGAGGTGTTTTTTGCAAAGTGCCTACCTGTAGATTTTGGCTTGTAGCTCAGCCGCCACCTAGGGAAACCTACCAAACCTGTGCATTTCTGAAAACTAGAGACCTAGGGGAATCCAAGATGGGGTGACTTGTGTGGGTAGGCCTAGCGCCCGCGACAGCAGACACCCCAAAACGCAACGTGGACACATCACATTTTTTCATTGAAAACAGTGCCTACCTGTAGATTTTGGCCTCTAGCTCAGCCGGCACCTAGGGAAACCTACCAAACCTGTGCATTTTTGAAACCTAGAGACCTAGGGGAATACATGATGGGGTGACTTGCGGGGCTCTGACCAGGTTCTGTTACCCAGAATCCTTTGCAAACCTCAAATTCTGTCTAAAAAAACACATTATCCACACATTTCGGTGACAGAAAGTTCTGGAATCTGAGTGGAGCCACAAATTTCCTTCCACCCAGCGTTCCCCCAAGTCTCCCGATAAAAATGATACCTCACTTGTGTGGGTGGGCCAGGTGCCTGCAACAGAATAAGGCCCAAAACTTGTAGAGATAGAGGGGATAGCACAGCAAGTTTATAAGGACATATTCTTTTATACATCTTTAGACTGACTCTGCTTTGGGGACCCACATAAGTGAGGTGTCATTTTACTTGGGAGACTGAGGGGAACACTGGGGAGTAGGAATTTTGTGCTGGAGTGGTGATCTTACGAAGAAAAGTAAGGAAATATGCTTTTTTAAGCACATTTTGAGGTTTACAGAGGAGTCTGGGTAAGAAAATGTTGGGGGATCCACGCAAGCCACACCTCCCTGGACTCCTTGGGGTGTCTAGTTTTAAAAAATGTCTGGGTTTGGTAGGTTTCCCTAGATGAAGGCCGCACACAGGACCAAAAACATAGGTGCCCTCTCCCCCCCAAACACAGGTAGTTTTGTAATATATCGTTTTGATGTGCCCACATACGTCCGTGATGTGCCAAACACTAACATTTTGAAAAGAAACACACTTAGGTTATGTGAAAAAGACCCCTCACCCACCAACCAAGTTGGTGGCATGCTTCATCATTGGGGTCCCACCTGAGGCACCTAGCGTGTCACAGGTGTGCTGCGACGCCTGATTACAGCGGAGCAGGTTTTGTCATTTTTACCACACATACTGGTTGGATTTGGCACGAGGGTGAGTGATGGTTCAGTGGATCAAATTTTACTAACAAGAGCTTTCACAAAAATGAAATGCACGGTTAGTAACTGAAAGGCAAAAAACTGAACCAATGACTCACAGCTCGTGAGCTGTAAAGCCGCGACAAGGCACCAACCGCTTTACAGTCCATTCACACAACTTTCATACATGACACACACAAGGCCATTCACACCGCCAGCCACGGGCCCAGCACATTACAACACTCACATCGACAGACAGCGCCACTCAAGGGCCCATCACTTACATGCGCCCACATGCCTGATACAACAATCACACCAGCTGATGGGAGTGTGTGGACTGGTGTTTGGCTGGCAGTGTGTTGCAGTAGCCAACAGCAAGTCAATATGTACACTCTCAGCCAAGCCCCACTCCACACACAATGGCATCATTTTTTTTTTTTTTTAACAGAGGAACCCCTAACTAAGTAGAAAGAATTACAAAACTACAAACACAAAAGCTCTAACTAAGAACATGACAGAAATGCTAACCATGAAACTAAACACATGAAAATACAAAACAGACATGAGTTTACACTCATGGTTGTTCCCGGAAATTCTTCTGGGTGTGGTAATTCTTAAAACAAGCACCGACACACAGCCCAGGCTTTGAAGGACAATCTGGGCAGTAAATTCGAGTCTCCCTCCGGATACCTCTTCGAAAACACACTCTACATTTCTTAGCTGGAAAGTCTTTTTTGGGTGTGGGAGGAATGTGCTCAGCAAAGTGGCGATCTTTCAATCTAGCCACATCCTCCACCACTGCTTCTCTAGGAACTCTGGCCTGTTCCACCACAATAAGGCTCTCTATCACTGACTCCTGAAATTTCACAAATGTCATCTTTGACTCTGGAGACCTATCCCTAAACACAATAAAAGCATTGAAGGTTGCTAAGTGGAAGAGGTGAAGTGCTAACTTCTTATACCAAACGTAAGACTTACGAATAGCAGTATAAGGTTCCAACCACTGGTCAACTCTATCTACACCTCCCATGTGCTTATTATAATCTAAAATGCACACAGGTTTGCGCACTTCAGCAACCTGGCCCCAAACAGTCACAGGGGAAGTACTCTCATCATGGATGGTACTTAGCATGTAGACATCCCTCTTGTCTGAAAATTTCAAAGCTAGCAGCTCCTCGTTCCGCAAGGCACAGCACTGTCCTCTCTCAAGTTTTTTACAGACAAGCTCCCTTGGATAGCCTTTCCGGTTAGAACGGATTGTGCCACAAGCAACTGTGTCCACTCTAAACAATTCCTTGAACAATTGCACACCAGTGTAGAAGTTATCTACATACAAATGGTGACCTTTGTTGAACAGTCGTCTACCAAGATCCCCCACAATTTTCTCAGTAACTCCAAAAGTGGGAGGACAACCAGGAGGGTCAATATTGGAATCCCTACCAGTGTACACACGGAAACTATACACATATCCTGTCCTACTTTCAGACAGCATATACAATTTAATTCCATATCGTGCCCTTTTGCTAGGAATGTACTGCCTAAAAACCAAATGACCCTTGAAGAGGACCAAAGACTCGTCCACACTTAACTCTTTGCCTGGAACATAGACCTCCGAAAACCGATCTACAAAATGATCAAGTACAGGCCTAATCTTAAAAAGACGGTCAGAATCTGGGTGATCTTGTGGCAAGGCTAATGCATTGTCAACAAAATGCAGCATCCTAAGAAGAAGCAAATACCGATTACGACTCATGGTCGCTGGAAATATAGCTGTTGCCATCAAGGGACTAGTAGACCAATACGAAGCCAGTGACGGCTTCCTTATCAACCCCATCAAAAAAGTCAAACCCAAAAACATTTTTAACTCCTCCAAATTTGTGGGAATCCACTGGGCAGCTCTAGAGTGTGGCCTAAGTCTAGCAGCGTTGTCCCTCAAATGCTGCTCCGCATACAAATTAGTCTGCTCAACAATCTCTTCCAAAAACATATCATCCATGAATAACTCAAAGAAATTGATAGGCATAAAGTTCTCTGTATTGGCGTTACACCCCGGGAGACCAGTAAAGGCAGGCAACTCTGGCTGCTCCATGTTTGGGGCAACCCAGACATCAGGTCTTATAACAGGAAACCTTTCAGCCCCAGATTGCTGCACTATTGGCACATCAATGTCCTCCTCTAAAACAGGCCCTTCATCTGCACTGAGTGTGGCTTCATCATCAGAAGATTCCCCTCCAACAGAAACATCACTGCCAGAATCTCTGACTTCCTCCTCTGCCTCAGATGCAGAGTCCGTCTCATAGTCATGATCAGACTGTGACTCAAAAAGCATGCCAACCACCTGCTGAGCGGTCATCCTGCGGCTAGCCATGATCTCTCCTGCTAAAATTAACTGGACAAATTCACCACCAACAACCAGCACTGTGTAAGACAAGTAACAAAGTGTAGCTTTGTTAGTAAGAGTTATAAACTCAAAAACTATACTGCTCACTTGCCTGAAAAAGCTTGATTCACCAGCAACTACACAGCAATCACCAATGATATCCCACTAAAAATAAATAAAGAAAGGCAAATTAGAAATAAGAAAAAACAAATATCATTGTGCACAAACCTAAGGACAATTTCACACACAATCCTGCATTTAGTACACCCCCTACAAACATGTCATTCATGCATTGCAACAATACTCCTTTGGAGTAAATGGTGTTTACTTACCTAAAACATGCAACTGTGCAAACTGCAGGTCAACCACCGCCAAAACCGCAAGGAGCCACAGCAAATAAAGCAAAAGCTTTGAACTAGAACAAAAAGGAGGAAAACATTTTTTTTCACAAATGCAAAGACTTCTTCAGTTGACAAACACCCCACCATCAAACATTTAGAAATTGGTGCCTAAGTGGATTCTGCCATAGGGTCAGATGGGCCTACTAAAAGAATAGGCCTGTCTGCCCCAAGGAAGCCAGAAAATACCTTTAGTAGTGTGTCCCCATGGAGAGCGACCCTTGCCAAAGGGGACAGCCCTCAAACAAACAAAAAAACAAAAAAACACACACAACACTATCCCTGGTGCCTAAGTGGCTTCTGCCCCCCTTGGGGGCAGGTGAGCCTAAGAAAATAGGCCCATCTGCCCCCAGGGGGTGTAGAAATGGCCAACAGGTCAATGCCCCCCTTGGGGGGCGCCCCGTGACCAAGGGGACGCCCCCCCCACAAAAATAAACAAATAAAAAAAATCCCTGGCGTTCTAATGGTTTCTGCCCCCCTTGGGGGCAGACCAGCCTAAAAATAATAGGCTGATCTGTCTCAAAGGGGTGCAAAAATGGCCTGGGTACATGTGCCCCCAAAGTGGGGGGTGACCCTTGCCCAAGGCCCCCCCCCATCCACTAACACACACACACACACACACTATCCCTGGTGTCTAAGTGGCTTCTGCCCCCCTTGGGGGCAGGTGGGCCTTACAAAATAGGCCCATCTGCCCCCAGGGGGTGTAGAAATGGCCAACAGGTCAATGCCCCCCTTGGGGGGGTGCCCCGTGACCAAGGGGACGCCCCCCCCACAAAAAAAAAAACAAATAAAAAAAATCCCTGGCGTTCTAGTGGTTTCTGCCCCCCTTGGGGGCAGACCAGCCTAAAAATAATAGGCTGATCTGTCTCGAAGGGGTGCAGAAATGGCCTGGGTACATGTGCCCCCAAAGTGGGGGGCGACCCTTGCCCAAGGCCCCCCCCCATCCACTAACCCACACACACACACACACTATCCCTGGTGTCTAAGTGGCTTCTGCCCCCCTTGGGGGCAGGTGGGCCTTACAAAATAGGCCCATCTGCCCCCAGGGGGTGTAGAAATGGCCAACAGGTCAATGCCCCCCTTGGGGGGGCGCCCCGTGACCAAGGGGCGCCCCCCCCACAAAAACTAAACAACAAAAAAAAAAATCCCTGGCGTTCTAGTGGTTTCTGCCCCCCTTGGGGGCAGACCAGCCTAAAAATAATAGGCTGATCTGTCTCCAAGGGGTGCAGAAATGGCCTGGGTACATGTGCCCCCAAAGTGGGGGGCGACCCTTGCCCAAGGCCCCCCCATCCACTAACACACACACACACACACACACACACTATCCCTGGTGTCTAAGTGGCTTCTGCCCCCCTTGGGGGCAGGTGGGCCTAACATAATAGGCCCATCTGCCCCCAGGGGGTGTAGAAATGGCCAACAGGTCAATGTCCCCCTTGGGGGGGCGCCCCGTGACCAAGGGGACGCCCCCCCCAATAATAAACAAATAAAAAAAAAAAACTGGCGTTCTAGTGGTTTCTGCCCACCTTGGGGGCAGACCAGCCTAAAAATAATAGGCTGATCTGTCTCCAAGGGGTGCAGAAATGGCCTGGGTACATGTGCCCCCCAAAGTGCGGGGCGACCCTTGCCCAAGGCCCCCCCCCATCCACTAACACACACACACACTATCCCTGGTGTCTAAGTGGCTTCTGCCCCCCTTGGGGGCAGGTGGGCCTTACAAAATAGGCCCATCTGCCCCCAGGGGGTGTAGAAATGGCCAACAGGTCAATGCCCCCCTTGGGGGGGTGCCCCGTGACCAAGGGGACGCCCCCCCACAAAAATAAACAAATAAAAAAAATCCCTGGCGTTCTAGTGGTTTCTGCCCCCCTTGGGGGCAGACCAGCCTAAAAATAATAGGCTGATCTGTCTCCAAGGGGTGCAGAAATGGCCTGGGTACATGTGCCCCCAAAGTGGGGGGCGACCCTTGCCCAAGGCCCCCCCCATCCACTAACACACACACACTATCCCTGGTGTCTAAGTGGCTTCTGCCCCCCTTGGGGGCAGGTGGGCCTTACAAAATAGGCCCATCTGCCCCCAGGGGGTGTAGAAATGGCCAACAGGTCAATGCCCCCCTTGAGGGGGCACCCCGTGACCAAGGGGACGCCCCCCCACAAAAATAAACAAATAAAAAAAAATCCCTGGCGTTCTAGTGGTTTCTGCCCACCTTGGGGGCAGACCAGCCTAAAAATAATAGGCTGATCTGTCTCCAAGGGGTGCAGAAATGGCCTGGGTACATGTGCCCCCAAAGTGGGGGGCGACCCTTGCCCAAGGCCCCCCCCATCCACTAACACACACACACACACTATCCCTGGTGTCTAAGTGGCTTCTGCCCCCCTTGGGGGCAGGTGGGCCTTACAAAATAGGCCCATCTGCCCCCAGGGGGTGTAGAAATGGCCAACAGGTCAATGCCCCCCTTTGGGGGGGCGCCCCGTGACCAAGGGGACGCCCCCCCACAAAAATAAACAAATACAAAAAAATCCCTGGCGTTCTAGTGGTTTCTGCCCCCCTTGGGGGCAGACCAGCCTAAAAATAATAGGCTGATCTGTCTCCAAGGGGTGCAGAAATGGCCTGGGTACATGTGCCCCCAAAGTGGGGGGCGACCCTTGCCCAAGGCCCCCCCCATCCACTAACACACACACACACACACACTATCCCTGGTGTCTAAGTGGCTTCTGCCCCCCTTGGGGGCAGGTGGGCCTAACAAAATAGGCCCATCTGCCCCCAGGGGGTGTAGAAATGGCCAACAGGTCAATGCCCCCCTTGGGGGGGCGCCCCGTGACCAAGGGGCGCCCCCCCCACAAAAATAAACAACAAAAAAAAAATCCCTGGCGTTCTAGTGGTTTCTGCCCCCCTTGGGGGCAGACCAGCCTAAAAATATTAGGCTGATCTGTCTCCAAGGGGTGCAGAAATGGCCTGGGTACATGTGCCCCCAAAGTGGGGGGCGACCTTTGCCCAAGGCCCCCCCCCATCCACTAACACACACACACACACACTATCCCTAGTGTCTAAGTGGCTTCTGCCCTCATTGGGGGCAGGTGGGCCTACAACAAAAATAGGCCCATCTGCCCCCAGGGGGGGCAGAAATGGCCAACAGGTCAATGCCCCCCTTGGGGGGGCGCCCCGTGCCCAAGGGGACGCCCCCCCACAAAAATAAACACATAAAAATAAATCCCTGGCGTTCTAGTTGTTTCTGCCCCCCTTGGGGCAGATCAGCCTAAAAATAATAGGCTGATCTGCCCTCAAGGGGGGCAGAAATGGCCCTAAAAGACATGCCCCCCAAAGGGGAGCGACCCTTGCCCAAGGGGGCGCCCCCCCCATCCACTACACACACAATCCCTGGTGCCTAAGTGGCTTCTGCCCCCCTTGGGGGCAGATGGACCTAAAAAAAATAGGCCGATTTGCCCCCCTTGGGGGCAGAAAAGGCCAACAGTTCTCTGCCCCCTTGGGGGGGGCGCCCCTTGCCCAAGGGGGCACCCCCCCCACATAAATACACATAAAAATAAAAAACCCTGGTGATCTAGTGCTTTCTGTCCCCCTTGGGGGCAGATCTGGCTAAAAAGTAGCCAATCTGCCCTCAAGGGGGGCAGAAATGGCCCTAAAAGACATGCCCCCCAAAGGGGAGCGACCCTTGCCCAAGGGGGCGCCCCCCATCCACTACACACACAATCCCTGGTGCCTAAGTGGCTTCTGCCCCCCCCTTGCACATAAATGCACATAACAATATAAATCCCTGGTGATCTAGTGTTTTCTAGATCTGGCTAAAAAGTAGCCAGATCTGCCCCCAAGGGGGGCAGAAATGGCCTAAGTAATTGCCCCCTAAAGGGGAGCGACCCTTGCCCAAGGGGTCGCTCCCCACAAGCCAGAAACAGAAAGTACAACAAAAAAAACAAATCCCTGGTGTCTAGTGGGCATTCCTGCTGCCCGATCGCAATGCGATCGGGCAGCAGGAATGCTCAAAGAGACACCGGGGAAAAGGAAAAGCCTTTCCTTTTCCCCGGTGCCTCTTTAGCCCCAACCCCCCACCCACCGGGAAGAGGAACTCACCTCTTCACTCGTCGCCGCACAGGAAGCAAATGGCTTCCTGTGCGGCGAGAATCCCATAATGAAGTCAGCGCGCGATCGCGCGCTGACGTCATTATGGGGGGGTGGGGGGGGTCGGGGGTGGAAGGGGAAGGGATTCCCCTTCCATCCCTGACTTTGGGGGGTGGGGGGGAAGCACACAGAGGGAGCGAGAGCGGTCCCTCTGGGCTGTGTGCCGAGGACGTAGTGGTTACGTCCTCGGCACAGCAGCACTGTGCCGCGGGACGTAACCACTACGTCCGCGGCACAGAAGGGGTTAAAGATACTGCTCAGAAGTTTGCTGGGCTGCAGGGCAGGATGTCATATGTGACCTAATGAGAGACCCAACCCAGAGGAAAAAGGGCTTTCAAGAGGAACCTGCAGGCCTAACACTCAACATTGCTGCTCTGACCAAACAATAAACAACAAGTCCCAGTCCACAACTCCTTAGAAGACTCAAAAAGGCAAAGATTAACCTGAATTTCCACCTCACCCCTAAAGCAGAATATGTTTTGTTGTGTCTAAAGTGGAGACATTATGAGCAAGGGGAAACTGCTGGATGCTTGTTGGTGGCCCAGTTGTGACAAAGGGAGGAGCAACAAGTTATTACGACAACCAGAGGTCAGGGAGAAAGGCTAATTACCCATCCAGTAACTTTAGTTAGGGCCTTTGTACAATTTCTAGGGTACCTATGTAGCACATAGGTGGCTGTTGATCTGCTATCTGAATGGATGTTTACGCATAGGTTTGCTTGCCCACGTATCAGATGACAGCATGCAGCAATTGGAGAGCGAGGTTATCAAGGAGGAAAAAGTGACAGCTATCTCAGACTTGTCATATAATAAGGCCACGGGAACAGATGGCTTCCCTGCTGAATGCTCTGAATTGAACACACATATCATAGTGACTTTGCTATACTGAGATTTTAAGGAGGCAGAATGTACAGGTGGTCCACGTTTTGAATTCAATAAAGCTATAATTAACCTTATCCTCAGAGCAGAGAAAGTCCCTACTCACTGAAAGTTAACACCCATTATCCCTGATCAATACCGATATGAAAATATTGGCCAAAGTACTTACTACTAGGCACCAAAAAGTGATACCGAGCCTTATCCATGACTCACAGGTCAGCTTTATCCCCAGACGCTTGTCCAGAAATTACTCGCGAATATCCTCTGGAAAGAAAAGGATGACATGGATGAAAAAATTCTGTTATACCTGGGCACGGAAAATCATTTGACTGGGTTGAATGGGGATATCTGTTTAGAACGCTGGGGAGAGTTGGCATTGGTCCAGAATTCCTAATGAAAATAAAGTGGCTCTACTTCATTCCCGCTGCGCAGATTGACTGTAGGGGCCATATTTCACAGAGTTTCTCCATACACAGGGTGACATGGCAGGGGTGCCCACTTCCACTGTCTTCTCTTCTATTCTTAATAGCACTGGACCCTCTCGCAGCAGTCATTCACCAACGCAAGCAGATAAGGAACATTGAAACTGTGGCTGGTCAAACCAAACCAAGATCCTGCTCTACACAGACAACATTCTTCTTATACTTATCGACCCTGACACCTCAATACCACACTTGATGTCACTGATCTCAGCATTGGTTACTTTCTCTTGGTATAAAATAAATTGGCCCAAAAGCAAAGCACTACCAATCACAAAATTTCCAACTAGACACACCCTGAAAACTTAGTACTAGGCCAATTTATGGAGTACATTGCATAATACAAGCCTTACTCACTTCATTGGATTGGCAAGACTGGCCATCTTACAGTTTGTCCTAGATCTGGACGACCTCTCACTGGAGAAGGTGGATGTCGACAGCTTTGATGGTAGAGAAGATCAGCGTGCAATGGCCATGTATGTGCTACAAGGTCTTGCGTGTTTGGAAAGCCATGCTTAGTCCCACAAGAGGCAGCAAGCCACCGCCAGGTCAATGTAAAACCAGTGCTTATCACTTTCATGCACTACCCACTACGAGAGGAAACAATGGTGTGCTGCCCAATAGTATTCTGAAAGGTTGGGGCATCCGAGTCCACCCCTATTGCGGGGTAGCATCAAAATGTGGTTAGAGAAGCGGGTCATTTCCCACCCCATATGAAAGACCGTATGTCTCTTTGAAGATGTAATATCTCTTCGAGTGGGATAGGCATCAGAGGACTTTGGAAAAGGTGTCGTTTTTAGGAAGTAGATTTATTTTAACGGCATTGAGGTGGCCTAGCCAGGTTACCTGGAGAGGTTTCCACCTCCGAAGGTCTTCTAACACAGTCCTACCACAGACCGTCCAATTGGTGGCTGACCAGGTCGACAAAATAGGGTAAGACGGAGACCCAAATATTATATGTGGTCATGTGCCCATTCAAACGGGATAAGGGATTGTATGGAGGGTAGAGTTTGTAAAGGGATAGTCAGATGTAAGGCTTATGATTTGGTCAGGTTGACTTTGAAGCACAAGACTTCCTCAAAGGCTCAAAGAGTATAGGCTAATGCCGTAGTGATCTATGAGGATGTGCAAGAGTTAATAAAAGATCATCAGTGAACAGGGCAATCTGGTGCCTGCTGAATAGGATTCCAACTATGTTATCCAACTGATGGATGGTGGCTGCCAGTGGTTTGATCCGCAAGGGCAAAGAGGAGAGGGGATAGGGGCATTCTTGTCTCGTACCACTTCATAAACAAATGGGAGGAGAGAGGTCTCCGTCAACCTGGACCCGCGCCATGGGAGATGCGTAGGAGGCCATGATTTTATTGATCATAGCAGGGCCAAGGACTATTTTTTTGAGAACTGCCTTTAGGAAGGGCCAGCTCACTCTGTTGAAGACCTCTGTATCAAGTGAGAGAAGACACGCTGGAAAAGAGTGTTGATGGACCTTTTCCACTAGATGTGCTAAGTGCCTGATGTTATCTGCCCCCTGCTGGTTGGAAATGAAGTCTACCTGGTCAGGATTGATTAAGCCTGAGAGATATGGAATAAATCTGTTGGCCAGTATTTTCATAAAGAGCTTAGCATCTGTTTTCAACAGTGCTATGGGGCGATATGAGGCACAGAGTGTCGGATCTTTTTCTGGCTTCAGAATCAACATTATCTCTGCTTTGGACATCGTGGGGGTGAGTCCTGTTGTTAGAGTAAAGGAGTTGCATAGGGCCAGCATGTGCTCTTGTAGTTGTGGCTGAAGGATACAGAAGAAAGACACCGGTACTCTATCCAGGCTGGGTGATTTGTCTAAGGGGAGACCATTCAGGGCCTTCCGTAGTTCTTTAGAGGTAATAGGTACCTCTAGCAGCAACGCATTAGTTGAATCAAGTGGGTTCCAATGACAGCGCTGTAAATATTGCGCTATAGGCTCGGGAGATGCCTCCTCGTTGGTGTAAAGGATTTGGCAGTAATCATGGAAAGCCTGATGTTTTGCTACGTCTGTAGTAGCCCAACGGCCCTGTTCTATCTGTAACCCGGGTATACATGCTTTCACCCGCTGCTGTCTTCATTTACGTGCTAGGATAGCCCCAACCTTATTGCCCCTTCATAATATCATTGTTTAACCACCAGTAACTGGAGTTCTGCGTTATTAGTGCGAAGAGAGTGGTGTTGGCCTCTCAGCAAAGCCATTTGTCTTTTAATGCGTCTAGAGGGATTGACCTGATTTTGGCATTCCAAAAGTTTAATGTCGACTGCTAGGTCCTTTTCTACTATGGCCTCTTACCTTCCCCTGGATTTAGCGAGAGAGGTAATCTCACCCGAATGGTAGCTTTAAATCCATCCCAGATTGTGTGGGAGGAGACATCTGGGGTCATATTTTCCTTAAAGTAATTAGGTATAGCAGCGCAAAGTATCTTAGTGTCAATTGAGCTTTGCAGGATATATGAGGAGAGACCCCAGCAGGGTGAGAGCAGTGGGTCATCCTCGATCCGCCTGAGTTCTAGGTGGGCGTGGTCAGAGACAGAGATGTCAGAGAGTGTACATGATGTCAGTGTTGATAGTAGAGAGTGTGTGATAAAGAAATAGTCAATGTGTGAGTATGACTGATGTACATGTGAGAAAAAGGAATCTTTCCTTGTCTCAGGGTTTTGGTCTCTCCAGGCATCTACAAGGCCTAAATCCCCAATGTCTTGTTTTAGAGTGGCTGACATGCTTCCTGTTCCCTGAGAAGCAGGGGAATTATGGTCTACCAGAGGGTCCCAGGCCAGATTAAAATCTCCCCCCAGTATAATGTCCCCTTCTCTGGTTAGAAATGCTTCTTGAGCAGAATACGGAGGAATGTGTCCTGGGCTCATTTGCAAGCATATATATTGGCAAGTATAAGGAAGATTTGGCGGCATTTTAAAGTGAGTATTAGGGAGCGGCCTTCCTCATCTCTTACTATGGTGGAGGGTTTTGGGGCACAGGATGCTTTGTATAAGATCACTACCCCAGTGGTTTTGGTGGTGTTATGCGCCCATAGTGTAGGGGGTAGCCTGCTGTAGGAGGTGTGTCACCAGCAAGAATATGACATTGGGTCATGTTGCAGGATATACTTCCAGATTTGTAGCGATTTATTCTGTGAGTTGAGCCCCTTCACATTAAGCGTGATGAATTTAGTCTCTGTAAGACTCGACATTGTGTAGTAGTAAAGTTAGCATTCAATGCGTATAATAATTGTAGGGCACAGCGTAGGTTAGAGATGGGGGAAGGCGGGCGAACTTCAGTGAGCCCGTAATTCCAGTCTACTCAGTTATCGGAATGAGTGAGGACCCAGTATAGAGTAGTGACATTTGAAGTAGCATTGCAATAAACCTTTGCAAATCATAAGAGGACCAATTCAGTGATGTGTGCATAACAAAAAGAAAACAAATTATGGGCCAACCAGTCCAAAACTGCATGTCCAGATGTGTGGGTTATCAATGAAAGTCGGCACCAACCATCCCTGGGATGTCACTCCCTAAGAATCTGAAGTGTGGAGGCGGGCTGGCCTGGAAAAACAGTTATAACCAGTATATGCAGAGGCTCCTGTGCCACAGAGGTCCACCTTGGCTAGGGGATACTTGTCCTCAGAGCGTTCATCCTTCCCCCTTCATATGAATGGAGTCGAAGGGAAGGCCAAAGCCCCTTTTCGTCTGGGGGTGTATCTGCTGGTTGTTCCGATATCTCAGGGTGAGAGTATGAGCAGACGTCTCTTGTCTGCTGGCATGTTCGATGTTTCCAATAGTGAGGCAAGATATGTCCCACCAAAGAGTCAGACAGTCTATTGGAGAGTGGAAGCAGGGGTCTGCAGCGTTAAGCAGAGGCTGTAGAATCCAAGGAACGCGCTGGTGATGATCCCAACTTTTTTAACTGTTGGATGATGTCCTGCTTAGCCTCTCACACCTGGCGTTCTTTAGCTTTTCTAGATGCCAAGCAGGAGGTCACTACAGACCAGGTGGTGCGATGTGTTTCTCCACCAGGTGAGACGAGGTCCGGCAGGGGCAATTTTGATTCCGTTGGTTCCTGACCCATAAGGCGTTGGGACTCATTCAGGGATCTCAGGAACCTTTTCCTGCCCTCCCACTCGAAAATGAGGGCAAACAGATGGCCCCAGTCGTATGGAATGTGGAGTTCTCAAAGCCTGGACATGATCGGGGGAAGTCCCTGCCCCTTCTCAGGTGGAGGGGGTGAGGTCTTGAAACAGCTGCATGGTGTGTCCTTCATAGATTGAATCAGCTTTTTTTCAGGGAGGCTTGGAGAATTTCTTCTTTCTCTACAAAGAAGTGCACTCGAGTGAGAATATCAGGTAGTTGATCAGGTCGTCTGGAATTACCAGCCACCTAATGTGCTCTATCCAGCATGGGCGGGGAGGAGTCCGGGTCCCCGTGGATGGCATGCAGCAGGCCGGTGACAAAGGACATGATGTTGGAGCCGTCAATGACTTTGGGGACCCCACGGATTCTAATATTGTTTCTCTGGAAGCTGTTGACCAAGTCCTCATGTTTATGTTGAAGATCCCGGTATCCATCTTCCAGGGTTGCAACGCATCGTGTTAGAGCTTCAATTTCCTCTGTTCTCGCATCCACTGTCTGGTCCATGTCATTTATTCTCTTGCCCAAACCGTCCACCTCAATCTGACCTCCTGCAAGCAGGATTCAAATTTGATCTTGAGAGAGCCTATCTCCTCTCAAAGCATATTAAGAAACCTGTCCATATAGCGCGTGTATGAGGGGGCTTCCAGTGCAGGGGTCTGGAATGCATCTTCTGGGGTCTGGGAGTGTTCCATGTTCTGTTGAGGTAGCTTACTCCATAACGTTGTTAGCGAGAGGTGTTTAACTGCAGTCTTCAGTTTTGCTTTGGACGATTTGCCACTGGGCATGGCCCGGGTGTTCTCTGTCCCACAGTTGTGGAGTGTATTGTTGTCCCTTTGAGCTGGGTGAGCCCCTTCTGCGTATGAGACCCCTGCCGTTAGAGGTATTGGTGTACCACCCAGTATGTAAATTCCCTATAGGGCACTTCCGGTCTGTCTCCCTCCTGTGGGGGTTGGCTAGGGTACCGGTCATCACTTGAGATGAACTCGTAGCAGCTTAGCTGGTCTGGATTATGAACGAGGTGTAGAAGTGAGGTAGGCCCCCGCAGGTCCAAGTTCTAAACTGCGCAGCTCGGCCATAGGGCTGGTGGTACATGGAGAAGCGACCCTCTCCTAGGACCCTGTGATTAGCACTGCGACGGGTGTCATGCAGGCATTCCAGTCATCTCTGCCCCCTTGCTGAGGGTCAGTGCTTGGTCCATTCCCCAGGGTGCTGGCAGCAGGCGCAGGAATCAGGGGCTGCAGGGTGTCATTTAGAGGGCGAGGGGACCACGCAGCAGACTCACAGTTGGTAGTGTGCCAAGTAAGCATTCTCCAGTGTTGGCAAAGCTGTACTATTCTGTTACCGGGCGATGGTAAGATGTGTCCACTGGAGTGCCCCCATCCACCAGACCTCAGAAAGAGTATCAAGACTCCGTTGGGGTCTGGCAGATGTTCGGTGATGCCCAGTAGTGACGCTTCCTCCTCTGTGTGGCGGGTAGGATGGCGGTTTTGCCGTCTGCAGGCCTCAGTGGGGATTGTGGGGGTTCCCAAGTGTTCAGGCAGTCTTCTGGGGTTCCAGATCCTCCTCCACGGAGCCTCACGGCCTAAAGAACCATGACCACCGCAAAGGGTGCACTCAACAGCCCGGGGCACTACCCCGGCCTGCGCCAATGGCGTCTACTTCGCAATCTGCCTTGAAAGTGTTGTAGCTGCTGGGTTGTTCTCCCCGTGCCTGCTCGCTACAAGGAATGTTGCGGTTCCAATGCGGTCTGGGATCAGCAGGGTGTCAGCATCTCAGGGTGGAGAAGGGGCCTCTTCACACTGTGGCTTGCCGTTGGGGGCTACCCAAGGGTGCGGGATCTGGCTAACAGCCTGTTATTGTAGCATGTTGTTCAGTCTCACCCAGTGAACCTACGGTGCCCTGTCTGCATCGCCCCCGTCAGGCCCTTCACCGACCAGGGACTCGATAGTGGCGCTGCAGCTCACTGGAAGAAGGTTTCTCTTCTACGTGGCGGACAAGATGGTGGGTGCTAGACCTGTGGCTCCATCCAGGCTGCTCTGGACTGCAAGATACTACCGCCCAGAGCAGTGGGCATTTAAGGTGTCTCACAAAACAAAGGAGCACCAGGCATCTCTGATGTTTTGTAGGGGCCCACAAGCTCCACAGGACCGATATATGCAATTTGTTCAGGCCTCAGGGGCCAGAGCTCCACAGATGTGCAACCTGCGGCATGCCCTGGCATGCTACGCCCCCAGCAGGATTGTTTTTTTGCAGGAAGGTGAACCTTCCTGCATAAAAGCAATCCCCTGAGGCATTTTCCTTTTTCTGTGTGTGCTGCAGAAAGAGGAAAAAACGAGGAGAAATAAAGATATTTCTCTTTGTTACATCTCCCCTTAGGATGGGTAGCATTTTGACGTGTTCCCAGGTCTACCAGTAATGGGATAGCTGGGAATGTGCTAAAATCTTTGGGTGTTGCATGGGAACACCCATACACATGGGCTGCCCCTCCATTACAGCTGTGGAGGCCACCCCACTGGGAACAATTCCCCCAGGAACGAAAAATAAAATGGTGATAAAGTAAATTTTTCATCCTCTGTCCTGAACCGAGCATCAGGACTGGGTGAGGCTACCTAAGTGCCAGCAGCAGGGGGGGGCATGGGCTGCCTGTGCACTTGTTTAAAGTGTGCATGTCCCTTTGGCCAGCCGTCTTGCGACGGCCAACCAGACATGCACACTTTAAACTTCTCTAACCCAGCTGTCTTAAGACAGCTGGGTTAGAGAAAGCCCAGGCCTCCAGTGCTCTCTGGAGCGCCAAGATCAGATGCTCACACCACTCCTGGCACTGCCTTCATGTTGGTAACCAGCATGAGAGCAGCACCAGTATTGGTTTACGGAGTTGGATGGGGTCTGAGATGGAGGATGGAGCGAAGAAGGAACATCAAACAAGGTAAGATATTTTTAATTTTATTTATTTAATGTCCCCACCCTCCGTTCAAATAGTGTCCGCACATGCATGCTCCCATCCTCACCCATTTCAATGCCCCACCACTCTTGGTGGTTGCAAACTGGCCCTGCACACACTGCAAATGGAATGCCTCCTTGCGCTATGATGCGTTACTCTAGATTTATCAAGCCACTCAGGGCCACGCAAGGAGGCCTTTTGTGGCTTGATACATCTAACTTATGAGTTTCTCCGCTCCTGCGCCCTGTTGCGTGGCGCAAAGATGACACAACTCATTGATAAATATGGCTCTGGGTGAGCCATGTATAGCTAACATGAGACAGTGTGAAATTGAGGCTCGGTGTATAAATATTGTCAGACAAAAATTACCTCTGGGGTAATAAGTAGATTTTAGAGCATGAAACAATTACTCATTACTTGAAACTGGCACCGTAAACGGCTAATTATGAAAGTTAATTGTTATGGGATATGTTTAAATGGAAACCACCTAACATTCTAGCTCTATACCTACTGTTTAGATTCATGTATATTATGCAACGTGTACTCACCTGTCTGCGTTTATATTTTGATGTAATACATTAGAATTTAATTTATTTGGACACCTGAAAATGCAGTGCTGGAAATGTTCGGTTTTTAAAATTTACATATTTAGGTTTTACTCCAGCTGGGATATTATGCATGTCCTATACATCTTAGTTATTTCATCTGACAAATATAGGCCCATATTTATAATTTTTTAGCGCCACATTTGTGTCATTTTTTGACGCAAAGGCGGTGCAAAATTATAAAATACAATTGTATTTTGTAAGTTTGCGCTGCTTTTGCGTCAAAAAGCGGCACAGATGCGGCGCTAAAAATGTATAAATATGGGCCATAGTGTTTGCAGCTCAATCTGAAGTAAAAGAAAATGATGCATGCAAAATTAACTTTGAATCTGCAAAACGTCCCACCCATCTATACATTTTATAAGTTCTCTTTCGAATTACCAAAGGTGTGAAAATTGGCAGAGCAAAGTTACTAGCCCTGTTGTAGCTTCTATTCGGTGTGGGGAGTACTCGGTTTTTGGCAAGTACAAACTTCTGCATGTTTAAAACTAATTAAAGTAGAAAGACACGATTACTTATGTTGCTGTAATAAGGCATTTAGTAAACTTTTTTTGCAACATTTCCATCTAAGTTTGATCAATTACAGAAAAAGTTCTTCCCAGTTACAGACTAGTATTTAATTGATACAACTTTAATCATGCGTTTAGTTTGACCTTTGAAACATCCACTCAAAAGTTGAAAGCAAAGAATGTTTGCACTTCACTGTTTTATAAGTCGGCTTTTTATTTAAAAGGACAAAAATAATTGAAAAGACTTAAAAACATATTACATGTGTTACATGTGTTTTCTTTAGTTATAATGCCTTAAATATAATTTCTGGCCTTACCATACAAATAAAATCAATTTAGCCGGCATCTGGTCTGTGGGGAATAGTCCAGCACAGGCACCACATGCTTAAGCCGGGAGGCGAGTCTGAAAACCGTGCTTGTTTCCGCTCTGCTGCTTCCACGAAATGTCAGGCTCAGAGTATATGATATGCAGCAAGGAAAAATGGGGGAGGGGCAAATCATATGGGAGATTTATCTGGTCCTGTGCATCATACTCCCGTCATACACAAAACAAAAAAGAATGCACAGTTCCACAGGAAGTGCGGATCCTCACTACCAATTGGGGAGAAGTCAGCCGGTCCCTACAAACAGGATGTACTCGGAACAAGAGCCCTCACTCACCTTTTGGTGATATGCTTCATCATCGGGCTATGCTCCTCGTCAGGTCAGTACTGCAATGCCTGACGGACCCCTCAAGGGGGCTCTTTGCCGGAGATCTTTTTAGAAATGATTGCCAATGGCGAGTGCAAGAATGTGGGATTGGTGAAAAAACTGTTAAATTAAAATTGACGAGGGGGATCAAGAGGACCGGCCCTTATTATTATGATGGAGCCCCTGTCAAGGTTAAAAACAAAAAAGGGGGGGGCTAAGTACAATGACCTAATCCCCTACAAGTATGACTAGTTGTGTGTCATATACCCGTATTCTAGGGACTGACTCAGGAGGTCAAGTGTTGGTAATCCCTACACTGCCTATCAAAAATTGGTCAACATGTTTCTCACTCTAGTAGTCATAAGGATCTATTTGCGATTCATCAGGACCTATGAATGACTAACCTAATCCTCACTGTAGACACATATCATATGATTAATTGATGATATGGTAATCTAAGCAGGAACCTTCCCAGAAAAACATGGAAAAAAATGAAAAGGGGTCAGGGTACAGACACCATGACCCCTTTGTTTTGGTGGTGGTTTTTAAAAAACGAAGCTTGGGCTCAAGCTGCCTGGGTGGGCCAAGCCCTGTTGACCTCCCCCACAGCCCTTGGACCACCACCTCCCCGAGGCTTTAATCAACTAACAAGCGGGGTGCCACCTGTACCTCTCACCAGTGCCCCGGGAACCACCACCACCCCGGGGCTATATGAATTAAATATGAGGGGGAGCCCCCCCAGGTACTGTCACCCCTCCCCAGGGCTTTTATAGTATTCAGTGCAGGGGGGCCATGCGGCCCTCTCCGCTGCCCCAGGGACCAACACCTCCCTAGCGCAAAGATAAAAAAAAGTGAAGGGTGTCCGTTTCAGAACCCCTGTAGCCCTGGGGACCACCACCTCCCCGGGGCTATACTTGTTGGAGGGGGCCATTGATGGCCATATAGGCTGCCACACCCTAGGACTGGCTCCTGCTATGTTCCAGGGTGCCCGCCCCCGGGACGTAGCTGTTTGCTGTGGCTTGGCTGCAGCTTCGACAGCTTCAGCCAAGTCACACCAAACAAAGTCTGTTTTCTGACAGCGGGACCTGCAGAAAGAGGAGTTTTCATCTCTGTTCCCTGCATGCAGGTATGCGTCCAGGGAATAGAAATTAAAGCTTTGCTTCAGCAATCAGGGAGCTGCTACTTAAAGCAGGTCCTTGGTTGCTGGTGCAATGGGACCATGTAGGAGGCCTTGAGGCTCCCCCGCAGTCCCAGATAGCCCTAAAGGGCATGTAATAAAATAAATAAAAAGAATAATCAGGAACCAAAGGGGAGGTCTTGAGGCTTCCCCCGCGGTCCCAGATAATCCATAAAGGGCTAAACAAATATGTATTATTAAAAAGAAATGAATAAACACAGACCTTCACACTGAGCGTTGGAGGGTTAGAGTACAGCTGGAGTCGTTTCCCTCCTTTATTTTTTTTAAGTGCAAATTTTAAGGCTCATCCTGAAAGGTGATCTTACTGTTTTTAAATGACAAATACATTTCTTCTTTTCAAATTGTGCAGAAATATCTCATTCTAAGTATATCATAAATCAAAGCCTAAAAGACTCTGGCCCATATTTATACTTTTTTTGCACTGCATTTGGGACATGTTTTGACGCAGAAGCAGCGCAAACTTGATCATATTTTGTAAGTTTGTGCTGCTTTTGTGTAAAAAAATGACACAAATGTGGCGCAAAAAAAGTATAAATATGGGCCTCTGTCTCGCCCTCTCATTCTCTCTCTCTCTCTTTCAGTCTCTTTCTCACACACCCACTCAGACACTTGACACTTGCGCACCCACTCACAGACCAACTCAAACACTCACCCCCCCACTCACAGACCCACTCAGACCCTCATGCACCCACTCACAGCCCCAGTCAGGCCCTCATGCACCCACTCACAGACAGCAAATACGCACCCATTCACAGACCCACTCAGACTCTCACACACCCACACACAGACCCACTGACACCCTCATGCACCCACTCACAGACCTGTGCACACACTGACACACCCAATGAAACAATGATGTACTCACTCTCAGACCCAGAGACGCTCCCACAGCCACTCTCACCCCTAGATACACCCTCCCGCACCTATTCTCACACCCAGAGAGTGTGCTTTCAACTCCTGCTGTGCCCAGCCAAAGGGCCCTGCACAGCATAGGGTTTGATGGTTAGGGGTGTTGGCTGCAGGGACTGGCTGCAGGACAGGTCATGCGGGCAACCTCCGCTGCGCACGGGCAAAGAAAGTGCAAGGTTAGGTGCTGATAAAGGGCACGAGTTATAGTTACCTTAGGCCATGAGTTATAGTTACTTGAGGTAACTCTAACTGTAACTGGTGAATTTCTGTGGTTTTATACGTTTAAAATGTGAGCCTAACTATGACATCACTGTAACCTTTGTTTTGGTTTGCACCAGGACAATCAGCCTGCAGTGGCAGTACTGGGTGCATCTGGATGCCTGGCCTTGGAGGATGGTACAATCAGTGCTGCTGCTGTCAGGAGCCTACCCTTAGTACCCCATGCCCTGGGTACCTAATTACGTTTTACTAGGGACTTGTAGTGGTAGCTAAAGGTGTATTCAATTGTGCCAGTACATCACAACAGTTTTAGAGAAAGAGCTCTGGTCCAGGGAACCTGGTTATCAGGGGCCCTGTGCACTACAATTTCTAGGCTACATCATACATCTGGGAAAAAGCGGGGGCTAAACACACCCCTTCCTTTGGCCAGGCAACACCAGTCCCATCAACATCTATAGTAGCCACTGGAAGGGAGGCCCTGTCAGGGGAAGGACCCACCTCAGACATCCATGCCTCTGTAGCAGCAGAACTCCCCAGCAGGTAGGGGCGTTCAGCCAAGCATCCAGGAAGTGCGGATGGCAAGGCACCAGCCACTGCCACCAAGTGACCTCTTCCTGAAGGAACTCTTTGTGTGCCACATTTTCACTCTGTTGACTGTTCTTCGACCACCTTCCATTTTCTACTGTAGTAGTACACTGGACTTTGGAATTCAAATGTTGTGGCATCTACTAAAATGATTACATGCACCATGACTGATCCCTTCACTTTCCTCACGTGTTGCATCGCATTATTATTTCCTGCACCTATGTCAATAAACTCACCTATCAGAAAATCATTGCCTGCTTGCTTTTGTTCTACATTTTGAAATGTTAAGAGGTAATTCGATGTGATGCACATGAGGAAGACACAAGCCGATAATGGAAGCAGGGATATGTCACAGGTAGTGTCATGATACAAGTGTCTGGTCACACCAAACATTGTATATCACTGTACAGCACATAGGCTGTCAAAATGTCTGGATTGTCACAACCAAGAATAGTTGAACCATATTGAGTCAGGGTAGATATACAAAGGTACAGACCCCCAGCCCACAGAAGAAAGGGCTTTGTCAGACCTCGTCCCGTAGAATAGGCTAACAGATTGGTGGATGCTGTCACCAGCTTGAGCCTTATCATATTCCAAAACCAAGTCTGCAACTTAACAGACAGAGGCCAGTGCAACATTCGATGATCATAGGTCCATCCCATTACAATGACCAAGCATCTGGTGGTGTGATACAAACCTATGTCAGTGTTGTGGCTCAGGTACTGTGGTTGCAATGATGAAACATATCTACAGCTATAAAAAGGTCATACTGGATCATTGTCTACACAATGTGAAGGGAGAATGCATGAATTGCACTTGATGAGAACATATTTAAAGGCCATATGATCACACACATGAGACAATTGGAACAACACTCCACACCAAACCAGTGTATTTTGCAATTCGGAATTCCACCCACCCACAGTCCAAGCTGCATTGGCACAGAAGTCATACAATCTAAATCTGTGACCAACATTACCTGGATCAATCCACGTCCACTTCATATGTCAGAACAGCACCAGATACCTGCCAGTGTTACAAATCTCAAATGCCCAAATGAGGATGGCAGCGTGAAGGTACCTGGTCAAAACCGATATAAGGAGTTTAGGAAGAAAGAAAAGTTAATACCTAAGACCAAAACCTCATATCAAACATCAGGAGATCCACTTCCATTGCAATGAGACTGACACAAACAAAGCAGATAATCAAGGTAGTGAAATGTTAAAATCTGACTTAGCAATCAAACCTTGGCTGTATGCTGCAAATGATAAGATCCCCTGTCTTTAGGGAAAAAACCCTATTCAACACATCCTGACAACTGCACTTCCTCATACAGTCAAAGTAATCACATGACATTACATACTTACACTCAAGTAAAGTAGTTTTTGATGAGATATGCCCGCAAGTCTTCACCTTCCTCTTCATCACCGTCATCCTTACTTGGCATTTCAGGATTCTCACCTGGTAGCATTGCTAGCTCTCCCTCATCTGGAATGTATGGGAAATCCCTCCACAGGGCAATGTTGTGGTGCAAGCAGCAAGCTACAAGGATCTTACAAACTTTTTCGGGTGAGTAGAAGAGGGCTCCACCTGTCTTGTCCAGACACGTAAATCTGGCCTTCAGGAGCCCAAAAGCCTGGTCCATGACACGCCATGTTCTTCCATGGGCATCGTAGAAGCGGGTTTCCCTGGTGTTGTTGGGTTCCTCACCGGCGTCAATAACTATGGACGGTTTGGGTATGCAGAGTCCCCTGTGATGGAATGGGACATATGTGCAACTGAGTCCCTCTCATCACAATGTTTGCAGCAGACATTGCACACAAACAAACAGGACATATGTGACTTACCAACCACCAGGCCCTCTCAGGGTACAATTGTGGCATCAGCTGGGGGATTGCGCTGTTCCGCATAATGAAGGCATCATGAACTGAACCCGGATATTGGGCACATTATGAAATGTAGAGGTCCGCCAAACAAACAACTTGGGAACTGATGAAATGGAAGCTCTTCCTGTTGTTATACACTTGTTCATTCTCATGTGGTGTGACCAAGGCAACATGTGTGCAATCAATGGCTCCCACCACATGTGGGATGTGTGCCAAACCATAAAACTCAGACTTTACATGGGTGAACCCCTCATGTTGAGGAAACCAGATGTTGCCGTCCAGGTGTTTCAACATTGCTGAGAGTACATCCTTCAAAACAAGACTGAACATAGGCTGGGATATCTCAGCAGATAGGGCCACTGTATTTTGGAAGGTCCTTGTGGCCAAGAAGTGCAACACTGCCATGACTTGTGCAATGGGTGGTATGCTGTTTGGATGATGAATGACAGGCATCAGATCTGGCTCCAACTGACGGCATAAATCCATGACTGTTTGCCAATTCAGACGGTAGTTCTGGATGATGTGGCGTTATTCCATGGTCTGAAGGTCTGGCAGTGGATGATAGATGGAAGGTTGTCTGATCTCCCCCTCTCTGGGTACCTATGTAAGAAAAGATTTTGGCCATCATTCAATATGTCCCTTACAACATAGATGATAAATGTCAATGACAAACTGTTATAAGGCATTTCGTAACTTGAGGACATGATTTACAGTGTACATCACACATGTTAATTACACAGAAGAAACATGTTACCCCCTTGCTTTGCAACACATATGTACACATCATTTAGCTGGTCATCAACAATTTGTGCATGAAACTTGCCACTCGGGCTGTGACTTAATGTCCCAAGCTTTAAAATGACCTTTGTCAGAGGGGGACTGTGCCCCAAAGCATATTGCCATAGGTGGATAACAATGTTTAAAAATGGTGTCTGAGTAGTAGGAGCTACATGATAGGACAAGACAAGCACTTATCACTGGAATAACATTTTCTGAGTTGTGATGCATTTTTTGGAGGCATATCACACATTTTAGACCTCTAGAATGGTGGCTACCTGGCCTACCCCCCTGGACATTAGGAACCACCCATGACCGCTGGCGGAAGTCATCATGGCAGTAGGCGGTTGCAACCGTGATGGACACAGCCATAGGCTAAGGTTTTTGTCAGTGGTGATCACAGGCCAGTGGCTGTGTCCATCAGTGACCGCCATGTTCTGAAAAATCTCTCACTTGACTCCTGACACTGCTGCCAGCAAGACTTCCACTACCTGAGCTGCTGTGTACCACCTCTGGGAGCAATCATGCCATATCCAGCAGGTGATAGGGCCACTGCCTTCTCCCGGAGGAGCTGGAGAGGCTGGTTACAGAAGTCCTACCCCTGTATGAGCAGCTTTATGGTATACGAGAGGAGCAGGTACGTGCCTCATGTCCATATTTATTTTTCTGTACTTCACCATATATTCCCTCATCGGAGGCTAGATCCAGCCCATGTGTCCCAGAATGTAAAGTTAAGGTGCAGTCTGTGTGGCATCAAAGGGAGAGTCAATGTGGATGTATCTGTGTTCAGTGCCAGATGTTGAGACCTAATACATTGTTGTGAGTGTTTGGAGTGTACCCTGATCTACGTTATGTTAGAGGCACAAAACTGGGTGAGGTGACATCATGGATGTCATGCAAATACATGGATGTTGTCAATGTGAGACAACATGTATTTGCATGACAGCATGAGATGTGTATACATGTTGTATATGTGAGGTGTGTGTAAAGTGAGCTATGTGTATATTGCCACTGAGATTTCAAACCACATCTGGCCTTGCTAAAATGTTGTTTTGAAGTCATATCCTGACTCACTCTGCCCTTCAGCTTGCCACGTACACAACACATGCCAAATTGCATCTGGCCACATGATGTACTGTCATGCACAGAAGTGACAGGAATTGAGTTTCATGTAGGTACTGTCTGCTCAACCTGCAGAGACCTGGGACATTCAAATGTATCTCCCAGTATGGGTCAAAGTCTGGGTTGGTGTTGAGTCACTTTTGCTATGCAATTGTGGCACTGTGCCCATTCCCTGACTCCCAGTTGATCCTGTTATGTGGCCACAGATAGGCTCTGTGCTGATCTGCATCTTATTGAGGCTCTTTCCCTGATGAGTATGAAAATGCACTTGGCATCATTATCAGTGTGTGTATCTGTCCCCTGACAGGTCCCTTACTCACACAGCCCTCTTGTCACCAATACACAAGTCAAAATAGTCCTGTGCAGGCTTATTTCATAAATGATAGTCCCACTGTTCAGTTTTGATTCCTGGGAAGTCATGATATGTGATTCACTAGCTTAGTCACATGTCAGTGAATGGACAATGCATGCTTTTGTTTGTTGGATGTCATCTCTGTAGGATAGACACATATGTCCAAATGCATGTTCTGTGGCACAAGTACATGACACAGAACCTCACCCCCTCAGATGGCATGAGTATGCATTTGTACGTCCACATGTCCACACATGGACAGGGTAGACACTTTCTATACCCACCATGCCAGTTGCATGATTGTTACCCATGCGTAATGTTCGAGTTTGTAGTGTGGCAGTAGCCTGTAGAAACTGTCTGCAGAGAATCAATCTCACAGTATGTGAGTGTTTTAATGCATTCATACCTAAGAAGTCTAGCTGTCAGAAGCCACAGAGGTGTGATGTGTCCCATAGTTCCTCAGATCTCAGTCAGATTGCTAGAACATGTCCCACTAGATGTCACTTGACCTACCTAGTTAGTGGAGGGTCTGATCAGAGTGGTGGGTTAGTCAGCAGATTGGGAAGTGTTTGTAGTCATGTCCCTGTACTCAATGGCTAGTATGTGCCACACTTGGGCAGTATGGGCAAAAGAAGAATATTCTTTGCTTTGTGTACTGACATGTATGTGACTCAGCCATTTAGGATGGGACTTGTGGACATAATTTCTTCTCTTGTCTTTTGCATCCATGCAGGTCAATGCCCATCAGAAGACCAGGATTTGGAGAGCCATCACCAGGAAAGTGTAGACCTTGGGGGTCCACAGCTGGCAGAGCACCCACTGTCACACAGGTGGGAGTACCTGAGACGATGGGCCCGGAAGAACGCAGAGGCCCAGCTGGGGCTGTCCTCCCGAAGTGGGTGTGATGCCCGTCAGACAATGACCCCCCAATGGTCTGCATTCTGGTGGTGGCCTACCTGGAACTTGATGGGCACTTGAGGGCAGCAAAGCAACCACAAGGAGGTGAGCACACAGCAATTTCCTGCCTGTCCCATTGTAAGGTGATTAAGTGAGGTACTGACTGCTCCTCCAGACAATTAGGGATGAGCCGTGTGTCACACAGTAGATTGGAGATTGTTTGTGTTGACATATCATGTGTATTAAACTGATGTGCCTTGCCTTTTGGACTTGGGACCTAGTACAAGACTGGGGGGAATCCTCAAACCACTTGCTCTGCATGGACCTCAAATGGGTGTTTCAGTGAACATTCATGTATTGTTTGTTGTTGTATTGGGTGTAATTTATAACCTGCAGGCCAAAGGTAAGTAGGTTGTGGATCACTGTCCTTGGCCTTGTGACTAGGTATATGTGTATGTAGACATCTGTCCACCTTGAAGTAGTTATCTTCAGTATATGATGGGTGAGGGTGCCTCTCCCTCTTCCTGGTCCAAATCCCCCCTTCTCCTGCCTACCCAAAGCACACAAACACATCTGCAGACATCCACCTCAACAGACAAATGCAGCGCACACAAGCACCACAAGACACAGGGTACACACACAAACAACATCCACCCAAAGACATAGCAACATACAACTTCCATTGACATCCCCACTGCCCCCGCATCACACACATGACAACAGGCATACCTACAGACACCACCACAACAGTCACTGACACAGCCACCACACCCATCCTACCCACAGACCCCACCCCTGCAGACCTCCAGACATCTACCACAGACACCACAACAAACTGACACACATACATCCACCATACCTGCAGTCACCACCCTAACAGACACCCACCCACTATGGCATCCCCCAGCACATCCACTCCCCCAGACCAATACACATAAACGCCCTCACTCACCTACCCAACAGACACCCACCACACACAAGCATACCTCCCATAAGCATGCACCCATGACATCCACACCTTCTATTGTTTCAATAAATTATGGCACCTTTTTTATAAGTATTGTTAGATCAGTAAAAGTCTTTTTTTGTTGTAACCTTACCCGCTCACATATTAAAGGCCCGAGCCGAAGGTGAGGGCCTTTAACAAGAGAGAGGGCCTTTAATTGCCGGTAGAGCCCACCAAGACGGGCTCTAAGGCTATCAGAACATTCTGCCATTAGAGAGACAATTTTCTAATAAATAAAACAAAGTCACCAGGGAGTCCAAGGGGATAAAAATCCCCCGGGGCTCCTGTGAGGCCTTGGATCACAGCTGCTACTGTAAACAAAGAGAACATTGGAATGTTGATGCTCTGGCTTTTGTAAAAGTCCAGAGAATTGTCTGCAATGAAGCTCCCAACATTCCAATGTTCTAATTCTTAATAAATCATAAAATAATCACTTGAGCATATAACGAGCACAACCAAACTTTATCTCTTTTTCTTATTCTTAGGAATACGTGCGTGACCGGAGCTGAAAGGTAATTGATTCGTTACTTCAAAACTCAGAATTCAGGTAAGTGCTTTATTTTCGCTTTTGATTTCTTTATTTCGCTGTAGATTACCTCAGGAAAGTTTCTTCCACAGGGTTGAAGTTGTTCTAAATTTTACATATTGATGTTTGAGGAAAGGGAAACTAAAAACAGAGTGTTTCCTTTAATTTTCCCTTCAAGTAGTATGAAATCCGTCTGCTACTGACGTCCAAGAGATATCCCTAACACTAATCTATCGAACATGGGTAATGGCAAACTATCGCTCAACACTAATCTAAACCGTGCACACACATCGAGAAGAGCCACCACCTCAGGAATGTTCTTCTGTGAAGTGCGCCACTTGTGAGGCTGAGCGCGCACTTCACACTTCTCTGTATTCCTCGGACCATCAAACAAATAAACTGCTAGAGCTTGCAGTGAATGTCTTGGCGCTGCCAAAACGGCAGCACTCTGAATCAGAAACAAATAATCGGGACACTTTCAGTGACGCAGTCAGTTTAGTGTAAAAGGCCATTTATTTAGGACAGGATTGCAACTTATACATAACTTTTTATCAAACTTTCAACAATAACCCCAACTTTGTAACCCCACCTTTAAACATTATCGTTGCTCATCCTTTCAACACCTCACTTTACTTTATACTTCCATACCCCCACACATTTCCCTTTTCCTTTCATGCCCTACCTGTTTCAGGCATCTCCCACACTCTCATCCTTCACCTGCTTCTTTTCGCCCTGGAAGGGTGGCCAGGCCTGCATCTGACTCTCCACCCTCCCCCATCTTGTGCATCCTGCATTCCATCGCAACCTGCCCTAACTGGCATCCCAAACCTCCCTACTGAGCTTTCGCCTCAATGATTTTTTTTTATTTTATAAAAAACATTACGACTCTCTTGTCTAAACTAATCTTCATGCCGGGTGGGCGGGTGGCCAATCTTCTTATCACGCGATGAGCAGCGCGGAAAAGAGGCCGGTCCCTCCCCTACAGCCCCTAATAGACCCCCTCCCATATCCCGCCCCTACTTACCTGTCCACCAATCCTGCTGCTGCAGGTCACTTCCTCTCCCAGATGTTCCCGCGAAGAGACTAGACTGTGTCTCTCTCTCTCTCTCTCCGTGGGACCCTCCATCGGGACCCATTCAGTGACGCAGTCAGTTTAGTGTAAAAGGCCATTTATTTAGGACAGGATTGCAACTTATACTTGATACTTTTTATCAAACTTTCAACAATAACCCCAACTTTGTAACCCCACCTTTAAACATTATCATCGCTCATCCTTTCAACACCCCCCTTCACTTTACACTTCCATACCCCCACACATTCCCCTTTTCCTTTCATGCCCTCCCTGTTTCGGGCATCCCCCACACTCTCATCCTTCACCTGCTTCTTTTACCCCTGGAAGGGGGGCCAGGCCCACATCTGACTCTCAACCTTCCCCCATCTACTGCCACTCAGCACAAACCCACTTGGCGTTTTGCTGCCCCACCACGAACACTACTGCAACATGCTGCCTTCAGACCTTCTCTTTGAGCCACATCTTTTCACCCCATAAGTCACCTACAAGTAACCTCAAATCTGTAAGGTAATATGCGTTCCCCAGCTCAGACATGTGCACCCCATCAGCTCTGAACAGCGCTTCATTTTGGTCCGTAATGTCCTGATGACTTAATAGTTTGATGTCATGAGCCTGACAAAAAACCCTCATACCTCTATTTAGCTTCCTCCAAGCCCGTTCTATGGCTCCCTGCTTGATAGCCCCCCTCCATGTTCGACAAGGCACAAACTCAGTCCACACAAGCATGTGCCGTGCAATTTCTGTTTGAGCAGCTCCAAATCTCGCTGTATATGTTGCAGAAGTGTGAGCCCGGAAAGTTTGACCAAGTCATTCTCTCCCAGATGAAGTAAGAGCAAATCAGGACAACCCCAGGTCGGCAAAACAGATGTTATAAATGGAAGGAGATTGTCCCACCTCATGCCACTCTTTACCCACCAAAATACTTCATGTTGTTTACTGGGCAGTCCCAGCGCGCATCCATAAATTTGTTTTTCCGCAAACTTTGCCGCCCAGTGGATGAATGAATGGCCGATCAGCCATGTAACCATTTTTTCCCTCCTTGGATCAGACAGGCAACCTGAAAAGAAAAAAGACTGTAATATCTCCAATGTACCAACTGTCCCCCAAATACCCAAAACCTATTTGCCAGTGAACAAGCGCAGATTTTCAACTATTCGCCTTTAAGGCCTCACATAACTCTCACAGCACCTAGATTTCCATCTCCCAATCCTCCTAATCTGTGCCCAGTCCCAACTCAAATGAGCCGCAGCCGTAGCCGCTCCTATTCTAAAGGAATGTGTACCAAAACCCAACGGCTGACGACCCGTCCTCCTCAGAGCCATTCGCAATACTTGTAACAACTGAAAAGCCGTAAGCTTAGCACCAGACCTATGAGTAAAAACCCCGCTCCCCCCAACAGGTGCCCTCAATACGTGGAAATTCATCCACTCCAAAACGGGACACGCGGCACCATCCCCACCTTTCTCCAACCATACCCATTTCCCTTTCCCTAGCTGATCAGTTTTGGAGCGCCTGAGCCAGATACCCAAATCTTCCCCTTGAATAATGACCTCTTCACGCCTCAAACCAATAGTCTTACCTACTCCAAGAAGTTCTGACACCCTGAAAGCCCCCAAAAACATCCACACCATGCATAACCTAAAAGGAGCCAATTCATAAGAGTCCACTCAGCACACAGGCAAAACATGCAACAACTCATTCAAGAATTCAAAGGTAATCGGTTCCCTAACTGACCTGACCGACTCAGCTTTCATCCGACCCCAGCCTTTCAACATCTTCCCCAACATGTCATCTTTAGCTGGGTCACAACCAAAAAACAGCTTCCCATAAAAAGAAACCCATGCCAACTTTCCCCCTATTGTGGTGGGCGATAAACCCTTGTGTATTAAAAACAAAACAAAATGCAACACGCGCAACTCAAGCTCCCTGTCATTCTGCATCCAGAAATTTCCCAAAAAACTGTCATAACGCCCCCCCATTCCCAAATGTCTGCTGGGACCACTGTCTTGGTCTGTTCTGCTCCAGGTGCCAGAATGCGAAAACGTTGCCACTGTGAAAGAGACAGGGAATCTGCAATCTCATTATACACCCCAGGGATGTGCGCAGCTTTGAATATAACATTCAAGGGTAGACATCTAAGCATAAATTGCCGTAAAAGGCGCATCACCCTGAGATCCCTTGCCCTTTGCCTGTTAACTAATTCAACAACCATCATGCTGTCAACATGGAAAACCACTGTCCTATTTGCCAGCTCCTCACCCCACACATCCAGAGCCACGAGCAAAGGGAAGAATTCCAGGAATGCAATACCCTGTTTAAGCCATGGCTTCGGCCATGTCTCCGCACACCACCTGCCATCCCAAAAAAGCCCAAAACCTGTAGAGCTCGCTGCATCAGAGAATATCTGCACTTGCCAAATCATGTCTTCCTCAGCAAACTGCATGAAGACCCCGTTAAAACTTGTCAGAAATGTCTCCCAGACCCGTATGTCCTTCCTCAGTCCCATAGACACTCGTATCCTATGGTGTGGTAGGGTAACTCCTGACATAGCAAGGCCCATAAGCCTACAGAATGTCCTACCCCCTTGCACAACTCGGCAATCGAAGTTGAGTTAACCCAACAGCTTTTGCGCTGTACGCAAATCAATCTTGTGTAGGGACCATATGCGTTCCAGAAATTCCAGAATCTCATCCACTTTGTTGACTGGTACCCGTGCTATTAAGGCTCCTGCATCCAATTCAATGCCTAGAAAAGTCAATATGCACTGCACCCCCTCTGTTTTTTCTGGGGCCAAAGGTATTCCCATCAGTTGAGACAGGGTATGAAAAACAGCTAGGGCCCGTCCACAAGCCCCAGATTCTGCCCCCCCAACAAACAAGAAATCATCCAGATAGTGAGTCACCGTCCGATACCCACTTACCTTTACAAAAACCCACTGTACAAACATGCTGAAAGCCTCAAACAGCGCACAAGAGATGGCGCAGCCCATCGGAAGGACTCTGTCGACATATATTGCCCTATCCAATTGCATCCCTAGTAGTTCAAAATCATCCGGGTGGATAGCCAACAGCCGGAAAGCCAATTGAATGTCACACTTTGCCAATTCCAACCCCTGGCCACACCCACGTATTAGCTTAATTTCATCATCCACAGAGGCATACACTACTTTAGAGTCCTCTGGTGCAATAAAATCATTGACTAAAGCACCTTCTGGCCATGACAAATGATGTATCAGGTGAAACTCACCAGGCACTTTTTTTGGTACCACACCCAGCAGTGAGATAATTAAATCTGGCATCGGCCAGTCATAAAACGGGCCCGCAATTCTGCCTAAAGACACTTCCTTGCGTATTTTGTCCCTCACTATTTGTGGCATTTCCTTTGTAGACTGCAAATTGTCCGCCCATCTCCTGATCCTTGGGCCCTGATAACTAAGCCTGAAACCCTCCTTGAAACCCCATTCCAATTTACAAGCCATGTCCTTAGCTGGGTAAATCTGCAACCAGTGCAAAAGAGCCTCCAACCTAATTGGTGTAGGAGCCCTTTGACTGAGGAGTGCCTTGCATGCCTCTTCCCCTGGACGCCCTCTATTGTTCGGACAGGGTTGAGAGTGAAAAACATTGGGTGACCGGTTGACGGCCCCTACACTTGGAGCAATCATGCTTGAATTTACAGAGCTGTCTGGAACAGAAACCTTTATTAAAGTTAAAGTTCCAACTGACCCCTGTTGTGGGTACTGGGGTCTGCTGAGCCACACCCGTCCCTCCCTGGGTGGGGTGAGCCTGAAAAGGCTTGTATACCACTGGTAACCCACTCGCAGTGTGCGTAGAGGCTGAAGACTGCGACAAAGCCATCCACTGTATCCATAATTTAGGGTCTACACCCCCCCATGGCTTGTCAGGATTGATACTCACTCTTGCCCTAAACTCCTCATCGTAACTCAGCCACGCAAATACCCCGAAATGCATCTGAACCTTCCTGATAATATCCATATACTTGAACAACGCTATGGCCCTATCTGGGAACTTTTTGCAATAGATACTTGCGAAAATCAGAAAAGCCGAAGTCCAATTATCCATTGTTACTGGAACCCGTGGGCGGCGAGCCAGTTCCCATTCTTCCTCCTTGGAACCTTCCTTAACCTGTATGTCCCTATGTAGGAGCTTGAACACGTCTACATATTCATGCTTCCATATCCGTGCTTTCGTTTTCTCCGCCACGTGGGAGCCTAAAGGCATAGCCAACCCATATATGGAAGCCTCTTCTTGTGCCCCCCTGCCTCCTTATCATCAGCACCTTTTCCTTCCGCAGTAGCGAACCACCCCAGTCTCGGCTGCCAATGCTGTACCCGCATCTCGCGACTTGGAAGTATCAGTGTCCCATATCATGACAACCCCCGGAGTCCCATCAATTTAATAGTCACTGACCCCAATGGATTTGTGAGTGTGACCACCACCCGTTCCCCGTCCTTCTCCCCATACTGACCACCATTCCGCCTTACCTGTGCCTCTGGAAACTGGAGGCCGTGATCCCTTTCTTGCCCCGTGACCACATGCCACACCTCGAAGCACCTCTTGTGGTTCACCACCAGCCTTGCGCTCCTGCAAGATAGAAACGGAAGAGGTTGCGCCGCCCCTGCGCCCTTTCCCTCTCCCCCGAGCGCTGCTCACCTCTTGTTCACAAATCTCCCCCTCCTCCCATTCATCCATTTCCTCATTATAGTCAAGCTCAAACACATCCTCCTCAGCAATCTCCCACCTTCCGTCACCACCACCAGACAAGCGAGTATTAGGCATTGTATCATTCGCATTTCCCACATGGTGTGAACCATCTCTGTGAAGACCCCGCTCCTGCGTCGTAGAGAAGGCCACGGATGACCCCTCTATTGCTTCTGACCAGCGTCCTGAGGCCGTGTTGAGCCCTGCTGGCATTGCCTTCCTTCTGCCGGTCTCCACCACTGGCATTGACTCTCCGCGCCCATCATGGCTGTGCACGCCAATCATGCTCATCGCGCCGCCAGACCCTTCGGCTGCACCAGCCTCCTGGTCCCTCCCTTCCTCTACCTGGGGCACCCAAACCCAACTACCTCACCCAGAGGGCTGGCCTTTAGATGTTATCTCTGTCCTCTCCCCCACTGATCGCTTCACCTGCCTGCCCCTGGCCCAAACCACATACCTGTCTCTATACAACTGCGCCCATCTCTCCTCTGTCTCAGCCACAATGTGCCTCTGCTCCCGTATCCTGGTTTCCAAGTCCCATGTGTCCCCATTGTCCAAAATTGTCTGGCTCATCCTGCCTGACTCAGAGCTCTCCTGTATTGGCCCAGAAATCACCCCATCCTGGCCTGCCTGTCCACACACAGCTGTAACAGGTACTGTGGCCCTCCCCTCTGCATCCTGCACAACACTCATGGCTGCCCCCCCAGCCCTCTTTCCAGTACTCTTGGCCTTCCTCTTAGCAGGAGGCCCCCCTGCCTTATGCATGCCCTGCCCTCCTTTTGGCAAGGAGAGATCCAGTGGCCATATACCACCACTGGACCCAGCCTGTTCCTCAATTGGCCCCTCAACCGTCCCCCAGGGCCCCCATATCTATTGCGGGCCCAGCAGGTCCTGCCCCTGTTTGTATTGTGAGAGCCTGTCCTTCTTCCTGTTGCTGGGCCTCCCCCCCTTCTTGACTGCCTTCTCCCACAATAGTTTGCCCTTGGGGGGGTGGACACGTTGCGCGCCCTCCCCCCCGCCTGCTTTTTCTTTTTGAGTCGCTCCGGTGACCCGCACGTGGTGACCCCAGCTACTACCCGGCCCGACGTGATTCGCGTTGGGCGTGCCATGCTGACCCAGGCCTGGTCAAGTACACCAGGCCTGAGTAATTCGGCTCGGCTGGCTTCGCCAAAATGTGAAGCGCGGCCCTTACAGCCTCTGCTTCGTGGCTGGTTGCCATGACGCTGAGGCTTTACATGTTCAAAAACAACAAAACTTGCCGGGAAACTACTTTCCCCGGGACCGACCAATTTTCTTAACGCGCGATGAGCAGCGCAGAAAAGAGGCCGGCCCCTCCCCTACAGCCCCTAATAAACCCCCACCCATTTCCCACCCCCACTTACCTGTCCACCAGTCCTGCTGCTGCAGGTCACTTCCTCTCCCGAACGTTCCAGCGGACAGACTAGACCGTGTCTCTCTCTCTCCATGGGACCCTCCATAAGAGGTAAAATGGATCGGTTCAGCCAGCTGAGCTCAGTTTTTTTTTTATGATGGTTGTGGAATTGTTTAACAAGGTATGCTGTGACGAGTGTTGAAATAATGTGGCTAAGGCAGACTGCCCATCCCGGTTTCTGATTTTAAAAAGTGTCAGAAATGTGAAGTCCTTTGTGAGTTTGCCTGACTTCTCAGAGTCTCTGGCAGGGTCAATCAATAGAGAATAATGCCCATATTTATACTTTTTGACGCAAAACTGCGCCAACGCAGTTTTGCGTCAAAAAAATTAGCGCCGGCTAACGCCATTCTGAAGCGCCATGCGGGCGCCGTATTTATTGAATGACGTTAGCCGGCGTTAGCCGCCGGCGCCGTCTGGTGTGCGTTAAAAAAAACGACGTACACCAGGCAGCGCCGGCGTAGGGGGATATGGGGCTTGGGCGTCAACAAATGGGGCAAGTCAGCTTGAGGCAATTTTTTCACCTCAACCCGATTTGCGCCATTTTTTTTCACTCCCAACCCCCATAGAAATGACTCCTGTCTTAGCAAAGACAGGAGTCATGCCCCCTTGCCCAATGGCCATGCCCAGGGGACTTATGTCCCCTGGGCATGGTCATTGGGCATAGTGGCATGTAGGGGGGCACAAATCAGGCCCCCCTATGCCACAATTTTTTTTTTTTTAAAAACACTTACCTGAACTTACCTTAATGTCCCTGGGATGGGTCCCTCCAGCCTTGGGTGTCCTCCTGGGGTGGGCATGGGTGACAGGGGGTGTCCCTGGGGGCATGGGAGGGCACCTCTGGGCTCCTTCAGAGCCCACAGGTCCCTTAACGCCTGCCTTTTGCAGGCGCTAAAAAACGGCGCAAAAGCGGCCGTACGTCATTTTTTTTGACCCGCCCACTCCTGGGCGTGATTTTTGCCCGGGAGTATAAATCTGACGCACATGCCTCGGAGTCGATTTTTTAGACGGGAACGCCTACTTTGCATATAATTAACGCAAAGTAGGTGTCCATGCAAAAAAATGACGCTAACTCCATGGACTTTGGCGCTAGACGCGTCTAACACCAAAGTATAAATATGGAGTTAGTTTTGCGTCGAAATTGCGTTAAAAAAAACGACGCAATTTCGGCGCAAACGGAGTATAAATATGCCCCTAAATGTCTCTAGACAAGTAACTTGGTAGCCCGTGTTGGACTATGTGGCTATTGGCTAAGGCTTTGTGTACAGTCAGTCCAGAAAACATGACTGCATGGCTAATGATATAGACCTAGCCCATACCAGTCAACTCTTTCTGCAGTAATAAATGCAGCTGAAGTCCGGCGTTTGCGAGTGTGTTCCTATTAAGGTCAATGGAAAATGCAGTTTTTCCCGTTTTTTTTCTTTTTTTTTCAAGGCATTATGATTGAAAAACAGGCAACTTCATTGAAATAAATTTGGGTATTTTGGTCGTCAGGCTGGTGAACGCTGAAAACGAGTGGCCCACGCAATGTGGGTGAGTTGACTGGTGTGCTACTCTTAATTGCCCATTAAGGGAACTCTCTGCCCCTAAAGGCCGCATCGCAGTAATGTTTAAGCAGTTTGATAACCATGCACGTTCTCCTCAACCATTTCTTTCTTTTTTACGTTTTAGATGCTCTTCAGCACACTATACAACCATGGTGTTGTGTGTGGCCCTCCAGAGGACAAAGCACCATAAATGTAATGTGGCCAAACTGACAAAGTGCACCAGTCGCCTATTCCCATAACGCACTACTGAAATAATTGGCACTCTGCCAGAGGTGGGTTTCTTATACCCTCGTGCAGCCTCCAAAACGAAGAAGTAAACTTACCACACACAGGGCACTAGGTGAGTAAGCTCACCTGGAACAGACGAGGTTGGCACTCTGCCAGAGGTGAGTTTCTTATACCCTCATGCAGCCTCCAAAACGAAGAAGTAAACTTACCATACACCGGGCACTAAGAGAGCAAGCTCACCTGGGACAGACGAGGCTAAAAGAATACTGAGTAGTTACCTGTGGTAGACTAAATACATTGCAAGCAAACAGATACTACTTCTTAGCCACCCTCACCCTGGCATTAAAAGTGGCTGTTTTTGCTGGCCACCCATAAGCGCAGTGCTGCCTAAATATTGAATCAGCCTTGACTCAAACTGGTTATTTAAGTAAATGGCAACAACAAATCAAAATGTCTATATGCACCCTTGAAGGCCATGGTGCATGACTATGAAACTTCTGTGAGTCTGCAGCTCACTTCAGACTGTGGGTGGCGGTGGCAAGCATTATAAACTGACTGTGGATAATTAGATTGTGGCGTTAACTATAATTGGGTGACATCCCTGAAGCTTAAGCTTCTCCAACACTATGTTCAAATGATCAAATCTACACGGACGTACACCTGGGTAATTACTTATAGCATTAGCAGTAGTCACATCAAGTTGCAAAATGGCGGCACACTGCAGTTACATTCAGCTCAGTGACCGGTCGATAAATTGTTATTTCCATTTCAAGATATGCCAAGAAGAGAGGACGTTCCTGTCCTGTATTGAGTTATTCAGAGTTTACATTACTTATTACCGTGTACTACACATATTTTCTCTTTTCCACTGCACTGCACAGCTATGTTTTCTGTCACTGTGTTACAATTTTTAAATAAATGTGTCAAAAATTGCTAAACGGGAGCAGTGTAAGCTATTCAGCATCGATAGTAACCACATCCTCCATAAACCCAAAAATCCCAATCCCTGTCCTTTTCACATATTTAGACACTTTAAAGTTTCAACGTTTTTCAACCGTCTTTCTGAAAATAACTGTTAAGTTTTCCATACATAAATATATATTATATACATTATATATTGGTCTACTGCTTGCACAAATAAATAATGTAAATTTCACAATAGACTCGCGACTTGCCATCAAAGGCATAGTATAGCGCCTGGGAAGTTCTTTCACCAAAGTAGTTTACAGTCCGCCCTGAGCCCTGTTTTTAATGGTCTGACAAATGACGTGTAGCTTCCATTAAACTGATTTGCGGAAAGCATGCTCTTCTTCTGCCTCTTCCAAATGCAAGCAATACATTTAAGCCATTTGTCACGACATAAACAAGGGGGCTGATACAGATCTGATGGCCTGCCAGCCTCAGGGTGGGATTCACCCAAACTTATTTCTGAAATTTGTTTTTGGTGCTAACCAGTGCTAAAGTACTTTTGCTCTATCCTTTAAACATGGTAAGATTGGCTTACACCAGGGACCATATTACAGAAGTGCCTGGGGGTACAGCGGGCGTTTGTACCTGCTTTGTGCACCCTTGGGGCACTTTGGTATTACAAAATGGGTCGCAAGCACTTGTGCTGCCCCTTCTGAATACAAATAGGGCTGGTGCAAATGCAGCGCTAGTGCTGTTCAGAGAGTGTGTTCTCTCATTTGCATGGGGATGTGGCCCTATGCAAATGAGGGAATCAATTTGCCTCTGCGCCGGTGTCATATTACCGAAGTGGGCACAGAGGCAACCATGCCCTTATGAGGGGCGCTGAAAGTGCTCCACAAAATTTGGTGCACTGTCAGTGTGCCCCCTGAGGGCAGCCCTCAGGAGGGATGAAAGGGTGTCCCATGGTTCTCTTAAGGAGGGTGCAGTCATTCACTGCACCCGCCGCCAAGGAGTTCTCTATCCCGTGTGAAAAAGCAGGTGGGTTCCCTCTGCACAGAGAAACACAGAGCAGCTTTTAAACTCCTGCTGCCTATTTCTTTTGAATGTGCTGTCATGGGAGCTGTGCAATTTTGTGGATGCCCTAAGGGCATTCTTTCTAATAGGGAGCACTTTTCCTGTTTGCACCCGGTGCACCTGCTGTAAGGAGCGCCGTGGTGCAAACAGGAAAAGTGCACCTTATCTGTAATAGGCCTCCTGGTTGGCATATTTGATTTACTTATAAGTCCCTTGTAGAGTGGAATACCATATACCCAGTGCTTGAACATTAAATGCTACTTGTGGGCCTACACCACTTATTATTTTCCCCACTAAAGTAGGACCTTAAAGCATGTAACATGTCTGCCATTGCAGCTTTAATGCAGATTTAAACTACCAGACTGACTTGGCAAAATAGCCCTCTTACTAAGATTTAAACTTCCTTTTTATTGCATATGAGTCAATCCTAAGACAGGCAGGGTGCCTTATAATCAAAAGATTGTACATATACTTTCAGGTTTTACATGTCTTGGTATTGAAAAACACCTACATTAGTTTATCACTACTGTGAAGCTTACCTCTCCCATAGGATAACATTGAGTTGGCTTATTACATTTAGTAAGTGCTAACTTTGATAGGAAACAGGTACACATTTCATGTTGGCTTCTGAGAGATTGTAATTAAAATCCTCTTTATTGGAAAAGTTGCAATTTTGAAAATGAAACTTTTAGAAAGTTGGCATTTTCTTTTCCTACCTATTTGGTGCCTGCAGCATGTCCTAGATCACATAGCTGGACACAGCCCCACTTGCAACAGACTAGACGGTGTTCTGCCATCACACGAAGGACTTGTGCAAACACGTTTTTCTGCCCTTCACAGGATTCGAAAACACTTCCTCTAGGTCAATGGGATCTTTTGGCTCAGTAAAGAGTGTGGTAACAATATACAACCTTTCAAAACCCCAAAACATATTTTAACACCATGGCCCCTGTGGTCAAAGAATAAAACTCCAATCAATGAAAAGTTTAAAAGCTTCATTTTATAACCACATAGTCACATAAATAGTGTGCAGAACCAAATTGTCAAAGTAAATAAATACCATAGGTAACAACATCTACAAAACAAGTGTAATCTACTCAACATCAACACCATTAAACATTCCAAAAGAATAATGCTTATTAATAAAGAAACAATTTGAGAAACAGAAATATTCTTTAAATCAGACTGTAAAGACATTAGTCAGATCAAATTGCACATATTTTGAAATTCAGGATTTGGACATAGGCTTTCTCTATTGCTAACCAAAATAAGACAAGCATGTGGGCAAAAGTCAAACAATTTGGAAAATCGTCCATTTTGGGCTAAATTAGACTAACTAGAAAAATAAAATAGGCAGGGGAAAATAGCATTTGCCTTAGAATATATCTCTCCTAGGGGCAACATTCAATTCATTTTCAACAATAAAGCATGTAGATCATCAACAAAATCCGTCAGAAACACCATCATGGAAAGTGCAGTGCACAGGCTGCATAGGGGAATAATCAGGAAACATCCAAGGAGCAAGGAACAGAACAAGACTCTAAAGAGGACTGAATGAAACTTACAAAGTCTATCCCTATTCAAAAATCCTCAAGACAGCTTGATTGGTCACTTTGATGAGTCGAGATCACGCAAATGGGGCAATGTCCAATTAGAAATGTAGCACTAAGTGAGTTTGCAACAACAGTAAATTCACAAGTTTGGCTCAGTGTCATCTCCTCTTTCCATGTGAATCCGATAGATGAATACAGTTTGGTACATCATTTGTTACAATCTGAATTATCATGGTGTAAGACAATTTCCACAGCTCACATGAGAAAGTTCAGTTGAACAATAGCAACTGCTTTAGCTTCCATTTTACAGTTCTGGATGTTCCAGAATCAAGGTAATTGGGAAACAAATCTTTTACATTAAACAATGGGACCCTTTACTATTCATGAGAAACAACCTAATGGAATAATTCATGTTAGGGGAAGAAGAATGATTCATCACTTTTACATGACTGCAAATACAAAGTCTTCAGGCCGAATTATACTAACACAAGAAAAATATAGTGCATTAATATCACTATTTATAAAACACATGATATGCAAACAAAAATTCAACATTAATAATATATCATCAAACATGCAAATACATTTCATTAATATTTGTAAACTATGTTATAGCATCACATTAAGTATGACAGAGAAGTACATTAAAATTTGTTTGCACATGTGACTTTATACATTAAACATTATAACTCAAATTCATTTCACTAGTAATAGTTACTCTAATGATTAGAAAATATACTTCAACATTAATTTGAATCATGTTAGCACACTATCAATTCTGGTAGGCAGAATGGGCACCATAAACTAAAATGTGAGTACTTTTAAAATATGTGTCAATCCAGCCTTTTCTCTATGTTAGGCATTTGAACATGAATATAAATGCCACTTAATGCTGACGTCTGGGTCACAAAAACATTACTAAAATTTTACGCTCCAACCATCCCTCCTCTGATGGCAATCTATGCCGTCACAAAAAGGACACTCTCATTTCAATGCCTTGTGGTCTGATAACGTATAGGTCTTGGTCTACTGAAACTCTCAATTCTCTTCAGGTGTTTGTAATAAGCACTCCTCATTTTCTCCATTTCAATCTCATCCATTTACTCTTAGCTCTTTGTACTCTCCAAAAATTGTATAACATATAAAATCCAATTGTGACTAAAGCACAAATTACCACAATCAACAAAGGTCTCAGGATCATTCTTACTATTTCCTTTCCCAGGTCTCCAAACCATGATTCAATGTTTGCAAACCCTTTACCTATTGCATCACAAGCATTTGTCTCTCTCATGTCTATCTGGTCATTTTTCAGATTTGCCATCTTTGAGATAAACTTCCTTATCTCCTTACTATTGTCCACTATGAACATGCTACAATGTTGTATCTTTAAAACTTTAAAGACTCCGTCTTCCTTTGCCAATAAGATGTCTAACGCAAGATGATTCTGCAAAACCATTCATCTCACAGCAACCATTTTTTTATCCATTAGCAAAATTGCTCCATCATAATCAGTGGATATCTTATCTACAATTGTTGACAACTTTCTAATCATGATATCATTAAGGATCACACCAACTGATCTCCTAACTCCAAATTTAGATTTTTCTTTCCAGTCAGGTTTGTCAAAATTTTCCACATGGTACATTTTTGGAAAAGCTATCCCTGAGTAAACATGTACCTTACCAGTGTTTCGGCAGTTTGTAATAAGCGTTTGTCACACAAATGAAATAAACACCTTTTACAATAGGGTTTCGTCCATTCAGCATAAAATCCCAAACACTCTTAAACAAAAACACATGCCTACATTCACTAGTTCCTACAACTGTTGTGTCAGTCTTTGATTGAGGCCTATATACATAGCTTCCCTACATGTTGCCAATCTAAAGCTAAGCGTCCTTGCATATCACTATCTGCAAGATGGCTGACATCCTTTCGCCAAATCTGTAAAACTACTCTTTTTCTTTTTTGGTTTTCATTGCTTTTCTCCTGTCATCCACTTGATTAATGAACTCCTTCTCAACTTGTGTGAAAATGCAGGTTACATTTTTTGTGTGCATATGCAGTTCCAAAGGTCAGGGTTGGTTCAAAGAAATCTCCAACCATGTCAATGTTTTTCGCTTTAGCAATAATACTCAGATACTGGTTAACAGGGACAAAGGAAAATACTAGGTCAAAATTGGAGTAAAAATATTGTATATACTCTTGGTTATACAATTGGGTTAGTAACAGACTCCAAGAAATGCCGTAGGTTGGCGTTAAACTGTGTTATGTGATTCCTTCCTGCACTGATGAAGGGATCTGTGTGCAAACATAACAATCATGCACATCAATAGTTTCAAATTATTCATACAGTAACCTGTAGTATACATTTGAAGACAAATGTCCTTTTGAGTCATCAAGCTGAAACAATCTCTTATCTTCATACAGCGGATCTTGTTTTGTATGCAGCTCTTTCAACACTGGTGTAATTGTGCTTTCAACTTTGTCTTTCACAGTCAGGCTCAAACCAGCATTAATAAAATACTCACAACCATGCATATTATTGCTTACCCTACATCCTCTTATATTTACTCCATTTACTTTGACTCAAATTCATGGCTTGTCTAGAATTAGACTAAGATATCAAATTTAAAAATCAAAAACAATAAAATGCAAAAATTCAAAAGTGCAAAAGCGGCTTTCGATATTTCACAGCATCCTTTTTTCTTTTTTGTTTTTTTAAATGAGCAAAGCAAAAACAAAATCAAAAATATTTCAAGTCTTTTTGCACTTATTTACAACAGTTCTTGATCTTCAAGAAAGTTAATCAAGTTTTTTTTCTCTCCTTGTAAATGTTCAAATGTTTCTAGTAATAAACCATCTGGTAACCACTTATCAGCACCTCCAGCAAATAATGTCTCTGCTCATCAACACAGCAATGACATTTCAAAACTCAGTTCTAAAGCAATTTCAAGTTCCAAAATGTTCAGCAGAATCCAAATTGTCAACACAAAAGGCAATGAACTCTTTCTCCCATTCATTAGCATCAAAGTAAGTCCATTCAGGTGCTGAAAACCTGCGACTTAGCACTCTTTTCTTTTTGACCTCCTTGTTGCACTATTTTAACTGTCACTTTTCTCAGACTCTTCAGTCACTTCAGCTGTAATTGGAGGCTGTTACAAATAGGGTCTCTAGTTGGCAGAGGTATGCACCCTTGTCCAAGTTCCAAGTGGGGACCACAATCCTAGTCAGGGTAAATCACACACAATCCAAATTGCCTGGTGCCCATCGTCTGGTAGCTTGACACTCAGCAGTCAGGCTTAATTTAGAAGGCAATGTGTGAAATACTTGTGCAATAAATCATACAGTAACACAGTGAAAACACCACATAAATTCACAACAAACAAAGGTTTAGAAAAATAGATAATATTTATCTGAATACAACAAGGTAAAAACAACAAAGATCCAATAAGCACAAGTTGAAATATCACTTTTAAAAGGTTTAAAAGAGTCCTAATCATTAGAAATAAACAGTTGTCTCTTTATTACACCTGGCATGCGTCAAAAATAACATTGCATGGAGACCATAGAGGAGGAGTGCATGGAAAAATAGGGTGTTGTATCAAATTTTCCAACGCAGCACAGACGATGTGTCGTTTTGTTCCACACTGCAAGAGGTTTGCGTCATTTTTCGGTGCACAGTCTTGGTTCCTCACTGCGGTGCGGGGATATTTTGACACCCAGGGACAATGCGGGGAAAATCATTGACGCGCTGGAAGAAGGCATGGGCGCTGCGTCGATCCAGTAGGTGGGGTGTGGAATTTCCAGTCGGGGCTGAGTCATCCCGTCAGCTGTGCGACAATTTCTTGGTCGCAATGCAGGCTTCGTGTCGATTTCGACAGGCGGTGGGTCGATTTTCGACACACAAGGACTTTCCTGAAGAGATGAACTCTTTTTGGCCCTGAGACTACAGAAAACAGGAGGCAAGCTCAATCCAAGCCCTTGGAGAGCACTTTTGGGGGAGGCAGAGTCCTTCTCAGCAAAGTCACAGGCCAAAGAGCAGCAGGACAACTGCAGGGCAGCAGTCTTTCTCAGCAAAGCAGTCCAGATGAGTCCTTTGGACAGCCAGGCAGCTCCTCTGACAGTGTGCAGGTGTAGGTCAAAAAGTGTCCGGTTTGGTGGGGTCAGAGACCCAGTTTATATGCCAAAAAATGTTCTTATGTCCTTGTAGTGGGGGAGACTTCAAACAGTTGTTTTTGAAGTGCACAGGTTCCCCTTTCAGTGCAGTCCTGTCTGCCAGGGTCCCAGTAGGGACTTTAGCAGTCCATTGTGTAAGGGCAAGCCTTTGAAATGTGTCAGGCCCTCCACCCTTCCAGCCCAGGAAGACCCATTTAATATGCAGATGAATGCAGATGTGGCTGAGTATCCTGTGTTTGTGGTTGTCTGGGTGAAATGCACAAGGGAGCTGTCAACCAGCAAAGGCCAGATGTTGATTGGAGACAGGCTGTACGGCACAGATGGTTTTAAGTGCAGAGAAATGCTCACGTTCTAAAAGTGGCATTTCTAAAATAGTAATATAAAATCCAACCTCACCAATTTGCAAGAGTTTCCATTACCATTCTGACCATACTAAATATGACCTGGTTATCCCTTTCACATCAGAATCTACCACTCAAAAAGTATATGAAGGCATTCTTAATGCTAGTCTATGAAAGGAGCGGACTCACAGTAATGGAATGCACATTTAGTTGTTTTACACTACCAGAACATATAAAGCACATGTGTACATGTGGTGCCGTTTACCTACATAGCACCCTGCCTTATGGGTTACCTAGGACCTACCTTAGGGGTGACTTTTATGTAGAAAAAGGCGAGTTTAAGGCTTGGCAAGTACTTTTAAATGCCAATCGAAGTGGCTGTGAAACTGCACACACAGGCCCATATTTATACTTTTTGACGCAAAACTGCGCTAACGCAGTTTTGCGCCAAAAAAATTAGCGCCGGCTAACGCCATTCTGAAGCACCATGCGGGCGCCGTATTTATTGAATGGCGTTAGCCGGCGTTAGCCGACCGGCGCTGCCTGGTGTGCGTGAAAAAAAACCACGTACACCAGGCAGCGCCGGCGTAGGGAAAAATGTCGTTTGGGCGTCTAAAAATGGGGCAAGTCAGGCTGAGGCAAAAAAAACGTCTTAACCCGATTTGCGCCATTTTTCTACGACGCCCATCCCCCATTGAAATGGGGTTTGCGTCAAAAATATTACCGCGGCTAATGCCATTCTGAAGCGCCATGCGGGCGCCGTATTTATTGAATGACGTTAGCCGCCGTTAGCCGCCGGCGCCGTCTGGTGTGCGTTAAAAAAAACGACGTACACCAGGCAGCGCCGGCGTAGGGGGATATGGGGCTTGGGCGTCAACAAATGGGGCAAGTCAGCTTGAGGCAATTTTTTCGCCTCAACCCGATTTGCGCCATTTTTTTTCACTCCCAACCCCCATAGAAATGACTCCTGTCTTAGCAAAGACAGGAGTCATGCCCCATTGCCCAATGGTCATGCCCAGGGGACTTCTGTCCCCTGGGCATGGTCATTGGGCATAGTGGCATGTAGGGGGGCACAAATCAGGCCCCCCTATGCCACAATTTTTTTTTTTTTTAAATACTTACCTGGACTTACCTTTCTGTCCCTGGGGTGGGTCCCTCCATCCTTGGGTGTCCTCCTGGGGTGGGCAAGGGTGGCAGGGGGTGTCCCTGGGGGCAGGGGAGGGCACCTCTGGGCTCATTCTGAGCCCACAGGTCCCTTAACGCCTGCCCTGACCCAGGCGCTAAAATCCGGCGCAAATGCGGGTTTTTTAGACCCGCCCACTCCCGGGCGTCATTTTTGCCCGGGAGTATAAATCCGACGCAATAGCATCGGAGTCATTTTTTAAGACGGGAACGCCTACCTTGCATATCATTAACTCAAGGAAGGTGTTCAAGCAAAAAAATGACGCTAATTCCAGGAACTTTGGCGCTAGACGCGTCTAACGCCAAAGTATAAATGTGGAGTTAGTTTTGCGTCGAATTTGCGTCGAAAAAAACGACGCAAATTTGGCGCAAACGGAGTATAAATATGCCCCACAGTCCTTGCAATGGCAAGCCTGAGAAATGGTTAAGGGGATACTTCTGTGGATGACACAAACAGTGCTGCAGGCCCACTAGTAGCATTTAATTTATAGGCCCTGGGCACATGTAGTGCACTTTATTAGGGACTTATAAATAAATCATATTTGCCATTTGGGTATGAACCAATGTTACCATGTTCAAGGGAGTGAGCATTTGCACTTTAGCTCTGGTTAGCAGTGGTAAAGTGTGCATAGTCCTAAAACCAGCAAAACAGTGTCCTAAAAGTAGAGGGAAGCAGGCAGGAAGCTGGGGGATGACCACCCTAAGGCTGTTAGGTCTAACAGAGGCCAATTTACTTCTAGGTCTGGACTTGTTGTGGGCCACTGGTCTCCAATCACAATTCTCATTTCAGGCACTTCTGGGTTTTCAACGTTCCTTCAGCTGGCAGGAGTCGACGGATTCTGGCTTGGCCCTCCTGCACCTATGATTACTTTAGACACGCTCAGATTTTCATCAGTCTGTGCGTGTTCTGTGACAGCCACTTGTCCAGTTCTCACGGTTTGGCTAACCTGGACCCCTTCACCCACCGATTCCAACCCTGGAGAACCAGGCACTTTATTTTCAAGAAGAACTGGAACTTTGGAAGTGTGGCTCACATGAACCCAATTTGGCAGACCAGCATACTTCATGGCCGTTGCAGTCACCAAGATAAAGTACAATGGCCCTTTCAAGTGGGGCTTTAAGCATGACTTGAACTCACTTTCCTGGACTCAAATTGTGGCACTGCTCTTGCGCTGGCTCAACAGTTGCTCCTTCATCCTGAGGAGAAAAAGAGCGCACCACATCAGCCAGTCCTTCACAATATTCCAGAACCAAGTCATCTGTAATGTTCACAAGTGCATTTACAGGCACAACTGGTAACCTCATTGTTCATTCCATTATAATTTTGTGAGGGGACAATCCTGTCTTTCTGTCAGTGTGCTACTCAGAACAAGTGGCAATGCATCTGGCCATTTCAACATTTGCTCGACCAACCCAGAGGTTTCTGGCCTGTAACTGCAATGCAATCTTTGCTCAGTTTGTAATGCCCCATACAATAATTTTATCATCTCATTGTTAAAATGAGATCCTCATCTGATTCAAAGAAGTTGGAAATCTGAATATCGGTATCAATGCCCTTAAAAGCAGCTTTGCAACAGTGAGGCTACTATTCCTGCGGTTTGGGTTGGATAAGCTTGTACCCATTGTGAAAACACTCACACCACCCCCCACGCATACCTGCGACACATTTCTTGCACCTTTCTCTATGTGGTGATCTAAGTACTTCACCTCTCTTTGACAGTAGTGTAATTGTTTTGGGGAAACTCTATGATCATTTTCGCCCAGGTGGTTTAACAGGGCAATGGTATCTCTTCTACTGGCTTCACATGAATTTGATGCAACCATCAAATCATCAATGTACTGAACTAGGACTGAATGGAATGGCATGTTCAGGGACTCTAAATTCTTTTTCAAGCTCTGATTAAAAATGGATGTTGACTCCATATACCCTTGAGGCGTACAGCACCATGAATAAACACGGCTTCCAAATTTAAAAGCAAAATGGTATAGGCTATCCTCTTGGAGTAGAATGGAAAAGAATGCCTGACATAAGTCATTGACAGAGAACCACTCCAACTCACAAGGAATCTGAAGGAAGATCACTTCAGGATTCAGTACCACTGGACAACATGGAACAACAATCTCATTCATCTTTCTCAAATCCTGAACTATGCAGTATTTTCCATTGGGCTTTCGCAGTCCCAAAATAGGGGAATTACAGGGACTTCCCATAATTTCCTTTAGGACACCTTGTTCAACAAAATGTTCAATTATAGGGGTAATTCCAGCTACTACTTCTGCAGCTTTATTATAAGGTGGTATTCTTGGAAACACTGCATTTGGTTTTTGCTGTGGTTTTAGCTGGCTCAACTCCTCTTTTGAGTCCAATAGCCTTCCCTGAAATATCCTAAACTCTTGCCATCACTGCTTCTTGCAACTCTTCACACAAATACTTAACTGTCATCATTGGGAACAATGAAATGAGAGGGTGCATTTCGTCAATTGTGTGGGACGTTTCATCATCACCATTTGTCTGAAGTGCTATCCCCTTGAGGGTGCAGCCAATGGAACAATTTAGTTTCCACAACAGGTCCTAACAAGCTCACACAACTTGAATCGCAAACCACAAATTGAGGCAGGTCCTCAAATGACCCAATTTTTACTGGGATATGTTCTGTAATGGGTTAACTAATTGTGGTTTTGCTTCTCCTACCACATGAACCTTTCTTCCTGACAAAGGCACATTTGGCACTTCTGTAGTTCTGACAGTGGAACGCATTGCTCCAATGTCAACCAGGAATTAAACATTGTGTCCCATAATGTTGGAATTTACATAGGGACCATATTGATCCACCGCTAAGGATGCAGCAACATGTATTCTTCCTCATCAGAACTGTCACTGTTATATGTTTCTGAAACTTCCTCATCACTAAAATGAATTAATGGGTATTGTGTTACCAACTGTTTCACATTTGCGTTTGCTCTTTGATTCATCACTTGCTGCTGTTGCTTTTTTTGGGGACCTGCATCTGTTGTAATCCTGTAGGAACAGTCACATTTTGAATTCGGGGTCTTTGGATTCTCTAAATTTGAACTTGACTATTGTCCACAGTCTACGCAACAATACCATTTTGCACCAAATTATTCACATTACTCTACGGACACTCCTGCTTCCAGTGCCCAAAAATGCTGCATGCATGACATGACTGGATTTTCTGAATTTGACTGGACATCAATCACATTTTTGCTCTGGTCTATCCGAACACCATGTCCTCTGCCTCTAAACTGAGGCACGTTATTAACCTGCTTTGCACCCCTTACATTCCACTAGTGTTCACCATAATTTGCAGACTCTGTGCTCCTGACTGAGCACATTTAATTTTCATCACCATCAATTTCACCTTCAACTTTTTCTGCTTTAATTCAATTTCATCACTACAGCACCTGGCATAGTGCAGTACTTCACCGATCAGTTTATTCTACCAACAAATCAAATGCTGCTGAATCATGTTGGTAATCTCTGGTTTCAATCCTTGCACAAACCTAAACACAAGATGACTCGTGTTTCTGCTCAATAATTTCAGACCCACTATGCTGTTTCAATGCCTGCAACAATCTCTCATAATAGGCATGAACTAGCCTCTTTGTTCTGTGTGCAGTCCTGTCAATCTTTTGCCAATCAACATCTTCTGGGGAAACATTGTTTTTCAGAAACTCAATCACTTTGTAATACCCTTTCATCACCCCTTCAGATGGTGCACATGCTACTAGTTCGCTCGGTGGTTCACGAGTTGGCCATTCAACACTCCGCTTGCACTCGACCCACAAATCAACTGAAACCACAATGTAAAATGAACTGTTCAAATCTTCCCACAGGTATTTTGAAAGTTTCACAAATCTCTCTGTTGTACCACTCCACTGGTTTCTCCCTCAATCTTGGGTAGTCATTGGTGAATGACAATATTGTATTGTATTGTAATAGTATTTATATAGCTCTTACTACCCCTGAAGAGGCATCAAAGCGCTTTTCGGCGAGTAGCACGCTACTCTGGAACCCAACAAGAATTAGTGATGGATTATTATAGGAAAATATGAGTACAGTTTTAGTATTATTATGAGTTAATTTGAGCCGCGGATATGAGAGTACGTCACTTCTGCTCCATGACGCATGGGACATGTATATTACCTCCACCTGGAATCTCCCTCATTGGTAGCATTTTTATACTCTCATCAGCTTGATGTGCTCTAGCTGGAGGCCAATGCTGCTTTGTTTCTTCCGATCTCTTTTCTTTGCCCATCTTCCTTCCCATTTATCTAATATTTCCAATGTTTGAATATTTGTAATTCATTCTTTAGTGTGCATTCTCATGCCAGGTGATCTCATGTTTGCAATGTCTTTGGAACTAAATTCTGACCTGTAACTTCTTCGTAGGGGCTTTGATTATTTTTAATCCACATCATATTTTTCAACAAGCTCTACTAATTTCTCATAGGTCAGCCTTGCAAGGTGTGTAACATCTTTGCAGATGAATCACAATTTGTCTTCAGTGTATGTAGCCAACTGTTCCAGCTCAATTGTTCCATCAATTAATTCATTTAAATCTAATTTTAATCTGGGCATATGTTGGACCTGGCCCTTTTTACAGGGTCATCCCCAGTTTTTTTGCCTTCTCCTATTTTTTCTGACCCTTTTGATTGACGTTAGGACTCACTTTTCCACTGCTGATCAGTGCTAAAGTGCATGTGCTCTGCCTTCTAAACTCGGTATGATTGGCTTACACCTGATTGAAGTATTTAATTTACCTGTAAGTCCCCTGTATAGTGGTATGTATCCCTTATACCCAAGGCCTGTAGATGAAATGCTACTAGTGGTCCTGCAGCGTACCTGCGCCACCCACATAAGTAGCCTTTCAAACCTGCCACCGCAGATCCTGTGTGTGCAGTTTACTGCCACATTAACATGGCAAGTCCAACTTCTTGACATACTCCCTTTTTATTACACCTAAGTCACCCCTAAGGTAGACCCTAGCAATCCCTATGGTTAGGGTGCTGGGTATGTAAAAGGTAGGACGTAGGTCTTTATGTACTACATGTCCTAGTAGTGACAAACAGCCTATTTGGTTCCTCACCACTGTGAGTGCTGCTCCCTCACCCTGACTAGAGTCGTGGGTTCTGCCTGGTTTAGGAGTATACCCCAGCCAACCAGAAACCCCATTTCTAACAGCATATTTACTACTGTGAGTGCTGCTCCCTCACTCAGACTAGAGTCGTGGGTTCTACCTGGCTTGGGAGCATACCCCAGCCAACCAGAAACCTCATTTCTGACAGCATATTTACTGTCCTGTCTCTTTCTGGAGTCTCTTCTATTCTGACACTGCCATTTGTTGTACCTGTTGCTTGTTTCTGGCTCAGACTGTCCAACCACTCAGTTAACTGTTGTGCTGAAAAACGTTGCAAACTAATGTTATTTCTCTGCCATATTTTGTGGGGTATTGTATTGCATACTGGCAATCCGATCTGGTGTGGATTTGGAGTTCCCTACAGACATCTCATATCTACTATCGGTCCTGTTTGATTTAACATCTGGTCAGAATTTTCAATTTGTGCAGGAGTTAAAGTTGGAACAACGGAACTAATCTCTCCATTTCCAAATTATTTGAGTACATTGATCTCTGCATATCATATGGTGACACTCCTGCAGATACGGGATTAGGAGTCTGTAGATTACTTACAGAATTACCTGAAACATACAATGGAACAACTGGATGTATAGTTACAGAAACGATCAGTGAATCAGGTCCTGTCAAATTTGTCTGACATTGAGGAATTGACATCCCAGTACTTTGGCCTGTTAATACTGCCTTGAAAGTCTGTCCTGACTGATTTGTGTAAATATTTGGGGTTGTCTGCACTGAGAATACATGGGCATTATCTGTTTCTGATTAAAGTTTTGCACAGGTGCTGTGACATTAGGTGTAGATTCAATTTGAATCTTTTTTATGCTTGGCATTACCTGATTCACAACTGGGGTTCTAATTAGCTGTGTTGTATTAAACACAGGAACTGGTGAGTAAATTGCGGACACTTGTGTCACTGAACTGACAGGTAAAGTTGGGACTACCTGAATCGGGCTTTGTGAAACTGGAGCTGTTGGCATGCTTGAGATTACATTTGGAACCACTCTCTCAACTAAATGATACGGCAAGAGATGATTCATTACAAGCTGATTTACAAACTCTTCTTCAGAGTCACTCTCATGTGTAAATTGTCTTTTTACGCTCATCTGCTGTCTGCTCTGTCTTTTCTGCCTGCTTCTTTTTTGTTTTAGGTTTCGTACCTTCATCCCCTTCTTCTGTGATTGCTGGATACATTCTCACCCCATCTAACATTTCTCTTCTCCACATTTTTTGCTCCTCATCCCATCGAGCTTCTGCTAATGTCTTTTCCGCTTTCCTCATTGTATTCTCAAATGGGGTTGTTTCCCTTTTGTCTACCACCAAGTTCTCAAATCGCAAGAGCTTCAAATTGTGCGGGTCTTGGAGGAGGCTTCAGTTTGCACAATATTCTCCTCAAATTTTCTAAAATCCTCAAATTAAAGGTTCTGTAACATAAAAAAGCCAATGCACCTTCTTTCCTGGTGATCTTACACCACTGTTTAACTGAAATGCATGCTGAAACTCCTCTTGCTTCTACCACTTCATATGCTGGTGTTCATTTGGGTGCTGCCTGTTCACCCTCCCTATCTGGAATAAACATCTCCTCTCAGCACACTTTCTAAAGCTTTGAAACATTTCATTTTTGCACTAATTTAAATCAATAATACAAATTTCAATTAAACCAGAAAGTAAATTCAATCCCACATTTCTTTTCGAAAAACTGTCTTCAACCAATGGCAAACCAGTATTGTCCACCAATACGTATGCAGCTTTCTCACTAACCGACATATCTCAGTGCGGCAAACTGACGTCACACCCACTTCATTCAGCAGATGTATTTGCTTCACAGTTGTTTCTTACACAATTACAAACCCATACACTAAATGCAAAATATCGTGAGCTCTTAAAAAAACCAAACCTGTTGGGTAGCAATTCAAATGCTTTGAAAGCTGTATGGCTTACACACCTGACTGTGGCTTTTGCAATTACACAAGCAAGACTTGACCAGCAAATCCCACCCTGGTTGATACAGATCATCCATGTGCACTCAGGATTCACCTAATATCAACCAACAACTCACACTCACTCAAGGAAAACTACTGGCACTGTCAACGGTGCCTCATGACCAATAACGCATTGCAGACAATAAATTAAGCAAGTGTCTCCAAACACTTGTGCGTTACCCCTGGGTCTTAGGCCTCAAAGGATGTGCCAGCAATAACTGTTGACAAATTGTTAGCACAAATCGGCACAATCACTTTGAATACAATGATTCCACAAACACCTCACAACAACACACTTCACCGCAATTTGTAGCAAAAAGCACCTCAAGTGCAAAGCCCTTCTAATACACCATACACTTATAACACAATGCATGGAATTTCATCAAGCTCTCAAAATAGCCATAGAACAACTTACAGTGTGACCACTCTTTTGGAACATATCTCCCATAACACAAAACAAAATATATGGTTCCCCTTCACAAAACCGTCACTTTGCTACCGGAACTGTGAATGCGTTTTTCTCCTCCTTCACAGGATTTGAAAACGCTTCATTGAGGTTGATGGGATCTTTTGGCTCAGTGAAGAGTGTGGTAACCATATACAAACTTTCAAAACCCAACATGAAATTTAAACACCATGGCCCATGTGGTCACATGAGAAATCTATGAAACAAGTTTAATCTACTTAACATAAACACCATTAACCCCTTGTATGCCACGGACGTAATGGTTATGTCCGTTGCGGTGCCTCTCAGGTGCCACGGACGTAACCATTACGTCTGTGTACCGGCCCTCTGGGGAAGCGCTAGTGAACCCCCCAAGGGCCGCCCTCCACCCCTCAAGTCAGGGCTGGAAGGTGAATCATTTCCCCTTCCACCCAGACCCCCAAATTGTTTTTAGGCCATTTCTACCCTAAATATAATTGGGCCGATCTGTCCCAGGGGCGGGGGGACGCAGAAACCACTAGACAGCAGGGATTTATTTTTATTATACTTATGCATAAGGGCAGCCCCTTGGGTAAGAGCCACTCCCCAGGGGGGCAAATTATTTTTAGGCCATTTCTGCCCCCCCAGGGGCAGATCGGCCTAATATAATTAGGCCAATCTGCCCCCAGGGTGGTCAGGAACCTCTAGACACTAGGGATATATATATTTTTTTATTTACTTTATGTTTTTATGTATGGGGAGCGACCGCTTAGGCAAGGGTCATTCCCCTGGGGGCAAATTGTATTTAGGCCACTTCTGCCTCCCTTGGGGGCAGATCGGCCTATTTGTGTCAGGCCAATCTGCCCCCCTTGGGGGCAGGAACCACTAGACACCAGGGATTAGTGTGTGTGTATGTGTGTGTTTTGTTTGGGGGCAGCCCCTTGGGCAAGGGTCGCTCCCCATGGGGGCACATTACTATTGGCCATATAGCAGAAACTAATGTTATGTCTCTGCCAGGTGAACGCTGGGTGGAAGGAAATTTGTGGCTCCTCTCAGATTCCAGAACTTTCTGTCACCCAAATGAGAGGAAAACGTGTTTTTTGGCCAAACTTTGAGGTTTGCAAAGAATTCTGGGTATCAGAACCTGGTGAGAGCTCAACAAGTCACCCCATCTTGGATTCCCCTAGGTGTCTAGTTTTCAAAAATGCGCAGGTTTAGTAGGTTTCCTCAAGAAGGCTGGCCTGGTTTGTAGTGGGTACCTTGGGTACTCACACCTTGCACCAAGTCCAGTTATCCCTTGTTAGTGAATGTAGTAGTGTTCTAGCAGCTTAGGCTGATAGAGGTAGCTATATTACTGAACAGCTTAAGCTGAACTAGAAGTGTTACCAAAATAAAAGTATTTATTTGGGTGACACAGTACCAAAAATATCTTAGAGACAATGGTGGTCATTCTGACCTCGGCGGTAAAAGGCGCCTACCGCCGGTCAGAAATCCTCCATAATTCCGCCGCGGTCGCGGTAATCCGCCACGGTCATTCTGACCCGCAGCAGCCAAACCTCCGAAAATCCGACAGCCACAACAGACCGCCAGACCAGCGGTCGGCGGAAAAGTGGAGGTGACCAAACCTCCACCGTCACGCCAACAGAAATACGCCCATGCCATTACGACCCACGAATCCACGCGGCGGTCTTTCAAACGCGGTTTTCCATTGGCGGTACACCCCGCCGCGGTCAGAATACACACAAACGAACAAAACTCAGCCACATTGGACGATTTGAATTCCACACACCTGATACACATACACACACCACTCCCACACACACAATACAATACAATATAAAACACACACCCACATCACCCACAAACCCCTTCGACCAAAATCCAAAAAGAAGCACTGAGAGACACAGCAGCGATCACAGAACACCATCACACAGAGGCACACTACACCATCACCCACACAATATCCACACACAAAACAACACACACCACCCCACTCAACACACTTAACTACACATACTCCACCCCACACATCATACACACCACTCCATGGCACCCCAAAGACACCCCCGCTTCTCAGACGAAGAACTCAGGGTCATGGTGGAGGAAATCGTTCGGGTAGAGCCCCAGCTCTTCGGCACACAGGTCCAATACACCAGCATTGCCCGGAGGACGGAGCTATGGCAGAGGATTGTCGACAGGGTCAACGCTGTGGGACAGCACCCCAGAAATCGGGAAGACATCAGGAAGCGATGGAACGACCTACGGGGGAAGGTGCGTTCCATGGTATCCAGGCACAACATCGCCGTGCAGAAGACTGGCGGAGGACCCCCACCTCAACCCCCACAATTTACAACATGGGAGGAGGAAGTCTTGAACATCCTGCATCCTGACGGCCTCGCAGGAGTCGGCAGAGGAATGGATTCTGGTAAGTTGAAGCTTCAATACTGCTTCCCCCCCACCTGCATGCCAAATCATACCCCAACCCTCACCCCCATCCTCGAACCCCACCCTCACTCCCACCCCATCCTCACCCCCACCCTCACCCCCACCACCATCCTCACCCCCACCACCATCCTCACCCCCACCCCCAGCACACCTATTCCCTGCCAATGTCTCACCATCACAACCCACACATCCCAAAACCTAGGCCTGCATGCGTCCACTAAGCATGGACACCCATCACCAAAGCATGCCCAATGCAAATACACATCCCCCCCACAAGCCACCCTCACCAAAGCCCCCACACACGAATGCCAGCACTTGGGGACACGGGAACCCACAGATACACCCATATGGCACACATTGAAACTATAACCATACCTCTATACCCCTGCAGGACCCGACCGCCAACACACCGCCACGGAGGGCCCAGAATTCTCCACACCCCCCACCCAAGAGGCCGTCAGTGATGACAGCAGCTCTGTCGACCTGGACACTGATGACCAGCCCGGACCATCGGGGACCTCTGGACAGTCAGTTCCCCTCAGACAGCCACAGACCACTACACACCCAAACCCCTCCGGGAACACCAGCACAGCTCCCACCCAGCGGGCCCATGCCTCTGTCTCCAGGGCGCGTCAAGCAGCGGTGTGTCTACCACTACAGGGCACCCAGGATAACCCACCACCCCAACAACAACAGGGACCTGGGGGCAGTGGTAGTGGGCACACCGGCCAGGGGGCAGAGGCCCAGGGAAACAGGGGAACTGGGAGGGCAGCTGTGCGACAGGGGGGGGACGGGCCCAGGGAACCCACTCTCCACGAGGCCCTCACCACCATCATGGGAGCATACAACCGCTCCCAGGAGACGATGGCGACGGTACTGGCCAGGTTCCAGGAGATCCAGGTACTGCAGGAGGAACACTATCGGGGGTACAGGGAGGACATCAGAGCCCTCACCTCCACCCTGGTTACCATGGTAGGGCTGCTGCAGGAACTCATCAACACCAGGACGGACACTCAACAACAACAAAGGGCCCCTGCCACTAGCCTGGACCAAGAACAGCCAACCACCTCCGCCGGCGCTAGTGGACAGGAGGCCCCCGCACAACAGCAGCCCACCAGACCCCCACCTCCTGCAGGAGAAGAACCACCCCGCAAGAGGGCCCTGAGATCTCGCAAGAAGACAGAGTAGGATGTCAAGACCCCCGCCAGCAAAGGATACCACCTGATGTCATCCCACTGTCCCACATTGTCACCCTGTCCATCCTTGAACTGCCCATGCTCCATCTCTCCACAGGCCTATGGACAATGCACCTGTGTGACTGTTACTCTGGACTCTGCCATGGACATTCCTTCACCATAGCCCCCACCCACTTGAAACCACCCATCCCATTTTGAGCACTGAAATAAACACCTATTTTGCACAAAACTATCTGGAGTCTGGCTGTGATTTCAAAATATTGTAATTGACATGACAGTGCAAATATGTCCTTGTACATAGTGAAGTCAACAAACAGCTGCCACAAAGCTGTAGTCCATGGGGAAACGAAGCACAGGACTCGTATTGGGGACCCCAGATCTGAAATAGGGAGGGAAAAGCCACAACTCAGTCATCATACACTGGGGCAAATAGACAGGCAGCAGAGATGCAGGAGAGTAGTTCACATTTACTAAATTATGTTTGAATTGTTACCTGTGTCCTATTGGAAGTACTGTTCAATGATTCTGTCCCTGTTGTCTGTTTCAGCCCCGTCGTCTTCCTCCTCGTCACTCTCCACAGGTTCCACCGCTGCCACAACACCACCGTCTCGACCATCCTCCTGCAGGAAAGGCACCTGGCGGCGCAAAGCCAGGTTGTGAAGCATGCAGCAGGCCACGATGATGTGACACACCTTCTTAGGTGAGTACATTAGGGATCCACCTGTCATATGCAGGCACCGAAACCTGGCCTTTAGGAGGCCGAAGGTGCGTTCGATCACCCTCCTAGTACGCCCATGGGCCTCATTGTACCGTTCCTCTGCCCTGGTCCGGGGATTCCTTACTGGGGTCAGTAGCCACGACAGGTTAGGGTACCCAGAGTCCCCCAATAGCCATACACGGTGTCTCTCTAGCTGTTCCATCACGTAAGGGATGCTGCTATTCCTTAGGATGTAGGCGTCATGCACTGACCCAGGGAATTTGGCATTTACATGCGAGATGTACTGGTCAGCCAAACACACCACCTGGATGTTCATGGAATGGTAACTTTTTCTGTTCCTGTACACCTGCTCCCTTTCTCTTGGGGGAACCAAAGCCACATGGGTCCCATCAATGGCACCAATGACGTTGGGAATATGTCCAAGGGCATAGAAATCACCCTTCACTGTAGCCAATTCGCCCACCTCAGGGAAAAGGATGTAGCTCCTCATGTATTTCATCAGGGCAGACAACACTCTGGATAACACCTTCGAAAACATGGGCTGAGACATCCCAGAAGCAATTCCCACTGTTGTCTGAAATGACCCACTTGCCAAGAAATGGAGTACTGACAGGACCTGCACCAGAGGGGGAATCCCTGTGGGTTGGCGGATGGGGGACATCAGGTCGGGCTCCAGCTGGGCACACAGTTCATGTATAGTGGCACGGTCAAGCCGGTAGGTCAGGATAATGTGGCGTGCTTCCATTGTCGACAGGTCCACCAGCGGTCTGTACACGGGAGGATTCCTCCTTCTCCTCGCCAAACCCAGCGGACGGTGCCTAGGAAGGACAACATGGAGCACACAGTCAAGCAACCCACAGGTACGTACTCACAGCTTGCACAGTAAACGATTCTCTATGCAGTGAATGGTGTGTATGAGTGGCTATGCAAGGCCTAGGCCTGTGTGACGCAGTTGAAATTGAGCCATGTGGACCCTCGAAATGGCGGCTGCCTGACCTGTGAAGTGTGACAATGGGATGTGAGGTCAATGCGCTGGCGTGGCACACCGCGGCGGTCGAAGACCGCGGCGCGAAGCCGCATTGGTTAACATTGAAGCCTATGGGTTTCAGGAGCCAATGGCGAAGTGCGCCGGCGGTGGCGGTACGCACCGCCGCGGTACGCACCGCCGCGGGCATGACCGCCATTTTCTATCTACTTATTCACTCGCGACTTGAACTTTCACAGGAGAGGACCTATACTGCAAGTGTTGCTGTGACCTCGGTCTGGAAGGGACAATGGCTGCTGCGCCTGGGGAAAGGGCCCCTGCCTTCACTGGAGAAGAGTTGGAGAAACTTGTGGATGGGGTCCTCCCCCAGTATGCGCTACTCTACGGTCCTCCAGACCAACAAGTGAGTTTAATTCAATATGGATTTGGGGCCACTGGCTGGCTTGGGGGCCTGGCGGGGGGCCTGGCGGGGATGGGGGGCATGTTGGGCCTGGCGGGGGGCCTGGTGGGGGGCATGGCGGGGATGGGGGGCATGTTGGGCCTGGCGGGGGGCATGGCGGGGATGGGGGGCATGTTGGGCCTGGCGGGGGGCCTGGCGGGGGGCCTGGCGGGGGGCATGGCGGGGATGGGGGGCATGTTGGGCCTGGCGGGGGGCCTGGCGGGGATGGGGGGCATGTTGGGCCTGGCGGGGGGCATGGCGGGGATGGGGGGCATGTTGGGCCTGGCGGGGGGCCTGGCGGGGGGCATGGCGGGGGGCCTGGCGGGGATGGGGGGCGTTGGGCCACTGGCAACGAAAATGCAGACAAACTTGAACGTGGTATTTCTCCCTCCCTGTACGTGTCACATAGGTCCGCGCCCATGAGAAGATCGGGATTTGGCGTGCCATCGCCAAGGAAGTCCGGACCCTGGGGGTCCACCATCGACGGGGCACCCACTGCCGCAAGAGGTGGGAGGACATCCGCCGCGGGACCAAGAAGACCGCCGAGTCTCTGCTGGGGATGGCCTCCCAACGTAGGCGGGGTGCCTGCCGTCAACTGACCCCCCCTGATGTTCCGGATCCTGGCGGTGGCCTACCCTGATTTGGATGGGCGCGTGAGGGCAGCACAGCAGACACAAGGGGGTGAGTACACGCATAATCTACTCTGTTGTCGCGCAGTGGAGGTGTCTGGGTGGGGGAGGAGGGCTGTGGGTCCCCCTAGGCCAGGGCGATATCTGTAGGCTGGGCACCCCCGTAAGCCCCTGTGTCCCCAGCCACCACCCTCAGTAGTGTGTCAGTACAGCCATCTCTGGGCCGTGTCATCCATGGGTGCAGTTGTCAACTCTAGGCGTGCAGGGCATGTTCCACGGAATGCGTAGCGGACCCCAAGTGCGCAACTTAGTGCAGGGGGCATCTGTGTCTGTCATGTCCGCTAACTGTACCGGTGATCCATGTACTCAAAATCTCTTTATTTCTCTCTCCCCCCCCCTTTTTGTTTGTCTTTCTGTGCTTGTGTGCATCAGCATCATCAGGCGGAGGAGAAGTGGCATCGGGGCAGGAGGATGCTGCATCTCACATGGCCCAGGAGGGCCATGCCACAGAGTCTGACTGGACCAGTGAGACGGAGGGCGAGGGGAGCTCCACAACGGGGACGACTGGACCCTGCAGCGACACGGACACGTCCTCGGAAGGGAGCTCCCTTGCGGGGGGGGCAACATCCGTGCCCCCCGCCATTACAGGTACAGCCGCCACCCAGCGCACCATCTCCGCCCTCCCAGCAGCCCCTCAGCGTTCGCCCCGTGCCCGCTCTGCCAGGAAGCCGGGCATCTCCTTCGCCCCAGGCACCTCAGGCCCTGCCCCTGTTACCCCCGCTGCCCTCAGTGAGGAGGTCATTGACCTCCTCCGAACGCTCATTGTTGGGCAGACTACCCTTTTGAATGCCATCCAGGGGGTGGAGAGGGAGGTTCATCGCAGCAATGCGTACCTGGAGGGCATTCATTCGGGTCAGGCTGCCCATCAACGATCGTTCCAGGCTCTGGCCTCAGCACTGACGGCAGCCATTGTCCCTGTCTCCTGCCTCCCTCTACTAACTCCCTCCTCCCAGTCTCCTGTTCCTCTGCCTGTCCCACCCACACCATCAGACCAGCCTGCACACACCTCAACACCCAAGAGCAGCTCATCCAAACATAAACACCACAGATCACGCAGACATTCACACAAGCAACATTCCGATGCAGACATGCCAACAGTCACTTCCACCTCTGTGACCCCCACCTCCTCGTCTCCCTCCTCCCTCCCTGTGACGTCTACACTCACACCTTCATTCACCTCACCATCAGCCAGTGTTTCCATCACCAGCACACCCACCAGAACAGTCCGCACACGTGCAGTCACCACCCCCACTGCCATTTACACGTCCCCTGTGTCCTCTCCCACTGTGTCTGTCACCCCCTCTTCCACACCACACAAACGCAGACACCCACCCACCCAACAGCCATCCACCTCACGACAGCCTATCCCTCCTGCACCCAACGACAGCAAACGTGACTCACCTACAACCACATCCTCTCCCTCCACTCCCATTCCCACTGTACCTATCACTCTCCATTGTCCCAAGAAAATCTATCTCTCTACTGCTACCTTCTTTCCTGACCCTGAGCCCCCCCCCCTCCTTCTCGTCGGGGTAAAAAGAGCACCTCAGCCACCACCAGCCCTGCAGCCCCCTTGACAAGGGTGCAGGGGTATTGGAGCCCACCAGCCCGCATGTCTGGATCTTCGCCCAGCAGCAAGGGGACAGGCAGCCCACCCCCTGGGAAGAGGAGCAGAAGGCGGAAGGGCCGCCGCAGGAGCCCGGGTTCTATATCCCCCCAGGACACTAGCCAGCCACCGTCAACAGCCACAGCTCCAAAGGGAGGAAAGGGCCACAGACTCCCGACTAAGGAGGGCAAGGGCAGCAAGGCGGAGAAGTCAGGCAGCAGGCCTGCTGCCCATGGAGGACCCGTCACAGCTGCCCAGGAGGAGCCCACAACCCCCATAGCCGCTGCCCAGGGAGGAACCGTCACAGCTGCCCAGGGAGAGCCCACCACCCCCATAGCCGCTGCCCAGGGAGGACCCAGCCCAGCTGGCCAGGAGGGCCCCACCACCCACAGCCCAGGTGGGCATTGAAGGAGCACCATCCCCGCTGCCCAGGAGGGCACCACCAGGCAATGAGCAGTTGGCCATAGAATGGCCGCCGTCTCCAGCACCGCTCCGCTGGGGACCGCCGTCTCAAGAACCGCTGAACTGGGCCCTTCAAGGCAAGAACCGCTGAACTGGGCCCTTCAAGGCAAGAACCGCTGAACTGGGCCCCGCCGTCTCCAGCACCGCTCCGCTGGGGACCGCCGTCTCAAGAACCGCTGAACTGGGCCCTTCAAGGCAAGAACCACTGAACTGGGCCCCGCCGTCTCCAGCACCGCTCCGCTGGGGACCGCCGTCTCAAGAACCGCTGAACTGGGCCCTTCAAGGCAAGAACCGCTGAACTGGGCCCTTCAAGGCAAGAACCGCTGAACTGGGCCCCGCCGGCTCCAGCACCGCTCCGCTGGGGACCGCCGTCTCAAGAACCGCTGAACTGGGCCCTTCAAGGCAAGAACCGCTGAAATGGGCCCTTCAAGGCAAGAACCGCTGAACTGGGCCCCGCCGTCTCCAGCACCGCTCCGCTGGGGACCGCCGTCTCAAGAACCGCTGAACTGGGCCCTTCAAGGCAAGAACCGCTGAACTGGGCTCCGCCGTCTCCAGCACCGCTCCGCTGGGGACCGCCGTCTCAAGAACCGCTGAACTGGGCCCTTCAAGGCAAGAACCGCTGAACTGGGCCCCGCCATCTCCAGCACCGCTCCGCTGGGGACCGCCGTCTCAAGAACCGCTGAACTGGGCCCTTCAAGGCAAGAACCGCTGAACTGGGCCCCGCCGGCTCCAGCACCGCTCCGCTGGGGACCGCCGTCTCAAGAACCGCTGAACTGGGCCCTTCAAGGCAAGAACCGCTGAACTGGGCCCTTCAAGGCAAGAACCGCTGAACTGGGCCCTTCCAGGCAAGAACCGCTGGCCCTTTGGCAGACGTGGCAGGGCAGGATCTGTCTCGGGCAGGGCTGCAGGATGTCCTCTGGCCAACATGCCTCCTCCAGTGGCAGTGGAGTCTGTTATGGACTGTTTGGACTGTGGCTTTGCACTCCCCAGGATGGCCCAGTGGGCAGGCCACCCACTGTATGGACTGTATGGACTGTGGCTTTGCTCTCCCCAGGATGGCCCAGTGGGCAGGCCACCCACTGTATGGACTGTATGGACTGTGGCTTTGCACTCCCCAGGATGGCCCAGTGGGCAGGCCACCCACTGTATGGACTGTATGGACTGTGGCTTTGCTCTCCCCAGGATGGCCCAGTGGGCAGGCCACCCACTGTATGGACTGTATGGACTGTGGCTTTGCACTCCCCAGGATGGCCCAGTGGGCAGGCCACCCACTGTATGGACTGTATGGACTGTGGCTTTGCACTCCCCAGGATGGCCCAGTGGGCAGGCCACCCACTGTATGGACTGTATGGACTGTGGCTTTGCACTCCCCAGGATGGCCCAGTGGGCAGGCCACCCACTGTATGGACTGTATGGACTGTGGCTTTGCTCTCCCCAGGATGGCCCAGTGGGCAGGCCACCCACTGTATGGACTGTATGGACTGTGGCTTTGCACTCCCCAGGATGGCCCAGTGGGCAGGCCACCCACTGTATGGACTGTATGGACTGTGGCTTTGCACTCCCCAGGATGGCCCAGTGGGCAGGCCACCCACTGTATGGACTGTATGGACTGTGGCTTTGCACTCCCCAGGATGGCCCAGTGGGCAGGCCACCCACTGTATGGACTGTATGGACTGTGGCTTTGCTCTCCCCAGGATGGGCCAGTGGTCATGGAGTCCCCTCGTGGATCTGGCGTCGTGTACTCAAGTGGCTGAGGTGCCCCCCCTTCCCTTCCCCCTGAGGTGCCTGTCCTTTTTTCTTTCTGATGCCCCTGCAGTGTTCTCTCCGTGGAGTTCTTGTCGTGGGACTGGGCCTTGCCCCTTTGCTCAGGACCCCTGTGGTCCACGGACAGTGGTTGGACTACATATAGTTGATGTATATATTTTGTACTTTGTTTATTTATTTATTTGGATTACTGCTGTCCATTTTTCAATATATCTGCCCGTTTAGGATCTCTTCTTTTGGTCTTTGCATTATTTCGGAGGGGGGGGTTTGTGGGTTGTGACAGTGATCTGTGGGAATGCATTGATGTGTGTGTTGTAGTGGGTGTGGGTGGGTGGGTGTGTGCCGGTAATCTTTTCCCTCCCCTGTGTCGTAGGTGCAGTACTCACCGATGTCTTCCGCGCCGCCGGGCGTGCTCCTGGTACAGGAGCAGGTATAGGAGTGCGGGGATGACCTGTAACTCGGGTTCCATACTGCCGTAATCTCGCGTGGAGTATGTGGAGGTGAGCGTTTTCCCGTTCGTAGTCTGTTTCCGCCGTGTTTTTATCGGCGGTGCTCCCGCCCCGGAAAAGGTGGCGGATTGGTGGGTCGTGATAGGGTGGGCAGTACATTGTCTGCCGCCTGGCTGTTGGCGGTGACCGCCGCGCTGTTTGTTTGTTCCGCCGTGGCGGTCGGAGTGTTAATGCGGCGGGCTGTGTTGGCGGTTCCCGCCAGGGTCAGAATTGCATATTTTGGACCGCCGGCCTGTTGGCGGGTTGGCCGCCGCTTTATCACCGACCGCCAGGGTCAGAATGACCCCCAATATTCCTTCTGGGGGTAAGTATTATACACCATATACACACTGGACACCAAAATTTGACAACGAAATAGTCATAGAACAATGCAAACAGTAGGAAATCCTATAGAATGCAATGGGAGAAAATAGGTCTAGGGGCAACACAAACCATATACTAAAAAAGTGGAATGTGAATCACGAATTCCCCCTAGACAAGTGCAGTGTGTGCAGAATCGCTGGGAGTGTAGGAATACAGTAAAGGTAAGTAAATTACCCCACCCCGGAGCCCAGAAAAGCAGGAGTAAGGTACTGCAAGTTTCCTTAAGACACACTACACCTCGTTTTGGGGATTTTGCAGCAGCCAACCAAGTCTGCAAAGAACAACTGCTGGATTATTGGACCTGAAGACCTGCAAAAGAAGGGGACCAAGTCCAGAAGTCGAAAGAAGTTCCAGGAAGGACAGGAGCCCCTGCCAACGCAGAAGAGGGTGCAAAGAAGAGTCCCTGGTTAGTCACAAATTGCAGAAATGTAACCTAGGAAGATGCCAGCGGGTTCCTGCATGATGCAAAAGATATCCCAAGGATTGAAGATCGTTGCAGATGAGATTTCGAGTTGGAAGTCACCAAAAAGCCTTGGCTGCGGCAAAAGTAAATGTTTCATCAAAATGGCACTGGATGGACCCAGGAGGGACTTAGGAGCCTCAACTCTGTGTGAAAAGGAAGAGGAGGCTCTCAACACTTTAGAGAGCCCTCATGATGCCAGCCAGCACCCCCAGAAGCCACAGGATCCGGGTTCAAAGGAGGTGCAAAATGCAGTTGATGCAGCACAACAAAAGAAGGTCCCACGCCGCCGTAGAACAACTCAGCGAGTTGAGCATCGCAGGGTGGAGTGCTGGGGACCTGGGCCAGGCTGTGCATGAAGGAATTTTGCAAAGAGTGCACAGAGGCCTCAGGAGGCAAAGAAGACACAATACACAGGGGTACTGTCGTTCTCGGGGAAGGCAAGGTCGTACCTCCTCCAAATTGCGTCAGCAGGACCTCAGGACAGTTTCTGATGATGATGTCCATCCTCTGTGTCCTTAGGAGCACGCTCATTGCTGTGAGAGGAGTCCCAGGGTACCAGTCATCGCCTTGGAAGGTGCCTGCTTGGAGCAGAGGAGTGACTGTCACTCCACAGGAGATTTCTTCGGTCCGTCTGGTGCAGGATGAAGACAGGGAGTCCCCAGAGCATGCACACTGTGGAAACTGTTGCAGTTGCTGACTTGGAGCTGAGGTTGCTGAAGAAAAGTGTCTCTTGTAGAAACTTTGTTGCAGCTACAGTGTTTCTTGGAGCAGGCTGCGGTTGATGTGAGGTCAGAAGAGTCTGAAGTTGTTGCAGAGGATTCCTGAAGGAAATTTGCAAGAAGAATCTCAAGAGAACCCACAGGAGAGACATTAAATATCCCTGAAAGGGGGATTGGCTACCTTATCAGGTATGGACCTATCAGGAAGGTCTCTGACGTCACCTGCTGGCACTGGCCACTCAGAGCCCTCCAGAGTGCCCCCACACCTTGCAAAGCAAGATGGCTGAAGTCTGGGACACACTGGAGGAGCTCTGGGCACCACCACTGGGGTGGTGAAGGACAGGGGAGTGGTCACTCCCCTTTCCTTTGTCTAGTTTCCTGCCAGAGCAGGGGAGAAGGGGTCCTTGAACCGGTGTAGACTGGTTTATGCAAGGAGGGCACCATCTGTGCCCTTCAAAGCATTTCTAGAGGCTGGGGGAGGCTACCCCTCCCAGCCTGTAACACCTATTTCCAAAGGGAGAGGGTGTAACACCCTGCTCTCAGAGGAAATACTTTGCTCTGCCTTCCTGGAAACCGGCTGCCCAGACTCCAGGAAGGCAGAACCCTGTCTGTGAGGTAGCAGCAGCTGTAGCTTTAGTGCAAGCCTCGGAGAGCTGGTTTGGCAGCACTGGGGATCCATGGTGGAACCCCCAGGATGCATGGAATTGGCTCCCCAATACCAGATTTGGAATGGGGGGGACAATTCCATGATCTTAGATATGTTACATGGCCATATTCGGAGTTACCCTTGTGAAGCTACATTTAGGTATAGACCTATATGTAGTGCACGCGTGCAATGGTGTCCCCGCACTCACAAAGTCCGGGAAATGGCCCTGAACTATGTGGGGGCACCTTTGCTAGTGCAAGGGTGCCCTCACACTTAGTAACTTTGCACCTAACCTTCAGCAAGTGAAGGTTAGACATATAGGTGACTTATAAGTTACTTAAGTGCAGTGAAAATGGCTGTGAAATAGTGTGTGCACTATTTCACGCAGGCTGCAATGGCAGTCCTGTGTAAGGGTTTGTCTGAGATCCCTATGGGTGGCAAAAGAAATGCTGCAGCCCATATGGATCTCCTGGAACCCCAATGTCCTGGGTACCTAGGTACCATATACTAGGGACTTATAAGGGGGGTCCAGTGTGCCAATTGAAATTGGTCACCCCATCTTGGATTCCCCTACGTGTCTAGTTTTAAAAAATGCACAGGTTTGGTAGGTTTTACTAGGTGCCGGCTGAGCTAGAGGCCAAAATCCACAGCTAGTCACTTTGCAAAAAACATGTCAGATTTTAATGTAAAAATGTGATGTGTCCATGTTGCGTTTTCTGTTTGCGAGCATTAGGCCTACCCTCACAAGTGAGTACCATTTTTATCAGGAGACTTGGGGGAACACAGAATAGCAAAACAAGTGTTATTGCCCCTTTGTCTTTCTCTACAGTTTTTCCTTCCAAATGTCAGACAGTATAGTAAAAAAGAGGTCTATTTGAGAAATGCCCTGTAATTCATATGCTAGTATGGGCACCCCGAAATTCAGAGATGTGCAAATAACCACTGCTTCTCAATACCTTATCTTCTGCCCTTTTTGGAAATACAAAGGTTTTCTTGATACCTATTTTTCACTCTTTATATTTCAGCAAATTAATTGCTGTATACCCGGTATAGAATGAAAACCCACTGCAAGGTGCAGCTCATTTATTGGCTGTGGATACATAGGGTTCTTGATGAACCTACAAGCCGTATATATCCCCACAACCAGAAGAGTCCAGCAGACATAATGGTATATTGTTTTTAAAAATCTGACATCGCAGGAAAAAGTTACAGAGTAAAACGTGGAGAAAAATTGCAGTTTTTTTACCTCAATTTCAATATTTTTTCATTTCAGCTGTTTTTCTGTAGGAAACCCTTGTAGGATCTACACAAATTACCTCTTGCTGAATTCCGAATTTTGTCTACTTTTCTGAAATGTTTAATTTTGCAGGATCCCGCATTGGTTTTACATCCATTTCTGTCACTAACTGGAAGGAGGCTGAAAGCACAAAAAATAGTAAAAACGGGGCATGTCCAAGTAAATTGGCAAAATTATGTTGAAAAATTTGTTTTTCTGATTCAAGTCTGCCTGTTCCTGAAAGCTCGGACGATGGTGATTTTAGCACCGCAAACCGTTTGTTGATGCCATTTTCAGGGTAAAATACACAAGCCTTCTTCTGCAGCCCTTTTTTCCCATTTCTTTTTTTAAAAACGAAATGTTCGCTGTATTTTGGCTAATTTCTTGGTGTCCTTCAGGGGAACCCACAATGTATGGATACCTCTAGAATCTCTAGGATGTTGGAAAAAAAGGACGTGGGTAGCTTATGTGGACAAAACGTTATGAGGGCCTAAGTGCGAACTGCCCCAAACATAAAAAAAAAGGCTTGGCACCTGAGGGGGAAAAGGCCTGGCAGCAAAGAGGTTAAACATTCCAAAAGAATAATGCATATTAATAAAGAAACAATTTGAGAAACAGAAATACTCTTTAAATCACACTGTAAAGACATTAGCCAAATCAAATTACACAGATTTTAAAATTCAGTATTTGGACATAAGTTTTCCCTACAGTTAACCAAATTAGGACAAGCATGTGTGAATGGGCTAACACATGCGGGCAAAAGTAAAAAAGAAAGGCAAAATCATTTGGAAAATCATCTATTTTGGGCTGAATTAGACTAACTAGAAAAATAAAAAGGGCAGGTGTCAGCATGCTAACTTCTACTAAAGAAATACAGGTCAGGGAAAAATAGCATTTGCAATAGATTATACCTTTCCTATGGTCAGCATGCAATTCAGTTTTGTCAGCAAGGCATGTAGACCATTAATAAAATCCATTAGAAGGGAAAGTGCAGAGTTAGGGTTTCACAGAGGAAACATCCAAGGAGCAAAGAACAGAACAAGATTCTATGGGGGACTAACTGAAACTTACGAAGTCCATCCCTATTCAGAAATCCTCAATTCAGTTTGATTGGTTTGTTCGATGAGTCTATATCACGCATAAGGGGCAATTTCCAATTCGAAATTTAGCGCAAATTGAGTTTGCAACATGACAGTAATTTCACACATTTGGTTTAGTGTCATCTCCTGTTTTCATGTTAACCCAATAGAGGAACACAATTTGGTATATCAATTGTTACAATCCAAATTCTTCTCATGGTGTAAGACGATTTCCACAGTTCATATGAGAAACTTTCATTGAACAGTAGCAAATGCTTCCAATTTACAGCTCTGGGTGTCCAGAATCAAGGTCATTAGGAAACTAGTATTTTACAATAAACAATGGTACCCTTACTATTCATGAGAAACAACCTAATGGAAAAGTTCATGTTAGGGGAATATGAATGATTAATCACTTTCACATGACTGCAAATACAAAGTCTTCAGGCCTAGCTATGCTAACACAAGAAAAATATAATGCAATGATATTGTTATTAATAAAACACATAATATGCTAACGTAAAAATTCAACATTAATAAGATATCATCTTAACATGCAAATTCATTAATATTTGCAAATTTTGTTAAAACATCAAATTAGATATGACGGAGAAGTACAGTTAGATTTTTCTGCGCACAAGACTTTATTCTAATAAATAACATTAAACATTGTAGCTCAAATTCATTTCACTAGTAATAGCTACCCTAATGATTACAAAATATACTTTGACATTAATTTGAATCTTGTCAGCACAATGACCATCACTTCTGAACATGTGCAATTTAAAAATCTGTGGCAATGCAGCTTTTTCTCTATGTTAGGCTTTTGAACGTTAATATAAATGCCACCTAGTACTGATGTCTGGGTCACTAAAACATTAGTGAAATTCTACGCTTCAAAACTTGTCACCTCTGCTTTGTTCATGCAGCTAGGGAAGGGTATGCCCAGGCATGGGTTGCATGCTCACTGTGCCACTTAATTCAAGCTAGCCAGGCTGATGAGGAGTGATACCCCGAAACTGGCCCCAGGATGCTTTTTTCTGGTCCCGGGAGGACCTGACTTGGCAGTTCAGGCTCGACTGTTCCCATGGCGAGCAGGGTCAAGCTGGATAGGCAAATGGCTTTGTCCAAACTGAGCTCACTGGCAAAAAAACACAATGGATTAAACCTAGATCTGTGACTGGGGGTGAATTATTGATTTGACCACCAATCCGTTTATCATGTGTTATTTTTATTTTTGTCACACTAAGTATGAAAAGTATACCCAGGCATGCCCCTGGATGCTTGTTTCCAGTCCAGGGAGGACATGGACTGGCAGTTCGGGCTAGACTGTTCCCATGGGAAGCAGGGTGAGGACTGATTTCCATATGGATGGGACTAAACTAGGGTGCTGTTGTGAGCAAAAAAACTGATGGATGAAACCCAGGTCTGCGGCTGGGGGTGAATGTTTGCTTTCTTCCACATTTTGTCCATCATCTGTTGTTTTTACTTGTGTTGCCCTAAGGGGAAAGGGCATGCCCAGACAATGAACCCATGCTCACTGTGCCATGGGATTCAAGCAGGCCTGGCTGAGGAGGGGTGATACCCTGAAACAGGTCCCAGGATGCTTGTTTCTGGTCCATGGAGGACTTGTCCTGGCAGTTCAGGCTTGACTGGTTCCATGCAAGCAGGGTCAAGACTTATTTGCAAATGGCTGCGTCTAAACTGGGGTGGCATGGTGAGCAAAAAAACTGATGGATTTAAGCAAGATCTGTGACTGGGGTGAATGTTTGATTTCTTCCACATTCCATCCATCATCTGATTTTTATACTTTTGTCACCCTAAATGGGAAAGGTATGCCCAGACGTGGGTCCCATGTTCACTGTGCCACTGGATTCAAGTTAGTGTGTCTGATGAGGGATGATACCCCGAAGCGGGTCCCAGGTTACTTGTTGCCTGTCCAGGGAAGGCCCAGCCTAGCAGTTTGGGCTGTACCATTCCTATGGAGGGCAGGGTCAGGATTTCACATGGCTGGGTCCAAACTCGGGTGGTGTGGTGAGCAAAAAAATAGATGGATTTAACCCAGATCTATGACTGGGGGTGAATGTTTGATTTGTTCAACATGCCGTCAATCATCTTTTTTTTTTGGTTGTTGCTTTACGTAGTATGGGTATGCCCAGGCATGGGTCAGGTGCTCACTGTACCACTAGATTCAAGCTAGCTTGGCTGATGAGGGGGTGATTCACTGAAATGGTCCCAGGATGCTTGTTTCTGGTCCAGGGAGGACCATGTCTGGCAGTTCGGGCTAGACTGTCCCATGGGAGCAGAGTCCAGACTGATTTGCATATGGTTGGGTCCAAAATAGGGTGGCATGGTGAGCAAAAGAACTGATGGATGAATCCCAGATTTGTCACTGGGGGTGAATGTTTGATTTGTTCCACATTCCGTCTATCATCTGTTGTTTTTGCTTTTTGACCTACGTGGGAACGGTATGCCCAGACGTTGATCCTGTGCCCTCTCTGCCACTGGATTCAAGCTAGCCTGGCTGATGAGGGGTGATACCCTGAAACTGGTCCCAGGATGCTTGTTTCTGGTCCATGAAGAAACTGACCCCACAGTTCCGGCTGGACTGGTTCCATGGGAAGCAGGGTCAAGACTGATTTTCACATGGCTGGGTCCAAACAGGGGTGGCATGGTGAGCAAAAAAACTGATGGAGTAAACCCAGATCTGTGACGGGGGAGAATGTTTGATTTGTTCCACATTCCATCCATCATCAGTTGTTTTTTGCTTTTGTTCCTCTAAGTATGTCCAGACGTTGATTCCATGCTCATTGTGCCACTGGATTCAAGCCAGTATGGGTGATGAGGGGTGATACCCCAAATCTAGTCCCGTGATGCTTGTTTCCAGTCCATCGAAGACCTGACTTGGGAATTCGGGCTGGACTTTTCCCATGGGGAGCAGGAGCAAGACTGATTTGCATATGGCTGGGTCCAAACTGGGGTGGCGTGGTGAGCAAAAAACTGATGGACTAAACCGTGGTCTGTGACCGGGGGTGAATGTTTGATGTGTTCCACATTCCGTCCATCATCTGTTCTTTTTACTTTTGTCACCCTAAGTGGGAAGGGTATGCCCAGACGTGGGTCTCATGCTCACTGTGCCACTGGATTCAAGCTAGTTTGGCTGATGAGGGAGTGCTACCCCAAAACTGGTCTCAAGATACCTGTTTCCAGTCTACGGGGGATCTGGCCTGGCAGTTCGGGATGGACTGTTCTCATGGGAAGCAGTGTCAAGACAGATTTGCATATGGCTGGGTCCAAACTCAGGTTGCGTGGTGAGCAAAACAAACTGATGGATTAAACCCAGATCTGTGACTGCGGGTGAGTGTTTGATTTGTTCCACATGCTGTCCATTATCTGTTATTTTGGGGTTTCTTGCCCTAAGTGGGATGGATATGCCCGGACGTGGGCCTTCTGCTCACTGTTTCACTGGATGATTCAAGCTGCCCTGACTGATGAAGAATGATACACCGAAACCTGTACCAGGATGCTTGTTTCCTGTCCAGGGAAGACCTGGCTTTGGCAGGTTGGGTGGTACTGTTCCCATTAGGAGCAGAGTGAAGAATGATTTGCATATGGGGGCGTGGTAAATGTTTGATTTCTTCCACCTTCCATCCATCATCTGTTCTTTTTTGTTTTGTTGCCCTAAGTGGGAAGGGTATGCCCAGACGTGGGTCTCCTGCTCACTGTGCCACTGGTTTCAAGCTAGGCTGGCTGATGTTGGTTGATACACCAAAACGGTCCCAGGATGCTTGTTTTCTGTTCCTGAACCCCTCGCCTGGCAGTTCAGGCTGGACTGTTCCCATGTGGAGCAAGGTCAAAACTGATTTGCATATGGCTGGTTCCAAAGACGGGTGGCCTATTGGCCAAAAAAGCTGATAGATTAGACTCAGATCTTTGAGTGTGGATGAATATTTGATTTGCTCCACATTCCATCCATCATATTTTCTTTTTGCTTTTGTTGCCATAAGTGGGAAGGGTATGCTCAGACGTGGGTCCTGTGCTCAGTGTGCCACTGTATTAAAGCTAGCCTGGCAGATAAAGAGTGATACCCTGAGACTGGTCCTAGAATGCTTCTTTCTGATCAATGGAGGACCTTGCCTGGCAGTTTGGGTTGGGCTGGACTGACGCAATGGGGAGAAGGGTCCCCACTGATTTGCACATGGCTGGGTAAAAACTGGGGTGATGTGATGAGCAAAAAAATAAAAAAAACAGATCAATTAAACCCAGATCTGTGTCAGGGGTTGAATGTTTTATTTGTTCCACATTCCATCCATCATCTGTTCTTTCTACTTTTGTCAAACTACATGGGAAGGGTATGCCTAGATATGGATACCATGTTTGATTTGTTCCACATTCCATCCCTCATCTGTTCTGTCCACTTTTGTCAACCTAAGTGGGAAGGGTATACCCAGACGTGGGTCCCGTGCTCACTGTGCCACTGAATTCAAGCTAGCCTGACTAATGAGGGGTGATAATCCGAAACAAATCCCAGGATGCTTGTTTCCGTCTCAGGGAGGATCTGGCTTGGCAGTTCAGGCTGGAATGTTCCCATGAGGAGAAATATCAAGACTGATTTGCATTTGGCTAAGTCCAAACTGGGGTGGCGTAGTGAGCAACAAAAACTGATGAATTAAACTCAAGTCTGTGAATGGGGGTGGATGTTTGATTTGTTCCACATTCTGTCTGTCATCTGTTCTTTTGATTTTGTTGTTGTAAGTGGAAAGGTTTTGCCCAGATGTGGGTCCTGTGCTCACTGTGCCACTGGATTCAAGCTAGTCTGATTGATGAGAGGTGATGCTACAAAACCGGTTTCAGGATGCTTGTTTTCAGTCCAGAGAAAACCTGGCTTGGCAGTTCAGGCTGTTCTTTGCCCAATTGGAACCAGGGTCATAACTGATTTGCATGTGGCTGGGTCAAATCTGGGGTAGCGTGGTGAGCAAAAAAGCTGATGAATGAAACCCAGATCTATGACTGGAGGTGAATGTTTGATTTGTTCCACATTCCATCCATCACTTGTTCTATTTCCTTTTCTAGCCCTAAGTGGGAAGGGTATGCCCAGGTGTTGGTTCTGTGTTCACTGTGCAACTGGATTCAATCTAGTCTGGCTGATGAGGGGTGATACTGTGAAACTCGTCCCAGGATGCGTGTTTCTTGTCCAGAGAGGACCTGGCCTGACATCTAGAGCTGGACTGTTTGTCAAGAGGAGCAGGGTCAAGACTGATTTGCATGTGGCTGGGTCCAAACTGGGATGGCGTGGAAAACAAATAACTTAGGGATAAAACCCAGATCTATGTCTAGGAGTGACTGTTTAATTTGTTGCACATTCAATCCATCATCTGCTTTTTTGTGTTTTTTTAGCCCTAAGTGGGAAGGGTATGTCTAGACATGGGTCCCATACTCACTGTATCACTGGATTCCACCTAGCCTGGTTGATAAGTGATGATACCATGAAACTGGCCCTAGGATGCATGTTTCTGGTCTAGGGAGGACGTGGCTTGGTAGTTTGGGCTGGACTGTTCCCATGGGGAGTAAGGTCAAGACTGATTTGCACATGCTGGGTCCAAACTGGGGTGGAATGTTGAGCAATGAAACTGATGTTTTAAGCCACGACTGGGGGTGAATGTTTGATTTGTTTCACATTCTGTCCACCATCTGTTCTTTTTTGCTTTTGTCAACCCTAAGATGGAAGGGTATGCCCAGACGTGGGTCCCGTGGTCACTGTGCCGCTGGATTCAAGTTAGCCTGGCTGATGAGGGGGTGAAAACTAGAAACCACCCCAGAATGCTTGTTTCCGATCCAGGGAGAACCAACCCTAGCTGTTTGGAATGGACAGTTCCCATGGGGAACAGGGTCATAACAGATTTGCATATCGCTGGGTCAAAATTGTGGTGGTGCAGTGAGCAAAAAAACTGAGGGATTAAACATTCCACATTCCGTCCATTATCTGTTCTTTTTGCTTTAGTCACCATAAGTGGGAAGGATAGCTATTTGCATGTGGCTGGGTCCAAACTGTGGTGGCATGGTGAGTAAAAAAACTGATGGATGAAACCCAGATCTAAGACTGTGGGTGAATGTTTTTTTTTTCCACATTCTATCGATTGTTTGTTCTTTTTGTTTTTGTTGACCTAAGTGGGAAGGGTATGCCCAGACGTGGATTCCATGCTCACTGTGCTACTAGACTCAAACTAGCCTGGCTGACGAGGGGTGATACACTGAAACCGGTCCCAGGATGCTTGTTGCCCATTCAAGAAGGAAATGGCCTGGCAGTTCGGACTGGACTGTTCTGATAGGGGGCAGGGTCAAGGCTGATATGCATATGGCTGGGTCCAAACTCGGTGGCCGGGTGAGCAAAAGAACTGATGGATTAAACACAGATCTGTGACTGGGGTGAATGGTTGATTTGTTCCACATTCCATCCATCATCTGTTCTTTTTGCTTTTGTCACGTAAGTTGGATGGGTATGCCCAGATGTGGGTCCTATGCTCACTATGCCACTGGATTCAACCTAGCCTTTCTGATGAGGGGTGATAGCACGAAACTGGTCCCAGGATGCTTGTTTCCAGTCCAGGGAGGACCTGGCCTGGCAGTTCGCGCTGGACTGTTCCTATAGGAAGCAGGGTCAAAACTGATTTGCATATGGCTGGCTCTAAACTGGGGTGGCGTGGTGAGCAAAAAATCTGATGGATTAAACCCAGATCTGTAACTGTGGGTGAATGTTTTATTTGTTCCACATTCTGTCCATCATCTGTTCTTTTTGCTTTTGTCACGTAAGTTGGAAGGGTATTCCCAGACGTAGGTCCTGTCCTCACTGTGCTACTGGATTTAAGCTAGCCTGTCTGAGAAGGGATGATACCCTAAAACTGGTCCCAGGATTCTTGTTTACAGTCCAGGGAGGACCTGGCCTGGCAGATCGGGCTGGACTGTTCACATGGGGAGCAGGGTTAAGACTGATATGCACATGGCTGGGTCCAAACTGGGATGGCGTAGTGAGCATAAGAACTGATGGATGGAACCCAAATCTGTGACTGGGGTGAATGTTTGATTTGTTCCACATTCTGTCCATCATCTGTTCTTTTTGTTTTTTTTGCAAAAAGTGGAAAGGGTATGCCTGTGCTCACTGTGCCACTGGATTCAAGCTAGCCTGACTGATGAGGAGTGATACTCCAAAACCCATCCCAGGATGCTTGTTTCTGGTTCAGGAAAAACATGGCCTGGCAGTTTGGGCCTGACTGTTGCCTTGGGAAGCAGGGTGAAGGCTGATTTGAATATGGCTCGGTCCAAACTGAGTGATGGGTGAGCAAAAAAACTGATGGATTAAACCCAGATATGTGACTGGGGTGAATGTTTGATTTGTTCCACATTCCGTCCATCATCCGTTTGTTTTGCTTTTGTTGTTTTCAGTGGGAAGGGCATGCCCAGACCTGGGTCCTGTGCTCAATGTGCCACTGGATTCAAGCTGGCTTCGCTGATAATGGGTGATACCCCAAAACTGGTCCCACGATACTTGTTTCCGGTCCAGGGAGGACCTGGCCTGGGAGTTCGGGCTGGACTGTATCCATGACTGATTTGCATATGGCTGGGTCCAAACTGGGGTGGTGTGGTGAGCAAAAATCCTTATGGATTAAACCCAGATCTGTGACTGGAGGTGAATGTTTGATTTGTTCCACATTCCGATGATCATCTGATCTTTTTGCATTTGATCTCAAGAGCATGCTGAAAGACAAGCAGGCTGACATGGAGGCCACAGGTGCTCAGGGAAAAGTAAGCGAAAGCAAAAGACTGAAGGACACAAGGTGATGTCTACACCGAAAAAAAGTTATGTTTTAGATGTGGATTTTCATTTCCACACAAAGGTAAATGTCCCACACCGTTGAATAGATATGTAAAGGCCGGGGAAAAGTGAACAATTCTGTGACTGTGTGTAAAAAGAAGACAAAATGGCTGCTTTGCCTACAAGGCCAAGCAGTGACATTAGTTGAGGCAAATCAACACTAAACAAAGTCAATCATCATCTTAATCATTGTCCAACAGTTCTTCTGCTTCAATATCAATTGACAGTGAAGAAGAAAATTGTGCCACGTCGATGTTACCTCAGAAAAACGTGCCAATGTTGGACTGGCCACATGTGAAGAAAAATGTCAGTCAAAGATAAGTCACCATGCCAGAGCAATGAAATTGTACAAATACTGTACAAAGATCAAATTTAAAATGAATGGTTGTTCAAAACCTTTCATCACCTATATCGATAAACAAATTAGCGGAAGAGAAATACAATGAACTATCTCCACTACCATGGCTTACACCATCCAAAACCAAAGTGTATATGTTAGAAATGGGGTCTCTAGTTGGCAGAGGTATACATCCTTTTCCAAGTAGAGACCACAATCCTAGTCAGGGTAAGTCACACACAATCCAAATTATCCTGTGCCCACCCTCTGGTAGCTTGGCACTGAGCAGTCAGGCGTAACTTAGAAGGCAATGTGTAAAGTATTTGTGCAATAAATCATGCAATAACACAGTGAGACCACAACAAAAAGACACCACACAGGTTTAGAAAAATATAAGATATTTATTTGATTAAATGAAGGTAAAAAAATGATCTATGTTTTATAACCACAAGTTGAAATGTCACTGTTGCAACAATAAGAAAAGTCTTAAGTCTTTAGAACTCAACAAATGTCTCTTGCAAGAACAAAGTACCTGTTATGCCTCAAAATTACACACACAAAGACCACAGAGGAGGAGGTGCGTGGAAAAAGGAAGGTGAGCGTCCGATTTCCAGGCGTGCACAGATGATACGCCGATTCTTTTCCACGGGGCAAGGACTTTGCATCAAATTCCGGTGCGCAGGCTTGAATCCTCTTTGCGATGCAGGGTCTTTTGACGCCCAGGCACGATGTGTGGAAATCCTGGGCATGCAGGATGAAGTCACAGGTGCTACGTCGATCTGGTGGCGATGCGTCAGAGTTTCTGTCGCACGGCAAGCACTGCCTCGATTCCTCCCATAAGAAGTTGGGCTGCGTCGTTGCGGCTTGGCGATGTGCCGATCAGGTGGGCTGTGCGTTGAAGTTCTGGTCGCAACGCTGGCTATGCATCGATCTCCACTTGAGGAGCCGGGTTGCATTGTTCCTTTTCAGCGATGCAGTGATTCTTTCACCGCTGGGCAGGCTGTGCATCGATTCCGGCAGGCTCTGCGTCAATTTTCACCACACAAGGAGTTTCCTTGAAGAGAAGAAGTCTTTTTGGTCCTGAGACTTCAGGAACAGGAGGCAAGCGCAATCCAAGCCCTTGGGGGGCACTTCTCAGCAGAGCCAGAGGCCAGAAAGGCAGCAGGGCAACAGCAAGGCAGTAGTCCTTCACAACAAAGCAGTCCCGGTGAGTCCTTTGGGCAGCCAGGCAGCTCCTCCAGGCAGGTTGCAGGATCTGGTTCAGAATGTCTGTCCCAGGAAGTGTCTGAGTTGGTAAGGTCAGGGACCCAGTGCCTTTGAAGTGGGGGGACTTCAAAGAGTGATTTTGTAATGCACAAGGTCCTCTTTCAGTACAGCTCTTTCTGCCAGGGTCCCAGTAGGGCGTTTGGCAGTCCATTGTGTGAGGGCAGGCACTGTCCTTTTAAATGTAAGTGTCAGGCCCTCCACCCTTCTAGCCCAGGAAGACCCATTCAGTATGCAGATGTGTGCAGGTGTGACTAAGCATCCTGTGTTTGTGGTTGTCTGGGTGAAATGCACAAGGGAGCTGTCAACCAGCCCAGATGTGGATTTGAGACAGGCTGTTAGGCACAGAAGGATTTAAGTGCAGAGAAATGCTAACTTTCTAAAGGTAGCATTTCTAAAACAGTAATATAAAATCCAACTTCACCAATGAGCAGGATTTTATATTACCATTCTGGCCATACTAAATATGACCTATTTACCCTTTTCTCGTCAGAAACTACCACTCAAACGGTATTTGAGGGTAGCCCTAATGTTAGCCTATGATAGGAGCAGGCCTCACAGCAGTAGAAGTGGAAAACATATTTAGGGGTTTTCCACTACCATGACAGATAAAACACACAGATATATGTCCTACCTTTTACCTACACAGCACCCTGCCCTCTGGGTTACCTAGGGCCTATCTTAGGGGTAACTTATATGTAGAAAAAGGGGAGTTTAAGGCTTGGCAAGTACTTTTAAAGGCCAAGTCGAAGTGGCAGTGAAACTGCACACACAGGTCTTGCAATGCCAGGCCTGAGACATGGTTAAGGGACTACTTATAGGAGTGGCACAATCAGTGCTGCAGGCCCACCAGTAGCATTTAATTTACAGGCCCTGGGCACATTCAGTGCACTTTACTAGGGACTTACAAGTAAATTAAACATGCCAATTGGGTATGAGCCAATGTTACTATGTTTGAAGGGAGAGAGCACATGCACTTTAGCACTGGTTAGCAGTAATAAAGTGCGCAGAGTCCTAAAACCAGCAAAAACAGTGTCAAAAAGTGAAGGGAGGCAGGCAAAAAGGTGGGGGTGACCACCCGAAGGCTGTCAGGTCTATCAATGTACGTGGGCTGCAACAACGCCCATAAAAAGTCAAAGTTTATTTATAGCGACAGTGTACCATAAAAGAACGAAGGTACAGTGCCAAGTGCCTACTCATGTTCTCCACAGTTGCTGATATGGGACTGTTTCTGTGAATTACAAAATGAATGCTCATCACAAAATAGTAGGGCAATTCCCTTTGTTGTTTCATTGCTTTTGTTAGCTTAATTCTATGTAAGTTGCATATTAATGAGGATGTCTGTCTTGTTGCTCAGAGACATAGACAAATGGCTTTTTATTTACAAGAAGCTGTTGAGAAAGAACTTGAATCATTACTCAAGCATGACAGTATTGAGCGTTGTACTGGTCCAACGCCATGGTTTTTTCCCATGGTGGTAGAGCCCAAAAAAGGACAGTGAAGGACCTGTGCATATCTACATTGATATCCATCAGGCAAACAAGGCAATTGAACGAAAACGGCATCCAGGTCCACACATTGCTGCCATGATAATGCAATTAAATGGTGTAAAGGTCTTCTCTAGGCTTGATTCAAATCACGGTTGTCATCAGTTTCTACACATTTTGGTCTGTTTTGATACAAAAGGCTTGCCTGATTTGGATCCTAACAGTATTACTGCTGATCAGCCGTGGCGGCAGAACCGAGTACTCTGTCAAGTCGATGGTGCTCCAACCACTGTATTTAGATGTTTTGTGGCTGAGCCGCCGACCGCCACAACACTGCCAGTTCTGCAGGCAGTGTGCTGGTGGCAGATTGCTGATGGAAGGAGCCCGTCGCGGGACCCAATGTAAATCGGATAATAACAGTGGCTATGGGATAGAGGTAAGTCACACTGTACGTTAGCCATATGTGTCTACCTGTACAACACTACACAACATCAGACCCATATGCAAGAGGCGCACATACTGACACAACCACATAACCAACTCCAGCTCCCTCTGTCTCAACCAGCCAATCCAATCTCACACACATATACACGTGCTGACTCAGACACACAACTTGAAGCACAACATTACAGGTACATGTTTCCTTGCAATGTGTACACATGGACATAGTTGACAAGTTAAGTTTATTGTGGTGCCTTGAATCATTTGGCAATGAATACTGACACCAAAATGACATTTGTGCATGTATGTGATATGTGTCTTTTATAGTGTGTTCCCACAATACAATTGTTTTCCCCACATATGTGTGTCACAGTTACTTAAACAAATTACTGTGCTCATGTGCATTGACCACACAAGGTACAGAGGCAATGCGGATTCCCTACCTTCGAGTCCGGTGACGGGGTGTAGGAAGCTGGCTTTTTATATAGCATACCAAAAAGAGGTATACTGTGCAAAGGAACCAGGGGGTCCCTTAATAGTGAACAGGGGATAGCTCTAGCAATCCCAATCAATCAATCAATCAATCAGTACTTGTAAAGCATGGCTTATCACCTGTGGGGTCTCAAGGCGCTATGATGCGCATGCTGATCATTTGGAGAGCCAGGTCTTAAGATCCTTCCTGAATTGCTTCAGTGATGAGGCCTGTCTGAGGTTGAGAGGGCGTGTATTCCGTGTCCAGGCTGCGAGGTAGTAGAAGAATCTTCCTCTAGCTGTGCTTTTCTTGATTCTGGGGATGGCAGCGAGGGCGATATTGGAGGATCTGAGTTACCTGGAAGGATGTAAAAGGTCCGACGGTGGTTGAGGTAGTATGGTCCGATTTTGTGAAGTGCCTTGTAGGTGTGAGTCAAGAATTTGAAGGTGATGTGTTTGTCGACCGGGAGCCAGTGGAAGTCTCTGAGGAGGGTAGAGATGTGGCTGTGGAGGGGGGTATCCAGGATCAGTCTGATTGCTGCGTTCTGGATTGTCTATAGTCTTGCTGGTAGCTTCTTTGTGATGCCCATGTAGAGTGCGTTGCCGTAGTCCTATTTGCTGCTGACCAGGGCGTCGGTTATTCCTTCTAGTCTCAGTGGGGTTCCACTTGAAAATCTTTCAAATTAGCGGCAAGATATGGCAGCAAGCAGAAGAGACAGTGCTCTCTTAGGGAGTAGTGTGGTTGAACAGCCTTAGGTTCATCAGAGAGGAGTGTTAGACGTTTACCATAGACATAGACATCATAGACACTGAGTCAGTAAATGAGACATACAAATCAAGAAGGGGATCCACACCAATTTACAAAAATAACAAGTATCTTTGTATATGTTTAGGCACCAGAATCAGTACGATCAGGTAAGTATGTTTTGCAACAGAAATTATCACAGGTTTGAAAAGTCAACATTTAGTGCAGTTTTCCCAAAGCTCCAAAGTTACCCTATGGGAGAAAAAGCATACACGACAAACAGGTACTTCATGGCAATTTACAAGCCCAATGTTCTGGGCTTAGGGTGAGTATGGGGCAGGGCCCTAGGCCACACCAACAGGTCACCTTGGGCGGCACTGGCGCGGCCGGATGCAGTTGAGCATCAGGTGTCCCTTTTAAGTTACAGGGGGTCGGTCTGGGCAAAAAGATGCTGCAGGTGAGGACTGGGGGACCAGTCAGGGTGAACCAAAAAGTGGGCTCAGTTCTTGCAATGCTCAGGGATGTAGGGACACCAGTGGTCTTCTTCTATGCGGTCTTGGGCATCCAGGTGCAGAGGTTGCTTGGACCGTTGGTTTTCCGTCACTGGTTACTGTGGAGGGGGCCCACAGAAACAGGCTGCAGGCATGGACTGGGGGTCAAATCCGGATGAATCAACAAATGGGTGCAGGTCTCATGAGCTTTGGGGACGTTGAGACCAGTGGTTCTTTTATCCTCAGTCCAGGGTGTCCTGGTGCAGAGGTGCAGTGGACCGTCGGGTTGCTGTCACCAGAGTGGGTTGATGTTGAGGGGGGCCTGCAGAAAGAGGCCTCAGCCATCATCTTGAAATCCTCATTGGGTGAACTCAAGGTGGGTTTCGTCTTTGTAAAACATGGGAATCATGCTGACTCTGCTGACCCACTTCAGTTCCAGCTTGGAGGCCTGAGTGCAGTAGTGCTGTCCGCTATAGGGTTTTGGCAGACCTGGGTCCTCGCAGGGTTCTTTGGGTGACCTGCAAGATGCAGGGGAGCAGTTCTGCTGTTCCACAGGAATTCCTGGTTCTTGGGTGAAGGCTGTCAGTCCTCCCAGGCTTTTGGAGGCTCAGGCAGCTGCAGGACGCAGCATCTTATAAACAATTGTTGAAGTCAGCAGACCGGCTGGCAGGGTGGGTGCTGAGTCAGTCACTGATATTCAGTTCTCACTTTTCCATCTCTGGAGTGTCCTCTTCTTCAGGTTGGAGGGATCTGAGTTCCTGGTGCCAGGAGATTCTCTAAATACTGAATTTAGGGGTGTTTTGGTGAGTGTAGGGTAGTAGCCAAATGGGCTAGTTACTCTTGGGGTCACTACACCCCCGGTACGACCACTTTCTGGGGAAGTGGGAATAACCCTGTCTCAGAGTTCTTAATTCTGCCATCACCAAGATGGCAGATTTCTAAATGTTGTGTCCACATCAGGCAGCTGACCTTAGGGGTAGAAATGACCTGAGAGGTGGACACGCCTCTCTGACTACAAATTTTCCTGCCTGTCCAGATGTCAGATGGGCCCTGAGGCAGGGGGGTCTGCACCTCCCTTCTGAGGGAAGCCAGACTGCATACCAAGGACGATGGGCTTCCTTGAAGCCCCCTGCCTTTGAATGCAAATTTGCCGGTTATCTTGTGTTAACACCCCTGCCAGAGCAGGCTTTGTTTCTGACTGCCCAAGACAGGAAGCCTTCACCAATGGGGGTCAGAATCATGTTGGTGGTGCAAGCTGGCTAAACGTAGTTGCCCAGTACACCAGCAAGTGGGAGGTTTTCAGGGGGCACCTCTAAGGTGCCCCCTCAGTGCATGCATTAATAAATCCATCACTGGAATCACTGTGGGTATATTTGTACAAGATGTTTGATACCAAACATCTCTAGCTTCAGTGAAGCCATTCTGTACCTGGGGAACTCGTACTGACCAGTGTCCAGCACATGTACTTAAAATGGCTACCCTAATCACTTACTATGTCTACGAATTGACAAAGACATAGTAGGGGCAAATCTGCTCTTGCAGATATGTCCACACATGTAATATAATGCATGCTGCCTTAGGGATGAAGGCCTGTTGTAGGGGTGACTTACTTATATTGTGTGCACAGTCAATGGGCATGGCACACAGGATGTGTGCCATGTTGCACTTTCGCTTTTAGCTGCAACAAGACACACATTCTGCAGTGGCAGTCTGCATGTGCTAGGTGAAGGGTTCCTGAGGGCGGCACAATGCATGCTGTAGCCCACAGCCCTTGGGGACTCTCTTTGATGTGCATGCCCCAGGTACCTGGGTTACCATTTACTAGGGGCTTACAGGGGTGCAAAAGGTATTGTCAATTGGGAAACAATTGTATAGTTTTAGGGAAAGAGATCTGCCACTAGGTACCTGTTAGCAGGAACCCAGTGCACTTTCAGTCAAAATTGTATCAAATACCAGGCAAAAAGTGGGGATGAGCATGTCAAAAAGGGGTACTTTCATACATGGAGGTCATGTTTTCTCTGTGGTTCAGTGGCAGCAATGATGGAATGACTTGCCCTTTCATGTCCAGTCAAAAACTAAAGAAGAATCGGTAAAAAAGTTAGCTTTTTACCTCATTTCCCTTTCATTCTGCCAATTAAAATGTGGAGGTAACACCGCCACAGCTGCCTTGGTGGGATGGAAAGAGTGGCTGTAGTCCCGCCGCCAGCCATTACGTCCAGTGGCCCCGTCGACACGGGTAAAGATTCCTGACAGAGATGGCAGGACTTGGGCAGTCTTTCACCTAACCACCAACATCTAAATTGGGCTGGCAGACTGCCAAGGCGGCAGACGGGCTTTCTGACGGCAAACTAAAGGCTGACTGTTACCACCAAGATCTAAATCAGGCCCGTAGTTTTGGTGTGTAATCAGCTGCAGAACCTTTTCAAGACATTTTTTGACGTATCACACAGCCTGCTGTGAATGTGTTGAATTATAGCGATGACATATTCGTTTTTGGAGCTACACATAAGGAGCACAATAGAGCAGGTTTGACTTTAAATGTGGACTGGTGTTAGTTCAACAAGACAAAACTAAAGTTATTTGGCTATATCTTTTCTGATGGGGGTGTGACATCTGATCATGCAAAAAATACAAGCTCTGTCTAATGCTGATCCCCCACAAGATGTTGCCATGGTATGTTCATTTATTGGCATGGGCAGTTACTGTTCAAAGTACATACAGGACTTTGCCACTGTTAGTGATCCATTATGAGGGTTGACAAAGAACATTTTTTGATGGAGACTATGACTGCAAGAATATAATTATTGAATTGTGCATCATATGGAAAAGGATCAGAATCCTGCTGACTACTTTTCGAGAGTGCCTATACAAGATCAAGGTACTCCATCCAAGACGGCTGAAGCCTACATTAATTTCATTGTAAAATCAAGTACACCAGCTGCCATCTCGTTAGCCCACATCATTACTGCCACAAGCCATGATAGTGACAGGCTGAAGTTAACCGACATAATTACACATCAGTCATGGAACCGACACACTTGACCTCTAACCAGTGATGGTGAATATCAACAATACAGAAGTGTCAAAGATGAACTGTCCATAGCTCAGGAAGGAGTTATACTGCGATGCACAAGAATCCTGATTCCGGAGCGTCTGTGATAGAAAGTAATTGAAGTGGTTCACAAAGGACATCATGGTCTGGTTGCCACAAAAATAACTCTCCAAGACAAAGTTGGGTTTCTGTACTTAAATGAAAGGGTTGAAAAGGAACTCCAGGCATGTCATTTATGCAACCGCCTTTCTACAAATGTTACTCTTTGTAATCTGAGCATGTCAGAACTCCCTCGGTATGCATGGGAGAGAATAGTCATCAACCTCTTTGGTCTGCTCAATAATGGACATCACCTGATGGTGACTGTGGAAAAATAATCATGTTTTCTATTGGTTGAAAATCTCTCATCCACAACTCATGAATGAGTCATTGTAAAACTAGATGGCATCTTTGCGACATGGAGCATTCCAGCCATTTTGAAGTCTGACAATAGCCTGCCTTTTAACAATTGAGAATTCAAAGAATTCCTGGCGCATCTGAACATATAGCTTCAAAAGAATACACTTTTGTGGCCACGGACTAATGGACTTGCTTAGCGTTTTATGAGTACGATGAAGAAAGCAGTGCAGAGTGCAGCTCTTGAAATTCTCAATTTAAAGACTGTATTACAGTACCATATTAGCTTGTTGTTCAATACCCTACTCAACCACATGCCGAAGTCATGTAACTTTGCTGTTTGGAAGAGCAATGACCACTGTTATCTCAATGGACCAACAAGAGAGAAAGAAGTGTGAACATGATTGGTACAAGGGACTTGGTTAACAAGCAGAAAATTAAAGTTTATGAAGACAAGAGGTAACATGCAAAGAGTATTACATTCAAGAGAGGAGATTTAGTGATCACCTGACAAACGCGCAGAGGGAAACCTGATCATTTTTATGATGCTGAATGTTTCCATGTGGTGTCTACCAAGGGACATATGGTGACTGCCCAGTGCCCTGGGAAGTCTGTTACAAGAGACTCTTCTCACTTTAGGCCTTTCATTTATCCGTCTTCCAATCGAGATGGTGAAGGAAAGACTGAACCTGAGAACTACTGCTTTTTCTCCTCCTCGTCTTCGAAAATCTCTGACACTGAAGATGAAAGCTCCCAGCTTCCTGCATCTAGATCAGATCAATGATCAAAGCACCAAGAAGACTGATTGAAGAGATATACATCTATATATATATATATATATATATATATCTCACCTCCAGGAGCCTCTCTTCTTTCCAAACTTAGTTGAAGGTCCCAAACAGAGAAGTAAGGCGGTACCACCAGATCTGGGTTCAAAATATTGTTTCTTCATTGAGTCGCTGACAAAGTGCTCAGTGCTTGTAAAAATGGCCTTAGCCTTCAACAGGCCCTCAATAAATATATATATATATATATAAATATATATATATATATATATATATATATACATTTTGTAAAAAAAAAAAAATTAACATGGGAGAGATGTAGGGGCATAGTTACAAGAAAGTGATGCATTGGTCCCGAATACAAGCATTACACCACTTTGTAATTATGGCATGGGGGAAAAGCCATAGCGTTAAAAACTTGATGCTATGGCGGCGCAAGGTGGAGCTAGGGGCTTGTAATTATGCCCCATAGTGTCTTGCAAGTTGTATGACAGAACCCTTTTGGCTCTGAATGGACTCCATAGCCGTGTGACGTAATTGTTAGAGTGGAATGCAATGAAAACTTGGTTTAGAATGTTGAGTTCACAGGTACATGCAGAATAATAAAGACGTGTAATATTCAGCTCCGTGTGTGGTGTAGCCATTGGGGGGTAAGCTGGCTGAGGAGAACGATGCAAGTGCTGTTGTGGTAGGGTCAAAGAGGTGGTGAAAAGAACAAAATATTCTACAAGTATTTTTGTTTTGTTGCTTTTTCACCTTTGGACAACTGCATATAAAAGAACACATATATGTTAAATGAAAAATAAATGCAAATTCAGTTGGTTAATTTGATCTCTTTAGATGTCTGTTTGTGAGACCAGATGTCATAGATTTGAAACCTAGTTGACAAACTTTGGAACAGTGACTTGTGCACGTGCATGTGTAAGTCATTACTTTAACAATGTATGAGACATAGTATAAGCAGAACCACTGGAATTGTGTGGAAGGGGAGGTCCATATTATGTGGCAGGTTTGACTGAATTATGTGGCAAGAAAAGGTAAATTATGCTATGTAATGTGCCACATTTTGTGATAATACTACTCCATTTCTGCTCCCCCTCTCTCTACACTTGTGCGGTTGTGGCTTCCAAGGGTCATTGGTGTAAGGGTGCCAGCATTACAATCAGTATTGTTTTTGTGAAGGAGGGAGTACCTGAAGCTTTTTCCTCTTTCTAAGTGTGCTGTAAAATAAGGAATAAAGAGAATTCTTCCCTTTATGCCTCCCCTGGGAAGGCATCCCATTTTGGCACACTTCCAGGTCTACTTGTGTTAGTAAATCTGAAAATGCATCAAAATGCATGGGTCGATGCATGGGAACACCCAGGCACCACCCATGTAATGCCTTACTGGCACAGAATAACATGAGGCAGTTACTTGTTTTGTGTTATTCCAGATTTACCATGCCACGCAGAGCCATGCAAGGTTGCTCTGCGCCGCATAATAAATTTCACTTAAGGACTTACTTTGCTCTTGTGTCATCTTGCATCACGCAAAGGCAATGCACACCCTTGATGAATCTGGCCCTGAGTGTTTAAGAAAAACAAAAGTGCTTTTAAAGAATACGCTTTAGTAACAGGTAATCAGACTGTACTTAGTGCAAATATTTTTCTAACTCCAGTGACAGGACACTTTCTTACCGGTAAAGTAGGTGCAGTGGCACTGGTGCCAATAAGTATGAGGGTCCCACTGCGTCTTTATTATGACTTTCTTACTTTAAGAAAGAGACATGGGGGGGCTCATTTTCCTTGCTAGCACTAGGTGTGGGGGCATTCTTGCTGTAAAGAGACTGGCAATGCGTCAGACTTCTTTATTTCTGAAAGGGACAGAGTATGTTTCAAGGTTGAAGTGATGGTCAGGTATGGTGGGCAAGGGGCAGAAGAAGAAATGTGCTACTGAGGCAGCCACTATAAGTGCAGCAGCTGCAGTTGCATTGGGTCACCGTCGTTTGAGAGTCACCCAGCCCCCCAATTTGTTGAGGGTAATTTTTTGGAGTTGATTTGTGTTTGATGTATTTTTTCTTTTGTAAGTCTCATATTTATTGCAGGTTATGAAATAAAGAAAAGGTACCCACTAAATGATCTCCTTAGGTCCTTCCCTGCGGTCAGCCGTGCCCCTCTAGCACCAAGTCTTGCCATAAAGTTTTGTTGAGGGGGCTTGGACTTCAAAACATGTATATTTTTATATTATGTAGTGTTGCAATCATGGCCTTTGATAGTGGTGTGCTGTGCTTTTTTGTACTATTGTGTTGTTTTGTGTTGAATTTATGTATTGCATTATTAAGGTGTTGCTGTAATGCTGTACTAGCATGTTGTTTTTACATTCTCTTTAGAATGTTCTGTCCTCTGTCTTTGCTTTATTATGAAGTTTTGCATTTCTTTGTGTGGCTATTGTGTTTTTCTTTGCTGTGACATTCTGTTAAAAACTATAACATTTGTGTCTGCCTTTCCAGTCTAAAGCTGCATATTCCACATTCCAATAGAGTTCAAGTGATAAACAACCATTTACAACTTACATAAGTGGGTCATACAGCTGTTACAGATCTAGCATTGCATATGTCTTCAGTCAGTGTTAATATTTCCTAGTTCAAAGGCCAGATCACAAAGAGAGTAGTGAATGTTCCAGTTTAAAGCACAGTTGCTTCCACAGTTTAGGATGACTAGTGTCTTTGGTAGCCGTGGATCTGAAGCAGAGGTATATTTCATTCAGATGAGGCGTGTAGTCCTGTGCTTTTGTTTTGTTCTGAAGTATTGTGTTACATTCTGTTGCTATTTTGTTACGTTGTGCTGTGTTATTCCTCTACAGACTGCAACAATTTCTTCTGCCTTTTCAGTCTAAAGATGCATAGTCCACATTCCAATAAAGTTCATGTAAAAAACAACCAGTTACAACTGTCAAAGGTGGGAACACCCAGCTGTTACAGATCTATGAGTTTATATGCCTTCAGTTGGAGTGACCATGTTGTACACTAAATGCCGGATCACATAATTTGAGCACTGAAGGCCGCATTTACAAGGCCCGTGGCACAGGAAAAGGGCAGAAATGTGTCATATCTACAAGATATGGCTCATTTCTGTCCTCTCCCCCTGCGCTGGTGCACAAACTGCTGCCATGCGCCAATGCAGGCACCATTGCGCCATGGTGCAAGGGTGCCTTTGTTATGGGGATGATTGTTTTTGCGCAAGAAGGGACACCTTCCCACACAAAAACAATCACAAGAGGTGTTTTCCTTTTTCTGTGTGCTGCATAATGCAGCACACATAGAAAGAGATAAAAACGGGGAGAAATGAAAATGTATCTCCCTGTTGTGTCACTATAACACCACTCTTGAGGTGGCGTAGGAATCTGATGCATTCCCAGACTTGTAAATCTGGGAATGTATCAGATTCTTTTGGGTTCCATGTGTGTTGCATGGGAACACCCCAAGCAACACCTGGGGAACGCCTCTTTCACGCAGTGTTATGCATGAAAGGGGTCCATTTTTACAAGGCCATAAAAAGCCACGCAAGGTGGCTTTGCCTGGCCTTGTAAATATGGGTTTGCACTCTGCGCCACCAGATATAAAAAAAACGATGCTCCTGTGGCGCAGTGTGCCGCTAAATGATTGTAACTGAAGCCCGGAATGTTCTAGTTTAAGACGTGGTTGCCACCACAGTTTTGGCCTGATAATTGTCTTTATTAGGTGTGGATCTGGAGAAGGGTTAAGCAACCTCCAAAGCCAATGGAATTTTGTTGTTTGTCATTGGAGGTTTATAGGACTGTGATGCGTTTGAATGGAAATGAAGCAGCATTTTACCTCTCTAAAGTAACTCAAGAATACAACACATTAACATAACATCAACGACAATAACAACACAACAAAAATATTACTAGCCAATCAAAACAGAATGCAAAACACCAACAACTGTGAAATACAACACAATGCAATAATGCAACACAAACCACAACTCATCATGGCCAGAATAAATGCCAACACAATAACACAAAACAACACACACCACCAGAGCACCAAAGCAACACTGTTGAACCTGACATCCTTAGCATGGTTTTCCTCAAACTTTTTGTCTTCAATGCTCCTGTTAGTGGTGACCTAGGGCCTGATTATGACTTTGGCTGTCCAACCGTCAGACCGTCAAAGCCATGGGGATGAGGCCGCCGTAAAGCTGGCAGCCTCACTCCCGTCGTATTACAATGTTCCCACTGGGCTGACCAGCTGAAACATCGTATTGTGGCATTTCTGCCGGCCAGCCCGATGGAAACAGTGCAGCGGTATTGGCCTTAGCTCCCTCAGGAGCTGATGCCAATGCCATAGCACCACAACACTCTCGGAATGCTCACTGTCTGCATGGCAGACAGTACACATCCCGAGGGTGCTGGCAGGGGGACTCTCCACTGCCCATGACATGGTTGTGGGCAGTGCAGGGGCCCCTAGCACTGGTTTTCCAACAGCCTTTCCATGGAGGTGCAACTGCCATGGAAAGGCTGGTAGAAAGTGAAGTCGTGATCATCCCGGAAGTGCCGCCATGGGCACTGCCGTGGTTGTCCATGACTTTGACCACCACCAACCGCTCGGAATCTGTGACCCCGGTGGAGGCGGTGGTCTCCTAGCGGTCTGACAGCCAGGATCATAATCTGGTAGTCAGACTGCCAGGAGTGCGGCAGTCCGACCACCACCACAAGTTGGGTGGTCCGTGGGCCACCAAACTTGTAATGAGGCCCTTAGTGTTTGCTGGCCTTAGGACTCTGTGCATGCTACACTACTAAACAGTAGTAAAGTGCTTGTGCTCTCTTCCTAAAACATGGTAATATTGTCTTCCACCTAATTGGCACATTTAATTTCCTTTTAAGTCCCTAGTAAAGTGGTACTACGTGAACTCAGGGCCTTTAAACTAAAAGCTACTGGTAGGTGTGGACCACTTTAGTAGCCCTTTACACATACCTCAGGCCTGCCATTGCAGCTTGTGTGTGCAGTTTAAAACTGCCATTTCGACTGGCAAAATAAATATTTTGTCAGGTCCAAACCTACCTTTCTAATACATATCAATCACCCCTGGGATAGGCCCTAAACAACCTCGTAGGGCAGGGTTCAGTTTATTTAAAATGTTGGACATGTACTTTTAAGTCTTACATGTACAAGTACTGAAAAACTCTTAAATTTGTTTTTCACTAATGGCCTATCTCTAACATAGGATAACATTGGGTTACTTTATTACCTTTACTGAGTGGTAACATTCAAGTGGGAGCAAGTTGGAATGTCGGGTTTGGTGTCTACAGAATTGTAGTTTGAAACCTTTAAAGGTAAAGTCAAATTTTAATTCACAATTCTGAAAATGCCTGTTTTAGAAATTTGGTATTTTCTTGTCCCAACCATTTGGTGCCTGGAGCCTGTATTATGGGTCATGTGACTAGTTGTGGCTGCCAGTTGGTCTTTGTGTATTATTCCCAGACAGTGAGAGGAAAGGGGACCAGGTGATGGCAGAGTGGGCCATATCTGACTCGATAAGGGGGATGAGCTGTCACCTTCCACACTTGCACATCACAAAGGTTCTGCCTGAGCACACTCACAAAGGGTTTTACACTAGTTGTTTGTGTCCCCAGACAATATGGGCAAGTGCAGGGAGGCAGGAAATTCCAAACACCTCTGGGGGTGCAAAACCTATAGAACAATCTCCTACTTTAAAGCTGGCACCAGGTATAATTATTGGACCCTCAGACCAAACTCTTTAGTACATCATTGGACTTGGGGAAGACTCAGAAGTACTGCTGTGTTGCTCTGCTGGAAGAAGTACTGCTTTTCTCCTGCCGTGCTGCCTGAGTTTAAAGGACTGGACTTGCATCTTGAACCCAGGACCACCAGAGTGACTCCAAGGGCTGGTTGGCTGGCATCATGATCAGAGCCTCAGGGACAGAGAAGGCTCCACCCTCCTTAATCTCAACACCTTGTCAAGCCTCGTCCCCCATCATCAGCGAATGCTGCCAGTATCACTAACTCAGTCCCTCTGAAGAGGCGTTATTTATCTACACTACCAGTATGGTTCTAGGTCGTTCACTCAATAAATAACTCAGCAAAACCATGTCGATACTCATTTGCACAGTGTATATTTGAACACTGTACTGTGTGTATTGTTGACCAGAAAGAGTATGACCAAGACACATATGGTTCAATTGGCCAACGGCTGTAAGAAAGTATATGACGTCATTTACACAACAACTCCCATGTGCCTGTGCGGTTTTACAGGAAGACCAATGAAAGGCAGCCTTGTTGGGTTTGGCGATCTTATAAAAGGCAGCCCGCACAGCTGAGCGTCGCTTGATATTATGCAACGTCAGCGATTTGCAGCAGCGCTTGGAGGGTCTTACGGTTGTGCTTGTAGCCGCCTCTGAAGGAATCAGCACGGCATTCCAAGGAAAGTCAAAGGACATTGTGGTAATGCCAAAGGGGCATGCAGTGATACATGAGAAAAGACTCAACAAAGAGCCTAATTATTTGATCATATTAAAGAGCTCAGGCATTCATCTATTTCTTGGAGCAATACTAAATTCATTTCTGTTATGCTTAACAGGGAATTGTATGCTTAAGAAATTCCCTGTGAAGTACAAGCGACAAAGAGTCAAGGTAGGGAATAGTGATTTGCATTTAACAGCTGTACAGTGAACGCTTTAAACAGGTAAGCATAGTGGTTATGTTTACACTTTCCAGATAAAGACTAACCTTATATAGGATTACCAGAAGGTTGTAGAAAGTCAAAACTCAAGTCTTTTATTTTCAGGTGAGGTGACATAGTGTGTGGGTATTAATATAGTGCAGGGATGCTCATGTGGCATAGTACAGTTTACTCAATTTTAGCTTTATGTCTGTCAGATCTCCCTCCCAGCTGTCCCCATCCTTTCCTCCCTTTCCCTCGTTTGATCCTTTCAATCAACTGTGCTTTAACAGCAGTCAGCAGTAGGGATTATCAAGAGGTGGACCCAACTGAACATCGGTTTGACACTGGGGATTTCGTCTGGCTGACACACCTGAACTCTGCCTGCTCTGATTCCTACCCCCAAATGGTGCCACCCCCATATGGTGCCACCATAGTCCTGGATCCTTGGAGGTGGGCCTGAATGTGCTCTGCCAACCTAACTGTGGTGCTAGCAGAACCAACTCAGTGCTATGTACTGTATTGCCTTGCATTGAGATAACTGCTGAAGAACCCCTGCAACCCATCAGAACTGCAGCTGTGCGATGCCTCCTCAACACAGGACCACGCTTCCACCCCTGCAGATCTGTAGCTGGGCAATGCCCCCTCAACGCATGACCTTGCATCGCAGCCCTGCAGCTCTCTGGAAGTTGCAGTCCACCAATCTGCCAAAAAAGCAAAACAGCCCAACAAAACATAGCAAATCCACAACCATAACATAGTACTATAGTAGGACACCAGAACAAAACAAGAAAACGTAATGTGATATCTTAGTATACTGTTTTGCATTGGCAAGTTCTTGAGTTGAATTATTTTGTTGTCATTGTGCTGTTGCTTTGTTGATGAATTGTATTTTGTTGTATATTTGAAGATGTGCGGTTGCAGTACTGAGTTGCTGTGCTGATTGTTACGGTATGCTGTTGCATGTCAAGTGCAGCATGTCTGCTTAAATATGCACAAAATATTATTGCCACACTTAACCACAGGCATCAATCTGCTTTCACAATACAGTGAGTAGTAAAATGTGTGCACTTTAATTATTAGTGAAGGATCCTTAACGCAACTCCAGGAAACAGTTAAAAGTGATTTATGTTCATATTTATTGTTTGAAGTATATACAGCTCATCTCTAAAAATACTTCCCTTCTTGATTTGGCTTATTTGTGTGCCGGCCGGGACAGTGAAAAACTAGTGTACAGTGGTGCCTGTAGAAAACCGGTCTAATAAGCCTCTAAACAGCACTTCTCAAGGCCCCATATGTGATGCTGTCCCACCACCGCTCCGGCTTGTTTCTAGTTTCTAGAAAGGGCAGCTTTAACTAGGATGAGTCCTTCTCTCCTTTCTATTTTTTGTTTGTTTTATCTTTATCATTCCAGGGAAGGTTGTGCTTCTGACGCACGCGCGGTGAATTATTACTCTGCCTATAAAGCAATACACTGTAGTTTAACAGGCAAAGTTTCCTGCGTAACGACGATTTTTACCGGAGCAACAGAGAACTTATGGAGACCTCTGGAAAAGTAAGCATATCACTTTCAAATGCATAAAGAAGAAATATTTAAAACTAGAAGTGGTAATGAAAGACTTTGTATATTCTAATGAGAGTGTGAGATTGCTAGGGTCACTCATGCATGTGTAGAATTCTGAACACTGGGAACTGGGTTTTCATGTGGCTTTGAGCTCGTTAGTCAGCTTTGTGGTAGAGTACCAGCAGTACTCTTAAAAACGTCACGGAATGCGATACGCAGGTGTAATCGACGGCGTTTGCCTACTTCTTTATTCCCCACTGAAAATCTGTACAATACTTTATGCCCCACGAACATGCACTTTGAGAAACTCGCCTCAACGTTAGAGCTCTCAAACGCGACAAGAAAGCTCATGCCACTAAAGGCTTTTACAGCTGAAAAGCGCGCAGTTACAGCAGAAATAGCAGAAAAACGGTCCACAATGACGTAACCCTTCACAGAAAACTGTAACTGTTTCTTGTAAAATTCGCAACATTTAAATTAAACATGAAATGTAAACAGGCGGTATCTTGCTGGCACGCGTTGTCTTAACGATTGGTACAGCAATTAACTATGTTTTTCCCTGTAAACACAGGGAAGGAAAATAAGACCATTTTTAACTTTAAAAAAATCAGGAGTTTCCCCTTGAATCGGGTCTAATTGTATGTCTGCTAAAGCCGTGCTGGCTTCTGTTTCATTTTAAGCGGTCTACAGCTGTGACGCAAAATAGAACATAATCTGGAAACTGTAAATTTATGACCCTCTATACTATATACTGTAGAGTCTATAGACAAGTTCGTAGCACTTCACGCTGAATCGGATCTATTGCATGTATGGGTTCTGCACGGTAAAGGGTGCTCTTATGCATTTGTAGAGAAACGGTCAAACGCTAGAGCAATGCCAACTGTCCACTAGACGTTAGACTTTTGCAATCTTAAGATGTTCTTATTCAGGCAGCAGCTCGCCTCTCTCAGTGCTTCACAAACCCGTCTCCATCTCCTCTGCTTTCAATACTTGCTATTAATTCTGGTATGCCATGATGCACTCACGTCCTTATGTGTTTATTAAATCCTCTACGGCCGCTGTATATTTAAGTTGTTTGACCTCTCCATGCTTGGACTGCAAGGCCCTGATCAGTTCGGAATTTCCCAACCTCTTCTAAGCCAACATTTGCAAGCGGAAAGAGGGAGATCTAGAAAATAATAATAATCAGGTGCATAAGATTTCTCATTGACCTGTGGTGAAGTGGGGCTCATTTCAGACAGGCCAATTTAAAGCTAAATTAGAGTTGCTTTAAAAATTAGTATTCGCTCGCCTGAATCTGGTCTGATGAAGTGTGCCCTGTGAAACCCCTGTTTGCGCAGGGATCAGAATTCTGAATAGGTGTTTACCACTTCCAGTAACAATTGAGTGTGTTAAAAAATCTCTTCCTCTGTTAGTTTTCCGGAGGTCAAACCTGTCAGAATTTACCAGGGGAAAAGTGTATGGTATTTACAGTATCATGTGGACTTTGGTGCGCTAAGCACTAAAATCCGCCTGTTGCGCTAAGCACTAAAATCCGCCTGTTATTCACGAAAAACTCCTAACTGTGCTATTTATCACATCTGATAAAAAAATATTGTTATTATTCAGGTGTGATAAATGGCACCTTCATTCTAACAAATGTGGAATCAGGGCAATAAGTGTATCCAAACTCTGGGGGACTCATTTACAAGGCCCATGGTGCAGGGAGCTGTAGGCACTGCAAGGGCTGTGTCTTATCTACTGTGATTGACAGCCCATGTAGGTGCTCATTTGGTTGAGAACTGTTAGACCTGACAGCCTTAGGGTGGTCATCCTCCAACTTTTTTGCCTGATCCCTCAACTTTTCTGACACTGTTTTTGCTGGTTTTGGGACTCTGCGCACTTTACCACTGCTAACCAGTGCTAAAGTGCATATCCTCTCTCCCTTAAACATGGTAACATTTGTTCATCCCCAATTGGCATATTTGATTTACTTGTAAGTCCCTAGTAAAGTGCACTACATGTGCCCAGGGTCTGTAAACTGAATGCTACTAATGGGCCTGCAGCACTGCTTTTTCCACCCACATAAGTAGCCCTTTAACCATTTCTCAGGCCTGCCATTGCAAGGCCTGTGTGTGCAGTTTCACTACCACTTCGACTTGGCATTTACAAGTACTTGCCAAGCCTTAAACTCCCCTTTTTCTACATATAAGTCCCCCCTAAGGTAGGCCCTAAGTAACCCATAGGGCAAGGTGCTATGTAGGTAAAAGGCAGGACAGGTACATGTGTGTTTTATCCCTCCTGGTAGTAGAAAACTCCTAAAATCGTTTTCCACTGGTGTGAGGACTGCTCCTTTCATAGGATAGCTGTTCTGGGATGGTGGAGGGTCTGATATTTACATTTCAAAGGATAATGGCCTGCCCTCACACAATGGTCTGCCAAACCCCCTACTGGGACCCTGGCAGACAGACTGGTACTGACAGGGGACCCTGTGCACTTCAAAACCACTCTTTGAAGTCTCCCCCACTTCAAATGCATTTATGGGTATATAAACTGGGTCTCTGAACCCACCAACTCAGACACTTCTGGACCTGAACCTGCAACCTGTCAAGAGGAACTGCCTGGCTGCCCAAAGAACTCATCTGGACTGCCTGGCTGAGAAGGACTGCTGCCCTGCTGTTGCACTGCTGCCCTGCTGCCCTCTGACATTGCTGAGAAGTGCTCTCCAAGGGCTTGGATTGAGCTTGCTCCTGTTCTCTGAAGTCTCAGGTCCAAAAAGACTTAGGCCCACATTTTAACCCTGGCGGTCAACGACCGCCAGGGTTAAAGTGGCGTTCGTACTGCCAACAGGCTGGTGGTACGAAATGCCACATTTTGACCCCGGCGGTACCGGGTCAAAATGTGGCATTTCGTACCGCCGCTGTCACACCGCCGGGACCACCGCCGGTCCTAGCGGTCGCAATCCGCCAGGGCAGCGCTGCAAGCAGCGCTGCCCTGGGGATTTTGACTCCCCTTACCGCCAGCCTGTCCATGGAAAGGCTAGCGGTAAGGGGACTCGTGGGTCCCCTGGGGGCCCCTGCACTTGGCATGGGCAGTGCAGGGGCCCCCAGGCACAGCCCCATCTCGATTCACGACGGGTGCTACTGCACCCGCCGCACCGCCACATTGTCGCTGGCTCCATTAGGAGTCGGCTGCAATGTTACAGCCCACATCCCTGCTGGGCCGGCGGACGGAAACTCTGTTTCTTCCCGCCAGCCCAGCAGGGATCTTGAAATGCGGCCGGCGGGTTTGCAGCAGCATAGGCGACCGTTTGGTGGTTCAACCTTGGCGGGCGGCCTTTGCCGCCCGCCAAGTTTGAAATGAGGCCCTTAATCTCTTCAAGGAACTCCTTGTGTGACAAAAATTGACAGACTGCCTGGCGGAAACAACGCGACCCGTGGTGCAACCGGGAAATCGCTGCTCAGCCGAACTGGAACAATGCAGCCCGACTTCCTGAGTGAAGAATCAATGCAGCACCTGCCTTGCGACAAGAAATTCGATGCACAGCCCTACCGGATCGATGCACAGCCGAACCGGAACGAGGCAGCCCAACTTCCCGAATTAAGAATCGACGCAACACCTGCCGTGCAACAGAAAATTAGAAGCATCGCCTACCAGACTGACGCAACACCTGTGACTTTGTCCTGCACACCCAGGATTTTCAGGCATTGTCCCTAGGTATCAAAAAGATCCCCACATCGAGGGAGGAACCAAGACTAAGTGCCGGAAATTGATGCAAAGCACCTTGCAGCGGGGAAAGAAACAACATATCATCTGTGCTGCACTGGAAAATCCAAAGCACACCTTAGTTTTCCACGCATGTCCTCCCCTGCGGTCTCTGTGCATGTTATTTTGTACGCAAACCAGGTACTTTGTGAAACCAATAGGCAACTGTTGAATTTAAGATTTAAAAGATTTAAGAATCTTTTTAAACTTGCAAAAGTGATATCTCAACTCATGCTTACTGAATCTTTATTGTTTTGATCTTAATTTAACCAGATAAATATCATATATTTTTCTAAACCTGTGTGATGTATTTTTTGTGGTGTTTTCACTGTGTGACTGTATGATTTATTGCACAAATACTTTCCACATTCGCTTCTAAGTTAAGCCCGACGGCTCAGCATTCCAGCTCATTGTTTTATTCCCCCCACTGTGCCACTCTGGACAGAGGCCCACCTAACGCAAATCAGTACTGACTCTGTTCCTCCTAGAAACAGTCCATTCCGAACCTTGTTCATCTCACTTCTCCACCCTGCAGGCCACTGCTTCCTTATATAGGAAATTTCGGATTCCCCCTTCCCCGCTCTCAAACCGAACAAATCTCACTGGCTAAGCTGCAGCGGTCATATCAATGAAGTATAAAATATGAGCAGAGGAGTGCCCAAATGAAACAAAACAAGAGAGTAAGTCTTCAAGATCAGTTCAGATTGTTAGGGCTACCAACTTAGTGGGGGAATGTATAGCAGGTGACACATCCTTCATATTGGGGCAAAATAGCATTGGGCCCTGCTTAAGGTCTTAAAACAATGAGGTTTCATGCTGTGAAACATGAGTCTAGAGACTTTGGGCTTGACTGACTGTTTGTGTGCCCTCACTTGACTCAGGAGGATCAGTCCTTAAAACATATCACATGAGCCATTTATTTGCAATGACGCTTAATGCTCACAGTTCTAGGGTGACGTGATCAAGAACCCTTAAGAATCCTTTTTTCCCAGAAAGAGGGATTGGAGGAGGTAAATATGCCAGAGTCACAGTTAGAATATGGGATGTAACATTGTGTAGTCCAGCGTAGTGAAGCTATTAGGCACAGATGGAGGTGAAAGATTGTGTGTTTTCCTTTATGAGGGTAACCAGCATGTCACATTTGTCTCCTGCTTTTTGGCATTCTATTAGGAAAACAACACTTTGTCGTTCAAGGCATTAATTACATTGTACATGAGCCAGGAACCATCCTGGCTTGGGTGTTGGTTTATTTTTTTGTGTGTGAGCGACTGTGTGTGCATGGATGTGTGTGTGTTTGTTTACAAGCCTGCAAAGATGGCCAAAGAGACCTACAGGAAAATCTGATCGCTTGTGTGACCTAAGCTACCACTACCATTGATTGGATGTTCCTCAGTGAAAAATAACATTGGAAGGCATGCAACCCATCTCTGAGCTCATGGATCTAGCATCCTCTGGCATTACAAAGAATAAAGAAGCATTTGCATGCTCAGCGTCCTTATTTCTTGCTTTGAACTGAAGCACGTCTTTCTACCCAAAGAGATTCCTATGGGCCTTCTTCCAATGGCAATGAGGCAATGATAGGATGAGTGTGAGCAAGGCAAAGGATTGGCTCTCCTGAGTCCAGTCCAATTAGCTGATTGGACAAGTGATGCATTAGCCCAGTGGCTGTAAAATATAACTTGGCAGCTGGCTCTGTGTTTGGTTTCGGACATAGATTACCCCTTAAATAAGGGATATTGGGCGTGCTTGTATCATACGTAATGTGTTAGGGGTACAAACCTGACAGTGGTGACCCTGATAATGTTTCCCACTTTTTGCTTTACATGAGTTGAGAAGCGCAGGCGCCAGGCGATTCACTTAAACTCCCAGCCCCCTTGAAGTCTACAGAACCTGTAGCAGTGCACCAGAAAGTGTGGCCTTCGTAGCTCAAACACACTTTTTTGCTGTGCCAATCAGCTCTTGGAACCCTAGGATGCCTCCTCTTCCTCTAGAGAAGGCCCTCTTAAGTCTGGATTGTCTTGCTCCAGAGGAACTCAGGCATCTTCCCCTTTCACCCGGTTGGGAACAAGACAGTACCTGAGCCCAGCTCAGCAGATATGCTTTAAATTGGAGTGCCTCACCACCCTGACCACAATGTACTAGCAATCTGTCACATCATCCAACAGAGTCACTATAGTGTAGACATACAACCATTAGACACCTGTAAGCACTGTCACTAGCAGAGACTCCGGCCTTGCAGATGGTCTAGAGAAGCCCTAGTTGATCTACAGGGTCCCTAACATCGTTCACACAATTATGAAAACTGGTCTTCAAACACTCTCAACCTTATACCTGGCCCTACAACTCTGTGACACAGCTGGTCAGTAACCCATCAACATTAACTAACTCCCTGTAGTTAGTGAGTAGACTTCTTTGAGCCCCAGAGTCTTGAGAGTTGTTCATAACAAAGGCTTGAATATGTCACTCAGCCATGTAATCGAATACAGGACTCTGGAGTATGGTTACATTTTGCAAAGGGTATAACTTCATCACAAATGGCTTGTGCATGTTATGGCCATGCAACATGAAAATATATGCACTCCACCATGCAGGTACAAATTCTCAAGTTTTTACATGACACAGTTTGGGTCTTTCACTGACAGTGTACATGACCTGAATTTCAACACAGCAGTAGAAATTTCCTTTAAAGGAGAGTTTAGTATGTAACTGCTCCCGCCTCCAAGGAATTAGCTAGTGTTGCCGCCAACGGACAACATGCCACCTCCCAAACAGTGCCCTCAAGAGACACACTGAACGTGGGCCACTTCTTATGTGACACCAATCATTGTCTCCCCTCCAAAAGCCTTTTTGCCTATGCTCCCACATCTGTACTACAGTGCAAGGAAAAAGGGTTCCTTCATTTCGTCAACATCTCTCATGAGATCCTGTTACAACGCCTAACCGCCATTGGAGCTGAGAGACCTGTACTAGCTTAGTTGAGCATAGGGAACATGCAGTATGTCTAAAACTGTTCTACACAGAGGCTAAAATCCTCCCTTGTGGAGACGCTCAGGACTCGGCCCTTGCCACATGCTTTGTAATATCTACATGGCGCCACTGGTAACACTTATTGAATCCTTTGGTATTCAAGTGATGTCATACACAGATGACACTCAACTTCTGCTGACGTATGACAATAATATGTCAGAATCCAGGTCAAAATGTTCTGCTTGCATAGTAGCGGTAATGTAGTGGCTTAAAACCAATCTACTGTAATGCAACCTGGTGTAAATCAAAGTTTGATTGTTTAGTGCTAACACCCGGCCGGGTTAGTTAGGGGTGTGGACAGCAAGCTGTACCTCTCCGACCCCTTCCACAGAGGTTGCTATGAATTTAGGGTTGCTCATTGATACATACCCTTCCTTTAAAGCCCAGATTACAGCTGTTGTTAAAACCTCCTGCTAGATTCTGAGGAAATATTTGATCCTCCTTCCTTGGGATGCCCGGAAAACAGTAGTCCAGATTTTAATTCTTTCTAGACTGGATTAGGCAAATATCTCGTACCTAGGGGCATCAGATTATTTAATTAATTGATTAGAAGTGGTACAGAGTATGGCAATTTCCCTTCTCTTTAAGCTTCTGTGGCACACCTCAGTTTCCCAATACCAAAGCCAATTACATTGGCTTCCAATTAAAATGAGAATTAGGCTTAAAGCACTGACAGTAGCTCATGCCACCAGTTATAAGACTGGACCCAAATATGTGTCCAATAGGATAGTAGAATATTGTCCCAAAATAACCTACGGTCTCAGTCAGCAAGGCTTTTGACAATTCAAACAAAAGAAGCGGGTGGTTCAGCCTGCTTGGTTCTTGAGGCCAAGTACTGGATGAACTCCTTCTTTCTCTCAGTTGTATCTCTGAGAAGAATGCTCTCCGTAAGCTCTTGATAAGTCATCTGTTTAAGCTGTAGGCTTGAGTACCCTTCTCCTTGGCCATCTGCCTTAGCGCCGGGACACTCTCATAGTATCTGTTGTGCTTTACAAAGTCCCTCATTCATTCATTCATTTGCATGGGAGAACCAACCTTGTACAAATAAGGGGAGGTCCTCTTGTGTTTACGGGAGTGCCAAATTTGTGTGTTTGCAGTCCATGCTACAGCAGCGACGATGCAATCACTTACAGTCATTTCTGTAATATGGAAGTGCTCAAAGCGACAAATAAGAGGTGCAACTACCAATTGCACCCCTCGCCCCACCGCAGGTTCACTTCCAGAAATATAGCCCCATGAATGAGTCTTTTAATCTCTGCATTCGTATGGGTCCTGGAAGCGTGGTGAATTGCTTATATCAATCTATTGGGGTATTTGGCTTCAGACTCCTCCACACACGCATCCATACAGCATGTGACCTGTGAACTTTGATACCCATGAGCTCTCTCATGTACAGTTCCAGACCAGACAGCTCCACAAGTATGCAGCAAATGGGTGCTATATGAGGGGATATAAGAAAGACAGAGACTACAAATGTGTTTGTCTTAGTGTGTGTAGCTTTCTGTAACATACTCATTTTATAAATTAGGGCAAGTGAAGAGATTTAGGTCTGTTGATTACAATCGCAGCCCCTTTGTAATCTTATTAAAAAGGGTGAATTTAAAATCCTTTTATCATTTGTGGCCTTCCGTCCCAGCATGTTTCATGAACTGTCTTTCTGCTCCTGTGTCTACCATTCATCTTAGTCCACTGAAGGTATATCCAGTGGATCTCTTTATCACTGTTGTGTAGGGGGCCACTATCCGTTTTCTGCCTTCTTATATATGTGTATATATATATATATATATATATATACGTATATGCATGGGGTCGTGACTGAGACCTAGGTGTCTTCTGTAAGACAGTTGCATCACAGATAGCAGGACTTTATAAGCTCCCCACAGCAAAGATTTTAGGAGGTCCCACCGATTTATCATACACTACTGCTTCATTAGACTGCCTCATCTCCTCGATCTCTCCTAACCTTTTACCCATCTCCAAACAGCTTATTAAACACCGTCTCTTTAAGTTAGACCTTAACCTATATCCTGCTACCCTGTCTTCAGTTTGTACACCTTCCCCCACCTTGCATTCTTTCGACCAGTCCTCTGCATAGCAGATGGTGTTACTGTTACATCATTTAATTTAATCATTTACCCTGTTTATGATCCATAAAGGCAGAATTCTTTCTTTTTTTTGTCTATAAATGCCAGTATACATTACACTTACAAAAGGTGAATGGTGCTAACTTGAAGTACGAAGTCCAGGCAATTCTACGGTTAAAAAAAAAGTCCTTATAAAGCCATGCAATAGCCTTCAAGCTCTGATAGCCCACCAACTCTCTCAGAAAGATGGTGGCAAGTGGTAGTAAAGGTTTCCTTTCTACAATCAAATCATGTGATGTAATACTTAATTTACAAATCAGAATTGTCACTCTTTGCTGCTGTTGCGTAGCTTACCACATTACAATGATACATCACGCCGCCTCATCTCAGAAAGATGGGTGGCAAGTGGTAGTAAAGGTTTCCTTTCTACAGTCAAAATCATGTGACGTTATACTTAATTTGCAATTGAGAATTGTCACTCTTTGCTGCTGTTGCTTAGATTACCACATTACAATGATATACCACACCGCCTGTCAAGTAATATTGTGTAACAAGTGCATTAAACTAGAGCACATAGTGTATGATGGATCTTTTCCACACCTTTGATTGAAAAGGAACTTCCAAGAGCATAGGGGCAGATTCATTAAGACTTTATGCCACAACAGTCACTCAAAATCAGACACAGCAGCGCAAAGTTTCGAAATTGTATTTACTTCTCAACGTTAATGTTTTGTTCTGCTGGAAAGGTGCCATTTTTATAGTAAAATTAGCTGTAATCACTGCTCCACACTGTTCTTCACTACTTTGCATCAAATGGCCATTCCATTGGTGGTGTGTGGGTGTTCTAAATCATCCACCCATGTTTTTTGACACAAAGCCCTCGCTATCTAAAATTGAAGGACTGGTCCTACATCCAAAAATAATGTCTCTTTGAGGCAGGCGCAAAGGAGTGTTCCTTATATTTGTCCCTGAATTTCACACATCGCATGTGTGCTGCACTCTACAGCTCCAATCCAATTTGTCAAATGTTTGAAAAAATGTCCAGGCACTGAAGTTTCTACTTGAAGAGTATTGTTCCAGCACAAAACCTATGATAAAAGCATGCATACAGCCTTGCATTTGGTGCAAAAGTGTGTGTGCGGTGCTAGGCAGCCTTAAAGAATGCTAGAGCAGGGGTAGAGAGCAGCAGGAGTAAGCTATATTTTGTAAATATGGGTCTGCACTTCCTTTTGCCCTTAGCACAGCATAGCACAGCAACTTTGCATGCTGGAGTGTGTTGGTCTATTTTTTTTGTAAATCTGCCCTATAGTGTTTTCACTGAACATGCCATGCATTCATGAATGCTTAACTGGACATTATCCATGCCTGTCAGTCTCACATTCATCTCAGGTCGCATAATTTTGGGAATAAACAAGTATTTCAAAATAATGGCCTGTAGAACTGTTAATATTGCTTTATAAAAGCAGAGGCAAAAACTATTAAAATTGATGTTTATTTTGACGTTTTTTGAATTGCAAACGCAAAAAGCTTTAGCAGGCAAGTCTTTTAGGGCACTTTATAATCCCGCCAAGAGAGTATAGGAATGGCTTACTTCAGAATTATAGATAGCAGGACTTAGCTATTGCAAAATGTATTAGACCAAACATGGGTAAATCATTAACCAAATTCTGCTTTCCAGCAATGTTTTTAAAAGTGCCACCATCGCTACTTTTTCACAATTTACCTTTTTCTTTTTAATCTTCTGTGTAAAAGTGTGTTGGGTTTCCATTATATTATTTAATTTGTACTGTATATGCACCTAACCTTTCAATCAATCTAATACCAAGCACTACTGTTTGATGCAAAATGTGGCAACATTACCATATGATACAATTAGATCATTCTATGCAAAAAATCCATCCATTCTTTTGATGTCACAGAAACTTCTGCATCTTCACCCTGGTCAGAGTATTTAACCAGTCATTTTCACCACATTGGCTGAGGAATGGGTTTATACGCTGCTCTACAATTATAGTTCATTGTAGCTGTTAGAAATGGGGTCTCTAGTTAGCAGTGGTTTACACCCTGTCCAAGTAGGGACCTTCACTCTAGTCAGGGCAAGGGAATCACACAGCTAAGATAAACCCTGCTCACCCCCTTGGTAGCTTGGCTCAAGCAGCCAGGCTTATCTCAAAAACAATGTGTAAAGTATTTGTACACACGCAGTAACCATTGAAAACACTACTAAAGGACCCCACACTAGTTTAGAAAAATAGCCAATATTCATTTGAATAAAACAAGGCCAAAACTACAAAAATCCAACATACACAAGCAAAGATACACATTTTTTAAGATTAAGGGCGAGATGTATGAAGCATTTATCTAGTCGCAAAGGGGGCGATTTGCAGAATCGGCCCATTTATGACAAGAAAAATGTTTTTTGGGATGTACAAAGCCCAAACTGTGATAAGTGCAGTTTGGGTTTTGCGATTCGGTATTAGGAAGGGCCGTGTCAAGGGCGTCCCTTCCTAATACCGAATCTAAATGGTATGTATGATTGTTTTGAGACTGCTTTGTGTAAGGACAGGAACAGCCCCATTCTGGTGCAACTGCCAGCACCTCCCAACACTCTATCCCAGGAAGACCCATTGGAATGTGCAGGGCACACCTCAGCTCCCTTTGTGTGACTATCTAGAGTGAATTCACAAAACAGCTCAACTGTCGTCCGAAGCCAGACTTGTATTCCACAGCCAGGCAGAGGCCGACAATGGTTAAGCAACAAAATGGCAGCTGTCTAAAAGTTGCATTTTCAAACATACATTTTAAAAACCAACTTCACCAAAAGCTGAATTTTTTGTGAGTTCAGAGACCCCCAAACTCTAAATCTCTATCTGTTCCCAATAGGAAATTATACTTAAAAGATATTTCAAGGCAATCCCCATGCTACCTGATAGGAGAGATAGGCCTTACAATAGCGAAAACCGAATTTAGCAGTATTTCAATACGGGACATGTAAAACATACCAGTACATGTCCTACTTTTTAAATACACTGCACCCTGCTAATGGGGCTGCTTTGGGCCTACCTTACATGTAACTTACATGTATTAAAAGGGAAGGTTTGGGCCTGTGATGTGGGTGCACTGGCCAGGTCGAACTGACAGTAGAAACCACACACACAGACACAGCAGTGGTCGGCCTAAGACATGTTTACAAGGCTACTCGTGTGTGGCACAATCAGTGCTGTATGCCCACTAGTAACATTTGATTTACAGGCCCTGGACACACACTGTGCACTGTACTAGGGACTTACCAATAAATCAAATATGCCAATCGTGGATAAACCAATCACCAATACCATTTAGACAGAGAGAACTTGCACTTTGGCAGTGGTTAGCAGTGTAAAGTGCCTAGAGTCCTAAAGCCAACAGAAACAATATTTAGCACAGGATCAAAAACAAGAGGTCAGAAGCCAAAAAGCCAGGGGAAACGCAGCAGAAAGGGCCATGTCCAACAGTGGCATAGATCTTCATGGATCTCTAAGCCTTCCCGAGGTGTTTTTGAATCACATGAATAGAGCATTGCTCAAGAAGTTAATGAACATGCTGCAGAATGCTGTTTCGAATTAGTATATCATCGATCAAAATTCTAGAATGAAAAAAAAAATTGCAAAAACAACAAGGTGAAGGATGGGATGCTTGAATTCATCTCAGCCACTGACAAGTGCTCGAGCTGCATGTCAATCCCTTGTGTTTTTGCCCACCTTGTCACCCTAGTTAGAACCCACCCAATAAAAAAAACAAAAAACTGATGGATTTAGGCCCACATCTGTGACTCGGGCTGAATGTTTGACATTGTTCAATGTGCTTGCTATGCCACCGGATTCAAGCTAGCCTGGCTGATGAGGGGTGATATCCTGAAACCGGTCCCAGGGTGCCTGACAGTCCGGGCTGGACTGTTCCCATGGCTGGCTACAAACTGCAATGGCATGGTGAGCAAAAAAAAAAAACAATGGATTTAGGCCCAGATCTGTGACTGAGGGTGAATGTTTGACATTGTTCAGCATTCCGTCCATCATCTGCTCTTTTTGCATGAATTCAAGAATGGGCTTTTGTTGTAATAGTAAATACAGTTCTGAACACTCCATCACTGAAGTTGCTATATTTCACACTTACTTCATACAGTTGAATCAATTGAACTGCTTAGGCCTTGTTAGAGATAGTTTACCAGAGCTCTTCTAATCACAAAAAGTATAAAAACCAGTAAGTAAAGACAGGTTGTGTCTATGCTTGCTGTGTATTGCCTTCTTTATTAACAGTGGGTTGGGGAGCAGTTGTGATAACCCACGTATAAAGTTGTTCCATTGTTCATTACTTTACTTTGCAAATGCAGATCGCATGTCAAATACATTAGAAAGGGGATTTGCACCGTAAGGTCTCTAACAAATTCTATGGAAAACAGTTTATATTATGAAATCTAACAAAATAGGAAAGGTTTTTACTTTGTGAACAACATAGCTGCTTTTCATTTCCTAACACCTAGAAACCTTCTAACACAGTTCTCTTGGATAAGATAGACTGGAGAGGTCTGATTTTCATTGTGTACATTGTTAACTTTAGTATGGTAGGAAGTAGCCATTGTGTAAGTGATTGTGATATAGAGGTGAAACCTTGTGTTGTCACTGTTTGGTCTGTGTGGACTGTTGGTGGGTTCTGGTATGTCAGTTGGCAGTTGAAGAGAGGCAGTTGGAGTGTGTGGGGTCCTCCCTTGTTTTTACTCCTTGTTTGTACAAATACAGGTATGTTATGTCAATAAACCAGCATGTGTATTTGTCTTACCTATGTACACTGTTGACAAGACCAGTGCTGAGGGGAAGATCGTCCACATTTACTAGAGAAGTGGTCCAGTGTTGCAATAGAGTTGCAGATTGCTGACTTTGAAACCTTGCCACCATTTTTTGAACGCAGAATAGCAAATTAATCCAAAGGAGTGCAGCATGGGGAAGGGGTCCTGGAAGAGTCCACTCATTGCAGAGGTTCACAGGTGTTGTCAATTGTATGAGGCTGATTGTGACATTAATGGAGAGGATGTTGAACCACCGTGTGGGCAACTGATATTGAAGCGTTCTTGTTATGGCATGCTGCACCAGGAGGTACGAAGCCTGTTTTTCGTGACATGCATCAATCAATCAATCAAAAAAATTTATAGAGCACGCTACTCACCCGTGAGGGTCTCACAGCGCTTGTGATAGGGGGAGGGGGGTGGTGGGGGGGTTACTGTTTGAACAGCCATGTCTTGAGGTTTTTTCTGAAGAGCAGGAGGTCTTTCGTCTTGCGGAGGTTGGAGGGGAGGGAGTTCCAGGTTATGGGGGCGAGGTAAGAGAACGCCCTGCCTCCTGTGGTGGTTCATTGGATGCGGGGGACTGTAGCTAGTGCGAGGTCAGCTGATCAGAGGTTTTGGGTGGGAGTGTGGAAGTTCACTCTTTCGTTGAGGTAGGTTGGGCAGGTGTTGTGGAGGGATTTGTGTGCATGGATGAGGATCTTGAAAGTGATTCTCTTGTTTATAGGGAGCCAGTGAAGGGATTTGAGGTGCAGTGAGATTCATTCGTGGCGGGGAGGTCAAGGACGAGGCGTGCGGCTGTGTTCTGGATTCTCTGGAGTTTGCATTTGAGTTTGAGTGTGGTGCCGGCGTAGAGGGCGTTACCGTAGTCTAGTCTGCTGCTGATGAGTGCATGGGTGACTGTCTTCCTGGCCTCTGGGGGAATCCATTTGAAGGATTTTTTCAGTGTGCGGAGTGTGTGGAAGCAGGAGGAGGTTAGTGCATTGATTTGCTGAGTCATGGAGAGGGAGGGGTCCAGGATGATGCAGAGGTTGCGTGTGTGGTTTGTGGGGGTGGGTGCGGGGCCTAGGGCGGTGGGCCACCAGGAGTTGTCCCATATGGTTTTGTTGGGGCCGAAGATGATGATTTCGTTTTTGTTGGAGTTAAGCTTGAGGTGGTTAGTTGTCATCCAGTTGGCGGTGTCGAGGAGAGCAGTGTCTATGTTGGTTTTGGCGGTGGTGGGGTTGTGGGTGAGGGAGAGGATGAGTTGGGTGTCATCTGCGCAGGAGAGGATAGTGATTCCGTATGGTCGGAGGATGTTGGCTAGGGGGATCATGTATATGTTGAAGAGTGTGGGGCTGAGGGAGGAACCTTGGGGACTCTGCAGATGATTTTGGTAGCGGTGAAGTGGAAAGGTGGAAGGCGGACTTTCCGGTCGGTGAGGAAGGAGGTGAGCCAGTCTAAGGCTTTGTGGCGAATTCCTGTGCTGTGGAGGCGTGTGCGGAGTGTGTGGTGACAGACTGCGTCAAGGGCTGCGGAGAGGTCTAGGAGGATGAGTGACGGTCTCGCCTTTGTCGAATCTGGTCCTGATGTCATCAGTACATGCGATGAGGGCGGTTTCCGTGCTGTGGTTCTTGCGGAACGCGGATTGTGAGGGGTCAAGAGTGTTGTTTTCCTCGAGAAAGTGGGATAGGCGGCTGTTGACTAGTTTCTCGGCGACCTTGGTGGGGAAAGGGAGGAGGGAGATGGGGCGATAGTTGGAGAGGACCTCCGGGTCGGCTTTGTTTTTTTTTTTGGACAGCAGTGATTTCTGCGTGCTTCCAGGGGTCTGGGTAGGTGGCGGAGTCGAAAGAGGAGTTGATTATGTGTGGGGGCGATGGTGGGGCTGGCTTTGTTGTAGATGCGATGAGGACACGGGTTGGAGGGGGATCAGGAGGGGATGGAATTCATGTTTTTTTTGGTTTCTTCGTGTGTGGTAGGGGCCCGGGTGGTACGTGTGGTGGGGGTGGTCATGAGAGGGGATTGAGCTGGGTGAGTGAGGGTTGTGTGGGTTGGGTGTGTGTGGTATGAAGCTGTTGTGGATGTCCCGGATTTTGTGGTGGAAGTGGTTGGAGACGGCGTCACATAGGGGCTGTGTGTGTGTGGGGTCTATGTTGCTGGCTTTGGGTTTGGCTAGCTCTTTAATGATGGTGAAGAGTTCTTTGCTGTTTTTGGAGTTGTTGTCAAGGCATATCTTGTAGTGATCTCTTTTGGTGGTGCGTATGAGTTGGTGATGGGTGCGAATGGAGGTTTTGAGGGTGGAGAAGTTGGTTGTAGAGGGTTCTTGTCGCCATCTTTTCTCTGCTTGACGGCATTTGCGCTTGGATTTTTGGATCCTGCATTTACTGCCTCTACCCAAACCACTCAGCTAAGGACTGTAAGGTTTGTTGTACCTTTTTTTCTAAGATCCTAAAGGATAGAGAGGGCAGATTATTGATATGGCTGCAAAAACGTAAATCTAGAGATAATCCAGTCTCTGATTCGGACAGTGATGACTCCTCAACATCGTCCAAAAAGTCATCAAAAAGGGCTAGATCACATCCAAGATCTTCATCAGAACAGTCAAGAAAGGCCCACAAAAAGACCACCTCAGGGTCTTACAAAGGCCACAACCCTTCCACTTTGCCTCATAGATTCTCCACAACAGAGGAAAGAGGTCATGCCAGCAGCTCAATCTGTGTCTGTAGCACCTCTCAAAAGGCCCTTCTCTGCACCTGTGGCAAAGACTATACCGACGACGATAGACTCATCGTTGACGATGAAGTCGGTGAGTGCCTTTTCACCGTCGACAACGGTTTCCACTTCATCATCACCGACGGCAGTTCTGACAACGATATCGTCGACGAAGAACATTCCACCGTCGACGAGGACAGTGTCGACAACGTCATTGTCAACGAGGATCTACACGCCATCATTGTCGACAGCAGTAACTATGGTATCCTCATTGCCATCGTCATCGTCGACGATCTCATCGACGGTAGCTTCATCTGTAAGGCTGTCGACGATTAAGATTTCCATGCGTTCGTCGTCGACGACTCCACCATCGATGAATTCTATATCTGCGCCATAGACAAGCTCGTCGACGACACTGTCGACAACACCGTCGACGAGGGAAAAACAGCACAGAAGCCAGGAAAAACTTACCATACAGCATACTTCACCTAGTAAAGTAACCCCTCTCATCAGTACAGATGAAGGGTGATGAAGAATCAGACGAGTTGGGACCATTTGGAACAGCACATAGCCCCTCACAGTTAAATGTGAAATATCAAGAAGAGGATGACGAGTATGGTGAAGCCTATGACACGCAGTACTATGTAGGGATCAGGCATACCCGGAGGATGCATACATACCAAGCTCTTTGCTGCCTGATCTCAGAGCGATGCTTGCTGATTACAGTAAGCATTTTCCACCTCAGGAACAGGGACAACCACAACCTCCTTCTTCGCCCGTTTCAAGGGTTACCACTCCACATCAGAGGCCAATCTCTTTACCACTAGCGAATGTGGCCACGCTGGACATGACCATACCACAGGACACGGGCGTTTCAGATCAAGAAGAAGGAGAGCTCCTTGACACTCAGTCGGAGTGGGACGAATATGTAATTCCAGCTCCTCCTCCTTCTCAGCTGAAAGTGAATTCTCCTCCATAGGACATCGGGGGACTCCATAATCTCTTGGAGAGAGTGGCTAAACGATTTGCCTTTCCAATGCCATCCAAGCAAACAGATTGCTTTTTATATGATTTTAAGGAGCCTTTCCAGAAATCTGTACGTTCCATACCGTTAGTCAACTTCATATGGGAAGAGGGTTTGAAAGTCATGCACAACCCTACTACAGTCACGGCAGTGCTTCCTCGACTGGACAAGAAGTACCAGGCACCGGAGGATGCCCCAGCATGTCTGACTGGTCACCCCATCCAGATTCAGTGGTCGCTCAGGCGGCACAGAGAAGATCCAAGAATCCCTCTGCTCCAATTTCCGCACCCTCGGACAAAGAGGGTAGGTGGTTGGACAATATTGGAAAGAGGTTTTTGTCAATGTCTAGCCTCATTATAAGAGTGACTAACTCCCTGGCAGTTTTAGCCAGATATGACAGACAACTATGGGCAGACATCGCCCCGCATATTGACCAGTAGCCGGAGGATGTTAAGTCAGAGGCAAAGAAGAAATTACATGAGGGGGAGTGTACGTCATCGGAACTGATAGATTGCGCTGTGGATATAGCCACAACTGCGTTTCGTCAGCTCGCAGGTGCGTCTGTCCTTCGGAGGCAAGGCTGGTTAAAGGCCACATCGTTCGATCCTGAGGTCCAGAATAAAATCTTAGATCTTCCTTTCGATGGCTAGGCATTGTTTGGAAAACATATTGATGAGACACTGCAGTCAATTAAATCCGACACAGATACAGCAAAATCTTTGGGAACTCTGCAGTTTTGGAAGCCTTCCTTTCGAAACACGAGTGGGTGTGGAATGCCTTCATATAGGGGAGGCTATCAGCAATACAGGTACTCAACATATCTGTCAATACTACATCCAAAGGCAACCACCACATGCAGCCTACGGCAGATCTGACTACAGAGGATGCTCAATTCGCCCTGCTAAAAACTCAGCTCACAGAGCATGACACAACCAGCGCTCCGGCTGCACCTACCATTCTCCTCCGGTTCTAGGCGCATAGATATCCCTGTTTTTCCAACAATGGTAGGTCATAACATCGGACAAGTGGGTCTTACAACTAGTAAAGCATGGTCACACTCTAGAGTTTGTCCAAATGCCTCCTCTCAATCCTCCTCGCAGAGCTTCACCGAAGTATCTAGAACCACTCAAAAGAGAGATCAACAAAATGCTCCTCAAAGGAGCAATAGAAAGTGTACCTCTATCACAGCAAGAAAGGGTTTTTTACTCCAGATTCTTTCTCATTCGCAAAAAGTGGAAGGACTGGAGGCCGATCTTCGATCTCAGAGAATTAAACACCTGTTTGAGAAAACAATCCTTCTGCATGTAAAGTCTACAGGATGGTTTATGTCTACACCAGACCTAAAGGATGCCTATTTCCACATCCTCATTCCCCCAGCCCACAGACAATACCTAAGATTCATGGTAGCCGGAAGCCATTTTCAATTTCGAGTCCTCCCTTTTGGCTTAAAGTCAGCTCCCAGGATATTTACGAAGTGCCCAGCTCCGATTGCAGCCTTTCTCATGAGAAGAAAACATCAGGTATTCCCATACCTGGGCGATTGGCTGATAAAAGCAAACACCTATACAGGAGCGCGCAGGTACACAAGAAAGTGCGTTTTCTTGCTCAACAGCTTAGGCCTGACTCTCAACTGGGAGAAATCCAAACCCCTACCATCACGCAGGATCACCTTTTTAGGGGCAAAACTGGGCAGTCAATCCACCATGGCATGTCCCACTTTGGAGAGGCAGCAAAAAATAATATCTCTAGCAAAATCGATTCAGAGAAAGGGCTACATTTCAGTTTGCCACTTCAAATCCTTACTAGGCATGATGTCACCATGCATACCTCTAGTTCCTCTCTGCAGGCTCAAGATGTGTCCACTGCAGGAGCAGCTCAATCTAGAATAGCTCCAGATTTCAGGAAGCTTCAAAGACCAAATAAACAAAACTCCATCAATAATCAAAGCTCTGGTGTGGTGGTCTCAAAGACATCATCTGTCTGTCAGCCTGTTGTTTCTCCATCGCCCAGCACCATGGACTATCACCACAGATGACTCCCTGGAAGGTTGGGGAGCTGTTTTACAAGACCTACGGGTAAGTGGCAAGTGGCCACTAGAATTGCGGTCAATGCACATCAATCTGTTGGAGCTCAAAGCAGTTTATCTGGCTTTACAGGCCTTCCTCCCAAAGATTGCTGATTCAGAGGTGGTAATAAGAACGGACAACACTACTACTAGGCATTACCTCAACAAACTGGTAGGCGCAAGATCTCTTCCTCTCTCCAGGGAAGCTCAAAGAACATGGAACTGGGTGTTTCAGCAAGGCATCATGCTCACAGCTGTGGACCTTCCAGGTATACAGAACACAATAGCGGACTCGCTCAGCAGACACAAATCGATATGTCATGAATGGGAACTGGACCAGTCCACAGTCAACCACATTTTGTTCCCATTGGGGAACGCCTAAATTCGACCTATTCGCCACCGAGCTTAACGCCAAATCCAATACTTCGCAAGCTGCCATCACCAAAAGGGATCATGGGGGAATGCATTTTCCATAGCTTGGTCAGGATCCTTTGCATACGCTTTTCCTCCAATACCCTTGATCCAGAGAGTCCTAACAAAGATGAAGAGGGAACCGTGCACTCTGATATTAATCGCTCCATACTGGCCTCGCCAACATCGGTTTGCAGAGCTTCTTCTTCTGTCAGTGAAGCTTCACATCCCACTGAAGCCATCTCCGCATTTGCTGACAATGAGCGGCGGGCAGATCTTGCATCCAGATCCTCAGTCATGCGATTATCAGTATGGCTCCTGAGCACAGGGAATTTGCACATTTAAATATTCCACAAGAGTACAGAAACATTCTGTCCAAAGCCAGAGCAGCTAGCACCAATAAAGCTTACTCTTCTAAGTGTAAAAGGTTTTGTTTGTGGTGTCACCAACAGCAAATTCATCCTCTTTCCTCATCTCCGGAACAAATATTACCTTACTTACTGCATTTTGCACAATCAGGACTTGCGCATTCCTCTCCAAAGGTGCACCTGGCAGCAATTGCATCTTACAGGTGCTCAGACTCTTCACCTTCGTGATGGTCCTCTAGATTGATAAAACGATTTCTGAAAGGACTTTTCAGAGTCTTTCCACCATTCAGACCTCCACCTCCCTCATGAAATCTGAATATTGTTCTTGTGAAAATTATGAAGCTGCCTTTTGAGCCAATTCATCAAGCTTCTCTGAAATTCCTCCCCTAGAAAGTTGCCTTACTTGTTGCCCTCACATCGACAGATGAGTCAGTGAGATACAAGCACTGTCCATACAAGACAGACTACTCTTGCTCACTAACCAGCATTTTATCCCAAAGGTCCCTTCAGATTTTCATCTGAATGAGCCCTTAGTTTTCAAGAATTTTTTTCCAGATCCGTTGACTCTAAACAGAGCATAGCTAGATGGATCTCCTCAGCAATTCAATTTTACCATCAGGCAGTGGGCAAGCCACTACATTCGTCTGTCCGTGCGCATTCGACGCAGACAGATTCTTCGTCAGCAGTGCTGTTTGCTGGGGTACCGCTGCAAGACATTTGTAGAGCAACGCCGTGGAAAAGCTGCCATACTTTTACCAGACATTACTGCTTGGAAGCACTATCTCAAGGAGAGGTAGCGGTGGGTCAAGTAGTCCTCAGGAACCTTTTCCAGTGAAGGTGAGCCACCTTTTTCATTCCACCATCCTGATGTCAGGTATGCACATTGTTTATGACTAATTGTCACAGATTCATATTAAATGCTTATGGTGATGTAATTATAATGTGTTAAAAAAAAGAAAGAAAAGAAAAATGAAAGAAAGAATTTGATTTGAAATATTGGTGTACGTTAACATGTTATCTGTGTGTGTCTTGAATAGATTGCTAGAGTATTACAATGTGCATATCTACTGCTTGCTAATCTGAATCAAGCATGTGAATCTATGAAAGTTCCAATACTGGAGTAAGAAAATTAGTTACTTACCTGTAACTGTAGTTCTCCAGTATTGAAATCTTTCATATATTCACATGCGACCCGCCCGCCTCCCTGGAGAAGGTCACCTTCACCTCTCTTTCTCTTTGTCATGTTATACACACTTGTGCTCTGAAAATCTGAGGTGCTGGAGCTTCTCTCAGGAGGGTTCTAGAGGGTGGTGTCTTCTGATTGGTGGATTCTGAAGTTTGGTCCTTTTTCATAAAATGACTCTGATAGACTGTTAAATTAAGAGGCCTAGGGCCCTTATGTTTAGATCTATGTTAACACTGCCTGGTTAAATTTACTGGGAGCTCCCATCTTGGCGACGCGGAATGATTCAAGCATGTGAATCTATGAAAGATTCCAATACTGGAGAACTACAGTTACAGGTAAGTAACTCATTTTCTTTTGAACAAGTTAATTGTCATCTTTTGACAACAGCACCCACAAGCAAAAACAAAAGAAAACATGAGTGGAAGCCAATAAAACACAACTTAACAAATAAAAGAAAGTTAGCTTTAAAAAAATAAATCTGTGCAATTTTATTTGCTGCTGGACATGTTTTTGCCAGTCACAAGCCTTCTGTTTGCGGGGCACTGGAAGTTAAAAAGAACAACATAGTACCTCGATCATGTCAGGAGCAGCGGATGGGCACTAATTAAGTTGAAATCAATTAGTGCTTGATCCCTGCTACATAAAGAGGAACGGAAATTATGCCATGCATGCCTTGATAAATTATGTGGCTCTTACAAAAAGTGCCACGCAAACCAACAAATGGTGAGCAACAGGCGGGCTCCAAGCCCTTTAATGTACACAGCAGTGTCTCATTTGCAAGACGCATGCACTAGCTCATGCACTCGCAGGCTTTACTCTAAAAAGTGGTTCGCTCACCTCCCGCTATTTATCGGCCAGTATCACTTATTGATAACACTACAAAGATTCTTGCCTGAATTATTTAAGACAGGGTTATGATTAGGGTCTCGGATGAGTCCGTTTACACTATTGTCAACACGGGTTTAGACGCAAAGTTGTAACTATTGAGCAGTGCCTTAACCTTAATTTGGTATGAGGCAAGTATACGGTGGCAAAAAAGGTTTGCTCTATTTAGCATTCATAGACCTCTCATCAGCATTTGATTGTGTAAATCGGGATCAATTATGGCCTTGCTTGCTTCTCGTCGTCTGGACATAGTCCTAGTTCATTTTCTTGCTTATCTGCTTAAGGACATGAGGGCACAGGTGCGCATCAGTATGCAGGGTGATGTGATGGGATATTGGAGTACATCGCAGAGGTAGACAGGGGTGCATTTTGGTCCCTCTCTTATTTATTTTATATATTAATTATCTGTTTTCACATTTGATTCAAGCCACTCCTGATATACTAGTAATCCAGGATAAACCAAACCCTGCACTCCTCTATGCGGATGATGCAGTACGTTTAACTCATACCCCCAGGGCTTTATGTCGGTTAATTCATGCTTTTGTTGATTTCATGTCTTCTCTGGATTTTCAAAACAAATTTAATCAATCCCATATTATGGCCCGTGGCCCTAAGTGCCTCACTTTATCGAATATGTCATTTAGCAATCAGTACCTGAGTAGTATTAATAATTTCCCTTATTTGGTTATTATTGTTTCTGTCCAAGGGTCTTGGGCCCCTAATATTGATCAGAGTTTCACTAAATTATTGTCAGCCGTTGGATCTCTATGTAGCCTTCCTCAGCCTAACGGTGGGGGGTTTACTGGCTCCAGCGCTAAAAATATATAACTCTCAGTGTTTACCCATTGCCATGTATGGGGCTGAGGTGTGGGGAATTGCCAAGTGTACAGCCATTCAACTGTAGAAGAATAGGTTCAGTAGAAGGCTATTGTCGGTCCCCATCTCAGCTTCGCATTTCATTTGTCACAATGAATTAGGACTTCCCTATATTGTTGATTTGATTAGGGTGCAGCCAATTATGTTATGGCTTGCCACCTGGCAAAAGTCAGAGGCTGTATTGACCAAGGAGATAACAAGGTACTGCTTGGCACTAGATTATGGCCTTTCCTTCCCCAGGATTGCCTATGTAAAAAGTGAACTTACCAAAGTAGGAATGCCAGGTTTATTTACACATCCATCTTTGTGTACTGGGGTAAATAAGAAAGCTTTAGCTAAAGCACTTTACGATTATGTAAAGCTAAGGCGTCTTAGGGATATGAAGGGGAAGCTCAGTGCTGATAAATATCTTTGCTTGAGGGAACTGAATTGTTTAACCGGTTATATGTGGCTTGCCCATACTTGCTGGGAGTTATCTTTGCTCTTCTGTTTTAGAGCGGGCAACAAACAATATATGCTTTGTTTTCCTTGAGATTTGTACATACCTTGACGCCAAGTTGTGCCCATGTGATGATTCATCCGGACAAACTCTGATCCATTTTTTGTTTTTTTGCACATTAATTGTCAGATACACTAAGCTTTTTCTATTCCCACTTTTAAAGAAATATTATTATGGTGTAGGACAGTGTAGACCCACCTAGAAATTGTTGCTGCTTCTTGCTAATGAAGAAGTTAATTTTTTATGAAGGGTAGTTTTTAAAGTTGGCTGTACGTAGTCACAGATCTATACCATTTTAGTAATTGTATTTTACTGTCTCACTGTGCATATTTTACATTTTAAATCTTTGCTGCTATGATTGCTATTGTATGTTTTTAAGTACTTTCATGCATGATAAATACATCAAAATAAATGTTTTTATTGATTGATTGATTGAGAGAGTTTGGTATCAAGTCTGCCACATAAGTACTGTATGAACACAGCGCACACAATCGAAGGTGTAGATACGCCTACAAATATGTTTTTAAACGTAAATTCAGCTATGCAGAATGAAAATAGGAGGTATACCTACTTGGATGAAATATTTTTGTAAAAAGTTATTTGGGATTACTGTGATACTTATATCCCAATGGTGATAGTTATTGAATAGTAAAATAAGTGGGAGCACTGGCCAGTGTAGTTGTGTGGAGTGTCACCTGGAGTAGTAATGACAACAGTAAGATGTTTTTCACAAACTGATGTCTGTATAAATTGCTCTCCTCTCAATGCCATTAAAGGAAATTATGGAAAGGTTTAAATGTGCTACCATTCAGGCAATGATGTATGGTCAAACAGATTTTATAAATTATATTTTGATGCAAAAAGTAATAATGGAATGAGATACCACCTAGAATGTTTTATTGGTGTTTTTACAATGTAGGTCAGTCTGTTGTTTATGTCTATTATGTGTGCACGTATTTTGTGGGATAATTTAAATGGGTGGTTGAAGACGCCGTGGGTCATGTGATCAAGGCCTTTTTTCGGGGCCAAAATGTGCAATGTCAGATGAAGTGCAAATAAAGTGCTGAACTTTTGCACAATGTGGGTCTGTGCCTGACTTTGTATGCAGAAGAGTACAGTATTTGTTCCTCTTACCAAAAGACCAAAAGTCCATACAGGAAGAAAAACTGCAGCAACCACAATCGTCTTGGAATAAAGTTAATCCGTTTTATTTGGCAACGAAATAACCACCTGACGCATTTCGGAAATCGTTGTTTTCTTGTTCACGGGTATTTGACCTTGTCCATACCTTAATTTCTTTATATTCACATGTTTCAATACAAAGCAACATAATCAACGGGCTTGGAACACTTTCGTTTTCGTACACAATTACAGCGGCCATCTTAAAACATGCATATCAACCCCATTTGAGTGTAATTAAGTCTGTATACATGCAGCCAACTCCGGCCGCGCACAGCCAAAGGCCGTGTATGGCGCATTACTAGGTTGTTAGAGGCCCTGCAGCAAACCCCCACTGTGAACTGCCAATGGCCGTTTCCATTGGCAGTTGGATTACCATATTGTAATGAAAATTACTTTATGTTAAAAGAACCACAGAAATTCACCGAAAAAAACAAAGGTTACAGGGACGTTATAGTTAGGAAATAGAATTTAAAAAAACATTGAGAATCACTTTAAAAACCAAAGCTTATAGAGATGTTGTAGTTAGGTTTTGAATTTACTCTTAAAAAAACAAAGGTCGTTATTGTTAGGTTCTGACTTTACTTACACAAAACCATAGGAATTCAGAAGTTATCTTTAGAGTTATTTCAAGTAACTATAACTTATGCCCTAAGGTAACTATAACTCGTGCCCTCACCATGCACTGCCAATTAACCCAGAAATTACAGCATTCATGACAACTTCTATAACGTCATTAGAAATATAAGTGAAGCATTAATAGTCAAATATTGAAGGAAAAACTGTGCAGGGCTGGGGGGGCATGTTATAAATACTTTAAATAACTCTAACTATAACTGCTGAATTTCTATGGTTTTGTGCGAGTAAAGTCATAACCTAACAATAACGACCTTTGTTTTTTTAAAGTGATATAAACACATATACACACACATAAATATTGTGCCTGCAGTAGGCTATGTGGTGAGGGGCACGTGTACTGTAACTGCTATTTGCAGAGGGAGTACTCAGTTCCTTTTAATTGTGCTCTGCATTGCTCTCATCAGCTGACATCCCAGAGTTGAGTGGACCTTCTGGCTTTTTTATATGCAGATGGAATAATTAGCCAACTTCTGAATCGAGCAGTGTTTGTTGCACAGCCTTCACCAAACCATGGTGACTGCTATTGTTGTTTTAATCATGTTTTTGTTGCAGACAGGGGTAACCTGTTTGTTTTACAATGTCACCTATTTAGCTACCATTGAACTTCCTTCAAGACCTGATGAAGTGATTAAGCCATAGAAGGTCTTTACATAGGCATACCCTGTATAGACCTTTACATATGCCATGGGACATTCATGGCCTCAGTAGAGTTCTTAGGAGAGATATGTGCAGGAATTTTGAAACATATTGTTGCTGTGGGGTTGGATGTATTTGACTAAGCCAGCAAACAATGGGGTTTAAGATATGGGAATAATGTTATTGTGGGAATAGAAAGGTACACGTTTTATTCTAGTGCACAGCAGGAAAATGAAAGAATGATGAGTGTGTGGCAATCATGAGATCATTGGTGGTGTCTTGTGACTTTGAGCAGGTAAAATATGAACAAGTGTTAGGGGATCTGATAATAATTATAAGCAATAAATATAAGATGCATGAAAGGCACTGATTGTGCTTGGGCCTGTCTTCAAAGGCAGCTGTCAACATATCGAAAGGTATTGGAAATTCTTTAGTCCAAGAAATGGGAGTAAAGCCCACTGGTACCTAAACGACCAAAGGGACAGAAAGGTAAAAGGTGAAAGGACACAAAGTGTTATGATGCTGTAACTAAACGACCAAAGGGACAGAAAGGTAAAAGGTGAGAGGACCAAAGGGTTAGGCATAAAGAGCAAAGCCAGCAGTGTTATAGCTGTGGTATGTAGTTATTCCATTGTTGGATTTTTAGGGGTGTTCAACTGTGGACACATTTTGTAATAATGTGTAAGAAGAAAGGCCATTTTGGTTGCGTCTGTAACAGTACACCTATAGGGAAAGGAAATTTGATAAGTAAAGAAGTGGAGGATGTTCTTAATCTCAAACTAGGATGAAGATTGAGAGATCATATAATTCAGAGCAGGTTACCGCCTACTATTATTATGATTGATGATGAGCAGATATAAATTATTGTATTTTTGTGTTCTTTGTATTCCATCATAGAGCATCATTTTTCTAAGGAAGTAAGGCCAGGTAGAGGCCATACACAGTAAATGAGGCCGGGAGGTATTATGAGCCACAAGATAAACATTGTAAGATTTGCATGGACAGATTTAGACTTCCACTGAAGATGTACTAAGGGGCTTTTATGATACTAAGGGTGAATCAATTCTAGGATGTCCTTCTCAGGAGAATGTAGGCATCAGATGAAATCCCAAAGCAGTACCACCAGACTACTCCATGACAGGGGTTTCAAATACCAAATCATAGTGAAAGAAAATGCTGTCCTGCTATGCTATAAATTCAGGAATTTGCTCGTAAAATATCATGAGAAATTGAAGGGGATATAGCAAGATACATGTGTCAAGTACATTATTGGTAAGCTGTTCGAATCTCTCACTTGGGTTTCTTCAATACTAATATTGTTGAAGGCTTCAGGAGATTTTTGCCTGCATAGAATTGTGCAGCTTAAATTGAACTATTGGAGTGACTAGCACCCATTCCCTAAATTAATGAGCTGATTTCAAACTTAGCTGGAGCTACATAGTTTTCCACAATGGATCTTGCCAGCGCTTACCACCAAGTAGGGCTTCATGTGTAGTCCAAGTTCCTTATGACATTCAAAACATTAGAGGGGTTATTGCAAAACAGAAAGATGGCTTTTGGATTAGCTAGTGTTACTGATGTGCTCCAATGAAAGATACTCTTGAAGGGGCCAGAGGTGTGGTAGTATTTCAGTTTGACGTTTTACTTTGAGTGGATTGCAGGGGGCATGGCAAAAATTTACATGAGTTCTGAAGACCTTGATAATACGTGTTTCCACCTTGAGGGTGGACAAGTGTCAATGTGCACAAAACAGTATGGAATGTTTAGAACATTATAGCTCACCATATGGCATTAGGCCCAAAGCCAAACATGTCAAGACAAACGTCCAAGCACCTACACTGAATCCAAACAATCATTTACCTCACTTGCTTAGTTAACAGAATTTTATGCAAAATTAATTTGGCCCAATGGACAGAAAACAGAACCTTTTAGAGTGCTGCTGGGAGAAGATATGCAAAGTGTTTTTGGGTCTCCAGCCGGACTAAGGATTTCCACAATTGAAGCAGGAGATTGTAAATGCACCATGTCTAAAGCCATTTGTAGTGCAGGAGGGTTGTATCTTGAGCGTAGATGTGATTGTTGTGGTAACTGGAGCTGAAAGATGTACAAACATTACAGAATGTTAATCTGGAGCTTAAATTTTACCATTGGAGCAGATGACAAAACAACAGTGCACATTCTTGCTCCTAGTGGTAAAAATCTGACAGCTATGTTAATATGATACTTAGTGAGACTGTAAACTTTCAGCAATGTGGAGGAGTATGTGTCAGGCATGAGCAACATACATGCAGATTGGATATCTTGGATGTCTTTGAGTTCCACAAATTAATTGTAGGAAGGGAAATTAAGTGTGAGTTAGCTTTTATAGACAAAGAGATGGTGGATGGAACCTGCCAACATTTGTGCAGCTATTCTGTTCTATTGTATTCTAAAATACAAGCAGAGTTGGGTGTGGTGGATGGTATAATCAACTGTGTTGACAAAAGTGTGCTTCTATTTAGACTGTGAAGGAGAATATTCCAACATTGTCTTGTAATTCATCAAAGCATGTCACCCACCAAGAGAATTATCTACTACTATTAGCCTGCTATAGATGACAACATTAATAATTGGGTTTAGCCGTTATGAGTCATGCTTGAGTAGTCTCTAGCCCACCAAACTCTTCAAAGTAAAATCTAAATCTGTGAATGTTTCAGAAGGTCCTCATAGACATTTGGTAGTCAACATCATAGGTCCCTACGCTGTTTTGCCTCATAAAGAGGCGTTTCAAATTGTGATTATTGCAGGAAGGTGAAAATTTTTGCTATGGATACTGAGATTGAGTTCATGAATGATATATTCTTTAGGTAAGTATTACCAGAAACCATAGTTTCTGAAATGGTCTTTAGTTTGACAGTGCTCATTTGGGAGTTTCACATAGGCACATAGTTGTTTTCCACTCTGAAATAAATGGCCAGGTCGGGAGGTTCAGCAAAGTTACTATGGAAACTGCACAGTTGATGTACAAAAATGTGTTGAACTGTAAGATGGGTCTTTAAGAGATGTCATATTACATGACCAAGCATCAGGGTACATGGTATACCCCTTTTCAGTTACTGCATAGGCAGTTACCTTGTGTGCAGCTGTTTTCCATGCTGGTTAGGAAGGAAGCACAAGATTTCATAGGACACATATTAAGGAGAAAATGAAATGTTACATGGACAGAACCTAAGGCAAACTCACCAAGGTAGGTGTCAGAAATGACAACTAGTAGAAGTCAAGTAACGGACATATGTGGCAATGGTATTTCTGTGTGGTTGCAACCCGTGGAAGTTATACAAGTTTCCTAGATAGCAGTGAGGGAAAGATGTGATAAGGTCTGGAATCTAGTAAGAGTATCTGTTTACAGAGGTTGTGATAAAACATCTTGATCATGGGTACACAAAGGTGACGGTGTATTTTTGGATTTCGATATTGAAGACCAACGGCCAAGAAAAGGCTAGCGGAATTGGACTCATAAGCCCTGTCGGATTTGAAGCGCCAGACTGCCAGGCTGCCTGGTAGCAGCAGCCTGGCGGTAGCGGCATTTCCACCGTGGCATCTCTGCCAGGGTCATAATATGGTGGGCGGACCGCCACTACCGCAGCGGTCCGCCCTCCATCCGTGAGTCTGGCGGTCTGTGGACCGCCAGACTCATAATGAGGGCCTTTGTGGTGAGCAATAAGTGAACTATGTTTCCTTTGGGAAGGTTTGAGGGAGTTATATTAATACTCCTTACTGTTATTTCTGGCAGTATCCTGTTTCCTGGGTGGAGGATGGCAAGTGTGGAAGAAAGGCGAATGTGAACAGCATGTGGTCAGTGTGTGGGGTGTGTGACAGTTGCGATGTTGGTAGTTTGAAATAAGAAGTTGCAGTGTGCGGGTCTTCCCTTTTTACTCTGTACATTTGTACAAATAAAAGTATATTATATCCACAGACCAGCATTGTGGTCATATCACACACATATGCATTTAGTTTTGTGTGAGTTTAAGTATTTTTTGCTTTTAAAAGTAAAAGCACTAACTGGACATTGGTTTATTCAGTACTGTTGTATGGTTTGCGGAGTTCTGAGTTTCTAACCCACACCAACTTGTTGAGTAAGCCCTGGATAGCTATACTTTGCTATATGAGGGACTAGTGCTGAACGGTAGACACGGCTTCTCAGTTTGAATCCAAAGTGGATTGGTCCCAAGGCACTAGAAATACAACATTACTGTTTCCACAACGGGAAACAAATGATTACCACAAGGCTGTTGGAACCAGCTCCCACATTCTCACATAAACTACAATGGAGCTGCATTGTTGTTCCTGACGTCTCCAGAAGAAACCAGATATTCTACTAACCATCTCCACCACACCACCTTGTTGAGTAAGCCCTGGATAGCTATACTTTGCTATATGAGGGACTAGTGCTGAAGGGTAGACTCGGCTTCTCAGTTTGAATCCAAAGTGGATTGGTCCCAAGGCACCAGAGATACAACATTACAGTTTCCACAACGGGAGGCCAGTAACAAATGATTACCACAAGGCTGTTGGAACCAGCTCCCACATTCTCACATAAACTACAATGGAGGTGCATTGTTGTTCCTGACTTCTCCAGATGAAACCAGACATTCTACTAACCATCTCCTCCACACCCAAAGGTATCGCTTTGAAAGCTTCAATAGATGCAGTGCCAATCACCCCAATAGCATGCCATGCACACTCTGTGCCTGCAGCAACACAGTGTGCACAGTGTATCATGATGGGCTGTAGAATACCTACTCATAATATGGCAGCCTCGTCCCAATATAGTGGCACAGTAGCATGGACTGTTGGGTGGTGCGTGTTGCAGTAACAGTCAAATGGCTTATCATTGGCCTGGCAGTCGCAGTGAGGGCACAGATAAAAAGACTGAACAGGAGAATGAATGTGATGCCTGTAGGTTATTTGAAAATGTCCATTGTTGTGACCTTCCTTAGACTGAGTGGAAAGGAGTTTACGCATAGGAATACCAGAAAAGAAAATTAACTGCATCTTGAGGCAGCATACTGTGGTGTGAGGTTTGTGTTGCAATATTGGTTTTATGATAAAAGGCAGTGGGTCAGTGTATCTTTAGAAGGAGTTGTAGTTTACACTGAGCCAATCAGTTTGACCTTTGTAGTAGCAAATAAAGTGGATAAGTGGTTCTTAAGAAAGTAAAAGAGGACTGAGACGCTAAAACGTAAGACCTTTTTCAGCTGATTTGAATGAGCAGTGACAGAGCCCAGAAGAAGAAAACAATAATAGTCCAGCTTGTTGAGGATTAGTATTTAACAGGATACAGTCAGAGTGCAGGGTGAGGTGCAGCCATATTTTGCTCAAACTCATTAAATAATAGAAGACAGAGATGTTGGTTGAAGTAATAAAGATGAATGATTTAATTTGTATGTCTAAGGTTACAAGCGGCAAGTAAGGAACAACACAGTAGATAGATTTGTATGGAGCTGCTAAGGACAGGTAAATATTTGTGTTTTCAGAGTTTATCGTTAAGATGATCGTCCGGGTATAGGAAAAAGCCTTAGGAGCCCAGGGAAAAGCTTATAAACATAAACCGACAATATGCATTTAGTAACGATGCTACAGGGTCCTGTTGCAATTAGGAAGGATGTTTCCCACATTTGGGCCTGACAACATGACATGCTCTGCAAAAAGACAACGCCACAGAAAAAGTGCCATAGAAAGTTACTGCTGAAAAGGATGCGAGGCCAAGAATATAGAAATGTGTTTAGAAGACAAATTCCACATGCACAGTGACTACCCCATAAGTTTGACTAACCCTATTGCACACTATGCATTAAAAGACTGTGAAACAGAAGCAACCCAAAACGACAAGTTGCTACCAAACACCCGTAACCGCAGAAAGGAAAATTTGTTTCAGAGGCAAAGTTGAATGATGAATTAACAATGATTATCTGGATAGCTGAAATCACTGTTATCCTACTTTTTTATATTATAGATATTTTATCTGAGCACTGCTTATGGGAAATTGCAAACAAGCATTCCTCCTTGAAACACAAAAACACTAATACAGTACCGTGCAGTAAATTGCATCCGACTTAAATGCTGAATTATGTTCAAAGTCAAATGCATGCATCTGAAAGAATCTAACTGTCAACAACTGCAGTGGGTAACACAAAATTGTACACATCTAGGACAAATTATGAACTCCTTTTCTTTGAGAGGAACGGAAGAACGAGAATACGACAGGAACTCCTTGGAAGTACCTTACATGTTTGGAATGTCCTATCAACCGAACATCAAACCGAGCCTGACTATTGGCAAATATGCTGAAAAATATAAGCCTAATAGTTTCAAGACAAACCAACCTTCACGCATTGCACTCTCCCACCTTCTTCCAGCTGAGAGGCTCTTCCTTTCTTGCGCATATTTGTCTTAAACAATACACTAGCACTGTCAGGTGATATTGCTCACCTTGACTTATGATAAAGTACTCAAATGCCCTCTTGGACCTGGACAAATATGTAGAAGACCTTTGCGTGAATTAATAAAAATATGAAAAGAACAATTTATTGCAATTGTCTGCATCAATTTGCACGCAAAGTACTACGTGGACAAATATTTGGATCTACAGTATAATTTGATGTAATTATTTTTCAACATTTTAAATGGCAATAATTATAGATGAAAAGTATTGTGAGGAAGTGAATTGTTGTGCAGTGACCCGCAGTCTAGTCCACAGAGATAAACAAGGAAATACAGTGCATCCCTGTCCTTTACCTTTGCACTGGCGCACAATTGACTGCCTAGCACCAATGCAGGCACCCTGCCTGTGTTGCATGCAAAATTGTTTTTGTGTAGCAAAGGGCACCTTGCTGCACAAAAAACAATCCCAAGAGGCATTCTTTCCATGTGTGCTGCAGAATGCAGCATACATGGAAAGAGGAAAAAACAAGGAGAAATGAAATATTTCTCCTTGTTACTCCACCCCTGGCAGGCGTATGGTTTTGACCCTGCTCCAGGTTTACATGATTAAGGAAATCTGGAGCAGCATCAAAAGCCTACCTGGCCAGAGTAAGGTAACACAGTGACTTGTGCTGCTTTGTCTTAGTCCGTATCTATGAAGCCATGAAAAACCACAAAAGTGACTTTGTGTGGCCTCAAAGATACAGGTGAGAGGTTTGCGCCGCCGGAGCTTCAAAACAAGTGGCATTCCGGTGGTGCAAACCTCTCATAAATAGGCCCCTAAGAACTTAAGTCTAGATGTACTAATATTAGGAATACTGATTTCCTGATTGCAATTCTCTCCGAATCGCAATTAGGAATTAATATTCTTAATGTATGAAATGCCTTTGAGTTTCATAAGCGATTCCTAGTGGGTTGCAAATAGACCTACCACATGCATATTAATGAGGTAGATCGCAATTTGCTACCCATTAGGAATTGCAGCCATCAAAGGGATGGTGGCCTACTGGGCTCAGCAGACCACCATGTATGTGATTGCTTTTTTAATAAAGTAGTCTTTTTTCTTTCTTTTTTTTTTAAAATGCAGTCTGTTTCCTTTAAAGGAAAACAGGATGTGTTTAAAACATTTTTTTTTTAATTAAACTTTGCAGTTTCAATTTTTAAGAGTAGGCAGTGGTCCATGGGATAAGACATTGATATATAGAGTAAATTAAATCTGTAAACCACCATGCAATGAATTGCTTTTAATGTCCATATCACAAATTAGAAACAGCATCATTTCCATCCTAGAAAGGGAATGTAGGGGAGCCAAAGCACTGAGTAGGAGCTGATGTAAAACAAATGCTTACAAATGGCCGTGATGAAAAGTTGTTTTATATGTATTGAGTCTCCAGAAGCATAGGAACTTCTAGGAACGAAAATAACTAGTAGGAGGGCTATATAAATTAATCACCGTGTTGCTGTGGGCAACGGGAAGGAAGCAGGTAAGTCTCACTACGCTTAGACACACATGGGGCGCAGGGGGACTGGAGGTGCCTCACTTAGAATTATACTAACTTGCTGCAGAGCTGCAACATGCAGTGCACTGGTTTGCTGCTGCTGCTGAGAACTAGAAAACACACTAATTAACCGAGGTATGGGGACCACTCCCTACCGGAGTTGTTGATGATGGGCTCTGGTGTCCCAGCTGGCTACTGGCTGTAATCAGGCGGTCTTGTGAGACATGGGAACGAGTGGTTAAAAGGGTGCTGTGTAAGGGTGAACTTTGCCCCAGAAACACCTTAGTGGGCTCTCAGGCCCTTCCTTCAGATTGGCAAATCAATGTATTTGGCTCAGTGGCGTGAGGGGGATGCAAAACCTTAGGCGACTTATACCGAGAAGGCCGGTTTATTACCTTGCCAGATGCCCTAACCACCTTTGTACTAGACTTGGGCAGTTTCTTCATTATGCTACTATATCAGCAACAGCCTGAACAATTTGGCCCTCCTTCCCGGAGACAACCCCAGAGTCCCAGATACTGGGGGCCTTGTTGAACCTGGGGGGATCAGGGGAGGGTGGGGAGGAATGCAGGTTGCTGTCACTTCTCTATAGAGCATTACGAGAGGATCTACCGATGGGGGCACTCCCAGTGTAAGAAAAATGTCAAACCTTGCTGGAAGATCCCATTGCACTAAAGGAATGGGTCACTATTCATGAAGGGGTTAGGACAGTGTCCTCTAATGCCCGCTTTAAGTTGACACATTATAATGTCATACACCTGGCGAACTTATCTCCTAAGACCTTTCATGTGATCTATCCAGCATGGCCCTCACCCTGTCCGAGATGTGGCCAAGTGGACGCAGATTTCATACATATGATGTGGTAATGCCCGGATGTCGTAAACTATTGGGAGGAGATCCTGTTGCCCTAAACGAGGCCACTGAAAGCACCTTTCCTAGGGAAATGGACAATGCCTCTTGGGACGGGTCCTGATTAGAAAGAAAATGAAAATGAGCAGGAAGTTTCTAATGTTGGGCCTTACATTGGCTAAGCGAAGGCTGGCGATAAGGTGGCTGTCCCCTAAGGCTCCCACATTGGTTGAGTGGAAAAAAGACATGGTTGAATAGGCGAATGCAGGATAGAGCCATATGCATCAGACCCGCAGGGACACTAAGGGCCATATTTATACTTTTTGACGCAAAATTGCGCTAATGCAGTTTTGCGTCAAAAAAATTAGCGCCGGCTAACACCATTCTGAAGCGCCATGCGGGCGCCGTATTTATTCAATGACGTTAGCCGGCGTTAGCCGCCGGCGCTGCCTGGTGTGCGAGAAAAAAAACGACGTACACCAGGCAGCGCCGGCGTAGGGGGATATGGAGCTTGGGCGCCAAAAAATGGGGCAAGTCCGGCTGAGGCAAATTTTTCGCCTCAACCCGATTTGCGCCATTTTTTTCGACTCCCAACCCCCATTGAAATGACTCCTGTCTTAGCAAAGACAGGAGTCATGCCCCCTTGCCCAATGGCCATGCCCAGGGGACCTCTGTCCCCTGGGCATGGTCATTGGGCATAGTGGCATGTAGGGGGGCACAAATCAGGCCCCCCTATGCCACAAAAAATAAAATAAAAAAAACATACCTGAACTTACCTTAATGTCCCTGGGATGGGTCCCTCCAGCCTTGGGTGTCCTCCTCGGGTGGGCAAGGGTGGGCAAGGGTGGCAGGGGGTGTCCCTGGGGGCTTGGGAGGGCACCTCTGGGCTCCTTCTGAGCCCACAGGTCCCTTAACGCCTGCCCTGACCAGGCGCTAAAAAACGGCACAAAAGCGGCCGTACGTCATTTTTTTTGACCCGCCCACTTCCGGGCGTGAATTTTGCCCGGGAGTGTAAATACGGCGCACATGCCTCGGAGTCAATTTTTTCGACGGGAACGCCTACCTTGCATATCATTAACGCAAAGTAGGTGTCCACGCTAAAAAATGACGCAAACTCCATGGACTTTGGCGCTAGACGTGCCTAACGCCAAAGTATAAATATGGAGTTAGTTTTGCGTCGGAATTGCGTCAAAAAAAACGATGCAATTCTGGCGCAAACAGAGTATAAATATGCCCCTAAGCTTGCAAATGACTTGTGGGCCTGGGCAGCCATGCTAAATGACCTGCTAGACCCACCCCCACTGATATACCACAAGAGGCGGGGGCGATTGGGTAGAGCCCAGACATGGAGGCCGGACACATTGACACTATGGAGAATGAGACTGGCTCTCCTGACCTATCTGAATGATGTAACATATGGAGGGTAGAACTGATGCCAAGAGGGGAGTTGTAGCGGAGGGAAGGACTCACACTCGACAACAAATGTATGTATCATGAATACTAATGTTTAATATGCCAAATTGTACCTTTATGTTGTATTAATGTTGTGGGAAAAAAGCCAATAGAAACCTATTTTTAAAAAAACTAGTAGGATCGCTGTTAAAGCGATATTTTGGGACAAAATGGGACATATGCGAAATTGTAAGAACATAGCAACGAGAAATGAGGTAGATGTACAAAGACATTGAAAAACAATGTGCAACAAATATTCAAGTGTTGAAGCATAAATTAAAAGCAAATGTGAAATGAGACAGAAGGTTTATAAACAAAGGTGACAAAAATAAGTGCTTTGGATTACAAGTGATTTAGAAGAAAGAAAAGTGAAAATCCTAATATTGGTATTATAGGCGTGAAGGAAAGTACCAAAAAAAACAAAAGTACACAGTTCCAGCCAATAGACTAGTACAAATGTATACAGTAAGTAATATAGTCTATGAATCTGCTCTTATTTGAACAAGAGCCCTCACTCACCAAATGGTGACATGCTTCATCATCGGGCTTTTGCTCCTCGTCAGGCTGGCACTGCAATGCCTGATGGGCCGCTCGTGGGGGCTTTTGCCAGAGATCTTTTGAGTGTAAACAATGCCGGTAGCTGAGTGCTGGTATGTGGGATTGGTATATGGGTATGTGAAAATAAAAATGGCTAAAGGTCTGGAAATATCGTATTTAATCAACCCAGACCCCTGTCATGATTAAAAACAGAGTGTGGGTAAGGATTAGAAGTAATGTCTAGTCCACCCTCGGAAACAAAAAAACTGTCAGTCCCTGAATTGGGGGAATGTGGAGAGTTAGAGTACAGAACTAACTATACTTCTATCATCGGGGTCAACATGTTTCTTGCAAAAAATGTCTGTTAAGATCAGTGCGATTTTTTTCAGGACCAAAAAACGTACCTAATCCACATGTTATAACCCAATACGGGATTTCTTCGTACCACAAAAACCCTCCTTGTATTAAATGATGGGCCCCATCGGGATAGCGATAAGCATCAGTGGTCCATGCTTGTATAGACAAACCCGCTCGTGTGGATAACCTACCCCTGCTCCGCCACCGGGTGGATAACCTACCCCTGCTCCGCGTCCCAAAAAAAAGGGAAAGTACACGAGCAGTACTTACTGGGCCACTTTATCCAGACAGTATAGCATGATGTAGACTTCAAAAGAAGGAAATAAAGTGAAAAAAAACAGAATACTGTGACAGAGGTTTCTGATTGAAGGTGGCAGAATGTGTTAGTGTAAGTTAGGGGTAGCAGGAAATCATCTTTTCTCAGGCGAGATCTAAACACCTACAGATGATCCTCTTGTGTACATCAAGCAACAGCAGTGGCAAATGATAAAACAATAGCAGGACGCCATTAAGGTTGGAGATGCACTTATTTAGTCACTTGATTAATTATATCTTCATATACTTGCTCGAATCACACATTATCACGGAAAGGATTAGTCAAGAAAGGGCGTTAATGTGACTTGGTCAACACCCAGATTATGGCTTCAATCATGCTTACCCTAGGTGTAAATACAATTGTAGATTTGAGAGTCTCTGTGGTTGTTCTAAAATAGTAATAATTACTTATCATGTTTTCTTTGTCAGATTATAAGGTGCAAGGCAGCGATTTGCTGGGAACCCAACAAACCTCTTTCTATAGAAGAGGTAGAAGTTGCTCCACCAAAGGCCCATGAAGTACGGATTAAGGTAAAAATAACATTCAAATCAGTACTTTATGTGGGCATGAAACCAGAGTCGTACTGGCACTAAGGCAACCAGGCAGTGCTCGATGGGCTACTCTCACAGCTCAGTTAGTGGGTCGTTTTTTAGCAGTTTGCAGACCTGTTTTATGACTAGGTGGGACTTTTTTTCTGTTGATTTCAGTGATATTTCCAAAAGCATTGCCTACAGCAGAAATAAAAGCATGCAGTCTCCCATATGTTGCAAAATGCACATACAGCGTGACATTACAAGTTCTTAAATGGCCTGATTTGTAAAGGTAGGCCACTTTTTCAGCTATCTTGATGGCTAATGGGGGCTCTTTTATTATGGTACCCGGGCCTATTTTTTGTCACAATCCGACGCTGCATGAAACTGGTATGAAACTATCAGATGTACCACATGATTCAACACATTCTAGTATTGCAGCTGCAATAACATATCCAGGGCCATTGTTATGAATTCCCGATTTTCCTTATTAGCCAAAAAAAGGCAAACTGTTTAGTCTGCAGTGAAAATAAATTATGTTCTCTGCTCAGACACGTCAAATTTACTATGAATTCAAAAATTATAATCTGGAATTAATGCATTTTTTTGCACTTTGCAATAGCTAAGTAGTCACTCTTTACCATCCAGTTTCTTAGAGGATTTTATGCCGTTATGGTATAGCGATCCCAAATGCACTCTGACGTCTGATGGAATTAATAGAAGGGCGTTTGTCTCCAACAGGAAAGACACACCCCGCGCATATTGATAGATTTGCAACTAGTTGTAAACAAAAATGAATTCGTCACATGAAAATAATTTGTTTGACTGTTGATTGTAATAGGACTTTTTATGCATGCCAATGCTCTTGAAGCAACGGTTATTTCAAGAAAACACTGTGAATGTACAAGTGTTCCAAATATGTTGCATCTATTTTTAAAGGTTGATGTCTGGAATCCTGTAGAGCCTCCTACTGGTCACTTGAATAATAACTATGAGTAACGTACAAAATAGTTTTGAAGTGCGTTCTTGCTGAAAAGGGGTGCTTCTAGAAATCGATGTTGTATAAACACAGAATAAGCCCGACTCAGGGCTTGGAGACAGGATTGAAAATATACAGTAGATTGAGTGCGATGTATAAAAGCGATGTGTCTTCTGTAACAAAAAGGGCATACATGTAAATTTGTATACTCCTTAAGGGAGCGTGGGCTGTCTTACACCAACTATTTTACCTTGGGGGGTATTAAGGGTAGAAATAACAGTTTTATCTTTGCTTCCAAGCAACACAGAGCAATATTTTCAAAAATGTGTCTACACAATGGATTTTGTTGCCTTTCTTTGGAAACCCTTGTATTGTGGTTCCGTGTGTATCAATTCGTTTGTGTTAAAATGGTGGAACAGCTAAATAAGAACTTCCCAAAAATGTGCCACATATTATGTTTTGTATAACACAATATGATCACTAACATATCTTTTCTCTGCCTTCAGCTTCCTGCATTATAGTGTCCTGCATGTCTAAAAAATTTCAGTGGCCACTAATATAACATGGAAAAGAGTTTATAAAACCCTATTTTATCTGCGTTAAATGAGAAAAACATTTGGATACTAATGTTTCTTTATAAGGTGTAAAATGTGGGAGTGGGCGATAAATTCTACTCTGCCATTGGAGTTGGCAGATTTTTGGCCACTCCACGTTATGCTTGTAACAGGGTGTTCCAGACAAATTCTTCCAACCGCTGCATGGCAGAGTTTTTTCTCGCATGTGGTTTGCCAGCTGTATGTTGCAGAGCGAGAACTGGCATTCCATAGCGTGATTTTTGGACACTAGAGGAGCACCCAGCAAGGTTTGCTCACAGCGGTGAGAAAGCTATCACTCGAGTAGTAAATCTACTCGAGCAGCAACAAAAGCAACTCGAGCAGCAGTGCCCTCTGAAGCGCTGCGTGGTGCAGTTTGTGCTTCTTTTTTTCTGAGCAGTTCGAGCTTCCGGCGCTAAAAATCAGCACAAGCAGCGCAACATACCAATTTCAACCCATTCGTGGAACTCTGCGGAATCTTGCAGAGTTTTCATGTAACTCCGCAGAGTGAAACTCCACGAGTTCCGTCCACCCATAGTACAATGTGGAAAAGAATTACAAACAAGTTCTGTACTTGCCAGTAAGGAACCTGCACTTAAATGAAGGGTCAGGTCACAAATAAGTTTGACTGTAACTTCTACTTGCAAGCAACTTTTACCATTGTGTTATTAAAGCAGACTTGTAGAGTTGTAATGAGTGTCAATTACTTGAGTTAACCATAATGCTCTTGACCTATAAACTGATCTCATACTATGTGATCCTAGGCAAATATTTTATTTCACTGACTCGCCTTTTTGTACATTATTATGTATCAAATATGTGAGTGCAGTATGTCTGCTGAACAAAAAACTCTTTTGTTTGACTGAACAGACTAACCTTTAGCTCCTTGTATAATGTTGAATCTAACCCAAATAAACATATAGATAAGTGTACATATGACCCCTGACTTGCTTCTTAGTTCACTAATAAATAGCACTGTCATCAGGGCGAGTGTAAGAATGTTTCTCAGTTTATGTTTAAAAACTTTCATTTTTAATAAATATATTACTAAACCATGATTTGGTAGTACACTGCCTTTTACAGCCAGCACAATTTGAATTGAAATAGCTACAAGCTTTTACTGTGAGATGCAGTTTTACTGATAAAAATATATAGTGTACCAACATTAATGTGTAGATATCAAGTTTCAGCTAAAATGTATCATTTGCATATCACCAAGTGAAGCGTTCTTATGTGTATTGTTCGACTTAAAATGAATGCTTCCATTACATTTCATAATTACAAAAATGTGCTTTTCTAATTGCTGATATATTTTGAAATATTTTATACAATTTATGTACAAGCTATTTAAACGTGTCTTGGAAAAAATTCTGCCATATTACAGCGTTTCATTTCACCCCAGCATGATTTTCAGACAGTTCACTTTACTAAATACTCTTACTTGTCAGTCACAGAAAGAAAAGTAAATATCACTCTCCATTACACAATTAGCAGCAATTTGTAAGAAGCCATAATCTGGCATTTAATATCTGCCTATCAATACACAGAAACTGTGATAAGACAAAAAGAGGATTTAAAGGCATCTTGATTGCTCATTCACACTTTGAATGCACAGAACACCTATTCTTAGCCAGCTAAAGCTCCCTCGTCAAAACAGACTAAAATAGCTTGCTGTAATACTATCTAACTCTTCATAGTGAGTAGAAGGTTTGAGGCCCTTTGTGCATATTTGTTGTGTCGTGCTTTGTGGTGGTAATGTGTTTTGTTGTTTGGTCGATTTTTGTATGGTTGAACTGCATTATTGCATTGTGGTATTGTTATGTTTTACTGTGGTTGATGTGTTGTGCTCTGTTATATTGTTATTTCGCATTGTGATATCCTATTTGTAGGAAATTGCCATCGTATTCTTCTAGCCTCTCCATATGTTTGCCCTATCTACTTTGCCGGCTTTAGATCCATGGGCACTTTCCCTCTCCTAGCCAGTAGTAAAGCATCTGTGCTCCCCCTTTAAACATGATTGACCTGGCTTATCCATAACTGACACATTTAACATGCCTATTGTCACGGTCTGCATGATGCTTCTCACCTTTGGCTGCAGGATTTGAAAGGATACCCGGTCTTCTGCTGGTTCTGGATAGACCAAGATAGGGGCGACCGTTTCTAGTAGCCATGATGCTGCTTGACAGGAAAACGCCTAAGCAGATTGTACCCTCCAGAAGGAGTCCCGGAGGGAAAAACCCACAAGTGGGAAAAAACCTCAAAAACAGGAACTCCTGAAGTAGAGGAAAAAACAGGAATTAAAAAAGGAACAAAATGAAAATTCTCAATCAGTAACAGGAACAGGAAAAATAAAAAATCTCAAACAGCAACAGGAACAGGAAAAAACACGACTAACAGGAGCGAAGATCACCACCAAGAGGAAGTGTTTGCAATGCAAAGCAGATCAGGACTGAGTGACTTATATACAGGAAGTGACAACACAGGAAAAGGAAACAACGCCATCTTGGATTGGGAAAAGGCCCATAGAAAAGAATGGGAAAAAAGTAGCATTATAAGAGAAAAAAGGCATGCTGGGAAAAAGGAACAGAACAAGACAACATGGATCCCTGCAAGAAGACAGCATGGCGACCAAAAAGAAGAAAAAGACAAGAGCACAGAAAAGACAGAAAAAAAGAAGAAAAAGAAAAAAGGAAGGAGTCCACCACCGACAGGAAAGAAAAATATTACAAGGCCAGGTAAGAACGTCACGACCGGTAGCAGAAAAAATGCCTCCTGGCACGCATCCGAAACGCAGGACAAAAACGCAGAGGATGGCACTCTGATAGTCGGAGGTGCTGTCCGACCGCAGTAGTAAACAGAGATGCCACCGTTAAGTGCGGCGTCACACCTATATGTCCCTAGTATATGATGTAGAAAGTGCATCCAGGGCCTGTATGTTAAATTGTGGACTACAGCACATATTGTGCCATCCAAACATAGCTCAGGCCTACCTTGTATAGCCTGACCACTGCAGTCTAAAACCTGCACTGTGATCTGTCAAGCTAATCCTTTTGGTAGGAATCTTTCTTTTAAATATGAATAAGTCCCCCCAAAGGAGACTTTGCAACTCTCAAAGCAGGGTACATGGTACCTAAAAGCAAGGCATATACAGTTTTAAAGTTAACATGTTCTTACAGTGACTAGAACTCAAAAGATATTTTAACTGTAAGAAGACTATGTAGCTCAAAGGGAATAATCAAAAGTGGGACTAAATATTAATTCTACTTTCTCTGGATTGGTACCAGCTAGTCCTATGATTAAATCAGTCTTTTAAATATTTATTACAAGCCTCAGTTAATGATGAAATTGGATTTTGAATAAATATTAAGAAAAAGTAACTTTTTGAAAGTTATCTTTTCCCTGCTGGAAGCTCCTGGATGCTGATCTACATTTGTTCTCCAGCAGTAACCCAGTGGGGGATTAGCCCTGATGAGGTGTGAAAACTCCCAGAGGAGAAACAGTGGCTTGGTTATGGGTGGAGGTTTTCTACCCTTGGCAGGAAGACTGGTTGGGATGTACCTACAAACTTAATTTACTTGACAGGGGCCTTCCATGTCAAAAGCATATCTTAAGTGACACCAATTTTTGTCCTTCCAGTCAGGCAGAAACCCAGTGGGGAAAGAGCTGCCCTCAGCACTGATTTGCAGTCACAACAGAAGAGGGGACTTCTCATTATCCAGGTCACACATCTGATTGGGCGCACAGGCTCTGCACAAGCATAGATGGGTTGCCCCATCTTGGATTTTTGGAGTGAAGGGCACTGTAGGAATTTTTGCAGTAGGGCAAACATGAACTGCTGCAAAAGTGGGTAGGGTAAACCTCAGAACATTTACCTGATTCAGTGGGGAGGGACAACATTAGTAAACTTCACTCATTAGCTAGTAGCAGGCATAAATGTGACATCCCGAAGCACCAGCCTCAGAGCACTTTCGGGACCTGAAGAAAAACAGAAGACTGTGCCTTCTGTCTGTGACCTGGAGGAGTCCTGAAGGTCTGGATCTACTCTCTCTTGCACCCAGGACAAAGAAGTGGACTCCAAGAGTCTGCTGACTGACATTCTGTGTGCTTATTGCACTAGAAAAAGCTGCAAGAGGCATTTTCTTGAAGTTTCCAGCTGACTTGTACCAACTGGACCTGAGTTCCTGGGACCCTTGGCTGTGTCTAACTGGATTTCTCCTACCACCACTGAAAACTGGGGAGTTAAAAACGTTTGGACCATAAGTCCTTTGGATGACCAGGACAAAAGACCCCAGCTTATCCAGCCATGGCTTGACCGCGCTGGGCTAAGAAATCTAGGGGCATATTTATGAGCCCCTAGTGCCACCAGAGCCTCACTTTTTGTGACGCTCCGGTGGCGCTATGCCCTGCGCCATATTTACAAGGTGGCGTTAAGCCACTTTTTGTGGCTTAACGCCCCTTGTAAATACAACCCTTTAACACTCAGCCCTTTGTGAGGAAGGGGCGTGAAAAGGGTGTTGCTTGTGGGCCTGCCACAGAAACACCCATTGCATTTTGAGGCTGCCTCAGATTTACGAGTTTTTGTAAACCTGAGGCAGTGCCAAAATCTAATGCCATCCCAGAGGTGGCGTTAGGAATAAGAGGAGGAATACTTTTATTCCTCCTCGTTTTTTGCTTTTTCTATGTATGCTGCATTCTGCAGCATGCATAGAAAAAGCAAAATGCCAAACATGATTGTTTATGTGTGGGAAGGTGTCCCTTCCTGCACATAAACAGTCATTTCAAAAAGACACTTCGGCACTTCTGTGTGTGCTGCATTTTGCAGCACACACAGAAGCGCTAAGTCGCCATTAGTGATTGTTTATGTGCAGGGAGGGACACCTTCCCACACATAAACAATCACACCCCTTAATACAGACATTGCACGATGGTGCAAGGATGCCTGTGTTGGCAAATAAATTTAGCGCCAGCGCAGGGGACAAAACAGGGGTGCGCCATTTTCAATTAAATATGGTGCATCTCTGCATTGTGAAAATGACAGAGCACGGCGCTGCCATTTTTGGCTCAGCTTCGCGCTTCGTCATTTTCCTCTATACATGGGCCCAAGTTTCTCCCTCACTAAGTTTCTCCATAGCATCAAATCCCATTCAGCTGACCCTCAAAAAGATTGCAACCAGCCTCATAGAGCTCTACATCTGCATAGTTGCCGTGCTGAAGGATTCTGAGCTCTATAAAAGAGACTAAGCATGAAGATAAAGAATAATTCCGCCATGAACTGGTTGGCGAATTTGATAGAAGCTCAGCGTTACTCCCCTCATGCAGAGATACCTGAATTTCACCAACTCCACAAGCGTAATTAAATTTCTCCCTGGGTCTAGTAAAAATATTGACAAGCGAGGATGAAGAAAGTATCCGTCATGCGAGTGAACTTCCTTGGGCATAAAATATGAGTTTCCCGTGCTCTGAGCTTTTCCTGCCAAAACCAACAGCTTCAGTGGTACATGCCTATCTGACTTATCAAAACTTAATCGAATACGCCCCTCTCCCTTGCCACACTGAAGGATTTTAACTTAAGAGCCTGATTCAGATTTCGGCGGATGGGCTACTCCATCACAGCAGTGACAGATATCACGTCCGCTGAATTCTAAGTCCCATTGTTTCCTATAGGAATTAGATTTCGGCGGACTGGGTATCTGTCACAGTTGTGACGGAGGAACTCTGCCGCCCAAATCTAAATTAGGCCCTTTGTCCAAAAGTAAAACCTCAAAAAGGCCAAACTTGGTTGGTGAATCTGACCAGGACTCCATCGTGGCCAGCCTGAAATATTGTCTAGGTCTGGGTCTCTTGCGACTAATGACTACCATTGGTGCTTTGCACTTTTGGTGCTATTTTCAATTAAATCTTCAAGAATTCAAGTGTCCAAGTCCCCTTTTTAGTTTTTATTTTATTTTCGGGTCATTTTCCTATTTAATTGCATTTTAGTTTTCATAATTTTGCTTGGGGTTTTTATTGTTTGGCTTTTTGCCTTCATAATTGCATAATTACTTTACACATTGCCCTAAGTTAAGTCTGTCTGCTCTGTACCATGGAAGTTGAGTTCAGGTAAGTAAAGCGACTTTGGACTTTCACCCTAACAAGAATTGTGGTTATTCCTTGAGTTAGGCAGTTGCCCAACCCAAATAATAATTCAATTTCTTTCATTATTGTGTTGTTGTGTCTCGTGCTCTGCAAGTTACTTTAAAGATGATGGAGTGCTCTTCCCAGCTGTCAAGCTGGCGGGTTCCCTCTGACCTCATTGAGATGTTGCAGTTCTGCGGGCGATGTTCTGGTGCCGAATTGCTGATGGAGGGAGCACGTTGCAGGAGGCAATGCACATTGTACAATGGCAGTGGCTATGGAATAGAGACAAGTAACACACATCCCATGTATCTTAGCCATGTGTACACCTGCATAACACACCACATATACACTATTTTCCTTTGCCATTGCACCACAACACAACATTTACATGTCAAAAGCACACATTGCCATACATCCACAACACAACATACACACACTATTGATACAACACCCACATACAAACCAACCACGACCAACACAATTTTATTCACTCATCTACACAAACACAATCACAACAACAAACATCACAACACCCACAATCAAACAACAACACTTACCTGAATGTTGGACGCACCAACACAACAAACCATACATATACGGCAAACACCCAATCCGTATGCAGGTGGCACACATACTGACACAACCACATCTCCTGCTCCCTCTACCTCAGCTAGCCAGTCCACTCACCCCCTCCCAAATAATAGCTTTGAGGTGCCAGCTGTGTGCACAATTGATGCCCATTTATGAGGAGGACACCCCTGAACTATAGGCAGGACACAAGTGAAGGGCACCACAGGCAGAGTGAATTGTACCATCCAAATAATTTTCACGGTCAAATAGAAGTTACATTGCCATGAAAAAACTGGAGTAGTAGTAGTACATGTCTGAAGACCGGAGTCCAGCTTTCACACAGAGTATCCCACATTGTGTATTGCACTACAAGTCATTGTGTCATTGGAATTGAACTGCCGTTCGAGTGATATACATTTACTGGCTCGCAATTGGAAGCACAACATACACTTAGAGGTCCCGTTGCAAAGTGCACACATAGACTCAGTTTACAATTATGGTGTTCTATTTATTTTGGTGCAAGCATTCATTTGTTAACGAATATTAATACCAAAATAATAATTGTGGATGTCATCAGATTCTTTGATACATGTGTGTTTCCAATAGTGTCTCACACAGATGTTTTGCAGACATTTGCATGCCACAAATTGTTCTAAAAAAATACTGTGACATGTATATACTGCTCTGGTTCCAAGCTCATGTTGAGTGCTACAACATCTTTCACTAGTTATATGTAATGCTGATCTTCAAGTCCGGCAATGGGGGGTTGTGTTTCCTTCATGGTCCAGTGGCAGCAGCAATGGCAGGTCTTGTCCAGTCGTGTCAGTTGAAAACAGAGGTGGAAATGGGGAAAAACAATAGTTTTTACCTCATTTCAATTCCAGTCCACCAACTCCGGTGTGGAGGTAACACTGCCACAGTTGTCTTGGTGGGAAGGCACTTTGTGATTGGCTCTGGAACACACGGATCCAGGACAATTGACATTATTAGTCTGTGATTCGTATTGGTGTGTCCAGTCCTTCAATGAATACCTGCATTACTCGCACCAGAATGGGTTCAGAGATTAAAAAGGCAATGCCATCAAACACAGATTAATGTGGGGGAAGTAGCGGATCTGAAAGAAATGCTACCCAATGTTCATGTAGTTCATACTTTGGAGCATCAACATGTTGGAATACATGTCACAAGCAATACCTTGGCTGATGAAGCAGCAAAATCAACAGTAGCTACTGCTTCTGTTGCTGCAATAACTTGTTCACGGACGAGGTTGGATGATGAAACATTGGCTGCTCTGAAAGCTTCAGTTGAAAGCAAGCCCATGCCAAAGGCATATCCTGCCAGATATTCCTACCGCATATCTAGTCTAAATACCTCCCTAATAACAATACCAGGGTGGGTGGTTGTGTGGTCACCAACCAAGACCAAAGACCTGAGTTAATGAGGGCAGCGCATGAGGGAGTTGCTTCTGCCCATGCTGGTGTGGCGACTACTATTTCACTAGTACAGTCACTTTACTGGTGGCCAGGTCTGTACAGTCAGACCAAACAGTATGCCCTTTGCTGTGACATCTGTCAGCAAATAATAGGATACGCCATCAAACGCACACCCCAGACACCCCTCTTAATTTCCAACAAACCTCTGCAATGTATGTACCTAGACCATTGTGGTCCCTTGACACCTGATGTTGCATACAAATACATCTTATTCGCTGTTGACTCGTGCTCCAGATTTCTATGGGATTGACCTCAGCGCTCAGCTGACACTCAAACTGTTACTAAAGAATTGCAAGTCTTTATCGGCAGATATGCACTTGTGGTTTTCCACTCAGCCAGGGCCCTGCTTTTGCCTCATGGGCATTCAGGGACACCTTGGCTTCGATAGGCGTCCAACTGTACTATTCGTCTCCATATGAACCAGAGGGAAATAGTGTTGTGAAGCAAAGAAACCAAGACTTAAAGCATTCCTTAACATCAAGAGTATTAGTCACGGGTCGTAGTTGGCTTGATCACCTGTATGGAGTCAAGAGAGCACTTAATAATCTGCCCAGAAGGTTCCTGGGTGGGCAGACGCCATATGAAGTCCTGTTTGGAACACAAATGTATGTTCCAGATCTTAATGGTCCTGGCGCGGAGGACGCAGACACACCTTTTGACATAAATGAAGTGTCACTGTCTTGCACGACTTAGAACAGTTCAGTGACAACTCATTTGCCAGTGCCACCTCCTCAACAATAAGGGATGCACCAATAACACCTACCGGCTGGATTCCAGTAGTTGCGGATCTAGTGCGTGAAAGCATTGCTGTGAAAAAGGAGTTTGGCCTTCTTATTGTGCACTGGTTCCAGTCCTGGAAATACAGGGTAGCAGAACTGTTACTCTACCACCCTGCCTGGTTTTAAAGAAAACCGCTTTGTCTCCATTGACAATCGACAATGTCAGGTTACATCATATGGCCGATCCTAACCAGCAGACCTAAAGGACTCCCTCCCACTACAGACCAGGATGTTCCTCTACAAGTTTTGAGCAGCAATGCTGACACTTCCCTGTGCTTGGGGAGGGTGGAAGGTGGTTTTCATTAGTACCACTATCTTCTTGTACAACACAAAATGTCCACAACAACGAGCACTTGTTCTCAAATTCAACACAAATCAATCGAATCATTTACTATGAACCACCAAGGGAGACTTCTGCCAGTTCTCTTCTTCCAAACACAGCTCCAGTTTTTGCACAAACTATTCTGGATATTTTGCTGATGTCAACGACTCTTTCACCAACTCATCTGCCTCTTCTGCAACAAGACTGTCAAAAGCACACAAGCTGATAAATTGGTTCAAAATTAACTATTTAATTAACCATGTAACTATCTGTGGCTCTTATTAACTGTACTTGTCTTCCTTCTTGGATTGGGTTTGTCATTGTCTTTTTCTTATTAATACATGGCCATTACCTTCCTGAATGCTCTTCAGTTCAACTGGTGGATGAGGTCCTAAAACCACATCCCTTCCATAAGGTCTGTTGTGATTTGTCCCTAATGAACATTTCAGCTATACCAACAGGGCTCGAAAAATCTACTGGACTACTCACTATGGCGAGTTTTATTTTAAGAGGTCGAGCTATTTTTAGATTCCACTGACCCCTTTAGGTGAGTAGACAAAGAACAGGTGTTCTGTTCAGTCAGAAACTGAATTAGCAATTAAGATGCCTTTAAATCTTATTATTGTCACATTTGCTCTGTGTTCATAGACAGAGGTCAAAAGTCAGTTTGTCTTCTTGCAATGCAAATATTTTTCATTGTGACTAAAGAGTTCCAGGATTTTGTAAGGTGAACTGTCTGACCTATGTGAAATTAAAGGCTTTTGGTATCAGGTTTTTACTAACATACAACATTCATATAACTAAGTCAACTCTACAAACATTTCAAAATATATTTCAGTAGCTGTGAAAGACCATTTTTTATACTTCTGTGTGATGAAAAAAATATTTTCATAGGATGAAAAAAAGTCAGAACACTTTTCTTGGTGATGTGCGAATGATAAATGTTTTCTGAAACCCAATTTTCACAGATTATGAATGCACTATATAGTTTTATTAATAAAACTGCAAGTTAGTGGGAAGGTTTTTGGGCATTTCTTGGAAATTTACTGTCTGTAAATGCCAGTGCGCTGTCACATCATGCTTTTGTAACATATTTATTCAAATAAACTGAGAAAACACTCGGAAAAGTTTGAATATTTTTCTGGGCACAATGTTAAAAATGCTGAGTCATAATTTTTTTAATTGCCTTTAATGGAAATGCACAGTGTTTTATTGACTGATACCAAATTGATTTATTTTGATTCCTTTGTTTCCCGGTGGGCTATAGAAGGCTTTGAATATTGACTGAAGTCGATTGACTTAAGCATTGCATGGGGAACTAAAAATTGGCAAATAAGGGGAAAGGAAGCTTTATTTAGAGCATGACTGATACCTGTACAAATTATATTTTTAAATGAAACTGTACATCTGACAAGTTGTTTAGGCTTAGCAAAAATTAAGTAATTACATTCGTCCAGTATCCATGCTCCTGCTAAATTCTATAAACGGCAAAAATACATTAATGCAGCTGAAGATCAACTTGATGGGTGGGTCCAAAATGGGGCATTTAACACATCACTTTCACATCCGTCGGGTGATTATTGTAGCCAGTGGACACAAATGGTTGTCATGCACGTTTTGTAAACTCCTCCGAGGGTTTAGAACGAGTAGACCAGACCCTCGCTATGTGTCATCAGAACACTCGGGTATAGTAACAACATACAGTGTAGAAAATTATGTCAGCAGTGGTTAAAAAGTTCCTCACTAGATGCTGTTAAAGAACGCCTCAGTCTCCTGTTTTACAACACAGACTAGCAGGATTTCCTGTTAGGCTTCAGAAGGCAGGGAAAAAAGCACTTCTTATATGCAATTTACAATGAAATTTGGAAACTTTCCCAACAAGAAGCCACTGTCTGGTTAAGGCAAATAGATCATGTAAATTTACAAAAAGCATTAGCAGTTGTAGATAATGGGATTCACACCTTGTCTGACTGCATATACACTTTAAACAACATTGTTTCATCTGCAATAGAACAAAGTGACGTCATTTCTACAACATACACAAAGACAGCTTAGGTCTAGTGTGCAGTTCAGATGGACACTGCAGACATTAAAGTCTGGTAGGATTCCCTGGCAACATGTTAGTGCAAGGGACATCCTTTCAGCATTTAACTTGATGCGACAGCAACAGATAATAGCTAAGAAGGAAGCAACATATGTTTTGCTAAACATCGAAAAGTTGGAAAAGTTGCCTTTGACTGTGGCCAAAATACCATCTGCTGAATGATTAATACATGGGGTTGTCAATCCGCCTATTTCAACACTGCAGTTCACACATTCCAGTGGGCAGATATGAAAGGCTAGGGGATAGTTACATTCATGAGGTTTGAGAGCTACCCTTATCGTACAAATGTCTCAATGGCATGAAAGAGGTCTTTTTTAACAGGAGTGAATGCAAGACTTCTGTGAACCATTTGATGTTTGTAAGCAGCTGTCCTTGCATGGGGCGTGCAACGCTTCAGCAGTGAATTTAGCTTGCTCTCTGAAGGGAGTTCCAGTCCCCTTGATTAGACCAGCGTTCCACGTGCTCTGTAATGGAAGCTGTGTGCTTCTTAATAGCGAGAGCTGTTGTGGAATTTGAGCCGGAATTGCTTATGTAGTTTCGGTCCCCAAACTGTCACCTGTTGTGGTAACATACTTTTTCCCCCCATGCAACAGACAAAAGTAGCAGCCATTTTGCCTCACATTGATACTTCAAATGTGAATTTTGACAAGTTAAGCAGGCTAAAAGCTCTATTGTTCCAAAAACCTGTGGCACTGACATCTGCATGTGAGACCTATGTGCTCCAAGTGGTGAGGTCATCTGCAGAGATACAGTCCTTTTTAAATACAAACTTTCCAAGCCACTTTGGTGAACTCATGGGATGGATTTGTAATCCATCCAGTACTATAGGGACTGTACATTTCTTTAAGGCTGTTGGTTCTGGTTTGGTCAGCACCTTCTCCTCTATATTTAGTATAATACCTTCTCAAGTACTTTCTGGGGATTTCCAATTACTTTGGCTATGATAAGCGGCATTTTGCTGTTGCTGTTTTTTTTATTCGCAATGGCTGTCCCATCATAACAGGAAAGACTGATGGCACTTCCACCAGCACAACTGTGTCATAAATGCATGATGCAGTATTTCTGAACACCACTCCTGGAAGAACTGGAGTGTGGGTGGTATCTGTCATTTAGACCATTTTTGGACTGTATGCAGCCCATGTTTCTGTGCCTCTGATGCCTTTTCGAATCTGCACTGGAGGTTTGTCTTTCTACGTGACGCTTTCTTTCATTGGACACTGTTGATGATCTTGCTGAGGGCTCATTGCAAGTCATGCGCATTGAGGGTGCGTTTGCAACGGGAAGCCATTTATTAGCTGCCCTTTGTGGATCATGCAGCTCTTGCCTCAACATCTGGCACAACACAGAATGCTGCTGCCTCAACTGGAATTCAGGCTTTGGAACATTAGTGCTCTTTGGTTTTCCTTGGCACAGATTTGATCACATTACCATCTGCCGAAGCAGAATATTTCCTTGGTTCAATTGTCTCGGCTGTGATTGGAGATTTTCAAAATTACACTAACTTTGAAAATTTGGCTTAATTGGTGCTACTACTGAACTTTTAAATTGTCAATTTCAGTTTTTTCTAATTTGCCTGCTTGAGTATATTTTGACTTGGCTCAATTGGCCTTTGTATATATGTTTTAAAGTTCTGCATTTTAGCTGCTTTGAACTTAGGGTCTAGGCTGCTTTACCAATTCTGAACTGACAAGGGGAGACTGTAGTGAAGCCATTTTAGTGATGTTTATGGGCGCGTTATTTTAGCAACTAGGCCTGCTGTCTGTGCCATTTAGCCTAGTAACATGTAATTTTATTTCATTTTATTCTTTTAAAAATTATCATGTGGTGATGTTTTAGTTTCCTTTATCTTGCTGTCCTTTCGCTAAGGAAAGCATTTACATATCTTAGCACAACATTCTTTCACTCTATACTTTAGTCAAGGGTGCAACAAGATAAGGTTGCCAGCACAAAGTAGTACACCGTGTCTCTAACATTTCACAGAAACACATGTATTTTTACATGGGGACATTTTCTCAGAACACTAGATGTTTATTATAAAAACAGCTCTCTGTCTCCTGTACGTTAAAGTGGGGCTCTAGCCAGATGACTACTACCTCATGCTGTTTTACTTCGCTACAGCTGCTCGCTGAGACTGCTGGTTTCCTGGCCTATATGGGGAGGGTGTCTCAATAGACGACAGGCTTCTGCACTGCTGTCATACTCTGGTATGGGAGACAATGTCTTCTGGGAGTAGGGGGGTCCTGAATGGCGGATTAGGGCTTATCCTGCTGTGCTCTAACATAGAACATTAGTGCATAGTTAGGAATCACACATCTTGTATAGTGACAGTATGGTGAGACTTTTCTTGTGTTTCACTTTTCTTGTCACCATTCTGCTTCTAATATGTTTTATCATCCGAAATATTGCAGTTCATGTCATTTTATCCAGGACCCAGCTGATTCAGTAAATCTTATTGAACCATTCCCTGCTTCTGTTTTTTTTGCATATGTGAGATGAATGTAATAGAGAGAAAAGGATGAGATTTGATCTACTACAGTTTCCCTGAGGAGTCACAATGTCATCCGCCCGGTTGCCACAGATCAACCCTGCTTTTGGGTATAGGTGAGGCACTGCTAGCTGGCCAGAAACAGATTAGGCCGACAGTTGTCACATGGTGTGAGATCGAGCTCAGTTCTCCACAATACAGGTTATGCTGCCTTCCAAATCTAGCAGCCTCATTGGTACAATAAGAGCCAACGTGACAACATGTTTCATCAGTTCTCGTAGCCTTCACTTCTCCAGCCCTTAATTTGTCCAATATTATTTGCATGTCGCAGTCACCTAAATGCTTCTCAATGATATTCCATAACGTGATATCTCGTTCCTTAACTAAAACTAAGTTGAGAAAGTAAACCATGAGCCATGGTTATCCCGGTGATTGGTAGTAGCATAGTTCCTAAAACCGAATCACCATATTATGCATATGTTCCTACGTGTATTGTGTACGTCAGTGTTTCTTGAGTAAATATGTTTTCAGGTCAGAATTGTCTACTCAGCTATGATATATTTCGGAGAGTATCTTCCAAGCAAAAAGTGTAGGCATTAGTTCACTGTGTATCTGCCTATTGTTCATTTAAAGGCTTGTCTGCTAAGTTAGACTCACTTGTGCATAGGTAGTGTTCAGTGTTTTTATAGTGCTCTTTTAAGCACTGTGAAGGCACCACAAAGGTACTGATCAATACAAGACTGGTGTTTCAAAACCCAGGTGCATAAATGGAGAATCCCTTATACCTTGTTTTTTTTGCACAGTGTCTGTCTTACAAATATTGAATTACTGTATGTGGATTTGTTTCGTGCCCTTAATCAAAAAAACGTAAAGCCAGGACCCCCCGATGATCCTGCAAAGCCGGACTTTCTGAAGAGAGCTGCTGTGGCCCTTTTCTCTAGTTTTTAAGTCTATCTAATCTTTTGATTTCCACTGCTGTGGAGCCAACTATTTGGAAGCATGCAAAAGTCGCCCGTTCTTAAAAAAACTCTAACATAGACTCACCCCTGCCCAAAAACTACCAACCAGTTTCTCTTCTGCTTTTTTTGGTGAACGTGGTGGAGAAACTCGTAAACAATCTCTTGGTGAATTTTTTTATAAGATCAACAACAGCTGGATTTCTCACAGAATGACCTTATATCAGCCCACAGCATAGAGACTGCCCTACTTAGGGTGATGGAAGAGCTTTGGCAGGTGGTTGACGAGCAAAGCTCTCTTCTGTTTATTTTATTAGATCTAAGTGCGGCCTTTGACACTGTGGCGGTCATTCTGACCCTGGCGGTCAAAGACCGCCAGGGCGGAGGACCGCGGGAGCACCGCCGACAGGCCGGCGATGCTCCAATGGGGATTCCGACCGCGGCGGTAAAGCCGCGGTCGGACCGGCAACACTGGCGGTCTCCCGCCAGTGTACCGCCGCCCCATTGAATCCTCCAAGGCGGCGCAGCTTGCTGCGCCGCCGAGGGGATTCCGACCCCCCCTACCGCCATCCAGATCCCGGCGGTCCGACCGCCAGGAACCGGATGGCGGTAGGGGGGGTCGCGGGGCCCCTGGGGGCCCCTGCAGTGCTCATGCCACTGGCATGGGCATTGCAGGGGCCCCCGTAAGAGGGCCCCTACAAGTATTTCACTGTCTGCTTGGCAGACAGTGAAATACGCGACGGGTGCCACTGCACCCGTCGCACAGCTTCCACTCCACCGGCTCGATTCCGAGCCGGCTTCATCGTGGAAGCATCTTTCCCGCTGGGCTGGCGGGCGGCCTGAAGGCGGCCGCCCGCCAGCCCAGCGGGAAAGTCAGAATTACCGCGGCGGTCTTTTGACCGCGCAGCGGTATTCTGGCGGCCCCCGACAGGCCGGCGGCGACCGCCGCCGGTCAAAGTCGGAATGAGGGCCTGTGTCTCATAAGGTGGTTTTGAATAGACTTCATTAGACTGAGATTTGGGGTAGGGCATTGGCCTGGCTCACCTCCTTAAAGGACTTGTCCTTTCAGGTGATATCTCTACCTTTTACTTCCACAAAGCCTGTGCTGGAGTTTGGCTCGGCCTTGAGCCCAACTCTTTTTAAAATCCATGTGAGACCACTAGTAGAAGATGGGAAATCTTTTGGAATATTGCTAGCCTCATACACTGATGACACCAGCCTTTTCTATCATTGTCTGCCGGGGAAAAGAATGGTCATTCAAATTTTAGGATCTGTATGTCTGCCATCATGTGGATTAATTCAAACTGCTTGAAAATAAATGCTGATTAAACCAAAATTCTCCTGTTCTAAAAATATTCACAAGAATGGGTGGCCATTGGTGGCCCACCATTCGGGGGCCACCTTCTGAGCCCAATGCAATTGGTAAAAATGTGGGTGTTGATGGACGACTCTCTATCTTCTGAGTCACAAGTTACAGCTCTGATCTCGGACTGTTTTGATTTATTAAGAAGCCGTAAAAAAATCATGCTTTTTTTTGTCCCAAGTTTGGAAGATTATCATTCTTTCTTTAGTCATATTGGGCCTAGATAACTGTAATAAATTGTATCTAAGTACCATGGGGTTTGTGAAAAATAGATTGCAGGTTATCCATAGCGAGGCAGCAAGACTGCTGAGTCAGTTGCCGATATTCTGTGCAGTTTCTTACCAACTCCACCCTCTGCTTTGGGTCCCTGTGGAGAAGTGTATTCAGTTTAAAGCACTGTTTGTGACCCATTATATTGTGAAGAAATTAGGTGCACCTAGCCTGTTTTCCCTGCTCCAATCTTATCACCTAGAAGGGCGTTAGGATCAGCAGACCTCAGTCTGGATGTGGTCCCCTATTTTAAAATGACCACAAAGTGGAGATGCTCTTATTGTGTCATAGCCCTAACATAATGGAATGACCTGCCCTTTCATTTAAGGAAAGTAGCTAATCACTTCAGCTTCATGAAGCAGTTGACGACCTGGCTGTTCTCTGCTAAGAATGGTCTTTATGTTATATCACAGTAGCAGCAGGCCCACTGGGAAGCCCTAGCTGGTTCAGCCATGTGCAGTACAATTCCTTTTAACATACGATAATATACCATAAAACTTCTTTGCCTGAGAATGAAACATACATTTCTCAAATGCAAAACTATTAATTTGCCATACTTTAGGGAGTCATTGAACGTTTTTTTTTTTATATACCAAAGACATGGTGTAAAACTACAAATTGGTTAATTCAAATAACAAATAGAGTCCAAAGGTCTGATTTTGGTGTGCCATTTACAAAAGCATTTTACTTCTGCTTCATGCACAAATACTGTTTCTGACTTTAAATTCTGCCCTGTTGGCTTTGCTAATGCCCAGAAAATGTTTACTAAAAAGTGTTGACTACTGTGTAGAATGCATATAGAAAATAAATATTTAAGTGTGACAAACAACATAATGATTTAGTGTACTTATCAGTTGTAAAATAGCCCCTTATGCATTCCAGTGGAAGCACTTCCCAGAAGGTGAAATGATACACTAAATAGCCAATAGCAAGAGACAAGAGAGTAATACTCCTTCTGGTGAAGTCAACTTCCAAATCATGTATATTTTACAGAACTGGAACAATATGTATTTGTTGGAGGTGGCACATTCTGGTTGGCTGAGGTGAGCCCCTAAGTAGGTAGAATTTACCAGTCCTGTCAGTGGTGGGTGATTACACTCGCTGTGTAATCTGCGCTCACCCTTGGGTAGCTTGGCTCAGAGCAGTTAGGCTTATCAGAGGGGCTTTGTGTAAAGCATTGGCACAGCACTACCACACAACAAATACCTTGAGCGTCACAAAAGAGACTTCACATGAGGTGTATGTAATTAAAGTGTGTATTCAACACACGGAACATCATGTAAATATGGGCTTAAATCACATTTAGAAATATTACTAGCAGTAATAGGCCCAACTGTGTTAAAACGACATAAGCAATATGAACATGTGAGGAAAATAATACTTTCCCTACCAGCATCCTCATGCAGTGCCAAAACATTGTCAGCCCGAGACCCACCTAGCAATTACCCCATTTCAGTATCACACAGTTATAGGGTACACCCTGGTTAACAGCGATAGCAGCAGTGTGTACATACAGAGAATTGCAGTGCTTTTAAATAGCTCTGTGGCCTAGTCTGCACAGGTAAAAACCAATGTCAACCATGCTAGTCCTCTGACAAAGAAACAACATATACATCAACACAGCTGTGGGGGAAGTAATTCCGAGGCAATCACTCCCACTCACTTGCTCCTCACCGCTACACAGTGCTATGGATATCAGGCAGGCTAGTATAACGTGCAAGCACACACACTCGCTCCCAGCCTCCTAATGCAATTCACTGATATCTGGTAGGTTAGTGATCACTGTGCTAGCAAACCCCTCTGGGTCCAAACGTTCCTCCACCCTCCAACCAGTCGGTACTTCCTGACCCCCCCATGAACTGGAGATGGGAGCACCCTTTCTTCGGATCCTAGGCCGCTTGCTAGAGTCACACTTATTTATGGTCCCGGGGCTAAATTTGGGTGGAGAGAAAGAGATTACAGCTGATTAGGCAGCAGTTGACAAATGGAGGTTTAGCCACCACTCTGGAAGCTCACTCAGGGTACTCTGCACCGTGCCTTCTGGCCCCAGTCTGCATAGCACGGGGGGAGGGTTGCCTTGGGACACGTGCTGTTCACAGTGGCCCCCAGCCAAGCCAGGTACTCCATAATGCAAATAGTTACCAGTTCCGCACCTCCCTGGAAGGGGGCACAAAATCTGGGGCTTGATAACTTGAGTTGCACCACATGATTCCGATCATCCACAAAAAGTTACCAATTTTCATGCCTTCCTGGAATGAGGCACAACGCGTGGTGCATGATGACTTGAGTGGCACCAGTCAATTCTGATCGTACACAAAGAGTTACCAATGCCCTAGCTCCCTGGAAAGAAGCAAAACATCTGGTGTGTCTTGACTTGTGTCACACCAGACAATTCCGAACACACACGGAAAGTTACCAATTGCGTACCTCTCTGGAATGATGGACAAAGTCTGGTACACAATGAATTGAGTCACACCAGATCATTCTGAATACACACAAAGAGTTCCAATTGTGTACCTCCCCGGAATGAGGCAAAATGTCTGCCGCGCGATGACTTGAGCCGCACCAGACAAATCCAGTAACACACACAGGTGCAAGTTCAGCGGTGGCTCACGAGGTAGAATGCAGCACCGCTCCTGGTACGCCCGACCTCCCCGGGCCACAACCAGTGAAATGGGCACCACACACAATGAGCATGCAGTTGGGTCTTGCGTGATAGAAATGCGGCATGCTCAACAAAACGGGCCACGCGGGTCCCGCAACAGGTGAATCCACTCACTACCAACAAGACGCTTATACGTGTCATGACCCCACGATGAAGATCCACACTCCTTAAATGCGGGCCGTACTTTGAAGACTCCACACCGGGCAAATCCAGTCTCCAGGCGTAATACTTAGTTCCAAGCTCACACTGCTGCTACCAGGTGAAATCCAGCAGACATTGTAGGCACCTAAGGGGGCACCGCTCTTCAGAAGACACAGGTAGAAGGTATCTGTCCCTTGCAGGAGGTCTATGATATCCCTGAGACCTCCACAAGAGAACACGGGCCAAGCCAATAAGCCCTGAGGAAGCACACTTCAGAGTGCCACGCAGCAGCAACCAGTTTGCCCAGGCATGATGCAGGAAGCGTGTGTGGTCCCTTCAGTAATTACTCCTTGTTCACAGCAGATTTCTCTGGCAGTGTGCACTAAGCCCTCCAGGGTCTCCATCCCACATTCGTACTTGTGTATCTGTGCTATGCTGCAGTGTGGCACTAGTAGTTATAATGTAGTGTGCCTTTGAAATTGGGAGTGGTTCAGAGGGTTCACCTTTGAACCACAGATGTATCCCCTACATTTCAGTCCTGTCTGCCATTGGGCTGTGAAATGCAGATCTTAATCTTTAGTGGGACCATGATCCAGCTCCGAGAAGCCAAGTGTCAAAACCCCCCCTCCAGTCTATCCAGCCAGGCCCATAAATGACAGAAGTCTTTGTTCCAGTTGTGTGCCAAAGTTTCATAGGTGTCGCTGGGGAATGCACAGATGTGCTCCCAGTGTGGCCTTGCATCAAATTAAGAGGAACACAAAGCATTTTAAGGCAGAGAAATGTCCACTTTCAAGAAGTTATTGACAAAACCACCTTTACCACAGGAAGGGATTTGTCAGGACAAATCCAATGATAGTAAACATTATGAGGCTGCTCCGCTGCAATCCACTGTTGCAGCTAGGAGTAGTTGTAACACTTCCCCATGTTAACCTATGGGCAGAGCAGCTCTCATATGTAGTGAAAACACATGGGTATTCTTACCTCTCTGGGCATACGTGCCATATCGAACACACAAGCCTGGATTGGCAGGCTGGAAACATGTTCAGAAACTCCCTTCAGGGTGTGGTCTAGGTGTAGCGGAGGGTCCCCCAAGGATTGACTACCAAGTTAGTAGTACCAAACTAAGCCCAAGCACACTGCGCCTCCACAGACCTGCATTGGCAGACTCGATACATGCTTGAGAGGCTATTCTAGTGGGCGGCACACTCAGTGCAATGTCCAATTAGCAGCCAGGACTGTACCTGCCCCAGGTTTGTGGTGTACCTTTTTACAGGTCACTCTGGGGTAGAGCACCTCAACCAATTTCATAAGCGCCTCTTCCCAGCGTGTGTAGGAAGGGTGTATGCACTTTCCCACTGCAGTACCGTGGGAAAGTGCCCAAAGTCCTAAGGCCACAAAGACCGGGAGAAAGAAAGCAAAACATTTCAGGGAAATCCCCTAAGAAGGGCCATCTCCAATAGTATTGCAGACAGCTGCACAGTGAAACCACACCTAACAATAGATACTTCTTCAGAGTCAGGAACCATTTGCACAATGTTAGGTGCACACCTTTGGTTGCACACCACTTTAGTAAGGCAAGAAATGATACAGGATATGTGTTTAGTTAAAAAAAAACCTGGTCTGTGAAAGAACTGATGCTAATGGCAGACTACAATTGGGCAATTATTTTTTTGTGTGGATAAGAGTGCACTTTGGAAGAAAACACAGTTTCTTAAAGCAAACATACTCATTTTCTGTTCCATATCTTCTCCCTAATGACCAATGGTGTAACAAAACTTTAGGGCCCCCACTGCAAACTACATGGAGAGACCCCCACTCCAGACTCACTCTGGTGCTCTCAGGCCAAGGTACTGTGCTGAGGGGCCCCCTGGAGCTCAGGTCCCCCGCAGCTCAGGCCCCCGGCGCTGCTGGAGCCTTTGTTACACCACTGCTAATGACCTGTGTGGTTGGTTCATCAAAGACACCCACACAGTGCAACATATTATTGGAAGTGAGTTTTCAATACAGGAGATGTGACTAAAATGAAAGCTGCACTCACTTAGAACATGGTAATGCATGATTGACAGAAACATATGCACTCCTCCTAGGGTCTCATTACGAGGGCCTGAGATTTGTGCACATTAAATTCCCCTTCTCCTTGAATTTATCCATACCAGGGATACCGGTAACTCTAGTGGACAGAGCTCACAGAGATTACAAGGTGAATTCAGATTTTTCCCTGAGAGATGAGGAAATACTGCAGGAATTGCCAACTCACATACAAATATCCATTCTTTTTATGGAATCACATCTGGTAATTTTGGCTGCTTTCACCAGCTGGAGCTTGTGAGTGAAACTTGCCTGGTCTGCAAATGTACTGCGGACCTTATAATTACAATAGGCCACTAACTGCCTTCATGGCGCAGTCAAAATTAAAAGGGAAAGCACAATCAAAGTCCTAATATTTATATTTTAAAACCTATAGGACAGATTACAAAATAGAATAAATGTGTAAATGGACCAATGGCTGTCATATTATGGAGTTACACAGAAACCTTTGAGTGCATAGATACGTCTGTCGGTGTTCACTGATGTTTGATGGAAAAATCACCTAGAAATGTGCTCTTTCCTACCACTGGTCAGAGATTTACTCCTGTTATCAATTAGCAAAACTGGAGGATTGTCCAACAGGAATAATACAAAATGTGGGTAGAAATGTCTGCTGATCCTCATTCTTTGAATACCCACCAGGAAATTTCTGCTATGGACAACTATTATGCGCATGGGGCAGAGGGTGTGGCGTAATGGCCTTAGCTGCTGACTTCAGAGCTGGGGGAAACCAGGTCTGTGTCACAGCATTGGCATCCTCTTAGCATCCTGTGGTTCAGTGACTTGAGACCCTCACGGTTGATTTGCTGCACTTTACAAATCCTGGATTTCTTTTTATTTAATTTTTGTGCACTTGAGTTGTTCTATTTTATACAGATGTTCTCTGATCACTTTTTCTGTACAGATTTTGGCCACTGGTGTCTGCCGTACGGATGAACATGTTATTAAAGGTGAGATCAGTGGTGTGATCTATCCAGTGATTCTGGGCCATGAAGGAACTGGAATTGTTGAAAGTGTTGGAGAGGGAGTCATTGGGATTAAAACAGGTGAGCAGAAATTCTAACCACATTTTGTTGTTTCCATAACAATATTTCTAGTCAGAATTCTTCTGTGTTCCTTGGTATGTCAAACAGGAGAGTAACTACTTTGGGTGCTTGTTATTTGGCCATGATGGAGGTCAGAAAGAGTTTCTTTACAGCAAATCATCAGGGCGTAACTTAGCCAGTGAGATTCATTGGGTGAGAATCTCAAATTTCCCAACTAAAAAAGCTGTGGGGTGCAGGGTGGAGAGATCAAATGACCAAGGTTTGGGATGGACTGTTTCCATGAGGAACAGGGTCAGTATTTATTTGCATTTGTTGGGTGTCTGGTTAGAGTGTCACAGTGGGAGAAAAATGTTGGGTTGAAATGATACTCAGAGATTGCCAGTAGTCATACTATTTGCAAGCATTCATTCCATCAAAATTTGGGTGTTTGCCAGTAGTATGGAAATTTGAGACGAAGGCACCTTTCCAAGCCCACTACAGCCAGTGTTTCTGAATCTCAAAAAGTAGTAAATTGGAACTCATTCCAGTAGTTTATCTATGTGTGCAAAGTTATTACTTGTTTGGTAAAAGAGGTCTTTGCCTTTTGCCAACCATTTTATCAAATGACAAACAACCCCTTGTACTAAGCCCAAGTTGCCAATACAGAAAGGCGTGCTGGCAAATTAATAGAGCATGACAATCCAGGACCAAGCTAGTGGTCTGACATGCCTCTAAGAGTCAGTGCCTGAGCTGAGCCTTAATACATTTGGCATGTATTTCACGCAACAAATGTAATATAAAAATATGATAAAATGTTTTCAAAATTAAAAAATATATTTTTTTTTAACTTGCGGAAGTGTTTCACCTTAGTAAATCAGATTAAATCACTTCATAGACAAACATTTCTCAAAAGTGATAGTTTTTAGAAACATTCATGGCTCACTCCCCAACAATGTCCTTAGTGAACTAAGAGGCAGGTCAGTAGTCATGCAAACCCAAGACGTGGCCTAATTTCTTAGTATTGATGGAGCAATATTACAGTCTAATAAATCAAATATAAGAGGTGTTTTACAGCACACATTGTGAATTCAAGTATTTAAAAGTGCACTCATATGTGATAATAAAGAAAAAGGAGGATCTGTGAATTGAAATATGCGCCTATGAGCTTAAAATATGGACAAGCAGGCCAGTATTGATTCTAAGTTGTCTGGTTTTACATTTTGAAATTCGGCCAGCACATGGGTATCTCTGTCTCTCTTTCCCATTTTTTTCAAAGGTCACTATTTAGTCTTTAATTCTAGGCTCTCTGCACAAAAAATAAAAATGACGCAGATATAGCAGGCCCTACCGGGGCTCTTTCACCCAACTACTAAGACAAGAATGCATTTATTTGTGGGGATCTAATACCCCAAACTACTCCCCTGAAACTACGTCCCTGGAACCCAGGGTTTTATTATAAACATCTTTCTCTTCATTTTTTGTGAGTAACTGGTAAGCTTATGAAATGAAAGACTCTGATGTCCCATGGTCACCAGCAATATCTGTACACAATATTCATTTTTAGGTCTTGCCTACTGGCTTTTGGCACCAGACCTATTTTATCCCATATGAACTTAGATTAGGGTTTGAATCCAACACCTGCTCATGATTCAGTGGCTTTTCTTGCCTGTCTCTATTCTCTGCTGCTGATTAGATTGCTTTGCCTGTACTTATGTTGGCCCCACACAAGGATCATTTCAGCCTCGCTGCCTTTTGATTTATAAACTTCCACTGCGGATGTAAGGACCTTTCTTTGCAGTTCACTCTCTCTCCTCATCATCATCAAATACTTTATTTGGTTCATATGAAACCATAAAAGACATCAAGGGGCATATTTATACTCTGTTTGCGCCGGAAATGCGTTGTTTTTTTTGACGCAATTCCGACGCAAAACTAACTCCATATTTATACTTTGGCGTTAGACGCGTCTAGCGCCAAAGTCCATGGAGTTTGCGTCATTTTTTTGCGTGGACACCTACTTTGCGTTAATGATATGCAAGGTAGGCGTTCCCATCTAAAAAATTGACTCCGAGGCATGTGCGCCGTATTTACACTCCCGGGCAAAATTCACACCCGGGAGTGGCCGGGTCAAAATAAATGACGTACGGCTGCTTTTGCGCCGTTTTTTTAGCGCCTGGTCAGGGCAGGCGTTAAGGGACCTGTGGGCTCGGAAGGAGCCCAGAGGTGCCCTCCCATGCCCTCAGGGACCCCCCTGTCACCCTTGCCCACCCCAGGAGGACGCCTAAGGATGGAGGGACCCATCCCAGGGACATTAAGGTAAGTTCAGGTAAGTGTTTTTTTTTTTTTTTTTTTTGTGGCATAGGGGGGCCTGATTTGTGCCCCCCTACATGCCCCTATGTCCAATGACCATGCCCAGGGGACAGAAGTCCCCTGGGCATGGCCATTGGGCAAGGGAGCATGACTCCTGTCTTTGCTAAGACAGGAGTAATTTCTATGGGGGTTGGGAGTCGAAAAAAATGGCACAAATCGGGATGAGGCGAAAAATTTGCCTCAGCCTGACTTGCCTCATTTTTTGGTGCCCAAGCTACATATCCCCCTACGCTGGCGCTGCCTGGTGTACGTTGTTTTTTTTCACGCACACCAGGCAGCGCCGGCGGCTAATGCCGGCTAACGTCATTGAATAAATACGGCGCCCGCATGGCGCTTCAGAATGGCGTTAGCCGGCGCTAATTTTTTTGACGCAAAACTGCATTAGCGCAATTTTGCGTCAAAAAGTATAAATATGGCCCCAAATATATACATACATACACATTTCTCACTTATATAATAAATAGCAATATTAATAAAAAAATTGGATACCAAAAGCAGCATATATATAATTTAACACAGCCTGTATTGTCTCTTCATCTCCCAGATTATATAGATGAGAGAAAGCAAGATGGCTAGATCTAATGCCCTTGGGTAAAAAAATAGGGCGTAAAAACCTTTTTCTTGGAGCAGCATACAAAGTGCAAAAGAAAACAAAGTACAACGTGCTTTGAGGTATTTTTCCTTCACAACCACATGGCGGAAGTTCCTTAAACCAGGTACCACAAGTAGGGAAGGCTACTAAATTATGTAATATGTTCAAATGTAACCTGGTAAGTAAAAACCTGTGCTGCTCAGAACTAATAGTAGTCAAATATAGCATAGGGTGTGGTTTCTGTAGCGGCGTCCTCTCCTGATTTCCAACTGTAGCTATATTTAAATTTGAAATGTTAACTGAATGCCAGTATATCTCCTTGATCCTTTTGATGTCCCGTCTCACCAAAAGATCCGGGGTGAGGAAAAACTCCCCTACCCCAAGACGGAGAAAAATAGAATGAACATATCTGAGCCAGGGTATGTCCATTGATTGTGATAGTGAAAGACAGTCCTGGATTAACATTCTACACAAGTGGGCTTCTGGATTTAACCAGATTTTTAGCCATAGCAATACGGGCTGAAGCTTTATTTGATCAGATATGTCCCTCAGACCCACTTCTTCATCACAAAACTTCACTGAGGTCGATTGTGGTACTGCTAGTAGCCTCCTTAAAAACTTGTTTTAAACTACTTGGAGACTTAAACCAATCAGCATCTCTTTGACCGGTTTATGCCCTAGTTGTTTAGAAAATCTAAAAAGAGCATCTATGGCTCTTTGAAATTGTGTTACGCGTACATTCACTAAAAATTTCCAGTTAAAATCGACATCAATGGGAACCCCCAGATAAGTAAAATTTGGGACCTTAAGTATTTCCAAGATGATTTTTTTAGTTTTTGCTAATTTTGGACCACTCTTCATCACAAATGATTTAGTTCTATTGATTTTAAGACCGAGGTTACCCATAAATGTATTAAAAGCATTTAATAAAATTTGGAGGCCATTTGCTGTCCTTGAGATCAATACAGCATCATCCGCATAAAGGAGAACTGGGATTGGAGAGTTATTGATGAGTGGCAAATCCTTCCCTGTTGCACATAAAAACTTTTCCAACCCATTTATATAGAGAAGGAAAAGAAAAGGGGCCAGCACACAGCCCATTCTCTCTCCTTGTTCATGAGGAAGTAATTCCTCTCCCCTACTCTCGCTCCCTGCTTTCCCCTTCCCTACCCCCACTCCTTTGATTTAACATTTAGCACTCACTTCCCACAAGGCCCCCTCATGCTCTGCCCGCTGTATCAGTTACCCACTATCTTTAAATGGTTTTAAACCATTTCCTAGATTGCCGTCCATGTGTGCATGAGTGGACACATGTACACAATCACGGAGGACATGTGGTATACTTTTTCTTATGCATTGGACATCATATAAGTGCAGGCGTGCATGGAGCCATCTTAGAATGATTCTGCTTTTTAAAAAAAATTCCAAAAGGGCTGCAGAACATGTGCATGCATATCTCATCATGGAATGCCTTTTATTTGGCTTTACTTAAGAGCATACCAAGATAGGTGATGTGTGCCTATGCACAGTGACTATCTAAGGGAGTAAATGCATTGGCAAAACCAATACATTTTCAATGATTTTTTACTTTTTAGTCATCTTCATTTTAAGAAGCCACAGTGGACATAGTTGGTGCATGAAGGATATCAGTTCCATTTAAAAATCCATTGAAAACGTTAAAATCTATTTATCCAGCAACAGCAACCTCAACAACTGGTTTCTGAAGGCGGGCTTGTCTCAAACAATCGTAAACCACCTTCACACAACCGTCAACATGTTGACATTGTTGGGTTTTTCATCAACATGCCGAAGCCACACCTGACACCTTCACAATGGCTCTTCTTCATTGGAGCGACTTCTAAGAGTTTCCTCCACTTCTAAGAGTCCAAGGCTCTCGGGCTATGAACCTGATGTTTCACCCTTAAACTGGGTGTAAGGGAGAGTGACTCTAAGATGTCTTGGCCTCCTGCACTCTTCTAGTGGACCACGCCTGGTGGTACAAGTGTGCTCTGCAGTGTGATTTGAAGTCTCAGTGGGCTCAGCACTAAGGGAACCTTGTGGATTGAGGTGTTGGAGAAGACTCCTAGAGATCTGCAGTGGTGACTATTATCCCGCAATTTGACCAGTGGCAGATCTCTTTCCCTGTCTCATCCTCAGCGGAGCTTCTTGATTGATGGATGCATTGCTCCTAAATTGGGGAGGTCATGTAAGAGAGGAGGAGATCAGAGGGCTCTGGTCTCCAGAGGAAGCCCTTCTCCACATTAACTTGTTGGAGCTGCAGATGTTACACTTGTCACTGAAAGCATTCCTTCCATCCACAGGGGTGCGGAAATCCTTTAGCCCAACAACCATGACATATTGTTTGGGGTCAAGGACAACAAGTGTTCAAGTTTATGTTGTCCTTGGGACAAGTAGGCCCAGCCCCTTGCATCACAAACCCTTTGGCTGCCAATTTACAGTATCAGATTAAAAAAAGCAGGGAAAGGAACTGCCTGCTGTTGAGATTTGTGTCCATATACTAATGCTATTCAAAACTGTATTTAAGGTTCATTAATGCAAAGCCTTTATAATTGGGGTGAGCCTTCTAATTAAATGTTGTAAGCTGGGACTGCACTACTGACAGTGGTTCCAGTAAAGAACATGTACACACGTTTGCAAAGTTTCAAATATGAGGCTACATATAATGTTCCAGAATTCTCTCTGATTAAATGCAAATTTTTGAATGCAAGATTGATGATTTTTTGCTTTCAAAATAAAATGTTTACAAAAAATGCAACTAGGAAAATAATGTTTTGCTAAACTACTGTGAAACTTAGGTATCAGTTCTTCGAAGCATCATTTAGTAAATGTGTTTATGCATGCAAAAAATATTCATAATGTAAAGTCAGTGTAACCAGTTTCAACAAGATTATGGGAAACACGAATACAAACAAGCATTGCCAAAGCCAATTAGTCCAATATTGGTGGTCAGTCTTTTGGTTTTGTCAATGTGTGTCTGTTTTGACATGGCTTTTGTAAAACATTATTATTGTGGGAGCTGCTGGGCCCTCGCCATTGTAACAAATATTAGCAAAAAAACAAAATGTTTTTTTGGTCGCCTTAAGCACACATTGCCACAGTAGTTCATGGCACTGAACAAACCTGCTTTGTTTGGCGGTATGCTCCTCGTGAAAGAGCAAACTGCGATCATTGTAATGTAATGTAACATGAATTTATAGAGCATGGAACTTGTCACGTATGAGTGTATCAGTTGCTGAGTAGGACCAGGTTCTGCAAATAGGATCAGTCACGTTGTAGCCAGCTGATAGAGGGATAGAGATATAATTTTAATAAATCAAAAGGTCTGGTAAACACCAGACCTAATTAGGGGCCTAGTTCTTCAAAAATGTCACAAAAGTGCACCCATGGTATATGTGTTTGCATTGGTGCAGATTTGCATATTTCATGATCCATAAGAATTTACAGAAGTAGTCCAGGAAATCGTAGTTCTAGGAAATATTTGTGAACTGCATTTTGCCATGAGCAAAAATGCAGGTGTAGATTTGCTCATGTGAAAATCTGTTGAGCATTTACAAGTTCACTTTCCCTTTAACCACTTTTTTCCAAACCTTGGAAGATGTTTTACTTCTGACCCTTGTCAGGGGTACATTTCCAACCTTTCTCAGTATGGTAAATTATTAGAGAAGAGCTATTGAAAACCCTTACAGCATGCAAGTTAATAGCTTTTCACACACTAAAAAAGTTATTTCAACCTTGGAACTGTTGCTTGCCGCTACCTCTCGCCCCATTATGTTGATCTTCAGCATGGTGGCAAAATAAATAAATTGTAGTATTCAAGCCCTATTATAGTACAAGCCCTGGCATAATCAGAGAGGCTATTATCAGAGCTCTAACATGAGATTGTTGCCATAATTTGTTGCCAAACTACATGGCACCAGATGGACAAGTAGATTTTTTTACAAGACAAGTAGATTTATGAAGCAATTTGTCTTATGGACAAGTAGATATTTTATTAAATTCCACACCCCTGCATCCATCAAGGGAGAACAAGTGCAGTTTCTCATGGACAAACACCACTTCCATGTGGTACTGCAACAAACCGGGTGGAATAGGGTTGTAGGTGCTGTGCCAGGAGGGTTTCTGCCTTTGGAAGTGGCTGGATCTTCATGGTATCTCCTTACTCACCTAGCATCTGGCAGGATCTTTGAACTCCATGGCGAGCAAACTGAACCAAATTAGCATAGCAGACCGTGAACAGTAGCTGCACTGGAAGGAGGCACAGGTAATCTTACAGAAATGAGAAGAACACTTGTTCTATTTTTACGGGCCCATAGAGAATGCACAGTGCCCACGCTTCTGTGCGCTGGAGTTTACAAGGCCGACTATGCTCGGAGACTTCTTTCTCCTAGATTGGAGCTCGAAACTCCTGTACGCCTTCCCATTATTACCTTTTCTGCACAGACTTCTGAAGAAAATCAGGAAAGATTAGGCCCTAGTTACCCTGGTGTCTCCCCACTGGTTGAGGAGAGTGTAATAACCGGAACTTCGGGCCATGAGCATCTTTCCCCTTATCCAGCTGCTCCTTCAGGAGGATTTCCTGTTGCAGCGTAAGGGCAAGGTCTTGCACTCGAACCTGCACAACCTACACCTTCATGCGTGGAAATTGTGCGGCAACATCTGATAGCATTTGATCTTCCTCCCTAAGTAGTAGGTATCATTTTAGCAGCCAGGCTTCCCTCCACTAAAACAGGTTCCTCCTTAAATATCCAGCTTCTACAGGCATAGTAGTGTGACATACTGTTGCTTTGTCTTTCACTTGCTCAGCAAGGCTTAAGTGTGGAGTGAGTTTAAGGATATTTGTCAGCCCTTTCGGCCTTTTTATTTCTGCCTGATCTGCCATCCCTTTTTAAATCATCTTTTGTGATACATTTCTTTAAATGGCTGATTGATTTTTTTCCACCAACCCCATTGTCAATGTCATAATCGGACCTTAATGTGATGCTTAATTATGCCCACCTGTTCCTTATGCCTTTTGACGTTGAACGTGTTTCTCATTGCGATGGCTTCTGCTCGTCACATGAGTGAATTACAGGCAGGCTTTGTAGGTCCAGCAACCTTATACCATTTTTTCCTCTGACAAATTGGTTCTTCGGACAAAAGCTGCTTTTCTCCCAAAAGTTGTTGCTCTTTCATATAGGGCAGTCCATTACCCTAACAGCTTACTTTACTACTCCTCATCCCTCCAAGAAGGAAGAACAACTGCATTGTCTCGACCCTAAAAGGGCCTTCAGCTTTTACAAAAATCTGTATAAATTGCTTAAAGAACATTGGGTGGTCATTCAGCTCATTGTGGGTTTCTCAGTGTTAAAAAAAAGGGGAAACTACACCAACACTAGAGGGAATTGACGAAGAAAAAATCTCTGGGTCCAGTCTGGCACCTGGGGGTATTCACAAGGTGAGGAATCTGCTGTTAGGTAAAGTATCCACCAGAAAGAGAATACCAAAGGTCAGTAACCTTATTGATTTTACTTTAATGTAGCTGTATGTGCCATTTTAGAAAATGAACTACACATATACAAATATTTTGCACAGTTATATATAGGGCAGATGTGTGTGTTGGATGGAAGAAAACATTTTTTTTCCATGCAACTAAAATATAACATACTTTTAAATTTGCATGATTTCAGCAGTAAGGCAGCAGAAACAGTTTAAAATACCAAAATAAGAGTTACATTGTGATCGTCTGTACTAGTTTATCCATATTTCATTTTTTTTAAACATGATTAAACTGAAGCTCAGTAGCAGTGTTTAGCAAGACGCCATCCACATCCCTAGGTGACATCCACATTCCCAGGTAACCTTCTGTTATTCATGCCTACTTTTAGTTTGTCTAGTGAGCCAGCAGTTGTTAATTCGAAGGGAGCCCATACGATAGTCCCAAGAAAGGAGGAAAGCAAGTTCCATGTGAGCTAGTTCAGATAGGTCTTTAGTCAATTGTGGACCAGTGGTTAAATTGTTAGACTCTCAGGCCCAGATGTGTGGGCTTTTGATGCAGGGCAGGGCAGCAAGTCACCTTGCTGTGCTGCTCTGCGTCAAAGGGAATTGTCAGGAATGTGCCATATCTATGCAATACAACACATTCTTGCCCTTTCCCACTGCTCTGGTAATGTTTTGGCTGGCTAGCCCCAACTCAGGCACCCTTGCACCATGATGCAAGGGTGTCTGCGTTGCGTGCAGCATTGTTTTTGTGCAGGAAGGGACACTTTCCAGCACAAAGACAATCCTGGGAGGCTTTTTTTCTTTCTATGTGTGCTGCAAAATGCAGCACACATAGGAAGAAGAACAAATGAAAAGAAATAAACATATTTCTCCTCGCTGCACCTTCCCTGGGGAGGTTTGAGTTTTTTACCTATCCCCAGGTTTACATGGCCTTGTAAATCTGGGGACACATCGAAATCCATGGGTGTTGCATGGAAACACCCACTAGAATACCCATGGAACGTCTCCCTAATGCAAAGTAAGGCAATGCAGCGATGTACGCTGCCTTGCCTCACTCCATATCAATGAGACTATTGAAAGCCATGCAAAGTGGATTTCCGTGGCCTCGTAGATATACTTGAAATGTTTGTGCCGCTGACGCGTCACTTCGGCGGCACAAGCCTCTCGTAAATATGCCTCTCAGTCTCAAGCTCCTGGTTGGTTATGTGTCTGTACAAAGGTCTGGTACATTGCTATTTTGCCGCTCTGCCTGAAAATATATTTGTTTTACATACACAATGGACCAAAGTTTGATTAAAAAAAATCTCTCTTTTTCCACCTCCGTCTTTCTATTTTATAAACAATTATAAGCAATTTAGCTGTCCATCTCCATTCACCTAGTACATCATATGTATTTTTTGGTTGAATGCCATAGTTATGTTTTGAGCCGTCCTAGCAAGGAGGTGATTGTCATAGTTATGCTTAGATCCTTCATAGTAAACAATAACTTGTGACCTAGTGCTAAACCTGAAGATTAAGGGTTTGACTTCTGGGGTCTATATGACCATGTATCTTGTCCATTTGATAGAATCCAAAGAATAAAGAAAATGATGATTGTAATTTCGATCCATGAGCAAAAATGAGTCTTTCTACTCTGCCCGAAAATAACAGTTTTACAGTATACCAAGATTTTAAAAAACCTCTCACTTTCTTTCTCTTCTCTTCTCTCTCACCTCTCTCCACATACCTCAGTCCCTTCCCCCCTTTAGTTTCTTCCATTCCTCCTTCCCTTCATACTATTCTGTAGCTGTCTGATGATAGTCCCCTATAGAATCCTATTCACTTGTATTTTTGGCCCAAATGTCCTAGTTATGTGGTGATCCAACATAGTGACTAGTCGGCTGTGTCCTAGTTAAGGTGTTAAACTCTTAATCTGCTGGGCATGATGAATGAATGAAGTAGAAGTTGATTACTTCCTTCACCCATAAGCAAATATTTCCTTGCCTCACTTTCGAAAAATATCTTAAGTATGACATGGCTCAAAAATAAAAAATAAAAACCTTTTCTCTCTCTCATTTTTTTCACCTCTCTCTCCCACTACGTCAATCACTCCCTTCCTCTCTCTCTTCTTCCGAACCATACTCCCTCCTTATTATTCTGTAAATTATGTAGCTATCTGTGAACACTTACCTCTGGAACAAATATTGACTTGTATTTGTGGTCTGAATATAAAAGTTTTGTTTTGCTCCAACATAATAATGTTTCAATTCTGTCGTATTTGTTAAGATTACAGACTCTCAATTTAAAGGTAATCTCTGTAAGTGACTACATGTTCATGTGTCTGGTCCATTACACAACGATCCAATATTCAATGACTACTCAATTAATTAATTGAAAGGGGATTTATCTTTTTATCGATGGGTGTATGTTATTTTTGAGAAATCTTTTATTAAGTGTACCGTGGCACAAATATTGAAAACGAACTCTGTCGCTCTATATACAGAGTTTTTTGTGTGCTCTTTGGTATTGGTCTAGTCCATCACAAAGAGTTCCAGCGTTCAGTGAATACATTAAAAGGTGGTTGTCGCTTATATTGAGGGTAAATATAATTCTTGCCTCTCTTTCTGAAAAAGTAAATGCCCTTAAAATTGAAATCAACTTCTATCTAGCTCTCTCTATTCCACCCTTCTCCCTCCTTTATATTCTATAATTGATGTAGCCATCAATGTACTTTCAGCTTTAGTACTATATTGACCTACATTTTTGGATTGGATGTCACAGTTAAGTTTTTCTCTAATGTGCCAAAGAGTTGTGTTATAAAGGTTAAACCTCCACATGAAGTGTCACGAAGAAGAAATTCCACAAGAGGCCATTAGTGGATAACGACGGAAACTGTTCTTTTATTATCAGTTTAACATCTTCAAGTTAATCCAAAAGAAACATCCCAGCCTCGGTTACTCCAACAGCTACTCTCTTCCTCACACCAGATTCCGCATCGTACGCTCTTTCAAACCACAACATTCCAACCCCCCTCTGACACAGTCACGTTCCAACATCATGACGCAGTAAGATTCTGAATAACAAGAACATACAATATAACACCTCTCCCTCCCCTCTATATATACTTAAAAACTCATTGATATTGCAATACACAGATTAAACGAAGTAAAGTAAAATATAAAAGAAGTAAACAATATAGTTTCACTCTAGATTATAATACTTAAGATACATGGGCAGCTTGACATTTCTGTTAGACCTCCTCACACTGGGATACTTCATGGAGGATCCCAACCCTCTTGAAAACGTTTCTTTTGTACAACTCTCATTTTTCCCTGTTTCCTCATCCTTAGCATAACCAGCAACTCCAGTACATTTGACAACCCTATTTAAATTCCATATTCTGTTATCTTGAGTCTTAACAGCATTGGTAAAAAGTTTCGTAACTTTAATAGGAGAGGATAATTTTTTCCCGCTTCCTTTTGAAAAAGGTTGTTTAATCATAACCCAATCACCAATCTCCACAAGTGTTTTCTTTGTACAGTTTGTTCTGTCAAAATTCATTTTACTCTTTAACAGTTTTTCTTGTTCTTTAAGTCTCCAATCACTCTTTATCACCTTTCTTCCCTTTCTGTCCAACAGATCATTAACCCATTTTGGTTTCAAAATAGTATTACCACGTCTCCCACGGAAAAGTGAAAATGGTGTTTGACCAGTAGTGGAATGAGGAGTGTGTCTATATACATAAACTTTCTTCAACACTTCCTGCTTCCAGTCTAATTGATTGCTTTTAGCTATAGAGATAGTTTCTTTAATGACTCTATTAAATCTCTCTACCATTCCATTACATTCTGGATGATATAATGCACAAAGTTTATGTTTTATGCCACACCCACTCAAAAAATCATTCATTTCTCTCTAGCTGTACCCCATTGTCTGTGAGAAGATTCGAAGGAATCCCCTCCTTAGTTATCAAATCTTTCAGAAAATCAATGACTTTCCACGTCTCAATGTTCTTAGTAAAACACACTTCTGGCCATCTTGAGAACATATCCACCACCACCATTATGTAATCCACCGAACTATCACTATGAATAGGTCCTAAAATATCAAATGCTATATCCGTCCACGGACCCTCAGGATTTTCTCGAATTATCATTGGTTGTACTCTGGGTTTCATAGCCTTTTCACTAACCGCACATTGTACACACTCTCTCACTAGGCGTTCTACTTGGGTATCCATACCAGGCCACCAATATGAGGAACGCAACCTTTCTTTGGTCTTGGAAATGCCCATGTGACTGTTATGAGCTTGGCTCATTAGTCGATCTCTAAGCTTAACAGGAGGAACCAATCTTGTACCTCTAAACAGAAGATCTTTACCCACTGCTAGTTCATTCCTAACATTCCAAAAACTCTTACTCTCAATGCTACCCTGATGTATACTCCTCCAACCATTCCTTACTAATTCTATTATTTCTGTTAGAACCTTGTCAGATGAAGATTCTTCACGCCACCTATCCTCAGAAATTATTTCACAATCTACCTCACACACCCATTCGAGATTTTCTGTGTCATTATTTACTGACTCATCATCTTGAAGGTGAGAGTTGGATGTAACTAGCCTAGATAAAACATCAGCAGGTAAGTTGTCAGCACCAGGGACATATCTCACAACTAAATCATATTCTTGCAATGCAACAATCCATTTAGTAATCCTACCTGACACCGAGTCGATCCCTTTTGAACAAAGAACCTCACATAGGGGTTTGTGATCCGTCCTTACAATAAAGGAACTTCCCCATAAGAACTTCTTCAATTTCTTTATGGCCCAAAATACCCCTAACGCCTCTCTTTCAATAACAGAATACTTGGTTTCTGCTCCTTTAAGGCTCCTGGAGATGAACACAATAGTGTTTTCAGGAGCACAATTACCTTGTTGTAACACTGCTCCTAAACCCTTACCACTCGCATCTGTAGTTAGGAATAACTGTGCATTTGGGTCAAACTCTTTCAAAGCCGGAGCACAAGAAAGAGATTTCTTGATATCACAAAATTCTTTCTCACATTCTTGGTTCTATATGAATTCCACTCCTTTCTTTAATAAACCCCTCATGTGATAACATGAAATCGCAAAATCTCTGATGAACTTGTTATAAAATTCTGCCATACCCATAAATTTCAATAACTCTTCTTTAGATGTGGGAGAAGCTAGACCCTGAATGGTGTCAACTAGTTCTTTCTTCGGTGTGTGACCATCACTAGTTATGGTATGACCTAAATAGTCTATAGACTTGACTGCAAATTTACATTTCTCTGGTTTAATTGTTAAGCCATGTTCAGAAATTTTTCTTAGAACTTCCCTTAATCTTATATCATGCTGGATGGAATCTTTACCATAAATTAAGATGTCATCTTGATAAATGCATACGCCCTCCAGACCCTTCAGCATGCGTTCCATTAACCTCTGAAACACAGAGGCTGCTGAAACTAAACCAAATGGTAAACGAATGAACCTGAATGTTCCAAAAGGTGTAATGAATGCTGTTAAACTTCTACTAGAATCATCCAACATTACCTGGTGATACGCTGAGGTTAGATCAATAGTAGAAAAGAGCTTGGCACCTGATACCCTTGTTAGTAGCTCAGAGATGTTGGGAAGAGGATATTTGTCAACTGCAACACACTTGTTGAGTCTGCGAAGGTCAACACATAGTCTTATCTTGCCATTGGGTTTCCTTGCAATGACTATCGGAGCCAACCATTCTGTTCCTTCTACCTCCTCAATAATTCCTTGATCTAACAGTTTTCCCAATTCATCTTTAAGTTGAGTTCTTACCGCAAAAGGAACATTACGAACTTTACTGCAGTACGGGACAGACCCAGAAATCAACTTGATTTTGTGTAAGTAACCTTTCATACATCCAATTTTGTCAGAAAAAACCTCGGTAAAGTCCCGGCGGAGAGATTTCTCCAAATCCGAAACTTTGTAGGTGTCAACCAACTCAACAGTTGTTTTATCTTTCAATATAATAGGGGGAACACTATTGGGATCCAGTATCACTCCTAAGTCTTTCTGGTGCCACCAACTAATAATACTGTCTCCTTTTTTAGAGACATAAACCTTCCCAGAGGTGTACCGCTGATTGTACTCAATTAATCCTATGAAATATCCATGTAAATGAATAGGATCACCACCATATACACAAGGACTAATGTCAGGTTTCAACAACTCAACAGATCCTCTGAGTTGTTCTTGATAAAACTGGTTGGAAACTATAGTAATTTTTGCACCCGAATCAAAAAGTACTTTGGTATGTTTACCTTCAATCGCAATATAATCCAGAGGGCCACTGGGTTTAGAGTCCGACACCTGCAGCACTATTGGATCACATTGTGACTTACTACCAAAATCATCATTAGTGATATGAGAATCAACTGCATTCACACTTTCCTTGAACTTACGCTGATTACATACAATTGAGAAATGCCCCCTTTTTTTACAGAACAGACAGATACCATTGATAGCTGGACACAAACTATCATTCGCAAAATGACCTTCCTTTCCACATCTGTAACATTTTTTTTTTCTCTTCGCATTTTGAGAACCAGGATTTGTGCCAATCCTATAATCTTTTGATTTGCTATCTCTTACTATAGCCACATCTTTTACTAAAGACACATCATTATGCCCATTCTTTTTTATAACATCAATACATTTCAAGGAGTGTTCAATGCGTTTAGCTAAAGAAATGACCTCATCAAGGTGAGGATCATCTAATAACCACAACTCATCTCGCACTTTATCAATAACACAGCCTTGCATAAATTGATCTCGAATTCTTTCATCTGTGGATGGCCCAAATTTGCAAGATGAAGCTAAACGTCTTAAGTCAGTGACATAATTTTCAACAGATTCACCATTAGTTTGTCGTCTTTGGCCAAAGTAATAACGTTCCAAAATAGTACTGACTTTAGGTAAGTAATGTAAGTCCAGTTTTCTGATACAAATTTCATACTCATTTAGGTTAACTGCCTCATTGTCAGGTACATCAGGTAAGTGGTCAAAAACTTCTTGACCCTCAGTTCCTAAGCAGTGTAACAGTAGAGCAGTTCTTCTTTCTGTGCGCAAGGACGTTCCGCAAACTCTGGCATAACGTTCAAACACTTTTTTCCATTTCCCCCATTTGATTAGAGGTTCACCAGGAGTAGGGAGGAAAAAAGGAGGAGCAGCCACATTTTGCATGGTGAATGTTCACAGTGACTATCACAGTACAAAGTACAAAAGAAGAGATTTCACCATGAAGTATCGTTTGTTATGTAGATTCAAAACTCGTGTGAGCTATTTGCAGAATGAAAGTGTAGCAGGCTGCATGATTGATGCTACTTTCACCAAAAGTGCCAAATTTTGACAAAACTGAGAGTAAAACTCACTCTGACAGCATGAAATCACCCGAGATGCGATGTGCCGACACCAGCGGTGTGAAAATATATACAATCTTGAGTTGGTTGGTGGCAGCGCGCACGATGAATTGGAGAAGAACAGCGAGCGAATTAGAGCGAGTCTTTATTCCAATAAATCCGCGCCGCCCGCGCCGAAAACGTTGCTAGGATACAGCAACGCCAATGTTGAAAAATGCCGCAGCGCTGAAGCGTTGCCAGGATACCTTGAAAGGCCGAACTGAAAAAAAATCGGTCGAAGTAATTCAATAGAGAAAAAATAATAAAATATTTAAACCGAGAAATGAGTTGCTTTCCGAAATAAAAAACAAACTTATCTGGAGTTGGGATGTTCTCCTGAAATAGCCTGGGTTCGTAGATGAGCTCGTCGCCAGTGTTATAAAGGTTAAACCTCCACATGAAGTGTCACGAAGAAGAAATTCCACAAGAGGCCATTAGTGGATAACGACGGAAACTGTTCTTTTATTATCAGTTTAACATCTTCAAGTTAATCCAAAAGAAACATCCCAGCCTTGGTTACTCCAACAGCTACTCTCTTCCTCACACCAGATTCCGCATCGTACGCTCTTTCAAACCACAACATTCCAACCCCCCTCTGACACAGTCACGTTCCAACATCATGACGCAGTAAGATTCTGAATAACAAGAACATACAATATAACAAGTTGCTTGTGGTTTGGTGGTTAAGGCAAGTGATAAAAGTGTGCCTCCTGGTGTCAGCATGGTAGTATGTCTGGTTCAGTACAACGCATTCCAATGTTTTGTCCCTAAAATAAAAGATTACTATTTTTATTGACTAATAAATATTATTCTTGGCATATAATCAGACATTCTATTACAAATGCAAAGAAAGATGACAATGGGCAACCCTGCCTCACCTCATAGAAATGGATTGTAATTATTGTTTATTTATGCATAACTTTGTTGTTGCAGAGGAATAGCCAGGTAAATCCCAGGCCCAACCCTACAGATCTTAGTAAAAATTCAGGTGGTGCAGTTTAGTTAAATGAAAATTCAAAGACATGCTATTTATTATGGGATAGTTATAAAAAAGAAAAGGGAAACCAGCATTAACAAAGTATTCAGATAATGGGAGAACAAACTTCACATCACCTAACTGGCATTTTTGTACACAACGTTAGACTTTGGCGTCGAGTTTGAGCATCTTACAATTTGGTACTTTCTCAAGTCAATCCAGAGCTTTTCATTTTTGCAGCTTGTAGAGGTTTGATGATTTGGGCAGATCACTTAATTTTACATATTCTTAATTCCAACCATCATTGTAGTTACACTCCTTGACAATGGATGATATGTGTTGACACTAGTAGCACACACTAGCTTCCTTGGAGTATGAGGTGTCCTGAGATTGTAATTAGAGAGTCTGAGTGCCCACAATGGCTACGGTTTTTGCAGAGTACTGCTTACTAGCCAGTTGTTGCAACCCCACATCTTACAATGTATCTCTAAAGAGGGCTCCATTGTCTCAAGTGCAGAACCACAGACTCTGTTGGCTCTGTTTCTATGTAGGGTTCACCCATTACATTTTGTGGGTCCACTAGGATTGAGCTTTCCCTTCCTTTTGTTCTTCTGTCCTTTGTATCTGTATAGATCAGTGGTTCCCAATCTGTGCGCCGCGGCTCGCTGGTGCGCCATCAAAACTAGCCAGGGGCGCCGCACACAGTTTGGGAACCACTGAGCTATTTATAGCCCTTGGGCCAGTTCGTACAAAATAAAACTACTCAGTTTTAGCAGCTCTTTTTTAATTTTGTCCTTGAGCGCCCTCTGGTGGTTAAACACAACTAAAGGGATTCTACATTTCACAATATTTAAACAGTTATGTTATAACTACATAAAAATGAGACCTGCCCATTTTACTAGGGTTACCGTCAACCAATATTTTCCCCTTACTAAAAAACCCTATGCATGCTGTAATTAAACAACTGTTACATTTTTATTTTTTACAGTTATATATAGAATTACAATACCTTCATTGGCGTCATCCCAATTCTTTTCAGGGAGAAAAATGGATGTACTCCCTAGGCCAGGCTTACATCCCCCACCCGCCAACAAAAAGTAACATAATGGGGAGCCGCAGCCAGTGGCCAATAGATCAAGGGAGCCGTGGGTCGAAAATGTTTGGGAACCACTGGTATAGATCCTTATGTCCCTGGGGAATGTTCTGGGGGGTGATGAACTGCACTCGACTACGGAGATAGACATTTATGATTATCAGCAAATGTTTACTCAGTATAGGTGATGTGAATGTAACCTGCAGTTTCTTCAGATCATATGATGTACCAGCATTTTATTGCAAATTTGGCGCTAAACTAACTCCATATTTATATTTTGATGTTAGACAGGTCTAACGTCAAAATATTGGAGTTTGCACCATTTTTTAGATGTGTGAACCTAACTTGTGTCAATGAGTTCCCATCTAAAAAATGGTGCTAACTCCATAGGCCCATATTTATTCCCCTGTGCTAAAATGATGCACGGGTAGGAGGAGGGGCTAAATAATGGCACCATTATTTAACACCTGGGTCAGACCAGGCATTAGGGGACCTGTGGACACATTTCCATGGTTGAACACCGTGGAATGTGTCCACAGATGTCCTCCTCAAGCCCCAGAACACCTCCACCCACACCAGAGGGACAACGGAGGATGGAGGACCCCATCCCAGGAAAGTAGGGTAAGTATAGGTAGGTATTTTTTTTTATTATTAAAGTGTCCTGTCAGGGGCCCAACTTGGGGCCCCTTGCATGGCACAGGGTGCAATGGGCATGCCCAAGGAACAGTGGTCCCCTGTGCTGGCCATTGGGGTGGTGGGCATGACTCCTGTCTTTTATAAGACAGGAATAATGTGGTATGGATGGTTTTGCATCAGAAAATGACGCTAGGCTGGTGAGAGGCATTTTTTTTGGGCCTCTAATCAGCCTAACGTAATTTTTTGGTGCAATACCCCCATCTCCCATACAGCCACCCCGCCCAGCTAACGTCATTCTTTTTTTTACGCTAGCCCACTCTTTGCGCTGGGCAGGGGCATTTCATAAATTTAGCGTCTGGCTGGCGCTCTGGAATGACGCAAGCCTGCGCTATACTTTTTGACGCAAAACTGCGTTTTCACAGTTTTGCATCAAAAAGTATAAATATGGGCCTTATTCCTTATTGAAGTGCATCTGCCGTCACACAGGCAGTGCTCCTCCATCTGAGAGCTCAAGTAACCAGCAGTGTTAAGACCTCGTGCTCACTTGGTTCATCAAGTCGGCCTTCTGAAAGACCACCTCTCTGCTCCATTAAGGTTTGCCGTCTCCAAGGTCTGTCAGGTTGTCAGAAAGGCAGGACGCAGTGGAGCTCCGGATCTAAAAGCACATGTAACCTCAGCTCTGCCTTTTGCCCACAACCTCCTTAATTTTGTATAGACCCATGCACTTGTTTTTGTTACTTTTGTGACACAACCTGTTGCAAATTGTTAAAAGATCTGCATCTAAGTAAGTGTCATCTCAAACATCAATATTCTTCCCAATGGTTGCCATGAGAAAATGTCTTTGTCTCCCTAAGTAGTTGGAGATTACTAGGTTGAAACAGTAAGAAATGGGTCCTGGGCATGATTCACCAAGCACTCAGAGGGTGAGGATTCCAAGACTTACCAAGAAAGTTCTTTACAGTAGACATTCAGATTTAATTTTACGCAATAGTAGCAGCTAGTAAAGTGAATGTTTTTGTACTTTTTTACTTTGGAAAAGGAAAGTTGGGTTAAAATATTACATGCAAAATCAAGATAAGTGGTAAAACCTAGAAGCCTCTAATACCTTCTTAGCCAAAGATAAAATCCCAAACAATAAAATAGCTCTTAAGCACTAAGCCCTATAACTATAGTAGAAGGGGCCATATGGCTAATGTTATCTATTGGATGGTGTTCTCAACGATGTTGCAAGGCTTCAGTGTGCAATTTAACCAAAACTAATGGTCCTCCCAAAAGGATTATACACTGAAATACTGCAGCCTTAAAGCAGTCCTGCAAGCATATAGTTCAAAGGCAGACATTCAAAATGTGATAATTCAAAGACAAGTCATGTTTCCTTTATTTACTTTGCCATATATTTAGATTCAGTAATTGTTGCTGGATTGTTTCCGAGCTATGGAGGCACCTGACAACTTCAAAGAAAAATCTAAATGCCCATCATAAACTTGGTAAACAGTCTCTTCTGGCTTATTGGCAATGTCCAGTCCTGTGACCGATGTCTGGTTTCAGGTGTCTCATCTGCGGTCAGAGTCTACTGCAGTGCCCAGCAATCACTGGTCAGGATACCATTCAACTCTTATTTCTTCTCTTCAGGTGATGGCCATGTCGAGGGACTTATGTATCGAAACCCACTCACTACGGCTATTATTTTCCAGTAAAAGTGCAGTGGGGCTCCGATTAGTGTTTCAACTGATAATATCCCTGGACCCACTTAGACTAGAAACAAAATTCCAACAGCTCCAGAATCACTAAGGCCTCGTTTAGCTATGCAAAACAATCATCAGGACAGGAAATCAAGGAAATCTCAAGGCCATAGAGGCAACTAGAGGGAACAGTACATGCTCTCTGTGTCACAGGCAGTAGGAGGATACACTGCAGGCTCACACTTTATAGTTTCTTGAGGGCAATGAACTTCCATTGGTCCCAGAGGTTGTCATGCTGATAATTGTTCACCCTCTTCAGCTGGCTGAAGGCGAACTTTCTCTGGGCAGACACAATCATCAGGCTGTCTAGATTCTTATTGGCAGCGAGGCTCTGTCTTTGGTTGATGGTTGGTTACTTCTCCTTGCAGTTTCAGTCCAGGTCAGCAATAGCAGTGCTTCCAGAGCCTTGACTAGATTCACTCTCTGTCTGGGTTTGAAAGAGAGTCTGACGACATGAGTTTCCATCCAAGATATTTATTGTCTTCTCAGTTATGCTGGTACTTAGCTTTTCCTTGGTTACAGTTAAAGATCCAAGACCTGGCCAAAGGACAGTCCTTATCTTTCATTGCTAGCACAGCCTGTCCATTTATTATTACTTAATTTTCAGTACCTGGGGGGATCCTTCAATCCTAGAGGTGCATGACCCCGATCGGATCACAACCTGCCTTTTCTGAAGCATTGTAGCCCCTCCTAAGAGATTTAGAGATAGTCCAAGTGAAAAAGTAATTGGTCCCAGACAAGAAGACACACTCTTTAGAAGTGCAGATCTTGCAGGGAAGAGATGGACAGTAGTTTCTTCCAGGATGCAATGAAAGACAGCTTCTTCAAAGAGGTTGGGGGATACCTCCTCCACCCAAAGAGACTGTTGGTTTTGGCAAGGGGGGGCATGAGATCATGTACATGCATGATCCCAGTTCTAAGATTAACTTTGAGCAGCCTTTCATTGAGTTAACCACCATCTTATCAGTAAACACATTTGAACTCCACTCTTCATTCAGCTAGGTGAATGGAGTGTCATAGAGTGTTGCAGAGTGTAGTGGAGAAGAGTGGCATAGAATGGATTGGAATAGAGTGGAGTGGCGTAAAGTGGAGTAGATTAGCGTGAATTAGAGTGTTGCAGAGTGAAGTGCCATAGAGTGGAATGCGGTAGACTGGGATAGAGTGTTGTAGAGTGGAGTGGCATAGATTGGAGTAGAGTGTTGTAGAGTGGAATGGCATAGAGTGGAGTAGTATAGAGTGGAGTGGTGTAGAGAGTACTGTAGTAGAGTGTCATAGACTAGAATGGAGTAGAGTGTTGTAGAGTAGAGTAGAAGAGTGTCAGAGTAGAGTGGCGTATAGTTGAGTGGCTTGGTGGACAGTGAAATGGTGTACATTGTTGTAGAATGGAGGGGCATAGAGTGCTTTAGAGTGCAGGGGCATAAAGTGGAGTAGAGTGTCAAAGAGTGGAGTGACAGAATGTGGAGTGGAGTGGTGTAGAGTGACGTGGCATAGAGTAGACTAGTGTGTTGCAGGTTGGAGGGCTGTAGAGTGGCATAGAGTGTAGTCGAATGTCACATAGTGGAGTGGTGTAGATCAGAGTAGAAGGTCATGCAGGGGAGTAGAGTGAGGTGATGTAGGTGGGAGTAGTGTCATGGAGTGGCATAGAGTGCAGTAGACTGTCCGACATTGGAGTAGAGAGTCATAGAGTGGAGCTGCGTAGCATGGAATAGAGTGACACAGAGTGGAGCGGCGTAGAGTGGAGTTGCATAGAGTACATTCTGGAGTAGAGTGGAGTGACATAGAATAGAGTTGAGTAGAATGTTGGAGAGTGGAGTGTCGTAGAGTGGAGTAGAGTATCCTAGAGTGGAATGTCATAAAGTGGCATAAAGTAAAGTCGTGTAGAGTGGAGTGTGATAGAGTGGTGTGGCATAGAGTGGAGTAGAGTGGCATGGGGAGGTGTAGAGTGGAGTGCCATGATTGGAGAGAGTTTCGTAGGTTGGAGTGTCGTAGAGTGGAGTGGCTTAAAGGGGAGTGTCATAGAGTGGAGTGATCTAGAGTGGAGTGGCGTGGAGTGTTATGTGGAGTATCAGAGTGGAGTGGTGTTGAGTGAAATCGTGTATAGTGAAGTTGCATGGAGTGGTGTAGTGTCATAGAGTGGAGGGGCATAGAGTGGTGTAGGGAGGATTGACGTAGAGTGGCATATAGTGTTCTAGGGTGTTGTAGAGTGGAGTGTCAGAGAGTAGAGTGGTGTGGTGCAGAGTGGAGTAGAGTGTTGTAGAGTGGAGTGGCATACCGTGGAGTAGAGTGTCCTAGAGTGGATTGGCATAGAGCAGAGTAGAGTGTTGTAGAGTGGAGTTGTTTCATAGAGTACAGTAGTATCGAGTGGAGTGTTGTGTCGTACAGTGGATTTGCAGTGTGGTAGCGCAATACCATTACAGCAAACACATTTTTAGTTAAAATGACCACTACATTTGTACAGACAAATAGTTTTACTGCTAAACTATACAGCACAATAATGTGTAGAAATCAGCATCACCTAGTGCAGTGCTTCTTAACATGTGGTGTGGGGACCCCTTTTGGTCCACAATGCCTCCTCAGGGGGTCCACAACTGCTTAGAAAATAAAATAATATTAACAGATTTATAAAGGGTATATTAATATACAAGCAAAATATAAAACGAAAAATGTAAAAACTTTCTTTAAATGTGCAGCAAATTGAAGTTGGAGGCAAAAAATTAGGTTGGTATCCTCAGATTGATTTGTGGGAGCAGTGCAAATACCTCAAACTGAATACAGTATGGGCAGTGGGTGGCTTCAGTTGAATCCTTCAATCCTCCAACCTTTCCATTAAGAATTAAGGGCCATATTTATACTTTTTGACGCAAAACTGCGCTAACGCAGTTTTGCGTCAAAAAAATTAGCGCTGGCTAACGCCATTCTGAAGCACCATGCGGGCGGCGTATTTATTCAAAGATGTTAGCCGGCGTTAGCCGCCGGCGCTGCCTGGTGTGCGTGAAAAAAAACAACGTACACCAGGCAGCGCCAGCGTAGGGGGATATGGAGCTTGGGCGCCAAAAAATGGGGCAAGTCAGGCTGAGGCAAATTTTTCGCCTCAACCCGATTTGCGCCATTTTTTCCGACTCCCAACCCCCATAGAAATTACTCCTGTCTTAGCAAAGACAGGAGTCATGCCCCCTTGCCCAATGGCCATGCCCAGGGGACTTCTGTCCCCTGGGCATGGCCATTGGGCATAGTGGCATGTAGGGGGGCACAAATCAGGCCCCCCTATGCCACAATTTAAAAAAAAAAAATAATACTTACCTGAACTTACCTTAATGTCCCTGGGATGGGTCCCTCCATCCTTAGGCGTCCTCCTGGGGTGGGCAAGGGTGACAGGGGGGGTTCCCTGAGGGCATGGGAGGGCACCTCTGGGCTCCTTCCGAGCCCACAGGTCCCTTAACGCCTGCCCTGAGCAGGCGCTAAAAAGCTGCGCAAAAGCGGCTGGATGTCATTTTTTTGGACCCGCCCACTCCCGGGCCTGAATTTTGCCGGGAGTGTAAATACGGCGCACATGCCTCGGAGTCAATTTTTTAGACGGGAACGCCTACCTTGCATATCATTAACGCAAAGTAGGTGTCCACGCTAAAAAATGATGCAAACTCCATGGACTTTGGCGCTAGACGCGTCTAACGCCAAAGTATAAATATGGAGTTAGTTTTGCGTCGGAATTGCGTAAAAAAAAACGACGCAATTCCGGCGCAAACAGAGTATAAATATGCCTCTAAATGTTTTTTTGTGGATTAAAGAAAATATTTAATTTTTTGTGTATTTGTTTGATGAATGCTTGTTTCCATAATTGTGCATATTGTTTTCTAGTTAAATCATTAAAATTGCTTAGGCCTGGGTCCTGTGTTACTTATTATGACTCAGTATGGGCTTCCAGATGGCAATAATGATTCAGTAATGGTCTCCAGATACCAGTAAATGTTATGTAGGGGTCCACAGAAGTCAAAAGGGTAAGAACCACTGACGTACTGTATTGAATTATTTTGATTCTATTAAAGTATTTGTTTCCACAGCAATTCAAAATTACAAAAAAATGTGCTTCATTTGTGATTTCCTAATTCTGATATATTCTGAAATATTTGTATAGCTCTTTTAAAGGCATTTACTTGTTGTTGTGTGCTTTTGATACCCATCAAGATTGTCACATAAATCATCTCACTTTGCAATGGAGAAAGAAGAGTAAGCTCCCTAGGAGCCTGAGACAAACATTTGACTTCTGTCTTTGAATACACTGCAAATGTCACAAGATAAAAAGAACATGTAAAGGCTTGTTTATTCTTATTCACTTCAGAACTCTAGCCTGGTTATTTTGGGGTGTTTCAGCATTCCCCACTCCCCTACTTCCAGTGCATGTGGCATGGGTGCAAAGTTGAGGAAGAGGATTGTTCTATTAGTAGTAGAACAATTAGAAACTGAGGAAGGTGATTGCTCTTTTGACCAAATTTAACAAGCTCATAGAGCATTGTTCTTCCCAGGCATCTGTAAGTGACGGAGATAAGTAGAATCAGTCAAGCAGAAAGAAAGGAGGCAGGAAACCTTTTAAAAGAAATACAGGAGTTTAATGCTGTGAGTTAGCATTCAAGGATAACTGAAAACACATCTACTCTCCTGGAGTGCCTCACAAAAAATTAAAAAGAGTTCCCAGAAAGTGAGCACTTATGGAAAAATGCAAGGAGCCAGTCAGAGAGGTGGTAAACTGGCTATGCTCCATGGGAGGGACAAGGACTTGCAGGACAGCCTAAAACATAGAAAGCCAGCAAATTGAAAGCAACCAAATGTGGGTTATATACCACAAAGCCTGTGGTAAGCCATGGGCAGACTGCATTCCTAGGGAAGCTTTCAGAATGTCCCCAGGACGTGTTTCACCATCATACAGTTGTGCTGTCTGGTAGACTTTGACTTAAAAAAGGAAAAAACAAAACAAAAAGTAATGGCTGGAATGTTTGAAGCAGTCTCAGCAACTAGGAATTCCTCAACGCTGTATTTCTGTCCATCATTTTTTACCCAGTAGTCCACTGTAGATAGAGACCCGCTATATGCAAATCATCTATGGTCCTGGTCCAATAGGAGCAGTTAAGCCGAGCCATAAGACCAGATCCCCTCCAGATGGAAAAAAGCACTGGGTAATAGAAAATGCCTATGGGCTCAGAACCAGTGGCAATAAGTGAAATGGTAGCAGCAAACCCATTAGGAGAGTTGCTGAAACTTCACTGGTTTAGCTCTAAAAATGATGATGCTATCTGAGTGCTAAGCTTCGGAAAACATCTTTAAGACAACATTGTGTAAATGCAGAAGGACGTCGGGTCCTGTTAGTTGCTCTCTCAGTAATCTGTTTATAAATGTATTGTATGGAGCATAATAATTCTCAATGAATCAGAGGTCAGTTAATGTGCTCCTTTGTAAAAAAACGTATTGCATGTCTTAATTTATACATGAGATATATCCTTCTTGTCCCAGTCAGTGCTCATAGACATGGCCCTGCAAAAGGATGATGGACGGAGTTCTGAAACTTTCCAAACACACCCCCAGACACAGATCTGGGTTTAATCCATTGTTCTTTTGCTCACCATGCCACCTCAGTTTGGACCCAGCCATATGCAAATCAGTCTTGACCCGGTTCCCCATGTGAACAGTCAAGCCTGAACAGCCTGGCCAGGTCTTCCCTGGACCAGAAACAAGCATCCTAGGACCTATTTCAAGGAATTACCCATCATCAGCCGGCCTAGCTTGAACCCAGTGGCACATCGAGCAAGGGACCCACGTCAGGGCATTCCCTTCCAACTTAGGGCAACTAAGTATATGGTGTCATATCGACTGATTTACGTAGGACAGACAACGCAACAGGTTAAAATTAGAATTGGCCAACATTGTAGCAGGCTAAGGAGCCACATGATAAATGCAATACTTGTGGCCCACTACACTCTACCACAGTAACAGAAAGGATGCTGTGACGTGACAATCACATAGAAGATAATATGATGTGGCAGGTGACTGATGTTGCACACCTTCCTTAGAGAGGAGGAGATGTAATGATGATTCTTCAAAGACTGGAGTGTAAGTGGATAGAAAAAAGTAATTCCATCGAGCATGGACTAGGTTTTCTATTTGTGGCATTATATCGATTGCAATAATGTAAATAACATGAGGACCTTAAGATGTCTATTTCAATATCACTAGTACAGACACAACAAATACTGGTTTATTACAATGCCTTATGGCACGAACAATGCATGTACCAAATGTTGATAATTTTGAAAATAAAACTGCAATATTATTATGAATGACTAAATGCTGGCTGTTGCCAGGTTAAGTGCTAGATCTGGCCATTTCTCTCCCTCATAACCCAACATGGAGGACAGCCCACTCTCCCATCAGGACACTGATGATCTCTGGCAAGCATTCCAGCTTGCTTTAATTCTCATCATCACAGACAGTGACGACCAGTTAGATTGGTATACGCTTGTACCCCAAGCCACGATCTGGGGCTCATATATGTGTTTTCCACATTCATTTTCCAAATGAAAATTGAATGGCGATAAGGCAAAAAACGCTGAATGGAATTCTACCAAATTTGGCAGGCAGCTAGATCTTGATCCAGAAAAAAAATATTTTTGTCATTTGATGTAAATCCTTTAGAGTAGTTTTTGAGAAATTAAGGCTCAAGAACTTTGTATATGTCATGCTGTGGAGGATGTGTGGAGCTGACAGATATTAAGGCTAAGATCTGATTTGTTGCCGCCACATCAACAAAGATGTGGCAGCAACCGTTTTAGGACTCAGAAATCACTTTCCTGAAAATAAGTCAATAAAAACATATGGGGTGGCAGAGTAGGGATACCCTGCAGGGTAGGGATACCTGCCCTTCTAGACCTGTTGAGGTGGTCCGAAAACTAATTTAGAAAAAAACAAATGTTACCTGGAACTCACTGTGGATATGCAAAACCATTGTAAAATTGGAAACAAATAAAAAATGCTCACTTTAAAAAACAACCCTGTCCCCCGCCCTCCAGGGGCCAGATATGGGTGGGCTGGGCATTCTGTTTTATAGGAGAGTGGGACGCTCAGCCTCCCTCCCTCCCTGTCTCCTAAGGCCCCAGGGACTCCATCCACCACAGGCATCGATGGAGCAGCACTCATATGGATAGCCTCTTTCCTCACCAGAAGAACGCAAAATCTCCACCCTCCCCCTTTGCCTCAGAACTCAAGAAATTCATAAGTAGAGTACCCCAAGAATCCTTACTCAGCCCAACCCTCTTTAACACTTATAAGACACCTCTGGCCAGCATCACCAAATCCGACGGACTCAACATTATATCCTATGCCGACAACACACAACTCATCCTCTCCCTGTCTAAACACACCACCAAACAAAAAGACCAAGTTCCGCAACTGCATAACAGACGTTGCCAACTGGATGGAGGACAACTGCCTGAAACTCAACACTGACAAGACAAAGGTACTGATGTTCAGAAACAAAAGCTCCCCATGTGACGCATCCTTGTGGCCCTCCAAACGTGGACCTACTTCCACCCCCACTGATCACACTAGGAACCTAGGCATCTTTCTGGACAAAAAGCTAACCATGATGACTCACATCAACTCTGTCTCCTCCTCCTGCTTCTTCATCCTCCACATGCTTTGTAAGATATTCAAATGGCTTCCCGAAAGCTCCAGGCGCACCATCACCCAGACCCTTATCTCCTGCCAACTGGAATATGGCAATGCTCTCTATGCAGGGATCACAGCTCACCTCCAAACACTACAGACCATACAGAACAATGCAGCCACACTGATCCTGGATCTCCTTAGGTGAACCCACATCTCCCTCTACTGCAGTTAACTCCACTTGCTCCCTGTACAGAAAAGATGCCAGTTCAATCTCCTGACCCATGCATACAAGGCCTTACACACCTGCAGACCAATCAATCAATCAATCAGTCTTTTTGTAAAGCGCGCTACTCACCCGGAGGGTCTCAAGGCGCTAGGGGAAAGGGGGACCGCTACTGCTCGAATAGCCAGGTCTTGAGATGCTTCCTGAAGGAGAGGTGATCTTGGGTAAGACGGAGGTGGATGGGGAGGGAGTTCCATGTCTTGGCTGCCAGGTAGGAGAAGGATCTTCCTCCCATGGTGGCTCTTCGAATGCGTGGAACAGCGGCGAGGGTGTGGCTGGAAGAACGTAGCTGGCGGGTGGTAGTGTAGAAGGTCAGGCGGTTTTTGAGGTACCTGGGGCCCAGGTCGTGGAGGGCTTTGTGTGCGTGGGTGAGGAGTCGGAACGTGATTCTCTTGCTGACGGGGAGCCAGTGCAGGTCTTTCAGGTGTCCGGAGATGTGGCTGTGACGGGGGATGTCCAGGATGAGTCGTGCGGAGGCGTTCTGGATGCGTTGGAGTCTTTTCTGTAGTTTGACTGTGGTTCCGGTGTAGAGGGTGTTACCGTAGTCCAAACGGCTGGTGACCAGTGCCTGGGTGACCGTTTTCCTGGTTTCGGTGGGGACCCATCGGAAGATCTTTCTGAGCATGCGTAGGATGTTGAATCATGATGATGAGACGGCGTTGACTTGTCTGGTCATCGAAAGGGAGGAGTCCAGGATGAAGCCCTCGGCCACGTCTTTCATCCCTTCGTGGAGGTTGGTTCTGGCGGTGGCTGGGTCGTTGGTGAGGGACAGGATCAGCTGGGTGTCATCGGCGTAGGAGATGATGTTGAGGTTGTGTTGGCGTGCGATGGCTGCGAGGGGGCTCATGTAGACGTTGAAGAGGGTGGGGCTGAGTGATGATTCTTGTGGTACGCCGCAGATGACTCCGGTGGCCTCGGATCTGAACGGGGGAGGCGGACTCTCTGGGTTCTTCCGGCGAGGAATGAAATGATCCAATCTAGGGCCTTCTCGTGGATTCCGATGTTGCTGAGGCGCTGTACTAGGGTGTGGTGGCAGACCGTGTCGAACGCTGCGGAGAGGTCTAGGAGGATGAGGGCCTCTGTTTCCCCGTTGTCGAGCAGGGCTCGGATGTCGTCAGTGGCTGCGATGAGGGCGGTCTCGGTGCTGTGGTTGGCTCGGAAGCCGGATTGCGAGTGGTCGAGGGATCCGTTCGTCTCGAGGAAGGCAGCGAGCTGTCTGTTGATGGTCTTCTCGATGACTTTGGCAGGAAACGGGAGGAGCGAGATGGGGCGGTAGTTCTTGAGGTCAGTGGGGTCTGCTGATGGTTTCTTCAGGAGGGCGCTGAGTTCGGCATGCTTCCAGCTCTCCGGGAAGGTGGCGGTGTTGAAGGAGCAGTTAATGATGTCCCGGAGTTGGGGTGCGATGACGGAGTCGGCCTTGTTGAAGACGTGGTGAGGGCATGGATCGGATGGTGATCCGGAGTGGATGGTGTTCATCGTGTGGGTGGTGTCTTCGGTGCTGACTGGGGTCCAGGCGCGGAGGGTGGTGGTGGGGGGCATCTGTTCGGTGGTTGGGTGCGTGGTCTGTGCGCCGAAGCTGTTGTGTATGTCGGCTATCTTGCGGTGAAAGAACGAGGCGAGTGAGTCGCAGAGTTCTTGTGAGGGAGTGATGTCGTTGTTTCCGGCGCTGGGGTTGGAGAGCTCTTTGATGATGCTGAAGAGTTCCTTGCTGTTGTGTGCGTTGTTGTTTAGTCGTTCCTTGAATGCTGTCCTCTTGGTGGTGTGGATCAGCTGGTGGTGTTTGCGGAAGGCGTGTTTGAGGGCGTTCATGTTGTCTGTTGTCGGGTTTTTTCGCCAGGCTTTCTCGAGGGTGCGGCAGTTCTTTTTGGAGTTCTTGAGGTCGTCGTTGAATTGCTTTTGGGCCTGTTGGGATGGTTTTTCAGGGGTGCGAGGTCGTTGGCGCAGTTGGTGATCCACTGTGTGAGGTTGTTGGCTGCTTGGTTGGGGTCTGTTGAGTTGGTGGGAGGGTTCTGGCGCAGTGCTGTGGACAGCTGGTTGATGGTTACCTTGTTCCAGCTCCTGCGGGGAACCTGTTGCTGGTGGTGGTGGTTGTGGTTTTTCTGAAGCTGAAGTGGACGCAGCTGTGGTCTGTCCAGTGGAGTCCTGTGGAGTGGCTGAAGGAGATGTGCTTGCTGGAGGAGAAGACTGGGTCAAGCGTGTGTCCGGCGTAGTGGGTGGGGGTGTTCACCAGTTGCTTGAGTCCGAGGTTGGCGAGGTTGTCTAGCAGGGTGGTGGTGTTGATATCGCTGTTGCTCTCCAGGTGGAAGTTGAAGTCCCCTAGGAGGATGTAGTCAGCGGAGGGGAGGGCGTGTGGGCTGATGAAGTCTGCGATGCCTTCGCTGAATTGTGTGCGGGGTCCCGGGGGTCTGTAGATGAGGGTGCCTCTGAGTGTGGTCTTGGTTGGCGCGGTCCCTCCAGGTGATCTTGTATCCGTCCGGGATGGCGATGGCGATGTCGGGCGCTGAGGAGGCGTTCATCCAAGTTTCCGTGAGGAAGGCGACATCTGGGGATGTGGTGTCGAGCAGGTTCCAGAGTTCCACTGCGTGTCTGTGGACGGAGCGGGTGTTGAGCAGGATGCACTTCAGGTGGTTGCTGCTGGTGCTTGGCTTGGCGGGTGCGGTCCGGGTCCGGATGCAGGAGAACTTGCAGGATTGGCAGGTGAAGGGCCCGGTGGTGCGTCTAGGGGTGGCTCTGCAGCAGCCGGGGATCCGGCCGGTGTTGATTGCGATGAGAGTGGCGGCGTTGTAGGTCTTGCGGGTGGGCTGGCCTCTGCGGGGGCCAGGGGGTCTGGCGCTGGGCGCGGGCCAGGCGCGGACGCGTGCAGATGGGCTTGCCTTAGGCGCGCCTTAGGCGTGCCAGCGGCGCGCCCGCGGCGCACATCCGCTGCGCGCGTCCGCTGCGTGGCCGCTGCGCGGCCTCCATATGAGTGGGAGAGGGAGGAAGGAGCTGTTGGGAGGTGGGAGCGGGGCGGCCAATGGGGTGTGAGGGGGGCGGAGCTACGGGACGCGGCGGCGGGAAACGGGCGGCGAGGGGGAGACGCGGTGCACAGGGAAACAGAAAAATAAAGGACCACAATCTGGGCAAAAAAGGTGAGGGGAACAATTCAAGGCAGCAAAGGACACAGGTATAATGGGGGCGAAATACAGGCACTCACTCGTGGGAACAGAAGAGAAGGAGGTACAATCCAGGCAGCAAACAGACACAGGTACACTGGGGGCGAATCTAGGCACTCACTCGTGGGAACAGAAGAGAAGGAGGGCACTGGCACTCGACGCAGGCAGAAGAATACAGCAGCGGTCAGCGGTCACACAGGGGGCTGCGTGGCAGTGAGGGGAGCGACCTGCCTGGTAAACAGGGTCAGAGGTCACTCTTTCTACCGCTGCGCGGTCTCCATATGAGGGGGAGAGGGAGGGAGGAGCAGCTGGGAGGTGGGAGCGGGGCGGCCAATGGGGTGCGACGGGGGCGGAGCTACGGGACGCGGCGGCGGGAAACGGGCGGCGAGGGGGAGACGCGGTGCACAGGGAAACAGAAAAATAAAGGACCACCATCTGGGCAAAAAAGGTGAGGGGAACAATTCAAGGCAGCAAAGGACACAGGTATAATGGGGGCGAAATACAGGCACTCACTCGTGGGAACAGAAGAGAAGGAGGTACAATCCAGGCAGCAAACAGACACAGGTACACTGGGGGCGAATCTAGGCACTCACTCGTGGGAACAGAAGAGAAGGAGGGCACTGGCACTCGACGCAGGCAGAAGAATACAGCAGCGGTCAGCGGTCACACAGGGGGCTGCGTGGCAGTGAGGGGAGCGACCTGCCTGGTAAACAGGGTCAGAGGTCACTCTTTCTACCGCTGCGCGGTCTCCATATGAGGGGGAGAGGGAGGGAGGAGCAGCTGGGAGGTGGGAGCGGGGCGGCCAATGGGGTGCGACGGGGGCGGAGCTACGGGACGCGGCGGCGGGAAACGGGCGGCGAGGGGGAGACGCGGTGCACAGGGAAACAGAAAAATAAAGGACCACTATCTGGGCAAAAAAGGTGAGGGGAACAATTCAAGGCAGCAAAGGACACAGGTATAATGGGGGCGAAATACAGGCACTCACTCGTGGGAACAGAAGAGAAGGAGGTACAATCCAGGCAGCAACAGACACAGGTACACTGGGGGCGAATCTAGGCACTCACTCGTGGGAACAGAAGAGAAGGAGGGCACTGGCACTCGACGCTGGCAGAAGAATACAGCAGCGGTCTGCGGTCACACAGGGGGCTGCGTGGCGGTGAGGGGAGCGACCTGCCTGGTAAACAGGGTAAGAGGTCGCTCTCTCTACCGCTGCGCGGCCTCCATATGAGGGGGAGGGGGAGGGAGGAGCAGCTGGGAGGTGGGAGCGGGCGGCCAATGGGGTGCGAGGGGGGCGGAGCTACGAGACGCGGCGGTGGGGAAACGGGCGGCGAGGGGGAGACGCGGTGCGCAGGGGAACAGAAAAATAAAGGACCACAATCTGGGCAAAAAAGGTGAGGGGAACAATTCAAGGCAGCAAAGGACACAGGTATAATGGGGGCGAAATACAGGCACTCACTCGTGGGAACAGAAGAGAAGGAGGTACAATCCAGGCAGCAAACAGACACAGGTACACTGGGGGCGAATCTAGGCACTCACTCGTGGGAACAGAAGAGAAGGAGGGCACTGGCACTCGACGCAGACAAAAGAATACAGCAGCGGTCAGCAGTCACACAGGGGGCTGCGTGGCGGTGAGGGGAGCGACCTGCCTGGTAAACGCCTACTTGACCATCGCCTGAACTTCTGTCAGCCCACCAGACACCTCTGCTCCTCGTCCCTTTCTCTAACCCTCAGCACCCCCCGCATCGGACGTAGCAGATGCAGAGGTCGCTCCTTCGACCTACTTACCAGCGAAGACATGGAACGACCTACCCTTTCATCTATGAACTTCCCTGTCTACAGATTTATTGATTGATTGATTGAATAGGATCAAGACAATTCAAGACATTTAACTTGTAATGCACAAATGATAAATATTCACAGAAACCTGATTTTCACACATTATCATTTGAGTGCTAAATAGTTTTATCTGTGACCCTGTATGCCTGTTCAAAGTTAGTGGCCATTTTAATATAAAATGTGCTGTCTGTGAATAATAATGTACTACCACACGATGCTTTAGTTACATTAAAAAAACATCCCGTCTCATGGCCTTTAAAGGTGAGTGGATTGCGAAAGTTTGTCATTCTAATAATAAGTGGGTCGTGGTTCTAAAAAATTTGGGAACCACAGCCCTAGGGCTTTTTTTAAAGTGCATATTTTCTTGCTTGTGGTGCACCTAAAAGAGACAGGGTACCACCAAACTTTATTAAATGTTGTAGTGGGCTTCAGGGAGTGCCCTTCAGCAATATTAAAAAAAATTGTAAATCTCCTAGGTCATTAAACCCATGACCCGAGGAGAGCTCACCATATTGTTTTAAAGCACTCCGAGCTGGAGCTGTATGCTCTTCACCTCAAGTGCAGACACCTTGTGTGTGATTACATGGTTGCAGTTTGTTCCTTGAAAAATGTTAATGTGTTCTTATGACTTAACTCAAAATGTTTTCTGACAATCACTTTTTTAAATTATTGCAATGTGTGGAGTTATGAAGTATATGTTTGGTTATAGCTATTGGCAACTATTTGACAAAGCCAGTATACACCTTTTATTTTGTTACACATAGTCAGCTGTGCCTACCAGCAGGGATTGGGTACAGGTGCTGACCACAGAGAAGGCCCTGCGCCCAACCCCATGGCACGCACAGCAATGGACATTTTACTTCATGTTTTCAAAAAAGATTCACCGAACCAAAGGTTAAAGTGATGTTAGTCAGATATGGTAATAATATTTTACTTTGCATTAAAAATAAATGCTTAAAATTTTCACTGACTGTATGTGTGTGTGTGTATTTATTACCTACTGGCACACGCCAGTTGATAGTTATAGTTAGGACCAAGTTTCCATAGAAAATGCATTTTTTGACTTGGCTATACCTTTGGCACTGTTTGACAAACCGTAATTAAATTTTCCCAAGAAAGTGCCCTGTGGGGTCTTGTTGCACATAAACTGTTTGGGGGTGATCTGTCAAAGGGGGGGCTGAGAAAAAGGCAGGGGGTCACAAAAGTGCATTACCCAAGTTAATTCCCATAGGGTCTTTAGACACACCTACAGCCTGAACCGCTGAACAGAATGACACCAAACGTGGCAGGAAGCTATATCATGGTGCACAGATCTTGCTTTTTGTGATTTGGTGTAAATCTGTTTAGTAATTGTTGGACTTTTGCTTATGCAGGGTCATCCCCAGTCTTTTTTCGCCTCCTGCCTCCTATTTTTTTCTGACATGTTGCTGTTGGCTTTTCAACTCTGAGCACTTTACCACTGCTAACCAGTGCTAAAGTGCATATGCTCTCCTGTTTAAATTGTATGTAAGTGGTTTATCCATGATTGGCATATTTGATTTACTAGTAAGTCCCTAGTAAGGTGCACTAGAGGTGCCAGGGCCTGTAAATCAAATGCTACTAGTGGGCCTGCAGCACTGGTTGTGCCACCCACATAAGTAGCTCTGTAATCATGTCTCAGACCTGCCCCTGCAGTGTCTGTATGTGTATTTTTACACTGTAAATTCGACTTGGCAAGTGTACCCACTTGCCAGGCCTAAACCTTCCCTTTCCTTACATGTAAGGCACCCCTAAGGTAGGCCCTAGGTAGCCCCAAGGGCAGGGTGCAGTGTATGGATAAGGTAGGACATATAGTAATGTGGTTTATATGTCCTAACAGTGAAATACTGCCAATTTCGTTTTCACTGTTGCAAGGTCTGTCTCTCTCTCATAGGATAATATGGGGGCTACCTTTAAATATGATTAAAGTGTAGATTCCCCTAGAGAGTAGATGGACATGTGGAGTTTGGGATCCCTGAACTCACAATTAAAAAATACATCTGTTAGTAAAGTTGATTTTAAGATTGTGCGTTTGGAAATGCCACTTTTAGAAAGTGAGCATTTTCTTGCTTAAACCATTCTGTGACTCTGCCTTGTTTGTGGATTCCCTGTCTGGGTCAGTTTGACAGTTGGGTTGTTTTTCACCTCACACCAGACAGTGACACAAAGGGAGCTGGGGTGTGATCTGCATTTCCTGATTAGCCATCTCTGCTAGGAGGGAGGGGTGGAGTGGTCACTCTCATCTGAAAGGACTGTGCCTGCCTCTGACAATGCTGTCTCCAGCCCCCTGGTGTGTGTCTGAGGCCTTGCCTGGGCAAGGCAGGATTTCACAAGAAGGTGTGAGTCCCCTTTGAAGAAAGGTGACTTCAAAGACTAAAATGGGTATAAGAAGGGCACCCAAACTTACAAACTTTAGAAACACTTCTGGAATCAAGAGGAACCTCTGCCTGGAGAAGAGCTGATCGCTGAGGAACAAGTGCTGCCCTGCCTGTGACTGTGCTTTGTGGAGCTTTCCTGCAGTGCTGCTTCTGCCTGAGTAAGAGGGCAAAGACTGGACTTTGTGTGCCTTCCATCTTGAAGAAGAAATCTCCAAGGGCTTGATGTAGAGCTTGCCTCCTGTTGTTGAAGTCTCAGGGATAGCAAAGACTTCTTCCTGCCAGCACCTGGAGTCTCTGGAGAGACCCCTACTCTGCTCTGTGGTGCCCTTCCAGTTCCTGGGACCCTGAAAGGAGAGGCTGGCAGCCTAAGGACAAAAATACACGCACCGAGTGCCGTGCGGAGAAAAGATCGACGCGAATCCGATCGCGGCTGAGAAAACGACGCAACGCCGGCTCCGCAGCTGAGAAACGACGCCGCAGGAAACGCGACCGGAGAATCGGCGCCCGGAGCAGGAGAAACGACGCACAGCATCGCTGACGAAGGCTGAGAGATCGCAACCAGCGCCGCGGGACTTCGGACCGTCGCGTGGCTGGCTTTTTCGACGCGCCTCGCCGAGCCGAGCTGTTTTCGACGCATATACCCGTGCAGGGTTATTTTCGACGCACACCGCCCGTGCGGGGTTATTTTTGCCGCAAACCAGGTACATTTTCACGCTAGCAGCGCTAGTGTGGTGTTACAACTACCTAAAGACTCTTTTTATTTTAAACCTCTAAAAAAATCATAACTTGACTTGTGTATGTTGGATTTTTGTCGTTTTGGTCTTGTTTTGTCTAGATAAATATTTCCTATTTTTCTAAACTGGTGTTGTGTCATTTTGTAGTGTTTTCATTAAGTTACTGTGTGTGTTGGTACAAATACTTTACACCTAGCACTCTGAGGTTAAGCCTACTGCTCTGCCAAGCTACCAAGGGGGTAAGCAGGGGTTAGCTGAGGGTGATTCTCTTTTATCCTAACTAGAGTGAGGGTCCTTGCTTGAACAGGGGGTAACCTGACTGTCAACCAAAGACCCCATTTCTAACAGTAATGTTATAGATATTAAAGGAAAAATTACTTATACATCTAGGGACGCGGATCCTCCATGGATCCAGCCGTCCCTGTGGTGATATCTGATTGACTGCCAACACTTCAGCTATGAAGTGTTGGCAGCCATTTTGGGACTCAGTTTCAGCCAAGTCCCAAACAAAACCACAAAAAAAGAAAAGGGGGCAGGGTACGAATACCCTAACCCCTAGCCGTGGCCCCAGGGCTCTCTGGGCCCCCTCCAGAGCAAAAAAGCATTTTTATCCCATATTTTTATATGTATCTGCAGATTTTGCCGAAAAATATTTTTAAAAAAGCATGGGCTCCTACGCTTCTTATCAATTTGACCCCTGGGTAGGCAAGGTCCCGGGGACATGTGCATCATAGTTAGTAAGAAGGTGGGCCCCACTCCTAGGCCTTTTAAAAGTTCCGACCCTTCCAGGCCCCAGAGACCACCACCTCCCCGGGGCTACGGAATACAAATAGTTAGGGGATTGTGCAGCCCCCGGGCCCCGTGGACCACCACCTCCCAAGGCCTATATTTATAAAAATACGGGGGGTAACTAAAGCAGCTTATTTATTTTTATCTTTTTTAATCATTATATTCGCCAAAGTGCATTGTGCTGAACAAAAATTTTGGCCTGCGCATTTCGGCTGGAGCCTTCAACTGGGCCATAGAGTTGTGCAAAATAGAGTGCCTTTTAAAGGGAAACATCCCTTTATATGTCCCCCCCTCTGTTTAAAAACTAGAATGTCAGCATTACTTCCTGTAATCACTAATGTTATTTTAAAAAGTCATCATTTCGGACATTTCTCCATTCCTAGAGTCATTCCTAAAATTAAGACAAAATAGGTATTTACATTATGCAACATTAAATTCATCCTATACGGTTCACAAAGATGCCCTTGAGCAACATGACTTGATGTTTCATTCACATCCTCTGTTATCCATTTCACTGAAAAAGATTGCAAATTCATCATTAATACATTTTTGCTTACTTCTTTACACACAAGCCCACTGCTAATAATTTATAGGGTAGAGCACCTGAAAACGTTTTGTATACACACACCACATATTTCCCTGGTATTGTAGCAAATTTGTAGAATATTGTAGAATATATATAAAAGAATATACCTCAAAGAATATACATCAAAAAATTGGAAGTTAAGTACTAATAAAAACTATATATCCTGCAATGATGAACAAATCAGTTTTTTTCACACAAGAAAGCAGATCTTATATTTTTTTAAGGTAAAGTACTTAAAACATACATTTCATGCAAGGCCCGTACCAGTTCCTTTTGATACAGTCAACTCCAGTGCTACACTGGTGACAGTGCCCTACATGTATTGGAATTGTGTCTCAGAATTATGATTCCCTATTTTTGGAAAATACATAAAAGATGTGAAAGTGCAGTACTTTTTCTTTAAACTCTGCCCTTAACTTCATCCAGTATGGACATATTGACCATCATCATTCAGTATAGTCATGGTTGCCCATAATCTTACTAACCTACTGTATGGCAATGTTCATGTAACCAACTAAGTGATACCTATAGTTCCATCCCTGTCCCTGGCTGGCACTGTCTCAAGACAATGCAATACGGGAATACCTTCATTAATTTTTCCAAAACCAAACATATAACATCTTCATGGCAAGAGACATAATACAAACTAACATACCCCTCAAAGTGCCAAGAGTTCTACAGTTGAATTGAAACTTATTATTTCTACCCTGTTTCCTCAATAAAGTACAAAGCATCAATGTTACAATAGTGCAATTGAGATTCTCACATTGCAATTTGAGTAAATTGATGGTTTATAGAACTCTTTTCCTTCCTCCGTCTCTTCTTGAGGCCAAGTTCTCTCTATATATGCTACCCTGTATTCTCAGTATATCTCATTGTTCAAAAATACAGTGCATCTAAACTCAAAAGTACAGTACATGTAGATTAATAAAGTGCATTGAGGCTCTTAAAGTGCAATCAAATAAGTGCAGTGCATCTAAACTTAGAAGTACAGAACATTTAGATTAATACAATGCATCTAAGCTCTTAAGGTGCAATCAAATAAAGAGCTGGTCTCACTTACAGAATAGATTGAGATTCAAATATGTCAAAATGGCTCTTAATCTATAACTATCCCAGGTACTCATGATGTGCAGAACCAGCCTCAAATTATCTCCCAAGGCTCAGAATAAAACAACAATAGAATAAAAAGATGACATTACAATTGTATTTGTAACTCAGCATCAGTATTTAACCCCCACGTTACTTCAGTTCCAATTGTGATAATACATTTTGATTCAGCTCTCCTCAGCGCCAATACTCAAACTCCTCTTCTGGGTTTGGCACATACATGCTGAATGCCATAATAACATAGTTCCTTTTTTTTTACCTCCATGCTCTTCCCAGATATGTTTAGACATCGCACGTGAGTAATCCCTGTTGGCAATTGCTCTTAGATGCTGAAGTATCGAGCAGCTTTAACTTTTTAACTGTGCTGCCAATGTATCTCTTACCACACTCACATTCTAATACATACGTTACATGCATCGCCTCACAATGAATCCATTCGCTTATCATTCTTATCCTACCATCTGATAATTTAAACGATTTGGTGTTTCGACCGTGTTCACATGACTTACATTTAAAAAAAAAAAAACAGGTTTCTTGAGCCAGTTTTTAGTAGCAACTTTTTGATCAGAAAGATAACTTTGAACCAAAATATCCCCAATGAAGCTATTTTTCTAAAAATGATTTTTGGGTGATCTGAGGTTATTTCCTTTAGTTCTTCATCCTTCTTTATGATTCTCGAATTATTGTGCAGCAGTTTCTTGATTTTTCTATCTGAGAGATTAAAATCCAATATATATCTCATTGTTGTCTCTGTCATTGATTTACTAGATATTTTTGGGATCAAAAGTTCTTCCCTGTTTCTGAATCTTACTCTTTTTAATGCCTCTTCCAATAGTGAGATTGAATACGCAAGTATCATAAATCATTCAAACATCTATTGACGTTAAATCTCAAATTCCATTATTTCAGAACAGTTTTGTTTCACCCTTAAAAACTCTCCATAAGGTACACTCCACTTTAGTGCAATAGGATGCACACTGTTTGCAAATAAAATAATAATACAACTGGTAGGTTTTCTATGTATTCTTGTGCATATTTTGTTTTTATCTTTTTCAATATATACTTCAATGTCCAGGTAATTAATTTTGCTGTCACATATTTCATAATTAAACTCTAACTTCTGAGCATTATTATTCAGTGACTGGAAGAATGACTCCGGCTTCTCTTTCCCACCTTCCCAAGTCAAAAACAAGTTATCAATAAAGTGGACCCACAAGACCACCTTTTTGAGTATTTCACTGTTTTCCTAAGTCTATATCGCCTCTGCCTCCCAGTGGCCCTTGGTCAAATTGTCAAAGGTTGGTGCAAACAATGTACCATTTGCTGTGTCCTGTTTGTGAAGATAATACTTCCCATCAAAGATGAACACATTGTTTGTTAAAATTCCATAATTTCCATCAACATCTCAGGATAATCTAACAAATTTAACGATGTGGAACATAGGAAATACCTGCAGACTTTCAAACCATCTTCATGTGCAATGGCAGTGTACAGGAACACTACATCTATTGTCACCATTGTGTAATCTTTTTTCCAGGGTATGTCATTTATTTGAAAATCCATGGAATCCCTAATATACGATGGGAGGCTAGCCTCATGAGGAACCAAAAAGATATCCACAAACCTTGAAGCATTTTCCAGCAAGCAATCACAGGAGCTGACTGTCGGGCAGCCTGGCGGATTTATTAAACTCTTATGGACTTACGAAGCACATAGATAGTTGGCATTGTAGGGTGATCCTTCCTCAAATATAACAATTCTTCATCATCCAAGATTCTTTGTGCATGCCAATTACTTAATTTTTCATGAAAGGCTTCCATGATTTCTCTTATAGGTTTCCCTCCAATCTTCAATAATGGTGTGGATTGCTCAGTTGTCTTATGATTTCTTGATAGTACTTACTCTGATTCATGATCATAATATTTCCTCCTTTATCTGAGGGTTTGATGGCAATATTGTTGTCATTTACTAGATCTTTCAATGCCCACCAATCTTCTTTAGTCATGTTTCCCTTCCCAGGGCAAAGTTCTTTTTTTCTATTTTTGGTATACTCCTCAAACCCTCCACTACCAATTCTTGAAAAAGATCCACTTTATTCCCTGGTGGTAATTGAGGACAAAATTTGGACTTGATTTTGCATCTACTTACATTTGATTCATTAGTTTGAATGCCCGCCGCCGCACAAAATTCAAGATCTGAGAACTCCACGCCATTCCCTGTTTCCTGTAGTCCGAGCAATTCCATTTCCAGATCTGCAAGAACTTTTATTGGAGCAATATCTGCACTTGTTAAAATTGACAGCTACTGGGGTGCACTAGATTTTCTTCTTTGATGATCTATAATGCCATAGTATTTTTTAATTTTCAGTTTCCTGCAGAACTTGTATAAATCAATCCGTGCTGCTGCCAAATCTATACTTATGGTTGGATAAAATGTTAAACCTTTGTTCAAAAGATTCTTGTGTAATTCAGCCAGGTGTGTGTGTGTGTGTGTGTATTTATATATATATATATATATATATATATATATATATATATATAAATGTTACTAGAAATATTACATTGATATTATCAATGATGTTGTCTAAAATGTCACAAATGCCGTAATTTGTGGGGTAATTAGCAGTGTATGGCAAGGGCGCAAGTTATAGCGACCTTAGGGCACGATTTATAGTTACTTGAGCTGACTCTAATAACTTGTGAATTTCTATGGTTTTGTATATTTAAAATGTGTGCCTAACTACTGTTACCTTTGTTTTTTTCAGTGAATTTATATGGTTTTTTAAATTCTGTTTGCTAACTATAACGTCCCTGTTAGAAATGGGGTTCCTGGTTGGCTAGTGTATGCACCTAAGCTGGGCAGAACCCACCCATTCTAGTCAGGGCATGGGAGTTACACACCCAAGATAACCCCTGCTCACCCCCCTTGGTACGAGCAGTCTGGCCTATCCCAGAGGCAATGTGTAAAGCGTTTGCACAACACACACAAAACATGTGCTGCACTATCCCCACCACAAAGGGAACTCAACACCAAGTTATATAAAAATACTCTGTATTGAACACAACATCATTAGACCAAACACAATATGTCTGTAATACCCTGCTACCCAAGCAGTTGTCAAAACATTACGCAGTACTGTTACTCTGCAGAAACCAGCAGTAGTCACATATAACACGTTACTCATTATTCTGCAACATAAGCAGTAGTCAGGAAAAACATTACTATAGAAATGCACTTGTCATCACATCATCATAACTGCCCATACCAGAAACATTTGAAAACATATGGCAAGTCATAGCAAAAGAAAAGCATATTGTTGTCATTCCTTATAACAGGGATCATCAGGGAGTGCCTGGTAAATCATCATAACATATCACCCCACGGGTAAGATCAGGATTGCTTATTCACTATCAAGGGTGCCCCCTCACCAATGCCCCTATATTAGGAAAAGAAACAATCACAAAATGCCAGGCCCCTCACTTGACTGGACTATCGGGCTCCCCAGCTTAAGAGCTCCTATGCCCTGGCTGGGCCTATCGCACATGAAGGGCCAGCGCGTGCCACTCTGGGGCGCGATAGTGCGGAGAGCGACCCAGCGGGGCTGAGGAACCTCCGATGAGGCTTCCCTCCCTCAGCCCGCAAGCACGCAACAACCGGGGATCTCGCACGGAGAATGGGAACCTCTGATGAGGCTTCTCTCCCCTGATCCATAAAGCCAGGGAGAGGAAAAATGGAGAGAGGCTCGGCGGGCTGGTGAACCTCCAATGAGGCTTCCCTCCCCAGTCCGCGAGGCGAATTTGGGGCTCACCACCTTCCAGGGGCTGCCGCCTGCACTGCAGCAGCGGCTCAGCGGCTCCCACTCTCGATCCGGTCTGAGCCTTCGGGCGGGCCGGGGGGGAACCATGGTCCTCTCCTGCCCCTTGTCGCCCAGCACCCGGCAGCTTCCTAGACTTCCGACCGAGACATGCCGGTCCGGCAGTAACTTTTGCTTAAGTGGGGATCGGTTGGTGCCCCGGGGCACTTTCCTCAGTGCCTGTCGCCCCGGGGGCACAACCCAGGGTGATTCTAAAACGCTTGGCATAAAGGAACGCCCAGATCGCGGCAGTGACTTTTTCTAGCGGCAATGCGCCCTTAAGGCACGTAGGGAAAGAACACAAGAAAGTACCCTCAAGGCACTATCAGCAAGGGATCCAAAGCGATCCCTTGGCCCTATAAGCAATAAAAAGGGAGTGCTCCTTCTGCACTGCAGCAGGTGATGGCAGGGGTCACAGGGCCACAGCACCCAGCCCCTGGTGGACACAAAAGATGGAGCACAGGACGACAGGGCCCAGCAGCAGGCCAGAGCAAAGGGGATGCAGACAGTGGCAATTCCTCCAAGTGACCTAGCAGGTCACAGGTAAGCACAACAGCAGCAGTCCAAGGCTGGTGAGTTCCTCCAGCAGCATTCTGTGTCCAGTTACAAGCATGTTTAAGTCCAGAGTGTCTCCAGTGTCTCCAAAATGTGGGGAAAAATCTGCTGTACTTATACTCAGTTTTGCAAAGTTTTAACAAAAAGGGGGAGAGGAGGTTCCTACCAGTTACAACTGGTTCTGGGAGTGTTCCCTCTCTCCTCCAGCACAGGCTCCAAACATCAGTTGGGGGTAAATGTGCCTTTTGTGTTAGGCCAGGGCACAGCCTTTACAGATGCAAGTGTGCCCCGCCTCCCCTTCTCTCAGCCCAGGAAGACCATTCAAAATGCAGTTGCACCTCTGTGACACCTCCACTCTCCCTGTGTACAGGCTGTCCAAAAAGTATGCGCAAAGCCTAACTGTCACTCTGCCCAGACGTGGATTGGAGTCAAGCTGCAAAACACCAGAGTCATAAGCACAGAGAAATGCTCAAATTCTAGAAGTAGCATTTCCGTAATGATAATAAAAAATCCACCTACACCAGTAAGGATAATTTCTCACTACCATTACAACCATACCAAACATGCCTAGGCTATCCCTCATAAATCAGACGATACCCCCTAGACACAAGGCAGGGCCTTTCCATTGCAATTCCATGAGAAGGCAGCACTCACAGGAGTGAGAAACCAACTATGCTGTTTGTCACTACCAGGACAGGCCATGCAGCCAAGCACATGTCCTGCCATCTACATACATAGCACCCTGTCCATAGGGCTGGTTAGGGCCTACCTTAGGGGTGTCTTACATGTTGTAAAAGGGGAGTTCTGGGCCTGGCAAGTAAATTTAGATGCCAGGTCCCTGAGGCAGTAAACTGTGCACGCAGGCCCTGTGCTAGCAGGCCTGAGACAGGTTTGAAAGGCTACTTCTGTGGGTGGCACAAGCAGCGCTGCAGGCCCACTAGTAGAATTTAATTTACAGACCATGGGTATAGCAATACCACTGTACAAGGGACTTAAAGGTAAATTAAATATGCCAATTAGGTATAAGCCAATAATACCAACTTTAGAAGGGAGAGCACCTGCACGTTAGCACTGATCAGCAGCGGTAAAGTGCTCAGAGTCCTAGAGCCAACAGCAAGAGGTCAGAAAAAATAGGAGGAAGGAGGCAAAAAGTTTGGGGATGAACCTGCAAAAAGGGCCAGGTCCAACAGTCCCTGTAACATTTATTTTTTTCAGTGAGGCCAACCCCCTAGAAGCACCCAACCTTGCACCATACACGGCCTTTGCCCGTGTGCATTGGAGGTTGCCTGCAAGACCTGGCCTGCAGCCTGACCCTACGGCCAACCCCACTTCCCTACCCAACCCCATGCTGCGCACAGCACTTTGTCTGTGCGTGACAGAAGTTGGCTGCAGCCTCTCTGGGTGTCAGAATAGGTGTGAGAGGGTGTATCTAGGGATGAGAGTGGCTGTGAGAGTGTCCGTGTGGGTGTGAGAGTGCATACCTCAGTGTTTTAGTGGGTGCATCAGTGTGTGCGCGGGTCTGTGAGTGGGTGCATGAGGGTGTCAGTGGGTCTGTGAGTTTGTGTGTAACGGTCTGAGTGGGTCTGTGAGTGGGTGCGTGAGGGTCTGACGGGGGCTGTCACTGGGTGTACGAGGGTCTGAGTGGATCTGTGAGTGGGTGCATGAGTGTCTGAGTGGTCTGAGTGGGTGTGTAAGTGTCTAAGTGTGTGTGTGAGTGGGATTAAGAGACTAAAAAACAGTGGAAAAAGGAGAGAGACACTTTTTTAGGCTTTGATGTATGATATACTTAGAATGAGATATTTCTGCACAACTTGAACACAAAAATGTATTTGTCATGTAAAAAGTGTAAGATCACCTTTCATACAAGCCTTGAACATTTCTACTTAAAGAAAAAAAATAAAGGAGGGAAATGAGTCCGCCTGGACCCGAAACCTTAATGCTCAGTGTGAAAGTCTGTGACCTTCACTCTTGAGCTATTCTTTTTTTTTAATGCTTTTTTAGCTCTTTATGGGCTATCTGGTACGTTGAGGGCTCCGCCACGGTCCCTACATGTTTTTTTAAATAAAAAAATATTCTGCCCTTTATGGACTATCTGGGACCAGGGGTGGGCATTGAGACATGTTGCTCCATGGTCCCAGATAGTCCGTAAAGGACCCTCAAGGCCTCCCATGGAGTCCCATTGCTTCAGCAAGCAAGGAGCTGCTTTAAGTAGCAACTCAGTGGTTGCTGAAGCAAAGCTTTCATCTCTGTTCCCTGCACGCATACAAAAAATTATTTGTCTATGGAAACTAGGTCCTAACTATAACTACCTAGGGGCGACCACCACTAGGCAATATATATAGTCTAGTACAAAACCCTAAACATTCAGCAGGCATAGTAAGAGTTATGTCAAGTAACTATAACTCGCACCCTAAGGTAACTATAACCCGCGCCTTCGCCATGCACAGTTTTCTTATCAATAATTATTTTGCAAATGCTGCAGTGATAATATCAAAGATGCCATAGGAGATGTCATCAATGATATATTATGTAGAGTAATTAGCTGTGCATGGCAAAGGCGCTTTTCTGCTAACTACCCCACAAATTATGACACTCATAACATCTTTGAAACATCCCTGAGAAAGTGTAGACAAAACTCTTTCCTATTTATGCAGATTGGGTGCATGACCTTGCAACTGTCACAACCCACGAACTAGTAATATACATGCCAAGTGACTAACAAGAAATTTTTGACTCTATCTGTTGGCTCGTATATTCCCCACAATTTGACAGCACAGCACTAATTGGAGCAGGAATATGCACCACAGTGTCAACTAAACATTGTCCCCTGGAATCTAATCTGCAGAGTGAAAAGGACATGCGACAAGGAACTGACAGGAACCTGCACTGTTGGGATGCGCCAACCCTAACTATAGACATACAGGGCCGTATTTATACTTTTTGGCGCACAACTGCGCCAACGCAGTTGTGCGTCAAAAAATTTAACGCCGGCTAACGCCATTCCAAAGCACCATGCGGGCGCCTTATTTATGGAATGACGTTAGCCGGCGGAGCTGCCTGGTGTGCGTCAAAAAAAATTACTTACACCAGGCAGCGCTGGCGTAGGGGAAAATGGAGCTTGGGCGTCAAAAAATGGGGCAAGTCGTCTGAGGCAAAAAATCTGCCTCAACCCGAGTTGCGCCATTTTTTTTTTACTCCAACCCTCCATTGACATGACTCCTGTCTTAGCAAAGACAGGAGTCATGCCCCCTTGCCCAATGGCCATGCCCAGGGGACTTATGTCCCCTGGGCATGGTCATTGGGCATAGTGGCATGTAGGGGGGCACAAATCAGGCACCCCTATGCCACAAAAAAAAAAATATATACTTACCTGAACTTACCTTAAGTTCCCTGGGATGGGTCCCTCCATCCTTGGGTGTCCTCGTGGGGTGGGCAAGGGTGGCAGGGGGTGTCCCTGGGGGCATGGGAGGGCACCTCTGGGCTCCTTCCGAGCCCACAGGTCCCTTAACGCCTGCCCTGGCCAGGCGCTAAAAAATGACGCTAAAGCGGCTGGACGTCATTTTTTTTGACCCGCCCACTCCCGGGCGTCATTTTTACCCGGGAGTATAAATACGGCACACATGCCTCGGAGTCATTTTTTAGACGGGAACGCCTACCTTGCATATCATTAACGCAAGGAAGGTGTCCACGCTAAAAAATTACGCAAACTCCAAGATCTTTGGCGCTAGACGGGTCTAACGCCAAAGTATAAATATGGAGTTAGTTTTGCGTCGGATTTGCGTTAAAAAAAAGACTCAATTCCGGCGCAACCAGAGTATAAATATGCCCCACAGTTTTAATGATAGATCAGGAGATGAATCTTCAGATACTATTGTTGAGCCTGGGTGCCCACAGATATGTACAGACAAGTTATACTAATTTAATATATTGCAGGATCCTGTGAAAATACTTCAGAGCAAATACTAGTTGTACATACTAACGGTGTACTCTATTTATCAACAACCGGCATCTCCATCTAAAATAACCACTCCACCACTCCTACCCTCCTTGTGTCATGTTCTAATTCTGTGGTCTATTATCTTACCATTCCTTATGCATCTTATGAGGTGCAATGCCCCTAAAAAATGAGATATTGGTTTGCAGCCTTAAGCTAATAATATTAGGGATGTGTAACGTCATAGCAATGATAAAATGAAACGGTATGTTTATAAGGTAAAAAAGTATACATGCATTCAGATAAGGCTGTTGTGGATGCACCTGTGTCCACGGCGGTCAGCTTCAAATGCATTTGTAATATTTGAATAAATCTCATTACAAGATGACCTCGGTAGGTGCGTGTACCTTTGCAGCTTCTAGATAACTCCATACAAAATATTTGCAAAGCCTATAGGTTTTTCTGATAAGACCTATTGGCTTTGTCAGTACTTCTTTCCACCTGTAATTCCGACATGCGGTCAAAAAGTGTTAGGATGTAGCCCTGGTGCTGTTGCCTGCATTGCTGCATGGTTACATCTAGTTCACAGTTGCCAAACCTTTGCAAGTTTAAGTTGTTATTTTTTTCTTCTCTACACATCGTTAGCCAGTCGCATAACGAGATAGTGACACAACAATTGAGGTTTTTTGTTTGTGTTGGTAATAGCTGAAATAATAAACTTTATTGTTTTTGTTGTAGGTGACAAAGTCATACCACTGCCTGTTCCTCAATGTGGAGTGTGCAAGAACTGCAAAAATCCAAAGAATAATCTCTGTATCAGGAACGAGTAAGTTTGTTACGTTTTCAATATACAGGTGCATAAATGGTTAATCAAGCTCAATATAGGGTCTAATAACATGACTCTCTCTTGAACAGTGCTCCTTCATTTTCTGGTCTGATGGGTGACGGCACCACCAGATTTACCTGCAAGGGAAAAATGGTTCACAATTTTGTGTGCACCAGCACCTTCACGGAGTACACTGTTGTTGATGAAAGTGCTGTCGCAATAGTCGATGCCTCCGCCCCTGCTGATAAGGCCTGTCTCCTTGGATGTGGGTTTTCTACTGGATACGGGTGTGCAGTCAAAACAGCCAAGGTAAGAACGATCCCTTCTAATCATGCCTTCAAAATCAATATTAAAGTATGGGAACTCATAGGGCCTCATTTAGAGTATGGAGGACAACCCGGTGTTTCCGTCAGGTAGGCGGAGGGAAGCTTTTCATTGTCATGGCAGATCTCCCACCGTAAATGGATACCTTCGTGGAAAGCGATTCTGTGCTCTCGGTAGAGTTGCCACTGCAGCGGCTACATTGAAGGAATGCAGTTTTGCTGAACGCCCTGTTTAATCTGCCCTGCAATGTTTTTTGTTTTTTCAAACATAGACTTCCAAACCACTAGCTTGTTATAGAAAAACAAAAAATACATGTTCCTGTTATGCTGGGAGTTTTCTCCCAGCGCGTTGGGCCATTACTTTGGTTTCCTGCGTTTCCTGGTGGTCCTGAAAAGGGAAAGGTTATGAAACAACGGCAGTCCTCAATAGGGCATATTTTCTGTCATACACTGACGGGCGGCCAAGTCGTAGATGGGTCATCAAACTTGGGTTTTGGCTGGAAGAGTCACCGTATGCTCTGCCATCAGAAACATGGTGGTTCCCTCAATTCTAAAGTGATTGCAGCATCCCACAAACTCTAGATGAGGCCTTCTATGTGCTTTTAAGGGAACACCAGCTTAAACATCTTCGATAAATAATATGGTATGACTTTACACATATGGAACACTCCCCTCAGAACACCCAGTTTGACTGTCCTTGGTGTCAAGAACACGGAGACTAATGCCCATGTGCTGTAACATACGAAGTTAGAGTGGCATTAAGTACAGGAAAACCCACACATCCAGAGATTGCATATATGTGTGTGTTATGCTTGTATGTATGTGGTATTTGTACAGTGCAAACATAGACTGAATGCAGTAGAGAGCTTTACATGTTCAAAGGAAAGCATACAACCAATAAGTAATAGATGAGGTGGCTGGTTTGAAGACGGGTAAGGTATTGTGATATAATGTTCTTTAAAGAGAATTATTCTCAACTTTTTCTCAAATGGAAGCAACATTGGGGCTGTCTTGAAGGATCAGGGGACGTTGTTCCAAATCCTGGTTGCATAGATTGAAAAGGCGTGCTGTATTGGCGTTTCTTTCACTTTCTAGTCGCCAGTCTGATGGTATACTGGCAGTGGGGTGTGCCGACCACGACCAGAGACGGTGAGTTTGTCTGCAAGATAAATGTAGCTGCTGGTCCACTTCTTTTGTAAATGATGCAGCTGATTTTAAAGATGGTGAGGACTTGCCAGGGCGCCAGTGGAATTCCATCAGGATGGGGCTGATATGATCATTTTCTTCAAATATGTTTGTGAATCATGCTATAGCATGTACAAGGCCAAATACACAAAAATAGAAAAAAAATCTAAATTCATAGGGTTCTTCCTATGCTTTGAGTAAATTTGAAATTTTGGTGGACTTTACCATGGGAGATGCTTGTAAATCAGTGACTGTCGCAGGTTTGAAGGATTACTCTTGTCATCATTTTGTGCATTTCATTTGCTTTTCATTTACAGCCATGAGAAAATGTGCAACTTGTAAATGCAATCACTGTAGTTTAAATTATAACAAAATAGCAAACCGTTATGTTATCTACTTCTCTGTTCTGGCATAAAAGGTTAGGTAGAGAAAGCAGAAAAGGGTTCTCTTTAGCAATTGACTCATCCTTCTTTTCCCCTAGTGTTACAAATATCTGACACACAAATCATTCATATATTTTCAACAAAATTATGTGGTGCCACATGGGTTATTAGAAATTGCATTATTTATGTGTGCATTACTTATGTTCACCAAAACATGCCTACTGGTTTAAATTAAAACCATTATTTTAACAAATAGGTACTATTAAAAACGAATTATTGCCCTAAAATGGAATTGCAATCAAGAGGATTTTTTTACAGAGATGTAATAGAAAGCATTTGTGAGATATCAACTGAAATTTCCATGAGGAATAACATTGTTTTTTTCAGGGAAATTCTTACAAGTCATTTATCAATTATTCATTCCCTTTCTGTAGAAGATAACCTATGTCAAAAGCAACATGAATCAGACTGCATGAACAAACATGAAACATAATTTGAATTTGAAGTGTGCTTAAATCTGCAAAAAAAATCAAATGCCTCAATCACGTTTACTCGTGTAAATAGTGGGTGTCGCTTTTAAACAACTGCCTTCCCAATTCAACTGCCATATAATTTCTATTGAATGTGCCTGCATTTATACCTTTAATGACCTGGGTAAGACAAGCACAAGAATAGGAAGGAAGCAATCACATCAACAGCAGGGTCTCTAAAAAGGACAACAATGCCTTTCATTCATGTAAAAGGGCTGACCCAGACAGGAAGATTATCTTAAGCGATCTTGGCTAGCGAGGCCATGCAGGTGTTGAAAAGCGTCTGGCTGAGTGATGATTCTTGGGGTACTCTGAAGCATGCATCTTTGGGGTCTGATGTGAACGGCATTAGTCTGGCACTCTGTGTTCTTCTGGTAAGGAAGGACCTGATCAGTTCCAGTGCTTTATCTCGGATGCCGGTGTTGTGGAGTCTGGTGCAGAGGGTTTGGTGAGAAATGGTGTCTAATGCAGCGGAGAGGTTGAAAGGATGAGTGCAGCCATGCCTCCATGTTCTAGTATGGCGTGTACATCGTTGGTGGCTGCTAGCACTGCTGTTTCGGTGCTGTGGTTGCTCCTGAATCCGGATTGGGAAGGCTCTAGGATTTGGTGTGTCTCGAGGAAATCGGTGAGTTGCTGGTTGATAGCCTTTTCCGTTACTTTGGCTGGGAAAGGGAGCAGAGAGATGGGTCTGTAGTTCTTCAGCTCCCGTGGGTCCGCAGTGGGTTTCTTGAGTAGCGGTTGAGCTCAGTTCACTTTCAATCTGATGGGAAGGGGGCGGTCTTGAAGGATCAGTTGATAGTGCAGCAAAGCTCAGGTGCTATGGTGGTGCTGGCCAGGTTGAAGATGTGATGAGGGAATGGATCAGAGGGTGGTCCCGAGTGGATGGAGTTCATGAGTCTTTGGGTGTCCTTTTTGGTGATAGGGGTCCAGGAGTTCAGTATCTGGTGTGGTGTTGGGCCCATGGTGGTATGTGTGAGCGGTGTGGGAGGGCTTTAGTTCTTGAAGCCTTCGTAAGTGTCCTGGATTTTTCAGTGGAAGAAGGTGGCAAGGTCGTCGCAGAGGTCTTGGTAGGGAGGGATGGCTGAGGTGTCTGGCCTGGGATTCGTGAATTCTATGTTGATGGCAAAGAGCTGTTTGCTGTCCTGAGTGCTGGTGCTGAGGCGTTCTTCAATGGCAGCTTTTTTGGCCAATCTGATGTTCTGGTGGTGCGTGGTGACTGCGTTCTTGTAGGCTATGCAGTCTCCCGGTTGATTTGCTGTTCCTCCATTTCTGTTTCAGTCGTCTGCAGGAGTGTTTGGACCATTTAGGTGTTTTGCTATGTCGGTTTCCAGCTCGTTTCCTGAGGGGGGCTATGCTGTCGGCGCTTTCTGATAGCCAGCAGTGTAGATTGCATGTGGCTTCATTAGCGTCTGCTGTATCCGATGGGGGGGAGGGGCTGAGAGCATTGGTGATTTGCCTTTGGTGCGCAAGCGGCGCACCCGCACAGCGGCTGCCATTAGGAACGGAAGGGAGGCAGGGGGTCCGGTCAGCTGGGAGGCGGGAGGGCAGGAAAAGTGCTTCAAAAAGAGGGAGGTGGCGGGGCTGCAGGGCCGCAGCAGAATGAGGAAACACAGGGAGATTGAAGAGAGAGAGAAAGGGACTAGAAGGAAAGAGAATCAAATGGAATAAAAATACAGTAAAATACTGTTGGAAAATGGGTCACTGGTAAGGGCAGGTAGGTCCCTACACTTAGCAATAGGCCACCAACCTCCACTCAGGTCCAGTTAGGTCTCAGTAAATTAAACCCAGCTCAAACCTTGGTAGCTTTCCAACGAGCAACAAGGCTTAACTTAGGAGACAGAGTGTAAAGCATTCAAATATCACAAAACAGTAATTTAATAAAACACAGGAAACAGTTTAAAAATCCAAAACCAATTTATAACAATAGATTATATTGTTATCTTAAAAATGACACAAAAACTAATAAAATCCGATAAGGGGAACCAGAGATATGATTTTTTAAAGAATTATTGTTTTTTTAGCACCTAGAAACAAAAAGCGCCAATCGGTCATCTTGTTGCACCTCGACCGTGGCGAAGTCAAAGTTTAAGGCTGACCGCTATGTAGCCCGGCTCGGCTACAGGCCGCGGGAGGCCTTGGTCAAAAGTTTACCTTTGCACTTAGTTGTTTTTCTGAAGATTTTCTTCAGCGGGACGAACCTGCCAGTCCAATCCGACCTCCTGGAACCCTTCTCCGGATACGCGTCACAGGAATCCTCGGTGGAGATTTTTACCTTCGGACTTAGTCGTTTTTTCGAGGTGAAAATCCTTCAACCGGGGTAAACCTGGATCTTGATCCAACGTCCTTGGAGCCCACCTCGGATACGCTGGCTGGGAGGTCCCGGTCAACTTTGTACGTTTGGAGAGTTTCTTCACTGGGACGAAGCCGCAAATCAGGCCGGGTCGCGGTTGAGGCAAGCCAGCTAGAGTTGCAGCGGCAGGTCGGTCCCTCTATGGAGCTTTTTTTCAAAAGTTCTCCAAACTTCTCCAAACTTCTGGGTCTTCTCCCAGATGTTCTTTTAAGGTTCTTTTGGGCTCCACAGCTCACTTCAAGGGTCCAGAAGCTCTGAGATGATCCTTGGGGGTGTGGACTAAACCTCCCAGAATGCACCTGGCGCAAACTCCTTTTTGGCCACTGGGTAGTGGTCAGCTGGTTGATTTCTTCAGGAGTTGGTGCAGGGGACTCTGGTTAGCAATTTTTCACCTGTAGCAAACAGGGAGTCCCTCCTTGAACCAGTTGAAGCCAGGCTAAGTCCTTCTTGTGGTGAAGCCCAAGTGTGCAGCTGGTGCAGTCCTTCAGAGTGCATGATCCAGGTACAGGCCAGGGGTCCAGCAGGGCAGTCCTTCTTCTTCTGTGCTTCTTCCTGGTAGGGATCTGGTAGGGAACTGAGGTGCAGGTGCAGGTCTGCCAGTTTTATCCTTGCTCCTGGGTAAAAAACGGGGGGGCCTGATTCTCCAATCAGGTGCAGAGTCCTTCCCCCTGTGATGACCACTTCCTGGGAAGTGTGGCAAAAATCAATCCCAGGAGGCAACATTCTTCAAAAATCCATCATGGCTGAAAATGATTTTTGGAGGTTACATCTGGCTGAGCCCACCCACTGGTGTGGCTACAAATCATAAACACACCCCTCTCCTGCCCTCTCCTAATCTAATCAAGGGGGCACCTACTTGTCTGGGGTTGCAGGATGTGGTGGTGTTGCTGGGTTGCTCCAAATGTCCTTCTCTGCCTTTGAAGACCAGTTTGGCTGCCCTCCCCCTTCCTGCCTCACCATCTGCTGAGGGGAGATTCCCTCCCACAGACACATCTCTTTCTGTGAAGCCGGGCCACTTCACACCTCATCAAGGCAGACTGGCCAGGCTGCCAGAGGCTGGCCAATCAGGGCACAGCAGCAAAAACAATGCAGGGCTGAAATTGGCAACTTTTCAGGTAAAGTTTAAAACTCTTTACCTGAACAAGTTATATCAAATCCCACAACTGGAAGTTGTGGGATTTATTATAACAATTAATTTGATACCAAACTCTTTGTATATTTCATTTAAGGGGACTTTTAAAATTAAAATAAAGTCTCCCCATTCTAGCCTATGAAGGCCATTCACTACAATGAGGGGGGAAACAAATTTGGCTGTTTTTACCTCACCAGGGCTTATACAACTATTTTTATAAGGTCCCTGCTTATAGTTACATGGCACCCAGCCCTAGGGGCACATAGGGCACACCTTAGGGGTGACTTATATGTAAAAATAAGGTAGTTTAAGACTTTGGAACTACTTTTAATTCCAAAGTCGAATTTGCATATAACTTTAATTTAAAAGCAGCCAGTAGTCAGGCCTGCCTTTAAAATGACACTTGGCACCTCAGCAGTGCACCGATGCGTGCACTACCTATGTTGTGGTCCCTAAACCTACATGCCCTACCATATACTAGGGACTTATAGGTAGGTTGACTTAGCCAATTATAATTAGCCTAATTTGCATATTGATTTTACACAGAGCACGGGCCCTGGGACTGGTTAGCAGTACCCAGGGCACCATCAGAGTCAGGAAAACACCAGCCAAAAGTGGAAAATGGGGGCAAAAAGTTAGGGTGCCTCTGCAATCAGCCCTTTTTTCTCACAAATACACAGAAGTAAAAAACAGAATTAAAGGCAGAAGTAAAACCTAGAGTAAAGAGAGACAGAAGATACTTACATGCAGAGGGCCAATAGACCACCAAGGATGTGGTGCCGACGGGAGCCTGCAGATAGAGATGGGCCTCGAACTGAGGGTCAGGCAGGCTCTCAGTTCGCTCGAGGCAGAGACAGCAGCAACAGCAATAGTTGGAGCTGCACAGAGGAGGGCAACAGACGCTGACCAGGAGTTCAGAGGAGTTGCCGTCTCAGTGCGCAGCGGCCACTAATAAGAAGGGGAGGGAGGAGGGGAGTCTGGTCAGCTGGGAGGGGGAAGGGTCAGAAAAGCAATTCGCAGGGAGGGAGGGGGCGAGGCCAAAAGGGCAGCAGCAGTGCGGGGAAAATGCAGGGAGAATGAAGGGAGAGAGGAACAGACAAGAAGGACACAGAATCAAATGGAATAAAAATACACAGAAGTAAAAAAAACAGAAGTAAAGGCAGAAGTAAAAGCAGGAGTAGAGAGAGACAGAAGATACTTACATGCAGATGGCTATTAGGCCACCAAGGATGAGACGCAGACGGGAGCCTGTGGGTGGAGGTGGGCATCGAACTGAGAATTAGGCAGGCTCTCAGTTCGCTTGAGGCAGAGCCAGCAGCAACAGGTGGAGATGCACAGAGGAGGGCAACAGACGCTGACCAGGAGGTCAGAGGAGTCGCCCTCTCAGTGCACAGCGGCTGCCATTAAGAAGGTGAGAGAGACGGGGGGTCCGGTCAGGTAGGAGGCGGGAGCGCGGGAAAAGCACTTCGCAGGGAGGAAGGGGGCGGGACAGCAGCAGCGCAGGGAGATTGAAGGGAGAGAGAAAGAAACAAGAATCAAAGAGAATCAAATGGAATAAAAAGACAGAAAACTACACAGAAGTAAAAAAACATAAGTAAACGCAGAAGTAAAAGCAGGAATAAAGAGAGAGAGAAAATACTTACATGCAGATGCCTGCAGGCCCCCAGGGATGAGGCGCAGGCGGGAGCCTCCGGGTGGAGGTTGGCCTCGAACTGAGAGTCAGGCAGGCTCTCAGTTCGTTCGAGGCAGAGGCAGCAGCAGCAGCAACAGGTGGAGCTGTACAGAGGAGGGCAACAGACACTGACCAGAAGGTCAGTGTCTGTTCCTCTGGCATTTCTTTGGTTATCCTAATTTAAGTTAGACAAAGATATGGGAAGGAAGGCTTATCAGTTCAATGCTGTATACTATAGAATGCTATTCTTCTTGTGTTAACTGCAATTAGAAACCTTTTGGGATTAAACTGATTATTTGAATACACCTACTTTAACAGGCACTTTAAGTCTTGTAAGAGACAGCTATAATTGGTTAGTTGGCATGTAAATGAAAATGTGGTTTAATTGAACCCATAGATGTAGCGTGGGAAATGATCTGCTACTGACTTTAAGGGCAGTGTGAGTTGATTTTCCTGCTTGCTTCCACGACAGGCATTTGTTAATTGGAGTTTCAGTTAAGTTGAGTAACATCATTGTTCCCATGCAGGTGGTGCAAAATGTGAATGGTGAGCAGTTATATGGCATCACCAATATAGTTTCCTACTATGATTGCATTGCAGCTGGTACATCATTTCTTCACCTGGTGTTGCTTCCCCCTCCCCAGCGTCATGGTGTTGTTGTGTTGTGTTGAAGAGCCACTTCCTCTTTCCCCCTCTCTCTCTTCATTGTAATTCCTATTTTGTATCAGTGGAGCTTTCACGTTGCTCTGCATCCCCCTACTTCTTTCCCCTGCGCTCCTCTTCATGTTTGTTACTTGTGCATCAGATGAACTTTGCTGCTTCATGTTCATTTATTTTTTTGGTTGACATGCTCATTTCTTCCACTCCCGCCAATCCATCTTTCCCCAGCGTTCAAAGTGTTCTTCTCATGCACCTCCCTTTTCTGCCACACCTGCTCTGTTCATAGCTTTATTTTTTAAATCATCTTTATTGACAATGTTCTTACTTTTTAAAACAACTATATCTTTACATTTTTCTGGTTTTAACTAGGCGTGCAGGTGTTTTCTCCTTCTTCCATAATCCAGATGTATTCACTGAAGGCCACAAAACTTACTAGCATCTTAACCTCTTTGTTGCGGGTGTCGGCCACTGGCCGACGCCCACACACCCTCCCTGGTGCGGGTCACGACCAGTGGCCGACACCAGGAAGGGTATCAATAAATCCTCGGGTGCGTTGCACCTGAGAATTTTTTTTTTTTTTAAACCCCCCCCGGGAGACACAGAAGCTTCCGTGTCTCCCCCGCCCCCCCACCCGCCCCTTTGTGACGTCAGCGCGCCTTGCGGCGCGCTGACGTTGCAAAGGTGTTTTCCCCATCAAAGCAGGAAGCAGCCTTGCGGCCGCTTCCTGCTTTGATGGGGAAAACGGCCTTTCCCACGTTCGGGAAGGCCTCGTAAGAAAGGGGAGTGTCTCCCCTTTCTTACGAGGCCTTCCTGAAAGTGTTTCCTGGCCCCCGATCGCAGCTGTGCTGCGATCGGGGGCCAGGAAACACTTTCAGGAAGGCCTCGTAAGAAAGGGGAGACACTCCCCTTTCTTACGAGGCCTTCCTGAAAGTGTTTCCTGGCCCCCGGTCGCAGCTGTGCTGCGATCGGGGGCCAGGAAACACTTTCAGGTTTCCTGGCCCCCCGATCGCAGCACAGCTGCGATCGGGGGGCCAGGAAACACTTTGAAAAGGCCTCGTAAGAAAGGGGAGACTCTCCCCTTTCTTACGAGGCCTTCTCAAACTGTTTCTGGTCCCCGATCGCAGCTGTGCTGCGATCGGGGGCCAGAAACAGTTTGAGAAGGCCTCGTAAGAAAGGGGAGAGTCTCCCCTTTCTTACGAGGCCTTCTCAAAGTGTTTCCTGGCCCCCGATCGCAGCACAGCTGCGATCGGGGGCCAGGAAACACCACTAGACGCCAGGGATTTCACTTTGGGGGGGCGGCCCCCTCGGAAAACGGGCCGCCCCCCCCGGGGGCATAATTAATTTTTTAAAAAAAGGTAGGTGCCCCCTGGGGGGGGGGGGGGGCGCAATCGCGCCCCCCCCAGGGGATTGTTTTTTTTTCAAAAAAATAAAAATAAAAAATAAATAAAATGACAGGGGGTCGCCCGTGGGAAGGGTGACCCCCTGTGGGGGCAATTTTTTTTTTAGATGTTGTAGGGTTTCCCTGGGGGCCATTTTGGCCCCCAAGGAAACCATACAACAACTAAAAAAAATAGATCTATATATAGATCTATATTTATATATCTATGTAGATAGATATATCTATGTACATGGATATATCTATAGATATATCTATGTACATAGATATATATATATATATAGAGGTAGATCTATATATACCAAAGAGATTTATAAAGTGTGCTACTCACCTGTGAGGGTCTCAAGGCGCTTGGGGGGGGGGGGGCGGGGGGAGGGAAAGGGGCTGGGAGGTTCACTGTTCGAAAAGCCAGGTTTTGAGGCCCTTCCTGAAAAGAAGTAGGTTTTGGGTCTTGCGAAGGTGGGTTGTGAGGGTGTTCCAGGTTTTGGGTGCAAGGTAGGAGAAGGATCTGCCACCGGTGGTGGTGTGTTTGATGCGGGGGACAGAGGCGAGAGAGAGGTCAGCTGAGCGGACGTTTCGTGTGGGGGTGTGGAAGGTGACTCTCGTTGAGGTAGGCAGGGCCTGTGTTGTGGAGTGATTTGTGTGCGAGGATGAGGATCTTGAAGGTGATCCTTTTGTCAATGGGGAGCCAGTGGAGGGATTTGAGGTGTGGAGAGATGTGTTCGTGTCGGCGGAGGTCGAGGATGAGTCGTGCTGCTGAGTTCTAGATGCGTGTAGTTTGCGATTGAGTTTTAGAGTGGTGCCGGCGTAGAGGGCGTTTCCGTAATCAAGCCTGCTGCTGATGTGTGCGTGAGTGACAGTTTTTCTGGTCTCTGTGGGGATCCATTTGAATGTTTTTCAGTATACGGAGTGTGTTGAAGCATGAGGAGGTGAGAGCGTTGATTTGTTGGGTCATCGAGAGGGAGGAGTCTAGGATGATGCTGAGGTTAAGTGCGTGGTTGGCGGGGTGGGTGCAGGGCCTAGCGTGGTGGGCCACCATGAGGGGTCCCAGGTGTTTTTGTGTGGGCCAAAGAGGATTATTTCGGTTTTGCTTGAGTTGAGTTTCAGGTGATTGGCTGTCATATATATATCACTTTTGTCAATATGTGTGTGGTTTCCCTGGGGGGAAAAGGGTCCGACTTGTCTAGTGGCAGTTTTAGTGCCATAAAGAAGCGCAGAAGGTTTATATTCCTACTGCAAAGAGCAAATCTGTATTTTATGTAAATAGCTGAGTACATTAGCAAAGTCTATGGAGAGATGAAGGGCACTTTTGCTGGGTGGTAATGAGGGAATCCGAGGAGGAGGGAGTGGGAGCACCAATAATGATTGTTGGACTGGGCGCAGGAGGTGCTAAAGGCTGTGACGAATGGTATGTGACAAGGTGTTTTTTGAGTGTCTTGAAAGTACGTGCTGATTGAGGGAAGAAGCGCAGGTAAGGTGGCCTCTACTGTTGCACTTATCTCACACACCATCGATTTTGTGACTGTCTACGTAGGCTAGTGTTTTAGAGCAACAGTTTAGCCAATAGCAGAGATGGCATCTTGATGGATGACTGCTGCCTGCACTCGGGTTATAGAGGACCGCTCTTACATAGGATCAGAGACTGAGACATCAGATACTGAGACAGCATCTGAGGGATAGGACAATGGCGCAGACTCTGGGAGTGATTTTTCAGTCAGAGGAGTCCCATTCGATAACTCCTCTTCCAGTACATTATGAGGGAGGTGATGAGGACAGTCCTGCTGTCCCTTCGCAAGCTGTTTGTGCAACTGGGTAATAGTGGGTTAGGCCAACCCAGAGAGCAGGTGAATGCGGCGGCAAGCAGAGAGAGAGTGCTCTCTTGGGAGCTCCCCAATTTAGTTCAGCCCCAAATTCCACCACCCAAATCATATTGTGGAGACATCAAAATTATCCATGGCAAAACAAACTGGTTTTGTAAGGCAGGCACCTGTGTTTTTGGTCCTGGATTCGGCGGCCATATAGAGAAACACACTAAACCCAAACATTTCTGGAAACTAGACATTCGGGGGAGTCCACAGAGGTGTGACTTGTGTGGCTTCCCCAAAGTTTTCTTACCCAGAATACCCTGCAAAGCTGAAATGTTGAAAAAAAAATCAATTTTTCTCGCATTTCTGTCACACAAACTACAGGAATATGCTGGGATCCACACTATTCCTACCACCCAGTGACTCCTCACCTGTCCTGATAAAAACACTACCCCACTTGAGTGCCTACACCTAGTGTCTGTGTCAGGAATGGATCACCCCAGGGTCAACAGCTGCCTCACGTAAGGACCAACATTGACCGTTGTGTGATCTATTCCTGTCGCAGGCACCAGGCCTAACCACACAAGTGAGGTATCATTTTTATTATCGGGAGGCTTGGGGGAACGCTGGGTGGAAGGAAATTTGTGGCTCCTCTCAGATTTCAGAACTTTCTGTCACCGAAATGTGAGGAAAACTTGTTTTTTTAGCCACTTTTTGAGGTTTGCAAAGGATTCTGGGTAACAGAACCTGGTCCGAGCCCCGCAAGTCACCCCTCTTTGGATTCCCCTAGGTCTCTAGTTTTCAGAAATGCACAGGTTTGGTGGGTTTCCCTAGGTGCCGGCTGAGCTAGAGGCCAAAATCTACAGGTAGGCACTTTGCAAAAAACAGCTCTGTTTTCTGTGATGTGTCCACGTTGTGTTTTGGGGCATTTCCTGTCGCGGGCGCTAGGCCTACCCACACAAGTGAGGTATCATTTTTATCGGGAGACGTGGGGGGACGCTGGGTGGAAGGAAATTTGAGGCTCCTCTCAGATTCCAGAACTTTCTGTCACCGAAATGTGAGGAAAACTTGTTTTTTTAGCCACTTTTTGAGGTTTGCAAAGGATTCTGGGTAACAGAACCTGGTCAGAGCCCCGCGAGTCACCCCATCTTGGATTCCCCTAGGTCTCTAGTTTTAAAAAATGTACAGGTTTGGTAGGTTTCCCTAGGTGCCGGCTGAGCTAGAGGCCAAAATCTACAGGTAGGCACTTTGCAAAAAACAGCTCTGTTTTCTGTGATGTGTCCACGTTGTGTTTTGGGACATTTCCTGTCGCGGGCGCTAGGCCTACCCACACAAGTGAGGTATCATTTTTATCGGGAGACTTGGGGGGACGCTGGGTGGAAGGAAATTTGAGGCTCCTCTCAGATTCCAGAACTTTCTGTCACCGAAATGTGAGGAAAACTTGTTTTTTTAGCCACTTTTTGAGGTTTGCAAAGGATTCTGGGTAACAGAACCTGGTCAGAGCCCCGCGAGTCACCCCATCTTGGATTCCCCTAGGTCTCTAGTTTTCAAAAATGTACAGGGTTGGTAGGTTTCCCTATGTGCCGGCTGAGCTAGAGGCCATAATCTACAGGTAGGCACTTTGCAAAAAAACAGCTCTGTATTTTGTGAAAAAATGGGATGTGTCCACGTTGTGTTTTGGGGCATTTCCTGTCGCGGGCGCTAGGCCTACCCACACAAGTGAGGTATCATTTTTATCGGGAGACTTGGGGGAACATAGAATAGCAAAACAAGTGTTATTGCCCCTTATCTTTCTCTACATTTTTTCCTTCCAAATATAAGAGAGTGTGTAAAAAAGACGTCTATTTGAGAAATGCCCTGCAATTCACATGCTAGTATGGGCACCTCGGAATTCAAAGATGTGCAAATAACCACTGCTCCTCAAAACCTTATCTTGATCCCATTTTGGAAATGCAAAGGTTTTCTTGATACCTCTTTTTCACTCCTCATATTTCAGCAAATGAATTGCTGTATACCCAGTATAGAATGAAAACCAACTGCAGGGTGCACCTCATTTATTGGCTCTGGGTACCTAGGGTTCTTGATGAACCTATAAGCCCTTTATATCCCCGCAACCAGAAGAGTCCAGCAGACATAACGGTATATTGCTTTCAGAAATCTGACATCGCAGGAAAAAGTTACAGAGTAAAACATAAAGAAAAATGGCTGTTGTTTTCAGCTCAATTTCAATATTTTTTTATTTCAGCTGTTATTTTCTGTAGGAAAACTTTGTAGGATCTACACAAATGACCCCTTGCTGAATTCAGAATTTTGTCTAGTTTTCAGAAATGTTTAGCTTTCCGGGATCCAGCATTGGTTTCACACCCATTCCTGTCACTAACTGGAAGGAGGTTGAAAGCACCAAAAATAGTAAAAATGGGGTATGTCCCAGTAAAATGCCAAATTTGTGTTGGAAAATGTGGTTTTCTGATTCAAGTCTGCCCGTTCCTGAAAGGTGGGAAGATAGTGATTTCAGCACCAGAAACCCTTTGTTGATGGTATTTTCAGGGAAAAAACCACAAGCCTTCTTCGGCGGCCCTTTTTTCCCATTTTTTTGGAAAAAACTAAATTTTCACTGTATTTCGGCTATTTTCTTGGTCTCCTCCAGGGTAAACCACAAACTCTGGGTACCATTAGAATCCCTAGGATGTTGGAAAAAAAGGACGCAAATTTGGCGTGGTTAGCTTATGTGGACAAAAAGTTATGAAGCCCTAAGCGCGAACTACCCCAAATAGCCAAAAAAGGGCTCAGCACTGGGGGGGAAAAGGCCCAGCAGCTAAGGGGTTAATAAGTTAGAAGTTGCTTATTTATTAAGAAAAGAGGGACAAATGACAGTTGCAAAAGTGATTATCCAAATTTAGACGTTGAATCTGGACTCTCTATGATCTGCAGTGCTGAGCACAAAAGCAGAGGTAATTGTGGCCATTCTACAAAAGGAGACATTCAAGGGCATCTGCTCAGTTTATAATTCTTTTGTATCCCGATGTTGAACAACCTAAGGTGCTGCAGCAACTCCTTCATGCTGTCTTTCTCTTACCTCTTTTCCCCTTCTTTTTCTTCCCTGCTCTTTCCTTCAAACATCGTCCACTGCTCTTTTCACCACTTCCCTGCACATTCACCTGCATTGTTCTGCTCCCACTTACATACCTTTAAATGCTTTCGCTTGGTGCATCTGCAGCCACTTCTGCAGCAAAGTTTTACAATAAAAAACAGCTAAAAAGTTGGCTTTTGGATATGCATAAGATAGACACTTTCTACTTGCCAGTGACAAGTCGTGTCTATGTATTTTAGGGTATCTTCATCTTCCATCATAACGCAATATTGCCATCTTTGTGTAGCCTCTCGGAAATAATCAAAGGCCATTAGAGTAATAAAAGCAAATTTGCTAATGTCTGTGCTGATAACACGCCCTCTGTGAACGGCCATGCTGAAAACTAAAACACTTTTAATGTTTTTTTGCCATTGTTCTAGTCCTCTTTCAAAAGGGAACATTCTCTTGTATTTCTTGTAATTCTCTTGTATCTTGAGTTCGAAAGGGCATGTGTTGGATGGCCCTATGACCCTACTAAATGTTTAAGGTACTGCTGTGTGCTACATAAGCTATTGTATCTCACTCAAGAGTGACATGTTGTAACAGCTTGTACTGCTGCAGCTTTGTGAAAAACTTTTCAAGCACTTGTATCTATCTGACTTGATCTGGACATTTAGTAACAGTTTGCTGAACTACAGCATTGTGAAGACTTCTCAAGCTCTTGACATCTAGGAAAGCCTTGCGGTACTGCAGCTTTGTGAAAGACTTCTCAAGCACTTGTATCGGACTTGATAAAGACACGGCCTACTGCAGCTTTACAAAAGACATTTAGATCACTTTAATCTGGTTTCAGGCGGTCATCTTGCTGTATTTAGACTTCACTGTGCCAGTGATTATTTGACTAGCATTCGTTCTGATGATTTAGAACCTTTTCTGAATACAAATTAGTAGGTTCTCTAGTAGCCTAATACTGCATATTTTGTTACACAAGTGCACAAAAAGCATAACATAAACTAAAAATCTGGCAAGTAACCGGATTTTCTTTTACGTCCTATTTTGTAGGTTGAACCAGGTTCTTCTTGTGCTGTGTTCGGATTGGGAGGAGTTGGCTTGTCTGCTATCATTGGCTGTAAAGTATCCGGTGCTACCAGGATCATTGGAATCGACAACAATAAAGACAAGTTTTCAAAGGCAAAAGAAATGGGAGCCACTGAATGTATTAACCCCAACGACTACACTAAGCCAATTCACGAGGTGCTTCGTGACCTGACAGATGGGGGAGTCGACTACTCCTTTGAATGTATCGGAAAAGCTGACCTCATGGTATGTGTCTTAGACAATAAAAACCTAGATCTGCCTCTTCGAAAACGGCCACCTGATGGCATCCTTCCACTGAGAAATGCATGTATTTACAAAAATGAGTTTCAGTATGGAAACTGATACATTGGTTATTGTATAGTAGAAATCAGTTAGGCAGGGGAAGAGAAACTACAGGACATGAGCAGCTAAGGAGGTCTGAGCCAGGTTAGTTTAAAGAATAGATATTTAATTTGGAGACTTCAAGAACTCAGAAAAGTGAAACATACAAAATAGTCTTAGTGGTACTTATTCCTTAATTTGGTTCGCTATAATGAGTTAAATATAAACCGAAAATGTCTAAAAGCTGCAAAAAGGAGTCTTTTAAGTTTTAAATGCACTGGCCATTTCACTCAAATCAGCACCAACTATTTCTTTATCAAACATGCCCAATAGCAGGAAGCAATATCAAGAATATTCACTGTAAGTCCTCAGAAAATAAGTTTGCTCACTGAGGCTAGTCTGGCTATCTTCTACCTCTTTCGGTTTTACATCAGTAGGTTAACTATGCATTTATAATTATATTCTGTTTTTTCATTCAACTTATTTATGAAACTGTATATGTGCCTTAGAAGTCAAAGATAACTAGATTTTATGATTCAGGGTCATAGTTCAATAACCCCTGTTACAAATATTTTTTAGTGTTACTAATTAACATCTGTGAAATTGTAATTACCCCATGCTTTAACTAGGTTAAGCAAGGTAACAACCTTCCTCTGAAATTCAAATGGATATTTAGATTTATGAGCTTTAGTTGAATGTAGGAGTGTTGTTTGATCAAAAGCTGTCCTTCTTTTCACAAATTCAACAGGTAGGGACCAAAAGATTTGTCCTCTTAAGAACCTTGTGGAAAATCTACCATTTTTTGCCCAACATTGTTCGGCCAGGTAGTTGGTACTTCTGTCCTCTCCCATCTGGACTATTACAATGCTTTCGAACCGGGTTTACCAGCATGATCAATATCTGTGTTCTAGTTTCTTCAGAACATGGCAGTAGGAATAATGATGGGGCTTGGAAACATTGACCATGTCTGACAGGGGAGAACCATATAAGAAACAGAATCTTGCTTAAGACACTCTTGGCCTGATTTACAAACTACACTTTTGAGTCTGTTTATTACATTTCGGTGTTCACCAGCTGCACTTTTGTAGTAACTTAGGGCCATATTTATACTCTGTTTGTGCCGGATGTTCGTCGTTTTTTTTTTTACGCAAATCCGACGCAAAACGAACTCCATACTTATACTCTGGCGTTAGACGCATCTAGCGTCAAAGTTCATGGAGTGTGCGTCATTTTTTAGCGTGGACACCTTCCTTGCGTTAATGATATGCAAGGTAGGCGTTCCCTACTAAAAAATGACTCCGAGGCATGTGCGTCGTATTTATACTCCCGGGCAAAAATGATGCCCGGGAGTGGGCGGGTCAAAATAAATTACGTCCAGCCGCCTTTGCGTCATTTTTTAACGCCTGCTCAGGGCAGGCGTTAAGGGACCTGTGGGCTCGGAAGGAGCCCAGAGGTGCCCTCCCATGTCCCCAGGGACACCCCCTGCCACCCTTGCCCACCCCAGGAGGACGCCCAAGGATGGAGGGACCCATCCCAGGGAAGTTAAGGTAAGTTCAGGTAAGTATTTTATTTTATTTTTTGTGGCATAGGGGGGCCTGATTTGTGCCCCCCTACATGCCACTATGCCCAATGACCATGGGCAAGGGGGCATGACTCCTGTCTTTGCTAAGACAGGAGTCATTTCAATGGGGGTTGGGAGTCAAAAAAACGGCGCAAATCGGGTTGAGGCGAAAATTTTGCCTCAGCCTGACTTGACCCATTTTTTGACACCCAAGCTCCATATTCCCCTACACCAGCGCTGCCTGGTGTAAGTAATTTTTTTTGACGCACACCAGGCAGCTCCGCCGGCTAACGCCGGCTAACGTCATTGAATAAATACGGCGCCCGCATGGCGCTTCAGAATGGCGTTAGCCGGCGTTACATTTTTTGACGCACAACTGCGTTGGCGCAGTTGTGCGTCGAAAAGTATAAATATGGCCCTTACACTTTTAGGGACAGCTTTAAGATCCCCTAGTGCCAACAGAGTGCCACTTTTCATGTCGCTTCGGTGGAGCTAACCACTGCTCCATATTTACAAGAAGGTGTAATGCCACTTTTTGCGTTACGCATCCTTGTAAATATGGGCCCCTCCAACACCGTTTTCTGTGTCAGAGGGGCGTGCGATGGGTGTTGCAGTGGGCGTTCCACTGCAACACCTATTGCTTTTGATGCTTCCCCATATGTACAAGTAACTGTAAACCTGCTGCAGCGCCAACAACTAATGCCACCCCAGGGGTGGCGTTAGCTTGGCAAAATGAGGAGGAATGCTTTTATTCCTCCTCGTTTTTTGCTTTTTCCATACTGCAGCACATATAGAAAGAGCAAAATGCCATGGGTGATTGTTTATGTACATGAAGGTGTTCCTTCCTGCACATAAACAATATATCCCCTCAACGCAGTCACCATTGCACTATAGTGCAAGGATGCCTGCATTGGCGCAGGCAGCTTAATTCAGTGCCGGCGCAGGGGGAAACGCAGGAGTGCACCGTATTACTGTAAATATGGCACATCCCTGCATTTCAAAAGTGGCGCAGAGCGGCGCTGCTATTTTTGGCTCAGCACTGCACTGCACCACTTTTGAATAAATCAGGTCCATTCTCCTGAACAATAAGTCAAGCACTACATATGGCCATCCACTGGTATTGCAAAACCCTCCCATAAAATAATGGAGGTAGGGACTTAAAATAAATCCTCATAGGAAATAATGTTAAATTTATTTGAATTTAATAAATTAAAATAAACTAAAACATGTAAAAATGTAACATAGTACATATTTTACTATGCTTATATATTTTTAAATATATTTTCTAACAGTAATTTGTATTTATTTATATTTTTGAAGTATTTTGCATAATTTAACTCAACACCCCCTCAAATGAAGCTGTTGGCGAAAGTGTTAGTGTCAACTCAACACCCCCTCAATTGAAGCTGTTGGTGAAAGTGCTAGTGGTGGCGGCATAATAAATAGTTGCAGCAGGCCTTGTTACACAAACGTTTATGGCATGAAGTCAAAATGACCCCTCCATGTAAAGTCTTGGCATCACATCATCTGCCTTCAATATATATAGGGTAAGCATGAAGTTCAGTTACACGCATTTACCTATGAATATGGGTGTATGTGTGGTTTTGTAAATGTGCCTAGCTGGATGAAAGATGGGGTCCATTTCAGATCCATGTTCTGCCCAATCCCATTTTCTTGGTTTGTGTGTGAAGTATCTCACCAACCAATTTAATGTAAGCCAATTCACAACCACAGTGAAACTGACACCTTCCCCATTTCCTACCTGAGGTAAGCATTCCTTTGAAAGATGGCCACCATGTAGAGAAATTCCACAACTGAGCCTTCTGAAATCAGATTCTGCCTGGGCTGCATTGACTGTGTACGGGCTGATTCCTTCATTCCCTCCATTGTCTTGCCACCACCTCTGCAATCCTTGCCTGAGCCCCCAGATCAGAAGTGACCCTTAAGGTTTGAAAACTGCAGACCACCTGATTGAATAGACCTGGTTACAGGGGAAAATAAGCAGTGAGCTCAGATCCTGGTACTTTTTTTTTCAACATTTCCTCTCTATAGTCAAGGACATTCTGAACACCAGTCAAAGAGAGACAAAAACAGAAGATCCAGGATGATAATGCTTGACAGTTCCCCCCACAGCCTGAGCCTCATTGGACTAGGCCAAAGTCTGTAACCATTACTGCTGCTGACCTAAGTGGCGGGGAAGACTTGCACTCCTGTGTGAGGAGCTGTGCTGTCACTACTCAACAATGGACAGAGCTCATTTGATTAGAAGGACCTGAGTAGAATAGACAATGGCTGCCCAAGGGACACAGTGCCACCTAGCTAGAAGTCCAGAAAACAAGACCTATTGCCCAAGAAAAGCCTTATCACCTCCAGAACAGAAGACTGATGAGCTTGTGACCTTGGTGCTATTGCAGTTATCTATGGGCACTGGCTTTTTCTCCTCCAGTTTTTGGAACTTTCATAGATTCACATGCTTGACTCATTCCCCGTTGTAGAGATGAGAGTCTCTGGTAACTTTTTAAAAGTAGTGTCAACCTATACATAAACATGGAGGCCCTAGGCATGTCAGTTTAGTACCTTTTTACAGTCATTCCTCAAAAAAGGACTAAACTTAACAGTCAACCAATCAGGTGACACCACTCTGTAGAACCCTCCTGAAAAAACCTCCAGTCCCTCAGTTTTCTACCGCAGGTTGTGCTACAGAGTCTCCTTTGATTTTTTCCTGTCACAACTCTTCAAAAGGATTTTCTCAACAACATCTCACAGATCTATCCTGGATATTGGTATTCTGTGCTTTTGGTGTTCTAAACTGACATTTTAACATTTTAGATACACCTAAAAGAGGACTCTTCAGACCCTGTGGCACTTGCAGAAAGAAGAGGCTTCACATAGATGACCCTCACAAGGGTTGCATTTACTGACTATACCCTGACCATAAACCGAAGGACTGCAAGGTATGTCACACTTTTTCTAATAAGACTTTAACAGACCGTGAAGGGTGACTCCTTCTATGGCTCCAGAAACTTAAATCAAGAGACAATCCTGTATCGGGGGAAGAGAGCGATACATCATCTCTATCCTCACAGAAGACTCCTATTAAAAGAAGTAAAGAAGGGTCCCCTGCTCACTCTTCTGGTGAACCACCCAAAAAGGTGACCAAAAAGTTGTCTCAGGATTCCCACAGACATAGCCCCTCTAAGTCTTCTCAGAAGAGTGGCCTTTCCTTTAGAACAAAGGAGAAGAAGATGGCTTCAAAATCTCGAAAGAAGCCTAAAAAATCGACCTCTGAACCTCCAGCACCTCCACCCCAGTTCAAACATACTTTTAAAAAGCCTTCATCGGCCCCACCGACGGACAGCTCATCCACAACTTCACTGTTGATGGGAAAATCATAATTGATGATGAATGTGGTGATGGCACTTGGAGCAAACACTATAACAGTGTCTATGGCGGCATCTGCATCATCGACGACGACATCTTCAGCCGCCGCTACACCGATTTAGTCAACGCTGAAGTAAGTTCCTCTTTAATGGGAGCTTCAACGACTGTGTTAACACCAACGAAAGAGCGTCCGTCGACAATAACACTCCCGTCAGTGATGACACTGTCGTCGGCGATACCACCGACGATGATGCCTCTTTCTACACTCAGCGACCCGTCAACATTACATACCCTGTCGACGGCAAAGAAACTAGGACTTCTAAACCTTCCATCGTTTATGGTCTCATCAATGATTGAGTTGACAAAACCTGTCGAGAAACTATTCTGGCACACACCACCAAGTAAAGTGCCTTCATTATTGCCCTTCCATCTCCTGGATGAAGATTCAGATGAGGACAGTCTTTTTGGGGCTGCTGTTAGCCCTTCACAGCTACATGTTAAATGCCAGGAGTATTCTGATGATGATAAGGGAGAAGAATGTGAGCAACATTATTAGGAACCCAGGCACATTGTCAGGAACCACAGCAATATCAGGAAGAAATGGTTGGTATACCTTCAAAGTTAGTGACAGATCTACAAATGATGCTGTCGGACTACAGAAAAAGATTTCCACCAGCTACAGATCCTGTTCAGCGCAGCCCCGCTCCACCTGCAACTCCAGCACCTGCACTCCATTTGCCTTCTTTACTGAAGCTACCACATTGTCTGCAGGTAACACACTTGGATAACCCCACAAACTCTGAGGATGAGAGCAAGGAAGGCGAACCTCAGGACTTCCATGATGAATGGTATGATTACATACTACCAACATCCTCATCTCCTTCACCAACACCAATTTACTCTCCAACAGAAGATATAGGGGGTTTTCACAATAACATTAGAGAGGGCAGCGCTTCGATTTGGGCTTCCTATTTCAGCAAAACAAAAAAATTGCTTCCTTTATGATTTTAAAGAACCTTTCAGGAAGACTGCCCGGCCCATACCCATTATAGATTATATTTGGGAAGAAGGCCTGAATGTAACGCGCACTCCAGCCTCGTTTGCAGCAGTGTTACCAAGGCTTGATTAAAAAAAAAGGACCTGGAGGATGCCCCAGCCAGCCTGACAGGTCATCCTAAGCTGGATTCAGGTGTTTCTTAGGCGGCTCAAAGAAAATCCAGGAATCCTTCTACACCTCTATCAGCACACCCGGATAAAGAGCATAAATAGCATAGGAAAGCATTTTTCAACTATGTCTGCACTCATAGTCAGAGCTGCAGATTCACTGGCCCTGCTGGGTAGATATGACAGACAGTTATGGTCTGATATTTCTCCATATCTAGACAAACAAAGGAGAGACAAAAAAGATTTTAACAGATGAGGAACGCACATCTTCCGAAATCATCGACTGTACAATGGATATCGCTACAAATTGGTTCAGACAGCTGGCTGGAGCAGTGGATTTATGCCATCAATGTTGGCTTAAAGCTTCCTCGTTTAGGCCAGAAGTTCAAGCCAGAATACTAGATCTGCCATATGATGGGCAGGCTCTGTTTTGGAAGCATGTCGTTGAGGCTCTCCAAGCAATGAAAACAGACACAGGCACTGCCAAGTCACTTGGCACATTGCAGTATAATTGCCCTTTTGCGGAGTCCGATGAAGAGGACAGTTATCTTATAGAGGGGATACCGGCAATACCGTTTTCCACATATGCCTCTTTAACCCAACAATTTAGAAACCAGCATCAACAAAGGCAACTACCATTGGCAGCATATGTCAGACCTCTTCACAGTGGAAAATCTGGATGAGAAGGCAAAGACACCACCCATCAATAATGATCTATGCCAGGTGTTGGCTACTTCCCTCACTGTTCCTACCAAAGTTGCAGGAGAAATACCCCCTCATCTAAACCGCTGGGGGCAGATAACATCAGATTAGTGGGTCTTAGACCGAGTCCGCTTTGGACACATACTAGAATTTATACAGACACCAGCCCCAACACCACCACGTCCTTTCCTACAAACACACTTGTGCATTCTCAGAAGGGACGTCAACAGCATGATCAAGAAAGGGGCTATAGAAAGAGTACCCCTATCACAGAGAGGGAAAGGTTTCTACTCCTGTTTCTTTTTAATACAAAAGAAGTCATTTCAGTGGAGACCAATCTTGGATTCGAGGAATCTCAACAAATACCTCAAAGAACAGTCTTTTCGGATGGTCACATTGTAAGATATACTACAGGGAGACTTTATGGCATCGCAAGACATTCAAGGTGCATATTTTCATATTCCCATTCATCTAAGGCATACGAGGTTCCTCAGGTTTCCAGTAGCGGGCAACCACTATCAGTTTTGAGTGCTACCCTTTGGTCTCGCTCCTTGAATCTTCGCGAAATGCCTCTCCCCGGTAGCGGCCTTCCTCATACAGCAATGACATCAAGGGCCTGATTACAACTTTGGAGGAGGTGTTAATCCATCCCAAATGTGACGGATATACCACCAGCCGTATTACGAGTTCCATAGGATATAATGGACTCGTAATACGGCTGGTGGTATATCCGTCACATTTAGGACAGATTAACACCTTCCTCCAAAGTTGTAATCAGGCCCTAAGTCTCCCCACAACTCAACGACTGGTTTGTGAAGCCACCTTCCAACCAGTCAGCAAGAGTGTCCACCATGGCTTGCATACGCTTGTTTAGTGAGTTCGGTGGTACGCTTAATCTGACAAAGTCATCTCTCCATCCGTCGTAGCAGATAACGTTTTTGGGGGCTGTGCTGGACACAAACCTAAACGGAGCACACCCCACAGACAAGAGACAACAAAAGCTGATGAAACTGGCAAAGACAATACAAAAAAGATGGTCAATTTCCGTTTACCATTACAAATCACTACTGGGCCTGATGTCTTCCTGCATCCATCTAATACCACACTGCCGGCTACACATGCATCCACTTCAAAAGGAGCTGGACATTCAATAGGAGCAAACGACAAGAAGCTTCGACCTCGTCATTCAAGTCACTCCGACGATAGTCAACTTGCTAGCTTGGTGGACACAACCAGTAAATCTGTCAATCGGCCTACCATTCTTGCCTCCACCCTTACCTCTGGTGATAACCACAGACGTTTTCTTGGATGGGTGGGGAGCATTCCTTCAGGATCTCTAGATCAGTGGGAAATGGCTAAATTCCCATCAGGGTCTCCACATCAACCTACTCGAGTTACAGGCTTTATACCTTGCCTTACAAGTATTCCTTCCCAGGATTCAACAAACCTCAGTGCTTGTACGAACAGACAATACAACAACAATGCACTGTATAACAAACAAGGCGGCACCAGCTCTCACCTATTATCCCAGGAAGCTCAGCTAATCTGGAAATGGTGTATTCAACACAAATTACATCTGATAGCAGAACACCTGCCGGGGAAACAAAACAACTTAGCAGACTACTTGAACAGGCTCAAAATATCTTCCATGAATGGGAGCTGGACCAGCACACACTGAATTCAATATTTCTTCAATGGGGCACCCCAAATCTCAACCATTTTGCGACCTCTCACAACGCGAAATGCCAATTCTTTGCAAGTTTAGCAACACAAAATCCTTCGCCTTTACTCCAATTCCTCTGCTTCCAAAAGTCATCAGGAAGATGAACGCCGAGCCCTGCAAATGATACTCATAGCCCAAGCATGGCCATGCCAGCACTGGTCTACAGAACTTCTCATCCTTTCAACAAAATGGCACAATCCACTGAAACTGATTCCTTCATTATGAACGATGAACCTGGGTCAGGTTCAACATCCAGACCCTAAGCCTCTTCGGTTAGCGGCCTGACTCCTGAGTTCCACGAGTTTGGACACCTAAGCATTCCCACAGACTGTAAGGAAATTTCAGCCAGGGCAAGTGCAGATAGTACTAACAGAATATGTCATTTAAAATGGAAAAGGTTTTGCATATGGTGGCAAACATCAAATATTTATTCCATCTCTTCATCACCTAAACAGAATTTACTGTACCTAATACACCTGGCTCAGTCAGGCTTATCACATTCCTCTATACACAGCAGCCATTTCTCGTTTTAGGAGATCACCGAAAGCTCCATCTCTATGGCCCATGAAGCTTATTAAAGAGTTCCTTAAAGGATTGTTCTGAGCATTCCCACCTGTAAAGTTTCCTCCTCCGCAGTAGCAGCTAAATACGGTTCTTACACAACTAATGAAACCAGCTTTTGAACCTATCCACAAAGCAGATATAAAGTTCCTTTCCTCAAAAGTAGCTCTACTTCTTGCCCTAATGCTGGCTAGATGAGTGTGTGAAATCCAAGCTTTTACCGCCCAGGAATCTTTCCTTCAGTTCAAAATAATTCAGAGACTAGCTGGCATTAGGGCAATAACCCTAAATTAATTCTAAAAGTACAGTCGGACTTCCATCTTAATGAGCATGTAATTCTAAAGTCTTTTTTCCCCCATCCTCAGACATCAGCAGAAAAGGGCATTGCACACTCTCGATATGAGAAAGGTGCTTAAACTTTTATCTGGACAGAGCACATTTTTTTCGTAAATCCAACCAACTCTTCATAGTATACAGAGCACCTAGAAAGGGTTCTCCTCTGACTAAACAAAGCATTTCCAGATGGATCTCTAAAGCTGTACTGTTCTGTCACCAAAAAGTTGGCAGGCCTTTGCATGCAAAATTTCAGACTCATTCCACAAGAGCCATGTCCACATCTAAGTCACTATTTGCTGGAGTCTCATTACAAAATACCTGCAGAGCAGCAGCCTGGAAGAGTGTTCATACTTTCACTCAGCACTAGTGCTTGGATACAGAATTCCTCAACGATGCAGCAGTAGGTCAAGCTGTTCTACGACACCTGTTTCAATAAATATGAGACACTTTTTCCCATCCTGTCAACATCTGAGATATTACACACATTTTATTCTGAGAATGTATAGATCTATAGATGTTATGGGTGTATAGTTGCAAAATGATATGTATTTTGCTATTTCAAAAATAAATGTTGTGTAATATAAAATGTACTCAATACTGCTATCGAATCTGATTCAAGCATGTGAATCCATGAAAGTTCCAATACTGTAGTAAGGAATAAGTTTACCTGCAACTGTAGTTCTCCAGTATTGGAATCTTTCATAGATTCACCTGAGACCCACCCACCTCCCCGGAAAAGTTCACCTTTATCTTTCTCTATCTCTCTCTCTCTCTCTCTCTCTCTCTCTCTCAGTACAGTTCTTCCTTTAAACACTGGTGCTCGAAAATCTGAGGGACTGGAGATTCTTTCAGGAGAGTTCTACAGGGTGATGTCACCTGATTGGTTGACTGTTAAGTTTAGTTCTTTTTTGATTAATGACTATAATAAGGTACTAAACTGACAGGTCTAAGGCCTGTATGTTTATGTATAGGTTGACACTACTTTTGAAAAGGTATCGGGGACTCCCATCTCACTCCTTGCCAGACATCATTTCGAACAAGTGCCCAGTGGCTGCTGGAATGTGAACCCCAGTTTACTGTGCTCCTAGCACTGAACACTGTGGCCAGACACTGAATCACTGCAACGTGACAGTATCCAGAAGCCCATTAACATTGTTTTGTTATTCTTTGGATGATGAGTTCCTTGTTGTTATATTATGCTTCACTCTCATTCACCTGAGCCTCAAACTTCCACCAGACCTATTAGGAGTAGGAAGACGGGGATGGGGGACCAGATTCTAGTCTGTAGGATGCGAGATGATGAGCTATCCTGCACCTACTGGAAGGAAAACAGTGAGAGTAAATATAGTGGGGCAGATTTATGAACAACTTGTATCAGGTGTGTCGCAGAAGTGATGCAAACAAGCCTAAACTGTTGATTTGGGATATTTTTCTGGCACAAAACTTTATTGTGCTTGAAAGTAGACCTAATCTAAAGCAAAGTAGCATTAGTGGTACTTAACGTTGCTTTGTACAAAGGAAGTGTCCAATGGGAGGTACACAGGCGTTCCCACTCTACCACCCGGGGGTATTCACACAAAGCCAACCCTACTAACAATTTGTAGACACAGCTTTGTGTGAAAAAAAAGAACAAGTCTTAGAGTGGAGGCAGGAGTCAAAAAGGATCAATATCTTCATTTCTCCTAACTTTTCCACAATTGAATGTGTGCTCTCCTGTACTGTTCAATCTTCTCATAGAGTGTGGAGGTCATTTTTATTATTATTATTATTAGTAGTAGTAGTAGTAGTATTATTATTACTACTACTATTATAACAGTTTTTCCTGTTTCTTGCACCAGGATTTTCCTGGTAGTGATGAACATTGAAAATTACTTTTTTTTAAAAGACCTACACCGTCAGGTCATTGGAGGAAGTAATCTGTAATCCGAATCAATGGGTGCTCCATCTATGGAATACTTACAGTCCACCTGACTATAAATGAAAAATCTAAATAAAGTCAAAATCTAAATCAGGCCATGAATCTTTGGAGTAAATGAGAAGGAATTCTGTTGTAGTTGAATTCGATTGTAGGAAAAAGGAAGATATTCAGTTATTTGTTTTTTACCGATAGTTTTCAGAGTTGAGCTGTTAGATTGGTTGATACTTTCACATATAATAGTGTTTCATCAGTGTACTTTTTATTGCTGATTTCATTACCTCACAGTATCACAACTAATACGTTGATGCAGATATTGAATAAGTGTGGCGATATGATTGAACTTTACAGCACCTAACTATTTAGGTGTATTGGTGCTGATCCCTAATGGTTCATGTTTACAAATTGGGATCTTGACCTTGAGAGCAAGCTTAGGGTTTTTGCCTTTTATCTCCATGCTGGACAACAGGATGTTCAGCAGGTTGTCATGATCCATTTTTTTGAATGCCCCAGACAAGTGATATAAGAAAACATGCTACTCATTAATTCAGAGTTCAGAGAATATCATTTAACACTTAGGCCCTCATTTTGACACTGGTGGTAAATCCCGCTTATCGCCATGCTGATGGCAGCCAACATACCGCCGCCGTGGAGGATATCCATTAACCATATTATGACACACACACACCAATGTGACAGAATACTGCCACCCGCACAAATCCACCAGCCTAAAGGTCAGTGCTAAAGTGGCGGTACCAACACCCATACCGTTACGCCAACAAAACAACACCCACCACATTATAACCCACGAACCACCATGGCGGACATTCAACGGTGGTAAACCATTGGTGGTACATACGGCTGCGCTCTGAATGGACACCCACATACAAAAAAACACCACATTGGCCAATACCAAACACACACACTTGACATCGATACACACACCACACCCACGCACCCACAACACTATAAAACACACACCCACAGTACCCACAACCCTTTGCCAACAACAAAAGACCGCAAGAGTTAGCCACCGACATCACAGAGACAACTACAAACATATCACTGACACCCATACATCCCTCACACACTCCACATCACACACCCCACCACATCACCCAACACACTCTCACCAACACACAACATACAACACCCTAGGCACCACAAAGGCACCCCCGTTTCACTGAGAAGGAGTTAAGGGTCATGGTGGAGGAAATTGTCAGGGTAGAGCCACAGCTGTTTGGAGCACAGGTACAGCAGATTTCCATTGCCTGGAAGATGGAGCTATGGCTGAGAATCGTGGACAGGGTGAATGCCGTGGGACAGCACCCAAGAACAAGGGATGACATCAGGAAGAGGTGGAACGACCTAGGGGGGAAGGTGCGTTCCATAGCAGCAAGGCACCAGCTCACCATACAGAGGACTGGCAGTGGACTCCCACCTCCTCCACCGAAGCTCACAGTATGTGAGGGGCAAGTCTTGGCATTAGTGCATCCTGAGGGAATCACTGGAGTAGCCAGAGGACTGGAGACTGGTAAGTCAACATTTACCTGCATGCCATTTCACACCCTCATCCTCACTCCCATCACTCCACTACAACCCACACACTGCACCTTCACATATAACTGACCACAATGCCAAGCCCTGCATGCTATTCCAATGCATGGACACCCCACCGAGCCCTGCATTAACACCCATCACCAAAGCATGCACAGCATAGGGAAACAAACAATCCCACAATACATCACCATACACAAACAAAAGGTGGCAGGCAGTAGCAACCATAGAGGGGAGGATAGGGATGTACAATATGTCCTACACATGAAGCATAATACATCACTTGCATCCCCACAGGTACCCCAGCCAATGTCAGCAGAGAGGAGGTACCACGACTATCCAGTCTCCCAACACAAGATGCCCCCAGTGATGACAGTAAGGCCCTCATTCTGACCTTGGCGGTCGGCGGAGAGACGGCGTTCGGACCGCGAACAGACCGGCGGTATTAAAAATGGCATTCTGACCGCGGCGGTCCCCGCCGCGACCGACCGCCACTTCCCCACTCCGACAGCCACGGCGGTCATGACCGACGGGCTGGAGTCTGCGCACTCCGGTCCGGCGGTCGACCCAAGACCGCCAACGGTATCATGACCCTGCTTACCGCCGCGGTTTCTGGCAGTCGGGAACCGCCATGCGAACCATGGCGGTAGGCACTATCGGGGCCAGGGAATTCCTTCCCTGGCACTGATAGGGGTCTCCCCCACCCCCCACTGCCCCCCCGAGTCCTCCCCCCACACCCTCCACCCCCCTGCCACCCCCCAGAGGTGGTACGAACCCCCTCCCCACCCCCACCCCGACATGCACATACACGCACCCCGACATGCACACACCCCCTACATGCACATATACACACCCCCTACACACACACATACACAACGGGGACACATACCCGCACACATACATGCCGACATGCGCACCCGCCGAACTACACACATTGCCCATAGGCACAGCAGCACTCCCCGCCCGCATGCACGCACTCACACACCCCCTCTACACACTCCCACGCACACCCCCATGCACGCACACATCACACAACACCCCCCCACCCCCTCACGGACGATCAACTTACCTTGTGCGTTGGTCCTCCGGGAGGTGACAGGAGCCATGGGGAGGTGACCGCCAACAGAAGACCGCCAACAGAAGACCGCCACACAGAAATGTGGGTCGTAATTCTGTGGGCGGTGTTCTGCTGGCGTGGCGGTGGAGGTTGACCAGTCTCCACTTTCCCGCCGACCGCCAGTGTGGCTGCTGGCGGTTTTCCGGCGGTACGCTCCCAGCGGTCAGAATGCGCACAGCGGCATACCGCCGCGGTCGGCGGTCTTCACCGCGGCGGTAACTCGGCGGTCTTGCGAAAAGACCGCCAAGGTCAGAATGAGGGCCTAACTCTGGACTTCTGGATCGGGATGATCTACCAAGCCCATCAGGGACCACTGGACAGACGGTCACCCAAGCCCACTCACAGACCACCACAGAGCCTCTCCCATCAGGATCCAACATCACAGCACCCACCCAGCGTACCCACACCTATGTCCCCATGGACAGGTCAATCAGCAGTGTGCCCACCTGTGCAGGGATCCCAGGCCACACCTCGCCCCCAAGACAATCAGGGACCTAGGGTCAGTGGCAGTGGGCACACCGTTCAGGGGACAGAGGCACAGGCCAACAGGGACACTGGGAGGACGGCTGTGCACCAGGGGGAGGATAGGAGCAGGGAACCAACTCTCCAGGAGGCACTCTCTGAGATCCTGGGAGTCTACCAACATTCCCAGGACACGATGGGCCAGATCCTAGACAACGTGCAGGAGAACAGGTGGCAGCAGGAGGGAGAGTATCAGGGGATCAGGGAGGACTTGCAGGCCATCAACACCACCCTAATCTCCATAGCAGGGCTGCTGGCAGACATCGCCAACGTCATCAGGGAGGCAACAGCACACCAGTAGGCCCCTACCACTAGCCAGTCCCTTGACCAGCCCTCCACTTCTGCTGCCGCTAGTTTGCAGGAGGCACCGCCACAGGACCCACAGGCCACCAGCACCCCTCCCCTGCAGAAGGTGAATCACCCTGCAAACATTCCCTGTGACCCAGACAGAAGCCAGAGACACTTGCCAAGGCACCCGCCAGGAAATGATTCTCCTGATTGTCCCCCTTGTGTCCCACACTGTCATCTTGTCCACTTTAAACTGCCTTTGCTCCCCTTCCTATGGCCACTTGGACACTGCACCTGTGCTACAAACAGACTGGAACAATACCCTGGACTTTCCTCCATCATCACCCCATTCCATTTCACTTTCCCCTTAATTTTTAGCACTACAATAAACAAACTTGGACACAAATCGACTACTTGTATTTTATGTGTTGAAAATGTGTATTCATGGAAACAGTTACATCCATTGCAAATGTTCTGTACATTGTGAGAGCATAGAGATAATGACCTGTAGCTGGCTGTAGTCAGCACATCAGTACACAGTTGTTATATCACCAACATCTGGAATATGACAAACCATAGGTGACAGTAAGTAGAGGTAAAAGGAAGTGAATGGCATCTTCCCACAGCCACACAAAATATACCAATAATCATAGAAATGTTCATCTACACTGTCTCACCTGTGTGTCATTGGAAGTTCTGACAGATTACTGATGTTCTGTTGTCCTCATCCTCAGCATCTTCATCCTCACTGTCCTCAGGGTCCACTGCTGCCACAAGGGCATCTCCTGTCGCCTCCTCCTGCAGAAAGGGTACATGGCGTCTGAGGGCCAGTTTGTGCAACATGCAGCATGCCACTACTATCTGGCAGACCTTCTTAGGTGAGTAGCACGCGGATCCACCTGTCAGATGGAGGCACCTGAACCTGGCCTTCAGGTTCCCGATGATCCGTCTGGTTCACCCATGTGCCTCATTATAACGTTCTTCAGACCTTGTCCTGGCATTCCTCACAGAGGTCAGCAGCCAAGATAGGCTTGGGTAGCCAGAGTCACCTCCAAGTATTGAGGGACAACATTTGGCCACACATAATCCTATGGGGTTGACATCAGAGGCATCCACTAACATACAGTGGGTGAGGACAAAGGCTCACCTATTAGCCACACCCTGTTCCTCTGTAGTTGGGCCATCACACTTTAGATGCTGCTATTCCTCAGAACAAAGGCATAATTCACAGACCCAGGATACTTAGCATTGACATGGGGGATGTATTGGTCTGCTATGCACACCATTTGTACATTCTTTGAGTGGAAACTCTTACGATTCCTGAACACCTATTCATTCTGGCGGGGGGGGGAAATGCAATATGTGTTCCGTCAATCTCACTAATATTATTGGGGATATGTTCCATTGCATAGAATCCGGCCTTCACTGTGGCCAAATCTTCCACCTGAGGGAAGGAAATGTGGCTGCACATGTGTTTCGCCAGGGCAGACAAAACTCTTGCCAGCAGAATTGAACACGTTGGCTGTGACATGCCTGCTACCAAGCCCTCTGCCACTTGGAAAGACCCAGTTGCCAGGAAATGGAGCACTGATAGCACTTGCACAAGAGGGGGGATCCCAGTGGGATGACGGATAGCTGATATCAGGTCAGGCTCCATCCAACTGGTCACTCAGCTTTGTGATTGTGCCCTGTCCAGTCTATTGGTCAGTAATATGCACCTGTCCTCCAGTGTAGCCAAGTCCACCAGAGGTCTGTACACGGGGATATGTCTCCACCTCCTATTCATCCACAGTGGTAGGTATCTAAGGGACACAAGAGGGAGTAGGCTGTCACAATTGGAACAACAAAGCCACAACTGCAGTCCACATGGTGCACTTATGTATTGGGACAGTGTAAATGGCGAAGTATGTGCCAGTTTAATCTGTGATGCAGTAATTGTTGATAGGCCTGATCCCTCCCCCCCGAAATGGCGACCGCCTGTCCTGTATGGAGGGACAGGTGGAAGTGAGGTAACTCCGCAGACGTTGGGTGTCGTGGCGGAAGGCAGTCTTGCACCACCGTGCAATTCCTCATTGGATAATATGGGTCTCTATGGAGTACAGTGGCCAATGGGGGTGTACGCTGGCGGTGACGATGTACACCACTGCAGATGTGACCGCCATTTTCTATCTGATTCCTCACTTGTTTGCTGACCTTCAACAGGAGAACACCTACACTGCGTGTGCTGCTGTGACCTGAATCCGGAACCTACCATGGCCCGTGTGACCGGGGAAAGGGTCCCAGCCTTCACGTCGTAGGAGTTGAAGCGACTGGTGGATGTGGTCCTACCCCAGTACAGACAGCTGTATGGGCCTCCAGACCAACAGGTGAGTACACTTTGGGCACAATGGATGTGGCAAGGATGCATGGAGATGTGTGTGAAAGCTTCGTTTAAGGGTGGGTGGGGGGTTGGGGTATTGTCCGTTGCCAGTGTACATGTTGTGCGCTGGCATATGTGTGTGCCAATGGTGAGCCATTTGTGTGACAAGCTGGACTGTTTGTTTAATGGTGTTCTTCTGTCTGTCTTGCCCCTGCAGGTCAGCGCCCATCAAAAGAAGGGATTATGACGTGCCATCGCCAAGGACGTGCGGACCCTGTGGGTCTATGGCAGGCAGAGCACCCACTGTTGGACACAGTGGGAGTACCTGAGACGCTCGGCACAGAAGACTGCGGAGGCCCAGCTGGGGATGGCCTCCCAATGAGGAAGGGGTGCCTGTCAGACCCTGACCCCCATGATGGCCTGTATACTGGTAGTGGCCTACCCTGAGCTGGATGGGCAATTGAGGGAATCACAGCAGCCACAAGGAGGTGAGTACAGTGGGTTTCATTACATCAGTGGTTTCCAACCTGTGGCCCGGGGACCCCTGGGGGTATGCAAAGCCTTGTCAGGGGGTCAGCGACTGCTTAGAAAATAAAAAAAACATTAACAAATATTGACAAATTAGGTCCCATACTTTCAGTAATGACCCAGTGGGGGGGTCTCCGGATTCCAATGATGATTCAGTGGGGGTCCCTGGGTTCCATTAATGATAAAGTGGGGGTCCACAGAAGTCAAAAGGTTGGGAACCACTGCATTACAGATTTTGGCTGGTGGGGTGGTATCTGGGTGGTGGATGTATGTTAGTGGGTGCCCCTACGTCCGGGCCAGACATTGCAGCGTGGGTCAACTGAAGAGTAATGGTTGCATGGCAAATACAGGTAACCTAGCTTGTTAGCAGTCCATTTCAGGCAGGGCATCGTGGGTCTCAGGTGTGCTGCAGTTGGCGGTGTGTGGTCCTTATCCTGCCTTAGTGACTAGCCATATCACTGGTAGTGCAATGCATTGTGCTTAAGCCTGTTCCCTGTGTGTGACGGTGATGTGCGTGCCAATAGTGGTGTTGGTGCAGTCATTGACCAAGTGTATCCTTTGTTTCCCCCTGCCTTTCTTGTTTTGTCATCCTGTCCTTGTGTGCATTAGCATCATCTGGCGAAGGAGCAGGGGCACCGGCGATAGAGGGAGCTGCATCCCACAGGACTCTGGAGGCAGAGTCCACTGACGCCGAGGGAACCAGTGGGACGGAGGGTGAGGGGAGTACCACAGCGGAGATTGGAGGAGACAACACAGACTCAGATACCTCCTCCGATGGGAGCTCCCTGATGGTGGCGGACACCTCTGTGACCACCCAGGCTGCAGGTACAGCCGCCACCCCCGTACCAGCACCGTCCTCCCAGTAGCCCCTCAGCGAGTTGCCCAAGCCCGCTCACCCCAGAGGGTGGGCATCTCCTTCGCCTCAGGCACCTCAGGACCTGCCCCATTGAACCCTGCTGACCTGAGTGAGGAGGCTATTGACCTCCTGAGATCCCTCTCTGTTGGGCAATCAAACATTGTGAATGCCATCCAGGGGCTGGCATCCCAGATGCAGCAATGCAATGCATTCCTGGAGGGCATTCACCGTGTATTGGCGGCCCATCAGAGATCGATTCAGGCTCTTGCCTTCTCTCTGATGGCGGCCATTGTCCCTGTTTCTACCGTTCCCCCCTCCAACTACCATTTCCCAGTCCATATTCTCCTGAACCCCAACCCATCCTAGGCACACATACAGACGAGCATGTACAAGACAACACCCAAGAGTGGCACAGACAGACACAAGCACAACACTTCAACCCACAAGCACTTAAACAATTAACATACAGTTGCAGACACAACCACATCCACTACCTCCAATGTCTTCCCCTCCCTCTCCTCCTCACCTTCCTCCCAGTCACGTCCACACTCACACCTGCATGCACTGCCTCAACATCCACCACCAGCATCACCACACCAAGCACCACGCACACCTCACTAGCAGACACCTCCACAACATCCATCCACTTGTTGTAGGAGGCTGGACTGGCTTGTAGTGGGTACCAAGGGGTACTTACACCTTGCACCAGGCCCAGGTATCCCTTATTAGTGTAGAGGGGTGTCTAGCAGCTTAGGCTGATAGAAAAGGTAGCTTAGCAGAGCAGCTTAGGCTGAACTAGAAGATGAGTGAAGCTCCTACAGTACCACTAGTGTCATATGCACAATATCATAAGAAAACACAATACACAGATATACTAAAAATAAAGGTACTTTATTTTTATGACAATATGCCAAAGTATCTCAGTGAGTACCCTCAGTATGAGGATAGAAAATATACACAAGATATATGTACACAATACCCAAATATGCAGTAATAGCAATAGAAAACAGTGCAAACAATGTATAGTCACAATAGAATGCAATGGGGGCACATAGGGATAGGGGCAACACAAACCATATACTCTAGAAGTGGAATGCGAACCACAAATGGACCCCAAACCTATGTGACTTTGTAGAGGGTCGCTGGGACTGTAAGAAAACAGTGAGGGTTAGAAAAATAGCCCACCCCAAGACCCTGAAAAGTGGGTGCAAAGTGCTCCTAAGTTCCCCAAAGAGCACAGAAGTCGTGATAGGGGAATTCTGCAAGGAAGACCAACACCAGCAATGCAAAAACGATGGATTTCCTGACAAGAGTACCTGTGGAACAAGGGGACCAAGTCCAAGAGTCACGATCAAGTCGGGAGTGGGCAGATGCCCAGGAAATGCCAGCTGTGGGTGCAAAGAAGCTGCCACTGGATGGTAGAAGCTGTGGATTCTGCAAGAACGACAAGGGCTAGAAACTTCCCCTTTGGAGGATGGATGTCCCACGTCGTGAAGAGTTGTGCAGAAGTGTTTTCGTGCAGAAAGACCACAAACAAGCCTTGCTACCTGCAAGGGTCGCGGTTAGGATTTTTGGATGCTGCTGTGGCCCAGGAGGGACCAGGATATCGCCAATTGCGTGAGGAGACAGAGGGGGCGTCCAGCAAGACAAAGAGCCCACTCAGAAGCAAGCAGCGCCCGCAGAAGTGCCGGAACAGGCACTACAAATTGGAGTGAACTGGAGCTCACCCGAAGTCACAAAGGAGGGTCCCACGACGCCGGAGGACAACTCAGGAGGTCGTGCACTGCAGGTTAGAGTGCCGGGACCCAGGCTTGGCTGTGCACAAAGGAAATCCTGGAAGAGTGCACAGGAGCCAGAGTAGCTGCAAAACACGCGGTTCCCAGCAATGCAGTCTAGCGTGGGGAGGCAAGGACTTACCTCCACCAAACTTGGACTGAAGAGTCACTGGACTGTGGGAGTCACTTGGACAGGGTTGCTGAGTTCAAGGGACCTCGCTCGTCGTTCTGAGAGGAGACCCAGAGGACCGGTGATGCAGTTCTTTGGTGCCTGCGGTTGCAGGGGGAAGATTCCGTCGACCCACGGGAGATTTCTTCAGAGCTTCTAGTGCAGAGAGGAGGCAGACTACCCCCACAGCATGCACCACCAGGAAAACAGTCGAGAAGGTGGCAGGATCAGCGTTACAAGGTCGCAGTAGTCATCTTTGCTACTTTGTTGCAGTTTTGCAGGCTTCCAGCACGGTCAGCAGTCGATTCCTTGGTAGAAGGTGAAGAGAGAGATGCAGAGGAACTCTGATGAGCTCTTGCCTTCGTTAGCTAAAGAATCCCCCAAAGCAGAGACCCTAAATAGCCAGAAAAGGAGGTTTGGCTACTTAGGATAGAGGATAGGCTAGCAACACCTGGAGGAGCCTATCAGAAGGAGTCTCTGACGTCACCTGCTGGCCCTGGCCACTCAGAGCAGTCCAGTGTGCCAGAAGCACCTCTGTTTCCAAGATGGCAGAGGTCTGGAGCACACTGGAGGAGCTCTGGGCACCTCCCAGGGGAGGTGCAGGTCAGGGGAGTGGTCACTCCCCTTTCCTTTGCCCAGTTTCGCGCCAGAGCAGGGCTGGGGGATCCCTGAACCGTTGTAGACTGGCTTATGCAGAGATGGGCACCATCTGTGCCCATCAAAGCATTTCCAGTTGCTGGGGGAGGCTACTCCTACCCAGCCCTGACACCTTTTTCCAAAGGGAGAGGGTGTAACACCCTCTCTCTGAGGAAGTCCTTTGTTCTGCCTTCCTGGGCCAAGCCTGGCTGGACCCCAGGAGGGCAGAAACCTGTCTGAGGGGTTGGCAGCAGCTGCAGTGAAACCCCGGGAAAGGTAGTTTGGCATTACCCGGGTCTGAGCTAGAGACTCGGGGGATCATGGAATTGTCTCCCCAATGCCAGAATGGCATTGGGGTGACAATTCCATGATCTTAGACATGTTACATGGCCATGTTCGGAGTTACCATTGTGATGCTATATATATGTCGTGACATATGTATAGTGCACACGTGTAATGGTGTCCCCGCACTCACAAAGTCCGGGGAATTTGCCCTGGACAATGTGGGAGCACCTTGGCTAGTGCCAGGGTGCCCACACACTAAGTAACTTAGCACCCAACCTTTCCCAGGTAAAGGTTAGACAAATAGGTGACTTATAAGTTCCTTAAGTGCAGTGGTAAATGGCTGTGAAATAACGTGGACATTATTTCACTCAGGCTGCAAGAGCAGGCCTGTGTAAGAATTGTCAGAGCTCCCTATGGGTGGCAAAAGAAATGCTGCAGCCCATAGGGATCTCCTGGAACCCCAATACCCTGGGTACCTTAGTACCATATACTAGGGAATTATAAGGGTGTTCCAGTATGCCAATGTAAATTGGTGAAATTGGTCACTAGCCTGTTAGTGACAATTTAGAAAGAAATGAGAGAGCATAACCACTGGGGTTCTGGATAGCAGAGCCTCAGTGAGACAGTTAGTCATAACACAGGTAACACATACAGGGCACACTTATGAGCACTGGGGCCCTGGCTGGCAGTGTCCCAGTGACACATACAACTAAAACAACATATATACAGTGAAATATGGGGGTAACATGCCAGGCAAGATTGTACTTTCCTACACTTGTCCCCTGTGTCCTCTCCCACTGTGTCTGTCCCCCCCTTAAAGGACACAAACGCAAGCACTCAGACACCCAACAGCCATCCACCTCACACACGCACACACGCACACTGCCCATGCACCTGCACCCAGGTCCAGCACATGTACACCTGCAACAACAACTCCCACAACCTCCACTCCCATCCCTCCTCCCTCATGCAGCCCTACCATCCCTACAAAAGCTTTTCCTTGCCCAACTTGACCTCTTCCCTCCTCCTTCCCCTGTCCTGCCCATAAAACCAGAGTGCCAAACAGCCAGCCCAGCACCTCAGCCAAACAGTCCACGGGGACAGTGGAGGCACCTCTTAGTCATAGAGGCTGGACTGTGAGGGATTCCACTCCAACAGCCAGAAAGGGGAAGGAGCCCACAACACCTACAACTAGGAAGGGGAAGGAGCCCACAACACCTACAGCCAGGAAGGAGAAGGAGCCCACAACACCACCAGCCAGGAAGGGGAAGAAGCCCACAACACCCACAGCCAGGAAGGGGAAGGAGTCCAGAACAACTATAGCCAGGAAGGGGAAGGAGCCCAGAACAACTACAGCCAGGAAGGGGAAGGAGTCCACAACAACTACATCCAGGAAGGGCAAGGATTCCACAACACCTCCAGCCAGGAAGGGGAAGGAGTCCACAACCACTGCAGCCATGAAGGAGAAGGAGTTCACACCTCCTGCCATGGAGGGAATGAAGCCCTCAACTCCATCAGAGGCTGGGAGGGTGAAACCACCACCACCACCGCCACCACCTGTGGTCACGGAGCCCTCACCACCAGCAGAGGCAGCCTAGGAGGCACCATCACCTGTTGCCACAGAGCAGCACTCCACACCAGCTGAGGCAGTGCAGCTATCACCGTCAGCAGAGGACATGTAGGCCACACCCCAGGGACTGCTGCACAAGGGGCCCCCTCCAGAACCAGTGGGCATGTTCCCCAGCTCAGAGACTGTCATCTTGCACTCCTCAGCAAAGAAAAATGGGCATGGAGCCCCCTCCAGAACCAGTGGGCATGTTCCCCAGGTCAGAGACTGTAACCTTGCACTCTGCAGCAACGAGAAAAGGACATGGAGCGCCCTCCAGAACAAGTGGGGAAGTCACCTACTCCAGAGACTGTGGCCTCGCACTCCCCAGCAAAGAGAAATGGACATGAAGACCCCTCCAGAACCATTGGGCATGTTCCCCAGCTCAGAGACTGTAACCTTGCACTCCCCAACAAAGAGAAATGGGCATGGAGCCCCCTCCAGAGCCAGTGGGAAAGTCACCCACTCCAGAGACTGTGGCCTTGCATTCCCCAGGACAGAGAAATGGGCATGGAGCCCCCTCCAGAACCAGTGGGAAATTCACCCACTCCAGAGACTGTGACCTTGCACTCCCCAGGACAGAGAAATGGCATGGAGCCCCCTCCAGAACCAGTGGGAAAGTCACCCATTCCAGAGACTGTGGCCTTGCACTCCCCAGGACAGGGAAATGGGCATGGAGCCCCCTCCAGAACCAGTGGGAAAGTCACCCACTCCAGAGACTGTGGCCTTGCACTCCCCAGGACAGGGAAACGGGCATGGAGCCCCCTCAGAATCAGTTGGGAAAGTCACCCACTCCTGAGACTGTGGCTTTGCACTCCACAGGACAGAAAAATGGGCATGCAGCCCCCTCCAGAACCAGTGGGAAAGTCACCCACTCAAGAGACTGTGGTCTTGCACTCCCCAGCAAAGACAAATGGGCATGGAGCCCCCTGCAGAACCAGTGGGCATGTTCCCCAGCTCAGAGATTGTAACCTTGTACTCCCCTGCAAAGGAAATGGTAATGGAGCCACCTCCGGAACCAGTGGGAAAGTCACCCACTCCAGAGACTGTGGCCTTGCACTCCCCAGGACAGAGAAATGGGCATGGAACCCCCTCTAGAACCAGTGGGAAAGTCACACACTCCAGAGACTGTGGCCTTGCACTCCCCAGGACAGAGAAATGGGCATGCAGCCCCCTCCAGAACCAGTGGGAAAGTCACCCACTCAAGAGACTGTGGTCTTGCACTCCCCAGCAAAGAAAAATGGGCATGGAGCCCCCTGCAGAACCAGTGGGCATGTTCCCCAGCTCAGAGATTGTAACCTTGTACTCCCCTGCAAAGGAAATGGTAATGGAGCCACCTCCGGAACCAGTGGGAAAGTCACCCACTCCAGAGACTGTGGCCTTGCACTCCCCAGGACAGAGAAATGGGCATGGAACCCCCTCTAGAACCAGTGGGAAAGTCACACACTTCAGAGACTGTGGCCTTGCACTCCCCAGGACAGAGAAATGGGCATGGAGCCCCCTCCAGAAACAGTAGGAAAGTCACCCATTCCAAAGACTGTGGCCTTGCACTCCCCAGGATAGGGAAACGGGCATGGAGCCCCCTCCAGAACCAGTGGGAAAGTCACCCACTCCAGAGACTGTGGCCTTGCACTCCCCAGGACAGGGAAACGGGCATGGAGCCCCCTCAGAATCAGTGGGGAAAGTCACCCTCTCCAGACACTGTGGCTTTGCACTTCCCAGGACAGAAAAATGGCAATGGAGCCCCCTCCAGAACCAGTAGGAAAGTCACCCACTCCAGAGACTGTGGTCTTGCACTCCCCAGCAAAGAGAAATGGGCATGGAGCCCCCTCCAGAACCAGTGGGCATGTTCCCCAGCTCAGAGATTGTAACCTTGTACTCCCCTGCAAAGGAAATGGTCATGGAGCCCACTCCAGAACCACTGAGAAAGACACCCACTCCAGAGACTGTGGCCTTGCACTCCCCAGCACAGAGAAATGGGCATGGAGCCCCCTCCACAACCAGTGGGAAAGTCACCCACTCCAGAGACTGTGGCCTTGCACTCCCCAGCAAAGAGAAATGGGCATGGAGCCCCCTCCAGAACCAGTGGGCATGTTCCCCAGCTCAGAGACTGCAACCTTGCGCTCCCCAGGACAGAGAAATGGACATGGAGCCCCCTCCAGAACCAGTAGGTATGTCACCACTCCAGAGACTGTGGCCTTGCACTCCCCAGCAAAGAGAAATGGGCATGGAGCCCCCTCCAGAACCAGTGGGAAAGTTCCCGTATTCGGCTGAGTGCCCCCCCATCTCCGTGAGGTGCCATCCCACTTGCAAAATGATGCCCCTGCAGTGTTCTCTCCGGATGTGTCAGGATACAATTTGGGCCTTGGACTGTGCCCTGTGGCCTTGTGTGCCCTTATGACTTTGGACTGGGCATTGGCCCTTTACGAACATTTGTATATATTTGGTTCATGCGGTGGGTTTTGCTATGCTAATACATTGTCAGTACTTCGAAATCTGGTCCTTGTTTCATTATGCCATGTGTCGTGTGCCATTGGTTTATGTGTGCAGCTGGTTGTGTTTATGGTGTGTGTGTCATGCGTGTGTATATCACTCTCGTTTTCCTCCCTCCCTCCCTTTTGTGCTAAACGGCTGTACTCACCGTCATTGTCTTCGTCGGTGTTGGTGTTCCAGGTGGAGCATAACATAGAAAATCATTGGGAACACTTGCAGTTCGGGTTCCATGGTGGCGTAGTTCTTCCCTGTGTCTCCAATGGTGAAGTCCTTTCACTTCTGAGCTCTGTTTCCGCCAGGCTTTTGTTGGCGTTGGTACTGCCCCAGAAAAGGTGGCGGTTTGCAGTGTCTTAATATGGTAGGTGGTACTTTGTCTTCCGCCTGGCTGTTGGCGGCTACCTCAGTGGTGAGTGTTGTTTCTGCCCTGACAGTTGGTGTGGTGCATCGGCTGTCTATGGGAGTTATCACTGCCATGGTCATAATTTGGCGGAACTTACCGCTAGCCTGTTGGCGGTATTACCGCCACTTTATCACTCACCGCCAGGGTCGTAATGAGGGCCTTAAAGTGTTGCTGATTCAGTGCTGCTGTCAGGTCTGAACTCAAACTGAAAGGAATTGAGAAGGATTTTAGTTCAGATGTGGTCCAAACGTTGAGTAGAAAATACCTTTATGGTGATTGTTACTAAAAAATGAAGTTTGGTGACTGATTGTGAATGATGCCTTTTGGCTAGATTTGTGCTATAGGAATGCCAGATACATACATGCTGGATGCTTTTGGGAATGTAATTATATAATTTTAGGAGAGGGATGATTTGGACAAATTTTAATGAAGAAGAAAATAGCCCATTTCTTGCAAGAGTTGACAATTCTTAAAATTAGTAATTAAGGTCCTGGGCAAAGGATTTTATTGGGCTTGCTGTTGCAGGGTCAGGGGCAAATGCTGGGGATTAACGGAGGCGTTTACTTTGACTAGTTATTTGGAGTCCAGTTAGTACAAAGATGCCCACTGTGGGATAGTTGTAATTGGTACATGGATCAGGGTTACTCTTGGAGCATTATTTATAAGGTGGATGCTTTGTAATTTATCTTACAGCTTTGGGATGGTTTACTACAGAATTTATCCGAATGTTAAAATATTTAGATTTGGTAAATAGTGTTGATCTGTTAGACCTGGCAGCCTTAGAGTGGTTTTCCTCCCAACTTTATGCCTACCTTGTCCATTTTCTGATCTCGTTTTTACTGGCTTTAGGGCTTTGAACACTTTACCACCGCTGACCTGTGTTAAAGTGCATCTGCTCTCCGCCTAAAACATGGTAACATTGACATATTTAATTTACTTATGAGTCCCTAGTAAAATGCAATGCACGTGCCCCAGGCCTGTAAATTAAATGTTACTAGTGGGCCTGGAGCACAGATTGTGCCAGCCATGTAATTAGCCCCTTAACCACATCTCAGGACTGCCACATATAGCCTGTATGTGCAGTTACACTGTAATTTCGACCTGGCAAGGTAAACCTCTTTCCAGGCTTACACCTTCCTTTTTAATACATATAACTCTTCCCTAAGTTCAGCCCTACAAAACCCGGAGGTTAGACTGCAATGTATTTAAAGTGTAGGGTATGCCCTTTAAAGCTTAACATGTCCTAGTAGTGAAAAACTCTCCAGTTTGTTTTTCACTACTAGAGCGCTTATCTCTTCCATACGTTAGCATTGGCATTACCATATTACATTTTATAAATATAATTTCCAAATGGGGCCAGATAGATGTTTCGACTTTAGCCTCCCTGGACTCACAATTTAAAATCATAGCTTATGGTGAAGTTGGATTTTAAGTTGCAAGTCTAAGAATGCCACTTTCAGAAAGTGGGCATTTTCCTTACTTAAACCATTCTGTGCCTTCTGCCTGTCTATAATACATGTCTGTGGTGTGTGACAACTGGGCTTTGTGTATTCCCTATAGGCAACCAAACACAAAGGGAGCTTTGTTGTGCCTGACGGGCCATCCATGTTCTGATGGCCCATCATCAGGCTAACAGGTCTTCCTGGGCTGAATGGGAGGGAGGAGCTGACACTTGGACCTGAAAGGGTTGGGCCTGTCCCCACACAAACAGCTGCATAGCCCCCTTTAGTGAGTCTGGAGACATGGCAGGATGGGAAGGGACCTCATGCACTTCAGAGCTTTTCTTTAAAGTCTCCCCCACTTCAAAGGCACCACTAGGTATAAGTACTGGACCCCTGACACCACCAACTCAGTACACTTCTGGGCTTGTGACTACTCCACCAGGAAGAAGAACTGCTGTGCTGCTGACTGCTGAAAGGACTACCATTCTGCTGAACTGCTACTTTGCTGAATTCTGCCTTGCTGTGCTCTCGCCATGCTGAGCGGCTCTGCTGCCTGCTGTTCCTCTGCCTGGGTGAGAAGACTGGACCTGTATCACTAGAACCCAGAGTGACTTCAAGGGCTTTCAGGCTTGCCTCCTGTTCGCTAAGTCTCAGGCACACAAAAGACTTAGAACCGTCCTGTTACAACCCTTGGGCTCATCTTCTTGTGAGTCTGTCCTGCCAAATGGCGCAACCCCAGTCTCAGACCCTTGGAGGTGGACCTAGGGGTTTGCTTCAGTGGAAACGATGCATCCTCTGCTGCGCAACCAGAACTGATGCATCCCTGCTGTTGCGGGAACCGGACCATGGCTTTGCATTCAGAACTGCAGCATTGTATCCAGAACCAACGCATCACCACCGTGTTGTGGAGAAGGTTGACGCTTCACCCCTCCAACGTGGATTAAATCAGTGCATCACCTTCAGAACTACCACACTAAGGAACTGGCACTTCGCTCACCGGAACCAACACATCACAGCAGTTGCATGGAGAACTCCGATGCAACACCCCCAACTGCGTGGGGATCATCGAAACATCTTGTGCTGCAACAAGGATTAAGGTACTTTTGCTCAGTGGGCCCCGCATGGGTCCTGTAGCTGGCCTACATCCCATCGCAGGTGGCGTGAACCCTTGATTTTGTCCCAGTCCAGCATGACCCATTAACCCTTTGAGTGCTACTAGCTTCTAAGTGCTATATTTTGCATTTAATCTTTAAAAATTCATATCTCATATTCTACTGGATGGATTTTTGTAATTTTGGTCTTGTTTTAATTATAAAATCATAATCTGTCTTTCGATCCTATTTGGGGTATTTCCACTGTGATTGCTTAAGTATTGCACAGAAACTTTATACATTGCCTCTTAAGTTAAGCCTGAATGCTCTGTGTCACGAGATCAGAGGGTGAGCACAGGATAACTTAGGGTGTGTTGTGGCTTACCCTGACTAGGATTGTGATCCCTACGTGAAACAAATGCATACCTGTGCCAACTAGAGATCAAATTTCTAACATGATCTTTGTGAGTTTTTCCTTCTTTGTTTTCTTTGTATGTTTGCGCATTAAGTGCTTTTTGAGTTTTACTTTTCTCCATGTTTTTTCTAGTTGTCTTGTTGTTATTTTTCTATTGTTCTGTTCTTTGGTGTGCAGTGGGCACCTTGTTTTTGATGGATTTTGGTGTTAGCGGAGCAATGTTGTTCATGATTTTTAGGATACCTTTACACTATCTGTAAAATCTTCAGTGGAGGTTTACCTATATGGTGAAGTTTCGGCTCGGGTTTTTGAAGAGGTTTATTTTCAGACATCTTTTTTTTGCTGTTTTCTGGACTTTCAAGGATTATGTTGAATGGTAGAACACGATGATTTGCCCAGTTGAGTTCTCAAGGTTAATCTGTGGTTATAACACTGGGGAAATAGATTGAAGCAGAGTGTTTTCAATGAGTTGATGAGTTTGTTAGTTTTGATATTTATTTAAAGGAGATCAACGCAGCTGGATGATGGGAAGCCTGCAGTAGTACCGTGCTAAGTTTTTATGAATGACTGCAAGGTCTTTTCTGTTTTGGAGGTGGATATGTTTTATCCATTAACTACAAGTATTTCAAAAGGCAGTTGAGATGTGGGAGAGGACCAGGTTTCATGAATGAAAAGGTGATCTAAGTTGTATATACTCTTTTATGGAAGTTCAAAAGACAGACGTGACCCATGAAGATTTAAAAATTAACTTCATTTTAATCAAGTTGTGTGTCCTATTCATTACCTCTTTGTGAAATCATTGTCTATAAAGAATACATGCTGTATTCTTTTGTTATGACCATGTTGAAGTTTTCTTTTGTTTTCCTTGCAGGTTACTGCACTGTTATCATGCCAGCCTGGACATGGAACATGTGTCATTGCTGGAATGGCTCCCCCAGGTGAACTGTTGTCATTTGACCCAATGATTATCCTCTCAGGGCGCAAACTGACGGGATCTTTTGTAGGAGGTAAGGCTTGATAAGTAAGAATGGTATATATTATGATTTCCAAATGTTCAATAACATTACACAGCAGAGTTAATGTGAAGCATCTGCATCACAAAGGATGTTGCCATATGATCACATCAAAACCTAGAATTTGGTTTTCACTATATGCCAATTTCATGTTTGTAGGCTGCACTTCACGTATACATCAGACATATGATTATTAATAATCGCGTCACTGAATGAAGGTGTTCCAGTGAGAAACCTGAATGGGTGGGTAGTCCTGCCAGCTCCAATGACCATAAAGCCTAATGCAAAGGATGCACTTCAAACATTCATCAGACATAAGATTAGTTATAATGGTGTCAATGAATCAAGGATTTCCAATCAGGAACCTAAATGGATGGTAAGTCCTGCCAACCACCTCCAATAACTATAAAGCCCAATGTAAAAACTTTTCTGCACACCTAGGTGCACAGAAGAATCCATTTGTTAGGGAATATTCCCAGTTCTAATTTACAGACTCTGAACTGGTGGAACCCCACTTGAAGAAGCTGTATACCATAACTCCAATCACCGCAATTTAAGTTTAAGGAAAGCATTGGGATACTATGGTTACAGAGCAAGCCAGTTATGTGTCTCGTTGATCATGTCACCACTCTTTGTTGACACCCCATCTTGTTCAAGTGCAATGAGACCTTTCTAGTGGCATTCAGTATGTTAAAAAATTCTGAAATAAATACAGGACAGTAGCAACATTTGTGGAATTTGAGTATGGGCATGACTATAAGAAACATGTCAAAAGGAGAACTCACCATTTATAAGATAGAAGGTAAAAGAAATAAAGTGAATATGCAATAAGAAGAACAAGAGAAAGGACAACAGAAAAGATCAGCAGCGAATGCAGAATCAGGCAAACTACAAAAAAAAAAAAATAGGAAAAATCTACACTGTGGTTCAAAGAGAGATAAATTGACAATACAAGTAGAAAGACTGATCCAAATTTAGTGAAGAACAATAGCTGAACACATAAAATAGTGGAAAAGAAGGTAACGAAAATACATGTGCATTGTGATAAATGTTTTAAAACAATAGACAAAAAAAAGTACAAATGTACTTAGTGGCTAAAATCAGAAGGAGATAGAGCAATAAACAAAGGAACAAAAAACAACATACACAGGAACTCCTGACAAAGGGAGAAGGAAAAGTGAAAATTTGTTGGACGGAAGGAATCATTGGCTTTTATTATGCTGTTCCAATACAATCGGAACTTATAGCAGATTTCACAAAATAGAAAGGAACAGACCAATGACTATGACTAATCTACATGAAAGAAAAGACGGAATGTAAGATCGAAGAATCGTTCACTTACAAGTGCTACAAGAGACCAAAAATAAAAAGCATTAGTAAGATACATTTTACAGAAATTGGTATACAGGAGGAGGACTTTGACAGATCTGTTTCTTCAGAGAAATCCATAATGTTTTAAAACTACCATGTTGTTTTAAAATATTGTTGCAGATCTTGGAGAGCTAATTGTGAAATGATCACTTTGCAGGATGATCTCTCTACAGTCACTGACTGAAGTGAAAAGGGTGATAATGTTTTCTTCCTGCTATGTCACTGCCTCTAAGAAGTTTAGGGCACATAGACATGGCAAAACTAAGAATTACTTACTTTTGTATGTGATTTGTGGTTTTCTACAGTTTATGATTATGTAAAAGTTTGGCTGAAAAAAATGTTTGAAGGAACACAAGACACAGCTGCATTCACCTTGTTCCATTCTGTGAAACATTTGCATAGAGAGCAATATGGTTGTTGTGTTTGGAGAAAATAGTAAGGCAAAGAAGGTAAGAACAATGTAGTATTGGCAGCTCCTTCGCTCACCAAAGAAAACACAGTCCGTACGCCATTCAAAATAGAACATTTGATTGAATAGGAATTCTCAAGAGAGAAGCAGAATGAAAGACAGCAATAAAGAGAGAAAGGGAGAGAGAGAAAGGAAAGTCAAATCAATATTTATTAAATGGCTCATATAATAACAATTCAAATCCTTAACAGAATAAAAAGCCTTACAATAACAGATGTAAAATCTCTTCTCATATTTACACATTTTCCAACACATCTGTATTGTTTTAAATTAATGTAAATGTCAAACTAAGACAGAACACAAAGAAACAATCCTGCTCTTTGTAGTCTTCTTTCATATAGTATCCTTAACTGTTGCAAGTGTTTCATGACTGCATGTATCAGGGATCTTTGCATTTCAATCAGGGAAGATAATGCTTCTTAAGGCCAAAACCAAAAGCTTGAAGTATTTCTGCCCGATACCAAAATATAGAGAAGAGAGAAAGAGCATATGTAGATGACTGTCCAGTGCACTTGTGCACCAAATTTATTTCCTCTCCACATAAATGATGTCAGCTCAATAACCATTAATTATCCGGTTAATGGGCATCTATAATTCTAGCTTCATTTCCAATGAAATTCCTCAACTCCCCTACTGTGCTTTCGTAAGCCACTTGAAGTCTTTCGAGTTTATTGGTCTGTCAAGCCAGTTCCAAACTTTATTTTTCTTAAAAGGTTTGAGCTTCACAAGGATTTTGTATATGGGTCGGCATGTACAGGGTTTTAGACCTCTCAGCCTTAGGGGGTCTTCTCCCAAACTTTTGCCTTACTCCCCCATATTTTTCTGATCTTGTTTTTGTTGACCTAAGAACTCGTGCACTTTACCACTGCTCACCAGTTCTAAAGTGTGTGTGCTCACTTTTTAAAACATGGTAACTTTAAATTAGTGTTAGTCATTTCATCCTTGGCGTGGTCTCCCTTAACTTTTTGCCTCTGTTTCCCAGGTTGTTGATGTGTGCTGGACTCTGTTTTCGTGTTTTTTTTACTTTGGGCATTTTACCACTGCTAACCAGTGCTAAAGTGCAAGTGCTCCTGTACAAAATATGTATGTTATTGGCGTATCCATGATTGGCATATTTGTTTTACTAGTAAGTCCCTAATAAAGTACACTAGAGGTGCCCAGGGCCTGTAAATCAAATGCTACTAGTGGGCCTGCAGCACTGGTTGTGCCACCCACATAGGTAGATCTGTAGTCATGTCTCAGACCTGCCACTGCAGTGTCGGTGTGTGCAGGCTTAACTGTAAATTCGACTTGACAAGCGTACCCACTTGCCAGGCCTAAACCTTCCCTTTTCTTACATGTAAGATGCCCCTAAGGAGGTCCTAGGTAGCCCCAAGGTCAGGGTGCAGTGCATGGTTAAGGTAGGCCATACAGTAATGTGTTTTATATGTCCTGACAGTGAACTACTGCTAAATTCGTTTTTCACAGTTGCAAGGACTATCCCTTTCATAGGTTGACATGGGGGCTACCTTTAAATATGATTAAAGTGTAGAGTCCCTTTGGGAGCAGAAAGACATGTGGAGTTTGGGGTCTCTGAGCTCACAATTTAAAAATACATCTTTTAGTAAAGTTGATTTTAAGATTGTGTGTTTGAAAATGCCACTTCTAGAAAGTGAGCATTTTCTTGCTTAAACCATTTCTGTGACTTTGCCTGTTTGTGGATTCCCTGTCTGGGTCAGTTTGACAGTTGAGCTGGTTCAACCTCTCACTATACAGTGACACAAACTGAACTGAGGAGTAGTCTGCATTTCCTTTTTTTTTGTGTTGTAATTTTTTATTACGTAAAGTAGCAGTTAAAATACAGTGTAACACAGCCTCTCGGGGCAAGTAAATAAGTCATAAGGGTAAGACAAACAGACAACAGTTCTTGCACACTGTGGTCCAGAGAACGCAAGAATATTGCCTGAGGTGAGACTGCGGAAGCATGGCACATACATTATTAGCAATAACAGTGTCAAGGAAAGAGAAAGAAAATAATATCAGAGGGAAATAACAGGGATGGGAGCGACCAACGACAGGAAACAGAACGATCGGTCCTAAGGGAAGGGAGGGGGAAGGAAATGAGGGGTGGAGGAGGGTGAGCGGGAGATGCAAGCCTTTCAGGAGTCTGCTGACAAAAAAGTGGGGGATATCAGCCATCAGATTTGGGCAGTATTCCGAAGTGTATCCGTCTCCCATGGTCCCTACGGCTCTGTGTATCATCTCCTCCTTCATTAACAATTGATGTGAGTAAATATGAATGCCCTTGTCACAAGCAGAATCCGTCTTGCAGCAGAGGCTATCAGAAAGGGTATGTGTGGGGACAAGAAAAGCAGCTCCATGACAGGTGAACAATTCGAAAGCAAGAGTTATGGAGGTATGTGTGGTAGAAGGGTAGTATATTCAGGTCTTGCAGGGTTATTCAGGAGATAAATGGAGATGGGAGAAGAGCAGGGGAAATGGAAGGAAAGAGAACTGGTGTTAAAGAAAAAGAGAAAAGGGAGAACATTGAATTAGAAATAAATATAGGCAGGAGGGGAGGGGTGGGGTATGGGTAAGGGGGAGAGAGAAGCCAGACGGCCAAGTGCAGTGGTCCCAGGGCTAGGAGAACAAAGAAAGGGGGAGTATGGAGAGGGAAAAGGATAGAGGGGGGGATGGGTGGGAGCGGGGGAGGGAGAGGAAAGGGCGAAAGAGAAAATAGAAGGTGCATGAGGTTAGCTGGGGGGCAGCAGTTGTGACAATGGTACAGTCTAGTCAGTGAGGAAGGGAGCCCATACCTAAGAAAACATGACGGCCTGGTCCTGAAGGTTATAAATGACTCTATCATGTGTGGCTATGCTAGTCATAGCCACAATCCATTCCTCAGGCGCAGGGGGAGTTGCGAATCTCCTGTGCCGTTGGATACATATTTTTGCAGTTGCCAAGGCTGTATGCAAAAGCCTTTTTTACGGTCGCGATAATGCCAGGAGGGAGGGCGTATCATACAGCATGAGTAATGAAGGAGGTAAGGGGGTTGGAAGCAACATAGAGTCCACCAGGAGATGCTCCACTGCTTTCCATAGAGGCTGTACCGACGGACAGCTACTGAGTACGTGGAGTAGATCACAGTGCTGATCTGTGCATCACCAACATGACGCATGCGGAATCAGGCCAGTCCTATGCAGTTTCATCGGGGTCCAGTACCAGTCGTGGAGTATCTTGATGAGGCAGAACTTTAAGCGAGCCTCGCGTGTACCACTGTCTAACGCTTCCACTGTGTTTGCCCAGTCCTCCTCTTCAAAGGTCTGCTGGAGGCAGGTTTGCCATTGCAGATGTAGCTTATCCAGGACTGGTCGTGGGAATAGATGACTTATATGGACTTTGTACAGGCCAGCCATAACACCCTTGTGCTTCCCCCACGTCGTCAGGTAGGTGAGGGCTGTAGCCCCGACGAACAATATCAGGGTTTTGACGCATGCAGTGCTGGAGTTGTAGGTATTTCCACTTCTGTGCAGAATGGAGGCGGAATTCCTCCCTCAGACTAGTAAAAGATTTGTGCCTGCCGGTCTCCAGTACCTGATCTAGGCGAGTTATACAGGCGTCCCTCCATTGCGGCCAGTTAAGGGCCGTTCCCCCTATGTGTATACTATCATTGTGCCACAAGGGAGCCTAGGCGTGGAGAAAGGCATGAACCCCCAGAAGACGGTGGGCCCTCTGCCAAGCAACACCCGCCGCTTTCGGAATCGGGTTCGTGTCGCCAGGGGGCACGGAGGTCGTGCGGTAAAGCCCGTTAAGGCCTCCCCTGTGGGAGAGCAACTCTCTCTCCACTGATATCTACTGTGGCGATTCTGCAGGGCCAGACAGTGCGGCAGCCAATGGTGACAGGTGGAAGGCTAGAGCGTAATGTTCCACCGAAGAGAGTCCCATTCCGCCATGTGACCTATGTGCTATTAACTTGGCCAATGCTAGACGGGGTGCATAGATCCCCACACAAAGGTCCTGATTGCAGCGTCTACCAGTCTCAACATGGAGAGGGGTATCTGGAGGGGGAGAAGGCCCAGTACATATGTGGAGCGTGGTACCGTGACCATTCGCACCGCCTGCAACCTGGTCCACATGGAAAGTCCCAGTTGGGCCCATTTGTCAAAGTTGAGTCTCATACCTGCAATGAGGGGATCTAGGTTGTCCGCCGTTATTCGTTCCAGGCTGCGGTTAACGAGGACCCCCAGGTATTTAAGGTGCTTCAGGGTCCAACGGAATGGGAAGCCCAGGAGCACTGATTTTGTCGTCCCTCGTGACAGGGGGAGAGCCTCGCTCTTGTCCCAATTTACCCGATAACCAGAGAGAGGAGCAAAGCCGTCAATAATCTCCATAAGGGCAGGCAGTGAGTTGTCCAGGTCAGTTAGGGTGAGCAGGACGTCGTCAGCGTACAAGTAAAGTTTAGAGGTGATACCACCCAGCAGAGGAATGCCTGCTATCCAAGGGGATGCGAATTGTAGCCGCCAGCGGCTACAACTCCAGCAGGAACAGAAGAGGGGAAAGAGGGCATCCCTGCCTTGTTCCCCTACAGATAGGAAAAGGGTCCGAAAGGAAGCCCCCACAGTTGACCCTTGCCGTAGGATGATCGTATAGCAGACGGACTTTGGAGATAAATTGGTCACCCAGTCCGTATTTTAGCAGCGTTTCAAAGAGGTATGGCCATTCTATACGGTCAAATGCTTTTTCCACATCAAGGGACAGTGCTAGGGCGGCCTCAGGGATGGCCCGAACCCCCCAATGGGCATGACATAGGGTACGAAGATGATTCCTTGAGGGGTGGCCTGGCACGAAGCTGACCTGCGACTGGTGTATGAGAGACGGTATGACCTTGTGCAGGCGGTTCACCAGAAAACTGGCCAATAGCTTAATATCGCCGTTCAGAAGGGATATGGGTTGGAAACTGCTGCAAAGCAGAGGGTCCTGACCAGGCTTTGGTATGACAGCGATTACGGCGGCATTGGATATGGCACCCAGCGAGTTTGTCTGACATGCTTCGTCCAGGGCCCCATGTAGGGCATCTAGCCCACTTGTAGAATTCCGCTGGGAATCAATCTTCTCCAGGTGACTTGTGATATGGGAGACCAGAAACAACCTGCAGAATTTCTTGGCAGGTGATGTCCGCTCCCCCCCCAGCAGTTCCCGGCCCTCGTCGGAAAGTGAGGGCAAGGTGACATTACTGAGGAAAGCCTCTATCTGGGCAGGAGAGGACTTATTCCGGGGTGTAAAGGTGGCGGTAAAAGGTCACAAATTCACCCACTATATCTTGCGGATGCGTGAGAATCTCCCCCATTTGGGCCTTAATGGCCGGTATATCTATGGTCGCCGCTCTCTGGTGAAGTCGTACGGCCAGCAAGCGGCCAGCCTTCTCTCCTTGCTCGTAATGCCGCCCCTGCATGCGTTGCAGCGCATATTCAGCCTGAGAAGTAAAGAATTTGTTCAAAGCCATGCGGGCTCTCTCCAACTCCCTGTGGGGGGAGTGGGGGCTGTGTAGTGCCGCATCAAGCATTCAATGTCAGTTTCTAAGGTCGCTTGCCACGCCGCCCTGTCCTTGTTTGCCAGCGCAGCGTCATGCATCATGTGACCCCGTATCATTGCCTTAGCCGCAGCCCAGGTGACCCTCCTGGACGCCACTGACCCAAGGTTGTCCTGGACGTCTGTGGATGTGTGCGTCAGCAGCTGTGCCTTCCCCTGAGCAGTGGACAGCGAATTGCCATGGCTTGCAACCTGGGGACACCATGCCCTGCTGTATGACTAAAAGAATCAGGGAATGGTCCAACAAGCCCCCACTTAGTATGTGAGAGTCCTGCGTGTGTGCCACAAGGTTATGTGAGATAAGAAAGTAGTCCAGTCGGGATTGGGTACCATGGACCGGGGATAAGAAGGTATATTCCCTATCACCCGGGTGTGTCAGTCTCTCAGAAGTCCATCAGGCCGTTGTCCTGCATTACGTCAGACTGCAAGGCTCTATCTCCATTGTTGATGGTGTCCAAAGGTCCAGTCCTGTCCAGTATGGCATCGCGAGTCAGATACCAGTCTCTGCCGATAATGTACCGGGAAGCTCCAATCTCCGTCACGAGATGGTTGAGGCAGAGAAAAAATTGCCTCTTGGGACCTATTGGGGCATAGACGGAGCCCACACAAAGCGAGGAGCCTCCTAGCTTCAGTTTGGCAAATACAGTACATATTGCCCCTCCGGATCGGCCCAAGATTTGGTAACTGGAAAAGGCAGGCTCTTTCGCAACAATATCGTAACACAGCGGGGAGGGGCTACAGCTGGACAGCGCAGTCCCCACCCAGTCCCTTTTCAGCTTATCAGATTCGAGCCTGGTCAGGTGGGCTTCCTGAAGGAGAGCTACATCCACCCGCTTGGTATTGAGATACAAAAGTATTTTCTTCTGTTTAATGAAATGGGTGAGGCCATTAACGTTCCAAGAGACAACCCGTAGCGGGGTAGGTGGGGCATACGGGCGTCCGGCCATGAGAAAAAGCTAGAGGGAGCGGCGAGGGTGAAAGATGTGGAGGAGTGGGATAGAGAGATGGGGAAGTGGGGTATACAGAAAACTGTATAATAGAAGACTGAGAGGATTGTGAGTGGGGGAAAGGGGCATGGAGGAAGATAGAAATGGAAAGGGGTGAAACACCAGAGGGAGGAGAAAAAAGAGGAGAGTAAAAGGCAGAGAACAAGAATATAGATTATAAAGTGTAGGAGAAGAGTAGAAAGAGAGGGAGGAAGGGGAAGGGGAAAAGGAGGAGGTCTGAGAGAGGGGTGGGGAGAAAGGCAGGGAGAGGACTAACAAAAAACAGATACAACAAAACAAAACCAGTTCCGATCTGGGGAGAGAGGATAGCAAAGAGTAGAAAGAAAAGAGAAGAAGGAGAACTAAAGGAGAGAAGAGTCAAGGAAGGGAAGGGAAGGAAAGGAGGCAGGAGAGAGAAAGAAAAAGGAAAAGAAGAAGAAAGATGGAGCAAAACTAGAGCCCCAGAGAACCTAAACTTTAATCTGCGGGTCTATACCCGGACCTAACGAGTCCCAGCGCAGGGTAAGGCTGGCGGGGCCACGGCTAGGAGCGGTGCGGCAGCACAGGTCCACCATTGCCCATTGGCACTAACTTCCCAGGGCCCCGGAGCCTGGCTCCCCCAGGAGGAGATAACACGATGTGATGTAATTTGGTATCCCCCAGCAGGGAACGAGATATTGCAGCATGACACTACTGGAAACTGGAGAGGGGGGGGGTAAGGGGTGGGTAAAAGGGAGGGACAGCGAAGGCCGATATTGTGTCAGTGTTACTGCATGCACATCGGGGAGGAGGAAAAGGGGAGGGAGGCGGAATGGAGTGCAAATAGAAAGGAGGAAGAAAAGAAAGAAAGAAAGGAGGGGGCAGTGGAGAACAAAGCTTGACCATATAAAGAGCAACACAAGAACCCCAAAAAGGGAATATGACAGTGAAGAACAATAAATCAATCGTCGTTATATTAATAGCTATTACATTAGATTAACCGTGGGGCTACTAGGCCTAGGAAGTATGTAATGTCTCATATAACATCAGTCCCAATGGGGGCTAGACAATCCTCATGAGTCTGCTCGGCCCCCACAGTATGTCTGTAAGAGAACATTGCTAAACGGGGATAACAAAGGAATAACAAAACACCCAACATTGTGGAGGAATAAAAATCTGTACTCAGCCAGCCACTGGGTCAACAAAGGGTCTGCCATCCCCAAACTCATGATCGCCAGGCTCTCGGCTTCCTGCAGTCCAATAGGATATAGCAAGTTCAGTGGGCTCCGTTGGGGGCTTTAAAGGGGAAGGAGATTTGTCTCTGTCCACCACCTGCGTGTGAAGCGCCACCACGTGCAACACCTGCCCTCTGTCATCGTGGCTGTTGAGGAGTCTCTCCAAGTCTTGTCCCCTGGGGTAGGAGAGAGGAGGATGGTGGTCAGAACCTGAACCTCCTGGAGCAAGGTCCTGAATGGAAGTATTCTGATCCGCAACCGTTAGATCTCGGTGTGGAGTCAGGGTGGAAGAGTCCATAAGCGACAGGCCATCCAAGAAGGAGCGTAGGTGTTCCGGGTCATAAAAGTCTTTGGATGTGCCATTTTTTGTTATCCACATTCGCTCCGGGTCGAACAGGCCAGATTTCACCTCCATCTGACGTAGCCGAGGGAGGAGGGCCAGGAATGCCCTTCGACATTCACTGGTTTCCTTGAAAAAGTCCGCTGACATTCGGATCGTGTGCCCATCCAGCTGGCAGGGACCCTGTCTGCGTGCTCTCTGTATAAGTTGGCGGGCTTGTGCATGACAAAGAAGGCAGGCTATGATTGGCTGGGGGTGGAACCGTGCCGGGTCTCTTAGGGCCCAGCCTGTGAGCTCTTTGGAACTCCAAGGGTGGATCAAAGGTAATGCCAGTCAGCTTGGGTAGTGTATCTCGCAGGAATCCATGAAGGTCCTCTCCCTCAATATTTTCAGGAAACCCTAGGAATCGCACACTGTCCCTCCGGCTCCTGTCCTCAAGGTCTGTCAGCTTGCTGTGAAGAAAGAGGAGTTCTTGGTCTATCCTGAAAAGAAGCGGCTTGGGCCTCCACTGTTGACACCCGTTGTTCCAACCCCAGTATGCAAGTCTGAAAGCTTGCAGTTCCCATACAGATGGATTTCGTTTCCGCAGTCAATGAGACCATACAACTATCCATCCCCTCCAACCCGCAGCCAACTTCCGAAATTTCCTGGAGGATACGATCCATGGTGGATTCCTGGAGTGAGCCCTCCATATCATGGTGTGTGGCAGACGGTAGCGCAGCTGAAGTGGGGGGGGGGGCTTTCGTCTGAAGTAAGGCCTCAGAAAAGAGCAACTGTCTTGCCAGCTTGCCCGAGTTCTTGTGGGACGACCGGCTGCCTGGCATCTCTGGCCCCGTCTCAGAGCCTAGCAGTGGTGGTGTGGGGGACCAGGGGTCCCAGGGATCCTCTCTTGAAGTTGGAGTTGACCCAACTCTGTGTGATTGGGTAAATGGAGGGGAGGGGGGGAGAGGCTGAAGGGCCCCGGCGCCCAAAGCAGCGTGGCCGGTGAGTCGCACAGTCCCAGAGGGGTCTGCGGTGCAGTCTGTGCTCTAATAAAGGAAGGAGATCGCAGCCCAGAAATAAAAAGGCGTCCGTCCTTCGCAAACGAAATGTGACGACAGAATGAGGGCCTCAGTCTCAACGTGCAGGGGCAAGGGTATCCTGCTAGGCAGAGAGCACCGGCTCCCCACGCGTCGCGTCATGGGCCGTCTTCCGAAAGTCACTGTGGTAGGCGATGTGCCCCTCCACACCTGGCACTCACAATGATGAAAAAAGGGAGGGGGGTGGAACAGGAGGCACAAGTTATATTCATCATCTCAGTCGCTCAGTGCCAGACCCCGAGGGCCCAGCGAACTTCCATGAGGACAGCTATGAGACCTAGGTCCCAAGTTGCCATCGGTATAGTGGATCTGCCAGGCTCCATCCAAGGCAGCTGGGCAAAGACAAAGTCCGGAAAGCAGCTCAGCGGGGTGTTACTCAAGCCGTGGCAATAGTCTCCATCTTGCGCTCCCCAGCACTGCGTCTGGCTCCATTGGGGGCCTTTCCAGGGCTCCCAGTTGTCACAGGTAGCAAGGGGGGCGGTTCCAACAGGTGTGTCAGGGCACCCATTACCAAGAGAAGATCAACTTGCCCATCTGTCCTCCGTCACGGCCTCCAGCGGTCCACAGGCCCTTTCCGTAGCAGCAGGATGGGAGGGGGCAAGCAGGCGTGGGGAAAGTATGAATAAACCTCCAATGGGGGGGTCCTGCTGGGCCCCCCAACACAGCGCGAGTCCTCCTATAGTGCCCGGCACCAGCCCCTCCTCTGCAGCTGTATGGGCCGCGTCAGGCCCGGTCCAGGAAGCAGGCCACAGGGGGCTGAGAGTCCGGGCCCCCACCACAAGCTGCACACCAGTGGCAGAAAGGGAAACTGATCAGAACGGCGGTGGGAGGGTCGTCAATGCATAGGCACCCAGGAGCGCCCACTCTACACCTTGGCTGTCCGGCTGCCCTCGAGAGTGCTGGGCTCCGGAAAGCACTGGAGGCTGCGGCTCCGGGCTCCCTCTTAGGCCGCCTCGACGCAGCGCCAATCTCTCCGGGGACACGAGCCCGCAGCGCCCCCAGGAAGCGTTGTTGCCATTGCGGCGTCCTCCGGCCACCTCCACGTTCCCGGGATGAGGCTCTATGCCCCGCAGTGCCCCCGCCCCAGGCCCCACCAGCTCACGGAGCACACGCTTCAGGCGGCCATCACGTCCCGTGGCCAGACTACGCCCGTCTGCATTTCCTGATGAGCTATCTGTGCTAGGAGGGAGGGGAGGAGTGGTCACTCACACCTGAAAGGGCAGTGCCTACCCTCACACAATGCAGTCTCCAACCCCCTGGTGAGTGTCTGGGGCCTGGCCTGGGCAAGGCAGGATTTCACAATCAAGAGAGACAGGGCAAAATGGGTATAAGAAAGGCACCCAAAACCACAGACATTAGAACACTTCTGGAAACCAAGAGGAACCTCTGCCTGGAGAAGAGTTGAAGAGCTGAGGAAGAAGAGCTGCCATGCCTGTGAGTGTGCTTTGTGGAGCTATCCTGCAGTTGCTGCTTCTGACTGTGCTAGAAGACAAAGACTGGACTTTGTGTTGACTTCCTTCTTGCGAAGAACTCTCCAAGGGCTTGATTTAGAGCTTGCCTCCTGTTGTGTGAAGTCTCAGGGACAGCAAAAACTTATCTGCCAGCACCTGAAGTCTCAGGAGAGACTCCTACTCTGCCAAGTGGTGCCCATCCAGTTCCTGGGACCCTGGAAGGAGAAGTTGGCAGCCCAAGAGTGAGAAATCCACGCACCGACCGCCGTGTGGGGAAAAGATCGACGCAACTCTGATCTGCGAGTGAAAAATCACTGCGCCACCGGCTTCGCAGCTGAAAATCAACACCCGCCTGCAATGCAACCCGAAGATCGATGCCCGGGGCTGGAGAAACGATATACAGATTCGCTGACGGAGGTTGGTGAGATCTCAACCCGCGCAGCGTGGTTTTCGGATCATTGCATGGCTGGATTTCCAACGCAAACACCGCTGGGCGTGTAAAAATTACGCAAGGCCTGCCCGGACCCGAGATTGCTGACCGGATCGACTCATCGCTCTCCTGCGGAGAGAAGAAACAACGCACCCTGGCCCGACTGAAGGAGAAATGACGCAAGGTCTCACTTGTGAGTGAAATCGACGCATTGCAAGCCCTTTTTGACTCACACTCGCCTGTGCGGAGTTATTTTTCACGCGCCCAAGGTACATTTTCACGCTAACAGCGTTAGCGTGTGTTTAAAATTACATGAAGACTCTTTTTGCATTTTTAGTGATAACTTAACTTGTGTATTGTGGATTTTTACTGTTTTGGTCTTGTTTTGTTTAGATAAATATTTCCTATTTTTCAAAATCTGAGTTGTGTCATTTTGTAGTGTTTTCATTAAGTTACTGTGTATGTTGGTCCAAACACTTTACACCTAGCACTCTGAATTTAAGCCTACTGCTCATGCCAAGCTACCAAGGGGGTAAGTAGGGCTTAGCTGAGAGTGATTTTCTATTACCCTGACTGGAGTGAGGGTCCTTGCTTGGACAGGGGGTAACCTGACTGCCAACTAAAGACCCATTTCAAACAGTTGGCCCAACTGGCATATTTAATTTGCTTATAAGTCACTAGTAAAGTGGTACAACATGTACCTAGGGCCTGTAAAATTAAATGTTGTTAGTGTGCCTATAGCATTTATTGTGCCTCCTACTTACCACTTAAGTAGCCTTGCAAACCTGCCTCAGACAAGCCATTGCAGCCCGTGTGTGCAGTTTTAAACTGACATTCCAACCTGGCAAAATAAAATTTTTACAAGTCTCAAACCTGCCTTTTTATTACATATGTCATGCCCTGGATAGGCCCTTAAGCTCTCTGCTGCTCTGTTGGTTGAGAAGGAAGATTGTCCCTACATTCTTCAACCCAGGCTGAAGTGACTCCAAGAGTCAGCCATCTGACTTCCTGTTCTGGAACTTAACACACTCCAGAGCCTCCCTGCAACTGCCTAGCTGAGCTGCTACTTGGGCCTGCAACTAGAGCTGCCTGCGCTCTGATGGACTTTGCTGGAGTGCTTTCCTGACCCAGAAGTGGTGCCCTTCAGGTCCTGGACTGTTTGTATGACCTGATGTTTTTGGGGTCTTCACAAATGCAGACAGGCTAATTTGTGCCAAGATCTTGCCGCCTGCGCCTCCCCGCAATGCGAAGTTCCATCGAGCTAGGCTGTTTGCAATATAGTGACTGCCAACAACACCCAACAGCGTGAGATATGCCCTTTGTGCAACAGCATCAGCAGCTCGCAGGAACCACCAGTGCGAAGCTCAAGCAAGTGCTGTCTGTGATGCTCACAGGACCTTCGCACTACAGTGATGATGGGTCGTGACACTGAGCCTGCTCTTCATGCTACACTAATGACCATCCACAACAAACTCCATACTCCTCACTACCTCTTCACCCGCAAACAGAACTTGTTGCTCTGGACTTTGTAGGCAGCTCTTTCAGCCAGACTAGCCTGGTCCCTGTATCCGGCCCACGGTCCATCAAAGTCGGCCTGAACTTGTGACTTTCACCGGGTCTCTCACAACCAGATAGACACGAGTGGCACATTGTACTTTTTTTCTGCTATTTTTCACTTAAATCTTCAAAATTGCTTATCTCCGGTTCTACTAATTGTTTTTTTTGTTGTGTTGCTCAAATTATTTAATATATTTGAATCTAATTTTCTAAATTGGTGTGCGATTTGCCGTGTGTTTTTCTTTTCAGTTTGTTACTGTTTGAACTGCTTCATAAATTATTTACACTGCGCCACTGAGTTAAACCTGACTGCTCTGTGCAAAGCTACCAGAGGGTTGAGCACAGGTTAGTTTGGGGTTTGCTAGTGACTTCCTCCTGACAATGATTTTTGTTGCAGCTTGAGTAGGGGTTCATTCCCCCCTCAACCAGTAACCCAATTTCTTACACTGGTGGCAGTGGTGGGTATTGAACTTGTGTTTCTGCAATGCATGGCAGAAGTTAGGGGACTAGCATCAAAATTGTTTCTGCTAGTCCAGCGCTCTGAAGGATCAGTGTCAAAAAAAATCTGACGCTAATCCCGCAAAGCACCCAGAGGCCCATTGTAACCAATGGAAGCCTCCTATGCTGTGAGCAGGTGTTAAAAATGCAGAAAAAATGGCACAAGGGAATCTCTTCCTTGTGCCATTTTTTGCTCCCATCCCCAACGGGGGAACGCCCTCTTTGCATACATTATGCCTAACGCTGACATAATGTAGCGCAAAGGGTAACAAAGTGTCTCAATGCATTGCACTACTTTGTAGAAATGGTGCTACGTTTTTGGCTTTCTAACGCCATATTAGCATAAGAAATGATGCTAATGTGGCATTGGGATGGTGCAAGGAGCTCTTTCATATGGCCCCATGCATATACAGTACTATGCAACCCTAGTCAATAGATATTAAAGATTTTATGAATAAAGTGACTTGTGCATATGCGTCAATGGTACGTCTCTTTCATCTTATGTAAATAATAAGAATGTCTGAACTGGGAGTAGGATTGTTTATACCCCTGTTTGGTCCTTGAGAGCTTTTTTTTCAAATGACTCATACAAACACAATGTTGTTAGATCCCAGTCATTCTGAGTTGAGGCTATAAGTAAAATAATGTGTGCAAATATTTCACTTCCAGTAGCAATACCAAATATTTCTGGGGTCCCATAAAATTGGATAAGATATGTAAACTAGGGAAAGGCGACTCAAGTTCATAATGTGACACTAATAGTTTTATAAGGTAATGCATATTTGCACCTTTTCCTGAAGTGCATGATATTCATAACGCACAGTCAATCACTCTTAGAACTGTTGATAAGATAACTAATACATATGCATGCAGTAACAAACATACACAGTTACTCTATTAGTCCCATACAAACTTTGACTTCTGCCAACAATACCACAGTAAAAACTCTCCCTAAATTAGGGCACAATCACAATACTTTTGGCTCATGTTCAACACATCTCAAGAATATATGAATAGAGTGACTTGTACACATATCTAAACAGTACTAATCAAATCAGGGTATGTCTCAAAGTCCCCTGAATTACAATTGACAATGTGAGAATGAGACTCATAGTCACTGCAGTCCCTACTTTTAAATTTGGGCTAGGCTCTTACAGTCTGTAACTCATCACAATGTCATGTATTTTAACACAAAAGCACATGGAATTCAGCATCAGAGTTAAGTCCCTAGAGTAGTTCTCTGTTCATCAATATTATCCATTTCGAGTCCGACTGCTGTAGTGCTCACTCACGATCTCCATTCCTCACTGCCTTCTTCATGCGGTGTATTCCATAACAGCACAGGCCTGTACTATCTCCTCCATTACTACCCCATATATGTTTGCCATTGCTTAGAAATGTCTTTCTTTTGAATTGCTCGTAGGTGTTGCAGGAGATGTACTTGAGTTTATTAATGGTGTTTCCAATGTATTGTTTACCGCACCAACTTTGCAGAACATACACCACATGTGGTTTCACAGTTGATACAGTCTTTGATCTCAAAGGTCCTGCCTCGTTGCAATTTGAATATCTTCAAGCTTTGTCTGATCTGGCATTCTTTACACTTATGGTAGCACCAAAAGCCTTTCTGATCAAACGTCAGCCAGTTCACAGCTTTCTGAGGAGAGGCAGTCATAAAGCTCTTAGTCAGATGTTGTCCTAAAGCTTTTGTTCTGCTATAAGAGTCCATAGAGCAATCAGGCAACGCGTGTCTCGTTGTTTTATCCATCTTAAGTAATGGCCTGTGCTGCTGTAAAGATTGTTTTACAGATTGACTGGATTGGTCATACTACATGATGTATCTTATTGTGGGTTTCTCTGCTCTGACATTACCATGTTTAGGAACCACAAGATCATCCCTTTTTTGTTTGTAAGTTCTCTCTCGAGCATCCAGCACCACAGTCTCCGAATATCCTCCCACCAGGAATCTCAGGGTCATTTTCTCAGCTTGTCCCATGAATTCAGCATCTTCAGAGCAACTCTAGCACAGACTTAAAAATTCCCCATATGGGATATTCCATTTTAGGGTCTTTGGGTGTCCACTGTTCCCATGGAAGAGGTTATTGCTACTTGTAGGTTTTCTGTGCAGTCGAGTACATACTTTTTCATTTTCAATATATACTGTTATGTCCAAGTATGATACATGTTGCACTGACACTGATCTCATGAGTACATTTCAATTTCTGCGGACTTGAGTCCCATGTCCTGAGAAACGTGGTTTAATCTTGTTTGGTGCCATGCCAAATGATAAACAAGTCATCTATGTAATGTACCCACATCGCGACTTTTTCCTGATATATTTTATGCTTCCTATTGATCCATTGTCAGGTTTGCATAAGTTGGTGCAAAAGATGTTCAGATTGCTGCTCCGCTGGTCTTTTAGTAGTATGTGTTCTTAAATAGAAATGCATTGTGCATTAAGCAAAATTCCAGCATATCCAATAACATTTCCGTATGTTCAAGAAGGCTAATTGATCTGGATCTCAGATAGTATTCAAATGCACTGATCCCATCCTTGTGCTCTATTGAGGTATACAATGATACAACATCTGTCATCGCCATAAGATAGTCCAATTTCCATGGAATTCAATTGATATGATTCAGGAAGTCCATTGAGTCCCTTATGTATGATGGTAAGGTTGACACGTATGGAAACAGAAAAACCAATAAACCTGGAGGTGTTTTCTAGGAGTGAACCTATCACACTCACTATCAGTCTACCTGGAGGGTTTGTGACATTTTTATGTGCATTAGGTAAAAAGTAGCTAGTTGGTATCACTGGGTGGTCATTCTTCAGATATGCATATTCTTGGTCACCTAGGAGGCATTTGTCATTCCAGTCTCCCAATTTTCTAAAATAAACCTGCACATATTCCATTGTGGGGTCACCATCTAACTACTTATAATTTGTTCGATCCCCAATTTGTCTCATTACCTCCTTAATGTACTTCCCACGATTCATGACCACGTTTCCTCCTTTATTGGAGGGCTTGATTATAATATCATCATCTTTCAATTCCTTTAGGGACAACCAATCTTGTTTTGTCATATTTCCTCTGTACTTATGTTTTTGCTCACCTTTGGTTTGTCGTATGTCAATCTTGTTTACATCCTCAGTCATTATCTCTTGAAATACATTGATTTTGTTACCAGCCGGTAACTGAATATAGAATCCAGACTGTTCCTGCATCCACTTGGCAGAGTTGCATCAGTAGTAATCCCCAATGAGTCACAAAATTCACTATCAGAGAGAGGACTGCTCACTGGACAATCAATTATTCCACTTGAGACTTTTTCCAAATTAGTCAGTGCTCTCAATTCTATCATGTCACTAATCAATATGGGAACATTCTCAAATGTCATAAATTTGGGATTCTCCATACGGGACCAGATCTGACTTTGTTTTGTTGTGTAGTACTTCTGTAATTTCAACATGCAACAACATTTGTATAGATTAATCCTGACTTTATGAAGATCTATGTTAGTCATTGGGACACATGTAAGACCCTTATTAAGCAGAAACAGATGATGTTCTCCTAGCTGCCTTGTTGATACATTTATCAAGTTGAACACTAGGTTCTCGTCCATTGTTTTCCTTGTTTTTTGTTGTTTCACCTTCTTCCCCATCCTCTACGCCTTTGAGCTTCTATTACTGTTGTGTTTGTAACAGGTTTGTTGGGTTCCCCTCTGCCCCCTTCTCTGTGTTTGAATTTACAACAGATGCAGTTCCCCAGAAAAATCCAACCTTGTTGTTCCCTTAGTGGAATTTTCATCCCCTGGTACCTAACTTTTCAGACTAGACGAGGTGACCTCTTTCTCCAACACTCTGTCCATCGTGTGTCTTTTGTATGGATAATCAAATCTTTTTGCAAATGTATACACTCTTCCACTCTCATAGTCTATTTTGACTCTGATAAACTTTTTCTACTTTTTGGCCTGAACTTCTTTCTCATGTTTTTCAACTCTCACCTCACTTTCATTACTGGATTTGATGACATCTTCTTTCAGTTCTCAGGTTCGAGCTCTCTTTCTAGCTGTTTAATCCATTTTGAGAGTAAGCAAGTTGACGCTCTGCCTGGGTAATTAATGTTCCACTTCTATGTATTTTCAGAGTGTGGCCATTTCTCACCATTTATTGATCTCCTTAAAGGTTGCTTGCTCTAGGTCTTTCAGTAAAGCACTTGAGAAGTTATCCCTTGTATTGTACATGATTATTGTGCTTGTCTTGACAGTACTTTGTTCACCGAATAGTGCTTTCAAGGCTTCCTCTCCCTTCACGATCTTTTCTGACAACATGGCTCCAAAAGTCTCTATTTTATCCAAAAACAGGGGGGCTCATGTACTCGCACTTAATTTTTAATAGCTTCCACAGTGATTCCATTTGTGGGGATACCTGACTTCATTTACACCCTTGTTGTGCATATACATTTCAAAGTTCTCAGTTCTCTCGGAGTAATTTATTCTGATGCACTAATTGGTGTGTGTTGGAAATGGCCTTTCTGCAGGGTCACCCCAAAACCTTTTGCCTTCCTCCTCCTCTTTTTCTGACCTCATTTTTGCTGGCTTTAGGATTCTGCGCACTTTACCACTTCTAATCAGTGCTAAAGTGCATATGACCTCTCCCTTAAAACATGGTGACATTGGCCCATACCCAATTGGCATATTTAATTTACTTGTAAGTTCCTAGTAAAGTGTGCTGCATGTGCCCAGGGCCTGTGAATTAAATGCTACTAGTGGGCCTGCAGCACTGATTGTGCCACCCACATAAGTAGCCCCTTAACCATGTCTCAGGCCTGCCATTGCAGGGCCTGTGTGTGCAGTTTCACTGCCACTTCGACTTGGCATTTGAAAGTACTTGCGAAGCTTTGAACTCCCCTTTTTCTATATGTACGACACCCCTACGGTAGGCCCTAGGTAACCCATAGGGCAGGGTGCTGTGTAGGTAAAAGGCAGGACATGTACCTGTGTGTTCTTTATGTCCTGGCAGTGGAAAACCCCGAAATTCATTTTCCACTGCTGTGAGGCCTGCTCCTTTCGTAGGCTAACATTAGGGCTACCCTCAAATATTGTTTGAGTGGTAGATCATGATCAGAAAAGGGTAGACAGGTCATATTTAGTATGGCCAGAATGGTAATACAAAATCCTGTTGACTGGTGAGGTTGGATTTTATATTACTATTTTAGAAATGCCACTTTTAGAAAGTGAGCATTTCTCTGCACTTAAAATCCTTCTGTGTCTTACAGCCTGTCTCCAGTCCACATCTGGGCTCGGCTGGTTGACAGCCCTCTTGTGCATTTCACCCAGATAACCACAAACACAGGATGCTCAGTCACACCTGCACACATCTGCATACTGAATGGGTCTTCCTGGGCTAGAAGGGTGGAGGGCCTGGCACTTACATTTCAAAGGACAGTGGCCTGCCCTCACACAAAGGACTGCCAAACCCCCTACTGCGACCCTGGCAGACAAGGTTGTACTGAAAGGGGACCTTGTGCACTTCAAAACCACTCTTTGAAGTCTCCCCCACTTCAAAAGGCACTTTGATCCTACCAAATTAGATACTTCTTGGGAAAGACTCTGCACCAGAACCTGCAACCTGCCAAGAGAAGCTGCCTGGCTGCCCAAAGGACTCACCTGGGCTGCTTTGCTGTAAAACATTGCTGTCTTGCTGTTGCCCTGCTGCCTCGCTGGCCTCTGGCTCTGCTGAGAAGTGCTCTCCAAGGGTGTGGATTAAGCTTGCCTCCTGTTTCTTGAAGTCTCAGGGCTAAAAAGACTTAATCTCTGCAAAGAAACTCCTTTTGCCGTGAAAATCGACGCACTGCCTGCCAGAATTGACGCACAGCCTGTCTAGCCTGTCGCCAAGTGGAGATCGACGCAGCACCAACGTTGCAACCAGAACTTTGACGCACATCCCAATGGCTTGATGCATCGCCGAGCCAGAACAATGCAACCCGACTTCCTGTGAGAGGAATCGATGCACCACCAGCTGTGTGGCAGAAATTCCGCTGCATCACCCACCAGATCTACGCAACAGCTGTGACTTCGTTCTGCATTCCCAGGATTTCTATGCATAATCCCTGGGAGTCAAAAGACCCCACATCGCAAAGAGGATTCAAGCCTGTGCCGAAATTCGATGCAAAGCTCTTGCCGCATGGAAAATAATTGACACATCATCTTTGTGCACCTGGAAAACCGACACACACCTACCTTTTTCTACGCATCTCCTCTGCGGTCTTGGTGCATGTAATTTAGACGTAAACCAGGTATAGATATTTAATCTTGTGATTACCAAATCCTGATCGTTTTGACCTTAATTTAATCAGATAAATATCCTATATTTTTCTAAACCTGTGTGGTGTCTTTTTGTGGTGTTCTCACTGTGTTATTGAATGATTTATTGCACAAATACTTTACACATTGCCTTCTAAGTTAAACCTGACTGCTCAGTGCCAAGCTACCAGAGGGTGGGCACAGGATAATTTGGATTGTGAGTGATTTACCCTGACTAGGATTGTGATCCCTATTTGGACAAGGGTGTATAGCTTTGCCAACTAGATACCCCATTTCTAACAGTGTGGACCAAAAAAAAAAAAGAAAAATAGAAATATTCATATATATGTATATATACATATATTACCTTATGCTAGTTGCCACTAGGTAGTTATAGTTAGGACCTAGGTTCTAAATAAAAACATTTTCTTACTTCCCTATATCTTTGGGGCCGCTAGACGAATCTTCACGAAACATTCCAAAAACATTTGCCAGTCCCCCCAGCTGTTGCCTGGAACGTTTGGGGGTGATATTTCCAGGGGGGTGGGCAGACAAAAGGGGTGTCCCAAAACACATTTTTTCCATTTATTTTTTCATAGGGGTTTGGAACAGCAATAGCGCAAAAACTGGACGGAATTACACCAAATTTGGCAGAAAGGTAGGTCCTGGTTCAGAAAGCGACCTTTTTTGTTTTGGTGCAATTCTGTTCAGTAGTTTTGGATAAATTAATGAAAATTCAAATTTTTACATATAGGGACGTAAAGGATTTGCAAACCCTTTCGATCTTGCGCAGAGATCTGATAGGCTGATAACACTTCAACAACTGAAGCCAAGTCCCCCCAAAAAAAGGAAAGGGGCTAGGGTACGAACACCCTGACCCCTTATCTCTGCCGACCCCCACACCCTGGTCTAAAAAGCATTTTTTTAATGAACAGAGTTGTGGTGGATCCACCGCAAAACTAAAAAACAATCCTGCGCTTCGTTATCATAAAGCCCCTGGGTGGGCCAAGTACCTGGGGCATTTCTTTACGAATGTGAGGGGGTGAGTCTCCTGGTCCCCTCTCGCTGCCCCGAGGACGGCCACCTCCCCGGGGCTTATAATTGGTATGCGGGGTGGCTAGGGCTTTGGTTAAATAAGTGGGAGGGCGTGTGCCTTGCTGGCTCAGGACCACCACCTCCCTGGGGCTTTGATTAAATAAGTGAGGGGGGCTGTGTGCCCTCCCCACGCTGCCATGGGGACCACCACCTCCCTGGGGATTTATTGTAATAAAATGCAGGGGGCCGCATGCCCCCACTGCCTTGGGGACCACTACCTCACCAGGGCTTTGATTAAACATGCAGTGGGGTCCTCCACCTCCGCGGGCGAAATATACCTTAGGGCACAAGTTATAGTTATTTGACTTGAGATAATTATAACTATAACAGTTGCATTTCTATGGTTTTGTGCATTTAAAATGTGAGCGTAACTATAACGTCCCTGTAACCTTTGTTTTTCCATGTGAATTTCTATTTTTTTTTTACGCATAGTAATTTTAATTACTATACAATAATTCAACACCACCATGCACCTCTAAAGTCAATCTGTAACTCTGTTTCCTGACTTTAACTTTCCCCTATTGCTCTTCTCTCTCTTCATCTCTCCAGTAGTTTCCTTCCTGCTTCAGTTGCACTTCCTGTGTATTGTCTGTAAATATGTCCATGGTTTATCCCCTCTTATTTTGTCCAGCTGCATATCGTATCTCTCTCTTCTTATGGTCTGCCTCCCAGATGAGTCTGGTTCCCCACCACCTCTCTGTGTGGATCCCCTTGATTCAAATTGTTCGCTTTCTTGCATCTAGGCTTTGTGACCCTGTCTTTGTCTGTATGCTCTTCTTCCTTACAAATCTGATATGTCTGTCTGACCACCCTCCTGTTCCCCAAGGCCTTCTATGACAGATTTTTAAATTAAGTATAACTCAGTTGTCATTTAGTGCACCTTTGTCATTTGCTTTGACGATTACACTGTAGCGATTGTGTGACTTTTGTGACTTTTGCTTTATGCACCCCATAAGCGTATGCCATTTACAAATTCAAAGAATTGAAATGAAATTGACTTACTGCCAGATACCAAAATCATGTAAGTCTTCACCTTTATGTTTAATGCCACATGCCTCAATTTGATAGGTACATGCAGGCGCACCCTTAGCACTAAGGCTGACAAAGGGGCAACCAGTGAGCAACAAAGTGACTGTTAAAGCACATGAGAACTACAGCTTAATTTGGCTTGTTTACCATACATGAGATTTGCTCAAACATAGCTCAAAATAGGTATAGATATTTGTACACTGTAATTTTGTACTGTCAACACAGCATCTACCTTATCTTTCATGCACCCAAATTCTATAGTATTAGATTTATCAAACTTAATCCATATCTCATTTTACTTTGAGTATGCTACAGTACACCAGTGATGCCCTGTGGACCAGACGGGCTTTAAGCTGACAGAACAATTTTATTTTTACATGTCTGTGATGGTGCAAGAATACACTCTTGTTTTAGATTGCTGCTTTTCTCTGTAAATGTGCCATTTTCTTAGACTGGCTGTTTTGCTCCTCTTTATGTTGCTATCTGTTAAGTGGGTGTTACTGGAGCAGATCAGTGCAAATATCCATTGGTTTTGAAGCAAAGCCCAATCTGCTAGTAAAGCCATACCATGCTTTGCCTAAAAACTGGGGGCCATATTAATCAGAGTTGTGTCGCTCTTGCACTACGCAACATGGTGCAGGAGTGATGCAACTCTTAAGGTAGACTTATTAAGCCAGGCAAGGACACCTTGCGTGGCCTCGGCTGACTTGATAAATCCAGAGTAATGGAATGCAGCACAAATCACTTTGTTGCTTTACTCTGCCCCAGGAAAGTGTTCCATGGGTGGTGCTTGGGAGTTTCTATGCATCTGTCCATGGATTTTGGCGCATTCCCAGATTTACCATTATCGGTAGACCCGATAATGTGTCAAAAGCCTATGCTTTGTTACTTCCTCTTTCTATATGTGCTGAATTCTGCAGCACACATAGAAAGAGGAATATACCTTAGGGGATTGTTTTTGTGTTGGAGGGTGTCCGTTCCTGCACAAAAACAATCCTGCTTACAACACAGTTACCCTTGCCCCATAGTGGAAAGGTGCCTGTGTTGGCGCTTGGCAGCACATGCATAATTGAAGCTAAACTCCTTCTGAGGAACGCCACAAGATTCAAGCAGGGTTCTGCAATCCAGTGTGCCTAAACTAGGAAACACCACTCTCTTAAACCTTCTGTGACATAACCTCTATGAATTGATCTCAGGAATGAAAAAGATAGAAATTCAATTGCTTGATGGTTTGAACCCCGCTTAGAAAAAGAATCCAGGAAACATTATCATCGCAAGCAGACCATCACAATCACTTCCAGACCCAGCAACTATAAAAAGCTTTAAAGATACCTATTGCCCAACCTTAGCAGGGGAGGTAGCTGGTATCTTACTATACAAATTCTTGGAACCAGGTGCTTTCCCACCGTAGTTGAAAACTCCCTACATTACACCACTCCTCAAAAAGAAGAATCTCAACCCCATTCTACCCAGCAAACTATGGACAATAGCTAATGGTCAGTTTCTAGAGAAAATATTTAAAAGAGCAATTTTGATTCAACTTTCCAAGTTTACAGAGGAGAACGACTTGATGCTAGAGCAATAATCTGGCTTAAGAACATGGAGAGGCACAGAGTCAGCTCTTGTATCCATTTGGGATGACCCAAATCAATTACAGAGTGGCCCCTATTGCTGCTGACCTTCTAAGCTGCACTGATGTTGTCCACCACCACACGCTAATACAAAGTTTCTCTCACCCTAGAATATGTGGAAATACTGTAAAATCGATTGCCTCTTATGGCAAAGACATGCCAAGCTTGTTATATCTACCACCTTTCATGTCAGCTCCTCTCACTCAACTCTGGCTTTCCTCAGGGACTGATCATACCTTCTCTATTATTCAGCATCTACCTCATTCCCTTACAGGACCTAATTAGTTCATTCAAACTCACCTGTGACAGCTATGCAGACAATACTTTTATCATTCTGAAAATGGATGGCCTGGATGACCCCTAAAAATCTAAACTTGATGACTGCCTTCTAACCATAAATACATTGATTGTGACTAACCACCTAAAGTGTTGTCATAGAACTCTTACCATGGGGGTAAGACTGCTGGTTTTTGGGCAGCAGCACCACCATATGTGTGACTGAGTCATTCCCTCACTGGTTGGAGACTGTAGGCCTAACCATTTCGACTAGCAAGCAGCACCTCACCAAAACCTTGAAAGTAAAGGTGATTTTTAGCAGCCTAGAAAACAGGACACTCTGACTCGTCAGGGATGTCGCGTTTGGCAGATCTTGCCCCTTTCTCTCCTTTTCACAAGTCTCACACAGCAAAGACAGACAAAATGATGCTGGACAGCTTTCTGTGCATTTTTTTAAAAGATTGCATTCTATGATACAAGACATGAGCTGTGATTATTAGAAGGACAAGATATATCACAGTTAAAATTGTGACAATTAGTGAAAATTGATGAACAGTCCCAAAATCTTGGAGTAAAAATGTGTCTAAGAATTCCTACCTATATCCCTTGCATCTATGTGAGAGCGTAGCAGTTACAGCCCTTTTTGCACAATGGAAGGAGTTCCTGCCCCATGCCTGAGAACAGGAGTCTGCTGGCCGTCTCCTCAGTTGGCTGTAGAGACAAGGCTTGGATCAGCAAAGCTGCAAAGTTAGACAGCATAGGATGGCTCCTTTTGCTATAATGACCTCTCTAACCTCCTTGGGCCTGTGTGATCTTTTCATAGCAAAACATGTTATATTCTGCTAACAGGCCTGGCCTGATAATGTGTCTAGGTGTTGAAGACTGGCTCCGCACTTTTGTGGCAGAAATACTAGATAAAGGCGGTCATTCTGACCCTGGCGGTTGAAACCCGCCAGGGCAGAGTGCCGCGGAAGCACCGCCAACAGGCTGGCGGTGCTTCAGGGGCCATTCTGACCGCGGCGGTAAAGCCGCGGTCAGAAAAGGGAAACCGGCGGTTTCCCGACGGTTTTCCCCTGCCCCAGGGAATCCTCCACGGTGGCGCTGCAAGCAGCGCCGCCATGGGGATTCCGACCCCCTTCCCACAATCCTGTTTCTGGCGGTTTTCACCGCCAGCAACAGAATAACGGGAACGGGTGTCGTGGGGCCCCTGGGGGCCCCATAAAGATTTTCAGTGTCTGCAAAGCAGACACTGAAAATCGCGACGGGTGCCACTGCACCCGTCGCACCCCTTCAACTCCGCCGGCTCCATTCGGAGCCGGCTTCGTTGTTGAAGGGGCTTTCCCGCTGGGCCGGCGGGGGGCCTTCTGGCGGTCGACCCGCCGGCCCAGCGGGAAAGTCAGAATGACCGCCACGGTCATTTGACCGCGGTACGGTCTTCTGGCGGTTCCCGCCAGGCGGGCGGCTTCCGCCGCCCGCGGGAGTCAGAATGAGCCCCAAAATATCATGTACACCCTTGAATAGAGACACAGGGTGAAATGCTGTGCAAAGGAACTAACAGCAATGCTTTTGCAGCAAAGCAGTTGATTAGAAAATAAAACATACCTGCTAGAAGCAAGTCTTGTTAAAATGAAATAAAATGAATGAATGAAATAACTGGGTAAAAGGTCACAGGCCTAAGCTAAAATAAATGTGCCCAAGCAAGGTGCTGAAAATGAACCCACAACAGGGTAACACAGCAAAGTCCAAGATTATGACCTGTGGACAATGGCACAAACACTAACCTATCACCATATTGCCCAAGGGACTGGAGGCCCCACCACTGAAATCTAGAGAGGCACAAAACATAGGGTAACTATGGATTCTGACCTAGCCTTGATACAACATGTCAACAGGTCACAAAGATCAGCTACTGCACATTAAAAATACTGTGATGTTCCACGTACCTCAGATACCAGCAAAAGTTACAATCTAGCCTTACACTCGTAATCTCCAAGCTCATCTATGCCAGTAGCCTATACCTTGGTCCATCTATTTTCATTATATCAGCAAAATACAACAAATTAAAAAAAACTGTAACACTTTTTCTCCACTTCCAGCAAGAGAACGCATGACTGCAATCAGTCCTCTGGCTACCTGCAGTTAGACCAGAAATGTTGAAGGCACTTTGCGTCATTCATAGAGCCTTCCAAGGAAAAGGGAAACTATACCTACAAGGTTAATTCAAACAATCAAACAAAGTAGAACACTGTGCTGCAGGCTTGCAATATGGCTCATCATACCACCTTACTTTAAGAAATCTATAGGAGGCACCACTTTCTCAATACAAGATGTTAAGCCCTGGAGCACAATAAGTTCCACAATTTGAAGCATTGAGGAGTATTTACACTTCAAAAGATAGATGAAATTGTGACTTTTTTTTAGAAACAGTTACATGATTCCTTACCCCTGAGACAGAACATGGAATAAAAACCGCTTCTTCAAGTACAATCTACCGCCTACAGTCCGCAGTTATGCAATAGCCCAGCCATCATGCTGCTTTCTGTGTCCATATACATTATGAATGGCTCCTCTATATCAAGTCTAGTTATTAAATTGTAATATCAACTCATATTTAACCCCCAAATACACCATAACACTCAGCGGTCAGATAGCCCATTGTAGTTCTACCAGGCTGCATAATAAATCCATTATACTGCATGGCCCTCCTACACTGACATAAAACTGAACCCCCTATGTTATGTTATATTGATTTGTATAGCATAATAATTACCTCAGAGGGTATCCAGGCGCTTGGGCATGTATGTAGTTTTGTGGTTCCAAAGGTGCTTATAAGAACAGCCAAGTCTTCAGCTTCTTGCGAAAGTCAACACGTGAAGAGGAGCTTCTGATGTGGTAGGTCATTCCATGTCTTGGGTGTTGCATAAGAGAATGAGCGACTTCCAGTTTTGATTTTGCAGATGCAAGGAATGTGTGCGAGTGAGGTAGAGCGCAGGTGTCAGGTGGGTTGGTAAAAGTTTATGCAGCTGTTCAGGTATTCTAGTCCTGTGTTTTGTAGGGCTTTGAATGTGTGCGGGAGAAGTTTAAATTGACTGCACTTGTAAATGGGAAGCCAGTGAAGCTTCCTAGGTGTGGTGTAATGTGGGCGCAGCATGTATGATTTTTGCAGCAGTGTTATTGATAATCTGAAGTCTGTGTAGGAGTTGTCTGGAGATTCCAGCGTAGACAGTGTTTCCATAGTCCAGCCTGCTAGTGAAGAGTGCTTACGTGACGGTACGTCTAATGTTCTGAGGCAACCATTTGAAGCTTTTTTTGCAGCATGCATAGGATGTGGAAGGAGAAGGTGCACACTGCATTGACTTGAACCTTCATGTTGAGCTTCTCGCCCAGCAAGATCCTTAGATTTCCTTGTGTGGTCTGTGGGTGTTGGTCCTAACTGCAATGACCACCAATTGGAGTCCGATGGGTAGATCTTGTTGCCGAAGACCAGTACTTCCGTCTTGTCAGAGTTGAGCTGCAGGCAGTTGATTCGCATCCAGTTTGCTACCATGGTCATGCAGTTGATGAAGTTGGTTCTGGTGGTGTTTTTTTTTTTTCAGGGAGAGGATGTTGGGTGTCATCGGCAAAGGAGTTGACTGTGATATCTTGTGATCAAATGACTTTGGTGAGCCTTGTCACGTATATATTGAAAAGGGTAGGGATGATCCCTTTGGGACTCCACATATCAATTTCTTGGTCTCAGATCTGAAGGGTGGCAGCCTGACCCTGTGAGGAAGGAACAGATCCATTTGCGAGGGGATCCTTGTATGTCAATCTCTTTGAGTCTTCTGATGAGGGTGTTGTGGGAGACAGTATTAAAGGCAGCAGAGAGGTCGAGCAAAATGAGGGCCGATGTTTCTCCTCAGTGTAGGATGATTTGAAGTTCATTGGTGGTCGCGATGAGTGTTGTTTTGGTGCTGTGGTTCTTTCTGAATCCTGAATTAATGTTGTCCAGCAGATGGTGAAGTTTGAGGTGTGTTGTGAGCATTGCCCAGGACTCTACCAGTCTTCAGCAATAAACCCCTGCTCGCCAGTTGAACAGGCATGGAATAACTGAAGAGATCTGCCACACGCAGCTGGCAAATGGAGGACTTTAATATTCCTAGCATGTGTTGGCTGTAGATACATATGCTTAGCATACTCCTGCCATCTAGTGTTGGACTCATGCATGTACTATGACTTCTCCTATAGTCTGTATTGCACATGTTCATCGGCTCCTTTGTTAGATTGTTTTTCTCCGTCACCAAGTTCGGACTTTGAAATTTAGACCTTCTGTTCCTGCCACGAGGCCTTATCAGCGCCCCAATTAATGACTCTTCAACAGAAGACATGACAGTGGCAAGCAACCACTGGTTTCCTTCACATACCTCAGTCTGCCTGCCTGGGCTCGGGCCGGGTTTGACCTCTGCTTCTAACTCTGCCGCCATCTTCTTTCACTCAGTGACACAAAGTGATGGAAAAGACTCCCTTCAGTTTCTGCCCCAAATGCCACACTAAGTACTCAGGCAGGATCAACACTTGGGGGGTCATTCTGACCTCGGCGGTAAAAGGAGCTTACCGCCGGTCAGAAGACCGCCATTAAACCGCCACGGCTGCGGTAAACCGCCACGGTCATTCTGACCCACAACTGGCAATCCTCCAAAAACCCGACATCCACGGAAGGCCGCCTCATCAGCGGTCAGCGATAAACTGGAGATGACCAAACCTCCACCGTCACGCCAACACAAACACTCCCATGCCATTACGACCCACGAATCCACGCGGCGGTCTTTCAACCGCAGTATTCCATTGGCGGTACACACCGCTGCGGTCAAAATACACACACACTTACAAAACACAGCCACATTGGACAAATCGAAATACACACACCTGATACACATACAAACAACACTCCCACACACCCAGTACAATATAAAACACACACCCACATCACCCACAAACCCCTACAAATCGAAATTCTGAGAGAAGGCGCAATACACAGAGAGAGAGCACAGGGAACGCAAACCACAACACACACAGGAATCCAACATCATCACTCACACCACATCTACGCACACATCACCACACACCACCACTCACATCACCACAAACACCACCCCACAACTCATCCACACCACCCCATGGCACCCCAAAGACACCCCAGGTTCTCGGACCAAGAACTCAGGGTCATGGTGGAGGAGATAATCAGGGTAGGGCCCCAGCTCTTCGGCACACAGGTGCAGCACACCACAATAGCCAGGAAGGCGGAGCTATGGCAAAGGATCGTCGACAGGGTCAACGCTGTGGGACAGCATCCCAGAAATCGGGAAGACATCCGAAAGCACTGGAACGACCTACGGGGGAAGGTGCGGTCGATGGTGTCAAGACACAACATTGTTGTGCAGAAGACTGGCGGCGGACCCCCACCCACTCCACCCGAATTCACAGCATGGGAGCAAGACGTCTTTAACATCCTGCATCCTGACGGCCTCGCTGGAGTATCCGGAGGAATGGACTCTGGTAAGTCGAATCTCAACTACTTCACCCCACCCACCCGCCCAAACCACAAGCATGCAAACCCACACCCCGCCCTCACCCCCAACCCCCCAGCACACATCCTCCCTGCCAATGTCTCACCAGCACAACCCACCCAACCCAACACCAATCCCTGAATGCCAACACAAACCATGGACACCCATCACCTAAGCACGAGCACTGCAGATACCCATCCCCCCCCACAAACCACCCTCACAACTCCTCCCACAAGGGAATGCCAGCACTGGGGGACAAGGGCACCCACAAATCGCACGCCATGGCACACACAGAAGCAATAACCATACTCTTTTACCCCTGCAGGGCCCGAACGCCAACACACCGGCCAGGAGGGTCCAGATTTGTCCATCCCACCCCCAGAACAGGCCCCCAGTGATGACAGTAGCTCTGTCGACCTAGAACATGATGACCAGCCCGGACCATCGGGGACCTCTGGACAGTCGGTTACCCTCAGGCAGCCACAGCCCACAGCAGACCTACCCCCCTCTGAGAACACCAGCACAGCACCCACCCAGCGGGCCCATGCCTCTGTCTCCAGGACAGGTCAAGCAGCGGTGTGTCTACCAGTACAGGGCACCCAGGGTAACCCACAACCCCAACAACAACAGGGACCTGGGGGCAGTGGTAGTGGGCACACCGTCCAGGGGACAGAGGCCCGGGGAAACAGGGGAACTGGGAGGGCTGCTGTGCGACAGGGGGGGGACAGGCCCAGGGAACCCACTCTCCAAGAGGCCCTCACCACCATCATGGGAGCATACCACCACTCCCAGGAGACGATGGCGACGGTACTGGCCAGGTTCCAGGAGATCCAGGCACAGCAGGAGGAACGGTACATGGGGTTCAGAGACGAACTCAGGAACATCGGGTCCGCAATGGGGACCATCGTCCTGGCCCTCAACCAGATAGTCACCACATTGCGGGACCATGTGGCATCACAAAGGGCCCCTGTCACTAGCCAGGACCAGGAACAGCCTACCACTTCCGCCGGCGCTAGTGGACAGGAGGCCCCCACACAACGACAGGCCACCAGAACCCCACCTCCTACTGAAGAACAACCACCCTGCAAGCGGAACCTGAGATCACAAAAGAAGACAGAGTAGGATGCCAAGACCCCCGCCAGCATAAGATACCCCCTGATGTCATCCCACTGTCCCACATTGTCACCCTGTCCAACCTTAAACAGCCCCTGCTCCATCCTTCCACAGGCATATGGACAATGCACCTGTGAGACTGAGAACTGGACTCTGCCATGGACATTACTTCACCCCCACCCATCACCGTTTTACTATTATGGACCTATATGTAGCACTTAAAATAAATCACTCATTGCACTTTAAAAAACAGGAGTCTGCTTGTATTCTTAACAAATGTATTACACATAACGGTGCAATTATGTTCAGTTACATTGTGATGACAACATACCAATGTCAAAAAGCTTTAGTCCATGGGCAAACAAAGCAGAAGTCACGCAGTGGGTCATACAGCTCTGAAAAGGGAAGGGAAAGTCAAACATGAGTTAAGAGGAACTGGGGGGAAACAGACAGTAGAGATGCAGGAGGCCAGAAGTAAATGTAAAATGTTGTGGGTTATTCTTACCTGTGTGCTACTGAAAATACTGTTGTATAACTGTTGTGTCCCTGTTGTCCATGTTGTCCCCGTCAACTTCCTCCTCTTCACTCTCCACAGGATCCACAGCTGCTACAACACCACCATCTGGACCATCCTCCTGCAGGAAAGGCACCTGGCGTCGCAATGCCAGATTGTGAAGCATACAGCAGGCCACGATGATATGGCACATCTTCTTTGGTGAGTACATTAGGGATCCACCTGTCATATGCAGGCACCTAAACCTGGCCTTCAGGAGGCCGAAGGTCCTTTCTATAATCCTCCTAGTTCGCCCATGGGCCTCATTGTACCGTTCCTCTGCCCTGGTCCGGGGATTCCTCACTGGGGTCAATAGCCAAGGCAGGTTGGGGTAACCAGAGTCACCTATTAGCCACACACGGTGTCTCTGTAGCTGTTCCATCACATACGGGATGCTGCTATTTCGCGTGATGTACGCGTCATGCACTGACACAGGGAACTTGGCATTTACATGGGAGATGTACTGGTCAGCCAAACAGACCACCTGGACATTCATCGAATGGTAATTTTTTCGATTTCTGTACACCTGCTCATTGTCTTTTGGGGGGACTAAAGCCACATGGGTCCCATCAATGGCACCAATGATGTTGGGGATATGTCCAAGGGCATATAAATCACCCTTAACAGTGGCCAAATCACCCTCCTCAGGGAAAACAATATAGCTCTGCATGTATTTCATCAGGGCTGACAACACTCTGGACAAAACCTTAGAAAACATAGGCTGAGACATCCCAGATGACATGGACACTGTTGTCTGAAAAGACCCACTTGCCAAAAAATGGAGTACTGACAGAACCTGCACCAGAGGGGGAATTCCTGTGGGTTGGCAGATGGGGGACATCAGGTCTGGCTCCAGCTGGGCACACAGTTCATGTATAGTGGCTCGGTCAAGTCGGTATCGAAGTATAATGTGTCGTTCTTCCATTGTCTACAGGTCCACCAGCGGTCGGTACACGGGTGGATTCATCCTTCTCCTCGCAAGTCCCAGCGGACGGTGCCTAGGAAGGACAACATGGAGTACAGAGTCAAGCAAACCACAGGTACGTTCACACAGCTTGCCAAGTACACGAATCGCTATGCATAGAAAGGCTTGTATGAGTGGCAATGCAAGGCCTAGGCCTGTGTGACGCAGTAGAAATTAAGCCATGTGGGCCCTTGAAATGGCGGCTGCCTGACCTGAGAAGTGTGACAATGGGATGTGAGGTCAACACGCTGGCGTGGCACACCGTGGCGATAGGCGGTCGAAGACCGCGGTGCGAAGCCGCATTGGTTAACATTGAACCCTATGGGTTTCAGGAGCCAATGACGATGTGCACCGGCGGTCGCGGTACGCACCACCGCGGCACGCACCGCCACGGGCGTGACCGCCATTTTCTAGCTGCCTAATCACTCGAGACCTGATCATTCACAGGAGAGGACCTATACTGCAAGTGCTGCTGTGACCTTGGTCTGGAAGAGACAATGGCTGCTGCGACTGGGGAAAGGGCCCCTGCCTTCACTTCAGAAGAGTTGGAGAAACTTGTGGAGGGGGTCCTGCCCCAGTATGCGCTACTCTACGGTCCTCCAGACCAACAGGTAAGTACACTGGGTGCACGTTGAATGGGCTATGGCTGGGTTGTGTATGGTGGATGTAAGATAGTGGGGAGGGGAGCGAATGAGGAGCGCAAGGCACGACAGATGAGTGCATGTGCCACATGGCAAGGCTGGGGAGGGGGGGCCAATCACATCTAACATGCAGAAAAATGATGATATTTCCTTTCCCACCCTGTACATGTCAAATAGGTCAGCGCCCATCAGAAAGTCGACATTTGGCGTGCCATCTCCAAGGAAGTCCGGGCCCTGGGGGTCCACAACAGACGGGGCACCCACTGCCGAAAGAGGTGGGAGGACATCCGCCGCGGGACCAGGAAGACCGCCGAGTCACTGCTGGGGATGGCCTCCCAACGTAGGAGGGGTGCCAGCCGCCAATTGACCCCCCTGATGTCCCGGATCCTGGCGGTGGCCTACCCCGATTTGGATGGGCGCGTGAGGACATCACAGCAGACACAAGAGGGTGAGTATCAGCACATTCTGCTATCTTTACGCGCAGTGGAGGTGTCTGGGTGGGGGAGGAGGGCTGTGGGTGACATTAGGCCAGGGCGCTTTCTGTAGCGTAGTCCCCTCCTTTAGGCATGGCCCTGTGCCCCCGCCCCCCACCTCTGTAGGGTGGCAAGTACAGCAATCCATGGTCCAGCTTCACCCATGTGTGCATTTGTTGTCCATAGACCTGTAGGCCTAGTCACAAGTACTGAGTAGTGTAACACGATTGCGCGGGGTAGTGCAGGAGCCTCCTGTGTCTGTCCTCTCCGACAACGGTGTTGACAATGCATGCACTCAACCTGTCTTTATTTCTCCCCCCACCCTTTTTCTTTATCTTCTTGTGCATGTGTGCATTAGCATCATCAGGCGGAGGAGAATTGCCATCGGAGCACGAGGGAGCTGCGACTCACATGGCCCCGGTGGGCCATGCTACAGACACCGAGGTCACCAGTGATACGGAGGGCGAGGGGAGCACCACAACGGGGACCCGTGGTGACACCAGTGACACCGACACGTCCTCGGAAGGGAGCTCCCTAGCGGTGGCGGCAACATCCGTGCCCCCCACCTCAACAGGTACAGCCGCCACCCAGCGCACCAGCACCGCCCTCCCAACAGCCCCTCAGCCTCCGCTCCGTGCCCGCTCGCCCAAGAAGGCGGGCATCTCCTTCGCCCCAGGCACCTCAGGCCCTGCCCCAGTTACCCCTGCTGCCCTCAGTGAGGAGGTCATTGACCTCCTACAGACCATCATTGTTGGGCAGTCGACCCTTTTGAATGCCATCCAGGGGGTAGAGAGGGAGGTGCATCGGAGCAATGCATACCTGGAGGGCATTCATTCGGGTCAGGCTGCCCATCAACGATCGTTCAATTCTCTGGCCTCAGCACTGACGGCAGCCATTGTCCCTGTTTCCAGACTCCCTCTTCTAACTGCCTCCACCCTCTCCCAGTCTCCTGTTCCTCTGCCCATCCCATCCACACCATCAGACCAGCCTGCACACACCTCAACACCCAAGGGCAGCTCATCCAGACATAAGCACCAAAGATCCCACAAGCATTCACCCAAGCAACATCCAGATGCAGACATGGCAACAGTCACTACCACCTCTGTGTCCCCCTCCTCCTCGTCTCCCTCCTCCCTCCCTGTGACGTCTCCACTCACACCTGCATGCACACCACCATCAGCCAGTACTTCCATCACCACCACACCCTCCAGTACAGTCCGCACACGTGTAGTCACCACCCCCACTGTCATTTACACGTCCCCTGTGTCCTCTCCCACTGTGTCTGTCACCCCCTCTTCCAAAACACACAAACGCAGGCAGCCACCCACCCAACAGCCATCCACCTCACGACAGCCTCCGTCACAAGCACCTGCACCCAAAGACAGCACACCTGACTCTCCTACAACCACATCCTCTTCCTCCACTCCCATACCCACTGCACCTACCCTTCCCATTGCTCCTAAAAAACTTTTCCTCTCCAAAGTTAACCTCTTTGCACCACCTGACCCACCCCCTCCATCTGGTAAGAGTCCGAAGAGCACCTCAGCCACCACCAGCCCTGCATCAAGTCTGACCATTGTGCACGGGTTTTGGAGTCCACCCTTTCCCAGCACAGATACATCGGCCAGCAGCAAGGGGACAGCCAGCCCCCCCCCCCCTGGAAAGAGAACCCGTAAAACCAAGGGCTGCCACGAGAAGGCTGACACAGCTGCCCCCAAGGAGCAAAGTCGTGGGCCGTCACCTGCCATAACATCAAGGGGAGGCAAGGGCCAGAGAGCCTCATCGACGGAGGGCAAGGGCAGCAGGGCGGAGAAGTCAGCCAGCAGGGGCGCGGACCAGTAGGGCCCCACAAGCCCCATCCCGGGTATGACGGAGGACACCCACGGGCCCAGGACTCCGTCACAGGAGGGTCCAGCAACTGCACGGTCGGAGGGCGACTAAGCAGGGAGTCCTGGCAAGGTCTGGCTCCCTTGATAGACAAGACAGGCACCGCTCAACAGGGCCCCGCCGTGAAGATAGGCACCGCTGAACAGGGCCCCGCCGTGAAGAAAAGCACCGCTGAACAGGGCCCCGCCGTGAAGATAGGCACCGCTGAACAGGGCCCGCCGTGAAGAAAAGCACCGCTGAACAGGGCCCCGCCGTGAAGAAAGGCACAGCTGAACAGGGCCCAGCCGTGAAGAAAGGCACCGCTGAACAGGGCCCCGGCGTGAAGAAAGGCACCGCTGAACAGGGCCCGGCGTGAAGAAAGGCACCGCTGAACAGGGCCCCGGCGTGAAGACAGGCACCGCTGAACAGGGCCCAGCCGTGAAGAAAGGCACCGCTGAACAGGGCCCCGGCGTGAAGAAAGGCACCGCTGAACAGGGCCCGGCGTGAAGAAAGGCACCGCTGAACAGGGCCCCGGCGTGAAGACAGGCACCGCTGAGCAGGGCCCCGCCGTAAAGACAGGCACCGCTGAACAGGGCCCCGCCGTGAAGAAAGGCACCGCTGAACAGGGCCCCGCCGTGAAGAAAGGCACCGCTGAACAGGGCTCCGCCGTGAAGATAGGCACCGCTGAACAGTGCCCTGCCGTGAAGAAAGGCACCGCTGAACAGGGCCCCGCCGTGAAGATAGGCACCGCTGAACAGGGCCCCGCCGTGAAGAAAAGCACCGCTGAACAGGGCCCCGCCGTGAAGAAAGGCACCGCTCCGCTGGCCCCTTCCTGTCAAGCACCGCTCCGCTGGGCCCTTCCTGTCAAGCACCGCTCCGCTGGGCCCTGCCGTCTCAAGCACCGCTCCGCTGGGCCCTTCATCTCAAGCACCGCTCCGCTGGGCCCTTCCTGTCAAGCACCGCTCCGCTGGGCCTTTCCTGTCAAGCACCGCTCCGCTGGGCCCTTCCTGTGAAGCACCGCTCTGCTGGGCCCCGCCGTCTCAAGCACCGCTCCGCTGTGCCCTTCATCTCAAGCACCGCTCTGCTGGGCCCCGCCGTCTCAAACACCGCTCCGCTGGGCCCTTCCTGTCAAGCACCGCTTCGCTGGGCCCTTCCTGTCAAGCACCGCTCCGCTGGGCCCTTCCTGTCAAGCACAGCTCCGCTGGGCCCCGCCGTCTCAAGCACCGCTCCGCTGGGCCCTTCCTGTCAAACACCGCTCCGCTGGGCCCTTCCTGTCAAACACTGCTCCGCTGGGCCCTTCCTGTCAAGCACCGCTCCGCTTGGCCCGCCGTCTCAAGCACCGCTCCGCTGGGCCCTTCCTGTCAAGTACCGCTCCGCTGGGCCCTTCCTGTCAAGCACCGCTCCGCTGGGCCCCGCCGTCTCAAGCACCGCTGGCCCATTGACAGTGCCGGTTCTGTGTCGAGCTAGTGTTCACGCTGCACTCTGGGCACCCTGCCTCCTCCATAACCAGTGGAGTCTGTAATCCACCTGATGGACTGTGGCTTTGCACTCCCCAGGATGGTACAGTGGGCAACCCACCCACTGTAGAGACTTGAGAGACTGTGGCTTTGCACTCCCCAGGATGGTACAGTGGGCAACCCACCCACTGTAGAGACTTGAGAGACTGTGGCTTTGCACTCCCCAGGATGGCACAGTGGGCATGGTGGCCCCTTCGTGGTTCTGGCGTCGTGGACTCATGTGGCTGAGGTGCCCCCCCTTCCCTTCCCCCTGAGGTGCCTGTCGTTTTGTCATCTGATGCCCCAGCAGTGTTCTCTCCAACGGACTCAGGTCTCCTGTGTGGGCTTTGCCCATGTGTTTGGTGGACATTGGCCCACGGACTGTGGATATTAGAAAAACTGAGCTGGACTTATTGACTTTGTACATAGCTTTCGCACTGTTCATTATTTATGCTTTGATATTTAATTTCGTAAATTTTACATGACTTCAATGAACCTAATTTTTACATAAATTTAACTTCACATTTTTACTATGTCTTTGCGTTTTTCAGGGGGGTTTGGGGGTGTCACTCAGTTGTTGCTCTGCATTGGTGTGTTGATGGTTGGGGGGGGCGTATGTGTGTGCCCGTAACCTTTCGTCCTCCCCCCTCCCCTGTGTCGTAGGTACAGTACTCACCGTTGTCTTCTGCGCCGAAGTTCGTACTCGTGGTAGATGAGCAGGTAGACAATAGCTGGTAGGATGTTTAATTCGGGCTCCATGCTGTCCTCCGTCCTCGTGGAGTGTGTAGAGGTGAGCGTTTTCCCGTTCATAGTCTGTTTCCGCCGTGTTTTTATCGGCGGTGCTCCCGCCCCGGAAAAGGTGGCGGATCGGTGAGTTGTGATAGTGTGGGCGGTACATTGTCTGCCGCCTGCCTGTTGGCGGTGACCGCCGCGTTGTTTGTCTGTCCCGCCGTGGCGGTCGGAGTGTTAAAGTGGCGGGCTGTGTTGGCGGTTCCCGCCGGGGTCAGAATTCAATTTTTTGGACCGCCAGCCTGTTGGCGGGTTGGCCGCCGCTTTATCACCGACCGCCAGGGTTGGAATCACCCCCTTGGTCTGTAACCTCTGCCTGTCCTCATAACATGACGAGGCAGTGTGTGAAGCTTGCCTGGCCTTCTGGTCTAAACTTTTGCTTCAACAACGAAGGGAACTCGAGTGGCCCCATCCCACCAGGCAGTTGCACTAAGCAGAAGATGTGCCTGATATCTTTGGCGAGCAGTCAATCGAGCTCCAACCGAAAGAGGACTTTGAGAGCACAGAAGCTCAAGATGTGCCCATGGACATCCCCATACTACTCGCCAGCAGCAGGGAAGCCTCTGACTCTGACTGCCATACAACAACATCCAAAGGGCACATGAGTACTCCACCAAAAGCTATACAGACCCCCACTAAACCATCAACAATGGCTCATGGAATACAATTGCCCTCGGAACATAGAGGTACCCATAAACAGGCAAAGGAGCCTAACCAGGCACCTAAAGGTGTTGAAAAGCCAAAGAACTGATCACACCAAAGTCAAAGCCAGGCTTGATGCGGGCATCGAAAACAAAAGCTTCTATGTCAGAAAAGCACCAAATGGCATTGGACTCTGGAAGGGTAGTTGCAAAACCACCTCTCCCACCAACAGACATGCTACCTAAAAGGAAAAAGACTTTTGAAGTGGAGATCAAGGGTCCAGAACCACCCAATGCCACACACCAGAAATGTAATGATAGAGGTACTAGCCCCATACTGCTTTCTCATTCTCCACCTCCTGCTAATATACCACTTCCTCCACCTTCTCCTTCACCTCCTATCATTCCTATTCTACCAGCATCTGCTACATTACCAATTCATCCACTATCACCTTTCCACTCCCCTTGCGACCAACCACGGGCATCCCCCACACCATATTCTATAGGGGACCTTACCACAGGGTATAACATTGACCCCTCTGAGGCACCATACCTTCCAAATCCACAGGGTGATCCACAGAATGTCAATGAAGCCTGGGAATATTACGACATAGACCCCCTCAGTGACACTGATCCCGATCTAAACCCTCTAAACTCTCAAAGCCAGACAACACAACTACCTTCTATGAGGTCCTTTGTGGAGCTGCACACAGCCATACAGTAGAGATGCACACACTAGAGGATGAGGATCTCATTTTAGTAGAAACATAAAGAATGTCTCAATGAGCAGTACAGTCCTTGCCCATGCTAAAAGGTGTGCTTAAGCTCACAGTAGAAATATTTAAGCAACTGGTAAAATCCGGAGTCCTAAGCCCAAGGGTAGACAGAACCCAATATACATCAAAGGCCAGGTTCCACCAGATTCTTTGGTGATGTATACTGCCAGAAAACAGGCCAATTCACAAGGAACTGGAGATGCTCCGCCCCACTGATACAGAGAGCAAAAAGCTTGATGTGGCAGGAAAACGTGTGGCTGGACAGGCATCCAACCATCTCAGAATAGTAAATTCTGTGTGCCTCCTTTCAAGATACAACAGAGCCAAATGAGATGAGATGCAGGAACTACTCCATCATCTCCCACACCAATACCGGCAAAGAGGGGCAGAGCTAGTGACACAGGCAAACTTATTTCTAATGGCAATACCCAATGTGTACCAGTTGCAGCAGATACGAGTACAAAGGAGGTTAACATCAGTGTCATCATCAGGCGCAACCTATGGCATAGAGTCACTGTTTTTAAGCCTGATAACCAGCAGTATCTCCTAAACTTACCATTTGATGGTAAACATCTATTCCTTTCTATCACAAAAAGGACAAGAAAAAAACTGTGAATGCCACCCAAAAAACAGATAAAAGCTCTCCCTTTATATCAGGCACAACTAGGTTGTTAAAAATTGCCCTCACCCACTGATCGTGGCATGCTTCAGCATTTGGCTTTGCTTCCACATCCCAGCAATAGCCAATGTCAGGGATGGAGCAATAGGGAAGCGGAAACAATACAGAATAAAACAAATAGGGATCTATCATGCAGAAAGTGACAAACAACTGTTAAAACTATCTCATGGGTATCTGGTCCTAATCTTTATTCAGTGATCCCCTGGATAGGTTTAAAAATAGACTTGTGGTGGTGATATCATCCATTCACTTGAAGTTGTCTGCTCTTAAGCTGACATTTTTTGGCCCCATTCATTGCTCATAAGGGTCAGTCGGCCTTCATCAGGACATTAGATCCCCTGTGTCATGCCCCATACCTGTTGTCATATGATCTTGTCGCGTTGGCTCTCATTATCCTAAATGAGACTACTGGATTTCTAGGTGGCAGAGTCGTTCCTGGTGTGGGGGACTAAGTCTGACCCACTAAGAAAGACCCCTTTCACCTTCAATCCGGTTTTGCTCCGGCTAACTAGCAGTGCCTCATCTCTCCCAAGAGGAAGGGATGATTTGGCAACCGAGCGCATAACATCTTAGAACTTCTCAGGGAAGTCGTGGTCACTCAGGTCCCAACCAGCTCTCTCATTTACAGTATGATCTCATATACAAATGACAAAAGCAGTTTAAGTTTTATAGATTGATTTAATAAAACAACTGCATTTTAGATAATAAGGCGTGAGCCACAATAACCAGAACCATACAACACAGTAGGATTGAAATAGTAATGAAGAGAGTGAAACATAAGAATAACGCTATCATAGTGTTAACAGATTACGTTCTCTCTAATTTAGTTCTATTTCGAGCACAGCATGTTAAGCTCTGAGCTTGCCTTTCAGATTCCCTGGGAAGACATCAACCCTCATACCTGAGCAAAGGTCTGTGATCTGGATCAGCATCTGCAACAGGGCAGTCAGTGTCTAGTTGTGGTTCCCTGGTCGGAATCTCCCTCTTACGTGTATTAGGACAAGGAAGTGTTTCTATGACTAACATGTCGATGTGGTAACAAAACGTCCCTACGCAAGAATGTGTATCGTCTACAAACCAAAGACTAAACTCCTACCACGTCTATCGGCAATGTTCCAGACTGTATCCTTGACTGAAGCACAGATTGAGCGAGAATGTGTTATTGAAAACTCCAATGCTGAAGTAGGCTAAACAGTGTGATATAAAGAATAAAACAAGACCGTAGAACTGGCTTTTGAAAAAATAACAGTACGAAGCTGAATAAAATGCATCTAGAGCAAAGTGCACAGAGGCCGATGCTGCGAGCAAAGGAATAAAATGCATCCAGGGCAAAGCACATAAAGGCTTAACGCCTGAAGCAAACGTGCAAAGGCTACATAAACATGGCTACACTACAATCTCACAGAGCTACACATGACCAAAACAGGAGGCGCTTGTCCCCTGACAAATGTGTGACTACAGGGAGGTGCTCCCACTGTGTTCCAATTGAGGAGACAAAGCAATGAAACTCGATGATCCGAAGTGTGTGTACTGATAAGGGACGATTATGTCCAAGCTATCCTGTTGATTGAGATCATATGACACCAGATATGGATGCCTGAGTTTTATAGCGGTCATCTGGGGAATGTGCAGATCTGCTCTACCCCTGGGACCGAAGGAAAGCAACCTAATTTATGAGGCGTCACAAAACATCCTGACCTAGAAATGCCCACTTCCCCGTAGTGGCACTTCTCGGGCAATCAGCCACAAGCCCGTCTCTAATTACAAAACTACCAGGGTCAGTGGTGCAGGTTTGTCATCCTGAACAGCATGAGGTTGTTCCCCTGCAATCTAATATTGCAACCAGACTTAATAAACCTGGGCTTCCCATATCACTGTTTGGGTAGAGCAACTCTCGTAGATAGTACAAACGTGTGGATGTTCGGCACTTCCCATGCATGCATTGCCCCCGGCGGTAACACACACCTGCTAACACAGGTGACACTTCGGTTCAACCACTAACATTGAACACATGTGCCATGGGTTAACCTGAGCTCACAGGTTCTGTTCCTATTAGGAAATATGCAGGGGTAAATATGTGCACTGTGGTCATTACCGTCATGTGCGTCCCCCTATAGGAACCACTCCACCCGACTGTGACCATGTACGCCCATGGTTGGAGAGGCTAATCCCCATCCATACTTGGTTCTGCCAGGGCACTCTAACCTCGCACCCTGGTATCAGTCCCAGTCTCAATCCATATGGATGTGCGCTTTCACTCTGCATTGCCTGAAGGCAAGGACTCCGAGCCCTAGGCTCTTGAATATAAGAACCGACTAAACTTACTTCAGAGAAGTGAAAAATCCGGGGGAACCTCTGCCTATAAGCATTAGGTCCAACACGCGTCCCCCCCAGCCGAAAGTGGTGGAGTCCTACCCAGTATTCAGGTAGTCCTTCTCACAAGGTGGTAAATCCTAGATATACCGGCCGTGTTGGAGTGATTTAACCCGTGGCGTAGCTCCAGCCAAAACTCCATCCTCTGCAGCGAGATGGACCATCGCAGTAGCTTTGGGTTATCTCCCCTCAACCGCATGAGCCATCGGAGCGGTCAGTCGTCCGTTTGAACCAGGAAGTGCATAGCAAACAGATACGGTCTCAACTTCTTCATGTCCCGGAATATAGCGAACGCCCCTCTTTCTAACATGGTCCACTGCTGTTCCCGTGGGAGCAGCAGCCGTGAGATAAAGGCAACAGGCTGATCGAGGCCATCATCATTCAACTGAGAGTGGATGGCCCCAACTCCTTGTTCAGACGTGTCCATCTGAACTGTGAATTCCCAGGAATAATTTGGCACCCTAAGCACCGGCACACTGCACATGGCCTTGAAGGCCACCTGGCAGGCTTCCGTGCAGTTCACGTTCCAGGGCTGCTGCTTTGACGTCAGCTCCTTTAAGGGGGCCACAATCATTCTTACGCCTTTCTGGGTCTTAAGTCTGAAGGGCATGACCCGGAACTGGTAATGCCCGTCCAGGTCAGAGAAAGCCATTTTCTCCCGAGTGGTTTCAGAGAGGGGAAGCTTCCAGTACATGGAGGTAAGATTGAAGGTGTTTAGATACTCGGCAGTGCCCAACCTGTTGATCAATCCACCTGCCCAAGGGATTGGATGAGCATCCCTCCGAGTCAATAAGTTCAGACCGTGGTAATCCACACAGAATTGCAGTTTGGGTGTGGTACCTGCTGCAGCAGGTTTCAGTACGAGCACCACTGGGCTGGACCAGGGGCTGCTAGCGTGCTCTGTGACCCCCGATTCCACATCTTGGACACCTCCACCTGGATCTCACCTTATCTGACAACCAATAAGATTTGCTCTTGATAGGGAGGTTGTCACCAGTGTTCTCGTCATGGGTACATAAGAGGGTTGTCCCCAGAATAAGGGAGAACAGCAAGTGAAACTGCCCCAGTACTCTGCAGTGGTCTTTTTGCTGGTCGGTAGTGAGGGTGGGGGACAGGACTACTCCTTCCAACTCCCTGTTCCTCCATCTGGAGGTCAGGGAGCAGTTTGCTCTCCTCCTCCTCTCCCACGTCCGTCACCATGAGCATGGTGACCTGGGACCTCTTAAAATGGGGCTTGAGACGATTCATATGTAGTACCCGCAGGGACTGCCTCGGGGTCTTGAGGTCTACCAGACCACATAAGGCCCAGACCAACGGTCCTTGAGGGCCCCGGGCTCCAGTGCCTCTATTACCCACTCTTTCTGTCTCGGAGTCAGCTCCACAGGAGTGGTGTTCTGATCAGACCACTCCTTCATGACTTTCTTGCTGGATTCCAAGTTGCGGGAGGCTTGCTTCCACAACTTGTCCATTGGGCGTCTCCTTAGGAGCTTGCTTCCAGCCTTTCCTGACCAAACTCAAAGGTTCCCTCACTGGGTGCCCGAGAGGAGCTAAAAAATGCTAAAAACCTCCCCTTTCTGTTGCACCTCCGGGAAGCAAACAATAGGCATGGTAGAAGGAAAACCCACTTCTTCCTCTGGGCTTTCGGCAGGCCTCTGACCATGCCCTTTAAGGTCTTGTTAAACATCTCAACAAGACAATTAGTTTGGGTGTGGTAAGGAGTGGTAAACTTGTATGTCACCCCACATGCCTTCCACGTGACTATCATGGAAGACAACATGAAGCTTGTGCCCCTGTCTGACACAACCTCCTTGGGGAGCCCCACTCGGGTGAAAATCCCCATAAGGGCCTTCCCCACTGCTGATGCAGTTTTGGTCCATAGAGGAATCGCCTCTGCGTGGTGTGATCCACCAGAACCAGGATAAATCGATGCCGGCAGCTGCCTGTGTATCTGTCGACCCTACGATGTTGATGCCCACCTTCTTGAAAGGGGTGTCAACCACAGGTATGGGATGGAGCGGAGCCTTAGGCTTTCCACCCAATTTACCACTAGCCTGGCAGGTTACACAGATTCGACAGGACACATCTGAAGTCACCCAGCGGTCATCTGGGTAATGTGCAGATGTGCTCTTTCCCCGCGACTGATGGAATGCAACCTTATTTATAGGGCATCAGAACCAGTCCCGACCTAGAAAAGCTCACTTCCCCGAAGTGGCACTTCTCGGGAAGTAATGACAAAACTAACATGGTCAATGGTGCAGGTTTGTCATCTTGAGTTCTATGATACCAAACAGTCTGAGGCCTTTCCCCTGCAATCTAATATTGCAACCAGACTTAATAAGCATCGGCTTCCCATATCACCGTATGTGTAGAGCAACTCTGAGGGGTAGTGCAAACATGCATGGGTGTTCACAGTTCCCCCTCGCACGCACCTGCCTGCTAATGCAGGTGACACATCAGCTCAGCCACCAACATGGTGCTCATGCGCCCTGGATTAGCCTGAGCCCACAGGCTCTGTTCCTATTGGGAAATATGGAGGTGTAAATATGTGCTCTGTGGGTACTACAGCCATGCACGCCCTCCTATAGGAACCGCTCTACCAAGCTTTGACCAGGTACACCCGTGATTGAAGAGGCTAACCTCCATCCATATCTGGCTCTGCCTGGGTACTGTAACTCCACACCCTGGTGTCAGTGCCAGTCTCAGTCTTTCTGGATGGCATGCACACTTTCACTCTGCAAAGCCAGAGGGAAAGGGCTCTGAGCCTTAGGCTCTTGAATACGAGAACTGCCAAAACCTTCTTGAGAGAAGCAAGAAATCCGGTGGAACCGCTGCCTTTACCCGTCAGGTATAAGAACAAAATACAACAAAATCTCACCTTCAGTGCTTGCAAGTGGAGCCTTTCTTAGGCGCAACCCTAGACTCTATTGCCGCCAAAGCCTACCCCAGTCCTGCAAGAGTTCAAAAGTTTCAGTTACCACTGCCTCTTTTTCATCCACATCATCAAGTTATAGTCAAAACAGTGATGGGTTTTCTTGCAGGGACGGCATCATGTATCTCCATAGTTCCAAACGCAAGGCTGCACATGCACCTCCTTCAGCGCTGACTTCAATCACAATGGTCTCAAACACAGGGGCATCTACAAGATCTAGTGTTGGTAGGGCCAGTGACCCATTGCTCTCTGCAGTGGTGGAAAAGCAACAATCTGTTGCAGGGTCAGCCCTTCAAAGCCCCAGTCCTGCAAATGACGATTACGATGAATGTATCCCTAGAGGGTTGTGGGGCACATATGCAGGACCTCACGTGGCACATGGTCTCCAACTCATAAACACTCACACATCAATCACCTATAGCCTCTTGTGATGAAGTTAGCTCTCAAAGCTTTCCAGCAACATCTTCACTACAAAATAGTTCTAATTCATTCTGACAACATGACCTCAATGTACTACATAATAAAACAAGGAGGCACACACTGCATACAGCTCTCGCGCATAGCAAAACAGATATGACACTGGGCCATACATCACAAAACCCACCTACTACCAGAATACCTACCAGGGGTGGACAACAACTTCGTAGAAATGCTCAGCAGAATGCATCAGCTAGTACACTAGTGAGAGATTGACACAACACAGCTCTACTCATTTCCAAAAGTGTTGAACCCCAGAGATAGACCTATTTGCAACATAACAGATTACAAAATGCCAAATCTTCACCTCCAGGTCTTCTCAGCCACAATCCAAATGCAATTCCCTATGGATCAGCTGGTCAGGGATATTTTCGTATTCTTGTCCTCACTCATCTTTTACATGGTTCAGAAGGACACAAACATCCCTCACTCTAATCCTAATAGCCCCAACATTGGTGTGATAAGCATGGTTCAAACCCCTACTGCAACTATTGGTTGTACCACACAAGAAGCTTCCACTTACGTCACGTCTTCTGACTCAAGAATGGGGAACGGCCATACATCCAAATCCCAAGCAATTGAATCTAGCGATCTAGCTCCTCAAATCTTAGAATTTGAATACCTCAGTCAACCACAAGAATGCATGAACATTCTAAAACAAGTTTGCAGGCCAACCACACAGGCCTGCTATGCAACCAAATGGAAGAGATTTATCCATTACTACCTAGCCAAACAACTCCAACCACTTTCTCCAGCAGTGCAAGACCTTGTTTGTTACCTATTTCATTTACAACAATCAGGCCTGGCATATACCTTTAATGGACTAAACTTAGCAGTACTTGCTGCATGCATGCAAAACAGACAATATATGCCACTGCTCAAAATTCCAGTAATCTGAGCATTAATAGAAGGAGAAAAAGGAGTCATTCCACCCTCCATCCCACCAGTACAAATCTGGAACCTTAATAATGTTCTCACTAAACTGATGGGTCCACCTTTTGAACCACCACATTCAGGTGATTTACGGTTCCTCAAATAGAAAGTTGCATTTTAGTAGCTATCACAGCTCTTAGGCAAATAAGCAAACTTCAAGTGCTCATTCTAGAAGAACCTTTCTTCCAAGTCTATCAAGATAAGTTAGTACTCAGAACAAACCCTAAATTCCTCTCTAAAGTGGTTTCCGCATTCGATGCAAATCAAACAGTTGAGCGACCAGTATTTTTTCCTAAACCAGATTCTATAGCACAACGAGCTCTATACACCCCTGATGTTAAAATAGCATTAATGAGCTGCATAGAGAGAACCAAACCCTTTCGTAAAACACAACTCTTCATTGCGTTTTCAAACCTACAAAAGGATTCCCCTATCCCCAAAGATAGAATTGCAAGATGGATAGTAAGATGCATTCAAACTTGCTACCACAGAGCTAAGCGATTGCTACTTGTAGCTCCATGTGCTCACATCCCCTTATCAGGTATCCGTAAAGCAGCTACTTGGAATAACCCACATACATTCACAAAACACAATTGTGTTCATACTTCAGCTAATCAACAAGCTAGAGTGGGTCAGGCTGTATTACGAACACTTTTTCAAACATCTCCATCAGCCACTGGCTAACCACCGCTTTTGCTTCACATTCAATGCTAAGCATATGTATCTATGGCCAACACATACTATGAATGGAATATGTTTCTTATCTTGTAAGCATCTAATCATAGCATTTAGTGCCATAGATTCATATGCACCCACCCTCTTCCCCTGATGCTACTGGCTGACGAACACACTTCTCTACTAAAATGCTCAATCTTATCTTCACTTTACCTGCATGTTTATCCTGTCTTTCATTATACTGCTCCTGTCCTAAGCTCACCCGATGAGCCGAAAAATAATCTAACAAAGGAGCCGATGAACATGCGCAATACAGACTCTATGGGAGGTGTCACAATACCTTGTGACTCAAAAGACTTCTTAGAAAAAAAAAGTTGCGAACAATCGAGCCCAACACTAGATGGCAGGAGTATGCTGAGCATATGAATCTACAGCACTATACGCTATGAACAGATGCTTACAGGGTAAGTAACATATTCCTTAGTCCACCACTGTCGGTCCCAACAAGCTACTTACTAAGACTACTTCTTGACATCTTACAATGGCAATTATACATAGGATGATAGTAACAAATCCATCCCAGCACATCTCCCCACCATCTCTCCCTCCAACCAGTGCCTGCTCAGGACCACAAAGTGTAAATTAAAACTCTCACAATGAATATTCAGTGTGGCGACCAGCCTAGTGCACTATGATAATAAGAAATACCATAAAGTGAAATGCAGTCCTGTTCAAAGTTGTCAGCTTACTTACAATGATAATCTGTGCACTTATCTCGGAGGTCATCATGCATAATATGGAAACACTCCCACAGAGGATAAAAACAAAGGCAACAGCTTCCTAACCATACACTCTATATGGTGTAGCTGCCATCTATGTAGTCGAGTGCTTCAGCGACGCGGACGGGGTGGTATATAAATGTTGCAGTACAATACAGCATTTACTTTGGAATTCAGATCAATCAAGTAAGTATCTGAGGTCAACATATATTTGAGGCTACCCTAGATAATCACAAGCTGCCACTGTCATTTAGTATTATGGACTCCCAGATATCATTTAATCCCTTGCACCATTCATCTAGATTATTCTTCCATTAGTGGAAATATAAATAGTAAACATTTTCATACTGAAATTGCCTAGTTAGGAATTTTCATAAATGTTCCTTGAGTACCAAAAGAGAAAAAAGAATGTCTGTTTGTAGTATCAAATTTTCTATAGGTGCAGTTTTTATTGGTATCTCAAGGCCACCGATCCAACACCCCTTTTGGGGTTCTGTGATTTTTGAGAAATGCAACATACTTCTGAAAATGCAGACTGTATAATGTAAGATTTCACAATGCATTAAAAATTCTAACTGATTCAAGAAATTCAAAACGTCAGATGATTCCTGAAGCCTTCTGTGTCCCAATAAAATGAAGACAGATTGTGTTTTTTAGCAACATTATCTACATATTCATGGAATGCCCTGCTTTTAAAAAAAATGTTTTATTATTTTTTAACAGCAAGTAGTTTATAGACAAATTTGTTCCATACATATGTAGGTTCATACAAACATTATTTCATTTCAGCATTTGCATTTACTTTGCCAATCTACAAGGTGCTACAGTTGTTTTAACCTTTTCTGAACTGTCAGAACTGTTTTGACAGATTCAGTCAAGGTCTACAATCTGGTTTGCCTTGCAGTGTCTTCCTGTCTAGTCAGTGTTGACTGTGTGTTAAAGTGTTGGGTGGCCAAATATGTTTCAGTGAGATGTTGTTTGTCCATAAGATGACTCTACTGAGTTTGAATTTTCCTTGCATCATTTGTCAACAGGAATGCATCCTATTCAGTAATCTGGTGTCGAGACCCATCATGCTCTTGCTGATCTATCATAGCGACAGACTATGGCCATTGACTAACTCCCTCTGCACGTTTGTTAATGGAGGTGCACTATTGCACTTCCATAGCATTGCTCTGTGGCGTGTGGCCAAATTCAGCCCCAGAGCCTCAAATGTGTATGCTATGTTGCTTTGGTTGTTTCTTGGCAGTAGCCTCAGTGTGCATATTCTGAGATTACAGTCCACTTGGAGGCTGGGCACTTACCCTGTGAATGCTGGCACCTTCTTACTGTAAGTTCTGAAGGAGGGGCATGTCCAGAACATGTGATTCAAGTCAGCGCTATTGCACTGGCAGCTGGGGCACATGTCAAATACAGTTTGGAACATTCTGTGCTGAGACAGCTGGGCGTCAGGTATGGCTGATGCAGAATACTGAACAGCAGTAGTTTATATTTAATGTTTCTAGAGAGCAGTTTCAGGTAGCTTAGCACCTTTTGCCAGTCCTTGGCCTATATTTCTTGAATCAGTTCCTCTGTCCACAAACAGCTAATAGACATTAATTGTGCTTTCCTCATGTCTATTAGTGCTTTGTAGAAATGTGTCACCACTTGGCAACAGTAGCTAATGTCACTGCTGTGGCCAGTACTCTGTGTGATTATGGAGTATCTTATTCTGAGGCCCATGAGTTTCTCAATGGCTTTGCTGATGTTTTAAATGTCATGAACTCTCCTGGTGGTACTGGGTACTTGTGTTTAATGGTCTGACGTGCATGACATTTTTCTGCCCTCAAATCAAGAGGATTTGTGATCCTGGCGCGCACTTAGACCCACACTTCTACTCTTTTGAACAAATTATGGATCTCAATAGTAAACCTGGCGAAAGGCCAACTTGGTGTTCATGCAAGTGAGAGAGTTTTATTCAGACTGTGATGGATGGGATACTCTTTCAAAACGTGAGGGATATTCCATCCACCGTAGTATAAGTGGCAGTGACTATAGTTTTGTAATATGGCATACGGGACATCTGTGATGTTTGTGACAGAATAGCCCATCTATGAAACTCTACCTAAGGCCCACAGTACTGAAGAAACAGTGCCTTGCCACTTCTAGCAGCCTGGGATATTTACTGTGTCTACTATATGGTGCAAAAGACCAGTGAGTATGTTCCTCATGTCAGGTCCATCACTTATTTACTGTAATTCTGGGTTTGCTACATCTAACACCCATCTGGCAAACCACTGGAGTTGTTTGCCAGATAATATGATTCAAAATCTGGTACTCCCAGCCCCGCTTCCAAAGCTGGCAACTGTAATTTGCACAATAAGGCTCTATCCATGCACCCTTTCCTAAAAAGCTATCTGAGCAGGCAGTTAATCCCACCAAAGATTCCTGGGCAGACTTAACAGACCGGTGGCAAAATATTACACCAACTTTGGAGGGCTACCATCTTAGACAAAACTATTCTGGCCAGCAATAATAGTGATAATTTATTCAGGAATGTTAGGCTGTCAGGGATCCCTGATCAGGTTTCTGATCACTGTATCTTCATCAAAGGGATACATTTGGATATGCTGGTATCCAAAGGTGACCTGCTCCCAAGGGACAAGGGGATCTGGACGATTCTCAATCTTGGAAACTTTCATCTGATGCACTAGATATAATCAAAACTTCACTTGGTTTACTCTTAAGCTTCACATATCTCCAGCCAGCTTCAATTTAAGAATACCTTGGTTAACATCAGCAGGTGCTTGATGTAATATATAGAAAGACATTGTCAGCATAGACCACCAAAAAAGTCATTAAAAATGACCTCTCATGTCTCTTACTGGCACCGCAGTCCATCCAAGTCACCACATAAGAGTGACCTTCCTTCAGGGTGGAAAGGAAACAAAGGACTCAAGTTCCTCCTCAAGAAACCTCAATAACCTGTCTCTCCGCCTTCAACACCTCCGCCTAAGGTTTGACATGCATTCAAGAAACCTTCCCGTGTTCTGCCAATGAACAGATCATTGACGACATCACTGTTGATGAAAGAATCATCGACCACATCGTTGACGACCAAAACAGTTACAACAGTGTTGACGGCATCCACTACAAGTGCCATCATCGTACTGATAGCAGCCTGTTCCTCGTCGACGACCTCATTGTCGACCAGCTATATTCCTCTACCATCGATGCTACACTCCCGTCAACGACAACACTCCCGTTGACAACCCCAAGAACAGTACCACCAACGATATCAGGAAGAGATGGTTTGTCTTCCATCATCACTGGTTTCAGACTTGCAATTCATGTTAGCAGATTACAGAACATGTTTTCCTCCAACATCGCCTTCTGCTAGGCATATTTCAACACCAGCAAGCTCATTTACTGTACAGCAAGCAATTGTACTTTCTCTGCTGCTTCCTACTGCTTCCTTTATGATTTCAAGGAACCATTTCAATAAAGTGTCCAATAATGATTACATCTGGAATGAGGGCTCCAAAGGTTATGAGAAATCCAGCATCAGTTGCTGCAGTGTTTCCATGTCTTGATAAGAAATACAAAGCCCAAAAGGACGCACCAGCATGTCTCACAGAACATCCCAAACCGCACTCTGTATTTTCACAGGTGGCACAACACAGGTCCGTGGCAGAGAGAAGTGGGCCAAAGGAGAATTTGGACAATAGGTTCTTAGCGCCCCCCCAAATTCAGCGGCCCACTTTTGGCATCTCTGTCCAGTCAAGAGATGTTACTAAAGAACCTGCCCGCTTACCCCATATTTTCGAGCCCCATTTTTAAAGGCCCACAAAAGAAGGTACGGGGCCTGTAAACAAACTTAATAGGGTCAACGATTCACTGTGTGTGCCAAAAAGCCTAAAAGGAGATCACATGGCTGTGCTAGACTCAGCAAGTTTCTTAGACTATGACCTTCCAAAAAATGGTCAGACAATTTACAAACAGAGTGCAGGGAGTCCATGCAAGGCACCAACCCCTCTCAAGTCCATGCAAGGTACCAACCTCTCTCAAGCTGACCTATCTGTGTGGCCACATGGATCTTCAGCTCTGATAGCCTCATCACCTCCAACTGTTGAGGTCCGACAACTAATACTAGGTGAAATCAGAGAGATGAAGTTCTCCCAAAGGGAAGCTCATGAGAAAACCAATGATCATTTGGGCCAGATTAATGCTAATATTCATCTCCTTACAGGTCTCTCAAGTGGAACAGAGAATCTCTGACCTGGAGGACTTCAAGGTCAAATTAGATCCAACAACTCAGATGAATTTATCAGAACTAGTGCAGCTCCAGTTGAAGCTTGTTGGCATTGAAAGTAGGTCTCAGTGATCCCATTTGAGAATTATGGGAATTGCTGAAGGGCGGGAGAACGGTCAGACAGTTACAGAACTAATCACAGAACTCATAACCAAGTATGTAAGCCCCAAAACAGCGTCAAATGACCTTGACTTTACAATCTCATGAGCACATAGCATCCCCTAATTTCGGTCCTCTACCTCAAAATACCTGCTAACTATATTGGTGACCAATGCGAGAAACAACAAACGCTGGCCAGTGCGATCCAAGACAAAGTTTACCATCCTTCTGATAACTATTCTTTCCGATTCTTCTCTGATGTGTCTATGTCTGCCACATGGCGCCTTAAGGAGGCTCTAAGTTGAAGGTTTTCTTCAAACGGCGATTACACATTTTTAATCCTGTGGAGAAGGCCAACGCTTTTTTAAATCAAATCCAAAAAGCTTGAGATGGGGGGAAGGAGCCTGAGAAGGCTAAGCAGTAGTAAGAAAAATAGCTATTAAGTGTATTGAATTCTTACATTTTATGTCCTTGGCTCTTCTCTATTCAATTGTCTTGATTTAGACATCAATGAATTTTGGTAAGATAATAGGCTGGGATGCCTTAGATCAGTCCAAAAAGCAGCCTTGGAGTGCCACATTAAAACACCCAACTAAGGTAGAATGGAAAGAGGTATTGGTGGGGGGTCCAATCACCTGAGGGGAGGGGGTCACCTCCTTGGGAGGCTCGTGGTGGGTGGGGCTCAATGATCAGGAGGAACAGGGGGCTCTAATGGTTGGGTTCTGGAGCAGTGGGGAGTACTCAGAATGAAAAGGAGCAGACTCAAATCAGGAGTTAAATTACTGATGATTAGCAACATAGGGGTGTGTTTACTGAGGTAGCGCTACATATGTACACAGACGGAAGTCCTCATCTTCGGCTCCACCCCCTCTGCATGGGATGACTCCTGGTGGCCTGCCACTCTCGGAACCGCTATGACTCCCACCAACCACGCACGCAACCAAGCATTCATTTTGGACCCCTCATTATCCGTGACCCGGCAGGTCAACGCCATCTCCTTCTGCTTCAACACCCTCCGCATGCTCCAAAAGATCTACAAATGGATACCTACCCTGAACCAGAAGAACAGTCAACCAAGCCCTCGTAAGCAGCAAACTGGACTACGGCAATGCCATCTACGCATGAACCACAGCCAAACTCCAGAAGAGGCTGCAACTCATCCAGAATGCCTCCACACGCCTCATCCTGGACATCCCTCGCCACTGCCACTTCACAGACCACCTGAAAAACCTGCACTGGCTCCCAGTCAACAAAAGAATCACCTTTCAAACTCCTCACCCACGCCCACAAAGCACTGCACAACATTGGACCAGAATACTCAACAGATGACTCTCCTTCTACACCCCGACCCAGAATATCCGCTCCGCCAACCTCGCCCTCGTAACTGTCCCACGCGTACGCAGACCTACAACCGGCGATAGATCATTCTTGCACCTCGCTGCAAAAACGTGGAACACTCTGCCCACCCACCTGCACCAGACCAAAGACCTCCTTACCTTCAGGAAACTTCTCAAGACCTGGCTGTTCGAGCAGGAGCAGCACCTCCTCACCTTCTACCCCCTCCCCTCCTCAGCGCCTTGAGACCCTCACGGGTGAGTAGTGTGTTTTACAAATTCCTGATTGATTGATATGTAATGGGTCTGAAAGTTAGATTTATTTAGTGTAATGTTATGTGTAATGAATGGCAAATAAGTGAAATGGGGGTGGGGGTGATTAGATATCTGGTCCATTCTGCTCCAGAGAAGTTGTTTTTGCAGTGAACCCATCTCAAGAATAATTGCCGAAAGGTGTTTATTTCAAAGCAGTTTTCACATGCTTATTTTGCTTCAGCTGGGCTGGCTGTAAGGGGGGTAGCATTTTTTCTAGGTAGAGGGCTTGACTGGATGGTCGGCAAAGTTATTAGAGACCCTCATGGAAGAATATGGGTTCTAAAACATGCGCTTGAATATTTCTCAAGTACCAGACAGGAGCAGCAGGTTTAGTGGTCGATGCTGAGAAAGCATTTAAGCCAGTTAAATGGGACGCACTGTTTTATGACCTTCAGCAGTTCAGGTTCCCTGTTCAATTAATCTTAATGCTGTGGAACCTATACCAAGGGGCACAAGCAAAGATTTTCATGAATTCTAGCCTTGCGCTAACAGTGACCATCAACAGGGGAACTCGTCAGGGCTATCCTCTGCCCCCAATCCTTTTTACCTTCTTCATAAAGCCCTTAGTGGTCAGGATTCAGGGTAATGAGGAGATAGAGGCTCCCATGTCCGGGATGGCCAGATTAAAGATGTTTGCTGATATTATCATTTTATATTTGAAACCCGACAAGGAGACCATTCAGAGGGTGCTCAAGGAGTTTGAAATTTTTAAAAGGATTGGGGGTTATAAAATTAATCAAAATATAACCAAGCTGCTTCTTTTCAATACTTCAGCTAGCAATCTCCCCGTGTCAGTGCAGCAGCAATTTCGTTCCCAAAGCCCAATGCGTTACTTGGGGGTATTTGTGACAAATGATTACTCCTAACTTCCCCAAATGAATTATTTAGCAATGTTAAAGAAAGTTAAGAGGTTACTTGATAGGGGGGTACTTCTTCCCCTAACATTGATCAGCAGGGTAGCTCTTATTAAAATGTCCATTCTACCTTTGCTCTTATTTCTTTTCTCAAATGTTCCTATCAAAGTCAGTAAGAGTTATTTTGGGGATCTTGGTCAATTTTTTACAAATTTTTGTCTGGAACAAGAAGGCACCCGAGGGTAAAATACTCAGTACTTCTATTAGATATTGCAGAGGGTATGTTGGCCCTTCCCTATGTTCACATGTGTTATGAGGCGGTCTTTTTTAGATGCTTTGGCAAGAGCATTGGATGGAAGGGAGATGGTTGATCTGTTTGTTTATTGACAAAATGATGCAGGAAGCAGTAACTTGTCTGCCAGTTTTCATTAAGACAGCGAAGTTCCCTAAAAAACACTCTCCGGACCGTAGGTCACGATTGTTAGAAGCACATCTAACTAACCATATTCCATTAGGATACATGTATCTTACATTTTCAGCAGTCCCAGTATACTGAGCTCAATTCCTGTACAGCCAGCAACTCCACAAGCTCTGCAGCCATTACTTACACTCCCATCAGTAGATTGGCTCCACAGGTGGTTCAGCTACAAGATCCCACCTCATCTGAGGCAGAAAGGGAAGAAGGTGAACTCTGCAAAGCTTATGATGAATGGAATGATTACGTATTGGCAACAACATCATCTCTGATGCCACTCCCTGTGGATTCCCTTCTGAAGGACATAGGTGGTTTTCACAATCTCCTAGAAAGAGCAATGAGATCATTCGAACTGCCTATGTCTACAAAACAACATGGCTGCTTCCTTTATGATTTCAAGAAATCATTTAAAAAAAGTGTTAGGGGCATGCCCATTACTGATTACATCTGGGACGAAGACTTAAAAGTTATGAGAAATCCAGCTTCATTTGCCACAGTATTACCATGTCTCAATAAGAAAAACAAGTCCTAAGGACACACCAGCATGTCTCACAGGACATCCCAAACCAGACTCCTTAATTTCACAGGTGTCACAGCGGAGGTGTGGGAAACCTTCAACACCACTATCAGCACCTCCAGACAAAGAAGATAGGCGCCTCAGTAATATTGGAAATCGCTTTTCATCCATGTGAGCGCTTACATTAAGAGCAGAAAACTCCCTGGCTGTGCTTGGACGATACAATTGGCAAATATGGTCCAATTTAGCCCCATCCCTGGACAAGCTTACAGAAGACAAAATGTGAAGCTAAGAAAGTTTTACAAGAGGATGAGCGCACCTCATCAGAAATTATTGATGGTGCCATGGACATTGTCACTTCTGGATTCAGTCAACATCATCTCTGATGCCACCCCCTGTGGATTCCCCTCTGAAGGACATAGGAGGTTTTCACCATCTCCTAGAAAGAGCAATGAGATCATTCAAACTGCCTATGTCTAAAAATCAAAATGGCTGCTTCCTTTATGATTTCAAGAAATCATTTTGAAAAAGTATTAGGGGCATGCCGAATACTGATTACATCTGGACGAAGGCTTAAAAGTTATGAGAAATCCAGCTTAATTTGCCAAAGTATTACCATGTCTCAATAAGAAAAGCAAAGCCCTAAGGACACACCAGCATGTCTCACAGGACATCCCAAACCGGACTATGTAATTTCACAGGTGTCACAGCGCAGGACTGGGAAACCTTCAACACCACTATCAGCGCCTCCAGACAAACAAGGTAGGCGCCTCAGTAATATTGGAAAGCGCTTTTCTTCCATGTAAGCGCTTACATTAAGAGCAGCAAACTCCCTGGCTGTGTTTGGACGATACAATTGGCAAATGTGGTCCAATTTCGTCCCATACCTGGACAAGCTTCCAGAACACAAAGTGTGAAGCTAAGAAAGTTTTACAAGAGGATGAGCGCACCTCATCAGAAATTATTGATGGTGCCATGGACATTGTCACTTCTGGATTCAGACAGCCAGCTGTTTGCAGCAGTGCAAAGATGTCAGAGATGGCTCAAAGCTACATTCTTTAGACCAGAGGTCCAGACCAAAATCATAGATCTGCCTTATGATGGTGAAGCCCTTTTCAGCAACACATCAAAAATGCCCTCCAGGCCATAAATAAATAAATGGATATGGCTAAGTCATTGGGGACCTTACAATATAAAATGTTGCCCTTTCGGGGCACTCAAAGGAGAAGACAACATTCTTATAACGGGGGCTACCAACAATACCTTTATCCCACATATTCCTCAACTAATCAACAATTTTGGCCCCAGTACCAGCAAAGGCAGCCACCATCAGCGGCTTGTAATTGACCCATTGCATGGGGAGGAAAATCGGGATGGCAGGGGAACGATACTAGCCGTGGTCAATGATTTTCCTACAGGCACCGGCTACTCCCCGCATAGCAGGGAAAATAACCAATCATTTGCAAAGTTTGAAACAAATAACAATCGACCAATGGGTCGTACACCTGGTTCAATTGGAATTCATATGGACACCTTTTCTAACCCCACCTCAAACCTCCATACAGAAACATCTGCAACTCCTCAAGTTGAAGGTCAAAAACCATGCTCAAAAAGGAGCTATAGGGAGACTGCCTCTGTCCCAGGGAGGATAAGGTTTCTATTATGGTTTCTTCTTGATTCGCAAGAAGTCAAACAATGGTGACTAATTCTGGCTTTAAGAAACATAAACAAATATCTCAAGAAACAGTCGTTACACATGGTTATATTACAAGATCTACTGCAGCTCCTGGACCAAGGAGATTACATGTCATCCCTCGATCTTCAGGATGCATATTTTCATATCATTATCCATTTAAAACATAGAAAATTACTAAGATTCACAGTAGCCGGCAGCCGTTATCAGTTCGGGGTGCTCTTCTTCAGCCTCAAATCAGCCTCTCACATTTTTACAAAGTGCATAGCACCTGTAGCAGCCTTCCTCAGGCAACACAAATATTAAGTTTTCCTGTAGCTCGACAACTAGTTTGTCAAGGCCCCTTACAACCAGTCTGCATGGACGTCCACAATGGCATGCATACACCTATTCAGCGAGCTGGGCCTTACACTCATTCCAGAGAAGTTGGTCCTTCAGTCGTCATAGCGGATAATATTCCTAGGAGCCACACTACACACAACGCTCAACAAAGTGTACCCAAAAACAGAGAGACAACAAAAACTAATGACTTTAGTAAAATTAATTCAAAGAAAAAAGTCGCTTTCTGTTTGCCTCTACACATCCCTGCTAAGAATAATGTTGTCCTGCATCCATCTAGTTCCATACTGTCATCTAGGAATGTGTTGGCTCCAAGACAAATTAGACATTCAATGGATACAAGCTACAGGTACCTGCGACAACCTCATTCAGGTCACCCCGGCAATGGTCAAAGCTCTAACTTGGTGGACGCAGCTAGCAAATCTGCCAGTAAGTCTGACCTTTTTAACTCAAGCTTCGCCTTTGGTCATTACCACAGATGCTCCCTTAGAGGGTTGGGGATATTACCTCCAGGATCTGCAGGTCAGTGACAAATGGCCACCTTCTTATTGCTGCTTCCACTTCAATCTACTTGAACTTAGGGCAGTGCATCTAGCTTTGCAAATTTTCCTTGCCAGAATACAGAATTTGACAGTGCTAATTCATGCATACAATGCAACAACGATGCACTACACCAACAATCAGGATAGCACAAGATCTTGCCTGCCTTTCCAGGAAGCTCAACTGATCTGGGAATAGTCTGTCCATCATAGGGTGTTTTTATGTGCAGGACATGTGCCTGGGAACCATAATGCTATAGCAGACACTCTGAACAGACTCAAAACATCTTGCTGTGAGTGGGAACTGGATGAACAAATTCTGGACCAGATTTTCCTCTAGTGATGGAAACCTAACCTAGACCTCTTCGCGACTTCCCAGAACAGGAAATGCTGGTTCTACGCAAGCTGGCATCGTCAACACTGGTCATGTGGGAATGCATTTTCGATTGCATGGTCTTGAATCTTTGCCTACATCTTTCCTCTGATTCCTCTCCTCCCAAAAGTCCTCAGAAAACTGAAGGCATAACCATGCAAGATAATTCTCATAGCCCTAAACTTGGCCACGCCAGCCTTGGTTCATGAAACTACTCATCCTCTCACAGAGCACCGCATTCGACTGATTCCAATCCTTTCTTTGCTGACAGGATGAGCTAGAACCAAGTTCGGCATTCTGACCCTAAGCCATCAGCCTGGTTCTGTAGGAACATACTAGTCAGAGGCTAGGCAGGCAGTACTAATAAAACCTATTGCCTCAAGTGGAAAACATTTTGCATATGATCCCAAAGAGCTAATATACATCCCATTAAATCTTCACCCGAAGAGATTCTACCTTATCTTCTACTCCTTGCGCAATCAGCTCTGGCTCATGTCTCCATTAAAGTTTGCCTAGCAGCAATTTCTTGCTTTAGGCGATTATCCAAAACACCATCACTATGGTCTACTGCTCCTTAAGCAATTCCTCCATGGGCTTTTCAGTGCATTCCTGCCAGTGAGGCCTCCTCCTCCAGTTTGTAAGCTCAACACTGTACTTCAAAGTTAAGGTGAGATTGATTCGAACCTATCCATAGGGTGGATATCAAACTTCTCTCTTTGAGGGTAGATCTCCTTGCTTTAACCTCAGCAAGAAGAGCCAGGGAAAATCAGGCTTTCAGCATTTCTGGGACAATAAGGTTAATCTATGCACAAACCCTAAATTAATTCCGAAAGTCCCATTAGTCTTTCATCTCAGTGAACCTGTGGTTCTCAAGTCCTTTTTTTTTAACCTTCAAACGCCAGCTGAATGGGCATTACACTGTTTAGGTTTTTCCCTGATCAAAACAAAGCATCTCTTGATGAATTTCCAGTGCCATTCTATACTGTCACCAGAAGGCTGGCAGACCTTTAACCACAAAAGTGCATGCTCACTCGACAAAAAATATGCCTACTTCCATAGCATTGCTTGCTGGTGTGTCACTGCCAAATAACCTGCTGAGCAGCAACCTGGAGAAGAATGCACACTTTTACGCAACGCTACTGCTTAGACTCAGCAGTTCTCAATGATGTGGCAGTGGGCCAAGCAGTGTTAAGACATATTGTCCAGTGAAGGTGAGCCATCCCTGTATTCCTGCCATCCACTTACTTGTTACGTACATTTTATTTACTATTTATATGTATATGTATACTGTGTATTTCTATAGGGAGATGTGTTCCATTTAAAGGAAAATGTGCGTTTCCCTGCCATTTAGTCTTATTCAAGCATGTGAATCTAAGAAAGTTCCAATACTGGAGTAAGAAAATAAGTTACCTGTAATTGTAGTTCTCTAGTATTGGAGTCTTTCATAATGTCACATGTGTCCCACACCTCCTCCCCTGGGAAGCTGACCTTCTATCTCTCAGTACATTTACACCTGTTCTCACTCATGCTCAAAAAGTGGAGGGACTAGAATTTCTCACAGGAGTGTTCTAAAGGGTGGTGCAACCTGGTTGGTTGAGACTTGACTTTAATACTTTTTTAAATAATGACTATGAGATCTTACTAAACTAAAAGGCCTAGGGCCTCTATGATCCATGCCTATCATTATATTACTTTCTTAAAGGACCGTGGCTTCCCATCTCGACAACAGGGAATGGTTCAAGCTTGTGAATCTATGAAAGATTCCAATACTGGAGAACTACAGTTACAGGTAAGTAACTTAGGGCCAGATGTAGCAATCTCCACATTGGTGATTCGGAAATTGCGAGTCGTGCGACTCACAATTTCCGAATCGCAAATGCGGATGCAGAATGGTGTCTCAGACACCGTCTGCGAATCGCTATGAGGTCGCAAAAACCCACCTTATTAATATTAATGAGGTGGTCGCATTTTGCGACCCCATAGCGAGTCCCTGCACTCACAGGGATGGTGGCCTGCTGAAGACAGCAGACCTCCATGTCTGTGACTGCTTTTTAAATATAGCTGTTTTTTGTTGTTGTATTGCAGCCCGTTTTTGGCAACATTCACAAAGGGGAATTGGTCACCACCAGTGTGACACTGGTGGTAACTGTGAATTGCTTTGCGACTCGCATTGCAGTGCAGTGCATTGCAGTGCGAGTCGCAAATAGGAAGGGTACACCCCTTCCTATTTGCAAGTCGCATTCACATTTTGCGAGTCGATACCGACTCGCAAAATGTGAATGAGTATCGCGATGAGCATTTTGCATGGCGCAAACTGCAATTTTCGCAGTTTGCACCATGCAAAATGCTTCCTACATCTGGCCCTTATTTTCTTATTTGCAAAGGAAATCTGTGGCTTTTGCAGAAGCCACTTTCAGGTACTTGCTTATGGAAGGTGTAGTTCCAATAATATCAGTTTCATTTTCAATAACAATTCCAAAAAGTCAAGTCCGTCACACAATTTACTGATTGCTCAGAATAAAATTAAATGAGTAAACAACTAAACGGTTGATCCTTTTGACCATTTTCCCAGTCAAGCCTCAATGACATTCATAATATCCTTTGTTTTTAAGATTCTCGCTCTCGGAATTTGAGTCGTTACTGATGAAATTTTCTCTCTATTTAGTGGTGGAAGTTATTTACTATCACCTTTAGTACCAAACTGTAACTAAATATTGATAGTCAGCAGAAGGCAGGGATGAATTGTGGGGATGATTTCTACCACTGGAAAATATTCACTCTGTTGGAAGATCACCACACATACTTTAGAATTATAGGGTTATACCAAAAAGAATTTGCCTCCAAATTTAGTCGATAATAATATTTTTCACATTCCTAACATGTGAGAAGTTGGGTTGTTGGTTGACTAGGATGTGAGCCCTGGTCAAGCAACAGCCACAATCCCTTGCAGGATGAACCACAAAAAGTCTCTAAATTAACCTGTGCTTAGCCCTGTGTAGCTTGGCATAAAAAACAGTCAGGCTAGACTTAGAGCCAAAGTGTTAAGTATTTATAAATCACACAAACAGCAATACAGGAAAAAGACAACACAATAAAAACCCCAAACCAATTTGGTAAAATATAATGCATTGTGATAAACTATTTGACACCAAAATCATCAAATCCAATTAGTAGAACCAGAGATGTGAATTTCTAAAGTTTAAGGTTCAAAATATCAAGTCCTCTGTTTTAGAAAATGGCCGCAAGGGCACCTTTAGCACCACAACAAGGATCCTGCAGTGAATAGAGACCTCTCAGGTGCTCAAGACTCACTCAGGCTGGGTTCAGGTATGGGTTCAAGATTTAGGGAGCATGTTATTTCCCTGTGGCTCTGAACAGGAGGCCAGCTAAACTAGTTATTGGAGTCACTTCTGAAGTCCTGGGTGCAGGTGAAGATGCAGGGCTCCCCAGCAGGGCTAGCCTCTGAAGGTTCAAGGCAGGCTACAGGTACAGAAGCAGTCTGTCAGAATGCACAGCAGGTCACAGCAGCCAGCAGTCCTCTGAGAGTCTTCCGCAGGTCCATTACTGAACTGAGGAGTAGGTCTGAGAGCAATGGTCCTAGAAGTTGGGAGACATTTCCGGAAGGGGTCTCTGAAGTTCCAGGAGTTTCAAGTCTCACCTGCACTAGCTTCTAGCTAACAGCTCTAACAATACAGGGTTGTTAAGCCTATTGTGTGGTAGCAGAGTTCAGCCTATTTAGGTGTAAGTGGGTATAGGAGGCTGGCCTGGTTTGTAGTGGATACCTGAGGTACTTACACCTTATACCAGGTTCAGTTATCCCTTATTAGTGAAATGTAGGCAGTGTCTAGAAGCCAGGCTGTCTAGGGGTAGTGTGGATGAGCAGCCAAGGCCTAACTAGGAGACATGCAAAGCTCATGCAATACCACTGTAGTCACACAGTACTCACACACATGAAAGAAAATAGTCAGTGTTACAAAAATAAATGTACTTTATTTTGGTGACACAAATGCCAAAAATACCATAGAGACTATACTCCCTTAGAAGGTAAGTAATACACAAATTATATACACTACTATGCAGAAATAGCTGCAAAAGCAGTTAGAAAACAGTGCAAATAGTGAAAATCACAATAGTTCGAAATGGTCCTGGGGGAACACAAACCATATACTAAGAAGGTGGAATGCGAAAGTCAGTTTCCCACCTAGGCAAGTGTAGTGTGTAGAGGGAAGCTGGGAGTATTAGAAAACACCAAAGGTAAATAATAGAACCCACCCCAGAGCCCAGGAAAGCAGGAGAAAATCACAGTAACTTTCCTAGAACACACAAGAACAACAGAAAGACGATTATTCAAGAACCAGAAGAGACTGCAAGACACCAACAATGGATTCCTGGACCTGAAGACCTGTAGAAGAAAGGGACCAATTCCAAGAAGCACTGAAGAGTCCAGGGAGAACAGGATCCCCTGCTAACCCGGATGAAGGTGCAAAAGAGGAACCACCGGTGAGGAACAACAGTCAGTATTGCACCCAAGAAGACAGATACAGGTTCCTGGTTGGTGCAGAAGATGTCCCACGCTGGATGGATGAATGCCAACAAGCCTTGGCACATGCAAAGCATACGGTTAGTGGAAAATGTGGCTGCCCGGGACCAGGAGGGATCTGATGGACCCTACCCAGGAGTATCAGGCAGAGGGGGCTATCAGCAACTCAGAGAGCTCTCAGAAGGCCAGGCAGCGCACACAGGAGTCCCACAGCACGGGGACAAAGAAGGTACAAAAGGAGGCCCATGCAGCACTACACAAAGGGATCCCACACTGCCGAAGAACCACTCAGGAAGCTGTGCGTCACAGGATAGACTGCTGGGTTCCAGAGCTGCACGGTGCATGAAGAACTTCGCGGAAGGGTGCTAACAAGCCTTGGCAACTGCAAATCACGCGGTGCATGGGGGTACTGTCTTGCGTGGGGAGGCAAGCTCTTACCTCCAGGCAAGCTCCACCAAATTTGGACAGTTGGACGTCAGAACCATCGGGACCACTTTAGTCTAACACCTGTGTTGCTGGATCATACACTTCTTCAGGAGAGGGGACCCACGCCGCCGGTCGTCACTGCAGAGGAGCTGAAGCAGGGAAGTGACTCCTTCACTTCAAGGGAGTCCTCGGAGGATGCGCGACCTGGAAAAAGTTGCAGTTGCTGGCAGGAGCTGAAGATACAATGTTGCAGAAGTCATCTTTGCTTCTTTGTTGCAGTTTGTAGAGTTTCTGGGGGGTCCAAATGCAGTTTCTTCGGTAAGAAGGTGAAGTAAAGTATGCAGAGGATTCCTGCTGGAGTCTTGCAATCTGAATCTGAAGAACCACCCAAGAGAGAGACCCTAAATAGCCCTGACAGGGGGATTGGTCACCTATCAGGGGAGGGCTCTGATGTCACCTACTGGCACTGGCCACTCAGATGCTACCACAGTGCCCTGCCAACTTGGAATCCAATATGGCAAATCCCAGGGACCCTCTGGAGGAGCTCTGAGCACCACCCCTGGGGTGGTGATGGACAGGGGAGTGGTCATTCCCCTTTCCTTTGTCCAGTTTGACGCCAGAGCAGGGACTGGGGGTCCTTGAACCTCTTTAGTCTGGATTGTGCAAGGAGGGCACCACCTGTGCCCTTCAAAGCATTTCTAGAGGCTCTGGGAGGCTACCCCTCCCATGCCGGTAACACCTATTTCCAAAGGGAGAGGGGGTAACAGCCCTCTCCCAAAGGATATCCTTTCTTCTGCTTTCATGGGCTTGAGCTGCTTGAGCAACAGGAGGGCATAAACCTGTCTGTGAGGTGGCAGCAGCTGGGGCTGCCTGGAAAACCTCAGAAGGCTGTAATTGCAGCACCGTGGGTCCTCTAAGGAGTCCCCAGAGTGCATGGAATCCTACAACCAATACTTTCAAAAGCCTTGGGATATGATTCCACCATGTTTGATACCAAACATGGCCATATTTGGAGTTACCATTGTGAAACTGGACATAGGTAGTGACCTATGTCCAGTGCATGCGTAAAATGGCGTCCACGCACTCACGAAGTCTGGTAAAATTGTCCTGGAGGTCGTGGGGGCACCTCTGCTAGTGCAGGGATGCTGTTACACACAGGTACTCTGCACCCTGCCTTCAGGACTGGAAGGCCTGCAATAAGGGTGACTTATAAGTGACCTAGTTCAGTATAAATGGCACTGAATGGGTGCAGGGACCATTTCACACAGGCTGCAATGGCACTCCTGCAGAAGCCTTTGCATGGGCTCCTTATGGGTGGCAAAAGAAATGCTGCAGCCCATATAGATCTCCTGGAACCCCAATGCCCTGGGTACCTAGATACCATATACTAGGGGCTTATAAGGAAGGGCCAGCATGTCAATTTTGGGTGAAATACTGGCTTACAGTGACAAAATGTAGAGGAAAGAGAGCATAATCACTGGGGTCCGGCAGAAATTGGGGGTGACATGCCAAAAAGAGGGCACTTTCCTTCACAACCCCCCCCCCCACCAAACGAGGGACAATAAGGCTATCCTTGCTCAGATGAGTCTTCATTGTTTAAGTGGAAATATCTGGAGAGTCCATCTGCATTGGAGTGGTTACTCCCAGGTCCATGTTCCACTGTAAAGTCCACCCCTTGTAGGGAAATGGACCACCTCAACAATTTAGGGTTTTCACCTTTCATTTGTTTTAACCAAAAGAGAGGTTTGTGGTCTGTTTGAACAATGAAGTTAGTCCCAAAGAGGTATGGCCTCAACTTCTTCAAGGCCCAGACCACAGCAAAGGCCTCCCTCTCTATGGCTGACCAACGCTTTTCTCTAGTGGTCAACCTTCTGCTGATAAAAGCAACAGGTTGATCCTGGCCCTCTGAATTTAGTTGTGATAGCACAGCCCCAACCCCTATCTCTGAAGCTTCAGTTTGGACAATAAACTTCTTTGAGTAGTTTTGCCTTTATAGGACAGGGGAAGTACGCATAGCCTACTTTAGCTCCTCAAAAGCTTTCTGACAGCTTGCTGTCCACAATACCTTTTTCGGCATCTTCTTTGAGGTGAGGTCATTAAGAGGGGCAACAATGGAGCCATAGTTTTTAATAAACTTCCTGTAATACCCAGTGAGATTAAGAAAGGCTCTGGCCTGGGTCTGTGTTGTAGGGGGAGATCAGTCTATAATAGTCTGGATCTTCCCCTGTAGTGGTTCAATCTGTTCTCCACCTACCAGGTGTCCTGGATAACCCACCTTTCCCTGCCCTATATGGCATTGTGAAGCCTTGATAGTAAGGCCTGCCTTTTGCAGGGCCTCCAAAACGTTTCACAGGTGGACCAGGTGGTCATCCCAGGTGGAGCCCCTTGAATATATCCCTAGCAGCGGTGAAGGGACACAATTGAACCGCCGGAATGGCTGGGCGGGAGCTGCTTGCCCCGCTGGGCAACGCTGAAGGAGCGGCCGATTGCTGCAGTGGCTCCGGACCCTCGGATGCTCCAGGGCCGACCGGAGCCGTGCCCTGAATTGAGACCGGGAGCGACCTCCCCTGGGGCGCGCCTCCCTCCGGGGGTTCCCCGTGTGCAGCCGGGCCGTGGCCGAAGCGGAGAGGGGGAGAACACCCGAACACGCGGGGGCCTCACGTGCAGCCGCCTCTCTGCCTACGGGCGGATGCCGCGGGACCGCGCGGAGACAGCAGTGGGGTCTCCCGGAGTGGCGCGCGGCAACTGTGAAACACTGGGGGCCTCCCCCCCCCGCCGCCACTCTGCACTTCGAAGTGGCCTTGTGTGACCTGCGGGCCATGCAGTGGGGCCGGGCCCTGCTCAGCCCTGCTCGCCTTTGGACCAGGCCCCGCCAAGGGACCAGAAACAGGAACGGTGGTCCCCCGAGGCACACGTGGAGGGGACAGGACGCGACCTGGCCTACCTGCTGTGGAGACGGCCGCGGTGAGATCACGGCTGGAGGATCCCTGTGGTCAAGGTGAGGAGGAATTGTCTTGGTCCGGAGGGGTGGAGGTGCGGCTTATTCTCAGACCCCCTCCTCCCGCCCAGGCGGGTGACCACGTTCCTCAAGAAGAGGGGAGCGCTTGACCCCCGAATAACCACGGGCGCTTAAGGAAGGTGGACCGGCTGTCTGATTGAGCACCCTGTGTGGTGGGGCACCCAGGCCCTAACCCCGACGCCTGTATCAACCTGAGGACCCCTGATCAGGGATCCTGTGGCCTAGAGGTGCCCTTTTGTGGCCTAGGCAGAGCTGTTTTGACTGCCCTTCTGGCTCCAGGAGGCTGCCTGGGGCCCTGGCATTGCACCTTGGGGGTGACCTGGCGGCCTGAGATTGCTTCTGGAGGGAGCGGGACTCCAAGTCGTGCTGTGGACCGCCTGCGTGAGTTGCCCGGTTGACCCACGAAGAAACATGGGGAAAGACAGAACGACCAAACAACCACCGGCATCTCAGCAGAGAATCGATCAATTTACCATGCTGGCAGCCTCTCGCGGAGGTGAAGATGCGATGTCTGGCAACCCCCCCGCAGACGGAGTAAATGCTATCCTTCAGGCAATCCAGACATTGCAGTTGGCAGTGGAAACTAAAATTGGGGAAGTGAAAGAAGACATGGGCCTTATAAGACAGGATCTCAGAAATGCGGTGGGCCGAATCACTGAGGTTGAGGGCCGTGTCTCCCAGACTGAGGACGACTTGGCCGACCTCAGGACCAAGGTAGCCCAACTACAAACTCGAACTGGTGAACTTCATCGCCACGCTGAGGATGCCGAAAATTGCTCAAGACGAAACAACTTGCGCTTCGTTGGCTTCCCGGAGGGAGCCGAAGACAGCAAAACAGCCGAATTTCTGGAGGGCTGGGTCATGTCCTGGATACCGGAGCAAGCTCTCTTGCCCTGGTTTGCAATTGAGCGGGCACACAGGGCCCTCGCTCCGCGACCGCCTCTGGGAGGACCCAGAAGACCTTTGATAGCATGTTTTCTTAATTTCAGAGACCAAGACAATATCCTCGAAGAAGCAAGACGCCCAACTGGCCTCCTTTGGGATAAGCACAAAATCCAAATTTTCCCCGATTACACCCGTGAGGTCCAGACCCGACGTCGGTCGTACGAAAAAGTTAAGCAAAAGCTCAGGGCGATGCAACTATCCTATATGCTCCTCTTTCCTGCCCGCCTAAAAGTTTTCATGGCCGACAAGGCACATTTTTTTAAGTCACCCGAGGAAGCATGGGACTGGCTTACAGAGGAGGGCATTGGGAGAAGGAAGGGTCCCCGAGGCCCGGCTGGGGATCCCCCAGAGGGTCGTCTCAGCCCTCGACTGGACGCGAGAAGAGGCCAGAAACGCACGAGGTCCCGACGCGGAAGACAGAGGGGTGCGATTGACTCACCAGATAGAAATGCCGAATCAAAAACCTTCTCCCAGTCGGATGTGGTCCCTGGGGGCTCTCTGGTGGCCCTAGCCCCGGCGCAGGAGTTGGAGGGGTGCCGCCTGAGCCAGTCCCCTGTACTTAATTAGCAACAGACCTGCACAATGGGCTGGGAAGTACTGGAAATGATATACCCTGCCTGGCGCGGGCTTGGTTGGGCGGGTGCAGAGGCGAGAACTGTTCGACAATTACCGTTGTGCCTACTGTTTAATACAAAGGGCACAGCTTTCAACAACTGATTGCATGTAATCCGTACAAATGGAGGGGTCCACCACTCCACTCTTGTGACAGTCCCTCTGACCGGGACAATTTGGTTGGGTAGTTGGGTGACAGATGCTTCCAGGGTAGAAGTATGGGGTGGGGGGGTTGGGGGGGGTTGAAGCTTTTGCTAAGGTTTAGGAATGTTGTTTTACTAAGTTTCTTTTGTTGTTGTTGTTTTTGTTTTCGTTCTAGCGGCCATCATCCTTCCTTTCTTCCTTGCTTGGTACGGTTGTTCCTGGGTCCCTGGGTGGGAGTTCGACATCACAACACATTAACACAATGATACATGGCCTCCGTTGACCCAGGTTCTCTCATGGAATGTGAACGGCCTGCTGGACAAGATTAAGAGGTCCGCAGTGTTCAGTTCCTTGCACAGAGATGCACCCTCAGTGGTCTTGTTGCAGGAAACCCACCTGCTCTGCACTAAATGTCACATGCTGACATGCGGGGGATACGATAAAGTTTATCACTCAGGATTTTCGAGAGGCTCTAGAGGGGTTGCCATCTTACTACATCGCTCGTTACCTATGGTGGTTAGTGCCATGAGATCCGATTCACAGGGTAGATTTGTGGTGGTGACCGGACTACTTTATGGGTCGCTGCTCAACCTTGTGTGTGCCTACGCCCCTCCGGCTGGGTTTGACACTTTCCTACTCACTCTCCGTCAAGTATTGGCAGACCTCCACCAGGGAACTATGCTGATAGGAGGGGACATTAACTCGGTCCTAGACCCCGAACTGGATGTTTCCGGGACCATATCGGTCAGCCGGGTTGGCAGGGCATCTAGCCTGAGAGGTTGGCCGGCAGACCTGGGCCTCTGCGAGGCGTGGAGGACCTGGCACACATACCTCAGCTACCCACCAGTCGCAGGCCCAGATTGATCTGGTGTTTGTGCCTGCAGTAGATATATCTGGGGTCACGGGGCAGAAATACTGCTCCGCGGGGTCTCGGACCACTCGCCTCTCTGGATCCAGATGGGGGGTGCTGACCCGACTCAGCGTCCGGTATGGCCCCTAAATGCATGGCACCTGCAGGAGGAAGAGTATACCCAGAATTTAGGATCAGTCCAATCTCCAGGCACGGTCTGGGCTGCAGGTAAGGCCACCCTTAGGGGATACGCCAATCATCTTGTGCGTATCGGGGAGTGTGCCCGTGACTCACGAGTAGTGGAGTTGGAGGCGGAGGCGCTTCGTGTTGAGCGTCAGAATGCACGCGCCTCCTCGGCCTCCTCCCTGAGGCAGCTCACTATGATTAGAGAAGAGATCAGGCAGCAGATGTTGGAAGCCGCGAAACACACCTGGAGAGGGTCAGCGGGCTGCGTCTATGGCTGGGGGCACAAAAACGGGAAACTCCTGCACTGGCTGGCCACGCGACTGTTAGCAGACAGAGTTATTCCCGAAATCACGGACAGGTCAGGAACACTCGCTAAGACGCCCAGAGATATCGCACAATCCTTTGCTTCTTATTATACACAGCTATACGCAGAAAAACCCCGACCCACAGCTGAAAGGGAGTCCCCTCTCCTGGACAACATCGTCCTTCCCAAGATCTCGCAGGTGGCCAGAGACAGCCTGGATGGAGCCAGCACACTCACAGAGATCGCAGAAGCGATTTCTAGCTTGTCATCGGGCAAGACGCCTGGCCCGACGGCTTCCCAGCGGAGCTCTATAACAAATGTAGTGAGATCCTGAGTCCCCACCTGCTCAATATGTACACAGAGGCCGAGAGAGAGGGTTGCTTCCCCTCCGGAATTGATCATGCCACAATAGTGGTGATCCCCAAGTCCCAGCCCCCATCACGCAATTGTTCTGCGTACACACCTATTTCTCTCCTGAACACCGAAATCAAGGTGCTGTCGACTGTGCTCGCTTCCAGATTGAGAACGTACTCCCTACATTGATACATCCGGACCAATGTGGATTTATGCCCGCACGCAGCACTAGGCATTGCATCAGATGCTTACACGTCGCCCTAGCACACCGTGGTACCCTGGCCCAGTCTCTTCTGGCGCTTCTACTGCTAGATTTTGCGAAAGCCTTCGATACCGTTGACTGGACCTATCTGGAGCAGGTCCTACTGGGCAACAGAATCGGTCCGAAGTTCTGAGGTCTCGTGAGACTACTTTACTCTAACCCGACCGTGCGGTCCAGGTGAATGGAGTAGTCTCGGAACCATTCCCCATCCATTGCAGGACCTGCCAGGGATGCCCACTGTCCCCATTGCTGTTCGCACTCGCAATGGAACCCATGGCGAGGCTACTGAGGGAAGACCCCCTGATTGAGGGCTGGTCATGGCCTGCGAGCCCGGAGGACCGAGTAGCTCTTTACGCGGATGACGTCCTTATATTCCTGTCAAACTCAGCACTAAGCGGCCCGCAAATCCTACAACTTCTAGACCTCTTTTCACAGGCCTCTGGCCTGAGTTTGACCCCGGGCAAATCTCTGCTGGTCCCCCTACGTCCTTCCAGAGAATGCATTGACTGGCAGCAGGACATCCCGGTCCGGCATAATAGCTTCAAATACCTCGGTGTGCACATAGCTTTGTTGCCTGAATTAGCATGGGAACTAAATATCACCCCACTTACAAAGAAAATCAAAGGTTTCCTACAGAGATGGTGAAGCCTGCTCCTCAACTTACTTGGTAGAATAGCATTGTACAAAATGATGATACTCCCCAGGATTTTATATGTACTACAAAACTTCCCACACCCTGTGCCCCGGAAGTGGTTCCGAGAACTGGAGGCGATGGAACGTCAGTTTTTATGGCATGGCTCCCGCCCTTGATTAGCACTCAGCACTTGCCAGAGAGATATCTATGATGGCGGGTTGGGAATGTCCAACATCTACTTTTACCATCTCGCAATGCACCTGTTAGTGATCAATGACTGGCTGAGTGGGGGTTGGTCGGACCCGGCCTACAGACTAGAACTCCACACAGTGGGTTACCCCGGCATCTCTGATGCACTGTATGGTGGTCCGTATCTCGAGATGCCCCGGAGGTGACTGGGATGGTCCTGTTGTGTTGGCGAGCGGCGCAGGGGGAATTGGGCTGGTGGAACCGCCTTACCCAGCAGACCCCTCTCTGGCAGGGGAGGCGACTAGCAGAGGTTTCTGCACTGGAAGGCTTCCAGAAATGGGACACCATCGGAATATCCATCCTCGGTGACGTCTGTGGAGGGTCACATATGCGGTCCTTCGAGGACCTCCAAGGACTCTACTCCTTAAATAAGACCCAATTCCACAAATATCTGCAACTTAGGCACGTCTTACTAGTATATGTCCGACCGGGAGTTAGTATCCCAGAATACAGTCCCCTAGAGGCAAGAGTCCTAATGGGAAGCCTGGGCAAGGGGGGGATCTTCCAGATCTATCGCTCCCTACTTACAAACACTGGGGCCTCCCTGGAAGGATTGGAGGGAGATGCTGATGGCCCCCCGAACACTGACCATGACATCCTGACTACAAGTGCTGCAGACCTTCTATCTACATGTAGCGTACCTCACCCCTAAAAGACTGTTCGGGGCAGGCCTCCGGTCCACTGCAGACTGTCCCCGTTGCTCTAATCCTGACGCAGACTTCTACCATATGGTTTGGACCTGCCCAGCTATAACGACATACTGGAGAGCGATTATGTGGGAGGTATCTGGGGTGCTGCAATCCGAAGTGGAGGTGGCGCCCATACCACTTCTGCTGGGGGCCATGGAGGGACAGGGCTGAGTAGAGCGGACCGCACATTCCTGGGGGCGGCTTGCCTGGTGGCCAAAAGGGATATCATGGCGAATTGGAAGGCGGGGTGGCGCCAGCGCTCCCCAGGTGGAGACGAGGATTGGACTGGTGCGCGCAGTGCGAAAAACCTGTGTACGAGGCAAGGGGGTGCCCGAACAAACACAATAGAGTCTGGGGGAAATGAGTGTCTGTACTGGCCAACTAGTATCTCCGGGCCGCACTAGCCGTTTGTGGGGTGTCCCCGGCAGGTACAAATATCTGAGGAGCCGAAGTTCTGTTTGCCCCCTCCCTTTCCCCTTCTACGTGAGAGACCTGAAATTGAATGATGTCCATACTGCTCACCTCATAGTTTATGCTACCCTACACAATGTATTGTTGAGTGTATCAAGCTACGTGTTATTGGAATCTTGTATTTACGTTCTATGGACCTCACCAGGGCTATGACTGCGTCCGAGCAAAATGTCAAGCCGCCATTGTATTATCATGTTGTTTGTTTGTTTCTTTTACTCATGCTTTTCCTCCAAAATCAACAAAAGCTCTTTATCAAAAAAAGATATGCTGCACTGAAAGCTTCCAGACCTTGGAGGACTGTGTTCACCAACCTCTGAAAAGTGGCAGGTACATTCTTCAAACCAAAGGCATAACAGTAAACTGATAATGCCCTCCAATGGTAGAGAAAGCTGTTTTATGTTTTGCATCTTCTGCTAGTTTGATCTGCCAATACCCTGCAGTCAAATCAAACGTGCTGAGATAATTGGCAGATGCCAGTGTATCAATAAGCTCATCTGCCCTGGGTATTGGTTGAGCATCATCCTTTGTGACTGTATTGAGCCCTCTATAATCTACACAGAACCTCATCTCCTTTTTTCTACTTTGAGAATGAGGTTTGGGTACAATCACCACTGGGCTGGCCCAGAGGCTACCAGAGTGCTCAGTCACTCCTAGGTCAAGCATTTTCTGAACCTCTGATTTAATACAGTCTCTGACATGGCCAGGCTGTGTATAAATCTTACTTTTGATAGGTAAACTGTCTCCAGTATCTACGGTGTGTTCACACCAAGTGGTCTGACCAGGTGTCAGAGAAAAGAATTCTGAAAATTGACCCAGTAGGTTCCTGCAGTCCTCCTTCTGCTCTTCAGAGAGGCAGTCTGCAAGAATAACTCCTTCCATTGAGCCATCAGCTGCAGTGTTGGAGAAGAGATCAGGGAGAGGGTCACTGTCATCTTTCTGTCCCTCATCAGTGACCGTGAGCAGGGTTAAGTCAGCCCTGTCATCATAGTGTTTCAGGCGGTTCACATGTAGTACTCTTAGAAGACTCCTAGGTTTCCCTAGGTCCACTAAATAAGTGACTACACCCTTTTTCTCCACTATTGTGTGTGGTCCACTCCTTTTGTCCTGGAGTGCCCTGGGTGCCACAGGCTCCAGTACCCCCACCTTCTGTCCTGGTTGGTATACTGTCAGGACAGCCTTCTGGTCATGTCAATGTTCCGGTAACTCCTGGCTTGCTTGAAGGATTTTAGTGCCCTTTTTCATGTATTCAGCCATTCTAGATCTTAAGTCAAGCACATAGTCCACAATATCTTGTTTAGGGGGCTTCAAGGGTTGCCCCTACCCCTCTTTCACAAGAGCTAATGGACCCCTAACCTGGTGACCAAAAAGGAGTTTAAAGGGGCTATAGCCCACTCCTTTCTGGGGTACCTCCCTATAGGCAAAAAGGAGGCAATGTAACAGGACATCCCATCTCCTAGCTTTTCAGAGAGTCCCATAATCATACCTTTGAGAGTTTTATTAAACCTCTCAATCAACCCATTTGTCTGGGGATGATATGGTGTGGTGAACTTGTAGGTTACACCACACTCTTTTCACATTGCTTTTAGGTACGCAGGCATGAAGTTACTACCTCTATCTGAAATCATCTCCTTTGGAAAGCCCACCCTGGAAAATATTCCCAGGATGGCCTTTGCCACTGCAGAAGCTGTAGTGGTCCTCAGAGGTATTGGTTCTGGGTATTTAGCGGCATGGTCCATTACCACTAAAATTAATGTTTTGCCAGGAACAGTAGGAGGGTCAAGGGGACCAACAATGTCAACCCCTACCCTTTCAAAGGGCACCCCAACCACTGGCAGTAGGATCAAGGGGCCTTTTGTGGTGCCAACAGTCTTACCACTGGCTTGGCAAGTGACACAAGAGCGACAAAACTCTTTTGTGTCTTCTGACACGTGAGGCCAGTGAAAGTAAGGGACCAGTCTGTCCCAGGTCTTGCTTTGCCCCAGATGTCCAGCAAGGGGAATGCCATGTGCTAAGGTCAAAAGAAACTCCCTTTACTGCAAGGGAATGACCAGTCTCCTGGTGGCACCAGATTCTGGGTCCCTGGCCTCTGTGTATAGGAGATTATTTATCCAATACAACCTATGGGTGTTACTGACATCCCCTGCCTCTTGTTTGACAGCTTGCTGTCTTAAACCCTCAAGTGTGGGACAGATCTGCTGAGCCACACTTAAATCCTCCCTGGCAGGCCCCCCTGCACCCAAGAGTTCAGCTATGTGAGCCTGAAGCTCCTCTGGTGTAGATTTTGCACAGGTAGTAGACTCCTTCTCCTTAAAAGGGGAATCTTCAGTGGAGGGAGGGATAGTGGATAACCTTTTACCCTTTCAACCCCTGCCTTTGGGAAGCTCTTGGTTCATTGTTCCAGGATCCAAGTTTCCCTATCCTCTTTGCGCTTTGGCCTGAGCCCTTGTTAAAGCAAAGATATGCCCAGGAATGCCAAGCATTGCTGCATGATCCTCCAACTCCACCTCAACCCAAGCTGAAGTCTCCAAGCCATTGCCTAGTAGACACTGTACAGGTAGGTCTGTGGATACCACAACTTTGTTTGGACCAGTAACCCCCCAGTTGAGATCAACAACAGCCATGGGGTGGCTAACAGTGTTATTATGGGTGTCAGTCACTTGGTACTGATGACCAAGTAGGTGTTGCTCAGGGGCCACCAGTTTTTCAGTCACCATTGTGACACTGGCACCTGTGTCCCTGTAGGCCTCAACCTGAACAACATTTTTAGGGGTTGTTGCTTGTAATTATCCATATTAAGATGACAAGCAACAAGGGTGGCAAAGCCAATGCCACCACCAGAGACTAAAACAGCCTCAGTGGTTTCCCAAACTAAACCGACCCCCACTACACTTCCCAGAGTGAGCCCTTACACCTTTGGACTGGCTATTTGTAGTGTTATTTTTCCTACCACCATTGTTATTACTGGGGGCACTAGTGGAAGCAGTAGGGGCTGTAGTGGTGGGAGCTTTGGTGTTTTTCTTTGGACAAGTGCTGCCACTTTCCCATTGGCCTTTGTTCTTCCACATATAACACCAATGCTTTTTATTCTGATGGTTAGAAGAGGATTTAGACCCACCCCCGGAGGATTTCTGTGGGCCTGATTAAGGCTCCTTGTTTTTATCTTTGTCCCCACCTTTGTCATTAGACTTACCATCCTTATTCTTGTCTTTGTCACCCCGTGTATGAGCTTTCCTTCTCACCCTTGTTCTGAACCATTTTTCTGCCTTCTTTCCCAGTTCTTGGGGAGAGGTCAGATCTGAGTCTACCAAGTATTGGTGTAACAAATCAGACACACGGTTATTCAAAATGTGCTCTCTCAAAATTAAATTATATAAGCCCTCATAATCAGACACTTTGCTGCCATGTAACCAACCTTCTAAAACCTTCACAGAACAGTCCACAAAGTCTATCCAATCTTGTGAGGGCCCTTTTCTGGTTTCTCTGAACTTAATTCTGTATTGTTCAGTGGTTAAGCCAAATCCCTCCAAGAGTGCAGTTTTAAGAATGCTGTAGTTGTCTGAGGCCCTCATTATGACATTGAGTGTAAATCCTGCTTACTGCCAAGCTGTCGGCCTCCAACAAACCGCTGCGGTGGCGGATATCCGTTCGCCATATTATGACACACACACACACCAAACAGAGAGAATACAGCCACATACACAAATCTGCCAGCCCAAAGGTCAATGGTAAACTGTCGGTACCAACACCCATACCGTTCCGCCAACAAATCAACGCCCACCAAATCATGACCCACGAATCACCACAGCAGACATTCAACGGCGATAAACTATTGGCGGTACACACCGCCGCACTCAGAATGGACACCCAAATACTAAAATACACAACATTTGCCAATTAAAAAAACACACACCTGACACCCATACACACGCCACACATATTCCACTGACATCACTATAAAACACCCACCCACATTACCCACAACCCCTTACGAAAACAAATAATTGCCACCAGACAGACATCAAGACCACTGTGACAACTACACACACACACACATACCCATACATCCCTCACGCACTCCACTACGCACACCCAATCACACTATCCAACATCCACACACTTACACACACCACACAACACCCATGGCCCCACAAAGGTACCCCCATTTCACAGATGAGGAGTTTCGGGTCATGGTGGAGTAAATAGTCAGGGTAGAGCCACAGCTCTTTGGAGCACAGGTCCAGCAGATATCCATTGCAAGGAAGATGGGGCTATGGTGGAGAATCGTGGACAGGGTGAACGCTGTGGGACAGCATCCAAGAACAAGGGATGACATCAGGAAGAGTTGGAACGACCTATGGGGGAAGGTACGTTCAGTGGCAGCAAGGCACCAGCTCGCCATACAGAGGGCTGGAGGTGGACCCCCAACTCCTCCCCCACAGCTCACAGTATGTGAGGAGCAAGTCTTGGCATTACTGCATCCTGATGGACTCACTGGAGTAGCCGGAGGACCTGACACTGGTAAGTCAACATTTACCACTTATCACCCCCATACCTGCATGCCATCTCATACCCTCACCCTCACCCTCACTCCCATCACTCCACTCCATCACACACACTGCACCAACACTGATGACTAACCCCAATGCCAAGCCCTGCATGCCATACTAATGCATGGACAGCCCTCCCAGCCCTGCATGGACACTCATCACCAAAGCATGCACAGCATAGGGGTACTAATAATCCCACAATACATCACCATACACATTCAAAGGTGGCAGGGCAACAGCAACGATAGAGGGGAAGATAGGGATGCACAATATGTCACAGGCATGAAGCATAATACATCACTTACATCCCCACAGGTGCCCTAGCCAATCTTGGCATAGAGGAGGTGCCACGACTATACAGTCCTCCAATATAAGATGCCCCCAGTGATGACAGTAACTCTGGACTTCAGGATCTGGATCAACAACCTCGCCCATCAGGGACCACTGGTCAGTCAGTCGCCCCAGCCCACTCACAGCACACCACAGAGCCTCCCCCATCAGTATCTAACACCACAGCACCCACCCAGCATACCCACACCTCTGTCCCCAGGACACATCAGTCAGCAGTGTGCCCACCTGTACAGTCCACACCTCGCCCCCAAGTCAATCAGGGACATGGGATCAGTGGCAGTGGGCACACCGTTCAGGGGACAGGCGCACAGGCCAACAGGGACACTCGGAGGACCGCTGTGCACCAGGGGGAGTACAGACCCAGGGAACCAACTCTCCACGAGGCTCTCACTAATGTCCTGGGGGCTTACCAACATTCCCAGGACACGATGGGCCAGATCCTGAAAAACATGCAGGAGAACAAGCGGCTGCAGGAGGAACACCATCAGGAGATCAGGGAGGACTTGTAGGCCCTCAACACCACCATGATCTCCGTAGCGGGGTGCTGGAAGACATGGACAACATCATGAGGGAATGGACTGCACAGTGGCGGACCCCTACCACTAGCCAGTCTATTGACCAGCCCACCACATCCGCAGCAGGTAGTGGACAGGAGGCCCCGCCTCAGGACCCACAGGCCACCAGCACCTCTGCCCCTGCAGAAGATGAACCACCCCACAAATGTTCCCTGCGACCCAGACAGAAGCCAGAGACACTTGCCAAGACCAAGACCACCACCAAGAAATGAGACCATCCTGATTGTCCCCCTTGTGTCCCTTGTGAACAATACCCTGGACTTTCCTCCACCATCACCTCATTCCATTGCACTTTTCAGTCACTTATTTGCACTGCAATAAACACCGTTGAACACAATTTGAGTTACACTGTTTTATGTTTTGAAAATGTGCATTTTTGGGAACAGTCACATCTAGTACAAATGATCTGAACACTGTGATAGCATACAAATAATGACCTATAACTAGCTGTAGGTGACAGTAAGTTGAGATGCAAAGGAAGTGAATGCCATCATGCTACAGCCACACAGAAAACATCAATAGTCAGTTCCACTGTCTCACCTGTGTGTCATTGGAAGTATTGATGCATAACTGATGTTCTGTTGTCCTCATCCTCATCCTCTGCCTCCTCATCCTCACTGTCCTCAGGGTCCACTGCTGCCACAGGGGCATCTCCTGTCTCCTCCTCCTGCAGAAAAGGCACATGTCATCTGAGGGTCAGGGTGTGGAACATGCAGCATGCCACTACTATCTGGCAGACCTTTCCGGGTGAGTACCACAGAGATCCACCTGTCAGATGGAGGCACCTGAACCTGGCCTTCAGGAGCCCAAAGGTCCTCTCGAATATTCTTCTGGTTCGCCCATGTGCCTCATTATAACGGTCCTCAGCCCCTGTCCTGGCATTCCTCACAGGGTTCAGGAGTCACGATAGGTTTGGGCAGCCAGAGTCACCTGTAGGTAATGAAGGACAACATTTAGCCTTATGCAATGCTATGGGGATAACACCTGAAGGCATACACTGGCATATAGTTGGTGGAGACTCAGGCTCACCTATTAGCCACACCCTGTGCCTCAGTAGTTGGGCCATCACATTTGGGATGCTGCTATTCCTCAGGACAAAGGCGTCATGCACCGACCCAGGATACCTGGCAGTGACGTCGGGGATGTACTGGTCTGACAGGCACAACATTTGCACATTCAGTGAGTTGAAACTCAACGGATTCTTGAACACCTGTTCATTCTGGCGGGGGGGAACAAATCTATATGTGCACCGTCAATCGCCCCAATAATATTGGGGATATACCCCATTCCATAGAATCCTGCCTCCACAGTGGCCAAATCTTCCACCTGGAGGAAAGCAATGCAGCTGCACACGTGTCTCACCAGGGCAGACAAAACCCTTGCCAGCACGATTTATAACATTGGCTGTGACATTACTGCTGCCAATCCCACTGTCACTTGGAAAGAACCAGTTTCCAGGAGATGGAGCACTGATAGCACTTGCACAAGAGGGGGGATCCCAGTGGGATGATGAATAGCTTATATCAGGTCAGGCTCCAATTGGGCACACAGCTCTGTGATTGTGGCCCTGTCCAGTCTATAAGTCAGTATTATGTGCCTGTCCTCCAGTGTAGCCAAGTCCACAAGTAGTCTTTACACAGGGGTTTGTTTTCTCCTCCCATTCATCCTCAGCTGTAGGTATCTAAGGGACACAAGAGTGACTAGGCTGTCACAATTTGAACAATGGAACCCTCACCTCAGTGTACAAAGTGCATTTATGGGATGGGACAGTGGGAATGGCAAGGTATGTGCAAATCTAGGCAGTGACGCAGTTAAGGTTACTCTGATCGTTGTCCACCACCATGAAATGGCGACCGTCTGTCCTGTATGTAGGGACAGGTGAAAGTGAGGTAACTCCACCAAAGTTAGGCATCATGGCAGAAGGTGGTATAGCTCCGCCGTGCAAAGCTTCATTGGATAATATGGGGCTCTATGGAGTGCAGTGGCCAATGGGGATCAACGGCGGCGGTGACGGTGTACACCGCCATGGACGTGACTGTCATTTTCTATCTGATTCCTTACTTGTTCCCTGACCTTCAACAGGAGAACACTTACACTGCGTGTGCTGCTGTGACCTGTGTCTGGAACCTACCATGGCCCGTGTGACTGGGGAAAGGGCCCCTGCCTTCACTGCGGAGGAGATGGAGCAATTGTTGGCTAGGGGTCCTACCCCAATACGGACTGCTGTATGGGCCTCCAGACCAACAGGTAAGTACACCTTGGGCATGATGCATGTGTAAAGGATTGTGTCATCGGGGGGAGGAGGAATGTCTTGTGGTGGTGTACATGGTGTGCGCCGGGCAATGTGTGTGCCAATGGTGATGGGAACGGGATTGGTGGGCCATATGTTTGACAGGCTGGATTGTGTGTGTAATGGTGTCCTCCCGTCTGTATTGCCTCTGCAGGTCAGCGCCCATCAAAAGAAGGGATTATAGCTTGCCATCGCCAAGGACGTGCGGATGCTGGGGGTCTATGGTAGGCGGAGCACCCACTGTTGGAAATGGTCGGGAGGACCTGAGACGCTGGGCACGGAAGACCGCGGAGGCCCAGCTGGGGATGGCCTCCCAACAAAGAAGGGGTGCCTGCTGGAACCTGACCCCCCTGAATGGCCTGCATACTGGCTGTGGCCCACCCAGAGCTGGATGGGGGCTTGAGGGCATCACAGCAGCCACAAGGGGGTGTGTACAGTGGCCATTACAACAATAATTTGTAGGTGGCATGCGATCCAGATGGTGGGTGTCAGTTAGATGATGCCCCTTTATGCCAAGCCAGACATTGCAGTGTGATCCAGTTGAAGGGTAATGGTTTAAAGGGAAAACAAGGTGACCTAGCTGTAGGAGGCTGGCCTGGCTTGTAGTGAGTACCAAGGGGTACTTGCACCTTGCACCAGGCCCAGTTATCCATTATTAGTGTATAGGGTGTCTAGCAGCATAGGCTGATAGATAATGGTAGCTTAGCAGAGCAGCTTAGGCTGAACTAGGAGACGAGTGAAGCTCCTACAGTACCACTAATGTCACTTGCACAATATCATAAGAAAACACAATACACAGTTATACTAAAAATAAAGGTACTTTATTTTTATGACAATATGCCAAAGTATCTCAGAGTGTACCCTCAGTGAGAGGATAGGAAATATACACAAGATATATGTACACAATACCAAAAATATGCAGTATAGTCTTAGAAAACAGTGCAAACAATGTATAGTTACAATAGGATGCAATTGGGACACATAGGGATAAGGGCAACACAAACCATATACTCCAAAAGTGGAATGCGAACCACGAATGGACCCCAAACCTATGTGACCTTGTAGAGGGTCGCTGGGACTATTAGAAAATAGTGAGGGTTAGAAAAATAGCCCACCCCAAGACCCTGAAAAGTGAGTGCAAAGTGCACTGAAATTCCCCAAAGGACAAAGAAGTCGTGATAGGGGAATACTGCAGGAAAGACACAAACCAGCAATGCAACAACGATGGATTTCCAGTCGAAGGTACCTGTGGAACAAGGGGACCAAGTCCAAAAGTCACAAGCAAGTCGGAGATGGGCAGATGCCCAGGAAATGCCAGCTGTGGGTGCAAAGAAGCTTCTACTGGACAGAAGAAGCTTAGGTTTCTGCAGGAACGTCAAGGGCTAGAGACTTCCCCTTTGGAGGACGGATCCCTTACGCCATGGAGAGTCGTGCAGAAGTGTTTTCCCGCCGAAAGACCGCCAACAAGCCTTGCTAGCTGCAAATCGTGCAGTTAGTATTTTTGGATGCTGCTGTGGCCCAGGAGGGACCAGGATGTCGCAAATTGTGCCAGAAGATAGAGGGGACATCGAGCAAGACAAGGAGCACTCTCAGCAGCAGGTAGCACCCGGAGAAGTGCCAGAAACAGGCACTATGAGGATGCGTGAAACGGTGCTCACCAGAAGTTGCACAAAGGAGTCCCACGTCGCCGGAGACCAACTTAGAAAGACATGCAATGCAGGTTAGAGTGCCATGGACCCAGGCTTGGCTGTGCACAAAGGATTTCCACCGGAAGTGCACAGAGGCCAGAGTAGCTGCAAAAGTCGCGGTTCCCAGCAATGCAGTCTGGCGTGGGGAGGCAAGGACTTACCTCCACCAAACTTGGACTGAAGAGTCACTGGACTGTGGGGGTCACTTGGACACAGTTGCTGGATTCGAGGGACCTCGCTCGTCGTGCTGAGAGGAGACCCAAGGGACCGGTGATGCAGTTCTTTGGTGCCTGCGGTAGCAGGGGGAAGATTCCTTCGACCCACGGGAGATTTCTTTGGAGCTTCTAGTGCAGAGAGGAGGCAGACTACCCCCACAGCATGCACCACCAGGAAAACAGTCGAGAAGGCGGCAGGATCAGCGTTACAGAGTTGCAGTAGTCGTCTTTGCTACTATGTTGCAGTTTTGCAGGCTTCCAGCGCGGTCAGCAGTCGATTCCTTGGCAGAAGGTGAAGAGAGAGATGCAGAGGAACTCGGATGAGCTCTTGCATTTGTTATCTAAAGTTTCCCCAGAGACAGAGACCCTAAATAGCCAGAAAAGAGGGTTTGGCTACCTAGGAGAGAGGATAGGCTAGCCACACCTGAAGGAGCCTATCAGAAGGAGTCTCTGACGTCACCTGGTGGCACTGGCCGCTCAGAGCAGTCCAGTGTGCCAGCAGCACCTCTGTTTCCAAGATGGCAGAGGTCTGGAGCACACTGGAGGAGCTCTGGACACCTCCCAGGGGAGGTGCAGGTCAGGGGAGTGGTCACTCCCCTTTCCTTTGTCCAGTTTCGCGCCAGAGCAGTGCTAAGGGGTCCCTGAACCGGTGTAGACTGGCTTATGCAGAAATGGGCACCAAATGTGCCCATGAAAGCATTTCCAGAGGCTGGGGGAGGCTACTCCTCCCCTGCCATCACACCATTTTCCAAAGGGAGAGGGTGTAACACCCTGTCTCAGAGGAAGTCCTTTGTTCTGCCATCCTGGGACAAGCCTGGCTTGACCCCAGGAGGGCAGAAACCTGTCTGAGGGGTTGGCAGCAGCTGCAGTGGAACCCCAGGAAAGGCAGTTTGGCAGTACCAGGGTCTGTGCTACAGACCACTGGGATCATGGGATTGTGCCAACTATGCCAGGATGGCATAGAGGGGGCAATTCCATGATCATAGACATGTTACATGGCCATATTCGGAGTTACCATTGTGAAGCTACATATAGGTAGTGACCTATATGTAGTGCACGCGTGTAATGGTGTCCCCGCACTCACAAAGTCAGGGGAATTGGCCCTGAACAATGTGGGGGCACCTTGGCTAGTGCCAGGGTGCCCTCACACTAAGTAACTTTGCACCTAACCTTTACCAGGTAAAGGTTAGACATATAGGTGACTTATAAGTTACTTAAGTGCAGTGTAAAATGGCTGTGAAATAACGTGGACGTTATTTCACTCAGGCTGCAGTGGCAGGCCTGTGTAAGAATTGTCAGAGCTCCCTATGGGTGGCAAAAGAAATGCTGCAGCCCATAGGGATCTCCTGGAACCCCAATACCCTGGGTACCTCAGTACCATATACTAGGGAATTATAAGGGTGTTCCAGTAAGCCAATGTAAATTGGTAAAATTGGTCACTAGCCTGTTAGTGACAATTTGAAAGAAATGAGAGAGCATAACCACTGAGGTTCTGATTAGCAGAGCCTCAGTGAGACAGTTAGTCGCTACACAGGTAACACATTCAGGCACACTTATGAGCACTGGGGCCCTGGATGACAGGGTCCCAGTGCCACATACAACTAAAACAACATATTTACAGTGAAAAATGGGGGTAACATGCCAGGCAAGATGGTACTTTCCTACACTAGCTAGGTTGCATTCCATGTCAGACAGGGCTTAGTGGGTCCCAGGAGAGGTGCAGTTGGCGGTGGTTGGCCCTCATCTTGCTGTGGCATCTAGCCAATTGTTTGGCAGTGCAATGCATAGTGCTCAATCCTGATCCCTGTGTGTGACTATACTCTGTATGCCTTCTGTGGTGTTGGCGCAGTGATTGACCTAGTGCTCCCTTTCTCTCTCCCCCTTTTTTCTTCTGTGAATTAGCATCATCAGGCGGAGGAGCAGGGGCATTGGCGACAGAGGGAGCTGCATCCCACAGGACCCAGGAAGAAGAGTCCACTGATGCCGAGGGAACCAGTGGGACGGAGGGTGAGGGGAGCACCACGGCGGAGACAGGAGGTGACCATACAGACTCAGATACCTCCTCCGATGGAAGCTCCCTGGTGGTGGCGGACACCTCTGTGACCACCCCAGCTGCAGGTACAGCCGTCATACCCCGTACCAGCACTGCCCCCCCAGTAGCCCCTCAGTGAGTTGCCTGTGCCCGCTCACCCAGGAGGGTGGGCATCTCCTTCACCCCAGGCACCTCAGGCCCTGCCGTCCTGAGGTAGGAGGCTATTGACCTCCTGAGATCCATCTCTGTAGGCAGTCAACCATTGTGAATGCCATTCAGGGGCTGGCATCCCAGATGCAGTAATGCAATGCATTCCTGGGGGGCATCCACGGTGGTTTGGCGGCACAACAGAGATCGATTCAGGCTCTGGCTTCCTTTCTGATGGCAGCCATTGTCCCTGTTCCTACCGTCCGCCCTCCAACTACCACTTCCCAGTCCCAGTATCCTGAACCCCATCTCATCCCATGCACACATACAGATGAGCATGCACACAAGACTTCACACATGAGTGGCACAGTCAAACACAAGCACCACACTTCAGCCCACAAGCACTCACACAAACACCAGACAGTTGCACACACAACCACATTCACTGCCTCTACTGTCTCCCCCTCCTCATCTTCCTCCACCTCCCTCACAGTCACGTCCACACTCACACCTGCATGCACTGCATCAACATCCACCACCAGCATCACCACACCCAACAGTACACACACCTCACCAGCAGACACCTCCACAACATCCATCCACGTGTCCCTTGTGTCTTCTCCCACCCTGTCTGACCCCCACTCCTAAAGGACACAAACGTAAGCACTCAGACACCCAACAGCCATCCACCATGCACCTGCACCCAAGTCCAGCAGACATGCACCTCCAACAACCACTCCCTCAACCTCCACTCCCATCCTTCCTCACTCTTCCTGCCCCCCGTCCCTAAGAAGCTTTTCCTTGACCAACTTGACCTCTTCCCTCCACCTCCCCTCCATCCTGCCCATAAGAGCAGGGTCCCAGCGACCCAGCCCAGCACCTCAGCCCAACAGTCCACGTGGACAGTGGAGTCACCTCCTAGTCATGGAGGCAAGACAGTGAAGGATCCCACTCGACCAGCGAGGAAGGGTAAGGATCTCACACCTCCTTCCATGAAGAGGAAGCCGCCCTTAACTCCTGCCATGAAGGGGAAGAAGCCCTCGACTCCTGCCATGAAAGGGAAGAAGCCCTCGACTCCTGCCTTGAAGGGGAAGCAGCCCTCAACTCCTGCCATGAAGGGGTGCAGCCCACTCCTTCTGCAGAGGCTGCACCTTCACCTGCTGAGATAGTGTAGCCCTCACCTCCAGCAGAGGCTGCCTAGGAGGTACCTTCACCTGCTGACACAGTGCAGCCCTCACCTCCAGCAGAGGGCATGTAGGCCATCCTCCTGGAACTGCTGTACAAGGAGCCCCCTCCATAACCAGTGGACAATTCACCTACCTGAGACACCCTGACCTTGCAATCCCCAGCACAGAGAAATGGACACGGAGCCCCCTCCAGAACCAGTGGGCAAGTCACCCACCTGAGAGACTGTGACCTTGCACTCCCCAGCACAGAGAAATTGGCATGGAGCACCCTCCAGAACCAGTGGGAAAGTCCCTGAATTCACCTGAGCTGCCCCCACCCCCTGTCCACTAGCCCCCTGAGGTGCCTGCCCACTTGCAAATGGATGCCCCTGCAGAGTTCTGTGCAGATGATGTCAGGAAACATGTTGGGCCTTGGACTGTGCCCTGTGGCCATGTGGGCCCTTTGTACTTTGTACTGGGCATTGGCCCTTTGCCGACAGTTGTACATATCTCTTTTTTATCCAGTTGGTTCATTTGGTGGCTGTTCCTATTCAATACATTCTCATTACTGTCTTACTGTAGTCCTTGCATTATTATACCGTGTGTCATGTACCATTGTTTTTCGTTTTTCGTTAGCTAGTTGTGTGTATGGTGTGTGTGTGAATGGTGTGTGATGTGCGTGTGTGTGTCACTCTCCTTTCCTCCCTGCGGGCCTGTTGGCGGTATTTCCGCCACTTTATCACTCACCGCCAATGTCATAATGACCACCTGAGTCTTCTTTCCTGAGAGTGAGAAGTCTATCCCTCCCCTTGTCAGAAAAGGACCAACCACAGAATAGCAGCCCACTGCCTTTGAGGGACCCTCTGAACTTTGCAGGCCCTCTCAAGTGCAGCAAACCACTTGTAGATATCATCTCCAACTTTGTATGGGGGAACAATTTTATGCACATTTCTAGAGTCAATGGTGTCCTCCCTAACTCCATAACTCCCAAAACTGCTGCTACCACAATGGGGAACAAACCCCAACCTCTGCTTTTCCCTTTCCACAGTAAAGGCCTCCCTATCTAGGGCTAGCTGTTGCTGCTGTAACCTCAGCCTGGCCTCCTTCAGTCCCAGTTTTCTGAGCTCTCTATCTATGGAGTCATCACCTGGAGTTGAACCATAGATCCCTAAGAAACTGTGGTGATATGGGAATGGCCAGAGGTAGACCTTTCCCTAACTTTGCTAACTCTAGTGACCTGACCTCGAGGTGTGAAGGCAGCCCTATCTGAGATACTACCCCACTGCCAGCTACACTAGGATGATTACCTGGCTCTAAGGGTGTAGAATCTTTCTCCTCCTCCTAGCTACCAGTATGTAAAACAGTTAAAAAACAGTGCAAATATTAAAAATCATGATAGTTAGAAATGGGCCCTGGGGGAACACAAACCATATACTAAGAAAGTGGAATGTGAAAGCCGGTTTCCCACCTAGGCAAGTGTAGTGTGTAGAAGGGTGCTGGGAGTACTAGAAAACACCAAGGGTAAGTAATAGAACCCACTCCAGAGCCCAGGAAAGCAGGAGTAAATCACAGTAACTTTCCTAGAAAACACAAGAACACAAGAAAGAAGAATAAGGCTAACCTTGGCCAGTTGAGACTTTATTGTCTAAGAGGTGATAAGTGGAGAGTAGATCTGAAATAGAGTGGTTACTCCCTTTATCATCCACTGTATGGTTAGTTTCTATTTGTATGTTTTAAAGTTGGGCAGTGGGATTGGTGCACTGGGCCTATGTCAAGTGAAGAGAATGCTAGACAGGGATGCTGCCTTTTTTGTGTGCCTTCTCCTTGCTTTTTCTTTGTTCTCACTCCTTTCTCCTTGCTTTCCCCCCATTTTTTGTGTGCCTTCTCATTGCTTTTCCCTCTATTTCACTGCTTTCTCCTGGCTTTTTCCTCTGTTTTTTTAGTGCTGTCTCCTTGCTTTTCCATTGTTTTCACTGCTTCTTCCAGAAACTGCAAGCAACTGGATACCCTGTCAGGTGATTACCTGCGCTTTACAAATCCTCCTCAACTGATTGAATATCATAGGCTATCAAGCAATGGTACTCAGCACTAGAAAGTTACTCAAAGATGTGAGTTTAAAATTACACCTGTAGATTTACTCAGATGTAAGTTTATCTTTGTGAATAGCCCCCATTGTGTGCCATCCATTATTTTTAAATTTAATTCTGCCCGTAAGCACCCACAGCATATGTTAACAGCAGTGCAAAAGTGTCGAAATAAACCACTTTGGGCTTGATTTTTTTAAACATTGTTAGAAATGGGGTCTCTAGTGCTACGAGTCTAAGTAGGGACAACTACTCTAGTCAGGGTAATTCAGCACTAAAATATCCTGTGCTCACCCTTGCGGTAGCTTGGCACAGAGCAGTCAGGCTTATTGAAAAAGGCAAGTGTTTGCACAGTAAAACAATGAGAACACCACAAAAAGACTTCACATAGGTTAAGAAAAATAGGTGATTATATTCTGAAGAAAACAGGACCAAAACGAATAAAATCTAATAAGTTTAGATATGATTTTTATAGGAATAAGTGACAAAATAGCACTTAGAAGCAAATAGTACTCCAGGGGTTACTTGAGGTCACACTGGGATGTGGCAAGGTCAGCAGTTCAAGCCGACCGCAATGGAACACAGGCCAAGAACAGGAGCCACGCAGGCCCGGGGAAGAGAGTACATTGATCCTGGTCGCAAGCACGAGATGCAGGCACGATGCATCTATAGATTCATTGATGTCACTCTCGCAGTCAAGGGATGCAGTGATTTTTCCCACACGTTGATGGCGATGCGCTAGTTCCCGAAGACAAGCATCTAAGCTTCCAATGCATTGATTCTGAAACTGATACGCCGGGTTTATCCATGCTGTCGAAGGGATGCATTGATCACCCTTCAGTGATGGCGGTGATGCAGTGGTTTCAGTGTTGCATCGAAGCCGTTGAGCCAGGTGTCGCTTCTAGCAGGCAGGGTATGCAGCTGTTTCAGGGGTGCTGCCTGGGGCCCAAGTGTGATGCACTGATTTTACTCCTGCAAAAGTGTTGATACATTGGTTTCTGCTTCCAGCAGGCAGGAGATGCTTCAGTGGGGTAAGTATCTAGGTACACTTCCAGTGAACCAGGGTCAGGAGATGGAGTTGATATCCCTGAGTCTCTAGAAACAGGAGGCAAGCCAAAAAGTCCTTGGAGATCACTTTGGTATGCAAGGCAGAGTCCACCTCTTCCTCAGAAAGGTCAGAGGGCAGCAGGCAGCAGGATAGCGCAGCAGAAAATCAGTCCTTCCAGGTCAGCAGTCCAGCAGGGTAACAGTCCATGATGCAGCACTTCAGTTCTTCTGACAGAGTCCAGTTGTATGTCCAGAAGTGTCTGAGACCCAGTGCTTATACCCAAATGTGCCTTTGAAGTGGGGGTGACTGCAAAGAAGAGTCTTTGACGTGCATGTGTCCTTTCTTTCTCAGCCCTGGCTTCAATCTATTAGGGTGTAATCAGCCCTTTGTGTGGGGACAGGCTCTGCCTGCTCAGGTGTGTCATCCTGTTCTGCCCTTCCTGCCCAGGAAGAGCCATTGGAATGCAGATGAGTGCTCAGTCACACCTAATCTTCCTGTGTTTGTGGCTGTCTAGAGGGAATGCACAAAATGTAGCTGTCACGACCCTAGACGTGTATTGGAGACAGGCTGCAGGCTCACAAAGCTGTAGGAGCAGAGAAATGTCCACGTTCGTAAAGTGGCATTTCTAAGATAGTAATGTTAAATCTGAATTTTCCAGTAAAGAGGATTTATCATTACCATTCCAAAGATATGAATCACAATACAGCTACTTCATTCTAATCAGGAATTACATCTTAAAAGTCTATTAAGGAATTCCCAAAGTTAACCTATGATAGGAGTCGACCTCACAGTAGTGAAAACGAATTTGGGAGATTTTCAGTATCAGGACATGTAAAACTTACAAGCACATGACCATCCTTTTTCTTACTAACAGCACCCTGCCCTATGGGCTGTCCATGGCCTACCTTAGTGTGATGTGTGTAATAAAGGGGACTTAATGTTTGGCAAAAGGTTTTAAATGTCAGGTGTAAGTAAACTCCACACACAGGCTCTGTAGTGTTAGGCCTGAGACATGTTTACAGGGTTAATTATGTAAGTGGCACAAGCAGTTTTGCAGGTCCACTCATAGCATTTCATTTACAGGCCATGTGTTTATGGTATAACACTTTACAAGCGGCTTACAAGTAACGTAAATGTGTCAATTAGGTATATACCACTCAAACCATGTCTTAAGAAGAGAGCACATGAACTTTAGCACTGGTCAACAGTGGTAAATTCCTCAGAGTCCTGGGACCAAGAAAAACAAATTCAGCAAAATGTGGAGGGTACAAGGCAAAAGTTTGGAGGTGACCCTGCAGAAAGTGCCATTTCCAACAAATATTCATTTGCCATACAGGATATGCAATTTGCACATATACTGGTTAGCAAATAGGTGTCTATTTGAGAGGTGGCTGATGTACAAATAGGTTGCATAGAAGAGTGTCCCTTCAGATGTGGTAAAAACGACCTGCCTAGTAAATAAAAATTCAGCAAGTCAGAATTTGTGCTCTCCTGTGATTTGCAGGGTATAGGCCTGCAAGGTAAAGCAGATCTCCATTCCTGCGTTTACTTTGATAAATGGTGTGGGTTTTTTTTTTTAAGATTTAGCCTCAGTCGATTAAAGTGACAGAGGCTGCTTTAGAAATAAAATGTTCCCCTTTGGGAGGATATTGAGCAGAGCAAACAGTAGTCCTTTAGGCCACTGTCTCTTTTCCCTGAGACTGCCCAACATGATCCCAGAAGGGGAAACTATCCTAAGAACTGCTTACCTTCGACAAATCAGTTACCACCCCATTTGGGTGGGTAGTTTGCAACTGCAGTTGCTGTCACCAACCAGTGATATATATACTATTGTGACTCATTAGTAGGAGGGTTACACACATTTCACACTGCCTCCTATTTGCAGTTCTTATAGGGTTTTTGTTTTATGAGTCAACAAGAATTTGCCAACTTTTAAATGGGCTTTTGTGCATCACAAACATTATTGTTGTGATTCACACAAAATATACTTTAACACCAGTAAAATATAATAAAAGGTGAGAATATTTTCAACAATCTTCTTTGTAAGTGAACAGTTCAGCCTAGTGACTTTAAGTAGGTAGAGGGTAAAGTAACTGTATATCGGAAAATCATTTACAAAAATATTGTCCCATTGGGTGTAGATTTTCTGTTATTAACTTGAGTAGTATTATCTTCCCCAGAGCTGGTAAGGGGTCTTTTGTCCTTGGAAATGCAGAATCCCTTTCAAAATGGATCAAATATTTGTTTTCAAAACTGTTGGCCGGTTGAGGATTCCTCGCTAAGATCAAATCCACCTGTTACAAAGGAAACCCCGGATGTGTTTAACAATCAGGAGCGTGCACCCCAGAATGTGTTGTCTACTGAAGGAGGCATGTACAAGCGCCTGTGGCTACAGACATTTATTGACTCTCTTTTGATTGGGATAATAGGGGTCCTCCCGTACTACAACATTGCTGGTAGAAGGGGCGTTGGATCGAGCGCTTTCCTCCTTTGGGATGGAGGGATCCCCGTTGGTTGCTATAGATACATCACCGGTCAACTCTCCCCTCAGAAATTTTAATGGCAGCCCGCATAGCTGGACTCATTCGAAGAAGACCATTCCAATGCAGGAGTCTTTAATTCCAAAATTATTGACATGGAATTTGGCTGGAATTCGTAATAAATTAGTCAACCCAACTTGGGGGGAGTTCATTGACCAATTTGATATATATTTCTTTCAGGAAACGTGGTCGACTACCAATGTTTTTAGGCAAGGGTTTAATTCTTATTGCAAGGAAGCTAGACCATCTTTGGCGGGGAGAGCAGCCGGGGGATTGGTGATATGGGTAAGGATCTCAGTTTTGGGAAAGATCAGAGAAATTCCAGTGGACTCAGAGGACATATTGGCTTTATCTATCCAACAAAAGGGTGTTTTTTCCTTGTTGTGTGTCAATGTTTATAATAGACCAGGTCCACCGAACCAATTGTCTAAAACCTTTCTGGTGCTGAATGCCTTGGTGTCAGATTATATATCATCACATTTCATCTTTGTTGCTGGGGACTTAAATGTGACGCTAGAACCAAATTGCGTATTCTCTGAGGTAACGCAGCAAGAAAATGCATCATGGAATATTCCCCCTTTTTCTTCCCTGAAGAAACAGGTTAAACTCAGCGCTATGGTGCTCAAGATTACAGATTTTATGATAATACATGGCCTTTGCCCAGGGAATGGGCGTTTTCCCTCAGATACCCATGCTAAACCTACGTTTCTTAGAAAATTTTACAGTAGTACATTGGATTACGTGGTAATAGACGTGAGGATTTGGAACACTATCCAAGACATTCGTGTAGGAAATCAGTATAATAGTGATCATGCTCCAATCCTAGTCACACATGATGGCCTTACTGTCAAAAGAAGAGTTGCACAACCTAGTAAGGGAATTTCCCTACCTTTAGTAGTTTCCTCCAATAAGCGTGCCCTGAAATGGGAGCGTTTCAAAAACTCAAGAAAAGTATGGGGGATAATGCATGATTTAGTATCAACCCATAATTAGTGGAAGACCCTTGTTTACTTTCCCCAAATAAGGTCATGAGTTTGCACAAGGATCATTTTTTCCACATTGAGGGATCGTTTTCTTAGAACTGTTAAAGAACCCAAACGCCTATTAGTGGGCCCTTGTCATAGGTGGTTTGGTAAAGCGTGCAGGGAGGCCAAGAGTGACTTGATAAAGGCAATTAAATCTAATGATAGATCCCTGATAATTAGCGCTAGGCGCAAGTATGCTCTAACAATAAAGATCTGTAAAAACAATTGGGAAGCAGAGTCCTGGCAGGACCTGCTGGCAGCGGTTAAGGAAAAGCAATCAAAACGCTTTTGGTCCCTGGTGGCTTCAAATGGGTGAAACCAAAACTCTAGACCTGACTGTCACATTTCATCGGAAAATTGGGAGGCCTACTTTACAAAGTTGTATGAAGTTGAAGCCGCTGATAGCGCGGCTCCTAGAATAGATCTCTCTTCTAACGAGAGCCTTACTCCATTTACATTGAACAAATCTAAAATGGCCATTATGGCCCAAAAACCAGGAAAAGCCCCTGGCCTAGACGGTATACCCGCCAACCTATAAAGATCTGACATAGATATATGGGGTCCATATGTTAATAACGTATCAAATAACGTCTTGGCTAGTGGAATTTACCCTTGTTCCTGGTATGGCGCAATCATTGTACCCATCTATAAAAAGGGGAGTAGGGCCGTCCCGGCGAACTATAGGCCAATTAGCCTTTTGGATAATCTCCCAAAAATATTTTGCTATCAGGTCTTGACAAGGATCAAGGAATGGTTAGGTGAGTCCCAAGTCCTTAGTGATTTACAAGAAGGAGTTAGGCAGAAAATTAGTACAACTGACCAGATATTCAGGTTTCTTACGATCAAATGGAAGTCTGTGGACCTGGATGGGAGGAATCCTTTTGTGGCCTTTGTGGATCTTAAATCTGCATTTGACCTGGTTCCGCGCTATAAGTTGTGGGAGGTACTGGATGGAGTTGGATTTCCGAGTCCCTTATCAAATATAATCAAAAGTCTATATAGTGAGAGCTTTGCAAAAATTAGATGGGGAGCAAATGGGGATTGAACAAGTGAAATCCTGATTAAAAGGGGGGTGAGACAGGGGTGTGTATTGGCTGCGACATTGTTTTGAATATTTATTAACGCATGTATTTCTTACTTGCTTATAATAATGACGCACCCAAGCTAGATGGGGTAAAGACCCTGTGTTTACTTTTTGCTGACAATACTTTATTATTATCTCAAACCTCTTATGGCCTTACAAACCTACTTGTGAAGTTTCCGTCGTTTTGCAAAGATTATGGTCTTGAAGTTAATTCTATGAAAACCAAATACATGATCTTTGGTGACAAAAAATGCACACTAAGGAAGCCAATTGTAATGGAAGGGGAAGTATTGGAGAGAGTTGCTGATTTCGATTATTTTGGAGATAGACTAGAGGATATGCATAGATGGCAGGCCCAGTTACTAAAGGCTCTTATGAGATTGAAACAGAATTTGGGGGGCGTTCTGAGATTTGCTAATAGGTCCCCCAGATTTGCAATCTCTCCTACAATGGAAATATATAAAATACAAGCAAGAGGGAGTGCCTTGTATGGAGCGGAGCTATGGGGGCACGGCAACTTGAGGGACCTAGAGCTTACAGAAAATTCATTTATAAAGGCTCTGCTTAAAATACCTATTAGCTCTCCTACGTTGCCTGTCCGGATGGACCTGAATTTAGACTCTATTGTACATATAGCTGCTTTAAGACCAATATTGTATTGGATTAGGATTTGGTCCTCTGACATTTTTAGCCCCTATTGGATATGGTTGACTGCCTCGTAAAGCAAAAATGACACGAGGATAATCCCATGGTGCAATTATATTGAAGGCAGCTTGACCAAGTTAGGATTGGCCCACTTTTGGACAGCCCCTCGTGGTCTTCCCAAAAATGCAGCGCAAATCGTTAAGGAGGCATACTGGCTAAAAGTGAAAATAGGCAAATTGGCTGAGGTGTCTCCGCTTGGTTTGACAGACAAGTTTACATCAGTCAAATGCCATTATGAATTTGAAAATTATATGGAACTGATCCTATCTCCTCGAGCACGTGCACTTTACATCAAGTTTAGGCAGGGATCGTTACCACTACGCACTTGTACCTGTAAATGGTTTCAACAGGATTCCCAACCTAATTCCTGTCCCATGGGTTGCGACTTACCAGAGTGTATTGCACATGTTTTATTCCATTGTCCAGCTAATGATAAGCAGCGGATTCAATGGATTATACCTCTTTGTAGATGCATGGGTTTTAATAATCGTTTTTTAGCTTTAAGGATTTGCAAAACTAACTCCCATGGTATAGTGGTATGTGCGTTGGCTAAATTTCTAGATGCAATTTGGCATGTTTAAAAGAAGTGTTTGGAGGCACTACGTGAATAAGTGTTTGTTTATAGATGATAATAAAAATGTCTTTTTTTATTATCTTTATAGAGGAAATTCGATATTAATTGTTAATATAGCTGCACTTTTTATTTCTTAATAATATTGAATTCCTCGTCTTAAACATTTTATAGGCATATGTTTTAATTTGTAGTATCTTAATTCATGATTTTATCTCTGTGGACTTGTGTACTGTGGGATGTGCTTTTATGGTGTTTTTTTACCACCAAAATAAAGCTAATGAATGAAAGTTGAGTAGAGCAATAGTTTTTAAGCAAAATTTAGGGCACAATACATTAAACGATATTCCAACTATGCTATTCTGGTACCACAACAACTGTCTCATTTAAGGTTTGGCAGACTGACTATGGTCCATTTGAGTGGGAGAGGATATTACCTCCGCCAACTTGACAGAATATCAACTACCAAATTTAGAGATGACAGCCAGCCTAGCGCTTATTTCTGTACATTGAAAGGAACCACTATAACGTGGTTCCTTTCAGTATGAAATAAGTGTGGTGGCCGTCCACCTTTGGTTTTGAAATCCGTTCACCAACATTTTTCTCAGTGGTTTTGATTTTCGGAACAAACCCTCAAAGAGGGGGTTTGTTCCGAAAAAACAAAAAGTAAATAAATAAATATTGCCCTCCCCAAACCCAGCGAGTTTTCTCTGAGGATATGGCATTATTATGTTTTGTTTTCTGTCCATCGTCCCAAGGCTTTTCCTGGCAGTGATGGACAGGCAAAAAATGACATTACACTGTCCACCCTAAATAGTCCTTCCTCTGGCGGCTTATATTCGTCAGGCCATCAGAGAAAGTATTATGTTGACGGAGCCAACAGAGTTTTATTGGCAGAATACCTAAGGTCTGCCCATCTCTAAATGAGTTAGACGGACCAAGGTTTGGCTGGCAGGATATGCCATCACATTTACAATGGAATACCCTGTCCTACAAACTCTGAATCCAACCCCAAGTGAATTGTAATGTTAAATACAAAATGAAGTGATGTAAAAAAAATGTACCTGAGCCTTTATGCCTTTAAGTTCATTCTCTATTATTCTGCATATTATTCATGGCATTGTTTTCTGATATTTCATGGTTTCCAGGCTGGAAGCTCAAAGACTCTATCCCTCAGTTGGTATCTGATTACATGGCAAAGAAATTTGATCTGGGAGGATTGGTGACCCACACTCTACCATTCGAAAAAGTTAATGAAGCTTTCGAGCTTTTATGTTCCGGCGAAAGGTGAGTTTTATGAAACAACCTACATCAAACAGAAATGTTTAATTGTCCTTGTTAACACGGTAGTAAACATAGCGTTTAGAATGTAACAAGACGCAAGGCAAGTTGAAAGATACACATCAATCCCAGACAAGGGAGACCAGTCTTGGGGCCTGATTTAGAATTTGATGCCTGCAATGGAGTAAGTACCCTCTCTGCCAAACCTCGGTCAGCCTGCCTGATTTACTGATGGGCGGACTTTACGTATGGGATTATGTTTTCAAAAAATCAAAAACATGTTAAAAGTTTGAAGGTTGAGCATCATGTTTGATGGAGAAGTCTGTCAAACTTTTAACACATTGGAAAGCACTGCCTTAAAGGCCCAGATGGCAAAGTAATGCAAAGTACGAGTAGTCCCTCAGGGCAGCAGACTATTTTACTCTGTTGCCTTGATGGGGTAGATACCGTACTCTGCACTCTAGATCAGGCCCCAAATATCGTGCAAATTCAACAGGACATCCCGAGATTTTCAAGCTTATAGTTTTTCTCTTTCCCACATCAAAATCTTTAACCTTAAAATGAATGGATGAGTGAATGAGTGTTTTATAGATTGCACTGATAAAATAGTAGGATTCCTATCATTGAGCACCATCAATGGATAGTCTGCTATCCTGAACCTGGATAAAGCCAGATTCAGATATATTTACAAAATGATAGCTCTCAGAAGCGCATAGATATAAAGTGAGTTGATACTCAATTTTGGCTACCATTTATGAGAAAGAGTGTCCTTTCTTATTTAACTTTATGAACGTTTCGCTCTCCTTGTCAGTCAAAATATGTTTATTTAGACTACCACCCCATAAAACCAGGTACAATACAATAAAGGAGAGGGTTGTTAATTAGAAGGAATGTTCGGTATATTGGTACAACTAATATGACAGTCTTATCATCCAAGCAGCCGGTAAGTAGTGTGTAACAGCAAAGACCACTTTTCCGAAACTTTCTAGTTTACATATTTCTGTAACTACTTTGATTTGTGTAGTATGCCCACATTATTTTCAAATGACAAAGCCACTTGTCCATCGAGGTAGCGTACAATGGGCACGGGAACACAAATTGAGGAGAGCAAACATTAACCTTTTGACCACTATCTCTTTTTCCCAAGACAGTGACATTGTAACGGTACGTAGTTTGACAATGTACCAAATCTTCATCGAGGTATGGCTCAAATTTTAGGTTACTATTCCAAATAAAAATGCATGTGTTAAGGAACTACTGAGTTGTCTGTTTGCAACCTTATATAGTTTCTCCTCATAACTTATATATAAGCTGTCGAGCCAATGGAAGCAGACTGGGGATGACCGTAGCTGGGGCATGTATGTCTACTTCAAGAGTTCATAGACGTGCCTAAACAAAACCTATTGATCCAGCATTGAGCCCATCACATCCTACAAACACTCTCTGCAGTGGCTTAAGTCAGGGCTTCCACAAACACTGACCATCTGTGGAGCTATTTAAGCTTAGCTAAAGAGGGCATGTCAGCAGTGTCAAAAATCATCAACAGTGGAGCCCTGGGTGCAAGCACGAAAGACGTTTCAGGAAAATATTATCACATGAAGACAATGGGGTAACATTATCATAACTCCAGATTTCCGCTGTGTATACTTCTAGAGTGGAAAATACTATTTGCCCACTACAGTATCCATAGATTCCTAGATTTTGTAATACGATTTTTCCATTTAGGTCGGCGGATGATTTTAGGCACAAATACCTACAGACTTGGACTTGATCAAGAAGAGAGCTGTTCAGCCTTGCCTCAAACAAGCAAGCACTCCAGTTGTTTAACCGTGCATCTGCTGTGCATGCATTCATTTTGCAGTGTGAGCGTGGAATGGACTGCACCAGTTTGCACCACTTCAGGCATGCACCCTTGGCAACAAGCTACACTCTACAAAGAGAGTGTGTTGATTTTGAAGAATAATAATAGCAGCAACGAGTGATGAGAATCTCAGGATGTCAATCTAAGGGGGAGATTTACAAACATTTTGCCCTGGCTTGGCATCACAAAAATGAGGCTAACTAGCACAAAATGTTTTTTCCCAATTTACTTTCCAGTGCAAATTGGTTTTATGCTGGAAAGTATCCTTCAAGTAATGCAAAGCAGCACGAAGCACTGCTTACGTTACTTGGTGCCAAGGGGTGGTTACATGGGTGGTACATTGGTGTTCCTATGCAATCACTCCTGCCTCTTAATGCAAAACCCTATGTACAAACAATAGTAGACAGGGTTCTGTGCCAAAAGTTAACACCATTTGAAAGCAGGTGTTAAAAGGAGAAATGTTTTCAATTCTCCTTTTTTTTCTGACTTTGCATGTACTGTCCAGCTGGCATACAAAGTTGGAAACGTTTTAAAGTGTGTCTAAGCATAGTATTTTGTACTGGAAGGGTAGCCTTCTAGTACAAAACCTATGCTAGACTCATGTCCACACCCTTGCTCTATGTCACAAAGGTGTGTGCATGGCCCAGAGCAGCTGAAATCAGCACCAGTGCTAGAGAGAGGAGAGTGCCATATCTTTGCAGATATGGCACTTTCCCGCTTCCTCCCTGTCACCGAACGCAGCACCGGCATTTTTGGTTATGCAGCATTACAAGCCTTTTCTGAAAATCTGGACCTTCAGTTCTAATCATAACGATCAGCAGCGATTGCCTATCTTTACAATGAAAAAAATTCTCGCCTCAATGGCAGTGATGAAAGATCTAGTTTGACCTCAGACACCCCCCATACACACAAATTCTTTTTCTGGTTTTCTTACACTTTCTGGTAACTAATTCTTTGATTTCTCATAGACCCCAGTAAGCTGTTTTCTCAGAAAATAATAGGTGTTTTTACAGATAACAATACTTGGTGACTTACAGCTTCTAACCCTCCCACTTTCAGTGGGTTACACTCCACCCTGACTAGGTTCCTTGTTGCCAGTGTAAAATGTGACTGAAGGCAATTCTAGGTATATTGATTAATTAGGGAACAGGCATGGCAGAGATTGCTGCTATAGCTGCAGCTGTATAGCTCCACAAAGTTCTGTAACCCATACAAAATTAAAAAAGTTAGTGTTAGACTTGGCATCCTTGGCGTGGTCTCCCATAACCTTTTGTCTTTGCTTCTCAGGTTGTTGATGTGTGCTGGATTCTGTTTTTGCTGTTTTCAGTTTTCGATACTCTGGGCACTTTACCACAGCTAACTGTTCCTAAAGTGCAAGTGCTCCTATGTAAAATGAATGTGTAATTTGGCATGTCCATGATTGGCATATTTGGTTTACTGGTAAGTCTGTAGTAAAATGCACTAGATTTGCCTAGAGCCTGTAAATCAAATGCTACTAGTGGGCTTGCAACACTGGTTGTGCCACCCACATTAGTGGCCCTGTAAACATCGCTCAGACCTGCTACTGCAGTGTCTGTGTGTGCAGTTTTAAACTGCCAATTCGAATTGGCAAGTGTACCCACTTGGCAGGCCTAAACCTTCCCTTTTCATACATGTAAGGCACCCCTAAGGTAGGCCCTAAGTAGCCCCATGGGCAGGGTGCAGTGTATGTTAAAGGTGGGACATGTACTGATTTGTGTTTCATGTCCTAATAGTGAAATACTGCTAAATTCAGTCTTCACTGTTGCAAGGCCTATTTCTCTCATAGGTTAACATGGGGCTGCCTTTAAATCACTTTAAAGTACAAATTCCCTTTGAGAGCATAAAGAAATATGGAGTTTGGCGTCTCTGAACTCAACGATTTTAAAATCTTTTAGTGAAGTTTGTTTTTAGATTGTTAGTATGAAAATGCCACTTTTTGAAAGTAGGCATTTTCTTGCTTAAGCCATTCTGTGACTGCCTGTTTGTGGATTACCTGTCTGGGTCAGTTTGACAGTTGGGCTGTTTATGAATCCCCTCTAGACAGTGAGACAAAGGAAGCTGGGGTGTAGCCTGCATATCCTGATGAGCCATCTGTGCTAGAGTGGAGGGAGGAGTGGTCACTTACACCTGAATGGGATGTGCCTGTCCTCTCACAATGCAGTCTCCAACCCCCTGGTGTGTGTCTGGGGCCTGGCGTGGGCAAGGTAGGATCTTGTGAACAACAGAGACTTTCCTTTGAAGAAGGCCAACTTCAAAGGCAGAAAGGGGTATAAGTATTACATCCCAAACCCCTGAAAATCAGATCACTTCTGGAACCTAGAGGAATCTCTGCCGAGGAGAAGAGCTGAGATGCTGAGGAGGAGTGCTGTCTTTGACAGTGTAACAGGTGAAATATGTTGTTTATTGGTGGAATACAGTGAAATGTGCTATGTACAGTAATGGAAGTCGTAATGGTTGGATGTCCTCAAAACTGACTTGGTGGCAGGCCTGTTTGATGTCATAGGTGGGTCCTATTTGTAGTTTAGTACTTTATTTAGACCTCAGCTAAGTGCAGTTGCTGAATGGGTGGGATGGTTGCTTGGCAGTAGTAGCAGTGTCAATTGTTGGATGGGGGCTTTTTTCCTTAACTGGGTTTCCAGTGCCATATCTTGGCCTGGGACTATGTTTGGGCGCCTGCTGTGGAGCTTCTTGGGGTGGCATGGTTGGGCCTTGTGATTCCTCGGAGGGTATATCCTGTGCTGTTTCAGCTGCTTGGGTCATCGGTTTGCTGGTTGTCCAGGGCTGTTGTGGGGGCCTCCTGTCTGGTTTGGGTGTCTGAGTGTTTGTTTACCAACTGCTGCAGTGCTCCAGCAATGGTGGCCATTGTGGCATTGTGTTCTTTCCACTGCTCCATGGCCTGTTGGTGTTGTTCCAGGTGCATGTTCTGACTTTGCTCCAGGGTGGATACAATCTGTGCCAACCTGTCTTGGGTATGTTGGTAGGCCCCCAATACCTCTGCAATGAAGTCCTTGGCTACTGCATCTATCCGGTGCCCTACCCCCTGACCCACTGGGGCACTTGACCTTGCCCTGGCCCCCGGTGGCTGTGTCCCCTGCGCAGGTCTTGACGTACCACTAGTACTAGGGCCCTCGTCTTCCTGCATGTTGGGGGTGGGAGACTGTGGCCTCTGTAGCTGTGTTCCACCTGTTTGTGCCCTGGGTCCACTGGTGTGGGTACGCCTCCCCTGGCCTGCTGGTCTTGGCTGGGTGTTAGGGGTGACAGTGTTTTCCTGGGTGGGGCTGCTGCGTGGTGAGCATCCAGGGCTGTGTGAGGGGCCTGCCTGCTCATCAGTGTCCAGGGATCCTTCACTAGTGTCCTGTGATGTGCCTCTGTCTCCCTGGAGTGCTGTGGCATTCCTTGTCCCCTCCATTAGGGTTGCATGGGTGGTGGTGCCTGTTGGGGGACATAGAAATGTATGTTACATAGGCATGAGGGTTTGAGGTGTACTGAACTGTTCAATTTTGTGCTGGTGTGCCTTTCAGTGGCCTTCCAGGGTGCCTTTGTGACGTGGACATTGCATTTAGTGGCAGTGATGGGGTTACATTGTGGTGGGAGTTATTATTCCACGTGCAGGGGTGGGTGGCTGTGCACAGCGGGAGTGATGTGGGCCTGGTAGTGAGTTGTGGGGGATGCAGGGTGGTGGATGTGGTGGGTTTTGGCTGGGTGGGGTGTGGGTCTAGTGGGTGTGGGTGGGGTGGGGTGGTGCATGCATTACACTTATGGTGTATATGGGGTAATTGTAGATGACTTACCCAAGTCCATTCCTCCAGTGAGTCCCTCTGGGTGTAGGATGGTGAGTACCTTCTCCTCCCTGCCGGTGTAGTCGGGTGGTGTGGGTGGCGGTCCTCTCCCAGTCTTCTGCACTGCGATGTGGTGCCTGGATGCCATGGCCCAGACCTTCCCCCGCAGGTCGTTCCATCTCTTGCAGATGTCATCCCTGGTGCATGGATGGTGTCCCACTGCATTCACCCTGTTCACAATGGTCAGCCACAGCTCCATTTTCTGGGCGATGGGTGTGTGCTGCACCTCGGACCCGAATATTTGTGGTTCTACTTTTAGGATCTCGTCCACCATGGTCCTTAGCTCCCTTTCAGTGAAGCGTGGATTTTTGGGGGGGACATGGTGAGGGTGGTGGATGGCGTCAGGACTGGGGACGGGGTTTTGATGCTCCTGTGTGGGCCGCTATGTGTGTCCTGTCTGCTGGCGTTCTCTGTCTGGCTCTGATACTTTCCGTCTTCTGTGTCCTGGTTTCATTGTAAGGGATTGTGGGGTGTGTCTGGGGGTGTTTTATGGTATCTGGGTGTGTGTCAGGTGTGTGGGTGCTAAGCCTAGCCAATGTGTGCACTGGTTTCTGTTCTGTCCACTTGCTGCCCGTGGCAGTCACAGCCGCGGATGGTCCTCCGTCCACCACTGTCGCCGAGGTGATTTGTCCATCATTATTTGGAGTGCGGGATGTGGGTGCGCTTGGCGGTGGCGGGGTGGGGTGGGCCGAGATTCCCGCCAACAGGGTCCTGGCGGGAGTGGTGGTCTGGGAAATTTTGACGGGGTTAGGTTTTTCGATCATTATATGGCAGGTTTACATTCGCTGCCGCCGGTGGGATTCTGTTCACCGCCGCCATGGCGGTCGGCGGTCTTTCCCGCCATGTTCAGAATGACCGCCTAAGTGAAGGACTATAAAATCAAGGATGATTTATACTTGTAGTTCAAGGGGTATGAGTCTGCTCTCCATATGAACCTGGTCCCTGAGGCACATTGGGGGGTGGGTCTGTGGATGAACTTTGACGTAGAGGGGGTGAGAGACCCTGACATCCTTAAGGGCTCCTCAGGGACTCACCTACGCCATAATGAAGGACGCCCTACTCACAAGATATGGTCTGACCCCTGAGCAGTATAGGGACAAGTTTAGGTCCTACAAAAAGAAAGAGTCCCAAATTTGGTTAGTGTGTGTAGATTCCTTTTGCAGGTCACTGGATGGTTGGATGAAGGGCAGTAAGGTAACAACGTATGAGGGGCTTTACAATGTAATTGCTTGGGAGCAATTGTACAGTCTTTGTTTTCCACAGCTGCACCAGCACCTGTTTGACAGCAAGCTGACTGACCCCAGGAAGCTTGCGCAGAAAGCGGACCACCGGGAGAGCACCAGGACCCAAAAGAGGTACAGGGGTGACCACGTCAAGGGTGGGCAGGGTCCCTTTCAGAAGAAAGGTGGTTGTAAGGGTAAACAGGGGGAGTTCTCTAAGGGGCCCCAAACTAGTTCCCAGGGTAAGGATTCCCAGCCCCCAGTGAGAAGAAACCATGGCCCTCCAAAGGGAAAACTGCAGAGGGGGGTCCCCGCAAGTGCTTTGCATGTGACAATGTGGGTCATATGTGGGGAACCCCAAATGTCCCAAGGGTACACCGGCACCCACTGGTGCTCAGTCACAGGGTTTGGCCAGTGTAGGCCTTGGGGAGGAGATGGTTCCAGGTAGGTGGAAGCCAACTGAGATGAGCCTTGTCTCACTAAGGGACAGTGAGATGCTCCACAGAACCCTTGTGCCTGAGAACACTAAGAAGTACAGGCAGTGGGTGACCATCAATGGACAGAGGCCTGTACAGAGTGGCACAGGTTCCCTTTGAATTGGGGGGGTCTCAGGTTCCTTGAAAGTAGCTGTGAGTCCAACCATGCCTGTAGATTGTTTGCTTGGCAATGACCTGGAGGATTCCCCTTGGAAGGAGGTGGAACACATGTCACACTTGGAGATATTGGGTCTGCCTGGGTGGGTATGCATATCTACCCGGTCAAGGGCAGCCCATCAAGGTAGTCAGAGGCCCCTGGAGCCTGAAACAGTGGCCCAAGGATCCGCCAGTAGGAGAAAGGGCAAGGGGTGTGGGAAACTGGCCCCAGAAGTTCCCACGGTCCAGAAGGAGGCTGAACCTGAGGGTGACACCCCGGAGCCTACATGGGAACAGGTGGCTGAGCTGGGGGAGGTCCCTGAGCTGTCACAGTGGCAGTAGGAAGGGGGGCCAACCCAGGAGGCATTCTGTGAGGCACAGAGAGTATGCCCTACTCTGGAGGGTTTGCAGCAGCAGGGTGCAGGCCAGGCAGCTGACAAGGAGCCAAGATCGCACCTGATCTATTGGGAGGACGGCCTCCTGTATAATGAGCCTAAGGTTGCTGAGCCTGGGTCAGTCCATGTGCTGGTGGTACCCCAAAGCTTCAGAGCCTTTCTACCTGGTCTGGCTCATGATGTGCCTTTAGCTGGACATCTGTGGTGAGACAAGACCTTTGACAGGCTTGTCACCCACTTTCAGTGGCCCCAGATGTGCAGGAACTCAGATACCAATTCTCTGTCTTGCCAAACTTGTCAGGCAAGTGGCAAGAGTAGGGAGAAATGCAAGGCTGTCCTCCAACCTTTTCCTGTAGTTAGTACCCCATTTGCAAGTGTTGGTATTGACATTGTGGGGCCTCTGGATCCCAAGACAGCTATGGGCAACAGGTTCACCCTGTACTTGGTGAACCATGCCACCCGGTACCCAGAAGTCATTCCACTGAGGTCAATCACCTCCCCTGTGTTGGTACATACATTTATGTTTTTTTTTATCTGCATAGGGTTCCCCAAGGAAGTGGTATCTGATAGGGGTACAAACTTCATATCTACTTATATCAAGTTTCTGTGGCGGGGTGTGGGGTAACATATAAGTTCACCACTCCTTACAACCCCCAAAGCAATGGTGGTGGTGGCTGGTTGAAAGGTTGAAAGGTGCACCTACAGGAAGGTGTCCCAAAAAGGGCTTGGATTTAGTCCTTTTGAGTTACTACAAGGCCACCCTGTCAGGGGACCTTTGAGTCTGGTGAAGGGGGGCTTAGAGAAAGCACACTTTGAGCGGACTGAATTGTCCATGCTCCCAGCAACAGATGACAGGGTAGAGGAAGAGAGTGAGCCTCTCCCTGACCTCCTGTGTGGCAGAGAGAAGGATGAGTCTGTGGAGGGAGTGAACCTCTCTCCCTGACCTCAGAATAACAGAGGGACTGTCGCCAGGTGTTGGGAAGGTTCGCCTACCTGTTCTCCTTGATCCCAGGGGTCACAAACTTGTGTACACATAATGTGGGCACTGGGGACAGTCCACCTGTTAAACAGAATGTTTACAGGGTGACTAATAAGGTCAGGGCTAGCATCAAAGATGAAGTATCAAAGATGTTAACCCTAGGGGTAATTGAGTTTTCTAGTAGTCCTTGGCCCAGCCTGTGGTCTTGGTCCCAAAGGCTGCTGCTCCTGGTGCCACACCAGAACTCTGGTTCTGTGTGGACTACCGGGGTCTCAATGCATTCCTTAAGACTAACGCGCACTCCATTCTCCGAGCTGATGAGTTCATCGATAGGTTGGGAGCTGCCAAATACCTGAGCACCTATGACTTGGCCGATTGCCTTAACTTAGGGAGCCAAGGAGATGTCAGCATTTTCTACCCCAGATGGGCACTTCCAATTTAAAGTGATGCCATTTGGGATTAAAAATGCCCCTGCCACCTTTCAGAGGTTGACTGGGCTGGATGATTTCAGTGCAGCCTACCTGGACGACACTGCAGTCTTTAGTTCCACTTGGGAGGAACACTGGCTGCACCTCTGGAGAGTGTTGGAGGCCCTGCAAAAGTCAGACCTCACTACTAAAGCCAGTAAGGGCCAAAAAGGGCAGGGTTCAGTGGTGTATTTGAAACACCAGGTAGGGGGGAGTGGCCAGGTGGCATTCCTACAGCCAAAAATTTACACCATGACTTCTAAGAAGCAACCAAAGATGGTGTTCTGGACTGGGATTTGCCAGACAGCTTTTGATGCCCTGAAGACTGTACAGCACATGTTCTGAGGGCACCTGATTTCTCCAAGGAATTTGTTGTGCAAACTGGCCCCTCAGAGCATGGCATAATAACAGTGTTATCACAGTTAAATGAAGAGGGCCTAGATTCACTTGTAGCCTTCATTAGCAGAAGGTTACTTCCCCGGAAACATAGGTGGAGTGCAACTGAGCTTGAAGCTTTTGCTGTGGTCTGGGTGCTAAAGAATCTAAGACCCTACTTGTTTTGGGACTCAGTTCCGGGTTCAGGCCGACCACAGGCCCCTCAGATGGTTAATGCAGATGAGGGGGGAGAATCCAAAACTGTTGAGGTGGTCCATTTCCCTACAGGGTATGGCCTTTACGGTGGAACACCGCCCTGGCACAGAACACCCCAATGCTGATGGTCTGTCCAGATTCTTCCGCCTTAGTGATGATAACTCCCATGAGGTTGGGTAGTTGCTCCCCACTTTCAGCTTGGAGGGTCACGTGTTAGACTTGGCATCCTTGATGTGGTCTCACCTATCTTTTTGCCTCTGTTTCCTAGGTTGTTGAGGGACTCTGTTTTTGCTGTTTTTGATACTCTGGGTACTGCTAACCATTGCTAAAGTGCAAATGTTCCTATGTAAAATGTATGTGTAAATTGACTTATCCATGATTGGCATATTTGATTTACTAGTAAGTCCATAGTAAAGTGCAATAGAGGTGCCCAGGGCCTGTAAATCAAATGCTGCAGTACTGGTTGTGCCACCCATATTAGTAGCCCTGTAAACATGACTGAAACCTGCCACTGCAGTGTCTGTGTGTGCAGGTTTAAACTGCCAATTCGACTTGGAAAGTGTACCCATTTGCCAGGCCTAAACCTTCTCTTTTCATACATGAAAGGCACCCCTAAGGTAGGCCCTAGATAGCCCCATGGGCAGGGTGCAGTGTATGATGAAGGTGGGACATGTACTAATGTGTGATACATGTCTTAGCAGTGCAATACTGCTAAATTCAGTCTTCACTGTTGCAAGCCCTATCTCTCTCATGGATTAACATGGGGGCTGCATTTAAATCACTTTAAAGTGCAGATTCCCTTTGAGCGCAGATAGAAATACGAAATTTGAGGTCTCGGAACTCACATTTTATAAATACATCTTTTAGTGAAGTTGGTTTTTAGATTTAGGCCCATATTTATACTTTTTTTGCACCGCATTTGTGCCATTTTTCAACGCGAAAGTGGTGCAAACTTACAAAATACAATTATATTTTGTAAGTTTGCGACGTTTTTACATAAAAAAATTACACAAATGCGACACACAAAAAAGTATAAATATGGGCCTTAGTTTGAAAATGTCACTTTTAGAAAGTAGGCATTTTCTTGCTTAAGCCATTCTCTGACTCTGCCTGTTTGTGCATTACTTGTCTGGCTCAATTTGACAGTTGGGCTGTTTGTGAATCCCCCCAAGACAGTGAGACAAAGGGAGCTGGAGTGTAAACTGCATATCCTGATGAGGTATCTGTGCTAGAGTGGAGAGGGGAGTGGTCACTTACACCTGAATGGGCTATGTCTGTCCTCTCACAATGCAGTCTCCCACCCCCTGGTGTGTGTCTGGGGCCTGGCCTAGTCAAGGCAGGATCTTGTGAATAATACAGACTTTCCTTTGTAGAAGGTCTACTTCAAAGGCGGAAAGGGTTAAAAGTATTGGACCCAAAACCCCTGAAAATCAGATCACTTCTGGAACCAAGAGGAACCTCTGATAAGAGAGGAGCTGGAGAGCTGAGGAGGAGTGCTACCCCTGCCTGTGACTGTGACAGTGCTTTATTGGCCTATCCTGCAGTTGTTGCTTCTGCCTGTGAAAGGGGACAAAGACTGGACTTTGTGGTATATTCCTGCTTGTGAAGAACCTCCAAGTGCTTGAACTGAGCTTGCCCACTCTCTGCTGAGACTGCTGCCCTGCCAAGTGGTGTCCTATCCAGTCCCTGGACACTTGAAAGGTGAAGTTGTCAGACAAGAGCTAAAAATCCATGCACAGAACGCCATGCAGGGAAATTTTTGATGCACCATCTGCAAGGCAGATGATAAACGAAGCGTTGTTGGCTTTGCAGCTAAAATTGATGCTCCACCTGCATCGTAGCTGGGAGATCAACGTATTGCAGCATGAGAAACGAGGCGCAACACCCGCTTGCGGGTGCTAATAAGGACACAAACCCCAGACAGTGCAGTTTTCTAACACCGTGCAATAGGAATTTCCACGCATCGTCCCTGGGCATCAAAGTCAACCCAACTCTGTGCGGATCTGAGGTGTCCCATCCGGAAATCGACCCATCTCTCTCTTGCGAGGGAGAAAAACAACACATCGCCAACCCGACCGGAGAAGAAACGACGCACAGCCTCCCTTATGAGGAAGGAATGGATGCATCACTGCCTTTTCCGATGCAGGCTCACCCATGCAGCCTTATTTTTTAAACTATCCAGGTACTTTGTGCAAACTCATCATTTCCATTGTCTATGGAGTAAGACTCTTATTTTTTTTTAAATTCATATTTTAACTTGTATATGTTGGATTTTTGTCATTTTCGTCTTGTTCGTTTTAGATAAATATTACCTATTTGTCTAAACTGGTGTGGTTTCCATTTTGTAGTATTTGCACTGTATTACTGTGTGGGTTGGTACAAATACTTTACACATTGCTTCTGAGATAAGCCTGACTGCTTGTAACAAGCTACCAGGGGGTAAGCAGGGGTTTCCTAAGTGTGTTTCTCCATTTCCCTGACTAAAGTGAGGGTCCTTGTTTGGACAGGGGGCAACCAGACTGCCAACCAAGGACCCCATTTCTAACAGTTAGCAACAATGTAAATGTCAAGCAAGATGCAAGCTTCTGATCATTAATGCAGGGTTATGTCATCATACCAGGTTGCATATACATTATGAGTTCTGGACTAAAAATTATGTTCCTTGTAGCTCCAGTGTCCCGCTCTTCTGTATTACCAGGTTGAGGGAATTACCCTCAGCTTCATTGGTGATCCTCTGCTTAGCTGCAGGATAGCCTTAGCCCAAGAGACATACAGGTATGTCAGACTGGATTGGTGGCAAAAGGGAAACTTTTTAGATGCTCAGAACTCTTATTTACCCTTGGGCATAATTCATCACCAGGATGGCTAGCACCACAAGGTATCCGCTGTCCCTGATCTCTGGGAAAGAAAGACGAAACACGGTTGTATGTTAAGATATCGAGGACTAAAATATTGCAGGCCAATATATCAAGGTCTAACTATTGAGGAACAAAATGTTGTAGAGGTAAGTGCATGTAGGTAAATATTGATTTACTATTCTAAAAATCACATATAATTACTTTGACACTATATATCAACAAAAGGCACATGTATGAAGTTAAGTACAATGAACCCATTCTTAGATATACACTTAAGCTACACTCCCAATGTTTTGACTCTCGATATTCTGAGTTACCCTTGGAAAATCTGGGATGCCGACAAGAATGAGGTATATCATTGGTGGCTGTAGGGCCAACTGACAGGGATATAGGATGAGGCTTGCCACCCTTCTAGATGACTCACCCCAACAAATCTACTGACTGGTCTCCTCCCAGTGGAAAGGGGCTCTCGGAGGGGGTATGGATTTCAGTGGGAGGACCTTATCCCTTCTAGAGTGTGGCTGTGGATGTACACATGCTGACGTTGTTAGCACTAACAGGAGTAAAGGAAAAGGCTACTACTCTTCACCCTCTGGGGAACTTCTTGAGGCCCCTTCACTAGAGTAGATGAAGGGCAGTACTACACACACCCCGGTCAACCCTTGTGGCCCCTTTATAGACAGTATCCATCATGAACTCACAGAACTCCACTCTTTTTACACTAAATTCAGCTTCATGGAGGTTTGAGATCTGTGCTGCAGATTTGCATAGGTGCTTCGGAGAAAAGTACACAGTGTTTACATTTACGTGACATCTATCTAAGGGTATAGTCAGGAAAATGTATTTGAAAGAGTAAGCCAGCATAATGGCTGTTTGTACATAAGAGAGGGTTACAGGTTCAGAAAGTCAACACTGCAGGAAAATGAAGGAAAGGCAAACAAAACCACCAAGAAAAATAATCACCATTAAATTCAACTTTGTATTCTGTTTTTTACTGACCCTTCCTAAATCAATGCATGTGTATGTGGGTGGAGGAAGGGGGTGATGAAATGTTGTACTCTGGGAGAAACATGATTGCAAATGTAGCAGTAGCTTTTCAGTGGGTGTTGGACTGGGCCCTCGGTGTAGAGTCACCCCAAACGGTTTTGCCTTCACTCCTTCGATTTTTGCTGAGTTTTATTGTTGGCCTTAGGCCTCTGCACAATTTACCACTGCTAACCAGTTCTAAAATGCTTTTTCTCACTCCCTAAAACATTGTACAATTGGCTCACATCTAATTGGCCTATTTAATGTACTTATTAATCCCCTAGTAAATTGGTATACGGTACACCCAGGTCCTGTACATGTAATGCTGTTAGTGGGCCTGCATCACTTGTTGTGCCACCCACTTAATTATCACTTTAAAACATGTTCCAGGTGTGACTTTGCAGACTGAATGCAATTTTAACTGCTGTTTCGAAATAAACCTTCTGCTAGGCCTAAACCTTTCAAAACGTTGGACATGTGCATTCAACTTTTACATGTCCTGGTACTGAAAAACTCTTAAATTAGTTTTTCAGTACTGCAAGACCTGCCTTTCCATACGATAGCATACAATAGCATTGGATTAACATATTACATTCAATAAGTGACAACGTTCAATTAGGTGTAGGTAGGAATGTTGAGTTTGGTGCCTAAACCTTCTTTAATGGTAAAGTCGCATTTTAAGTTACAGTTCTGAAAATGCCACTTTTGGAACATTGGCGTTTTCTTGTACCAGCTATATGGTGCCTGTATCCTGGGTCACATAACCAGGTGTAGCATACAATTGTTTTTTGTGCATTCCTCACAGACAGTGAGACAAAGGGGGAATAGGTGTTGGCAGGATGGGTCATCTCTGACTTGATGAGGGGGAAGAGCTGTCGCCTTCAACCATTGCACATCACAAAGGCTCTGCCCAACATGCTCACAAAGGGTTTTGATACTAGTCTTTTGTGTCCCCAGACAATGGGGCCACGGTAGGGAGGAAGGAAATTCCAAATACATGGATGGTGGAAACCTCCATAACCTTCTCCTACTTCAGAGTGGGCACCAGGTATAAATATTGGACCCTCAAACCCAACTCTTCAGTGCACCTCTGGACCTGCTGAAAACTGAGAAGGGCATCTGCACTGCTCTTAAAGAAGGACTGCTTCTCTGCTGCCCAAGTGAAAGGACTGGACCTGCATCTTGATCCCAGGACTACCAGAGTGACCCCAAGAGCTAGTTGGCTGGTCTCCTTATCAGTCCCTCAGGGACAGAAAAGTCTCCAACCATCTTGAACTTGCACCTGGACTTGCTGTAAGTCTTGCCCTCCAAATGCTGCAGTGCTGGACCCTTGAAAGTGGGCCTGAAGCCCATCTATGAGCAGAACCAAAGCAGTGCAATGCATCTCCTCACAGCCACTTTGGAACCTCGGCAGTGCAACAGATTACAGACACAGGTCTTTGCAGCTTCCTTGGAACAGGCGCTGGGTGACGCTTCCTCGATGCAGACATTCTCATTGCAAATACCTCATTGACAGCACCCTCGATGACAACACAGGACTTCACATTGCAGTCTTGCAGCTTCATTGGAACCACCACTGCACAAAATTCCCTCAACGAAGGATCTTGCAATGCTTTGCAAACCAAGATTTAATGTACTTTGATCAGTGGGACTAACCTGGTCCTTGTATCTGGCCACAATCCATTGTTGTCGGTCTGAACTTGTGACTTTGTCCTGTTCTGATGAGACCAGACAACCACAGCTGGCACTGTGTGCTGCTAGACACTATTTTCACTTAATCCTTTAAAATGCATAACTACTGATTAGACATTTGTTGTGTTGGTCTCAAATAATGTTTCAAATTTGTATCTATTTTTCTGAATTGGCATGTGATTTTTCTTATGTGGTGTTTTCACTTTATCACTGTTTGATGTGATGCATAAATACTTTACATATTGCCACTAAATTAAGCCTGACTGCTTTTTGCCAAGCTACCAGATGGTTAAGCAGAGGTTGATTTGAGGTTTGCCTATGAATTCACCCTGACAGAAATTGTGGTTACTGCTTGAGTAGGGTTGCACCTCTCTCAACTAGTAAATCAATTTCCAAACACACTTCAAGGGGAATTCTCTAGAAGCTTCTCCTACTTCAAAAAGGAACCAGGTATAGAAATAGGACCCTGAGGCACACTCTTTATTTCACTTTCAGGACCTGCTGAGGGGCTGTCAGAAGACTACCTGCTGCTATGGCCTAGAATGTACTTCAGAAGACTGCTTTGGTGCACCTATAAGGACTGCTTTGCTGCTTGAAGCCTTACCTGATCCCTCAGAGGTCTGCCCTGCTGAATGAGCTCTGTCCCACTTCTTGAACCCAGGACTACCAGTATTACTGCAAGGACTAGTTGGCTGGCCTCCTGATCAGAGCCACAGGCACAGAAAAGGCTCCATCTTGAACCTGAACCCAGCCTGAATGATTCCTAACTCACAAGTGGTGTCCTGCCAGTCCTGGTCCCTTGGTAGCGGTGGAAACAGTGCCCAGGAAGCCAAAATGCAAAACTTGGAACTTAGAAGGTTTTTGGCTAAAAATCGCACTGAGAACAACAAGGAGACTGGGGGCAACCTGCTCGTCTATCCGCTCAAGGTACATAGTTGATCTGCCTGACTTTGCTGAGGATCCCACTGAGTTCTTCTCCGCACCAGCAAATCTGGTTCAGAGGTCCTTCACAGAAGGAGTATCCTCATGGAGCCCTCATCCGCTACAGCCTCCAACTTTGTCCCAGCTGAGATTTTCGAATTCCAAAAAAGAGACTAAGGGGCATATTTACAAGAAACTGATGCTGATGTGTCATTTTTTTTGTATCACCCCTGCCCCACCTAACAACACCATGGGTGCACCATATTTACAATACGGCGCACCTTAGTGTACGTTAGGCTGATAGCGTCGAAATTATTGATGCTATTGTGGCACTTTGCTGCACTAGCATAAAAAATGTTGACACTTGTGCAACACAGTGCAAGGAGGCCTATAGACTGAAATGGGTATGTCACTTCAACACCTGCTTCAAACAGGCGTTAAAAATGACGCCAAAGATGGCACAGTGAAATCTTGTAGATTTCACTGTGCCATTTTTGCACAGGCCATTTTTGCAGGCATCCTAATGCTGGAATGCCCCCCCTGCATACATTATGCCTGAAGCAGGCATAATGTAGTGCAAGGAGTTGCAAATTGGCATAATGCATGCATTCCACTACTTTGTAAATATGGCACAGTGAATATTGTCTCCTTGAACCACATTAGCATAAACAAAATTATGCTGGCGTGATGCAAGGAGGTGCTAGGGCCTTGTAAATCTTGTCCCAAGTCCGAACGTGGAAATCATTACCATGACTTTGTACGGTGGCTCCCCAACGCCGATTTCTCCTCCTCAGACACTGCCTGAGCTTTGCCTCGCTGAACTTCTACCTTCTCAGAGTCTTTTTGGTGAAATTTCTTCTAAGTGCAAAGGTAAGTGCCAACTGGTCTCAATTCACTTTTTGTAACCAACTCCATCGAGGTGTGCTATATTTTTTTACTCTTACCTGGTCTCGCACAATTAGATGTCCACGGTTTGATCCTTGAGGCTCTAGTTTTTACCTTAAATTTAAAAAAATCGTAACCCTGGTTCTACGGATTAGATTTGTATTGTTTTGGTGTCAAAAAAATTATAAAAATGTACTCTATTTTCCTAAATGGGTGTAACATTTTTGTTAAGTCATGTTTTCACTTTATTACTGTTTTGTGCCACATAAATACTTTTCACATTCCATTTAAGTTAAGCCTGATTGTTTCTGTGCCAAGATACCAGATGGTTATGCACAGGTTGTTTTGGGAGTTTGCTCCTTACTTCACCCTAACAGAAATTGTGGTTGCTGCTTGTGGAGGGTTGCACCCCCCTCAACCAGTAAACCAATTTCTCACAGTGGGCAAGTTCGAAGACGCCCTAGTGGATTCTGAGAATGCAAGTTGACACCTGCAGGAGAACGTCTTTCCAGTCGGTCTTTATACTGGTGAAGAGTTTACTTACATTGGAATGACATATTATGCAGATTACAAAAAAAGAGGGATGTAATGTTCTATGTCTTCTGTTTTTTTAATGACAAACTGCTTAATTACACGTATTTTTCTATTTCCTTTTCAGTATACGAACCGTCCTGTTGTTTTGAGGCCCTAAATTGGAGAGCGCATTTTATCAGGATCAATCTGCTTCTGCAGATGCATTTCTTCAATCAATACTGCTCAGTGGCTTTCTACTATGAAACATGCTGTCTTATTTGAGATGCTGCTGTTCATTTGTCATATTAATCAAAAATGTGTTTCTCAAGCAGGTTCGAATAAACAAATTCATCTTTACAATCCTGTTTAAGCCCTAAGAAAATGTAATTGTGTTTGCATGAAGATTAGTTCAATTGAAGACAAAGAGTGTCCAATTGACGCAATACTCATAGCCATGCTTTTAATAAAACTGATTTTTGCTGGTTTCTTTAATTTACTGAACTACGAATATTTTATTTGTTCTTTATTTATCATTACAGTTATAGGTAATATCACCCTTAAAATCAGAAACATAAATAATATAATTGCCTTGTCTTTACTGCTTGCGTCAATTCCACACAATTTCCTGACGTGATGTTCTTGGAGAACATATTCTCGTTAATGGATTACACCAAACATTAGAGCAAGTATAGTATCCAAAACACAAATGTAAACAAAACTCATACTCTTCCCCATACGTAACATCCTTATTAAGAAGGTCATGTAACCATATTTGTGTTGTCATCCTGAATACAGCTTCTCTATCAGAAGGATTATGGACCATATTTATACTTTTTGACGCAAAACTGCGCCGGCGCAGTTTTGCGTAAAAAATATTACCGCCGGCTAATGCCATTTTGGTGCGCCGTGCGGGCGTCAGATTTATACTTTGACGCACGGCAGCGCAAACAACAGGTGGGAGTCATTATTTTTGAAGCACACCGCGGCGTCAAGTTGTAAAGGAAAACGACGTTAACGTGGCAGAAATGACTGTGGGTCGATTTACGACACCGCAAACCAGATATGCGCCTTTTTGTTTACGCAATAGCGTCAAAAAACACAGCGAACACAGCCATTTCACCAGAGGAGAGCCAACATGGATCCCAGATGCCACTACAGACCCCAGGAAGATGACAGCAGACCAGGAACCAGCCAGGAGGACCCACACAAGAACCACAACACTTTTAAGAAGAAAAGAAAGTGTCGCTTCAGTGCAGAGGAGCAGGAAATCCTGGTTAAAGAGGTGACGGAACACCAGCACCAACTGTTTGTCACATCAAAGTTGCCAATCAGTAAGAGAGAGGCTATATGGCAACAAATTGTTGACAAGATAAACAGTGTGGCAGAAGTACGCAGAACAGTCATCGAGTGCAAGAAACGCTGGCATGACTGCAAACGCAGGACCAAGGAAAAGATGGCCAGGAACAGGAAGGCAGCACTGCAGACTGGAGGGGGGAATCCAGCACACCAGGAGGCCCTGGACCACATGGAGGAGATGGACGCAGCCGTCATCCCTGAGGAGATTGTCACAGGGATTCAAGGACAGGACAGCGCAGACTACCAGAACACAACGCACATGCAGGGTAAGTCGCATGGGGAATTATAATGCAATAATGTCAATTGTGAGCATGGGGGGGATACCGACCACTAAATGCATGGAAGTCATCTAATACATGGAGTGGCATGGTTATAGGGGCACGCCATGGGAGTATGGCCCGTTCTGAGAAGACCTGGGGCACACCATTACACAACACCAACAACAGTCCCATGGTGGCATGCTGTCATGCCAACGATGGAGCAAAGATAAAGCCACGACCGGAGGGAAGGCCACTACGTCAAACTTACATCCTGGCACTTGTCAGCCAACATAATTCCTACATTAACTAGGGCCCTATTAGCAATCCTCTAGCCAAACCGACAACTGCAATGTAACTGCGACAACAGTTGCCACTACCACCTCTGATCTGTGTGCAGCTCAAGTAGCCAATGGCAGTAACCTCCCCATGGAACATACACACCTAAATTAGGGGGTGAGGATGACATCTGCAACAATCCCCTGAAACAAGACAAAGGCCCCAGTACACTCAAATGTCAATGCCCATAGTTGTCACAAACATCAGCCAAAGTAAACAACAATAGGAGTGACACAGCACTAAGGACACACCCATGCTGCATATGTCAGGGTCCATCCTGTGCCTGGGTAACAAGGCAACATCCCAAATGTCATACTGCTCAGACAACAACATTGAGGAGGGGACACATGTAACTGGTCACTGAAATACACCTGCACAGTCAGAGGACGAAATAGGACACTGATACAACTATCAGGGCAATCCAATGTAACACACATTACCCAACATCAGCATGACCCATTAACAATGTCAACATCCATATCAGATCATAACATTGCCATGCATAGGATATGCAACATGTCAATTACATTTAAGGCGATGTGAACGATCAGGGATTGGGGCAGGTCCTGATAGTTAAGTGTGCTGCTGGTGTCATCAGAACACCCACAGCCAGTGAAAGGTCTCACCATGAGAATGGATATACACGGAGGGTCGAGTAGGACAAGAAGGTGGCAATTCTCTATTTGGCATAAACCAACACCTAGAGGCGATGAGGCTGACAAGTCTGATAACTCAATAACATACATGTGACACACAGGTGGGCCATAGGCATGAAACAATGCCCATCTGAAGGACTGCAGATATTAATACAAAACAAGATCACAAAGTGAATTCATCAAAAGGCAGGCACGTCACGTCAAAATTGTCACAACACAGACACACTAATTGTACCCTGTTTCATTGCAGAGGAAGATGGATCTCCTGTCGATATGCCTGTCCCAGATTTCCCTGATGACATGGATGACGAGTCGATAAACATTCCCCAGGAGACTATCCAAAAGGTCCTTGAAACCCTCCAGACCCCACCTTCAGTCACAAGGAGGAGCACAGAACAAGAAGCCATCGCAGAGGAACCACCCACCATCCCAATTTTAAGACCTGCCAGCTCCAATACAGCTGAGGACTCAGACGACACTGGCACCAGCTTTGAGAGAACTGTAGTTGGAGTACAGCGGGAGCTGGCCAAGGAGGTCCGGGTGGGGATGCAAAATATGGCAGCCAGCCTTGAGGGGATGCGTTCGTGCATGATGTCATCTGCAGATCAGGCTGCAGCTATGCAAGCCCTAACATCTATCTTGCAGGAACTGCAGAAAACCCAGAAGGAAATCAGTACAGCTGTAATACAGTTGGCTCAACACCTACAACAGCAATCCTGTCAACGCGTGCACAAATGCAATATTGAACCCCCTCAGGGCCGACCTGGCTGCCTACCATCGTGATGTGGCTGCTATTCTCAAGAACCAGCAGGCCCTCCTTGCAGCAGTACTGCCCTTAAGACCTTCACAGGGAGCAGCCACCGGGATGTCTGACTCCACGTCTTCTAACACTGAGGTGTGTGTTGCCCCTTCACAACCAACAACAAGAAGGACAAAGCAGGCAACACAAACATCAGAAGAGGAAGACATGGAACAGATCACATTCACAAGGAAAAGTACCCGGAAGCACTTGTCCCTGCCACCTGGCCAACTATTACCAAAGTCCTGCGTTTTGAAACATGACAGTCTTACAACAATTGTACTCAAGCACTGTTCTGCTAACCACTGTATAACTTGTCACCCAGCCCAGTGATTGTCTCTCTCCTACTCATTGGCTAAGTCTGTCCCTCTGCACTGTCTGAAACAGCAACCCCAGCATGACAAAAGCATTTTGGTAAACCGTTGTGTTGGATCACACTGGAAGATATCACTATAATGGACTCACAATCATGGACAATGTACATATAGCACTACAGCACTTTTCAATAAATAGCACTTACACAACAAATCTGTCTCTGGGTAATGTGACATATCAACTGCACTGTAGATAATTGAAATGTCCCTACTGTCAAATAACGTAGCTTGTCAATACAACTGTCCAGATATTATGTAGTTAGAGAAATCTGCACAGTGACCACGATCGCATCATACTCTGCCCATCCTGAGGGAATAATCTGATGAAGTGAGAAACCATACACCACCATGATGTGTTGGACAGAAGAATGCTTCCTCAGGGGATAACTAAGTCATCAAATAGTGCCCGCTAAATGTTGTCAACATGCAAAATAACACAATAAACATGCCACACTAATCTAAGTAAATACAAAAAAAAGACTGCATAAATGAAGGTGTCTGAGTTAACATACAAATAGGTAATCATGCCAAACTGTATCACAAATGATGTATGAGGGTCATGAAGACAAGAATACAAGATTGCCAATGAGAACTCATCTTATAAGGGTGTGCATGATCATCACACTGCAGTCAGACCTAAAAACTGTTTCCCCAATATCAAGTCTGGAAGCACTGTTAGTGACTTTGAAAACACACTTATCAACAGAAACACATTGTCATCCATATTAACTGTGATTGGTGGTTGCAATAAAGGGTAGACACTTTGCAAGGCATCTCTGGGTTAGCTGCCAATCGTACAGCTCAGTTGGGATTTGTTTGTAGCATTGGACACAGATGTTATAGTACAAAAGAGATGTACTCGGAATCCAAACCCACGGTCAAGTACCATTCAACATATACTATTAAGGGGTAACCAAATATTTATTAAAAGCTAACCATAGATGAGGAAACTGAAGGAAAAATCTTACCTACCCTAATCTACCCTGACTACTCATTACCCACAACTGTCCCTAACTAACCTAAGCTACACTTACTTTTCATATGTAACGAAACGTTCTAAACATCTACCACCCACCCCCCTTATGAGCCGGGACACATTGAGGACAACACATACTAACCTAAATACATACTATACTATCCTAAACAAATATATATTTTTTGGGTAATTTCTTTTTTTTATATGTTTTTTGCTTTTTTTGGTATTTTTTTTTTACACACAATAACCCCAACATAGCCCCTCACCCACCCACCCACACATGTAATAAGTCAAAAAAGAAACAAGCAGGACCCCCTACCCCCCACCCACTAACACTGACTAAACTAACAGCCTATATTAACCTAACACTAAGCCCCCTAAGACCACTAACTATAAGAACAAGGAAAGAGGAGGGAGGGGAGGGTATCATGTCCATCTATTCAACTGTCTAGAGGTTGGCATTCCGGAGGGTCCTCTTGATATCCTTGACCTGCCATTTAATGTGCCGCACGTCCCAGCTCAGGTGGCTCACCTTGGGCAGCACTTTGTCCATCTTGTGTTCAAGTCTATTGAAGGCTGCAGGGTCAACAGCTGGAGCAGTGGCAGTCTGGGAAACCGGTGGAGGAGGTATGTGTGGGCTGTCCTGCACCGGTGGCAATGCTGGGGCCAGGAAATCCTGCAGATGTAGATTCAACAGAGGCAGCTGTGGGTGGGGCCACCTGGCTCTGATTGGTGGTTGTTTCTGTGGTGGCTGTGGTGGGCACAGTAGGCCCATCCTGTGGGAAGGCTCGCCATGCCCCGGAGGCACGTTCATAGCGATATCGCCGGGCCATCCTCCGGAACCCCGACTCCACCAGCAGGATGTGCTGGTATCGCATGGCCCGACGCTGAAATTCACAGACCTGGTCTGGAGTCATGTTAGGTGCTGTGAAGACAAATGCAGATATGCCACATTAGTAACTGCATTGTGTGAAACGGCACAGCTAGCTAATCAGACATTACATCTACTGTACTTCTAACAGCTCATATCACGATACAGAGCATCGAATGTCCCTGAGGAAGTACATGGCAGGCCAGACTACAAAGGTCACATCACACAAAGCACATTCATAACCCACAAGATGGGTAACAACTGGCCTTGACTTGCAATCTGAGTTCTAAGAGTTAACATCTAAGAATCATGCTGCATATCCTCCACCAAGAGCTGGGCTACAAATGTCAGTGTACGGAAAGCAAAACTAAAGCCACATGGTCTGCAAGTTGTAACTGGACTGTCCAGTATGGTACTTCACAACTTGCCCCGTTGAGCTAATACCATGCAAAATTGGTGAAATCATCAATGATTGAGATTAGGGATGGATTGGACATGGTAAGCAGGACATCATCTGTGTTATTCTTAAACAACAATAAGGTCACACTCAGTTCCAAACAAAGGCAAACAATAGAGCCTATGGTATTTTGATGTGAGCAGTGTGAGGATTCTATTGCACACTATTGTATACATACTTATATTGCCATAAATATATTAGAAAAAATATCATCCCATTGGGTATACATTTTTTATTACCTTCAGTGCTGCACTATTTTTGTACCCCATGTACAGGACATGATATTTAAGTCAAGTAATATTCTGACAATGCTATTCCTGTACAACATCCACATCAAGGCTCCCGGGAGACATTTAGAGGTACATAAGCTACCACGTTCTGTACAGTGCAGGATGTAACATTTAATGTAATTGAAAGCAAGCACTATAGCCGCCACACCCAGCATCAATTCAAAAAATAGAATTTTGGGACATATTTATGACTCCCTTGCGCCACCTTTGTGTCTTTTTTTGTGAGGCAATGGCGGCACATTCCTTGCAAGCCTATCTATGAGGGCACGCAAAGCCACTTTGCGTGGCTTTGAATGGCCTCATACATCTAAATATAGAGTAATTAAAGGCAGGTAGGTGTTCCCATGCAGCAACCATGGATTTTGGCGCATCCCAGATTTACCAACCCTGGCAACCCTGAGGTTGTGCCAAGACCTTTTGCTTTTCAAGGTCTGACGCAACACACATTGAAAGATGAAAAAGTGTTCCAGGATTGTTTAGTGCAGGAAGTTGTCTCTTCATGCACAAAAACAATTATGCATGCAAGGGGGGCCTGTGTTGGTGCTAGGCAGCCCATTGTGCGCAGCGCAGGAGGAAAGTACAGGAATGCACTTGTTCCTTATGTGCAGCGCATTCCTGCCATTTCCAAGTGACACAGCGCAGTGCAGCAAAGTGACTTGCTGCACTGCGCCACTTTTTCCTAAATCTAGCTCTTTGTTTCTATTGTTGCACTCAACTGTCAGTTTAGGACAATCAACAACTGTCCTCTGAAGGTGAATTATGGTGCTGCCAGGTGATGAGGGGCCATAGGTAAAGGCATTTTGATAATCTTCCAAAACAACTGGACAGTACACAGTGAGTAGACTGTACAGGTATAGTATGCTTATATACACAGAGTCTCAACATGAAAAAAAAGTTATGGTACTGCCTAACCAGGGGGAGAAACACTGGCCCATATTTATACTTTTTGATGGAAAACTGCACAAACTCAGTTTTGTACCGAAAGGTATAGCGCAGGCTTGTGTAATTTCAGAGCCAAGTTTATGGAATCCTGCAAGCCTGTGCTCAGGTTGGGCCAGCTTCAGAAAAAGTGATGTAAGCCAGGTGGGAATGGCAGTACAGGGGAAGGGGGTTTTGCCTCAAAAACTGGCGCTAGGGTGGTCAGAGGCAAAAAAACAGCCTAGCGTTATTTCCTGATGCAAAACCATCCACACCACATGACTCCTGTCTTACAAAAAGACAGGAGTCATGTCCACCACCCCAATGGCCAGCACAGGGGACCAGTGTCCCCTGGGCATGGCCACTGCATCAAGTGCCATGTAGGGGGGCAATTTTTAGGGCCCCCAATGGCCCTTATTTTTCTTTTTTAAATACTTACCTAGACTTACCCTGCTTACCTGGGATGGGGTCCCCTTCCTCTGGTGTCCCTCTGGTGTGGGTGGGGGTGTTCCTGGGGCTGGGGCTTGGGGTATGCACCTGTGGGCACATTCCATGGTGTTTCACCATGGAAATGGGTCCCCAGGTCCCATAATGCCTGGTCTGACCCAGGCGTTAAATAATGGTGCAAAGCACGTTTTGCACCATTATTTAGCCCCTCCTCCTACCCATGCGTCCTTTTAGCACAGGGTGATAAATATGGGGCCAGGGGGTCTGCACCATTTTTTAGATGCGAACGCCTACCTTGCATCTCATTGACGCAAGGTAGGTGCACTGCAATATTTTCACACTAGACGTGTCTAGCATCAAAATATAAATATGCAGTTAAGTTTGTGCTGAATTGGGGCGTGTCCAAGATGGAGACCGTATCGGACGCTCTTTAGCGAGCTCAACAGGGGACCCGAACATTATCCTGTTTCATTACTACCGCAGGGGTCCCCTCAACAGTGAATAAACCTGCGAGCCTGATCCTTACAGGCAGGACCCCTGGGCAATAACGGTGAGGTGACATGTGGCGCGGCAGGACCCGACCTGCTCAAGACACTTGAGGCCGCAAAGGCGACGAAGATGGTGGCTCACTTTTGCTGCGCGGCCTAGCGCCGTAGGCTGGGTCCGTGGCCAGACTGTGAACGGCATACCTGTTGTCTGCCGAGGGGCCATCGCCATCCCGGAGAACAACAAAATAGTAGGTGCACCACCGCAGACAGGACAGCCGGGCATATGCTACAGCTGGCACTGATATGTATGCCCTCAACACCAGTTGTGCGCTTGCTTTCTCCCTAGCCGGAGACGGATGTCATCATACGGCACAAGCCGTAGGGGCAACGTGTATGCGGGCACATGCAGGCCAGAACTACAGCTTAATGGCCACACCGTCATAAGTTAACAAACTAAAACAAGCTCGGCACTCCTAGCATATAATTTTTAAGTGCCTACTTGAAGGAATATCGGTGCATGCAAGACTATACCGAACCGGCTGATCGCATTATTTGCGGGAACCTGATATGAAGCCTTATTGTTAGCTCTCTCTCCCTTGGCCCTTCATGCATGACAGTGTAACAACACACACAGACTACAGGCGTGCGCCCTTATTCTCGTTCACTAACTACATAGCGCTACGACTCTAGTGACTTTAGAGTGCCGCTGTTTGGGTGTCTTGTCATACCAGTGACTGATGGACCCTCTATGCGACAGTGCCGCTGCTGTGCCACCACTCACAACAAATCAATAACGCAAGGAACTGCTCGCTGCCATAGGTCTCTTTCTTGCAAAATCATGGGGAAACCGCGGCCCACCAGAACAACAGGAGATACCATGCACACAGTTGTGAATGAATCCACGGATTCATCATCACAAATTGAACAGTTTTATCACTTGGAATCCACGCTTCATAGTCACTCTGAGAAATTTGAAAAAATTCTACACGCAATACTAGGCACTAAGACCTCACTGTAAACTAAGATTGACTCGGTTTCTTTGTAAGTGAACTTGTTGAGAGCGGACCATCGTAAACCTGCAGAAAGGGTCAATCAAACAGAAGCAATCACACAAACTGTATTGTCGACTTTCCAATCAATGCAAATGCAAATAAGGTCCATGCAGGAAGAACTAAATGCCCTTCACCGCAGGGCTGAAGACGCGGAGGGCCGCTCACGATGCAACAACATCCGCTTTATTGGATTCCCTGAGTGTTCCGAACTCCCCAGTGCCGAAGTGTTCTTGGAAAATTGGTTTCTTTCAACAGTGCTTAAAGATAGCACACACCCTCTGTTTTCCATAGAAAGGGCCCACCGTATACTGTGGCATCCCCCCAAAGTGGGAGCTCCACCGCACCCTTGCATCGCTCACCTATTGAATTTCCGTTACCGCGATTTGATCCTTCAACTGTTCCGCACAAAGGGACCTTGGCACTTTGAAGGTACATTGATTTCTGCGTATCCAGATTATACAATTGAGGTGCAATGCAAAATGGGGTCCTACATGTCGGTTAAACAACGGCTCTGTGCCTTGCAAATCAAATATACTCTTCTCTTCCCAGCAAAAGTTAAAGTCATGGATCAAGAGAAAACACATATTTTCCAATCCTCAGAAGATGAATGGACCTGGCTCCATGCCAAAGGCCTGGCGGCAGCAATAGGATAAGATACAGAGATGGACACATGGGTCACGCCTAAACTAAGACGATGTCGTAGGATCCCACCCAACTCCCGCCCGGATCAAACACAGGCAGCGGCAGAACGGGTTCGAGTGGTGGTGATGGCGACACAATGTCGCAACAATTCCTTTACCGCTCTTCGCTCTGAACATATATCAATGTCGGGATCGGACACTGGATCCGTGGTCTCATCGACAGGCAGCAATAGGACACCTCACGTCAATGATGAGGCCTTCCAGTGGACACCTACTACATCAGTTTCCTCCCTTATCATGCACCATGGCCCCCAATGCGGGGCATCTCCATAACTGTGCGGACACCACCCCCACAAGATGTATCTTTGGACACGTTGTTCATGGAGACAACATGGTAACTGTTACTTAGCGCCTGTTTGTGCGCATTGGGCGGTATACTATATAGTTGGGGTTAGTCCTTATTTTTTATTTGTATGCTCTACCATGCCTCACACTACATTGCTCTGTTCTGGATATGGGGACATAATAATGCAGATGACTATGAGTGGGTACCGGTACGCGTGCAAAGTGGGATTCACTAAAATATTATCTATCGTGCATTGCTTTAGGAAGGATGTCTACCACACCACCGCTGACCCATGCTCCACAATATAGATACTTGACCTGGAATGTACGGGGTATGGCAACCTACACCAAGCGCTACAGAATACATATCATATCTCAAATCCCATGGAGTACACATTGCAATGCTTCAGGAGACACATCTCACAATCTCAGAACTAAACAAGGTGCATTCTAGGTGGCGGGGACAAACATACAGCACTATTACATGTGCATACGCCAGGGGTGTCCTAATATGGGTGGACCCTGGAACTCCCTTTGCCCTCACGTCGCAGACCATAGACACGGATGGTAGATATGTCATATTGGAAGGCAGACTAGATGACATACCCATTAATTTGGTAGATGTCTATGCTCCTAATGCAAATCAAACACAATTTTGTAGATTCTCTAACGCCAGCTTTGTTCCATGATCCACTTGTTCCGACGATTTGGGGTGGGGACTTTAGCGGCATTCTGGACCCCCAACTGGATTGCTCCCATCCCCCACTATCAGCAGCCACTAGTACTCGTATTGCCCACTATTTTTGGTCCTGGAGCACACATATGAGACTTGGTGATATATGGCGCATGGGCCACCCACACGACGGTGAATACTCATTCTACTCCCCTGTACACGACCTCCATACTAGGAGAGATATCCTATTTAGTAGAATTAACAACGGACCCCTCCTAGATCGCTCAGAATACTCAGAAAAACACACTCAGATCATAGACCACTGACAGGGATACTGACTGGGTTTACCACCTCCTTCCATACCTACCTGGGAATCATTGTGACAAACTATCTGACAATACTTCTTAACAAATGCGGGTTCCACCTCCTCCTGTCGGGTGATGGAATGGGAAACTCACAAGGTGGTAGTTCGGGGTCATTGCATGGCTTCGACCTGGGGTGTTAGGCGGCAACTACTATGTGATCTATCTGAGATACAATGGGACTTTTGCCAAGCAGAAATACATGATGCGAAGCGTACTGCATCGCCGTCACAACTACGTCAGCTTCGAATTCGCAGACATGAAGCAGAATCCACCTTCAGTCAGCACGACTATCGCACACAAATGACTCTGCAACATGTCCAAGGAGATCGTTCGGGCAAGGTGCTTGACTGGCTTCTCCGTGAGGTACACCATGGTACACCGGCTTTGTCAATTAGGATGCCGTATGGCACAATGGCCACTTCACAATTGGCCATTAATGACTCTTTTCGTGACTACTACCAACATTTATATGAGCATCCAGTTGACCTGAGCGCGGAATGTGCGCAGGGCTTTTTACTGGATGTGTCCATTCCTAGGCTCACAAACCCACAACGCACTACTATAGAGGAACCAATACACCTAGAGGAGATCAAAACAGTTATCACCCAAATAGCCCGCAACAAAACACCGGGTGCAGATGGCTTGCCCATTGAATATTATGCTACATACCCCTCCATTCTTCTCCCTCAGTTATTGAATGTTTACCAGGAAGCTTGTACACTGGGCTCCTTACCACACTCCTTGCGAGAAGCCCTAATTGTGGTGTTACCTAAACCGGGTCGTGACACAACTGATGTACGGTCCTATCGCCCTCTGTCCTTGCTCAACTTAGACTGTAAAATACTGGGAAAGATATTAGCCAACTGACTACTACATATAATGTGCACATTAGTACATCATGACCAATCAGGCTATTTATGAGGCCGCACCACATTTCTTAATATTAGGTGCCTCTTCCACTTGTTCCACAACACAACAGCCGGTAACATACACCGAGTGGCAGTCTCCCTGGACATTGAGAGGGCTTTTGATACTCTGGGATGGGATTTTCTTTTTTCATGTCTAGAAAGAATGGGATTTGGACCTCATCTCTTACGATGGGTTAAAACACTCTATGGGGAACCATTGGCCAGTATTATCGAGCTGTTTTAATATGCAACGTGGTACACAACAGGGTTGCCCGCTATCGCCGCTCCTATTTGCCTTGGCCATGGAACCATTGGCATGCTACCTGCGTGCTCAAGCCGAAGCCTGGGGAATATGGGATTCACAGCGGTTCCACGTGGTGTCCCTGTATGCGGACGATGCTCTCATTTAAATTAGGAATGTACGCATTACAGTAACTGAGATGGAACAACTGCTATCACACTTTGGGAAGGCCTCAGGTCTCCAGGTCAACTGACATAAATCATGTGTGTTCACAATAGCGTTATGCCCCCGCCAAAAGACCGAATGGGAATAATTCACGCCTGCAATGGCACTATGATACTTTCAATTATATAGGTGTTAATATCTATCACACACCTAAAAACCTTCTTGATGGCAACTTACATAGAGCGTTAGCGAGTATCCCTTACCTTTTGGCGATCATTGTCATCATCGCTGATGGGTAGAGTGGCAATATCCAAGATGTTAATCCTACCCCGGCTGCAGTTTTTTTTCTTGGCTCTACCTATGGCAAAACTAAGTGCCTTCTTTAAAACATTGAATAGCTTGCTTTTGGACTTAATATGGGGGGACAAACGCCGCATAGTAGCCCTCTCCAAACTCCAAAGACCCCTACAAGAGGGTGGTCTGGGTGTCCCACATTCCGAGACATACTATGCAGCGGCATTTTGCAATGGCCAACCTCATAGCTAGCCTCACCGCTACACCCAGAAGCACGAGACATACAGGCCCATCTGGGAAACGTTGCGCTCTACACTTGTTTAACTGACACCAATAGAGTTGGTTCCACTACGACTCCACTACTGAAAGTGGCACACACATGTTGCACTGTTACTTACATCTCAAAGGACCTTATACTTCTTACTCACTGGAGATATCGGTATGGGACATTGCCCGGATAAAACAGCACACACAAGCCCATGCCTGAACCCATTGAATAGAAAAAGGGGCCACCTGAGTGGGACATTTCTTTTTAGAGGGCATGCTCAGATCCTTCCCGGAAATGATTACAACCTATGACATTGCACCGGGACAATTTCTCACTTATTATACTATTCTACAAAGCATGCATCACCTTTGGGGTACAGTGGCTACCGAACCACCTACATCTCCTGCATTACACTCCATCTTATCAACCACAACCACTAAACATGTTATTACCAACCTGTATACAGTGCTGCACGCGCCCACCAGTACCCTTTTACAAATGGCACACGAAAAGTGGAACACGGCACTGCCATACCCACTGACTGCACTAGATTGGAACCTAGAGCTACACTCAATAAAAGAGATTTCCAGTAACGCCCAGTTCAGGTTCACCCAATTTAATTATATACATCATGCATATTTGGACCCGCAACGCCTCCATCGTATGTACCCTACACATGAGATGGTTTGTCCAAGTTGTGCTTCCCCCTCAGCTGGATTTTATCACATGGTGTGGGACTGTCCAACCCTACAGACTACTTGGCACAAAATTACAGAGGTGATATCGGAAATGACCGCTTATCCTCTACCCGTGACACCAACCTGTTGCCTGCTAAGTATTCGCACAAAACAAAAAGGAGATAAATACCTTCATAGGTTTATTGACCTGGCATTTGTACTTTTTAAACGCAGGATAGCCATGTCATGGAAATCCCCGACTCCCCCACCCATATCGAAATGTCTAAAAAGACTTACTGATGTGGTCTAAGGCAGAAGCTTTTCATCTTCGATGGCTGTGAGTCTGGGGCATACTTAACACAGGTGTGGATCTTGGGACCCCCTAGTCCTAAAGGTAGGTGCTAAAAATGATTTGCACCCACCATGAGTCATGCGATCATCACTGACATACACATTATTACTCCATACCTACATACCCACCCCGGATGTCAGCAATAACTGCATATGCTGCCAATCCCTTCCACCCCCTGGATACCCCATAGTCCATAACTTACTGCACACATTCTATCCCACAGTATTGTATACAATTATGTGTAGGCATGCCACTTGTTGCTATTGGTATTTCTTGTTTTTGATTTTTCCTTATGGTTAATATTTTCAACAATCTATTAACTGTATGTTTGTATATTCATATGCTCTTTAAACAAATAAGGAATGCACCATTGCAATATTTCCCGAATATTTGGTAATTGATCATTATCCATAGCAAAGCTACTTGGAACAACGGAATATTATGTTGTATTGTATCGTTCAAAATCAAAATTTGGGAAAACCAAGAAACATAATTAAAAAAAGGTTTGTGCTGAATTTGCGTAAAAAAAATACACAAATTTGGCACAAACATTGGCCCATATTTATACTTTTTGGCGCAAAACTGCACAAATGCAGATTGCGTCAAAAAGTATAACGCCAACTTGCATGATTCCTGGGGTTTGGGGTGGGCACCTGTGGGCTTTTTCCATGGTGTTTGACCATGGAAATGGGTCCACAAGTCCCCTAATGCCTGCCCTGACCCAGGCATTAAATAATGGCACTAAGTAAGCTTATTTTTGCACCAATTTTGCATGGGGGATGAATAAGGTGTTAGGGCCTTAGGGTCATTTTTGGGATGGGAAAGGCCACCTTGCATCTCATTGACGCAAGGTGGCTTCACACAACCCAAAAATGGCTTTAACTCCAATATTTTGAGGCTAGACGTGCCTAGCCTCAAAATATAAATATGGAGTTAAGTTTGCGCTGAATTATCGTAAAATAAATGATGCTTTTTCAGCGCAAACTGAGTATAAATACGGGCCCTAATATATATATGCCCCACTGTTTGCCCCATCTCCGATATTTAACACAGGACTAATCCTTATGCCCAAACAGATCCCAGGGTATATTGTAATAACAATGAACAGAGGTTCAGGAAAGTTTCTTTTCATCGTTAAAGTGTGTGTTTCCAACCTATGGGACGCAATCAATACATACACATGCTTTTGAATGTGATCAAGAGCATCTCCATTAAAATCAAAAAATGTTTGTAGTCTTACATGCCAGTACATCAATGATAAGCAAGCAATAGTGTAGACGCTCAAAGCTAGTGAGTATATCAAATGTACAATGATATACACAAAAACCTCCAAGCTTGTCAAATCAGTAGCCAACAGAAGACGTCCAACATGCTTTTTTAAATCTTTATTTTCAGTGATTAGTGGACAACCCTGGAGATATTGTCGACTTTTTAAACGAGTATTGTCAATCTGTGGGTCTCATCGAGTCCTCGTCGTTTCCAAAACAGAATTCATATTCATGAATAGAATGGTAGAATATGGTCTGTTTCAAGAGCATCCAATATGTGATAAATGGCTAGAAACCATATCAGACCAAAAGGGGTACTCGTTCCTATTTATGATAATCTGAGTCGCCATTCACTGTTTGTGAAGACAACTGAGTGCAGAACACTTGTCCCAACTGCAGCGCCATTGATACCAATAAAGAACAGTGGGATGACCTGGATTAATGTATCTCTCTCATACCATAAACTTCACTCAAAATCATGTATATGTCAGAATTCCGATTATGAGATAAGCGTAAATCAGGAAAGTTTTTTTTTTTTAATTTAGGAGAGGACTGCTCCAATTTCCATGGGCCCAGACAGACTATTTGAAGATAGGAACTCAATATATGATAAACATACAAAGATTGTGCTGTCAAATCTCCGCTTCTTCCCCTTTTCACTCTGATGGTGATCTGATTTAAAGGGCCAATTCTACCAGTTCACCAAATCTCATGCAACCCTGGGCTAAATCTTCACCCTTCCAAAAATATGTCCCTTTCTTCTTAGACGATTGCTCTTGCTATTTATCAAATTTAATAGGTTAGGTTGGCCCAATCCAAGTCAGCCAGCTCCCTTTAACCCTCTCTGCCTGCCTGGCGTCCTGCTCCGAAATTCACCACACGGGGACAACTGACAACCTGGGAAATGGTGAGACTCAACATAGAACACTGAGCAGCACCTACTTGGCCTGAATCTTAAAGGACTCACCCAGAGTTTTGAAACACAGTAAGTGCGCAGGCAAGGATGACATGTGCTGTTACACTGGCCTCCAGCTCACCGTCTGCATCTCCTTCTTGGACTTCGGCAACCATCACATCGGCTAAATGGACAGATTCGCACCAATGGGACAGGTAGAGCCCCTCCATGTACTACAGGAGCCGACCATTCTACTTGGGGAGGCAGTCCATGACCAGAGTTACACAACACTTTGATCGGTAAGCAAAGGGGACTCCAGCCTGCGAGCAATGCTTGCGGTCAAACACGGAGGGTGGCTTTGGAGTGCTAGAGACTCTAGCACAACAGCGCTGAATACTAGCACTCCGCCCCATACTACCACTACCCCCCAGTCCCATCACTGCCACGACCAGGGAGCCACGATCTTGCCTGCTGGCCGGGCCTGCCTTGCTTTCCTACTACGGCCTACCTTGTACCCACGTGAACGCAGCAGCCGCAGTGTGGCTGGCCCGCACTCCCACTGTAGCAGTACACCTTGGACACATGCTTGTAGGAGCCCACAACAGCTGGCCCTCTACCGAAGGGCAACACCTTGTGGGACATCGTTAATCTGCTCCAGGCCATCACCAACATTGCAGTACTTCTGCCCCATAGCAACTTTGCATCAATACCCCTCCCCTCTCACCCTGAGGACCCAGCATTCTAGACTGGTCACAAGCCAGAGAACTGTGTGCTCAAGGCCTTTCGCCATCCTGCATTTCCCTGTGCCTCAACAGGGACATCCTTTGAGGCAGGAGGTGCCTACTACCGTGAGATATGAAAAACACTGGCTCATCCATGTCCCCACTCTGCTCAGGTGAGGATAAATGTGTACCCTCCAGATGGCATCCTACTGAAGGTGTATTGACATGCTTGTGGGCCCTCATTGTGTACTACCAATGCTTTATCTTATGCACCTCTTTGGCCCTGGTGAACAGAGAGTCTGGGATGTTGAGTCCCTGTCATGCCTCGTACCACCCCCAATGTCAAAAAGAAAGGCTCTTTATGGAAGTGGTGGCCAGAATGCAGAAGCTTCATCAGTCTGCCATGGCTCACTCTGAAAACACTGCTAAAAGAACTGACCTCATTTAAATTGACCATCGATTAGGTCTGTGAAGAGTCAAAATCTATTTCTAATGCAATAAAATCAATGGGAACTTACTTGTGTACTTTACAAACTCATCTGGATACCACTGCACACAAATTGGAGGCAATGGAGGACAGAATAACAGTTTCTTGCGAATCAACCAGATATGGATCAGGAACTGTGGGTCCTAAAGAAGAATATAGTAGAGGAGCAAAGTAGATGGAACAATGTCGACTTCATGGGTATCCCCGAATGGGACTGACGATGTGGCCATTTTTTCATGTTGTTCCACTTTTGGAATCCCAACATGCCCACTGTCTATGAACACACACTACCCAGAACCAGTCTACGGCTGATCACATGATGCATCCTTTACCACCACAGTCTAGGCAGCTTGTGATGGCTGCAAATCAACAGAACAGGCCTTTCACATGCGAAACACAGAAATATACATAGGAGCTGGCTTCTCTCATAATACTATGGACAGTAGAAATAAATTCCTGTCACAGAGAACCTAACTCCGCAAGCTGGGAATCCAGTATGTGCTGCTTAAACCATCCACAGTGCTGCTCACTGTTAATGATACTCACAGAGAATTTAAAGATCCAGTTGACTTTGTACTGTTCCTAGAGTCTTTAGAGACTCCTGACATGGATACCTCCCTACCACAGGCTATGGTGGCCATACCACCCAAACAAGCCACAGTAAGCCCCCCAAATATAGACAGCCCATTTGATGGGGACTAACTTGGAACATCGGCGACTGGAGGCTGTACTAAAACAATGGGAGGATAAAGATAAGTGAACACCCCACACTAAGATCAACAGGGGACAAGACAAGTCACACTCCCCACTGAAGCCTTGATGGAAACACAGCAGGCTCCTGGAAGAGGGCTAAGAAAGTGGCACATACTACAGTGGTGCAGGGGAAAGTTCTGCCCACTTGGCGACCCATTGTGTTTCCCATTGAGCCTGCAGGAGCAAACTCCTTGTCTGTGAGTACCTACCATCCGAGCCACAGTGCAATGCACTATCACCCTGGGACTGCTGTGTTTTTCACATCCTCCTCCTGCTTGCCTGGTACTTCTGCTGGAACTTCCTCCCTCACTGGACACAGACTTCATAGCTGCCCAAATAGATTTGACCATGGGGCTCCGGGTGGCAGGGCTGTAAGGACATACCTTACTTTCCCATTCAAAGATGATAGATGTTAGTTTGTTAATTACTTACTGTATACCTAGATAGTATTCTACATGGTGTTTTTTCACATTCTTTTCCTTTTTAGGTCGAGCCTAAGATGTTTACTTTTAGTATACTTCTTATGGCTTAAAGTGATTTCATTTGCTGGTTGCAGTGTCCTTTAAAAATTATTGCTCGTTAGTGGTCAGTTCTGCCTTTTTTTCCCTCTTTTTTTCAGTTTCAAAGCAATGACTAACTACTGTACTATTCCACTTTGGGTTCTTTATCTGTTGCTGTGACAAACTATTTTTGTTATTTCTTTGGTGCTCCCCTTTCACTGTGGGTGTTTTAGGCTGGTAGCTGCCTATGTTTTATTGCAGCATTCCGCTCCTCCCATCTCCTCTCATATCGCTGACATTTGTTTTGGCTTTATTCCAGTGCTGTCCTTGTTTACCTCTGGCTCCTAAAATAAGCTTATTGCACAAAACAAACACCCTGTTGTTTAGCTCACTGCTCACGAAAGCCACAATATGCCCTTTCTGGTAGAATGTAGCTAAACCAAGATGCAATGATGTGAAACTTGTTTAGCCTCACATCACATCTCGAGTCTCTCTCTCCAGGGCCCCTCCCCGCCAGCACTCACAACAAGCACACAGGGCATTACTTATCGCCTTTACTGGGGCCATAAATCTTCTCAAGATGGTCTGCTCATTGAAATGGGAGGCAAGAATGCTTGCAAGACTTTTCATTCTGTTAAAAACACAACGTGAGGCAGTGCAGTCATCTCGTCTCTCCTTAAGGGCTTGTGTTTTCTGTTGCTGTATCAGCCTTTTACAGCACTGTTTGTTGCAAATGTAGCAAAACTCTACATACTTTCAATTTGGTTGATTCTGCAACAGTTTGTTCCAAATTATACTTATGGTGCCTTGGTTCTAGCTGGCACTCTGTACATCCACATCCACACCACATACATCCGATACACACCACAACCTTCCACATCATGCTATATAATTCAATGCCAAGCCACATAAATCGTCTTCACGCCACTCCACAACACATACCACTCCACAAAAGTACACTCCATGACACACAATCCCACTCAAAACAATTCCATTACACACAATACCACATAATTCATATCCACATAATTCCAATACACATGGCTCCACTCAACACCACACAATTCAAGCACACACAATTCAAAGCAAACAATTCCACCCCACACAATTCCACTCAAGCCCACACAATTCCACTCCACACCACATAATTTCAATCCACACAATATATTTCAACATCATTACACATAGTTCCAATTCAAGCCACTCCACATAAATCCATACCATACAACATAATTACACTCCAGCACTATTAAATGTCAGCACTCCGAATACCAAGGTTGCATACTCTGAAATCCATCCATGACCTCTTTAATTCACTGCCAGACACTCTGTGACCCTTTAGCTCTCTTTTGTGGGTTCCTGCTTTCTTCCTTTGTGAGTGTTCCACCTTTCACTTCCTTCGTCTTTTCCCTTTGTGTGTTTTTCCCTCTTCTGCTTTCAGAAAATGTTTCCCACTGTCAATATAATATGTATATCTGTTTGTGGTTATGTATATCCCACCATTCGGTGTCTTTTTAAGTTCTCTCATGGCTCAAACTTTTGTTTTTACAGCTGGACGTAATTTGTGTTTTAAGAGCCTTGTTTGTAACATTATTCTAGTAGGCCTGCTAGGCCTGAAAATGTGTAATGCACTACACCCTCTAGGGGTTAAACATATTGCTACACTGCATTATGTTCTACCATTCTGTTTTTGTGTGGTTATGCCCTTTTGGGGCTGACTATATGGTTACATGACCATGTTTCTTACAAAGGATACTTTTATAGTGGTGCCCTCTAGTGGCTGTTGTGAGCATTACAGTCAAGATACTTCGATATTTGCTGCACTTACAAAGTCGCCCGATAATGCTTTGTGGGGCATTCCTTTTACAAAACATTTTTGCCCATAACTGACCGCACGAGGTGCTCTTTCTGTCTAGGTCATCTCTGGGTTCGCACACTAGGTTTGGGGAACCCCAAAATAATAATATAAAAAAATAATAAATAATGGCAATATTTTAATTTTTTGCTTAAGATAGAGGAAGAAGTTAAATAGAAGTGCTTTAGTTATATGCAGGGCCACTGGTATTATTTGGCAGAGAGGACCAAATTATGCGGCAGGGTTGACCAATTTATGTGGCAAGAAAAGTCCAGGTATGCAATTACAATGCCAATAGCTCTAACTCAAGCACATGCGAGACCTAGTGCATTGCAAATGCGTGTTTTCTTTTTTAACTATTAATTGTGAGTTCAGTGGGGTAGGTACATGGAGACCCACTAGGAATTTGTACACACATGACATTCCTTTGACCTTCCTCCCCTGGGACGAGTGCACTCATACCCACTCGTTCGTACTAGAAAGCCCCAGCAGGGGCATATTTTCCGTTGACAACCCCTACCCTCATTTTTAGGCCCACCTATCTGGTCACTAAGGGGCAGATTTATCAAAAGTCGTGGTGCCCCTAGTGCATCGCCACTTTTCTTCCACCCCTTTAAATACGGCACAAACATGGTGGCGTTAGGGGTACTAGTGTCATCAGTCTGGTGCTTTGTAGGAATAGTGTAAAAAACTGCAAATCATCCAGATGGCCATTGAAACCAATTGAAGCCTCCTTTTAATGCCTGAGAACAAAAATGGCAAAATAATTACTCCATTAATGATAGAGAGGCATTTTTGGTAAAACTAAAATACTATAAGACATCATCCTAACCAAATCGGCTTTCTTCTTGGATAGGGTCAACAACTCCAGCAACAAATCTAAGGACATTTTTGGAATTGTGACTGAACTGTCTAATCCAGACAGAGTGACTGCTAATATTACACCGACTCAGAGCCTATGCGCAGTCCTTAACATATTTTTTATCGATAAGATCTCAACCAAAAAAAACAGCATTCCCTATAGGCCCTCTGACCTGGACATAACTGTGGATGACTGTAATTCTGTGATAATTGCTCACTTCCCTGATATAGCCTTAGCTCTCCTAAACCAGTCTCTGAGTTGTGACATGGTTCATAGTTCCTTTAAAGATGCCACAGTTGTAACTTTGCTAAGAAAAGCTGGGACTACCCCTCCATATTAAAAAAAAGTATTGCCCCTATACCACTTCTCGGTTACTTGGCTAAAATACTGGAGGCACACGTAGCAGGCTGCATCTGTTCATTTAATTTCTTACAGCCTCATCAAGCTGGATTCCGTCTAGCTCTTTCTACTGAGTCAGTCATCCTTCCTGCGGTGGATGACATACTGTAGGCTACTGATAAATGGACTACCCAGGCACTGGTTCTTCTCAATCTCTCAGCTTCCTTTGACACAGTCGACCATAAGGTCTTGGTGGACTGCGTCAGGGCTGCAGGCTTCCATGGCGCCACTCCAGAGTGGATTATCTTGTTCCTGAAGGATCCGTCATAGTCAGTTAGGCTCTCATCTTTCCATTCTCTTAAGTTTAAATTAATCTGCGGACTACCTGAGGGATCATCCTTATCTCCCTACCTATTTAATATATAGTTTGTGTCCTCTATTTTATGGACCGGCACAAACCTTATTCAGTACTGTGCCAATGTATGGCATACATTGCATAATGCAGGCCTTACTCACTTCATCGAATCAGCTAGGCTGGTCATCTTACACAAAATACTCCTTAGGCTAGAAAGCCCCAAAGACATTAGAAAATGAAAACTTTTCAGTTGCCTCAGAACTGTTGATCAGGGGATGACATGGAGCCATCCCAAATTAAACGCTTCCAAAACGCAAATACTCACCTGTGGTGATTAGAAAAAATATGACCCACTCTGCACCTGGCGTAACAATCTGGGACCACCTCCTAAAGTATCTAAGCATGAAACATTGGAATTACCATAGACTCCAAGTTAACAATAAATGCCCAAATGGACAAATTAGCAAGATCAAGCTTCATCACCATGAAAACTCTGCAACGCATCTTCACCCCCCTGGGATTTCAACACAAGGTTCAGGCTACTATCTACCTTGTACTGTCTAAACTTGAATACGGCAATGGCTTCCACCACAGAACATCTCTATCAACTATGCAAAGTCTACAACAGATACAGATCTTTGCTGCCAGACTACTCGTACATGTAAAGCCACAAGCCCTCATCCTTCCTGCTTTAAGGGTTTCTAGAAGATCCACCTGAAATCTGCTTTGTATCACCCACAAAGCAATACATGGAACAAGACCACTTTTCATTGGGAATGAAATCATCAGATGCATTCAACAAAGGAACCTCCACTCAAGATTGGTACCTCACCTGTAAAACCAACTATACAAGAAAAACACCATCAGTGGTATATCTTCCTCTATTTAAGCAGCCAAACAAAGATCCAGGAATATCTTTCTTATCTTCAGAAGACTACTCAAGAGTTGGCTCTTTCCTGCACCACCATACTCAAACACTAATGTACCGCACATCCCTGTGTATTTAAACATTTATAATTTGATTACATGTATGTATCTCGGTATGCGTATTTCTTTGTACAGATATATATGGTAACTATGGTTTTAAAATATATAGATATTCTTTAGGTCTGCTTAACTTGTTGATTTTACTGTCATAAAACACTTGAAATTGGTAAATGCTTTACATAAAACAGAAAACATCAAAGGGAATGTGGCTCTCCCGGCACAGCAGGAGAGCCGAAACTACAATATTCACTGCACTCTGGAAAACACGACCCATAATGCTTTGGAGGCCTTCATTTCCACAACATTTTTGTGCATGACTCAGCCTGTGGTGGTCCTTGGGCAATGGGACTACCACTAAAATGTTCAGCATGATGTGCTGTTTCCCTCTAGATCATCATTGAGTCCCCACACTAGGTTAGTGGTACTTCAAAATAATAACCCTTCCCACCAGTAAGTTACTTTTTAAGCATTTTTATGGTTGGGGCCTTTGTTCTCTAGCTGGTAATAACTTGTGTTGTATGTGGTTTGTTTGTAAAATCTTTGTTGTTGGCCTGTTAATTCTGAAAATATGTAATGTACTATACTCTCAAGGGCCGATATGTATGGTTGCTCTTCATTATTTATTGCCATTTTTTTGTATTATTTATTGCCATTTCCTTTTCATGTGGTTATGTTCTCTAAAGGCTAACTATATAGTTACATGACCAGGTTTGTTACAAATGCTATTTTCATTGTGGTGTCCTCTAGGGGCTTTTCTAAGCACTACAGTCATAGCAACATATTAAAATATTTGTGGCATGGGAACTTGTCCCATAATGCTTTGCAGGGCATTACTTTTACAAAACACCCCCACACTCTCTTTCTTTCTCTCTCTTTTTTTCTCTCTTTCTTTCTTTCTTTCTCTCAGGTTCCTGCTAGCCAGGACCCCAGTGTTCATAGTTTGTGGTCTAATGTGTGTGTTGTCAGTAGTGCTTAACTGTGTCACTGAAGTTCTGCTAACGAGAACTCCAGTGCTTATGCTTCCCTCCACTTACCAAATTAGTCACTATAGTTTAGTAACTTCATATTCCAATTCCAATCGGCACACTAGACTCCCCTTATAAGTCCCTAGTATATGGTACTTAGGTTCCCAGGGCATTGGGGTTCCAGGAGATCCTTATGGGATGCAGCATTTTATTTGCCACCGATAAGGAGCTCAGACAAACCTTTCTTCAGGACTGCCACTGCAGCCTGAGTGAAATAGTGCCCGCACTATTTCACAGCCATTTTCACTGCACTTAAGTAACTTATAAGTCACCTATATATCTAACCTTCACTTACTGAAGGATAGGTGCAAAGTTACTAAGTGTGAGGGCACCCTTGCACTAGCAAAGATGACCCCACGCTGTCCAGGGCCAATTCCCCAGACTTCGTGAGTGCGGGGATACCATTACATGCTAGCACTGCATATAGGTCAGTACCTATATGCAGCTTCACAATGGTAACTCAGAATATGGCCATATGAGGTGTCTAAGATCATGGAATTGTCCCCCATTCCAGATCTGGTATTGGGGGGCCAATCCCATGCACCCTGGGGGCTCCACCATGGACCCCCTGTACTGCCAAATCAGCTCTCTGAGGTTTGCACTGCAGCTACAGCTGCTGCAACCTCACAGATGGGTTTCTGCCCTCCTGGGGTCTGAGCATCTCAGTCCCAGGAAGGCAAAACAATGCATTTTCTTTGGGAGGAGGGTGTTATACCCTCTCCCTTTTGAAATAGGTGTTACAGCCTCTGGAAATGCTTTGAAGGGCACAAATGGTGCCCTCCTTCCATAAGCCAGGCTACACCGGTTCAGGTACCCCAATCCCTGCTGTGGCAGGAAACTGGACAAAGGAAAGGGGAGGGACCACTCCCCTATCCATCGCCACCCCAGGGGTGGTGGCCAGAGCTCCTCCAGTGTGTCCCAGTTGTTAGCCATATTGGATTCCAAGGTGTGGGGACACTCGGGAGACCTCTGAGTGGCCAGTGCCAGTAAGTGATGTCAGAGACCCTTACTGATAAGGGCATACCTGGGTAGGTAGCCAATCCCCCTCTCAGGACTATTTAGGGTCTCTCCTCTGGGTGGTTCTTCAGATTCACCTTGCAAGACTCCTCCGGGAAATCCTCTGCATCCTCTGCTTCATCTTCTGACCGTCAGATCAACCACAGACTGCTCCAGGTGCCACTGTAACTGCAACAAAGTATCCAGGATGACTCCTATCACCTGCAACTTCAGCTCCAGCCAGAATTTGCAATAGTTTCCAAGGTGTGCACGCTCTGAGGACTCCCTGTTTTCACCCTGCACCAGACCAACCAAAGGAATCTCCCGTGGAGTAATGGTTAACACTTCCCTGCTTCACAGGCACCTTCTGGGATGATGACTGGTTCTCTGGGACTCCTCTCCTGATGATGAGCGTGCTCCCTGGAGGACAAGTGGTTGACCAACACGACCCAGACTGTCTTAAGGTGTCCAGCTGACCAACTTTGGTGGAGGTAAGAGCTTGCCTTCCCGGTTTGTGACAGTAACCCTGTGCACCGCGTCATTTCCAGCTCCTTGGGCTTCTGTGCACTTCTTCCAAGAATCCTTCATGCACAGGGTAGACCAGGTCCCTAGCACTCCATCCTGTGATGCACAACTCTCTGAGTTGTTCTCCAGCAGCATGGGACCTTCTTTTGTTGTGCTGCACCAACTGCACTTTGCATCTTCTTTGTCCCCATGTCCTGGGACGCCCATGGGTGCTGCCTGGTCTTCTGTGGGCTCTCTCCAGTGTTGGGAGCCCCCTCTGCCTCCTCAGTCCTAGTTGAGGTCCCTAAGTCCCTCCTGGGTCCAGGCAGTGCCATTTTGACGCAAACCACGACCTTACTTGAACCAAGGCTTGTTGGACGAATCCAGCAACGCAGACAGCCTGCATTCAACATCGGACATCTCCTGCACCAATAAGGGATAACTGGACCTGGTATAAGGTGTATGTACCTAGGGTACCCACTACAAACCAGGCCAGCCGCCTACATTGGGCTTTTATTTTTATAGCTAAGATAAATTTTGGTTTAAAGGCCTTGTTTGTGCTGCCATTGTAATGGGTCTGCTACTCCTAAAATTATTCTTGAGGGGTTACGTATATGGTTATACTGTGTTATTGTCTTTTATTTTTTTCATGGGGTAATATTCTCTAGGGGCTAACAATATGGTTACATCATTGTGTTTTATGTAAATTATATTTTTGTTATGGCGTTTTCTAGAAGCTGCTTTGAGCATTAGAGTCTAATTCCAAAGGTGCTTTCTGATAAAGGTTTAAATGATAATTATATACAGTATGCTTTAATAATTTCTCCTCATTACAGTGATGACCATACTTCAAGCCAACTTAACATCCTTATTACACTATGGCCCGAATTTAAGAAAAGTGGTGCTGCACCCAATGCAGCTCCACTTTTCTTGCTCCTCTTAGTGCCCCCACTCTCCTGCCACCATGTGTGTGTCGTATTTGATATAAATGGCGCAGGGTAAGGGCAATAGCATCAACATTTTTTACACTATTGATGTACTGTGCACGATTAGCGCAAACATTTTGGCGCTAATCCTGCAGAGTACATAGGAGCCTATTGAAAACAATGGTATGCCCCCATTTAACACCTGCTCTGTGCAGGCGTTATAAATAACCACTAAAAATGGCGCTACGCCATTTTTGCAGTCTCCATAATGGGGGAACACCCCCCTTGCATAACCTATGCTTGGCAAAGGCATAGCGTGGCACAAGGGGTTACAAAGTGGCGCAATGCATGCATGGCAACACTTTGTAAATATGGCGCAACTAATTTGGCCTCATTGGACCACAATAGAGTCATAAAAAATTACGCTAATGTTGCACAAGGAGCCGCTAGGCCCTCCTAAATCTGGGCACATGATGACTACAATGAAGGTGACATGGAATCATTGAGGCTGTATCAATATCTCACATCACTCCTGCTCTCACATTGCCCACTACCAATAAGCAATTGGACTGTGCGAAGAACACATATTGATGTGACAACATTGAAATGCACATTCCTACAGATACGGATTGAGACAATTTCACACACACACAACAGATGTACAGGCATACGGATCTTCTGACACTCAAAATGACAACCTCACAACCAAGTTAGCCAGCTGAACTAGAACATGTTCAGATGTATAGGTACACGTTACAACCTGAGTCGACTTGGCAAGGGCAGAGAAATAGGTCTGCAGAAAATTTGTCACACGTGAAATTTGTGCATAGTCAATTGTCAACAAGTCAGTGCTGACAACGTACGGAGATGTGTTGTACATTGTCACCTAGCCAAATCTAAGGGTTTCACTGATGTTTAACTAATTCTATTGCATATGTGAAATTGGATGGGATGTCCAGGGTATATAGATGCAACCGTGTTACCACCACTGTGGAATTGATTCTGTGTATGGAAGTATCATGTCACCCCCAGTTAAGACACAGGGACACCTCTTTCACATGACATAATACAATGTACTGCAACTCTACAAAAATACTGCTGATATCCGGTCAATCAGCCAAACACCTGTTCAGATAAGGAAACTACCCAATGCCGATGGTACATCCTAGAAGCCTAGGATTCCACACAATAACACAAACACAGATGAGTCACAGACAAGAGAACAACTGCTATGCAAAGTGATAATCATGGTGCAAGCTACATCAACATGTCCTCACTCATTTTCTCTTTCAGCTGATCAGGGGTATGAGATCCAGCCATGGATCATGACCCCATTTACAAACCCAAGCACTGCAGCAGATCGTGCCTGTAATGAGGCACATAGGAGGAAACGCACCATAGTCGAGAGGACCTTTGGCATCCTGAAGTCAACATTCAGGTGCCTTGACATCACCGGAGACAGCCTCCTATACTCACTAGAAATGGTGTGCAAAATCATTTTGACCTGTGCCATCCTACACAACATATGTGTAAGATGCACCATTCCCCTATATGAACCCAACCCACAAATACCTGAAGAGGAGGAAGAGGAGGATGCTGTCCATCAACATGAGGGGGACCATGCAAACACAACTGCAGGATTGCGTCAGAGACAACATATTGTCCAAAATTTATTTTAACTCTACTCATCCATCACCACTGTCTTACCATATGTCAATAAACACCTATTCTAATCACTATATCATGGTCTGGATAATCATTTTTGCATAACTTTATCCCTAACTATCAGAATCAGAGTATAGCCTCATGGAGCATTGCAGAAATACAGAATAGGATTCAGAAAAATCCACATCAAATTTGATGCGTATGAATGTACAGCCAAATTCACACACACTGTAAATGACTTATATCCTATACATTTCACATTTGAAGAGCAATAGCAGAGGACCACAGCAATTTCACACATACATGTTGGAAACATGGTTCATCGCAGCATATGGCATACAACTAAGACAGCATCAGTCAATAAGGGAAACAAATGCCTCATACATGAGGCACTGGATGTGCTATTGCATTGGATGACAAGAAGGTATGACCAAACCCTTGACTGCAGCTAAGTGTTACATCAGCTATCTTTGCAAGGACTATGTGTGACAAGATTTCCATATAAGCAGCAAATTGATAGCACAAGTGCCCCAGGTATGACTAACATTGCTCACAAGACATCCCCTGCACATGGCAGCCCAGGTCCTAAGTCCTGCCACACCCATGTTCCCTGTCTCACCCCACCCTTCTTTAGAGGTCCCTGGAAAGGGAATATGTGTACCCAGATAATCCCTCCTCTACACACACCCTGTCACACATTGTAAATCCAGTGTGCTTCCCTCTTTAGTATGGTATGCCATAGTCATTGTACTTCTGTCTACATGGACTTCTGGTTAAATAATGCACTGCCTTGTAGTCTGTAGGACCTGTAATCACCTGTACATTGCTTCCCATGTGAAAGGTACTGTTGGCCCTTTGAACTTGATTCTCACCTACAGGACTTGTGAGAGACTGAAGCTGCACACACCTGTGAGCACCTCCATGCAGACCAGCCATTTGAACATGCACTGCCCTTGCAGCTGCCTAGTACAGCATAGAAGCTGCCATTTTATGTTTAAAATGAGCAGAGGACCATATTTGTGATTTAGTCAGCAAGTCAGACCCTGATTCTTACGGAATAGGGATGCCAAAGTCTTACCCACAGACTTCAGCTTCCCAATTCACTAATGAACATGTTTGACTGTATGTTTGACTTCCTAGCAGCATGCAGCTCCACAGTTTGTGCTACGAGTATGAGGCACTTGAGTACAATGGCCTAGGTGTGCATGCAGCTCATGGGCAGATGTGTGCTTGCATCTATCTGCTTGTTGTAAGTCATGTGTTACTGGTAGGAAATGATGTTAACAATGGTCTGCATTTCCAAACATAAGTGTGGATGGTATTGTCCAAGGTTTGGCTGTATCCTAGTTGGACTTCCTCCTTACCTGTGGTGGGCTGCCCAAACCCATGTACAGCTGTCCCAAGCTTCCTGGGTGTCTTTGTTGTTTGAAAGTATTTGTTGCCTGCCCACCCCACCCCAGGCACAGGCATAGGGTTGTGAAAAGTGTACCTAGGACTTAGGATCCAAGTTTAGTACACAGACATGTAAATCTGTAAGTGACTTGTCCAAACCTAGGATACCCACTCATGATTAGCAACTGCATTCTAGCCTGGCAATTCCATTTACAACTCGCAGATCTTGTGGCCCTTGATTGTCATCAAGAACATAGGGCCAGATGTAGGTAGCCTTTTGCGCCTCGCAAACGGCGAAAAACGCCGCTTGCGAGGCGCAAAAGGACTCACGCGATGCAGAAACACATTTTGCGAGTCGGAACCAACTCGCAAAATGTGTTTCCGACTCGCAAATAGGAAGGGGTGTGCCCTTCCTGTTTGCGACCGCATCGCGATGTAGAGTTGATTTGTGACCGCAAAAGCGGTCGCAAATCAACTCGCAGTTACCATCCACTTGAAGTGGATGGTAACTCATTCGCAAACGGGAAGGGGTCCCCAGGGGACCCCTTCCCCTTTGTGAATGCAAACAAAAATATTTTTTCAGAGCAGGCAGTGGTCCTATGGACCACTGCCTACTCTGAAAAAAAAACGAAACAAAAAGGTTTCGGGATTTTTTCTATTTGCAGCTCGTTTTCCTTTAAGGAAAACAGGCTGCAAAAAGAAAAAAAAAAACTGCTTTATTCAAAAGCAGTCACGGACATGGTGGTCTGCTCTCTCCAGCAGGCCACCATCCCCGTGAGTGCCTAGACTCGCTATGGGGTCGCAAACTGCGACCCACCTCATGAATATTCATGAGGTGGGTCTTTGCGACCCCAAAGCGAGTAGCAGAAGGTGTCTGAGACACCTTTCTGCACAACATTTTCTGAGGTGCAAATTGCGAGTCGCTAGTACTCGCAATTTGCACCCGCAAAATGTTTTTTTCCTACATCTGGCCCATAGTCATTAGTTGACCTGTCAGTGGTGGAGGACTTGCAGCATTTTTGTTTTACCTGACAAATGGCTGAACAATGATGCATAAGTCATTCAAGTTGTTACCCATATTTTAGAGTATTGCTGTGCTGTTTGATAGGACATGTGTAACCTGCATTGGCATGTACTTCCTCAGGGACAATCCGTGATCTGTATGATGATATGGCCTGTTTCTGGTACATTAGATGTATTGTCTGATTTACTTCTGGAGCCATATCACACAATGAAGTACCTAATGTTTGGTTTTCTATTTGTTTTAACAGCTGCCAATATGAATCCCATCCAGATTTGGGAGTTTCAGTGCAGGGCGATGTGTTACCGCCACATTCTGGATGTGGAGTTGGGGTTCCGCAACACGGCAAGGCGTCATCGCCATGAAAGAGCCTCCGGAGTGTGGAGGGCATTTGCCCAAGGGGGCCCTTCCATGTCCACCACAGCCACCACCACCAGCACCACTACTACTACCCAGGTGGCACCAACCTTAGCAGGCACCTTTGCTCGACCATCAACCTCCACTGCTCCAAGACCTGTCAAAGCACCACCTGCACCTCCTCCTATAGACATGGCGACGACAAGGGCACATACTTCCTCCAATGGCACCCAGACCACCCCTGCTGCAGTCATGGACCCGGCAGCTTTTCAACAGATGCAAAGGAACTTGGACCGTATATTGCGGAAAATGACCAGGCTGCAGCAGGAGGTGGCACAAGTAAATTGGAGGGTGCGTGCCATAAAAAAGACCCTGCGGAGAGCAAACTTGTAGACAATATACCCTCACCCATGATTCCCTCCCCTCCCTCCTCTTTCCTGGTTCTTTTAATTAGTGGATTTAGGGGGCTTAGTGTTAGGTTAGTATAGGCTGTTAGTTTAGTTAGTAGTAGTGGGTGGGGGGTGGGGGTATTATACTTTTAATATCTCTTTTTTATTATGTGTGTTCGATGATGTTGGGGTTTTGGTGTTCCTAAAAAAATATATATATATAAAAAAATTAAAAAAAATATATATTTGTTTAGTATAAGATAGTATGTGTTTAGGTTAGTATATGTTGTCCTCCATGTGTCCTGTCTTATAAGGGAGGTAGGGGGTTGATGTTTAAATCGTTTCGTTAAATGTGAAGTAAGTTTAGCTTAGGTTAGTTAGAGCCAGTTGTGGGTAATGTGTAGTTAGAATAGGTTAGGTTAGGTAAGGTTTTTCCCCTGGTTTTAGTTTCTGTTTTTATTGTTTAATAAATATTTAGGTAACCCTTTACACTATGTGTCACATGCTTGGAGATCAGGGCCTTGGCATGAGTGAACAGTGTCTCTTTTGTATTAGCTTTTGTGTCCCATGCTGCAACCAAATCCCAACTGAACTGTTACATTGGCAGCTACACCAAAGCTACTTTGCTAATATTCTGCCATCCATTGCACCCACCACTCACGGTTACTATGGATCCCAAAGTGTGGTTAGTTTTTGATGCATGTTTTCAATGTCACATACTTTGCTACCAGATTTGGTATTGAGAACACTGTGTTAAGCCTGCCTGCAGCCTGATGTCCAATCCTTATAAGGTGAGTGGTAGTATGCTCTCTTGTAGTATGGTATACATAACTCACATCTATCATTTGTTACAATGATCAGCCCAGTGACATCTTTGTATGTAAACTCATACACATTTATTCATGCAGTATGGTGTGTGTTAGGTAACATTTGGGTCAAATGTCACATGTGTAAGTTTTGGCTTGAAGAAAAATTTGAAGGCAATATTTTTTGGCTTAGACATCCCTTGAGGAAGCGTTATTCTGTCCAATACAGCATTATGTTGTATAGTTTATATTTTCCTCTCAAATAACCCTCAGGAAGGGCAGATGATGGTACAATCCAGACCACTGTGCATAGTTATCAGTCAACATTCGTTCAGGTCAGGTGTATTGACATTCAATAATCATTGACCTGAGGTAAACATCACTGATCTACCTCTCGGTTGATGTGTCACATTACACAGAGACAAAGTTGTTGTGTAAGTGCTATTTATTTTAAAGTGCTGTAGTGCTATATGTACATTGTCCATGATTGTGAGTCCATTAGTGTGACATCTTCCATTGTGATCCTACACAAGTGCAAAAGGACATGTCATTGGACATGCTGGGGTGAAGAGTCAGACAGTGCAGAGGGACAGGATTTGCCACTGAGTTAGTGAGAGACAATCACTGGGCAGGGTCACAAGATAAACAGTGGGCTGAATAACAGTGCTTGAGAACAGTTATTGCAAGACTGGCATGTTACAAAGCACAAGACCTAGGTGACCATGTGGCAGGGACTAGTGCTACCGGGTACTCTTACGGGTGAAGGTGATCTGTTCCACGTCTTCATCTTCTGATGTGTGTGTTGTCTCCTCTGCCATTGGTGGTGGTGGTTGTGAAGGGGCAACACACACCTCAGTGTTTGAAGACGTGGAGTCAGACATCCCGGCATCCCGGTAGCTGCCAACTGTGGGGCTATTAAGTGCAGTACTGCAGCAAGGAGGAGCTGCTGGTTCTTAAGAATAGCAGCCACATCACTGTGGGAGGCAGCCAGGTCAGCCCTTAGGGGTTCAATATTGCATTTGTGCACATGTTGACAGGATTGTTGTTGTAGGTGTTGGGTCAACTCCATTACAGCTGTGCTGATTTCCTTCAACAGTTTTTCAAGTTCCTGCAAGATTGTTGTTCGCCCTTGCATGGCTGCTGCCTGTTCTTCAGTTGACATCATGCCCGAACACACCCCCTCTAGGCTAGCTGACATATTTTGCATCCCCACCGCACCTCCTTGGCCAGCTCCCGCTGTACTCCAACTACAGTTCTCTCAAAGCTGGTGCCAGTGTCGTCAGAGTCCTCAGCTGTATTGGAGCTGGCAGGTCGTACAATTGGGGTGGTGGGTGGGTCCTCTGGGATGGCTGCTACTTCTGTGCTCCTCCTTGTGACTGAAGGTGGGGTCTGGAGGGTTCCAAGGACATCTTGGAGGGTCTGCTGGCTGATGTTTGTCAGCTCGTCATCCATGTCATCAGGGTATTCCTGAACCGGCATATCCGCAGGAGAACCATCGTCCTCTGCAATGAGATATGGTACAATTAGTGTGTCTGTGTTGTAGGATTTGTAATGGGCCTGCCTTCCTATTATTCCACATTGTGATCTCGGTTCCTGTTCATTGTTCCTGTCTTTCATATTAGCATTCTCCCAGGCCTATTCCCCACCTGCATGTCACATGTATTGTGGTCAGTTTGAGGACTTGTCAGCATCACATTCTCTAGGTGTTGGTTCTGGCCAAATTGTGAATTGCCACCTTCTTGTCCTACTCAACCCTCCGTCTACTTCCATTCTCATGGAAAGGCCTTTCACTGGCTGTGGGTGTTCTGATGGCACTAGCACCACACTTAACATTCTGGAACTGCACCAGTTTCTGATATTTCACATCCACTTATATGTTGCTGAGATCTAGCATATACTATGTATAACATTAGTATGGCACGATACGGATGTCAACATTGGTAATGTGTACTGCTGACGTTGGGAAATGTGTGCTACATTGGATTGCACTGATGATCCTAGCAGTGTTCCATTTCCTCCTCTGACTGTGGGGGTGTATTTCTGTAACCAGTTACATATTTCCTCCTCCTTAATGCTGTTGTCTGAGCAGTATGACATTTGGGATGTTGCATTGTGACCCAGGCACAGGGTGGACCCTGACATATGCAGCATGGGTATGACATTAGTGCTGTATACCTCCTAATGTTTATGACAATGGCTGATGTTTGTAGCAACTATGGACAATCACATTTGACAGGATTGGAACATTTGTATTGATTTCAGGGGATTGATAACGTTGTCATCCTGAACCCTCTAATTTGGGTGTGTTTGATCCATGTGGACGTTACTGCGATTAGCTACTTGACCTGCACAAACAGCAGAGGTGGCAATGGCAACTGTTGTCAATGTTAAATTCCACTTGAAGATATGGCCAGAGGTTGTTAATTGGGCCCTAGTTCATGCAGGGAGAATACTGGCTGACGTGTGACAAGCTGCCAGTTTTACGTTGTACCCTACCCTCCTGGCCTGGCTTTACCTTTCCAACATCCTTGGCATGGCAGCATTCCCGCATGCAAAGGTTGTTGGTGTAGTGTAGTACTGTGTCCCAGGTTTCCTCTGAATGGGCCATGCCTCCGTACAGTGCTCCTTTAACAATGCCACTCCCTGAATATCATGACTTCCATGCATTTTGTAGTCGCTATGTCCCCCCCTGCTTTCAGTTAACAATTAGGCATTTTAGTTGCCTGTGCGACTTTACCTGCATGTGTGTTGTCTCCTGGTAGTCTGCGCTGTCATGTCCTTGAATCCCTGTGACGATCTCCTCAGGGATGACGGCTGCCACCAGCTCCTCAATGTGGTCCAGGGCCTCTTGCGGTGCTGGACTCCCACCTCCAGTCTGCAGTGCTGCCTTCCTGTTCCTGGCCATCTTTTCCTTGGTCCTGCGCTTGCAGTCATGCCAGCGTTTCTTGCACTCGATGACTGTTCTCCGTACTTCTGCCACACTGTTGATCTTGTCAACAATTTGTTGCCATATTGCCTCTCTCCTACTAATTGGCAACTTTCTGGTGACAAGCAGTTGGTGCTGGTGTTCCGTCACCTCTTTCACCAGAATTTCCTGCTCTTCTGCACTGAAGCGACACTTTCTTTTCTTCTTCACCCTGTCCTGGGTCTTGTGTGGGTCCTCCTGGCTGGTTCCTGGTCTGTTGTCATCTTCCTGGTGTCTGTGCAAGCATCTGGGATCCATTTTGGCTCTCCTTAGCACATGTTGCTGTGGTTGCGCCGCTTTTTGACGCTATTGTGTCAAAAAACTGCGCTTTTCCGGTTTGTGACATCGTAAACTGGCTCAGTCATTTTCGCTGCGTTAAAGTTTTTCTTTATGACGTGACGCATTGGTTTGAGTAAAAAACAATGAGTCGCACCTGTGGTTTGCACCGCTGTGCGTCAAAGTAGAAATTTGACGCCCGCACGGCGCAAAGAAATGGCATTAGCCGGCGGTAAAACTTTTGACGCAAAACTGCGTCTGCGCAGTTTTGCGTCAAAAAGTATAAATATAGCCTCATGTGTGCACCATATTTACAGTACGGCGCTCCATGGCAGTCGTTAGCACAATAGCATAAACATTTTCGATGCTATTGTGCTGCTTTGCTACACTAGCATCAAAAATGTTGAGGCTAGTATAACAAATTGCAAGAAGGTCCATTGATTTCAATGGGTGCGTCATTTTAATGCCTGCTCTGAGCAGGTGCTGAAAATGACACCAAGTATGGCACAGTGAAATCTCGTAGATTTCACTGCACCATTTTTGCAGGCCTCCTAATGCCGGAACGCCCCCTTGCATACATTATGCCTGACTCAGGCTTAATGTGGCACAAGGGGTCGCAAAGTGGCGCTATGTATTCATTGCACCACTTTGTAAATATTGCACTGCAAGAATTGCCTCCCTGAGCCACACTAGCATACAAATTTACACTAATGTGGTGCAAGGAGATGCTAGAGCCTCGAAAATCTGTCTCAAAGTGTTTTTAAAAATGAGTTATAAAAGTACACAAATAAATTACCTTCAAGTACAGGAACACTTGAAACTCTGGGTTTATACTATACAACTTTAAGTATCAATATATTATCTTCCTTATACATATATGCCCTTTCCATGTAGTCATGTAACTATATATTTATTACTTTACTCCTATTGCAGGAGAAAATAAACTTTCACTCTCTCCAATGCACTACTCTGTCTTACCTTATACCTCTTTCAAAATATATTCTAGCTCCACTCTCACACTCATCCTTAGCCTCATTCTACTTCTGTGATCTCCAAAGAAACCCTTTCTAAAATCTTCCCTCCTCTATCCTTCCTGACTCTCACAAAACCTCATTTTACTACTATGATCTCCCAAAAACCCTTTCTAAATTCTTCCCTCATGCATCCCTCCTTTGACTCATCCTAAACCTCATTTTTTTACTAAGATCTCCCTAACCCCTTTCTAGAGACTCTTCCCTCCTCTATCTCTTATTTTTTTCTCATTCTAAACCTCATCTTATTACTATGATCTCCCGGATACACTTTCTAGACTCTTCCCTGTTCTATCACTTCATTATCCTATTCAATCCAACTAAGAGACTCACATGTCTACCGCTCAAATTAACTCATATTTTCCTATACTAATCCACCACTAATCCTTTAGGGTCCTGCAGAAGCATGCTACTCGCAGAAAAGTGATTTGCCGCTTCGTCAAGGACAGTTACACTATAGTGTAATTACATTTACACTATAGAGGGGGGCTGCTCTAAGACACCAATGGTCCTGGCCAAGCTACTGCTTCCTGTGACTCATATGATAAAACAAAGACAACTTATAATGCTGTGGTATGTAATATTGAAGGATTGTATAGAAAGTGTAAACTGCAGTGTGAGAAAAATATTGACCTTACGTGGGTCGTCTGTATACCTTTCAGAGTGAGTTAATAGAATGGGGGTGACAGTACTATTGGAGATACCATAAAGAGGGATGAAGAAGCTGATGCATTACGAGTGGTTGAAAACATATAGGGGCAAATGTATGAAAAATTGCACCCCATGTGCACACTGTATTTAAAATACGGCCCACCATGGTGGTAGTCAGGGGTACTAGCATCATTATTTTTTTACGCTAGTCCGGCGTTTTGCAGGATTGGCGTAAAAAATGTTGATGCTAATCCTCCAAAGTATCCAGAGGCCTACTGAATGCAATGGGAGCCTCCATTTAACGCCTGCTCTTAGCAGGTGTTAAGAATGCCGATAAAAAATGAGGCAAAGAAATCTATTTATGCATACATTATGCCTGGCACAGGCATAATATGGCATGAGGGGTTACAAATTGGTGCAATTAAAGCATTGCGCCACTTTGTAATTATAGCGCTGCGTTTTTTGGCCTTTTTGTACCTTTTGGTATGTACTAAATCTGACTGGGTCAGTATTAATGCAAGTGATGCACATCCAAGGACCATTTGTATTGAAACCAAAGCTGATGTGTGGCCCTAGTGGACCCATGGTTGTGCAGTACACTAAGTGCTGGCTGAGTTGGTTGAACTGCCACTGTGTCTGAATGAGGAGACATTACATAGCAAGGAGGTCAGACTGGAATTGTGTTCTGCACGATAGCCCAACTAATACACATGCACTGCTGTGTCTGACAGTGTCACACTTGTGTTGCAGCTGGCCAGGGATGACAGGGGAGAGCCCATTGGGGTGCAACATCCTAAATGTGATGTGGTCCTGGGTGAAGAGGTAGCATACGGCAGTGAAGGGAAACTGTCTCATCATACCTCCATGAAACAGACATCCTACATATCAATGTTGTAATGAAAGTCAAATAGTAGCAATGTATATTGTCAATCAAACTGCTCACGTCAACATCTAACATAGGACACCGTTAACCTCTTGAGCAGCTGCCTGTCCAGAATGACGATCTGGTTGAGGATGACATCCTGAAAACCCTTGACCAAGACACCCTCTGGCAAATCCTGGCCTCCTTTTCCACACCACCTGCTGTTGCCAGAATGGCTAAGAGAACTGCTGGGTCTCCACAGGATCCACCTATCACCCAACAAACAATACCTGCCAGCCCACTCTCAACCCTGGACTCCACAGACCCCCAAATAAAATTCCAACATCGTGCAGTAGAAGTCCAGCGGGAGATGGTAGATGTGGTGCAGGTGGGGATGGAGACCATGGTAGGTACCCTAGAGGAAGTCCAAAGGTACCTCAGTCCCAATAAGGACACCTTGGCCTCTATGCAAGGCACCTACCCTCTGCTCAATGGACTCCAACAGTCCCTGGCTAATATTGCTGGTGTCATGAGTCAGGGGCATGAACAACTGCTTTGCCAAAGTGGCACCAGTGAGGTTTCCAAACAGCTGGGGGCAATCTGCAACATCCTTGAGTTTATGGAGTGGAAGCAGGACACTTCCATCACCACAATGGGCCCCTACAAGCATGAGATTGGTACTGTGCAGGAAAACCAACAGGCCCTTTTCATTGCAGTTCTGCCTCACTTATTGGCACAGAGAAATGCTGCTGTGGATTGGGGCTCCACATCTTCAACCCCTGATGGGGGTGTGTCTCTGTCGCCTCCTGCACCTACACCACCCCCTTCATGGGAAGCACCACACACAAAAAAGTGGACTTGACCTCTTTCCAACATAAAACTGTCCAGTAGCATTTCTCTGTGCCAAATTGCTGTTCCTCCTTCGCCCAATGTTGATAACCATGCCAGTGTACTTCCCAACTGGTACTGTCCTCAATTTGCTGTCCCACCTGTTGATCTCACCCATTTGAGGACTGCCAATGTAGCCTATCTTCTGTATTTGCAATTTGTTAATAGTCTTCGTCTTTGACACACTTCTCTTCTCCACATGTCCTATGCAGTGTATCTCCCATGGACTCTGTCTGTACATCCATTGGCTCAAAAACGATTTTTGGGGTTGTTGCCGTAAGAACTGTGCCCATGATTCTACAAGTGTTTGCACATGTAAAAACTTGCACTGAGTTCAACCTGTGTGTTGTAGGTCTGTTGGAGTCTGGACTAAGTAAAACATGGTGGATTTTGTGAGCCAAAGTCACCTATTACTCCCCAAAGGGTCATGCGTGTAATGAAGCCACGGACAAACGTACACAGGCAGAGGGAAGTATATTTAGTGCACCTATGTGTATGTAAACTAGCAAGTAGTTACTCAAGGTCACAATCATGAAGTGCAACAAGTAGCATGCAGTCAATGTTAATGGTGAATAAAGTCACACCACTGCTGGGCAGCACATCAATGGATACTTGCCAGCAAACAACACTGCTGTGACAGCAAATGATGCAAGTGTGAGTCTGTAAGGGACTGGCATCAGTGTGTGACTCCAAATATCTTAACTTATCTTACTCTTCACATATAAAACATGTTAAACATCAACTCCGACCCCTTCTTAATACACATATTCATACAAAAACAACTTAAATATACCTATACTCAAACTACCTAAACATACTAAGTTAAACAATGATATATTGTTTTGCATTTTGTTTCCTTAATTTGTATTTTTTTACTATAGCCTAAACACCAACCCCCACCTACTAAATAACCTACCCAGCCATATGCCCAAGCAATAAACCAACCCCACCTAAAATATTAAAACTTCTAGACCTAATCTAACCTATGCCTACACTAACTATGCCTAAACTGTGCTATAAAAACAGTATAATGCAAATAAAACCTAAAACAAGGGGAAGGGCAGAAAGGGTCCCTGTGGCCTACAATTGCTCCCCACAGCGGTGCACAGACTCCTGCAGCATTTTCAACAAATGCATTGCCTTTTCCACTTTGTATTCCAGGGCTTCCTCCTAGTACTTCAGGTCTGACATGTCAGTCAGCACCAGCTGTTCAAAAGTGGAAATATGTCCAGTGGGTTGGTACTGGGTCTGTTGTGATACTGCAAGCTGACTGGTGGATGTACTGGGCATTGTGAATGAGGCACCTCCCTCGACCACAGTGACATCCTGGCTTGGGCCTGACTAATCATGTGGCTGACCCCTGTGGTGTTATGCGCCAATTGCTGTCTGCTCTCTCCTCAACAAATTGATTCACCATCCTACAGTACGCCTTGTCCACATGGCTGATGTGCCTGCACTGCTCCAAATGGATGGAGTGTAGTTCTTCTTCTGCTCTGGGGTCATGCTGTCTGTTGGAGCAGAATGAAATGTATCAGACAAAGTGTAACTAGGAACTGTGTCAATCATCATAATGCTTCATTGAATTTCAAACATCACATGTGGCATCTCTAAAACCCAAAGTTCGTCTTGAAGTATAAAGTGACCATCCATCTAAAAATACATTTACTTCTCCAAATGTAACAATGACAAAGTACAAAGGTGTTGCCAATGTTGGCGATTACAATTGCATTGTCTGGTCAAATCTAGGTATACCCACGTCAATAAGCAGAATGATTATGAACAATGCTGTTGTATACACATGGTATGGGATGCATGTACCTAGTAATTGATCATTTGTGTTCCTTCTGCAGCTTGCAACAGGCTTGAGTCCATGGCCATTAACCTAGGTACGGTGAGCAATGGCTGGCAAATACGTGCACTGTGACTCAACATTGTGTACCTGATATTGCAAGGATGCAACTCCAGGCTCAATGCACCACATTAGCATCATCTTTATTTACTCAAAATATGGCCCAATGAGGCCAAAGTCGCAGCGCCAAATATAGAAAGTGGCGCAATGCATGTATTGCACCACTTTTTAACACTTTACGCTACATTATGCCTGTACCAGGCATAATGTCTGCAAAGGGGGCGTTCCCCCGTTAGGGGGTGGGGAAAAAAGGCTCAAAGAAATCTAAGAGATTTCTTTGCATCATTTATTTCAGCTCTTTTAACGCCTGCTCAGAGCAGGTGTTAAGAGGAGGCACACCATTCTTCATAATGGGCCTCAATGGGCTTTGCAGGATTAGTGTTAACATTGTTTATGATATTCCTGCAAAGTTCCTAACTAGCGTCAAAACGTATGATGCTAGTTTCCTAACTACAGCCATGGTGTGCGTATCTTAGACATGGTACACACATGGTGGTGTTAGGGGGGCGCTAAGAGGCGCAAGAAAAGTAGCATTGCACTGGGTGCAGAACCACTTTTCTCAAATTAGGCCCTTAGTATGTTACAGGTATTTGAAACATGAATGGAGGCTGGCTAGCTAACTCACATCAAACAAATATGTTGGATACATCTCCAAATTGACTAATGTAAACACCTGGAGGACCATTCTATGGCTCATCAAATGCAGTTAAAGTGACAACATGTGTATTTCTACATTGCCTTTTGTATGTCCCTACATGTCAGCTATTAATGTCTTCTTGCTGCACATCATCATTCAGCATATCCATGTGATGGGTGTATGCATGCTTGCTGTACAACTCATATGCACAAGTATCTTGTGATGTAACTAACAAGTGTTAGCCAAAGTGAAATCCTGGGTGACTTTTTTGTTACAAGCCATTATGGGTAACACCACCAGAAGGTGGATTATGTAATGAACAGTTGGATGACAATGCCTTGCAGACATGCCTTTGATCAAATACACCTTGACATTTCTAATAAGAAGACAGCCCAAAGGTATGTCTATGTATCCAACATGGAAAATGGGGCATTGTAAGGCATGAGTAAGGCCTTTAACAGCATTACCATGTGTGGAAGTCTGACATCTGAGCCAGCTAACTTTAACTTTTCTGTCTTCACTGAGGTGTGAAAGCTCACATCCTGTCTGGAATTGCAATACAAAAGGTACTTAGGTTGCAATGTGGGTGACTCCAGTAGTTTAACAGACTATGGCATTTTGGTCATGGCCCCTCTGTCACTCCATCTATTTTATGGGCCTGCACAGATTGGTAATACATTCACCTTGACATTAGTCACAATCTAATGCACATTCAATCTTGACTATTCCATTTATGATGTACCATGTCTGCAACAAATTATTTAATTGGAATTGCGATGCCCATTTAACATGTCACTGCAAACATTATCCAACATTACACACAAATGCTTGCACAACACAATAACCATTCAGGTGACACTCACTGGTAGCATCTGGATCCTTGAAGGATGTCCACCTCAGCCATTGTGTAAGGTTCTAGTCCACCTACAAGCCATAACATGGAGAAATATTCAGATGTGCCCCAAACAGGCTGTCAAACATTTGGACATAATTACATGTGTGTGTTTACCCGTAACACACTGGGCCTCATTTACAAGAGACCTGGGTGCCTGAAGCCTCACCTTTTTTATGATCCTTCGGTGATGCAGCCATCTCACTCATATTCATGAGGCGATGCAAAGCCACCCTGTGTGGCTTGGCCTCATGGAAATGGAGAAAGGGAAGGCAGCACAAAGTGCTGCATAGCCTTACTCTACAACAAGGATGCATTCCATGTGTATTGCAGTGGCTTTTCCTAAGCAACACTCATGGGTTTGACAGATTCACAGAGCCACAAGAATATGTAAACCTAGGAAGGCATCATAACTCCATGGCTCCAGTGAGGAGGTGAATCGAGGAGAAACATCTTAAATTCTCATTGTGTTTTTCCAATTCTGATAGAAAGAGGAGAATGCCTCCATTGATTGTTTTTGTGCACGAAGGTGTCCCTTCCTGCACACAATCAATTGTGACAATAATTCAGACACCCTTGCACCATGGTGCAAGGGTGCCTGTGTTGGCAAAAGGCACCAATTTCTGCACCTGCTCAGGCAGAAAGGACAGGAATGCTCCATATGTCATTCATACAGGGCATTCCTGCCCTTTCCTTTTGAAGCAGGGCAGCACAGCAAGATTTGCTCAAATGCCCCATGCCAAAAATTTGGAAATGAGGACCACAGAGTTTGACACACACATTTGTGAGTCACTAATGACCTGGAATGCCCAGTAACAACACTACCTGCACAGTGCAGCAGGGGCAAGAAGCACCTCTGGGACTGGCATGCACTACATGGTCTGTGTGGGCTACTGCCAGCCCAGTGTTAAAATGCCTCTGTGGCATGCTTCTTCTTATCAACATAGTTAGCAGGAGGAATGGCAATTTGACTTTAAAACATATGTGAGCCTTACAGTCATAGAATAAAAATCATATATTAGCAAAGAAGACTCAGCTATAAACTCTCAGCATATGTGTACTTACAGCTTCCCCACTTCAACTCTGAGGTAATCAAGGAGGTCAGCCTCCCAGCCCAGCAATGCTTGAGGTGACGCATCCTGCATTCCACCTTGAAAATCTTTTGCATGTGCTGCCGCACCTTCTCCCACCTCGTCTTCCAGTCCTCGGTTGGGTAGCCCTGGATTATACAACCCCCCACTGACAATCATGTTGGGTATGTCGTGGGTTCATATTAGCATTTTGCTTTGGCACATTTATTTTAGCTTTGGGCCTGTGGTCTGAGCCCTTTTACCTTATTCCTTTTTATTTTAGCATAGCTTTATTTTAGCCGTGATGTTTTATTATTTTTATAATCTGCCTTCCCATGCAGGCATTGTTATAGATTCCTTTGCAAGACATTTCAGGCCAGATGTATGAAGCCTTTTTGCATTGGCAAACGGTGCGAATGCCCGTTTGCGAATGCCAAAAGGCCTTTCAGAATGTATGAAAGGCATTCTGAACGCAATTTAAAGGAATCGATAAAATAGCGATTCCTTAAAATTGCGACCCCATTTAGAGAATCGCAATTTGCGATTCTCTAAATGCGGCATCGCAGATAAGGAATCCTTATTTGCGATTCCTTAAGCACATGTATGAAGCAATTCCTTAATGTGAATTGGGCATTAAGGAATCGCTATTACCACCAAGTTGACCTTGGTGGTTGCCATGTGCAAATTTTTAAAATGCATTAAAAATGCATTTTTAAAATTGACATGGAACGCACACAAGCCCTTTTGGCATGTGTGCACCTTACATGTCTTCCAAAATTGTTTTGGGGTGCAGCAGAGGAGGGCCCGACAGGCCCATAGGTGCGAATGGGGGCTGTATCGCAATTTGCGATTCGATAATAGCATTTGCGATTTTTAAGAAATCTCTATTACCGAATAGCAAATATGATACATAGCATTTTGCGACTCAGAAATATCGATTTCTCAAAAATCGCTATTTCCGAATTGCAAAAGGCTTTTTTCATACATCTCGCCCTTCATCTTGTGTCTCTGCTGAAGACTGTACATGATAGTTTATCAAGAATTACCTGTCCAAGAGTACGAAGTTAATCTTACACAGAAAGATTAATTGTCACGTCAGGATTGTTCTGAGAACACAACACGTTTTACTATAGAAACACCACACTGGCAGAATAGCATTAAAGGGGACATTCCAGCCATCTATCTCATTCTGTACCATGTCATCGCAGCTCTGCTGAACATGGCCTCATCTCTTTAGTCACTTGGGAGGACTGTCAAGAGACCACAGGCAAAGACTCCTGTTTTACTATTCATGTATCTGGCCAGGGTTTCCTTCCAGGGACTAGTGCGGGCAGAGAAGGTCTATCCCTGCTATGCATTCATGTAGATGCTAGATGTGTAGGGAGGGATTTTAGATTCACTAGTGTACCACGGTGCTGGGACTTTTCATTTGTTTCACGCTCATAGTCACAATAATAATTGTTTTGTGTTTCATTCTCCTAAGAATTCCAGCTCATGCTTTTTTACATAGAATGCAATTGCTTCAAAAAAATATGTTGAAACATATCTTGCAGTTCTCTGTCTGTCTTTGCATGTATAAGACCTTGTGCAAATGAGAGAAAGGGGTAAGATCTGTTCTATCGTGACTTCCCTGAGAAGTCGAAGTGTCATGCATCAAGCTGCCACAAATCACCTTTACTTTCTAGGTTTGGATGAGGTGCTGCTAGATAGCCAAGAGGGTTAGGCCGACAGACTCCAGATAGTGTGGGATCGACTCAGTCATCCACATGCAGTGGTGCTATCGTCCAAAACCAGCAGTCTTACCCTCATGGTAAGAGTCCTGCAACATGGAGGTAGGGGGTTATCAGTCACAGGAACCCCTAAAAATCCTGTTTGGACAAGTTGCATGCTCTGCCATTACCAGAGATATCCTTCCCCAAAAATAAATTTCCACAACTAACAATAAACTACTGAAGACCCCCACAACTACTCCTAACAATAGATAACACTGAAAAGACAATACACTGTACTAAACAATACAAATAAAAATTATACTATACAAAACACATGTTAGAGACACAACAGGGACAGCACAGACCAACAAACAGCTTCAAACCCTCCAGCAACCACAAGACACAACCTCCAGCAAGCACAGACAAAAAGGCTTTATGGGAAAGTGACAGTAACCGTGTCTGCAACATGGCAGAGCCATTGCATCATATCCTGGCAGATTTGTCAAGTTTCCACCAAATGCATCATATTTTTAATGCATCCTTGGAAAAATAGGCAATGCATGATTTTCACACAATGAATGACAATGCACAATGCTGTATTTTTGATGCATCGGCTTCAATGTGTGACATTTGACTTTTGTGACGGGTGCAATGCATTACGTATTATGCCAGTGTGTCTGTTTAAAATGACGCGACGGGCCAAATGTGTATTTTACTGTGTAGTGTATTGTGCAATGTATGTAAACATTTCCACGGTTCAGTGTATTGTCTGTGGATATATGAGGTGACACGCTTGATGTCTGCATGTGTATGTTGACAGTGCACATAAGTGTGACTTTTTGCATTACTGACGCCCTATTGTACAAAGAGCGCACTTTCTCTGTTTGCACAACAATGCACTTTACAAGAGGTGCACCTTGCATTAACTGAGAACGTGCACCCTATGATGTTGAATGTGCTTCCCCAGGGCTGCCGGAAACTTGTGCTGCATTCAAGTCTCAAAAAGAGTGTAATTTGTAAAGCTGTTCCAGGTTTCATTGTGCAGGCAGCAACCTGTCTGCACTTTTATCGGGTATTACAGATCCCCATGCAGGTGGGTGCAGTGAGAGACTGCACTCACCTGCAAGGGGATGTCTGGGGGAGTCATAGGACCTCTTTTCTCCCTCTAGAGGACTGCCATCAGGGGCTGTACTGACATAGGTGGTCATTACAGCACTGGCGGACGGTGTTAAAGGTGCGGTAATACCGCAAACAGGCCGGCGGACCAAAAAAGGGAATTATGACCCTGGCGGAAACCGCCAACAAAGACAGCCACTTTAACACACGGCCTGCCACGGTGGTACAGACAAGCAGTGCGGCGGTCACCGCCAACAGACAGGCGGAAGACAATGCACCGCCCACAGTATCACAACCCGCCAATCCGCCACTTTTTCTGGGGCGGATTCACAATGGATAAAAACACGGCGGAAACAGTTTCTGCAATGGGAAAACGCTCACCTGAACACATCCCACGAGGAAGGAGGACTCCATGGAGCCAGAATTGCAAATCCTACCGGCCCTTGTATTCCTACTCATCTATGAAGACCAACGCTGGCGCCGGCGAAGACAACGGTGAGTACTGCACCTACGACATAGGGGAGGGAGGAGGCAAAAGTTAGGGGGACACACACGAAACATCGCCCCCACCCCCCCCACCCACGCATAGTACAACACACACACCAATGCATTCACAAAATCTCAGGAACAACACACAACCCCCCCGGAAGAATGCAAAGACCAAACGAAATCAGTTCAAACATTGTAATGTAGCAATATAGATGTCTCAAAAATATACAGATATATCATTAAATCAGTCAAATGTATATACATTACGAGAAGTAGTGCAGATATGCACATATCAATGTCCATGCATCACTAGTCCAAATATGCATGGGCGAGGCCCACAAAAGATACCTGTCCACAGACGGAGAGAACACTGCTGAGGCATCAGATAGAAATACTACAGGCACCTCTGGGGGAAGGGAAGGGGGGGGCACCCCAGCCGGATGACTGCAAAGCCAGATCCATGACGGGGCTCCATGCCCATTGATGTATCCTGGGGAGTGCAAAGCCACAGTCTCTCAAGTCTCTACAGTGGGTGGGTTGCCCACTGGACCATCCTGGGGAGTGCAAAGCCACAGTCTCTCAAGTCTCTACAGTGGGTGGGTTGCCCACTGGACCATCCTGGGGAGTGCGAAGCCACAGTTATCCCAAGTAGATAACAGCCTCCACTGGTTCTGTAGGGGGACTGGTGCCCAAACTGGATTAGTCTCCCTGTGACAGTTCCTCTCCCATCACTGTCCTAGCTGCACATGGGATAACGATGCGTGATGTGGAGGCCTTGTCATCCTTCCCCGGTGCATGCCCTGTTCAGCGGTGCTTTGCCATGGCGGTCTCTGGACTGTTCAGCGGTGCTTTGCCATGGCGGTCTCTGGACTGTTCAGCGGTGCTTTGCCATGGCGGTTGTCGAGTGTTCAGCGGTGCTTTGCCATGGCGGTCTCTGGACTGTTCAGCGGTGCTTTGCTATGCCGGTCTCTGGACAGTTCAGCGGTGCTTTGCCATGGCAGTCTCTGGACTGTTCAGCGGTGCTGGACTGTTCAGCGGTGCTTTGCCATGGCGGTCTCTGGACTGTTCAGCGGTGCTTTGCCATGGCGGTTCTCGAGTGTTCAGCGGTGCTTTGCCATGGCAGTCTCTGGACTGTTCAGCGGTGCTTTGCCATGGCGGTTCTCGAGTGTTCAGCGGTGCTTTGCCATGGCGGTCTCTGGACTGTTCAGCGGTGCTTTGCCATGGCGGTCTCTGGACTGTGCATTGGTGTCTGGCATGACGTTGCCTGGATTGGGCATTGGTGTGTGTCATTACGTTCCCAGGACTGGGCATTGATGTGTGGCATGACGTTCCCTGGACTGGGCATTGGTGTGTGGCATGACGTTCCCTCATTGCCCAGCTGGGCTGTGGCAGCCGGGGCCCTCCTGGGCACTGACTCCAGCAGTGGTCTCCTGACCAGTGACGATACTTGGGCCCTCCTGGGCACTGACTCCGGCGGTGGTCTCCTGACCAGTGACGATACTTGGGCCCTCCTGGGCAATGACTCCGGCAGTGGTCTCCTGACCAGTGACGATACTTGGGCCCTCCTGGGCACTGACTCCGGCGGTGGTCTCCTGACCAGTGGCGATACTTGGGCCCTCCTGGGCACTGACTCCGGCGGTGGCGGTGGTCTCCTGACCAGTGACGATACTTGGGCCCTCCTGGGCACTGACTCCGGCAGTGGCGGTGGTCTCCTGACCAGTGACGATACTTGGGCCCTCCTGGGCACTGACTCTGGCGGTGGTCTCCGGACCAGGAACGACGGTGCTGGCGGTGGCGTCCCGACCGTTGGGAAGGATGCCGCCCTTCTCCGCCGTGATGCTCACACCAGGCTGTGCAGACTTCCTCTGGCCCTTCCCCACCTTTGCAGGAGTCACAGCTAACTCTGCAATCCCCCTGGAACCCCTGTGAGTTGTTTTGCCTCCAGGAGTCTGCACACGGTCCCGTCGTCCACCTTCCAATTTCAGAGCCTTTACAGGGGGTGGGCTGCCATTGCCTTGGCTCCGGGTCACACTGCCTGCCCTAGTGGCCGGTGCACTTCACACACCTTGAACAGGCACCACTGGTACTAGAGGCTTTTTGACTGAGGCGCTACGACGGGACTGATGAATTGGAGGGGGGTGGGGGCAAAAAGCTCAATTTTACAGGGGGACAGTTTCTGACAAACACTGGGATGGGTAGTTGGAGGGGGTCTGGGAGTGGAGGAAGAGGAGGTGGTTGTAGGAGGTGTCACTTTAGGTGTTTTGGGTGCAGGTACTGGAGGCTGTCGTGAGGTGGATGGATGTTGGGTGTGTGGTTGCCGGCGTTTGTGTACTTTGGGTGGGGGCGTCTCAGACACACTGGGAGAGGACACAGGGGACGTGTAAATGGGAGTGGAGGTGGTGAGTGCAGGTGAGCGGGTTGTGGTGCTGAGTGTCCTGGTGCGATTCCTGGTGCCTGTAGATGTAGTGCATGCAGGTGAGAGTGTAGACGACACTGGGAGGGAGGAGGCAGGTGACGAGGAGGGGGACACAGTGAAGGCAGTGGCTTTTGGTGTGTCTGCATGTGTGTGATGCTTGTTTGAGTGCCTGTCGGTTGTGTGGTGCCTATGTTTGCCAGAGCTTCCCTTGGGTGTTGACGTGTGTGCATGCTGGTCTGTAGGTGTGCTTGGGATGGGCTGGGGTACAGGGGATTGGGTCTGGGTGGAGGAGGTTGGAGGGGGGAGGCTAGACACAGGGACAATGGCTGCCATCAGTGCTGAGGCCAGAGATTGCAGGGTTCGCTGAAGGGCAGCCTGACCAGAATGAATGCCCTCCAGGAATGCATTACCGTGTTGCAACTCTCTTTCTACACCCTGGATGGCATTCACAATGGTAGACTGCCCAACAGTGAGTGACCTGAGGAGGTCAATGGCCTCCTCACTGAGGACAGCAGGGGTGACTGGGGCAGGGCCTGAGGTGCCTGGGGCGAAGGTGATGCCCACCCTCCTGGGTGAGCGGGCACAGGGCGAACACTGAGGGGCTGCTGGGAGGGTGGTGCTGGTAGGGGAGGTGGCGGCTGTACCTGTAGAAGTGGGGCGCACAGATGGTGCTGCCACCACAAGGGAGCTCCCATCGGCAGACGAGTCCATGTCGCTGGTTGGTGATCTGGTGGCCGTCGTGAAGTTCCCCTCGCCCTCCGTCCCACTGGTGCATTCAGAGTCCGTGGTGTGGTCCTCCATGGCCATGTGGGATGCAGCTCCTACGTGCTCCGGTGCCACTGTACCTCCGCCTGATGATGCTGATGCACAAAAGAGCAGGAAAAGCACAAAAAGTGGGGGGGGGAGACAGAAGAAGAACAGGTTGAGTGCATGGCATACTGCTACCGTTGGCGGACAATACAGACACAGCTGCCCCCTGCACTACGCCGTGCTCCTGGCCTCTGCAGATGCAATTCCTGGGATCTGGCCTACATGGCTATGGCTATGGTGGACATCTGCACACATGGATGTCACAGGGGCATCTATACCTGTACTTGGCACTATGCTGCGGTGGGGTAGAGTGCCACATGGCCTGCATTACAGAGGGGCCTAGTCTATGTATATCTGCCTGGCCTACCTACACCCACAGCCCTCCTCCGCCACCCAGACCCCTCCACTGCGCACAAAGTCCGCAGAATGAGGTTGTACTCACCCCCTTGTGTCTGCTGTGATGCCCTCAAGCGCCCATCCAACTCAGGGTAGGCCACCGCCAGGATCCGGAACATCAGGGGGGTCATGGTGCGATGGGCACCCCTCCCACGTTGGGAGGCCATCCCCAGCTGAGCCTTCGCCGTCTTCTTGCTGCAGCGGCGAATGTCCTCCCATCTCTTCCGGCAAAGGGTGCCCCGTCACTGGTGGGCCCCCAGGGTCCAGACGTCCTTGGCGATGGCACGCCAAATGTCCTTCTTCTGGTGGGTGACCTACATGACATGCACAAGGGAAGAAGAGAAAACATTACCAACTGCACCGTAGATGTAAGTGTCCCCCCTCCCTACCCTTGCCATTTGGCACATGCAATCAGGTTCCCTGAACTCAGCCCCCTTCCCTCTTACAACCAGCCCTCTCCACCCAGGCCTAGCCCATACAACGTGCTCCCTGTGTACTTACCTGTTGGTCTGGAGGACCGTAGAGTAGCGTGTACTGGGGGAGGACCCCGTCTACTAGTTTCTCCAACTCCTGAGCACTGAAGGCAGTGGCCCTTTCCCCAGACGCAGCAGCCATCGTCGCTTCCAGACCGAGGTCACAGCAGCACTGGCATTGTAGGTCCTCTCCTGTCGAAGGTCAGGTATCTAGTGATTGAACAGATAGAAAATGGCGGTGACGTCCGCAGCGGTGCGTATCATCACCGCCAGCGCACTTGTTAGTTGGCTCCTGGGACCCATAGGGTCCGATGTTAACCAATGCAGCATTGCACTGCGGTCTACGACTGCCTACTGCGACGGTGTGCAACGCCAACGCAGTTACCCCACAATCCCATTGTCCCAGTGTAGAGGTCAGGCAGCCGCCATTTCAGGGGCCCACATGGCTTCATTTACTTTTGCGTCACACATAGCTAGGCCTACACTCAACACACATGCAGGAAGGGTTTTGTGTTGGGTGTTGTCTTCTGTGTAACTGTGGGTACATACCTTGCATCAATTTGACTCGGTCGTCGCTGTTGTCCTTCCTAGGCACCGTCAGCTGGGACATTTGAGAAGATGGCGGAATCCTCCGGTGTACCGACCGTTGGTGGACCTGTTGACAATGGAGGAGCGACATGTCATTGTCGCCCTACCGATTTGACCGTGCCACAATCCAGGAACTATGTACCCAGTTGGAGCCAGACCTGATGTCATCAATCCGCCATCCCACTGGAATCCCCCCTGACCTGCAGGTGCTGTCAGTGCTCCATTTCCTTGCAAATCGGTCTTTTCAGACAACATTGGCCATGGCATCAGGGATGTCCCAGCCTATGTTTTCCAACGTCCTGTCCAGAGTTTTGTCTGCCCTGCTGAAACACGTAAGGAGATACATCATTTTCCCTGAGGTGGAAGATTTGGCTACATTGAAAGGTGACTTCTATGCCCTTGGACATATCCCCAACATCATAGGTGCTATTGATGGGACCCATGTAGCTCTGGCTCCCCCCCACAGGAGTGAACAGGTGTACAGGAACAGGAAGAGTTATCATTCTATGAATGTACAGATGGTCTGTTTGGCAGACCACTACATCTCCCAGGTAAATGCTATGTTCCCTGGCTCAGTGCATGATGCCTACATCCTGCGGAATAGCAGCATCCCTGATATGATGGGCCAACTCCAGAGGCACCGTGTGTGGATATTAGGGGACTCTGGTTACCCCAACCTGTCCAGGCTATTGACCCCAGTGAGGAATCCCAGGACCAGGGCAGAGGAACGCTACAATGAGGCCCATGGGCGGACTAGGAGGGTGATCGAACCGACCTTTGGCCTCCTGAAGGCCAGGTTCAGGTGCCTCCACATGACAGGTGGTTCCCTATTCTACTCACCGAAGAAGGTGTGCCAGATCATCATCGCCTGCTCGATGCTTCACAATCTTGCATTGCGACGCAAGGTGCCTTTTCTGCAGGAGGATGGTCCAGATGACGTTGTTGTGGCAGCTGTGGAGCCTGTGGAGCCTGTGGACAGTGATGAGGAGGAAGCTGAGGAAGAAGACAACGACAACAGGGAGTCAGTCATACAGCAATATTTCCAGTGACACACAGGTGAGAACATTTTCATTTTTACCATTACATTCACTGTCACACGTCTTCCTCTATCCTGTGTGTTATTTCATAGCATTATTTGGTAACTGAGTTGTTCCTTTCCAATACGGTTTGGTTACCAACGTGTGTCATCTGCATGCATCCTTCAAGGACTTGTGATGTGCGACATAGGTATGTTGCATTTAGACTGACTCCAGATTGTTTTGTGGTTCAAGGGTGTTTATTGAAGTGCTCAGAAATGGAGGGGGGTTGAAAATGGTGAGTGGGGATGGTGGAGGAATGTCCATGGCAGAGTCCAGTCTATTAGTCTCACAGGTGCACTGCCCATCTGGGCATAGGAAGTGGAGCTGGGGCAGTTTAAGTATGGACAGGGTAACAAAGTGGGACAGTGGGAGGACAATCAGGGTGGTCTCATTTCCTGGCGTGGGTCTTGCCATCTTGCTCTGTTCTGTTCCTGGATCTCAGGGACCGCTTGTGTGGTGGTTGTCCGTCTGCAGGGGGTGGGGTGCTGGTGTGGTGGTCCTGTGGCGGGGCGTCCTGTCCACTAGTGCCGGCGGAGGTGGTGGGCAGTTCATCATCCTGGCTAGTGTCAGGGGCCCCTTGGAGTGCCACGGTGTCCCTCAAGGTCTGCTGTATGTCCTTCAGCACCCCTACGATGGTGCCCAGGGCGGAGCTGATGGTCCTGAGCTCCTCCCTGAACCCCAAATACTGTTACTCCTGCAGGCGCAGGGTCTCCTGAAACTTGTCCAGGACCGTCGCCATCGTCTCCTGGGAGTGGTGGTATGCTCCCATGATGGAGGATAGGGCCTCGTGGAGAGTGGGTTCCCTTGGCCTGTCCGCCCCCTGTCACACAGCAGCCCTCCCAGTTCCCCTGTGTTCCTGTGCCTCCGTCCCCTGGACTGTGTGCCCACTACCACTGCCCCCAGGTCCCCGTTGTTGTTGGGGTGGTGGGTTACCCTGGGTTCCCTGTAGCGAGGTGGTGACGGTCCTTCGTGATCCTGCTGGGGCATAAGGACATGATTATTGCGTGTGTGTGTGTCATGGTGTGCAATTGGTGGGTGACTGTGTACCCCAGTGCAAGCATTCCTGTGTGGGGGTTGGGTGATGATGTTTGGGGGGGTGTTGTGGGTATGTGCATTAAGCATGCTTTAGTGCTGGGTGTCCATGCTTAGTTGGGTCATGCAGGGCTCGGTGTTGGGATGTGTGGTTTGTGTTATGAGTACATTAGTGAGGATTTGGAGTGATAGGGGAGGGGGTGAGGGTGGGGGTGTGTGATAGCATGCAGGTAGGGTGGGGGATATGAAGGTTATGAATTGACTTACCAGTGTCCATTCCTCCACCGACTCCTCCGAGGCCCTCTGGATGCATGATGGTCAAGACTTGCTCCTCCCATGTTGTTAGTTGTGGGGGAGGAGGTGGGGGTCCGCCGCCAGTCCGCTGAACCGCGATGTTGTGCCTGGAGACCGCAGAACGCACCTTCCCCCGTAGGTCGTTTCACCTCTTCCTGATGTCCTCCCTATTTCTTGGGTGCTGTCCCACAGCGTTGACCCTGTCCACTATTCTGTGCCATGGGCTCCATCTTCCTTGCTATGGATGTGTGCTGCACCTGTGAGCCAAATAGCTGTGGCTCTACCCGTAGGATTTCCTCCACCATCACCCTGAGCTCCTCCTCGGAAAAGCGGGGGAGTCTTTGGCGTGACATGGGGTGGTGTGGGTGATGTGTGGGGTGGTGTATGTGTTGATGAGTGTGGTGATGTGTAGTGGCGTGTGGTGTTTTGTGCGTGGATGTTGTGTTGGTGATGGTGTTGTGTGCCTCTGTGTGGTGGGATTGTCTGATCTGTGCTGTGTCTCTGGCCTTCGTGATTAATTTTTGGTCGTAGGGATTTGTTGGTGATGTGGGTGTGTGTTTTATATTGCGCTGGGTGTGTGGGAGTGATGTTTGTATGTGTATCAGGTGTGTGTATTTTGAATTGTCCAATGTGGCGGTGTTTTGGAGATGTGTGTGTATTTTGAGCGCGGCGGTGTGTACCGCTGCATGGAATACCGTGGTTGAAAGACCGCTGCATGGATTCGTGGGTCGTAATAGCATGGGCGTGTTTCTGTTGGCGTGGAGGTGGAGGTTTTGTTTTCGCCAGTTTATCACTGACCTTTGGTGTGGCGGAGTTGTGTGGGTGTCTGAATTTCGGCGGATTCCGAGCTGTGGGTCATAATAGCTGTGGCGGAATTCCGCGGCCGCGGCGCTGTTTTGGTGGTCCTCTGCACGGCGGTAAGCGGCTTTTACCACCAATGTTGTAATGACCCCCATAGTGTTTGCCTCTGCACCTATGTTTATATTTTGGTGCAGACGCAGAGGCAAAGGGATTACCTCATTTTCATGGGGCAACTGGTGCTGTAAGTGTGCCAGTGCTAGCGATATTAAATATTGGGCTGCACAAGCATCTGCAGCCCCCTTCTGTGATTTCAAAGTGGGAGCAAATGCCTGTTGTGAATGGTGGGGCATGCAAAGTAGCACTTTCAATTTGCCTGGCAGTTTAAGGGGCCTATTAACTAATCTTTGTTGAAATGAAGGGCAGCAAGCCAAGTTGATGATTTGCGTTGAGTGAAAGGGACAGACCAGAACTTTCCCATATTGATGAAGCTATGACATTTCTGCTTTCTCCTTGCGCTGATGCACTTCAGGCTGCCAAGCGCCAACACATACACCCTTGAACCATGGTGTCAGGGTGTCTGCATTGCAAGGAGAATTGGTTTTGGGCAGAAAGGGATACCTTCCTGCACCATAACTATCTCTCAAGGCATTTTCCGCTTCCTATGTGTGCTGCAGAATGCAGGACACATAGCTAGTGGAAATAACAAGGACCTGTTAGAAATGGGGTCCCATCAGGCAGAGAATAAAACTGCAGAAAAAAAGATAAAAAATCAAGTTGACCTTCAACTGTGGGTAGGTAGTGAACACTTAGCTATTGTATGTCACTGCACAAATACAAGTCCTATCCTCACCGCTGTTCACCAATGTTATAAATTGGGTCTTTGGTTGGCAGTCAGGTTACCCCCTGTCCAAGCAAGGACTCTCACTCTAGTCAGGGTAAGTCACACACAATCCAAATTATCCTGTGCCCATCCTCTGGTAGCTTGGCACTGAGCAGTCAGGCTTAACATAGAAGGTAATGTGTGAAGTATTTGTGCAAATAATCATGCAATAACACAGTATAACACCACAAACATACAACACACAGTGTTTAGAAACAAATATATATTTATCTGGATAAATGTAGGTTAAAACAATTAAGATTCAATAAGTACACGTTGAAATATCACGTAGAAAATGATATAAAGAGTCTTTAGTTCTTAAAAAGCAACAAATGTCTCTTGGAAGCATAAAGTACCTGGTTTGCGTTCAAATTCTCCGCAAGGGACTGCAGAGGAAGAGTTGCATGGAAAACGGTGAGGTGTTCGATGATTTTTCCGGTGCACTCCGACGATGCGTAGTTGAGTTTTCATGCAGGGCAAGCTATGCATTAATTTCCGGTGTGGAGACTGGAATCCTCTTTGGGTTGCAGGGTTTTCGGACGCCCCAGGGACGATGCATTGAAATCCTGGGCGTGCAAGACAAAGTCACAGGGGCTGCGTCGATCCGGTGGGCGATCCATGGAAATTTCTGCTGCATGGCAGGAGCTATGTCAATTTCTCTCAGGAAGTCAGGCTGCATTGTTCCAGCTTGGTTTTGTGTCGATCCAGTGGGCCGTGTGTCGAATTCCCAGTCGCAATGCTCATGCTGCATCGATCTCCTCATCGGGAAGTCGGGCTGAGTCGTTCTGGTTTGGCATGTGGGGATTTTTTCACCGCGAGGCAGGCTGTGCGTCATTGTTTGCAGGCTGTGCATCGATTTTCACCGCACAAGGAGTTATTTTTGGTCCTGAGACTTCAGGGAACAGGAGGCAAGCTCTATCCAAGCCCTCGGAGAGCACTTTTCAGCAGAAGCAGAGGACAGCAAGGCAGCATGGCACCAGCAGGACAGCAGTCCTTTGCAGAAAAGCAGACAGGTGAGTCCTTTGGGCAGCCAGGCAGTTCCTCTTGGCAGGTTGCAGGCTATAGTTCAGGGTTTCTTCTCCAGTGGTATCTTGTCCAGAAGTGTTTAAGTTGGTAAGGTCAGTGGCCCTGCTTAAATACCCAACTGTGCCTTTGAAGTGGGGGAGACTTCAAAGAGTGGCTTAGAAGTGCACACAGTCCCCTTTCAGTTCCATCCTGTCTGCCAGGGCCCCAGTAGGGGGTGTGGCAGTCCTTTGTGTGAGGGCAGGCTACTGTCCTTTGACATGTAAGTGTCAGGCCCTCCAGCCTACCAGCCCAGGAAGACCCATTCAGTATGCAGATGTGTTCAAGTGTGACTGAGCATCCTCTGTTTGGTGTTGTCTGAGTGAGTGCACAAGGGAGCTGTCAACTAAACCTAGCCAGACGTGGATTGTAAGGCACAGAAGGATTCAAGTGTAGAGAAATGCTCACTTTGTAAAAGTTGCATTTCTAGAATAGCAATATTATATCCAACTTCATCAATAAGCAGGATTTTCTATTACCATTCTGGCCATACTAAATATGACCTGGCTACTCCTTTCAGATCAGAATCTACCACTCAAACAGTGTATGAGGGTATCCCTAATGCTATCCTATGAAAGGAGCAGGCCTCACATCAATGTAAAACTAATTTAGGGCCAGATGTAGCAAAAATTTGCGAGTCGCAAATGGCCCGAATCACAATTTGCGACCCCGCAAAGTCGGAAATGGGATGCAAAAATCCCATTTCCGAATCGCAAATAGCAACGTGAGCCATTACCGACTCGCTAAATTTGCGACCCGATAATGCGACCCGCAAATAGGGAGACGCAATTTGCGAGTCACAAACCATATGAAAAAGCCACTCGCAAATTGCGACAAGTCGCAAAAAGCCCATTTTGCACACCCAAATTACCACTAACTGAGAGCAGGTGGTAACCATAACCAAAGTATAAAAGGAGACCCAGAAGGCATCTGGGTTACTCAAAATGGCTGAAATATATGTGATAGAAAGGAGGAGGAGAGTCCATGCCGCACAGCAGAGGAGGAGGAGGAGCCAGAGACAGGAGAGGATATACAGAACCAGGCAGACACTTTTCCAACAAACTGAGGAGGAGATTTATGACAAATACAGACTCAGCAGTGCAGCAATATTAGAATTAATTGATCTACTCAATCCGCAGCTTCAACGACAGACTGTGCGCGGCAGCGCCATCCCCACACATGTGCAAGTGCTATGCTCACTGCACCTCCTGGCCTCGGGTAGCTATCAGGGGGTGATTGCAGTGGCAGGTGGGGTATCCCAAAGTGCACTCTCGTGATTCTTTAGATCATTCCTAGATGCCATACTCACACACATGTCCAGATACATATACCTACCCAGAACTGAGGCAGAAACCAACAGCACCAAGTTGGAATCCTACAGAATTGCCAACTTCCCACATGTAATAAGCTCTGTAGACGGGACACATATACAAATATGCCCTCCTGCAAATCTGGAATATCTGTTCTGCAACCAGAAGTGTACCCACTCACTGAACTTCCAGGTGGTATGTGACGCCCATTATGTCATCACTGACATGGTAGCCAAATTTCCAGGGAGTACACATGACTCTTACATTTTCAGGCACAGTGGGATACACCAGCGCCTAGAACGTGGGGAGTTTGGAGACGGATATCTATTAGGTATTGCTGCAGACACCCTGAAGCCATATACACAGGTCACTGTAGAAACCATCCATGCGCTGCTAACATTGTTAAATTTTGCCAGTGCATATGCGCTACGACCATGGATACTTACCCCGTACCTAACACCCAGCAATGAGAATGAGAGGCGATATAACAGTGCACATAGGAGGACCAGAAATGTCATAGAGAGGACCTTTGGACTGTTGAAGGCAAGATTCTGATGCCTCCACAGAAGTGGAGGTGCGCTCCAGTATGCCCCAATAACAGCTTTCAAGATAGTAGGCGCATGCGCTATACTCCACAACATTGCCACCAGACGTGGGCTACATCTCAACCCTGAAGACCCAGATTCGGCGGATGACGAGCAAGAGCTACCACATCGCCAGCCTGGGGATAGAAGCATTGCAAATCAAGGCAGACAGAGACGGGACCACATTGCAAACCAATACTTTGAAAGGTACGTGGTAACTGTCACCACTCACACTAATGTCACACACAAAGAGCCCAGTTGTGAAGTGGATCAAACAATACTTTTTAATAAGTGAACCTAATAACTAAAGAACTGAACTGTTGTTAAGGGGCTGCACATGTCCACAATCAATGAGAACACATTAACTCCATGTGCCTCATGTGTCCTGCAGTGTTTGGGCCTAACACCTCCTCCTGGTACGCCCAGCATGGCTTGTGCTAGGTGGGTCAGCAGACCCCTGACGTGCACTGCCACTCCGCAAGACACGTGTGTCTGTGACAAATGCGCTGCTGATGGTGGACCCCTCCTCACTGTCCTGAGGTGTCTCAGCCGTGCCCCTAGCCACCTGTCTGGCCTCCTGCATGTCCACAGCGTGGCTAATGCGACCCAGTCACCGAGCCATATCCCCTGCAAAGTGGCCCAAGTCCACCTGCAAGCTCACAGTACGTCGTGACAGCCCTGTGGTGTTCACTGCAAGATGGACAAAGGATGCAGCCATGCGGTCCAATCTCTGTACCATTTGCCGCTCACGGCGCCTTGCACTCTGTCTCTATGACACCAGTTCTGTCACCAGTTGCCGTATGGATAGTGCTAGGTCACTGACATTGTCATTCAAATGTGTGAACTGTGTGTTCACTTCTGTCAGGCCATGTGTAAAATTGTGCTCCATCCTTTGCATTGCCCCAGAAATAATTCTCAACTGCCTTGTTTGCAGGCACTGACCAGATATGAGGGATGCCTCAGCTGCAGACATGGATGCATCACCTAGATCCTCCAGGGACACTGCCTGGACATGGAGTCTGCGACGCGGTGGTGCTTCTGGGTCTTGCTGTCTCACACTGTGGCTGGGACCAGGTGCTGTGTCTCTTTCCTCCATGTCCACTTCTTCAGCTGGAGGGAACTGTGGCGGTGTGGTGCTGGGCCCTGTAGTGGCTGCTGCAGCCTCCTGCCCTGCCTGTGGCCTGCTTTCTTCACCCTGGACGGTGTGGCTGGTGGGGGTGTCTTGTGGGAGACCTGTGGGACATAGGGAACACACTGTCAGTATCTAACATGTGTTGTATGCCTCCTAATAAACAGTTGCCTGTAAGCTGACTACTGTACTACATTGCCGATAATGCACCATTCTGGTGGTTGCTAGTCTGGAATGGAGCTAGTCTGGTTGTGCATGCTGCTGTGTACTGGGTGGGTGCGGGTATAGCATTTATAGGTGTACATGCATGTTTCATGGTACTCACTTTTTGATGTCCCTGGCGCTGACGTGTCCAGTACTCCCATTCCTGACACTGCCTCAGGCTCCAGGGTCTGTTCAACCAGTTCCTCCATGGCTGTGGGTGGTGGGATGGTGGATGGGCCTTCTCCTGTGCCCCTCATCTCCCTGAGGCGCTCTGCCACCCTCTCCTTTGTCCTGGCGCGCAGGTCATACCACCATTTTTTAATTTCCTCGATGCTTCTGTGGTTCACCCCTATGGCATTGACCCTCTCCTGGATGTATTGCCAGATTCTCCTCTTTTCAGTGTCTGGGACACTCAGGGCAGCCTTTCCAAACAGCTGGTCATAGTGCTGGCCTCATTCTCCTGTCAGCACCTCAAGTTCCTTCTCAGAGAATTTCAATTTTCTCTTCCTGCCTGCACTGCCTGAGTCTTCCATTGTTGCAGCTGTTCCTCCAGGTAGTTGCTCAGCAGTTAGAAAAGGGTGTGGTCCTCCCTCCTCCCAGGTGTATTTGATGTCTTCCTGGCTCTGATGTCATCAGCAAGGGACAGGAAGTGTTTTTCAAACTGTTTTGCTGCACCTGCATGCAATTTGTGGCACTGTCGCAATTTGCGATACCCAACTCGCAATTTGCGAGTTCGTTTTTAGCGAGGTCGCAAAAAGCGACCTCGCTAACAGCGGACTCGCAATCTGCGGTGCGACATCATTTGCGAGTAGCAAAACAATGTCGCTTTTTTTGTTGGATCCCATTTTGCAAGTCGGAAATTGCGATTCACAATAACTCGCAATTTCCGACTCACACATTTTTTGCTTCCTACATCTGGCCCTTAGAGTTTTACACTACCAGGAAATATAGAACACACATGTTCATGTCCTGCCTTTTATCTACATAGCACCCTGCCCTATGGGCTACCTAGGGTCTACCTTAGGGGTGACCTATATGTAGAAAAAGTGGAGTTTAAGGTTTGGCAATTACTTTTAAATGCCAGGTGGAAGTGGCAGTGAAACTGCACACACAGGCCTTGCAGTGGCAGGCCTGAGACATGGTCAGGGGGCTACTTATGTGGGTGGCACAACCAGTGCTGCAGCCCACTAGTAGCATTTAATTTACAGGCCCTGGGCACATGTAGTGCACTTGACTAGGGACTTACAAGTAAAGTAAATAAGCCAATTGGGTATGGGTTTATGAAGTTGGCTCTGTATATACTATTTCAAAGTAAGAAATAGTGTGCACAGAGTCCAAGGGTTCCCCTTAGAGGTAAGATAGTGCAAAATTTGATAATTCTAATGCTCTATTTTGTGGTAGTGTGGTCGAGCAGTAGGCGTATCAGAGGGTAGTGTTAAGCATTTGTTGTACCCACACAGGCAATAAATGAGGAACACACACTCAAAGACTTGCTCCAGGCCAATAGTTTTTTATATAGAAAAATATATTTTCTTAGTTTATTTTAAGAACCACAGGTTCAAGGTTTGCAGTAAACACTTTAAGTGCAAGGTACTTCACTTAGATACTTTAGGAACTTTGAATAAAAGCAATATCATATACTGTCTTTGTAAAAATGGCAATAAGCTTATTTTCAAAGTGGAAACAGTGCAAAAATCAACTGTTCCTGGGGGAGGTAAGTAAAGGTTAGACTAGGAGGTAAGTAAAACACTTACAAGTCTTTATCCTGGGGTATAGGCAGCCCACCGTTGGGGGTTCAAGGCAACCCCAAAGTTACCACACCAGCAGCTCAGGGCCGGTCAGGTGCAGAGGTCAAAGAGGTGCCCAAAACATATAGGCGCCATAGGTGAACAAGGGTGCTCCGGTACCAGTCTGCCAGCAGGTAAGTACCTGCGTCCTCGGTGGAAGACCTGGGGGGTTTTATAGAGCACTGGGGGGGACACAAGTAGGCACACAAAACACACCCTCAGCGGCACAGGGGCGGCCGGGTGCAGTGTGCCAAGCAGGCTTTGGGTTTCAGGTAGAAAACAATGGAGGGACCCGGGGTTCGCTCTAGCGGTGCAGGCAGGCACAGGGGGGGCTTCTCGGGACAGCCACCACCTGGGCTAGGCAGAGGGTCACCTGGGGGTCACCCCTGCACTGAAGTTCAGTTCCTTTAGGACCTGGGGGCTGCGGGTGCAGTGCTGGTTCCAGGCGTCGGGTCCCTTGTTACAGGCATTCTCTCTGCAGGCATCACTGTGGGGGCTCAGGGGGGTCATCTCTGGTTACTCACGGGCTCGCAGTCGCCAGGGAGTCCACCCTGAGGTGTTGGTTCTCTGAATCTCGAGCCGGGGGCGTCGGGTGCAGAGTAAGAAGTCTCACGCTTCCTGCGGGAAACGTGCAGTCTTTGGAAGTTGCTTCTTTGTTGCAAAGAAGTAGCTGGTGTTGAGCAGGGCTGCTGCTCACAGGAGTTTCTTTGTCCTTTAGTCCAGGGCAGTCCTCTGAGGCTTCAGAGGTCACTGGTCCCTGTTGGATGTGTCGTTGTTGTTTGCTCGAAGCCCGGTAGGACTGGGGCCAAAGCAGCTGTTGTCTTCCTCCTTCTCTGCAGGCTTGTAGGTCAGCAGTCCTTCTTGTTTCTTCAGGTTGCAGGAATCTGATTTCCTGGGATCTGGGGTGCCCCTAAATACTGAATTTAGGGGGGTGTTTAGGTCTGGGAGGGCAGTAGCCAATGGCTACTGTCCTTGAGGGTGGCTACACCCTCTTTGTGCCTCCTCCCTGTGGGGAGGGGAGCACATCCTTAATCCTATTGGGGGAATCCTCCAAACTCAAGATGGAGGATTTCTAAAGGCAGGGGTCACCTCAGCTCAGGACACCTTAGGGGCTGTCCTGACTGGTGGGTGACTCCTCCTTGTTTTTCTCATTATCTCCTCCAGCCTTGCCGCCAAAAGTGGGGGTCGTGGCCAGAGGGGGCGGGCATTTCCACTAGCTGGGATTCCCTGGGGTGCTATAACAAAAGGGGTGAGCCTTTGAGGCTCACCGCCAGGTGTTACACTTCCTGCAGGGGGAGGTGTGAAGCACCTCCACCCAGTACAGGCTTTGTTCCTGGCCACAGAGTGACAAAGGCACTCTCCCCATGTGGCCAGCAACATGTCTGGTGTGTGGCAGGCTGGCAGAAACTGGTCAGCCTACACTAAAAGTAGGATTGGTATTCAGGGGGCATCTCTAAGATGCCCTCTGGGTGTTTGTTACAATACATTGCACACTGGCATCAGTGTGCATTTATTGTACTGAGAAGTTTGATACCAAACTTCCCAGTTTTCAGTGTAGCCATTATGGAACTGTGGAGTTCGTGTTTGACAAACTCCCAGACCATATACTCTTATGGCTATCCTGCACTTACAATGTCTAAGGTTTTGCTTAGACACTGTAGGGGCATAGTGCTCTTGCACATATGCCCTCACCTGTGGTATAGTGCACCCTACCTTAGGGCTGTAAGGCCTGCTAGAGAGGTGACTTACCTATGCCACAGGCAGTGTGAGGTTGGCATGGCACTCTGAGGGGAGTGCCATGTCGACTTAGTCTTTTTCTCCCCACCAGCACACACAAGCTGTGAGGCAGTGTGCATGTGCTATGTGGGGGGTCTCCAGGGTGGCATAAGACATGCTGCAGCCCTTAGAGACCTTCCTTGGCATCAGGGCCCTTGGTACCAGGTGTACCAGTTACAAGGGACTTAACTGAGTGCCTGGGTTGTGCCAATTGTGTAGACAAAGGTACAGTTTAGGGAAAAAACACTGGTGCTGTGGCCTGGTTAGCAGGGTCCCAGCACACTTTCAATCAAAACTTAGCATCAGCAAAGACAAAAAATTAGCGGGTAACCATGCCAAGGAGGCATTTCCTTACGATGAGCTAATGTCACCATGTCTTAAGGAGAGAGCACATGCACTTTAGCACTGATTAGCAGTGGTAAAGTGCGCAGAGTCCTAAAGCCAGCAAAAAGGAGATCAGAAAAAGAGGAGGAGGAAGGCACAAAGTTTGGGAGTGACCCTTCAGAAAGCCCATTTCCGAAAGAACCCAAAATATTTTTCTCCTCCTTACACCATCTTCCATGAGGTCTGAAGAAATCATTCCATCTCAGGTGTACAAACCTTTGTAAATCTGAAATTGGATGAAATCCATGGGTGGATGGATGGGAATACCCATGTTCCCCCCATGAAACGCCTTCCAGAATGAAATGTGGCGCAATGCAGCACAAGTCACTGACTTGCATTACATTTTTTTCTAGCCCACACAAGGTGGTGCAAATTGCCCCTTGCCTGGCGTTTTAATTATGTACTAGCATTTTGTGTCATGGATGTGCAGCAACAGTGTTACAAACATGATGCAAAATGGTATAAAATATAGCCATGGGTGATCTGGAGTGGTTTACAAGAGGAGGCTCATACACAAGGGTCCTGCTCTGCAGGAGAGTCACTTACCTGGACTTGCAGGGAGTGCAGGACTCTCACTCATGCTAATGGTGCAATGCAAAGTGACAATCCATGGTTTGGAATGACCTCAGACTTATTGAGTAAGACAAGGAAGCGTAAAGCACTGGGATGCTTTACTCTGCATCAAGAAGGTGTTGCATGGGCCTTGCAGTGGCTGTTCACATGCAGCACCCATGGAGTCTGACACTGACCCAGATTATCAGATTCATGTAAGCCTGGTGCAGCCCAAAAAACGTACACATCCCCAGAAGAGGGATGACACTGACCCAGATTATCAGACTCATGTAAACCTGGTGCCGCCCAAAAACCTTACACATCCCCAGAAGAGGCTTAACAAGGAGAATTCTTTTTAGCTTCTCTTTGGGTTTTCCATTTCCATGTGTGCTGCATTCTGCCGCACATATAGAAAACTCAATGACACTCCATGGATGGTTTGTGCGCAGGAAGCTGCTGGTAGAACTATGATGCAACTTGACATCAAATTGGTTGAAGGCATAAGCCTCTTCTATGAAATCAGGGTTACCTCCATAAGTTTACGAGCCATCATGAATATTCATGGGTGTTGCCTTGCAAAACCTCCTGCAAGGCCCCTGCAACACACCCATTGCACAGAGTAAACCAAGGTAGCCTATTGAGGGACCTTGATTTACTCCATAGCTATTAGGCCATGATGAGCCACACAGGGTGACTTAGGGGCATATATATGAGCCCCTAGCGTCACTGGAGCTTCACTTTACGTGATGCTAACCTCTGCTTCATATTTACAAGGAGGTGTAACGCCACTTTTTTACATCTCCTTGTAAATATGGGCCCCTCCGACGCAGTTAGCAGCGTCAGAGGGGAGTGCAATGGTTGTTGCTGTGGGTGTGCCACAGCAACACCCTTTGCATTTTGACACTGCCTCAGATTTACAAGATTTGGTAAACCTGAGGCAGCACAAAAATCTAATGCCACCCCCAGGGGTGGAGTTAACAAGGCATAACATAGAGGAATACTTTCATTCCTCCTCGTTTTTTGCTTTTTCCCTGCGTGCTGCATTGTGCAGCACACATAGAAAAAGCAAAATGCCAGAAATGATTGTTTATGTGTGGGAAGGTGTCCCTTCCTGCACATAAACAATCATTTGAAAATGACACTTTGGCACTTCTATGTGTGCTGCATTTTACAGCACACAGAAGAGCCAAAGCACCATTAGCAATTGTTTACGTGTGGTAAGTGACACCTTCCAGCACATAAACAATTACACCCCTCAATGCAGAGATCCTTGCACGATAATACCAGGATGCCTGCATTGGTGCTGGCAGCTAAATTTAGCACCAGCACAGGGGACAACGCAGGGGTGCGCCATATTCACTTAAATACGGCACATCCCTGTGTTGGGAAAATGACAGAACGTGGCCCTGCCAATTTTGGCACAGCGTTGCACTCTATCATTTTCCCATAAATATGGACCTTAGTGTGGTCTCATGGATATTGATGGGAGGCATGTGCCCCTGTGGTTCAAAAGTAGTGAGACACCAGCAGCACCTGCTTGTGGGACATAGACCCATATCTGTACACATTGCTATCCTAGGATGTCTTGTGGATGCATTACCCACTCAGACAGTGACATGCACTGGCTGGTTCAGCCAGTTTCTAGTGTATGTGGCATCCAGGCGACAGATTGACTGTCTAAATGTGTGATGGATGTGGCTAGGCATATGAGACACTTGTTATTATGTGCATAGCAACAGTTACCACAGAGTGATAACACCATATCATCTTGTGGTACACACACATCTGCTGTATGGGCTTGGGTCTGGAAACATATGTGTGGCACATGCAAAGTGCTAATGCACTTTAGTGTTTGCCTCACTTCTTTGCAATATTTTGGTGACCACAAGGCTAGCTTGAGTGGCCAGAATTAGTCTGACTTATTCCAAGGAGGTATACATTTACTATTGGTATGCATCACATTATGTTGCTACATTGAGGAGTTTCTTGAACTTAGGATGTTGGCATGGATTCACTCACCTGGGCATTTATTGACACATTATTCTACTATGACCTGGAATTCATCAGTGTATACTTCCTTTGCTGGATTCCCCTTGCATTTAGTCATTTATTCTGAGCAAATGTTTCATAATCTAACTCTTTGAGTTTTGTTTTTACAATCACACATAAATGTAGCTGAAGGAATGAACCCAGTGTTTGTATCTCAGTGCAACACACCACCATGGTAAGAAATGTCACTGCTTGGTCCAGTTGCATCTTTGCCTAGTTGGGCAAGTGTGGCAGCATTAGTACTAGGAAGCCAATCTTGCACTGGCACAGTTGTGATTTCCGCATTTATATGTGTGATGTGAGATATCACAATGGATTAAATATGTGCATGCAGACATTGATGTAGCATATGTAGCCTGTATGGGTTGGACTGTGTTCCCATGAATATACTATGTCCCCCGATTCAAAGTCATCAGTACACGTTAACTCTACTATCCTCCACCAGTATGAGGCTGTACAAATGGCTAAATGTACAACCCACACATGTAGTCATTGCATACTATTTACATTAGGACATGATTTGGATTGTGGTAGGTTGTCTGACAGTCAGTACACTGCAACAGCACACTTTATCGTGACCTGTCCAAACTGTGTCAAATTGCTATCTTTGTTTGGTGTCTGTCTTCCCAATGGACATGCATTTGGCACAGGTTTTTGGTATGCACACATTTTTGGATTTACAAGATGGTGTCCAGTGGTGTTTTCTACACATTGGTACATATCTTTGTTGTGTGCCAATTACTAGCATGTGTGATATCAGTGTTTTGATTTTTGCAGTGACTGTGAATTACGATTGCTTACATGGTAGTGTTCATAGATTTATTGTCATTTTAGCACACTTTTTCATGTAGTCCATGTACTTGTGATCCCTTGATGTGGCTCATGCCTCAGCAGTTGTAGGTACATTTTGGTGTTGGTCCTCATCTTCCTCATCATCATCCTCCGGGCCTTTATGGTCCTCATTTCCTTTGTCCCATAGGACATTGGACTGCACCCAGATGTTGTGCAGAATGTAGCACACAAGTATGATCTTACATGCCATAAGAGGGGGAGTGGAGCAATCCCCCCGGACATGTTGAGACAACGAAATTGTGAGTTAAGGACTCCAACAGTCAGCTCCACTATGGACCTGGTCCTGCTAAGTGCACAACTGTAGCTCTCTCTGGGATTTGTCTGGGGCTGTACATATTGGGTCATGACCCATTGTTGCAGACCATATGCTTGGTCAGCTGAAAAGACAGGAGTGGAACAATCAATCAATGGTCATGATGGTTGATTTGCACACATTCATGTATATTCTGTTACGTGTCCTGAAAGACTCATACACTTTTCAACCGGTATGGGGTGTGCACTGACATTGTATGGCTTTCCTGCACTTCTTTTTTTGGTGTGACTGACACTGTACTACAAATACAAGTATACTGGTCTGTGTGATACACTTAATATTTGTAAAACTTGTGAGTGCTGTTGCCATGAACATGATGAATCTTTGCTAGTATGGAGAGTCAGTTAGCCAGTGAGGAGACACTCCACTCACACTCCTCTATTGTGTTTCTTTGGAAATACTATTGGCGTTTCTGAACTAAAACGTGTGAGAAATTTCTAAATTTAGCCAGTGCAGGTGATGTCTCACAGTGGCAGATGGCACTGCACCAAGAGAAGCGCATTATCTAAATGGTGAATGTTTGACTTCCTGTCCTATTAGATTTACTTTGTGCATGAGGGGCTACCTTGCTGCACACTCTGAACCCTTGGAGGACTGTTAGAGCATGTTTGTGTGGCACAAAATGGACCACACAAAGGATGGCATGTGTGCATATGATGACTAAAGTAATTTTGCATGGTACACAAAAAAATTAAACTTTCTCAGTTTCACAGGTATTCGATACATGACATGCCTCATGACCATGGAAGTTACCTGTGGACACAGACAACAGAAATGGAGGCCCTTCCCTCAACATGGGGTTGTAATACAACATTTTAAATAGTGTTGCATTGCTGAGGATCTTTCCACCATTTCAAGACACACACAGGGCCTCATTTACATGTTGTTGACACAGCACAGGACGTAACTTAGCTGCGCTGCCCTACGTCAGAAGCAAAGGACAGGAATGTGCCATTTTAATAAAATACTGCACATTTGTTATCCTTCGGCATGCACAAGATCACAGATTGGTGACTAGAGCCAACACAGGCACCCTTGCACCATGGTGTAGGTGTGTCTGCGTGGTAGGTTCAATTGTTTTTATGCAGTAAGGGACACCTAATAATATATAATGCAGCACACATAGAAAGAGGAAATGATGATGAGAAATAAAATGATTTCTGGTTGTTACACCTCCCCTGGAAGGCGCACATTTTTGACACATTTGCAGGTTTGCAGATCCCTGTAAATCTGGGAGTGTGTCAAAACACATTGGTGTTGCCTGGGAAAACCCATTGCAAGTCCCATGCAACCAGTTGCACATGAGTGAAGTTCGTTGCCCCAATACACGTGAAAATCCAGCAATAGCATAGAGGCCCTGCTTGTTTTCGAGTTGTTTCTGCAGGGTGTTGGCAAACATGAGGCACTGGGGTGTGAGACTTATGATGGCATCAAGGATGGAGGGGAGAAATGCAGAAAAGGATGGCTGGGATATTCCTGCCACTCTGGCTTTGGTGGTTTGGAATGAGCCAGACACCAGCATGTGGAGTACTGCCATCAGCTTAGCCTTCAGGGTGATGTTGGTGCACCTCTGGGGAAGTTGTCTGCAGCCTTCGTGCAATCTGGTGCAGGAGCTGGACAATGGACTTCCTCCTGAGTCTTTAATAAGTGATGACCGCCTCCTGCCTGAGGTCAATGAGGGTAGTCCTCTGCCGTTATGCTCCCTTCTCCTGCGCTGCCTCCGTGATGATGGTGGAGGTGATGGTGGTGGTGGCCGTCGTCTTCTTCCTGCTCTGAACTGCAGTATGAGTAACTCCATAGCATAGTTGAGCTTGCTAAAGTGTTAGGGGATGTTCTTCTTATGTACCAGTGCCAATGTGCCATTTTTACACCTGAGTTGTTGATGCACAGAAATGTTGATGCATTTTCCACTCTATGCTTCCTTTGCCAATGATACGTCACTTTCCCATAAACTTGTAGATATGGATGCATCAGTTCTGCACTGGATTTTAAGGGGAAACGCCTACCTTGCATATGGTTAACGTTACCTGATGCAGCCGGTGGTAGCTCAAGTAAAAACCAACACTGGTCAGAGAACAGTGACGCATTAGACCTAATACGTCACTTTGTAAATATGGAGCACTGAATGCACCAGTGGAAGCGCAAGCTCCTTGTAAATATGTCCCTTGGTCTTGTGACACTACAGTTATTTGCTCTAATTATGTACAGAACTATACAGATGAGAAGCTAAACACAACTTGGCAACCTAATGAGGACGTAGGGCCATATGTATAGCATGATTTGGTCTCTCTTGCACCACAAAACGTAGTGCAAGAGTGATGCAAACCTTAAGTGAGATTTCTGAAGCCACACAAGGCCACCTTACATTGTCCTGCATGACTTTGCACATCTTGAGTAATGTCACATAGTGCAAATCACTATGTTACATTACTCTGCACCACGGAGGCATTTCCATGTGTGTTGCGTGGGGGTTCCCAATGGATTTTGATGCACCCCCAGATTTACAAGAACTTGAAAACTTAGGAATGCACCAAAAAGATATGCCTCACCAGGAGAGGTGTAAGGTGGATAAATATTTTTATTTCACCTAGATTTTTCCTTTTTCTGTGTGTGCTGCATTCTGCCAAAAGCTGCAGGTGGAAAGGACAAGAATGTGCTGTATTGGACAATTATGGCATACCCCTGCTCTTTCCCTGTGATGAAGGGCTGCACAGCAAGGTCACTTGCTGCACTGCCCTGCGCCACAAAGCCCATAAATATTGGCCCTAGTCCATTAGTATGAGTGTAATTTGCATTCTTATTATCAGTGGAATTTGAATGCATTATTGTGTAAGTGGCTACATGATTTAATAATGGTGACACACAAAGCTCCTTATGGAACAGATTTACAAATCCTTAGTGCAACACTGCACAGCAACCAAAGTTGCTGCACTGTGTTGCATAAGGAGGAAAAAGCAGCACAGAGCCATATTAAATAAAAAAGGGCTGTCTGTTGCCTAGCACCGCACACAACATTTGCAACAAGGTGCAAAGGTTGTGCATGCTGTCTGGTATAGGTGTTGGCTGGAACAGCATCCTTTCTGAACAAAATCCATTGACTAGACATTTTCTATAATGCACATTAGATGTGTGCTTAAACAGTGCAGCACACAGCTAATGTGTTGAATATGAGACGAAATGTAAACATGTTTCTAACTTTGTGCCTGCTTCAAGGAAATATTATTTTTTTATGCAAAGCCCAGACAGGGTATCTTAGTAGATCAGACATATTGTCAGCAATCATGATTGCTTTGCCCAAGTACCACCAAGCACCACACCTGTGAAGTAAATTGCCTCAAGCAGCACAAAGAGTAATTTGCATTTAGAAAATGTCACATTTTCAGCAAAAATACCTTTTGCACTAGAAAGTCAATGCCCTTCCCAGACCTTACACCACCATAAAGTCTTAGTAAATCTATCTCAGTGAGTGCAGCCAATTTGAAATTACAGTCCATTGCTACAAAGTAGCTGAGATCAATAGAAAAGTCTTGAATTCGTTTCAAATGTTAAAGCAACCCTGAATGAAGCCTTAAGAGTAATATTCCTGTGTTGGTGGTTCAATGCCACAGATCACACCTCGGGCATATTTATACTTTGTTTGTGCTAAATTTGTGTCATTTTTTTCATGCAAATTCAGTGCAAACAACTCCGTATTTATACTTTGACACTAGACTCGTCTAGCGTCAAAATATTGGAGTTAACATCATTTTTTGGATGTGTGAAACCACCTTGCGTCAATGAAATGCAAGGTAGGTGTTCCCGTCCAAAAAATTACTCTAAGCCCGAAGCGCCATATTTGTCCCCCGCACAAAATTGACGCACAGGTGGGAGGCGCACCCAAAAAATTACAACAACCCAGTCAAATTTTAGTGCCTGGGTCTGAGGCACATACATCACTATATAAGGAAAATTCACAGAAGGAACATTTGCTTCCTCCAAGTCAACATGGAAGTTGTACTGCTCCAGCTAGGCACACTACTGCGACGTCCGCAACAACAGCTGCTCACTCCACCTCCACAACAACAACCCCAAACACCACCACGGCATCCACAAAGGTAACGCAGAAGGCAGGAGAGGATATTTCAGCAGATGACAACCCTCCTTGGCCTCAGGGAGCAAGATATCATCAGGGCTTACCGTCTCAACCGGGAGTCCATTCTACTCCGACTGAACCAGATTGCACCAGACATTACAGCAAGGCTGCAAACTCTCTACAGCATACCACCCATCACAAAGCTCTCACTGTTCTGTATTTTCTGGCTTCTGTATCCTTTCAGTCTACAAGGGCATTAGTGGCTAGTGGCTCCCAACCATCAATATCTGTTTACCTGCCTAAGGTCCTAGATGCCATCATACCGCCTCACAACCCACCACCTCTGCTTCCCAAACACCCCGCATTTGCAGTAGGAGACCAAGCAAGGATTCTGTCTGATTGCTGGGTTTCCACAAGTGTTGGGTGTAATGGACTGCACCCATGTACAACTGGCGCTACCTGCAGCCATGGAACATCTATATAGGAACCGTAAGCACACACATTCGATAAATGTGCAGGCCATTGTGGTCCACTGTGGGCTCTTCACCAACATCTTAGTCAAGTACCCCAGCAGCATCCATGATGCTTACATATTCTGGCCCTCCACCATCAACGTGCAATGTGGAAATGGCTTACTTGTCAGTAAGTCAACCAACCAATCAATACACACACAGTACACCAACCCTGTAGGCAAACAACATATACACCACAACAAAGACGTATGGGCATGGGAACACAGATGTACTGGCAACAACACATATGCAACATGCCGCAGTACACCACAATGATTGGACATCACAAACGCACCACATATACCTAACACAGCCACAAACTAACAGCCACACCACTTGAAGGACAGAAAGAGCTATGCTCTCTTTGCATACTGAATAAGACCACAAACCACTACAAGTGTCCACTGGTTGACTACTAAGTATACTTCACACACATCAGACCAAACCAATAATAACTCCGCTATGTAAATGGCCTATGTCATTCATGGTGTGCAAGACTCAGGCAAAATCCACATCAAATGAGATCCAAGTGGTGCCAACTACAACTACATCCCATCTACACATGCCAGACAAACCTGTGGGCTGAACACGTCAGAGTCACCAGATCCTCGGGGCCTGTGCACGTTCCCAACACTTCCACCACAAGACAGCTCCAATACTCTGATTAGAATTGTCACAGAGTCTAAGAGAGTCCAAGTGGGGAAAAGGGGAATAGGAAGAGAACAGCTGGGAAGGAGACCTGTAGGAAGCAAAAGGTTAAAACACACAATATCAAGATTATATCATATGAATCAATACTAGGCTATGACTCTTAGCATTGTCATTCTGAAAACATGGACAATCCAAGCATAGACTTAAAATGACTAGGCTTCAAGATGACTGGATACCTGTGAGGGAATCAAGAAAGGTTAAATGCAACTTTCAAATTCAAGTATTATCTTTTACATGAGGATCAGGAAATAATCTGAATGATTTCTAAACCATCATATGAATCGTGTTTTGAGAAACTTAGGGGCATATTTATACTCCGTTTGCGCCGAATGTGCGTCAAAAATTTTGACGCACTTTCAGCGCAAACGTTGCCCAATATTTAAACCCTGACGCCCGATCCGGCGCACAAGGAAAATGGCGCTATGTGCGCCAGTTTTTGGAAGCGGCACCCCGCCCTGCGTTAATGACATGCAGGGTAGGCGTTCCCGTCCAAAAACCGACGCACACAGCGGTGCGTCGTACTTATGCTTCCGGGCAAAAATCACTCCCGCGCGGCAGGCGGCGCAAAAAAATCACGCAAAGCACGAATATCGTGAAATTTTAACGCCTGGGTCAGGGCAGGCGTTAAAATGGGGCAAACACACCTGTACTTAATCAGAACACACAGAACAAACAACAGAGCAGCAGAGCAGCAGAGCAGCAACAGGGAGACATGGAGGTGATTTTTCTTCAGCGTGCACGTAGACGCAGAGCCCTGAAGCAACAACAGCAGCTACAAAAACAACAGCAGGGACCCCAAAGACAGCGCAGAAGGCAGGAGAGGATATTCCGCCCAAGAACAACCCTGCATGGCCTCAGGGAAAGAGACATCATCCAGAGGTACCGGTTGAACTGGCAGGCCATTCAGCAGCTGCTGACAAATATTGAACAGCAATTGGCCCCCACTTTAGTGACTCCACGTACTATCCCAACAGAAACAAAGCTGCTTGCCGTACTTCACATGCTGGCAAGTGGCTCCTTTCAGACAACTGGTGCCCTGGTTGGTGGAATATCACAACCATCTTTCTCCGCATTCCTGCCTAAAGTACTGGATGCCATCATTGGACTGACACCCCGCCACATCTGCTTCCCTAACACACTGCAGAAGCAGCAGGAAACCAAACAGGGGTTCTACGCCATCAGTGGCTTCCCGCACGTCCTTGGTGCAATCGACTGCACACACGTACGCCTTGTGCCACCTGCTGCGACTGAACACCTCTACCGCAACAGGAAGCACACACATTCCATCAACGTGCAGGCCATAGTCGATCACCAGGGATTGATCACCAACATCGTGGCTAAATATCCTGGAAGTGTACATGACGCATTCATCTTCCGTCACTGCACCATCAACCAACACTTCCAGGATGGACGGTATGGCAATGGACTACTTGTTGGTAAGGACAAAAATCTACTTATATACTCACAGAAACCCTCTAGGACACACAACACATACACCACAATAGCAACACCTAGACAGGAACACACTGAGGTACTCACATCACTAGCCATGTTTCACAAGTCACCATTGAACCTCTCACACATTTGAATTTACTCTACAGCTTAGTGTGAAGACATTAATGACTGTGGTTGCCTAAATGTCACCTTGCAAATTTGAAGGCTCACAATAACCTGTACAGTAATACAATGCATAAGTTTAAGGGATGGGATGGCCTGGGTATGTTCATATGAACGTTTCTAATACACTTTCATGTTTCAACTCTGCATGGAACTATCATCACACCCCCAGTGAGGACACACGGACACCTGTGTCACATGTCACAATGCAAGGGAGGGCACACTGTGCTTGAGAAACCAATACATCCTGCTGACAAACAGTTAGCCAACAAACATCTGCTCAGCCAAGGAAAAAAAACAATGCCAAAGTATTCACCAACAACCATAGGTTGTCACATTAGTACACAAAATAGTCACAGACAACACAACACAACTACTGCCATCAAAGATATGTACAACAGTGCCTCCTACATCTAATTGATACCATTCTGTGTTTCTCTTTCAGCTGATCAGGGGTATGGCATCCAGCCTTGGATAATGACACCATATGGGAACCCAAATACTGCTGCTGAGCGGGCATACAATGACGCCCACAAGAGGACACGCAGCATTGTGGAGCGGACCTTTGGGATCCTAAAGTCAAGGTTCCGCTGCCTTGACATCACTGGCGGTAGCCTACTCTATTCCCCAGAGATGGTCTGTAAGATCATACTCACTTGTGCCATATTACACAATATTTGTGTGAAAAGGAACATTCCCCTCCTTGAACCGGACCCAGACATGCCTGAGGATGATGATGAGGAGGATGCTGGCCTGCAACAGGAGGGGGAACAACTTAACACGGCTGCAGGAGTGCGTAGGCGCCAACAGCTTGTCAACAATTTTTTTACTTAAGTTATTATAATCACTTGTATTCCACACTTGTAAATAAACACAGATAACAAACACCACATCATGCTTTGGCCTATTCATTTCTGACCACCTTTAGTTTGAAATTGCTGAAGATGAATGTCGTCTCATTGATCAAGAATGCTATAACATTCATCACACCAAAAATAAACATCACAAATGTATGCACAGAGGGTAGGATGTGACATGATACATTACCATACACAGAGCCCAACAAGAGTACAAATGTGACAATTACAGATGCCGGATCCAAACAACTGAAACAGTCTCTCATCCAGCCCAAAATTGGAGATCATTTGAAAGTCACATCACACGTGTTCAGAGACAGGGTGGGACCATCCATGTGTACGTGACCATGTCATCAATGGCTTCTCTCAAGTGTGTGATATGAGCAATACACAATTGCTACAACATCTGTTGCCACTAACTCAGGAGGAGACCTTGAAGTTACAGTGACAACATACACCCAGACAGGTGATAGTGGATCCACATTCCCACACACATGTACACATATGTCATACAATCAACCTAATATTTGAAAGTAGACCATCAGAGTTGTGTCCCAGTTTGAACCTAGCAGGAAGATTGTAACATGACACTAAACCAGTTTATGCATAAAGGGACACAGACAACCAAAAAATTACTCTCATTATCACATCGGGAACGCTGAGAGTCTTGCAAACATAGTCATTGGAAAATGGTATGCAAGTTAGCTCCAATTCATCATTACTGCAAACGTCAAATGGGCTAATGAGATGAATGAATGGTCAACAGTCATTCATACCATATGGCCTTACATTAGCCTGCTGCTGCAGGTTTGCCATGATATAATAAATATACTCTATGGATACAGTAGCTATTCTGGATGGTCAAATCCTAGGGTGCTGGGGGCCTAAGTCCACCTCTACCGCCCCCAAAACATACAAGAATCATGTACTTGTGAACTAAACACATGCATAAGGCACATGTGTGGCCTCCATGTCATAAGTCCAACACAAATCTGAAACACAAAATCTTAATGGGACATTGTTAGCCCCATAAAAACTGTAAGTGACTCTTCCACTCCCTGTTAGGACTACAGATAAAAGCATCACCATCATAAATGTGGACACATTTTGGAGAAGGAATACATCATGGTATCCCATCCATCATTTCAAAATAAGCATCAGCAATTACACCAAAAATGTCATCAAATATGGTCAATACATTACTTAACGTATCCCAAACATTACAGTGTGAATGCCTTCTATACATAAAACAACGGACATGTGTCATATCCAAACACAAATGTGTATCACCTCGCACCGTTTGACCATGACAAGTCACCTTTCCAAAGGTAAAAACATGAAGACATAAGGATAAATTTGCTACATATTCTACGCATACAGCATGGGCGTCATAATTTGTTCACGTACATGAGTGCACACAATGCAGAGTCAAATACAAATGTATCCAAAAGTGTCTTAATATTTCGCCTTCAAAGTATAATTTACATCCACAATATTTTTGACTCTGCATCATGTGCACTACTGTACGTGTAAAAAAAAATGACGCCCATGATGTATGCGTGGTAAAATTGACGCTACATGGACAATATGTTGGTCATCTCATGTACATTAAAAATTATTAATATTCATATCATATTTTTTCACTCCGCATCATGTGCACTACTGTACGTGTAAAAAAATTGATGCCCATGATGTATGCGTGGTAAAATTGACGCTACATGGACAATATGTTGGTCATCTCATGTACATTAAAAATTATTAATATTCATATCATATTTTTTCACTCCGCATCATGTGCACTACTGTACGTGTAAAAAAATTGACGCCCATGATGTATGCGTGGTAAAATTGACGCTACATGGACAATATGTTGGTCATCTCATGTACATTAAAAATTATTAATATTCCTATCACATTTTTTCACTCCGCATCATGTGCACTACTGTACGTGTAAAAAAATTGACGCCCATGATGTATGCGTGGTAAAATTGACGCTACATGGACAATATGTTGGTCATCTCATGTACATTAAAAATTATTAATATTCATATCATATTTTTTCACTCCGCATCATGTGCACTACTGTACGTGTAAAAAAATTGACGCCCATGATGTATGCGTGGTAAAATTGACGCTACATGGATAATATGTTGGTCATCTCATGTACATTAAAAATTCTTAATATTCATATCATATTTTTTCACTCCGCATCATGTGCACTACTGTACGTGTAAAAAAATTGACGCCCATGATGTATGCGTGGTAAAATTGACGCTACATGGACAATATGTTGGTCATCTCATGTACATTAAAAATTATTAATATTCATATCACATTTTTTCACTCCGCATCATGTGCACTGTAATGCGTCAAAAAAAATGACGCACAACTGTATGCGTGAAAATATGACGCATAACGGGAAAATAAAAACGGCGGCCATTTTATGCAGGAAGTGATGTAATAGGATATCCTGTTTACCAAATCTGTACTGGGAGTTAACTTTCACTTTCACTTTGCAGTTTCAGATTTATCTAGACTGTGTGGTTGTGTGAAAGGTGTTGTCCTGTGTTTTACTGCTTTAGTGTCCTGTGTGCCTTGTATTTTGTCTTAGTGTCAATCTATTATTGTTGTATAACATTGTCTCAGTCTGTTTAGTGTTATTTTGTCTATACCTGTGATAGTTTGTATTGTCTGTGGGAGTCTGTTGTGGGTAGCATAGTTTGGGGGGTTAGTTGGGCTATTTTTCTCCTTCTTCTTTTTCTTTCACACCTCTACCTTTCCCCATTTCCCACTTTTACTTTCATATTTCTTTTTTCCATTTTTAGTCCTCTCAATATGTCAGGTAGGCCTCGCCTGTCCAGGATGGGTGAAGACGAATTGGGGGGGTTCATATGGCTAGTAAGCCATTTCCTCCCACTAATGCTGGAAGCTGGGGGCCGTGTGATACAGGGGTATCACACGTAGGCGAGGAAAATCCGGTGGGAGAAGGTGCGCCATCACCTGGTCCGGGTCTACGGGAGTCTGCGAAATGTCCACCAACTTAAGCACCGCTGGGCAGATCTGATCACCAGGGAACAGGACCTGCTGGACCACCTGGGACTCCGGATTGGTGGCCATGTTGGTGAGTACAAATCAATTAAATGGGAATAATAGAAATCTGTGTGTGAACATGTGATGATTGTTAGCCAATCTGCAAAATAAGTAGCTGACTGTGTGTAATGCTAGGGAAACCTAGGTCCATGGTTATACACATAAATCCCCATTTTTGCAACACATGTACACGCAATAACAGCATTAAAATCCAACATCTATTTGTATTTTGCTAAGTCGCCCCCTCTCTGCGTCACAAAATGTTGCAAATGCTGCGCAACAAAGGTATACATATGTGTCCTAATGTGTATTTGTTGCAGAATGTGTATGAAGACCTATGCTACCAGTCCGATGGCTCATTTTTGCAACACATACCAGATGCCTGTAGCTGCATGTAATGTAGTGTTGCATTTGTGTCAGAAAAGCAACACGTGAACTGCTCTATTTGTACTCTACTGGTCATAATGGCCAGTGAGTACGTCATGTAGAAACAACATACCTACATATGTAGACGCCATAGCTAGACAGAAAATTGGAAACACATGATGATGCTATACATGTGTGTTGCCTTCACGTCACATGAAGTTAGTCATGTTGTTCACACATATGTCACATGTGTGTCTGGTTGCTGTGTGTTGAACCTGTCCACATAGCCTGTTTGATTGTGAGTGGTCATGCAGTCCTCATGGAACCAGTTTTGGAATGTCTCTCTGGGATGCACATGCTGAGATGTATGGATAACATTATTGTTGGGGCATACTAATGGAGGATTAACTTGGACGACACATGACTGTCCTGGCCACTGCATGAGTGTAGTAGGGTGTGACACTGGAGCAGGAGACTCATCCAATGATAATGTTGAATACAAAGTCATCCATGCAGGATGAGCATGTGTGAAAGTCTATCATTACCATGTCATATTCACACAGTGTCATTGTAACAGAAATTATTTGTCCGTTCACCCAGTCTGAGTATATTCTTTGTTTCATGCTTTACAGGTGGACCAGCCCCGTACACCGTGGGAGAGGTGGCCCATTTTGACGACCCCGATACCTACAGTGAGTGTCGCCTGAGTGCTATTTTCATTGTTTGGTAATGAAGCATGATGGATTACTGTGTGTTCAAGAGAATTCATGATTTGATGTGCTGGCCGTTCATTGGCTTTGTTGTTTTAGTGTGATATCAAATTTGAATAATGTTTCTGTAAAGCAATACCTAGTCATCTCTCAGATTGAGGGGCTGTAGCCCATTCAATTAGGGCGGCAATTGGGAATGGTATGACTCATTTGGAATACACTGGTCAATGTTAGACTTGGTCAGGGACTTGCTATCAACTGAGTCTGCATATCAGACTGACAGTCTCCCAGATAGCTTAGGCACATGGCTTTGATGACAAGTGTTTCTTCCTAGTTGAGGATGGACTGTGTACACTGTAGGTCGGATCTTCCGGGGGCATGTACTTCCACAAGGTGAACTCGAAGTGTGTGTGACTTGAGTGCAATGGCCTAGGTGTTCAGTTGAATCATGTGAATGGGTGTTCTACCTCCTCTGTGTGTGTTGTAAAACATGCCTCATTAATAGTATGTTATGTTGGGCTAAGTCATATCATTTTGACATGTGTGGACCTGGGATGTGACAAGGTTGGGCTGACTACAACGTGTTGCTAGCCCTTCATAGGTGTTGTGTGTGAAGGCACATACTTGTTGAACTTTCTGTACACTCCTGGGTGTGCATTGAACATGGGATTGTTGGTTGTTCTTCCCACACCACCCACAAAGACTGGGATGTTACTGTGAAACAGGGTACCTAGGACTGTAGCAACCAGTATGTTACACGTACTTAACACCTTTTGTGACTTCAGTTAGTACCTAGGGCCAGAGGGAGAAAAATGTCTACACGTTGCAAATGGCATAAATATATGTTTGTGAGTTGCAAAGGTCTGTTTCCTATTCCAAAATGTATTTGGTGGTCATGTACATATTAGGAAAATGCTTTTCAAAATGCAAATAATAAAGGGGTTTACCAGACCTACTTGCAAATCACAGTGGTAGGCAATCCCATTTGCAACCGAGTACGTGGTTGCAAAGTGAGTAGCTGTTATCATCCACTTGAAGTGGATGGTAACCAACTTGCTGACTGGAAGGGGTCCTCATTGTAAACCTTCACCTTTGTGAGTGGACCAAAATAATCCTGCGCAAAACAGCCAGTGGTCTAAGGGACCAATAATTACCGTGAAAATTTCCAAGTTGAATTGTTGTGATTTTTAACTAATTGCAGCTCATTTTCCTTTCAGGTAAACGGCCTACACTTGTGGAAAAATAACTTGCTTTATTTAAAAGCAATCACGTCTATGGAGTTCTGCTGGTCCCAGCAGGCCTCCATCCCCGTGAGTGCCCATAGTTGCTAAGGTGGGGCAACTTGGAACCCACATCATTGATGTTCATGAGGTGGGTTTTAGGGACCCCATAGCGACTCGCAGGCGGTGTCAGAGACACCGTTCTGCTTTGCAAATTGCTAGTTGATTTTTCAAAATTCCTACATCTGACCCCTAGTGTGGACATATGATTCTGGGCCATGGGTTCAATCTTAGCACACAACTAATTCCAAATGCCATTGAGTGAGGAGTATGATTGTTATCACATAGAATGACATATGTAGTGAAGTCAGTATGCAGAAGAGCTGGTGCCATAATGTCTCATGCCTTAGGTATGATTTGGATGAGTAGTTTAGGGTGATGTCATCCATCATGTAGAGACATGGATATGCTAGGTGTGATATGCCCTTAGGTATGCATGATTCACATGTACTTCCTTTGAGCCTTTCCGTGAACTATGTTGTAACAATTGCTGCAAACAATACATTTCTAGTAATGGACAAATGACCCATTGTGGTATTCAACCCACTGTAAATTCAATGCTCAATATTTCCCTTTTCTCTTCACAGCTGCAAACCTGAGTGCCGCAGAGCGCAACCATTTTGAGCGCCGTGTAATGAGGTACAGGCACATCCTGCAGGTGCAGTGTGGGTATCGGAGGATGGCCCGCAGATATAATTCGGATCGGGCCTCCGGGGCGTGGTATGCCACACCACAGGCTCCCCCAACGGTGCCACCAACAACCACCGCCACTACATCCACCAGGTCTGCCCAAGGGGACCCAGCAACGGACCAGGCATCTTCCTCCAGACCTGGACCCAGCCGTGTGTTGGGAGCAGGGCTGTCCCGTGGCCACTCCACTCCAGCAACAACATCCACCTCCACCGGCACGCAGACCAGCACTGACCCTCCTATCGACCCTGCAGCCTTCCAGGCATTGTCCCGAAAATTGGACAGGTTGATTCGCAAGGTTGACAACCTGACGGAGGACATGAATGAGGTGAAGAAGAAGGTGCGCTCCATCCGGCGCACACTACGGAGGGCAAATCTGTAGTCATTTTGCCCTCCTGAACTTTTACCCCTCCCCTCTCACCTCTTTCCTATTTCATACTGTTAGTTGGGTTTGGGGGGTTAGTTATAGGATAAGTATAGGAAATTAGCTTAGTTAGTGTTAGGTAAGAGGGTGGGGGGTCCTTATTCTTTCTATCTAATATTTTTGTGTGGGTGGATGGGTGGGGGGCAATGTTGGGATTCCTGTTTAAATAAAAAATAAAAAATACAAAAAAATATATGTTTGTTTAGGATAGTATAGTATGTGTGTAGGTTAGTAAATGTTGTCCTGCATGTGTCTTGTCTCTTACTGGTGGGTGGGGGGTTGATGTTTAGATCGTTTCGTTACATGGGTAGAGTAAGTTTAGCTTAGGTTAGTTAGGGACAGTTGTGGGTTAGTAGTAGTCAGGTTAGATTAGTGTAGGTTTACCTTTCCCTTAGTTGCCTCTTTTATTACTACTTTGAAATAAAAAAATTGTTAACCCTTTACCTGATGCGTTAGGTGCTACCTTTTCATGGCCTTGACATCAGTGTAGCAGAAAGTTTTAGTATGACATTTGTGTTCCATGCTCGCTATCCCCAGGCTAATGAGGTTTAACATGCCAGCTACCCGTGCGCTAACTTGGTAAGTATCCACCATGTTGGAGAGCCACCATTGGTAGTGTGCATTGATCATCAAGGTTTGGGGTTGGTATGTATCCTACTTCACAAAGAGTGCTTCCAGACTTGTTATTGTAGGTAAATAGATAGGTCGGACAGCAGTGTGAAGTTCAGGGAGAGCTTTGTAGATGAGGATTTGTTCACACTCTTGTCTTGTTGCTGTCATTGCTGACCTACATCATGTGTGTACTGATTCAGCATGACTTTCCTTCATGGAAGTATACGCCGTAAGGGTGATTGATGCAGTGTAATTTGTTTATCATTCCTTTCATTTTACAGCATAATTTCAAATTTTAGTATCGCATGGTGCCTACATTTCTCAGCCACCATTAGTTGTCTAGAATAGCTATAGATGGTGCATCATTCTGTCCAACACAGCATGATTGTGTGTGCTTAGTCCCTTCATCAGTTATTTTCCTCAGTATAGTAAAGCTATGATGCAATCCTGGCCACTGCACAGATGTTTCAGTATACATGAAATCAGGACAGTAGTATAGAGAATCGACATGGTTGCCACACAGCCACTTTGGAGTTATGTACTGCACAGTTGAAGTGTGAAATGACACAGAGACACAATAGGTGTGCAAGTGATATTTATTTTTAGGTGGTGTAGTGCAAAATGTCTATTCACAATGTTAGCTGAGTCCGTTCTGATGCATTCTTACATGGTGATCCTACAGACGGGGTGTGGATGATGCTCCGGACATGCTGGGGTGATGTCACAGACGGTGCAGAGGAACATGAATTGCCAAATGGTAGGAGAGAAACATTCACTGCCAATGGGGACAAGTCATACAGTGGATTGCCGAACAGTCATTGAGGGTAGTTGTAGTGAGACTGGCATGTGTCAAAACGTAGGACCTTGGTCAGAGTAGGCCATGGTGCAGGGACTAGGGCTTCCGGGTACTCTTGCGTGTGAATGTTATCTGTTCCATGTCTTCTTCTTCTGATGTGTGTGTTGCCTGGTGTATCCTTGTTGTTGGTTGTGAAGGGGCAACACACACCTCAGTGTTAGAAGACATGGAGGCAGACATCCCGGGGGCTGATCCCTGTCGAGTAATGAAGGGCAGTACTGCAGCAAGGAGGGCCTGCTGGTTTTTCAGAATGGCAGCCACATCCCGATGGTAGGCAGCCAGGTCGGCCCTGAGGGGTTCTATGTTGCATTCGTGCACACGTTGACTGGCTTGCAGTTGGAGTTGTTGTGTCAACTGGATGACAGCTGTGCAGATTTCCTTCTGTGTTTTTAAAAGGTCCTCCAAGAGCGATGTTCTGGCTTGCATTGCAGCTGCCTGATCAGCAGATGACAACATGCACGAACGCACCCCCTCAAGGCTGGCTGCCATAGTTTGCATCCCCACCCGCACCTCCTTGGCCAGCTCCCGCTGGACCCCAACGACAGTTCTTTCGAAGCTGGTGCCAGTGTCGTCGGAGTCCTCAGCTGTGTTGGAGCTGGCAGGTCTTACAATTGGGGTGGCGGGTGGTTCTCCTGTGGTGGCTGCTTCTTCTGTGCTCCTCCTTGGGACTGAAGGTGGGGTTTGGAGGCTTTCAAGGACCATGTCAATGGTCTCTTGTGGGAGGTTGATGGTCTCGTCATCCATGTCATCAGGGAACTCATGTACAGGCATATCAGCAGGAGATCCGTGTTCCTCTGCAATGAAACAGGGTACAATTAGTGTGTCTGTGTTGTGACAATTTTGCACTAAGATACAAGCCTTTGGATGCCTTAACTTTGTACTCTGTGTTTGTCTAGGTATCTGCTGTCCGTCATGGGGCATTGTTGTAGGCCTATGGCCCACCTGTGTGTCACATGTATGATATGGATCTTTCAGACATGTCTGCCAGGTCGCCTCTAGGTGTTGCTTTGTAATTATTTAGGAATAGGCGTTTTTTTGTCCTACTCCTCACTCGGTGTTTCACTATTGTTATGGAGGGACATTTTGTTGGGTGGGCTCTCATTATCCTACATGTGATTCTTGGCTTTCTAGGCAGCAGGATAGCTAATGGTGTGGGGGACTAAGTTTGACCCACTTGTAAATAACTCTGTCACCCAAATATTCAATTTAGCTCAGACTAACTAGCAGTGCCTCTGGTCTCCCACATCAAAGGAATGTTTAGACATCCGAGCGCGTGACATCTTTGGAACTTCTCAGGGAAGTGGTGGTCACTCAGGTCCTACACAATTCTATCTTTTCTGGTATGTTCCCATACACAAATGACAAAGACAGTATTTGTTTGATATGAAGTTTCATTGTACAACTGACTTGTATGAATTTAGGTGTGAGCCCCAATAACCCAAACAATACACACTGTTAGAATTGAAATAGTCAGCAGGAGAGTAATACATTAGTACACAGCTATCATGGTGCCTAACAGTTTCTACTCTCCCTCTGCTTGTTCTATGTATAGCACAGCATGTTAAGTTTGGAGCTTGCCTGTGTGAATCACAGGGGAGACATCATCCCTCATATCAGAGGAATGGGCTGGGATCTGGTTGTGCATCAGCAGCAAGGCAGGCAGCATCTAGTTGTGATTTTCTGTTTGGAAACTCCCCCATGCGTGTCTTGGGACGAGGAAGTGAATTTAAAAGACATATGTCATGGTGATGACAAAGTTTCCCTACCCAGGAATGCCAAACCTTAACCCCTACCACATCTATCAGCAACGTACCAGACGGTATCCTTGACTGGGGCACAGAGTGAATATGTTCTGGCAAACTCCAGTGCAGAAGTAGGCAAAACAGGGTGATTTGACTAATTGACAACACCTTAGGACTGACTATTTGCTACATTAACTGATAGGAAGGGCAATGAGAATCATTTAGTGCAAAGTGCTCTGAGGCACTTAGATGTGAGCAAATAAGTATAAGTACATTCAGGGTAAGATGCACAAAGGCCTCCAGCCTGAGGCTAATGCGCAAAGTATACGTTTCACTTGCCACACTACACTTTGACTGACTGTGGGTGTTGTGACTGCCCTGCCAGCACACTTGCCTCTCAGGCCCTGCCCCATACACTTTTAATTCACATTGCATGATCTGTACATGTTACGTGGCATTACCTATGCATGTCAATGTTAGGATGTGGTATGGATGTAAACATTGTTGATGTTTGTATATGATGGGGTATCATGTGTGTCTTACTGGATTGGCCTGTTTATCGTATGAATGTCCTATTTTTTTGTAAGACTGTGCAGATGTGTTTCAGTGACCAGTTGCCTGTGTCCCCTCCTCAATGTTGTTGTCTGAGCAGTATGACATTAGTGATGTAGCCTTGTTAGGCAGGCACGTGAGGGACCCTGACGTATGCAGCATGTGTGTGTCGTTAGTGCTGTGTGGCTCCTATTGCTGTTTACTTAGGCTTACGTATGTGTCAGTTATGGACATTCGGAATTTGAGTGTACTGGTACCTTTGTCTTATTTCTAGGAGTAATTGCAGATGTCATCCTCACCCCCTAATTTAGGTATGTATGTTCCAGGGTGGGGTTCCTGCCATTTGGTACTATAGCTGCACAGAGATGAGAGGTGTTATTGTCAACTGTGGTGGCAGTTAAGTTGCAGTTGTTGTATTTGCTACTGCATTACAGGTAGGGACCTAGTTGATGGGGAATAGATTTTGCAATACAAGTGCCTGGATGTGGATTTGAGGTAGTGTCCTTCCCACCTGTCACTGCTTTCCCTTGGCTCTCTTGTTGTAATTACAGGATGTCCCCGTGGGACTGTTGTTGTTGCTGTATTTTGTCGTGCCCCAGCTTCGGTCAGTACTGGGCATGCCCCCCTGCCGTGCCCCTTTCCCCATGCCACTTCATATATGTGCTGACTTACATGCATTGTGTAGTAGGTATCCCCCCCCTGCTTACAGTCCCCATTATTGCATTTTAATTCCCCATGCGACTTACCCTGCATGTGCGTAGTGTCGTGGTAGTCTGCGCTGTCCAGTCCTTGAATCCCTGTGACGATCTCCTCCGGGATGACGGCTGCGACCATCTCCTCCATGTGGTCCAGGGCCTCCTGTTGTGCTGGACTCCCCCATCCAGTCTGCATTGCTGCCTTCCTGTTCCTGGCCATTTTCTCTTTGGTCCTACGTTTGCTGTCATGCCAGCGTTTCTTACACTCGGTGACTGTCCGGCGTTCTTCAGCCACACTGTTAATCTTGTCCACAATTTGTTTCCAGATGGCCTCTCTCCTACTGAGTGGCAATTTAGAGGAGATGAAAAGTTGGTGCTGGTGTTCCGTCACCTCTTTCACCAGGATTTCCTGCTCCTCTGCACTGAAGCGACACTTTCTTTTTTTAAAAAAAATTTCCTGGTTCCTGTATGCTTCCTCCTGGCTGGTTCCTGGTCTGCTCTCATCCTCCTGGGGTCTGTTGGGGCATCTAGGATCCATTTTGGGTCTCCTCTCCTGAAAGGGCAGTTTTCGCGCAAAAATGTAACGCAATAGCGTGAAAAAAAACGGCGTTTTCACGATTGCGCTGTCGTAAATCGACCCACAGTGATGTGCGTCGCATTTACGTTGGTTTCCTTTACGACAGACCGACGCTGTGTGCGTCACGAAATAATGACTCCCACCTGTTGGTTGCGCCGCCGTACGTCAAAGTATAAATTTGACGCCCGCACAGCGCTTCCAAATGGCGTTAGACGGCGCAAATTTTTTTGACGCAAAACTGCGTTAGCGCAGTTTTGCGTCAAAAAGTATAAATATGGCCCTTATTATGTACACATAACATTACATCTAGAACTCTAGTTTTTTTTGTTCTCTCCAATTGCCAGAACATGAATTGTGCACATTTTTACATAGGTTGTAAATACCATAGAATGATTGTGCACCATGAATAACACAAATTAGACTCGAGAAATAAATCACGCGTCTTGCCAACTCGAAAGCCATCAAGTAAATGCCTTAAAATGGTAGTGCATATTGAACACCGTGATTTTAAACACAGAAAAGGAATCGCGTGGCTTGCCGATTCGAATGTCACCATATGAATGTCAGGGAATGGTAGCGTACAATGAATAACATGACTTACACACAGAAAAAGAATCGCGCGTCTTGCCGATTCGAATGCCACCATGTAACTGCCAAGAAATTGTAGCGCACAATGAACATCAAGGGTTAAAGTACGAGAAAAGAATCATGCGTCTTGCCGATTCGAATGCCACCATGTAACTGCCAAGAAATGGTAGCGCACAATGAATATCAAGGATTAAAGCACGAGAAACGAATTGCGCATCTTGCCGATTCGAATGCCACCATGTAACTGCCAAGAAATGGTAGCGCACAATGAATATCAAGGGTTAAAGCACGAGAAAAGAATCGCTCGTCTTGCCGATTCGAATGCCTCCATGTAACTGCCAAGGAATGGTAGCGCAAAATGAATATCAAGGGTTACAGCACGAGAAAACATGAATTAAGCAGGAGAAAAGAATCACGCGTCTTGCCGATTCGAATGCTACCTTGCAAATGCCATAAAATAGTAGCACACAATGAATATCAAGATTTAACACTCAAGCAAAGAATCGTGCGTCTTGCTGATTCGAGTATCAGCATATACATGCCATGAAACGACCAAGAGCACATTCACACGCACAAGAGTAAAATTGTTTATAATGCAAAATTAGGCCCAAGAACTCGAAAGTCTTTGATAATGGGATTGGGGGCCCAGCCCGACCTCTGTCTTAGCGCCCTGATCAAGGATCACCCACTAAGTGAAAAGGGCAAGGCCTGGAGGGTCAAAGTAGGCCACTGGAACAGGAGCTCAGGAAGTTGCTGCTGCTCTGCACCCGGACCTCTGAATAGTGAGCACGTGGAGCTGAGCTGGCTCCCTCATACAGAGTCTTGGCCCAGGCCACAAACCACACCCAGGCATGCTGCAGGGAAGGCTTCTAGAAGGCCCTGGAAGGGGACCACACCCTGACACAGTCTGAAAGCCTGCAGCAGTACATCACATGTGAACATTATTTATATGCATGCGGAACATGAGTCTTCAAGATTAAACTCTGCAATGCAAAAGGTTAAGCAACATCATATCAGCACAATGCATAAATTATGTTAGCTTGAAATTGTTAGGTTTTTGCATTCTAGTCACCCGTAGAGCGCGTACTGCCCTGATGTTGACAGCACATACATCTGTCGCATTGTATTGCACACATAGGAAGACTAATGTACCTGCCATTATAGACAATGGGGCAGAATCATGAGAAATGGTGCCAGAACTACTCAACTGGCACCTCACATGCTCCAATTAGCGCCCTGAACACCATCATGCCTGTACTGTAGACTAACAATAGTACACTATAGTGCAGATTCACTGCTAAATTGAAATGTATATGGATGCCATAGTAGACCCCTGTAGGAGTATGGAGGACATGACTGGCCATACATGCACTTTACTAAGTGACCTTTCAGAAAAATAGCTGGGCCCCCTACCAGAGTCTGCACTGTGCATGTGTAGTAAGCCTAGCTGAAAATCCAATTACTAAGAAGCTAGGACATACACCGGTATCAAATGTGATCATCATGCTAATATATGATACACACCCTTGGACACCTGAACACTCATCATGAGTTTGTTGTTGGGCAGAGGCCCCTTTGTAAATTTCCACCACAGTTAGACCACAATTATGGTCTAAACCCTTCTGGCCCAATTAGGAGTTCATTGCTGGGCCTGTGGGCCAAACCATTGCAGCCAGTTCGTAAGTGATCCGGCTGCAATGTGGTGTTGGGCCGGTTGCAGCAGCACCGCTTGCGGTTATTACTGTATGTCATTTGTGCATTGGAAAGCGCTACAGGTCTGTCCATGTGGGCCCCGGCACTGCCCACGTCAAGTGCATGGCCAGTGCAGGTGCCTTCAGTGGGCACCTGACACCCCCATTCTGCAAGCTCTTGCATGGCGGTCAAACTCCCATGAAAAGGCTGGCAGATTTGGGAGTCCAAATCCGAAGGCTGCACTGCTTGCAGCGCTGCCCTGGTGGATTAAGGCTGCTGGGACTGCCAGGCAGCTGGCTGGTGGCAACCTGGCAATGTTGGTGGTCCAACCGTGGTAGGTCCACCACCGTCATAATGCGGGGGGTCATACTACCACGACCGCAGTGGTCCAACTGCCACTGTGAGTCTGGTATTCTGGAGACCACCAGATTTGTAATGAGGGCCAAGATGGTTGACACAACCATCATCTGCCACTAAGGCCCACTAAGGGTTGCACTGCATGCATAATGCCACATGCCTAAATCAATGGAATAGGCTGGCTTTGTAGGGCAACTATGCTGGCCATTCATTTGACACCATTGTGCTGCAAGGAGGTGATAGCCTCCATCTAAAATGAAGACCCTGCTACTAAAATGGACTACATAAAACATGTTACACACATAATGAGCATACGTATTGGAATCCAGATGGTCATATACAGGACCTTGAGTCATTACCCGAGAATGACATGTACATCAACACAGTCAAATTGAACTATATTAGAAGACCTGGAACATACACAACACCACAAACTACTCTGAGTCACCACCCAAGCTGCAAGCAACTATTGCCATGGAATATTCCAGATCCCTCTCAACTCTTCACTAAATGTCTCCCTCTCATCTTTGCAGCTGACCAAGGTTATGGCATACAGCCATGGGTCATGACCCCATTTGCACATCGAACTACCAATGAACAGTGTGCCTACAATGAAGCACACTGGAAAACACGCAATGTGGTGGAGAGGAGCTTTGTTATTCTCAAATCCCAGGTTCAGGTGTCTGGACATGACAGGAGGAAGCCTCCTGTATGCTCCCCCGCTGGTATGCAAGATCATACTGGTATGTGCTATCCTGCACAACATGTGTGTCAGAAACAATATCCCCTGGGACGGGCAAGTAGATGTACACAATGAGGAGGATGATGGGGCTAAGTACCTTGAGGGGGACCAACCAAACACAGCAGCAGGAGTCTGCAGGAGACAGACACTTATTGACAACTTTTATACATAGTCACCAAAAAAGTACTTTGTAAATAACTCAAATACATTTTGTTCATTAACATAATCCTTGGCCTACTCATTGTCCAATACATGTACCATTGGAAAGTGAATCTAACCTCAGGGAGCGTGTCAGATGCACAAAAACAACAAGGATGGTACACACATCTTTGATGATGTTGAGGGTTCTATAGACTCCATCTCACATATCAGTGACACCCAAATCCCTGGCATGTGACTTCTGAAGGCCAAGATCCATGCACCACTAAGTATATTGTTATATCATGTGTCAAAGTGCAATTTCATGGGCTATTCACCAACACAACACCATCCCTAACAGGTCGCATGCAAGGAGCCCGCACATAAGGTAGGGGCTGTCAGGAAATGGAGGTTAAGTAATGTCAGAACTGAACACTGTCACTACTCTGTGTGAGAGTAGCATGGCCTGCACCGTACATGTGTGTCAAGTGGGGGACATCAAAGTAACGTTGCTTGTTCAGTAATTGTCCATGGAATTTAGTCAATGTTGGAAGTTGTAGTGCACAGTGTTTCCATGGGAATATGTACTGGCACTGCAATAGGCCACATCCCTGACACATGGAGGACTGTAAATCATGTATGGCACATACACATTGGCTGGGGAATGGTCAATGGCTTGGCATTGACATAAAGCAGTTAGGGGTGTTGAATCTATATATAAACACATAACAGATTGTATGGTCTATGATTTTCGATGGGAGATTGCATCTGCCGAATGATAGTCTGGCTGGAATGTAGGCAGAGTGTGTAACACACCCATCTACATATGATGCACACCTGTCACACAAATAGGATTGATTCACACATGCCTACTGCCAATAATGAAAAATACATGTAGACTAATGTATGGCTGTCCATCCTAGGTAACAATGGGTATGTCATTATCCACAATGATTGACTTGTGTCTGCATTTCTACACAACATGCCCCGTAAAACAACATTACCCAGTCCATAGCAATACAAACCACTCCTTGACACTTACATGACAGTTCCATTGCATGGTACCAAATGTAACTAAATAGCTCATACATGTACTGGCCTCCAATATCACAACCATGTGTGTAATGTGCGAACATGTGCAGCATTCTCTTATACAGCCAGAGACCCACATTACATTGAGTGGGAGTAGACTCAGCCATATTGTTAGCATCTGTCAAAGGATAAATACATCAGTAAGAAGATTATGCACCTCAACATCAGTCAGTCATGGTAAGAGTCAGCTAGGTTGTGGCATGCTGGGAGAATTCCATTGCCATATTCAACGGTGGATGTGGATTTACAGTTTTGAGATACCCGCAAATTCTTGCTGATACAACATGCCATGTCACATTGAGACTACTCATGTGCTGTGGCATGTGCAATATCATGTGGGTCTGGCACTCAATACATCTCACTAATATCTCCAATGGGACATTGACTACTGACTTGACAGTTGTAGGAAAAGGGAATCTTTCCACATTACACAAGTCACATGTTGTATCCTTTCCAAATATCAACTGTCAATGTTGCTGTAGAAGATGTGTACAAGGTGCTAGCAGACAAAAGACTGGGAGCAATGGGGGGAACAAACATACCTCCCCAGTCATGGCAGATAAAAGGGAGAATGACCAGACAAACACCAAAACAGACTCTGTAAGGCACCAATGTCTACATGTCAAATTTTAACTGATGCACAGAGAGGCTGGGCACGTTTGTACATGACCCAGACCACCATACCATGGTAATTGCCCTTCGCATGGTTCCAGAACAGGAGACAGTCACATACAACTCCATCTGAGCCATTTCATTTGACCAACCATTGCGTCACAACAGTTATGCAACCCTTAAACAGGCTGAACACGGCACAACTTTGGACTCCAAAACATCCATACATGTCCTGCATGTGTAAGCACATGACCTCTCTACCTGGGAGGGGAGGGCTGACATCGCGTACTGCATTGGAATTAATCCCAACCAGGTCTGTATGTCCACATTTGTGCACATCTCCATCTACTAGGGAGTGTGCACAGTCTGGCAATTAGCTATCATAAATGGTAGAGATCCCAGCTCAATAAACCCACTCACCACTGCTCTGACAACATTACCAAATGATAATGTTAGATGCTTGATGCATGTGCACAGGGGGCAGAGTGAAGTGGACCACCATTAACCTGCACCTTCACATGCAACCATGGGTTTGTGTTGCCACACAAACTCACATATTGATGAAGATGGGTAGGCCTGCCATCTATGCTACACTGCAACACTGCAACACAATGGTATGGCATTGTATGTGACAGTCATGACTGACATGATGTTGACAGATCAGAAAATACATTTGGAGGCAGGCACACATATCCCAAAGATCTCTGCACACATGTACCACCACAATGGATCAGCCATGGTAATGTGAATGGATTCAGTACAAAAGCTAACCTGGCAGCAACATGATGGTATAGGTGTCACAAAACCTGTGAGAGTATAAATGTACCCATCAATTTGTGTACTGACATATAGAACATATGTACCAGTGATGTGACTACACAGGCAATAGTAAAAAGGACAACTTCTGTATATGCAGGAAGATGTCAATGTGAGCTTGCACATCCTCTTGACACAGAAATGTAGTGGTGTATGACACAAACAACACAACACATGTCCATACAGACACATGGCATATAGCATTGTTCACCACACACGTGTCCATAACATCTGCAGCAACTAAGATGCATAGGAAAATCCATGGCACAAGTGTAGCTGTCCTGTAAATAGTTAATTACGACAAGTAACCAGTGAGTAGACCCACATGCACACTCACCTTGACAGGGGATAGTTGATGTCAATGTAGTCCCAGTCCACTGCATACTCTGAGTTCAAAATGTAATAGTTGACAATGCCTTAGCATGTGTATGACACATGGCCTAAATAAAATGTTTGTAGGTATGTAGACATGTATTGCTCACAGACATAACTATGTACTCTACCTGCTACTCATTCGTCATACACATAGGTTAACACATAGCACACATGTGCCAACATACATGTGGACATAGTGTAGGAACCATGCACCTATGCACAAAGTATGAGTGAGTGCCTACAGCTGAATCATGAATATACATATTGGTTGCACATACCAGTAACACCACAATGACATTCATGCATAAACTTGCACATGCAGCCAAAAAACATATCCCAAATAGTAGAGCAGCCCATGCAACATGTGAAACGAATCAGGGTGCAATCATGGGCTATAATGGAAAAAATTACGCAATTCTGAGATGCATAATAAAATGACGCTAATGCATCAACACCACACCACAACGTTGTGAAAATGACTCCTGGGCCCTGAGCGACAATTCAAAGTTACTACTTCGTACAGTGCACCATGAAGAAAAATCGACCATGACTCTCAGGCGTAAAAAAACCCCACATGATATGAAAAATGTGATGCAGACGCCCAGGAAGTCATGTACAAGGATTTCCTGCCTGCAAGCATGGTACAGTAAGTGTAGTTTCACCTTCACTTCACAGTCTGTTCCCTGTGTGTGGTTGTGTTTTGGATGTGCTGTTGGATTTGTGGTGTGTTTGGAGGTCTTGTTGTGTCCCTTGTGCTGTGTCCTGTGTTTTTGGTATATACATTGTCTATTTATCTGTTATTTGTATTAATAGTGTACAGTTTTTGTCATTGTACTGTGAGGTTTCTGTCTGGGATAGTTTAGTTTTTGGGGTAGTTTGGGGAGTTTTGGCTAGGTGTTGGGTTTAAGTTTCCTTTTTATATTATTTTGGGTGACGTCCTGTACCCTTTTGTAATGTCTAGGAAGGTTAGGATGGAGAGAATGTTGCTTGATGAACTAGGGGGTTCATATTGTTGGTGGCCCACTACCTGCCCCTGATGCTGCAACTGGGTGGCCGGGTGATCCTGGGCTACCCCACCAAGGCAAGGTGGCTGCGGTGGGGCAAGATCGTTAACCATATGGCGAGGATATTCAAGACCAGACGTAACGAGCACTAGCTCAAGCTTCGGGGGGCAGATCTGATGGCAAGGGAGCATGATCTGCTGGATCATTTGGGAATAGAAATCGGAGTAGCTGTTGGTAAGTCTCCCATTGCCATACAATTGGCTGCAATTAGCATTTGACTGACAGTTGCAGATAAGTCTGAGTGCTGCTTGTAATGGTTGTGAACATGTTGTATGTAACCTGTATGAGGAGTCTCTGCCCCACTTGAGGCCTGCAGTTCAAATGTCGTACAACTTAGCCAATGCAGGACACATTTATGATGAACTCTGTATAACCATCACAAAGGGGCATATGTAAGTGCCCCTAGTGCAACCCTGGCGCAGCCATGGTGTTGTATGATTGACAGTAAGGTTGTGCTAACCTGCCAATTACCCCGCATAGCCTTTACAAAGTGGCACAATGCATGCATTGCACCACTTTGGTAAGGCTTGACGCACATCAGGGCTGTGCCAGCCACAATGTATGCAAGTGGGGGTGTTCTGGCACAAAGGGGTCCTCCGTATTAGCAAAAAGAACTCAATGAGACTGCTGCACCCCATTTGTGGTGGAGTTCCTAACACCTACCCTTTACAGGCATTAAAGTTAAGCTCCCATCATGATCAATGGGCCACTGGGTACTTAGCAGGACTCAGGAAAAAATGATGATGCTAATCCTGCAAAGCGCCAGACTACTGCCAAACAATGTTGACCCTACTCCCCTTAACTACCACCATGGTGCACAGTCTATTGGAGACGGTGCACACATGGTGGTATCAGGAGTGTGCTTGGGCCCGCACTTCAAAGGGCCCAGCACTAGGTGCTGCGCCACTTCCTTATATAAGGCCCCAAGCATAGTGATGCATGCACAGTTTATCTTTCTAATTATACACATAGGAATAATGTCTGTGCCATGAAACAGGCATGAAAAGGTGTGTAAAAATTAGTTAGGGAGGAAAAAGCCAGACCTCAGTGTCACAACAAATGTTCCAAAGTATGATTTCCAAACACTCTGTGGGACTGCTGAGTCAAAGTGTGAAATTTGTGCATAGAAATGTTTGGGAAGGCCCCCTATGTACTCAGCAGATGTTCCCGTGATCTGTAGCATCTCCTGCTGAGTGCATCGCTGGCCTTCACATGTATGCATAATGTTGGTAGGGGGAGAGGAATGTGTGAAGAGTGTCTCTAAGCGGGTGGCTGTGTTGAACAAGGGGGGGAGTTCCTTTACGAGCTAGGTGGTCTCACACACATAATAGTGTCCTGCTTCATAATTTGACCACCTAGCCCCACCCAGGTACGATAATACTACCTGGGCGGACTCAACCTCTTTGTTAAAAGAACAAGAGGGAGTGCTGAAATTAATCTTACTGGATAAATATCAGGGATCCAGATAGGGTTAGAATAAAATTACCATACATGTCACCTATTTCAACTGATTACATTTTATAGAGGTGCATGTCGGTAAAGTTAAAACAGGGGGGGAAGACTCAATAGAGATTAATGTCTCTTAGAGTCTAAAAAAATCATGACCAACATGTTTCTGCCCTCTCAATGTGCTGGAAGATCAGGGGCATTCGTCAGGGTCTAGGATCCCAGAGCACTACTGCTAAAGGGTGTGCTCGCTAAATGAAATAAAGGAGGTCTAAAGGCCTACCTGAACAGGTGGTTCATTTTAGGATAGATCTGTAAGGTAGGATAGATAAACTACATGTTACAATTAAGTAAAAACAGGGTGACACACCAGTGCACACAACACAGCAAACATGGTGGCAACACACATGGTTAAAAATAAATAAAGACACTCAAAACACATGCAGTGATGACTTACCCAAGAAATAGGGGCAATTGGCCTCTGGTCTGGGTAATGCCGGGGGTGGGGTTTTCCCTTGTAGTCACACTCTTGAGGGGAAAAGGAGGGGACAAGGAGATGGGGAAAAAAGGGAGAAAGCGAGGATAATCAGATAAAGATAAGAGAGGAAACAGGAGGAAAAAGAGGAGGAAAAATGGTAAAAAGGAAAAAAAGAGAAAAAGAAAAAAAAAAGAGGGAAGACAAAAGAACAAGGGGGCTGGGACAAGCCCAGCAGTATTGAAATAATGCTGGTGTTCAGTGGGGTTGCCACAGAACCGAGGTGAAAGGGAGGTCTACCTCTTGCCAGAGGACAGGTGAAATCCAAAATGCAGGCAGTGCCTGAATAAAGACTTACCACTCCAAAGGGAATACCCGGTGAGAGTACCTACGTGCCGGTGCCCGACCGCTCTGATGTCGAGCTGAAAGTGGGACCGGTATTTGAGGTAGCTGTAGGAGTGGAAAACAGAATGCACGCTGGGCCGACGAAGTCCGGCGTACAACAAACGTTTGCAGCGCTCCCGGAAGTTCGTAGGGACCGGGTATGTCATTGTGTCCATGGAAAGGGAGAGCACACGCATCTGCCAACACAGAAGCACCATTCGCTGCAAAAGAGATGCCATGAGACTGACAGAGCACTACGTCACCAACAACCACCATCCCAACCATATGGAATGGGTGGTACTAGATCAACTCAAACCCACAGTAACAAATTTAAAACAAAAGTTACTACTTTACGAACAAAGATGGGTATGGAGATTGCATACCGACACATCTGGACTTAATGATAGTATCCAGTGGTTCGCCTTGGGCTAATGGCCATATCATATCACTGTTCTACCACTCAACTAAGGGAGGAACCGCCACTGTTTACAGGGGTGGGCTCTTACTCTTTTTTTTTTCTTCACGTTTGAGACATGTGGTAAGCCATGATGGTAAAATGCAGGAAAAAGCAATGTCGCCACTTTCTGGCAGGAACACTCTTAGATCACATGGGGAATTGCTCCAGGAAGGCAGAACAATGCATTTCCTTTAGGAGAGGGGTGTTACAGCCTCTCCCACTGGAAATAGGTGTTGCAGGCATGGGAGGGGTATCCTCCCAGAGCCTCTGGAAATGCTTTGAAGGCCACAAACGGTGCCCTCCTTGCATAATCCAGTCTACACCTGTTCAGGGACCCCCAGTCCCTGCTCTGGCACAAAACTGGACAAAGGAAAGGGGAGTGACCACCCAAGGGGTTGTGCCCAGAGGTCCTCCAGAGTGTCCCTGGCATTAGCAATCTTGGATTCCAAGGTGTGGGGACCCTCCAGGAGCCCCTCTAGGAGCATCTGAGTGGCCAGTGCCAGCAGGTGACATCAGAGACCCCTCCTGATAGGTGCATACCTGGATAGGTAGCTAATCCCCCTCTCAGGGATATTTAGGGTCATATGCATATGGAATAATATGTCTGGTGGAATGGGCTGGTGGCGAAGTTACTTTGCTCAATCTTTGGGTAAAAGAAGCGACAAAAGGAAGCATTATTTTATGTGAAGCTCACAAAAGTGTGAGTCTTCTGCCTAAATCAGGAGTGTTTGCATATATAATTCTTGTCCACTGGCTTCATATCCATTTAACAATCTCTGCAAGCTTTCTGGATGGTTTTCAAACATGGTAAGTATTGAGCTCACATCGTGTCCCATGCCTTGGCCATTGATCTCTCCAACCAGTTTCATCACTATTTTCTGCAGTTGCTAGGGTCTAATTCCAGTCAACATACTGATCTCAAAACTTTAGATGTTGGTAATTCAACTCAACTAATGGGCATGCAGCACTGATTGTGCCACCCACATAAGTAGCCTTGTAAACATGGCTCAGATCTGCCAGTGCAGTGTCTGTGTGGACAGTTTTAAACTGCCAATTCAACCTGGCAAGTGTACCCACTTGACAGGGCTAAACCTTCCCTTTTTATACATGTAAGGCACCCCTAAGATAGGCCTTAGGTAGCCCCATGGGTAGGGTGCAGTGTATGTTAAAGGTGGGACATGTACTGATGTATTGTATATGTCCTAACAGTGAAGTACTGCCAAATTCAGTTTTCACTGTTGCGAGGCCTATCTCTCCCATAGGTTAACATGGGGGCTGCCTTTAAACAATGTTTAAGTGCAATTTCCCTTTGGGAGGAGATAGAAATATGGAGTTTGGTGTCTCTGAATTTAAAAATACTTCTATTGGTAAAGTTGGTTTTTACATTTTCAGTTTGAAAATGCCACTTTAAGAAAGTGGGCATTTTCTTGCTTAAACCATTCTGTGACTCTGCCTGCTTGTGTATTCCCTGTCTGGGTCAGACTGACAGTTGGGCTGTTTGTGAATCCCCTCTAGACAGTGACACAAAGGGAGCTGGGGTGTAGCCTGCATATCCAGATGGGCCATCTGAGATAGAGTGGAGGGAGGAGTGGTCACTTACACCTGAATGGGCTGTGCCTGCCCTCACACAATGCAGTCTCCAACCCCCTGGTGTGAGTCTGGAGCCAAGGCCTGGGCAAGGCAGGATATTGTGAGCAACAGAGACTTTCCTTTGCAAGTTTGCCAACTCCAAAGGCAGAAAGGGGTAAAAGAAGTGGCCCAGATTTTTAGATCACTTCTGGATTCAAGAGGAACCTCTACCAAGTAGAAGCGCTGAAGATCTGAAGGAGGAGCTGGGTTGGCCTGCAGTTGCTGCTTCTGCCTGAAAGAGGACAAAGACTGGACTTTGATGTCTATTCATGATTGGGAAGGACTGAAATCCAATCACCGAACGATGTGCAGGGAAAATGTCTGTGCACCACCTGCAACCCGGCTGAAAAATGACGCACCAACCACTTTGTGACTAAAATCAATGCTCTACCTGCATTGCGGCTGGGAGATCAACACATTGCGGTTGGAGAAATGAAGCAACACCCGCTTGCAGCTGCTAATAATGACGCAAACCCCACACAGCCGACCGCATTTCTCATGCATCATCACTGGGTGTACAAATTCAATGCAAGCCTGTGCGGATACAAGGTGCCCCCTCTGGAAATCGACAAATCGCTCTCTTTCAGGAGAGAAAAATGAAGCATCGCGACCTGACCAAAGAAGAAACAGCGAATGGCCTCCCTTGCAAGTAAGTAATCAACGCATCGCAGACCTTTTCGACGGGCACTCACCCGTGCAGCTTTATTTTTGACACAAACCAGGTACTTTGTGTAACAACAACCTTTCCATTGTTTTGTATGGAGTAAGACTCTTATTCTTTTGAAAATTCACATCTTGACTTGTGTATGTTGGGTTTTTGTCATTTTGTTCTTGTTTGATTTAGATAAATATTGTCTATTTTTCTTAACTTGTGTGGTGTCCATTTTGTAGTGTTTCCACTGTATTACTGTGTGTGTTGGTACAGATACTTTACACATTGCCTTTGAGATAAGCCTGACTGCTTGTGCCAAGCTACCAAGGGGGTGAGCAGGGTTTAAGCAGGGGTTATCTAAGTGTGTATCTCCATTGTCCTGACTAGTGTCAGGGTCCCTGCTTGGACAGAGTGCAAACTGACTGCCAAACAAAGACCCTATTTCGAACAATCAGTTTTCCACAGTGGTGAAAGTTAAAGGTGGCGCGGCTATGATTCATATGAATCTGTGTGCTACACATAGATCTCTGTAGTAGAAAACCTTTAACTCAAAAAGCTAAATGATCAATCAGTTCCTCACTCTTTTAAATGTTTTACTTCATATGTTTAAGCCTTTTAGAGATTTAAAAATTCCTTCAATATTTTATATTTTTACTTTGCTGATGTGATCACTTCATTTGTGAATGCAGAAATGTTCTTTTGGTGTCCTTTTTCAAGTTTTTCTTCAAACATTTCAAGTAGTGGAATTAAAGTTGAAGGAGTCATGCCCACAGAGCATGCACGAGCAACTTATGTATGCCTGACAAGTGTTGGCCGTTCACGTACTTAAGGTCAGTATATACATGTATGGCTGCAGAAACACCCTCCATATAGCAGGCCCCTAAAAGAAATGCACAAGAGAGTAATTTTGAATATGTGTACTTTGTATTAGTGAACAGACCTGCGCAGACGTTTCTCTCTAAATTATAAACTAATATGAGAAGGTTTCAAAGACTATGTTGACAGTGGTGGGAATGAGATTACAAAACAACTGCAACCTATTCAGTGGGCAATAAACATGTTACCAGTGACTTCAAGTGACTAAAAAAGAGGCTTCAGACCAGGAAACTGGTAATGTCACCATAACAAAACTGTTTTGGTATTGCATATCTTTCCTCACTAATGTTCATTGATCTTATGGGCCCTTTTCCTCCTTTTATGAATCAATTGCCATGTGTTAACAATTGGTTGACTGCTCATTGCCATGTGTACGATGATACAATGAAGGGAGATCCTACTGCCTATATCACAACAAAAGATACCAGACACACAGGATTTTGTGAAGGTATTTTGTTACCCACGCATTAGGTAACCCGTGATGTGAAATGCTTCTTTTACTAATTTATTTTGATTAAACAGCCTGTGGCAACACATGCACCAGAATTAATTAATATATGTGCAAAACATCCTGTTCCAACTGTATCTTTCATAGAACATAGGCCCTCATTCTGACCCTGGCGGTTCTCTACCGCCAGGGCCAACGGGGGCGGGAGCACCGCCGACAGGCCGGCGGTGCTCCCTTGGTCATTCTGACCGCAGCGCTTTGGCCGCGGTCAGAACGGGAAAACCGGCGGTCTCCCGCCGGTTTTCCACTGACCTTAGAATCCTCGCTGCGCCGCCGAGGGGATTCTGACCCCCCCTACCGCCATCCTGTTCATGGCGGGAAAGCCGCCATGAACAGGATGGCGGTAGGGGGGGTCGCGGGGCCCCTGGGGGCCCCTGCCGTGCCCATGCCAATGGGATGGGCACGGCAGGGGCCCCCGTAAGAGGGCCCCGCAAAGTATTTCAGTGTCTGCCTTGCAGACACTGAAATACGCGACGGGTGCCACTGCACCCGTCGCACCTTCCCACTCCGCCGGCTCGATTACGAGCCGGCATCCTCGTGGGAAGGGAGTTTTTCCCTGGGCTGGCGGGCGGTCTTTTGGAGACCGCCCGCCAGCCCAGGGAAAAACTCATAATACCCTCCGCGGTCTTCTGACCGCGGAGCGGTATAATGGAGGGCGGGATCCTGGCGGGCGGCCTCCGCCGCCCGCCAGGGTCATAATGAGGCCCATAATGTTTGCCACACTCTGAATGCCAAATGCAATACAGGGAGTGCAGAATTATTAGGCAAGTTGTATTTTTGAGGATTAATTTTATTATTGAACAACAACCATGTTCTCAATGAACCCAAAAAACTCATTAATATCAAAGCTGAATATTTTTGGAAGTAGTTTTTAGTTTGTTTTTAGTTTTAGCTATGTTAGGGGGATATCTGTGTGTGCAGGTGACTATTACTGTGCATAATTATTAGGCAACTTAACAAAACAAAATATATACCCATTTCAATTATTTATTATTACCAGTGAAACCAATATAACATCTCAACATTCACAAATATACATTTCTGACATTCAAAAACAAAACAAAAACAAATCAGTGACCAATATAGCCACCTTTCTTTGCAAGGACAGTCAAAAGCCTGCCATCCATGGATTCTGTCAGTGTTTTGATCTGTTCACCATCAACATTGCGTGCAGCAGCAACCACAGCCTCCCAGACACTGTTCAGAGAGGTGTACTGTTTTCCCTCCTTGTAAATCTCACATTTGATGATGGACCACAGGTTCTCAATGGGGTTCAGATCAGGTGAACAAGGAGGCCATGTCATTAGATTTCCTTCTTTTATACCCTTTCTTGCCAGCCACGCTGTGGAGTACTTGGACGCGTGTGATGGAGCATTGTCCTGCATGAAAATCATGTTTTTCTTGAAGGATGCAGACTTCTTCCTGTACCACTGCTTGAAGAAGGTGTCTTCCAGGAACTGGCAGTAGGACTGGGAGTTGAGCTTGACTCCATCCTCAACCCGAAAAGGCCCCACAAGCTCATCTTTGATGATACCAGCCCAAACCAGTACTCCACCTCCACCTTGCTGGCTTCTGAGTCGGACTGGAGCTCTCTGCCCTTTACCAATTCAGCCACGGGCCCATCCATCTGGCCCATCAAGACTCACTCTCATTTCATCAGTCCATAAAACCTTAGAAAAATCAGTCTTGAGATATTTCTTGGCCCAGTCTTGACGTTTCAGCTTGTGTGTCTTGTTCAGTGGTGGTCGTCTTTCAGCCTTTCTTACCTTGGCCATGTCTCTGAGTATTGCACACCTTGTGCTTTTGGGCACTCCAGTGATGTTGCAGCTCTGAAATATGGCCAAACTGGTGGCAAGTGGCATCGTGGCAGCTGCACGCTTGACTTTTCTCAGTTCATGGGCAGTTATTTTGCGCCTTGGTTTTTCCACACGCTTCTTGCGACCCTGTTGACTATTTTGAATGAAACGCTTGATTGTTCGATGATCATGCTTCAGAAGCTTTGCAATTTTAAGAGTGCTGCATCCCTCTGCAAGATATCTCACTATTTTTGACTTTTCTGAGCCTGTCAAGTCCTTCTTTTGATCCATTTTGCCAAAGGAAAGGAAGTTGCCTACTAATTATGCACACCTGATATAGGGTGTTGATGTCATTAGACCACACCCCTTCTCATTACAGAGATGCACATCACCTAATATGCTTAATTGGTAGTAGGCTTTCGAGCCTATACAGCTTGGAGTAAGAAAACATCATAAAGAGGATGATGTGGTCAAAATACTCATTTGCCTAATAATTCTGCACTCCCTGTATGCAAATTTGTATTTTGTTGATAATAGTTAAAGTGTGTTGCAACTGCTAGTGTAAAGTTGTATGTTATGTAGGTTAATAAGTGTTATAGTTTTGATATTCAGAATTGCAGTTTCTAGTATGTGTAATGCAATGTGTAAGGAAATGCCTCTTTTTGCATGTTCACCCCCATATTTTTGGTCTGTCTGATGGCTGCCTACCAGACCTCAGTGCCAGTGTTCTGACCCTATACAAATTGCATGTGGAACTGGATGCACCCAATTGGCAAGAACTGACTTATTTATAAGTTCCTAGTATATGGCTCCCGGGGTACTCAGAGCATGTAAGAGTGTTAACTCAGGGCTCCAGGACTCTTGATGCCACCTTATGTGTGAGAAACTACAACATGGCTCCTAGCCTACCACTGTAGACTGAAAGGACAGCGTTTTCACTGTAAGTTTGACTTTCCATTCACTCAAATGGCAAAGTCATCCTATCCCTCAAAATCATATATGTCTCCCCTAAGGAAGGCCTTTAGGGCCTTATGCAGGGAGCTGCGCTTTGCTAAGTAAGAAATATATCTTTGATAGGTCTTAACAGCAACACTTCCAAAATATTGTTTTGCTGTGGGCAAGGTTAGTAGCCCCATTGGCTAACACAGGGTACTTGGTTGGCATTCCAAAGCGGCTAACTCCTGAATGGGACTACCTAACTGGGTCATTATAGATTTCAAATTAATTGGGGCATTAAACCCATTCTGATGCCCAGGTTGAATTAAATATTACTTGTTAAAAGTAAAAAATTGTTAGAAAGTTGCCACTCTGTGCTCCAGCAAGCCCAGCGGCCTCACAAAGGCCCTGGAACACAGAAAGCTTTCTGATTGTCTGGGGTGACGTGTGATCAACTCCCCAGCTCAGGAACAAAGGAAGCTGCTGTGAAGAGAGGTGTCACCTCCTCTTCCAGGATAGCCACTTAGGTTGTTATGGCAAAAGGCAAGCTTCAAAGGTGAAGCCACCTTTGTGAGGAAGGAGCTCCAACACCCCTGCACAGGATGACCTTTGTTCCTGCTGACAAAGTGGAGACATGGTCATGGAGGGAAAATTTGCACCCAAACCAGTTCTACAGTGGCTGTGTAGCTCTCTGGTAGCCACATCTCTAGGGAGGGCTACCAAGCTCCTAAAGAAAGAGGAAGTGTTGTGCAATATTGACAGGGACAAGAAGGTGGCACTATCGGATAGCCAGATGACACACATCACAGGGGCTTCGTTACTAGGTAGGAAAGGACCCAATAGCTCATTGGCTAGTGACTGCGTGGTCCCCTCAGGGCACTTTCCTGGAATATATATGGCACCCCTGGATCACACTAGAGTCAGAGAAAGGACCAAAGAAGGACTAACCAGCTGCCCTTGGACTCAAACAAAGAGAGGATGCACGCTTGAAAGGACTGCATCTGCTGCACTTTGGGCTAGCACATGGTGGACTATGCCCACAGCTCCTGGCTCTCGGAACAGAATATTCCAGACAACCAACAAAAGCAGTGACTCCAAGGATTAGTCCACTGACCTCCTGGAACCAGCACCGGGCACACAAGATCTGAAGTTGCTCAAACCAACACTGCACTGCAGACATTGTGCCGCTACCAGCCGCCGGGCACCAAAGAGGACACATCTGAGATAGCCATAAAATGCACCTGTCTGCCTGACCCAGGAGTGCTATCCAAGTCCAGATTTGTTGCATCCAATGGACACTAGCCCCACTAAGAACTTCACTCCAAACCCGGTGCAGACTGACAAGTAGCCCAGCATCTGCTGGTCTGCTACTGCAACGTAGAGGACTTCAAGAGAACCCAATCTCTGTGGCCAAGTTCGCCCCACTTAACCTGTGCACTGAGGAGCACCCTCAAAGACACCCCATTGCCCACACCACATTCAGAGCATCTTTTGCCTCCATCCCTCGACATCAGGAAAACTCCATTGTCATCTATGGTGGTTGTCCTGTAAAGTTTGGATTGTGCTTCAAAAATACTCTGCTGGCCAGATAACTGTCCAAAGTGTCCACACTGACTCCCTAGACCTCTGTCCTGCCAAATGTTTTCACCCAGCCCAGGCTGGAGTAGTCAAATTAACTGTTTTAAGCTTTTCAAAAGTTTCCAAACTTTTTGTTGACCAATGCTTGTTTATAGTTGCATTTAAAAGTGATAATATCTTCTAAAATCCGTATCACCGGATCCCTCTCGTGGATTTTGTTCATTAAGGTCTCTAAAAATTCAGAAAAATATAGGGGGTCATTACAACCCTGGTGGATGGCGGAGAACCGGCGGTAAGACCGCCAACAGGCTGGCGGTCTTACCATGGTCAACTGCCGGTTCTCAGTCCCGCCCGCCAGGCTGGAGACCTGGGTCTCTAGCCCAGCGGGCGTCAGTATACCGCCGGCGGTATTTGGACCCGGCTTACCGCCGTGGATTTCATGCGTTTTCAACCGCCATGAAATCCATGGCGGTAAGCACTATCAGTGCCAGGGAATTCCTTCCCTGGCACTGATAGGGGTCTCGCCCCACCACAACTCCCGCCCCTACCCCCCAACCAACCCTGCCACCCCCCAAAGGTGGCAGGGTCCCCCTCCCCACCCCGACCCCCAACATAACATTACTCACACACACCCGACATGCATGCAGGCACCACCAACACACACACGCACACACCCGACATACATGCCTACATCCACACACACAGTCAGACACACACACCCACATTCAAACATACACGCACACATCCATACAGACATACACGCACTCATTCCCATACACACAACACCCCCGCAAGCACACACGCACTCACACACCCCCTCTACATACGCACACCCCCATTCACCCACACAACACCCAACACCCCCCACCCCCCTCCCCTAATGGACGATCGACTTATCTGGTCCGTCGATCCTCCGGGAGGGGACGGGAGCCATGGGGGCAGCTCCGTCGACACCACACCGCCAACAGAACACCGCCACGGCGAATCACAGGACGTGATTCGCTGGGCGCTGTTCTGTTGGTGTGGCGGTGGAGGTCGAGCAACCTCCACTTCCCCGCCGCCCGCAAGTATGGCTGTTGGCGGCTCTCCGTCGGAATAACGACAGAGAGCAGCCAACAGTCATAATACGCCGAGCGGCAAACCACCTGCACAGGCGGTCTTCCGCACGGCGGTCCCTCGGAAGTCTTGCAAAAAGACCGCTGAGGTCGTAATGACCCCCATAATCTTTTGTCATACATTAGTATCTTCTTTCTTTTTGTGTTTTGTTGCTTTATTTTTTTTTTAGGTGCTGTTTAATGCTTTACACATTGTTCCTTTGCTAAGCCTTACTGCTCACAGCCACAGCTACCCAAGGTTGATCTTAAGGTTGAGTAAACACACCTGACTGGATCCAAGATGGTATTCAAGAGTGTACTGCATGATAAGACCCCACAGCCATATCATGTAGTACATTCAAAGCCTCACACAATGCAGGAATAGTGTTTTGTTCTTGGTGCCAAGTTTAGTATGCCTAGCTTGTAGCACTTAGGGGCTTGTCTATTGTAGTTAAAAGACATCAAACATCACCCCAATCTGGGCGCTGTTACTTCCTTCAAGCAGGGAACTCAAGTCATAGGCTTAAATATTTGTCAGCTTTCATTTGTTTTTTAAATCTCGTAATCTGCTCAAATGTACTCATGATAGACCTGTAAACATACATGTGAGGTTTTAAGATGTAATTTCACTTCTTGTGATGTAAATTCCTGTGAAGTCATGTATTCCCCCACTTCAGTTTTGTATGACCCCTGCCATGGAGTTGAAAAGAAGAGTTTCATAGGAAAGGAACCAAGACTCTGCAGCCTACGTGTGTATTTTTAAAACTGCAAATTTGACCTGGCAGGATAAATCATTTGTCAGGCTTAAACCATTCTTTTTAATACATATAGGAGCATATTTATACTTTTTGGTATTCTTGAGCACCAGCCTGGCACCATATTTATGAAATGGTGCAAGCCAGCGCAAACGGTAGCCTATCGTTAAAAGAAAATGACGTTAGCTGGGTGGGGGTGGGGGTATGGGAGAAGAGGTTTTTGCACAAAACAATGATGTTAGGCAGGTTAGAGTACAAAAAAACGACTCTAACCAGCCTAGCGTCATTTTCTGACGCAAAACCATCCATACCACAAGACAGGAGTCAAACCCACCACCCCAATGGCCAGCACAGGTGACCAGGGTTCCCTGGGCATGGCCATTGCACGCAGTGCCATGTAGAGGGCCCATTTCAGGGCTCCCAAAGGCACTTAAAAAATAAAATACTTACCTGTACTTACCTATAGGTACCTGGGATGGGGTCCCCCATCCTCCGCTGTCCCTTTGGTGTGGGTGAAGGTGTCCCTGGGGCCTGAGGAGGGCACCAGTGGGCTTATTCCATGGTGTTCCACCATGGAAATAGACCCACAGGTCCCCTAATGCCTGCCGTGACCCAGGCGTTAAATAATGGTGCTAAGCAAGCTTGGCACCAATATTTAATGCCTCCTCCTTTAATTCCTCTTCCCCCCATGTGTGGCAGGGTGGGATCGAGCCTTTACCGGAACTTGAGTCTTCTGCAAGAAACGTAGTAGTACTTTTTGGCTGTGCCCTATCATTTGATACACAAATCAGTGCTACCTCCAATGTAACCTATTTTTATCTATCTAATCCATCTAAGATTGCCCGTTTATTGCATACTGCCCATCTTATTAGGTTAAGAAATGCAATTGTTTATTAGAGATTTTGTTGTTTGCCAGCATAAACCTGGACATTAGTCAGCATAATCTGAACAAACTGAAAACTGTGCAAAACAGGGCAATTAGGTTTGTATGCTGAATAAATAACATTGACCAATTGACAGAAGAACAAATAGGCCCTCATTATGACATTGGCGGTAAATCCCACTTACAGCCTTGTTGACGGCTGCCAACTCACCGCGGTGGTGGTGGATATCCGTTAACCATATTATGACACACACACACCAATCCGACAGAATCTAGCCACACATACAAATCCGCCAGACCACAGGTCAGTGATAAACTGGCGGTATCAAAACTCACACCGTTACACCAACAGAACACCGCCCATCACATTATGACCCACGAATCACCACGGCAGACATTTAACAGCGGTAAATCATTGTCGGTACATACCGCCGCGCTCACAATGGACACCCACATACAAAACAACACCACATTGGTCAATTTAAAGAACACACACCTAACACCCATACACACACCACACCACTATAAAACACACACCCACATTACCCACAACACTTTACGACTACAAACCATTACCAACAGAGAGACACCAAGGCCACTGACACCACCAGAGGTACACACTACTCACACCTATACACCACTCACGCACTCCACATCACACACCCCAACACATTACCCAACACACCTTCACCAACACACCTCACACCACACCCATGGCACCACAAAGACACCCCTGTTTCAAAGATGAGGAGCTAAGGGTCATGGTGGAGGAAGTTGTCAGGGTAGAGCCACAGCTATTTGGAGCACTGGTGCAGCAGATATCAATAGCCAGGAAAATGGAGCTATGGGGGAGAATCGTGTACAGGGTCAACACCGTGGGACAGCACCCCAGAACTAGGGATGACATCAGGAAGAGTTGGAATGACCTACGGGGGAAGGTACATTCCATAGCAGCAAAACATCAGCTCGCTATCCAAAGGACTGGCGGTAGAACCCCACCCTCTCCCCACAACTCACAGCATGGGAGGAGCAAGTCTTGGCAATACTGCATCCTGAGGTTCTGGCCAGAGTCAGAGGAGGACTGGACTCTGGTAAGTCAACTCTATACTATTCTCACCCCACCCCCCTGCATGCCATCATATTCCCTCACCCTCAGCACACTCCCATCACTCCACTACATCCCACACACCCCACCATCACATCTCACTCATCCTAATGCCAAGCCCTGCATGCTGTATAGATGCATGGACACCCCTCACAGTCCTGCATGAACACTCATCACTAAAGCATGCATAGCAGAGAAAACGAACAATCCCACCATACACTAACATACGCAAGTGAATCTGGCAGGGCAAATCCAACCATAGAGTGGCAGCCACGGATGTACAATAGGTCAAACACATTAACCATAACACATCATTTACATTCCCACAGGTACCCCAGCCAATGTCAGCGGAGAAGAGGTGCCAGCACTATCCAGTCCCCCAAGTGAAGAGGCCCACAGTGATGACAGCAACTCTGGTCTTCAGGATCTGGATGACCTACCTGGCCCATCAGGGACCACTGGACAGCCGGTTACCCAGGCCCAGTCACACACCACCACTGAGCCTCCCCCATCTGGAAACACCACCACAGCACCTACCCAGTGTATCCACACCTCTGTCCCTAGAACATGTCAATCAGCAGTGTGTCTACCTCTACAGGGACCCCAGGCCACACCTCGCCCCCAAGACAATCAGGGACCTGGGGTCAGTGGCAGTGGGCACACGGTTCAGGGGACAGAGGCACAGGTCAACAGGGAAACTGGGAGGACTGATGTGTGCCAGAGGGAGGACAGGCCAAGAGGCACTCGCCGAGATCCTGGGAGCCTATCAGCATTCCCAGGATACGATGGGCCAGATCCTGGACAACGTGCAGGAGAAAAGGTGGCTGCAGGAGGGACAGTACCAGGGGATCATGGAGGACTTGCAGGCCATCAACAACACCCTGATCTCCATAGAAGGGGTGCTGGTAGACATGGCTAACATTATGAGGGAGGCAGTCTCACACCAGCGGGCCCCTGCCACTAGCCAGACATCTGAACATCCGTCCACTTCTGCTGCCGCTAGTGGCCAGGAGGCCCCGCCACAGGACTCACAGGCCACCAGCACCCATCCCCCTGCAGAAGGTGAACCACCCTGCAAATGTTCCCTGAGATCCAGACTGAAGCCAGAGACACTTTCCAAGACGCCCGCCAGGAGATGAGACTCTCCTGTCTGTCACCCTTGTGTCTCACTCAGTCACTCTCTCCACCTTGAACTGCCATATCCCCCTTTCCTAAGTCCCTTAGGACAATGCACCTGTGCTACAAACAGACTGGAACAATACCCTGGACTTTCCTCCATCATCACCCCATCCCATTGCACTTGCCCCCTATATGATGGCACTTCAATGAATACCCTTTGAACAAATCCATTTGGAGTATGTCATGTATATCAAATATGTATTGATTGAAACAGGTACAAATATTGCAAATTAACTGTACATAGAATGATCACAGATTAATGACCTGTAGCTGTCTGTAGTGATCACACCAGGAGTGTATGCCAATTCCCCAACATCTGCAAAATGGATTTGCAGAGGGAATAGTAAGTGGGCATAGAAGTGGGAAATATTGCATGCCATTGACACACAGATTACAACCAAAGTCATTGAATGTAAAGTTACACTGTCCTACCTGTGTGTCATTGGAATGACTGATGTTCTGTTGTCCTCATCCTCTGCCTCCTCACTGTCCACAGGGTCTACTGCTGTCACACAGACATCTCCAGTCTCCTCCTCCTGCAGAAAATGGCCATGGCATTTGAGGGCCATGTTATGCACCATGCAGCATGCCACTACTATATGGCAGCCCTTCTTGGGTGAGTAGCAAAGGTATCCACCTGTTAGATGGAGGCACCAGAACCTGGCCTTCAGGAGGCCAAAAGTCCTTTCAATTATCCTTCCTGTTCACCCACGTGCCTCATTATAACATTCTTCTACCCTTGTCCTGGCATTCCTCACAGGGGTCAGCAGCCATGAGAGGTTGGGGTAACCAGAGTCACCTGCAAATATTGAGGGACAACATTTAGCCACACACTATCCTATATGGCCCATACACCAACATCTACTAGGTGGGAACCAGGGTTCACCTATTAGCCACACCATGTGCTTCTGTAGTTGGGCCATCACATTTGGGATGCTGCTATTCCTCAGGACAAAGGCATCATGCTCCGACCCAGGATACTTAGCGTTGACGTGGGAGATGTACTGGTCCGCCAAGCACACCATCTGCACATTTATAGAGTGGAAACTCTTACGATTCCTGAACACCTGTTCATTCTGCCAGGGGTGGGGGACAAATGCAATATGTTTTCCATCAATCACCCCAAAAATGTTGGGGATATGTCCCATTGCATAAACCTCGCCCTTCACTGTGGCCAAATCCTCAACATGGGGGAAAACAATGTAGCTGCACATGTGTTTTATCAGGGCAAACAAGACTCTTGTCAGCAAGTTTGAGAACATTGGCTGTGACATTCCTGCTGCCAAGCCCACTGTCACTTGGAAAGAACCAGTTGCCAGGAATTGGAGTACAGATAGCATTTGCACAAGAGGGGGGATCCCAGTGGGGTGACAGATAGCAAATATCAGGTCAGGCTCCAATTGGGCACACAGCACTGTGATTGTGGCCCTGTCAAGTCTATAGGTGAGGATAATGTGCCTTTCCTCCATTGTTGCCAAGTCTACCATGGGTCTGTACACGAGCTATGTCTCCATCTCCTCTTCATCTGCAGCGGTAGGTATCTAAGGCTCACAAGAGTGAGGAGGCTGTTGCAAACTGAACTGAGCCACAACAGGGGTTTTCAATCTGTAAACCTGTAATGGGTCAGTTTGATTTGTCCAGTATGTGCCTATTTCTCCTGTGATGCAACATGAATCCATAGGGCTGCCTCCCTCTGAAATGGCATCCGCCTGTCATGTGTAGAGGGACAGGTGGAAGTGAGGTAATTCTGCTGACGTTGTACACCTTGTCAGGAGGTGGTCAGGAATCGCTGTGCAACTCCTCATTGGTTAATATTGGGCCCTATGGGTTACAGTGGCCAATGGTGATCTACGCTGGCGGGGACGTTATGCACCGCCGCTGACGTGACTGCGATTTTCTATCTGATTCCTCACTTGCTACCTGACCTTGCATAGGAGAGGATCCACACTGCATGTGCTGCTGTGACCTGTGTCTGGAACCTACCTTGGCCCATGTGACCAGGGAAAGTGCCCCAGCCTTCACTTCGGAGAAGTTTGAGCGACTGGTGGATGGGGTCCTACCCCAATACAGACTGGTGTATGGGCCTCCAGACCAACAGGTGAGTGCACTGTGGGCACGATGCATGTGGCATGAATGCATGGAGTGGCGTGTGTGAAGGCCTTGTGTAAGGGGAGGTGGATGTCCTCTTTGCACTGTACTGCATGTGTGCTGGGCTATGTGTTTACCAATGTTGATGGGAACGGGTATGGTGGGCCATATGTGTAACAGGCTGGACTGTTTGTCTTATGGTATTTTCCTTTGTGCATTGCCTCTGCAGGTCAGCGCCCATAAAAAGAAGGGTATATGGCGTGCCATCGCCAAGGAGGTGCGGACTCTAGGGGGTCTATGGCAGGTGGAGCACCCACTGTCGCAAACGGTGGGAGGACCTGAGACGCTGGGCACAGAAAACGGTGGAGGCCCAGCTGAGGATGGCCTCCCAACAAGGAAGGGGTGCCCGTCAAACCCTGACCCCCCTGATGGCCCGCATACTGGTGGTGGCCTATCCAGAGCTGGATGGGTGCTTGAGGGCAACATAGCAGCCACAAGGGGGTGAGTAAAGTGCCCATCATTACAAGTTATGTCTGGTAGTGTTGTATCCAGGTGGTGGATGTGTGTCAGTGGGTGTTCCTAAGCAAGGCCTGACATAGCAGTGTGGGTCCTCCGGTGGCTAGGGTTCTGAAGGGATAATCCAGCCTACCTGGCTTGTAAGCATCCACTACTGATCAGGGCTGCATGGGTCCCAGGAATGCTGCAGTTGGCGGTGTGTGCCCTTCCTCATGCCCTGGTGGCTAGCGAAATCAGTGGTCATGCAATGCATAGTGGTAGGCCTGTACCCTGTGTGTGAGGGTGCTGTGTACACCAACTGTGGTGTTGGTGCAGCCACTGACCCAGTGTATCCTTTGTCTCTCTCCCCCACTTTTGTTTTGTCATCCTGTCGTTATGTGAATTAGCATCATCTGGCGGAGGAGCAGAGGCTCCGGCGAAGGAGGGAGTTGCATCCCACAGGACCCAGTAGGCAGAGTCCACCGAGGCTGAGGGCACCAGTGGGATGGAGGGTGAGGGGAGCACCATGGTGGGGACTGGAGGGGACACTTCTGGCAAAGATACCTCCTCCGATGGAAGCTCCCTGGTGGTGGCAGGCACTTCTGTGACCACCCCAGCTACAGCTACAGCTGCCACCCCCGTACCAGCATTGCCCTCCTAGCAGCCCCTCATTGAGTTGCCCATGCCCGCTCACCCAGGAGGGTGGGCATCTTCTTTGCCTCAGGCACCTCAGGCCCTGCCCCAGTGAGCCCTGCTGCCATGAGTGAGAAGGCTATTGACCACCTGAGATCCATCTCGGTAGGGCAGTCAACCATTGTGAATGCCATCCAGGGGCTGGCAGCCCAGATGCTATAATCTAATGCATTCCTGGAGGGCATTCACACTGGATTGATGGCCCAATAGAGATCGATTCAGGCTCTGGCCTCCTCTCTGATGGCAGCCATTGTCCCTGTTTCTACTGTCCCCCCTCCTACTTCTACTTCCCAGTCCCATTCTCCTCAACCCCAACCCATCTCAGGCACACATACAGATGAGCATGCACACAAGACAATACCCAAGAGTGGCACAGGCAAACACAAGCACCACACTTCATCCCACAGGCACTACACAAACAACATTCATTTGCAGACACTACAACATCCACTATTTCCACTGTCTGCCCCTCCTCCCTCTCCACCACCTCCCTCCCAGCCACGTCCACACTCACACCTGTATGCACTACATCATCATCCACTACCAGCATCGTCACCACACCAAGCAGAACACACACTTCAATGGCAGACACCTCCACAACAGCCATGCATACGTTCCCCTGTGTCGGCTCCCACTGTGTCTGTTCCCCCTCCGAAAGTACACAAACGCAAGCACTCAGACACCTAACAGCCTTCCACCTCACAACAGCATACAACCTGTGCGCCTGCACCCAAATTCAGTAGACAAATACCTCCTACAACCACTCCCTCATCCTCCACTCCCATTCCTTCTCCCTCTTCCCACCGCAATGTCCCTAAGAAACTTTCCTATCCACCATTGACCTCTTCCCTACCCCTCCCCCCTGTCCTATACGTATGGCCAGGGTATCATAAATCCAGCCAAGCACCTCAGCCACACAGTCCACTGGCCCAGTTCCATCCGCACCTACTTGTGGTGGAAAGGAATCCAGGCCACATTTGCTGAAGGGGAAGGAGCCTACATCAGCCAGCCTAAAGGGGAGGGAGCCTGCACCGGCAGGCAAGAAGGGCAAGGGGCCTGAACCTGCCACCCGAAAGGGCAAGGAGCCTGCACCTGCCACCCGAAGGGGCATGGAGCCTGCACCAGCAGGCAAGAAGTGCCAGGAGCCTGCTCCAGCAGCTGTTACAGAGCCCCCACCACCAACCATGTTTGTCCATCCATCCGAGGGTGCAGGGGATGTGCAGGAGCCTCCCACCACCACCAGCACCACCACAGTGCATCCATTCGAGGGTGCAGGGGATGTGCCGGAGCCTCCCACCACCAGCAACACCACCAAAGTGCATCCATCCCAGGGTGCAGGGGATGTGTAGGAGCCTCCCACCACCACCACGACCAACACAGTGCAGCCCTCACCTCCGACGGACGCAATGTAATCCTGCCTCCATGGTCTGCTGTGCGGCCTGTCCACTCCAGGACGAGTGGGGAACACACACACTTGAGAGACTGTGGCCTATCACTCCCCAGGACCAAGCACAGGGCATGTTGCCCCCTCAAGAACCAGTGGGCAAGACACCCACCTGAGAGACTGTGGCCTATCACTCCCCAGGCACAAGCACAGGGCATGTTGCCCCCTCCAGAACCAGTGGAAAGTCACCCACTTCAGAGACTGTGGGCTTGCACTCCCCCGGACAGAGCAATAAACATGTTACCCCCTCCACAACCAGTGGGCAAGACACCCACCTGAGAGACTGTGGCCTTGCACTTCCCAGGACAGAGCAATGGGCATGTTGCCCCCTCCAGAACCAGTGGGCAAGATACCCACCGGAGAGACTGTGTCCTATCACTCCCCAGGACTAAGCACAGCGCATGTTCCCCCCTCCAGATCTAGTGGGAAAGTCACCCACTTGAGAGACTGTGGCCTTGCACTCCCAGGACAGAGCAATGGGAATGTTGCCCCCTCCAGAACCAGTGGGCAAGATGCCCACCTGAGAGACTGTGGCCTATCTCTCCCCAGGACCAAGCACAGGGCATGTTGCCCCCTCCAGAACCAGTGGGCAAGTCACCCACTTGAGAGACTGTGGCCTTGCACTCCCCAGGACAGAGCAATGGGCATGTTGCCCCCTCCAGAACCAGTGGGCAAGATGCCCACCTGAGAGACTGTAGCCTATCACTCCCAAGGACCAAGCACAGGGCATGTTGCCCCCTCCAGAACAAGTGGTCTTGTTTCTGCTCCCGGCTGAGGTGCCCCCCCTTCCCCCGAGATGCCTGCCTATTTGCCAACTGATGCCCCTGTGGTGTTCTCTCCTTGTTGATGCAGGTGACAAGTGGGGCCTTGGACTTTGGCCTGTGGACATGTGGCCCACGCAAACTGAGGAGTGGGCAGTGTCCCTTGTTCTGTACATTTGTAAATATCTGTTACATTGGTTAACTTATTATTTTTTACTGTGTTGATATTATTACACTCAGTTTAGTAAATTAGTTTTGTCCTTGCATTATTCAGCCGATTTAGGGGGATTAACTTGCTTTCTTGTGCATCTGGTTGTGTGTATGGGGTGTGTGTTGTGCGTATGTGTGTCACTATCTTTTTCCTGTACTAACCGTTGTCATCTTCGCCAGCGTTGGTGTTCGTGGTGGAGCAGAACGTAGAATATCATTGGAAATACATGCAGTTCGGGTTCCATGGCAGCTTGGTTCTTCCCTGTGCCTCCAACGGTGAGTCCTTTCGCTTCTGAGCTCAGTTTCCACCAGGCTTTTGATGTTGTTGGTACCATACCGGAAAAGGTGGCGGATTGTGTTGTTGTAATATGGTAGGGGGAACTTTGACTTCTGCCTGGCTGTAGGCGGCTACCGCCTTGGTGGCTGTTGTTTCAGCCCTGGCGGTCGGTGTGGTACATTGGCTGTCTTTATGAGATCTTTCTGCCACGATCTTAATTTTTGCGGTAATTACTGCCGGCCTGTTGGCGGTATTACCGCCACTTTATCACTGACCGCCAGGGTCGTAATGAGGGCTTTAGTCTTACTGAGGGTATAGGTGAACGATTTACTTTATTATTCTTATTCCAATGCTTTGCAGTGTATTTTTTGGTGTGCAGGATATTTAAACAACAGCTTTCAATTTATATAGTTTGTTAAGAATGATAAGAAAATGTCTCTTTTTGCATGATCTCCCTCAAGTTTTTAAAATGATGCTGTTGGTTTTTGGACTCTGTACTCTGCTAACCAGGCCCCAGTGCATGTGCCCTGACCCTTAAAATCTTGTTGAATAGGTTAAAACTTCTATGTGACACATTTAACTTACCTTTCAATCTCTAGTTTATGGTACCGAATGTACCCAGCACCTGTTAAATGTCACTGGAGAACTGCAGCTTACATGTGCATTTTAAAACTGCAAATTTGACCTTGTAGAATAAACCCTTCATCAGGCCTAAACCTGCCTTTTTAATACTTACAGTTCACCCCTATAGTAGGTCATTTGTGCCAGTGGGGCAGGGTAGAGGGCTTTTAAAAAGGCTTGCTCTCCCTTAGAAAAGCACTGAATTACATGATAACACCTTATAATGCATAATTTCAGTTTGGCAATATTTGAAACCATGATTCAAGGATTCAAATTAATCTTAATTTAAAACGCAAACTAATGCTCAAGTTGGATTTTAAATTGCTATTTTGAAAATGTCACTTTTAGAAAGCTGTCATTTTCCTACCCTAAGCCTGTAGTGGCCCTTTCAGAGTTAATCCCCAGCTACCACCTGGCAGACAACTGGCCCTCTCCAAGAAGGTGTGAATGGCTCCCAGAAAAGGGAACAAAAGGGCCTTGGAGGGGAGGAAGTGTGATTTCCTCCTGATAGGATGGCCCAGGGGTGTGTGCTCACTAAATGCACAAGCTTCAATGGGGCATCCCATGTCAAAGGCAGATGTAATTTGCACCTAGGACTGCCCAGCCATTGCCTAAGTTCACAGTGGTTCACAGTGGTTACTTGTTAAGTTGTTGTGCCATTGTGTTTCTTCATACACTGCCCTGAATACACACCCACTCCTGCCATTTTCCCCTCCTCAGGGCTTGCTCCCTTCCCACCCTGCCTCTTTGTGAGCCCCTCCCACTGCTACTTAGGAAGGGCGCTGCGAGTCTCTGTGAGCAGCAGCTGACCTCCTGGTCTGTGCGCCACAACCCATTGTCTGCTGCTCAGTGCAGTTGTCTAGTGACTCGTCTCCCATATGGGACCTCACTGGTTTGTGCTGCTGCCTCCCCATAGCCATAACTCTTCCTATATTTGGTAATATTTATTTTGACTTTTCGTTACTCTGATAATTGTTACTCTGCTATTTTTTTACTCTGTGTACTGTGGTGTATTGTTTTAATTAGTCCACAGGGCTCACAGTGGTTACTTGTTAACTTGTTGTGCCATTGTCTTTCTTTGTGTCCTGCCCTGAACACCCCCCACTATTTTCTCCTGCTCAGGCCTCGCTTCCTGCCTGCCCCACATCCCTGTTAGTTCCCCAGTGCTACTTCTGCATAGTCTCTGTGAGCAGAAGGTGACCTCCTGATCTGTGTGCTGCTCTCAACTGCCTGCTGTTTACTGCAGTTGTCTAGTGACTTGCCTCTGACCTGAAACCTCACAGATTCAGTCTTGCTGTCTCCCCATAGATGTAACTATGCCTATTTTTGGAAATATTTATTTTGTCTTTTCGTTACTCTGCTAATTATGGTGTATTGTTTTAATTAGTCCACAGGGTTCACAATGGTTACTTGTTAACTTGTTGTGCCATTGTCTTTCTTTGTGCTCTGTCCTGAACCCCCACCCACCATTTTCTCCCGCTCTGGCCTCACTCCCTGCCCGCCTTGCCTCCCTGTCAACCCCTACCAGTGCTATTTATGGAGGGCGCTGTGTGGTTTTACCGCTGGCACGCTAAAAGCAAGCCCATCAGCGCCCGTCAGTGCCTGGACCTTGTGCAGCACCAGGAACTCTGGATTTCCCTCCCTCATCAGTTACTCCACAGCAGAGATTCTCCACACACCTCCAACAGCTCATGCTGCCGCTGCTCCCCACGGCCCACAGAAGGTCCTTTCACTTGTCGCCACTACCAGTTCTCCTGCAACACAAGAACCCAAGCACATGCAGGCACCGCCTTCTACAGTGCATCCTGCTCCATGTTCGCTCCCCCTGCACAGAAATACACCATCACCTCACTCTCTCCAGACGTAGGCTTCCTCACAGAGAACTGGCTCAATGCTTCCACAACACCCGACATCACCGCAGCTACCCCTAACAGGTACAAGATCATCCACTTGGATCGCACAGACAGGCTCAGCAGCAGAATTGCCATTATTCACAAAGACACCTTCCGCTGCTCCACATCTACAGGATACAATGCTCAACTTAAGAAACATCTCCACTTTGTGATCAACTCAGACAGAAAAACCTTTATTAACAGAACCCTTGCTTACAGACCAACTGACGACGTAGAAAAGTTCTGCGAAACCATTCCTGAACTCATCGCCACCCAAGCCATTGACACCAAACGCTACATCTTCCTCCTAGATCTAAACTTCCACCTCGACGATCCGAAAAATGCAACACCACCAATCTCCTGGACTGCATGAACTTAACTAGACTCACCAAACTGTCACCGACCTCATGCACAATGCAGGACACATGCTGGACTCCATATTCACCTTTAGAAATACAATCTTTTATGACCATACATCAGCGCTCACCTGGACAGACCATTCCATCGTACACTTCACTTTCAAAGCAGCCCATGATTTCTCAGTCAGACCACCCCACACCTCCCATCATAGCTGAGGCAAGATATCCATAGCCCAATGGTGCAATGCTGCAGCCAGAAACTTCACCACATGGATCTCAAACAGCACAGGCATGCTCGACCCAGCAAACCAAGCAAACTCAACAACTGCTCCAACCAAGCCAGCTGGTATTCACCGGATCTTAGAAACACCAGGTGCAGGTGCAAACAGCTCGAAAGAAGGTGGCACTCCACCAAGGACCCCGTTGACCGATCCGCTTTCAAGAGCGTGCTTAGCCAATACCACAAATGCATCACCATCACCAGGATTCAAGCCCTAGTCTCCCGCATACAAACCAGCTCCACCGCAGCAAAGAGCTCTTCAAAATAGTAAAAAAATTCTCCAAACCCTCCGCATCACAGAACTGCAGCACCCCCTCAGAGAACTTATGCGACTCCCTTGCTGAACTTTTCCACAATAAAATAGCTACCATCTACAAAAACTTTGCAACCCAACCGTCCATCGCAGACACCATCAATCTTCTGAGCTCTTCAGATCCCCCACCAACTGTTCTATCACAAACTGGAAACTTATCTCCATGCAGAACACCTCATGAGATCTAGCCACTCTAGAGCCCCATGGACCCCTGCCCTCAACTCATGCTCAACCTAGGAATCAGCGCCATTGCCAGCAAACTCACTGACATCCTTAACTCTTTAATCAGCACAGCTACCGACCCGGAAGAATGGAAACATCCGGGAGTCAGACCCCTTCTCACAAAACCTTCCGTTGACCCCAACAAACACAAACACTGCGGGCCGATCTCCCTACTTCAGTTCTTAGCAAAAGTACTTGAAATCCATTAACCACCAGCTCATGATCTACTTAGAAGGCATCAGTCTCTTGGATACTTCACAATCTGGCTTCTGCACCAACCACAGCACAGACTCTGCCGTGATCGCAGCCATAGTCAATATCCACACCTCCTAGACCAAGGAAACTCTGCCATCCTCATCCTCCTTGACCTCTCTGCAGCCTTCGCCCCAGTCTCCCACCACACTCCCCTCACAAGTCTCCACCAAATAGGGATCAGAGGAAAAGCCCTGAAATGGATCACCATTTTTCTTTCAGGCAGACCACAGAGAGTCCACCTCATGCCTTCACCTCAAAGCCCAAGGACATTATCTGTGGCATCCCCCAGGGTTCATCACTCAGCCCCACCATTTTCAACACCACCATGAACCCCTTGGCCGACATCGTCAGAAACCACGGACTCAACATAATCTCCTATGCTGATGACACACAGCTCATCTTTGCGCTTTCCAAATTCCCCTCCACAATGAAATCCATCTTCCAGAACTGCATGAACGGAATTGCAATATGGATGGGCGACAGATGCCTCAAACTCAACACTAACAAAACAAAGGGACTACTGTTTGGTAACACCCCCTCATGCTGGGACAACTTTTGGTGGCAAGCCAAATTGGGATCCCCTCACACCCATACCAGAAACCTAGGTTTCATCATAGACAATAACATCAGCATGAAGTGCCAAATCAGCGCAGTGTCCTCCATCTGCTTCCAAATGCTCTACAAAATCTTCAAATGGCTCCCTCTCAACACCAGATGTACAGTCACACATGCCCTCATAACCAGCCGACTAGACTACAGCAACGCACTCTCCGCTGGACTCATCAGTACACTCACGAAAACACTTCAGATCATCCAGAACTCAGCCGGCAGACTCATTATTTACCTCCCTAAAGGAACTCACATCACTCCCCATCAAAGAAAGCTCCACTGGCTCCCCTTACACAAATGATACAACTTCAAGCTCCTGACTTTTGTGTACAAATCCCTGTACGACATAGGACCAGCTTGGCTAAATCACTGGCTGAACTTCCACCACCCTTCCAGACTCCTTTGCTCCGCCTCGCTCTCCCTTGCAAACACACCACAAAAAACACACATTTGCCATTGCATCTACAGTGGTTGCTCCTTCTTCTATCTAGCAGCAAAGGCCTGGAACAGCCTCCCCACACCTAACAACATCCCCACCCATTCAGGAGTTTACAAGAGGTCTAAATATATGGCTATTCGACTGAGACTTTCGTAGTGGCAACAGTGCCTGGATACCCTCACTGGTGATTAGTGCACTCTACAAATCCAAATGATTTGAGTAGCCACATTGGCACTAATCCCAGTGGGAAGAAAACCTGTTCCAGAAATGCCTTTTAGGGGGAGTTTCTCATTTGCCTAGAACATACGTCAGAGGTGTGTCCAAAGCTCTCTGCAAGAGGAGAAAGGTTCTGCCATATTGGTTTTAGGTAGAGAGGGGCAATGTGGAGTAACAAACAGTAAAACAAGAGAGGACATGCTGCAAAAGTGGGTAGAGACACCCCTGGCAGCCTTTACACCGTTGAGTAGAGACCTGCCTGGAGTATCCCCCACCCACAAACTGGCACTGGACATATAAGGGACACCCTCCATACCCTATTGCAAATACATCTGGACCTGTGGGAGACAGAAGAAACAGTGTACCTGCTGTCAAACCTGTGGAGAGAAGCCTCAAAGGACTAGTCCTGCTCCCCACCTGTACCCTGAACAGAAGAGTGGGATCCAAGGGCTAGTTGGCAGGAAGAAGCCTATATCTCCGCTGAGCTCAGCTGACTGGTTCCAACTGCATTTGCCCTGGACCATTCTGGTGGCTTCTGGGAGATTGGGTCCTAACACCCAAGAGATGCCCAAAAGGTCCTGGACACTTGGCTGGTGTTAGAGTGTACTCTTCCCCCTTCAAACTTGCAAGACTGGGCCCGAAAAAACCTTTCCCGAACTCTTTTGCAAAAACAACCAGAGCCTACCTCTGGACCAATGCCGAGCTGCAGCTGCCAGCATTGTACCTGCTGTCAGACTCAACTTACTAGATTGTCTGCCAGAAAGAATCCTGACTTCCAGAAATGTTTCCGAGGCTTAATGCAAGGTACTCCTCCAGGACAAATGCCGAGCAGCATCCTGCCCCCAACTACACCTTTCTGGGCCCAAACGTAAGACTTCACCACCTTGGAGCTTTCCCACCATTGACATCAAGAACTTCGAACTTCCCATCACAGCTGAGGCTCCCACGTAGGTCCTGCACTTCACCTGGCTGCCATAGTAAAGCCCCTCTTCTGATCTAGATGTAACCTCGACAAGCCGATAGTGTTGTTGGCCATGATTTTTCTTCAGAAAAATGACTATGTCAGACGTTAAACTTTCCTTTGGGACTAACCTGGTCGGTATGTCTGACCTGCACTCCATGGCCTTACCTTTTGACTTTGATGCAATCTAGCATGTCCATGGTTGACACTTTGTGCTTCTTAGCACTATAAATGCCTAAAATATAAAAAAAATCATAATTCTAATTCCCGACCTCAGCTTTTGTCATTTTGGTGTCCATTTGTTTGTTAAAATGTTCTCTATTTTTATAAATTGGAGAGGGATTTTTATTGTGCTGTGTTTTCTACGTTTTGACCGTTTTGGTACTGATAAATGCTTTACACATTTCTCCTAATTTAAGCATGTCAGCTCTTTGCTACAGCTACCTAGGTTTGAACTCAGATTTTAGGTTTTGAGACCTAATTGGACATATTAAGGAATAGTGCTGTTATTACTTAAAGAGGAATACCATTCACATACCTAATAATTCACTTTCTAAAAGGAATCCACGCTCAGCAGCTGGCCCTGAACTGGACCTTTAAACACTGAGTGGGGAAAAGTTGGTGGCAAAATGTTAATTATGCCAGAGCAGCTTTATGTAACACTACATAGTACTGGGCTAATTCCCCTTAAAGACCAATTTAAAAACTGTGTGAAAACTGAAATAAGTGACCTGTGGTTTCTTTTATATTCATGTGTTTGTTTGGTAGTTGCTGGTTTAACTTTCTCTTTTAATGTGAATAAGCATATTGTAAATGTTATTGTTTGTTCATCCTTTCTGATTTATATGGTACGTGTTGGACCTGGCATCTTTTGGCGTGTTTCCCCTGTCTTTTTGCCCTCTGACCTGTTTCTTATGGTATGATAGACTTTGTTTTTGCTGATTTCTTGTCTCTTTTTACTTTACCACTGCAGATCAGTGCTAAAGTGCAAGTGCTCCCTGTGTAAATTGAATTGGTAATTGGTTTATCCATAATTGGCATATTTGGTTTACTAGTAAGTCCCTAGTAAAATGCACTATGTGTCCCCAAGGCCTGTAAATCAAATACTACTAGTGGGCCTGCAGCTCTGCTTGTGCCAACCACATGGGTAGCCTTGTAATCATGTCTCAGACCTGCCACTGCAGTCTGGCACTGCCGATTCGACCTTGCAAGTGTACCCACCTGCCAAGGCCAAACCTTTCCTTTTAGTACATATAAGGCACCCCTAAATTAGGCCCTAGGTAGCCCCATGGGCAGGGTGCGGTGTTCTTGAAAGGCGGGACATGAACTGGTGTGTTTTACATGTCCTGATAGTGAAATACTGCCAAATTTGTTTTTCACTATTGTAAGCCCTATTTCTCCCATAAGTCGACATAGGGATTGCCTTTAAATATATTTTAAGTGCAATTTCCCATTGGGAGTGGATAGAGATATGGAGTTTTGGGTCTCTGAACTCACAATTTAAAAATACATCTTTTGGTGGAGTTGGTTTTTAGATTGTCTGTTTGAAAATGCCACTTTTAGAAAGTGGGCTTCTTCTTGCTTAACCATTCTGCGCCTCTGCCTGCCTGTCTGTGGAATCCTTGCCTGCGTCAGATCGACAGTTGGGGTGTTGAGGTGTAGCCTGCATATCCTGATGAGTCTCCTGGGCTAGAGTGGGGAGGGAGGAGTTGACACCTACACCTGAAAGAGCTGTGCCTCTCCTCACACAATGCAGTCTCTGGCCCCCTGGAGTGTGTCTGGAGCCAGGCGTGGGCAAGACAGGATCTTGTCAACAACAGAGACTTTCCTTTGAAGTTTGCCTACTTAAAAGGCAGAAAGGGGCATAAGTAGTAGACCCAAATCCCCAGACTTTTGGAACACTTCTGGATCAAGAGGAACCTCTGCCAAAATGAAGAGCTGAAAAGCTGGAGGAGGAGTACTGCCCCTTGGCTGGGTGTGCTTTTCTTGGCTGGCCTGAAGTTGCTGCTTCTGCCTTAAAGAGGACTAAGACTGGACTTTGCTCCGTATCCTGCTTGATAACTTTCTCCAAGGGCTTGAAGTAGAGCTTGTCTCCTGTTTGAAGCCTCATGGATATCAAAGACTTCAAATTCATCTGCCTACAGCACTGGGAACTGTGTGCTTTGTGCTGCAACAGAAGAAAAACCACCACAACGCCGTCAACTACCCCACTGTGACCGGCCGCTGCTGCAGGGAGCCATGCCCAGTTTTGCCCCACAAGCCTGGTCTCACCTGCACTGCCACCTAACGCCATCACCAAGCCACTGCTTGCACTGTGATCTGTGGGCCCCGCACTCCACAATGCCTTGCTCACACTGCAGCCTTACCATCTCTGACGACGATGCTGTACGCTGGCACTGGCACACTGCCTGCACCGTGGGCTGAGAACACCGCTTGTGAGATACACCAAGCACATTCCTGTCCCGCTCTGCAGCTCCGGTCCACTGACGCCAGCACCATTGACTCCAGCATTATCAACAGACGTCCCTGTCTGCAGCACGACCTGTGGATGCCGCACAGAGCCCACCCTTCCTTGGGCCTACCGACTACAGCGCTTCAGCAACATTGACATCGCTGCCTGCATTGTGAGCTAGAGACACCGCACGTCGCACCACCCCACTTCACTCCACAGCCCTTGTCTCACTGTGGCTGGAGGCTGCCATCACCGACCAGCTCCCTGCACCATGACCTTTGGGCACCGCATGCCCCACCGTCCTGCTACGCACTGCAATCCTGACACCATCAACGCCACCGCTCCTGACTTCGTCATCAGTCCAGAGTGTGATCTGCAACACGTATCATTTCAAGGACCCTATAACCCCTGCACAACCTCCGGAACCGACGTGTGCGACACCAGCAGCGCTGCACTCCGGATCTCATCACGGGGGTCACGATGCCCTGCATTTCCAAGGTACTGTTTGCAAGTCTTCCCAACAACATAGCTGGTCCGCTCTGCTGTGGCCAGTCTGAACTTTTGTTCACGATGACGTGATAGCCCCAGATAGAGCTATCGGCTTCAGGGAACAGTATTTTTAAGTTAATTCTTGCAAAATTCATTTCCTTATTATTGTATGTTGGATTTTTCTCATTTTTGTCTTGCTCAGATGGGCACAGATAAATATTGGTCATTAATTCCAAAACTGGTGTGGTGTCCTTTTGTAGTTTTTTCACTGTATTACTGTGTGTTTTGTGCAAATACTTTACACAGTGCTTCTGAGATAATCCTGGCTGTTCATGTCAAGCTACCAAGGGGGTTAGCAGGGGTTGTCCGAGCTGGGTATCTCCCTTATCCTGACTTGAGTGAGGATCCCTACTTGGACAGGGTACAAACCGACTGCCAACTAGAGACCCCATTTCTAACACTGGTTGTCAGTGGTGAGGAAATGACTTGCATTTGCCCTTGCCCTACAGTGAATGGTGTACAGTAGTACCATATTGCAGACCACTATGTACCACATACAGGTTTTTTGGTTTTGGATTTTTCCTTTGATCTATTTTTCATCTTGAGTTCAAGTTGAACTAACTACCCCATCATGTCTCAGTCAAGAGCATCATCAGTTGCATTGATGGATTTGGTTTTTGAGGAGGATAGGTTGGAAACCTTTGCCCTGAAGGAACTGAAGTCAGTTTGTAAAAGCCTCAAAGTACAAGTTAGAGGCCTCACCAGGAAGGAGGAGCTACAAAAGGCACTGAGGGCCCAGGTAGCAGTCAGAAATGCCAGTGGGCATTCTGAGGATCCATCTGGGTAGACCGTGGAGCCAAATCCAAGGGAAGATGTGCTAGGGTGCAGGAGTTGCTGGGGGAGGTACCCTCTAGGCCAGGCAGTAGTGGTGGTTTAAAGGGCCTGACTCCAGAGAAGCTAGACGACAGGAGAGAAGCCAGGAGACATCAGATAGAGTTGGACAGGATAAAAATGGAGGAGAGGAAGATGTTCTTAGATCATGAGCTCAGAGTAAAGGAGCTTAATCAAATGAGTAGATCCAGCAGTGATGGTGGCAGCAATACCTCAGTGCACTCTGGTTAAATAGCCACATCCCCAGGAATGTAGGAAGGGAATACAAGAAGGGAGATGATATTCAGAGGTGGTTTCAGGTATATGAGGCATCTATCCACATGGACAGGGTTCCTTAGAAGAAGTGAGGAGCAGGATTGTGAACCACTTCACAGAGGAGGGGAGGGATACTTTGTTATTTGTGGGTAACGAGTACAACCTCACCTATTCTGACATGAAGGAGGCCCTTCACACCACGTATGGTCTCACTCCTGACGTATAGGGATCAGAGTAGGGGAAGTAAGAAAACTGACTCACAGGCCTGCTCAGAATGTGTGGATTCTTTTTGCATGGCACTGGATGGTTGGGTGAAGGGCAGTGATGTCACATATTTTGTACAACCTAATTGCATGGGAGCACTTGTATAGTCTGTGTTTTGCAGAGCTGCAACAGCACTTAACTGATAGTAAGCGGACTGACCCCAGGAAGCTTGCTATGGACTCAGACCACAGGCTCAGTTCCAGGGTCCACAATAAGGAGTATGGGAGGGACTCCGTCAAAGGTGGGTAGGGTCTCCAGCAACCGAGTGGGGGGAGGGAACAATGGTATACAAAAGGAGTTCTCCAGAGTGCCCCAATCTAGTATCCAGGGTGAAAATCCACCCCCGCCAGGAGATAAGAAACCATGGCCCATATTTAAGGAAAAATAACAGTGCGCAACACTGCGCCAAAATTGGCAGCATCAGGCTCCGTTATTTTCACAACGCAGGGATACGCCGTATTAAATTGAATACAGCGCACCCCTGTGTTGCCCCCTGCGCCAGTGCTAAATTTGCAGCCGAGCGCCAACGCAGCCACCCTTGTGCCATGGTGCAAGGATGGCTACATTGAGGGGGAGATTGTTTTCGAGCAGGAAGGGACACCCTCCTACACAAAAACAATCTTTCAAGACGATTTGCTCTTTCTACGTGTGCTGCAAAATGCAGCACAAAGAAAGAGCAAAAAACAAGGAGAAATAAAAGTATTGCTAACGGCACCCCTGGATTTTAGAGCTGCCTCAGGTTTATGAATACTCATAAATCTGGGGCAGCGTCAAAATGCCATCGGTTTTGTGTGGCCCGCCCATTCAACACCAATTGCACTCCCTTTCCACGCAAAGTGCAGCGTATGAAGGGGCCATATTTACAAGGTGGCCACAAGAAGTGACTTAATGCCACCTTGTAAATATGGTGCAGAGCATAGCACCACCAGAGCTTATCTCATTTATCCAGACTAGAGTGAGGGTTCCTACTTGTACAGGCTGCCTAGAGATCCCCTTTCTAACAGTACGCTTTTGAGGCTGGGATTTTTGCATAAGTGTGCATCATAAGTACATAAATCAAACAAATTAAAATGGATATAGACAAAGGTGCTGATGAAAATGTGATTATATTCTTCACAAGTTTTTCAGGTTAATAGGTTAGATTATTTTACTGCACTGAGTAACATTACATTAAATACACACTTCTGTATATATGAGCTTCCTAAGTAAAATTTATTTTTTAACATCTTATCTTGCTCAAATCAAAGAACTTGGAAAGTTTCGAATTTGTGACATCGAGTTAACCGTTTTTGTCAGCAATGGCCAGTCAGCTTCCAGAGCTATCCTGTTCCGACAATACCATCAGTAAATCAAGATGAAAATAATGCTGTTGTCTAATGCACCACATGGGCCGAAACATGATGGTCTGTTACTGGCATGGTACAAAACCTAGTGCTTGCTTAACGCACCATCAGGCTTAAAGTACATTTCTTTAACCCAATATTTCTCTGACTTGTTGCTTCATTTTTATTATTAACTCCAACAGGGGTTATTTTTGTAAATTATATAAAGGCAGTGATATTTCTGTTAAAAGCCATTTTGGTTACAAAATTATGGTATCCCACCCTGGTCTATATATTTTCCTTCCTCTCCCCCACACCCGTTTAGCACAAAAAAACAATGTGCTATGTTCTATTCTCAGACCTAATATGGGATAACCTGTGATCCCTTAAATTGTTAGATGTCAAGCTGCAGCGTCGGTCTCTCTTTGTTGCCTCCGACAGTTATGGACATCAGTGGCTCAAAACAGTAATGTCTATCAATGGTCACGGCTGCCCTTCAGTGATCCAAGACAGTAAAAAGCATCAATATACCCAGGGTGTATTAATGTCCCCTGGCAGTAATGAGCGCCAATGGCCCTAGACAATAAAATGTGTTAATGCCTTCAGGCAGTGCACACATCAAGTGCAAATGATCATTCAAAAGTAGTTCCGAAAGTAGTTCAATTCTCAAACACCTGATATTCCCAACACCCACTAATAATGTCCAAATGCTACTTTGTTTCCACACGTTACTATACTATTATATTGGTAAATGCTACACAGTTGCCATTAATTCTACCCTAAGGTCCTCAGATGAGAACCCCCTGAAGGCTCCTCAGCCTATAAAGGTGCTTTTAAAATCATACCCACTAATGACCATTACTTCTTGGCTAGCCTGCTTTAACATGCTCCATTTACTTCATGTAGTCTCGAAATTCCATTGGTGAAGAACCTCTAGATCCCCATTTGAAAGGAATCTTAGATTCTACTCCGTAGAAATATGTTACCCGCCTGGTGAGTTTTAAATTGCACAATTTTCCTCAGCGTTTCTTAAAATCATATCCAGATTAACTAATAGTAAAATCCTGGTGTATGCAAAAATATGATAATATTTCCACAAAAATCCTATGGGAGAATGGCCAAGACCCCCTGTGAAGTTGTATGTCACCCCAACCACCTTTTAGCACAGGCTTGGTAGCCCCTCATGAACTCTGTCAGTACTGTTTCCTATCCCTGTGTCTGCACTCACTGTCAGTCCTGCCTGCCATCTCCTGCATCTGCATTCACTAAATTCCATTTTTGTCAGTTGAGGTTGGACACGTTTCACTTTGTTCATTGATTTTAGCCCAGATGTGTCTTCATACCTGCGTGAGGGCAGCCATCCATCATTCATAGGCATGGATCCCACCCTTTCCTCATTTGTCATGCAGTAGGAGTGGATGCAAACATGTGTGATTTAGTGCCTTGTCTTCAGTAATGGTAAGTGTTATAATGCTAATCTTGTGTTATTTTATTGTACTAATACCCCTTGTCACACTAGCCTCCCCCACCGTGACACTTCCGGTCCTAGCTGCAGACCTTTAGAAGTGGAGCTGCTGTATCTGTTCCTTGTGTAACTGTTCCGAAAGACTAGCAGGGTTCTTGCTCCCTTGCAAAATGAATCCAAATATTCAAGTCAAGGGCAAGGGGAGAAATATGTGCTTACAGTAAAGGCAGTTATGGGCTGTATGGCGTTAAAACTGGCCCTATCTTCATGCCCTTAACCTTAATGCCACAAACATGGATTGATATGCGAACAATGAATGTTAAAATGTGTGTAATGCGTGTCAGCCATTTAGGGGCATATTTGTACTCTGTTTGAGCCGAATTTGCGACAAAATGTTTGACGCAAATTTGGCGCAAACATAACACCATATTTATACTTTGAAGCCCAACCCAGCGAATGTCAAAATTCAGCAGTGTTTCTGGATTTGGGAAACCGCCTTGCGTTAATGACATGCAAGGTAGGTGTTCCCTTCCAAAAAATGACTTTAAGGCCTGTGCACCTTATTTATACTCCCGTGTCATTTTGACACACAGGAGGGGACGGGCCTTAAAAAATTGCACACAGTCTGGTTTGTGCAGTTTTTTAACGCCTGGGTCAGGGCAGGCGTTAAGGTACCTGTGGGCTCATTTCCATGGTCTCTGACCATCGAAGCACTCCACAGGTGCCCTTACCTGCCCCCAGGGACACCCCCTGCCACCCTCGCCCATCCCTGGAGGACACCCATGGATGGGGGGACCAATCCCAGGTAAGTACAGGTAAGTTGAGGTAAGTATTTTTTTTTTAAAGTGGCATAGGGAGGCCTAACTTGGGCATGGCTATTAGGCAGGGGGGCATGACTCCTGTCTTTCCTAAAACAGGAGTCATTTCAATGGGGGTTGTGCATCAAAAAATGGCGCAAGTCCGGTTAGAGCCATGATTTTTTACTCTAATCTGACTTGCACCATTTGTTGACGCATACCCCCCATTCTTCCCTATGCCTGCGCTGCCCGGTTAGAGTCATTTCTTTTTTACTCTAACCAGCCTGCAGCGCCGGCTAACGTCAATTCATAAATATGGTACCCACCTGGCGCGTTGGAATGGCGTTAGCAGGCAGTACATTTTTTACACAAACCAGCACCAGCGCTGGTTTGCATCAAAAAGTATAAATATGGGCCTTAGTTCCTTTTCTTTCACATGTTTTGATAAAGTTCCATTCCCCAAGAGAGATAGCTGTTTCATCATCCTGTGTTCCTGTGCATTGTATTACTCTTGCATAGTGCATACTTTGATTAGCACCAAATGTTTATGAGGGGCTTTGATTGAGAACACTGGTGCTGTGGCTGAAGGCAAAGCAAAGTACAGGACAGTGGGTTAGTCTCTCTGCAGAGCACACAGAATAATGGTCATGTATTCCAGCTGCAACTGAAATTCAATGTAAATGTATTTGAAGGGGTGCGTAGAGGTCAAAATATTTAGAAGGCAAAAGCAAAATGTAATAGAGTGCTTAAATGTGAACAAGTGCAGTATTTTTTGGGTGGTAAAATGAGGGAGAAGCGAGGGCGTGCATTCGGGGGAGAGGGAAAAGAGGGTGCTGAAGAGGAATGAGAGGAGGTTGAAAATGTGCGGATGGATGAGATGTGAGGCGAAAAAGGACATACATAGCTAACGTCAAGCACACATAACTGAAGGCCATGCTCCGTATATAGGCCTCAATAATATTTGATTCACAATCTCAGAATTTAAAACATTCCCAATGTTAATTATTTATAACCAATCATTGTTGTTACTCATTTATCTTAAACTCATTTATTTTAAGCTAACAACCACTGGCAAGGCCAATAGTACTGAAAGGTTTTAGGTGTATGTCAGTTGTTGTGTTATATTTCAGGATGCAGTAACATCTCAGAGAGAAACCAAAACACAGGCTGGGTGGCACACTATGGGAATCACAGAAATTTATTTTACATTTTACGTTGTCCCTTTCAGAGAGCCTCCACTTTATTCATCCCACTTAAAGACCTGTCTGCAATTAGTTCTGTATGACTGATTGCAGCCAGCAGCTGTGGGTGCTTCCCAATGCCTGTTTTTCTTCCAAGTTGATGCTGCATGCAGTGCAAGACACTGGGCAACCACACACTTTAACCCGGTGGGTGCCCAGTACGAGCTGGTCTCGTTCTCGGCCACGGTTCCCGTGTGCCGGGGACGAGACCAGCTGATCCTCCACCCGGCCCACGGGGGGAGCTCCTACCTTTCACAGGCACCTGGCCCACCTACACAAGTGAGGTATAATTTTTATCTGTAGATTAAGGGAAACTTTGGGTGGTAGGAAATTTGTGCCAGTGCGGTGACCCCACACAGAAATTTGAGGAAAATGTGATTTTTTACCTAAAGTTGACGTTTGCTTAGGATTCTGGGTAAGAAAACACTGGGGAATCCACGTATGTCACATCTCTCTGGACTCCCTTAGGTGTCTAGTTTTCAGAAATGTCTGGGTTTGGTAGGTTTTCCTAGATGGCTGCTGAGCCCAGGACCAAAAACGCAGGTGCCCCCACAAAACTGGTAGTTTTGTATTTGATAATTTTGATGAGTTCACGTTGTGTTTTGAGGCATTTCTTTTTGCGGGCACTAGGCCTACCCACACAAGTGAGGTACCAGTTTTATAGGGAGACCTGGGGAAATGCTGGTTAGAATGAAGCTTGTGGCTCCCCTCAGATTCCAGAACTTTGCAGCACTGAAATGTGAGGAAAAAACATGTTTTTTGCCAAATGTTGAGGTTTGCTAAGGATTCTGGGTAACAGAACCTGGTGAGAGCCCTACAAGTCACCCCATTCTGAATTTCCCTAGGTGTCTAGTTTTCTGAAATATCCATGTTGGCTAGGTTTTCCTAGGTGCCAGCTGAGCTAGAGGCCAAAATCCACAGCTAGGCACTTTGCAAAAAACAGGTCAGTTTTCTTTGTGAAAATGGCATGTGTCCATGTTGTGTTTTGGGGCATTTCCTGTTGTGCGTACTAGACCTACCCACACAAGTGAGGTACCACTTTTATCGGGAAACTTGGGGGAATGCTGGGTAGAGGGAAATGTGCTGGCTCCTTTCAGATTCCAGATCTTTCTATCACCAAAATGTGAGCAAAAAGAGTTTTTTTTGTCAAATTTTGAGGTTTGCTAAGGATTCTGGGTAACAGAACCTGTTGAGAGCCCCACAGGTTACCCCAAAATCCACAGCTAGGCAATTTTAAAAAAACACATCAGATTTCAATGTAAAAATGTGATGTGTCCATGGTGTGTTTCCTGTTGCGGGCATTAGGCCTACCCACACAAGTGAGGTACCATTTTTATCGGAAGACTTGGGGGAACACAGAATAGCAGAACAAGTTATTGCTCCTTGTCTTTCTCTACATTTTTGCATTTCAAATGTAAGACAGTGTGCAAAAAAGACATCTATTTGAGAACGGCCCTGTAATTCACATACTACCATGGGGATACCAGAATTACGAGATGTGCAAATAACCACTGCTTCTCAACACCTTATCTTCTGCCCATTTTGGAAATACAAAGTATACAATGAAAACCCATTGCAAGGTGCAGCTCTTTTATTGGCTTTGGGTACCTAGGGTTCTCGATGTACCTGCAAGCCCAATATATTCCCGCAACCAGAAGAGTCCAGCAGACGTAACGGTATATTGCTTTTGAAAATCTGACATTGCAGGGAAAAATTACAGACTAAAAGGTGGAGAAAAACTGCTGTTTTTTTTTTACCTCAATTCCATTCTTTTTTTTATTTCAGCTGTTATTTTCCATAGGAAAATCTTGTAGGATCTACACAAATACCCCCTTGCTGAATTCAGAATTTTGTCTACTTTTAAGCATTGGTTTCACACCCATTTTTGTCACTAACTGGAAGGAGGCTGAAAGCACAAAAAGTAGTAAAAATGGGGTATGTCCCAGTAAAATGCCAAAATTGGGTTGAAAAATGTGTTTTTCTGATTTAATTCTGCCTGTTCCTGAAAACAGGGAATAAGGTCATTTTAGCACCACAAACCCTTTGTTGATGCAATTTTCAGGGAAAAACCCACAAGCTTTCTTCTGCAGCCTTTTAAAAAAAATGAAATTTTCGCTTTATTTTGGCTAATTTCTTGGTCTCCTAGAAGGGAACCCATAACCTCTGGGTACCTCTAGAATCCCTAGGATGTTGGAAACAAATGACGCAAAATTGGCATGGGTAGCTTATGTGGACAAAAATGTATGAGGGCCTAAGTGCGAACTGCCCCAAATAGCTAAAAAAAGGCCTGGCACCTGAGGGGGAAAAGGCCGCTGGTCCACGGCACCCGAGGGGTTAAGCTTGCTCCCTTCACTGGCTAAATAAAAGTGATACCCAACTTTTACACCCCACCACTTTCAAATGTCACTAGCCGGCACGACTGGCTTTTTGTTGCTACCTCTTTAATTGATCTACATCATGACAGATCTGAAAGTTCACTTTCTCTATACCCTCCCTGGGCTATGCGTGGCTGAAGTTTAGTAATAATAAGGTTACCCTACTGAAGCCAAAGTGATTGGCATCAGCTGTCAAGCAAGGGTGTCTGGGCTTAGTGCAAGCAAGGAAATTCTCTCTTCTCCGTGATAAAACTACATCCACAAATTGGGGCTTGGTGACCCCCCCTCACACTCTTGTGCCTCGGTGGCACTTTGCAAGCTCCGCTACAAATTGGCAATGCCAGTGCTTAATTAAGGTGAAAATGAGACACACAAAACAGAAAACGGTCCACCCACAATGTCGTTGGAAAGCCACAGCGCCATTTCCGCTCACGGTGGCTGATTTTATAAAGCACATTCAGGGCGTTGCTCAGTGCTGCTTAAATAAACTGACTCACACAGTCAGCTACCTTTGTTAGAGAGGTGGCATCCTTGAGCCTGACGCCTTTGAGGAGCTCCCAGTGAACAGGGGAAACATGTCAGCTGCTGGAAAAGTAAGCAAAATCCATTCATATCTAAGGGGTGTGTGCTTTGAAGTGGGAAATCTCACAGAGAACGTGTTTAATTTAGAAAGAAGTTTACTTTATGCATGAGATAGTTATATACTGCAAACGATAACATGTTCGCTTCCCAAATGACATGGACTTCAATTAGGAGTCGCCAGGTGTTGCGGATCCCACCCTAGGCGTGCGCGTTTGAGTCCCTTGAAATCGCTCTTGCCGCGCCCAGTTCAAGTTCCATGCGGCTCGAAGTACTGTTCCGGTAGCCCCTCAGCATCAAATAGGAGCGAGCGAAGGGCTACAAGGGTTCACACCTTTTATGTCGCAAGATGGTAACGCCCCTTAATAATTTGCGCTATCATTAGAACTTTGGTGAAATAGGGTCCATGCTAAATAAAAATAGAGTGTTCCGTAGACTCGTCATTAGGGGAGGCATATATACAGCATGTGAGGGGAAGTTAGAAATACTGATCCTGCAGGACGATAATTAGATATTTGAGGGTTGCGCATTTCCTCCATATCAAATAAAATGTAACTGCAGCCCTTAGTGCACATTTTTTGTAAGATGTGATAGATTTTGCTTTGTTCATTTTGAAAACGTTATCAAGAAACACCAATACCACCGCTAAAATACCAAAATGCAAAATAAAAAAAGATTTTCCTTTTCGATGACTAAATTAGGCATTAGAATTGCTATAACTAGTCGAGAAAATGGAAATTTCATAATTTTCTTGCCAAACTTTGACCTAAGAAGTGAGTGAAATATCGGAAAAAGCATTACAACACACAAAGGTCCAGAGAGGAAGGGGGAGTTTGGGCAAGCTATTGGCCTTGTAAATTCATAACTGGACTTTTCTTGTAACATAAATTGGTCAACCCTGCCTCATAATTTAGTTTTTTTCCTGCCACATAATTCCAGTGCCCCTGCATATAACTAAAGCATTTCCATTTACTTTCTTCCTATGTCTGCAGCCAAAAAAGAAAATGTTGCCATTTAGCATCCTAATTTAAATTTGCCATGCTAATTCCAAAAAAATACCACTTTTACCACAGCACCATCAGAGTTGCTGACTGGCTAACACAATTTCCAAAAAAAAGACATAAGACAGCCACAGAGCCGAAATAAACTGGAAGGGTCACCCAAACATATCAAGAGTGTTCAAACAGTCTTAGTGTAATAAGGATGCTAAATTGGCCTTAATTATGTTCATAATTGCAATAAGGAGAGATTAATAAAATATATAATAATTATCATGTAAACCCAATTAAAACCTTTATCAGAAATAATCTTTTAGCATTAGACTGTAATGCTCAGAATAGCCCCTAGAGGACACCACAATGGAAATAGCATTGGCAAGAATCATGGTTTTGTAACCATGTATGTAGCTCCTAGAGAAAATAACCACTCAAAAAAAAAGTCAGCAATGCACTGTAACCATATATTTAGGCCCTAGAAGGCATAGCACTTTAAACATTTTTAGGGCTAACAGGCCTACTGCAATGAAATTACAAATATGGCCCTTAAAACACAAACTACTCCCAGCTATAAAACAAAAGTTCCCCCCGTGAGAGCGCTTAAACAGACACTGAATGGTGGGAGTGGTTATTATTTTGGGGTCCACAGTAGCCTAGTATGGGGACACAGCGATGATGTAGCCAGAAGGACACGTTGTTGTGAACATTTTCATGGAGGTCCCATTGTCCTAGGACCACCACAGGTTGAGTTATGAGCAAAAATGTTTTCTAAAAGAAATGGTCTGCAAAGCATTATGGGGCAAGTTTCCCGAGTGCAGTAAATATTGTAGCATCAGCTCTCCAGCTTTGTCGGAGAGGATTTTCTGTGTTTTCTAACTAAAGAATTTATCAATTACAAGTGTGTTTGTGAAAGCTCTGGAGTGTAAAGGGGAGAGCCAAAAGAAATGACTCTGATTAGGTAACAGTGTGAACAATGTGACCAGCGCTTCACTACTGCTGATGGAGTTCGCAATGGTGTTCTGCGCTGTTCACGCTCTGAGTGCCATGGCCGCCATGGAGCATGAAGGACAGAGACAAAAGAAAAAAAATAGTTTGTCCAGGATGAAGTATATGGGCAATCATGCAATAATCCATTTAACAGGGTCAGTCTGGAAGGCAGTAACAAAACCACCCGGGGGGGGACAAACATAAAGCATTTATAGATGACATCAAGGGATTTTTGAAAGGCAAGCCCATGAACGAGTGAAAGTGATGGGCATGACATGGGCGTGGTTAAAAGTCCACAGAATACTTACAACAGGTCGAGAAGCGCTTGCACGCTTGACCTAAAAACTGTAGACTCCGATCACTGATCAAAAACACTTGTTCTCATATTATGCACTGGCTAGGTTCCTAAAACACAGCTCGGTAAAAGGTTATGTGGCCCTTTTGACCAATTCAATGTTCACAAATGCTGATAAACTACATTCTGATTAAACAGGAAACATCTACAACTTGTGACTATATTTCTAAAATGAAGGAATATCATGGATGAACTGTTACAACACAAATGCAACTAATAAATCATGTTGTTCATTGCCCATGTGATTTACAAAACTTCGATCTTTTGTACTGATAGTTCTAGGTGAGCATTGATTTTATATGGTCTTAACGGAGGTAACTGTGTTCCCCAAATTAACTGTTTATTAGAGGAATTAATTGAGTGTGTTGGTGTGTTATTGATAAATATGACATCTCATCTTTGCTGGTTTTATCGTTAATGATCATGATGTAATGTTTTAATTAATTGTGAAAATACATTATAGAGATGAAGGGATTGTGCAAAACGTGATTCCCCACAATGGTAGATTCCTTGCAAAGGTTAACTGATGATGTTTGAGATTCTGATTTCTGTAGTCAAGTGTTAAGATGGTAAGAACAAGGTGCAGCTTTGCCCAGTGTAGGTGTTGAAATGAAAAAATAGCGAAACAGTGCAGTCCCAGATTGCTCAACATAATTTGCCTCTTCCTTCTGCATAATTTTGTAAAACCTGACACATAATTCGTCCCGTCTTTGCTGCATAATTCTACTTGCTCTGGCAAGGAGCAGTACAATCCACAATACAGTGTACTTTTTAGTATTAGGCCACAAGCACATTACTGAGAATTCTCAATGAGTTCACAATTACATTTCATTGCATTCAGTGATCTAAGGAATGTAATCCATAATTTATAATCATTTTATTTCAAGGTACTTTATACTCACAGGCCAACTGTTTTCAGAAAATGTCAGATAGTGTGATGACGCCACATGTACTGTTTGAGAAGCCTGTGCCAAAGGGATGGCAATCACTTTACAGATGCACTACTGCACACAGCGCCCCTTCCCCACACCACTTTTGAATTTTCATCTTAAGTGTAGAATACAATCAACACAAAGCAACTGTCTGGAAAACAAAATAAAACTCCACCAAACAAACAAAACACAAAAAAGGAAGCAAAGGAGATTGTCCTAAGTAAATCACACAAACTTAAAGCTGTCCTACCAGAAAACTACTGACGTGTCAGAAATGTTGAAGAACGTCATGATCAAGCCCATCTGGTCCGGATAGCCTAAAACATAATTTACTAGCATCATAAAGTTGATAAAACTAGAATCTATTTTCTTTTATCTAGTGCGCACGCCAGGGCGAGTCGCCTGACATGAAGCCTGCAGAGCAGGAATGCATTATGGATTGCAAGTTTCAACACTGCTTGTGTGTTTCAGAGGGGGCTGGGCAAGTGCCCAACGATCTATTGCTTTCACTAATCATAGTGCACACTGGGTTTAATCTATCCTTTTTAAGGCAACACCCTCCGTCGCAGACATGAAATGTGCCTTTATCTATCAGTTTGCAGTCAACCACTGCTAGGGATCCAGAGGAAAAGAAAAATGAGTTAGAGATATTGGTGTTGTAAATTCTTAGCTGGACTGTTCTTGCTACATAATTTGGACATGCCAGTGTCTAGCTAAATAAAAAACACCTAAAAAAGGAGGAAATGTTAGCAATAAGCAACACACTTAAACATAGCAGCGCGGGCATTTTTGGCAGTAAGAATCAGAAGGAGACATGGCAAGTGTGCTTTCTGCCAAGTACCACCCTGGAGAGGCATATGGTGGAAATAACGCTTGCACAGCTTTCTCAACCAGAAAATGAAAAGCAGACCATTAGTTGACATAAGTGAGACGATTCAAAGTGGCATGGCCGCCATAAGCATCAGCACCAAGGAGAGACACAAACGGAAAAAGAAGTGCGCTTACAGTCAAACATATCGGCAGTCATGCAAGTATCAATGTAACGGAGCAGTCTGCAAGGCGGCAACAAAACCTCCCCAAGGCGGGACCACCGTAAAGCATTTACCAACGATATTAAAGGATTTTTGAAAGGCAAGCCCACGAATGAGTGACAGTGATGGGCTTGAGGTGGGCGTGGTCAAAAGCCCTCAATACTTACAAAAGGTCAAAGTAAAAAAAAAAAAGAAAAACAGGAAACAACCCTGCAGCATAATTTGGTCCTGTCTGCCAAATAATTCCAGTGGCCCTGCATGTAACTAAAGCACTTCCATTTACTTTCTTCCTTTATCTGCAGCGATAAATACAAATATTGCCATTATTTATTATATTTATTTATATTATTATGCACAAAATTACCAAATTGATGCACAAATGCATGCACCGAGGTGATGTGTAATTTTCAGAATAAACAGGAGTTAAAACAGCCATAATTTTACAAGACAGTTTGTTTAAAACTAAAATTGGAGTACTGTTTTTTTTAAATATCAAACTGATGTGTGACCAAAGCATCCAGATCTAGATGTTTGTTGATGGCAAAACTCCCAGGCTATAAACATATGAATGTGTACTAATGGAGCAAATTATGTTGCCAAGCTATATAGTTACTGGCATTTCAAACAAATATTGAGATGCAGCATGAGCAGGTGGCTTTTTACGCAAACTGGGTATGAAAGAAAATGGTAACAATCAACTAGAATGTAATTTGTCATCAGCTCCGCGGCTACGGTTTGACAGCCCATAAAACGCAAAGGCCCATCAGCCTATACATTAGTAAAGCAGTTTACAAAATTATTTGTGATGGGTTAATCTTTAATCGTATTGAGTTGTAAATGGTGTCCCTGCAGTTTGTTTGTTCCTATGAACTTAGTTGAATGAAGCTCAGCTTCCAGTGCGATCGGAAGAGAAATGCAAAGCATTTTTACTAGGCCTTTTCTGCCCCCCCGGGGGCAGATTGGCCTATTATAATTAGGCCAATCTGCCCCCAGGGGGGGCTGAAACCTCTAGGCGCCAGGGATAATTTTTGTTGTTGTTGTTTTTTAGAGGTGAGGAGCAACCCCTTAGGCAAGGGTCGCTCCCCTGGGGGCCAAATGTTATTTAGACCATTTCTGCCCCCCTTGGGGGCAGATCAGCCTATTTTTGTTAGGCCAATCTGCCCCATGGTGGGCAGAAACCACTAGTCACCAGGGCGTTTTTTTTGAAGGCCAATTTCATGCAATGGGAGCAACCTCTTAGGCAAGGATCACTCCCCGGGGGAGCAAATTTATTTTACGCCATTTCTGCCCCCCTTGGGGGCAGATCAGACTATTTTAATTAGGCCGATCTGCCTCAAAGGGGGGCGGAAACCATTAGGCACCAGGGATTTTTTTTTCTTTTTTTGTTTTACAGAGGGCATTTGATTATTTTGGGTTTTGGTTTTACATTTGGGCCATGAGAGCTTGGCTAACTCTCAAAATCGTCCCACTTGGAAAGGTGAGGGCTGCACTTTTTGGACTTTGGGACGCTGCCATGTAGAAAAATCCATAAGACCTAGACACATCTGAAAACTAAACATCTGGGTGATTCCAGGGTGCTGTGCTTCACATGCACCCCGCACCATTTTCTTACCCACAATGCCCTGCAAACCTCCAACTTTGCAGGAAATCACACATTTTTACCACATTTTTGTGATGGAACCTTCCGGAATCTGCAGGAATCCACAAAATTCCTACCACCCAGCATTGTCTCATCTATACCAATAAAAATTCTGCTGCACTTGTCAGCCTAAAAATGTTTTTTCTCATACTGCCCTCTTGGACCCGCTTTGGTTCCCCCTCAATTTCAACATGTTTTTGGCTCTTCCCTGTCACAAGCACTTGACCCACCTACTCAAGTGAGGTATCATTTTTACCGGGAGACTAAGGGTAACGTTGGGTGGTAGGAAATGTGTCCCGGTGCAGTGATCCCACACAGAAATGTGGGAAAAATGTGATTTGTTAGCTAAATTTCAGGTTTGCTGAGGATTCTAGTTAAGAAAAAATTGGGGGATCCACGCAAGTCACACCTCCCTGGACTCCCTTGGGTGTCTAGTTTTCAGAAATGTCTGGTTTTGGTAGGTTTCCCTAGATGGCTGCTAAGCTTAGGACCAAAAATGCAGGTGCCCCCCGCAAAAACAGGTACTTTTGTATTGGATAATTTTGATGTGTCCAGATAGTGTTTTGGGGCATTTCCTATCACGGGCACTAGGCCTAACCACAAAAGTGAGGTACCAATTTTATCGAGAGACTTGGGGAAATGCTGGGTGGAAAGAAATGTGTGGCTTCTCTCAGATTCTAGAACTTCCTATCACCGAAATGTGAGGAAAAAGTGTTTTTTTAGCCAAAATTTGGGGTTTGCAAAGGATTCTGGGTGAAAGAACCTGGTGAGAGACCCACAAGTCACCCCATCTTGGATGACCTTAGGTGTCTAGTTTTTTAAAATGCACAGGTATGGTAGGTTCCCATAGGTGCCGGCTGAGCTAGAGGCCACAATCTACAGCTAGGCACTTTGCTAGAGACACGTTAGATTTCAATGTAAAAATGTGATGTATCCATATTGTGTTTCCGGTCGCCAGCATTAGGCCTACCCACGCAAGTGAGGTACCATTTTTATCGGGAGACTTGGGGGAATACATGATAGCAAAACAAGTGTTATTGCCCCTTGTCTTTCTCTACATTTTTTCCTTCCAAATGTAAGACAGTGTGTAGAAAAGCCGTTTATTTGAGAAATGCCCTGTAATTCACATGCTAGTATGAGCACCCCAGAATTCGGAGATGTGCAAATAGCCACTGCTTCTCAACACCCTATCTTGCCCATTTTGGAAATACAAAGGTTTTCTTGATACCTATTTCTCACTTTTTTATATTTCACCAAATGATTTGCTGTATTCCGGTATACAATGGTATTCTTGATAAACCTACAAGCCCTATATATCCCCGCAACCAGAAGAGTCTAGCAGATGTAACGGTATATTGCTTTTGAAAATATGACCTTGCAGGATAAAGTTACAGAGTAAAACGTGGAGAAAAAAACTGTTTTTTTTACCTCAGTTTTAATTTTCTTTTTATTTCAGATGTTATTTTCTATAGGAAACCCTTGTAGGATCTAGACAAATTACCCCTTGCTGAATTCAGAATTGTATCTACTTTTCAGAAATGTTTAGCTTTCTGGGATCCAGGATTGGTTCCACACCCTTTTCTGTCACTAACCTGAAGGAGGCTCAAAGCACAAAAAATAGTAAAAATGCGGTATGTCCCAGTAAAATGCCAAAATTGTGTTAAAATATGTGGTTTTCTGATTCAAGTCTGCCTGTTCCTGAAAGCTGGGAAGATGGTGATATTAGCACTGCAAACCTTTTGTTGATGCCATTATCAGGGAAAAACCCACAAGCCTTCTTCTGTAGCCCTTTTCCCATTTGTTTGAAAAAACCGAAATGTTTGCTATATTTTGGATATATATGTTTGCTATAATTTCTTGGTCTTCTTCAGGGAAACCCACAAACTCTGGGTACCCCTAGAATCTCTAGGACGTTGGAAAAAAAGGATGCCAATTTGGTGGGGATAGCTTTTGTGGACAAAAAGTTATGAGGACCTAAGTGCGAACTGCCCCAAATAGCCAAAAAAAGGCTCCGCACAGGAGGGGAAAAGGCCTGGCAGCGAAGGGGTTAACAATAAGCTATTTTGTGTTGTAAGTTATAGTTTGGTGAGTAGTTGTGTAATTTAAGTTATTGTACCTTGTTTAAAATGTTAGTTTTTGTTTTCTAAGAAAGACAATATAATATATTGCTATTGTTTTTATTAGACAGTGTGGAGATTAGTTAAATGTTGTAGTACTATGACAAAAATATGTATACCTTATATCTAAGTTTGAAATTGGTGCTGCTCTGGGGAAAATCTGTAAAAGTTGGGTGGAAATCCAAGCAAAGTCAGCGTAAGCGCTGTTTTTGTAAATTCGAAAAACTAAAATTAGAAAGTTATATTGAAATGTATTCTTTGGTTATTTTATATTGATAAGAAAAACAAACGGATATTGAATCCCATGTGTACATGGAAAAGAATGTGAAAATGGAATTGTTTGCAAACAAAAACTATTTTACCGAACCTTTGTTGGCCGTTTTCTGTCCTTTGAAACCTTTTTCTGAAAATATATGACAGGGTCTGAAAACTGTTTTCAGAAATGCCTGTTTTTTTTCTGTCCTACACTAAAAGGACATGACCTGAGACATTAACCCTGGCTTAATGTTTAGAACCCCTGCAGTAGGCGACTTTTCTGGAGTAGGAGTGGGAAAAAAAAAGTTGTTACTTAGTAGGAAATGCAGCATTGTACTTTATGTAATGTCTATTTGTTAAAGCACTGCAAAGGTTTATGTTTGTAAGTAGAGAGCCAGGATTTATTTGTAGATTTAAGCAGTGGAGACTATTTGGGTGGATCTGTTTAAAAAGTACTCACTTCACAGCTCAGTTAGTAACTCTTTTCTAATACAAATCCAAAAAGTAAAATGTCCATTTTCATGATGCTTCAAGTGATTCTATTAATTAAAGCTAATACGACATTCTGGGCTCCCTTTATATATACAGATTAACGTGTTGTGCATACTTACACTTCTTTTAGGCAAGCAGTCGCTGTGGGATACAAAAGTATTTGCCTGTGTGTTACAAAATGGGTGTCTCTTCAATGTGAAGAGATGTTGGCCCATATTTATACTTTTTGACGCTAAACTGCGCTAACGCAGTTTAGCGTCAAAAAATTTTGCGCCGTCTAACGCCATTCTGAAGCGCCATGCGGGCGCCGTATTTATGGAATGGCGTTAGCCGGCGCAAGCAGACCGGCGCTGCCTGGTTTGCGTGGAAAAAAGCCACGTACACCAGACAGCGCCGGCGTAGGGGGAAAATGGCGTATGGGCGTCTTAAAATGGGGCAAGTCAGGTTACGTTGAAAAAATCGTCGTAACCCGACTTGCGCCATTTTTTTTCGACCCCCATCCCCCATCAACATGACTCCTATCATTGTAAAGATAGGAGTCATGCCCCCTTGCCCAATGGCCATGCCCAGGGGACTTCTGTCCCCTGGGCATGGTCATTGGGCATAGTGGCATGTCAGGCCCCCCTATGCCACAAAAAAAAAAAAAAAAAAAACTTACCTGAACTTACCTTAATGTCCATGGGATGGGTCCCTCCATCCTTGGGTGTCCTCCTGGGGTGGCCAAGGGTGGCAGGGGGGGTCCCTGGGGGCAGGGGAGGGCACTCTGGGCTCATTTTGAGCCCACTTGTCCCTTAACGCCATGCCTGACCCAGGCGTTAAAAAGCGGCGCAAATGCGCCGTTTTTGGCCACGCCCACTCCCGGGCGTCATTTTTGCCCGGGAGTATAAATACCACGTAAAGGCCTGGGAGTCATTTTTTAAGACGGGAACGCATCCCTTGCATATCATTAACGCAAGGAAGGGGTTCACGCTAAAAAATGACGCACACTCCGGGCACTTTGGCGCCCGAAGCGTCTAACGCCATAGTATAAATATGGCGTTAGTTGGCGTTAGTTTAGCGTCGAATTTGCGTCGAAAAAAACGACGCAATTTCGGCGCAACCAGAGTATAAATACGGCCCGTTATGTTTTCTGAACGCATGCTATATTGGCGCCAACAGGAATTTGCTGCCTGAAACTTAGATAAGACAGAAGTACATGTTTGAAGAAGGAGTTTGTGTTAAATCCAAATAACATACAGTTTTATAAAATAAATGTGAGTTAAGATAAGTTAAATTCGAAGACAATGTGAAAATTGCCTGGACTCAGTCACTATTAGTTGCTGTAATAATTTACAATTATTACAAATATCTTTTTATTGTGAAAAAACAGTGGTTGCCTCTCAAACATCCACCCACTTATATTCACCAAACAAATACTTCTAGTGCAAGGCCAGAATTGTCCACGAACAGCAGAGCATAAATCTGACCTTGGCACACACGGTCTAAGCAGCAACGGTAATCAGGCAGCGCTGCCGAGGGGCACTGCAAAAATGTATGTTTGTAACAAGAGAGACAAGAGTTAAATCCTAATTCAAGCAGTGGAGTGCGCACTACGATATAACCAGAGAGCCAAGCATCGCACTTTATAAACATGTATTAATAAAAGCACTGCAAAAATATATGTTTGTAACCACAGAGCCAGGAATTAAATGACAATTCAAGCAATGGAGTGAGTGCTGGGTCGGAGCATAACATTTACCCAGACATACCCAGTCTAAGCAGCCACTGAGCCCTTCGGTAAGTAGGCAGTGCTGCAGAGGGTCACTGCAAAAATGTATGTTTATAACTAAATAGACAGGAATTAAATTGTGAATAAAGCAGTGCTGTGCGAGCTCAATTAGAGCATAAAACTGACCCAGGCACACCCGCTTTAAGCACTGACTGAGCCCTTCGGTAATCCGGCAGCGCTGCGGAGGGCTGCTGGAAAAATGTATGTTTGTAACCAAAGAGCCAGGAATTAAATCCTAATGGAGGGGCCCGCGGAGAGAGAGAATCGCTCTAGTCTCTCCGCGGGCACATTCAGGAGGACAGGAAGTGGCGCCGTGGGACAGGATAGGCTGCAGTTGAGTGGGGGAGGGGCTAGGGGTAGAGGTTAAAAAGGGTGTAGGGGGAGGGAGTGGCCTCTTTCTGCGCCGACTTTGAAGCGGGACGGAATATGGCCACTGCAGGGTTTTTACGAGGTAAGTTTACTGCCCAGCGAGGCTTGCGGCTTCGTCTGTTCGCTTGATTGCGGCTTCGCCGCTATCCTGTTTCAGCACCATGGCAACCAGCCATGACGCTGAAGCAGTGCGGGCCTTGCTTCGCATCATCGGCGAAGCCGGCCGAGTCGACTTACTCAGGCCTGGCGTGCTGGACCAGGCCTGGATCGGCATGATGCGGCCGACGCGGGCCGCGTCGAGCCGGGTAACAGCTGTGGTTGCCACTTGTTCTTCTCCAGAGCGGGAGTGGGGAGCGGAGGGGGACGGGCCCCAAGTAAATTCAAAGGCTGCCAGGGGACGGGCGCGAGTTGCGCTCAGCCCCGTACATCAGGGTGATGAGATTTAGGACCACACACGGCAGGCAGAGGAGGTGAGGGGAGAAACAGGCCCAGTTTTTTACAGCCTGGAACACACAGGGGACCAACAAATGCAGCCTTCTCTACACCGCTGGAGCGGGGGTCTCGCAAGGATGGTTTGTGCCATGAGGGCCCAGAGGAGTTTTTGGAAATGACGTCCAGAATGAAGGGTGGTGCGGTGAACAGGTGCGAGTTGGAGAAAGAAGAGGCGTTGGACCTCGATTATGATGAGAATGTGGATGAGTGGGAGGAAGGAGAGATTCGTGAGGAGGAGGTGAGCAGTGCCAAAGGGAAGGGGTGAGAGCACTAGTGCAGCGCAACCTCTTCTTCTGCTTCTATTTTACAGGATCCAAGGTTGGTTGACGGGCCAATGGAGGTGCGTCAAGCGATGGCACGCGGTCGATGGCCAAGGAAGGTTGCACGGCCTTTGGGGGAGCAAAGCAGAGGTAAGGGACAATGGTGGTCGGTTTGGGGGAAGGGTGAGGCTTCCAGCGGTCCAGGCATGCATAAATCCATAGGTGTGGGTGACTGCTCGGTGCTTGAGACAGCCATGGAAGGGATGGTACAGGGTGGTGAAACGACGAAAGCTAAGGAGGCCAATTCTGTACCAGTTACCGAGACAGGCAATCAGATGTCAGGGGAGGTCACGGGGTTCGACGACAAGGAAGGGGGGGCCACAAGAAGCGGCTCCCATACATGGGTCTGGCCATGCCCCTGGGTTCATATGTAGCGGCCAAAACAAAAGCGAGAATTTGGAAACACGAGTATGTGGATGTTTTTAAGCTTCTACACAGGTATATGGAGACCAAAGAAGGTTCCAAGGAAGAGGAGTGGGAATTGGCACGCAGGCCAAGAGTTCCAATCACTATGGATAATTGGACGTCGGCCTTTTTGATCTTTGCCAGTATATATTGTGAGAAATTCCCAGATAGAGCCATAGCACTGTTCTAGTATATGGACATCCTACGGAAGGCTCAGATGCATTTTGGTGGTTTTGCATGGCTGAGCTATGACGAGGGATTCAGGGCTAGGGTGAGCGTCAATCCAGATAAGCCATGGGGTGACATAGATCCCAAACTTTGGATGCAGTGGATGACATCTGCTCAATCCTCTGCGTCTACGCACACGGCCAGTGGCTCACTAGTAGTCTACAAGCCTTTTCAGGCCCGTCCCGCCCAGGGAGGGGTCGGGCATGGGTACATGGCCCCAGGTGTCCACCACAGGGGCATGCTGGAATTTCACAAAGGTTTTGGTTCCAGGCAGCCCCGTAGGTTCAAGCATGACTGCTCTAAGTGCGGGGTCGTCACCCAGTCACCCAATGCTTTTCCCTCTCCAGCCCAGCAGAGCACTGGAGGGCGTCCAAAGGACGAGGCATGCAAGGCGCTCCTGCACAAAAAAGGGTCCTACGCCAATTAGGCTGGAGGCCCTGTTGCCTTGGTTACACAATTACCCAGATTCTGACAAGGGCTGTAAGCTAGAGTGGGGCTTTCGGGAAGGTTTACGGGTGGGTTATCAAGGTCCTAGGGGAAAGAGATGGGCTGACAATTTGCGGTCTGCCAAGGAACAGCCACAGGTGGCCCGGGACAAACTGGCAAAAGAAGTGTCTTTAGGCAGGATTGCAGGACCCTACTATGATTGGCCAAGTTCAGAGCTAATGATATCCCCTTAGGGGGTGGTGCCGAAAAAGGCCCCAGGTGAGTTTCGCCTGATTCATCATTTGTCCTGGCCGGAGGGGGCGTCTGTTAATGACTTTATTTCACCCAAAGACACTAAAGTGGTTTACACATCAGTGGATGATGCCATCAAGTAGGTCGGGGGTGTGGACAGGGGGCTGAACTAGTGAAATGCGATATTCAGTCCGCTTTCAGGCTACTGCCAATACATCCAGAGGATTTTGACCTTCTAGGTATGCAGTTGGATGGGGCCATTTATGTTGACAGGGTGCTGCCCATGGGTTCTGCCATCTCATGCGCACTTTTCGAAACCTTCAGTGCCTTTTTACAGTGGGTTTTTGTCAGACATAGCGGGCACCGGATGGTGACTCACTATTTAGATGATTTTCTTTTTGTAGGAACAGCCACTTCTGGGGCCTGTGGGCGAGCGTTGGCGGCCTTTCAGGAATTGACACAACAGGTGGGGGGGCCCCTGGCTCCAGAGAAGACGGAGGGGCCGCAATCAGTCCTCACCTTTCTGGGCATAGAGTTAGATGTGAACACCTTGGTGGCCAGATTGCCGGCGCTAAAGATTAAAGAGATGTTAGACTTTCTAGGTGCAGTGCGAGTGCTTCGCAAGATTGATCTGCGGACTGCGCAGAAGCTCTTTGGATACCTTAATTTCACTTGCAGGGTAGTGAGGGGAGGACAGACTTTCTGTAGGCAACTGGGGTTAGCCATGTCAGGAGCGGTGCTGCCACACCATAGGATTCGAGTGTCAGTAGGGTTGAGAGAGGACATTAAGGTGTGGGAAACAGATTTCAATGGCGTATCCATGTTTTTCTGTGACATCAATATGGTGTGGCAAGTCCACATTTTTTCTCATGCTGCTGGAGCTTCAGGTTTCGGGCTTTTCTGGGACGGGAGATGGTGCGCAGAAAAATGGCCCACGAGATGGCTACAGCAAGGGAGGAGCATCGCTTTCCTCGAACGTTTTCCACTCCTGGTGGCTCTGGCAGTATGGGGGCAGTAACTAGCGAACAGGACTGTGGTTTTTCAGGTGGATAATATGACAGTTGTTGAACTAGTCAACAGACAGCAAGCAAGGGACCTCAGGGTTTTGCGTTTGTTGCGCCAGTTTATGCTTTGTTGTTTGTCATTAAATGTTGTTTTCAAAGCTGTGCACATACCAGGGGTGTATAACGAGATTGCAGATTCCCTGTCTCGTTCACAGTGGCAACATTTTCGCACTTTGGTGCCAGGAGCAGAGCTGAGCAAGACCGCGTTCCCGGCAGACATTTGGGAGTGGGGGTGTGATGATCACTGGGCTGGTGGAGATGTCCTTAGCGGAATCCACTCGGTGGAGTTACAGACTGGCATGGTTGGAGTTTCAATCTTTTGAGTTGTTTTCAGGCAATTTTTGGTCACAGGACCCCCAAGAGCTCGAGGCAAGCGCATTGCGTTTTGTACTATTTCTGATTGGGGGAGGTTTATCTCCCGCGACCATTGGGGATAAATTGGCTGGGGTCTCTTTCTACGGGAAACTCTTTTTTGGGTCGGATCCAGCGCATAATGACTTGCTGGGCAAGATGCTGAAAGGCTGGAACCGGGTCTGGGCAGTTTCGGGCAGGTCAGCTAGAGAGCCTATCACTTTTTAGCTACTTTTAGAACTTTTGCATGTGCTGCCGGTATGCTGCAATGATGACTACGAGTTGGTGTTATTTTGTTTGTGTATGGTATGGATGTTTTTTGGGGCTTTTCGGGTATCTGAATTGTTGGGGGGGGAAGGGAGTAGGGGTGAGAATGAAGGAGGTTTGCCTGCATGGAGACCGGTTGGGGATTTGGTTCAGGCGGTCTAAGACTGATCAGCTGGGGAAAGGAAAATGGTTATGGCTGGACAAAGGTGGTGATGTGGCAGCGTGCCCGGTGAGGGAGTGGTTGGGTTTTAGGGGTATGCAACGCCTGACAGGTGAAAGTGGGGGTTCGAGCACAAGACAGGGGCTAAGCAGGGGCTAAGCTTACTAGCTTCCAGCTTTTGCAAGTTCTGAGGATGGCACTGAAGCAGACAGGTCGTCGCCTGCTGGAGTTTGGCACGCATTCATTCAGGATTGGTACAGCTACGGCAGCAGCACATCTGGGTTGGGACTGGGCAAGAATCAGGGCTATAGGAAGATGGAAATCTAGGTGCTGTGAGCGCTACTTGAGGCCATAGTAAGGTTTTGGTATTAGAGGCAGGCTCGGTAGTTAGTTGACTCAACGTTTGGTGGGAAGGGGTGTTTAGTTCCGAGACAACTCTTACAGCTCTTTTTCTTTGCAGGGTGTGTGTCAGGCCCACAGAAGGACAAGATGGTCAAGATGGTCGGCCATTCCTTTATACACTGGGTGTCGAAGTTTGCAGAAAAGCTGCTTGGACTCCCTAGCAGACATCACAAAGTTTTCTGGTGAGACAAAAGTGGCACGAGGTGGGGAAGCCTGCTTCAATTTATTACTGCTAGTTTGCCGAACTGGGGATGTCCTGACTTGCTGCTGATTCACCTGGGGGAAAATGACTTGGTGAAACTATCAGGGCTCACACTACTGCAAGACACGCAGAGAGATTTGGAACTCCTCAAACAGGAGTTGTGTGGTACATGTTTGGTACGGACTGAGTTGGGCCCAGATGAGTTTGGAGAGGGGCAGTTAAACATGGAGCCATGGAGCGGGCTCGCAAGAAGCTGAACAGGGCCATGAGGGTATTTTGTTGGTCACAGGGGATAAAAGTTTTGAAGCATGAGGACATCAAGGAACAAGATGAGGCACTGTTCAGAGAGGACGGGGTGCACTTGTCTCAGTTGGGACATGCATATTATTTAACAGAGTTGAGGTTATTGGTGGGGGAGCTGTGGGGAGAGAAGTTGTGGTTTAGAGACCAAGCATAAGATGTTGAGGGTTGCAGTAGTGTGTTCAAAGGTTTTTCAGGGTGGGGCAGCAAAACGCCTAGTGGGTTTTGCTGGTTGGCAGTAGATGGGGGAGGGTGGAGAGCCAGGTGCGGGCTTGGCCACCCTTCCAAGGGGAAATACCAAGCAGGTGAAGGATCAGACGGGGGATGCATGAAGCAAGTAGGGCATGAAAGGAAAAGGGGAGTGGAAGTGAAATGCGGATTTGGAAGTGAAAAAGATGAGCGAGGAAATCTGAAAGGGTTGGGGCTCTGTTAAAGTTGGGGTAAATGTTGAAAGTTAAATGATGTAATCCGGTTTAAATCTTGTCCTAAATAAATGACCTTTTACACTAACAATTGGTGTCACTGTAAGTATGTCCCGATTCAAGCAGCGGAGTGCGTGTTTGATCGCAGTGTAAAACTGACCCAGGCACACTCGGTCTAAGCAGCGATTGAGCCCTTTGGTAAATCAGGCAGCGCTGCAGAGGGGCCCTGCAAACATGTATGTTTGTAACCAAAGAAGCAGGAATGAAATGCTACCTGTGGAGTGCACACTCGATTTAACCATGGCAGCAACGCATGGAGACAAAAGTATGACAAAGCAGCACAGTATAATTTTAGTGCCAATATGTAAAGGTACAAGGAGCAAGGTACAAACCGGCACCCAAACACCACCCCTGAAGAAAAGTGACACAAACCTTTTTGCGATCACCGTCATGCCTGGGAAAAGAAATACTCCACCACGGGGAAGTGAAAAGAAATAAAAAAGAATTTGCACTCTGAGCGCCATGGCAGCCACATGCGCAGACAAAAGAAAAAAATTAAAAGAAATAAAAATTAGTTTGCTCTCTGAGTTCCATTACAGCCATGCGTGCAGACAAAAGAAAAAAAAGTAGTTTGCCCACGCTGAACTAAAGCAGCAATCATGAAATTATCCCTGTAACAGGGTCGGTGTCCAAGGCAGGACAAACGTAAAGCATCTACTAATGGCATCAAGTGATTTTTGAAAGCCCATTAACGAATGAAAGTGATGGGCGTGAGGTGGGCATGGGTAAAAGCCCACAATTCTTACAGCAGGTCAAAGCACTTTCACGCTCCACCTGAAAAAAAAACCCTATAGAAATAGTACATAATTTTGGTTAAAAAAACTTTATTTTTATATTAATAGTAAGAGATATTTTGCCCATTATTATAGTAATTCAAACTCTGTTGTTACTTTCCTTTCCTTCCCTCTTGTATCAGACCTGTACATTGTAGGAGATTATGGTGTCCTTTGCAAAAGATACAGTTTACCTTAAATTAGGTGACCACACTACTAATCTTTGAGTATCTATAGGTACAATGTAAGTACTCAGTTTACCAGCAACCCAAAAGAACAACTGCATAAAACTTTCCAACCTTTGAGAAGTGGAACTTTTTATTGAGAACTTTGCAAAGGTTGCAAAAAAGCTTGGCTTCAGATGTATTGCAACATAATTTTGCTGGCTCTGCACACAGCTTACTATGGGCAAAAACCAAAGGCCACACCACCTGAAGCTCCTGGGATTTCCTGATTCAGTCTTTTAGTAAGTAGGATTTTCTAAAATCATACTTAAAGCAAAATGCTTTTTTAAGGGTAAATCAGCTTTACTAGTAAATAACAATAGTTAACATGGAATGGCAATACTGAATATAATCAAAGATAAATTGTAAGCATACAATATACGAGTAAAAGGAGAAAGCTGTTTAACGTTTTGAAGAGTAAGAGATGATAAACAAGGGAGACGGAGGGGTGAGAAAGGGGAATTAAGATTAAGTCCTATGCAATACAAGCTTATCCCTTAATCATAAAAAATAAAAGTAGCAATATATAAACCAAATAACAGTCCTTATTCTTCAGAAACATTAACAGAGAGATATAGAATTTATGACGGCCTAACATTTTAGAGTAAATATAATGATTACACTTATGAACAGCAGTGTTCAAAAAAGTAGCAGAAGGTAACCAATATATGTCCCTATTACCAGTAGGGCAATATAAAGGAATAAAGGTAGTATTATCAAATCTATGATAATGACAAATATCATACCACCACTCTTTATAAGATATGTTAGATGAAGATTTCCAATTAAGGGTAATTTGTTGAAAAGCTAAAGCCAATACCTTAAAATTATGAAAGTGTGAACTAATATCTTCAGGAAAGCTACCCAGAAAAAGTGGCATTGGGGATAAATGGGATTGTATATGGAAAATTGAGGAGATTTGGGACTAAACCTTTTCCCAAAACACAGCAGTAGGTGGGCAATGTAATAATAGATGCATGAGATCTCCATTAGAGTGATCACCTGGCCATCACTTGGACCTTGAGGTTGGAGAGAATTTAGCGATGATAGTGGAGATAAAGTAAAGTCTGTGGTACAAAAAAAAAACAATGATTGCACAGTGGAGACCGTTCTGGATATCTTATGTATCCTATCCCATATTTTATTCCAAAAGGAGATGCTCCAGGTTCAGCCCAAATCCAATTTCCACTAGAATTCCACCTTAGTTTTAGAATGTGACAAAATAGGAGAGCGAAGACATTTATAAATGGGTGCCACTCTCAGGATAGAAGTAAGAATAGAGTACAGCGAGGAGTGTGGAGGTGTGAATGATGTGGTAGTAGGTAGGGAATAAAGAACATCTAGAAAAGTATTTACAAGAAGAATATATTTAGGTAAAAAAGAATTAGGTCAATTAAATAATTACTGGAATTGATAGAAGGAAAGAGGAGTAGCATTAGGAATTAAATCTCTGATCAGCAGTACACCTTTTTGTCTCCAAGCTTTACAAAATATGGATTTGTTGTTAAGGGTAATGTACTTATTATACCAGAGAGACGAGTGTAGGAAAGAGTCTTGAGTTGTAATTTGTGATTGAAAGTAAGGGTTTAAAAGGTTACAAGTATGTGTAAGAAGTGGAGAAGATGTGATCTAAGTATTAGAGGAAAAGAATAAGACTTTTTCTGGGAGAAAACGGAGAAAATCTTTGAATATCTAACCATAGTGGAATAAATGAAGATCTTAATAAAGAATGCCATTGAGAAACTTATTTTTAAATAAAATGCTTTATAATTTAATCGGAAATCAGAAAATTAGCACCTCTCGCCTGTCTAGATTTTCGAAGATGTGAAAAAAAGATTCTAGATTTTGAATTACTCCAAAGAAATTTAGATAATCGTGAGTTCAAATGTTTTTAAATGTAGCTGGTATATGAATAGGTATCATGGATAAAATATACAAAATGATGGGTAAAATCATTATTTTGATAGAATCAGGATGACCCCTCCATGATAGGTATAAAGGATTCCAGCATGAAAGAATATTATCCACTTTAAATAAACTATCAGTTGTATTTCCTAGAAGAGAGTCCTTAATGGGAGGAGTAAACCAGATACTCAAATATTTAGACCCATATTTATACTTTTTTAGTGCCACATTTGCGCCGCTTTTTGATGCAAAAACGGCGTAAACGTACAAAATACAATTGTATTTTGCATGTTTACGCCACTTGTGCATCAACAAATGAGACAAATGCGGTGCTAAAAACGTATAAGTATGGGTCTTCATTTTAGAAGTGGTCCAATGTAAACCTGTATTAAGAAACAATTGCAAAAACAAAATTTACTGAGTGGAAGTACTTCATTAACCAAAGAAATTGTTCTGTCTTTCTTACATAAAGTTTGATCTTTGCCCTGTTTATGGATGAAGCAAATATGGACTTCTTGAAATGCACCACTAGCAGATCCAGATTTTGAAAATAATTGCAAGAGTTGTAATAGTTTGGGAAGTAAAATATTAGAGAAATGTAAGAAGAATTTAACCTTTAAGCCATTCGGTTAAGGGGTCTCATCCATCTTCAGGGATAGAAGCGCTCTAAGAATTTCTTATGAGGAAATATCAGTTTCTAGAGGAGAGATGTCTACTAGCCCCTGATTAGGAATCTTAACTTCCTTAAAATAAGCTTCAATCTCAGATGTGTGGGCTGGTGACTGAGGAGTGTTATCATTAAAGACTGAGCGGGTCATTCCGACCCTGGCGGTCGGTGGCCGCCAGGGCCACCGACCACGGGAGCACCGCCAACAGGCTGGCGGTGCTCCTACGAGCATTCTGACCGCGGCGGTTTAGCCGCGGTCAGACGCGGAAAGCCAGCGGTCTCCCGCTGACTTTCCGCCGCTCGTAGGAATCCTCCATGGCTGCGGAGCGCGCTCCGCAGCCATGGAGGATTCCGACTCCCCCTCCCGCCATCCAGTTCCTGGCGGTTCTCCCGCCGGGAACCGGATGGCGGGAGGGGGAGTCGCGGGGCCCCTGGGGGCCCCTGCCGTGCCCATGCCTATGGCATGGGCACGGCAGGGGCCCCCGTAAGAGGGCCCCTAAAAGTATTTCAGTGTCTGCAAAGCAGACACTGAAATACGCGACGGGTGCAACTGCACCCGTCGCACCTTCCCACTCCGCCGGCTCTATTACGAGCCGGCGTCATCGTGGGAAGGGAGTTTTCCCCTGGGCTGGCGGGCGGTCTTGCGAAGACCGCCCGCCAGCCCAGGGGAAAACTCGGAATACCCTCCGCGGTCTTTCGACCGCGGAGCGGTATTTCGGAGGGGGGAAGTCTGGCGGGCGGCCTCCGCCGCCCGTCAGACTCAGAATTAGGGCCTGAGTTCTCTGTATCCTTTTTTATGGAAGCAAGGGTATGTCTTTGTTTCCGAATCTTTAAATAATTAGTGAGGAGTTTTCCAGCTTTATTTCGACCTCCATAGTAGCGAGCGCTACTATGAAGTAAAATAGAAGAAGCCCTAGCTGTAGATATTTTGTTAAAATTCAGTTTTGCCTGAATAAGGTCTTCCAAATCAGGTGCAAAAAATGAAGAATAATATTGATGTTCTAGTCATTTAGGGGCATATTTATACTCCGTTTGTGCCGGATTTGTGTCGTTTTTTTTTACGCAAATTCGACGCAAAACGAACTCCATATTTATACTTTGGCGTTAGACGCGTCTAGCGTCAAAGTTCATGGAGTTTGCGTCATTTTTTTGCGTGGACACCTTCCTTGCGTTAATGATATGCAAGGTAGGCGTTCCCTACAAAAAAATGACTCAGAGGCATGTGCGTCGTATTTATACTCCCGGGCAAAAATTACGCCTCCTCCCCCCTCTTATGGCGGCCGCTGCGCAACAGAGTTAGCGACCCTTGACCCGAGGGTAGGTCGCTCCCCCTGCCGCTGCAGCTCCACCAGCCCAGGCTCCTGAAACCTCCCAGCAAGTCCTGCTAAAAAACAGTAAGTACTCCCCCGCCCAGCCCCTCGCCCAGCCCCGCGCTACTCACCTCTTCTTCTGTACCTCTGTTATCTGACTTCCGCTCTCCCCTCCTACCTCTCTCCGCACCTCTGCTGTCCTTCTTCCCTTCGCTCTCTGCTCCTCTTCTGCAGCCCTCTTGCTGCGTGTTCTGCTCTTCCTCGGCCCCGCTCCTCTTCCTCACCGCGTTCTCTTCCTGCTTCTTTCTTCATCTGTGGTCTTCTTCTTCATCTGTGTACTTCATCTGTGTTTCTTCTTTCTCCTCTGCACCGCGACCTGCGTGTTCTTTCTTCTTTCTTCATCTGTGTTCTTCATCTGTGGTCTTCACCTGTGTACTTCATCTGTGTTTCTTCCTCTCCTCTGCACCGCGACCTGCGTGTGCTTTCTTTTTTCTTCATCTGTGTTCTTCATCTGTGTACTTCATCTGTGTTTCTTCTTTCTCCTCTGCACCGCGACCTTCGTGTGCTTTCTTCTCTCTTCATCTGTGTTCTTCATCTGTGTTCTTCTTTCTCCTCTGCACCCCAACCTGCGTGTTCTTTCTTCTTTCTTCATCTGTGTTCTTCATCTGTGTTCTTCTTTCTCCTCTGCACCCCGACCTGCATGTTCTTTCTTCTTTCTTCATCTGTGTTCTTCATCTGTGTACTTCATCTGTGTTTCTACTTTCTCCTCTGCACCGCGACCTGCGTGTGCTTTCTTCTCTCTTCATCTGGGTTCTTCTTTCTTCCCTGCAACCCGTCCTGCGTGTTCTCCCTTCTTCTTTGTCCTTCTTCTGTGTTCTTCATCTGTGTTCTTCGTATCCTCTGCTTCTCAGGTCTCTCCTCATCTGCCTGTCTCCTCTTTCTTGACTCTTCTCTCCTCCTCTTCTTTACCCTTCTTCTTGGCTCTTCTCTCTTCTGTTCTTCTGTTCTTGACTCCTCTCTCCTCTTCTTCTTTACCCTTCTTCCTGGCTCTTCTCTCTTCTGTTCTTCTGTTCTTGACTCCTCTCTCCTCTTCTTCTTTACCCTTCTTCTTGGCTCTTCTCTCTTCTACTCTTCTGTTCTTGGCTCTTCTCTCTTCTGTTATTCTGTTCTTGACTATTCTCTCTTCTGTTCCTGACTCTTCTCTCCTCTGTTCTTCTGTTCCTGACTCTTCTCTCTGTTCTTCCCTACTCCCCTCCACCTCTGTAACCCCCCCTATCTTTCTTTCTTACTCCCCTCCACCTTTAACCCCCCTCCCCTATCTTTCTTCCTTACTCCCCTCCACCTTTAACCCCCCTCACCTATCTTTTTCTCCCCTCCCCTCTACCTGACCCCCCCACCCTCCGCTTTCCCGCCGCCACCTCCTGCTTGGCCCGCCCCCCCCTGCTCCCATTCGTCGCCGCCCTCCCGCCCCCCGCCCCCAGCTGACCCCTCCTCCCCCCCTCCTCTCTCTTATGGCGGCCGCTGTGCGGCAGAGTTAGCGACCCTTGACCCGAGGGTAGGTCGCTCCCCCTGCCGCTGCAGCTCCACCAGCCCAGGCTCCTGACACCTCCCAGCAAGACCTGCTAAAAACAGTAAGTACTCCCCCCGCCCAGCCCCTCGCCCAGCCCTGCGCTACTCACCTCTCTTCTCCTGTACCTCTGTCTTCTGCCTTCCGCTCTCTCCTCCAACCTCTCTCCGCACCGCTGCTGTCCTTCTTCCCTTCACTCTCTGCTCCTTTTCTGCAGCCCTCTTGCTGCGTGTTCTCTCTTCTTCTGTGTTCTTCTTCTGTGTTCTTCATCTGTGTTCTTCATCTGTGTTCTTCTTTCCTCCCTGCACCCAGTCCTGCGTGTTCTCTCTTCTTCTTTGTCCTTCTTCTGTGTTCTTCATCTGTGTTCTTCATCTGTGTTCTTCTTTCTCCTCTGCACCCCGACCTGCGTGTTCTTTCATCTTTCTTCATCTGTGTTCTTCATCTGTGTTCTTCATCTGTGTTCTTCTTTCTTCCCTGCACCCTGTCCTGCGTGTTCTCTCTTCTTCTTTGTCCTTCTTCTGTGTTCTTCATCTGTGTTCTTCATCTGTGTTCTTCTTTCTCCTCTGCACCCCGACCTGCGTGTTCTTTCTTCTTTCTTCATCTGTGTTCTTCATCTGTGTTCTTCTTTCTTCCCTGCACCCCGTCCTGCGTGTTCTCTCTTCTTCTTTATCCTTCTTCTGTGTTCTTCATCTGTGTTCTTCATCTGTGTTCTTCTTTCTCCCCTGCACCCCGACCTGCGTGTTCTTTCTTCTTTCTTCATCTGTGTTCTTCATCAGTGTTCTTCTTTCTCCTCTGCACCCCGACCTGCGTGTTCTTTCTTTCCCCTCTGCTTCTCAGGTCTCTCCTCCTCTGCCTGACTCCTCTTCCTTGACTCTTCTCTCCTCGTCTTCTTTACCCTTCTGCTTGGCTCTTCTCTTTTCTGTTCTTGACTCTTCTCTCTTCTGTTCTTCTGTTCCTGACTCTTCTCTCCTCTTCTTCTTTACCCTTCTTCTTCGCTCTTCTCTCTTCTGTTCTTGACTCTTCTCTCTTCTGTTCTTCTGTTCCTGACTCTTCTCTCTTCTGTTCTTCTGTTCTTGACTCTTCTCTCTTCTGTTCTTCTGTTCCTGACTCTTCTCTCTTCTGTTCTTGACTCTTCTCTCTGTTCTTCCTTACTCCCCTCCACCTCTGTAACCCCCCTCCCCTATCTTTCTTCCTTACTCCCCTCCACCTTTAACCCCCCTCCACTATCTTTTCTCCCCTCCCCTCTACCTGACCCCCCCACCCTCCGCTTCCCGCCGCCACCTCCTGCTCGGCCCCACCCCCCCTGCTCCCATTCGTCACCCCCCACCCGCCCCCAGCTGACCCCTCCTTCCCCCCCTCCTCCCACCTTTGGCGGCCACTGTGCGGCCGCGCCGCTGGCGCGTGGAAGGCGCACCAAAGGCAAGCCCGTCTGCGCCCGTCCGCGCCTGGACCGCGCCCAGCGCCACGACCCCTGGCCCCCAGCACTCCCAAACCCCGCAGCACCGCTACAACCCCAACACCCTCCACGCCCTCAACCCGGGGCGCTCCAGCACCTGCTCCAAGCCAACCCGAAACGTACCCATGGACCCTTTGCATGCCTCACCTGCAAACTCACCTTCCACCGTGAAACCACCACGCCCGCCAGCCCACGCGCCAACAACCACCTCAAATGCAGCCTGATCAACGCACGCTCCGTCCACAAGCACGCCGTTGAACTTTGGGACCTCCTGGACTCCACCACACCGGACGTCACCTTCATCACTGAGACCTGGATGAACGCCTCTTCGGCCCCCGACATCGCCATAGCCATCCCCGACGGCTACAAGATCTCCAGGAGAGACCGCACCAACCAAGTAGGTGGAGGAATCGCCATCGTCTTCAAGGACACCATCAACGTCACCACCTACACCGAAGACACCCCCCTCACTGCTGAACACCTGCACTTCTAGATCCACACCGACCCCAGGACCACCCTCAGAGGAACTCTCATCTACAGACCCCCTGGACCACGCGCCCTCTTCAGCGACTCTATCACTGACTTCATCTCCCCGCACGCCCTTGCCTCGCTGGACTACATCCTCCTCGGTGACCTCAACTTCCACCTGGAACAGAACAACGACCCCAACACCACCGCCCTGCTCGACAACCTCGCCAACCTCGGTCTCAAGCAACTGGTGAACACCCCCACCCACATCGCCAGACACACGCTCGACCCCATCTTCTCCGCCAGCAACCACGTATCCTTCAGCCACTCCTCCGTAATACACTGGACTGACCACAGATGTGTCCACTTCACCTTCCGACGCGAGACTCGCCACCTCTGCACACAATCCATCCCACGCCGACATTGGAACAAAATCCCAGCGGAACAGCTTCTCTCCACTCTCAGCGACAACTAACCCACCTTCTTCCATCGTAAGATCACCGACCTACACGACAGCTTCGGACACCAGACCCAGCCAACCACCACAGAACCTACAACCCCAGCCATCACCCTCAACGCCTGGACTCACATCAACACGAAAGAGACCAAAGCCACCATGAACTCCATCCACTCCGGTGCCCCCTCGGACCTCTGCCCACACTTCATCTTCAACAAAGCCGACGACATCATCGCCCCGCATCTCCAGACCATCATCAACAGCTTGTTTGCTTCTGCCACCTTCCCTGAGAGCTGGAAACACGCAGAAGTCAACGCCCTACTGAAGAAACCTACGGCGGACCCCAGCGACCTGAAGAACTTCCGCCCCATCTCGCTCCTCCCCTTCCCTGCCAAAGTCATAGAGAAGACCGTCAACAAGCAACTTACCAACTTCCTTGAAGACAACAACCTACTCGACTTCTCTCAGTCCGGATTCCGAGCCAATCACAGCACAGAAACCGCCCTCATCTCAGTCACAGACAACATCAGAACTCTTATGGACAACGGAGAAACAGTCGCCCTCATCCTCCTCGACCTCTCGGCTGCCTTCGACACCGTCTGCCACCGAACCCTAATATCCCGCCTCTGCTCCACCGGGATCCAAGGACAGGCCCTGGACTGGATCACCTCCTTCCTCTCCAACCGCTCCCAAAGAGTCTACCTCCCACCTTTCCGCTCAGACCCCACTGAGATCATCTGCGGCGTCCCACAAGGCTCCTCGCTCAGCCCGACTCTCTTCAATGTCTACATGAGCCCCCTCGCCGACATCGTACGCAAACACAACATCAACATCACCTCCTACGCCGACGACACTCAGCTGATACTTTCCCTCACCAAGGACCCCACCAGCGCCAAGACCAACCTGCAAGATGGAATGAAAGACGTCGCAGAATGGATGACACTCAGCCGTCTGAAACTGAACTCAGACAAAACGGAAGTCCTCATCCTCGGAAACACCCCGACCGCCTGGGACGACTCCTGGTGGCCCACGGCCCTTGGCACCGCACCAACCCCCTCAGACCACGCACGCAACCTCGGTTTCATCCTGGACCCACTTCTCACCATAACCAAACAAGTCAATGCCGTATCATCCTCCTGCTTCCTCACCCTCCGCATGCTCCGAAAGATCTTCCGCTGGATCCCTGCCGACACCAGAAAGACCGTGACCCACGCCCTCGTCACGAGCCGCCTGGACTACGGTAACACCCTATACGCAGGAACCACAGCTAAACTCCAGAAACGTCTGCAACGAATTCAAAACGCCTCCACCCGCCTCATCCTCGACATTCCCCGCAACAGCCACATCTTCGCCCACCTGCACTGGCTTCCCATCAACAAAAGGATCACCTTCTGACTCCTCACCACGCACACAAAGCCCTCCACAACAAGGGACCCAAATACCTCAACCGCCGCCTCAGTTTCTACACACCCACCCGTCAACTTCGCTCTGCCAACCTCACTCTCACCGCCGTACCTCGCATCCGCCGCACCACGGCAGGTGGGAAATCCTTCTCCTACCTGGCAGCCAAGACATGGAATTCCCTCCCCACCAACCTCACGACCACCCAGGACCACCTCGCATTCCGGAGGCAACTCAAGACCTGGCTCTTCGAGCAGCAGTAACCCCATCCCCCTAGCGCCTTGAGACCCACACGGGTGAGTAGCGCGCTTTATAAATGTTTATGATTTGATTTGTTTTGATTTGGGACCATTTATCATCCAGATTTTGGATCCTAGAATTGATTTCTTCCACAAACGGATGAAGCGCATGTATTTTGTTCAAAAGAAGTTCAAGGAGAATAGGTGATGGAGATTTAACAGGAGAACGCGGATCCTTTTTGACCCTCTTGTGTGTGGATGTAGAAGCATTATGTCCACCTTTGGAAGATGGTGAAGTTGAGGAAGACATTTTTAGCACTGAAGAAGTAATGCGGAAAGGGCTAGAGGCTATTTTAAGCAAAAAAAATAAAAAATTTGGTGAAGAATACTACTTGATGAGGAGGTTTTTTATATTTCTTTAATCCATGCATAAAATATGTATGCTTGCTGAAATAGTCAGAATCACCCTAGGCATAGAATATTAATAGCACAATAAGAAGACAGCTGAAATGAGTTAGCACATCTATTTAGATGCAAAGATCAGAGAAGAGTCAACAAAAGAATAGTTTTGAAGAGGTGTGGAGCCCATACAAGTTAATGGCATTATACTGTTAATCTGATCACAATGGGCGTAAAATATTTCATTTAGGATATATGCACAACTGAAAGTCAGAACCAACAGTGATAAATTGATATAAATTATTCCAAGAGTTTCAAACATCCAGGCAAATATGAGCTTTGAAAGACCTAAGTTCCATTATGTTGTCCAGTATTTAAAGAAAGCGTAGCAAAACCTCCTCAGGCTATTAGAGGAACAACGTGGGAAAAATACGATGAGCTTGCTTTGAATTCAAAATGGCGGACACTATGATGTAAAAATGTAGGTGCATGACACAGAGTGGCTAATTAGTTTAAGCAGCGCTCACCATATGTCCAAGATCAGATTTAGGTTTATTTCCCAGCTTATTAATGGTAAAAGCCTCCTCTGTCGGAAAATGCGTCCAACAAAACACGGGGCTCCCAAGTCAGGTGGCAATCTTGGCTGGCGATCATGCCAACCTCTCAAAGCAAAATGCTTTTTATAATACATTACTCACTACAGGAGACTGGTGACATATTTAGTCACCTGCAATAACGAAATGATGTAGATGCTCAAAAGTAATAAGGTATTTCTGCTGTCTTGTAGTGTGGCACAATGTGTGCTGCCTAGCCCAAAGCAGGCACCCTTGCTCCATGTCTCAAGGGTTCCTGCATTACAGGGAGGATAGATTTTGTGCAGGAAGATTTACCTTCCTGCCAATAACAATGCTTAAAGGCATGTTCCTCTTTCTGGAGGAAGTAACAAGGAGAAGTATAGATATTTCTCCTTCTTATGCCTACTTCAGGGAGGCATTGGTTTTCGAGGCATTTTCAGGTTTACTAGCTTTAGTAAATTTGGGAATGAACCAAAATGCATGGGTGAATGCATGGGGATTTCCAGGCTCCACTCAAAGAAACCCTCCCTAATTCAAAGTAATGCAAGGCAGTGCTCTTTGCTGTCTTGTGTTACTTTTTATGGGACAAATCTGACATAAAGCTAGGCAAATCAAATTTAAGTGGCTTTTTGCATCACAAACAACATTTTGCATTGTGGCTGTGCCAAACAAATGGTGCATCCATGGTGCAGAATTTTAGTAAATCTGATAATATTGCTATGGAACACCTCAGTGATGTGCAGTGTACTTAAGGGTGGATTGTAGAGGATACATATTTGTATGTATTGCACTTACAGGAGCACATGCATGACATGCTCTTGCTGTTCTGTAAAATGTCACTTTTGTGCACTCATATCATGTGAATTAAGTCATGTCATGCCTTGTTGTCATTTCTACAGCATTTGTGTTGTGCATCTTCTAGATCCATGCTCCTTCTAGGAATCTAGGGGGTCATTCTGACTCTGGCGGTCTTAGACCGCCAGGGTCGCGAATGACGGAAGCACCGCCAACAGGCTGGCGGTGCTTCCAAGCCCATTCTGACCGCGGCGGTAAAGCCGCGGCCAGAAAACTGGGGCCGGCGGTTTCCCGCCGTTTTTGTCCCGGCTGGGCGAATCCGCCAGGGCAGCGCTGCAAGCAGCGCTGCCATGGGGATTCTGACCCCCTTACCGCCAGCCTGTTTCTGGCAGTTGTCACCGCCAGGAAGAGGCTGGCGGTAACGGTTGTCTTGGGGCCCCCTAACAGGGCCCCGGCCAGCTTTTCACTGTCTGCCTAGCAGACAGTGAAAAGCGCGACGGGTGCAACTGCACCCGTCGCACGCCGCAACACCGCTGGCTCCATTCGGAGCCGGCTCCAGTGTTGCAGCCCTCATTCCCGCTGGGCCGGCGGGCGCTAACATGGTTAGCGCCCGCCGGCCCAGCGGGAATGTCAGAATGGGGGCGCGGACATTTGGCCGCATGGCGGCCAAATGGCGGTTTCCGCCTGGCGGGCGGCTACTGCCGCCCGCCAGAGTCGGAATGACCCCCCTAGTTTTTAGGAACCTGGGAACTCTTTACACGTGGTTTTTGGATTTCTCACTGACCAAAATCATGGCGGTTGACTGTCATTGGGGTTTGTTTGTGAAGCAAAGATTAGACTGCTCAATCAGTTGTTAGTGGATGAGGGCTGTTTAGTGTTATTGTTTGTCATTTTCATAGCTACTAAGCTGTGCTGTACATGGGATTGTTGTACTATCTCCTGAATTATGAAGTAAGCTTCAGTGATGCATGGGATGTAAGTTTTGGATTCCAGTGCATGACAAACTCTATGGAAAGTGTGATGCAATATAAAGTATTCTGTAAAGTATTCTGTAGAAGGTTGAGAAAAAGAGACACATTGAGATAATTCCACATGCATTTACAAGGTTAGCCAGAAGAAATCAATAAATACAACCACAGAGTCATCTGATAAATATAGAACCGTTTCACAACAACCCACATTTTGTACCTGCGTGGACATTCTGTGATGTAAATTCAAGAAAACCAGGTTTTCTCAAAAAAGGGTACCATAGCTTGTGTAACTGATGTGCTCTTGAGGAGTTAGTAGTTTGTGAACCATGTGGCTTTCATCCTGCGTTGTGCATATGAGTATGCTGGGATGCTTGTCCAATGTGAACTATTGGATGTTAGTTTGGCTGTTACCCAGCATTAAGATTTTTCTTAGATGCAGTTTCTTTATGGTTTTTATCAGGATATCTCAACAGTTACTTACATGTACTTACGTATCATATTGGGTTGCCACCTTACTCTTACTCTTTGATTGTTACATTAATACTCAATAATGCTTTGGTTCAGTGAAGTTAGAGGATTAATAGTCATACCAATAAAATCATTGAAAATCACAGAAAAAGTGTGATGCTAGGAGGACAATAACATCTGCACAAAACATTAAAAAAATAAACAGACAGTAAATTTGCTAGTTACATATGTAACTTATTCTTAACATCAGATGCATATGCGAGTTTCGTTGAGAGTGTGTGGCACTTTCACAGATTCTGTGACCGATGTAGCAGGGGCTCCCATTTTACATGATCCTCTATGTTGACCAAGGCAATTTCTTGATTAGTAAAAAAAGTAAGGGCTTCTCACAGGAATGCCAGGAATCCATCTACACCTCCTATTTTCCTCTACCTGAGGGTGTTTGGTGTCACTATAACCCAAAACCCCCGCACCATAAGTCAAAACAGAGATACACTTTCTTTTATAAATTGCCAAAAATGGGTGGATTATTTTTTCCCTCTATTAGAGGAAAAGCTAAAGGTAGAGTTAACGACGTACAAAAACATTCACTCCTACTTGAAAGGCAAGGGGCTCAAGTACTACAATGATCAAATGTTATCCCCAAGTAATGGGGAAACTGACTTACCCTCTCTAATCGGTTGCCTTTGAAAGAGAGGCAGCCTGTTTTCATAATTGTTTGCCCACATGCCATAATATATGTTTTGGATCTATTGGTCTCCATATTCAGATTCTCCATAACAATCCACAAAAGAATCAAGTAAAATCTAAAGTCCATTTGGAGTTCTAGCATGAAAAATTGCATCATCAGCGTAAAGTAGAGCAGGTAACGACCTACTCTTTACAACTGGCAGTTCCTACCCTATATTTGAAAGGCAGTCTCAAGGCCATTAATAGCAAAAATAAAGTTGCGGCTAGGACACTGTCCTGTCATACTCCTCAATTTAGCTTAAAGGAATCAGTGAATTTCCTGATTCACACATCTTACAGAGGCAGAAAGGTCTGAGTGAAGGGCCTATATGAAATGCACTAATCCCTCTTCAACCCTCATGGATATCAAAAGGATAAAGCCTCAAACGGTGCACACTATCAAAAGTGCACAATAAGTTCATAAAAGCAAGTTGGGTGGATGGAGGTGTGTTTAGCCACTTTGTAATTACTTACATCGCTTTAGTGAGCCCAACTTTGAGAGAAAGCCATAGTGTATCTTGGACAAGGTTTTACATTACGAGGAAGACTAGAAACCTGTTTAGAATAACTCAACCCATGATTTTTAATGCTGAATGCAACAGGGAAATTAGACGGTAACATTTTGAGTCCTGACTTTTCTGCCAAATATTGCTGTCCATTAGGTCTTGAGCATTCCTACTTTGCAAGCTTAACTGATGGAATTAATTGAGAGTGGTGCCCAGAATTCAAGGTTTCATTTAAATAACTCAGTAGGAATTCAACCGGGGCCTGGTGGTTGATTAAACAGGCTCATGTTTATCACTGCTGTACATCTTCTAATAAAAATTAACTATTAACCGGAAATTGTGGGGGGGTTCTAGAGCCACACAATCACTCCCACTGTGCCTAGGACTATATATTTTATTAAAGGGAGCTACCCATATATTAGCAGCAATACTGCTCTCCAAGGAGTTCTTGGGATAATTAGATACTAAATTTGAATTTACAATATTCCCAAAGACCTGAGGATCTTTCACCAAGGAAGCTTGAACCAATATTTCCCATAAATCATTCTTCCCCTCTTCTTTCCTTTTTCTTAAAGCCAATTTATACTCCATTCAGCAAGATACTATTTTATCCCTATTCCTCAGGGATTTCCTCAAGGCATGATGAAGCTTTCTTTTTGCCAGCCTACAGATTTTGTCAAACCAAAAGCCTATGTTAGGGTCTGTTCCCATCGAAGGTTTCATAAGTACTGACTTTGTGAAAACACTCAGATTTTCAACAACTGACCCAGGCTCAGTATCACTTGAAAGGCAACAAGAAGTTATGTTTTGACTTCTAATCATAAGTGTATGAAAACTACAGGTATGTTGGCATTTTTCCAGACCAGCCTATTTCCAGACCAGCCTTCTACACTTGTTGGTAGCTAGAGCATTCCCTGTTGCCTACCAGTCTCTACTCTTGAGGGTTCTCATGAAGACAGTAAGCAGGTTATGGTTGCTAAACACAGTGGCTTAAATGCCCCCCTAAATAGTTTGGACAGATCCCTTGTGACAAACATTTAATAGATAATAGTGGAACAGCCCCTGTCTGTGAATGTAGCTGCTTTAAAATCCGTAGGCCCCAACAATTCTAGGGAACTACAAACACAGTGATTTAATAAAATAAGATAAAGCATCTAGATAAAAAGCCTGGAACATCCTACTCCCTGCAGTGATCAGTGTTATACTACAATCAAGCGTCACCTTGAACCATGGCAATAATCGTGCCTTGCATGAGCCGAAGGGGAATGAAGGGCATGAATGTGTGGCTCACAAACCCATCACATGGAACCCATCTTTTGGCCCAGGTTTCCTGCAATAAGACTGTGTCAAAGAGCTTGATGTGATTCTCCCACTGCTTCAGCTCAGTAGTTTGGACAGAGTCATGTGTTAGGGCTGGTACATTTGCCCAAACTACTACATACAGTCAAAAAGCTAGTGGTAAAGGCACCATGACTAACCTCTCCTCCCAAGCCAACAAGTCACCATTGCCAGATCTCTGAGAACTGACTTCTCTTCTCCAGTCTGAGTCAGATTCCCAATCCAATAGCTACTCTCTTGATGTACCTCATAAGGAACAATGGGCATATTAGGCAAATGGCAAGAACTGGCATTGGTAGCATTATTTACAGGTTCAGGGACAACTGGTTTCATTCACTGGCAATGGTTGCGAAGAATTGTTATCCAGCTGCAGGTATTGATTCATGAACTGGTCCAACAGCATTTTTCAAGCTTAATCTTTATTGCCTTCAAACATTTAAAAAAAAAAATTAAGTTTACTATCCAAGGGGGTACTGAGCTTAACACAAAAAATTTCAACCAAGTCAAGTCCAAAGTGCGAAAACAGCCCAAGAGAATGACTTGCTTGTGTTACAATGTTAATTTGGCCCACACTCTCCTTTGCCTTCTCAGGTCTTTTCCTGCATTTTGCAGCCATTCCCACCTCAGGAAATGTCAATGAGTCCTTAGAAATATAAATAAGGGAAGACGGCTGGTCACAGGTGAGGGGTATTGGCACAAGTACTTCACTCAGAGTTAATGAAGCAGGAGAGGACTTCTAAAGAGGAAGTCTTCTAAACAAAGGCACAGATGGTCACCTGAGGAGAAAATACTTCTTACAGCAAGCTCTATTCCTTTGGATATGACCTAATGCCCTTGCTTGCCAGGAAACCATCAATTGTTGAACCTCTTTGTGAAAGCAAGTGGGTGGATGCAGCCTTACACTTCACCATTATTAACGAAATAAAAAGGAGGAAAGGACTCCAGTGAAAGATGACAAAGAAAGAAAGAGGACAGACACTTGCCTGAGCAGAAACCAGGCAACCAAGAGAGGTGACCCAGCAAAGCCTCTTCCATTCAATGACTGGCAAAGACAGGCACGCCCTTGGCTTTGCCAAGGCGCAGCTCGGGTGCTTTCTGTGCAGCAAGGTTAGGACCAGTGCTTTCTAGTACATGAGTGTCTCTCATTCAAACCCCTCTAGCAGCAGTAGTGAATCCTGGATCTGCAGTCCCTTAGCATGCTACAAGTAACCCGTGCAGCACTAGCTCTTTGTAGCATGTAATTGTCTCTCACTCCATTCCCCTCCTGCGGCAGCAGTGAATCTTGGGACCTGCAGTCCCTTAGCGTCCTCCATGGTGTCCCGCACAGCGGGGTCAGGGCCATCGCTTTATACCATGCAAGTGTCTCTCGTCCTGCCCCCCACTGCATAAGCAGTGAATCCTGAGACCTGCGGTCCTTTAACATCCTCCAAGCAACCCTTTCCAGTAGATAGAATAAGCTTGCAATGCCTTCCAACAGTGGGAATGTACCCCATGTGTTTAAAGGTGTCAGTTCCAATTCCGCCAGTTCAGTGGGTAGCTATTAAGTTACCTATACAAGCTCAGCAAGTATGCAGTGAGTGTGCTGGGAGCCAGAATCCTATCACTTTCAGACACTGGCAATGGTTGCTAAGAATAGTTATCCCTCTGTGGGATGCAAGGTGACCTTGTCTGTCTCAGGGAAGGTACATTGCTGTGTAGGCATGTAGGCCAAAATAGGTCAGATTAGAAATATGCCAGAATTGAAGAATATACCAAGTGCATCGTCTTTATGGTCTGATGGTAGCTCATTCTTCTATTTTTGGGACACCGGACAGCCTTTGGTGTGGTCAGACCTTTTGCCCTCTCTCCTTCTTTTTTTCTGAAATTAATTTTGTTGGTATTAGGACTCTGTGCACATTAGCACTGCTAACAAGTGATAACGTGTTTGTGCTTTCTCTTTTAAGCATGATAAAATTGGCTTACACCCAATTGACACATTTAATTTACTTGTATACTTTAATAGAGTGGTTCTACATGTATCTAATGCTTGTAAATTAAATGATACTAGTGGGCCTGCCGTGGTTATTGTCTTTACATGTCTTTGGCCTGCCTATGCCATCTGTGGGCAGTTTTAACCTGCCAGTTAGACCTGGCAAAAAAACATTTTGCCAGGCCTAAACTTCTCTTTTCAGACAATCACCCCTATGGTAGACCCTAAACACCAGGGTGCATTGTAGTTGAAAGGTAGGACTTGTGGTTTTGAGTTTTACATGTTCTGGTATTGAAAAACATCTGAATTTGTTTCTCACTATTGTGAGGCCTACCGCTGTCATATAATAACTTGGGTTACCTTTTTTCATTTAATAAGTAGTAGGGTTTGATTGGGAAGAGGTAGCAAAATCATGTTTGATCTCAAAAGAATTGTAATTTAAATTCCTCTTAAATGGTAAAGCCAGATTTTTAATCACAGTTCTAAAAATACCTCTTTTAGAAAGTTGGCATTTTCTTTCCTTAACCATTTGGTGCTGGCAGTCTGTGTCTTGGGGTCACATAACTGAATAGTTGGCAGTTAGCCTTTGTGTATTCTTCCAGTGAGACAAATAGGGTCTAGGTGTTGGCAGTATGGGCCATCCTGTCAGGTTGGGTGGGTCAGAGCTGTTCCCTGGCCCACTTGCTTTTCAAAGGACTGGCTCCAGCACATTCACAAAGGAATTTGACACAAGCCTTTGTCACCCTAGACCACTTAGATCCTGGGCAGAGGCAGTAAGGAAATTTCCAAAGCCAGGTGAGGGATAGACTCAACATTTCATCCACTTCAAAGAATTGCACCAGGTATAAATATTGGACATGCAGACCAACTCTTCAGCACACTACTGGACCCTAAGAAGGACTGCCTTGTACTCCAGAGGACTGGCTGGTAGCTTAATGCCTGCTTTGTACCTCAGAGGACTGCCACGCTGCTACCTGAAGACTGCCCTGCTGCTTGAGGCCTGCCTTGCTGCTTTATTCTAGGACTTTCAGAGTGACTCCAAGGGCTAGTTGGCTGGCCTTCTGTGTGAGTGAGCTACAGAGACATAAAAAACTTCTCAGACCTTCAAATCCTGTACTTGGCCTATGTCTGGAGTGAGTCCTTGCCCTCTGGGCACTGAGAATTAGGGTTAAAGGTACTCCTCCAGCCAAAACCTGAAACTTGCATCTTACAAAAATTGCCACCAAAAAGTGGCATGAGATAACCTGAAGTGCACCACCGGTCAGCCTGACTTCTTCATAGCTCCCGGTACGTTCTTCTCTGCAGCAGCAATCCTGTTCAGCGGGACCTACGAGAAATAGTATTCGGCCTCGTGGAGCTCTTATCAGTTATAGTCTGCAGCTTCGACCTGCTGGAGAGTTTCAACTTCCAAAAAAGTGATGATGAAGTCTGAATGTAGAAATCTTCATTGTGACTTTGTCCATCGATGACGACGCCTCCTCCTCAGAAACTGCCATCTGGCCTATTCTGCTGAACTTTACCTTCTTAGGAACTTTTCTTTCAGGGCTGAAGATAAGCTGAAACCCGGCCCACTCAACCTCATGTATCTGAACAACGCACCATTGCTGTTTGCCAGAACATTTGACTTTGCCCCGGTCTTGCACGACTAGATGCCTGGGGTTAGCGGTTCAATCTTTTAGGTGCTCTTTTTCACTTAAAATGTTCAAAAATAATAACCCCGGTTCTACTTATTACATTTCATTTGTTTTGGTTTCATGTTGTTTTTCAAATTTAATCTCTTTTTCTAAATTGGTGTGGGATTTTTCATGTGCTGTGTTTTCACTTTATTACTGCTTGTGTGCTGCATAAATACTTAACAACACAGTGCCTGACTGCTTTTGTGCCATGCTACCAGAGCGTTAAACACAAGTTAATGTAACAACGTTTGTGGGTCATCCAGATGATCATTGTGGTTATTGCTTGAGGAAGTTGTCTACCATCCTCAATTAAAACCCCATGTTCTTAAAATGTTTAAAATAGGTTTCTGTTTTGAAGTATGATTCCATCTTTTTGTCAGCATTAATGATAGTATTAATGACATTAGAGACATTGGTCTTGTTTGTGTGAGCTATTCTGTGACATATACAAGAGTGCATAAAGATCCAGCAGTTCCACATAAACAAAATTTCTTGCTTTTAGGTGTCTGCTGTGCTTCCTCACTTCTTATTTATTCTTCTCCATCAATGGCCGCCAATAGGCCCCTGAAACTTACCCATGCCCTAACTTGAAATGCTCAAACACTCAGAAATGCACACAAAGCCCAGTTGAAGTTGCATACCTGACTGAACATAGCATACCAATGGCATTCCTTCAGGAAACCTTGACTGCCAGTGCTAGAGACCAGTTAGCGTACAATTGGGGTCTGTTTTGATTCTAGTCAATTACAAGTCATTCAAGAGGCATTAGTAATGTGCTTCACAGACATGTAGAGGCATATTTACAAGCCCTGTGGTGCAGGGCAGTGCAGCAAGTGACCTTGCTGCGCTGCCCTGCGCCACAGGGAAAGGGCAGAAATGCACCATATTTACAAGATACGGGGCATTTCTATCTTCTGCTACTGCTTTGGCTGAAAAATTGCTGCTGTGCCAATGCAGGCACCATGGTGCAAGGGTATGTGTGTTGTTAGCAGGATTGTTTTTGTGCTGGAAGGGATATCTTCCTGCACAAAAACAATCCTGGGAGGCATTTTCCTCGTTCTATGCATGCTGCAAAAACAGGAAATAACAATGAGAAATAAAGATATTTCTCTTTGTTACACCTGCCCTGGGGAGGCATACAGTTTTGACGCTGTAGTGAAAATAAGTATGACCACTGACTTTGTGTTTCACCACTGTGCATATTAGTTGTTCAATGTTCACCCGTTGCAGATTACATTTGGTATTCAGTTTGGCTGCCTATTTGTTTTGTCGTGGCGTTAGACATTACATTTTGTATTCAGCTTAGCTTTGCCTCCATATTAAAATATTTTTCTGTGCAAACATGTTATGCAATGTGTTTTTCTACTTCTACGTGTTTTTCTTCTCACTGAAGAGCCAAAGCTGGTACACAACATGTAGGAGGTGAGCAGTTAGTACGATAAGGCCGTAACAAGCTAGTGTTTATTATAGGCAAGAGAACAGTATGACCTTGACAGGCATGTCTTTGAACGATGGCCAGCTTTCAACACATTCCTTTCAAAGTTTACCTAAACAAGCCAGCATTTTTTAATAATTCCCATCTGAGAGGGAAGGGCCTTTCAGAAGGCTTTTTTTTCCCATGATTATTTAAGCTATAAAAGGTGTCCCTGGGCAGCAGCGAGGGGGAATTTCCGAGACTTCGGTCAGGATTGGACGTCAAATGCCTGACACAGACACTTGTCCCATGAGGGTGGATATCTCTTTCTCGCAGTTGAACAGGGGCATGAGAAAGATGAAGAGCATTGGCAGGCCCTACGGTGATGAATTTCGACTTTATTCTTTGCTTTGCAATCATGCTATAATATAATCACATATATTTGCTGTGTACGTTGCAGTTGAGAATCACTTTGATATATTTTCCTTTCATTGCTGTGACTATTTTTAAACGTGTGCCTAAAACCTACTAATCTCCTTTCTCAGGAACCTCGTGGTGAAGTAATAATAAATGTCTTCTTTAAACTAAGAAGTGCATTCCAGAGATTTTTGTCAGCTCAGTCATTAGTGAAAGCAAAACAGACGCATTCCCAGGTTTACAGAATCTTGTAAATCAGGGAGTGCACGAAAACCCATGGGTGTTGCATAGGAAAACCCACTGCAACGCCCATGGAATGCTATCCTGAGGCAGTATAGGGCAGTGCAGCCACTTGCACTGCATTGACTTACACCATATCTACAAGACCATGAAAAGGCATGCAAAATGGCTTTTTTTGGCCTCGTAGATATGGGTCTGCACCATGTGCCACTGGTGCATCACAAAAAGTGACACAGGTGCGGCGCACAGGGCTTGTAAATATGCCCCCTAGCCTTTTGCGTTCTTGCTTTCTCATTGCACAGGACACTCTAAGTTTTGTACCTGTCACAGTTATAAACACAAGTGACCATAACATCGATGACACTTGCTTTTATGAGAATATTGTCTGTTCAAATAGAGCACTCTAATTTCATGACCATTATCTTGACAGGAGACTGGAATGCAATTTTGGACCACCCACACACCCCACATCACACACCCCAACACATCACCCTACATACCCTCACCTACACAACTCACACAACACCCTTGGCACCACAAAGACACCCCAGATTCTCAGAGAAGGAGCTAAGGATCATGGTGGAGGAAATCATCCGGGTAGAGCCTCAGCTATTTGGAGCACAGGTTCAGCAGATATCTATTGCTAGGAAGATGGAGCTATGGCGGAGGATGGTGGACAGGGTCAACGCCGTGGGACAGCACCCCAGAACAAGGGACGACATGAGGAAGAGGTGGAATGACCTACGGGGGAAGGTACGTTCCATTGCAGCAAGACATCAACTCGCTGTACAGAGGACTGGTGGTGGACCCCCACCTCCTCCCCCACAACTAACAACATGGGAGGAGCAAGTCTTGGCAATACTGCATCCTGAGGGCCTGGCCGGAGTAGCAGGAGGACTGGACTCTGATAAGTCAACTCTATACTACTATCACCCCCCTACCTGCATGCCATCACATACCCCCACCCTCACCCTCACTCCCATCACTCCACCACCTCACACACCCTCCACCATCACATCTCACTCATCCCTGCATGCCATACCAAAGCATGGACACCACTCACAGACCTGCATGGACACCCGTCACTAAAGCATACACACTAGAGAGAACTAATCATCCCACCATACACCAACGTACACTAGTGAAAGATGCCAGGGCAAATACAAAAACGAGGGCAACCCACCGATGCACAAAATGTCACACACAGAAACAATTACACTGCATTTACATCCCCACAGGTACCCCAGCCAATGTCAGCAGCGAAGAGGTGCCAGCACTATCCAGTCCCCCCACAGTGATGATAGCAACTCTGGTGGCCTGGATCTGGACGACCAACCTGGCCCATCAGGGACCTCTGGACAGCCGGTTACCCAGTCCCAGTCACCCACCACCACAGAGCCTCCCCAATCTGGAAACACCACCACACTACCCACCCAGCGTACCCATACCTCTGTCCCCAGGACACGTCAATCAGTAGTGTGTCCACCACTACAGGGACCCAAGGGCACACCTCATACCCAAGACAATCAGGGACCTGGGGTCAGTGGCAGTGGGGACACGGTTCATGGGACAGAGGCACAGGACAGCAGGGAAACTGGGAGGACTGCTGTGCGCCAGAGAGAGGACAGGCCCAGGGATCCGACTCTCCAGGAGGCACGTGCAGAGATCCTGGGAGGATACCAACATTCCCAGGACACAATGGGACAGATTCTGGACAATGTTCAGGAGAACAGGCGGCTGCAGGAAGGACAGTACCTGGGGATCAGGGAGGACTTGCAGGCCATCAACAACACCCTGGTCTCCAGAGCAGGGGTGCTGGCAGACATGGCTAACATTATGAGGGAGGCAGTCTCACAACAGCGGGCCCCTGCCACTAGCCAGACATCTGAACTGCCTTCCACCTCTGCTGCTGCTAGTGGAGAGGAGGCCCGGCCACAGGACCACCAGTCCACCAGCACCCCTCCCCCTACAGACGGTGAACCACCCCACAAACGTTTCCTGCAATCCATGCAGAAGCCAGAGACTATTGGCAAGACCCCCACCAGGAAATGAGACACTCCTGATTGTCACCCTTGTGTCCCACTCTGTCACCCTGTCCGCCTTGAACTTCCATTGCTCCCCTTCCTGTGTCCCCTTGGACAATGCACCTGTGCTACAAACAGACTGGAACAATACCCTGGACCTTTCTCCATCATCACCACATCCCATTGCACTTGCCCCCTATATGTTAGCACTTCAATAAACACCCTTTGAAAAAAATCCATTTGGAGTATGTCAGGTATATTAAATATGTATTGATTGAAACAGATACAAACATTGCAAATTAACTGTACATAGAATGAGCATAGATTGATGACCTGTAGCTGGCTGTAGTGATCACACCAGGAGTATGTGTCAATTCACCAACATCTGCAAAAATGAATTGGCAGAGGGAACAGTACAAATAGACTGGTACAATACCCTGGAATTTCCTCCATCATCACCCCATCCCATTGCACTTGCCCCCTTCTTCTTAGCATTTAAATAAACACACTTTGAAAAAATACAATTTTGGAGTATGTCAAATGTTTTAAGTATGAATTCATTTAACAAGGTTCAAACATTGCATTTCAACTGTACAGTTATGTTGACAAAGTAAAGACCTGTAGTTGGCTGCAGTGATCACACCAGAAGTGATAGTGGGACACCAACATCTGCAAAACGAGTTGCCAAAGGGTACAGTGAGTGGGCATAAAAATGGGAATTAACAGCATGCCAGTGCCATATATAATTCCAAAGATGACAATGAAATGTGAAGTAACACTGTCTTACCTGTGTGTCATTGGAAATATTGTTGAATCACTGCAGTTCTGTTGTTCTCATCCTCTGCCTCCCCACCTTACTGTCCACAGGGTCCACTGCTGCCACACGGCCATCTCCTCCTGCAAAAAAGGCACATGACGTCTCAAGGCAAGGTTGTGCAACATACAGCATTCCACAATTATCTGGCAGACCTTCTTGGGTGAGTAGTACAGGGATCCACCTGTTAGATGGAGGCACCAGAACCTGGCCTCCAGGAGCCCAACGGTACGTTCAATAATCCTTCTTGTGCCTCATTGTAACGTTCTTCTGCCCTTGTCCTGGCATTCCTCACAGGAGTCAGTAGCCATGATAGGTTAGGGTAAACTGAGTCACCTGCAAATATTGAGGGACAACATTTAGCCACACACTATCCAATATGGCCCACACAATACCCATACGCCAACATCTACTGGGTGGGCCCCAGGGCTCACCTATTAGCCACTGGAACTCTAATGGTGGGGTGAGAAATTGGGGTTGTATAGGCGCTCAGGATCATAAATGGCACAAATTCAATTCAAGCAAGCATGAGAGCAAGAGAAAGAAAGGGTGCCAGCACAAGGGAACACACCCATCCCTTACAGGTTTAAACAACCCAACAAACAATGGTACATAGTGCGGCACACCTAACACAAACTTGTTAAAACAATCAGTAAGTAGTTTCAAAAGAATCAAGCATCCACTTTTAATACACGTTTGAAAAGTCCATTCTTATTCGGTGCTTTGAATAGTTTTTCTCATATGTTTAAACAAGTCTCCATAATGGTACAATTCAAGCTGTGTTTGACAACACCTCCATAATGGTACAACTCAAGCCAACACGTGTTTCGTCTTGGGAAATCTTCAATCAAATCCCAAACGACTTCTTCAGGGCTCCTAATTCTAAAAAGGTTGACCCACTTTATACGTCATCAAAAAATGTCCATGAAATGCGATCTGGTAAGCAAGTTGTGGACTGGAATCCTATTCTCACAAGGTTCATATCCTAAAAGGAACGATTTTCCATATCCATATTAGTATTAGATCCATATATCAGTGAATATCAGGTATATCAGCCATTGTCAACCATCCAGATCGCATTTGAAGTAGAATTCAAATATGCTCAACAATCAGACTCAGACGCTAAGCACGGGAGTCGTGCACTCGCGTCTCTTTGTTTCTTTCCGTTTTGGATTGTTGAGCATATTTGAATTCTACTTCAAATGAGATCTGGATGGTTGACAATGGCTGATATACCTGATATTCGCTGATATATGGATCTAATACTAATATGGATATGGAAAATCGTTCCTTTTAGGATATGAACCTTGTGAGAATAGGATTCCAGTCCACAACTTGCTTACCAGATCGCATTTCATGGACATTTTTTGACCACGTATAAAGTGGGTCAACCTTTTTAGAATTAGGAGCCCTGAAGAAGTAGTTTGGGATTTGATTGAAGATTTCCCAAGACGAAACACGTGTTGGCTTGAGTTGTACCATTATGGAGGTGTTGTCAAACACGGCTTGAATTGTACCATTATGAAGACTTGTTTAAACATATGAGAAAACTATTCAAAGCACCGAATAAGAATGGACTTTTCAAACGTGTATTAAAAGTGGATGCTTGATTCTTTTGAAACTACTTACTGATTGTTTTAACAAGTTTGTGTTAGGTGTGCCGCACTATGTACCCTCACCTATTAGCCACACCTGATGCCTCTGTAGTTGGCCCATCACATTTGGGATGCTGCTATTCCTCAGGATAAAGGCATCATGCACAGACCTGGATACTTAGCATTGACACTGGAGATGTACTGGTCGGCCAAGCACACCATCTGCCCATTCATGGAGTGAAAACTCTTTTGGTTTCTGTACACCTGTTCATTTTGACAGAGGGGGGACAAATGCAATATGTGTTCCATCAATTGCACTAATTATGTTGGGGATATGTCCCATTGCATAGAAGTCAGCCTGCACTGTGACCAAATCTTCAACCTGGGGGAAAACAATGTAGCTGCACATGTGTCAGCACTATTGAGAACCTTGGCCGTGACATTCCTGCTGCCAAGCCCACTGTCACTTGGAAAGAACCAGTTGCCAAGAAATGGAGCCTAGATAGGACTTGCACAAGAGGAGGGATCCCAGTGGGGTGACAGATACCAGATATCAGGTCAGTCTCCAGTTGGGCACACAGCTCCGTGATTGTGGCCCTGTCAAGTCTATAGGTGAGAATAATGTGCCTGTCCTGCCTTGTTGCCACGTCCACCAGGGGTCTGTACATTGGGGTATGTCTACATCTCCTATTCATCCACAGTGGTTGCAGTATAAGAGACTAAAGAGTGAGGAGCTGGTCAGAAACTGTACATTGGAGACACAACCGTACATTGCATGATGTTAACAAGTAATAGGTAATTGGGATTTGTCCTGTATGTCCTATTTTTCACTGTGACCCAGGTATTACCAGGGCCTGCCCGCCCTAAAATGGCGTTTACCTGTCGGTTGTGGAGGGACAGGTGGAAGTGAGGTAATTCTGCTGACGTTCTGCACCGTTGCGGGAGGTGGTCGTGAACCGCCGTACAACTCTTAATTGGCTAACATTGGGCCGTATGGGTTACCGTGGCAAATGGTGATGTACGCCGGCGGTGACGGTATGCACCACCGCGGATGTGACTGCCATGTTCTATCTGAACACTCACTTGCTACCTGACCTTCAACAGGAGAGGACGTACACTGCATGTGCTGCTGTGACCTGTGTCTGGAACCTACCATGTGACTGTGGAAAGGGCCCCTGCCTTCACCTTAGCAGAGTTGGAGCGACTGGTGTACGAGGTCCTACCCCAGTACTAACTGCTGTATGGGCCTCCAGACAAACAGGTTAGTACACTGTGAGCATGATTCATGTGACATTTATGCATGGAGTGATGTGTGAAGGCCTCGTGTAGGGGGGTGGGTTGTGTGCTGGGCCCTGTGTGTGCAAATGGTGATGTGAAGGGGTATGGTGGGCCATAAGTATAACAGACAAGACGGTCTGATTGATACCAATTCCTGTGTGTATTTCTCTGCAGGTCAGCACCCATCAAAAGAAGGGTATATGGCGTGCCATCGCCAAGGAGGTGAGGACCCTGGGGGTCTACAGCAGGCGGAGCACCCACTGTCGGAAACAGTGGGAGGACCTGAGATGCTGGGCACGGAAGACAGCGGAGGCCCAGCTGGGGATGGCCTCCCAACGAGGAAGGGATGCCCGTCGAACCCTGACCCCCCTGATGGCCCCAATACTGGCAGTGGCCTATCTGGAGCTGGATGGGCGCTTGAGGGCATCACAGCAGCCACAAGGGGCTGAGTACAGTACCCATCATCACTACTTACGCATGGTAAGGGGGTACCCGGTTGGGGGATGTGTGTCAGTGGGTGCCCCTAGGCCAGGCCTGACATTGCAGAGTAGGTCCCACGGTGGACAGGGTTCTGAAATGATAATCCTGCTACCCAGCTTGTAGGCATCCACAACTGGTCAGGCTGTGTGGGTCCAAGGCGTGGTGATTTTGGCGGTATGTGCCCCTCCTCATGCCTTGGTGGCTAGCATTATCACAGGTAGTGCATTGCATAGTGCATAGGGCTGCTCCCTGTGTGAGAGGGTGGTGTGTACGCCAACGGTGGTTTTGGTGCAGCCACTGACCAAGTGTATCCTTTGTCTCTCCCCCCCTTTTTGTTTTGTCATCCTGTCCTTATGTGCATTAGCATCATCTGGCGGAGAAGCAGAGGCACCGGCGACGGAGGGAGCTGCATCCCACAGGACCCAGGAGGCAGAGTCAACCGACGCTGAGGGCACCAGTGGGACGGAGGGCGAGGGGAGCACCACGGCGGAGACTGGAGGGGACAGTTCGGACACAAATACCTCCTCCGATGGAAGCGCCCTGGTGATGGCGGACACTTCTGTGCCCACCCTAGCTACAGGAACATCTGCCACCCCTGTACCAGCACCGCCCTCCCAGCAGCCTCTCGTAGAGTTGCCAATGCCTGCTCACCCAGGAGGGTGGGAATCTCCTTTGCCCCAGGCACTTCAGGCACTGCCCTAGTTAGCTCTGCTGCCCTGAGTGAGGAGGCTGTTGACCTCCTGAGATCCATCTCTGTTGGGCAGTCAACCATTGTGAATGCCATTCAGGGGCTGGTAGCCCAAATGCAACAGACAAATGCATTTCTGGAGGGCATTCACACTGGCTTGGAGGCTCAACAGAGATCAATCCAGGCTCTTGCCTCCTCTCTGATGGCAGCCATTGTCCCTGTTTCTACCGCCCCCCCCTCCAACTTCCTCTTCCCAATCCCATTCCTCTCAACCCCAACCTATCCCAAGTACACAGGCAGATGAGCATGCACTCAGGACAACACACAAGAGTGGCACAAGCAAACATAAGCACCACACATCATCCCACAGGCACTCACACAAACACCATCCAGATGCAGACATACCAACATCCACTGCCTCCACTGTGTCCCCCTCCTCCTCCTCTTCCACCTCCCTCACAGTTGCATCTACGCTCACACCTGCATGCACTACATCCTCATCCACTACCAGCATCACCACCATACCTAGCAGAACACACACCTCACTTGCAGACACCTCTACAACAGCCATGCACATATCCCCTGTGTCCTCTTCCACTGTCTCTATCCCCCCTCCCAAGGTACACAAACGCAAGCACTCAGACACCCAACAGCCATCCACCTCACAACAGCATCCAGGCCATATACCTGCACCCAAAATCAGCAGACAGAAAACTCCAACAACCACTTCCTCTTCCTCTGCTCCCATTACTCCCCCCTCTTCCCGCCTCAATGTCACTAAAAATCTTTTCTTATCCATCATTGCCTCTTCCCTACCCCTCCCCCCATCCTGCACGTCTGGCCAGGGTGGCAGATACCCAGCCAAGCACCACAGCCACCCAGTACACAGCCCCAGTAGTCTCCACACCCACTCGTGTTGGGAAAGGATCCAGGGCATCAGCCAGCCTCAAAGAAAGTGTGCCTGCCCAAGCTGCTGCCAGGAAGGGCAAGGAGCCTGCCCCAATTACTGCCTGGAAGGGCAAGGAGTCTGCTCCAAGTGCTGCCAGGAAGGGCAAGGGGACTGCACCAGCAGGCAGGAAGGACAAGGGGCCTGGTGCAGGGACTCAGACAGAGCCCCCACCACCAACCATGGTTGTTCAGCTGTCCAAGACTGCAGGGGATGGGCTGTAGCCTCCCCCCAGCAACAGTACCACCACCACCACCACAAGCAGTGGGCAGCCGTCTGAGGCTGCAGGGGATGGGCTGGAGCCTCCCCCCACCATCACCAGCAGCAGCAGCACCACCACCAGCAGCAATGGGCAGCCGCCCGAGGCTGCAGGGGATTGGCTGGAACCTCCCCCCACCACCAGCAGCAGCAGCACCACCACCACCACCACCACCAGTGGGCAGCCGTCCGAGGCTGCAGGGGATGGGCTGGAACCTCCCCCCACCAGCAGCAGCAGCACCACCAGCAGTGGGAAACCGTCCAAGGCTACAGGGGATGGGTTGGAGCCTCCTACCACCACCAGCATCAGAAACACCACCACCAGCAGTGGGCAGCCGTCCAAGGCTGCAGGGGAAGGCTTGGAGCCTCCTCCCACCAGTGGCTGCAGCAGCACCACCATTACTGAGCAGCTGTCACCTCTGGTGGACGGTATGTAGTCCTGCCTCCATGGGCTGCTGTGCGTCCTGCCCCCTACAAAAGCCAGTGGGTATGACACTGACCTGAGAGACTGTGACTTTGCACTCCCCAGGATCAAGTGCACAGGACATGATGCCCCCTCCAGAACCAGTGGGTAAGCCACCCACCAACCCCAGCCTCCCCAGGATCAAGAGCACAGGGCATGATGCCCCTTCCAGAACCAGTGGGTAAGCCACCCACCAACCCCAGCCTCCCCAGGATCAAGAGCACAGGGCACGATGCCCCCTCCAGAATCAGTGGTAAACCACCCACCAACCCCAGCCTCCCCAGGATCAAGAGCACAGGGCACAATGCCCCTCCAGAACCAGTCACCCACTTAAGATACTGTGGCCTTACACTCCCCAGGACCAAGCACAGGGCATGTTGCTTCCTCCAGAGCATGTGGGCAAGTCATCCACTTGAGAGACTGTGGTATTGCACTCCCCAGGACCAAGCACAGGGCATGTTGCCCCCTCCAGAGCATGTGGGCAAGTCACCCATTTGAGAGACTGTGGCCTTGCACTCCCCAGGACCAAGCACAGGGCATGTTGCCCCCTCCAGAGCATGTAGGGAAGTCACCCACATGAGTGACTGTGGCCTTGCACTCCCCAGGACCAAGGATAGGGTATGTTGCCCCCTCCAGAGCATGTGGGCAAGTCACCCACTTGAGAGACTGCGGCCTTGCACTCCCCAGGATCAAGCACAAGGCATGTTGCCCCCTCCTGAACCAGTGGTTTTGTTCCATCTGCCACCTGAGGTGCTCCCCTGTTCCCCGTCCCCCTGAGGTGCCTGCCTATTTTCCAATTGATGCCCCTGCAGTGTTCCCTCTGTGTTGGTGCAGGTGACAAGTAGGGCCTTGGGCTTTGACCTGTGGCCCTGTGGCCTACGCACAGTGAGGACTGGGCAGTGTCCCTTGAACTGTACATATGTATATACTATGAGACTGACTTTTCATATTTCTACTGTGTTGTTATTACTATAGTCACTATAATATATTCCTGTTGTCCTTGCATTATTCCTCAGGGGTACGGGGTAAATATGTTTTATTACTGCAGCTGATTGTGTGTATAGTGTTGGGGGTGAGGTGGGGTGTGGTACATGTGTGTGTCACTCTCTTTTTCCTCCCCTCTCCCTTGTGTGTTAGGCGACTGTACTCACTGTGGTTGTCTCCGCCGGCATTGGTGTTCGTGGTGGAGCAGGACTTAGAATATCATAGGAAATATTTAATGTTCAGGCTCCATGGCGGTGTGGTTGTTCCCTGTGTTTCCAACGGTAAGTCCTTTAACTTCTGAGCCCAGTGTCTGCCAGGCTTTTAATGTCATTGGTACCGCCCCGGAAAAGGTGGCGGATTGATGTTTCTTAATATGGTGGGCGGAAAATTGACTTCTGCCTTGCTGTAGGTGGCTACCGCCGTGGTGGCTGTATCCACCCTGGCGGTCGGTGTGGTAAAGAGGCTGTCTATCTGAGTTCTCACCGACTTGGTCATAATTTGGCGGTAGGCTCTGCCAGCCTGTTGGCAGTATTACCGCCACTTTATCACAAACCACCAGGGTTGTAATGAGGGCCTTTGTCTTTGATGCAGTGATACAGACCAATGTAGTTGCCTTAGCCCAATTGGTAGTATACTTTGGGCAGCCTTCGAGACATACATCTGTAGAGACTTCATTTCCATGCACTCTGAATGTTTTCAAATCGATCCCCAGCCAGTTTGATCATTTGGAGTCCTGCCTCTTGATTCTAGAGACATATGGGCTGATTTAAGAGTCCCTGGCGCCTCCTTGCACCACATTAGCGTAATTGTTTTACGCTAATATGGCCGAAGAAGGCCAAAATCGCTACGCTGAATTTACAAAGTGGGGCAATGCATGCATTGCCCCACTTTGTAACCCTTTGCGCTACATTATTCCGGCACCAGGCATAATGTATGCAAAGGGGGCCTTCCTTGTTAGGGGGGGGCAAAAAATGACGCATAGAAATCGAAGAGATTTATTTGCATCATTCATTTTGCCACTTTTAACGCCTGCTCAGAACAGGTGTTAAAAGGAGGCATGCCATTGTTTTCAATGGGCCGTAATGGGTTTTGCAGGATTAGCGTTAACATGTTTTACACTAATCCTGCAAAGCTCCAAACTAGCATCATACATTTTGACACTAGTTCCCCTAACTACCACCGTGGTGTGCGATAGCTTAGATAAGGTGCACACATGGTGGTGTTAGGGGGGCGCTAAGAGGCGCAAGAAAAGTGGTGCTGCACTGGGTGCAGCAACACTTTTCTTAAATCAGGGCCACAGTATTTTAAATCAAAGTAGAAATTAATGGTGTACTACACTCCTTTAGAGACTTTGCTGCATATCAGATTCACTTAGAAAGACTGCAGCCTCTATTGGTGGCTGGGTGAATTATTCATTTTGTTAATGGTCAAGGCACAAATCATTATGATGTGGCTGGGAACCTAGATGCCTTCATGGGTTACTATATCTACTTGTAGACAGCTCATCAAAGTGCTTCTCCAGTGTAGAAATTCATACATACAATGACTTGACCATAGCGTGGTTGGAAGATTTGACCATAGCGTGGTTGGAAGATGAGGAATTAACCACGCTCTTCACTAGAAAACAGTAGTTGAAATTGGAGATGTTATCAAATATATAGCAAAAGGCAAGTCTGTGGGCTGTGATGGATTCACATTCAAATTATATAAAGCTTATTCTTATTTGAGTTTAGGCATTCCGCCGTCATCCCTTGTGGAGACTCTCATGGTGCGACCTCTTAAACTAGAGGGGCCCACTAGTTGCTTCTCTTAGAAGCCACTTTCCCTTATCAATATTGATAATATGATCCTTGCTAATAGTTTTCTACCACTACCGCAGGGCATTATCCTGCCTGACCAGTCTGGATTCATCCGAGGCAGATCTATCTCTCACGATCTCAGCATACTCCTTGTGCATTCATAGAGCAGGCCTGGAAAACGATGAAAGTTATTTTCTTTGTCTTTGAATATGTTCTCTAATTAAGACCTCTTCAACTGCCCAAATTAAAGTACCGTGTTGGACCACTTTTCGATTTCCAAGAGTAAATACCACAGCTGATATTAAAGACTACTTCATTGTCTCTTTTAATAACTATATAAATAGGAGCAATGTAGGCCCTATCTAGCCTGTGGTAAGTAAAACTCCTCAGGGTGGAGAGGGTGGGTTCTTATGTGACGTTAGTTTGGACCACTTAATACTTGCAAACCAAGGGAAATCCTTTTGTGACTATCACTAATGCACGTTTTTCATTTTAACAATGGTCAAAGCAACTAATCAGTTGACCATCAGAAGTTATTATTTTATCCTTCACAGACTAATTATACAAGAAATGTCTTCTTATAAGGCATACTTAAACAAAAACATCATAGGTCACAAAACAATGCCTAAAATAAACTACATAAAGTGCATATTGCTTCTATTCCGTCACTAGTCAGAGATAGCAAACAGAGATACATTCAATAATTCCTGGAGTGCAATTCCTGTTCCATAATTAGTCAGCAAGGGTTAATTCTATGCATATTGGCAATGGAGGTATTCCGGGAGATCTCCTCACTCTGTTTAGGGGAAGCTAGATAGCTAGATTCACAAATTGCCCCTCATGTTTTGTTTTTTACCGACAGCCACACCAGTCCCCAGTCCTGAGGAGACCCCATGGTTGCTAGGGGCCAAAACGCATCATCATTACTGAGCAGGGCCAATAGGTGGAAATACTCCAATGGAAGCTTACAAATGGGAATCACTGATGCTACCTAGCTTCTCTTAAACGCAGTGTCGAGATGCCCCTCCATGCCTCCATTACTAGTGTGCACCGAATTAACCGTGTAAGAGCCAATTATCCTACCCTTCTTGACTAATTTTGGAACTGGATCTACATTCCATGAAGTATTTAAAGTTTCTGCATTGCTCAGTGGTTTTTTTAATCACTGACTAGTGGCGAAATATAAGAAATACAAGAAATTTATTTTGTGTTATGCATGCTCTATATTATAAACAAAATGCTCACTCTAAGTATGACATAAAATTAGGCATGTAAATTATTTATATTATGTTCCGTATTATTTTTAGAGAAAATGTTTTGTGGACAAAAGCTACATAAAAAATAATTGCTTAAAAGTAACACCTGACAAAAATTATCCAGAACTTATATATATTTCTCGGCGAACGGTGTCATTATTTTGCTATACTCGTGCTTCTTTTCTGAGGTCTGATCTACCAGGTTGTTTTCACGGTGGGCCTGTCACTCGTAGGTACAATGGTGATTCTTCCTCAAAGTCAGTGGTTGTATTGTGCCTCTGTACTTCTTATTTAATGTTACTGGTTTTTATTGCCATTGTATTCCTTCTTAAAAGTAGCACATTCATGAAAATCATGACAACAGTGATGCAAATATAACTATGTTCTCATTTATTAAATATTTTCTAAATTATATTACTGTTGATTTTTGCAGTTCTTTTTAAAACTCCGCAACCCTAGTAAAAGCGTCTTGGACAAAAGTCATGTGCTGCTGACTCTGGAGAGATATAGTGAGAACTCTGCCGCAGAATTCTACTACTCAATACCAGGGCACCTAGTTATAGCATGTGATAACTTTCGGAACATCTAGCATTGGAAAAAGCAATAGGTTTTGTTTGAATGTGCTAACAAATACAACAAGCATTTTCAATGAAATGGGTCTCGTTTGAGCCAGTTAGAGCTAATAGTGTTGTAGATTCCTAACTGGACATTTCTTGCCACATACATTGAAAATGAAAAGTAAAACAGTTGACATAAGCGAGCCGATTCAAAGCGCCACGGCCACCAGGAGCTTGAGCATTAAGGAGAGACACAAAAGGAAAAAGAAGTTTGCTCAGTCAAACATATCGGCAAATGTGCAATTATCCATGTAACATGGATGGTAAAGGCGGTGACAAAACTGCCCCAAGCAGGGACAAAAGTAAAGCATTTACCAATGAAAACAAATTATTTTTGAAAGGCAAGCCCATGAACAAGTGATAGTGATGGGCGTGCAGCGGGCGTGGTTAAAAGCCCACATAAATACCAACACGTCGGAAAAGTGCTCAACCTAAAAACAGGAGTGTCCTGGCAAATCTAGGACTCTTGGTCACCCTACTCTTGGAGGTGCTGATACTTTTGTTTCAGACCTGATGAGGCGGGTCACCAGTGCAGCTGACCTGGCCGGGAAATGTCCTCATTTTTTCACCCAGAGGGGCTGTTAAGAGGTTCATGGAGGATCCAACTAGTCACACTGACAGTAAATCTAAAAAGATAACTGAATGGGTTGTGCACATGCTGTGAAGATCTGCCACAAGTTCAGATCCTGGCAGGCCAGAGCCAGCTCTCTGTTTGGTCCATACGAGGTCACTCACACCGGTACCAGCGACGTTGGTGATTAAGCAGGTGGAAAAAGAAATTGTCTACACTTTGTTAGGGTGACCAGAGTTTTAAGGCAACAAAAATTGGACATTTTACAAAAAAAGACAAGAAGGACTACAATTTTACTTCAACCAAGTGCACAGAAAGACATCGCTCATCAGCACAGAATTATAGAACAGGCACTTAAAACATAAATAAAATGCAATTTTTAAAGCTAGTATAATGTCTTTTAATTAAATTGCTTTCTGATAACACCTGCTAACTATCTCTTCTTTGGAAAACAAAAAAAATCACCTCCCAAAGTTTTCAGATGCCCCTCTCTTAAAACTGGATATGAGCTAAATTTCCCAAAATCTGCTGGGACAGCTGGTGAAAAACCGGGATTGTCTGGGCAAATCTGGGACGCCTAGTCACCTTACAATACACTCTGAGCAGTATCAGTCAGTGGTGATGAGTATTTGTGAGTTATATACGCCAGCTGTTGTGCAGTGACTTGCCACCTATGGACCCCTTCGCTACCAATTCTCACAGGCCTGTTCTATGCATTTGATGTGCACTTTTTCACAGCTGCATATAGCACCTCATGCCCCTGATGAAGCACTATAGTGCTTGGAGTGGATAGATAGCATGCAAATCCATGCATTTTGGACCATGACTGGAAAGTGGAATGGCCTTTATTGCAGTGTAAAGTTTTCTAAATATGTATCTGGAAGAACATTGATGTTTGAATGGTAAAGTTGGGTTTCCAGTGCCTGCTGAGTTCGACAGCGCGTCCTGCAGATTAGGTTAGTGATATGCAGTGTTCCTAAGGCTGCCTTCCTGAGAGGGTTGTGTGGAGAGAGGGAGGGCTGCCTCACAGAGCGCACGGCTGTGTGGCAGGCTGTGTGGGAGATAGCAGCACCAGTGTGTGAGGGACAAGGATGTAGCCGGGGGGGAGTGTTGGGCGTGTCACACACCCATCTAATAATGATATTTTCCGATAAATAGTTAGGTACTTGTGCTTTCAGTCGGGTATAGTGAGATGTCTGTCGGATTTCACCAGAGATCTTTACATACACATTGTCTCACAGTCTGTCAGAGAGTCTTCAAAAATGTTGGGTATTTTTTTTACAAAATCTTTGTTTTCTCTAATTTAGTAACCCTGCCAGTCTGCATTCCTCTCCCTTTCCACTGCACCTTAATCCCCTCTGGTGCAACCTCCTTATTGTATAATGTAGTTATCATTAAATGCCAGTCTGATTTTTGAAAATTGGAACCTCACACCCCCAACCCCCAATCTCACTGACCATGGTACGCCCAAGTGTGGGTGCCAGCGCCAGCATGTGATGGGAGGCAGCGCCTGTGTGGGTACCAGCATGTGATGGGCCGCAGCGTCTGTGTTACTACCAGCGCCAGTGTGTTGTTGTGAGAGGCAGCACCAGTGTGTGGGGAGGCAGTGCCAGTGGGTTATGGGAGGCAGTGTCAGGGTGCGATGGGAGGCAGTGCCAGTGTGTGATGGGAAACAGCACCAGTGTGGGTAACATTGCCAGGGTGTGATGGGAGGCAGCGCCATGGTAGGTACCAGCGCCAGCGTGTGATGGGAGAAAGCACCTGTGCGGGTACCAGCACCAGCGTGTGATGGGTGACAGCGCCTGTGTGGGTACCAGCCCTAGCATGTGATGGGAAGAAGTGCCAGGGTTTGATGGGAGGCAGCACCAGTGTGTGATGGGGGACAGCATCAGTGTGGGTTCGAGCGCCAGGGTGTGATGGGAGGCAGCATCAGTGTGGGTACCAGCGCCAGTGTGTGATGGGAGGCAATGCACGTGCAGAGCTGATGGTACCAAGGTGAGAGATGCCCTTCTACCTTTTGCAGCTTCAGGAGGGACAAACAGCCCAGGATGAGGCCGCTGTGTGAAGTCCTTGCAGTGGGCGACTGTTGAAAGCAGAAACATTTTGTTGTTTTTCCAGCATGTTTATTTGTGCAAGTGTGACAACTGTTTCTGTGCTAAGGGGTTTTAGAGCGCAGGCACATATGACAATAGACCCGACTCAGACGGGAGACTCCTGATTTTGGAAGCAAAAATGAATACATTTTGGCTGTCTCCCACCTGAAATTGCTTCCAGCTCCAGTAGAAGTTAATGTATGAGATACATTCTCCCTATTACTGTTTTTAAAATCTCCCACTTTCCTCTTCTAAAATGTTGGCATGTATGGGCGCAAGGATGACAAAGTGCTCTGCGCCATTATTGCTGTGAGGTCAGAGGAGATTGTAAAATGGAATACAGAGCCTGCGTTCGGTTTTACGGTCGCAGGTATGAAGAAACCCGCCCAGTCCGGGTTTGTGTGCTCACAATGTCCCTCTGAGTTCAGCTTAAAGGGAATTGCTCAGGCACCCGTGTGATCAGGTAACCCGATCTCAGAGAATGTTTCTGCACTTTACCCCCCTTGTAAGTGGCAGAACTTCAAATCAAGTACCGACCCAATGCTATGCACCAGGTATTTTTGCCTCGATTTACTGCAGCGCAATGAATGAGGTCATTGGAGCCGAGGCCACTGGCAGCAATCTTTCACAGAGAGCACACAGCTTTAGCATTTATTTATTTTTTATTTTTTAAACGGTTCTGCCTTTCGGGTCATTCAGTTTGCAGTTTAATTCCATAATCCCATTCTCTGACTTAAGCCATATTAAAAATATAACTTGATCGGAATAGAAGAGGTTTGCAGTTCATATGATTTTTGAGCTCCGATCCTTTTGCCACCTCCTGCAGTCAGCCTTGACTGCTCGCTGGAGCCACTTTTGAGGGAATAAGTTTACAGCAAGCATTTTTGCCTCACATTTCAACAATGCTCTAATGAAGTTAGCAGAGCAGCCTGAGAAGATTCATGGCCTCAACAAAGGAGGTAAATAATTACTTTTGTGCGATGTCATAAGTGCTGGCAGGGAGTAGCCCCAGAGAGAGAGAGAGACTCTCTGCGATGCCAGGGCATATGATGTTTGTTTAGTAAAATAAGCTTATTTTAGGAGCTGTTTTATTTGCCTGCTCAGTGTGTATTCACTGTCATGCCATATTCTACCCTTGTCATTGCCCGTGCTGCTCATAGACTCAAGGGGCATGAAGGCAGTGACAAGAACAGAGAGTTGGCAAGGCTCCAATAGTCATGTTCTGTTTCTTCACCACTCCCTACTCCGAACCTACCCCATCAGCAGGAAATGAAAGACCTCTGAGGGGTGGATATTCGAGCTCTATAATGTAATCATGGTCAAATATTGCATGTCATCACTTTTACTCCATGTGACATTTTGGTGAATGGATATTCATGGTATCTATGAGGTAAGTGTACGCAACTGCACTTTGACCTGTATGCAGTCTAATATATAAACTGAGGAAAAATAATTTACTAAAAACAGGTTGACTTTTGTTTTAGTGTTTGTCTGTGATAATAGTATAGCATACATTGTGCCTTTGGAAGTATAGGCTATAGATGCCTGATATCTACCCCTTCTAAAAGGGTACTTAAAATGAATTCAATTTATGAAATTCAATAATGAACTAGGGACTTCTAAACTAGTTTTTTCCATTCATAAACTTTTGCAAAGTTCTCAGTTGTATCCCCATTGTACCTGTTGGGCAATTTCTAATTTTACTTTCAATGTTTCGAATGGAAAGGTTTATTGGGGTTGAGAGAAACTTTTTACTTCATAGGGAAATCATTTTTATTCCAATGGGAGCTGTCAAACTGGAAAATGTAACCCAAGTTTCCGCTACATGTTTAACCTTTGCAGAGCAAACACTGTAGCAAATGTCTACTGATTGTTAGGCCCTGCCTAGGACAGTGAATGCAATGCATCCACTTTTGCTTGCAAGAGATATCGTGTACAGCAAGAGGCTTGCAGTATTGCTTAACATTTTCTGGCTTCATTGTCACTCTTATTTTTTGCCCTATTATTGGCCGGTTCATGCTGGCTTCACTTCCTCCTTCAGCTGGAGGATGGACAAAGTAGAGATTGCTTCAGCTTGATTCCTGTCCTTCCGCTGATTGGGTTGTGATTAAGACACTACTTCTGTCTTTTTCTCAGTCTTCCCTGCGGACACTTTTTCCATTTGTAGCATTGGGAAAACCAATAGGTCTTGTCTTTGAGGCTTTTGGCTCTTCCATTGCCTCTTGTTCATGCCGTACATCATGGGCCTAGCCCAGTGGTTTCCAACCTGTGATCTGGGGACCCCTGGTGGTCCACGAAGCCTCCTCAGGGGGTCCGTGACTGCTTAGAAAATTAAATAGTATTAACATAAATGGTCCCATCTTTCAGTAATAACTCAGTGGGGGAAGTCCCCAGAATCCAATAATGATTCAGTGGGGTCCCCGGGTTCCAGTATTGAAAATGTGGGGGTCCACAGAAGTCAACAGGTTGGGACCTACTGGTCTAGACGAATTAGGCAATGATTAGTAACCACACTTTATGGCAGCATGGCTCCTGGCTAAAAATAATAACAAAAAGCACTGGCATAGCCAATAGGTCTTGCCTTTGCGACCTTGTAAGTGTTTAGCCATGCAGCACATTACGCCCCACTGGTATGCCCATGTACGCTCTACATATTCGATAATCATTCAAGTTTTTTTCTTTTTTTAAAGTCAACATGAAACTTGAAATGTTAAAAGGTTTAACTTTAGCTTATTGTTAGTTTGCATTTCCTGTTTACTTCTCACCTTTGCACCCCTCCGTTAGTTGCACATCTCCAAAGAAACACCTGCCATAACAAACTGAAGTATGTTGATAACACTCTATACCTTATTTTGGCCACTGCTATCTAACGGTACAAACTGAAAGGTGCAGTTTGAGTACACATTACGCAAACTCAAATGAGAGAAAAACATACAGGGACATGTTCAGTACGGTCATTCACAAAGAAAAACTGCAGCATCAGAACAAATTAGGCTAGAATAATGAGTGCAATCAGAAAGGTCACATCTGGCGGTTAATGGACGATGATTTTGTAGCACCATTTTACAGGTCACTTGACGTTCCAGTCTAGAAAAAATCCCTGCTACCTGTAATAGGTGCAAGTTTAAATCGCTAGAGCAAATGGACCACTCTTTAGGGTGCCGGAACTGTTAAGGAAATGCAGCAACATTAGGGCCCGTGACGCTCTCAGGCATCGACCTTGGCATCGAGTCCAGCCCCACAAAGCACTGCTAAATTGAGTCCCACTAGGAAGTGCAAGTATGCACGAATGACCAGTCGGCCCACTATGCTTGTACACATCTGCAACTTGCAAAACTCCATATGTAAGGCTTAACTCACATCTGCTTTTCTGCAACACAACAAGCTGTACACATCATCTTCAATAACCAAAATTTAACTAAACATGGCTTACTTCCCCCACTACTTTACAATAAGATTTGATCTTACATTTGATTTTGTTCCTACAATAGGTTCTGCTAAGATGTGACGAAATACCTTCAGTTTTCAGAACTTATTTGAAGAAATAATAATTTACTAAAAACAGGTTGACTTTTGTTTTAGTGTCTGTCTATGGTAATAGTATAGCACCCAGTGTGCCTGTGGAAGTATAGGCTATAGATGACTGATATCTACCCCTTCTAAAAAGGTACTTAAAATGAATTCAATGTATGAAACATAATAATGAATTAGGGACTTCTAAACTAGTTTTTTTCATTCATAAACTTTTGCAAAGTTCTCAGTTGTATCCACTTTGTACCTGTTGGGCAATTTCCAATTTTACTTTCAATGTTTCTGATGGAAAGGATTATTAGGGTTGAGAGAAACCTTTTACTGCATAGGGTAATAATTTTTTATTCCAGTAGGAACTGTCAAACTGGAAAATGTAACCCAACTTTTCGCTACATGTTTAACCTTTGCAGAGCAAACACGGTAGCAAATGTATACTGATTTTTAGGCCCTGCCTAGGACAGCGAATGAAATGCATGCACTTTTGCTTGCGAGAGATATTGTGTACAGCAAGAGGCTTGCAGCATTGCTTAACAATTTTTGGCTTCATTGTCACTCTTAATTTCTGCCTTATTGGACGGTCCATGCTGGCTTCACTTCCTCTTTCAGCTGGAGCATGGACAAAGTACAGATTCCTTCAGCTTGATTCCTGTCCTTCCCCTGATCGGGTTGTGATTAAGACACTACTTCTGTTTTCTTCCCAGTCATCCCTGTAGACCTTCTTGCTATTTGTAGCATTGGGAAAGCCAATAGTTCTCACCTTTGTGACTTTTGGCTCTGCCAATGCCTTTTGTTCATGCCGTACACCATGGGCCTAGCCCAGTGGTTCCCAACCTGTGGTCCAGGGACCCCTGGGGGTCCACAAAGCCTCCTCATGGGGTCCATGACTGCTTAGAAAATTAAGTAATATTAACATATATGGTCCCCATCTTTCAGTAATGACTCAGTGGGGGGGGTCACAGATCCCAATAATCTTTCAGCGGGGGTCCCCAGGTTCCAGTAATGAAAAAGTGGGTATCCACAGAAGCCAACAGGTTGCGAACCACTGGCCCAGCCGAATTAGGCAATGATTAGTAACCATCCTTACGGCAGCATGGCTCCTGTCCACTATGGCTAAAAATAATAACAAGAAACACTGGCAAAGATAAAAGGTCTTGCTTTTGTGACCTGGTAAGTGCTGAGCCATGCAGCACATTTTTCCCCAATGGTATGCCCATGTACGCTCTACATATTCGATAATCATTCAAGTTTTTTTCTTTTTTTAAAGTCAACATGAAACTTGAAATGTTAAAAGGTTTAACTTTTGCTTATTGTTAGTTGGCATTTCTTGTTTACTTCTCACCTTTGCACCCACCCGTTAGTTGCACATCTCAAAAGAAACACCTGCCATAACAAACTGAAGTATGTTGTTAACACTCTATACCTTATTTTGGCCACTGCAATCTAATGGTACAGACTGAAAGGTGCAGTTTGAGTACACATTACGCAAACTCAAATGAGAGAAAAACATACAGGGATATGTTCTGTCCGGTCATTCACAAAGAAAAACTGCAGCATCAGAACAAATTAGGCTAAAATAATGAGTGCAATCAGAAAGGTCACATCTTGCACCTAATGGACAATGATTTTGTAGCACCATTTTACACGTCACTTGACGCTCCAGTCTCGAAAAAATCCCTGCTACCTGTAATAGGTGCAAGTTTAAGTCGGTAGAGCAAATAGACCACACTTTAGGGTGCTGGAACTGTTAAGGAAATGCAGCAACAATAGGGCCTGTGGCCCTCTCAGGCATCGACCTTGGCAATGAGTTCAGCCCCACAAAGCACTGCTAAATTGAGTCCCACTAGGAAGTGCAAGTAAGAACGAATGACCAGTTGGCCCACTATGCTTGTACACATCTGCAACTCGCAAAACTGCATATGCAAGGCATAACTCACATCTGCTTTTCTGCAACACAGCATGCTGTAAACATCACCTTCAATAACCAAAATTTAACTAAACATGGCTTAATTCCCCCATTACTTTACAATAAGATTTGATTTTGTTCCTACAATAGGTTCTGCTAAGATGTGATGAATACCTTCAGTTTTCAGAACTTATTTAAAGAGTACACGCTTCCAGTTCTGATGGTTAGACAACGAACAAATCTTTTCCATTTTTGGCTGTGAGCCCCTGAACCAGGGAATTGACTGTTAAGTAATGGGTCTGACAACACTTTATGTCCCCTGGTAGCCATTTTAATCCCCAGGAATTCCTACATGATGTTATTTTAAATCTGATCAAGTTTGCAACCGCCTATGTAAGAGCCCAGTTTTGAACCAAGGAGGTTTCTACAAACACATCTGACAGGTTTATATCCTTGTATGAGAGCAGCCATCTTTAAACCCGAGGCCTTCCTGCCTGACTGTCTAACCAACCTGACAGGGGTGTACAATCTTGCAAGAGTTGGGGTATTTTTAAACAGCAATACGTCCTGTTCGATGATGTTGGAAACCTGACAAAGGTGTGTATCCTAATGTAAGAGTCTCTGTTTGAAACTTTCTGCCTAGTGGGCCAACAGATTGCTGTGAGCTCAAAGGAGATTGTAAAATGGAATGCAGAGCCTGCGTTCGGTTTTACGGTCGCAGGTATGAAGAAACCTGCCCAGTCTGGGTTTGTGTGCTCACAATGTCCCTCCGAGTTCAGCATAAAGAGATTTGCCCAGGCACCCGTGTGATCAGGTAAACCGATCTCAGTGAATGTTTCTTCACTTTACTCCCCTTGTAAGTGGCAGAATTTCAAATCAAGTACAGACCCAATGCTATGCACCAGGTGTTTTTTCCTCAATTTACTGTGGCGCTAGGAATGAGGTCACTGGAGCCGAGGCCACTGGCAGTAATCTTTCACAGAGAGCACACAGCTTTAGGATTTATTTATTTTTTATTTTTTAAACGGTTCTGCTTGTCTCCTTTCGGGTCATTCAGCTTGCAGTTTAATTCCATAATCCCATTCTCTGACTTAAGCCATATTTAAAATATAACTTGATCGGAATTGAAGGGGTTTGACGTTTATATGGTTTTTGAGCTCTGATCCTTTTGCCACCTCCTGCAGTCAGCCTTGACTGCTCGCTGGAGCCACTTTTGAGGGAATAAGTTTACAGCAAGCATTTTTGCCTCAACAAAGCTCTAATGAAATTAGCAGAGCAGCCTGAGAAGATTTATGGCCTCCACAAAGGAGCTAAGCAATGCTCTCTGTGCAATGTCATAAGTGCTGGCAGGGAGTGGCCCTGGAGAGAGAGGGACTCTCTGCAATGCAAGGGCATATGATGTTTGTTTAGTAAAATAAGCTTATTTTAGGAGCCAGTTATATGGACAGCACTGGAAGAAAGCCAAAACAAATGCCAGCGACTTTGGAGGAGGTAGGAGGAAAGGAATGCTGCAATAAAATAGAGGCAGCTACCTGCCTAAAACATGCACACACACACAGCACAAGGGGACCACCAAAGAAATGTTCAAGAATAGTCCACTACAGCAACAGATAAATAAAACAAAGTGGAACAATACAGTATTTGGTCACTGCTCTGTAACAGAGAAAGGAGGGACAAAAAGGCAGAACTGCCCACTAATGAGCAAGATTTTTTAAATGACACTGAAAACACAAATGAAATCACATTCTTCCACAGTACAAGTATACTTAAGTATACACCAGGTTGAACGCTTATGCTCAACCTAAAAAGCATTAGTGCATTCCTGCTTTCGCATGTGTTACCCCATTACTTGTGTTAGGTTGTAAGAGTTTGTGGGGGAGACATTGATTGCAGATTCCATGAAGTGAAAGGTTTCCTATGCTTCGCTATCCCTATGCAGTGTCCACAAAAATACCCCCACTTGTGGGCATTTTGATACATGATATACTATCCCATGTCAGTGCAACTACTGACTAACAACTTTATCACAGATCTATAAAGCCATGTTTTCTAACATCGCCTATTTAGAATTTGGAGATACGGAGAACCACACTTGAAAGGTACACATGAGAGATATATATTAATTACATGGTGTGTTTTTAGTACTGCTTAGCACTCCTTGTTTCATTGCTTTTTTAAACCATTACAGAGGCAGCCTGTTCACCGCCGCACAATAGCTTTCCTAACACAAATCACTCCTTTTAGAGCACTGCCAGTTTGTAAAATGTTCCAGGATTTGATGATCTGCTTCCTGTAGGAAGACACACAATCACATATACTATCCAGTGAAGAGGCATGTGCAATTATGGCTCAGATATATCATTATGTTGAGTGGAACTTGTGTAGCAGTTGTCATTTGTACACTGTCATTTGTACACTGCGCTATACATTGTGATATATGTGAGGGAAGCTGGCAGCATTGCTACCCATGGTTTACTTAATCTATGTGTGTTTGAGGGCAGCACTGCTGCTGTATGTGCTGTACCACTTCTGTATGTGAGGGAAGCATGCACCCCCGCATGTAAGGGTAGCTTGAACCTCTGTATGTGAGGGAAGCTTGCACTGCTTCTGCCTGTTCATTGGGTAAGGTAAGCTTATGCTGCTGCTACTCCCTCTTTGTCTTTCTGTGTGTGATGGGAGCTTGCACATTTTCTTGCTGTTCTCTCTTCAGTGCGCGTAATGAAATCATGCACTACTGGCTATATTGTGTTTGAATGACACTTGCGCTGTTGCTGCCTGTGCTGTGCATTTTGGCATGTCTCGGGAGCTTTCAGATTAGGAGCATATCTTTGCCCGCTCAGTGTGTATTCACTGTCATGCCATGTTCAACCCTTGTCATTGCCCTAGCTGCTCATAGACTCCAGGGGTATGAAGGCAGTGGCAAGGACAGAAAGTTGGCAATGCTCCAATAGTCATGTTTTGTTTCTTCACCACTCCCTGCTGTTACCTTACCCCATCAGCAGCAAATGAAAGGCCTCTGAGGGGTGGATATTCAAACTCTATAATGCAATCATGGTCAAATATTGCATGACGTCACCTTTGCTCCATGTGACATTTTGGTGAATTGATGTTCATAGTGTCTATGATGTAAGTGTACACAACTGCACTTTGACCTGTATGCAGTCTAATATATAAACTGAGGAAATAATAATTTACTAAAAACAGGTTGACTTTTGTTTTAGTGTCTGTCTATGGTAATAGTATAGCATCCAGTGTGCCTGTGGAAGTATAGGCTATAGATGACTGATATCTACCCTTTCTAAAAAGGTACTTAAAATGAATTCAATGTATGAAACATAATAATGAATTAGGGACTTCTAAACTAGTTTTTTTCATTCATAAACTTTTGCAAAGTTCTCAGTTGTATGCACTTTGTACCTGTTGGGCAATTTCCAATTTTACTTTCAATGTTTCTGATGGAAAGGATTATTAGGGTTGAGAGAAACCTTTTACTGCATAGGGTAATATTTTTTTATTCCAGTAGGAGCTGTCAAACTGGAAAATGTAACCCAACTTTTCGCTACATGTTTAACCTTTGCAGAGCAAACACAGTAGCAAATGTCTACTGATTTTTAGGCCCTGCCTAGGACAGCGAATGCAATGCATGCACTTTTGCTTGCGAGAGATATTGTGTACAGCAAGAGGCTTGCAGCATTACTTAACAATTTTTGGCTTCATTGTCACTCTTAATTTCTGCCTTATCGGACGGTCCATGCTGGCTTCACTTCCTCTTTCAGATGGAGCATGGACAAAGTACAGATTCATTTAGCTTGATTCCTGTCCTTCCCCTGATCGGGTTGTGATTAAGACACTACTTCTGTCTTCTTCCCAGTCATCCCTGTAGACCCTCTTGCCATTTGTAGCATTGGGAAAGCCAATAGTTCTCACCTTTGTGACTTTTGGCTCTGCCAATGCCTTTTGTTCATGCCGTACACCATGGCTTAGCCCAGTGGTTCCCAACCTGTGGTCCGGGGACACCTGGGGGTCCACAAAGCCTCCTCATGGGGTCCGTGACTCCTTAGAAAATTAAATAATATTAACATATATGGTCCCCATCTTTCAGTAATGACTCAGTGGGGGGGTCACAGATCCCAATAATCTTTCAGCGGGGGTCCCCAGGTTCCAGTAATGAAAAAGTGGGGATCCACAGAAGCCAACAGGTTGCGAACCACTGGCCTAGCCGAATTAGTCAATGATTAGTAACCATGATTATGGCAGCATGGCTCCTGTCCACTATGGCTAAAAATAATAACAAGAAACACTGGCAAAGATAAAAGGTCTTGCCTTTGTGACCTTGTAAGTGCTGAGCCATGCAGCACATTTTTCCCCAATGGTATGCCCATGTAAGCTCTACATATTCGATAATCATACAAGTTTTTTTCTTTTTTTAAAGTCAACATGAAACAAGAAATGTGAAAAGGTTTAACTTTTGCTTATTGTTAGTTGGCATTTCTTGTTTACTTCTCACCTTTGCACCCATCCGTTAGTTGCACATCTCAAAAGAAACACCAGCCATAACAAACTGAAGTATGTTGTTAACACTCTATACCTTATTTTGGCCACTGCTATCTAGTGGTACAGACTGAAAGGTGCAGTTTGAGTACCCATTACGCAAACTCAAATGAGAGAAAAACATACAGGAATATGTTCTGTCCGGTCATTCACAAAGAAAAACTGCAGCATCAGAACAAATTAGGCTAAAATAATGAGTGCAATCAGAAAGGTCACATCTTGCACCTAATTGACGATGATTTTGTAGCACCATTTTACACGTCACTTGACGTTCCAGTCTAGAAAAAATCCCTGCTACCTGTAATAGGTGCAAGTTTAAGTCGGTAGAGCAAATGGACCACACTTTAGGGTGCTGGAACTGTTAAGGAAATGCAGCAACAATAGGGCCTGTGGCCCTCTCAGACATCGAACTTGGCAATGAGTTCAGCCCCACAAAGGCTGCTAAATTGAGTCCCACTAGGAAGTGCAAGTATGCACGAATGACCAGTTGGCCCACTATGCTTGTACACATCTGCAACTCGCAAAACTGCATATGCAAGGCATAACTCACATCTGCTTTTCTGCAACACAGCATGCTGTAAACATCACCTTCAATAACCAAAATGTAACTAAACATGGCTTAATTTCCCCACTACTTTACAATAAGATTTGATCTTACGTTTGATTTTGTTCCTACAATAGGTTCTGCTAAGATGTGACGAAATACCTTCAGTTTTCTGAACTTATTTAAAGAGTACACGCTTCCAGTTCTGATGGTTAGACAACAAACAAATATTTTCAATTTTTGGCTGTGAGCCCCTGAACCAGGGAATTGACTGTTAAGTAATGGATCTGACAACGCTTTATGTCCTCTGTTAGCCATTTTAATCCCCAGGAATTCCTACATGATGTTATTTTAGATCTGATCAAGTTTGCGACCGCCTATGTAAGAGCCCAGTTTTGAACCAAGGAGGTTTCTACAAACACATGTGACAGGTTTATATCCTTGTATGAGAGCAGCCATCTTTAAACCCGAGGCCTTCCTGCCTGACTGTCTAACCAACCTGACAGGGGTGTACAATCTTGCAAGAGTTGGGGTATTTTTAAACAGCAATACGTCCTGTTCGATGATGTTGGAAACCTGACAAAGGTGTGTATCCTTATGTAAGAGTCTCTGTTGAAAACTTTCTGCCTAGTGGTCCAACAGATTGCTGTGAGCTCAGAGGAAATTGTAAAATGGAATGCAGAGCCTGCGTTCGGTTTTACGGTTTCAGGTATGAAGAAACCTGCCAGTCTGGGTTTGTGTGCTCACAATGTCCCTCCGAGTTCAGCATAAAGAGATTTGCCCAGGCACCCGTGTGATCAGGTAAACCGATCACAGAGAATGTTTCTTCACTTTACCCCCCTTGTAAGTGGCAGAACTTCAAATCAAGTACAGACCCAATGCTATGTATGCACCAGGTGTTTTTTCCTCAATTTACTGTGGCGCTAGGAATGAGGTCACTGGAGCCGAGGCCACTGGCAGTAATCTTTCACAGAGAGGACACAGCTTTAGGATTTATTTATTTGTTATTTTTTAAACGGTTCTGCTTGTCTCCTTCGGGTCATTCAGCTTGCAGTTTAATTCCATAATCCAATTCTCTGACTTAAGCCATATTCAAAATATAACTTGATTGGAATTGAAGGGGTTTGATGTTTATATGGTTTTTGAGCTGTAATCCTTTTGCCACCTCCTGCAGTCAGCCTTGACTGCTCGCTGGAGCCACTTTTGAGGGAATAAGTTTACAGCAAGAATTTTTGCCTCACATTTCATCAAAGCTCTAATGCAAGTTAGCAGTGCAGCCTGAGAAGATTTATGGCCCAACAAAGGAGCTAAGCAATGACCTGTGTGCGTTGTCATAAGTGCTGGCATGGAGCGGCCCCGGAGAGAGAGAGAGAGACTCTCTGCGATGCCAGGGCATATGATGTTTGTTTAGTAAAATATGCTTACTTTTGGTGCTGTATGTTTAGCAAATTAAGCAATGAGCTTTTTTTAGGAGCCAGGTATGTGGACAGCACTGGAAGAAAGCCAAAACAAATGTCAGCAACATTGTAGGAGGTGGGAGAAACATAATGCAGCAATAAAACACAGGCAGCTACCAGCCTAAAACATGCACACATGCACAGTGCAAGGGGACCACCAAAGAAATGTACAAAATAGGCCATCACAGCAAAAGATAAAGAAACCAAAGTGGAACAATACAGTAGTTGGTCACTGCTCTGAAACATAGAAAGGAGGGACAAAAAGACAGAACTGCCCGCTAATAAGCAAGATTTTTTAAATGACACTGCAAACAACAAATGAAATCACATTCTTTCAAAGTACAAGTATACTTAAGTATACACCAGGTTGAACACTTACGCTCAACCTAAAAAGCATTAGTGCAATCCTGCATTTGCATATGTTACCACTTTACTTCTGTTAGGTTGTAAGAGTTTGTGGGGGAGACATTGATTGCAGATTCCATGAAGTAAAAGGTTTCCTATGCTTCCCTATCCCTGTGCAGTGTCCCCAAAAATACCTCCACTTGCAATCTTGTAAGTTTTTAGCCATGCAGCACATTTTTCCCCACTGGTATGCCCATGTACTCTCTACATATTTGATAATCATACAAGTTTTTTCTTTTTTTAAAGGCAACGTGAAATGTTAAAAGGTTTAACTTTTGCTTATTGTTAGTTGACATTTCTTGTTTACGTCTCACCTTTGCACCCCTCCGTTAGTTGCACAGCTCAAAAGGAACACCCGCCATAACAAACTGAAGTATGTTATTAACACTCTATACCTTATTTTGGCCACTGCTATCTAACGGTACAGACTGAAAGGTGCAGTTTGAGTACACATTACACAATCTTAAATGAGAGGAAAACATACAGGGACATGTTCTGTCCATTCATTCACAAAGAAAAACTGCAGCATGAGAAAGAAATAGGCTACAATAATGAGTGCAATCAGAAAGGTCACATCCGGTGCCTGATGGATGATGATTTTGTAGCACCATTTTACACGTCACTTGACGTTCCAGTCTAGATCAAAATCCCTGCTACCTGTAATGGGTGCAAGTTTAAGTCTGTTGAGCAAATTGACCACTCTTTGGGGTGCAGGAACTGTTAGGGAAATGCAGCAACAATAGGGCCTGTGGTGTTCTCAGGCATGGACATTGGCAACGAGTCCAGCCCCACAAAGCACCGCTAAATTGAGTCCCACTGGGAAGTGCAAGTATGCACGAATGACCAGTCGGCCCACTATGCTTGCACTCATCTGCAACTCGCAAAACTGCATGTGTAAGGCATAACTCTCATCTGCTTTTCTGCAGCACAACATGCTGTACACATCACCTTCAATAACCAAACATTAAACTAAACATGGCTTACTTCCCTCACTACTTTACAATAGGATTTGATCTTACGTTTGATTTTGTTCCTACAATAGGTTCTGCTAAGATGTGACTAACTACCTTCAGTTTTCAGAACTTATTTAAAGAGTACACGCTTCCAGTTCTGATGGTTAGACAACAAACAAATCTTTTACATTTTTGGTTCTGAGCCCCTGAACCAGGGAAATAACTTTTAAGTAATGGATCTGTCAACGCTTTATGTCCTCGGGTTGCAATTTTAATCCCCAGGAATTCCTACATGATGTTATTTTAGAGCTGATCAAGTTTGCGACTGCGTATTTAAGAGCCCAGTTTTAAACCAAGGAGGTTTCTACAAACACATCTGACAGGTTTATATTCTTGTATGAGAGCAGCCATCTTTAAACCCGAGGCCTTCCTGCCTGACTGTCTAACCGATCTGACAAGGGTGTTACAATCTTGCAAGAGTTGGGGCATTTTTAAACATCAATACGTCCTGTACGATGATGTTGGAAACCTGACAAAGGTGTGTATCCTTATATAAGAGTCTCTGTTTAAAACTTTCTGCCTAGTGGTCCAACAGATTGCTGTGATCTCAGATGAGATTGTAAAATGGAATGCAGAGCCTGCGTTCGGTTTTACTGTCGGAGGTATGAAGAAACCTGCCCAGTCTGGGTTTGTGTGCTCACAATTTCCCTCCGAGTTCAGCATAAAGGGATCTGCCCAGGCACCCGTGTGTCAGGTAAACCGATCTCAGAGAATGTTGCTGCACTTTACCCCCCCTTATAAGTGTCAGAACCTCAAATCAAGTACTGACCTAATGCTATGCACCTGTTGTTTTTGTCTCGATTTACTGCGGCGCTATGAATGAGGTCTTTCGAGCCGAGGCCACTGGCAGTAATATTTCACAGAGAGCACACAGCATTAGCATTTATTTTTTTTTTATTTTTTTAATCAGTTCTGCTTCTCTCCATTCGGGTCATTCAGCTTGCAGTTTAATTCCATAATCCCATTCTCTGACTTAAGACCTATTAAAAATATAACTTGATTGGAATTGAAGGGGTTTGCAGTTCATATGGTTTTTGAGCTCTGATCCTTTTGCTACCTCCTGCAGTCAGCCTTGACTGCTCGCTGGAACCACTTTTGAGGGAATAAGTTTACAGCAAGCATTTTTGCCTCACATTTCAACAAAGCTCTAATGAAGTTAGCAGAGCAGCCTAAGAAGATTTATGGCCCAACAAAGGAGCTAAGCAATGCACTCTGTGCGATGTCATAAGTGCTGGCAGGGAGTGGCCCCGGAGAGAGAGAGAGAGACTCTGCGATGCCAGGGCATATGATGTTTGTTTAGTAAAATAAGCTTATTTTAGGTGCTGTATGTTTAGCAAGTTAAGCAATAAGCTTATTTTAGGAGCCAGGTATGTGGAAAGCACTGGAAGAAAGCCAAAACAAATGTCAGTGACATTGGAGGAGGTGGGAGGAACGGAATGCTGCAATAAAGCACAGGCAGCTACCAGCCTAAAACGCGCACACATGCACAGTGCAAGTGGACCACCCAAAAAATTAAAAAAATAGTCCATCACAGCAACAGATAAACAAACCAAAGTGGAACACTACAGTAGTTGGTCACTGCTCTGATACAGAGAAAGGAGGGACAAAAACGCAGAACTTGCCACTAAGGAGCAAGATTTTTTAAATGACACTGCAACCAACAAATGAAATCACATTCTTCCACAGTACAAGTATACTTAAGTATACACCAGGTTGAATGCTTACCCTCAGTCTAAAAAGCATTAGTGCATTCCTGCATTTGCATGTGGTACCACATCACTTGTGTTAGGTTGTAAGATTTTGTGGGGGAGACATTGATTGCAGATTCCATGAAGTGAAAGGTTTCTTATGCTTCCCTATCCATGTGCAGTGTCCTCAAAAATACCTCCACTTGTGGGCATTATGATACATAATATACTAACCCATGTCAGTATCACCACTGACTAACAAGTTTATCACTGAACAATAAAGTTATGTTTTCTAACATGGCCTATTTGGAATTTGGAGATGCGGAGAACCACACTTGAGAGGTACACATGAGAGATATACTTTAATTGCATGGTGTGCTTTTAGTACTGCTTAGCAATCCTTGTTTCACTGTTTTTTAAAACCATTAAAGAGGCAGTGTGTCCATCCCCACACAATACCTTTCCTAATACAAATCACTCCTTTCAGAGCACTGCCATTTTGTTAAATGTTCCAGGATTTGATGATCTGCTTCCTGTAGGCAGACATAAAATCACAGATACCATCCAGTGAATAGGCATGTGAAATTATGTCTCAGATATATCATTATGTTGAGTGGAACTTGTGTAGCAGTTGACATTTGTACACTGTCATTTGTCATTTGTACACTGCGCTATACATTGTGATATATGTGAGGGAAGCTAGCAGCATTGCTACCCATGGTTAACTTAATCTATGTGTGTTTGAGGGCAGCATTGCTGCTGTCAATGCTGTACCACTTCAGTATGTGAGGGAAGCATGCACCTCTGCATGTGAGGGTAGCTTGAACTTCTGTATGTGAGGGAAGCTTGCACTGCGTCTGCCTGTTCATTGGGTAAGGTAAGCTTATGCTGCTGCTACTCCCTCTTTGTCTTCCTGTGTGTGATGGGAGGTTGCAAATTTTCTTCCTGTTCTCTGTTCAGTGCGCCTAATGAAATCATGCACTACTAGCTATATTGTGTTTGAATTACGCTTGCGCTGCTGCTGCCTGTGCTGTGCATTTTGGCATGTCACCGGAGCTTGCAGATGAGGAGCATAGCTTTGCCTGTGCAAGGCTCCAATATTCATGTTTTGTTTCTTCACCACGCCCTGCTGTTAACCTACCCCAACAGCAGCAAATGAAAGGCCTCTGAGGGGTGGATATTCGAACTCTATAATGTAATCATGGTCAAATATTGCATGACGTCTCTTTTGCCCCATGTGCCATTTTGGTGAATTGATGCTCATGGTGTCTATGAGGTAAGTGTACACATCTGCACTTTGACCAGTATGCAGTCTAATATATAAACTGAGGAAATAATAATTCACTAAAAACAGGTTGACTTTTGTTTTAGTGTCTGTCTATGGAAATAGTATAGCATCCAGTGTGCCTGTGGGAGTATAGGCTATAGATGACAGATCTCTACCCCTTGTAAAAAGGTACTTAAAATGAATTCAATGTATGAAATGTAATAATGAACTAGGAACTTCTAATCTAGTTTTTTTTGTTCATAAACTTTTGCAAAGTTCTCAGTTGTATCCCCTTTTTACCTGTTGGGCAATTTCTAATTTTATTTTCAATGTTTCGAATGGAAAGGTTTATTGGGGTTGAGAGAAACTTTTTACTGCATAGGGAAATACTTTTTATTCAAATAGGAGCTGTCAAACTGGAAAATGTAACCCAACTTTTCGCTACATGTTTAACCTTTGCAGAGCAAACACAGTATCAAATGTCTACAGATTTTTAGGCCGTGCCTAGGACAGCGGATGTAATGCATGTACTTTTGCTTGCAAGAGATATCATGTACAGACATTTTAAAAGGTTTAACTTTTGCTTATTATTAGTTGGCATTTCTTGTTTACTTCTCACCTTTACAACCCTCTATTAGTTGTGCATCTCAAAAGAAACAACCACCATAACGAACTAAAGTGTGTTGTTAACACTCTATACCTTATTTTGGCCAGTGCTTTCTATCGGTACAAGCTGAAAGTTGCAGTTTGAGGACACATTAGGCAATCTCAAATGAGAGAAAAACATACAGGGACATGTTCTGTCCGTCATTCGCAAAGAAAAACTGCAGCATCAAAACAAATTAGGCTTCAATAATGAGCGCTATCAGAAAGGTCACATCTGGCGCCTAATGGACGATGATTTTGTAGCACCATTTTACACGTCACTTGGGGGCATATTTATACTCCGTTTGCGCCGGAATTGCGTCGTTTTTTTTAACGCAATTTCGACGCAAAACTAACTCCATATTTATACTTTGGCGTTAGACGCGTCTAGCGACAAAGTCCATGGAGTTAGCGTCATTTTTTAGCGTGGACACCTACTTTGCGTTAATTATATGCAAGGTAGGCGTTCCCGTCTAAAAAATCGACTCCGAGGCATGTGCGTCGGATTTATACTCCCGGGCAAAAATCACGGCTGGGAGTGGGCGGGTCCAAAAAAATGACGTACGGCCGCTTTTGCGCCGTTTTTTTGCGCCTGCAAAAGGCAGGCGTTAAGGGACCTGTGGGCTCTGAAGGAGCCCAGAGGTGCCCTCCCATGCCCCCAGGGACACCCCCTGTCACCCTTGCCCACCCCAGGAGGACACCCAAGGCTGGAGGGACCCATCCCAGGGACATTAAGGTAAGTTCAGGTAAGTGTTTTTTTTAATTTTATTTTTGTGGCATAGGGGGGCCTGATTTGTGCCCCCCTACATGCCACTATGCCCAATGACCATGCCCAGGGGACAGAAGTCCCCTGGGCATGGCCATTGGGCAAGGGGGCATGACTCCTGTCTTTGATAAGACAGGAGTCATTTCTATGGGGGTTGGGAGTGAAAAAAAAATGGCGCAAATCGGGTTGAGGCGATATTTTTGCCTCAGCCTGACTTGCCCCATTTTTTGGCGACCAAGCTCCATATCCCCCTACGCCGGCGCTGCCTGGTGTACGTCGTTTTTTTTAACGCACACCAGACGGCGCCGGCGGCTAACGCCGGCTAACGTCATTCAATAAATACGGCGCCCGCATGGCGCTTCAGAATGGCGTTAGCCGGCGCTAATTTTTTTGATGCAATCTGCGTTAGCGCAGTTTTGCGTCAAAAAGTATAAATATGGGCCTTGATGTTTCAGTCGAAAAAAAACCCTGTTACCTGAAATGGGTGCAAGTTTAAGTCTGTAGAGCAAATGGACCACTTTTTAGGGTGCAGGAACTGTTAAGGAAATGCAGCAACAATAGGGCCCGTGACGCTCTCAGGCATCGACCTTGGCATCGAGTCCAGCCCCACCAAGCACCGCTATATTGAGTCCCACTGGGAAGTGCAAATGTGCACGAACGACCAGTCGGCCCACATGTCTGCAACTCACAAAACTGCATGTGTAAGGCATTACTCACATCTGCTTTTCTGCAGCGCATCACCTTCAATAACCAAACATTTAACTAAACATGGTCTACTTTTCCCACTACTTTACCATAAGATTTGATTTTACGTTTGATTTCGTTCCTACAATAGGTTCTGCTAAGATGTGACGAATTACCTTCAGTTTTCAGAACTTATTTAAAGAGTACACATTTCCAGTTCTGATGGTTAGACAACAAACTAATCTTTTACATTTGCAGCTGCGATCCCCTTAACCATTGAATTAACTTTTAAGTAATGGATCTGACAATACTTTATGTCCTCGGCTTGCTATTTAAATCCCTAGGAATTCCTACATGATGTTATTTTGGATCTGATCAAGTTCGTGACCGTGTATGTAAGTGCCCAGTTTAAAACCAAGGAGGTTTCCACAAACACATCTAACAGGTTTATATCCTTGTATGAGAGCAGCCATCTTTAAACCTGAGGCCTTCCTGCCTGACTGTCTAACCGACCTGACAAAGGTATACAATCTTGCATGTGTTGGGGCATTTTTAAACAGCAATACGTCCTGTACGATGATGTTGGAAACCTGACAAAGGTGTGTATCCTTATGTAAGAGTCTTTGTTTAAAGCTTTCTGCCTAGTTCTCCAACAGATCTGAGAAATACCTGTTCTGTTGTGTGTGAACATTGCTGCCATATTTACAGTCCTGAAATTTCTGCATTGGTTTGGGTCGTGATGTGATCCTCACCATATTTAGACCAGTTGCCTGCCTATATGATTCTATAATCTATTAGACAAAAGGCAGTGTTCTTGCGCTAGAGCTGCCCTTTCTGACCCCAAAGACATCTGGCTTAGTGTCGAAAGCAACATGATAGACGTTGGTGTCCCTGAAAAGGTACATAAGCCTTAAAATCTTGTACTTCCTGCTTGCTGTAATATGTCTCAAATTTGTGTGGCTCTGCCTTGCATTCAATATAACTTGAGGACTGGTTTCACTTTCAAACTTTTTATAGAGACATATGTGTCAATCCAACGGGGCTTCGATGCTTACACAAACACAAAGACAATTTCCTAAAAGTGCTTTTACAATTTTCACGGAAAACCCTTGAAAGAAATAGTACTGGGTAGACTGGGTAAGCGCAGCCTGGCATTTAATCCACTGTCTGTAGTTCAGCCTTAAAACCTAGAATGTGGGGAACACCATGTAAGTGGCATTTAAATAGTGTGAGCCCTGCCAAAAGGCAGCAAAGCGCTGTATAGTGTCAAAGCAAAGTTACAATTGATGAATAATTGGAGAGGCAGCTTGGCTTGGAGGGCAAAAGTGAACTGTTAAGACATTGTTAAGTAGTGCTCTTTGAAGAGGTGCATCTAGAGCTATTCTCCATCTTGGAGTGGGTTGGCCTGGCTTGAGACATGCAAGGATGCTGTTGCTAATTGTGGTCTGGTTCTTACAGGTCAACCTCTAGTGCTTTTAATTGTCAGCAACAGCTCTCTAAAGAGTAGATAAAACATGGTGATGGTGACAGGTAGGCTGAGAAAAAATAAGGGTTAGGCAGTTCATACACATGGCAGCTAAAATACGTGGCAAATAGGCTGGTAGACAGCACGCTTTTCAATAACATAGTGATCCATAGCCACATGACCACTAAACACAAACACATAGACATTGACTGAATAACATAGCAGCATTGCACACGTCCCTAACCTCATAGGTAGTTAAGAATGTGCAAAAGCTACTTAGGCAACATCTGCAATTACATTCCCTGGGTGTCTAACCATCTTTGATGCCGTTCCTCAGAGCAATTACACTCCCAAAGAATCTAGAATTGTGTGGTGAGGTTTTCCTGCAAACTTGATATCTTCAATCACACTAAAGGGACATTCAGGCACCTACATTTCCTGGCTGTGGAGGTTACATCATCCAGTTATTGCATTGCCAGGGTATGTGCACATCTGTGATTACATTCCACAGACAACCCCTATTATTAAAATGTCTGGGATCATATTTTCAGAGCATTCAGCTGTCTACAGTGACAATGGTTTGGTAGGCAGCCATCTAGGATTACATTGCCTTTGTATGCAGGCGCTATAGTTACATACCCATTACAGACAGAAGTCTTAGTAATGTTCCCGTTGAGGACAGACATCTAAGGTTACAATCCCTTGGTAAGGAGAGAACTCCTGGGTATCCTGGCATCCTCAGTTATCCTCCAGGAGTATTTTTGTACCTACAGTTACACTGCACATCTGAAAACATTGACTGATACCAGATCCCGAGAGCTTTATTTGCATAAGGCTAGGGGGCTGAGACCCCAACCAGGCTATCTCGGGCCTTCTCGGGCCAGGGCACCGACCACTGTCTGCATTTTTGTGACTCGCCGAATAGGAGCTCTGGTGCTGTTTGGGGGAGGTATGCACACTTGGTAAACACTTGGAACATATGAGCATGGAGTGTCAAAGGAAGAGCACACGCTTCAGTGGGAGAAATCCTTGTGCACCCTTAAATGAGATAGAAGTCTACAAAGGAAGACTTCACCCCAGGCAGGTTAATTTAGAGAGTGCTAGCATTGGACAGGACACCCCAGGTGTAGTGTTTGGAAAGTGGCAGCACACAGTCCCTTCCCCCTTCCTCGCAGCCTGCCCAATTTACATAACACGTATCCCAACATTCACATTTGTTTACTTTTAAGGAGGGCTGAAGGGGGTTTGAGAGATTGTGGTTACCCACCTACTGTTCACATCCTCCGCAGTCTCTCCTTCATTTCATAGGCTGGAGGGTGGACAGAGACAGGAGTGTTGATTCAGCAGAAGTGGGGTCCCAAACGCCCCTTAAATCCCCTTTTCAAGAGGACTCAACAAACTCCAAATGGGTCAGGAAGAGGCTCCCTTCTCTGGGCGGCAGCATTGTCTGTGACAAAAAGGATGAACCAGCAGAAGCTGCAGAGGCAGGCCTGAGCCCTGCGTACACAAGGGGCAGTCTGTGGCGTTACAAGGAGGGAAGCAAAGATGCAATAAAATACAGGTGCTGGAGCTGAACACTCATCCACAGTGTAACACAAAGAGGAAATAGAAGAAAAAAATAGTCCCCCAAAGGAACAAATAAACAACCAAAGTGTACTCGGTCCCTGTTCTCTTGGAGGAAATGAAAGAGAAAAAGGAGGGACAAAGAAGAAGGATTGACCACTAGCAAGCACAGATTTTAAATGGATAGGAAAACAAATAAATGAAAAGCAGTGGCTGAGTTGTAAGCCTACAATGAAGTACATACAAAGTATATACAAGAGGTCTCAAAAGCTCGATCTAAAAAAGGACTATGATACATCCAGCCCTAATGCTCTTAAAAAATAAAAGTGAATTAGCCCTGGCTGTATGATAAAATTTTTCTAAATTCATTTTAGCCGTACAACAAAGCATCCATGCTGCTGTACAGCATGGCTACAAAACATCACCAAAGCCAATAGGTTTCATAGACGAGACCTTTTGGCTTTGCTAATGCTTGTTTTTCTTTACAAGTTTATGTTTCATTAAGCATTTGCCTGCAGAATAGTGTTGAGTAGGAAAATAATGCTAATAAGTTTTGTTTAGACTCTGGTGGGCAGTCTAGAAGCCCAATTAGGTGGTGCTGCCTCCAACCACTTGGCTGCAGCATTGATTTATTTTGGTGAAACAAAAGACAAAGGTCCCCGATGCACTGTGAATATTCTCTGTCTGAATGGAGGACCACTATGATACATTAAAAAGTAGAATATTGTGTGATAGCTCCGCTGATAAAGAACTGAGGGGCATATTTACAATGCCCCTGTGGTAAAATAACACCAGCAGAGTTCCACTTCTGTGTGGTGCTGTGTGCCTGCACATATTTACTAGGCCACCTAAAGCCATCTTGCATGGCTTTTCATGGCCTTTTAAATATGATCCCCTATCAAGCATAACTCTGCGTGAAAGGGGTGTTACATGGGTGTTGTTGTAGGTGTTCCCACACAGCACCATGGAATCTAATGCATTCCAAGATTTGCAAGGCTGGGAATGTGTGAGATTCCTAGGCCACCCCAGGTGTGGCATAAAAGTGGCACAACAAGAAGAAATAGCTTTATTTCTCCTCATTTTTTGCTCTTTGTATGTGTGCTGCATTCTGCAGCACAAATAGAAGGAGGATTACGCCATTACTGATTGTTTACGTAGAGATTCCTGCACATAAACAATCATCCCTGACATGTAGGAACCCTTGCACCATGGTACAAGGATGCCTGCGCTGGCGCTATGCAGCCAATCGTGCGTCAACGCAGAGGAGAGTAGAGGGATGTGTCATATTGCTATAAATACAATTCTTCCCTGCACTTTCCTAATGACACAGCACGGTGCAGCAAGCCGGCCTTCAGTTCCACACTGTGCCATTGTTTTGTACATATGGGCCTCAGATTGTAAAGTCAGTGTAGCTGTCAACAGCCGGGCCATTTGTATGCTCTGGTCTGTCTGAGGGTAGCTTGCAGGACTGCTGCCCATGGTAAAGACAGGGGGGAATATTTATACTCCGTTTGCGCCGGAATTGCGTAGTTTTTTTTTTACGCTATTCCGACGCAAAACGAACGCCATATTTATACTTTGGCGTTAGACGCGTCTAGCGCCAAAGTCCATGGAGTTAGCGTAATTTTTTAGCGTGGACACCTACTTTGCGTTAATGATATGCAAGGTAGGCGTTCCCATCTAAAAAATCGACTCCGAGGCATGTGCGTCGGATTTATACTCCCGGGCAAAATTCACGCCCGGGAGTGGGCGGGTCAAAAAAAATGACGTAAGGCCGCTTTTGCGCCGTTTTTTTGCACCTGTAAAAGGCAGGCGTTAAGGGACCTGTGGTCTCTGAAGGAGCCCAGAGGTGCCCTCCCATGCCCCCAGGGACCCCCCCTGTCACCCTTGCCCACCCCAGGAGGACACCCAAGGCTGGAGGGACCCATCCCAGGGACATTAAGGTAAGTTCAGGTAAGTGTTTTTTTTAATTTTTTTATGTGGCGTAGGGGGGCCTGATTTGTGCCCCCCTACATGACACTATGCCCAATGACCATGCCCAGGGGACAGAAGTCCCCTGGGCATGGCCATTGGGCAAGGGGGCATGACTCCTGTCTTTGCTAAGACAGGAGTCATTTCCATGGGGGTTGGGAGTGAAAAAAAATGGCGCAAATCGGGTTGAGGCGAAAAAATTGCCTCAACCTGACTTGCCCCATTTCTTGACGCCCAAGCCCCATATCCCCCTACGCCGGCGCTGCCTGGTGTACGTCGTTTTTTTTAACGCACACCAGACGGCGCCGGCGGCTAACGCCGGCTAACGTCATTCAATAAATACGGCGCCCGCATGGCGCTTCAGAATGGCGTTAGCCGGCGCTAATTTTTTTGACGCAAAACTGCGTTAGCGCAGTTTTGCGTCAAAAAGTATAAATATGGGCCTGGGTGTTTGAGGATAGTACTGCTGCAATTACTTTCCAAAGAATGAAATGGGCAGCTTCTCTTGTCAAATTCTGAGCCTGGGGAGGTGACTCTTTATATATGGATTCAGTGTGTCTTCTACACTTGTTGATGTAGGATCCTATTTCATCAAACTCTTGAAAAAGTTGGTCCTTCTGTCCATCACCATAGTCCCCATGAGGAACAAAGTTGTATACATGTATGTATGATGATATCCTAATGTTAATAACTTAAACCAGAGTTGGTGAAAGAGCAGGAGTGCATTTCCTTGATGTTTTGGTTGCAAGAATTGAAGGCTCAACTAGTTTGCTTATCTGTGTAAATTATGTCACCTTTCATCTCCTTCCTAAAATATTAGAGTGAAGAAGCAAGTTTCATCTTTGGTACAGTTTTCTTATAAACCTTGGTTTAATAGCATGGTATGGTTTGTTTTCTGAGAGCTACCTGTTTTGACTTACTGGTTTCAAACCTGAATATGCCATGTTGTTTTTGTGGCATTACTACCCCAAAACAGTGTTTTGACATTAGATAGATAAGCCGGTTCATACTGCCTTGTAGGTGATGCAGTCCGTTGTAAAGTCTGAGTGGGCCTACAGCAATTATTTTCATTTGATTCATCAATTGTGGTGTGTAGGACATTCTAACATTAATCCAAGAAGTCCTGAATGTTGTCATGTGGCACACTTTGAATGATGGAAAGGTCTCATCCTTAAATACTGCCAGCTGTGTTTTTATCCTGTCCAGAAATTGTAGCTGGTGTCCTGGAAATGTGGGCTCTGAAAGAGAGGTCTTGTCAACAAATATTTCCAGTGTTAAAATAGTTTTACAGTTGTAAAGAATATGTGCGTGAATCTATCCAGCTTCACTGGAGGGCCAGTTCCCTAAACTGGCTTGTTTGTCCTGTAGGTAATAATAATGAATATGCCCATGTCTGGATTCAATCTAAGATAGGTGCTTGGCATTGTGGCTTGGCTGAACATAAAAAAGTCTTTGAACTCATGAATGTTCATGCTCTTCGGTTGTTCAGATAAAGCTTTTTTTTAATATTGAGATACCAGAGAAACATGGGGTCATATGTACATACAGTGGATTTCCTAAAAGTGGTTGCAATTTGCGCACCAATTTTAGCAAATTCAATGCTATTTTGCAGATCGACGTATTTATTAATTGGTTAGTTGCAAAATACCGAATTGTAGTCGGCTGCAATTCAGCCTACCTCACGAATATTAATGAGGTAGCTTGCATAATGTGATCATCTACAATTTGCTGCAATCACAGGGTTGATAGCTTGCTGGGGTCAGCAGACCACTGTCTGTTATTGCTTTTAAATAAAGAAATCATTTTCTAAACACAGACCTTTTTCCTTAAAGGAAAACAGGATGTGTTTAAAAATAAAAGATAAAACATTTACCAACTTTTTTAAGCCTAGCTACTGGTCCATGGAACTACTGGCTACTCTTAACTAATATTTAGTCAACATTCACAAGGAGGTGTCTCTTGGAGTCCCCTTCCCATTTACATGTGGGTTACTGTTAAGAATGGGTTCTTTGGTTGACAGTTAGGTTACCCCCTGTCCAAGCAAGGACACTCACTCCAGTTAGGGTAAGTCACACACAATCCAAGTTGTCCTGTTCCCACCCTGTGGTAGCTTGGCGCTGAGCAGTCAGGCTTAACTTAGAAGGCAATGTGCAAAGTATTTGTGCTATAAATCATGCAATAACACAGTATAAACACCACAAAAATACACCACCCAGGTTAAAAAAAATATAGAATATTTATCTGAGAAGATTAAGGTCAAAACGATCAAGATTTGATAAATACAAATTGAAATATCACTTTCAAGAGTTGCAAAATGGTCTTTGAATAAGAAACAGACAATTAATGCTTGATTTTTCCAAGTACCTGGTGCGTCATAAATTACACGCACGAGGATCACATAGGAGGAGGTTGCGTGGAAAAAGAGAGGGTCTGCGTCAGATTTTTCAGTGCCCACAGATGATGCGTCATTTATTTTTCCGCAAAAATGGACTTGCGTTGTTCGATCCGGGTTCCTCATTGCGGTGCAGGGATCTTTGTCGCACCCAGGGACGATGCATGGAAATCCTTGGCGTGTGGGGTGAAGTCACAGGCTTGCGTCGTTCCAGTAGCATGTTGCGTCGGATTTTCTGTCACACAGCAGGGGCTGCATCGATTCTCCATCTGAGAAGTCATGCTGCGTTGTTCCCGCTCAGCTGAGCGTCGATCCAGTGGGCTGTGCGGCAAATTTCCGGTTGCAACGCAGGTGCTGTGGCGATCTTCACTCGGGAAGTTGGACTACGTCGTTCCGGTTCGGCTGGGTGGCGATTTTCTCATTGCAGTGCAGGCTGTCAGTCGTTTCCAGCAGGCTGTGTGTCGATTTTTCGGTGCACACGGATTCCTTTGCAGAAAGTGAAGTCTTTTTGGCTTCAGCAACAGGAGGCAAGCTCAATCAAAGCCCTTGGAGAGCACTTCTCATCAGAGCCAGAGGCCAGCAAGGCAGCAGGCAACAGCAAGGCAGCAGTCCTTTACAGCAAAGCAGTCCAGGTGAGTCCTTTGAGAAACCAGGCAGCTTCTCTTGGCCGGTTGCGGGTTCTGGTACTGAGTTCTTTCCCAACTTCACCAGGCAGCAGGATTTTATATTACCATTCTGGCCTTACTAAACATGACCCTGTTACTCCTTTCAGATCAGAATCTAACATTCAAACAGTATATGAGGGCAGCCCTACTGCTAGCCTATGAAAGGAGCAGGCCTCACAGCAGTGTAAAATGAATTTAGGAGCTTTACACTACCAGGACATATAAACTACACAGGTACATGTCCGGTCTTTTACCTACATGGCACCCTGCCCTATGGGTTACCTAGGGCCTACCTTAGGGGTCACTTATATGTAGAAAAAAGGGAATTTAATGCTTGGCAAATACCTTTAAATGACAAGTCAAAGTGGCAGTAAAACTGCACACATAGGCCTTGCAGTGGCAGTCTAAGGCATGGTTAATGGGCTATGTATGTGGGTGGCACAATCAGTGCTGCAGGCCCACTGGTAGCATTTAATCTACAGGCCTGGCCACATGTAGTGCACTTTACTGGGGACTTACAAGTAAATTAAATAAGCCAACTGGGTATGAGCCAATGTCACCATGTTTTAAGGGAGAGAGCATATGCACTTTAGCACTGGTTAGCAGTGGCGAAGTGTGAAGAGTCCTCACACGAGCAAAAACAGTGTCAAAATGTGGAGGGGGGAAGGCAAAAAGTAGAAGGTGACCACCCTACGGCTGTCAGGTCTAACAGTTGCCAATCCCTCAAGGTGTCAAATTATTATTGTTTTGCAACAGGATTTTGGCTGCAAAATATTAACACGTACCATAAGAAATCAGAATTTGGAAGGGACACCCTAAACATGCCCCTTCCAAACCCCGATTTCTAAACCTATTTAGCTATTCGGAAACCTCTTACAGAATTGCAACATTGATTTAGTACATTTGAAAATCACATTTACTGGAAACAAACTTTGTGATTTACTGAATATGACCCCCGTCCTGTGGTTGACAGAAGAATTCAAGAGCCTCCATGCAAAGTCTGAATAAAACTCATTAGAGGTAGGCATACCGCATCATTTCTTATATGGAGGTACACATCTAGGTGAGGTGGTATTGCTGAAGGGATAGCAAATCGTATGCATAAAATGGTATGCCCAATTAACAAAAGGGTTTTGAGTCAAAAAGCCAGCAATTCACAAAACCACAGGGAGCTAGTCTGCAGAAATCCAAACTGTGATGTACAAAAGTTACTTTGTGAGTTGTGAAGTGTTTCTGTCTCACAAAATAAATCTTGTGACTCTTTCAGAATCACAAATAGAAGTGGGGCATGAAAGGAGTGCCCCTTCTGATTTATGAATCACAGTACAATGCTCACCCCAATATCACCCTCCTAAAACAATATTGCTTTTAAAAGCTTGGGCTGATTTTCAAAATATTTTTAGTTAGAAGCAATACTGTATGGACACAGGGATGGAGGTATTTTCTCCCTCACAGGCCTCTATCTCTGTGCTCATAGATATTAACAGGTGTTTGTAAAATGCCTCTTGTGTCATTAATATTCATGAGGCAGGAGATTCTGTGACTTCCTGCAGATGAACATTTTACAATGTAACTGATTAGTACATCTCTCGCATTGCATAGTGGAACCTGGTTCACAAATCTGTTGGCCTGCAAAGAGCACATACTGTTGTGCAAAGAGGGCTTAGTACACTGGGCCTTGGATGTTGATCTAGTATTGATATTCAATTGTATTGAAGGAAGGGAAGAGATTAAGTAGGTCCAAGCAACTGTTAGACGGAAATCTGTTGATAAAATAAGACATATCAATTGACACAGCAATATAGGTTTAATCGATTTTCAGCTGGGAACAACAGGCAGTCTCAACATAGAGGCCATGACTGAAGTTCAAAGTTCTAGTTCACAAGACGTGGTATTTATACTGTAAAAACCACAAAAAACTATGCTGACAAGTTCAGCGTTGACGTAAACAAGAACAAGCAGTACTGATAAGATAATAGGGGAGAGGTACCTCTGGACAAGAGCACATGCACGATTATTGGCCACCTCATGGGTGGGTAAGTAACATTGACGTCATTCTGTATCTCTATCTTTTCTGCACAACAAGTGATTATATGTTACATGATGCTCACGGTAGCCCTGCCTTGCTTATCTGACCCTTACACAGTTCCTCACACCAAGATATGAATGACTTGTAGTTTTTAGAACCCTTGTGCTAAGGCAGGATCACCCTTTTGTTCCACCATGTTCGTGCTAAGTGAAGATTTTGAAAGCAACAGTTGGTGCACCTCTAAAGAAAATCTCTCATTCTAATGTGGCTTGGGCCTCTTGTGTGTTTCAGCACAGCTAAGTTAACAGTGCAGCATGTGTATACGTTTCCTAAGTAGTAAGTGTTTGTTTGTCCTAAATATGACCTGCCTTTTCTAATGAACCCACAGTCTGTCTTTTTTTTTAGCATGTCATGTATTAAGCCTTTCACTACTTACATTAGTTTACAACTATCCCTAGCCTAAAATGTTTGTATTGGGATTTGGAAACGTATGTTTGTATGTATGGGATGTATATGATGTGTTCCTATTCTTCCTACATCATTCCCCCCTCTAGTTGATTATTCAACTACTTTTCCTACCTTCCCATCTTGTAATGAAACTAGGGGAATCGCCACATACCCACTACTCTGTCCCTCCCAATTAAGCTGTCATCCTTTTGCAACATGCTATTATTACCTGAAAAATAAGACACATCAAGAGCAGCAACACGATCAAAGGCAACAAGGCCTTGAACAACCCCGACATCCAGGATGGCACCAATTTGAACCAGCCCTCGATCCACCCATCAGGGGCACCCCCTCATCGATCATTTTCTTTTGTAGATCATGCAATGTCTGAATGGCCTTAGTTAATGTCCCATTGTCCGCATCATAGGCTGGCACATAAGTACAACAGGCCGATCCAATCTTCTTGCACACCCCTCCTTCCATGGCCGTAATTAAATCAAGTACATATCTGTGTTGCATTACCATCAGCCTAAGGGCTCAGAGTTTTTCCTTGATAGCATTGAATCCATCTTCGGTTGCATTTATGGTCTTCATCAATTCAAAGTGTGTGATCTGCAGCCAGAGTGCAATTGCTTTTGCCTGAATAAATGGTAGGATGCTACCTAAAAAGATTTGGGCATCATTAAATAGTCTATGTTCCTGTGGAACGTCTTTCCACACTACAGTACCAAAAAACTCAGCCGCTCATTTTGGCCGGTAATGGTGAAGCAAGGTTGTTGGACGGCTCATGGGATGGTCATGTAACTGAGAGAGGTCCACACCTGGTATCAACAGGGAGGGGGTGTGCAAAGTCACTAGGGAGCAGAGGCCATTCCAGTTTGGGGCTAGTTGCATGTGGAGCCGGGCCCACACATCCAGTAATGATCCATCAGGCTGGTGATGCCGCCCTGCATATCAGCGTTGTAGGTGGTGATGTTATAGTTGAGGTTACTCCCCACCTTCACTGTCCCATTCCCTCTGAAACAAAGAGAAAACTGTGTTAATTTCATTGCTATTCTAGGGTGTATTGTAGTTCCTGTCCATGTATATCTCTGTATGTTCGCATCCCATACTTCCTGACATTGGCCTATTATCTTATTAAAACTTAGTGGACCTTGCGTCTAAGTGCCATTCCATAATGATATTGCTCTACATATGACTTTGGCCTCGGTATGCCATTTATCATGGGAAAATACTGATCCAGTGATACTAAGAACTGGCCTGCCTGCACAATCAGGGAGCGGGGGTTATCTAAATAGTTACTCCATTCAGAGGATGGGTAAGACCTTCCAAAAATACCTTGATGTAATACCCCTTTTTCCCAATCTGGGTGAGACCTTTTTTGCCCTGCTTTCTTCATTTTAGATATCTCTTCCATTATCTCTTGTTTTCTTGTCAGGACTTGTAGGACTTCTGGGGTGGTGTCAAATCTAGTTGTGTTAACTAGTGCAGTAACAGGACTAACATGAGTTGGTTGTAGCTGCGCTCTCATTCTGCATAAAAATAGGTGCAGGAGACAATGTGTAATGTTTGGGGATACTTCTTTTGGGAGATGCAATCTATCTACTCCAGTAGTATGGGGCATGAGAGAGCATACATTACAACTGGTGTTGGACGTGGATGTGCCTCTACTATGCATGTGCTGGTACCACATATTATCACACAAAGCAGTATGGAGAGGGTGATGGTCAATATCATTATCAACAGTTCTACGCATGCGCATAATAATTGATATAAGATCAAAAAAATAAAAATATCCAAGGACTAAAAACATCAATATCAGTGCACTGAGGAGGAAAAACAAACATAAAATACACAACTGGAAAGAAGAATTGTCTAATATTGGAGCTTTAGAGGGAGGCTTTACTCCGGTTGCTTCTCCTGTTCTCCCCCCCCCTTTTTCCTGCTTGGTGTCCAAAGGGATGGATGGCTTGGTCGGGGCCAGGCGGATGTCCTGGAGGTGGTACCATGGTTTGTGGCCTTGGACTTTCACTGCAGTAGTCATGCTGTCTGTCACTGGGAATAGTCCATTGAATTTGCAGTCCTTCCACTTTCTGACAAAATCACGAATATATACTAAAGTTCCCAAAGGTAATGGTGTTTGTTGATCTTTTACAGGAGATGCGTGGGCGTGATTCTTAGCTGCACGTGTAACCTGTTTAAAGAAGAACTTTGCAACTTTGGTTAGCTCAGACATGTATTCATTCATTTCAGTTTGTACAACTTCAGGTGCACTCTCAATCTCCAACTTCTGTCTAGTTGATGGCACAAATGTGCTCATTGTTTTACCTGTCACTATTTGATGAGGAGTCAAATGGTGATCTGTTCCTGGGGTATGTCTCAAAGCAAAGAGTGCTAAAGGGAGTCAGTATAGCCATTTCTTTTTTAATGTTACACATAGTTTACTTATTTTGTTCTTGAGGAGGCCATTAAGGCGCTCCACAATTCCATTGCTTTGCGAATGATAAGCTGAGGACAATTTGTGTGTTATTCCTAACAAGGTGGTGAGGTGAGAAAATATAATATTGACGAAGTGGGTGCCATTGTCGGATCTGATCCCCTCAAGGACACCCCACCGCGGTATTACCTCACAGGTCAAGAAATTAGCAGCAGACTTGGCATCACAGTGAACACAAGGTCCTGCTTCAATCCACCTTGAGAATGGGCAGACTACAACTATGAGATAGCGATAATGATTGCATCTGTCAATCATATCAATGTAATCAATGTGCAGTTCCTTAAAGGGACCTTGTGGGCGAGGTATTGTGGAAGCTATTACCTTAGAGGTGGGACTTGGTGAATACTGCTGGCACACTGTGCAGGTGTGTATGTCCATTGTGATCATCTCATGTAAGTTAGGGACAAACCAATCCTGACGTATTTGGAGGGACATATTGACTCTAGCAGTATGTGAAGGAATATGTAGCTGGTTTAGAGCTATCAGTAGCAATGCTTGGGGCATGACAGGCTTCCCTGTTGACATTTGTCTGTATATTAAATCTGTTCCTGTCTGTGTGCATCCTCTGGCTTCCCACAACTGTTTCTCATGCTCTGCAGCCTTTTCTTGTATCTCTCTCATATGCAGATGAGCTGTCTCTGTGTAATGTCTGGATGCATTCAAAGGGTCTGAAGGTGTCAATGCTTCACTAGCTAACAAAACTGTGGTAAGAGGGCGTGTTGCTGCATCTTTGGCTGCCCAATCAACTAGGGCATTTCCACAAGACACAAAATCCTTACCATTAGTGTGGGCTGCACATTTCACTACTGCAACTGCATGTGGCAGTGTTAAAGCTTGTATCAAGTCCTTTAAAAGGGGGCGGTGCATGACAGGGCTTCCATCAGACTTGAGAAATCCCTGTCTGTTCCACCGCATAATGCTGGAATACACTGTGGTAGTGACATAGGCTGAATCAGAGTATACTGTTATTGTTTCTCCTTCCCCTTGTTTGAGGGCTGCCACTAAAGCTACTAATTCAGCAGCCTGGGCTGAATATTGAGATGACAAAGTTATCTGTTCGGTTATTTACAGTGTGTCTGAAGAGTTGTGCTGCATCGCTCTGACCACTGCAGCACCTGTATATTTTACCCCTGTGTCCTGATCTATTGTGGAAGACCCATCCACAAAATATACAACACTACCTGGAATGTGGTCTTCTGTTGCTTGGCTACACTCATCTGGAGTATATGTGGCACAATCATGGGCATCATTTTCAGTGTCTGAAATGGGGTATGCAAAGAAGGTAGCAGGATTGGGTATGTGACATTTAACCACCTTCAAGGATGGTAGTGATAATATTATCTTGTAGCCTCTGTGTTATTAATGTTGTTTTAGCTTTCTGACTTATTGCCAACACAGCATGTTTAGCATACAGTGTCAGAGGTGCACCCATGACAATGGGGCCACTTTTCACTATAGCAAAGGCTACTGTGGCTAGTGCTTGTTCACAAGGATAATGGCTTTTCATGACAGAATCAAGTAGGCCACTAAAATATGCAATTGGTTTGTGGCCTAAAGGATGCTTTTGGGTGAGGACAGCCGTCATCACCTGGCTATTACAGTGGCAAAAAAGAAAAAACTCTTTGTTGTAATCTGGTGTACCGAACACTGGTGCATTTGTTATCTCTGTTTTTAGCTTCCTGAAGGTTTGTTCCATCTCCGTAGTCCATGTTATCCTGTCTTTCTGTGTTTTCGCCTGTTTGATAGATGCAAGCAGTGGGGATATTAAAGTACTGTAATCAAAAACCCATTGTCTGACATAATTACATAAGCCTAGGAACTTTTGCATTCCTTTCGCAGTCTCAGGCTCTGTCATCTGCCGAATGGATTCTGCTCTCTCATGCATAATTCGGCGGTCTGATGCTGACAGTAGTTGCCCCAAGTATTGAACTTCTTCCTGGCAGTACTGTAATTTGTCCCTGTCCACCTTGTAACCTCTTTGAGCAAGGGTGCACAACAGGGACACAGTGTCCTTTCTACACTGCTACTCTGCTGGACTACAGATCAGTAGGTCATCGATATACTGCAACACTGTGCTGTCACATTGAAAACTGGTGAGGTCATTCTTGACCATCCTGTTAAAGACACTAGGGGACTCACAGTACCCTTGAGGCAATCGGGAATGAAGGTACTGTGAACCGCGATAGGAAAATGCAGTCAAATAGTGACTGTCTTGGTGCAGGGGAATGCTGAAAAATGCATTCTTCAAGTCTATGACTGAAAAGTATTTAGCATCTTGGAGTATGTTGGTTAGGATGACGGAAGGGTCAGGTACTACAGGGAATTCTGGTATCACTATGTCATTGAGGGGGCGCAGGTCTTGAATCATGCGCCACAAATTTCCCTTGGCCTTCCTTATCGGGTAAATTGGGGTGTTGCAGGGGGATACACCTCGCTATATGACTCCCTGCTCCACCAATGCCTATATAACAGGTGCAATGCCCTCCTCTGCTTCTTGGGATAGAGGGTATTATATCTCTCTTGGTAGTATTGCTCCTTCCTTCAAAATTATTCTGAATGGTACTGCTGTGCGGACGAGGCCTACATCATAAGGGCCTTTTGTCCACAAGTTGGAGGGTACCTGTGCAAGGTCATTATCTTTATAGGACTGGAGACATTTATTGGTATCACAGGCTTTGTCTCCAGTGTGTTGCGTAGAGGTACACAGGGCCATATTTATACTTTTTGACGCAAAACTGCGCTAACGCAGTTTTGCGTCAAAACAATTTGCGCCGTCTAACGCCATTTGGATGCACCATGCGGGCGTCAAATTTATACTTTGACGTACGGCGGCGCAACCAACAGGTGGGAGTCATTATTTCGTGACGCAGACAGCGTCGGTCTGTCGTAAAGGAAACCAACGTAAATGCGACGCACATCACTGTGGGTCGATTTACGACAGCGCAATCGTGAAAACGCTGGTTTTTTTCACGCTATTGCGTCACATTTTTGCGCGAAAACTGCCCTTTCAGGAGAGGAGACCCAAAATGGATCCTAGATGCCCCAACAGACCCCAGGAGTATGAGAGCAGACCAGGAACCAGCCAGGAGGAAGCATACAGGAACCAGGACATTTAAAAAAAAAAAAGAAAGTGTCGCTTCAGTGCAGAGGAGCAGGAAATCCTGGTGAAAGAGGTGACGGAACACCAGCACCAACTTTTCATCACCTCTAAATTGCCACTCAGTAGGAGAGAGGCCATCTGGAAACAAATTGTGGACAAGATTAACAGTGTGGCTGAAGAACGCCGGACAGTCACCGAGTGTAAGAAACGCTGGCATGACTGCAAACGTAGGACCAAAGAGAAAATGGCCAGGAACAGGAAGGCAGCAATGCAGACTGGAGGGGGGAGTCCAGCACAACAGGAGGCCCTGGACCACATGGAGGAGATGGTCGCAGCCGTCATCCCGGAGGAGATCGTCACAGGGATTCAAGGACTGGACAGCGCAGACTACCACGACACTACGCACATGCAGGGTAAGTCGCATGGGGAATCATAATACAATAATGGGGACTGTAAGCAGGGGGGGGATACCTACTACACAATGCATGTAAGTCAGCACATATATGAAGTGGCATGGGGAAAGGGGCACGGCAGGGGGGCATGCCCAGTACTGACCGAAGCTGGGGCACGACAAAATACAGCAACAACAACAGTCCCACGGGGACATCCTGTAATTACAACAAGAGAGCCAAGGGAAAGCAGTGACAGGTGGGAAGGACACTACCTCAAATCCACATCCAGGCACTTGTATTGCAAAATCTATTCCCCATCAACTAGGTCCCTACCTGTGATGCAGTAGCAAATACAACAACTGTAACTTAACTGCAACCACAGTTGACAATAACACCTCTCATCTCTGTGCAGCTATAGTACCAAATGGCAGGAACCCCACCCTGGAACATACATACCTAAATTAGGGGGTGAGGATGACATCTGCAATTACTCCTAGAAATAAGACAAAGGTACCAGTACACTCAAATGCCGAATGTCCATAACTGACACATACATAAGCCTAAGTAAACAGCAATAGGAGCCACACAGCACTAATGATACACACATGCTGCATACGTCAGGGTCCCTCACGTGCCTGGCTAACAAGGCTACATCACTAATGTCATACTGCTCAGACAACAACATTGAGGAGGGGACACAGGCAACTGGTCACTGAAACACACCTGCAAAGTCGGACAAACAAATAGGACATTCATACGATAAACAGGCCAATCCAATTCAATACACATCACCCAACATCATCTCAAAACATCACGAATGTTTACATCCATACCACATCCTAACATTGACATGCATAGGTAATGCCACGTGACATGTACAGATCATGCAATGTGAATAAAAAGTGTATGGGGCAGGGCCTGAGAGGCAAGTGTGCTGCCAGGGCAGTCACAACACCCACAGTCAGTCAAAGTGTAGTGTGGCAAGTGAAACGTATACTTTGCGCATTAGCCTCAGGCTGGAGGCCTTTGTGCATCTTACCCTGATTGTACTTATACTCATTTGCTCACATCTAAGTGCCTCAGAGCAATTTGCACTAAATGATTCTCATTGCCCTTCCTATCAGTTAATGTAGCAAATAGTCAGTCCTAAGGTGTTGTCAATTAGTCAAATCACACTGTTTTGCCTACTTCTGCACTGGAGTTTGCCAGAACATATTCACTCTGTGCCCCAGTCAAGGATACCGTCTGGTACGTTGCTGATAGATGTGGTAGGGGTTAAGGTTTGGCATTCCTGCGTAGGGAAACTTTGTCATCACCATGACATATGTCTTTTACATTCACTTCCTTGTCCCAAGACACGCATGGGGGAGTTTCCAAACAGAAAATCACAACTAGATGCTGCCTGCCTTGCTGCTAATGCACAACCAGATCCCAGCCCATTCCTCTGATATGAGGGATGATGTCTCCCCTGTGACTCTGACAGGCAACCTCCAAACTTAACATGCTGTGCTATACATAGAACATGCAGAGGGAGAGTAGAAACTGTTAGGCACCATGAAAGCTGTGTACTAATGTATTACTCTCCTGCGGACTATTTCAATTCTAACAGTGTGTATTGTTTGTGTAATTGGGGCTCACACCTAAATTCCTACAAGTCAGTTGTACAATGAAACTTCATATCAAACTAATACTGTCTTTGTCATTTGTGTATGGGAACATACCGGAAAAGATAGAAATGTGTAGGACCTGAGTAACCACCACTTCCCTGAGAAGTTCCAAAGATGTCATGCGCTCGGATGTGTAAACATTCCTTTGATGTGGGAGACCAGAGGCACTGCTAGTTAGTCTTAGCTAAATTGAATATCTGGGTGACAGAGTTATTTACAAGTGGGTCAAACTTAGTCCCCAACACCATTAGCTATCCTGCTGCCTAGAAAGCCAAGAATCACATGTTGGATAATGAGAGCCCACCCTACAAAATGTCCCTCCATAACAATAGTGAAACACCGAGTGAGGAGTAGGAGAAAAAAACGCCTATTCCTAAATAATTACAAAGCAACAGCTAGAGGCGACCTGGCAGACATGTCTGAAAGATCCATATCAAACATGTGACACACAGGTGGGCCATAGGCCTACAACAATGCCCTATGACGGACAGCAGATACCTAGAAAAACACAGAGTACAATGTTAAGGCATCCAAAGGCTTGTATCTTACTGCAAAATTGTCACAACACAGACACACTAATTGTACCCTGTTTCATTGCAGAGGAACACGGATCTCTTGCTGATCTGCCTGTCCATGAGTTCCCTGATGACATGGATGACGAGACCATCAACCTCCCACAAGAGACCATTGACATGGTCCTTGAAAGCCTCCAAACCCCACCTTCAGTCACAAGGAGGAGCACAGAAGAAGCAGCCACCACAGTAGAACCACCCACCAACCCAATTGTAAGACCTGCCAGCTCCAACACAGCTGAGGACTCTGACGACACTGGCACCAGCTTCGAAAGAAATGTCGTTGGGGTCCAGCGGGAGCTGGCCAAAGAAGTGCGGGTGGGGATGCAAAATATGGCAGCCAGCCTTGAGGGGGTGCGTTCGTGCATGTTGTCAACTGCTGATCAGTCAGCTGCAATGCAAGCCAGAACTTTGCTCTTGGAGGACATTTCAAAAACACTGAAGGAAATTGGCACAGCTGTCATCCAGTTGACACAACAACTCCAACTGCAAGCCACTCAACGTGTGCACGAATGCAACATAGAACCCCTCAGGGCCGACCTGGCTGCCTACCATCGGGATGTGGCTGCCATTCTGAAAAACCAGCAGGCCCTCCTTGCTGCAGTACTGCCCTTCCTTACTCAACAGGGATCAGCCCCCGGGATGTCTGCCTCCATGTCTTCTAACACTGAGGTGTGTGTTGCCCCTTCACAACCAACAACAACAAGGACACACCAGGCAACACACACATCAGAAGAAGAAGACATGGAACAGATAACATTCACACGCAAGAGTACCCGGAAGCCCTAGTCCCTGCACCATGCCCTACTCTGACCAAGGTCCTACGTTTTGACACATGCCAGTCTCACTACAACTAACCTCAATGACTGTTCGGCAATCCACTGTATGACTTGTCCACCTTGCCAGTGAATGTTTCTCTCCTACCATTTGGCATTTCATGTTCCTCTGCACTGTCTGTGACATCACCCCAGCATGTCAGGAGCATCATCCACACCCCTTCTGTAGGATCACCATGTAATAATGCAACAGAAAGGAGTCAGCAAACATGGTGAATGGACATTTTGCACACCACCACCTATAAATAAATATCACTTGCACACCTATTGTGTCTCTGTGTCATTTCAAAATTCAACTGTGCAGTAGATAACTCCAAAGTGGCTGTGTGGCAACCATGTCGATTCTCTATACTACTGTCCTGATTTCATGTATACTGAAACATCTGTGCAGTGGCCAGGATTGCATCATAGCTTTCCTATACTGAGGAAAATAACTGATGAAGGGACTAAGCACACACAATCATGCTGTGTTGGACAGAATGATGCACCATCTATAGCTATTCTACACAACTAATGGTGGCTGAGAAATGTAGGCACCATGCAATACTAAAATTTGAAATTATGCTGTAGAATGAAAGGAATGATAAACAAATTACACAGCATCAATCACCCTTACGGCGTATACTTCCATGAAGGAAATTAATGCTGAATCAGTACACACATGATGTAGGTCAGCAATGACAGCAACAAGACAAGAGTGTGAACAAATCATCATCTATAAAGCTCTCCCTGAACTTCACAATGCTGTCCGACCTATCTATTTACCTACAATAACAAGTCTGGAAGCACTCTTTGTGAAGTAGGATACATACCAACCCCAAACCTTGATGATCAATGCACACTACCAATGGTGGCTCTCCAACATGGTGGATACTTACCAAGTTAGCACACGGGTAGCTGGCATGTTAAACCTCATAAGCCTGGGGATAGCGAGCATGGAACACAAATGTCATACTTAAACTTTCTGCTACACTGATGTCAAGGCCATGAAAAGGTAGCACCTAACGCATCAGGTAAAGGGTTAACAATTTTTTTATTTAAAAGTAGTAATAAAAGAGGCAACTAAGGGAAAGGTAAACCTACACTAATCTAACCTGACTACTACTAACCCACAACTGTCCCTAACTAACCTAAGCTAAACTTACTCTACACATGTAACGAAACGATCTAAACATCAACCCCCCACCCACCATTAAGAGACAAGACACATGCAGGACAACACTTACTAACCTACACACATACTATACTATCCTAAACAAACATATATATATATATATATTTTTTTTTATATATATTTTTTTGGTTTTTTATATTAAACAGGAATCCCAACATTGCCCCCCACCCACCCACCCAAACAAAAATATTAGATAGAAAGAATAAGGACCCCCCACCCTCTTACCTAACACTAACTAAGCTAATTACCTATACTTATCCTATAACTAACCCCCCAAACCCAACTAACAGTATGAAAAGAGGAAAGAGGTGAGAGGGGAGGGGTAAAAGTTCAGGAGGGCAAAATGAGTAAAGATTTGCCCTCCGAAGTGTGCGCCGGATGGAGCGCACCTTCTTCTTAACCTCAGCCATGTCCTCCGTCAGGTTGTCCACCTTGCGAATTAACCTGTCCAATTTTCTAGACAATGCCTGGAAGGCTGCAGGGTCAATCGGAGGGTCACTGCTGGTCTGCGTGCCGTTGGAGGTGGAGGTTGTTGCTGGAGTGGAGTGGCCACGGGACAGCCCTGCTCCCAACACACGGCTGGGTCCAGGTCTTGATGAAGATGCCTGGTCTGTCGCTGGGTCCCCTTGGGCAGACCTGGTGGTTGTAGTGGCGGTGGTTGTAGGTGGCACCGTTGGGGGAGCCTGTGGTGTGGCATACCACGCCCAGGAGGCCCGATCGGAATTGTATCTGCGGGCCATCCTCCGATACCCACACTGCACCTGCAGGATGTGCCTGTACCTCATTGCACAGCGCTCAAAATGGTTGCGCTCTGCGGCACTCAGGTTTGCAGCTGTGAAGAGAAAAGGGAAATATTGAGCATTGAATTTACAGTGGGTTGAATCCCACAATGGCTCATTTGTCCATTACTAGAAATATATTGTTTGCAGCAATTGTTACAACATAGTTCACGGAAAGGCTCAGAGGAAGTACATGTGAATCATGCATACCTAAGGTCATATCACACCTAGCATATCCATGTCTCTACATGATGGATGACATCACCCTAAACTACTCATCCAAATCATACCTAAGGCATTTGACATTATGGCACCAGCTCTTCCGCATACTGACTTCAGTACATATGTCATTCTATGTGATAACACTCACACTCCTCACTCAATGGCATTTTTAATTAGTTGTGTGCTAAGATTGAACCCCTGGCCCAGAATCATATGTCCACACTAGGGGTCAGATGTAGGAATTTAGGAAAATCAACTAGCAATTTGCAAAGCAGAACGGTGTCTCTGACACCGTCTGCGAGTCGCTATGGGGTCCCTAAAACCCACCTCATGAACATCAATGATGTGGGTTCCAAGTTGCCCCACCTTAGCAACATGGGCACTCACGGGGATGGAGGCCTGCTGGGACCAGCAGAACTCCATAGACGTGACTGTTTTTAAATTAAGCAAGTTATTTTTCCCCAAGTGTAGGCCGTTTACCGGAAAGGAAAATGAGCTGCAATTATTTTTAAATCACAACAATTGTACTTGGAAATTTTCACGGTAATTATTGGTCCCTTAGACCACTGGCTGTTTTGCGCAGGATTATTTTAGTCCACTCACAAAGGTGAAGCTTTACAATGAGGACCCCTTCCAGTCAGCAAGTTGGTTACCATCCACTTCAAGTGGATGATAACAGCTACTCACTTTGCAACCACGTACTCGGTTGCAAATGGGATTGCCTACCACTGTGATTTGCAAGTAGGTCTGGTAAAACCGTTTATTATATCCATTTTTAAAAGCATTTTCCTAATATGTACATGACCACCAAATACATTTTGGAATAGGAAACAGACGTTTGCAAATCCCACACATATATTTATGCCATTTGCAACGTGTAGACATTTTTCTCACTCTGGCCCAAGGTACTAACTCAAGTCACAAAAGGTGTTAAGTACGTGTAACATACTGGTTGCTACAGTCCTAGGTACCCGGTTTCACAGTAACATCCCAGTCTTTGTGGGTGGTGTGGGAAGAACAACCAACAATCCCATGTTCAATGCACACCCAGGAGTGTACAGAAAGTTCAACAAGTATGTGCCTTCACACACAACACCTATGAAGGGCTAGCAACACGTTGTAGTCAGCCCAACCTTGTCACATCCCAGGTCCACACATGTCAAAATGTTATGACTTAGCCCAACATAACATACTATTAGTGAGGCATGTTTAACAACACACACAGGGGAGGTAGTACACCCATTCACATGATTCAACTGAACACCTAGGGCATTGCACTCAAGTCACACACACTTCGAGTTCACCTTGTGGAAGTACGTGCCCCCGGAAGATCCGACCTACAGTGTACACAGTCCATCCTCAACTAGGAAGAAGCACTTGTCATCCAAGCCATGTGCCTAAGCTATCTGGGAGACTGTCAGTCTGATATGCAGACTCAGTTCATGGCAAGTCCCTGACCAAGTCTAACATTGACCAGTGTATTCCAAATGAGTCATACCATTCCCAATTGCCGCCCTAATTGAATGGGCTACAGCCCCTCAATCTGAGAGATGACCACGTATTGCTTTGCAGAAACATTATTCAAATTTGATATCACAATAAAAGAACAAAGCCAATGAACGGCCAGCACATCAAATCATGAATTCTCTTGAACACACAGTAATCCATCATGCGTCATTACAAAACAATGTAAATAGCACTCAGGCGACACTCACTGTAGGTATCGGGGTCGTCAAAATGGGCCACCTCTCCCACGGTGTACGGGGCTGGTCCACCTGTAAAGCATGAAACAAAGATTATACTCAGACTGTGTGAACGGACAAATGATTTCTGTTACAATGACACTGTGTGAATATGACATGGTAATGATAGACTTTCACACATGCTCATCCTGCATGGATCACTTTGTATTCAACATTATCATTGGATGAGTCTCCTGCTCCAGTGTCACACCCTACGACACTCATGCAGTGGTCAGGACAGTCATGTGTCGTCCAAGTTAATCCTCCATTAGTATGCCCCAACAATAATGTTATCCATACATCTCAGCATGTGCATCCCCGAGAGACATTCCAAAACTGGTTCCATGAGGACTGCATGACCACTCACAATTAAACAGGCTATTTGGACAGGTTCAACAGACAGCAACCAGACACACATGTGACATATGTGTGAACAACATGACTAACTTCATGTGACGTGACGGCAACACACATGTATAGCATCATCATGTGTTTCCAATTTTCGGTCTAGCTATGGCGTCTGCATATGTAGGTATGTTGTTTCTACATGACGTACTCACTGGCCATTATGACCAGTGGAGTACAAATAGAGCCGTTCACGTGTTGCTTTTCTGACACAAATGCAACACTACATTACATGCAGCTACAGGCATCTGGTATGTGTTGCAAAAATGAGCCATCGGACTGGTAGCATAGGTCTTCATACACATTCTGCAACAAATACACATTAGGACACATATGTATACCTTTGTAGCGCAGCATTTGAAACATTTTGTGACGCAGAGAGGGGGCGACTTAGCATAATACAAATAGATGTTGAATTTATAAAGCTGTCATTGCGTGTACATGTGTTGCAAAAATGGGGATTTATGTGTATAACCATGGGCCTAGGTTTCCCTGGCATTACACACAGTCAGCTACTTATTTTGCAGATTCGCTAACAATCATCACATGTTCACACACCAATTTCTATCATTCCCATTTAATTGTTTTTTACTCACCAACATGGCCACCAATCCGGAGTCCCAGGTGGTCCAGCAGGTCCTGTTCCCTGGTGATCAGATCTGCCCAGCGGTGCTTGAGTGGGTGTACATTCCTGAGACTCCCATAGACCCGGACCAGGTGATGGCGCACCTTCTCCCACCGGATTTTCCTCGCCTCCGTGTGATACCCCTGTATCACACGGCCCCCAGCTTCCAGCATTAGTGGGAGGAAATGGCTTACTAGCCATATGAACCCCCCCAATTCGTCTTCACCCATCCTGGACAGGCGAGGCCTACCTGACATATTGAGAGGACTAAGAATGTACCAAAAAAATATGAAATAAAAAGGGGGAAATGGGGAAAGGTAGAGGTGTGAAAGAAAAAGAAGAAGGAGAAAAATAGCCCAACTAACCCCCCAAACTATGCTACCCACAACAGACTCCCACAGACAATACAAACTATCACAGGTATAGACAAAATAACACTAAACAGACTGAGACAATGTTATACAACAATAATAGATTGACACTAAGACAAAATACAAGGCACACAGGACACAAAAGCAGTAAAACACAGGACAACACCTTTCACACAACCACACAGTCTAGATAAATCTGAGACTGCAAAGTGAAAGTGAAAGTTAACTCCCAGTACAGATTTTGGAAACAGGATATCCTATTACATCACTTCCTGCATAAAATGGCCGCCGTTTTTATTTTCCCGTTATGTGTCATATTTTCACGCATACACAGTTGTGCGTCAATTTTTTTTTACGCATTACAGTGCACATGATGCGGAGTGAAAAAATATGATATGAATATTAATAATTAATAATGTACATGAAATGACCAACATATTGTCCATGTAGCGTCAATTTTACCACGCATACATCATGGGCGTCGTTTTTTTTACACGTACAGTAGTGCACATGATGCGGAGTGAAAAAATATGATATGAATATTAATAATTAATAATGTACATGAAATGACCAACATATTGTCCATGTAGCGTCAATTTTACCACGCATACATCATGGGCGTCGTTTTTTTTACACGTACAGTAGTGCACATGATGCGGAGTGAAAAAATATGATATGAATATTAATAATTAATAATGTACATGAAATGACCAACATATTGTCCATGTAGCGTCATTTTTACCACGCATACATCATGGGCGTCGTTTTTTTTACACGTACAGTAGTGCACATGATGCAGAGTCAAAAATATTGTGGATGTAAATTATATTTTGAAGGCGAAATATCAAGACACTTTTGGATACATTTGTATCTGACTCTGCATTGTGTGCACTTATGTACGTGAACAAATTATGACTGCCATGCTGTATGCGTAGAATATGGAGCAAATTTATCCTAATGTCTTCATGTGTTTAGCTTTGGAAAGGTGATTTGTCATGGTCAAACGGTGCGATGTGAGACACATTTGTGTTTGTATATGACACATGTCCGTACTTTTATGTATAGACGGCCTTCACACTGTAATGTTTGGGATACGTTAACTAATGTATTGACCATATTTGACGACATATTTGGTGTAATTGCTGATGGCTATTTTGAAATGATGGCTGGGATACCATTATGTATTCCGTCTCCAAAATGTGCCCACCTTTATGATGGTGATGCTTTTATCTGTAGTCCTAACAGGGAGTGGGAGAGTCACTTTCAGTTTTTATGGGGCTGACCATGTCCCATTATGATTTTGTGTTTCATATTTGTGTAGGACTTGTGACATGGAGGCCACACATGTGCCTTATGTATGTGTTTAATTCACAAGTACATGATTCTTGTATGTTTTTGGGGCGGTAGAGGTGGAGTTAGGCCCCCAGCACCCTAGGATTTGACCATCCAGAATAGCTACTGTATCCATGGAGTATTTTTATTATATCATGGCAAACCTGCAGCAGCGTGCTAATGTAAGGCCATATGGTATGAATGACTGTTGACCATTCATTCATCTCATTAGCCCATTTGACGTTTGCAGTAATGATGAATTGGAGCTAAGTTGCATACCATTTTCATATGACTAAGTTTGCAAGACTCTCAGCGTTCACGATGTGATAATGCGAAGAATTTTTTGGTTGTCTGTGTCCCTTTCTGCATAAACTGGTTTAGTGTCATGTTACAATCTTCCTGCTAGGTTCAAACTGGGACACAACTGTGATGGTCTACTTTCAAATATTGGGTTGGTTCTATGACATATGTGTACATGTGTGTGGGAATGTGGATCCACTATCACCTGTCTGTGTGTATGTTGTCACTGTAACTTCAAGGTCTCCTCCTGAGTTAGTGGCAGCTGATGTTGTTGCAATTGTGTATTGCTCACATCATACACTTGAGAGAAGCCATTGATGACATGGTCACGTACACATGGATGGTCCCACCCTGTCTCTGAACACGTGTGATGTGACTTTCAAATGATCTCCAATTTTGGGCTGGATGAGAGACTGTTTCAGTTGTTTGGATCCGGCATGTGTAATTGTCACATTTGTACTCTTGTTGGGCTCTGTGTATGGTAATGTATCATGTCACATCCTACCCTCTGTGCATACAGTTGTGATGTTTATTTTTGGTGTGATGAATTTTAATGGCATTCTTGATCAATGAGACGACATTCATCTTCAGCTATTTCAAACTAAAGGTGGTCAGAAATGAATAGGCCAAAGCATGATGTGGTGTTTGTTATCTGTGTTTATTTACAAGTGTGGAATACAAGTGATTATAATAACTTAAGTAAAAAAATTGTTCACAAGCTGTTGGCGCCTACGCACTCCTGCTGCCGTGTTAGGTTGTTCCCCCTCCTGTTGCAGGCCAGCATCCTCCTCATCATCATCCTCAGGCATGTCTGGGTCCGGTTCAAGGAGGGGAATGTTCCTTTTTACACAAATATTGTGTAATATGGCACAAGTGAGTATGATCTTGCAGACCATCTCTGGGGAGTATAGTAGGCTTCCGCCAGTGATGTCAAGGCAGCGGAACCTTGACTTTAGGATCCCAAAGGTCCGCTCCACAATGCTGCGTGTCCTCTTGTGGGCGTCATTGTATGCCCGCTCAGCAGCAGTATTTGGGTTCCCATATGGTGTCATTAGCCAAGGCTGGATGCCATACCCCTGATCAGCTGAAAGAGAAACACAGAATGGTATCAATTAGACGTAGGAGGCACTGTTGTACGTATCTTTGATGGAAGTAGTTGTGTTGTGTTGTCTGTGACTATTTTGTGTACTAATGTGACAACCTATGGTTGTTGGTGGAAACTTTGGCATTGTTTTTTTTTTCTTGGCTGAGCAAGTGTTTGTTGGCTAACTGTTTGTCAGCAGGATGTATCGGTTTCTCAAGTACAGTGTGCCCTCCCTTGCATTGTGACTTGTGACACAGGTGTCCGTGTGTCCTCACTGGGGGTGTGATGATAGTTCCATGCAGAGTTGAAACATGAAAGGGTATTAGAAACGTTCAATTGAACATACCCAGGCCATCCCATCCCTTAAAAGTTATGCATTGTATTAGTGTACAGGTTATTGTGAGACTTCCAATTTGCAAGGTGACATTTAGGCAACCACAGTCATGAATGTCTTCACACTAAGCTGTGGAGTAAATTCCAATGTGTGAGAGGTTCAATGGTGACTTGTGAAACATGGCTAGTGATGTGAGTACCTCAGTGTGTTCCTGTCTAGGTGTTGCTATTGTGGTGTATGGGTTGTTTATCCTAGAGGGTTTCTGTGCAGTGAGTATATAAGTAGATTTTTGTCCTTACCAACAATTAGTCCATTGCCATACCGTCCATCCTGGAAGTGTTGGTTGATGGTGCAGTGACGGAAGATGAATGCGTCATGTACACTCCCAGGATATTTAGCCACAATGTTGCTGATCAGTCCTTGGTGATCGACTATGGCCTGCACGTTGATGGAATGTGTGTGCTTCCTGTTGCGTAGAGGTGTTCACTCGCAGCAGGTGGCACAAGACGTACGTGTGTGCAGTCGATTGCACCAAGGACGTGCGGAAAGCCACTGATGGCGTAGAACCCCTGTTTCGTTTCCTGCTGCTTCTGCACTGTGTTAGGGAAGCAGATGTGGCGGGGTGTCAGTCCAATGATGGCATCCAGTACTTTAGGCAGGAATGCGGAGAAAGATGGTTGTGAGATTCCACCAACCAGGGCACCAGTTGTCTGAAAGGAGCCACTTGCCAGCATGTGAAGTACGGCAAGCAGCTTTGTTTCTGTTGGGATAGTGCGTGGAGTCACTAAAGTGGGGGCCAATTGCTGTTCAATATTTGTCAGCAGCTGCTGAATGGCCTGCCAGTTCAACCGGTACCTCTGGATGATGTCTCGTTCCCTGAGGCCATGCAGGGTTGTTCTTGGGCGGAATATCCTCTCCTGCCTTCTGCGCTGTCTTTGGGGTCCCTGCTGTTGTTGTTGTGGCTGCTGTTGTTGCTGCAGGGCTCTGCGTCTACGTGCACGTTGAAGAAAAATCACCTCCATGTCTCCCTGTTGCTGCTCTGCTGCTCTGCTGCTCTGTTGTTTGTTCTGTGTGTTCTGATTAAGTACAGGTGTGTTTGCCCCATTTTAACGCCTGCCCTGACCCAGGCGTTAAAATTTCACGATATTCGTGTTTTGCGCCATTTTTTTGCGCCGCCTGCCGCGCGGGAGTGATTTTTTCCCTGAAGCATAAATACCACGCACCGCTATGTGCGTCTGTTTTTGGACGGGAACGCCTACCCTGCATGTCATTAACGCAGGGCGGGGTGCCGCTTCCAAAAACTGGCGCTCATAGCGCCATTTTCCTGGTGCGCCGGATCGGGCGTCAGGGTTTAAATATGGGGCAACGTTTGCGCTGAAAGTGTGTCAAAATTTTTGACGCACATTCGGCGCAAACGGAGTATAAATATGCCCCACAGTTTTGAAAAACAATCTCTGTCCTTCTAAGGTCATCAGCAAACAAATGGTCATCTGATATGTCACTCACCTGCATGTTGGGATCATAAAAGATGACACATGCCCACATGGCACCAGTGTGGTCACTTGCCATCAGTGTCCCATAGGTGGGGGACACTTCTAAAGCCTCTATTTCCAGAATGAGGTATTTTTCTAATATTTCAAAGTAGGGGCCCTGTTGTCTAAAGAGAAAGCTCTTGGGTAATTCAACTAGCTTCCCTGTCAGTTCCGGTGTTTCTGCTATGATGGTGTACACTGCTCTAGTAAACACTAAAATGGAGAGAATAAGAAACATTCATCAACATACCTTCCCCCTATTTCCATCTCCACAGGTTTAGTGAATGGAACCCTCATTACAGCCCCGGAGATCCCCTGTGTGTCCATTGATAAATTTGACAATGGCAGTCCCCTCTCACGGATACAGGACCTAGTGGCCCCAGTGTCAATGAGAAAGGTGTAGTCCTTGTCATTTATGGCTACCATCACAGTGGGTCCCTCGTCTGGCCTGTGGGTTACCGATAAGACTGGACACATGAGACTTCTCCTTGGGCACCTTCATTGTGTCACGACTCACGTGCTGCTTGCGCCTGGAATCTGCAGGTCTAGTGGCGTGGATCTTGAGCGTTCGGCTTTGGCCCAAAAAGGGGCGACTCTTTCTGGTAGCCACGGTGCTGTAGGCAATGGAAACGCCAAGAACAGACCGTGACCTTCAGAAAATAGCGCCAGAGGGAAAAAACCCCTTCCAAAATAGGGGAAAAAACCTCCAATAGAAGATTCCTGAAAACAAGAACTGAAAAAACAGGAATCAAAAAGAACTGAAGACGAATAACGCAGAATTGGCGAATTCCAGAACCAAAAGGCTAGGAAATCAGGAGCGAGGACACCATCTGAACAGAGAGTGTTGCAGCGCAAAGAAAAGAAGGAAACACCTCCCTTATATACCAAAGAACTGGAAGTGACCCACAGGAAGAAAAAGGACACCATCTTGGATAGGGAAAAGTAGATAGAACAGAATGGAGTAGAACCATAGAGAATAGGGAATGAGGAATGCTGGGAAGAAAAATTTAACCTGGGAAGGAGGAAAAGACATAAAGGAAAGTGCCAAAAACAGAACCAAGAAAGGCAAGAAGAAAGAAGAAGCAAAAAACAGGTAAGAGGGGTCAGGAGACCTCAACAAAAATGAAGAGAGAGAGCAGAGCAGAGCGAGGCCCCATGTAAGGTCTGGGGCCTCGTATGATGCAGGAATAAGGCTGGGGAAGCGTCGCGCTCCTAGGAACGCGACGCGCGACCCAAGCCTAACGCCCGGTATGGGCAGGAAAGGGTCGGGGCGCGCCGCGTCCCACGAACGCGATGCGCGGCCCGGGCCAAACGCCCGGCTTGTGCCGAACGCTCGGCTCGCGCCGCGCGGCGCGACAGTAGGCCCCCCCCCGAAGGCCCTGGTTTGAGAGGAAACAAACGATGAAAGCGCTGAATCAGAAGAGGTGCATGAACAGAAGATGCATCTTCCCAAGAACATTCACTGAGAGGATAACCCTTCCAATGAATCAGATATTGCAGACGTTTGTGAAAAAGACGAGAGTCACAAATTTCTTGAACCTCATATTCAGGAACATCATCCACTAAGACAGGAGGAGGACAGGAAAACTGACGAGAATAAGGATCCGGCACATAAGGTTTGAGCTGGGAGACATGAAAGACTGGATGAATCCTCCACGTGTGAGGCAAGTGAAGACGGACAGTGACAGGATTAATCAACTGGAGAATACGGAAAGGCCCGTAATAGCGAGGTGTGAACTTGTTCTGAGAAAGACGTGAGGGTAAGAATTTAGAAGAAAGACAAACTTTATCTTGTGGATGGTAGTCTGGAGTGGTCCTACGTTTCTTGTCTACCACTCTCTTCATATATCTTTTGGTGTGTAATAGATTGGACCGAATCAGTCTATGGATTTGTAGAAGGCGTTTGGAAAAATAAGTAATAGCGGGCAGGGGAGAAGGAGACCGAGAAGAAGTAGGAAAAGAGGTAGGATGAAAGCCATAAGAACAGAAAAAAGGAGTGGTCTTAGAGGCACTATGGACAGAATTATTGTAGGAGAATTCTGCAATAGGGAGATAAGTGTTCCAGTTGCTTTGGGTAGAATTGCAGAAACAACGAAGGTATTGCTCTAATCCTTGATTCAGACGCTCGGTTTGTCCATTGGTCTGAGGATGGAAGCCCGATGACAAGGCTCTGTTGATACTTAGGGCCTCATTATGACCCTGGCGGGCGGCGGAGGCCGCCCGCCAGGATCCCGCCCTCCAAATTACCGCGCCGCGGTCAAAAGACCGCAGCGGGTATTACGAGTTTTCCCCTGGGCTGGCGGGCGGTTCCAGTAAAACCGCCCGCCAGCCCAGGGGAAAACGACCTTCCCACGAGGATGCCGGCTCGTAATCGAGCCGGCGGAGTGGGAAGGTGCGACGGGTGCAGTGGCACCCGTCGCGTATTTCAGTGTCTGCAAGGCAGACACTGAAATACTTTTCGGGGCCCTCTTACGGGGGCCCCTGCCGTGCCCATGCCATTGGCATGGGCACGGCAGGGGCCCCCAGGGGCCCCGCGACCCCCCCTACCGCCATCCTGTTCATGGCGGCTTTCCCGCCATGAACTGGATGGCGGTAGGGGGGGTCAGAATCCTCATGGCTGCGGAGCGCGCTCCGCAGCCATGGAGGATTCCAAAGAGCAGCGGAATGTCAGCGGGAGACCGCTGACTTTCCGCTTCTGACCGCGGCTGAACCGCCGCGGTCAGAATGCTCATTGGAGCACCGCCAGCCTGTTGGCGGTGCTCCCGTGGTCGGTGGCCCTGGCGGCCGTGTCTTACAAAAATATCTCCAAAACCGGGAAATGTACTGAGGTCCTCTATCAGATATAATGGTATGTGGAAGTCCATGAAGACGGAAGATATGGTCGATGAATATCTGGCTTAGTTCTTGGGATGTAGGTAGTTTTTTCAGGGCAGTGAAATGAGCCATTTTAGTAAAGGAATCGACAGTGACCATGATTACCCGGTTTCCTGCTGAAGGTGGTAGCGAACACATAAAATCAGTAGAGATAGTGTACCATGGAGTTGGCGGAACAGGCAAAGGTTGGAGTAGACCTGCAGGTCTGGTTCGGGGAATCTTGACTTGAGCGCATGTGGGACAAGCCTGAACGTATGTCTCAATATCCAGTTTCCAGGTAGGCCACCAGAAAAAGCGTGAAAGAAGTTCTTGTGTGGCCTTGATGCCTCTATGACCCGCAACCGGTGAATCATGACACATTTGTAGTGCTTTTTCTCTAACTCTGTTAGTAAGGAGGAATAACAGGTCTTGATAATAATAGTATCCTTGTCTCTTATGTATTAGAGGCCTTAATTTCTCTACTTCGTCATCAGATAGCTTGGAGTATTCCAGTTGCACCTCCTCAAGAAAAGACTGAGCTACCCCCAATGATCTTATTAGGTTCCAGTAGATGTTGAGATGGGGCAGGAGTACAATCTGGATATCGACGAGACAGAGCATCAGCCAGAATGTTTTGGGAGCCAGGAATATAAGTAATGTAGAAATCATACTGGCTGAAGAAGAAGGCCCAACGAGCTTGACGACTATTCTGGCATACGAAATTTCGTAAACATTGTAAGTTACGGTGGTCTGTTCTCACTTCAAAAGGCTCCTTGGAACCCATCAGAAACTGTCTCCATTCTATGCAAGCTGTTTTCAGAGCCAATAATTCTCTTTCCAGTACTGAGTAATGTTGTTCTGCAATAGAGAGTATATGAGACAAATAGAAAACAGGATGTTCTAGCCCATCATCCTCTTGTTGTTGAAGTAGGACGGCTCCAATGGCTTTTTCTGAAGCATCGGTAACGACAATAAATTGTTTGTTGGTATCTGGATGTCTTAAGATGGGAGCTTGAGTGAATGCCTTCTTTAATTCTTGAAAGGCTGTTTCGGCTGCTTTAGTCCAGACAAACCCTTTAGTTAAATTTTCCTTCGTTAAAGTGTGAGTTATATGGCTAGTTTGTTTTGCAAAGTCTAAGATGAATTGCCGATAAAAGTTTGTTAATCCTAGAAAACATTGTGTTTCTTTAATGGAGGATGGAGATGGCCAATCTAGAATAGCTTGTACCTTTTCTTGATCCATAGCTATGCCGGTGGGACTTAAATGATAACCCAAATATTTGACTTCCGTCTTGTCAAACTCACACTTTTCTGGTTTGCAAAATAGTTGATGAGCCCGGAGTCTTTGAAGGACTTGTTTCACATGGGAAGAATGGAGTTCGGGCTTTCTAGAATAAATAAGAATATCATCTAGGTAGATAACAACTGTCTGGTTCAGAAGATCAGAAAACACTGAGTCCATAAATCTCTGGAAGATGGCGGGGGCATTAGTGAGACCAAAAGGCATTACCTTGTATTCAAAATGACCAAAGGGAGTCCTAAAGGCTGTTTTCCACTCATCTCCTTCTTTAATGCGTAAAAGGTGGTAGGCTCCTCGTAGATCTAGTTTGGTAAACCGTTGAGCTCCTCTGACTGCCTCTAGAATATCCCTGATGAGAGGTAAAGGATAACGATCTTTAATGGTAATCTTATTCAGGCCTCGAAAATCCAAGCAAGGGCGAAGATCCTTTGTCTTCTTGGGTACGAAAAAGAGAGGAGCCCCGGCCGGAGAAGACGATGGAACTATAAGACCACTTTGTATATTTTCTTCCAGATACTCCTTTAATACTTCCTTTTCAGGTTCCGTAAGGGAATACATCCTTCCAAAAGGAACAATAGTACCAGGTTCCAAGGGAATAGCACAATCGTACTCTCGATGTGGGGGTAACACAGGTCTGGAGGGTTTTTGGAATACATCTTGAAACTCCAAATAGTGTTCAGGGACTCCTTGGACTGTATTAATGGTAGAACTGGTAGTACCTTCCGTGATTATTGATCTCTTAGGTGACCAATATTTGTCAGAAGCAAAACAATGCTCGTGACAAAACTGTGAAGACAAGGAGACCGTCCGGGTTGCCCAGTTTACATATGGATTATGTCTGATGAACCACGGAATTCCAAGAATAATGGTATGGTTGGGGGATGTTATGAGATCAAAGGAGATGTGTTCTTGATGGTTACCAATCTGTAAACTCAGCATCAAAGTAGTTGTATCAACTGGACCAGAGGATATCAAGGATCCGTCCACTTTATGCACTTGTTCGGGAATTTCCTTAGGTTGTGTAGGAACTTGTTGAGTAGTGGCCCACTTCTTATCCATATAAATACCACTAGCTCCACAATCTAGTAGTGCCATAGTCTTTTCTTGACGGCCGTCTGGAAATTGTAACATGACTGGTACTATAAACAAGGATGTGGTATTGTCATTAAAGGAACTGATGGAAGGTATAGCTGATGATCCCGTCCCCTCCCTTCTTACAGAGGACGGGTAGTGGCGTTTCCCGATGGCCTTGATGGGCGTACTGGACAGGTACGAAGCATGTGGCCGGCAGAACCGCAGTACAGACACAACCCTTTCTTTCGTCTGTCTTCCCGCTCAGTAGCGGAGAGAGGGCCTCGAGTAGTATCCACCTGCATGGGTTCTCCTTCGATGTCTCTAGCAGGGGGTCGAGATTCCTCAGAACGATGTGGATAAACTCGTGAAGTGCTTGGTTAGAAAGACCCTCTACTCCTTCTCTTCTCCAATCTCCGTTCCTGAAGGCGATACTCGATGGAAAGGGCTTGATCCATCAGGCCACGAAGATCTTCCACTCTGGTGGAATGTACTAATTCATCTTTTATCTCTTCTTTGAGTCCTCTACGAAACAAAGTCACCAAAGTACGTTCCACCCAGGTGGTCTCTGCCGCTAGCTGACGAAAGCGTGTTATGTATTGAAGGACATCTTGTGAGCCTTGTTGGATGTCGCATAAGGCTTCTTCTGCTGAGGCCTCCAATCCCGGACGACTAAACATTTGCTTGAAGCGATTCACAAAGGCAGGATAGTCCGACAATACCGGATCGTTGGATGATACCATCGGGGTTGCCCAGGCCAAGGCAGGACCGGATAAGGCACTAATGAGATAACCCACTTTTGTTCTGTCATGGGAGAATTGGGTGGGTCGGAAGGCGAAGTACACTGTTAATGAGTCAAGGAACTCACGCAGTTTGGTTGGTTCACCAGAAAAACGATGGGTAGAGGCGGAAAGCGTCGGAACATCACCACTACGGAAAGCCAAAGCCTGTCGTAACGCAGCATTCTCACTGCGTAGTTGTTGTAGTTCTTGAGCTTGTTGCTGAATCGTAGTCAGGAGAGATTGATCCGGATCTGCTGCAGCCACTACTGTGTCATCCATGATGTTTGAAGACGTCGGGATGGTTGGGCGCTGCAATCTGTCACGACTCACGTGCTGCTTGCGCCTGGAATCTGCAGGTCTAGTGGCGTGGATCTTGAGCGTTCGGCTTTGGCCCAAAAAGGGGCGACTCTTTCTGGTAGCCACGGTGCTGTAGGCAATGGAAACGCCAAGAACAGACCGTGACCTTCAGAAAATAGCGCCAGAGGGAAAAAACCCCTTCCAAAATAGGGGAAAAAGCCTCCAATAGAAGATTCCTGAAAACAAGAACAGAAAAAACAGGAATCAAAAAGAACTGAGGACGAATAACGCAGAATTGGCGAATTCCAGAACCAAAAGGCTAGGAAATCAGGAGCGAGGACACCATCTGAACAGAGAGTGTTGCAGCGCAAAGAAAAGAAGGAAACACCTCCCTTATATACCAAAGAACAGGAAGTGACCCACAGGAAGAAAAAGGACACCATCTTGGATAGGGAAAAGTAGATAGAACAGAATGGAGTAGAACCATAGAGAATAGGGAATGAGGAATGCTGGGAAGAAAAAGGTAACCTGGGAAGGGGGAAAAGACATAAAGGAAAGTGCCAAAAACAGAACCAAGAAAGGCAAGAAGAAAGAAGAAGCAAAAAACAGGTAAGAGGGGTCAGGAGACCTCAACAAAAATGAAGAGAGAGAGCAGAGCAGAGCGAGGCCCCATGTAAGGTCTGGGGCCTCGTATGATGCAGGAATAAGGCTGGGGAAGCGTCGCGCTCCTAGGAACGCGACGCGCGACCCAAGCCGAACGCCCGGTATGGGCAGGAAAGGCTCGGGGCGCGCCACGTCCCAGGAACGCGATGCGCGGCCCGAGCCGAACGCCCGGCTTGTGCCGAACGCTCGGCTCGGGCCGCGCAGCGCGGCGCGACACATTGGGCATATCCTCCCATGCAGTTTTGCTGGAATGGGTTTCCTCCCCTGACAGTTACCCCTCCTTGTAAGTTCTGGTGCTGCAAGGTGGGCTGTACTGTCTCCTGTGGCCCATACTGTATTTGAGGCACTTTTTGCTGTAACTGCTGAGGCTGTATCTGTGGTTGAGGCTGCAGTTGTATTTGGGGCTGTGGGAGATATATCATTTGGGGACTCGTGGTAGGTTGTGCTACAATGCCACCAGGTGGTGCCATTTGTTGGCCATAATTTTCCCTTGTCTGGTTGCTAAGTTCATCTTCCTTTTTAAACCTACAGTCTCTAATGAAATGTCCTGTCATCTTGCAATAGTGGCATGTATGTCCACTCTGGAATGTGTTTACTCTATTTCCCCCAAACCTTCCTCACCCTCCTCTTCCATTATTCCTGTTATTGCTTCTCTGGGCATACTGGTAGGGTTGCATTGGGGTGCCTGAAGGGGGCACTCCCAGGGACACTGCAGCTAACTGGGTGGTGGCAGTGGCAATTCCTTCCTCTGTTTTCTTAGCCAGTTTCTGCTGGACCAATTTAGCTGCTGCTTTCTCTATTGTATCTTTCTCGCTCTTTTCCTTTTCTTGTCTCTTCTTACAAAAATGTATTATGTGTGCTTGTGTCTTTATCCATGGTTTGGCCTCTATGGCCACAATATTATCAAATGTATCCTTCACTTCAGCTGGCAGACCCTTTTTCACTATATTGTAAAATAGTATTGCATTCTGTCCAGTTACATCCCAACTCTCCCCCACTTCCTGTGTCCATTTTTCCTTCATTCTGCTAAGGAATTGGGCTGGGTCCTCATTTGGCTGCATTGTTTGTGCCATAAGGGACCCAATGTCTGGCCTGTCTGGATACATTTTTCTCAGTTGTTTCCAAATGATTCCCCTTACTCTATTAAAGGGTGCCCCATCACATTTTGGGTTGGTCAATGTCGCATCCTTTACTCCTGCCTTTGTGAACAGTAGGTCTGTCTCATCTCCTATAAGGGAACTTAGTAAACTCTTAATGTCCCCTATTGCAAGAGTAATCCCTGCAGTATGTTTTTCCAGAGCTGCTATCCATTTCCCAGCACCCTCAGCAAGTTGAGGGAACTGTTTTTTAAGATTTTCTTTGTCCATCTGGGGCCATGGTATATAATGAGGCGCCCCTGGGTCCTTGAATATCAAGGGCAGTTGTGACAGGACTGTGGTCCTATTGCCAGTAGGGTGACAAGAGTCATACTTACAAGCATATTTCTGCCACACTCTTAGACTTTTCTGCATATAGGGATAATCCCAGTAAGGATCCCCTGTGCCCTGAAAAATGCACATTTCTGCATTAGCCATGTCTCGGGGTTCAAAGGAACCCTCTTGTGGCCATGGTGTCATCTGTGATGCCAGTCCTTCTATCCAACCTGCTAGGCTGTCAGTAAAAGGAACAACATTATACCAACTATTTTCATACTGAGCTACTATTTCGTTGGGCGTCAAATTATTGCCAGGGCATACAGGGAATGCATGTGCCATGTCTTTCCTCAGTGTCATTTTTCCTACCATATCAAATGTTCCCTTTCTCTCATATGGGCGTGCATGGGCCCCATCAGATACTAATCTCTGTAATTCTCTTTTGTAAAGTCTGTCCTATCTTATTGTTGTCTTCTCCCTCACAGGCTTATTGTGACTGTTCCCTGTTGTGGTACCCAAGAAGGGACATTCTTTTAACATGTTCAGTGATGTCATCTAATGCCCCCTCTGATCCTTTGTAGGATTTTTCTAACTCCAGATCTTCTTCACCTAAGCTGCTATGTGTGGAGACTGTGTCCTCTAGTCCTTCTTGTTCAATCATTTGTGGCCCAGTGAGGGCCCTTGACTGCCTCAAGGGCCCTTCTTCCTTTTCCCAAGTCGCTCTTTGGTCTACCCGTCCATCTTCCTGCACTGTGACCCCCTTGCCTACACTATTCTCCTCTGCTCTTGGGTGCATGAACATCCAGCACTCTGTGGGAGGACTTTCTGGTGTGTAAGCTAACATTCTTGTCTCATTTGTAATGTTGGTACTTGGTTTTTGCAAAACACCTTTCTTTTTTCTAGCCCCATCCATTCTCTGTGCCTCTCTTGACCCCTCATTAGGTTTACCTTCATTTGTCCTAGTGGGGGACATCTCGTACTCTAAATGAAGTGTAAATGTGGCATCTACTGTCCCTATGTATTTAGTACTGCCCCCACCTAACATTTCCCGTGGTGTACTGGCCATTTGAGGACATGGAGATGGGTGGACATATTCTCTATGTTCAGAAAAAGATTCTAATGATGGGCTACACTTGGGGTCTGTATATCCCACAGCAGGGGGATGTGAAGAGGTGGGTAGTAAGTGTGGGGTACCAGGTTGCTTCGTATTCAGGCCCTGTACCGTTGCACTGCCTAGCCTTAATTGCACGTCTTGATAGGGGATGGAGGAGCCGAAGGTTTGAGGCTTTGTATTTGACTCATTCATATTTGTTTCACAAAGGTACCCTCCATATGTCTAGTGTTATCTTCCTTTTCTCTAGTTTATTTCCCTTGAATTTACTCTGTAGGAAGGTGGCCATGTGTTTTATTGTTGTATTGTCAAATGTGCCCTCTTTGGGCCAAGCATGTGCAAGTTTTAATGTTGCTTTGTGCCATTCCTTACAGTATTTTCCTATCCTCTCCTTGTGTCCTGAGAAAACTTTTACCATATGTTCGAAAGGAGACCCCATGTCTGTTTAGTGAACTTAATCCTTTATACTATATGGTTTACACTCTAAATGGACTTCTGTTTACTTCCTGGGGTATTTCCAGACTTCACATAAACTGTTACTAGGCTGTGAAGGTGAACATCAGATATATATATATACCCCTAATCTATGAAAGACTTTGTTCATTTATATATATATATATATATATATATATATATATATATATATATATATATATATATATATATATATATTAGGTAGGTGCATTTATGTGTGGCCTAAGTTTGTTTGCCTGACACAACAAACAATAATGTTATTGTGATATATATATATACTGTATATATATATATATATATATATATATATATATATATATATATATACATGTTTATAAGTTACTCATATTCTAAATTCCACACTGGGAGGTCCCTAATAAATGCATACAGTAGGAGGTCTAATGCTAAATATGAGTCTCTTATTATTGCAGGGAATTCATGTGACTGTTGCCCATGGTTCCACTGAAAAATTTCAGTGACTTCAATATATTCACTTTCTGGCCACATGGTGGCACTAGTGTCACACATGAAAAATTAAACAGAATAAGTTAGAGGCCTTCAAAGGGGTGCCTCACTTTTGGAAAGACAACTGCAACAGGTTTTGTAGATTTTAAAACAAACTCTTTTATTCTAATTATGTGAAGGTCCTGTTCACATCTATCTGAAAGGAAGTTAAATATATTTGTATGTATAGTAGCTGATAATTCTTCTTCTATTCGTATACCCTAAAGATATGTGTATATGTCCCAGTCTATACTGTTTGATAGTTCATCTTTTATCATCAATTTTGAGTCTCTATAGTTTCATAATGGGGATAATAGATAGTAGTGTCATTATTTGTTATGGGGTTCATGAGGCTACTACACTACATTTAACTTGGAGGACAATGTCCTTATATTGGTTCTTTGAATAATTATATATAATTGTCTAACAGGCATTTCTCTTATGTCAATGTAGGTTCTTTTAAGGCCTAGAGATGATATACTATAAATACCTAGGCATTCATAAACTTCTAAATTAAAAAAATGATTCTATGGTATTGATATTAATGGTCTACAAAGGTCAGTTCTGTTGCAGAGGGCGACAGCCTGACCGTTATAAAAATGAATAATGAATTCAGGGATGTGGAATTAATTAGTTGACTTTTTTGGGACATTTGCTCAATCCAGTCAATTACTTTACTTTTGAGTATACTGTTATAACTTAACCTTCATAAGAATAGGAGGTCTGATACTTATTCCTAAATTATACACTAAATAACATAAACTTATATATTGACATTATTATGTGGCCACATTTCTATCTATACACGCATATACATACACAGTAATTCTTGATTTCATACTAGCGCAAACACAATACTACTGGTCACTTCCCTCCGGATGCATGGAGGGGACAACTTTTCACTATTTGCAACTACAAATTGTGACTTCCAGACTTAAGGTCTGGGTTAGGTTGACTTGAGTGTTCTTTAGAACATACATTGATTGCTCAGCCGCAAGTCCAACACTACTCTTGACCACTTTTGACTTAATTAGTCAAGTTCCCTGTATCTTCCGGACTTACCACCGGGATCCCTTAATATTGTATCAATTCATACACAATCTTGCATGCAAACATCAAAATTATATACATTACAGTGTCAAAATTGTAAATGTCTTTATAAAATAAAAGGAACAGACCTCGTACTTTGTCCCCCTTACTACCATCACCTGAGTCCCATCTGTCCCCACAAAATCAGAGATTTTTACTTAAATGTTGGCATCTCCCTAACCTCTTTAAAAAGTGCGCAAATCACCTCGTGGAGACAGGCAGGGCCCCCAGTCCAGCAGGTGGTGAGATCATAGTAGAGCTCCTGGCTTCGCTGGCCAATACGTTAGAGGGAAATCTGTTAATAAAATAGGACATATCAATTTGACACAGCAATATAGGTTAAATCGATTTTCATCTGGGAACAGGCGGTCTCAACATAGAGGCCATGACTTAAGTTCAAAGTTCTAGTTCACAAGCAGTGGTATTTATACTGTAAAAACCACAAAAAACTATGCTGACAAGTTCAGCATTGACATAAGCAAGATCAAGCAGTACATATGAGATAATAGGGGAGAGGTACCTCTTGACAAGAGCACATGCACGATTATTGGTCACCTCATGGGTGGGTAAGTAACATTGACGTCATTCTGCATCTTTATCTTTTCTGCACAACAAGTGATTATATGTTACATGATGCTCACGGTAGCCCTGCCTTGTGCAAATGCTTATCTGACCCTTACACAGTTCCCCATACCAAGATATGAATGACTTTGGTTTTTAGGACCCTTGTGCAAAGGCAGGATGCACCCTTTTGTTCCACCCTGTTCGTGCTAAGTGAAGATTTTGAAAGCAACAGTTGGTGCAGCTTTAAAGAAAAACTCTCATTCTTATGTGGCTTGGGCCTCTTGTGTGTTTCAGCACAGCTAACTTAACAATGCAGCATGTGTATAAGTTTCCTAAGTAATAAGTGTTTGTTTGTCCTAAATATGACCTGCCTTTTCTATTGAACCCACAGTCTGTCTTTTTTTTAGCATGTTGTGTATTAAGCCTTTCACTACTTACATTAGTTTACAACTATCCCTAGCCTAAAATGTTTGTATAGGGATTTGGGAACTTATGTTTGTATGTATGTGATGTATATGATGTGTTCCTATTCTTCCTACATCACAACAGGGGTTTTGGTGTCTGCTGGTAAAGTGTGTCAGAATTTAATTGGACCATTGTGGTGTCAATGGTGCAGTGTGTATTGGTACCAGTTAGTCATGCAGGATGGAATCTTGGTTTAACAGTGACTGTTCACTGATATTTTTCTGAGGAATGGTAAGAGTGGAATAGGCCAATAGATGGTGAAGACATCAGGTCAAGGTTTGCCTTTTTCAGTTTTAGGATATTGGGGGTGTCAGCAAGGTCTGCTTGGGTGGTCATTTATGAAGGAAGTCCTCTTCAGCAGGATTACTAGAGATGGTGGTTGTTTGTTTGTGTTTTGGTGAATTCTTGGATTCCTTTTTGGAAAATGTGTCAATTTCATAAAGAGCAGCTTCAGAAGCTGGAGTGGGAAGTTTCATTGTGGATATTCAGAATGAGGTTAAATGAGTCCTTGATGGAGTTGAAAATGACTTTTCAGTCAGTTGTAGTTACAACAGCGATGAGGTCTTGAGCATTCACAAAGAAGTCCTTGTTTACTGACCAATCTCAAGGTTTTAGGAACAGGAATTCTCTACACATTCAAAGTTCAAGTAAATATATTTTTGGAGTAACTGAATGAATGAGATAAGGTGCGTGAATTCCACTTTGAATGTTGCTCTTGGATCAGTCATCTGTAGATCTTGTGGAAGATGGTTGCCTGTGAAGCTGGGAGAGGGCAGTGGCTGTTAAGGAGTTCTTTACAGTAAATACTAGTTAACTTCTCAAGCAATTATAGTCAGAAAGACTTGTAAATGACCACCAATACATTCAAACGTGTTTCCTCTCTAATTATAAAGTTTACTTTTTCCGGAAATGAGGCCACAAAACAATTGTGCTCAGACGTCAATAAGATGGCATTAATATTTGTGCAAGATTTCTGTAAGGTTCCACTTCATCGTAAATAACCACTAATGCACGATCGGAACAATCTTAAAAGAACTGATGCAAACTGTAAATCATGTCTATAATTTTGCCTTCCGGCCTAAATACAGTACGGACAGAATTGCATTGTAATTCACTGTCCTAAATGGAAACGGTGACCTGTTTAATACCTGCTTTACTTGTTCTAAAATGTGTAGTTTTTGTTAATAACAAGCATTGGCATAGCCAATCAGTCTGCCTTTCATGTGTTAACACATGCAGATATATTAACAAATAAGGACCTGATTTAGATATTGGCGGAGGGGTTACTACATCACAACGGTGACAGATATCCTGTCCGCTGAAATCTAAATCCCATAGGAAATAATGTGATTTCGTTTTTGGCGGATGGGATATCTGCCACTGCTGTGACAGAGTAACCCCTCCGCCAATATCTAAAGCAGGCCCTAAGGTCCTCATTTAAGAAAAGTGGTGCTGCACCCACTGCAGCCCCACTTTTCTTGCACCCAGTTGCTCTCCACTAATGCCACCATGTGTGCCCTATATTTAATATACAGCGTACCACGGTGGTAGTTAGGGAACTAGCGTCAGAATTTTTTATGCTAATTTAGTGCTTTGCAGAGTTAGCGTAAAAAATTCTGACCCTAATCCAGCAAAGCACCCAGAGGCCCACTGAAACCAATGGGAGCCTCCTTTTAACGCCTGCTCTGAACAGGCTTTAAAAGTGCCAAAAAAATTATGCAAAGTGCCATTTTTTTGCCCCCCCAATGGGGAAGCACCCCCTTTGCATGCATTATGCCTGGCGCATGCATTGCACCACTTTGTAAATTTGTCGCGCCAAATTTGGACTCGTTAGGCCACATTAGCGTAAAAAAATGATGCTAATGTGCCCCTAAGTGTTTTGCCATATTTTAGCACGTTTGAGCCAGACCTATTGACATTGCTAATGCTGGGTATCTCTGTAGTGAACGTTGCAAGATTGCAGTCCATGGGCTATTTTTAGATGTCTCAACAGTGAACATCACAAGCCTGTAGTGCTAAAGGCTTTTGATCACTGTTCCAAGATTAAGAAAATGCAGCTGAAATTTATCACAAGTCAGATGTAATCTGAATAATACTCAATAAATGAGGCAGTAAGTATATTATATTCAAGATGGACCACAATAGCACAAACCATCAGCAGTACTAAAGAAGTACCTCAGTGGCTAATACAACCAGCAGAAACAACACCAGTGCACATACCATTCAGCAACATAGAAGCACCACAATGGTATGTGCTAGTAGCGAAATACAAATAGGATCACAATTGCACATACAGGCCCATATTTATACTTTTTGACGCTAAACTGCGCTAACGCAGTTTAGCGTCAAAAAATGTAGCGCCGTCTAACGCCATTCTGAAGCGCCATGCGGGCGCCGTATTTATGGAATGGCGTTAGCCGGCGCAAGCAGACCGGCGCTGCCTGGTGTGCGTGGAAAAAAACCACGTAGACCAGGCAGCGCCGGCGTTGGGAAAAAATGACGTTAGGGCGTCTTAAAATGGGGCAAGTCAGGTTGAGGCAAAAAAATCGCCTCAACCCGATTTGCGCCATTTTTTTACGACGCCCAGACGCCATTTCATGACTCCTGTCTTAGTAAAGACAGGAGTCATGCCCCCTTGCCCAATGGCCATGCCCAGGGGACTTATGTCCCCTGGGCATGGTCATTGGGCATAGTGGCATGTAGGGGGGCACAAATAAGGCCCCCCTATGCCACCAAAAAAAATTAAAAAATATAAAAAATTATACTTACCTGAACTTACCTGAATGTCCCTGGGGTGGGTCCCTCCATCCTTGGGTGTCCTCCTGGGGTGGGCAGGGGTGGCAGGGGTGTCCCTGGGGACAGGGGAGGGCACCTGTGGGCTCATTTTGAGCCCACAGGCCCCTTAACGCCTACCCTGACCCAGGCGTTAAATAGTGGCGCAAATGCGGGGTTTTTTGACACGCCAACTCCCGGGCGTGATTTTTGCCCGGGAGTATAAATACGACGCATTTGCGTCGCCGTCATTTTTTTAGACGGGAACGCCTTCCTTGCATCTCATTAACGCAAGGAAGGCGTTCACGCAAAAAAATGACGCTATTTGCCCATACTTTGGCGCTAGACGCGTCTAACGCCAAAGTATAAATATGGCGTTAGTTTTGCGCCGAATTTGCGTCGAAAAAACGACGCTAATTCGGCGCAAACGGAGTATAAATACGGGCCACAATTTTTCTGAGCTGTGTGCTTACAATGAAAAGAAGCTGGTCGATCAGGAACGAGGTGAGAATCTGTGTAAAGTAATGAAACAGATCATAAAGAAAAGTAGGGAATTGTTGGTTAGTATTTTTCATATGTTTTTTTAATGAAAATAATTTCTCATGTTATGTTTTTGCACAACAAAAATGTTTTTCTCTAAAGATAGCACACCTGGTGTAGAGCGTTTACGTACTCAATTTTTAAATAATTCTTTGAGTAAGCATTTTGTATCAAAGGCAGGATACGTTGTTTTTACAAGAAAAAAACTTATTTTCAAGATGGCCTCTGCAATCTGCAAATAGTTTCTGTCATATGCTGAAAACAGTGTACATATTCACTGAAAATAATGCATTTCATAGTTAGAGGAATGATGCAATTATACCAATGGCACTGCAAAGTAAAGCGATATCAAATGAAAAATATTTAATAACTGATGAACTATATATATTGTTAGGATTCGATTTGCTGTATGTTTAGCAGTGTCACATTCAACCAGTGGCATTAAAAAATAGAGCCACAATAGCATATGCTACCCGCTACAGAGGTCACGTTCCAGAGTGTCACATACAACCAGCAAACTTAAAGAAGAATGATTGTGGTACATACAACCTGTGACCCAGAAGGTCCACAGTGGCGTATACAATCTTTGTAATGTTCATAAAGAAAATAAATCATCCAATCAAATTTTGGAATGATATGGGGGGCGGTATGAAGTAATAACACGGATCATCAAGAAAAGTATCTAATGCAGGATATTTGTCAGGGGCTACCTTTAAAGATGTTTTTTTCATGCAACTTTTTTCAAAAAATATATTTTCTTTAGAAATAACACATAAATATTTTTTTTATTCTACTTTGAATAAGGATTTACTTAAAATGCAAAATGTGTTGCTTGCAGAGTAAGAAGCTTATTTTCAAGATAGCTTCTGTGTTCATCATGAGCCCTTGTCATGTGCTGGAAACTATGAAAAAACATACATTGAAATAGAAACAGTTCCAAGAAGACCAAATGGTAATCAAATAGCCAATAATATGAGGTAGGAAATATCAACTATCTGAAGCCCGCTTCAGCTGTGCTGTCAATCCATATTTAAAGGAGTTTCCTATATTTTGAATAGTGGAGTACTACTTGGAATTAGATTGTGAGGTAACATTCCATTTTGATGTTCTACAACAAACGACAAGATTATAAATAAAGCAGAAACATTTTGACAAGAATTTTAGAAATGGGTCAAGTAGTACCCAGGAAAGAAGCTACTCATTTGAATAGTTATACATGGATAACGCTCTTTTTCTGGAAGTTCAGGTTTTTTCAATATACAAGTTCAAAGAAGGGACAATATAATTTAATACCCAAATTGACAACTTAGACAGAAAAGCCAGGTTTGTGTTTCTTACAAACTATTGCAAACATAAACTGACTTAATGTTCTGCTGTTTTTGGCAAGAATTGTGTTTGACAAATCGATACAGCAGCAAATAATCTAAATGATTAATATGAAATGTCAGATCAAAAACATTAAAACCATTACCTCAGCTCACATATTTAACTAACATTTTAATGTATTTGTCACAGATCATCAAGTGTAAGGCTGCGATTGCATGGGCACTTCATCAACCACTGTCAATTGAGGATGTAGAGGTTGCACCACCAAAGGCCCATGAAGTGCGAATCAAGGTAAAGAAAGGATTGTTTCCCTGATTTTTATTTAAGGCCCCCATTTTCAAAATGTGTAATACGTGTTGTTGTTTTCACTTGAAATGATGACCCTTTGATGATGTTTTTTTTAACGTTAGTTGTCACATGGAGAGTTTGATACTAGCCAAGAGGAAATGGTTTGGAAGCTGCCTGGAAGCTGACATGTATGTGTTGATTGGCTGGGGGATGCGTAAGTGCTATTGCTATTGCTGAATCACTACCACGAAAGAGAGCACAGCATGCCAGACAACAAACTAATGGTTAGCAGGTAAAGGCAACAGTTTGTGGGGTCACTTAAGGGTCACATAACTGCTCTGATCATCTCTTGAGAAGGTTCATGATGAATATGTGTGTGAAGTGGTTATTGTCCCTCAACATGATACGTCAACGCACTACTGTTACCCCGTGTGGTACTGTTCTTCCCATTCGGACTAAGCTCTCGAAATCTACTGCTTGCTTAAGTAATTAACTACCTCACAGTTTGACCCTATAAAATGATTTTTGAGCCCCTGTTTGACTGACTCAAGCAGCAGGATAGGTACCATGATCTAACTGTTTTGCTTTCTTCTCCATGAAAGTGCTTGTTAAATGAGTTTCTCAGAGTTAAAAGGGATGGCAGTAGCAGGGATACATCATTCCCTCCGTGATCTAGATCACCATCACACTAAAGTAGCAAGTAATTTGGTCTCCCCAGTCACATATAAAGAACCGTGTTCAACCTAGAGAAACATGTTTCCTTTTGGTGAGAGCTGTAACTATCATTCCATTGTAGGATGCAAGAAAGAAAATGGAGGCATACCCAAGATGACTCCTTGAAAAAGGAATATAAGAATATGATTTGAGTATATCATTTAGAAATTAAAAAGGTTCAGGCTACTTATTACTCTAGCAGAATTGAAGCTGCAGCTAACTCTCCTAAGGAAATCCTTAATGCCTTAAAAGACCTTATTCACCCTAAGGAGGAGCTAGAAATTATGGAGTCCCCGCAGCAACATGTGAAGGATCTTGCAAGCTTTTTTCTAAGTAAAATTCAGGATATTTATGTTTCCTTTCCTAACACCCATACCAGAGACCAGGTAGTGGTTAAACTGGAGGTCAGGGAAGAAATTATTTTAACAAATTTTATTCAGTGCTCCCCACTGGATCCTGCTCCCCCGCAGATTCTCTGTATGGGAATTCCAGTGCTAGGTCCGGTAATTACAAATCTTATTAATACCTCGCTAGCCTCTGGCACTGTACCAGATTCTTGGAAATTGGCTATTGTCAAGCCTCTCCTAAACAAAACTAATCTGGACTCTAAAATACTGTCCAATTACAGACCGATTTCATTGCTACCCATATAATGGCCAAACTCACAGAAAAGTATGTACATACTCAGTTATCCACCCTTATGGAAGAGAAAAAGCTTCTACATCACACCCAGATGGGTTTCAGACCGCTGCATGGGACGGAAACCGCTTTGATTGCGATTACAGAAGAAGCAAAAAAGAGGATGGATAAAGGAATGGAAACCGCCATCATCTTACTAGATTTGAATGCGGCGTTCGACACGGTTGATCTGAATATCCTTAAAGATAGATTACAAGGATGTGGCATCTCTGGAGTTGCACTAGAGTGGATTCTCTCGTTCATTCATGGAAGATCCTTCCAGGTCCTAGATAGATCGTGTACTTCTAGACGTACCCTCAGCAACTGTGGAGTTCCACAGGGGTCTGCCTTAAGCCCGCTACTTTTTAATGTCTACATGTGACCTTTAGCGGAAATTATTGAACCATTTGGACTGAAGTTGGTATCCTATGCAGATGATACTCAACTGATTGTCTCCCTTTCTAACACTCACTCGGACATGGGGACAGCACTGGGTCCCTGTCTGAAAGCAGTTGCGACATGGATGTGAGGAAGTAAATTGAAACTTAATGATGAAAAAACAGAGGCTATGTTTTTTGGGCTTCCAAAAGCCTCCCCTATCAATCCAAGCACATCAATAGGAGTTCCTACTCTCCAGCCCCCTAAATGTCTCATTAAAAGTCTTGGGGTGTGGTTAGATCCTCAACTTTCAATGTCACAACACACCAACAGAATAGCTGAAACCTCCTTTGCTCTGCTTAAAACTTTGAGGAAGGTTCTAATAATACTTCCTTTACTTGCCAGGAGACTGGTTATTCAGGCACTGATAGGCTCCCGTCTGGACTATGACAATGCATTGTTTGTAGTAGCACCAAGATATGTGATTCAAAGGCTGCAGAGGGTGCAAAATGCAGCCGCACGTTTACTTCTAAACACCCCTAAACATCATTCCATACGGGTCGGAATTTCATCCCTACATTGGCTTCCAGTGGATAAAAGGATTCAATTTAAGGCTTTATGCCACTTTCATAGAGCTATATTTAACTATGGCCCTGAAATGCTCAAAACCCTGGCATCTGTCTACATCCCGACCAGACCGCTGAGATCCTCCTCAGCTATGCTGGCCACAGTTCCAACAGAAACAAAAACAATCCTGCCAACAACACAGTCACCCTTGCAGGTTCCTGTGTTGACACTAGGCACCAATTTGTGCGCCGGCACAGGCAGAAAAGACAGAAATGCTCCATATTTCCTTGATGTAGTGCATTCCTGCTGTTTCCTTTTGCCGCAGGGTGGCGCAACAAAGACACTTGCACTTCCATCCTGCGGCAAAAACTCGTAAATGAGTCCCCAAGTATCCAAATTGTGCCCTCAAATTAAGGAAGTGTAAACCTAGTCACAAACTTCACTTAGTATTACATTTTGTAGTACTACGATAGTACTAGAAACTTACCCCAAAAACGGTATTCAGAAACTATATGCAGAGGTCCACTCCTCTGCTTGTCCTATCTTTTTCTGTGCAGAGATCTTCGCACTAACTGTAGAGTGCCCAGGATGCACAGGTATATGTTTTAGTAGTAATTATGGGAGGGACAGGGATAGTGGCTAGAAAATTGAGAATTTATATTACTGAAGATGAAGGGTGTAGGGAGTACTAAGGAAGGGTTAAGTGAAAGCTAATGAAAGGTTTACGGATAGACATGTTCACACACAAAAGAGTCCTATTCATAACCTGCATTTCTATAGTTACTGCTGCCAAAAAGGACGGAAACAGTAGCAAATACACTCCAACTCAGACCTGGAGTAAGCCCTGTATCACACATTGCCACCCACAGCTACTGCAACACCCCATATATAATGTGATGGAGATAGGGACTTAAAAGAGCCCTGTGAGAAATATGTCTGTTGATTGAGGTGGGTAAAAAAACTTTCTCAAGCAACAATCACAATCCTTGTCACGGTGAACCACAAAGCCAGTAAATTAACATGTGCTTAACCCTCAGTTAGCTTTGCACCAAAGCAATGGGTTTAGTATTTATGCACATTCAAACAGTAATAAAGTGAAACCCCACACAAGAAAAATCTCACATAAATTTAGAAAAATTAAGTAAAATTTAAAAAAATAATTTGACAGCAGAACAACGAAAATCCAATTCATAGATCCGGAGTTATGAATTTTGAAAGGTTTTAGTGAAAACTAGCACCTAAAATATTAAAGCACCAACCATGGGCATCTGGCCGTGTAACACCGGGACAAAGTCGGAAAAGTTATGGTCGACTGCGATGTAGCATGGTTCAGAAACACTAAAGCCCAGACATAAGGGCCATAGCGCCCTCTTCCACCATATTAGAGTCATTTTGTTTGCACTAATGTGGCCGAACAAGGCCAAGATCACAGGACCAGATTTACAAAGTGGCACAATGCATGCATTGCGCCACTTTGTAACCCCTTGTGCCACATTATGCCTGTGCCAGGCATAATGTATGCAAGGGGGGCGTTGTCCCATTAGCGGGGCCAACAAGATGGCGCAAAGAAATCTAGAAGATTTCTTTGCGCCATTTCTTCAGTATTTTTAACGCCTGCTCAGAGGAGGGCGATCAAAGGACGCACACCATTGATTACCATGGGCCCTTATGTACTGATCAGGGTTAGCGCCAGAATTTTGGCGCTAACCCTGAACAGTACATCAACAGCATCAAAAATGTTGATGCTATTGCCCTCTATCCTGCGCCATGGTGCATTGTATTTTAAATATGGCGCACACATGGTGGTGGTAGGGGGTTGTTATGGGGCACAAGAAAAGTGGCACTGCACTAGGGGCAGCGCCACTTTTCTTAAATCTGCCCCACTAAGTGAATTGGGCCCAGCCTCGGCTTACCTTCGAACATAGTAGAAATTTTGAAGAAAAATGTCTGAGATGGTAAAGTTCAGTGGGGCAAGGTAGTCAGCGGTGTCTGAGGAAGAGGTGTCATTATTAAGCAGTCGATAGAAAAAGTTACAGTGAATATTTCTATGTTCTGACTTAAGGCCCGATTTAAATATTGGAGGACAGTCTGTTGTCCCGCCATGGAGATGAGTAAATTACTCTGTCTACATGACGGAGAGACCACCGGCCAAATTTATAAATGACCCCCCCAAGAAAGTGGCCATTTATAAAGTCTTGCCAGGAGCTGCCATCACACAAGTTCCAGTCAATGCATATTGCCGTTTGGTGCAAGGCTGCATCAGCATGACACAACCCTGCCTCAAACAGTATTCTTATTTATTTTCAAAAAGAAAATCCCAAAACAGGGTTTTCTTATTTACAATAAAAAAACGTAATGCTCCCCTCTCCCATGGGATTCATCTCCCAGGGTGGGCGGGCATTATTTGGCTTTTACTGTCCCTCAACACCATGGTTTGGCTGGCAGTGATGGCCATATAAAAATGGCAGTACATGTCCTCCCATCCTGTTTGTGTGAGGGAACATTAAGCCGTTCCCTGTCGGCCCTTAATCCATCAATTTGTCAGGCTGTTAGAGAGGTTTAGCAATGGTGGTGACAGACTAGTCACCACTGTAGCCAAACCAAAGATCCACCACATTAAATCAGGCAGGCGTTGTCAAGAACCACAGACTGACCACAATTGAGACAGATCACTGGAAGCCTAAAAGGCATCTTGTCAAGAGAAGCTTACAATGATCCATCACTTCCCTCAACTAAAGAAGACAGAGTCAGGATCCTTGAAAAACTATGACCATAATGAAGTAATCATTTATACAGCGTTTTTCCAGCATAGTAGCCGCCATATTCCCACCATTAAGGTTAGTATTCTGGTCTCGTTGAACATGAACGTTCCAAAGCTTCCAATGTGCTCCTCTGCTGCCAACACAGCACACTTCAACTGTTTCAGTGTCTATTCATCGCGCTCCCTCTGATTTCCTCATTTTTAGTAGCCATTTTTAGTAGCACTGAAAGTCTTTACTCGGTTTGCACACCAGGGCATGCTTACTGGAGTAGTATTCCAGTAAGAAATCCTCAGTCATAAAAGAAATCAGAGACACGCTCTCAACAAGCCTTTTTGATTAAGACTTGCATCACAGGGAGAAGGAAGTTCTTTGACAAGGAAAACAAAACTCAAGTAAGATAACTGTGATATTGAACTGAAAGATACAGACTACTGCTTTTTAAAAAAGAGTTTTGAAAAACATTTGAATATACTGTTTTCAAACAACATACCTCACAAGAAAGGCACAGAGAGAGTCCAACATCTCTAAAATTTATGAAAACTAATATTTGTGAGAAGACCCATAGAGAGAAGCTAATTCTTCAGGAGTTTTAGGTAAAAAAAAACAAGAAGTATATGAATGAATGAGTAATTCAGCGAGAGATTGAACAGTGAATGATTGTTGTGCTTTAGAGTGTGTTAAAGAGAATTAAACCTGTATAATATTATTCCTAGATACTATGTCACCCGAGCACCCTACCAAAAACACAATAGAAGGCAGATACTGATATTGTTTAGAAGATGACATAGCTGACTCTCAGGTAGTCTCTCTTATCTCCTAAATCTGGCCCTTAGTCTCTTTTCTGAAAGTAGAAAATGCCCATCAGTATATGCTTTAGTCTGTATTTAATGAGGGCTCCAGAGCCTGGATACCCTTCCGAAGAGGAGCCACTGAACAGGATTTGTGATGCGTAGAAGAACGTAGAGAAAGCTACTGCGAAGTCAGGCTGGCAATGCTGCTTGGACAGATCGGCCAGCAGGTAGGTTTCGGTCTCCTGTCAGTTCTAAAAAGCATTTTTTGTTAAACTATTTTCTGACTGCCAAGTTTTGGATTTTGGCAGTTTGGGTATTTTTAACACTACTTTCAAGGGTCCAGGACTGGATGGGCAGCACTTGGAGGGCCGGGCTCACTTCAAGCAGGGTCTAGGTACGGGTTCAAGATAGTTGGATGTCCTAGTTGGATGTCCTGTAGCTCAAAACAGAAGCCCTGGGATAAAGCAGCAAGGCAGACCTCCAGGAGCAGGGCAAACTGCTGTAGATGCAAGTCAGACTTCAAGCAGCAGGTCATTCATCTGGTAATAGTAGGGTAGTCCTCTGAAGTACAAAGCTGGCTTCAAAAAGCAAGGCAGTCCTGTATCGTACAAGGCAGTCCTTCGGGGGAGGGGGGTAATTTGCAGGTCCAGGAGTGGGTCTGAGTGTCTTAGTTTTATACCTGGTGCCAGCTTTAAAGTGGGAGAACCTTCAGATCCTTCTAGAGTTTTCCCCCAATAGGTGTGATGGAATTTTCTTCTGCCATGTCCAATCTACAATATGTCTTGGATGCCAAAAGACTAATGTGAAGTCCTTTGTGAGTGTACTAAGGCAGCCCTTTGAATATAAGTGGGGTAGGGAAAAGGTCCGACCCACACATTATGGAAAATTCGGCACATCCTGTCAACCACTAGTCCCTTTTTGGGTCACTGTCTGAGAGAAATTCACAAAGACCAACTGTCAAGTTAACCACAGTTATGTGACCCAGGACACAGGCTGCAGGCACTAAATAGATAGGAGAATACAATGCTGATATTCGAAAAGTGGCATTTTCAGAATTGTGATTTAAAATCTGACTATACTATTAAAAAGGATTTTAAATGACAATTCTTTTGTTACTAAATATATAATTTGTACCTGTTCTCAATCAAACGCTATCACTTACTAAATATAATAAAGTTAGCCCAGTGTGATCCTATGGGAGAGACAGGCCTTGCATTAGTGAAAAAATAATTTAAGAGTTTTTCACAGCCAGGACCTGTAAAACTTAGAGGTACACGTCCAACTTTTTAAATACAGTTCACTCCGCCCTAAGGGATACCTAGGGCTTACCTTTGGTTGACCTAAATGTATTAAGAAAGTCGAATTGAAAGTTTAAAACCACACACAGACTGCAATGGCAGTTCTGAAACATGTTTTAAAATGTTTCTTAGTTGAGTGGCACAATTCGTGTTGCAGACCTTCTAGTTGTATTTCATTTACCAGTCCTGGGTAAATCTTGCACCACTTTATAAAGGACTTAAATGATAAACATGTTTACCATGTTTAGGAGAGTGATCACAAGCACTTTAGCACTGGCTAGCTGTGGTTAAGTTCACCGCGCCTAATGCCAAAATAAAATGAAATTTAGAAAATAGTACGGGTGAAGACAAAAGGTTTGGGGGTGACCGTGCAGAGAGGGCCAAATCTAAAAATGTGTATTACACCTGCATGTTTGACTTAACAGTCAGGTTCTGTCTTCTCTCCTGCGGATTTTGGTGGAGCAAGTGATACAAGATTACTCATCCCCTTGAAGCCATCTGTGCTATTTATAGAGTGACACTATTCTAGATGTGTCTCTTGTTGCCAGCCTTCCAAAGGTGCCTTGGAAGAGGTATGTTTTTAGTGCTCTTTTGAATCTGTTGACATTTGACCTGTATGTTCATGAGTGCTTGTCCTTGAGTGGAAAAAGCTCTGCCTCCTATGGATTTTAACTTATTACAAGAAAGATGATGAAGGTTCCTATCCTGGCTTCTGAAGTTTGTGGTTGGTGGATGAAAAATGATTCTGCTGGAGAGCTTTTGAGAACAATGTTTAAATTGGATTCTCTCCCTCAAGGGTAACAAAGATTAGGGATGCCCTAGCTAACAAAACATGATCTTTTCTGCTTAAAACCCATATCACTGCTAAATAGAGGTAAAAGTAGTCTAGCTTCAAGGTTATTCCAGAACTACTACTAAGACTTTGTGTGCAGCGAGAGCAACAGAAGAATGAGCCTCAGCTGGATGAGTTAGAGGAAGCATCCAATTGTGCCCAACCCTCCTTTATTATTTAAGGTTCTGTTTGCATCAAAGGTAACACTAAAACTTTTTACCTTACGGACAGGTTCCAATTTCTGTCCTCCTCTTGGTGTGGCATAGGCTAGTCCCAGATTTTGTATTATTCAGTGGGAGATACAGTGTATCCAGTCTTCTCTGTCCATTACTACTTTCTGTTGGTTTCCCTGACAAATTTAAGGTGCATCTGGGTATCATCAGCAAAGGATTGAATCACCACCCAGTAGGTGTTAAAAATGGAAAGACTGGTACCAGGTAGACATTACATAAAATGGCAGAATATGGTAGCCCACTGTGTCAAACATTGCAAAAACACAGTTGACAGTTTACCCTGTCACCTGTGAAGCAAAATGGAGTGTCCTAGTAGCCAGTCTCTAAATAACTGGCACAATCTTTGGGTGATATAGCAAAGATGAGGGTTTCCTGTTAAATTGATCCCATGAAGGGACATTATTCCTTTGCCCTTACAGGTGTTACCTTCATGTCTAATGTTAGAAATTGGGTCTCTAGTTGAGAGAGGTTTGCACCCTGTCTAAGTTGGGACCCCAATCCTAGTAGGGTAAGTCAAATACACAACCTAAATTGACCGGTGCTCACACTCTGGCAGCTTGGCACAGAATTTAGGCTTAATTTAAGAAGCAATCTGTAAAGTATTTGTACAAAACTTAAATTACAGTACCATAATAAAAGGATTACAAGAGAATATTTATCTGAGTAAAACAAGATCAAAACGACATAAAGTTAGTAAATACAACTCAAGATTTGAATTTTTAAATTTAAAGAATAATCTAGTGCTTAAAAGTCAATTATGCTGAAAGGTTACTTGAGGTTGCACTAGACCAGAGTAATTCCAAAGTTCAGGCTGACTGGGATGGAGAGAAGGTTGGCTGCAGGACCCACACCGGGCCCACTAAAAAAGTACCTTGCAGAGAGCAAGCGTTGTCAATGAAGATTCAACATGTCGGTTCCTATCCCTGCAGTCGGGCAGATGAGTCATCATCAAGCCCCACAGTCAGGTCCCGTGTCGGAGTCAAAACACTTTCAGTGCAGGCCATGCACTGTTGCTAAGCCACGTAATGATGTTCTTGGATCGGTACTGCATTTTTGTCGAACCTCACAGTTGTTGATTGGCACTGTGTTGGTCTCAAAGGGCACTTTCCGAACAGCGCAGCAGCCTTTTTGTGTGGGCTTTTGATGAAAGACATCTTCAGAGTCCCCTTTCAAGGCCTAGGACTGGATTGGCAGCTCTTGGCAGGGCAGGACTCACATTGGCAGAGTCCAGCAGCTGAAGCAGAGTTGAGGGAAGTCTTTGATGGCCCTGTGACTTCCAGAACAGGTGCAAGCCAGCAAGCCCTTGGAGTCACTTGACTCTGCAGAGGCTGTAGAGAGAAAAGTCCAGTCCTTCACACTCCCAGGAGGGGGAGTCCCTCCTGACAGCACAGCAGTCCTTCTTCCTGGCAAAATGTCCTCAGATTCAGAAGAGTACTGATTTGGTGGGGTTTAGGGTCCAGTACTTGTACCCAGTTGAGCCTTTAAAGTGGGTGAGACTTCATAGAGAGGCTCTTGAAGTGCATACGGTCCCTGCCCTTGCTTCCCTAGCTCCAGACATTCTACAGGGAGTTATTCAGCTCTTTGTGTGGGGGCAGGCACAGACCTATTCAGGTGTAAGTGTCAGCTCCTCCCTTCATCTAGCCCAGGAAGGGCCATCAGCCCGGTGATGGGCCATCAGGATGTGAATGTCACACCCTAGCTCCTTTTGTGTGTGACTGTCTAGAGGGAATCCTCAAAGCTCAGCCGTCACCCACCCCGTATGTGTATTCAGAGACAGGCAGAGACACCGATTGGTTAAAGTTGGAGAATGCCACCTTTCTAAAGGTGTCATTTTCAGACTTTCAACGTAAAATCCGACTTTGTGATTTTAAATTGTGAATCCAGAGACACCATACTTCAAATTTCTGGCTTTTCCGAATTGGTTACACTTAAAGGCTGTTTCAAGGTAACCACAATGTTAACCCATAGGAGAGATAGGCCTTGCAGTGGTGAGAAAGTAATTTAATAGTTTTTCACTACCAGGACATGTTAAACTGAAAGGTACATGTCCAATGTTTTAAATATATTGCAACCTGCCTTTGGGGCTAACTAGGGGCTAACTTAGGGGTGACATAGGTAATAAAAAGGAAGGTTTGGGCCTGGCAAATGCATGCACTTGCCAGGTTGAAATGGTAGTTTAAAACTGCACACACAAGCTCTGCAGTGGCAGACATGAGACATGTTTTAAGGGCTACTGCAATGAGTGGTACCATCAGTACCACAGGCCCAATAGTAGCATTTAATTTACAGCCCTGGGCACATATAGTGCACTTTACTAGGGACATACAAGTAAATTAAGTATGCCATTTGTGGATAAGCCAATATCACCATGTTTTAGAGTACAACGCCCCTGCACTTTACCCAGAAAAACAGGAGGTCAGAAGACAAAAAGTAATGCAAAACCACGCAGAGGATGCCAAGTCTTGCACGTGTCCCTCCTCCAGCTAAAAGTGGGGAGAGCTACCTAACCCCTTGGGAGTTCTCTTCACTAAGGCAGAAGAACCTGGAGAGACAATCAGAATTGGAGTGGTCTGTTATAGAATGGTGCTCCACCGTAAAGTCCATTCCTTGTAGGGAGATAGACAACCTCAACAATTTGGGATTCTTAACCCACATCTGCATTACTCTTCTGAGGGGCCTGTGGTCTGTTGGAACCCCAAAGTGAGTGCTAAACAGATATGACCTTAGCTTCTTCAGCGCCCAGACCACAGCAAAGACACTTTCAAGTGCGTTCCACCTCTGCTCCCTGGGAAGTAACCTCCTACTAGGCACTCTTCATTTAGCTGTGATAGCACAACCCCTATGCCGTTCTCTGGGTGTCTATCTACACCACAAATTCTTGTAAGAAGTCAGGGGACTTGAGCACAGGTGCCATGCACATGGCCTCCTTCAGAGTATCAAAAGCTGTCTGTCACTCCTCAGTCCAGATCACCTAACGTTGATGCTTTTTGGAAGTTACACTCTGTCAAAGGGGCAACAATGGTGCCATATCCCTTGATGAATGTCCTGTAATATTCAGTGAGGCCTAAGAAGACTCTCATCTCCGTCTGGGTCTTGGTGGGATCGCAAGCCAGAATTATTTCAGTTTTGGCCTGGAGGGGCTGCACCTTGCTAACTACCACTTGGTGACCCAAGTAGACCATAGAACTCTGCCCTATCCGGCACTGGTCTTGATAGTCAAGCCTGCCCTCTCCTGAGCCTGAGGCCCTCTTTTAAGTGGCACAGGTGATCCTCCAAGCTAGAACTGAAGACCCCAATGTCGTCTATGTAGGCAGCACTGAGGTTCTCCAGTCCAGCTAAGACCTGATTTACCAACCTCTGGAAGGGTTAGGGGCGTTCTTTAACCCAAAGGGAATGATCCGGAACTGCCCTACATGTATAGGCAATACAGACCTTTCGTTTGCCCCATCTTTCAAGGAATCTGCCAGTACCTAGACGTTAGGACAAGCGTGCTAAGGAACCTGGCAGCTCCAAGCCGATCTATGAGCTCATCAGCTCTGGGAATGGGGAGTGCGTCAGTCCTGTTGACTGCTTTGAGCCCACAGTAGTCCACACAGAATCGGAGTTCTGATGGAGACCAACAATTTGGAGACCTCCTCCTTAATGTTAACCCTCACTTTTTGTCAGACATTCTGTAAATTGTGTTCTGTCAGAGGTCTTGTTTTGCCCCAAATGACCTGCCGGTGGCACATCAAAAGCCAGACCCAGTGAGAAGGCCCTGTAGCACTGGGGGACTACCAACACACATGTTAATCCAGGCTCAGGATCTTTAGGCTCACTACAAAGGAGATCACTCTCCAAGTAGATCAGTTGTTTGCCAAAGGTGTCATCAGCTACCTGGGACTAAGCTTGCTGCCAAAGACCCACAAGAGTAGGGCACTTCTTCTGCACCTTGCAGAAGTGTGACCTGAGCTCCACCTCCTTCCAGATGGTATGCTCCAGATCCTTGCTCAGCAGACACTCCACTGACATGGACGGAGTCACAGCTACCTTAAACAGACCTGAGACCTGACCCCTTCATTCTGAGGGAACTAGAGCCACTGGGTAGTGGCTCTCACATTTGTCATCAGCAACAACTTGGTGGAACACACTAGGAATTTCCTGCTCTGAAGACACCAGATGACACCTGATGGTTGTCATGCTGGCTCCTGTGTCTCTCAGAGCCTCCACCCAACACCCATTTATTGTGACCCCCTGACTGTACTTCCCGGTATTGTCAGGCATGTCGGTTTTCTGTACAATCTCTTTGTCAGCCAGGGACACTAGGGTAACCTCTAAACTCTCCCCAAAACTATCTGATGCAATCTCCTCTACAAACGCTACACTACCCAAACTCACTGACCACCCACTGGTGAGTGGCTGTGCCCCCTTGGGACACTTGTCATCTCCCTTATAGTGCTTTTTTGCTGACATTCATAGTACTTCACAGGAGCCTTCCCTGCAGCCCTAGTGTCAGGGAACTACTTCTTTTTCTTCTTAGAAGGGGGAAGGGGACCCTGATCCATGGAAATAGTTTGGGGCCCTTCAGAGAACTTCTTACACTTCACTCCTTCTTCTGGTAAGGACCCTGCCCACCCTTGTGATGATCCCCCCCAGATACCTTTTTATGGACCCTGGTGCTGACCCAGTGGTTCGCCCCTTTAGCAAGCTCTCTGGGGGTGGGAGCTTACTGGCAACACAGTGTAGGCACAGATCTATAAAACAAAGACTAAGCAGGTGCTCTGTTGCAAACAAATTGTATAGCTCCTAGGGATCTTTTGTCTCTCTATCCTTCACCCAGAAATTCTCCCAGGTCTGTTGGGAAAGCTTCTGACTGTCCCTGACCTTCTTTCTGTACTTTTATGGGGTCAGGCAAAACTTCCTGATGAGGGCTTCCTTCGGGGGGGGGGGGGGATACCTCATCCTGTTTCTCCTTTCTAGGGCGAGTAGAATATGCCTTTCCTCACTTAGAATGTGCCTGCACAGACTAGCTCTGCAATCCTCATCAGGGACCCTGTGCATCTAAAGAGCAACCTCATAGGCCTCTAACCATTTGTCTATGTCATCTCCTACCACAAATATAGACAGCAGGCCCTTGGGTATGTGGACCCTTCTATCAGAGGGCACTGAATAATTGCTGCCACCATCTTGCCTGGACTCACCCCTCCTGGCTTAGATGTCCAGTTCCTCAGTTCCTGACCAACATCATTTTGTTCTCCTCCATGACCAATCAGAGCTTAGACAGCTCCAGCATTAGCATTCTCTCCTCCCTGCTGCCCTCTAGACAGATCTATTTTGTAAAATCTCTTTTTATTATTTTGTAGTAACAACCACAGGTGAATACAGACATGCAACATACATTGTACAAGTAGAAAGTCACTATACATATTCTTCACATTAATCACAAGTACAGTGCATATGACAATACAAAGCGCATGTCAGATGATGATGCTTTCATGCAAGGTGAGGGGATGGGGTGGATTTTCACCCACACTGTGCATGAAATTCGAGGGTTGTACTTGCAGCATCCTGCCACCGGTGGGAGGAAATGACGTTGGTGATCATGAGGCGAGGGTGCAGGTTAATAATGTCTCCCTCCTAATGAGCTGCAGTTAGGCAGGGGGTATATAGGTCAATTGTGCCATCCCTTGACAGTGTGCATATCTGTAGGCCCCAGTCATCCTCCTGGGCGTGTATTGTTCTGGGATTTGATGTTTGTGATGTATGTGTCCTAATTCCCAACCCCTACTGTTGCTACACCTTCAGTGCATAAAGAGCACAACATGCTCGATTCCACACATGCCCACAGTAGTAATGTATTCAGCCACCTGCCAGTGTCAAGGGCCATGGATGCTTTCCATTGCATCACGATCTGCCCTTTGAAATGGTTGAATGATAAGTCAATAAAGCAATGCATGTGTTTGGCCCTGGGATGAAGGCCAAAGAGGCAAGACTCAGGGCTGGGTGTCAGTGCCTGGCCTGATAGGTCTGCTATAGTGGCTGTAATCTCAACACATGTCCATTGTAGAGCGCTACAGTCCCAAACCATATGATAAAACCCGGCGTCCGTCAGTTTGCATCTCAGGTATTTTGGCATAGAAGTGGGATATAGTCATTTAATACGTTGGGGAGGGAAGATGTGCCTGGTGCATATAGTCAAATTACATGAAATGGAATTGAGGATTCAGGGATACTTCTTTTATGCTCTGGAGTGCTTGTGACTAGGCTTTACTATACAAAGGAAGGTTGGAGAAGTGCTCATTTAATCAGGCCCATGCTTTGCTTACGTCAGCCAGGTTGCAAGACAGCTGGGCCTCATGTATGGTCGAGACGGTGCGGTGCACGCCACCATGTGTATGGAGTACCTGGAGGAGAGGTGATTGCGGCAGTTCCACCTCTTCAGCGCCCCCACATGATTCTCACAGTAAAATCAATGGCTTGATATGTTAAGAAATGACCTACCATTATATTGTATGTTTCCACTATGGCCGTGAAGGACATTAGGATGCCATCCTGGAATAGATCACTCTGAGAGTCAATCCCTACAATATCCCATGGTGTCAGGGCAACCTAACCAGCCAGCCCCCATATACCTGGTAGATGATCCAGTGTGATCAGAGGTGAGTATGGCATGATGGGCTTCTGACCATGTACCATCACTGGCTAGCACATCTTTGCCATCGTCATGAGGCTCAAGCCCCTTTGGGGTGGGCAAATATGGTCCGATAGCCAAGTATAGACACCCACTGCACCAAGCCTAGAGCAGACAGCAGTGCACCTAGCAGTGGGTTGAGCATCCAGCCAGCTGGGCTGCCGCATAATATAATTCAAAATTAGGAGCACCCATTCTATCTTCAAGGAGTGGGCATTGTGCAATGGATTGTGAAACCCGCCATTGTCCTGTGCCCCACACCAAGTTCAAGAGAAGGCCATGTAACTCCTGAAAGAACCTCTTGGGAAGCACTATCAGCAAAGTGGCAAAAATTACAGTAGATGGAGAAGGACTATCTTATTAGCAATTGCCACCCGTCCCATTGGAGAAAGAGGGAGTGAACAGCAAAAGTGGAGGGAGCCGCTTATCAATCGGACTGCTCTCCCCACATTGCCCTTCTCTAGGGATCGATCAGTATGAAAAATCTGGACATGGAGGTATTTGAACTTGTCATGACACCACTGAAGGTGGTGTTTTAGAGAGGCATCTCTGTGAGGTTCCAGAGTGGGCATGAGAGGAAACAAGCAGGATTTGGGCCAGCTGACCCTGAGGCCAGACCCAGTCCCAAATTCATCCAACAGGCTCATTAGTCCCAGCAACGAGGTCTCAACGTCACACAGGTAAACAAGCGCATCATCTGCATGGAGAGCTATTATGTGATGGATGTTGAGTTCCGGGATTCTTTAATCCTGCACCCGCAACTACAAGTGGCAAGCCAATGGCTCCATAGCAACCGCAGAGAGCAACGGAGACAGTGGGCAACCTTCCCTTGTGCCTCTCAAGATAGGAAAGCTCTCCGATATCAGTTGTCCCGTTCTCACTCTGGCCACCGGGTCTGAGTGTAAAGTACATATCCATCCCATAAACCCTGCCCAAAAACCATGTGGTGCAGGGTAGTCAACAAGAAGGCCTTCTTGATGTCGAGACACTGCAGCCCTCTTATACACCCCTGGGGATCTATCATGTATAATCCATAGAAGGCGATTGATGTTAAGAAAGGTGCTACGACCTGGAATAAAACCAGATTGATCTTCAGGGACCAAGGCACTGTTCACTGGGAGTAATCTGTTGGCGAGCACTTTACAGAAAACTTTGCAGTCATGGTTTAAGAGGGACAGTGGGCGATAAGACCATATGTCGAAGGGATCTCATCCCTGTTTAGGAAGGACAAACTATTAGTCCAGTAGCCAGCCGTGAGAGCGGACCTCATTGAACACCTCTAGGAGGGTTTGAGTGAGCTGAGCAAAGAATGTGGCATGATACTTGACAGCCAACCCATCTGTGCCTGGAGTCTTGCTCCTGGCTACTTGGGCAATAGCCATTTTGATCACTTCCAGCTGAACGGGTTATTCCAGATCCGCCTTCCTGAGTGGGGACAAGGGGGGCATTGGGAGTTTGGACAGAAATCCCTCTAATAATTCAGGGTTGGGAGGAGTCACAGTCCCATAGAGGGTGAGATGAAAGTAACAGAATATATTGTTGATATCAGCCTGTGTCATGGCCAGTGAACCATCATTGCGCTGAATTGTTCAGATTGGGGTGTGTTGCTGGATTGCCTTAACTAGCTGCGGTAACAATCAACCTGAATGGTCCCCCTCTGCAGGCTGCCTGGTTAGCTGATATTTGTAGTGGTGTCTGCTCAGTCTTGTAGCCTCTCTGTATTGCATGTGCAAGTGCCAGAGACGCTCGCTCCCTGCACCCTGTGTGGCCACTGTTTTCTTTAAGCAATGCAATTCCTCCTCTATCTTCGATAAGTCATTGTGTAGTGTGTGCCGAAACCCCCAGGTAGCAGTAAAGCAACATCCCTGTGCTACCAGCTTGTGTGCATTCCTTTTTTGTAGCTCAGAGTGGAGTTGATCCCTCAGTCAAAGTACTGAGTTAGGCATGCAGAGAGGTCCTCCATTAAGGGAGCATCTAGCACTGCTTCAGTTTGCAAGTGCCAGGTAGGGATACATGCACGTGGCCTACAACGCAGCAAGACTACCTGCAGAGGGCAGTGGTCTGAAAGCGCATGGGCCAGGTATCCTGACCAAGTGATCATTGGCCCCAGTTGATCAGTACAAAGGACCACATCAAGTCTGGTGTAGAGATTGTGGATCGGCAAGTAAAATGAGTATTCACGGTCTGTCGGGGGACCCAGGTGCCATACATCATGCAGGTGCCTCTGTGTCAGCCACTGACAAAAATACTGCGTTATCCCAGTCCCCGCCATGCCCCTCAAGGGGGCTGTAGAGCAGTCCAGTGATACATCCAGTACATAATTAAAGTCCCTACCCCAGGATCATGGAAGAGTGCAGGTGTAAGCTTATCAAAAAAGTGTATTTGATAGGTATTGGGATTGTAAATCCCCACAAGTGTTAGTTGTGTCCCAATCAGGCAGCCCTCCGAGATCACTTCTCCCCCCTCAGCATCTGCGCTATGACGCTCCGCCATGTATGGGTCCCCAGTACATTTCAGATGAGCATGCCGTCCACATACCCAGAGGAGGATGTACCATACACCTGTCCCCTCCATTTAGCAGACTTTCTGAAGTTCCGTAGCTGTTAAGTGTGTTTCTTATAATATAGCAATGTTTGTGTGCCGGTGCTTGAGGTAGGCATGGACACGTTAGTGCTTAATTGGGTTTGCCATGCAGTGCATGTTCTACGTCACCACACTGTATTGTGGGAGAAGAGTGTCAGTGCATGCCCATGATGAAGTGTTACAAGTGGTGTATCTAGTGTCGAATCGTGATGCGTATGTTGTGCATGACATTCATGCATGATTGTTTGATGACAAATTCCTTGTTGCCCTCCCCCTCACAATTTCTCCCCAAGGACCTTTGTATAATGTACTGTCTTCCGAAAAACAAATGTAAAGTAGCAAACAGAGCGTAGCAAACATGTCTACATAGGTCAGATGAAGTATGAGTCCCTGGCCAAATGCCCCAAAAGCGCAACCATGAAACAGATAAATAGTCTAACAGGCAAAACATGTTCATTTTAGATTTACTATGTGGAGCGTGGAATTGTTAATGGTCACTGTTTACATGATGTGGGCCCATATCGGAGGGTATGGTATCCAGCACTTTCAATCAATGTGGCTCACCTTCGGGGAGATAAAATCCAACAGCAATCAAACCTCACCAGGCCACTAGCATTGTAGTCAGGAGGATCCAACTTACAAGTCATCTGCCGATCACAAGGTGAACCTCGGGCCCCTAGGAGTGCAGCCGTCAACGAAAAAGAGCCACCCGAGTCTGACCTTGACTCTGATAGGTGTTCAGAGTATAGAGGTGCAAAGAAGTTCACGCTGTGGAGTGAAGCTTCAGAAACCACTCTGACCTTCTCTCTCACCACTTGATCCTTGGCTGGTTTCGCCTTGATGGATCTATGTTTGCGCCATCTAGACTTGGGTGCCAGGCAGTCTCCAGCACTCGCATCCTCAGGTGGATTGTGCACCAATCCCTTAACATGAAGCCAGGTTCATACTTCCTCTGCTGAAAGGAAGATGTGGGTCGTGTTCCCATCGACCACTCTGAGTTTTGCTGGAAACAAAAGTGCATACTTAAATTCCAACTCGAAGAGACACTGTTTAACTTTGAAGTAAGAACACTGCATTTCCATCGTGAAATCAGGATACCCCATGATTGTTGCATTTCCATAGTGCCAGAGGCCCTTGATACGATACAGGTGCAGCAGTAAATCACAGTTTCCGTACTTAAAGAGACGGGCTATGATGGGACGTGGTGGGGCACCTGGGGGGGTGGGGATCTGTCTGGTATCCAATGTGCTTGCTCACTGGAGAAGTATTTTGGCACATTGTCGGCACGAACCATCTTCGCCAGTCATTCCTCAATGAATAATTCCACGCTGTTGCCCTTCTAGTGCTCAGGAAATCCCAGGTGACAGAAGTTATTGGATCAAGACAGCCCCTCTGCGCCTTCCGTTCTGCGGTGTAGGCTGGCCTCCTCCTCCTTCATTGTCTTCTGTTGCTCCTGTAGATCTTGTACCGTCTGCCAGGGTGGACTCTGTATCATTCACCCTTTTCATCAGCTTGCGGTGGTCAGCTTGCAACAAAATCACATCCGGTGAGACAGTGTCAATGCGCGCCTCCCAGGAAGTTTGTTTCCAAAATGGCCTGTAGCACCTTGTCAAGCTGAGTGGAATGGTTTCAAGAGTTCCTTTGAGGTGTTGTAGGCTATTGAAGTTCCTGTCTGCAGGTGCGGAGGCCGTTGTCCTCTCCCCAGCACCAGTGGGCAATGATTTGGCCGTCTTAGACTTACTTCCCCATCATCGTTAACTATTCTGGGCAATCCCAGAGTTGGCAAAGGATCAACAATTGTAGCGGGCTTCTGACAGTCGCAACAGCTGCACATGCTCCTGAGTTCACTGGATAGATCAGGTGTATGTATGCACTGCAGGGCAATCTAGATGTATGCCATCAAAGGAGACCATAATTGGATCAACCAAGATGATCTTCCCTTTGTGTGAGGGCTCCCGTAGCTTTGGGCATAGAGTGCCAGGCGTGAAGCTGGAGGAAGGTCGCCCAGCGCCATGTTTAGTCCAGGTGCCCCAGTACCATCCCAGGCAGAAAAGGCACAATCTGCAAATGGAAGGCCTCATGATCCTCTAGGGTGACTGCCTGATGCATGCCCCCATAAACCGGCGCAAGTAGGGGGCCATGGAGCGATGGGCTGGTGGTGCCACTCCAGAGAACCACAGAGAGAGGCTCCGTGCTAGGTAATAGCGCCGAGCCGCCATAGGCAAAAGTTCTGTTCTTGATGTTACCAGTGAGTGGGTAGGTCTAGGGCAGGAGGATTATCACTCCATGTCCTCTATTTGTGTGAGCTTGGAGGACTTCAGATCAACAGTCGGTACTCACCTGTCTCCAACTGTGGCAGGCCAGCAAGAAGACAAAAGGCCCCCAGTCTCCCAATCAGAGAACACAACCCTCTCAGGCATCTGGGAAACGTGAGTTGCCTACAACCAGGGATAAGGAGCAGTGATGGAGGGCTAGGTGGGGAGACACTGGCTCATTGGGTACACAGTGCCCAGGTGGAGGAGTTTGAGGGTTGTCTGTGTTCCACACAACTATGGCCATGTGTTCTTATTAATGCGCAGTCAACACGCGATCAAAGCCCCTGTCCGGCAATCAGTGGTGTGCTGCATGGGACGGTGATTTCAAAACCAATTGAGGGCAGAGCAGATGACCTACACATGTGTGGAATGGCAGTTCTGGAGGAGGCCTGCTGTTACCGCAGTCACTCTGAGACCAGCTGTGATGAGGCCTATGTGGAGTGCGGCAGGCGCAGAGTCACGTGCAATTGGAGTGTCCCCCTCTAGGAGTGACAGAGGCACGAGTCCATGCGGAGCGGGCAATGTTCCGTAGAGAGGCCAGTGTTCTTCAGGGGGGCTTTTGGTCAGTGCTTGCAGTTGCACCCTCACCGGTTGTGTTGGATGGCCATGTCGGTCTCTAGAGTAGAGTGTCACTGCTCAAAGTCCCGGTTGCACCCAGCAAGCGGGTTCAGAGCACCGGTGAGACAGGTTCACTCCATTGATGGGGGGTGGGTAGCCATGCTGCAGCAGCAGAAGGGGCCCCTCGCTCACCTCCAGCTGTCACAGGGGCACTTGGTCTGATTTACTCCCGCAAACTCGGGCCTGGTCTCCTTGCGGTAGGCCCCGTGGTGATCCGTGCACTAGCAGGTCTCGGTGTCACTCAGCCGGTCAACAATGATTATTTAGGGCCCCCGATGGTAAGGCCAAATACAGTGGATAGTGGATATAAGGTGCAATCAGGGCCAGATGGGCAGGATTGTACCTTGCAAGATATTATCCTTCCAATTCATAGGCAGTGCCAGGTTCTCCACTGAATCCTTGTCCAACTCCTCATCATTATCAATGTCCATATCCTCCTCTTCAGGGGACCTCATGTGCTGCATCCCTAGCGTCTTTCCAGGCTCTCAGCACCTTTCACCGCTCTTCCTTCTTGGTGAAGCCATGGTAGAAACCCCAAATGCCTTGCAAATATCCTGAAGCTGGGTCACTGTATAGATCTCCAGCTCAGACAACTCAAAATCCAAGTTTGCAGGTCCAGATGCATTTGTGGTACCTCCAATCAGAGACATGATTTATATAGATAAAAAATGCCAATCAGGGAGAAAATTAAAATAAAAAATGCCAATTAGATAGAGAAAGAAATGCCAATTGGGATCAAAGACAACTGGTTTGATTTGGTCTAGATTCTAGTGGTAGTGTATACCAAATTACTGCAAGGTAGTGCACCAGCACAAGTCCTACCCTCACCATTGATCACTAATGTTAGAAATTGGGTCTCTAGTTGGCAGAGGAATGCACCTTATCCAAGTAGGGATCACAGTACTAGTCAGGGTAAGTTAGATACACAACCTAAAATAACCTTTGCTCAACCTCTGGTAGCTTGGCACAAATCAGGCTTTAATTAAGAATCAATGCAATACTTTAATTACAGAAAACGTATTGAAAAAACATCATAAAAAGACTCCACACCATTTTAGACAAATAGAGAATAGTCATCTGAGTAAAACAAGATCAAACAACAAAAATCCAATAGGTAGAACTCGGGATATTAATTTTAAAAGTCAATAGCTCTGAAAGGTTACTTGAGGTCACGCTAGATTAGGATAAATCCAAAGTTCAGGCCAATAGCAATGGAAGGCAGGCCGGCTATAGGACCCAAGCAGGGCCCACTGAAATGTACCTTGGATGGAGCAAGTGTCGGCGTCAAAGACTTGATGTATCAGTTCCGATCCACCCAGTAAGATTGATGTGTTGTCGCTGAGCCTCACAGTCAGGTCCTGCATTGGTATCAAAACCCTTTCAATGTAGGCAATGCATCATCAACGAGTTGTGGAGCGACGTCCTTGGATCGGTGCTCAATCGAACCTGTCATAGAAGATGTCATCAGTGATGTAATATCTGCATGGTGAGGGCACAAGTTATTTTTACCTGAGGGCACAAATTATAGTTACTTGAAATAACTCTGACTGTAGCAGCTGAATTTCTATGGTTTTATGTGTGTGAAATCTGAACCTAACTATTACGTCTCTGTAGCCTTTGTTTTTTTTTGTCAATTTCTAAGTTGTATAATTCTATTTCTTAACTATAATGTCCCTGCAACCTTTGTTATTTTTCAGTGAATTTCAAAGTTTTTTTTAACATTAAGGCCCTCATTACAACCCTGGCGGTAAATCCTGCTTACCGCCGTGCAGAAGACCGCCAACATACCGCTGCGGCCGCGGAATTCTGCTACAGGTATTATGACCCACAGCCCAGAATCCGGCACAATACAGGCACCCACACAAGTCCGCCACACCAAAGGTCAGTGATAAACTGGCAATACCAAAACCCATACCGTCACGCCAACAAGAATACGCCCACACTATCACGACCCACGAATCAACGCAGCGGTCTTGTAACCGCAGTAATCTATTGGATGTACATACCGCCGTGCTCAACATACACACACCTGATACACATACACACACCACACCCACACACACAATCCAATATAAAGCACACACCCACATCACCCACAAACCCTTACTACCTGAAATTTGAAAGTAGGACAGAAAGTGACATGACCTAAAACAACACCAGCATCCACAAACACACAACACCATCACTTACACAACATCCACGCACCTCAAGCAACACACACCAACACACACCCTCACACATCACAACAGACACCACCTCACACATCACCTACACCACATCATGGCACCTCAACGACACCCCAGGTTCCCTGAGGAGGAACTCAGGGTAATGGTGGAGGAAATTGTCTGAGTAGAGCCACAGCTATTCGGATCACAGGTACAGCAGACATCCATTGCAAGGAAGATAGAGCTATGGTGCAGAATTGTCAACAGGGTCAACGCAGTGGGACAGCATCCAAGAACTAGGGATGACATCAAAAAGAGGTGGAAAGACCTACTGGGGAAGGTGCGTTCAGTGGTCTCCAGACACCAAATTGCTGTACAGAGGACTGGCGGTGGACCCCCACCTCCTCCCCCACAACTAACAACATGGGAGGAGAAAGTCTTGGCAACACTACATCCTGAGGGCCTCGCAGGATTAGCAGGAGGACTGTACTCTGGTAAGGTAAATCTTTACTACCTTATCCTCCCCACCCCACCTGCATGCCATCACATACTCCCACCCTCACCCTCACACCCATCACCCCAACAACCCACAGATACGCCACCACCATAATCCACACATCCCAAAACTAAGCCCTGCATGTAACACCAATGCATGGACACCCTTCACCCAAGCATGTCCACTACAGAGACTCACTCATGCCCCAAAATCACCAATCACACAAGGACCAAGCCAATAATGCAAGCACTGGAGTAGAGGGACAACCACCCATTGCACATGATTGCAAACACAGATACAATAATTATGCATTTACACCCCAACAGGACCCCTACCCAACGTCACCAGACAGGAGGTGCCAGACATATCCAGTCCCCCCACAGAAGAGGCCCACAGTGATGACAGCAGCTCTGCATGCCTGGATCAAGATGACCAGCCCGCCCCATCTGGGACCTCCGGACAGTCGGTTCCCCTGATACTATCAGAAGCCACCACAGAGCCTCCCCCTCAGGAAACACCAGCACAGCACCGACCCAGCGGGCCCATCCCTCTGTCCCCAGGTCACGTCAATCATCAGTGTGTCCACCACTACAGGGAACCCAGGCAAACCTACCAACCCAAGAAAATCAGGGACCTGGGAGCAGTGGCAGTAGGCACACGGTTCAGGAGACAGAGGCACAGGATAACAGGGAAACTGGGAGGACTGCTGTGCGGCAGGGGGAGGACAGGACCAGGGAACCCACTTTCCACGAGGCACTCTCCAACATCATGGGAGGTTACCATAATTCCCAGGAGACTATGGCAACGGTACTCACCAAGTTTCAGGAGACCCAGCGGCTGCAGGAGGAACACTACCTTGGGATCAGGGAGTACTTGAAGTCTATTAACACCAACCTGGTCACCATTGCAGGGGTGCTGGCAGACCTTGTCAACACCAGGAGGGACACAGTGGCACAACAAGGGGCCCCTGACACTAGCCTGGATGATGAACAGCCCTCCACCTCCGCCAGCGATAGTGGACAGGACGCACCGCCACAGGAGCAACAGGACACCAGCACCATACCCCCTACAGATGGAGAACCACCCCGCAAACGGTCCCTGAGATACAGGAACAAGACAGAGAGCAGGAAATAAGACCCCCCTGAATGTCACCCTTCTGTCCCACTATGTCACCCTGCCCATCCTTAAACTGCCATTGCTCCACTTCCTATGCCCCTTTGGACAATGCACCTGTGAAACAAATAGACTGGACTCTACCATGGATATTCCTCCACCATCACCCCAGCACATTTTACAACCGCCTCCACTTATTAGCACAGGAATAAACACACTTAAGTCACAAAACTATCTGGAGTCAGTCTGTGCTTTTACAAATGTGTAATTGCAATATCTATGGAATATAGCAATGTCAATTTACTTGTTCACATACCAATGTAACACAGCTGTAGGCCAGCAGTGAACATAGCAGAGGGCACAAAGTGGGCCCAGATCTGTGAAATGGAAAGGCAAAGTGACAAGACAGGGTCAATACACGAAAAGAAAATGACAGACATATGCTAGCTCAAACAATAGAATGAGATGTGGGAAGCAGTGACATCTTCTTACCTTTGTCTCACTGGAAGTATTGCATGATGATGTTGTTTCTGTTGTCGATATCCTCTTCTTCTGCCTCCTCTTCTTCACTGTCCACAGGCTCCACAGCTGCCACAAGACCACCATCTGGCCCATCCTCCTGCAGAAAAGACACCTGGCATCGCAAAGCCAGGTTGTGCAGCATACAGCAGGCCACGATTATCTGGCACACCTTCTTTGGTGAGTAGTATAGGGAGCCACCTGTCAGATGGAGGCACCCGAATCTGGCCTTTAGGAGGCCGAACGTGCATTCGATCACCCTCCTAATTCGCCCATGTGCCTCATTGTAGCCTTCCTCTGCCCTTGTCCTGGGATTCCTCACTGGGGTCAGTAGCCATGACAGGTTGGGGTAACCAGAGTCACCTGCAAATGTCGAGGGACAACTATTAGACACACACTAACCCTAAGGGACAGCCCCATACCCAGACACCTATGTCAACTGCATTGGGACCTTTGCCTCACCTATTAGCCACACACGGTGTCTCTGGAGCTGCCCCATCAAATAAGGGATGCTGATATTCCTCAAAATGTAAGCGTCATGCACATGGGAAATGTATTGGTCTGCCAAACACACCATCTGCACATTCATAGAATGGTAGCTCTTCCGGTTTCTGTACACCTGTTCATTTTTGCGGGGTGTACAAATGCCACATGTGTACCATCAATGGCACCAATGATGTTGCCGATATGTCCCAGGGCATAAAAGTCACATCTCACTGTGGGCAAATCTTCCACCTGAGGGAACACAATGTAGCTGCGCATGTGTTTCAGCAGGGCAGTCAACACTCTGGACAACACGTTAGAGAACATTGGCTGGGACATCCCTGATGCCATGGCCACTGTTGTTTGAAAAGACCCACTGGACAGGAAATGGAGTACAGACAGGACCTGCACTAGAGGGGGGATTCCTGTGGGATGGCAGATAGCTGACATCAGGTACGGCTCCAACTGGGCATACAGTTCCTGAATTGTTGCACGATCAAGTCTGTATGTGACCAGGATGTGTCGCACTTCCATTGTCAATAGGTCCACCAGGGGTCTGTACACAAGAGGATGCCGCAATCTCAACACCTGCCCCAGCGGACGTGCCCTATGGAGGAGAACAGCGAGCAGAGAGTCATCCAACACTGAGATATCACAATGTCTTATTTTCAGAAACGTTATTAATCCGCAGTGTGCCGGTATCTGTCTATATTCCCAGCCTAGATAGGTGTGACGCAGTTAACATCCATCCCATGTGGCCTCCTGGAATGGCAGCTTCCTGACCTGTAAGGTGGGACAAGGGGATATGAGGTAACTGCGCTGGCGTTGTACACCGTCGCGGTGGGCGGTCGAAGACCGCGGTGCAATTCTGCATTGGTTAACATTGGGCCCTATGGGTCTCATGTGCCAATGACGATGTACACCAGCGGTGACGGTACACACTGCCGCGGACATGACCGCCATTTTCTGTCTGTTCACTCACTTGATACCTGACCTTCAACAGGAGAGGACCTACACTGCAAGTGCAGCTGTGACCTCAGTCTGGAAGCGACGGTGGCTCGTGTCTGGGGAAAGGGCCCCTGCCTTCGCTTCGGAGGAGTTGGAGAAACTAGTTGATGGGGTCCTCCCCCAGTACACGCAACTGTACGATCCTCTAGACAAACAGGTGAGCATGCTGTGAGCATGCTGCATGGGCAATGCCTGTTTTGAGTGGTGTGGATGGAAGATACATGGGGGGGTGAGGCCTGCATGTGCGGATGGTGAGTGTATGTGCGTCAGGGCAAGGGTGGGAACTGGGGGGAAATGAGTATGAAGGTTCGGATGGGTAAGTAATTTCCTTTCCCCCTATACCATTCCTATAGGTCAGCACCCAACAGAAGAAGGGTATTTGGTGTGACATCGCCAAGGACGTCCGGACCCTGGGGGTCTACCACAGACGGAACACCCACTGCCGTAAAAGATGGGAGGACCTGCGCCGCTGGAGCAAGAAGATGGCGGAGGCCCAGTTGGGGCTGGCTTCCCAACGTGGGAGGGGTGCCCGTCGCACCATGACCCCCCTGATGTTCCGGATCCTGGCGGTGGCGTATTCTCAGTTGGATGGGCGCTTGAGGGCATCACAAGGGCATCACAAGGGGGTGAGTACACTCTCATTCAGCTGACTCTGCGTGCATTACGAGGTGTCTGGGTGGGGGAGGTGGGCAGTGGGTTCCCCTAGGCCAGGGCGAACTTGGTAGGCAAGGCCCCTTGTGAGGTAGGCTATGTGGCACCCCACCCCACTAGTGGTAAAAGCTATCTACACCTAGTCAGGCTCCTGTGACTTCCAGGTGTCCAGCAATTGGTCTTAGGCCTCGTACCCCATAGTCAGCTGAAATTTCTAGGAACTGTTATTGCATGGCGTAGTGCAGAGGGCTGCTCCATGTGTCCGCCAACGGTATTGGTGTTGCATGCACTGAATATGTCTTTCATCTGTCTTTCTCCCCCTTTTTGTGGTCTCCCTGTTCTTGTGTGCAATCGCATCATCAGGCGGAGGAGCATTGGCACCGTAGCAGGAGGGAGCTGCAACCCACTTGGTCCTGGAGGACGAAACAACTGAGTCTGAAGCCACCAGTGGGACGGAGGGCGAGGGCAGCTCAACGGCGGGGACAGGAGAAGACAGCAGTGACAGCGATTCCTCCTCTGATGGGAGCTCCCTTGTGGTGGCGGGCACCTCTGTGACCACCGCATCAACAGGTACAGCTGCCACCCCCCTACCAGCACCGCCCTCCCAGCAGCGTGTGTCCTGTGCCCGCTCACCCAGGAGGGTGGGCATCTCCTTTGCCCCAGGCACCTCAGGCCCTGTCCCAGTCAGCCCTGCTACCCTCAGTGAGGAGGCTATTGACCTCCTGACATCCCTCACTATTGGACAATCTACCATTGTGAATGCCATCCAGGGTGTACAGAGACATTTGCAACAAACAAATGCATACATGGCGCGCATTCATTCTGGCCAGGCAGCCCAACAGAGAGCATTTCAGGCTCTGGCCTCAGCACTGATGGCAGCCATTGTCCCTGTGTCCAGCCTCCCCCCCCAACTTCCTCCACCCAGACCCAATCCCCTGTACCTCAGCCTATCCCAAGCACACCATCAGACCAGCATGCTCACTCATCAACACACAAGAGTGACTCAGGTAAACATAAGCACCACACATCCCACAGGCACTCACACAAGCACCATCCCCATCTAGACACAGCAACATCCACTGCCTCCACTGTGTCCCCCTACTCCATCTCCTCCTCCTCCCTCCCTGTCTCGTCTCCATTCACACCTGCATGCACTATATCCTCAGCCACTGCCTACATCACCAGCACACCCATCACCACACACCGCTCACGTGCACTCACCACCCCATTACCATTCACACATCCCCAGTGTCCTCTCCCAGTGTGTCAGTGAGCCCTCCTCCTAAAGTACACACACGCGGGCACACACCCACCCAACAGCCATCCACCTCACAACAGCCTCCTGCCCATGCACCTTCACCCAAATTCAGCAGACATACACCTCCTACAACCACTACCTCTTCCTCCACTCCCAAACCCCCTCCATCTTCCCGTCCCAGTGTGTCTAAGAAACTCTTCCTGGCTAACATTGACCTCTTCCCTACACCTCCCCCCCGTCCTTCCCCTAGGGCCAGGCTTTCCAGGTCCCAGCCCAGCACCTCAGCCACCAAATCCCCAGGCACAGTGGTGCCAGCAACTGCAGGGTCATCGAGTGAGCCACACATCATGGCTGCCAGTGTGCCACATAGCGAGGGCAAGGACATTCCGCCACCTGCCAAGCTGAAAAAGGTGCCCACATCCCAGAGGGAGAAGCCGAAAGTACCAGCCTCCAAGGGCTCAGCAAAAACCAAAGGGGATAGTGGCAAGATAACTGCGGCACCATCAAAGCTGGGGAAGGGCCAACAGCTGAAGAGCAGGTCAGGAGAGGGCATGGTGGCACCGACTGAGGGACCAGTGTCACACTTTCACGACCACGCCAACCTGTACGGCGGCGAACACCGCTAGCTGCCCCGCCACCACAACCGCCACCTGCACTGCCACCTGCACAGCCCCCCCGACACGTCTAAAGCCTCTCTGACAGTCCTCAGCCTCTTCCCCAGGGGGCAGCCGTCCGAGGCTGCAGGAGACGTCCTGCTGTGTCCCTCTCCAGGTGCTGACCCATGAACCGCCGCCAGCACTGCCGCAAGCACCGCCACAACAGACACCGCCGCAAGCTCTGCCGCGACAGACACTGCTGCAAGCACCGCCACCTGCACCGCCCGGCACATCTACAGCCTCAGCGACAGTCCCCAGCCTCTTCCCCAGTAGGCAGCCCTCCGAGGCTGCAGGAGATGTCCTGCTGTGTCCCTCTGCAGGTGCTGACCCATGCACCTCTGCCAGCACCGCCGCCAGCACCGCCGCCAGCACCGCCGCAACAGACACTGCCGCAAGCACCGCCACCAGCCCCGTGGCATCCTCGGACACATGCACCACCGCTGACATGGCTACCATCCCCAGTGGTCAGTCCTCTGAGGCTGGAGGAGAGTTCCTGGACCCTTGGCAGCTTCCATGAGGCATTTCTTCCATCACTATGGCGTATCATGCTACCTGAACCTCGCAAATCTCGTGGCACGCACACCCAGGTGAGGGAATTGTACCGGCCACACTGCATGTGGAGCACTCTGGGCACCATGTCCCCTCCAGAACCAGTGGAGTATCACATCCACTACCTCAGTCCTTGGCAGGATGAAGCACTATGGGCACCAGGCCCCCTCCAGAACCAGTGGAGTATCACATCCACTACCTCAGTCCTTGGCAGGATGAAGCACTCTGGGCACCATGCCCCCTCCAGGACCAGTGGAGTATCACATCCACTACCTCAGTCCTTGGCAGGATGAAGCACTCTGGGCACCAGGCCCCCTCCAGGACCAGTGGAGTATCACATCCACTACCTCAGTCCTTGGCAGGATGAAGCACTCTGGGCACAAAGCCCCCTCCAGAACTAGTGGAGACTGTTATCCACTTGAGAGACTGTGGCTTTGCACTCCCCAGGATAAAGCAGTGGGCAACCCACCCACTGGAGAGACTTGAGAGACTGTGGCTTTGCACTCCCCAGGATAAAGCAGTGGGCAAACCACCCACTGGAGAGACTTGAGAGACTGTGGCTTTGCACTCCCCAGGATATCTCAATGGGCATGGAGCCCCCTCGTGCAGCAGTGGCGTCGTGCATTCATCAGGCTGAGGTGCCCCCCTCCCCCTCCTCCTGAGGTGCCTGTATATTTTCGATCTGATGCCCCAGCAGTGTTCTCTCCGTTTCCAGTCAGGTATCATGTGTGGGCCTCGCCCATGCATTTTGGGCCCAGTGGTCCACGGACAATGATTAGTACACTATCCGGACTTGTGTAGTTGGTGTACATATTTGTATATACTGAATTTTTAATTTTGACTAATGGATTTTTAATGATTACAATGGTTACAATAATTTCCTTTTGTCCTTGCGTTCTTCCAGGGGGCAAGGGGGTGTATATGTAATGTTGCTGCATGTATTGGTGTGTATGTTGTTGTGTGTGAGGGTGAGGGTGGGGGTGTTGCGTGTTGCGTGTGTGTGTCACTCTCTTTCCTCCCCCTGTGTTGTAGGTGCAGTACTCACCATGGTCGCCGCTGCCGCCGTTCGTACTCCTGGTAAAAGGAGAGGTAAACCAACATGGGCAGTACATGTAGTTTGGGCTCCATGGCATCCTGGTTCCTCGTTGGGTGTCGAGAGGTGAGTGGTTTCCCACTCAGTAAAAGGTGATTTCTGGCAGCCTTACGCATGAACTCTAGATTGCGACATCTCAGGGGAGTCATGGTGGAACTGAAGTTACCCTTTTCTCACATTAGTAATAAGTCTTAGTCACACACAGGCAATGAAGGACATGCAGGAAAGTTTTCGATATATTCATTGAAATGACTGCAATCTATGGTAAAATGCATGAGCTACAATGAATTAGAATGATGAACAATAAAAGTAACATGATTGTGAAGACGAAAGTCATGAATACAAAGACTCCCACCATTTTGCATTAACATGAAATGCAAAATCCCTAGCTTAGAGAACCTGTTCCCTAACCTAATGAGAGCTAGGTATGATAAACCTAATCTGCCAATACTTGGTCCATGTGAAGCGCCCCCCAACCCTCGGCACCTTTGAATAAGGTCTCTAGGTCAGACTCTGTGGTGACACAAAGGCTTAGTTCTGCAGCGAGGTGATGTGCAGCATAGATGGCATAGATGACATCTGAAACGAATCCCTCTGATAACCTTGTCTGTGTGAGCTGCATGTATACAGATCTTGTGGGACCCCTGACTTAGGAATGTTCCCAAAAGATTGATAAGGAGGCAGACTTGTGGCTGCAATTATGTAAACAATGACCGGCAAGTGCACCTTATGTTCCTGTCACATGCAAGTGAGCAAGGGACATGTTGTGAATACCTATGTACATCACTTGATTTTCATGCTGATAGTGACGCCTTCACAGTGTGGCACTGATAATGCAAATCAAAAAAATGTTCTAACTATAAACAATGTCAGCCACCTTAGAGGAAATAATAAAATAAATGGACTAAGACAGAGCAAGCTAAGTAGGTTAAAATTCAGTAGGTGACGGGGCACGGCCAGCAAGCCAAAGGCTAAGCTAATCTCCTGAGTCCCAATAAAAGCTTAATTGGATTCACTACACCCTCTGTTGTCTGTGTTCATGCACCTGCCCCCTGATGTCCTTGCCCACTCCTCCTGCCCTCCATTGTCCAATTCAATGCCCCGTAATTGCCCTCCTACTTAGCTTTTGTGCTTAGCTTGCTGCCCCTGCCCTCCTTCCCCCTGCCCTCCGATGTCTGTGTGTATGCCCCTGCTCCCTCCTTTTTGACCACCATGTTCCGTGGACCTGCCACTGCCCCTCCTATCTACTCTGAGTGTTTTATTGAGCTGTCACTGTCCCTGACACATGCCTAGCATGGTCAGCTGGCTGCTGCCTGTCCCGGCCTCCTCCACTCTGCCTGTTTGAGTTCCATGCCTCTATCCCCTCCCTCCTGTCCTCCATGGCCCATTTTGCTGCCACTCCCATCTGCCCTCCCTGCCCTATTGTTCTGCCACTGCTCCTCCTGCCTGCCTGACCTGGTCTGTTTTGAAGCCTCTTCCCCTACCCTCCCTTGTCTGTCTCCAGCCACTACCCCTCCCTTCTGTCCTCCATGGCCCTTTGTGCATGCCCCTGCCACCTCCCTCATGCCCACCATGGCCATTGTGCTGCCACTAACCCTCATGCTTGCCATGCAGGGCCTTCTGTGTTGCCACAGACAATCTCTCCTGCCCTGTGTGGCCAGCTTACTGTCCCTTACCCTCCTCCCACCTTCCCCCTGTTGTCTGTGTGTATGTCATTATAATCTCACTGTTGCCTTCCTTGGTGTATTGTGCTTCCACTGCCCATCCTGCCTGCTTTCCATGGTCAGCTTGCTGCTCCTGCCCTGTCCCCTTGCTCTCTGCCCTCTGTTTTCCATGTGCACACCTCTGTCGCCTCCCTCCTACCTTGTCTGGTCCGTTGTCATGCCCCTGCCCCTTCCCTCCTGCCCTTCATGGTTTGTTATGCTGCAACTGTTCCTCCTGTCTGTCCGGTATGGTCAGCTTACTGTCCACTCCCTATTGCTTTTTATGGTCTGTTTTGCTGCTCTGCCGTCCCGCTTGCCCTGTGTGATGTATTGTGCTGGTGCAACCCCTGACGCCAGCCTCGGAAGGTCAGTTTGGCACCCCTGCCCATTTCCCTCCTGACCTCTGTTTTCTATGTCCATGTCCCTACCCCATTCCTCCAGCCATCCGTGATCCAATGTACCATACTTGCCAACATTTTGAACTTGGTAAGAGGGAGATTTTGAGAAAAAAATGTTGTGGAACTGATTTTCCCCATTGACTCACATTGAAAAAGAGGAGATTTTTTAGGCAGGAGACAGATAAAATAAAGCCCTTTTGGGTTTAAAAACATTGTGAGTCCCCTGCCTGAACTCGGTCTGTTGGTATGTATGGTTGTCCTGCCACTGCCTCTTCCATCTGCCCTCAGTGGTCTATTATATTGCCACCGCCTCTCTTGCCTGTCCTGCATGGTTGGTTTGTTGCCCCTTCCCACTTTCAACTGCCCTCCATGGTCTGTTGTGGTGCAAGTGCCCCTCCCGCCTGCCCCGCGTGGTCAATTTGTTGCCTCTGCACCCTCCTCCCAGCCCTCAGTTATCTGAGTCCCTGACCTCTAACTCCAGAGTGTATTCTAATGGACAACTAGATTGCTAACATTCTATATTTATTATAAAAGTGTGCCACATCTGACGTCATCTTGATGTAATCAAAACTGTATTACCTAAAGCATTTCCTTTAGAAATTATACAAATGGGAGGGTCTTATTACTAAAGAAATTATGGTTAGTGCTCTAAAAAACCTAAAATGAGGGCATATTTTTGAGTTTTCAAATAGCAACAAAGCACTTTTAAATTAATTGGTATCTTTATGTTTTTTTTTTATATCCAGTTGCTCACTTCACTATTTCTTACTCTTCGCAGAGAGGATTCAGCATCAACTTGACATCATGTGATTCTGGGCAAGTCACTTAGGTTCTGATTTAAATCCTGACAGAGGGGATAACTGCGTCACAAGCGTGACGGATATTCCGTCCGCCATATTACGATCCCATAATATCCTATGGAAATTGTAATATGGCGGACAGGAAATCCATCACATTTGTAACATAGTAATCCCTCTACCAAGATCTAAATCAGGCCTTTGATCTTCCCATGCCTAAAACCATAATGAATGTGTCCTTCTGTAATGTAACCGATGCCCATGTAAAGTGCTCTAATTCCTCTGGGCCAAGACTGCGTTATATAAAACTGCAAAAATCAAAAAATTATGTGTTTTTTCACACTTCTGCCTCTGGGCTATACTTGGGCTGCATTTGGGTGATATTTGTGTTACATTTAGGCTCTATTTCCACTTCAGTTCCATCAAAAGGACGTTCAGATGTGCCACACCTTTGGGATAAATTTAGGATGTTAGGACTCAAGTTGCTCGTTAGAACACTGTAGCAAAGCAGCTGATCACCAGGGAGTTAACTGGCAGTCTGCTGCTGGTGCTTGAAGTGCATGTTTCAGTCTGCACGCAAGAATGTTGTAATGGTATAGAAGAGGAAGATATTTGAGAACTCACTTAAAACATGTCCTATTTTTTCTTTCTACAGCACTCACCATAATTTCTATGACAAAAGGACTCCCTCATTTTGTTCCTTTTTAATTTAAATGTTTTAAGATTTACCAGTTTGATTCAATCAAGATGGCTTCAAGTGTGCCACACTTTTGTCATAAGTAAGACTATTAGTGCTCTAGTTGTTCTCTAGAACACTCTGGGAGGTTGAAGTAGAACATAAGGGAATAAAAAAATGTCTACCTTATGCAACAAGAGTTTTCATTTCTATTAAGGACCCGGAGGCGAGGATTATGGTTCTCTTTCTTGTCTGTGAAAAAATACAGCAGCCAATCACAACACAATAAATCTGAAAACTACATTTCTCATTTTACCATGACTATCCCTTATCACATGCACCAATCATATCCAATATGTCTCTATAAGTAATGTCGAGTCCATCTTGTGTCCTCTTTCTTTGCGGAACAAACGTCAAATATAACAGATAACCAAAGAGTCAAATGCAGAGTAACATTCCAAAACCTTCAGGCAAAATGAAAGTCACCGATCCACTTCATAACCGATCACAGGCCCAACTTCGAAGAAGGCAAACACCTCCAACAATGGGTTTCCAATTCTTTTTCTCATCATAACCTGGAAATCCAGAAGAAATAAGAAAATCATAATATCCATAATAATAGTAAAACAATAGTATCACAGAATTCAAGTCGAAACTCTCATTGAAAATGCAACACAATACAGGGCGGGCTAACATCATACCATCTGATACACACAATACTTAACTCATATGTAGAGCTGAAATATGCCTCAGGGTGAGATAATTCTTGCCTGCGTGTGCTTAATAGAATTGAAAATTCTTGTTGCGTAAGATAACAAAATATATATTCGATGTCAGGACTGGAGGCACTGGTTATGCTTGCTGATCCACGACAACTGAAGCAATATCCACAATAGGTTTGTAATAGAAAGCTCTGAAAGTTTACTCTGTTGACCAGTCAGCCGCCTTCATAATGTCTTCCAATCTGGACCCTATGACAAAAGATTTAGATGCCATGGCTCCTCTGACTGAATGTGCTCCAAAAATGGAGAAGTCAATTCCAGCCTCTGAAAGCAAACAGCACATCCATCTCACCATAGTGGCAGCTGCCACCAGGTTAAAAGGTTTCTAGAGAGCAATGAGAACATGTCCTTGAGAATCTCTTCTAAATTCATATGCGTTGAGGCATTGCACCACACACAATTTAGAATTTGGGGGAAATACTGGATATGAAATAGTTCTAATGTTAGTCTTAGTCCATCGAGAAAAGGAGAAGGAAACCCCCTCTGGTGAAAAAAACTCTGCCAGCCGAATCCAAAGCACAGATATCTGAAACTCTTTTGCAGGATATGAGGCACAGAAGCATCGTCAGTTTGGCCAATAATTGCTTACGAGAAAGGTATTCATCCTCCGGCCACTTCTCTAGGAAGGACAAAATTATATTAACATCCCAAAAGGGAAGAATATCGGGGCTGTGGTGGTTTAGAAAAGCGAATGCCCCTCATAAGTTTACACACAACCAGGAGCTCACCCACTGGCCTGCCTAAAACCGGTAAGTGACCTGCCAAAATTGGCTAACTACAGTTGTTAACTGACCTATAGGCAAGGCTGGAGGCCGCCAATAAAGCCAGAAGGTTAATCACCAAACTGACATCAGCTTTAAGAGGATCGGAATCCTATTCTGAACACTAATACATCCATCTTCTCCAAGCTGTAACATCGTGCTTATGGATGGCGGATGCCCATGCCAGATTAGTGTAGAAGGAAGCATATGAAGAAATGCCTCGTATTTGCCAACGATTCCTGAAACCCTCCATGCTACTAAGTGTAACTGATCCCTTGAGATCAACGGGTGACGTTTCCCCAAAGGATCCAGTACAAATTGTGCCAGATCGGGATCAGATGTGGAAGGTCGCAAGATAGTTCCAGAGCTATGGGGAACTGTTGCTGTGCACTCTAGAGTGGAGTCACTAAATCATTTCTGCTCACTGACGACGTACCTGTACCAGAAATTTCGGAATTAGGCTGAAAGGAGGAAAACCATAACCCAGATGGATGGACCAATCCTGAAGAAATGCATCCGTGGCTGTCGCCTCTGGCTCGGGTCTCTAGCTAAAATACCTGGGTAACTGGTGATTCAGACGATTAGATCCATTGAGCATGGACCCCACCGGTGATCAAGCTAGTGAAACACTCTAGGGTGCAGCTCCGAAAGAAATCTGGAGTTCCAATCCGCCACCAAGTTCTTCTCTCCCAGAAGATATCTTGCAATCACTGAAATCCGGTGCTGACGGAAAAAGTGCCAAAAATCCTTGCCAATCTCTGCTAATAACCAGGATTTTCACCTCCCAGGTTGTTGACATATCGGACTGCTGAGATGTTGTCAATCCACAGCAGAATGCAACAATCTGTCTGAAGGGGTGGAAGGCTCTTGATCGCAAATGAGTCCACCAGTAACTCCAGACAATTTATGTGGAGTCTGAGTTCTTTCTCTGACCAACGACCCCCTGTGGTCAGGGGTCCACAATGGGCACCCCAGCCCCATCTTCTGGCATCCGATTTGAAAATGACATCCGGTGAGCTGCCTAAAATCGCCCTGCCATTCCAGGCATCCATATGTGCGAGCCACTACATCATCTCTGTCCTCTAATAGGGGCGATTGTTCTGAGTAAGACAACCCCTTTTGGAGATGAGAGATTCTGAGCCTCTGAAGAGCTCTGTAGTGGAGAGGACCCAGAAAGATAGCTTGGATAGATGACACCAAAGGCCCCACCATCTGCGCCAAGGTCCTCAGAGAAATAGACTGTTTGCTCAGAAACAGTTGCAATTCCTTCTTTATACTGAAAACTTTCTACACAGGAAGAATCAATTGGGACTGCACTGAGTCTATCAGGAAATCCATATTTTGAGATGAGATTAGGCACAAATTTGCTTGGGTGATCAGAAATCCAAGATCCTGAAGCAGCTGAAATATCCAAAGAAGGCCAGCACCCCCAGATCTTGCACAAGTAGAATCAGATCGTTGAGGTAAACAATCAACCTCACCCCCCGGGCGCAAAGGAACTCCACCACTGGTCTCATCAGTTTGGTAAAGCACAACGGGGCAGACTAGAGGCCGAAAGCGAGGACTTGGAACTCAAGACATTGGTCAAATTAAAGGAACTGTAGAAATCGCTGATGAGGGGGAAAAAATTGGAATTGTCAGATATGCACCTTTTAGGTCCAAACGGATCATCCAGTCCCCTTCTTGCAGAATATCTCTCAAAATATGGACCCCTTCCATCTTGAAATTCCTGTAAGCTACCCAGGCATTGAATTCCTTTAGATTTAAGACGAGTTGAGATCTCCTTTCTTTCTTGTCCACCAAGAAGATGGGACTGATAAGCTCTGCAGGGTAAGGTGGAAGAGTGGCAGATCACCTCTTTGAGTAAAGGAGATTGTAGTTTGTCTGAAATAACCTCTTGCTCTCGTAGGGAAAAAATGAGTTGGGTGGGAGGGTTTACTTGAGAAGGGGTGTGATAGTACTCGAGTTTGAACCCATGAACCGTCTCTAAGACCCACAGGTCTTTGGTTATCAGTTGCCAATTTAGAACAATCGTATTCTGTCTCCAAAGTTACCTCTGAATATAGAATAATCCTCACCTGAAGTTGATGAGTCTTGAGAGGTTCCCTGCTGACCTCTGCCAGAAGCACTGACGTCCTCCATGACAGGGAGTGGGTTAGAAGGTGGAGTTGGCAAGTTGGCCCTGTCCATAACCACGTCCACAGTATGAGTAGTCACGCTGGAGGCCCTGATGGTAGGAGCAGGCTGATGATCGGCCTCTTGTTCCTCTGGCCCACCGAAAAAGAGTGTTGCGGACAGTTGTGCCTTGTCATTGAGTTGAGCGGGGCAGCAAAGTTGGAAATATCCTTAATAACGAGTGCTCCAAAAAGGAGTCCCTGCACCACTGGACCTGCCTCTGATGAAACTAAATAATTTAGTTGTGAGTCAATCCTCATCAGTATGGAGCAACAGTGTTATTTAGAAATCGCCACATTGGCATTCCCCAGCTGACAAATTGCCCTTTGAGCCCAGCCCTCCAGAATGTGTGGATCAATGGGGGCATTGATCTCCTTGGCCATAAATGCCAGTTTCAGGATTTTTGCAAGGGGTCCGTACAGATCTAAAAACTTATCCTGATAGGACTGCTAGTCTCTGCCGAGTCCCTTCTTTGGGTCCTTCCACCGCCTTCTTCATGAATGTGACCATGATAGGGTCAATACCTGGGGTATCACTAACTTTCTCAGTAACTTAATTCAGGTCTGGGGCATTCTGCATGGAGCCTAAGTCACACTTCCATGTCAAAACCTAACCTGTTGTGGTCTTGAATATATTCTGCTTTTGAGGAGGAGGAGGAGTCCAACTGGAGGACTGAGGATGAATGATCTCCTCTAGATTGAAAGTTAAGACTTTGGGTGTTTTAACAGCCTGATCTTGGGGGTTCTCTGTTCGCCTCCATTTACTGGGACCAGGGTGATCCTCTTGATCACTATTCTATTTGTCAGCACACGAGGCGTCTGAATCTGTAATGTTGGAAGGATCAACTGCGTCATCCCAAGCCTGGGCCTGTGAGACACTTTAGCCGGGGTCCCCTCTGACTGTCGCTGACAGTCGTTCAAAGATCTCTGTATGGGGCAAATTCATAGCTTTTATTTTTCCTTTAGAATTGCAAGACCCGTCTTTAACTGTCCATGGGCACCTTTAGATAGGAAGCCTTGATTCTTTTATGAGGCTCCCCGAATCTTATTAATTGCCATGGCAGGAAAAACAAATCGTGGGGAGGGAGAAAACAATCTTCTGTTCCCGATCGCTGCAGTGTTTGAATGAAGTGCGCGATGATCACGTGCGTGCTCGGAGTCCTGAAATGGGACTAGAAATAGGAATGCAGTTGCATACGCGGCCGCAGCCGGCTCCCACTCCGGAAGGTAAGCTGCGCTCTAACGCAGTCACGGGAGTCCATGGTACTTTCCTAGAAAAGAAAAAGTTCAACACCTGAGACCGATACCAATCACAGTGCTAGCACGACATCACCAAAAAGCTTATGCATCGCGCTCAACATTGCGTCATGTAGAAACATTTGAAAGACGTGTTAAATAGCTAAAAGGTTTAATGTACTTAGCTCGCTGCAGGAGCAGCAAAGACAGAGGACACCGGATGGACTCAGCATTCGTAATAGAGACATATTGAATACAATTGGTGCATGTGATAAGAGGTAGTCATAATAAAATGAGAAATGTAGTGTTTTTATTTATTGTGCTGTGATTTGGTGCTGTATTTCTGCAGAGTAAATAAAGAGAAACATAATCAGAGCCTCTGGTCCTGACATAGAATCAACTGGCACACTGCTTCTGTTGGAACTACATGTTTTTCTGAGAAGGTCAGACTTCATTCTCATATTGCTGAGAAAGATAGTGAGAATTTACCGAAAATATGCTATCATTTTATCTTCTGGAGCACCTTCTATTACCTCTTTGGGGAAATCACCACAATTCCTAAAATTAGTATGGTACCATCAAAAAATGATTTATATTGTAACTAAAATCTGTTATCACCCTTTATATGTTCTCTTTTTTGTAACCCTCAAACTCTGCCATTCACTACAATGTATTATGATGGATTCCGTGTCCCACAGTCCTGTACCGGCTGCCACAGCATGCTATATATATATATATATATGTATATATATTTGTTTTTTTCCTTAAAGTGCATATGTGCAGGGAGTCCAGTCAAACCCCAAAGGTATTGCATCCCAAATGCCCCTTTTGTGGTGGTGTGGGTGAGCAGTTGGGCATATCAGAGGTTTAGGGAGCTGGGTTCTGGTTGAAGCATCCCCTAATTTTTGCCTTTTTGTGAAGCAACTTTGACTGAAGTGCACTGGGCTCCTGCTAACCGGGTCCCCAGTGCCAGTGATTCTTTTCCCAAAACAAGACTCCTGGTCACTTGATCCCCAAGTGGCCAGGCCCCTTGTGCTACTCTAAGGGATCCAGCACCAAAGCCATGCAGACTGCCATTGCAGGCTGCATGACAAGGTGCTCCCAAAATTGAAAATATGATATGGCACACACTCTGTGTGCCATGCCTCTTAAAACACTGCCTGTAATATTTATAAATTACCCCACAGCAGACCTTACAGCCCTAAGGCATTGTGCATCATATCTTTTATCTGCTTCGGCTGCCACACCAGTAAGAAGAATCACCAATATTTCTTTAACTAAGGGAATCTTTCCTGAAGACCTTAAAAAGGCATACATACTCCCATTATTGAAGAAAAAAAACCTGGACATGCACATCCCCAACAACTACAGATCAATTACAAATGGACCTTTCCTGACAGAATGAGCAGCTATTGCCCAGATGTCACAATTCATTGAAGCTAACTCCATACTTTTAGGCTACCACACTGGATTCCTCCCAGGATGAGTCATTGAATCTGCCCTCATCGCCATCTGGCACAGTTGACCATGACACTCTAATGCAAAGACTCAACAAAGCTGGCATAGACAGGACTGCTCTCGCCTGGATCACATACTACCTTCAAAACATAACTAATGTCATCCTACTTTCCCTTTTTCGTCTAAATCCTACCCACAAAAGGAGGGGTCCCATAAGGCTCAATCATCTCACCCATGCTTTTCAACATCTACATGATGTCATTACCGGCAATGATCACTGAATTTCAACTCACAGGCTACAGCTATGCAGATGGCACACAGATACTCCTTAAACTGGAACCTTAGGACACGAGTTATAGTTACTTAAGGTAACTCTAACTATAACTGGTGAATTTCTATGGTTTGGTATGTATGTGAGACGTATTATAACGTCCGTGTAACCTTCTTTTTTTGAGTGAATTTGTATATTTTTCTAATGTATAGTAATTTTAATTACTGTACATTAATCCAACCACTGCCGCACATGGCCTTTGGCTGTCCCTGGCAGCGTTTGGTCAGTCTTTGAAGCCAACCACCTATAAGCACCCAACCTTGCATCGTGCATGACCTTCACCAATGCGCAGCAAAGGTTGTCCGCAGGACCTGGTCTGCAGCCAGACCCTGCAGCCAACCCCCCTAAGCTCCTAACCCCATGCTGCACATTGCCCTTTGGCCATGCACGGTGGGAGTTGGTTGTCGTCTCTCTGGGTGTGAGAATAGTTGTGAGAGAGTGTATCTGGGGATAAAAATGGCTGTGAGAGTGTCTCTCTGGGTGTGAGAGTGCGTACATCAGTGTTTTAGTGAGTGCATCAGTGTATGCATGAGTCTGTGAGTGGGTGCATGAGGGTGTCAGTGGGTCTGTGAGTGAGTGTCTGAGAGTCTGAGTTGTTCTGTGAGTGGGTGTGTAACTGTCTGAGTGCATTTCTGAGTGGGTGCATAAGTATCAGTGGATGTGTGAGTGGGATAAATTGTTTGAAAGAGAGTCAGAGAGATAGGGAAAAAGTGAGAGGGAGAGAGAAAGAGAGTTTTTTAGACTGATGTATGATTTACTAAGAATGAGCTATTTCTCTACAATTTAAAATAAAAAATGTATTTGTCATTTTTAAAAACAAAAGTAATTTGTACCTTTTTTTAAAAAAAAAAAGAAAAGAGAGAAGCGAGTTTGGCTGGCCTCGAACCCTGCGTGCTCAGTGTAAAGGTCTAGCAACCTTCATGCTGAGATATAGGGTTTTAATTATTTTGTTTTCCAGCCCCAAATGGGCTATCTGGGACCAAGAGGGAGCCATCAAGGCCTCTCCTGTGGGAACAGAGATAAAAGCTTCAGTTCTTGGCAGCAGAACCTGCTTCACAGCTCCTGCTGTCAAAACCCAAAGTATTTGCTGTGGCTGGGCTGCAGCTGCCTAGCTGCATCAAAGCCACAGCAAACAGCTATGTCCCCTGGTATGGGCACCCTGGGACATAGGAGGAACCGGCCATCGGGAGTTGCGGTCTCCAGGGCAATTATTGGCTCCACAAGGGGAGCCGCATGGCCCCCCTCCAACAATTGCATATCCCCGGAGAGGTGGTGGTCCTTGGGTGGTGGACCGCCTTTATTTTTTTAAATAATTGCCCCAAGGGGTGGTGGTCCCAGTGGGTTGTGATCCCCGGGAAGCGGGGGCCATGGGCCCCCTGCATTATATTATATTGATTGCCCCAGGGAGGGGGTGGTACCTGGGGTAGCTGGGGGGCATGCCCTCCCCACATATTTGATATCTGCCCTCGGGAGCTGGGAGTCCCTGGGGCAGTGGGAAGGGGCCAGGAGGCTTCCCTGCATTTTTTCATGAAAATCCCCGAGACTTGGCTGATCCGGGGCAAAACAAATAGAAAGCACAGTGGACTTTAGAAAAAATGCTTTTTAGCCCTGGCTGGGCCCCTCAGGGACCCCAGCACCAGGGCTAAGGGGGTCAGGGTAACTCAACCCTGACACCTTTTCTTTTTTATGGGCTGTTTTTATTCTGGGATTCAGCTGAAGCAAAGTCCCATTATGGCTACCAACAATTCCTTGTTGAAGTGTTGGCAGCCAATCAGATATCAGCACAAGGACAGTTGGATCTGCAGAGGATCCGCGTCCCTATATATCTATATTTTTTTACCTTTGTTAGAAATGAGGTCTTTGGTTGGTAGTCAGGTTACCTCCTGTCCAAGCAAGGACCATCACTCTAGTCAGGGTAAGTCATACACAATCCAAATTATCCTGTGCCCACCCTCTGGTAGCTTGGCACTGAGCAGTCAGGCTTAACTTAGAAGGCACTGTGTAAAACATTTGTGCAATAAATCATACAATAACACAATATAGCACCACAAAAATACAACACACAGGCGGTCAATACAACATTGGCAGTAAAAGGTGCTTACCACCGTGCAGAAGACCGCCAACACACCGCTGCGGAATTCCGCCACAGCTATTATGACCCACATCTTGGAATCCGCCAAAAGTCAGACACCCACACAAGTCCGCCACACCAATGGTCAGTGATAAACTGGCGAAAACAAAACCTCCACCGTCATGCCAAAAGATATACGCCCACACTATCACGACACACGAATCCACGCGGCATTCTTTCAACCGCGGTATTCCATTGGCGGTACACACTGCTGCACTCAAAATACACACACTCTTACAAAACACAACCACATTGGACAATTCAAAATACACACACGTGAGACACATACACACACCACTCCCACACACCCATTACATTATAAAACACACACCCACATCACCCACAAACCCCCACGACAAAAAATGCCAAAAGAAGGCCAGAGAGAGACACCACCAGCAAGAACAACAGCATCCACAGGCACACAACACCATCACCCACAGAACTTCCACGCCCCTCACACAACACACCACTAGATATCACCACACTTATTACCACACACTCCACCCCATACATCACCTACACCACCCCATGGCATGGCAATGACGCCCCAGGTTCTCGGAGGAGGAGCTCAGGGTCATGGTGGAGGAAATTGTCCGGGTAGAGCCACAGCTATTTGGATCACAGGTGTAGCACACCTCCATAGCTAGGAAGATGGAGCTATGGTGAAGAATAGTGGACAGGGTCAACGCAGTGGGAAAACACCCAAGAAATCAGGAGGACATCAGGAAGAGGTGGAACGACCTATGGGGGAAGGTGCGTTCCCTGGTCTCAAGACACCACCTGGCGGTTCAGTGGACTGGCGGTAGACCCCCACCTCCTCCCCCACAACTAACAACATGGGAGGAGAAGTTCTTGGCGATTCTGCATCCTGAGGGCCTCGCAGGAGTAGGTGGAGGAATGGACTCTGGTAAGACAAAGCTTCACTATTACATCCCCCACCCTACCTGCATGCTATTACATACCCCTACCCTCACCCCCAGCACCCCAACTCCTCACAAATGTCCCAACATCACAAACCACACATCCCAACACCAAGCCCTGCATGCAGCAACAAAGCATGGACACCCATCACCAATGCATGGCCACTGCACATACCCATACAACCCCCTAAACCATCATCACACAAGCTCCCACACAGGAATGCTAGCAGTGGGGTACACGGTCACCCACCCATTGCACACCAGATTTAATAAACATTCTTTTATACCCCTGCAAAACCCCTATCCAACGTCACCGGACAGGAGGGTCCACACATGTCCACACCACCAACAGAAGAGGCCCACAGTGATGACAGCACCTCTGTCCAACTGGATCTAGATGACCAGCCCGGACCATCGGGGACCTCTGGACAGTTGGTTCCCCTCACACAGGCACAGGCCACCACAGACCTTCCCCCCTCTGGAAACACCAGCACAGCACCCACCCAGCGGGCCCATACCTCCATCCCCAGGACACGTCAATCAGCTGTGTGTCCACCACTACAGGGAACCCAGGCTAACCCACCACCCCAACAACAACAGGGACCTGGGGGCAGTGGTAGTGGGCACACGGTCCAGGGGACGGAGGCACTGGAACACAGGGGAACTGGGAGGGCTGCCTTGCGATGGGGGGCGGACAGGCCAAGGGAACCCATGCTCCACGAGGCCCTCTCCTCCATAATGGGAGCCTACCACAACTCCCAGGAGACGATGGCAACGGTACTGGCCAAGTTTCAGGAGACCCAGCGCATGCAGGAGCACCAGTATATGGGCTTCAGGGAGGAACTCAGAACCATCAGCTCCACCCTGGGCACCATCGTAGGGGTGCTGAAGGAACTACTCGACACCAGGAGGGACACTGTGGCACTACAAGGGGCCCCTGACACTAGTATGGACGAAGAACTGCCCACCACCTCCGCCGGTGCTAGTGGACAGGACGCCCCGCCACAGGACCACCACACCAGCACCCCACCCCCTGCAGAGGGAGAACCACCCCGCAAACGGTCCCTGAGATCCAGGAACAAGACAGAGAACCATGCCAAGACCCCCGCCAAGAAATGAGACCACCCTGATTGTCATCCTACTGTCCCACTTTGTCACCCTGTCCATAATTAAACTGCCCCAGCTCCACTTTTTATGCCCATATGGGCAATGCACCTGTGAGACTAATTGACTGGACTCTGCCATGGACACTCCTCCGCCATTACCCCTCACCATTTCACTACCCCCTCCAATTTTGAGCCTTTAAATAAACACACCTAAAGCACAAAATGATCTGGAGTCTGTCTGTGATTTCAAAATAGTGTATTAGCAATTACAGTGACAAAATGTTTTTTAAATAGTAATGTCAACATACCTATGTCACAGCTCTAGTCCATGAGGAATCTAAGCAGATGTCACACAGTGGGACCCACATCTGTGAAATCGTAAGGGAAAGTGACAACTCAGTGACCATACACTGGGTGAAAACGACAGACAGGAGAGAGGTAGTAGTGTTAAAGTACATGTAGTAGGCAGGTTTATATTCTTACCTGTGTCTCACAGGAATTATTGCTGGATCACTGAGTCCCTGTTGTGCATGTCTTCTTCCTCTGCTTCCTCCTCATCACTGTCCACAGGCTCCACAGCTTCAACAACACCGCCATCTGGACCATCCTCCTGCAGAAAAGGCACCTGGCGTCGCAAAGCCAAGTTGTGAAGCATACAGCAGGCCACGATGATCTGGCACACCTTCTTTGGTGAGTAGAATAGGGACCCACCTGTCATATGGAGGCACCTGAACCTGGCCTTCAGGAAGCCGAAGGTCCGCTCGATCACCCTCCTAGTTTGCCCATGGGCCTCATTGTAGCGTTCCTCTGCCCTGGTCCTGAGATTCCTCACTGGGGTCAGTAGCCATGACAGGTTGGGTTAACCAGAGTCACCTGCAAATGGTGAGGGGCAACTGTTAGACACACACTATCCTGGATGGATAACCCCAGACCTAGACAACCATTCCCACTGACTTGCTTCCAGGTGCTCACCTAATAGCCACACACAGTGCCTCTGTAGTTGACCCATCACATAAGGGATGCTGCTATTCCGCAGGATGTAGGCGTCATGCACTGAGCCAGGGAACATGGCATTCACATGGGAGATGTACTGGTCTGCCAAACATACCATCTGTACATTCATAGAATGATAACTCTTCCGGTTTCTGTACACCTGTTCACTCCTGTGGGGGGGGGGACCAAAGCCACATGGGTACCATCAATGGCACCTATGATGTTGGGGATATGTCCCTTGGCATAGAAATCACCTTTCACTGTAGGCAAATCCTCCACCTGAGGGAAAACGATGTAGCTCTGCATGTGTTTCAGAAGGGCAGACAACACTCTGGACAATACGTTGGAAAACATAGGCTGGGACATCCCTGATGCCATGGCCACAGTTGTTTGAAAAGAGCCACTTGCAAGGAAATGGAGCACTGACAGCACCTGCACTTGAGGGGGGATTCCTGTGGGATGGCGGATTGCTGACATCAGGTCTGGCTCCAACCGGGTACACAGTTCCTGGATTGTGGCACGGTCAAGCCTGTAGGTGATTATCAAATGTCGCTCCTCCATTGTTGATAGGTCCACCAACGGTCGGTACACCGGAGGAGCCGCCATCTCCTCACATGTCCCAGCGGATGGTGCCTATGAAGGACAACAGCAAGCACAGAGTCAAACAACTCAGAGGTACGTACCCACAGTATACCCAGAACACCAATCATACACAAAAGGTGGCATGTATGTGTGTTGAGTCTAGGCCTAGGTATGTGTAACGCAGTTGAAAATGAAGCCATGTGGGCCCCTGAAATGGCGGCTGTCTGACCTGTAAAGTGGGACAATGGGATGTGAGGTAACTGCGCTGGTGTTGTACACCGTCGCTGTAGGCGGTCGAAGACAGCGGCGCAATGCTGCATTGGTTAACATTGGACCCTATTGGTCCCAGGAGCCAATGACGATGTACGCCATTTTCTATCTGTTCAATCACTCGATGCCTGATCTTCGACAGGAGAGGACCTACACTGCAAGTGCTGCTGTGACCTCGGTCTGGAAGAGACAATGGCTGGTGCGTCTGGGGAAAGGGCCCCTGCCTTCACATCGGAGGAGTTGAGAAGCTTGTGGATGGGGTCCTCCCCCAGTACACGATACTCTACGGTCCTCCAGACAAACAGTTAAGTACACAGGGAGCATGTTGTATGGGCTACGCCTGTGTGGAGAGGGCTGGATGTAAGAAGGAAGGGGGCAGAGTGCTGCGTGCATGAAAGACGGCGAATGCATTTGCCACATGGCAAGGGTAGGGATTGGGGCCAATCACTTTGACGGTGCAGTTGGTAATGACTTCTCTTCTTCCCCTGTACATTTCATGTAGGTCAGTGCCCACCAGAAGAAAGATATTTGGTGTGCCATCGCCAAGGACGTCTGGACCCTGGGGTCTACCACAGACGGAGCACCCACTCCCGGAAAAGATGGGAGGACATTCGCCGCTGGAGCAAGAAGATGGCGGAGGCTCAGCTGGGGATGGCCTCCCAACGTGGGAGGGTGCCTGTCGCACCATGACGCCCCTGATGTTCAGGATCTTGGCGGTGGCCTACCCGGAGTTAAATGGGCGCTTGAGGGCATCACAGCAGACACAAGGGGGTGAGTACACTCTCATTCTGCTGACTTTGCGCGCAGTGGAGTTGTCTGGGTGGGGGAGGAGGGCTGTGGATTTCCCTAGGCCAGGGCGAGTTCCGTAGGCAAGGCCCCTCCATGAGGCAGGCAATGTGGCACCCCAGCCCACCTCTGTAGAGTGCCAAGTACAGCTATTCATGCCCCTGTGTCATCTATGTGTGCAGATGTCGTCCATAGCCTTGTAGGCCATTTCCCAGGAATTGAACAGTGGAGCCCAAGAGCACGGTGTAGTGCAGGGGGCTTCTGTGTCTGTCTTGTCCACCAACGGTAACGTTGATCCATGCACTCAACATGTCTTTCTTCTGTCGTCCCCCCCTTTTTGTGGTCTCCCTGTTCTTGTGTGCATTAGCATCATCAGGCAGAGGAGCAGTGGCACCAGAGCACGAGGGAGCTGCATCCCACATGTCCCTGGAGGGCGAGACTACGGACTCGGAATTCACCAGTGGGACGGAGGGCGGGGGGAGCTCCACGGTGGGGACAGAAGCTGACACCAGCGACACAGACTCGTCCTCTGATGGGAGCTCCCTTGTGGTGGTGGCAACATCTGTGCCTCCCGTATCTACAGGTACAGCCGCCACCCTCCCTACCGGCACCACCCTCCCAGCAGCCCTCAGCCTTCGCCCCGTGCCCGCTCACCCAGGAGGATGGGCATCACCTTCGCCCCAGGCACCTCAGGCCCTGCCCCAGTAACCCCTGCTGCCCTCAGCGAGGAGGCCATTGACCTCCTCAGGTCCCTCACTGTTGGGCAGTCTACCATTTTGAATGCCATCCAGGGTGTAGAAAGGCAGTTGCAACAAACTAATGCATTCCTGGAGGGCATTCATTCTGGTCAGGCGGCCCTTCACCGAGCTTTTCAAACTCTGGCCTCAGCACTGATGGCAGCCATTGTCCCCATCTCTAGCCTCCCCCCTCCAACTTCCTCCACCCAGACCCAATCCCCTGTACCTCTGCCTATCCCAAGCACACCATCAGACCAGCCTGCACACACCTCAACACACAAGGGAAGCTCAGGCAAACATAAGCACCACACATCCCACAGGCACTCACGCAAGCAACACACACATGCAGACACACCAACATCCACTACCTCCACTGTGTCCCCCTCCTCGTCATCTCCCTCCTCCCTCCCAGTCTCGTCTACACTCACACCTGCATGCACTACCTCTACAGCCACTACGTCTCTCACCAGCACTCCCACCAGCACACCCCGCTCACGTGCAATCACCACCCACACTACCATTCACACGTCCCCTGTGTCCTCTCCCAGTGTGTCTGTGACGCCCCCTCCCAAGATACACAAACGCAGGCACACACCCACCCAACAGCCATCCACCTCACGACAGCCTCCAGTGCATGCACCTGCACCCAAGTCACCAATCGTACACCTTCTACTACCACCACCTCTTCCTCCACTCCCAAACCCCCTCCAGCTACCCGTCCCAGTGTGTCCCAAAAACTTTTCCTGTCCTGCCTTGACCTTTTTCCCACACCTCCCCCACCACATCCATCTCATAGGTCCTGAAGTAGCACCTCAGCCACAACATCTCCGGGACCAGTGGTGCCTGTAGTCACCGGTATGTGGAGTGCACCGGCCACCAGGACAGCCAGTGTGGCACGGAGCCACAGCACAGACAGTCCCCCACCTGTGAAGCATCAGAAGTTGGCCAGTGCCCGGCGGGAGAGGGGGAAGACTCCAGCCACCAAAGCCGCTCCCAGGGGTCCCGTTGGGAGTATGGAGTCAGCTGTGACACCTTCCAAGGTGGGAAAGGGCCACAAGAAACCCGGCAAGTCTGGGAACAGCTGCACGGCGGAGAAGACCGCCATCATCCCCGCTGCCCAGGACGCCACCGCCAGCCCCAGCACAGTTGCCCAGGAGGCCACCGCCAGACCCAGCACAGCTGACCAGGAGGCCTCTGCCAGCCCCAGCCCAGCTGCCCAGGAGGCCACAGCCAGCCCCAGCACAGCTGCCCAGGAGGCCACCGCCAGCCCCAGCACAGCTGCCCAGGAGGCCAGCCCCAGTACAGCTGCCCAAGAGGCCACCGCCAGCCCCAGGCCAGCTGCCCAGGAGGCCACCGCCAGTCCCATCACAGCTGCCCAGGAGGCCACCGTCAGCCCAAGCACAGCTGCCCAGGAGGCCACCGCCAGCCCCAGCACAGCTGCCCAGGAGGCCACTGCCAGCCCCAGCACAGCTGCCCAGGAGGCCACCACCAGCACCAGCCCCGCTGGGCCATGAAGGATCGCCAGCACAAGCCCCGCTGGGCCATGAAGGACCGCCAGCACAAGCCCTTCTTGGCCATGAAGGACCGCCAGCACAAGCCCCGCTGGGCCATGAAGGACCGCCAGCACAAGCACCGCTGAACAGAGCCCCGCCAACTCAAGCACCACTGAACAGGGCACCGCCAACTCAAGCATCGCTGAACAGGGCACCGCCAACTCAAGCACCGCTGAACAGGGCACCGCCAACTCAAGCACCGCTAGCCCATGAGCGGCAGGGGCACTGACGCAACTGGGTCCGTCACGGGGTGAGTGATGCACTCTGGGCACCAGTCCCCCTCCAGAACCAGTGGAGACATCCATCCACTAACTCTGTCCTTCACAGGATGAAGCACTGTGGGCACCAGTCCCCCTCCAGAACCAGTGGAGACATCCATCCACTACCTCTGTCCTACACAGGATGAAGCACTCTGGGCACCATGCCCTCTCCAGAACCAGTGGAGACTGTTATCCACTTGAGAGACTGTGGCTTTGCACTCCCCAGGATATGGCAGTGAGCAACCCACCCACTGTAGAGATTTGAGAGACTGTGGCTTTGCACTCCCCAGGATTGAACAGTGGGCGACCCACCCACTGTAGAGACTTGAGAGACTGTGGCTTTGCACTCCCCAGAATTGAACAGTGGGCAAACCACCCACTGTAGAGACTTGAGAGACTGTGGCTTTGCACTCCCCAGAATTGAACAGTGGGCAAATCACCCACTTATGAGACTTGAGAGACTGTGGCTTTGCACTCTCCAGGATTGAACAGTATGCAAACCACCCACTGTATAGACTTGAGAGACTGTGGCTTTGCACTCCCCAGGATTAAACAGTGGGCAACCCACCCACTGTATAGACTAAAGAGAATGTGGTTTTGCACTCCCCAGGATTGAACAGTGGGCATGTGGCCCCCTCGTGGATTTGGCGTCGTGCACTCAAGCGGCTGAGGTGCCCCCCCTTTTCCTCCCCCTGAGGTGCCTGTTTTCTTGCTGTCCGATGCCCCTGCAGTGTTCTCACCGTCATGGTCGGGGATCTTGTGTGGGCCTCGCCCATACCATGTGGTCCCAGTGTTCCACAGACTTTCTTTGTGCAGTACCTGGACTACTATGCCTGGTATATATTTTGTACATGGTGTATATATATATTTCTGCCTACTTGTTTGTAATATATTCCGATGGTTACACTAATTTTCTTTGGTCTTTGCATTCTTCCGGGAGGTTTGGGGGTGTAACTGTAATGTATTGATGTGCATTAGTGTGTGTGTTGTAGTGGGTGAGGGTGGGGGTGGGGGTGGGGGTGTTGCCTGTGTGTGTCCCTGTTTTTTGCCTCCCCCTCCCCTGTGTCGTAGGTGCAGTACTCACCGTGGTCTTCGCCGCCGGCGCTCGTGCTCCTGGTAGAGGAGCAGGAAGACTTTCGCAGGTAGGATTTGGAGTTCCGGTTCCATGGTGTCCTCGTTCCTCTTGGAGTGTGTAGAGGTGAGCGTTTTCCCTTCGAAATTCCTGTTTTTGCTGTGTTTTTATCCGCGGTGTATCCGCCCCTGAAAAGGTGGCGGATTGGCCTGTCATAATCATGTGGGTGGTACATTGTCTTCCGCCTGTCTGTTGGTGGTGACCGCCCCGCTATTTGTTTGTACCGCCGTGGCGGTCGGAGTGTTAAAGTGGCTGTCTTTGTTGGCGGTTTCCGCCACGGTCGTGATTGCTATTTTTTTACCGCCAGCCTGTTGGCAGTCTTACCGCTGCTTTAACACCGTCCGCCAGGGTTGTAATGACCACCACTGTGTTTAGAAAAATATATAATATTTATCTGGTTATTTGCAGGTCAAAACTATCAAAGATGCAATAAGTAAATGTAGAGATATCACTGAAAAGTGATATAAAGTGTCGTAACTCTTATTAAAGGAAACAAAGTCTCTTTTTAGCACAAAGTACCTGTTTCGTGGGAAAAATCTCTGCAATGGGCCGCAGAGGAGGAGAAGCGTGGAAACAAAGGAGGTGTGCGTCGATTTCTCGGGCTTCACACAGTGATGCGTCGTTTAGTTTCCACGCAGGGACGGCTGTGCATCTAATTCCGGTGCTCTGTTGTGGATCCTCTTCGGTTTGCAGGGTTTTCTGACGCCCCGGGGTCTGTGCGTGGAATCCTGGGCTTGTGGAGCAAAGTCACAAGGGCTGCGTCGTTCCGGTTCGCCATGCGGTGAATTTTTCAATGCGAGGCAGGCAGTGCGTCATTCTTAGCATACTAGCTCCTGTGTCACACAGAGCCTCCACCCTTTGCTCATCTGTTGTGACCCACTGCCTATACTTTGAAGCATTTTCTGGCATGTAGGCTTTAGGCACCATCTCTCTTTCTCCCAGGGACACTAGGGAAACCTCTGACTGCTCCCCATAACTAACTGGGACTGTCTCCCCCCTGAGCGCTACACTGGCCAACCCAGGTGTCTATCCAGTGGTGGACTGTGCGCTCTTGAGGTACTGGGAGTCGCCCTTAGTGTGTCCATGCTGGTAGCACTCTAAGCATTTGGGGATGAATTTCCCTAATGTTTTATCAAAATACCCTGGCTTCTTTGCAAACCTAGAAGAGGAATGGTATCCACCCCGCTGGGAATTCTTTTGGGGGCCTTTTGAGAGCTCCTTTTCCTTAAGTTTTTCTCCCCATTCTTTCTTCTGTTGGGAACCCTGACCACCTTTGCGGGAGTACCCCCCAGATGCCTTTTTGTACACTCTGATGCTAACCCAGAGGTCCGCTTCCTCAGCAAGCTTCCTGGGGTCAGTCAGCTTGCTATCTACCAAGTGCTGGTGCAACTCTGTAAAAGAAATATTGAGTATATGCTCTCTCAGAATCAAGTCATATAACACTTTACTATCATCTACTTTGCTGCACCGCACCCATCCATTCATTGCCTTACTGGAAAAGTCAAAGAAATCTACCCATGTTTGTGTGGACTTTTTGGTGCTGTCCCTGAACCTCTGACGGTATTTCTCAGGGGTCAGCCAAAACTTGGCAAGTAAAATGACTTTCTGAAGTTGGTATGTGTTTTGATCCCTTGGGTCCAGTGTGAGAAGTGTGCCCCTCCCCAGTGCTGGCACATAACTCCACATAGCTGTACTCCATCGCCCTTCAGGAACCTCATGAGCACTTAGTGCAACTTCATAAGCAGCTAGCCATTTATCTAAGTCATCTCCCACCACAAAACTGGGTACCACATTTTTGGGAATACAAATCTTCTTTTCTGCAGCAGGTCCTGCCTGGATGCTGCCACCATTTGTTAGGGTTTGTGCACAGCAAAGAGCATGTCCCCTCTCACTGCACTAGTGGGTTCTGTAATAGCTCCCTTTTAAACTTACTATTGAAAGCCTTTCTTGTTATCTCACCTCCCCCCCCCCCGGCTTCTGTGTATGTTGTTTAATATGCTGTTTTGTTTACACATTGTGCCTTGTTCTTACCAAGGCTTCTTTAAAACACTCCTCCCTAGGCCATGTGTTAATTCAACTCATTTGTATGATAACTGAAACTCTGCACACCTTTCAAGAACATGTGCAGCATGTGAGGACCACACCAAACCCTTCAAACCACACCCAGCTCTGCACACCTTTCAAGAACATGTGCAGCATGTGAGGACCACACCCAGCCCTTCAAACCACACCCAGCTCTTCGAACCACACCCAGCCCTGTCTATAAAAGGCAGCCCCCGAACCTCACCCAGTGCTTGTGCTCGTCTACCTCCCGCTTACCTGAGACCAGATCCCTCGGCGCTGGCACTCCTGCTCTCTACAGACTTTCATTGGCTTCAATGGGTGCAGCTGCTGGCTCTTCCTTCCTCCGGTTTCCGGTTCCTCCTTGCCTCAGCCTCTCTCCTACAAGCAACCTGCAAAAGAGAAAGAAGACAAGGTTAGACTGATCAGTATCTCTTGCCAGCAACAAGTAAGTGCAAAACTTTTATTACCTGAAAGAACTTTGACAACAATTTCTGGATTCGTGTATAGACAATTTGAAACAAGATACCTTCCACGAACATTGTGATTCAAATTCTTTGTTACAAGAATACTTTATGGAACTTTTAAGAATCGAACAGTGGAAACCATTAACAGCAAGACAAACAGTAAATCAAGGACTTGCACAAATTACATGCTGTATTTTGATGTAAAAGTACAGTATTTGTTTTTATAAAAGATTCTGGAAATATGGGAAAAGTGAGTCTGCTATTGGGAGTTTAGGCTTTAGTTATATTAAGATGAATGTTTGATATTGGTAATTCTGATAACGGTATTTGTTTAATGTTTTAGAAGCTTTACAGCAATAGAAAGCACATCCCAGAGCAGTAACACATTCCAAACCTGGAAACTAGAGACCAGGATCCAAGAGGTACTTTTAGAAGAGAATTTCTAATAAAAAAAGGGATAGTCAGGAACCCATTTAGGAATAGGTTGTACTTATCTGTTCTTTGTTTATGTTTCATTAGGCACCAGTTTCTACAGAAGTCAGAAAGGGCCACAGATGTGTGCAGCACTTCAACAGTGGAAACGCAAGAACGGTGTTGTCTCTCTTTTTTATTTTATCCACTTCCCCCCTTCCCTTGAGCTTCTGTTCTTAGTGCACTGTTTTAAAAACTAGTGTGCTGGAACCAGCAGTTTCAGGGTGGGGTCGGATTGTCTTCAACCTCCATCAGAACTGAACAAGGACTCAGATGAGCTGGGCTTTGACAGAAGCACAAGCCTTAAAAAAAATATATATTTCAGTTCTGGTGGACGATGAATACCGGGGAAGTAATAGAGGGCACTGACGTCACGGATATGGCGCAGGCCCTAAATGAGGACTTGGCTCATAATGAATCAGTGTCTGGCATCTTGCAACATATGCAAGAGGAAATAGAGAGATTAAAGATGGAGAATACCTCTTTAAGACAGGATTTAAGCAGGTATAAATTTAGGGGATCTCAGTGGAATACAGCTTTTACGCCTTTGTTAAAAATCTCCTCAGAGACAGGGGCGCCATCAAAACATACAACTTTGCCTCCCCCAGTTGAGGTTACTGTTAATGTTCCTAATGCTGTGCCCTTAGCAGCACCTGAACGTTTTCATGGAGATAGTAACAAATTCCATGTTTTTATCAATCAATGTCAATTACACTTCGTTTGTAAGCCACAACAATTCCCTACTGATGCTACGAAAGTGGCATTCGTCTTGTCTTATTTGGGTGGCACAGCAGCCAATTGGTCAATTCCTTTCGTGGAGAGAGATGGTCCCATCCTCCATAATTGGAATCAATTTAAACGTACCATGACCAGCCTTTTTGCAAAACACACTTTCATGCAGGCAAGTGATAATGAGCTTTTAAATCTTAAACAAGGTAACAAGGATTTATTGAACTATCTCACTAGTTTTAATTGTTTACTCACCGAGACACAGTGGCCAGAAGAAAAGCGTGTCTCCCTTTTTTATAAAGGTTTGAGAGACGAGTTAAAAGACGCGCTGGCTCATATCGTTGATTTGCCAAAAGACTATCCGGACTTTGTAGATTTAGTTGTGAAATTAGAACATAGACTAGGAGAAAGAAAGAGAGATAAATACAAACTGGAATCACGGTTAACTTTTATTAGACACAAGAAGAAAGACTCAAATAATAAACTCCCTGAACCTGAGCCTATGCAAATAGGGACACTCAGAGGTCCACTCACATCAGAGGAAAAAGAAAGAAGGAGAAAACTTCAATTATGTTTATATTGTGGCAGGGCAGGTCACTTTGCCAGAGAATGTCCAGTAAAGCCTAAAACTCCACGAAAGGGTGCTGTTTCCTCCACCTCCTCAACTGAATCGGGAAACGATTAAGCTCGACAAGGGGAGAGGTTACTTGTTCGAGAAAACATCTTAATCAAACCTCTAATGCTGCAGCCTTCATGGTACCGCACATACCTAGACATTTCATAATTCAGGTCGTTTTAATTGTTACTACCCAAGTGAGGCATTCTCTCCCTGTCCTACTGGACTCAGGCGCGACAGGAAATTTTGTGGATAATAAGTTAGCTGAAAATTTAGGACTTCCTATGTGCCTAAAGCCTTGTCCAGAAGCAGTATGTGCAGTGGATGGGTCAGAATTGACCTCTGGATTAATCACAAAACAAACAAGTCCACTTGTTATGGTCTGTCAGAACGGGCACACAGAGGTGATTAGCTTTGATCTGATAGATACTCCTAATTTTGGTTTGATTCTCAGGGTACCCTGGTTAACAATTCATAACCCAAAAATTGATTGGGTGAATAGAACTGTTACTTTGGATTCCTCTTTCTGTAGAACCAATTGCTATCAAGAAGCAGGTACAGAACAGAGCACAGTATTACACTGTGCTAGTCTTACACAAGATGAACGAAGTCTCCCTCCTGAATATTCTGACTTTAAAGACGTCTTTGATCCAGTAAAGGCTAGTGTGCTGCCCCCACATCGGTCTTATGACTGTCGGATAGATCTTATCCCAGGGGCCCCTTTACCTAATAACAGAGTATATGCTTTGACTGACGAAGAAACCAAATACTTAAGAACCTACCTAGATGACCTACTACAGTCTGGGTTCATCCGTCATTCCACATCTCCGGTGTCATCTCCACTCTTTTTTATCCCGAAGCCGGATAAATCCCTGCGCGCGTGTATCGATTATAGAGGACTAAATAAGGCTACAATAAAGAATAAATATCCTCTTCCTCTAATACCTGTGTTGTTGGATCAGTTAAGACATTCTACTGTATACACTAAACTAGATCTGCGGGGAGCTTATCACCTGGTCCGAGTAAAAGAGGGGGATGAGTGGAAGACAGCTTTCAAGACAAAGTTTGGTTTATTTGAGTACACAGTAATGCCTTTTGGGTTATGTAATGCCCCTGCGGCCTTTCAGTTCTTTATAAATGAGGTCCTACACGAATTCCTGGACGTTTGTGTCATAGTATACATAGACGACATCCTCATTTACTCTAAGAACTCAGAAGAACATATCCAACATGTTCGTGCAGTATTATCAAAGTTAAAAGAAAATCATCTTTTTGCTAAGTTAGAAAAGTGTACTTTTAATGTCAGCAAGGTGGACTTTTTAGGATACTGCCTGTCACCTCAAGGAATAACTATGGATGTAAAGAAAATCAGTGCTATTGCTGATTGGCCAGAACCATCCTCTGTAAAAGATATTCAGAAATTTCTGGGTTTCGCCAATTTTTATAGGAGGTTTATTGCACATTTTGCAGACATTGCGGCCCCAATAACTACCTTGTTGCGGAAAGGGCAACGATTTCTTTGGACTGATGAGGCGGCACACGCCTTTCAACTCCTAAAACAAAAATTCCCTTCAGCCCCAATTCTGAAACATCCTGATCCTGATTTGCCCTTTTTTGTTGAAGCGGATGCTTCACAAGTAGCTTTAGGAGGAGTTCTCTCTCAACGAGATGCAGTAGATGGCCAGTTACATCCTATAGCCTTCTATTCCAAAAAGTTATTACCAGCTGAACAAAATTACACTGTGGCTGAAAGGGAACTACTAGCTATCAAAGTAGCCTTTTCAGAATGGAGGCACCATTTAATGGGAGCCAAGTACCCAGTTACAATCTTTTCTGACCATAGGAATCTACAGTTTTTTGGATCACTTAAAGCACTAACACCACGTCAGATGCGCTGGTTAATTTTTTTTAGCACATTTGACTTTGTAATAACCTATAGACCAAGTGCACAACAAATTCAATCTGATGTGTTATCTAGATACGGACATACCTCAGACATGAAACAAGATAAAATAGGAGAACCCATTATTCCTCCCCAAAAGTTTTTGGCACCAGTACAACAGAAGGATTTTATCACAGATCTATATAATGCACACATGCAAATAGCACCTCAGGATTGGTTAAAGGATTCCCATAACACAATACAACGAGGTTTATTGTATCATGACAACATGCTGTTAGTGCCCACCTCTGAATTACAAACACAGGTGATAATGTGGCATCACGCCTCACCGTTGGCAGGTCATCCTGGTTGGGTAAAAACCCTGGAAAATGTGCAATAACACTTTTGGTGGGACACTATAAGAAAGGACATTAAGCAATTTGTCACTACCTGTCCAATTTGTGCAAGACATAAATCTTCTCATAAGGCCCCTGACGGCTTGTTAATACCAATGCCAACACCCAAACAACCTTGGCACACTGTGAGCGTAGACTTTATTGTAGGTTTACCACCTGTAAAATCTTTCACAACAGTGTTGGTTATAGTGGATTTTTTATCTAAAATGGCACATTTTGTACCATTACGGAAATTACCCACGGCGGCAGAATTTGCCGATATTTTTATAAGGGAAATTGTGCGTTTACATGGTTTGCCAAGCAAAGTGGTGTCAGACCGAGGGAGCCAGTTCAACTCTAGATTTTGGAAAAAATTATGTGAAAAACTGAAAATAGATGTGGCATTATCCACTGCTTTCCACCCAGAGACAGATGGACAGACTGAACGACTGAACCAAACCTTACTTCAAACGCTACGTTGTTTATTGGCTGATTATTCTAGTGAATGGTTGGAAGCTCTCCCTGTAGCGGAGTTTGTTTATAATAATACTGAGCATTCAGCTCTACTTTGCTCACCATTCTATTTCTTGCAGGGGTATCATCCAAGAGCTATACCCATTTTGTTAGAAGATTCCCTGTTACCTACAGTAACGGATAGACTAACGAGGTTCGGTGACATACAAGACAAAGCCAGGAAACATTTATTAAAGTACAAGGAAAGCATGAAAAGGCAAGCAGACAAACACAGATCTGAGGCCCCAATGTATAAAATTGGTAACAAGGTATGGCTCTCCACAAAGAACCTAAACATAGAGGGATCCCGAAAGCTGCAACCACGTTTCATTGGACCCTTTAGTATAACTGCCATAGTAAACCTGGTAACAGTAAAATTAGATTTACCAAAAGAATATCCAGTACATACTACATTCCATGTGTCCTTGCTTAAGCTGTACAACCCAAAAACCCGACCTGAACCACCACCTCCACCCATACCAATTAAGGGAAATCTAGAATATGAAGTGAAAAGCATAAAAGACTCAAAAAGAATTAGTGGACGTCTGTTTTATTTAGTAGAATGGAAAGGATATGATGAATCTGAGAATTCATGGGAACCAGCATCATATGTACATGCCCCACAGCTGATTAGACGGTTTTATTTAAAAAATCCAGGAAAACCCCGTCCTGTAGGAGGGCCTTTGAGGGGGGCAACTGTTAGGGTTTGTGCACAGCAAAGAGCATGTCCCCTCTCACTGCACTAGTGGGTTCTGTAATAGCTCCCTTTTAAACTTACTATTGAAAGCCTTTCTTGTTATCTCACCTTCCCCCCCCCCCGGCTTCTGTGTATGTTGTTTAATATGCTGTTTTGTTTACACATTGGGCCTTGCTCTTACCAAGGCTTCTTTAAAACACTCCTCCCTAGGCCATGTGTTAATTCAACTCATTTGTATGATAACTGAAACTCTGCACATCTTTCAAGAACATGTGCAGCATGTGAGGACCACACCCAACCCTTCAAACAACACCCAGCTCTGCACACCTTTCAAGAACATGTGCAGCATGTGAGGACCACACCCAGCCCTTCAAACCACACCCAGCTCTTCGAACCACACCCAGCCCTGTCTATAAAAGGCAGCCCCCGAACCTCACCCAGTGCTTGTGCTCGTCTACCTCCCGCTTACCTGAGACCAGATCCCTCGGCGCTGGCACTCCTGCTCTCTACAGACTTTCATTGGCTTCAATGGGTGCAGCTGCTGGCTCTTCCTTCCTCCGGTTTCCGGTTCCTCCTTGCCTCAGCCTCTCTCCTACAAGCAACCTGCAAAAGAGAAAGAAGACAAGGTTAGACTGATCAGTATCTCTTGCCAGCAACAAGTAAGTGCAAAACTTTTATTACCTGAAAGAACTTTGACAACAATTTCTGGATTCGTGTATAGACAATTTGAAACAAGATACCTCCCACGAACATTGTGATTCAAATTCTTTGTTACAAGAATACTTTATGGAACTTTTAAGAATCGAACAGTGGAAACCATTAACAGCAAGACAAACAGTAAATCAAGGACTTGCACAAATTACATGCTGTATTTTGATGTAAAAGTACAGTATTTGTTTTATAAAAGATTCTGGAAATATGGGAAAAGTGAGTCTGCTATTGGGAGTTTAGGCTTTAGTTATATTAAGATGAATGTTTGATATTGGTAATTCTGATAACGGTATTTGTTTAATGTTTTAGAAGCTTTACAGCAATAGAAAGCACATCCCTGAGCAGTAACACATTCCAAACCTGGAAACTAGAGACCAGGATCCAAGAGGTACTTTTAGAAGAGAATTTCTAATAAAAAAAAGGGATAGTCAGGAACCCATTTAGGAATAGGTTGTACTTATCTGTTCTTTGTTTATGTTTCATTAGGCACCAGTTTCTACAGAAGTCAGAAAGGGCCACAGATTTGTGCAGCACTTCAACAGTGGAAACGCAAGAACGGTGTTGTCTCTCTTTTTTATTTTATCCACTTCCCCCCTTCCCTTGAGCTTTTGTTCTTAGTGCACTGTTTTAAAAACTAGTGTGCTGGAACCAGCAGTTTCAGGGTGGGGTCGGATTGTCTTCAACCTCCATCAGAACTGAACAAGGACTCAGGTGAGCTGGGCTTTGACACCATTACTGCTGGACTCAGACTGTCTCACCTTGATCTCCAGCTCCTTGAGACTCAGTCCATGAGGCAACAATAGTTTTTTCTCAGCCAAGGCTCTCTTAGCTACAGCTTCAGCTCTTTCAGCTTCAATCTGTTTGGCTGCTCTTTCAGCCTCAGCTTGCTTGGCTTCTCTCTCTGCCCTCCTTTCCTCTGGAGCCTTGCCATTTGCAACTGAAACTCTCTCTCCTCTCTCCTTTCCTCTGTGGTCAGGTTTTGATCAGAGACACTGTTCCCTGGTTTGGCAGGGGGCACCGTTGCAGTGCTAACATCCACTAATGGCAAAAAATCCTCTGGGGGGCCATCTTCTGACTCCTCCTCCTCAGCATCCTCCTATGAATGGGCTTCTGCCCTGGCCCTCAGCGCCTTTTGAAATTCCTCCTTTCTGGAGGCACCTTGGGTGGGTACTCCCATATCCCTGCAGAACCCTTTCAGCTGTTTGACAGTGTATGTCTCCAACATGGCTAGGTCAAAATCTCCTGCTTGAGACCTAGCCTGAGACATATTGAGTGAGGATTTTGGTTAAAAAAATTGACAGGAAAAACGAAATTGCAGAAAAAAGATAAAAATCAAGTTGACCTTCAACTGTGGGTAGGTAGTGAAATACTTAGCTACTGTAATGTCACTGCACAAATACAAGTCCTATCCTCACCGCTGATCACCAATGTTAGAAATGGGATCTTTGGTTGGCAGTCAGGTTACCCCCTGTCCAAGCAAGGACCCTCACTCTAGTCAGGGTAGGTCACACACCATCCAAAATATCCTGTGCCCACCCTCTGGTAACTTGGCACTGAGCACTCAGGCATAACTTAGAAGGCAATGTGTAAAATATTTGTGCAATAAATCAAACAATAGCACAATATAGCACCACAAAAATACACATATATATAAATATATAATATTTATCTGGTTATTTGTAGGTCAAAACGATCAAAGATGCAATAAGTAAATGTAGAGATATCACTGAAAAGTGATATAAAGGCCCTCATTACAACCATGGCGGTTGGCGGCATAAGCGGCGGTCTTACCGCCAACAGGCTGGTGGTAAAAATTTTGGAATTATGACCATGGCGGTTACCGCCATGGTCATCCGCCACTTCTCTGATCCGATCCGACCGCCAGGGCGGAGACGACCACTGGAATGGAGACCAGAGTCTCCAGCCTAGCGGTCGTCACAATACCACCGGCGGTATCATGACCCGGCTAACCGCCATGGATTTCATGGGGTTAGGAACTGCCATGAAATCCATGGCGGTGAGCACTATCAGTGCCAGGGAATTCCTTCCCTGGCACTGATAGGGGTCTCCCCCACACCCCACCCCCACCCCGAGTCCTTCCCCTACACCCCCCACCACCCCTGCCACCCCCAAAGGTGGCAGGACCCCTCTCCCCACCCCTACCCCCAACACTACATTACACATTCACACCTGACACGCACACAGGCACCACCAACACACATACCCGCACACACACCAACATACATGCCAACAGCCACACACACAGTCATACGCACACACCCACATTCAGACATACATGCAAACATCCATAGAGACATACATACATACAGAAATGCACTCATTACCAAACACACAACACCCCTGCATGCATACACGCACTCACACACCCCCTCTACATACACACACGCACACCCCCATGCACCCACACATCACACAACACCCCCCCAACCCCCTCCCCTAACGGACAATCAACTTACCTGGTCCGTTGATCCTCCGGGAGGGGACGGGATCCATGGGGGCAGCTCCGCCGCCAGCACCCTGTCAACAGAACACCGCCACGCCGAATCACAGGACGTGATTCGGTGGGCGGTGTTCTGTTGACGGGGCGGTGGAGGTGGAGCTACCTCCACTTCCCCGCCATCTGCCAGTATGGCTGCTTGCGGCTCTCCATCCGGAAAAGGACAGAGGACTGCCAGCGTTCATAATGCGCCGAGCGGAAAACCGCCTGCACTGGTGATCTTCCGCACGGCGGTCCCTCGGCGGTCTTGTGAAAAGACCGCCGAGGTTGTAATGACCACCAAAGTGTCTTAAGTCTTTTTAAAGCAAACAAAGTCTCTTTTTAGCACAAAGGGCCTGGTTCGCGTGAAAAATCCCCATAATGGGCCGCAGAGGGGGAGAAGCGTATAAACAAAGGAGGTGTGCTGTGATTTCTCGGGCCACACACAGTGATGCGTCATTTCGTTTCCACGCAGGGACGGCTGTGCGTCGATTTCCGGCACTCGGTCGTGGATCCTCTTCAGGTTGCGGGGTTTTCCGACACCCTGGGGTCTGTGCGTGGAATCCTGGGCTTATAGAGCAAAGTCACAAGCGCTGCGTCATTTCGGTTTGGTGTGCGGTGAATTTTTCAGGGCAGGCTGTGCATCGTACTTAGCAAGCTGTGCGTCAAATTTTTGCCGCACAAGGAGTCCAGTCACAAGAGAGAAGTCTTTTTGGTTCTGAGACTTCAGGGAACAGGAGGCAAGCTCTATCCAAGCCCTTGGAGAGCACTTCTTCACCACAGCCAGGGAGCAGCAAGGCAGCAGGGAAACAGCAAGGCAGCAGTCCTTCACAAAAAGCAGTCAGGTGAGTCCTTTGGGCAGCCAGGCAGTTCTTCTTGGCAGGATGCAGGTTCTGGTTACAAGTTTCTTCTCCAGGAAATGTCTGTGTTGGAAGGGCCAGAGGCCCTGTTTATATACCCAAATGTGCCTTTGAAGTGGGGGAGACTTCAAAGAGTGGTTTAGAAGTGCACCAGGTCCCCTTTCAGTTCAATCCTGTCTGCCAGGGTCCCAGTAGGTGGTGTGGCAGTCCTTTGTGTGAGAGCAGGCCCTCCACTCTCCCAGCCCAGGAAGACCCATTCAAAATGCAGATGTATGCAAGTGAGGCTGAGTATCCTGTGTTTGGGGTGTGTCTGAGTGAATGCACAAGGAGCTGTCAACTAAACCCAGCCAGATGTGGATTGTAAGGCACAGTAAGCATTAAGTGCAGAGCAATGCACACTTTCTAAACATGACTGTCTAAATTAGTAATATTAAATCCAACTTCACCAGTCAGAAGGAGTTTATATCACCATTCTGGCCATACTAAATATGACCTTCCTACTCCTTTCAGATCAACAGCTACCGCTCAAACATTATATGAGGACAGCTCCAATGTTAGCCTATGAAGGGAGCAGTGTAAAAACGAATTTGAGAGTTTTATACTACCAGAACATATAAACTACATAGGGACATGTCCTGCCTTTTGCCTACACAGCACCCTGCCCTTTGGGTTATCTAGGGCATACCTTAGGAGTGTCTTATATGTAGAAAAAGGAGAGTTTTAGGCTTGGCAAGTACTTTTAAATGCCAAGTCGAATTGCAATGGCAGGCCTGAGACTAGGTTAAGGGGCTACTTAAGTAGGTGGCACAACCAGTGCTGCAGGCCCACTAGTAGCATTTAATCGACAGGCCCAAGGCACATATAGTGCACAGTAATAGGGACTTATAAGTAAATTAAATAGTCCAATTTGGTATGATCCAATGTTACCATGTTTAAAGGGAAAGAGCATATGCACTTTAGCACTGGTTAGCAGTGGTAAAGTGCGTTGAGTCTAAAAACCAACAAAAACAGTTCCCAAAAAGTGTAGGGAGGCAGGCAAAAAGTTAGGGGTGACCACCCTAAGGCTGTCAGGTCTAACAGCCTTAAAGTACTCAGAAACTACTAAACAGATTCCCACCGAACAACGAAAAGAGTGATCTGCAGGACAGAATCTAGTTTTGTGCCAAATTTGTTTTTAATTCCATTCAGTGGTTCGGGCTGTAGGCGTGTCTAAAGGTCCTATGGAAAAATGAATGGGGAAAACGCCTTTTGGGACCCCCCTTTTTCTCATCCCCGCTTGACAGATCACCCCGAAACTTTCAAGACAGAAGCTGAATCTTTGTATGGAAACTAGATCATAACTATAACTACCTATGACTATCTAGTGATGAGCGACAATAGGTTATATATATATATATATATATATATATATATATATATATATATATATATATATATATATATAATATATATATTTTCCTTAAAGTGCATATGTGCAGGGAGTCCAGTCAAACCCCAAAGGTATTGCATCCCAAATTCCCCTTTTGTGGTGGTGTGGGTGAGCAGTTGGGCATATCAGAGGTTTAGGGAGCTGGGTTCTGGTTGAAGCATCCCCCAATTTTTGCCTTTTTGTGATTCAACTTTGACTGAAGTGCACTGGGCTCCTGCTAACAGGGTCCCCAGTGCCAGTGATCCTTTTCCCAAAACAAGACACCTGGTCACTTGATCCCCAAGTGGCCAGGCCCCTTGTGCTGCTCTAAGGGGTCCTGCACCAAAGCTATGCAGACTGCCTGTAATATTTATAAATCACCCCTACAGCAGACCTTACAGCCCTAAGGCATTGTGCATCATATCTTTTATCTACTTCTGCTGCCACACCAGTAGGAAGAATCACCACTATTTCTTTAACTACGGGGATCTTTCCTGAAGACCTTAAACAGGCATACATACTCCCATTATTAAAGAAAACAAACCTGGACATGCATAACCCCAACAACTACAGATCAATTACAAATGGACCTTTCCTGATAGAATGAGCAGCTATTGCCCAGATGTCACAATTCATTGAAGCTAACGCCATACTGTCAGGGTACCACACTGGATTACTCCCAGGATGAGTCATTGAATCTGCCCTCATCGCCATCTGGCACAGTTGACCATGACACTCTAATGCAAAGACTCAACTAAGCTGGCATAGAGAGGACTGCTCTCGCCTGGATCACACACTACCTTCAAAACATAACTAATGTCATCCTACTTCCCCTTTTTCGTCTAAATCCTACCCACAAAAGGAGGGGTCCCATAAGGCTCAATCATCTCACCCATGCTTTTCAACATATACATGATGTCATTACCGGCAATGATCACTGAATTTCAACTCACATGCTACAGCTATGCAGTTGACACACAGATACTCCTTAAACTGGAACCTTAGGACACGAGTTACAGTTACTTAAGGTAACTCTAACTATAACTGGTGAATTTCTATGGTTTGGTATTTATGTGAGCCGTATTATAACGTCCATGTAACCTTCGTTTTTTTTAGTGAATTTGTATATTTTTTTAATGTATAGTAATTTTAGTTACTATACATTAATCCAACCACCGCCGCGCATGGCCTTTGGCTGTCCCTGGCAGTGTTTGGTCAGTCTCTGAGGCCAACCACCTATAAACGCCATACCTTGCATCGTGCATGACCTTCACCCATGCGCAGTGAAGGTTGTCCGCAGGACCTGGTCTGCAGCCAGACCCTGCAGCCAACCCCCTAGCCTCCCAACCCCATGCTGCACATTGCCCTTTGGCCATGCACGGTGGGAGTTGGTTGTGGTCTCTCTGGGTGTGAGAATAGTTGTCAGAGAGTGTATCTGGGGATAAGAGTGGCTGGGAAAGTGTCTGTCTGGATGTCACCAGTAGGTAGTTATAGTTAGGACCATGTTTCCATAGAAAAAGGCCCATTTGACGAATCTTCACAAACGTTTCCCAAAAAAGTGCCCCGATGATTTGAAATGCGTTAGTGGTTGCTGAAACATTCTACTAAAGAGATTTGATTAGGATCTTTTGGAGTGCGGGGAATTACTTTTGCTATACTTGTTGTTTCGAGGGTGGTCTCCTCCGTCACCAGCATCGGCAGCTGACCAAAAGCTTGTTCAGACCGTTTGCATCCGATATATATATATATATATATATATATATATATATATATATATATATATATGTATATAAATATGGTTACACAATATTTCCTTTCTTATTCACGTCGGACTGCGCCCATATGGCAGAGACGGGATCGCAAATCCCTTCAAAATATCTTCTCGTGTTTTCTCTAGCAGAAAAAACGCCTCTGTCACACGATGTCTTCATCCAAAGATCAGTTTATTTAGGCAAATCAACAATCACTCATTGGTGAAAACACGAGAAGATATATATATTTATATATATATATATATATATATATATACACATATATATACACACTCATTATGTATAGTTAGTTCAGATTTTTCATAGAATATTGCTAATAACTGTGGCTTTCTTTGACAAATCTTCACAAAACTTTCTAAAAAAGAAGTTCATCCACCTCACCTCACTTTTCTCCATTGATTTTTCATAGGGTATGCTAGGCATCACCACAGCCAAAAACAGCTGAACGGAATGCCACCAAATTTAGTGGAAAGCTAGATCTTTACCCACAAAGAGTGTTTCTTGTGATTTGATGTAAATCTGTTCAATAGTTTTGAGAAAACACATCTCAAAACGTATAGATATTTTGACAGTTGGTGTTCAGCTATGGTCTGATTGGCCACTTTAAAGGGTAGTAGTCAATCCTGAATGGCAATATGTTGTGGCAGTCATCACAAGACTTAGGGACCTGGTCCCTGTGTCCTGAAAATAAATGTAAACATATAAAGGAGCAGGTGAGAACACCACAACACCAAAGGGCATGAGGAGGAAGTGTCCCAAAGGCACCACATCCTTCAATTGGCTGGCTGCAAAATTGACAACATGATGTGTCAGCCATCTGCGACATTGACCCTACAGATATGTTTTGTAGTGAAAGCCTGTTTTTGAGGGTCTCAAACAGGAGCACATACAAAGTGTGCTAACAGATTAAAAGTCCTTTGTCGCTATTTGAAAACTCAGAAGTTGTGTCCTCATTTCAGCTTTCTACAGCACTGACCATCATTTCTAAGAGAATCAAAAATATACTTTGTTTATTTCTGAAGAACATTCTTTAGGTTTCACAGTTTGATTCCATCAAGATGATGGGTGGTGTGCCACCCTTTTGTCATACATACAGAATGTTAGCTCTTTATTTGTTCATTAGAACACTGTGAGCGAGGAAGGGGGCAGAAACATGGACTTGGACAATGGAGGAGAGTGAGAAGGGGGCATAGACAGTAAGCTGACCATGCTGGGCAGGTGGGATGGAAATTGGCCGCTCAATGGACTATGGATGGTAGGAGGGATATGGTTGGAGCACAGACCCGAACAATGGTGGTCAGGAGGGCAGGGGCAACAAGCTGACCACATGGGGCAGATGGCAGGGGTAGTGGCAACTCAGTAGACTACACAAGGGAGGCGGGAGAGTATTGGCAGCACAATAGACCACAGCGGACAAGAGAGAGGGGGCAGGGGCATGCACACAGACAATGGAAAGCATTGGGGGTGAGGCAAGGACAGCACGCTGACCACACATCATGACAGGTGGGAAGGGCAGTGACAGCACAATGGACCTTAGAGAGCAGGAGTTAGGGGACTGGGGCATGTGCATGGACAGCCAAAACCGCTGAACAGAATTCCACCAAATTTAGTGGAAAGCTAGATCTGTACCCACAAAGAGTGCTTTTTGTGATTTGATGTAAATCTGTTCAATAGTTGAATAGAGGGCAGTGGGCAGAGGCAAGGACAGCATTCTGACCACAAAGGACAGGCAGTCAGGGCAGATGCAACACAACAGACCATGGAAGGTAGGAGAGAAGGCTGGGGCATGCACATGGAAAAAGGAGGGCAGATTGTGGAGGCAGGAGTAGCACAAATACCACAGAGGGCAATCCATTGATTGGCAAGGCTGCATAAATGAAAATTGGAGGACAGGCGATGGGGGCTAGGAGCACACACAAGTAAAATGGCGGGCAGTAGTTTGGACTAGGACAACAAGTTGACCACGGAGGGCAGGCGAGAGGGGCAGGGTAGGCAGATGAAGAACAGAGGGCAGACAGGAGCTGATCAGAGGCAGCAAGCTGATTACAGGAGGTAGGGGTGGGGGAAGAGGCATGCAGACTGACAACGGAGGGCAAGCCGGAGGGAAGAGGGCAGTGGCAGAAAGTTGACCCCAGACAGAAAGCTTTGGTGGGTTGGCCACCAGCAAGGTGTGGGTCTGTGCCAACATCTGATTGTGAATGGCAGAAGGCTGTGCGCAGTGGAGGTCTTTGCTGTATATGTTTAAAAAAACTAGAAATGCAATGAACAAACAATGGTTAAAGTGACATGATAGTCAAGTATGGCAATAAGAGCTTAGCGTACATTAAAAAACCCTAGAAGGTCACTGAAAAAAACAAAGGTTAAAGAAATCTTATTGTTAGGTGTTAAAAGGACTTAAAAATTAATTCTTAAAAGCCCCAAAACACTGAAATCCATTCATTACAATTCACTTAACTAACTATAACTTGTGACCCCCCAAATGCACTGCTTATGATTTCACATACTACATCACTCATGACATGGTAAATAACTTCATTGATCATATCACTGATAACATCTGAAATGATACAATTGATGACATAATGGGTTAGATCACTGAGCTATAACAGTTGAATTTCAGTGTTGTTTTGTTTTTTAGGAGTTGGGGCTGAATTGTATGTTGGAGCTAAGGGTATTCCATCACAACGGTTATAGGTTTGGGTAGGGCGGTGACTACCCTTTCACCACCATAGCTAAACCTCTCTAATGGCCTGACGGAGTAAGGGCCTCTGAAGAAATGGTTACATACCCACCCACCCAATCAGGATGAGCGGACATATAGCCATTTTAACTACCCTTCACTGCTACTCAAATCCTAGTGGCGAGGAACAGTAAAATGCTAATAATGGCACCTCACCATGGGAGATTACTCCCACAGAGAGGAGAACATTACATTTTTTTAATTTTTAAAAAGAAAATGGTGTTTCAGGATTCTCTTTTTGAAAATAAAAAAAGAAAACTTTGATGCAGGGCTGCATCATGCTAATGCATCCCTGCACCAAACAGTAAATTACATTATCAGGAACCTCTGTGATGGTCTCTTCTGTCAATGCAATATAAATGACCACCTGCTTGAAGGTTATGTATGAATTTTGGCAGGCGTCCCTCTGCCATGGGGATGGAGTAATTTACTCCGCTCACCAAGCAGAAAGACAGTCCACAGTATAAATGAGGCTCTTAGTTTTTAACAAATGATAACAACTATGAAATATCCAATTCTTAATGAACAAGCCTCCCTCTATAACACTAGCTATAGCAGAAGCACTGGCTGACCACTTTACATCCCTTACATGTATTATTCCCAAAGTGCACCCACAATTACCCACAGCCATCCATCCCTTTGTGTGAAAGATAGCCCAGATAAATGCTGGACCTACAGCTCTGCAAGGTTGCTACAGTTGATGCTTTAGTCAGCAAAGATTTCAAGAGGTGTTCTACACACAAGGGGTTTACTGCTTGAAGTGTAAGGAGCAGCTGTAGTGGAGTAAGGCAAAGGGGCATCAAGTAGAAGAACTGATGCAGAAAGATATGAGGGAAACGAGTAAGAGACCAAACAGTGTGCTTAAATTAGATCCATTCCTGTAGCTACAAGACTGTGAGAAAAAACAATGAGAAAGGAAGGGGTCTATTCACAAACTTCACTTGATAGTATGTTGTGTAATACGAAAATAGTGCCTCAAACATTCAACACAATGCTATTCACAAACTACGTGCGGAGGCCTATGCCTCTTCCTGTCCTGTTTTTTTCTGTGTAGATATCTTTGCCCTGACTGCGTTGCCTCCACATACACAGGTATACATTTTAGTAGTTAATTTAGAGAGGACAGGGGTAATGGCTAGAAAATGGAGAACATTTATAACTACAGTGAATGGGTTTAGGGAGGAGCAAGGAGGGGTTAAGAGAAAGCTAAGCAACGGTATTGGGAAGGATGGATCTGCTGCCATCCACACAAGAGGTAACTCACTCCTATTCACAAACTGCATGTCTATAGTAGCTACTGCCAGAAAGGACCAAATCAGTAGTAAACATACTCCAGCTCGAAGCTAGAATAAGTCCAGTACTACACATGGCCACTCATAGGTACTGCAACCACCCACATACAACATACTAGAGATAGGGAAGGTGAAAACCCTGCTCAAGCATCAACCTCAATCCTTGTCAGAATGAATCACAAAAGTCACTAAATGAACCATTGCTTAACCTTCTGGTAGCTTGGCACTAATGCAGTCCAGCTTAACATAGGGGCAATGCACACATTATTTACAGATAAACAGTAGCAAAGTAAAAACACAACACAAGAAGAATCCCACATCAATTTAGGAAAAAATACAGTAAATTTTAAGAAATAAAATGAGACCAACTAAGAACATTCTAATCAGTTCTAATCCAGAGATGTATAATTTCAAAGTTTGAGGTAAGTTTAGCATCTAAAAACACAAAGCACCACTCCTAGTCATCTGATCATGGTAGACAGGGAGAAAGTCACAACTTCAGGCCATTTGCAATGGAGTGTGGACCTGATACAGGGGCTAGGTTAGTTCAGTTGAAAAAGATTACATTCTCAAAGTCTGCCATGAAGAGTCCAGTTCGCAGTGGAGGAGGCTGTGAATAACCACGAAGAGCATATCTGATGTCGCAGATGGTCGTCGCTGTAGGCAAAGATCTTTTCGGACGTTGCAGATGGTGGTTGCTAGACTTTCATGTTGGGGGTCACTGCTGGCTGTCACCACTATAGCATGAAGGGCAGATATCGCATTGCTGGTCGTTGCTGGCAGTCACTGTAGCATGGAGTTGAATTTACCAGAGCTTTGCATTGGCAGTTGTCACAGATTGCAAAGTCTTGATGCAAAAGAGCCACTTGGAGAGGCCCATTCGGCGAACAGGGACTTCTACTAGCAGAGGCCAGCAGGGCTCAGGCAGGTCCATTTGCAACAGGTCAGGTGGGCAGTTACAGGAAGATCTCTGGAGCTTGTTGTTTCACTGTAGCTCAGAAAAGGAGGTTAACCATCTCGCCCTTGCAGTCACTAATGATAGCCTGGGATAATGGGAGCAGGTCCAGTCTTCTTTTTGAGAGAGCAGGGCAGGTCTCAAGTAGCAGGGTAGTCCTATGGAGAAAAAGGCAGTCCTTCCTCTGTAGTCCACAGGTCGAGGAGTATACTGAAGATGTGGTTTAGGACTTCCAATAATTATTCCTGGTGCCAGCTTTTGAAGTGGAGGTTACGTCCTGGCTACCACATCTGGTTCCCTCCCCTGCCAAGATTCAAAGTATACTGGTGTGACAAAGACTAGTGTCAGGTCCTTTTGTGTGAGTGCTGGAGGCAGCCTTTTGAATTGTAAGTAGAGCAGTGAACAGCTCCGCCCAGACCATCCTCACAGGATGGCCCATCTTGCCAATACCTAGTTCCCCATTGTCTTACTCTCTGGGAGGAATGCATAAAGACCAACTGCTACACTATTCACAGTCAGGTGGCCCAGGATTCAGGCAGTGGCCACCAATTGGTTAGGGTGTGAAATTGTCAACTTTCTAAAATTGGCATTTCAGGATTGTGACTTAAAATCAGACTTTACTGTTAAAGTGGGTTTTACATTACAATTCTTTGAGTCAAAACATGATATTCCCACGTGCCCCCAATCATATGTTAGCACGTTTTAAATTTAATGATGTAACTAAGTTTTACCCAATGGGCAATATAAGCCTTACAGTAGTGAAAAATGAATTTACAACCGGGATGTGTAAAACATAAATACACATGTCCTACTTTTTAAATACTATACACTCTGCCCTCTGGGCTCTTTAGGGCCTTCCTTAGGGTTGGCATATGTATTAAAAAGGAAGGTTTAGGCCTGGCAATTTGATTATTTTTCATGTTTTAAAACTGCACCATAGGCTGCAGTAACAGGTCTGAAACTTTTTTAAGTGTTATTTAAGTGAGTGGCACAATGAGTGCTTCAGGCACACTAGTACCATGGTAGTATCATATACTAGGGACGTATATGTAAATTAAATATGCCAATAAGGCGTAAATCAATTATCCTTGTTTTAGGGAGAGCTCACACAAATGTTAGTACTGGTTAGCATTGGTAAAGTGTAAAGCGTTCTATTGTCAACAAAAATGAAATTAAAAAAACAGGTTTGAAGGCAAAATGTTTGGGTTTGACCCTGCAGAGAGGACCATGTCCAATAAAACCCCACAGAAAAAGTGTTAAATGTAATTAATTAAAATTGCTGAATATATAAATAATTTTAATTTAATGTAAAACTATTTTCTAAAAATATAACATGTATTTAATTTTAATGTAAAATTAATAACCGTTTTTTGAATTTGTAAATTAAGGTAACATTATTTTTTAATATAACATCATAAAAGTCTGTATAAGTAAGTCTATACATCACTTTTATTAATTATTTCTAAATAATAATAAATATTTATTTTTACCTTTAGGTGGTATTTGTTTTTAATTTAAACTTCAGAAAAATAATGTTTATTTAACATTATGTATTTAAATTAATTACATTTTAAATTTTAAATGAGTTAGTAATGCTTGAACATGTTTCATTGTGATCTTCATTTAAAATAGATTATATACAACTAATTTGCAATTACATTTACCATACAAATATACAAAATATTTTTCCAAATTCTTTAATAAACTTTTTTACATTCCCATATTCTTTAGCATAAGAAAACTCCACAATTAGGGTAAAGTATAGGAACATGTACAAAAGCTATGTTATCATTGCTCTTCATTACTTATGCCCATTACTACACACAGCATTCATACCTGGTAAATAAACAAAGTTTCAGAAGTATTTGTACAACACTGAATAAACTTCTATAAAACCCAGGATCAGGCCAGCATTTCAAATTGTCTGACCAATATTCATAACTGGATGAGTGAAAGAAATGGTACGAATACAGCAAATAACTTTTACCTCTCCTTCACCCCTCTTGGAAGCATTGTTCAAGGAACCACATTCCAGTATCCTTTCTCAGCAGATGTAATAAACTAAATGTGGGCATTTTTCAATTGAGTTAATGCAGTTTGGTCCCCATAGACCTACCCAGAAAGTTCATTGACAGTCTGGAAGGTGTGCAAAACCCAAAGGCTAAGTTGGTTCTCAATTTCAAAAAGTCAACCATGGCAGGCTGCCTTAAAAATATTCTAGAGTCACCTAATTAAGGCCAGGTCTGAGGCCCATATTTGTGAAGCCTTTGTGTTGTCACGCAGGCCGGCACAAGGACAAGGCAAATGGTTCAGTAATATTTACAAAGCTACACAAGGCCTGGTTTGCTTGGCCTTACCAGGCTTTGTAAAGAAATGTAAAGTAAGGTAGCTGCTTGTGCTGTGTTGCGTTACGTTTCAACTTCAGAGGCATTCCATAGATGGAGCATGGGCATTTCCATGCATCCAACCCCGGATTTTGGCACATTCCCAGATTTACAAAGCCTTGTAAACCCTGGAATGTGTCAAAATGCTACGCCTTCCCAAGTGAGGCATAACAAGGAGAAATGTCTTTATTACTTTTCTTTATTTCCTCTTTCTAAGTGTGCAGCACACACAGAAAGGGGAAATGCCTCTAATGTTTGTTTTTGTACAGGAAGGTGCCCCTTCCGGCACAAAAACAATCTTGCCTGTAACAAAGCATGTATGCAATATGGCGCATTGGTGTCAGGGTTAGGAGAGTTCAGAAATATCCATATCTTTCTAAACATTGAGCATTCTGGTCTCTCTCTTTCACTCAACACAACAACTTTGCTTACAGCCCTGTATGAAAATTTAGCAACTGTGCCCCATAGTTCTTAATAATGTTCACCATAACCATGGTTCAAAAGTACAAGCAACAGGTTACACATAAATGCTAAGCTCCACTCCTTCCCACTGATGAATCACAGATTAGTCAGTGTATGCCACATGCCTGAGGATTCTTATATTATAAAAGCACAAGGGTATACCAGATTTTGGAAAATCATCAATACATCTATAAATGGCCTAACTATCACAACTCAAAAAGCTTGAGAAAATCGAATGCTTACCGATGTGCATGTCTGAGAACTAAGAGAATCTGATACAAATTACCTGGAAACACAAGTGTTGGAAGTCTCAAACGTTCTGTGTTCTGTGCTAAAACAATTTATAAAACACACTTCACTCATTTCTGACTCCCCCTATATAAAAATATTTTATTCCTTAATTGTATTTATGTGTGGCTTCTTTCCCGTATTTCCGATCATTACAAGTGACTTAAGCCTCATTTATATTTTGGTAGGCAGAGTACTCCATTACAAACATGAATACAACCTCTAAATCAGGCCTTTATTTTGGCTCCACCCTCCAGCTTGTATTGTGTATGTTCCAGAACCGGAAGTGTGGTCTCTGCACAGTCTCCCTCAATGTTTTATCCTTTGGAACAATAGCTGAGCGATGAGGTTTGATCTTGATGAGCACAGGTTTCTCTTTGAGGAGTTAAGAAGTGCACGTTTATCGGTCCTTTTCTTCGGAAGGACAGTAAAGAGAATTTCGACAATAGATAGCTTTGTTTACTGGGATCCAGTGTTGTATTTTCAAGACAGAAGTGATAGGTTCCCAAGTTAAAACATTCAAGCATAATCTAGCTACTTGATTTTGTAGTTTTCATATAATTTCAATGAGTTTCCTAGGGATTCTGAACATCAGGAGGGTCATGGTGCGACGGGAACCCCTCCCACGTTGGGAGGCCATACCCAGCTGGGCCACAGCCGTCTTCTCCAGTGGTGAATGCCCTCCCATCTCTTACGGCAGTGGGTGCTCCGTCTGTGGTAGACCGCCAGGGTCCGGACATCCTTGGCGATGGCACGCCAAATAGCTTTTTTCTGGTGGGCCCTGACCTACATGAATTGTACATGGGGAAAAGAAAAGTTATTACCAACTGCACCGTCACAGTCATTGGCCCCCATCCCTACCCTTGTCATTTGGCACATGCACTCATCGTCGTTTCATGCACGCCTCAATCTCCTCCCCCAACCTACATCCACCCTACTCCACACAGGCATAGCCCATACAGCATGCTCCCAGTGTACTCACCTGTTTGTCTGGAGGACTGTAGAGTAGCGTGTACTGGGGAGGACCCCATCCACGAGTTTCTCCAACTCCTGCGATGTGAAGGCAGGGGCCCTTTCCCCAGACACTTGAGCCATTGTCTCTTCCAGACCGAGGTCACAGCAGCACTTGCAGTGTAGGTCCTCTCCTGTCGAAGATCAGGTATCGAGTGATTGAACAGATAGAAAATGGTGGTCACGTCCGCGGCGGTGCGTACCGTCACCACCGGCGTACATCGTCATTGGCTCCTGGGACCCATAGGGTCCAATGTTAACCAATGCAGCATTGCGCCGCGGTCTTCGACTGCCTACCGCGACAGTGTACAACGCCAGCGCAGTTACCTCACATCCCATTTTCCCACTTTACAGGTCAGGCAGCTGCCATTTCAGGGGCCCACATGGCTTAATTTTTAACTGCGTCACACATACCTAGGCCTAGCCTCAACACAAATACAGGCCACTTTTCGGTTTATGATTAGTGTTCTGTGTAAGCTGTGGGTACGTACCTCTGAGTTGGTTGACTCTGTGCTCGCTGTTGTCCTTCAAAGGCACCGTCTGCTGGGACATGTGAGGAGATGGCGGCATCCTCCGGTGTACAGACCGCTGGTGGACCGGTTGACAATAGAGGAAAGAGATGTGATCATCACCTACAGGCTTGACCTTGCCACAATCCAGGAACTGTGTGGCCAGCTGGAGCCAGACCTGATGTGAACTATCCGCCATCCCACAGGAATCCCCCCTCAAGTGCAGGTGCTGTCAGTACTCCATTTCCTTGCAAGTGGGTAATTTCAAACAACAGTGGCCATAGCATCAGGGATGTCCCAGCCTATGTTTTCCAACGTGTTGTCCAGAGTGTTGTCTGCCCTGCTGAAACACATGCGGAGCTACATCGTTTTCCCTTAGGAGGAGGATTTGCCTACAGTGAAAGGTGATTTCTATGCCCTGGGACATATCCCCAACATCATAGGTGCCATTGATGGGACACATGTGGCTTTGGTACCCCTCCGCAGGAGTGAACAGGTGTACAGAAACCGGAAGAGTTATCATTCCATGAATGTGGAGATGGTGTTTTTGGCAGACCAGTACATCTCCCATGTTAATGCCAAGTTCCCTGGCTCAGTGCATGATGCCTACATCCTGCGGAATAGCAGCATCCCTTATGTGATGGGTCAACTCCAGAGGCACCGTGTGTGGCTATTAGATGAGCACCTTGAAGCAAGTCAGTGGGAATCGTTGTCTGGGTCTGGGGATATCCCTAGAGGTTAGTGTGTGTCTAACAGTTGTCCCTCGCCATTTGCAGGTGACTCTGGTTACCCCAACCTGTCATGGCTACTGACCCCAGTGAGGAATCCCAGGACAAGGGCAGAGGAACACTACAATGAGGCCCATGGGCGAACTCGGTGGATAATTGAGCGGACCTTCGGCCTCCTGAAGGCCAGGTTCAGGTGCCTCCATATGACAGGTGGATCCCTATTCTACGCACCAAAGAAGGTGTGCCAGATCATCGTGGCCTGCTGTATGCTTCACAACTTAGCTTTGCAACGACAGGTGCCTTTTCTGCAGGAGGATGGTCCAGATGGCAGTGTTGTTGCAGCTGTGGAGCCTGTGGACAGTGAAGACAAGGAAGCAGAAGAAGAGGACATGGACAACAGGAACTCGGTGATCCTGCAATATTTCCAGTGAGACACAGGTAAGAATGCAGACCTTCCTACTACATGTACTTTAACACTACTACCTCTCTACTATCTGTCGTTTTCACCCAGTGTATGGTCACTGAGTTGTCACTTTCCCTTACGATTTCACAGATGTCTGTCGCACAGTGTGACCTCTGCTGTGTTTCCTGAAGGACTAGAGCTGTGTGACATAGGTATGTTGACATTACAATTGTAAGAGCATATTGTCAATGTAATTGCTAATACACTATTTCGAAATCACAGACTGACTCCAGATTGTTTTGTGCTTCAAGGGTGTTTATTTAAGTGCTCAATATTGGAGGGGCTTGTAAAATGGTGAGGGGTGATGGTGGAGGAATGTCCATGGCAGAGTCCAGTCTATTAGTCTCACAGGTGCATTGCCCAAATGAGCATAGGAAGTGGAACTGGGGCAGTTTGAGGATGGACAGGGTGACAAAGTGGGACAGAAGGATGACATTCAGGGTGGTCTCATTTCATGGCGGGGGTCTTGGCATCGTTCTCTGTCTTAGTCCTGGATCTCAGGGACCGTTTGCGGGGTGGTTCTCCATCTGCAGGGGGTGGGGTGCTGGTGTGGTGGTCCTGTGGTGGGGCGTCCTGTCCACTAGCGCCGGCAGAGTTGGTGGGCAGTTCATCGTCCAGGCTAGTGTCAGGGGCCCCTTGTTGTGCCACAGTGTCCCTCCTGGTGTTGGGTACTTCCTTCAGCACCCCTACGATGGTGCCCAGGGTGGAATTGATGGTTCTGAGTTCCTCCCTGAAGCCCAAATACTGTTCCTCCTGCAGGCGCTGGGTCTCTTGAAACTTGGCCAGTTCCGTTGCTATCGTCTCCTGGGAGTGGTGGTAGGCTCCCATGATGGAGGAGAGGGCCTCGTGGAGAGCGGGTTCCCTTGGCCTGGCCTCCCCCTGTCGCACAGCAGCCCTCCCAGTTCCCCTGTGTTCCTGGGCCTCCGTCCCCTGGACCGTGTGCCCACTACCACTGCCCCCAGTCCCTGTTGTTGTTGGGGTGGTGGGTTAGCCTGGGTTCCCTGTAGTGGTGGACACAATGCTGCTTGACGTGTCGTGGGGACAGAGGTATGGGCCCACTGGGTGGGTGCTGTGCTGGTGTTTCCAGAGGGGGGAAGCTCTGTAGTGGCCTGTGACTGTGTCAGGGGAACCAACTGTCCTGAGGTCCCCGATGGGCCGGGCTCGTCATCTAGATCCAGTTGGACAGAGCTGCTGTCATCACTGTGGGCCTCTTCTGTTGGTGGTGTGGACCCTCCTGTCCGTTGCCGTTGGGTAGGGGTCCTGCAGGGGTATAAAAGGAAGTTTATTACATCTGTCAGTGCGTGGTGTGCAATAGGTGGGTGACTGTGTACCCCAGTGCTTGCATTCCTGTGTGGGACCTTGTGTGATGGTGGTTTAGGGGGGTGTATGGGTATGTGCAGTGGACGTGCTTTGGTGATGGGTGTCCATGCTTTGTTGTTGCATGCAGGGCTTGGTGTTAGGATGTGTGGGTTGTGATAGTGGGACATTTGTGAGGAGTTGGAGTGATGGGGGTGAGGGTGAGGGTGGGGGTATGTGATGTCATGCAGGTAGGGTGGGGGATGTATTAGTAAAGATTTGCCTTACCAGAGTCCATTCCTCCATCTACTCCTGCGAGGCCCTCAGGAGGCAGAATCGCCAAGACCTGCTCCTCCCATGTTGTTAGTTGTGGGGGAGAAGGTGGGGGTACCCAAGAGTCTCAGTAGGCATTACAATCAAGTGAGCAGAGTAATTGATGTTGCGGAGCCCTTGTAGGCCCAAGTTAGTAGTCCAGCTGGTTAAATGAGTGTGATAGGGCAATAGTTCAAGGATGTCCCCCCACTCGTTAATGCTGTGTCTTGGGTGGGTGTTTTTGTTTCTGGTGCCATTTACACTGACTCCGACGGGGGCCGCCACTTGCCAATGAAGAGCCGGTAACTAGGCCTTGGGTAGTAGAGCCGCAAGGCGCAAATGTCTGGTGAATATTATAGGCATGCAGTGGGGGTTTTGATGGTGATGACACTAGCAGTAGATGTGGGACGGTGGTGTTTTCCAACTTGCAGCCAAACACCTGTGTCCAGTGTCATATATGGTAGCTAGTGTGTGCCATCAGTACTGGCTCAGAATTGTCTTCCCCATGGCTTGCTGGCAGGCTCAGCAGCGACACTTGCTCAGGTCATGGCCTTAGAGGGTCCCATCTTGCAGTCCTTGTCTGGCCATAGCGGAGTTCCGACCCGGGTAAGGGTGTTCAGGGACCAGGTAGCCAACATGATGGCACAGTATAAAGGGAAAGGCGGTGCTGAGCTCTTCTAGCTCGGGTCTGCAATCTTAGCATCCCAGGCCACGCCCCCTTGAGGCCTTTTACTTTTGATGTCCTGGGGCAGGGGCAGGACCAACTGTAGATCCTGAGCAACTGGGTCAAGTACACTTTCTGCACATGACTCTTAGTGGTACCTGTGGTCAAGCAGTCAAAGGTTCTCTGGGGAGGAGGAGTGTAGAAACTTGTTAGTGAACACAACTCATAACTCAGTGTGCACTCAGTAAAGGCAATAAATCAATGTACAGTCAAATATTTGCTTTTATGTGAAAGAAGTATTTAATTTCTAAATCCACATAGTCAAAGAAATAACAACATTAGTAAGCAGCAACACAATCTGCCTTGAAGTCAGGGCTCTAGTGTTTATCTGCCAAATCACTGTCCCACCCTCTTCCTTGCAGTGTGGTTGGCACTGTTCCCCATTCACTGGAGGCCACATCCAGGGAATGCTTACTAGTAGTCCTGATTCAGGAGTCCCCTTTGATTCTTTAGTAAATAGTCAAAACATTTTATGGTGTCGCAGAACCTTTATCTGTGAGTTCCTTGGGATCTAACAGCCCAGCTTCAAGTGTTACCCTCTCCAGCAGCATAGAATCATTCAGTGGTTCAGCGGCTGCCCCCACCACTGGCACGTGCATGCTCTGGTCCTGTTCTGCTCACGGTACACGTGGCAGCATCCAGTAGGTGAATATTTTCTGTTCTGGGAGGCACTGCTGGCCACACGAGCATCTGAAGGTGCTCCCAGCTCCACCCCACAGCCAGATTGAGCCACAGGAATGCTGACAGACTTTTTCACAGAATCACTCGTGCACAGGGGCAATGACCCGACTGGTGCACAGGCGTCTTTCCAAACCTCACCCCAAGAGTGCTCTCTGTAGGGCTCCTCTCTGGACCTCGCTCCCTCCACCGCTCTCCTCTTCCTCACAGTGCACACTGGTCTTTACAAGCGAGCAGGCGCTGATGCTCCAGGCTCCAGGGCAGGGAGTCTTGGTTTTCCTTGATGATGGTGCTGCACTCAACAGGGAGACTAGCAGGCTTTGGTCTTGAGTCCTGGTCATAAGCAGAAATAATGCAGAGCTTCTCCTTCTCACACAACCCATCTGGCTGCTTGGCTTCTTGTAGACCATTTCCAGACATCAAATGTGATTTAGGGTTTGGGTCTTTGAAGTTTTATGTTGGGGTTCTGCTTCTTTTGAAGGGTACAATTTGTTCTCGCTTCTTCCTTGTCAAAGGCTGTTTGTTACAGCAGAGTAGACTCCGAATCTGATAGTCCCACAACACATGCCATGCAAGTGACTAGATTTCACACCTGGATGTCAGTCATGAGATGCGCATCAAAAGTTTAATTCCAGGCTCCCAGTCTTAATCTTTATGATTCCCTTATCAACCGCATCTCCTTCCGGAGATGTGTCGAGGCCCCTTCCTTGTGATCTATCACTGAATCAAGGAGCACCTTTTTGAAGTGTACAGAGGGAGTCTCTCTCTCTTCCTCCAGAGTGTCCCACCCATCTCACAGGAATGCAACAATACACAAATCTGCTTGCAGGAATTCCTCTGCTCCTCATTTCTTCACCAAACAAGCCTGGGCTTCCCGAAATGGAACCCAGGGTCCTCCATATTCTATACAATTGCAGGGACACTTGCACTCAGTGTACATACACAGCACCCATACTGTACAGTAATGTAACCTGCATGTATTTTTGCCACCTAAGGCGCACATACATCCAGCACACACAATTGCTCTGTGTGCACTGAGCAATACTGTATCCTTTCTATATTATACCATGGTGTGCTATTTGTACCCAAACACACTGCCAGCACACACACTCATCAGATGCATGGTGCACAACACTTCACCCTTCATGTGCACTGCACATCACTACATCTCTCAAGTAATGTATTCTTTGCAGGCATACATACCCTCTGAACATGCACTAACCATGCTTGTACTGCACAGCACTGCTCTATTCCTGTTCTCTTCCCTTCTCAGGCACACGTACATCCAGCACAGAGTCATCACTCCTGCGACCTGATGCATGCCAAGTGTAAGTAAGCCTGTAGCCTCACTGTGCTTGTGCTGCTTAACTCTTGGTGAAGGTGGTAGCCTTCCACCACTATGAGGGTAGCACTTTGGACGTCCTTTCTGGTCCAACAAGACTGCAATCTGAGACAGGACTATGTCATGGAGGACACTAATGAGTCTATGACAACATAAATCAGCATTAGGGATCCAAACAACAGTACAAATGGGCACTCAGGGGAGGGGTACACATCTTTTATCACGCAGAAGACTTTTCCAACCCAACAATACACTACAGTATGTGTGCTGAAGGTACACAAATCTATATCCTTCTAGACAACAATTCCGAGGGCCTCAACAACATCTCTTGCCTAGTATTGAGTGAGAGAAAGTTTTTCTTTGCTTAAATTGTGCCAAAACGGAAATCCTCATCCTTGGAGGACACAGCACTTCCTCTTTACTTTTTCACTGGCCTTCAAGCCTAGGACCTCTCTCCTCCACCACACCTACAACAAATAACCTGGAGATCATTGTTGTAGCAAACCACTTATTTACCCTTTAAATTATGGGCCCGGTCAAACAATCAAATTGCAACTCTGTTTGTGCCAGAAATTCCTCCATTTCATGCAAACTCCTTTAACATATTGCCTAATTTGGGGATAGGTTCACTACTGTAATGTGATTTACATAAGCTTGCCAAAGAATTTGATTAACAGGCTCAAGAGGCTACAAAATTGAGATGTGCGTAAACCCAGGTACATTTGGCCCTTCCAAACCAGATGCGAAAGTGCTTCACTGGTTCTCGGTGGATGCCTGGAGGAAATTTATTTAGCACCATTCACAAGGCCTACTGGAACCAAGATCGAACATATCTGCAGAGCGTGCTCCTCATTTTATCCCCACAGGAGCATTCTATCAGCAGCATCGCACCTGATGCCTCCATGCTGTGTCAAGCAGTATGAATACTAAGGGTGACCAATGGGAGCACTGGATCCATGCTTTAAAAATTAAACAAGCTCTCATAATTACCCGATAAGTACACCATTATCTTTCCAGATGAGACATTTGTAAGATTTAGTAGGTAGAAAAGTTTGGCAATTAGACAGATTTATGTATGCTTTTCTTAATCCAATTTTGTCTGGAGAAATGCTTGAAAATCCCTATTATGTTTCTTATCTCATCATAAAGAGTTGGTTTCGCTTTCACTCAGAGAGCCTGTTCTCTTGCTTCGAGATGAGTGTACTTTATAGCCTTTTGTTTTTTATCCTGTGGATATCACTCTTCCTCTCCTGTAAAATATGCTACCAGGGCCTGTGATTTGTGCTGCAACCAAAACCCACACTACATTAATTTACATTTGTGTATTTGCACCCAAGCCCACAGGTATGGAAAGAAAGGAAGACGGGCAGGTAGATAGATGACATGGTGAACAAGTAGTCAAGTAAATAAAAAATGGAAATATATTATCCATCATGGCCATGACTACCTCAGTGATTATCCTTTTTGCATCCTCAACTCTACTACACGGTTTACTCATTCCTTTTGACTGTTGTGAATACACATACATTTAATCACTAAGTGAATAAATTGATTCAAATATTTTGCATTCCTATAATACATTGCACATTTATCTCATTCTTTCCAATGCAGATTGTTGCAACTGCGATCTGTCGCACGGATCACCATGGTATTGAAGGTGTTCTTGGCAAAATACAATTTCCAGTAATTCTGGGCCACGAAGGAGCTGGAATTGTTGAAAGTGTTGGTGCGGGAGTGACTGACCTTAAACCAGGTGAGTGAAACATACCCAAGGTACACTTAATTTCATGATCGGTTGTTTAATTGTTTTCAGGAATTACCCATAGTGTTCGGTTAATAATGTAACGGAGCCATATCCTTCAATTATGCCATATCATAACATAACAGGTTGTATTTCTGGTTATCAAAGAGACTGCTTTCAGTGTCAAGTGCGAGTGGAGACCTCATTCGAGGTCAAGTATTTCTTGAAAGTCTATAAACACTGAGTGGGTGGAACCACTAATTTCTTTTTCAGTTCGGAGAGCTATGTCAGTGTTCTCATCTGGCGATACATAAAAAGAGCCATCTGCTCTTTGGTGATGTTAAGACCAAAAAACGATATTTTTTTATTTCCTCAGTTATATTCGCAAGCGATCTACAACCATAGAAACGTGTAGATTTAGAGAAGAAGCAGGGGAGTGCAAAATTAAAGATGTGGGTAGACTGTACACGGATCGATTTCTCAACTTCTGGTATGGTTCTATTACTCAGAGTCAAGTTCGCATATTTAAGCAAATTTACCCATTGGTCTATAGTCATAAAGATACTCCTCCTGTGTGTAAGCAATTTATCCATTGACGGTTAATAGCCTGGTAGTAAAAGAAAACAGTGTATACAATTAAACTGGCAACATAACCATAATCAGTGCCTAATTTGTAAAATATTACATGCCAGTGCCCAAAGTTTTTCTCAGTAGCCCATTGCTGGCACTGGGGAGTGAGGGGATTGCCAAATACAAAGTCTTTGATTCCACTTCATGTCTACGTTCCCGTACACATAATGCATCTCCTGCAGGTTTGTATTCATCACTGCTTCTTCCCTTTGTCACTTATTTTCCACCTTTCCTCTGTTCCTTCTTTTGCATTTTGTTAGGTCTTGCCTGAGGCAGTGCATATGCTGTCACTTGCAAAATCTTTTGTTAGCAAAAAAAAGTATAAAGGACTTAGAGCCCAACCCTTACCATTGGTTGGCTTTAGTGTTATTCTCATTTCCTTCTTTCGGATTAGTCAGAGCAGGCTGATTTCATATTCTGTTGTTTGTTTGTCTCTATGATGGAGCATAGACCAAGTACTGGTTAATTGCATAATTAGTGCCCTTCCGCTGCTCACACTAGGATTGAGGTACTTTTTTCACTCTACTTCTAGCATTCCTAAGGAGTGCATGTGTTTGCAGGCCTTCTCCCCTTTCCGTGTTGTTGTCCGATCTGAATGGGTCTCCTCTGCCTGTGGCTGTTAGGATTAGCTGGTCGACTTCCTGTTCTTCCTAATTAGCGAATTTTTCAGAGCTACTTCATCAAATTTCACATCATCTTTTCCTGTTTTTACATCCTGCTGTAAGTTTGTATTGTTGCTGAGCTGATAGCCCTGCAGCAAATTCATTCCTATGTCACTGTGTTGAGCATGAGGTGGGACAAACTGTGCCCCTGGCACTGTAGTCTCATTTACATGTAAAACCATTTAATTGGTGATAAAAACAGGTGAATTGCCATTGTCATCAAGCACCTCGATCTCAATAGTGTACTGCTTCATTATGTGGTCCACTAGTGTCTCTAGATGCAGAATACATCGGATGCTATGTCTACTCGTGTTCCCTGGCTGTCCCATTGCTGCTGTACAAATTATGTTGGTTTAATTGAGTGTAAAATACTCTTTCCTAAATTTAGAAACAACACTGTCCCTATGATGCAACAGCTCCTTTACATCCAACCCCAGGTTTTGGGTAGCGTTTCTGGTTAAGGAGCCTTTCTTCATTTCCTCAGGAATTGAATGGCAAATTGGCCCAAAAGCCACCTCCCAGACTGTGTCCAAATAATAAATAGATGTGTAATAAAAGATTCCTTTTAAAGAAGGTGTTGTGTTATGTCCAGAGCTGCTGACTTTGGAACTAGGGAACCAGATTTGTGTCCTGATGTCAGCTCAAAATCCTGTGATTCTGGGCAAATCACTTAACATCACAGTTCCTCAAAAAATGAATGTGACCTTGTGTAATGTAATTATTGCTCTTATTAAGAGCTCTAATACTGAAAACGCATCTGGCCCATTTTCTAGTTTCTACTAGTCTGACGAAGTTCCAAACTGTAAGGAGAAATGAAATCAAATCAACAATGCCATAACAATTAACAGTGCAACCCATTTAGTCACACAATAAGTCTCAGAGGCAGAAGTTTTAGTTCAAAGATGTATTACAAATTTAAGGCCAGACTTATGTAAATGTGTCTCAGAAACATACTATAAAAAACAGAATCACCAAAGGTGAAGTAAAGTGTCTAATCAGATTAAATCGTACAAACATAAGGCATACAAGTACTTCCGTGGCAACAATACAAAAACTAAGAAACAGCACTTGATGATCAGAATCCAAATGGCTATTCTCCTTTTTAATCACTGAAAATTAATTGAATTCAAGCATTCTAATTAACTACTGGAAACTTTAAGATTTGTCTGGACCTAAAGGAAATTAATAATAGTCAGAGTGTTAGAATAACAGAAGCCTCAGTAGAAGTTCAACAAGAGAGATGCACGTAGCATGAAGCCAAAGTAAGAACAGAGAGATCTTTACTCTTCTAAGTCACAAGGGAATCCACTCTAGTTAAAGGGATGAAAGGGTCTGACCCCCTTAACTAACTAACCATCACCTTACACCTTAGACCTTACAGAACCTTTGAGAATCCACGTCATAATCGTCAGTAGTTTTACAACTTCAGTGCACAGTTTGGAAATTGCAACTCCCATTAGACCTAAATCCCACAATCCAAACATCAGGATGGCCGTGGGTACCTCCTTTGTCCAGGGGCGCACAAAGGAGCTTTCTCCTTTAGTCATTTGTTAAAGTTCCTCGCCCTTACCAACACATCCTCCTTTACCCCCTTATCACAAATATACAGCATGCCTTTGATTAATTGGAAACGTGTGCAGATGCACCTGCAAATGAAAAATAATGCAACACAAACAGAAAGTCCATGTTGGAGGTTAACCATAGAAAAACAACTCAGGCCTTTACTTGAGTGAACTTTACACATAGTGCAAAGGACATTGGAAATACAGGATTATACATACTTTTCTCCCCACAGATATAATAAATGCTAAACAAATGTGATTATACCTGTGATATCATATTAAAATACATTGAATATAAATGAATACTTGTACCATATTTCAACTTATTAATGTCATTATCAAAACATGCATACACTTATCTACAGTTCCACTCATGAGTGCACCCTAATCAATATGATTTTGATGCACAACTATACCATTAATACCTTAGAACACATGTTAAATATGTGATTGAATACATTCTTAAACTCTTTCTGCAAAGCATAATGGCATAGGAACCGTCTTTGATGACACATCAAGTCATCACAATCTTACCGATACTCTCGAGTGAGTCTGACTAAAACCTTGTTGTTTTCATCAGCTTTCATCTAGACTCTCCAGACGCTTCATATCATAATAATACTTACACTTTCAGTTCAACATCCTCTCTCTTCCTCTTCTTTGCCTTTCAACCCTTCACTCTCTGATAAGTTTTGACTCTTACCATCAAGCTCCAAGCACTGAGCAAGCTCTGTCATCGCACCCCAACTCCGAAAGACCATCAACAGTTTCTTCGAGTCCGCCACATTCCTGGAGAGCTGGAAACACGCGGAGATCAACGTCCTCCTCAAGAAACCCACGGCGGACCCGAAGGACCTCAAGAACTTCCTGCCTATCTCCCTGCTCCCCTTCCCAGCAAAAGTCAAAGAGAAAATTGTCAACGAATAACTTACCTGTTTCCTCGAGGAGAACAACAATCTGGATCCATCCCAATCCGGATTCCGCAGCAACCACAGCATTGAAATTGCCTTCATTCCTGCCAGCAACAACATCAGACCAACACTGGACAATGGCAAAGCTGCGGCCCTCATCCTCCTGGACCTCTCAGCCGTGTTCAACACCGTCTGCCATCACACCCTGCACACACGCCTCAACGACGCAGGAATCCACAACAGAGCCCTGAATTGGATCACCTTCTTCCTCACCGGCAGAACTCAGAGAGTCCACCTCCCTCCATTCCGCTCTGAAGCCTCAAAGTCATCTGCGGCATACCCCAGGGTTCGTCTCTCAGCCCGACTCTCATCAGCGTCTACATGGCTCTGCTCGCTAACATCGCCCGATCTCACAACCTGAACATCATCTCATATGCCATTGACACCCAGCTGATCCTCTCCCTCACCAAGGACACTTCCAAGACCAACCTCTATGAAGGAATGAGGGCCATAACCAAATGGATGAGGAAACAGCTGCCTGAAACTGAATTCCAACAAGACTGAGGTCCTCATCTTCGGCTCCACCCCCTCCACATAGGACAACTCCTGGTGGCCTGCCACACTGGGAACCTCACCAACACCCACCGACCACGCACACAACCTGGGATTCATCCTGGACTCTTCACTATCCATGATCCAGCAAGTCAAAGCCATCTCCTCCTCCTGCTTCAATACCCTCTGCATGCTTCTGAAGATCTACAAATGGATCCACATTGAAACCAGAAGAACAGTCCCCCAAGCCCTCGTAAGCAGTAGACTGGACAACGGCTATGCCCTCTACGCAGGAACCACGGCCAAACTCCAGAAAAGACTGCAACACATCCAGAACACCTCCGCACGCCTCATCCTGGACATCCCCCACCACTGCCACATCACAGCCCACCTGAGAGACCTACACTGGATCCCTGTCAACAAGAGAATCATGTTCAAACTCCTCACCCACGCTCACAAGGCAATGCACAACACCGGACCAGAATACCTCCACAGACGGCTCTCCTTTTACACCCCAAACCGACAGCTTCGCTCCGCCGACCTTGCCCTCACCACTGTCCTACGCATCTGCAGAACAACCTCCGGTGGCAGTTCGTTCTCGCACCTCGCCGCCAAGACGTGGAACACTCATCCCACCCACCTGCATCAGACCAAGGACCTCCTTACCTTCAGGAGACATCTCAAGACGTGGCTGTTCGAGGATTAGCAGCCCCCCAGTGCCTTGATACCCTCACGGGTGAGTAGTGCGCTTTACAAATTCCCTGATTGATTGATTGATTGATCAGAGCTATTGCACATACAACAATAATCAACAACAGCTTTAAAATGAAACCTACAACTCTACTTCCTAAGTTTCCAAACCATCTGCCTACAGCAGCAAATTCATTCCTAATTGCAGCCCATGCACTTGGTACTTCCAATTACTTCAAATTCTTTGTCAACCCAGAAATGCTTTCAATATACTTTTCTAAATCCTTTCACTTGTCTGGGATGAAAGTACCACATTGTTGAACTTTAAACATCCAACATACTCCCCCCCTCTTTTGCAAGCAAAAGGTCTAACACAAGTTTGTTCTGCAAAACCATATATCCTATTGCCACCATCTCTGTGTGTACAATCAAGAAGGAATTTCCTATACTAGTAAGTACTTTATCCACTGTAGTAGGCAACTTTCTAATCTTCAGATCATTTAAAACCACACCTACACATGGAATCAGTGCACCAAATATGTCTCCTACCACTTCTCCTGCCCTAATGCCTCTCCTAGTTCTAGGTTTCTGTTGGTCCTGGCCCTTTTTGCAGGGCCATCCCCAATCTTTTTGCCTCATTCCTTCTATTTTTTCTGACCTCTTGCTGTTGGCTCTGGGACTCTGAGCATTTTATCACTGCTGATCAGATCAGTGCTAAAGTGCAGGTGCTCTCCATTCTAAAGTTGATATGATTGGCTTGTACCTAATTGGCACATTTAATTTACCTGTAAGTCCCTTGTACAATAGTATCCCTATACCCAGGGCCTGTAAATTAAATGGTACTAGTGGGTCTGCAGCATTGCTTGCGCCACCCACAGAAGTAGCCTTCCAAATCTGTCTCAGGCCTGCTAGCGCGGGGCCTGCATGCGCAGTTTACTGCCACCGGGACCTGGTATCTAAATTTTCTTGCGGGACCCAGACCTCCCCTTTTAAATGTAAGTCACCCCTAAGTTAGGCCCTAGCTAGCCCTATGGGCAGGGTGCTATGTTTGTAGAAGGCAGGACATGTGCCTGGTTGCGTGGCCTGTCCTGGTAGTGACAAACAGCCTATTTGGTTTCTCACTGCTGTGAGAGCTGCCTTGCTCATAGGAGTGCATTGGAAATGCCTTGCCTTATGTCTAGGGGGTATTGTCTGATTTATGAGGGGTAGCGTAGGCATGTTTGGTCTGGTTGTAATGATAGAGAGAAATGCTGCTTATTGGTGTAGGTGGATTTTTTATTACCATTATAGAAATGCCACTTCTAGAAAGTGAGCATTTCTCGTTGCTTATGACTCTGGTGTTTTGCAGCTTGACTCCAATCCACGTCTGGGCAGAGTGACAGTTGGACTTTGCACATACTTTTCAGACAGCCTGTACACAGGGAGGGGGGAGGTGTCACAGAGGTGAATCTATATTTTCAATGGTCTTTCTGGGCTGAGAGAAGGAGGGGGGGCACACTTGCATCTGTGAAGGCTGTGCCCTAGCCTCACACAAAGGGCTTGTTTACCCCCAACTGATGTCTGGAGCCTATGCTGGAGGAGAGAGGGCTCACTCCTAGAACCAGTTGCAACTCCTGTCCCCCTCTTTGTTAGTGCTTTGCAAAACTGAGTATAAGTACAGGGGGTTTTCCCCATGAAAAGGTGTGCACGAGAAACATACTGAAAACTGGATACAGAATGCTACTGGAGGGACTCACCAGGATCTGCCTTAGACTGCTGCTGCTTGTGTGCTGACCTGTGACCTGCAAGGTCACTAAAAGGAACTGCCTGACTGCACCTCCCTTGTGTTGGCTTGCTGCTGGGCCCTACCACCCCGTGCACCACTTGTGTCCCCAGGAACGTGTGGGAGGTGAGTACCTCCCAATCGGAGCACTGCCGCAAGGACGCATGCAGCTGCCCTGAGATCGCCTGTCTCTAGACTGTCACCGCAATAGGACCACAGGAGCTCCCAGGGTCCTCCCATGAATCTGGGGTTAACAGCCCACGTAGGGAGTCAGCACAGGTGCCATTCTGTTTTCATAATCACCATTATGATAAGTGCATTCCTTCACTAGGTCTACAGATGGATATTTCCCCTTCCGTAGCTTTCATAATGTCGCCTAAGCATTCAGGGTGGTACGGTCAGTGTAGTTGTGATCAATGTATTTTTGTTTCAATGTGATGTATTTACTGCACCATGCACAATCATGATGACATATTTCTATTTATGATTGCCATTATGTGCTGATGTTCCTTTTATGGGCATTCTGGGAATTTTATGAGGATGTGTTTTTAGGACTTGTCATCCATTTCCTGATGTTCCTAGTATGGGCATTTATGAGGATTTTGTGACGTGCATTATTGTAGTAATGTTTCTCCTGACAACTGCTTATTTTACAGAATAATGAGTAACCTATGTGTTATATGTGACTACTGCTGATTTTTCCAGAGTAACCGTGCCGTGTAATGTTCTGACAACTGCTAGGGTAGCAGGGTATTACTGACATATTGTGTTTGGTCTACTGATGTTGTGTACAATACAGTTTAGTTTTAGTTTTATATAACTTGGTGTTGTGTTCCTTTTGTAATGGAGATAGTGCATCATGTGTGTTGTGTGTGTTGTGCACATGCTTTACACATTGCCTCTGGGATAGGCCTGACTGCTCGTGCCATGCTACCAAGGGGGTGAGCAGAGATTATCTTGGATGTATAATTTCCTCGCCCTGACTAGAGTGGGTGGGTTCTGCCTGGCTTAGGTGCATATCCTAGCCAACAAGAAACCCCATTTCTAACAGCTTTGTATTCCACACATGGTCATCAAAATGCTCCACATGGTAAATATTTGGGAAAACTATGCCAGGATAACATATGCCATCCCTTAGGTAATTTTAAATAAGCATACTGTCCACAAATAAAATACACTGCAGGAATCATAGGATCCTTTCCATCCAAAAAAAATTAACTCTTTCCCCTGACATCAAGACATGTTAACAATCAATCTGCCTTATGAACAATGAAAACTCTGGTTAATGTGTATGCACAACTTCACTTTGTGGTGCCAATCTAAAGTTAAATGTCCCTTCACTTGATGTTCAATCTCTTCTCTATTCCACCCATGTTGTGTCTTAAGATCTTTATCTGTTTCAGATCGAGACTCTGAATCCCTTCTATCTTCCACTAAATTTAGGAATTTCTGTTCTGCATCTGTCATGGAACATGTTAAATTATGTCTGTGTGAATATGCAGTGTCTAAAGGCTTTATCTGAAGGATATATTTTCCTGCTGTTTTACACCTTTAAAATAAGGATTCTTGTTCAAATGTTTAAACAAAGGTACTTCTGAAAGGACTAAATCAAAGTTTGAAAAATGATGTTGCAAATTTCCCTCTCTATAAAATATGCTCAACAAAAGAATGCAAGACGCTCCATATTTCAAAGGAATATGATGGTAAGTGATGCCCTCTGAAACAGAAGCAGGTGATTGTGTACACAACTAGCAATCCCTTACATCCACACTGACAATGTACACATAAAGCAGTCTAAAATATAGATTTGCAGAATAATATCCTCTAGGAATCATCTAGATGCCTTTTCATCTAGCATATTAGGATTACTATTTCTAGGACTCAGTGTCTGTGGGGGAACAGTAGATGGTAACTCTTTCTCTACAAAAGGTGTAGGGGAAAATGCTCCTATTAACAGCACTATCAATACCATAAGGAAAATAAGCAATACTGCACCTAATAAGTATCTACACCTAGTTTTCTGATTTTTTTCCATGATTTCTCTAAAATCAGATCTTTTAGGGTGGAATGAAGCATCAACAGAATATTCTCTGTCGGTTCCACTTGTGCAAACTGACAAAATCAAGTCCAAATGACGAATAACAGATATTTGCAAATCTTCGGGAGGCTTCCTTAACCCTACTCTGTTTTCTTCTAAAGGACAACCTTACACTCCTTCACTTATGCCACAGTACTCTTCTTAGGACACTAACAAATTTAAGCACAGTTTCTAAAATATGTACAGTTCAAAGTCATTGATAATCACACCCAGAATGAAATGTCTCCGTCCGTACAGCAGCAGAGGAACCTCTAAATAGAGTTCAAACACAATGTTCAGTTGAAGAGGTTCAGTTGGGTCTGCAGTGTTAGGCCAAAACTCCCAAAACTTCATCTCTCTGTCATTTACAGCAAGGTATGTCCATTTAAGAGGAGTACCTCTGACAGGGCACTCTTGTTCTCTTTGTTCTTCTCAGTGCCAATCCCTCATTCTCACGTTCGCTTTGATCAGAGATTTCAATATCCTCTGAGATTGTTTGTAGCACATATTCTTCAGGCAAACTCAATTTCTCTATTTCTTACCTTCTGGGCCATTGGTCTCTAGCTTACACACAATTTCTCACAACACTAGGTCCTTTGCCAGGGTCTGAATCTGAGTTTGACTTATTCACCACCACACGAGGAGTTTCAGTTGTTTCAGCTTCAACTGTGGCTTGCTCTAGACCCCCCTAAAACTATTCATGTGCTATTTCAGGCTCTTCTGACCCACAACCAATAGCCTGCTCCTGTCTTCTCTCTGTGACCACTAGCACTTCTGGAACAGGTGCTGTCACATCAAGTGACCATTCTATCTTGTGAGTAAGGAAAGCATCAATCCAATTAGGGAGACCTCCACACCTCACCGCAGTCATTGTGACCAAGATGACTTGATATGGCCTGTGCCAACGAGGCTCCAAACACATCATTCATTTGTGCTTCTTCACCAAGACCCAATTGCCGGGACTGAGGTTATGGCACTGCTCTTGATGTGGAGGGACTGTAGCTGCTTCGACCTGATGAGACACAAAACGCACTACATCAGCTAGCCCATTACAGTAGTCTAGGACTATATCATGAATAATGTTCACAACTGCATTCGTAGGAATTGCTGGCACCCTCATCACCCTCCCCATTATGATCTAGTGGAGAGATAGTAATGTCTTTTGACCAGGTACACTGCGAAGACTCCTCAGCACAAGAGGCAAAGCATCAGGCCTTTTTAGAGATGTTGAAGCACACCTTTGCCAGTTTGTATTTCAGCATCCCATTCAGCTGTTGAACAAGACCCGAAGCCTCAAGTCTATAGCTGCTGTATAATCTCTGTTCCACTTGCAATGCTACCCACAATAGTCTCAGGACCTAATTACTAAAATGAGTCCCGCGATCTGATTCCAGAGAAGTTGAAAAGCCGAACCTGGTTATAAGCTCACTGCACAACAGCTTTGCTACAGTGAGACTTTCAATTTTTCTGGTCAGGTAAGCTTCAACCCAACGGGGGAGAATGCATACTATCACCAGGATATATTTTAGCCTGTTACACACAGACATTTTGATGAAGTCCAACTACATCCTTTTAAAGAGTGAACTTGATCTCCCCCTACGTGACTCAGTTTTCCTGCTTTTTCCAAGATTGTTCTGTTGACATAAAACACATCTGTGACACAACTCTTCAGCCATCACCCTAAACCTGGGATTGAACCATGTTTGTCTTAACAACCTCACCATTGCTTCTCTACCAACATGAACTGGGCCATAAAAAATGTCGAGCCACTGGAGGCAGAAAACCATTCAGCAGCACTGGTCTTCCATCCACTGAAATCCATCTATCATTGTCTTTCTTGACACAACATGCTTTGATCCAACTCTGCTGCTCTTTCTCTGACACGTCTTCCTGACGCAGCTTTACCTCTTCCCAGGTATCTGCTGCTGTCAACCAAAGTTGTAATTGGTCTTATTAATTCTCTCATTTGTATGTTCTCCATTAATGGTACAAACATTGTGAGCACAGTACTTTGCCAACCTCATCTACAGTTGCAGGGCATTTCACCGCTGCAACTTGTGCAGGCAACTGTAGTGCTTCCAGGAGGTTCCGTACCTGCTCACTATTCTGGATTAGGGATCCAGAACACATAAACCCCCTTTGGGACAACAATTGCCCAAACCATGAATGGCACCAAAGCCATACTGACTATTGGTAAAGATTGCCACTTTCAGCTGGTCTGAAACTCAGCATGCTCTAGTAAGAGCAATCAATCCGGCCACTTGTGCAGACAATATTCCTTGAAGCAATGAAGCTTCAACAACTCCTGAAATTGTGCAGACAGTATGAGGGGCTCTCAAGCTTCCTCCACTGTCTTGTAAACATGAGCCATCAACATAAAATATAAAATCTGATTCAGGTAATGGCTCATTATATATATCTGGTCTCGGTTTGGTGCATAGTTCAAAAACATAAAGACAATTATGGTCCACTTTCCATATGCTTGTGTAAGCACTGAGAGAGCACAGCCCCCATCTGACTGTAGAAAAGGTTAAATGACTTGTGGTAATGAAGCATTCTCAGTGCTGGGGCATGACAGAGACTTTCTGTCAGCTCTAGGAATGCAATTAAAGAGTTGTTCTCCAAGGGTACTAAATCAGACAAATTCTTGTGTGTCAGCCTCCGTAAATGCTTGGCCACTAGGGAAAAGGTGGGTATTCACTGATGACTCGAATGGGTATTCACTCAATACTCTCTGTGTGGTTGGCAGATTCATTTAGCCAGCGCTGAAATTCTCTCTCGTGACACTTCCCTCGCTTCTTTCTCAATGTAATGTCCTTGGTATTGAACCTCTTTTTTACAATACTGCAATTTTCCTGGGAATACTTCATGTTCATTCTCAGCAAGGTAATTCAACAACCCAATAGTGTCTTGTTTGCAAGCTTCTTGAGTGTTTAGCACCATCAATAGGTCATTAGTGTATTGTATTAGAACTGAATTGGAAGGCATAACCAAGGATTCCAGATTTTTCTGAAGAATCTAGTTGAAAAAGAAAGGGCTTTCAGTGTAACCCCGTGGAACAAAACAAGATTTCCAAACTGAAACCAAGAGGAACTGGCTGTCCTCATGCAACTGTATCAAGAACAAGGCTTGGCACAAATCAGCAATAGTGAACGACTCAGTCTCACATGGAATCAGGAACAAAATCACACCTGGATTCGGTACTACAGGACAACAAGGAACACAAATGCTTCGCAGGTCCTGTACAATTCTGTTCTCCCCACTTCTGCAAACCCATAATGGGTGAATTCTAAAGACTTTCCATGATTTATTTTAGTACTCTCACCTGAATCATGGGCTCAATCACTGGAGTAATCACAGCAGTCAGGTGTCAATGTATTGAGGTGCTCTTGGGTACCCAGAACTTGGCTTGACTGTGATTCAGACAGACTCAACACCTTTAATCAGTTTGATATCCTTGCTAGACAAATCCCACACCTCAGGTTTATCTGTATCTTTAAGGTCTGGCAGTAAATCATCAACCGTTAACAGAGTGAACAATGTGCTGTCAGAAACATCATTGCCAATTTAAATGCAACATCTTCATCATGAGTCTGCATCTCTGTGCCTGTCAGCATACAATAGATAACGCAATTCAACTTGCAAAGAAGGTCCCTTCCCAGAAGAATCACTGGTGTGGAATCACATACCACAAATTGGTGATTCTCTGCAAAGGATCCTATTTTCACAATTATTTCTGTGATTTCTTGAGTTGTCATATGTTTATTCACCACACCTACAACTTAGACCATTTTTCCTGGGAGGGACAGGTTTGGGACTTCTACCGTTCTTAAATTAGGACAGATAGCACCAGTGTCAACCTAAAATGACATGGGTGGCCATTCACTTCACCGTCTACAAATGGACTACTCTGGTTTACCTCCAAGAATTCACCAAGTACATAGTCTTCCTCCCCCCTCAGGCACCATCAAGTTTAGTTCTCAATTGTCTCAAACATGGGAAACTGTTGGAAAGGAATATTGTCCTGAAATGCATTTGTGTTCATATTTGGGGCTTCAATGCACTCAGTGTGAGACCATTAGCATTGTGCTGTGGCATCAGGGTTGTGGGACCTGCATCACTGGAGCTTGTGGAGCACTGTCATTCTGTCCTCTCTGTCTCTGAACATTTTCCATTTGTACAGGGTTATTATTCTGTGATGGTACAAACCCTGAACTCTGAAGCTGTTTAGCTGGGGTAAGCTGAAATTCCCTCTTCAAATGGCCCACCTTGTTTACAAAATGACGAAGGATTATCTGTTTTAGGCTATGTAATCCAATCCTGTACCAGGATCAATTGGGACTCCTTGACCTCTACACTGCATTGAATTTGGTCCTGGTTGATACACTCCTTGCATAGCTCCCACATTCCCTACAAATAGTTGAATCTGACTAATTCTATGAGCAGCTTCCATCTGAACAACCATTAACTTCTTCTTCTACTTCTTTTGTTTCATCTCACGTTCATCACTGCAATACTTCGCATACCTCAAGTTCTTATTAACACAGTTATTCTGCGAACAAATCAAATGTTGCTGAATTATTATACTAATCTCTGGTCTCAGTCCTGTCACAAACCTCAGCAGAAAATGTTCCATTTCCTTGGTTTCAAGCATCTCCGTTCCACTGTACTGCTTGAATACCTACAACCTCTCATAGTAAGCATGAATTGGCTGTTTGGGCTCCTGAGTCATTCTGTCAATTTTAATCCAATCTATATCTTGGGGTGGTACCTTCGACTTCAAAAAGAACAATGGCAAACCTTCTTGGCGGCTCTGATTCAGGCCACTTAACAGACACTTTGGGGGTCATTACGACCCTGGTGGACGGTGTTAAAGCTGCGGAAATACCGCAAACAGGCCGGCGGACAAAAAAAGGGAATTACGACCCTGGCGGTAACCGCCAACAATGACAGCCACTTTAACACTTCGCCCGCCACGGCGGTACAGACAAACAGCGTGGCGGTCACCGCCAACAGACAGGCGGGAGACAATGTACCGCCCACACTATCACAACACACTAATCCGCCACCTTTCCGGGGCCGATTCACAGTGGATAAAAACACGGCGGAAACAGCTTTTGCTATGGGAAAACGCTCACCTGAACACACTCCACGAGGAACGACGACTCCATGGAGCCGGAACTCCAAATCCTACCTGCCCTTGTCTTTCTGCTCCTCTACGAACAACAGCGATGTAGGCGCAGAACATACCTGTGAGTACTGCATCTACGACCCGGGGGAGGGGGAGGCAAAAGTTAGGGAGACACCCACCAAACACCCCCACCCTCGCATATTACAACATACACACCAATGCAGTCAAAAATATCACATTAACAACCCACAATTCCCCCGGAAGAATGCAAAGACAAAGCGAGATCCGTTCAAATATTGTAATGTGCCAATATACATGTCATATAAAAATATACTGAATCATATCATGAAATCTGTCATAATTATATATACAATACAAGAAGTAGTGCAGAAATGTACACAACAATGTCCGTGCACCAACAGTCCAAAAATGCATGGGCGAGGCCCACAATAGATACCTGACCAAAATCCGAGAGAACACTGCCGGGGCATCAGATAGAAACACTACAGGCACCTCAGGGGGAAGAGAAGGGGGGCACCTCAGCCACATGAATGCAAAGCCAGATCCACAACAGGGCTCCATGCCCATTGAGGTATCCTGGGGAGTGCAAAGCCACAGTCTCACAAGTCTTTACAGTGGGTGGGTTGACCACTGGACCATCCTGGGGAGTGCAAAGCCACAGTCTCACAAGTCTTTACAGTGGGTGGTTTGCTCACTGGACCATCCTGGGGAGTGCAAAGCAACAGTCTCACAAGTCTTTACAGTGGGTGGTTTGCCCACTGGACCATCCTGGGGAGTGCAAAGCCACATTGACGCAAGTAGATGCAGTTCTCAACTGGTACTGGGTGGGACTGGTGGCCAGACTGGATGAGTCTCCCCGTGAAAGTTCCTGTCCTGTCACTGTCCCAGCTGCACATGGGATAAGGATGCCTGATGTGGCGGCCTATTCATACCCACACGGTGTTTGCCCTGTTCAGCGGTCTTCACCATGGCGGTCTTGGCCTTGTTCAGCGGTGCTTAGCCATGGCTGGCTATGGACTGTTCAGCGGTCTTCACCATGGCGGTCTTGGCCTTGTTCAGCGGTCTTCACCATGGCGGTTTTGGCCTTGTTCAGCGGTGCTTAGCCATGGCTGGCTATGGACTGTTCAGCGGTCTTCACCATGGCGGTCTTGGCCTTGTTCAGCGGTGCTTTGCCATGGCGGTCTTGGCCTTGTTCAGCGGTGCTTAGCCATGGCTGGCTATGGACTGTTCAGCAGTCTTCACCATGGCGGTCTTGGCCTTGTTCAGCGGTGCTAAGCCATGGCTGGCTATGGACTGTTCAGCGGTCTTCACCATGGCGGTCTTGGCCTTGTTCAGCGGTGCTTTGCCTTGGCGGTCTTGGCCTTGTTCAGCGGTGCTTAGCCATGGCTGGCTATGGACTGTTCAGCAGTCTTCACCATGGCGGTTTTGGCCTTGTTCAGCGGTGCTTTGCCATGGCGGTCTTAGCCTTGTTCAGAGGTGCTTCACCATGGCTGGCTATGGACTGTTCAGCGGTGGCCTGACATGGGGGTTCAGATACTGACATTAGGGTGTGGCATGGCGAACTCCACACTGGACATTGGTGTGTGGCATGACGAACTCCACACTGGACATTGGGGTGTGGCATGACAAACTCCACACTGGACATTGGGGTGTGGCTTCACATTCCATCATCGCCCAGCGGGGCTGTGGGATCCTGGTCCCTCCTGGCCCCTGACTCTGGCAGTGGTCCCTGGACCAGTAACGACGGTGCTGGCGGTTGTGTCTGGACCGCCGGAAATGATGGCGCACTTCTCCGCCGTGACACTCACAACAGGCTGGGCAGACTTCCTCGGAACCCTCCCCACCTTCTTTGGAGTTACAGCTGACTCACCAATCGCCTTCGATCCCATTTCACTTGTTGTCCCACCAGGAGTCTTGACACGGTCCCGTCGTCCACTCTCCAATTTCAGAGCCTTTACAGGGGGTGGGCTGACAGTGCCTTGGCTCTGGGTCCTACTGCCTGCCCTGGTGGACGGTGCACTCCAAAAACCTGGAACACGCACCACTGGTACTGGAGGCTTTTTGGCTGAGGCGCTACGACAGGACTGATGAACTGGAGGGGGTGGGGGGGGGTAAACAGGTCAATTTGACAGAGGGACAGTTTCTGACGGACACTGGGATGGGTAGCTGGAGGGGGTCTGGGAGTGGAGGTAGAGGAGGTGGTTGTAGGAGGTGTCACTTTAGGTGTTTTGGGTGCAGGTGCAGGTACTGGAGGCTGTCGTGAGGTGGATGGATGTTGGGTGAGTGATTGCCGGCATTTGGGTACTTTGGGAGGGGGCGTCACAGACACATTGGAAGAGGACACAGGGGACGTGTAAATGGCAGTGGAGGTGGTGAGTGCAGGTGAGCGGCTTGTGGTGCTGGGTGTTCTGGTGCGAGTCCTAGTGCCTGTAGATGTGGTGCATGCAGGTGTGTGTGTAGACAACACTGGGAGGGAGGAGGGAGAAGAGGAGGAGGGAGAAGAGGAGGAGGGGGACACAGTGGAGACAGTGGATGTTGCTGTGTCTGTATGGGTGTGATGCTTGTGTGAGTGCCTGTGGTGTGTGTGGTGCCTATGTTTGCTTGAGCTACTTTTGGGTGTTGACTTGTGTGCCTGCTGGTCTGTAGGTGTGCTTGGGATGGGCTGGGGTACAGGGGATTGGGTCTGGGTGGAGGAGGTTGGAGGGGGGAGGCTGGACACAGGGACAATGGCTGCCATCAGTGCTGAAGCCAGAGATTGCAGGGTTCGCTGAAGGACAGCCTGACCAGAATGAATGCCTTCCAGGAATGCATTACTGTGTTTCAACTCTCGTTCTACACCCTGGATGGCATGCACAATGGTAGACTGCCCAACAGTGAGTGACCTGAGGAGGTCAATGGCCTCCTCACTGAGGGCAGCAGGGGTGACTGGGGCAGGGCCTGAGGTGCCTGGGGCGAAGGTGATGCCCCCCCTCCTGGGTGAGCGGGCACGGGACACACGCTGAGGGGCTGCTGGGAGGGCGGTGCTGGTAGGGGAGGTGGCGGCTGTACCTGTAGAAGTGGGGCGCACAGATGGTGCCGCCACCACAGGGGAGCTCCCATCGGCGGACGAGTCCGTGTCGCTGGTTGGTGATCCGGTGGCCGACGTGAAGCTCCCCTCGCCCTCCATCCCACTGGTGAATTCAGAGTCTGTGGTGTGGCCCTCCGTGGCCATGTGGGATGCAGCTCCCTCGTGCTCCGGTGCCACTGTACCTCCGCCTGTTGATGCTGATGTACAAAAGGACAGGGAGAGCAGGAAAAGGGGGGAGACAGAAGAAAGAGAGTTTTAGTGCATGGCATACCGCTACCGTTGGCGGACAAGACAGACACAGCAGCCCCATGCATTACGCCGTGCTCCTGCCCTCTGCACATGCTATTTCTGGGATATGGCCTACATGGCAATGGTAGTAATCTGCCCACATGGATGGCAAAGGGGCAACTATACATCAACTTGCCTCTGTTTTGAGCTGGGGTAGAGTGCCACATGGCCTACATAACGGAGGGGCCTTGCCTACCTAACTCGCCCTGGCCTAGGGACACCCACAGCCCACCACCCCCACCCAGACACCTCCACTGCACGCAAAGTCCATAGGATGAGGTTGTACTCACCCCCTTGTGTCTGCTGTGATGTCCTTAAGCGCCCATCCAACTCCGGGTAGGCCACCGCCAGGATCCGGAACATCAGGGGGGTCATGGTGCAACGGGCACCCCTCCCACGTTGGGAGGCCATCCCCAGCTGACCCTCCGCCGTCTTTTTGCTGCAGCGGCGAATGTCCTCCCATCTCTTACGGCAGTGGGTGCCCCGTCTCTGGTGGGCCCCCAGGGTCCGGACTTCCTTGGCGATGGCACGCCAAATGTCCCTCTTCTGGTGGGCGCTGACCTACATGACATGCACAAGGAAAGAGGAACAGTCATTACCTACTGCACCGTCGTTGTGATTGGCCCCCTCCCAACTCTATCCCTGTGGCCCATTCATCCCCATGCATAACTGTTCTATGTACTCTGCCCCTTCCCTCATCCACCCAGCCCTCTCCACCCAAGCCTAGCCCATACAACGTGCTCCCTGTGTACTAACCTGTTGGTCTGGAGGACCGTAGAGTAGCGTGTACTGGGGGAGGACCCCATCCACAAGTTTCTCCAACTCCTGTGCAGTGAAGGCAGGGGCCCTTTCCCCAGACGCAGCAGCCATCGTCGCTTCCAGACCAAGGTCACAGCATCACTAGCAGTGTAGGTCCTCTCCTGTCGAAGGTCAGGTATCTAGTGATTGAAGAGATAGAAAATGGTGGTGACGTCCGCGGTGGGGCGCATCATCACCGCCAGCGCACCTGTTCATTCGCTCCTGGGACCCATAGGGTCCAATGTTAACCAATGCAGCATTGTGCCGCGCTCTACGACTGCCTACCGCGACGGTGTCCAACGCCAGCGCAGTTACCCCACAATTCCATTGTCCCAGTTTAGAGGTCAGGCAGCCGCCATTTCAGGGGCTCACATGGCTTCAATTACTACTGCGTCACACATACAGAGGCCTACACTCAAAAACTTTCCCGGATGGGTTAATTGTCTGTTGTAGTCTTGTGTGTGACTGTGGGTACATATCTGGAGGAATGCTGACAGTTTCTTCGCTGTTGTCCTTCTTAGACACCGTCAGTTGGGACATATTGGAAGATGGCGGAATCCGCCGGTGTACCGACCGCTGGTGGACCTGTTGACAATGGAAGAGCAACATGTCATCGTGACCTACCGGTTTGACCATGCCACAATCCAGGAACTATGTACCCAGTTGGCGCCAGACCTGATGTCACCAATCCGCCATCCGACTGGAATCCCCCCTGACGTGCAGGCGCTGTCAGTGCTCCATTTCCTTGCAAGTGGGTCATTTCAGACAACAGTGGCCATGGCATCAGGGATGTCCCAGCCTATGTTTTCCAACGTGTTGTCCAGAGTGTTGTCTGCCCTGCTGAAACACGTAAGGAGATACATAATTTTCCCTGAGGTGGAGGATTTGCCTACAGTGAAAGGTGACTTCTATGCCCTTGGACATATCCCCAAAGTCATAGGTGCCATTGATGGGACCCATGTAGCTCTGGTCCCCCCGCAGGAATGAACAGGTGTACAGGAACAGGAAGAGTTATCATTCTATGAATGTCCAGATGGTCTGTTTGGCAGACCAGTACATCTCGCAGGTAAATGCTATGTTCCCTGGCTCAGTGCATGACGCCTACATCCTGCGGAATAGCAGCATCCCTGATATGATGGCTCAACTCCAGAGGCACCGTGTATGGCTATTGGGGGACTCTGGTTACCCCAACCTGTCATGGCTACTGACCCCAGTGAGGAATCCCAGGACCAGGGCAGAGGGACGGTACAATGAGGCCCATGGGCGGACTAGGAGGGTGATCGAGCGGACCTTCGGCCTCCTGAAGGCCAGGTTCAGGTGCCTCCATATGACAGGTGGATCCCTATTCTACTCACCGAAGAAGGTGTGCAACATCATCATCGCCTGCTCCATGCTCCATAATTTGGCATTGCGACGCCAGGTGCCTTTTCTGCAGGAGGATGATCCAGATGGCGGTGTTGTTGCAGCGGGGGAGCCTGTGGAGCCTGTGGACAGTGATGAGGATGAAGCTGATGAAGATGAAAACGACAACAGGGAGTCAGTCATACAGCAATATTTTCAGTGAGACACAGGTGAGTAAATTTTCATGTTTCACATAATATTAACTTTCACACGTCTACCTCCATCCTGTACCTACATTTCACTCACTATTTGTTAACTGAGTTGTCCCCTTCCATTTCAGTTTCACTAATTTGGTAACCTACGTGTCAACAGCTTGCACCCTTGAAAGGCTTGTGATGTGTGACATTGGTATGTTGCCCTTCCAATGGGTAACCTTTTTTAACACTGTAATTGACAATACAAAGTTCAAAATCATTGACTGACTCCAGTTTTATTAGTGTTTCAAGGGTGTTTATTTAAGTGCATAACAATGAAGGGGGGTTGTGAAATGGGGATGGGTCATGGTGGAAGAATGTCCATGGCAGAGTCCAGTCTATTAGTCTCACAGGTACATTGCACATCTGGCCATTGGAAGTGGAGCTGGGGCAGTTCCGATTTGGACAGGGTAACAAAGTGGGACAGTGGGAGGACGATCAGGCTGGTCTTATTTCCTGGCGGGGGTCTTGCCATCTTGCTCTATCCTGTTCCTGGATCTCAGGGACCGCTTTCGTGGTGGTTGTCCGTCTGCAGGGGGTGGGGTGCTGGTGTGTTGGTCCTGTGGCGGGGCGTCCTGTCCACTAGCGCCGGCGGAGGTGGTGGGCATTTCATCGTCCTGGCTAGTGTCAGGGGCCCCTTGGAGTGCCACGGTGTCCCTCAAGGTCTTTTGAATGTCCGTCAGCACCCCTACAATGGTTCCCAGGGCGGAACCGATGGTCCTGAGCTCCTCCCTGAACCCCAAATACTGTTCCTCCTGCAGACGCAGGGTCTCCTGCAACTTGCCCAGTACCGTAGCCATCGTCTCCTGGGAGTGGTGGTATGCTCCCATGATGGAGGAGAGGGCCTCGTTGAGAGTAGGTTCCCTTGGCCGGTCCTCCCTCTGTCGCACAGCAGCCCTCCCAGTTCCCCTGTGTTCCTGTGCCTCCGTCCCCTGGATCGTGTGCCCACTACCACTGCCCCCAGGTCCCTGTTGTTGTTGGGGTGGTGGGTTAGCCTGGGTGCCCTATAGTGGTGGACACACCGCTGATTGACCTGTCCTGGGTAGGGAGGTTTGGGCCCGCTGGGTGGGTGCTGTGCTGGTGTTCCCAGAGGGTGGCAGTTCGGTGTTAGGCTGTGGCTGGGCAAGGGGAACCGACTGTCCTGAGGCCCACGATGGTCCGGGCTGGTCATAAAGATCCAGTGGGGCAAAGCTGCTGTCGTCACTGTGGGCCTCTTCTGGGGGTGGAGTGGTGTTGTCTGGACCCTCTGGTGTGGTGACGTTCCTTCGGGTTCCTGCGGGGGTATGAGTACATATTATTGCATGTGTGTGTTTCATGATGTGCAATGTTTGGGTGTGTGTGTACCCCAGGCATTCCTGTGTGGGGGCTTGTGTGCTGATGGTTGGGGGGGTGTTGTGGGTCTGTGCAGTGGGCATGCTTTAGTGATGGGTATCCATGCTTAGTTATGTCATGCAGGTCTTGGGGTTGGGATGGGTGGTTGGTGTCATGGGCAGATTAGTGATTCTTTGGGGTGATAGGGGAGGGTGTGAGGGTGGGGGTGTGTGATAGCATGCAGGTAGGGTGGGGGATATGATAGTTAAGATTTGACTTACCAGTGTCCGTTCCTCCAACGACTCCTGCGAGGCCCTCAGGATGCAAGAAGGACAAGACTTGCTCCTCCCATGTTGTTAGTTGTGGGGGAGGAGGTGGGGGTGCGCCGCCAGTCCACTGTATCGCGATGTGGTGCCTGGATACCGTGGAACGCACCTTCCCCCGTAGGTCGTTCCACCTCTTCCTGATGTCCTCCCTATTTCTTGGGTGCTGTCCCACAGCGTTGACCCTGTCGACTATTCTTTGCCATAGCTCCATCTTCCTGGCTATGGATGTGTGCTGTACCTGTGAGCCAAATAGCTGTGGCTCTACCCGAATGATTTCCTGGACCATGACCCTGAGCTCCTCCTCGGAGAAGCGGGGGTGTCTTTGGCATGCCATGGGGTGGTGTGTGTGATGTGTGGGGTGGTGTATGTGTTGATGAGTGTGGTGAGTGTTGTGGTATGTGGTGTTTTGTGCGTGGGTGTTGTGTGGGTGATGGTGTAGTATGCCTCTGTGTGATAAGGTTCTCTATTCTGTGCTGTCTCTCTCTGGCCTTCTCTCAGAAATTGTGGTCGTAGGGGTTTGTGTGTGATGTGGGTGTGTGTTTTATATTGAGTTGGGTGTGTGGGAGTGGTATGTGTATGTGTATCAGGTGTGTGTATTTGGAATTGTCCAATGTGGCGGTGTTTTGGAGCTGTGTGTGTATTTTGAGCGCAGCGGTGTGTACCGCCAATGGAATACCGCGGTTGAAAGACTGCCGCGTGGATTCGTGGATCGTAATAGCATGGGCGTGTTTCTGTTGGCGTGGAGGTGGAGGATTTGTTTCTGCATGTTTATCGCTGACCTTTGGTGTGGCGGTCTTGTGTGGGTGTCTGAATTTCGGCGGATTCCGAGATGTGTGTCATAATAGCTGTGGCGGAATTCCGCAGCCGCGGCGGTGTATTGGCGGTCTTCTGCACGGCGGTAAGCGCCTTATACCGCCAAGGTCGTAATGACCCCCTATATGTTCTGCCCACAAGTCACTCAGAACCACAATGTCAAATAAAGTGTTCAAATCAACTCACAACACCTGTGAAATCTTCACAAACCTCTCAACTTGCTTATAGTACTCTACAATTTTTTCTCTCAGTTTTTAGAAATCATTAGTGAATGATGCAAGATCTCTTATTTGAGGCATATACACATAACCTCTACCAGGCACTTCTCTCTACGAGAAGTTTCTTGTGCCCACCTCTCCAACTATAGGATGTGGCTCCTGTGTGGGTTTCTTTGGATCCTTTTTTCTTGACCATTGAGCTTCCCATATACCTAACTCATTCCACTTTCAAATATTTTGAATCAGTTCTTTAATTTGCTTCTTCATTCCTGGAATTCACATATCAGTTATCGCTTTGTCATTAAAGCATACAGGATAACTCATCTGTAAAGCTTTGGTCTTGTTCAAGTCAACTTCATATCTCTGAGTTAACTATGTTAGTTTATCTTAAACTTGTTCAGCATGTCTGGTAATGTCCTTCCACATGAACACAAGTTTGTTTTTATGGTAAGTATCTAAATGAGTTATTTCAATATTTCCACTAATCATCTCGTCTAACTCTAACTTTAATTTTGCCACATCTATCAAATCCTTTTTCTCTGAATTGTTCCCTGACTCTTTTAAGGGGATCGGTATTAAAAACCTTTACCTGCTTACCAATTTCTTTGGCACTAAGAGCCAATGTTACTACAGGAATTTTAGGCATTTTCCCATTTTCCTGGGTAACGCTAATAAGATTTAAAACTGGCTCCCTTATGGGTGTTCCAGTAGTTGGCATTCTCTGGTATCTACTTATCGAGCTGCATCATGAAAGATTTAAAGTTGAATCTGCACTCGCCGCACATGGGGAGCTTATATGCATTGCAACTAAGGGAACAAATTCTCTTGCATCAGGACTCACTGCAACTTTAACTGATCCATCTACTGCACCTGGGACATACAAATTACAAGTTTTGTTTTCTGGGCCTTCAGGCATATACGTAGGGACCACAGAACCAATAGTAACTGGGAAAGTAAGAGCATTGACAGTGTTTGGGGCAGAATCAGCTGTGACATGAATTCCTGAACTATCTCCCTTCAGTTCATAATGTAAATTAGCCGTAGTGACTACTAACGGACTAGGAGTCACAGTTACAGGGACAGTAGCAAATGCAACCTTTCCACTACTACCTGTACCATTTCTACTCTCCTCCCAAGTCTCACTATATGGGGGTGGACACTCAGACAATAACACATCTAGAAGGTTGTCTTCAGAATCACTATCACTTGCCTCACTCATATCATTTGGTTCCTTTTGCTTTCCCTCCTTTTGTTTCTTCTCTCTTTTCTTTCTCTCCCTCAGATATTTTGCTTGTCAAAGCTGGATGCAATCGAACTCCCTCTATCATGTCAGTCCTCCACCTTTTCTGTTCAGCATCCCAGCTAGGTATGCACAGCTCTTTGACCTCAACCCTGATATTTTTCTTTCTCTCCAGCATGAGCTGCATGTTCCCTAGCACTGAGGTGCCACATACTGTGCAGGTCTAGGGGGCAGTTTTATCTCGTACAACACTTTCCTCAGATTTTCAGTAATTCTCACATTGAATGTGCCATATCGTGGGAACCTCAATGCACCTTCGTTTTCTGTGATCTTGTGCAATTGACCACGCCAAACACATGTATGGAGCCCTACATTTTGAGAGGTGCCTTTTTTCCCTCTCTGCTTGGTATAAGCATATCTTCTCTATACAAGTCTTGTATAACCTTAAAGAATTTAATTTTACCATTAAATTGTTAATAATCACAATACATTTTGTTTTGAACCAAGAACAACACCGTATCCACAATCCCTTCTTCAGGCGTAACAACCAATCGTACCACAACCCCTTATGACATCCACAACCAATAGCAGCGCGGCAACACACCAACTGACCTACTCCAGCACAGCAGCCTGTGACATCAATCTTGCTCCTTGTAACAGTTCACCCTCCCTTACAGTCTGCATGCACTCACTCTCTTCATCATCACACATATATAACACAATATGATACAATAACCTTTGTCTGCTCCACTAAAGAATCTACAATTTTTAGTCACTTAAAAATATCAAGCACTTCGAATGAAACATTGACCTACAGGGTATCATTGAGATTAGTATAGGTTGACTCAGCGCATTAAGATCCACTATACCAATCACCTCACATTCATATAAAAATAAGATCCCTGTCTCAACTTGGTCATCAATGACATCTCAGGACGAGCACTACCAAACTTAGCAGACAGTCATAATATGATGTCTTTGTCACCTTTAATACTGTCCCGGGATCTTTGGTCACGACGGGCTCAATAACAACTTCAACTTCTTCACTGAACACCAAATGCACACAACATTCAAAACATCTTCGCAAAACACCATCCAAATTTGCAAACACTGCAAACTAAACATGAACCACTGCAATTTATGACCCTATTGATACTCTCTCCTTCACTGCTGATATGGCTGTCTTCCGAATCTCCAAAACTCCATGGATCCTCCAAAATCTGGACATGGGCACCAAGGACTGGGCTATGGGAACTAACTAATCTAGAATACAGGGTTCTAGCTCTCTTTACTACGGGATACCAACCATCCTACAATGCTACCATCTGAGAACAGTTTCTAATTTCTTCTAGTCTGATGGATATTTTTAGGAGTTCCTATATGTAAGGAGAAATCAAATCACAATGCCATATCATTTAACAGTGTAACCCATTTAGTCACATATTAAATCTCAGAGGTGGAAGTTTAAGTTTAAAGAGTTATTACAAATTTAAGGCCAGACGTATGAAAGTGAGTCTCAGAAAATCATACTATACAAATACAAAATCACAAAGTTGAAGTAAAGCATTGAATCAGATTAAATCATACAGGCATAAGGCATCCAGTATTTCCATTGCTGCACACAAAAAGATAAGAAACAGCACTTGATGATCGGAATCCTAATGGCTATTCTCCTTTAATCATTAAAAATTGATTAAATCTAAGTAGTCTTATCAGTTACAGGAAACCTAAAGATTTCCCTGGAGTTACAGGAAATTAATATTAGTCAAAGTGTTAGCATAACCGCAATCTCAGTACAAGTTTTGCAGGAGAGATATGCATAGCATGAAGCCTCTCAGCCAAGTAAAATTGGAGAGATGCCTACCACTCTAAGTAGCAAGGAAATCAGTTCTAGTCGAAGGGAAGAAAGGGTCTGACCCATGTAACTAACTGAACATCACTTTAGACCTTGCGTAACCTTTGAGAATCCACATCATCATCATAAGTAGTTTTCCACCTTCTGTGCACAGGTTGAAATTTACAATTCCCATTTGACTGCAACCCCACGATTCAAACATCAGGACGACTGTGGGTACCTCCTTTGTCAAGGGATGCACAAAGGAGTTTTCTTCTTTATTGATTTGTTAACATTTTTCCTCCTTTGTCAAATAATTCCAACAGAATCGGGCTTATTAAGTCCCCTAAAGCTTTATACACCTCTATCGGGATACCATCGGGGCCCGGAGCTTTCCCTTCTTTGCCCCCCACTAGGGCCGCCCTTACCTCATCAGCCGTAATAGGGCCTTTCAACAATTCCCGAGCTTGTTGCAAAATCTCTGGCAAGATATCTTGAGCTAGCCAGTCTTCCACCCACTTTTCTTGCCCATCCACGTGTTCCGTATACAAGGATAAAAAAAAATCTTGAAACCCGCGTTCAATGTCCTCCCGATGTATCAGTTTTTCACCTGTATCCGCAATCATTATTTCCTTAATCTGGTTCCTGACCTGATCTGATTTAGCTTTCCAGGCTAGCAGCTTCCCTGAATTTTCCCCATATTCAAAATGTTTTAATTTGCTAACCTCCCATCTTTTCGCAATGCGTGCCTGTAAAATATCGGCCAGTTGTGTTCTTAACTCGGCCAATTCCACCTTCCTGCCTTCTCCTCCTGAGACCCAACCCCTTTACCAACCAACATTTCGTTTTTTATCAGCATCTCCTGTTCTAAAACCCTTATTTTGTCTCTGAATACTTTACGTTTGTAACATGCTATACTTTTGAGCACCCCTCGTATTACCGCCTTAAAAGAGTCCCAAACCACTGATAATGATGCCGACCCTATATTAGTATTAAAAAAGGCCTCAGATTCCCTACGTAATTGCAGCAAGACATCTTCGTCTAGTAATAATGCACGCTCCAGTGTCCACCTCTTAACCAACCTTCTCTGTGGAGCAGTCAAGTGCAATATTACTGCCGCATGGTCAGATAAGTGTGAAGGTAAATATTTGACTCCTTCCACGTTTTCCGACAACCTTTCGTCCACTAGGAAGTAATCAATGCGTGACGCATGACTATATTTCTTATTAAAAAAGGAGAAGGCTCTAGCCTCCCCTTTCTTCTTTCGCCAAATATCACACAAGCCATGATCCTTCATCATTCTCTTTAAAAAACATTGCGATTTAGGCGTACCCAAAGATCTGCAAGAATCAGATCTATCCAGTCTATTATCCAGAACCACATTAAAGTCACCCGCCATAATGACCGAATCTGAGAATTCGATGAGCTGAGAAAATACCTTCTTCAAAGGTTCACTATCGTCACAGTTTGGGCCATAATAACCAACCAAAACTAAAGGTACTTCATTAACCTGTAGTTTTACTATAATCCACCGACCAGCTTGGTCTGCCTTTATTTCAAATATTTCTGGTCTGGCTTGAAATCCTTGTTTAATTAAAATGGCTACCCCCCTTGTATGGAAATTATGGGAGGTACAGAAACACATTTGCACCCACTTTTGAGTCTTAAATAACTCTTTACACTCGTCTACCGCCAAATGAGTCTCCTGCAAAATTAAAATTTGAGCCGGAGAATCCTTTAAGTATTGTAGAATTTTGTTTCATCTTGATTTAGTCCGCAACCCATTAATATTCCAAGAGAGAAGTTTTATCATGGACCTCCCCTCCCCCTGGCCCTTACCAATTTTAGTCATTTAAAACTAACCCGTCACCCCACCGCCTAGGTGCATGAGGAACCATTTCTGTCCTTATCCCAAGGAACCAACCCCCTTGTACTCCCCCAGCCCCTCCCACGGAGAACCCCCCCACTATATCAGCCACCTTGGGCCTAATTTTAAAGCGCCCTGCCTACCTGGGGGGCTCAAAAGTTCCATAACTGTTACAGAAAGTACACGTGATCAGCCTGTTCTTTCCTTATAGCATCTAACAATTCATCTGCCTTATCTATTTCCCTTTTATTATGCATTTTGTTATTATACATTATTCGTAAGAATGCTGGGAATTTCAGTTGAGCCGTAGCTCCGAGTTTTTTAAATTCATCTAGCCTTTTTCCCAGTTCCCACTGTCTATCCATTGTAATTTTAGATAGGTCAGATCTGATCTCAAAAGTCACATTATCCATTTTTAATGCTTTCTGTTTTAGCGCCTAGGTCAATATTTTCTCCTTTAGATGATAAGTTAAAAAATTAACCAAAAATGTTCTTGGTCTTGTACTATTAGGCCGCCTCGTAAAGGGATCCCGGTGGACTCTCTGAATGTCTCTTTCAATCTCTTCGTTGCTTTCCTCCAACTCACAGGCAGATTTAATTAATGAGACAAAATATGACTTAAGATTTGCACCTTCTGCTCCTCCCGGAATTTTTAGCAATTTTATATTATTCCTACGTGAGTAGTTCTCCAGCTGCTCAATCCTGACTTGCAAACCTTGCTCTTTTTCATTCAAGCCTCAGATTTCATCTTTGTGTAGTTTCAACTCCTCCTTCATCCCCCCCCCACGTCTCCTCTAATGTCTGAATCCTCTCCATCAAGTTATCGAATTTCTTTTCCAGTACCTCGCAGGCTTCTCAAATTTCCCCTTGGTTACATTCCGAACTTGCAAACCCTTTCTTTATATCCTCCGAGATGGAGAGGATCATTTCCTCCATAGAGGGGGTATACCTCATATCAGGGGTCCCAGTTTGATTTGGGGGGGGGCTAACGGCTTGTGCTGCTAGGCCTAATTCCTCCTGTCGTGGGGTGGACAAGATGTCACCTTGACACATCATATCAGTGTCAGTTCCAGTTTGTATATTCTCATGCAGGGGTAAATTTTCGTTTAAAGAAGAGAAACCCTCTTCTTCAGCCCCCTTGCCAGAGTCTGTACCACTTCCAAAATCCTTGACCACACAATTGTCCATTTTCCCTTGCCCCAGCAGTAGCACAATATCCTCTGGCCTAATCCTGAAATAGGATTTTAAAGAGGGTGCCAATCTATGCTTTATTTTATTTCCCCCTTCAATTCCTTCTTTTTTTTTTTTCTGTGAATGATTCACCTGGCCCGAGGTTTTTCCCTTCAACCTCCCTTGGTTGTAGGTGACCACCGGATCCCTTCTATCCCCCCTTATCCCCAACCCCTGCCCCCCTACCTGCCATAAGCTGATGGAGGACTGGGGTGGGACGGGGCTCTTCTCCTCCTCTCGAGTCTTAGTTGTGGCACCAGCACCAGCTGCTGCCTCACTGGCATTTTTAGAGTTATCTGAAAAAGCGCGTGTAACCGCGCTACCAGGCTCCTGGGATACCTTCCCAGGAGCCTTGCTAGTGCTGGCGTTGCCCGGATTCCCCCGAAGGGGAATCCTTGCCGAACCTCTTCGCGCCCAGCAGAGCTCCAGTGCGGCACGACCCCAGTGCCGGAGTCTCCCGCTGGGCGGCTCGTCCAATTTCCAACGCAGCCGGCTCTCCAAGAATGGCGCGTCCGTCAGGCACATTCGCCCGATCTCTCCGTGCGAATGCCACGCCCCCTGGTACGGCAGGTGTCACGTCTAACGAGCGGCCGTAGCGCAGCCCGCCATGTTCTCCCCTCCAAAATCTTTTTTAATGAGATAGATATGCCCTCCTCATGGAATGAGGCAGTTATTACGTTGATTTTGAAACCGGGTAAAAACCCGACTAATCGTGCATCTTACAGACCTATCTCACTTTTGAATAGTGATTATCAGCTATTCTCTAAAATCATAGCGGACAGATTAAATAGAGTTGTAAACAACCTAATACATCCAGATCAGAAGGGCTTTTCAAAGGGCAGATACCTCCACGAGTTGACATATGAATTGATTGGGGCAATAGATCTGGCGGTATCGTTTGATTCCCCTTTGGGGATTATCACTATCGATGCAGCTAAAGCCTTCGATCAAGTAAATTGGGGCTATTTAAAGTTTCTGTTAAGGAAGGCTAACCTGGGAACTAATGTGTGTGGGGTAGTAAATCAAATCTATAAGGCCCCAACTGCTAGAATATTGGTGAATGGGAACCTTACTGGCCCAATTGTTATAGCGAGGGGTACTAGACAGGGCTGCCCGCTATCTCCGGTATTATTTAATTTATATATAGAGCCTTTTGCAAGGAAGATTCGGCGGAATAGGCTGATTTCCCCCTTTCGTTGTCAGGGTTGGGAAAAAAAACTATCTTTGTACGCAGACGATTTGCTGCTTTTTACAGACAATCTATCAACGGCATTTCCTGAGACTCTCAGGTTGGCAGAAGAGTTTGGCAAGGTTTCTGGGTATCAGGTGAATGTGGAAAAAACAGAGATTATGGCTTGGAATATGGATTATAGATCGGTTTACTGTAAGAAGGAAATTAGATATTTGGTAATTTTGATACCTCAAAACATTGATCAATTAGCAGAGAGGAATCAGGTAAAATTACTGTTGGAATGTAAGGGCCTATTAAAAGGCTGGACCCATCTCCCGTTATCAATTATTGGCTGGGTTAATCTGGTGAAAATGTCTATCCTTCCAAAATGGAATTTTTTGTTTTCTACTTCTCCACTCCCTATGCAGAAAAAATATATAGAAAAAAAGCAAGGCCTAATAAGTGACTTTACTTGGAATTCTAAGGGGGTTAGAATTTCAAGGAGAAAGCTGAGGCGATGTAAGCAAAAGGGTGGTTTGGCATTACCTGAATTGCAATATTATGCCTGGGCCTTTCTTTTGAAAAACTTCAGAGCTTTTTCCACATCGGACTCTACAACTGCGGGTCTAATGTTTAAAACAATGTTCTCTAATATTAAGGTTGCGTCAACTAATTTTATTTTTAAATTCGGGGACCCTAAATTCTACAAAAAGATAAGGCTGAAAATTATGCGGGGATTAGCAGAATGTTGGTATCAGATTAGATGATTAGCAAAACTTACTTATTATAACTCTAATGCACCTATATGGGACTCCTCGGGTACTCCAGAATGTTTTCAAGACATACTAGTGTTACCGATAAAACAGGCTGGAGTAGAGCATTGGGGAGAGTTGTTTCCTGAAGGGGACCTTCTTTCTTGGGAAGAATTGGTGTTAATAACGGGGGGCGCGCTGTCTAGGTGGAAGTTTTTGCAAGTAAGAGAATGGGCTAAAGGGATTAAGGAAGGTGTGGACCCTTTAGATGCAATTATTCCGAGCCCTTTGGTAGGCCCCCACAAAGTGTCAGCTTGGTATTGGGGGATCCTAGAAGGTGTAGACGGCGAGTTTGATCTTCCCACAAAATTGTGGGGAGACTGCTTCCAGGAAGAGTTGGTTAAGAGGTGGTGGAAGGAGTCATTAGCATTGCTTCATGGTACAGTGAAACCCGCTGCGCTTAAGAAAAATCACTATTATACGCTACATAGAGCTTACATTTCCCCAGAGAAACTATTCAAAATTAAAGGAGGCCAGGGGGTGAATTGCTCTAAATGTGGTTTGGCTCAAGCTACAGACATTCATATATTTTGGGAATGTTTGGTTGTTCGACATTTTTGGGAAGAAGCATGCGATACAATTTCGAGTATTCTGAAGCAGCGAATAGAGGCCTCCTTAAAGTTGATAGTTTTCGGTCAAACTCAGGACTGGTTGGGGCGGTCTGATACAGCGAGAGACAAAAAATTAGTATTTTATGCAATAGTGTTGGGGAGGTGAGAAATTTGTAGGAAATGGATGTCGAAGACCCCGCCAGGTCATGCAGAATGGCAGAATGGCTTAGAGATGTATTAGGTATAGCAGATTTGGATCAAGCCATAGGGGGGAATGATAAGGCGCGAGGGGATTTCTGGTCTCCATTGTTGGATTGGAAAATAGATCATTGATGGATGTAATTTTATTTTATTGTTTGTTGAAACTGATACGGTTCTGTGTCATTGGTCCGATGATTACACACCCTGCTCTGAAATCCTTAGAGAGTTAAGACAGTCTAAGGATTGGTCGAGAAGAGAGGGTAACCGCTGGCCGAAAATAACTTCCCATGTGCTGGTTGATAAGCAAAGGAGGTTTTGTACACTGCCTAGGGTGAATGAGGACAAAAAAAAAAATCCTCCTTGTCAACACTTTTTCCTGTACTGCCGATCACAAATATACAACATGCCTTTCATTAACTGGAGACTTGTGCAGACGCACTTGCAAATGAAAAATAATGCAATGCAAGCAGAAACGCTACTTTGAAGGTTAAACATAGAAAAACAATTCAGGCCTTTATTTGAGTCAGCTTAACATGTAGTCCAATGCACATTCGAAATAAAGGAGTATATGTGCATTTTTCCTCAAAAGTACAATACATTTTAATTAACTGTGATTATAAGTGTGATATAATCCAATTACATTGAATATAAATGGATACCTGTACCATATTTTAACTTGCATATAATCAACTACATTTCATTTCATGAGTGCACCCTAAAAAATATAATTTAGGTGCAGCACTTTAACATTAATTCATTAGAACACACATTATATATGTTATGTTACGCTGAGTTAAGCTCAAGTGAAAAGAGGTTTGGAGTCTTATACAATAATTTTAATAAATGAATGGAAGATTGAGGAAGACCATGGATGATGAGTAAATGCATAGAAGGGTGGGTGGGAGAGTGAATGCATGGATAGAAGCATCCAGTAACGATTAGATTCTTCCTTGTATTCACCCAGTATTCCACCCACAATACTACAAATGCAAGCCCACTAATCAAATGTGTGTCTTACATTTAAGTCAAAGCCAAATAAAAACGGTGCCTGATTCACAAAGGTAAACATAGACGTTTGTGCATGTTTACAACTGGTTGCTTTTCACAAACGCATTTCATTTGTAGTATCTTTTCAACTGCAGACTCTCTACACACAAAAAGATAGGGCAGTTCCATCTTTTTATGTATGGAGACTCCGCAGTCATAAAAGATACTACTCACAGAGCACCTTTGTGAATAGCAAACAATCTTAAACTTACACAAAAGTGCAAGTTTACTCTAGTGAATCAAGCCCTGGGTTTAATGTGTAAAATAATGCAAAATGATTGTCTCAAGGGCCTTCACTGCTTGAAGAAGGGTGCCTCATTAGGAAAAACAAAGAGGGCTCCATTTAAAAAAGAACCATTTCTAACATCAAAGTAATTTACAGACTGAAAAAAACTAAACCTGTTCTTGTGTAAGTTACACCCTATTCAGGAACTGGAGTAAGTCAGTGATACAATAATGCTTGACTTACTTAAGTGTGGGCAACTTCAGTATTCTTAAATTTCCCTTTGCGTGTACCCAAGAAGTGATTATGGAAATCGTATTTAAATGTGATACATGTCTTGAATGTATCATTTTTAATATTTGCACATACATGAAATGCATTTCCCACACATAACTGCACAATTTTAGTAAGGTCCATATGTAACTTCTGCATCAAACTGTAGCGGCTTAAGGGCTGCGGAAGAGGCAGGGTAGGGAGGCGCAGGAGGGGGGAAGGCAGGAGGGAGTAAACATTAAATTTAATTAAAAAAATTAAAAAAACACTTACCTCCTCCGCCTCTCCTCTGTCCCTCACCGCTCCTCTGCCCCTGCAGGCTTAGGCTCCCAGCCTGCCCTGTGCCAATCCTGATGCTGCTCAGAGCAGCCAGGGTGCTCCCAAGCAGACCGAGAGCCTACAGAGCATGTGTGTTTGCCCAGACCAAGACGGCCGGCCAAACACAAATGCGCCTCAGTGGAAGTCACCCCCGTAACCCCACACCTTTTAAAGAAAACGATAACACACATAGTTTATTATCATTTTCTTTAAAAGGTTTTGAAGCTGCTGCTGCTGGTGAGGGGGGGGGGGGTGACGCTCCTCTGCCCAAACGGAGGAGCCACTGGCATTAAATGTGGGAAGTCGTCGCAGTAATCCCAATTTCACGTTGGTTGTGAAGGAAGAAAGGACACGTGAAAAGTATTTTTAAGTGAGAGAATAAAGAGGTCCTAAAATATTTTTAACTATGTGTACGTTTCTTAATCCTATCTAATGTAGGTTGACGAAATACACAAATGTATTAATATGGAAACTGTGCAAGTGTTTTTTAGTGAATTCCACTAATCCAAGCCTATTTACGTCGTCTGGGGCCAGATGCCATGCACGGTGCCAAGATTCAACCCTGTGCGGGGCCGAATAATTGGCATATATCAAAACTTCATTTGTGCTGAAGAAGACTATTTTGAATAAACGTTGTGAGCTCAATCTCGCGGTGCTTGCAGCTGTAGGTTAGTCCCTACCCTTAAGGATAGGCAACTGTTCAACATTTAATTGCGAAACCCTCGAGTTTTTTTATCTAAATACCTGTTCACTTGCTCGACATGTCCTGGAAGTAGATATTCCTGACAGAAAAGCTATCAATGTACTATATTCATCTGAGATGCTGTTGGGGGAAAACTCAGCACCTGATTTAATTAAATCAAGTCAGAAGGTTTCAAGTTTTTGCTCTGTAACCGACAACATTAAAGAGTCGGTGTAGAGTGGCAGTGATATGGTAACATGATTTGGAAACGTCACAACAATCAACACTTCACTAGAATCAATGAATAATCTACATTTTCATAGAGGCATGCATGTTGTTTGAAATTTTAAACTTATTAACTATTGACCCCAATTGAAAAAGTAACTTTAACGGGGAGACAGTGTAATTGATGAGTGCAAGTCTTTCTGCTTTCCAGCAGTCGGTGATTTTAATTTATTAGCAAAATGTCCGAAAGAGGGTTCTAAGGTTGCGCAATACTTAGAGATTTTACCATTGCACAACCTTTAACATAATATGACATCCATGAGCACAAAGCAGACACACAAAAGGAAACAGAAGTTTGATTGCAATGAAACATGTCGGCAAAAGTGCAATTATCCATGTAACCAGCAAAAGTGCAATTATCCATACAACAGGGTCGATGTCATTTAAAGCACTTGACTTCTTCCCAGCGAGATCGCGCTGCCTGCAAAATACAGAGAAAAAGTAGCCCAGAAACCATACAGAAAACATGGAGCCTTGTTGTTTTTCAGTAGTTGGCCGGTGCGCTCGAGGAAGGCTAAACACCAGAAAAGGCATGACGTATGCATGCCTTTCACTAATAAAATCAAGCAAATTTTAAAAGGCAAGCCTACGAACCAACCAAACTGATGGGCATAACTTGGGCGTGGTTACAAGCCCATAGAGAGATTACAACATGGACAGCGCGATTTGCGTGCTCGACCCTTAAAACAAACAAACGTCTGTAGGCAGCATACTACCAAGCTTGAGGTGTGCGTAATTTCTAGCACACAAAGCATCTGGTAGGCAGTGTTACTGACACGAAAACCATGTGATGGGCAGGATTACTGGCACAAGAAGCATCTGATAGGATTATTGGCACACAACTCGCTTAATGGGCAGAATTACTGGCACACAAAGCCCCTGATGAGAAGGATCATTGGCACAAGACTCATTTGATGGGTAGATTTAGTGGCATTTAAAACAACTGATGGGTAAGATTACTGGCACAAGAAGCATCTGGTGTGGAGGATTATTAGCATCCAATTTCCCTGATGGGCAGAATTACTGCCACAATAAGAATCTGATGGGGAGAATTATTGGTACAAAATTCGCTTGATGGCAGAATTACTGTCAGAAGAAGAATCTGATGGGGTGGTTTACTGGTAGAAGGAGCATCTGATGGGGAGGATTATTGTCACAACATTCACTTGATGGACAGAATAAGCGGCACAAGAAGCATCTAATGGTCAGGATTTGTGCCTATAGCATCTGATGGGAAGGGGATACTGGCACAATATTCACTTCTGGGCAAAAATACTGGCACAGGGAAACATCTGATGGGCATAATTACTAGTACAAGAAGCGACTGATGCACATAATTACTGGCATAAGAAGCATCTGATGGGCAATATTATTGGCACAATAAACATCTGAAGGACAGGATTATTGGCACCGGAAGCATTTGATGGGCAGGGTTACTTGTGCAGAAAGTATCCAATGAGTAGGATTACTGACACAAGAAGCAATTGATGTGACAGGATCACTTGCACAAAATGTATATTACAAAGTCGGATTGGGCGAGGAGAGGGAAGCGGTTAAAGAAAAATGCAGTGCTTAATTTGTGCTTGTTGTTTTCGGTGCGGAGCACCAGGACATCTTTTTGAGGACCCCCACTTATTTTTCTGCCACAAGCATTTACTGAGATCAAAAGTCACGTATGGGAAAGACAGGGGAAGAGAAAACCAAAAAAGCGTCTCAAAGGGAGAAAGCAGAAAGCTGCAAGAGTGAGCTGAGGGGGCAGGGAGAGGCTTTAAATAGACTGGAGAGGCCCGAGATGGCTTCAGGTTACGCTGCCTCAGTATTCCCTGTTCACACACTTAATTACATGTTTGAGAGGAGGGTTTTGAACACTGGCACAGTTTTATTTTCAAATTAAGCACTGGAAAAATATAGGGAGACTGAGGAAGAGAACGAAGATTAATAGAGAAAATTAGCAAGTACGGGCGGCCTGAAATAATAATAAAAAAATAAATAAAAGTTAGTTAGGACCACTCATTGGATGCCCCTCTAAATCTAGGCGGCGTGGGGGTGGGCCTAGCTTACCCGTGCCCAGGGTCGGCCCTGCACTGCGTCCAATAGTGCTGACCAGTGTGTGTGGCCCCCTAAGCTTGGCATGGGCCTCCCGCCTAAGCGGTGTGAGAGAAGCACTAAATGGAGCCAACCACATTTTCCTAGAGCGTTTAGTCAGATATTATCACACAATTATATTATGAGCCCCACAATAGGAGTTTGTGCAACCTTTTACACTAAAAATTAGTTGAGACAAGTCTAAGGGGGTGATTACAACTTTGGAGGAGGTGTTAATCCGTCCCAAATGTGATGGATATACCACCAGCTGTATTACGAGTTCCATAGGATATAATGGACTCGTAATACGGCTGGTGGTATATCCGTCACTTTACTGTCACTTTTGGGACGGATTAACACCTCCTCCAAAGTTGTAATAACCCCCTAAGTATTTTGATTGAGTCCCTCGTTAAACAAGGACATGCTGCTGTATGATCTGTGGAACTACTGAATTTACTTCAGCCTCTTAAACATTCAACGTTGTCTTTCCTTTTCACAAAATTAATTATATGAAGGAAGTGCACCCGTTTGCAGCCTTGAAAAAAGTGTAAGAATGCCACCATCATTAATTAAAGCTTCCGCTGGCAGGTGAAAGATGGGTCAGTGCCAAGCAAAATGCCCTTCTACTTGAAACAATAACACTTAGCACATTTTTTCCAGAAAACGTATTTATTCAAGTCTTCCGTTTTCTTGGGTTACAATAAGGACACAAATCTGCTATCCACTTCACTCCACAATGGCGGCCGCGGACAGCATAATGTGGTCTTTGTGCCCTGCTTCAGACTTGTGTTGCCTGCTGACGGGATGATGGGAGATGACTGTTTCCCACACAAAAAGAGCCAGTATTGAGACAACAACATATGTCAACCTGACGTCAGAACTGAGGGGTTCACAAAACTGGAAAAAATGAAAAGTAAAACAGTTTCACATAAGCGAGCCGATGGCCGCCATGAGCACAAAGCAGACACACAAAAGGAAACTGAAGTTTGCTTGCAGTAAAACGTGTTGGCAAAAGTGCAACTTTCCATGTTGCCAGCAAAAAGGCAATTTTCCATGTAACAGGGTTGATGTCATGCAAAGCGCCTGACTACTGCCCAGTGAGAGTGCGCTGCCTATGAAATAAAGAGAAAAAGTAGTCCAGAAACCATACAGAAATCATGGAGCCTCATATGTTTTCAGTAGTTGGCTGGTAAGCTCAAGGAGCGCTAAACACCAGAAAAGGCATGATGTATGCATGCCTTTCACTAATTAAATAAAGCGAATTTGAAAAGGCAAGCCCACGAACCAACCAAACTGATGGTCGTGATTACAAGCCCATAGAGAGATTACAACAGGGACAGAACGCTTTGCGCGCTCGACCCTAAAAAAAACTAATCTAGCATACATTTAAATTTGGTGATGCATGAAAACATACGCTCTGTTCAGGCTATTGATTAATTGCAAGAATTGCAGATCTTCCCTTTCACTGATAGCATAATAATATTTATTCCAGATTTTTCATTATGTGTTGCACAGATCCCCTTAGATATTTGGGTGCATTGAGACCCACAAGTGGTGATGCAAGATAACTATGGGGTAACGCTCATCAGGGGTACAGAGCAGATCGCTCACTGGATAGCCATCCCACTCTACTTGGCAAATAGGCCTTATGAAAATGATCATCTTCATTAAACCCGTTTATCGATTTGAAAACAACTTTCAACAGGACTTTTTTCGTCACACTTCAAATGGAACTGAGATGGCTGGCGTGACTAAGCGATCAAGCAAGGATTTATTGGGACACACTTACACTGCTATTCAGCAAGGGGGGATTGAAATTTCAGGACCCTGAACTTTATTATTTATGCGCTCATGCGCATTTTGTTCATTATTGGCATCTCTGCTCCCCATATACGCGCATGTTTCAATCAAGCAGGATAGTGTGACTCCCACTGCCCCCTGTTAATTCTATGATTGGTATACCAGTCCCTTGAAAAAACATTCATGGTTGCATGTACTGTTAAGGTCTGCAGGCACTGTTTACATAGGTATGGTGCTTATTATTCCCCTTGCGTACCAGAAATTCCCTCAATGCATGAACTTAAGTTATTTTTGTAATTCCAAAAGTCTGGTATCCTCAAGTATGGGAACTTCTATACTAGCACTTTAAACAGACAATAGGAATTCAGAGGACTGGCACACAGCAACCCATTAGACATTCTGGTACTACAGCCTGAGGAACCTGAGTAGGCTGGCTAATTATGACTTCCGGGAGGAACCTGTCGCTCTTCAGGTACAAGATAGAGTGCTGAATGCAATGTGCACTAAACACCTGGGTGCATATTTATCCTACTGTTGCGTTGTTCTTGCGTCATGCAAGGTAACACAAGGGCACAGAACTCTAAAGTCAGATTTACCAAGCAACAAAGTCAGCTTGTGTGATCCTGTAGTTCTTGGTAAATCTGGAGTAACACAAGGCAGCACAAGTTGCTGCCTTGCGTTAGCCTGCTTTGGGAAGGCGTTCCATGGGTGGAGCATGGGTGTTCTCATGTCTCCACACATGGACTATAGTGCATTCCCAAATTTATCATGAGTGGTACACCTGAGAATGTTTCAAAAAGCTGTGTCTTCCCAGGGGAGGTGTAACGAGGAGAAATATTATTTTCTTCTTGTTTACACCTCTTTCTATGTGCGCTGCATTCTGCATATAGGTTATGGTCATAAACAGTTTTGTCAATTAGACCAAAGTCTCCTATCTTTGAGTCTACTTTGTACATTTGATATGTGCAATATAATTTAGTGAACATTCCATGATCTAGGGGCCAGATGTAGGAAGGCATTAGCGCCTCGCAAACAGCGAAAAACACCATTTGCGAGGCGCTAATGCCCTCACACGATGCTGAAACACATATTGCGAGTCGGTACCGACTCGCAAAATGTGTTTCAGACCCGCAAATAGGAAGGGGCGTTCCCTACCTATTTGCGAGTCGCACCGCAATGTAGGGTTGATTTGTGACCGCGAAAGCGGTCGCAAATCAACCTGCAGTTACCATCCACTTGAAGTGGATGGTAACTCATTCGCAAACGGGAAGGGGTCCCCATGGGACCCCTTCCCCTTTGTGAATGCTCACAATAATGTTTTTTCAGAGCAGGCAGTGGTCCTATGGACCACTGCCTACTCTGAAAAAAACCGAAACAAAAAGGTTTCGGTATTTTTTTCTATTTGCAGCTCGTTTTCCTTCAAGGAAAACGGGCTGCAAAGAGAAAAAAAACTGCTTTATTTAAAAGCAGTCACGGACATGGTGGTCTGCTGTCTCCAGCAGGCCACCATCCCCGTGAGTGCCTAGACTCGCTATGGGGTCGCAAACTGCGACCCACCTCATAAATATTTATGAGGTGGGTCTTTGCGACCCTATAGCGAGTCACAGAAGGTTTCTGAGACACCTTTCTGCATACCAATTTGCGAGTTGCAAATTGCGAGTCGGAAGGACTCGCAATTTGCAACTCGCAAATTGGTTTCTACCTACATCTGGCCCATAGTCCTTGTTTCTGGTGCATGGTTTACTTTCTGACACTTTCAAGCATCATGTATCTGCAAACATGGGATTCTGGTAGTCTCTCCAATGTTCACCAAAAACTATGAAGACCACTTATTATGTGCTATTTGGGTCGTGGGATTTGTTTCCATTTATCAGCATAGGTTATAATCTTCAAAAACATTTGGAGATGCAGATTTGGGCCCTCATTAGGAATAGCCTGGCTGGAGATGGATAAGTGTCTCACCTTTTACAATCCAATACCCCAGAGATTGATATGTAAATGGCGTGTGATCATTACTGGGCATTACAAGTTGTGCCTTTTAAAAGATGTGCACATGTAACAATGTTTCCAGGGCATCAATTCACCTGGGAAAAATGTGGGGATGAGAGTAACTACAGTGAACCATATGTTTGTGGGAAAATCAGAAAAAAACAGACCACTCTTAATGACGGCCTTTGCATTTAGTTGGTGATAAAATAGAAAGAACAACATATTCAAGTAAGGCATTTATGTTTGCCTCATTCGACTTACTTATAAAACTTGCATTATTGGCACCATAACGGATTCAGAGACTTCAAAGGAACACCTTCAAACATAAAATGCTCTGGGGGAAGGTGGCAGAGTTTAAAGACAAACTGCCACAGGCTCATGTAATACACATATTGGGTCAACAACCTGTTAGAATATATGTTGTATGGAATTTCCTGGCTGATCAAGCTGCCATATCTGCAGTTATTACTGCAACCCTAGCTGCAATTACTCTTTCTCATATGAAGGTGGATGAAAAAAAATTGGCTGCAGTAGAAGCTGATAGCAACCCATTACTTAAAGCATATCCAGCAAAATATTCCTACCACTTGAGTGTCCAAAACATTGCTTATTTAACAATTCCAGAGTTGGGTAATCGTGTAATCCCCAATCAAGACTGTAGGCTAGAACTAATTCAAGCAGCTTATGAGGGTGTTGCTTCTGCCATGCTGGTGTGGCAGCTACTATTTTATTACTACACAAATGTTACTGGTGGCATGGTCTGTACAAACAGACAAAGCAGTATGTCCTTAGCTGTGACATCGGCCAGGAAATTTAATGCTCCACTATTAAACACCCACTGCGGACACCCCTCTTAGTGTCTATGTTGTGTGGTTACCTAGACAATTGTGGTACTTTCAACTCAGATAGTGCCTATAAATACATTCTACTTGCAGTAGATTCTTGCTCCAGATTCCTTTGGGTGTTGCCACAACGATCAGCTGACACTCGCACTGTTATTAAAGATTTGCAAGTCTTTATTGGGACATATGCATTTGCTGCATTCCACTTGGACCAGAGCCCTTCTTTTACCTCACAGGTGTACGGGGATACCATGGGAACATATGGTGTAGAGGTGTATTATTCTTCCCCCCTGTCATCGTGAGGGAAATTTGATAGTGGAAAGGAAAACCCGAGACTTAAAGCAATCCTTAACAGCTAGTGTATAGATTCAGGTCGTAGTTGGATCCATCACCTATATGGGGTCCAGAGAACATTAAATAATCTGTATAAAAGACCTTTTGTGGCCATACCTCATATGAAGTCCTGTTCAACATTCCAGTGTTTGTCCTGTTCCTGATGGTCCTAGCGCAATGGTGGCAGAAACTCCCTTTGACATAAATGAACATCTCACTGTCTTACAAGAATTACAACGTTTCTGAGATTAATGTTTTACTACACAAGCCGCCACTTTGGGAATGAGGGATTCACCAACATCTACAGGCTGGATTCCAAAATTTGAAGATCTGGTTTATGAAAAGATTGCTGTGAAAATGGAGTTCGGCCCATCATACCGTGCACCAGTGCCAGGTCTTATAATCCAAGGTTCCAGAACTGTGATTCTGCCACTGCTTGCTGGCTGTAAAGACAAATGCTTTGTCTCCAGTTCCCTAACCTCCCTCACACCCATACAGGAGATACCTCTTCAAGCATTAAACATCACTGAAATTGTTTCCTCTTGGCTGGGAGGGCTGACAATGAACTTTTGTTGATTCCAATTGCCACTACCAGAAATGTACCAGACGTAAGTCTATCGTCCCTTATTGCATATCAGAGCAACTGAAATTGTTTATGATAATCTGCCATTAGAGGTGTCTACCAGTTCTCTTTCACCTGCAGTGGCTCCTGTTTTCACACAGACTGCTTCTGGATATTTTGTTGACATTGATGATTTTTCTTCCAACTCATCAACACCATCCATTAATGGTATACATACATTTTTCAACTGGTTGAAACACACCTATCTGATCCGTCTATGGTCCTATTTGTGAATTATACCGATTTTGCTTGCTTTCTTCCTGTGGATTGGATTTGTGATTGTTTACTTTCTGCTCACACTTGGGTATTATCTTCCTGAACGCGCTGCTCTTGAACTGGTAGATGAGGTATTGGCGCCTCACTTGTCGTTCCTCAAAGTGCGAAGACACCCTTGTGAACATTTCTGCTGTTCCAGTTCCTGATGGGATTGTTTGGGATAAAGTTTCATATGACATATTTGAACCTACTGAAACAATTCAGCTATTCACATTCCATATGTTTTAAAGGTTTTAAAGTTTCTATGAATAATATAATAACACCTGGTTATGTGGGCCTACGTTTTTTGAAAGACCCAATGTTACCAATACACACTACGTACAACAAATCAACATATGTATAAATATATATACACATTTACATAGAGGAATGAGCTTTTGCTCAGCTTCCTTCAGCCATTGGCATTGTTTGACAAGCCCCCTCAGAAATTGGTTTAATGGGCTCACATCAGATTGAGAACCAGTCACAGTATTTTGTGGGTAATCACATATATTTTACCATTGGTGACTAATATAACAGTAGTTCCCTTTCAGTGTGTTTATTTCATAAATAAAATCCAAGGAAATCAAGCTTGCACCAGAGGAAGAGCTGCACCCCTGAAGTGAAACTGGGCTACAATGGTGATGTTTTATGCAGAGCAAGGGGCATGGCATGCATAACCACAATGGGCATTATTTTACTCTTATCATTTACTTCCATCAAAAATCTTATGTGAGATTTCACATGTGCACAAATATAAACCTTTTAAATTTTAAAAAATAATCCTAGTTTTAATAGGAGATCTACAATGTTTCAGCATACATCCCGCCCCATAGTGGCCTGCAACATGTTTAATTGTTTGCTCATCTGTATTAGTAGTCCCTTCAAACTGGGTCAGAACATTGTGGGCTGGAAACAACACTGGAGGAAGTTAAGGGAGAGGGCAAGCAGAGGCGGTTAGCTTTGCCATAATGAATGAAAAATTCATAATAGCTATTCGTATTTGGCCACACCTTTAGCAGGTGAATAATAAATGCATGGGTGTACCGTAAAAAAATATCATGCAGGTATGTGCAAAGTGACACATTTGCTAATGAGAAGCTGTGACCATCGGAAAAGCAAACAATCAAAGCAACAACTACTACTCTCAATGGGACGAGTAAAACTTAAGCGAAAAATCATTTTGAAAAACTGTGCTTGAAATTTTTGCTTGTCAAATTTGCAGTGACAATCAGACTTGTCATATATGGCAATGCCGCAATGGCATAACGCAAAATGATGGGGCCTTTCTGCAGAAGGTGGTGTGGGGCCATGTAACCTCCCTGATGGACTGATATTCATTGGTCTTTGGCTCAATGCCCCTGAAGGGCTGAGGACCCCCATAAATGGTTGTGTCTTCCCCCTTGCCACAGGGGCTGCAGGGACCTGCATAATGCACCTGCCATGCATGTTCACTGGACCTCTGTCTGCTAGCAATATATACTTAATAGTTTCTACTCGTGCAATCAGAAAAGCTTTCCCAGTGGTTTAACTGCTTCTAATAAATGGCATAGCTTAAAGACAGATGGGGTCCCTCCAAAACAAGAAACCCTGGGCCCACCCACTCCCCACTGCAAGGGATGTGGGAGCCTCCATTATGCTGCTGCTGAGCAGTTCAAATTGGTAGCAGAGCGTTATCAAATCCACGCAAAAATTTATACTTACATGTGTCTAATTGATTCCAATGATCACACTGTCCCTTGGAATTATGTCATGGTGATCTTGTATATGTTGCACAGCATACACACGTCTTTGACACGTCTCTTATTCTGTTCAGTAACGGAAGAGGGCCCTATTCATAAACTGCATTTTGTAATACATGGCGAGGTGCTAAATTAGCTCTACTTAATTCAAACTGAAACCTATAAACCTATGATTTTAAATCTCCATCTTCATCATTCCATTCTTTTCAATGGGAATATCCTTACACATGTAAGAGTACTACTTAGTAATAAGTGTGGGGGGGACTGGGGAAGTGGTTGGAAATAGGGGAATACTTACTACTAAATAGGAGAGGATAAAGAGCATTAAGGAAAGTTTTAGGGCGGGCTCAGGGGGGATTTATTGAGGGACAGCCATCCACACATAAAAGAGCAAGCTCGTCGCTATTCACAAACTGCACTTCTAGAGTTACTAAAGACTGAATTAAATATTTAATCTAAGGAAATATATTAAATTAAATTGAAAATCATTTTCAAAGATTTATTTTAAAAAACAAGCTCAAGTAAAATGTTTCTATAATATTCATTATATTTATTTATGTATATTTTTAACATTAATTTATTTATAGTTTTACATTGTTGACATTAATAATGTATTTTAACATTAATGGCTATGGGAATTCTAGCATAAATCCCTGCTTTTATTATTTGCAATGGGAAGGTGTTTACATTACCAGTGGTTGGCCATGTTTGGTGCTGGACTTACTCTTGGTCTGAGCTGGAGGACATTAAATAAAGTTTTTGGTCAGTTTTGGCTGTAATAATATAACACTTGCAAATTAGGCTCCACTCCTTTTTACACTTCTTAGGAAAGTTTCACTCTGAAATGTGAAAAGCCAAACATTGTAAATTCACTACAAAATGTAAGAGTTAATTTACTCACTTTTAATTGAATTAACTGAATAAAAGAGACCCAGAAGTGTTTGAAATGTGTACACTGTAACAAAATAGTACAGGACAATTTTGATGTACAGGCTATCAAATAACCTTTAACTTAACACAACTTGTGACAGTAAAAACTGCATATGCTCACTTAAATGCTCATGTGGACTATTGTATGTAGGCAAAATCTGAATAGAAATAAAAACAAGACTTTCAGAACATAGGAGCAACATCAGGAGTCACAGTAACAATTACAGTAACAAGTCCAGAGTGGCTATACATTTTAAAGAGCATCAACATAATGTAACACAATTACAGTTCCAGATATTTTAGGTTGTAGATCAGACAGAAGATATGGACTTGAATAAGACATTACTCCAGAGAGAAATAAACTGGATAAAGTGCCTTGGCACTCTTCGACCTAAAGGAATGAATGATCGAGTAAAAATTATCTGTTTCTTGTAACATGTAATAAAAAAAAATGCAATATATTAAGCTGTACTTGTGTTGATTGTAATTCTAATTCTAATTCTAATTGCGCTTACTACCCCTGACAAAGTGTTTAACTTCTTTTCTGTGAGTAACACGCTACTGTGGAACCCAAATGATTAGTGATGGATTAGTATAATGAAATATACGTTGTTAATTTGAGGGGTTGACATGTGAGTCTATTAGTTTGATTGAATCGAAAAAAATAGAGGGCGGAAGAGGCTAGTTAGTGTTATTTGAAAGTTCATATTAGTTAGATGGGGTTTGGGATGAGTCAAAGGAGGAAAGAGTCTAGAAAGGGTTATTAGAGAAAATTGAAGTAAAATGAGGTTTGGGATGAGCCAAGGAGAGATAAAGGAGGAAAGACCTAGAAAAGGTTATAATGGAGATCATAGCAGTAGAATGAGGTTTGGGGTGAGTCAATGAGGGATAGAGGAGGGAAGAGTCAAGAAATGATCTTAGGGAGATAATAGTAATAGAATGAGGTTTGGGATGAGTCAGAGTGTGGATGTAGAGGATATATTGAGAAAGGTATATGGTGTGACATAGAGTAGCGCATTGGCAGTAGTTGAAGGCATTTTTTTCTTTCTACAATAGGAATAAAATAATAAATACATAGATACATAACTACATAGAAAGTATATACATTAATAAGGAAAAAAGTGCTATAAAATTGTATAAAGTTCCATGTGTTCAAGTATGGATATTAGTCAGACATTCAGGCTTTCAGGTGTTGCTGTATGTAAAAGCTACTTTATTTGTGTATTTGTTTATACATATATATATATATATATATATATATATATATATATATATATATATATATATATATATATACTATAGCTATAGATTTTTAAACTACAAATAGTATATGTATTTGTACAAAAATGCATATATTTAAATGCATACATATAATTACGTTTTACATTTTTACATTCACAGGCAAATGGTATACATCTGTGTTTGAGTGTGGTGGTCATGTAGGAAAGAGGCAACTCTTGAGTAGTCTTCTGAAGATAAGATAGTTATCCATTGCTCTTATGTGGGGGAGCAATGAATGACATTGTTTGACCTCTTGAACAGAGAAAGATGTACCACCCCTGAATTTTTTCTTGTATGCTCGGGTATTTGAGTCAAGGTGCCAATCTAGAGTGGAGGTTCATTTGTTGTGTGCATTTTATGATTTTAATTCCTGATAAAAATTGGTCCTGTTCCAAGTACTGCTTTTTTGTTGATACAAAGCAGCTAGAAGGTGGATCTTCTGGCACCCAGTAACCAATGTAGTGCCCTCAAGAGTGGTGTAGGGTTCTGTAGAGAACTGTAACATGAACTGCATAGAGTGCAGTGGAGATGTGGGCTTGTGGCTTTACAAGTAGGAGTAGTCTGACAGCAGAGCTCTGAATTCTGTCTTTCATAGTTGATAAAGGTGATCCGTGGCAGAGGCCCTTGTCCACTGAAACGAGCAATGGCAAAGCAAATAGGTCTCGCATATGCGTTTTAGCCATGATGTACACTAGAATGACTGCTGTTCAGCGTTGCTAAAAGTTTGTGGCATAGAGTGGAGTAGTGTGTTGTAGAGTGGCGTGGCAGAGAGTGTCATGTATTGGAGTGCCATAGGGAGGAATCATGTAGAGTGGTATAAACTGGAATGGAATAGAGTAGAGTGGATTGGTGGACAATGCATTGACAGAGTGTTGCAGAGTATAGTGGCATAGAGTGCAGTGGCATTGAGTTCAGTGGGGTACATTGCAGTGTCATAGAATGCAGTGGCATAAATTAGAGTGGTGCATAGTAGAGTGGAGTGGCTCAAAGTGGAGTGGCGCAGAGTAGAGGGCCAAAATAGAATGGTGCAGAGTTGAGTAGAGTGGCATTGAGTGCAGTGGTGCAGAGTAGAGTGGCGTAGAGTGGTGCAGAGCAGAATGGCTTATAGTTGAGTGATGCAGAGGGAAGTGGCATATATTAGAGCTGGTGGCATAGATTGCAGTGGCATTGAGTGCAGATTAGAGTGGAGTAGCATAGAGGTCAGTGTTGTAGAGTGGTGCACAGTATAGTAGCATGGAGTGGTGTACAGTAGAGTATGGTGCTATATAGTGCAGTGGCATAGAAGATGAGTGGAGTAGCATGGAGGGGAGTAGTGGAGAGTAGAGTGGGGAAGGGTTCTCTTCTGTTCTGTGGCCGAGAGTGCAGTGTTGCAGAGTAGACTATCAGAGTGCAGTGGCGTAGAGTGCAGTGACAGAGTGCAGTTTTGCATTGGTCTAGAGGGCAGTGGTTAAGAGAAGGGTGGCCTAGAGTTCAGTGGCATGGAGTGGAATGGTACAGAGTGGAGTAGAGTGGTGCAGAGTACAGTGGGATAGAGTAGATTGTTTCAGAGTAGAGTGAACTGGTGTAAAGTGGAGTGGTGCAGGGTAGAGTGCAGTTGTGTAAAGAGACATAGAGTGTAAAGGTATAGAGTAGAGTGGTGTAGATTTCAGTGGCATAGAGTGCAGTGGTTCAGAGTAGATTAGAGTGGCGTACAGCAATTTGGTGTAGAGTGCAAAGGCATAGAGTTGAGTGTTACAGAGTAAAGTGCATTGGTCTAGAGTGTATTGACATAGAGTGCAGTGGCATAGAGTGCAGTAGCGTAGAGTGGTGTAGAGTACAGTGGTGTAGAGTGGAGTTGTGTAGAGTAGATTAGTGTGGGCTAGACTGGAGTGGTGTAGAGGGCAGTGGTGAAGAGTGCAGTAGTGTTGGCTAGAATGGTGAAGAGTACATTGGCATAAAGTAGAGTGGTGTAGGGTTCTGTAGAGAGCTGTAACATGAACTGCATAGAGTGCAGTGGTGTGAACTGAAGTGGTGCAAAGTTCAGTGGTGTGGTGTACAGTGGAGTGTGCAGAGTAGAACTCAGTGGTATGGAGTGGTGCAGAGTAGAGTAGAGTGACATAGAGTGGAGTATTCATAGCGTGGTAGCATACTGCCACTACAGACAACACATTTTCAATTGAAACGACCATTACATTTGCACAAACAATCAGTTTTAATAATAAAACTATACAGTGCACAGACAAAAATGTGTGTAAATTGCATCACCTAGTGTAATGATTTGTTTTGATCATAGTGATGAATTTGTTTCCAACACACTTCAGAAATAACAAAAAATGTGCTTCACATGGGTTCCTAATTCTGATGTTTTCTGAAATACTTACACAGTTCATTTAAATGTTGTCATGTGCTAGAAAATAACTCTTTCCTACTACCAGTGTTCAGCTAGATTGTTACATAAATCCTCCCACTTTGAAGTCAGAGAAAGAAAAGTAAACAAGCCCCTCAGGGAAAAAAGCATTTGACATTTGACTGTGGTCTTTGAATGCACAGCAAATGTGACGAGATAAGAACAAGATTTACAGACCTGTTTACAGAAAGGGAGCACTCAGAAGGATACATGTAAATACGGTTTGGCCAAGCATAGGTACGAATTCAAGCTGGACAGCCTAAAACAAATAAAGCCAGCATATGGAAAGCTTGAAAATGTGAGTTACAAACTACAAAGGCATTGACAAGCAACGTGCAGATTACATTCCCAGGGTAACTATCCGACTGTCCCCAAGATGTCTTTAGCAAACCATAAAGCTCCATGGTAGGCTGCGACCTAATGAAAGAAGAGCACATAGAAAAGAATGAAAGATAAAAAAGGGTGTATGAGTTAGAAGAAGATACAAGAAGATACAAGTCTACAAACTCCCCCGCTAACAAGAGCACTCCGTAATTGGGGCGCTCGAATCGATCATGCATGGCATAAGTTTTTCTTCTTAAACTCCCACTGTAGAATGCATCTATTTTGTTGAGTAACTATCTATAATTCAGATCACCTCAGAAAAACTAGCGTCTATGGGCACATGGGAAGTTTTGTTATATAATTTGTGGTATAGCACTTCAAAGTCCACAGAAAATAGGAATCATAACGGTACAGAATCATCAGCACATCCGGACAAGTCACTTCACAAGAAAAGCTTATGAAGACAGGAAATGTGTTGTGGGTCCACTCAGAGGCTGCTAATGTCAATTAACATTACAACCCTTTATAGAGGGTCTAATTTAAAGTTTGGGGGAGGGGGTTACTCTGTCACAAACATGATAGATATCCCGTATTACAATTCCATTGTAGCCGATGGAACTTATAATATGGCAGACGGGATATCTGTCACATTTGTGACGGAAAAACCCCTCTGCCAATCTCTAAATCAGGCCCAGAGTGTTTAATATTACTTTTTCCAGCATGGCAGCCTATGTTGTTGCGTAGGTTTCATAAAGAGACATTTTCTCCTTTGGCATGCAATGCACAATTTGCAGAAATTTTTTTTTCCGAGTGTCATGGCATATCTTGTTTGGACTATTTTGCAACCTCCATTTTTAGAGCACTGTTTAATGCCCAATCCTTTGAGAGAAACGTATATGGCCTCACATGCACCATTTGGCATCAATTGTGAATTAAAAAAAGTTCTTGGGAGCACACCGCCACACTTTTCCAGGAAAAGATTGTAGTGCACTAGGACAGTTTGCAAGGGTTATACCCTTCGGAGAAAAACCATCTAGATTTAAGAATTAGAAACTGCACAGACCAAGCACCAACGAGTTGTGAAGCACTTGCAGAGAACATCTTGATTGTAGTGTTGATAACCTCACAAGCCTGAGGTCTGTGTAGAAACCATAGACAGATTGCAAATGCAGAGACCCCAGCTGAGATGAGGTGAGTGAACCAAGAGTGTGTGGGTGGGACAAGTGTGTGTGCAATATAAAACCGCCGAACAAAAAAAAAAAATGTTTAGGTCCATGTTCCGTTGCCACAGGGTCCTGAAAAGAGGTCATATTTGTAGTGGAGAAAGAGTGGGTATTCCCATACAGATACATGTTGTTTCTCTAATGGTTGACTGATGCACTTAGTGACTACCTCATGACCTTGGACCAAGAGTCCTGGCTTCTAGTGCAGTGTGCGGCGCTTGGTGTAGCGTGATATGGACTCAAAATTGAGGAACAAATATGGTAGTTTGTGGCTTGAATGTTGTAAATGCTGAGGATATCTCGTCTGAAAAAAACCACACCTTAAATTTCAAGCTTGCACAGCTGACTAAAAACTAAAAACTATACTGTGTGCTCTTAAGTACACTGCCAGTTGCTTGTTCCCACCAGTGTAATCAGAGTGCTACATGAGCGCCAGATTACATGCTCAAGGTCTGGTATTTTTTCATTATAAACAGCCCCGTCTATGTTGGGATTTGAACTTGGTTCTCCAGTTACAACGCTGGCAGGCCACATTCCACCCGCCCCACTTTGGTTATCACTGGAAAAGCTCTGAAAAGAGGTAGAAAAATAGAGGGAGGTGATTCAAATATGGTTTATGCCCTTTCTTTAAACGTAATGTGGTAACCAACAGGTTTTCGCCTGCATCTACTTTGTACACAAGAGGTGTCTTAAAAACAGCTTTTGCAGCGGGGTCAACCCATTCTTCTAACCCAAGCTCCCTTAGGGGGGAAGGATGCACCTCAACGAAGATTGGTAAGCATCCAGTAAATAATGTTCATGTCAATTAGTGCATTCTGGATTGGTTCGACCACATTGGTCGGAAACAAGTCATTAAAAAAGTTTTCAAGTCCCAGTCTTTGTCCTGATGATGACCCCGTAAAAATGACTTCGTAGGATTGAAACGTTGACTCAATAATAGTGTACTGCTTTCATTTGGTTTTGGAGTCTTTCACTCTGTTTCAGATTGTGTATGAAACACCATTGCATCCTTAGTCAGTTACTGCTTATTTGCATATATTGTATAGCACTAGTTCACTGTCCACTCATTTACCTCACTTTCACTGCACCGTTGCATGGACGGGTAGCACTTTTTCATCCTTGAATGCTTCACTCAAAGTCAATATGTTTTTTCTTTGTGTGATTTTAAATTTGAACAGTTGAATAAAACCATGTTTCTTCTAGGTCCCATGGTTACTGGGTAGCCACTTGTTCTTTGAATATAACCAAACTCCCTTAAGGACACCTAGTTCACAGCAGGGCTATGAGCTAACATTAACAGCACTCAGAGGCAGTGTTCGTAGCGGGTTGGGTCAACTTTACAAAGGCTCACGCCCAAGTGCATACTTCATACAATCAGGTGATTACTGTGATCTAACTGTAACTCACAAGGAATGGGTAAACAGTATACCTGCTGAAATGTTAAAAAATATGGGTACAAACACCTCTGTTCAGATGACCCAAAGGGATTAGCTTTCTGCCTGCAAAGTAAACAGAGCGGGTACATCGCGCAGGCCAAACATTCGGGCCTATGGCGTAAGACGGACACAATCACCCATTCCGAGCTAATTAATTACTTAGGGAGCAGCTCTGAAGCCCCCCCCCCCCCGGGGAGCCACCGGCACTAGACCCCAGCTGGATGCAGGTAGAGCTCAAGGGCGCCGAGGCAGAAACTGGCACTGATGGTGCCCAATCACCAGCATGCTTTGCCCTTCTGGTATAATGTGCCCCCAAGTAAGCCTGAGTGACACTTAAGTGCTATCACCTTTTTTATTGCCTATCAGCTATTTTGCCCTGATGTATTTTTGGTGTCTATCTTGAGCATCAGTTATTTTCGGTGTTTTAGGATTACAAAGATAAAGGTATTTGGAAGTATGATTTATATGTCATCATTGTGGTGAAATATACACACATGTGGCATGTCTCACATTAAGGTTTTACATTCAAGACCATCTAGATAATTGTATGTACTTCAAAGATAAGAAGATAATGACAACTGTAGCTGATTAGATAAAGTATGTTTCCATTATCAGTTAGTATATTCCGCAGTTAGGGTGAAGTATATTAAGGTATTTATCAAGGTATGAACCGGGATTTAACATATGAGATCAAGGGTTTTAACTTTTTTTTTCAGTTAATCATTTGAGTGCACAGTTGCTTTTTGCACCAGTAGTTTACACATTGAGACACTTACATGCAGTGAGTATCATTACAAGATGGCTGCATCGCTTTATGGTGGCGCTAAATACACACTCCACATCACACCATGCGTCTTTCAGATGCAGATTAAACTCCAACGTAATCTATGTGGTACACATGTTTTAGCCGTCAGAAATGAACTGATGTAAAATTGTAGAGTGCTATAATGCCCGAAAGCAACAAGGCCTGAAATCTAATCCTGATACTACACCTGCCCATTGCCCTCTCCAGGTTACTAAGGGAGAAGCCAGGTTTTTAAGCCCTTCCTAAAAGGAGCATGCAGCTTCACAGCAGTTAGACGAATGGGAAGGGATTTCCCGATTTTGGCAGGCACAACCGAAATAGCTTTGCCTCCCCATCTCTTCCTGTGAACTTTGGGGGTCACGACTAGATTGTGGGCTGCCGACCAGAGAAGTCTTCTAGGGGACTGCCATTGGAACATGGTTTTGATTCCTCCTGGGCTAGCAATTACAGTGGTTTATGAACAATATACATGGATTGACAGGTGATCCGCTTCTGTACAGGATGCCATTGAAGTTCATGCAAACCTTTTGAGACCTGCATATATTTTATGATATCTAACATCAGCCTTGCTGCAGTATTTTGCACCAGTTCCATTTTGGCTAGAGGTGTCTTTTTTAGCATCCAAATAGAGTGCATTACAATTGTCAATCCTGGATGAAATTAGTGTTAAGGCCACCTGTTTCTGTGCAAGGGAAGGAATACATGGAAAGATCTTCTACAAGGTTCTGGTGAACCAAAAACAGGTTGCCACCGTGCAGTTGACCTAAAGATCAAAAGATAAGTCCCAGACCATGATAGCGCATAGGTTTTTTACTGAGTTTGTAGGGGTGGGTAATGTTCAAAACTGTCTGTCCACCAATTCTAGTCCTATACAGATGATTGACTCCCAAACATCAACACCTCAGCCTTCTCGCCATTCATCTTTAGGCAATTCTTGCCCATCCATGAGGCCACTGTCTTCATACAGTTGTTGAAGTTGGCTCCTGTGGAATCCGTGTCCTTCTAGATGGACACGATGATCTGTGTGTCTTCAGCATACAACACAGCCTGAAGCCCAAAGGAGCGAATAAGTCTGACCAAAGGAGCAATGTGTAAATTGAATATCATAGGGCTCAGGGAAGATCCCTGAGGGACCCCCATGGCAAGGAGAAGGTGGCACATTTGAATTAATTTATAATCACCATCTGGGATCTATCCGTGAGAAATGAGCACAATTTCAAAGCTGCATCTCCTATCCCCAAGGCATGTAAATGTTCAGTATGTAAGGTAGGGGAGGTATGAGCATATACCGCACAGAAATGTACCCGCTGCTATGAAATAGAAAAGGGATAGTGAACAAATAAGACCCCAGCCCAGGAAACATCTTTGGTACATCCACTTTTGAATAATATAACTGATTTCCATGAATGATGGCTATCCTAATAGATAACTACTGTTCCAAAGTTGTTGCTCATTCTCTCCCCCATACATTACTCCACATACATGGCCTGCAAGAATGGACATCACACAGCATAGCATTGTGATGTTACCACAACTTGTATGTGCGAAACCATACTCCTAAAGCTTCTGCTTGGCCAGCCGCAATTATCACAACATCCTGTACTTAAATCTCCGTTTCAGAAATCACAGCACTCGGTCCTTCACACCTATGTTCATGATAGCCTATCCCTTGCATCATTAACTGTGCTAACACGTGACACAATTCTCTTTCCTCGCTCCAATTACATTTGCGATTCCTTAGAATATATATTTAATGCCTGTGTGCCCCCACGATGCTGCCATTATTATAACTATTCTGCAGCTTACAAGGAGCATCTCAGATTAACAGGTATGTGAAAGGGGTCTACAGTGTTAACCACTGACATCTGGTGTGATCTGTAAAACATGATTTTTAAATCTGGTAAAAAGCAGTTTAGCCTGAAATCCTTTTGAGGTAGGTTGATCAAGTTACATAAAAGTGATCTGTCAGTAACAGCACTGTATGCTTTGACCAGGATAATTAAAATATTCTCTCTGTTGTCAGTTCCACATTTTCAGTGTTCTCCTGAGTGTAAACCCCAATTGTCAATCGTGTAGTTGATTATGATGTTTCATAAGTTGTTGAAGGTGCCTAGTGACTACCTTCATGATTATGATTGAGTTTTGTAGCTTCCAGCAAAGTCTGTAGTTTGCTTTAACATCTAGATCAATGACTGCTTTCTTCAAGGATATCAGAAACATGAGAATCTAGATTACTAAAACAGTTACTGTTAAAGTTTTTGTTCATTGGCTTTCATGAAAAAACTGGTTTGACCCAAAATTCTATATTTTATATAAAATAGTCAATGTAATCTATGAGTCTTTGGTACCTGTGATTGTTGTTCCTAAAGTGACACAGACCCAAACATCCAAATTAGGAAAGAGAATGATATAGCTCACCCTGATCCATAACATTCACAGGTGGAACACCCACAAACAAGTAAGGCCCAGATTTATACTTTTTGCCGCAAAACTGTGCAAACTCCATTTCACAGCGTCAGGCGGGCGTCATATTAAAGGAATGGTGCAAGCTGGCACTAAACTTGGGCTAGCATCCTAAAAAAAGACACTAGCTGGTTGGGGGTGGCAGTAGGGGAGGAGGGGGTTGTGCATTAAAAAATGACGCTAGCCTGGTTAGAGACAACAAAATGCCTCTAACCAAACTACCGCCAGTTCTTGACGCACAACTACCCAAAACATGACTCCTGTCTTAAGGAAGACAGGAGTCATGCCCACAACCCCAGTGGCCAGCACAGGGGACAAGTGTGCCCTGGGCATGGCCATTGTACCCTGTGCCATGCAGGGGCCCCCAAGTTATGGCCCCCTATGGCAAACAAAAAAAATACTTACCAGGGATGGGATCCCCCATCCTCCGATGTCTCTCTGGTGGGGGTATTCCTGGGGCTTCAGGAGGGCACCTGTGGATCCATTCCATGGTGTTTAACCATGGAAATGGGTCCACAGGTCCCCTAACGCCTGGTCTGACCCAGGCGTTAAATAATGGTGCAAAGCAAGCTTTGCACCATTATTTATCCCCTCCTCCAACCCATGAGTCATTTTAGCACCGGGATGAATATGGGACTATGGGAATAGCACCATTTTTAGATGGGAATGCCTACCTTGCATCTCATTGACGCAAGGTAGGTGCACACATCCAAAAAGTGGTGCAAACTCCTATATTTGGACATTAGAACTGCCTAGTGTCAAAATATAAATATGGAGTGAGGTTTGTGCCGAATTTGCGTAAAAATAAGTGACTCAAATTCTGCAGAGACAGAGTATAAATATGCCCCTAAATACCTAAACAAATGTTACCTGATTTTGGCTTCACCGTAATTTAAAGTATGACATTATTCGTTTGTATGTATGTTGATCAAGTGACGCTTCTCTACATCGCATTGATTGCTACCTTTTACCTTGTGCAAAACCAGTAACACTAAAGCATCCAAGAGATGAGGCTCTATTTTGATCTCATTTTTAACTATTTTTGTGCTTCATTTCTTTCTGTGTGCTATCATGAAGTAACCAAAAATGAACCGGGTTTCGAAGCTTGCTGTTGGGCTGAGTTAGTGCTCCAGAAGAACTATGGGGCATATTTACAAGCCCCTCTCGCCTACTTGCGCCGCCCTAGCATCATTTTTTCTCACTCTAAGGTGGCTTCAAGGAGGCCTTTTCCCCAAGCCAGATCTACAAAGTGGCAGAATGCAACCATTGTGCCACTTTGTAACCCGTTGCGCCACATTATGCCTGCGCCAAGCATCATGTATGCAAGGGGGGGCGTTCTCCCATTAGGAGGCCTAGAAAGATGGCACAGTGAAATTTACGAGATTTCACTGTGCCATTTTTCGTGTTGTTTCCAACGGGCCTCCCTACGCATTGCTGGACTAACACCATCATTTTTGGCGCTAGTCGACCATGCATTACAATAGTGTCAAAAATGTTGATGCTATTGTGCTAACATGCCCCACGGTGCGCCGTATTGTGAACACGGCGCTACCATGGTGACATTAGGAGGGTGACAGAAAAGTGACACATCATAACTGATGCACCACTTTCTTGTAATTATGCCCATAAATTTGGCTGCAAATGTCAGCATGCACCCATTTTATATATGACTTTAGCGTACACTTCCCTTGGGCCAAGGGGTTTTCGCCATGAAAATCACATGGAGACATTTTCAAGGGAAAACTAGTTAAGAATAGGAAAGCATGCGCTTTTACCATTGAGTAAAACTCTAAGCAAGGTGTCAAAAACAGGACGTCACTCAGCACTCCCCCAGTTCTCTTTCATGATTATGCATGTAGGTGTCCTGTGCTTTATTTGACAATACATTTTGCCACATGGGTTTAAGACTGGTGGCGAAAGCAGGACATGCACAAGCCTTGTACATTTAATTCTACCGATAGGCGCTAATTCTTGAATTAATTAACAAACTCAATGCAAGGTGTTCTTTAAGCGAATACAAAATACCTATGTTTTATTCTGTTGCAGGTGACAAGGTTATTCCACTGTATATGCCTCAGTGTGGAGAGTGCAAGGCTTGCAAAAACCCGAAGAGCAACCTTTGTATAAAGAATAAGTATGTTCGTGTTTTGGTGCACATGAGCGTTAGATGCATGTTAGTAAAAAAGGATTAGATAAACATTAACATAATTATATGCCTGTGTCTCTTTAACAGCCTTACAACATTCTCTGGACCGATGGCTGATGGCACCACCAGGTTTAGCTGCCAGGGGAAAGTGGTTTACCATTTCATGGGCACCAGCACTTTTTCCGAGTACACAGTTGTGAATGAGGACTTTGTCGCGAAAATTGATGACGCTGCCCCTCTTGATAGAGCTTGTCTGGTTGGCTGTGGGTTTTCTACTGGGTATGGTTCTGTACTCCATGCAGCCAAGGTAAGGCTCAAACCTTTCACTGTTATTCCAAAATAGCAAAATCAGAATAGAAAATTCACATTTACATGATTAACTCTTTAAAATCTACTCATATTGGAATAGACTGCTTCATAGGGGCACCAAATAGACATATTTTAACAGTCTCTGTTAGTGCATCCTTCACTTTAAAAAACAATGGGCCTCATTTACGAGTTGTTGCCGCAGGGCAGCACAGCAAGTCACGTTGCTGCGCTGCCCTACGTTAACAGGAAAGGGCAGAAATATGCAGTAAAAATGAAATTCTGTTTCCACCAGTGCACAATTTGGTGCTTAGCACCAGCGCAGGCACCCTTCCTCCCTGGTGCAAGGATATCTGCATAGTTGGCATGATTGTTTTTGTACAGTAAGGAATACCTTCCTGCACAAAAACATGTAATGGAGGCATTTTCCTCTTTCTATATGAACAGAGAAAGAGTTAAAAAAGAGGAGAAATAAAGTTATTTCTCCTCTTATGCCTTCCTTGGGGAGGCGCACAGTTTTGATGCATTCCCAGATGTACAGATCCTTGTAAATCTGGTGTTAGAAATTTGGTCTCAGGTTACCCCCTGTCCAAGCAAAGACCCTCACCCTAGTCAGGGTATAGGAGAATCACCCTTAGTTAACCCCCGCTCACCCCCTTGGTAGCTTGGCAGAAGCAGGAAGGCTTAACTTCAGAGTCTAGGTGTAAAGTATTTGTACCAACACACACAGTAACTCAATGAAAACACTACAAAATGACACAACACAGGTTTAGAAAAATAGAGACTAGAACGACAAAAATCCACCATACACAAGTCAAGTTATGAATTAAAAAAGCAAAAAGAGTCTTAGATACTTAGAACAACAGTGCTAACGCTGTTAGCGTGAAAAAGTACCTGGGTTGCGTCCAAATAGCACTGCACTGGAGAGTGTGCATCAGAAAAGGCCAGCGGTGCGTTGATTTCTCAGTTGCAAGCAGGACTGTGTGTCGTTGCTCCTCCGGTAAGGTCGGCGTGCGTCGTTTTTCCACTCTGCAGGAGAGTGATGTGTGGATCCGGACAAGCACCTCGGGTCCGGGCAGGCTTTGCATAGTTTTTCCGCACCCAGCGAGGTTAGCTGCACGGTATCAGAAAAAGAGGGCTATATGGGTTGCGACGTTATCAGCCTCCATCAGCGGGTGTTGCACATCGTTTCTCCAGCGGTGTGCATCGATCTTCCAGCCGCCATGCAGGTGGAGCGTAGATTTCAGCCGCAAAGCCGGCAGCGTGTCGTTTCTCAGCTGCGTCTCAGAAGGTGCATCGAAAATTTCCCCAAACTGCGGTCTCTGCGTGGATTTTCAGTCTTGGTCTGCCAGCTTCACCTTTCAAGGGCACAGGAACTGGATAGGGCACCACTTGGCAGGGCAGGAGTCTCAGCAGAGAGTCCAGGTGCTGGCAGGGGAAGTCTTTGATGACCCTGAGACTTCAACAACAGGAGGCAAGCTCAGGACAAGCCCTTGGGGGTTTCTTCACAAGCAGGATTGCAAGCAGGAATGCATAACAAAGTCCAGTCCTTGTCCCCTTGCACAGGCAGAAGCAGCAACTACAGGATAGCTCCACAAAACACAGTCACAGGCAGGGAAGCACTTCTCTTCATCTCAAGAGGTTCCTCTTGATTTCCAGAAGTGATCTAAAGTCTGTGGTTTTGGGTGCTCTTCTTATACCCATTTGGTCCTTTGAAGTAGGCCTACTTCAAAGGAAAGTCTCTCTTGTTTGTGAAATCCTGCCTTGCCCAGGCCCTAAACACACACCAGGGGGTTGGAGACTGTATTGTGTGAGGGCAGACACAGCCCTTTCAGGTGCAAGTGACCACTCCCCCCCTCCTAGCACCGATGGCTCATCAGGATATGCAGGCTACATCCCAGCTCCCTTTGTGTCACTGTCTAGCGAGAGGTGCAAACAGCCCAACTGTCAAACTGACCCAGACAGGTAATCCACAAACAGGCAGTCACAGAATGGTTTAAGCAAGAAAACGCCCTCTTTCTAAAATTGGCATTTTCAAACACACAATCTTAAAAACAACTTTACTAAAAGATGTATTTTTAAATTGTGAGTTCAGAGACCCCAAACTCCATATGTCTATCTGCTCCCAAAGGGAATCTCCACTTTATTCCTTTTTAAAGGTAGCCCCCATGTTAACCTAAGAGACAGATAGGCCTTGCAACAGTGAAACCTGAATTTGGCAGTATTTCACTGTCAGGACATATAAAACACATTAGTATATGTCCTACCTTAAACATAGACTGCACCTTACCCATGCGGCTACCTAGGGCCTACCTTAGGGGTGTCTTACACGAATGAAAAGGGAAGGTTTAGGCCTGGAAAGTAGGGACAGTTGCCAAGTCAAATTGGCAGTTACAATCTGCACAGACAGACACTGCAGTGGCCGGTCTGAGCCATGTTTACAGGGCTTATAATGTGGTGGCACAACCATTGCTGCAGGCCCACTAGTAGCATTTGATTTACAGGCCCTTGGCACCTCTAGTGCACTGTTCTAGGGACTTACCAGTAAATCAAATATGCCAATCATGGGAAGCCAATTACATACACATTTTATACAGGAGCACTTGCACTTTAGCACTGGACAGAAGTGGTAAAGTGCCCAGAGTAACAAAAACAGCAAAAACAGAGTCCAGCACACATCAACAACCTGGGAAACAGAGGCAAAAGGTTAGGGGAGACCGCGCCAAGGATGCCAAGTCTACCATCTGGGAATGTGGCAAAACCCCTGGGTGTTACGTGGGAAAACCCACCACAACGCCCATGGAACACCTCCTTGACACACCACTTTGTGCTTCCTTGCCTGACTCCATATCTATGAGGCCATGCAAAGCCACACAGGGTGGCTTTGCGTCGTCTCATAGATATGATTGAGAGACCTGTGCCACAGGAGCATCATACAAAGTGACTCTTCAGTGGCGCAGGTCTCTTGTAAATAAGGCCCAATATATTTAAGGATTAAAATAATTTTTTTCATGAGTAAACCAATATAATTAGATTATATTTTAGAAATAGACTACGCTAATGGTCAATTAAAAAAAGAATATACTTGAAGCAATATTATACTCAATTAGATTCTGAATGACTTATTAGTTTAAAGAGCATATACTCTAATTTGAATCACTTCTAAGTTTTGCAAAATTAACGGCACACTGTGAACCCAGAGCCCACTGCTAAGTCTTCATACATGGGTGCAACTGCTTCTAGGGCATTATGGGTACCCTCAGGGCCAGATTCACAATGGTAAACCTACACTTTTGTGTAAGTTTGGTCTTTTTTTTTTGGTATTCGGCACAAGATAGACCTGTCCTTGCTTTTATATGCGAAGTTCTCTACCTTGACTGCAGAGTCTCCGCTTTCATAGATTTACTAATAAATTGTTTGTGAATTCCCAAAAAAGAGTAAATTTATACAATAGTGTAAGTTTACCTTTGTGAATCGGGCTTACTGATTGCAAACAATGTGTAGCCAATGGACCTGCCCTGTATCTGGGTGCAGGGCGTAACTGCCTCCTGTGCTTAGCAGGTTATTGGGAGACAGAGTCTGGGTGTAGGCTACACCCTCTGACAGCTTTTCTAGAATGTTAAGTCTCTATATTATTACATGTTTAATTTAGTGCAGTTAACTAAAAACTGCCTCAGTGTGGGGAGTGCAAGGACGTATATGGATTCCATTGGAAGGCATTATCACAAATATCAGATTTAAAGATTTAAAGCACAGAGCTGTTGCTTTTTGCTTGGATTTCCATTCTCCCCAAAATGCTGTGGGCTAAGGAGTCCTATGACAGCTCACTGTCCTGTTTTTAATTGTGAACAGGGAAACTGGTAGGTTTTAGCTGCCCTGAACTTCCTTCACTCTCCAAACAATGGAGGCAAAGGAAAACAGGCTGTCTGACCGCTGTAACTGAGATCCCTCTTGTCCCTAGAGCAAGATCAACAAGCATTGGCAAATTCAATAGATCTCCGCAGTTCGAGAGATATTGGCATTGTCAATGTCTTTTAGCCATGTGCTATGGAGCAGAGTTGATGATTTATGGTGTGGAAAGGAATTATATGTTCGGAATGGAATTGTTTGCTGTGGGATTATGTGGCATGGAATTGTGTGGTGTTGAGTGGAGTTATGTGTAATGGAATTATGTGGCATGAGGTTCAGTGGAAATATGGGGATAGTAATTATGTGGTATTGAGTGTACTAGAATTATGTGGAGTGGGATTGTGTGTCGTGGAGTGTAATTGTGTACAGTGGTATTGTGTGTTGTGGAGTGTCATGTAGTGAAGTGGAATTATGTGGCGTGGTTTTGAATTTTGTGGCATGATGTGGAATTCTGTGTTATGGATTTGATAAATGTGCTGTGCACTGGAAGTGTGTTGTGGAGTGGCAATATATAGTTTGGTGTGGTATTATGTTGTGGGGAAAGGAATTGTGTGGAGTTGAATTGTGTGGCACGGAACTGTGTGGCGATGAGTGAAATTATGTTGAGTGGAATTTTGTGGCATGGTGTGAAGTGTATTTATATGGAGTGTTGTTATGTGGTGTACAGTGGATTGATCTGGGGGTGTAATTCTATGGTTTTGAGTGAAGTATAAATAGGTGGTATTGAGTGGTATTATGTAGAACTCAAATATGTTGCATGGTATGGAATTGTGTGGTGCTGAATTGTGTTTTGTGCAATTGTGTGGTGTTGTGTGGAATTTTATGGTATGGTGTGGAGCGGAATTATGTAGATTGGAATTATGTGGTATGGTTTGGAGTGGAATTATGTGGAGTCTAATAATGTGGCATGGAGATTTTGTACTGACCCCTTGTGGCTGCTGTGATGCCCTCAAGCAGAACATCAAGGGGGTTGGGGTACGACGGGCACCCCTTCCTCGTTGGGAGGCCAGTCCCAGATGGGCCTCCGCTATCTTCCTTGCCCAGCGGTGAAGATCCTCGCACCATTTGCGGCAGTGGGTGCTCTGCCTGTCAAAGACCCCCAGGGTCCGCACCTCCTTGGTGATGGCACGCCAAATACCCTTTTTCTGATGGCCGCTGACCTGCAGGAAAAAAACAGCAAAAAAGGGAATTAGTTAACCGTCCGGTCCATCACAGTCATGGCCCACCATATCCCTTCCATGCCCTGATGCACATACATTGACCACCATACATGCAGCACTCTGGCCAGGATGCCTCAGCCACCCCCTACATGTGGCTTACATAAACAGCACTCCATACATTCATGGCCCACACATCATGCTCATAGTGTACTCACCTGTTTGTCTGGAGGACCGTAGAGTAGCATGTACTGGGGTAGGACCCCATCCACCAGTCTCTGCAACTCCTCTGCAGTGAAGGCAGGGGCCCTTTCCCCTGACACATGAGCCATTGTCGCTTCCAGACACAGGTCACAGCAGCACTTGCAGTGTAGGTCCTCTCCTGTTGAAGGTCAGGTAGCAAGTGAGTGAAGAGATAGAAAATAACGGTCATGTCCGCAGCAGTGCGTACTGTCACCATAGGCGTAGAACGCCATTGGCTCCTGGAACCCATAGGGCCCAATGATAACCAATGCAAAGTTGTGCAGCGGTCATCGACCGCCTACCACAACGGCGCACACTGCCAGCGGAATTACTTCATTTTCACTTGTCCCTCCTCACAGGTCAGGCAGTCGCCCTTTCAGGGGGGCACAGGCCATGGCACCTAACTGCGTCACAGCAGACATTGACACAGCAACTGACTCTCAAATTCACAAACTGGTTCTGTAAAGGAAGAAACACACTAGGGGGGTCATTCTGACTGCGGCGGACGGCGGTCGCCGCCCGCCACGCGGTTCCCGCCGAAAGACCGCTCCGCGGTCAAAAGACCGCGGCGGTCATTCTGGCTTTCCCACTGGGCTGGCGGGCGACCGCCGAAAGTCCGCCCGCCAGCCCAGCGGGAAACACCCTTCCCACGAGGACGCCGGCTCAGAATTGAGCCGGCGGTGTGGGAAGGTGCGACGGGTGCAGTTGCACCCGTCGCGAATTTCAGTGTCTGCTAGGCAGACACTGAAATTCTTTTTGGGGCCCTCTTACGGGGGCCCCGCGGCACCCCCTACCGCCATCCTGTTCCCGGCGGGAGAACCGCCAGGAACTGGATGGCGGTAGGGGGTGTCAGAATCCCCATGGCGGCGGAGCGCGCTCCGCCGCCATGGAGGATTCTCAAGGGCAGCGGAAAGTCGGCGGGACACCGCCGACTTTCCGTTTCTGGCCGCGGCTGAACCGCCGCGGTCAGAATGCCCAGCGGTGCACCGGCAGCCTGTTGGCGGTGCTACCGCCGACCTCCGCCATGGCGGTAATTACTGCCAGGGTCAGAATGACCCCCTAGATGTGTGATTATGACCCTGTGCTCACCGTTTTCCTCCATTGGCTTCAACCTCTGAGGATGAATATGAGATGGAAACATCCTCCAGTGTACAGATGCCTGCTGGACCTTGCGACAATGGAGGACAGACACATTATCCTATTAAACAGACTTGATCGGGGCACAATCCAAGAACTGTGTGCCCAATTGGAGCCAGACCTGATGTCAGCTATCCGCCAGCCCACAGGTATCCCCCCCTCTAGTGCAGGTCCGGTCAGTGCACCATTTCCTGGCAGGTGGTTCCTTCCAAACAACAGTGGCCATGGCATCAGGGATGTCTCAGCCTATGTTCCCAAACGTGTTGACCAGAGTGTTGTCAGCCCTGCTTAAACACATGCACAACTACATTGTATTCCCCCAGGTGGAGGATCTGGCCACAGTGAAAGCTGACTTTTATGCCCTGGGACATATCCCCAACATCATTGGTGCCATAGATGGTACACATGTAGCATTTGTCCCCCCTCCCCGAAGAAATGGACAAGTGTTCAGGAATAGAAAAAGCTATCACTCTATGAATATGCAGATGGTGTGTTCGGTGGACCAGTACATCTCCCATGTGAATGCCAGGTATCCTGGCTCTGTGCATGATGCCTTTATCTTGAGGAATAGAAGTATCCTATATGTGATGGACCAACTCCAGAGGCACCGGGTTTGGCTAATAGGTGAGCCCAAGGTCCCTACCCAGTATATGTTGGTGTGGGGGTATGGGGTTGTCCCTAAGGGTTAGTGTGTGTCTGACAGTTGCCCCTTGATATTTGCAGGTGACTCTGGTTACCCCAACCTCTCATGGCTACTGACCCCAGTGAGGAATGCCAGGACAAGGACAGAGGAATGTTACAATGAGGCACATGGGCGAACTAGGAGGATAATTGAGAGGACCTTCCAGTGCATCCATCTGACAGGTGGATCCCTGTACTACTCACCCAAGAAGGTGTGCCATATCATCGTTGCATGTTGCATGTTGCACAACCTGGCCTTGAGATGCCAGGTGCCTTTTCTGCAGGAGGATGAGCCTGGTGATGGTCGTGTGGCAGTGGTGGAGCCTGTGTAGAGTGAGGAAGAGGAGGCAGAGGAAGGAGATGTGGACAACAGAAGTAATATCATCCAGCAGTACTTCCAGTGACACAGAGGTGAGACACTGTAACTTCGCTTTACTTTTCAGTTTCCTGTTGGACATTGTACATGGCAGCCTGATTTTCCTATGTCTATGGCCACTTGCTGTACCCTTTGGCATCTCTAATTTCAGACTTCTGTGGCCCACTCTGGCTCCTGGTATGTTTACTGCTGCCCACTAAAGGTAATGCCAATGTTTATATAACTGTACATATGACTTGCAAGGTTTTCAGACTGTTGTACTAATACATATTTCAATCATTTAACAGACTCAAGATTTGTATTTGTTCCAAGGGTGTTTATTTAAGTGCTTATACGTAGAGGTGGCTGTGCAATGGCCTGGGGTGATGGTGGAGGAATGTCCAGTTAGAGTCCAGTCTCTTGGTATCACAGGTGCATTGTCCAATGGGGCAAAGGGGAGTAATGGCAGTTCAAGGTGGACAGGGTGACAGAGTGGGACAGAAAGGTGACAACCGGAGAGTCCTATTTCCTGGCGGGGTCTTGGCAATGTTCTCTGGCTTCTGCCTGGATCGCAGGGACGGTTTGCGGGGTGGTTCTCCTTCTGCAGGGGGTGGGGTGCTGGTGGCCTGTTGGTCCTGTGGCAGGGCCTCCTGTCCACTAGCGCCGGCAGAGGTGGAGGGCTGTTCTTCAGTGTGGCTAGTGTCAGGGGCCCTTTGTTGTGCCACTGCCTCCCTCATGGTGTTGCCCATGTCAGCCAGCACCCCTGCAATGGTGACCAGGATGGTGTAGATGTTTTTAGGTCCTCCCTGATCCCCAAGTACTGTCCCTCCTGCAGCAGCTAGGTCTCCTGCAACTTGTACAGTATCTGGCCCATGGTCTCCTGGGAATGGTGGTATGCTCCCAGGATGTTGGTGAGTTCCTCCTTGAGAGCTGGTTCCCTGGGCCTGTCCTCCCCCTTTCGCACAGCAGTCCTCCCAACTTCCCTGTTGTCCTGTGCATCTGTCCCCTGAACCATGTGACCACTGCCACTGACCCCAGGTCCCTGATCGTCCTGTGTTTGTGGGGTTGTCTGGGGTCCCTGTAGTGGTGTACACACTGCTGATTGATGTGTCCTGGGGACAGTGGCATGGGCCCGCTGGGAGGGTGCTGTGCTGGCGTTTCCTTAGGGGGGAGGGTCTGTGGTGGGATGGGATTGTGGCAGGGTAACCGACTGTCCAGAGGCCCCTGATGGGCCAGGTTGGTCAATGTGATCCAGGCGTGCAGAGCTGCTGTCATCACTGTGGGCCTCCTCTGGGGAGGGGGGACTGGATGTTGCTGGCAACTCCTCTCCGGTGACGTTGGTTAGGGGTCCTGTGGGGATGAAAATGCAATGTTATTGTATCTGCGTGTGCCATCTTGTGCATGGGAGTGTTTCCCTTTATGGTTGTGATTGCCCTGTCAGCTTTGCCTTGTGTGCATGGTGATTTTGTGGGCTAGGTGATTCTCTCTATTGGGCATGCTGTGGTGATGGGTGTCCATGCAGGTCTGTGATGGGGGTCCATGGATTGATGTTACATGCAGGGCTTGGTTTTGGGATGTGTGGGTTGTGATAGTAGGGTATATGTGAGGTGGTGGAGTGATGGGGTAAGGTTAGGGGTAGGAGTTTGTGATGGCATGGAGGTAGAGTGGGGGATATAGTAGTAAAGATATGACTTACCAGAGTCCAGTAGGACTGTGATGGTGGTCTGTGGCTCAGATTGACTGGGTGGTCCTGGCTTGTGTCTCTCTCTGTTGGCAATCTTTTTTTTCAATTGAAAGGTTTGTGGGTAATGTGGGTGTGTGTTTTATTGTGGTGTGAGTGTGTGGGTGTGGTGGGTGTGTGTGTGTCAGGTGTGTGTAGTTTGAATTTTCCAATGTGGTGGTGTTTTGTAAATGTGTGGGTATTTTCAGCGCGGCGGTGTGTACCTCCAATGGTTTACCACGGTTGAAAGACCTCTGTGGTGATTCGTGGCTCCTGATACTGTGGGCGTATTCCTGTTTGCGTAACGGTGTGGGTTTTGGTACCACCAATTTATCACGGACCTTTGGGCTGGCGGCTTGTGTGGGTGTCTGTATAGTGGCGGATTTCTCTGTGTGGGTCATAATACCCGTAGCGGTATACCGCCGTGGTCACGGTATGTTGGCGGCTGTCAGCATGGCGGTAGGCGGCATTTACCGCCAAGGTTGTAATGAGGGCCTAAATGTCTTGTGTGTAGTGCAATTATGTGGAATGGATTTATGTGTTGCAGCATTGTGTGGCACTTAATTGTGTGGCCTTGTGTTGAATTACGTGGAGTTGAATGCTTGTTTTCTATCAACTACAGTGCTGCGGGAGCAGCCTTCATGTGAGGTGAAACAATGTTGTTTCTCTTTTCTGCCCTCGATTTACCCAATCTGTGTGTGTGAAAATTGGATACAAATGCACTTTGTTTACAATTCATCTTCTCAAAACAAGCTTCTAAAGCGAAAAATATGCTGCTTGTGAAGCATCTGATCTGTGCATGTGGATGTGGCACAGATACAAAATGTGTGACAGTGGCCAATGCCAGAAGTGTGGCAGGCACAAATCCCTCATTCAAGGAAAGTTTGCAATGAGAAGTGCTTATAAAGTGTTATATATCTTTATAGGCTAGTCCTGCTAAAGAATGATGTTGCATGAAATAAATGTAACCTCTGTACAAATAAAAATATCAAAGCATTTACATCTTTAAATGCTAAGCAGCATCCTTGAGCTTAGCCCCAACAACAATTTGTGTTTAGAGTCCCAGAATGTGTGACACTGATTCTACTGTGTTCTGCTTGTTGTATAGAGCACAAGGTCTGAACCGAGTTATTTGCAAATATGGCACAATAGCGTCTCAAGAAACATTACGGCCCATATTTATACTTTTTGACGCTAAACTGCGCTAACGCAGTTTAGCGTCAAACAATTTAGCGCCGTCTAACGCCATTCTGAAGCGCCATGCGGGCGCCGTATTTATGGAATGGCGTTAGCCGGCGCTAGCAGACCGGCGCTGCCTGGTGTGCGTGGAAAAAAACCACGTAGACCAGGCAGCGCCGGCGTAGGGGGAAAATGGCGTTAGGGCGTCTTAAAATGGGGCAAGTCAGGTTGAGGCAAAAAAATCGCCTCAACCCGATTTGCGGCATTTTTTCGACGCCCAGACGCCATTTAAATGACTCCTGTCTTAGTAAAGACAGGAGTCATGCCCCCTTGCCCAATGGCCATGCCCAGGGGACTTATGTCCCCTGGGCATGGTCATTGGGCATAGTGGCATGTAGGGGGGCACAAATAAGGCCCCCCTATGCCACCAAAAGAAATTAAAAAAAAATAAAAATTATACTTACCTGAACTTACCTGAATGTCCCTGGGATGGGTCCCTCCATCCTTGGGTGTCCTCCTGGGGTGGGCAAGGGTGGCAGGGGGGGTCCCTGGGGGCATGGGAGGGCACCTGTGGGCTCATTTTGAGCCCACAGCCCCCTTAACGCCTACCCTGACCCAGGCGTTAAAAAGTGGCGCAAATGCTGGGTTTTTTGCCCCGCCCACTCCCGGGCGTGATTTTTGCCCGGGAGTATAAATACGACGCATTTGCGTCGCCGTCATATTTTTAGATGGGAACGCCTTCCTTGCATCTCATTAACGCAAGGAAAGCGTTCACGCAAAAAAATGACGCTATTTGCCCATACTTTGGCGCTAGACGCGTCTAACGCCAAAGTATAAATATGGCGTTAGTTTTGCGCCGAATTTGCGTCGAAAAAAACGACGCTAATTCGGCGCAAACGGAGTATAAATACGGGCCTACAGTTCCAACTTTTTAACACAGCGTGTTGAGTCAACTCATAGGTATAAATCTTGCACTGCATTCAAGGGAAAAAGGATGGGTACTCTTAGCTAAAATATCATTCTATTCCTGTGACTCAAACACAAAGAAAACAGAACAGACATCTGGCCTGAACCTGTGGTGGTTTCAGATCTCTGATCCCTGCCATGGGAGAGGGAAAGAGGCAACAGGAGATAGAGAAACGGGTGAATAAAAACACTTTGAAGTCAGTGAAAGACAAGTAAACAGGCGCCCTGGGAAAAAGGTTTCTGGCATTTGGCTCAGTCCTTGAATGCACAATAAATGTGATGAGATAAGAACAAAATGTACAGGCCTGTTTACAGAAACGGAGCTCGGTGTATGTGAAAACACTGAATATGTAGGCTCCACCGCTGAAAACACTGCTTAAATATAAGAGAATTATAAATAGCTGAATGATGTTCAAAACAGAGCATGACACCCGGAAACTGGCATTTAAGCAAAAACGTTGATCATCCTGCTGAAGATGGGAGACTTGACCCAGGTAATATGTGGAAGTCAACATATCAAACAACTCAGACGCATTCTTTACATGTTTATGAGGTTTCAATACAACTTCCACAGTATTACAAGCAATGATGAATGGACAGGGCTAGCAAGAAGTGGGTAAGCAACGGTGAGGGATGGCCACATGTGACTGGTCAAGCAGCGAAGCGGGAGGGGATTTGGGGGATGGGTATGGAATACCGGGACATTAACAAAAGAATCCTCTCACTTTGAAGTCATAGAAACAAAGGTAAATAGGTGCCCTCGGAAAACAGCATCTGTCCTTTGATCTCGGTCTTTAAATACAGAGTTAATGTGATGAGATAAGAAAATGGTTTACAAACCTGTTTACAGAAATGGAGCTTGTAGCGGGTGAAAACACGAACACTCCTGTAAAGTGCTTAAAAACAAAGAAAAACGTAATTCCTAAAACACTTCCTAAAATGGGAGTAGTGGATGGATAGTAGTTACTGGTCCATGCTTTCGGGGAGGGCTGAACAAAGGAAAAGTTCAGTAGTACTGAATTTGTGGAATTATGTGTGAAGTTATAAAAAAAAAGGGCTTGTGGGGTTGGGAGTTTAAGTTAGGTTACTACCTTTACTGGTGATTTGCTTGTATTGTGAGATTTTATGTTGTAGGAGTAACCTCTCGTTAATCTAAGCTAAACCATAACTCATTGTTTTGTGCAGTAGTATCTTTGCAGATTGAATGTAACTTTACCAAGCTGTACCATCTGACATACTTTTGGGTTTCCTTTCCTTGTCTGTTCATGTACGTAGGTTGAACCTGGCTCTTCTTGTGCTGTTTTTGGTCTGGGAGGAGTTGGCCTGTCAGCTCTCATGGGCTGCAAGGTATCTGGGGCTTCGAGGATCATTGCTGTAGCAAGAACCAAAACCAAGTTTGCAATCGCAAAAGAAATAGGAGCCACTGAGTGTATCAGTGCCAAGGACTGCACCAAGCCCATTCATGAAGTGATCTGTGAGCTGACCAATGGGGGAGTTGACTACGCTTTTGAATGTGTTGGAAGCACTGGTGTTGTGGTACGTATACAGTACCTTCTTATAGCTTAACAATTGCAGGTGAAAAATGTATTACTAATTTTAAACGTAAGAGCATTTCGGGGTACATATGTTTTTCCAGTGACAGAATGATACACTCCCATAAATAACCTGTCAGAACCTTTTCTGAGATGGAACACATTATTTTTATTTGCCTATCACTGTTCGCCAGATATTATGATATAAGGTGCTTTTGACTTACGGAATGGGTGCACAAAGAATTAACTAAAGCTGACTTTGCTTTTGTTAAATGAGGGGGTTCATAGAGCATTCAGGAAAGATGAGTTCATGTTTGTGTTCTGAAGAGGAAGTGGTAGGTTGATTGCAACTGATCATTGTGAACTAGTTCCAAAGAAATGGCCTTTCACTGCATGCAAGCTGCCTATTTCCTACTACCACTGACCATACTACTCGATTCATCTATGATAGCTGAATGCCTTCCTCAGAGCAGTTCTTTCACTAGTGCTTTTATTAGGAATGTTGACCCAGGTCTGCCTCTATTTCCACCTGTTTCATGCTGGATTTTTGAAGGTAGCCTTAAATGACACCATTTTTAAGGTTTTCCCGGACTTGAATTGGTTTTGAATCTGCTGTTTTCATTTTCTGGGACACTCCTGTCCTTGTGGCTGCGTCCTTTACAAAGTTGCTGCCAAAATAGTGTACCCCGCTTCTCCATCAGCAACAACAACAAGGTGTTGAATGGAGTGTTTGAATTAATCTCAGCCACTAGCAATCACCCGGGCCACATTCCAGGGCATCGTTTTCACTCACTATGCCACTCTAGACAAAGACCCTCCTTACGCAAATCAGTACTGACTCTGTCCTCATTGGAACAGCCCTCACTGAATTTGAAGGTGAGGCCCCCTCCATGAAGGATCGATCACAAGCCACCCCAGATCAGTTTCACCATACTTGGAGCTTTTCAGTAGGGTGTAGTTTGACTCCTGTGGCACAGTGGACACAGGATCTATGTCTGGGCATACCTGTCACACTAAGCCAACAGCATCAACAAAAACAACACAGTGATGGATGGAATACTTGAACAAAGGTCAGCCACTGGTAATTGCTTGAGAAGCTTTTCAGTCCATCATTTTTCACCATAGACAAAGGCCTGCCTTATGCTAATCAGAACCAGCCCTGCTCCTTATGGGAGCATTTACCCTGCAATGCCATGTGAAGCCCCTGCAAAAAGAAATTAAAGCAACCGCAGACCGGTTTTGCACCACATCAGAGTCTTCTTTAGGTTATAGCTTGATGCTTAAACCAAGGCCCGTAGTTATACTTGGTTTGCACTGAATTAGCGTCATTTTGTTTTTACGCTAATTCAACACAAACCTAACTCCATGTTTATACTTTGGCGCTAGACACGTCTAGCACCAAAGTAATGGAGTTAACGTCATTTTCTTGAGGGGAAAACTTTCCTTGCATCAATGAGATTCAAGGTAGGCGTTCCTGTCCAGAAAAGGACGATATGGCCTTTGCGCCATATTTATCCCCCTGTGCTAAAATCCAGAACGGGGGATAGGGGCCTTAAATAATGGCGCTAAGCTTGCTAAGCGCCATTATTTAACGTATGGTCTGGACAGGCGTCAGGGAACCTGTAGGCAGATTTCCATGGTCAGAGACCATGGAAATCACCCACAGGTGCCCTTCCCTGTCCCCAGGGACACTCACCACCCACCACTACCCACACCAGGAGGTCACCTAAGGATGTGGGACCCATCCAAGGTAAGTCTGGGTGATTTTTTTTTTTTTTGACAAACCCCTGCACGGCGCTGGCCCCAATGGCAATGCCCAGGGGACATATGTCCCCTGGGCAAGGCCATTGGGGTGGTGGGCGTGTCTCCTGTCTTTACTAAGACAGGAGCCATGTCCATGGGTCTTGTGCGCCAGAAAATGGTACTACACTGTTTAGAGCCAATTGTTTTGCCTCTAAACAGTGTAGCACCATATTTTGGCTCACAAGCCCCGGTTTTCCCACCAGCTCCCTGGCCCTTTTATAAGGACGCTAATGGGGCCTTAGCGCTGGCTAGCGCCATTCCATAAATATTACGCCCGGCCGGCATCATGGAATGGCGCTAGCCGGCACTATACTTTTTGACACAAACCTGTGCTAATGCAGGTTTGCGTCAAAAAGTATAAATCTGCCCCCAAGTGAGCAAGGGAAGGGACCCACAACTGGGCATACCCATCACACTTAGGGCATCAACTGCAACAACAACAAGATGATGGATGGAATGCTTAAATTAATCTTAGTGCTGGAAATCACACAAGATTATGCTCTGCTATAGGATTTTTATCAAGAGATGAAAATGATCTGTGAGCATTCCAAAAACATTTTTCTTGTCTCAAATAACAAGAGAAAATGGCACATGAGTTGTTGAATAAACAGAATGTAGCAGCCATCAAATGTGATGGAATAGAAAAGGATTTAACAGCCACCAGATGTGATTGATAGCTGACACTGTATTAACTGAGCTGTTTTGGTGAGGAGTAACAGACAGGAATCTTTCCTATTGTAGTTGCAAAATGACAAGTAATCCCCCTTTGTTTGTTTGGCCTCACTTTGCAGCAAATTCTTATAGGTTCAGGCACATCAACAAATTTATTAGCACTTTCTATTCTGATCGACAGGGCGATTCTGCCTGGTTTGACATTGAATTGTTGTTTTGTTGACTTCAGGGCAGCTATCGACCGGATCCCCCGTAGTGCCCTGTGGGCTAAACTACAAAACTGGGGTATTCCTCCAGTTCTCCTGGATGTTAATATAGAACTCCATACAGATACCTGGATCCATATTAAACTTGGTGATGGGCGCGCCCTTTCTAGAAAAATTCCCACCAATCGTGGTGTGAAACAGGGCTGTGTACTTGCACCCCTTCTTTTTAATCTGTTCAACGCAGATATGTCAACGTCTCCTGAAGCTGTTAATTCTCACCCCCCTAAGATTTTTAGCCTTGCGCTCAGCCATCTTCTTTACGCTGATGATCTTGCATTGCTCAGTTACACTAAGATTGGCCTTCAACGGCTGATTAACTAACTTGTATCTTATACTCCCACAAATCAATTGGAAGTTAATTTGCTTAAAACCAAAGTGGTCTCCTTTGGAAGTCAAAAACATTTGGGATCTAGTTGGTATTATAAAAACTGTAAACTCGTTTCCAACCAGTCTTATAAATATCTAGGGGGGCACTTCGATTCTAGGGGCAGCTTTGTTAAACATAAAAAGGAGATTGAATTCAAAGCTGTGGCATTGCAGGTGGCCTTCTCTAAATTATCCAAAGTTTTAAAGGGGCTGACCCTTCTTCCCCTAATGGAAGTGATGAGAGCAAAGATTATCCCCTCAGTGGCCTACGGTCAAGAAATTTTGCTGGGCAAAGGCTCTTACCTATTAAATAGGCTGGTCAATAAGATCTACATGAGAGTCTTCCATGTTCCGCGCCTTGCTTCACCCGCGCAGGTTGGGTTGGAATTTGAGCTTCCGGATCAGGTGGCAGTTGGTGTCAGTGCTTTTTTGAAGCTCTGTCATAAGTTGCGTGGGGCTACGGATGGACGCCTGGAGGCAGTTTTGTGGCAAGAAATCAGTGAGTCAAAATTTAAGGGATCTTACTCCCATTTTTTGGTTCAATGTAAATGGCAACTGGGAGCTGAAGATCTTTGGGTGAGTAACCCCCCCCCCCATTCCCTGTTCAACCTAGATGTAAAAAGTCCATTCACTCGGATCGCTCCCTCCTTGCTCAACGGAAGCATCCCTGGTCAGTAATCAAATCTTTGAAGCCAGGTACGCCTTCTAGCTATCTTTCATGTTCTTATGGGTTTCGGTTGAAAAAGGCCTTTATGGCCTTAAGGATGGGCAATTGTTTTTTTTTTAAACATCTACCCCTATGGCAGTTATCTCTCGGGGAAGGCATGACTTGCAGAGGCTGTAGCAATGCGGAAAAAACTATTGATCATGTAGTCTGTAGATTTCTGCTTCGGAGCAAATGGAACAACCTGGGAATTTGCTCCTGTCGACAGGCTATCATCCAGTCTCTGACCCAAGCTAATTCATTGCTGAATGTGTGATTGACTAACTTTATCAAAATTTCCCAATCTAAATTCAGTGGCACAGCGAGCTATGGATAAGCAGAATTGGAATTCTTTCCCGCTCTTGCCCTACTGCCCATGATTGGGTAGGTTGTGGAGTCCTAACAGCATATGTTGGTATTTAATGTAGCCATTATTTAATGCAATATGCACTTCAGGACCCGGGTCTTACGTATTTTGTTTTTTATGTACTATGTGGGGTTCTGAGCTTTGGTGGCTCGTTCTATTTTTATATTCCAGGATGGTTTTATACTATTCGGCAGGAATGTCTCTTTTTTAATATGTTATGTGTGTTTAGATCATTGTGTGTTTTTAGCATGAACTTAGCCTTTGATTGTTCTTGCATTTTTGATTGTCTCTTTCTTTTTTCTTTTTTTAATTGTATTGGATTTTATTATCTGCAAAATAAAATGATTAATTCACGCCTCACAGGGAGAATTAATGTAATTTCTACATTTCCGTTAGAAAAAGACTGACAGGAGTGTAGGGGCGCAACGTAAGTGAGGCTGTGACCTAGGAAGTTTTGTTGAGTGTTTAGAAACTGGGTGTGGAGGATGATTTTGTCTTTGGTAGAAAGCTGGTAGAGATGACCTTATATTGATTCCGTACTAGGTTTCGCTACACTTCAGGAGGCTAAGTGATTTGAGAATTAGGTTATTCACCAAACTGGAAAATCACACATGAAATAAATGATCTTTGAAAAAAAAGGATTCAGTGTTTTGTTTACTGTATATTAAAACATTGGAATATTGGAAGTGCAATTGAATACAATGGAGTGTTCTGGGCTTCTAATGGCTGATAGAAGCCTGAGCTCCAACATTCCCAATATTGTTGTTCACAGCTGTTGCTGTGTACAAAGGCCTCATGGAGCTCAAAGGGATTACAATTCCCTCGAGCTCCTTGAGGCCTTTGTTTTCTTTATTAGAACATAATACCCTCAAGTGACAGAATGTTCTAATTGCCTTATAGCCCTTTCTAGCTCGTGTTTGGCTCGGGCCTTTAACACTGTAACGGGCCTTTAATGGCTGGTATAGCCCGCTACGGCATGCTAAAAGGCTATATTATATATACTTTACGAGGAGCATATTTCTTTTACATGGAATAATTCAGCAAAATTGACCTACTTACTCTTTTGAGTTAAACAGTGCTATTCAGTTCATAAGTCAAACAGTGCATGTTGAATGAGCAGTCTGAATGAAATGCAATGATTTGGCCAACTGATTTTGTGCCCCTCTCCTTATTTCTTTTTTCCCAACAGCTTTCTGCACTGATGTCCTGCGACCCTGGACAAGGAACATGTGTGTTTGTTGGAGTGACTGATCCTGGTTCACACTTATCAATCAACCCCTGGCTACTGATTACAGGGCGCACCCTTAAAGGAGCCATTATAGGAGGTACACCCTGATGAGTGAGACGTTCATACTATTCTGTCACTTTTCTGATTTTAAAAAGCTAAGTGCTGTATTACAAGATGCTGCACAGTTTTTGAACATTGCCTGCGCGGTTGGTTGAAAATTGTACAGAAATGACAAGATTGCGCCTTTCAATTGGCTCTAATCTAATAATTATTTTGTGTTTGCATGCTGGTATTGGTAGATTGGATACTTGAAGGATGATCTCTTTCTAAAAGTGAAGAGATAGAATGATAAACTCACACCTTCCATGGAGCTCAGATTGTCCTGCTGGGGTTCGCGTTGTATCTATTAAGTCTGAATGAAGGGTAGCTGCCATGTGTACTTTACACTTGTGTTTGTGCATCAGAAAATTTTACTGTTTTTCCTGAACCTGCAAAAATCTATAAAAAAGTATAGACACCTTGCTAGGACATTCTAATATATTGCTATATTAAGGGAATGCAAATGTGCTAAAAACTACTGGCACTGTACCTGTAAGAGTAAATCATCTCTGCTGAGACATTCTGTCACTGTCAGTTTAAAGGCTTAGCTGCTGAGTTTAGAAGTTCTGATTCCGGCTCATTATATGTGCAGTTTCCTTTTTGAAAAATTAGCAGTACAGTCCATTCAAATTATAACAGCACTTCCACAGTCAGTTTGTAATGTCGCATTGAAGTATAACGGTCCTCCTAGGATGCTCTGAAACTGTTCTACTGAAACAAAAGATTGCCGCTTAGAAGATCTGGAACTATACAGCTGCAGGTATACTAGTGTTGATGTGAGGTGCATGTACTGATCAACTGAATACACTCATTGGATGATGTAATCAGTGATGTCATTTGAGATGTCATTGTTGAAGTCATTTGAGATCTCATCAGTGATGTCATTGACCATGTCATGAGTGATGTAATATGTGAGGTCATAAGCAGTGCATTACGGGGTGCAAGATAAAGTTAAGCAGAGGTAACTGTAAGTGCTAAATTTCACTGGATTTGTGCGTGTGAAATGTGAGCCTAACTATAACGTCCCTGTAACTTTTGTTTTTTTTCAGTCAATGTTCATGCTTTTTTCAAATACGTGTTACAATTACCTTAGGGCACAGGTTATAGTTACTTGAGATAACTCTAATTGGTGAATTTCTATGTTTTGTTATGTTTGAAATGTGAGTCTAACTAAAACGTCCCTGTAACTTTAAGTTTTTTTAAGTGAATTTCTATGTTATTCAAAAATTCTATTTCCTAACTATAATGTCCCTGCAACCTTTAGTTTTTTTCAGTGTATATATATATATATATATATATATTTTTTGGTCTTGCACCTCCACTTAGTGAGTCCCCAGGGCTGCCTTAGGTTACCGGAACAACATTGGTGGTCGAGTTATTTTTGGCACTGGTGACCTGGGGCCCTTGAATTTGAGTAAAGTAATGAGCTAGACATGCAGTTACTGTAGCTGCTGAGTTCTTAGCTCTTGCTTCCTGCACTCCATACAACATATATACATTTAATATACTGTTAAAAAGCATATTTTAATAAAAAGTAAATATATTTTATTATAAAATATCCAATAACCACTTTGGATTAAAGCTAAATGTTACTTTGAAATATTTAACAAACAATTAAATGAATTTCATTTTAAATTTAAATTAAGTCTGTGCATAACATGTAATATTCCTTACAACATAATAAGTAAATATAAATGTTTTAATTTAGGTAGGAATTTGTTTTACTAAATCTGCAAAAAATAACTTTAGTTTAATATATTTAGTTAATTACACTTTAATATTATAGTTTGCACCACTTTGGTCTATGTTTAAAATCAATTTATATATTTTACATTAATATTTAATCTAAAACATTTTACAGTTTTAAAAAAAAGTTTGATTAACTTGTTAAAATGTCCCTATACTGTGTCCTAGTGGGGGCAGCAATAAATATCAGTATGCCATTTGTACAAGCAGTGTTGCATTGAGGGAAGGAGTGCAAACCCATTTCCTATGCAGATGGACATTCCCAACCCAAGAGTTGCATAAAGAGTTATTTGCCAGAGTGTGCTTGGAACTGATGGAGCTTTGGAGTGGTGGGACTTGAATCGTAAGCCATGCCAATATTGCTCCACTAATTGGCCATTTGTGCTTAGGACTGGTTCTGTGTAAATATGGGGTTCAAATAGATGGCAACTATTCTCATGATCTCTACTGGAATGATATCAAAACCACTTATCAGTTAAATCCATGATGGTCTTCTGTTATATATGTAAATCTCTCTGCTTCCTAATAGAGGACTGGGTGCTGTATGAGACTAAGGTATGCACTGCAGCAATCTGTGTTTGATCTCTTGTCAAAACAGAAATAAATGTATTGGCCTTCAGAGCATTCACCAGTTACATTTTGGTGTCTTTTTCATTCAAAATATTATAGTTATGGTTATGCACTGAGAAAGACAACTGAGATGTGCAACTGCACTATTTTCCCTTACCCTAGACTCTTGTGAAGTGTGAGAGTGTTCCCTTCCTTCCCACCTTGGAAGTGAATTTATTTCAGATTCAGAAAGGAGGTTGTGAATGCTCACACACCCAAGAGTATATGGGAGACCTCAAAATGTCTAGACAATCCATGTCTTGGCCCTCCAAATCCACACCCTTTGAGTAAGAACTTGGGATATTGGTTGAGGGGGATGGAAGCCCCACTTGGACAACAACAAGATTCCCTGACAAAAGTCACTACATTATCCTGTGCTTACCCCTCTAGTATCTTGATATAAAGCAGCCAGGCTTAACTGAGAGGAAATACATAAAGTATTTACGAAGCACACAAACAGGAATAGAGTGAAAGCACAAGAAAAATCCCAAACCAATTTAGAACAATAGGGTTAAATAAACTTAAATTCAAGTAATGGTACCAGAATGACAGAAATCTGATCAGGAGGACTGAAGAAATTCAATTTCAAAGATTTAGGTGGATAGCTTCTAAAAGCACAAGGTGCCACTCGTGGTCATCTGATCATGCTAGGTCAAGGGATAGTCACAAATTAATGCTGACCGGAATGGAGCACGGGCAAGATACAAGGACCAGCTTAGTCCAGCTGAAAGTTACTTTCTCAAAGTTGTGGGTGAAGAGTTCCATTTGTGGTGGAGGAGGCCATGTAGAATAGGAAGAGTGTCATGGATGACCGGCACTGCAGCACAAAGAGCTGGCCTGGCATCATGGGCAGTTTTTGCTGTAGTGCGAATATCCATTCAGGAGTTGCAAATGGTCATTGCTGGAGCTTCGCGTTGGTGATCACAGCAGGTTCTCGTTGCTGTAGCTCAAGTGAAGTTCTTGCGTTGCCAGTTGTCACTGATTTCAGTATAGCACAAAGAGTCAGACTCAACAGAGATTCATTTTGACAGTTGTCTCGGTGGGAGCGGGCCCATCCATTGCCATAAAGAATTTCTTCTTTTCTTGAAGATGAGTTCACTCTGATGACAGCCAGTGGTCCAGAACACGGGGAAGCCCCTCTTTTTAATCATGCCTCACTCTGTCAGAGGCCAGCAAGGCTCAAGCATGTCCAGTTACTGGTCAATGTAGGTCCAGCGCAGCAGGTCAGCTGGGCAATTGAAGGGAGCTCCTTGAAGCTTGTTGTGTCTCTGTAACTCAGACAAGGGAGCTGACTGAATCATGGGCTCACTCAGGTGGCCTGGGATGAAGGGAGCAGGTCCACTCTTCCTTCTCAGTGCAGGGCAGGCCTCAGGTAGCAGGACAGTCCTCTTGGGAACAAGGCGGCCTCAAGCAGCAAGGCAGTCCTCTTTTACAAGAAGGGCAGTTTTCTGGGGAATATGGAAGGCCTCAATCAGCAGGATAGTTTCCCGGAGAATAAGGCAGTCCTTCTGTAGTGTCCACAGGTCTAAGAGTGTACTGCAGGGGTGGGTCAGGAGGTCCAATATTCATACCTGATGTCAGCCTTTGATGTAGGAGTAACATCCTGGCTACTACCACATCTGGTTCTGGAAGTTCTTCCCTTCTCTCACCACACCTCCAAGCAGTCCGGGGTTATAAAAGAATGGTATCAGATTCCTTTTTGTTAGTGCTGGAATGGCCCGTTGAAATGTATGTGGTGCGGGGAACAGCTCTACCCGACCCATCCTGACAGGATGGCCCATCCTACCAATGCCTAGTCCTCTCTTTGTCTCACTGTCTGAGAGAATACACAAAGGCCAACTGAAAATCTTTTCTAAGTCATGTGACCCAGGACCATGGCCGCAGGAACCAAATGGTTAGGACAAGAAAATGGCAACTTTCTAAAAGTGTAATTTTCAGAATTGTGACTAAAATCTGACTTTGCCATCAAAGAGGAGTTTAAATTACAATTTATTTTAGTCCAAATGTGGCATCCTAATCTGTTCCTAATCAAAAGGTAGCACTTATTAAATGTAATAAGGTAACCCAAATTTATGAAATAGAAGAGATATGCCTTCCAGTAGTGAAAAACTAACTTTTTCACTACATTCTAAAATTTATATTCGTCCTGTTTCCCAAATACAGTGCACCCTGCTCTGTGGCCAGTTTTGGGCCTATCTCAGGGGTTAATTATATCTTCTAAAAAGGAAGGTTTAGACCTAGAAAATGTTTTTTTGCCAAGCTGAATTGGCATTTTTAAAATTGAATCACAGGCTGCAGTGGCAGGCCTGAGACATGTTTAGAAGGGTCACCTAATTGAGTTTCACAGTGAGTGCTGCAGACCCACGTGTAGCATTTACCTTACATGTCCTGGGTACAGGTAATGCCATAAATAGGGACTTACAAGTGAATGAAATATGTCACTTAGGTATAAGCCAATTATTCCATGTTTTAGAGTGAGAGCACACAGACTTAGCACTGGTTAGGGGTGGTGAAGTGCTCAAGAATAAAAAAGAGATTCAGAAAAAAGGAGGGGTGGAGGCAGACATTTTGGGTGAAGACCACACCAACGATGACAGGTCTAACACCTTGTGTGAGTGTTAATACTGAGTAAAAGAACACAGTCCAACAAGAATTCCCCAGTGCTAAATGCATTTATATCTGCAAGTTACCAATTTGTGGATCATTGTCAGCCGTATGTGAAGTCATATTTGGCTGTCCACATAGTTAGAACTGAAAATCGGTGTGGAATTGGGCACAGTGGCCTCTGACTAAGGTGATGCATTGTACCCAAAACATCGGCTCTAGGTTTCACATATCTTTCAAAGGTTTCTAAGATCCCTACGGCCTATTAATAGATCTTCTCTTTCTCAGATGATTCAGAAGGGTTGACATTCTTTTGCCAAACATGTGAAAAAGTGTGTCTTCCCTTGGCATTCAAATCACACCATTACAACTGAATATAAAATCTCACAAGAGTTTGCCAATATCCAAAAGGGATAACCATGACTAACTTGTGATATCACAACAAGACATGAGCATCGCTGTAGTATGTGTGCATTATGAATTCACAAACATGTAGCACTCATAGGACTCAAGTGTGCACCCATTAAGGGGCATATTTATACTCTATTTGCGGCATATTTGCATCATTATTTTTTACGCAAATCCGGCGCAAACCTAAATCCATATTTATATATTGATGTTAAAGTCATTTTGTGCCTGCGGAAAACTACCTTACGTCATTGAGATGCACGGTAGAGGTTCCCGGGCAAAAAATGTCTCAAAGGCCCTAGCGCCTTATTTATCCTCCCATGTAAAAATCACGCATCGGAGGAGGATGGCCTTAAATAATGGCGCTAAGCTTCCTTAGCACCATTATTTAACACCTGGGTCAGGGCACGCGTTAGGGGGACCTGTGGGGCTTTTTCCATGGCCCGAGACCATGGAAACAGCCCACAGGTGCCCTTCCCTGCCCCCAGGGACACCCCTACCCACCCGCACCAACACTTGGAGGAAACCTAAGGATGGGGGGGACCCATCCCAGGTAAACCCAGGTGAGTTATTTTTTATATTTTTTCAAAGTGCTATTGGGGGGGCCTAACTTGGGCCCCCATACATGGCACTGGGCCCAATGGCCATGCCCAGGGGACATAAGTCTTGAGGCACATCTGCAACAATTTTGCTGATTTATTCAATGTTAAAATAACTGAAATACATGAAATATTACACAGTAATAAGATGTCAGAAAATTAGTGAAAAAGAGGTGGCCCCACTTTTCGTTAAAGCTTTTCCTTTATCCAACTTTTTTCTATTGCATAAAAATTACTGTCTTTCATTGGTTGGGGACAGCATAGCATAAGTCCCCTGGGCATGGCCATTGGTTTATAACTATTCCTCGATAACATGCATATCTCCTACATTGATAGCATACTTGACATGTTGTTCCACTCCCTAGATCATAATTGTTATTATGATTATTATTATTATTATTATTAGAGCCTTTCATCTTCACTTGAATAATAACAGGTCATGCTCTTTACTCACCTCCCCTTGGAACACCCTCTGTCCTATATACATCACTCATCTACACAAACCCATAACACTCTTCTTTCTCTTGCTTTTATACCCATAAGAAACATCTAATTTCACTGTCTTTGCACCATCAACAATTTCCCACTTCACCATTCCTTGATCAACAAGATCATTGACGCTACACATTCGACTCCCATTTCCGATTCTCCTACCTCCTAGGTGCAAGGAATCAGATGACTCCATTCTTATACCTGGAATAAATTCATATGAATATGGCCCCATTTCTTAACATTGCTTCTGGTGACCAGTTCAGTGATGGTCAAATAGTCGCCTCTGTGAACTGTAAAAACCCAATTATAACTTTAGAGAAGTGGAAGCAAATGGCCAATTCCCCACCTCGAGACACACCTGCAACAATTTTGCTGATTTATTCAATGATAAAATAATTATTACACAGTAATAAGATGTCAGAAAATTAGTGAAAAGAGGTGGCCCCACTTTTCGTCAAAGCTTTTCCTCTATCCAACTTTTTTCCATTGCATGAAAATTACTGTCTTTCATTGGTTGGGGACAGCATAGCATAAGGTCCCGGGGCTTACCCTTTGCCTGCTAAGCTTCTCAAATAGGTTGTACAGATGTCACTAAAACTGCGCCTGTCAATGTCAGTTAAACTATTTTTATTAAAAAAAACACACAAACATGGCTAATAATTATAAATATATCAAGTGGGCTGAAGCTGGGGTGATGGAGCCTTACCACCATATCCTCAATGGCCTAGTAGCCTGCACTTAATTTTATCAAAATATGCTAACTAAAATATTGTATCCTAAATATTTTGTTCCCAAGAGTATTGTCCCTTGTCCCATGAGAGTTCATAATTTACTATCTACACCCAATCGGGCAGTACTTTTAAAAATAATATTTAGAGCACAATATTTCACTCAGATTCGATTTTTTCTAACAATAGCAGCACTCAGGCCAGGACGCCTCAGCACCCGCAACATGTGGCTTACATCCACACCACTCAAAACATGCATTGCCTACACATCATGCTCTCAGTGTACTCACCTGTCTGTCTGGAGGACCGTAGAGTGACTGAGGTAAGTGTACTGAGGTAAGACCCCATCCACGAGTTTCTCCAACTCCTCCGCAGTGAAGGCAGGGGCCCTTTCCCCAGACACTGTAGCCATTGTCGCTTCCGGACTCAGGTCACAGCAGCACTTGCAGTGTATGTCCTCCCCTGTTGATGGTCAGGTAGCAAGTGAGTGAGTTATTAGAAAATGGTGGTCATGTCCGCGGCGGTGCATACCGTCACTGCTGGTGTACCTCACCATTGGGTCCTGGAACCCATAGGGCCCAATGATAACCAATGCAAAGTTGCGCGGCGGTCATCGACTGCCTACCGCGATGGTGCACATCACCAGCGCACTTACCTCATTTCCACTTGCCCTTCCTCACAGGTCAAGCAGCCGCCATTTCAGGGGGGCACTTAGCATGGCACCTAACTGCGTCACAGCAGACATTGGCTCATCAACTGACTCTCGACTTCACATACTGCTTCTGTGACATAATTTCAGCAACAGTTGTGCATTCTATGTGGAAATATGACCTTCACACCTTTCACCACCCAGCACATCAAAGGCTAAATGAGGTCCATTACCAGTTGGTGACATCAAGTATTTTTTCCGATTTTATTCCACTTGTAAAATGGTGACAGTCACACATTCATCTTTTTCACTGCTCTCACCAATGACATTATGTCGCAGTCTTTGTCTAATTGAAAACTAACATTGGATGGTGCTACTGTGACTGAGACTCATATCGTTTTAATTTCCTTAAAGAAAAACCGGATGCATTTCAAACAAAAATATGAAAAGTTTTCTTTTAATATTTTTAGAGAATTCAGTGGTCCATTGGACTACTACCTGCTCTGAAAAAATGTTTTCGCTCCCATTCACAAAGGGGAAGGGTTTCCGTAGGGACCCCTTTCCGGTTGCGAATGAGTTACCACCAACTCCAAGTTGGTGGTAACTGCTGAATACGGTCGCAAAACAATCTTACCTACCACTACGACTCCCTATTTGGAAGGGACCCCCTCGGCATGCCCCTTCCAAATAGCAACTTGCAAACCTATATTGCGATTCGGTAAATAGATTACCGAATCGCATAAAAGGGTTTGTACATACCAAAATGCTTTTAATTTGCAACAAGATATAGCTACGTACATCTGGCCCACAGTCCTCACTAACAGCTGTATCATGAGCAGAATAGACAACTGTAAGAGACTGTTATCTGATCCAGTACTTATTTTCACCACTAGATAAATTATTAGCCTCACCACTTGTACCCTTTATTACCTCTATAGGCATACTCTGCCTCCTCGTTTTCAATTCCAAGCGGGTTGGCTATCAATTAAGCAATACGCTGCCTGCACACTTCTTAATATTCATAGTATCCATTATAGTACCACAAATATCCTCTCTCAAGCACAAACCAGATATACGTCTACCTGGTTAGTTAACGGTTGCAGGCCGCATATTTGACCCTGATTTGGAATATTCAGGTGATTCTACTTCTACATATTATTGTGACTTTGTTAAGAAGGATGGAAACCAATTGATGGCTATATGAGATAAGTCAGCCAGGGGCGACTCCTCCGTTAGGGCAGAGGAGCGTCACCCCCGCCCCCTCCCTCTCCTTCCAGGAGCAGGAGCTGCAAAACCTTTGAAAATTAAATAATAAACCTTGTTTATCATTCATTAGAGTTTAATTTTTAAAGGGGGTGGGGCCATTGAGGTGACAAGCGTGAGGGGAGTGCACATAGCACTCCCCACAGAGTGCAGGTATGTTTGGCTGGCCATCTCGGGCAGCCAAACACACATGCGCACAAAGGCTCTCTCCAACTCGGCACTGTGTTTGAGCAGCGTCATGCTTTGAGCAGCGTCATGATTGGCCGCAGAGCAGGCTGGGAGCCTGCAGTGCAGTGGAGAGCAGTAGAGAGCAGCAGTGATGTCTAGGTAATATTTCCTTTTTTATTTATATTTTCTTTTTATTTTATTACGCCTCTTCCCCCTAACCCTTACCCTGCCACTTTTCAAAGTTGCTAGCCGCGACTGAAGTCAGTGCTGTCAAATTTCGGTAATCTGCTTTTATCCCAACCTCAACAACTCCGTTACCAACACTTTTTTGTGCATTTAAAATATCCGGGAGTTGAAGCCTTCAACTATCCCACTTTGGTAAATAGAAGTGTCACATGGTTGGATTCGGGTCAAACCGAGCTACCCTTTGGTAAAGTATAGGAAAGTTGTACAATGTTTAGTACACTTAAAAAATATAGAAAAACATATTTTTATGTTACATATTAATATAAATTAATATAATATGTTTATTTTAAATGCATAAAATACAAAACTGCTACAGAATTACTAATTTAATTTTGAACTGAACATCACATAAGAATTACTCTCTTCCAGAGGTAAAACAAGCACCTTGATACCCATCCACCTTTCCTTGGCATTTGAGATCACTGACCACATGATATTGACTGCACAGTGTCAGCTTGTTTCAGTCCTTTCAAAGAAGCAGCACCTATGGAGTAAAGCTGACTTTTTTTAATCTATTTCCTGTTCGTGGGTCACTAATCTTCAGTATGTAAATTATACTTCTGCTACTCCATATGTAAGGCTAAGGATATGATTTAGAGTTTGACGAATGGGTTACTCCATCACAAACGTGACAGATATCCTGTCCACTGTATTACGATTTCCATAGAAAATTATGGAATCGTAATAAGGTGGAAGGGATATCCGTAACATTTGTGGCGGAGTAACCAACTCTGCCAAACTCTAAATCGAGCCTTAGCTTCTACCATGAAGATGACATTTTCAGCTTGATTAAAAAATCGTGAATCAAAACATTTGGATTTTCTTCTGTAGAACTACTTTTATGTTTGAAGAAACATTCTGACTGTAATGGAATTCTCAAAGAATACCCTTAGAATCCGACAAAACTACGAAGATGTACATTCAAACAGATGTACATTTTTCTCCATGTAAAAACGTCTCCTCATACATCTCTTTCGTTGCTGGAGTATTTCTTCTTTCTGATTTAAAAAATGCACTTCATGCTACTTTTGACAGGAGCAATTTTTTTTAGAGATTGTAGATGTTCACCTGTTTTACAGCCAGTGATTCCAACAAACTCACACACAACCTTTACATTTTGATGGATGGAGTACAGATTGTCGGGTGGCAGAGGAAATTATACCACTCTAATGGTCTACAGTCTGCCACATTTAGAGGTGACCACCGGCCCAGCAGTCATATCTGTACATTGAAATGAACTTTACATTGAAAGAGACTGCTTTGAAGGTGGTTCCCTTCAGGGAGCAAAAGGTTTGGTGGCTGTCCTCCATCAGTGTCTACACCTGTCCACCAAACTTCTAACAATTTTTGTTTTGCAAAAGCAAATTCCCACATTGGAGATTCTCCCAGGATTTACGGGTCATTATTTTTTATTTCTGCCCCATCACCATCAGGTATTTTGTGATGGTGATGGACAGGAAAAAGACCATCACAGCATAATACCTTTCCTCTGCTGGCCCCTGCTCCTTTGAGCCTCCTGAAATAATCTTTCATCAATCAAGGAAATGAGAACTTCATTGGCAGAAAGCTATGGGTTCACCAATTTTTAAATGAGGCAGGAAAGACTGGGAGTTTGGCAGACCGGGTAGTCCATCAAGTTTGTAGCAAAGTACCCCATCTGCTAAACTTTAAATTAGTCCATACATTTTCATGTGTGACATACTGACAGAGTATTAGCATTTGCAACCCCATTGTGCGCTATATAGTTTAAGAATTGGCTCCTCCAAGATTTTTTTAAGTAAAGTGAAAATATGTCTCTTGCCAGCCTACATTCCAGGCACCAATTAAGGGAATCAAAAGGCTACAGACAACAACTTAATTGTGAAGACTGTCTCCCAAATTCCCCCACCTTGCTTCATGAAACTGTTCCCTATCCCCATTTACAATTTATCCACACATCACCTTTCACTGGCAGAAATCCAAATTATGAGTAAAGGGTTGTTTGTACCCTTAAAAAATCAAGATCCTTTAGATAGTTAGATAGAAATCTTACACTTCCTACACAAATTGAGGTTAAAAGCCTTTTTTCATAATTCCCCCAAAGAAATAGAGGGTAACATTAGTGTCCTGAGACCAAAATCCTCCTTTTGTCCTGATAGAAATGAGCTACCTAAGAAAATTAATGTCTTTGAGGATGTAGTATTGAAAGAATGAGACAATCTGAACTCTAAACGGATTTTTTTCAGAAATAATTACACCAAAGAAGAAAAAGATGCTATGATTGGTCTGACGAATAAACATGATATCATCATCAAACCAGCAGATAAAAGTGGGGGAATTGTGATCTGGGATGTAGATTTGTCTGATCAGGAAGTGATGAGGCAGTTAAACAACATAGACCATTACCGCAGGGTAGATGCAGATGAAATAACAGTATTACACGCACAAATCCAGTCCATTACAAGCGAAGCTTTGGACAATAACTGGATATGTAAAAAGGAATTTGAGTTCCTTAATCAAAATGAAGGCAGAATACCATGTTTTTATATTTTTCCCAAAATACATAAAAATTTGGAAATGGCACCTGGCAGACTGATCATTTCAGCATGTGGTTCACTTTTAGAACCTTTGGCCCAATTTGTAGATGTCTTCTTAAAACCTTTTGTAGTTGAAACCAAGGCATATGTCCGTGATTCCATGGACATTATTAACAAAATAGAAAATCTTCCATTTGATGAAAGTAAACAGCTTTTGTTCTTTTTTTGACATAGACATTTATACTAACATTCCACAAGATGAGACAGGTGCTTGATACACGTAAGTTGTTGCCGATAGACATTCCAACAGATTTCCTTATAACTTTAGCATCATTTTGCCTTAAAAAGAATTTCTTCAAATATAAGGAGACTATCTACCTCCAAATTAAAGGAGTAGCTATGGGGTGTAGCTTTGCACCTGAGATAGCAAATGTGGTAATGGATTGCTTCGAAAATAAGTGGATATATACAGACCTTAATCCCTTTGTTAAGAACATTGTTAATTGGTTCAGATACATTGATGATATAGTGATGATTTGGGAAGCAGACCACTAAAGGTTGGCCCTGTCCCATGATTGGCGTCACCAACGTACACCTGACTTTTAATTTACAAAGAATTGCGATGTTAAGAAAATTAACTTTCTAGATTTGTGTATCCTATCAAAAGAAGGACATCTAGAAGTTAATGTTTATAAAAAACCAAAAGATCGTAACACTTTGTTAAATTTTTCGAGTGGCCACCCGAGAACCTTGAGAGAAAATCTACCTTATGGTCAGTTTCTTCGTATTAGAAGAAACTGTAGCAATAAAGATGATTACTTTGCTAACGCTACTGATTTGACCAACAAACTCATTAATAGAGGATATAGAAGGAAATTGGTTAAAGCTGCGTTAAAAAGAGCATGCTACATACCAAGAGAAACATTACTTATCCCTAAACAACGAACTAAGAAGTCCCCTTTAACTTGTGTCATCACTTACATTCCTAAGGCCAACAAAATCAGGTCAATTATTGACAGAAATTGGAGAATTGTGAAAGGTTTAGGCATTGAAAAACCTCTGTTCTCATTTAAGAAAGCACAAACTTTGCGGGACCTTTGGGTGAAAGCAGCACTTCCAATTAAGCGTAAAAAAGACTTGAGGGAGATGCTACAGTTACTCTCTGTACAGGGACATTATAGATGTAAAAATTGTGTTGCATGTCAGTTCACACAGGACTCCAAAGAAATTGTGATAAATGGAATGGTACATCAACAAAGAGACTTTTAGAACTGCAATACCAAGAATGTAGTCTATTGCATCAAGTGTCCTTGCGATAAGATGTGCATTGGCCAGACATCGCAACCAGTGAAGACCAGAATCCTGAAACACAGATCAAGGATAAAGTGTTTAACCCAAAGTGCACCACTGGTAGAACATTTTTACGAACTAAATCATCAACCAGATGACATACGGTGATGCAACCAAAAGGAGATGACCGTTCAATAACAAGTAAACTACTAAGAATGGAGGCAAGACTGATTGAGAAATACAAAACAGCCAGACAAGGCTTAAATGATTTGGATGAACTTTGGTCCTTAATTTAGTGTCCCTTTGGTTTGATCAAGCACTTTTATTTAAAAATATATGCATAAAGTACAATGTACACCATGGACAGCCTTAGCCTTTAGGAAACACATACATGCCTGCTCATAACATGTGTGAAGTATTATTAGTTAATGATTGCCATGTGCCCTGTACATCTAGAATTCGCAACATATGGTTGTTTGGATGTATATTATGCTAGAATGATGGATGCCAGATGAATGTGGTAGATCATATACATTGATCGATAACCCTTAGATTAGCATTTGAAATAGATAGGAATTTTTTAACACAAGACATGGTATGATGGCCATATAGATTTAAGATGCCTATGCAAAGGTTTCAAGGTTTCTTAATGCATATGTTTTTAGTAAATGTTGTCCATTTATAAGTGACAGGCAATGTCCATTTGTCATAATCCTTCAGAGAAATCACTGGTTTCAGTTTTACGTAATTTCCTTTTTTTTTTTTTAAGTAGCTTTGGGGGTCATTCTGACCCTGGCGGTCTCTGACCGCCAGGGCGCAGAATGTCTGGGTCCGGCGGTTTCCCACCAGATTTCCCCCGGCTGGGCGAATCCTCCATGGCGGAGCTGCAAGCAGTTCCGCCATGGGGATTCTGACCCCCTTCCCGCCAGCCTGTTTCTGGCGGTTTTCACCGCCAGGAACAGGCTGGAGGGAACGGGTGTCCTGGGGCCCCTGGGGGCCCCTGCACTGCCCATGCCACTGGCACGGGCAGTGCAGGGGCCCCCTAACAGGGCCCCAGCCTGCTTTTTACTGTCTGCCTAGCAGACAGTGAAAAGTGCGACAGGTGCAACTGCACCCGTCGCACACCTGCAACACCGCCAGCTCCATTCGGAGCCGGCTTCAGTGTTGCAGGCCCCTTTCCCGCTGGGCCGGCGGGAAAATCTGAATGGCCCCAGCAGTCTTTTGGCCGTGGGGCGGCCAAATGGCGGTTCCCTTCAGGCGGGCGGCAACCGCTGCCCGCCGGGGTCAGAATGACCCCCTTTGGGTTGGTGAGTGCGCCACAGAGTTTTTGATATTGATTAAAGATCGTTCTCGGTAAGTGGCTTTAGTGAGAACTTACTGCATGTATAATAAAACATCCCTTAAGTAAATTACAGGGATTGTGATGTTTATAGAATCCGTCCCAAGATGGCGCCCATAGAAAGTGAAAGTGTTCTCAGATGTGCCTTAATTACTTAGTGCGTCTGAGGTTAAAAGTAACCGTGTTCGCCGCCCGCGTCGCAGCATTTTTCAAAACCATCGGGCCCATAGAAGGCGGCTCGCTCGCATGCAGGAATCCGGAACACGAGCAGAATGCAAACGCAGACCCATTTGCTGCATATGGCGTAGCTGACCTGTAAGTAGTTTCTTGCTGCTCTTGAGCCACCTATATACTACCGCGGCTGTTATTGCCATTTTGGAATGGTCACTATGTTGGTTATATTTTTAGAGGTGTTCGTTAAAGAATATCGAACCTGATAACTTGGAGAGTTTAAGGTACATTTGGGAAACCCTTTTCAGGTAACGGTCGGGCTAAGAGAATATGCAGGCACTATAAACACAAGGGGAGAAGAATTAGGATGTTACACTGATTAATCCTCAGAGCATGAGTTTCATTCAGTCGTTAATTAGGTTGGTGCTATTATTTCATTTTTTTTTTAGCTTTATTTCGGCAGCAACTACCATAAAAGCAATACAAATACAAACATAAAACCATAATTCACAATAACATATAAAAATGGGATACTAGAATCCTTAGAATAAAAGCATTTCATGTTACCAAAGCCCAGAGTGTGCAGATCAAACACAAAATTACTCTATTTGAGGATGCATGTGGCTTAATTTTCCTTAAAATTCATGAGCCTATAACATTAAATGGTTAGCCATGCTTGTGTTTTAAATCAAACAACAACACAATAGGTCTTGATAAATAAAGTTAGATTCCCAAAACGTAAAAAAATGTCTTCCCCAATTGATAGGAATTCTGGTATAATAAAAATATATATTCACATTTTTTTTTTAAATGACAATATAAAATCAGTTAAAACACAGTCTCTGCCCTTAAATAAATATTGTATCAGTGTAAAAAAACTAGCTCTAATGCGCCAAATAGCTGCTATACACTTTGCCACAGCACACACCACCGGCCCATGAGTACTAGTACTACAAATCCTGAGAGCCAGATGGCAATCCCTAATGCCCATGGTGTTACAAATGGGTCTTATCCAATGAGCCCTTTGATTTTTATATTCAGGGCAATGGAATAAAAGATGGCTGATTGTTTCCCTAGTATTACACCCCAACGGGCAAAGGCCTAGCGGGCTGGGAGTTTGCTTCCATCCAGATTTGAGATCGCGCACTGGTAAAGATCCCAATCTAAATCTTAAATAAAGTGCACGTGCCAAAGGATGTAAAATAATGTCAAAAAAGTGCTCAAACTCGTAATGACACTTAAAAGATAAAAAATTGTCCGTTATACTACCTTACGGAACAGCTGCTAGGATTGATGTTTGTACACTCACCCAATACACATCCTTCAAGATCTGTGAAGCATTCTTGGGAAGATGCAAAGGGTTCGCCCAATAGGGGCCCAGTTCAAGTTTAAAAAACCCTCTTTTTACATACTGACACCATGGGATTTTATCCACCTGAGAATATCTTATGAGGGCTCCTAGCCATGTCCTATAAGAGTCTAACACTGCTGAGGACCAAATCTGAATCCAGTATTGCAGCGGTCTCAGTGCAGCAATATCAGCAATAGAGTACAAATTTAAATCCAACCAGATAGGCAAGGTAGGGGAACTCAGTGGAACCTTTAGCAGGGCCTTGATGAAAGAATTCTCTGCGATTTCCATATCGTGGAGTTTGCCATGACCCAACAACTCAGCGCTGTACAAGGCACCCGCTCTGGCCTGCACTTTGTAAATATCCACTGCCGGTGTAATGGGAAAGGCGAGCGTTCTGGCAGCGAATCTCAAAATGCCCCCTGTCTTTTGTTTAAGGGACATAATACACTTTGTCAGATGTGATGTCAATTTATGGGAATTTTCTAATCTAATTCCCAGATAATCGAAGTCGCTAACACGTTCAAGAGCCACACCATCCAACACTATGGCCTTCATTACAACGCTGGCAGTCGGTGTTAAAGCGGCGGGTAAGACCGCCAACAGGCCGGCGGTAATTTTTTTTTAATCACAACCATGTTGGAAACCGCTAACATAGACAGCCACTTTAACACTCCGACCGCCACGACGGTACAAACAAACAGCGCGGCGGTCACCGCCAACAGACAGGCGGAAGACAATGTACTGCCCACACTATTATGAGAGGCCAATCCGACACCTTTTCCGGGGCAGAACCAATGCGACCAAAAACACGGCGGAAACAGGATTTGGAAGGGAAAACACTCACCTCTCCACACCCCATGAGCAACCAGGACGCCATGGAGCCAGAACTCCAAATACTCCCTGCAATGGTATTCCTGCTCCTCTATCAGGAGCAACAAAGACAGCGGCGATGACCATGGTGAGTACTGCACCTACAACACAGGGGAGGGGAGGGGAGAGGGAAAAGAGAGTGACACACACAACAACACGCAACACCCCCACCCTCACCCACAACAATATAGACGCAAATACATGGTTCAACATTACATTTACACCCCCAACCCCCTTTCAAGAATGCAAGGACAAAAGGAAATGAGTTGGACAATTGTAATCATGAAAAAACCAGTAGTCAAAACTCGAAATACAGTATATACAATTATGTACACAAACTACACAAGTCCGGATAGTGCAACAATAATTGTCCGTGGACCACTGGGCCCAAAATGCATGGGCGAGGCCCACACTTGATACCAGACTTCAAACGGAGAGAACACTGCAGGGGCATCGGATCGAAATGAAACAGGCACCTCAGGGGGAAGGGAAGGGGGGGCATCTCAGCCGGATGAGTGCACAACGCCACTGCTGCACGAGGGGGCTCCATGCCCACTGCTGTATCCTGGGGAGTGCAAAGCCACAGTTTCTCAAGTCTCTCCAGTGGGTGGTTTGCCCACTGCTGTATCCTGGGGAGTGCAAAGCCACAGTCTCTCAAGTGTCTCCAGTGGGTGGTTTGCCCACTGCTGTATCCTGGGGAGTGCAAAGCCACAGTCTCTCAAGTGTCTCCAGTGGGTGGTTTGCCCACTGCTTCATCCTGAGGAGTGCAAAGCCACAGTCTCTCAATTGAATAACAGTCTCCACTGGTTCTGGAGGAGGCTTTGTGCCCAGAGTGCTTCATCCTACCTAGGACTGAAGTAGTGGATGTGATACTCCACTGGTTCTGGAGGGGGCTTTGTGCCCAGAGTGCTTCCTCCTGCCAAGGACAGAGGTAGTGGATGTGATACTCCACTGGTTCTGGAGGGGGCTTTGCGCCAGAGTGCTTCATCCTGCCAAGGACAGAGGTAGTGGATGCCTTTCTCCACTGGTTCTGGAGCGGGCTTTGTGCCCAGAGTGCTTCAACCTGCCAAGGACTGAGGTAGTTGATGCCTTTCTACAGTGGTTCTGGAGGGGGCTTTGTGCCCAGAGTGCTTCATCCTGCCAAGGACAGAGGTAGTGGATGTGATGCTCCACTGGTTCTGGAGGGGGCTTTGTGCCCAGAGTGCTTCATCCTGCCAAGGACAGAGGTAGTGGATGCCTTTCTCCACTGAAGGTGTTGCTTCATGGAAGCTGCCCAGGCTCCTGGAACTGACCACCAGGCTCGGTCGACTGACCACTGGGGATAGCACCATGTTTGCGGTGGTGCCACTGGCTCAGGACGTCGCGGGCCGCTGGCGGTGCTTGCGGCGGGGTCAGTAGCGGCGGTGCTTGCGGCAGCCTCTGTGGCATCGGTGCTGGCGGGGGACTTAGTGGCAGCGCCGCTTGCGGCGGCCTCTTTTTGCATCGTGCTGGTGGCGGACTCTGTGGCAGCGGCGCTTGCGGCAGCCTCTGTGGCATTGGTACTGGCGGCGTGCTCTGTGGTGGCGGTGCTGGTGGCGAGCTCTGTGGCAGCTGTGCTGGTGGCAGTGCTGGTGGAGGGCTCTGTGGTGGCGGTGCTGGTGGCGGGCTCAGTGGCGGCGATGCTGGTGGCGGGCTCAGTGACTGCGGTGCTTGTGGCGGGCTCAAGGAGTGCGGTGCTGGTGGTGGTGCATGTGACAGTGAAGGTGGCGGTCTTCTCCGCCGTACCGGTTGGCGTCGACGTGGACAGAAGGTGTGACACTGGTCCCATAGTTGGTGCCACCATGCCCTCTCCTGACCTGCTCTTGATTTTTTGGCCCTTGCCCACCTTGGATGGTGGCACAGCTGTCTTGCCACTATCCCCTTTTTTTTTCCCTGAGCCCTTGCTGGCAGGTGTTTTCACTTTCCCCCGCCAAGATGTGGGCAACTTTTTTACTTTCACAGGTGGCGGAATGTCCTTTCCCTCGCTCCATGGCACACTGGCTGCCCTGATGCTTGGCGCACTCCAAAAGCCCGCTGTTGCTGGGACCACTGTGCCCGATGATGTGGTGGCTGAGGTGCTGGGTTGGGACCTGGAAAGCCTGGCCCTAGGGGATGGACGGGGGGGAGGTGTAGGGAAAAGGTCAATGTTAGTCAGGAAAAACTTTTTACACACACTGGGACGGGTAGATGGAGTGGGTTTGGGAGTGGAGGAAGAGGTAGTGGTTGTAGGAGGTGTACGATTGCTGAATTTGGGTGAAGGTGCATGGGCTGGAGGCTGTTGTGAGGTGGATGGCTGTTGGGTGGGTGTGTGCCTGCGTTTGTGTACTTTGGGAGGAGGGCTCACAGACACAATGGTAGAGGACACAGGGGATGTGTGAATGGTATTAGGGGTGGTGAGTGCACGTGAGCGGTGTGTGGTGGTGGGTGTGATGGTGATGGAGGTAGTGGCTGAAGATGTGGTGCATGCAGGTGTGAGTGGAGACGAGACAAGGAGAGAGGAGGACGACGTGGAGGAGGGGGACACAGTGGAGGCAGTGGATGTTGGTATGTCTGTATGGGAATGATGCTTGTGTGAGTGCCTGTGGGATGTGTGGTGCTTATGTTTGCCATAGCCACCCTTGTGTGATGAGGTGTGTGCATGCGGGTCTGATGGTATGCTTGGGATAGGCTGAGGTACAGGGGATTGAGTCTGGGTGGAGGAAGTTGGAGAGGGGAGGCTGGACACAGGGACAATGGCTGCCATCAGTGCTGAGGCGAGAGCCTGAAATGCTCTCTGTTGGGCTGCCTGGCCACAATTAATGCCCTCCAGGTATGCATTTGTTTGTTGCAAATGCCTCTCGACACCCTGGATGGCATTCACAATGGTAGATTGCCCAAGAGTGAGGGATCTCAGGAGGTCAATAGACTCCTCACTGAGGGCAGCAGGCTGACTGGGGCAGGGCCTGAGGTGCCTGGGGCGAAGGAGATGCCCACCTTCCTGGGTGAGCGGCCATGGGACACACGCTGAGGGGCTGCTGGGAGGGCGGTGCTTGTAGGTGGGGTGACGGCTGTACCTGTTGATGCGGGGGGCACAGAGGGGCCCACCACCGCAAGGGAGCTCCCATCAGAGGAGGAGTCGCTGTTGGTGATGTCACCTTCTGTCCCCTCCGTGGAGCTCCCCTCGCCCTCCGTCCCACTGGTGGCTTCAGACTCCGTTGTCTCGCCCTCCAGGGCCAAGTGGGATGCAGCTCCCTCCTACTCCGGTGCCACTGCTCCTCCGCCTGATGATGCTATTGCACACTAGAACAGGGAGACCACAAAAAGGGTGGGGGAAAGGCAGAAGAAATACATGTTCAGTACATGTTCAGTACATGCAATACCACTACAGTTGGCGGACACTACAGACACAGCAGCCCTCTGCACTACGCCTTTCACTTAGAGTTCCTAGATTAATCACATGCCCATGGGGTACAAGGCCTATGCCCGATTGCTGCACACATGGAAGTCACAGGAGCCTGACTAGGTGTAGATGGCTCTTACCACTGGTGGGGTTGGGGTGCCACATAGCCTGCCTCACAAAGGGTCCTTGTCTACAAAGCTCGCCCTGGCCTAGGGTAACACACTGCCCACCTCCCCCACCCAGACACCTCATAATGCGCGCGGAGTCAGATGGATGTGACGGTACTCACCCCCTTGTGGCTGCTGTGATGCCCTCAAGCACCCATCCAACTCCGGATAAGCCACCGCCAGGATCCAGAACATCAGGCGGGTCATGGTGCGACGGGCAACCCTTCCACGTTGGGAGTCCATCACCAGCTGGGCCTCCGCCATCTTTTTGCTCCAGCGGCGAATGTCCTCCCATCTTTTACGGCAGTGAGTGCTCCGTCTGTGGTGGACACCCAGGGTCCGGACATCCTTGGCGATGGCACGCCAAATATCCTTCTTCTGGTGGGCGCTGACCTAGAGGAATAGTACAGGGGAAAAGGATAATCTTTACCCGCCCAGACCGTCATACTCATTGGCCCACGTTCCCACCCTTGCCCTGACACACAGACACTCACCATCTGCACATGCAGGCCTCAGTCCCCCCCATGTATCTTCCATCCACACCACTCCAAACAGCCATTGCCCATGCAGCATGCTTACAGTGTACTCACCTGTAGAGTAGCGATTACCGGGGGCGGACCCCGTCCACTAACTTCTCCAACTCCTCCGAATTGAAGGTAGGGGCCCTTTCCCCGGACACATGAGCCATCCTCACTTCCAGACTGAGGTCACAGCAGCACTTGCAGTGTAGGTCCTCTCCTGTCGAAGGTCAGGTATCAAGTGAGTGAACAGACAAAAAATGGCGGTCACGTCCGCAGCGGTGCGTACAGTCACCACCGGCATACATCGTCATTGGCTCCTGGGACCCATAGGGTCCAATGTTAACCAATGCAGGATTGCGTTGGGGTCTTCGATCGCATACCGGGCCAGCGCAGTTCGCTCATATCCCCTTGTCCCACCTTACAGGTCAGGCAGCCGCCATTTCAGGGGGCCACATGGCATTAATATTAACTGTGTCACACCTATCTAGGCCTTGCATACACACAGTAACAGGCACATTGCGGATTTACAAATGTTTGCTAATGACATTTAGTAATACCTCAGTGTTGGCTGACTCTCTGCTCGCTGTTTTCCTCCAAAGAGCACGTCCGCTGGGGCAGGTTGTGAGATGGCGGCATCCTCCGGTGTACAGACCGCTGGTGGATCTGTCGACAATGGAAGAGAGACACATAATAGTCACCTACAGACTTGATCGTGCAACAATCCATAAACTGTGTGCCCAGTTGGAGCCAGACCTAATGTCAGCAATCCGCCATCCCACAGGAATCCCCTCTCTAGTGCAGGTCCTGTCAGTACTCCATTTCCTGGCAAGAGGGTCTTTTCAAACAACAGTGGCCATTGCATCAGGGATGTCCCAGCCTATGTTTTAAAACGTGTTATCCAGAGTGTTGTCGGCCCTGCTGAAACACATGCGCAGCTACATTGTTTTCCCTCAGGTGGAGGATTTGCCTACAGTGAAAGGTGACTTCGATGCTCTGGGACATATCCCCAACATCATAGGTGCCATTGATGGGACACATGTCGCCTTGGTACCCCCGCAGGAGCGAACAGGTGTGCAGAAACTGGAAGAGCTACCATTCAATGAATGTGCAGATGGTGTGTTTGGCCGACCAGTACATCTCCCATGTGAATGCCAAGTTTCCTGGCTCAGTGCATGACGCTTACATTCTGAGGAATAGCAGCATCCCTTATGTGATGGGGCAACTCCAGAGGCATCGTGTGTGGCTAATAGGTGAGGACAAGGACCCTATACCCTGTGAATAGTTGTCTGGGGTTGTCCTTAAGAGTTAGTGTGTGTCTAACAGTTGTCCCTTGACATTTGCAGGTGAATGTGCAGATGGTGTGTTTGGCCGACCAGTACATCTCCCATGTGAATGCCAAGTTTCCTGGCTCAGTGCATGACGCTTACATTCTGAGGAATAGCAGCATCCCTTATGTGATGGGGCAACTCCAGAGGCATCGTGTGTGGCTAATAGGTGAGGACAAGGGCCCTATACCCTGTGAATAGTTGTCTGGGTCTGGGGTTGTCCCTAAGAATTAGTGTGTGTCTAACAGTTGTCCCTTGACATTTTCAGGTGACTCTGGGTACCACAACCTGTCATGGCTACTGACCCCAGTGAGAAATCCCAGGACAAGGGCAGAGCAACGTTACAATGAGGCACATGGGCGAACTAGGAGAGTGATCAAAAGGACCTTCGGACTCCTAAAGGCCAGGTTCCGGTGCCTCCATATGACAGGTGGTTCTCTCTACTACTTACCAAAGAAGGTGTGCCAGATCATCATGACCTGCTGTATGCTGCACAACCTAGCTTTTCGACGACAGGTGCCTTTTCTGCAGGAGGATGGTCCAGATGGAGGTCTTGTGACAGCTGTGGAGCCTGTGGACAGTGAAGAAGAGGAGGCAGAAGAAGAGGATATTGACAACAGAAACAACGTTATCCAGCAATACTTCCAGTGAGACACAGGTAAGAAGATGTCACTGCCTCACACCTCTCATACAATTGTTAGACCCATCATATGTCTGTTACTTTCACCCAGTGTATGGACCTTGACTTGTCACTTTGCCTTTCCATTTCACAGATGTGGGTCCCACTGTGTGACCTCTGCTATATTACCTCATGGACTAGAGCTGTTTACATGGGTATGTTGACAATGCAATCGACATAGCTATATTCCATAGTTATTTCAAATACACATTTGTGAAAGCACAGACTGACTCCAGCTTGTTTTGTGATTCAAGGGTGTTTATTTCAGTGCAAAATAGTGGATGGGGTTGTAAAATGGGCAGGGGTGATGGTGGAGGATTGTCCATGGCAGAGTCCAGTCTATTTGTTTCACAGGTGCATTGTACAAAGGGGCATTGGAAGTGGAGCTAGGGCAGTTGATGGATGGACAGGGTGACGAAGTGGGACAGAAGGATGACATTCAGGGGGGTCTCATTTCCTGGAGGGGGTCTCAGCATTGTTCTCTGTCTTTTGTCCTGAATCTCAGGGACAGTTTGCGGGGTGGTTCTCCATCTGCAGGGGGTGGGGTGCTGGTGTTGTGGTCCAGTGGCGGTGCCTCCTGTCCACTAGCACTGGCGGAGGTGGTGGGCTGTTCATCATCCTGGCTAGTGTCAGGGGCCCTTTGTTGTGCCACAGTGTCCTTCCTGGTGTTCACAAGGTCCTTCAGCACCCCTACAATGGTGACCAGGGTGGTGTTGATGGACTTATGTTCCTCCCTAATCCCCAGATACTGTTCCTCCTGTAGCCACTGGGTCTCCTGAAACTTGGCCAGTACCATTGCCATCGTCTCCTGGGAATGATGGTACGCTCCCATGATGTTTGAGAGTGCCTCGTGGAGAGTGGGTTCCCTGGGCCTGTCCTCCCCCTGTCGCACAGCAGTCCTCCCAGTTCCCCTGTTTTCCTTTTCCCCTGTCCCCTGAACTGTGTGCCCATTTCTTGGGTTGGTGGGTTTGCCTGGGTTCCCTGTAGTGGTGGACACACTGCTGCTTGACGTGTCCTGGGGACAGAGGGATGGGCCCGCTGGGTGGGTGCTGTGCTGGTGTTTCCTGAGGGGGGAGGCTCTGTGGTGGCTTGTGCCAGTGTCAGGGGAACCAACTGTCCCGAGGTCCCCGACGGGCTGGTCATCTTGATCCAGTTGGACAGAGCTGCTGTCATCACTGTGGGCCTCTTCTGTCGGGGAAGTGGGCATTTCTGGAACCTCCTGTCCCGTGACGTTGGGTAGGGGTCCTGCAGGAGTGTAAAGGCATGATTATTGCATCTGTGTGTGCCATCGTGTGCAATGGGTGGGTGACCCTGTACTCCACTGCTTGCATTCTTGTGTAGGACCTTGTGTGATAATTGGTTTGGGGATCTGTATGAGTATCTGTAGTGGACATGCTTTGGTGATGGGTGTCCATGCTTTGGTGTTGCATGCAGGGCTTGGCGTTGGGATGTGTGGGTTGTGATAGTGGGACATTTGTGAGGTGTTGGAGTGATGGGGGTGAGGGTGGGGTATGTGATAGCATGCAGGTAGGGTGGGGGATGTAATAGTTAAGATTTGACTTACCAGAGTCCATTCCTCCTGCTACTCCTGTGAGGCCCTCAGGATGCAGTATAGCCAAGACCTGCTCCTCCCATGTTGTTAGTTGTGGGTGAGGAGGTGGGGGTCCGCCACCAGTCCTCTGAACTGCAATCTGGTGTCTTGAGACCACGGAACGCACCTTCCCCCGTAGGTCGTTCTACCTCTTCCTGATGTCATCCCGTGTTCTTGGATGCTGTCCCACTGCGTTGACCCTGTCTACGATTCTGCGCCATAGCTTTATCTTCCTAGCTATGGATGTGTGCTGCACCTGTGATCCGAATAGCTGTGGCTCCACCCAGACGATTTCCTCCACCATGACCCTGAGCTCCTCCTCAGAGAACCTGGGGTGTCTTTGCGGTGCCATGGTGTGGTGTGGGTGATGTGTGAGGTGGTGTGTGTTGTGATGTGTGAGGGGATGTGTTTGTGTGTGTTGTCTGAGGTGCGTGAATGTTGTTTGAGTGATGGTGTTGTGTGCCTGTGGATGCTAGTGTTGTTGATGGTGGTGTCTCTCTCTGGGCTTCATTCTCAATTTTTGTCATAGGGGTTTGTGGGTGATGTGGGTGTGTGTTTTATATTGTATTGAGTGTGTGGGAGTGGTGTGTGTATGTGTATCAGGTGTGTGTATTTCAAATTGTCCAATGTGGTTGTGTTTTGTAAATGTGTGTGTATTTTGAGCGCAGAGGTGTATACCGCGAATGGAATACCGCGGTTTAAAGACCGCCGCGCGGATTCGTGTGTCGTGATAGTGTGGGCGTATTTCTGTTGGCGTGACGGTGGAGGTTTTGTTATCGCCAGTTTATCACTGACCTTTGGTGTGGCGGACTTGTGTGAGTGTCTGGATTTTGGCGGATTCCGGGCTGTGGGTCGTAATAGCTGTAGTGGAATTCCAGCGCCGCAGCGGTGTGTTGGCGGTCTTCTGCACGCCGTTAAGTGGGATTTACCACCAATGTTGTAATGAGGGCCTATGTTTTTCTTTACTCTAAGTTTTGGGTCACCAAATACCATACATTTGGTTTTGGTGCTGTTTATTTGTAAGCCGTGATCCCTGCAAAACGCCGAAAATTTCTCCAAGAGCCTTGATAATCCAGAGGCAGTTTGAGATAAAAGCAGGGTATCATCGGTAAACAGCAAACATGTTGTCTTGATACCACCCAATTTCGGGTGTCATTTAAGCTATTGAATAAATATGGAATGCAGGTGTTTATGAAGAGCAGAAAAACAAATGGAGCCAGAACAGATCCCTGTTTAACACCCTTCTGAATGGGAAACTCATCAGATAATTCTCCATCCCTCCCCCACCTTATTCTAGCAAAGCTCTCTGAGTATAATTCCCGGATCAAATTTAGGAGGGAACCCGGACTCCAATTTTTGCCAAAATCTCTCATAACTTCGAACGAGGGACCAAATCAATGGCAGATCTGAGATCAACAAAGGCAACAAACAGTCTACCACCGTTCAGGTCCACCACCTTCCATTTGATTGTAAGAAAGCAGAAGACCTGGTCCACCGTGCCTGTCCCTCGCCTAAAACCTGCCTGCAAATGGCTTAAGGCCCCTCTTTCTTCCATCCAGGCTCTGAGCCTACCCAAAACCTGGAAGGAAAAACATTTCTGAATATTATCTAAGAGGCTGATTGGTCTGTAGTTTTCCAGAGCCGATTTGTCCCCCTTTTTATAGATAAAGACAATTATAGCACTCCTCCATGAATGAGGGAGCATGTTATTCTCCAAGATAGCATTTGAGACTTGACTAATATCAGGGCCCCATAATGACAAATCAGACTTGTACAGGTCAGATAGAATCCCGTCCAGCCCATAATGGCTGTCTCTGTTTCTTTTCTGGTGAACGGTGCAATAACACCTGCCCCATCGATCTCCTTCATATATGAAGCCTCTATGTCTACTGGGATAACAGGGTCCTGGCTATAGAGCTTAGTAAAGTAAGAGGTCCAAGTTTTGGGAGGGATGTGACAGTCAGGCCTAGAACTCAAGTGTTGTCCTTCTTGGGAGACCAGGGACCAGAATCGCTTTGTGTCCCGATCCTTGGCTGCTACCAACAAATCTTGCCATACATCCTCCACTCACTGTGCCTTGCTAGACTTAATTACGGCAGCGTAGTCACACCTTGCCATCCTTATAGCAGATTTATCCTGTTGTTTAACTGCTTCCAAAAGACCATGCTTTGCCCTCCGGCAGGCATTGTTAAACCATGGATTTAGTTTGGGCGCCCTGCGTTTCCCACTTCCCCGACATACCCTAATGAAAAGGGCCTTTAGGGAAGCAAAAAGCTCAACGTGATTTGCCATGATTTGATCAGCGGAATGAGGATTAGGTACAAGGGCAGCAGCATGCATAGAGACCAAGTTTAACATTTGAGCTACTAGAGCACCCTTGTTCATAAAAGCCTCCAATCTTAACACACGCTGATTACTGGCCACCTCCAAAAGGGTCTTAGATCTCTGGTCTTGCTTTTTTAACCCAGGAACGGAAACCCACCTATCCCACTCTATCAAAAGGGGAAAGTGGTCACTATAGCAGTGGTCTCCCACTTTAAGGTCTTTAATCTCATGCCAGATCCTAACATTGATAAGTAGATAGTCAATCAGACTACTATAGGACCCTCTGGAGAAAGTGGGACATGCTGGGATATCTGAGGGGAAACACCCATTTCCTGGCCGTAGGCAGTGTAGCAGCATTAACTCAGCGACCTGCAATGCCCTTGGGCTAGATTTGGGCTGGTTTCTCAGCGTGGAAAAAGATGGAATACCCCATATTGCATCCTCTTCCTGAGTTAACTCTGCAAAAAGGGAATTAGGCTCCAGAAAAGCATTGAAGTCGCCAGCTATGATAACAAAATGCAAGGGAAGTAAATCAACCACAAGTGTGTTCAACAAAGATATAGGGGGTTATTACAACTTTGGAGGAGGTGTTAATCCGTCCCAAATGTGACGGATATACCACCAGCAGTATTACGAGTTCCATAGGATATAATGGACTCGTAATACGGCTGGTGGTATATCCGTCACTTTACCGTCACTTTTGGGACGGATTAACACCTCCTCCAAAGTTATAATAACCCCCATAGTTTCTGAAGATTTACCTGAGGGACCTGGTCTGTTATAGAGATTGACACACAAAACCAGGGGACCCAATTTCGGTTTGATTGAAACTGCCAATATATCAGGTGAGTTCACATAGATTTCCTTTGCTTCCCCTACCTGGGAAATCTTTACCCACTTAATGAGGCCCCCTACTGCCCTACCCACAGGTGACGGGATAGCCTCTTTACAGAATGATATATACCCTTGTCTATGTACGTTAGTACTAGCCCATGTTTCCTGGAGAAGACAAGTACTGCACGTGTCAATAAGGGAACCCCAATCCCGATCACCAATCTTATTCCGCAAGCCCGCTATATTCCATGAAATTAAAGTGGGGGAAAAGGGCCTGAATCCAGGATGGGGATCATTCACAATCTTATGGCAGGGTTCTAAAAGCAATGTTGCTAGGTCGTCTGATGTCCGTAGACTCTTGTGAGAGACACCCCCACAATGGACCCCTGGGAACTGCCATCCAAGTTCTTACGTGAGTTTGCACCCTCATGCAATGAGCTAATATTCGGATGAACTATTACATCTTTTAGTCAATCAATGTCTGATAAGTCAGAACTAGATGTTTTATTTAAGGGTTTCAGCTGCTTGCCCCGAGTCTCGCCCTCCCTCCAGGGAGTGTCCACAAGAGGAACCGTTGAAATGGGACATGGTGTCTCGACAGAGCCTGTAATAGGGGTACCACTTCCCGAGGTGACAGATACTTCCTTGACTGTGGTCTACCAAACGGGACAGTTTGTTTGAAGAATGATATTCGATCCATTTCCTAGTGGGTTCCAGGCCTTCAGGGATAACAGGCCTTTGACAAAGTCAGGTTTATCTAATACTAACTCAACGGTGTCCAAATGGCCTGGCTTCCCTATATGGTGTTTGGCAAAAATAATGTCTGAATGGATGATAGAACCATATTTCCTGACATGCCTTATCCAGTGGGTGGCCTTGTTTCTTAGTGACAGGCTATCTTCGTACATATTTGCTGCTAATTTTGGAACATTGCACATATAGATTGAATGGTCTTTTTTATGGTTGATCCCTGAGGGTTGCCTAGCAGGAGTATTCTCTGGCACTCCTATGCAGGACCTAGGCTGCGAGAAATAGATGCTGCCACTAGATGCTCCATGGGCTTTTGTACTTCCCAGTGATGGTCCTATTCTGGTCAGTAGGTTATCAGACCCTATGCCAGATTCCTTACTTCAATCTTTGACAGTAGGTAGGTTTGGGTTGGATCTTTCCCCATGTGGGGTCTCCCCAGCCCCTTCTTAACCTCCGGACGAAGTAAGATGAGAGCCTCAGTCAACATCTGTTTTAGGTCCGTTACCTCTTGTTTTAAGTACATAATTAAGTTAACTACTTCTGCCTGAAAACTACCACCCATAGCCAGGCTACTGGGTATTTGAAAAATAGAATCCAGAAAACCCTTCTCTGTATTTTGATCAAAATCTCCTAATACAGAAAAGCGATTCCAACAGGTTATGTCATGAACTACTATGGTTCCATCAACAACACCCGGATCTACAGTTTTTGCGGGACTTTGTGTAAGACTTTGGCTTATGGCCCGTGAATCGACTGCATCGTCCGTCCCCGCTGTAGTTATCAAATTTAGGGCAGGATCCGTGCAGCTATCTGGATTTGCCCTTTAAGGTGCTCTAGACCTAAAAAAAGATGTGAGGGGGGCACTGGTTGACCCTTTTGTCACTCGACTCTCTTTCTCATTAAACATAGGCTCCACCTCTTCAATGAAGGTATCAATTTCATTGGTGGCACAGTTAGAAAATCTCTTTGAGTTTTTATGAGGTTTAGGGATTTTAGATCATGTAACTGCCGCCACAGGACTCCCTTGTGCTTTGCGCTTCACCATTCTATAGTTAGTATCAAGGAACCAAAGGATGTATCCAAAAGCAAGTAGAATGACAAACTAAAAACGTCTACCTTTAAATCAAGAGATGTGGCCCAGCCTGGCCTCTTCCGGTCCCTGACGGGCTCGGATGGGCCCACCCTTGGTCCGGGCTTTGCCTGGGCGTGGCCCGTGTTGCAGGACCGGCAAAATGCGTTATAAGCGCTTGAGGGCCTGGCTCCGCCCCCCTTGTGTGGCTGGTCTCCTGGCCTCCTGGGACAGGTAGTCCCCCTCCAAAATGCTTGTAACCCCCACTGCGGGACCGGCAAAATGCGCTATAAGCGCTTGAGGGTCTGGCTCCGCCCCCCTCGTACTTCTGGTCTCCTGGGACAGGTGGTCCCCCTCCAAAATCCTTGTAACCCTCATTGCAGGACCGGCGAAATGCACTATAAGCGCTTGAGAGCCTGGCTCCGACCCCCTCGTCCTGTTGGTCTCCTGACCTCCTGGGAAAGGTAGTCCCCCTCCAAAATGCTTGTGACTCACGTTGCGGGACCGGCGAAATGCGCTGCTGCTGGTCTCCTGGCCTCCTGGGACAGGTAGTCCCCCTCCAAAATGCTTGTCCTATTAAATAACCCACATTGGGGTGCCACAATAGTGATCCTTGTTTTTAAACAGCACTTTTTTCAGTTTTAGCATGTTTTTTGGTGGCAGAAAATATAAGAGGTCTATGATAGACAATTTTGAACAATAATTATTTGGGTATTCATGATCATTGTTTGTTTGTTTGTATTTATGTTTATTAGGCATTGTTGTCTCCATTTGTCCTGATGAGACCCAGAAGGGATGGGGCAGAAACTCATCGACAATTGGTTTAATGTGAGGTTGTAAGAAATACTGAGTAATCAAGGACTACATTACACATTATCTCAAAACATAGAAGGAAAACGTCTGCAGAGTGAGATATGTGTTTTACAGAATACAACCATCACTGATATGTGGATTTGTGTTTAACAGAGTTGCATAACCACATTGTGAACAAATACTTTGGAGAGCAATGATATCGTTATTTAGGATTTTGTTTACAAATTTATGTAACTTTTAGTTGGTTTGTGAATGAGATTGTTTGTTTTCAATGTTTTCTCGTCCTTCTTCTAAAACTATAATGAATAAATTTAGAAATTAAGTTTCACTACCAATGGGTGGATTTATAACCCAGTCCAGGATGAATTAATTTGTTATTTTTTCCTACTAGTTTACCACATGTATATTTTTGGATTTCTTACTACGCAGGTCTAGTAGGGTTAGGTGGGTAGACCTCTCTTTAGTATGATATGACTTAATTGGCTGTCAAGCAGTAAGCAATAAGATCTGTATGTAAAACCTGAAAGTAAGATTAAAAAAGTGTTTATTTTTTAGGACATAACGGAAAACTCAGGAAACCGTCCAAGGGGGGCTTTATGAATGTTTTAAAAATAGAATGCTATCCATAGATGTATTAACATTTTTCCATATTCCTTTCCTGCTTGTGCGATCATTTATCACATTTTGTTACTTCAGGCTTAAAGACAAAAGATGCCATCCCCAAATTTGTGTCTGATTTCATGGCTAAAAAATTTGATCTTGATGGACTGGTGACCCATACTTTACCATTTGCCAAAATAAATGATGGATTTGATCTCCTGATCTCTGGGAAGTGGTGAGTTTAATGAAATTAAGAGCAATATGCGTCAATGTTTTCATCTTTATGTGTTTTCACCTCTATCCTTTCTCTTCTGAATAGTTAATACATGTGGCTACGTAAACTCGATGGAGAAAGGGGCTTGTGGAGGGTAGAGAGCAAGCAAGAGAGAGAGTGACCTCACAAGAGAGATGGACAGAGACAAAGAGATATGTAGATGTGGATGTTACCAGTGAAGTGTCAGTGGAGTGGTTGGAGTACTGAAATACAAATGAGGCAAATCTCTGCACAGTTCCAACCTGTTGATATTTTTATGTTTTGCAAAGTCTATTACACACTTATGAATACTTCTTTACACCCAGATGAGTAATGCAGAAAGTACAGAACAGTACACAATTGGAGTTGCTCAACGCTGATATGGGTCAGTTTCCAGCTGACAGTGATAGGCAGAAAATGCTTAAAATGCTTTATTTTTTCCATGTACAAATCCGCATTTCCTTATTGATTTTTCAGCATATTTATTGCCCATGTGTCAATATTGGTATTTCTTATTTCATTACCAAATCATTTCATGTCACTATTGTGCCCCAATACATTTCAGAATTTCTACCTTCATCATGGAGCTGTAATTAACAAATAAACAAAGGAACTTGCCTTTTGTATGGAGGTTAAACATTTCTTTCAAGTGCCAGTCTGACACTGCAAGCTGTGTGAGATAGACATCACAGTGCATGGGGTTTCTTTTGCCTGTCCATAGGTCAAATCTAAGTACTATAGCCACACCCTGAGGTGGCTTTTTCCACCCTGCAGGCTAATATTGATGAATGGTTGCAGAGCCCCCCCTTCATCGTTGTCCCTCTCCAAGTCCTCAAGACGCTTTTAAGTCAAGGCACTAGAAGAAGTCAAAGAGGAACAGGAGTGCTTTGACATTACCCCATCCATCGGCTGACGAGACAAGAGAGAAGGAGCGTTTTTGTTCTCGTTCTAGGCCTCTGTCCCCAGAGCCTGCTTCTGGATTGGCTCCACACCTCCCTGAATTTTTGGGAGCCGGAGCAACCATTGCCCAACTGAGAGAGTTTTATGAGGTCATGGACCTCATCTTTGGCCAGTCTGACTCTGCTGGAGAGCCTTTGGGTCTCACAGGGTTGAAAGGGCCCCCCTTAGGTTCTGCACTGCTGGCATTGTCCCTCAGCTCCAGAGGCAACCCATGGATCCGTTCCTGGATCTGAACGCACGTTGGTTGTACCACCTCGACCTTACCTGATGGTTGTTCCGACATCGACACTCCTGACACCGTCCTTGCCCCCGGGTGGCATCGACCCCATTCTAATTGCCGACTCAGACACGGAGCTGGACTGGCATCACCCTACACCGATTTGAACTTTAACAGGGGCCTTGCCCTCTATGTCAGATCCTGTCCCCTAGTCTTATGGGTTGGGTGTTGGTGAGGAATGGGAGTGGGCGCTGGACCATTTAGAATACCAGCTACAGGATGCTTTGGACTGGCGTACATACCTGGGTGAAGCCAGTTGTCTCGATACTTCCCCTGACACTGGCATGCTTTCTCCCCCTACCGTGGCTACGAAGGATGGAGCGTCCTATTCCATGGTGGTGTGAAATCCACGAGCTGCCTTCAGTGGAACCTCTATTGCCGTTCAATGAAGATTTACCGATGTCCTTCTGGGTGCCTAGTCCAAACCCAGCAAAGCAGCTCCTGGGAACAGGACTATTGACCACCGTCTTCGCCTTGCTTCAACCGACCCAGCGTTCCTGATACAACACCCCACCCCTGAGAGCTTGCTTATCCAAGTGTCTACATCCCAGGGTGTGTTCCCTTCTGCACCCGTTCTTGATCTTCTTAGGGAATCCAAGAGGCTGGACCAACTTGAGTAGAAGCTATTTTCTTTCTCCAACCTGCCATTGCGGCCAGTGAGCACAGCATGTCTTTTGGGCTGTTACTCCCACACGCTGTGGGATACGGTTCCGTAAGGGCTCCTACAGGTCCTGGAGGAGGCCCAGGCTGTACTCACTCAAGCTGTTGCTGATAGGAGAGATGAAGCAAAGTTCAAAATCAGATGTGGACTGGACACGACTGACTCACTGGGCAGAGTGGTTGCTTCAACAATGATCAATGCGCCATGCTTGGTAAGGACATCTGGCTTTTTGGGTATGTCCAAGCCAATCTGTTGGGAATGCCCTTGGATGGCACCTGTCCCTTTGGAGAGAAGGCAGACTCAGCGCTGGAGCGCTCTACGGATTCTCATGCTACGGTTAGGTCCTTGGGCTTTGCGGCGGCCCTTCATCCCCCTTAGTCTGCCTTATGCCCTTTTTGTGGCTACAGAAGTGGCACCCAGCCACATCCATTCCCCTCCATCCATCATGCCGTGCATGCAGCCCAGCCTCTGCGTGGCCGGTGACATGGGATCCACTGCCCAAGTGTATCGGGGAGCCAGCATTCTGGCCAGTTTGCTGCCCCCCACCATCTTCAGTTGCCACCAAACCTTCCTAGTCTGATGCTTCCCCACCAGGGACCAGTCGGAGGGAGGATCCACCATCACCTGTTCCACTGTCAGTCCATCACTTCAAATAGGTGGGTGTTGCAGATAGTCAGAAGGAGCTCCTCCATCCCCTTTGAGACTACCCTTCAATCCATGTTACCACCCTATGATCGGATGAGGGAGGATCGCCTGGCACTTCTCCACGAGGAGGTTAAGGCTCTCTTGGCCAAAGGAGCCACAGAGAGGGTCCCTGTGCCAGAAGTAGGCCATGGTTGTTATTCCCTCTGCTTTCTGGTGCCCAAAAAGGACAAGGACCTTCACCCTATCCCAGACCTTCGGTCCCTCAATCTCTTTCTCAAGAATGAGAAGGTCAAAATACTCACTTTGGCTCAGGTTCTAGATGCCCTGGACACAGGATACTGGGGTCCATTATAAATGTGGCAAAGTCACACCTGACGTCCTCTCAGACTCTCCCTTTCATGTGAGCTGCTCTGGAGAAAGGGCAGTTTCGGGCTTATCCTCCCGAGCGACAAGTCCAGGATATTTAGGCTATGATACTGATTTTTCAGCCTCTGTCCTTGATTTCGGTGAGAATAATTCCTGAAGCTGCCAGGCCTCATGGGCTCCTGCATTCTGCTGGTGACACATGCTACATTGCATATGCAGGTTCTGCAGTGGGACCTGAAGTTCCAGTGGGCACAGCATCAGAGGATTCTCTCCAACATAGTCCTGATCTCGGAGGGAACTGCACGAGATCTGCAGTGATGGCTAACGAACCGTGATTGTGCCAGAGGCAGATCCCGCTCCTTTCCCCAACCTGGAATGGGGTGGCCACCTTGGAGAAGCTGAGATCAGAGGCATCTGGCCTCTGGCGAGTTCGCACTCCACTTCAACCTGTTGGAGCTCAGGGTGATCAGACTAGTGTTGAAAGCATTTCTTCCTGCTCTCAAAGAAAGGTAGTGTAGGTGGTATTGCAACAAGCAGGGTGGGGTGGGGTTGTGGGCCCTTTGTCAAGAGGCTCTCTACCTCCCGACATGGCTGGAACAGCAGGGCATATCTATGCTGGTTCCACATTGGGTGGGCTCTCTGAACCCCATAGTGGACAAACTCAGCCGACAATGTTTGGTCAATCACAAATGGCGTCTCCGTCGGGAGCTTGCACAAGGTCTCTTTCAGCAGTGGGGAGAGCCTTGGTTAGATCTGTTCACCTCCGCAGAGAACGGGAAATGTCACCAGTGTTAAATGTTGCAGTTTCCAAGACGGCACTCGCTCAGCAATGCTTTTTGTCCTGAGTGGAGCTCAGGCTTCATGTACGCCTTTTCGCCCATAAAACTTCTGCCCAGATTTCTTAGGAAGATCAAGAACAACCTGGCCTAAGTAATCCTTGTGGGTCTGGACTAGTCTCGAAGAGTCTGGTATACCGAGCTATTGAGCATGGCCATTGATCCTACGATCAGACTGCCCTTTAGGGAGGATCGCCTGCCACAGCAGCAGGGGAGGGTTCTCCACCTGAACCTGTCTAGTCTCCGTCTTCTTGCATGCAGAATTAGCGGCAGCAGTTTACAGCTTTTGACCTTCTGCCTGAAGTCTGTAAAGTTATCTTGGCAGCCAGGCCTTCCTCCAATAAAACCATATATGCCTATAGTTGGAAGAAATTTGTGTAATGGAGCACAGACAAGTCTTTCATTAGCCTAACAGGGGTCTGCTTTGGACAGTCTCAAGGATTATTTGTCTAAATCTCCTTTTGTAAACAGGTTCCTTAAAGACCTCACTCATATATTTCCTCCTTCCCCATTCATAATGCCCTAATGGGACTTGAATTTGGTTCTGACATTCCTGATGTGTGCTCCATTTGAGCCTCTCCTCAATTGCCCTCTCTGGCTTCTCACTTTAAAATCAGACTTCTTGTGGCCATTACATCTTCCCAAAGCATGAGTGAGCTGCAGGCATTGTCATCTAAGGCACCCTACCTCTCTATCTATCCTGACAAAGTAGTGCTTCACTTTTGCACACGGACCTCCTTTCTCCTGAAAGTAGTTACACCCTTCCATGTTGGCCAAATCATCCCTTGCCTACTTTTTACACCCCCCTGCATCCTTCTTAGGAAGAAAAGAGATTCCACCACTTGGACTCAAAAAGAGTGTTGGCTTTCTACCTTGATCATACCAAAGAATCCTGGGTGGATGATGAACTCTTTGTTGGTTATGTGGGTCCGAAGAAAGGTCAGGCAGTGCAGATGTGGACCATCCCCAGATGTTTCATAGCACGCATTTGCTAAGAAGCAACCCCCTGAGGGCTTGCGTTCACTTTTGAAAAGAGCTAAAGCCACAACCTCTGCATTAGCACGTGAAGTTCCAGTCCTGGGCATCTGTCAGGTGGCAATGTGGACATCCCTGCACATGTTTACCAAACACTACTGCCTGGACTGTCTGGCCAGTATGAATGGGCATTTTGCCTGCAGGACTTCCTGGAGTGATCTTGGTTCACAGACCCTCCTCTGGGGATAGTATTACTTTGGTATCTATGCTAAGGTAAGGAATCTGCATCTAGTTGTCTTTATCAGATGGACAAGTTACTTACCTCCGGTAATGCCTTAACTGGTAAAGACACTGGCCTTCATTACAACCCTGGCGGTAAATCCCGCTTACCACAGTGCTGACGGCCGCCAACAAACCGTGGCCGCGGTGGAAATCCGCTACAGGTATTATGACCCACATCTAGAAATCCGCCACAATACAGACACCCACACAAGTCTGCCACACCAAAGGTCAGTGATAAACTGGCGATAGCAAAACCTACACCGTCACGCCAACAGGAATATGCCCACAGTATCACGACCCACGAATCAACACGGCGGTCATTCAACCGCGGTAATCTATTGGCGGTACACACCGCCGCGCTCAAAAAACACACACGTTTACAAAATACAACCACATTGAACAATTCAAAATACACACACCTGATACACATAGACACACCAAACCCACACCACTATAAAACACCCACCCACATTACCCACAACCTCTTACAACGAACATATTGGAAGAAGCAGAGAGAGAGAGAGAATAGCAAAGACAACACCAGCACCCAGATGCACACAACACCATCACTCATATAATGTCCACGCACCTCAAAGAACACACCCTAACACATCACATCACACATCTCAACAAACATCACCTCACACATAACCCACACCACGTCATTGCACCTCAAAGACACCCCAGGTTTTCTGAGGAGGAGCTCAAGGTCATGGTGGAGGAAATCATCCTGGTTGAGCCACAGCTATTCAGATTACAGGTGCAGCAGACGTCCATTGCAAGGAAGATGGAGCTATGGCAGAGAATTGTCGACAGGGTCAACGCAGTGGGAGAGCACCCAAGAACACGGGATGACATCAGGAAGAGGTGGAACGACCTACGGGGGAAGGTGCATTCCGTGGTATCCAGACACCAGGTAGCCGTACAGAGGGCTGGCGGTGGACCCCCACCTCCTCCCCCACAACTAACAACATGGGAGGAACAAGTCTTGGCAATCATGCATCCTGAGGGCCTCGCAGGAGTAGCAGGAGGACTGGACTCTGGTAAGTCAAATCTTTACTATTACATCCCCCACCATACCTGCATGCCATCACAAACTCCTACCCCTACCCTTACACCCATCACCTCACAGATACCCCACTATCACAACCCACACATCCCAATACCAAGCCCTGCATGTAACACCAATGCATGGACACCCATTACAGACCTGCATGGACACCCAGCACCAAAGCATGTCCAGTAGAGAGACTCACCCAGGCCACAAAATCACCACTCACACAAGGGCCAAGGCAATAATCCAAGCACAGGAGTAGAGGGAAGCTCACCCATTGCGCAAGATGGCACACACAGATACAATAACTATGCATTTACACCCCAGCAGGACCCCTACCCAACGTCACCAGACAGGAGGTGCCAGCCATATCCAGTCCTCCCACAGAAGAGGCCCACAGTGACAACAGCAGCTCTGCACACCTGGATCAAGATTACCAGCCCGGCCCATCAGGGACCTCTGGACAGTCGGTTCCCCTGCCACAGTCCCAAACCCCCACTGAACCTCCCCCCACAGGAAACACCACCACAGCACCCACCCAGCGGGCCCATGCCACTGTCCCCAGGACACGTCAATCAGCAGTGTGTACACCACTACAGGGACCCGAGGCAAACCCACTAACATAGGACGATCAGGGACCTGGGGTCAGTGGCAGTGGGCACACGGTTCAGGGGACAGAGGCACAGGACAACAGGGAAGCTGGGAGGACTGCTGTGTGACGGGGGAGGACAGGCCCAGGCAACCCACTCTCCACAAGGCACTCTCCAATATCATGGGAGCATACCACCATTCCCAGGAGACCATGGGCACAGTACTGGACAAGTTTCAGATGACCCAGCAGCTGCAGAAAGGAACAGTACCTGGGGATCAGGGTGGACTTGAAGACCATTACCACCACCCTGGTCACCATTGCAGGGGTGCTGACAGACATGACCAACACCATGAGGGAGACAGTGGGACACCAACGGGCCCCTGACACTAGCTTGAACAATGAACAGCCCTCCACGTCCACCGGCCCTAGTGGACAGGAGGTCCCATCACAGGACCAACAGGCCACCAGCACCCCACCCCCTGCAGAAGGAGATCCACCCTGCAAACAGTCCCTGTGATCCAGGCACAAGACAGAGAACATTGCCAAGACCCCCGCCAGGAAATAAGACTCTCCTGATTGTTACCCTTCTGTCCCACTATGTCACCCTGACCACCTTCAACTGCCATTGCTCCACTTCCTATGTCCCCTTGGACAATGCACCTGTGATACAAAGAGACTGGACTCTACGATGGATATTGTTCCACCATCACCCCAACCCATTGCACATCCCCCTCCACTTATTAGCACTGAATAAACACCCTTGAATCACAAAACAATCTGGAGTCAGTCTGTACTTTCCCAAATGTGTTATTACAACCTCTTTGACAAATATCAATGTCAATATAAATGTTCATTTGCACACACCAAAGTATGATAGTTGTTGGGCAGCAGTGAACATAGCAGAAGGCAGAATGTGGCACCCAGATCTGTGAAAAGGAGAGCCAAAGTGAACTGTTAGGGTCCATACACAGAGGTAAAAAGGCAGACTTATGCATTGTCCTACAGTAGTCTGATATGAGAGGAGTAGTGCCAGTCTCTTACCTGTGTCTCACTGGAAGTATTGCATGATGATGTTGTTTCGGTTGTCAATAGCTTCTTCTTCTGCCTCCTCTTCTTCACTGTCCACAGGCTCCACAGCTGCCACAAGACCAACATCAGGCCCATCCCCCTGCAGGAAAGGCACCTGGCTTCGCAAAGCCAGGTTGTGCAACATACATCATGCGACGATTATCTGGCACACCTTCTTCGCTGAGTAGTATAGGGAGCCACCTGTTAGATGGAGGCACCGGAATCTGGCCTTCAGGAGCCCTAAAGTCTGCTCTATAATCCTCCTAGTTCACCCATGTGCCTCATTGTAGCGTTATTCTGCCCTTGTCCTAGGATTCCTTACTGGGGTCATGTCAGGGAGACCAGATCCTCGGGGTCTGCGCACATTCCCAACATGTCCACCACTAGATAGCTCTAAGACTCTGATAGATAAAATCACAGAGACTGAGAGAGTCCAAGAGGGGAAAAGGGGATTAGGAAGGGAACAGTTGGGAAGGAGACCTGTAGGAAGCAAAAGATTAAACAACACAATATCAAGATATAATCACAATGAGGTTCATAAAAACGCTCTGTTGAATCTAGGGTTCAATGACATTCTGAACATGAATTAACACTCTGTTGAGTCTAGAGTTCAATGATACTCGGAACATGAACTAACCCTTTGTTGAATCTAGAGCTCAATGATACTCAGAACATGAAGTAACACTCCGTTGAATCTAGAGGTCAGTGGTATTCGGAACATGAAATAACACTCTGTTGGATCTAGAGTTCAGTGATACTCGGAACATGAAGTGACACTCTGTTGAATCTAGAGTTCAATGATACTCGGAACATGAAGTAACACTTGGTTGAATCTAGAGTTCAATGGTACTCGCAACATGAAATAACACTCTGTTGAATCTAGAGTTCTATGATACTCGAAACATGAGATAACACTTTGTTGAACCTAGAGTTCAATGATACTCGGAACATGAAGTAAAACTCTGTTGAATCTAGAGTTCAATGGTACTAGGAACATGAAGTAACACTCTGTTGGATCTAGAGTTCAGTGATACTCGGAACATGAAGTAACACTCTGTTGAATCTAGAGTTCAATGGTAATCGGAACATGAAGTAACACTCTTTTGAATCTAGAGTTCAGTGATACTCGGAACATGAAGTAACACTCTGTTGAATCTACAGTTCCATGAAGTAACACTTAGACTGATAAAACATGAATGGCCTAGCACTAGACTCTAACTAGGCCTCAAGAAATCTAGGTACCTGGAAAGGAATCAAGAATGGTTAATACAAAGTTTCATAGGGACGTTTCATGAGTTGTAACATACTGTCTAGGAATACAAGAACCTTCTAGAACAATGTCCCAGAACAAACACTGCCTCATTACATGAGGACCAAAGGCAATCCAAACATTCCCTGGAAAACAACAGGAATTGTACTAAGGACTTAACATGCACATATAATGTAACATCTTGAATTTAACACCTCTGCAGAAAATTCAAGGGCCCTGGATAAGTTTGTGCACTTCAGGAAACACTACACATCAAAGTTTTGATTGCCATAAAATGATTGCGCACATTGTAAGCGATCTGAACATCAAGTTTTAAATGCGGGAAATGAATCGCACACTGCCGATTCTCAGAAGTACATGCTAATGCCATGAAATGATCACGCACACTGTAAGTGATCTGAACATCAAGGTTTAAATGTGTGAAACGAATCGCACATCTTGCTGATTCGAATGTCACCATGCAAATGCCAAGAAATGGTTGCACACAATGAATATCAAGAGTTAAATGCAAGGAAGGAATCGCGCGTTTTGCCGATTCGAATGTCACCATGCAAATGTCAAGAAATGGTGGCGCACAATGAATATCAAGAGTTAAGTGCAAGGAATGAATTGCGCGTCTTGCTGATTCGAATGTCACCATGCAAATGTCAAGAAATGGTAGCGCACCATGAATATCAAGAGTTAAATGCACGGAATGAATTGTGCGTTTTGCCGATTCGAATGTCAATATGCAAATGTCTAGAAATGGTCGCACACACTGTTGCCGACCCGAATCTCAAAAGTGAAATGCCAAGAATGAATTGCGCGTCTTGCCGATTCAAATATCAACATGTAAATGCCAGAAAACCAAGAGCACATTCACACGCACATGGAAAAATCTTCCAACATGAAAACTAGGCCCAAAAATACGAATGCCTTTGAAAACATCAAGGTAGGCCTCCGGAACAGGAGCTCAGGAAATTGCTGCTGTTCTGCACCTGGACCTCTGAATAGTGAGCACGTGTAGCTGGCTCTCTTATATAGAGTCTGGCCAAGCCCACAAACCACACCCAGTCATGCTGCAGAGAAAGCTTCTAGCAAGCCCTGGAAAGGGACCACACCCTGACACACTCTGAAACCCTGCAGCAATACATCGCAAATTAACAGTATTTACAAGCACCTTGAATATAAGTCTTCAGGATTAAACAACAGCATATCAACATAATGCATGAATTACGTTATCTCATAAGTGCTGGGTGTTTGCATTCCAGTCGCCTGTAGAGCGCCACTGCCCTGATGTTGACAGTACTCCCCTCTCCCAGGCGCGCTCTAGGGCCTGGTTTGCCTGGGTTTAGGCGATGAAAACACCTCACTAATCGTAGAGCATGAATGTCAAAAGCAGAGTCCCATGAGTTACTCTCAGGACCGTAATTTTTCTGAGAGAGCTGCAGTTCATAGGTTATTGGGTTGCCTTGTTGAAAGACTGTGTGAGGACCTGTGAACTTGGAACTAAACATGTGTCTTTTCTTGAAGTCAATATGTCATGTAGAAAGCCACATTCTACCACCTGTTTTATATTGAGGTCCTTCACAGTGTTTCTTGTTGTGATGCTCTGCATGCTTTTGTCTGTCTTTATTGCGTCGCGATAACACGCCACCACTTGTTCAATCTGAAGCACCTGTTTCTACTGTGACTGGACGGTCAAGATCGGGATGAGTCAAGACTGGGACGGTGGAGAAGTCTTCTTTTTCAGCATCCTTGGTTGTGTGGGCTTGTTGAGGATCCATACCACTGGATGTCTGGAGACAGCTTTCTGTGACAATGAGACTTTCAGCCTCTGAACGAGTCAAGATAGGAGTACTGGAAAAAACTTCCTTTAAAACCGAAAAGGTCTTATCGGCTTCTGGGGACCACAAGAAGGGCTCTCCGTTCTTCCTTGCCCCCTCCACACCAGTACATGATACGTTTTGTGAAGGCAATGTCATTTCCTTTGTAGCGACTATAGCTAACGGAGATTCACTCAGATTTAGAACATTCAAAGTTTTAAGACATCTTGTCTTACAAAGGGATGAGTGGAATATTATCTTTCTCTCCTTCCAGTCTATCTGAGGATTATGGTAACTCGACCAGGGCATTCCGAGGATGATTCCATACTGAGGAGCGTGAATAACATCAAAGGTTACCAACTCAACGTGTTTAGTGTCATAAGTTTGTCCATCACAAGTTATTGACAAGGGCAGGGTCTGTAGAGTCACTGGACCTCCAGTTAGGAGCTTGCCATCTCTGGTCTTCACTAACCCTGGTGTTTTCTTTTTCTCACACAGGATCCCCCATGCTTCCACCAATTGAGTGTCTATGAAATTCTCAGTAGCCCCTGAGTCCACTAAAGCTTCTCTTAGGTAGGTGTGTTCTTCTAATTGAATTTCTAGATCCAATTTCAAATACCGTGATTTTCTTAATGGTTGTGTCTCTTCCTGAGAAGGGTCTGTGGTAACTCCTAAGACTAACCCTTCCTTGCACTCTGGGGATTTTAGTTTTGTCACAACCTTTTTGGCAACAGCCAATTTGCTCTTTGGTTTTACTGGACACTCTTTAACAAAATGACCTACCTGGCCACAATACAAGCATTGTCTCATTTTTCGGGGTTGGGTCTTTCTCTGCAGTCGTTAAGGACCGCCTGATAGTTCCAATTTCCATTGGTTCCTCATTGTTCTCTTTCTGAACATGTGATTCTCTGTTATCATGAATACGCCAGGAATATTTCTCAGTTTTTTTGCGTGTTCCCCTTCGTTCTGCAAGACAATGATCCAGTCTCAAAACAAGGTTTTAGTAGATCTTGACAATCAGTAGGCTGCTGGTCTATCTGAGCAAGAATGTCTTTTAACTCGTCCTTATAGAACAAGGATGCTTGCTTTTCTTCAGGCTAGGATGTTTCGGCTACCAGCCAATTAAAATTAGCTAAGTAAGAAACTAGATCCTGGTTACCTTGTCGCAAGTCTTATAGTTCACGATCTGCCGACAATGTCACAGTTCTACGATCAAACATTCGTTCAAACTCACGGACAAAATTTCTCCAGTTATAGAGCAAAGAACTGTCTTTACGCACAAGAGGAATTGCCCAGGTTGCTGTGTCTCCAGTCAGATAAGATAGCAAGAAGGCCACCCTGGATTGGGCATAAGGGAAAACACTTGATCGACAGGTAAAGTGCAATTCTACTTGCATCAAAAAGGATTGCGCTTTCAAAGGATCACCTGAGAATCGTTCTGGAGGAGCCAGAGGAATGGCTGAGGGAACGTTGAGAGAAATGTTAGTTGGAGGACTAACCTCTTGTACCTTGAGGAGGAGGACCATGCCAACCCGCACCCAAAGGACCTTGCTCCATCTTTCCCACTCTTTCCTGCAAACGACTCACTCTCTCAGCTAGGGTGGCTGCTAGATCCTTTGATGACACTACCTCTGCTTGGAGCTGCGTGATCACTTTGACCAGCTCATCCAATGTGTCCATGCTGGGAACACACGCAAACCAGGAGGATAATAAATTAGTGGGCTCACTATTCTGACAGGGAGACCAGATCCTCGGGGTCTGCGCAGCTTCCCAACATGTCCACCACTAGACAGCTCCAAGACTCTGACTCCAAGAGGGGAAAAGGGAATTAGGAAGGGAACAGCTGGGAAGGAGACCTGTAGGAAGCAAAAGATTAAACAACACAATATAAAGATATAATCACATTGAGGTTCATAAAAACTCTCTGTTGAATCTAGGGTTCAATGATACTCTGAACATGAAATAACACTCTGTTGAGTATAGAGTTCAATGATACTCGGAACATGAAATAACCCTTTGTTGAATCTAGAGTTCAATGCTACTTGAAACATGAAGTAACACTCTGTTGAATCTAGAGTTCAATGGTACTCAGAACATGAAGTAACACTGTTGAATCTAGAGTTCAATGATACTCGGAACATGAAGTAACACTCTGTTGAATCTAGAGTTCAATAGTACTCGGAACATGAAGTAACACTCTGTTGAATCCAAAGTTCAATGATACTCGGAACATGAATTAACACTTAGACTGAGAAAACATGAAAGGCCTAGCACTAGACTCTAACTAGGCCTCATGAAATCTAGGTACCTGCAAAGGAATCAAGAATGGTTGATACAGTGTTTCATATGGAATTTTCATGAGTTGTAACATACTGTCTAGGAATACAAGAACCTTCTAAAACAATGTCCCAGAACAAACACTGCCTCATTACATGAGGACCAAAGGCAATCCAAACATTCCCTGGAAAACAACAGGAATTGTACTAAGGACTTAACATGCACATATAATGTAACATCTTGAATTTAACACCTCTGCAGAAAATCCAACGGCCCTGGATAATTTTGTGCACTTCAGGAAACACTACACATCAAAGTTGTGATTGCCATAAAATGATCGCACACATTGTAAGCGATCTGAACATCAAGTTTTAAATGCGGGAAATGAATCACGCACACTGCCGATTCTCACAAGTACATGCTAATGCCATGAAATGATTGCGCATACTGTAGTAGTAATCTTTATTGTTTAGTTAATGAAAATCATAACAATCAATGCATTGTATACAATATATAAAATTCTATAAAAGAAGGACAAACAAAAGAAGAACATTTTTATAAAATCTTTGAAATAAATATACAACTAAAGTGCGATGAGCCAAGATTTTTTATTTGTTTTACATTTTTGATAGCTTACAATTCTAAAGCAGTCGAGGGGCAGAGTGACTATTAAACTAACTTTGCAGACACTTGATGCCCGTGGTGCGGTTGATGTTACATGCTAACTCAATGTGTACAGCCTAAGAACCTGCTGTTGCACCTATGGGCTTCTCTTTTACTTTTTTAACAGAGTTGTCTTAAAATGTGTCCTGCCACGTGCTATAACATTGTCAAAACTTCAATACACGACTAATAAAATAAATAAACACTTAAAAGTGAGCCAAATGTCAGCTAAGGTGTGTCCTAAATAGTAAGTTTACGCTTGCGGTGTGGACAGTCAAAAATTTGATGAATCTGCAGATTGACTGCGGATCGTGAGGGACAAACATTGACATCACTGCTGGCCGACAGGAACGAGTTCCATTCCTCTCGAATACTGGTTTTAACAGTTGTTGTCGTGCTTCCTTTAAGGACAGGCAAATACAAATCAGATGGACCATGTCTTCCTTGGGACCTTTACATACCCTACAGGAAGATTCTTCTCCATTCTTCCAAGACGGTTGGTCCGTTCTGGATGGTAGAGCACCTAGACGAAGAGCCAGCAAACGACACTTGATATGTAGTGCGAAAGTTTAAATCAGATATTGTGATAGCGCCAAGGTGGTATAAGTGTGCATAAGAAGCCAGGCGTGCGAGCGTTGTGCAAATTTAGATTTATCAGCTAGAAAGGACTGCAATCCCATTTCCTTTTTTAGCCCTCGACACAACAGTGGATATGAAATGTTGGAGTGCCACAGGTGCATCATTTCTGTCTCTTGCAGAGAATTATACAGATACCTTTTATATACTGATTTTGGATTGTTGCTCACTGAATACCATAAAGCCATGACTTGGGGGCTGGTCATATTTTTTCTTATTTTGTACCAGGACATTATTGTATGCACTTTCCTGCCCAACTGCTGTTGTATGAGGCCAAGTTCTAGCCTGACCTGTGCAGGAGAAGCAGAGCCAGGAAGTTTAAAGACCTGCTTATAATTTTTTATTTGTTGTTGCTCCAGTAGCAGGGCGTCTTTCCCATATAAAGCTTCACTTCCAGATGTAGTGGCTGGGTAACGTTAAAGCTTTGCACTTCTGTGCAATGTAGCGCTTCTGCGGCGCGAGATTGGCCTTGTTATCAATAATGATGCCAAGGTATTTATAGCAGCGAGTTGTTTCGAGGGTAATGCCATTCAACTTTATATTGTTAGCTAGATTCAGAGGACATCCCATGGACATGGTTTTGGTCTTTGAGGTGTTAACTTCTAATTTGTTTGTCTTTGCGTATTCACCTAAAGTAGTGACCAACCGCTGCAGCCCTATTTTCTTGTGGCTTAGCAGAACAATATCGTCAGCGAATGAAAGGTGTGATAGGGTCAAACTTTCCATCCTTGGAGAGTGCGAGTTGGTTGCATCCAGCTTCAAGGAGAGATCTGCTGTGAAAAGGTTGAAGAGGTGCGGGGCCATAACACAGCCCTGTTTTAGTCCTATATTTGTCAGCATCCTCCTAGAAATTTTTGAGCCATCTGCTACCTTGACCTGTACCCAAGTTTTATCGTATAGCATTTCTATGCATCTGAGAGTACGCTCTTGCAGGCCCCACCTTCGCAATTTGCTCCAGAGAAGTGCCCTATCAACTCGGTCTAAAGCACTTTTGAAGTCCACGAAACATAAATATAGTTTTTTCTTTAAGCATTTTGCTCGGTTGGCAATGTCTCCTAGTGTAAGAATGTTAATCACTGTACCATATCCCTTCCAAAAACCAGTTTGATTCAAAGGAACCAGGTTATTTGAGTTTGACCAATTGAGCAGGTCGGCCAGGACTAAGGTGGCGAATTATTTGGCCTCGCTGTCAATTAACGCTATCAATCTGTAACTGGCTGGGTTTGCTCTACAACCCCCCCTTGTATATTGGGTTAATGATGGATCCTCTCCAACTTTCTGGAATGATTGTGTTACACTCAACTTCAGTATACAGGATTGACAGTGTTGTTGACCAATATTCAGGGTCAGCCTTAAAGACAGCTTGCGCAAGACCATTAGGACCCTGGGCCCCGTCCCTGCGACCCTTCCTGATGGCTAGGGTGACGTTCTTGGTGCTAAACCCTGTCCCGCTCTGACTGACATCTGTGAGTTTTTTTAACTCCTTCAGAGGCTGATTTACTTTAGATGAGGGTGGTTTAAAGAAAATGTTGGCAAGGTATTCCACCCATTTCCCTTCTGGGAATGATGTAAAGTTTATTATTCTTACCTGCCGGCCGATTCCATTCACTGTTGTTCAAAAGGCCCTTGAATTAGCCTTCCTTGAATTATGAAGTAATTTGAGCCAGAAGTCGTCTTCCTTTTTGGTTCGCATTTGCCATACCTGATTCTTGTAATTTTTCCGTAGGGTTTTTATTTGGGCGCATTGGGTTACTGTGGGAGAGCTAACTTTTATTAGTCTAAGGTTGCACCTCAATTCCTTCCTTAGTTCTAAATTTTTTCCGGTAGGTTTGAAGACTTTGCCTGATTATTATGTGGCAATTGACGCCTGGCGAGGCCAAGAGAGGGTACTGACTGAAGAAAAGTGGCCCACGCTTCCACTGTTGGTAGGTCCTGGTATATTGCCAAATGAAACAAAGATTTTATGTTTTTACACAGCCTTGGTAATGAAGACTCCGACCAGATCAGCCTGTTTAGGTTGATAGATGTTATTGTCCCTAGTTCCTTTATAGATGGAAGAAGGCACAGAGCATTCCAAACGAGCTCTATGTGCTGAAATGAGTGGTCACTATGGAGAGTAGGTTTATTTTAAATTTGCTAACATGAGCTAGCAAAGGAAGTGACACGGCCATATAGTCTATTATTGTCGCAGACTTTGCGCTATGATGAGTGAAGCTTGGCGGGATGCCATCGTTGATCCTGCCATTTAGTACCCTCATACTCATGTGCTCTAGTGCCTCTACCAATTGTTTACCCTTTGTGGCCAGTCTTTTCTGCGCTAGCAATGTTTGCAGCGGCACTGACCATATGGCATTTTCAGCTGCCAGTTGCTCATCTGGTTCTGGAGTGTGCATTAAGTTAGCATTGAAGTCGCCTGTCACTAATATGTCCCATGCTGGATTAGCGCATCTTATCTCTTCCACCCTATTCAATAATTCATCAAAGAGCAGTACTTTCCGATTTTTCCGCGGATGGGCATAGACATTAAAAATGACTAGCGGGGCGTGCTGATTATTACTAAAGGTGATTTCAATGGCCTGCAAGTCGGTCTTTGAGAAAACCAACTGCTCTGTTGAAACAAGAAGTGCTGTTGAAATGTATGTGGCTAAACCACCGCTTGGCCTACCTGATTTCTTTAATTTTTTGGCACTAATGTGGTGTAGCGAGTAGCCTCCTAATTTGATTGGGTCCTCCAGCCACGTTTCTTGTAGTAGGATTATGGAATAATTGCAACTAGTTATTGCTGTGAACCCGTATGCTATGATAGTTTTTGCACCGGCGATGTTCCAGGACATTATGGTAACAGCCAAACTTTGATCTGTGTTTACTGCATTTTATGCGCTAGGTCAATAGTTTTTTCTCGAATTTAAAGTGTGAGCCATCCATCTCCATTCATCTTGCTCTCCCTTCAGTACCGTTGGGGGGCCACTGTTGGTTTTTCAGTTGGGTACCTTCCATTTAAACTGCCTTTGTTCCAGTTCCCCGGATTCCGGGCCCCCTACGAATTCAATGGCCATTGGCAATTTTTCTCTAGAATTTAACAATAGGGGAAAGGGATAGCGTTGACTGGATGGTTCTGATAACCGTATGCCCCAAATTTCGAATTGCTGTTTGACTGCCATAATTAATGTAGCAATATCACTTGTTCTCCGCATTGTTAGAGTTTGCTCCAGCCCATTTTGAGCGCTGCCAGAGAGGAATTTCACCGATGTCAAGTCTGCGGATACGATTTTCTTAGTTGATGGGAACTCGGCGAGAAGCCTCAGAATGTTACCCCTATTTAAGCTGTCTTGATGGCCTCGTGATTTATATTGCAGGGTAAAAAGGATCTGCCTTAACTCACAATCATTCTCGGTGGCCTGAGTGGATTATAATTGATGGGGGTGATCGGTGTTTCTCTGTGTTGATGGCCTTCTCAACTGGCCCCCCTCCGACTGACTACTATATGGTACCCTTTCTGACATGGGTGTTTGTTTGATTAAGGAAACTTCGTTTAAGAAATTGGTTGCCGAGGTTTGGCTAATATGAGACGTAACTTTAGTTTTTATTAGCCCTTGATTGTTTGTGATTGTAACCACCCTAGAGGGGTGGCTGTGACTTGGGCTCGTTGTCTGGAGCTCTTCGCTGCTGATGTTACTAATGCCGGATTGCAAGCCGTATGCTTAGAGTGAGAGTTTATGAGTCTGACTTATCGACTGTGCTTTTGCCTCATCAGTATTTTTTCTTGAAAGTAGTTTTTAATTTGGTCGATTGCCCGACATTGTATCTGGGGAAATTTCTATGACTTGCGTAGCACCAGCTTGGGTGTATGATCCTTTCCATGGGTGTAACTTGAGGCTCGACATGATGCCTGCTGTGGTACCAGGGGAGGTTGCTGCGAATTGTGTGGCAGCTGCATGCGAAGTGGTGGCTTGGCAAGGTGATACTTGGGGCACAAGTTGCTTCTTGTTCCTACCAAATAGAGTGGCGGCTGATGCTGATGCGTGTGGGACTTCCTTTGGTCTTAGTATTCCGGCTGCTATTGACCATGGTTGTTCATTTCTCGGTATTAGAGTGTCTGGTTGGTGTGGAGATTTTTCGCTACTCATGTGCGTTTTTTCCATTGGACACCTCTGTCGGGGTGCCTGGTCCAGAACTTCCCTCACCCTCAACTCCAAGGCATGCGGGTTAGACTGAAATTGTACTGTTGACTGAGACATTTTGTGTACAGCTGACTTTGGTGAAGCGGCAGTTGGTGACGGACCTAAACCATTGACTGCCCCATCCCTTGTGGCTTTTCTGTAATTTGGGGCCTTCTGATTCCCCGAAGACCCAGAGTCTTGGGTTTGTGGTTTATGGAACATAGAAAATATTGGGTAAAGATTATCATTAGCTGCTTTGGCACCTGTTTGTTTCCTTGCCTTCCTGGCTCGCTTTTTTTGTCTCTTAGGGGTTTCGGTTTTCGAGCTGGGCGCACGTTAGTACACTCAGAATTAGTGGGCACTATTTCTTTCAGCTGTGACGATTCATCCTTACTAATTGAGTATATACCCTGGGTATTTGCCTCTTTTTTTGTAGGACTACTTGCGCCAAACCTGGTGTCTTTTGAAGTCTGACTATATCACCTGAATCGTGGTTTGTAGTATTGAAAGTTGCTTCATCGATATTGCTTGTTTTAACTTTCTGCAGTATCTCTGTTAAAATAGTTGGTAATATGCTTAGTTTATCTATTACTGGGCCACAGTTGCAAAAGGCTTGCTGTTGACTAGATATTTGCTCCAATGGCCGAATGGCCAGCAGATCCAGCTTATGATTGATGTCGGCGATGTGTATTGCCATAACCTTCATTAGGTCCATTTGTAAGTCAAGCTTATCCGATTGCATGTTAAGAGCCGTCGTTGAAGTGTGTAGAGCATTTAACAGTGAGGCATGTAATCAAGTGAGATCTTCCATTTCGCTGCTCGGGTAACCTGCATGAGATGAACTTTTGGAAAAACTTTTTATCTTCTCTATTGATAGTCTCCAGGGGAGAAATAGTCAGGATGCTTCTTGCCATTGCTACGACGTCATGTTGTGGTTTGCTAATGCCACTTGAAATTTCCATAATTGAGTTAGGCGGCCTTTCTTGTTGCGGTATAGAGGAACTGTATTCGGTGCTACCCACCAGTAGCAGTTTGTCTAAATACTGATCTTTAGGATTCATTAGGTCAAGGTTTTTTAGGTCCAATGCTTCACCTAGGTCTTTGTTGTTTGTTATTGAGAGTGACTGCAACCAAGAGTCTTCCATTATTCCTGTAGCTACTTCAAAGCCCATATCCAGTCTCTCATTGCTCCCCTGGGTATTAAGATTTGACCGTGAGATGGGGGTCGATTGTTGGCACATTCCCTCATGCACGATGTCGCTGTGTACCTCTATCGAGATACCTGTGGAGAGTAAAAGCTCTGTGTTACCAGGATTAACAGATGCGCCATGCTGTTGGTCACATTGAGAAGATTCCCTCTCTTGAACACGAACCTGAGCCGTGGTCACAATACTGCCAACCTGCAGATTTTTACGCACTGTTGGGCTGCTAGTGACCCTCAAGATGTTTGGTCGTTCATGAGCTGTGCAGTCATTATGTACTTCAGGGGCCAGACGCTTTGAATTTTCCTGGACGGGTAAATTGGCCCCTAATTGTTGAGTTGGGTTTGTTGGCACCTCAAGCCTCAACTGCCCAGTGGCCATTGGCTGTGGAACCAAAGGGGTCGGAAGGCCCACGTCGGTGTCAAGATTTGAGAAGAAGGCTTCAGCTGGATCTTTTAGAAAGGTAGACTTGTTGGAAAAACCTGTTTTCTTGAGGTAGACCTGCAAGGGAGTAAGGGGCGGTGCCTGCTGATCCGACCTACTACTTTGCGGGCTCTGTGCGGAGCAATTTTCCTTCCTTTGCGCCCCCCTTTGAGGTCTTGAAGTTTTGATTTTACCCTTTGTTGGCAGCCTGAGGCATCCTGATCTCATGGCTGCGTTCTCTTAGCCCAGATTTCTGCGGGAGGAACTCAATTTACTTGAGACAGATGGACTAGCGTTGATGACCTGAGATGCTCGGTGAGCGGGGCGCCCGGGACTCTCACAAGCCGCACCCGGACCTGGAAGGGCCACTTCCGTGTGGCCCCGGTGCGCTCTCTCTGCTGCAGTTTACTAAGACTAAAGCGCTCACCCTGGCTGGAGGGAGATGGATGGATCCTTGGCCCAAAGCCTCCTGCCGAATGTTGGTAGGTAAGGTGATGCAGCAGCTAGTGACACCTCAAGAGTTGGACTCCTCAGGAACGAGGGGTTGTCAAGGGTTTGTCGATATTATGTGCTATTGGTGAGCAGGGCACACAGGGCACCCACAGGCTGCACCCAGACCTAGCTGGGCCGCTTCCGTGCTGCCCTGGTGCACTCACTCCGTGGCCGCTAACTAACACGGCCACGCTCACCCGGCGCTCTCCTGGCCAGCAGTGCAGTTTGAAGGATTCTTGACACAGGTTTCCTTTTTTTGATTGTTTGATTGCTGAAAAATGGTTTACGATAGCATAGAGTTGGCTGGATGGGCGCGAGCCAGGCGAGAGGAGTGTGAGTGAGGGGAGGGTGGGGGGAGGGAAGAGGAGAGGAGGACCCTGGAGGAGAGGGAGACGAGGCTAGAGGGAGAAGACCACAAGGCGATGGTGATGGGGCCCCAGGCAGGTGGTATGGGGAGACCGGCGCTGGGAGTAGGGGTGCCCAGAGGCAGCGGGAACGCACAGCTGCACTGCCAATCCCCACCACACTTTCGGCGCCCTCCAGAACCCGGCGTCACCCCTCACCAACCGGCCACCAACCTCTGACCACCACCCCGCACGCCTCACTGTTCCTCACCAAGCCCCAGCCCCTCACAGGAACTACCAAGGCCCCCTGTCCCCACAATGCCTCAACCCTCCTACCCCACTCACCGTTGTACGCCTGGGCCCACCAAGAGTCCCACTGGATTCCGGTCCTGCCGGTCCACTGCCTGGCTCCTGAGTGGCCCAGGTGGCATCGGGGTTCTCCCCTCCTGGTTAAACTGGCTTGCCTGCCACAACCGGCGTGAGCCTCATGTGCCTCGCGTTGCTGCGGGCAGGCGGAGGGAGCACCGGCCTCAACGGTTCCCTTCCCCCTCCGCACCTGCACCCTCGGGAAAAATCGCTCTCTCCGGGCTCTTACTGCCACCTCCTGCTGCCCTGGCCCGGAGCTGGCACTCCCGCTGCTGGCGCTCCCGCTGCACCGGCCCTGGCGCTCGGGCCGCAGTGCCTCGGGGCTTTAGGGCAACAGACGGGGCTTTGGCGTTTCGGGAGGACAGACGCGCTGGAACGCAACTCCCCCTCCTTCCTTCTCCTTCCGTTTCCTCTTCCAGTTCAGGGGACGGGGCAATGTAACTGAACCACATACAGCTCCTGTTTTCTGTTATTATGCAGTGTGCATTACCTCAGTATTCTTTTCTACACTGTAAGCGATCTGAACATCAAGCTTTAAATGCGGGAAATGAATTGCGCGTCTTGCCGATTCGAATGTCACCATGCAAATGCCAAGAAATGGTTGCGCACAATGAATAGGAAGAGTTAAATGCAAGGAAGGAATTGCGCATCTTGCTGATTCGAATGTCACCATGCAAATGTCAAGAAATGGTTACGCACAATGAACATCAAGAGTTAAATGCAAGGAATGAATCGCGTGTCTTGCCGATTCGAATGTCACCATGCAAATGTCAAGAAATTGTTGCGCACAATGAATATCAAGAGTTAAATGCAAGGAATGAATTGCGCGTCTTGCCGTTTCGAATGTCACCATGCAAATGTCAAGAAATGGTAGTGCACCATGAATATCAAGAGTTAAATGCACGGAATGAATCACGCGTCTTGCCGATTCGAATGTCAATATGCAAATGTCTAGAAATGGTCGCACACACTGTTGCCGACCCGAATCTCAAAAGTCAAATGCAAGAATGAATTGCGCGTCTTGCCGATTCAAATATCAACATGTAAATGCCAGAAAACCAAGAGCACATTCACATGCACAAAGAAAAATCTTCCAACATGAAAACTAGGCCCAAAAACTCAAATGCCTTTGAAAACGGGATCGGGGGCCCAGCCCGACCTCCGTCTTACCGCCCTGATCATGGATCACCAATACAATGAAGGGCAAAGGCCTGGAACATCAAGGTAGGCCTCCAGAACAGGAGCTCAGGAAATTGCTGCTGCTCTGCACCAGGACCTCTGAATAGTGAGCACGTGGAGCTGGGCTGGCTCCCTTACATAGTCTGGCCCAACCACAAACTACACCCAGTCAGGCTGCAGAGAAAGCTTCTAGAAAGCCCTGGAAAGGGACCACACCCTGAAACACTCTGAAAGCCTGCAGCAATACATTGCAAATGAACAGTATTTACAAGCACCTTGAATATAAGTCTTCAGGATTTAACTCTACAATGCAAAAGGTTAAACAACAGCATATCAACATAATGCATGAATTACGTTATCTCATATGTGCTGGGTTTTTGCATTCCAGTCGCCCATAGAGCGTGCACTGCCCTGATGTTGGCAGGTCATTAGCCATGACAGGTTGGGGTAACCAGAGTCACCTGCAAATATCGAGGGGTATCTGTTAGACATACACAACCCCTTAGGGACTGTCCCATACCCAGACACCTATTCAAACTGTGTGGGGACCTTGGGCTCACCTATTAGCCACACACAGTGCCTCTGGAGTTGCCCCATCAAAAAGGGATGCAGCTATTCCTCAAAATGTAAGCGTCATGCACAGAGCCAGGATACTTGCCATTCACATGTGAGATGTACTGGTCTGCCAAACACACCATAGGCACATTCATTGAATGGTAGCTTTTACGGTTTCTGTACACCTGTTCATTCCTGCGGGGTGGGACAAATGCCACATGTGTACAATCAATGGCACCAATGATGTTGGGGATATGTCCCAGGGCATAGAAGTCACCTTTCACTGTGGGCAAATCCTCCACCTGAGAGAAAACAATGTAGCCGCGCATGTGTTTCAGCAGGGCAGACAACACTCTCGTCAACACGTTGGAGAACATTGGCTGAGACATCCCTGATGCCATGGCCACTGTTATTTGAAAGGAACCACTGGCCAGGAAATGGAGCACTGACAGGACCTGCACTAGAAGGGGGATTCCTGTGGGATGGCGGATAGCTGCATCAGGTCAGGCTCCAACTGGCAAACAGTTCATAGATTGTGGAACGATCAAGACTGTAGGTGATAATGATGTGTCTGTGTTCGATTGTTGACAGGTCCACAAGGGCTATGTACACCGGAGGAGGATGCCATCTCATCATCTGCCCCAGCGGACATGCCCTATGGAGGATAATGGTGAGCAGAGGGTCGTATACCATATAGGTTGCACAAGAGTGTTTTGCACTATTGTGATTTAGTCGGTGTGTGGCGCTATCTGTCCGTATTCCTGCCCAAATGTGCTGTGACGCAGTTAGGTGCCCTGCCAGGTGCCCCCCTGAAATGGCAACTGCCTGACCTGTAAGGAGGGACAAGGGGAAATGAGGTAACTGTGCTGGCGTTGTGCAGCGTTGCGGTAGGCAGTCGCATTGGTTATCATTGGGCCCTATGGGTTCCAGGAGCCAATGACGATGTACACCGGCGGTGACGGTACGCACCGCCGTGGACGTGACCGCCATTTTCTATCTGTGCACTCATTTGATACCTGACCTTCAACAGGAGAGGACCTACACTGCAAGTGCTAATGTGACCTGAGTCTGGAAGCGACAATGGCTACAGTGTCTGGCGAAAGGGCCCTGCCTTCACCGAGGAGGAGTTGGACAAACTGGTGGATGGGGTCCTCCCCCAGTAGACGCTACTCTACGGTCCTCCAGACAAACAAGTGAGTACACTGTGAGCATGATGAATGGGAAATTAATGTAGGGAGTGGCCTAGATGGAAGATCCATGTGGGGGGGGGCTGTGGCCTGCATGTGAGGATGGTCAGTGTATGTGTTTCAGGGCATGGGTGGGAAGTTGTGGCCTATGATTAGGAAGAACCGGACGGGGGAGTAAATTCCATTCTTACTTTACCTTTCCTGTAGGTCATCGCCCACCAGAAGAAGGGTATTTGGCGTGCCATTGCCAAGGAAGTGCGGACTCTGGGGGCCTATCATAGACGGAGCACCCACTGACACAAAAGATGGGAGGACCTGCGCCGCTGGAGCAAGAAGACGGCGGAGGCCCAGCTGGGGATGGCCTCCCAACGTGGAAGGGGTGCCCATCGCACCATGACCCCCCTGATGTTCCGGATCCTGGCTGTGGCATATCTGGAGTTGGATGGGTGCTTGAGGGCATCACAGCAGCCACAAGGGGGTGAGTACAGTCTCATTCGTCTCACTCTGCGTGCTTTACAAGGTGTCTGGGTGGGGGATGTGGGCTGTGGGTTCCCCTCGGCCAGGGCGAACTTGGTAGGCTAGGTCCCTTGTTAGGCAGGCTCTGTGGCACTCCAACCCCAATGGTGGTAGCGGCCATCTACAACTATTCAGGCTCCTGTGGGTTCCAGGTGTTTAGCAAACGGGGTTAGGCATAGTCCCCTATGGGCAGGTGATTTTCCTAAGAACTGTTAGTGCATGGCCTAGTGCATAGGGCTGCTCCCTGTGTGTTGTGTCCGCTAACGGTAGTGGAGTTGCTGGCATTGACCATGTGTCTCCTCTGTCTTTCCCCACTTTTTGTTTTGTCACCCTGTCCTTGTGTGCATTATCATCATCTGGCACAGGAGCAGTGGCCCTGGAGCAGGAGGGAGCTGCAACCCGCATGGCCCAGGAGGGTGAATGTACAGAGTCTGAAGGCACCAGTGGGTTGGAGGGCGAGGGCAGATCCACGATGGGGACAGGAGGGGACACCAGCGACAGCGACTCCTCCTCTGATGGGAACTCCCTTGCGGTGGCGGGCACATCTATGCCCACCGCAACAACAGGTACAGCCGCCACCCCCCTACCAGCACCGCCCTCCCAGCAGCCCCTCAGCGTGTTTCCCATGCCCGCTCACCCAGGAGGGTGGGCATCTCCTTCGCCCCAGGCACCTCAGGCCCTGCCCCAGTCAGCCCTGCTGTCCTCAGTGAGGAGGCTATTGACCTCCTGAGATCCCTCGCAGTTGGGCAGTCAAGCATATTGAATGCCATGCAGGGTGTTGAGAGGTATTTGCAGCAAACAAATACATACCTGGAGGGCATTCATTCTGGCTTGGCAGCCCAACGGAGAGCATTTCAGGCTCTGGCCTCAGCACTGATGGCAGTCATTGTCCCTGTGTCCAGCCTCCCCCCTCCAACCTCAACTACCCGACCCAGTCCCCTCTACCTCAGCCTATCCCAAGCACACCATCAGATCAGCATGCACACACATCAACACACAAAAGTGGCTCAGGCAAACATAAGCACCACACATCCCACAGGCACTCACACAAGCACCATACCCATGCAGACACAACATCCACTTCCTCCGCTGTGTCCCCTTCCTCCACATCATCCACCTCCCTCCCAGTCTCGTCTCCACTCACACCTGCATGCACTACATCCTCAGCCACTACCTCCATCACCAGCACGCCCATCACCACACACGGCTCACGTGCAATCACCACCCCCACTACCATTCACACATCCCCTGTGTCCTCTCCCAGTGTGTCTGTGAGCTCTCCTCCCTAAGTACACAAACGCCGGCACTCACCCACTCCACGGCCATCCACCTCACAACAGCCTCCAGCCCATGCACCTTCACCAAAACTCAGCAGATGTACACCCCCTACAACCACTACCTCTTCCTCCACTCCCAAACCCCCTCCAGCTTCCCGTCCCAGTGTGTCTAAAAACTTTTCCTAGCTACCATTGACCTCTTCCTTACATCTCCCCCCCGTCCTTCCCCTAGGACCAGGATGTCTAGATCCCAGTCCAGCACCTCAGCCACCAAATCCTCATCCAGTGTGGCCCCTGCAATTCCGGGAACATCGAAGGGGACACCCATCAGGGCTGCCAGTGTGCCACCTAGTGAAGCCAAGGACCACCCTATTCCACCACCTGCCAAGGTAAAGAAGGGGTCAGCATGCTGAAGAAAAAAGCCGCACCAACCACCCAGCGAGGCCTCTTCTAGAACCAAAAAGGACAGTGCCAAGGTCCCAGCAGCAACTTCCAAGGTGGGGAAGGGACACAAGAGCAAAGGGAAGTCAGCTCAGGGCACGGAGCCTCTGGGCGAGGGACTGGTGTCACCCCTTTTGCATGACAGACCAGCAACCTGTACGGTGGTGGGCACCGCCGCAACGCCCGCCATCTGCACCGCCACTTGCATGTCTGCTGCCTCTACTACAGTCACCAGCATCATCCCCAGTGGGCATACCTTCCGAGGCTGGAGTCTCCCTCACAAGTGCAGACATCTACACCACCGGCAGCATCTCCGACACAGACACTGCTGCAGCCACCGCCCCCTGCCCGCGATGTGTCCAGCCAGTGCCAGTACAGTGGACATCAGCAGCATCCCCAGTGGGCAGGCTTTCGAGGCAGCAGGAGACGTCCTGGACCCTGCACACACTACATGAGGCACCACCACCAGCACTGGCACTACCAGCAGTTTGCAGCCTTAGTCGTCGCAAGGAGGAGTGTGGCTCTTCCTCCATGGAGTATCATGCTACCTGTTACTGGTAAATCTCGTGGCTCAGACTCCCATGTGAGGGAATGGGAACTGCCACACTACTGTGTGCAGCATCACTGGGGACCATGCCCCCTCCAGAACCAGTGGAGAACAGCATCCACTACCCCAGTCCTTGGCAGGATGAAGCACTCCGGGCACCATGCCCCCTCCAGAACCAGTGGAGAACAGCATCCACTCCCCCAGTCCTTGGCAGTACGAAGCACTCTAGGCACCATGCCCCCTCCAGAACCAGTAGAGAACAGCATCCACTCCCCCAGTCCTTGGCAGGATGAAGCACTCTGGACACTATGCCCCCTCCAGAACCAGTGGAGAACAGCATCCACTTCCTCAGTCCTTGGCTGGATGAAGCACTCTGGGCACCATGCCCTCTCCAGAACCAGTGGAGAACAGCATCCTCTAGAGAGACTGTGGCGTTGTACTCCCCAGGACCAAGCAGTGGGCAAACCCCCCACTTTAGAGACTGTGGCTTTGTACTCCCCAGGACCAGCAGTGGGCAAACCACCCACTTTAGAGTCTGTGGCATTGAACTCCCCAGGACCAAGCAGTGGGCAAACCACCCACTTGAGAGACTGTGTCTTTGTACTCCCCAGGACCAGGCAGTGGGCAAACCACCCACTTGAGAGACTGAGCCTTTGTACTCCCCAAGACCAGGCAATGGGCAAACCACCCACTTGAGAGACTGTGGCTTTGTACTCCCCAGGACCAAGCAGTGGGCAAACGACCCACTTGAGAGACTGTGGCTTTGTACTCCCCAGGACCAAGTAGTGGACAAACCACCCACTTGAGAGACTGTGGCTCTGTACTCCCCAGGACCAGGCAGTGGGCAAACCACCCACTTGAGAGACTGTGGGTGTGCACTCCCCAGGACCAAGCAGTGGACATGGAGCTCCCTCAAGGAGCAGTGGCTTCATCCCATCATCCGGCTGAGGTGCCCCCCTCCCATTCCCCCTGAGGTGCCTATGTTTTTTTCGACCTGATGCCCCTGCAGTGTTCTCTCCATTTGAGGCAGGTGTCATCTGTGGGCTTCACCCATGCTTTTTGGGACCACTGGTCCACAGACATTTAATGGGACAGTATACAGACTTGTGTACTTGCTGTAAATATTTGTATATACTGATGATTTAAAGTTATCTTGGCCTATCTGAATGACCGATTATTACACTCATTAAACTCATTTCATTTGGTCCTTGCGTTCATCCAGGGGGTGACGGGGTGCATCTGTGATGTTATTGGATGTGTGTGTGTGTATGTTGTTGTGGTGGGGGTGGGGGTGTTGCGTGTTGCGTGTTGCGTGTGTGTGTCACTCTCTTTTTCCTCCCCCCTCCCCTGTGTGCTAGGTGCAGTACTCACCGTTGTCGTCGCCGCCGTCTTTGATGTTCCAGGTAGATGAGGAGGTAAACCAACATGGTCAGGACCTGTGACTCGGGCTCCATGGCGTCCTGGTTCCTCGTTGGGTGTCGTGAGGTGAGTGGTTTCTGTTCCAAAGACTGTTTCCGCCGTGCTTTTGATGGCGTTGGTACCGCCCCAGAAAAGCTGGCGGATTGGTGCCTTGTAATAGTGTGGGGGGTACGTTGTCTTCCAGTTACCACTGCGGTGTTTGTTTCTACCGCCATGGCGGTCGAAGTGTGAAAGTGGCTGTCTGTGTTGGCAGTTTCCGCCATGGTCGTGATTCCATTTTTTTTTACCGCCGGCCTGTTGGCGGAATTACCGCCGCTTTATCACCGACCGCCAGGGTTGTAATGAGGGCCAATATGTAGTTGCAGATTCCTTACCGACCCACCCAGACATCCACTTTGTATTTGTGTCCACTAGGTCTTTAAGATCACCTTGAGATAAAGACTCCTGTATTTAAAAGATGCCTGCTGGGTAACCCACATTAACTTAAATCTGATATATTCTGCATCAGTCAGCTAGTGCAGTCTTTTGTAGCTCCAGCCTTCTCTTGGTACGTCTCTTCAGACTGTAAATGAACCAGGCTGTTTTATTCAATATTTTCTGTAATCATTTATATGAATGATCTCATGGAGGTTATGCATTGCTTAACCTTGATTAGATGCCTGCTCTGAGTGAGATGCTCAAAGGCATGTGACAAGAAACAGGATGACATTTCTAGGTATTTGCACTTGTCATAATCCACTAGTTTATGTTCTAAATACCTTCTCATTAGAAAATCACAAAACAAGCAGTAAGGCAAACCTATCTAGATGAAGTAACCAGGCAAAATCAAATAATCCACTAAGGAATAGCTTTTACTTAAGAGTTATCAGTTTACTAGAAAAGACACCACTCATCAGGGAAAAATCCCCGCTGTTCTTCACAGATCAATGGATCTTTGACATTGGATGAGAATAATGAGAAGCTGTACATCACATTAAATTGTCATTACAACCTCAAATCTATATTCGGTCAATAATGAAAGTTTGGTATGAATTAAAGGGTCTTATTATGAAAATCTTTTAGTATTTAATCTTTATTAGAATCATCATGTGAAATTGTCAACATCAGTCACTAGTTTTGTCAATAATCAAAAGAAGTTAACAATAGATCATAATAAGCGCATTATGTATGTTCCATAACGGAAAGAATCACTATTCTAGGACTGAGAATGAAAAGGTGTCACTACGAAACCCATAAAGGGTTCTGATTCAAGAGAGAGAGCATAAGCATAAAGCTTTAGCATCAAAAATCAGTGCAGTAATTCAATAGTCAATCAAAAGCAGAACTTCTCATAAAGAGAGGTTCAAGAAACAGTACGGCCAGATTTACAGGGCCCTAACGCCTATTAGCGCCACACTACCGTAATTGTTTATAATGATAATGTGGTGTTAAAGAGGACATTCTCCTTTGCCATGTTTACAAAGTGGTGCAATGCTAGCATTGTGCTACTTTGTTACCCCTTGCACCACTTTATACTTGCACCAGGTATAATGTTTTCAAGGGGGGCTTTCCCAGGCAGGGAGGTCACTAAAAATGGCGCAGTGAAAGCTACAAGATTTCACTGCAAAATTTTTTTAATCATAATCTATGGCACTAATAAATCAAAGCGCCACAATAGTGTCATAAATTATGACACTATCGTGGAAACGAGTGCCATGGTGCGCTGTATGGTAAAGGCAGCGGAACCATGGTGTCTTTAGGTGGGGCCGGAGCAGCGCAAGAAAAGTGGTGCTTCTTTCTTGTGGATCTGGCCCAGTAGAGTCTCACACAAATGGCAAATGGTATAGTGAGAAGAGGAAAACAGAAAATATGGGTGAACTCTCTGTGTGGACAAAGTGGTAACGTACTCTAGGAACACACACTATTATAAACTACACATATTTTCAGTGTTACAGTTTGTCAGTTCTTCTTTCCTCAGCCAACCAATCATCTTTCGATGCTATCATGGGAGAAGGATCCCTCCTCTTTTTCTCACCAGGAACACAATGAACTTAAGCAGCAGTGCTGAATGAAACAATCCGCTATCAAATACAATATTCTTTGTCTTACAGATTCTCACTATTCATTCCTTTTAGAAATGCTGCTTGTGTGTTAACTTCTTCATTACCTCACTCAATAACAAATCTCCATTCATTAGTTAACAGTGATCTTTGTGTAAAGAGAAACATTTGCAGAATCAAATGAGAACTTTTATGCAAATGTCATTCATCATGAAAAACATGTCCATAGGAAATGTTGGAACACACTTTGTTCAAGTTTAGCATTATTTAGTGACGTCATCTTGTCAGATAATTTTGCTTCAACCATTCAGGCCTAGTATGAGTAAATATGGTTGCCTACTACAATTGTTTTCATTTAAACACATTTTTTTTCATTAAAGCCTACATCTTAATTCTGCACATAATCATATTATTTTTCTCAACATTGTAAAATGTGTCAGCATCTCACCCCCGATGGTTATCAAACCATCACAATTTCTTAACAAATTAATTTTTCAAAATTCACTCTCATCATTAGTTGAGTCTTTCCTCTTTCTCTTCAAACTCTCAGATTTCGGTAACCTCTGATATTCTCAACTGTTGGAATAATTTAATTCTAATTCCCTCTATATCTGTTTTTTTCTCTGCTCTTCTAACATCTGATACTTTTGTAAAACCCTAGTAAAGATAAGAAACAAACACCAACACTTAGTAGAGGCCCTAATAGGGCTTTGAACACCCTTCCTCCTGATGTTCTGAGTGAATTGCCTATAGCAGAAACCCTTTTACCTCAACTTTATAAAACACTAGGGGCCGTATTTATACTCTGGTTGCGCCGAATTTGCGTCGTTTTTTTCGACGCAAATTCGACGCTAAACTAACGCCAACTAACGCCATATTTATACTATGGCGTTAGACTCTTCGGGCGCCAAAGTGCCCGGAGTGTGCGTCATTTTTTAGCGTGAACCCCTTCCTTGCGTTAATGATATGCAAGGGAGGCGTTCCCGTCTTAAAAAATGACTCCCAGGCCTTTACGTGGTATTTATACTCCCGGGCAAAAATGACGCCCGGGAGTGGGCGTGGCCAAAAACGGCGCATTTGCGCCGCTTTTTAACGCCTGGGTCAGGCATGGCGTTAAGGGACAAGTGGGCTCAAAATGAGCCCAGAGTGCCCTCCCCTGCCCCCAGGGACCCCCCCTGCCACCCTTGCCCACCCCAGGAGGACACCCAAGGACGGAGGGACCCATCCCATGGACATTAAGGTAAGTTCAGGTAAGTATTTTTTTTTTTTTTTTGTGGCATAGGGGGGCCTGATTTGTGCCCCCCTACATGCCACTATGCCCAATGACCATGCCCAGGGGACAGAAGTCCCCTGGGCATGGCCATTGGGCAAGGGGGCATGACTCCTATCTTTACAATGATAGGAGTCATGTTGATGGGGGATGGGCGTCGTTAAAAAATGGGGCAAGTCGGGTTAAGACGATTTTTTCGACGCAACCTGACTTGCCCCATTTTAAGACGCCCATACGCCATTTTCCCCCTACGCCGGCGCTGTCTGGTGTACGTGGTTTTTTTCCGCGCACACCAGGCAGCGCCGGTCTGGTAGCGCCGGCTAACGCCATTCAATAAATACGGCGCCCGCATGGCGCTTCAGAATGGCGTTAGACGGCGCTAAATTTTTTGACGCTAAACTGCGTTAGCGCAGTTTTGCGTCAAAAAGTATAAATATGGCCCTAGGGGTTTCTGATGATCCCAACTCAGATTCCAGTTCAGACATTTTCTTTGTAAATTCTAACATGTTCTTGCTCTCATCCTAAATGTAAGTGTAAAAATGCTGTGATTTCAGCACCTTGTTGACTATGGTTTTCTCTGGGAGCAAAATGTCTACATCTAAGCAATTTTGTAAAACAATTGATCTGATAGCCACTAATGTGGTCAGTATGACTCTGGTGGTCTTCTGACCTCCAGGGTAAAGTGGCGGTATCACCGCCAACAGGCTAGCGGTGCATACCGCCACCTTATGACCGTGGCGGGTTTGCCCTTGGCAACCCACCACAACACCACTCATATTGCCACGGGGGTATGAACTGCCAGGCTGGAGATCTTCATCTTCGACCAAGCGGCCCCCAGAGTGCCGCCGGCAGTATTGTGACCCGGCCTACTGCCATGTTTCCGCGGCGGTAGCCCCGCCGCGCAAATCATGGTGGTAGAGCTACCGGTAACAGGGAAGTCCCTCACCCCCTCCCAGCAAGCACCTGACCCCGACCCCTCCATACAAACACAACTCCTCCACTCCCAATCCATACACTAACCCCCACCCCACAATCCAAACACTAACCACCTAATACGCGCACACACCCGCAAACACGCACACACTCACACACACAACACCCATTCATGCATCTGCAGACAGGCACACACCACACAACTGCCCCCACCCCCATAACCATACACGCATTCACTCATACATCACAACACAGATTCATACACGCATCAATACAGACATCCAAACACTCACTCAGGCATGCATACACACTGACATGCAGACACGCACTCACACATTCATTCACACACTCAGTCACGCACACACAACCCCCTCCCCCCTCTCCCCTGTCAGTCGATCACGTTACCTGGTCATCGCAGTGGTTGTGCGGTAGGGAACGGGGTCCATGGTGCTTGCTCTGCCACCAGTTCCCCTCCAACACAACACCGCCACGCTGATTACTAAGTTGTAATAGGTGTGGCGGTATTGTGTTGACGTGGCGGTGCCAGCGAAGCAACCTTCACTGCACCGCCAACCGTCATAATGACCACCTAAATCTGACTTAACAACTAATAAAGCTCCAGAAGTACTGCCTGCCAATTTGCCCTCTACCGTTGAAAGTTTTCTAATCATCTCGACATTAAAACAACTCCCACAAGTGGAATGAGTGTTCCAAATACGACTTCAACTAATTGCGTTCCATCAGTTATACTACGTGTGTGTGTATGTGATGGTGTCATTGTCAAAGCATCTGTCCTATTCCCATAATACATCTTAGGAAACAGCAAAGTTAAAAAGCAAATACTCTCCCAACCAGCTGTTAATTGAAAATAAGCATCCTGTCTACAAACAAATAAACTCCTGGAATGACTGCTTCTTTTCCTTGCAAAATTTGCCATGAACATACCATAATTTCAAATGTGTGTTCACAACTGCTAATTCCTACAGGTCTCTTTCTAAACTGACTTCTCCTTCTGTAAACACATATTTTGCCCCGTTGCTTTCCATCTAACTTTAATTTAGGATAGATAATTTTCATTCTGTGTTCATCTTCTTCGTTCTTACAGACATTTTTCAAATTGTTTTTCTCTCTGTTTTTACTTTTTACTGTGGGAAATGTGTGCCCTCCTTTCTTCTAATGCCATGATAAATGTCTTCTGTAATGGTCTCATTAGACAGGTCAAATAGTTTTTATGGGCCAGATGTAGCAAAGTCTGATTTTGCGAATCGGAAATTGCGAGTCGGTGCGACTCGCAATTTCCGATTTGCAAAATCGGATGCAGTACGGTGTCACAGACGCTATGGCGTCGCAAAGACCCACCTCATGAATATTAATGAGGTGGGTCGCATTTTGCAATCCCATAGCGAGTCCCTGCACTCACAGGGATGGTGGCCTGCTGAAGTCAGCAGACCTCCATGTCTGTAACTGCTTTTTAAATAAAGCTGTTTTTAAAAAAAATTTGCAGCCCGTTTCCTTAAAGGAAAACGAGTTGCAAAATAAAAAAAATACCGAAACCATTTGGTTTTGGTTTTTCAGAGTAGGCATCCTCTGAAAAACCCTTTTTGGCAACATTCACAAAGGGGAAGGGGTCCCGTTGGGACCCCTTCCCTTTTGCGAATGGGTAACCACTAGTGTGACACTGGTGGTAACTGCGAATTGCTTTGCAAACGCATTCGCGGTCAAAAAGCAATTTAGCATAGCGATGCTAGAAACACCCCTTCCTATTTGCGAGTCGCATTCACAATTTGCTAGTTGGTACCAACGCGCAAATTGTGAATGTGCATCGCAAAAGGCGATTTACGCAGTTTGCACCATACAAAATGCTTTCTACATCTGGCCCTATGTGCTTTAACTGTGTCTATAGGTATGGATGGTCTAAAATAATGCCAAGCTGGGTCCATTTCCTTTGCTTGTGGATGTAGATTAATGCAAAATATTACATGTAATTGCATATGATAGAGGTATGTTGTGGTATGTCACTTCCTCTACAGCTGACAAAGGTAAGTGTGCAGAGATTTATCAATTATTCACTTCTACAGCTTGTGTGTATTCTTGAACTTACCTATAATAAACATAAACATATGTTGTGCAATCTTCTTCTGTGCCATCTACAAATTATGTCTTACATTTTTCTTCATCTATTATGTGTGGTGTATAGTTGTCTGAGCAGTAAGTGTTGAGTTAGCTCTCTCTGTTTCTGTTGTGAAATGACTTTTTATTCACATTGCTGTTAATATTACTGCTACTAAAATTGTGACCCCATAATCATTTTTCATCTAGCCTGGGTTAGAAAGCACATGTTTGCCTAAAGTCAGACCGTTAAGTAAAATATTGCAGCAATTAAAGGGAATAATCCACTTCCAGACTTTTTACACTTTTTACACTAAGTAGCTTCTTGAGTTTTCTTTTCTTTTACAGTCAGTTCTTTCAGCTTTACTTACAGCAACCTTCATGTACTCATTCCTAACCCTACTCTGTCTTCTTCTGAAATATTATCCCTACTCTTCTACCGCAGCCTTAGTCCTAATTTTAACCACTAATTATTTCAAAAGCTTTTAAAATATTTTCAGTGCAAAGTCATGGAGGTTTGAATAGTTCTAAATCAATCAAATTCGAGATTGGTATATTTAGCACTTGATTCATGTAGTAAGTCCATTCAGGTGCATAATACCTCCAACAAGATACTCTCACTCTTTTTGATCTCCTTGGTGCCTGTTGATCTTTTTCCTCTGTATCACTTATACTACTTGATTGTGTCTCCTTCGCAATTGTTGTCAATAGGCATTCAACCATTCAGGATTGTACGTGACTCTTCTTGATCCCTTTACCTGCATCTTCTGGATGTCCTGGTGATGTCTCAACTGCTCTCTCAGGTTGAACTCTTGTTTCTTCTTCTTCATCAGAATCTCTAATGTCACTTTGTGTTATTAGAGGGCTTTGGATTGGTGCGACTGTCTTTGGTTCTTCATCCCTTTTTCTTGCTTGCAGTTGTATCATGTGCGATGTTGCTCCTTGCAGTTGTACAGCTCGCAGTGGTACTGCCACCAGTGCTCTTGGTTTTGGCTCAAAGAACACATCTCTTCATTTGGACTTTTTACTCTCTGTGTGTTTGATGCATGCACGCAGTTTGGTTTCCAAGTGCACTTAACAGCAATGTTCGTAATGAGTATGAACTGTGAGGGGCCTTATCATCTCAGTGCCAAACACAACTTTTGCGTGTGCTTCTTTATCAGAACTCAGTCACAGAGACTAAGGTCACAGCACTGTTTTTGATGCAGATTTGCAGTGACAGTTTCAACCTATTGAAAAACAGAATGCACCACATCAGCTTATCCCTTACAGAAATCAAGTATCATGTCATCTGTAATGTCACAAGTGCATTTTCAGGTACAGCAGGCAACACCCCATAAGGATTTCATGCAGTGATAATCCTGTCTTCCTGTCAGATGCATTTTGAAGACTCATAAAAACCAAAGGTAAAGCATCTGGCCATTTCAGTGAAGTGCATTCAGGATTTTATGGTCCCATTCAGCAGTTCAGCTATTCCTGCTTCTGTATGATAACTACCATGTAATCTCTGTTCCACTGCTAAAGCTGCACACAGCATTCTCAGGACTTAGGCCCTCATTTCAACCTCAGCGGTCTTTTCCAAAGACCGCAGAGGTTCCACCGGGCCAAGGACCGCCAGTGTTGGCGGTCCTCCGCCAACCATATTATGACTGCTGGCGACCCTCTGCCCTTTTTTGGACGGAGAGCCGCCAGCAGCCATACTGGTGGTCGGCGGTGTAGTGGAGGCTGCTCCACCGTCATCAGAACACTGCCCACTGAAATACGACTCAGTATTCGCCGTGGCATTGTTCTGGTGACGGGGTACTGGCGGCGGAGCAGCACCCATGGATCCTGTTCCCTCCGGGAGGATCACCGAAACAGGTAAGGTGATCGTTTGTTAGGGAAGGGGGTGGGTGGTGTTGTGTGGTGTGTGTGTGCATGGGGGTGTGAGTGTGTAGAGGGGGTGTGTGAGTACGTGTATGTCTGCGGGGGTGTAATGTGTGTAGGGGAAATGTTACGTGTATGTGTGTGGGCATGTATGTGCACGTGTGTGTGTGAATGGTGTGAGCGTGCGTGAAGGGGGTGTGGGAGGTATATTTGGGGGGTCTATGAGGGGTGGGGTGGGTAGGGGGTCCTACAAGACAATTCAGACAAGACAGAGGTCCTCATCCTCGGACCAACCCCCTCCGTCTGGGACAACTCCTGGTGGCCTACCACACTAGGAACCCCACCGACACCGACTGACCACGCTCGCAACCTGGGCTTCGTCCTCGACTCCTCCCTCACCATGTCTAAACAGGTCAACGCAGTTTGATCATCCTGCTACAACACACTCTGCATGCTCCGTAGGATCTACAAGTGGATCCCAACAGAAACAAGAAGAATGATGACACAGGCCCTCATCAGCAGCACATTAGACTACGGCAACGTACTCTACACAGGCATCCCAGCAAATGACCTACTATGCCTCCAACGCATCCAAAATGCCTCCGCCTGGCTGATCCTCGACGTACCCCGCCGCAGCCACATCTCCCACCACCTGAGAAACCTTCACTGGCTCCCCGTGGACAAGAGGATCACTTTCAAGCTTCTTACCCGCGCTCACAAAGAGCTCCACGACACCGGACCAGCCTACCTGAACAACAGAGTCAGCTTCTACACCCCCACCCGTCAGCTCCGTTCCGCAAACCTCACCCTAGCCGTCGTTCCCCTCATCCAACAAAAGACCTCCGGCGGCAGATCCTTCTCATACCTTGCCGCCAAAACCTGGAACACCCTTCCTACCAACCTACGACAGACCCAAGACCTACTCACCTTCAGACAATTCCTCAAGGCCTGGCTCTTCGATCAGTAACAACAGCACCCCCCCCCCCCAGTGCCTTGAAACCCTCACAGGTACGTAGAGCGCTTTTATAAATTCAATGATTGATTGATTGATTGATTGACTACCTTTGGAGGCTGGTACGAGGCTGGTACGGGGGTCGTGTGTGTTGGGGGTGGACTCAGGGGAGGTGGTAGGGTGAGACCCCAATCAGTTCCAGGGAACGAATTCCCTGGCACTGATTGTGCATACCACCATGGATTTCGTGGCGGTTGAAAACCCCACAAAATCCATGGTGGTATGCAGGCTCCTGATACCGCCGGCGGACTAGTGACCTTTGTCTCCAGCCTGGCGGTCATTACCGCCATTGCGGACGGTGCGGGACATTGGCGGTTTGGCATATGCCAAACCGCCAATGTCATAATGGGGCGGTAATGACCGCCGGCCTGTTTGCGGTCTTACCATCATTTTTGCACCTTCTGCCAGGGTCGTAATGAGGGCCTTAATTGTTAAAATGAGTCCTACGATCTGAGTCTAGGGAAACAGGTAAATTGAACCTTGGTATTAACTATCACAGCAGTTTTGCTGCAGTGAGACTGTAGTTTCTCCCTGTTGGGTAGGATTCCACCCATTGAAAGAAAATTGCCCACTATAACCAGAACATATCTCAGCCCATTACAAACATGCATCTCAGTGAAGTACATTTGCATGCTATTGAAGGGATCACCTAATCATTCTCTATGGCTCAGTGTTATTGGTGTTCTTTTCCTTATGTTCATCTGTTGGCATGTCACACATCAATGGGACAATTCTTCTGCAAGCATCCTAAATCTGGGGTAAAACTAATTCTGTCTGAATAATCTCACCATTGTACCTCTCCCTAGATGAATTGGGACATGGTAATCTAATGTCATAGGAAACAATAAACTGTCTGGCAACACTGGTCTTCCATCTGCTGAAATCCAAATATAATTTGCATTTTTCCCAGGGTTAGATCATCTCGTTTTGATCTAACCCTGCTGTTCTGCCACTGAAACATCTTCCTGAAATCTCTTGAGCTCTTCCCAGGTATCAACTGACAACAACATCTGAAAAGCAATTTTCTTTTCTGATTCATTTGTGTAAGCCCCATTAAATGTTCAGGGCACAAGTGCCTAATAATGTATACCTTCATCTGCAAATCTGTTTCAAACTATGACCAATTCATTGTCACTTCTGTGAGCTGCACACTTAACCACTGCAACCTCTGTAGGCATTTGCAATGTGTAAAGCATTTTTTATTTCCATATTCTCCATTCCGAATGGGTGTACCAGATGAGGTAATGAAACCTGTCTGTGTCCATAACTATCCAAAATCATGGGACACAACAAAGCCATATTGACTATCTGTTATTAAAGTCCCTCTCAATGGGGCTGCTAGAATCCAAGCTTTTCTAAGGGCAACCAGTACTGCAACTTGTCCTGAGGTAGCACCGTAAAGCCTTGAAGCTTCCACAACCTCTTGAATTGTACAGAAAGCATAAGCTGCTCTCAAGGTACCTTCAGTATTTCTCAGACATGAACCATCTCCAAAAGAAGGTCAATAATCAGGTAAAGACAAAGGTTTATTTTTTACATCTTGCCTTGGCTTGGTGCATAAATCCATGACATTGAGATAATCATGTTCAACCTCCCAATCATCAATTTCATATTCAGGAAGGGACAACAAAGTTGATGGATTTAATGTCTGACATCTTTTCAATATCACATGCTAGGCTGCAACAATCTGTTTGTTGTTCGTACTTTGTAATTCTGCTGCATGTCACATGTTGCGTTTTTTTTTTGAGTGAGCAAGACCTCAACAGAGTAAGGACGGGGCACAACAGAGATTTACTTTTCTGCTCTAGGGAAGCATTCAAGCACTCATTGTCCCATGGTAGCAGATCAGGCAGATCTTTGGGTGTCAGGCTTAGTAATGAAACAGGCACTGGAGAAACGTTTGGTGTCCACTGTCTACAGTAGCCAACCATTCGCTGAAACATTTTGACTTCTCTGTTTTCTGGGTGGGTTCAACTTGAGGATGTTCTCTACTTCTTGTCTTGTGACACCTTTCTTGTTCCTTTCTCAATGTCATTTCCCGAGAATTGGACTTTGTTTTTGTCAGTACTGCAGAGACACTTTGGCCCTCATTACTAGTGTGGCAGTCTGAAGCCCGCCACATTCGTGATGGCGGTCAGACCGCTGCAGATAGGGTGGTCCGACCGCCCTATTATGACTGTGGCAGATGTGTCATGGTTCAACTGCCGGCACTGCCAGGTTGCCGCCTGTTGACAGCCTGGTGGTCTCGGCGGTCGTAATCCGCCAGGGCAGCGCTGGGGCTTATGAGTCCCCTTTCCTCCAGCCTTTGCATGGTGGTCTCACTGCTATGCAAAGGCTGGTGGAAAGGGAGGTGTTGGGACCCCATGGGGGACCCTACACTGCCCATGCACTTGCCATGGGCAATGCAGCCCCCCCCCCATGGACAGCCCCGTCACACATTTCACAGGCCAAATTATGGGCAGTGAAATATGCGATGGGTGCTATCGAATCAAATCGTAATCGAGCCGGCGGCAATGTGGTGAGTTTTCCGCTAGACCCGTAGGCAGAAACTCTGTTTTCGTCCACTGGCCCAGCAGAAAACATCTAATAGGGCGGGCAAAAGACCTCCATTACTGGTGGTCTTTTGCCTGCAGCGGCTTCGGCGTTCCTGTGAAAGGACCACCAAAGTTGTAATGACTCCCTTTATGTCCATTCTTGGCCAGGGAATTTAACAATGCAGTGGTATCTTGTCTGCAAGTTTCTCGAGTGGTCGAAACCACAAGTAGGTCATCAACATATTGCAGAAGAATTGAATTGAAGAGACAGAAACATTTTCTTAAGGATTTGATTAAAAATTGATGGACTCTCAGCATACCCTTGTGGAACTCAGCACTATGCCAAAATCTCTCCCTGAACCCAAAGAGAACAGGGATTGGCTGACATTATGCAATGGGATAGAGAAGAAGGCTTGACACAAGTCTACAATAGTAAACCATTCTGCAGCTCGTGAAACTCAGCACTATGCCAAAGCTCTCTCCCTGAACACAAAAGAGAACGGGAATTGGCTGACCTTATGCAATGGGATAGAGAAGAAGGCTTGACACAAGTCTACAATAGTAAACCATTCTGCAGTGTGTGGAATTTGGAAAAGACGGGTGTTTTGATTCACTACTATGGGACAACATCGAACAACAATATTGTCTGTAGAGTCTGAAGGCACCAGTGGGTTGGAGGGCGAGGGGAGCTCCACGATGGGGACAGGAGGGGACACCAGCGACAGCGACTCCTCCTCTGATGGGAACTCCCTTGCGGTGGCGGGCACATCTATGCCCACCGCAACAACAGGTACAGCCGCCACCCCCCTACCAGCACCGCCCTCCCAGCAGCCCCTCAGCGTGTTTCCCGTGCCCGCTCACCCAGGAAGGTGGGCATCTCCTTCGCCCCAGGCACCTCAGGCCCTGCCCCAGTCAGCCCTGCTGTCCTCAGTGAGGAGGCTATTGACCTCCTGAGATCCCTCGCAGTTGGGCAGTCAAGCATATTGAATGCCATGCAGGGTGTTGAGAGGTATTTGCAGCAAACAAATACATACCTGGAGGGCATTCATTCTGGCTTGGCGGCCCAACGGAGAGCATTTCAGGCTCTTGCCTCAGCACTGATGGCAGTCATTGTACCTGTGTCCAGCCTTCCCCCTCCAACCTCAACTACCCAACCCAATCCCCTCTACCTCAGCCTATCCCAAGCACACCATCAGACCAGCATGCACACACATCAACACACAAAAGTGGCTCAGGCAAACATAAGCACCACACATCCCACAGGCACTCACACAAGCACCATACCCATGCAGACACAACATCCACTGCCTCCGCTGTGTCCCCTTCCTCCACGTCATCCACCTCCCTCCCAGTCTCGTCTCCACTCACACCTGCATGCACTACATCCTCAGCCACTACCTCCATCACCAGCACGCCCATCACCACACACGGCTCACGTGCAATCACCACCCCCACTACCATTCACACATCCCCTGTGTCCTCTCCCAGTGTGTCTGTGAGCTCTCCTCCCTAAGTACACAAACGCCGGCACTCACCCACTCCACGGCCATCCACCTCACAACAGCCTCCAGCCCATGCACCTTCACCCAAACTCAGCAGATGTACACCTCCTACAACCACTACCTCTTCCTCCACTCCCAAACCCCCTCCAGCTTCCCGTCCCAGTGTGTCTAAAAACTTTTCCTAGCTACCATTGACCTCTTCCTTACATCTCCCCCCCGTCCTTCCCCTAGGACCAGGATGTCTAGATCCCAGTCCAGCACCTCAGCCACCAAATCCTCATCCAGTGTGGCCCCTGCAAGTCCGGGAACATCGAAGGGGACACCCATCAGGGCTGCCAGTGTGCCACCTAGTGAAGCCAAGGACCACCCTATTCCACCACCTGCCAAGGTAAAGAAGGGGTCAGCATGCTGAAGAAAAAAGCCGCACCAACCACCCAGCAAGGCCTCTTCTAGAACCAAAAAGGACAGTGCCAAGGTCCCAGCAGCAACTTCCAAGGTGGGGAAGGGACACGAGAGCAAAGGGAAGTCAGCTCAGGGCACGGAGCCTCTGGGTGAGGGACTGGTGTCACCCCTTTTGCAAGACAGACCAGCAACCTGTACGGTGGTGGGCACCGCCGCAACGCCCGCCATCTGCACCGCCACTTGCATGTCTGCTGCCTCTACTACAGTCACCAGCATCATCCCCAGTGGGCACCCTTCCGAGGCTGGAGTCTCCCTCACAAGTGCAGACATCTACACCACCGGCAGCATCTCCGACACAGACACTGCTGCAGCCACCGCCCCCTGCCCGCGATGTGTCCAGCCAGTGCCAGTACAGTGGACATCAGAAGCATCCCCAGTGGGCAGGCTTTCGAGGCTGCAGAAGACGTCCTGGACCCTGCACACACTACATGAGGCACCACCACCAGCACTGGCACTACCAGCAGTTTGCAGCCTTAGTCGTCGCAAGGAGGAGTGTGGCTCTTCCTCCATGGAGTATCATGCTACCTGTTACTGGTAAATCTCGTGGCTCAGACTCCCATGTGAGGGAATGGGAACTGCCACACTACTGTGTGCAGCATCACTGGGGACCATGCCCCCTCCAGAACCAGTGGAGAACAGCATCCACTACCCCAGTCCTTGGCAGGATGAAGCACTCCGGGCACCATGCCCCCTCCAGAACCAGTGGAGAACAGCATCCACTCCCCCAGTCCTTGGCAGGACGAAGCACTCTAGGCACCATGCCCCCTCCAGAACCAGTGGAGAACAGCATCCACTCCCCCAGTCCTTGGCAGGATGAAGCACTCTGGACACTATGCCCCCTCCAGAACCAGTGGAGAACAGCATCCACTTCCTCAGTCCTTGGCAGGATGAAGCACTCTGGGCACCATGCCCTCTCCAGAACCAGTGGAGAACAGCATCCTCTAGAGAGACTGTGGCTTTGTACTCCCCAGGACTAAGCAGTGGGCAAACCACCCACTTTAGAGACAGTGGCTTTGTACTCCCCAGGACCAGCAGTGGGCAAACCACCCACTTTAGAGTCTGTGGCTTTGAACTCCCCAGGACCAAGCAGTGGGCAAACCACCCACTTGAGAGACTGTGTCTTTGTACTCGACCAGGACCAGGCAGTGGGCAAACCACCCACTTGAGAGACTGAGCCTTTGTACTCCCCAAGACCAGACAGTGGGCAAACCACCCACTTGAGAGACTGTGGCTTTGTACCTCCCAGGACCAAGCAGTGGGCAAGCGACCCACTTGAGAGACTGTGGCTTTGTACTCCCCAGGACCAAGTAGTGGACAAACCACCCACTTGAGAGACTGTGGCTCTGTACTCCCCAGGACCAGGCAGTGGGCAAACCACCCACTTGAGAGACTGTGGGTGTGCACTTCCCAGGACCAAGAAGTGGACATGGAGCTCCCTCAAGGAGCAGTGGCTTCATCCCATCATCCGGCTGAGGTGCCCCCCTCCCACTCCCCCTGAGGTGCCTATGTTTTTTTCGACCTGATGCCCCTGCAGTGTTCTCTCCATTTGAGGCAGGTGTCATCTGTGGGCTTCACCCATGCTTTTTGGGACCACTGATCCACAGACATTTAATGGGACAGTATACAGACTTGTGTACTTGCTGTAAATATTTGTATATACTGATGATTTAAAGTTATCTTGGCCTATCTGAATGACCGATTATTACACTCATTAAACTCATTTCATTTGGTCCTTGCGTTCATCCAGGGGGTGACGGGGTGCATCTGTGATGTTATTGGATGTGTGTGTGTGTATGTTGTTGTGGTGGGGGGTGGGGGGGTTGCCTGTTGCGTGTGTGTGTCACTCTCTTTTTCCTCCCCCCTCCCCTGTGTGCTAGGTGCAGTACTCACCGTCGTCGTCGCCGCCGTCTTTGATGTTCCTGGTAGATGAGGATGTAAACCAACATGGGCAGGACCTGTGACTCGGGCTCCATGGCGTCCTGGTTCCTCGTTGGGTGTCGTGAGGTGAGTGGTTTCTGTTCCAAAGACTGTTTCCGCCGTGCTTTTGATGGCGTTGGTACCGCTCCGGAAAAGCTGGCGGATTGGTGCCTTGTAATAGTGTGGGCGGTACGTTGTCTTCCAGTTACCACTGCGGTGTTTGTTTCTACCGCCATGGCGGTCGAAGTGTTAAAGTGGCTGTCTGTGTTGGCAGTTTCCGCCATGGTCGTGATTCCATTTTTACCGCCGGCCTGTTGGCGGAATTACCGCCGCTTTATCACCGACCGCCAGGGTTGTAATGAGGGCCAATATGTAGTTGCAGATTCCTTACAGACCCACCCAGACATCCACTTTGTATTTGTGTCCACTAGGTCTTTAAGATCACCTTGAGATAAAGACTCCTGTGTTTAAAAGATGCCTGCTGGGTAACCCACATTAACTTAAATCTGATATATTCTGCATCAGTCAGCTAGTGCAGTCTTTTGTAGCTCCAGCCTTCTCTTGGTACGTCTCTTCAGACTGTAAATGAACCAGGCTGTTTTATTCAATATTTTCTGTAATCATTTATACTGTATGAATGATCTCATGGAGGTTATGCATTGCTTAACCTTGATTAGATACCTGCTCTGAGTGAGATGCTCAAAGGCATGTGACAAGAAACAGGATGACATTTCTGGGTATTTGCACATGTCATAATCCACTAGTTTAGGTTCTAAATACCTTCTCATTAGAAAATCACAAAACAAGCAGTAAGGCAAACCTATCTAGATGAAGTAACCAGGCAAAATCAAATAATCCACTAAGGAATAGCTTTTACTTAAGAGTTATCAGTTTACTAGAAAAGACACCACTCATCAGGGAAAAATCCCCGCTGTTCTTCACAGATCAATGGATCTTTGACATTGGATGAGAATAATCAGAAGCTGTACATCACATTAAATTGTCATTACAACCTCAAATCTATATTCGGTCAATAATGAGAGTTTGGTATGAATTAAAGGGTCTTATTATGAAAATCTTTTAGTATTTAATCTTTATTAGAATCATCATGTGAAATTGTCAACATCAGTCACTAGTTTTGTCAATAATCAAAAGAAGTTAACAATAGATCATAATAAGCGCATTATGTATGTTCCATAACGGAAAGAATCACTATTCTAGGACTGAGAATGAAAAGGTGTCACTACGAAACCCATAAAGGGTTCTGATTCAAGAGAGAGAGCATAAGCATAAAGCTTTAGCATCAAAAATCAGTGCAGTAATTCAATAGTCAATCAAAAGCAGAACTTCTCATAAAGAGAGGTTCAAGAAACAGTACGGCCAGATTTACAGGGCCCTAACGCCTATTAGCGCCACACTACCGTAATTGTTTTTAATGATAATGTGGTGTTAAAGAGGACATTCTCCTTTGCCATGTTTACAAAGTGGTGCAATGCTAGCATTGTGCTACTTTGTTACCCCTTGCACCACTTTATACTTGCACCAGGTATAATGTTTTCAAGGGGGGCTTTCCCAGGCAGGGAGGTCACTAAAAATGGCGCAGTGAAAGCTACAAGATTTCACTGCAACATTTTTTTAATCATAATCTATGGCACTAATAAATCAAAGCGCCACAATAGCGTCATAAATTATGACACTATCGTGGAAACGAGTGCCATGGTGCGCTGTATGGTAAAGGCAGCGGAACCATGGTGTCTTTAGGTGGGGCCGGAGCAGCGCAAGAAAAGTGGTGCTTCTTTCTTGTGGATCTGGCCCAGTAGAGTCTCACACAAATGGCAAATGGTATAGTGAGAAGAGGAAAACAGAAAATATGGGTGAACTCTCTGTGTGGACAAAGTGGTAACGTACTCTAGGAACACACACTATTATAAACTACACATATTTTCAGTGTTACAGTTTGTCAGTTCTTCTTTCCTCAGCCAACCAATCATCTTTCGATGCTATCATGGGAGAAGGATCCCTCCTCTTTTTCTCACCAGGAACACAATGAACTTAAGCAGCAGTGCTGAATGAAACAATCCGCTATCAAATACAATATTCTTTGTCTTACAGATTCTCATTATTCATTCCTTTTAGAAATGCTGCTTGTGTGTTAACTTCTTCGTTACCTCACTAAATAACAAATCTCCATTCATTAGTTAACAGTGATCTTTGTGTAAAGAGAAACATTTGCAGAATCAAATGAGAACTTTTATGCAACTGTCATTCATCATGAAAAACATGTCCATAGGAAATGTTGGAACACACTTTGTTCAAGTTTAGCATTATTTAGTGACGTCATCTTGTCAGATAATTTTGCTTCAACCATTCAGGCCTAGTATGAGTAAATATGGTTGCCTACTACAATTGTTTTCATTTAAACACATTTTTTTTCATTAAAGCCTACATGTTAATTCTGCACATAATCATATTATTTTTCTCAACATTGTAAAATGTGTCAGCATCTCACCCCATTATCAAACCATCACAATTTCTTAACAAATTAATTTTTCAAAATTCACTCTCATCATTAATTGAGTCTTTCCTCTTTCTCTTCAAACTCTCAGATTTCTGTAACCTCTGATATTCTCAACTGTTGGAATAATTTAATTCTAATTCCCTCTATATCTGTTTTTTTCTCTGCTCTTCTAACATGTGATACTTTTGTAAAACCCTAGTAAAGATAAGAAACAAACACCAACACTTAGTAGAGGCGCTAATAGGGCTTTGAACACCCTTCCTCCTGATGTTCTGGGTGAATTGCCTATAGCAGAAACCCTTTTACCTCAACTTTATAAAACACTAGGGGTTTCTGATGATTCCAACTCAGATTCCAGTTCAGACATTTTCTTTGTAAATTCTAAAATGTTCTTGCTCTCATCATAAATGTAAGTGTAAAAATGCTGTGCTTGTTGACTATGGTTTTCTCTGGGAGCAAAATGTCTACATCTAAGCAATTTTGTAAAACAATTGATCTGATAGCCACTAATGTGGTCAGCATGACTCTGGTGGTCTTCTGACCTCCAGGGTAAAGTGGCGGTATCACCGCCAATAGGCTGGCGGTGCATACCGCCACCTTCTGACCGTGGCGGGTTTGCCCTTGGCAACCCACCACAACACCACTCATATTGCCACAGGGGTATGAACTGCCAGGCTGGAGATCTTCATCTTCGACCAAGCGGCCCCCAGAGTGCCGCCGGCAATATTGTGACCCGGCCTACTGCCATGTTTCCGCGGCGGTAGCCCCGCCGCGCAAATCATGGTGGTAGGGCTACCGGTAACAGGGAAGTCCCTCACCCCCTCCCAGCAAGCACCTGACCCCGACCCCTCCATACAAACACAACTCCTCCACTCCCAATCCATACACTAACCCCCACCCCACAATCCAAACACTAACCACCTAATACGCGCACACACCCGCAAACACGCACACACTCACACACACAACACCCATTCATGCATCTGCAGACAGGCACACACCACACAACTGCCCGCACCCCCATAACCATACACGCATTCACTCATACATCATAACACACATTCATACACGCATCAATACAGACATCCAAACACTCACTCAGGCATGCATACACACTGACATGCAGACACTCACACATTCATTCACACACTCAGTCACGCACACACAACACCCTCCCCCCTCTCCCCTGTCAGTCGATCACGTTACCTGGTCATCGCAGTGGTTGTGCGGTAGGGAACGGGGTCCATGGTGCTTGCTCTGCCACCAGTTCCCCTCTAACACAACACCGCCACGCCGATTACTAAGTTGTAATAGGTGTGGCGGTATTGTGTTGACGTGGCGGTGCCAGCGAAGCAACCTTCACTGCACCGCCAGCCGTCATAATGACCACCTAAATCTGACTTAACAACTAATAAAGCTCCAGAAGTACTGCCTGCCAATTTGCCCTCTACCGTTGAAAGTTTTCTAATCATCTCGACATTAAAACAACTCCCACAAGTGGAATGAGTGTTCCAAATACGACTTCAACTAATTGCGTTCCATCAGTTATACTACGTGTGTGTGTATGTGATGGTGTCATTGTCAAAGCATCTGTCCTATTCCCATAATACATCTTAGGAAACAGCAAAGTTAAAAAGCAAATACTCTCCCAACCAGCTGTTAATTGAAAATAAGCATCCTGTCTACAAACAAATAAACTCCTGGAATGACTGCTTCTTTTCCTTGCAAAATTTGCCATGAACATACCATAATTTCAAATGTGTGTTCATAACTGCTAATTCCTACAGGTCTCTTTCTAAACTGACTTCTCCTTCTGTAAACACATATTTTGCCCCGTTGCTTTCCATCTAACTTTAATTTAGGATAGATAATTTTCATTCTGTGTTCATCTTCTTCGTTCTTACAGACATTTTTCAAATTGTTTTTCTCTCTGTTTTTACTTTTTACTGTGGGAAATGTGTGCCCTCCTTTCTTCTAATGCCATGATAAATGTCTTCTGTAATGGTCTCGTTAGACAGGTCAAATAGTTTTTATGGGCCAGATGTAGCAAAGTCTGATTTTGTGAATCGGTGCGACTCGCAATTTCCGATTTGCAAAATCGGATGCAGTACGGTGTCTCAGACGGCGTTGGCGTTGCAAAGACCCACCTCATGAATATTAATGAGGTGGGTCGCATTTTGCGATCCCATAGCGAGTCCGTGCACTCACAGAGATGGTGGCCTGCTGAAGTCAGCAGACCTCCATGTCTGTAACTGCTTTTTAAATAAAGCTGTTTTTTTTTTAATTTCGCAGCCCGTTTTCCTTAAAGGAAAACGAGTTGCAAAATAAAAAAAATACTGAAACCATTTGGTTTCGGTTTTTCAGAGTAGGCATGCTCTGAAAAACCCTTTTTGGCAACATTCACAAAGGGGAAGGGGTCCCATTGGGACCCCTTCCCTTTTGCGAATGGGTTACCAGTAGTGTGACACTGGTGGTAACTGCGAATTGCTTTGCAAACGCATTCGCGGTCAAAAAGCTATTTAGCATAGCGATGCGAGTCGCAAATAGAAAGGGAACACCCCTTCCTATTTGGGAGTCGCATTCACAATTTGCTAGTCGGTACCAACTCGCAAATTGTGAATGTGCATCGCAAAAGGCAATTTACGCAGTTTGCACCATACAAAATGCTTTCTACATCTGGCCCTATGTGCTTTAACTGTGTCTATAGGTATGGATGGTCTAAAATAATGCCAAGCTGGGTCCATTTCCTTTGCTTGTGGATGTAGATTAATGCAAAATATTACATGTAATTGCATATGATAGAGGTATGTTGTGGTATGTCACTTCCTCTACAGCTGACAAAGGTAAGTGTGCAGAGATTTATCAATTATTCACTTCTACAGCTTGTGTGTATTCTTGAACTTACCTATAATAAACATAAACATATGTTGTGCAATCTTCTTCTGTGCAATCTACAAATTATGTCTTACATTTTTCTTCATCTATTATGTGTTGTGTGTGGTGTATAGTTGTCTGAGCAGTAAGTGTTGAGTTAGCTCTCTCTGTTTCTGTTGTGAAATGACTTTTTATTCACATTGCTGTTAATATTACTGCTACTAAAATTGTGACCCCATAATCATTTTTCATCTAGCCTGGGTTAGAAAGCACATGTTTGCCTAAAGTCAGACCGTTAAGTAAAATATTGCAGCAATTAAAGGGAATAATCCACTTCCAGACTTTTTACACTTTTTACACTAAGTAGCTTCTTGAGTTTTCTTTTCTTTTACAGTCAGTTCTTTCAGCTTTACTTACAGCAACCTTCATGTACTCATTCCTAACCCTACTCTGTCTTCTTCTGAAATATTATCCCTACTCTTCTACCGCAGCCTTGGTCCTAATTTTAACCACTAATTATTTCAAAAGCTTTTAAAATATTTTCAGTGCAAAGTCATGGAGGTTTGAATAGTTCTAAATCAATCAAATTTGAGATTGGTATGTTTAGCACTTGATTCATGTAGTAAGTCCATTCAGGTGCATAATACCTCCAACAAGATACTCTCACTCTTTTTGATCTCCTTGGTGCCTGTTGATCTTTTTCCTCTGTGTCACTTATACTACTTGATTGTGTCTCCTTAGCAATTGTTGTCAATAGGCATTCAACCATTCAGGATTGTACGTGACTCTTCTTGATCCCTTTACCCGCATCTTCTGGATGTCCTGGTGATGTCTCAACTGCTCTCTCAGGTTGAACTCTTGTTTCTTCTTCTTCTTCTTCATCAGAATCTCTAATGTCACTTTGTGTTATTAGAGGGCTTCGGATTGGTGCGACTGTCTTTGGTTCTTCATCCCTTTTTCTTGCTTGCAGTTGTATCATGTGCGATGTTGCTCCTTGCAGTTGTACAGCTCGCAGTGGTACTGCCACCAGTGCTCTTGGTTTTGGCTCAAAGAACACATCTCTTCATTTGGACTTTTTACTCTCTGTGTGTTTGATGCATGCACGCAGTTTGGTTTCCAAGTGCACTTAACAGCAATGTTCGTAATGAGTATGAACTGTGAGGGGCCTTATCATCTCAGTGCCAAACACAACTTTTGCGTGTGCTTCTTTATCAGAACTCAGTCACAGAGACTAAGGTCACAGCACTGTTTTTGATGCAGATTTGCAGGGACAGTTTCAACCTATTGAAAAACAGAATGCACCACATCAGCTTATCCCTTACAGAAATCAAGTATCATGTCATCTGTAATGTCACAAGTGCATTTTCAGGTACAGCAGGCAACACCCCATAAGGATTTCATGCAGTGATAATCCTGTCTTCCTGTCAGAGGCATTTTGAAGACTCATAAAAACCAAAGGTAAAGCATCTGGCCATTTCAGTGAAGTGCATTCAGGATTTTATGGTCCCATTCAGCAGTTCAGCTATTCCTGCTTCTGTATGATAACTACCATGTAATCTCTGTTCCACTGCTAAAGCTGCACACAGCATTCTCAGGACTTAGGCCCTCATTTCAACCTCAGCGGTCTTTTCCAAAGACCGCAGAGGTTCCACCGGGCCAAGGACCGCCAGTGTTGGCGGTCCTCCGCCAACCATATTATGACTGCTGGCGACTCTCTGCCCTTTTTTGGACGGAGAGCCGCCAGCAGCCATACTGGTGGTCGGCGGTGTAGTGGAGGCTGCTCCACCGTCATCAGAACACTGCCCACTGAAATACGACTCAGTATTCGCCGTGGCGTTGTTCTGGTGACGGGGTACTGGCGGCGGAGCAGCACCCATGGATCCTGTTCCCTCCGGGAGGATCACCGAAACATGTAAGGTGATCGTTTGTTAGGGAAGGGGGTGGGGGGTGTTGTGTGGTGTGTGTGTGCATGGGGGTGTGAGTGTGTAGAGGGGGTGTGTGAGTACGTGTATGTCTGCGGGGGTGTAATGTGTGTAGGGGAAATGTTACGTGTATGTATGTGGGCATGTATGTGCACGTGTGTGCGTGAATGGTGTGAGCGTGCATGAAGGGGGTGTGGGTGGTATATTTGGAGGGTCTATGGGGGGTGGGGTGGGTAGGGGGTCCTACAAGACAATTCGGACAAGACAGAGGTCCTCATCCTCGGACCAACCCCCTCCGTCTGGGACAACTCCTGGTGGCCTACCACACTAGGAACCCCACCGACACCGACTGACCACGCTCGCAACCTGGGCTTCGTCCTCGACTCCTCCCTCACCATGTCTAAACAGGTCAACGCAGTTTGATCATCCTGCTACAACACACTCCGCATGCTCCGTAGGATCTACAAGTGGATCCCAACAGAAACAAGAAGAATGGTGACACAGGCCCTCATCAGCAGCACGTTAGACTACGGCAACGTACTCTACTCAGGCATCCCAGCAAATGACCTACTATGCCTCCAACGCATCCAAAATGCCTCCGCCTGGCTGATCCTCGACGTACCCCGCCGCAGCCACATCTCCCACCACCTGAGAAACCTTCACTGGCTCCCCGTGGACAAGAGGATCACTTTCAAGCTTCTTACCCGCGCTTCTACACCCCCACCCGTCAGCTCCGTTCCGCAAACCTCACCCTAGCCGTCGTTCCCCTCATCCAACAAAAGACCTCCGGCAGCAGATCCTTCTCATACCTTGCCGCCAAAACCTGGAACACCCTCCCTACCAACCTACGACAGACCCAAGACCTACTCACCTTCAGACAATTCCTCAAGGCCTGGCTCTTCGATCAGTAACAACAGCACCCCCCCCCCCAGTGCCTTGAAACCCTCACGGGTACGTAGAGCGCTTTTATAAATTCAATGATTGATTGATTGATTGACTACCTTTGGAGGCTGGTACGGGGGTCGTGTGTGTTGGGGGTGGACTCATGGGAGGTGGTAGGGTGAGACCCCAATCAGTTCCAGGGAACGAATTCCCTGGCACTGATTGTGCATACCACCATGGATTTCGTGGCGGTTGAAAACCCCACAAAATCCATGGTGGTATGCAGGCTCCTGATACCGCCGGCGGACTAGTGACCTTTGTCTCCAGCCTGGCGGTCATTACCGCCATTGCGGACGGTGCGGGACATTGGCGGTTTGGCATATGCCAAACCGCCAATGTCATAATGGGGCGGTAATGACCGCCGGCCTGTTTGCGGTCTTACCATCATTTTTGCACCTTCTGCCAGGGTCGTAATGAGGGCCTTAATTGTTAAAATGAGTCCTACGATCTGAGTCTAGGGAAACAGGTAAATTGAACCTTGGTATTAACTATCACAGCAGTTTTGCTGCAGTGAGACTGTAGTTTCTCTCTGTTGGGTAGGATTCCACCCATTGAAAGAAAATTGCCCACTATAACCAGAACATATCTCAGCCCATTACAAACATGCATCTCAGTGAAGTACATTTGCATGCTATTGAAGGGATCACCTAATCATTCTCTATGGCTCAGTGTTATTGGTGTTCTTTTCCTTATGTTCATCTGTTGGCATGTCACACATCAATGGGACAATTCTTCTGCAAGCATCCTAAATCTGGGGTAAAACTAATTCTGTCTGAATAATCTCGCCATTGTACCTCTCCCTAGATGAATTGGGCCATGGTAATCTAATGTCATAGGAAACAATAAACTGTCTGGCAACACTGGTCTTCCATCTGCTGAAATCCAAATATAATTTGCATTTTTCACAGGGTTAGATCATCTCGTTTTGATCTAACCCTGCTGTTCTGCCACTGAAACATCTTCCTGAAATCTCTTGAGCTCTTCCCAGGTATCAACTGACAACAACATCTGAAAAGCAATTTTCTTTTCTGATTCATTTGTGTAAGCCCCATTAAATGTTCAGGGCACAAGTGCCTAATAATGTATACCTTCATCTGCAAATCTGTTTCAAACTATGACCAATTCATTGTCACTTCTGTGAGCTGCACACTTAACCACTGCAACCTCTGTAGGCATTTGCAATGTGTCAAGCATTTTTTATTTCCATATTCTCCATTCCGAATGGGTGTACCAGATGAGGTAATGAAACCTGTCTGTGTCCATAACTATCCAAAATCATGGGACACAACAAAGCCATATTGACTATCTGTTATTAAAGTCCCTCTCAATGGGGCTGCTAGAATCCAAGCTTTTCTAAGGGCAACCAGTTCTGCAACTTGTCCTGAGGTAGCACCTTAAAGCCTTGAAGCTTCCACAACCTCTTGAATTGTACAGGAAGCATAAGCTGCTCTCAAGGTACCTTCAGTATTTCTCAGACATGAACCATCTCCAAAAGAAGGTCAATAATCAGGTAAAGACAAAGGTTTATTTTTTATATCTTGCCTTGGCTTGGTGCATAAATCCATGACATTGAGATAATCATGTTCAACCTCCCAATCATCAATTTCATATTCAGGAAGGGACAACAAAGTTGATGGATTTAATGTCTGACATATTTTCAATATCACATGCTAGGCTGCAACAATCTGTTTGTTGTTCGTACTTTGTAAGTCTGCTGCATGTCACATGTTGCGTTTTTTTTTTGAGTGAGCAAGACCTCAACAGAGTAAGGACGGGGCACAACAGAGATTTACTTTTCTGCTCTAGGGAAGCATTCAAGCACTCATTGTCCCATGGTAGCAGATCAGGCAGATCTTTGTGTGTCAGGCTTAGTAATGAAACAGGCACTGGAGAAACGTTTGGTGTCCACTGTCTACAGTAGCCAACCATTCGCTGAAACATTTTGACTTCTCTGTTTTCTGGGTGGGTTCAACTTGAGGATGTTCTCTACTTCTTGTCTTGTGACACCTTTCTTGTTCCTTTCTCAATGTCATGTCCCGAGTATTGGACTTTGTTTTTGTCAGTACTGCAGAGACACTTTGGCCCTCATTACTAGTGTGGCAGTCTGAAGCCCGCCACATTCGTGATGGCGGTCAGACCGCTGCAGATAGGGTGGTCCGACCGCCCTATTATGACTGTGGCAGATGTGTCATGGTTCAACTGCCGGCACTGCCAGGTTGCCGCCTGTTGACAGCCTGGTGGTCTCGGCGGTCGTAATCCGCCAGGGCAGCGCTGGGGCTTATGAGTCCCCTTTCCTCCAGCCTTTGCATGGTGGTCTCACTGCTATGCAAAGGCTGGTGGAAAGGGAGGTGTTGGGACCCCATGGGGGACCCTACACTGCCCATGCACTTGCCATGGGCAATGCAGGCCCCCCCCATGGACAGCCCCGTCACACATTTCACAGGCCAAATTATGGGCAGTGAAATATGCGATGGGTGCTATTGAAACAAATCGTAATCGAGCCGGCGGCAATGTGGTGAGTTTTCCGCTAGACCCGTAGGCAGAAACTCTGTTTTCGTCCACTGGCCCAGCAGAAAACATCTAATAGGGCGGGCAAAAGACCTCCATTACTGGCGGTCTTTTGCCTGCAGCGGCTTCGGCGGTCCTGTGAAAGGACCACCAAAGTTGTAATGACTCCCTTTATGTCCATTCCTGGCCAGGGAATTTAACAATGCAGTGGTATCTTGTCTGCAAGTTTCTCGAGTGGTCGAAACCACAAGTAGGTCATCAACATATTGCAGAAGAATTGAATTGAAGAGACAGAAACATTTTCTTAAGGATTTGATTAAAAATTGATGGACTCTCAGCATACCCTTGTGGAACTCAGCACTATGCCAAAATCTCTCCCTGAACCCAAAGAGAACAGGGATTGGCTGACATTATGCAATGGGATAGAGAAGAAGGCTTGACACAAGTCTACAATAGTAAACCATTCTGCAGCTCGTGAAACTCAGCACTATGCCAAAGCTCTCTCCCTGAACACAAAAGAGAACGGGAATTGGCTGACCTTATGCAATGGGATAGAGAAGAAGGCTTGACACAAGTCTACAATAGTAAACCATTCTGCAGTGTGTGGAATTTGGAAAAGACGGGTGTTTTGATTCACTACTATGGGACAACATCGAACAACAATATTGTCTGTAGAGTCTGAAGGCACCAGTGGGTTGGAGGGCGAGGGGAGCTCCACGATGAGGACAGGAGGGGACACCAGCGACAGCGACTCCTCCTCTGATGGGAACTCCCTTGCGGTGGCGGGCACATCTATGCCCACCGCAACAACAGGTACAGCCGCCACCCCCCTACCAGCACCGCCCTCCCAGCAGCCCCTCAGCGTGTTTCCCGTGCCCGCTCACCCAGGAAGGTGGGCATCTCCTTCGCCCCAGGCACCTCAGGCCCTGCCCCAGTCAGCCCTGCTGTCCTCAGTGAGGAGGCTATTGACCTCCTGAGATCCCTCGCAGTTGGGCAGTCAACCATATTGAATGCCATGCAGGGTGTTGAGAGGTATTTGCAGCAAACAAATACATACCTGGAGGGCATTCATTCTGGCTTGGCGACCCAACGGAGAGCATTTCAGGCTCTTGCCTCAGCACTGATGGCAGTCATTGTCCCTGTGTCCAGCCTCCCCCCTCCAACCTCAACTACCCGACCCAATCCCCTCTACCTCAGCCTATCCCAAGCACACCTTCAGACCAGCATGCACACACATCAACACACAAAAGTGGCTCAGGCAAACATAAGCACCACACATCCCACAGGCACTCACACAAGCACCATACCCATGCAGACACAACATCCACTGCCTCCGCTGTGTCCCCTTCCTCCACGTCATCCACCTCCCTCCCAGTCTCGTCTCCACTCACACCTGCATGCACTACATCCTCAGCCACTACCTCCATCACCAGCACGCCCATCACCACACACGGCTCACGTGCAATCACCACCCCCACTACCATTCACACATCCCCTGTGTCCTCTCCCAGTGTGTCTGTGAGCTCTCCTCCCTAAGTACACAAACGCCGGCACTCACCCACTCCACGGCCATCCACCTCACAACAGCCTCCAGCCCATGCACCTTCACCAAAACTCAGCAGATGTACACCTCCTACAACCACTACCTCTTCCTCCACTCCCAAACCCCCTCCAGCTTCCCGTCCCAGTGTGTCTAAAAACTTTTCCTAGCTACCATTGACCTCTTCCTTACATCTCCCCCCCGTCCTTCCCCTAGGACCAGGATGTCTAGATCCCAGTCCAGCACCTCAGCCACCAAATCCTCATCCAGTGTGGCCCCTGCAAGTCCGGGAACATCGAAGGGGCACCCATCAGGGCTGCCAGTGTGCCACCTAGTGAAGCCAAGGACCACCCTATTCCACCACCTGCCAAGGTAAAGAAGGGGTCAGCATGCTGAAGAAAAAAGCTGCACCAACCACCCAGCAAGGCCTCTTCTAGAACCAAAAAGGACAGTGCCAAGGTCCCAGCAGCAACTTCCAAGGTGGGGAAGGGACACGAGAGCAAAGGGAAGTCAGCTCAGGGCACGGAGCCTCTGGGCGAGGGACTGGTGTCACCCCTTTTGCAAGACAGACCAGCAACCTGTACGGTGGTGGGCACCGCCGCAACGCCCGCCATCTGCACCGCCACTTGCATGTCTGCTGCCTCTACTACAGTCACCAGCATCATCCCCAGTGGGCACCCTTCCGAGGCTGGAGTCTCCCTCACAAGTGCAGACATCTACACCACCGGCAGCATCTCCGACACAGACACTGCTGCAGCCACCGCCCCCTGCCCGCGATGTGTCCAGCCAGTGCCAGTACAGTGGACATCAGAAGCATCCCCAGTGGGCAGGCTTTCAAGGCTGCAGGAGACGTCCTGGACCCTGCACACACTACATGAGGCACCAGCACTGGCACTACCAGCAGTTTGCAGCCTTAGTCGTCGCAAGGAGGAGTGTGGCTCTTCCTCCATGGAGTATCATGCTACCTGTTACTGGTAAATCTCGTGGCTCAGATTCCCATGTGAGGGAATGGGAACTGCCACACTACTGTGTGCAGCATCACTGGGGACCATTCCCCCTCCAGAACCAGTGGAGAACAGCATCCACTACCCCAGTCCTTGGCAGGATGAAGCACTCCGGGCACCATGCCCCCTCCAGAACCAGTGGAGAACAGCATCCACTCCCCCAGTCCTTGGCAGGACGAAGCACTCTAGGCACCATGCCCCCTCCAGAACCAGTGGAGAACAGCATCCACTCCCCCAGTCCTTGGCAGGATGAAGCACTCTGGACACTATGCCCCCTCCAGAACCAGTGGAGAACAGCATCCACTTCCTCAGTCCTTGGCAGGATGAAGCACTCTGGGCACCATGCCCTCTCCAGAACCAGTGGAGAACAGCATCCTCTAGAGAGACTGTGGCTTTGTACTCCCCAGGACCAAGCAGTGGGCAAACCACCCACTTTAGAGACAGTGGCTTTGTACTCCCCAGGACCAGCAGTGGGCAAACCACCCACTTTAGAGTCTGTGGCTTTGAACTCCCCAGGACCAAGCAGTGGGCAAACCACCCACTTGAGAGACTGTGTCTTTGTACTCGACCAGGACCAGGCAGTGGGCAAACCACCCACTTGAGAGACTGAGCCTTTGTACTCCCCAAGACCAGACAGTGGGCAAACCACCCACTTGAGAGACTGTGGCTTTGTACTCCCCAGGACCAAGCAGTGGGCAAGCGACCCACTTGAGAGACTGTGGCTTTGTACTCCCCAGGACCAAGTAGTGGACAAACCACCCACTTGAGAGACTGTGGCTCTGTACTCCCCAGGACCAGGCAGTGGGCAAACCACCCACTTGAGAGACTGTGGGTGTGCACTTCCCAGGACCAAGTAGTGGACAAACCACCCACTTGAGAGACTGTGGCTCTGTACTCCCCAGGACCAGGCAGTGGGCAAACCACCCACTTGAGAGACTGTGGGTGTGCACTTCCCAGGACCAAGCAGTGGACATGGAGCTCCCTCAAGGAGCAGTGGCTTCATCCCATCATCCGGCTGAGGTGCCCCCCTCCCATTCCCCCTGAGGTGCCTATGTTTTTTTCAACCTGATGCCCCTGCAGTGTTCTCTCCATTTGAGGCAGGTGTCATCTGTGGGCTTCACCCATGCTTTTTGGGACCACTGGTCCACAGACATTTAATGGGACAGTATACAGACTTGTGTACTTGCTGTAAATATTTGTATATACTGATGATTTAAAGTTATCTTGGCCTATCTGAATGACCGATTATTACACTCATTAAACTCATTTCATTTGGTCCTTGCGTTCATCCAGGGGGTGACGGGGTGCATCTGTGATGTTATTGGATGTGTGTGTGTGTATGTTGTTGTGGTGCGGGGTGGGGGTGTTGCGTGTTGCGTGTGTGTGTGACTCTCTTTTTCCTCCCCCCTCCCCCCTCCCCTGTGTGCTAGGTGCAGTACTCACCGTCGTCGTCGCCGCCGTCTTTGATGTTCCTGGTAGATGAGGAGGTAAACCAACATGGGCAGGACCTGTGACTCGGGCTCCATGGCGTCCTGGTTCCTCGTTGGGTGTCGTGAGGTGAGTGGTTTCTGTTCCAAAGACTGTTTCCGCCGTGCTTTTGATGGCGTTGGTACCGCTCCGGAAAAGCTGGCGGATTGGTGCCTTGTAATAGTGTGGGCGGTACGTTGTCTTCCAGTTACCACTGCGGTGTTTGTTTCTACCCCCATGGCGGTCGAAGTGTTAAAGTGGCTGTCTGTGTTGGCAGTTTCCGCCATGGTCGTGATTCCATTTTTACCGCCGGCCTGTTGGCGGAATTACCGCCGCTTTATCACCGACCGCCAGGGTTGTAATGAGGGCCAATATGTAGTTGCAGATTCCTTACCGACCCACCCAGACATCCACTTTGTATTTGTGTCCACTAAGTCTTTAAGATCACCTTGAGATAAAGACTCCTGTATTTAAAAGATGCCTGCTGGGTAACCCACATTAACTTAAATCTGATATATTCTGCATCAGTCAGCTAGTGCAGTCTTTTGTAGCTCCAGCCTTCTCTTGGTACGTCTCTTCAGACTGTAAATGAACCAGGCTGTTTTATTCAATATTTTCTGTAATTATTTATATGAATGATCTCATGGAGGTTATGCATTGCTTAACCTTGATTAGATACCTGCTCTGAGTGAGATGCTCAAAGGCATGTGACAAGAAACAGGATGACATTTCTGGGTATTTGCACGTCATAATCCACTAGTTTAGGTTCTAAATACCTTCTCATTAGAAAATCACAAAACAAGCAGTAAGGCAAACCTATCTAGATGAAGTAACCAGGCAAAATCAAATAATCCACTAAGGAATAGCTTTTACTTAAGAGTTATCAGTTTACTAGAAAAGACACCACTCATCAGGGAAAAATCCCCGCTGTTCTTCACAGATCAATGGATCTTTGACATTGGATGAGAATAATGAGAAGCTGTACATCACATTAAATTGTCATTACAACCTCAAATCTATATTCGGTCAATAATGAGAGTTTGGTATGAATTAAAGGGTCTTATTATGAAAATCTTTTAGTATTTAATCTTTATTAGAATCATCATGTGAAATTGTCAACATCAGTCACTAGTTTTGTCAATAATCAAAAGAAGTTAACAATAGATCATAATAAGCGCATTATGTATGTTCCATAACGGAAAGAATCACTATTCTAGGACTGAGAATGAAAAGGTGTCCCTACGAAACCCATAAAGGGTTCTGATTCAAGAGAGAGAGCATAAGCATAAAGCTTTAGCATCAAAAGTCAGTGCAGTAATTCAATAGTCAATCAAAAGCAGAACTTCTCATAAAGAGAGGTTCAAGAAACAGTGCGGCCAGATTTACAGGGCCCTAACGCCTATTAGCGCCACACTACCGTAATTGTTTTTAATGATAATGTGGTGTTAAAGAGGACATTCTCCTTTGCCATGTTTACAAAGTGGTGCAATGCTAGCATTGTGCTACTTTGTTACCCCTTGCACCACTTTATACTTGCACCAGGTATAATGTTTTCAAGGGGGGCTTTCCCAGGCAGGGAGGTCACTAAAAATGGCGCAGTGAAAGCTACAAGATTTCACTGCAACATTTTTTTAATCATAATCTATGGCACTAATAAATCAAAGCGCCACAATAGCGTCATAAATTATGACACTATCGTGGAAACGAGTGCCATGGTGCGCTGTATGGTAAAGGCAGCGGAACCATGGTGTCTTTAGGTGGGGCCGGAGCAGCGCAAGAAAAGTGGTGCTTCTTTCTTGTGGATCTGGCCCAGTAGAGTCTCACACAAATGGCAAATGGTATAGTGAGAAGAGGAAAACAGAAAATATGGGTGAACTCTCTGTGTGGACAAAGTGGTAACGTACTCTAGGAACACACACTATTATAAACTACACATATTTTCAGTGTTACAGTTTGTCAGTTCTTCTTTCCTCAGCCAACCAATCATCTTTCGATGCTATCATTGGAGAAGGATCCCTCCTCTTTTTCTCACCAGGAACACAATGAACTTAAGCAGCAGTGCTGAATGAAACAATCCGCTATCAAATACAATATTCTTTGTCTTACAGATTCTCATTATTCATTCATTTTAGAAATGCTGCTTGTGTGTTAACTTCTTCATTACATCACTAAATAACAAATCTCCATTCATTAGTTAACAGTGATCTTTGTGTAAAGAGAAACATTTGCAGAATCAAATGAGAACTTTTATGCAACTGTCATTCATCATGAAAAACATGTCCATAGGAAATGTTGGAACACACTTTGTTCAAGTTTAGCATTATTTAGTGACGTCATCTTGTCAGATAATTTTGCTTCAACCATTCAGGCCTAGTATGAGTAAATATGGTTGCCTACTACAATTGTTTTCATTTAAACACATTTTTTTTCATTAAAGCCTACATGTTAATTCTGCACATAATCATATTATTTTTCTCAACATTGTAAAATGTGTCAGCATCTCACCCCCGATGGTTATCAAACCATCACAATTTCTTAACAAATTAATTTTTCAAAATTCACTCTCATCATTAGTTGAGTCTTTCCTCTTTCTCTTCAAACTCTCAGATTTCTGTAACCTCTGATATTCTCAACTGTTGGAATAATTTAATTCTAATTCCCTCTATATCTGTTTTTTTCTCTGCTCTTCTAACATGTGATACTTTTGTAAAACCCTAGTAAAGATAAGAAACAAACACCAACACTTAGTAGAGGCGCTAATAGGGCTTTGAACACCCTTCCTCCTGATGTTCTGAGTGAATTGCCTATAGCAGAAACCCTTTTACCTCAACTTTATAAAACACTAGGGGTTTCTGATGATCCCAACTCAGATTCCAGTTCAGACATTTTCTTTGTAAATTCTAAAATGTTCTTGCTCTCATCATAAATGTAAGTGTAAAAGTGTTGTGCTTGTTGACTATGGTTTTCTCTGGGAGCAAAATGTTTACATCTAAGCAATTTTGTAAAACAATTGATCTGATAGCCACTAATGTGGTCAGTATGACTCTGGTGGTCTTCTGACCTCCAGGGTAAAGTGGCGGTATCACCGCCAATAGGCTGGCGGTGCATACCGCTACCTTCTGACCGTGGCGGGTTTGCCCTTGGCAACCCACCACAACACCACTCATATTGCCACAGGGGTATGAACTGCCAGGCTGGAGATCTTCATCTTCGACCAAGCGGCCCCCAGAGTGCCGCCGGCAATATTGTGACCCGGCCTACTGCCATGTTTCCGCGGCGGTAGCCCCGCCGCGCAAATCATGGTGGTAGGGCTACCGGTAACAGGGAAGTCCCTCACCCCCTCCCAGCAAGCACCTGACCCCGACCCCTCCATACAAACACAACTCCTCCACTCCCAATCCATACACTAACCCCCACCCCACAATCCAAACACTAACCACCTAATACGCGCACACACCCGCAAACACGCACACACTCACACACACAACACCCATTCATGCATCTGCAGACAGGCACACACCACACAACTGCCCCCACCCACATAACCATACACGCATTCACTCATACATCACAACACACATTCATACACGCATCAATACAGACATCCAAACACTCACTCAGGCATGCATACACACTGACATGCAGACACTCACACATTCATTCACACACTCAGTCACGCGCACACAACACCCTCCCCCCTCTCCCCTGTCAGTCGATCACGTTACCTGGTCATCGCAGTGGTTGTGCGGTAGGGACCGGGGTCCATGGTGCTTGCTCTGCCACCAGTTCCCCTCTAACACAACACCGCCACGCCGATTACTAAGTTGTAATAGGTGTGGCGGTATTGTGTTTACGTGGCGGTGCCAGGGAAGCAACCTTCACTGCACCGCCAGCCGTCATAATGACCACCTAAATCTGACTTAACAACTAATAAAGCTCCAGAAGTACTGCCTGCCAATTTGCCCTCTACCGTTGAAAGTTTTCTAATCATCTCGACATTAAAACAACTCCCACAAGTGGAATGAGTGTTCCAAATACGACTTCAACTAATTGCGTTCCATCAGTTATACTACGTGTGTGTGTATGTGATGGTGTCATTGTCAAAGCATCTGTCCTATTCCCATAATACATCTTAGGAAACAGCAAAGTTAAAAAGCTAATACTCTCCCAACCAGCTGTTAATTGAAAATAAGCATCCTGTCTACAAACAAATAAACTCCTGGAATGACTGCTTCTTTTCATTGCAAAATTTGCCATGAACATACCATAATTTCAAATGTGTGTTCATAACTGCTAATTCCTACAGGTCTCTTTCTAAACTGACTTCTCCTTCTGTAAACACATATTTTGCCCTGTTGCTTTCCATCTAACTTTAATTTAGGATAGATAATTTTCATTCTGTGTTCATCTTCTTCGTTCTTACAGACATTTTTCAAATTGTTTTTCTCTCTGTTTTTACTTTTTACTGTGGGAAATGTGTGCCCTCCTTTCTTCTAATGCCATGATAAATGTCTTCTGTAATGGTCTCATTAGACAGGTCAAATAGTTTTTATGGGCCAGATGTAGCAAAGTCTGATTTTGTGAATCGGTGCGACTCGCAATTTCAGATTCGCAAAATCGGATGCAGTACGGTGTCTCAGACGGCGTTGGCGTTGCAAAGACCCACCTCATGAATATTAATGAGGTGGGTCGCATTTTGTGATCCCATAGCGAGTCCCTGCACTCACAGAGATGGTGGCCTGCTGAGGTCAGCAGACCTCCATGTCTGTAACTGCTTTTTAAATAAAGCTGTTTTTTTTAAATTTCGCAGCCCGTTTTCCTTAAAGGAAAACGAGTTGCAAAATAAAAAAAATACCGAAACCATTTGGTTTCGGTTTTTCAGAGTAGGCATGCTCTGAAAAACCCTTTTTGGCAACATTCACAAAGGGGAAGGGGTCCCATTGGGACCCCTTCCCTTTTGCGAATGGGTTACCACTAGTGTGACACTGGTGGTAACTGCGAATTGCTTTGCAAACGCATTTGCGGTCAAAAAGCAATTTAGCATAGCGATGCGAGTCGCAAATAGAAAGGGAACACCCCTTCCTATTTGCGAGTCGCATTCACAATTTGCTAGTCGGTACCAACTCGCAAATTGTGAATGTGCATCGCAAAAGGCAATTTACGCAGTTTGCACCATACAAAATGCTTTCTACATCTGGCCCTATGTGCTTTAACTGTGTCTATAGGTATGGATGGTCTAAAATAATGCCAAGCTGGGTCCATTTCCTTTGCTTGTGGATGTAGATTAATGCAAAATATTACATGTAATTGCATATGATAGAGGTATGTTGTGGTATGTCACTTCCTCTACAGCTGACAAAGGTAAGTGTGCAGAGATTTATCAATTATTCACTTCTACAGCTTGTGTGTATTCTTGAACTTACCTATAATAAACATAAACATATGTTGTGCAATCTTCTTCTGTGCAATCTACAAATTATGTCTTACATTTTTCTTCATCTATTATGTGTGGTGTGTGGTGTATAGTTGTCTGAGCAGTAAGTGTTGAGTTAGCTCTCTCTGTTTCTGTTGTGAAATGACTTTTTATTCACATTGCTGTTAATATTACTGCTACTAAAATTGTGACCCCATAATCATTTTTCATCTAGCCTGGGTTAGAAAGCACATGTTTGCCTAAAGTCAGACCGTTAAGTAAAATATTGCAGCAATTAAAGGGAATAATCCACTTCCAGACTTTTTACACTTTTTACACTAAGTAGCTTCTTGAGTTTTCTTTTCTTTTACAGTCAGTTCTTTCAGCTTTACTTACAGCAACCTTCATGTACTCATTCCTAACCCTACTCTGTCTTCTTCTGAAATATTATCCCTACTCTTCTACCGCAGCCTTGGTCCTAATTTTAACCACTAATTATTTCAAAAGCTTTTAAAATATTTTCAGTGCAAAGTCATGGAGGTTTGAATAGTTCTAAATCAATCAAATTTGAGATTGGTATGTTTAGCACTTGATTCATGTAGTAAGTCCATTCAGGTGCATAATACCTCCAACAAGATACTCTCACTCTTTTTGATCTCCTTGGTGCCTGTTGATCTTTTTCCTCTGTGTCACTTATACTACTTGATTGTGTCTCCTTAGCAATTGTTGTCAATAGGCATTCAACCATTCAGGATTGTACGTGACTCTTCTTGATCCCTTTACCCGCATCTTCTGGATGTCCTGGTGATGTCTCAACTGCTCTCTCAGGTTGAACTCTTGTTTCTTCTTCTTCTTCTTCATCAGAATCTCTAATGTCACTTTGTGTTATTAGAGGGCTTCGGATTGGTGCGACTGTCTTTGGTTCTTCATCCCTTTTTCTTGCTTGCAGTTGTATCATGTGCGATGTTGCTCCTTGCAGTTGTACAGCTCGCAGTGGTACTGCCACCAGTGCTCTTGGTTTTGGCTCAAAGAACACATCTCTTCATTTGGACTTTTTACTCTCTGTGTGTTTGATGCATGCACGCAGTTTGGTTTCCAAGTGCACTTAACAGCAATGTTCGTAATGAGTATGAACTGTGAGGGGCCTTATCATCTCAGTGCCAAACACAACTTTTGCGTGTGCTTCTTTATCAGAACTCAGTCACAGAGACTAAGGTCACAGCACTGTTTTTGATGCAGATTTGCAGGGACAGTTTCAACCTATTGAAAAACAGAATGCACCACATCAGCTTATCCCTTACAGAAATCAAGTATCATGTCATCTGTAATGTCACAAGTGCATTTTCAGGTACAGCAGGCAACACCCCATAAGGATTTCATGCAGTGATAATCCTGTCTTCCTGTCAGAGGCATTTTGAAGACTCATAAAAACCAAAGGTAAAGCATCTGGCCATTTCAGTGAAGTGCATTCAGGATTTTATGGTCCCATTCAGCAGTTCAGCTATTCCTGCTTCTGTATGATAACTACCATGTAATCTCTGTTCCACTGCTAAAGCTGCACACAGCATTCTCAGGACTTAGGCCCTCATTTCAACCTCAGCGGTCTTTTCCAAAGACCGCAGAGGTTCCACCGGGCCAAGGACCGCCAGTGTTGGCGGTCCTCCGCCAACCATATTATGACTGCTGGCGACTCTCTGCCCTTTTTTGGACGGAGAGCCGCCAGCAGCCATACTGGTGGTCGGCGGTGTAGTGGAGGCTGCTCCACCGTCATCAGAACACTGCCCACTGAAATACGACTCAGTATTCGCCGTGGCGTTGTTCTGGTGACGGGGTACTGGCGGCGGAGCAGCACCCATGGATCCTGTTCCCTCCGGGAGGATCACCGAAACATGTAAGGTGATCGTTTGTTAGGGAAGGGGGTGGGGGGTGTTGTGTGGTGTGTGTGTGCATGGGGGTGTGAGTGTGTAGAGGGGGTGTGTGAGTACGTGTATGTCTGCGGGGGTGTAATGTGTGTAGGGGAAATGTTACGTGTATGTATGTGGGCATGTATGTGCACGTGTGTGCGTGAATGGTGTGAGCGTGCATGAAGGGGGTGTGGGTGGTATATTTGGAGGGTCTATGGGGGGTGGGGTGGGTAGGGGGTCCTACAAGACAATTCGGACAAGACAGAGGTCCTCATCCTCGGACCAACCCCCTCCGTCTGGGACAACTCCTGGTGGCCTACCACACTAGGAACCCCACCGACACCGACTGACCACGCTCGCAACCTGGGCTTCGTCCTCGACTCCTCCCTCACCATGTCTAAACAGGTCAACGCAGTTTGATCATCCTGCTACAACACACTCCGCATGCTCCGTAGGATCTACAAGTGGATCCCAACAGAAACAAGAAGAATGGTGACACAGGCCCTCATCAGCAGCACGTTAGACTACGGCAACGTACTCTACTCAGGCATCCCAGCAAATGACCTACTATGCCTCCAACGCATCCAAAATGCCTCCGCCTGGCTGATCCTCGACGTACCCCGCCGCAGCCACATCTCCCACCACCTGAGAAACCTTCACTGGCTCCCCGTGGACAAGAGGATCACTTTCAAGCTTCTTACCCGCGCTTCTACACCCCCACCCGTCAGCTCCGTTCCGCAAACCTCACCCTAGCCGTCGTTCCCCTCATCCAACAAAAGACCTCCGGCAGCAGATCCTTCTCATACCTTGCCGCCAAAACCTGGAACACCCTCCCTACCAACCTACGACAGACCCAAGACCTACTCACCTTCAGACAATTCCTCAAGGCCTGGCTCTTCGATCAGTAACAACAGCACCCCCCCCCCAGTGCCTTGAAACCCTCACGGGTACGTAGAGCGCTTTTATAAATTCAATGATTGATTGATTGATTGACTACCTTTGGAGGCTGGTACGGGGGTCGTGTGTGTTGGGGGTGGACTCATGGGAGGTGGTAGGGTGAGACCCCAATCAGTTCCAGGGAACGAATTCCCTGGCACTGATTGTGCATACCACCATGGATTTCGTGGCGGTTGAAAACCCCACAAAATCCATGGTGGTATGCAGGCTCCTGATACCGCCGGCGGACTAGTGACCTTTGTCTCCAGCCTGGCGGTCATTACCGCCATTGCGGACGGTGCGGGACATTGGCGGTTTGGCATATGCCAAACCGCCAATGTCATAATGGGGCGGTAATGACCGCCGGCCTGTTTGCGGTCTTACCATCATTTTTGCACCTTCTGCCAGGGTCGTAATGAGGGCCTTAATTGTTAAAATGAGTCCTACGATCTGAGTCTAGGGAAACAGGTAAATTGAACCTTGGTATTAACTATCACAGCAGTTTTGCTGCAGTGAGACTGTAGTTTCTCTCTGTTGGGTAGGATTCCACCCATTGAAAGAAAATTGCCCACTATAACCAGAACATATCTCAGCCCATTACAAACATGCATCTCAGTGAAGTACATTTGCATGCTATTGAAGGGATCACCTAATCATTCTCTATGGCTCAGTGTTATTGGTGTTCTTTTCCTTATGTTCATCTGTTGGCATGTCACACATCAATGGGACAATTCTTCTGCAAGCATCCTAAATCTGGGGTAAAACTAATTCTGTCTGAATAATCTCGCCATTGTACCTCTCCCTAGATGAATTGGGCCATGGTAATCTAATGTCATAGGAAACAATAAACTGTCTGGCAACACTGGTCTTCCATCTGCTGAAATCCAAATATAATTTGCATTTTTCACAGGGTTAGATCATCTCGTTTTGATCTAACCCTGCTGTTCTGCCACTGAAACATCTTCCTGAAATCTCTTGAGCTCTTCCCAGGTATCAACTGACAACAACATCTGAAAAGCAATTTTCTTTTCTGATTCATTTGTGTAAGCCCCATTAAATGTTCAGGGCACAAGTGCCTAATAATGTATACCTTCATCTGCAAATCTGTTTCAAACTATGACCAATTCATTGTCACTTCTGTGAGCTGCACACTTAACCACTGCAACCTCTGTAGGCATTTGCAATGTGTCAAGCATTTTTTATTTCCATATTCTCCATTCCGAATGGGTGTACCAGATGAGGTAATGAAACCTGTCTGTGTCCATAACTATCCAAAATCATGGGACACAACAAAGCCATATTGACTATCTGTTATTAAAGTCCCTCTCAATGGGGCTGCTACAATCCAAGCTTTTCTAAGGGCAACCAGTTCTGCAACTTGTCCTGAGGTAGCACCTTAAAGCCTTGAAGCTTCCACAACCTCTTGAATTGTACAGGAAGCATAAGCTGCTCTCAAGGTACCTTCAGTATTTCTCAGACATGAACCATCTCCAAAAGAAGGTCAATAATCAGGTAAAGACAAAGGTTTATTTTTTATATCTTGCCTTGGCTTGGTGCATAAATCCATGACATTGAGATAATCATGTTCAACCTCCCAATCATCAATTTCATATTCAGGAAGGGACAACAAAGTTGATGGATTTAATGTCTGACATATTTTCAATATCACATGCTAGGCTGCAACAATCTGTTTGTTGTTCGTACTTTGTAAGTCTGCTGCATGTCACATGTTGCGTTTTTTTTTTGAGTGAGCAAGACCTCAACAGAGTAAGGACGGGGCACAACAGAGATTTACTTTTCTGCTCTAGGGAAGCATTCAAGCACTCATTGTCCCATGGTAGCAGATCAGGCAGATCTTTGTGTGTCAGGCTTAGTAATGAAACAGGCACTGGAGAAACGTTTGGTGTCCACTGTCTACAGTAGCCAACCATTCGCTGAAACATTTTGACTTCTCTGTTTTCTGGGTGGGTTCAACTTGAGGATGTTCTCTACTTCTTGTCTTGTGACACCTTTCTTGTTCCTTTCTCAATGTCATGTCCCGAGTATTGGACTTTGTTTTTGTCAGTACTGCAGAGACACTTTGGCCCTCATTACTAGTGTGGCAGTCTGAAGCCCGCCACATTCGTGATGGCGGTCAGACCGCTGCAGATAGGGTGGTCCGACCGCCCTATTATGACTGTGGCAGATGTGTCATGGTTCAACTGCCGGCACTGCCAGGTTGCCGCCTGTTGACAGCCTGGTGGTCTCGGCGGTCGTAATCCGCCAGGGCAGCGCTGGGGCTTATGAGTCCCCTTTCCTCCAGCCTTTGCATGGTGGTCTCACTGCTATGCAAAGGCTGGTGGAAAGGGAGGTGTTGGGACCCCATGGGGGACCCTACACTGCCCATGCACTTGCCATGGGCAATGCAGGCCCCCCCCATGGACAGCCCCGTCACACATTTCACAGGCCAAATTATGGGCAGTGAAATATGCGATGGGTGCTATTGAAACAAATCGTAATCGAGCCGGCGGCAATGTGGTGAGTTTTCCGCTAGACCCGTAGGCAGAAACTCTGTTTTCGTCCACTGGCCCAGCAGAAAACATCTAATAGGGCGGGCAAAAGACCTCCATTACTGGCGGTCTTTTGCCTGCAGCGGCTTCGGCGGTCCTGTGAAAGGACCACCAAAGTTGTAATGACTCCCTTTATGTCCATTCCTGGCCAGGGAATTTAACAATGCAGTGGTATCTTGTCTGCAAGTTTCTCGAGTGGTCGAAACCACAAGTAGGTCATCAACATATTGCAGAAGAATTGAATTGAAGAGACAGAAACATTTTCTTAAGGATTTGATTAAAAATTGATGGACTCTCAGCATACCCTTGTGGAACTCAGCACTATGCCAAAATCTCTCCCTGAACCCAAAGAGAACAGGGATTGGCTGACATTATGCAATGGGATAGAGAAGAAGGCTTGACACAAGTCTACAATAGTAAACCATTCTGCAGCTCGTGAAACTCAGCACTATGCCAAAGCTCTCTCCCTGAACACAAAAGAGAACGGGAATTGGCTGACCTTATGCAATGGGATAGAGAAGAAGGCTTGACACAAGTCTACAATAGTAAACCATTCTGCAGTGTGTGGAATTTGGAAAAGACGGGTGTTTTGATTCACTACTATGGGACAACATCGAACAACAATATTGTCTGTAGAGTCTGAAGGCACCAGTGGGTTGGAGGGCGAGGGGAGCTCCACGATGAGGACAGGAGGGGACACCAGCGACAGCGACTCCTCCTCTGATGGGAACTCCCTTGCGGTGGCGGGCACATCTATGCCCACCGCAACAACAGGTACAGCCGCCACCCCCCTACCAGCACCGCCCTCCCAGCAGCCCCTCAGCGTGTTTCCCGTGCCCGCTCACCCAGGAAGGTGGGCATCTCCTTCGCCCCAGGCACCTCAGGCCCTGCCCCAGTCAGCCCTGCTGTCCTCAGTGAGGAGGCTATTGACCTCCTGAGATCCCTCGCAGTTGGGCAGTCAACCATATTGAATGCCATGCAGGGTGTTGAGAGGTATTTGCAGCAAACAAATACATACCTGGAGGGCATTCATTCTGGCTTGGCGACCCAACGGAGAGCATTTCAGGCTCTTGCCTCAGCACTGATGGCAGTCATTGTCCCTGTGTCCAGCCTCCCCCCTCCAACCTCAACTACCCGACCCAATCCCCTCTACCTCAGCCTATCCCAAGCACACCTTCAGACCAGCATGCACACACATCAACACACAAAAGTGGCTCAGGCAAACATAAGCACCACACATCCCACAGGCACTCACACAAGCACCATACCCATGCAGACACAACATCCACTGCCTCCGCTGTGTCCCCTTCCTCCACGTCATCCACCTCCCTCCCAGTCTCGTCTCCACTCACACCTGCATGCACTACATCCTCAGCCACTACCTCCATCACCAGCACGCCCATCACCACACACGGCTCACGTGCAATCACCACCCCCACTACCATTCACACATCCCCTGTGTCCTCTCCCAGTGTGTCTGTGAGCTCTCCTCCCTAAGTACACAAACGCCGGCACTCACCCACTCCACGGCCATCCACCTCACAACAGCCTCCAGCCCATGCACCTTCACCCAAACTCAGCAGATGTACACCTCCTACAACCACTACCTCTTCCTCCACTCCCAAACCCCCTCCAGCTTCCCGTCCCAGTGTGTCTAAAAACTTTTCCTAGCTACCATTGACCTCTTCCTTACATCTCCCCCCCGTCCTTCCCCTAGGACCAGGATGTCTAGATCCCAGTCCAGCACCTCAGCCACCAAATCCTCATCCAGTGTGGCCCCTGCAAGTCCGGGAACATCGAAGGGGCACCCATCAGGGCTGCCAGTGTGCCACCTAGTGAAGCCAAGGACCACCCTATTCCACCACCTGCCAAGGTAAAGAAGGGGTCAGCATGCTGAAGAAAAAAGCTGCACCAACCACCCAGCAAGGCCTCTTCTAGAACCAAAAAGGACAGTGCCAAGGTCCCAGCAGCAACTTCCAAGGTGGGGAAGGGACACGAGAGCAAAGGGAAGTCAGCTCAGGGCACGGAGCCTCTGGGCGAGGGACTGGTGTCACCCCTTTTGCAAGACAGACCAGCAACCTGTACGGTGGTGGGCACCGCCGCAACGCCCGCCATCTGCACCGCCACTTGCATGTCTGCTGCCTCTACTACAGTCACCAGCATCATCCCCAGTGGGCACCCTTCCGAGGCTGGAGTCTCCCTCACAAGTGCAGACATCTACACCACCGGCAGCATCTCCGACACAGACACTGCTGCAGCCACCGCCCCCTGCCCGCGATGTGTCCAGCCAGTGCCAGTACAGTGGACATCAGAAGCATCCCCAGTGGGCAGGCTTTCAAGGCTGCAGGAGACGTCCTGGACCCTGCACACACTACATGAGGCACCAGCACTGGCACTACCAGCAGTTTGCAGCCTTAGTCGTCGCAAGGAGGAGTGTGGCTCTTCCTCCATGGAGTATCATGCTACCTGTTACTGGTAAATCTCGTGGCTCAGATTCCCATGTGAGGGAATGGGAACTGCCACACTACTGTGTGCAGCATCACTGGGGACCATTCCCCCTCCAGAACCAGTGGAGAACAGCATCCACTACCCCAGTCCTTGGCAGGATGAAGCACTCCGGGCACCATGCCCCCTCCAGAACCAGTGGAGAACAGCATCCACTCCCCCAGTCCTTGGCAGGACGAAGCACTCTAGGCACCATGCCCCCTCCAGAACCAGTGGAGAACAGCATCCACTCCCCCAGTCCTTGGCAGGATGAAGCACTCTGGACACTATGCCCCCTCCAGAACCAGTGGAGAACAGCATCCACTTCCTCAGTCCTTGGCAGGATGAAGCACTCTGGGCACCATGCCCTCTCCAGAACCAGTGGAGAACAGCATCCTCTAGAGAGACTGTGGCTTTGTACTCCCCAGGACCAAGCAGTGGGCAAACCACCCACTTTAGAGACAGTGGCTTTGTACTCCCCAGGACCAGCAGTGGGCAAACCACCCACTTTAGAGTCTGTGGCTTTGAACTCCCCAGGACCAAGCAGTGGGCAAACCACCCACTTGAGAGACTGTGTCTTTGTACTCGACCAGGACCAGGCAGTGGGCAAACCACCCACTTGAGAGACTGAGCCTTTGTACTCCCCAAGACCAGACAGTGGGCAAACCACCCACTTGAGAGACTGTGGCTTTGTACTCCCCAGGACCAAGCAGTGGGCAAGCGACCCACTTGAGAGACTGTGGCTTTGTACTCCCCAGGACCAAGTAGTGGACAAACCACCCACTTGAGAGACTGTGGCTCTGTACTCCCCAGGACCAGGCAGTGGGCAAACCACCCACTTGAGAGACTGTGGGTGTGCACTTCCCAGGACCAAGTAGTGGACAAACCACCCACTTGAGAGACTGTAGCTCTGTACTCCCCAGGACCAGGCAGTGGGCAAACCACCCACTTGAGAGACTGTGGGTGTGCACTTCCCAGGACCAAGCAGTGGACATGGAGCTCCCTCAAGGAGCAGTGGCTTCATCCCATCATCCGGCTGAGGTGCCCCCCTCCCATTCCCCCTGAGGTGCCTATGTTTTTTTCAACCTGATGCCCCTGCAGTGTTCTCTCCATTTGAGGCAGGTGTCATCTGTGGGCTTCACCCATGCTTTTTGGGACCACTGGTCCACAGACATTTAATGGGACAGTATACAGACTTGTGTACTTGCTGTAAATATTTGTATATACTGATGATTTAAAGTTATCTTGGCCTATCTGAATGACCGATTATTACACTCATTAAACTCATTTCATTTGGTCCTTGCGTTCATCCAGGGGGTGACGGGGTGCATCTGTGATGTTATTGGATGTGTGTGTGTGTATGTTGTTGTGGTGCGGGGTGGGGGTGTTGCGTGTTGCGTGTGTGTGTGACTCTCTTTTTCCTCCCCCCTCCCCCCTCCCCTGTGTGCTAGGTGCAGTACTCACCGTCGTCGTCGCCGCCGTCTTTGATGTTCCTGGTAGATGAGGAGGTAAACCAACATGGGCAGGACCTGTGACTCGGGCTCCATGGCGTCCTGGTTCCTCGTTGGGTGTCGTGAGGTGAGTGGTTTCTGTTCCAAAGACTGTTTCCGCCGTGCTTTTGATGGCGTTGGTACCGCTCCGGAAAAGCTGGCGGATTGGTGCCTTGTAATAGTGTGGGCGGTACGTTGTCTTCCAGTTACCACTGCGGTGTTTGTTTCTACCCCCATGGCGGTCGAAGTGTTAAAGTGGCTGTCTGTGTTGGCAGTTTCCGCCATGGTCGTGATTCCATTTTTACCGCCGGCCTGTTGGCGGAATTACCGCCGCTTTATCACCGACCGCCAGGGTTGTAATGAGGGCCAATATGTAGTTGCAGATTCCTTACCGACCCACCCAGACATCCACTTTGTATTTGTGTCCACTAAGTCTTTAAGATCACCTTGAGATAAAGACTCCTGTATTTAAAAGATGCCTGCTGGGTAACCCACATTAACTTAAATCTGATATATTCTGCATCAGTCAGCTAGTGCAGTCTTTTGTAGCTCCAGCCTTCTCTTGGTACGTCTCTTCAGACTGTAAATGAACCAGGCTGTTTTATTCAATATTTTCTGTAATTATTTATATGAATGATCTCATGGAGGTTATGCATTGCTTAACCTTGATTAGATACCTGCTCTGAGTGAGATGCTCAAAGGCATGTGACAAGAAACAGGATGACATTTCTGGGTATTTGCACGTCATAATCCACTAGTTTAGGTTCTAAATACCTTCTCATTAGAAAATCACAAAACAAGCAGTAAGGCAAACCTATCTAGATGAAGTAACCAGGCAAAATCAAATAATCCACTAAGGAATAGCTTTTACTTAAGAGTTATCAGTTTACTAGAAAAGACACCACTCATCAGGGAAAAATCCCCGCTGTTCTTCACAGATCAATGGATCTTTGACATTGGATGAGAATAATGAGAAGCTGTACATCACATTAAATTGTCATTACAACCTCAAATCTATATTCGGTCAATAATGAGAGTTTGGTATGAATTAAAGGGTCTTATTATGAAAATCTTTTAGTATTTAATCTTTATTAGAATCATCATGTGAAATTGTCAACATCAGTCACTAGTTTTGTCAATAATCAAAAGAAGTTAACAATAGATCATAATAAGCGCATTATGTATGTTCCATAACGGAAAGAATCACTATTCTAGGACTGAGAATGAAAAGGTGTCCCTACGAAACCCATAAAGGGTTCTGATTCAAGAGAGAGAGCATAAGCATAAAGCTTTAGCATCAAAAGTCAGTGCAGTAATTCAATAGTCAATCAAAAGCAGAACTTCTCATAAAGAGAGGTTCAAGAAACAGTGCGGCCAGATTTACAGGGCCCTAACGCCTATTAGCGCCACACTACCGTAATTGTTTTTAATGATAATGTGGTGTTAAAGAGGACATTCTCCTTTGCCATGTTTACAAAGTGGTGCAATGCTAGCATTGTGCTACTTTGTTACCCCTTGCACCACTTTATACTTGCACCAGGTATAATGTTTTCAAGGGGGGCTTTCCCAGGCAGGGAGGTCACTAAAAATGGCGCAGTGAAAGCTACAAGATTTCACTGCAACATTTTTTTAATCATAATCTATGGCACTAATAAATCAAAGCGCCACAATAGCGTCATAAATTATGACACTATCGTGGAAACGAGTGCCATGGTGCGCTGTATGGTAAAGGCAGCGGAACCATGGTGTCTTTAGGTGGGGCCGGAGCAGCGCAAGAAAAGTGGTGCTTCTTTCTTGTGGATCTGGCCCAGTAGAGTCTCACACAAATGGCAAATGGTATAGTGAGAAGAGGAAAACAGAAAATATGGGTGAACTCTCTGTGTGGACAAAGTGGTAACGTACTCTAGGAACACACACTATTATAAACTACACATATTTTCAGTGTTACAGTTTGTCAGTTCTTCTTTCCTCAGCCAACCAATCATCTTTCGATGCTATCATTGGAGAAGTATCCCTCCTCTTTTTCTCACCAGGAACACAATGAACTTAAGCAGCAGTGCTGAATGAAACAATCCGCTATCAAATACAATATTCTTTGTCTTACAGATTCTCATTATTCATTCATTTTAGAAATGCTGCTTGTGTGTTAACTTCTTCATTACATCACTAAATAACAAATCTCCATTCATTAGTTAACAGTGATCTTTGTGTAAAGAGAAACATTTGCAGAATCAAATGAGAACTTTTATGCAACTGTCATTCATCATGAAAAACATGTCCATAGGAAATGTTGGAACACACTTTGTTCAAGTTTAGCATTATTTAGTGACGTCATCTTGTCAGATAATTTTGCTTCAACCATTCAGGCCTAGTATGAGTAAATATGGTTGCCTACTACAATTGTTTTCATTTAAACACATTTTTTTTCATTAAAGCCTACATGTTAATTCTGCACATAATCATATTATTTTTCTCAACATTGTAAAATGTGTCAGCATCTCACCCCCGATGGTTATCAAACCATCACAATTTCTTAACAAATTAATTTTTCAAAATTCACTCTCATCATTAGTTGAGTCTTTCCTCTTTCTCTTCAAACTCTCAGATTTCTGTAACCTCTGATATTCTCAACTGTTGGAATAATTTAATTCTAATTCCCTCTATATCTGTTTTTTTCTCTGCTCTTCTAACATGTGATACTTTTGTAAAACCCTAGTAAAGATAAGAAACAAACACCAACACTTAGTAGAGGCGCTAATAGGGCTTTGAACACCCTTCCTCCTGATGTTCTGAGTGAATTGCCTATAGCAGAAACCCTTTTACCTCAACTTTATAAAACACTAGGGGTTTCTGATGATCCCAACTCAGATTCCAGTTCAGACATTTTCTTTGTAAATTCTAAAATGTTCTTGCTCTCATCATAAATGTAAGTGTAAAAGTGTTGTGCTTGTTGACTATGGTTTTCTCTGGGAGCAAAATGTTTACATCTAAGCAATTTTGTAAAACAATTGATCTGATAGCCACTAATGTGGTCAGTATGACTCTGGTGGTCTTCTGACCTCCAGGGTAAAGTGGCGGTATCACCGCCAATAGGCTGGCGGTGCATACCGCTACCTTCTGACCGTGGCGGGTTTGCCCTTGGCAACCCACCACAACACCACTCATATTGCCACAGGGGTATGAACTGCCAGGCTGGAGATCTTCATCTTCGACCAAGCGGCCCCCAGAGTGCCGCCGGCAATATTGTGACCCGGCCTACTGCCATGTTTCCGCGGCGGTAGCCCCGCCGCGCAAATCATGGTGGTAGGGCTACCGGTAACAGGGAAGTCCCTCACCCCCTCCCAGCAAGCACCTGACCCCGACCCCTCCATACAAACACAACTCCTCCACTCCCAATCCATACACTAACCCCCACCCCACAATCCAAACACTAACCACCTAATACGCGCACACACCCGCAAACACGCACACACTCACACACACAACACCCATTCATGCATCTGCAGACAGGCACACACCACACAACTGCCCCCACCCACATAACCATACACGCATTCACTCATACATCACAACACACATTCATACACGCATCAATACAGACATCCAAACACTCACTCAGGCATGCATACACACTGACATGCAGACACTCACACATTCATTCACACACTCAGTCACGCGCACACAACACCCTCCCCCCTCTCCCCTGTCAGTCGATCACGTTACCTGGTCATCGCAGTGGTTGTGCGGTAGGGACCGGGGTCCATGGTGCTTGCTCTGCCACCAGTTCCCCTCTAACACAACACCGCCACGCCGATTACTAAGTTGTAATAGGTGTGGCGGTATTGTGTTTACGTGGCGGTGCCAGGGAAGCAACCTTCACTGCACCGCCAGCCGTCATAATGACCACCTAAATCTGACTTAACAACTAATAAAGCTCCAGAAGTACTGCCTGCCAATTTGCCCTCTACCGTTGAAAGTTTTCTAATCATCTCGACATTAAAACAACTCCCACAAGTGGAATGAGTGTTCCAAATACGACTTCAACTAATTGCGTTCCATCAGTTATACTACGTGTGTGTGTATGTGATGGTGTCATTGTCAAAGCATCTGTCCTATTCCCATAATACATCTTAGGAAACAGCAAAGTTAAAAAGCTAATACTCTCCCAACCAGCTGTTAATTGAAAATAAGCATCCTGTCTACAAACAAATAAACTCCTGGAATGACTGCTTCTTTTCATTGCAAAATTTGCCATGAACATACCATAATTTCAAATGTGTGTTCATAACTGCTAATTCCTACAGGTCTCTTTCTAAACTGACTTCTCCTTCTGTAAACACATATTTTGCCCTGTTGCTTTCCATCTAACTTTAATTTAGGATAGATAATTTTCATTCTGTGTTCATCTTCTTCGTTCTTACAGACATTTTTCAAATTGTTTTTCTCTCTGTTTTTACTTTTTACTGTGGGAAATGTGTGCCCTCCTTTCTTCTAATGCCATGATAAATGTCTTCTGTAATGGTCTCATTAGACAGGTCAAATAGTTTTTATGGGCCAGATGTAGCAAAGTCTGATTTTGTGAATCGGTGCGACTCGCAATTTCAGATTCGCAAAATCGGATGCAGTACGGTGTCTCAGACGGCGTTGGCGTTGCAAAGACCCACCTCATGAATATTAATGAGGTGGGTCGCATTTTGTGATCCCATAGCGAGTCCCTGCACTCACAGAGATGGTGGCCTGCTGAGGTCAGCAGACCTCCATGTCTGTAACTGCTTTTTAAATAAAGCTGTTTTTTTTAAATTTCGCAGCCCGTTTTCCTTAAAGGAAAACGAGTTGCAAAATAAAAAAAATACCGAAACCATTTGGTTTCGGTTTTTCAGAGTAGGCATGCTCTGAAAAACCCTTTTTGGCAACATTCACAAAGGGGAAGGGGTCCCATTGGGACCCCTTCCCTTTTGCGAATGGGTTACCACTAGTGTGACACTGGTGGTAACTGCGAATTGCTTTGCAAACGCATTTGCGGTCAAAAAGCAATTTAGCATAGCGATGCGAGTCGCAAATAGAAAGGGAACACCCCTTCCTATTTGCGAGTCGCATTCACAATTTGCTAGTCGGTACCAACTCGCAAATTGTGAATGTGCATCGCAAAAGGCAATTTACGCAGTTTGCACCATACAAAATGCTTTCTACATCTGGCCCTATGTGCTTTAACTGTGTCTATAGGTATGGATGGTCTAAAATAATGCCAAGCTGGGTCCATTTCCTTTGCTTGTGGATGTAGATTAATGCAAAATATTACATGTAATTGCATATGATAGAGGTATGTTGTGGTATGTCACTTCCTCTACAGCTGACAAAGGTAAGTGTGCAGAGATTTATCAATTATTCACTTCTACAGCTTGTGTGTATTCTTGAACTTACCTATAATAAACATAAACATATGTTGTGCAATCTCCTTCTGTGCAATCTACAAATTATGTCTTACATTTTTCTTCATCTATTATGTGTGGTGTGTGGTGTATAGTTGTCTGAGCAGTAAGTGTTGAGTTAGCTCTCTCTGTTTCTGTTGTGAAATGACTTTTTATTCACATTGCTGTTAATATTACTGCTACTAAAATTGTGACCCCATAATCATTTTTCATCTAGCCTGGGTTAGAAAGCACATGTTTGCCTAAAGTCAGACCGTTAAGTAAAATATTGCAGCAATTAAAGGGAATAATCCACTTCCAGACTTTTTACACTTTTTACACTAAGTAGCTTCTTGAGTTTTCTTTTCTTTTACAGTCAGTTCTTTCAGCTTTACTTACAGCAACCTTCATGTACTCATTCCTAACCCTACTCTGTCTTCTTCTGAAATATTATCCCTACTCTTCTACCGCAGCCTTGGTCCTAATTTTAACCACTAATTATTTCAAAAGCTTTAAAAATATTTTCAGTGCAAAGTCATGGAGGTTTGAATAGTTCTAAATCAATCAAATTTGAGATTGGTATGTTTAGCACTTGATTCATGTAGTAAGTCCATTCAGGTGCATAATACCTCCAACAAGATACTCTCACTCTTTTTGATCTCCTTGGTGCCTGTTGATCTTTTTCCTCTGTGTCACTTATACTACTTGATTGTGTCTCCTTAGCAATTGTTGTCAATAGGCATTCAACCATTCAGGATAGTACGTGACTCTTCTTGATCCCTTTACCCGCATCTTCTGGATGTCCTGGTGATGTCTCAACTGCTCTCTCAGGTTGAACTCTTGTTTCTTCTTCTTCTTCTTCATCAGAATCTCTAATGTCACTTTGTGTTATTAGAGGGCTTCGGATTGGTGCGACTGTCTTTGGTTCTTCATCCCTTTTTCTTGCTTGCAGTTGTATCATGTGCGATGTTGCTCCTTGCAGTTGCACAGCTCGCCGTGGTACTGCCACCAGTGCTCTTGGTTTTGGCTCAAACAACACATCTCTTCATTTTTACTCTCTGTGTGTTTGATGCATGCACGCAGTTTGGTTTCCAAGTGCACTTAACAGCAATGTTCGTAATGAGTATGAACTGGGAGGGGCCTTATCATCTCAGTGCCAAACACAACTTTTGCGTATGCTTCTTTATCAGAACTCAGTCACTGAGACTAAGGTCACAGCACTGTTTTTGATGCAGATTTGCAGTGACAGTTTCAACCTATTGAAAAACAGAATGCACCACATCAGCTTATCCCTTACAGAAATCAAGTATCATGTCATCTGTAATGTCACAAGTGCATTTTCAGGTACAGCAGGCAACACCCCATAAGGATTTCATGCAGTGATAATCCTGTCTTCCTGTCAGATGCATTTTGAAGACTCATAAAAACCAAAGGTAAAGCATCTGGCCATTTCAGTGAAGTGTATTCAGGATTTTATGGTCCCATTCAGCAGTTCAGCTATTCCTGCTTCTGTATGATAACTACAATGTAATCTCTGTTCCACTGCTAAAGCTGCACACAGCATTCTCAGGACTTAGGCCCTCATTTCAACCTCAGCGGTCTTTTCCAAAGACCGCAGAGGTTCCACCGGGCCAAGGACCGCCAGTGTTGGCGGTCCTCTGCCAACCATATTATGACTGCTGGCGACCCTCTGCCCTTTTTTGGACGGAGAGCCGCCAGCAGCCATACTGGTGGTCGGCGGTGTAGTGGAGGCTGCTCCACCGTCATCAGAACACTGCCCACTGAAATACGACTCAGTATTCGCCGTGGCGTTGTTCTGGTGACGGGGTACTGGCGGCGGAGCAGCACCCATGGATCCTGTTCCCTCCGGGAGGATCACCGAAACAGGTAAGGTGATCGTTTGTTAGGGAAGGGGGTGGGGGGTGTTGTGTGGTGTGTTTGTGCATGGGGGTGTGAGTGTGTAGAGGGGGTGTGTGAGTATGTGTATGTCTGCGGGGGTGTAATGTGTGTAGGGGAAATGTTACGTGTATGTATGTGGGCATGTATGTGCACGTGTGTGTGAATGGTGTGAGCGTGCGTGAAGGGGGTGTGGGAGGTATATTTGGGGGGTCTATGGGTGGCTGGGTGGGTAGGGGGTCCTACAAGACAATTCGGACAAGACAGAGGTCCTCATCCTCGGACCCACCCCCTCCGCCTGGGACAACTCCTGGTGGCCTACCACACTAGGAACCCCACCGACACCGACTGACCACGCTCGCAACCTGGGCTTCGTCCTCGACTCCTCCCTCACAATGTCTAAACAGGTCAACGCAGTTTCCTCATCCTGCTACAACACACTCCGCATGCTCCGTAGGATCTACAAGTGGATCCCGACAGAAACAAGAAGAATGGTGACACAGGCCCTCATCAGTAGCACACTAGACTACGGCAACGTACTCTACACAGGCATCCCAGCAAATGACCTACTATGCCTCCAACGCATCCAAAATGCCTCCGCCTGGCTGATCATCGACGTACCCCGCCGCAGCCACATCTCCCACCACCTGAGAAACCTTCACTGGCTCCCCGTGGACAAGAGGATCACTTTCAAGCTTCTTACCTGCGCTCACAAAGAGCTCCACGACACCGGACCAGCCTACCTCAACAACAGTCAGCTTCTACACCCCCACCCGTCAGCTCCGTTCCGCAAACCTCACCCTAGCCGTCGTTCCCCTCATCCAACAAAAGACCTCCGGCGGCAGATCCTTCTCATACCTTGCCGCCAAAACCTGGAACACCCTCCCTACCAACCTACGACAGACCCAAGACCTACTCACCTTCAGACGATTCCTCAAGGCCTGGCTCTTTGATCAGTAACAACAGCACCCCCCCCCTGTGCCTTGAAACCCTCACGGTGTACGTAGAGCGCTTTTATAAATTCAATGATTGATTGATTGATTGACTACCTTTGGGGGCTGGTACGGGGGTCGTGTGTGTTGGGGGTGGACTCAGGGGAGGTGGTAGGGTGAGACCCCAATCAGTTCCAGGGAACGAATTCCCTGGCATTGATTGTGCATACCACCATGGATTTCGTGGCGGTTGAAAACCCCACGAAATTCATGGTGGTATGCAGGCTCCTGATACCGCCGGTGGACTAGTGACCTTTGTCTCCAGCCTGGCGGTCATTACCGCCATTGCGGACGGTGCGGGACATTGGCGGTTTGGCATATGCCAAACCGCCAATGTCATAATGGGGCGGTAATGACCGCCGGCCTGTTTGCGGTCTTACCTTCATTTTTGCACCTTCTGCCAGGGTCGTAATGAGGGCCTTAATTGTTAAAATGAGTCCTACGATCTGAGTCTAAGGAAACAGGTAAATTGAACCTTGGTATTAACTATCACAGCAGTTTTGCTGCAGTGAGACTGTAGTTTCTCCCTGTTGGGTAGGATTCCACCCATTGAAAGAAAATTGCCCACTATAACCAGAACATATCTCAGCCCATTACAAACATGCATCTCAGTGAAGTACATTTGCATGCTATTGAATGGATCACCTAATCATTCTCTATGGCTCAGTGTTATTGGTGTTCTTTTCCTTATGTTCAGCTGTTGGCATGTCACACATCAATGGGACAATTCTTCTGCAAGCATCCTAAATCTGGTGTAAAACTAATTCTGTCTGAATAATCTCACCATTGTACCTCTCCCTAGATGAATTGGGCCATGGTAATCTAATGTCATAGGAAACAATAAACTGTCTGGCAACACTGGTCTTCCATCTGCTGAAATCCAAATGTAATTTGCATTTTTCCCAGGGTTCGATCATCTCGTTCTGATCTAACCCTGCTGTTCTGCCACTGAAACATCTTCCTGAAATCTCTTGAGCTCTTCCCAGGTATCAACTGACAACAACATCTGAAAAGCAATTTTCTTTTCTGATTCATTTGTGTAAGCCCCATTAAATGTTCAGGGCACAAGTGCCTAATAATGTATACCTTCATCTGCAAATCTGTTTCAAACTGTGACCAATTAATTGTCACTTCTGTGAGCTGCACACTTAACCACTGCAACCTCTGTAGGCATTTGCAATGTGTCAAGCATTTTTTATTTCCATATTCTCCATTCCGAATGGGTGTACCAGATGAGGTAATGAAACCTGTCTGTGTCCATAACTATCCAAAATCATGGGACACAACAAAGCCATATTGACTATCTGTTATTAAAGTCCCTCTCAATGGGGCTGCTAGAATCCAAGCTTTTCTAAGGGCAACCAGTTCTGCAACTTTTCCTGAGGTAGAACCTTAAAGCCTTGAAGCTTCCACAACCTCTTGAATTGTACAGAAAGCATAAGCTGCTCTCAAGGTACCTTCAGTATTTCTCAAACATGAACCATCTCCAAAAGAAGGTTAATAATCAGGTAAAGACAAAGGTTTATTTTTTATATCTTGCCTTGGCTTGGTGCATAAATCCATGACATTGAGATAATCATGTTCAACCTCCCAATCATCAATTTCATATTCAGGAAGGGACAACAAAGTTGATGGATTTAATGTCTGACATATTTTCAATATCACATGCTAGGCTGCAACAATCTGTTTGTTGTTCGTACTTTGTAAGTCTGCTGCATGTCACATGTTGCGTATTTTTTTTGAGTGAGCAAGACCTCAACAGAGTAAGGACGGGGCACAACAGAGATTTACTTTTCTGCTCTAGGGAAGCATTCAAGCACTCATTGTCCCATGGTAGCAGATCAGGCAGATCTTTGTGTGTCAGGCTTAGTAATGAAACAGGCACTGGAGAAACGTTTGGTGTCCACTGTCTACAGTAGCCAACCATTCGCTGAAACATTTTGACTTCTCTGTTTTCTGGGTGGGTTCAACTTGAGGATGTTCTCTACTTCTTGTCTTGTGACACCTTTCTTGTTCCTTTCTCAATGTCATGTCCCGTGTATTGGACTTTGTTTTTGTCAGTACTGCAGAGACACTTTGGCCCTCATTACTAGTGTGGCAGTCTGAAGCCCGCCACATTCGTGATGGCGGTCAGACCGCTGCAGATAGGGTGGTCCGACCGCCCTATTATGACTGTGGCAGATGTGTCATGGTTCAACTGCCGGCACTGCCAGGTTGCCGCCTGTTGACAGCCTGGTGGTCTCGGCGGTCGTAATCCGCCAGGGCAGCGCTGGGGCTTATGAGTCCCCTTTCCTCCAGCCTTTGCATGGTGGTCTCACTGCTATGCAAAGGCTGGTGGAAAGGGAGGTGTTGGGACCCCATGGGGGACCCTACACTGCCCATGCACTTGCCATGGGCAATGCAGGCCCCCCCATGGACAGCCCCGTCACACATTTCACAGGCCAAATTATGGGCAGTGAAATATGCGATGGGTGCTATCGAATCAAATCGTAATCGAGCCGGCGGCAATGTGGTGAGTTTTCCGCTAGACCCGTAGGCAGAAACTCTGTTTCCGTCCACTGGCCCAGCAGAAAACATCTAATAGGGTGGGCAAAAGACCTCCATTACTGGCGGTCTTTTGCCTGCAGCGGCTTCAGCGGTCCTGTGAAAGGACCACCAAAGTTGTAATGACGCCCTTTATATCCATTCTTGGCTAGGGAATTTAACAATGCAGTGGTATCTTGTCTGCAAGTTTCTCGAGTGGTCGAAACCACAAGTAGGTCATCAACATATTGCAGAAGAATTGAATTGAAGAGACAGAAACATTTTCTTAAGGATTTGATTAAAAATTTATGGACTCTCAGCATACCCTTGTGGAACTCAGCACTATGCCAAAATCTCTCCCTGAACCCAAAGAGAACAGGGATTGGCTGACATTATGCAAAGGGATAGAGAAGAAGGCTTGACACAAGTCTACAATAGTAAACCATTCTGCAGCTCGTGAAACTCAGCACTATGCCAAAGCTCTCTCCCTGAACACAAAAGAGAACGGGAATTGGCTGACCTTATGCAATGGGATAGAGAAGAAGGCTTGACACAAGTCTACAATAGTAAACCATTCTGCAGTGTGTGGAATTTGGAAAAGACGGGTGTTTTGATTCATTACTATGGGACAACATCGAACAACAATATTGTTACTCTTTCATGGGTCTTGAACAATCTGATGTTACCATTAGGCTTCAGCAAGCCCAGGATCAGAAAGATGCAAAGGCTCCCAAAAATGTCTCTTAGAACTCCTTTCTTCAACATGTCTTTGATTATTGGTGTTATTCCTGCCACCGTCTCCGGAGTAGAATTGTATAATGATGTTCTTGGAGAGAGTGCATTAAGCTTCACTGTGATTCCGACTTGTTCTACACCTTTGTTTAGTTTGATGTCCTTCCCTGTAGTCTCTCAAATAGTGGGGTAACTCTTCTACTGTTATCACAGATATGATCCTACCGCACCTTCCTGTTGGGCCATTATAAGTTCAAGAACTTCATCGTGAGTTTGAAACTCAACACCAACCAGTGTACAATAAATTGTGCACTTCAACTTACACAACAAATCTCTTCCTAGCAGATGTACAGGATTTGAATCACATACTACAAACTGGTGTTTTTTACTTCAAATGAACCTATTTTACAGGAACTTTTTCTAAAACTGGATTTGTTATCTGTTTATTTGTAACTCCTACAGATTGTATCTTCTTTCCCGAGAGGGGTAGGTCTGGGAACTCTGCTGTTCTAACAGTGGACATATAGCTCCAAAGGCAATAATGACACTAAGTGGCCATTCTCCTTCTACAACTGGTCCACTCTGGACTACCTCTAAGACTGCACCAAATATGCAATCTTCCTTCTCCCTCCCTCAGGAACCATCATTGTGATTATCAGAGCCAAAATTCTCACTGTCAAGTATTGGGAACTCTTGAAATAGGCTCTGATTCCGAGTCTGAAATGGGTTTAGACTTGCTTGTGGCATCTGATTCACATTCAATCCAGAATTTCCCAAATTTTGTGGTACCATCAGAGCTTGCATGACCTGTGACTGTATTAGCATTTCCTCAAATACATTTGATTTCTTCCATGCATTTGACTATAACTACTCATTCGGTTGGTATTCTGTTTACACTCCCTTTTTCAATTGCCAATCTTGTTAAAGTAAGGAGTCATTTTCTTTAGTGTTGCAACATCAACACGATAATTCAGATTGACTGGAACACCTTGATCTCTAATCTGTGAAACAATCATACTTCCTTGAATACTAGGTTGAAACTGAACACCTGGCATTCCACCAGCATCCTCTGCAAACAACTGATTCTAAATTCCCTTTGTGTGTACAAGCAACATTTTCCTTAAGTTTCTGTACCTTAATTTCCTGGTCATCACCACAGTGCTTTGCAGATCTCAGGATCCTATCTAACAGTTTTGTCTGCCAGGACACTCTCCTGTATGTGCATACTGATCCTTGGTTTTAAACTAAGAATAAACTGTGGCACAAAGAACCCCAGGTCACTTTTGCCGGGATGTTCCTGTCCAGTGTGTTGTTTACAGACCTGCAGCAATCGCTCATAATAGTCATGCACCAATTGTTTTGTCTGTAGTGTTGTTTGTTTTATCTTTACCCAATCAGTATCCTTTGCTAAAAACTTACTTTTCAGAAACATAATCAACTCATCATATTTTTTAATTACTACAGGGGATGGTACATTATTTCATGTATCTCTGGTTGGTTCTGTACATGGCAATTGTACAGCAATTTTATCCTGGGCCCACAATCACTTGGCACTACAATTTCAAGGAACATATTCAAATCTGTCCACAACACTTTTGAAATGTTTAAAAATCTGTGAACTTGTGTATACCACTGTACAGGATCCTCGCTCAAATTTAGAAAATTATCAGTAAATCGCCTCTACTTCAAAGTACTCTTCTGTAATGACAACTTGATTTTCAGCATTACCTGTCTTTTTAGTCTCTGTCATTTTTTCAGATCACAGAGGAAACATCCCATCTTCAAATAGATTTGTCTCGCCTTGTGCTATTGGTGTTGTACAGCCTATCCTTCCTTCCCTCAATGACTGAACAGTTTCTGGTGATGTCCAAGGAACAATTTGTGAATTTTGCAATGATCGGATGAACCCTGTCACAGATTCTTCTCCCAACAGCTCCTTGAACTACAATAATTGAGACAATATTAATCAGAGCAGTTGCTGTGCGAATCTCTAAAGTCTGTGCTGGTATGACATTAGCAACAGGTGCTTGTACAGCCACAATAGAAGGAGTAGCACCTGGCGGTATCACTGTAGGGACATTCACAACTCAGGCAGGTACAGCATTAGCTATAACAGGTTGCACAATTGGCTGTGTCACCTGTATGGTTTTTTGATTTGATTCTCATTTAGGTCAACAGGGGCTGTAGCCACTGTCACATTAGAAGTTGAAGTACCCTCAGTGTTTGTTACAGGGGACACATAAGGTGGTGGACACGAAGCTAACAGTGCATCCAGAATTTCATCCCCTGAATTGCAATCGGTGTCTGATTTCTTTCCATCTTTTTCATCTTCATTCCCCAGTGCTTTATTTTTGTTTACCTTCTGAAGTTTTTGAATAGTAATTGATGGGTACAGTCTAGCTCCTTCGACTATGCCTTTCTTCCATCTCATTTGTTTCTCATCACATTTAGCATCTGCATAATTATGCACTGCTCTTTTTGCTCTGTTCTGATATTTTTTCTCTCTTTAGCATGTGCTGCTTTCTCTGTTGTATTTAGTGTTTCATACCATGTGGGTCTATGTGGTGGCTTCATCTCATATAGCTTTTCTCTCAATTTTTCAATGATTCCTAATTCAAATGTACCATATCATGTAAAACTGAAAGGACCCTCATTTTCATTATTGACGAAGCAACAAACATGTAAGCAACCCCAAATTTGTTGCCATATAATGTGCTTTTGTACCCTCAGGAAGCCTCTTCACCTTCCTGTACTGGTTGTCACATCACCTCTCATAAAACCTTTAGGAGCTCTAAAACATTTCATGATTTCAGATTAATATTCAACAAATAGTAAACAACGTAATTCAAATCTCCAATGTTTTGATTCTATTCAGCATACTTCAATTTTTTAGTCAGCTTGTCTTCCAATCTCATTGCGGTTCTGTGCACAGACCATCCAATCACTGCGCAGTGTTTCATATCAACCAGCCAATCCCAGTGTAGGACAAAAGGGCACAACTCCATTCTAATGGCAGCAGTTCACCCTCCCTTACAATTTCTCCTACACACAATTCTACAAGTCTAAATGAACACAAAATAAACAATCTTTGTCTTCTCCTCTAAAGAGAAACAAAGCCAATTCTACAATCAAAATGTTAAGAATTTGATACCCTCTGACTTTTCTTCACAGAAAGATTTTTCACTCACCCGAATAAAGTATTGACCAGTGGAAAATCACCCTAATCAATGCAGCTTCAACCTTGTGCAGTAAGTTCCACTATCACCAGTCAATATTAGTACATTCACAACAAATTGTTATCGTGCTCATCTCAAGTGTTGCATCAACGGTACCTCATGATCTGCACCACAAACCTTTAGGAGACAAGAAAACCATAAATCAACCTTTTATACTTATCTATCCCGGGCTCTTGAACTACTTTGGAGTCTGATAGCCTCTTCAGTTTCTTTACAATAAGCACATAAACATCACCAGTTCATTCACCATGCATGCTCCACAGCATGTAAAAAACTCAACAGCAATAAAGAAAATGTGTAACACATAACCTTATTTATACTCATACCTCCAATTCTGCAACTGCCTTCAAAACTGCACTATGTCAATCTTCAATATTCAGGCTTTGCGCTACGGTACATGGTCATCTTACTAAATCAGGGTAATTAATTACAGCTCCTCTTTCTCACGGTGTAAACCGTCCCTCTGCTACCAACTTGAGCATAAGCAGGGTCTCAGTTATCGATTTACGAGAAAAGACACCACTCATCAGGGAGACATCCCCACTGTTCTTGAAAGGTCAATGGATTTTTTACCTTGACTGGGATTAATCAGAGGCTGTACATCACATTAAATTGTCATCACAACCTTTAGTCGTTAATTCACTAATCTTTATTTGGTCATAACAATGACCATAAAAATTAAAAATACATTATAAATCATATGATTTCAGATTCAGAAATTATTAAGAGAACGTTACACAGCAATTGGCACAATGTTTAAAAACATCATAAAATATAATTTTTATATACATTTAACAAATAATATAAAATTGTTTTATGAGCATCCATGAAAACTAACTTCCATTGAAATTCTGTTAACCTCTCATCAGAACCAAAAAATATTCTGATGAAGCATACCTCCATCTCAATTTAATTGCAGACAAAATATAATTAAGAACAGAAAAACAAATTGTGGAGGTATTTATACATTTTAAAACGACCAGCCCCTCTTTTTGTGATGTAAAGTGCTTATGCTTGAAAAGAGGTATTAAAAAGCCTCTTCTCTGGCTGTTGTATGGGAAAGCATAACATGTACTGTCAATTGGGATGACGAGTTTTTACATGGACAGACTGAAAGACAATCAAACAGGAACCTGGATAAGGAAAAGCAACCAAGATATGGATTACATGTAAGCTGAGTCTCATAAGGTAAAACCTATGTTCTGGCTTTTCCACCCAAATTAGATTCTGCCCAGTATCAGGTGTTGTAGAAATTGGCAGATAGTTAAAAACTGAAGTTAGGTAGCATAATCTTACAATTCAAATCTCTTCATTCATCATAAGAATTAACCATGGCCTTGGTTTGGGGCCCGGTACTATTGGGATATTAAAAAAGGCTGGTCAGGCCTATATCATTAAAGCTTTTCCTGACAAATGACAGGCAAGGGGCAGAATACTTATTGTCCAACTTCAGACAGGCAATCAGAATATCTTTCAGAAAATCTGCTTGCGAGTACACCAGATTTTAGCCCAGAGGAAGATGGGGTCAATTTTAAGTTTTTCTTCCAAAAACTCAAATGCAATTCACTATGGTAAATAAAACTTGGCTTCAGTTTGGAAATGACCAGTAATTGGCAGAGGAACTTGATTGCAAAAACCTGCATTCTCTTTTTTTTTTTTTTTTGTCCTCATTCCACCACCCTCGCTTTGGTAGAGAGAAAGCACCTTTGGTCTGTGCATCCAAGAGAGAAACCCACAATACCAATGGGCCACACCACTTGTCTTACACATATCAAATTTTCCCCCGTATGCCATTGGCAACACCTTACTGTTTTACTCTGGCTGTGGTCCTACCAAAGCGACACCCATTTAGGTAGAGGGAGTTTAATCATTGGACTTAATTTTAGAGAAGGAGAAACAAAAAAGACAGAAAATCAACATCTAAACACTCCAACCATATTTACCTCTGGTAAACATTTTCCCAAACCACCCAAAAATCATCTCTTCTACTAAGAGGACCAGATTGTTCCATCTTACATAACCGTTTTACTGATGATTGCCAGTCCTGAACGATGGGATTTAGTGAGTTCACCCATTTACAACATATTTCCCGTCTAGCCAAAAGCATTAATACAAACAACAAATGCTGTTGCTGCACAGTCACTTTCTGAACCGTAAGATCTGGATCACATACCCCAAACATTACCATTAAAAGATTTATTCTTAAATTGTCACCAAAAATTGCCTTAAGGAAACCTCCTATATCCTCCCAGTACTTGCTCAAACTTGGACATTGCCAGAACATATGGGTATCATCTGCATTAACATCCCCACATCGCGGACAATTTTTGTTAAATTTCCCAATGGCCGTTAATCTAGCTGGTGACCAATATACCCTATGTAATGTAAACAAATGGTTCTTCTTCATTGCCGCCGATTTAATAGTAAACTACAGCTTAGAACATGACTTTTGCCATAGGGAGGTAATGTCCAAAGGAGGAAAAATCTTCCCCCATTTCAACACTGGGAGAGACAAAACATCTTCTGCTGCATCCAACTGCGCATGATACCAGAAAGCAATCTCCTTATTAATGGATGTCTGATTTAGTTTTCCCTCCGAAGGGCTCCTCCCAATTTCTCCTACTTGGCGAGACTTAGCCCAACTAGATAATTGGAGATACTTAAACTTGGAAATTGTCTCGCCTGTACACTTCTGAAATGCAGACCAATATATTAATTCGGAACCTTCCATAATCTGCCCCCATCTTGCCACACCGTTTACTTTCAGTGGAATTGCTAACTAATCCGTAAGGCATTCAGGAGTACCTGGTGAATCCCAAATGGGGGCAGAACTACAATAATAAGCTATCCCGAACACCTTACAAAATTGCATCCAGACCTTACAAGCATGTCTGGGGATCTTCAAGCGAACCTTCTTAAAGAACTTTGGATGCCCAAATTTATACAGAAAATTATCAGCTCCTTCCACAAGATACGCCGTCAAAGCTCTCCAAACCGGCGAATAGTCTGACTTCTTATTCAGTAAGACTGTAATATTCTTTATTTGGAAAGCCAGATAGTACCTATAAAAATCTGGGGATGATATGCCCCCCCACTCCTTCTTTCTGCATAGCTTTTTCCATGATATCCTCACTCCCTTAGATGCCCAAACAAATGTAGATAAATCCCCCTGAAATTTTTGAAACCAGCACGACTTCAACTCCAAAGGGATAGTATTAAATAGGAAAGTAAACTGTGGAAGAATACACATCTTTAAAATATTAGATCTACCAATTATAGAAAGAGGGAGGACGGCCCATGCCTTCAGAAGTTTTTTAGTTTAGTTTCCATATAAGCTCTGTCAAAATTAACCCTGGCCACATCACTAAGATTAGCTGTAAACTGGATTCCCAAGTATTTAATCTCCTGTTTAACTAAAGGGGAAACATAGGCCATATTCCAACACATGATTTCAGTTTTCTCGGTATTTATACTATAACCTGACATTCCCCCAAACTGCTCCATTAATGTATTAACAATAGGTAGGGAACCCGCCACATCACTAGTATAAAGCATCAGATCATCCCCGTATAATGCTACTTTCTTTTCCCAACCCCCACTCAAAAAAGGGGGGATATCCCTGCAGGCCCGTAGCAAAATTGCCAACGGCTCGATGTATAAATTGAAAAGCAAAGGTGACAAAGGACAACCCTGTTGAGTACCCCGACCAATTCTAAATTCTTGAGACAGCAACCCTTTAACCAAGATCCTTGCAGTCGTGTACCTATATAATTCCCTAATAGCTCTAATAAAAGAAATTCCCAATCCACCTAACTCCATCACAACCTGCAAAAAAAGCCAATTAACACGATCAAATGCTTTGGCTGCATCGAAAGTCAAAACCGCCAAGGGGGCCTTCTCCTGTGAAGCCAAATCTACTGCGGCAAGTAAATCATGAGTTGACTCTTAAAGCTGTCTACCTTTTATAAAGCCCTTCTGATCTGGATGAACCAAATTACCTATAACTTTCCCTAATCTTCTGGAAAGAATCCCTGTATACATCTTATAATCTGAATTTAGTAGTGAAATAGGTCTATACGATGAACATAACATTGGGTCCTTGCCTGGTTTTTAACAATAAGCAAATTATAGCTTCATTCCATGATTTAAGTACTTGTGCCCCCTCTAAAAGCATAGAATTAAATAGTTCCAGTAAAATTGGTATAAGTTCCTCCCCCAGCTCCTTATATAACTCATTTGGTAGACTATCAGGCCCAACTGCCTTCCCTTTCTTCCAAGCTTTTATAACTTCAGCTAGCTCTTCCCCCCTTATCTCACTACCTAGCACCTGCCTCGCCGAGTTATCCAAAACAGGGAGATGAACTTTCAAAAATGCTCTAATCTGCTCCTCTGAGTTCTCCAGATTCTCCATATATATTGCTTGAAAATACGACACAAAGGCCTTCTCTATTTCTGACTGCTCGATACAAGGCTGACTAGCAGTATGCAATCAGTATCCAATTTAATTGATGAAATGTACCTATTTGAGTGGTCTGACTTAACCTTCCAAGCTAACAATTTGCTGCACCCTTCCCCATATTCATAATGCGCGTACCGGCTACTTTCCCATTTTAACCTATTACGGTTCTCCACAAGGAAATCTAAATCCAGCCGCACTTTTTCCTCTTGACGCACCAATTCCTCTAATTGCCCTTCCTTCCCTTCCCCTAGTGCATTGTGCATTAATACCTGTAAGGCACTTATAGATGTTTCAATGCTTCTCAACTTCTCTTTCTCTTCTCAACACCTATAGGCCGCCAAACTAATAGGTCTCCCTCTAATATATGCCTTGTAAGCGTCCCATACACACCCTAAACTAGCTGATCCACAATTCAAAGCAAAATACTCTCTCGTATCTTTCTTTAGCACCTCCACTATTGAGTCATCTAGAAGTAAAAAACGATTTATTGTGCACCTAGGACCGGGACCCTCTACCCTGATACTCAAATGGTGCTTTAAGGCTGAATGATCCGAAAGGTGTGCTGTGGTATGAGCAACTTTTATCACATCTCCACACAGGCTCTTATGTTTTAAGAAGAAATCTATTCTGGATTTATGGCCATATTTTTTATTATAGAATGTATATCTAGATCCTTCACCCCCTTTCCAATGCCAGATATCTACCAATCCTAAATCTAACATAGCCTGCTTCACCTGTGACCGGGTTTTAGGCGAGTTAATAGTACCCCGAGGGGTAGATTTATCTGGAACAGGATCCAACAATATATTGAAATCGCCTCCTAACACCACCGGATGCCTAGCTAAAAGTAGAATATTATATCATTCTTGAAACGGTGTTGGATCATCTAAATTAGGACCATAATAACCTGCCACTGTGATCCAGTACCCGTACAGACACACTTCCACCACTTCCCATCTACCCCTGGAATCTACTTGCACATTGCCCACTTTAATACTTATAGACTTTTTAAACAGAATTGCCACTCCTTTAACTACACAAGATTGAGTAGAGCACGCACTATATACCACCCATTTCATTCGCTTAAGCCAGTTCTCCCACTCTTCTTGTTGCAAATGCGTTTCCTGCAGTATAATTATCTCCTCCTCAGCCAATCTTAAATACTCAAAAATCTTCCTCCTTCTTTGCATCACCCTTAAACCATTAACATTCCATGAGAGAATCTTCAACTGTGACCTTCCGTACTTAGCCATTTTCAAAAAAGAAAGTCTGAGCATTACCCTCCTCCCTCCTACCTAAACAAATTGGGAGGACCCTCTTATTTTTATCTTTTTGTACCCACATACTCCCACACCCAATGCAAAACCACCCCTTCGCCCAACAAACAACCACCCAACCAAACCCCCACCCAAGGGGAACCCTCCCTACTTCTTTTAGGATAACCATCATGTTACCCCTATTTGAGCTCTCTGTCGGCATAACTTCCCATTTCCTACTGAGACGCCTTAATCTGCTCTATAAAAATCCTAACCTCCCCCGGATCTCTCATATTGTGCATTTTATTTCTCCACATAATACATAAAGCAGCCGGAAACTTAACTGTACTGTGGCCCCAAGAGATCGAAGCTCTTGCATGAAGTTCCCCAGTTCCCACTGCCTTTCCAACGTTGCTCTAAACACATCCGATCTTATACGAAGAGACCAGTCTCCTCTAGAGAAAGTTTCGACTTTAAGGGCTTCAGACAAGATTTTCTCCTTGATTGTATATGTAGCAAAGTTTATCAAAATCCTCCTGGGGTTTTTCCTTCCGGGGTTCTTCCTAAACGGATCCCGATGAACTCTTTGGATATCCTCCTCCAAGTTAAAAAAAGCTAAACTCGGAATAGCCTCCCTGATCAGCGAAATCACATACCCTTTAATATCTTCCCCGTCCAAGCCCTCAGGAACTCCCAGCAGCCTAATGTTGTTCCTCCTCATATTGTTCTCCAGCGACTCCAACTTATCCTGCAACATTTTCTCTCCAAGTTTTAGCTGTGAAATATCCTTAGTATGCACCAACAGCCGCTCCTCCTGGTCCTCCATCACAGCTTCCAGCTTGCCCAGCCTATCAGTCAACAAGTTAATTTTACTCTCCAATACTTCGCAAGCTTCCCGAATTTTGGCTTGATTATTTTCTGAGATCTCAAACTTCTCCCTAATCTCTTTAGTGAGAGAGATTAGCAATTCCTGCACACCTAGGCTATGTGTCGTAGGGACGACTGAAGGGGTAAACTCCGCTTCCGCCAAAGTTAGTATGGCAGAAGAGGCCTCCATTTGTCCTACAGAGTCCTCAATTGACTGGTCTAGCATATTACTATCAGGACCCGCTAGTTGTTGTGTTAACCCCAGACCACCTAAAGAAGATCGAATGTCAGCTGTGCCCTGTGGGGGAAGGGTCGTATTCTGGAAGTATCTAGTAATCGGAAGCTCACTAATGCTTTTCCCCGCAGGACCAGCCCGACCCTCCTTTAAGGGAAATTGAGAAACCTCCAGGGGTAATTCTTTAGGTTCAGCCCTCCTCCTCTCACCACCTTTGCTACAAGTCCCCACACCACTTTCTCCCCTGTTATTATTTGTAGCCTTTGCTGGTAAAAAAGGAATAATGTTTGACCCCAGGGGGCCAGGCTTACCTCTCTTTATGTTCTCTATCTCACCAACCTCAGCCCAGGCGCCCCTGGGGCGACGCTTAACCGGCGACATGCACTGTGAGGCACTTGTGCAGTCACCAACTCCTCTCCTGCAACTTCCACTTAACTTCTTCCTGAGAGGAAGCCCAGGACTTTCCAGTAGTGCTCCACGAAGAGAGCAGCGAGAGGTAAAGCGTCTCCCACGACACACACCCCTCGCAGCCTCTGCCCATACACTGGAGTCTGACGCGCGCTTCCAGCACCGCTCCTCAGCTGCCTTCACCGGAGCGCGCGTCTTCCCCAGCTCGTCCTTCTCGTCCTTCTCACCCGCCGTTATTTTTAATCGGCCTGTCCAGGGCCGAAAGATACGTGGCTTGGAACTCCGATGCCTCTGATCCGGTACGCTGACTTCCGACGCCGGCGCCTCAGCATCACAACGCCTCACCTCGCTCCCATTGGAGAGCTCACGTACCAGCTCTCTAACTGGCCGCCATGTTCCCCAAATCACTTCCCAAAAAAACAAACAAAAAAAACTGCATTCTGGCTGGCGCTTCATAACCCCACACGCCAGCTTCATAGGTTCCTATACACAAACATTTATATAACTGAATCAACTCCTTAATTGGCCTATGCCCCAGTTTTTTGCAAATCTGAAAATTTATTTGCACACTACTCCCATTTTCTGTATTTTCTGGTCATTCAGACCACCCCATTGCAGATTTGCTTCAAACACAATACCTAAATAATTGGAGTGTAAAACGTTAGTGATCGGGTTCTCCCCAAGGAAAAAGGATTTTGTTTTGGATGTTTTTTGAACTGCAAGTTCATATAAATGATTTTTGGTGATTTACCTTTAGACTTAGCTTTTTCGTAAAACTGTTGAATACATCTAAAATTTTCAGAAGGCCAATTTCTGTTTGTGAAATTAAAACCACATAGTCGTCGTATGAAAGGACCGGGACGGGTCGAGAGGTGATTTTAAAGGTATCATCACAGCATAAATGCAGTGATTTATGTAAAGAATGAATATTAAAAAAACTTAGAAAAGTACCATTATACAGCACTGCCTGACCCCTCTACCTACTTTTATATGTTGTAGGCAGTCGCCTTGTTGGGTGTAGCAGACCTTAGTGGTGGTATCCGAATGTAACCGCCTCATTAGGTTCAACAGTGGTGGGTTCCTCCCTGGCTGTCTCCATTAAAGCCCACAACCGTACCCTATCCACCAAATCAAAAGAACAGGAGCACAATGTATAATGAACCCCTTCTGGCCCTGGCATATTTTTCCATGGATAAGTTAACTGCCTGCTCCGTGGTCCCCAGGCCTAGACTGAAGCCATATTGAGCCTTTGAGAAAAAGGAATTCATTCGTGCCCATGCTTCCAGCTTTTCCAGGATAACCCGTCCCAAGGTTTTTACTGTAGCATCTAACAAAGAGATTGGGAGATAATACAAAGGACAATTCCTGTTCCCTTTCTTAAATATTAGCACTATACTGGATTCCCCCCAGGTGTTAATTGGAGCCCCCTTCAAATCTACTTTAAAAACATTGGTCACTAATGGGCCCCAGAATTCCAGTTTGAATTTTAGCATGTCAGTGGGAACTACATCGGGTCTTGGGGTCTTGCCCGAAGCAGCATACTGGATAGCTTTAGTGACTGCTGTTAAATCAATAAATTAACTAAGCCAGGCATCATTAAAAAAGAGTAGATCAATTACTGGTTCCATATGCGGTTCCTCAAATTGATCATTGGGGTTAAAAAATTTGGAGAAGTGGCTTACCCACCCCTTTTCAAAAACGTCACATTCTATTCCATTCGAAGGAGCCTCTGTAAAAAAATGGTTGGTTAATAACCTCCCTGTAGCTGAGCGGCTCTCCGCCTGGCTACTCGCGGCCCTGGCGAGTCAGCCAAAGTGTGTCCCGGGGGCACCGCTTGGGAGGACCCGGAACCGGAAGAGATAGGAAACCCGGTTGTCCGGGTTTCCTCAGAAACAAAAGTCGGACAACCGACACGGGCGGAAGAAGGAGCAGAGATGCCAAAAGCAGCAGAGACGCCGAATGGAGGAGAGACGAGGGACGAACCCGAAGGACCAGAACGAGCAGAGACGTCACACAGAGGAGACGACGAGAACGAACCTCGGACGACGCGGGGCACAGAGGTCCCTAGAGAACTCATCGCCCGCCACGTCCCTGGAGGGGCGTGGCTAAGGCAGGTACGTTCCTGCCTCAATAACCATTATCGGGCAATCCTCGGGAGGTGGAAGGGGTTAGAAGGGTCGTCTACCGCTATATCAGGGTGCGAGCAGGGCAAGAGTAGAGAGCTCACCTGGAATAAATATATATATCCATTTTTTTTTCTCCTTTGGTAATAAGTATATGGTGGTTGGTCATTGCTGAGAGAAAAAGCGTACCTCATCATTTAGTATTAGTTTTTGAACAAGGTTGTTTTTTTTTCCCTTTTTCTTTTCCTCTCTCGTTTGCTACCCTCTCTGGTTCTTCCTATGACCAGATCCATATTTTCCACTAACCCACCATACCAAGACACCAGGAGAACTGTGAAGGCAACAGTCATCCTATCGCGGTCTGTTAATTGTTTTTTTATTTATTTATCTGTTCTTTCTTTCTGTGTTATTTATGCACCTTTGGAAGTCACTGGAAACTGAGAGCACAACACTTTGGGTGAGAGCTTGTGTGGTTTGCGGTTACCCCAACATCTCTCCCACCTACCCGCACCTCCCCCTTTCAACTCAGACCAATAGTCCAAAAATATTCGACTTACCTTTCTTTTCCTTTTTGGCGTTCCCCCTCATTGGCCAACCTGACCACGTTGGATCTTTATCTCAGAGGAGGCACCAGAGATCAGACCCCGGAAGTCCCACCTGAAAAGAAGAGAAGAATCGACGTCAAAAGGAAGAGGGATTGAGGGCGGAACCTAACAGAGTGTATAAAGGAGACATACAGAAGAAAAATAAAGTTTCAACTACAAACCCTTTTACTTCCCGACTTGTTTCTGTTCTGTTTGCACCATGCTACACCCACCCCTCATACACTCCCAAAAAGAGTCTACTATCATTTAGATGGGTCGCTTTTTCTAGGTCTTCCCACGCTTTATCCCTGATTTCCCTCTTCCTAATTTGTGGCGCCTTTGTATAGTATTTCCTGGCTAATCTTACTGTCTCAATGTTACACAAGATTGAATTGTTGACTTTTTTAGGGCTCTTAGAGCTGAAGTACAATCCGAATTAAACCAAGAGTGCTGTATATTGTCTTTGGGTGGGTCTGGTATTTGTTAACAGTTAACATATTGCTGTTTAGCTTTCGCAGATCTTCCTAGCATCACCATCAGGGGAAAGACATTGGAGAATCTCCAGGTTGGCTTCTGTTACTAAGTCTTGAAAAAATTGACATGGGTCAATACAATCCCATTTTAGCTGTAACCACCTGTTAACAGGAAAGTGAATCAGGAGGTCTAATACATCTCTAGAGCCCAAAACCAACTTGATATCCAAAGTTAAAATGATTGATGAGGAGGTGTATAGTAAGGGGCACACCTCATAATTTAATAATTTTGGAATCGGATCTTTAGAAATGAACGCAAAATCAATCATGCTACACTTGCCTTTGCCTACCAATGTGGGCTCATCAATGGTATTTTGACTATTAAAGTCAGATGAGAAAACATGCTTTTATAAGGGTAGTTTTGTTTAATGCTTACCCATATGGCATGTGTGTAAAATGGCTTACATTTTCCATTTCTCCATTGGCGAACCCACATATGCAATTAGCACTAAAAATACAGTGCTTTATATTAAAATCACCAACCCACATAATTGGTATATAACATCCCTTGCAACTTGAATGGTTTTCAAGTATTCATCCTAGTTCCTCTATAATGCCCACAGTCTAATAGTTTGATGGTGAGATTCTTAAATGTTACCAATATAAAGACAGCCAGAACTCCCCGTGTCCCCTCCCAGTTGATGATGAAATTTCCAGGGAGCAATAGAATTTAAAGCCTTCAGTGTGCCTGGGGGTAAATAGCCCAGGTCCCCTGACAAGATACTATATCAAATGTGCTTATACGGGATTCCCAGTCCTCATTTAACAACTTCTGTTGGATCTCAGCAATGTTCCATGATATCACTTGCAACCTCTGTCCCTTCCTCCTTATCTCCGATAGTAGTTTGGTTTGACCTTTGTAGTGAAAAGGGCTCACAATTTATATCTTGGGCTACACAACTATGATCTCCCTTTGTTGTAGCCTTATCAGGCAGTCAATCATTTTCTATGAGGCTGGAAAGGGCTTTAAAGTGATTAGACAGAGCAATAGGTGGACCAGAGACATGACCTGGATCTGACCTTGAAATTAGATGGTGGACCCTGTTATCAGATGTTGATGTTGGAGGACGATAAAAATAACCTAAAAGGCATGTCCTAACATGTTGTGTAAAAGATGAGAAAGATGAAGAAGAGTTGAGGAGTGACAAAAGATAATACACCAATCACGGGTCTCGAAAATTCAAAACCATGCAGACACCTTTTGCAGTCTTACTTGAGTGACTGACTCCTAACCACCAAGTCAAAATGGCATCCTGCGTTGGTCCTACACCAATGTGCAACTTTGTTTGTAAGACATTGACAATCCTCAAAAGACCCCTCTGCTAGGGTTGTAACCACCTCTAAAATAATTATGTACGGCATACTTTCTGGCGGAAGGGGTAGATTAATTAATTGGTTTTCAGAGATTCGACAAGCTGCCTTCTGGGAGGTTGTATTTACAGGCTTTGGCTGGTGGGTACCCCATGACGTGCTGGCATGCATAAGTGGCACTTGAGGTCTGGGCCCTGTGGCATGAGCGCTCAGAATATTCTGGGTGTTATCTCTGTTGCTCTGATCAGTGATTTTAGAACAAGCTGATACCTGGTCTCCCCCTGACAGAGCTGTAACTCCTTGTAATGCTGCTTCTAGGACCTGGACTTTGTCTGCTAGGCACTTCACCTGACCCACCATTTCCTCCTGAAAAGTTAACTACATCTACAGCAGTAATTGCCGACTGACAACATTCTTTTAGAAAGTTATTTGAATTAATTATATTACTTTTACAGACAGAAAGCTGCCTGTTAGTTAAAGATTTGTCCAAAAATGGAAGAGAAACTTTCCCTTCACCCCTCTTCGTTTTTGAAGGAGGCAATTTTTTCCAGGGAGTAAAACTTGGTAAATCTGTAGTGATGTCATTCACCTCACTGTGAGGAACACACAGGTTCTTTAATTTCCGCTCAATCAGACCCATGGATGCAGTTATGCGTCAAAAGGTATAGCGCCGGCTTACGTCATTCCAGGACGCCAGCTGGGCGCCACAATGGGCTAGTGTAGGAAAAATGATGCTAGTTGGGTGGGGTGGCAGTATGGGAGAAGGGGCATCATTTTCTTACGCAAAACCATCCATAGCACATGACTTCTGTCTTACAAAGACAGGAGTCATGCCCACCACCCCAGTGGCCAGCACAGAAGAGGATAAATATGGGGCCGTGGGGTTAGCATCATTTTTTCGATCTCATTGATGCAAGGTAGGTTCACACATCTAAAAAATGGTGCAAACTACAATATTTTGACGTTAGATGTGTCTAGTGTCAAAATATAAATATGGAGTTAGTCTTGCGCCAAATTTGCATTAAAAAATTATGCAAATTCGGCGCAAATGGAGTATAAATATGCCCCTTTGTTTTTTAAAGACTTGCTAGGAGACATGTTCACTTGGCCGTTAGGCTCAACAATTATGCTTCCCTTTTGCATATTTGAGAAAACTAAGAGGGTATCAGTATCAGTATCAGTTGGGGGAATATCAGTTAGAGGCACTTGAACAACAATTTTGCTTTGAACAGCCTGAATCTGGTTCTCAACTAGATTTATCTCAGTAGACAAGGACTCCATAGCCGATGTAAGATAAGTGGTAATGGAGGGGGTTGAACCCAGAGATTTCCCTGGCATTCTTCGACTTCACTGCATCTCTCGGCCAATGTGACGCAGGAGCGTCGATGCTCCAGGCCTCCATCTGCAGAGCCTACTTTTGGGTCTTCTCCACGACTCAAGGAATTTTATGAGGCCATGCGCCTCATATTTGGGCAGAACGACCCCTCTGCAGCGCCTTTGGGGCTGGGGGTTTAGATGGGGCCCTTTGGGTTCCGCATCAGCAGCTTTGGCCTTGGCCCCTGAGGGTCCCTCCGGATCCGCTTCCAGATCCATGCCAATGCAAGTCATACCTCTGCGCCAGCTAGGTCAAGGTCGGTTGTGCCCACGATCGGCATCAACCTAATCCTTATCCCCAACGAGCGAGAGCCGGAACGGCGTTGGCCAACTTCGCTGCCAACTTGATTGGGCCTTCTCACCCCAGGTTGGATTTGGACCCTTATTATGCTGGGTATGGATACGAGGAAGGTTTGGAGGGGACTCTGGACCTATTAGAATACCAGCTAGATAACCCTGATTTAGACTGGGCACAGGAATTGGGTGAGGCTTGTGGTTTGGATACTTCTCTAGACGCTGCATGCTTTCTCCTCCTACTGTGGGTACGGCGGAGGGATCCTCTTATTCTATGGCGGTTAGTAGGGCAGCTGAGGTCCTTGAATAGATCTCCGGACAGAGGTGCATCAACCTGGGGCTTCCACCTTGGAGCCTCTCCTCCCCTTTAATGAAGCCCTCACTGATGTCCTTCTCAGTACTTGGTCCAGACCCAGCACAGGAGTTCCTGTGAACAGGACAATCACTCGCTGCCATAGGCTCACTCCAAACAACCCTAAATTACTGTCCCAGCACTCCACACCTCAGAGCCTTGTCATTCAGGGATCCTCGTTATCTGACGCATTCTCTTCCGCTCCCCCGGATAGCGAATCAAAGAGACTGGACCAACTTGGGTAGAAGATCTTTTCTTCCTGCAGTCTGGCATTGCGGTCGGTGAACACCGCATGCCTTTCGGGCCGCTATACCCACTCTTTGTGGAATATGGTAGCGCAAGTTCTGCCGCAGAACCCAGAGGAGGCCCAGACTATTGTCTCTCAAGCTGTTGCTGATGGGAGAGATGCGGCTAACTTCACCATTCGATGTGGACTAAACACGACCAACTCGCTAGGTAGATTGGTTGCGTCAATGGTGGCTTGAAGCACCACGCCTGGTTGAGGACATCTAGTTTTTCAGGAAATGTCCAACAGACCTTCAAGGACATGCCCCTTGATGGCACCCGTCTCTTTGGAGACAAGGCAGACTTGGTGCTTGAGAGGTTTAAGAAGTCTCAGGCTACAGGCCGGTCCCTTGGCCTTCCGGTTGCTCCTCACCCCCAACAGTCTGTGTTTTGTGGCCACGGAAGGGGCTCCCTCTCACGTCCCTTTTCCAACCACTGTGCCACCCACACTGCTCATCTCCTGCGTGGCCCTGGATACGGAATACCCAGGGCTCGTGGGACAGGGAATCAGAGGTCTGCCCGGCCCAACCCCACCCCTGCTGCAGCCTCAAAACCTTCCTAGTCTGTAGCCCCCTTATGTACCAGTTGGTGGCAGGATTTGCCATCACCTGCCCCACTGGGAGACCATCACAACGGACAGATTGGTTTTGCAGAGTGTCCGAAGGGGCTACTCCTTCCCCTTTGAGACTACCCTAATGGCCATGCCTCCATATTACGGCCCCTTTCCGGAGGATCATCTAGCACTTTCTCCACGAGGAAGTCACGACTGTCTTGGCCAAGGGGGCCATAGAGAGGGTCCCTGCACCAGAAGTAGGTGTGGTTGTTATTCCCGCTACTTTCTGGTGCCCAAAAAGGCCAAAAAGGACAAGGGCTTACATTCTATCCTAGACCTTTGGGCCCTCAATCTCTTCCTCAATAAGGAGAAGTTCAAAATGCTCACTCTGGCTCAGGTCATTTCTGTCGTGGACCCAGGAGACTGGATGGCGTTGGACTTGCAGGATGCTTATTTCCATATTCCAGTCCTGCCTGCCCACTGACGCCATCTCGATTCGTGGTAGGTCACAAACACTTTCAATTTAGCATATTGCCTTTCGGCCTTACTAGCACCCCCTGGGTGTTCACAAAAGTGGCTGTGGTTGTAGCTCATCTGCACAGGTTAGAGGTTTAAGTCTTCCCCTACCTCGATGACTGGCTGTTGAAGGCGGACACACTCCCACCTTCAGACTACGGCGAACCACCTGCACACGCTGGGGTTCACTATAACCATGCCGAAGCCACACCTGACTCCCTCTCAAAAGCTCCTTTTCATCTGGACACAGTGTGGTTTTGGGCCTTTTCTCCTGAAAAGCAAGTCAAGGATATTCAGGCTATGATTACATGTTTCAGCCACTATCCTGGATTTTGCTGACAATACTCAGAGGCTGCTGAGCCTCATGGCCTCCTGCATCCTGCTAGTGACACATGCCCGATGGCATATGCAGGCTCTGCAGTTGGACGTGAAGTTCCAGTGGGCGCAGCATCAGGGGAATCTCTCCAACATGGTCCAGATCTCGGAGGGGACTGCAAAAGATCTGCAGTGGTGGTTTTCGAATGAGGATCGGGTCAACGGCAGATCCATCTCCCTTCCACAGCCAGATCTGACAGTAGTGACAGACGTGTCATTCCTGGGATGGGGCGGCCACATGGGAGAGGTAGAGGTCAAAGGCCTCTGGTCTCCGGCAGAGACTGGGCTCCACATCAACCTTCTGGAGCTCCGGGGGATCAGGCTTGCATTGAAAGCATTCCTTCCCTCTATCAAAGGGAAAGTAGTGCAGGTGTTCACGAACAACACTACCCTCATGTAGTACTGGAAGAAACAGGGCGGAGTCGGGTTATGGACCCTTTGTCAAGAGGCTCTGCGCCTCTGGACATGTCTGGCACATCAGGGCATATCCCTGGTGGTTCAGCACCTGGTGGGCTCTCTGAACGCCAGAGCTGACAAACTCAGCCATCGATGCATAGTCGATCACGCAGGCCTTCCCCATCCGAAGGTGGTCCAAGGTCACTTTCACAAATGGGGAGAGCCTTAATTAGATCTGTTCGCCTCCGCAGAGAATGCGCAATGTCAGCTGTTTCGCACATTGGAGTTTCCATGGTGGCACTAGCTGGGTGACGCTTTTAATCTCAAGTGGAACTCAGGCCTCCCTTACGCCTTCCCACCCATCCCACTTCTGTCTAGAGTTCCGAAGAAGTTAAAGAATGGCTGGCCCCAAGTAATCCTTGTGGCTGCGGACTGGGCACGGAGCGTATAGTATCCAGAACTATTGAGCATGGCATCCTCCAGTCAGACTGCCTCTTTAGGAGGATCTTCTGTCACAGCAACAGGGGAGGGTTCTCCATCTGAACCTGTCCAATCTTCGCATTCATGCATGGAGATTGAGCGGCGACAGTTGACGGGTTTTGACCTTCCACCTGAAGTCTTTGAGGTTATCTTGGCAGCCAGGCGTCCCTCCACCAAAAAGGTATCTGGCTGTTTTTGTTATAAGTTTGTGTCATGGTACACAAACAAGTCTCTTGATCCCCACTCTGCTCCTCTCTCTGAGGTTCTGCCTCAGTGGGTCCTTAACCTTGTTCTTACTTATCTGATGTGTGCTCCCTTTGAGCCATTATACAACTGTCCTTTGCGGCTCCTTACCCTTAAAACTGCATTTCTTGTTGCCATCATCTCTGCTCGCAGCGTGAGTGACATTCAGGCTCTTTCTTCTAAACCCCATTCTTGTCTGTTTTCCTTGACAAGGCTGTGGTACGTACGAGGGCCTTCTTCCTTCCCAAAGTGTTCACACCCTTTCAAGTACGCCAGACCATAATTTTGCCTACTTTTTTACCACATCCTTCTCATGAAGAGGAGAGACTCTATTGTCTGGATCCAAAAAGAGCGTTGGTGTTCTACCTCAATCGTACCAAAGATTTTCAGGTGGACGATCAACTCTTTGTTAGATATGTGAGTGCAAAGAAAGGGAAGGCAGTGCAGAAGTGTACATCTCACAATGGGTGTTTCTTTGCATTAAAATGTGCTACGCTTTGGCTAAGAAGCAACCCCCGAGGGCTTGCACACTCACTCCCCCAGAGCATCTGCTACTACCACAGCATTAGCAAGTGGAGTTCTTGTCCTGGATATCTGTCAGGGAGCAACGTAGGCATCTCTGCACATGTTTAAAAAGCATTACTGCCTGGACAGTAAGGTCTGCAGAGATGGCTACTTTGGTTGTTCGGTCCTGAAGGACTTTCTATTATGGTCTTGGTTTTCATCCCACCACTGAGGATGGTATTGCTTAGGGATCCATTCTAAGGTAAGGAATCTGCAACTAGAAGTCTCTATCAGATGAACAAGTTACTTACCTTTGGTAACTATTTATCAGGTAGAGACATATTCTAGTTGCAGATTCCTTACCGACCCACCCATCCTCCCGCTTACGAAATGATTTCTAGGGACTGGAATTACTCTTTCAGGACCCTAGTTTTGGTGCACCATTCTCAGTATTCTTCATGGCTCTGCGCCAAGGTGTTGCCTATATACGACCCTGACGTCATCACGGCAACCACAATGCCAACGACGGAATCAGAGTCGATCGATGCCACCTGTCGGCACGCAAGGGTACTGCTCGAAGAAAAATCTTTGGATCCATTTTGACACCTGGGGAAATTCCAAGGTAAGGAATCTGCAACTAGAATATGTCTCTACCAGATAAATCATTACCAAAGTTAAGTAACTCATTCTATAGGACCACTGCAAGATGACAAGTTAGTAGTAGTAATAAAAGTAATAGTGGTCTCGAAATACGAAGCTCAGAGCTCATGCAGTCCTCCATGGCTCCAGAAAACAGCTCCACTACAACAGCTCCATTACTCCTCTTGATGGTCCAAGCGGGGGGCTGGTAATTTTAACCCGGTCAAAGGTAAAGCCACCAGGTATACCATCTGTTTGTGAGGCCATGACCAAGCAGACCAGCCAGACCCCTCATGCAGCATGCAGCATGTTGCATGCAACACCGCCACAACCAGTACCGCCACCAGTCCGACCGCCCTACCGTACGCCTAAGACTGCCAGCCTCCACGAGCAGACGAGGCACAGGGATGGCTCGATGATGGTGCTGTGCAAAAGCAGTGACACAGGAGCGCCTAGAGGGGTCAAAACAGGATCACTGGCACCAACATCACCAGCGCCGTGATAAAATAAAATGGGTCATGGCTGGCCCTGCGATCCCCCTGGCCTTTCAGACTGGACAAGTCCAAAGATTTCAGAGGTGCAGAAAAATCAATCAGCATATACATTTGTCAGTCTCAGCTATTAAAAGAAGAAGTAATCAGTAAATCATAATAAATGCATTAAGCATGTTATTTAAAGAAAATAATCCCTACTCTAGGAATGAGAATGGAAAGGTCAGTTAGACACCCTCAGAGTCCTGATTCAAGAGAGAGAGCATAAGCGTAAGCTTCAGCTTCAAAAATCAGTTCAGTAATTCAAAAACCAATCAATGCAGAACTTCTCATGAAGAGCGGTTCAAGAAACTCAGTAGATTCTCATGCAAATGGCAAATGAGATAGTGAGGGGTGGAAAGTCATGAGTCTGGGTAAAGTGTCTGTGGGGAAAAAGTGGTAACCCACTCTAGGAACACAAACTATATAGTCAACACATATGTTGAATGTTGCAGTTTGTTGTTTCTTCTTTCTTCATCCAACAAATCATCTTTAAGTGCTCTCATGGGAACAGTATCACACCTCGTTTTCTCATCAGGAACACAATGAACTTAAGCAGCAGTGTTGAATGAAACAATCTCTTAAGCAATTCAATTTTCTTTCTCTTACACTGTGTCCTAATACATTATTTTATCTTTTGAAAATGCTACATCTTCGTGTCTGAACTTCTTAATTATCTCACAAAAGAGCAAAGGGGCATATTTACAATCTTTTGATGCAGGGTAGGGCCACAAGTCCTCTTGCTGCTCTGCCCTGCATCAAAAGAAAAGGGCAGGAATGCACTGTATCTACATGATACAGCGCATTCCTGTCCTTTCCCTGCATTGGCCCACAAGGGCTGCCATGGGCCAATGCAGACACCCTTGCACCATGGTGCAGGGGTGTCTGTGTTCCGGGGCTGATCTTTTGTGTGCAGGAAAAGGCAACTTTTTGCACACAAAAAATCATGAGAGGCATTTTCCTCTTTCTATGTGTAGAAAAAGAGAAAATGAGGATAAATAAAGGTATTTATCCTTGTTGCACCTTCCTTACAACTTCCCTGGGAGGCATAGGCTTTTGAAGTATTCCCAGGTATACAAATCCTTGTAAATCTTCAAATGCATCAAAATCCATGGGTGTTGCATGGGAACACCCACCACAATCCATGGAGTGCCTCTTTGATGTAAAGTAAGGCGACTTGCAGCAGCATTGTCTTACTCCATATCTACAAGGCCTTGTAAAGCCATGCTGAGTGGCTTTGCCTGGCTTTGTAGATATGGGTCTGCAGCCTGCAATTTTGGTGCATCAAAAAAGGTGACGCACGGGAGGTCCAAGGCGCTTGTAAATATGGCTCCAAATCTGTATTCATTAGTTAACAGTGATCTTTGTGTAAATACAAATATTTGCAAAATCAAATAAAAACCTTTATTGCAACTATTATTTATTATAAAACACATGTCTTTTTGAAGGTCAGGAAATAAACATTTTGTGCTAGCTTAAATTATTTAGTCATGTCAGCTTATAAAACAATGTTGCTTCAACTGTTCAGGCCTAGATCGGGAAACTATAGTTGTCTACTACAATTTTTTTAATTTAAGCATTTCATTTTTTGTATCAAAGCCTGCATGTCAGTTCTGCACCTTATCACATTCTTTTTCTTGACATTGTAAAATATATCAGCAGAATCCTTGGCCACCAATTGTATAATTGCTTCATCATTGGGTTGCTCCTCATTAAGAATAGGCATCATACCCCTCTGCATGTGCTTATAATGATATCAGTATGTAAAGAGATACTATCATTTTCATTAAGCATGTAGATGGTATTAAATTAATTATGACAGTGATATAAAATTACCAGAGGGTCAACCAATCTTGTCTTACTGTTTCCTTTGTGTAGTTGCACATGCCACCACTTAATTCATTTGATGCTTTAAAGGCAGTTTGTGATCAAACATCACCACCAGGGTTTTAACATCAAACAATTCGTTTGAATTTAATTCTAACTATTCTGATGATAGAGGACAGATGGGCGAGTCGACTGTTATCCATCTACCAGGCTGTATTTAAATGTGTAATTAGGTATTTGAAGTATGTGAAAAGAAACTAAAGCGTGACAGACAACTACGTCATTACAGGTGCCAGCCACATACCAATACAGGTCTATGTTAAGTATGGAAGGTGGGAGATTTAACAGTAGCTATACACTCCTTCCACGTAGCCCGGGCAATGATCTGGCGCTCACCAATATATTTGGGAAACCATTGTAGAAAAAGAGGTGGGGAATAAACATCAGGTGGTGCTCCAGTACAAGAGTCAGCTACCTAGCAACCCCAAATGAATACCATCTCCCAGAAAAATTGGGGGTAGTAACCAGAAGATACAGAAACGCTCTGAGCACTCAATCTTTCAAGTACAAATCAATGTTCAGTGTCACAGCTGTAAAGCTTCTTGCCACTTTTAATCTAACTTTGTCTCGTAGCAATGATACATCTCAACATAAATATCTTATCTTGCTCTAGAATTAAGTGATGCAACTTCAATGCATAATGCAGACATGCCAGAATCTCACCCAGAGTACTCTCCAGTCTGCATTGATGCCCCCACGAGGAAAGAAGTAAGAGCTGATTACCCTGCAAAATATTCCTAATTGCTTTGATCTCCAGTTACTCTAATTGATCATATTTGAGTTAAAGTCAAACAATGTTATCTGGTTACAATATATAAATTCATTGGTAGATGCATAGCATTTTTTCAGTGAACAGACTATCGGATATCATAAAACCTTAATTGGGAAAAGCTTTAAATGGTCTCTTCAGGTGATTATCTCTTTAGAAAGAATAAAATATAAGTCAATTAGTTTGCAATAAATATAGAATTTCATAGGAGTGATCAGGATTCTTTGTCTTACTTAGCTACATATCTGTCCACTAAAATTAGTATGGAGCACAGTAGTTTTCAATGAGCCCAAAATTGGCTGATCGGAAGTGTAAGCACTTGAACTTAAATGCTCTGGCCACATAGGCACTACTAAAATCTCAACCTCTCCCACAAATTCATGATTGGATGCTGTCAGTAGTAGAAGGCAATTCATGATAGACTGGACCTCTGCAAAAAATGAATAATTTTTCTATGCTAGTAGAATACCCGGATACCTTTATTCATCAAACTCAAAGGTGGCAGGTGCCCCACCCCCGGTAGTGGCATCATCAATGACTGAGAACCCTCCCCGGAACTGACGTAGGTGTAGATGGGATCACGTGGGCTGTGACATCAGCTGAACACGTATTAGTCACGTGTCAGGGTCTTTGCCATAGTGGGTAGGGCTATGGGATATGTAAAATTGTAGCCCTACTGGTGTGCGCAGTGTTTCTGAGTTAAGAGGCATGCCTGGGCACGTTCAGACAGCCACAACCCTATGCCAACTGTCTGGCTCATCAGAGCAAGGATCTGTGGGAATACACAGCCATCCTCCCTATTGCTGTCTAACCCAAAGTTGGGCTGGTCAAATGTGGCTTTTTTAAAAAAGTAGTGTCTTTCATTAGAACCAACCAGTCAAATTTTGAAATAAAACCCTAAAACACAGATGCTTGCTCCAAACCTACCACGAGAATGGTCAAATGTGATTAGCAGATGTTAAAGTATAAAGTGACCACAAATACTTACATATACACAATTTTAAAGCACACAGACACCACTGTGATTAGCAGATGTCAAAGTATAAAGTGACCACAAAGGTTTACACAATCTGTGGTTGAAGGAGACAGAGGCTGTCAAACGAAACCCTAACTCAGATGCTTGCCCCAAACTTCCCACGAGAATGGTCAAATGTGACTAGCAGATGTCAAAGTATAAAGTGGCAACCCAAGGTGACACAATCAATGGTTGAAGCAGCCCCAGTGCCATGAAATCAAACCCCAAAACACAAACACATATTTCTGTGCCCACCCCCTCCACAAAGTGAGGTCTGTGCATAATTAGTATTTGGTAACAAGTATAATGCACACAACCACATTCACAAGCCGGTTTGAGCTACTTATTTGAAGATTCGGTAAGCAGGGCTACCCCACCTATAAAGTTGGAGATAGGTTGATTCCTAACTTGCTCACCATTCAAAATGGAGATTACCTGTCAAGATATTGCCAGTTGTCAGGATGTCAACCTTTGTCCTATTTAAGTGAGTGTAGCTATTCATTTAGTGGAAGAAGTGCATTTATTTAAGTTTCTTTTATTGACTTAAACGTTTTGCACAAAAGAAAACCATAGCAATTTTTAGACTTTAGGTTATATCTGCCATTGCTATTGTATATGTACCATTCGTAAAGATAACCAGTGCACTTTTTTAAAGGTATCTATTTTAAAGCTCAATGACGCATTTCCATTTCTTAAGGATTGCTCATACACTTACAGGCATGTGTTCAGGTCAGTTCATACTGTTTAACCCAGGCCACCCCTAATCTTTTTGATCTTTGCCAGGACAGCCCATAATATTGAATGTCACCATATTGGTGGATGTGTTTTCTGCTGGTTGTTATGTTTGCTTCCTCACCTGATGACTTACTTGGGGCAGAGGTGGATTTGAAAGTCATCAGAATACAGTGCTTAATTTGAAGAGGTGGTACAGCTGGGGTTCATGGACAGGTATTGTTAGCAACCAGAGCTTCTTTTTTTCAAGAAAGTTTGATGCAGAGCAAGGGAGTGAAAAACACAAAAGGGGCAATGAAGGAGGAAGAGAAAAATGGGAAAACAGTTCCACAAGGGATGAAAAAGAACCTGCAAGTGTGAAGTAAAGATGCAGGTAGGGGATCAAAGATGCATGAGGTGAATTCACAACTACAGTCTTAGTTTTCTGCACCCCAACTTTTGATAGAGTCGGCTGTGTGCTTCTAACCAAATTTGGGACCCCTGCACTTAAAAAAAAAAAAAAAAAAAAACTATTGTGTATTGAGCAGGGGGGTCGCATGTCAGTGTTAGAGTGCTGGAACATGTTGAGTGCTTTGGGGGACTCTAGATACAATCGGTTTGAACGCTCAGGAGGATTAGAGTTCGGAGTACTTATAAAACAAAAGGGAATAGTCGTTCCATAGCGCCATCCGTGCGCCATATTTATAAACTGACGTAGGATGGCGCTAAGGAATGGTTAACGTGAAAAAAAAGATGCTAACATGTGCGACATGCCGTAAGGAAAAATTACACTAATGCTGAAAAAGTGGCACTGGACCGTTTTGTAGGATGTAAACATGTTGCAAAAGGGTTAGCTCAATTTTTACATCGCATTAGTATCAAAACAAAACGTACAAGCAGGAAAGAGTGCAATTGCAAGAGAAGATAGAATCATCAGGCCAAGAGAGACCCAATGGAGAACCCAGTCACCCAAGTACCAGCCAGGAGGGTCCAGAAAAGTCCCAGAAAGAAGGAAAAGAGAAAGCGCAAGTGTCACTTTAGCGAGGAGGAGCATGACATCTTAGTCAGAGAGGTGACAGAGCACCAACACCAGCACCAACACCAGCTCTTCGTCACCTCCAAATTGCCAGTCTGTAGGAGAGACGCAATATTGCAGGCAGCAGTAGACAAAATCAACAGCTTCGCTGAGGTGAAGAGGACTGTCACTGAGGTCAAGAGGCACTGACACAAATGCCAGTGCAGGGCTAAGGAGAAACTCACCAGGAACCGTAAGGCAGCACTGCAGACTGGAGGTGGAAGTCCCGCATCACAGGAGGACCTGGAAGAGCTAGAGGAGAGGGTTGCAGCGGTCATCCCGGAGGAGCTGGTTACTGGAATCACAGGACAGTACAGCGCAGATTACCAGGAACCACCACAAATGCAGGATAAGTTGCAGTAGGAAATATCTGGAACTCCACTAATGGCAAAAGGGGGAGGCACATAGGACACACTCAATGCATGCTAAAGGGTAGCATCGGGACACATAGACCCTGAATCAAGGCGCACTATCCCCACCCAAGCCACACATGTACTGACACTTTAGTTGTGCTGTGCACTCCAACATATACACAATGTCAACATAGGCCACTCACTATGGCTATACTCCACCATGTAAATATGGATCACATTGCCTTGTAGGGATGTGCAATTAGTGTTGCTATGTGCAAACATCCATTGCATATAGGCAAAGCCCCTGTACAAACACAACGTAGACATCAGAGACTAGGACAAAACTCAGTACCACCCCAAGGGTGGTGTTAGGGTGGTGTCTCTTGCCAAAATGCTTCCCTTCCTCTTTCTCACATTGCCTTTACTCATGTGTGCTGCATCTTGCAGCACATTGAAATGCTATCTCAGCAGAAATAGCTTGTACATGTGCATGAAGGGACGCCTCCCTGCACATGAACAAATCATCACTTCAAGACAGGCACCCCATCATCATGCTGCAACAATGCCTGTCTTGGTGCAGGGAGAACAAATCTATGCAGGTGCAGACAAAATGGCAGGCCTGTACTGTATCCAAGTAAATATGGCACATCGCTGCATATTTAAACAGCTGCAGTGTACTGCAACACATATTGCAGCTGCCCTGAGCCATGCCAAATGGAAAAAAAATCTGCCCTAAACCTTGCAACCTGTGGATCACAACCCATACAGGGTGAACCCACAACAACTCACAGACAAGAATATGCGTCATATGGGAATGGCGACAAAATAAAATAAATACAGCACATTGTGCATGTATGTAAACATCATGTGTGCAGCTGTTCAAGTGGCTGCAATCTCACCATCTGACAAGATAGAGGACTAGATCGAACAGAAAATGATGGTGCGTGCTGCTGTGCAAAATTAGCCAGTATCACACACCGTCATGTTCAAAATGCAGAGATGCGCCATATCCATAAGGATACATCGTACCCCTGTGTATCCCCCTGTGCAAGTGGAAATTAGATGTTGTGCGCCAATGCAGCCACCCTTGCAACATAGTGGGGGAAAATGTATGTTTTTGTGCAGGAATGAACATCTTCCTTCACAAAAAACAAACTTAAAGTGCAATTTATTCTTACCCTGTGTGCACCAGAATGCAGCACATATAGAAAAAACAAAAAAATCCAGTAGAAATGTAAGCATTACTCCTAGATTTTCCATGCTAAACTCACTCTTAGGATGGTGTCACATATTTGCCCAGCATCTGGGAAATAAATAGTCCAAAATTTGAGGCAGTGTCAAAACGCAGTGGGTGTTGCTGTGGTACGCCCACAGCAACACCCATTGCACACACCTTCCATGCAAATTGCTGGGTGTGAAGGAGCCATATATAGAAGGTGGCATCAAAGCATAAAAAGTGGCTTCATGCCACCTTGTACATATGGGGCAGGGCATTACGCCACCTGAGTCTCACCAAAGGTGACACACTCAGGTGGCGCTTGGGGCACCTACAATTGCCCCAAAATACCTAGTGGCATATTTATGAGCCCCTAGAGCCACCGGAGCATCATTTTTCTTGACACTCCGGTGGCGCAGTGACCTGCACCGTATTTACAAGGTGGCATCAAGCAACTCAGACACTTCTGGACAAGGTACAACTGGGGAAGAAACTCTGAACCAGAACCTGCAACCTTCCAAGAGAAACCGCCTGGCTGCCCAAAGGACTCACCTGACTGCTTTGCTGAAAAGGACTGCTGCCTTGCTGTTGCCCTGCTGCCTTGCTGCCCTTTGGCTCTGCTGAGAAGTGCTCTCCAAGGGATTGACGCAGATCCTGTGACTTTGTTCCGCTCACCCAGGATTTCTCTGCATAGTCCACAGGGCGTCCAAATACCCCGCAACCCTAAGAGGATCCAAGTCTGGTTGCCGAAAATCGACACACGGCCCTTACTGCATGGAAAATATTGATGCGTCGTCTGTGTGCGTCTGGAGAAACCGACGCACACCTCCCAGTTTTCTATGCATCTCCTCCTCTGAGGCCCCTTACGGATAATTTAGACGCAAACCAGGTACTTTGTGCTTGCAAGAGACACATTGCTTTTTAAGAACTAAAGACTCTATTTTTCATTACAAAAGTGATATCTCAATGTGTACTTATCAAACCTTGATCGTTTTTACCGTATTCTACTCAGATAAATATTCTATATTTTTCAATACCTGTGTGGTGTATTTTTGTGGTGTTAATACTGTGTTATTGCATGATGTAGTGCACAAATACTTTACACATTGCCTTCTAAGTTAAGCCTGCCTGCTCATTGCCAAGCTACCAGAGGGCAGGCACATGATAATTTGGATTGTGTGTGACTTACCCTGACTAGAGAGAGGGTCCTTGCTTGTACAGGGGGTAACTTGACTGCCAACCAAATACCCCATTTCTTACACATAGCATCTGAGCCTCTCCCAGATGTTGTAGACATCTACCTCATTTTCACAGCAAACTGACAAACTACTGACCAAAGGGTTGTGTGTGTATTCCAAAGTGTTGAGGAATGCTGTAATACATCCTTCTGTGAAGTTAATAATATGTGTGTGCCATCACAAGGCACACACACAAACAATAATGCTATGGGAGTTTACTCATGTGAAAATAGTTGCACCTACCTGCACATTGACTAATTGAATCATGGATGTATTGCCAATAGTGTGTGGCCAGCTATTGTTGGCATGGTATACTAGTATTTGTCCTGGGAGGGATAAGAACGTGGGCATAGACATATGCCTCAACACAGACACACTTGCTCTGTGGTCCAAGGATGCATTTGTTGATGCAGGTTACTGAGTAATGTTCCAGTGATGGAGAAGATGCAGGGCAGCCCCATACTGTCAGTGAGAAGCAGCAGGCCTGTGGAACTGACTCAGCACATGTGTGTGTGTTAATAGACATAGTATAGGGTATATGTGATACACAATGTAAAGGAAGAGGGAAGTGCTAATAGTCTGGAACGAGTGCATGGCCATGCTCCCTTAAATGGCCTTGACCAATAATACAAAAGTGCCAATGGAACAACAGTGGTGCAGCACCAGTTGAATCAATACAGTCCTTGTGGCCCTCAGTCCACCCCTTACCGCTGTCAAGTGTGTGCCTAATGAAAATGAAAGCACAGCATGATTCAGGTAGGGTCCAACTGTATCTATTTATATGTGTAGGTAAATGATGTACTCAGCAGGAGTTGCAACAGATCATCACAACTTCTGCTGAGTACGTGAGGGCCCATCACATACATTTATATGCCGCCATATCACACCTGCTCTCGGCAGCCATTCAGAGTGCATGAAATATGGAATTTAGGTATTTTTTATTTTTCCCAGTGGCTCATGCATTTGCCTCACAAACAGGTTTTGGGACCCCCTTCCATACATGATGCCTGGTACAGGCCTCATTTGGTGCTGCTCAATACCGAGGTGCCCTATGCATGCATCACAACACATTGAAATGGTTGTGCTGGGAAAATGGTATATCTGCCCTGCATCAGCTTCATTTTTGTCATTTGAATTGCAGGCCTAAGGTGGCGCTGGGGCTCTTCAAACAGGTAGCATATGACATGTCCAGATCCATATCCATTACATGCAGCACTCAACCGTATCTACAACTATCATGCACAAGCAAAAATATGGACTTTCTATGGAAATGCGAGACTTACCAACTGCTCCACCAATCTCTTTGCCCAGATGGTCCAGCAGATCTTGCTCCCTGGTCTGCCCAGCGGGGCTTAAGTTGGTGGTAGTTCCTTCCTGTCCCAAAGTGTCTTGTAAGGTGTGAAGCACCTTGCCCCACCACAGCCTTCTTGCCTCTGTGGGGTAGCCTAGGATGACGCGGCTACCCAGTTCCAGCATCATGGGAAAGTAGTGCTGTACCAGCCATATAAACACCCCCAGCTCATCATCCAACATTCTCGCCATCCTCCCTTTCCCAGACACATTGGACTACAAATGTGTCACGTTTTCAGTCTTGCTTTCTTTTGTTTCTTTATGCATGACAGTCATGCGTTGATTTTTTCACCTTTTGCGTGAAATTGCCTGTGAACTTGCGATGGATGTTCAGGGGCTAGGCGTCTTTTAGATTAGGGGAATTGTATGGTATATGCGTATGTGTGAAAAATGTTGACGCATGATAGTCATGTGTCGATTTTTCACCATTGTGCGTCAAAAGGCCTGTGAACGTGTGATTGCCTCTCAAGGCTCAGGCGTAATTTTACTTATGTTGCAGTGTGGATTTAATGCATTTTCGTAATTATTTTTGACGCATCACGGAACTGCTTGGATTTTTGCTTTGTAGGCCTTGAGTGCACCCTGATTCACCTAGCATGTCACATAGGCTGCGCTACAATGTTGTATATGTGGTATGCTATATGTGCATGACTATCCAGTAATGTCATAAAGGGGACATTGGTATGTCGAAACCATAGGTTTATCTATGAGTCTGCTGCATGCGATTATTATTACCTTCTGCATATGTGCATATGTAGCCACACTGAGTCCACATACATGTTGACACATGTGTGCTTATGTCTGAGATACAAATGTACATATACCTACAACACAATATATATGATGGACAATGTTTAACACATGGTAAGGTATGTGACAATAATGACAATTTGTACTCCGAGTATTCAGTGGACTAGGACTACATTGACATCATGTTACCCCTGGCAATTTGCGTGTGCATGTGTGTCCACTCTGTGGTGTGTTGCTGGATTTTACTTCATGTTGCTCTGCTACACGTGTGCCATTTGGTTCGCCATGCATCTTAGTTGTAGGGGATGTTATGTACACATATGTTAGAGAAGGGATGGTATATGCTGTGTGTGTGTGTGTACAGGTATGTGTAGTGTCATTTCTGTAACATATGGTCACAGTGGTGTGTTCATGGGGTGTGAAACATCACACTACAATCTTCCTACATTTACACATGTTGGCATTTTACAAATGCATGCGTAGTCACATGAGTGCCACCTATGTTTCCGTACTTCAGAACACATGTGAAGGTCATTTCTTTCAATTATTGATCTTGTGATACCTATGCCCCTATTTTTGTGCTTGGTTGCCTTTTGTTCAGAACCCGTACACATTACCATGCGTGAGCATGAGTGGTACATGTGTGCTGAGATATGTGGTATATGTTTGCAGGCCTCCAGCTTGGCACTCACATTTGTCAACATCATTTTTGTTATGACTGTCACATACAATGGCATACCACTATGTAGCGGTGTTGCAGTCCGGCATAGATGCCAGCCTACTCATCATCACAACTGTATGAGTTTGTAAGGCAAAATAAACCCATAGTTGCATATGAAGGAGCAGGTTAATAGTGCTCCAGTTTACTCAGCCCCCTGTGCACATGCATCAGCCCCTGACAATGTCATACGTCAGTGAAGCCAGAGCAGTGGTGTGTGGGTTTATTGAGCGGGGATCTTGATTCTTTATGATTGCTACTCAGCAGAACTAAGCAGAACTATGCACATTTTTGTTCATTCAGACCAGGATACCACATTTTCCTCAGCAGTACTTGATGTCAGCCTTCCCCTCTCATGTACAGAGCTCTGGGTGCTTGCACATGTAGGACATGTTTCATTATTTGATGTCCTTAGTTATTTCCATGGGCAGCTTGTTTAGGGATTGTATATCTGTTGTGACTCCAATATTGGGAACATGCCAGGGTACAGATGGTGTTGTCTGTCACTGCCTCCTGTCATGGTGGCATGTGATGGGAAAATACCAAGGTATGCTAGTAGCCAACTTGACTGGGTTATGCACTGACCTGGCCACCCTCTCTGTACATATCTTAAATAAATGTTGACATGTAGACATTGATGTGTTGTACAGTCAGTATTGGTCTAGTGTGTCCCTTCTCCGTGTTTTCCTACATTACTGGTAACGTATGTATTGTCTCCTACATTGCTCCCGTTCTTTAGGCTGCTTCCACTTTGTACACATCGTCTACAGCAACATTGTCTGGTCATTCATGGGCAGGGTGCAACATATGACTTGTGTAATTTGTAGATGTACACATCTCCCACTACTGGCTACTTGATAGTTACAGTTCCATTGACAGTATTTGTGAGATGTAATGAGTGCCATGCACATATGACATTACACCTGCCACTTCACTTGTGTTGTCTCTAGGTGTCCTCCTGTGTTGTATTTGTAAGTATCTGTGGGTGTCTCTAAGCTGTCCATCCACATCCTCTGTTGAACATGGGTATGAATTTATTATAGCATGCCACAATCTAGGTAACTTTTACCATGACTGAATGATGTTGAGGTGTGACCTCATCTCAGTGCTGTACTTTTCATTAGCCAAATGCAACATATATGGCTAGGTCTACTTCCACTCAGTTTGACGTTGTGTCTCTGACATTATTGAACAATGCTGGAGATAGTAGCACATCCCACACCTGATTGTGATGTTGGAGCCCAAAACATGTATGGGATAAATTGTTACTATTGCTACCATGCACTTGTTCTGTCATTTGAGTGACAGTGAGTGGTGTGTATTGCTATGTGTTGTGTGATGTTGTTATACAGAGCATACTAGGTAAACATGCTGACACATGTCAAGCATTGTTGATACTGGCAAACCTGTTGCTACCTAGGATTTACATCAGTATATTAGTGTTCACATGTTTATCTGGATTTGCTCTAGGCATGTGTCAAGACAGCGGATTTGTGGTCAGCTCATGTGCATAGTGAGTGTAACGCACTTTGCTTGCATTCTACCTCGACTATTATTTGGTGGTGCATTGTCCCATTAAATTCTTAGGTCCTGACATTGTGTTATTTGTTTGGATAGTGATTCTGCACCCATAGCTGCTTATTGTGTCTGGCAACACATTGCACATTCCACAGCCAACGTGTGTGTGCCATACAAGAGGGACAGTCCACCATTTGTTAGGGTTGTGCCCAATGGCAGTGCCAGGACATAATACCATGGAAACACTGTGCAGGCTCAGCATCTGACATTGGTTAGAATCACTGAAAATTACTGAAGGTCCATCGTTATCTATGATGTCCCACACTTGTCACACATGTACCATGCAGGCAAAGCTGCAATCACTGTGAGTTGTGACAGTGTTCAGTTCCAACATTACTTAATATTCATTTGTTGACAACCCCTATCTTATGTGTGCCTCCCTTGCATACATCCTGTTAGGCATGGTGTTGTTGTGGTGAATGGGCTAGGTATTAGCACCTTGCCCACTTGACAGCAAAATATATGTAGTGGGCATGGATCTAGGCCTTCAGGAGTCACATGCCTGTGAATTGCTTGTCACTGATATGTGAGATGGAGGCAGTAGATCTGCTAACATCACAAACGATGTTGCTACCATACTTGTAACTTTTGTGTTTCTTACCTGCTCCCTGAGGTTTCAGTCACATTCCAATGGTATATGTAGTGGACAATGAGAAGACCAAGGATAATCAGGTGCAAAGTATTATATTTGTGCTATTTACAATGTGATGTTGTTAGTCCAGTGACTATATATAGAAGTTCTCTACAATGTGGTCTCCTGTGAACTCCTGCAGCAGTGTTCTGTTCCCCGTCCAAATAATCTGCTCCATCATCATCCTCCTCCTCACTGGGGACATCAACCTGGTCATCCCAGGGGACATTTGTTCTGACACAGATGTTGTGGAGGATTGCACATGCTAGTATGATTTTGCATACGATTGGTGGAGCATACAAGAGGATTCCTCCTGTCAGGGAAAGACACCTTAACCTTGAATTCAGGAGCCCAAATGTCCTCTCCACCACATTGCGTGTTATTCTGTGCCCGTCGTTGTAGGCCCGCTCTTCCACCGTTGTGAGATTGGCAAATGGAGTCATAGCCCATGGCTGCATGCCGTACCCTTGATCAGCTGCAAAGGAAAGAGAAAAGATGTGTTGGTACAGGTTGATAGTGGTTCGAACATATCATGGCAGTTGTTAGTTTTATTTGGAGTGGTGACTCAGACTTGCTTGTGGTATAGTGTATGTTCCAGTTCTTGTGAAATGGTTTCATTGGACTGTGTTGATGGACATGACAATCTTGGCTAGTGGCTCAAGGCCCTGGGAATTTTCATATTGATCCCAAAATGATGGTTATAATTTAGGAAAATGTGTTGTGTAGTCTATATCTGAATCAGTGTTCTATTGTTAGAATGAACCTACCACCTCTTTGAACCACAATGGTGTCAGATGTTGAAACACCACAGTTGCCCTACAAAGCCAGACTGTGCCGTCCATGTTACCATGTGGCACTACGCATGCATTGCAACACTTTGTGACCCTTTGTGGCAGTTGATGCTTGTGGCAGCCATCAAGTATATGAGGGTGTGTATCACACATTAGTAGGATGATGTAATTTGGTGCAGTAGAATCTCCTAGCTTCCAATACATGATTTCCCACAGACACTTTCTACAAATGCACAGTGCAGGCTTTAGGAGGGGGCACAGCTATTTTTCACACAGGTCCCTTAGTAAGGTCAGGTATGTCCTCTATGCTCCTCCTGAGTCCTACTATGACATCAAGGATTCTTTCAGTTTTTTCACAAAATCTGCACCATGGTGTACCTTTTCTGGTATTCGGAACAGAAATGGTGGTGTTAGGGTCACTAGGCCGCATGTGAGGTGGCACTGGAGTAGGTGCTGCTCCATTTCTCCTGATTTTGCCCCATGGACTTTTATGGCAAATCATTTTGTAATCGTATGTGTGCGACACAATGCAGCATACAGGTGTATGTGCTCACTACAGGTATGTCAGGTATGTGTTGATGCCATGTAGTTGTTTATGGCACCACTTAGGTAGCATTTGATTTAGGTTCTGCCAGAGGCTTGCCCACCATGAGTTACGTGGGAATGTGCCTGTGTGTGACTTTCTTAAAATGGCCATGTCCTATGCCATTGACATGCCTGGGCCATTCTTTGTTTGGTGTAATGTGTGTGATCTGTATTTAGGTGTCAACCTGTCGACACTTGTAGTGGTTTGTGAGCAGCTTCTGTATGCACAAGGGACTTGGCTCCACCTGTCCACACGTGATGTGCCAGTCAGGGTGTGGCTGTGTTATGTACATGTGAGTGTATGTGAAGTGCAATGCATGTGATGTGATGTGGCTGTTAGATCTGGCATACTTGGCGTGGTCTCCGATAACTTTTTGGCTCTGTTTCCCAGGTTGTTGGTATGTGCTGGGCTCTGTTTTTGCTGTTTTTGTTATTATGGGCACTCTACCACTGCTATCCAGTGCTAAAGGGCAAGTGCTCCTATGAAAAATGTATGTGTAATTGGCTTTCCATGATTGCCATATTTGATGTACTAGTAGGTCCCTAGTACAGTGCACTAGAGGTGCCTAGGGCCGGTAAATCAAATGCTACTAGTGGGCCTGCAGCACTGGTTGTGCCATCCACATACGTAGCCCTGTAAACATAGCTCAGACCTGTCACTGCAGTGTCTGTGTGTGCAGTTTTAAACCACCAATTCGACTTCCCAAACTTTCCCTTTTTATACATGCATACAGCAATAGTATTGACAAGTTGTGGCTGTGTATAAAAGGTGCGCACTTCCAGAGTTTCTATTGTCTTAGATGTCGAAAGTTCATGATGAGAAGTCTTATTTGAAGAAAGGGAGTGCTCCAGTGGTAGTACACCCAGCCGCAGGGTGTGTAAGCTGTTACCAAAGTAAGGTCACAGTCCATATATGAAAAGAAAAAAACCACAGCACGTCACAGGCTCAAGGTGAAAAACATTTATTCCTTGGTGATATATCAGGACAAGAGTCCTCTGATCTCATGAAACACACTAGGTAAGTGGTTTGGAAGCACCATACAATATTAATGTTTGTGAAAGATCAGCTGACAAGTTTTTCATCATCATTGACTTTCAAGGCTTTTTAAATATATAAGCCACACGCAGACGGCACAGAAGCATAGATCCGTTATAGACTTACCATGGTCTCTGGACTCTGACTACATCCATGCCACAATCTGTACTTATTCTTACAGTTCTTGACAATTGGAGTCCGTTTAAACACAATCATTACTTATATATTTACCTCTCTCTAGACAGTGACACAAGGTGAGCTGGGGTGTAGCCTGCATATCCTGATGAGCCATCTATGTTAGGAGGGAGGGGAAGAGTGGTCACTCACACCTGAAAGGGCTGTGCCTGCCCTCACACATTGCAGTCTCCAACCCACTGGTGTGTGTCTGGGGTCTGGCCTGGGCCAGGCAGGATCTTGAAAACAACAGAGACTTCTCTTTGAAGTAGGCCTACTTCAAAGGCAGAAAGGGGTATAAGAGGAGCCCCCAAAACCCATGAAAATTAGATCACTTCTGGAATCAAGAGGAACCTCTGCCAAGGAGAAGAGCTGAAGAGCTGAGGAGAAGTGCTGCCCTGGTATGTGACTGTGCTTTGTTGGGCTATCTTGCAGTTGCTGTTTCTGCCTGTGAAAGGGGACAAAGACTGGACTTTGTTGGGCATTCCTGCTTGAAAAGAATCTCCGAGGGCTTGAACTGAGCTTGCCTCCTGTTGTTGAAATCTCAGGGCCATCAAAGACATCCCCTGCCAGCACCTGGACTCTCTGCTGAGATTCTTGCCCTGCCAAGTGGTGCTCTATTCAGTTCCTGGGCCCCTGAAAGGTGAAGATGGCAGACAAGAACTGAAAATCTACGCACAGACCGGTGTGGGTGGAAATTTTTGATGCACCTTCCTTGATGCGGCTGATAAATGACGCGCAGCCAGCTTTGCAGCTGAAATCACCACTCCATTTGCATCGTGGCTGGAAGATCGACGCAATGCGGCTGGAGAAATGACATGCAACACCCTCTAACTGAGGCTCATAACGACACAAACCCACCCACAGCACAGTTCTGTGATACTGTGCAACCGTATTTTCCACGTAACATCACTGGGCGCGGAAAAACAACGCAAAGCCTGCCCGGACCCGAGGTGCCCATCCAGATCTACACATCGCTGTCTTATGGGAGAGAAGAAATGAGGCACGTGACCCGACTGGAGGAGGAACGATGAACGTTCTCGCTTGCGAGTGAGAGATCAATGCATTGCTGGCCTTTTCCGACACACACTCGCCTGTACGGTGTTATTTTGATGCTACCCAGGTACTTTTGTGCGCTAACAGCATACTCACTGTTTTCTAAAGGACTAAGGCCCTCATTACAACCCTGCCGTCAAATCCCACTTACCGCCGTGCTGAAGGCTGGCAACATATCGTGGCCGCGGTGGAAATCTGCTACAGGTATTACGACCCACATCTCGGAATCCGCCACAATACAGACACCCACACAAGTCCGCCACACCAAAGGTCAGTGATAAACTGGCGATACCAAAACCTACACCGTCATGCCAACAAGAATACACCCACACTATCACGACCCACGAATCAACGCGGCGGTCTTTCAACCACTGCAATCCATTGGCGGTACACACCGCTGCACTCAAAATATACACACATTTACAAAACACAACCACATTGGGCAATTCAAAATACACACAACTGATACACATGAGAGAGAGAGAATAGCAAACACAACACCAGCATCCACAGGCACACAACACCCTCACTCATACAACATCCACGCACCTCAAACAACACACCCCAACACGACACATCACACAGCATAACAAACAGAACCTCACACATCATCCACACCACATTATGGCACCTCAAAGACACCCCAGGTTTTCTGAGGAGGAGCTCAGGGTCATGGTGGAGGAATTCATCCGGGTAGAGCCACAGTGATTCGGATCACAGGTGCAGCACACCTCTATTGCTAGGAAAATGGAGATATGGCGGAGAATAGTCGACAGGGTCAACGCAGTGGGACAGCATCCAAGAACACTGGATGACATCAGGAACGAGGTGGAACGAACTACGGGGGAAGGTGCGTTCAGTGGTATCCAGACACCAGATTGCTGTACAGAGGATTGGTGGTCGACCCCCACCTCCTCCCCCACAACTAACAACATGGCAATACTGCATCCTGAGGGCCTCGCAGGAGTAGCAGGAGGACTGGACTCTGGTAAGTCATATCTTATTTACCATATCCCCCACCCCACCTGCATGCCATCACATACCCCCACCCTCACCCTCACCCCCATCACTCCAACACCTCACACATGCCCCACTATCACAACCTATCCATCCCAATACCAAGGCCCTGCATGCGACACTTATGCATGGATCCCCATCACCAAAGCATGTCCAGTAAAGATACCCACCCAGACCCCAAAACAACAATCACACAAGGGCAAATACAATAATGCAAGCACAGGAGTAGAGGGTAACCCACCCAATGCACAAGATGGCACACACAGATACTTAAAACTATGCATTTACACCCCAACAGGACCCATACCCAACGTCACCGGACAGGAGGTGCCAGACATATCCAGTCCCCCCACAGAAGAGGCCCACAGTGATGACAGCAGCTCTGCACAGCTGGACCAAGATGACCAGCCCGGCCCATCAGGGACCTCTGGACAGTCGGTTCCCCTGCCACTGTCACAAGCCACCACAGACCCTCCCCCCTCAGGAAACACCACCGCAGCACCCACCCAGCAGGCCCATGCCACTGTCCCCAGGACACATCAATCAGCAATGTGTCCACCACTACAGGGACCCCAGGCAAAACCACCAACCCAAGACAATCAGGGACCTGGGGTCAGTGGCAGTGGGCACACGGTTCAGGGGACAGAGGCACAGGACATAACAGGGAAGCTGGGAGGACTGCGGTGTGATAGGGGGAAGACAGGCCCAGGGAACCAATTCTCCACGAGACACTCTCCAAGATCATGGGAGCATACCACCATTCCCAGGAGACCATGGGCATGGTACTCGGCAAGTTTCAGGAGACACAGTGGCTGCAGGAGGGACACTACCTTGGGATCAGGGAGGACTTGAAGTCCATTAACACCACTCTGGTCACCATTGCAGGGGTGCTGGCAGACCTGGCCAACACCATGAGGGACACAGTTGCACACAAACGGGCCCCTGACACTAGCTTGGACGATGAACAGCCCTCCACCTCTGCTGGCGCTAGTGGACAGTACCAACAGGCCACCAGCACCCCACCCCCTGCAGAAGGAGAACCAACCCGCAAACGGTCCCTGAGATCCAGGAACAAGACAGAGAACATTGCCAAGACCCCCGCCAGGAAATAAGACCCTCCTGATTGTCACCCTTCTGTCCCACTTTGTCACCCTGTCCACCTTAAACTGCCATTGCTCCCCTTCCTATGCCCCCATGGACAATGCACCTGTGAGACCAAGAGACTGAATTCTACCATGGACATTACTCCACCATCACCCAAGCCCATTGCACACCCCCTCCACTTATTAGCACAGACATAAACACCCTTGAATCACAAATCAATTTGGAGTCAGTCTGTACTTTCACAAATGTGTAATAGCAACCTCTCAGAAATATAGCAATGTCAATATACATGTTCACATACCTATGTTACACAGTTGTTGGGCAGCAGTAAACATTGCAGAGAGCAGAAAGTGGGACCCAGATCTGTGAAATGGAAAGGCAAAGTGACATGTCAGGGTCCATACACAGAGGTAAAAGGGCAGATTTATGCTATGTCCTAGAGTAGTATGAGATGTGGGAAGCAGTGCCATCCTCTTACCTGTGTCTCACTGGAAGTATTGCATGATGATGTTGTTTAGGTTGTCTATATCTTCTTCATCTGCCTTCTCTTCTTCACTGTCCACAGGCTCCACAGCTGCCACAAGACCAGCATCAGGCCCATCCTCCTGCAGAAAAGGCACCTGGCGTCGAAAAAGAAAGGTTGTGCAACATACAGCATGCCACGATTATCTGACACACCTTCTTGGGTGAGTAGTATAGGGATCCACCTGTCAGATGGAGGCACCAGAATCTGGCCTTCAGGAGGCCGAAAGTGCGCTCTATTATCCTCCTAGTTCGCCGATGTGCCTCATTGTAGCGTTCCTCTGCCCTTGTCCTGGGATTCCTCACTGAGGTCAGTAGCCATGACAGGTTGGGGTAACCTGAGTCACCTGCAGATATCGAGGGACAACTGTTAGACATCCTCCAAACATTAGGGAATCTCCCATACCCAGACACCTATTTAAACTGTGTGGGGACCTTGGGCTCACCTATTAGCCACACACAGTGCCTCTGGAGTTGCCCCATCACATAAGGGATGCTGCTATTCCTCAAAATGTAAGCGTCATGCACAGAGTCTGGATACTTGGCATTCACATGGGAGGTGTACTGGTCTGCTAAACACACCATCTGCACATTCATTGAATGGTAGCTTTTCCGGTTTCTGTACACCTGTTCATTCCTGCGGAGGGGGTACAAATGCCACATGTGTACCATCAATGGCACCAATGATATTGGGGATATATCTCAGGGCATAAAAGTCACCTTTCACTGTGGGCAGATCCTCCACCTGAGGGAAAACGATGTAGCTGCACATGTGTTTCAGCAGGGCAGATAACACTCTGGACAACACGTTAGAGAATATTGGCTGTGACATCCCTGATGCCATGGCCACTGTTGTTTGAAAAGACCCACTTGCCAGGAAATGGAGCAATGACAGGACCTGCACTAGAGGGGGGATTCCTGTGGGCTGGCTCCAACTGGGCACAAAGTTCCTGGAATGTTGCACGATCAAGTCTGTAAGTGATAATGATGTGTCTGTCTTCCATTGTTGACAGGTCCACCAGGGGTCTGTACACAGGAGGATGCCTGCCATCTCATCACCTTCCCACGCGGACATGCCCTATGAAGGAGAAGGGTGAGCAGAGGGTAATACACCACATAGCTTTCACAAGGCTGATTAGCACAATCGTGAAATTATCTGTATGTGCCTTTGTCTGTCCGTATTCCTGGTCTAAATAGGTGTGACACAGTTAGTTGGCCTGCCAGGTGGCCCCTTGAAATGGCAGCTGCCTGACCAGTAAGGAGGGACAAGGGGAAATGAGGTAACTGCGCTGGCGTTGTGCAGCGTCATGGTAGGCGGACGAAGACTGCTGCGCAATTCAGCTTTGGTTATCATTGGGCCCTGTGGGTTCCAGGAGCCAATGACGATGTACGCCGACTGTGAAGGGTCCCACCGCCGCGGACATGACCGCCATTTTCTATCTGTTCCCTCACTTGATACCTGACCTTCAACAGGAGAGGACCTACACTGCAAGTGCTGCTGTGACCTGCATCTGGAAGCGACAATGGCTACAGTGTCTGGAGAAAGGGCCCCTGCCTTCAATGTGGAGGAGTTGGAGAAACTGGTGGATGGGTCCTCCCCCAGTACATGCTACTTTACGGTCCTCCAGACAAACAGCTGAGTGAACCGTGTGCCTGGTGGATGGGACATGATTTTATGGAGTGTCATGGATGGAAGAGACGGGGGGGACAGGCCAGCATGTGAGGATGGTGAGTGTATTTTTTTCTGGGACCGGGTGGGAGGTTTGTGGCCAATGTGTGAGAAGAACTGTACGGGAGAGTGGCATCCTTTTTTACTTCACTATTCCTCTAGGTCAGCACCCACCAGAGGAAGTTATTTGGCATGCCATCGCCAAGGGAGTGCGGACCCTGGGGGTCTACCATGGACGGAGCACCCACCCCTGGAAAAGATGGGAGGACCTGTGCCGCTGGAGTAAGAAGACAGCGGAGGCCTAGCTGGTTATGGCCTCCCAACGTGGAAGAGCTGCCCGTCGCACCATAACCCCCCTGATGTACCGAATCCTGGCGGTGGCATATCCTGATTTGGATGGGTGCTTGAGGGCATCAAAGCAGCCACAAGGGGGTGAGTACACTCTCATTCAGCTGACTATGCGCGCTTGATGAGGTGTCTGGGTGGGGGAGTTGGGCTGTGGGTTCCCCTAGGCCAGGGCAGACGCGCAAAGGTAGATCCATTGATTTGCAGGCTCATTCCCACTCCATCCCCAAAGGTGGTATTTGCCCTCTACAACAAGTCAGGCTCCCATGGGTTCCGGTTGTGCATGAACTGGGTCTAGACAGAGTCCCCCTTGGGCATGTTCTTTTCCACTGCACTGTTAGTGCATGGCTTAGTACATAGGGCTGCTCCCTGTGTGTTGTGTCCGCCAACGGTAGTGGTGTTGCAGGAATTGACCATTTGTCTCCTGTGTCTTTCCCACCCTTTTTGTTTTGTCACCCTGTCCTTATATGCATTAGCATCATCTGGTGGAGGAGCATTGGCACCGGAGCAGGAGGGAGCTGCAACCCACATGGCCCTGGAGGGTGAAGTAACGGAGTCAGAAGGCACCAGTAGGACGGAGGGCGAGGGGAGCTCCACGACGGGGACAGGAGCATGCACCAGCAACAGCGACTCCTCCTCTGATGGGAGCTCCCTTGCGGTGGCGGGCATCTCTGTGCCCACCGCAACAACAGGTACAGCAGCCAACTCCCCCCCAGCACCGCCCTCCCAGCAGCCCCTTATTGAGTTTCCCATGCCCGCTCACCCAGGAGGGTGAACATCTCCTACACCCCAGGTACATCAGGCCCTGCCCCAGTCAGCCCTGCTGCCCTCAGTGAGGAGGCTATTGACCTCCTGAGATCCCTCACTGTTGGGCAATCAACCATTTTGAATGCCATCCAGGGTGTGTAAGAGGCATTTTCAGAAAACAAATGCATACCTGGAGGGCATTCATTCTGGCGTGGTGGCCCCACAAAGAGCATTTCAGGCTCTGGCCTCAGCACTGATGGCAGCCATTGTCCCTATGCCCAGCCTCCCCCCTCCAACTTCTCTACCCAGACCCAATCCCCTGTACCTCAGCCTATCCCAAGCACACCATCAGACGAGCATGCACACTCATCAACACACAAGAGTGGGCATGGCAAACATAAGCACCACACATCCCACAGGCACTCACACAAGCACCATCCCCATGCAGACACACCAACATTTACTGCCTCCACTGTGTCCCCCTCCTCCACGTCCTCCTCCTCCCTCCCTATCTCGTCTCCACTCATACCTGCATGCACTACATCTTCATCCACTACCTCCATCACGAGCACGCCCATCACCACACACTGCTCACAGGCAATTACCACCCCCACTACCATTCACACATCCCCTGTGTCCTCTCCCAGTGTGTCTGTGAGCCCTCCTCCCAAACTACACAAATGCAGGCACACACCCATCCAACAGCCATCCACCGCACAACAGCCTCCGGCCCATGCACCTTCACCCAAATTCAGCAGACATACACCTCCTACAACTACTACCTCTTCCTCCACTCCCAAACCCCCTCCATCTTCCCGTCCCAGTGTGTCTAAGAAACTCTTCCTGGCTAACATTGACCTCTTCCCTACACCTCCCCCCGTCCTTCCCCTAGGGCCAGGCTGTCCAGGTCCCAGCCCAGCACCTCAGCCACCAAATCCTCCACAACTGTGGTCTCAGCAAGTCCAGTCACATCGCGGGTGGCACCCATCAGGGCTGCCAGTGTGTCACCTAGCGAGGCTAAGGATCAGCCCATTCTGCCACCTGCCAATGTGAAGAAGGTGCACACATGCCGGAGGAAAAAGCCGCACCAACCACCCAGCAAGGGCTCCTCCAAGCCAAATGGGGACAGTGCCAAGGGACCAGCAGCGACACCAGAGGTGGGGAAGGGACACAAGGTGAAGGAGAACTCAGGAAAGGGCACGGAGCCTCCAGCTGAGGGACCAGAGTCACCCCTTCTGGCAACCAGAACAGCAATCTGTACAGCGGTGGACACCACCACCTGCACGGCCACCTGCACGTCTGCTGCCTCAGCAACAGTCCCCAGCATCATCCCCATTGGGCAACTGTCCGAGGCTGCAGGAGACGTCCTGCTGTGTCCCTTCACAGGTGCTGACACATTCACTACCGCCAGCATCTCCACCACAGACACTGCTGCAACCACTGCCACCAGCACCGCAATGTGCTCAACCAGTGCCACCACAGCTGACATGGCTATCATCCCCAGTGGGCAGCTGTCCGAGGCTGCAGGAGATGTCCTGGACCCTGCACAGCGTACATGAGGCACAACACCCAGCACTGTTTGTACTTGCACGTAGCAGGGGAAGTCGCAGCAGGGTGGAGTGTGTCTCTGCCTCCATGGAGTATCATGATACCTGTTCCCAGTCAATCTCATGGCACACACACCCAGTGGGGGGATTGGGACCTGCCACACTGCATGTGAATCACTCTGGGCACAATGCCTCCTCCAGATCCAGTGGAGAATCACATCCACTCCCCCAGTCCTTGGCAGGATGAAGCACTCTAGGCACAATGCCCCCTCCAGAACCAGTGGAGAAAAGTATCCCCTCCCCCAGTCCTTGGCAGGATGAAGCACTCTGGGCACAATGCCCCCTCCAGAACCAGTGGAGAATGGCATCCACTTGAGAGACTGTGGCTTTGCACTCCCCAGGATAAAGCAGTGGACAAACCACCCACTGGAGAGACTTGAGAGACTGTGGCTTTGCCCTCCTCAGGATAAAGCAGTAGGCAAACCACCCACTGGAGAGACTTGAGAGACTGTGGCTTTGTACTCCCCAGGATAATGCAGTGGGCAAACCACCCACTGGAGAGACTTGAGAGACTGTGGCTTTGCACTCCCCAGGAGCAAACAGTGGGCATTGAGCCCCCTCGTGGAGCAGTGGCGTCGTCCATTCATCCGGTTGAGGTGCCCCTCCTCCCCCTCCCCCTGAGGTGCCTTTTTATTTTCGATCTGATGCCCCAGCAGTGTTCTCTCCGTTTCGAGTCAGGTATCATGTGTGGGCTTCGCCCACGCATTTTGGGACCACTGGTCCACGGACAATGATTTCATTACTATCTGGACTTGTGTAGTTGGTCTACATATTTGTACCCATGAGGAACAGGGTCAAGACTGATTTGCATATGGCTGGGTCCAAACTGGGGTGGCATGGTAAGCAAAAGAACGATGGATTAAACCCAGATCTATGACTGGGGGTGAGTGTTTGACAATGTTAAGCATTCCGTCCATCACTTGTTGTTTTTGCTTTGTCGCCCTAAGTGGGAAGGGCATGCCCAGACGTGGGTCCCGTGCTTCCCATGCCACTGGATTCAAGCTAGCCTGGCTGATGAGGGGTGTAACCCCGAAACCAGTCCCAGGATGCTTGTTTCCGGTCCAGTGAGGACCTGGCTTGGCAGTTCGGACTGGACTGTTCCCATGAGGAACAGGGTCAAGACTGATTTGCATATGGCTGGGTACAAACTGGGGTGGCATGGTAAGCAAAAGAACGATGGATTAAACCCAGATCTATGACTGGGGGTGAGTGTTTGACAATGTTCAGCATTCCGTCCATCACTTGTTGTTTTTGCTTTGTCGCCCTAAGTGGGAAGGGTATGCCCAGACGTGGGTCCCGTGCTTCCCATGCCACTGGATTTAAGCTAGCCTGGCTGATGAGGGGTGAAACCCCGAAACCGGTCCGAGGATGCTTGTTTCCGGTCCAGTGAAGACCTGGCTTGGCAGTTCGGGCCGGACTGTTCCCATGAGGAACAGGGTCAAGACTGATTTGCATATGGCTGGGTCCAAACTGGGGTGGCATGGTAAGCAAAAGAACGATGGTTTAAACCCAGATCTATGACTGGGGGTGAGTGTTTGACAATGTTCAGCATTCCGTCCATCACTTGTTGTTTTTGCTTTGTCGTCCTAAGTGGGAAGGGTATGCCCAGACGTGGGTCCCGTGCTTCCCATGCCACTGGATTCAAGCTAGCCTGGCTGATGAGGGGTGAAACCCCGAAACCGGTCCCAGGATGCTTGTTTCCGGTCCAGTGAGGACCTGGCTTGGCAGTGCGGACTGGACTGTTCCCATGAAGAACAGGGTCAAGACTGATTTGCATATGGCTGGGTCCAAACTGGGGTGGCATGGTAAGCAAAAGAACGATGGATTAAACCCAGATCTATGACTGGGGGTGAGTGTTTGACTATGTTCAGCATTCCGTCCATCACTTGTTGTTTTTACATATTTGTATATACTGATATTTTAATTTGGCATATCTGATTTTTCAATGATTACATTTGTTACAATCATTGCATTTTGTCCTTGGGTTCTTCCAGGGAGTGACGGGGTGTATATGTACTGTTGCTGCATGTATTTTTGTGTATGGTGTTGTGGGTGAGGGTGGGGGTGAGGGTGGGGGTGGGGGTGGGGGTGTTGCATGTTGCGTGTGTATGTCACTCTCTTTTCCCTCCTCCCCTCCCCTGTGTGCTAGGTGCAGTACTCACTGTTGTCATCTGCGGCGTCTTTGCTGCTCCTGATACAAGAGGAGGTAAACCAACATGGGCAGGACCTGGTAATTCGTTGGGTGTTGAAAGGTTAGTGGTTTCCGTTCCACAGACTGTTTCTGCCGTGCTTTTCATTGTGTTGGTACCGCCCCAGAAAAGGTGGCAGATAGGCCTCTTGTAATACAGTGGGCGGAACCTTGTCTTCTGTCTGGCTGTTGGTGGTTACCGCCGCAGTGTTTGTTTCTATCGCCGTGGCAGTCGGAGTGTTAATGTGGCTGTCTATGTTGGCGGTTTCCGCTATGGTCGTGATCTCATCTTTTTTACTGCCGGCCTGTTGGCGGTATTAACGCCACTTTAACACCGACTTCCAAGGTTGTAATGAGGGCCTAATTCTTTTAAAAATAATATCTTGACTTGTGTATGTTAGATTTTTGTCATTTTGGTCATGTTTTGTTTAGATAAATATTATCTATTTTTTTAAACCTGTGTTGTGTCATTTTGTAGTGTCTTCACTGAGTTACTGTGTGTGTTAGCACAAATACTTTACACATTGCTTCTGAAGTTAAGCCTGCCTGCTTGTGCCAAGGTACCAAGTGGGTGAGCAGGTGTTAACTTAGGGTGATTCTCCTTTACCCTGACTAGAGTGAGGGTTCTTGCTCAGACAGGAGGTAACCTGACTGCCAACGAAAGACCCAATTTCTAACAGCGGCATGTTGCATATGTGTTGTTGCCTGTACATCTATGTACCCCTCCCCATGAGTATTTAGTTTGGTGTTTGTTTTGTTTGTCCTAGATGGTTATTGTGTTGTGTGTGTTATGATTGGTATGGTGCCTTACCAATAAGTAGACCATTGCCATATTGGCCATCCTGGAACCACTCATTGATAGTGGAATGGCAAAATATGTATGCATCATGGACACTGCTGGGATATTTAGCAAGGATGTTGGTGAAGAGCCCACGGTGGTCCACAATGGCCTGCACATTGATTGAATGTGTGTGCTTGTGTTTCATTACTGCAGGTGGCACCAGTTGCACATGGGTGCAGGCCATTACACTCAGTACATGCGGAAACCCTGCAATTTGATAGAAACCTTGCTTGGTCTCCTGCTGCGGCTGCTAGGAGCTTGGGAAGCAGATGTTGTGGGGTGCGAGGCATATGATAGCATCCAGGACCTTCCGTAGGAGGACCGAGAAAGATGGTTAGGACATACCAGCCACTTGTGCACCCGTTATCTGAAAAGATCCACATGCCAGCAGATGGAGGACAGAGAGGAGTTTGGTTATGTGTGGAATGGTAGTGAGAGTTTGCACCCTTGCTGTGATGTGTGGAGCAATATGGTGCAGCAGGCGTACAATGGACTCCCGGTTCAGTCTGTAAATCCTGATCACATCTTGTTCCCTGAGGCCAAGGATGGTTGTGTGCTGTTTGAAGATCCTCTCCTGCCTTCTGTGCTGCCTTTGTGGCTGAGGTGGTGGTGTTTGTGGTTGCTGTGGTGGTGGTGGAGGGACCTGCTGTCTTCACTGATGTTTGCGGTGTGTGGACTTTTATGTTCTACTCGAGGTTTCAAATTCTCCTTCTGTGTGTTTTCCTTCAGTGGTGGTGTGTGGGCCTCTTTTTAACACCTGGTCTGACCAGGCATTAAAATTTGATGCTATTCGCGCTTCCTTGGTTTGTGTCGTTTTTGCGATGGTAGGTAAATGTGAAGCTACAAGGCTAGCGTCATTTTTTGGAAGGGACCACCTAACTTGCATCTCATTGTCGCAATGAGACGCAAGGTGGATGGCGCTCCCTAAAAATGATGCTAACTCCTACATTTTGATGCTAGGCGGGTCTAGCATCAACATATAAATATGGAGTTATGTTTACGCCGATTTACCATAAAAACAAATGAGGCTACGGCATTGCAAACATTTCATAAACATGGGCCACAGTCTTTACTATCTTTAGTTTCTGCTTGGTAGTGTGGATATTAATAACCCAAAGGGTGGGTTGAGCCTAAAGTAAGTACACCTGTAGGGGGTTAGGTTTCATCACCCAAAGTTTTACCCTGTTTGTTTGTACCCATAAATTATTGATTTAATTGTTTTATAAAGCACTAACTCCACTCGACGGAGTTTCAGAGAACTGTACCAAAGAAAGGTGTGTGAACACCAGGTAGAGGTCAACATATGGATTGACTGACAGCAAAGCATAGCAGACTATTTTCTTTACAGCATTGGTTATGAATTGCAGAGGTAGAGAGGATTGCAATATGTCGGAGGTAGAATATAGAAAAGGGCAAGTAAATACATAATTGTTATGAAAAGCCAATAGCACTGGTTGCATATCAGCAAGAAAAAGCTAGATAAGAATATGGAAGGGCATTTAGTAGAGAGCATGTTAATCCAACAAGCAGTAGAAAAGAGCAGCGGAGACAACAGAAGACCATGAATGAACTGTTGGAGCATAAGAGGATGTTGATTGAGGAAGTGTGAGTGCCAGGAGATATAGGTGGTCATTCTGACCCTGGCGGTCTTTGACCGCCAGGGCAGAGGACCGCGGGAGCACCGCCGACAGGCCGGCGGTGCTCCAATGGGGATTCCGACCGCGGCGGTAAAGCCGCGGTCGGACCGGCACCACTGGCGGGGTCCCGCCAGTGTACCGCGGCCCCATTGAATCCTCCGCGGCGGCGCAGCTTGCTGCACCGCCGCGGGGATTCCGACCCCCCTACCGCCATCCAGATCCCGGCGATCGGACCGCCGAGATCCGGATGGCGGTAGGGGGGGTCGTGGGCCCCTGGGGGCCCCTGCAGTGCCCATGCCACTGGCATGGGCATTGCAGGGGCCCCCGTAAGAGGGCCCCTACATGTATTTCACTGTCTGCTGCGCAGACAGTGAAATACGCGACGGGTGCAACTGCACCCGTCGCACAGCTTCCACTCCGCCGGCTCGATTCCGAGCCGGCTTCATCGTGGAAGCCTCTTTCCCGCTGGGCTGGCTGGCGGTCTGAAGGCGACCGCCCGCCAGCCCAGCGGGAAAGTCAGAATTACCGCCGCGGTCTTTCGACCGCGGAACGGTAACCTGACGGCGGGACTTTGGCGGGCGGCCTCCGCCGCCCGCCAAGGTCAGAATGAGGGCCATAGTATTTCTGAGAAAGAGAGGAGAGTTAAACCAGTACAATGAGGTAGAAGAGAATTCCTGAACATTACAGCAAAGGTGAAGGCTTGAGGATGATGACAGAAGCTCAGAAAAATAAATAAGAGTGGATGAAAAATGTATAAAATAATGAGAAATACAAAGTTGTCAACAACATTGATTGTAGGTTCAGCATTGTAAAGCAATATGTATGCAAATAGTAGAACCACATACATAATACATAATTTGTCATACAGAAGGTATTTTAATAGAGCAACAGAAGACCTAGTATGACAAGTTCAAGATTAGGAGGTAGTCACAGTGAGGGCACATAGCGAGAAGTTAGTTGGGTCAACTGCTTGTCAGAGCATTTTTCCTTGTTAGTTTTGTGTGTTTATCTTGCTTATATTGTTTACGCTGGTTGTGTCTAATTGTTCACATGTTCCATGTGCTCCCTCTCCCGGTGACATATCTTCTGCTAGAGGTATATCGCCACTGAACTCTTTGTGAACAGCGGATGATGCTTTTGCAGCTTTTGCAATGTAAGCACTGACCGGTGTGAATAGGAAGGGGTGTCGATATATGTATCTATAGTATGTGATGGTATTCAATGGTACTGTGTGGTGTAGGAGTTGGATGCATGTGTCTTACCTCCTCATTTTGAAGTTTGTGGGCCCACTGTGTTCCTAAATTACAAGCTGAAATTGTTTTATAATGTGATCTGGTAGTTGTATTGTTGGCCTGGGAGATGTGGTGCATGGTGGTTTGTAGTAGCTTATTGTGCTGTGCATTGCAGGGTGTTGTGGCGTAGACTGGCAAAGGTCTGTATTATTTGATGAGATTGGTTAATTACATAGTATGCTTTAAGTTGTCACACAATGAGGAAAATCTTGTTTAAAAATTTGGGGGGAATATTTTGTAAAGCGGCATTGCGATTCAGTATACATTCATGTGTGGTCCGGAAGACAAAGAGGCAACAGAAATGGTACACTGCAAAAGTTATTAACGAACGCCTTATGTTATGTTTAGCAGATGGCATTGTTTGTAGCAACAGCAAGTTAGAGATAACAGACAACAGAACAATTTATGAACTTGGAAGGAGGGCAACAGATACAGCAGTGTACGATGGCTTTGGTTATATGAAAGGGGCAAGGACAGGGTGGAGGAGGATATTGTGAGGTGTGAAGGTGGCTCTACCTGGGACAGTCAGAAGCAATGCGAGTGCTGTGTGCAGTTCGGGCAGAATAAAAAATTATAATAGCAAAAAGTGTTGTGGGCTTGAATGGGGCAGTTGGAGAAACACCATAGCATGGTGCAGAAAACCACGGTGCAGCGTGATATGTTGTGATGCGGTGCGATGGAGCAGGCCACAGTGTGATGGGATGTATTGTAGTCTGATGCAAACTGGTATTGGTTGGTGTGGAATTTTTGTTGTGAGGAACAAGGCAATGATTGGTGATGATGGTTTGTGGATGGAGGATGATGTGAAGTGATGTATGAGGTTATGTAGTCTTTGATGTGACTTGTAGGCTATGTTAGAGCCAAACGTAAATCAGGTTTGCCTGCTTTTGCTGCTGTAAAGTTATCCTACTTAATTTATATAAGTTATTTTTTTCTTTTTGCTATTCAAGTACGGCGGTGTAAGTGTTCAAACCTGATACCCAACAGCCTGTTAAACTTGTGGGGTTTGTAACACAAGGACATCAGTGGTAAAAGCACCCATTGTATTCAAAGGCCATTGGCACTCTGTTAATTACAGCGTACCCATCGAGGTAATAAGGCCCTAAACGGTATTCATGACCATGTAAGGTGTGCTGAATGAAGAAGTTTTCCTTATCAGAGATGTAAATGAGCCATTGGATAGAGGGGGTTGAATAACACTTCTGTTTACCATTATAGAGTTTGGGCGGTACTAGAGCTATGCTTTCAGGTTTTAAAAGCATGTGCTTGTAGATAGACATACATGTGGGAGCCAGCGTAATGTGTTGAAAAGGGTCTATGTATTCTATGGATTTTGTCATCTTGGGTGTGTTGGGTTTCAAAACCTTTTCTTGTTTAGTCATCTCCACCACAACGTCCCTGAAGAGATTGCATGCTTTTCGCAAGATCATTACATCCACTTGACAGTAAGCTTTCAACTTTGACCCATACACCAAAAACAGATTTTGCGCCAAAAAAATGATGCAAATTCAGCTCTAAAAAAGTTTAAATATGGGCCTTTGTTTGAAAATGAAATTCTTTTTCACAGTTTTCACCATACCATTGTAGAAAGCTCTTTTTCACTACAGGCATCATATACTCGACACCACAGCTGACGGGCAGAGGCATGGGATGCCCATAATTCTGATTTGTCCGGGTGTTACAAAAGTGGAAGAAAATAATCTTTACACCCTAGAAAACCAAAGACTTTTGGCAACTTATTCAATTTCATGGGTAGAAAATTCAGGGTATCAATAAACCCTATTTGTAAAGGCACAGCGGTTAACAGCATCAGTTTGAGCCCTGAGTGATAAATTCTATGGGCATCTTTTCACAAACCATGTTTTGCAAAACAAAGAACTTTTGAGTTATGCGCCATCAAGGTATACCCTTTGATCATTAGTACAAGTTTAACACCCACATAATAACAATAAGCAACAGAGAGGTGAACAATTCAGCTTTGCAAAGGGCCTTCCACTGCAATACGTTGCTGCATTTTCAGAAACGTTTGAACCGTTTAAGCTAGCACAGTTTTTTTTGTTACATTCTGAAGTTTAAGCAACAGATGATTGATTATGTGGCAAAGGCGTCAAATTATAATTATGTGAAAATAGCCATGGCTGCACAGTAACTTAATTCCAGTGGCCCTGCCAATACAACAGCCAGGGTATTTTGGTCAGAGGGCACATCTAAACTGTGGCCAGTGAATTTGAGAGTAGATGGTTGCATAGTCACCCATACATGGAGAAAATGAATGTTTCTTAGGATATGGTTAATACTAATATAGCTGCAGCAGTGGTTTGAACACCAATTACCTATGTTCCTTAACTTGCAGAAAATACATTATCACAAGAAACGAGAAGGCCGGGAAGGAGTAGTCAAGTGAACTGTAATTATGTGGCAGGGGAGGCTCAAGTTATGTAGCAGTGTTCACCAAATGATGTGGTGCGAAACAAAAATTATGCAGCATATTTTGTGTCAGTATTATTTTGCAATTTTTATTATATATGCTAACACTTTCTGGATAAGGCTTCGTCTTACTTGTACCAGTTTAACAGCAAAATATAGCATTCAGCAGCTGATAGGTGATGAAACAGCCTTCCACCATGCAGCAATACAAGTGGCAGCGTTTTTAAAAATTTCAGATCTGTTTGAAATATTTTTATTAAAATCATTAAATCAGATAGTCGCAAGTTCAGGGAATAAATATTGATGTGGAAAATGCCACAGCCTCTGATTCTAGTAATTCCAGTGGCCCTGTTTACAGCAGTATTTTGTGATAGTTTTCAATAGACATCTTCCTGGTTCTAAGCAATGTAATATAGAATATGTAATAAATATCATGTTATGAGGATCTGATTACATATACAAATCACTCTGCCTCATGGTTTATTATCATGTCGTAAGTATCACACATTGGTATTAAAGAACCGTGGGTGTGCAAAATACAAACTTGGCCTATGGAATGTTGTATAATTGCCATCATGTTCCCTGCTTCTGGAAGTCTAATGGGGGCATTGTTGTCCCCCACTGTTACTCATGGCTGCCAGTCCTAAATGACAGCGGAGAACACAACGGATGTTCCTAACAAGATGCATACTTTTCTTTCCCTGCTGCTGGCAGGCCTGTTCTGGTACTTGTGGTATAATGGAAGACGGTTACACTCCTTATTGGAACCAGTAAAACATAAATGCTCACAGACCTGTTTGACAGTGGTAATGTTCCCGCAGCTGTGTTGGGTCACTTTGGTAGCATAGCACTTCACAAAGCTCGACTTTAAAGAAAAAAGTATGGAAAGTGCTAAGTTCACAACTTTGTATGCTCGCTAGAAAACCATAATAATAATAATAAGAATACACAATTTAGTTTAAAATGAGATTTTTCAGTCAGTTTTTGAGAGCTTAGTCGGAGATTTGGGGCCAGATGTATCAAGCTCCCGGTTTGCATATTTTAAATAGTGAATTTTAAGAAATCGTTATTTAAGAAATGCAAAATGGGATGTATGAAATTTGCGATTCGATAATAGCGATTTCTTAAAATTTCCAATCGCTATTACCGAATCTCAATTAGAGAATGGTGCGAATGGTTTTGCATTTCCCAATTTGCGAATTCCAGTTAGGAATTTGCAAATTAGGTAATGCAAACCCCAGGGTGCTGAGGGCCTAAGGCCCCCTCTGATGCACCCCCAAAAAATATTTGCGCACATGTGAAGCACACACATGCCCTAGGGGCATGTGTGCGCTACATGTCATTTTAAAAAATGCATTTCTAATGCATTTTTAAAAATTTCACATGCTTACCACCAAATTGGATTTGGTGGTAATTGCATTTCCTAAATGCCCAATTTGCATTTAGGAAACGCTTGATACATGGCTTTGGAAACTGCAAATAGGAATTCCCTATTTGCGATTTCCTATTTAGAGAATTGCAATTTGCGATTCTCTAAACGGGGTTGCAATTTTAAGGAATCGTTATTTTTGCGATTCCTTAAAATTGCACTGCAAATGCCTGTAATACATCAGGAAAGGCATTTTTGCATTCGCAAACAGGTGAATTTTGCAATTCGCACCGCTTGCAAATGCAAAATTTATTGATACATCTAGCCCTTGATTCCGTAAACAATCACCTTAAACTACACATTTCTCAAAACTGAATAAAGTTTCACAAAAATATGAATTTACTGGATTCAGCCTAAAGTGTGTGTATGTGTGTGTGTATGCACACGCATTGGCCATCTTAGGTTTGACCAACGCCCAGAAACCACTTGTGTACCAACATCAGTGAGTGAGAAGGCGGAGTCAGCATATGTACGTAGATGCAAGGGTGAAAATCAACTAGATGCGTGAGGCGGTGAGGCAGCGAGGAGGTGAGGAGTTACAAGGAAGTGAAAACAGCTGAGGGGGCTTGTGGAGAACTGGAGCGAGGAACAAACAGAGGCATGAGATAGAGTTAACGGGGGGTCTGGACTTTGACTGCATGGAGGATGGAGGACTACACAGGGGTAGTAGAGTGGCAGGCAAGCAGTTAACTTCAAGCTCGGCCTTCCCATCTCCCACCCTGTAGGTTTGCATGTCTGTTGGTCTGCCCGCGTGTTTGTCCTTCGCCCCCCATACGGCTTTTCAGTAGTAAGTGCTCCAGCAAGCTATTCAGCGAGTGTGCCAGCCCCCCCTTCATCCTTTGTCATCTGGATCCAACAGCCCCCGCAAACTCCTGTGACCCACGACATCAGACAGCAGCAGTGCAGGCCTACAGGGACAGGTCACACTCACCAGCATCAATTCTCGTCTTCTCTACTACCAGCCCTCCCCTAAAGATATAGCCCACAGGGAAATACGAAACAAGCAGCTACACTACTTATAATGCAAGGGAGGAGAGGGGGCCTAGTAGCTTGCTTGGTGTGGCTCCAGAAGACGTGCTTTCAAATCTCACTCTACTGTAGTGAGTGATGCCACCACACATGAAGCCATACCACACACAACATAACACCACATAAACACCAACTTATTCTCATGCTGTACCATCCCTCAGCACAATATGCCAAACAAGACAAAGCCATACCTTACCACTGCACACGGTACTACAGCCAGAGACAAAGACAACAAAAGGAGTAGAGCAACCGCAACCAGGGTAGTTAGTGCAAGCAAGGATGGTAGATAGGGGTGTAAGTTGGGCTAAACTGATTACAATTTGCAGGCATTCTAGCTCTTCAAGAACGGAAGTGAAACTATCAGATCAAGGAGTATCAACTACAACCACGAATAAATAAAAAGAGATATGAAAAAAGAAAAAAATAACGTACTCATATACATGTTTGCATTATGCAGGATAACTTTACAGCAGAAAAAGCAGACAAACCCGATTTACTTGATTTACTGTTTGCTCTAACACAGTCTGTAAACCACATCAAAGACTACATAACCTCATATATCACCCTACACCACTTCACATCATCCTGCATCACACAAACCCACATAACCAAACATTGCGTTGTTCCTCACAACAAAAATTCCACACCATCCAATACCAGATCCCATCTGACCACAATACGTGGCATGCTCCATCGCCCGCATCACAACATACCACACTGCACCATGATTTTCATCACCATACTCTGGTGTTTCTCCAACTGCCCCATTCAAGGCCACAAAACCTTTTGCTATTATAATTTTTTATTCTGTCCGAACTGCACACAACCCTCGCATTGCTTCTGACTGTCCCACGTAGAGCCACCTTCACATCTCACAATATCCTCCTCCACCCTGTCCTTGCCCCTTTCATATAACCCAAGTCATCGTATACTGCTGTATCTGCTCCCCTCCTTCCAAGTTCATAAATTGTTCTGTTGTTTGTTATCCCTAACTTGCTGTTGCGACAAACAATGCCATCTGCTGAATGTAACATAAGGCGTTTGTTAATAACTTTTGCAGTGTACCATTTCTGTTGCCTCCTTGTTTTCTAGACCACACATGAATGTATACTGAATCGCAATGCTGGTAAACGAAAATTTTAAAAAAAAGAAATTAAACAAGATTTTCCTCACCATGTGACAACGTAAAGCATACTATATAGTTAACCAACCACATCACATAACACTTCCCTTTGCCATTCTAGGCCATCTAACACAACACCACTCTGCAATCCACAGCACAATACGCCGCTACAAACCACCATGCACCACATCTCCCAAACCAACATTACAACTACCTCATCACATTATAAAACAATTCCAGCTTCTCATTTAGGAACACAGATGGCCCACCAACTGTAAGATGCAGAGTGAAGGCACATGCATCCAACTCCTACACCAAACAGCACTAGTGAATACCATCACATACCATAGATAAATCTGTTGACACAGGCACCCCTTCCTATTCACATAGGTCAGTGCTTACATTGCAAGAACAGCATCCGCTGCTCACAAAGAGTTCAATGGAGACATACCTGAAGCAGAAGATATGTCACGGGGAGAGGAAGCACATGGAACATTTGACCAATTAGACACAATTTATTTAAACAATACATGCAAGATAAACACACAAAACTAACAAGGACAACTGCTTTAACGATCAGATGGCACAATACATTTCTGGGTATGTGCCCTCAGTCTGGCAGCCTTCCAATCTGGAAGATTCTTGTCAGAGTACCTGCTGTATGACAAATTATGCATTATGTCTGTGGCTCTACTGTTTCTATACTTATTGCTTCATGATGCTGAATCTATAATCTATGTTGCTGACAACTTTGTATTTCTCACTGTCTTATACATTTTCCATACATTCTTGTGTATTTTTCCGTGACCATCCACAAGCCTTCACCTTTGTTTAATGTTCAGAACTTTTGTTCAACCTCATCTTTTAAATTCAACTCTCTTCAATCTCTCAGAAATTCTATATCTCCCGGCACCCAAAGTTCCTCAATCAATATCCTCCTGTACTCTAACAGTTCATTCATGGTCTTCTGTTGTCTCCACTGCTCTTTTCTACTGCTTGTTGGATTAACATGTTCTCTACTAAATGCCCTTCCGTATTCTTATCTAGCTATTTCTTGCTGATATGCAACCAGTGCTATTGGCTTTCCATAACCATTATGTATTTGCTTGCACCTTTCTATTGTATACCTCCCACACATTGCAATCCTCTCTACCTCTCCAATTCATAACCAGTGCTGTAAAGGAAATAGTCTATTATTCTTTGCTGTCAGTCAATCCATGTGTTGAACTCTACGTGGTGTTTACACACCTTTCTTTGGTATAGTGCTCTGAAACTCCGTTGAGTGGAGTTAGTGCTTTATAAAACAAATAAATCAATAATTTATGGGTACAAACATACAGGTTAAACCTGTGGGTCATGAAATCTAAATCCCTGCAGGTGTACGTCCTTTAGACTTAACCCACCCTAAGGTTATAAATATCAACAGCATCAAGTGGGAACTGAAAGTAGTAAAGACTGGTGTTTTATAAACACTCCAAACTCTAATCATACTGAGCGTTGTCCCCCAAAGCACTCAACTTGTTCCAGTACCCTAACACTTACATCAGACTCCCCTGCTCATATCATCTCCCTTTATGAGGTACAATTAATTCCAAATTTACAGACACAATAGTTAATTTGTTTTAAAAAAGTACAGTTGTCCCAAATTTTGTTAGAAGCATACAGCCGGCGCTACAGAAAACCAAAACTGTAGTTGTGATTTTACCTCATGCATCTTTAATCCACTATCAGACACCCCCTTCCTCTTTACTTCACTCTTTCAGGTTCTTTTTCATCCTTTGTGTATCTGTTTCCCCATATTTCTCTCCTCCTTTGTCCCCCCTTTTGTGCTTTACTAGCTATTGTTCTGTATCAAAGTTTGTTAAAAAAAATGCGTTCTGATCTCTAAAAATGCCTGTTGACGAGTCCCAGCTGTACCACCTCCTCAGATTAAACACTGTATACAGATGACTTGCAAATTCACCTTTTCCCCAATTAAGTCATTAGGTGAGGAAGCAAACATAACGACCAGAACAAAACATCTACAAATAAGATGACATACAGTATTATGGGCTGTTTTGGCAAAGGTCAGTAAGATTAGGGGCGGCCTGGATTAAACAGTATGAACTGACCTTAATACATGCCTGTAAGTGTCTAAGCAACCCTTATGAAACTGAAATGCGTCATTGAGCTTTAAAATAGATACCTTTTAAAAGCTGCACTGGTTATTGTTATGACTGGTATATATACAATAGCTATGGGGGATATAACCTAAGGTCTTGAAATTGTTATGGTTTTGTTTTGTGTAAAACATTTAAATCAATAAAAGAAACTTTTAAAAATCCACTTCTCCCACTAAGTGAAGAGCTACCGTCACTTGAACGGGACAAAATCCTGACAACTGCAATATCTTGACAGGCAATCTCCATTTTGAATGGTGAGCGAGTTAGGAACCACCCCATCTCCAACTTTATTGGTGAGGGTAGCCTTGCTCTCCGCAAACGTCATATAAATAGTTCATAGTGGCTTGTGAATGTGGTTGTGCGTCTGATCTCTGAGGGGGGGTTATACTTGTTAGCTCATGCTGATTATGCACAGGCCTCAATTTGTGCAGGGGTTGAGCACAGAAATATGTGTTTGTGTTTTGGGGTGTCATTTCATAGCATTCTCATGGGACTTTTGGAGCAAGCATCTGTGTTAGGGTTTTATTTAACAGTCTCTGTCTGTTTCAATCATTGATTGTGTAAACCTTTGTGGTCACTTTTTACTTTAACATCTGCTAATCACATTTGACCATTCTTGTGGGAAGTTTGGAGCAAACATCTGTGTTTTAGGGTTTCATTTCAAAATTAACTAGTTGGTTCTAATGAAAGGCACTTCTTTATTTTAAAAGCCACATTTCGCCAGCCCCCTTTGGGTTAGACAGCAATGGAAAGGTTGGTTGTGTATTCTGATGAGCCAGATAGCTGGCACAGGGCTGTGACTGTCCGAAAATGCCAGGAATGCCCTCTTAGAGTGAGGAACAATGCACACACTGGTAGGGCTACATATCCTATGGCCGCAGACACTATGGCAAGGACCCCGACATGTGACTAACGTGTTCAGCTGATGTCACAACCCACGTGACCCCACCTGCACCTACATCAGTTCTGGGGAAGGCTCTCAGTCGTTGATGACATCACTATCTGGAGCAAGGCACCTGTCACTTTTGAGTTTGATGAGTAAATGTATCCCTGTACTCTGCTTATGTCGTTTGCCAACTCAGTGTAAACATTTCTAGAACGTTCTTTAATAAAAAACTAATGGGATGAATGTTTATTTTTACAGTGTTCGCTGTGTCCTTATGCTTTAAGATTCTCACTATGGAGAACCTCAGACATCAGCATCCATCAGCGCCTACGGAAATTTCCTCACCTCAAGAATATAATCAGTGTAATTCACCATGGCAAGTGTAAAGATAGTTACACTTATCTTGCACTTACAAGAAATGTGAAACAATATTATGCAATAAAGAAAATTATGTTCACAAACATAGTGCATATTTTAATTTACAAATCAAACATTCAGTCTTGTGTCTTTTCTTGAAGGGCTTATTATTTTAGCCTTGTTGTACATACGGTCTGATTTCCAAAAGTACAATAAAAGTATAAGAGTATGTTAATTTTTCAGTCCCTCATGATCATGGAAAAAAGAGAGAAGCATGTGGAAATGAAGTCAGTTTTTAAAATACTGTTTAAAACATTTAAACAACGGTGAGTATGCAATAAATAGGTTCATTGTTTTGGAGATAAGCTTTTCACAAATTGCTTGTTTAAATTAATTTGATAATTTCTGAAGTTGTAAATATTTGTCCAATGAAAGTAAGCCTTACTGCCATTAAATCATCATGTCATAAACTTTATAGTAAAACAGAAAAAAAGCTAAATGACAGTATGCATGCATTTATATGCACTTTTTCTTACATGTGCATAAATACATTTCACAGAAATAACAAATAGTAATCAAGCATTAACAAACTACTGTGTGCTGATTTCTATATTTCATGCATACAAAGCCACTCAACATACGGACACACTAGCAGAAAAGCATACAGTCGCAGGTATCTATGCATACATGTACCAACCCACTTTTAGACTACTATGCACAAAGACAGCACACATGGATGCAGATGCTCACACGCCAAAGACATATATTATTCAATGTTCAAATACCAAACACTGACATGTATCAATGCATATAGGTGGCATATATCCAGGTGCATATGCGAAGGTACAACACACAGGGGGTCATTCCTACCCCGGCGGGCGGCGGGCGGCGCACGCTAGGCGGTGACCGCCAAAAGACCGTACCGAGGTCAAAAGACGCGGCGGTCATTTTGACTTTCCCGCTGGGCTGGCGGGCGACCGCCAAAAGGCTGCCCGCCCGCCCAGCGGGAAAGCACCAGCAACGATGAAGCCGGCTCCGAATGGAGCCGGCAGAGTTGCTGGTGTGCGACGGGTGCAGTTGCACCCGTCGTGATTTTCAGTGTCTGCTTTGCAGACACTGAAAATCTCAATGGGGCCCTGTTAGGGGGCCCCTGCAGTGCCCATGCCCTACAGGATGGCGGGAAGGGGGTCGGAATCCCCATGGCGGCGCTGCTTGCAGCGCAGCCGTGGAGGATTCCCTGGGGCAGGGGAAAACCGTCGGGAAACCGGCGGTTTCCCTTTTCTGACCGCGGCTTTACCGCCGCGGTCAGAATGGCCCCTGAAGCACCGCCAGCCTGTTGGCGGTGCTTCCTCCGTCCCCTGCCCTGGCGGTCCATGACCGCCAGGGTAGGAATGACCCCCACAGTCAGCACACATTCTAGCATACACATCTCATAAACAGATATACATGCTGTCCTGCTCAATGGTGGAAATAATAGGGGTGTAAAGGTCACTGGCACCTCTTCTGGCTTCTCTTTATAGTCCTTGTGTGCCCTTTTCACTGCCCGACAGTCACAAGATGTGTTTTTTTTTAAACGCTGTTGGGCCTATTCTTTTTGCAAGGTCTCCCTCAGATTTTTGCCTTCTGTTGCTGAAACTGTTTTTGATGGGATTAAAACTCTGTGCACTTTACCACTTCTAACAAGTGCTAACATGCTTGTGGTCTACCCTAAAGCATGGTACAATTAGCTTATGCCTGATTAATACATTTAATTTACCCTTTAAATATTTAGTAAATGGTACTACGTGTACCTTGGTCCTGTAAATTAAATGCTACTAGTGGGTCTGGGTACACCCACGAAAGTAGCATTTTAAAGGATGTCTAAAACTGCACTTCAGGCTGCAATGGCAGGCATATAACTGAATTTCAACCTGGCCAAATAACCCTTTGCTTGGCGGAAACCTTCCTTTTTAATAGGTATAAGCCAACCTTAAGGTAGGTCCTAAAAAGCCCATAGTGCAGGGTGCATGGAATTTAAAAAGTAGGATATGTGGGCTTATGCAGTATGCTAGGCTTTAACATATCACTTTGGGTCTGATTTACAGTTTGGCCAAACGCCTGTTCATGTTTCTCCCACCTGATTTAGTGGCTGGACAGAGCAATAGTATGTCAATGATGGAACCTACTGTGGCTCCGTGGCTGATATGCTCCACAAACAGTTTGAGGGCCTATAGATGTCTGAGTTAAGCCATTTGACCATCTGCCCAATTAGAAGGAGGCTGTTGGGTGTTTTTTCTGTCTGTCACCACCTGTGTTTGGGACTGTATATCTACAAAAATGACACCACAGCATGGGAGAAACTTTCCATTATGTATGGGGGTCATTAGTTTTACGTTTTTCAAAATCAAACTCCCACATTTATACTGAAATAGTTAAAAGCTGGCTGTCATGTTCTAAGGGCCTAATGGAAATGAAGGAAACCTTCACAGGACACTATTCAAAGTTAAAATCATAAGGATTTATTCAAATTTAAGAAGCATTCCGAAAAGCGAAAAGGTTAGTCAGGCAATTCAACAATTCCAAGCGAGAGGTTTAACATAAGGTTTACTTCCAGAAATATTTACGTACATAATCAAATAGCAATTTGACATATGGACTGCACAGTTTGATGGCAAGAAAAGCCCTCTAAATACTGGAAAGGATATCAATTTTCATTCATTGGAAACAGATATATCTTGTGAAGAGATTACTACAATACTTCATTTAATTAAAAAAGGCAAATAACCATGTCCAGATGGGTATTCAATAGAATTGTATTCATTTTCCTCTCACATTTTATTCCCAAAATTACATGATTTGCTTAATTACTTTTCTACAACAGAGACAGCTCAGGGTATCTTTCAAGATGGAGTGATTTATGTAATCCCTAAAGGAGGTAGGGATCCTAGATTCTGTAAGAATTATAGGCCAAAATCCCTGGTTATTGTTGATTATAGGATCTTTTAAAAAATGATTGCTTTGCGTTTAGATCCATTCCTACCAGCTCTGTTGAAACAAGAACAATCTGGTAATGTTAAAGGTCTTCTTAAGCAGCAGTTGCATTTGATGCTGAAAAAGTATTTGATCATATGAATTGGCCTTTGTTCTTGAATTGGTTTGTCTTTGGTCCCAAAATTATAACTTTAATATCGCTTTTGTATTCCTCACCTCAAGCTTCTATATTTGTTAATGGTTTAATTGCCCCACCTTTCAAGTTCAAAAGAGGAATTCCACATGGGTGTCCTTTATCTCCTACGTTTTTTATAGCGGCCCTTGAACCTTTTTTACCTAGAAAAAGAAAAAGGCTATTTACAAGGTTTCCTTTATGGTAAACATCAAATCAAAATATTTGTGTTTGGAGATGACATACTGCTTTTCAGTTCTAATCCAACTTTGCAACTTCCAGTTTTTCTTGACGAAGTGAACACATTTTGTTTCTATTAAAATGATGTTGGTTATTTTTTTGCTCTATCTATAATTCCTACCAATATACCATCTTACTCTTTCAAAAAAGTGATTACTTACTCACATCATTCTTGTGAAATAAAGGGAAACCACTTATGTCCTTACTGAAGTTAAAAAAAGGATAAACAGTACAGTGGAGTTAACTTTCCAGACTTTCAGATGTTTCACAATGCTTTTTGTTTAGAGCAATTCACTTACTGGCTAATAGATAACATTGATGACCATCAGCCTCTATGAGCTCAGGTAGAATTCTTTTGTCCTTTTATATTCAAAGAATTTATATTTTTCCCAACTACCCTCATGTGTGTTGCAACCCATCCTCAAAAACACATGCAGATTAATGTACCTCATACTGTTTCCATGTCTCAACAATAGAAATCATTTCTTAAATGCATCTATCTGGCATAATAAACGCATTCAAATTTAAAATAGAACAATTTGTTGGAAACCATGGAGTAAGAAAGGGTTAATATGGGTTCATCACTAATTTGAGGACAATACAATACTGTCTTTCTCTGATGCACAACATATATTTAAGTACAAATTTAACACTTTACCACAAATTTTATCTGCTATATATGATAAACCTCTGATCACTAATGTAGTCACGATATAAGATAACCACCTTTTTGATACTCTTGTTTCAAGACTGTCAGCATCCACACTATATAGAATCATTATCTTCTGATACTGAGAGACAAAAAAATCACAGGTAAAACTGAAATGGGAAAAATAGCTCAATGTTATCTGGTCTGTTGATCTGTGGAATAAAATGTGGCTTGAGATTAAAAAATCTTCAAGAGCAGCATTCACTACCCCCTTGTTTTTCTTATATAATAAACTTCTTATAAATCCTCACGTTTTGTCTAAGACAACTTCAGACATGCCTTCCACATGCTGGTTATGAATGTAATGCAGATTACAAACACTGAAGGACGGATTTACTAAAAAGTGGTGCAGCGCGGTGCTGCAGCAAAATTGGCAGCGCTACGTCACTTTAGAAACACAGGGATTCACTGTATTTACTAGAATACGGCGCACCCCTGCATTTCCGCCTGCACTGGCGCTAAATTGAGCAGCCTAGCACCAGCGCAGGCTCTTTGCACCATTGTGCAAGGATGTATTGCGTTGAGGGGCTTGAGGTGTCCCTTGCTGCAAATAAACAACCTCTAATGGCAATTTGGCACTTCTATGTGTGCTGCAGACACATAGAAGTGCCAAAGCCTCATTTTGAAATGATTGTTTATGTGCAGGAAGGGACACCTTCCCGCACATAAACACATCATTTCTGGCATTTTGCTCTTTCTATGATTGCTGCCGAATGCAGCACACATAGAAAAAGCAAATAATGAGGAGGAATAAAAGTATTACTTCTTGTTGTGCCTGTCCTGGGGTGGTGTTAGATTTTGGTGCTGCCTCGGGGTTAAGAAAAACTGGTAAATCTGAGGCAGCGTCAAAATGCAATGGGTGTTGCTCTGGCACTCCCATAGCAACACCCATTGCAGGCCCCTTCCACACAAAGGTCTGCGCAGGGCACAGCGCCACCTTTTCCTTTACTACTTAGTTTTCATCATACTTACCAGTTTTGGGTTAAGATGAATTCTGTACTTCAATAAAATTTCCTATGTCAATCTGTTTCTAGGCAGTTTATCAGAAGACTATAATGATTGTATGTTAAATATGAAAATACTTTGCCTTATGTTAATAGTTGCATTATAGCAAGGGGTGGGGTTTGCCTGATCTCAGTTGACACAAGCTAGGTGACCTTTGTGGGCCGATATTTTTATCCTGCTCCATCGCGTTGCTACACATGGGACCATATTTATACTTTTTGACGCAAACCAGCGCCGGCGCTGGTTGGTGTCAAACTTTTTACCGCCGGCTAACGCCATTCCTACACACCATGCAGCCGCCTTATTTAGGGAATGACGTTAGCCGGTGCTGCGGACTGGTCAGAGTAAAAACAAATTACTCAAACCAGGCAGCGCCGGCGTAGGGGAAAATGGGGGTTGTGCGTCAAAAAATGGTGCAAGTCAGGTTTGAGGCAAAAATCATGCCTCAAACCAGACTTGCGTCATTTTTTGACGCACAACCCCCATTGCAATGACTCCTGTCTTGGCAAAGACAGGAGTCATGCCCCCTTGCCCAATGGCCATGCCCAGGAGACTTCTGTCCCCTGGGCATGGCCATTGGGCACAGTAGCATGCATGGGGGCCCAAATTAGGCTCCCCTATGCCACTTAAAAAAACAAACAAAAAATACTTATCTCAACTTACCTGTACTTACCTGGGATGGGTCCCCCCATCCATGGGTGTTCTCCAAGGTGGGCAAGGGTGGCAGGGGGTGTCCCGGGGGACAGGGAAGCCCACAGATCCCTTTACACCTGTCCTGACCCAGGCATTAAAAAACGGCACACATCAGGCTGTGTGCCGTTTTTTAAGGCCCGCCCTCTTCTGTGCGTCAAAATGACGCAGGAGTATAAATAAGGCGCACAGGCCTTAAAGTCATTTTTTGGGCGAGAACCCCTACCTTGCATGTCATTAACACAAGGCAGTTTCCCGCATCCAAAAAATTACTCACACAGAGGAATTTTGACGTCCGCGGGCTCAGGCGTCAAAGTTTAAATATGGGACAAGGTTTGCGCCGAATATGCATCACAATTTTTGACGCACATTCAGCGCAAACAGAGTATAAATATGCCGCATAGTGTGCTATGGCTCCCTGTGTTGCCGACACATCGATGAGCTACTGGAAATGGGCTTGGTCTTAAAGAGGATTCCCCTGCAGCCCACTGTGTCTTGGTGCGGCCTTTCTCACGTTTGCTGGGTAGAGACATGTGGAAGTTGCTCCACGTTGTATTGCACCCGGGGCACGGCGATCCTGATGAATCGCGCTCATTGTGAGCACCCGACAGAGACCTGAATGACGTTGCGCTGGGATGGCAGACGAGGAGTCGGCTTCCACATCCTAGCATCTGTGAAGGCCTTGTGGAGCGAGTCTGACTGCGGCCTGCTGGCATGCAGGCCGCACTACCAGGGTGGGATGGGTTTGGTGCCCAGGAACAACTTGCAGCCGTGCTGGCAGGCCGTGAATGGCGCTGATCAACTAGCCCTCCTCACAGCAGGAGACTCGTTCTGAGGGCCCCGCCCGCCCCTCTTCTTACCTTTTCCCTCGCTGTGGGGGCCTGAGGAATGCTGCATTAATAAACTGCACTGTAGGATGGCTCCCCCTTCTGAAATTTGGTCCAACACCACGCAAACTCTGGTGGTGTAAGTATTGCAGTCACTTCTAGTGGCTTCTGGGACTTGCCTGTTAATATAGGTGGACTTATCTCTGCACAGGCCCCTTTTGCCTTGTCTCTTATTGGGTGTCCTGGGTTACAGCTTGCCAACTTTAGCGGTGACGCCTTGCAGTGTAGTTGGTCAAGCGTCTCTGAGGAGCCTAATTATCATGGGGGACTCAGTAGGGGATAATGTCTGAGGCAAAGGCTCTCCTCTAAATTACAATAGTTGAGCACAGCCCTAGTGAGCTTCCCAGAGGATACACCTGTGGGCCTCCTGGTATATATAGATATAGCTTGTTCCCTGGTGCAAGAAGTGCTTCAGTTGCCCTGCCCTTGCCAGTGGAGTCACTGGACCCAGACAACTGCAAACTATTTTGTAGCAGGCCTCTATTACTGTTGAGGGCTCACAGACAGCGATGGGGAAATCGGACAAGAGTCAAGCTAAGTTACAGTTTAAGCAGTGCAAGGCTCCTAGGCCACATGAGGAGGATGTGGGCCCTGTGGGAGCCGGCTCGGATGTTTCTGGACTTGAGATAGGCAGAAAACTGCAGCAAGTCTTATTGATGATGCAGCTCAGTCTCACCAAAATCCATGGTAAAATTGATTCCCTCTCTTACTGCATGGATTGAATGTCAAAGCGACTTGACAAGAATGATGACAGCTTGGATAGCATGGAACAGCATGTATTGACTGTTGAGGACGAGTGGGCTGCTGCAGCTGAGGTGCAAAAGACTTTGGAAAAAGCTGTATCAGTGCTGCGGGCAAAGACTGAGGAGCTAGAAGGCCACTCAGGAAGAAACCACTTACGCATTGTGGTTCTGGCAAAATCTACTGATGTTGGCAATGTGGAATCCTGTGTCAAAAGCTTCCTTATAGAACTGCCTGGCCGTAAGACTTTTTCAGACATATTTGTGGTAGTGCGTGCCCATTGTTCCTTGGCACCGAGTCCTGTACCGGAAGCTCCCTCTCACCCTGTAATTGTGAGACTTCTTAATTATAGAGACTGGGACACGGACCCCCGGAATGCCAGGGAACTCTGATCTCTACGCTACGGCAGTATAGAACTTTCACTTTTTCCAGACTTTACACCCGAGTTACAGGAAGCCATGAGGCAGTTTCTGCCAGTGAAATGCAGATTACAGTTCCTAAAGCTGGACTATGCAATGTTATACCCAGCACAGTTGTGTGTCTCAGTGAATGGGAAACCCAAGATTTTCAATAACCCTAAGAGCTTGCAACTATTCCTTAAGCATCATGTATCCACTAGTGCTGTACAGGAAGCGACACAGAACACCGTTGGTGACAGGATGAATAGAATTGATTTTCAGATGTTCCCTCCTACTGCTCCATTATGGGTATAGTATTGTGTGTTCATGACTCAAGTTTTCTATTAATCAAGTTGCATAGTCTATTAATGCATTATGCTGTTGTATGAGTGTTCCGAGATATGCCCTTCCTCCGCTGCAATGGAATGGCTGATGTGTGCATGGGCTTAGTGACCTTCCCTCATGGGCAGTCTTATGGGGTTCTCCCATTTTTGCACGATAGCTATGAGATGCATGTGCTATTGTTATGCAGTTCATCGTTCTTGTATGCTGTACAAGGATCATATGTAAATGGAGCGTTTGTTTACTAGCTACGGCCCCACTGTGGGTTTCAGTTACTGAATTAAGAGGTGGGCAAAAATTTTCTCCTTGTGCGCCACATTTGTTTGTTAGATGCGGACTATGTTTTCGGAGTTGGGAAGGAGTGGTATGGCCATATCGTAAGTTGGAGGATATGGAGTGGGCGGGTGGTAGTTTGTTGCAGCATTCAAATGATGGCTAGATATGTGTACAGACAGGCCCTGTTAACCCCTTCGCTGCCAGGCCTTTTCCCCCTCCTGTGCCAGGCCTTTTTTTGCCTATTTGGGGCAGTTTGCGCTTAGGCCCTCATAACTTTTTGTCCACATAAGCTAACCAAGCTTACCAAATTTGCGTCCTTTTTTTCCAACATCCTAGGGATTCTAGAGGTACCCAGACTTTGTGGGTTCCCTTGAAGGAGGCCAAGAAATTGGCCAAAATACAGAGAAATTTCGTTTTAAAAAAAAAAAATGGAAAAAGTGGCTGCAGAAGAAGGCTTGTGGATTTCCCCCTGAAAATGGCTTCAACAAAGGGTTTGCAGTGCTAAACTCAGCAGCTTCCTAGCTTTCAGGAACAGGCAGACTTGAATCAGAAAACCCAATTTTTCAACACAATTTTGGCATTTTACTGGGGCATACCCCATTTTTGCAATTTTTTGTGCTTTCAGCCTCCTTCCAGTCAGTGACAGGAATGGGCATGAAACCAATGCTGGATCCCAGAAACCTAACCATTTCTGAAAAGTAGAGAAAATTCTGAATTCAGCAAGGGGTCATTTGTGTAGATCCTACAAGGGTTTCCTACAGAAAATAACAACTGAAAGAGAAAAATATTGAAATTGAGGTGAAAAAAACATAAATTTTTCTCTACGTTTTACTCTGTAACTTTTCCCTGCAATGTCAGATTATGGAAAGCAATATACCGTTACGTCTGGTGGACTCCTCTGGTTGCGGGGATATATAGGGCTTGTAGGTTCATCAAGAACCCGAGGAACCCAGAGCCAATAAATGAGCTGCACCCTGCAGTGCGTTTTCATTCTATACCGGGTATACAGCAATTCATTTGCTGAAATATAAAGAGTAAAAAATTGCTATCAAGAAAACCTTTGCATTTCCAAAAAGGGCACAAGATAAGGTGCTGAGGAGCAGTGGTTATTTGCACATCTCTGAATTCCGGGGTGACCATACAAGCATGTGAATTATAGGGAATTTCTCAAATAGATGTCTTTTTTACACACTCTCCTATATTTGGAAGGAAAAAATGTAGAGAAAGACAAGGGGCAATAACACTTGTTTTGCTAATCTATGTTCCCCCAAGTCTACCGATAAAAATGATACCTCACTTGCGTGGGTAGGCCTAGCGCCGGCGACAGGAAACACCCCAAAGCGCAACGTGGACACATCCTAAATTTTGGAAAAAAACAGAGATGTTTTTTGCGAAGTGCCTACCTGTAGATTTTGGCCTCCAGCTCAGCCGGCACCTAGGGAAACCTACCAAACCTGTGCATTTCTGAAAACTAGAGACCTAGGGGAATCCAAGGAGGGGTGACTTGCGGGGCTCGGACCATGTTCTGTTACCCAGAATCCTTTGCAAACCTCAAAATTTGGCTAAAAAAACACATGTTCCTCACATTTCTGTGGCAGAAAGTTCTGGAATCTGAGAGGAGCTACAAATTTCCTTCCACCCGGCGTTCCCCCAAGTCTCCCGATAAAAATGATACCTCACTTGCGTGGGTAGGCCTAGCGCCGGCGACAGGAAACACACCAAAGTGCAACGTGGACACATCCTAAATTTTGGAAAAAAACAGAGGTGTTTTTTGCGAAGTGCCTACCTGTAGATTTTGGCCTCTAGCTCAGCCGGCACCTAGGGAAACCTACCAAACCTGTGCATTTCTGAAAACTAGAGACCTAGGGGAATCCAAGGAGGGGTGACTTGCGGGGTTCGGACCAGGTTCTGTTACCCAGAATCCTTTGCAAACCTCAAAATTTGGCTAAAAAAACACATGTTCCTCACATTTCTGTGGCAGAAAGTTCTGGAATCTGAGAGGAGCTACAAATTTTCTTCCACCCAGCGTTCCCCCAAGTCTCCCGATAAAAATGATACCTCACTTGCGTGGGTAGGCCTAGCGCCGGCGACAGGAAACACCCCAAAGCGCAACGTGGACACATCCTAAATTTTGGGAAAAAACAGAGGTGTTTTTTGCGAAGTGCCTACCTGTAGATTTTGGCCTCTAGCTCAGCCGGCACCTAGGGAAACCTACCAAACCTGTGCATTTCTGAAAACTAGAGACCTAGGGGAATCCAAGGAGGGGTGACTTGCGGGGCTCGGACCAGGTTCTGTTACCCAGAATCCTTTGCAAACCTCAAAATTTGGCTAAAAAAACACATGTTCCTCACATTTCTGTGGCAGAAAGTTCTGGAATCTGAGAGGAGCTACAAATTTCCTTCCACCCAGCGCTCCCCCAAGTCTCCCGATAAAAATGATACCTCACTTGCGTGGGTAGGCCTAGCGCCGGCGACAGGAAACACCCCAAAGCGCAACGCGGACACATCCTAAATTTTGGAAAAAAACAGAGGTGTTTTGTGCGAAGTGCCTACCTGTAGATTATTGCCTCTAGCTCAGCCGGCACCTAGGGAAACCTACCAAACCTGTGCATTTCTGAAAACTAGAGACCTAGGGGAATCCAAGGAGGGGTGACTTGCGGGGCTCGGACCAGGTTCTGTTACCCAGAATCCTTTGCAAACCTCAAAATTTGGCTAAAAAAACACATGTTCCTCATATTTCTGTGGCAGAAAGTTCTGGAATCTGAGAGGAGCTACAAATTTCCTTCCACCCAGCGTTCCCCCAAGTCTCCCGATAAAAATGATACCTCACTTGCGTGGGTAGGCCTAGCGCCGGCGACAGGAAACACCCCAAAGCGCAACGTGGACACATCCTACATTTTGGAAAAAAACAGAGGTGTTTTTTGCGAAGTGCCTACCTGTAGATTGTGGCCTCTAGCTCAGCCGGCACATAGGGAAACCTACCAAACCTGTGCATTTCTGAAAACTAGAGACCTAGGGGAATCCAAGGAGGGGTGACTTGCGGGGCTCGGACCAGGTTCTGTTACCCAGAATCCTTTGCAAACCTCAAAATTTGGCTAAAAAAACACATGTTCCTCACATTTCTGTGGCAGAAAGATCTGAAATCTGAGAGGAGCTACAAATTTCCTTCCACCCAGCGTTCCCCCAAGTCTCCAGATAAAAATGATACCTCACTTGCGTGGTAGGCCTAGCGCCGGCGACAGGAAACACCCCAAAGCGCAACGTGGACACATCCTACATTTTGGAAAAAAACAGAGGTGTTTTTTGCGAAGTGCCTACCTGTAGATTTTGGCCTCTAGCTCAGCCGGCACCTAGGGAAACCTACCAAACCTGTGCATTTCTGAAAACTAGAGACCTAGGGGAATCCAAGGAGGGGTGACTTGCGGGGTTCGGACCAGGTTCTGTTACCCAGAATTCTTTGCAAACCTCAAAATTTGGCTAAAAAAACACATGTTCCTCACATTTCTGTGGCAGAAAGTTCAGGAATCTGAGAGGAGCTACAAATTTCCTTCCACCCAGCGTTCCCCCAAGTCTCCCGATAAAAGTGATACCTCACTTGCGTGGGTAGGCCTAGCGCCGGCGACAGGAAACACCCCAAAGCGCAACGCGGACACATCCTAAATTTTGGAAAAAAACAGAGCTGTTTTTTGCGAAGTGCCTACCTGTAGATTTTGGCCTCTAGCTCAGCCGGCACCTAGGGAAACCTACCAAACCTGTGCATTTCTGAAAACTAGAGACCTAGGGGAATCCAAGGAGGGGTGACTTGCGGGGCTCGGACCAGGTTCTGTTACCCAGAATCCTTTGCAAACCTCAAAATTTGGCTAAAAAAACACATGTCCCTCACATTTCTGTGGCAGAAAGTTCTGGAATCTGAGAGGAGCTACAAATTTCCTTCCACCCAGCGTTCCCCCAAGTCTCCCGATAAAAATGATACCTCACTTGCGTGGGTAGGCCTAGCGCCGGCGACAGGAAACACCCCAAAGCGCAACGTGGACACATCCTAAATTTTGGAAAAAAACTGAGGTGTTTTTTGCGAAGTGCCTACCTGTAGATTGTGGCCTCTAGCTCAGCCGGCACATAGGGAAACCTACCAAACCTGTGCATTTCTGAAAACTAGAGACCTAGGGGAATCCAAGGAGGGGTGACTTGCGGGGCTCGGACCAGGTTCTGTTACCCAGAATTCTTTGCAAACCTCAAAATTTGGCTAAAAAAACACATGTTCCTCACATTTCTGTGGCAGAAAGTTCTGGAATCTGAGAGGAGCTACAAATTTCCTTCCACCCAGCGTTCCCCCAAGTCTCCCGATAAAAGTGATACTTCACTTGCGTGGGTAGGCCTAGCGCCGGCGACAGGAAACACCCCAAAGCGCAACGCGGACACATCCTAAATTTTGGAAAAAAACAGAGCTGTTTTTTGCGAAGTGCCTACCTGTAGATTTTGGCCTCTAGCTCAGCCGGCACCTAGGGAAACCTACCAAACCTGTGCATTTCTGAAAACTAGAGACCTAGGGGAATCCAAGGAGGGGTGACTTGCGGGGCTCGGACCAGGTTCTGTTACCCAGAATCCTTTGCAAACCTCAAAATTTGGCTAAAAAAACACATGTTCCTCACATTTCTGTGGCAGAAAGTTCTGGAATCTGAGAGGAGCTACAAATTTCCTTCCACCCAGCGTTCCCCCAAGTCTCCCGATAAAAATGATACCTCACTTGCGTGGGTAGGCCTAGCGCCGGCGACAGGAAACACCCCAAAGCGCAACGTGGACACATCCTAAATTTTGGAAAAAAACTGAGGTGTTTTTTGCGAAGTGCCTACCTGTAGATTTTGGCCTCTAGCTCAGCCGGCACCTAGGGAAACCTACCAAACCTGTGCATTTCTGAAAACTAGAGACCTAGGGGAATCCAAGGAGGGGTGACTTGCGGGGCTCGGACCAGGTTCTGTGACCCAGAATCCTTTGCAAACCTCAAAATTTGGCTAAAAAAACACATGTTCCTCACATTTCTGTGGCAGAAAGTTCTGGAATCTGAGAGGAGCTACACATTTCCTTCCACCCAGCGTTCCCCCAAGTCTCCCGATAAAAATGATACCTCACTTGCATGGGTAGGCCTAGCGCCGGCGACAGGAAACACCCCAAAGCGCAACGTGGACACATCCTAAATTTTGGAAAAAAACAGAGGTGTTTTTTGCGAAGTGCCTACCTGTAGATTTTGGCCTCTAGCTCAGCCAGCACCTAGGGAAACCTACCAAACCTGTGCATTTCTGAAAACTAGAGACCTAGGGGAATCCAAGGAGGGGTGACTTGCGGGGCTCGGACCAGGTTCTGTTACCCAGAATCCTTTGCAAACCTCAAAATTTGGCTAAAAAAACACATGTTCCTCACATTTCTGTGGCAGAAAGTTCTGGAATCTGATAGGAGCCACAAATTTCCTTCCACCCAGCGTTCCCCCAAGTCTCCCGATAAAAATGATACCTCACTTGTGTGGGTGGGCCAGGTGCCTGCAACAGAATAAGGCCCAAAACCTGAAGGGATAGAAGGGATAGCACAGCAAGTTTATAAGGGCATATTCTTTTATACTTTAGACGGACTCTGCTTTGGGGACCCACATAAGTGAGGTGTCATTTTACTTGGGAGACTGAGGGGAAAACTGGGGAGTAGGAATTTTGTGCTGGAGCGGTGATCCTACTAAGAAAAATCAGGAAAATATGCTTTTTTATGCAAATTTTGAGGTTTACAGAGGAGTCTGGGTAAGAAAATGTTGGGGGAGCCACACAAGCCACACCTCCCTAGACTCCTTGGGGTGCCTAGTTGTAAAAAGTTTCTGGGTTTTTTAGGTTTCCCTACATGACGGCCGCACCCAGGACCAAAAACATAGGTGGGCCCTCCCCCCCAAACACAGGTATTTTTGGAATATATCACTTTGATGTGTGCACATACATCCGTGATGTGCCAAACACTAAAATTGTGAAAAGAAACACACTTAGGTTATGTGAAGAAGACCCCTCACCCACCAACCAAGTTGGTGGCATGCTTCATCATCGGGGTCCCACCCGAGGCACCTAGCGTGTCTCAAGTGTGCTGCGACGCCTGATTACAGCGGAGCAGGTTTTGTCATTTGTACCACACATACTGGTTGGATTTGGCACGAGGGTGAGTGATGGTTCAGTAGATCAAATTTTATTAACAAGAGATTTCACAAAAGTGAAATGCACTGGTAATAACTGAAAGGCCAAAAAACTGAACCAATGACTCACAGCTCGTGAGCTGTAAAGCCACGACAAGGCACCAACCGCTTTACAGTCCATTCACACACCTTTCATACATGACATGCACTAGACCATTCAAGCCGCCAGCCACGGGCCCAGCACATTACAAGACTCGCATCCACAGACAGCGCCAGTCAAGGGCCCATCACTTTCATACGCCCACATGCCTGATACAGCAATCACACCAGCTGATGAGTGTGTGGACTGGCGTTTGGCCGGCACTGCCAGCCAAGCGCCCCACCACCAGCCAAGCGCCACCCCACCCACACCACCAGCCAAGCGCCACCCCACACACACCGCCAGCCCAGCGCCACCCCACACACACCGCCAGCCAAGCGCCACCCCACACACACCGCCAGCCAAGCGCCACCCCACACACACCGCCAGCCAAGCGCCACCCCACACACACCGCCAGCCAAGCGCCACCACACCCACGCCGCCAGCCAAGCGCCACTCTACACATGCCATCCCCTTTTTTTTGTTTTTAAACAACAAAGAAACCACTAATCATAAATTAGTACAAAACTACAAACACAAAAGCTCTAACTGAATACATGACTAATGCCAACCGTGAAACCGAACATATAAAAATATAAAACACCAGTTTACGCTCACGGAATTTCCCAATAATTCTTCTGTGTGTGGTAGCTCCTGAAACAGCCACCCACACACAGCCCAGGCTTTGAAGGACAATCAGGGCAGTACATCCTAGTCTCCTTCCTGATACCTCTTCGAGCACAGACTCTACATCTCTTAGCAGGAAAGTTTTTTTTGGCCGTGGGAGGAATGTGCTCAGCAAAGTGACGATCTTTCAATCTAGCCACATCCTCCACCACTGCTTCTCTAGGAACTCTTGCCTGTTCCAGCACAACAAGGCTAGCTATGATAGACTCCTGAAATTTCACAAATGTCATCCTTGACTCTGGAGAACTATCCTTAAACACAACAAAAGCATTAAAAGTTGCCAAGTGGAACAAGTGAAGCGCTAATTTCTTATACCACACATAAGACTTACGAGCAGCAGTGTAAGGTTCTAACCTCTGATCTACTCTATCAACACCACCCATGTGCTTATTATAGTCTAAGATGCACACAGGTTTGCGCACTTCGGCAACCTGACCCCAAACAGCCACAGGTGAAGTACTCTCATCATGGATGGTGCTTAGCATGTATACATCCCTCTTTTTCATTCATTAGCTTTATTTCGGTAAATATAAATACCATAAAAGCGCATCACACAAAAAAGGAACGGCAAGCTACATGATAAACAATTTAAGTCATAAAAGATTGAAAAGGAGAAAAAAAAGAAAAGAGAAATATTTACACATAAGCAGTTCCCTCATGGAAAATCGCACCTTATAGTTATGTAAAAACGCATTATAGGTAAAAGAATAAGATACAAGCCTGGCAAACCATATCAGATAAAAAGGACATTTCGATTTAAAAAATATCTAAGAAAAATAAAAAACAGCAGGTAGGGGATGCATCTGAAGCAATAAAAGTGATATGTGCATGCAGTGATAAATCCATCAATTGTTGTTTACCACATTCATTGTTAAATTTCCCTCTGCTTTTTTAAGCGTGTTCAATCTGATACGCCAGATTGAGTCTAAATATTTTGACAAACAACAAACCACTAAAACCGATGAATCAGATTTAAAAATTCTCAAAGCTAGCAAGCAGTTTTTAAAACCCTTACTTCTGCACAGAGGAATGATCCAACGGGCTCTTTGTTTGGAGTATGCGGGGCATTGGAAGAGGATATGAGTTACTGATTCTTCTCTAGCACAGCCCATCGGACACATCTTAGAAGAACAACTAAAATTAGGCCATTTATAAGTGAGGGAACGCAAAGGAAGAGAGCCCACCCTGAATCTAATGTATAATGAACGAGCAAACGGGGAAGATACTATATCCATATATTGTGCAAATTCATAATGACATTTAAAATATAAAAAGTTTCCCGTCATGGATGATGACGAGACAGCGGACAGTTGGGAAAGTTGAACATGGAGCCAGAAAGCATCCTTTAGAGTCTGGGTTGCGTTCTTAGGGATAGATAATGGTTCCTTCCAATAGGACCCCAAACCAAGAAGCGAGAGGGTCCTTTCTACATATGCACACCACTTGATTTTGGAGCTAGTGTTGTTGGCCATCAAGTTAGCTAGCGCACATCTATAATGGACAAGAGAATCTGATGACCATAGGCGAATCCAGTACAACAGGGGCTTGAGTGCAACAATCTGGCTGATAGAAGGGAGATTTAGGTCCATGCGTATTGGGAGCATTGGGGTACTGGAAGGAACTCTTAGCAATGACCTTAAGAAAGAGTTCTCCACTTTTATCAAATCATCCAGGCAACAGTGGCCCCACAGTTCAGCTCCATAGATTGCTCCCCCTCTTGCTTGTAGTTTGTAAATTTCTACTGCGGGCGTCATGGCAAAGCTAGGAGATCTAGCTGCAAATCTTGCAATGCCACTCGCTCGCTGTTGCAATCGTAAAGTTGCCTTCTGGATGTGGCGCTGCCACTTGTGCGAGTCTTCTAGTTTCAGGCCTAAATAATCAAAATCGCTGACTCTTTCCAGCGCGGCACCCTCTAAATAGATAGGTCGTCTCATTCTGCCTTTCCTATCGCCAAACACCATGCACTTGGTTTTTAATCGGTTAATTTCGAGCCCATAATCATTGCAATAGTCAATGAATCTTGAAAGCAGGGTTGATAGGCCTGTGGCTGTTTGAGAAACCAGCAGGGTGTCATCGGCAAAAAGAAGGCAGGGGATCTTCTGCCCTCCTATTTTAGGCGAGTCGTTAGAGCACTCCATAAGATAAGGGATGCATGCGTTTATGAAGAGAAGGAATAAGGTAGGGGCAAGAACACAACCTTGTCTTACACCTCGGGCAGTAAGGAATTTTTCTGTTAATTCACCTTGTGGGCCCCATCTAATTCTGCTATAGTTGCCAGTGTAAAGATCCCTGATAATATTTAAAATAGAACACGGGACTCCTATTTTAGACAGAACTTCCCACAGTTTGTGGCGGGGTACTAGATCAAAGGCCGATTTTAGATCTACAAATGCTACATATAGATGGCCTAAGTCAACATCGACAACTTTCCATTTAATAGAAGTAAAACGAAATATCTGATCTAATGTGCTAGTTTTTTCTCTGAAGCCCGCTTGTAGATGATTTAAGATTTGATTTTCAACTAGCCACTTGTTCAGCCTGCTCAACAACTGATAGCAGAAAATTTTTTGAAGGTTGTCGAGGAGGCTGATGGGTCTATAATTACCCGGGTTGTTCCTCTCTCCTTTCTTGTGGATGGGCACTATAATCGCCTCTTTCCATGAGTCAGGATAAATTCTGCTAGTCAAGATGGCATTAGAAAGTCTGTTAATATATGGGCCCCAGGTGTTCTGGTCCACTTTAAACATATCATCCCTCTTGTCTACAAATTTCAGAGCTAGCAGCTCATCATTCCGCAAGGCACTGCACTGTCCCTTCTCAAGTTTTTTACAGACAAGCTCTTTTGGATAGCCTTTCCGATTAGAGCGGATTGTGCCACAAGCAACAGTGTCCACTCTGAACAACTCCTTGAACAACCGAACTCCAGTGTAGAAGTTATCTACATATAAATGGTGACCTTTGTTAAACAGTCGTCTACCAAGTTCCCACACAATTTTCTCACTAACTCCAAAAGTGGGAGGACAACCAGGGGGGTCAATATTGGAATCCCTACCAGTGTAGACCCGGAAATTATAAACATATCCTGTACTACTTTCTGACAGCATATACAATTTAATTCCATACCGTGCCCTCTTGCTAGGAATGTACTGCCTAAAAGCCAAACGACCCTTGAACAGGACCAAAGACTCATCTACAGATATTTCTTTCCCTGGAACATAGATCTCTGAAAACCGATCTACCAAATGATCAAGGACAGGTCTAATCTTAAAAAGACGGTCAGAATCAGGATGATCTCGTGGCAAGGCTAAAGCATTATCTACAAAATGCAACATCCGAAGAAGAAGCTCATACCGGTTACGACTCATGATGGCAGGAAATATAGCAGTTGCCATCAAGGGACTAGTAGACCAATATGAAGACAGCGACGGCTTCCTTATCAGCCCCATCAAAAAAGTTAAACCCAAGAACTTTTTCAACTCTTCCAGATTTGTGGGAATCCACCGGCTAGCTCTAGAGTGTGGCCTAAGTCTGGCAGCGTTGTCCCTCAAAAACTGCTCTGCATACAAATTAGTCTGCTCAACAATCTCTTCCAAAAATATATCGTCCATAAACAACTCAAAAAAGTTGACGGGCAAAAAGTTTTCCGTATTAACTCGACACCCTGGAAAACCAGTAAACGCAGGCAACTGTGGCTGCTCCATGTTTGGTGCAACCCATGCGTCAGGTCTTCCAATGGGAAGCCTTTCAGCCGCTGGCTCCTGCACCATTGGCACATCACTGTCCTCCTCTAAAACAGGCCCTTCATCAGCACTGAGAGTGGCTTCATCATCAGATGATTCATCTCTGACAGAAAATTCACTTCCAGAATCCTGCACTTCCTCCTCTGCCTCAGATGCAGAGTCAGTCTCATATTCATGGTCAGAAGATGACACAAAAAGCACACTAACAACCTGCTGAGCGGTCATCCTACGGCTGGCCATGATCCTTCCTACAAAAATTAACTGGACAAATACACCACCAACAACCAGCACTGTGTAAGATAAGTAACAAAGTATAGGTTTATCACTAAGAATTATAAACTCAAAAACTATACTGCTCACTTGCCTGAAAAAGCTTGACTCACCAGCAACTACTCTGCACAGCCACAGCAATCACCAACGATATCCCACTAAAAAGAGAAAAAAAAAAGCAAATTAGACATAAGACAACACAATAATCATTGTGCATAACTCTAAGGACAATTTCACACACAATCCTGCATTCAGTACACCACCTACAAACATGTCATTCATGCATTGCAACAATACTCACTTGGAGTAAATTTATTTACTTACCTAAAACATGCAACTACGCAAACCGCAGGACAACTACTGCCAAAACTGCAACAAGCCACAGCAAAGTCAGCAAAAGCTTTGAACTAAAACAAAAAGGAGAAAAACTGTTATTATCATAAAAGCAAATACTTCGCCAGTTGACAAACACTCCGCCACTAACCATTTTTTCATTTTCCCTTGTGTCTAGTCTTCTCTGCTTGGGGGAAGATGGGCCTAAAAAAAAATAGGCCAATCTACCCCCAAGGGGAGGGGGCAGAAATCGCCCAGATTACATTGCACCCTTTGGGGGGGGGCGACCCTTGCCCAAGGGGCCACACCCCCACACAAAGCACACACACACACATAGTATCCCTGGCGCTATGGGGATTCTGCCCCCCTTGGGGACAGAAAGGCCTAAAAAATAGGCATATCTGCCCCCAAGGGGGGCAGAACTGCCCAAAAATACATGTGGGCCCCTGGGGGCGACCCTTGCCCAAGGGGCCGCCCCCCAACACAAAAAATAAAAACCAACAATAAAATCCCTGGTGTCTAGTGGCTTTCTGCCCCCCTTGGGGGCAGATCGGCCTAAAAATAGGACCAATCTGCCCCCAAGGGGGGCAGAAACGACAATAAATACATTGCGCCCCTGGGGGGACCGACCCTTGCCCAAGGGGCCACCCCCCAACACAAAGCACACATACATACATACTATTTCTGGCGCTATTGGGATTCTGCCCCCCTTGGGGGCAGAAAGGCCTAAAAAAAATAGGCCTCTCTGCCCCCAAGGGGGGCAGAACTTCCCAAAAATACATGAGGGCCCCTGGGGGCGACCCTTGCACAAGGGGCCGCCCCCCAACACAAAAAATAAAAATCAACAATAAAATCCCTGGTGTCTAGTGGCTTTCTGCCCCCCTTGGGGGCAGATCGGCCTAAAAATAGGGCCAATCTGCCCCCAGGGGGGGCAGAAACGACGTAAAATACATTTGCCCCCAAAGGGGAGCGACCCTTGCCCAAGGGGCCGCCCCCCAACACAAAAAATACAAATCAACAATAAAATCCCTGGTGTCTAGTGGCTTTCTGCCCCCCTTGGGGGCAGATCGGCCTAAAAATAGGGCCAATCTGCCCCCAGGGGGGGCAGAAACGACGTAAAATACATGTGCCCCCAAAGGGGAGCGACCCTTGCCCAAGGGGCCGCCCCCCAACACAAAAAATACAAATCAACAATAAAATCCCTGGTGTCTAGTGGCTTTCTGCCCCCCCTTGGGGGCAGATCGGCCTAAAAATAGGGCCAATCTACCCCCAGGGGGGGGCAGAAACGACGTAAAATACATGTGCCCCCAAAGGGGAGCGACCCTTGCCCAACGCGAATATCATGCACATCATGGCATTTGATTCCCTCCCTATAACTTAATCATTTCGGCATATGCCGACGACACTCATCTCTATGCCTGTGATCCAGAGCGGAATTTGTCTCCGGTCCTCCATGAGGTTGTGCGATTTGAGGGTTTCTTTGGACTCTGTGTCACCGGGGATAAATCTATCATATTCCTGCCCACAGAGTCCATGGTGCCTGTTCAGTTAAGTTCCCACTTCGATAGACCTTGGAGCCGATACAATACCTGGGTGTGCAGGTTCATACTGGTCATGATTTAGTCATGTGAGAGAATTATGGTAAGGTGGTGCAGCACCTCACTGAAGCAGTGGACTGATGGATTTGCCTTCCACTTTCTGTTCTTGGTCGTATTTCCATCACGAAGATAGTTGTACTCCCCTGCTTTTTATTCTACTTTGTGAATATTCCCATTCTGCTGTCAGGCACATTGTTCCGTACTCTGTGCTTTTTAATGCTGCATTTGGCATGGGTTGGTAGGCAGCCTCGAGTACTATGGTATATTCTTACTCTCTGTTATTCGGTCGGTGGCCTGGGGCACCAGACTTAAATTGTATTATAGATGGGCGCAAAATATGTTTGTCTACTACTGTCTCCATGGCCCTTATGATTTGCCCTACCTGTGGCTGGAGTGGAATGTAGCATCTTCCTTGTCATTGCCATAGTTTCTCCTAGATAGGCCGGTGTGATGGTACCGCATCATAGACCCAGTGGCCACCACACAGAGTCTCCAAGGAAACTGACAGATATATTCTGATGCTATATACTCCAGGATTGCCCATGGAGTGGTGTAGCTGGTTTCCCCCAGGACGGGATCGTGCACCACTGGAGTCATTGTGTGCCCTTTGGGCACAGCGGATCATTGACTTTTTTTAAGGTAAGCTGCTTCGTGATTGGGAACAGGTTCAGGCGCAGGTGGCGGAACGCATGTCCCTTGCACAGTATAAATATTTCAAGGCTTGGCACGCCGTACTGGCCTTATCTGAAGGTAGTCTAGCTGAACCACCAGAGGTGCACATTCTCATGTACTTGGTACAGGTGTCCTCAGCGTGACAGGTGGTGTTGGCTTTATACTAAAGTGCACAGGAGCCTAGACAGCCCAACTTCCCCAAGGTGAGATATGACTGGCAGGGCGATTTAGGAACTGATATTACCAACAAGCAGTGGGCCCACTACTGTGGAAATCACCTGTACTGTCTCATTAAACGGTCGTCATTGTATTGTGCATTTTAAGCACCTTAACAGAGTATACTACACCCCAGCTTGTCTGCCTAGGTACGGTTTAAGTGAGGACTCGTGCTGTGTTCTATGTGGTGCGGGTGATGCTACCTTTATACATATATCCTGGTATTGTCCAGGCTTTCAACTTTTTTGGCAGGGGGTGTTCCAGGTCTTGGGAGACATTTTGGGAGAGGCATTGCCCTGCACTCCACTGTAAACCCTTCTGGGATATGACTGGGAGATGCTTTGTGGATACCAGCATTTGGTGGTGCTGGGCTTTATGTTAGTTAAACATAGGGTTACAAAACTGACTGGCACACTGACATGCCATATTGTAATACACAATCGGATGCGTATCATGACCTCATGCCTCCCAGCTCTCGTCTGTGTGATTTATGGAGCCCTATGGGACTATCTGATTTGCGGGCCACAGGATTTTCTGGATGCAGAGTCTGCGACAGACACTGTACGAATGTTCCTATCTGTGGGGGTTTGACCGTGACCCCTGGCGGTCTGACTTGTAGATCATTTTGTGTTGCGTGTTGCAACGTTGATGATGTGGGATTCTCCGTGTGTTTGCCGCACTTAACTACTCTCATTGAACTGTTATTGCCATTAGCCCTCTGTTGATGGCTCAGCCAAAAATGCCCCTCTATGTCATGGGTTTGGGCCTAAGTTATGTGTTTCTGGTCCTCTTCCCCCTCGCCTTTTTGCTACTATTTAGCCTACTGTTAGACTTGGCGTCCTTGACGTGGCTCCCCTAACTTTTTGCCTATTTTTCCCAGGTTGTTGATGTTTGCTGGACTCTGTTTTTGCTGTTTTTGATACACTGGGCATTTCACCACAGCTACCCAGTGCTAAAGCCCCAGTGCTCATATGTAAAATATATGTGTAATTGTCTTTCCATGATTGGCATATTTGATTTACTAGTAAGTCTCTAATGCAGTGCACTAGAGGTGCCCAGGGCCTGTAAATCAAATTCTATTAGTGGGCCCGCAGCACTGGTTGTGCCACCCACATTAGTAGCCCTGAAAACATGGTTCAGAACTGCCACTGCAGAGTCTGTGTGTGCAGTTTTAAACTGCCAATTCGAGTTGGCAAGTGTACCCACTTGCCAGGCCTAAACCTTCCCTTTTTTGTAGATGTAAGGTACCCTTAAGGTAGGCCCTAGGTAGCCCCATGGGCAGGGTGCAGTGTATGTTAAAGGTAGGACGTTTTCTAATGTGTTTTATATGTCAGGACAGTGAAATGCTGCCAAATTTGATTTTCACTGTACAAGGAATAGGTTAACATAGGGGCTGCCTTTAAATATTATTAAAGTGCAGATTCCCTTTCGGAGCAGATAGCAATTTCAACTTTGGGGTCTCTGAATTCACAATTTAAAAATACATCTTTTAGTAAAGTTAGTTTTAGATTGTGTGTTTGAAAATGCCACTTTTACAAAATAGGCATTTTCTTACTTAAACTATTCTGTGACACTGCCTGTTTATGGATTCCCTGTCTGGGTCAGTTTGACAGTTGGGCTCTTTGTACCTCTCTCTAGACAGTGACACAAAGGGAGCTGGAGTGTAGCCTGCATATCCTGATGAGCCATCTGTCGTGGGAGGGAGGAGAGGAGTGGTCACTTACACCTGAAAGGGGTGTGCCTGCCCTCACACAATTGCATTCTCTAACCCCCTTGTGTGTGTCTGGGGCCTGGCCTGGGCAAGGCAGGCGCTTACAAACAAGAGAGACTTTCCTTTGAAGTTTGCCTACTTCAAAGGCAGGAAGGACTATAAGTAGTGGACCCCAAACCCCTGAAAATTAGATCAGTTCTGGAATTAAGAGGACCCTCTGCCAAGGAGAAGGGCTGAACAGCTGGGGAGAAGTGTTTCCCCTGCATGTGACTGTGCTTTGTTGGGCTATCCTGCAGTTGCTTCTTCTGCCTGTGAAAGGGGACAGTGTCAACATCAGGACAGTGCACGCTCTACGGGCAACTAGAATGCAAAAAACAAATAATTTCAAGCTAACATAATTTATGCATTGTGCTGATATGATGTTGTTTAACCTTTTGCATTGCAGAGTTTAATCCTGAGGACTTATGTTCAGCATGCACATGAATACTGTTCTCATGTAATGTACTGCTGCAGGCTTTCAGACTGTGTCAGGGTGTGGTCCCTTTCCAGGGCGTTCTAGAAGCTTTCCCTGCAGCGTGCCTGGGTGTGGTTGGTGGGCTGGGCTAAGACTCTATAAAAGGGAGCCAGCCCAGCTCCACGTGCTCACTATTCAGAGGTCCCGGTGCAGAGCAGCAGCAACTTCCTGAGCTCCTGTTCCGGCGGCCTACTTTGATCCTCCAGGCCTTGCCCTTTTTTCACTTTCATTGGTGATCCTAGACCAGGGCGGTAAGATGGAGGTCGGGCTGGGCCCCCGACCTCGTTAGCGAAAACTCTCGAGTTCTTGGGCCTAATCTTTGCATGATAATCCAAAGTACTCTTGTGCGTGTGAAGTTGCGCTTGGTAGTTTCGAGGCACTTGCATGCTGATATTCGAATCGGCAAGACGTGCGATTCTTTTCTCGTACTTAATTCTTGATATTCATTGTGCGCTACCATTCCTAGGCAGTTGCATGGTAGCATTCGAATCAGCAAGACGTGCGATTCGTTTTCTTGTGTGTTAACTCTTGATATTCATTGTGCGCTACCATTTAATGGCATTTACAAAGGTAGCATTTGAATCGGCAAGACGCGCGATTCTTTCCTCGTGCTAAATTCATGTTATTCATTGTGCGCTATCATTCCTTGGCAGTTACATGGTGGCATTCAAATCGGCAAGACGCGCGATTCATTCTCTTGTGCTTTAACCCTTGATATTCATTGTGCGCTACCATTCCTTGACAGTTGCATGGTGGCATTCAAATTGGCAAGACGCGTGATTCGTTTTCTCGTGCTTAATTCATGTTATTCATTGTGCGCTACCATTCCTTGGCAATTACATGGTGGCATTCGAATCGGCAAGACGCGCGATTCGTTTCTGGTACTTAAAATCACTGTGTTCATTACGCGCTACCATTTTAAGGCATTTACTTGGTGGCTTTTGAGTTGGCAGGTCACATGATTTATTTCTCGAGTCTAATTTGTGTTTTTCATGGTGCACAATCAACCTATGGTATTTTTACTACCTATGTAAAGATCTGCAATGTGCGCAAGTCATGTTCCAGCAATTTTAGAGAACAAAGAACCAGGGGCCAGATGTAATAAGGCGTTTGCGAGTCGCAAACGGCGAAAAACACCGTTTGCGAGGCGCAAAAGCCTCACCGGTATGCAGAAATGCATTTTGCGAGTCGGATCCGACTCGCAAAATGCATTTCCGACTCGCAAATAGAAAGGGGTGTTCCCTTCCTATTTGCGACTCGCAATGCAATGCAATTTCACTTGCGACCGCGAAAGCGGTCGCAAATGAAATCACAGTTACCTTGAAGTGGATGGTAACCCAGTCGCAAACGGGAAGGGGGCCCATGTGACCCCTTCCCCTTTGTGAATGGAAAAAAAAATATTTTTCCAATGGACCACTGCCTGCCCTGAAAAAAATCGAAACTAAAGGTTTCGGGTTTTTTTCCAAGTGCAGCTCGTTTTCCTTTATGGAAAACGGGCTGCAAAATGAAGAAAAAAAAACTGCTTTATTAAAAAGCAGTCACGGACATGGTGGTCTGCTGACTTCAGCAGGCCACCATCCCCGTGAGTGCCCATACTCGCAATGGGGTCGCAAACTGCGACCCACCTCATTAATATTAATGAGGTGGGTCTTTGCGACCCCATTGCGAGTTGCAGAAGGTGTCTGAGACACCTTTCTGCATACCAAATTGTGACTTGCAATTTGCGAGTCGCACGGACTCGCAAATTGCAAGTCGCAATTTGCAAGCTACCTACATCTGGCCCCAGGTTTCTAGATATAATGTTGTGTGTTCCTAATATGTTTCTCAAACACGATTCATATGATGGTTTTAGAAATCATTCAGTTTCTTTCCTGATAATTCTTCAATTTGAAAATTGCATTTAACCTTTCTTGATTCCCTCACAGGTATTCAGTCATCTTGAAGCCTATTCATTTTAATGCTATGCTTAGGTTGTCCATGTTTTCAGAATGACAATGCTTAGAGTCATAGCCTAGTATTGATATTCATATGATGTAATTTTGATATTGTTTGTTTTAACCTTTTTTGCTTCCTACAGGTCTCCTTCCCAGCTGTTCCCTTCCTAATCCCCTTTTCCCCACTTGGACTCTCTTAGACTCTGTGACAATTCTAATCAGAGTATTGGAGCTGTCTTGTGGTGGAGGTGTTGGGAACGTGCAAAGACCCCGAAGATCTGGTGACTGACAGACAGAGACTGGACTTTGTTGTGCATTCCTGCTTGAGAAGAATCTCCAAGGGCTTGGACTGAGCTTGCCTCCTGTTGTTGAAGTCTCAGGGCCATCAAAGACTTTCCCTGCCAGCACCTGGACTCTCTGCTGAGACTCCTGCCTTCCAAGTGGTGCCCTATCCAGTTCCTGGGCCCTTGAAAGAGGAAGTTGGCAGACAAGAACTGAAAATCCTCTAACTGACCACCATGCGGGAAAGTTGCAATGGCCCTTCGGTGACACGGCTGATAAATGATGCGCTGCTGGTTTTGCAGCTAAAATCAATGCTCCACCTGCATTGCGGCTGTAAGATCGACACAACGTGGCTGGAGAAACGACGTTCAACACCCGCAAATGGAGGCTAATAACGACCCAATCCCACGCAGCACGGTCTTCTAATACCGTGCAACCGGATTTTCCATGCATCATCCCTGGGTGTCCAAGTCAACCCGACTCTGAGCGAATCCGAGGTGCCTCATCCGGAAATTGGCACATCGCTCTCTGGCAAGGGAGAAAAATGACGCATCGCAGACTGGACAGGAGAAGGAAACAACGCACGGCGTAACTTGTGAGCAAGGAATCGACACATCGATGACTATTCCGATGCACGCTCGCCTGTGCCGCTTTATTTTTTACGCTAACCAGGTACTTTGTTTAAAAACAGCATTCTCATTGTTTTCTAAGGATTAAGACTCTCAGGGCCAGATTTATACTTTTTCACGCAAAACTGCGTTAATGCAGTTTTGCGTGAAAAAGTATAATGCTGGCTAGCGCCATTCTAAGATGCCGGCCAGGAGCCATATTTATGGAACGGCGCTAGCTGGTGCTAATGCCCTTTTAGAGTCCTTGGAAAGGACGCTAACAGGGCGGAGGGGGCATAGGGGAAACCACATTATGGCACTACACTGTTTGGAGGCAGAAAAATTGCCTCTAAGCAGTGTAGTGCTATTTTCTGGTGCGCAACCCCCATGGACATGGCTCTTGTCTCAGTAAAGATAGGAGCCATGCCGCCCACCACATTGGCCATGCCCGGGGGACCAGAGTCCCCTGGGCACGGCGATTGGGGCCAGCGCAGTGCAGGGAACCCCAAGTCAGGGCCCCCGAGCGGGGTAATAAAAAAAATATATATACTTACCGGGACTTTCCTGGGATGGGTCCTGCATCCTGTGGTGTCCCTCTGGTGTGGGTGGGGGTGTCCCTGGGGCCAGGGAAGGGCACCTGTCGGCACTTTCCATGGTCTATGACCATGGAAATATGCTACAGGTCCCCTAACGCCTGCCCATACCCAGGTGTTAATTAATGGCGCTAAGCAAGTCAGAAAATGACGCTAGCCTGGTTACAGGCAAAAAAAAGCCTCTAACCAGACTAGTGCCATTTCCTGGCACACAACGACGAAAAACATAACTCCTTTCTTAGGAAAGACAGGATTCATGCCCACCACCCCAATGGCCAGCACAGGGGACACGTGTCCCCTGGGCATGGCCATTGCACCCTATGCCATGCAGGGGGCCCCAAGTTAGGGCCGCTGCTGGCACTTTAAAAAAAACATGCGTACCCTACTTACATGGGATGGGGTCCCTCATCCTGTGGTGTCCCTCTGGTGTTGGTGGGGGTGTTCCTGGGGCTTGAGGAGGCCACCTGTGTACCCACTCAATGGTGTTTAACCATGACAATGGGTTCACAGATACCCTAACACCTGGTCTGACCCAGGCAGTAAACAATGTTGCAAAGCAAGCTTTGCACTATTACTTAGCCCCTCCTCGCACCCGTGTGTAATTTTAACACAGGGGGATAAATATGGGGCTATGGGGAGAGCAACAATTTTTAGATCCGAACACCTACCTTTCAACTCATTGATGCATGGTAGGTGCACGCATCCAGAAAATGGTGCAAACTCCTATATTTTGGCATTAGATGTGTCTAACGTCAAAATATAAATATGGAGTTAGGTGAGTTTGCATAAAAAAATTACGCAAATCTGGCGCAAACAGTGTATAAATATGCCCCATAGTCTCTTTCCTTCTTAACCAGAACATGAGATAAATCACTTCTTGGGTGAAGTCAGGTTCTTGCAGCTCCCTCCATAGGACAGAGGCATGTTAGAGGAAGCGTTTACAGTAACATACATGATCATCAATCAAATTACTTTATTCAGTTTAAAGATTTTCAACCATAAAAACATGTAAGTAAACAACACATCACATATCTCTCGAACCTCATATCCCCCAATTAATTTAAAAACAATTAAAAAGAAAATTACATTCAAAATTACAATACTCAATTGATGATTCCATAAAAAAAATAAAAATGTATATAGACACTAGCCAAAATACAAAATTAACACTATTCCACCATGTTATAGCTCCCTTTAAAAAGTATCCTATCCCTTGCCACACCAACACATCAGAAGTCATACACAGCCAAATAAAGGCTGGGCGATATTGCACAAAATCCCTGTCCCTCAAAAAGGGGACTAAATAGCGTTACCTAAAAGGTGCATAAAACTCACAAAACATAGTAAAATGAATTAGGGTCTGTGGGGATACACCGTCACACAGACACAATTTTATATGCTTTTGGTCAAACTGCCCTAGCCGGAACCACAAATTGCTTCTAATTACCCCCAAACAAAATTGCGTAATGAGGGTCCTTTCCCATACATTTTTAACCTCCAAGAGGTTGGTCTCTGGGCTGACCCCCATCTTTATCATAATAAAGTCCCTCACTGAATTTTTCCTAAGCTCCACCTCCTCCTTCTTGGCCCCTAAAATTTTTGAGAAATTTTCCTTCACCCACCGTTTGTCCGAGCTAAATAAACCCTCTGGTGCATCAAAACTGTCTAAACGTTCCAATACACTGGCTACCTTTCTTACATAAGAAAACCAGGGAATTTCCTTAGTGTGATCGCATAGCAAACAATCTCGTAGGATTTTCCTGTTGAGGGACGCAAACTCATTAGTCCAAATTGAAATCCACAATAAAAGGGGAGCTATTTTAATGGCATCTTCTATAAAATCCAGATCCAGCTCAACATGCAAAAAAAACCTAGAAATATTTTGGCCCACATCTAATAACCTTCTGCAAAAACAATTTTCCTCAATTGCAGGGGCCCAATTTTCGGTATAGCCCCAGAGCGGGCCCCATACATCAGAACTGGAAGGCATTTATGCCTATAGACCTCAAGCAAGGGCTTAATAGGTTTATTGCCCACCCTGGCAGCAAACTCGAATGTGGCACCTACAGTGGAATTAAAAAGCCTCCCTCTCTTGGAGATACAGGGTTTCCAGGTGCCCTTATCATCAAAGTTCACCCCTAGATAAGTGAAATCCTGTATTTTTCCAATTACCTGCTCCTTTTTTTTCCAGCACCCACCCGGCTCAATGGATTACCATAAACCATAAAATGTGATTTACTACAGTTTATCTCAAAGTCTAAGGCTGACATAAAAGTTTCATAAGCTTTAACTGCTTCACGTAGTCCGTTCATGGTGCAGGCCATAAGAACTGCATTGTCTGCATAGATCAATACTGGGATACTTTTGCCATTGATTTTAGGAGCGCCCTTACATCTTTCAGCTAAAAAATCATACAGCCCATTTGTATATAACAGAAAAAGGGTAGGGGCCAAGACACACCACTGGCACACGCCCCTATTTAATTTAAACAAAACAGTTCCGTACTTTCACCATGCTGCCCAAACCACACATTTACATTAATTCCTGAATGGAGATATTGAAACAGCTCCACAGTGTGAGAATCCATGCCCAACTGGGTTAGCCTATCCCAGAGCTTACTACGATCAACCTTATCAAAGGCGCAACTTAGATCCATAAAGGCAAGATACAGGGTACCCCTCTTAGCTTGAGTATATTTGCCAATCAGCATAAGCAGATTTAGGCTCTGCCCTAGGATGCCTAACCCTTGCCTAAAGCCGTACTGAACCCTACTCAAGATTATATTTTCAGACATCCAGTCCTCAATACGCTTTAGGATAATCCAACCCAGAATTTTTGCTGAGGAATCAAATAGTGAGATTGCACGGTAAATCTTTGGGTCATTACGATTACTCTTTTTGTAAACAAGTACAATACATGCCGATCTCTAGGTAGCAAGAATTCCTACACTAACTGCTGCATTGAGGACATTAAGCAGAATGGGTGCCTAGAGCTGTGGGCAATGTTTGTATATATCCATAGGAATAGTATCGGGCCTGGGGCTTTATGGCTAGGGCTGTGTTGCAGCTCCTCCTATACCTCCTCAGGATTAAACCTAATAGCTAAATCTGTGGAGTGTACATGCTGATCACCCTTTAAATCCCCTATAAGGCTCCCTGAAAAAATCCCACAGAAGTGGGACACCCAAGTCTCAGAGGCGATATTGCAGCCCAAACCCTCAGAGGATTCCGTCTCATTAGAGCCCCTGTTGACCACCTTCCAGAACAGGCCTGGGTTCTTACATAATGATGCACGTTCCAACTCCTCCCAGGCCTGCTCCTTAAGCTGTTGCTTCCTAGCCCTCAAAACAGATTTATCGTGGGCCCTTGCATCTCTTACAAGAGCTGTGTCTCTCAGTTGTCCCTTTAATGCCTTCCTCAGAGATTTCTTGTCCTCATAACAAGGCTTGCTAAACCAACCACCCTGTTGCTTACACAGAGGGTGGTCATACCTTCTTTAATTGCTACATTTATTTTAAATATGGCATCCATGACTTCCCCTGGACTGGAGGAATCAACGAAGTGAGTACCTAAAATCAAGTTTCAATTTTTACCAACCACCCTCTCTGTTACTTGCTGAATGTTTACCTGTTTCCAACCAAGTCATCTGCCCTGATCTTTGGGTCTCACCGAGACTGAACCACCCCACACTGATTTCCGCATTGTCTCAGGAAAATTAAAAGAAATCCTCAGGGGATTATGATCACTCAAATGCTGTTCTACTACTTCACCGTCCCTGACCATGTTCTTCATAGGTGGGGACACAAAAATATAATCAATTGTTGTTCTATCCCCCTACCTACAAAGGTAGGGGCCTGAAGTGTACTCACCACTTCCAGGTTGCAGATGTTCAAAAGACCCAAACTCCTTAGGCCCTTAATCAGAGCCTGAATATATCTCATAGTCCTGCTCGAAAGGGTTCATCGGAGTACTGTAATTCCCTAAATTGTCATCAAAATCCCCTGACACCACAGCACAGAAGTCCAGCCCAAACCCCTCCATTCTACACTTCAATTTCTGCAAGACAGAAAAAAGGACTTAAATTTGGCAACCAGAATCCCAAACAGCATTGTAAAAGTTAACCAGTACAGCATTACATTTATTTGAAAAGACTACCCAGGTGATTAAAAAGCCATGATGTTTGCAAGTAATTTGATACGGCCGGGACTGCAAATCTTTGAAAACCATCCCACACAGCCAGTCCATCCGACCAGGTCTCTTGAAGTTAGATGAAGTCATAGTGTGCGACAAACTTTAGCCAATTGCTGTCCAAAAGCTTCGAATCATACCCTGCTAGATTCCATGAATTAAGGCAACAATTTGCATATGAACCATCCCGACCTTCAGTGATCAGGGCATCAGAAGGAGATTTTATTACCCCCTCTAGGTGTCTTTGCTCATAGTGTCAATCCACCCTTTCCAAATCTGGGGAGGTAGAAAAATCATGACCCATACTGTTTGGCCGTAAGGCACCCTGCCCTGGGTTGGAGTTCCTAATTAAAACATCGTCACTCAGCTGAGTATAGTTATAAAAAAAAACAAAGGGACCATACCAATATTACTCTTCAGCTGGAATGCCAAACGTTGTGACAAAAGGATCCTCTGGGCCAGACCGGGATATCTACAATTTACAATTATGCAGTCCCCATTGCCATCCTTTACCCGAGGCCCAACCCAGTCAATTCTTTTGACAAACAGAATTTCCTCAAAGTCCTTACAGGTAAAAATCACAGTTTTTACTCAGCCAATGACAAGTCTTGTTTTACAGTTGGACCGTGGATTCGTTTGTGCCCACCGCTAAGGGGGAAACATCAGTGAGCACCACCACATAGGGTGCACAGGCTGGTGGAAGCTCTAAGCTGACAAGGGGGGGACCTTTCATCAAATGTGGGTTTTTAATCTCACTACTATCTTGGGTCACTCCATGTTATCTGTATACCCCCTGCCAAGTACCCGACCAACCCCCGCTCCTGTGGTTTATACCAGAGGTTGCCAAAAAATCACCCGAAGCAGTCTCCACACATTGTCCAGTGACCCTCAAGATGAGACAGCTTAGAGGTAGTTGCGTCTTTCTCAACAGGGGGATAGGGTTTTCTTCTTGTTGATGCACCCCCTCGGTCAAACTACTTTGACCCCTAGAATCCAAAGGACCCCCTTTGCAGAAGCCAACCTTGGCCTCTCTTTTTCGCTCATCCTGGAAACTGCAGTTTCACGCGCCCGCAGTTTCTCCATAACCGGGGCAATACAGGACTCAATCATTAATCTTTGTTAATAGATTTTCTAAACAGGGACCTGGGCACTGATCCACAGAACCCAAGGGTATCGAGCTAGGGTTGGCAGGCAGAGGCAATTTAGTTTTTTTCCAAGTTTTTTTTTAGTCTTATTCTTTTTCGAAGGAGGACTGCTGCTGCCAGGCGGAGAAACCATCAAAGGCCTCTTACTATTTCTTTTACCTCCTTCAAGCCCTTTGCCCCTGATGCCCCTGAGATCCCTGTTTCTGCTTGCACTGGGTTTTTGGGCAGATCCCCCTGGCCAATCTGAGGCTGTCCATCCTCAACCTCAAAGATCCCCAAATCCCCATCTTCTGTGGAAGCTTGTTGCCAGTCACCTATCTCCATCGAGAGTCTCCTCTCTGCCAGGTCGATCTCCCTCATAAGTACCCGGACAGCACACACAAGAAAGGAATCCAATGTTGAATTTGTTTTCCCCTTTTCCCCTCCACTCTGGTTCCCATTTAGCAATGACCTTCTTCCGGCCCATCCTCATGGATTTCCACTTGGGCCTCTCAAGTTTGTCACAAGTCAAAAAGCATCCACACTGTAGAGTTCTGATATCTCAGAAGAAAAAAAAAACTTCTCTCCACTCTAAGGATTAGCTAAAAAAGGGGTTGTGCAGAAAGTCCATATAAAATCTTAAGCCCAAACACTTACCCCCTTTGCTGAAACTAAGAGGGGTGGCCCAGCCCGGCCTCTTCTGACCAATGACGGACAAGGGAAGGGTCTGCCCTTGGCCCGCATGCATCCCACGCAGCGGTGTTGTGGCGGCGCTTTGAAAGCGCTTTCTCTCTCTGGCTCCACCCCCTCCTTCATCGGCCTCCTGGGACACAGTCCTGTGTTGCTGAATGTGCATCCCCTACATACATGAAAAATACTATTTGAGCATTGGATACCAGCAAAACACCAGGCTGAGGGGGCTTACCAGTCAAATTCTGCACCATGTATGCAGACCTGCTCTCCCCCAATTGCTTGAAATATATATACATCATAGACACTATGGCCAGTCTATGAATTTACTAGAGAGGCATTGATGGTGATACTCCTTAATCTGGATTCAATCATACTGGATGTTTCCTCTTTTCATCCACGCTTTATTCTTAAAACCAATATTACTTTGATCAAAAATCCAACTTCTACACTAGCGAAGGTGCGGTGAAGATGGTTCATCATGAATTTATACCAGAATGTAACATATACAAACTAAGAAGGGTGTACATGGGTTTGGGCAGACCACCACAGGTAAGGAGGAAGTCCAACTAGAATACACCCAAACCTTGGACAATCCGATCCACACTTATGTTTGGAAATGCAGACCTTTGTCAACATAATTTCCTACCAGTAACACATGACTTACAACAAGCAGATAGATGCAAGCACACATCTGGCCATGAGCTGCATGCACTCCTAGGCAATTGTACTCAAGTGCCTCATACTCGTAGCACAACATGTGAAGCTGCATGCTGCTAGTAAGTCAAACATACAGTCAAACATGTTCATTAGTGAATAGGGAAGCTGAAGTCTGTGGGTAAGACTTTGGCATCCCTATTCTGTAAGAATCAGGGTCTGACTTGCTGACTAAATCACAAATATGGTCCTCTGCTACATTTTCTTATTTTAAGTTTTATCCTCAAAACTCATCCCTATTCACATGGCCGTGCCTACTGGACTGACCTACAATCACAAATTATGACAATACACTAATGATTGGCCAACTCAAAGATGGGGAAAATATTATACTCCACTCAAAGAAAATATACAATCATTGACCCGCGCATCACACCTTGCTATGTATCCAAGACACAGGGGTCAATCACACATCATCAGCAAACACAACACATAACAGAAATATCAATACTTACTGGAGATGTCTGGGTCCGCAAATCGAGCCACCTCTCCGATAGTGCAGGGGGAAAGGTCCACCTGTAAGGCATGAAGGGAGAAATGTGCTCAATGTCTGTGCACTGTACAACACTTCCAAATACAAATACTATGTGTAAGATTAAATCAGAAAGTCAAGTCTCTCAGACATGATGATACTGCATCCGACATACCACTGCAAACATGTACAAACCCGGGGACTCCAGTGAGTGATACACACATATCTGCACACATGCAGTAGCCCTAACTATCATGTGGTGGCAAACATGCTCCTTCATTAGTTAGCAGACTAATTCATGGAGTGTATTCCTCTCATCATGTGTATCCATGAGAGACATGCCAAGTCACTTTCCTGGAGGACTGCAATACCGGTCACCCAGCTATTGTGACTAAGACAAATTTCAAACACACAGGTACAATGTACAGAGGGATGCCAGGGACAGTTGTTAGCCCTCAATTTGTATCATTTTATTCATTTGATGTGCCACAGCTATGGTAAGTTGCACCAACCATAGAGCTAGGAACCTGTGTGCATACCTTTTGGCATCCATCCCTAATTTAAATGTGGCACTACAAAGTTCTAGTATCAGTCTGAGATGTTAGCTGAGGTCAGCTATAACTTGTTACATATGTGTCAGAATCCAGTTCAGAAATGTATCCCAACACATTGAGGTACACAATATTTCTTGTAAAAATCTGGATTTAAAACATGTGTTTCCTGATACACTCACCGCCCATGCATCAAACATATGTTAGAGCCACATTAGAATCATCAATTGACGTGAAGGCAGCACTAATTTACAGGCTCCTGTTGTGTTTTGTAAGTTAGTCTAGCTGTTGTGTCAACACATGATGGTAATGTGTAGGAATAATTGTATATCTCACAGGCAAGTGTGGCCCATATTTATAAAATTTTTACGCTGCATTTGTGCCGCTTGTTGACGTAAAAGCGGCGCTAACTTACAAAATACAATTGTATTTTGTAAGTTCACTCTGCTTTTGCTTAAAAAATGATGCAAATGCAGTGCTAATAAAGTAGAAATATGGGCCTGTATGTTTAACTGTCACTACAGAGCATTTAAATGTACACATTCCTCTGATTTGTACTCACCAACAGGGCCACCAATCACAAATCCCAGGTAGTCCAGCAGGTATTGCTCCCGGGCAACCAGGTCAGCCCAACGGTGTTTCCGCTCGTAGTCGTTGCGCGGTGTGTTGTAGATTCACTGTAGATGGCACAGGACCTTTGCCCACCTGAGCCTCCTTGCCTCTGTTTGATAGCCCTGTATCACACGACCACCTGCTTCAATCATTAACAGTAGGAAGTGGCCCACCAGCCAAATAAAACCACCCAGCTCCTCCTCTCCCATCCTGCCAAGACGAGGCCTACTCAACATGCTTGCACAAAAAAAGGGAATAAAGGGTTACATAGGAGAATGGAGGTAAAGTAGGAAAGGGAAATGCAAACAAACTAAAAGAACACAGTCCAACTATCCCCAAACTAACACTACCCACAACAGACTCCCAACAGTACAAAGACAAATGTAGACACCAGAAATGACCAAAAAAACACTAACACAGGATACCACGGACACTTAGGAAACACAAAAAGACAATTTAAAGACCACACGGGAGACAAATTCACAAAATGCACTGAGAGACAAGTCAAAACACAGCCACACAGTCAGGAAATATCACAGACTGCAAAGTGGAAGTGAAAGTACACCCACTGTACCAATTCTGTAAACAGGATATCCTATTACATCACTTTCTGCCTCAAATGCGGTGCGTTTTTAATATTATGCGTCAAAATATTATAACCCTTACAGTCTGTGCGTCATTTTTTTTTTACGCACATGCTTAGAAATAACCCTGCATCCATATTTTGAAATATGTTGCATACTTAACCAATTTCAGGGGGTACAGTGTGGGAATTACCGCTCAGGGCCAATGGATGTTTCATGGCAATGAGCATCATATTTTGACGCATTTGCATCATTTTTTGATGCATGTGCATCTTTTTTTAAGCATATGCGTCAAAGTTTCTGTCTTTAACTGGGTTTGGGTCATTTCTCATTTGTAATAGTACATGACAGGTGTGACAATAGATAGGATGATTGCGCCAACATTGTGCATTCTGGTGTATGGGCACATGTGACAGATCATACTACTGCGGACCATGATCCTCTACTTGTTGTACCGGATTTGCACTCTTCACTGACACAATAGATGGCCAAACGTGTGGAATACAATTAGGTATTACCCAGTTTGGGCATGTTTTACGTCAATAGAGGATAGCAAGGTGACGCAACTCAATATAGTAACTCAATGCCTATGGGTCAATGTTTGTGATTTGGCTCTTACTATTGTAGTTGTCCCACTGAGTGAACATCATAAGACGCATTTTTGCAAATCTGCTTGTAAGCATGTGGAGTCAATTTGTCCAACCATCAGATGCTATTCAGTGTGGAAATGAGAGAGGACATGTGTTTGTCATACACGTAGCAAGAACTGCTGTGTGCACTTCCTAGGGTTTTTTTAACATAAGCACCACCAATGACAAAGCATGCACAGGATAGATAGCAGACGTTTGATTATGGCAATGTTCCAAAACTAAGCCATCACATGTCCTGGAATGTTGGATAGTACTTCCTAGGCACTTGTTTGTTTACTCCCCATGAGTCTGGCATGGGATAATGCTATGTGAGTCCGATGTTTGTGACAGGAGTCCCAAATACAATCCACAAATGTCATGTCACGCCACAGTTGGAGTCATATGAATGAGCCATGTCTCTCCTGTGGCAGTGGAGGACCAGCAGACCAAGCTGCACGTGTTCACATATTTCCAGGTAAAATACACAAAGGTGTCCGGTTCAAGTGTGTGGGACAATGTTTAGCCTGTATCATTATTGGGGTCCATGTTGTCACAGTTACGTGCAGGTCTAGTAATGAGTCTGTGGAGCCATTTCCTGCATCTACAAAGTATCCTTCACAGCGGAATTGAAGGAAAGCCAATGAGGAATTGAGAACACACATGGAGATAGTCCAGCTATGGCACTGCAGATGTGTTATGAGACTGACAACAGGGCAACATTGGTGTGCTGACAAAGTTATTGGATAAGGATTTTTAAACCAGCAGGTTTCCTCACAACATTTGTACACAGGTTGGCCTCTAAAATTCCCACTGTATCCGGGAACATCAGTGCCTCTGTGCTGATTAATCTCACAGCTGTTCACCACGCAAGCCCCATCAATATGTGGGGGGCAATGTGAATCAGTGTGTGGACTGTCAGGGTCCTAACCTGTGTTGACATTTCATGCACATTATCTGACGTTGTTTGTTGTGCTGGAGGCACAATACCCAATCCATGCATACAGCCATGGTACACTGTCACTATTTGTCACTCACGCATATATGAAACCCAGACAAGGGATGGGCCATGATTAGGCTATTTGGAGAAAAGTTCCACCCCATGGAACGATAAGTAAACTGATTATGCTGTACAATGTATTTGAGTATGCATTGTAGACCCACCTGACACAATACCCCAGGAGGAAAGTGAGGGCTGGGAAGGCAACTATGATACAAATGTAGCCACAGGGAAAGTTTATGGTAACGCAAAGACAGGAACCAGTCAGGCTAACAGGATGCAGGGTCAATCAGGATCGATAAATTTAACAAGGCAAATACACAGTGAGCACAGTGAGACTGGTCAAAGGTGGAACAACACTGTGGAAAATGAAAACTGTGTTTCTCCTGTGTGTTGGAACATAACACAATAACCCAAGGGCTGTGTTACACAGCTGATTTATACTGCAATGCATAACAGTGTTATACATAAAATGGCAGCTTCTATGCTGTTCCAGGCAGCTGCAAGACCAGTGCATGTTCAAATGGCTGGTCTGGATGGAGGTGCTCACAGGTGTGTACAGCTTCAGTCTCTCACAAGTCCTGTAGTTGAGAATCAAGTTCAAAGGGGTAACAGTACCTTTCAATGGGAAGCGATGTACAGGTAATTACAGGTCCTACAGACTGCAAGGCAGTGCATTATTTAACCAGAAGTCCATGCAGACAGAAGTACAATGCTAATGCCATTCCATACTAAAGAGGGAAGCACACTGGATTCACATTGTGAGTCTGGGTGTGTGTAGATGAGGGATTATCTGGGTACACTGGATTTTTCTGTATCCTAATCTGTATTTCTGCAAAGCTCCATGAGGCTACACTCTAATTCTCATAGTTAGGGATAATGTTATGAAAAACAGATTATCCAGACCATGACATAGTGATTAGAATAGGTGTTTATTGACATATGGTAAGACAGTGGTGATGGATGAGTAGAGTGAAAAGACATTTTGGACAATATGTTGTCTCCGATGCAATCCTGCAGCTGTGTTTGGATGGTCCTCCTCATGTTGATGGACAGCATCCTCCTCTTCAGGCATTTGTGGGTCAGGTTCATATAGGGGAATGTTCCTTCTTACACATATGTTGTGAAGGATGCAGAATGGCACAGGTCAAAATGATTTTGCACACCATTTCTGGTGAGTATAGGAGGCTGCCTCTGGTGATGTCGAGGCACCTGAATCTTGACTTCAAGATGCCAAAGGTCCTCTCGACTATGGTGCGTGCCCTCCAATGTGCTTCATTACAGGCACGCTCTGCTGCAGTGCTTTGGTTTGCAAATGGGGTCATGATCCATGGCTGGATACCATACCCCTGATCAGCTGAAAGAGAAAATGAGTGAGAACATGTTGATGTAGCTTTCACCATGATTATCACTGCATGGCAGTTGTTCTCTTGTGTTGTCTGTGACTCATCTGTATTTGTCTTATTGTGTGGAATCCTAGGCTTCTAGGATGTACCGTCAGCATTGGGTTGTTTCCTTATCTGAACGGGTGTTTGGCTGATTTACCCGATGTCAGCAGTATTTTTGTGGAGTTGCAGTACATTGCGTACTCCCTTGCATTATGTCATGTGAAAGAGGTGTCCCTGTGCCTTAACTGGGGGTGAAATGATACTTCGATACACAGAATCAATTCCACAGTGGTGGTAACACGGTTGCATCTATATACCCTGGACATCACATCCAATTTCCCATATGCAAAAGAATTCTTTAAACATCAGTGAGACCCTTAGATTTGGGTAGGAGAGCAGGAGTTATGTGAGATATTGGTAAAGCCTCAATGATTGCATGTCACCTTCATTGTAGTCATCATCATGCTATGTGTGTCATGGTGTTTGACCACCAGCATAACACAATACACACCCCTTACACAGTACGTATTGGTTGGAAGGGTGTTTGATTGAGTGTTATTGATGTGATATTGAAAGATTAATCTTCCAAGTTGTACTGCCAGTTGAGGTCATGTCATTGTCACTGTGTCGTTTTAAATTGTTCCCTTGTGTCTGTGGTGTGGCATCTGTTGTTATTTGGTACTGTCATTTGTCCATAGGTCTGTATCCAAATAGGTCAGAATATCACACATGCCTACCAGTGTCACAACCTCAGTGTCTTCCTGGCTACGTGTCTATGTCGTGGTGTATGTGTTGTGTGTCCTAGAGGGTTGCTGTGCTATGTGTATATCAGTAGGTTTCTGTACTTACCAACAAGTAGGCCATTTCCATATCATCCATCCTAGAAGTGTTGATTGATGGTGCAGTGACGGAAGATGAATGAATCATGTATACTCCCAGGATACTTTGCCACGATGTTGATGATCAAACCCCGGTGATCGACAATGGCCTGCACATTGATGGAGTGTGTGTGCTTCCTGTTGCGGTATAGATGTTCAGTTACAGCAGGTGGCACAAGGGGTACATGTGTGCAGTCAATGGCACCAAGCACGGGTGGGAAGCCATTAATTTGGTAAAACCCCTGTTTTGTCTCCTGCTGCTTCTGCTGTGTGTTGGGGAAGCTGATGTGGCGGGTGTGAGAGAGATGATGGCATCCAATACCTTGGGTAGGAAGGCAGAGAATGAGGGCTGTGAGATCCCAGCAACCAGGGCACCAGTGGTTTGAAAGGAGCCACTTGCCAACATGTGGAGTACAGCTAGCAGCTCGGTTTCTGGTGGAATGGTGCAGGGTGTCTGCAAGCTGGGTGCCAACAGTGGCTCAATGTTGCACAGCAGCTGCTAAATGGCTTGCCAATTGAGACTGTACCTCTGGATAATGTCTTGTTGGCGGAGTCCCAGAAGGGTTGTCCTGGTGCGGAATATCCTCTCCTTGCCTTTGGGGTCCCTGCTGGTGTTGTGGAAGCTGCTGTTGTTGGTCCTGTGCTCTGCGTCTGCGTGCATACTGGATGGAAAACACCTCCATGTCTTTCTTTCTGCTGTTGCTTCTGTGTGTTTTCCTTAAGTACAGATGTGTGTTGCCCCATTTTAACGCCAGCCCTGACCCAGGCGTTATTTTTGGACACAATTGGGCTTTGCGTCATTTACCGACTTCGCCTCCCGGCCGTGCAGGATTTTTGTGTGATTGTATAAATAAGGCGCATGGGTGTTTAAGTCATTTTTTGGACGGGAATGTCTACCTTGCATGTCAACGCAAAGCAGTTTCCTGCATCCAGAAAATGACGCACACGGCGGAATTTTGGCGTTCGTGGGCTTGGGCGTCAAAGTTTAAATATGGTGCACCGTTTGCGCTGAATGTGCGTCAAAGTTTTTAACGCACATTCGGCGCACACAGAGTATAAATATGTCCCATAATTTCTACTGAGATATATTACATGGAATACCCATAATACAATAACAAAATAATATGGTAATACCATGCCCTAATAGAGTAATGCAGAAATGCAGTAACGCATTTGTGTAGTAACAAGGCAGCATCATTACTTTGCAATTATACAACTACACTTCCCTTCTGTCTCACCTCAGGCCTCAGGAGAGGGCACGGATATATGTATTCCAAAGAGGGCTAACAAACCTGTCCTCCCTAACCTCCCCATCACCAAGAGTCCTAGAGCTTCAATAACCCATGCCAGGAAGCCGCAGGAGGAAAACAGAGGGTGGGTAAAAGACAACACTATGGAACCTCCAAACAGGAGACTCTGGCTGAAGGCGGGGCATGGTGGCCCACATGGTTTGCAGGGAGTGGTGATGTTCCTCCCTAGGGATGGAGAAGGGAGGACCCGAAAGGGGCTGTAAAAGGAGGGAAATTTAAGTAAAGGAGCGTCCCGGTGAGAGCCATGTGAATAAGAAGAGCGGGTGTCTCTGAGTATCGGTATGTATTAACATGGGTAAGATCTTATTTAAGGAAGGAGTAGCCAAAAAAAAAGGTGCATAAAAAATTAAAAAGACAAAAAAAAGAAAGACAGAACTATGAGTTGATAATAAGAATGGAGACAAAAGGGGAGGGGAGAGAAAAGAATATCAAAGAAAGAAACGGAAAAGACAGAAGCAAGATGAAAAGTACGAATAAAAATAGAGGACAAAGACGTGGACGGGGTGCAAATGAAATTAAGTGTGCTAATGATAATGATAAGAATAATAATAGTGACGGGGGAGATTAACACAAATGAGAGGAGGGAGAGGGACAGAAGACATGTCCATGAAGGACTGATGTGTAGGAGGGAAGGGGATAGATGAGGGTGAGTGGTCGGTACCTTCTTGATAGGACCGGATAGGGAGCAGATGAGGATGTGTGTTTGGGCTCGATGGAGACCGACATGAAGCAAAAAGGGATAATAAGAACCATAACACACTGGTGTGTAATAATAAATTTGTCAGGTAAGTGTAGCGCCACTTAAGCATCTGCAACGTGGCCTCCATGGAGGTGTTCAGCTCACCGGCCCAGAGAGAAAGGGTGACCACATCTGTAAAAACACGTCTGCCTTATCCTGCAAGTCATAAATGAGAAGCTTGTGGGAAGCTGTCTGATACATTGCAGAGATCCATTCCCCGTGAGAGAGGACGGTTGCCGCACGCCTGCGAATACATATCTTTGCTGTGGCTAGTGCGGTGTGCAATAAACGATGTTGCGGTCTGGAGAGATCGCAGAGCTCTCCGGTGTCATGTAGCAGAAGAAGAGAAGGGGTGAGGGAAGGAGGTAAGGTTAGTGTTTCACTAAGGGTATTTCCCACTGATCGTCAAAAAGGCTGGATGACCGGGCAGTCATAAAAAATATGAGGCAAATTACAGAGTGTGTGAGGAAATCTCCAGCAGGAGACGTGGGGCAGTAACCCTGCAGTAAGTAGTTTCTGGGGCGTCAAATGCCAATCATGTAATGTTTTAAAAACACTGAATTTCAAGCGGGTCTCTCGTGCACCGCGGTCTCTGGCCTCGATTAGGTCTGCCCAATCCTCTAGATCGTATTCGACCTGTAAGCGTGCCTCCCACTTATTCTTGAGAGAAATTAGGAGGGGGGAGTGAGAAGAGGTGTCAATTCAACAAAGCTTGTATGCCTGATACACCTACCTTAATTGACCCCAGGTTTCAAAGTAGTGAAGTATCGGGGTTTCCAAGACGGCTCATCAGACAATGTCTGAGCTGTATGAAGCACCAGGATTGGTGTTAGAGGAGACCAAATTCCTCCTTAAGTTCGGGAACGACTTCCATCCGTCCCCTGTGAGGAACTGATCCAATCATGTGAGACCTTTCATACACCAATCCCTCCAAAAAATAGTCTTTCCCCCAATGCGAAAACCTTTATTGCCCCAAATGATTGCCCTGTCATGTATGTGGGGATCTACTTTCAATAAGCGGTGTGCTTGCCGCCATGCATTTCGCATGGCTCCAATCATGGGATTAATGATTCGTTGGGATACCAGGTCTGTATTAAATAATACCTGGAGTCCTGATGTGGAATGCATATTTCCACCCAATGCGGTGGATCCCATGCTCCCGGGAGTAAAAAGACCATCTGCGAGAGATGTGGTGCCAAGGCGTAGTGTAACACTGAGGGAAGACTCAAACCCCCATACTCATGTCTGGCAAGCAAAGTAGCTCTAGGTAACCGTGGACGCATGGATCCCCATACAAAAGTCTGGATGTGGCAATCTATCTCTCGAAGGAGAGACATGGGTATTCGCAGGGGTAGCATTACCTAGAACGTATAAAAATCATGGTAAGGTCACCACACGTACCGCCTGTACCCTGCCCCACATAGAGAGGCCCAGATGGGTCCATTTCTCAAAATCCCGTTTCATACTGCGAAGTTAAGGATCGAGGTTGTCCTCCACCATTTTATCTAATCCTCTGTTAACATCAATGCCCAGATAGCGAAGACGTGACTGTTTCCATTTAACGGAAAATCCCTGGACTGAAGCACGAACTGTTACTGGGGATAATGGTAGCACCTCAGTTTTGTCCCAGTTGATCCGATAGCCTGAAAGATGTTCAAATTCCATTAGGACAGCTCTAAGGGCTGGGAGGGAGGTGGGTAAGTCGGTGAGAGTGAGCAAAATATCCTCAGCATATAGATAAACGGTTGATCGGTAGCCTGGAACCGGAATACTGGATATAAGATTGGAAAGTGCGAATCGTTGCCGCTAAAGGCTCTACTGCTAATAGAAATAATAATGGGGACAGGGGGCAGCCCTGGCCTTTTCCCCCTGTTGACCTAGAAGATGTTTGAAAGAAACCTGTCACAGTTTACATGGGCTGTCGGGGAGGCCTACAGCAAATGTACTCTGTTGATAAAACTAGTCCCTAGACCAAAACATTTTAATATTTCGAAGAGGTACCACCACTCTATTCTATTGAACGTCTTCTCGACGTCTAGAGAAAGGGCAAGGGCCTCCTCCTGTGAGTGCCAGGCAACCCATATAGCGTTGTGAGAAAACAGGGCTGATTGCAGAGGCCCCATAACTTTTTGCCCCCATTTTCCTCTTTATGCTGGTGTTTTCCTGACTTTGATGGTGCCCTGGGTACTGCTAACCAGTCCCAGGGCCTGTGCTCTGTGTAAAATGGATATGCAAATTAGGCTAATTATAATTGGCTAAGTTAACCTACCTATAAGTCCCTAGTATATGGTAGGGCATGTAGGTTTAGGGACCACAGCATAGGTGGTGCACACCTAGGTGCACTGCTGAGGTGCCCAGTGTCATTTTAAAAGCAAGCCTGCCTTGCTGGCTGCTTTTAAATTAAAGTTATATGCAAATTCGACTTTGGAATTAAAGGTACTTCCAAAGTCTTAAACTACCTTATTTTTACATATAAGTCACCCCTAAGGTGTGCCCTATGTGCCCCTAGGGCTGGGTGCCATGTAACTATAAGCAGGGACTTTATAAAAATAGATTTATAAGCCCTGGTGAGGTAAAAACAGCCAAATTCGTTTTTCCCTCATTGAAGTAAATGGCCTTCATAGGCTAGAATGGGCAGACTTTATTTTAAATTTTAAAGTCTCCTTAAATGTTGCATACCAAGAATTTGGTATCAAATTAATTGTTGTAATAAATCCTACAACTTCCAGTTGTTGGATTTAATATAACTTGTTCAGGTAAAAAGTTTAGACTTTACCTAAAAAGTTGCCAATTTCAGCTCTGCATTGTTTTTTCTGCTGTGCTCTGATTGGCCAGCCTGCAGCAGCTTCTGCCAGGCTGCCTTGATGAGGTCTGAAGTGGCCAGGCTTCACACAAAGGAATGTGCTTGGGGGAGAGAATCTCCCCTCAGCAGATGGTGAGGCAGGAAGGGGGAGGGCGGCCAAACTGGTCTTCAAAGGCAGAGAAGGACATTTGAAGCACCCAGCAACACCCCCACATCCTGCAACCCCAGACAATTAGGTGCCCCCTTGATTAGATTAGGAGAGGGCAGGAGAGGGGTGTGTTTATGATTTTTAGCCACACCAGTGGGTGGGCTCAGCCAGATGTAACCTCCAAAAATCAGATTCATCCATGTTGGATTTTTAGAGACTGTTGCCTTCTGGGATGGATTTTTGCCACACTTCCCAGGAAGTGGTCATCACAGGGGGACGACCCTGTCCCTGATTGGAGAACCAGGGCCCCCCTGCTTTTCACCCAGGAGCAAGGATAAAACTGGCAGACCTGCACCCACACCTCAGATCCCCTCCAGAATTCAACAAGAAAGGAACTAAGGAAGAAGAAGGACTGCCCTGCTGGACCCCTGGCCTGCACCTGGAACCTGCACTCAGAAGGACTGCACCAGCTGCACACTTGGGCTTCACCACAAGAAGGACTTTGCCCGGCTTCAAATGGTTCAAGGAGGGACTCCCTGTTTGCTACAGGTGAAAAATTGCTAACCAGAGTCCCCTGCACCAACTCCTGAAGAAAGCGACCAGCTGACCACTGTCCAGTGGCCAAAAAGGAGTTTGCGCCAGGTGCATTCTGGGAGTTGAAGTCCGCACCCCCCAAGGACCATCACAGAACTTCTGGACCCTTGGGGTGAGCTGTGGACCCCAAAAGAACCTTAAAAGAACATCTGGGTGAAGCCCCAGAAGTTTGGAAAAGATTTGAGAATTTTTGGAAAAAAACTCCAGAGAGGGACCGACCCGCCGGCGAAATTCTAGCCGGCTTGCCTCAACCGCGACCCGGCCTGATTTCGTGGTTCGTCCCGGTAAAGAAAAACATCCAAAAAAGAGACTAAGTCCGAAGGTAAAAAGTTGACCGGGACCTCCCAGCCATCGTATCCGAGAAGGGCTCCATGGACGTCGGATAAAGATCCAGGTTTACCCCGGTCGAAGGATTTTCATCTCGAAAAAACGACTAAGTCCGAAGGTAAAAGTCTTCAAGAGCACCTCTAAAATCACACAAAATGAAGTTCTTGAGTGCATGCTAGAGCTTATAAGAAGCTATATTGTTTAATAGTTGAACACCACAAAATGTGTGGCTGTTAAGGCTGATGACACCACTGAGTGTAATCTCCGCACCCGGAGTGGAATCTCTGCCCTGAGTACACATATAAAGATACCTCTTGTAAATGCCCTTTGTGAATACCGAAAGTCATAAACTTAGACTTTTTGTCTAAGTTTGGCCCAAACGTCTAAATTTACCTTTGTGAATCGGGCCCTAAATTGGCATCCTTGTATTAGTATTTAGGAACAGCGCAATTATAGGAAAAGTAATCTACTATGGACGATTAGTGGCCTTTGTTAAAACACCAGTAAACAGTAACAAAAAGAGAGCATCCATTCGGTGCGAAGAAGACAAAATGATAAGCTGGAGTTCAGCACATCAATTTGTCTTCTGAAAATAAAATTATATTTTGAAATGCTCTACCCTCCAAACTAAAATGAAATTTGAGTTTTTCATTCCTTTTTGTTTGTGAATTAAAAAGAATAGTTCATAGTTTGTGTATCTGATGTACACTTGCTTATTTTTTGTGCATTGTTTTAAGTTTCAAATATTAGAAACTGCCCTGGTTGAATTCCTCAGCTTCCAGGAGTGGTTCTTTGGGGTCCACAGAGGTTGAAAGGTTAAGAACCGCTGCCAGAGATGATGGGCCTCTGAGTATGAGACTGGAGTGAAAGGTGGGCCTTTGGGTGGAGCCTATGCTTTGATCCTATCTTGTTTGTTCAGAGACATTTTTAGCCATGGGCAAAGTGAGCTCTGGCCCAGGGCCCCAGCCTTTCAGAGGGTCCCCTGATAGAGCCAGCTCTGTTCAGCAGAGCTGCTTGCCCTGATGACCTTGAATCATTCTTAAACACTTTGTTTTAGGTATAGTTTCCCTTCTATTTATTTTTAATGCGGGAAATGTGTGAGTCTATACATATATTTTGAAGAGAAATGTTGTGTTTATGTTGATGCAAGATTAATAACAATGTTTTCTTTTAGATCAAAATAGGACCTCACATACGGAAAATGGAGGGTGTTACAGAGATTATTTGCAGTAACTTTAGTGAGCTGCTGTTGTGTTACAATATTGAAAACACCCATCACTATCCCTGGATATTATATGTAGAAACATTTAGTATTTGGATGAGTGTGCCTGTGCGTTGGCAAAAGAAGGCATGAAAGAGCTGAAATTAGATCATAAGTTCAAAACTGTTCTAAACAGGGGCCCGCAAAACACGTTTGGTCCAGGACCCCCAAAATCCTTAAGACATCCCTGTGTTTGTCGGGTCATACACAGTCAGTTCCCCTGGGAAAATTTAGATCCACTTCTCGCTCTTTGGCCTGTGGTGTTTCCCTCAGCTCTGGGTGTCACCTCTATTGTTTAGCATCTATATAAAATCCATTTGTCATCTCATTTAAACCCATGGTCTATGGTCTCCAATGCATAGAAACAGTACTTAAATTGTTATAGATGTCTATTAATGGACAATAGTCATTCCAATCACACAATCCTATTTAAGAAAAGCTCAAGGCTAGACTGCAGTTAACTGATGGTTCTTAAATGCAAACAGAACTGAAATTGTGTAGCCAGGCACAAATCAAGTGAACAGTTGGTTTAGGCCATGCAAAATAGGTTTTCTACCAGAACTTGTGTCTACCATAAGAAACTTAGGACCTGATTTAGGTCTTGGCAGAGGGAAATACTCCATCACAAACGTGACGGATATCCCATCCACCTTATTATGATCCCATTATCTCCTATGGGGATTGAAATGTTGCGGACGGGATATCCGTCACGTTTGTGACAGAGTATTCTCTCCACTAAAATCTAAATCAGGCCCTTAGTAGGAGTTTTTGGTTCTGCCTTATCATTCAATTCCCAAATTATTATTGCCGCCATGGCAGCAAGGGATGCACTGAGACAGAAAATAGGCCCGGGCACCAAAATAAAAGTAGCCCTCAATAGTGAACTAGATAACTAAAAAAGTGAGCTGTGTTTGCAAATTGTGACAGTTTTGAACTAGTAAATTGTTTCGTAAGGTATGGAAGACTGGATGGAATTGAGCTTGCTGCAGGCAATGTTTGTTTTAAAATTAGGGAATCAACAGTAACAAGCATTGGCAAAGCCAAAACATGTCTCCTATGCAAGAGGTATAGGCTTTGCCAATATATTTTAGTTATGTTGTACACCAGCTTGGCTGCTGTTCGGCATGGCTAAAAGTTAGTGGAGTAGAGGAGAGTGGTATGAAGTGTCATAAAGTAGAGTGTCATGGAGTGCTATATAGTTCCATAGAGCATTGTGGAGTGGTGTAGAGTAGACTTGAGTAGCGTGATGGGAGTGGAGTGAAGTGGAGTGTCATTAAGTACCACAGAGTGGAGTAGTGTTGTGGAGGGTCGTGGCGGGAGAAGAGTGTTGTAGAATGGAAGGGCATAGAGTGGTGTAGAGTGTTATAGAGTGGAGTGGTATAGAGTGTTGTAGGTTGTGGAGTGGTGTAGAGCAGATTGGAGTGGCATAGAAGGTCTTGCATAGAGTGTAGTAGAGTGTTGTAGAGTAGAATGGCATAGAGCAGAGTAGAATGTCATATAATGCATTGGCATAGGGTGGAGTAGTGTAGCAGAGTGAAACGGCATACAGTAGAGTACAGTATAATAGAGTGGAGTGGTATAGAGAGTCATAGAGTGGCATGGAGTGGAGTGGCGTAAAGTGGAGTAGTGGAGTAGATTGGAGTAGTTTGTCATAGAATAGAAAAGAGCAAACTGGCATGGAGTGGCTTAGAGGGTTTTGCATAAAGCATCATAGAGAGGAGTAGTGTTGTAGAGTGGCATGGAGTGGCAGGAGTGTTGTAGAGTGAAGTGGAGTAGAGTGGAGTAGAATTTAACGGAATAAAGTGTCAGAGTGGAGTGTTGTATAGTGGAGTAGGGCGGCCTACAGCAAGGTGAAGTTCAGTGGTGCAGAGTAGATTGGGTTAGAGTGTTGTGGCGTAGAGGACATCGTTTTTTAGGAAAGTGGTGTAGAGTGGAATGCGGCAGCATAGATTGTAGTAATGTCGAGTGCAGTGGCATAGAGTGGAGTGGCACAGGGTGGAGTAGAGTTGCATAGAGTGCAGTGGCATAAAGTAGATTGTTTCAGAGCAGAGTAAAGTGGTGCAGGGTAAAGTGAAGTGGTTCAGGATAGAGTGCAGAGGTATAGCATGTCTTAGGGTGCAGTAGCGTAGGGTGGCATGGAGGGAAGTCAAGTGCAGTGACACAGAGTAGACTAGTGGCATAGAGCAGTGGTTTCCAACCTGTGGTCCGGATACCCCTGGGGGCCCACAAAGCCTCCTCAAGGGGGCTGCGACTGCTTAGAAAATTAAATAATATTAACAGATTGGTCCCCAGCTTTCAGTATTGACTCAGTGGGGGTTCCCCAGCCTCCACTAATGATTCAGTGGGGGTCCCCGAGTTCCAATAATGATACAGTTGGGGTCCACAGAAGTCAAAAGGTTGGGAATCACTGGCATAGAGTGTAGTGGCATTGAGCGCAGTGACATAGAGTGTAGTGGCATAGAGTGCACCAGTACAGAGTAGTGTAGAGTTCAGTGGCAGAGAGTGCAGTCTTGCAGAGTAGGGTGTCTTGGAGTGCAGTGCCATGGATTGCAGTGGCACAGAGTGCAGTGACATTGAGTGTTGCAGAGTAGAGTGCTCTAGAGAGCAGTGGTGTAAAGTGGTGTAAAGTGGTGCAGAGTAGAATAGAATGGCATAGACTAAAGTAACATAGGGCACAATGATGTAGAGTGGCATAAAGTGCAGTGGTGTAGGCTGTTGCAGAGTAGAGTATAGTGATGTAGAGTGCAGTGGTGAAGAATAGTTGTACAGTCCATTAGTTTTGAGTAAAATGGTATACAGTACATTGCTTTAGAGTAGAGTTGCATAGAGGGCAGTGGCACAGAGTAGAGTGGTGCAGAGTACAATGGTGTTGAGAGGTATAGTGTAGAGTGGAGTAGAGAACAGTGGCACAGAGTGCAGTAGCGTAGAATAGAATGTTTCAGAGTAAAGTGAAGTGGTGTAGAGTGCAGTGGTGCATGATAGAGTGGAGTGGTGCAGGGTAGAGTAAAGTGGTGCAAGGTAGAGGGGAGTGGCATAGAGTACTGGCATAGAGTGCACTGGTGTAGAGAGGAGCGGTGCATAGACTGGAGTGCTGTAGAGTGCAGTGGTGTGTACTAAAAGAGATTGCATTGGCATAAAAGAGTTCAATGACGTAGAGTGCAGTTGAATAGAGTTCAGTGCCATAGAATGTTGCAGAGTATAATGGTGTGCAGTGCAATGAATGTATTGGTTGTGAGTATAGTGGTGTAGAGTGCATTGGTGCAGAGTGCAGTGGTGTAGAGTGGAGTGGAGTAGTGTAGGGTACATTGGCTTGGAGCGGCAGAGAGTAGAGTGGTGTAGAACAGAGTGAAGTGGCATAGAGTAGAGTTGAGTAGAGGTCAGTGGCAGAGAGTGCAGTGTTGCAGAATAGACTGTCCTAGGGTGCAGTGGTATATAGTGATTGACGTAGAGTGCAGTCATGTACAGTACAATGGTGCGGGGTGGAGTGGCATAGAGTGTGGTGGCATAGAGGGCGCTGGCAAAGAGTGTTGCAGAGTAGAGTATAGAAGCATGGAGTGCAGTGGCACAGAGTGCATTGGTTTTAGAGTAAAGTGGTGTAGAGTATAATGACAGAGTGCAGTGGTTAGAGTAGAGTGCAGTTGCATATAGAAGAGTGGAACAGAGTAGCGTAAAGTGGCAAAGAATGAAGTGGTGCAGCATAGATTGCATTGGCAAAGAGTAGAGTGGAGTGGCACACAGTCAATTGTTTCAGAGTAGAGTGAAGTGGTGTAGAGTGTGTAGGAGGCTGGACTGGCTTGTAGTGAGTACCAAGGGGTACTTGCACCTTGCACCAGGCCCAGTTATCCCTTATTAGTGTATAGGGTGTCTAGCAGCTTAGGCTGATAGATAATGGTAGCTTAGCAGAGCAGCTTAGGCTGAACTAGGAGACGTGTGAAGCTACTACAGTACCACTTAGTGTCATATGCACAATATCATAAGAAAACACAATACACAGTTATACTAAAAATAAAGGTACTTTATTTTTATGACAATATGCCAAAGTATCTTAGAGTGTACCCTCAGTGAGAGGATAGGAAATATACACAAGATATATATACACAATAGCAAAAATATGCAGTATAGTCTTAGAAAACAGTGCAAACAATGTATAGTTACAATAGGATGCAATGGGGAAACATAGGGATAGGGGCAACACAAACCATATACTCCAGAAGTGGAATGCGAACCACGAATGGACCCCAAACCTATGTGACCTTGTAGAGGGTCGCTGGGACTATTAGAAAATAGTGAGAGTTAGAAAAATAACCCTCCCCAAGACCCTGAAAAGTGAGTGCAAAGTGCACCAAAGTTCCCCTAAGGACAAAATAGTCGTGTTAGAGGGAGAATGCAAGGAAAACACAAATCAGCAATGCAACAACGATGGATTCCTGTCTGAAGGTACCTGTGGAGCAAGGGGACCAAGTCCAAAAGTCACAAGCAGCTCGGAGATGGGCAGATGCCCAAGAAATGCCAGCGGTTGGTGCAAAGAAGCTCTTACTAGGCTGAAGAACTGTGAATACTGCAGGAACGACAAGGGCTAGAGACTTCCCCTTTGGAGGATGGATCCCCCACGCCTTGGAGAGTCGTGCAGAAGTGTTTTCCCGCCGGATGGACGCCAACAAGCCTTGCTACACGCAAATCGTGCGTTTGGCGTTTTTGGACGCTGCTGGGGCCCAGGAGGGACCAGGAGGTCGCAAATTGGACCTGCAGAGAGAGGGGACGTCGAGCAAGACAAAGAGCCCTCACTGAAGCAGGTAGCACCCGGAGAAGTGCCAGAAACAGGCACTACGAGGATGCGTGAAACGGTGCTCGCCGAAGTTGCACAAAGGAGTCCCACGTCGCCGGAGACCAACTTAGAAAGTCGTGCAATGCAGGTTAGAGTGCCGTGGACCCAGGCTTGGCTGTGCACACAGGATTTCCGCCGGAAGTGCACAGGGGCCGGAGAAGCTTGCAAAGTCGCGGTTCCCAGCAATGCAGCCCAGCGAGGTGAGGCAAGGACTTACCTCCACCAAACTTGGGCTGAAGAGTCACTGGACTGTGGGGGTCACTTGGACGGTGTCGCTGGATTCGTGGGACCTCGCTCGTCGTGCTGAGAGGAGACCCAAGGGACCGGAGATGCAGCTTTTTGGTGCCTGCGGTTGCAGGGGGACGATTCCGTCGACCCACGGGAGATTTCTTCGGAGCTTCTGGTGCAGAGAGGAGGCAGGCTACCCCCACAGCATGCACAAGCAGGAAAACAGTCGAGAAGGCGGCAGGATCAGCGTTACAGAGTTGCAGTAGTCGTCTTTGCTACTATGTTGCAGGTTTGCAGGCTTCCAGCGCGGTCAGCGGTCGATTCCTTATCAGAAGGTGAAGAGGGAGATGCAGAGGAACTCGGCTGAGCTCATGCATTCGTTATCTAAAGTTTCCCCAGAGACAGAGACCCTAAATAGCCAGAAAAGAGGGTTTGGCTACCTAGGAGAGAGGAAAGGCTACTAACACCTGAAGGAGCCTATCACAAGGAGTCTCTGACGTCACCTGGTGGCACTGGCCACTCAGAGCAGTCCAGTGTGCCAGCAGCACCTCTGTTTCCAAGATGGCAGAGGTCTGGAGCACACTGGAGGAGCTCTGGACACCTCCCAGGGGAGGTGCAGGTCAGGGGAGTGGTCACTCCCCTTTCCTTTGTCCAGTTTCGCGCCAGAGCAGGGGCTAAGGGGTCCCTGAACCGGTGTAGACTGGCTTATGCAGAATTGGGCACATCTGTGCCCAACAAAGCATTTCCAGAGGCTGGGGGAGGCTACTCCTCCCCTGCCTTCACACCATTTTCCAAAGGGAGAGGGTGTCACACCCTCTCTCAGAGGAAGTTCTTTGTTCTGCCATCCTGGGCCAGGCCTGGCTGGACCCCAGGAGGGCAGATGCCTGTCTGAGGGGTTGGCAGCAGCAGCAGCTGCAGAGAAACCCCAGGAAGGGCAGTCTGGCAGTACCAGGGTCTGTGCTACAGACCACTGGGATCATGGAATTGTACCACCAATGCCAGGATGGCATAGAGGGGGCAATTCCATGATCATAGACATGTTACATGGCCATATTCGGAGTTACCATGGTGAAGCTACATATAGGTAGTGACCTATATGTAGTGCACGCGTGTAATGGTGTCCCCGCACTCACAAAGTTCAGTGAATTGGCTCTGAACAATGTGGGGGCACCTTGGCTAGTGCCAGGGTGCCCTCACACTAAGTAACTTTGCACCTAACCTTTACCAGGTAAAGGTTAGACATATAGGTGACTTATAAGTTACTTAAGTGCAGTGTAAAATGGCTGTGAAATAACGTGGACGTTATTTCACTCAGGCTGCAGTGGCAGGCCTGTGTAAGAATTGTCAGAGCTCCCTATGGGTGGCAAAAGAAATGCTGCAGCCCATAGGGATCTCCTGGAACCCCAATACCCTGGGTACCTCAGTACCATATACTAGGGAATTATAAGGGTGTTCCAGTAAGCCAATGTAAATTGGTAAAAATGGTCACTAGCCTGTTAGTGACAATTTGAAAGTAATGAGAGAGCATAACCACTGAGGTTCTGGTTAGCAGAGCCTCAGTGAGACAGTTAGGCACCACACAGGGAACATATACATGCACACCTATGAGCACTGGGGCCCTGTGTGACAGGGTCCCAGTGACACATACATATAGGCCACAAACCTATGAGCACTGGGGTCCTGACTAGCAGGATCCCAGTGACACATAACAACCATACTGAAAACATGGTGTTTTCACTATGAGCACTGAGGCCTGGCTATCAGGATCCCAGTGAGACAGTGAAAACAGTGACAAACACCCTGACATACACTCACAAACAGGCCAAAAGTGGGGGTAACAAGGCTAGAAAGAGGCTACCTTCTCACACAACCCCCCCCCAAACGAAGGACAATAAGGCTAACCTTGGCCAGTTGAGACTTTATTGTCTAAGTGGTGATAAGTAGAGAGTAGCTCTGCAATAGACTGGTTACTCCCTTTATCATCCACTATATGGTTACTTCCCTGTGGGGATGTAAACCACCCTGTTTGAAGTTTTTTAGCTAAGCAACAATGTGAAGATGTATTTTCAGAGTTTCTATCAGTAAGTTTTAGTTTAGAGCAGTGAGAATTGTCCACTGAACCTATTTGTAGTGATGGAAATGCCAGACAGGGATGCTGTCTCAGAAAAGCCATAGCTGGGCAAAAACTTTGTCCATCTGGCTGGAAGAGAGAACAGGGATGCTGTTTCTCTTGAGTTGGAGCAGGGCAGGGATGCTGTCCTATGAGCTCCACACTAGGGCAGGGATGCTGTCCTAAGTGTTGTGAGGTAGTGCAGGGTTTCTGCACTAAAGTTTCTCTGGGAGGGTTGGAGGGATGCTCCATGTTAACTAAAATGGTGCTGTTTTTCTCACCAATGTTAGTTATCCCACAGAGAGGTACTTCCACCTCAGGGAGTCTAGCTTTGCCAGCTGATGATTCCCTTGGAACAGGTGCCACCCCAGGAGAGGTTTCTCCCACCACAGGAATAGTATCCTGAATGGTAGGGTGGTTAGGGGATACTGTGATACCCTTTTTACCTGTTGATGGAGAGGGATCCTGAGTTTTCAGGCCTTCTCTCCTTTGCTTTTTCATTTCACTTGAAATGAGAGGGAACAATTCCTCAGGGATGCCCAGCATGGCTGCATGGGCATAAAACTCTACATCAGCCCAACCTGAGGCCTCTAGGTCATTACCTAAGAGACAGTCTACAAGTAAGCTAGGTGATACCACCACCTGCTTAGGGCCAGTAACTCCACCCCAACTAAACTGAATTATAGCTAAGGGAAGAAACTTAGTGGAGTTATGGACATCAATAATCTTATATTGTTGTCCAATGATGTGTTGTTCAGGAGGCACTAACTCCAGTCTCTTTGGAGGCGTGGGTTCAGATCCCACCGCTGCCACCAATGTAGGAGGCTGGACTGGCTTGTAGTGAGTACCAAGGGATACTTGCACCTTGCACCAGGCCCAGTTATCCCTTATTAGTGTATAGGGTGTCTAGCAGCTTAGGCTGATAGATAATGGTAGCTTAGCAGAGCAGCTTAGGCTGAACTAGGAGACGTGTGAAGCTACTACAGTACCACTTAGTGTCATATGCACAATATCATAAGAAAACACAATACACAGTTATACTAAAAATAAAGGTACTTTATTTTTATGACAATATGCCAAAGTATCTTAGAGTGTACCCTCAGTGAGAGGATAGGAAATATACACAAGATATATATACACAATAGCAAAAATATGCAGTATAGTCTTAGAAAACAGTGCAAACAATGTATAGTTACAATAGGATGCAATGGGGAAACATAGGGATAGGGGCAACACAAACCATATACTCCAGAAGTGGAATGCGAACCACGAATGGACCCCAAACCTATGTGACCTTGTAGAGGGTCGCTGGGACTATTAGAAAATAGTGAGAGTTAGAAAAATAACCCTCCCCAAGACCCTGAAAAGTGAGTGCAAAGTGCACCAAAGTTCCCCTAAGGACAAAATAGTCTTGTTAGAGGGAGAATGCAAGGAAAACACAAATCAGCAATGCAACAACGATGGATTCCTGTCTGAAGGTACCTGTGGAGCAAGGGGACCAAGTCCAAAAGTCACAAGCAGCTCGGAGATGGGCAGATGCCCAAGAAATGCCAGCGGTTGGTGCAAAGAAGCTCTTACTAGGCTGAAGAACTGTGAATACTGCAGGAACGACAAGGGCTAGAGACTTCCCCTTTGGAGGATGGATCCCCCACGCCTTGGAGAGTCGTGCAGAAGTGTTTTCCCGCCGGATGGACGCCAACAAGCCTTGCTACACGCAAATCGTGCGTTTGGCGTTTTTGGACGCTGCTGGGGCCCAGGAGGGACCAGGAGGTCGCAAATTGGACCTGCAGAGAGAGGGGACGTCGAGCAAGACAAAGAGCCCTCACTGAAGCAGGTAGCACCCGGAGAAGTGCCAGAAACAGGCACTACGAGGATGCGTGAAACGGTGCTCGCCGAAGTTGCACAAAGGAGTCCCACGTCGCCGGAGACCAACTTAGAAAGTCGTGCAATGCAGGTTAGAGTGCCGTGGACCCAGGCTTGGCTGTGCACACAGGATTTCCGCCGGAAGTGCACAGGGGCCGGAGAAGCTTGCAAAGTCGCGGTTCCCAGCAATGCAGCCCAGCGAGGTGAGGCAAGGACTTACCTCCACCAAACTTGGGCTGAAGAGTCACTGGACTGTGGGGGTCACTTGGACGGTGTCGCTGGATTCGTGGGACCTCGCTCGTCGTGCTGAGAGGAGACCCAAGGGACCGGAGATGCAGCTTTTTGGTGCCTGCGGTTGCAGGGGGACGATTCCGTCGACCCACGGGAGATTTCTTCGGAGCTTCTGGTGCAGAGAGGAGGCAGGCTACCCCCACAGCATGCACAAGCAGGAAAACAGTCGAGAAGGCGGCAGGATCAGCGTTACAGAGTTGCAGTAGTCGTCTTTGCTACTATGTTGCAGGTTTGCAGGCTTCCAGCGCGGTCAGCGGTCGATTCCTTATCAGAAGGTGAAGAGGGAGATGCAGAGGAACTCGGCTGAGCTCATGCATTCGTTATCTAAAGTTTCCCCAGAGACAGAGACCCTAAATAGCCAGAAAAGAGGGTTTGGCTACCTAGGAGAGAGGAAAGGCTACTAACACCTGAAGGAGCCTATCACAAGGAGTCTCTGACGTCACCTGGTGGCACTGGCCACTCAGAGCAGTCCAGTGTGCCAGCAGCACCTCTGTTTCCAAGATGGCAGAGGTCTGGAGCACACTGGAGGAGCTCTGGACACCTCCCAGGGGAGGTGCAGGTCAGGGGAGTGGTCACTCCCCTTTCCTTTGTCCAGTTTCGCGCCAGAGCAGGGGCTAAGGGGTCCCTGAACCGGTGTAGACTGGCTTATGCAGAATTGGGCACATCTGTGCCCAACAAAGCATTTCCAGAGGCTGGGGGAGGCTACTCCTCCCCTGCCTTCACACCATTTTCCAAAGGGAGAGGGTGTCACACCCTCTCTCAGAGGAAGTTCTTTGTTCTGCCATCCTGGGCCAGGCCTGGCTGGACCCCAGGAGGGCAGATGCCTGTCTGAGGGGTTGGCAGCAGCAGCAGCTGCAGAGAAACCCCAGGAAGGGCAGTCTGGCAGTACCAGGGTCTGTGCTACAGACCACTGGGATCATGGAATTGTACCACCAATGCCAGGATGGCATAGAGGGGGCAATTCCATGATCATAGACATGTTACATGGCCATATTCGGAGTTACCATGGTGAAGCTACATATAGGTAGTGACCTATATGTAGTGCACGCGTGTAATGGTGTCCCCGCACTCACAAAGTTCAGTGAATTGGCTCTGAACAATGTGGGGGCACCTTGGCTAGTGCCAGGGTGCCCTCACACTAAGTAACTTTGCACCTAACCTTTACCAGGTAAAGGTTAGACATATAGGTGACTTATAAGTTACTTAAGTGCAGTGTAAAATGGCTGTGAAATAACGTGGACGTTATTTCACTCAGGCTGCAGTGGCAGGCCTGTGTAAGAATTGTCAGAGCTCCCTATGGGTGGCAAAAGAAATGCTGCAGCCCATAGGGATCTCCTGGAACCCCAATACCCTGGGTACCTCAGTACCATATACTAGGGAATTATAAGGGTGTTCCAGTAAGCCAATGTAAATTGGTAAAAATGGTCACTAGCCTGTTAGTGACAATTTGAAAGTAATGAGAGAGCATAACCACTGAGGTTCTGGTTAGCAGAGCCTCAGTGAGACAGTTAGGCACCACACAGGGAACATATACATGCACACCTATGAGCACTGGGGCCCTGTGTGACAGGGTCCCAGTGACACATACATATAGGCCACAAACCTATGAGCACTGGGGTCCTGACTAGCAGGATCCCAGTGACACATAACAACCATACTGAAAACATGGTGTTTTCACTATGAGCACTGAGGCCTGGCTATCAGGATCCCAGTGAGACAGTGAAAACAGTGACAAACACCCTGACATACACTCACAAACAGGCCAAAAGTGGGGGTAACAAGGCTAGAAAGAGGCTACCTTCTCACACAACCCCCCCCCAAACGAAGGACAATAAGGCTAACCTTGGCCAGTTGAGACTTTATTGTCTAAGTGGTGATAAGTAGAGAGTAGCTCTGCAATAGACTGGTTACTCCCTTTATCATCCACTATATGGTTACTTCCCTGTGGGGATGTAAACCACCCTGTTTGAAGTTTTTTAGCTAAGCAACAATGTGAAGATGTATTTTCAGAGTTTCTATCAGTAAGTTTTAGTTTAGAGCAGTGAGAATTGTCCACTGAACCTATTTGTAGTGATGGAAATGCCAGACAGGGATGCTGTCTCAGAAAAGCCATAGCTGGGCAAAAACTTTGTCCATCTGGCTGGAAGAGAGAACAGGGATGCTGTTTCTCTTGAGTTGGAGCAGGGCAGGGATGCTGTCCTATGAGCTCCACACTAGGGCAGGGATGCTGTCCTAAGTGTTGTGAGGTAGTGCAGGGTTTCTGCACTAAAGTTTCTCTGGGAGGGTTGGAGGGATGCTCCATGTTAACTAAAATGGTGCTGTTTTTCTCACCAATGTTAGTTATCCCACAGAGAGGTACTTCCACCTCAGGGAGTCTAGCTTTGCCAGCTGATGATTCCCTTGGAACAGGTGCCACCCCAGGAGAGGTTTCTCCCACCACAGGAATAGTATCCTGAATGGTAGGGTGGTTAGGGGATACTGTGATACCCTTTTTACCTGTTGATGGAGAGGGATCCTGAGTTTTCAGGCCTTCTCTCCTTTGCTTTTTCATTTCACTTGAAATGAGAGGGAACAATTCCTCAGGGATGCCCAGCATGGCTGCATGGGCATAAAACTCTACATCAGCCCAACCTGAGGCCTCTAGGTCATTACCTAAGAGACAGTCTACAGGTAAGCTAGGTGATACCACCACCTGCTTAGGGCCAGTAACTCCACCCCAACTAAACTGAATTATAGCTAAGGGAAGAAACTTAGTGGAGTTATGGACATCAATAATCTTATATTGTTGTCCAATGATGTGTTGTTCAGGAGGCACTAACTCCAGTCTCTTTGGAGGCGTGGGTTCAGATCCCACCGCTGCCACCAATGTAGGAGGCTGGACTGGCTTGTAGTGAGTACCAAGGGATACTTGCACCTTGCACCAGGCCCAGTTATCCCTTATTAGTGTATAGGGTGTCTAGCAGCTTAGGCTGATAGATAATGGTAGCTTAGCAGAGCAGCTTAGGCTGAACTAGGAGACGTGTGAAGCTACTACAGTACCACTTAGTGTCATATGCACAATATCATAAGAAAACACAATACACAGTTATACTAAAAATAAAGGTACTTTATTTTTATGACAATATGCCAAAGTATCTTAGAGTGTACCCTCAGTGAGAGGATAGGAAATATACACAAGATATATATACACAATAGCAAAAATATGCAGTATAGTCTTAGAAAACAGTGCAAACAATGTATAGTTACAATAGGATGCAATGGGGAAACATAGGGATAGGGGCAACACAAACCATATACTCCAGAAGTGGAATGCGAACCACGAATGGACCCCAAACCTATGTGACCTTGTAGAGGGTCGCTGGGACTATTAGAAAATAGTGAGAGTTAGAAAAATAACCCTCCCCAAGACCCTGAAAAGTGAGTGCAAAGTGCACCAAAGTTCCCCTAAGGACAAAATAGTCGTGTTAGAGGGAGAATGCAAGGAAAACACAAATCAGCAATGCAACAACGATGGATTCCTGTCTGAAGGTACCTGTGGAGCAAGGGGACCAAGTCCAAAAGTCACAAGCAGCTCGGAGATGGGCAGATGCCCAAGAAATGCCAGCGGTTGGTGCAAAGAAGCTCTTACTAGGCTGAAGAACTGTGAATACTGCAGGAACGACAAGGGCTAGAGACTTCCCCTTTGGAGGATGGATCCCACACGCCTTGGAGAGTCGTGCAGAAGTGTTTTCCCGCCGGATGGACGCCAACAAGCCTTGCTACACGCAAATCGTGCGTTTGGCGTTTTTGGACGCTGCTGGGGCCCAGGAGGGACCAGGAGGTCGCAAATTGGACCTGCAGAGAGAGGGGACGTCGAGCAAGACAAAGAGCCCTCACTGAAGCAGGTAGCACCCGGAGAAGTGCCAGAAACAGGCACTACGAGGATGCGTGAAACGGTGCTCGCCGAAGTTGCACAAAGGAGTCCCACGTCGCCGGAGACCAACTTAGAAAGTCGTGCAATGCAGGTTAGAGTGCCGTGGACCCAGGCTTGGCTGTGCACACAGGATTTCCGCCGGAAGTGCACAGGGGCCGGAGAAGCTTGCAAAGTCGCGGTTCCCAGCAATGCAGCCCAGCGAGGTGAGGCAAGGACTTACCTCCACCAAACTTGGGCTGAAGAGTCACTGGACTGTGGGGGTCACTTGGACGGTGTCGCTGGATTCGTGGGACCTCGCTCGTCGTGCTGAGAGGAGACCCAAGGGACCGGAGATGCAGCTTTTTGGTGCCTGCGGTTGCAGGGGGACGATTCCGTCGACCCACGGGAGATTTCTTCGGAGCTTCTGGTGCAGAGAGGAGGCAGGCTACCCCCACAGCATGCACAAGCAGGAAAACAGTCGAGAAGGCGGCAGGATCAGCGTTACAGAGTTGCAGTAGTCGTCTTTGCTACTATGTTGCAGGTTTGCAGGCTTCCAGCGCGGTCAGCGGTCGATTCCTTATCAGAAGGTGAAGAGGGAGATGCAGAGGAACTCGGCTGAGCTCATGCATTCGTTATCTAAAGTTTCCCCAGAGACAGAGACCCTAAATAGCCAGAAAAGAGGGTTTGGCTACCTAGGAGAGAGGAAAGGCTACTAACACCTGAAGGAGCCTATCACAAGGAGTCTCTGACGTCACCTGGTGGCACTGGCCACTCAGAGCAGTCCAGTGTGCCAGCAGCACCTCTGTTTCCAAGATGGCAGAGGTCTGGAGCACACTGGAGGAGCTCTGGACACCTCCCAGGGGAGGTGCAGGTCAGGGGAGTGGTCACTCCCCTTTCCTTTGTCCAGTTTCGCGCCAGAGCAGGGGCTAAGGGGTCCCTGAACCGGTGTAGACTGGCTTATGCAGAATTGGGCACATCTGTGCCCAACAAAGCATTTCCAGAGGCTGGGGGAGGCTACTCCTCCCCTGCCTTCACACCATTTTCCAAAGGGAGAGGGTGTCACACCCTCTCTCAGAGGAAGTTCTTTGTTCTGCCATCCTGGGCCAGGCCTGGCTGGACCCCAGGAGGGCAGATGCCTGTCTGAGGGGTTGGCAGCAGCAGCAGCTGCAGAGAAACCCCAGGAAGGGCAGTCTGGCAGTACCAGGGTCTGTGCTACAGACCACTGGGATCATGGAATTGTACCACCAATGCCAGGATGGCATAGAGGGGGCAATTCCATGATCATAGACATGTTACATGGCCATATTCGGAGTTACCATGGTGAAGCTACATATAGGTAGTGACCTATATGTAGTGCACGCGTGTAATGGTGTCCCCGCACTCACAAAGTTCAGTGAATTGGCTCTGAACAATGTGGGGGCACCTTGGCTAGTGCCAGGGTGCCCTCACACTAAGTAACTTTGCACCTAACCTTTACCAGGTAAAGGTTAGACATATAGGTGACTTATAAGTTACTTAAGTGCAGTGTAAAATGGCTGTGAAATAACGTGGACGTTATTTCACTCAGGCTGCAGTGGCAGGCCTGTGTAAGAATTGTCAGAGCTCCCTATGGGTGGCAAAAGAAATGCTGCAGCCCATAGGGATCTCCTGGAACCCCAATACCCTGGGTACCTCAGTACCATATACTAGGGAATTATAAGGGTGTTCCAGTAAGCCAATGTAAATTGGTAAAAATGGTCACTAGCCTGTTAGTGACAATTTGAAAGTAATGAGAGAGCATAACCACTGAGGTTCTGGTTAGCAGAGCCTCAGTGAGACAGTTAGGCACCACACAGGGAACATATACATGCACACCTATGAGCACTGGGGCCCTGTGTGACAGGGTCCCAGTGACACATACATATAGGCCACAAACCTATGAGCACTGGGGTCCTGACTAGCAGGATCCCAGTGACACATAACAACCATACTGAAAACATGGTGTTTTCACTATGAGCACTGAGGCCTGGCTATCAGGATCCCAGTGAGACAGTGAAAACAGTGACAAACACCCTGACATACACTCACAAACAGGCCAAAAGTGGGGGTAACAAGGCTAGAAAGAGGCTACCTTCTCACAGAGTGGAATGGTGCCTGGTTGAGTAGAGTGGTGCAGGGTAGAGTGCAGTGACATGCAGTGCAGTGGAGTAGAGTATTGTGGTGTAGTGTAAATTAGAGAGGCTTAGAGTGGATGGCATAGAGTATCCTGGCATGGAGTGGAGTGGTGCAGAGTAGAGTCCAATGGCATACAGTGCAGTAGCATAGAGTGCAGGATTGCAGAGTGGAGTAGCGTAAAGTACAGTAGAGTGGTGAAGATCGCAGTGGCAAAGAGTTCAGTGGTGCATAGTAGAGTGGGGTAAAGTGCATTGCAGTGATGCAGTGATGCAGAATAAAGAGGCATAGATCGAAGTGCCGTACTGTAGAATGCAGTGATGCAGTGCAGAGTAGAGAGGCGGGGTATGGAGGGGTGCAGAGTTGAGTGCAGTGGCGTGGAGTGGTGCAGAACAGAGTGGAGTGGGGTAGAGTATACATGGTATAATAGGGCATTGTCATTACAGACAACACATCTTCTATAGAAATTACTATTACATTTACACAGATACAGTTTTTGTGCTAAAACTATACAAAGCACAAATTATAATTTGTGGAAATGTCATCACCTAGTGCATTGATTTGTTTTGATGGTATTCAAACATTTGTTTCCACCACACTTCAGAAATATCAGAAATACTCCCAATAGCCAGCATGATTGTCATGGAAATTCTCAGACTTGAAGTAAGCGGAAGAATAGTAAATTCCAAGCTCCCTGGAAATGAGAGCCTGGCATTTGACCTCTGTGTTTCAATGCCCAGCAAAGGCAGGGATAAACTCAATTCTTAAACAAATAAAGCCAGCAAATAGAAAGAAAGAAAATGTGACTTACAACCACAAAGCCAATGCTTAGCAAGGGGTGGAATGCATTCGCAGATTTTCTTTCTGAATGTCCTCAAGATGTTGTTAGCAAACCAGACAGGTGCGCTATTAGGCTTAGACCTAAAACTGTCCCAGCAGACTATAAAACAGGCCCACAGATAGCCGAAAAAACTGCCCACACACTGACATGTCAGAAGCCCTGCCAGACACTGCTTGTTTGCCCCAGTGCTTAATTTGTAAATAAAAAGGTGCGGATGCTAAAAGCTCTCCTCTTAAACACGTGGCTGCTGCAATTAAAAGTGGGAGCACATAATTCTGAGGCAGAGTAATCCTGAAGCCACCTTGGGCCTCTTCAATCCATTAACAGCCACTCCCCGCCTCTTCAGCTCTCTCTTGCAGCTTCCTGCTTTTCCCCTTTCTGACGCTTCTTCTTTTTTCTCTTCCTCCGTCTTTCCCACGTGTGTTTTGCTCAGAGTAAATGCTTGAGGCAGAAAACTAAGCGCTGGCCCTCAGAAATAAGTGCCGGTGCCCACCACTGGAAACAACAAGCACAAATTAAGCACTGGTTTGCCCTAAAGGCCAGTCCGACCCTTAAGGCAGCTCATTTTCACCTTTCTAGCCTATCTAAGATTGCCAAGTTATTGAACACTACCTGTCTTATTATTATATTAATGAATACAATTTTTTATTAGAGACTTTTGTAGTGTGGCAATGCATACATAGAGCATTAGTCAATGTAATCTGAATTAACTGCAAACTGTCCAGAACAGGACAATTAAAATTGAATGCCGACTGAATACATTCGACCATTTCACTGAACATCGATTAAGCTTATGTTGGTTACAGATGAAATATTTAGCTCATGATTCTTATTGGAAAGCGTTGCACAGTGTCGAGGATATTTAAAAAGCAGCTTTCAGTTTAAACAGTCTGTTCGAAATGCAACTGGCCCTTTTAATTAAGAACTGGGGCAAATTTGGTGGAAAATGTTCAGCATGCTGGAACGGCTTTATTGAATATTCTGATTCCAAGTCTTAAAACAAGGGAATGGATTTATTCCCTACGAGGACCGATTGTAAAAGTATTGCAAACTGATATAGGCGACCTGTGGTCTCATTTATAATAAATAATTTCACTTTTTTGGGTGCTTGAATATATCGAGAATGTTTTTGTTTATTCGTGTTTGGTTATTCATTTATACTGTGTGTTTTGAAGGTAGGCTTCTGGCATGAATGCGCCTTCCATGTCAAAGAAATTACAATGAATATAAAAATGAATATAATAAAAATATGATTATATTCTTCACAATTTTTCCAGGCTAATAGGGTTCTTGTTCTGAATAACAATAAAGGAAGTTAAACAGACAGGTCTTATAGAGATTCACATCTTAACAGCTTAATAGCTAGTTTGTTATAAAGTGTTTCATGCCACCCTTCTGCATGACTGTGCTTGGTAATAAGAGTTACGTTTAAACATTTTATAGTGCTCAAATTAAGTAAATTAGAAAGATGAGTTTGCTTTGACTGGAATCAAACTTGCAACACCATTCAGATAACTGTAATTGCCAGCAATGGCCAGCCAGCTTGCTGAAATATCCTGTCCTGACAATACCATGAGTGAGTCAAGAATAAGTGAATTACCTTACCTAATGCACTACATGGGCCGAAATATGATGGTCTTTTGCTGACCTCGCGCAGAACCTAGTTCCTCTTCTATTCGCTTGCAGGACATAAAGTGAATTCATTTAACCCAATACTTCCCAGATTTAGTGCTATATTTTTTTTAATTTATTTTTGACCTCTGGTAAAGTTGTTGGATTTAAAACTTTTTTTCTGCACGAGTGTCTTAAAGGTTAAGTACAATACAATGTAACACATAAAAGAAACAAAGACAAATAATAATAATCATATAAAGTTATTAAAACCTCATAAAAAGAGTTGTGTAATAGAACTGTCAATAAAACTCATACTGTTTTTCTAAAGTTCATGATCAAAATATAAAACGGCCTTCAATAAAAAATAAATTAGAGAATATATTTTACAAGTACTGTCCACATTTCTGCCATTTTAATAGTTCAAGATCAGAGATTAAGAGTGCGGCTCACATAATTGTAGTGGCTAGTCATTTTTACAAAATATTGTCATCTAGATTTGATGAACTGATAGCCATCCAATGCAAAACAAAACTCTATATACAATTCTGCAAAAGGTTCAAAACAGGGACAAACAATGTATACTTAAGTTGGCAAAGCTTTCCGCCTTAAAGACCGCATCCTGTCCAGAAACTTCGCAACAACGCATGCATAGGAAAGCCTAGGGTCACTCCTTAGTATGTGTAAGGCTACTAGATAATTTTGTGCGCTTATTTGTAGGCAGAATGGTCTAACCCAGGATAATCTAGGTTGTTCATAGGCAGGGTATGAAAAGAGCACGAGCTATGCTTTCAATATGGATTTTGCATGAAGTGCATATTTTAGAGCAGCTGGATGGTTCTACCGAGTTAGCACTAAATACCCTAAAGGGTAGAGATCCTAGTCTGAGCTGGATATATAGTTTCCTGTCAACCAGGTTTGCTATACAGTCAAAATATGGTTCATATGTATTAATTGACTTGAATCCATGCGCCCACCAACGAATTGTAGCAGAACTGCCCTCATGAAGACGTAATAGGATCGATAATAGGCGCAAAGGCATCCTCATATCTCACAATAGTTGCTAAAATTTAGGTTCATCTTTAACGCCAACAGGGGACATTTTTGTCAATTATATATAGGTAATAATTTATGCTGAATGCTATTTTGCTTCCATTTTTCATATCATGGCCTGGACTATGTTTTCACCTCTTTTGCCAATCAGTTTAGCACAAACAGCAATGTTTTATGTTTTTCTCTCACACCTAACATGTGATAACCTCTGACCCCTGAAGATGCCCGTTCACAGTCTCTGTTTGTGGCTTCTGACAGTCATGGACATCAGTAGCCCCAAGCAGTAAGGACTATCAATGGCCCAAGGGTTGTACTTCAGTGGTCCCAGACACTAATGAACATCAATATCCCAAGACATCAGTGAGCATCAGTGTCTCTTGTCACTAATGAGCATCAATGGCCCCAGACAAGACAGTGCATTAGTAGCTTCATGGAGAACACACATCAAGTTTAATGGAATATTCAAAAATAGTTCCTAAAGTGGTTACATGCTCCAAACCTGATATTCTCAATACCACACTGTTTGAAATGTGCCTTTTCTGCAGTGTCACACCATGTTTTTGCCTTCTGTAACTGAACCTATTTTTGTTGACATTAGGACTCTGAGCATTTTACACCTTCACCCAGTGGTAAAGTGCTTGTCCTCTCCTCTCCAAACAAGGCAAAATTGGTATACATCTTGTTAGTACATTTAATGTACCTATAAGACCCTAGTATATTTAATTATGTTTACCCAGGGCCTGCAAATGAAATACTCCTAGTGGGCTGCAACACCCATTGTGTCACTCAGTAAAGTAGCATTGTAAAACATGGCCCAGGCCTGCCATTGCTACCTGTGAATGTGAGGTTTTAAACTGCTGTTTCAGCCTGGCGAAATAAACATTTTTAGCTAGAAAAAATGACTGAATAACTAAATTTTGATAGTGATTCGAAATCCACCTAATTGTCAAGTATCATTTTAAATTATTATTTTAAAAGTGCTACTTTTGAAAGGTGGCATTTTCCTGCCTGAGCCAAATGTGCCTTTAACCAGCTAAAGCCAAAACGATTGGCATCAGGTGTTAATCAAGGGTGTTGTGGGCTTAGTGCACACAGGAAAATCCTCCGATGTTGCTTTGTAAGCAACAACCACTAATTGGGGTGTGGTGACTCCCTCACTCCTGTGCATCGGCGCCACTGTGCAACCTGCACTATTGATAGCCACACCCTGATTGGCACTGCCAGTGTTTGTTACTTGTGTAGGTGCAGTAGACTTGAAAAGCGTGTGTTGCCTTTGCATATCAGATCCTGACTTTTGAAAATCCCAGTGACCTAAACATTAACAAACAAAATTAGGAATGATTTAGCTTGAATTAAAAGCTGTTTAAGGTGAAATGAGACTGGAGTACAAGCAGCATTTCAGCCAAAACCTCGTTGGAAACCATAACAAAGTATTTGCTTATGGTGGCTTAATTTCTAAAGCGCATTCCAGGGGCGTTGTTCAGTCCTGTTCTTGTATATAAACTGACTCACACACTTTGCTATCTCACTAGAGCGCTGCAGTTTGGAGGCTGCCACACCTTCGAGGAGCTCACTTGCAGTGACTGGAAGACATGGCAACCGCGGGAAAAGTAAGCAAAATCTGTTATATGTGAATGGGAATATGCTTTGAAATGGGAATTGTCTCTGAAAACGTGTTTTATCCAGAAAGAAGATTAGATTGTGCCTTAAATAGTGTCATGCAAACCATGCAATTGTTAACATCCAAACAACATGGAAGTCAATTGGGAGTCAGCAGTGGCTGCAGATGCCACCTGTGTATTGCGCTTTTGCTACCCCTGGCATTCCTTTACTACCCATAGTCCACGGGTTCTTGAAGGCAGTAGAAGGAACAGGAAGTAAACGCAAGTCCAAGAGCTCTGTTCACTGTCTGCATGCACTCTCCTAGCCCCTCAGCGGCAAACAGATTTGGATGATGGGCTGCGGGTTGGACAAAGAATGGTTTAAACCTAAGATGTCCTCAGGGGATAATTGCTCCCTGATTAATTGGCGCCCATGCTAAATGAAACCTGGGGGCAGATTTACAAAACTGTCACCCAGCACAGCGGAACAACTAAAAATGCTGCATTGTATTGGTGACAAGGAGGGAGCATGAGAGTGCCATATCTACAGAGGAATGGCTGTCTCCTCCCCTCTCACTAGCACTGGCACAGATTGTAGCTGCTGTGCACAACACGCACACCTTTGCCCCACAGTGCAAGGGTGTGTTCGAGAGTCTAGCACAGGTTTTGTACTGGAAGGCTACCCTTCCAGCGCAAAACAATATGCTTAGACACACTGTGTAACTTTCACAATGTATAAGGGCTAAAAAGTCGGAAAAGAAAGGAGAAACTACATAATTTCTACTTTTAACGCCTGCTTTTAAAATGCGTTAACTTTTGGCACAAAACCCTGTCTACTATTGTTTGTAAATAGGGTTTTGTGTCATGCATGGGTGGTTGCATGGGGACGCCCATATCCCACCCATGTAAAGCCCCCTTGCGGCTAAGTAACTCAAAGCTGTGCTTTGCTCTGCTTTGTGTTCCTTTTAGAGTACTTTCCAGGACAAAACATTTTTTGTGCTGTAAAATAAATTAGGAAAAAACATTTTGCACTGATCAGCGTTACTTTTGTGATGCTATCCCAGCGCAAAATGTTTGTAAATTTCCCCCATAGAGTTCTTTAGCGACGCATATTCACAGCAGGTGAGCGTGAGCTAGACAACTAAGCAGTTATGAAACACGTAATGTGCGCAGTCCTACAAGAACCAAGGGCCAGATGTAGCAAACATTTTGCATGGTGCAAATTGTGAATGCGACTCTCAAATAGGAAGGGGTGTCCCCTTCCTATTTGTGACTCGCATCGCTATGCTAAATTGCTTTGTGACCGCGAATGCGGTCGCAAAGCAATTCGCAGTTGCCACCAGTGTCACACTGGTGGTAACCCATTCGCAAAAGGGAAGGGGTCCCCATGGGACCCCTTCCCCTTTGTGAATGTTGCCAAAAAGGGGTTTTCAGAGCAGGCAGTGGTCCAATGGACCACGGCCTGCTCTGAAAAACCGAAACCAAATGGTTTCGGTATTTATTTTATTTTGCAACTCGTTTTCCTTTAAGGAAAACGGGCTGCAAAATGAAAAAATAAACTGCTTTATTTAAAAAGCAGGCACAGACATGGAGGTCTGCTGACTTCAGCAGGCCACCATCCCTGTGAGTGGAGGGACTCGCTATGGGGTCGCAAAATGCGACCCACCTCATTAATATTAATGAGGTGGGTCTTTGCGACACAATAGCAACTCGCAGAAGGTGTCTGAGACACCATTCTGCATATGGTTTTGCGAATCGGAAATTGCGAGTCGCTCCGAGTCACAATTTCCGAATCGCAAAACCTAGTTTTGCTACATCTGGCCACAAATTCGATATGTGAGAGCTGCGCTTTTACTTCATATCTAATGTACATTATCAAAAAACACCAATATCACCGATAAAATAAAGCAAAGTACAAAAATCCTACGAAAAAAGAGATAAGGAAGAAAAATACGGTGGAGCTTCTGTAAAATGGTAAAAGAAAAGAAAAGAACAAAAAAGTAAACACCTACAGAAATAGTTGTTATTTTGTAAAAAGAGTTGTTATTTGTATATTTTTCACATCGTTTATGTAAACTGTAGTAATGTAACAGATTAGTTTTCATTTTTATTCATGTAAGGGGATTTGCAGAGCACCACATGTTCACATTGCCCCATTTCGCTTGTCGTCCGAACATTCAAGGGCTCGATGCTTTTGGCGTGCTGTGCGACCTGTCGCGGGGTTAGAGTGAGGAAGTTACAGTTCTATCATAGTCATTTTGACCTCTGGTGCAGCTACGGTTCTGCAGGTAATCACTGCACTGATCTAAGGGGGAGGTCTGTTACTAGCGAAGGTAATGACAGCGGTAATCAGGATGGATGAGATACACGTGCGCTGCATGATGGATGAGTTGTGTCTGTCATCATCCATTGCTCAGCCAGATTGGATTGTTTCTTCTTAAGACTTCCTAGCATCCTTCTTAGAGAAGTTTGGTTTTCAGACAATTCCTGAAGTGTTGGTAGCCAGATTGTGTGGTTTGGCTCCTGTGTTGTTGTAGAGTGAATTTCGCCTGGCAAATGGCTTGTATATAGGCTCATCTTTAGTATAAAGCTAGAACATGTGTTGTTGATTTTTCCGTCCTCTAATGTCTACTTGCCATAACATTGATATAGTATGACTTTTTCCACCAAGATAAAGGAACTGGAAGTGCTACCGAGGGTCAATTTGATTCCAGCTTGGTCTGGTAGTGCGCAGGTAGTTCCTTCGCCTTAGGCACTTAACAAGATCCCTATCCTTTGCTCCGATTAATTACAGAGTGATGGTGGACTCTCATTAACACCAAGCTAGATTGCACAACTGCTCAAAACTTGGCAACAGGCTTGGTTTCGGTTACTTTTTGTGTCTGTGCTTGTGTGCCACAAGGCCATACAAAGCACTCTGTCCACATTACCATTATAAGTAAAAATTATGCTACACCACCCGAGCACCTGTGTAACCGTTAATAAATAACTCCCTTGCTGGCTCAGGCATTGCATCCTGTTCTTCATTACAGAGAAACGTTCCATTACCAAGGGAAGTTGCTGTGTTTGGTTCATGGGCATATTATTGATGGGCAGACCGCTCTTTCCCTGTGCACGGGATACAGCCTTATTCACTTGGGCCCATATTTGCATCATTTTTTGACGCAAAAGCAGCGCAAATTTACAAAATACAATTATATTTTGCAAGTTTGCGCTGTTTTTGCGTAAAAAAAATGATGCAAATGTGGAGCAGAAAAAAAGTATAAACATGTGCCTTGGTAAGCACCAGAGATCAATGGTCTGATTTATGAAAAGTTAGCACCAGCTTTACGTCATTTTTTGACGCAAAAGCGGCGCAAACTTACAAGCGCAGGCTTTAGTCATTTTTTTACTTAAAAGAGGCGCAAACTTACAAAATATAATTATATTTTGCAGGTTTGCGCCACTTTTGCCTCAAAAAATGACGTAAAGCTGGTGCTCACTTTTTATAAATCAGGCCCCAAGTATCTAATACCTACATGTCTACATATATTTAAATCCCAATTACAATGGAGAAGGGACTGTAGCTTCGACACCGATGCTGTAGCACTGGAATGACTTACCTGGAGAACCTTGTTGGGTGTCCTAAATAATTCAGTTTTCTTGATGTGAATTTATATCACATATGCATCACTAACTGACTGAACCATTTGTATGCTCTGAAGAGAAACCAAGAAAAGGCATCAAGGAATTGATTCGCAGAAACACAAATACTTCTCTGCACTTTTTGGAAGGCCTTCAATGGCAGTTCCTGTATTATGTGGATTGGGAGACCCTTCAGTGATGTAGGGACATTTTAAAATATCTTTTACCATCCAAAGATGTTCACTTTGTGAGGATGGCAACTTAAAGGTGTACTTTCACGGGCCAACGTTTTCGATCAATTTAATACCAACAGAGTTTCTTGGTAGATAGGTTGGACTAAAACCATTAAGACACTGAGGGGCATATTTACAGTGCCGTAGCGCCACCTTGCGCCACATTAACGTAATTATTTTTCACGTTAATGTTGCCCAACAAGACCGAAATTCCCACACCTTGTTTACAGGGTGGCGCAATGCATGCATTGCACCACTCTGTAACCCTTTGCGCTACACGATGCCTGCTCCAGTTGGGGAGCTGGAAAAATGGTGTAAAGAAATCTATGAGATTTCCTTACACCATTTTTTACGGCACCTTTAACGCCTGCTCAAGAGCAGGCGTTAAAAGGGGCCTTCCATTCTTTAGAATGGGGCCCTATGTGCTCTGCAGGAGTAGTGGCAATATTTAGCGCTACTCCTGCAGAGTATATCAATAGCGGCATGACAAATGACGTTATTGTCCCCTACCCTGCACCATGGTTCGCCATGTTTTAAATACGGCACACACATGGTGGCGGTAGGGGCTGCTAAGGGGTGCAGGGAAAGTGGCGTTGCTCTCGGTGCAGCAACACTTTCCATAAATCTGCCCCTGAATGATAATGTCAATATTTTACGGTTCAAGTGGATGATTCAAGGGAAACAGTGAATAACTATTATATAGTCATGACCGCATTTTTAGCCCAAAGATGAATCAAACGCTGAATTTAGCTGTATTGTAGGTATTACATCAGAGTTTTATGGAAACCTCCAATTTGGACATTCCCATTATCAAGTTTTCAGAATATCACGGCTCAACCACTGAACACTCAGTGTGGTTAATGCACCCTCTACAGGTGGAAATTAAAATAGGAGGTGTGTGATTGCTATGTGCATTGGTATTTATTAGTCAGTTGTGCACAACTCGTTGCTAACTACTTCTTGAGTGCACATTTATTCCATGAAGAAGTTGACAGATTAAGCTTTTGGTATTAATAAAAATGGCAACGCTGTTCATTCGCTTCCATTTTTTAAATAGCATCACTTTGTACCATCTCACTGATTCCGGGATCAGGTTCGTATCAGTGTGAGCAGCTGATTTGCACAGGTCTAAAGCAAGATCAAGTCACTTATGGATAAAAGGGATGCACTGCCAATCATCACCACAGTTGCTTTATTCAGCTAATAAGCCAGAAAAGCACATCAGCAACAATAAGACACATATTATTAAAAATATACACGAAACCACAACAAAATAAAATACACACACCTGTTCAGCTTATAAAAACTCTGATAACATCAGTAAACATTATTTCATAAAGGAGTAACAAAGTGCATATTAAAGTGTTAAAAATACAGCAAAAATCAGTGCAAGAAGCACCTGGATCTGATACTAGATTGAAAGTGCATTATTACATATATGGCAGATTAAATTTAAGACACGTATATAAATTAAGCTTTATGTGCCAAGCATATTTCTTAGCCTAACTGCAGCAGAAATCTATTTGCAGACCATTAAACAAGTCGATTCAGTTTGCAAAAGTTATAACAGCGCAGGTCAACATTGTTGAATATTAATAATATTCAATAAAGGTAATGCAAACATTTTCCTTGGCACTATGTAGAGTTTGCAGAAGAACAGAAAATTAAGGGTCGATGGTGGGTTAACGGAATCACAAGGAAAGGGTATCTGATCCGATTCTTTAAACACAGCTTTAGGATAAGAAACTTAAACTTGGACTAAATTAAAACAACATCTCACCAAATAAAAGCAGTAATAGTATGTAGGGAGAAGACAGAGATATGGTTCCCCACAGCAGTTGGTAAGCAGCCACTCTCTGCTTGCTACATTCTGTCACATCCCTGTTCATGTTTAACAATGCAAAAAATCTGGGTTTAACAGTCAATTTGCTGAAGAATTGATACTCTATCGATTGTCAAATTGATTTGCCTAATAAAGTAAGCTAATATTTGATGTACATCAACCATGGAAAGTTGTTACCTCTTTCATGTTGCTAACAGTCTAAAATTACAGATCGATTAAGCAAAGTTTCTAGTTTAGACCCTACAGAGAGCCAAAGCAACAGGGGGCTACACATGATCCTCTAAATATGTTAACCCTATCTTAGAGTGTCATAAGTATGACGGCGTGCCTGATAGCAGTTTCCACCCAAATTTATTTTCAGTTATCTGTAAATTTGGAATCTCTTGTATACCCCAGATACCTGCCCCAAAGGTGGCTACCAAAATACAGCCCTATAAATGCTGATCATCACATCAATAGGACTAGATCCCAGTTTAGGACCAATTGTAAAGATTGCTGCTGTTACAACTGTGGTTTCCTAGCTTTCATTAGGTGTGACCAGGTGCCTTGGTCACCAAAGGGACTCTCTAGGTACCTGAAGGTGGATATGTGTAACAGCCTAGAGTTATTAACATGGTGATATTTCGTTTTGCCAAGCTGACAACTGCATATCATAGAGTAATGTGGGGGCACCAACATACAGATCCATGCCATTCATAAATTAAACAAAGCTGTCTAATAACTTCTGTAAGCCTACCACAACTCCTCATTAAAACACAGTTATCTGCATATTTCAAAACAGGGAGGTGGCTGGATCCCACCTTGGGAGTGTCAGCCCTAACATTCAATAATGAGGATTCAAGCTCAGTGATATAAATACAGAAAATAAAAGGAGCAAGGACATGTCCTTGCTTGACACCCGCCCTACATGAAACAAGTGCGGAGCAGAGGTGCTCTCCATTAGGTCCCTACCTAATGCACCCAGACAAATCAGTATGTAATTGAATAAAAAAGTGCACCATTTGGCCCTCCACCTTCATTTTAATCCATCTGTTCCATAAGCTTGCTCGGTTTACAGAATCAAATTCAGAACTGAGATCCATAAAGGCTAAATGTAAGCAGACATTTGTAACCTTCATATACTTGTTCAATTTGAGAGTAAGTTTCAAACATTGTTCTGTGCTCCCCAGGCCTTCTCTAAAACCATATTACACATCACATAGAATGTCCTTTTCATTGTAAAGTTGATCAGGGAGATAGGGTGATAACATTTAGGGCCCACTCTGCCGACTTTTTAAAGATTGGGACAATAACTGAGTGCAACCATGACTTCGGGGCCCAGTCACCATAGCTCTCCTGAGCACATTTACTAGAAAATGATCCCAGCGCTTGATGTTGTTCTTGAACATATCAATAGGTACCCCAAACAGGCCTGCAACTTTATACCTAGGACTTTGATTAAAAGCACTATTCACCTAATTCCTGGTGATCATTGGAAAATCAGCATAGCTTATACCTACATTCTTTGAGACACTGTATTCCATTTGTTCTGACTCGGGCGTTTGATAGGGCTTTGAAAAATAGTCTACCCACAGGTATGAGGATATGACAGTGTCTACAATATTGTTGTGGCCTTTTCTAAAATAAGGGGCATGAATGGTTTCCCAAAAAAGGGATGTGTCCTTTTTCAGGGGTGTAAGAGAGACTACATTTCTGGGGGGGACAGGGAGAGCCTTGGGGACTTTTGATTGACCCTATTGAAGGTGCCTGTTGCCTAAGTGCAGCAGGCTTTGATATATGTATACAGTCACATTGTTCTGAAATGCAATAGAAAGAATGGAGGGCATGTCATCACAGTCTGTAAGTATACTTTATTGTTCATTGCATTCTGGAAAGCAACTAGAAAATATGTGAAAAAACACCATCTTTGCTTCTTTATGCACCAAGCAACAAGGGTGGAAGAGAAAAAAAGTAAAAATAAACAACATTTTCTTAGCCCCATTCATTAACCTCAAAATGCAACTGGATTAATCAGAAACCATTCTTTCTGATGTAGGAAGTTAAAATAAAATACGGAGCCTATGTTTTAAAAACCAAATATTCTCTTGTGCCACTCAGTGTGGAGGACAATATATTTTGTTATTGTCTGTATGTCAAATGATTCCATCATCTCTTCATTTATGTTGCATATGGCATTATCCAGCCTTTTCTGTGACATAATTGACTTTAACAAAGTTTTCCATTGGCGGAGTCCAATGAAGTTTCTCTTAGCCTTAAAGGTGATAGTAGTATAACTAAGATGACCTATTGTAGGCCCCAACCTAATTTAAAAACCTCTCTCTCTTGGAAGCATTTTTTCAAAGTATGACTGCAAGTTCTGCCTTGAAGAGTACTTAAACATACTTGATAATACAGTTAACTGAGGTGAGGGTAGCAAATTGTCAAATTCTTGGTAGCAAGCAATGGTGTCTTGTGTGTGTCTCTGTGCCCATTTTTGAGGTTTCAATCCATGACATCCTTCTCTATAATAAGCCCTCAGTCTTTAGAAAGACAAAGGTGTAATCACTCATTGAATTTTAAAGTGTATGAGTAATGTATCATGCTGCAAGGAAGTCACCATCCCTCTATTACCTCAACTAAACCATGACTGCCCACAGTTGCTACTCTCAAGAGTGAGCAGTATAAAGGCTTAGTGAATTGGAGTTTAGGAGTATCTTAGGCAATAGGACACCAATAAGTATCTGTTGTACTTGGCACTCAAGGAAGAATCACTTCGAAACATTTTGCCTTCGGCAATATCCCCCCCCCCCCCCCCGTTTTTCAAACCTGTTTTTGTTGGCCATTAGGACTCTGTGCACTTTACCACTGGTAAGTAGTGGTTAAGTGCTTCTGCTTTCTTCTTTGCACATGTCCCTTATAAAGTGTTTCTACATGGCACCAGGGCTTGTAAATTAAATGCAACTAGGGGGCATATGGCATTTATTGTGCCACTCACTTAAATAGCCCTTTCGAACATGTGTAGTTTTTAGCTGACATTTCAACCTCACAAATAAACCTTTTACCAAACCTAATCCTTCATTTTTAATTCATATGTCACCCCTAGAGTAGGCCCTAAACAGCCCATAGGTTGGGGTGGAATGTATTTAAAATGTTGACCATGTGGTTTTAAGTTTTACATGTCCTGGTAGTGAAAAACTCTTAAATTAATTTTTCACTACTGCAAGGCTTGCCTCTCCAATAGGACAACTTTGGGTTACCTTATTACTTTTAATAAGTGATAACTTACACAGCAGGGAGGGATGACTTGGCGCACCCAGTGTTCTCAGTGGTGCCCAGCCAAGCCAGATACTCCAATCCATAAATAGTTACCAATTCTGCACCTCTGAGGAATGGAGGCACCACGTCTGCAGTCCAATGACTTAGGTCACCCCAGGCATCCAGGTTGCACACAGAGAATTACCAAATCTGCATCTCCTGGAAAGGAGGCACACCATAGGGTCCCTGATGACTTGAGTTGCACCAGGCGATTCTGATCACCCACAAGGGGTTACCAGTTTCCGTGCCCTTCTAGAATGGTCACAGGGTCTGGTGCGCGATGACCTGAGCTGCACCAGATGATTCCGATCGCACATGCAATGTGACCAATGTTGCGGCTCCCTGGAATGAGGCACGATGTCTGGTGCGCAATGACTTGTGTTGCACCAGACAATTCCCCTTGCACACAAAAAGTAACCAATGCCACGACTTCCTGGAATGAAGCAGAACGTCTGTCGCGCAATGACTTGAGTCGCACTGGAGAATTCCAGGCACATGTTTAGTAACAATCCCATATCTCCCTGGAATGTGGCACAACGTCTAGTGGGCAATGACTTGAGCTGCCCCAGACCAATCTGGTCTCACTCACACAGAGATGCCAGTTCAGCGGTGCTGCACGAGGTAGAATACTGCACTGCTCCGGTTATGCCCCCACCTCCAAGGGTCACACCAGTGACATAGACACTGCACACAATGAGCGTGCAGTCGGGTGTCACACGAGAGAAGTGCAGCATGCTTGACAAAAGCTAGCCAAAAGCTAGCAACCAGTGAATCGGCTCACTACCAATCATGTTGTGGCCCCACAATGAAGGGCCACACTTCTTGAATGCGGGCAGTACTTTTGAAGGCTCTGCACCAGGCAAATCTGGTCTCCAGGTACAATACTTAGTTGTATGCTCACACCGCTGCACCTGGGTAGAGTTCAGCAAATTATGTAGATGTATTGGAGGTACCACTCTCCAGATGACACAGGTAGAAGGTGTAGATTCCTCACAGGAGGTCTTTGATGTCTCTGAGGCCTCCACAAAGAACAGGGGGCAAGCCAAGAAACCCTTGGACAGCACACTTCACAGTGCCACATTTCAGCAAACAGTTTGCCCAGGCCAGCCACAATGCAGGAAGGGTGTGTGGTCCCTTCCCAGGGCAGTAAATACTTCTGTGCACACCAGATTCCTCTGACAGTGTGCACCATGCGTTTCAGGGTTTACGTTCTACATTCCTGCAAGTGGAACTCTAAGTTGCAGAAGTGTGGTGCCAGTAGGTATATTGAAGTGTGCCTTTGAGGCCGGGGGTGGTTCAAAGGGTTGCCCTTTGAACCACAGATGTCTTCACTAATTTTCAGTCCTGTCTGCCATGAGCCCGTGGAATGCAGATCTTAATCTTTAGTGGGGGAATAATCTGTCTCCAAGAGGTCAAGTGTCAACACCTCACCCTCCAATCTATCTAGCCAGGCCCTCAAATGGCAGAGGTCTGTCATTCCAGTTGCCCACATTTTGTAGCTTTTGCTGGGGAATGCACAGATGTGTTTTCCCTAGTCTCCAGTAGATTGAAGCTTGAATTAAAAAAGGCACGCAGAGTTTCAGAAACATGGAAATGCCCACTTCTAGAAGTGGCATTTCCTAGGTATTATTGACAAAACCATCTTTACCATTGGAAACGGTTTATCATTGTGAAACCAATAACAGTAAACATTATGAGGCTGCTCCATTGCAACTCATTTTTGCAGCTAGGATTAATTGTAAACTTTTCCCCATGTTAGCATATGGGCAGAGCAGCTCTCAATGTTAGTGAAAACACACATGAGTATTTTACACACCCTGGGCACAAGTGGATTCATACAGGCCAGCTGTGACAGGCTCAGTATATATGAACCCACCATTACGCTAGTGTGCACAAACTGGTAAGCTATGACACGTTCATTATATACGCACATACTGGCATCCCCCTCCTAGACCTCCTCAAGCGGACCCCCTCCCCAAGAATCTCCACTGGCTCCCTATTCAGAAGCAATGCCAGTTCATGTTGGTGATCCATGCTTTCAAGGCCCTCCAGAACATAGGACCAGCATACATTAACCACCAATTAGACTTGCGCCTTCCTTTCAGACACCTGCGCTACCTCACCGGCACCCCCCACATCAGTCGCAACAGTGCCAGATGTTCCTTCTCCTACCTTGCTGCTAAGGCTTAGAATGACCTCCCACTTAAACTGCGGACTTCATCCCCTCTGTGGGAATTCAGGAAAGGACTCAAGACCTGATTATTCGACTGAGTTCCCTGCGGCAGTACTCTTAGCACCCAGATACCTTAACCGGTGATTAGACCCGCTTTATGAATCCAGATTGATTGATCGATTGATTTATTGAGCAGGTCATGCTGTTGTCCCAGTGGCGAAATGCACCTGGTGCCAAATTAGCCATGTGCTGTGGTCACATTTGTTGAATAGTAGCACAATTAAAGTAAAACATATATAAATAATTACACTCATTAAACAGACAACGATGCACAACTGCAGTCACTAAGTAGTTGACCCATGCAGACCCTACAAAATAGTTGCGTATTCAGCATTATAAAAATGTTTGTCCCTGGGTTTATAATGGTGAATCTGTTTTGTCTCTATCAAGCAATTTACAGCTGAGCTGAACTTTTTTCTCTCCTTTCCTGCTCCACCTTCCATAATGCACAGACATTTTGAAGGTCAGTGTGATGTTTTCCATTCTTTTGGAAACCCATGGCTGATTTAGAATTTAGAGGACAGTTACTCCATCACAAACATGTCCGATATCCTGCTGGTCTTATTACAAGTGCATTATATCCTAATGTACTTAGAAAAAGGTGGATGGCTCTTATTCTTGAACATAAAATAAATACATATTCAAAAGTGATTGAAAGAAAACAGCTACAACTATATCGATGCCTACTGAGGTTAGACCTGCCCTAGTTTAACCTACATCAGACAGAACTGAACTGTTCAATCACAGTTTAAAAAACAATGAGGGCAGTGAAATGTTTAATCATGGCTAACTCAGTGATTCCATCTGCTTACCCCTGTTCTGATGTCCAAAAACTCAAAGATTTGCATTAACTCCTGCTGGTGACTCTCCTTTGGCTGTCAAAGTGGTAGTTAAGTAAAGGAGCGACCACTCTCCTTCTGCTCTGTGTTGCTGAAATGTACCACTGAATATTAAATACAAAACTAAAAGGCACAGTGGGGAAAGTATAGAACTTTGGTTTTAAAAAGAACTTTAAAAACAAAGCTTTTAAATATTTTCAAAACAAAATAAAAAAAACAAAAATTTTGAAAACATTAAGACATTTTAAAGTATTAAACACAATTAAATATTACAATAAAAACAAAAAATTCCAACACACAGTTCTCAGTAAATACAAGAACGGATTCAGGCTCTCATGGGATCTGCCAGGTCCAATTTGTGACCCACGGAAAAGGCTTCAGCTGAAAAACGTTGGGAAGGAGCTGACAATTAGGAATAAAATCACCTGGCAGGTTTCATGATTGTCTGAACCCTTTCTCGTGTTAGCTGAGAACTGTGTATTGGAATTTATTGGCCTCCTGAGAGAGGCTGAAGGAACATCAGGACAGCATTGTGATAAAAATAAAAATATGAACATTTACAATAAAACATTTAAATAGTCATATATTAATACACTACGCACTCAGAACCTCTATAAAACCTATCACCTCAAAAGAATACATTAAAAATATCTATCTAATGATAATAAATTAATAAATACCTATATATTTTAAACATTCTCTTCAAACTTTTATTCAATTAATATAAATCACTATCTAAAACTCACCAACCGAAAAATTCATAAAAAATAATGTATATAATGTTTTAAAAAGAAAACATTTTCTTAATAAGTAAGAAATATGAAATATCTAGACTAAATGCTTGCAAAATCAATTTCAAGCACTACCCACCCAAAACTACTATAAATCACCTCGACTGAAAAAACATGAAGCTACCAAATTTAAAAGGTAAATTTAACATTTTTAAGGCTTGAAACATTTCAACTTAAAATATTAAAACATACAAACAAACAAACCTACACCATTAATAAAAACTGATAAAAAACTGAAAAAAGCTAAATTAATCTAAAAAATTAAAATTGATAATAAAAACCACAATATTAAAGCGATCAATATTTTAAACATTAACGTATATAAACCTATACATTAATTTGCTCTTAATGTCATAACAGAACAATGACATACCTCAATATTCTGTAATACTGATTAATACACCACGGCTTTGATATTTAGTTCAGCTGACTTGCACCTAGGCCTAACTTGTACTTATATCCCACTGCTATTTGCCTATTTGATGAAGGAACAGATTGAAGTCAGGCAAGGTCCATCCATGCAACCTTATATATCTGGAGGAGTATGCCAGGACCTTGGGGTCAGTAATGCATGCTTGCAGCCCAGTGGCAGCTGCCATACGTTCTCTCTGTGCACCAGGGCAGGGAAAAGAACATCTGAGTTATACGAAATTGAAAGTATTAGTTGAGGGAGGCAACTACCCACATCAAGTAATAATCACAATCCTTGTTGGGTGAATCACTAAAGTGACTACATTTACATGATATCAATCCCCTAATAACTATGGTGCAAAGCAGACAAGTTCAACTTAGAAGCAATGTGTAAAGTATTTATGCAACACCAAAACTGTAATAAAATCAAAATACAACAAAAGAAAAATCCCAAATCAATTTAGAGAAATAGAGTACATTTTAATAAATAAAATTACATCAAATCAAAAGAATCCATCAGTGAAGAACTGGAGATTTTTAAATTTTCAAAATAGAACTGAAAAGCATTATGCAACAACCACAGTAATCTGATTGCGCCTGACTGGTACCATGCGAGTTAAGGCCCACCACACTGTAATGTGGGTCGGGTACAGAATCCTAGTTCGACCCTTTCAGAAGTTTTACGTTCGGACTTGGGCTCTGAAATAGAAATCAAAAATCTTCTGTGGGACAAGGCAGCTGGTTGTGGCCATGATGTCTCTACGATGTCAGATTGCCACCGGCCATGGTTCCAGTGATGCCATTAACTTTTGGCAGGAAAGGCCTGAGCATAAGATATTTAAAATTCATGCCCAAGGAAGGTTGCTCACAAGCCACATACTTTTGGAACCTTCATCAAGTGAAGACCTGGGGCCTGATTTAGAGTTTGGCAGACTGGTTACTCTGTCACAAATGTGACAGATATCCCATCCACCCTATTACGATCTCCATAGGCTATAATGGTATTGTAATACGTCAGACGGGATACCTGTCACATGTGTGATGGAGTAACTCCCTCCACTAAACTCTAGATCATGCCCTTAGTCACTTTTTTTAGTTTAGAGTCTTCTAGTGAAGCAGGGCTCCACGAGGCTGGATATCTTCTTCTCGAAGACCCACTGAAACAGATTTGCTGCTGTGGAAAAGCTCTGAGTGGGAGCAACCCAGTGCTTCATTTGTAAATAAAAATGTGCCGGTGCCCAAAGCCCTCCTCCTCACCATCTCCACCGGGATCTTTGATCCTGACAGGCTGACTGTGGCTGAGGTCGGAATCAGCCGGGGCGGCACTGAAGTTACCCTGCTGATCACAGCCTGGTTGACTGCCAGCCTTTTCATGGTGGGTTCACCAGCATGAGCGTCAGGATTGGCTGGGAGCGCCCAACCATGGTGCTGCCAGGCAGACTGGGAGCCTGTGTCAGCTCTCTCCAGCCCGGCAACATAGTGCGAGGCTGGCGAGAGCACACTGCACATGTGTGTTTGGCCGGCCCAAGCCGGCAGGCCAAACACACATGCACTCTGCGGGTAGTGCACAGTGCACTCCCCTCATCCTCGTAATAGTCTGCGGCCCTGTCCCTTTTAATTCAAAATTATAATAAACATAGTTTATTATTGTTTTGTATTACAGTGTTTGCAGCAGCTGCTAGCGGGGGCGATGCTCCTTCACCCTAGGGGAGGAACCGCCACTGTTTAGATCCCTGCTACAAGGGTGGGCTCTAACTCTTTTTTTTCACGTTTGAGACAGGTGGTAAGCCATGATGGTAAAAAGCAGGAAAAAGCAATGTCACCACCTTCTGGCAGGAGCACTCTCAGATCACGTGGGGAATTGCTATTTGATTGTCAAAAAGGAAAACACCACCTGTTGTCCTTTCAGGTGCTTTGAGGGTCGTAGGCATCATTACTTCACAGTATCCTTCGGTATAGTACAATGCCACCAGGAACAGACTGCCTTCTCTGGACATACTGACTATGATGGCTGGGTTTGCAGTTTTTGTTGGGTGTGTTTGGGAGTCTCCGTGCAGAATACCTCACCATTACTGTGCTTTTATGAATTAATGACCAAGTGATTGGGAATAACATGTGAATTCAAAGTTACTACATATGACTCTACACGTTTTACCTTTTACCGCCAATTTAGTGAACATGAATTCCACCCGATTTTTCAGGGCATTTCAGTAAAATCTAGAAACTTGTAATACCATTTTTAATTAAAAAAGGGGAATTACCATTTGAGTTTTTTTCTGGCTCTGTGGGGGGATCACCTTTGCCAAGGGAAAGCAAATAGTAGTGACTAGCTTCGTGAGCAGTTTCTGTTTCAAAAAGACCTCTTCTGACATGTCTGAGCTGTGTGACAAAATGGCCCAACTATCATCTGAAGTGCTTATCATCTTCTCAAACAGGCCATCATTATAACCTCGGGGTTCACCACTATTTCCAGCAATACCACCCCACAAATGCCCGATCACTAACAGCACCACCAGCAATGCTACACCCTCACCAATACTCCAGCTACGACCACCACAGTAACAACAGCATACAATCATCAATACCACCAACACTACAACCACTGTGACCACAATTACCAAGTAGTAATAAAGCCAGGAGATCTGGTTTTAATGTGCTGTCACCTGGAAACATGTCTGTATTTTTGTGTTTGTATGAGTTACATTATTTCCAGACCTTTTAGCTTTTATCAATGCGTGTTTTTCTGTATCATCTGTTTCTCAGTTGCCTTTATTTGTTTTCATCCCCCAGTGCACTAAAAGGTATGGGCAGAGGCATTAGCATGCCATGCACAAATAGCAGAACTTTGTCGATGATTGTTTACAACTTGAGATGCTGCTTTCAATAAAAGACTGGAGCATACCATAACGCTAGAACTGTGCTGTACGAGTGTTGTGAACAGCTCAACCCCAGGTCAGATTAATGGGTGTAGGTAGGTAAAGCTGGGTTGGGCAGGGCCAAAGTGTGCTCAACAGCCTTATCTATTCGACAGCTAATGTAGCGAAGGTACTGAGGTACTAAGCTAACAAGCTGCTATAAAAAAAACAACCTTCAGTGCATTTTTAAAACTACTCTTTAGCAGAAGAAGAATACATTTAGGGGAGTTTTGAGGTTTTTTTCTTAACAGCCAGAAACCGCAAAACATCGCAGTCTAGTTTGCCAAATGTCGCAAAACAACTGGTCCCATAACTTTGCAGTATTTTTGCTACAGGCACAGAATCTTCCTCTCACAAAATTACCACGACACAGATGTAGAGCTGGCAAACCAGCAAGGTGCAGGGTGAGTGAGCTATGAAAAGGGATGTTTGGTGCCAGAGAGAATGTAGATTTCAGTTTAAAATCTGCAACCTCTCAAGCCAGTGTTAAATGCATGAAGTGGGAAGGACGGCTGTTACCGTGGCCCCTCTGCTATCCTTCCATTTCCATTAAAGATTGTAGGGGGAAGCTGGCCAAGGGAACAGCTCCATCCAGCACTATGGGGCATATTTATACTCCATTTGCGCGAATTTGCGTAATTTTTTTTACACAAATTCGGTGCAAAACTAACTCCATATTTATATTTTGACGTTAGACACGTCTAACATCAAAATATTTTTTAGATGTGTGAACCTACCTTGCGTCAATGAGATGCAACTTAGGCATTCCCATCTAAAAAATGGTGCTAACCCCAAAGCCCAATATTTCATCCTTGTGCTAAAATGATGCACGGGTGGGAGGCGGGGCTAAATAATGGTGCAAAGCTTGCTTGGGCCCCCTGCATGGCACACAGTGAAATGACCATGCTCAGTCCTGGCAATTGTGGTGGTGGGCATGACTCCTGTCTTTTCTAAGACAGGAGCTATGTGGTATGGATGGTTTTGCATCAGAAAATGACGTGAGGCTGGTTATAGGCATGTTCTTTGCCTCTAACCAGCCTAAAGTCATTTTTTGGTGCAAAATCCTTTCTCCCATACCACCATCCCCACCCGGCTAATGTAATTTTTTTACGCTAGCCCACCCTTCTCACCGGCTTGCCCCATTCCATAAATATGGTGCCTGGCTGACGCCCAGGAATGGCAAGCCGGTGCTAAAGGTTTTGATGCAAAACTACATTAGCGCAGCTTTGCATCAAAAAGTATAAATATGCCCCTATGTATTTTACAGTGCTAATGAAGCGTGCAGGTGGGAAGAGTGGAGTGGGGTATTACAGGAGAATTGTGCTGTTTGGGTGAAGATGAGGTCCAGGACAATGATGTCACATTGGTAAGGTGGGAAGTAGGGTAACTGGCAGGTTGGCTGGGAAAGTGGTGAAGGGGAAGGGGCAGAAAAATGAGTACCTTGTTGGGAGGGCAGGTAGGAAGACGACTACCTTGAGGTGGGAGGAGGGTGTGGGTGGCTGAAAACAAGTGAGGAAGGAGAAGGAGGATGAATGACAAAGGAAGTTGGGACAGGAATCCAAGTACCACCTGGAAACCAAGTGACAAAAGGCAAGGTGGTAGGCAGGGCACAAGTCGGGGTACATGTGGTAGACAACATCCACTCATTATTTTCACTGGGTGGACGCCATGTACACTGCCAAGAATTTAGGCCTCAATGAAATGTGCTGAAGTTGTCCCAGTATACTTTTCAGACACTGAGCTACATGCAGCAGCAATGGCACATTGTCTGCTTTCCTTCTCAGCAGCAATGTGCAGGGACCAAGGGGTTTTTCATATTTCAGATTCCAACTGGCCTCACAACAAAGGCTGAATTTAAGGAGCAATGAGGTCTCCTTTTGTTAGAGTATGAGAAAGTAGCCTCTTTTTAGCATGGTTACCACCATTTTTGGGGTGTTTGTCAGTGTTTGTCTCAAAAGTGTGAGTCTTCTGCCTAAATCAGGAGTGTTTGCGTAGATAATTCTTGTCCACTGGCTTCATATCCATTTAACAATCTCTGCAAGCTTTCTGGATGGTTTTCAAACATCAGAAGGATTGAGCTCACATCGTGTCCCATGACACGCAGTTACTAGGGTCTCATTCCAGTCAACTTACTGATCTCAAAACTTTAGATGTTGGTAATTCAACTCAGTGGTTCTAATTACATCAGTGTTAGACCTGGCATCCTTGGCATGGTCTCCCCAGTCTTTTTTGCCTCTGCTTCTCATGTTTTGACTGTGTGCTGTTTTTAGTACTCTGGGCACTTTGCCACTGCTGCCCAGTGCTAAAGTGCGAGTGCTCCCTCTGTAAATTGCATGTGTAATTGGCTTTTCCGTGATTGGCATATTTGATTTACTGGTAAGTCCCTAGTACAGTGCACTAGAGGTGCCCAGGGACTGTAAATCAAATGCTACTATTGGGCATGCAGCACTGATTGTGCCACCCACATAAGTAGCCCTGTAAACATGGCTCAGACCTGCCAGTGCAGTGTCTGTGTGGGCAGTTTTAAACTGCCAATTCGACCTGGCAAGTGTATCCACTTGACAGGGCTAAACCTTGCCTTTTTATACATGTAGGATACCCCTAAGGTAGGCCTTAGGTAGCCCCATGGGCAGGATGCAGTATATGTTAAAGGTGGGACATGTACTGATGTATTTTATATGTCCTAACAGTGAAGTACTGCCAAATTCAGTTTTCACTGTTGCAAAGCCTTTCTCTCCCATAGGTTGACATGGGGACTGCCTTTAAACAATGTTTAAGTGCAGTTTCCTTTTGGGAGGAGATAGAAATCTGGAGTTTGTTGTCTGAACTCACAATTTAAAAATACATCTTTTGGTAAAGTTGTTTTTTAAATTTTCTGTTTGAAAATGCCACTTTAAGAAAGTGGGTATTTTCTTACTTAAACCATTCTGTGAATCTGCCTGCTTGTGTATTCCCTGTCTGGGTCAGACTGACAGTTGGGCTGTTTGTGAATCCCCTCTATACAGTGAGACAAAGGGCGCTGGGGTGTAGCCTGCATCTCCAGATGGGCCATCTGAGCTAGAGTGGAGGGAGGAGTGGTCACTTACACCTGAATGGGCTGTGCCTGCCCTCACACAATGCAGTCTCCAACCCCCTGGTGAGAGTCTGGAGCCAGGCCTGGGCAAGGCAGGATATTGTGAGCAACAGATACTTTCCTTTGAAGTTTGCCAACTTCAAAGGCAGAAAGGGGTAAAAGTAGTGGCTACAAATCCCAGATTTTTAGATTACTTCTGGATTCAAGAGGAACCTCTGCCAAGTAGAAGAGCTGAAGATCTGGAGGAGGAGTACTGCCTCTTTGCCAGTGACTGTACTTTTCTGGGTTGGCCTGCAGTTGCTGCTTCTGCCTGAAAGAGGACAAAGACTGGACTTTGTAGTCTATTCCTGCTTGGGAAGAATCTCCAAGGGCTTGGGCTGAGCTTGCCTCCTGTTTTGAAGTCTCAGGGCCATTAAAGACTTCCTCTGTCAGCACCCGGACTCTCTGTTGAGACTTCTGCCAAGTGGTTCCCCATCCACTCCCTGGGCTCTTGAGAGGTAAAGTTGGCGAAACAAGGACTGAAATCCAAGCACAGAACGCTGTGCAGGGAAAATTTCGATGCACCACCTGCAATGCGGCTGAAAAATGACGCGCCAACCGCTTCGTGACTAAAAGCAATGCTCTACCTGCATTGTGGCTGGGGGATCAACACATTGCGGTTGGAGAAATGACGCAACACCCGCTTGCGGCTGCTAATAATGACACAAACCCCAGACAGCCGACCATATTTCTCATGCATCATCACTGGGTGTCAAACATCAACGCAAGGCTGTGCGGATCCAAGGTGCCCCCTCTGGCAATCGACGCATCACTCTCTTGCAGGAGAGAAAAATGAAGCATCGCGACCTGACCAGAGAAGAAACAGCGCACGGCCTCACTTGCGAGTAAGTAATCAACGCATTGCAGACCTTTTCGACGGGCACTCACCCATGCAGCTTTATTTTTGACACAAACCAGGTACTTTGTGTAACAACAACCTTTCCATTGTTTTGTATGGAGTAAGACGCTTATTTTGAAAATTCAGATCTTGACTTGTGTATGTTGGGTTTTTGTCATTTTGTTCCTGTTTGATTTAGATAAATATTGTCTATTTTTCTAAACTGGTGTGGTGTTCATTTTGTAGTGTTTCCACTTTATTACTGTGTGTGTTGGTACAAATACTTTACACATTGCCTTTGAAATAAGCCTGACTGCTTGTGCCAAGCTACCAAGGGGTAAGCAGGGGTTATCTAAGTGTGTATCTCCATTGACCTGACTAGGGTGAGGGTCCCTGCTTGGACAGAGTGCAAACTGACTGCCAACCAGAGACCGTATTTCGAACAATCAGTTTTCCACAGTGGTGAAAGTTTAAAGTGGCGTGGCTATGATTCAAATGAATCTGCGTGCAACACATAGATCTCTGTAGTAGTAAACCTTTAACTCAAAAAGCTAAATGATCAATCAGCTCATCACTCATTTACTTCATATGTTTAAGCCTTTTAGAGATTTAAAAATTCCTTCAATGTTTTATATTTTTTCTTTACTGATGTGATCACTTCATTTGTGAATGCAGAAATGTTCTTTTGGTGTTCTTTTTCAACTTTTTCTTCAAACATTTCAAGTTGTGGGATTAAAGTTGAAGGAGTCATGCCCACAGAGCATGCACAAGCAACTTATGTATGCCTGACAAGTGCTGGCCGTTCATGTACTTGAGATCAGTATATACGTGTATGGCTGCAGAAACACCCTCCTTGTAGCAGGCCCCTCAAAGAAATGCACAAGAGAGTAATTTTGAATATGTGTACTTTGTATTAGTGAACAGACCTGCGCAGAAGTTTCCCTCTAAATTATAAACTAATATGAGAAGGTTTCAAAGACTATATTGACAGTGGTGGGAATGAGATTACAAAACAACTGCAACCTATTCAGAGGGCAATAAACATGCTACCAGTGACTTCAAGGGACTAAAAAAAGAGGATTCAGACCAGGAAACTGAATGTCACCCTAACAAAACTGTCTTAGTATTGCATATCTTTCCTCACTAATGTTCATTGATCTTGTGGGCCCTTCTCCTCCTCTTATGAATCAATTGCCATGTGTTAACAGATTGTTGACTGCTCATTGCCATGTGTATGATGATACTATGAAGGGAGATCCTACTGCCTATCACAACAAAAGATACCAGACGCACAGGATTTTGTAAAGGTATTTTGTTACCCACGTGTTAGGTAACCAGTGATGTAAAATGCTTCTTTTACTAAGTTATTTTGATTAAACAGCCTATGGCCATACATACACCAGAATGAATTAATATATGTGCAAAACATCCTGTACCAACTGCACCTTTCATAGAACATAATGTGTGCCACACTCTGAATGCCAAATGCAATATGCAAATGTGTATTTTGTTGATAATGGTTAAAGTGTGTTGCGACTGTTAGTGTATGTTAATGTTGTATGTTATGTAGGTTAATAAGTGTTACAGTTTTGATATTCAGAATTGCAGTTTCTAGTATGTTTAATGCAATGTGTAAGGAAATGCCTCTTTTTGCATGTTCACCCCCACATTTGTGGTCTGATGCCTGCCTACCAGACCTCAGTACCAGTGTTCTAACCCTATACAAATTGCATGTGGAACTGGATGCACCCAATTGGCAAGGACTGACTTATTTATAAGTTCCTAATATATGGCTCCCATGGTACCCAGAGGGTGTTAACTCAGGGCTCCAGGACTCTTGATGCCACCTTATGTGTGAGAAAGTGCAACATGGCTCCCAGCCTACCACTGCAGACTGGAAGGACAGCGTTTTCACTGTAAGTTTGAGTTTCCATTCACTCCAATGGCAAAGTCATCCTATCCCTTAAAATCATATATGTCTCCCCTAAGGAAGGCCTTTAGGGCCTTATGCAGGGAGCTGCACTTTGCTAAGTAAAACATAGATCTTTGATAGGTCTTAACAGCAACACTTCCAAAATATTGTTTTGCTGTGGACAAGGTTAGTAGCCCCATTGGCTAACACAGGGTATCTGGTTGGAACTCAAACCCGGCTAACTCCTGAATGAGACTACCTAACCGGGTCAATATAGGTATCAAATTAATTGGGGTATAAAATCCAACATGATGCCCAGGTTGAATTAAATGTTACTTGTTAAAATTAAACAACTGTTAGAAAGTTGCCACTCTGTGCTCCAGCAAGCCCAGCGGCCTCACAAAGATCCTGGAACACAGAAAGCTTTCTGACTGTCTGGGGTGACGTGTGATCAACTCCCCAGCACAGCAACAAATAAAGCTGCTGTGGAGAGAGGTGTCACCTCTTCTTCCAGGATACCCACTTAGGTTGTTATGGCAAAAGGCAAGCTTTAAAGGTGAAGGCACCTTTGTGAGGAATGAGCTCCAACACCCCTGTGCAGGATGACCTTTGTTCCTGCTGACAAAGTGGAGACAGGGTCATGGAGGGAAAATTTGCACCCAAACCAGTTCTACCGTGGCCGTGTAGCTCTCTGATAGCCACATCTCTAGGGAGGGCTACCAAGCTCCTAAAGAAAGAGGAAGTGTTGTGCCATATTGACAGGGACAAGAAGGTGGCACTATGGGATAGCCAGATGACACACATCACAAGAGGTTTGTTATTAGGTAGGAGAGGACCCAGTAGCTCATTGGCTAGTGACTGCGTGGTCCCCTTAGGACACTTTCCTGGAATATATATGGCACCCCTGGATCACACTAGAATCAGAGAAAGGTCCAAAGAAGGACCACCCAGCTGCCCTTGGACCCAGACAAAGAGAGGATGCATGCTTGAAAGGACTACATCTGCTGCAGTTTGGGCTAGCAAATGGTGGACTGTGCCTACAGCTCCTGGCTCTGGGAACAGAATATTCCAGACAACCAACAAAAGCAGTGACTCCAAGGATGAGTCCACTGATCTCCTGGAACCAGCACTGGGCACACAAGAGCTGAAGTTGCCCAAACTGACACTCTACTGCAGACATTGTGCCGCTACCAGCCGCCGGCCACCAAAGAGGACACATCTGAGATAGCCATAAAATGCACCTGTCTGCCTGACCCAGGAGTGCTATCCAAGTCCATATTTGTTACATCCAATGGACACTAGCCCCCACTAAGGACTTCACTCCAAACCCGGTGCAGACTGACCAGTAGTCCAGCATCAGCTGGTCTGCTACTGCAATGTAGACGACTTCAAGAGACCCCAGTCTCTGTAGCCAAGTTTGCCCCACTTCACCTGTGGACTGAGGAGCCCCCTCAAAGACACCCCCATTGCCCACACCACATCCAGAGCATCTTTTGCCTCAGCATCAGGAAAACTCCATTGTCATCTATGGCGGTTGTCCTGTAAAGTTTGGATTGTGCTTCAAAAACACTCTGCTGGCAATATAACTGTCCAAAGTATCCACACTGACTCCCTAGACCTCTGTCCTGCCAAATCTGTTCACCCAGCCAAAGCTGGAGTAGTCAAATTAACTGTTTCAAACTTTTCAAAAGTTTCTAAACTTTTTGTTGACCAATGCTTGTTTATAGTTGCATTTGAAAGTGATAATATCTTCTAAAATCTGTATCACTGGAACCCTCTCGTGGTTTTTTTCATTAAGGTCTCTAAAAATTCAGAACAATATAATCTATTGTTATACATTAGTGTCTTCTTTCTTTTGTGTGTTGTTGCTTTATTGTTATTTGGTGCTGTTTAATGCTTTACACGTTGTTCCTTTGCTAAGCCTTACTGCTCACAGCCACGGCTACCCAAGGTTGATCTTAAGGTTGAGTAAACATACCTGACTGGATCCAAGACAGTATTCAAGAGTGTACTGCATGATAAGACCCCACAGCCATATCATATAGTACATCCAAATCCTCACACAATGCAGGAAACGTGATTTGTTCTTGGTGCCAAGTTTAGTATGCCTAGCTTGTAGCACTTAGGGGCTTGTCTACTGTAGTTAACAGACACCAAACGTCACCCCCATCTGGGCTGTTATTTCCTTCAAGCAGAAAACTCAAGTCACAGGCTTAAGTATTTGACAGCTTTCATTTGTTTTTAAATCTCGTAATCTGCTCAAATGTACTCATGATAGACTTGCTAAACATACATGTGAGGTTTTAAGATGTCATATGACTTCTTGTGATGTAAATTCCTGTGAAGTCATGAATTGTGATGCCACTTCCTGTGTAGTCACTTCCTGCAATGCCACATGCAATGTGATGATACTTGCATACTGCCTTATTTAGTTGGTCCCCCACTTCATTTTTGTATGACCCCTGCCCTGGTGTTGAAAAGAAGAGTTTCATAGGAAAGGAGCCAAGACCCTGCAGGCTACGGGTGCATTTTTAAAACTGCAAATTCGACCTGGCAGAATAAATCCTTTGTCAGGCCTAAACCATTCTTTTTAATACATATAGGACCATATTTATACTTTTTGGTGCAAAACTGCACTAATGCAGTTTTGCATCAAAATGTTTTGCACTGGCTTGCACAATTTTTGAGCGCCAGCCTGGCACCATATTTATGAAGTGGTGCAAGCCAGAGCAAAGGGTAGGCTACCGTTACAAACAAAAATGACATTAGCTGGGTGGGAGTGTGGGTGGCGGTATGGGAGAAGAGGTTTTTGCACACAAAAAATGATGTTATGCAGGTTAGAGTAAAAAAAAAATAACTCTAACCAGCCTAGCGTCATTTTCTGATGCAAAACCATCCATATCACATGACTCCTGTCTTAGAAAAGACAGGAGTCATACCCACCACTCCAATGGCCAGCACAGGTGACCAGGGTCCCCTGGGCATGGCCATTGCACCCAGTGCCATGTAGGGGCCCATTTCAGGGCCCCCAAAGGAACTTTAAAAAAACAATACTTACCTGTACTTACCTATACTTACCTGGGATGGGTCCCCCTTCCTCCGCTGTCCCTCTGGTGTGGATGAGAGTGTCCCTGGGGCCTAAGTAGGGCACCTGTGGGCTTACAGGTCCCCTAACGCCTGCCGTGACCCAGGCGTTAAATAATGGTGCAAAGCAAGCTTGGCACCATAATTTAATCCCTCCTCCCCCATGTGTGATCTTAGCACAGGGGGATAAATATGGTGCTAATGCCATAGAGTCATTTTTTGTAAGGGAACGCCTTCCTTGCATCTCATTGACGCAAGGTAGGTTTCTACGTCCAAAAAATAACTTTAACTCCATAACTTTGGCGCTAGACGGGTCTAGCGGCAAAGTATAAATATAGGAAGTTAGTTTTGCACTGAATTTGCGTAAAAAAAATGACGCAAATTCAGTGCAAAACAAGCATAAATATGCCCCATAGTTAACACCTACAGTAGGTCACACTTACCAGTGGGGCAGGGTGGGACCGGGCCTTTACCGGAACTTGAGTCTTCTGCAAGAAACGTATTAGTACTTTTTGGCTGTGCCCTATCATTTGATACACAAATCAGTACTACCTCCAATGTAACCTATTTTCATCTATCTAATCCATCTAAGATTGCCCATTTTATTAGGTTAATAAATGCAATTGTTTATTAGAGATTTTGCTGTTTGCCAGCATATACCCAGACATTAGTCAGCATAATCTGAATAAACTGTAAACTGTGCAAAACAGGGTAATTAGGTTTGTATGCTGAATAAATAACATTGACCAATTGACTGAACAACAAATAGGCCCTCATTATGACATTGGCAGTAAATCCCACTTACAGCCTTGCTGACGGCTGCCAACTTACCGCGACGGCGGTGGATATCCGTTCACCATATTATGGCACACACACACACCAATCCGACAGAATTCAGCCACACACACAAATCAGCCAGACCACAGGTCAGTGGTAAACTGGCGGTATCAAACCTCACACCGTTACGCCAACAGAACAATGCCCATCACATTATGACCCACGAATCACCGCAGCGGACATTTAACAGCGGTAAACCATTGGCGGAACATACCGCCATGCTCATAATGGACACCCACATACAAAACAACACCACATTGGACAATTCAAACAACACACACCTGACACTCATACACACACCACACCCACACACCCACACCACTATAAAACACACACCCACACTACCCACAATGCTTTACGACTACAAACCATTGCCAACAGAGAGACACCAAGACCACAGATACAACCAGAGGTATACACTACTCCCACCTATACACCACTCACGCACTCCACATCACACACCCCAACACATTACCCAACACACCTTCACCAACACACCTCACATAACACCCATGGCACCACAAAGACACCCCCGTTTCACAGAGGAGGAGCTAAGGGTCATGGTGGAGGAAATTGTCAGGGTAGAGCCACAGCTATTTGGAGCACAGGTGCAGCAGATATCAATAGCCAGGAAAATGGAGCTATGGGGGAGAATCGCGTCCAGGGTCAACACCGTGCGACAGCACCCCAGAGCTAGGGATGACATCAGGAAGAGGTGGAACGACCTACGGGGGAAGGTACATTCCATAGCAGTAAGACACCAGCTCGCTATCCAAATGACTGGCGTTGGACCCCCACCTCCTCCCCACAACTCACAGCATGGGGGGAGCAAGTCTTGGCAATACTGCATCCTGAGGTCCAGAGTCAGAGGAGGACTGGACTCTGGTAAGTCAACTCTACACTATTATCACCCCCCTACCTGCATGCCATCACATACTGTCACCCTCCCATCTCTCCACTACATCCCACACACCCCACCATCACATCTCACTCATCCTAAGGCCAAGCCCTGCATGCTGTACCAATGCATGGACACCACTCACAGCCCTGCATGGACACTCATCACTAAAGCATGCATAGCAGAGAGAACTAACAATCCCACCATACACTAACATACGCAAGTGAAAGCTGGCAGGGCAAATCCAACCATAGAGTGGAAGCCATGGATGTACAATATGTCAAACACATTAACCATAACACATCATTTACATTCCCACAGGTATCCCAGCCAATGTCAACGGAGAAGAGGTGCCAGCACTATCCAGTCCCCCAACTGAAGAGGCCCACAGTGATGACAGCAACTCTGGTCTTCAGGATCTGGATGACCTACCTGGCCCATCAGGGACCATTGGACAGCCGGTTACCCAGGCCCAGTCAAACACCACAACCGAGCCTCCCCCATCTGGAAACACCACCACAGCACCCACCCACCGTACCCACACCTCTGTCCCTAGGAAACATCAATCAGCAGTGTGTCCACCTCTACAGGGACCCCAGGCCACACCTCGCCCCCAAGGCAATCAGGGTCCTGGGGTCAGTGGCAGTGGCAGTGGGCACACGGTTCAGGGGACAGAGGCACAGGCCAACAGGGAAACTGGGAGGACTGGTGTGCGCCAGGGGGAGATCAGGCCGAGGGAACAAACTTTCCAAGAGGCACTCACCGAGATCCTGGGAGCCTATCAACATTCCCAGGATACGATGGGCCAGATCCTAGACAACATGCAGGAGGACAGGCGGCTGCAGGAGGGACAGTTCCAGGGGATCATGGAGGACTTGCAGGCCATCAATAACACCCTGATCTCCATAGAAGGGGTGCTGGCAGACATGGCCAATATTATGAGGGGGGCAGTCCCACACCAACGGGCCCCTGACACTAGCCAGACATCTGAACATCCTTCCACTTCTGCTGCCACTATTGGCCAGGAGGCCCCACCACAGGACTCACAGGCCACCAGCACCCTTCCCCCTGCAGAAGGTGAACCACCCTGCAAATGCTCCCTGCGATCCAGACAGAAGCCAGAGACACTTGCCAAGACGCCTGCCAGGAAATGAGACTCTCCTGACTGTCACCCTTGTGTCCCACTCAGTCACCCTGTCCACCTTGAACTGCCATTGCCCCCCTTTCTATGTCCCCTTGGATAATGTGCCTGTGCTACAAACAGACTGGAACAATACCCTGGACTTTCCTCCATCATCACCCCATACCATTGCACTTGCCCCCTATATGTTAGCACTTCAATGAACACCCTTTGAAAAAAATCAATTTGGAGTATGTCATGTATTTCAAATATGTATTGATTGAAACAGGTACAAATATTGCAAATTAACTGTACATAGAATGAGCATAGATTAATGACCTGTAGCTGGCTGTAGTGATCACACCAGGAGTGTATGCCAATTCACCAACATCTGCAAAATGAATTGGCAGAGGGAACAGTAAGTGGGCATAGCAGTGGGAAATATCAGCATGCCATTGACACACAGATTACAACCAAAGTCATTGAAATGTAAAGTTACACTGTCCTACCTGTGTGTCATTGGAATAACTGATGTTCTGTTGTCCTCATCCTCTGTCTCCTCACTGTCCACACGGTCTTCTGCTGCCACAAGGGCATCTCCAGTCTCCTCCTCCTGCAGAAAAGTGACATGGCATCTGAGGGCCAGGTTGTGCAACATGCAGCATGCCACTACTATATGGCAGACCTTCTTGGGTGAGCAGCACAGGGATCCACCTGTTAGAAGGAGGCACCAGAACCTGGCCTTCAGGAGGCCAAAGGTCCTTTCAATTATCCTTCTTGTTCACCCATGTGCCTCACTATAACATTCTTCTGCCCTTGCCCTGGTATTCCTCACAGGGTTCAGCAGCCATGAGAGGTTGGGGTAACCAGAGTCACCCGCAAATATTGAGGGACAACATTTAGCCACACACTATCTGATATGGGCCACACCATACCCATACACCAACATCTACTAGGTGGGAACCAGGGCTCATCTATTAGCCACATCCTGTGCCTCTGTAGTTGGGCCATCACATTTGGGATGCTGCTATTCCTCAGGACAAAGGCAGCATGCACCGACCCAGGATACTTAGCATTGACGTGGGAGATGTACTGGTCCGCCAAGCACACCATCTGCACATTTATAGAGTGGAAACTCTTACGATTCAAGAACACCTGTTCATTCTGACGGGGGGGGCAAATGCAATATGTTTTTCATCAATTGCCCCAATTATGTTGGGGATATGTCCCATTGCATAAAACTCGGCCTTCACTGTGGCCAAATCCTCAACCTGGGGGAAAACAATGTAGCTGCACATGCGTTTTGTCAAGGCAAACACGACTCTTGTCAGCACGTTTGAGAACATTGGCTGTGACATTCCTGCTGCCAAGCCCACAGATAGAACTTGCACAAGAGGGGGGATTCCAGGGGGGTGACATATAGCAAAATATCAGGTCAGGTTCCAGTTGGGCACACAGCTCTGTGATTGTGGCCCTGTCAAGTCTATAGGTGAGGATAATGTGCCTGTCCTCCATTGTTGCCATGTCCACCAGGGGTTTGTACACGGGGGTCTCCATTTCCTATTCATCTGCAGTGTTAGGTATATAAGGGACACAAGAGTTAGGAGGCTGTTACAAACTGAGCATTGGAGCCACAACAGGAGTTTTCAATCTGTAAACCTGTAATGGGTCAGTGTGATTTGTCCAGTATGTGCCTATTTCTCCTGTGACGCAACATGAATCCATAGAGCTGCCCCCCCCCCCCCCCCCTGAAATGGCGTCCGCCTGTCATGTGTGGAGGGACAGGTGGAGGTGAGGTAATTCCACTGACGTTGTGCACTGTGGCGGGAGGCGGTCAGGAATCGCCGTGCGATTAACCTCATTGGTTAATATTGGGCCCTATGGGTTATAGTGGCCAATGGTGATCTATGTCGGAGGTGACGTTATGCACGTGACTGCGATTTTCTATCTGATTCCTCACTTGCTACCTGACCTTCCATAGGAGAGGATCCATAGTGCATGTGTTGCTGTGACCTGTGTCTGGAACCTACCTTGGCCCGTGTGACCGGGGAAAGTGCCCCAGCCTTCACTTCGGAGAAGTTTGAGAGACTGGTGGATGGGGTCCCACCCCAATACGGACTGCTGAGTGCACTGTGGGCACAATGCATGTGGCGTGAATGCATGGAGTGGTGTGTGTGAAGGCCTTGTGTAAGGGCGGGGTGGATGTCCTCTATGCTTTGTACAGCTTGTGTGCTGGGCTATGTGTGTGCCAATGTTGATTGGAACGGGAATGGTGGGCCATATGTGTAACAGGCTGGACTGCTTGTCTAATGGTATTTTCCTGTGTGCATTGCCTCTGCAGGTCAGCACCCATTAAAAGAAGGGTATATGGCGTGCCATGGCCAAGGAGGTGCGGACCCTGGGGGGCTATTAAAGGCGGAGCACCCACTGTCGCAAACGGTGGGAGGACCTAAGACGCTGGCACAGAAGACGGTGGAGGCCCAGCTGAGGATGGCCTCCCAACGAGGAAGGGGTGCCCGTCGAACCCTGACCCCCCCTGATGGCCCGCAAACTGGCGGTGGCATATCCAGAGCTGGATGGGTGCTTGAGGGCATCATAGCAGCCACAAGGGGGTGAGTACAGTGCCCATCATTACAAGTTACGCCCGGTGGGTTTGTATCCGGGTGGTGGATGTGTGTCAGTGGGTACCCCTATGCCAGGCCTGACATAGCAGCAGAGGTCCTCTGGTGGCTAGGGTTCTGAAGGGAGAATCCTGCCTACCTACCTTGTAAGCATTCACTAGTGGTCAGGGCTGTGGGTCACAGGTATGCTGCAGTTGGTGGTGTGTGCCCCTCCTCATACCTTGGTGGCTAACGAAATTAGTGGTGATGCAATGCATAGTGCGTAGGCCTGTTCCCTGTGTGTGAGGGTACTGTGTACTCCAACGGTGGTGTTGGTGCAGCCATTGACCCAGTGTATCCTTTGTCTCTCTCCCCCCTTTTGTTTTGTCATCCTTTCCTTATGTGCATTAGCATCATCTGGCGGAGGAGCAGAGGCACCGGTGAAGGAGGGAGCTGCATCCCACAGGACCCAGGAGGCAGGAGGACCCAGGAGACAGAGTCCACCGACGCTGAGGGCACCAGTGGGACGGAGGGTGAGGGGAGCACCATGGAGGGAACTGGAGGGGACACTTCAGGCACAGATACCTCCTCCGATGGAAGCTCCCTCGTGGTGGCAGACACTTCTGTGACCAGCCCAACTACAGGTACAGCTGCCACCCCGTACCAGCACTACACTCCCAGCAGCCCCTCATGAGTTGCCCATGCCCCCTCACCCAGGAGGGTGGGCATCTTCTTTACCTCAGGCACCTCAGGCCCTGCCCCAGTGATTCCTGCTGCCATGAGTGAGGAGGCTATTTACCTCCTGAGATCCATCTCTGTAGGGCAGTCAACCATTGTGAATGCCATCCAGGGGCTGGCAGCCCAGATGCTACCATCTAATGCATTCTTGGAGGGCATTCACACTGGATTGACGGCCCAAAAGAGATCGATTCAGACTCTGGCCTCCTCTCTGATGGCAGCCATTGTCCCTGTTTCTACCATCCCCCCTCCAACTTCCACTTCCCAGTCCCATTCTCCTAAATCCCCAACCCATCCCAGACACACATACAGATGAGCATGCACACAAGACAACACCCAAGTGTGGCACAGGCAAACACAAGCACCACACTTCATCCCACAGGCACTCACACAAACACCATTCATTTGCAGACACCACAACATCCACTATTTCCACTGTCTCCCCCTCCTCCCCGTCCACCACCTCCCTCTCAGCCACGTCCACACTCACACCTGCATGCACTACATCATCATCCACTACCAGCATCATCACCACACCAAGCAGAACACACACCTCACTGGCAGACACCTCCACAACAGCCATGCATACGTCCCCGTGTCCGCTCCCACTGTGTCTGTCCCCCCCTCCGAAAGTACACAAACGCAAGCACTCAGACACCCAACAGCCATCCACCTCACAACAGCATACAATACATGAACCTGCACCAAAATCCAGCAGACAAATACCTCCAACAACCACTCCCCCATCCTCCACTCCCATTCCTTCTCCCTCTTCCCACCCCAATGTCCCTAAGAAACATTTAATATCCACCATTGACCTCTTCCCTACCCCTCCCCTCCTGTCCCCCACGTATGGCCAGGGTATCACAAATCCAGCCAAGCAATTCAGCCACACAGTCCACAGGCCCAGTTCCATCCACACCTTCTTGTGGTGGAAGGGAATCCAGGCCACATTTGCTGAAGGGGAAGGAGCTTGCACCAGCCAGCCTAAAGGGGAAGGAGCCTGCACCGGCAGGCAAGAAGGGCACGGGGCCTGCACCTGCCACCCGAAAGGGCAAGGAGCCTGCACCTGCCACCCAAAAGGGCAAGGAGCCTGCACTAGCAGGCAAGAAGGGCAAGGAGCCTGCCCCAGCAGGCAAGAAGGGCAAGGAGCCTGCACCTACCACCCGAAAGGGCAAGGAACCTGCGCCAGCAGGCAAGAAGTGTCAGGAGCCTGTTCCAGCAGCTTTCACGGAGCCCCCACCACCTACCATGTTTGTGCATCCATCCTAGGGTGCCGGGGATGTGCAGGAGCCTCCCACCACCACCAGCACCACCACAGTGCATCCATCCTAGGGTGCTGGGGATGTGCAGGATCCTCCCACCACAACCAGCACCACCAAAGTGCATCCATCCGAGGGTACAGGGGATGTGTAGGAGCCTCCCACCACCACCAACACAGTGCACCTGTCACCGCCGGTGGATGAAATGTAATCCTGCCTCCATGGCCTGCTGTGCGGCCTGTCCACTCTAGGACCAGTGGGGAAGACACCCACTCGAGAGACTGTCGCCTATCACTCCCCAGGACCAAGCACAGGGCATGTTGCCCCCTCAAGAACCAGTGGGCAAAACTCCCACCTGAGAGACTGTGGCCTATCACTCCCCAGGCCCAAACCAGTGGAATGTCACCCACTTCAGAGACTGTGGACTTGCACTCCCCAGGACAGAGCAATAGGCATGTTGCCCTCTTTAGAACCAGTGGGAAAGTCACCCACGTGAGAGACTGTGGCCTTGCACTTCCCAGGACAGAGCAATTGGCATGTTGCCCCCTCCAGAACCAGTGGGCAAGACACCCACCTGAGAGACTGTGGCCTATCACTCTCCAGGACTAAGCACAGGGCATGTTGCCCCCTCCAGAACCAGTGGGAAAGTCACCCACTTGAGAGACTGTGGCCTTGCACTCCCAGGACAGAGCAATGGGCATGTTGCCCCCTCCAGAACCAGTGGGCAAGACACCCACCTTAGAGACTGTGGCCTATCTCTCCCCAGGACCAAGCACAGAGCATGTTGCCCCCTCCAGAACCAGTGGTCTTGTTTCTGCTCCCGGCTGAGGTGCCCCCCCTTCCCCTGAGATGCCTGCCTATTTGCCAACTGATGCCCCTGCAGTGTTCTCTCCTTGTTGATGCAGGTGACAAGTGGGGCCTTGGACTTTGGACTGTGGCCATGTGGCCCACGCGAACTGAGGACTGGGCAGTGTCCCTTGTTCTGTACGTTTGTAAATATCTGTTACATTGGTAAACGTATTATTTTTTACTGTGTTGATAATATTACACTCAGTTTAGCAAATTAGTTTTGTCCTTGCATTTTTCAGCCGATTTAGGGGGATTAGCTTGCTTTCTTGTGCATCTGGTTGGGTGTATGGGGTGTGTGAATGGGGTGTGTGTTGTGCGTGTGTGTGTCACTATCTTTTTCCTGTACTCACCGTCGTCATCTTCGCCGGCGTTGGTGTTCGTGGTGGAGCAGAACATAGAATATTATCGGAAATACATGCAGTTTGGGTTCCATGGCAGCGTGGTTCTTCCCTGTGTCTCCAACAGTGAGTCCTTTCCCTCCTGAGCTCAGTTTCTGCCAGGCTTTTGATGTCGTTGGTACTATACCGGAAAAGGTGGCGGATTGTGTTGTTGTAATATGGTGGGCGGAACTTTGACTTTCCGCCTGGCTGTAGGTGGCTGCCGCCGTGGTGGCTGTTGTTTCCGCCTTGGTGGTCGGTGTGGTATGTTGGCTGTCTTTCGGAGATCTTTCTGCCATGGTCTTAATTTGGCGGTAATTACCGCCGACCTGTTGGCGGTACTACCTGCCACTTTATCACCGACCGCCAGGGCCGTAATGAGGGCCTTAGTCTTACTTAGGCTATAGGTGAAAGATTTAGGGGCATATTTATACTCCGTTTGCGCCGGAATTGCGTCGTTTTTTTTACGCAATTTCGACGCAAAACTAACTCCATATTTATACTTTGGCGTTAGACGCGTCTAGCGCCAAAGTCCATGGAGTTTGCGTCATTTTTTAGCGTGGACACCTACTTTGCATTAATGAGATGCAAGGTAGGCGTTCACGTCTAAAAAATCGACTCCGAGGCATGTGCGTCGGATTTATACTCCTGGGCAAAATTCATGCCCGGGAGTGGGCGGGTCAAAAAAAATGACACACGGACGCTTTTGCGCCGTTTTTTAGCGCCTGCAAAAGGCAGGCGTTAAGGGACCTGTGGGCTCTGAAGGAGCCCAGAGGTGCCCTCCCATGCCCCCAGGGACACCCCCTGTCACCCTTGCCCACCCCAGGAGGACACCCAAGGCTGGAGGGACCCATCCCAGGGACATTAAGGTAAGTTCAGGTAAGTGTATTTTTATTTTTTTTGTGGCATAGGGGGGCCTGATTTGTGCCCCCCTACATGCCACTATGCCCAATGACCATGCCCAGGGGACAGAAGTCCCCTGGGCATGGCCATTGGGCAAGGGGGCATGACTTCTGTCTTTGCTAAGACAGGAGTCATTTCAATGGGGGTTGGGAGTGAAAAAAAATGGCGCAAATCGGGTTGAGGCGAACAAATTGCCTCAACCTGACTTGCCCCATTTCTTGACGCCCAAGCTCCATTTTCCCCTACGCCGGCGCTGCCTGGTGTACATCGTTTTTTTTAACGCACACCAGACGGCGCCGGCGGCTAACGCCGGCTAACGTCATTCAATAAATACGGCGCCTGCATGGCGCTTCAGAATGGCGTTAGCCGGCGCTAATTTTTTGGACGCAAAACTGTGTTAGCGCAGTTTTGCGTCAAAAAGTATAAATATGGGCCTTACTCTATTATTCTTATTCCAATGCTTTGCATTGCATTTTTTGGTGTGCAGGATATTTAAACAACAGCTTTCAGTTTACATAGCTTGTTAAGAATTATAAGAAAATATCTCTTTTTGCATGATCTCCGTCAAGTTTTTTGAAATTATGCTGTTGGTTTTCGGACTCTGTACACTGCTCACCAGGCCCCAGTGCATGTGCCCTGACCCTTAAAATCTTGTTGAATAGGTTAAGGCTTCTAAGTGACACATTTAACTTACTTTTCAATCTCCAGTTTATGGTTCCCAGCACCTGTAAGTTAAATGCCACTAGAGAACTGCAGCTTACATGTACGTTTTAAAACTGCAAATTTGACCTGGCAGAAAAAACCCTTTGTCAGGCCTAAACCTGCCTTTTTAATACTTACAGTTCACCCCTACAGTAGGTCATTTGTGCCAGTGGGGCAGGGTAGAGGGGTTTTAAAAATGTGTGGCAAGGCCTGCTCTCCCTTAGAAAAGCACTAAATTACATGATGACACCTTATAATGCATAACTTCAGTTTGGCAATATTTGGAACCATGATTCAAGAATTCAAATTAATCGTAATTTAAAACCCAAACTTATGCACAAGTTGGATTTTAAATTGCTATTTTGAAAATGTCACTTTTAGAAAGCTGTCATTTTCCTACCCTAAGCCTGTAGTGGTCCTTTCAGAGTTAATCCCCAGCTGCCACCTGGCAGCCTGCTGGCCCTCTCCAAGGAGGTGTGAATGGCTCCCAGAAAAGGGAACAAAAGGGCCTCGGCTGGGAGGAAGTGTGATTTCCTCCTGACAGGATGGCCCGGGGGCTGTGCTCACTAAATGCACAAGCTTCAATGGGGCATCTCATGTCAAAGGCAGATGTAATTTGCACCTAGGACTGCCCAGCCATTGTCTAAGTTTCACAGTGGTTCACAGTGGTTACTTGTTAAGTTGTTGTGCCATTGTGTTTCTTCATACACTGCCCTGACTCCACACCCACTCCCGCCATTTTCCCCTCCTCAGGGCTTGCTCCCTTCCCACCCTGCCTCCCTGTGAGCCCCTCCCAGTGCTACTTAAGAAGGCCGCTGCGAGTCTCTGTGAGCAGCAGCTGACCTCCTGGTCTGTGCGCCACAACCCATTGTCTGCTGCTCAGTGCAGTTGTCTGGTGACTCTTCTCCCATCTGAGACCTCACTGGTTTGTTGCTGCTGCCTCCCCATAGCCATAACTCTTCCTATATTTGGTAATATTTATTTTGACTTTTCGCTACTCTGCTAATTGTTACTCTGCTATTGTTTTACTCTGTGTATTGTGGTGTATTGTTTTAATTAGTCCACAGGGATCACAGTGGTTACTTGTTAACTTGTTGTGCCATTGTCTTTCTTTGTGTCCTGCCCTGAACCCCCCCTGCTATTTTCTCCAGCTCAGGCCTTGCTTCCTGCTTGCCCCACATCCCTGTTAGCCCCCCAGTGGTAGTTCTGCACAGTCTTATGAGCAGCAGGTGACCTCCTGATCTGTGCGCTGCTGCCAACTGCCTGCTGTTTACTGCAGTTGTCTAGTGACCTGCCTCTGATCTGAAACCTCACAGATTCAGTCTTGCTGTCTCCCCATATATGTAACTATGCCTATTTTTGGCAATATTTATTTTGTCTTTTCGTTACTTTGCTAATTATGGTGTATTGTTTTAATTAGTCCACAGGGTTCACAATGGTTACTTATTAACTTGTTGTGCCATTGTCTTTCTTTGCGCCTTGTCCTGAACCCCCACCCACCATTTTCTCCCACTCTGGCCTCACTCCCTGCCTTGCCTCCCTGTTAGCCCCTCCCAGTGCTATTTATGGAGGCCGCTGTGCGGTTGCGCCGCTGGCATGCCAATGGCACGCTAAAGGCAAGCCCATCAGCGCTCGTTCTTCGCCTGGATCTTGTCCAGCGCTAGAAACTCTGGATTTGCCTCCCTCATCAGTTACTCCACAGCAGAGATTGTCGCACTCAGTGTCCACACCTCCAACAGCTCATGCTGCTGCTGCTCCCCAAGGCCCACAGAAGGTCCTTTCACTTGTCGCCACTACCAGTTCTCCTGCAACACAAGAACCCAAGCACATGCAGACACCGCCTTCAACAGTGCATCCTGCTCCATGTTCGCTCCCCCTCCAAACACACCACGGAAATATATCATCACCTCCCTCTATCCAGACATAGCCTTCCTCACAGGGAACTGGCTGAATGATTCCACAACACCTGACATCACCGCTGCTACCCCCAACAGGTACAAGATCATCCACTTGGATCGCACAGACAGGCCCAGCAGCGGAATTGCCATTATTCACAAAGATACCATCCACTGCTCCACATCTACGGGATACAATGCTCAACTTAAGGAAAATCATCACTTTGTGATCAACCCAGACAGAAAAACCTTTATTAATGGAACCCTTGCTTACAGACCAACTGGACGACGTAGAAAATTTCTGCGAAACCATCCCTGAACTCATCGCCACCCAAGCCTTTGACACCAAACGCTACATCTTCCTCGTAGATCTAAACTTCCACCTCGACGATCCCAACAACGCCAACACCACCAATCTCCTGGACAGCATGAACATAACTAGACTCACCAAACTGTCGCCGACCTCATGCACAACGCAGGACACATGCTGGACCCCATATTCACCTTTAGAAATACAATCTTTTATGACCATACGTCAGTGCTCACCTGGACAGACCATTCCATCGTAACCTTCACATTCACTGCAGCCCATGATTTCTCAGTGAGACAACCCCACACCTCCCATCGTAGCTGAGGCAAGATATCCAAAGCCCAATGGTGTAACGCTGCAGCCAGAAACTTCACCACATGGATCTCAAACACCACAGGCATGCTTGAACCCAGCAAACCAAGCAAACCCAACAACTGCTCTAAGCAAGCCAGCTGGTATTCATCAGATCTTAGAAACACCAGGTGCAGGTGCAAACAGCTCAAAAGAAGATGGCCCTCCACCAAGGACCCCGTTGACCGATCCGCTTTCAAGAGTGTGCTCAGCCAATATCACAAATGCATCACCGTCACCGGAATCAAGCCCTAGTCTCCCGCATACAAACCAGCTCCACCGCAGCAAAGAGCTCTTCAAAATAGTCAAAGAAATCTCCAACCCTTCTGCATCACAGAACTGCAGCACCTCCTCAGAGAACTTATGCCACTCCCTTGCTGACCTTTTCCTCGATAAAATAGCCACCATCTACAAAACCTTTGCAACCCAACCGTCCATCGCAGGCACCATCAATCTTCTGAGCTCTTCAGATCCCCCACCAACTGTTCTATCACAAACTGGAAACTTGTCTCCATGCAGAGCACCACTCATCTCATGAGATCTAGCTATTCTGGAGCCCCATGGACCCCTGCCCTTACCTCATGTTCAACCTAGAAATCAGCGCCGTCGCCAGCAAACTCACTGACATCCTCAACTCTTTAATCAGCACAGCTACCGACCCAGAAAAATGGAAACAAGTGGGAGTCAAACCCCTTCTCACAAAACCTTCCGCTGACCCCAACAAACTCAAAAACTGCAGGCCGATCTCCCTACTTCCATTCTTGGCAAAAGTACTTGAAAACCATTAACCACCAGCTCATGATCTACTTAGAAGACATCAATATCCGGGATACTTCACAATCTGGCTTCTGCACCAACCACAGCCTTCAACACAGTCTCCAACAACACTCCCCTCACAAGTCTCCACCAAATAGGAATCAGAGGAAAAGCCCTGAAATGGATCACCATTTTTGTTTCAGGCAGACCACAGAGAGTCCACCTCCCACCCTTCACCTCAAAGCCCAAGGACATTATCTGTGGCATCCCCCGGGGTTCATCACTCAGCCCCAACATTTTCAACACCAACATGATCCCCCTGGCCGACATCATCAGAAACCACGGATTCAACATAATCTCCTACGCTGATGACACACAGCTCATCTTTGCGCTTTCCAAAGACCCCTCCACAATGAAATCCAGCTTCCAGAACTGCATGAACGGCATTGCAATATGGATGGGCGACAGATGCCTCAAACTTAACACTAACAAAACAAAGGGACTACTGTTTGGTAACACCACCTCACGCTGGGACAACGTTTGTTCAAAGCTGTCTCCTCCACCTGCTTCCAAATGCTCTGCAAAATCTTCAAATGGCTCCCTCTCAACACCAGATGTACAGTCACACATGCCCTCATAACCAGCCGACTAGACTACGGCAACACACTCTCTGCTGGACTCATCACTACACTCACGAAAAGACTTCAGACCATCCAGAACTCAGCCGGAAGACTCATCCTTTACCTCCCTAAACAAACTCACATCACTCCCCATCTAAGAAAGCTCCACTGGCTCCCCTTACCAAATGATACAACTTCAAGGTCCTGACTTTTGCGTACAAATCCATGTACAACTTAGGACCAGCTTGGCTAAATCACTGGCTGAACTTCCACCACCCTTCCAGACTCCTTTGCTCCACCTCGCTCTCCCTTACAAACACACCACAAAAACCACACATTTGCCATTGCATCTACAGTGATTGCTCCTTCATCTATCTAGCAGTAAAGGTCTGGAACAGCCTTCCCACACCTAACAACATCCCCATCCATTCAGGAGTTCAGAAGAGGTCTAAATACATGGCTATTCGACTGAGACTTTCGTAGTGGCAACAGTGCCTGGATACCCTCACTGGTGAGTACTGCGCTTTACAAATCCAATGATTGATTGATTTGAGTAGCCACATTGGCACTAATCCCAGTGGGAAGAAAACCTGTTCCAGAAATGCTTTTTAGGGGAGTTTCTCATTTGCCTAGGACATACCTCAGAGGTGTGTCCAAAGCTTTCCACAAGAAGAGAAAGGTTCTGCCATATTGGTTTTAGGTAGAGAGGGGCAATGTGGAGTAATTCACAGTAAAATAACAGAGGACATGCTGCAAAAGTGGGTAGAGACACCCCTGGCAACCTTTACCCCTTTGAGTAGAGACCTGCCTGGAGTATCCCCCACCCACAAACTGGCACTGGATATAAAATTTGACACCCTCCATACCCTATTGTGAACACACCTGGACCTGTGGGAGACAGAAGAAACAGTGTACCTGCGGTCAAACCTGTGGAGAGAAGCCTCGACGGGCTAGTCCTGCTCCCCACCTGTACCCTGAACAGAAGAGAGGGCTCCAAGGGCTAGTTGGCTGGAAGAAGCCTATATCTCCGCTGAGCTCAGCTGACTGGTTCCAACTGCATTTGCCCTGGACCATTGTGGTGGCTTCTGGGAGATTGAGTCCTAACCCCCAAGAGCTGCCCAAAAGGTCCCGGACACTTGGCTGGTGTTAGAGTGTACTCTTCCCCCTTCAAACTTGCAAGACTGGGCACTTAAAAACTTTTCCTGAACTCTTTTGCAAAAACAACCAGAGGCTCCCTCCGGACCAATGCCGAGCTGCAGCTGCCAGCATTGCACCTGCTGTCAGACTCAACTTAGGAGCTTGCCTCCCAGAAAGGATCCTAACTTCCAGAAATGTTTCAAAGCCTGAACACAAGGTACTCCTCCAGGACAAATGCCGAGCAGCATCCTGCCGCCAACTACACCTTCCTGGGCCCAGACGTAAGACTTCACCACCTTGGAGCTTTCCCACCATTGACATCAAGAACCTTGAACTTCCCGTCACAGCTGAGGCTCCCACCTAGGTCCTGCACTTCACCTGACTGCCATAGTTGAGCCCCTCTTCTGATATAGATGTAACCTCGACAAGCCAATAGTGTTGTTGGCCATGGTTTTTCTTCAGAAAAATGACTATGTCAGACGTTAAACTTTCCTTCGGGACTTACCTGGTCCGTATGTCTGACCTGCACTCCATGGCCTTACCTTTTGACTTTGATGCATTCTAGCATGCCCACGGTTGACACTTTGCGCTATTTGGCACTATAAATGCCTAAAATTTAAAAAAATCATAATTCTGATTCCCAACATCAGCTTTTTGTCATTTTGGTGTCCATTTAATTGTTAAAATGTTCTCTATTTTTATAAATTGGAGTGGGATTTTTATTGTGCTGTGTTTTCTACTTTTTGACCGTTTTGGTACTGATAAATGCTTTACACATTTCTCCTAATTTAAGCATGTCAGCTCTTTGCTACAGCTACCTAGGTTTGAGCTCAGATTTGAGGTTTTGAGACCTAATTGGACATATTAAGGAATAGTGCTGTTATTACTTAAAGAGGAATACCATTCACATGCCTAATAATTCACTTGCTAAAAGGAATCAACACTCAGCAGCTGGCCCTAAACTAGACCTTGAAACACTGAGTGGGGAAAATTTGGTGGAAAAATTTTAATTATGCCAGAGCAGCTTTATGTAACACTACATAGTAGTGGACTAATTCCTCTTAGAGACCAATTTAAAAACTGTGTGAAAAATGAAATAAGTGACCTGTGGTTTCTTTTATATTCATGTGGCTGTTTGGTAGTTGCTGGTCTAAATATCTCTTTTAATGTGAATAAACATATTGTAAATGGTATTGGTTGTTCATCCTTTCTGATTTATATGCTACTTGTTGGACCTGGCATCTTTTGGTGTGTTTCCCCTGTCTTTTTGTCCTCTCACCTGTTTTTTATGGTATGCTAGACCTTGTTTTTTGCTGATTTCTTGTCTCTTTTTACTTTACCACTGCAGATCAGTGCTAAAGTGCAAGTGCTCCCTGTGTAAATTGTATTGGTGATTGGTTTATCCATAACTGGCATATTTGGTTTACTAGTAAGTCCCTAGTAAAATGCACTATGTGTCTCCAAGGCCTGTAAATCAAATACTACTAGTGGGCCTGCAGCTCTGATTGTGCCAACCATATAGGTAGCCTTGTATTCATGACTCAGACCAGCCATTGCAGTCTGGCACTGCCAATTCGACCTTGCAAGTGTACCCACTTGCCAGGGCCAAACCTTCCCTTTTAGTACATGTAAGTACATGTAAGGCACCCATAAGTTAGGCCCTAGGTAGCTACATGGGCAGGGTGCGGTGTTCTTGGAAGGCGAGACATGTACTGGTGTGTTTTACACGTCCTGATAGTGAAATACTGCCAAATTTGTTTTTCACTATTGTAAGCCCTATTTCTCCCATAAGTTGACATAGGGATTGCCTTAAATATCTTTTAAGTGCAGTTTCCCATTGGGAGTGGATAGAGATGTGGAGTTTTGGGTCGCTGAACTCACAATTTAAAAATACATCTTTTGGTAGAGTTGGTTTTTAGATTGTCTGTTTGAAAATGCTACTTTTAGAAATTGGGCCTCTTCTTGCTTAACCATTCTGTGCCTCTGCCTGCCTATCTGTGGAATCCATGTCTGCGTCAGATCGACAGTTGGGACGTTTATGAATTCCCTCTAGACAGTGACACAAAGGGAGTTGAGGTGTAGCCTGCATATCCTGATGAGTCTCCTGGGCTAGAGTGGGGAGGGTGGAGCTGACACCTACACCTGAAAGAGCTGTGCCTGGACTCCCACAATGCAGTCTCCGGCCCCCTGGAGTGTGTCTGGGGCCAGGCGTGGGCAACACAGGATCTTGTCAACAACAGAAAGGGGTATGAGTAGTGGACCCAAAACCCCAGACTTTTGGAACACTTCTGGATCAAGAGGAACCTCTGCCAAAATGAAGAGCTGAAAAGCTGGAGGAGGAGTACTGACCCTTGGCTGGGTGTGCTTTGCTGGGTTGGCCTGTAGTTGCTGCTTCTGCCTTAAAGCAGACAAAGACTGGACTTTGCTGTGTATCCGTGCTTCTTAAGTACTCCAAGGGCTTGAAGTAAATCTTGCCTCCTGTTTGAAGCCTCATGGATATCAAAGACTTCAAATTCATCTGCCTACAGCACTCGGAACTGTGTGTTTTGTGCTGCAACAGAAGAAAAACCACCACAACGCCGTCAACTACCCCACTGTGACCGAACACTGCTGCACGGAGCCATGCCCAGCTTTGCACCACAACCCTGGTCACACCTGCGCCGCCACCTAACGCCGTCACCAGGCCATTGCTTGCACTGTGACCTGTGGGCCCCACACTCCACAACGCCTTGCTCACACTGCAGCCTTCGCATCTCTGACGACAGCGCTGTATGCTGGCACCGGCACGCTGCCTGCACCTTGGGCTGAGAACACCGCTTGTGAGATCCACCAAGCACAGTCCTGTCTTGTTTCACACAGATAAATATTGGTCATTAATTCTAAAACTGGTGTGGTGTCCTTTTGTAGTTTTTTCACTGTATTACTGTGTGTTTTGTGCAAATACTTTACACATTGCTTCTGAGATAAGCCTGACTGTTCATGCCAAGCTACCAAGGGGGTTAGCAGGGGTTTGTCTGAGCTGGGTATCTCCCTTATCCTGACTAGAGTGAGGGTCCCTACATGGACAGGGTACAAAGCGACTGCCAACTAGAGACCCCATTTCTAACACTGGTTGTCAGCGGTGAGGCTATGACTTGCATTTGCCCTTGCCCTACAGTGATTGGTGTACAGTACTACCATATTGCAGACCACTATGTACCACATACAGGTTTTTTGGTTTTAGATTTTTCCTTTGATCTAATTTTCGTCTTGAGTTCAAGTTGAACTAACTACTCCATCATGTCTCAGTCAAGAGCATCATCAGTTGCATCCATGGATTTGTTTTTTTAGGAGGATAGGCTGGAAACCTATACCCTGGAGGAACTGAAGTCAGTTTGTGAAAGCCTCAAAGTTCAAGTTAGAGGCCTCACCAGGAAGTAGGAGCTACAAAAGGCACTGAGGGCCCGGGTAGCAGCCAGAAATGCCAGTGGACATTCTGAGGATCCATCTGGGGAGACCGTGGAGCCAAGTCCAAGGGAATATGTGCTAGGGTGCAGGAGTTGCTGCGGGGGAGGTACCCTCTGGGCCAGGCAGCAATGGTGGTTTAAAGGGCCTGACTCCAGAGAAGCTAGAAGACAGGAGAGAAGACAGGAGACATCAGATAGAGTTGGACAGGCTAAAAATGGAGGCGAGGAAGATGGTCTTAGATCATGAGCTCAGAGTAAAGGAGCTTAATCAAATGAGTAGATCCAGCAGTGATGGTGGCAGCAATACCTCAGTGCACTCAGATAAGATAGACCACATCCCCAGGAATGTAGGAAGGGAATACAAGAAGGGAGATGATATTCAGAGGTGGTTTCAGGGATATGAGGCATCTATCCACATGGACGGGGTCCCTGAGAAGAAGTGAGGAGCAGGATTGTGAACCACTTCACAGAGGAGGGGAGGGACACTTTGTTATCTGTGGGTAACGAGTACAACCTCACCTCATGAAGGAGGCCCTTCTCACCACGTATGGTCTCACTCCTGACAAGTATAGGGATCAGGGTAGGGGAAGTAAGAAAACTGACTCACTGTCCTGTTTAGAATGTGTGAATTCTTTTTGCATGGCACTGGATGGTTGGGTGAAGGGCAGTAATGTCACATATCTTCAGGGGCTGTACAACTTAATTGCAGGGGAGCACTTGTCGAGTCTGTGTTTTGCAGAGCTGCGACAGCACTTAACTGATAGTAAGCAGACTGCCCCCAGGAAGCTTGCTATGGAGTCAGACCACTGGATTAGTTCCAGCGTCCACAATATGAAGTATGGGAGGGACTCCATCAAAGGTGGGTAGGGTCTCCAGCAACAGAGTGGAGGGGAGGGAACAATGGTAAACAAAAGGAGTTCTCCAGAGGGCCCCAAACTAGTATCCAGGGTAAAAATCCGCCCCCTCCCAGGAGATAAGAAACCATGGCCCATATTTAAGGGAAAATAACAGTGCGCAATACTGCGCCAAAATTGGCAGCATTGGGCTCTGTTATTTTCACAACGCAGGGATGCGCCGTATTTAATTGAATACAGCGCACCCCTGTGTTGCCCCCTGCGCCAGTGCTAAATTTGCAGGCAAGCGCCAACGCAGCCACCCTTGCGCCATGGTGCAAGGATGGCTACATTGAGGGGGAGATTGTTTTTGAGCAGGAAGGGACACATTCCTACACAAAAACAATCTTTCAAGACGATTTGCTCTTTCTATGTGTGCTGCAGAATGCAGCACACATAGAAAGAGCAAAAAACAAGGAGAAATAAAAGTATTTCTCCTCGTTGCGCCCTGCTAATGGCACCCCTGGCGTGGTGTTAGATTTTAGAGCTGCCTCAGGTTTATGAATACTCGTAAATGTGGGGCAAAATGCCATGGGTGTTGCTGTGGCCCAACCACTCAACACCCATTGCACGCCTCTACCACGCAAAGTGCTGCGTATGAAGGGGCCATATGTACAAGGTGGCTTAATGCCACCTTGTAAATATGGTGCAGGGCATAGTGCCAATGGAGCGTCACAAAAAGTGGGGTGAGTAGGGGATACCTGAGCTGGGTATCTCATTTATCCAGACTAGAGTGAGGGTTCCTACTTGGACAGGCTGCCTAGAGACCCCATTTCTAACAGTACGCTTTTGAGGCTGGATTTTTTGCATAAGTGTGCATCATAAGTACATAAATCAAACAAATTAAAATGGATATAGATAAAGGTGCTGATGAACATGTGATTATATTCTTCACAAGTTTTTCAGGTTAATAGGTTAGATTATTTTACTGCACTGACTAACATTAAATTAAATACACACTTCTGTATGTATGAGCTTCGTAAGTAAGAGTTATTGTTAAACATCTTATCTTTCTCAAATCAAAGAACTTGGAAAGATTTGAATTTGTAACATCGAGATAACCGTTTTTGTCAGCAATGGCCAGTCAGCTTGCAGAGCTATCCTGTTCTGACAATACCGTCAGTAAATCAAGATGAAAATAATGCTGTTGTCTAATGCACTACATGGGCTGAAGCATGATGGTCTGTTACTGGCATGGTACAAAACCTAGTGCTTGCTTAACGCACCATCAGGCTTAAAGTACATTTCTTTAACCCAATATTTTTCTGAGTTGTTGCTTTATTTTTATTATTAACTCCAACAGGGGTTATTTTTGTAAATTATATGTAGGCAATAATATTTCTGTTAAAAGCTATTTTGGTTACAGAATTATGGCATCTCACCCTGGTCTATATCTTTTCCTTCCTCTCCCCCACACCAGTTTAACACACAAAACAATGTGCCATGTTCTATTCTCAGACCTAATATGGGATAACCTGTGATCTCTGAAATTGTTAGATGTCAAGTCGCAGCGTCGGTCTCTCTTTGTTGCCTCCGACAGTTATGGACATCAGTGGCTCAAAACAGTAATGTCTCTCAATGGCCACGGCTGCCCTTCAGTGATCCAAGACAGTAAAAAGCATCAATATACCCAGAGTGTAATGAGCATCAATGTCCCCTTGCAGTAATGAGCGCCAATGGCCCTAGACAATAAAATGTGTTAATGCCTTCAGGCAGTGCACACATCAAGTGCAAATGATCATTCAAAAGTAGTTCCAAAAGTAGTTCAATTCTCAAACACCTGATATTCCCAATGCCCACTAATACTGTCTAAATGCTACTTCGTTTCCATATGTTACTTTACTATTATATTGTTAAATGCTACATAGTTGCCATTACTTCTACCCAAAGGTCTATCGGTTGGAAATTCCTGCCTATACAAATTAAACACCCATGTTATAATAAATGGCTGACTTTAGATGTGGATCAGCACTTGAGACCAGCTTTTGAACATAACACTCAGTAACTAATACTTATGTATATGTGATCTTTCACAAGAACATTTTCTTGTTGGTGGCACAGCCAAGAATTACCCTCCATGCCTTGATGATTGTCCAGCCCATTAATGTGGAATAAACAAGGGCATTTCTTTAAAAACCTGAGCACCGCATTATTGTGCCAGCTTATCTCACTGCATTCTAATGGTCTGTCACGTGAACATGCTCTCTCACCACAGTCTAAGGGTCTCACTTCTACTCTCTTAACTAATTCACATGATCTATTCCAAGCATGCCATGTCTTAGTGGAATCCTGTGGTCTATAATGTGTCTTTGCTCTCACAACACAGTCTGGGACTTCACTGGTACACCCATCAGCAGAATCTGGGGATCCCTTTCTTTACCTCACCATGCTTGAGTTTGGTGGTCTGTCAGTGTGGACACTCTTTTAGCAAAGGGTTGGTAACCCCTCATCAACTCTGTCAGTACTTTTGTCATCCCTGTGTCTGCACTCACTATCAGTACTGCCTGCAATTCCCTGCATCTGCACTCACTAAATTTCATTTTTGTCAGTTGAGGTTGGACAAGTTTCACTCTGTTCATTGATTTTATCCCAGATGTGTCTTCATTCCTGCGTGAGGGCAGCCATCCATCATTCATAGGCATGGATCCCACCCTTTCCTCATTCGTCATGCAGTTGGAGTGGATGCAAGCATGTGTGATTTAGTGCCTTGTCTTCAGTAATTGTAAGTGTTATAATGGTAATCTTGTGTTATTTTATGGTACTAAGACCCCTTGTCACACTAGCCTCCCCCACGGTGACACTTCTGGTCCTAGCTGCAGACCTTTAGAAGTGGAGCTGCTGTATTTGTTCCTCGTGTAACTGTTCCAAAAGACTAGCAGGGTTCTTGCTCCCTTGCAAAATGAATCCAAATATTCAAGTCAAGGGCAAGGGAAGAAATATGTGCTTACAGTAAAGGCAGTTATGGGCTGTATGGCGTTAAAACTGGCCCTATCTTCATGCCCTTAACCTTAATGCCACAAACAAGGATTGATATGCGAACAATGAATGTTAAAATGTGTGTAATGTGTGTCAGCCATTTAGGGGCATATTTATACTCTGTTTGCGCCGAATTTACGAGAAACAAAATTGACGCAAATTCGGCGCAAACCTAACACCATATTTATACTTTGACGCCCGACCCCGTGAACGTCAAAATTCAGCAGTGTGCGTCATTTTCTGGATGCGGGAAACCGCCTTGCTTTAATGACATGCAAGGTAGGCGTTCCCGTCCAAAAAATGACTTTAAGGCCTGTGCGCCTTATTTATATTCCCGCGTCATTTTGACGCGCAGGAGGGGACGGGCCTTAAAAAATGGCGCACAGCCTGATTTGTGCCGTTTTTTAATGCCTGGGTCAGGGCAGGTGTTAAGGGACCTGTGGGCTCATTTCCATGGTCTCTGACCATGGATGCAGTCCACAGGTGCCCTTCTCTGCCCCCAGGGACACCCCTTGCCACCCTCGCCCACCCCTGGAGGACACTCATGGATGGGGGGGACCCATCCCAGGTAAGTACAGGTAAGTTGAGGTAAGTACTTTTTTTTTTAAAGTGGCATAGGAGGGCCTAGCTTGGGCCCCCCTTCATGTCACTGTGCCCAATGACCATGCCCAGGGGACAGAAGTCCCTTAGGCGTGGCCATTTGGCAGGGGGGCATGACTCCTGTCTTTCCTAAGACAGGAGTCGTTTCAATGGGGGTTGTGCATCAAAAAATGGTGCAAGTCCGGTTAGAGCCATGATTTTTTACTCTAATCTGACTTGCACCATTTTTTGACGCACAACGCCCATTCTTCCCTACGCCTGCGCTGCCCGGTTAGAGTAATTTTTTTTTTTCTCTAACAAGCCCGCAGCGCCGGCTAAAGTCAATCCATAAATAAGGCACCCGCCTGGTGCGTTGGAATGGCGTTAGCCGGCAGTGAATTTTTTTATGCAAACCAGCGCCGTCACTGGTTTGCGTCAAAAAGTATAAATGTGGGCCTTAGTTCCTTTTATTTCACATGTTTTAGGTAAAGTTCCATTCCCCAATTGAGATAGGTGTTTCATCATGCTGTGTTCCTGTGCATTGTATTACTCTTGCATAGTGCATACTTTGACTAGTACCAGGTGTTTATGAGGGGCTTTGATTGAGAACACTGGTGCTGAGGCTGAAGGCAAAGCAAAGTACCGGACAGTGGGTTAGTCTCTCTACAGAGCACACAGAACAACGGTTATGTATTCCAGCTGCAACTGAAATTCAATATAAATGTATTTGAAGGGGTGCGTAGAGATCAAAATATTTAGAAGGCAAAAGCAAAATGTAATAGAGTGCTTAAATGTGAACGAGTGCAGTGTTTTTTGGGTGGTAAAATGAGGGAGGTGCGAGGGAGTGCATTCGGGGGAGAGGGAAAAGAGGGTGCTGAAGAGGAATGAGAGGAGGTTGAAAATGTGCAGATGGATGAGATGTGAAGAGAAAAAGGACATACATAGCTAACGTGGATCACAAATAACTGAAGGCCATGCTCCTTACATAGGCCTCAACGATATTTAATTCACAATCTCACAATTTCAGAATTTAAAACATTCCCAATGTTCATTATTTATAACCAATCATAGTTGTTACTCATTTATTTATCTTAAACTCTTTTATTTTAAGCTAACAACCACTGACAAAGTCAATAGTACTGACAGGTTTTAGGTGTATGTCAGTTGTTGTGTTATATTTCAGGATGCAGTAACATCTTGGAGAGAAACCAAAACACAGGCTGGATGGCACACTATGGGAATCACAGAAATGTATTTTACATGGTCCCTTTCAAACAGCCTCCACTTTTTTCATCCCACTTAAAGACCTGTCTGCAATTAGTTCTGTATGACTGATTGCAGCCAGCAGCTGTGGGTGCTTCCCAATGCCTGGTTTTCTTCCAAGTTGATGCTGCATGCCGTGCAAAATACTGGGAGCCTGGTACGAGCTGGTCTCGTTCTCGGCCACGGTTCCCGTGTGCCGGGGACGAGACCAGCTGATCCTGCACCCATCCCATGGGGTGAGCTCTTCCCTGTCACAGGCACCTGGCCCACCTACACAAGTGAGGTATAATTTTTATCTGTAGATTAAAGGCAACCATTTTTATAGGGAGACCTGGGGAAATGCTGGTTTGAATGAAGCTTGTGGCTCCCCTCAGATTCCAGAACTTTGCAGCACTGAAATGTGAGGAAAAAGTTTTTTTTTTTTGCTACATTTTGTGGTTTGCTAAGGATTCTGGGTAACAGAACCTGGTGAGAGCCCCTCAAGTCACCTCATTCTGAATTTCCCTAGGTGTCTAGTTTTAAAAAATGTCCAAGTTTGCTAGGTTTTCTTAGGTGCCAGCTGAGCTAGAGGCCAAATCCACAGCTAGGCACTTTGCAAAAAAACGGTCAGTTTTCTTTGTGTAAATGTGATGTGCCCATGTTGTGTTTTCGGGCATTTTGGGGCATTTCCTGTCATGGGTACTAGGCCACAAGTGAGGTACCACTTTTATCGGGAGACTTGGGGGAATGCTGGGTGGAAGGAAATATGTGGCTCCTTTCAGATTCCAGAACTTTCTATCACCAAATTGTGAGCAAAAAGAGGTTTCTTTTGCCACATTTTGAGGTTTGCTAAGGATTCTGGGTAACAGAACCTGTTGAGAGCCCCACAGGTTACCTCATCCTGGATACCTCTAGGTATCTAGATTTGAAAAATGTTCAGGTTTGCTAGGTTTTTGTGTGGCTGAGCTAGAGGCCAAAATCCACAGCTAGGTAATTTCCAAAAAACACGTCAGATTTCAATGTAAAAATGTGATGTGTCCATGATGCGTTTCCTGTTGTGGGCATTAGGCCTACCCGCACAAGACACAGAATAGCAGAACAAGTTATTGCCCCTTGACTTTCTCTAAATTTTTTCATTTCAAATGTAAGACAGTGTGTAAAAAAGACATCTATGTGAGAACTGCCCTGTAATTCACATGCTACTATGGGGATCCCAGAACTCAGAGATGTGCAAATAACCACTGCTTCTCAACACCTTATTTTCTGCCCATTTTGGAAATACAAAGTATACAATGAAAACCCATTGCAAGGGGTAGCGCCTTTATTGGCTCTGTGTACCTATGGTTCTATGAACCTGCAAGTCCTATATATTCCTGCAACCAGAAGAGTCCAGCAGACGTAACTGTCAGTGCTTGAAATGGAAAAAATAAAGTGCCGGTACTCTGTGCCAGAGTACCTGCTTGTTTCCGAGAAGTGCCGGTACTCTCCAATTAAAAGTATTACGTTTTTCCTGAGATGTGCCGGTACTCACCCTCTCAAAATAAAAAAGTGCCGGTACTCAGTACCAGACAGTACCGGCCCATTTAAAGCACTGGTAACTGTATATTGCTTTTGAAAATCTGACATTGCAGGAAAAAGTTACAGAGTAAAACGTGGAGAAAAATTGCTATTTTCACCTCAATTTCAATCCTTTTTTTTATTTCAGCTGTTATTTTCTGTAGGAAGATCTTGTAGGATCTACACAAATGCCCCATTGCCGAATTCAGAATGTTGCCTACTTTTCAGAAATGTTTAGCTTTTCTGGGATCCAGAATTGGTTTCACACCCATTTGTGTCACTAACTGGAAGGAGGCTGAAAGCACACAAAATATAGTAAAAATGGGGTATGTACCAGTAAAATGCCAAAATTGGGTTGAAAAATTTGGTTTTCTGATTTAAGGCTTCCTGTTCCTGAAAGCAGGGAATATGGTTATTTTAGCACTGCAAACCCTTTGTTGGTGCCATTTGAGGGAAAAAACCACAAGCTTTCTTCTGCAGCCCTTTTTCCCATTTTTTTTTTAAATGAAATGTTTGCTTTATTTTGGCTAATTTCTTGGTGTCCTACAAGGGAACCCATAAACTCTGGGCACCTCTAGGATCCCTAGAATGTTGGAAACAAATGACGCAAAATTTGCATGGGTAGCTTATGTGGACAAAAAGTTATGAGGGCCTAAGCGCGAACTGCCCCAAATAGCCAAAAAAAGGCCTGGCACCTGAGGGGGGAAAAGGCCTCTGGTCCACGGCACCTGAGGGGTTAGGATTGCTCCCTTCACTGGCTAAATAAAAGTGATACCCAACTTTTACATCCCACCACTTTCCAATGTTACCAGCTGCCACTGTACGACTGGCTTTTTGGTGCTACCTCGTTAATTGATCTACATCATGACAGATCTGAAAGTTCACTTTCTATATACTTTACCTGGGCTCTGCGTGGCTGAAGTTAATAAGTTTACCCTGCTGAAGCCAAAGTGATTGGCATCAGCTGTCAAGCAAGGGTGCCGTGGGCTTAGCGCAAGCAAGGACATATTCTCTTCTCCGTGATAAAACTCCATCCACAAATTGGGGCTTGGTGACCCCCCTCACACTCCTGTGCCTCGGTGACACTTTGCAAGCTCCGCTACAAATTGGCACTGCCAGTGCTTAATTAAGGTGAAAATGAGACAGACAAAACAGAAAACCGTCCACCCAAAATCTCGTTGGAAAGCCACAGCGCCATTTTCGCTCACGGTGGCTGATTTTATAAAGCACATTCAGGGCGTTGCTCAGTGCTGCTTAATTAAATAAACTGACTCACACAGTCAGCTACATTTGTTAGAGAGGTGGCAGCCTGGAGCTTGACGCCTTGGAGGAGCTCCCAGTGAACAGGGGAAACATGTCAGCTGCTGGAAAAGTAAGCAAAATCCATTCATATCTATGGAGGGTGTGCTTTGAAGTGGGAAATCTCACAGAGAACGTGTTTAATTTAGAAAGAAGTTTACTTTATGCATGAGATAGTTATATACTGCAAACGATAACATTTTCGCTTCCCAAATGACATGGACTTCAATTAGGAGTCGCCAGGTGTTGCGGATCCCACCCGAGGCGTGCGCGTTTGAGTCCCTTGAAATCGCTCTTGCCGCGCCCAGTTCAAGTTCCATGCGGCTCGAAGTACTGTTCCGGTAGCCCCTCAGCATCAAATAGGCGCGAGCGAAGGGCTACAAGGGTTCACACCTTTTATGTCGCAAGATGGTAAAACGCCCCTTAATAATTTCCGCTATCATTAGAACTTTGGTGAAATAGGGTCAATGCTAAATAAAAATAGAGTGTTCCGTAGACTCGTCATTAGGGGAGGCATATATACAGCATGTGAGGGGAAGTTAGAAATACAGATCCTGCAGGACGATAATTAGATATTTGAGGGTTGCGCATTTCCTCCATATCAAATAAAATGTAACTGCAGCCCTTAGTGCACATTTTTAGTAAGACGTGATAGATGTTGCTTTGTTCATTTTGAATACGTTATCAATAAACACCAATACCACCGATAAAATACCAAAATGCAAAATAAAAAAGGTTTTCCTTTTCGATTACTAAATTAGTCATTAGAATTGCTATAACTAGTCGAGAAAATGGAACGTTCATAATTTTCTTACCAAACTTTGACATAAGAAGTGAGTGAAATATCGGAAAAAGCATTACAACACACAAAGGTCCAGAGAGGAAAGGGGGAGTTTGGGCAAGCTATTGGCCTTGTAAATTCATAACTGGACTTTTCTTGTAACATAAATTGGTCAACCCTGCTTCATAATTTTGTTTTTTTCCTGCCGTATAATTCCAGTGGCCCTTCATACAACTAAAGCATTTCCATATACTTCCTTCCTCTATCTTCAGGCAAAAAAGAAAATGTTGCCATTTAGCATCCTAATTTAAATCCGCCATGCTAATTCCCATAAAATACCACTTTCACCACCGCACCATCAGAGTTGCTGACTGGCTAACACAATTTCCACAAAAAAAAGACATAATACAGCCACAAAGGAGAAATAAACTGGAAGGGTCACCCAAACATATCAAGAGTGTTCAAACAGTCTTAGTGTAATAAGGATGCTAAATTGGCCTTAATAAGGGTCATAATTGCAATAAGGAGAGATTAATAAAATATATAATTATCATGTAAACTCAATTAAAACCTTTATCAGAAATAATCTTTTGGCATTAGACTGTAATGCTCAGAATAGCCCCTAGAGGACACCACAATGAAAATAGCATTTGCAAGAATCATGGTTAAGTAACTATATAGTTAGCTCCTAGAGAAAATAACCACACAAAAAGAAAATGTCAGTAATGCACTCTAACCATATATTTAGCCCCTAGAAGGCATAGCACATTACACATTTTAGGGCTAACAGGCCAACTACAATGAAATTACAAATAAGGCCCTTGGAAAACAAACTACTCCCAGCTGTAAAACAAAAGTTCTCCCCGTGAGAGCGCTTAAACAGACACTCAATGGTGGCAGTGGTTATTATTTTGGGGTCCACAGTAGCGTAGTATGGGGACACAGATATGATGTAGCCAGAAAGAGCACGTTGTTGTGAACGTTTTGATGGTGGTCCCATTGTCCTAGGACCACCACAGGTTGAGTTATGAGCAAAAATGTTTTCTAAAAGAAATGGCCTGCAAAGCATTATGGGGCAAGTTTCCCGAATGCAGTGAATATTGAAGCATCAGCTCTCCCGCTATGTCGGAGAGGATTTTCTGTGTTTTTTACCTAAAGAATTTAATAATTACAAGTGTGTTTGTGAAAGCTCTGGAGTGTAAAGGGGAGAGCCAAAAGAAATTACTCTGATTAGGTAACAGTGTGAACAATGTGACCAGTGCTTCAATACTGCCAATGGAGTTCGCAATAGGGTTGTGCGTTGTTCTCGCTCTGAGCGCCATGGCGCATGAAGGACCGAGACAAAAGAAAAAAAATTGTTTGTCCAGGATGAAGTATATGTGCAATCATGCAATATTCCATATAACAGGGTCAGTCTGGAAGGCGGTAACAAAACCGCCCCAAGGTTGGACAAACATAAAGCATTTATAGATGACATCAAGGGATTTTTGAAAGGCAAGACCACGAAAGAGTTAAAGTGATGGGCATGACATGGGCGTGGTTAAAAGCCGACAGAATACTTACAACAGGTCGAGAAGCGCTTGCACGCTTGACCTAAAAACTGTAGACTCTGATCACTGATCAAAAACACTTGTTCTCATATTATGCACTGGCTAGGTTCCTAAAACACAGCTCGGTAAAAGGTTATGTGGACTAATTCAATGTTCACAAATGCTGATAAACTACATTCTGATTAAACAGGTAACATCTACAAGTTTTGACTAGATTCATAAAATGACGGAATATCATGGATGCACTGTTAAAACACAAATTCAACTAATATATTAAGCTGTTTATTGCCCATGTGATTTACAAAACTTTGATTTTTTGTATTGATAGTTCCAGGGTGGACATTGTTTTATATGGTCTTAACAGAGGAATTCATTGAGAGTGTTGGTGTGTTATTGATAAACATGACATCTCATCTTGTTTTTCTGGTTTTATCATTAATGATCATGATGTAATGTTTTAATTAATTGTGAAAATACATTATAAAGATGAAGGGATAGTGCAAAACGTGATTCCCCACAATGGTAGATTCCTTGCAAAGGTTATCTGATGATGTTTGAGATTATGATTTCTGTAGTCAAGTGTTAAGATGGTAAAAACAAGGTGCAGCTTTGCCCACTCCAAGTGTTGAAATGAAAAAATAGCTAAACAGTGCAGTCCCAGATTGCTCACCATAATTTGCCTCTTCCTGCTGCATAATTTTGTAAAACCTGCCACCTAATTCGGCCCGTCTTTGCTGCATAATTCTACTTGCTCTGGCAAGGAGCACTACAATCCACAATACAGTGTACTTTTTAGTATTAGGCCACAAGCACATTACTGAGAATTCTCAATGAGTTCACAATGAAATTTCATTGCATTCAGTGATCTAAGGAATGTAATCCATAATTTATAATAATTTTATTTCACGGTACTTTATACTCACAGGCCAACTGTTTTCAGAAAATGTCAGATAGTGTGATGACGCCACATGTACTGTTTGAGAAGCCTGTGCCAAAGGGATGGCAATCACTTTACAAATGCACTACTGCACACAGCACCCCATCCCCACACCACTTTTGAATTTTCATCTTATGTGTAGAATACAATCAATACAAAGCAACTGTCTGGAAAACAAATTGAAACTCCACCAAACAAACAAAAAACACAAGAAACGAAGCAAAGGAGACTGTCCTAAGTAAATCATACAAACTTAAAGCTGTTGTGCCAGAAAACCACCGACTTGTCAGAAATGTTGAAGAATGTCATGATCAAGCCCATCTGGTCAGGATAGCCTAAAACATAATTTTCTAGCGTCATAAAGTTGATAAAACTAGAATCTATTTTCTTTTATCTAGTGCGCACGCCAGGGCAAGTCTCCTGACATGAAGCCTGCAGGGCAGGAATGCATAATGGATTGCAACCTTCAACACTGCTTGTGTGTTTCAGAGGGGGCTGGGCAAGTGTCCAACGATCTATTGCTTTCACTAATCATAGTGCACACTGGGTTTACTACATCCTTTTTAGGGCAACACCCTCCCCCGCAGGCATGAGATGTGCCTTTATCTATCAGTTTGCAGTCAACCACTGCCAGGGATCCAGAGGAAAAGCAAAATGAGTCAGAGATATTGGTGTTGTAAACTCCTAGCTGGACTTTTCTTGCTACATAATTTGAACATGGCAGTGTCTAGCTAAATGAAAAACACCTAAGAAAGGAGGGAATGTTAGCAATAAGCAACATACTTAAACATAGCAGCGTGGGCATTTTTTGCAGTAAGAATCAGTAGGAGACATGGCAAGGTTGCTTTCCGCCAAATACCGCACTGGAGAGGCATACAGTGGAAAATAACGCTTGCACAGCTTTCTCAACCAGAAAATGAAAAGCAGAACATTAGTTGACATAAGTGAGCTGATTCAAAGCGCCATGAGCATGAGCACCAAGGAGAGACGCAAAAGGAAAAAGAAGTTCGCTTACAGTCAAACATATCAGCAGTCATGCAATTATCCATGTAACGGAGCAGTCTGCCAGGCGGCAACAAAACCTCCCCATACAAACAAACATAAAGCATTTACCAATGATATTAAAGGATTTTTGAAAGGCAAGCCCACAAATGAGTGACAGTGATGGGCTTGAGGTGGGCGTGGTTAAAAGCCCTCAATACTTACAAAAGGTCAAAGTAAAAAAAAAATAAGAAAAATAGGAAACAACCCTGCCGCATAATTTGGTCCAGTCTGCCACATAATTCCAATGGCCCTGCATGTAACTAAAGCACTTCAATTTACGTTCTTCCTCTATCTGCAGCGATAAATGAAAATATTGCCATTATTTATTATATTTATTTATACATACAGCTAGGAAAATCATTAGGAATATTTTTCTCACCCTCTAGAACCACGGGGAGTTCGTCCAGCTGTCCTTTTCTGCCTGCCATAGTCGAATGGCACAACCTCCCACCCTTAGAAGAGGACCCAAATACCCATCAGAATTCCCATGCCGGGTTCAAGGGGTATACCTCAGAGCCCTCCTGACTAACACCATGCACTCACTTACTCTTGTTTTTCTGAGAAAGGATGGGCAAAGTAATACAGTATCATTTCAGTGCCAATACATAAATAAACAAGGAGTAGGGTACAGACCGGGACCCAAGCACCTACCTTTTTGCGACCACCAACACACCTCGGAAAAGATAAACCCAGCCACAGGGAAATGAAAAGAAATAAAAACGAGCTTGCACTCTTAGATAAATGAAAACAAGCATTGGTAAATGCATTAGGTTTCGCCTGTGTGATTAACCTGTTCTGTGTTGGGGACGTAATGGTTACGTCCGCCGGCACAGTGCTCCTGTGCTGAGGACATAACCATTATGTCCTGGCACATGAGCCAGCGCTCCCTCCATGGGCTTCCCTCCCACCCCCACAGGGCAGGGATGGAAGGTGAAGCCCTACCCCTTCCACCCATGACCCCCCCCCCCCCCAGTGACGTCTGATGACGTCAGCGCACGGTCACGCGCTAACCTCATCAGAGGCCACCTCCCATCGTGCTGGAAGCTCAGCTTCCAGTGCGATCGGAAGAAAAATGCAAAGCATTTCTCTTCCGATCATGTGATGGGGGCCTGAGAGGTTTCAAAGAGAAGGAAAGGAATTTCCTTCCCTTTGAAGTCTCTCAGAGCATTTCAGCAGCCAGATCGTGAAGTGATCTGGCTGATGAAATGCCCACTAGACACTAGGGATTATTTTCAAAAACGAAAATGGCATAAGGGGAGCGACCCCTTGGGAAAGGGATGCTCCCCAGTGGGGCAATTTTTTTCAAGGCCTTTTCTGCCCCCCTGGGGGAAGATCGGCCTATTGTTATTAGGCCGATCTGCCCCGGAGGGGGCAGAAACCTCTAGGCGGCAGGGATAATTTTTCTTTTTTTTTCTCTTTTTTCCCCTTTTTTTAGAGGTGAGGAGCGACCCCTTAGGCAAGGGTCACTCCCCTAGGGGGCAAATTATATTTAGGCCATTTCTACCCCCCTTGGGGGCAGATCAGCCCATTTTTACTAGGCCAATCTGCCCTCGAGGGGGGCAGAAACCATTAGGCACCATGGATTTTTTTTGTTTTACCGATGGGGAGCGACCCCTTAGGCAAGGGTCGCTCCCCTGGGGGTCAAATTGTATTTAGGCCATTGGTGCCCCACTTGGGGTCAGATCGGCCTATTTTTATCAGGCCAATCTGCCCCCAAAGGGGGCACAAACCCCTAGACACCAGGGATATATTTTTGTTTATGTTTACTTTTGTTTTTTATATATGGGGAGAGACCCATTAGGCAAGGGTCGCTCCCCTGGGGGGCAAATTGTATTTAGACTATTTCTGTCAGCCTTGGGGGCAGATCAGCCTATTTTTGTTGGGCCAATCTGCCCCCAAGGGGGGCAGAAACCACTAGACACTAGGGATCTTAATTTTTACGTCAATGTCACGCAAGAGGAGCGACCCCTTAGGCAAGGGTCGTTCCCCTGGGGGGACCAATTTATTTTAGGCCATTTGGCCATTAGGCCTTGGCAACAGATCGTCCTCAAAATAAGAGGATGGGGGTATGGCCATACCCCCCACCCCAAATAAATGGGGCCAAAGTTGTTCTGCCCACCAGTGGCCCCGGGGGTCAGAAAGTCTACTAGATGCCAGGGAATAGTGGGGTGGTGGTTACCAACCTTTATGGGCCTGGTTATGCCCCCACCCCAACTGAAGGGGGTAACAATCTTTCAGCTCTCCCTCTGCACACTAAAACATCTTGTCCCACGACAAGCAAGAGGACATTTGATTATTTTGGGTTTTGGTTTTACATTTGGGCCATGAGAGCTTGGCTAACTCTCAAAATCGTCCCACTTGGAATGGTGAGGGCTGCACTTTTTGGACTTTGGGATGCTGCCATGTAGAAAAATCCACAAGACCTAGACACATCTGAAAACTAAACATCTGGGTGATTCCAGGGTGGTGTGCTTCACATGCACCCGGCACCATTTTCTTACCCACAATGCCCTGCAAACCTCCAACTTTGCAGGAAATCACAGATTTTCCCCACATTTATGTGATGGAACCTTCCGGAATCTGCAGGAATCCACCAAATTCCTACCACCCAGCATTGTCTCATCTATACCGATAAAAATTCTGCTGCACTTGTCAGCCTAAAAATGTTTTTTCTCAAACTGCCCTCTTGGACCCGCTTTGGTTCCCCCTCAATTTCAACATGTTTTTGGCTCTTCCCTGTCACAAGCAGTTGGTCCACCTACACAAGTGAGGTATAATTTTTACTGGGAGACAGAGGGGAACGTTGGGTGGTAGGAAATTTGTCCCGATGCACACAGAAATGTGGGAAAAACATGATTTTTTAGCTAAATTTGAGGTTTGCTGAGGATTTTAGGTAAGAAAAAATTGGGGGATCCACGCAAGTCACACGTCCCTGGACTCCTTTGGGTGTCTAGATTTCAGAAATGGCGGGGGTTTGTAGGTTCCCCTAGATGGCTGCTGAGCCCAAGACCAACAATGCAGGTGCCCCCCCTACAAAAACAGGTTGTTTTGTATTTGATAATTTTGATGTGTCCAGATAGTGTTTTGGGGCATTTCCTGTTGCGGGCAGTAGGCCTACCCACAAGAGTGAGGTACCATTATTATTGAGAGTCCTGGGGGAATGCTGGGTGGAAGGAAATTTGTGGCTCCTCTCAAATTCCAGAGCTTTCTGTCACCGAAATGTGAGGGAAAAGTGTTGTTTTAGCCAAATTTTGAGGTTTGCAAAGGATTCTGGGTAAAAAAAAACTGGTGGGAGCCCCACAAGTCACCCTATGTTAGATTCCCCTATGTGTCTAGTTTTAAAAAATGCGCAGGTTTGGTAGTTTTCCCTAGGTGGTGGCTGAGCTACAGGCCAAAATCTACAGCTAGGCACTTTGCAAGAAACACGTTAGATTTCAATGTAAATATGTGATGTGTCCATGTTGCGTTTCCTGTCACGACCATTAGGCCTACCCGCGCAAGTGAGGTACCATTTTTATCAGGAGAATTGGGGGAACACAGAGTAGCAAAACAAGTGTTATTGCCCCTTGTCTTTCTCGACATTTTTTCCTTCCAAATGTAAGTCAGTGTGTAAAAAATACATCTATTTGAGAAATGCCCTGTAATTCACATGCTAGTATGGGCATCCTGTAATTCAGAGATGTGCAAATAGCCACTGCTTCGCAACACCTTATCTTGTGCCCATTTTGGAAATACAAAGGTTTTCTTGATACCTATTTCTCACTTTTTTATATTTCACCAAGTTAATTGCTGTATTCCCGGTATACAATGAAAACCTGTTGCAAGGTGCAGCTGCTTTATTGGCTCTGGGTACCTAGAGTTCTTGATGAACCTACAAGCCCTGTATATCCCCACAACCAGAAGAGTCTAGCAGATGTAACTGTACATTGCTTTTGGAAATAAGACATTGCAGGAAAATGTTACAGAGTAAAACGTGGAGAAAAATGGCTGTTTTTTTTCACCTCAATTTCAATATTTTTTTATTTGAGCTGTTATTTTCTGTAGGAAACCCTTGTAGGGTCTACACAAATTACCCCTTGCTGAATTCAAAATTGTGTCTACTGTTCAGAAATGTTTAGCTTTCTGGGATCCAGCATTGGTTTCACACCCATTTCTGTCACTAGCCTGAAGGAGGCTCAAAGCACAAAAAATAGTAAAAATGGGGTATGTCCCAGTAAGATGCCAATATTGTGTTGAAAAATTAGTTTTTCTGATTCAAGTCTGCCTGTTTGTGAAAGCTGGGAAGATGGTGATTTTAGCACGGTAAACCCTTTGTTGATGCCATTTTCTGGGAAAAAAAACAAAAGCCTTCTTTTGCAGCCCTTTTTTCCAATTTGTTTTTAAAAAAACTACATTTTTTGCCATATTTTGGCTAATTTCCTGGTTTCTTTCAGGGGAACCCACAAACTCTGGGTCCCCCTAGAATCCCTAGGATGTTGGAAAAAAAGGACGCAAATTTGGTGTGGATAGCTTTTGTGGACAAAACGTTATGAGGACCTAAGCGCGATCTGCCCTAAATAGCCAAAAAAAGGCTTGGCACAGGAGAGGAATAGGCCTGGCAGCGAAGAGGTTAACAACAAGCTATTTTGGGTTGTGAATTGTAGTTTGGTGAGTAGTAGTGTAATTTAAGTTATTGTAAGTTTTTTTTTAAATGTGAGTTTTGTTTTCTAAGAAAGACAATATAATATATTGCTATTGTTTTTATTAGAAAGTGTAGAGATTAGTTAAATGTTGTAGTACTATGACAAAAATATGTATACCTTATATCTAAGTTTGAAATTGGTGCTGCTATAGGGAAAATCTGTAAAAGTTGGATGGAAATCCAAGCAAAGTCAGTGTAAGCACTGTTTTTGTAAATTCGAAAAACTAAAATTGGAAAGTTATATTGAAATGTATTCTTTGGTTATTTTATATTGATGAGAAAAACAAACGGATATTGGATCCAAGGAGTAAATGGAAAAGAATGTGAAACCTTTTCCTGAAAATATATGACAGGGTTTGAAAACTGTTTTCAGAAATGCCTGTTTTTTTTCTTTCCCACACAACAAAGGACATGACCTGCCACATTAACCCTGGCTTAATGTTTAGTACCCCTGCAGTAGGAGACTTTTGTGGAGTAGGAGTGGGAAAAAAAAGTTGTTATTTCGTAGGAAATGCAGCATTGTACTTAAAGCACTGCAAAGGTTTTTGGGGGTTATTACAACTTTGGAGGAGGTGTTAATCCGTCCCAAATGTGACGGATATACCACCAGCCGTATTACGAGTTCCATAGGATATAATGGACTCGTAATACGGCTGGTGGTATATCCGTCACTTTACCGTCACTTTTGGGACGGATTAACACCTCCTCCAAAGTTGTAATAACCGCCTATGTTTGTAAGCAGAGAGCCAGGAACTATATGTAGATTTAGGGTGGATCACAGGGACATCTAAGGGCCCTTCGGCACTGGGACCTGTGTTACATCTGTTTAAAAAGTGCCCACTTCACAGCTCAGTTCGTAAATCTTTTCTAATATAAAAGTTAAATGTCCATTTTCATGAAGCTTCAAGTGATTCTATTAATTAAGGCTAAAAGACATTCTGGGTTCCCTTTATATATGCAGATTAACCTGTTGTGCACATTTAGACTTCCTTTAGGCAAGCAGTCGCTGTGGGATACAAAAGTATTTGCCTGTGTGTTACAATATGGCTGTCTCTTCAATGTGAAGAGATGTTATGTTTTCTGAACGCCAACAGCATTTCCACAGTGACCGACTTGCGAACAGTGTGTAGTACTGTAAATAAACATATGCTATAGTGGCACCAACAGGAATTTACTGCCTGAAACTTAGATAAGACAGAAGTACATGTTTGAAGAAGCGTTTGTGTTAAATCCAAATAGCAAACATACAGTTTTATAAAATAAATTTGATGAGTTAAGATAATTTAACTTCGAAGACAATGTGAAATTTGCCTGGACTCAGTCACTATTAGTTGCTGTAATAATCTACAATTATTACAAATATCTTTTTATTGTGAAAAAACAGTGGTTGCCTCTCAAACATCCACCCACTTATATTCACCAAACAAATATTTCTAGTGCAAGGCCAGAATTGTCTGCAAACAGCAGAGCGTAAATCTGACCTTGGCACACACAGTCTAAGCAGTGACTGAACCCTTCGGTAATCAGGCAGCGCTGCCGAGGGGCTCTGCAAAAATGTATGTTTTTAACAAGAGAGACAAGAGTTAAATCCTAATTCAAGCAGTGGAGTGCGCAATACAATATAACCAGAGAGCCAAGCATCACACTTTATAAACATGTATTAATAAAAGCACTGCAAAAATATATGTTTGTAACCAGAGAGCCAGGAATTCTATGTCAGGACCGGAGGCTTCGGATTATGCTTATCTCTTATCTTTACTGCAACACACAGCAGCCTATAACAGTAAAGAAAACATGAAACTATATTTCCCATCATTACCAGCCTCATAATGACCCTCCAATCAGGTAGCATAACCACTTATAAAGTCCGAAGCAAGCAAAGTCCATCCTCTTTCTCTGCTGCTTCGCACCAGAGATAAGTGCCTCAATATTACTGTTATTATTTTTGTGTGATTTCATGCCTTTTTTGTTGGTTTTAGGAAGTGCAGCTATTGCCTTCATGCGCTAATCCTGTTAATGACGGCTCGATTTGGCGGTTTACCGCTTTGTTCTTTAAAAACGATCCGCAATCATTTTTTCCGACCGTCTTGCTGGTGAGGGGCCTCAGGGAAGCAGGGCCTCAAAGGGTTAGTCCCTTTTCTATGCCGACGATCGCGCATGCGCAAACCAAGAAAATATTGTTTTTCTAAAGTGCGATCGTCGGAAAGAGGGTTTCACTGCTCTGCTGACTCCTCGCTTCCCTCACACACCCAGAGGGGCTGTAATAATATTGAAAGAGCGCTGCTCTAGGGGAATAAGTGCCAGGCCTCTCAGTAGCTTATTGACTGCCCTAAATTATTTTTTCGCAAAGTGGATAATTTCGTTTTTTCACCGGCAAATAAGGTCTGTTGACCTTCTGGGCACTGGGGTTCCCCCCCCTCATTGGTAGGTGGCAGATGATTTGGTGCAGGCTCGGGGAACCCCACCCCTAAGGAGGTCGAAATAAATGAACCTGGCTGGTCTGATTCAGACCCCTTTGAGCATACCATTAATGCGGTATTAAATGATCATGAATATGGCCCCTTTTTTGATCAGGGCTCTGTTCACACGCCACAGTCTACACGCAATTCTTCAGACTCCTCCTCTACTTCCGACTCAGAGGATAAGTCCTCCTCAGACAAACCTAAAGGTAAACGCAAATGCAAAAAGTGCCACTTGGATCATTCTGATCCCTCTTCCCCTCTGGTGAATAATCAGCTCTTCGACCCGGACAATATCATCCATCCAAAATCAACTGAATGGACCCCCTGCCCTGAAGTGGCAGCCTATGTTCAATCCAGACTCAGAAAGAGTTTTGAGAAAGACATTCGTAGTATTCTGAGATCAGAATGCCCTCGACCAGCCCTCGAGGGAAAAGTAGAAGAAACTCCAGAATTGGATCCACATATGATTATTTTTTTTTTAACCATCTCCAGAGAGCCCAAGAAGGGTATTGCTAGAGCTTGGCGGGGTTGCCAAGATAAGCTTTTGGACATCTCAGGTCCCCTTACTAAAATCCGTATTTGGCTATCCAGGCAAAAGAGTCGCAGGAACCCATGGATCCTGACACCCTGCTGGAATGGGCACGAACTGTTCAATGTCTACCGAACGCAGGAAGTTGTTCCTTCTCTGCATTGACCCCAAACTGTCAGAGCTGGCCTCAGCGGACGCTGGACCAGTGGCTAAAGGACTTTTGTTTGGTGATAAGTTTGTAAAAGATCTTGCCAAATACGTTGCTACCTTTACAGTGCTAGAGAAAGACCAGACTTCCATTTAAAAAGTGTTTAACAGTGTCCTTTTGCATAGGGCCGGGCGTTTCAGGGGTTGCTCTTCAGGCCGTTTCTCTTCACAGACCTCCCTCCCTTACCAAAGAAACCATGGGGACTCCAATTATCCATCCAACCCCAACTTTTATCCCAACAGAAACCGTGGCTACATGGGTCGTCACCCCATAGGACCTCGCAGAGGAGGTTATTATGGACAAAATACCTCTCAAACAGGTGAGTCTAATTCCCCACTCAGAAGTTGTTTTGGGGAGGGGCAGAGTGAGTCAGTTTATGCAAAATTGGTTGTTGATTACTCAAGACACCTGGGTGCTAGGTGCCATTTCGGGCTACCATCTAGAGTTCTATCCGAACCCCTATAATCTGAAATTTCCCCCTCTACTTTTTTCCCAACAAGAGATGTTTTTTATAGATCAAGAGTTAAAAGCGCTGTTACACAAAGGCGCTATTGTAGAATCGTGCCCGCATCCAAGAGGCTTCATCAGCACAATTTTTCTGGTTCAGAAGAAAGGGGGAGGGTCCCGCTTAGTCCTCAATCTGAAACAGTTCAACTCTTGGATAATATATCGACACTTCAAGATGAAAGGTATTCATCTTCTCAGGGACCTGTTACAAGAGGGAGACTGGTTGGTCCGTCTAGACCTCAAAGACGCGTATTTGACCATTCCGATATTTGCCCCACATCGCAGATTTCTTCAATTCTTTTGGCAAAATCGTTGCTACGAATTCTCGGCCCTTCCTTTCGGCCTTTCGTCAGCGCCATGGTGCTTCACGAAAGTAATGCGTCTGGTGGTGCAATGGCTGCAAGAAAAAGGAGTTTGTTTGATTCTTTATCTAGACGACATCCTAATTAGGGCCCAGGAAGAGCGCCTCGCTCATCTCCGTCTTTCATGGGCGATGCAGCTTCTTCAAGGTCTCGGTTTCATTATAAGCATAGAGAAGTCTCAACCTATCCCAGTTCAGAACATCGAATTCTTAGGTTTCAGGACAGATTCTGTGGCAGCTCTTTTGAAACTGCCCTTGACCAAGAGGCTTGCTATAAAGAAAGAATTGAGGAAAGCCTTGTTAGCTTCTTCGATTTCATTGAGGATACTTGCCCGTCTGGTGGGCCTCCTAGCATCGTCTATTCAGGCCATCTTTCCAGGCCCTCTTCACTATCGTGCAATTCAAAAGCTGAAGATCCTTCACCTTGGGAGGGGTTTGACTTACCCTGAATTGATTGTACTCTCCCACGAAGCTCAAACAGAGCTACAATGGTGGCTGAATCATATGGACGCTTGGAATGGCAGAGCGATTTTTGATCGGTTCCAGAAGTGGTCATAGAATCAGATGCCAGCAGATGGGGCTGGGGTGCCAGATGTGGGCAGATAGAAACAGGGGGTCGTTGGTCTCCAGAGGAACTCAAACTCCACATCAATTGCCTAGAACTCCTAGCGGGTTCTTTCGCAGTGAAGACATTGTCCCCTTTCAAATTGAAATGCTGTATTCTCCTGGAGATGGACAATATTTCAGGGGTTCGATATATATCAATAAACTGGGGGGAACTCGTTCCAAGATGTTAGCAGAGATTGCTAAGGATTTTTGGCACTTTTGCGTAGCTCACCAGATTGCGGTGTCAGCGGAATATTTTCCAGGGAGAGTGAATTTAGTGGCAGACTGGAACTCCAGGTATCTGAGGGATGCCAGCGATTGTCAAATTCACTGCAGAATATTTCAGTTTCTGAATCGTCTCTGGGGTCCGTGCAAGATAGATCTTTTTGCATTCCACCTGAATACTCACCTCCCACTCTTTTTCAGTTGGAGACCAGATCCGAATGCCTTCAGCTCGGATGCGTTTCTCCAGAATTGGGAGGGGGATCTACACTTTGCATTTCCTCCATTCCCTATGATTCAACGTGTTCTATCGGAAACCATTTGACAGAAAGCAGAACTGATTCTGGTAACCCCATATTGGAAAGCACAATCGTGGTTTCCGATAGCTCTGAGCTTGTGCTGCGCTGCCCCGGTTTGAATCCTCCCGTCTTGGGACCTCTTATTAGATCCACTGGGGAAACCTCATCCCCTGATCTTAGAGAACTAGTTGGTACTCATAGCTTGGAGAGTTTCGGGGAATCCTCTCAAGGTCCGGGAATTTCAGAGAACTCTAGATTTTTGTCTTGCCCAATCCTTGGCGCCTAGTACGCATAAATGATATGCTTCCGCCTGGAGGAGATGGTTGGATTGGTGCTATCAAAGGAAAGTGGATCCCATGGGGGCCCCAGTGCAAATGATAGCAAACCTCTTGTCTCACGTGGCGGCTCAGGGTCTGGCATACAGAACAGTGAATAATTTTAGATCAGCCATTTCAGCTAAACACCCTCATGTGGAGGTAAACCAGTAGGAAAACATCCATTAAGTTGTAAAATGTTGCACGGTGTTCATATGCTTCGCCCACCTCTTCTGAAATATTCATGTCTTTGGGATGTAAATGTTATTTTGAATTTTTTGATGGCTTGGCCAGCTAACGAGGGCCTTTCAAGGAAACAATTATCAGCGAAATTGACTATGTTGCTTTGTTTAATCTCATGCAGGGGAGTTTCAGATGTCAAAGCATTGGATATTGCAGGTAGAGTGTTTACTCCTTCTGGAGTTTCCTTTCGCATTTCTAAGCGTACGAAATCAAACTCGAAATGTATTAGCTATCCAGCTTTCAGGGATAATTCCAAACTTTGTGTGGTAAATTGTTTGAAATCATATGAAGATGTTACTAAAGAATTAAGAAGAGATGTGCACGGACAATTGTTAATTTCTTTGCAAAAACCTTTTGGGCCAGTCTCTTCAGCTACTCTTGCGAGATGGGTCAGAGGATTGTTGCAGGAAGCTGGCATAGATGTTTCCATTTTTGGAGCTCATTCTGTTAGAGGAGCTTTGGCATCTAAAGCGTTTAATGCAGGATCCAGATTGGAGGATATAATGACAGCAGCTGATTGGTCATCAGACTCCACATTTAAGTTATTCTATCATAAACCAATTGTTGATGTCATTTCTAATGTGATCGCTCAGCTTTGAAGTAGCATAATCCCAAGCCGCCGGTCCTGACATAGAATCCAAAATTTTGTAGCTTACGTGACAATAATTTTCAATTCTATTAAGGACACAGAGGCGAGGATTATCCCACTCAAGAAGGTTGTTTATTAACATCTGAGAATCAGTTTTTTCCCACCCTGTATGAAGTTTATGATGTATTTCAGTCATTTGCAATCTTATGTTCAAATGCATTCAAGTCTTGATTCTGTTTGAGATGTTACAGTGTTCTTTCTTCCCTTAGATGAGAAATCTACCTGATGGAAATTGATGCTTTCTGGGAAGTTTTGAAGATTCCCTGATGTTTTCTGCACTGTTGTGCTTTTCGCTCTGGGTTCCAGTTGAGAATTTGTTACTGATGGACTCAGTTTTTCAAGGATAATGGTTCAGTTATCTGGTTAAGAACGTACAAAGAAAGAGGACGGACTTTGCTTGCTTCGGACTTTATAAGTGGTTCTGCTGCCTGATTGGAGGGTCATTACGAGGCTGGTAATGATGGGAAATGTAGTTTCATGTTTTCCTTACTGTTATAGTCTGCTGTGTGTTGCAGTAAAGATAAGAGATAAGCATAATCCTCGCCTCTGTGTCGTTAATAGAATTGAAAATTCTTGTTGCGTAAGCTAGAAATTTTTTGACTCAATCCTAAATCAAGCAGTGCAGTGCACTCTCGATTTAACCAGAGAGCCAAGCTTCTTACTTTAGAAACATGTATTACTGAAAGCACTTTAAAAATGTACGTTTGTAACCACAGAGCCAGGAATTAAATGCTGATTCAAGTAGTGGAGTGAGTGCTTGGTCGGAGCATAACATTTTCCCAGGCATACCCGGTCTAAGCAGCCACTGAACCCTTCAGTAATTAAGCAGTGCTGCAGAGGGTCACTGCAAAAATGTATGTTTGTAACTAAATAGACAGGAATTAAATTGTGAATAAAGCAGTGAAGTGCACGCTCGATTAGAGCATAAAACTGACCCAGGCACACCCGGTTTAAGCACTGACTGAGCCCTTCGGTAATCCGGCAGCGCTGCGGAGGGCTGCTGGAAAAATGTATGTTTGTAACCAAAGAGCCAGGAATTAAATCCTAATTCAAGCAGCGGAGTGCGTGCTCAATCGCAGTGTAAAACTGACCTAGGCACACTCGGTCTAGACAACGATTGAGCCCTTCAGTAATCAGGCAGCGCTGCAGAGGGGCCCTGCAAAAATGTATGTTTGTAACCAAAGAGGCAGGAATGAAATCCTACCTGTGGAGTGCACGCTCGATTTAACCATGGCAGCCACGCATGCAGATAAAAGTATGACAAAGCAGTACAGTATAATTTTAGTGGCAATACGTACAAGGTACAAACCGGGACCCAAACACCACCCCTGAAGAAAAGTGACACAAACTTTTTTGCGATCACCGTCATGCCTGGGAAAAGAAAAACTCCACCACGGGGAAATGAAAAGAAATAAAAAAAGAGTTTGCTCTCTGAGTGCCATGGCAGCCACATGTGCAGACAAAAGAAAACAATAAAAAGAAATAAAAATGAGTTTGCTCTCTGAGCTCCATTACAGCCATGTGTGCAGACAAAAGTAAAAAAGTAGTTTGTCCACGCTGAACTAAAGCGGCAATCATGCAATTATCCCTGTAACAGGGTCAGTGTCCAAGGCGGGACAAATGTAAAGCATCTACTAATGGCATCAAGTGATTTTTGAAAGCCCATTAATGAATGAAAGTGATGGGCGTGAGGTGGGCATGGGTAAAAGCCCACACTTCTTACAACAGGTCAAAGCACTTTCACGCTCCACCTGAAAAGAAAACCTATAGCAATAGTATATCATTTTGGTTAAAACAATGTTATTTTTATATTAATAGTAAGAGATGTTTTGCCCATTATTATAGTAATTCAAACACTGTTGTTACTGTCCTTTCCTCTTTTATCAGACCTGTACATTGTAGGGGATTATGGTGTCATTTGCAATAGATACAGTTTACCTTAAATTAGGTGGCCACACTACTAATCTTTGAGTATCTACAGATACAATGTAAGTACTCAGCTTACCAGCAACCCAAAAGAACAACTGCATACAACTTTCCCACCTTTGAGAAGTGGAACTTTTTATCAAGAACTTTGCAAAGGTTGCAAAAAAGCTTGGCTTCAGATGTAGTGCAACATCATTTTGCTGGCTTGAAAAGGTTGCCAAGTTGGTTTACGCTACAGATAAAGAAGAGAGTCATCAGTCCCCTCCAAGTCCTATTATGTGCTATTGTGTTAACGGTGCTACAACTCTGCACACAGCTTACTATGGCACAAAACCAAAGGCCACACCACCTAAAGCTCCTGGGATTTCCTTATTCAGTCTTTTAGTAAGTAGGATTTTCTAAAATGATGCGTAAAGCAAAATGCTTTTTTAAGGGTAAATCAGCTTTACTAGTAAACAACAATAGTTAACATAGAATGACAATGCTGAATATAATCAAAGATAAATTGTAAGCATACAATATACGAGTAAGAGGAGAAAGCTGTTTAACATTTTGAAGAGTAACAGATGATAAACAAGGGAGACGGAGGGGAGAGAAAGGGAAATTAAGAGTAAGTCCTAAGCTTATCCTTTAATCATGAAAAATAAAAGAAGCAATATATAAACCGAATAACACTCCTTATTCTTCAGAAACATTAACAAAGAGATAGAGAACTTATGGCAGCCTAACATTTTAGATTAAATATAATAATTACACTTATGAACAGCAGTGTTCAAAAAAGTAGCTAACGGTAACCAATATATGTCCCTATTAACAGTAGGGCAATATAGTGGAATAAAGGTAGTATTATCTAATCTATGATAATGGCAAATATGATAGCGCCACTCTTTATAAGATATGTTAGATGAAGATTTCAAATTACGGGTAATTTGTTGAAAAGCTAACGCCAATAACTTACAATTATGAAAGTGTGAACTAATATCTTCAGGCAAGCTACCCAGAAAAAGTGGCATTGGGGTAAATGGGATTGTATATGGAAAATTGAGGAGATTTGGGACCAAATCTTTTCCCAAGACACAGCAGTAGGTGGGCAATGAAATAATTGATGCATGAGATCACCATTAGAGTGATCACATTGCCATCACTTGGACGTTGAGGTTGGAGAGAATTTAGCAATGATAGAGGAGCTAAAGTAAAGTCTGTGGTACAAAAAGAACAATGCTTGCACAGTGGAGACCGTTCTGGATATCTTATGAATCCTATACCATATTTTATTCCAAAAGGGGATGCTCCAGGTTCAGCCCAAATCCAATTTCCATTAGAGTTCCACCTTAGTTTTAGAATGTGGCAAAATAGGAGAGCGAAGACATTTATTAATGGGTGCCACTCTCGGGAAAGAAGTAAGAATAGAGTACAGCAAGGAGTGTGGCGGTGTAGACGATGTAGTAGTAGGTCGGGAATAAAGAACATCTAGAAGAGTATTTACAAGAAGAATATATTTAAGTAAAAAACAATTAGGTCAATTCAATAAATACTGGAATTTCAAGAAGGAAAGAGGAGTAGCATTATGAATTAAATCTCTGACCAGCAGTACACCTTTTTGTCTCTAAGCTTTCCAAAATATGGATTTGTTGTTAAGGGTAATGTACTTATTATACCAGAGAGACGAGTGTCGGAAAGAGTCCTGAGTTGTAATTTGTGATTGAAAGTAAGGGTTTAAAAGGTTACAAATATGTGTAAGAAGTGGAGAAGATGTGACCTAAGTATTAGAGATAAAAGAATAAGACTTGTCTGGGAGAAAACAGAAAAAGAGAAACGTATTGAATATCTAACCATAGTGGAGTAAATGAAGATCTTAATAAAGAAAGCCATTGAGAAACTTTTTTTAAATACAATGCTTTATAATTTAATCGGAAATCGGAAAATTAGCAGCTCTCGCCTGCCTAGATTTTCGAAGATGTGAAAAAAAGATTCTAGATTTTTTATTACTCCAAAGAAATTTAGATAATCGTGAGTTCAATTTTATTTTAATATAGCTGGTATATGAATAGGTATCATGGATAAAATATACAAAATGATGGGTAAAATCATTATTTTGATAGAATCAGGATGACCCCTCCATGATAGGTATAAAGGATTCCAGCATGAAAGAAGATTATCCACTTTAAATAAATTATCAGTTGTATTTCCTAGAAGAGAGTCCTTAATGGGAGGAGTAAACCAGATACTCAAATATTTAGACCCATATTTATACTTTTTTAGCGCCGCATTTGCGCTGCTTTTTGATGCAAAAATTGCATAAACGTACAAAATACAATTGTATTTTGCAAGTTTACGCCGCTTATGCGTCAAAAAACAATGCAAATGTGGTGCTAAAAAAGTATAAATATGGGTCTTAATTTTAGAAGTGGTCCAATGCAAACCTGTATTAATAAACAATTGTCAAAAACAAAATTTACTGAGTGGAAGTACTTCAGACTGTCATTCTTACATAAAGTTGGATCTTTGCCCTGTTTATAGATGAAGCAAATATGGATTTCTTGAAATGCACCACTAGCAGATCCAGATTTTGAAAATAATTGCAAGAGTTGTAATAGTTTGAGAAGTAAAATATTAGAGAAATGTAAGAAAAATTCAACCTTTAAGCCATCCGGTTCCGGGGTCTTATGCATCTTCAGGGATTGAAGCACTCTAAGAATTTCTTATGAGGAAATATCAGTTTCTAGAGGAGAGATGTCTACTAGCCCCTGATTAGGAATCTTAAATTACTCAAAGTAAGCTTCTATCTGAGATGTGTGGGCTGGTGACTAAGGAGTGTTATCTTTAAAGACTGAGGCCCTCATTACAACCCTGGAGGTAAATCCTGCTTTCCACCGTGCTGAAGACCACCAGCATACCGTTGCGGCGGTGGAATTCCGCTACAGGTATTACGACACACATCTCGGAATCCGCCACAATACAGACACCGACACAAGTCCGCCACACCAAAGGTCAGTGATAAACTGGCGATACCAAAACCCACACCGTCAAGCCAACAGGAATACGTCCACAGTATCACAACCCACAAATCAACGTGGCTGTCATTCAACCGCGGTAATCCATTGGCGGTACACACCGCCGCGCTCAAAACACACACACACTTACAAAACACAACTACATTGGACAATTAGGAATACACACACCTGATACACATACACACACCACACCCACACACTCACACCACCATAAAACACACACCCACATTACCCACAACCCCTTACAACTTAAACATTGGAAAAAGGCCAGAGAGAGAGATTAGCAAACACAACACCAGCATCCACAGACACACAACACCATCACTTGTGCAACATCCACGCACCTCAAACAACACACACCAACACATCCCCCCACACATCACAACAGACAGCACCTCACACATCACCCACACCACATCATGGCACCTCAAAGACACCCCAGGTTTTCAGAGGAGGAGCTCCGAGTCATGGTGGAGGAAATCATCTGGGTAGAACCACAGCTTTTCGGATCACAGGTGCAGCACACCTCCATTGCGATGAAGATGGAGCTATGGCCGAGAATCGTCGACTTGGGGACAGCATCCAAGAACACGGGATGACATCAGGAAGAGGTGGAACGACCTATCGGGGAAGGTGCGTTTCGTGGTTTCAAGACACCAGTTTGCTGTACAGAGGACTGGTGGTGGACCACCACCTCCTCCCCCACAACTAACAACATGGAAGGCACAAGTCTTGGCAATACTGCATCCTGAGGGCCTCGCAGGAGTAGCAGGAGGACTGGACTCTGGTAAGTCAAATCTTTACTACCATATCCCTGACATCCCACCTGCATGCCATCACATACCCCCACCCTTACCCTCACTCCCATCACTCCATCATCTCACATATGTCCCACTATCACAACCCACACATCTCAATACCAAGGTCCTGCATGCAACACCTATGCATGGACCACCATCACCAAAGCACGTCCAGTACAGATACCCACACAGACCCCGAATCAACTATCACAAAAGGGCAAACACAATGATGCAAGCACAGGTGTAGACGGTACCTCACCCAATGCGCAAAATGTCACACACAGACACTAAAACTATACATTTACACCTCAACAGGACCCATACCCAACGTCACTGGACAGGAGGTGCCAGACATATCCAGTCACCCCACAGAAGAGGCCCACAGTGATGACAGCAGCTCTGCCCTCCTGGATCAAGATGACCAGCCCGGCCCATCAGGGACCTTTGGACAGTCGGTTCCCTGACACAGTCCAAAACCACCACTGAACCTCCCCCCTCAGGAAACACCACCACAACACCCACCCAGCAGGCCCATCCCTCTGTCCCCAGGGCATCTCAATCAGCAGTGTGTCCACCACTACAGGGAACCCAGGCAAACCCACCAACCCCAAAAAATCAGGGACCTGGGGACAGTGGCAGTGGGCACACGGTTCTGGGGACAGAGGCACAGGATAACTGGGAAGCTGGGAGGACTGCTGTTTGACAGGGGAAGACATAATGGGAGTTTACCACCATTCCCAGGAGACCATGAGCACGGTACTGGCCAAGTTTCAGAAGACCCAGCGGCTGCAGGAGGAACAGTACCTGGGGATCAGGGAGGACTTGAAGTCCATAAACACCACCCTGGTCACCATTGCAGGGGTTCTGGCAGACCTTGTCAACACCATGAGGGACACAGTGGCACACCAACGGGCCCCTGACACTAGCCTGGACAACAAACAGCCCTCCACCCCACTAGTGGACAGGAGGCACCGCCACAGGACCAACAGGCCACCAGCACCCCACCCCCTGCAGAAGGAGAACCACCCCGCAAACGGTCCCTGAGATCCAGGATCAAGACAGAGAACATTGCCAAGACCCCAGCCAGGAAATAAGACCCTCCTGAATGTCACCCTTCTGTTCCACCTTAAACTGCCATTGCTCCACTTTCTATGCCCCATTGGACAATGCACCTGTGAGACCAAGAGACTGGACTCTGCCATGGACATTCCTCCACCATCACCCCAGCCCATTTCACAACCCTCTCCACTTATGAGCACAAAAATAAACACCCTTGAATCACCAAAGAATCTGGAGTCAGTCTGTGCTTTCACAAATGTGTAATTGCAAAATCTCTGGAATATAGCAATGTCAATGTACTTGTCCACATACCAATGTTACACAGCTGTAGGCCAGGAGTAAACATAGCAGAGTGCACAAATTGGGACCCAGATCTGTGAAATGGAAAGCCAAAGTGACAAGTCAGGGTCCATAAACAGAGGTAAAAAGGCAGACTTATGCTAGGTCCTGCAATAGTATGAGATGTGGGAAGCAGTTCCATCTTCTTACCTGTGTCTGACTGGAAGTATTGCATGATGATGTTGTTTCAGTTGTCTACATGTTCTTCTTCTGCCTCCTCTTCTTCACTGTCCACAGGCTCCACAGCTGCCACAATACCACCATCAGGCCCATCCTCTTGCAGAAAAGGCACCTGCCGTCGCAAAGCCAGGTTGTGTAACATACAGCAGGCCACGATGATCTGGCACATCTTCTTCGGTGAGTAGTATAGGGATCCCCCTGTCAGATGTAGGCACCGGAATCGGGCCTTTAGGAGGCCGAAGGTGCGCTCTATTATCCGCCTAGTTCGCCCATGTGCCTCATTGTAGCGTTCCTCTGCCCTTGCCTGGGATTCCTTACTGGGGTCAGTAGCCATGACAGGTTGGGGTAACCAGAGTCATCTGCAAATATCGAAGGACAACTGTTAGACATCCTCCAAACATTAGGGAATCTCCCATACCCAGACAGCAAATGAAACTGTGTGGGGACTTTAGGCTCTCCTACTAGCCACACACATTGCCTCTGGAGTTGCCCCCTCACATAAGGGATGCTGCTCTTCCTCAAAATGTAAGCTTCATGCACTGAGCCAGGATACTTGGCATTCACATGGGAGATGTACTGGTCTGCCAAACACACCATCTCGACATTTATAGAATGGTAGCTTTTCCGGTTTCTGTACACCTGTTCATTCCTGCGGGGGGGGACAAATGCCACATGTGTACCATCAGTGGCAGCAGTGATGTTGGGGATATGTCCCAGGGCATAGAAGTCACCTTTCACTGCGGGCAAATCCTCCACTTGAGGGAAAACAATGTAGCTGCACATGTGTTTCAGCAGGGCAGACAACACTATGGACAACACGTTAGAGAACATTGACTGAGACATCCCGGATGCCATGGCTACTGTTGTTTGAAAAGACCCACTGGCCTGGAAATGGAGTACAGAAAGGACCTGCACTAGAGGGGGTATCCCTGTGGGATGGCGGATAGCTGACATCAGGTCAGGCTCCAACTGGGCACACAGTTCCTGGATTGTTGCACAATCAAGTCTGTAAGTGATAATTATGTGTCTGTCTTCCATTGTCGACCAGTCCACCAGGGGTCTGTACACCGGAGGATGCCGCAATCTCATCACCTGCCCCAGCCGACATGCCCTATGGAGGAGAACGGTGAGCAGAGGGTCATACAACACTTAGGTATCACAAGATTGTTTAGCCAAAACGTTAAATTTTCTCTATGTGCCTTTGTCTGTCCGTATTCCTGGGCTAAATATGTGTGACGCAGTTATTTGGCCTGCCATGTGGCCCCCTGAAATGGCTGCTGCCTGACCTGTAAGGTGGGACAAGGGGAAATGAGGTAACTGCGCTGGCGTTGTACACCGTCGCAGTAGGCGGTCGAAGACCGCGGCGCAATTCAGCATTGGTTATCATTGGGCCCTATGGGTTCCAGTAACTAATGACGATGTAGACCAGCAGTAATGGTACGCACCGCCGCGGATGTGAGCGCCATTTTCTATCAGTTCCCACACTTGATACCTGACCTTCAACAGGAGAGGACCTACACTGTAAGTGCCACTGTTACCTGTGTCTGGAAGCGACAATGGCTACAGTGTCTGGGGAAAGGGCCACTGCCTTCACTTCAGAGGAGTTGGAGAAACTGGTGGATGGGGTCCTCCCCCAGTACACGCAACTGAACGGTACTCCAAACAAACACGCGAGTACACTGTGAGCATGGTGGATGGCACATGATTGTATGGAGTGTCGTGGATGGAAGAGGGAGGGGGGTGACAGGCCAGCATGTGAGGATGGTGTGTGTATGTATGTCTGGGCCAGGGTGGTAGGTTTGTGGTCAATGTGTGAGAAGAACTGTACAGGAGAGTAACCTCCATTCTAACTTAACTTTTCCTCTAGGTCAGCGCCCACCAGAAGAAGGGTATTTGGCGTGCCTTCGCCAAGGGAGTGCAGATCCTGGGGGTCTACCATAGACAGAGCAGCCCCTGCCGGAAAAGATGGGAGGACCTGCGCCGCTGGAGAAAGAAGACGGCGGAGGCCCAGCTGGGGATGGCCTCCCAACGTGGAAGGGGTGCCCATCGCACTATGACCCCCCTGATGTACCGGATACTGATGGTGGCATATCCGGAGTTGGATGGGCATTGAGGGCATCACAGCAGCCACAAGGGGGTGAGTACACTCTCATTCAGCTGACTCTGCGCGCTTGACGAGGTGTCTGGGTGGGGGTGGTGGGCTGTGGGTTCCCCTAGGCCAAGTCAGACACGCAAAGGTAGATCTATTGATTTGCAGGCTCATTCCCACTCCATCCCCGAAGGTGGTATTTGCCCTCTACACCTAGACAGGCTCCCATGGATTCCAGCTGTGCATGAAATGGGTCTAGACAGAGTCCCCCTTGGGCATGTTCTTTTCCCCTGCACTGTTCGTGCATGGCTTAGTACATAGGGCTGCTCCCTGTGTGTTGTGTCCGCCAACGGTAGTGGTGTTGAATGCATTAACCATGTGTCTCTTCTGTCTCCCCCCCCCTTTTTGTTTTGTCACCCTGTTCTTGCATGCATTAGCATCATCTGGCAGAGGAGTAGTGGCATGGGAGCAGGAGGAAGCTGCATCCCACATGGCCTTGCAGGGTGAAGTAACGGAGTCGGAAGGCACCAGTAGGACGGAGGGCGAAGGGAGCTCCACGACGGGGACACGAGCATACATCAGTGACAGCGACTCCTCTTCTGATGGGAGCTCCCTTGCGGTGGCGGACACCTCTTTGCCCACCGCATCAACAGGTACAGCTGCCACCCCCCCTACCAGCACCGCCCTCCCAGCAGCCCCTCAGCGTGTTTCCCGTGCCCTCTCACCCAGGAGGGTGGGCATCTTCTTCGCCCCAGGCACCTCAGGCCCTGCCCCAGTCAGCCCTGCTGCCGTCAGTGAGGAGGCTATTGACCACCTGAGACACCTCACTGTTGGGCAATCTACCATTTTGAAAGCCATCCAGGGTGTTGAGAGGTATTTGCTGCAAACAAATGCATACCTGGAGGGCATTCATTCTGGCCAGGCGGCCCAACAGAGAGCATTTCAGGCTCTGGCCTCAGCATTGATGGCAGCCATTGTCCCCGTGTCCAGCCTCCCCCCTCCAACTTCCTCCACCCAGACCCAATCCCCTGTACCTCAGCCTAACCCAAGCACACCATCAGACCAGCATGCACACTCATCAACACACAAGAGTGGATATGGCAAACATAAGCACCACACATCCCACAGGCACTCACACATGCACCATCCCCATGCAGACACACCAACATCCACTGCCTCCACTATGGCCCCCTCCTCCACGTCCTCCTCCTCCCTCACTGTCTCGTCTCCACTCACACCTGCATGCACTACATCCTCAGCCACTACTTCCATCACCAGCACGCCCATCACCACACACTGCTCACGTACAATCACCACACCCACTACAATTCACACATCCCCTGTGTCCTCTCCCAGTGTGTCTGTGAGCCCTCCTCCCAAACTACACAAATGCAGGCACACACCCACCCAATAGCCATCCACCTCACAACAGCCCCCGGCCCATGCATCTTCACCCAAAATCAACAAACATACACCTCCTACAACCACTACCTCTTCCTCCACTCCCAAACCCCCTCCATCTTCCCGTCCCAGTGTGTCTAAGAAACTCTTCCTTGCAAACTTTGACATCTTCCCTAAACCTCCCCCCGTCCTTCCCCTAGGGCCAGGCTGTCCAGGTCCCAGCACAGCACCTCAGCCACCAAATCCTCAAGAACAGTCGTCCCCGCAACTCCGGTCTCAACGCGGGCACCACCCATCAGGGCTGCCAGTGTGCCACCTAGCGAGGCCAAGGAGCAGGCCACTCCGCCACCTGCAAGGTGAAGAAGGTGCCCACATGCTGGAGGGAGAAGCCGCAGCTTCCAGCAAGCAAGGGCTCCTCCAAGCCAAAAGGGGACAGTGGCAAGGCACCAGCAGCGACCTCAAAGGTGGGGAAGGGGCACAAGCCAAAGAGCAGGTCAGGACAGTGCACCCCTTCTGTCAACCAGAACATCAACCTGTACGGCGGTGGACACCGCCACCTGCACCACCACCAGCACCGCCACCTGCACGTCTGCAGCCTCAGCAACAGTCCCCAGCATCATCCCCAGTGGGCAGCCTTCCGAGGAGACGTCCTGCTGTGTCCCTCAACAGGTGCAGACACATGCACCACCGCCAGCACCTCCACCCCAGACACCGCCGCAAGCCCCACCACCAGCCCCACGACGTGATACGACAGTGCCACCACAGCTGGCATGGCAATCATCCCCAGTGGGAAGCCGTCCGAGGCAGCAGGAGACGTCCTGGACCCTGCCCAGCGTACATGAGGCATGACTCCCAGCACTGTTTGTACCTGCAGGTGGCAGGCAAAGTCGCAGCAGGGTGAAGTGTGTCTGTGCCTCCATGGAGTATCATGTTACCTGTTCCCAGGCAATCTCATGGCACACACACCCAGGTGAGGGAATGGGACCTGCCACACTGCATATGAAGCACTCTAGGCACAAAGCCCCCCCCAAAACAAGTGGAGATTGACATCCACTACCTCTGTCCTTGGCAGGATGAAGCACTCTGGGCACAAAGCCCCCTCCAGAACCAGTGGAGATGGACATCCACTACCTTAGTCCTTGGCAGATTGACATCCACTACCTCAGTCCTTGGCAGGATGAAACACAATGGGCACAAAGCCCCCTCCAGAACTGGTGGAGATTGACATCCACTACCTCAGTCCTTGGCAGGATGAATCACTCTGGGCACAAAGCCCCCTCCAGAACCAGTGGAGACTGTTATCTACTTGAGAGACTGTGGCTTTGCACTCCCCAGGATACAGCAGTGGGCAAACCACCCACTGGAAAGACTTGTGAGACTGTGGCTTTGCACTCCCCAGGATACAGCAGTGGGCAAACCACCCATTGGAAAGCCTTGTGAGACTGTGGCTTTGCACTCCCCAGGATACAGCAGTGGGCAAACCACCCACTGGAAAGACTTGAGAGACTGTGGCTTTGCACTCCCCAGGATACAGCAGTGGGCAAACCACCCACTGGAAAGACTTGTGAGACTGTGGCTTTGCACTCCCCAGGATACAGCAGTGGGCAAACCAACCACTGGAAAGACTTGAGAGACTGTGGCTTTGCACTCCCCAGGATACAGCTGTGGGCAAGGAGCCCCCTCTTGGAGCAGTAGCGTTGTTTGTTCATCCGGCTGAGGTTCCCCCCCTCCCACTGAGGTGCCTGTTTATTTTCGATCTGATGCCCCTGCAGTGTTCTCTCCATTTCGAGTCAGGTATCTTGTGTGGGCTTCGCCCATGCATTTTGGGACACTAATCCACGGACAATGATTTATTTTATATCCGGACTTGTGCAGTTGGTGTACATAATCGTATATACTATTTTTGTAATTTGGCCTATCTGATATTTCAATGATTATACTTGTTACAATAATTTCCTTTTGTCCTTGCGTTCTTCCAGGGGGTGACGGGGTGTATATGTAATGTTGCTGCATGTATTTGTGTGTATCGTGTTGTGGGTGAGGGTGGGGGATGGGGGTGTTGCGTGTGTGTGTCACTCTCTTTTCCCTCCCCCCCCTCCCTTATGTGCTAGATGCAATACTCACCGTGGTCGTCGCCAGCGTCTTTCCTGCTCCTGATACAAGAGGAGGTAGACCAGCATGGGCAGGACCTGTAGTTCGGGCTCCATGGCGTCCTGGTTCCTCGTTGGGTGTCGAGAGGTGAGTGGTTTCCCTTCCAAGTCCTGTTTCCGCCGTGCTTTTGATAGCGTTGGTACCACCCCGGAAAAGGTGGCGGATAGGCGTGTTGTAATACAGTGGGCGGAACCTTGTCTTCCGCCTGTCTGTTGGCGGTTACCGCCACGGTGTTTGTTTCTACCGCTGTGGCGGTCTGAGTGTTAAAGTGGCTGTCTATGTTAGCGGTTTCCGCCATGGTCGTGATTCAATTTTGTTTTCCGCTGGACTGTTGGCGGTATTACCGGTGCTTTAACACCGACCGCCAGGGTTGTAATGAGGGCCTGAGTTTTCTGTATCATTTTTTATGGAAGCAAGGGTATGTCTTTTTTTCCGAATCTTTAAATAATTAATGAGGAGTTTTCCATCTTTATTTGAACTTCCATAGTAGCGAGCGCTACTACGAAGTAAAATAGAAGAAGACCTAGCTGTAGATATTTTGTTAAAATTCAGTTTTGCCTGAATAAGGTCTACCAAATCAGCTGCAAAAAATGAAGAAGAATATTGATGTTCTAGACGTTTAATGTTTGCTAAAAGAGATTGATTTTATTTATCATGGAACTTTTTCTTTTTAGAGACAAAGTCAATAATATGCCTACGTGCAGCTGCTTTAAAGGTATGCCACAACAATTGAGGAGAGAAATCCAGACTTGAGTTAACATTAAAGAATTCAACAGTGCACGTATTAAAAGATAAGGAAAAAACAGGATCAAGTAAGAGCGAATCAGTGAATTATTACATCTCCATCTACTAGCTTTGGAACGTACTGGGAGCAAATCAAATTCTGTAATAACAGGGGCATAATCTGATATCACAATGGGTTCAATATTGGAAGTAATAAGGTCTTGGGAAAGCATTTTAGAAATGAACATATGTTCAAATCTAGATAAGGAACCATGCAGTGCAGAGAAAAAATACAATTCCCTGTTAGTAGGATTACACAGTTGCCAGAAGTCCACAAGAAGACTTTGAGTGAGAAATGAACAAAATTCCTTGTGCATTTTATGGGGTATATATGTAACATGAGATTGACAACCAATAAAGGGATCAATTATTTGATTACAATCTCCTCCTAAAATAAAAAAGTTATCATCATATTTCAAACATTTGTTTATTAATTGTCGGCCAGAATAACTAGTCGGCTTGCGTAATCGTCAAGGGTACATCATTAACCTTTAGTGTAACAAATAACCATCTGCCTTCAGAATCAGATTCCTGGGATATAATAATTAGAATAAGTTTCTTATTAGATAGGAGTATCACCCCATTCTTCTTTGCAACAGAGGGAGACACAGAAAAAATGTCCACCCAACCAGGTTTAAGTTTGAGTGCTTCATGTTCAGAAAGATAGGGTTCTTGAAGGAGGACACAGTCAGGATTATATTTAGTTAAATGTGAAACAATTCTCTGTCATTTTATTAGATTAATAAAAACTTTAACATTCCACGAAACAACTTTGAATGGTACAACAAATATCAATGTATAAAAGGATAGGCTTTCTAAAATAAATGCATTAGAAATTGCAAAAATAAATAAGGCTATGGGAAGAGAAATGATGAAAATATCAGAAGAGAAAGAAAAGAAAAAGAGAAAGAAAAAATGAAGAAAGAAGTTCAGAAAGAAAGGACAGTACAGGTCAAGCAATGATGATTGTAAAAACATACCTGATAAGGATGAACAATAAGGTGGGTTTGATGACAGCACAGGGTGAAGACAGCTTAACAAGGGAGCGGAATGCATCAAAAGGCTAATAATATCAAAAAAAGAAGACAATATGGTAGATAACATGAACCTGTAAAGGAAAAAAAAGGTTAATCGGTATCTGGAAAGGACAAGGTATCAAATCAACATAAGAAAAATTATGCAAAATAAGTCAAGGAAACAAAAGTTATGTACCAAACAGGCTGACATTATCAGAAAGTCTTAAGCTACAGTCATTTAGTTTAAGGAGCTGACGTATCCATAGAACTGGTAACATGAAGGCGAAGAAAGTTCCTAAGATCAGCAGGAGATGTGTAGGAAGATGTTTTGTTCTGATAAGTCACTTTGAATAAACAAGGATGGAATAGACCAAAACGAGCTCCTAAAGATCAAAGTTGTGGTCGAAGATCCAAAAATTATTTTCAATTGTCTTCTGTGGCTTTTGAAACATCTTGTGATACAAAGAGTTTGCTTCCCTGCCAGAGAATTTGCTTTTTAGAATTTTCTGCAATAAGAGCATTTAATAAATCAATAAATTCAAGTAAAAAGATAATCAATCATCTGGGTTCAGGTGAGAATGAAGTGTGCTGACGATGTTGTACCAGTCGATGAGTCCTTTGTGTATTCAAGACAGTGGAAGGTGGCTTACCTACTAACTGAGGTACAAAAGAAGCAAAAAATGATACAGAATCCATACCCTAAAGGCCCTCCGGTAGGCCATAAATGCAATGGTTATTTCCCCCATTTCTGTTTTCCAAGTCCTCAGTGTGCTCTTTTAAAGTTGCCACTTCCTTCTCCGAAACAGAAATTTTGGTTGCCTCTTCCTCTACATCACTAATGCGTTGCTCCAATCGTGATACTCTTGTTTTGATTTGGGACCATTTATCATCCAGATTTTGGATCCTAGTGTTGATTTCTTCCACAAATGGATGAAGTGCATGTATTTTGTTCAAAAGAAGTTCAAGGGAAATAGGTGATGGAGATTTAACAGGAGAAGGTGAATCCTGTTTGCCCCTTTTGTGTGAGGATGTAGAAGCATTATGACCAGCTTTGGAAGATGGTGAAGTTGAGGAAGACATCTTTAACACTGAAGAAGTAATGAGGAAAGGGTTGGAGGCTATTTTAAAAAAAAGCAAATGTTTTTTGGTGAAGAATACTACTTGATGAGGAGTTTTATTTATATTTCTTTAATCCGCCCATAAAATATGTATGCTTGCTGGAATAGTCGGAATCACCCTAGGCGTGGAACATTAATAGCACAATAAGAAGACAGCTAAAATGAGTTAGCACATCTATTTAGATGCAAAGATCAGAGAAGAGTCAACAAAAGAGTAGTTTTGAAGAGGTGTGGAGCCCATACTAGTTAATAGGCATTATACTGTTAATCTGATCACAATGGGCATAAAATATTTCATTTAGGATACATGCACAACTGAAAATCAGAACCAACAGTGATAAATTGATATAAATTATTATAAGAATTTCAAACATCCAGGCAAATATGAGCTTTGAAAGACCTCAGTTCCATTATATTGTCCAGTATTTAAAGAAAGCGTAGCAAAACCTCCTCAGGCTATTAGAGGAACAATGTGGGCAAAATATGATGAGCTTGCGTTGAATTCAAAATGGCGGACGCTATGAAGTAAAAATGTATGTGCATGACACAGAATGGCTAATCAGTTTAAGCAGCACTCAGAAAGTATATTTGCGCTCACCATATGTACAAGATCGGATTTAGTTTTTTTTTCCCAGCTTATTGATGGTAAAAGCCTCCTGTGTCGGAAAATGCATCCAACAAAGCACGGGGCTCCCAAGTCAGGCGGTGATCTTGGCTGGCGATCATGCCAACCTCTCAAAGCAAAATGCTTTTTATAATACATTACTCACTACAGGAGACTGGTGACATCTTTATTCACCTGCAATAACAAAAGGACGTAGATGCTCAAAAGTAATAAGGTATTTCTGCTGTCTTGTAGCGCTGGCACATTGTGTGCTGCCTAGCCCAAAGCAGGCACCCTTGCTCCATGTCTAAAGGGTTCCTGCATTATAGGGAGGATAGTTTTTGTGCACGAAGATTTACCTTCCTGCACAAAAACAATGCTTAAAGGCATGTTCCTCTTTCTGGAGGAAGTAACAAGGAGAAGTATAGATATGTCTCCTTCTTATGCCTACTTCAGGGAGGCATTGGTTTTTGAGGCTTTTCCAGGTTTACTAGCTTTCGTAAATTTGGGGATGTACCAAAATGCATGGGTGAATGCATGGGGATTTCCAGGCTCCACTCAAAGAAACCATCCCTAATGCAAAGTAATGCAAGGCAGTGCTCTTTGCTGTCTTGTATTACTTTTTGTGGGAAACATCTGACCTAAAGCTAGGCAAATCAAATTTGAGTGGCTTTGTACATCACAAACAACATTTTGCATTGTGGCTGTGCCAAACAAATGGTGCATCCATGGTGTAGAATGTTAGTAAATCTGATCTAATATTGCTATGGAACACCTCAGTGATGTGCAGTGTACTTAAGGGTGGACTGTAGAGGATACATATTTGCATGTATTGCACTCACAGGAGCACATGCATGACATGCTCTTGCTGTTCTGTAAAATGTCACTTTTGTGCACTGATGTCAAGTGAATTAAGTCAAGTCATGCCTTGTTGTCATTTCTACAGCATTTGTGTTATGCATCTTCTAGATCCATGCTCCTTCTGGGAATCCAGCTTTTAGGAACCTGGGAATTCTTTACATGTGGTTTTTGGATTTCTCACTGACCAAAATCATGGCGGTTGACTGTCATTGGGGTTTGTTTGTGAAGCAAAAATAAGGCTGTTCAATCAGTTGTTTAGTGGATGAGGGCTGTTTAGTGTTATAGTTTGTCATTTTTATAGCTTCTAAGCTGTGCTGCACATGGGGTTGTTGTACTGTCTCCTGAATTATGAAGTAAGCTTCTGTGATGCATGGGATGTAAGTTTTGGATTCCAGTGCATGACAAACTATACGGAAAGTGTGATGCAATCTAAAGTATTCTGTAAATTATTCTCTAGAAGGTTGAGAAAAAGAGACACATTGAGATAATTCCAGATGCATTTACAAGGTTAGCCAGAAGCAATCAATAAATACAATAACAGAGTCATCTGATAAATCTAGAACCATTTCACAACAATCCACATTTTGCAACCACGTTTCCTCAAAAAAGAAGGGTACCATAGCTTGTGTAACTGATGTGCTCTTGAGGAGTTACTAGTTAGCAAACCATGTGGCTTTCGTCCTGCGTTGTGCATATGAGTATGCTGGGATGCTTGTCCAATGTGAACTATTGAATGTTAGTTTGGCTGTTACCCAGCATTAAGATTTTTTTTAGATGCAGTTTCTTTATGGTTTTTATCAGGAGATCTCAACAGTTACTTACATGTACTTACGTATCATATTGGGATGCCACCTTACTCTTACTCTTTCATTGTTACATTAATACTCAATAATGCTTTGGTTCAGTGAAGTTAGAGGATTAATAGTCATACCAATAAAATCATTGAAAATCACAGAAAACGTGTGATGATAGGAGGACAATAACATCTGCACAAAACATTAAAAAAATAAACAGAAGGTAAATTTGCTAGTTACGTATGTAACTTATTCTTAACATCAGATGCATATGCGAGTTTCGTTGAGAATGTGTGGCACTTTCATAGATTCTGTGACCAATGTAACAGGGGCTCCCATTTTACATGATCCTCTATGTTGACCACGGCAATTTCTTGATTAGCAAAAAAGTAAGGGCTTCTCACAGGAATGCCCAGAATCCCACTACACCTCCTATTTTCCTCTACCTGAAGGTTTGTGGTGTTACTATAACCCAAACTCCCAGCACCATAAGTCAAAACAGAGATACACTTTCTTTTATCAATCGCCAAAAATGGGTGGATTATTTTTTCCCCATTTTAGAGGAAAACCTAAAGGTAGAGTTAACGACGTACAAAAACATTCACTCCTACTTGAAAGACAAGGGGCTCAAGTACTACAATGATCAAATGTTATCCCTAAATAATGGGGAAACTGACTTACCCTCTCTAATCGGTTGCCTTTGAAAGAGAGGCAACATGTTTTCATAATTTTTTGCACACATGCCATAATATATGTTTTGGATCTGTTGGTCTTCATATTCAGATTCTCCAAACCAATCCACAAAAGAATCAAGTAAAATCTAAATTCCATTTGGAGTTCTAGCAAGAAAAGTTGCATCATCAGCGTAAAGTAGAGCAGGTATCGACCTACAGTTTACTACTGGCACTTCCTACCCTATATTTGAAAGGCAGTCTCAAGGCCATTAATAGCAAAAATGAAATTGTGGCTAGGACACTGCCCTGTCATACTCCTCAATTTAGCTTAAAGGAATCAGTGAATTTCCTGATTCACACATCTTACAGAGACAGAAAGGTCTGAGTGAAGGGACTATATGAAATGCACTAATCCCTCTTCAACCCTCATGGATATCAAAAGCCCAAAGCCTCAATCGGTGCACACTATCAAAAGCGTACAATAAGTTAATAAAAGCAAGTTGGGCGGAGGGAGGTGTGTTTAGCCACTTTGTAATTACTTACATTGCTCTAGTGTGCCCAACTTTGAGAGAAAGCCATAGTGTATCTTGGACAAGGTTTTACATTTCAAGGTCCAGTCTAGAACCCTGTCTAGAATACCTGAACCCATGATTTTTAATGCTGAATGCAACAGAGAAATTAGACGGTAACATTTTGAGTCCTAACGTTTCCGCCTAATGTTGCTGTCCATTAGGTCTTGAGCATTCCTACTTTGCAAGCTTAACTGATGGAATTAATTGAGAGTGGTGCCCAGAATTCAAGGTTTCATTTAAGTAAGTCAGTAGGAACTCCACTGGGGCCTGGTGCTTTATTAAACAGGCTCATGTTTATCACTGCTGTAGATCTTCTAATGAAAATGAACAATTAACTGGAAATTCTGGGGGGTTTAAGAGCCACACAATCACTCCCACTGTGCATAGGACTATGGGGGTCATTACGACCTTGGCGGGTGGCTACCCATTATGACATTCCCGCTGTTTGCGCCCGCCGGCCCAGCGGGAATGAGGCCGCAACATAGGAGCCGGCTCCTAATGGAGCCGGCGGTGTTGCGGCCGTGCGACGGGTGCAGTTGCACCCGTCGCGCTTTTCACTGTCTGCTATGCAGAGTATTTCACCAAAGAAGCTTGAACCAATGTTTCCCATAAATCATTCTTCCCCTCTTCTTTCCTTTTTCTTAAAACCAATTTATACTCCATTCAGCAAGATACTATTTCATCCCTATTCCTCAGGGATTTCCTCAGGGCACGATGAAGCTTTCTATTTGCCAGCCTACAGATTTTGTCAAATCAAAAGCCTATGTTAGGGTCTGTTCCCATCGAAGGTTTCATGAGTACTGACTTTGTGAAAACACTCAGATTTTCAGCAACTGGCCCAGGCTCAGTATCATTTGAAAGGCAAGTAGAAATTATGTTCTGACTTCTAATCATAAGTGTATGAAAAACTACAGGTCTGTTGGCATTTTTCCAGACCAGCCTTCTACACTTGCTTTGGTAAATAGAGCATTCCCTGTTTCCTACCTACTTCTTGAGGGTTCTCATGAAGACAGTAAGCAGGATATAGTTACTGAACATAGGGGTTATTACAACTTTCGAGGAGGTGTTAATCCGTCCCAAAAGTGACGGTAAAGTGACAGATATACCACCAGCTGTAATACGAGTCCATTATATCCTATGGAACTCGTAATACGGCTGGAGGTATATCCGTCACATTTGGGACGGGTTAACACCTCCTCCAAAGTTGTAATAACCCACATAGAGTTTTAAATGCCCCCCTAAATAATGAGTTTGGACAGATTCCTTGTGACAAACATTTAGTAGATAATAGTGGAACAGCCCCTGTCTGTGAATGTAGCTGCTTTAAAATCCGTAGGCCCCAACAATTCTAGGGAACTACAAACACAGTGATTTAATAAAATAGGATAATGCATCTAGATAAAAAGCCTGGAACATCCTACTCCCTGTAGTGATCAGTGTTATACTACAATCAAGCATCACCTTGAACCATGCCAATAATCATGCCCTGCATGAGCCGAAGGGGAGTGAAGGACATGAATGTGTGGCTCACAAACCCATCACATGGAACCTCTCTTTTGGCCCAGGTTTCCTGCAATAAGACTGTGTCAAAGAGCTTGATGTAATTCTCCCACTGCTTCAGCTCAGTAGTTTGTACAGAGTCATGTGTTAGGGCTGGTACATTTGCCCAAACTACTACAGACAGTGGTAAAGGCACCATGAGTAACCTCTCCTCCCAAGCCAACAAGTCACCATTGCCAGATCTCTGAGAACTGACTTCTCTTCTCCAGCCTGAGTCAAATTCCCAATCCAATAGCTACTCTCTTGATGTACTTCATAAGGAACAATGGGGATATTAGGCAAATGGCAAGACCTGGCATTGGTAGCATTATTTACAGGTTCAGGGACAACTGGTTTCATTCACTGGCAATGGTTGCGAAGAATTGTTATCCAGCTGCAGGTATTGATTTATGAACTGTTCCAAAAGCATTTTTCTGGCTTAATCTCTATTGCCTTCAAACATTAAAAAAAGAGAATTAAGTTTACTATCCAAGGGGGCACTGAGCTTAACACAAAACATTGCAACCAAGTCAAGTCCAAAGTGTGAAAACAGCCCATGAGGATGACTTGCTTGTGTTACAATGTTACTTTGGCCCGCGCTCTCCTTTGCCTTCTCAGGTCTTTTCCTGCAATTTGCAGCCATTCCCACCTCAGGAAATGTCAATGAGTCCTTAGAAATATAAATAAGGGAAGATGGCTGGTCACAGGTGAAGGGTATTGGCACAGGTACTTCACTCAGAGTTAATGAAGCAGGAGAGGATTTCTAAAGAGGCAGTCTCCCAAACAAAGGCACAAATGGTCATCTGAGGAGAAAAGACATCTTACAGCAAGCTCTATTCCTTTGGATATGACCTAATGCCCTTGCCAGGAAACCATCAATTGTTGAACCTCTTTGTGAAGGCAGGTGGGTGGATGCAGCCTTACATTTCAACATTATTGACAAAATAAAGAGGAGGAAAGGACTCCAGTGTAAGATGACAAAGAGGAGGAAAGGACTCCAGTGTAAGATAAGAAAGAAAGAGGACAGACACTTGCCTGAGCAGAAACCAGGCAACCAAGAGAGGTGACCCAGCAAAGCCTCTTCCATTCAGTGACCGGCAAAGACAGGCACGCCCTTGGCTTTGCCAAGGCGCAGCTCGTGTGCTTTCTGTGCAGCAAGGTTAGTGCCAGTGCTTTCTAGTACATGAGCGTCTCTCATTCCAACCCCTTTAGCAACAGTAGTGAATCCTGGATCTGTAGTCCCTTAGCATGCTACAAGTAACCCGTGCAGCACCAGCTCTTTGTAGCATGTAATTGTCTCTCACTCCACTCCCCTCCTGCAGCAGCAGTGAATCTTGGGACCTGCAGTCCCTTAGCGTCCTCCTTGGTGTCCCGCACATCAGGGTCAGGGCCATCGCTTTATACCATGCAAGTGTCTCTCGTCCTGCCCCCCCACCACATAAGCAGTGAATCCTGAGACCTGCAGTCCTTTAACATCCTCCAAGCAACCCTTTCTAGTAGATAGAATAAGCTTGCAATGCCTTCCAACAGTGGGAATGTACCCCATGTGTTTAAAGGTGTCAGGGCCAATTCCGCCAGTTCAATGGGTAGCTATTAAGTGACCTATACAGGCTCAGCGAGTGTGTAGTTAGTGTGCTGGGAGCCAGAATCCTATCACTTTCAGTCACTGGCAATGGTTCCTTAGAATCGTTATCCCTCTGTGGGATGCAAGGTGACCTTGTCTGTCTCAGGGAAGGTACTTTGCTGTGTAGTCATGTAGGCCAAAATAGGTCAGATTAGAAATATGCCAAAATTGAAAAATATACCAAGTGCATCGTCGTGATGGTCTGATGGTAGCTTACTCTTCTATTTTTGGGACACCGGACAGCCTTTGGTGTGGTCTTCCCCCAAACCTTTTGCCCTCTCTCCTTCTTTTTTCTGAAATTAATTTTTTGGGTATTAGGACTCTGTGCAAATTAGCACTGCTAACCAGTGATAACGTGTTTGTGCTCTCTCTATTAAGCATGATAAAATTGGCTTACACCCAATTGACACATTTAATTTACTTGTATACTTTAATAAAGTGGTTCTACATGTACCTAATGCCTGTAAATTAAATGCTACTAGTGGGCCTGCCGTGGTTATTGTCTTTACATGTCTTTGGCCTGCCTTTGCCGTCTGTGGGCAGTTTTGAACTGCCAGTTAGACCTGGCAAAAATCATTTTACCAGGCCTAAACTTCCCTGTTCATACAATCACCCATGTGGTAGACCCTAAACAGCCCATAGGCCAGGGTGCATTGTAGTTAAAAGGTAGCACTTGTGTTTTAGAGTTTTACATGTTCTGGTAGTGAAAAACATCTGAATTTGTTTTTCACCATTGTGAGGCCTACCGCTGTCATATAATAACCTTGGGTTACCTTTTTTCATTTAATAAGTAGTAGGGTTTGATTGATAAGAGGTAGCAATTTCATGTTTGGTCTCCAAATAATTGTAATTTAAATTCCTCTTTAATGGTAAAGCCAGATTTTGAATCACAGTTCTGAAAGTACCTCTTTTAGAAAGTTGGCATTTTCTTTCCTTAACCATTTGGTGCTGGGGTCACATGACTGTGAATAGTTGGCAGTTAGCCTTTGTGTATTCTTCCAGTGAGACAAATAGGGTCTAGGTGTTGGCAGTGTGGGCCATCCTGTCAGGTTGGGTGGGTCAGAGCTGTTCCCTGGGCCACTTGCATTTTAAAGTACTGCCTCTAGCACATTCACAAAGGAATTTTACACAAGCCTTTGTCACCCTAGATCACTTAGAGCCTGGGCAGGGGCAGTAAGGAAATTTACAAAGCCAGATGAGGGATAGACTAGAAGTTTTATCTACTTCAAAGAATTGCACCAGATATAAATATTGGACATGCAGACCAACTCTTCAGCACACTATTGGACCCCAAGAAGGACTGCCTTGCACTCTAGAGGACTGGCTGATAGCTTTATGCCTGCTTTGTACCTCAGAGGACTGCCAAACTGCTACCAGAAGACTGCCCTGCTGCTTGATGCCTGCCGTGCTGCTTTATTCTAGGACTTTCAGAGTGACTCCAAGGGCTAGTTGGCTGGCCTTCTGTGTGAGTGAGCTACAGAGACATAAAAAACTTCTCAGAACTTAAATCTTGTACTTGGCCTATGTCTGGAGTGAGTCCTGACCCCCTGGCACTAGGAATTAGGGTTAAAGGTGCTCCTCCAGCCAATACCTGAAACTTGCATCTTACAAAAGTTGACACCAAAAAGTGGCATGAGATAACCTGAAGTGCACCATAGGTCAGCCTGACTTCTTGATAGCTCCCGGTACGTTCTTCTCTGCAGCAGCAATCCTGTTCAGTGGGGCCTATGAGAAATGGTATTCGGCCTCGTGGAGCTATTATCAGTTATAGTCTGCAGCTTTTACCTGCTGGAGAGTTTCAATTTCCAAAAAAGTGATGATGAAGTCTGAATGTAGAAATCTTCATTGTGACTTCGTCCATCGATGACGACACCTCCTCCTCAGAAACTGCCATCTGGCCTATTCTGCTGAACTTTACCCTCTTAGGAACTTTTATTTCAGGGCTGAAGGTAAGCTGAAACCAGGCCCACTCAACCTCATGTATCTGAGCCACGCACCATTGCTGTTTGCCATACCTTTTGACTTTGCCCCGGTCTTGCACGACTAGATGCCTGGGTTTGGCGGTTCAATCTTTGCGGTGCTCTTTTTCACTTAAAACGTTACAAAATAATAACCCCGGTTCTACTGATTACATTTAATTTGTTTTGGTTTCATGTTTTTTTTTTTTAACTTACTCTCTTTTTCTAAATTGGTGTGGGATTTTTCTTGTGTTGTGTTTTCACTTTATTACTGCTTGTGTGCTGCATAAATACTTAACAACACAGTGCCTGACTGCTTTTGTGCCATGCTACCAGAGCGTTAAGCACAAGTTGATGTAACAACATTTGTGGGTCATCCTGATGATCATTGTGGTTATTGCTTGAGGAAGTTCTCCACCACCCTCAATTAAAACCCCATGGTCTTACAGTTTTGAAAATAGGTTTCTGTTTTAAAGTGTGATTCCATTAGAGACATTGGTCTTGTTTGTGTGAGCTATTGTGTGACATATACAAGAGTGCATAAAGACCCAGCAGATCCTCATCAACAACATTTGTTCCTTTTAGGTGTCTGCTGTGCTTCCTCACTTCTTATTTATTCTTCTCCACCAAGGGCCGACAATAGGCCCCTGAAACTTACCCAAGCCCTAACTGGAAATGCTCAAATACTGACAAATGCACACAAAGACCCGTTGAAGTTGCATACCTGACTGAACATAGCATACCAATGGCATTCCTTCAGGAAACCTTGACTGCCAGTGCTAGAGACCAGTTAGCATACAATTGGGGCCTGTTTTGATTCTAGTCATATACAAGTCATTCAAAAGGCATTGCTACTGTGCTTCACAGACATGTAGAGGCATATTTACAAGCCCTGTGGTGCAGGGCAGTGCAGCAAGTGACCTTGCTGCGCTGCCCTGCGCCACAGGGAAAGGGCAGAAATGCACCATATTTACAAGATACGGGGCATTTCTATCCTCTCCCTCTGTGCTGGCTGAAAAATTGCTGCTGTGCCAATGCAGGCACCATGGTGCAAGGGTGTGTGTGTTGTTAGCAGGATTATTTTTGTGCTGGAAGGAATATCTTCCTGCACAAAAACAATCCTGGGAGGCATTTTCCTCATTCTATGCATGCTGCAAAAAGAGGAAATAAAAATGAGAAATAAAGATATTTCTCTTTGTTACGCCTGCCCTGGGAGGCATACAGTTTTGACGTTGTAGTGAAAATAAGTATGTTTGACCACTGACTTTGTGTTTCACCACTGTGCATATTAGTTGTTCAATGCTCACCAGTTGCAGATTACATTTTGTATTCAGTTTGGCTGCCTATTGGCTTTTGTCGTGGCGTTAGACATTACATTTTGTATTCAGCTTAGCTTTGCCTCCACGTTAAAGTATTTTTCTGTGCAAACATGTTATGCTATGTGTTTTTCTACTTCTATGTGTTTTTCTTCTCACCGAAGAGCCAGGGCTGGTACACAACATGGAGGAGGTGAGCAGGTAGTACGATAAGACCATAACAAGCTAGTGTTTATCATAGGCAAGAGAACAGTATGACCTTGACAGCTGTGTCTCGGAACGATGGCCAGCTTCGACACATTCCTGTCAAGGTTTACCTAAACAAGCCAGCATTTTTTAATAATTCCCATCTGAGAGGGAAGGGCCTTTCAGAAGGCTTTTTTTCCATGATTACTTAAGTTACAAAAAGTATCCCTGGGCAGCAGCGAGGGGGAATTTCCAACACTTTGATCAGGATTGGACATCAAATGCTTGAAATAGACACTTGTCCTGTGAGGGTGGATATCTCTTTCTTGCAGTTGAACAGGGGTCATCAACTTACTGGCATGAGAAAGATGAAGAGCATTCGCAGCCCCTACGGTGATGAATTTTGACTTTATTCTTTGCTTTGCAATTATGCTATAATATAATCCCATATATTTGCTGTGTACATTGCAGTTGAGAATCACTTTGATATATTTTCCTTTCATTGCTGTGACTATTTTTAAACGTGTGCCTCCGACTTACTAATCTCATTTCTCAGGAACCTCGTGGTGAAGTAATAATAAATGTCTTCTTTAAACTAAGAAGTACATTCCAGAGATTTTTGTCAGCTTGGTCATTAGTGAAACCAAATCAGATGAATTCCCAGGTTTACAGAATATTGTAAATCTGTGAGTGCACGAAAACCCATGGGTATTGCATAGAAAAACCCACCGCAACGCCCATGGAATGCCTCCCTGAGGCAGTATATGGCAATGCAGCCACTTGCACTGCATTGCCTTACACCATATCTACAAGACCATGAAAAGGCATGCAAAATGGCTTTTTTTGGCCTTGTAGATATGGGTCTGCACTATGTGCCACTGGTGCATAACAAAAAGAGACACAGGTGCGGCGCACAGGGCTTGTAAATATGCTCCCTAGCCTTTTGCGTTCTTGCTTTCTCATTGCACAGGACACTCTGGGGGTCATTCCTACATTGGCGGGCGGCGGGCACCGCCCGCCAAACGGGAACCGCCAATTGGCCGCTCTGCGGTCAAAAGACCGCGGAGGCCATTCAGACTTTCCCGCTGGGCCAGCAGGCGCTCCCTTGGGCGCCCGCTGGCCCAGCGGGAAAGGCCCTGCAACATTGAAGCCGGCTCCGAATGGAGCCGGCGGTGTTGCAGGGGTGCGACGGGTGCAGTTGCACCCGTCGCGATTTTCACTGTCTGCTATGCAGACAGTGAAAATCATGCTGGGGCCCTGTTAGGGGGCCCCTGCACTGCCCATGCCAGTCGCATGGGCAGTGCAGGGGCCCCCAGGGGCCCCACGACACCCGTTCCCGCCATCCTGTTTCTGGCGGTGAAAACCGCCAGAAGCAGGCTGGCGGGAAGGGGGTCGGAATCTCCATGGCGGCGCTGCTGGGCGGAATGCCAGATGAAGCACCGCCAGCCTGTTGGCGGTGCTTCCGGCGACCTCCACCCTGGCGGTCATAGACCGCCAGGGTTGGAATGAGGGCCTCTATGTTTTATACATGTCACCGTTATAAACACAAGTGACCGTAACATCGATGACACTTCCTTTTATGAGAATATTGTCTGTTCATATAGAGCACTCCAACTTCATGACCATTATCTTGACAGGAGACTGGAATGCAACTTTGGACCACCTAAGCACCCCACATCACACACCCCAACACATCACACTACACACCCTCACCTACACAACTCACACAACACCCATGGCACCACAAAGACACCCCAGATTCTCAGAGAAGGAGCTAAGGATCATGATGGAGGAAATCATCCGGGTAGAGCCTCAGCTGTTTGGAGCACAGGTGCAGCAGATATCTATTGCTAGGAAGATGGAGCTATGGCACAAGATTGTGGACAGGGTTAACACCGTGGGACAGCACCCCAGAGCAAGGGACGACATCAGGAAGAGGTGGAACGACCTACGGGGGAAGGTATGTTCCGTTGCAGCAAGACATCAACTCGCTGTACAGAGGACTGGCGGTGGATCCACACCTCCTTCCCACAACTAACAACATGGGAGGAGCAAGTCCTGGCAATACTGCATCCTGAGGGCCTGGCCGGAGTAGCAGGAGGACTGGACCCTGATAAGTCAACCCTATACTACTATCACTCCCCTACCTGCATGCCATCACATACCCTCATCCTCACTCCTATCACTCCACCACCTCACACCCCCCCACCATCACATCTCACTCATCCCAATTCCAAGCCCTGCATCCCATACCAGTGCATGGACACCACTCACAGAACTGCATGGACACCTGTCACCAAAGCATGCACACTAGAGAGAACTAATCATCCCACCATACACCAACATACACTAGTGAAAGATGCCAGGGCAAATACAACCAAAGAGGGCAACCCAGTGATGCACAATATGTCACACACAGAAACAATAACACTGCATTTACATCCCCACAGGTACCCCAGCCAATGTGAGCGGCGAAGAGGTGCCAGCACTATCCAGCCACCCCACAGTGATGATAGCAACTCTGGTCGCCTGGATCTGGATGTCCAACCTGGCCCATCAGGGACCTCTGGACAGCCGGTTACCCAGGCCCAGTCACACACCACCACAGAGCCTCCCCAATCTGGAAACACCACCACAGTACCCACCTAGCGTACCCATACCTCTGTCCTCAGGACACATCAATCAGCAGTGTGTCCACCACTACAGTGACCCCAGGGCACACATCATACCCAAGACAATCAGGGACCTGGGGTCAGTGGCAGTGGGGACATGGTTCAGGGGACAGAGGCACAGGACAGCAGGGAAACTGGGAGGACTGCTGTGCACCAGGGGGAGGACAGGCCCAGGGAACCGACTCTCCAGGAGGCAGCTGCAGACATCCTGGGAGCATACCAACATTCCCAGGACACGATGGGCCAAATCCTGGACAATGTGCAGGAGAACAGGCGGCTGCAGGAGGGACAGTACCAGGGGATCAGGGAGGTCTTGCAGGCCATAAACAACACCCTGGTCTCCAGAGGAGGGGTGCTGGCAGGCATGCCCAACATTTTGAGGGAGGCAGTCTCACAACAGCGGGCCCCTGCCACTAGCCAGACATCTGAACTGCCGTCCACCTCTGCTGCCGCTAGTGGACAGGAGGCACCGCCACAGGACCACCAGGCCACCAGCACCCCTCCCCCGCAGAAGGTGAACCACCCCGCAAATGTTCCCTGAGATCCATGCAGAAGCCAGAGACTATTGCCAAGACCCCCACCACGAAATGAGACTCTCCTGATTGTCACCCTTCTGTCCCACTCTGTCCCCCTGTCCGCCTTGAACTGCCACTGCTCCCCTTCCTATGTCTCCTTGGACAATGCACCTGTGCTAAAAACAGACTGGAACAATACTCTGGACTTTCCTCCATCATCACCCCATCCCATTGCACTTGCCCCCTATATGTTAGCACTTCAGTAAACACCCTTTGAAAAAAATCCGTTTGGAGTATGTCATGTATATCAAATATATATTCATTGAAAGAGGTACAAACATTGCAAATTAACTGCACATAGAATGAGCATAGATTAATGACCTATAGCTGGCTGCAGTGATCACACCAGGAGTGATAGTGGGGCACCAACATCTGCAAAATGAGTTGCCAAAGGGTAAAGTGAGTGGGCATAGAAATGTGAATTAACAGCATGCCAGTGCCATAGATAATTCCAAAGATGACAATGAAATGTGAAGTAACACTGTCTTACCTGTGTGTCATTGGAAATATTGTTGAATCACTGCAGTTCTGTTGTCCTCATTCTCTGCCTCCCCACCTCACTGTCCACAGGGTCCACTGCTGCCACACGGCCATCTCCTTCCGCAGAAAAGGCACATGACGTCTCAAGGCAAGGTTGTGAAACATACAGCATGCCACAATTATCTGGCAGACCTTCTTGGGTGAGTAGTATAGGGATCCACCTGTTAGATGGAGGCACCAGAACCCGGCTTCCGGGAGGCCAACGGTACGTTCTATAATCCTTCTTGTTCGCCCATGTGCCTCATTGTAACGTTCTTCTGCCCTTGTCCTGGCATTCCTCACAGGAGTCAGTAGCCATGATAGGTTAGGGTAACCTGAGTCACCTGCAAATATTGGGGGACAACATTTAGCCACACACTATCCAATATGGCCCACACCATACCCATACACCAACATCTACTGGGTGGAACCCAGGGCTCACCTATTAGCCACACCCAAGGCTTCTGTAGTTGGCCCATCACATTTGGGATGCTGCTGTTCCTCAGGATAAAGGCATCATGCACAGACCTGGATACTTAGCATTGACATGGGAAATGTACTGGTCCGCCAAGCACACCATCTGCACATTCATGGAGTGAAAGTTCTTTCGATTTCTGTACACCTGTTCATTTTGACGGGGGGACAAATGCAGTATGTGTTCCATCAATTGCATCAATTATGTTGGGGATATACCCCATTGCATAGAAGTCAGCCTGCACTGTGACCAAATCTTCAACCTGGGGGAAAATAATTTAGCTGCACATGTGTTTAATCAGGGCAGACAACACTCTTGTCAGCACTATTAAGAACATTGGCTGTGACATTCCTGCTGCCAAGCCCACTGTCACTTGGAAAGAACCAGTTGCCAAGAAATGGAGCACAGTTAGGACTTGCACAAGAGGAGGGATCCCAGTGGGGTGACGGATACCAGATGTCGGGTCAGGCTCCAGTTGGGCACACAGCTCTGTGATTGTGGCCCTGTCAAGTCCATAGGTGAGGATAATGTGCCTGTCCTGCATTGTTGCCACTTCCACCAGGGGTCTGTACATTGGGCTATGTCTGCATCTCCTATTCATCCGCAGCGGTTGCATTATAAGGGACAAAAGAGTGAGGAGCCGGTCACAAACTGTACATTGGAGACACAACAGTACATTGCATGATGTTAACAAGTAATGGGTAAGTGAGATTTGTCCTGTATGTCCTATTTTTTACTGTGACGCAGGTATTACCAGGGCCTGCCCGCCCTAAAATGGCGTTCTCCTGTCCGTTGTGGAGCGACAGGTGGAAGTGAGATAATTCTGCTGACGTTCTGCTCCGTTGAAGGAGGTGGTCGTGAACCGCCGTACAACTCCTAATTGGCTAACGTTGCGCCGTTTGGGTTACAGAGGCCAATGGTGATGTACGCCGGCGGTGACGGTATGCACCGCTGCGGACGTGACCCCCATTTTCTATCTGAACACTCACTTGATACCTGACCTTCAACAGGAGAGGACATATACTGCATGTGCTGCTGTGACCTGTGTCTGGAACCTACCATGGCTCGTGTGACTGTGGAAATGGCCCCTGCCTTTACCTCAGCAGAGTTGGAGTGACTGGTGTATGGGGTCCTACCCCAGTACTAACTGCTGTATGGGCCTCCAGACAAACAGGTTAGTACACTGTGAGCATGATGCATGTGTGTAGGAGGCTGGCCTGGTTTATAGTGGGTACCTAGTGGTACTTACACCTTGTGCCAGGTCCAGTTATCCCTTATTACTAGATTAGAAGTGTTCTAGCAGCCTAGGCTGATAGAGGTAGCTATAGCAGAGCAGCTTAGGCTGAACTAGGAGACATGCAAAGCTCCTACTATACCACTTATATCATATAGCACTATATCACAAGAAAACACAAAACTCAGAGTTACTAAAAATAAAGGTACTTTATTTTAGTGACAATATGCCAAAAGTATCTCAGAGGATACACTCCCTTAGGAGGTAAATAATATACACAAAATATACACACAAACCAAAATCAGGTAAGTAAACAGTTAGAAAAGTGGTGCAAACACTGTAGAACACAATATAATGCAATAGGAGACACTAGGCCTAGGGGCAATACAAACCATATACTCCAAAAGTGGAATGCGAACCACAAATGGACCCCAGGCCTAGTGTAGTGTGTAGAGGGTCACTGGGAGTGTAAGAAAACACTAAGGGTGTCCAAGATACCCCACCCCAAGACCCTGAAAAGTAGGAGTAAAGTTACTCTACTACCTCAGGAAGACAGTAAAGTCGAGATAGGGGATTCTGCAAAGACAACAACTGACTGAAAAGTACTGAAGATGGATTCCTGGACCTGAGGACCTGCAAAGGAAGGGGATCAAGTCCAAGAGTCACGCAAGTGTCCAGGGGGGCAGGAGCCCACTAAACCCCAGATGAATTTGCAAAAGGGCTGCCTCTGGGTGGAAGAAGCCAAAGATTCTACAACAACGAAAGGTGCCAGGAACTTCTCCTTTTGTCAGAAGATGTCCCACAGTGTGCTGGAGGATACAGAGTTATTTCCACGCAGAAAGACCACAAACAAGCCTTGCTAGCCGCAAGAGTTGCAGTTGAGGATTTTGAGTGCTGCCAGGGCCCAGGAAGGACCAGCAGGTCACCCCTTGGAGGAGGAGACAGAGGGGGCGCTCAGCCACACAGAGAGCCCATGCAGAAGCAGGCAGCACCCACAGAAGCACCTGAACAGGCATTCAGAAAATCTGAGCATGGCGGTCGTCTCAGCACAACAAAAGAGGGTCCCACGAAGTGGGAGTCCAACTCAGTGAGTTGGGCAATGCAGGACAGAGTGCTGGGGACCTGGGCTATGCTGTGCACAAAGGAAGTCTTGCAAAAGTGCACAGAAGCCCTAGCAGCTGCAGTTCACGTGGTACACAGGATTACTGTGTGGCATGAGGAGGCAAGGACTTACCTCCACCAAATTTGGACAGAAGGGCCACTGGACTGTCGGGGACACCTGGACCTAGCTCCTGTGTTCCAGGGACTGCGCTCGTCAGGATGGGAAGGGACCCAGAGGACCAGTGATGCAGACGTTTGGTGCCTGCATTGGCAGGGGAAAGATTCCGTTGACCCACGGGAGATTTCTTCTTGGCTTCCAGTGCAGGGTGAAAGCAGACAGCCCTCAGGAGCATGCACCACCAGGAAACAGTTGAGAAAGCCGGCAGGATGAGGTGCTACAATGTTGCTGGTAGTCTTCTTGCTACTTTGTTGCGGTTTTGCAGGCGTCCTGGAGTAGTCAGCGGTCAATCCTTGGCAGAAGTCAAAGAGGGAAGTGCAGAAGAACTTTAGTGAGCTCTTGCATTCGTTATCTGGTGAGAAGCCCACAGGAGAGACCCTAAATAGCCATCAGAGGAGGATTGGCTACCTAACCAGGTAAGAGCCTATCAGGAGGGGTCTCTGACGTCACCTGCTGGCCACTCAGAGGTCTCCATTGTGCCCTCGCACCTCTGCATTCAAGATGGCAGAGATCTGGGACACACTGGAGGAGCTCTGGGCACCACCCCTGGGTTGGTGATGGACAGGGGAGTGGTCACTCCCCTTTCCTTTGTCCAGTTTTGCGCCAGAGTAGGGGCTGGGGGATCCCTGAACCGGTGTAGACTGGTTTATGCAAGGAGGGCACCATCAGTGCCCTTCAAAGCATTTCCAGAGGCCAGGAGAGGCTACTCCTCTCAGGCCCAACACCTATTTCCAAAGGGAGAGGGTGTAACACCCTTTCTCAGAGGAAATCCTTTGTTCTGCCTTCCTGGGACTGGGCTGCCCAGGCCCCAGGGGGCAGAAACCTGTCAGAGGGATGGCAGCAGCGGTAGCTGCAGAGAAAACCCCAGAGAGCTAGTTTGGCAGTACCTGGGGTCCATGCTGGAGCCCCGGGGATGCATGGAATTGTCCCCATTGTGGTGACAATTCCATGATCCTTGACATGTTACATGGCCATGTTCAGAGTTACCATTGTGAAGCTACCTATATGTAGTTCACGCGTGTAATGGTGTCCCCGCACTCACAAAGTCCGGGGAAATTGCCCTGAACAATGTGGGGGCACCTTGGCTAGTCCCGGGATGCACTCACACTTAGTAACTTTGCACCTAACCTTCACTAGGTGAGGGTTAGACAAATAGGTGATTTATAAGTTACTTAATTGCAGTGTAAAATGGCTTTGAAATAACGCAGTGGCAGTCCTGTGTAAGAGTTGTCTGAGCTCCCTATGGGTGGCAAAAGAAATGCTGCAGCCCATAGGGATCTCCTGGAACCCCAATACCCTGGGTACCTAGGTACCATATACTAGGGAATTATAAGGGTGTTCCAGTGTGCCAATCAGAATTGGTAAAATTAGTCACTAGCCTGCAGTGACAATTTTAAAGGCAGAGAGAGCATTATCACTGAGGTTCTGGTTAGCAGAGCCGCAGTGATATGATTAGGCACCACACAGGGAACACATATAGGCCACAAACATATGAGCACTGGGGTCCTGGCTAGCAGGATCCCAGTGACACATATCAAACACACTGACAACATAGGGTTTCCACTATGAGCACCGGGGCCCTGGCTAGCAGGGTCCCAGTGAGACAGTAAAAACACCCTGACATATACTCACAAACAGGCCAAATTTGGGGGTAACAAGGCTAGAAAGAGGCTACCTTCCTACAATGTGGCATTCATGCACGGAGTGGTGTGTGAAGGCCTCGTGTAGGGGGGTGGGTGGAAGTCCCCTGGGCGGCTTGAAGCTTGTGTGCTGGGCCCTGTGTGTGCAGATGGCGATGTGAAGGGGTATGGTGGGCCATAAGTATAACAGGCAGGACGGTCCGACTGATACCAATTCCTGTATGTATTTCTCTGCAGGTCAGCACCCATCAAAAGAAGGGTATATGGCGTGCCATCGCCAAAGAGGTGCAGACCCTGGGGGTCTACGGCAGGCAGAGCACCCACTGTTGGAAACCGTGGGAGGACTTGAGATGCTGGGCATGGAAGACAGCGAAAGCCCAGCTGGGGATGGCCTCCCAACGAGGAAGGGGTGCCCGTCGAACCCTGCCCCCCCTGTCGGTCCGCATACTGGCAGTGGCCTATCCGGAGCTGGATGGGCACTTGAGGGCATCACAGCACCCACAAGGAGGTGTGTACAGTACCCATCATAACTTCTTACGCATGGTAGGGGGGTACTCGGTTGGGGGATGTGTGTCAGTGGGTGCCCCTAGGCCAGGCCTGACACTGCAGAGTAGGTCCTACGGTGTGCAGGGTTCTGAAATGATAATCCTGCTACCCTATCTAGCTTGTGGTAAGAAAAGCTCCTCAGGGTGGAGAGGGTGGGTTCTTACGTGACGTTAGTTTGGACCACTTAATACTTGCAAACCAAGGGAAATCCTCTTGTGACTGTCACTAATGCACATTTTTCATTTTAACAATGGTCAAAGCAACTAATCAGTTGACTATCTGAAGTTATTATTTTATCCTTCACCGACTAATTATACAAAAAATGTCTTCTTATAAGGCAGACTTAAACAAAAAAACCATAGGTCAAAAAACAATGCCTAAAATATTCTACATAAAGTGCATAGTGCTTCTATACCGTCACTAGTCAGAGATAGCAAAGCAGTGCAGATACATTAAAATAATTCCTGGAGTGCAATTCCTGTTCCATGATAAGTCAGCAAGGGTTAATTCTATGCACATTGGAAATGGAGATATGAAGGAGATATCCTCACTTTGTTTAGGGGAAGCTAGATAGCTAGATTCACAAATTGCCCCTCATGTTTTGTTTTTTACCTACAGCCACACCACTCCCCAGTCCTGAGGAGACCCCATGGTTGCTAGGGGCCAAAACGCATCATCATTACTGAGCAGGGCCAATAGGTGGAAATACTCCAGTGGAAGCTTACAAATGGGAATCACTAAGATGCTACCTAGCTTCTCTTAAACGCAGTGCTGAGATGCCCCTCCATACCTCCATTACTAATATGCACCCAATTAACGGTGAAAGAGCCAATTATCATTCCCTTCCTGAATAATTTTGGAACTGGATCTGCATTCCGTGAATTATTTAGAGTTTCTGCATTGCTCTGTGGTTTTTTTAATCACTGACTGGTGACTTGAAATATAAGAAATACTAAAAATGTATTTTGTTTTTTGCATGCTCTCTATTATAAACAAAATGCTCACTCTAAGTATGGCCTAAAATTAGGCAAGTAAATTATTTATATTATGTGCCGTATTATTTTTATAGAAAATGTTTTGTGGACAAAAGCTACATAAAAAATAATTGCTTAACACCTGACAAAAATTATCCAGAACTTATATACATTTCTCGATGAACTGTGTCATTATTTTGCTATACTCGTGATTCTTTTCTGAGGTCTGATCTTCCAGGTTGTTTTCACAGTGGGCCTGTCACTCGCACAGGCTGTAGGTACAATGGTGATTCTTCTTCAAAGTCAGTGGTTGTATTGTGCCTCTGTACTTCTTATTTGATGTTGCTGGTTTTTACTGCCTTTGTATTCCTTCTTAAAAGTAGCACATTCATGAAAATCATGACAACAGTGCTGCAAATATAACTATGCTCCCATTTATTACATATTTTCTAAATTATATTACAGTTGATTTTTGCAGTTCTTTTTAAAACTCGGCAACCCTCGTAAAAGCGTCTTGGACAAAAGCAATGCGCTGCTGACTCTGGAGAGATATAGTGAAAACTCTACCGCGGAATTCTACTACTCACTCCCAGGGCACCTAGTTATAGCATGTGATAACTTTCGGAACATCTAGCATTGGAAAAAGCAATTGGTTTTGTTTGAATGTGCTAACAAATACAACAAGTGTTTGCAATACAATGGGTCTCGCGTTTGCGCCAGTTAGAGCTATTAGTGTTGTAAATTCCTAACTGGACTTTTCTTGACACAACTTGAAAATAAAAAGTAAAACAGTTGACATAAGCGAGCCGATTCAAAGCGCCACGGCCACCAGGAGATTGAGCATGAAGGAGAGACACAAAAGGAAAAAGAAGTTCGCTCAGTCAAACATATCGGCAAATGTGCAATTATCCATGTAACATGGTTGATGGTAAAGGCGGTAACAAAACTGCCCCAAGGAGAGACAAACGTAAAGCATTTACCAATGATAACAAAGGATTTTTTAAAGGCAAACCCATGAAGGGTATGGAGGCAGTGGCAAGAACAGAAAGTTGGTAAAGCTCCAATAGTCATGTTTTGTTTCTTCACCACTCCCTGCCGTTAACCTACCCCATCAGCAGCAAATGAAAGGCCTCTGAGGGGTGGACATTCAAACTCTATAATGTAATAATGGTCAAATATTGCATGACGTCACCTTTGCTCCATTTGACATTTTGGTGAATTGATGCTCATGGTATCTATGAGGTAAGTGTACACAACTGCACTTTGACCTGTATGCAGTCTAATATATAAACTGAGGAAATAATAATTTACTAAAAACAGGTTGACTTTTGTTTTAGTGTCTGTCTGTGGTAATAGTATAGCATCCAGTGTGCCTGTGGAAGTATAGGCTATAGATGCATGATATCTACCCCTTCTAAAAAGGTACTTAAAATTAATTCAATGCATGAAACTTAATAAGGAACTAGGGACTTCTAAACTCGTTTTTTTCATTCATAAACTTTTGCAAAGTTCTCAGTTGTATCCACTTTGTACCTGTTGGGCAATTTCTAATTGTACTTTCAATGTTTCTGATGGAAAGGTTTATTGGGGTTGAGAGAAACTTTTTACTGCATAGGGTAATAATGTTTTATTCCAATAGGAGCTGTCAAACTGGAAAATGTAACCCAACTTTTCTCTACATATTTATCCTTTGCAGAGCAAACACGGTAGCAAATGTCTACAGATTTTTAGGTCCTGCCTAGGACAGCGACTGCAATATATGCACTTTTGCTTGCAAGAGATATTGTGTACAGCAAGAGGCTTGCAGCATTGCTTAACAATTTTTGGCTTCATTGTCACTCTTGATTTCTGCCTTATTGGACGGTCCATGCTGGCTTCACTTCCTCTTTCGGCTGGAGCATGGACAAAGTACAGATTGCTTCAGCTTGATTCCTGTCCTTCCCCTGATAGGGTTGTGATTAAAACACTACTTCTGTCTTATTCCCAGTCAGCCCTGTAGCCCCTCTTGCCATTTGTAGCATTGGGAAACCAATAGGTCTCACCTTTGAGACTTTTGGCTCGGCCATTGCCTTTATTTCATGCCGTACACCATGGGCCTAGCCCAGTGGTTCCCAACCTGTGGCCCGGGTACCCCTGGGGATCCACAAAACCTCCTCCGGGGGTCCGTGACTGCTTAGCAAATTAATTAATATTAACATATATGGTCTCCATCTTTCCGTAATGACTCAGTTGGGGGGGTCCCCATAACCCAATAATGATTCAGCGGGGGTCCCCGAGTTCCAGTAATGAAAAAGTGGGGGTCCACAGAAGTCAACAGGTTGGGAATCACTGGCCTAGCCGTATTAGGCAATGATTAGTAACCATGCTTATGGCAGCATGGCTCCTGTCCACTATGGCTAAAAATAATAACAAGAAGCACTGACATAGATAAAAGGTCTTGTCTTTGTGATCTTGTAAGAGTTTATCCATGCAGCACATTTTGCCCCATAGTATGCCCATGTACGCTCTACATATTTGATAATCGTACAAGTTTTTTTCTTTCTTTAAAGTAAACATAAAACGAGAAATGTTAAAAGGTTTAACTTTTTCTTATTGTTAGTTGGCATTTCTTGTTTACTTCTCACCTTTGCACCTCTCCGTTAGTTGCACGTCTCAAAAGAAACACCCGCCATAACAAACTGAAGTATGTTGTTAACACTCTATACCTTATTTTGGCCACTGCTATCTAACGGTACAGACTGCCAGTGCAGTTTGAGTACACATTACGCAATCTTAAATGAGAGAAAAACATACAGGGACATGTTCTGTCCGGTCATTCACAAAGAAAAACTGCAGGATGAGAAAGAAGTAGGCTACAGTAATGAGTGCAATCAGAAAGGTCACATCTGGCGGTTAATGGACGATGATTTTGTAGCACCATTTTACACGTCACTTGACGTTCCAGTCTAGAAAAAAATCCCTGCTACCTGTAATGGGTGCAAGTTTAAGTCTGTAGAGCAAATGGACCACTCTTTAGGGTGCAGGAACTGTTAAGGAAATGCAGCAACAATAGGGCCAGTGGTGCTCTAAGGCTTGGACCTTGGCAACAAGTCCAGCCCCACAAAGCACCGCTAAATTGAGTCCCACTAGGAAGTGCAAGTATGCATGAATGACCAGTCGGACCACTATGCTTGCACACATCTGCAACTCGCAAAACTGCATGTGTAAGGCATAACTCACATCTGCTTTTCTGCAGAACAATGTGCTGTACACATCACTTTCAATAACCAAAGATTAAAGGATACATGGCTTACTTCCCCCACTACTTTACAATAAGATGTGATCTTACATTTGATTTTGTTCCTACAATAGGTTCTGCTAAGATGTGACGAACTACCTTCAGTTTTCAGAACTTATTTAAAGAGTACACGCTTCCAGTTCTGATGGTTAGACAACAAACAAATCTTTTACATTTTTGGTTGTGAGCCCCTAAACCAGGGAAATAACTGTTAAGTAATGGATCTGTCAACGCTTTATGTCCTCGGGTTGCCATTTAAATCCCTAGGAATTCCTACATGATGTTATTTTAGATCTGCTCAAGTTTGCGACCGCATATGTAAGAGCAAAGTTTTAAACCAAGGAGATTTGTACAAACACATCTGACAGGTTTATATCCTGGTATGAGAGCAGCCATCGTTAAACCTGAGGCCTTCCTGCCTGACTGTCTAACAGACCTGACAAAGGTGTACATTCTTGTACGAGTTGGGGCATTTTTAAACAGCAATACGTCCTGTACGATGATGTTGGAAACCTGACAAAGGTGTGTATCCTTTTATAAGAGTCTCTGTTTAAAACTTCCTGCCTAGTGCTCCAGCAGATCTGAGAAATACCTGTTACTTTGTGTGTGAACGTCGCTGCCATATTTACAGTCCTGAAATTTCTGCATTGGTTTGGGTCGTGGCCTGATCCCCACCATATTTAGACCTGTTGCCTGCCTATATGATTCTATAATCTATTAGACAACAGACTGTGTTCTTGCGCTAGAGCTGCCATTTCTGACCCCAAGACATCTGGCATAGCGCTGAAAGCGTCATGATAGACTTTGGTGTCCCTGTAAAGGTACATAAGCCTTAAAACCTTGGACTTCCTGCTTGCTGTAATATGTCTCAAATTTGTGTGGCTCTGCCTTATGTTCAATATAACTTGAGGACTGGTGTCACTTTCAAACTTTTTATAGAGTCATATATGTCAATCCAACGGGCCTCCGATGGTTACACAGACACAAAGACAGTTTCCTAAAAGTGCTTTCACAATTTTCACGGAAAACCCTTGAAAGAAAATAGTACTGGGTAGACTGGGTAAGCGCAGCCTGGCATTTAATCCACTGTCTGTAATTCAGCCTTAAAACCTAGAATGTGGGGAACACCATGTAAGTGGCATTTAAATAGTGTGAGCCCTGCCAAAAGGCAGCAAAGCGCTTTATAGTGTCATAGCAAAGTTACAATTGATGAATAATTAGAGAGGTAGCTTGGCTTGGAGGGCAGAAGTGAACTGTTAAGACATTGTTAAGTAGTGCTCTTTGAAGAAGTGCATCTAGAGCTATTCTCCATATTGGAGTGGGTTGGCCTGGCTTGAGACATGCAAGGATGTTGTTGCAAATTGTAGTCTGGTTCTTACAGGTCAACCTCTTGTGCTTTTGATTGTCAGCAACAGCTCTCCAAAGAGTAGATAAAACATGGTGATGGTGGCAGGTAGGCTGAGAAAAAAGAAGGGTTAGGCAGTTCATAGACATGGCAGCAGAAAGACGTGGAGAACAGGCTGGTAGACAGCACGCTTTTCAATAACATAGTGATCCATAGTCATATGACCACTAAACACAAAAACATAGACATTGACTGAATAACATAGCAGCACTGCACACATCCCTAAGGTTAACCCCATAGGTAGTTAAAAATGTACAAAAGCTGCTTAAGCAACATCTGCAATTACATTCCCTGGGTGTCTAACCATCTTTGATGCCATTCCTCAGAGCAATTACACTCCCAAAGAATCTAGAATTATGTGGTTAGGTTTTCCTGCAAACTTGATATCTTCAATCACACTAAAGGGACATTCAGGCACCTACATTTCCTGGCTGTGGAGGTTACATCATTCAGTTATTGCATTGCCAGGGTATGTGCACATCTGTGAATACATTCCGCAGACAACCCCTATTTATAAAACATCTGGGATCAAATTTTCAGAGCATTCAGCTGTCTACAGTGGCAATGGTTTGGTAGGCAGCCATCTAGGATTACATTGCCTTTGTATGCAGGCGCTATAGTTACATACCCATTACAGAAAGAAGTCTTAGTAATGTCCCTGTTGAGGGCAGACATCTAAGGTTACATTCCATTGGTAAGGAGAGAACTCCTGGGTATCCTGGCATCCTCGTTTACCCTCCAGTAGTATTTTCGTACCTATAGTTACACTGCACATCTTAAAACATTGACTGACACCAGATCCCAAGAGCTTTATTTGCATAAGGCTAGGGGGCTGAGACCCCCAACCGGGCTATCTCGGGCACCGACCACTGTCTGCATTTTTGTGACTCAGCTAATAGCAGCTCTGGTGCTGTTTGGGAGAGGTATGCACACTTGGTAAACACTTGGAACATATGAGAATGGGGTGTCAAAGGAAGAACACACGCTTCAGTGGGAGAAATCCTTGTGCACCCTTCAATGAGACAGAAGTCTACCAAGGAAGACGTCACCCCAGGCAGGTTAAGTTAGAGAGTGCCAGCATTGTCCAGGATACCCCAGGTGTAGTGTTTGGAAAGTGGCAGCACACAGTCCCTTCCACCTTCCTCGCAGCCTGCCCAATTAGCATAACACGTATCCCAAAATTCACATTTGTTTACTCTTAAAGAGGGCTGAAGGGGGTTTGAGAGATGGTGGTTACCCACCTACTGTTCACATCCTCTGCAGTCCCTCCTTCATTTCATAGGGGGGAGGGCAGACAGAGACAGGAATGTTGATTCAGCAGAAGTGGGGTCCCAAACGCCCCTTAAATCCCCTTTTCAAGAGGACTCCACAAACTCCAAATGGGTCAGGAAGAGGCTCCCTTTTCTGGGCGGCAGCATTGTCCGTGACAAAAAGGATGAACCAGCAGAAGCTTCAGAGGTTGGCCCGAGCCCTGCATACACAAGGGGCAGTCCGTGGCGTTACAAGGAGGGAAGCAAAGATGCAAGAAAATACAGGTGCTGAAGTTGAACACTCATCCACAGTGTAACACAAAGAGGAAATAGAAAAAAAAAAATAGTCCCCCAAAGGAACAAATAAACAACCAAAGTGTACTCTGTCTCTGTTCTCTTGGAGGAAATGAAAGACAAATAGGAGGGACAAAGAAGAAGGATTGACCACTAGCAAGCACAGCTTTTAAATGGATACTAAAACAAACAAATGAAAAGCAGTGGCTGAGTTGTAAGCCTACAATGAAGTACATACAAAGTATATACAAGAGGTCTTAAAAGCTCGATCTAAAAAAGGACTATGATACATCCAGCCATAATGCTCTTAAAAAATGAAAGTGAATTAGCCCTGGCTGTGTGATAACATTTTTCTAAATTCATTTTACCCGTATAGCAAGGCATCCATGCCGTTGTACAGCATGGCTACAAAACATCGCCAAAGCCAATAGGTTTCATAGACAAGACCTTTTGGCTTTGCTAATGCCTGTTTTTCTTTACAAGTTTATCTTTCATTAAGCATTTGCCTGCAGAATAGTGTTGAGTTGAAAAATAATGCTAATAAGTTTTGTTTAGACTCTGGTGGGCAGTCTAGAAGCCCAATTAGGTGGTTCTGCCTCCAACCACTTGGCTGCAGCATTAATTTATTTTGGTGAAACAAAAGGCAAAGGTTCCTGATGCACTGTGAATTTCCTCTGTCTGAATGGAGGACATTGTGTTTTTTTTTGTTTTTGCTAAGGATCACTATGATACATTTAAAAGTAGAATATTGTGTCGGCTGATAAAGAACTGAGGGGCATATTTATAATGCCTCTGTGGTACAATAACACCGGCAGAGTTCCACTTCTGTGTGGTGCTGTGTGCCTGCACATATTTACAAGGCCACTTAAAGCCATCTTGCATGGCTTTTCATGGCCTTTTAAATATGATCCCCTCTCAAGCATAACTCTGCGTGAAAGGGGTGTTACATGGGTGTTGTTGTAGGTGTTCCCACACAGCACCCATGGAATCTAATGCATTCCAAGATTTGCAAGGCTGGGAATGTGTGAGATTCCTAGGCCACCCGAGGGGTGGCATAAACGTGGCACAATGAGAAGAAATAGCTTTATTTCTCCTCGTTTTTTGCTCTTTCTATATATGCTGCATTCTGCAGCACAAATAGAAGGAGGAATACGCCATTACTGATTGTTTACGTATAGATTCCTGCACATAAGCAATCATTCCTGACATGTAGGCACCCTTGCACTATGGTACAAGGATGCCTGCGCTGGCGCTATGCAACTAATTGTGCGTCAGCGCAGAGGAGATTAGAGGTGTGGGTCGTATTGCTGTAAATACTATTCTTCCCTGCACTTTCCTAATGACACAGCATGGTGCAGCAAGCTGGCCTTCAGTGCCACACTGTGCCATTGTTTTATACATATGGGCCTCAGATTGTAAAGTCGGTGTAGCTGACAACAGCCGGGCCATTTGTACGCTCTGGTATGTCTGAGGGTAGCCTGCAGGACTGCTGCCCATGGTAAAGACAGGGTGTTTGAGGATAGTACTGCTGCAATTCATTTTCAAAGAATGACATGGGCAGCTTCTCTTGCCAAATCCCGAGCCTGGGGAGGTGGCTCTTTATCTATGGATTCAATGTGTCTCCTACGCTTGTTGATGTAGGATCCTATTTCATCAAACTCTTGAAAACATTGGTCCTTCTGTCCATCACCATAGTCCCCATGAAGAATAAAGTTGTATACAATGTATGTATGCTGATATCCTAATGTTAATAACTTAAACCAGAGTTGCTGAAAGAGCAGGAGTGCATTTCCTTGATGTTTTGGTTGCAAGAATTGAAAGCTCAACTAGTTTGCTTATCTGTGTAAATTATGTCACATTTCATCTCCTACCTAAAATATTAGAGTGAAGAAGCAAGTTTAATCTTTGGTACAGTTTTCTTATAAACCTTGGGTTAATAGCATGGTATGGTTTGTTTTCTGAGAGTTACCTGTTTTGACTTACTGGTTTCAAACATGAATATGCCATGTTGTTTTTGTGCCATTACTACCCCAAAACAGTGTTTTGACATTAGATAGACAGTCTGGTTCATACTGAGTTGTAGGCGATGCAGCCCGTTGTAAAGTTTGAGTGGGCCTACAGCAATTATTTTCATTTGATTCATCAATTGTGGTGTGTAGGACCTTCCAACATTAATCCAAGAAGTCCTGAATGTTGTCATGTAGCTTTCAACATTGAATGATGGAAAGGTCTCATCCTTAAACACTATCAGCTGTGTTTTTATCCTGCCCAGAAATTGTAGCTGGTGTTAGCATGCTTGAGTTTCCTGGAAATGTGGGCTCTGAAAGAGAGAGCTTGTCAATAAAAATTTCCAGTGTTAAAATAGTTTTACAGTTGTAAAGAATATGTGTGTGAATCTAACCAGCTTCGCTGGAGGGCCGGTTCCCTAAACTGGCTTGTTTGTCATGTAGGTAATAATAATGAATATGACCATGGCTGGTTTCAATCTAAGATAGGTACTTGGCATTGTGGCTTGGCTGAACATAAAATAGTCTTTGAACTCATGAATGTTCATGCTCTTCAGTTGTTCAGATAAAGTTTTTTTTTTGTTAATATTGAGATACCGGAGAAACCTAGGGTCAGATGTAATGTACATACAGTGGATTTCCTAAAAGTGGTTGCAATTTGCGCACCAATTTTAGCAAATTCAATGCTATTTTGCAGATCGACTTTATTAATAGGTTAGTTGCAAAATACCGAATTGTAGTCAGCTGCAATTCAGCCTAACTCATGAATATTAATGAGGTAGCTTGCATAATGCGATCATCTACAATTTGCTGCAATCACAGGGTTGATAGCTTGCTGGGGTCAGCAGACCACCGTCTGTTATTGCTTTTAAATAAAGAAATCATTTTTTAAACGCAGCCCATTTTCCTTAAAGGAAAACAGGATGTGTTTAGAAAAAAAAGATAAAACATTTACCAACTTTTTTAAGCCTAGCTACTGGTCCATGGAACTACTCGCTACTCTTAACTAATATTAAGTCAACATTCACAATAGGAGGTGTCCCTTGGAGTCTCCTTCCCATTTGCATGTGGGTTACTGTTAAGAATGGGTTCTTTGGTTGGCAGTTAGGTTACCCCCTGTCCAAGCAAGGACGATCACTCCAGTTAGGGTAAGTCACACACAATCCAAGTTGACCTGTTCCCACCCTCTGGTAGCTTGGCACTGAGCAGTTAGGCTTAACCTAGAAGGCAATGTGTAAAGTATTTGTGCTATAAATCATGCAATAACACAGTATAAACACCACAAAAATACACCACCCAGGTTTAGAAAAAGATATAATATTTATCTGAGTAGATTATGTCAAAACGATCAAGATTTGATGAATACAAATTGAAATATCACTTTCAAGAGTTGCAAAATGGTATTTGAATAAGAAGCAGACAATTAATGCTTGATTTTTCCAAGTACCTGGTGTGTGTCAAAAATTACATGCACGAGGATCACAGAGGAGGAGGTTGCATGGAAAAAGAGAGGGTGTGCGTCGGATTTTTCAGTGCCCACAGATGATGTGTCATTTCTTTTCCCACAACACGGGACTTGCGTCATTCGATCCGGGCTCCTCATTGTGGTGCAGGGATCTTTGTCGCACCCAGGGACGATGCGTGGAAATCCTTGGCGTGTGGGGTGAAGTCACAGGCTTGCGTCGTTCTGTAGCATGTTGTGTCGGATTTTCTGTTGCACAGCAGGCGCTGCATCGATTCTCCATCTGAGAAGTCGTGCTGTGTTGTTCCTGCTCAGCTCAGCGTCGATCCAGTGGGCTGTGCAGCAAATTTCCAGTCGCAACGCAGGTGCTGTGGTGATCTTCACACGGGAAGTCGGGCTATGTCATTCCGGTTCGGCTGGGCGGCGATTTTCTCATTGCAGTGCAGGCTGTGTGTCGTTTCCAGCAGGCTGTGCATCGACTTTTCGGCACACACAGATTTCTTTGCAGAAAGTAAAGTCTTTTTGGCTTCAGCAACAGGAGGCAAGCTCAATCAAAGCCCTAGGAGAGCACTTCTCAGCAGACCCAGAGGCCATCAAGGCAGCAGTCCTTTACAGCAAAGCAGTCCAGGTGAGTCCTTTGGGCAGCCAGGCAGCTTCTCTTGGCAGGTTGCGGGTTCTGGTTCGGTGTTCTTTCCCAACTTCACCAGTCAGCAGGATTTTGTATTACCATTCTGGCCTTACTAAATATGACCCTGTTACTCCTTTCAGATCAGAATCTACCATTCAAACAGTATATGAGGGTAGCCCTAATGCTAGCCTATGAAAGGAGCAGGCCTCACTGCAGTGTAAAACGAATTTAGGAGCTTTACACTACCAGGACATATAAACTACACAGGTACATGTCCTGTCTTCTACCTACATAGCACCCTGCCCTATGGGTTACCTAGGGCCTACCTTAGGGATGACTTATATGTAGAAAAAAGGGAGTTTAAAGCTTGTCAAATACTTTTAGATGGCAAGTCAAAGTGGCAGTAAAACTGCACGCATAGGCCTTGCAGTGGCAGGCCTAAGGCATGGTTAATGGGCTACGTATGTGGGTGGCACAATCAGTGCTGCAGGCCCACTGGTAGCATTTAATCTACAGGGCACATGTAGTGCACTTTACTGGGGACTTACAAGTAAATTAAATAAGCCAATAGGGTATGAGCCAATGTCACCATGTTTTAAAGGAGAGAGCATATGCACTTTAGCACTGGTTAGCAGTGGTGAAGTCCGCAGAGTCCTCACACAGGCAAAACCAGTGTCAAAATGTGGAGGGAGGAAGGCAAAAAGTATAAGGTGACCACCCTAAGGCTGTCAGGTCTAACAGTTACCAATTCCTTAAGGTGTCAAAATATTGTTGTTTTGCAACTGAATTTTGGCTGCAAAATATTAACACGTACCATAAGAAATCAGTATTTGGAAGGGATACCCTAAACATGCCCATTCCAAACTCTGATTTATAAACCTATTTACCTATTTGGAAACTTCTTACAGAATTGCAACATTGATTTAGTACATTTGAAAATCACATTTACGGGAAACAAGCCTTGTGATTTACTGACTATGACCACCAGTCCTGTGGTTGGCAGAAGAATTCAAGAGCCTCCATGCAACGTCTGAATAAAACTCATTAGAGGTTGGCATACCGCATCATTTCCTATATGGAGGTACACATCTGGGTGAGGTGGTATTGCTGAAGGGATAGCAAATTGTATGCCTAAAATGGTATGCCCAATTGACAAAAGGGTTTTGAGTCGCAAAGCCAGCAATTCACAAAATCACAGAACCACAGGGGCCTAGTCTGCAAAAATCCGAACTGTGATGTACAAAAGTTACTTTGTAAGTTGTGAAGTGTTTCTGTCTCACAAAATAACTCTTGTGACTCTTTCAGAATCACAAATAGAAGGGGTGCATGAAAGGAGTGCCCCTTTTATGAATCACAGTGCAATGCTCACCCCAATATAACCCTTCTAAAACAATATTGCTTTTAAAAGCTTGGGCTGATTTTCAAAATATTTTCAATTAGAAGCAATATGGACACAGGGATGGAGGTAACTTCTTCCTCACAGGACTCTATCTCTGTGCTCATAAATATTAACAGGTGTTTGTAAAATGCCTCTTGTGTCATTATTATTCATGAGGCGGGAGATTCTGTGACTTCCTGCAGATGAACATTTTACAATGTATCTGATTAGTACATCTCTCACATTGCATAGTGGAACCTGGTTCACAAACCTGTTGGCCTGAAAATAGCACATACTGTTGTGCAAAGAGGGCTTAGTACACTCGGCATTGGATGTTGATCTAGTATTGATATTCAATTGTATTGAAGGAAGGAAAGAGATTAAGTAGGTCCAAGCAACTGTTAGAGGGAAATCTGTTAATAAAATAAGACATATCAATTTGACACAGCAATATAGGTTTAATCGATTTTCAGTTGGGAACGACAGGCAATCTCAACATAGCAGCCATGACTGAAGTTCAAAGTACTAGTTCACAAGCAGTGGTATTTATACTGTAAAAACCACAAAAAACTATGCTGACAGGTTCAGCATTGACGTAAGCAAGATACAGTACAGATAAGATAATAGGGGAGAGGTACCTCATGACAAGACGTCACTCTGCATCTCTATCTTTTCTGCACAACAAGTGATTATATGTTACATGATGCTCACGGTAGCCCTGCCTTGTGCAAATGCTTAACTGACCCTTACACAGGTCCCATGAATGACTTGTGTTTTTTAGGACCCTTGTGCTAAGGCAGGATACACCCTTTTGTTCCACCCTGTTTGTGCTAAGTGAAGATTTTGAAAGCCACAGTTGGTGCAGCTTTAAAGAAAAAATCTCATTCTAATGTGGCTTGGGCCTCTTGTGTGTTTCAGCACAGCTAACTTAACAATGCAGCATGTGTATAAGTTTCCTAAGTAATAAGTGTTTGTTTGTCCTAAATATGACCTGCCTTTTCTATTGAACCCACAGTCTGTCTTTTTTTTTTTAGAATCTCATGTATTAAGCCTTTCACTACTTACATTAGTTTACAACTATCCCTAGCCTAAAATGTTTGTATCAGGATTTGGGAACTTATGTTTGTATGTATGTGATGTATATGATGTGTTCCTATTCTTCCTACATCACAACAGGGGTTGTGTTGTCTGCTGGTAAAGTGTGTCATCATTTAATTGGATCCTTGTGGTGTCAGTGGTGCAGTGTGTGTTGGTACCAGTTAATCATGCAGGATGGAATCGTGGTTTAACAGTGACTGCTCACTGATACTTTTTTGAGGAATGGTAAGAGTGGAATAGGCCAATAGATGGTGAAGACATCAGGTCAATGTTTCCCTTTTTCAGTTTTGGGATATTGGGGGTGTTAGCAAGGTCTGCTTGGGTTTTCATGTATGACGGAGGTCCCCTTCAGCAGGATTACTAGAGATGGTGGTGGTTTGTTTGTGTTTTGGTGAGTTCTTAGATTCCTTTTTGGAAAATGTGTACATTTCATAAAGAGCGGCTTCAGAAGCTGGAGTGGGAAGTTTCATTGTTGACGTTCAGAATGAGGTTGAATGAGTCCTTGATGGAGTTGAAAATGGCTTTGCAGTCAGTTGTAGTTACAACAGCGATGAGGTCTTGAGCATTCACAAAGAAGTCCTTGGGGAATGATGATCAGAATGGCAGTGTTTACTCACCAATCTCAAGGTTTGAGGAACAGGAATTCTCTACACATTCAAAGTTCAAATAAATATATTTTTGGAGTAACTGAATGAATGAGATAATGTGTGTGAATTCCGCTTTGAATGTTGCTCTTCGATCAGTCATCTGTAGATCTTGTGGAAGATGGTTGCCTGGGAAGCTGGGAGAGGGAAGTGGCTGTTAAGGAGCTCTTTAGAGTAGATACTGGTTAACTTCTCAAGCAATTATAGTCAGGAAGACTTGTAAATGACCACCAGTGCATTCAAATGTGTTTCCTCTCTACTTATAAAGTTTACTTTTTCGGAAAAGGAGAACACAAAATAGTTGTGCTCAGACGTCAATAAGATGGCATTAATATTTGTGCAAGATTTCTGTCAGGTTCCACTTCATTATAAATAATCACTAATGCACGATTGGAACAATCTTAAAAGAACTGATGCAAAGTGTAAATCATGTCTATAATTTTCCTTCCACCCTAAATACAGTAATGACAGAATTGCATTGTAATTCCCTGTCCCAAATGGAAACGGTGACCTGTTTAATAACCTGCTTTACTTGTTCTAAAATATGTAGTTTTTGTTAATAACAAGCATTGGCATAGCCAATCAGTCTGCCTTTAATGTGTTAACACATGCAGATATATTCACAAATAAGGACCTGATTTAGATATTGGCTGAGGGGTTACTCCGTCACAACGGTGACAGATATCCTGTCCGCTGAAATCTAAATCCCATAGGAAATAATGTGATTTCGTTTTTGGCGGATGGGATATCTGCCACTGCTGTGACAGAGTAACCCCTGCGCCAATATCTAAAGCAGGCCCTAAGGTCCTCATTTGAGAAAAGTGGTGCTGCACCCACTGCAGCCCCACTTTTCTTGCACCCCTTTGCGCTCCCCTAATGCCACCATGTGGGCGCTATATTTAATATACAGCGCACCACGGTGGTAGTTAGGGAACTAGAGTCAGAATTGTTTACCCTAATTTAGTGCTTTGCAGAGTTAGCATAAAAAATTCTGACGCTAACCCTGCAAAGCACCCAGAGGCCCACTGAAACCAATCGGAGGTTCCTTTGAATGCCTGCTCTGAACAGGCGTTAAAAGTGCCAAAAAAAATGATGCAAAGAAATCTCTTAGATTTCTTGGCGCCATGTTTTTGTCCCCCCAATGGGGAAGCACCCCCTTTGCATGCATTATGCCTGGCGCATGCATTGCGCCACTTTGTACATTTGGCGCACCGATTTTTGCCTCATTAGGCCACATTAGCGTAAATAAATGCTGCTAATGTGTCCCTAAGTGTTTTTGCCATATTTTAGCACGTTTGCACCAGACCTATTGACATTGCTAATGCTAGGTATCTCTATAGTGAGCGTTGCAAGATTGCAGTACATGGGCTATTTTTTAGATGTCTCAACAGCAAACATCACAAGCCTGTAGTGCTAAAGGCTTTTGTTCACTGTTGCAAGATTAAGAAAAAGCAGCTGAAATGTATCACAAGTCAGATGTAATCTGAATAATACTCAATGAATGAGGCAGTAAGTATATTATATTCAAAATGGACCACAATAGCACAAACCATCAGCAGTACTAAAGAAGTACTTCAGTGGCTCATGCAACCAGCAGAAAAATCACCAGTGCACACAACATTCAGCAACATAGAAGCACCACAATGGTACGTGCTAGTAGCGAAATACAAATAGGATCACAATTGCACATACAATTTTTCTGAGCTATGTGCTTACAATGAAAAGAAGCTGGTAGATCAGGAATGAGGTGAGAATCTGTGTAAAGTAATGAAACAGATCATAAAGAAAAGTAGGGAATTGTTGGATAATATTTTTCATATGTTTTTTTTAATGAAAATAATTTCTCATGTTATTTTTTTGCACAACAAAAATGTTTTTCTCGAAAGATAGCACACCTGGTGTAGAGCGTTTACGTACTCAATTTTGGAATAATTCTTTGAGTAAGCATTTTGTATATAATGCAGGATACGTTGTGTTTACAAGAAAAAATCTTATTTTCAAGATGGCCTCTGCAATCTACAAATAGTTTCTGTCATATGCTGGAAACAGTGTACATATTCACTGAAAATAATGCATTTCATAGTTGGAGGAATGATACAATATTCCAATGGCACTGCAAAGTAAAGTGATATCAATTGAAAAATATGTAATAAATGATGAATTACATATATTGTTAGGATTCGATTTGCTACATGCACGATGGCACAGACATCCAGAGGCATAAAAGGATTGCAGTGTCACATTAAATCAGTGGCATTAAAAAAATACAGCCACAATAGCATGTGCTATCCACTACAGAGGTGAAGTTCCAGAGTGTCACATACAACCAGCAAACTTGAAGAAGAATGATTGTGGTACATACAACCTGTGACCCAGAAGGACCACAGTGGCGTATACAATCTTTGTAATGTTCATAAAGAAAATAAATCATCCAATCAAATCTTGGAATGATATGGGGGGCGGTATGAAGTAATAACACGGATCATCAAGAAAAGTATCTAATGCTGGATATTTGTCAGGGGTTACCTTTAAAGATTTTTTTTTTCATGCAGCTTTTTTCAGAAGATATATTTTCTTTATAGATAACACATACATATTTTTTTTATTCTACTTTGAATACGGATTTACTTAAAATGCAAAATGTGTTGCTTGCAAAGTAGGAAGCTTATTTTCAAGATAGCTTCTGTGTTGATCATGAGCCCTTGTCATGTGCTGGAAACTATGAAAAACATACATTGAAATAGAAACAGTTCCAGAAGACCAAATGGTATTCAAATAGCCAGTAATATGAGGTAGGAAATATCAACTATCTGAAGCCCACTTCAGCTGTGCTGTCAATCCATATTTAAAGGAGTTTCCTATATTTTGTATCGTGGAGTACTTACTACTTGGAATTAGATTGTGAGGTAACATTCCATATTGATGTTCTACAACAAACGACAAGATTATAAATAAAGCAGACACAGTTTGACAATAATGTTAGAAATGGGTTAAGTCGTACCCAGGAATAAGCTACTCATTTGAATAGTTATTCATGGATAACGCTCTTTTTCTGGAAGTTCGGGTTTTTTCAGTATACAAGTTCTAAGAAGGGACAATATAATTTAATACCCAAATTGACAACTCAGACAGAAAAGCCAGGTGTGTGTTTCTTACAAACTATTGCGAATATAAACTAACTTAATGTTCTGCTGTTTTTGGCAAGAATTGTGTTTGACAAATCGACACAGCAGCAAATAATCGAAACAAATGATATGAAATGTCAGATCAAAAACATTAGGACCATTACCTCCGCTCACATATTTAACTAACCTTTTAATATGTTTGTCACAGATCATCAAGTGTAAGGCTGCGATTGCATGGGCACTTCACCAACCACTGTCAATTGAGGATGTCGAGGTTGCACCACCAAAGGCCCATGAAGTGCGAATCAAGGTAAAGAAAGGATTGTTTTCCCTGATTTTTATTTAAGGCCCCCATTTTCAAAATGTGTAATAAGTATTGTTGTTTTCACTTGAAATGAAGACCCTTCGATTATGCTTTTTTTTTAGGTTAGTTGTCACATGGAGAGTTTGATACTAGCCAAGAGGAAATGGTTTGGAAGCTGCCTGGAAGCTGAGATGTATGTGTTGATTGGCTGGGGGATGCGTAAGTGCTATTGTTATTGCTGAATCACTACCACGAAAGAGAGCACAGCATGCCAGACAACACACTAAAGATTAGCAGGTAAAGGCAACAGTTTGTGGGGTCACTTAAAGGTCACATAACTGCTCTGATCATCTCTTGAGAAGGTTCATGATGAATATGTGTGTGAAGTGGTTATTGTCCCTCAACATGATACGTCAACGCACTACTGTTACCCCGTGTGGTACTGCTCTTCCCATTCGGAGTGAGCTCTTGAAATCTACTGCTTGCTTAAGTAATTAACTGCCTCACAGTTTGACCCTATAAAATGATTTGTGAGCCCCTGTTTGACTGGCTCAAGCAGTAGGATAGGAACCCTGATCTAACTGTTTTGCTTTCTTCTCCATGACAGTGCTGGTTAAATGAGTTTCTCAGAGTTAAAAGGGATGGCAGTAGCAGGGATACATCATTCCCTCCGTGATCTAGATCACCATCACACTAAAGTAGCAAGTAATTTAGTCTCCCCAGTCAGATATAAAGAACAGTGTTCAACCTAGAGAAACATGTTTCCTTTTGGTGAGAGCTGTAACTATCATTCCATTGCTGCCAGGTACCAGAGACACTTCTTGGTCGGGAGAGCACTGAGTAGTGTAGAATGTCCTGAACAAGTTGCCTCTCTGAGAAGGCGTTTGCTCGACATAATTCTTTAGAGTTTATCTAGAGTTGCTTTAGTTGACCAGAACAATGTCTACATACAATTTCATATCAGTACAGTAGATGTAATGTAATGTTCTCTTCCAGTAGGCAGACAAAAGCCATCTCACTTGAACTGTAAAATGGATGCACAAACCGTCTAGCAGGGTCTTCCATGAGTTGTTTTTTGCATTGTTTTTCAGAATACTCTTTATACATTTAACATGTAAGATTACTAATGTATTTGCATACTGAGGTCCTCATTTACAAGCTGCCTGCGCTGGCAGAGCTTCACTTTTTATGACGCTCCGGTGGTGCAGGTATCTCAATGATATCTACAAGGTGCCCAAAGTCACCCTACGTGGCTTTACATGACCTCATAGATGTGGAGTAAGGCAAGGCAGTGCAAAGTGCTGCGTTGCCTTACCCTGCATCAAGAAGGCGTTTGATGGGTGTTGTTGAGGGTGTTCCCATGCAGCACCACACATGGGTTTTGTCACATTCCCAGATTTACAAGAATCTGTCAACTTGGGAATGCGTCAAAACTGCGCCTCCCCAGGGGAGGCGTAAAGAGGGGAAATTACTTTATTTGTCCTTGTTTTTTCCTCTACGTATTTTGCATCCTGCAGCACACATAGAAGGAAGAAGGCACCTCCATTTACTGTTTTTGTGCAGGAAGGTGCTCCTTCTTGCACAAAAACAATCCTGCCAACAACACAGACACCCTTGCAGGTTCCTGTGTTGGCACTAGGCACCAATTTGTGCACTTGCGCAGGCAGAAAAGACAGGAATGCTCCATATTTCCTTGATGCAGTGCATTCCTGCTGTTTCCTTTTGCCACAGGGCAGTGCAACAAAGAGACTTGCTCTGGCATCCTGTGGCAAAAACTCATAAATGAGTCCCCAAGTATCCAAATTGTGCCCTCAAATTAAGGAAGCATAAACCTATTCCTGTCACAACAAGAGTGTATGAAACAACTATGAGAAACTAAGTGGCCTATTCACAAACTTCACTGAATATTACATTTTGTATTACTACAAACGTACCCCTAAAACGGTATTCAGAAACTATATGCAGAGGTCCACGCCTCTGCCTGTCCTATCTTTTTCTGTGCAGAGATCTTTGCCCTAACTGTAGAGTGCCCAGGATGCACAGGTATATGTTTTAGTAGTAAATATGGGAGGGACAGGGCTAGTGGCTAGAAAATGGAGAATGTATATATCTGAAGACGAAGGGTGTAGGGAGGACTAAGGAAGGGTTAAGTGAGAGCTAATGAAAGGTTTAGGGATAGACATGCTCACACACAAAAGAGTCCTATTCATAACCTGCATTTCTATGGTTACTGCTGCCAAAAAGGACTGAAACAGTATCAAATACACTCCAACTCAGACCTGGAGTAAGCCCTGTATCACACATGGCCACCCACAGTTACTGCAACACCCCATAAACAGTGCTTAACTTGTGCTTGTTGTTTCCGGTGCTAAGCAATGGCACTTATTTGTGAGGGCCGGGGCTTATTCTTATGCCTCAAGCATTTGCTGCGAGCAAAAGACACATATCGGAAAGACAGAAGAAGAAAAAACTAAAAAGCGTCATAAAGGTAGAAAGTAGAATGCTGCAAAAGTGGGCTGAAGGGGCAGGAAGTTGTTTTATATGGATTGAAGAGGCCCGAGATGGCTTCAGGATTACGCAGCCTCAGTATTCAGTGGCAGATTTAATTACAGTAGCCTCGAGTTTAAGAGAAGGGCTTTGAGCACAGGCACCTCTTTATTTACAAATTAAGCACTGCCCATATATAATGTGATGGAGGTAGGGACTTAAAAGAACCCTGTGAGAAATATGTCTGTTGATTGAGGTGGGTAAAAAACGTTCTCAAGCAACAATCACAATCCTTGTCACGGTGAACAACAAAGTCAATAAATTAACCTGTGCTTAACCCTCTGTTAGCTTTGCACCAAAGCAGTCAGGCTTAACTTGGAGGCAATGGGTTTAGTATTTATGCACACTCAAACAGTAATAAAGTGAAACCCCACACAAGACAAATCCCACATGAATTTAGAAAAATAAAGTAAAATTTAATAAATAATTTGGCAGCAGAACAATGAAAATCCAATTCATAGATCCGGAGTTGTGAATTTTAAAAGGTTTTAGTAAAAACTAGCACCTAAAATATTAAAGCACCAACCATGGGCATCTGGTCGTGTAACACCGGGACAAAGTCGTGAAAGTTATGCAATGTAGCATTTTTCAGAAACACTAAAGCCCAGATATAAGGGGCATAGCGCCTCCTTCCACCATATTAGAGTCATTTTTTTTTTTGCACTAATGTGGCCGAACGAGGCCAAAATCGCAGGTTCAGATGTACAAAGTGGCACAATGCATGCATTGCGCCACTTTGTAACCCCTTGTGCCACATTATGCCTGTGCCAGGCATAATGTATGCAAGGGGGGCATTCTCCTGTTAGGGGGGCCATCAAAATGGCGCAAAGAAATCTAAAAGATTTATTTGCACCATTTTTTCAGTATTTTTAATGCTTGCTCAGAGCAGGGCGTTAAAAGGACGGACACCATTGATTACCATGGGCCCTTATGTACTGATCAGGGTTAACGCCAGAATTTTGGCGCTAACCCTGAACAGTACATCAACAGCATCAAAAATATTGACGCTATTGCCCTCTATCCTGCACCATGGTGCACCGTATTTTAAATATGGCGCACACATGGTGGTGGTAGGGGGTTGTTAAGGGGTGCAAGAAAGGTGGCACTGAAGGGGGGCAGCGCCACTTTTCTTAAATCTGCCCCACTAAGTGAATTGGGCGCAGCCTCGGCTTACCTTCCAGCATAGTAGAAATTTTGAAGAAAAATGTCTGAGATGGTAAAGTTCAGTGGGGCAATTAGTCAGCGGTGTCTGAGCAGGAGGTGTCATTATTAAGCAGTCAATAGAAAAAGTTACAGTGAATATTTCTATGTTCTGCCTTAAGGCCTGATTTAAATAATGGAGGACAGTTTGTTTTCCCGCCATGGAGATGAGTAAATTACCCTGTCTCCATGACAGAGAGACCACCGGCCAAATTTATAAATGACCCCCCCCCCCCAAGCAAGTGGTCATTTATAAAGTCTTGCCAGGAGCTGCCATCACACAAGTTCCAGTCAATGCATATTGCCGTTTGGTGCAAGGCTGCATCAGCATGACACAACCCTGCATCAAACAGTATTCTTATTTATTTTCAAAAAGAAAATCCCAAAACAGGGTTTTCTTCTTTACAATAAAAAAGTAATGCTCCCCTCTCCCATGGGTTTCATCTCCCAGGGTGGGGTGGCGGGTAGGGCATTATTTGGCTTTTACTGTCCCTCAACACCAAGGTGCGGCTGGCAGTGATGGCCATAAAAAAATGGCAATACATGACTGCCCATCCTGTTTGTGTGAGGGAACATTAAGCCATTCTCTGACGGCCCTTGATCCATCAATCTGTCAGGCTGTTAGAGAGGTTTAGCAATGGTGGTGACAGAGTAGTCACCACTGTAGCCAAACCAAAGATCCACCACATTTAAATCAGGCAGGCGTTGTCAAGAACCACAGACTGACCACAATTCAGACAGATCACTGGAAGCCTAAAAGGCATCTTGTCAAGAGAAGCTTACAATGATCCATCACTTCCCTCAACTAAAAAAGACGGAGTCAGGATCCTTGAAAAACGATGACCATGACAAAGTAATCATCTATACAGCGTTTTTCCAGCATAGTAGCCGCCATATTCCCACCATTAAGGTTAGTGTTCTGGTCTCGTTGAACATGAACGTTCCAAAGCTTCCAATGTGCTCCTCCACTGCCAAAACAGCACACTTCAACTGTTTTCAGTGTCTATTCATTGCGCTCCCTCTGATTTCCTCATTTTTAGTAGCCATTTTTAGTAGCACTGAAAGTCTTTACTCGGTGTGCACACCAGGGCATGCTTACTGGAGTAGTATTCCAGTAAGAAATCCTCAGTCTTGAAAGAAATGAGCAAAACGCTCCAAACAAGCCAGATTTCGATTAAGACTTGCATCACAAGGAGAAGGAAGTTCTTTGACAAGGAAAACAAAACTCAAGTAAGATAACTGTGATAATGAACTAAAAGATACAGACTACTTCTTTTTAAAAAGAGTTTTAAGAACATTTTGAATATACTGTTTTCAAACTAGAAACCTCACAAGAAAGGCACAGAGAGATTCCAGCACCTCTAAAAAGTATGAAAACTATTATTTGTGGGAAAACCCGTAGAGAGAAGCTAATTCGTCAGGAGCTTTTAGTAAAAAAAGAACAAGAAGTATATGAATGAATGAGTAATTCAGCGAGAGATTGAATAGTGAATGATTGTTGTGCTTTAGAGTGTGTTAAAGAGAATTAAAACTGTATAATATTATTCCCAGAAACTATGTCAACCGAGCACCCAGCCCACCAAAAACACAATAGAAGGCGGAGACTGATATTGTTTTGAAGATGACATAGCTGACTCGCAGGCAGTCTGTCTTATCTCAGGAATCTGGCCCTTAGTCTCTTTTCTGGAAGAAGAAAATCTCCATCAGGATATGCTTCAGTCTGTATCCAATGAGGGCTCCAGAGCCTGGATAACCTTCCAAAGAGGAGCCACTGAACAGGATTTGTGATGCATAGAAAAACGTAGAGAAAGCTACTGCAAAGTCAGGCTAGCAATGCTGCTTGGGCAGATCGGCCAGCAGGTAGGTTTCGGTCTCCTGTCAGTTCTAAAAAGCATTTTTTGTTGAACAGTTTTCTGACTGCCATGTTTTGGATGTTGGCAATTTGGGTGTTTCTAACACTACTTTCAAGGGTCCAGACTGGGTGGGCACCACTTGGAGGGCCGGACTCACTTCAAGCAGGTTCAAGATAGTTGGAGCTTGTTATGTCCCTGTAGCTCAAAACAGAAGTCCTGGGATGAAGGAGCAAGGCAGGCCTCAAGGAGCAGGGCAAACTGCTGTAGATACAAGGCAGACTTCAAGCATCAGGTCATTCATCTGGTAATAGCAGGGTAGTCCTCTGAAGTACAAAGCTGGCTTCAAAAAGCAAGGCAGTCCTGTATCGTGCAAGGCAGTCCTTCGGGGGCGGGGGGTCATTCGCAGGTCCAGGAGTTGGTCTGAGTGTCTTAGTTTTATACCTGGTGCCAGCTTTAAAGTGGGAGAACCTTCAGACCCTTCTAGAGTTTTCCCCCAATAGGTGTGATGGAATTTACTTCTGCCACGTCCAATCTCCAATGTGTCTTGGACGCCAAAAGGCTACTGTGAAGTCCTTTGTGAGTGTGCTAAGGCAGCCCTTTGAAATGTAAGTGGGGCAGGGAAAAGGTCTGCCCCTCACATTATGGAAAATCGGCACATCCTGTCAACAACTAGTCCCTTTTTGGGTCACTGTCTCAGAGGAATTCACAAAGGCCAACTGTCAAGTTAACCACAGTTATGTGACCCAGGACACAGGCTGCAGGCACCAAATAGATAGGACAATAAAATGCTGATATTCGAAAAGTGGCATTTTCAGAATTGTGACTTAAAATCTGACTATACTATTAAAAAGGATTTTAAATTGCAATTCTTTTGAGACTAAATATATCATTGTCTCTGTTCTCAATCAAACGTTATCACTTACTAAATATAATAAAGTTAACCCAGTGTGATCCTATGGGAGAGACAGGCCTTGCATTAAAGAAAAAATAATTTAAGAGTTTTTCACAGCCAGGACCTGTAAAACTTAAAGGTACACGTCCATCTTTTTAAATACACTGAACTCTGCCCTAAAGGATGCCTAGGGCCTACCTTTGGTTGACCTAAATGTATTAAAAAGGTCCATTTGGAAGTTTAAAACCACAGACAGACTGCAATGGCAGTTCTGAAACATGTTTTAAAATGTTTCTTAGTTGAGTGGCACAATACATGTTGCAGACCTTCTAGTTGTATTTCATTTACCAGCCCTGGGTAAATCTTGCACCACTTTATAAAGGACTTACATGAAATGTGCCAACTGGGTGTAAGCCATATTTACCATGTTCAGGAGAGTGATCACAAGCACTTTAGCACTGGCTAGCAGTGGTTAAGTTCAATGCGCCTAAAGTTTTGTGGGTAACCTTGCAGAGAGGGCCAAGTCTAAAAATGTGTATTACACCTGCATGTTTGACTTAACAGACAGGTTCTGTCTTCTTGCCTGCGGATTTTGGTGGAGCAAGTGATACAAGATTACTCATCCCCTTGGAGCCATCTGTGCTATTTATAGAGTGACGCTATTCTAGATGTGCCTTTTGTTGCCAGCCTTCTAAAGGTGCCTTAGAAGAGGTATGTTTTTAGTGCTCTTTTGAATCTGTTGACATTTGACCTGTATGTTCATGAGTGCTTGTCCTTGAGTGGAAACAGCTCTGCCTCCTATGGATTTTAACTTATTACAAGAAGGGAGATGATGGTTTCTATCCTGGCTTCTGAACTTTCTGGTTGGTGGATGAAAAATGATTCTGCTGGAGAGCTTTTGAGAACCGTGTTTAAATTGGATTCTCTCCCTCAAGGGTAACCAGATTAGGGATGCCCTAGCTAACAAAACATGATCTTTTCTGCTTAAAACCCATATGAGTATCACTGCTGAATAGAGGTAAAAGTAGTCTAGCTTCAAGGTTATTCCAGAACTACCACTAAGACTTTGTGTGCAGCGAGAGCAACAGAAGAATGAGCCTCAGCTGGATGAGTTAGAGGAAGCATCCAATTGTGCCCAACCCTCCTTTATTATTTAAGGTTCTGTTTGCATCAAAGGTAACACTAAAAATGTTTACCTTACGGACAGGTTCCAATTTCTGTCCTCTCCTTGGTGTGGCATAGGCTTGTCCCAGATTTTGTATTATTCAGTGGGAGATACAGTGCATCCAGTCTTCTCTGTCCATTACTACTTTCTGTTGGTTTCCCTGACAAATTTAAGATGCACCTGGGTGTCATCAGCAAAGAATTGAATTGCCACCCAGTAGGTGTTAAAAATGGAAAGACTGGTACCAGGTAGACATCACATAAAATGGCAGAATATGGTAGCCCACTGTGTCAAACATTGCAAAGACACAGCTACCTGACAGTTGACCCTGTCACCTGTGAAGCAAAAGGGAGTGTCCTAGAAACCAGTCTCTAAATAACTAGCACAATCTTTGGGCGACATAGCAAATTGATCCCATGAAGGGACATTATTTCTTTGCCCTTACAGGTGTTACCTTCATGTCTACTGTTAGAAATTGGGTCTCTAGTTAAGATAGGTATGCACCCTAAGTTGGGACCCCAATCCTAGTATGGTAAGTCAAATACACAACCTAAATTGACTGGTGGTCACCCTCTGGCAGCTTTGCACAGAATTTAGGCTTAACTTAAGAAGCAATCTCTAAAGTATTTGTGCAAAACTTAAATTACAGTACCATAATAAAAACACCCCAAGAGAATATTTTTCTGAGTAAAACAAGATAAAAACGACAAAAATCTGGTAAGTACAACTCAAGATAGGAATTTTTAAAGAATAATCTGGTGCTTAAAAGTCAATTATGCTGAAAGGTTACTTGAGGTTGCACTAGACCAGAGTAATTCCAAAGTTCAGGCTGACTGGGTTGGAGAGAATGTTGGCTGCAGGACCCACACCGGGCACACTGAAAAAGTACCTTGCAGAGAGCAAGCTTTGTCAATGAAGACTCAACATGTTGGTTCCTATCCCTGCCGTCGGGTAGATGAGTCATCATCGAGCCCCACAGTCAGGATCCGTGCTGGAGTCAAAACACTTTCAGTGCAGGCCATGCACTGTTGCCAAGCCACGCAATGATGTTCTTGGATCGTTACTGCATTTTTGTTGAACCACACAGTTGTTGATTGGCTCTGTGTTGGCCTCAAAGGGCACTTTCCGAACAGCGCAGCATCCTTTTTGTGTGGGCTTTTGATGAAAGACATCTGCAGAGTCCCCTTTCAAGGCCTAGGACTGGATTGGCAGCTCTTGGCAGGGCAGGACTCACATTGGCAGAGTCCAGCAGCTGAAGCAGAGTTAAGGGAAGTCTTTGATGGCCCTGTGACTTCCAGAACAGGCGCAAGCCAGCAAGCCCTTGGAGTCACTTGATTCTGCAGAGGATGTAAAGAGCAAAGTCCAGTCCCTCACACTCCCAGGAGGGGGAGTCCCTCCTGACAGCACAGCGGTCCTTCTTCTTGGCACAATGTCCTCAGATTCAGAAGAGTACTGATTTGGTGGGGTTTGGGGTCCAGTACTTATACCCAGTTGAGCCTTTGGAGTGGGAGAGACTTCAAAGAGAGGCTCTTGAAGTGCATAAGGTCCCTGCCCTTCCTTCCCTAGCTCCAGACATTCTACAGGGAGTTATTCAGCTCTTTTTGTGGGGGCAGGCACAGACCTATTCAGGTGTAAGTGTCAGCTCCTCCTGTCCAGAAAGGGCCATCAGACCAGTGATGGGCCATCAGGATGTGAATGTCACACCCTAGCTCCCTTTGTGTGTGACTGTCTAGAGGAAATCCTCAAAGCCCAGCCGTCACCCACCCCGTATGTGTATTCAGAGACAGGCAGAGGCACTGATTGGTTAAAGTTAGAAAATGGCAACTTTCTAAAAGTGGCATATTCAGACTTTCAACTTAAAATCCGACGTTGTGATTTTAAATTGTGAATCCAGAGACGCCATACTTCAAATGTCTGGCTTTTCCGAATTGGTTACACTTAAAGGCTGTTTCAAGGTAACCACAATGTTAACCCATGGGAGAGATAGGCCTTGCAGTGGTGAGAAAGTAATTTAATAGTTTTTCACTACCAGGACATGTTAAACTGAAAGGTACATGTCCAATGTTTTAAATACATTGCAACCTGCCTTTGGGGCTAACTAGGGGCTACCTTAGGGGCGACATAGGTAACAAAAAGGAAGGTTTGGGCCTGGCAAATGCATGCACTTGCCAGGTTGAAATGGTAGTTTAAAACTGCACACACAAGCTCTGCAGTGGCAGACCTGAGACATGTTTTAAGGGCTACTGCAATGAGGAGTGGGACAATCAGTGCCACAGGCCCACTAGTAGCATTTAATTTACAGCCCTGGGCACATATAGTGCACTTTACTAGGGCTGTACAAGTAAATTAAGTATGCCAGTTGTGGATAAGCCAATATTACCATGTTTTAGAGTACAACGCCCCTGCACTTTAGCCAGAAAAACAGGAGGTCAGAAGACAAAAAGTAAAGCAAAACCACGCCAAGGATGCCAAGTCTAACACGTGTTCCTCCTACAGCTCAAAGTGGGGAGAGCTACCTAACGCCTTGGGAGTTCTCTTCACTAAGGCAGAAGAACCTGGATAGACCATCAGCATTGGAGTGGTCTGTTCTAGAATGGTGCTCCACCGTAAAGTCCATTCCCTGTAGGGAGATGGACAACCTCAACAATTTTGGATTCTCAACCCTCATCTGCATTAACCATCTGAGGGGCCTGTGGTCTGTCTGAACCCCAAAGTGAGTGCCAAGCAGATATGACCTTAGCTTCTTCACCGCTCAGACCACAGCAAAGACACTTTCAAGTGCGTTCCACCTCTGCTCCCTGGGAAGTAACCTCCTACTAGGCACTCTTCATTTAGCTGTGATAGCACAACACCTATGCCATGTTCTGAGGTGTCTATCTGCACCACAAAGTCTTGCAAGAAGTCAGGGGACTTGAGCACAGGTGCAATATACATGGCCTCCTTCAGGGTATCAAAAGCTGTCTGGCACGCCTCAGTCCAGATCACCTAAAGTTGATGCTTTTTGGAAGTCAGCTCTGTCAAAGGGGCAACAATGGTGCCATATCTCTTGATGAATGTCCTGTAATATTCAGTGAGGCCTAAGAAGACTCTCATCTCCGTCTGGGTGTTGGGGGGGATCGCAAGCCAGAATTATCTCAGTTTTGGCCTGGAGGGGCTGCACCTTGCTAACTGCCACTTGGTGACCCAAGTAGACCATAGAACTCTGCCCTATCTGGCACTGGTCTTGATAGTCAAGCCTGTCCTCTGCTGAGCCTGATGCACTCCTTCAAGTGGCACAGGTGATCCTCCAAGCTAGAACTGAAGATCCCAATATCATCTATGTAGGCAGCACTGAAGTTCTCCAATCCAGCTAGGACTTGATTTTACAACCTCTGGAAGGTTTAGGGGCGTTCTTTAACCCAAAGGGAATGACCCAGAACTGCCCTACTGGTGTAGACAATGCAGACCTTTCTTTTGTCCCATCCTTCAAGGCAATCTGCCAGTACCTAGGCATTAGGTCAAGCGTGCTAAGGAACCTGGCCGCTCCAAGCCGATCTATGAGCTCATCAGCTCTGGGAATGGGGAGTTCGTCGGAGTTCTGATGGAGGGCTCAACCCCAAGTGCCAACATTTTGGAGACCTCCTCCTTAATGTTAGCCCTCACTTTGTCAGACATTCTGTAAATTGGGTTCTGTCAGAGGTCTTGTCTTGCCCCGAATGACCTGCCAGTGGCACATCAAAAGCCAGACCCAGTTGGAAGGCCCTGTAGCACTGGGGGACTACCAACACACATGTTACTCCAGGCTCAGGATCTTTAGGCTCACTACAAAGGAGATCACTCTCCAGGTAGATCAGTTGCTTGCCAAAGGTGTCACCAGCTACCTGGGACTAAGCTTGCTGCCAAAGACCCGCAAGAGTAGGGCACTTCTTCTGCACCTTTCAGAAGTGTGACCTGAGCTCCACCTCCTTCCAGATGGTATGCTCCAGATCCTTGCTCAGCAGACACTCCACTGACATGGACGGAGTCACAGCTACCTTAAACAGACCTGAGACCTGCCCCCTTCATTCGAAGGGAACTAGAACCACTGGGTAGTGGCTCTCACATTTGTAATCAGCAGCAACTTGGTGGAACACACTAGGGGTTACCTGCTCTGAAGACATCAGATGACACCTGATGGTTGTCATGCTGGCTCCTGTGTCTCTCAGAGCCTCCACCCACCACCCATTTATTGTGACCCCCTGACTGTACTTCCTGGTATTGTCAGGCATGAGGGTTTTCTGCACAATCTCTTTGTCAACCAGGGACACTAGGATAACCTCTAAACTCTCCCCAAAACTATCTGATGCAATCTCCTCTACAAATGCTACACTAGCCAAACTCAGTGACTACCCACTGGTGAGCGGCTGTGCCCCCTTGGGACACTTGTCATCTCCCTTTATAGTGCTCTTTTTGCTGACATTCATAGCACTTCACAGGAGCCTTCCCTGCAGCCCTACTGTCAGGGAACAACTTTTTTTCTTCTCAGTAGGGGGAAGGAAACCCTGATCCATGGAAATAGTTTGGGGCCCTTCAGAGAACGTCTTACACTTCACTCCTTCTTCTAGTGAGGACCCTGCCCACCCTTGTGGTGATCCCCCCAGATACCTTCTTATGGACCCTGGTGCTGACCCAGTGGTTTGCCCCTTTAACAAGCTCTCTGGGGGTGGGAGCTTACTGGCAACACAGTTTAGGCACAGATCTATAAAACAAAGACTAAGCAGGTGCTCTGTTGCAAACAAATTGTACAGATCCTAGGAATCTTTTATCTCTCTACCCTTTACCCAGAAATGCTCCCAGGTCTGTTGGGAAAGCTTCTGACTGTCCTTGACCTTCTTTCTGTACTTTTCTGGGGTCAGACAAAACTTCCTGATTAGGGCCTCCTTCAGGGGGGGATACCTCATCCTGTTTCTCCTTTGTAGGGCAAGTAGAATATGCCTTTCCTCACTTGGAATGTGCCTGCACAGACTAGCTCCGCAATTCTCCTCAGGGACCCTGTGCATCTATAGAGCAACCTCATAGGCCTCAAACCATTTGTCTATGTCATCTCCCACCACAAAGATAGACAGCAGGCCCGTGGGTATGTGGACCCTCCTATCAGAGGGCACTGAATAATTGCTGCCACCATCTTGCCTGGACTCACCCCTCCTGGCTTAGATGTCCAGTTCTCTCAGGCTCAGTTCCTGACCAACATCATTTTGTTTTCCTCCATGGCCAATTGGAGCTTAGACAGCTCCAGCATTAGCATTCTCTCCTACCTCCTGCTTTCATGCAAGGTGAGGGGGAGGTGGATTTTCACCCACACTGTGCATTAAATTCGAGGGTTGTACTTGCAGCATCCTGCCACAGGTGGGAGGAAATTACATTGGTGATCATGAGGTGAGGGCATATAGGTCAATTGCACCATCCCTTGACAGTGTGCATAACTGTAGGCCTCAGTCATCCTCCTGGGTGTATATTGTTCTAGGCTTTGATGTTTGTGATGTATGTGTCATATTTCCCACCCCTTACTGTTGCTACACCTTCAGCGCTTAAAGAGCACAACATGCTCAATTCCACACATGCCCACAGTAGTAATGTATTCAGCCACCTGCCAGTGTCAAGGGCCATGGATGCTTTCCATTGCATCACGATCTGCCCTTTGAAAAGGTTGAATGCTAAGTCAGTAAATTAATGCATGTGTTTGGCCCTGGGATGAAGGCCAAAGAGGCAAGACTCAGGGCTGGGTGTCAGTGCGTGGCCTGATAGGTCTGCTATAGTGGCTGTAATCTCAACCCACGTCCATTGTAGAGCACTACAGTCCCAAACCATATGATAAAACCCAGCGTCCGTCAGGTTGCGTCTCAGGTATTTTGGCATGGAAGTGGGATATAGTTGCTTAATACGTTGAGGAGGAAAGATGTGCCTGGTGCATATAGTCAAATTGCATGAAATGGAATTGAGGATTCAGAGATACTTCTTTTATGCTCTGGAGTGCTTGTGACCAGGCTTTACTATACAAAGGAAGGTTGGAGAAGTGCTTCATTTAATCAGGCCCATGCTTTGCTTACGTCAGCCAGGTTGCAGGACAGCAGGGCCTCATATATGGTCGTGACGATGCGGTGCACGCCACCATGTGTTTGGAGTACCTGGAGGAGAGGTGACTGCGGCAGTTCCACCTCTTCAGCCCCCCACGTGGTTTTCACAGTAAATTCAATGGCTTGATATGTTAAGAAGTGACCTACCGTTATATTGTATGTTTCCACTATGGCCTTGAAGGACATTAGGATGCCATCCGGGAATAGATCACTCTGAGAGTCAATCCCCACAAATTTCCACGGTGTCAGGTCAAGCTAACCAGCCAGCCCCCATATACCTGGTAGTTGATCCAGTGTGATCAGAGGTGAGTATGGCATGATGGGCTTCTGACCATGTACCATCACTGGCTAGCACAACTTTGCCATCGTCATGAGGCTCACGCCCCTTTGGCGTGGGCAAGTACGGTCCGATAGCCAAGTATAGACACCCACTGCACCAAGCTTAGAGTAGACAGCAGTGAACCTAGCAGTGGGTTGAGCATCCAGCCAGCACAGAGGCTACTGCAGCTGGGCTGCCGCATAATATAATTCAAAATTAGGAGCACCCATTCTACCTTCAAGGAGTGGGCGTTGTGCAATGTATTGTGCCACCCACCATTGTCGTGTGCCCCACACCAAGTTCAAGAGAAGGCCATGTAACTCCTGAAAGAACCTCTTGGGAAGCACTATCGGCAAAGTGGCAAAAAATTACAGTAGATGGAGAAGGACTATCATATTAGCAATTGCCACCTGTCCCATCGGAGAAAGAGGGAGTGAACAGCAATAGGGGAGGGAGCCGCTTATCAATCGTACTGCTCTCCCCACGTAAACAAGGGCATCATCTGCATGGAGAGATATTATGTGATGGATGTTGAGTTTCGGGATTCTTTAATCCTGCACCCGCAACTGCAAGTGGCAAGCCAATGGCTCCATAGCAACCGCAGAGAGCAACGGAGACAGTGGGCAACCTTCCCTTGTGTCTCTCAAGATAGGAAAGCTGTCCAATATCAGTTGTCCCGTTCTCACTCTGGCCACTGGGTCTGAGTGTAAGGTACATATCCATCCCATGAACCCTGCCCCAAAAACCATGTGGTGCAGGGTAGTCAACAAGAAGTCCCATCTCAGGGTGTCAAAGGCCTTCTCGATGTCGAGAGACACTGCAACCCTCTTATACGCCCCTGGGGATGTATCATGTATAAACCCAAGAAGGCGATGGATGTTAAGAAAGGTGCTACGACCTGGAATAAAACCAGATTGGTCCTCAGGGACCAAGGCACCGATCACTGGGAGTAATCTGTTGGCAAGTACTTTACGGAAAACTTTGCAGTCATGGTTTAAGAGGGACAGTGGGTGATAAGACCATACGTCGAAGGAATCTGGTCCCTGTTTAGGAAGGACAAACTATTAGTCCAGTAGCCAGCCGAGAGAGCGGACCTCATTGAACACCTCTAGGAGGGGTTGAGTGAGCTGAGCAAAGAATGTGGCATGATACTTGACAGCCAACCCATCTGTCCCTGGAGTCTTGCTCCTGGCTACTTGGGAAATAGCCATTTTGATCTCTTCCAGCTGAATGGGTTCTTCCAGATCCGCCTTCTGGAGTGGGGACAAGGGGGGCATTGGGATTTTGGACAGAAATCTCTCTAATAATTCAGGGTTGGGAGGAGTCACAGTCCCATAGAGGGTGAGATGAAAGTAACAGAATATATTGTTGATATCCACCTGTGTCATGTCCAATGAACCATCATTGCGCTGAATTATTCCAATTGGGGTGTGTTGCTGGTTTGCCTTAACTAGCTACGGTAACAATCAACCTGAATGGCCCCCCTCTGCATGCTGCCTGGTTAGCTGATATTTGTAGTGGTGTCTGCTCAGTCTTGTAGCCTCTCTGTATTGCGTGCGCAAGTGCCAGAGACAGTCGCTTCCTGCACCCTGTGTGGCCACTGTTTTCTTTAAGCACTGCAATTCCTCCTCTCTCTTTGACAAGTCATTGTGTAGTGTGTGCCGAAACCCCCAGGTAGCAGTAAAGCAATGTCCCTATGCCACCAGCTTGTGTGCATTCCTTTTTTGTAGCTCAGAGTGCAGTTGATCCCTTGTTCAAGTCAAAGTACTGAGTTATGCATGCTGAGAGGTCCTCCGTAAAGGGAGCATCTAGCACTGCTTCAGTTTGCAAGTGCCATGTCGGGATATATACACAGGTGGCCTACCCCGCAGCAAGACTCTCTGCAGAGGGCAGTGGTCTGAAAGCGCATGGGCCAGGTATCCCGACCAAGTGATCATTGGCCCCAGTTGATCAGTACAAAGGATCACATCAAGTCTGGTGTAGAGATTGTGGACCAGCAGGTCAAATGAGTATTCATGGTCTGTCGGGGGACCCAGGTGCCACACATCATGCAGGTGCCTCTGTGTCAGCCATTGACAAAAATACTGCGTTATCCGAGTCCCCGCCGTGCTCCTCAGGGGGGCTGTAGAGCAGGCCAGTGATACATCCAGTACATAATTAAAGTCCCTACCCCAGGATCATGGAAGAGTGCAGGTGTAAGTGTATCAAAAAAGCGTATTTGATTGGTAGTGGGATCGTAAATCCCCACATGTCTTAGTTGTGTCCCAATCAGGCAGCCCTCTGAGATCACGTCTCCCTCCCAGCATCTGTGCTATGACGGTCCGCCATGTATGGGTCCCCAGTACAATTCAGATGAGCATGCTGTCCACATACCCAGGGGAGGATGTACCATACTCCTGTCCCCTCCATTTAGCAGACTTTCTGAAGTTCCATAGCTGTTAAGTGTGTTTCTTGTAATATAGGAATGTTTGTGTGCCGGTGCTTGAGGTAGGCATGGACACGGTAGTGCTTAGTTGGGTTTGCCATGCAGTGCACGTTCTACGTCACCACACTGTATTGTGGGAGAAGAATGTCAGTGTACGATGGAAATGCAGTGTTCTTAGTTCAAAGTTAAGCAGTGTCTCTGCTAGTTGGAATTTAAGTATGCACTTTTGTTTCCAGCAAAACTCAGAGTGGTCGATGGGAACACAACCCACATCTTCCTTTCACCAGAGGAAGTATGAACCTGGCCTCATGTTAAGGGATTGGTGCACAATACGCCTGAGGATGCGAGTGCTGGAGACTGCCTTGCTCACTGGAGAAGAATTTTGGCACATTGTCAGCAAGAACCATCTTCGCCAGTCATTCCTCAAGGAATAATTTCATGCTGAGGCCCTTCAAGTGCTTAGGAAATCCCAGGTGACAGAAGTTATTGGATCAAGACAGCCCCTCTGCGCCTTCCGTTCTGCGGTGTAGGCTGGCCACCTCCTCCTTCATTTCTTCAGTTGCTCCTGTAGCTCTTGTACCGTCGGCCAGGGTGGACTCTGTATCATTCACCCTTTTCGTTAGCTTGCGGTGGTCAGCTTGCAACAAAATCACATCCAGTGAGACAGTGTCAATGCGTGCTTCCCAGGAAGTTTGTGTCCAAAATGGCCTGTAGCACCTTGTCAAGCTAAGTGCAATGGTTTCAAGAGTTCCTTTGAGGTGTTGTAAGCTGTTGAAGTTCCTGTCTGCAGGTGCGGAGGCCGTTGCCCTGTCCCCAGCACCAGTGGGGAATGATTTGGCAGTCTTAGACTTCCCCATCATCGTTAACTATTCTGGACAATCCTGGAGGTGGCAAAGGATCAACAATTGTAGCTGGCTTCTGACAGTCGCAACAGCCGCACATGTTCCTGAGTTCACTGGATAGATCAGGTGTATATGTGCACTGCAGGGCAATCTAGATGTATGTCATCAAAGGAGACCATAATTGGATCAGCCAAGATGATCTTCCCTTTGTGTGAGGGCTCCTGTAGCTTTGGGCATAGAGTGCCGGGCGTGAATCTGGAAGCAGGTCGCCCAGCGCCACGTTCAGTCCAGGTGCCCCAATACCATGCGAGGCAGAAAAGACACAATCGGCAAAGGGAAGGCCTCATGATCCTCTAGGGTCACTGCCTGATGCATGCCCCCATAAACCGGCGCAAGTAGGGGGCCATGGAGCGATGGGCTGGTGGTTCCACTCCAGAGAACCACAGACAGAGGCTCCGTGCTAGGTAATAGAGCTGAGCCGCCATCAAGCAAAAGTTCTGTTCTTGATGTTACCAGTGCGTGGGTAGGTCTAGGGCAGCAGGTGTATTATTCCATGTCCTCTATTCGTGTGTGCTCGGAGGACTTCAGATCAACAGTCGGTACTCACCTGTCTCCAACTGTGGTAGGGCAGCAAGAAGACAAAAGGCCCCCAGTCTCCCAATCAGAGAATACATCCCTCTCAGGCATCTGGGAAACGTGAGTTGCCTGCAATCAGGGATAAGGAGCAGTGATGGAGGGCTAGGTGAGGAGACACTGGCTCATTGGGTGTACACTGCCCAGGTGGAGGAGTTTAAGGGTTGTCTGTGTTCCTCACAACCATGGCCATGTGTTCTTATTAATGCGCAGTCAGCACGCAATCAAGGCCCCTGTCCATCAATCAGTGGTGCTCTGCATGGGGCGGTGATTCCAAAACCAATTGAGGGCAGAGCAGATGACCTACATGTGCGTGGAATGGCAGTTCTGGAGGAGGCCTGCTGTTACCGCAGTCACTCAGAGACCCACTGTAATGAGGCCTTTGTGGAGTGCGGCAGGTGCAGAGTCACGTGCAATTGGAGTGTCCCCCTCTAGAAGTGACACAGGCACGAGTCCATGCGGAGTGGGCAAAGTTTCGTAGAGAGGCCAGTGTTCTTCAGGGGGGCCTTGGGTCAGCGCTTCAGTTGCACCCTCACCAGTTGTGTTGGAGGGCCATGTCGGTCTCTAGAGTAGAGTGCCACTGCTCAAAGTCCTGGTCGCACCCAGCAAGCGGGTTCAGAGCACCGGTGAGACAGGTTCACTCCATTGATAGGGGTGGGTAGCCATGCTGCGGCAGCAGGAGGGGCCCCTCTCTCACCTCCAGCTGTCACAGGGGCACTTGGTCCGATCCACTCACAACCGCAGACTTGGGCTGGGTCTCCTTGCAGTAGGCCCGTGGTGATCCGTGTACTAGCAGGTCTCGGCATCACTCAGACGGTCAACAATGATTATTTAGGGCCCCCGCTGGTAAGGCCAAATACAGTGGATAGTGGATACGAGGTGCAATCAGGGCTGGATGGGCAGGATTGCCCCTTGCAAGATATTATCTTCCCAACTCACAGGCAGTCCCAGGTTCTCCACTGAATCCTTGTCCAGCTCCTCATTATTCTTAATGTCCATATCCTTCTCCTCAGGGGACCTCATGTGCTGCATCCCTAGCATCTTTCCAGGCCCTCAGCACCTTTCACAGCTCTTCCTTCTTGGTGAAGCCATGGTAGAAACCCCAAATGCCATGCAAAAATCCTGAAGCTGGGTCACTGTATAGATCTCCAGCTCAGACAACTCAAAATCCAGGTTTGCAGGTCCAGATGCAGTTGTGGTACCTCCAATCAGAGACATGATTTATATAGATAAAAAATGCCAATTAGGGAGAAATAAAAATTTAAAAATGCCAATTAGAGAAAAAAATGGCTATTGGGATCAAAGACAACTGGTTTGATTTGGACTAGATGCTAGTGGTAGTGTATACCAAATTACTGTAAGGTACTGCACCAGCACAAGTCCTACCCTCACCATTGATCACTAATGTTAGAAATTGGGTCTCCAGTTGGCAGAGGTATACACCTTATCCAAGTAGGGATCACAGTACTAGTCAGGGTAATTTAGATACACAACCTAAAATAACCTTTGTTCAACCTCTAGTAGCTTGCCACAGATCAGGCTTTAATTAGGAGGCGATGCAATATTTTAATTACAGAAAACGTATTGAAAAACACCACAAAAAGACTCCACACCAGTTTAGACAAATAGAGAATAGTCATCTGAGTAAAGCAAGATCAAACAACAAAAATCCAATAGGTAGAACTCGGATATTAATTTTAAAAGTCAATAGCTCTGAAAGGTTACTTGAGGTCACGCTAGATTAAGATAAATCCAAAGTTCAGGCCAATAACAATGGAAGGCAGGTCGGCTATAGGACCCAAGCAGGGCCCACTGAAATGTACCTTGGATGGAGCAAGAATCGGCATCAAAGACTTGATGCATCGGTTCCGATCCACCCAGTAAGATTGATGTGTTGTCGCTGACCCTCGCAGTCAGCTCCTGCAATGGTATCAAAACCCTTTCAATGTAGGCAATGCAGAATCATCGAGTTGTGGAGCGACATCCTTGGATCAGTGCTAAATCGAACCTGTCATAGAAGATGTCATCAGTGATGTAATATTTGCATGGTGAGGGCACAAGTTATTTTTACCTTAGTGCACAAATTATAGTTACTTGAAATAACTCGAACTGTAACAGCTGAATTTTTATGGTTTTGTGTGTGTAAAATCTGAACCTAACTATTACGTCTCTGTAACCTTTGTTTTTTTAGTGAATTTCTAAGTTTTTTAATTCTGTTTCTTAACTATAATGTCCCTGCAACCTTTGCTTTTTTCAGTGAATTTCAAAGTTTTTTTAAACATTAAGTAAGATGCCCATCACAGTCCATGGTGCAGGGGTGCTGGACACAGGGCCCGACCTGGCATTTTGCTCCATCACCCAAACTTGCTGCTCCTGCCCTCCCTTCTTGTCATCCATTGTCCTAGTCCATTCCATTGTTCCCTTATTGCAGCCCTCTGTGGCCTTTGTTCTGCCACTGCCCTTCCCACCTGGCCTAAACAGCTTGCTGCCCCATCCACTTCCTCGATACCCTTGTCGTAGTTGGGTTCTCGCTCCTAGCCTAGACTGCTGGTTTAGGGATGACAGCACTTTCGTTTGTAGGTGACTAAGAAAATCCTGCAACAAGTCACAGCTGTCAGCCCAACCCTCCCAGCTCACAAGCAGTACCTCACCAAACACTCAAACAGTAAAAGGTGATTTCTGGCAGCCTTACGCATGAACTCTGGATTGCGACATATTAGGGGAGTCATGGTTGAACTGAAGTAACCCTTTTCTCACATCAGCAATAAGTCTTAGTCACACACAGGCAATGAAGGACATGCAGGAAAGTTTTCAATATATTCATTCAAAAGACTGCAATCTATGGTAAAATACATGAGCTACAATGAATTAGAATAAAGAACAATAAAAGTAACATGATTGTGAAGATGAGAGTCATGAATACAAAGACTCCCACCATTTTGCATTAACATGAAATGCAAAATCCCTAGCCTTGAGAACGTATTCCCTAACCTAATGAGAGCTGGGTATGATAAACCTAATCTGCCAATACCTGGTCTATGTGAAGCGCCCCCAACCCTTGTTACCTTTGAATAACGTCTCTAGGGCAGACTCCGTGGTGACACGAAGGCTTAGTTCTGCAGCGAGGTGATGTACAGCATAGATGGCATAGATGACATCTGAAAGGAATCCCTCTGATAACCTTATCTGTGTGAGCTGCATTTATACAGAACTTGTAGGACCCCTGACTTAGGTATGTTCCCAAAAGACTGATAAGGAGGCAGACTTTTGGCAGCAATTATGTAAACAATGACCGGCAAGTGCACCTTATGTTCCTGTCACATCATGCAAATGAGCAAGGGACATGATGTGAATACCTACGTACATCACTTGATTTTCATGCTGATAGTGACACCTTCACAGTGTGGCACTGATAATGCAAATCAAATCATTGTTCTAACTATAAACAATGGCAGCCACCTTAGAGGAAATAATAAAATAAATGGACTAAGACAGAGCAAGCTAAGTAGGTTAAAATTCAGTAGGTGACAGGGGCTCGGCCAGCAAGCCAAAGGCTAAGCTAATCTGTTGATTCCCAATAAAAGCTAAATTGGATTCATTACACCCTCTGTTGTCTGAGTTCATGCACCTGCCCCCTAGTTCGTGCCCTGCATGGCCCGATATGCTGCCCTTACGCTCCATGTAACTTGATGTCCTTGCCCACTCCTCCTGCCCTCCATTGTCCAATTCAATGCCCCATAATTGCCCTCCTACTTAGCTTCTGTGCTTAGCATGCTACCTCTACCCTCCTTCCCCCTGCCCTCGGATGTTTGTGTGTATGCCCCTGCTCCCTCCTTTTTGACCACCATGTTCCGTGGATCTGCTACTTCCCCTCCTATCTACTCTGAGTGTTTTATTGAGCTGTCACTGTCCCTGTCACATGCCTAGCATGGTCAGCTGGCTGCTGCCTGTCCCTGCCACCTCCACTCTGCCTGTTGGAGTTCCATGCCCCTATCCCCTCCCTTCTGTCGTCCATGGCCCATTTTGCAGCCACTCCCTTCTGCCCTCCCTGCCCTGTTGTTCTGCCACTGCTCCTCCTGCCTGCCCGACCTGGTCTGTTTTGAAGCCTCTTCCCCTACCCTCCCTTGTCTGTGTCCAGTCACTACCCCTCCCTTCTGTCCTCGATGGTCCTTTGTGCATGCCCCTGCCTCCCCCCTTATGCCCACCATGGCCATTGTGCTGCCACTAACCCTCATGCTTGCCATGCAGGGCCTTCTGTGTTGCCACAGCCAATCTCACCTGCCCTGTGTGGCCAGCTTAATGTCCCCCTTACCCTCCTCCCACATTCCCTCTGTTGTCTGTGTGTATGTCATTATAGTCTCACTGTTGCCTTCCTTGGTGTATTGTGCTTCCATTGCCCATCCCGCCTGCCTTCCATGGTCAGCTTGCTGCTCCTGCCCTGTCCCCTTGCTCCCTGCCCTCTGTCTTCCATGTGTGCACCCCTGTCGCCTCCCTCCTACCTTGCCTGGTCCGTTTTCATGCCCCTGCCCCTTCCCTCCTGCCCTTCATGGTTTGTTATGCTGCAACTGTTCCTCCTGTCTGCCCGGTATGGTCAGCTTGCTGTCCACTCCCTATTGCTTTCTATGGTCCTTTGTGCTGCCCTGCCGTCCTGCTTGCCCTGTGTGATGTATTGTGCTGCTGCAACTCCTGACGCCAGCCCTGTAAGGTCAGTTTGGCGCCCCTGCCCTTTTCCCTCCTGACCTCTGTTTTCCATGTCCATGTCCCTACCCCATTTCTCCAGCCATCCGTGATCCAATGTACCATACTTGCCAACATTTTGAACTTGGTAAGAGGGAGATTTTGAGAAAAAAATGTTGGGTAATTGATTTTCCCCATTGACGTACATTAAAAAAGAGATTTTTTTAGGCAAGAGACAGATAAAAGAAAGCCCTTTTGGGTTTAAAAACATTGTGAGTCCCCTGCTTGAATTGGGTCTGTTGGTATGTATGGTTGTCCTGCCACTCCCTCTTCCATCTGCCCTCAGTGGTCTATTATATTGCCACCGCCTCTCTTGCCTGTCCTGCATGGTTGGTTTGTTGCCCCTGCCCACTTTCAACTGCCCTCCATGGTCTGTTGTGGTGCAAGTGCCCCTCCTACCTGCCCAGCACGGTCAATTTGTTGCCTCTGCACCCTCCTCCCTGCCCTCAGTTATCTGAGTCCCTGACCTCTGCCTCCTGAGTGTTTTCTAATGAACAACTCGATTGCTAACATTCTATATTTATTATAAAAGTGTGGCACATCTGACGTCATCTTGATGTAATCAAAACTGTATTACCTAAAGCATTTCCTTTAGAAATTATACAAATGAGAGGGTCTTATTACTAAAGAAATTATGGTTAGTGCTCTAAAAATCCTAAAATGAGGGCATATTTTTGAGTTTTCAAATAGCACAAAGCACTTTTAAATAAATTAGTATCTTTATGTTTTTTTATATACAGTTGCTCACTTCACCATTTCTTACACTTATCAGAGAGGATTCAGCATCAACTTGACATCCTGTGATTCTGGGCAAGTCACTTAGGTTCTGATTTAAATCCTGATGGAGGGGAGTACCGCATCACGAGCGTGACGGATATCCCGTCCGCCATATTACGATCCCATAATATCCTATGGAAATTGTAATATGGCGGACAGGAAATCCATCACATTTGTGACAGAGTAATCCCTCTACTAAGATCTAAATCAGACCTTTGATCTTGCCATGCCTAAAACCAAAATGAATGTGTCCTTGTGTAATGTAACCGATGCCCATGTAAAGTGCTCTAATTCCTCTGGGTCAAGTCTGCGTTATATAAAACTGCAAAAATCAAAACAATTATGTGTTTTTCACACTTCTGCCTCTGGGCTATACTTGGGTTGCATTTGGGTGATATTTGTGTTACATTTAGGCTCTATTTCCACTTCAGTTCCATCAAAATGGCGCTTAGATGTGCCACACCTTTGGAATAAATTTAGGATGTTAGGACTCAAGTTGCTCGTTAGAACACCGTAGCAAAGCAGCTGATCACCAGGGAGTTAACTGGCAGTCTTCTGCTGGTGCTTGGAGTGCATGTTTCAGTCTGCATGCAAGAATGTTGTAATGGTATAGAATAGGAAGATATTTGAGAACTCACTTAAAACATATCCTATTTTTTCTTTCTACAGCACTCACCATAATTTCTATGACAAAATGACTCCCTCATTTTGTTCCTTTTTTATTTAAATGGGGAACATGTTTCTTGAGAATCTCTTCTAAATTCATATGCGTTGATGCATTGTACCACACACAATTTAGAATTAGGGGGAAATGCTGGATATGAAATAGCTCTAATGTTAGTCTTAGTCCATCGAGAAAAGGAGAAGGAAACCCCCTCTGGTGAAAAAAACTCTGCCAGCCAAATCCAAAGCACAGACATCTGAAACTCTTTTGCAGGATATGAGGCACAGAAGCATCATCACTTTGGCCAATAATTGCTTACGAGAAAGGTATTCATCCTCCGGCCACTTCTCTAGGAAGGACAAAATTATATTAACATCCCAAAGGGAAGAATATCAGGGCTGTGGTGGTTTAGAAAAGAGAATGCCCCTCATAAGTTTACACACAACCAGGAGCTCACCCACTGTCCTGACTAAAACCGGTAATTGACCTGCCGAAATTGCCGAACTATAGTTGTTAACTGACCTATTGGCAAGCCTGGAGGTGGCTAATGAAGCCAGAAGGTTAATCACCAAACTGACATCAGCTTTAAGAGGATCGGAATTCCATTCTAAACACCAATACATTCATCTTCTCCAAGCTGTAGCATGGTGCTTATGGATGACGGATGCCCATTCCAGATTAATGTAGAAGGAAGCATATGAAGAAATGCCTCACATTTGCCAACGAGTCCTGAAACCCTCCATGCTACTAAGTGTAACTGACCCTTAGAAATCAACGTGTGAAGGTTCCCCAAAGGATCCAGTATCAAATTGTGCCGGATCGGTATCAGATGTGGAAGGTCGCAAGATAGTTCCAGAGCTATGGGGAACTGTTGCTGTGCCCTCTAGAGTGGAGTCACTAAATCATTTCCGCTCACTGACGACGTACCTGCACCAAAATTCTCAGAATTAGGCTGAAAGTAGGAAAAGCATACCCCAGATTGATGGACCAATCCTGAAGAAATGCATCCGTGGCTGTTGCCTCTGGATCGGGTCTCTAGCTGAAATACCTGGGTAACTGGTGATTCAAACGATTAGGTCCATTGACCATGGACCCCACCAGTGATGAAGCCAGTGAAACACTCTAGGGTGCAGCTACTAATCCATGCAATCTCAAAGAAATCTGGAGTTCCAATCCGCCACCAAGTTCTTCTCTCCCGAAAGGTATCTGGCAATCACTAAAATACGGTGCTGATGGCAAAGGTGCCAAAAATCCTTGGCAATCTCCGCTAATAACTGGGATGTTCACCTCTCAGGTTGTTGACATATCGGACTGCTGAGATGTTGTCAATCCGCAGCACAATGCAACAATCTGTCCGAAGGGGGTTAAAGGCTCTTGATCACAAATGAGCCCACCAGTAACTCCAGACAATTTATGTGGAGTCTGTGTTCTTTCTCTGACCAACGACCCCCTGAGGTCAGGGGTCCACAATGGGCTCCCCAGCCCCATTTTCTGGCAACCGATTTGAGAATTACATCCGGTGAGCTGCCTAAAATCGCCCTGCCATTCCAGGCATCCATATGTGCGAGCCACTACATCATCTCTGTCCTCCGGTAGGGGGGTTTGTTCCGAGTAAGACAACCCCTTTTGAAGATGAGAGATTTTGAGCCTCTGAAGAGCTCTGTAGTGGAGAGGACCCAGAAATATAGCTTGGATAGATGACACCAAAAGCCCCACCATCTGCACCAAGGTCCTCAGAGAAATAGACTGTTTGCTCAGAAACAGTTGCAATTCCTTCTTTATACTGCAAACTTTCTACACAGGAAGAATCAATTGGGACTGCACTGAGTCTATCAGGAAATCCATATTTTTAGACGAGATTAGGCACAAATTTGCTTGGTTGATCAGAAATCCAAGATCCTGAAGCAGCTGACATATCCAAGAAGGTCAGCACCCCCAGATCTTGCACAGGTAGAATCAGATCGTTGAGGTAAACAATCAACCTCACCCCCTGGGCGCAAAGGAACTCCACCACTGGTCTCATCAGTTTGTGAAGCACAACGGGGCAGATGAGAGGCCGAAAGCAAGGACTTGGAACTCAAGACATTGGTCAAATTAAAGGAACTGTAGAAATCGCTGATGAGGGGGAAAAAATCAGAATTGTCAGATATGCATCTTTTAGGTCCAAACGGATCATCCAGTCCCCTTCTTGCAGAATATCTCTTAAAAGATGGATCCCTTCCATCTTGAAATGTCTGTAAACTACCCAGGCATTGAATTCCTTTAGATTTAAGACGAGTTGAGATCTCCCTCCTTTCTTGTCCACCAAGAAGATGGGACTGATAAGCTCCGCAGGGTAAGGTGGAAAAGTGGCAGATCACCTCTTTGAGTAAAGGAGATTGTAGTTTTTCTGAAATAACCTCTTGCTCTCGTAGGGAAAAAAGGAGTTGGGTGGGAGGGTTTACTTGAGAAGGGGTGTGATAGAACTCGAGTTTGAACCCATAAACCGTCTCTAAGACCCATGGGTCTTTGGTTATCAGTTGCCAATTTAGAAGAAACAATTGTATTCTGTCTCCAAAGTTACATCTGAATATAGAATAATCCTCACCTGAAGATGATGAGTCTTGAGAGGTTCCCTGCTGACCTCTGCCAGAAGCGTTGACGTCCTCCATGATAGGGAGTGGGTTAGAAGGTGGAGTTGGCAAGTTGGCCCTGGCCATAACCACGTCCACAGTATGAGCAGTCACGCTGGAGGCTCTGATGGTAGGAGCAGGCTGGCAATTGGCCTCTTGTTCCTCTGCCCACCGAAAAAAAGTGTTGCGGACAGTTGTGCCTTGTCATTGAGTTGAGCGGGGCAGCAAAGTTGGAAAGATCCTTAATAACGAGTGCTCCGAAAAGGACTCCCTGCACCACTGGACCTGCATCTGATGAAACTAAATAATTTAGTTGTGGGTCAATCCTCATCAGGATGGAGCAACGGTGTTATTTAGAAATCGCCACATTGGCATTCCCCAACTGACAAATTGCCCTTTGAGCCCAGCCCTCCAGAATGTGTGGATCACTGGGGACATTAGTCTCTTTTGCCATAAATGCCAGTTTCAGGATTTTTGCAAGGGGTCCGGACAGATCTAAAAACTTATCCTGATAGGACTGCTAGTCCCTGTTGAGTCCCTTCTTTTAGTCCTTGGAACGCTTTTTCATGAATGTGACCATGATAGGGTCAATCTCTGGGGTATCACTAACTTTCTCAGTAACTTAATTCAGGTCTTGGGCATTCTGCATGGAGCCTAGGTCACACTTCCATGTCAAAACCTAACCTGTTGTGGTCTTGAATATATTCTGCTTCCGAGGAGGAGGAGTCCAACTGGCGGACCAAGGATGAATGATCTCCTGTGGATTGAAAGTTAAGACTTTGGGTGTTTTAACAGCCTGATCTTGGGGGTTCTCTGTTTGCCTCCATTTACTGGAACCAGGGTGATCCTCTTGATCACTATTCTATTTGTCAGCACACGAGCCGTCTGAATCTGTAATGTTGGAAGGATCAACTGTGTCATCCCATGCCTGGGCCTGCAAGACACTGTAGCTGTGGTCCCCTCTGACTGTCGCTGACAGTCGTTCAAAGATCTCTGTATGGGGCAAATTCTTAGCTTTTATTTTGCTTTTAGAATTGCAAGACCCGTCTTCAACTGTCCATGGGCACCTTTAGATAGGAAGCCTTGATTCTTTTATGAGGCTCACCGAAACTAAATAATTGCCATGGGAGGAAAAACAAATTGTGGGGAGGGAGAAAACGATCTTCCGTTCCCGATTGCTGTTGTGTTTGAATGAAGTGCGTGATGATCACACAGAGCACGTGGTGGCTCGGAGTCCTGAAATGGGACTAGAAATAGGAATGCGGTCCCATACGCGGCCGCAGCCGGCTCCCACTCCAGAAGGTAAGCTGCACTCTAACGCAGTCACGGGAGTCCATGGTGCTCTCCTGGAAAAGAAAAAGTTCAACACCTGAGAGCGATACCAATCACAGTGCTAGCACGACATTGCCAAAAAGCTTATGCATCGCGCTCAACATTGCGTCATGGAGAAACACTTGAAAGACGTGCTAAATAGTTAAAAGGTTAAATGTACTTAACTCGCTGCAGGAGCAGCAAAGAAAGAGGACACAGGATGGACTCAGCATTCCTTATAAGGACATATTAAATACAATTGGTGCATGTGATATGAGGTAGTCATAATAACATGAGAAATGTAGTGTTTTGATTTATTGTGTTGTGATTGGGTGCTGTATTTTTTCACAGTAAATAAAGAGAAACATAATCAGCGCCTCTGGTCCTGACATAGAATCAACTGGCATGCTTCTTCTTTTGGAACTACATGTTTTTCTGAGAAGGTCAAACTTCATTCTCATATTGCTGAGAAAGATAGTGTGAATTTACAGAAAATATGCTACCATTATCTTCTGGAGCATCTTCTATTACCTCTTTGGGAAAATCACCACAATTCCTACAATTAGTAAGGTACCATCAAAAAATGATTTAGATTGTAACTAAAATCTGTTATCACCCTTCATATGTTCTCTTTTCTGTAACCCTCAAACTCTGCCATTCACTACAAAGTATTTCGATGGAGTCCATGTCCCACAGTCCTGTACCGTCTGCCACAGCATGCTATATATATATATATATTCCTTAAAGTGCATATGTGCAGGGAGTCCAGTCAAACCCCAAAGGTATTGCAGAGGAGGAAATGACATCCCAAATGTCCCTTTTGTGGTGGTGTGGGTGAGCAGTTGGGCATATCAGAGGTTTAGAGAGCTGGGTTCTGGTTGAAGCATCCCCCAATTTCTGCCTTTTTTGATGCAACTTTGACTGAAGAGCACTGGCCTCCTGCTAACCAGGTCCCCAGTGCCAGTGATCCTTTTCCCAAAACAAGACACCTGGTCACTTGATCCCCAAGTGGCCAGGCCCCTTGTGCTACTCTAAGGGATCCTGCACCAAAGCCATGCAGACTGCCATTGCAGGCTGCATGACAAGGTGCTCCCAAAAGTGCAAATACGATATGGCACACACTCTGTGTGCCATGCCTCTTAAAACACTGCCTGCAATATTTATAAATCACCCCTACAGCAGACCTTACAGCCCTAAGGCATTGTGCATCATATATTTTATCTACTTCTGCTGCCACACCAGTAACAAGAATCACCAATATTTCTTTGACTACGGGAATCTTTCCTGAAGACCTTAAAAAGGCATACATACTCCCATTATGAAAGAAAACAATCCTGGACACGCATGACCCCAACAACTACAGATCAATTACAAATGGACCTTTCCTGATAGAATGAGCAGCTATTGCCCAGATGTCACAATTAATTGAAGCTAACTCCATACTTTCAGGCTACCACACTTGATTCCTCCCAGGACGAGTCATTGAATCTGCCCTCATCGCCATCTGGCACAGTTGACCATGACACTCTAATGCAAAGACTCTATAAAGCTGGCATAGAGAGGACTGCTCTCGCCTGGATCACATACTACCTTCAAAAGATAACTAATGTCATCCTACTTCCCCTTTTTCGTCTAAATCCTACCAACAAAAGCAGGGGTCCCATAAGGCTCAATCATCTCACCCATGCTTTTCAACATCTACATGATGTCATTACCTGCAATGATCACTGAATTTCAACTCACATGCTACAGCTATGCAGATGACACACAGATACTCCTTAAAGTCGAACCTTAGGACACGAGTTATAGTTACTTAAGGTAACTCTATCTATAACTGGTGAATTTCTATGGTTTGGTACGTATGTGAGCCGTATTATAATGTCCGTGTCACCTTAGTTTCTTTGAGTGAATTTGTATATTTTTTTAATGTATAGTAACTTTAATTACTGTACATTAATCCAACCACCGCCGCGCATGGCCTTTGGCTGTCCCTGGCAGCGGTTGGTCAGTCTCTGAGGCCAACCACCTATAAGCACCCAACCTTCCATCATGCACGACCTTCACCCATATGCAGCGAAGGTTGTCCGCAGGACTTGGCCTGCAGCCAGACCCTGCAGCCAACCCACCTAACCTCCCAAACCCATGCTGCACATCGCCCTTTGGCCATGCACGGTGGGAATTGTTTGTGGTCACTCTGGGTATGAGAATAGTTGTGAGAGAGTGTATCTGGGGATGAGAGGGGCTGTGACAGCGTCTGTCTGTGTGTGAGTGTGCGTACATCAGTGTTTTAGTGAGTGCATCAGTGCATGCATGAATCTGTGAGTGGGTGCATGAGGATGTCAGTGGGTCTGTGAGTGGGTGTGTAACTGTCTGAGTGCGTTTCTGAGTGGGTACATAAGTATCAGTGGATGTGTGAGTGGGAGAAATTGTTTGAAAGAGAGTCAGAGAGATAGGGAAAAAGTGAGAGGGAGAGAGATAGAGAGCTTTTTAGACTTTGATGTATGATTTACTAAGAATGAGCTATTTCTCTACAATTTAAAATAAAAAATGTATTTGTCATTTTAAAAAATAAAAGTAATTTGTACCTTTTAAAAAAAAAAAAAAGAAAGAAAAGAGAGAAGCGAGTTTGGCTGGCCTCGAACCCTGCCTGCTCAGTGTAAAGGTCTAGTAACCTTCATGCTGAGATATAGGGTTTTAATTATTTTGTTTTCCAGCCCTTTATGGGTTATCTGGGACCACGAGGGAGCCATCAAGGGCTCTCCCGTGGTCCCTCCTTATTTATTTGTTTATTTTGTAAAATGCCCTTTACATGCTCTCTGGCACTGCAGCTCTCCTTGGGGTGCCATTACGTCAGCAAGCAGGGAGCTGCTTTAAGAGCAGCTCCCTGTTTGCTGAAGCGTGCAGGGAACAGAGAGGAAAGCTTCAGTTCTTGGCAGCAGAACCTGCTTCACAGCTCCTGCTGTCAAAACCCGAAGTATTTGCTGTGGCTGGGCTGCAGCTGCCTAGTTGCATCACAGCCACAGCAAACAGCTATGCCCCCTGGGGTGGGCACCCTGGGACATAGCAGGAGCCAGCCCTGTGGAGTAGTGGTCTCTAGGGCAATTATTGGCTCCACAAGGGGAGCCGCATGGCCTCCCTCCATAAATTGCATATCCCCGGGGAGGTGGTGGTCCTCGGGTGGTGGACCGCCTTTATTTTTTTTTATATTTGCCCCATGGGGTGGTGGTCCCGGGGGCTGTGCCTCTCCCACCTATTTAAAGTATTTTAATCCCAGTGGGTTGTGGTCCCCGGAATGCGGGGGCCACAGGCCCCCTGCATTATATTACATTGATTGCCCCAGGGAGGGGGTGGTACATGGAGTAGCTGGAGGCTTACCCCCCCCACATATTTGATATTTGCCCTGGGGAGCTGGGAGTCCCTGGGGGAGTGGGAAGGGGCCAGGAGGCTTCCCTGCATTTTTTCATTAAAGCCCCTGGGACTTGGCTGATCCGGGGCAAAACAAATAGAAAGCACAGTAGACTTTAGAAAAAATGCTTTTTAACCCTGGCTGGGCCCCTCAGAGACCCCAGCACTGGGGCTAAGGTGGTCAGGGCAACTCTACCCTGGCACCTTTTCTTTTTTATGGGCTGTTTTTTTCTGGGATTCAGCTGAAGCTGAGTCTCATTATGGCTACCAACACTTCCTTGTTGAAGTGTTGGCAGCCAATCAGATATCAGCATGAGGACAGTTGGATCTGAAGAGGATCCGTGTCCTTTATATCTATATTTTTTGTCCTTTGTTAGAAATGAGGTCTTTGGTTGGCAGTTAGGTTACCCCCTGCCCAAGCAAGGACCCTCACTCTAGCCAGGGTAAGTCACACACAATCCAAATGATCCTGTGCCCACCCTCTGGTAGCTTGGCACTGAGAAGTCAGGCTTAACTTAGAAGGCAATGTGTAAAACATTTATGCAATAAATCAAACAATAACACAATATAGCACCACAAAAATACACCACACATTGTTTAGAAAAATATATAATATGTGTCTGGTTATTTGGAGGTCAAAACAATCAAAGATGCAATAAGTAAATGTAGAGATATCACTGAAAAGTGATATAAAGGGTCTTAAGGCTTTTTAAAGCAAACAAAGTCTCTTTTTAGCACAAAGTACCTGGTTTGCGTGAAAAATCTCCGCAATGGGACGCAGAGGAGGAGAAGCGTGGAAACAAAGGAGGTGTGCAGGGATTTCTCGGGCCGCACACAGTGATGCGTTGTTTAGTTTCCACGCAGGGACGGCTGTGGGTCGATTTCCGGTGTTCTGTTGTGGATCCTCCTTGGTTTGCGGGGTTTTCTGATGCCCTGGGATCTGTGCGTGGAATCCTGGGCTTGTGGAGCAAAGTCACAAGCACTGCGTTGTTCCGGTTCGGTGTGCTGTGAATTTTTCACCATGGGGCAGGCTGTGCTTCATTCTTAGCAGGCTGTGCGTCTAATTTTTGCCACACAAGGAGTCCAGTTGCAAGAGAGAAGTCTTTTTGGTCCTGAGACTTCAGGGAACAGGAGGCAAGCTCTATCCAAGCCCTGGGAGACCACTTCTTCACCACAGCCGGGGAGCAGCAAGGCAGCAAGTCAGCAGGGGAACAGCATGGCAGCAGTCCTTCACAGAAAGCAGTCAGGTGAGTCTTTTGGGCAGCCAGGCAGTTCTTCTTGGCAGGATGCAGGTTCTGGTTACAAGTTTCTTCTCCAGGAAGTGTCTGTGTTGGAAGGGGCAGAGGCCCTGTTTATATACCCAAATGTGCCTTTGAAGTGGGGGAGACTTCAAAGAGTGGCTTAGAAGTGCACCAGGTCCCCTTTCAGTTCAATCCTGTCTGCCAGGGTCCCAGTAGGTGGTGTGGCAGTCCTTTGTGTGAGAGCAGGCCCTCCACCTTCCCAGCCCAGGAAGACCCATTCAAAATGCAGATGTATGCAAGTGAGGCTGAGTATCCTGTGTTTGGGGTGTGTCTGAGTGAATGCACAAGGAGCTGTCAACTAAACCCAGCCAGGCGTGGATTGTAAGGCACAGAAAGATTTAAGTGCAGAGCAATGCTCACTTTCTAAAAGTGACATTTCTAAAATAGTAATATTAAATCCAACTTCACCAGTCAGCAGGATTTTATATCACCATTCTGACCATACTAAATATGACCTTCCTACTCCTTTCAGATCAGCAGCTACCACTCAAACAATATATGAGGACAGCTCCAATGTTAGCCTATGAAGGGAGCAGGCCTCACAGCTGTGTAAAAATGAATTTGGGAGTTTTACTCTACCAGGACATGTAACCTACATAGGGACATGTCCTGCCTATTGCCTACACAGCATCCTGCCTTATGGGATACCTAGGGCATACCTTAGGGGTGTCTTATATGTAGAAAAAGGGAAGTGGTAGGCTTGGCAAGTACTTTTAAATGCCAAGTCAAATTGGCAGGGAAACTGCACACACAGGCCTTGCAATGGCAGGCCTGAGACAAGGTTAAGGGGATACTTAAGTGGGTGGCACAACCAGTGCTGCAGGCCCTCTAGTAGCATTTAATCTACAGGCCCTGGGCACATATAGAGCACAGTACTAGGGACTTATAAGTAAATTAAATAGTCAAATTGGGTATGACCCAATGTTACCTTGTTTAAAGGGAAAGAGCATATGCACTTTAGCACTACTTAACAGTGGTAAAGTGCATAGAGTCTAAAAACCTGCAAAAACAGTGTCCAAAAAGTGGAGGGAGGCAGGCAAATAGTTAGGGGTGACCACCCTAAGGCTGTCAGGTCTAACAGCCTTAAAGTACTCAGAAACTACAAAACAGATTCCCACCGAACCAGGAAAAGAGTGATCTGCAGGACAGGTTCTAGTTTTGTGCCAAATTTGTTGTAATTCCATTCAGTGGTTTGGGCTGTAGGCATGTCTAAAGGTCCTATGGAAAAATTAATGGGGAAAATGCCTTTTGGGACCCCCCTTTTTCTCATCCCCGCTTGACAGATCACCCCGAAACCTTCAAGACAGAAGCTGAATCTTCGTATGGAAACTAGATCATAACTGTAACTACCTATGACTATCTAGTGATGAGCGGCAGTAGGTTTTATATATATGTCCTGTATATATATGTAATATATATATTACCTACTTGATGTCAGCAGTAGGTAGAAAAAGGCCCATTTGACAAATCTTCACAAAAGTTTCCCAAAAAAGTGCCCGATGATTTGAAACGCGTTAGTGGTTGCTGAAACATTCTACTAAAGAGATTCGATTAGGATCTTTTAGAGTGCGGTGAATTACTTTTGCTACAATTGTTGTTTCGAGGGTGGTCTCCTCCGTCCCCAGCATCGGCAGCTGAGTGCGCCGACCGAAAGCTTGTTCAGACCGTTTGCATCATATATATATATATATATATATATATATATATATATATATAACTCTCAAAACTCCACATTTGCTCTGTCTTGAGCCTAATCACACACAGAGCGGCCTGGCGTTCAGGAACAGAGCTTCCTCGCAAATACTCCAACAATTTCTCCAATCACAGAGAAGCGCCTTAGCCATATATATACACACACACACATATATATATATATATATATATATGTATGTATATATATATATATATATACTCATATACTCATTTTGTATAGTTAGTTCACATTTTTCATAGAATATTGGCAATAACTTTGTGGCTTTCTTTGACAAATCTTCACAAAACTTTCTGAAAAAAAAGTTCATCCACCTCACCTTCTTCCTGGAAAGTTTCAGGTTGCTCTGTCAAGCATGGGAGGAGAAAAAAGGGGATCGTAAAACACTTTTCTCCATAGATTTTTCATGGGGTATGCTAGGCATCACCACAGCCAAAGCAGCTAAACGGAATTCCACCAAATTTAGTGGAAAGCTAGATCTTTACCCACAAAAAGTGCTTCTTGTGATTTGATGTAAATCTGTTCAATAGTTGAATAGAGGGCAGTGGGCAGAAGCAAGGACAGGCCACAAAGGACAGGCAGTCGGGCAGTGGCAACACAACAGACTATGGATGGTAGGGGGGAAGGCTGGGGCATGCCCATGGAAAAAGGAAGGCATATTGTGGAGGCAGGAGTAGCACGAATACCACAGTGGGCAATCCATTGATGGGCAGGGCTGAATAATTGAAAATGGAGGACAGGCGATGGGGGCTAGGAGCACACACAAGAAAAACGGCGGGCAGTAGGTTGGACTAGGACAACAAGTTGACCTCGGAGGGCAGGCGAGAGGGGCAGGGCAGGCAGATGAAGAACAGAGGGCAGACAGAAGCTGATCAGAGGCAGCAAGCTGATTACAGGAGGCAGGGGTGGGGGAAGAGGCATGCAGACTGACAACGGAGGGAGGGCCGGAGGGAAGAGGGCAGTGGCAAGAAGTTGACCTCAGACAGAAAGCTTTGGTAGGTTGGCCACCAGCAGGGTGTGGGTCTGTGCCAACATCTGATTGTGAATGGCAGAAGGCTGTGGGCAGTGGAGGACTTAGCTGAATATGTACAAAAAAAACTAGAAATGCAATGAAAAAAACAAAGGTTAAAGTGACATGATAGTCAAGTATGACAATAAGAGCTTAGCTTACATTAAAAAACCCTAGAAGGTCACTGAAAAAAGCAAAGGTTAAAGAAATCTTATTGTTAGGTGTTAAAAGGACATATAATTTAATTCTTAAAAGCCAAAAAAACACTGAAATCCATTAATTACAATTCACTTAACTAACTATAACTTGTGACCCCCCAAATGCACTGCTTATGATTTCACATACTACATCACTCTTGACATGGTAAACAACTTCATTGATCATATCACTGATAGCATCTCAAATTATACAATTGATGACATAATGGGTTAGCTCACTGAGCTATAACAGTTAAATTTCAGTGGTGTTTTGTTTTTTAGGAGTTGGGGCTGATTTATATGTTGGAGCTAAGAGTATTCCATCACATCCTTATCGCCAACAAAATGGTCCGACGGCCTGATTCAGATGCGGGTAGACCATAGGTTTGGGTAGGGCGGTGGCTACCCTTTCACCACCATAGCTAAACCTCTCTAGTGGCCTGATGGAGTAAGGGCCTCTGAAGAAATGGTTACATACCCACCTACCCAATCAGGATGAGCGGACATATAGCCATTTTAACTGCCCATCACTGCTACTCAAATCCTAGGGGCGAGGAACAGTAAAACGCTAATAAAGGCACCTCACCATGGGAGATTACTCCCACAGAAAGGAGAACAATATATTTTTTTAATTTTTAAAAAGAAAATGGTGTTTCAGGATTCTCTTTTTGAAAATAAAAAAAGAAAACTTTGATGCAGGGCTGCATCATGCTAATGCATCCCTGCACCAAACAGTGAAATACATCATCAGGAACCTCTGTGATGGTGTCTTCTGTCAATGCATTATATAAATGCCCACCTGCTTGGAGGTTATGTATGAATTTGGCAGGTGTCCCTCTGCCATGGGGATGGAGTAATTTACTCCGCTCACCTGGCAGAATGACAGTCCACCTGCCAAAGTATAAATGAGGCTCTTAGTTTTTAACTCATGTTAACAACTATGAAATATCCAGTTCTTAAGTAACACGCCCCCCTCAATAACACTAGCTAATGTAGAAGCACTGGCTGATCACTGTAAATCTGTGACAAGCGTGTGCTAGAAAGTTGTTGTTTGGATAAATGCTGAACCTACAACTCTGCAAGGTTGCTACAGCTGATGCTTGTAGTCAGCAAAGATTTCAAGAGGTATCCTACACGCATGGGGTTTACTGCTCAAAGTGTTAGGAGCAGCTGTAGTGGAGTAAGGCAAGTGCTTAAATTAGAACCATTCCTGTAGCTACAAGAGTGTGAGAAAAAACAATGAGAAAGGAAGGAGTCTATGCACAAACTTCACTTGGTAGTATGTTTTGTAATACAAAAATAGTACTTCAAACATTCTACAAAATGCTATTCACAAACTACTTGCGGAGGCCCATTTTTTTCCTGTTTTTTTCTGTGTAGATATCTTTGCCCTGAGTGTGTTGCCTCCACATGCACAGGTATACATTTTAGTAGTTAATTTAGAGAGGGCCAGGGGTAATGGCTAGAAATGGAGAATATATATAACTACAGTGAATGGGTTTAGGGAGGAGCAAGGAGGGGTTAAGAGAAAGCTAAGGAAGGGTATTGGGAAGGATGAATCTGCTCCCATCCACACAAGAGGTAACTCACTCCTATTAACAAACTGCATGTCTATAGTAGCTACTGCCAGAAAGGACCAAATCAGTAGTAAACATACTCCAGCTCGAAGCTAGAGTAAGTCCAGTACTACAGATGGCCACTCCTAGGTACTGCAACCCCCCACATACAACATACTAGAGATAGGGAAGGTGAAAACCCTGCTCAAACATCAACCTCAATCCTTGTCAGGGTGAATCACAAAAGTCACTAAATTAACCAGTGCTTAACCTTCTGGTAGCTTGGCACTAATGCACTCCAGCTTAACATAGGGGCAAAGCACAAATTATTTACAGACAAACAGTAATAAAGTAAGAACACCAGAAGAATCCCACATCAATTTAGAAAAAAATACAGTAATTTTTAAGAGATAAAATGAGGTTAACTAAGAACATTCTAATCAGTTCTAATCCAGAGATGTATAATTTCAAAGTTTGAGGTAAGTATAGCATCTAAAAACACAGAGCACCACTCCTAGTCATCTGATCATGGTAGACCAGGAGAAAGTCACAACTTCAGGCCATTTGCAATAGAGTGTGGGCCTGATACAGGGGCTAGGTTAGTTCATTTGAAAAAGATTCCATTCTCAAAGTCTGCCATGAAAAGTCCAGTTCTGAGTGGAGGAGGCTGTGAAGAACTACGAAGAGCATATCTGATGTCGCAGATGGTCGTCGCTGTAGGCAAAGATCTTTTCGGATGTTGCAGATGGTGGTTGCTAGACTTTCATGTTGTCGGTCACTGCTGGCTGTCACCGCTATAGCATGAAGGGCAGATATCGCATTGCTGGTCGTTGCTGGCAGTCACTGTATCATGGAGTCGAATTTACCAGAGCTTTGCATTGGCAGTTGTCACAGATTGCAAAGTCTCAATGCAAAAGAGCCACTTGGAGAGGCACATTTGGCGAACAAGGACTTCTTCTAGCAGTGGCCAGCAGGGCTCAGGCAGGTCCATTTGCAACAGGTTAGGTGGGCAGTTACAGGAAGATCTCTGGAGCTTGTTGTTTCACTGTAGCTCAGAAAAGGAGGTTAACCATCTGGCCATTGCAGTCACTAATGATAGCCTGGTATGATGGGAGCAGGTCCAGACTTCTTTTTGAGAGAGCAGGGCAGGCCTCAAGTAGCAGGGTAGTCCTATGGAGAAGAAGGCAGTCCTTCCTCTGTAGTCCACAGGTCCAGGAGTACACTGAAGATGTGGTTTAGGACTTCCAATAATTATTACTGGTGGCAGCTTTTGAAGTGGAGTTTATGTCCTGGCTACAACATCTGGTTCCCTCTCCCGCCAACATTCAAAGTATACTGGGGTGACAAAGACTAGAGTCCTTTTGTGTGAGTGCTGGAGGCAGCCTTTTGAATTGTAAGTAGGGCAGAGAACAGGATGGCCCATCTTGCCAATACCTAGTTCCCCATTGTCTTACTCTCTGGGAGGAATGCATAAAGACCAACTGCTACACTATTCACAGTAAGGTGGCCCAGGATTCAGGCAGTGGCCACCAATTGGTTAGGATGTGAAATTGTTAACTTTCTAAAATTGGCATTTCAGGATTGTGACTTAAAATCAGACTTTACCGTTAAAGTGGGTTTTACATTACAATTCATTTGAGTCAAAACATGATATTCCCACGTGCCCCAATCATATGTTAGCACATTTCAAGTTTAATAATGTAACTAAGTTTTACCCAATTGGCAATATAAGCCTTACAGTAGTGAAAAATGAATTTACAACCGGGACGTGTAAAACTTAAATACACATGTCCTACTTTTTAAATACTATACACTCTGCCCTATGAACTCTTTAGGGCCTTCCTTAGGGATGGCATATGTATTAAAAAGAAAGGTTTAGGCCTGGCAATTGGCTTATTTTTCCATGTCAAATGGCAGTTTTAAAACTACACCATATGCTGCAGTAACAGGTCTGAAACTTTTTAAAGTGCTACTTAAGTGGGTGGCACAATGAGTGCTTCAGGCACACTAGTACCATGGTAGTATCATGTACTAGGGACGTATATGTAAATTAAATATGTAAATCAGGCGTAAATCAATTCTCCATGTTTTAGGGAGAGCTCACACAAATGTTAGTACTGGTTAGCATTGGTAAAGTGTAAAGCGTTCTAATGTCAACAAAAATTAAATTTAAAAAACAGGTTTGAAGGCAAAATGTTTGGGTTTGACCCTGCAGAGAGGACCATGTTCAATAAAAACCCATAGAAAAAGTGGTAAACGTAATTAATTAAAATTGCTGAATATATAAATAATTTTAATTTAATGTAAAACAATTTTCTAAAAATAAAACATGTATTTAATTTCAATGTAAATTTAATAACCGTTTTTTGAATTTGTAAATTAAGGTAACATTATTTTTTAATATAACATCATAAAAGTCTGTATACGTAAGTCTATACATCACTTTTATTAATTATTTCTAAATAATAATAAATATATATTTTTACCTTTAGGTGGTATTTGTTTTTAATTTAAACTTCAGAAAAAATATGTTTATTTAACAATATGTATTTAAATTAATACATTTTAAATGTTAAATGAGTTATTAATGCTGGAACATGTTTCGTTGTAATCTTCATTTAAAATAGAATATACACAACTAATTTGCAATAACATTTACCATAAAAATACTACAAATATTTTTCCAAATTCTTTAATAAACTTTTTTACATTCCCATATTCTTTAGCATAAGAAGACTCCACACTCAGGGTAAAGTATAGGAACATGTACAAAAGCTATGTTATCATTGCTCTACATTGCTTATCCCCATTACTACACACGGCATTCATACCTGGTAAATAAACAAAGTTTCAGAAGTATTTGTAGAACACTGAATAAACTTCTATAAAACCCAGGATCAGGCCAGCATTTCAAATTGTCTGACCAATATTCATAACTGGATGAGTGAAAGAAATGGTATGAACCCAGCAAATAACTTTTACCTCTCCTTCACCCCTCTTGGAAGCATTGGTCAAGGAACCATATTCCAGTATCCTTTCTCAGCAGACGTAATAAACTAACAGAACTGGACACAAATGGGGCCATTTTACAACTGGGTTAATGCAGTTTGGTCCCCTTAGACCTACCCAGAAAGTTCATTGACAGTCTAGAAGGCGTGCAAAACCCAACGGCTAAGTTGGTTCTCAATTTCAAAAAGTCAACCATGGTAGGCTTGCCTTAAAAATACTCTTGTGTCACCTAATTAAGGCCAGGTCTGAGGCCCATATTTGTGAAGCCATTGCATTGTCCTTTTGTCACGCAGGCCGGCACAAGGACAAGGCAAATGTTTCAGTAATATTTACAAAGCTACACAAGGCCTGGTTTGCTTGGCCTTGCCAGGCTTTGTAAAGAAAAGTAAAGTACGGTTGCGGCTTGTGCTGTGTTGCGTTACGTTTCAACTTCAGAGGCATTCCATAGATGGAGCTTGGGCATTTTCATGCATCCAACCCTGGATTTTGGCACATTCCCAGATTTACAAAGCCTTGTAAACCTTTTAATGTGTCAAAATACTACGCCTTCCCAAGTGAGGCATAACAAGGAGAAATATCTTTATTTCTCTTCTTTATTTCCTCTTTCTAAGTGTGCAGCACACACAGAAAGGGGAAAATGCCTCTAATGTTTGTTTTTGTACAGGAAGGTGCCCCTTCCGGCACAAAAACAATCCTGCCTGTAACAAAGCAGGTATGCAATATGGCGCATGGGTGTCAGGGTAAGGAGAGTGTAGAAATATCCATATCTTTCTAAACATTGAGCATTCTGCTCTCTCTCTTTCACTCAACACAGCAACTTTGCTTGCAGCCCTGTGTGAAAATGTAATAACTGTGCCCTATAGTTCTTAATAATGTTCACCATAACCATGGTTCAAAAGTACAAGCAACAAGTTACAAATAAATGCTAAGCTCCACTCCTTCCCACTGAGGAATCACAGATTAGTCAGTGAATGCCACATGCCTGAGGATTCTTATATTATAAAAGCACAAGGGTATACCAAATTTTGGAAAATCATCAATCCATCTATGAATGGCCTAACTATCACAGCTCAAAAAGCTTGAGAAAATCAAATGCTTACCGATGTGTATGTCTGAGAACTAAGAGAGTCTGATACAAATGACGTGGAAACACAAGTGTTGGGAAGTCTCAAACGTTCTGTGTTCTGTGCTAAAACAATTTATAAAAAACACTTCACTCATTTCTGAATCACCCCCTATAAAAATATTTTATTCCTTACTTGCATTTATATGTGTATTTATTTTTTACTATTATGTGTGGCTCCTTTCACATATTTCAGATCATTACAAGTGACTAAGGGCCTCATTTATATTTTGGTAGGCAGAGTACTCCATTACAAACATGATTACAACCTCTAAATCAGGCCTTTACTTTGGCTCCAGCCTGTATTGTGTATGTTCCAGAACCGGCAATGTGGTCTCTGCACAGTCTCCCTCAATGTTTTATCCTTTGGAAAAAGTAGCTGAGTGATGAGGTTTGCTCTTGATGAGCACAGGTTTCTCTTTGATGAGTTAAGAAGTGCATGTTTATCGGTCCTTTTCTTCGGAAGGACAGTAAAGAGAATTTTCAACATTGATAGTTTTGTTTACTGGGATCCAGTGTTGTATTTTCAAGACAGAAGTGATAGGTTCCAAAGTTAAAACATTCAAGCATAATCTAGCTACTTGATTTTGTAGTTTTCATATCATTTCAATTAGTTTCCTAGGGATTCTGGTGTACACAGCTCTAGGGAAATTACCCTTTTTTGGCATAGTCATCCTTGTGTTTTTTTAACTGATGCTGTTTGTTTTTTGACTCTGCTCACTAAGGCACTGGTAACCAGCTCTCTATGCGTATACTCAGACACCTTACAAATTTCAAAATTGTCTATACTCCTGATTGTTATATTTAATGTTGCTATAAGTCCCTAGTACACCAGCACATACTGTGCCACCACTAAAGTGACAATGCAAAGCATGTCTCCAAGTGGGCCCCTGTAGACTGGGTGCAAAAACTGCCAGTTTGTCCTGGCAAAATAAACCTTTCAACAGGCCTAAACCTTCCTTTTTAATATTTGTAATTCCTCCCTAAATTAGATGCTAAAAGTACACAGGGCAGGGTACAAGGTAGTTAAAAAGTAGACCATATGTGTTTTAAGTTTTACATGTCCTCACAGTGAAACCCTCCTAAAGTTGTTTTTCACTGTGGCAAGTTTGTCTCTCTCATATGAAAGCACTTGGTCACATTATAATACCTTGTAATGCTTAACTTAAGTTTTGGAGTAGCTAAAAACTGTTCAGTGGCTCATTTTAATAGTAATTTATAATGCAACTTAACTGTGTAGTTATCTAGTCGGATTTTATATTACTATTTTAAATATGACAGAAAGTTGTGATTTTCCTGCCTGAGCCAAATGTGTCTTTCTACCACTGTTTAGCGTCACCCAGGCAATGAATGGCTCCTTTATTAGGCATGAGCTGGCTCCCAGACCTGAGACAAAGGGCAAGGAGATGGCCTTCCCCTGACAAGATTGCCGTCTGGCCTGTGCCCAGGAACCTAATTAACTACAAAGGAAGCCTTCATGTCTATGGCAGATGTAGCAGCTCACACCTTGCCCTCCCTCTCTACTCTCCTGCTAGCCAGAAAGGTAAACTTCCTAGTGGTAGAGAAGCTGTCCCCATACCCGGTTTTGAATGCACACGGGGAAAGATTTGCTCATTTCCCTAGCCACACCTCTAGGTTGGTCACAGGATCTCTGTATAGGAGAAGAAAGCTTCTGCTATTTTGGTTTTAGGGATAAAGGGGCGTTGTGGGATTGAATGCAGTAGGGCAAACAGGAACAGCAAAAAAAAATGGGTAGGGTTACGCCTGGAACCTTTTTCTGTATTGATCAGAGAGAAGCCAGGAGCCACAGCTGCCCACAGTCTGGTGTCAGGCATAAAAGTGGGACCCCTGGGCATCCTCTTCAGAACACTGCTGGATCTGAGGAAGACAGAAGAAGGACTGCACCTGCTGTTATGACTTGTGAGAAGAACCCTAAGGGCTGGACCTTCTCCCAATTGTACCCCGGACAAATAAGTGGACTCCAAGGGTCAGTTTGCTGACTTCCTGTTGAGCTGCAGAGACACAATACTGTGGGATGGCCATTTTCTTTAAAAACCCAGCTGGCCAGTTCCAAGTGGACCTGCAGTGGACCATGATAGTGGGGTTTGTTGGTGTGAATCCTGACCCCAAGTGCTGTTCCTGGGATCCTGGAACCCTTGGCTGCTATTAGAGTATACTACTCGTGCCCAAACCACAAACACAACGACTTAGAAACATTTTGCCTATTTTTCTTCTGAACGACCAGCGGGAGACTGGGACTGCCATTGAGCCAAAGCTGTCAGCATCAAATCACTGGTTGGAACCAACTTGCTTGTCAGCCCTGCTGAAGGACATCTGATTTCCAGAAAAAGTTTTTAAGTCCGATCATTGATGGCTTTACCAAAGTTAATGTCGACCTGCAGCCGATTGACGTTGAGACCTGCCTGGGCACGGACTTCAGACCTTGCCTGCTCAGAGCCTTCCTTGTCAACCATACTAGGACCTCGCTCTTCAGCAAGATCCAGCTTGCAGATCGTGCTGCCAACAAATCATCGATAACCCCTTTTTTCCAGAAATATTTCAAAGTCTGAAGGGAAGTGTCACTTGGACCAAGGTGATTTTTGAATCCAACTCACACTCTATTGCAGTCAATTTTATAACTCCCTTTGTCCTTATAACTGGTCAGCTTAACAAGACCAGTTGCCTGCAGTTGGTGTTTTGCACTTTTTAGTGTTGTTTTTAATTTAAAACTTTAAAAATTCATATCTCTGTTTTCCCACATTGGACTTTTTGTTTTGTTTTTGTGTCTTTGTGTTCATTAAAATCTTCTCTATTTTTATGAATTAGAGCAGGATTTTCATAGTGTTGTGTTTTTGTGTTGTGTATGCTTAGCACAGTTTTTTAAAGCTAAGCTTGTCTGCTCTGTGCCATAGCTACCAGAGGCTGAGCTCAGGATTAAATTCCTCAAACCTTTACTGGGTGTAAAAAGAATAGTGAGATTATTAGTTGTGTTGGAATCCATCCATACAACTGGTAATCACTTTCACAACAGTTTTGCAATATTGAGTGCCTTCAACCAGGGTTTAGTTGCTAGTGCTGAATAGGACACAGATTTTCTGGAAGAGGGAAAGCTGTGGTCTATGTTCAGTGTATAATCAGTAAAAGAGTAAGTGCTGAGGCCCAAAGTTTATCATTCAAGCCCCTGGCCAGCGCTATTGACGGTTGAGATGCCAAGTACCTAGGTTGTGTAGTCCTGATGTGACCTAATACCTCTTTAAACAACCACCCCACATTTCCTCTCTATTTGTCTCACTCTTGCAGGTTCTTTTTAATCACAGATTTCTCCCACCTTGTCACAGTTTTTCCATCTTTATACTTCTTTCCCTCTGTTCCTCTTACTCTGTGGAGGAAAAATAAGTTATGTTCCCATAAAATGAGTGCTAGTGGGCCCTAAATCCCCTCTCCTGGTTGCCATGTATTTGATATTTGCCAGGTAGCTATTATCAGAATTTGGACTATACATTTGTAACTTAACTTTCTAATTTACAGATTATAATACAAGCTCATTATACATATCTCCTGTTGCACTATAATTCTTTCTTTTACCTTTATCAGTGTCCTCATGACTTCTTGTCAATATGCAATGGTGATTGGAGATCCCTGTACTAGGTGGGAGAGCCTGGCCTTTTCTGCTATGCACATGGTACATACCAGAATAATGTCTCAGAAGCACTAGTCCAATTTGTAGGGGGTGAGACACATTTTGTGCACTATACTGAACTGAATGAGTATTAACCCACCAGCCATTCAGAGATGTCTTTAGGATACAAAATTCCAGTCTGAATTATATAGTTGCCTAGCTAGGATCATTCTGATTTGCATGCAGTCCTTCCAGTAAACATTTGGTCAGGTCTAGGAAGATGATTATAAAATGGACACCCATTTCCTCCCTTGTTCCACCATATGCAGTAGTTGCAAACCCTTCTCCAATCTAATTTAGTTGCTCAATATTAGATACATGTCAGAACCCCTTTCAAAGATTACGCATGGACTACTGTACCCAACCTTGGTGGTTGAGGCCTTTTACTCGTTTTTTAAATATACATTTTATTGGCATTGTGTTGTAAATGAGTAATCGGTATTTTGCAAACATCATTACACACTGTGCTGTTCGGAGACAAGGACATTCCAGGAGGTAAGAAACAAGAATAATGTAATTTATATGTATGGAACAGACAATGCAAATTTGTCAGTTGCAAACAGCAGAAAACAAATATTTGTACATGTGTTTGGGCATCTCTGGTGCCAGTGAGCAATGGGGAAAAGAACCTGTTTCTAGAACAATAACTGAGGGGAAGATAATAGAGATGATAAAGGTTAAGGTGTGAGTGAGGGGTAAGGGGGAAAGAAATCGCTGCATTCGTTCTTGAAAGAGGAAGATGTACCACTAATGTTTCCAAGCCGATAAGGACGGGGGTCGGAGGCCAATAAAACATTTACTCAGTAGGGTGAGGATCGAAGGGGAGGGCAGATAGAATTCACCTCTGGCATGATTAATTGAGTAGAGGGCTGAGCAGTCAGCACATTCTCCTGACACTTGTCCTGGAAGGCATCCCAGATATCTGATATAGGGTATTCATGAAGACCTTTCAAATCTTCCCTACGTAGCAGTGTGCTCTCCTCCCTAGCCCATGCCAACAGGGAAATCACCCATTAAGAGGCTACCAATGGATTTGCTGTCTTCCACTTCTGAGTAATGAGCGATTTTGCCAATATGAGAGCCAGGTCAGCAAACCTCATTGATGCTCTGTGCTTCTTTGTGCGTCTGTAAAGTCTTAGGATGCAGACTTCCCAGGTGTAAGGGAAGACTGTGCCCGTGCAGTGAGTTAAGTGAGATATAACATCCCTCCAATATTTGATCAGTGTGGGACAAGACCAGAGCTTGTGTATCATCCCCACATGCGGGATTAGGCAGCAGTCGCAGGCTGGGTCAGAGCAGTGGAAATATCTGTTTATGTTTCTGGGGGTTAAGTACGCGATGTAGAACTGGACTAATTTCAAACATGCATTTCGGGACACTATGGAGGGATATGCTACCATGATCTGCCAATCATTGTCTGTGCAGGCATGGCCAAGTTCCGTATCTCAATGGTTTGCAGTCCTGTAAGAGGAAATGCTTTGTGTGTATGCCAAGCACTGATGAAACAGCAAGTCTAATGTCCTCCCGCACCCAATATGTGTAAGTATTGTATGACCAAATGTTGTTTCGGTTGCTGTTGTATCTCAACCCAAGCATGAGTTAACACAGCAATAAAGGAAGCATAGAATAGGAGTTCTGTATTTGCTGTAAGCTCCTCTAATTGAATAGGAGTGCCATTCATATACAAATCTTCTACAGTGTGCAGGCCTGCCACGTGCCATGACCTTAGTTCTCTGAGAGTGTTCGAAGCACATCCCGCAGCATGTCAAGAAGTGGTAGCACTGGAGAATAGGGTGTAGTTGATCGGGTGATAAACAATTTTCTGCAAAAGCACCAATGTGCCATAAGTAGTAGGGGGATGTGTTGTGGTGAAGTTTAATGGCTGGATGGAAAAGGGCCAGGATGCATTCCCCATCCCATGGGGGAGGAGGGTTGCAGTGTTCGCAAGTTGCTGGCCACTAATCCAGTGCATCACCCATTGTAACTGTGATGCTAAGGATTAGTGTTCAAATTTAGGGATGTTAAGTCTACCACTATCTGTGGAGAGGTATAGTTTCCGCAAGACCACTCTACAGCGTCTGTTATGCCAGAGGAGGTTACCTATTATGCGTTCTAGGGAATGACAAAAAGGAAAGTAAATGTAAAGTGGAAGGTTAGCAAAGTAATGGAGCAGTTTTGGCAGAACCACCATCTTTACCATGGCTGCACGTCCCGCCACTGATAATGGCAATGTCTGCCAGAATTACATCTGTGCACGTACTGCAGAGACTGTTTGGGTCAAGTTACCATCAAAGAGGACCTGGGACATGAGGTACAATCAACTCATAGTCCCAAGATAGAGGCAAATTCAGTGAGTAGTGTTGCGATGGTGAAGGAAATGGACCGGTCATCTTTTAAGTAAAGAAGCATGTTGTCTGTGAAAAGCAATACAGACTGTATGCTATCACCCAGTGGGATTCCCCATTTTTGTCCCTGCACGCGTAAATGATGTTCCAATGACTTAAGTGCAAGGGAGAATAGCAGTGGGGATAATGGACAACCTTGGTGGCTCCCCCATTGTATCTCAGTAGGGCCTGAAATGTGACAACCAATTCAGACCCGCAATGTGGGATTTGTAGCATAAAAAGCCTTGAAAAATGTACTCGACTACTCCCTATTGCAAGTCATTTTTTATCAGGTTGAGCTATTTTTAGGTCCTCCTTGCCCTTTCTGGTGAGTTGACAATGAACAAGTTTTCTGTTCAATCAGAAAGTAAAGGAACAATAAAGACCCCTTTAAATCTTGCTATATTGCTATATTGTCACATTTGCTCTGTGTCGAGAGGCAAAGGTCAAAAGTCAGTTTGACTTGCAATGAATTTCCCTCCTCACTGCAGAGTTCCAGGATTTTGTAAGGTGAACTTCTCTGACCTGCTGTAAAAAGAGTTATTTAAATGTTGTTTATTAGAAAAAACCTGACACCATACAGTCTGCAATTTCACAGTAAGTCAACTGTAAAAACATTTCTAAATATATTTCAGTAGTTGTGAAAGCCTATTTTTTTTACTTATTTATGATGAAAAAAAATTAAAAGGACAACAACGAATCAGAACTCTTTACCTAGGGATGTGCAAAATATAAATATGTTTTTGAAACCTCATTTTCACAGATTATTGTAATACAAGCTAAGTTGCTGCAAGTTAGTGGGAAGGGGTTTGGACATTTCTTGGAAATGTACTATCTGTAAATTACAGTATGCTTCCACATCATGCTTTAATAATATATTTTTCAAAAGTGAGTGTTTGAACATAAACAGAGAGTATTTCTGCCTTGATGGCAATGCTATTAGTAAACTGAGAGGCAAGTCATGGAACATTTGTCCCCTACATGTGGGCTAGATTCTTATTATACATAGAGCAAATATTTTGTCTATTTAATCAAACAAAACAGTTTTTTTGTGCAGCAAAAATGTTGAGCCCACATATTTGAAGGTGCACAGAAAAAGGCGACTCTGTAAACTAATTGCCTATGATCACACAATTTGAGACCCGTTTACGGGTCAAGTACATTACAGTTAGGTCGAGTTGATTATTCAAGTAACATTTTTATACTTTTTCCGGGCCTGGCATAGTTAGTCAGAGGAAACGGGACCCAAGATTATAACGTCTCAGTACCTCAAACAAGAAAGGCCATTCCAATGAGTCAAATGCTTTATGAAAGTCCAGTACTATGCATCACAAATGTGGATAACTTTGTAGCTCGTATGTGAATACTCTGAAAAAGCAACGTATATTTAAAGAACTGTTTCGGGTAGGAATGAAACCGTTTTGGTCTGAGTGGACCCAGTGTGGCACAAGAGGGGCCAAGCAGTCTGCTAATATCTTCTTGAGTATTTTATAGTTGGTGTTTAACAGTGCCAATGGTCAATAAGATTCAATGTCTAGAGAATCCCGACCAGGCTTGGGCAGTGAAATTAGGAGGGTATTGCTAAGTGTAGGTGGTAAGACAAGTCGCCAGGTATGGAGTATATGCCTTGTAGAATACAGTTGGTAGGCCGTCCAGTCCCAGAGTGTTATCTGTGGCCAGTGCAGTGCTTCCTGCACTTCAAAAAGAGTAGTCTTGTCTCTAGATTCTGGTGAAACCTGTGGAAGTTTGACTGCAGACATAAAAGCAGTGATAGTGTCAGGGTGGGCTGTTGGTATGGATGTGTATAATTGTGTACATTGGCGAGTAAAGGCGTAGTGCATATCTGTTTGTGAGTGAACCAATAGGCCTGTAGCAGAACGTTTAGCTAGTATTGGCTGTCGGTCAGTATCCTGTTGTATCTGCCAGGCTAAAAGAGCACCAGGACAATCAGCGTATTGTATGTACACTTATGGGCATATTTATAGTCCCCTAGCGCCACCTTGCACCACATTATCATCAGAAATGTTTACGTTCATGTGGCCCAAGGAGGCCGAAATCCCACCCCGAATTTACAGAGTGGCACAATGCATGCCTGCGCCAGGCATAATGTATGTAAAAGGGGCATTCCCCCGTTAGGGGAGTCAAAAAAATGGCGCAAGGAAATCGTATTTTGTACGGCACTGTTAACGCCTGCTCCATTATTTTTTATTTCTCACTATGTAATCTGGAGGAGTAGTGTATGTTCAAAGCAATCCATGTCTGTGATATGTGAGAGAACATTTTGAGTGCATACAAATCTGTCAGTGTTAACATGGAGGTTGTGGGCATGAGAGTAGTAAGAGTAAAGTTTGGTGTAGGTGTTGCAGAAGAGCCAGAAAACAAGAAGAGCCCAATTATCAACCAGGTGGAAAGTGTGAATGCGTTAGATGTGGCTGCTGTGCAGAGAAAAGTATGCCTCTGCCCATACTAGTGTCATCCCTTGACACACAACCTCATGTTCCCCACTAAGCCTCCCCCACCCGGCTAGCATCCTTTTTGATGATGCTAGCCGGGCCTTTCTGCCGGCTATCGTCATTCCATAAATATGACGGCTGGCCAGCATCTTGGAATGGCGCTAGCCGGCAGTATACTTTTTCACACAAAACTGTGTTAGCGCAGTTTTGCATGAAAAAGTATAAATATGCCCCTGAGTATCTAAGAAGGAGCTCGTCAGGTGTATGAGTAAGTTGGCCAAGAGGCAGGAGTGCTTTGCCCCCCATGATATGTAATGATAGATGCTGTGGTCTGGGGGGCCCCCCAACCCGCCCACAATTAAATAGTCAGGCTGAGGAGTTCTGGCCCATCCCCAGGGAGAAACACAATGTGGAATTAGGAAAGAATACCTGATAGGAGGTTGTGGTCGTGTAGAAAGCACTATCTATAAGTATAATAAATATAGGTCACAACATGTAAAGATAAAACACATTTATATATCTGTGTAGCATTTCAAATTAGATCACAGGACAATTGAGGTGTTCCCACTGGTAGTTCTTTCGCAGTCAAGGGGGTGACATCAGATGTGACAGAGTCACTTTTTCCCGAAGAATCCGGACCTTTTTTATCTGCTCGGGACCTCTATGCTGGGTCTCTGAATTCAGGAGCCACTTGCAGGACCCTCTGGTGTTCTTGAAACATTTCCTCTTGGTCGGGGGTCGTGTGGGACATGTGGGATTGTCAGTTGTGTATACTAGGGGTGTTTCCTGTGTCTCATTCTCTGCATAATGGTTTGTTGCGATTGTTCAAAGACGGGCCTGTAGCCACCAATCTGTTATGTGCTATTCATTCCCAAATGTCTGCCGGATCAGTAAAGAAGGAGGACTTGGATATGGATATGGGCCAGGTAGGGGAGCGCATGTTGAACTTGGTGCTCTCATAACTTGCGTTTCCCCTCCAAAAACATGTGACGCTGGCATTGAATGGCCAGGGTGTAATCTGGGAACTGATAATATACAACAGGTACACTGTTCTGAAGTAGTGATTCCTCAGTGCCAATTCGGAACAGGAATAGAGGTCATCCAAAGCATTTGCCTATTAGGAGCAAGACCCCTCACCCTTCATTAGGTAGCATGTTGCATCATCAAGCTTGTTTCTCGTCAGGCCGCCACTACTATACCCGAGTCCTGCAAGAGGGCTCTTTGCCAGAGATCTTTTTGATGAAACGTGCTGGAAAGGAGCCAGGAATGCTGAGTGTTCTGTGGTATGTGATTGGTGAAGGACTGGAAGATGTGTGTGTTAAAATTGACTCTAGGTTCTGATGCTGTAACTTCACTCTAAGCGGTGGGACCTATGTCAACGTTAAAAGCAAAGAGTGGGATTTAGCAGAGACGATGATCTGACTATTCCTAGATGTAAATATCAGTGCAAAGTCCCCATGCTATAGGGATACAGATAAGTCAACTGTTTGTGGAAATAGCTACACTTCTGTGGTGACATAGGGACTCCACACTGATATTTACAGATAGGGAATGTCGAGTACAGCCAACTTCCAGTGATCGTTTCACAGAAGTGTAAAGTCTGTGTTGGGCCTGCAAACCTGGATGTGCTCCAGTAAAGAACTCCTAAACCAATCATCTGCCTTTGCAGGAACCAATGTTTGTTGTAACTCCATATTAATCTTCTGCAGATACTAATGCTTGTTTACAAAGACAAGTGCTTGTTGGAACCAATGCTTGCTTAGGACACATGTTGCTCAAGCCTCCAGTATCCCTATGACTCATACAGGGTGTGGCTCCCTATGACTGAGACTGGTTGTGGCTGGATGCAGCAGGTATTTAAACCACACCTACCTGATTGAATTGCTTGCTGTAAATATCACGGTCTGCAGAGAAGGAGTTGCTGCTTCTCCATGTTTGATCTTCATGTTCAGTCCTGTATCCCAGATGCCGGTTCTGGGGAGTTGAAGAGATCGCGAAAATTGACTATTTAAAAGGTGGTAACCCACTTTGCGCACTCAAAAAGCATTTGTGAAAGCCTGACACTTGCTGGATTGCTATTCAAAAGTTGAATATTTCGAAGTGCAGTGCGCCTAAGAAGGCATGTCATTGGCATTTAAGGTCACTGGGATGCTCGCCGGTAGCAACTTAATAATGCTTATTATTGTTGCTTGTTGTATATCTCAGAAAATAAATTTGTTTGTGCAATTAGCAGAAAAACAATGTATTGTGAATACGTTTGTTAACGCTAAGTTTAATATGACATTTGCATAATTGGTGCTGGTGATACAGAACATTATGTATATTGCCTAAAGTTTCATTGCTAAGCTCAGCTTACGCTGTGATGTAACAGTGATAAAACTGATTGCTTGTTTTATTGATATTAACCCTATGTTTCCAGAGTGTTAAAAATATTGTACTGTGATCTTTTGATATTGACCCTATGTTCCCAGAGTGGTGCAAACTTTGCACCTTAATCTTTTGATATTAACCCTATGTTTTTCAGTCTGTGATCAAAAGACACTGAATGTCTGTTCCTTGGAATTTTGAGTGCAGTGCGTAAATTAAACCAGGAATGTCTGCAAACCTAATTAGCTGAGAATTTGTTGTCATTATTTGTTACAAATTTGAATGTCTATGGAGTCGACTGCGTTAGCATCTTAGGAAATCCAAGCAAGGTCATCAAACAAGATATCCACGGAACTTCAAGTACATTTAGGCAGGCATTAATTAAGGTGACGTGGGATCAATCTTGGGTCACAGTGGGAGTAGTCATAGATATTGTAGGATGTTTAAGGTTCTTATTTAATTACAGGCAATCAACATCTTTTCCCGAAAATTCCCTGAAAGAGGGAGAGCCATCTAAAGTGGGAAAAGGGAACCTAACAGGTACATCTAGCTTGCACATAGTAGTCGGAGACTAGTATATACATGGTTACGAGTTATGATCTGTTTGATTGATATGTAATTTATCAAAGGAAATTGCTGCTCTTCAAGGACCATCACCAGTCATTCGGATCCTGAACTGTGGCTCCAGTGTCTCTCTCTCTCTCTTTCTTTCATCCATTCCCTTTCCCAGAGGGCGTTCTGATGCCGATCATGATTATTTAAGTGGGAGGCACGTATCGTCTAGGGGAAATTGGGAATAAGCAACTTGGTCAACATTGTGTGCCCGTGGGACAAACAGGTTGGTGCTTGACAGTCTGTGGCCACTGCATCTATTTTGTATTCCTCTGAGGTACGGGTACGTGCTATGGCCACTAGGACCATATTCAGTTTGCCAGCAATGGATTCCGCTTCTGTCAGTTGACAGGTGGTGCCAGAAATGTGCAGAGGCTCCATGGTGGGCGTGGGCAGTTAGGAGCATGCTGCCCTAGCTCCAATGTTGAGAGACAAAGTGATTTTGATGTGTTATGGTGAGTCTGTAGCACAGGGCATGTGAGACTATATAGATGCCAGAGAAGGTATCTGCAGGAGAGGGTGGTGGTGGGCACCGCCCAAATAGTGGTAGCAGGTTCTGAAGTGGGAGCCATAGGTGAGATATTGCAGATTGGTTGCTCAATGAGCGCTTTGACATGGACTGGTGTGGTGTTGCTGGGGGGTCTTCTATGTGGTCGCAGGTGTTCAATTAGAGGTTAAAGGCCATTAAGTTAATTGGGTAAATGGGCTGGCCTCTCGCCCTTTTGCTGCCCCCCATAAATGTGCATCACTGGCCTGATGCTGAAGAGAAGGGGGAGAGAAAAGCACCTCCTTATAATGTCACCATCATTTAACAGTGATCGGTCATGTGTGGCCAGGTCACATTGCTTACTTCCAGCAAGCTCAGGTGTTACTCCACACTCTGGAACATAGGGGTCCCCAATAAATATTGCAGAATCAGGCATGTACCCAAGAGTCTAAGTAGGCGTTACAATCAAGTGAGCAGAGTAATTGGTGTTGCGGATCCTTTGTAGGCCCAAGTTAGTAGTTCAGCTGGTTAAATAAGTGTGATAGGGCAATAGTTCAAGGATGTCACCCTGCTCGTTAATGCTGTGTCTTGGGTGGGTGTTTTTGTTTCTGGTGCCGTTTACACTGACTCCAGCGGGGGCCGCCACTTGCCAATGAAGAGCCGGTAACTAGGCCTTGGGTAGTAGAGCCGCAAGGCGCAAAGGTCAGGTGAATATTATAGGCTTGCAGTGGGGGTTTTGATGGTGATGACACTGGCAGTAGATGTGGGACGGTGGTGTTTTCCAACTTGGAGCCAAACACCTGTGTCCAGTGTCATATATGGTAGCTAGTGTGTGCCATCAGTAGTGGGTCCAAATTGTCTTCTCCATGGCTTGCTGGCAGGCTCAGCAGCGACACTTGCTCAGGTCATGGCCTTAGAGGGTCCCATCTTGCAGTCCTTGTCTGGCCGTAATGGGGTCCCAACCCGGGTAAGGGTCCTCAGGGACCAGGTAGCCACCCTGCAACGTGATGGCACAGTATAAAGGGAAAGGCAGTGCTGAGTTCTTCTAGCTCGGGTCTGCAATCTTAGCCTCCCAGGCCACGCCCCCTTGAGGCCTTTCACTTTTGATGTCCTGGGGCAGGAGCAGGACCTACTGTAGATCCTGAGCAACTGGGTCAAGTACACTTTCTGCACATTACTCTTAGTGGTAGCTGTGGTCAAGCAGTCAAAGGCTCTCTGGGGAGGAGGAGTGTAGAAACTTGTTAGTGAACACAACTCATAACTCAGTGTGCACTCAGTAAAGGCAATACATCAATGTACAGTCAAATATTTGCTTTTATATAAAAGAAGTATTTTATTTCTAAATCCACATAGTCAAAGAAATAACAACATTAGTAAGCAGCAACACAATCTGCCTTGAAGTCAGGGCTCTAGTGTTTATCTGCCAAATCACTGTTCCACCCTCTTCCTTGCAGTGAGGTTGGCGTTGTTCCCCATTCACTGGTGGCCACATCCAGGGAATGCTTACTAGTAGTCCTGATTCAAGAGTCCCCTTTGATTCTTTAGTAAATAGTCAAAAATTTCTATGGTGTCACAGAATCTTTATCTGTGAGTTCCTTGGGATCTAACAGCCCAGCTTCAAGTTGTACCCTCTCCAGCAGCATAGAATCATTCAGTGGTCCAGCGGGTGCCCCCACCGCTGGCACTTGCATGCTCTGGTCCTGTTCTGCTCGCGGTACACGTGGCAGCATCCAGTAGGTGCAGATTCTCTATTCTGGGAGGCACTGCTGGCCACACGAGCATCTGAAGGTGCTCCCAGCTCCACCCCACAGCCAGAATGAGCCACAGGAATGCTGACAGACTTTTTCACAGAATCACTCGTGCACAGGGGCAATGACCTGACTGGTGCACAGCCGTCTCTCCATACCTCACCCCAAGAGTGCTCTCTGTAGGGCTCCTCTCTGGACCTCATTCCCTCCACCGCTCTCCTCTTCCTCACAGTGCGCGCTGGTCTTTACAAGCGAGCAGGCGCTGATGCTCCAAGCTCCAGGGCAGGGAGTCTTGGTTTTCCTTGATGATGGTGCTGCACTCAACAGGGAGACTAGCAGGCTTTGGTCTTGAGTCCTGGTCATAAGCAGAAATCATGCAGAGCTTCTCCTTCTCATACAACCCATCTGGCTGCTTAGCTTCTTGTAGACCATTCCCAGACATCAAATGTGATTTAGGGTTTGAGTCTTTGAAGTTTTATGTTGGGGTTCTGCTTCTTTTGAAGTGTACAATTTTTCCTTGCTTCTTCCTTGTGAAAGGCTGTTTGTTACAGCAGGGTAGACTCCTAATCTGATAGTCCCACAACACATGCCATGCAATTGACTAGATTTCACACCTGGATGTCAGTCATGATATGCGAATCAAAAGTTTAATTCCAGGCTCCCAGTGTTAATCTTTATGATTCCTTTATCAACCCCATCTTCTTCCGGAGGTGTGTCGAGGCGCCTTCCTTGTGATCTATCACTGAATCAAGGAGCACTTTTTTGAAGTGTACAGAGGGAGTCTCTCTCTCGTCCTCCAGGGTATCCCACCCATCTCACAGGAATGCAACAATACACAAATCTGCTTGGGGGAATTCCTGCACTCCTCATTTCTTCACCAAACAGGCCAGGGCTTCCCAAAATGGAACCCAGGGTCCTCCATATTATGTACAATTGCAGGGACACTTGCACTCAGTGAACATACACAGCACACACACTGTCCAGTAATGTCACACGCATGTATTTTTGCCACCCAAGGCGCACATACATCCAGCACACACAATCGCTCTGTGTGCACTGATCAATACTGTATCCTTTCTATATTTTGCCATGGTGTGCTATTTGCACCCAAACACACTGCCAGCACACACACTCATCAGGCGCATGGTGCTCAACACTTCACCCTTCATGTGCACTGTACAGCACTACATCTCTCAAGTAATGTATTCTTTGCAGGCATACATACCCTCTGAACATGCACTAACCATGCTTGTACTGCACAGCACTGCTCTATTCCTGTTCTCTACCCTTTTCAGGCACACCTACATCCAGCACAGAGCCATCACTCCTGCGACCTGATGCAGGCCAAGTGTAAAGTAAGCCTGTAGCCTCACTGTGCTTGTGCTGCTTAACTCTTGGTGAAGGTGGGAGCCTTTCACCATTATGAGGGTAGCACTTTGGACGTCCTTCCTGGTCCAACAAGACTGCAATCTGAGACAGGACTATGTCATGGAGGACACTAATGAGCCTATGACAACATAGATCAGCATTAGGGATCCAAACTACAGTACAAATGGGCACTCAGGGGAGGGGTACACGTCTTCTATCACGCAGAAGACTTTTCAAACCCAACAATACACTACAGTGTATGTGCTGAAGATACACAAATCTATATCCTTCTAGAGAACAATTCCGAGGGCCTCAACAAAATCTCTTGCCTAGTATTGAGTGAGAGAAAGTTTTTCTTTGCTTAAATTGTGCCAAAACGGAAATCCTCATCCTTGGAGGACACAGCACTTCCTCTGTAGTTTTTCACTGGCCTTTCAGCCTAGGACCTCTCTCCTCCACCACACCTACAACAAATAACCTGGAGATCATTGTTGTAGCAAACCGCTTATTTACCCTTTAAATTATGGGCCCGGTCAAACAATCAAATTGCAACTCTGTTTGTGCCAGAAATTCCTCCATTTCATGCAAACTCCTTTAACATATTGCCTAATTTGGGGATAGGTTCACTACTGTAATGTGATTTACAAAAGCTTGCCAAAGAATTTGATTAACAGGCTCAAGAGGCTACAAAATTAAGATGTGCCTAAACCTAGGTACATTTGGCCCTTCCAAACCAGGTGCGAAAGTGCTTCAATGGTTCTCGGTGGATGCCTGGAGGAAACTTATTTAGCACCATTCACAAGGCCTACTGGAACCAAGATCCAACATATCTGCAGAGCGTGCTCCTCATTTTATCCACATAGCAGCATTCTATCAGCAGCATCGCACCTGATGCCTCCATGCTGTGTCAAGCAGTATGAATACTGAGGGTGATCAATGGGAGCACTGGATCCATGCTTTAAAAATTAAACATGCTCTCATAATTACCTGATAAGTACACCATTATCTTTCCAGATGAGACATTTGTAAGATTTAGTAGGTAGAAAAGTTTGGCAATTAGACAGATTTATGTATGCTTTTCTTAATCCAATTTTGTCTGGAGGAATGCTTGAAAATCCCTATTATGTTTCTTCTCTCATCATAAAGAGTTGGTTTCGCTTTCACTCAGAGAGCCTGTTCTCTTGCTTCGAGATGAGTGTACTTTATAGCCTTTTGTTTTTTATCCTGTGGATATCACTCTTCCTCTCCTGTAAAATATGCTACCAGGGCCTGTGATTTGTGCTGCTACCAAAACCCACATTACATTAATTTACATTTGTGTATTTGCACCCAAGCCCACAGGTATGGAAAGAAAGGAAGACGGGCAGGTAGATAGATGACATGGTGAACAAGTAGTCAAGTAAATAAAAAATGGAAATATATTATCCATCATGGCCATGACTACCTCAGTGATTATCCTTTTTGCATCCTCAACTCTACTACACGGTTTACTCATTCCTTTTGACTGTTGTGAATACACATACATTTAATCACTAAGTGAATAAATTGATTCAAATATTTTGCATTCCTATAATACATTGCACATTTATCTCATTCTTTCCAATGCAGATTGTTGCAACTGCGATCTGTCGCACGGATCACCATGGTATTGAAGGTGTTCTTGGCAAAATACAATTTCCAGTAATTCTGGGCCACGAAGGAGCTGGAATTGTTGAAAGTGTTGGTGCGGGAGTGACTGACCTTAAACCAGGTGAGTGAAACATACCCAAGGTACACTTAATTTCATGATCGGTTGTTTAATTGTTTTCAGGAATTACCCATAGTGTTCGGTTAATAATGTAACGGAGCCATATCCTTCAATTATGCCATATCATAACATAACAGGTTGTATTTCTGGTTATCAAAGAGACTGCTTTCAGTGTCAAGTGCGAGTGGAGACCTCATTCGAGGTCAAGTATTTCTTGAAAGTCTATAAACACTGAGTGGGTGGAACCACTAATTTCTTTTTCAGTTCGGAGAGCTATGTCAGTGTTCTCATCTGGCGATACATAAAAAGAGCCATCTGCTCTTTGGTGATGTTCAGACCAAAAAACAATATTTCTTTATTTCATCAGTTATATTGGCAAGCAATCTACAACCATAGAAATGTGTAGATTTAGAGAAGAAGCAGGGGAGTGCAGAATTAAAGCCGTGGGTAGAGGGTACACGGATCGATTTGCCAACTTCTGGTATGGTTCTATTACTCAGAGTCAAGTTCGCATATTTAGGCAAATTTACCCATCGGTCTATAGTCATATAGAAACTCCTCCTGTCTGTAAGCAATTTATCAATTTGACTGTTGATAGCCTTGTAGTAAAAGAAAACAGTGTATACAATTAAATTGGCAACATAACCATAATCAGTGCCTAATTTGTAAAATATTACATGCCAGTGCCCAAAGTTTTTCTCAGTAGCCCATTGCTGGCACTGGGGAGTGAGGGGATTGCCAAATACAAAGTCTTTGATTTCACTTCATGTCTACATTCCCTTACTCTTAATGCCACTCCTGCAGGTTTTTATTCATCAGTGCTTCCTCCCTTTGTAACTTATTTTCCACCTTTCCTCTGTTCCTTCTTTTGCCTTTGTTAGGTCTTGCCTGAGGCAGAGCATATGCTGTCACTTACAAATTCTTTTGTTAGCAAAAACCCTTACCATTGGTTGGCTTCAGTGTTATTCTCATTTCCTTCTTTCGGATTAGTCAGAGCGGGCTGATTTCATGTTTGTCTCTATGATGGAGCATGGACCAAGTACTGGTTAATTGCATGATTAGTGCCCTTCCACTGCTCACACAAGGATTGAGGTACTTTTTTCACTCTACTTCCAGCATTCCTAAGGAGTGCATGTGTTTGCAGGCCTTCTATCCTTGTTGTCCGATCTGAATGGGTCTCCTCTGCGGTGGCTGTTAGGCTTAGCTGGTCGACTTCTTGTTCTTCCTCGATTTTTCCAGAGCTACTTCATCAAATTTCCCATCATCTTGTCCTGTTTTTACATCCTGCTGCAAGTTTGCATTGTTGCTGAGCTGATAGCCCTGCAGCAAATTAATTCCTATGTCGCTGTCATGAGCATGAGGTGGGACAAACTGTGCCCCTGGCACTGTAGTCTCATTTATATGTAAAACCATTTAATTGGTGATAAAAACAGGTGAATTGCCATTGTCATTAAGCACCTCAATCTCAATAATGTACTGCTTCATTATGTGCTCCACTAGTATCTCTAGATGCAGAATACATCGGATGCTGTGTCTACACGTGTTCCCTGTCTGTCATGTTGCTGCTGTACAAATTATGTTAGTTTCATTGAGTGTAAAATACTCTTTCCTATATTTAGAAACAACACTGTCCCTATGATGCAACAGCTCCTTTACATCCAACCCCAGGTTTTGGGTAGCGTTTCGAATAAGGAGCCTTTCTTCATTTCCTCAGGAAAGGAATGGCAAATTGGCCCAAAAGCCACCTCCCAGACTATGTCCAAATAATAAATAGATGCGTAAGAAAACATTCATTTTAACAAGGATGTTGTGTTATGTCCAGAGCTGCTGACTTTGGAACTAGGGAACCAGATTTGTGTGCCGACGTCAGCTCAAAATCCTGTGATTCTGGGCAAATCACTTAACATCACAGTGCCTCAGAAAATGAATGTGACCATGTGTAATGTAATTATTGCTCTTATTAAGACCTCTAATACTGAAAACGCATCTGGCCCATTTTCTATTTTCTACTAGTCTGACGAAGTTCCAAAATGTAAGGAGAAATGAAATCAAATCAACAATGCCATAACAATTAACAGTGCAACCCATTTAGTCACACATTAAATCTCAGAGGCACAAGTTTAAGTTCAAAAATGTATTACAACTTTAAGGCCAGACTTATGTAAATGTGTCTCAGAAACGTACTATACAAAACAGAATCACCAAAGGTGAAGTAAAGCGTCTAATCAGATTAAATCATACAAGCATAAGGGATACAAGTACATCCATCGCAACAATACAAAAAATAAGAAACAGTACTTGATGATCAGAATCCAAATGGCTATTCTCCTTTTTAATCATTTACAATTAATTGAATTCAAGCATTCTAATTAACTACGGGAAACTTTAAGATTTGTCTGGAATTAATGGAAATTAATAATAGTCAGAGTGTTAGAATAAAAGAAACCTCAGTAGAAGTTCAGCAAGAGAGATGCGTGTAGCATGAAGCCACTCAGCCAAAGTAAGAACAGAGAGATCTTTACTCCTCAAAGTCACAAGGGAATCCCCTCTAGTTAAAGGGCTGAAAGGGTCTGACCCCCTTAACTGACTAACCATCAACTTAGACCTTACAGAACCTTCAAGAATCCACGTCATAATCGCCAGTAGTTTTACAACTTCAGTGCACAGTTTGGAAATTGCAACTCCCATTAGACTTCACTCCCACAGTCCAAACATCAGGACAGCTGTGGGTACCTCCTTTGGGGCGCACAAAGGCGCTTTCTCCTTTAGTCATTTGTTAAAGTTCCTCGCTCTTACCAACACATCCTCCTTTACCCCCTTATCACAAATATACAGCATGCCTTTGATTAATTGGAAACGTGTGCAGATGCACCTGCAAATGAAGAATAATGCAACACAAACAGAAAGTCCATGTTGCAGGTTAAACATAGAAAAACAACTCAGGCCTTTACTTGAGTGAACTTCACACATAGTGCAATGGACATTGGAAATACAGGATTATACGTACTTTTCTCCCCACAGATATAATACATGCTAAACAACTGTGATTATACCTGTGATATAATATTAAAATAAATTGAATATAAATTAATACATGTACCATATTTCAACTTATTAATGTCATTATCAAAACATGCATACACTTATCTGCATTTCCACTCATGAGTGCACCCTAATTAATTTGATCTTGATGCACCACTTTACCATTAATACCTTAGAACACATGTTAAATATGTGATTGAATACATTCTTAAACTCTTTGTGTAATGCATAATGGTATAGCAACCTACTTTGATTACACATCAAGTCATCACAATCTTACCGATACTGTCAGGTGAGACTGACTAAAACCTTGTTGTTTTCATCAGCTTTCATCTAGACTCTTCCAGACGCTTCATATCATAATTATATTTACACTTTCATTTCAACATCCTCTCTCTTCCTCTTCTTTGCCTTTTCACCATTCACTCTCTGATAAGTTTTGACTCTTACCATCAAGCTCCTGTCACGACTTACACGCTGCTTTAACCTGGAGACCGCAGAACGAGTGACGAGGATCTTGTTCCTGAATTTTCGGCCTTGGCCCAGGTAGGGGCGACTCTTTCTGGTAGCCACGGTGCTGCAGGCAATGGAAACGCCAAGGGCAGGCCGTGCCCTTCAAAAGTAGTGCCAGAGGGATAAAAAACCTAAAAGGGAAAAAACCTCCAGAAAGGAAAAGTTCCTGAAACAGGAGCAAAAATGAAAGGTAAATACAAGAGCAAAAAGAACAGGAAACACACTGGAACAGACGTGAACCAGAATTGAATACTAGAAAGCAGGAGCGAAGACACCATCCAAACAGGAAGTGTTGCAGCGCAAGGAGAGAAAGACGCACAGCCCTTATATACCAAAAAACAGGAAGCGACCCACAGGAAGTACAAGGACACCATCTTAGATAGGGAAAAAACACATAGAACATAATGGACTAGGAGCCATATGGAGTAGGGAAACTAAGTACCTGGGAAGAGAGGGGTTATATGGGAAAAAGTAAAAACATAAAGGGAGGCAAAATGCAAAAGGAAAAGAAAGAAGAAGAAAACAAGAACAGGTGAGTTGGGGAGGGTTAGACCTGCCTGTAAGCACATTGCGCTATGTAGGAATGAGGCCCCATGCCCAATTTGGGGCCTCGTACAGTGCACAGCAGGCTGGGGGCACGGCGCGTCTCCCTGCTGCATGCCGCGGCCCGAGCCGAATGCTTGGCTCGCTCCGCGGCGCGACAGCTCCAAGCACCGAGCAAGCTCCGTCATCGCACTTCAACTCCGGAAGATCATCAGGAGTTCCTTCGAGTCCTCCACCTTCCCGGAGAGCTGGAAACATGCCGTGATCAACGCCCTCCTCAAGAAACCCAAGGCGGACCCGAATGACCTCAAGAACTTCCTGCCTATCTCCCTGCTCCCCTTCCCGGCAAAAGTCATAGAGAAAATTGTCAACAAACAACTTACCCGTTTCCTCGAGGAGAACATCACTCTAGACCAATCCCAATCCGGATTCCGCAGCAACCACAGCACCGAAACTGCCCTCATGCCCGCCACCGATTACATCAGAACCATACTGGACAACGGCGAAGCTGTGGTTGTCATCCTCCAGGACCTTTCAGACGCGTTCGACACTGTCTGCCATCACACCCTTCACACACTCCTCAACGACGCAGGAATCTGTGACAGATCTCTGGACTGGATCACCTCCTTCCTCACTGGCAGGACTCAGAGAGTCCACCTTCCTCCACTCTGATGGCACTAAAATCATCTGCGGCATACCCCAGTGTTCGTCCCTCAGCCCGACCCTCACCAGCGTCTACATGGCTCCGCTTGCTAACATCGCCCGATCTCACAACCTGAACATCATCCCATACACCGTTGACACCCAGCTGATCCTCTCCCTCACCAAGGACACCTCCAAGACCAACCTCCATGAAGGAATAAAGGCCATCGCCAAATGGATGAAGAACAGCTGCCTGAAACTGAATTTCGACAAGACTGAGGTCTTCATCTTCAGCTCCGCCCCCTCCACATAGGACAACTCCTGGTGGCCTGCCACACTGGGAACAGCACCAACACCCACCGACCACACACGCAACCTAGGATTCATCCTGGACTCTTCACTATCCACAATCCAGCAAGTAAAGGCCATCTCCTCCTCCTGCTTTAACACCCTCTGCATGCTTCAGAAGATCAACAAATGGATCCCCACTGAAACCAGAAGAACAGTCACCCAAGCCCTCGTAAACAGCAAACTGGACTTCAGCAATGCCCTTTATGGAGGAACCACGGCCAAACTCCAGAAATGACTGCAATGCATCCAGAACGCCTCCGCACGCCTCATCCTGGACATCCCCCACCACTGCCACATCACAGCCCACCTGAGAGACTTACACTGGCTCTCTGTCAACAAGAGAATCATGTTCAAACTCCTCACCCACGCTCACAAGGCAGTACACAACACTGGACCAGAATACCTCAACAGACGGCTCTCCTTCTACACCCCAACCCGATAGCTTCGCTTCGCCACCCTTGCCCTCACCACTGTTCCACGCATCTGCAGAACAAACACCGGTGGCAGTTCGTTCTCGCACCTCACCGCCAAGACGTGGAACACTCTTCCTGCCCACCTGCATCAGACCAAGGACCTCCTTGCCTTCAGGAGACATCTCAAGACATGGCTGTTCGAGCAGTAGCAGCCCCCCAGCGCCTTGATACCTTCACGGGTGAGTAGTGCACTTTACAAATTCCCTGATTGATTGATTGATTGTTCAGAGCTATTGCACATACAACAATAATCAACAACAGCTTCAAAATGAAACCTACAACTCTACTTCCTAAGTTTCCAAACCATCTTTCTACAGCAGCAAATTCATTCCTAATTGCAGCCATGCACTTGTTACTTTCAGTTCCTTCAAATTCTTTGTCAGCCCAGAAATGCTTTGAGGTGTAAGGCCCGATGAAGCCATCCTACTGAGGCGTCGGGAGAACATGGCGGGTGGCAGCACGGTCGTGCGCTGAAACGCCTACCTGAGCTTCCCGGCTGAGAGCTTTCGGGTTTGTTTGATTCCCTCTTTTTTGGATGTCCGCCACGGCTGTCAAGGAAGCGCATGAGCGCAGGAAGACGCTCGTGGATCGAAGAGGAGTCTGGGGCGGCTAATTGGATTTGAGCCGCCCTGGAGCTCCGAAGGAGTCGCCGGGCAGCGTCATGCATTCCCCTCTGGGGGAATGCTGGCAGAGGCAGCACTAACTGCTCTGTAATTACACGTGCAGGAGCAGCGTCTCAGGGGCTTCCAGTGTTACAGAAGCCGGTGCAGGGGTAAGGAAGTCGGTTTTGGAGGCTGTGACACTCGCCTCAGTTACCCCACCGGTAAGAAATTCTCTAGTTACTACGGCTGGACCCACGGGAGGTGTAAGTAAGTTTGCTGTAAGTAAGTCATAGTTTGGACTCTTGCTCTGGGCAAGACTACTGGTTAAAGGATGACAGTACTTTTGTTTGTAGGCGACTAGGCCTTTCCTACAACAAGTCGCAACTGTTGTCCCAACCTTACCGGCTCACTAGCAGCACCCTGCCAGAAACTCTATAGTAAAAGGTGATTTGTGGCAGCCTGTACGCATGGACTCGAGAATAGGACATTGCAGGGAGTGTCGTGGTTAAACCGAGATTACCCCTTTCTCACAGATATATCATGTCTCATACAAATACAGGCAATGACAAAGATACAGTAAAGTTTCAATAGTTTTTTATTCAACGTAACTGCAATTTGAGATAAGTTGCATGGGCTGCAATGATTAGGATAATGAATAATGCAAGAAACAATATTGTGAAGACGAGAGTCATTATTACAAAGACCCCCTCCATCTTGCAATGCATAAGAAAGACATACGAGATGTAACATGCCCTAATACCCTAATGTGAAAGGCCTAACCTCCTACCTAAAGGAGAGCGGGGTTTGCTAAACCTATTCTGCCAATGCCATGTGCATAAAAGGAGCCCCCAACCCTCGTTACCTTGGAATGAGGTCTCTATCTCAGACTTCGCAGGGACACGAAGACTGGTTCAGCGTCAAGATGACTGCAACATCGATATCAGCGATGGTGGCGATGCCCTCTGGTCGGAATCCCTCTGATTATCTGTCTAAAGTGTGATGTATTTATACAGATCTACAAGGACCCCTGACGTAGGTGTGCTCCCAAACAATAGACAACAGACATGCTTGGGACGGCAATTAATGTAAACAATCCCTCGAAAGTATAGAGAGGGAAAATCCATAAGTGTGAACACCTACTGTTTGTTTGTCTTTGGTGCTTGATCTTGATGCCTTAGCGTGGTGACACTGATAATGTAACAAATGGCCTAACTATAAACAAGGCAGCCATTTTAGAAGAAATAAATAATTAAATGGGCTAAGACAGAGCAAGCTAAGTAGGTTAAAAGTCACTAGGTGACAGGGGCACGAGTATGCAAGCCAGAAGCTAAGCTAACTCCTGTTATCCCATTAAAATGAACTAGGATTCACTACACCCTCCCCATTGCCGTAACAGGTATGACGAAGGTACAGGAACCCAAACGCTAAAAATTGCTCTGAACTAAAAAGCTAAAAGCATAAAAACAAGCTAACAAAATCTTAAAAATGTGTTAAAAAGATATTTAAAAAAAATCTGCTAAAACACATATAGAGATGTGAATGTCAACCATGACAAGCACAGCGTGCCAAAGCAAGTTAATGTAAATGCATACTTTTAAATCGGGAATGGCAAGTCAATTCATCAAATTATTGTCATCAAAGTCACCAACCAAGGACCTAAAAAATGAGTCAACATCATCTGATGTCAAATTGAATGCTGGGTGGACAAACGGATCCACTGAGCAGTATTTCCTGATGTAACGTCCTCATCCACAGTAGATCTCAAAACCGAAGGCTCACAGGTGGCCTCGAGGAGCAACCTCAGTCTCAAGGGGCATGACCATGTATGAACCCTCATCGGGGACATCAGCAGTTCGTGGTCCACAGGAGATGTCGGTGCAACAGCAAGACAGACCATAGGCAGATGTTCGAAGAGGCACCACATGCAGCGGAAGACTGGTTGTACGCACCAGAGAAGAGGCCAAAATGACAACGACCAGTCATGCTCCCTTTCCACCAGCAAGGGTGCACCGAAGATCCGAACAATGCGCTCACGGCACAGTGGAGCTGGTGGGAGCGGCTCCATTGCTCTGCGTAGCTGGAAAGAAACAACCACTGCGAATCAGAAGAAATAGCAGTAGTAGTCTGCCAATCAAAGCCAAAATAATTGGAAAGCCACCAAACACACTTGAAAAGAGCGAATGGATGGCTGACGGGATGACTCCGAAGACAGTCTGGAAGACGGTCATGAAACCAGACCCGACAGCCTTAAAGAAATGAACAATCCCAGTGGTGCTCGAAGCATTGAATATTCTGGATACCAGTTCTCCAGAATGCTTGGGGAAGTTGGTATTTAATAGGGATTGTATCTTGGCTGATGATCTTGCAATCAGAAGACCATACGTCTCCTTTGCGGATGTCAAGGCGACCTGTTTTTGAAACAATAGCGCGTTTAGCCTGCTCAGCTTGTCATAGTTCACATTAATAGTATCTATGTGGGGCCACATGTCAGATACTTTTATCTCTCGTGTGGGGGGGAAACAAAACATGTCCACAACACGTAACAACCTTCGAGACCAAGATTGCGTAGGCAATTCCTGGTCGCATGCTGCAACAGCTTTGATCGTTCAGTACTACATAACTTCCATTAGAAAGTACATGAAATACCGGGCAAATCAAAGGGACGGGAGTACCCCCCAACAAACAGGCCAAATTTGCGACCCCCACATTGCAAAGACCGTGAAGAGACACCTGTTTGCATATCATGGAATGACGAACAGCAGTCTCACATTCGCTTCTGCTAAGAAAGACCTCTGTTTCGCCGTTCAGACATTTGTAGTCAAAGGGCAACTCCCACTCTTCCTTAATATAGCTATCTCCTAGTTGCTCGTACCTTCCCACTGCAAGATGTTTCAGGCAGCTCGAGAAACGAAAGGTCGAAATTGGTAAATTAATTATGCCATGTAAGAGCCAAATAGTTGAAGGACTCTCTGCTACCGTGAAGGGCAACTTATCAAATTTTTCTACGCGCAGCATGGTAAAACTCGCCTCCCTTTTAGCCATTGTCTGTTGTTCCTTGGAAAGATTAAAAGCAGTGAAGAAATCACTCCCGTTAATATACTTCCATGGAATGCTGCCATTTTTTAGTGTCTGTAGAGTCCAACCCAGCTGCATGATGGAACGTAGCTGTGTTTGCCCATGATATAACTGGGACAAGTCTGTCTGAGTGATATCAATAGCAGACAACACTATATTTGATAGTGAATAAATCCTGTTGGACAGTGAATTCATGCCGTTGTCGACAACAGCTAATGCTTTTTCTAAATTTTCTTTATCCAATTGCCTTAAGCGTGCAGCAGCCTCAATCTGGGAAAGTTTCCTAATTTCATTGTACATAGCATATAAAAACCTTTTTGAGTGCTGTTTCCTAGGACCCAGCAGAAAATCCTGCAAGTCTACATCTTCAGAAAGAGTGTTCATGTGTTTCTTAACTGCGGCTAATGTGTTGGTCTGTACCCATTGCTGGCACAGCTTATCCACACTGTATGTCGTAACAATACCTGTATGTTGACCCGATACAAAGCGAGGGTCTGGCCTGTTAATTGAAAAAAAACCCTGAAGAGTTAAAAAAATGCGCTTGGCACTCATGAGTGTCAGTGGGCCATATTAACCACCCGCCGGGACTGGAAAGTGAAGAATTATAAGTACCAGCCTTAACCATTGTGTCTAGCTTGTCCTCTGTGATATTAAGGAAGTATTGCCAATCTTTAACCTTTGCCGGAGTGGGGATACTGGGCGTGTTCAGGTCTTTAATTTTTGCTAACCCCAGACAGGATGGCTGCTGAATAGTATCATTTAAGAAAATCATTTGCACCGGAATCAGGCATGCTCGAAATAAAGCCTCCCTACCCTGTATTTGCCAATCTTGTGTTCCCCATACACTTTTCAAATCAATAGTGCTCTTCCAGTATTCGTAACCTTCAACTGCGAGCTGGAAAACAAAGGGATCTGAATAAATCAGTTTTGTATTGGTTAGCAACATTTTCCTAATTTTTGCCGGAGGTATTTTAAATTAATACGACTCTGCTTTTCTTGTGTCATACCCAGAAAAGTATGTAAATGTACCACTATAGTACTTTGGGCTCCCCACCGGTGGTGTATAACAGTGTTCCCACTGTGTGTAGTTTAATACTGGCCTGTATCTAGCTGCACTGTGTAGGTAGTAGTGTTCCCAACTGTTATAGCAGAACATTTCCCCATAATTCATTGTATGTTCATATACATCATCACTTTCAAAAGTGGAATAGTCCTTCATTTCAGTTAGCATGGAATCAACTGTTTGGACATCCCAATCATCAGAGACAACATCAGGTGTAATTCCATCAGTCATTGAAATTTTGAACACGTGTGGTATTTGAATAATTTCAGTAGGCCCGAATATATCGAATGGAACTTTGTCCCACACAATCCCATAAGAAATCGGTATTGCTGTAACATTTATAGGGGACAAGTCTCTTCAGACCTTATGTGAAGAATGATATGGAGTTAAAATCTCATCAACAGGCTCCACAGAGGAGCGATCAGGAATATAGTGACCATTTATAAGCAAAAAGAAAACAGTCACAAAACCAATCCATACAAATAATGCAAAAAATGTCAAACAGAACCATAAATAGTTCCATGGGAATTTCAAATAGTTATTTTTAAGCCATAGATACAGCTGACTTATTTTTGAAACATTGTCAATCACAGTAGTGGATGAATCTGAAGAAAAATCATCAATGTCAATTAAATAGCCCGAGGCAGTCTCGGCAAACACAGGAGCTGGTGCACCATCTGTACTTTGTTCCACTTCACGTGGGGCTCTTGGTAGACAGTGTCGTTAGTCTGTGATGTGTTTGTGTAAAAAACAACTAGATCTTGTACCGGGGTGGTCACTGAAGTAGTGACTGGAACCAACAAGAGTTCATTTTCCGCCCTCCCCATGCTCAAGAAGGTGTCTGGAACAGCAGTTGACATTGTTGCATAGTTTGTAGTAGTGATGTTCATCCTACTATGTAGATGTATGTCCTGTTGGGTAGTGAGAGGAGATCAGGAACAACCCAAGGGACCTCTTGGTCTACTGTGAAGGATCGGCCACATGGTGTAGTTTGATGTCATCAATGGAGATGAATCTGTTCGTCTTGGAACAAGACAGGGGTGGTAAGATGACAGTCCTGGTACCTTGAATTCCCAAGACTGGTACAGGTGCTCTGTATGATGGACCAAACTCCTTCTTCACTGCGATCTTCTCACAAACCAGATCCCCAACTTTAGGAATCCAGCCAGTCGAAGTTTTCGCTAAATCCCTTATTCCTAAGGTGGCAGCACTTGCAAATGATTTATCATCACGAAATTGCTGAAGCTCCTGTAAAACAGTGACACGTTCATTTATGTCAAACGGTGTTTCTGCTGCCCCCATACCAGGGGCATCAAGATCTGGGACATACATAGATATCGCAAAGAGAACCTCATATGGAGTGCGTCCCCCAAGGACCATCTTGGCAGATTATTCAGTGCTCTCTGGACCCCATATAGGTTATGTAAACAACTGCGGCCTGAACCTAATATTCTAGCTGTTAAGGACTGCTTTAGGTCACGATTCTGCCTCTCCACAACCGAATTTCCCTCGGGATGGTATGGTGAGGAGTAATGGAGTTCAACACCCATCATCCCCATGGTGTCCCTGAATGCCTTAGTGGCAAATGCATGTCCCTGGTCTGAATGGAATGCTGCAACCACATATGTACTGAAAAAGATCAGCAAGTCTTTTATAACAGTCTGGGCGTCAGCCGACCGCTGTGGCCATGCCCACAGGACTCTAGAACAAGAATCTACAGCAACTAAAATGTATTTATATGCACCATCAGACTGTAAGGGACCACAATGGTCCAGGTACACACACTGTAGTGGCTGTTGGACACTAAGAGGGATGTCTGCGGTGGGCGTTTGATATTAGAGCCCTTGATCTGCTGGCAAATGTCACAGCAAAGGACATACTGCTTTGTTCGTCTGCATAGACCAGGCCACCAGAAGCGTTTCTGTAGGAGTGTTATCGTGGCCTGTATACCAGCAAGTGCAGAAGCGACACCCTCATGCGCTGCTTTAATTAGATCTAATCTCTGGTCTTAATTGGGGATCACTCGATCTCCAACCCCAGGAATTTTTGTGTAAGCAACATACTGCGCACTGATGTGGTAAATATAGTTTGTAGGGTATCCTTTTGGAAGTGTCTTGCCTGCAGCCAAAGCTTTAATGGCAGTCAATATTTCATTATCCAATCTCGTCTGAGAACGAGTCACTGCAGCCACAGAAGCTGTAGCTACTGCTGCTTTGGCCGATTCATAAGCCAATGTATTACCGGTAACGTGTACTCCTACACGTTGGTGTCCTGATGTATGGACTACATGGACACACAGCAGCTTTTCCTTAAGATCAGCCACCCTCCCCCACAGTATTTTGTGTTTAATGGTGTTCCCTTTAGAGTCTCTAAACCCGTTCAGTTTCCAATGATTGAGATAGTCATTGTATGACTGGACGCAGTAATAAGAATCACAGACTATTAAGGTCTGGCATCCTGGCTCAGTATGTTCGAGCGCTAGAATAAGAGCTTTAAGCTCAGCCAAATAGGCTGTGCAGTCCACTAAAGTCTGCATGTAGGTATTGTGAGGGTGGAAAACTCCATCTTCCATCACTCTGCTCACGGCTGCGCAAGCTGCCGAATATTGATGTTTAGTACCTACAGCCGGTTGTGCTGAACTATCGGTGTATATGACAGTATGGTAGTTGTCCAATGGCAAGATATTTAGAGGAGCGGGGTACTCTTTTTCGTACTGGAGAAATTCTTGTGTCTGAAGTTTTGATCAAAAATGTAATCGACATCAGTGGTGGTCAGAGACGTTGCCCATTGAATCCAACGTGGATGTAATGCGTTAGGGACTCTTGCTTTGGTGACAGCCTGTAAGGCCGGCACCGGGGAGACAACAATAATACGTTTCCCCTGGGCAAGTGGGCTCTCTTTTATGACGTCCATCTGAACTGCCGTCCGAATTTTTTCTGTAGGTGCAAAACGTTGTTCAGCATTGGAGTATAAATGTGATTTACATGCTATTTGTACTGTGTCAACCTCATTGAAGGTGACATAAGTAAAGCCAATGGCACCAGCAATTATTCTGATGACCAAATTTGTTTTATTGTCACATGTGTGCAAGTGTTTAGCTTCTAGCATGTCCTGTTGCATCTCCCTAAGGATGCGTGTGTGTTCAATTGTCCAGTGTCTGCTAGAAACATTGGGCTGAACCAAGTACCAAAGTGGCTTGATCCGTTGTGCATATTCTGGAATGTATGTTCTGCCAAAGTTAAAGAGCCTAGTAATAATTGGAGTTTCTTAAGCGTGTTAGGAGGGTGCAGTTGAGCACATTTTTTTAGAAAGTGCGAGGCCAGGCTCTTTCCCTCGTTTGATTGCTCATATCCCAGGAATAATACGCTAGAAAGGATATCTTGCTTTTCTTAAAATTGAATTTACCAAGGTCTGCAAATCCCAAAATGATCCGATGGACCCTCGCAAAATGAATGTCGAGGACGTCGTCTGTGAGATATATGTCATCCACATAGGATAACGCCTCTGAATCAATATCGTGTAATATTGAAGTTACACGGGCTGAAAATAGCCCTGGGCTATTTTAAAGCCTTGAGGTAAACGACAAAAGCGTTTCTGAGAGCCAAACGAGAATGCACTCAGGTCCCGACTTTCATGTGCTACATTCTGGCAGAAGAATCCATTAGAAATGTCTAATGTAATTTTATATTTTTTGCGCACTTTATTGTTCATTAGTGCCATGCGGTGTGTTTTTTGTATAGCATATGTATGTGTATGACTATTTAAGTGTCTATAATCAATGACTATTCTACATGAATGGTCCGGCTTTGCAACGGGAAATAACGGATTATTCATTTCAGATGTAAAGGGCTCAATCACTCCCTGGTACTCAAATTGGGTGAGGATCTCCCTCACCGGAGATTTTGCTTTGTGTTTAACAGGATATTGTGGCTGCGGTTGGGGTGTAGACCTAACGGGAATAACATGACAAGGAGACTCCTTGTCCCAACCTACATGATTGCAATATAACGCAAAGCCCATTCAGAAGCATAGGCTTCTTTGTCTGCTTCTGGAACAAGATTGGAGAAAGAAGGCAAAATGACATCTTCCCCATGCGGGAGCTTGTGGACGAGTTTAGGTGGCCAGTCTCTTTTGGCTAATAGGATATCACTAGTAAGTTCGTCCCAAAATATCACACTAATAGTGCGTTCCACGTCTCCTTCTATCTGAATTTTTTAATCATAAACCCTATCGGTGGGAGAACGCGACTGTCCGCTCTTTCAACTGTGATGAAATCGCTAGTTGCTGTCACATCCAGATGATCTTTCAGACTCTGGCGACATATCGTGACCTCTGCTGCGCTGTCTAACAGAGTCACTGCCCACGTCTTGTTCCTCAACTGTGTTCTCAAGTATACTGGCCTTTTTAGCTGTCAGTGCTGCCCCCTTCTTCTTTTTAAACTGTGGCTTTTCTGAGGAGTCTTTTCTTCCTTTTTAATGGTAGTCTGCGGCAAGTCTTTCTTTTCTTTCACGTACTCAGGATGTCGATCTTGACGGCCCCCTCTCTCGCTAAGTTTGTCCGGTGCGTCCTGAAAGGAACGAGAGGGACGTGAATCAGTATATCTGTCTGGAGTTTTAATGTTCTACCTATTTCTGAGATTATGGGGGTCATTCCAACCCTGGCGGTCGGTGTTAAAGCGGCGGCTAACCCGCCAACAGGCTGGCGGTAAAAAAAATGGAATTCCGACCCTGGCGGAAACCGCCAACATAGACCGCCACTTCAACACACCGCCCGCCACGGCGGGACAAACAAACAGTGCGGCGGTCACCGCTAACAGACAGGCGGGAGTCAATGTACCACCCACCCTATCACAACCCACCAATCCGCCACCTTTTCCGGGGCGGTAGCCCCGCCGATAAAAACACGGCGGAAACTGCCATTTGAAATGGAAAACGCTCACCTCCATACACCCCACAAGGAATCTGGACAGCATGGAACCCGAACTCCACATCCTCCCAGCGATTGTCTTCCTGCTCCTCTACCAGGAGCATGAACGCCGGCGCAGAAGACTACGGTGAGTACTGCACCTACGACACAGGGGAGGGGGGAGGGAAAAAAATACAGGGACACACATACGCAACACACCCACCCCCACCCTCACCCACTACAACACACATCAATGCATAGCAACAACTCAGAGCGACACCCCCCAAACCCCCCAGAAGAATGCAAAGACAAAAGGAAATTATATGAAACATTGGAATATATTGTATCACTGGCTTAAAAATATATCACACATCTAAAACCTTTATATACATTAATTTTAAAGTCCGATATTTGTAGCAGGCATTGTCCGTGGACCACTGGGTCCAAAACACATGGGCAAAGCCCACACAGGATACCTGACTCCAATAGAGAGAACACTGCAGGGGCATCAGATAGGAAAACTACAGGCACCTCAGGGGGAACGGAAGGGGGGGCACCTCAGCCAGATAAGTCCATGACGCAAGATCCACGAGGGGCCTCCATGGCCACTGTTCCATCCTGGGGAGTGCAAAGCCACAGTCTCTCAAGTCTCTACAGTGGGTGGCTTGCCCACTGTGCCATCCTGGGGAGTGCAAAGCCACAGTCTCTCAAGTCTCACAAGTGGGTGGGTTGCCCACTGTTCAATCCTGGGGAGTGCAAAGCCACAGTCTCTCGAGTGGATAACAGTCCCCACTGGTTCCGGAGGAGGACTGGTGCCCAGAGTGCTTCGTGCAGCCCTGCCCGACACAGATGCGGGCCTGCCCCTTCTGCCAATGGGCCAGCGGTGCTTGAGACGGCGGTGCCCAGTTCAGCGGTGCTTGAGACGGCGGTGCCCAGTGCAGCGGTGCTTGAGATGAAGGGCCCAGTTCAGCGGTGCTTGAGATGAAGGGCCCAGTGCAGCGGTGCTTGAGATGAAGGGCCCAGTTCAGCGGTGCTTGAGACGGCAGTGCCCAGTGCAGCGGTGCTTGAGACGGCGGTGCCCAGTTCAGCGGTGCTTGAGACGGCGGTGCCCAGTGCAGCGGTGCTTGAGACGGCGGTGCCCAGTTCAGCGGTGCTTGAGATGAAGGGCCCAGTTCAGCGGTGCTTGAGATGAAGGGCCCAGTTCAGCGGTGCTTGAGACGGCGGTGCCCAGTGCAGCGGTGCTTGAGACAGCGGTGCCCAGTTCAGCGGTGCTTGAGATGAAGGGCCCAGTTCAGCGGTGCTTGAGATGAAGGGCCCAGTTCAGCGGTGCTTGAGATGAAGGGCCCAGTTCAGCGGTGCTTGAGATGAAGGGCCCAGTGCAGCGGTGCTTGAGATGAAGGGCCCAGTGCAGCAGTGCTTGAGACGGCGGTGCCCAGTTCAGCGGTGCATCGGATGAGTGTCCAGGTCAGCGGATCCGGCCATGGCATGGAGGTCATTCGCCACCTGACCTGTGGCTGGCGGTCCCTTCCTGCCCATCTGTCGTGTATCTTGCGGGTTCCTCCTGGGCTGCAGTACCGGGCCTGTGGGTGTCCTCCTGCCCACCTGTGATGGGGCTTGCGGGGCCCTCCTGGGCTGCAGTACCGTGCCTGTGGGTGTCCTCCTGCCCACCTGGGATGGGGCTGGCGGGGCCCTCCTGGCCAGCTGGCCTGCTGGCGGACTTGTCGGGCGTGCTGCCCTTCCCACCCTTCCCTGTTCGCCTGTGGCCCTTCCCCACCTTTGGCGGTGTGCCAGGTGGCACCACACTTCCTGCCGGAGCCATGGTAGGAATTTTGGTCCCTGGTGTCTTTGGCCTCTCGCGCCGGGCACTGGCAATCTTCGGATGCTTTACCGGGGGTGGGCTGGCCGTGCCTTGGCTCCTTACTGAACTGGCTGCCCTTGAGGGTGGGGGACTCCACAGTCCATGGCAAACTGTCTTTACAGGTCCCGCTTTTGTGGTGGCTGAGGTGCTGACTGGAGTCCTATGAGATGGACGGGGTGGGGGAGTTGTTGGAAAGAGGTCAAGTTTGGAAAGGAAAAGCAATTTAGGAAGAGAGGGACGGGTAGGTGTAGTGGGTATGGGAGTGGAGGAAGAGGTTGTGGTTGTAGGTGTTTTCAGTCTGGTGTCTTTGGGTGCAGGTGCATGGGCTGGATGCTGTCGTGAGGTGGATGGCTGTTGGGTGGGTGGCTGCCTCCGTTTGTGTAGCTTGGAAGAGGGGGTCACAGACACACTGGGAGAGGACACAGGGGATGTGTAAATGGTAGTGGGGGTGGTGACTGCACGTGTGCGGGGTGTTCTGGTGGGTGTGCTGGTGATGGACGTAGTGGCTGAAGATGTTGTGCCTGCAGGTGTGAGTGGAGACGTCACAGGGAGGGAGGAGGGAGACGAGGAGGAGGGGGATACAGTGGAGGCAGTGGGTGTTGGTATGTCTGCATGTGGATGTTGCTTGTGTGAATGCTTGTGTGATGCGTGGTGCTTATGTCTGGATGAGCTTCCCTTGGGTGTTGAGGTGTGTGCAGGCTGGTCTGATGGTGTGTCTGGGATAGGCAGAGGTACAGGGGATTGGGTATGGGTTGAGGAAGTTGGAGGGGGGAGGCTAGAGACAGGGACAATTGCTGCCATCAGTGCTGAGGCCAGAGTGTTGAACGATCGCTGATGGGCAGCCTGACCAGAATGAATGCCCTCCAGGTATGCATTACTCTGGTGCACCTCCCTTTCTACACCCTGGATGGCATTCAAAAGGGTAGACTGCCCAACAATGAGCGTCCTCAGGAGGTCAATGACCTCCTCACTGAGGGCAGCAGGGGTGACTGGGGCAGGGTCTGAGGTGCCTGGGGCGAAGGAGATGCCCACCTTCCTGGGTGAGCGGGCACGGGGCAAACGCTGAGGGGCTGCTGGGAGAGCGGTGCGCTGGGTGGCGGCTGTACCTGTTGTTGCGGGGGGCACGGATGTTGCCGCCACCACAAGGGAGCTCCCTTCAGAGGACGAGTCGCTGTCACTAATGTCTGCACGAGTCCCCGCTGTGGAGCTCCCCTCGCTCTCCGTCCCACTGGTGTATTCGGACTCCGTTGCATGGCCCTCCAGGGCCATGTGGGATGCAGCTCCCTCGTGCTCCGATGCCACTTCTCCTCTGCCTGATGATGCTAATGCATACATGAACAGGAAGACCACAAAAAAGGGGGGGGGGAGAAATAAAGACATGTTGAGTGCATGCATTTGCGACACCGTTGGCGGAGAGGACAGACACAGAAGCCCCCTGCACTATGCCGCGCACTTGGGGTCCACTACTTAATCCGTGGGACATGGCCTACAAGCCTATGGACGACAACTGCACACATAGATGACACAGGGCCATGGAAAACTGTACTTGGCACCCTACAGAGGTGGGGGGCGGGGGCACAGGGCCATGCCTTACGGAGGGGCCTAGCCTACAGAAATCGCCCTGGCCTAGGGATACCCACAGCCCTCCTCCCCCACCCAGACACCGCCACTGCGTGCAAAGTCACCAGGATTGGAGTGTACTCACCCCCTTGTGTCTGCTGTGATGTCCTCACGCGCCTATCCAAATCGGGGTAGGCCACTGCCAGGATCCGGGACATCAGGGGGGTCAAAGTACGACTGGCACCCCTCCCACATTGGGAGGCCATCCCAGCTGAGCCTCCGCCGTCTTCCTGCTCCAGCATCGGATGTCCTCCCATCTCTTCCGGCAGTGGGTGCCCCGTCTGTTGTGGACCCCCAGGGCCCGGACGTCATTGGCGATGGCACGCCAAATATCGATTTTCTGGTGGGCGCTGACCTATGTGACATGTACAGGGAGAGAAGTATAATCATGACCTTCTGCATGCTCCATGTGAGTGGCCCCCCATCCCCACCCTTGCCATGTGGCACATGCTCTCATCTGTCGTTTGATGCATGCCTCAATCGCTCCCCTCCCCACCATCTTTCATCCACCCCACTCAACACAGGCTTTGCCCACAAAGCATGGTCCCAGTGTACTTACCTGTTGGTCTGGAGGAACGTAGAGTAGCGCATACTGGGGGAGGACCCCATCCACAAGTTTCTCCAACTCCTCCGCAGTGAAGGCAGGGGCCCTTTCCCCAGTCGCATGAGCCATTGTCTCTTCCAGACCGAGGTCACAGCAGCACTTGCAGTGTAGGTCCTCTCCTGTGGAAGATCAGGTATCGAGTGATTGAGCAGATAGAAAAATGGCGGTCACGCCCGCGGCGGTGCGTACCGCGACCGCCGGCGCACATCGTCATTGGCTCCTGAAACCCATAGGGTTCAATGTTAACCAATGCTGCTTAGCGCCGCGGTCTTCGACCGCCTACCACAACGGTGTGCTACGCCAGCGCATTGACCTCACATCCCATTGTCGCACTTCACAGGTCAGGCAGCTGCCATTTCAAGGGCCCTCATGGCTTAATTTCTACTGCGTCACACATACCTAGGCCTTGCATCAACACTCATACAAGCCATACAATGCATTCGGAATCGTGCTATGTGCAAGCTGTGGGAACGTACCTGTGGGTTGATTGACTCTGTGCTCGTTGTTGTCCTTCATAGGCACCGTCCGCTGGGACATGCGAGGAGATGGAGGAATCTTCCCGTGTACAGACCGCTGTTGGACCTGTCGACAATGGAGGAAAGACATGTCATACTGACATACAGGCTTGACCGAGCCACTATACAGGAACTGTGTGCCCAGCTGGAGGCAGACCTGATGTCACCCATCCGCCAACCCACAGGGGTCCCCGCTCTAGTGCAGGTTCTGTCAGTACTCCATTTCTTTGCAAGTGGGTCTTTTCAAACAACAGTGGCCATATCATCAGGGATGTCCGAGCCCATGTTTTCCAAGGTGTTGTCCAGAGTGCTGTCTGCCCTGCTCAAACACATGCGGAGCTACATCGTGTTCCCTGAGGTGGGGGATTTGCCTACACTGAAGGGTGATTTCTATGCCCTTGGACATATTCCCAACATCATTGGTGCCATTGATGGGACCCATGTTGCTTTGGTCCCCCCCAGCAGGAGTTAACAGGTGTACAGGAACAGGAAGAGTTATCATTCCATGAATGTCCAGATGGTGTGTTTGGCTGACCAGTACATCTCCCATGTTAATGCCAAGTTCCCTGGGTCAGTGCATGACGCGTACATCATGCGGAATAGCAGTATCCCTTACGTGATGGGTCAACTCCAGAGGCACTGTGTGTGGCTAATGGCTGACTCTGGTTACCCCAACCTGTCCTGGCTACTGACCCCAGTGAGGAATCCCAGGACAAGGGCAGAGGAATGGTACAATGAGGCACATGGGCGTACTAGGAGGGTGATCGAGCGGACCTTCGGCCTCCTGAAGGCCAGGTTCAGGTGCCTCCATATGACAGGTGGATCCCTAATGTACTCACCAAAGAAGGTGTGCCAGATCATCGTGGCCTGCTGTATGCTTCACAACCTGGCTTTGCGACGACAGGTGCCTTTTCTGCAGGAGGATGGTCCAGATGGTGGTGTTGTAGCAGATGTGGAGCCTGTGGAGAGTGAAGAGGAGGAAGGCGAAGAGGACGACATAGAGAACAGGAACACAGTAATACAGCAGTATTTCCAATGACACACAGGTAAGAATCCACACCGGCATATTACATTTACTTAAGGACTGCTACCTCTCTACTGTCTGACCTTTTCCCCCAGTGTATGGTAACTGTGTTGTGACTTTCCCTTCCGATTTCAGAGATGTGGGCCCCACTGCGTGACATCTGCTTTGTTTCCCCATGGACTACAGCTATGTGACAGTGGTATGTTGGCATCACAATGTAAATAAACATTTTGGCACGGTCATGTCTAATACATTTGTTCATAATCACAGCCAGACTCCAGATTGTTTTGTGCTATAAGTGTGTTTATTACAGTGCTCTAAATTTGTGGGTGGTTGCAAATCGGTGAGGGGTGATGGTGGAGGATTGTCCATGGCAGAGTCCAGAATATCAGTATCACAGGTGCATTGTCCAAATGCCTGTGGAAAGTGGAGCAGGGGCAGTTTAAGGTTGGACAGGGTGTCAATGTGGGACAGTGGGATGACAATCAGGGAGGTATCCTTTCCTGGCGGGGGTCTTGGCATCTTACTCTGTCTTCTTCCTGGATTTCAGGGACCGCTTGCGGGGTGGTTCTCCTTCTGCAGGAGGTGGGGTTCTGATGGCCTGTTGGTCTTGTGTCGGGGCCTCCTGTCCACTAGCGCCGGCGGAGGTGGTAGGCAGTTCTTGGTCCATGCTAGTGACAGGGGCCCTTTGTGGTGCCACAGTGTCCCGCAATGTGGTGACTACCTGATTCAGAGCCACTACGATGGTGCCCATGGCGGAACTGATGTTTCTTAGTTCCTCCCTGAACCCCATATACTGTTCCTCCTGCAGAAGCTGGATCTCCTGAAACCTGGCCAGGACCGTCGCCATCGTCTCCTGGGAGTGGTGGTAGGCTCCCATGATGGAGGAGAGGGCCTCGTGGAGAGTGGGTTCCCTGGGCCTGTCCCCCCCCTGTCGCACAGCAGCCCTCCCAGTTCCCCTGTTTCCCTGGGCCTCTGTCCCCTGGACCGTGTGCCCACTACCACTGCCCCCAGGTCCCTGTTGTTGTTGGGGTGGTTGGTTACCCTGGGTGCCCTGTAGTGGTGGACACACCGCTGATTGATGTGTCCTGGGGACAGAGGTATGGGCCCGCTGGGTGGGTGCTGTGCTGGAGTTCCCAGAGGGGGGAAGGTCTGCTGTGGCCTGTGGCTGTCTGAAGGGAACCGACTGTCCGAGGTCCCCGATGGGCCGGGCTGGTCATCTAGATCCAGGTCGACAGAGGTGCTGTCATCACTGTGGGCCTCTTCTGGGGTTGGAGTGGACATTTGTGGACCCTCCTGCGCGGTGACCTGGCGTCCGGGTCCTGCAGGGGTATAAAAGTATGGTTATTGCTTCTGTGTGTGCCATAGCGTGCAATGGGTGGGTGCCCGTGTACCCCAGTGCTGGCATTCCCTTGTGGGGGCTGTTGTGACGGTGGTTTGGGGGGGGGATGGGTATGTGCAGTGGGCAGGCTTTGGTGATGGGTGTCCATGCTTTGTGGACGCATGCAGGGCTTGGTGTTGGGATGGGTGGGTTGTGATGGTGAGACATTTGCAAGGAGTAGGTGTGGTGGGAGTGAGGGTGGGGGTATGAGTTGGCATGCTGGTGGGGTGGGGGGGATGAAGTAGTGAAGATGAGACTTACCAGAGTCTATTCCTCCGCCTACTCCTGCGAGGCCCTCAGGATGCAGGATCGCCAAGACCTGCTCCTCCCATGTTGTAAATTCTGGGGGAGGAGGTAGGGGTCCGCCGCCAGTCCGCTGCACCGCGATGTTGTGCCTGGATACCATGGAATGCACCTTCCCCCATAGGTCGTTCCACCACTTCCTGATGTCGTCCCTATTTCTTGGGTGCTGTCCCACAGCGTTGACCCTGTCGACTATTCTGCTCCATAGCTCCATCTTCCTGGCAATGGTGGTGTGCTGCACCTGTGTCCCGAAGAGCTGTGGCTCTACCCGTACAATTTCCTCCACCATGACCCTGAGTTCAGCCTCCGAAAACCTGGGGTGTCTTTGCGGTGCCATGGGGTGGTGTGGGTGATGTGTGGGGTGCATTGTGTGGTGCTGAGTGTGGTGATGTGTACTGTTGCGTAGTGTGAAGTGCGTGCTAATATTGCTGGGTGACAGTGAATTGGGCGTCTGGGTGCTCGGATCTCTTTTCTCTGTGCGTGTTTACGAATCTCTAGGAGTGGGGGTTTGTGTGTGATGTGGGTGTGTGTTTTATATTGTATTGGGTGTGTGGGAGTGTTGTTTGTATGTGTATCAGGTGTGTGTATTTTGAATTGTCCAATGTGGCTGTGTTTTGTATATGTGTGTGTATTTTGAGCGCGGCGGTGTGTACCGCCAATGGAATACCGCGGTTGAAAGACCGCCGAGTGGATTCGTGGGTTGTGATGGCATGGGCGTATTTCTGTTGGCGTGACGGTGGAGGTTTGGTCATCGCCAGTTTCTCGCTGACCTTTGGTGTGGCGGACTTTTGTGGATGTCTGTATTTTGGCGGTTTGCCTGTTGTGGGTCAGAATGACCGTGGCGGTTTACCGCGGCCGGCGCGGTGTTATGGCGGTCTTCTGCACGGCGGTAAGCGCCTTTTACCGCCGAGGTTGGAATGACCACCTATATCTCCTTTCGGAGTTCTCTGGGTGTGGAGAATCAGCTCTCTTATTTTATCTTTCTTTGAAACCTTTTTGTTTGTCCTAGCACTTCTTGGAGCCCTCTTGTGCCTGCTTTGTACCCTCCTTATGGGCGGTACCTTGTAACTCCAATTCCTTTGGTTTGGCTCCCAAACTATCCCATCCTATACTAGTATAGGTATTGGAAATAATTTTCGGTAGCTGTCTCTCTTGTTCCTGGTGTGGAGTTTCCCAGAGACGCTGGTGTATTACCAGTGCTACCGCTTCCCCTTTAATGTTACTGAGTATTATTGAGGATACAGCGTCAAAGTTACGCATCAATTTCATTCCCAAATCCAGGGCTGGTGCAGCCCCATGCTCATTTTATATTTGTTTTAACACTTCCAGTAAATTGCCAAGTGTTGGGGTACCATGTGTGGTAGTATATATGGCAGCGAAGACTATACCCCATGTGGCACAGTCATCCACCGACGGAACCATCTGAAAAGGCAAGCACATAGTAAGCAGTCTATGTTTCTCCTGTGGTCCCGTATGGGGAAACATAGCTTCCAGCTGATTAGTTTTCTGGGCAATCCAGAATGGTATTTTTTCCCGTTCCACTGGCATTTTACCCATAATAGTATGTACTGTTTGTGGATTAATCCCACTAGCCAATTGATACCCACCAGGTGCTGGCGGTGCTGGACACGCTGGTGTTGTGTTCAATGTTCGCATTACGAACTGAACTAATCGTCTATATAATGTCACCAATTCATTATATAAATCTCGCAGATCTGCTATTTGCGTATTCTGTATGTCTGGGTGAGGTGTGTAGGTGGCAAACATAGACCATGTTGGTCCATCATTACTTAATGGACCTAACCTCACTCTTTGTAGTACATGTGGTAGGGCGCCTCCGAACCAGCTCTGATGCTCTTGGTATGTGAGCGATATTTCATGATACTGGTATGCTCAGTACCGTGAAGGTACGTTTGCAATTTTATATGTGTGTAACGTATGTGTTCTCTGGTCCACCTCAGGAACGGTGACCCAACAATAAAATGTTCCTGTTTGGTATGCTTTATTAGCTTCTATTATAAGAGTAACATCCCCGCACTCATCTGTAAGGCCATGCATTAATAAATGTTGTGTTAGTGCTTGTCTAGCATTTTCAGGAATGTGAATGGCGTTAGCCATATTTGTTTAGAAAAATGGAACACCAAAACTGGGAAGTAAAGTCCTTTTATGAGTTCGAGCTCGAACAACCTACAGCTTAATCAGGTGTTCCCTTTTCGGCTGAGGAGGATTTTCCCAAAGACCACGGACGTCTCCGTATAAAGGTACTTAGGGTACCTGTTGTCTGCGAGACAGTGATAGTCGGGCTATCCGTAAATTAGTGCCTAAACACCATTGTTGGTGGCACCATGTCGTAGTTTGGACTCTGGGCAAGGTTGCTGGTTAAAGGATGACAGTACTTTTGTTTGTAGGCGACTACTCCTTTCCTACAACAAGTCGCAACTGTTGTCCCAGCCTTACCGGCTCACTAACAGCACCTCACCAGAAACACAATAGTAAAAGGTGATTTGTGGCAGCCTTTATGCATGGACTTGAGAATAGGACATCTCAGGGAGTGTCGTGGTTAAACGGAGATTACCCCTTTCTCACAGACATATCATGTCTCATACAAACAGAGGCAATGACAAAGATACAGTAAAGTTTCAATAGTTTTTTATTCAACGTAACTGCAATTTGCGATAAGTTGCATGGGCTGCAATGATTAGGATAATGAATAATGCAAGAAACAATATTGTGAAGACAAGAGTCATTATTACAAAGACCTCCACCATCTTGCAATGCATAAGAAAGACATACCAGATGTAATATTCCCTAATACCCTAATGTGAAAGGCCTAACCTCCTACCTAAAGGAGAGCTGGGTTTGCTAAACCTATTCTGCCAATGCCATGTCCATGAGAGGAGCCCCCAACCCTCATTACCTTGGAATGAGGTCTCTATCTCAGACTCTGCAGGGACACGAAGACTGGGTCAACGTCAAGACGACTGCAGCATCAATATCAGCGATGCTGGCGATACCCTCTGGTCGGAATCCCTCATATTATCTGTCTAAAGTGTGATGTATTTATACAGATCTACAAGGACCCATGACGTAGGTGTGTTCCCAAACAGTAGATAACAGACATGCTTGGGACGGCAATTAATATAAACAATCCCTTGAAAGTATAGAGAGGGAAAATCCCTAAGTCTGAACACCTACTGTTTGTTTGTTTTTGGTGCTTGATCTTGACGCCTTAGTGTGGTGACTCTGATAATGTAACTCATAACAAGTGGCCTAACTATAAACAAGGCAGCCATTTTAGAAGAAATAAATAATTAAATGGGCTAAGACAGAGGGAGCTAAGTAGGTTAAAAGTCACTAGGTGACGGGGGCACGAGTCTGCAAGCTCAGGCCAGAGGCTAAGCTAACTCCTGTTATCCCATTAAAACGAACTAGGATTCACTACAGGGGGTACAGAAATTGGAGAATACACAAGGAAGTCTTCACAAGAAGGAGGAGGACCTAATATAAAAAAGACAAAAATAAAGCAGAGATCTGCCACGACCAGTACTAAGATTACCCCCTTCCTACGGGCATATTTTAGAGCTCTCCCTATAGTGTCTACTACTCCTGATTTATCAATGAGTCAGGACAGGGTTAGGGAGGGGGCGTCCGCATCTATTTCTTCAGCAGATTTACCCCCTAACCTATCTTCGGTTTTGCATCCTAGGTCCCAGGATGTGAATGGGGCTAGGGAGGATATTTTTGGGATGCAGGAAATTTTGCACCACTTGGTAGGGGTCAAAATTGTAGAGCCCTTACTTTTGCCTGACAATCAAGCTCAGATTACAGCATCAGAGCCTAGTACCTTGGAAAGTATGCTTGTCTCGCTGACGGAAAGTATAAAAAAGGGCTTTTTAACATCTGAGGCAAACCAAGCTAAAATTAGATTAGCTTGTGAACCTTTGAAGAAAAAAATAGATCTTCTGGCACTGAGAACTCAGGCCCTTGAAGAGTCAGGTGAGACTATGAGAGAGGATTTGAGGAAGAACAAAAACGAGATCCAACTGTTTAAAGGGACGGAACAGGACTTGCAGGAGAAATTGGAACACCTAGAAAATAACTCAAGAAGGAATAATCTTAGAATTTTAAACGTCCCTGAGGGAGTGGAAGGGTCAGATCTGAAAAAGTATATAGCTTCTCTTATTAAAAAGGTAATCCCTTTGGATGAGACAGAGGCTCAGATTATCAATGATATCCAGAGAGTTCACTGTGATCCTTTTAGGAGGAATCTGAATATCAAGAAACCGCAGAGGATTCTGGTGAACTGTCAAACCTATTTGCTGAAAGAAGATATTCTCGGAAAGGCTTTAGATCTCGGATCCCTGGATAGCAGAGAAATGAAATTTGAAATTAGGTCTGACCTCTCTAGATTAACACTGAACAGGCAATGGGAGCTAGGAAAACGTTTGGATGAGTTTAGGAATTTGGGTGCGGTAGCTCAAATAAAATTTCCAGCTAATTTGCGCGTGATGTTTAATAACAAAATGTATAACATTAGAGATCCAGCTGCGGCGGATGATCTCATAGAAACTATAAGGAAGGAAAATATGGTTTAAGGAAGCCGGGGAGCTCATGGTGCTTCTCAATTGGGCCAATGAGTCTATCAATAGTGGTGGGGGTTCTCCCAAGGAGGGTAGGGAGGGGCACGACAGGGGGGTTTTGGGGTGCACTAAGGGGGAGGCATGTGAAAAAAAAAAAAAATAACCTCATACACTTCAGACCTATCTTCACCTGGATAAGAACCATGGGGTCCAGGGAGACAGGAAAGGACTGGTACAATTAATCACCCACCCATTTATCAGACCACGCTGCAGTGACGTTAAGATTGCGCTGTCCCCCTGAGGTAGGCGGGGTTAGATGGATTTTTGATCGGACCCTTTCAATGGAGGATGCGGTCATTCGTATCCTCCATAAGGAGGCTGAGGATTTCTTTAGAGTTAATTAAGGGTCAGCATCAGGAGCATAGTGTGGGATACTTTCAAGGCAGTAATAAGGAGAAAAATTACAAGTCTTATGAGTTATAGGAATAGGAAATATAGAGAAGAAGTGAAACATTTAGAACAGCAATTGCGTTATATAATACTTATCACCATAGGGGTGGAGATGAGGTATATTTGAAAAATAGAGTTTCCCAGCTAAAATTACAGTTGGAATCCATTTTACAAGCTAGGATTGCCAAGCGGTGGGAGGCAAGAGAGCAAACTCGTCTTGAATATGGAGAAAACATGGGAAAATCACTAGCTTGGAAGTGTAAAAAGGATCAGGTACGTAATGTGGTCAAGGAACTGGTGGATGCTCAGTCAGGGGTTAGTGTTACATCTTTGGAGGCTATAGGGGAGATATTCTATAAGTTATTTTCAGAACTTTATACGGAGGACAGGGAGATAAGCGAGGAGACTATTGGGGAATGGTTGAAAAATTATATGCCCCCCGCTTGTTGCAGAGTAAACAGAATTATTTGTCTAAACCTATGACGGAGGGGGAAATAAGAGCAGTGCTAAGAGGAAGTACAAATGGTAAAGCCCCGGGGCCGGATGGAATCCCGGTCGAGTATTACAAAGCATTGGGGTACTCTATAGTCCCTTTTTTCTTGCAATTGTTTTCAGAGATTTTTGAGGGTGGACTCGCTCTGTCGGCTTCCTGGCAGGAAGCTACTATTTCGTTAATTTTAAGGCCTGGTAAATCCTCATTGAAGTGTTATTCTTATAGACCTATATTGGCAAATAGGTTAAGTACTGTGGTGAGCGACTTGGTTCACCCTGATCAGAGAGGATTTATCCGGAACAGATTTTTATATGAGCAGACATTTAACTCAATGGGGGCCATTGACTTAGCTACTACTTATCAGGACACCTTGGCTGTTATAGCAGTAGATGCAAAGAAAGCTTTGATAGAGTGAATTGGAAATATCTATATAGGGTTCTTGACCATTGTAATCTGGGGCAGAAATGTTTTTATTTAATTTCATCCATCTATCAGGCACCCGTGGCTAGGCTGTTGGTTAATAGTAGGCTAACAGACTCGTTTAAGATCACTAGGGGTACCAGACAGGGTTGTCCTCTCTCTCCTCTGTTATTTAGCTTGTATATAGAACCGTTGGCTAGGAGAATTAGGCAGGATGTGAGAGTTTCTCCTTTTAGAAGTAAGGGCCGGGTGAAGAAAGTAGCCTTGTTTGCTGATGATCTTCTCATCTATGCCTCTGACTTACTGACAACAATGCCTATTTTGTTGGATATTACAGAGGAATTTGGGAAGATTTCAGGCTACTGTGTCAATTCGGAGAAGACTGAAATAATGGTCTGGAATTTGAAGAGTGCAAATTGGCGTACTATGACTTGTATGAGATATTTAGGATTGTCAATTGTTCACGATTTGAAACAGATACCCGTAGTAAACATTAGGTCTGTCATAACAGAGTGCAATAAGTTAATGTTTGGCTGGTTACATCTGACACTCGCAGTTATTGGGAGGGTCAATTTGATTAAAATGATAATACTGCCTAAGTTGAACTTTCTTTTTTGCTCTATTCCTTTACTTTTGCATAAAAAATGATTGGCTATGTGCCAACAGAAAATAACCTCCTTTACATAGGGGGGCATAAGGGTCCTAGGATAGGTTGGAAGAAACTGCGTAGAAGAAGAGAGAAGGGTGGTTTGACGCTCCCGGATATTCAATATTATGCCTGGGCGTTTCATCTTAAGAATATTAGGATGTTGTTTGCCTCTCCAGATCTGTCAGTAGTGGCCACAATGTTTAACTCTATGGTGGCTACTGAAAAAGTTGGCACAAAGTATTTCTTACATAAGTTTGGTGATCCCAAATTTTTCAAGGAAGTGAAATTGAAAATACTACAAGTTGCTGCTAATGTCTGGTTTGAGGTGCGTCGAGTTACAAAACTAGAATACTATATTTTGGGTGCTCTGGTTTGGGATTCCCCAGGTACCTCTGAATGTTTAACAGATGTACTGGCTCGGCCTCTTAAGAGGGCAGGAATTTAAGTTTGGGGGATTTGATCAACGCAGGGGCCTTGTTATCTTGGGTTGAGCTTATGGAAATAACATAGGGATCTCTTTCAAGATTAAAATATGTTCAATTAAGGAATTGGACCTGTGAGCCTACAATCACTTTAGGGCCTGCGAATCAATTAGAAGACAGTCTGGTAAGGAATCATGCTCAATTACAAAAAGTTTCAAAATGGTATTGGGGAATGCTGGATGTCTTGGAGGGTGATTTTAGATTACCAGTTGACCTTTGGGGGGAAGTGTTCCCTCTTGGGCAGGTGCAGGAATGGTGGGAATCATCAATGCGAAGGGTGTTTAAAATTGTTAAACTGGTTTCATTGAGGAGGAATCATCTTTGTACATTGCTTAGGGCTTTTTTCTCCCCTAATAGGCTTTCCAAGATGAGGGGAGGCGAAGAAGTACTTTGTGCAAAATGCGGTCTGTCAGGTGCTTTTGACATCCACATGTTTTTGGACTGTCCATGGGTGTTTCGTTTTTGGCGGAAAGTATGTATATTTCTTTCGGGTATTATTCGGCAAAATATTTACCCAACCCTATCTTTAGTCATTTGTTTGGTACAGGAAGGGGATGAAATAATCAACAAAGATATTAGAACAATACTGCTCTATGCAATACTCCTGGCTAGGAGGGAAATTTGCAGGAAGTGGATGGTTCCCTCTCCCCTTCGTATATGGGCTGGCTTAATGCCTTGATGGCAACCTCAAGATTGGATGTGGTAGCGAGTAAATCGAATAAGGAAAAGAAAATAAAGATCTGGTCAAGTCTATGGGAGAGGAAGGACACTTTAGTAAAAAGTGCTATGTATTTATAAATAATTTTTGTCCTATGATTATGAACTTAGTGTGTTATTGGCATCGACTGGTCGAAGTCTGAATGAGAGAGCTCTGTTGTACCTGGCGTTAGTTATCTGGATGTGTGGTGAACATTACTAGGGTGATATGGAGTTGTTTGAAGGCCAGAGGTGTATGAGGACAAAAAAAACAGAAATGCTTTGAATATACTTTTCTAAATCCTTACACTTGCCTGGGATGTAAGTACCACATTGTTGAACTTTAAACATCCAACATACTCCCCCCTCTTTTGCAAGCAAAAGGTCTAACACAAGTCTATTCTGTAAAACCATAGATCTTATTGCCACCATCTCTGTGTTTACAATCAAGAAGGAATTTGCTATACTAGTAAGTACTTTATCCACTGCAGTAGACAACTTTCTAATCTACTGGTCATTTAAAACCCCAGGTGGAATCAGTGCACCAAATATGTCTCCTACCACTTCTCCTGCACTAATGCCTCTCCTAGTTCTAGGTTTGTGTTGGACCTGGCCCTTTTTGCAGGGTCATCCCCAATCTTTTTGCCTCATTCCTCCTATTTTTTCTGACCTCTTGCTGTTGGCTCTAGGACTCTGACCATTTTACCATTGCTGATCAGATCAGTGCTAAAGTGCAGGTGCTCTCCCTTCTAAAGTTGGAATGATTGGCTTATACCTAATTGGCACATTTAATTTACCTGTAGGTCCCTTTTACAGTAGTATCCCTATACCCAGGGGCTGCAAATTAAATGGTACTAGTGGGTCTGCAGCATTGCTTGCGCCACCCACAGAAGTAGCCTTTCAAATCTATCTGGGCCTGGTTGCGTGGCCTGTCCTAGTAGTAACAAACAGCCTATTTGGTTTCTCACTGCTGTGAGACCTGCCTTGCTCATAGGATTGCATTGGAAATGCCCTGCCTTATGTGTAAGGGGTATTGTCTGATTTATGAGGGGTAGCCTAGTCATGTTTTGTATGGTGGTAATGATAGTGAGAAATGCTGCTTATTGGTGTAGGTGGATTTTTTATGACCATTATAGAAATGCCACTTCTAGAAAGTGAGCATTTCTCGTTGCTTATGACTCTGGTGTTTTGTAGCTTGACTCCAATCCACGTCTGGGCAGAGTGACAGTTGGGCTTTTGCGCATACTTTTCAGACAGCCTGTACACAGGGAGGGTGGACGTGTCACAAAGGTGCATCTATATTTTGAATGGTCTTTCTGGGCCGACAGAAGGAGAGGCGGGGCACACTTTATCGTTTTCGCTGAGGGATCTGTTCGACCGTACACCTAAGACTTATCAAGGTCGGCTGTTTTGGCAGCATACCACATGCTATGCATATATATGGCTATTGGCATTATACACTTGCTGATATATAGGAAATGTTCACAGAAATTTTTGACTGTGCTCTGGAATTTATTTACCTTGGCCTTGAGGAAGTCTTATTGATGAAACACGTGTCGGCTGTATTTTCATTGGAATAGTTGGTGTTCTTGTCGGAAGTATATGAAAACGAACAAATTAAAATATTCTGGTTGCACCACATGACAGTGTTGTACGTGTCTGCATCAACACACGAAGGACTGGACCTTATGGACTTTTTGGTGCTCTGGTATATCATTGTTGTGGGGCTCACTTGCATCTGTAAAGGCTGTGCACTGGCCTCACACAAAGAGCTTGTTTACCCCAAACTGATGTCTGGAGCCTATGCTGGAGGAGAGAGGGTCACTCCCAGAACCAGTTGCAACTCCTGTTCCCCTCTTTGTTAGTGCTTTGCAAAGCTGAGTATAAGTACAGGGGGTTTTCCCCATGAAAAGGTGTGTACAAGAAACATACTGGAAACTGGATACAGAATGCTGCTGGGGGGACTCACCAGGATCTGTCTTAGACTGCTGCTGCTGCTGTGCTGTCCTGTGACCTGTAAGGTCACTAGAAGGAACTGCCAGACTGCACCTCCCTTGTGCTGGCCTGCTGCAGGGCCCTACTGGGCCCTACCGCCCCGTGCGCCACTTGTGTCCCCAGGGGCTGGGTGCTGTGGCCCCTACCCCCGTAAACCTTGGCTTCCCAGTGTGGGGACAGCACTGCCTGTTGAAACCTCTGCACTGGAGCCTAAGAGCTTTGCTTTAGTCTCTAAAGCACATGAGGAGCTCTGTCCCTTATTCACTGGAGCGCGTGGAGTAGAGCTCTATTTTCTGCCTGGAGCGCACTTCAAGAGCGCTGTGTTTTCCTTTGTGTCACCCAGAGGAAACGAGCTACACCGCAACCCGAGCCGGCGGTGTCGTTGGAGCTCCTCCGAGGCATGCCCAGAGGGTTGCCTTTGGGGCACGACCGAGGGAAGGCAGGAATGAGCGCGCTCTGGGGCTAGTACCTCCTGGGGCACAGGAACTCTTACAGCAGTGCCCCCGGGGTACCATCAGGAACTGCTTTCTAGGAGGAAGCTACCAGAGCGGACAGATGTCGTGCTGCGCAAGCCCCTTGTCTGGCGTGGTGGACACAGGAGCATGCCACTCGAAGCTGACTCTCCTGATGCCCCCCATGGGCCCCGAGTGCCCGGGGCCCCTCCTGAGGAGGAGACGTTGCTCTGTGTAGCTGGGCGCCCACATGGCAGGTCCTTGCACCCAGTAGTCCGGAAAGGCTCCAGATCCGCTGCAACGTGTCAGAGGTGAGCACCTCCCAATTGGAGCACTGCTGAAAGAACGCATGCAGCTGCCCCGAGATCGCCTGTCCCTACACTGGCACCGTAATAGGAGCACAGGAGCTCCCAGGGTCCTCACCTGAATCTAGGGTTAACAGCCTGCACAGGGAGTCAGCGCAGGTTTCATTCTGTTTTCATAATCACCATTATGATAAGTGCATTCCTTCATTAGGTCTACGGATGGATATTTCCCCTTGTGTATCTTTCCTAATGTCGCCTAAGCATTCAGGGTAGTACAGTCAGCGTGACCGGTGTAGTTGTGATCAATGTATTTTTGTTCCAACATGATGTATTTACTGCACCATGCACAATCATGATGACATATTCCTTTTTATGATTGCCATTATGTGCTGATGTTCCTTTTATGGGCATTCTGGGAATTTTATGAGGATGTGTTTTTAGGACTTGCCATCCATTTCCTGATGTTCCTAGTACGGGCATTTATGAGGATCTTGTGACATGTGCATTATTGTAGTAATGTTTCTCCGGACTACTGCTTATGTTGCAGAATAATGAGTAACCTATGCGTTATATGTGACTACCGCTGATTTTTGCAGAGTAACTGTACCGTGTAATGTTCTGACAACTGCTAGGGTAGCAGTGTATTACTGACATATTGTGTTTGGTCTAATGATGTTGTGTACAATAGAGTTACTTTTTATATAACTTGGTGTTGTGTTTCTTTTGTAATTGGGATAGTGCATCATGTGTGTTGTGTGAGTTGTGCACACGTTTACATATTGCCTCTGGGATAGGCCTGACTGCTTGTGCCATGCTACCAAGGGGGTGAGCAGGGGTTGTCTTGGATGTATAATTCCCTCACCCTGACTAGAGTTGGTGGGTTCTGCCTGGCTTAGGTGCATACCCTAGCCAACCAGAAATCCCATTTCTAGCAGTTTTGTATTCCACCCACGGTCATCGAAATGCTCCACATGATAAATATTCGGGAAAACTATGCCAAGATAACATATGCCATGCCATCCCTTAGGTTATTTTAAATAAGCATACTGTCCACAAATAAAATACACTGCAGGAACCACAGGATCCTTTCCATCCAGGAAAAATTTACTCTATCCCCTGACATCAAGACATGTTCAAAATCAATCTGCCTTATGAACAATTAAAACTCTGGTTAATGTATATGCACAACTTCCCTTTGTGTTGCCAATCTAAAGTTAAATTTCCCTTCACTTGATGTTCAATCTCTTCTCTATTCCACCCATGTTGTGTCTTAAGATCTTTATCTGTTTCAGATCTAGACTCTAAATCCCTTCTATCTTCCACTAAATTTAGGAATTTCTTTTCTGCATCTGTCATGGAACTTGTTAAATTATGTTTGTGTGCATATGCAGTGTCTAAAGACTTTAGCTGTAGGATATATTTTCCTGCTGTTTCTGCACCTTTAGACTAAGGATTCTTGTTCAAGTGTTTAAACAAAGGTACTTCTGAAAGGACTAAATCAAAGTTTGAAAAATGATGTGGAGAATTTCCCTCTCTATAAAATATACTCAACAAAAGAATGCAAGAAACTCCATATTTCAAAGGAATATGATGGTAAGTGATGCCCTCTGAAACAGAAGCAGGTAATTGTGTACACAACTAGCAATCCCTTGCATCCACAATGACAATGTACTCATAAAGCAGTCTAAAATATACATTTGCGGAATAATCTCCTCTAGGAATCATCTAGGTGCAAAGCCTTTCCATCTAGCCTATTAAGATTACTATCTCTAGGACGCAGTGTTTCGGGGGAACAGTAGATGGTAACTCTTTCTCTACAGAAGGTGTAGGGAAAAATGCTCCTATTAACAGCACTATCAATACCATAAGGAAAATAATCAATACTGAACCTAATATATATCTACACCTAGAATTCTGATTTGTTTCCATGATTTCTCTAAAATCAGATCTTTTAGGGTGGAATGAAGCATCAAAAGAATATTCTCCGTCAGCTCCACCTGTGCAGTCTGACAAAATCAAGTCCAAATAACGAATAACAGATATTTGCAAATCTTCGTGAGGCTTCCTTAACCCTACTCTGTTTTCTTCTAAAGGACAACCTTACACTCCTTCACTTACGCCTCAGTACTCTTCTTAGTACACTAACAAATTTAAGCAAAGTTTCGAAAATATGTACAATTCAAAGTCACTGATAATCACACCTAGAATGAAATGTCTGCGTCCGTCCAGCAGCACAGGAACCTCTAAATAGAGTTCAAACACAATGTTCAGTTGAAGGAGGTTCAGTTGGATCTGCAGTGTTAGGCCAAAACTCCCAAAATTTCACCTCTCTGTCCTTTACAGCAAGGTATGTCCTTTTAAATGAGGAGTACCTCTGTCAGGGCATTCTTGTTCTCTTTGATCTTCTCAGTGCCAATCCCTCCTTCTCACGTTCGCTTTGATCAGAGATTTCAATATCCTCTGAGATTGTTTGTGGCACACATTCTTCAAGCAAACTCCATTTCTCACCTTCTGGGCCATTGGTCTCTAGCTTACACACAGTTTTTCACAACACTATGTCATTTATCAGGGTCTGAATCTGAGTTTGACTCATTCACCACTACAGGATGAGTTTCAGTTGTTTCATCTTCAACTGCGGCTTGCTCTAGACCCCCCTCAAACCATTCATGTGCTGTTTCAGGCTCTTCTGACCCACAACCACTAACCTGCTCCTGTCATCTCTCTATGACCACTGGCACTTCTGGAACAGGTGCTGTCACATCAAGTGGACATTCTATCCTGTGAGTACGGGAAGCATGAATCCAATTAGGGAGACCTCCACACTTCACCGCAGTCATTGTGACCAAGATGACTTGATATGGCCTGCGGCAACGAGGCTCCAAACACATCTTTTGTATGTGCTTCTTTACCAAGACCCAGTTGCCGGGACTGAGGTTATGGCACTGCTCTTGATGCAGAGGGACTGTAGCTGCTTCGACCTGATGAGAGACAAAACTCTGGCACCCTCATCACCCTCCCCATGATGATCTAGTGGATAGACAATATTGTCTTTTGATCAGGTACACTGCGAAGACTCCTCAGCACAAGAGGCAAAGCATCAGGCCATTTTAGAGATGCCGAAGCACACCTTTGCCAGTTTGGATTTCAGCATCCCATTCCGCTATTGAACAAGACCTGAAGCCTCAAGTCTGTAGCTGCTGTGTAATCTCTGTTCCACTTGCAATGCTACCCACGATAGTCTCAGGAACTAATTACTACAATGAGTCCCGCGATCTGATTCCAGAGAAGTAGAAAAGCTGAACCTGTGTATAAGCTCCCTCCACAGGAGCTTTGCTACAGTGAGACTATCATTCTTTTCTGGTCGGGTAAGCTTCAATCCAACGGGGGAATGCATACTATCACCAGGATAAATCTTAGCCTGTACACACAGGCATTTTGTTGAAGTCCAACTACATCCTTTTAAAGAGTGAACTTGATCTCCCTATGTGACTCAGTTTTACTGCTCTTTCCAAGATTGTTCTGTTGACAGAAAACACACCTGTGATACAACGCTTCAGCCATCACCCTAAACTTGAGATTAAACCATGTTTGCCTTAACAACCTCACCATGGCTTCTCTACCAACATGAAATGGGCCATGAAAATGTCGAGCCATTGGAGGCAGAAAACCATTCAGCGGCACTGGTCTTCCATCCACTGAAACCCATCTACCATTGTCTCTCTTGACACAACATGCTTTGATCCAACTCTGCTGCTCTTTCTCTGACACGTCTTCCTGAAGCCGCTTTACCTCTTCCCAGGTATCTGCTGCTGTCAACAAAAGTTGTAATTGGTCTTATTAATTCCCTCATTTGTATGTTCTCCATTAACTGTGCAAACATTGTGAGCACAGTACTTTGCCAACCTCATCTACAGTGTGCAGGGCATTTCACCACTGCAACTTGTGCAGGCAACTGTAGTGCTTCCAGGAGGTTCCGTACCTGCTCACCCTTCTGGATTAGGGATCCAGAAGACATAAACTCCCTTTGGGACAACAATTGCCCAAACCATGAATCACACCAAAGTCATACTGACTGTTGGTAAAGATTGTCACTTTCAGCTGGTCTGAATCTCAGCATGCTCTAGTAAGAGCAATCAATCTGGCCACTTGCGCAGAAAATATTCCTTGAAGCAAGGAAGCTTCAACAACTTCTGAAATTGTGCAGACAGTATGGGGGGCTCTCAAACCTCCTCCACTGTCTTGTAAACATGAGCCATCAACATAAAATATAAAATCAGATTCAGGGAATGGCTCATTACATATATCTGGTCTCGGTTTGGTGCATAGTTCAAAAACATCAAGACAATTATGGTCCACTTCCAATTCACCAGTTTCATGATCAGGTACAGGTAACAACGTAGAAGGATGCAGATCACAGCTTGACAGTCACATTTTTCACTGCAAGAATGACTTGCTCATATTTGGTAAGGCGACTACTTGTCAGTTGCTGGGTTCTAGTCTCTGCCAACAGTAACTCCACAAAATGTGGAACATACACAGTTAACAGGTGACCCGTAACTATATTCTCATACCCCTCTATACTGATACCCCTCCATACTGACCTCTATACTGGCTGCCATGGCTTTAAGGCAGTTAGGCAGTGCAAAAGCTACAAGACCAGGTGTAGCAGAGAAAAATGTCACAGGCCTCCTGGCATTTCCGTGTGCCTGTGTAACCAATGAGAGAGCACAGCCCCCATCTCACTGTGGAAAAGGTTAAATGACTTGTGGTAATGAGGCATTCTCAGTGCTGGGGCATGACAGAGACTTTCTGTCAGCTCTAGGAATGCAATTAAAGAGTTGTTACACAAGGGTACTAAATCAGTCAAATTCTTGTGTGTCAGCCTCTGTAAATGCTTGGCCACTAGGGAAAAGGTGGGTATTCACTGACAACTCTAATGGGTATTCACTGACTGCTCTCTGTGTGGTTGGCAGATTCATTTAGCCAACGCTGAAATTCTCTCTTGTGACTCTTCCCTCGCTTCTTTCTCAATGTAATGTCCTAGGTTTTGAACCTCTTTTTGACAATACTGCAATTTTCCTGGGAATACTTCATGTTCATTCTCAGCCAGGTAGTTCAACAACCCAATATTGTCTTGTTTGCAAGCTTCTTGAGTGTTTAGCACCACCAATAGGTAATTAGTGTATTGTATTAGGACTGAATTGCAAGACATAACCAAGGATTCCCGATTTTTCTGAAGAATCAGGTTGAAAAAGGAAGGGCTTTCAGTGTACCCCTGTGGAACTCTGCACCATGACAAAACAAGATTTCCAAACTGAAACCAACAGGAATTGGCTGTCCTCATGCAACGGTATCGAGAACAAGGCTTGGCACAAATCAGTAATAGTGAACGACTCAGCCTCACATGGAATCTGAAACAATATCACAGCTGGATTCGGTACCACAGGACAACAAGGAACAACAATGCTGTTCACCCTTCGCAGGTCCTGTACCATTCTGTGCTCCCCACTTCTGCAAACCCATAATAGGTGAATTCCAAGGACTTCCCATGATTTATTTTAGTATTCTGTCCTGAATCATGGGCTCAATCACTAGAGTAATCACAACAATCAGGTGTCAAATTGTATTGAGGTGCTCTTGGGTACCCAGAACTTGGCTTGACTGTGATTCAGATTGACTCAACACCTTTAATCAGTTTGATATCCTTGCTAGAAAAATCCCACACTTCAGGCTTAATTGTATCTTTAAGGTCTGGCAGTTTAAGGTCTGGCTTCAACCGTTAACAGAGTGAACAATGTGTTGTCAGAAACATCATTGCCAATTTAAATGTGACATCCTCATCATGAGTCTGCACTGTCAGCATACAATAGATAACGCAATTCAACTTGCAAAGAAGGTCCCTTCCCGGAAGAATCACTGGGTTGGAATCACATACCACAAATCTGTGGTTCTCTTCAAAGGATCCTATTTTTACAGGTATTTCTGTGATTTCTTGAGTTGTCATATGTTTATTCGCCGCACCTACAACTTAGACCATTTTTCCTGAGAGGGACGGGTTTGGGACTCCTACTGTTCTTAAAGTAGGACAGGCAGCACCAGTGTCAACCTAAAATGACATGGGTGGCCATTCACTTCACCATGTACGAATGGACTACTCTGGTTTACCTCCAAGAATGCACCAAGTACATAGTCTTCCTCCCACCTCGGGCACCATCAGGTTGACTGATCAGTGCCATAGTTGGCAAATGTCTCAAACATGGGAAACTGTTGGAAAGGAATATTGTCCTAAAAATGCATTTGTGTTCATATTTGGGGCTTGAATTGCTCTCAGTCTGAGACCATTAACATTTTGCTGTAGCATCAGGGTTGTGGGACCTTCATCACTGGACCTTGTGGTGCACTGTTATTCTTTCCTCTCTGTCTCTGAACATTTTCCATTTGTACAGGGTTATTATTCTGAGATGGTACAAACCCTGAGCTCTCAACCGGTTTAGCTGGGATAAGCTGCTATTCCCTCTTCAAATGGCCCAACTTGTTTAAAACATGACAAAAGATTATCTGTTTCAGGCTACTTACATCCAATCCTGTACCAGGATCAATTGGAACTCCTTGACCTCTACCCTGTATTGAATTTGGTCCTGGTTGATACACTCTTTGCATAGCGCCAACATTCCCTACAAATAGTTGAATCTGACTAATTCTTTGAGCAGCTTCTATCTGAGCAACCATTAACTTCTTCTTCTACTTCTTTTGTTTCATCTCAAGTTCATCACTGCAATACTTCGCATACCTCAAGTTCTTATTAACTCGGTTATTCTGCAAACAAATCAAATGTTGCTGAATCATCATACTAATCTCTGGTTCTCAGTCCTGTCACAAACCTCAACAGAAAATGTTCCATTTACTTGGTTTCAAGCATCCCCATTCCACTGTACTGCTTGAATACCTGCAACAACCTCTCATAGCAAGCATGAATTGGCTATTTGGGCTCCTGAGTGATTCTGTCAATTTTAATTCAATCTATATCTTGGCGTGGTACCTTCGACTTTAAAAAGGTCATCACTTTTTGATAATTTTTTATCACCAATGGCAAACCTTCTTGGCGGCTCTGATTCAGGCCACCGAATAGACACTTTACGTTCAGCCCACAAGTCACTCAGAATCAGAATGTCAAATAAAGTGTTCAAATCAACCCACAACACCTGTGAAATCTTCACAAACCTCTCAACTTGCTTATACTATTCTACTGGTTTTTCTCTCAGTTTTTGGAAATCATTAGTGAATGATGCAAGATCACTTCTTCTTTGAGGCATATGCACATAACCTCTACCAGGTACTTCTCTGTACGGGAAGTTTCTTGTGCCCACCTCTCCAACTATAGGATGTGGTTCCCATGTGGGTTTCTTTGGATCCTTTTTTCTCGACCATTGAGCTTCCCATATGTCTAACTCATTCCACTTTCAAATATTTTGAATCAGTTCCTTAATTTGCTTCTTTATTTCTGGAATTCTCATATCGGTTATAGCTTTTTCATTAAAGCATACAGGATAACTCATCTGTAAAGCTTTGGTCTTGTTCAAGTCGACTTCATATCTCTGAGTTAACCCTACATTTTGAGAGGTGCCTATTTTCCCTCTCTACTTGGTATAAGCATATCTTCTCTATACAAGTCTTGTATAACCTTAAAGAATTAAATTTTACCATTAAATTGTTAATAATCACAATAAATTTTGTTTTGAACCAAGAATAACACCGTATCCACAATCCCTTCTTCAGACGTAACAACCAATCGTACCGCAACCCCTTAGGACATCCACAACCAATAGCAGCGCGGCAACACACCAACTGACCTACTCCAGCGCAGCACTCTGTGATGTCAATCTCACTCCTTGTAACAGTTCACACTCCCTTACAGTCTGCATGCACTCACTCTCTTCATCATCACATATGTATAACACAATATAATACAATAACCTTTGTCTGCTCCACTAAAGAATCAACAATTTAAAAAAAATCAAGCACTTCGAATGAAACATTGACCTGCAGGGCATCATTGAGATTAGTATAGGTTCAGTCAGCGCATTAAGATCCACTATACCAATCGCCTCACATAAAAATAAGATCCCTGTCTCAAATGGGTCATCAATGACGTCTCAGGACGAGCACTACCAAACTTAGCAGACAGTCACAATATGATGTCTTTGTCACCTTTTAATACTGTCCTGAGATCTTTGATCACATCAGGCTCAATAACAACTTCAGCTTCTTCACTGAAAACCAAATTCACAAAACATTCAAAACATCTTTGCAAAACACCATCCAAATTTGCAAACACTACAAACTAAACATGAACCACTGCAATTTATGATCCTGTTGATACTCCCTCCTCCACTGCTGACATGGCTGTCTTTTGAATCTCCAAAACTCCATGGAGCCTCCAAAATCCTGACATGGGCACTAAGGACTGGTCAATGGAAACTGACTAATCTAGAATACGGGGTTCTAGCTCTCCTTACTACGGGATACCAACCATCCTACAATGCTACCATCTGAGAACATTTTCTAATTTCTTCTAGTCTGATGGATGTTTTTAGGAGTTCCTATATGTAAGGAAAAATCAAATAAAAAATGGCATATCATTTAACAGTATAACCCATTTTGTCACATATTGAATCTCAGAGGTGGAAGTTTAAGTTTAAAGATTTATTACAAATTTAAGGCCAGACTTATGTAAGTGAGTCTCTGAAAATCATACTATACAAATACAAAATCACCAAAGTTGAAGTAAAGCATTGAATCAGAATAAATCATACAGGCATAAGGCATCCAGTATTTCCAATCGCAGCACACAAAAAGATAAGAAACAGCATTTGATGATCAGAATCCAAATGGCTATTCTCCTTTAATCATTAAACATTTATTAAATCTAAGTAGTCTTATCAATTACATGAAACCTAAAGATTTCCTGGAGTTACAGGAAATTAATATTAGTCAAAGTGTTAGCATAACAGAAACCTCAGTAGAAGTTCTGCAAGAGAGATATGCATAGCATGAAGCCTCTCAGCCAAGTAATAATGGAGAGATGTTTACCGCTCTAAGTAGCAAGGAAATCAGTTCTAGTCGAAGGGAATAAAGGGTCTGACCCATCTACCTAACTAAACATCACTTTAGACCTTGCAGAACCTTTGAGAATCCACATCATCATCATAAGTAGTTTTCCACCTTCTGTGCACATTTTGAAATTTACAACTCCCATTAGACTTCAGTCCCACGATTCAAACATCAGGACGACTGTGGGTACCTCCTTTGTCAACGGGTGCACAAAAGAGTTTTCTTCTTTATTGATTTGTTAACATTTTTCCTCTTTGCCATCACATCCTCCTGTACCCCCGATCACAAATATACAACATGCCTTTCATTAACTGGAGACTTGTGCAGACGCACATGCAAATAAAAAATAATGCAATGCAAGCAGAAACTCTACTTTGAAAGTTAAACATAGAAAAACAATTCAGGCCTTCACTTGAGTCAGCTTAACATGTAGTCCAATGCATTTTCCAAATAAAGGAGTATGGTGGTCATTACAACCCTGGCAGACGGTGTTAAAGCTGTGGTAATACCGCAAACAGGCCGGCGGACAAAAAAATTGAATTATGACGTGGCGGAAAACGCCAACATAGACAGCCACTTTAACACTCCGACCGCCACGGCGGTACAGACAAGCAGCGCGGTTGTCACTGCCAACAGACAGGCGGAAGACAATGTACCGCCCACAGTATTACAACCCGCCAATCCGCCACCTTTTCCGGGGTGGATTCACCGTGGATAAAAACACAGCGGAAACAGCTTTTGCAATGGGAAAACGCTCACCTGAACACACTCCACGAGGAAGGAGGCTACCATGGAGCCCGAACTACAAATACTCCCTGCGCTTGTCTTCCTGCTCATCTACGATCACCAGCAACGTAGGCGCCGAAGACAACGGTGAGTACTGCACCTACGACATAGGGGAGGCAAAAGTCAGGGGGACACACACGCAACACCCCCACCCCCAACCCGACCCTCGCACACTACAACACACACACCAATGCAGTTCCAAACAGCACAGTAACAACCCACAATCCCCCGGAAGAATGCAAAGACAAAACAAAATCACTTCAAACATTGTAATGTATCAAAATACAGTAACCTACTATATACAGATATATATACACTTTCCAAATATATACATCACGATTAGTAGTGCAGGTATGCACATTTCACTGTCCGTGGACCACTGGGCCCAAAATGCATGGGCGAGGCCCACACTAGATACCTATCCACAAACGGAGAGAACACTGCAGGGGCATCAGATAGAAATACAACAGGCACCTAAGGGGGAAGGGAAGGGGGGTGCACCTCAGCCGGATTACAGCACCACACCAGATCCACGATGGGGCTCCATGCCCATTGGTGTATCCTGGGGAGTGCAAAGCCACAGTCTCTCAAGTCTCTACAGTGGGTGGGTTACCCACTGTACCATCCTGGGGAGGGCAAAGCCACAGTCTCTCAAGTCTCTACAGTGGGTGGTTTGCCCACTGTACCATCCTGGGGAGTGCAAAGCCACAGTCACTCAAGTGGATAACATTCTCCACTGGTTCTGGAGGGGGACTGGTGCCCAGAGTGCTTAATCCTGTGAAGGACAGACAGAGTGGATGCAGGTCTCCACTGGTTCTGGAGGGGGACTGGTGCAAGGAGTGCATCACGCTCCATGTGACGGTCCCTGTTCCGTCACTGTCCCAGCTGCACATGGGCTAACGATGCTTGATTTGGCGTGCTTTGCCCTGTTCAGCGGTCTTCTCCATGGCGGTCTTTGCCCTGTTCAGCGGTCTTCACCATGTCGTTCTTTGGCCTGTTCAGTGGTGCTTTGCCATGGTGGTGCTTTGCCCTGTTCAGCGGTCTTCACCATGACGGTCTTTGGCCTGTTCAGCGGTGCTTTGCCATGGCGGTGCTTTGCCCTGTTCAGCGGTCTTCACCATGTCGGTCTTTGGCCTGTTCAGCGGTGCTTTGCCATGGTGGTCTGTGCCCTGTTCAGCGGTGCTTTGCCTTTGCTGTCTCTGACCTGTGCAGCAGTGTGTGGCATTACGGTCCCTCAGTGCCCGGCGGGGCTGTGGCTGCTGGGGCCCTCCAGGTCACTGACGCTGGCAGTGGTCTCCTGACCAGTGACGATACTGGTGCCCTCCAGGGCACTGGTCTCCGGACCAGTGACGATACTGGTGCCCTCCTGGGCACTGACTCTGGCGGTGGTCTCCGGACCAGTGACAGTACTGGTGCCCTCCTGGGCACTGACTCTGGCGGTGGTCTCCGGACCAGTGACGATACTGGTGCCCTCCAGGGCACTGACTCTGGCGGTGGTCTCCAGACCAGTGACGATACTGGTGCCCACCTGGGCACTGACTCTGGCGGTGGTCTCCGGACCAGTGATGATACTGGTGCCCTCCTGGGCACTGACTCTGGCGGTGGTCTCCGGACCAGTGACGATACTGCTGGTGGTGGCTTCCCGGCCGGCGGTGCCCATGTTTGTGTACTTTGGGAGGGGGCGTCACAGACACACTGGGAGTGGACACAGGGGACGTGTAAATGGTAGTGGGGGTGGTGAGTGCAGGTGAGCGGGGTGTGGTGCTGGGTGTTCTGGTGCGAGTCCTAGTGCCTGTAGATGTAGTGCATGCAGGTGAGAGTGTAGACGACACTGGGAGGGAGGAGGGAGACGACGAGGAGGGGGACACAGTGGAGGCAGTGGATGTTGCTGTGTCTGCATGTGGGTGATGCTTGTGTGAGTGCCTCTGGGTTGTGTGGTGCTTATGTTTGCCTGAGCTACTTTTGTGTGTTGGGGTGTGTGCATGCTTGTCTGAATGTGTGCTTGGGATAGCCTGGGGTACAGGGGATTGGGTCTGGGTAGAGGAAGTTGGAGGGGGGAGGCTAGACACAGGGACAATGGCTGCCATCAGTGCTGAGGCCAGAGATTGCAGGGTTCGATGAAGGGCAGCCTGACCAGAATGAATGCCCTCCAGGAATGCATTACCGTGTTGCAACTCCCTTTCTACACCCTGGATGGCATTCACAATGGTAGACTGCCCAGAAGTGAGTGACCTGAGGAGGTCAATGGCCTCCTCACTGAGGGCAGCACGGGTGACTGGGGCAGGGCCTGAGGTGCCTGGGGCGAAGGTGATGCCCACCCTCCTGGGTGAGCGGGCACGGAGCGAAGGCTGAGGGGCTGCTGGGAGGGCGGTGCTGGTAGGGGGGGTGGCGGCTGTACCTGTAGAAGTGGGGGACACAGATGGTGCCGCCACCACAAGGGAGCTCCCATCGGCAGACGAGTCCGTGTCGCTGTTTGGTGATCCTGTGACCGACGTGAAGCTCCCCTCGCCCTCCGTCCCACTGGTGTATTCAGAGTCTGTGGTGTGGCCCTTCATGGCCATGTGGGATGCAGCTCCCTCGTTCTCCGGTGCCACTGTACCTCCGCCTGATGATGCTGATGAACAAAAGAACATGGAGAGCACAAAAAGGGGGGGGACGACAGAAGAAAGACAGGTTGAGTGCATGGCTTACCGCTACCGTTGGCGGACAATACAGACACAGCAGCCCCCTGCACTACGCTGTGGTCTTGGCCTCTACAGATGCAATTCCTGGGATCTGGCCTACATGGCTACGGTGGAGATCTGCACACATAGATGACACAGGGGCATGTATACCTGTACTTGGCACTCTACAGAGGTGGGGTGGAGTGCCACATGGCATGCATTACGGAGGGGCCTAGCCTACGTAACTCGCCCTGGGCTAGGTAAACCCACAGCCCTCCTCCTCCACCCAGACCCCTCCACTGTGCGCAAATTCCACAGAATGAGAGTGTACTCACCCCCTTGTGTCTGCTGTGATGCCCTCAAGCGCCCATCCAACTCAGGGTAGGCCACCGCCAGGATCTGGAACTTCAGGGGGGTCATGGTGCGACGGGCACCCCTCCCACGTTGGGAGGCCATCCCCAGCTGAGCCTCCGCCGTCTTCTTGCTCCAACGGTGAATGTCCTCCCATCTTTTACGGCAGTGGGTGCCCCGTCTCTGGTGGACCCCCAGGGTCCGGACGTCCTTGGCGATGGCATGCCAAATGTCCTTCTTCTGGTGGGCGCTGACCTACATGACATGTACAGGGGAAGAAGAGAAGTCATTAACAAGTGCACCGTCAAAGTGAGTGGCCCCCATCCCTACCGTTGCCATGTGGCACGTGCATTCATAGTCCTTCATGGTCGCTGCAACCAGCATAGCCCATACAACGTGCTCCCTGTGTACTTACCTGTTGGTCTGGAGGACCGTAGAGTAGCGTGTACTGGGGGAGGACCCCGTCGACTAGCTTCTCCAACTCCTGAGCAGTGAAGGCAGGGGCCCTTTCCCCAGACGCAGCAGCCATTGTCTCTTCCAGACCGAGGTCACAGCAGCACTTGCAGTGTAGGTCCTCTCCTGTCGAAGATCAGGTATAGAGTGATTGAACAGATAGAAAATGGCGGTCACGTCCGCGGCGGTGACGTCCGCGGCGGTGCGTATCATCACCGCCTGCGCACTTTATCATTGGCTCCTGGGACCCATAGGGTCCAATGTTAACCAATGCAGCATTGTGCGGCGGTCTACGACCGCCTACCGCGACGGTGTACAACGCCAGCGCAGATACCTCACACTCCATTGTCCCACTTTAGAGGTCAGGCAGCCGCCATTTCAGGGGCCCACATGGCTTCATTTACTACTGCGTCACACATACCTAGGCCTACACTCAACACACATACAGGAAGAGTTTTGTATTTGGTGTTGTGTTCTGTGTAGCTGTGGGTACATACCTGGGACTTTGTTGACTCTGTGGTCGCTGTTGTCCTTCTTAGGCACCGTCAACTGGGACATTTGAGGAGATGGCGGAATCCTCCGGTGTACCGACCGCTGGTGGACCTGTTAACAATGGAGGAGCGACATTTGATCATCACCTACAGGTTTGACCGTGCCACAATCCAGGAACTGTGTACCCAGTTGGAGCCAGACCTGATCTCACCAATCCGCCATCCCACAGGAATACCCCCTGACGTGCAGGTGCTACCAGTGCTCCATTTCCTTGCAAGAGGATCATTTCAAACAACAGTGGCCATGGCATCAGGGATGTCCCAGCCTATGTTTTCCAACGTGCTGTCCAGAGTGTTGTTTGCCCTGCTGAAACACGTAAGGAGCTACATCGTTTTCCCTCAGGTGGAGGATTTGGCTACAGTGAAGGGTGACTTCTATGCCCTGGGACATATCCCCAACATCATAGGTGCTATTGATGGCACCCATGTAGCTATGGTCCCCCCACGCAGGAGTGAACAGGTGTACAGGAACCGGAAGAGTTATCATTCCATGAATGTACAGATGGTATGTTTGGCAGACCAGTAGATCTCCCAGGTGAATGCTATGTTCCCTGGCTCAGTGCATGATGCATACATCCTGCGGAATAGCAGCCTCCCGTATGTGATAGGCCAACTCCAGAGGCACCGGGTGTGGCTATTAGGGGACTCTGGTTACCCCAACCTGTCCTGGCTATTGACCCCAGTGAGGAATCCCAGGACCAGGGCAGAGGAACGCTACAATTAGGCCCATGGGCGGACTAGGAGGGTGATCGAACGCACCTTCGGCCTCCTGAAGGCCAGGTTCAGGTGCCTCCATATGACAGGTGGTTCCCTATTCTACTCACCAAGGAAGGTGTGCCAGATCATCATCGCCTGCTCGATGCTTCATAATCTTGCTTTGCGACGCCAGGTGCCTTTTCTGCAGGAGGATGGTCCAGATGACGGTGTTGTGGCAGCTGTGGAGCCTGTGGACAGTGATGAGGAGGAAGCTGAGGAAGGAGACATAGACAACAGGGAGTCAGTCATACAGCAATATTTCCAGTGACACACAGATGAGAACAATTTTTTTACTATCACATTCACTTTCACACTTCTACCTCTATCCTGTCTGTCAATTAGTAGCAGTATTTGGTAACTGAGTTGTACATTTCCATTACGGTTTCACAGGTGTGGTTACCAACGTGTGTCATCTGCTTGCATCCTTCATGGACTTGTGATGTGTGACATATGTATGTTGGCATTACATTTGAAAACGCATTTTGTCACTGTCATTGCTAATACACATTTTCAAAATCACAGATGACTCCAGATTGTTTTGTGGTTCAAGGGTGTTTATTGAAGTGCTAATTATTGGAGGGGGTGGCAAAATGGTGATGGGTGATGGTGGAGGAATGTCCATGGCAGAGTCCAGTCTATTAGTCTCACAGGTGCATTGCCCATATGGGCATAGGAAGTGGAGCTGGGGCAGTTCCAATCTGGACAGGGTAACAAAGTGGGACCGTGGGAGGACAATCAGGGTGGTCTCATTTCCTGGCGGGTGTCTTGCCATCTTGCTCTGTCCTGTTCCTGGATCTCAGGGACCGCTTGCGGGGTGGTTCTCCGTCTGCAGGGGGTGGGGTGCTGGTATGGTGGTACTGTGGCGGGGCATCCTGTCCACTAGCGCTGGCGGAGGTGGTGGGCAGTTCATCGTCCATGCTAGTGTCAGGGGCCCCTTGGAGTGCCACGGTGTCCCTCATGGTCTTTTGTATGTCCTTCAGCACCCCTACGATGGTGCCCAGGGCGGAGCTGATGGTTCTAAGCTCCTCCCTGAACCCCAAATACTGTTCGTCCTGCAGGCGCTGGGTCTCCTGAAACTTGGCCAGGACCGTCGCCATCGTCTCCTGGGAGTGGTGATATGCTCCCATGATGGAGGAGAGGGCCTCGTGGAGAGTGGGTTCCCTTGGCCTGTCCGCCCCCTGTCGCACAGCAGCCCTCCCAGTTCCCCGGTGTTCCTGTGCCTCCGTCCCCTGGACCGTGTGCCTACTACCACTGCCCCCAGGTCCCTGTTGTTGTTGGGGTGGTGGGTTACCCTGGGTTCCCTGTAGTGGTGGACATTCCGCTGATTGATATGTCCTAGGGACGGAGGTATGGGCCCGCTGGGTGGGTGCTGTGCTGGTGTTACCAGAGGGTGGAAGGTCAGTGTTGGGCTGTGCCTGTGCGAGGGGAACTGACTGTCCCGAGGCCCATGATGGTCCGGGCTGGTCATCTGGATCCAGTTGGCCAGAGCTGCTGTCATCACTGTGGGCCTCTTCTGTGGGTGGGGTAGAGATGTCTGGTCCCTCCTGTCTGGTTACGTTGGGTAGTGGTCCTACAGGGGTATAAAAGCATGATTATTGCATCTGTGTGTGTCATGGTGTGCAATGGGTGGCTGAGCGTGTACCCCAGTGCTATCATTCCAGTGTGGGGGCTTGTGCGATAATGGTTGGGGGGGTGTTAAGGGTATGTGCTGTGGGCATGCTTTAGTGAGGGGTGACCATGCTTTGCTGTGTCATGCAGGGCTTGGTGTTGGGATGTGTGGTTTGTGTTATTAGTACATTAGTGAGGAGTTGGAGTTATAGGGGAGGGGGAGAGTGGGGGTGTGTGATAGCATGCAGGTAGGGTGGGGGATATGATAGTTAAGATTTGACTTACCAGTGTCCATTCCTCCACCGACTCCTCCGAGGCCCTCAGGATGCATGATGGTCAAGACCTGCTCCTCCCATGTTGTTAGTTGTGGGGGAGAAGGTAGGGGTCCGCCGCCAGTCCGCTGAATGGCGATGTTGTGCCTGGATATCACGGAACGCACCTTCCCCCGTAGGTCGTTCCACCTCTTCCGGATGTCCTCCCGATTTCTTGGATGCTGTCCCACAGCGTTGACCCTGTCGACAATTCTTCGCCATAGCTCCATCTTCCTGGCTATGGAGGTGTGCTGCACCTGTGCTCCAAATAGCTGTGGCTCTACCCGTAGGATTTCCTCCACCATAACCTTGAGCTCCTCCTCGGAAAACCTGGGGTGTCTTTGGCGTGACATGGGGTGGTGTAGGTGATGTGTGGGGTGGTGTATGAGTTGATGACTGTGGTGATGTGTGGGGTGTTTTGAGCGTGGATGTTGTATGGGTGATGGTGTTGTGTGCCTCTGTGTGGTGGGGTTGTCTATTGCTGTTGTCTCTTTCTGGCCTTCTTTCAGATTTTTGGGTCGTAGGGATTTGTGGTTGATGTGTGTGGGTGTTTTATATTGTATTGGGTCTGTGGGAGTGGGGTGTGTATGTGTATCAGGTGTGTGTATTTTGAATTGTCCAATGTGGCGGTGTTTTGGAGATGTGTGTGTATTTTGAGCGTGGCGGTGTGTACCGCCACTGGAATACTGTGGTTGAAAGACCGCTGCGTGGATTCGTGGGTCGTGATAGCATGGGCGTGTTTCTGTTGGCGTGACTGTGGAGGAATTGTTTTCGCCAGTTTATCACTGACCTTTGGTGTGGCGGAGTTGTGTGGGTGTCTGAATTTCGGCAGATTCCGAGATGTGTGTCATAATAGCTGTGGCGGAATTCCGCGGCCGCTGCGGTGTGTTGGCAGTCTTCTGCACGGCGGTAAGCGGCTTTTACCGCCAATGTTGTAATGACCCCCTATATGTGCATTTCTCCTCACAAGTGCAATACATTTTAATTAACTGTGATAATAACTGTGATATAATCCAATTACATTGAATACAAATGGATACCTGTACCATATTTAAATTGAATAATGTCATTGCCAAAACTTGCATATAATCAACTACATTTCATTTCATGAGTGCACCCTAATTAATATGATTTAGATGCACCACTTTAACATTAATTCATTAGAACACACATTATATATGTTATGTTACGCTGAGTTAAGCTCAAGTGAAAAGATGTTTTGAGTGTTATACAATAATTTTAATAAATGAATGGAAGATCGAGGAAGACCATGGATGATGAGTAAATGCATAGAAGGGTGGGTGGGAGAGTGAGTGCATGGATAGAAGCACCCATCAACCATTAGATTCTTCCTTGTATTCACACAATATTCCATCCACAACACTACAGGTGCAAGCCCACTAATCAATGAAGTGGAACAGCCTAAAAATATGTGTCTTACATTTAAGTCAAAACCAAATAAAGACGGTGCCTGATTCACAAAGGTAAACATAGACATTTGTGCATGTTTACAACTGGTTGCTATTCACAAAGGCATTTCATATGTAGTATCTTTACAACTGCAGACTCTCCACACACAAAAAGATAGGGCAGTTCCATCTTTTTATGTATGGAGACTCCGCAGTCGTAAAGATACTTCTCATAAATCACCTTTGTGAATAGCAAACAATCCTAAACTTACACAAAATGCTAATTTACTTTAGTGAATCAAGACCTGCGTTTAATGTGTAAAATAAAGGCAAAATGATTGTCTCAAGGGCCTTCACTGCTTGAAGAAGGGTGCCTCATTAGGAAAAACAAAGAGGGCTCCGTTTAAAAAGAACCATTTCTAACATCAAAGTAATTTATTGACTGAATAAAAACGAAACCTGCTCTTGTGTAAGTTATACCCTATTCAGGAACTGGAGTAAGTCAGTGTTATAATAGTGCTTGACTTACTTAAGTGTGGGCAACTTCAGTATTCTTACATTTCCCTTTGCGTGTACCCAAGAAGTGGTTATGGAAATCGTATTTAAATGTGATACATACCTTCTTGAATGTATCATTTTTAATATTTGCATGCACATTAAATGCATTTCCCACACATAACTGCACACTTTTGGTAAGGTCTAGACATAACTTCTGCATTAAACAGTAGTGGTTTGAGGGCCGCGGAAGGGGCAGGGTGGGGAGGTGCAGGAGGTGGGAAGGCGGGAGGGAATAAACATTGAATTTAATTTAATTTCTTTTTTTTTAAAACACCTACCTCTTCCGCCACTGCTCTGTACCTCAACGCTCCTCTGCCTTTGCAGGCTCAGGCTCCCAGCCTGCCGTGTGCCAATCCTGATGCTGCTCAGAGCACCCCGGGCACTCCCAAGCAGACTGAGAGCCTACATCGCATGTGTGTGTGCCCAGCCCAAGGCGGCTGGCCAAACGCACATGCACCTCAGTGGACATCACCCCCGTGGCCCCGCAACTTTTAAAGAAAACAATAATAAACATAGTTTATTATCATTTTCTTTAAAAGGTTTTGAAGCTGCCGCTGCTAGGGGTGGGGGGGGGCGCGACGCTCCTCTTCCCAAACGGAGGAGCCGCCACTGGCATTAAATGTGGGAAGTCGCAGCAGTAATCCAAATTTCACATTGGGTGTGAAGGAAGAAAGGACACATGAAAAATATTTTTAAGTGAGAGAAGAAAGAGGTCCTAAAATATTTTTAACTATGTGTATGTTTCTTAATCCTATTTAATGCAGGTTGACCAAATACTCAAATGTATAAATATGGAAACTGCAAGTGTTTTTTAGAGAATTCCACAAATCCAAGCCTACTTACGTCGTCTGGGGCCAGAGGCCATGCACGGTGCCAAGATTCAACCCTGTACGGGGCCGAATGATTGGCATATAACAAAACTTAATTTGTGCTTAAGGAGACTATTTTGAATAAATGTTATGAGCTCAATCTTGCGGTGCTTGCAGTTGTAGTTTATTCCCTACCCCTAAGGATAGACAAATGTTCAACATTTAATTGTGAAACCCTTGAGTGTACATATCTAAATACCTGTTCACTTGCTCGACATGTCCTGGAAGTAGATATTCCTGACAGAAATGATAACAATGAACTATATTTATCTGAGATGCTGTTGGGGGAAAACTCAGCAGCTGATTTGATTAAAGCAAGTCCGGAAGGTTATAAGGTTTTGCACTGTAACCAACAGCATCAAAGAGTCGATGTAGAGTGGCAGTGATATAGTAACATGATTTGAAAACGTCACAACAATCAACACTTCCCTAGAATTAATGGATAATCTACATTTTCATAGAGGCATGCATGTTTTTTCAAATTTGATTCTTATTAACTATTGACCCCAATGCAAAAATAAACTTTAACGGGGAGACAGTGTAATTGATGAGTGCAAGTCTTTCTGCTTTCTAGCAGTCGGTGATTTGAATTTATTGGCAAAATGTCCAAAAGAGGGTTCTAAGGTTGCGCAATACTTAGAGATTTTACCCTTGCACAACCTTTAACATAATATGACATCCATGAGCACAAAGCAGACACACAAAAGGAAACAGAAGTTTGCTCGCAGTGAAACGTATCGGCAAAAGTGCAGTTATCCATGTAACCGTCAAAAGTGCAATTATCCATGTAACAGGTGGGATGTCATGCAAAGCGCCTGCGAAATAAAGAGAAACAGTAGCTTAGAAACCATATAGAAAACATGGAGCCTTGTTGTTTTTCAGTAGTTGGCTGGTGCACTCGAGGAGGGCTAAACACCAGAAAAGTATGTATGCCTTTCACTAATAAAATCAAGCAAATTTTAAAAGGCAAGCCCACGAACCAACCAAACTGATGGGCATAACATGGGTGTGGTTACAAGCCCATAGAGAGATTATAACAGGGACAGAGCGCTTTGCACGCCCGACCCTAAAAATAGACAAGCGTCCGCAGCCAGCATACTACCAAGCTAGAGGTGCGCATAATTTCTAGCACATGAAGCATCTGGTAGGCAGGGTTACTGACACGAAAACCATGTGATAGGCAGGATTACTGGCACAAGAAGCATCTGATATTGAGGATTATTGCCACACGACTCGCTTGATGGGCAGAATTGCTGGCATACAAAGCACCTGATGGGCAGGATCATTGGTACAAGATTCACTCGATGGGTAGATTTAGTGGCATACAAAACAACTGATGGGTAAGATTACTGGCACAAGAAGCATCTGGTGTGGAGGATTATTCAAATCCGATTTCCCCGATGGGCAGAATTACAGCCACAATAAGAATCTGATGGGGAGAATTATTGGTACAAAAGTCACTTGATGGGCAGAATTACGAGCAGACGAAGGATCTGATGGGGAGGATTACTGGTAGAAGGAGCATCTGATGGGGAGGATTATTGCCACAACATTCACTTGATTCAATTAGCGGCACAAGAAGCATCTAATGGGCAGGATTTGCGCCAGTAGCATCTGATGGGAAGGGGTACTGGCACAATATTCACTTCTGGGCAAAAATACAGTCACAGGGAAACATCTGATGGGCATGAATATTAGTCCAAGAAGTGACTGATGCACATAATTACTGGCACAAGAAGCATCAGATGGGCAATATTATTGGCACAATAAACATCTGAAGGACAGGATTATTGGCACCGGAAGCATTTAATGGGCAGGGTTACTTGCGCAGAAAATATCCAATGAGTAGGATTACTGACACATGAAGCAATTGATGTGACAGGATCACTTGCACAAAATGGATATAACAAAGTCGGATTGGGCGAGGAGAGGGAAGTGGGCAAAGAAAAATGCAGTGCTTAATTTGTGCTTGTTGTTTTCGGTGCGGAGCACTGGGACTTCTTTTTGAGGGCCCCCACTTATTTTTCTGCCACAACCATTTACTGCAAGCAAAATACACATATTTGAAAGGTGGGGGAAGAGAAAAACAAAAAAGCGTCTCAAAGGGAGAAAGCAGAAAGCTGCAAGAGTGAGCTGAGGGGGCAGGGAGAGGCTGTAAATGGACTGAAGAGGCCCGAGATGGCTTCAGGATTACGCTGCCTCAGCGCTCCGTGTTCACACATTTAGGGGGTTATTACAACTTTGGAGGAAGTGGTAATCCGTCCCAAAAGTGACGGTAAAGTGACGGATATACCACCAGCCGTATTACGAGTCCATTATATCCTATGGAACTCGTAATACGGCTGGTGGTATATCCGTCACTTTTGGGACGGATTACCACCTCCTCCGAAGTTGTAATAACCCCCTTAATTTTAGCACGGCCCTTTGTTTAAGAGGAGGGCTTTGAGCACTGGTACGTTTTTATTGACAAATTAAGCACTGAAAAAATGTAGGGACACTGAGGAAGATAATGAAGATTAATAGAGAAAATTAGCAGGTACGGGTGGCTTGAAATAATAATAAAAAAAGAAATAAAAGTTAGTTAGGGCCAATCATTAGATGTCCCTCTAAATCTAGGCAGCTTGGGTGTGGGCCTAGCTCACCCGTGCCCAAGGCCCGCCCTGCACTGCGGTAAACAGTGCTGGCCAGTGTGAGTGTGCCCCCCTAAGCTTGGCATGGGCCTCCCACCTAAGCGGTGTGAGAGAAGCACTAAACGGAGCCAACCACATTTTCCTAGAGCGTTTCCTCAGATGCTATCACACAATTATATCATGAGCCCCACAACAGGAGTTTATGCAATCTTTTACACTAATAATTTGTTGAGGCAAGTTTAAGTATTTTGATTGAGTCCCTCGTTAAAAGAGGACACGCTGGTGTATGATCTGTGGAACTACTGAATTTACTTCAGCCTCTTAAACATTCAACTTTGTCTTTCCTTTTTTACAAAATTCATTAGGAAGCAAACCCGTTTGCCGCCTGAAAAAAACGTAAGAATGCCGCCACCATTAATTAAAGCTTCCACTGGCAGGTGAAAGATGGGTCAGTGCCAAGCAAAATGCCCTTCTACTTGAAACAATAACACTTAGCGCATTTTTTCCAGAAAGCTTATTTATCCAAGTCTTCAGTTTTCTTTGGTTACAATATGGACAGAAATCTGCTATCCACTTCACTCCACAATGGCGACCTAGGACAACACAATGTGGTCTTTGTGCCCCGCTTCAGACATGTGTTGCATGCTGACGGGATGATGGTAGATGAGCGGTTCCTGCACACAAAAAGCCAGTATTGAGACAACAACATATGTCAACCTGAAGTCAGAACTGAGGGGTTCACAATACTGGAAAAAATGAAAAGTAAAACAGTTTCACATAAGCGAGCCGACAGCCGCCATGAGCACAGAGCAGACACACATAAGGAAACGGAAGTTTGCTTGCAGTAAAATGTGTCGGCAAAAGTGCAATGTTGCCGGCAAAAGTGCAAATATCCATGTAACAGGGTTGATGTCATGCAAAGCGCTCGACTACTGCCCAGTGAGATCGCGCTGCCTACGAAATGAAGAGAAAAAGTAGTCCAGAAACCATACGGAAATCATGGAGCCTCGTATGTTTTCAGTAGTTGACCGGTGAGCTCAAGGAGGGCTCAACACCAGAAAAGGCATGACATATGCATGCCTTTCACTAATGAAATCAAGTGAATTTTAAAAGGCAAGCCCACGAACCAACCAAACTGATGGGTGTGGTTACAAGCCCAAAGAGAGATTACAACAGGGACAGAATGCTTTGCCCACTCAACCCTAAAAAAAACTAATCTAGCATACATTTAAATTTGGTGATGCATGAATACATACGCTCTGTTCAGGCTATTGATTAATTGCAAGAATTGCAGATCTTCCCTTTCACTGATAGCATAATAATCTTTATTCCAGATTTTTCATTATGTGGTGCACAGATCCCCTCAGATATTTTGGTGCATTGTGACCCACAAGTGGTGATGCAAGATAACTATGGGGGTAACGCTCATCAGGGTTACAGAACAGATTGCTTACTGGATAGCCATCCCACTCTACTTGGCTGGGCAAATAGGCCTTATGAAAATGATCATATTAACTAAACCTGTTTATCGATTTGAAAACAACTTTCAACAAGACTTTGTTTGTCACACTTCAAATGTAACTGAGATGGCTGGCGTGGCTAAGCGATCAAGCAAGGATTCATTGGGACACACTTACACTGCTATTCAGCAAGGGGGGTTGAAATTGCAGGACCCTGAACTTTATTATTTATGTGCTCATGCGCATTTTGTTCATTATTGGCATCTCCTCTCCCCATATATGGCACATGTTTCAATCAAGCAGGATAGTGTGGCTCCCGCTGCCCCCTGTTAATTCTATGATTGGTATACCAGTCACTTGTTTCTGTAACAAAAAAAATCATGGCTGCATGTACTGTTAAGGTCTGACAGGCACTGTTTACATAGGTATGGTGCTTATTAATCCCCTTATGTACCACTTTATTATCACCAGAAATTCCCTCAATGCATGAAATTAAGATATTTTTGTAATTCCAAAAGTCTGGTATCCTCAAGTAGGGGAATATCTATACTAACACTTTAAACAGACAATAGGAATTCAGGGGACCGGCACACAGCACCCCATTAGACATTCTGGTACTACTGCCTGAGGAACACAAGTAGGCTGGGTACTTCTGACTTCCGGGAGGAACCTGTCACTCTTCCGGTACAAGATAGAGTGCTGAATGCAATGAGCACTAAACACCTGGGTGCAGATTTATCATAGTGTTGCGTTGCGTTGCTCTTGCGTCATGCAAGGTAACAAAAGGGCACAGAACTCTGAAGTCAGATTTACCAAGCAACACAAAGTCAGTTTGTGTGATCCTGTAGTTCTTGGTAAATCTGGAGTAACAGAAGGCAGCACAAGTTGCTGCCTTGCGTTAGCTGGCTTTGGGAAGGCATTCCATGGGTGGAGCATGGGTGTTCTCATGCATCCACCCATGGATTTTAGTGCATTCCCAAATTCACCATGAGTGGTACACCTGAGGATTTAAAAAAAAGCTGTGCCTTCCCAGGGGAGGTGTAACGAGGAGAAATATTTTTTTCTCCTCATGTTCTCCTCTTTCTATGTGCGCTGCATTCTGCATATAGGTTATGGTCATAAACAGTTTTGTCAATTGGGCCAGCTTCTCCTATCTTTGAGTCTACTTTGTACATTTGAGATGTGCAATCAAATCTAGTGGACATTCCATGATCATAGTCCTTGTTTCTGGTGCATGGTTTACATTCTGACACTTTCAAGCATCATTTGTGTATAAACATGGGATTCTGATAGTCACTCCAATGTTCACCAAAAACTATGAAGTCCACTTATTTTGTGGTGTTGGGTTGTGGGATTTGTTTCCATTTATCAGCATAGGTTATAGTCTTCAAGAGCATTTGGAGATGCAGATTTGGGCCCTCATTAGCAATAGCCTGGCTGGGGATGGATAAGTATCTCACCTTTTACAATCCAATTCCCCAGAGATTGATGTGTAAATGGTGTGTGATCATTACTGGTTATTACAAGTTGCGCCTTTTAAAAGATGTGCACATATAACAATGTTTCCAGGGCATCACTTCACCTGAGAAAAATGTGGGGATGAGAGTAATTACAGTGAATCATATGTTTATGGGAAAATCTGAAAAAAACAGACCACTCTTAATGAAGGCCTTTGCATTTTGTTGGTGATAAAATAGGAAAAAACAACATTTTCAAGTAAGGCATTTATGTTTGTCTCCTTCGACTTACTTATAAAACTTGCATTATTGGCACCATAACGGATTCAGAGACTTCAAAGGAACACCATCAAACATAAAAAGCTCTGGGGGAAGGTGGCAGAGTTTAAAGACAAACTTTCACGGGCTCATGTAATACACATATTGAGTCAACATCCTGTTAGAATACATGTTGTATGGAATTCCCTGGCTGATCAAGCTACCGGATCTGCAGTTATTACTGCAACAGTAGCTGCAATTACTCTTTCTCATGTGAGGGTGGATGAAAAAATATTGGCTGTAGTGAAAGCAGCTTTAGCTGATGACAACCATTTACCCAAAGCATATCCAGCCACTTGAGTGTCCAAAACATTGCTTATTTAACTTTTCCAGAGTTGGATAATTATGTAATCCCCAACCAAGACTGTAGGCTAGAACTAATTCAAACAGCTCATGAGGGTGTTGCCTCTACCATGCTGGTGTGGCGGCTATTATTTTATTACTACAAAAATGCTACTGGTGGCATGGTCTGTACAAACAGACAAAGCAGTATGTCCTTAGCTGGGACATCGGGCGGGAAATTTAAAGCTCCACTGTTAAATACCCACTGCAGACACCCCTCATATCGTCCAACATGCCTATGTTGTGTGCATACCTAGACAATTGTGGTCCTTTCAACTCAGATGGTGCCTACAAATACATTCTACTTGCAGTAGATTTTGCTCCAGATTCCTCTGGGTGTTGCCACACACCGGCTGACACTCGCACTGTTATTAAAGATTTGGAAGTCTTTATTGGGACATATACATTTGCTGCATTCCACTTGTATCAGAGCCCTTCTTTTGCCTCACAGGCGTGCAGGGATACCATGGGAACATATGGTGTAGAGGTGCATCATTCTTCCCCCATCATCCAGAGGGAAATTTGATAGTGGAAAGGAAAACAAGAGACTTAAAGCAATCCTTAACAGCTAGTGTATAGATTCAGGTCGTAGTCGGATCCACCACCTATATGAGGTCCAGAGAGGATTAAATAATCTGCATAGAAATCCTTTTGGTGGCCATACCCCACATGAAGTCCTGTTCGACATTCCAGTGTTTGTCCCGCTCTTGATGGTCCTGGTGCAGTGGTGGCAGAAGCTCCCTTTGAAATAAATGAACATCTCACTGTTTTACAAGAATTACAACATTTCTGAGATTAATGTTTTACTACACAAGCCGCCACTTTGGGAATGAGGGATTCACCAACATCTACTGGCTGGATTCCAAAATTTGGAGATCTGGTTTATGAAAAGATTGCTGTGAAAATGGAGTTCGGCCCATCACACCGTGCACCAGTGCCAGTTCTTATAATCCAAGGTTCCAGAACTGTGATTATACCACTGCTTGCTGGCTGTAAAGACAAATGCTTTGTCTCCAGTTCCCTAACCTCCCTCACAGCCTTACAGGAGTTACCTCTTCAAGCATTAAACAACACTGAAATTGTTTCCTCTTGGCTGGGGAAGGCTGACAATGAACTTTTGTTGCTTCCAATTGCCGCTACCAGAAATGTACCAGATGTAAGTTTATCGTCCTTTATTGCATATCAAAGCAACTGAAATTGTTCATGATAATCCGCCATTAGATGTGTCTGCCAGTTCTCTTTCACCTGCAGTGGCTCCTGTTTTCACACAGAGTGCTTCTGGATATTTTGTTGACATTGATGATTTTTCTTCCATCTCATCAACGCCATCCATGAATGGTATAAATACATTTTTCAACTGGTTGAAACACACATATCTGATCCGTTTATGGTCCTATTTGTGAATTATACTGACTTTGCTTGCTTTCTTCCTGTGGATTGGATTTGTGATTGTTTTCTTTCTGCTCAAACTTGGGCATTATCTTCCTGAACGCTCTGCTGTTGAACTGGTAGATAAGGTATTGGCGCCTCACTTGTCTTTCCTCAAAGTGCGAAGAGACCCTTGTGAACAATTCCGCTGTTCCAGCTCCCAATGGGATTGTTTGGGACAAAGTTTCATATGACATATTTTACCCTACTGAAACTATTTAGCTATTTAAGTTCCATATGTTTTGAAGTTTCTATGAATATTATAATTACACCTGGTGTTGTGTCTGATGGCTGGGATGTAAAAACGGTTGATTCAATGCTCTCTGAGCTCAAATATTATACTGTCCTTGAAAGGGAAGATATGTACATAAACTCAGCTAATTAAGGTTGAATGCTGTGTTACCATTTTCTATGGACAACATTTCCTACATAGAGCTAGTACCACACGCACAGTTTTTAATTACACTCAATGGGAACATTGTCCAACTTTACCAGCGGGGTTTCAAAACATATATAGACAAATTCATGTATTTTTCTGAGCATGATTCTACTGATCCTGTGTCATAACATTTCAAATTACAGGCAACAGATGCAAGAAAAACCTTGTTGATCAATACTAAATTAATTTATTCAAATTCATTTGTTTCCCAAATAGCTATAAGGGGTTATGATTATTGGGAAGAAACGTCATTTAAAATCAGTTTGGGGAACAAAAGATTGGCAAGTGCAGTGGGTGGATGCCTTGTTTAAAAGCATGTCTATTCCATCACAGATGAGTTTCGGGAACAATATCAAACCACTTGCCTAGGTTTAGCAAAAGTTAAGGAAATGAATGGGCCCAGTATTCCCTCAATTGCAAAATTTGATGATTGACAACATATACTGCGTTATAAAGAAGATCAGCTTATTGGTTTGGTTACAAATGATACATTTAATTCCACACTTTCACGTCCCAACGGGTGGTTATTGAGGCCAGTGGAAAACAAATGGTTGTCATGCATGTTTTATAAACTCTGCACAGGGTTTTAAAGCATGCAGACTGGACTCTTGTTATATTCCTACACTACATACAGGTATAGTTACTAAATACAGTGTGGGCAAGTTATGTAAACAATGGTGGCAACATTCCACTTTGACAGCTGTTAAAGATCTCTCTCTCCTCTCAGAGGACATGAATTTGCAGGATTTATTGATAGGAAAACATGCTCAGAAATTTTCTTGTATGCACTATACAACAAAATATGGAAGCTTTCACAAATTGGAGCTACTGCAAGTTTAAGGTAAATAGGCAAACTTTGAGAAAGCATTAACCACTGTTGATAATGGTATGAGTACATTGTCCACTCGCATTTACATGTTAAACAACATTGTGTCATCTGCAGTGGACATCATACAAAATGACATGTCATTATTACAACATGGACAGAGTCAGCTTAGGTCTATCATGCAGTTTAGTTGGATTTTAAAGTTTCAGAAATTGAACCTCATGCCGTGGAAGAATGTGAACTCAAAAGATTTATTTTCACCATTCTAGCCTGACTTATAAACAACAGGTAATGGTGAAGAATGATACAACATATACCATGCTTTACATAGAAAAGTAAAGAAAGTTGCCTTTTGCAGTGGCCTAAACACCATTATCAGTGTGATTAGTACATAAAGTAATATCCTTGCCAATATCAACCTTTCAATCCAGTTTGTGTTTGAAACACTTTCCGGTGGGCAGGTTTAAATGTTTAGAGTAGAGTTTTATTTACGAGTGATGGGAACTGCCTTTCGATTACAGGTGTATGAGTGGGGAAAAATAAATGTTTTAGCTGTAGTGATTGTGAAACTACTATGAGCCATTCAATGATTTGTAAACAGATAGCATTGCTCGAACTTTGTGATGCGTCGGCGGCTAATCTAGCCTGCTACTTGAAGGGTATTCCCGTCCCTTTGATTTGCCCAGTATTTCAGTTACTTTCAAATGAAAGGTACTTGATACTGAGTGATACTGAGTGATCACGATTGTTGTGGGATGAGAGCAGGTGCCCATGTGTGATTTCTGTTTCTCACGTAGTGACCTGCTGTGTAAATGTGTTATTCCCCCCAGGCATGAGATTAGAGTAGTGAATATGTGGCCTTCTACTGCTTCTTTTAATGTCAACTTCGACCGACTAAGCAGGCTGAAAGCGTTATTGTTTCAAAAACATGTGGTGCTCACATTTGTCCATGAAACCTATGACCTACAAGTAGTGAGGTCATCAGTGGAGATGCATTCCCTGCTAAATGGCAACTTTCCAAGGCACTTTGGTGAACTTGTGAATCGCATTTTCAATGCTTCAAACACTGCAGGGTTTAAATTTTTTATGGCAACAGAGCCTGGTTTTGTAAGTACGTTCCCGACTGTCTTTGGAGTAATTCCATCAGCCATCCACTTGTTATTTTTGAATGTTTTTGGAGCCGTACGACTCGTACTGGTGTTAAATGACTGTATCCTGCTACGGTTCTTTTTGCTCCGCAATGGATGTCCTGTCTCAAAGCCAAAGGGTGATGGAGCTGTCATTCGCCAGTTGTGTCGTGATCGCATGAGGCAGCACTTTGGAGTACTGCTGCTGAAGGAACTAAACAAAGACTGGTCAGTATTATTTCAGCCATTATTCTGCTGTGTGCAACCTGTGTTACTCTGCTTGTGGTGCCCTTTCAGGAGTGCACTGGAAGTCTGTTTTGCCAAGTGACAGGTACTTCCTGTGGACACAAATCTGCTGATGTTCCTGTTGAGGGTTAATTCCTGGAGTTGTCCTATGAGAATACAGTTGCTTTGTGATGCCTTCCAGGAGCCATCTTACAGGAACATGGATGCTACGGCTCCAGAAAACCTTCTTATGGGCAGCTGAGGCCTTGGATCATGTTTGTTCCTTTGACCTTCTCTCTTGGACTCTATCTCAGCTAATATGTTTAATGACCTTGTGTTGAACTCTGATCACTTATAGTTTGGTCTACTTTTAAATTCTGATATTTTAATTGGCTTCCTTTTGATCAGCATGCCCTGGTTGCCGGTGTGGACATTATAAGGCCTTTTAGATTTTTTTTATTACTTTCTTTTTAGATGGGTTATAGAATCTATACTCTGGTCCTGGCAAGGGGAGGTTGTCGTGAGGACACTTTTAGGACCTGGTTTCCTCACCCTTGTTTTAGCTTATTTTTACAGTTCATGTTTCATTGATGTTTTTTTCCTATTAGCAAGGCTGCTTTTTAGTGATGGCTTTTACACAGTTTGCTTTTATTCTAGGAAAGTAATGAGCAGCATTGTTTGTTTAGTTTAGCCTTTGCATGACATAGATAGATAGATAGATAGATAGATAGATAGATAGATAGATAGATAGATAGATAGATAGATAGATAGATAGATAGATAGATACACAATATGCTAACTAGTGTTGCCAGTCCAGGAGACAGCTTCTGTCACCAAGACACAGCATTACATCAGACCTGTATTCCCAATGTGGTATGGTTTATTATATAAACCGTGCACTGACTCAAGGAGGGTAGAGGGTATTCCAGTCACAATGATCCTGTGACGCATGCTGTATGACATGCAGATCGGCTGGAGTATATCTGTCAGCTCCCTGAGAGGATTGCCATTTACACAACTGGCTGATTCCTGATATTTTGCCCAGGTCTGGGGCTAATCCCTTAGTACAGGTCAGGCAGAGGGTTGCAACCACTATGTTCCAAGATGTAGACATAGAGTTAGGTAGAAGCCTCTGGAACATTGAGAACCATATATGGCATGATTGGACGGTTTATCTTCTATACCCTGATTGTAAAGCTTATTACCTTGCTTTGTTTCATCCGCCTAATTATCACAGCTTGCTCTTGATATAGTAGATTGTGATTGTTTCAAAAAATGTATTTAAAACATATCTCTCATCTTTCTGTATCACTTTGGCATGTGTGGGTAACTGAGCCAAATGGATATGATTTGTTTCCACTGCTTCCCTGGGAAGTTCAAGTGTCATGCAATAATCACCTTTTATCCTGATGGGTTTTACTCTGGTGAGTTTAGAGGTTTGGGTGAGGCACTGAGCTAGCCGGCTAGTCAGGACTTAGACCGGCAAGTATTAAAGGTGTGAATTGTACTCAGTCTCCCACACTCTGCAGTTCTGCCTTCCAAAATTTGCAGTAGGAACTGCATAACAGTGGAGACGTTACAGTGCTGGTGCTACTTCAAGGCAACAGGTAGGTTGTCACCAGGTAAGAATGCCAACTAAGTTCCTCATGGAATTATTGCCTTTATTGAAACACTATTTTACGGTAATACTGCTACCCATACTTTGTGCATTCAAAACACATTTTCCTTTATAAACAGACAGATTTTCATAGTTCTAGACATCAACTGAAGAGCACTGTAGATCACTGCGTAAACACCAACCAGTAGCACTCTTTAAGATTTGAGTTGGTGCCTTCCAGCCAGCTGCAGTCCACTTTAATAATTTATATTTCTGCTCACTAGGTAAAATAAAAAAAAACAGTAAACGTCAAGCCATTGGCATTAGGTATCCAATATTGATCAACTGTGCTGTTTAGAATCATTTGTTCATATGTGAAACAATATTATAAATAAAGCCCCCCTATTAGTTTTGACTAGTTTGATTTTTAAACACTCTGACACTCATTCTGATTGTGTTGCAATAGGTGCTAGTTTCTATTTGCTGGGTGTAGTAAGGTTCTTCTAGTGTTAGTTGCGACCATGGAAATGAAGCATAAAATGCGGATTCAGAATTTAATGCACCACAACCTACATGTATAGTCTCTTTTCTCAACTTTTTTCTCCTGATAAAAGCTTCCAGATTTTACCTGTGACCTTTGAGGAGAAAGCGTTGGTGGTGCAATAATATCACACAACTCCAAACTGCACTCCCTGCATAAACTCCTGTTCGTGAAGAGATCACAGTTTAGCCCACTAGTCAGCATTAGTGAGTATTAACTTAATAAAAAGTAATTAAAACATGAATACTTGTTTCTAGGCAAATTTACATTTAGTTTGTGAATGCACTTGGTGTAAACTGAAAATTTCCATAGTGCTTTCAGCTTTATTTTTTAAATAAAATGTAACAGCTTATCTTTTTATAAAATGGCATTCATTTTTCCTACAATGTAGATATTTGTTTTATAAAAAGTAACATTTATTTAAACATTTTGTGTAGTAACTGTTACTTTAAAACAAAGCATTTCTGAAAGTTCTTTAAAGAAGTAGGAATTTGTTTCAAATAGTCATTTGCACATATTTATGTGACTTACTAAAAAGGATCATTGGGTAGCACCAAAGTAATGGAGTTAACATAATTTTGTGGATGTGGAAACCTACCTTGTGTCAATGAGATACAAGGTAGCCGTTCCCGTGCAGAAAATAACAATATGGCCATAATGCCATATTCATCCCCCTGTGCTAAATTCAAGCACGGGGGAAGGGGGCCTTAAATAATGTAGCTAAAGTTGCTTAGAACCATAATGTAATGCCTGGATATGGACAGGCGTTAGGGGACCTGTGGGCATGTTTACACCAGGCACCAGGGACACCCCCACCCACCCCAACCCACACCGGAGGGACACCACAGGATGGGGGACCCATCCCAGGTAGGTCCCGATAAGTATTTTTCTTTTTTTTTCCCAACCTGGGCCCCCTGCATGGCACTGGCCCCAACCACGGGACTTTTGTACTCTGGGCATGGCCATTGGGGTGGTGGGCATGACTCCTGTCTTTACTAAGACAGGAGCCATGTCCATGGGGGTTGTGCACCAGGAAATGGTGTTACTCTGCATAGAGGCATTTTTTTTCCTCTAAACAGTGTAGCATCATAAATCGGCGCACAACCTCCAGTTCCCCCTATGCCTTCCTCACTGGGTTCTAATCGGGCATTACCGCCGCCTAGCACCATTCCATAAATATGGCACCTGGCTGGCGTCCAGGAATGGCGCTAGCCGGCGATATACTTTTACATGCAAAACTGAGCTAACGCTGTTTTGCGTGTAAAAGTTTAAATATGAGCCTAAGTTTTTGGGGAGACCCAATGTTACCACTTCACACTATGTACAACAAATCAACATATGTATAAATATATACACACATCTACATAGAGGAATGAGCTTTTGCTCACCTTCCTTCAGCCATTGGCATTTCAGCTCACGTTATTTTGTGGGTATTCACATATATTTTACTATTGGTGACTAATATAACAGTAGTTCTCTTTCAGTGTGTTTATTTCATAAATTTAACCCAAGGAAATCAAGCTTGCACCAGGGGAAGAGATGCACCACTGAAGTGGAACTGGGCTACAATGGCGATGTTTTATGCAGAGCTAGTGTAGCAAGGGACACGGCATAACCACAATGGGCATTGTATGACTCTTACCATTTACTTCCATCGAAAACCTTAGGTGAGAGTTTTATAAGAGATATACAATGTTTCAGCATGCATCCCGCCCCATAGTGACCTACAACACGTTTAATTGTTTGCTGATCTGTATTAGTAGTCCCTTCAAACTGAGTCAGAACATTGTGGGCTGGAAGCAACAATGGAGGAAGTTAAGGGAGAGGGCAAGTAGAGGCTGTTAGCTTTGCCATAGTGAATTAAAAATTCATAATAGCACTTTTGCTTTTCGCATTTGGCCACACCTTTAGCAGGTGAATAATAAATGCATGGATGTAACGTAAAAAAACGTGCTCAACTGAGGAACAGATGGGTGTGGACTGCAAAACTGCTGTCATAAGACTATCATGCAGGTATATGCAGAGTGACACATTTGCTAATGAGAAGCTGTGACCATCGGAAAAGCAAACAATCAAAGCAACAACTACTCCTCTCAATGGAAAGAGAAAAACATAAGCGAAAAACCATTTTGGAAAAATGTGCTGGAAATTTTTGCTTGTCAAATTTGCAGTGACAATCAGACTTGGCATATTATATAGAAATGCCACAGTGGCATAACACAAAATTATGGGGCCTTTCTGCAGAAGGTGGTGTGGAGCCATGGAACCTCCCTTATGGACTGATATTCATTGGTCTTTTACCCCTGAAGCGCTGAGGACCCCCATAAATGGTTGCATCTCCCCCCACGCCACAGGGGCTGCAGGGATCTGCATTATGCACCTGTCATGCACGTGCACTGGACCTCTGTCTGCTAGCAATATTTATTTAACAGTTTTTGCTCATGGAATCAGAATAGCTTTCCCAGTGGTATAACTGCTTCCAATCAATGACATAGCTTAAAGACTGATGGGGCCCCTCCAAAACAAAAAACCCTGGGCCCACCCACTCCCCACTGCAAGGGATGTGGGAGCCTCCATTATGCTGCTGTTGAGCAGTTCAAATCTGTAGCAGAGCGTTATCAAATCCAAGCTAAAATGTATACTTACATGTGTGTGTTTGATTCCAATGATCACACTGTTCCTTAGAATTATGGCATGGTGATCTTGTATATGTTGTATAGCATACGCACGTCTTTGACATGTCTCTTATTCTGTTCAGTAACGGAAGAGGGCCCGATTCATAAACTGTATTTTGTAATACATAAAGTGGTGCTAAATTAGCTCTACTTATTTCAAACTGCAACTCATAAACCTATCCTTTTAAATCGCCACCTTCATCATTCCATTCTTTTCAATGGGAATATCCTTACACATGTAAGAGTACTACTTAGTAATAAGTGTGGGAGGGACCGGGGAAGTAGTTGGAAATAGGGGATAAAGAGCATTAAGGAGAGTTTTAGGGCAGGCTACGGGAGGGATTTATTGAGGGACAGCCATCCACGCATAAAAGAGCAAGCTCGTTGCTATTCACAAACTGCTCTTCTAGAGTTACTAAAGTCTGAATTAAATATTTAATTTAAGGAAATAAATTAAATTGAAAATTATTTTTAAAGATTTATTTAAAAAATCAAGCTTAAGTAAAATGTTTGTATGATATTCATTTGTATTTATTTATGTATATTTTTAACATTAATTTATTTATAGTTTTAAATTGGTGTAATAAATAATGTATTTTAATATTAATGGCTATGGGGTTCTAGCATAAATCCCTGCTTCTATTATTTGCAAAGGGAGGGTGTTTACATTACCAGTGGTTGGTCATGTGTGGTGCTGGACTTACTCTCGTTCTAAGCTCGAGGACATTTAATAAAAGTTTTTGGTCCGTTTTGGCTGTAATAATGTAGCGAATTAGGCTCCACTCCTTTTTACACTTCTTAGGAAAGTTTAACTCTGAAATGTGAAAAGCAAAGCCAAACATTGTAAATTTACTACAAAATGTAAGAGTTAACTTACTCGCTTTTAATTGAATTAAAACTGAATACAAGAGACCCAGAAGTGTTTGAAATGTGTACACTGTAACAAAAGAATACAGGGCAATTTTGTTGTACAGGCCATCAAATCATCTTTAACTTAACACAACTTGTGACAGTAAAAACTGCATCTGCTTACTTAAGTGCCCATGTGGACTGTTGTATGTAGGCAAAAACTGAATGGAAATAAAGATAAGACTTTCAGAACATAGGAGCAACATCAGGAATCACAGTAACAATTACAGTAACAAGTCCAGAGTGGCTATACATTTTAAAGAGCTTCAGCATAACGTAACCCAATTACAATTACAGCTATTGTAGGTTGTAGATCAGACAGAAGACATGGACTTGAATAAGACATTACTCCAGAGAGAAATAAACTGGATAAAGTGCCTTGGCACTCTTCGACCTAAAGGAATGAATGATCAAATAAAAATGACCTGTTCCTTGTAACATGTAATAAAAAAAAAACGCAATACATTAAGCTGTACTTGTGTTGATTGCAATTCTAATTCTAATTCTAATTGTATTTATATAGCACTTACTACCCCTGGCAAAGTGTTTAAGTGCTTTTCTGTGAGCAGCACACTACTCTGGAGCCCAAATGATTAGTGATGAATTAGTATAGGTAAATATACGTTGTTAATTTGAGGGGTTGACATGTGAGCCTATTAGTTTGATTGAATCGGATAAAATAGAGGGCGGAAGAGGCTAGTTAGTGTTACTTGAAAGTTCATATCAGTTAAATGAGGTTTGGCATGAGTCAAAGGAGGGAAGAGTCTAGAAAGGGTTATTAGGGAGATCATTGAAGTAAAATGAGGTTTGGGATGAGCCAAGGAGAGATAAAGGAGGGAAGATCTAGCGAAGGTTATATGGGAGATCATAACAGTAGAATGAGGTTTGGGGTGAGTCAATGAGGTATAGAGGAGGGAAGAGTCAAGAAACGATCTTAGGGAGATAATAGTAATAGAATGAGGTTTGGGATGAGTGAGAGTGTGGACGTAGAGGATGTATTGAGAAAGGTATATGGTGTGACATAGAGTAGCGCATTGGCAGTAGTTGAAGGCATTTTTTTCTTTCTACAATAGGAATAAAGTAATAAATATATAGATACATAACTACATAGAAAGTGTATACATTAATAAGGAAAAAAAAGTGATATAAAATTGTATAAAGTTCCGTATGCTCAAGTATGGGTATTAGTTAGACATTCAGGCTTTCAGGTGTTGCTGTATGTAAAAGCTACTTTATTTGTGTTTTTATATATATGTTTTTATACATATGTTTTCCTCAATATTTCAGTAGTGAAGCACTTATAATTAAAATTGGTATGATCAAAATTTACATATTGTGATAGATAACTAAAATAAACAAATAAACAGAGAGCCATAAGCATCTAATCAAATAACATATGAAAACTATGAAGAGACCTATACACTTGTTAAGCATAAAGTTTTTATATATACACACACATATATATTCACTTAAAAAACTAAAGGTTACGGGGACGTAACAGTTAGGTTCTCAATTTACTTGCACAAAACCATAGAAATTCAGCAGTTATGGTTATCTCAAGTAACTATAACTTGCACCCCCACCATGCACAGTTTTCTCATCAGTAATTGTATTGCAAATGTTGCAGTGATAATATCAATTATGCCTTAAAAGGTGTCATCAATGATGTAATATGTGGGGTAATTAGCAGTTAATTACGAGGGTGCGAGTTATAGTGCAAGTTATAGTGCGAGTTATAGTTACAGTTATAGTTACCTTAGAGCGCGACCTAAAGAATATGTATAGATTTTTAAACTACAAGTAGTATATATATTTGTGCAAAAAAGGTGTGTGAGACAGAAGAAGATACAAGTTTCCAAACTCCCTCTGCTAATATGAGACACTCCGTAATTGGGACATTCGAATCGATCATGCATCGCATAGGTTTTTCTTCTTAAAATCCCACTGTAGAATGCATCTACTTTGTTGAGTAACTATCTATAATTCAGATCACCTCAGAAAAACTAGCGTCTATGGGCCCATGGGAAGTTTTGTTATATAATTTGTGGTATAGCACTTCAAAGTCCACAGAAAGTAGGAATCATGAAGGTACAGAATCATCAGCACGTCCGTACAAGTCACTTCACAAGAGAAGCTTATGAGGACAGGAAATGTGTTGTGGGTCCACTCAGAGGCTGCTAATGTCAATTACCATTACAACCCTTTATAGAGGGCCTGATTTAAAGTTTGGGGGAGCGGGTTACTCTGTCACAAACATGATAGATATCCTGTATTACATTTCCATTATAGCCTATGGAACTTATAATATGGCAGACGGGATATCTGTCACATTTGTGACAGAGAAACCCCTCTGTCAATCTCTAAATCAGGCCCAGAGTGTTTAATATTACTTTTCTCAGCATGGCAACTTATGTTGCTGCATAGGTTTCATAAAGAGACATTTTCTCCTTTAGCATGCAATGCACAATTTGCAGAAAAAAATGTTTCTCATGGCATATCTTGTTTGGATTATTTTGCAACCTCCATTTTTAGAGCACTGTTTAATGCCCAACCCTTTGAGAGAAACATATATGGCCTCACATGCACCATTTGGCATCAATTGTGAATTTAAAAAAGTTCTTGGGAGAACTCCTCCACCCTTTTCCTGGAAAAGATTATAGTGCACTAGGACAGTTTGCAAGGGTTATACCTTTGGAGAAATAACATCTAGAGTTAAGAATTAGAAACTGCACAGACCAAGCACCAAGGAGTTGTGAAGCACTTGCAGAGAACATCTTGATTGTAGTGTTGATAACCTCACAAGCCTGAGGCCTGTGTAGAAACCATAGACACACTGCAAATGCCCCAGCTGAGACCAGGTTACTGAACTAAGAGTGTGTGGGTTGGACAAGTTTGTGTGCAATATAAAACTGCCGAACAAAAAAAAAAGGTTTAGGTCCATGTACCATTGCCACTGTGCCCTTAAAAGAGGTCATATTTGTAGTGGAGGAAGAGTGGGTATTCCCATACAGATCTATGACATTTCTCTAATGGTTGACTGATGCACTTAGTGACTACCTCGTGACCTTGGACCAAGAGCCCTGGCTTCTAGTGCAGTGTGTGGCGCTTGGTGTAACGTGATATGGACTCAAAATTGAGGAACAAATATGGCAGTTTGTGGCTTGAATGTTGTAAATGCTGAGGATGTCTAGTCTGGAAAAAAACACACCTTAAAGTTCAAGCTTGCACAACTGACCAAAAACTATACTGTGTGCTCTTAAGTACAGTGCCAGTTGCTTGTTCCCACCAATGTAATCAGAGTGCTACATGAGTGCCAGATTACATGCTGAAGGTCTGGTATTTATTCATTATGAACAGTCCTGTCTATGTTGGGATTTGAACCTGGTTCCCCAGTTACAAAGTTGGCAGGCCACATGTCCCCCCCCCCACCTTTGGTTATCACGGGAAAAGCTCAGAAAAGAGGTAGAAAAATAGAGGGAGGTGATTCAAATATGGTTTATGCCCTTTCTTTAAACGTAATACTGTGACCAACACATTTTCACCTGCCTCTACTTTGTACACAAGAGGTGTCTTAAAAACAGCTTTTGCAGAGGGGTCAACCCATTCTTCTAACCCAAGGTCCCTTAAGGTGGAAGGATGCACCTTAACGCAGATTGGTAAGCACCCAGTAAACGATGTTCATGTCAATTAGTACATTCTGGATTGGTTCCACCACATTGGTCGGAAACAAGTCATTAAAAAGGTTTTTAAGTCACAGTCTTTGTCCTGATGATGACCCTGCAAAAATAACTTTGTATGATTGAAACATTGACTCAATAATAGTGTGCAGCTTTCATTTGATTTTGGAGTCTTTCACTCTGTTTCCGATTGTGTATGAAACACCATTGCATTCTTTGTCAGTTTACTGTTTATGTGCCTATATTGTATAGCACTAGTGCACTGTCCACTCACTTACCTCACTTTCACTGCACAGTTGCATGGACGGGTAGAGCCTTTTCATCCTAGAATGCTTCACTCAAAGTCAATTAGTTTTTTCTTTATGTGATTTTAAAGTTGAGCAATTGAATAAAACCATGTTTCTTCTAGGAAGACCAATAATTTTATGTTTTTTTAAACTTTTTTAAGAGGAAGTTGAGGTGCACACATTCCCCTTAAGGGACTAATGTTTTCTTTATTAATGTATTACCTAGGTCCCATGGTTACTGGGTAGCCACTTGTTCTTTGAATATAACCAAACTCGCCCCTAAGGACACCTAGTTCACAGCAGGGCTTTGAGCTAACATTAACAGCACTCAGAGGCAGTGTTCGTAGCGGAAGGAGGCAACTTTACAAAGGCTCACGCTTAAGTGCATGCTTTGTACAATCAGGTGATTACTGCGATCTAACTGTAACTCACAAGGAATGGGTAAACAGTATAACTGCTGAAATGTTTAAAAATATGGGAACAAACACCTCTGTTCAGATGACCCTGAGGGATTAGCTTTCTGCCTGCAAAGTAAACAGAGCAGGTACATCGCGCAGGCCAAACATTCGGGCCTGTGGCGGGAGGAGGACACAATCACCCATTCTGAGCCAATTAACTACTTAGGGAGCAGCTCTGAAGCCCCCCGCCCGGGGAGCATCTAGCACTAGACCCCAGCTGGCTGTAGGTAAAGCTCAAGGGCCTTGAGGCAGAGACTGGCACCAACGGTGCGCAATCACCACCATGCCTTGCCCTTCTGGTAAAATATGCCCCCATGAAAGCCTGAATGACACTTAAATGCTATCACCTTTTTTATTGCCTATCAGCTATTTTGCCCTGATATATTTTTGGTGTCTATCTTGAGAACAGGTTAATTTCGGTGTTTTAGGATTACAAAGATAAAGGTATTTGTAAGTATGATTTATAGGTCAACATTGTGGTGAAATATACACACGATGTGGCATGCCTCACACTAAGGTTTTATATTCAAGACCATCTAGATGATTGTATTTACTTGCAAAGATAAGAAGATAATGACAACTGTAGCTGATTAGATAAAGTTTCCATTATCAGTTAGTATGTTCCGCAGTTAGGGTAAAGTATATTAAGGTATTCATCAAGGTATGTACCGGGATTTAACTTATGAGATCAAGGGTTTTAACTTTTTTTCCTGTCAATCATTTGAGTGCACAGTTGCTTTTTGCACCAGTAGTTTACACATTGAGACATTTACATGCAGTGAGTATCATTACAAGATGGCTGCATCGCTCTATGGTGGCGAAAAATATACTCTCCACATCACACCATGCGTCTTTCAAATGCGAATTAAACTCCAACGTAATCTATGTGGTACACGTCTTAGCTGTCTGAAATGAAATGATTTAAAATTGTAGAGTGCTACAATGCCCAAAAACAACAAGGCGCTGAAAGCTAATCCTGATACTACACCTGCCCATTGCCCTCTCCAGGTTACTAAGAGAGAAGCCAGGTTTTTAAGGCCTTCCTAAAAGGAGCATGCAGCTTCATAGCGGTAATATGAAGGGGAAGGGATTTCCCGATCTTGGCAGGCACAACCGAAAAAGCTCTGCCTCCCCATCTCTTCCTGTGAACTTTGTGGGTTACTGCTAGATTGTGGGCTGCCGATCAGAGAAATCTACTGGGGGACTGCCTTTGGATTATGGTTTTGATTCCTCCTGGGCTAGCAATTACAGTGGTTTATGAACAATATACATGGATTGACCAGTGATCCGCTTCTGTACAGGAAGCCACTGAAGTTCATGCAATTCTTTTGGGACCTGCATATATTTTATGATATCTAATTTCAGCCTTGCTGTAGTATGTTGCACCAGTTGCATTTTGGCTAGAGGTGTCTTTTTAGCGTCCAAATAGAGTGCATTGCAATAGTCAATCCTGGATAAAATTACTGTTAAGGCCACCTGTTTCTGTGCAAGAGAAGGAATACATGGAAAGAACTTCTACAAGGTTCTGGTGATCCAAAAACAGGTTGCTACTGTGCAGTTGACCTAAAGATCAAAAGATAGGTCCCTGACCATGATAGCGCCTAGGTTTTTTACTGAGTTTGTAGGGGTGGGTAATGTCCCCAAACTGTCTGGCCACCAATTCTAGTCCCATACAGATGATTGACTCCCAAACATCAACACCTCAGCCTTCTTGCCATTCATCTTTAGGCAATTCTTGCCCATCCATGAGGCCACTGTCTTCATACAGTTGTTGAAGTTGGCTGCTGTGGCATCCGTGTCCTTTGAGATGAACACGATGATCTGTGTGTCTTCAGCATACAACACAGCCTGAAGCCCAAAGGAGCGATTAAGTCTAACCAAAGGAGAGTGTGTTTAAGTTGAATAGCATATGGCTCAGGGAAGATCCCTGAGGGACCCCCACTGCAAGGAGAAGGGGTCAGATTTAAATTCATTTATAATCACAATCTGGGATCTATCTGTAAGATATTAGGTGCACAATTTCAACGCTGCTTCTCCTATCCCTAAGGCATGCAAATGTTCAGTAATTCAGGTAGGGGATGTATGAGCATATACAACTCAGAAATCAGCCCCCTGCTATAAAACAGAGAACGGAAAGTGAGCAAATAGGACCCCAACCCAGGGAACATCTTCGGTACAGCAACTTTTGAATAATATCACTGATTTCCATGAATGATGGCTATCCTAATAGATAAGTACTGTTCCAAAGTTGTTGCTCATTCTCTCCCCCATACAATACTCCACATACATGGCTTGTAAGGGTGGACATCACACTACATAGCATTGTGATGTTACCACAACCTGTATGTGCGAAACCATACTCTTATAGCTTTTGCTTGGTCAGCCACAACTAGTGCAATATCCTGTACTTAAATCTCTGTTTCAGAAATCACAGCTCTCTGTCCTTCACACCTATGTTCATGATAACCTATACCTTGCATCATTAACTGTGCTAACATGTGACACAATTATCTTTCCTCGCTCCAATTACATTTGCAATTCCTTAGACTGTATATTTAATGCCTGTGTGCCACTATAATGCTGCCATTATTATATTTATTCTGCAGTTTACAAGGAGCAGCTCAGATTAACGGGTATGAGAATGAGGTCTACAGTATCAACCACTGACATCTGATGTGATCTGTAAAACAAGGTTTTTAAATCTGGTAAAAAGCAGTTTAGCCTGAAGTCCTTTTGAGATAGGTTGATCGAGTTACATAAAAGTGATCTGTCAGTAACAGTACTGTATGTTTTGACCAGGATAATTAAAATAATCTCTCTGTTGTCAGTTCCACATTTTCAGTGTTCTCCTGAGTGTAAACCCAGATTGTCAGTCCTGTAGTTGATTATGATGTTTCATAAGTTGTTGAAGGTGCCTAGTGACTACCTCCACGATTTTGATTGAGTTTTATAGCTTCCAGCAAAGCCTGTAGCTTGCTTTAACATCTAGACCAGTTATTGCTTTTTTCAGGGATATCAGAAACATGAGAATCTAGATTACTAGAACAGTTACTGTTAAAGTTTTGGTTCAGCGGCTTTCATGAAAAAACTGGTTTGACCCAAATTTATATTTTTTATATAAAATAGTCAATGTAATCTTTGAGTCTTTGGTACCTGTGATTGGTGCTCCTAAAGTGACACAGACCGAAACATCCAGATTAGGAAAGAGAATGATATAGCTCACCCTGATCCATAACGTTCACAGGTGGAACACCCACAAACAAGGAAGGCACAGATTTATACTTTTTGCCGCAAAACTGTGCAAATGCCATTTCACAGTGCCAGGCGGGCATCATAGTGAGGGAATGGTGCAAGCCAGCGCTAAACTTGGGCTAGCATCTTAAAAAAAGATGCTAGCAAAGTGGGGGTGGCGGTAGAGAAGGAAGGGGTAGTGCATTAAAAAATTACGCTAGCCTGGTTAGAGGCAAAAAAAAAAGCCTCTAACCAAACTAGCGCCATTTCCTGGCGCACAACTACCAAAAACATGACTCCTGTCTTAAGAAAAGACAGGAGTCATGCCCACCAAACCCATGGCCAGCAAGCTTTGCACCGTTATTTAGCCCCTCCTCCCATCCATGCATCATTTTTAGCACAGGGTGATAAATATTGGGCTATGGGGATAGCACCATTTTTAAATGGGAATGCCTACCTTGGATCTCATTGATGCAAAGTAGGTGCACGCATCGAAAAATTCGTGCAAACGTGTCTAATCTCACAATAGAAATATGGAGCTAAGTTTGTGCCGAATTTGTGTAAAAAAAGTGACCCAAATTCGGCACCAACAGAGTATAAATATGTCCCTAAATGCCTAAAGAAATGTTACCTGATTTTGGCTTCACTGTAATTTAAAGTATGGCATTATTCGTTTGTATTTATGTTGATCAAGTGACGCTTCTCTAGATCGCATTGATTGCTACCTTTTACCTAGTGCAGAACCAGTAACACTAAAGAGTTCATGGGATGAGGCTCTATTTTGATAACATTTTTAACAATTTTTGTGCTTCATTTCTTTCTCTGTGCTATCATGAAGTATCCAAAAATGAACTGGGTTTCGAAGTTTAAAAAACAACGAAAAGGAGGATAGTCATAGGTGTCAGCGCTCACAGTTAATCACCATAGGTAATGTGAATCATAAATATCAACACAGTGCTCCTGACAGGAGGATCCCTCCACACCTCCTGGGTTTCTGAAAAGAAACAAACAAGCGAAAACAAAATGTCAAGGCACTAGTGAATCACAAATACATTTGTCCTTGTGTCCTTATTTTGGTGTCTTGTTCACAATCCTCAAACATAAGACCGACTAGAATAATCACAGATTTTGTCAATTTATTCAGCAGCAGCCAACAGCCAACACGTGTTTCATCCTGTGAGAGGATTTTCTCTCATGGACTTCATCAGGGCTGTAAGAATTCAAGTCATGACCATAATTATAGTCAGAAATGTAAAATACCCAACATTTCCAACCACATGACTTTAGTGCCAAACTTGATTTCGTACATGACAATTCGTGAGAAATTTGAAATTGGAAAAAACAACACAGACACTTAGAGTTCTAATTGAACATGAAGCAACAAAAAACAAAATTCAAAATTAACATGCTATTACAAAATAGTCCAAATAGAGAAAAAACCATAGTGAAATATTAAGGGCAAGGAGCATTATGTAAGCCATGACTCTGAGCATATGTATGTGTATGGGAAATGGCGCCCAAGTAAATAAAAAAGAAAAACCCATATTTAAGAGTGATAAAACAAGGAAAATACACCAACACCCCTAGAGTGAAATTCTAGAAACCCTATAAACAACTATGATCGCACCCTACATACCGTTCGTAAGAATTACCAAGAAGAACAATCTAAATTAGTGTTTTCTTTGTCCTTCTCTTCAAAATTTCAAGCATTGATTCAATCTAAAAAGGGGCAAAATGGACAGTGATCGAACTATGTCTGGCATGTCTGTCGGTACGTCGAAAAAAGTGAATTATAAATCAAAGAAAACCACACCTAGTGATATAAATATACATAAATAACAACCTACCATAGGAAAGTAATCCGATCAATCTCATTTGTGTCCCTAACGGTGAGTGAGCACCAAATCTACCATTGAAAAACAAGTAGTTAGAGAAATGTCATTTCTCATCGTAATTGCCCTCAAGTCACCCTATACGCTCCCCATATGTAAATAGTAAAACCAAATCCCTGATCACTCCGCTTACCTTTGTGTAGAGTAATAGAGAGGACAAGAGTCCCAGTATCTCGTGGCGTCAGTATGTATAAATATTAAGGACGCCGAGAACCCGCAGGTCAATCCTTTATACGGTGTATACACTAACTATTTGTACACCGGAAATAAACAGAGGACTGTTACAGGACCTCCGTTTGGGTGCCATCTTGAAGGAAAAAATGTTCACTCGTATGATTCTGTCCATCCTGCACTAAGTAAATCAATCCGGTGGTACCCAGAAGCTATTCGTACACCGGAAATAAACAAAGGACTGTTACAGGACCTCCGTGTGGGCGCCATCTTGAAGGACAAAAAGTTCACTCGTATAATTCTGTCCGTCCTGCGCTTAGTAAACAGATCCAGTGGTACCCAGAAACCATTTGTACACCGGAAATAAACAGAGGATTGTTACAGGACCTCCGGGTGGGCGCCATCTTGAAGGAAAAAATGTGTTCACTCGTATACTTCAATCCGTCCTGCATTTAGTGAATAGATCCAATGGCACCCAATTACGCGCGCACATCTTGTGTCCCTATGCTAACAATAGATCTATAGACATAACAATATAAAGAGGAAATGAACACATAGAGCCCTAAGATACAGGGCTAAAATTAATACTCTGCAAAGCAGAAAAACTAACAGTGCTAAATATTGCGTACACTCTACTGGTTCCAATGGAGCCAACACTAGTGTTTATATCTATAAGTGAAATTTGTGTACGCTAAACCACCAATATAGGAGATAACCAAAAGATGAATTCTAAATCTATAACATGAATTTTGCGAAAAGACAAATGAACAAAAGTATGTAGTGAAAAATGTATCATGCAACCGTGAGTCATGGGTTACATAAGATCCATGCCATAACAAAAATCACAGTCATATACATTATGTTTGTATTGTGTATTGAAAATAGTTCACATATTTATATATCCTCTAAAATGTTAAAGAAAGTACAATGTGAGCTTAAATTAAATCAGTTTGACCAGTACAAAACTGGCAATACATAACACTCATAAATCATAAGACAGGTGAACATTATGCAATTGAAGACGCCTTATTAGAGCTTAAGGTGCTAGCTGAGTAACACAAATACCGAACTATTCACCCAGGTAGTACTCCATTTCAAAATTAGTATTGAGACCCTCCTCGACTGCTCTAAGTTTAAGAATCCAATAACACTCCTGCTTCCTTAGTGTCAGTTCTCTGTTCCCCCCTCTGGGGTTCCTAGCTATATGGTCAAAACCCAAAAATTCTAACCATTTCACTTGACCTTGTGTGGCGCATTGTCTCATGTGAGTCACTATAGGGTATCTGTCAACGTCTTGTCTTAAAGCTCTATGGTGTTCGTTTACTCTGATTTTGAGTGATCTGATCGTACTCCCTACATAGTAAAGTCCACATTTACATATGATCATGTATATAACATATTTGCTGTCACATGTAATGTTATATTTGATTGAAAATTGGTCCCCCTTAATGCTCTTAAAAGTGGAAATTCCTGATGTCTCCCATCTGCACATACCGCAGTGTCCACATTTGTGGAACCCTTTATTGCGACTGGTCAGCCAATTGTCCTGTTGATGTGTAGTACGGTAACTATGACATAACATGTTTTTGAGGGTCTTACCCCTACGGTCAGTAAATACTGGGGTATCAGTAATTATTCTCTTAAGTATTGGATCAGCAGTAAGCACATGCCAGTGTTTATTCACACATTTTCGCAAAAGTGTAGATGTTTTCGTGTAGTTCGTTATACATCGCATCCCTTAATCTGGCTTTGTGTATCAGTGTATCCTGTTTAAACACATTATTCTATCTCGTGCTTTCTCAATAACATGTGATGGGTAACCCCTCAATTTGAATCTAGTTCCCATGTCATTTATACAATGTAGAAAATCTTTGTCGAGACTGCAATTCCTCCTTGCCCTTACCATTTCACCATATGGTATTGAGTTAATCTGATGTATATGTTGTGAACTCTGCGCGTGTAATATAGAATTGCAGGTAGTGCTTTTCCTAAAAAGACGACTCTCGATCTTATTATCCTGGATGAACAGTTCCACGTCCAATAATACAATGCTGGTTGTGTTGTATTCAAAGGTAAATCTGATGTTTAGGTCATTGGAATTCAAATAATTTAGAACCTCATTCAGTTTTGGTATATCACCTGTCCAAATCATTAGGCAGTCATCAATATATCTGCCCCAAAACAGAATATCCATATTCCAATTGTTGCCCTCCTTGCCCCAAATGAATTTATGTTTAAAAAACCACATAAAGAGGTTTGCATAGGCTGGTGAGAATCTGGATCCCATGGCCACGCCTCGTTTTTGGCGATACCAATCTTTCTTGAATAAGAAAAAGTTATTATTAAGGATCATTTCCACCATAATCAATACCATGTCAGTATGTCCATAAAGTCTCGCAGATCTTTTGTAAAGAAAATGACCCAAGACTGTCATTCCCAATTCATGTTCTATGCTCGTGTATAGGGAGGTAACATCCAATGTCACTAGAGTCATCCCTGGTTCCCAAATAATGTCAGCAAGTATGCTCAATATATGTTTGGTATCCTTGATAAAAGAAGGTAGATTGACCACAAAGGGCTGCAAAAATATATCTACGTATTCTGAAAGTCTCTCCGTAGGACCACCCATACCTGAAACAATGGGCCTACCTGGAGGGGAAATAGGGTTCTTATGTATTTTAGGCAACATATAGATACAGGGGTGTCTTGGTCTAAAGACTTGGAGGTACTTGAATTCATCCTCTCTCAATAAAGATTGATCAAAATATTCCTGTAATTTATTTTTAATCTTGTTTGAAAGTGCAGGGATAGGATCACAACTAATTTTCTCATAACAGGTATTATCACCTAATTGTCTGAGAATCTCTCATTCGTTCCTCATGACTTAGATTTTGGTGGTAGGTGAAGTGTTGAGTACCTTTTCTAGACTCTAATCTATTTAAATCCCGCCAAACCAGTCTAAAGAATGTATCAATGCAACTGCCACTACTGAGGGTAGGTGTCCACATAGACTTACTTTACAGTCCACTGTATGTTGTATCCATTGGAATATCCAGATCATTTAAAATCTGAGATATAGTAGTAGAATCATGCTCAATATCTGTAATAGACAATAATGCAGCTGTATCATATATATCCTTAATTAATAGAGAGAGGATAATGATCCCTGTTACTTTCTGATAGAAAGGTATCATCCCTGTTGCCAGTATGCAAAGCAAAGTATTTCTTAAGTTTTAAACGTCTAATAAATTTGAAAAAATTGATCTTAGTTCTTTGGAAGTCCCCAAAATCCCCTGGATAGAATCTCAGGCCTCTACTCAATAATGAAATGTCTTTTGTCATGAGTATTGTATCAGAAAGGTTAATAATGGAAATCGCATTGTTGCCAGTCTCTTCTATTTCTCCTTGTTCCACGACCTGGTCTTCATTCCTTTCTTTCCTTCTACATGTTCCTCCTCTCCTGCCCCTCTTTGTTTTCCGGGGTCTACCTTGCGTCTGTTCATTTCCCATTGTCCCTGTCTTATTCTTTGAACTTCCGCTAAGAAAGAGGGGCGCTTTGCTGTATTGTAATATCTTGTCTTGAGATGTTCGACATCCCACTTAATTCACTATTGCTGGTTGAGGCACTATTAAGAGAAGATGAGGAACCTACATCCTGAGTTAGTAATCGCTCCCCCCTGTTAATTAATTGGTCATATTTGTGAGAAAATGTGAATATTCTGCCGTTTCTATAGTCTAATTCATCACGTTTCAGCTTGCGAGCCTTTCTTAGTGTAATCTCATTCTGATATTCAAATCAAATCAAATCAAATCATTAACATTTATAAAGCGCGCTACTCACCCGTGCGGGTCTCAAGGCGCTAGGGGGGAAAGGGGGGGTTATCGCTGCTCGAACAGCCAAGTCTTTAGGAGTCTCCGGAAAGCGGAGTGGTCCTGGGTGGTCCTGAGGCTGGTGGGGAGGGAGTTCCAGGTCTTGGCCGCCAGGAAGGAGAAAGATCTCCCACCCGCTGTGGAGCGGCGGGTGCGAGGGACGGCAGCAAGTGCGAGGCCAGCAGAGCAGAGCGGAGGGGGCGGGTGGGGACGTAGAAGCTGAGGCGTCTGTTGAGGTATTCCGGTCCCTTGTTGTGGAGGGCTTTGTGTGCGTGGGTGAGAAGACGGAAGGTGATCCTTTTGCTGACTGGGAGCCAATGCAGGTGTCTCAGGTGTGCGGAGATGTGGCTGTTGCGGGGTACGTCGAGGATGAGGCGGGCCGAGGCGTTTTGGATGCGTTGCAGGCGGTTTTGGAGTTTGGCGGTGGTCCCGGCGTAGAGGGTGTTGCCGTAGTCCAGGCGACTCGTGACAAGGGCGTGGGTCACGGTTTTTCTGGTGTCGGCGGGGATCCAGCGGAAGATCTTGCGGAGCATGCGGAGAGTGAGGAAGCAGGCGGAGGACACGGCGTTGACTTGCTTGGTCATGGTGAGAAGAGGGTCCAAGATGAAGCCGAGGTTGCGGGCGTGGTCTGCGGGGGTCGGTGCGGTGCCGAGGGCCGTGGGCCACCAGGAGTCGTCCCAGGCGGACGGGGTGTTGCCGAGGATGAGGACTTCCGTTTTTTCAGAGTTCAGCTTTAGGCGGCTGAGCCTCATCCAATCTGCGACGTCCTTCATACCCTCTTGTAGGTTGGTCTTGGCGCTGGCGGGGTCCTTGGTGAGGGAGAGTACAAGTTGGGTGTCGTCGGCGTAGGAGGTGATGATGATGTCGTGCTTGCGTACGATGTCGGCGAGGGGGCTCATGTAGACATTGAAGAGTGTCGGGCTGAGCGATGAGCCTTGAGGTACGCCGCAGATGATCTTGGTGGGTTCTGAGCGAAACGGAGGGAGGTAAACTCTTTGGGAGCGGTTAGCGAGGAAGGAGGCGATCCAGTCCAGGGCCTGGCCTTGGATCCCGGTGGAGCGTAGGCGGGTGATTAGGGTGCGGTGACAGACGGTGTCAAAGGCAGCCGAGAGGTCGAGGAGAATGAGGGCGACTGTTTCACCGTTGTCCATCAGGGTTCTGATGTCGTCTGTGACTGAGATGAGGGCGGTTTCCGTGCTGTGGTTGGTTCGGAATCCGGTTTGTGAAGGGTCGAGCAGGTTGTTGTCTTCCAGGAAGGTGGTCAGCTGTTTGTTGACGGTCTTTTCTATTACCTTGGCTGGGAAAGGTAGAAGAGAGATGGGGCGGAAGTTTTTCAGGTCGCTTGGGTCAGCCGTAGGTTTCTTTAGTAGGGCGTTGACTTCAGCGTGCTTCCAGCATTCGGGGAAGGTAGCAGAAGAAAAAGAAGAGTTGATGACGGTCTGGAGGTGCGGGGCGATGATGTCGTCGGCTTTGTTAAAGATGAAGTGCGGGCAGGGGTCCGAAGGGGCGCCGGAGTGGATAGAGTTCATGATGGATTTGGTTTCTTCCGTGTTGATGTGGGTCCAGTTGTTGAGGGTGGTGTCCGGGGAAGCGGGTTCAGTGGTGTATGGTTGGGTCTGGTGTCCGAAGCTGTCGTGGAGGTCGCTGATCTTGCGATGGAAGAAAGTGGCGAGGGAATCGCACAAATCCTGTGAGGGCGTGACGGCGTTGGCGCTGGCGCTGGGGTTGGAGAACTCTTTGACGATGCTGAAGAGTTCTCTGCTGTTGTGGCTGTTTTTGTCTAGTCTGTCGGTGAAAAAGTTCCTTTTGGCAGTGCGGATCAGGTGGTGGTGTTCGCGTGTAGCGTTCTTGAGGGCGGTCATGTTGTCAGCGGTGTGGTCCTTGCGCCATATTGATCGATAACCTCACTCAAAATTTTGTAGTTCTTAGCTGTTGCTTCTTCCGGATTCATATTCTTAATCTCATTTTCTAAGGAGGCTATTTCCGCCTGTAGTTTAGTAACTTTTCTCTCTGAGTTCTCTATCAGTATGTTCATTAGTCTTAAAGACCCGCAGGTCCGGTGTACGAATAGTTTCTGGGTACCACCGGATTGATTTACTTAGTGCAGGACGGACAGAATCATACGAGTGAACATTTTTTCCTTCAAGATGGCGCCCACACGGAGGTCCTGTAACAGTCCTCTGTTTATTTCCGTTGTACGAATAGTTAGTGTATAGGCGGTATAAAGGATTGACCTGCGGGTTCTCGGCATCCTTAATATTTATACATACTGATGCCACGAGATACTGGGACTCTTGTCCTCTCTATTACTCTACACAAAGGTAAGCGGAGTGATCAGGGATTTGGTTCTACTATTTACATATGGGGAGTGTATAGGGTGACTTGAGGGCAATTACGATGAGAAATGACATTTCTTTAACTACGTGTTTTTCAATGGCAGATTTGGTGCTCACTCACCGTGTGGGACACAAATGAGATTGATCGGATTACTTTCCTGTGGTAGGTTGTTATTTATGTATATTTATATCACTAGGTGTGGTTTTCTTTGATTTATAATTCACTTTTTTCGACGTACCGACAGACATGCCAGACAGAGTTCGATCACTGTCCATTTTGCCCCTTTTTAGATTGAATCAAAGCTTGAAATTTTCAAGAGAAGGACAAAGAAAACACTAATTTAGATTGTTCTTCTTGGTAATTCTTATGAAAGGTATGTAGGGTGCGATCATAGTTGTTTATAGGGTTTCTAGAATTTCACTCTAGGGGTGTTGGTGTATTTTCCTCGCTTTATCACTCCTAAATATGGGTTTTACTTTTTGATTTACTTGGGCGCCATTTCCTATACACATACATATGCTCGGAGTCATGGCTTACATAATGCTCCTTGCCCTTAATATTTCACTATGGTTTTTTCTCTATTTGGACTATTTTGTAATAGCATGTTAATTTTTTATTTTGTTTTTTGTGGCTTCATGTTCAATTAGAACTCTAAGTGTCTGTGTTGTTTTTCCAATTTCCAATTTCTCACGAATTGTCACGTACAAAATCAAGTTTGGCACTAAAGTCACGTGGTTGGAAATTTGGGGTATTTTACATTTCTGACTATAATTATGGTCATGACTTGAATTCTTACAGCCCTGATGAAGTCCATGAGAGCAAATCCTCTCACAGGATGAAACACGTGTTGGCTGTTGGCTGCTGCTGAATAAATTGACAAAATCTGTGATTATTCTAGTCGGTCTTATGTTTGAGGATTGTGAACAAGACACCAAAATAAGGACACAAGGACAAATTAATTTGTGATTCACAAGTGCCCTGACATTTGTTTTTGTGGGTTTCGAAGTTTGCTGTTGGGCTGAGTTTTGTGCCACAGAAGAACTAAGGGGCATATTTACAAGCCCCTATAGCCTTCTGGTGCCCCCTAGCGTCATTTTTCTTTACTGTAAGGTGGCTTCAAGGAGGCCTTTTCCCCAAGCCAGATTTACAAAGTTGCAGGTTGCAAGCATTGCAGCCCTTTGTAACCCCTTGTGCCACATTGTGCCTGAGCCAGGCATCATGTATGCAAAGGTGGGGGCGTTCTCCTGTTAAGAGGCCTAGAAAAATGGCATAGTGAAATTTATGAGATTTCACTGTGCTATTTTTCCTGTCAAGTATCAAAGTGACCCTCTCATTGTTTCTAATGGGCATCCCCATGCATTCCTGAACTAGCACCACAATTTTTAGCGCTAGTTGACCAAGCATTACAGTAGTGTCAAAAATGTTGACGCTATTGTGCTAACATGCCCCATGGTGCACCGTATTGTGAACATGGCGCTATCATGGTGACGTTAAGGGGGTGCTAGAAAAGTGACACATCACAACTGATGCACCACTTTCTTGTAATTATGCCCATAAATTTGGCTGCAAATGTCAGCATCCACCCATTTTATATCTGACTTTAGCGTACACTTCCTTTGGGCCGAGGGGTTTTCGCCATGAAAATCACATGGAGGGAAAACCAGTTAAGAAAAGGAAAGCATGCGCTTTTACCAATGAGTAAAGCTCAAAGCAGGGTGTCAAAAACAGGACGTCATTCAGCACTCCCCAAGTTCTCTTTCATGATAACGCATATAGGTGTCCTGTGCTTAAAAATGCCAACATTTATTTGACAATACATTCTGCCACATGGGTTTAAGACCGGTGGCGATAACAGGACGTGCACAAGCCTCATACATTTAATACTCCTTAAAGGCGTTAATGCTTGAATTAATTAACAAATTTAATGCAAGGTGTTGTTTAAGCGAATATAAAATACCTATGTTTTATTCTGTTGCAGGTGACAAGGTTATTCCTCTGTATATGCCTCAGTGTGGAGAGTGCAAGGATTGCAAAAACCCGAAGAGCAACCTCTGTATAAAGAATAAGTATGTTTGTGTTTTGGTGCACATGAGCGTTAGATGCATGTAAGTAAAACAGGATTAGACAAAAATTAACATAATTATATGTCTGTCTCTCTTTAACAGCCTTGCAACATTACCTGGAACGATGGCTGATGGCACCTCCAGGTTTAGCTGCCAGGGGAAAGTGGTTTACCATTTCATGGGCACCAGCACTTTTTCCGAGTACACTGTTGTGAATGACGACTTTGTCACAAAAATTGATGACGCTGCCCCTCTTGATAGAGCTTGTCTGGTTGGCTGTGGGTTTTCTACTGGGTATGGTTCTGTACTCCATGCAGCCAAGGTAAGGCTCAAACCTTTCACTGTTATCCCAAAATAGCAAAATCAGAATAGAAAAATCACATTTACATGATTAATCTTTAAAAGCTACTCATATTGGAATAAACTGCTTCATAGGGGCACCAAATAGACATATTTCTGGCACCAAATAGACATATTTCTGTTAGTGCATCCTTCACTTTAAAAAACAATAGGCCTCATTTACGACTTTTTGTCGCAGGGCAGCACAGCAAGTCACGTTGCTGCGCTGCCCTACGTTAAAAGGAAAGGGCAGGAATATGCAGTATAAATGAAATTCTGGTGGCACCAGCGCACAATTGGGTGCCTACCGCCAACGCAGGCACCCTTGATCCCCTGGTGCAAGGATGTCTGCATAGTTGGCATGATTGTTTTTGTGCAGGAAGGGACACCTTCCTGCACAAAAACATTTAATGGAGGCATTTTCCTCTTTCTATATGAACACAGAAAGAGTTAAAAAAGGAAAAATAAAGTTATTTCTCCTCGTTATGCCTTCCCTGGGGAGGCGCACAGTTTTGATGTTTTCCCAGGTTTACAGATCCTTGTAAATCTGGGAATGTGTCAAAACCCATGGGTGTTACATGGGAAAACACTCCACAACACCCATAGAACACCTCCTTGACGTAGAGTAAGGCAATGCAGCACTTTGCGCTGCCTTGCCTTACTCCTTATCTATGAGGCCATGGATAGCCACACAGGGTGGCTTTGCGTCATCTCATAGATGTGATTAAGAGACCTGCACCACAGGAGCATCATACAAAGTGACTCTTCAGCGGCGCAGATCTCTGGTAAATATGGCCCAATATCTTTAAGGATTAAAACAATTTTTTCACAGGTAAACCAATATAATTAGATTATACTTTTGTTATAGACTACACTAATGGTCAATTAAAAAAGAATATTCTTGAAGCAATATTATACTCAATTAGATTCTGAATGACTAATTAGTTTGAAGAGCATATGCTCTAATTTGAATCACTTCTAAGTTTTCCTAAATTAACGGTACACTGTGAACCCAGAGCCCACTGCTAAGAGTTCATACATGGGTGCAACTGCTTCTGGGGCATTGTGGGTACCCTCAGGGCCCGATTCACAATGGTAAACCTACACTTTTGTGTAAGTTTGGTCTTTTTTTTGTTTTGGTATTCTGTACATAACAAGATAGACCTGTCCTTGCTTTTATGTGCAGAGTTCTCTACCCGACTGCGGAGTCTCCGCTTTAGTAGATTTACTAATAAATTGTTTGTTTGTGAATATTGAAAAAGAGTAAAATTATACAAAAGTGTAAGTTTACCTTTGTGAATCGGGCTTACTGATTGTAAACAATGTGTAGCCAATGGACATGCCCTGTATCTGGGTGCAGGGCATGGCTGACGCCTGTGCTTTGCAGGTTATTGGGACACAGAGTCTGGGCGTAGGCTACACCCACTGATAGCTTTTCTGGAATGTTAAGTTTCTATATTATTACATGTTTAATTTAGTGCAGTTACCTAAAAAATGCCTCAGTGTGGAGAGTGCAAGGACGTATATGGATTCTATTGGAAGGCATTATCACAAATATCAGATTTAAAGCACAGAGCTGTTGCCTATTGCTCGGACTTCCATTCTCCCCAAAATGCTGTGGGCCAAGAAGTCCTATGACAGCTCACAGCTACCCCTGTGTCCTGTTTTTAATTACCAGGGAACCTGGTAGGTTTTAGCTGTCCCGACCTTCCTTCGCTCTCCAAACAATGCAGGCGAAGGAAAACAGGATGTCTGACAGCTGTAACTGTGAGCCCTCTTGGCCCTAGAGCAAGATCAACAAGCATTGGCAAATTCAATAGCTCTCCGCAGTTCAAGAGATATTGGTGTTATCAATGTCTTTTAGCCATTTGCTGTGGAGCAGAGTGGATGATCTTTGGTATGGAATGGAATTATAAATTTGGAATGGAATTGTTTGCTGTGGGATTGTGTGGCATGGAATTGTGTGATGTTGAATGGAGTTATGTGTAGTGGAATTATGTGGCATGAGGTTCAGTGGAATTATGGGGATAGTAATTATGTGCTATTGAGTGTACTAGAATTGGGTGGCTTGGGATTGTGTGTCATGGAGTATAATTATGTGGAGTGGTATTGTGTTTGTGGAGTGTCATATAGTGAAGTGGAATTATGTGGTGTGGTTTTGAATTTTGTGGCATGAGGTGGAATTCTGTGTTGTAGATTTGATATATGTGCTGTGTAGTGGAAGTGTGTTGTGGAGTGGAGATATGTAGGTTGGTGTGCTATTATGTGGTGTTTGAAGGAATTGTGTGGCCCAGAACTGTTTGGCGATGAGTGAAATTATGTTGAGAGGAATTCTGTGGCATGGTGTAGAGTGTATTTATGTGGATTGTTATTATGTGGTGTAGAGTGGATTGATGCAGGGGTGTCATTTTGTGGTATTGAGTGGAGTGTAAATAGGTGGTATTGAGTGGTATTATGTAGAACTCAAATATGTTGCATGGTATGGAATTGTGTGTTGTGAAATTGTGTGGCGTTGTGTGGAATTTTATGGTATAGCGTGGAGAAGAATTTTGTAGATTGGAACTATGTGGCATGGTGTGGAGTCAAATTATGTGGAGTTTAATAATGTGGCATGGTGTGCTGTGGTATTATGTGGATTGGAATTATGTGGCATGTTGCGAAGATGAATTTTGTTTAGTGTAGTTATGTGTTTAGAAGTTGAGTGGATATATATGGAGTGTAAATATGTGGCATGAAGTATACTTTTGTAGGCTGGAGTGGAATTATGTGTAGTGGAATTATTTGGAGTTGGATTGTGTTGGGCGAGGTTAATTATATGGTTTGAAGTGGAGTAGAATTTTGTTGAGTGGAGTGGTATTATGTGAAGTGGAATTATGTGGCATAGAGAGGAATAAAAAAGTTATGAGTTGAATTTGTTGGATTTTGATTATGTGGATGTGTGTGTAGTTGAATTGTGTGGTGTGGAAATATGAGATGATTAAATGTTTTGTGTGTAGTGCAATTATGTGGCGTGGATTTATGTGTTGTGGCACTTAATTGTGTGGCCTTGTGTTGAACTATGTGGGGTTAAATGCTTGTTTTCTATCAACTGCAGTGCTGAGTGGGGCAGCCTTCAGGTGAGGTGAAACAATGTTGCTACTCTTTTCTGCCCTCGATTTTCCCCTATCTGTGTGTGTGAAAATTGGATACAAATGACTTTGTTCACAATTCAACTTCTCAAAACAAGCTCCCAAAACGAAAAACATACTGCTTGTGAAGCAACTGATCTGTGCATGCGGATGTGGCATGGCGCAGATACAAAATTTGTGACCATGGCCAATGCCAGAAGTGTGGCAGGCACAAATCCCTCATTCGAGGAACGTTTGCAGTGATCTGTGCTTATAAAGTGTTATATACCTTTATGTGCTAGTCCTGCAAAAGAATTATGTTGCATGAAAGAAATTTAACCTCTGTACTATTAAAAATATCGAAGCATTTAAATCTTTCAATGTTAAACAGCATCCTTGAGCTTAGCCACAACAATTTGTGTTCAGAGTCCAAGACTGTGTGACACTGATTCTACTGTATTCTGCTTGTTGTATAGAGCACAAATGTACTTTAAAAAGAAGGTCTGAACCGAGTTATTTTCAAATAAGGCACAATAGCATCTCAAAAGACATTACAGTTTGAACTATTTAACACAGCGCGTTGAGTCAACTCATAGGTATAAATCTTGCAGCACACTTAAGGGAAAAAGGATGGATACTCTTAGCTAAAATATAATTCTATTCTTGTGACTCAAACACAAAGAAAACAGAACAGACATCTGGCACAAACCTGTGGTGGTTTCAGATCCCTGATCCCTGCCATGGGAGGGGGAAAGAGGCAACAGCAAATAGAGAAACGGGTGAATAAAAACACTTTGAAATCAGAGAAAGAAAAGTAAATAGGCGCCCTGGGAAAAAGGTTTCTGACATTTGGCCTCGGTCCTTGAATGCACAGTAAATGTGATGAGATAAAAACAAAATTTACAGGCCTGTTTACAGAAACGGAGCTCGGTTTGTGTGAAAACACTGAATATGTAGGCTCCACCGCTGAAATCACTGCTTAAATATAAGAGGATTATAAATAGCTGGGTTATGTTCAAAACAGAGCATGACACCCACAAGCCTGAAACTGGCATTTAAGCAAAAACGTTGATCATCCTGCTGAAGACGGGAGACTTGGCCCAGGTAATATGTGGAAATCAACACATCAAACCACTCTGACGCATTCTTTACATGTTTATGAGGTTTCAATACAACCTCCACAGTATAACAAGCAATGATGAATGGACGAGGCAAGCAAGAAGGGGGTGAGCAACATTGAGGGATGACCTCTGGGGACATGTCAAGCAGCGAAGCAGGAGGGGATTTTGGGGATGGGCATGCAATACCGCGATCTATTAACATAAAAATCCTCTCACTTTGAAGTCCGAGAAAGAAAGGTAAACAGGCACCTTCGGAAAACAGCATCTGTCATTTGATCTCGGTCTTTAAATACAGAGTTAATGTGACGAGATAAGAAAAAGATTTACAGACCTGTTTACAGAAATGGAGCTTGGAGCGAGTGAAAACACGAGCACTCCTGTGAAGTGCTTAAAAAACAAGAAAAACGGAATTCCTAAAACACTTCCTAAAATGGGAGTAGTGGATGGATATTAGTAATTAGTCCATGCTCTCGGGGAGGGCTGAACACTGGAAAAGTTAGGTAGTACTGTATTTGTGAAATTATGTGTCAAGTTATTAAATAAGGGCTTGTTGGATTGGGAGTTTAAGTTAGGTTACTACCTTTACTGGTGATTTGCTTGTATTGTGAGGTTTTATGTTGTAGGAGTAACCTCTTATTAACCTAAACTAAACCATAACTCATTGTTTTGTGCAGTAGTACCTTTGCAGATTGAATGTAACTTTGCCCATCTGTACCACCTGACATCATTTTGGGTTTCCTTTCTTTGTCTGTTTATGTATGTAGGTTGAACCTGGCTCTTCTTGTGCTGTTTTTGGACTGGGAGGAGTTGGCCTGTCAGCTATCATTGGCTGCAAGGTATCTGGGGCTTCGAGGATCATTGCTGTAGCAAGCACCAAAACCAAGTTTGCAATGGCAAAAGAAATGGGAGCCACTGAGTGTATCAGTGCCAAGGACTACACCAAGCCCATTCATGAAGTGATCTGTGAGCTGACCAATGGAGGAGTCGACTATGCTTTTGAATGTGTTGGAGGCACTGGTGTTGTGGTACGTATTCAGTAACAATTGCAGGTGAAAAATGTATTACTAATTTTAAAAGTAGGAGCATTTAGGGGTACATATTTTTTTCCAGCGACAGAATGGCACACTCCCATAAATAACCTGTCAGAACTTTTTCTGATATGGAACACATTCTTTTTATTTGCCTATCTCTGTTCTCCAGATATTATGATATTAGGTGCTTTTGACTTACGAAATGGGTGCACAAAGAATTAACTAAAGCTGACTTTGTTTTTGTGAAATCAGTGGGTTCATAGAGAATTCAGGAAAGATGAGTTCATGATTTTGTTCTAAAGAGGAAGTGCTAGGTTGATTGCAGCTGGTCATTGTGAACTAGTTCCAAAGAAATGGCCTTTCACTGCACGCAAGCTGCCTATTTCCTACTACCACTGACCAAACTACTTGATTCATCTATGATAGCTGAATGCCTTTCTCAAAGCAATTCTGTCACTAGTGCTTTTATTAGTGTAGGAAAGTCCTTTTTTTTTACCTGATCACCCCCACTCTTTCTGGATAGGTACTGGTGGTTACTGACTCTTGGCTGTGCCCTGGGTACTGCTTACCAGTCCCAGGGCCAGTGCTCTGTGTAAAATGGATATGCAAATTAGGCTAATTATAATTGGCTAAGTTAACCTACCTATAAGTCCCTAGTATATGGTAGGGCATGTAGGTTTAGGGACCACAGCATAGGTGGTGCACACCTAGGTGCATTGCTGAGGTGCCCAGTGTCATTTTAAAAGCAAGCCTGCCTTGCTGGCTGCTTTTAAATTAAAGTTATATGCAAATTCGACTTTGGAATTAAAGGTACTTCCAAAGTCTTAAACTACCTTATTTGTACATATAAGTCACCCCTAAGGTGTGCCCTATGTGCCCCTAGGGCTGGGTGCCATGTAACTATAAGCAGGGACTTTATAAAAATAGATTTATAAGCCCTGGTGAGGTAAAAACAGCCAAATTCGTGTTTCCCTCATTGAAGTAAATGGCCTTCATAGGCTAGAATGGGCAGACTTTATTTTAAATTTTAAAGTCTCCTTAAATGTTACATACCAAGAATTTGGTATCAAATTGATTGTTATAATAAATCCCACAACTTCCAGTTGTTAGATTTAATATAACTAGTTCAGGTAAAAAGTTTAGACTTTACCTAAAAAGTTGCCAATTTCAGCTCTGCATTGTTTTTGCTGCTGTGCTCTGATTGGCCAGCCTGCAGCAGCTTCTGCCAGGCTACTTTAATGAGGTGTGAAGTGGCCTGGCTTCACACAAAGGAATGTGCTTGGGGGAGAGAATCTCCCCTCAGCAGATGGTGAGGCAGGAAGGGGGAGGGCTGCCAAACTGGTCTTCAAAGGCAGAGAAGGACATCTGGAGCACCCAACAACACCCCCACATCCTGCAACCCCAGACAGCTAGGTGCCCCCTTGATTAGATTAGGAGAGGGCAGGAGAGGGGTGTGTTTATGATTTTTAGCCACACCAGTGGGTGGGCTCAGCCAGATCTCTCCTCCAAAAATCAGATTCATCCATTTTGGATTTTTAGAGACTGTTGCCTTCTGGGATGGATTTTTGCCACACTTCCCAGGAAGTGGTCATCACAGGGGGACGACCCTGTCCCTGATTGGAGAACCAGGGCCCCCCTGCTTTTCACCCAGGAGCAAGGATAAAACTGGCAGACCTGCACCTACGCCTCAGATCCCCTCCAGAATTCAACAAGAAAGGAACTAAAGAAGAAGAAGGACTGCCCTGCTGGACCCCTGGCCTGCACCTGGACCCTGCACTCAGAAGGACTGCACCAGCTGCACACTTGGGCTTCACCACAAGAAGGACTTTGCCTGGCTTCAACTGGTTCAAGGAGGGACTCCCTGTTTGCGACAGGTGAAAAATTGCTAAACCAGAGTCCCCTGCACCAACTCCTGAAGAAAGCGACCAGCTGACCACTGTCCAGTGGCCAAAAGGGAGTTTGCGCCAGGTGCATTCTGGGAGTTGAAGTCCGCACCCCCCAAGGACCATCACAGAACTTCTGGACCCTTGGGGTGAGCTGTGGACCCCAAAAGAACCTTAAAAGAACATCTGGGTGAAGCCCCAGAAGTTTGGAAAAGATTTGAGAATTTTTGGAAAAAAGCTCCAGAGAGGGACCGACCCGCCGCGGAAATTCTAGCCGGCTTGCCTCAACCGCGACCCGGCCTGACTTCGTGGTTCGTCCCGGTAAAGAAAAACATCCAAAAAAGAGACTAAGTCCGAACGTAAAAAGTTGACCGGGACCTCCCAGCCATCGTATCCGAGAAGGGCTCCATGGACGTCGGATCAAGATCCAGGTTTACCCCGGTCGAAGGATTTTCATCTCGAAAAAACGACTAAGTCCGAAGGTAAAAGTCTCCACCGAGGAAACCCACATCGCGTATCCGGACAAGGGCTCCAGGAGGTCGGATTCAACCTGCAGGTTCGTCCCGGTGAAGAAAAACTTCAAAATAAAGACTAAGTCAGAAGGTAACTTTTTAACCGAGGCCTCCCGCGACCTGTAGCCGAGCAGGGCTCCATCGCGGTCGGCCTGAAAGTTTGACTTTGCCCCGGTCCTGGTGCAGCCAGATAACCCGATTGGCGCTTTTTGTTTCTAAGCGCTAGAAAAATAGTAATTCTTTAAAAATTCATATCTCCGGTTCCCCTGAACCGATTTTAATAGTTTTTGTGTCATTTTAAAGATAAAAATATAAACTATTTTTATAAATTGGTTTTGGATTTTTAAACTGTTTCCTGTGTTTTATTTGATTACTGTTTTGTGATATTTGAATGCTTTACACTTTGTCTCCTAAGTTAAGCCTTGACGCTCGATGCCAAGCTACCAAGGGTAGAGCTGGGATTAATTTACTGAGACCTAACTGTACCTATGTGGAGGTTAGTGGCTTGTTGCTAGGTGTAGGTACCTACCTGCCCTACCAATAACCCATTTTCCAACATAATTGGAAGCAGCGACGGGATCCTGTACTTGTGTTCAATATCACGTTACAGTTTTAGATAAAACAAAATAAAAATCCTTTAAATTGTCCTAGTGCAAAAATTGTTTTTAATTTTTAATTTTAATTTTTTTTAATTTGGATTCATTTCAATTATTGAATTTTTGTATTTTTTCTAAATTCTTGTTACCAATTTTTGCAAAAAGTTTTTGTTGACACAAAACAAGGGAACCATGGAGCTTGATCTGGCTAGCCTACCCACACTGACAGTAGTCCAGCTTAGGGGGTTGTGTATTGAGAGAGGGTTGCCTGCAACCACTGATCTCAGGAAGCAAATCCTGATTAAATCCCTGACAGCATGGGCTGAGGCCCAAGAGGTAGAGACAGAGGAAGCTCCAGAGGAGGAAGAAAAAGGGGAAGATGCTAACTCTAACCACTCAGGGGAGGGAAGGCGTCCGAGCCTAAGTGAGGAAGAGGAGGAACGGTCCTCAGTGGATACAGTCACTAGGGGCAGACCCAAAGCTAGTGGTAGGAAGGGGGTCCTTTCAGGAGGAGAGAACCCATCCATCAGAGAAAGAGAGCTGGAAGCCCAGCTAGCCTACATAGCTTTGGAAGCAGATAAGCTTGCCCTAGAAAAGAAAAAGTGGGCAAGCAAAGAAAAAAAAGATGGAGGCAGCGAGAAAGAAACTGAGGTGTCCCTGGGTGGGGGTTTTGCCCCCAGATTACCCAAAGGGGTGGTTCCTGCCTATGTAGAGGGGGATGACATAGATAAGTGGCTGGGGGCCTTTGAGAGGGCCCTCCAGATGAGGAAAGTCAAGCCTCAATACTGGGGTTCACTCCTTTGGGAGTTAGTTCCCAACTCTGGGAGGGATAGGCTCCTAACCATGAGTGGGGAGGATGCAGACTCATACCCCAGTATGAAGAGTTGCTTGACTAAAAAGTTTGGTCTAACCCCAGAGCAGTATAGGCTTAAGTTTAAGGACACCCAAAAGACAAGCACCCAGTCCTGGGTGGACTTTGTGGACATTTCAGTAAAAGCACTGGAGGGCTGGATACAGGGCAACAGGGTAAGTACCTTTGAGGGGCTGTACAATTTTATTATGAGGGAGCACCTTCTAACTAATTGTGTCCAAGAGAGGCTCCGCCAGTATCTAGTAGACTCTAGGTTGACCAACCCCAGAGAGCTGGGGGAGGCAGCAGATGACTGGTTAAGAACTAGGGTTAACCAGAAACCCCCAGGGGGTGATCAGAAAAAGGGAGGACATGGTTCTTCTCAGGGGAAGAACCAGGGGAAAGATGACAAAAAACCCAAAGAGTCCTCACAAGAGTCCCCAAAAACTTCTCAGGGAGGGGGAGCCCCGAGCCAATTCACTTTTAAAGGGAAAGGGTATCAGGGAAAGAATTATGATCCTGCTAAAGCAGGAAAGTTTCAGGAGCTTGCTAAGGCCGGCAAGTGTTTTGACTGTCATCAGCCAGGACATAAAAGAGGAGATGCTATCTGCTCCAGGAAGCCCCCCACTGGTGGGCAATCCCAGGGGATTGCTAGTGTAGGGTTGGGGGTGGAAGTTGGCCCAGGGGTGGAATCAGGGTACACTGAGGTCACCTTAGTATCCGAGGGGGGGGTGGACATTGCAACTATGGCCACCTTACCTCCCATCATGGAGAGGTATAGGCAGAGGCCTAAAGTCAATGGGACTGAAGTGGAAGCTCTGAGAGATACAGGAGCCAGTGTGACAATGGTCGCAGAAAAGCTGGTTTCTCCAGAGCAGGTCTTACCTGGTGTCTTCCACCAGGTGACTTATGCAGATACCAGAACCAAACTCCATCCCATGGCTATGGTGAGTCTGGAATGGGGAGGTGTGACTGGCCCTAAAAAAGTAGCTGTAGCTCCTGCCCTCCCAGTAGAGTGTCTACTGAGCTCCTGCCCTCCCAGTAGAGTGTCTACTGGGGAATTATCTTGAAGCATCTGAGTGGTCAGAAGTGGAAAGAAGGGTCCATGCACAGATGCTGGACCTCCCTGAATGGGTGTGTGCTGTGACCAGGTCACAGGCGGCACAACAGGGGAATGCTGGACACTTGGACCCTGGAACAATGGGCCAAGCCTCCAAGAAAAAGAGAAAAGGCACTGGGTCTGGCTTGCCAGCCCCAACAAGTACAGAGGGTCAGGAAGAATCCAACCCTGAGGGGGAGGATCTGAACTCTGAGGGAGGGACACCTTCCCTGCAAACTCTGCCTGACTTGGCAGAACTGCAAGGGGCAGGTGGGCCCACCAGAGAAGATTTGTGCCAGGGACAAAGAGAGTGTCCCACTCTTGAGGGCCTGAGGCAGACTGCTGCCAGGCAAGAACAAGGGGATACCAGTGGTACCCACAAGGTTTACTGGGAGGATGGAGTTCTCTACACTGAGGCAAGGGCCCTTAAAGAAGGGGCTACTAGGAGAGTAGTGGTCCCCCAAAAGTATAGAGAATTCCTCCTTACCTTAAGCCATGATATCCCCTTAGCTGGTCATTTGGGACAGACCAAGACCTGGAGCAGGCTGGTCAACCATTTTTATTGGCCCGAAATGTCAGAAAAAGTCAGGGAGTTTTGCAGCTCCTGTGTCACCTGTCAAGCCAGTGGCAAGACAGGGGGCAAACCAAAGGCTCCCTTGATTCCACTGCCAGTGGTTGGGACTCCCTTTGAGAGGGTGGGGATTGACATTGTTGGTCCCCTAGACCCACCAACTGCTTCAGGTAACAGGTACATTGTGGTGGTAGTGGACCATGCCACCAGGTACCCTGAGGCAATACCCCTCCGGACAGTCACTGCTCCCACAGTGGCTAGGGCCCTACTTGGTGTGTTCACCAGAGTGGGATTCCCAAAGGAGGTGGTCTCAGATAGGGGCACAAACTTTATGTCAGCCTATCTGAAAGCCATGTGGGAGGAGTGTGGTGTTACTTATAAGTTCAGCACACCCTACCATCCACAGACCAATGGTCTGGTGGAAAGATTCAATAAGACCCTGAAGGGCATGATCATGGGTTTGTCTGACAAACTCAGGAGGAGATGGGATGTCCTCCTCCCATGCCTGCTGTTTGCCTACAGGGAGGTGCCACAGAAGGGGGTTGGATTCAGCCCCTTTGAGTTACTGTTTGGGCACCCTGTAAGAGGCCCATTGTGCTTGGTGAGAGAGTCTTGGGAAAAGCCTCTCAAGGAATCCAAGGAGAATGTGCTGGATTATGTACTAGGCCTGCGGTCTCGCATGGCTGAGTATATGAAGAAGGCAAGCAGAAACCTGGAGGCCAGTCAGGAGCTCATGAAGCTCTGGCATGATCAAAAGGCTACCATGCCTGAGTATCACCCAGGACAGCTGGTGTGGGTTTTGGAGCCCATGGCTCCTAGGGCACTACAGGCCAAATGGACTGGGCCCTATCCAATCCTAGAGAAAAAAGGTGAGGTCACCTACTTGGTGGACCTTGGCACTCCCAGGAATCCTCACAGGATCCTACATGTAAACAGGATGAAACCCCACCAGGACAGGGCAGACATGACCATGCTGATGGTCACTGATGAAGGGAAGGAGGAGGAGGGTGAACCTCTGCCAGACCTCCTGTCCTCAAAGGAAAAAGATGGGTCAGTGGAGGGAGTGGTACTCTCTCCCAAATTGACAGATCAGCAACAACAAGACTGTAAGCAAGTCTTGGGACAGTTTGCTAGTCTGTTCTCCCTGACCCCTGGACTCACCAATTGGTGTGTCCATGATGTTGACACTGGTGACAGCTTGCCTATCAAGAACAAGCTGTACAGGCTGTCTGACCAGGTCAAGGCCAACATCAAAGCTGAAGTGGCTAAGATGTTGGACCTGAAGGTAATTGAGCCCTCTGATAGTCCTTGGTCCAGTCCAGTGGTACTGGTGCCCAAAGCTAATCCCCAAGGTGGGAAGAAAGAATTAAGATTCTGTGTGGACTACAGAGGTCTAAATGCAGTCACTAGGACTGATGCTCACCCCATACCTAGAGCTGATGAGCTCATTGACAGGTTGGGGGCTGCCAAATTCCCGAGCACATTTGATCTGACCTCAGGATATTGGCAGATTGCCTTAAGTCCAAGAGCTAAGGAGAGGTCAGCATTTTCCACACCAGAGGGCCACTTTCAGTTCAAGGTGATGCCCTTCGGGATGAAAAATGCTCCTGCCACCTTCCAACGGTTGGTGAATAGAGTCCTATCTGGGTTGGAATCTTTTAGTGCAGCTTATCTGGATGATATAGCTGTATTTAGTTCCACCTGGAGGGACCACCTGGTCCACCTGAAGGAAGTGCTTCAGGCCCTGCTTCAAGCAGGCCTGACTATCAAGGCAAGCAAGTGCCAGATAGGGCAAAGTTCTGTTGTGTACCTGGGCCACCTTGTTGGTGGAGGCCATGTACAACCTCTCCAGCCCAAGATCCAGACTATCCTGGATTGGGAGGCTCCAAAAACCCAGACTCAGGTCAGGGCCTTTCTTGGCCTGACTGGGTATTACAGGAGGTTTGTTCAGAATTTTGGGACCATAGTGGCCCCTCTGACTGAGCTTACCTCCAAGAAACAACCCAAGAAGGTCATTTGGACCCCAGAGTGTCAGAAAGCTTTTGACACCCTAAAACAGGCTATGTGTTCAGCACCAGTGTTACGGGCCCCTGACTATAGCAAGGAATTTGTAGTGCAAACAGATGCTTCAGAGGAAGGGATTGGGGCAGTGTTAGCACAAGTTAATGAAGAGGGCCATGATCACCCAGTTGCCTTCATCAGCAGGCGACTACTCCCCAGAGAGAAAAAATGGAGTGCCATTGAGAGGGAGGCCTTTGCTGTGGTTTGGTCCCTGAAGAAGTTGAGGCCTTACTTGTTTGGCACTCACTTCCGTGTACAAACTGACCACAGACCTCTCAGATGGTTGATGCAGATGAGGGGGGAGAACCCAAAACTGTTAAGGTGGTCCATTTCCCTACAGGGGATGGACTTCACAGTGGAGCACAGACCTGGGACTGCTCATGCCAATGCAGATGGCCTTTCCAGGTTTTTCCACTTAGCTGATGAGGACTACCAGGGTGTAGGTTAGTACCCATCACCTTTCATCTGGGGGGGGGGGCAGTGTAGGAAAGTCCTTTTTTTTTACCTGATCACCCCCACTCTTTCTGGATAGGTACTGGTGGTTACTGACTCTTGGCTGTGCCCTGGGTACTGCTTACCAGTCCCAGGGCCAGTGCTCTGTGTAAAATGGATATGCAAATTAGGCTAATTATAATTGGCTAAGTTAACCTACCTATAAGTCCCTAGTATATGGTAGGGCATGTAGGTTTAGGGACCACAGCATAGGTGGTGCACACCTAGGTGCATTGCTGAGGTGCCCAGTGTCATTTTAAAAGCAAGCCTGCCTTGCTGGCTGCTTTTAAATTAAAGTTATATGCAAATTCGACTTTGGAATTAAAGGTACTTCCAAAGTCTTAAACTACCTTATTTGTACATATAAGTCACCCCTAAAGTGTGCCCTATGTGCCCCTAGGGCTGGGTGCCATGTAACTATAAGCAGGGACTTTATACAAATAGATTTATAAGCCCTGGTGAGGTAAAAACAGCCAAATTCGTTTTTCCCTCATTGAAGTAAATGGCCTTCATAGGCTAGAATGGGCAGACTTTATTTTAAATTTTAAAGTCTCCTTAAATGTTACATACCAAGAATTTGGTATCAAATTGATTGTTATAATAAATCCCACAACTTCCAGTTGTTGGATTTAATATAACTAGTTCAGGTAAAAAGTTTAGACTTTACCTAAAAAGTTGCCAATTTCAGCTCTGCATTGTTTTTGCTGCTGTGCTCTGATTGGCCAGCCTGCAGCAGCTTCTGCCAGGCTACTTTAATGAGGTGTGAAGTGGCCTGGCTTCACACAAAGGAATGTGCTTGGGGGAGAGAATCTCCCCTCAGCAGATGGTGAGGCAGGAAGGGGGAGGGCTGCCAAACTGGTCTTCAAAGGCAGAGAAGGACATCTGGAGCACCCAACAACACCCCCACATCCTGCAACCCCAGACAGCTAGGTGCCCCCTTGATTAGATTAGGAGAGGGCAGGAGAGGGGTGTGTTTATGATTTCCCAGGAAGTGGTCATCACAGGGGGACGACCCTGTCCCTGATTGGAGAACCAGGGCCCCCCTGCTTTTCACCCAGGAGCAAGGATAAAACTGGCAGACCTGCACCCACGCCTCAGATCCCCTCCAGAATTCAACAAGAAAGGAACTAAAGAAGAAGAAGGACTGCCCTGCTGGACCCCTGGCCTGCACCTGGACCCTGCACTCAGAAGGACTGCACCAGCTGCACACTTGGGCTTCACCACAAGAAGGACTTTGCCTGGCTTCAACTGGTTCAAGGAGGGACTCCCTGTTTGCTACAGGTGAAAAATTGCTAAACCAGAGTCCCCTGCACCAACTCCTGAAGAAAGCGACCAGCTGACCACTGTCCAGTGGCCAAAAAGGAGTTTGCGCCAGGTGCATTCTGGGAGTTGAAGTCCGCTCCCCCCAAGGACCATCACAGAACTTCTGGACCCTTGGGGTGAGCTGTGGACCCCAAAAGAACCTTAAAAGAACATCTGGGTGAAGCCCCAGAAGTTTGGAAAAGATTTGAGAATTTTTGGAAAAAAGCTCCAGAGAGGGACCGACCCGCCGCCGAAATTCTAGCCGGCTTGCCTCAACCGCGACCCGGCCTGACTTCGTGGTTCGTCCCGGTAAAGAAAAACATCCAAAAAAGAGACTAAGTCCGAATGTAAAAAGTTGACCAGGACCTCCCAGCCATCGTATCCGAGAAGGGCTCCATGGACGTCGGATCAAGATCCAGGTTTACCCCGGTCGAAGGATTTTCATCTCGAAAAAACGACTAAGTCCGAAGGTAAAAGTCTCCACCGAGGAAACCCACATCGCGTATCCGGACAAGGGCTCCAGGAGGTCGGATTCAACTGGCAGGTTCGTCCCGGTGAAGAAAAACATCAAAATAAAGACTAAGTCAGAAGGTAACTTTTTAACCGAGGCCTCCCGCGACCTGTAGCCGAGCAGGGCTCCATCGCGGTCGGCCTGAAAGTTTGACTTTGCCCCGGTCCTGGTGCAACCAGATGACCCGATTGGCGCTTTTTGTTTCTAAGAGCTAGAAAAATAGTAATTCTTTAAAAAATCATATCTCCGGTTCCCCTGAACCGATTTTAATAGTTTTTGTGTCATTTTAAAGATAAAAATATAAACTATTTTTATCAATTGGTTTTGGATTTTTAAACTGTTTCCTGTGTTTTATTTGATTACTGTTTTGTGATATTTGAATGCTTTACACTTTGTCTCCTAAGTTAAGCCTTGACGCTCGATGCCAAGCTACCAAGGGTGGAGCTGGGATTAATTTACTGAGACCTAACTGTACCTATGTGGAGGTTAGTGGCTTGTTGCTAGGTGTAGGTACCCACCTGCCCTACCAATAACCCATTTTCCAACAATTAGGAATGTTCATTGACCCAGGTCTGCCTCCATTTCCACCTGTTTCATGCTAGATTTTTGAAGGTAGCCTTAAATGACACTATTTTTAAGGTTTCCCTGGACTTGATTTTTTTTTGAATCTGCTGTTTTTATTTTCTTGGTTCCCGGAATCACAATGTATTTTCTGGGACTCTCATGTCCCTGTGGCTACGTTCTTTACAAAGTTGCTGCCAAAATAGTGTACCCCGCTACTCCATCAGCAACAACAACAAGGTGATGAGTTAATCTCATCCACTAGCAATCACCCGGGCCGCATTCCAAGGCATTGTTTTCACTCACTATGCCACTGTAGACAAAGACCATCCTTATGCAAATCATTACCGACTCTCCTCATGGAAACAGCCCTCACTGAATTTGCAGGTGAGGCCCCCTCCACGAGGGATCGATCACAATCAACCCCAGAAAAGTGGACACAGGACCTATGTCTGGGCATACCTGTCACACTAAGTCAACTGCAACAATAACAACAACACAGTGATGGAAGGAATACTTGAATAAAGGTCAGCCACTGGTAATCGCTTGAGACGCTTTTCAGGCCATCATTTTTCACCTACCCATGTCACTTTGGACAAAGGCCTGCCTTATGCTAATCAGAACCAGCCCTGCTCCTTATGGGAGCAGTTCACCCTTTAATGCCATGTGAGCCCCCTGCAAAAAGAAATACAAGCAACAGCAGACCAGTTTTGCCCCACATCAGAGTCATCAGTAGGGTATATCTTGATGCTTGTAACCAAGTGAGCAAGGGAAGGGACCCATATCTGGCCAAACCCATCACACTTAGGGCATCGACTGCAATAACAACAAGGTGGTGGATGTAATGCTTGAATTAATCTTAGCGCTGGAAATTACACAAGATTATGCTCTACTGTACGATTTTTATCAAGAGATGAAAATGATCTATCAGCAGTCCAAAAATCGTTTTCTTGTCTCAAATAACAAGAGAAAATGGCACACGAGTTGTGGAGGAGACAGAATGTAACAGCCATCAAGTGTGATGGAATACAAAAGGATGTAACAGCCACCGGATGTGATGGATAGCTAACACTGTATTAATTGAGCTCTTTCGGTGAGGAGTAACAGACAGGGAATCTTTCCCAATGTAGCTGCAAAATGACAAGTAATCCCCCTCTGTCTGTTAGGCCTCACAGGGAGAAATAATGTAATTAATATAGTAATTTCTACATTTCCGTTAGCAAAAGCCTGACCTGAGTGTAGGAACACTACATAAGTGAGGCTGTGACCTAGGAAGGTTTGTTGAGTGTTTAGAAACTTGCTGTGGAGGGTGATATAGTCTTTGGTAGAAAGCTGGTAGAGATTACCTTATCTTGATTCTGCGGTCTTCGCTACATTTCTGGCGGCTAAGTGATGTGAGAATTAAGTGATTCACCAAACTGGAAAATCACACATGAAATAAATGATCTGTAAAAAAAATGGATTCAGTGTTTTGTTTACTGTTTATTAGAACATAGGAATATTGGGCGCTCCATTGAAAGCAAAGGAGTGCTCCGGGCTTCTAATGGCTGGTAGAAGCCCGGAGCTCCAACATTCCCAATATTGTTGTTCACAGCTGTTGCTGTGAACAGAGACCTCACGGAGCCCAAGGGGATCACAATCCCCTTGAGCTCTGTGAGGACTTTGTTTTATTTATTAGAACATTATACCCTGAGGTGGCAGAATGTTCTAATTGCCTTATAGCTCTTCCTAGATCAACTATGTCTCAGGCCTTTAACGCTGGAGTGTGCCTTTAATGGCTGGTATAGCCTGCTATGGCATTCTAAAAGGCTATACTATATATACTTTACGGGGAGCATATTTCTTCTACATGTAATAATTTAGCAAAATTGACCTACTTACTCTTTTGAGCTAAACAGTGCTATTCAGTTCATAAGTCAAACAGTGCATGTTGAATGAGCAGTCTGAATGAAATGCAATGATTTGGCCAACTGATTTTGTGTGCCTCTCCTTATTTCCTTTTTCCCACCAGCTTTCTGCACTGATGTCCTGCGACCCTGGACAAGGAACATGTGTGTTTACTGGAGTGTCTGATCCTGGTTCACGCTTATCAATCGACCCGGGGCTACTGATTACAGGGCGCACCCTTAAAGGAGCCATTATAGGAGGTACACCCTGATGAGGGAGACATTTATACTATTCTGTGCCTTTTCTGATTTTAAAAAGCTAAGTGCCGCATTACAAGATGCTTCACAGTTTTTGAACATTGCCTGCTCGATTGGGTGCAAATTGTACAGAGATGACAAGATGGTGCCTTTCAATTGGCGAAAATATAATAATTATTTTGTATTTGCATGCTGGTATTGGTAGATTGGATACTTGAAGGATGACCTCTTTCTAAAAGTGAATGGATAGAATGATAAACTCACACATGCCATGGAGTTCAGATTGTCCTGCTGCGGTCTGCATTGTATCTGTTAAGTCTGAATGAAGGGTAGCTGCCATGTGTACTTTACCCTTGTTGTGTTTGAGCATCAGAAAAGTTTGCCCTGCAGATGCCTCTGCTGTATTTGTTCTACGTCAGAGAAGCTTGCACTGTTGCTGGCTGCTGTAACAGTTCTGTGCATGAGTAAAAAATATTATACTGATGCTACATTGCGTGCACAGTATCCATCAATGTTATCTAGGTATAAGGAAAGTCTTGGGCTTCCTGTCCATTTAAATATCACTGTCCTTCCTGAGCCTGCAAAAAGCTATCAAAAGTATAGACACCTTGCTGGGAAATTCTGATATACGGCTATATTAAAGAAATGCAGAAATGCCAAAAACTACTGGTACTGTATCTGTAAGAGTAAATCATCTCTACTGAGACATTCTGTCACTGTCAGTTTAAAGGCTTAGCTGCTGTGTTGAGAAGTTCTGATTCTGCCTCATTATGTGTGCAGTTTCGTTTTTGAAAATTGGCAGGACAGTCCATTCAAATTATAGCAGCACTTCCACAGTCGGTTTGTAATGTCACACAAAAAGTATAGCAGTCCTCCTAGGATGCTCTGAAACTGTTCCACTGAAACAAAAGATTGCCGCTTAGAAGATCTGGAACTATCCAGCTGCAGGTATACTAGTGTTGATGTGAGGTGCCTGTACTGACCGACTAAATACACTCACTGGTTGATGTAATCAGTGATGTAATTTCAGATGTCATTAGTGATGTAATTTGAGATGTCATGAGTGATGTCACTGACCATGTCATGAGTGATGTAATATGTGAGGTCATAAGCAATGCATCACGGGGCGCAAGTTAAAGTTAAGCAGAGGTAACTATAAGTGCTAAATTTCACTGGTTTTGTGCATGTGAAATGTGAGCCTAACTATGATGTTTCTGTAACTTTTGTTTTTTTTTCAGTGAATTTCTATGCTTTTTCCAAACTCTCTTTCCTAACTATACTGTCTCTGTAACATTGGTGTTTTTTTCAGTGAATTTTTGTGGGTTATTTTACGTAAAGTAATTCTCATTACTGTATGTTATTCCAACCACCGCCATGCATGACCAAAGGTCAAGGACAGCGGGGCTGGCCTCAAGGCCTGCAACCAACCACCTATGACCACCCAACCCTGTGCATGATGGGGGTTGACAACAGGGCCAGGCTTCTGGTCAGACCCTGCAGCCAACCCCCTGAACCACTCAACCCCACGATGCACAGAAGTTGGACGCAGCCTGTCTCTCTGGGTGTGAGAATAAGTGTGAGAGGGTGTATCTAGGTGTGAGAGTGGCTGTAAGAATGCCTGCCTGGTGGGAGAGTGGGTGCATCAGTGTCTTAGTGGGTCTGTGAGTGGGTGCGTCAGTGTCTGTGTGGGTCTGTGAGTGGGTGCGTGGGGGTTTCAGTGGATCTGTGAGTGGGTGTCCGAGAGTTTGAGTGGGTCTGTGAGTGGGTGCTTGAGTGTCTGAGTGGGTCTGTGAGTGGGTGCACAAGGGTCTGAGTGGGTCTGTGAGTGCGTGACTGAGTGTCTGAGTTAGGGTGACCAGAATTTTAGAGCCAAAAACCGGGACATTTCACAAAATTAGAAGAAGGACTACAGTGTTACTTCAACTGAGAGCACAGGATGACAGCGCTCATCAGCATAGAATCACAGCAGAGGCGCTAAGAACATTAAACAAATAACATTTTTAAAGCTAGTATAGCCCCTGTTAATTAAATTGCTTTCTCATAACATCTGATGACTATCACTACTCTGTTAAACACAAAAAATCACCTCCCACAGTTTTGAGATGAGCCTCTCTAAAAACCGGGACATGAGCTAAATTTCCCGAAATCTGCTGGGACAGCTGGTGAGAAACGGGGACACCTTGTCACCATAGTCTGAGTGGGTCTGTGTTGGGGTGCGTGAGTGTCTAAGTGGGTGTGTGAGTGGGAGCAAGATTGAAAGAGAGAAATTGAGAGAGAGAAGGAGAGTAATAAGGAGTTTTTAGGCTTTGATAAATGATATACTTAGAATGAGAAGTTTCTGAAGAAATTGAAAAGAAAAATGTATTTGTCAATTAAAAAGAGTGAGATCACCTTTCAGTATGAACGATAAACTTTTGAAGTCTAAAAGAAATGAAAGAAGGAAAATGACCAAAGACACACCTGGAGTAGTACTCTCAACTTTCAGTGTGAGGGTCTGTTACCTTAACCTTTAGGCCATAGGTGACTCCTTACAGTGATGCTTCTAGACATACCTATGACAATCAACCCAGGCATGTGATAGGAAAGAAACATGAATGTTCCATTACTAGGAAGGTTTAACGTTCAAAACACTAGTAAATAGACAAGCACACTACCAAGCGATACTAAGATTTGAGTCTTCAGCCTACTGAGTGACTGTACAAGACCTTGACCATTAGGCCAGAAGTGCCCTGTTTTGCTCTGCATCCAAAAGTAACTATAACATTCGTACCAAACATCTTGCATGGAGAGAGAGGAAAAGTGACAGGACCGTGGGGAGAGCCCATAACCTGCTGGAGCCAGCATTGTCCCACAAGCAGTGAGCTGCTTAAAATAGCAGCTCCTTGCTTGCAGGAGCCATGTTTTCATCTCTGTTCCTGCACACATATTTTCGTGCAGGGAAACATATAAAAACTTCATTTACTGCAAGTGAGAGCTAATTGACACCCCTCACTTGCAGCACCAGAGCAAAGGGGTCACGGTGTCCCTATCCTGGCCCTTTTTCTTTTTTTTCTACTTTTTTTCTAGGACTCAGCTGAAACTGAGTCCCAGGATGGCTGCCGGCACTTCCTGCTTGAAGTGTTGGCAGCCAATCAGATATCAGCACATGGACAGCTGGATCCACAGAGGATCCGCAACCCTAGATATCTATATTTTGTAAACTCCAATTTCTCCAAAGATACTGGACATATTCCCACCAAATCACAAAAAGCATGCTTTCGGGACCAAGATGTAGCTTTCTTCCAAATTTGGTGTAATTTCGTTCAGCGGTTCGGGCTGTAGTCATGTTCAAAAATTTGAAAATTCCATTGGCATAAAATGGGGAAAAAGTGTTTTGGGACCCCCCCTTTGTCTTGGCCCCCATTTGACAGATCACCCCAAAACCTTTTAGACACAACTTAACTGACCAAAGTATAAGTTTTAAACATTTCCTGAAGATTCATCAAACGGCGCCAAAGTTATCAGCAAAACAAAAAGTGCTCCGTCTATTGTAAAAATGCTCCTAACTATAACTACCTAGTGGCGACTGTCACTAGGTTATATATACTGAGGTACTGGGTTTTTCAGAACCGGTACTGATCCGGTAACCCAGCGGTGCCAGGGTACACCCAAAGACCTCGGGTACTTTCCTGATTCAGACTACAGAAACTCAGAGTCTTCTAGGTGAAGTCAAAGATCGAATTTATTGGCTGCAACCAATTGACAAGTGTCCTAGAAGTACAACAGCACGATTTGTATGTTCTCAGGAGACTGTGTGTCAATGCAAAATCAGGTTTCCTTATATACAGTTTTTTAAGCTTCAGGCAAACATTCTTGACATTTTGGTTGGTCATTCACATGTTTTCACTACAAAGGAAAAACCAGTGTCATGATGAAACCTCATATTTCATGTCATCCAGCCCATAATAAATTACCCGGCAAGGCCTAGAATTTCACATCAGATAAGTGTGGACCCCCAATAAAAACGGGCACCTCCCCCTCGTAAAGTAAGAAGAAGAAAAGAGCAGGTGTGAGCAAGTTAGGCAGGGTGTGTGAGCGATAATAAGGGTTTTATGGCCTGGTGTGCCTTGATGCTATCTGATTCGGCCACTGGGAGAGGGACTGACCAAACAGGTTTGGCCTGAGGCAATGGTTCCAGCTTGCCCAGGTCAGAGAAAAGTCAATCAAGGTGTACGTGTCCTTGGAATCAAATCTGACTGTATTATAAGCCTATGTGAGGGCAACTTTTAAAAATGGCTGCCGTGTATAAAATGGGAGCCACGAGTGCAGGACGAAAATGGCGATTTCGAGGTGAAAACGCTGCTGGAATTGAGCGAAAATGCTCATGCTTAGTGTACTAGTCATTATCGGTCTTTTGATACTAAAATCGTACTGCTGTGGCAAAGTAAATTACATGGGTCCAGAATTTTTAGAACCACAAACACTCCTTTTGCCCTTACATAGGCAATAAACCTATTCTCATGCTAATCTGAGTCCAGGTCTATGTTTATAAGGCCATGGAGATGTTGCTGGAGCAAAATTCTAGTACTTGGTAACTCTCTCTGGACAGGTCTCCTCGAACATGAAGTAGCACAAAAAGGCCACATATGGCAGGACAAAATAAGGAATACCTCTATCTGCAGTAGGTGGCATAAGATCACACACCCAACAATTAGTGATGTTCACTACTAACTAGTGTTGATGCAGAAGCTGTACAAAAGAATTGCTTACGAATTCTGATCTTCTAACCTGCTCATGTTCAGGAAAAGGGTGAAAAGAGTGCAAAGAAACAATAGTAGGAAAAGACATAGGTTGGGAAGTGGGTTCAGAAGTCAATTGAGTAGAGAAAAACAATCCTACCCATAAATGACAACGTCATGTTTAAAAGACACTAGAAAACACGTTATTAAGAACATATAGACAACGGGAGAAAGTAGTGACCACTATGAAATAATAATTGTTCACAACCCTAACCAAAAAGCAAATCCTAAAATTATCTAGTAACATTTTTAGGGCTCCTCTGCATTTCAGTAATTTTTGTATGTTCAGGTGGAACAGTGGTGACTCTCATCAATGCTCTAAGGTGAAAAGGGGGTACTCTTTCCACAGAAAATGGACTTTATTCTGCTTTTACTAAACAGAATAGTACTTTAAAACAATGCCAGCAAAACAATCAGTCTCCTAACACCTAGTCTATACAATCACACGGAAACCTCTTGTGAAACCAACTATGCCCAGAGTCCGTTCAAAAAGCCTCTCTGGCAGGCTTCTATTGTCCATCAAATTCTCTTTTGTTGTTTTCTTTCGCATGGGCCTCTCAATTCAGGCCTCTTCGTGAGAAAAGTACTGCTTAGTTGGAGTGCCCTCCTGGCAAACACCCACAGCTCACTCGAAAGTCTCAATGTCTTAAAGCAATGCACCAGTGTCTCTCCTCTGTGGCAGATACTACAAACAATGTGCTCTTCATTGATCAAGGGCACAAATCATCTCGTGCAGACCCAAGCACCATTAATTGGGAAATAGCTCAAGCTCAGCAGCACTTTCAGACTCCAACACTCATTATTTAGTGTCAGAGGACGCTCAAGCTGCTCTTTCATGGGCACCAAAATATAGTGCCTTTTTCCAAACTTGAAATCTCCGGTGCACTGCCCTTCTTCCGTTGGAGCAAAGAAAAGAGGGTGTGTGGCCAAAACTCAGGCCAAGGGGCTTAAGGGATTGCACACTGTCAGAGGTTACCAGCACATGACAGGTAGAGAAATGAAACCTCAAAACAGCTCTGCCATCAACAACAGGAATCCTTCTCTTTAGCTCTTTTACACTGAAACTTTGGTTTTGTGATGTCCAACGCCGTCTGATGGAGCAAGTACGATACTATGCGCTGGCGATCGCTGTCCAGCTTTGCTACTTCCTGGGTGCTGAGACTGTAGGGCCAAGACGTCCATCTTTCATCTGTAGCTGTCACTGATGGGAATTAGGCTTAAGTCAATGTCCTGCAGGTTATTATGACTTGATACCCGCAGAATCTAGTGACGTAGGAAATGTGCCACAGTTGTTAGTTTCCTTCAATTTAGTAAAAAAAAACAGTTCATGGTTTTTAACAAGGGGACTGCAAGCAGGTGGTCTGCAATCTTCAAAGGAGTAGCCATACACCATGGGCATAAAATACAAAGACAAAGGCAGAAGGGCAAAACAGGGTCTCTAGCATCTTTAATTGGGTTCTCTCCATTATTCTCTGCCATCTATAGCTACATGAGAATTCTATCTGAATGGATTTCCTCACACAGTGGCATTGTCTAATGGGGTAAACACATATTTGCCTCAATGATTAAGTCTAGGTGTTCCTCCTTACCTTAGAACATCTCAATAGAGAAATCACATGATACCGATTATCAGGGACATGTAGAAACCTTCCTTTAAAAACTGTGCATCAGGTGCACTATGCAATACACAGGCTAATAGTCAAATGTGCAAACAAAAAGACAAGAACTAGAGGGTCCTGATATTTGCATGATTAGGACACATCTGATCCCACCAAAAATTAAAGTAGCAGGAACAGAAGGGAACCGAAAACCAAATTAAAATAGACATTGAAAATTCGTCATGTTCAAAAAGGTAAACATAAGATATCTCCTATTGAGATGGAAAACTTGTCTTACTATAATATTGAGTCAGTTAACCAGTCTATCGCTACCCTGACAGTCAGGCTGGAAAACATTGAAGCAGGCCTAAGGCAAATTCTTGAAAACCAGTCTGGTCATACCAAAGGGAATTATACATAACATGGGGGTCCCTGGTATATCACTGCAGTCTGGAAATGTGAACCTGAACAATACATCAATAATAATAAAAGGGCTGACTGGTGAAAGGAATTCGAAAAAGAGAAATGGGACTAGGACATAGCTAAAATCTCAATAACTAAGCATGATGCGACATTGGTCAGGGGAAGTAACAAAAGAAAAAATCTATAGGAAGAACAAAAAAAAAAATATTTGGGTGATAGTCAGGCATGTGACACAACACCGAGAGTACGGGTGATACACAAAGGCCAAAGTTACACAAATTTTAACTCTACCGTTGGCGACTACAACATATACGGTACTCCTAGCTAATGTTTCAGTTCCTTCTTCAGGAAAAAATGAAAACCTGGTTTTCTTTTAAGGAACGAAAGCCATATGCTACTTAGGAAACACAACATCATTAACTAATGTAATATAGAAATTAGGCCACCTTGAGTCACAGATCTATAATTTCATCCTTAGGTCCAATCAAGGATACATAAATGTAGGGCTGCCTGTTCCTTTAAGGGAAGGGGCAGTAACGTGACTAACTGCAGGTGACACACTTTGATCCTGTATATCTCTTTTTATTTTCCTTCAATACCATTATAGCCAAATAGACATTCACTGGTGAAGTGTTGTCTTTTATGTTCACAGCATGAAATATCATTATCTGTGGAATTTAGTAACCAGAACAAGTTCAACCAACTGTTGCGTAGCGATGGGCATCGTCATGACCATCCCCTCACAACACAGGGGAGCTTGTAATAGTATCAAAAGCAGCAACAAACATGCAAAAAACAAATAAAAAATAATAAAAACGCACAAAACGTCAAGCCATCAGATATACTTGCTGTGTATCAAGCACAAAAAGCATAGACAAAACAATAGCATGTGTGAATAAGCGGTGGCACACAACACCATGTCATGTACTTTATGCACTGTAAACCTGTAGCCCAAAATCCAATATTTGGGCCTGTTTAATTTGTCAGGTTTAAAATCCTTACCCTCCTTTTGACAGTAGATCACCAGGCAATGGAAATCTGCTGTCAAATATAACTTTACTGTTTCTCTTCTAACATACAGGACCAGCAAGAACAATTCATGATAGGACCAAATACATGAAAATAAATTTCCATTACTTAACTGTTACCCTCTTGTCAGTTACTTCGCAACATCAAGCCACCTTAGTTTTACCTTTCTAAAAGTAAAAATTGTTACACTGACACTCCATATTAATTTGGCACCTACAATTTCCACTGTAAAAAAAAAATCATCTCTATTTCCAGATTATTAAACTACATTTACTGTGAATAATTCACACACCTTAATAACACACATACCAGTTGTTAGAATAAATGCTTGTTGCAATCCCATGCAATGGTACATATTTCATCAACCTCGAATGAATGAACGTCTCAGTAGGCCCAGCTGAAGTTAGAACCTTCAACCTTGATATTAAAACAAGCCTTTGTACTGGCACATTGACTCATTGAATCATAAGAAGGCACAACCTGCAAATATATATAAAACCTAAATGTATGCATTTACTGAAGCCTGAGACACTTTAAAAAGTACTCTGAATGAAAGAAAATGCAGTTTAAACAGTGCTTTTGCCCAAAATCGACTTTGATATTTTAGGCATTAAAAAATCTATATCCTACAATTTTCTTGCATAATATGCATTACCAGAATGTCTATTACACAATCCATGAGTCAGCCATTGAAAATATTAACTTATACTTTATAGAAATGAGCTTGTTTGCTCCTGCGCCAAGGGAAAATTGCACATACAAATGTAATTTTAGTGGTGCAACATAACTTGAATTAAATTTTAATGTTAGGAGGTCATAGTATAGGTATTAAGCTTTATAAATATTAAAAAACGATTTTGAAAGGCACTTATTTTTTAAATAATTTTTCCATAATTAATAATTTTCTTTAAAAAAAAATAAAAACCCAATTATTCTTTTTTTTGTGATAATTCCACATATAAAAGCAAGCTGCATCCCTTGCCTATTATTTGGGATACATTAACTCACAAGCCTAAGCGCATAAGCCTAACTTGAAATGCGTCACATTTTTGCGCCACTTTCATTTAAAAGGAAGGTTATGCAAAATTCCACCCATGTTTAACTGGGAAAGTGCTGGCTGAATTGAAAATAGATAATTTCGTTTTTTTTTTGGGGGGGGGGCCTATTTATATCTATTGAATGTGTTTTCTAATTTATTAAGCATTTAACGGCAGTTTTGTATATGTGCACAATTGCTCATTCTATAAATTAAAGAGCAACATATAGCTATGTTAGCACATCACATGGTTCATTTCTGGATTTTTTCTAAGTTTCTACTTAATATTAACTAACCAACATTTTACTTAACAAACTGTAAACATCAAGAAGACCCACAAACACACATTGAGCTCATTTCAGATATAAACAGAAAACACTCAGTACACATAATACAGCGCGCTTTAGCCATTTTTCATAAATAGCGCCGTCGCAATTTACTTACAGAACCGTTTGCAGATCCTAGTTGTAAGTCATATTTACAAGAAAAAAAAGAAAACTTTTCTCAATTATTTCCAAGAATAGCGGACCCATACTTTATTAAACGTGATGGGGCCCACTCCGTGCTTCACATATAGTTCATAGGTTGGAGTTCCAATCGGAGGAACCGGACATGAGTCCTCCAACCGGGAGTCCCTTTTACAACCAAGACAAAACAAATTTCCAAGTCTGCTAAGACCAGGCAACTTCGCTCACTAGTCTAGCTTCAAACTTCAAAGGATTATCGTTTACGATAGTCTCGTGAATACACGAGTCCTTCGGCTTTGGTACTTGCAAGTTCCAAATCAAAGTGATCCCAAAGGGATACCAAACCAAATGTCCAACTAAGGACCAAACCAAGTGTCCAACTAAGGACCAAACCAAGTGTCCAACTAAGGACTGGGAGACGCTCCACTTATACTTAACTGAAAATATCAATGACGTCACCAGAAGACTCGTCTTATCGTTTCGCTCTACCAAAAATCAAGGGTCCAAATCAGGGCGATAGCCAGGGCAGCCGTCCTTCATAGCCGTCGGGAAGCGGGGAACCTCGCAACAAAGACTTTCGGACCACGTCGACATGCAGGGGTCGATGAAGTGGCGGCCTTCCTCCAGAATTTTCACACGAAGCTCCCCACGGACCTCAGGCTTGGACCGGTACTGCTGGTATCGCCCCACGTTTGGGCGCCAACTGAGGTACTGGGTTTTTCAGAACCGGTACTGATCCGGTAACCCAGCGGTGCCAGGGTACACCCAAAGACCTCGGGTACTTTCCTGATTCAGACTACAGAAACTCAGAGTCTTCTAGGTGAAGTCAAAGATCGAATTTATTGGCTGCAACCAATTGACAAGTGTCCTAGAAGTACAACAGCACGATTTGTATGTTCTCAGGAGACTGTGTGTCAATGCAAAATCAGGTTTCCTTATATACAGTTTTTTAAGCTTCAGGCAAACATTCTTGACATTTTGGTTGGTCATTCACATGTTTTCACTACAAAGGAAAAACCAGTGTCATGATGAAACCTCATATTTCATGTCATCCAGCCCATAATAAATTACCCGGCAAGGCCTAGAATTTCACATCAGATAAGTGTGGACCCCCAATAAAAACGGGCACCTCCCCCTCGTAAAGTAAGAAGAAGAAAAGAGCAGGTGCAGGTGTGAGCAAGTTAGGCAGGGTGTGTGAGCGATAATAAGGGTTTTATGGCCTGGTGTGCCTTGATGCTATCTGATTCGGCCACTGGGAGAGGGACTGACCAAACAGGTTTGGCCTGAGGCAATGGTTCCAGCTTGCCCAGGTCAGAGAAAAGTCAATCAAGGTGTACGTGTCCTTGGAATCAAATCTGACTGTATTATAAGCCTATGTGAGGGCAACTTTTAAAAATGGCTGCCGTGTATAAAATGGGAGCCACGAGTGCAGGACGAAAATGGCGATTTCGAGGTGAAAACGCTGCTGGAATTGAGCGAAAATGCTCATGCTTAGTGTACTAGTCATTATCGGTCTTTTGATACTAAAATCGTACTGCTGTGGCAAAGTAAATTACATGGGTCCAGAGTTTTTAGAACCACAATATACATACAGGTAGTTAAAGTTAGGAGCTAGATTCTATATAAAAAGAGTTTTTTTACTTGCCTATATCTTTGGCGCCTCTTGGCGAAACTTCACAAAACTTTCTAAAAACACGTTTTCCCCATTCATTTTTCGATAGTGATTTTGAACAGTGATAGTGCAACAACTGGATGGAATTACACCAGATTTGGCAGCAAGGTAGGTCCTGGTCCAGAAAGAATGCTTTTTTGTTTTGGTGTAATTCTGTTCAGTAGTTTCAAAGAAGTTAAAGAAAATCCAAATTTGTAAACCTAGGGACGCAAAGATTTTGTGACCCCTCCCGATCTCGTTCAGAGATCTGATTGGCTGCTAACACTTCAACAACAGAAGCAGTTGTGCTGTTGAAGTGTTGTCAGCCACCTTGGGACTCAGCTGAAGCTGAGTCCCAAATAAAAGTTAAAAGTAAAGAAAAGGGGCAAGGCTACGAACACCTTGACCCCTTAGCTCTGGTGGTTGGGTCTCAAAGGGACCTCCGCCAGAGCTAAAAACCCTTTTTTTTTTTTAGTTTGCAGTGGCTCCACCATAAAAATTTTGAAAAATAATGAAACGCGGGCTCCTGAGCTTTGTAACTATAATGCCCCTGGGTGGGCCAAGTCACCCACTACAAATTACGGCACTCATGACATCTTTGATAGCATCCTTGATAATATCAATGTAATATTTGCAGTAAACATTTTGAGGAAAAAACTGTGCATGCCGGGGGACATGTTACAATTACCTTAGGGCACGAGTTATAGTTACTTGAGATAACTCTAACTATAACTGGTGACTTTCTATGTTTTGGTATGTTTAAAATGTGAGCCTAACTGTAACGTCCCTGTAACTTTTAGTTTTTTAAGTGAATTTCTATGTTTTTTTTTAATTCTATTTTCTAACTATGACGTCCCTGTAACCTTTAGTTTTTTTCAGCGTTTATATATATATATATATATATCTTGTACCTCCACTTAGTGGACCCAAATGGCTATCTTAGGTTACCGGAACAACATTGGTGGTTGAGTTCTTTTGGCACTGGTGTCCTGGGGCCTTTCTTACTTTGCCTCTGCAAACTTGGTCAAACACAACACTTTCTGTAGTTGACTTTCAAGGAGGTAGGAAGGTTGAGCAGTTGCAAGCTTCTCAAGGAGCGCAGGAAGCTTCATGTCCATGTCCAGCTCAGTAACTTCATGTCCAGCTCAGTACTTGACTTTGAGTCAAGTACTGAGCTGAACATGAAGTTACTGTGGCTGCTGAGTTCTGAGCTCTTGCTTCCTGCACTCCATACAACATATATACATTTAATGTACTGTTAAAAAAGCATATTTCAATAAAAAGTAAATATATTGTATTATAAAATATCCATTAACCACTTTTGCTTAAAAATAAATGTTACTTTGCAATATTTAGCAAACAAATGAATTTCATTTTAAATTTAAATTAATTCTGTACATAATATGTAATATTCCTTACTGCATAATAAGTAAATATAAATGTTTTAATTTAGGTAGGAATTTGTTTTACTAAATATGCAAAAAATAACTTTACTTTAATATATTTAATTAATTACACTTTAATATTGCACAGCTTTCTTTTAACTTTGGTCTATGTTTAAAATCAAGTTATACATTTGACATTAATATTTAATCTAAAACATTTAACAGTTTTTTTAAAAAGTTTGATTAACTAGTTAAAATTTCCCTAAACTATGCCATGGGGAGATCTCTGCCCTGGTGGTGGCAGAAATAAATATCAGCATACCAGTTTTGCAAGCAGTGTTGCATTCTGGGAAGGAGTGCAAACCCATTTACTGTGCAGATGGACATTCCCAACCCAACAGTTGCATAAAGAGTTATTTGCCGTAGTGTGCTTGGAATTGATATAGCTTTGGAGTTTTGGGACTTGGATCGTAAGCCATGCCAATATTGCTCTCACTAGTTGGCCATTTGTATTTAGGACTGGTTCTGTTTAAATATTGGTTTCAAATAGACAGCAATAGCATTATGAACAAAAGGGAGATGTTATTCGATTTATTCATCAAACCTGCTTTTTATCTTTGAAACAGAACCTATTCTCATGATCTCTCTTGGAATGATAGCAAAACCACTTGTTAGTTAAATCAGTGATCATCTTCTCCTGTTGTATATGTAAATCTCTCTGCTCCCTAATAGGGGACTTGGTTCTGTATGAGACTAAGGTATGCACTGCAGCAATCTGTGTTTGATCTTTTGTCGAAACAGAAATAAATGTATTGGCCTTCACAGCATCCACCAGTTACATTTCTGTGTCTTTTTCATTCACCATATTATAGTTATGTTATACATTGAGAAAGACAACTGAGATGTGCAACTGCACTATTTTCCCTTACCCTAGACACTTGTGAAGTGTCAGAGTGTTCCCTTCCTTCCCACCCTGGAAGTGAATTTATTTCAGGTTCAGAAAGGAGGTTGTGAATGCTCACACACCCAAGAGTATATGGGAGACCTCAAAATATCGAGACAGTCCATGTCTTGGGCCTCCAAGTCCACACCCCTTGAGTAAAAATTTGGGGTATTGGTTGAGGGTGATGGAAACCCCACTTGGACAACAACAAGATTCCCTGTCAGGGTGAGCCACAAACGTAACTAAATTAGCTTGTGCTTAACCCTCTAGTATCTTGATATAAAGCAGTCAGGCTTAACTGAGAGACAATACATGAAGTATTTATGAAGCACACAAATAGGAATAGAGTGAAAGCACAACACAAGAAAAATCCAAAACTGTTGGAAATGACATTTCTGCAGGGTCACCCCCAAACGTTTTGCCTTCCTCCTTCTCTTTTTCTGGCCTAATTTCTTCTGCCTTTAGGACTCTGCACACTTTACAACTAATAATCAGTGCTAAAGTGCATATGCTCTCTCCTTAAAAACATGGTGACATTGGCTCATACCCAATTGGCTTATTTAATTTACTTGTAAGTCCCTAGTCAAGTGCACTACATGTGCCCAGGGCCTGTAAATTAAATGCTACTAGTGGGCTGCAGCACTGGTTGTGCCACCCACATAACTAGCCCCCTAACCATGTCTCAGGCCTGCCTCTGCAGTGCCTGTGTGTGCAGTTTCACTGCCACTTCGACTTGGCATTTAAAAGTACTTGCCAAGCCTTAAACTCCCTTTTTTCTAAATATAAGTCACCCATAAGGTAAGCCCTTGATAGCCCATAGAGCAGGGTGCTATGTAGGTAAAAGGCAGGACATTAATATATGTGTTCTAAATGTCCTGGTAGTGTAAAACTCCTAAATTCGCTTTACACTGCTGTGAGGACTGCTCCTTTCAAAGAATAGCATTAGAGCTACCCTCATATACTGTTTGAGTGGTAGATCCTGATCTGAAAGTAGTAGCCAGGTCATATTTAGTATGGCCAGAATGGTGATACAAAATCCTGCTTAATGGTGAAGTTGGATTTTATATTACTATTTTAGAAATACTACTTTTAGAAAGTGAACATTCCTCTACACTTAAATCCTTCTGTGCCTTCCAATCCACGTCTGGCAAGGTTTAGTTGACAGCTCCCTTGTGCATTCACTCAGACAACCCCAAACACAAGATGATCAGTCACACTTGCACATATCTGCATATTGAATGGGTCTTCCTGGCCTGGGACGGTGAATGGCCTGACATGTACATGTCAAAGAACAGTAGCCTGCTCTCACACAAAGGACTGGCACACCCCCTACTGGGACCCTGGCAGACAGGATGGAACTGGAAGGGGACCTTGTGCACTTCTAAGTCACTCTTTGAAGTCTCCCCCACTTCAAAGGCACATTTGGGTATTTAAGCAGGGTCTCAGACTTTACCAATTCAGACATTTCTGAGGTAGACACTTTACTTCATCAAGACACTTTGTGGAGAAGAAAACTTGAACCAGAACCTGAAACCTGCCAAGAAGAACTGCCTGGCTGCCAAAAGGACTCACCTGACTGCTTATCTGAGAAGGAATGCTGCCTTGCTGTTGCCCTGCTGCCTTGCTGCTCCCTGGCTCTGCTGAGAAGTGCACTCCAAGAGGTTGGATAGAGCTTGCCTCCTGTTTCCTCAAGTCTCAGGACCAAAAAGACTTCATTGCTGCAAAAGAACTCCTTGTGCGGGGAAAATCGACGCACAGCCTGCAAGAAACGATGCACAGCCTGCATCATGGTGAGAAAATCACCGCAACCCAAACCGGAATGATGCAGCCTGACTTCGCTAGGAGAAGATCAACGCAGCGGCAGTGACCAGAAATTCAACGCACGGCCCACTGGATCGACGCAAAGCCGAGCCGGAACTACGCAGCCCGACTTCCTGAGAGAAATCGACACAGCGCCTGCTGTGTGGTAGAAATTTCAATGCGTCGTCCACCGGATCAACACAGCCCCTGTGACTTCGTCCTCCAAGCCCCGGATTTCAACGCATCATCCCCGGGGCGTCCGAAAACCCCGCAACCTGAAGAGGATCCAAGTCCGCAAGCCAGATATTGACGCAAAGTCTTCCTTGCGTGAAAAATAAACAACGCATCGTCTGTGTGCGGCCAGATAAATCGAGGCACACCTCCCCGTTTTCCACTCATCTCCTTCTCTGCAGTCCCTTGCAGAGAATTTGAACGCAAACCAGGTACTTTGTGCTTGCAAGAGATACTTGTTGCTTTTTAAGAGATTAAAGACACTTTATATCATTTTTATTGCATCTTGATCGTTTTGACCTGCATCTTGTCTGATAAATATTATATATTTTTCTAAACACTGTTTGGTGTATTTTTGTGGTGTTCTACTGTATTATTGCAGGATTTATTGCACAAATACTTTACACATTGCCTTTTAAGTTAAGCCTGACTGCTCAGTGCCAAGCTACCAGAGGGTGAGCACAGGATAATTTGGATTGTGTGTGACTTACCCTAACTAGAGTGAGGGTCCTTGCTTGAACACGGGGTAACCTGACTGCCAACCAAAGACCCCATTTCTAACACAAACCAATTTAGAACAGTAGGGTTAAATAGAGTTAAATTCAAGTAATGATACCATAATGACAAACAACCAATTAGGAGTACTGAAGAAATTCAACTTCAAATATTTAGGTGGATAGCTTCTAAAAGCACAAAGTGCCACTCATGGTCATCTGATCTTGCTAGGCCAGGAAATAGTCATAAGTTCATGCTGACCACAATGGAGCACTGGCTGGAGACAAGGACCAGCTTAGCCCAGCTGAAAGTTGCTTTTTCAAAGTTTTGGGTGAAGAGTTCCATTTGTGGTGAAGGAGGCCATGTAGAGCGGGAAGAGTGCCATGGATGACCGGCACTGTAACGCAAAGAGCTGGACTGGCATCATGGATAGTTTTTGCTGTAGTGCAAATATCCATTCGGGAGTTGCAAATGGTCATTGCTGGAACTTTGCGTTTGTGATCGGAGCAGGCTCTCGTTGCTGTAGCTCAAAGTGCAGATCTTACATTGCCAGGTGTCACTGGTGTCAGTATAGCACAAAGAGTTGGGCTCACCAGAGCTTCATGTTGACTCGGCGGGAACGGGCCCATTCATTGCCATAAAGAGCCCAAATATTTACGATTTCTTCCTTTCTTCAAGATGAGTTCAGTCTGATGACAGCCAGTGGTCCAGGACACATGGAGGCCCCTCTTTTTAATCAGTGCCTCACTCTAGCAGAGGCCAGCAGGGCTCAAGCATGTCCAGTTACTGGTCAAGGTAGGTCCGGCGCAGCAGGTCAGCTGGGCACTTGAAAGGAGGTCATTGAAGCTTGTTGTGTCCCTGTAACTCAGACAAGAGAGCCAACTGAATCATGGGCTCACTCAGGTGGCCTGCGATAAAGTGAGCAGATCCACTCTTCTTTCTAAGAGCAGGGCAGGCCTCAAGCAGCAGGACAGTCCTCTTGAGAACAAGACATGCCTCAAGCAGCAAGATAGTCTTCTAGGAAGCAAGGAATGCCTCAATCAGCAGGGTAGTCTCCTGGAGTATAAGGCAGTCCTTATGTAGTGTCCACAGGTCCAAGAGTGTTCTGAAGAGGTGGGTCAGGAGATCCAATATTCATACCTGATATCAGCCTTTGAAGTAGGGGTGACATCCTGGCTACCACCACATCTGGTTCTGGAAAGTTCTTCCCTTCTCTCACCACAGCTCCAAGCAGTCCAGGGTGATTAAAGACTGGTGTCAGGTTGCTTTTTGTTAGTGCTGGAACGGCCCGTTGAAATGTATGTGGTGCAGGGAACAGCTCTGTCCCACCCATCCTGACAGGATGGCCCATCCTGCCAATGACTAGTCCTCTCTTTATCTCACTGTCTGAGAGGAATGTACAAAGGCAAACTGAAAATCTTTTCTAAGTCATGTGACCCAGGACCAAGGCAACAGGCACCAAACGGTTAGGGCAAGAAAATGGCAACTTCTAAAAGTGTCATTTCCAGAATTGTGACGAAAATCTGACTTTGCTGTCAAAGAGGAGTTTCAATTACAATGTATTTGAGTCCAAATGTGGCATCCTTATCTGTTCCCAATCAAAAGGTAGCACTTATTAAATGTGATAAGGTAACTCAAAGCTATAAAATAGAAGAGATATGCCTTCCAGTAGTGAAAAACTAACCTTTCCACTACATTTTAAAATTTAAATTCATCCTATTTCCCAATACAATGCACCCTGCACTGTGGCCAGTTTTGGGCCTACCACAGGGGTTAGTTATATCTTCTAAAAAGGAAGGTTGAGACCTGGAAAAAACTTTTTTGCCAGGCTGAATTGGCATTTTTAAAATTGAATCACAGGCTGCAATGGCAGGCCTGAGACATGTTTAAAAGGGTTACCTGATTGGGTTTCACAATGAGTACTGCAGACCCACTTGTAGAATTTAACTTACATGTCCTGGGTACAGGTAGTGCCATATATAGGGACTTACAAGTGAATGAAATATGTCACATAGGTATAAGCCAATTGTTCCATGTTTTAGAGTGAGAGCACACACACTTAGCACTAGTTAGGGGTGGCAAAGTGCAAAAGAATAAGAAAGAAATTCAGAAAACAGGAGGGGTGGAGGCAGACATTTTGGGGGAAGACCACACCAAGGAAGACAGGTCTAAAACCTTGTGTGAGTGTTAATACTGAGTAAAAGAACACAGTCCAACAAGAATTCCCCAGTGCTAAATGCATTTATTACTGCAAGTTACTGTTTTGTGGATCCATGTCAGCTGTATGTGGAGTCATATTAGGCTGTCAACATAGTTAGAACTGAAAATGGGTGTGGAATTGGACCCGAAGACCTTTGAATCTGGGAGATGATGTCTTGTACCCAAAACATTGGCTCTAGATTTCAAATATCTTTCAAAGGATTCTAAGCTCCTTATGGCCTATTAATAGATCTCTTTCTCAGATGATTCTGCAGGGTTGGCATTCTTTTGCCAAACATGTGAAAAAGTGTGCCTTCTCTTGGCATTCAAATCACACCATTACAACTGAATATTAAATTTCACAAGAGTTTGCCAATATCCAAAAAGGATAACCGTTACCAACTCTGTGATATTACAACTAGACATGAGCATCTCCGTAGGTATGTCTACATTGTGAATTCACAAACAAACTCCTAGCACTCCTAGGACTCATATGTGCACCCATTAAGTCTGCAACCTGACACCACAGTTCTTCACCACCTTAGATTCCATGACAGAGTCAACACATGTCCAACTTGATGACATGAACCTTGGCATGCACCTACGGTTACTGTGAAAGCTGACATACAGATTAGGGGTTGATAAGTTTCTTTTATACTCAATGAAATGAAGACACTGATCATGTTAGTGTGACAAACTGAAAGAGCCGCCTTGGGGTATTGTACGAAGCAATAAGACACCTGACGAATACTGCTGTCCTGTCAATGCAAATTTCAGGTATTCCACATAAACAGCACCAACTCCTTGCCTCTTCTCTTCTGGAATTTTGATGGTTCACCATGTTAATTACCGAGAGGAGGTCAGACCTGTCAGTTTTGAAAATCAGACATTTAGTCACAGAAACAGCCTGATTTGCTCAGAAAAGTGGCAACGTTCATAAATCCCAACTATTGGCTTTGGAACTAATATAAATTATGAGAACAGAGTTCTATTAAGATTCAAAAAAGTTCACAAACTAGTATGTCTATGGGTCTGTGTCCATTAATTAATAGACTAAAATAAGTTTCATGCACATAAAGTGGTTTATAACTATTCCTCGGGAACCTGCATATCCCCTACATTGATTGCATCCTTGACATGTTGTTCCTCACCCTAGATCATTATTGTTATTATTATTATTACAGCCTTTCAACTTCACTGGAATAATAACAGTTCATACTCGTTACTCACCTCCCCTTGCAACACCCTCTGTCCTGTATACATCACTCAGCTACACAAACCCATGGCTCCCTTCTTGCTCTTACTTTTATACCCATAAGAAACATCTAATTTCGCTCTCTTTGCACCATCAACAATTTCCCACTTCACCATTCCTTGATCAACATGATCTTTGATGCTACACAGAACTCCCATTTCCGATTCTCTTACTCCTAGGTGCAAGGAATCAGACGACTCCATTCTTATACCTGGAATAAATTCATATGAATATGGCCCCATTTCTTAACATTGACTCCGGTGACCTGTGCAGTGATGCTCAAATAGTCGCCTCTGTGAACTGTAAAAACCCAATTATAACCTTAGAGAAGTGGAAGCAAATGACCAATTCCACGCCTCGAGACACATCTGCAACAGTTTTCCTGATGTATTCAATGATAAAACAACTAACATACATGAAATATTACACAGTAATAAGATGTCAGAAAATTAGTGAAAAAGAGTTGGCCCAACTTTTCGTCAAAGCTTTTCCTTTATCCAACTTTTTCCATTGCATAAAAATTAGTGTCTTTCATTGGTTGGGGACAGCATAGCGTATGGTCCCAGGGCTCACCCTTTGCCTGCTAAGCTTCTCAAATAGGTAGTACTTATGTCACTAAAACTGCGCCTGTCAATGTCAGTTAAACTATTTTTATAAAAAACCACGCCAACATGGCTAATAATAATGAATATATCAAGTGGGCTACAGCTGGGGTGATGGAAGCCTTACTATCATATCCTCAATGGCCTAGTAGCCCGCACTTAATTTTTCCCAAATATGCTAACTAAAATATTGTATCCTAAATATAGTGTTCACAAGAATATTGTCCCATGAGAGTTAATAATTTACAATCTACACCCAAAAGGGCAGTGCTTTTAAAAAATAATATTTAGAGCACATTATTTCAGTCAGATTAGATTTTTTCTACCAATAGTAAGACCTTTGACCAGCCAGCACACCAAAGGCTAAATGAGGTCCTTCATCAGTTGGTGACATCAACTCTTTCTTCCGATATTGATACCACATGTAAAATGGTGACAGTCACACATTCATCTTTTTCACTCCTCTCACCAGTGACATTATGGCCCTCATTACAACATTGGCGGTAAATCCTGCTTACCGCCGTGCAGAAGACCGCCAACACACCGCTGCAGCGGCGGAATTCCGCTATAGCTATTACGACCCACAGCTCGGAATCTGCCAAAATCCAGACACCCACACAAGTCCGCCACACCAAAGGTCAGTGATAAACTGGAGATAACAAAACCGACACCATCACTCCAACAGGAATATACCCACACTATCACGACCCACGAATCCAAGTGGCGGTCTTTCAACTGTGGTATTCAATTGGTGGTACACACCGCCGCTCTCAAAATACACACACATATACAAAACACAACCACATTGGACAATTCCAAATACACACACCTGATACACATACACACACCACCCCTACACACCCAATCCAATATAAAACACGCACCCACATCACCCACAAACCCTTACGACCAGAATTGCGATAGAAGGCCAGAGAGAGACACCACCAGAAACAACACTAGCATCCACAGGCACACAACATCATCACTCACACAACATCCACGCACCTCAGACACACACAAACACATTCCCTCACACATCACAACCGACACCACCTCACACATCACCCACACCACATCATGGCACCTCAACGACACCCCAGGTTCTCTGAGGAGGAGCTCAGGGTCATGGTGGAGGAAATCGTCCGGGTAGAGCCACAGCTATTCGGATCACAGGTGCAGCACACCTCCATTGCTAGGAAGAGGGAGCTATGGCGCAGAATCGTCAACAGGGTCAACACAGTGGGACAGCACCCCAGAACACGGGATGACATCAGGAGGAGGTGGAACGACCTACAGGGGAAGATGCGTTCTGTGGTCTCCAGACACCAGATTGCAGTACAGAGGACTCGAGGTGGATCCCCACCTCCTCCCCCACAACTAACAACATGGGAATAGCAAGTCTTGGCAATACTGCATCCAGAGGGCCTCGCAGGAGTAGCAGGAGGAATGGACTCTGGTAAGGCAACTCTTAACTATTATATCCCCCACCCTATCTGCATGCCATCACATGCCCCAACCCTCACCCTCACCCCCATCCCTCCAACACCTCACATATGTCCCCCTATCACAACCCACACATCCCAACACAAAGCCCTGCATGCAACACCAAAGCATGGACACCCATCACCAAAGCATGTCCACTACAGATACCTACACAGACCCCAAACCAAATATCACACAAGGACCTAGACAAGAATGCAGCACTGGAGTACAGGGTCACTCACCCATTGCACACGATGGCACACACAGAAGCAATAATCATGCCTTTACACTCCTGTAGGACCCCTACCCAAGGTCACCGGACAGGAGGTTCCAGACATGTCCAGTCCCCCCACAGAAGAGGCCCACAGTGATGACAGCATCTCTGCACAACTGGATCAAGATGACCAGCCCAGCCCATCTGGGACCTCGGGACAGTCGGTTCCCCTGACACTGTCACAAGCCACCACAGAGCCTCCCCCTTCAGGAAACACCAGCACGGCACCCACCCAGCGGGCCCATCCCTCTGTCCCCAGGACACGTCAAGCAGCAGTGTGTCCACCACTACAGGGAATCCAGGCAAACCCCCACCCCAAGAAAATAAGGGACCTGGGGGCAGTGGCAGTGGGCACACGGTTCAGGGGACAGAGGAACAGGAAAACAGGGGAACTGGGAGGACTGCTGAGCGACAGGGGGAGGACAGGCACAGGGAACCCACTCTCCACGATGCCCTCTCCAACATCATGGGTGCGTACCATCATTCCCAGGAGATGATGGCAACAGTACTGTCCAACTTTCAGGAGACCCAGCGGCAGGAGGAACACCATCTGGGGATCAGGGAGGAATTCAAGTCCTTCAACACTACCCTGGTCACCATTGTAGGGGTGCTGCAGGACCTTGTCAACACCAGGAGGGACACTGTGGCACAACAAGGGGCCCCTGACACTAGCCTGGATGATGAACAGCCCACCACCTCCGCTGGCGCTAGTGGACAGGAGGCACTGCCACAGGACCACGACACCAGCACCCCACCCCCTGCAGATTGTGAGCCACCCCGCAAACGGTCCCTGAGATCCAGGAGCAAGACAGAGAACATTGCCAAGACCCCCACAAGGAAATGAGACCCCCCTGAATGTCATCCTTCTGTCCCACTTTGTCACCCTGTCCATCCTTCAACTGCCCTTGCTCCACTTCCGATGCCCCTTTGGACAATGCACCTGTGAAACAAATAGACACGCCTCTGCCATTGACATTCCTCCACCATCACCCCTGACCAATTTACAACCCCCTCCACTTATTTGCACAAACATAAACACACATCAATCACAAAGCAATCTGGAGTCAGTCTTTGCTTTCACAAATGTGTAATTGCAATAACTATGGAATATAGCAATGTCAATTTAAATGTCAACATACCGATGCAACACAGCTCTAGTGCATGAGGAAATATAGCAGAGATCACAAAGTAGGACCCACATCTGTTAAATGGAAAGGCAAAGTGACAAGTCAGGGTCCATACACTGGGTGAAAATGACAGACTTATGATAGGTCAAACAATAGTATGAGATGTGGGAGGCAGTTATATCTTCTTCCCTGTGTCTCACTGGAAGTATTGCTGGATAACGTTGTTTCTGTTGTCGATATCCTCTTCTTCTGCCTCCTCTTCTTCACTGTCCACAGGCTCCACAGCTCCCACAAGACCTCCAGCTGGACCATCCTCCTACAGAAAAGGCACCTGGCATCACAAAGCCAGGTTGTGCAGCATACAGCAGGCCACGATTATTTGGCACACCTTCTTTTGTGAGTAGTAGAGAGAACCACCTGCCATAAGGAGGCACCCGAATCTGGCCTTCAGAAAGCCAAAGGTTCTTTCTATAATCCTCCTAGTTCACCCATGTGCCTCATTGTAGCGTTCCTCTGCCCTTGTCCTGGAATTTCTCACAGGGGTCAGTAGCCATGACAGGTTGGGGTAACCAGAGTCACCTGAAAATATTGAGGGACAACTGTCAGACACACACTAACCCGTAGGGACAACCCCGGACCCAGACAACTATTCACAGAGTATAGGGTCCTTGTCCTCACCTATTAGCCACACACTGTGCCTCTGGAGTTGCCCCATCACATAAGGGATGCTGCTATTCCTCAGAATGTAAGCGTCATACACTGAGCCAGGAAACTTGGCATTCACATGGGAGATGTACTGGTCGGCCAAACACACCATCTGCACATTCATCAAATGGTAGCTCTTCCGGTTTCTGTACACCTGTTCACTCCTGCGGGGGGGGTACCAAGGCCACATGTGTCCCATCAATGGCACCAATGATGTTGGGGATATGTCCCAGGGCATAGAAGTCACCTTTCACTGTAGGCAAATCCTCCACCTGAGGGAAAACGATGTAGCTGCGCATGTGTTTCAGACAACACTCTGGACAACACGTTAGAGAACATTGGCCGGGACATTCCTGATGCAATGGCCACTGTGGTTTGAAAAGACCCACTTGCCAAGAAATGGAGTACTGACAGGACCTGCACTAGAGGGGGTATCCCTGTGGGATGGCGGATAGCTGACATCAGGTCAGTCTCCAACTGGGCACACAGTTCATGGATTGTTGCACAATCAAGTCTGTAGGTTACTATTACGTGTCTATCTTCCATTGTCGACAGGTCCACCAGCGGTCTGTACACGGGGGATGCCACCATCTCCTCACCTGCCCCAGCGGACGTGCCCTATGGATGAAAACAGCGAGCAGAGAGTCAGCCAACATTGAGGTATTACAAAATGTCATTACCACACATTTATTAATCCGCTATGTGCCTGTTACTGTCTGTATGCAAGGCCTAGATAGGTGTGACGCAGTTATTATTAATGCCATGTGGCACCCTGAAATGGCGGCTGCCTGACCTGTAAGGTGGGACAAGGGGATATGAGGTAACTGCACTGGGGTTCAACACCGTTGCGGTAGGCGGTCGAAGACCGCGGTGCAATTCTGCATTGCTTAACATTGGACCCTATGGGGCCCAGGAGCCAATGACGATGTACGCCGGCGATGACGGTACGCACCGCTGCAGATGTGACTGCCATTTTCTGTCTGTTCACTCACTTGATACCTGACCTTCGACAGGAGAGGACCTACACTGCAAGTGCTGCTGTGACCTGGGTCTGGAAGCGATGATGGCTCATGTGTCTGGAGAAAGGGCCACTGCCTTCACTTCGGAGGAGTTGGAGAAGTTAGTGGATGGAGTCCTTCCCCAGTACACGCTCCTCTAAGGTCCTCCAGACAAACAGGTGAGTACACTGTGAGCATTCTGCATGGGCAATGCATGTTTGGAGTGGTGTGGCTGGAAGATACATGGGTGGGAACAGAGGCCTGCATGAGCAGACGGTGAGTGTTTGTGCGTCAGGGCAAGGGTGGGAACGTGGGCCAATGAGTATGATGGTCCGGATGGGTAAAGATTATCCTTTTCCCCTTAACTATTCCTCTAGGTCAGCGCCCACCAGAAGAAGGATATTTGTCGTGCCATCGCCAAGGACGTCCGGACCCTGGGGTTCCACCACAGACGGAGCACCCACTGCCGGAAAAAATGGGAGGACATTCGCCGCTGGAGCAAAAAGATGGCGGAGGCCCAGCTGGGGATGGACTCCCAACGTGGGAGTGGTGCCCGTCGCACTATGACCCCCCTGATGTTCCGGATCCTGGCGATGGCGTATCCGGAGTTGGATGGGCGCTTGAGGGCATCACAGCAGCCACAAGGGGGTGAGCACAGTCACAATCATCTGACTCTGCACGCATTACGAGGTGTCTGGGAAGGGGAGGTGGGCAGTGGGTTCCCCTAGGCCAGGGCGAGTTTGGAAGGCAAGGTTCCTTGTGAGGCAGGCTCAGTGGCATCCCAGTCCCACTAGTGGTTAGTGCCATCTACACCTAGTCAGGCTCCTGTGACTTCCATTTGTGCAGCAATCGTGCATAGGCCTTGTACCCCATGGCCCTGTGAATAATCTAGGAACTATAAGTGCATGGCGTAGTGCAGAGGTCTGCTGTGTCTGTATTGTCCGCCAATGGTAGTGGTGTTGCATGCACTGAACATGTCTTTCTTGTGTCTTTCCCCCCCTTTTTGTGGTCTCCCTGTTCTTGTGTGCTATAGCATCATCAGGCAGAGGAGCAGTGGCACCGGAGCAGGAGGAAGCTGCATCCCACTTGGACCTGGAGGGCGAAACAACAAAGTCTGAAGCCACCAATGAGACGGAGGGCGAGGGGAGCTCCACGGCGGGGACAGGAACGAGGACCAGCGACAGTGACTCCTCCTCTGATGGGAGCTCCCTTGCGGTGTCGGGCCCCTCTGTGTCCCCTGCATCAACAGGTACAGCCGCCACCCCCCTACCAGCCCGCCCTCCCATCAGCCCCTCAGCGTGTGTCCCGTGCCCGCTCACCCAGTAGGGTGGGCATCTCCTTCGCCCCAGGCACCTCAGGCCCTGCCCCAGTCAGCCCTGCTGCCCTCAGTGAGGAGGCTATTGACCTCCTGAGATCCCTCACTGTTGGGCAGTCTACCATTGAGAATGCCATCCAGGGTGTTGAGAGGCATTTGCAACAAACAAATGCATACCTGGAGGGCATTCATTCTGGCCAGGCAGCCCAACAGAAAGCATTTCAGGCTCTGGCCTCAGCACTGATGGCAGCCATTGTCCCTGTGTCCAGCCTCCCCCCTCCAACTTCCTCCACCCAGACCCAATCCCCTGTACCTCAGCCTATCCCAAGCACACTATCAGACCAGCATGCACACACATCAACACACAAGGGTGGCTCAGGCAAACATAAGCTCCACACATCCCACAGGCACTCACACAAGCATTATACCCATGCAGACATACCAACATCCACTGCCTCCACTGTGTCCCCCTCCTCCATGTCTCCCTCCTCCCTCCCAGTCTCATCTCCACTCACACCTGCATGCACTACATCTTCAGCCACTACCTCCAACACCAGCACGCCCATCACCACACACCGCTCACGTGCACTCACCACCCCCACTACCATTCACACATCCCCAGTGTCTTCTCCCAGTGTGTCAGTGAGCCCTCCTCCCAAAGTACACAAACGCAGGCACACACCCACCCAACAGCCGTCCACCTCACAACAGCCTCCAGCCCATGCACCTTCACCCAAATTCAGTAGACGTACACCTCCTACAACCACTATCTCCACCTCCACTCCCAAACCCCCTCCATCTACCCGTCCCAGTGTGTCTAAAAAACGTTTCCTGGCTAATATTGACCTCTTTCCTACACCTCCCGTCCGTCCGTCCCCGCCAGGCTTTCAAGGTCCCGACCCAGCACCTCAGCCACCACATCCCCAGGCACAGTGGTGGCAGCAACTGCGGGCTATTGGAGTGCGCCAACCATCGGGGCTGCCAGTGTGCCATGGAGCGAGGGCAAGGACATTCTGCCACCTGCAAAACTGAAAAAGTTGCCCACATCCCGGAGGGAGAAGCAGAAAACACCTGCCACCAAGGGCTCAGGGAAAACAAAAGGCGATAGTGGTAAGACAGCTGTGCCACCATCCAGGGTGGGGAAGGGCCAGAAACTGAAGGGCAGGTCAGGAGAGGGCATGGTGGCACTGACTGAGGGACCAGTGTCACACCTTCTGTCCACGTCGACGCCAACCTGTACGGCGGAGGAGACCGCCATCTGCACCACCACCTGCACCGCCACAAAGCCCGCCGCCAGAACCACTGTCATTGAGCCCGCCACCTGCACTGCCGCCACAGAGCCCGCAGCCAGCTCCACTGCCACAGAGCCCGCCGCCAGCACCACTGTCATTGAGCCCACCACCAGCACTGCCGCCACAGAGTCCACAGCCAGCACCGCCGCCACAGAGCCCGCAGCCAGCACTGCTGCCACAGAGCCGACCACCAGCACTGTTGCCACAGAGCCCGCCACCAGCACCGCTGCCACAGAGCCCGCAGCCGGCAGTGCTGCCACAGAGCCCGCCACCAGCACTGCCGCCACAGATCCCGCCGCCAGCACCGCTGCCACAGAGCCCACAGCCAGCACTGATGCCACAGAGCCCGCAGCCAGCAACGCTGCCACAGAGCCCGCAGCCAGCACCGCCGCCACAGAGCCTGCCACAACTGACAACGCCGCAAGCACCGCTAGCGGCCCGTGACATCCTGAGCCAGTGGCACCACCGCAGACATGGCTGCCATCCCCAGTGGTCATTTGTCTGATGAAGCACTGTAGGCACAAAGCCCCCTCCAGAACCAGTGGAGAGATACATCCACTACCTCAGTCCTTGGCAGGATAAAGCGCTGTGGGCACAAAGCCCCCTCCAGAACCAGTGGAGAGATACATCCACTACCTCAGTCCTTGGCAGGATGAAGCACTCTGGGCACAAAGCCCCCTCCAGAACCAGTGGAGTATCACATCCACTACCTCAGTCCTTGACAGGATGAAGCACTCTGGGAACAAGAACCAGTGAAGAAAGGCATCCACTTGTGATACTGTGGCTTTGCACTCCCCCGGATACAGCAGTGGGCAAACCACCCACTGGAGAGGCTTGAGAGACTGTGGCTTTGCACTCCCCAGGATAAAGCAGTGGGCAAACCACCCACTGGAGAGACTTGAGAGACTGTGGCTTTGCACTCCCCAGGATACATCAATGGGCATGGAGCCCCCTTGTGGAGCAGTGGCATTGTGCGTTCATCAGGCTGAGGTGCCCCCCCTCCCCCAGAGGTGCCTGTTTATTTTCCATCTGATGCCCCTCCAGTGTTCTCTCCGTTTGGAGTCAGGTATCGAGTGTGGGCCTCGCCCATGCATTTTTGGCCCAGTGGTCCACGGACAATGATTGGTGCACTATCCGGACTTGTGTAGTTGGTGTATATAATTGTATATACTGTATTTCGAGTTTTGACTACTGGATTTTTATTGATTACAATAGTTGAAATCAATTCCTTTTGTCCTTGCATTATTGAAGGGGGTGGGGGGGTGTATATGTAATGTTGAAGCATGTATTTGTGTGTATGGTGTTGTGGGTGGGGGTGTTGCGTATTGAATGAGTGTGTCACTCTCTTTTCCCTCCCCCCACCTCTGTGTTGTAGGTGCAGTACTCACCGTGGTCATCGTCGCCGTCTCTGGAGTTCCTGATAGAGGAGCAGGAAGACGATCGCCGGCAGGATCTGCAGTTCTGGCTCCATGGCGTCCTAGTTCCTCGTGGGGTGTGGAGAGGTGAGTGATTTCTCCTTGTGTGTACTGTTTCCGCCGTGTTTTTGATCGCGTTGATTCCGCCCCGGAAAAGGTGGCGGATTGGCATCTTGTGATAGGGTGGGCGGTACATTGCCTTCTGCCTGTCTGTTGGTGGTTACCGCTGCGCTGTTTGTTTGTACTGCCATGGTGGTCGGAGTGTTAAAGTGGCTGTCTATGTTGGTGGTTTCCGCCGTGGTCGTAATCCCATTTTTTTTCTGCTGGCCTGTTGGCGGTATTACTGTCGCTTTAACACCGACCACTAGGGTTGTAATGAGGGCCTACGTCTCGGCCTTTGTCTAAATGCAAACTGACATTGGATGGTGCTACTGTCACTGAGACTCATATTGTCAGAATCCTTTGTGTGCGTTTTAATTTCCTTAAAGAAAAACAGGATGCATTTCAAACAAAAAAATGAAAAGATTTCTTTCAATTTTTTTTCTAGAATGCAGTGGTCCATGGGACTACTACCTGTTCTGAAAATAAGTTTTAGCTTCCATTCACAAAGGGGAAGGGTTTCCGTGGGGACCCCTTTCTGTTTGCGAATGGGTTACCACCAACTTCTAGTTGGTGGTAACTGCTTTTTTTTTTGTGACCGTATTCACGATCGCAAAACATTCTTACATACCACTACGACTCGTTATTTGGAAGGGACGCCTCAACATGCCCCTTCCAAATAGCGACTCACAAACCTATTTTGCAATTCTGTAAATAAATTACTGAATCGCAAAATAGGGTTTGTACATATCAAAATGCTTTTCATTTGCAACAAGAAAATAGCTACGTACATCTGGCCCATAGTCCTTACTAACAGCTATGTCATGAGCAGAATAGACAACTGTAAGGGACTATTATCTGATATGTTCCAGTACTCATTTTCACCACTAGACAAGGTCATTAACCTCACCACTTGTACCCTTTGTTACCTCCACAGGCATACTCTGCCCCCTCGTTTTCAGTTCTAAGCTGGTTGGCTTTCAATTAAGCAATATGCTGCCTGCATACTTCTTAATATTCATAGTATCCTTTATAGTACCACAACTATCCTCCCTCAAGCACAAACCAGATATACATCTACCTGGTTAGTTAAGGCTTGCAGACTGTTATTATTATTGTGACTTTTATAAGAAAGATGGAAACCAATTGATGGCTATATGAGATAAGTCAGTCAGGGGCGGCTCCTCCGTTAGGGCGGAGGAGCATCGCCCACCTGCCCCAGCAGCAGGAGCTGCTAAACCTTTGCTAATAAAACGATAATAAACCTTGTTTATTATCATTTTATTTTTAAAGGTGTTGGGGCCTTCGGGGTGATGAGCATGAGGGGAGTGCACAGAGCACTCCCCTCAGAGCGCATGTATGTTTGGCCGGCCGTCTCGGGCGGCCAAACACACATGCGCATAAAGACTCTCTTTAACTCTGCACTGTGTTGCTGAGATGAAAAGAGCCAGCCCAGGCTCCCAGTCTCAGTTTGAGCGCCTAGCCAGGGCGCTCCAGCCAATCATAGCACTGCTTTGAGCAGCGTCATGATTGGCCGCAGAGCAGGCTGGGAGCCTGCAGTGCAGCGGAGAGGGTCAAAGAGCCGCGGTGACATCTAGGTAAGTTTTTCTTTTTTTTAATTTATATTTTATTTTTATTTTATTCCCCACCCCGCCACTTTTCAAAGGCGCCAGCTGTGACTGAAGTCAGTGTTGTCAAATTTCGGTAATCTGCTTTTATCCCCACCTCAACAACTCCGTTACCAACACCTTTTTGTACATTTGAAATATCCAGAAGTTAAAGCCTTCAATTATCCCACTTTTGTAAACAGAATTGTCACATGGTTGGATTCAGCTCAAACAGAGCTACCCTATGGTAAAGTATAGGGAAGTTGTACAATGTTTAGTACACTTAACAAATATAATAAAACATATTTTTATGTTACCTATTAATGTAAATTAATATAATATGTTTATTTTAAATGCACAAAATACAAAACTGCTACAGAATTATTAATTTCATTTTGAACTGAATACTTAATAATTGTAAATATTAAACTAAACTGAGTATTTTAAAGATTAAAAAAATAACCATATAAAGTAGCCTTTACTTTTAATTCAGCTTTGTAAGGAACTGAACATCAGATAAGAATTATCCTCCTCCAGAGGTAAGACGAGCACCTTGATACTTATCCACCTTTCTTTGGCATTTGACATCACGGACCCCATGCTATTAACTGCACAGTCCTTTCAAAGAAGCGGCACCCATGGAGTAAAGCTGACTTACTTGATCTATATCCCATTCGTAGTTCACTAATCTTCAGTATGTAAATTATATTTCTGCTACTCCATATTTAAGGCTAACAGCCTGATTTAGAGTTTGATGAACGGGTTACTCCGTCACAAACTTGACAGATATCCTGTCCACTGTATTATGATTGCCATAGGATATTATGGAATAATAATAAGGTGGACAGGATATCTGTAACATTTGTGACGGACTAACCACCTCTGACAAACTCTAAATCAAGCCTTGGCTTCTGCCATGAAGATGACATGTTCCGCTTGATTCAGAAATCGTAAATGAAAAAATTAGGATTGTTTTCTGTACCATTACTTTTATGTTTGAAGAAAAGTTCTAACTATAGTTGAATTCTCAAAGAATTCTAGGAGTACCCTTAGAAACCTACAAAACTACTAAGATGTGCATTTAAACAGATGTTCATTTTTCTCCATTGGAGAAACGTCTCATCCTACACCTCGTTCGTTGCTGGAGTATTTCCTCTCTGTTCTGATTTTAAAAATGCACTTCATGCTGCTTTTGACAGGAGCAACTTTGCATGTGAGTTTGTAGATGTTCACCTGTTTTACAGCCAGTGATTCCCACAAACTCACACACAACCTAAGGCCCAGATTTACGTTTTGATGGATGGAGTACAGATCGTCGGGATGGCAGAGGAAATGATACCACTCTAATGGTCTACAGTCTGCCACATTTAGAGATGACCACTGGCCCAGCAGTCATATCTGTACGTTGAAAGGAACTTTACATTGAAAGAGAGATTACTATGACGGTGGTTCCCTTCAGTGAGCAAAAGGTTTGGTGGATGTGCACCATCGGTTTCTACAGCTGTCCACCAAAGTTCTAACATTTTTTGTTTTGCAAAAACAAATTCCCAAATTGTAGTTTCTCCCAGGATTTACGGGTCATTATTTTTTGTTTCTGCCACCTCACCACCAGGTATTTTGTGATGGTGATGGACGGGAAAAAAAGGCCATCACGCTATAATACCTTTCCACTGCTGACCCCTGCTCCTTTGAGCCTCCGAAATAATCTTTCCATCCATCAAGGAAATGGGAACTTCATTGGCAGGAAGCTTTGGGTTAGCCAGTTTTTAAATGAGGCAGGAAAGACCGGGAGTTTGGCAGACGGGGTAGTCTATCAAGTTTGTAGCAAAGTACCCTGTCTGCTAAACTTTAAATTAGTCCGTACATTTTCATGTGTGACATACTGCCAGAATATTAGCATTTCCAATCCCATTGTGCACTATATAGTTTAAGAATTGGCTCCTCCAAGATTTTTTTAAGTAGAGTGAAAATATGTCTCTTGCCATCCTACATTCACCAATTAAGGGCATCAAAAGGCTACAGACGACAGCTTAATTGTGAAGACTATCTCCCTAATTTCCCCACCTTGCCTCATGAAACTGTTCTTAAATGTCTGTCAAGCAGTAAGCAGCAAGAGCTGTATGTAAAACCTGAAAGTAAGATTAAAAAAGTGTTTATTTTTTAGGACATCACGGAAAACTCAGGAAACCGTTCAAGGGGTGGGCTTTCTGAATGTTTTAAAAATAGAAAGTTATCCATAGATGTATTAACATGTTTCCATATTCCTTTTCTGCTTGTGCGATTATTTATCCAATTTTGTTACTTCAGGCTTAAAGACAAAAGATGCCATCCCCAAATTGGTGTCTGATTTCATGGCAAAAAAATTTGATCTTGATGGACTGGTGACCCACACTTTACCTTTTGCTAAAATAAATGATGGATTTGATCTCCTGATCTCTGGGAAGTGGTGAGTTTTACGAAATTATGAGTAATATGCGTCAATGTTTTCATCTTTATGTGTTTTCACCTCTACCCTTTCTCTTCTAAATACTTAATTCATGTGGCTACGAAAACTCGATGGAGGAGGGGGCTTGTGGAGGGTAGAGAGCAAGCAAGAGAGAGTGACCTCGCAAGAGGGATGGACAGAGACGAAGAGATATGTAGATGTGGATGTTACCAGTGGAATGGTTAGAGTACTGGAGTGCAAATGAGGCAAACTCTGCACAGTTCCAACCTGTTGATATTTTTATGTTTTGCAAAGTCTATTACACACTTATGAACACTTCTTTACACCCAGATTTGAAATGCAGAAAGTACAGAACAGTACACAATTGGAAGTGCTCAAGGCTGATATGGGTCAGTTTCCAGCTGACAGACATAGGCAGAAAATGCTTAAAAACAAATCCACATTTCCTTATTGATTTTTCAGCATATTTATTGCCCATGTGTCAATATTGATATTTCTTATTTCATTACCTAATCATTTCATGTCACTATTGTGCCCCAATGCATTTCGGGAGTTCTACATTCATCAGGGGGCTGTAATTAACAAATAAACAAAGGAGCTTGACCTTTGTAGGGAGGTTAAACATTTCTTTCAAGTGCCAGTCTGACACTACACGCTGTGTGTAGATACACATCACAGTGCTGTGGGTTTCTATTGCCTGGCCATAGATCAATTCAAAGTACTATAGCCACACCCTGAGGTGGCTTCTTCCACCCTGCATGCTAATATTGATGAATGATCGCAGAGCTCCCCTTCATCGTTGTCCCTCTCCAAGTCCTCAGGATGCTCTTAACTCGAGACACTAGAAGAAGTCAAGGAGAAACAGGAGTGCTTCCACTTCACCCCATCCATTGGCTGACAAGACAAGAAAGAAGGAGAGTCATTGTTCTCATTCGAGGCCTCTGTCCCCGGAGCCTGCTTCTGGATTGGCTCCACACCTCCCTGAGTTTCTGGGAGCCAGAGCAACCCTTGCCCAACTAAGAGAGTTTTATGAGGTCATACGCCTCATCTTTGGCCAGTCTGACTCTGCTGGAGTGCCTTCGGGTCCCACAGGGTTGAAAGGGGCCCCCTTGGGTTCTGCACCTGTGGCTTTGGCCCCAGCTCCAGGGGCTACCCATGGATCCGTTCCTGGATCCGAACGCACGTTGGTCGTACCACCTCGACCTTACCTGATGCTTGTTCCGACATCGACACTCCTGACACATCCCTTGCCCCGTGTTGCATCAACCCCATTCTAATTGCCAGCTCAGACACGGAGCTGGACTGGCGTCGCCCGACACTGATTCCAACTTTAACAGGGGCCTTGCCCCCAATGTCAGATCCTGTCCCCTAGTCTTATGGGTTGGGGTAGGGTAAGGGATGTGGTCACTGGACCCTTTAGAATACCAGATGCAGGACCCTTTGGACTGGCATACATACCTGGTTGAAGCCAGTTGTCTCAATACTTCCCCTGACACTGGCATGCTTTCTCCCCCTACCGTGGCTACGAAGGAGGGAGTGTCCTATTCCATGGTGGTGCAAAGAGCAGCCGAGTTCCTGGACCTTGAGCTGCCTTCAGTGGCAGTCAGGACTAACCTTCTGACAGAAGTGTTTCAGCCTGGGCTTTAACCTCTGAACCCCGACTAGGAGTCGGAACAATGCATGCTGGAACCACCAATGCCTAAACAACGTGGTCGGAACAACGACCACATTGTTACCACAAATGCCTTTACCAGGAATCCCTTAACAACGATTTTTCTCTGTAAAGGCATTCCTGGTAAAGGCATGCATGAATGGATGCGTGGTTCCAGCATGCGACTCCCCCCACCCCTAACACAATCGTATCCCAACCCCCCTCCCTTATAAACAATTCTACCACTACCCCAACCCCCACCCCTAAAACATAAACTACCCTAACCCCCACTCCACCCCTAAAACAACCACGGCCCCCCACCCCCCTAAAACCTAAACTACCCCAACCCCGCCCCTAAAACTACCATGACCCCCACCCCACCCCACTAAAACCAAAACTACCCCGACGCCCCCACCCCGCCCCTAAAAACTAAAAATACACTGACCCCCACCCCGCAACCTAAACTACCCGACCCCCACCCCTAAAAAATAAAAATACCCAACCCCCACCCCTAAAACTACTGCGATCCCCCACCCCCAAATCCTAAACAACCCAACCCCCACCCGCCCCTAAAACTACCGTGACCCCCACCCCCTAAAACCTAAACTGCCCTGACCCACCACCCCTGCCACTAAAACTACCCTGCCCCTCCACCCCACCTAAAATCTAAACTATCGTGACCCCTCACCCTGCCCCTAAAAACTAAAAATACCCCAACCCCCCCACCCCGCCCCTAAGCCTAAGCCACCCCGACCCCCCCACCCCTACCCCTAAAACTAAAAATACCCGACACCCCCACCACTGCCCCTTAACCTAAACCACCCCGACCCCCACCCCCAAAAACTGAAAATACCCCGACCTACCACCCCGCCCCTAAAACTAAAAATGCCCTGACCCCCCTCCACCACCCCAAAAAACGAAAAATACCCCAACCCACCCACCCCTAAAATGACAAATGCCCGACCCCCCACCCCGCCCCTAAACCTAAACTATCTGACCCCCCCACTCCCAAAAACTAAAAATACCCTGACCCCCCCACCCACCCCCAAAAACTAAAAATGCCCCGACCCCTCCCACCCCCACCCCTAAAACAGCCCCAGCCCCACTTACCTGATCACGTCCTCCAACAAAGCGGACTCCCTTTTTCTGTGCCTTAACCACGCATATGCGTTGTTCAGCATATGCGTGGTTAAGGCACCGAACAAGGAAGTCATGGTTAACGAAAGCGTTGTTCCGCTATTGCCGTTCAATGAAGCCTTACTGATGTCCTTCTGGGTGCCTGGTCCAAAATCAGCACAGGGACTCCTGTGAACAGGACTATTGACCACCGCCATCGCCTTGCTCCAACCGACCCAGTGTTCCTGATACAACACCCCTCCCCTGAGAGCTTGGTTATCCAAGCCTCTACATCCCAGGGTGCGTTCCCTTCTGCACCCCTGGATAGGGAATCCAAGAGGCTGGACCAACTTGGGAAGAAGCTATTTTCTTCCTCCAATCTGCCACTGCGGCCAGTGAGAACTGCATTTCTTTTGGGCTGTTACTCCCACACGCTGTAGGATACGGTTCCGTAGGGGCTGCTACAGGTCCTGGAGGAGGCCCAGGCTGTACTCTCTCAAGCTGTTGCTGATAGGAGAGACGCAGCAAAGTTTACGATCAGATGTGGACTGGACATGACCAACTCACTGGGCAGAGTGGTTGCTTCAACAGTGATCATTAGGCACCATGCTTAGTTGAGGACATCTGGCTTTTCGGGGGATGTCCAAGCCAATCTGTTGGACCCTTTGATGGCACCCTTCTCTTTGGAGAGAAGGCAGACTCAGCTCTCAAGCGCTCCAAGAATTTACATACTACGGCTAGCTCCTTAGGCTTTGCGGCGGCCCTTCATCCCCCTTAGTCTGCCTCACGCCCTTTTTGTGGCTACAAAAGTGGGGCCCAGCCACATCCATTCCCCTCCAGCCATCGTGCTGCGCATGTTGCCTAGCCTCTACGTGGCCGGTGACATGGGATCCACTGCCCTTGTGGATCAGGGAGCCAGCATTCTGGCCAGTTTGCTGCCCCCCCCACTGTCTGCAGTTGCCACCATACCTTTCTATTCTGATGCTTCCCCAGCAGGGACCAGTTGGAGGCAGGATCCACCATCACCTGTTCCACTGGCAATCCATCATGTCAACAGGTGGGTGTTGCAGATAGCTTGAAGGAACTACTCCCTCCCCTTTGAGTTTACCCTTCCATCCATGCCACCACCCTATGATCAGATGATGGAGGATCACATGGCACTTCTCCGTGAGGAAGTTATGCCTCTCTTGGCCAAAGGAGCCACAGAGAGGGTCCCTGTGCCAGAAGTAGGCCATGGTTGTTATTCCCGCTGCTTTCTGGTGCCCAAAAAGGACAAAGACCTTCACCCTATCCTAGACCTTCGGTCCCTCAATCGTTTTCTCAAGAATGAGAAGTTCAAAATACTCACTTTGGCTCAGGTTCTAGATTCCCTGGATACAGGATACTGGGGTTCATTATAAATGTGGCAAAGTCAGACCTGACTTCCTCTCGGACTCTCCCTTTCATCTGAGCTGCAGTGAGAAAGGGCAGTTTTGGGCTTATCCTCCTGAGTGGAGAGTCCAGGATATTTAGGCTATGATACTGATGGTACAGTCTCTGTCCTTGATTTCGGTGAGAATAAATCTGAAGCTGCCGGGCCTCATGGCCTCCTGCATCCTGCTAGTGACACATGCTACCATGCATATGCAGGCTCTGCAGTGGGACCTGAAGTTCCAATGGGCACAGCATCAGGGGATTCTCTACAACATGGTCCTGATCTCAGAGGGAACTGTGCGAGATCTGCAGTGGCCCGCTCCCTTCCCCAACCAGACGTGAGAGATGCGTTGCTACTGGAATGGGGTGGTCACCTTGGAGAGGCTGAGATCAGAGCCATCTGGCCTCTTGTGGAGTTCGGACTCCACATCAACCTGCTGCAGCTCAGGTTCATCAGACTAGCATTGACAGCATTTCTTCCCTCTCTCAAAGAGAAGGTAGTGCAGGTGTTCACGGTCAACACCACCTCCGGGGGGTACTGCAAAAATCAGGGCAGGGTGGAGTTGTGGGCCCTTTGTCAAGAGGCTCTGCACCTCCCGACATGGCTGGAACAGCAGGGCATATCCATGGTGTACCCACATCGGGCGGGTTCTCTGAACGCCATAGTAGACAAACTCAGCCCACAATGCTTGGTCAATCACAAATGGCGTCTCCATCCGGAGCTTGCACAAGGTCTCTTTCAGCAGTGGGGAGAACCTTGGTTAGATCTGTTCACCTTCACAGAGAATGTGAAATGTCAGCAGTGTTACATGTTGCAGTGTCCAAGGCGGCACTCAGCGATGCTTTTCGTCCTGAGTGGAGCTCAGGTCTCATGTACTCCTTTTCACCCATAGAACTTCTGCCCAGAGTTCTTAAGAAGATCAAGAACAACTGGGTCTAAGTAATCCTTGTGGGTCTGGACTGGCCACGAAGAGTCTGGGATCCCAAGCTATTGAGAATGGCCATTGATCCTCCGATCAGACTGCCCTTTAGGAAGGATCTTCTGCCACAGCAGCAGGGGAGGGTTCTCCACCTGAACCTGTCCAGTCTCCGTCTTCTTGCATGGAGAATTAGCGGCGGCAGTTGACAGCTTTTGACCTTCCACCTGAAGTCTGTAAAGTTATCTTGGCAGCCAGGCCTTCCTCCACCAAAACCATATATGCCTATCGTTGGAAGAAATTTGTGTCATGGTGCACAGACAAGTCTGTTGACCCCCTCTCTGCTCCTTTTTCTGAGGTTCTATTGTATGTTCTTTTATTGGCCTAACAGGTCTCTGCTTTGGACAGTCTCAAGGATTATTTGTCTACAATCTATGCTTTCTTACGGGTCCCTGATCAGCCTTTTTTGTTTAAATCTCCTATTGTAAACAGATTCCTTAAAGACCTCACTCATATATTTCCTCCTTCCCCATTCATTATGCCCCAATGGAACTTGAATTTGGTTCTGACATTCCTGATGTGTGCTCCTTTTGAGCCTCTCCACTATTGTCCTCCGTGGCTTCTCACTTTAAAATCAGACTTCTTGTGGCCATTACATCCTCCTGAAGCGTGTGTGAGCACAGGCATTGTCATCTAAGGCACCCTACCTCTCCATCTATCCTGACAAAGTGGTGCTTCACTTTCACACACGGGCCTCCTTTTTCCTGAAAGTAGTTACACCCTTCCATGTTGGCCAAACCATCACCTTGCCTACTTTTTACACACCCCTGCATCCTTCTTAGGAAGAGGAGAGATTCCACCACCTGGACTCAAAAAGAGTGTTGGCGTTCTACCTTGATCATACTAAAGAATTCCGGGTGGATGATGATGTTGGTTATGTGGGTCCGAAGAAAGATCAGGCAGTGCAGATGCGGACCATCCCCAGATGGGTCATACTCTGCATTAGCACACATTGGCTAAGAAGGAACCCATTGAGGGCTTGCGTTCTCATTCGACAAGAGCTAAAGCCGCAACCTCTGCATTAGCACATGAAGTTCCAGTCCTGGGCATCTGTCACGTGGCAATGTGGACATCCCTGCACATGTTTACCAAACACTACTGCCTGGACTGTCAGGCCCGTAGGGATGGGCACCTTGCCTGCAGTACTTTCTGGAGTGATCTTGGTTCACAGACCGTCCTACCAGACCGGTAGTATTACTTTGGTATCTATTCTAGGTTAAGGAATCTGCAACTAGAAGCCTCTATCAGATGGACAAGTTACTTACCTTAGGTAATGCCTTAACTGGTAAAGACAATATCTAGTCGCAGAATACTTACCGACCCCCCCCAGACATCCACTTTGTATTTGTGTCTACTATGTCTTTAAGATCGCCTTGAGATAAAGACTGCCGTATTTAAAAGATGCTTGCTGGGTAACCCACAGTAACTTAAATCTGATATGTTCTGCATCAGTCAGCTAGTGTAGTCTTTTGTAGCTCCAGCCTTCTCTTGGTAAGTCTCTTCAGACTGTATATGAGCCAGACTGCTTTATTCAACATTTTCTGTAATCATTTATATGAATGATCTCATTGGAGGTTAAGCATTGCTTAACCTTGATTAGATGCCTGCTCTGAGTGAGATGCTCAAAGGCATGTAACAAGAAACAGGATCACATTTCTGGGTCGTTGCACATGTCATAATCCACTAAAGGGAGGAGTAAAAGAAATGTTTAGATTCTAAATACCTTCTCCTTAGAAAATCACAAAACAAGCAGTAAGGAAAACCTATCTAGATGAAGTAACCAGGCAAAATCAAATAATCCACTAAGGAATAGTCTTTACTTAAGAGTTATCAGTTTACTAGAAAAGACACCACTTATCAGGGAGAAATCCCTGCTGTTCTTCACAGGACAATGGATCTTCGACGTAGACTGAGAATAATGGGAAACTGTACACCACATTAAGGGCCTCATTACAACATTGGCGGGCGACTATTGCCGCCCGCCAAGCTGTAACCGCTGTGCGGCCGCCAATGCGGCCGCACTCCCGCGGTGCCCATTTGGACATCCCCGCTGGGCCGGCGGGCGGAAACCAAGTTTCCGCCCGCCAGCCCAGCAGGGATGTGGGGCGCAACATGGGAGCCGGCTCCAAATGGAGCCGGCGGTGTTGCGGCCGTGCGACGGGTGCAGTTGCACCCGTCGCGCTTTTCACTGTCTGCACAGCAGACAGTGAAAAGCCGCATGGGGCCGTGTCAGGGGGCCCCTGCACTGCCCATGCCAGTGGCATGGGCAGTGCAGGGGCCCCCAGGGGCCCCACGACTCCCCGTACCGCCAGCCTTTTCCTGGCAGTTCAGACCGCCAGAAAAAGGCTGGCGGTCGGGGACTCGTAATCCCCTGGGCAGCGGATTACAACCGCCGGGGCCATTGTGGCGGAAATACGCCGGGAGGCACCGCCGGCCTGTTGGTGGTGCTCCCGTCGTTTTGGCCCTGGCGTTGTAATACTGCCAGGGTCATAATGACCACCTAAGTTGTCGTTACAACCTCAAGTCTATATTCAGTCAATAATGAGAGTTTGGTATGAATTAAAGGGTCTTATTATGCAAATCTTTTAGTATTTAATCTTTATTAGAATCATTGTGTGAAATTGTCAACATCAGTCACTAGTTTTGTCAATAATCAAAAGAAGTTAACAATAAATCCTAATAAATCCTAATAAATGCATTACACGTGTTCCATAACGGAAAGAATTCCTATTCTAGGACTTAGAATGAAAAGGTTTCCCTTAGAAACCCATCCAGGGTTCTGATTCAAGAGAGAGAGCATAAGCATAAAGCTTTAGCATCTAAAATCAGCTCAGTAATTCAATAACCAATCAAAAGCAGAACTTCTCATAAAGAGATGTTCAAGAAACAGTAGGGCCAGATTTGCAGGGCCCCAACGCCTATTAGCGCCACACTACAATTTTTTTTTAATGCTAATGTGGTGTAAAAGAGAACATTGGCCATGTTTACAAAGTGATACAATGCTAGCATTGTGCTACCTTGTAACCCCTTGCACCACATTATACTTGCACCAGGTATAATGTATGCAAGGGGGGCTTTCCCAGGCAGGGAGCTTACAAAAAAATGGCGCAGTGAAATCTACAAGATTTCACTGCAACATTTTTTCGATCATAATTTTTTTTTTTCATAAATCTGTTTATTGCATTTTACTTTAACAAAACAGCTGAACACAGATTACTTGCATAGAAGAAAACGAGATTATGCATTTACATTACCCCTGAATTACCGATCAGAACACAATAAGCAAGATAGAAATGTACAGCTGCACGACAAAACCATTATTTAGTCTCTAGCTGTTCCGTTAGCCCACATGCAGACTAAGTTCGATCTGAGAGTTATTGTCGTGGTAGCTACATAGATACAGATGAGAGAATTTACACGCCTGTCCCCAAATAAGAGGCATCAGCAACAAAGTATTGATTAAAGGCATTGCATAACAAGATAAATCATTGTACTGTGTTATCTCCATTCCCACTGTAGCGTGAGTGCGGTTGGTTGGCAAACTAATGTTGTAAACAGATGCAAACAAGCAATACGAACAAGAACAAACACGCGCCGGGTATTACACATATTTACGACAAGTTATCGTATGAGCACTCCTTGGGTGGGCCGGGTGCCAATCCATTGCAGTCCGGCGCGCCAGCGTGGGAGGAGGGAGCCCATTGTCCCTTCCTGTCAACTGCACAATGCCAAACTCCCACACTTCGACAGATTCTGTCAACAAACATACACAGCATCCCTGGCAAACGCATCGCGTGTTGAGCGAACGCTCATTCATTCTGGGCCGAACCTTTCGCCTCCGGAGGTCCTCTCATGCTGCTCCGTCTCCAAACAAGGGAGCTCCACAGCAGTAAGAAAATCTTTACAGAGACTCCCCGCAGGAGGCGTGCCCGAAGCATACAATGCCTCATAGTGCCTTGTGAATTCAACATGTATTTCCCGGGGCGTATGCACCATCGTCCCAGCCCAATAACGGATCTCTACAATTGGTCCCCTGTCGCAATCGTGCTGGATTAGCCAAGCTAGCAGCCTGCCTGCTTTATCGGCGGAGGCATGTGTTCTCGCAGAGTGTGCGGCATAGTTCAAACATCGTAAGCGCTCAAGTTGTGACTGGTGCTCAGTATGCGCCACAGACAATTTCCGGGCGTCCGACAAACTAACAGCCGCCTCGCTCACTGGGCACAACATATTACGTTGTGGATCAGTGATCTGCTCTTCCATCACAAAGGGAACTCCCGCTCTGATCCAGATCAGAACGCCCCTGGCATAGGCCGAGTGGCCCGCCGCATAAAGCTGCCCCCTCCAGCGTCGCCTCAATCAGGGGGATCTCTGAACCCACCAGGTGCGTGTCCTGCAAAAACGCCAATTGGATTGATTGCCTTCTAAGATGGGAGTAGATGGTGTATCCGCGTTTGGGGGTGCATATGCCCCTCACATTCCAAGTAATCGCAGTGTATGAAGACATGTCACAATCAGCCAATCACCCCTCCAGACGGACACCACACCCCACCACCTAGCACCACGGCCATGCCAACGGTAGCCCAGCCTCCGATCGGGTGCTCTATGCGTGCCCTCCAGCGCAACCAAAACAGAACCAATACCATCAGGGCAGATAGACAACAGGTCACCGCCCAAACCAAACAACCCGAACAGCAGCGTGCAACAACACAACCACTCATTGTGTGTCTCCACTATTAGGAGTGTGGGGTAGGCCAATCCTGCAGGGAAACACTCTCTAAATGAACCACGGTATCCGGCTATAGCAGATAATAGGAATGGGGACAGAGGAGGAAGACCGGAAGGGGGCAGACCATGCTCGGCAACCATGATAGTGAACAGGGAGGGGGGGGGGGAGAACAATCACCGACCCAGAAACCACACGCACACAGCTCCGGGTCTAAGGATCTGCATTCAACAACTAGATCCCCCATCCGATCACAGCATCAAACACACTGAATGGCATCACATACATCAGACAGGCCAGGTGCGCAATCCTGGTGATGTGCAAAGTTCAAACACAGCTCAGACAGCCTTCAAAAAAGTTTGTCTGCCGTGGCTGGTGTCACCGCCGGACCCACCACATAGCCTGACTCAGAGGATCGATCAGGTGTTTTGGGTCTATCACTGGGCGGGTACGAAAGTTCAGTCTCCGACACCAGCGGGGAGGCGCTGATCACTGCAGTCGAGTGGAGCGCCTCTCTCCTCTCCTGAATAATCTGCTCTAAGTCTGGTGCGTGCGCCCCAGGTCCCGCCTGGATTTCGCTTCTCTTCCGGGCACGTCTGGCACGGCTGCACCTGTTTCGCTCCGTCAACACAGGTCGCTCAGCCGCCCGGCCCGCGGCATGGACCGTTGATTCGAGCCACTCCCACGCTGCCTCGGGGGTAGAAAAAAAGTGCGACTTATTCTCAGCCACAATGCGCAGCTTGGCAGGAAATAACAAGGAGTAGTTTAGGCTGAGAGACCCAAGCCTACGTTTCAAAGGCAGGTAAGATGCCCGAGCTCTCTGCACCGCCATGGTATAGTCCGGAAACAGCAGAATCTGTGCATCATCCACCCAGTGGGGTGGAGAGGCCCGCACGGCCCGGAGTATAACATGTCTGTCTACATAATGGAGGAGATGGATGATGAACGGTCGAGGGCTGCTCCCCGGCGGCCTCGACCGCGTGGGAATCCGATGCGCTCTCTCCACAGAGAATAAGGAGGTGAGCTTGTCCGCCGGCACCAGTCCTCGCAGCCAGTTTTCCGAGTATGCCACTGTGTCTTGACCCTCGGTACCCTTCGGCAGGCCAACCACCCAGATATTATTCCTCCTGGAGCGCCCTTCTGCGTCTTCCACTCAGCACTCCAACCCTGCTATTCGGGACAATGCATCTTTCATTTCTGACTTCAGGCGAGAGGTCGTTGGCGTCAACTCGCCTACACGTGCCTCAATCTCACGGTTTTATCCACCAACCTACGGTGGTCAGCGTGCAGCAGAACAAGGTCACTGGTCACCTTATCTATTTTGTCTTCCAATGACATGCGGACGCGATCCAATGATTCTCCAATACGTTCCACTGTGGCGAGAACTGCATCGAGCTTCTGGCTGTCGTGGGCCGGCATATCCTGCGTCCTCGCAGCACCGGTACCGGAGCGCAGGCGCACTGTCCCTGCCATGTTTTCAGCCTCTGACAGGCTCTGCCTGCTCTCCGGGCGACCCTCGCCGTCTGACCACCAGCTATGACTGTGTCGTGTTTTCAGCTGGCCCAAAACAGCACGGGGGCCCCAGCACAGGATCTCACTGCCAAGAGCACAGCCGCTCACCTCCAGACGAATCAGCCAAGATCCACGTCCCACTGCACTCCTCCAACGCCCGATGACAGCACAACTCACAACAGGAGGCACCGGGAGTGAGCTGCCATGCGACACTCACATAGTTGTTAAGAAGTGAGGTGCCTCACAGGACCCCACAGCGTCTCCACTCCTTCCGCTGCTCGGCTTGATGGGCTCCAGGCTAAGTCAGGCCCGCTTGCCAGGGCAGCCAAAGTGCCGCCGCACGGCATCACGAGCAGCCTGACCCACGAGTACCGTGACTCAGAGGGCACAATGTCTTCTCCAGCCCCCCTGAGCTCCACCGTAATCTCCAGGCCCGCGGTAGGCCAGCCAGGCCCAGAACTGGCTCAGATCCAGTCCAACAGTCTTCGCCAGGCCTGACACGGCCCCCTGGCACAACCCGCTCAAAGGCGGCACAGCAGCACGTCAAAAGGGGCACTCAGCTCTGCAGGATCTCCCCCTGGAGCCAGTCCGCCCAGGTAGCCCCGTCCAGTCCCCACAGCACCGCTGCCGGGCCTCAAAGGAGGCCACACAGGCCGGCCCGGGACTCCGATCTGCCCCCGGGGGACCGCTCACATGTGGCTCCACTGCTCCCTGCGACTCTCCTCCTCCGGGTCTCCCCCATGGCCTCACAAGCAGCAGCAGTCACGCAGGGGCCCCACCACAGGGGCGCCCCAGCGCGCGACCTCCTCCGGCACCACGTGCCACACTCCGCGCGACCCAGCCACCGGCCGCATGGCACAGCCCAGCAGGCCCAGGCAAGCAGGCCTCAGTACGGGGCCCGGGAAGTCGGACCGCCAGCCAGGAGTGTCGTTACTCCGAGTGGGTCCAGACCCGGGCACCTGCAGGGTCTCCCAGGTCCTCCGCCCCCAGAGATGGTGCCGGATAAGCCGGGCGCGGTGCGGCACAGAGCTCTTTCAGCTCACGTCCGCCATGTTCAGCGGCTCGGCCACACTCCTTCGATCATAATTTATGGCACTAATAAATCAAAGCGCCACAATAGCGTCATAAATTATGACACTATCTTTGAAACGATCGCCATGGTGCACTGTATGGTAAAGTCAGCGGAACCATGGCGTCTTTAGGTGGGGCAGGGGCGACGCAAGAAAAGTGGTGCCACTTTCTTGTGGATCTGGCCCAGTAGAGTCTCACACAAATGACAAATGGTATAGAAGAGGAAAACAGTGAATATGGGTGAAGTGTCTGTGGGGACCAAGTGGTAACGTACTGTAGGAACACACACTATTATAGACAACACATATTTTCAGTGTTACAGTTCGTCAGTTCTTCTTTCTTCAGTCAACCAATCATCTTTCGATGCTATCATGGGAGCAGGATCACTCCTCTTCTTCTCACCAGGAACACAATGAACTTAAGCAGCAGTGTTGAATGAAACAATCTGTTATCAAATACAATGTTCTTTGTCTTAAAGATTCTCATTATTCATTCCCTTTAGAAATGATGCTTCTTTGCTTGTGAACTTCTTCATTATCTCACTAAATAACAAATCTCCATTCATTAGTTAACAGCAATCTTTGTGTAAATAGACACATTTGCAGAATCAAATGAGAACATTTATGCAACTATCACTCATTATGAAAAACATGTCCATAGGAAGGGATGGAAATAAACACTTTGTTCTAGTTTAGCATTCTTTAGTGATGTCATCTTGTCAGACAATTTTGCTTCAACCATTCAGGCCTAGTATGAGTAAATATGGTTGCCTACTACAGTTCTTTTTATTGAAACACATTTTTTTCATTAAAGCCTACATGTTAATTCTGCACATAATCACATTATTTTTCTCAACATTGTAAAATGCGTCAGCAACTCCCCCCGATGGTTATTAAACCATCACAATTTCTCAACAAATTCATTTTTCAAAGTTCAGTCTCATCATTAGTTGAGTCTTACCTCTTTCTCTTCAAACTCTCAGATTCCTATAACCTCTGATATTCTCAATTGATGCAATAATGTAATTCTATTTCCATCTAAATCTGTATTTTTCTCTCTGCACTTCTAACATTTGATACCATTGTAAAACCCTAATAAAGTTAAGAAACAAACACCAACACTTAGTAGAGGCACTAATAGGGCTTTGAACATCCTTCCTCCTGATGTTCTGAGGGAATTGCCTATAGCAGAATCTCTTTTACCTCAACTTTATAAAACACTAGGGGTTTCTGATGATCCCAACTCAGATTCCAGTTCAGACATTTTATTTGTAAATTCAAAAATGTTCTTGCTGTCATCATGAATGTAAGTACAAAAATGCTGTGCTTTCAGCACCTTGTAGACTACGCTTTTCTCTGCGAGCAAAATGTCTACATCTAAGCAATTTTGTAAAAGTATTGATCTAATAGCCACTAAGGTGGTCATTATGACTCTGGCGATCTTCTGACCTCCAGAGTAAAGTAGCGGTATCAGGCTGGCAGTGCATACCACCATCTTATGACTGTGGCGGGTTTGCCACTGGCAACCCGCCACAACACCATTCATACCGCCACAGCGGTATGAACCGCCGGGCCGGATATCTTCATCCCCGACCCGGCGGCCCCCAGAGTGCTGGTAATTGAAAATAAGCATCCTGTCTACAAACAAAATAAACTCCTGGAACGACTGCTTCTTTTCCTTGCAAAATTTGCCATGAACATACCATAATTTCGAATGTGTATTCACAACTGCTAATTCCTACAGGTCTCTTTCTAAACTGACTTCTCCCTCTGTAAACACATATTTTGCCCTTTTGCCTTCCATCTAACTTTAATTTAGGATAGATCATTTTCTTTTTGTGTTCATCATCCTCCTTCTTAGAGACATTTTTCAAATTGTCTTTCCCTCTGTTTTTACTATGGGAAATGTGTGCCCTCTTTTCTTCTAATGTCATGATAAATGTCTTCTCTAATGGTCTCATTAGACAGCTCAAATTGTTTTTATATGCTTTAACTGTGTTTATAGGTATGGATGGTCTAAAATAATGCGAAGCTGTGTCCATTTCCTTTGCTTTTGGATTTAGATTCATGCTTCTCTGTAGAGATACTTTAGAAAGAATTATGTCAAAATTGGAATAATAATATTCGAAATGCTCTTGCCTATATACTGAGCTATGCAAAATATTAAATGTAATTGCATATGATAGAGGTATGTTGTGGAATGTCAACTCCTCTACAGCTGACGAAGGTAAGTGTGCACAGATGTATCAATTATTCACTTCTAAAGCTTGTGTGTATTCTTGAACTTACCTATAATAAACATTTGTTGTGCAATCTTCTTTCGTGCAATCTACAAATTATGTCTTACATTTTTCCTCATCTATTATGTGTGGTGTGTAGTTGTCAGAGGAGTAAGTGTAGAGTTAGCTCTCTCTATTTCTGTTGTGAAATGACTTTTTATTAACATTGCTGTTACTATTACTCCTACAAAAATTGTGACACCCATAATAATTTTTCATCTAGCCTGGGTTAGGAAACACATGTTTGTCTAAAGTCAAACAGTTAAGTAAAATATTGCAGCAAGTAAAGTGAATAATCCACTTCCAGACTTTTTACACTTTGGGGGTCATTCTGAGTTTGGCGGGCGGTGGAGGTGGAGGTTTCCCGTTTCTGATCGCGGCTGTACCGCCGCAGTCAGAATGCCCATGGATGCACCGCCAGCCTGTTGGCGGTGCATCCGCGGTCCCCGGCCCTGGCGGTCCATGACCGCCAGGGTCGGAATGACCCCCTAAGTAGCTTCTTGAGTTTTCTTTTCTTTTACAGTTAGTTCTTTCTGCTTTACTTACACAAATCTTCATGTAGTCATTCCTAACCCTACTCTGTCTTCTTCTGAAATATTATCCCTACTTTTCCATTGCAGCCATGGTCCTGATTTTATCGATTAATTATTTCAGAAGCTTTTTAAATATTTTCCCAATTCTGTGTCCGTGCAAAGTCATGGCGGTTCAAATATTCCTAAATCAATCAAATCCGACACTGGTATGTTTAGCACTTGATTCATGTAGTAAGTCCATTCAGGTGCAGAATACCTCCAAAAAGATACTCTCACTCTTTTTGATCTCCTTGGTGCCTATTGATCTTTTTCCTCTGTGTCACTTATACTACTTGATTGTGTCTCCTTAGCAATTGTTGTCCATATGCATTCAACTGACACACCTATTCTCAGTTTCTTCTGACCATAGTTTTGTGGCCATTCAGCATTGTACGTGACTCTTCTTGATCCCTTTACCTGCATCTTCTGGTTGTCCTGGTGATGTCTAAACTGCTGTCTCAGGTTAAACTAGTTTCTTCTTCTTCATCAGAATCTCTAATGACACTTTTTGTTATTGCAGGGATTTGGATAGGTGCGACTGTCTGTGGTTCTTCTTCCCTTTTTCTTGCTTGCAGTTGTGTCTTGTGTGATATTGCTCCTTGCAGTTGTACAGCTCGCAGTGGTACTGCCACCAGTGCTCTTGGTTTTGGCTCAAAGAACACATCTCTTCGTTTGGACTTTTTACTCTCTGGGTGTGTGATGCATGCACCCAGTTTGGTATCCAAGTGCACTTAACATAAGTATTTGTAATGAGTATGACTGGGAGGGGCCTTATCATCTCAGTTCCAAACACAACTTTTGCATGTGCTTCTTTATCAGGACTCAGTCACCAGGACTAAGGTCATGGCACTGTTTTTTATGCAGATTTGCAGTGACAGCTTCAACCTATTGAAAAACAGAATGCACCACATCAGCCTATCCCTTACAGAAATCAAGAACCAGGTCATCTGTAATGTCACAAGTGCATTTGCAGGTACAGCAGGCAATCTTTGCACACCCCATAAGGATTTCATGCAGTGATAATCCTGTCTTCATGTCAGATGTATTTTGAAGACTCATCAAAACCAAAGGTAAAGCTTCTGCCCATTTCAGTGAAGTGGATGCACAGACTCGCTAATCAGGATTTTATGGTCCCATTCAGTAGTTCAACTATTCCAGATGCTTCTGGATGATATCTACAATGTAATCTCTGTTCCACTGCTAAAGCTGCACACAGCATCCTCAGGACTTAATTGTTAAAATGAGTCCCGCAATCTGACTCTAGAGAAACAGGTACATTGAACCTTGGTATTAACTCTCACAGGAGTTTCGCTACAGTGAGACTGTAATTTCTCCCTGTTGGGTAGGATTCCACCCATTGAGAGAAATTGCCCACTATAACCAGAACATATCTCAGCCAATTACAAACAGGCATCTCAGTGAAGTACATTTGCATTCTATTGAAGGGATCACCTAATCTTTCTCCATGGCTCAATGTTATTGGTGTTCTTTTCCCTATGTTCATCTGCTGGCATGTCACACATCAATGGCACAATTCTTCTGCAAGCATCCTAAATCTGGGGTTGAAGAATTCACTCTGAATAATCTCACCATTGCACCTCTGCCTAGATGAATTGGGCCATGGAAATCTAATGTCATAGGGAACAATAAACTGTCTGGCAACACTGGTCTTCCATCTGCAGAAATCCAAATGTCATTCGCGTTTTTCCCACATCTCGTTCTGATCTTACCCTGCTGTTCTGCCTCTGGCACATCTTCCTGCAATCTCTTGAGCTCTTCCCAGGTATCAGCTACTGACAACAAAATCGGAACAGCAGTTTTCTTTTCTCATTCATTTGTGTAAGCCCCATTAAATGTGCAGGGCACAAGTGCCTAATACTATACAGCTTCATCTGCAAATCTGTTTCAAACTGTGACATATTCATGGCGACTTCTGTGAGCTGCACACTTAACCACTGCAACTTCTGCAGGCATTTGCAATGTGTCAAGCAATTTTTTACATATTCTCCATTTCGAATGGGTGTACCAGATGAGGTAATGAAACGTGCCTGTGTCCATAACTATAAAAAATCATGGAACACAACAAAGCCATATTGACTATCTGTAAATGAAGTCACTCTCAATGGGGCTGATAGAATGCAAGCTTTTCTAAGGGCAACCAGTTCTGCAACTTGTGCTGAGGTAACACCTTGAAGCCATGAAGCTTCCACAACCTCTTGATTGTACATAAAGCATAAGCTGCTCTAAAGGTACCTTCAGTGTTTCTCAGACATGAACCATCCTCAAAGGTTGCATAATCCGGTGCAGTCAAAGGTTTATTTTTTATATCTGCCCTTGGCTTGGTGCATACATCCATGACATTGAGACAATCATGTTCAACCTCCCAGTCATCAATTTCATGTTCAGGAAGGGACAACAAAGTTGATGGATTTAATGTCTGACATCTTTTCAATATCACATGCTCTGCTGCAACAATCTGTTTGGTGCTCGTACTTTGTAAGTCTGCTGTTTGTCACATGTTGCGTTTTTGTTTGAGTGAGCAAGACCTCAACAGAGTAAGGGATGATTACAGTTAACAGATGTCCCTTCATTATGTTTTCACATCTTTTGATATTGACACCTTCTGCAGTGACTGCTTTAATGCAACTGGGCAGTCCTGAAGCTAAAGGTTCAAGGATAATCAAAAGATAAGCCACAAGTCTTTGAAAAACTCCATCCATCTGAGTAAGCTCTGAGAGAGTGAAGTCCTCCATCTCACTGCAAAACAATGTGAACATCTTACTGTAATTAAGCATTCCTAGTGCCGGAGCACAACAGAGATTTACCTCTCTGCTCTAGGGAAGCATTCAAGCACTCACTGTCCCATGGTAGCAAGTCAGACAGATATTTGTGTGTCATGCTCAGTAACAAAACAGGCACTAGAGAAAAGTTTGGTATCCACTTTCTACAGTAGCCAACCATTCTAAGAAACATTCTGACTTCTTGGTGGGTTCAACTTGAGGATGTTCTGTACTTCTTGTCTTGTGACACCTTTCTCGTTCCTTTCTCAATGACATGTCCCAAGTATTGGACTTTGTTTTTGTCAGTACTGCAGAGACACTTTGGCCCTCATTACGAGTGTGGCAGCCTGTTGACAGCCTGGCGGTCTCAGCGGTCACAAGCAGCGCTGCCCTGGGGATTACAAGTCCCCTTTCCACCAGCCTTTGCATGGCAGTCTCACCGCCATACAAAGGCTGGCAGAAAGGGGGTGTCGGGGGCCCCATGGACAGCCCCGTCGCACATGCACGACACCCGACGCACCACAACATTGCCGCCGGCTTGATTACGATCCAGCGTCAATGTTGTGGTGAATTTTCCACTGGGCCAGCTGGCGGAAATGCTGTTTTTGCCCGCTGGTCCAGCAGAAAACTCCTAATAGGGTGGGCAAAAGACCTCCATTACTGGCGGTCTTTTGCCTGCAGTGGCTTCAGCGGTCATGTTAAAGGACCGTCAAAGTGGTAATGAGGCCATTTATGTCCATTCTTGGCCAGGTGATTTAAAAATGCAACTGTATCTTGTCTGCAAGTTTCTCGAGTGGTCGAAACCACAAGTAGGTCATCGACATATTGCAGAAGAATTTAATTGAACAGACAGTAAACTTTTCTTCAGGATTCGATTAAAAATTGAGGGACTCTCAACATACCCTTGTGGAAGTCAGCACTATGCCAAAACTCTCTCCCTGAACACAAAAGAGAATGGGGATTGGCTGACATTATGCAATGGGATAGAGAAGAAGGCTTGACACAAGTCTACAATAGTAAACCATTCTGCAGTGCGTGGAACTCAGCACTATGCCAAAACTCTCCCCCTGAACACAAAAGAGAACGGGAATTGGCTGACCTTATGCAATGAGTTAGAAAAAAAGGCTTGACAACTCTACAATAGTAAACCATTCTTCAGTGCGTGGAATTTGGAAAAGGATGGTGTTTTGATTCGGTACTATGGGACAACATGGAACAACAACATTGTTACTCTTTCATGGGACTTGAACAATCTGATGTTTACCATTAAGCTTTTGCAAGCCCATGATCAGAAAGTTGCAAGGGCTCCCAAAAATTTCTCTTAGAATTCTTTTCCTCAACATGTCTTCGATTATTGGTGTTATTCCTGCCACCGTCTTTGGGGTAGAATTGTATAATGGTGTTCTTGGAAAGACTGCATTAAGCTTCACTGTGATTCTGACTTGTTCTACACCTTTGATTAGTCTGATGTCCTTCCCCGTAAAGTCCTGTACTTCTGTGTTCACTGACTCTCTCAAATAGCGGGGTAACTTTTCTATTGTTCTCACAGATACAATCCTACAGCAGCTTCCTGTTGGGCCATTTTAAGTTCAACATCTTCATCATGAATTTGAAACTCAAAACCAACCAGTGTTCAATAAATTGTGCACTTCAACTTACACAACAAACCTCTTCCTAGCAGATTTACAGGATTTGAATCACATACTACAAATTAGTGTTTTTTGCTTCAAATTAACCTATTTTACAGGAACTTTTTCTGAAACTGGATTTGTTATCTGTTTATTTGGAACTCCTACAGCTTGGATCTTCTTTCCCGAGGGGTTTATGTCTGGGAATTCCAGCTAACAGTGGACAGATAGCTCCAGTGTCAAAAATGGCACTAAGTGGCCATTCTCCTTCTACACTCTGGTCTACCTCTAAGACTGCACCGAATATGCAATCTTCCTCCTCCCTCCCTCAAGAACCATCATTACAATTATCAGAGCCAAAACTCTCACTGTCAAGTATAGGGAACTGTTGAAATGGGTTCTGATTCTGAGTCTGAAATGGGTTTGGAATTGCTCTTGGCATCTGATGCACATTCAATCCACAGTTTCCCAAATTTTGTGGGACCATCAGAGCCTGCAGGAGTTGTGACTGTATTGGCATTTCCTCCAATACATTTGATTTCCTCCATGCATTTGACTATAACCACTCTTTCGGTTGGTATTCTGTCTACACTCCCTTTTTCAATTCCCAAGCTTGTTAAAAAGTAGTGACAAGGAGTCATTTTCTTTAGTGTTGCAACATCAACATGAGAATTCATATTGACCGGAACACCTTGATCTCTAAACCGTGGCACAATCATACCTCCTTGAATACTAGTTTGAAACTCAACAACTGGCATTCCCACAAAATCGTCTGCAAACAACTGATTCTGAATTCCCTTTGTGTGCACAAGCAAAATTTTCCTTCAGTTTCTGCGTCTTAATTTCCTGGTCATCACTACAGTGCTTTGCAGATCACATAATCCTTTCTAACAGTTTTGTCTGCCAGGACACTCTTGTGTATGTGCATACTGATCCTTGGTTTTAAACTAAGAAAAAACTGTGGCACAAAGAACCCCTGGTCACTCTTGCCGGGATGTTCCTGTCCACTGTGTTGTTTACACACCTGCAGCAATCGCTCGTAATAGTCATGCACCAATTGTTTTATCTCTAGTGTTGTTTGTTTTATCTTTTCCCAATCAGTATCCTCTGCTAAAAACTTACTTTTCAGAAAAGGAATCAACTCATCATATTTATTAATTACTATAGGAGATGGTACATTAGTACATGTATCTCTTGTTGGTTTTGTACATGGCCATTGTACAGCAATTTTATCCTTGGCCCACAATCACTTGTACTACAATTTCAAAGAATGTATTCAAATCTGTCCACAACACTTTGGAAATGTTTACAAATCTGTGAACTTGTGTATACCACTAAACAGGATTCTCGCTCCAATTTAGAAAATTATCAGTACATCTCCTCTACTCCAAGGTACTCTTGTATAATGATAACTTGATTTTCAGCATTACCTGTCTTTTTATTCTCTGCCGTTTTTTCAGACCACGGAGGAAACATCCCATCTTCTAATAGATTTGTCTCGCCTTGTGCTATTGGCATTGTAAAGACTATCCTTCCTTCCTTCAATGACTGAATAATTTGTGGTGGTGTCCAAGGAACAAATTGTGAATACTGTGATGTTGGGATGAACCCTGTCACGGATTCTACCCTCTAAACAGTTCCTTGAACTACAATGCTTGAGCCAATATTAATCAGAGCAGTTGCTGTGCGAATCTCTAAAGGCTGTACTGGTATGACATTAGCAACAGGTGCTTGTACAGTCACAATAGGAGTAGCACCTGGCGGTATCACTGTAGGGACATTCATAACTCGGGCAGGTATGGCATTAGCCATTAACATGTGGCAGAATTGGCTGTGTCACCTGTATGGTTTTTCGATTTGATTCACATTTAGGTCAACAGGGGCTGTAGCCACTGGCACATTAGAAGTTGAAGTACCCTCAGTGTTTGTTACAGGGGACACATAAGGTGGTGGACACGCAGCTAACAATGCGTCCAGAATTTCATCCCCTGAATTGCAATCGGTGTCTGATTTCTTTCCATCTTTTTCATCTTCATTCCCCAGTGCTTTATTTTTTTTTACCTTCTGAGGTTTTTGAATAGTAATTGCTGGGTACAGTCTAGCTCCTTTGACTTTGCCTTACTTCCACCTCTTTTGTTTCTCATCCCATTTAGCATCTGCATAATTATGCACTGCTCTCTTTGCTCGGTTCTGATATTTTTTTCTCTCGTTAGAATGTACTGCTTTCTCTGTTGCATTTAGTGTTTCATACCATGTGGGTCTATGTGGTGGCTTCATTTCATATAGCTCTTCTTTCAATCTTTCAATGATTCTTAATTCAAATGTACCATATCTTGTAAAACTCAAAGGACCCTCATTTTCAGTGATCTTGCATCACTGACGAAGCAACAAACATGTAAGCAACCCCAAATTTGTTGCCATATAATGTGCTTGTATACCTTCAGGAAGCCTCTTCACCTTCCTGTACTGGTTGTTACATCACCTCTCATAAAACCTTTAGGAGCTCTAAAACATTTCATGATTTCAGATTAATATTCAACAAATAGTAAACAACGTAATTCAAATCTCCAATGTTTTGATTCTATTCAGCATACTTCAATTTTTTAGTGAGCTCGTCTTCCAATCTCAGTGCGGTTCTGTGCACAGACCATCCAATCACTGTGCAGCGTTTCATATCAACCAGCCAATCCCAGTGCAGGACAAAAGAGCATAACTCCTCTCTGATTGCAGCAGTTCACCCTCCCTTACAATTTCTCCTACACACACTTCTACAAGCCTAAATGAACGCAAAATAAACAATCTTTATCTTCTCCTCTAAAGAAAAACAAAGCCAATTCTACAATCAAAATGTTAAGAATTTGATACCCTCTGACTTTTCCTCACAGAAAGATTTTTCACTCACCCGAATAAAGTAGTGACTAGTGGAAAATCACCCTAATCAATGCAGCTTCAACCTTGTGCAGTAAGTTCCACTATCACCAGTCAATATTAGTACATTCACAACAAATTGTTATAGTGCTTATCTCAAGTGTTGCATCAACGGAACCTCATGATCTGCACCACAAACCTTTAGGAGACAAGAAAACCATAAATCAACCTTTTATACTTATCTATCCCGGGCTCTTGAACTAATTTGGAGTCTGATAGCCTCTTCAGTTTCTTTACAATAAGCACATACACATCAATAGTTCATTCATCATGCATGCTCCACTGCATGTGAAAAACTCAACAGCAATATTTATACTCATACCTCCAATTCTGCAACCACCTTCAAAACTGCACTATGTCAATCTTCAATATTCAGGCCTTGCGCTACGGTATATGGTCAGCTTTCTAAATCAGAGTGATTAATTACAGCTCCTCTTTCTCACAATGTAAACCGTCCCTCTGCTACCAACTTGAGCACGAGCAGGGTCTCAGTTAAGTTATCGATTTATGAGAAAAGACACCACTCATCAGGGAGACATCCCCACTGTTCTTGAAAGGTCAATGGATTTTTTACCTTGACTGGGATTAATCAGAAGCTGTACATCACATTAAGTTGTCATCACAACCTTTGGTCGTTCATTCACTAATCTTTATTCGGTCATAACGATGACCATAAAAATTAGAAATACATTATAACTCATATGATTTCAGATTCAGAAATTATTAAGAGAACGTTACACAGCAATTGGCACAATGTTTAAAAACATCATAAAATATAATTTTTATATACATTTAACAAATAATATAAAATTGTTTTATGAGCATCCATGACTAACGTCCATTTAAGTGCTGTTAACATCTCATCAGAATAAAAAAAGATTCTTATGAAGCATACCTCCATCTCAATTTAATTGTAGACAAAATATAATTAAGAACAGAAAAACAAATTGTGGAGGTATTTAAACAATTTAAAACAATCAGCCCCTCTTTGTGTGTGCTTATGCTTGAAAAAAGGAAATAAAAAGCCTCTTCTCTGGCTGTTGTATAAAGTGCGGAAAAGCATAACATGTACTGTCAAATGGGATGACGAGTTTTTACATAGACAGACTGAAAGAGAATCAAACAGGAACCTGGACCAGGAAAAGCAGCTAAGATATGGATTAAATGTAAGCTGAGTCTCATAAGGTAAAACCTATGTTCTGGCTTTTCCACCCAAATAAGATTCTGCCCAGTATCCGGTTTTGTAGAAATTGGCAAATAGTTAAGAACTAAAGTTAGGTAGCTTAATCTTACAATTCAAATCTCTTCATTCATCATAAGAATTTTTCTTTAACTATGGCCTTGGTGTGGGGCCCAGTATCATCAGGGTATTCAAAAAGGCTGTTCAGGCCTATATCAATGAAGCTTTTCCTGACGAATGACAGGCAAGGGGTAGAATATTTATTGTCCAACTTCAGACAGGCAGTCAGAATATCTTTCAAGATGGGGCAATTTAAAGTTTTTCTTCCAAACAGCTCAAACCCAATTCACTGTGGTAAATAAAACTTGGGGTCAGTTTGGAGATGACCAGTAATTGGCAGAGGAACTTGATTGCAAAAACCTGCATTCTCACTGGCGCTTCATAGTCCCACACGCCAGCTCCATAGGTTCCTATAACCAAACATTAAGATTTATATAACTGAATCATCTCCTTAATTGGCTCATGCCCCAGTTTTTTGCAAATCTGAAAATTGATTTACACACTACTCCCATTTTCTGTATTCTCTGGTCATTCAGGCAACCCAATGGCAGATTTGCTTCAATCATAATACCTAAAAGATTGGAGTGTAAAACATTAGTGATTGGGGTCTCGCCAAGGAAAAAGGATTTTGTTTTGATGTTTTTTGAACTGCAAGTTCATATAAATGATTTTTGGTGATTTATCTTTAGACTTAGGGGGTCATTCCAACCCTGGCGGTCGGTGTTAAAGCGGCGGCCAACCCGCAAACAGGCAGGCGGCCAACAAAATAGAATTCTGACCCTGGCGGGAACCGCTAACACAGACCACCACTTTAACACTCCGACTGCCACGGCGGGACAAACAACAGACAGGCGGCAGACAATGTACCGCCCACCCTATCACAACTCACCAATCCGCCACCTTTTCCGGGGCAGGAGCCCCGCCGATAAAAACACGGCGGAAACAGACTACGAACGGGAAAACGCTCACCCTACACACTCCACAAGGAATCTGGACAGCATGGAACCAGAACTACACATCCTACCAGCAATTGTCTACCTGCTCCTCTACCAGGAGCACGAACGCCGGCGCAGAAGACAACGGTGAGTACTGCACCTACGACACAGGGGAGGGGGGAGGAGAAAAGAATACGGGCACACACATACGCGACACACCCCCCCCCACCCAACTACCTACACACCAATGCAGAGCAACAACTCAGAGTGACACCCCCCAAACCCCCCGGAATAATGCAAAGACAAAATAATATGTTATTGAAATTCAAATATATTGTAAGGCTAAGTAAATAAGTAAGTCGAACATCCCATAACTATATACACATATGTAAATTGTCCCGTCAAAATTGGCTTTCTGTCATTGTACGTGGGCCAATGGTCCTCAACACATGGGCAAAGCCCACACATGACACCCGAATCCATTGGAGAGAACACTGCAGGGGCATCAGATAGGAAAACTACAGGCACCTCAGGGGGAAGGGAAGGGGGGGCACCTCAGCCACATGAGTCCACGATGCCAGATCCACGAGGGGCCTCCATGGCCACTGTTCAATCCTGGGGAGTGCAAAGCCACAGTCTCTCAAGTCCCTACAGTGGGTGGCTTGCCCACTGTGCCATCCTGGGGAGTGCAAAGCCACAGTCTCTCAAGTCCAGACAGTGGGTGGCTTGCCCACTGTGCCATCCTGGGGAGTGCAAAGCCACAGTCTCACAAGTCCCTACAGTGGGTGGCTTGCCCACTGTGCCATCCTGGGGAGTGCAAAGCCACAGTCTCACAAGTCCCTACAGTGGTTGGCTTGCCCACTGTGCCATCCTGGGGAGTGCAAAGCCACAGTCTCACAAGTCCCTACAGTGGGTGGCTTGCCCACTGTGCCATCCTGGGGAGTGCAAAGCCACAGTCTCTCAAGTCCCTACAGTGGGTGGCTTGCCCACTGTGCCATCCTGAGGAGTGCAAAGCCACAGTCTCTCAAGTGGATGACAGACTCCAGCGGTACTGGAGGAGTGTTGGTGCCCAGAGTGTATCGTGCAGCCCTGTCTGACACTGATCCGGGCCTGCCCCTTCTGCCAATGTGTCAGCGGTGCATGAGTTGAAGGGCCCACAGGACGGTGCTTGAGAGGAAGGGCCCAGCGGAGCGGTGCTTGAGAGGAAGGGCCCAGCGGAGCAGTGCAGAGACGGCGGTGCCCAGCGGAGCGGTGCCTGAGTTGAAGGGCCCAGCGGAGCGGTGCTTGAGAGGAAGGGCCTAGCGGAGCGGTGCTTGAGAGGAAGGGCCCAGCGGAGCGGTGCAGAGACGGCGGTGCCCAGCGGAGCGGTGCCTGAGTTGAAGGGCCCAGCGGAGCGGTGCTTGAGAGGAAGGGCCCAGCGGAGCGGTGCAGAGACGGCGGTGCCCAGCGGAGCGGTGCCTGAGTTGAAGGGCCCAGCGGAGCGGTGCTTGAGAGAGGAAGGGCCCAGCGGAGCGGTGCTTGAGAGGAAGGGCCCAGCGGAGCGGTGCAGAGACGGCGGTGCCCAGCGGAGCGGTGCCTGAGTTGAACGGCCCAGTGGAGCGGTGCTTGAGAGGAAGGGCCCAGCGGAGCGGTGCTTGAGAGGAAGGGCCCAGCGGAGCGGTGCAGAGACGGCGGTGCCCAGCGGAGCGGTGCCTGAGTTGAAGGGCCCAGCGGAGCGGTGCTTGAGAGGAAGGGCCCAGCGGAGCGGTGCTTGAGAGGAAGGGCCCAGCGGAGCGGTGCAGAGACGGCGGTGCCCAGCGGAGCGGTGCCTGAGTTGAACGGCCCAGCGGAGCGGTGCTTGAGAGGAAGGGCCCAGCGGAGCGGTGCTTAAAAGGAAGGGCCCAGCGGAGCGGTGCAAAGACGGCGGTGCCCAGCGGAGCGGTGCCTGAGTTGAAGGGCCCTGTTCAGCGGTGCTTGTCTTGAAGGGCCCTGTTCAGCGGTGCTTGTCTTGAAGGGCCCTGTTCAGCGGTTCTTGTCTTGAAGGGCCCTGTTCAGCGGTGCTTGTCTTGAAGGGCCCTGTTCAGCAGTGCTTGTCTTGAAGGGCCCTGTTCAGTGGTGCTTGTCTTGAAGGGCCCTGTTCAGCGGTTCTTGAGACGGCGGTGCCCTGTTCAGCGGTGCTTGTCTTGAAGTGCCCTGTTCAGCGGTGCATGTCTTGAAGGGCCCTATTCAGCGGTCCTTGTCTTGAAGGGCCCTGTTCAGCGGTGCTTGTCTTTAAGGGCCCTGTTCAGCGGTGCTTGAGACGGCGGTGCCCTGTTCAGCGGTGCTTGTCTTGAAGGGCCCTGTTCAGCGGTTCTTGAGACGGCGGTGCCCTGTTCAGCGGTGCTTGTCTTGAAGGGCCCTGTTCAGCGGTGCTTGTCTTGAAGGGCCCTGTTCAGCGGTTCTTGTCGTGAAGGGCCCTGTTCAGCAGTGCTTGAGACGGCGGTGCCCTGTTCAGCGGTGCTTGTCTTGAAGGGCCCTGTTCAGCGGTTCTTGAGACGGCGGTGCCCTGTTTAGCGGTGCTTGTCTTGAAGGGCCCTGTTCAGCGGTGCTTGTCTTGAAGGGCCCTGTTTAGCGGTTCTTGAGACGGCGGTGCCCTGTTCAGCGGTGCTTGTCTTGAAGGGCCCTGTTCAGCGGTGCTTGTCTTGAAGGGCCCTGTTCAGCGGTGCTTGAGACGGCGGTGCCCTGTTCAGCGGTGCTTGTCTTGAAGGGCCCTGTTCAGCGGTGCTTGTCTTCAAGGGCCCTGTTCAGCGGTTCTTCACATGTGTCTCCAGGGCACCGGATCCGGCCAATATATGGTGTTCACTCGCCATCCGACTTCTCGCTTGCGGGGCCCTCCTGTGCTGGTGTCCCGTGCCCGTGGGTGTACTCCTTCACCCCCGGAATGGGGCTGGTGGGGCCCTCCTGGGCAGCTCGCCTGCTGCCGGACTTGTCGGCCGTGCTGCCCTTGCCATCCTTGCCTGATCCTCTGTGGCCCTTGCCTCCCTTTGGAGATGTGCCAGGTGGCACCCCACTTCCTGACGGTGCCAGGGTGGTGCCTGTGGAGGCTGCCGTCTCTGTCCTCTCGCGCCGGCCCTTGCCTTTTTTAATTTTTTTCCCAGGGGGTGGGCTGGCTGTCCCTTTGCTGCTGGCCGATGTAGCTGCCCTCGAAGGTGGTGGACTCCAATATCCCTGGACTATGGTCCTTGTAGGTCCAGGGGTTGTGGTGGCTGAGGTGCTGATTGGACTTTTACGAGATGGAGGGGGTGGGTCAGGTGATGGAAAGAGGTTAATTTTGGAGAGGAAAAACTTTTTAGGAGCAATGGGAAGGGTAGGTGCAGTGGGTATGGGAGTGGAGGAAGGGGATGTGGTTGTAGGAGAGTCAAGTGTGCTGTCTTTGGGTGCAGGTGCTTGTGACGGAGGCTGTCGTGAGGTGGATGGCTGTTGGGTGGGTGGCTGCCTGCGTTTGTGTGGTTTGGAAGAGGGGGTGACAGACACAGTGGGAGAGGACACAGGGGACGTGTATATGGCAGTGGTGACTGCACGTGTGCGGAGTGTTCTGGTGGGTGTGCTGGTGATGGACGTAGTGGCTGATGAAGTTGTGCATGCAAGTGTGAGTGGAGACGTCACAGGGAGGGAGGAGGGAGACGAGGAGGAGGGGGACACAGAGGAGGCAGTGGGTGTTGGCATGTCTGCATGTGGATGTTGCTTGTGTGAATGCTTGTGGGATGTGTGGTGCTTATGCTTGGATGAGCTGACCTTGGGTGTTGAGGTGTGTGCAGGCTGGTCTGTAGGTGTGTCTGGGATAGGCAGAGGAACAGGGGAGTGGGACTGGGTGGAGGGAGTTGGAGGAGGGAGGCTAGAGACAGGGACAATGGCTGCCGTCAGTGCTGAGGCCAGAGCGTTGAACGATCGCTGATGGGCCGCCTGACCCGAATTAATGCCCTCCAGGTATGCATTGCTCCGATGCACCTCCCTTTCCACCCCCTGGATGGCATTCAAAAGGGTAGACTGCCCAACAATGAGCGTCCGGAGGAGGTCAATGACCTCCTCACTGAGGGCAGCAGTGGTAACTGGGGCAGGGCCTGAGGTGCCTGGGGCGAAGGAGATGCCCGCATTGGTGTGCGAGCGGGCACGGGGCGAACGCTGAGGGGCTGCTTGGAGGGCGGAGCTGGTGCGCTGGGTGGCGGCTGTACCTGTTGTTGCGGTGGGCATGGATGTTGCCGCCACCACAAGGGAGCTCCCTTCCGAGGACATGTCGCTGATGTCTCCATGTGTCCCCGTTGTGGAGCCCCCCTGGCCCTCCGTCTCACTGGTGAAATCCGAGTCCGTTGCATGGCCCTCCGGGGCCATGTGAGATGCAGCTCCCTCGTGCTCCAATGCCACTTCTCCTCCGCCAGACGATGCTAATGCACACATGAACAGGAAGAGCAGACAAAAAAAGGGGGGGGGGGATAAATAAAGACATGTTGAGTGCATGCATTGGCAACACAGTTGGCGGAGAGGACAGACACAGAAGCCCCCTGCACTACGCCGCGCACTTGGGGTTCACTACTCAATCAGTGAGACTTGGCCTACAAGCCAATGGACGACATCTGACACAAGGACATGGATAGCTGTACTTGGCACCCTACAGAGGTGGAGGGCGGGGGCACAGGGCCATGCCTTACGGAGGGGACTAGCCTACAGAAATTTCCCTGGCCTAGGGTTACCCACATCCCTCCTCCCCCACCCAGACACCTCCACTGCGCGCTAAGATAGCAGAATGTGCTTGTACTCACCCCCTTGTGTCTGCTGTGATGTCCTCACGCGCCCATCCAAATCTGGGTAGGCCACCGCCAGGATCCAAGACATCAGAGGGGTCAATTGACGAGTGGCACCCCTCCTACGTTGGGAGGCCATCCCCAGCAGAGCCTCCGCGGTCTTTCTGCTCCCGCGGCGGATGTCCTCCCACCTCTTGCGGCAGTGGGTGCCCCGTCTGTTGTGGACCCCCAGGGTCCAGACGTCCTTGGCGATGGCACGCCAAATGTCGACTTTCTGATGGGCGCTGACCTATGTGACACGTACAGGGAGAGAAAATAAAATATCAGCATTTTCTGCATGCTCGATGTGAGTGGCCCCCCATCCCCGCCCTTGCCATGTGGCACATGCTCTCATCTGTCGTTTGATGCATGCCTCATATGCTCCCCATCCGCACCATCGTTCATTCACCCCACTCAACCCAGGCATTGCCCACAAAGCATGGTCCCAGTGCACTAACCTGTTGGTCTGGAGGACCGTAGAGTAGCGCATACTGGGGGAGGACCCCATCCACGAGTTTCTCCAATTCTTCAGAAGTGAAGGCAGGGGCCCTTTCCCCAGTCGCAGCAGCCATTGTCTCTTCCAGACCGAGGCCACAGCAGCACTTGCAGTATAGGTCCTCTTCTGTGGATGATCAGGTCTCGAGTGATTAAGCAGATAGAAAATGGCAGTCACGCCCGCGGCGGTGCGTACCGCGACCGCCGGCGCACTTCGTCATTGGCTCCTGAAACCCATAGGGTTCTATGTTAACCAATACGGCATTGCACCGCGGTCTTCGACCGCCTACCGCCACGGTGTGCCATGCCAGCGCATTGACCTCACATCCCATTGTCACACTTCACAGGTCAGGCAGCCGCCATTTCAAGGGCCCACATGGCTTAATTTCTACTGTGTCACACAGGCCTAGGCCTTGCATTGCCACTCATACAAGCCATTCAATGCATAGCGAATCGTGTACTGTGCAAGCTGTGGGAACGTACCTCTGGTTTGCTTGACTCTGTGCTCCATGTTGCCCTTCCTAGGCACCGTCCGCTGGGACTTGCGAGGAGATGGATGAATGTTCCCGTGTACAGACCGCTGGTGGCCCTGTCGACAATGGAAGAAAGACATGTCATACTGACATACAGACTTGACCGAGCCACTATACAGGAACTGTGTGCCCAGCTGGAGCCAGACCTGATGTCACCCATTCGCCAACCCACAGGGATTCCCCCTCTGGTGCAGGTTCTGTCAGTACTCCATTTTTTGGCAAGTGGATCATTCCAAACAACAGTGGCCATTCCATCAGGGATGTCTCAGCATGTTTTCTAAGGTTTTGTCCAGAGTGTTGTCTGCCCTGATGAAATACATGCAGAGCTACATTGTTTTCCCTGAGGTGGGCGATTTGGCTACAGTGAAGGGTGATTTCTATGCCCTTGGACAAATTCCCAACATCATTGGTGCCATTGATGGGACTCATGTGGCTTTGGTTCCCCCCAGTGAAAGTGAACAGGTGTACAGGAACAGAAAAAGTTATCATTCGATGAATGTCCAGGTGGTCTGTTTGGCTGACCAGTACATCTCCCATGTAAATGCCAAGTTCCCTGGGTCAGTGCATGACGCGGACATCATGCGAAATAGCAGCATCCCTTATGTGATGGAACAGCTACAGAGACACCGTGTGTGGCTAATTGGTGACTCTGGTTACCCCAACCTGTCGTCGCTACTGACCCCAGTGTGGAATCCCCGGACCAGGGCAGAGGAACAGTACAATGAGGCCCATGGGCGGACTAGGAGGGTGATCGAGTGGACCTTCGGCCTCCTGAAGGCCAGGTTTAGGTGCATGCATATGACAGGTGGATCCCTAATGTACTCACCGAAGAAGGTGTGCCATATCATCGTGGCCTGCTGTATGCTTCACAACCTGGCTTTGCGACGCCAGGTGCCTTTCCTGCAGGAGGATGGTCCAGAGGGTGGTGTTGTGGCAGCTGTGGAGCCTGTGGAGAGTGAAGAGGAGGAAGACGAAGGGGACGACACAGACAACAGGGACACAGTGATACAACAGTATTTTCAATAACACACAGGTACGAATCAACACCGCCATTTTACATGTACTTACAGTCTCCTGCCTCTCTACTGTCTGAGTTTCCCCCCAGTTTATGTTAACTGAGTTGTGACTTTCCCTTCCGTTTTCAGAGATGTGGGCCCCACTGCGTGACCTCTGCTTTGTTTGCCCATGGACTACAGCTGTGTGACAGTGGTATGTTGTCATCACAATGTAACTGAACATTTTGGCACCGTTATGTCTAATACATTTGTTCAAAATACAAGCAGACTCCAGATAATTTTAGTGCAATAAGTGATTTTATTTAAGTGCTAATTTTAGGGACATGCTTGGGAATCGGTGATGGGTGATGGTGGAGTAATGTCCATGGCAGAGTCCAGAATGTCAGTCTCACAGGTGCATTGTCCATATGCCTGTGGAAGGATGGAGCAGGGGCAGTTTATGGTTGGACAGGGTGACAATGTGGGACAGTGGGATGACATCAGGGGGTATCTTTTGCTGGCGGGGGTCTTGACATCCTACTCTGTCTTCTTCCGAGATCTCAGGCCCGGCTTGCGGGGTGGTTCTTCTTCTGCAGGAGGTGGGATTCTGGTGGCCTGTTGTTGTGTGGCCTCCTGTCCACTAGCGCCGGCAGAGGTGGTAGGCTGTTCTTGGTCCATGCTAGTGACAGGGGCCCTTTGTGGTGCCACATGGTCCCGCAATGTGGTGACAATCTGGTTAAGAGCCACGACGATGGTCCCCATTGCGGAACTAATGCTTCGGAGTTCTTCCCTGAACCCCATGTACTGTTCCTCCTGCAGTACCTGGATCTCCTGGAACCTGGCCAGTACCGTAGCCATCGTCTCCTGGGAGTGGTGGTATGCTCCCATGATGGAGTAGAGGGCCTCGTGGAGAGTGGGTTCCCTGGGCCTGTCCCCCCCCTGTCGCACAGCAGCCCTCCCAGTTCCACTGTTTCCCTGGGCCTCTGTCCCCTGGACCGTGTGCCCACTACCACTGCCCCCAGGTCCCTGCTGTTGTTGGGGTGGTGGGTCTACCTGGGTGCCCTGTAGTGGTGGACACACCGCTGATTGACGTGTCCTGGAGACAGAGGCATGGGCCCGCTGGATGGGAGCTGTGCTGGTGTTCCCAGAGGGGGGTAGGTCTGCTGTGGCCTGTGGCTGTGTGAGGGGAACCGACTGTCCCGAGGTCCCCGATGGGCCGGGCTGGTCATCTGGGTCCAGGGAGACAGAGCTGCTGTCATCACTGGGGGCCTCTTCTGGGGGTAGGATGGACATTTCTGGACCCTCCTGGGCGGTGTGGTGGCGTTCAAGTTCTGCAGGGGTATAAAAGTATGGTTATTGCTTCTGTGTGTGCCATAGTGTGCAATGGGTGGGTGGCCGTGTACCCCAGTGCTGGCATTCCCTTGTGGGGGCTGTTGTGACGGTGGCTTGTGGGGGAGATGGGTATGTGCAGTGGGCATGCTTTGGTGATGGGTGTCCATGCTTTGTAGACGCATGCAGGGCTAGGTGTTGGGATGGGTGGGTTGTGATGGTGAGCCATTTGCAAGGAGTTGGTGTGATGGGGGTGGGGGTATGATTTGGCATGCAGGTGGGGTGGGGGGAATGAAGTAGTGAAGATTAGACTTACCAGAGTCCATTTCTCCAGCTACTCCTGCGAGGCCCTCAGGATGCAGGATGTGCAAGACTTGCTCCTCCCATGCTGTAAATTCTGGGGGAGTAGGTGGGGGTCTGCCGCCAGTCTTCTGCACCGCAATGTTGTGCCTTGATACCATGGAACGCACCTTCCCCCGTAGGTCGTTCCACCGCTTCCTGATATCGTCCCGATTTCGTGGATGCTGTCCCACAGCGTTGACCCTGTCCACTATTCTTTGCCATAGCTCCATCTTCCTGGCAATGGTGGTGTGCTGCACCTGTGTCCCGAAGAGCTGGGGCTCTACCCGAACTATTTCCTCCACCATGACCCTGAGTTCTGCGTCAGAAAACCTGGGGTGTCTTTGGAGTGCCATGGGGTGGTGTGGATGAGGTGTGGGGTGGTGTATGTGTTGTAGAGTGTGGTGAGTGTGGTGGTGTGTGGTGTTTTGTGCGTGGATATTGTGTGGGTGATGTTGTGATTTGCCTCTGTGTGATGGTGTACTCTATTCTGTGCTGTCTCTCTCTGGCCTTCAGTCGCAATTGTGGTTGTAAGGGTTTGTGGGTGATGTGGGTGTGTGTTTTATATGGTATTGGGTGTGTGTATGTGTATCAGGTGTGTGTATTTTGAATTGTTCAATGTGGTTGTGTTTTGTAAAGGTGTGTGTATTTTGACCGCGGCGGTGTGTACCGCCAATGGAATACCGTGGTTGAAAGAATGGCATGGGCGTATTTCTGTTGGCGTGACGGTGGAGGTTTGGTCATCGCCAGTTTTTCACTGGCCGTTGGTGGGGCGGACTTTTGTTGATGTCGGGTTTTTGGCGGTTTGCCAGTTGTGGGTCAGAATGACCGTGGCGGTTGACCGCGACTGCGGCGGTGTTATGGCAGTCTTCTGGCCGGCGGTCAGAATGACCCCCTTAGATTTTTGTAAAACTGTTGAATCCATCTAAAATTTTCTGAAGGCCAATTTCTGTTTGTGAAATTAAAATCACGTAGTCCCCTTTTAAAAGGACCGGGATGGGTCGAGAGGTGATTTTAAGGGTATCATCACAGCATAAACGCAGTGATTTATATGAAGAATTAAAATTAAAAAAACATAGAAAAGTTGCCATTATACAGCACTGCCTGACCCCTCTACCTACCTTTACAGGTTGTAGGCAGTCACCTTGTTGGGTGTAGCAGACCTTAGTGGTGGTATCCCAATGAAACCGCCTCATAAGTTTCAACAGTGGTGGGTTCCTCACCAGCTGTCTCGATTAAAGGCCACAACCTTACCCTATCCGCCAACTCAAAAGCACAAGAGCACTATGTGTAATTAATCCCTCCTGGCCTTGGCATATTTTTCCATGGATAATTTAACTGCCTGCTCTGTGGTCCCCTGTCCTAGATGAAAGCCATATTGAGCCTTTGAGAAAAAGGAATTCTTTCATGCCCATGCTTCCAGCTTTTCCAGGATAACCCGTCCTAAGGTTTTTACTGTAGCATCTAACAAATATATTGGGCGATAATACGAAGGACAGTTCCTGTTCGCTTTCTTAAATATTGCCACTACAGTGGATTCCCCCAGGTGTCAAATCTACTTTAAAACATTGGTCACTAATGGGCCCCAGAATTCCAGTTCGGATTTTAGCATGTCAGTGGGGTCTACATCGGGACTTGGGGTCTTGCCCGAAGCAGCACTCTGGATAGCTTTAGTTACTGCTGTTAAATCAATAAATTAACTTAGCCAGGCATCATTAAAAAAAGAGCAGATCAATTACTGGTTCATATGCGGTTCCTCAAATCGATCATTGGGGTTAAAAAATTTGGAAAAATGGCTTACCCACTCCTTTTAAAAAATTTCACATTCTACTCCATTTGAAGGAGCCTTCATAAAAAAAATGGTTGGTTAATAACCTCCCTGTAGCCGGGCGGCTCTCCGCTCAGCTAATCGCGGCGCTGGCAGGTCAGCCGAAGGGTGCACCGGTGGCACCGCTTTGGAGGACCCAGAACCAGAAGAGATAGGAAACCCGGAAGTCTGGGTTTCCTCAGAAACAAAAGTCGGACAACCGACGCGGGCGGAAGAAGTAGCAGAGACGCCAAAAGCAGCAGAGACGCCGGTCGAAGGAGAGACGAGGGACAAACCCGAAGGACCAGAACAAGCAGAGACGTCGCACGGAGAAGACGACGAGAACGAACCTCGGATGACGGTGGGGCACAGAGACCCCTAGAGAACTCATCGCCTGCCACGTCTCTGGAGGGGCGTGGCTAAGGCAGGTACGTTCCTGCCTCCATAACCATTACCAGGCAATCCTCAGGAGGTGGAAGGGGTTAGACGGGTCTTCTACTGCTGTATCAGGGAGCGAGCAGGGCAAGAGTAGAGAGCTCACCTGGAATAAATATATATATCCATTTTCTTTTCTCCTTTGGTAATAAGTATATGTTAGTTGATCATTGCTGAGAGAAAAAGCGTACCTCATCTTTTAGTATTAGCTTTTGAACAAGGTTTTTTTTTTTTCCCTTTTTCTTTTCCTTTCTCATTTGCTACCCTCTCTGGTTCTTTCTTTGACCAGATCCATATTTTCCACTAACCCACTATACCAAGACACCAGGAGAACTGTGAAGGCAACAGTCCTTCTATTGCGGTCTGTTTATTGTTTTTTTAAATTTATTTATCTGTTCTTTCTTTCTGTGTTATTTATGCACCTTTGGAAGTCACTGATAACTGAGAGCAAAACACTTTGGGTGAGAGCTTGTATGGTTGGAGGTTTCCCCAACATCCCTCACACCTACCCGCACCTCCCCCTTTCTAACCGAGACCAATAGTCTGAAAATATTGGACTTACCTTTCTTTTCCTTTTTGGCGTTCCCCTCTCCTTGGCCAACCTGACCACGTTGGATCTTCATCTCGGAGGAAGCACCAGAGATCAGACCCGAGAAGTCCCACCTGAAAAGAAGATAATAATCAACGTCAAAAGGAAGAGGGATTGAGGGCGGAACCTAACAGAGTGTATAAAGGAGACATACAGAATAAAAATAAAGTTTCAACTACAAACCCTTTTACTTCCCAACTTGTTTCCGTTGTGTTCGCACCACTCTACACCCACCCTTCGTACACTCCCAAAAAGAGTCTACTATCATTTAGATGAGCCGCTTTTTCTAGGTCTTCCCACGCTTTATCCCTGATTTCCCTCTTCCTAATTCGTGCGCCTTTGTATAGTGTGTCCTGGCTAATCTTCCTGTCTCAATGTTACACAGGATTGAATTGGTGACTTTTTTAGGGCTTTTAGAGCTGAAGTACAATCCAAATTAAACCAAGAGTGTGGTATGTGGTCTTTGGGGGAGTCTGGTATTTGTTGATAGTTAACATCATGCTGTTTAGCTTTCACAGATCTTCCTAGCATCACCATCAGTGGAAAGACATTGGAGAATCTCCAGGTTGGCTTCTGTTACTATGTCTTCCAAAAATTGACATGGGTCAATACGATCCCATTTTAGCTGTAACCGCCTGTTAACAGGAAAGTGTATCGGGAGGTCTAATACATCACTAGAGCCCGAAAACAACTAGATATCAAACGTTAAAATGATCGATGATGAGGTGTATGGTAAGGGGCACACCCCATAATTTAATAATTTTGGAATAAGATCTTTAGAAATTAACGCAAAATCAATCGTGCTACCTTTGCCTTTGCCTACCAATGTGGGCTCATCAATGGTATTTTGACTATTAAAGTCAGATGACAAAACATGCTTTTTATAAGGGTAGTTTTGTTTAATGCTTACCCATACAGCATGTGTGTAAAGTGGCTTACATTTTCAATTTTTCCATTGGCGAATCCATATATGCAATTAGCACTCAAAATACAGTGCTTGATATGGAAATCACCAACCCACATAATTGGTATATAACATCCCTTGCAACTTGAATGGTTTTCAAGTATTTATCCCAGTTCCTCTATAATGCCCAAAGGTCTAATACTTTGATGGTGAGATTCTCAAATTTTACCAATATAAAGACAGCCAGAACCCCCCGATTTCCCTCCCAGCTGATGACGAAACTTCCAGGGAGCAATAGAATTGAAATCCTTCAAGGTGCATGGGGTCATTGGTCCAGGTCTCCTGACAAGATACTATATCAAATGTGCTTATACGGGATTCCCAGTCCTCATTTACCAACTTCTGTTGAATCCCAGCAATGTTCCATGATATCACTTGCAACCTTTGTCCCTTCCTCCTATTAGCTCAGATAGTAGTTTGGTTTGACATTTGTAGTGAAAAGGGCTCACAATTTACATCTTGGGCTACACAATTATGATGTCCCTGTGTTGCAGCCTTATCAGGCAGTCAATCATTTTCCATGAGGCTGGAAAGGGCTTTAAAGTGATTAGACAGAGCAATAGGTGGACCAGAGACATGACCTGGATCTGACCTTGAAATTAGATGGTGGACCCTGTTATCAGATGTTGATGTTGGAGGACTATAAAAATAACCTTACAGGCATGCCCTAACATGTTGTGTAAAAGGTGAGAAAGATGAAGAAGAGTTCAGGAGTGACAACAGATAATACACCAATCCCGGGTCTCTGAAATTCAGAACCATGCAGATACCTTGTGTGGTCTTACCTGAGTGACCGACTCCTATCCACCAAGTCAAAATGGCACCCAGCATTGGTCCTACACCAATGTGCGGCTTTGTTTGTAAGACTTTGACAATCCTCAAAAGACACCTCTGCTAGAGTTGTGACCACCTCTAAAATAATTATGTAGTGAGTACTTTCTGGTGGAAGGGGTAGATTTATTGATTGGTTTTCAGAGACTGGACAAGCTGCCTTCCGGTAGGTAGTATATACAGGCACTGGCTGGTGGGTACCCCATGATGTGCTGGCGTGCATAAGTGGCAGTTCTGGGACCTATGGCATGAGTGCTCAGAATATTCTGGGTGTTATCTCTGTCGCTCTGATTAGTGGTTTTAGAACAAGCTGATACCTGGTCTCCCCCTGACAGAGCTGTGACTCCTTGTAATGCTGCTTCTGGGACCTGGACTTTGTCTGCTGGGCACTTCACCTGACCCACCATTTCCTCCCGAAAAGTTAACTGCATTTTTTCTACAGCAGCAATTGCCGACTGACAACATTCTTTTGGAAAGTTATTTGAATTAATTATAGTACTTTTACAGGCAGAAAGCTGCCTGTTAGTTAAAGATTTGTCCAAAAATGGAAGAGAAACTTTCCCTTTTCCCCTCTTCCTTTTTGAAGGAGGCAATTTTTTCCAGAGAGTAAACTTTGGTGAATATGTAGTGATGTCATTCACCTCACTGTGAGAAACACACAGGTTCTTTGAATTCTGCTAATTTGGACCCATGGACGCAGTTATGCGTCAAAAAGTATAGCGCCATCTTGCGTCATTCTAGGACACCAGCTGGGTGCCAAGGGTGGGCTAGCGTAAAAAAAAATACGTTAGCCGGTTGGGGGTGGCAGTATGGGAGAAGGGGCATCATTTTCTTACACAAAACCATCCATACCACGTGACTTCTGTCTTCGAAAAGACAGGAGTCATGCCCACCACCCCAGTGGCCGGCACAGGAGAGGATAAATATGGGGCTTTGGGGCTAGCACCATTTTTTAGATGGGAACGCCTACCTTGCATCTCATTGACGCAAGGTAGGTTCACACTTCTAAAAAATTGGGCAAACTCCAATATTTTGACGTTAGATGTGCCTAGTGTCAAAATATAATATAAATATGGCGTTAGTCTTGCGCCAAAGTTGCATAAAAAAATTATGCAAATTTGGCGCAAATGGACTATAAATATGCCCCTTCGTTTTTAAAGACTTGCTAGGAGACATGTGCACTTGGCCGTTAGGCTCAACAATAGTGCTGCCCTTTTGCATATTTGAGAAAACTAAGAGGGTATCAGTTGGGGGAATATCTGCTGGAGGCACTTGAATAACAATTTTCCTTTGAACAGCCTGAATCTGGTTCTCAACTAGATTAATTTCAGTAGACAAGGACCCCATAGCCGATGTAAGATAAGTGGTAATGGAGGGGGTTGAACCCAGAGATTTCCCAGGCATTCTTCGACTTCAATGCGTCTCTCGTCCGATGCGACGCAGGAGCATTGATGCTCCAGACCTCCATCCGCAGAGCCTACTTTTGGGTCTGCTCCACCCCTGCCTGAGTTTCTGGGAGCCAGGCGACCCCTGCCCAACTCAAGGAGTTTTATGAGGCCATGCGCCTCATATTTGGGACGTCCAACCCCTCTGCATCGCCTTTGGGGGCTGGGGGTTAGGATGGGTGCCCTTCGGGTTCCGCATTAGCAGCTTTGGCCTTGGCCCCTGAGGGTTCCTCCGGATCCGCTACCGGATCCAGGCCAACGCCGGTCGTACCTCTGCACCAGCTAGGTCATCAATGCTCCCGATGTTGGTTGTGCCCATGATCGACATAGACCCAATCCTTATTCCCAACGACCTAGAGCCGGAACGGCATTGGCCAACTTTGCTTCCAACTTGATGTGGCCTTCTCACCCCAGGTTGGATTTGAACCCTTATTATGCTGGGTATGGATACGAGGAAGGTTTGGAGGGGACTCTGACCCTTTAGAATACCAGCTAGATAACACTGATTTAGACCGGGCACAGCAATTGGGCGAGGCTAGTGGTCTGGATACTTCTCTAGACGCTGCATGCTTTCTCCTCCTACTGTGGGTACGGTGGAGGGAGCCTCTCATTCTATGGAGGTCAGTAGGGCAGCTGAGGTCCTTGGCCTAGAGCTGCCCTCTGTAGCGATCAGGACGAATCTCCCTACAGAGGTGTGTCAACCTGGGGCTTCCACTTTGGAGCCTCTCCTCCCCTTTATGAAGCCATCACTGATGTCCTTCTGGGTACTTGGTCCAGACCCAGCACAGGAGTTCCTGTGAACAGGACAATCACTCGCTGCAATAGGCCCTGTTGGACTTTTGCTTATGCAGGGTCATCCCCAGTCTTTTTCACCTCCTGCCTCCTAATTTTTTCTGACATGTTGCTGTTGGCTTTTCAACTCTGAGCACTTTACCACTGCTAACCAGTGCTAAAGTGCATATGCTCTCCTGTTTAAATTGTATGTAAGTGGTTTATCCATGATTGGCATATTTGATTTACTGGTAAGTCCCTAGTAAGGTGCACTAGAGGTGCCAGGGCCTGTAACTCAAATGCTACTAGTGGGCCTGCAGCACTGGTTGTGCCACCCACATAAGTAGCTCTGTAATCATGTCTCAGACCTGCCCCTGCAGTGTCTGTATGTGTATTTTTACACTGTAAATTCGACTTGGCAAGTGTACCCACTTGCCAGGCCTAAACCTTCCCTTTTCTTACATGTAAGGCACCCCTAAGGTAGGCCCTAGGTAGCCCCAAGGGCAGGGTGCAGTGTATGGATAAGGTAGGACATATAGTAATGTGGTTTATATGTCCTGACAGTGAAATACTGCCAATTTCGTTTTCACTGTTGCAAGGTCTGTCTCTCTCTCATAGGATAAAATGGGGGCTACCTTTAAATATGATTAAAGGGTAGATTCCCCTAGAGAGTAGATGGACATGTGGAGTTTGGGATCCCTGAACTCACAATTTAAAAATACATCTTTTAGTAAAGCTGATTTTAAGATTGTGCGTTTGGAAATGCCACTTTTAGAAAGTGAGCATTTTCTTGCTTAAACCATTCTGTGACTCTGCCTGGTTTGTGGATTCCCTGTCTGGGTCAGTTTGACAGTTGGGTTGTTTTTCACCTCACACCAGACAGTGACACAAAGGGAGCTGGGGTGTGATCTGCATTTCCTGATTAGCCATCTCTGCTAGGAGGGAGGGGTGGAGTGGTCACTCTCATCTGAAAGGACTGTGCCTGCCTCTGACAATGCTGTCTCCAGCCCCCTGGTGTGTGTCTGAGGCCTTGCCTGGGCAAGGCAGGATTTCACAAGAAGGTGTGAGTCCCCTTTGAAGAAAGGTGACTTCAAAGACTAAAATGGGTATAAGAAGGGCACCCAAACTTACAAACTTTAGAAACACTTCTGGAACCAAGAGGAACCTCTGCCTGGAGAAGAGCTGATAGCTGAGGAACAAGTGCTGCCCTGCCTGTGACTGTGCTTTGTGGAGCTTTCCTGCAGTGCTGCTTCTGCCAGAGTAAGAGGGCAAAGACTGGACTTTGTGTGCCTTCCATCTTGAAGAAGAAATCTCCAAGGGCTTGATGTAGAGCTTGCCTCCTGTTGTTGAAGTCTCAGGGATAGCAAAGACTTCTTCCTGCCAGCACCTGGAGTCTCTGGAGAGACCCCTACTCTGCTCTGTGGTGCCCTTCCAGTTCCTGGGACCCTGAAAGGAGAGGCTGGCAGCCTAAGGACAAAAATACACGCACCGAGCACCGTGCGGAGAAAAGATCGACGCGAATCCGATCGCGGCTGAGAAAACGACGCGACGCCGGTTCCGCAGCTGAGAAACGACGCCGCAGGAAACGCGACCGAAAAACCGACGCCCGGAGCAGGAGAAACGACGCGCAGCATCGCTGACGGAGGCTGAGAGATCGCACCCTGCGCCGCGGGACTTTCGGATCGTCGTGTGGCTGGCTTTTTCAACGCGCACCGCCGTGCCGAGTTGTTTTCGACGCACACAGCCGTGCAGGGTTACTTTCGACGCACACCGCCCGTGCGGGGTTATTTTTGACGCAAACCAGGTACATTTTCACGCTAGCAGCGCTAGTGTGGTGTTACCACTACCTAAAGACTCTTTTTATTTTAAACCTTTAAAAAAATCATAACTTGACTTGTGTATGTTGGATTTTTGTCGTTTTGGTCTTGTTTTGTCTAGATAAATATTTCCTATTTTTTCTAAACTGGTGTTGTGTCATTTTGTAGTGTTTTCATTAAGTTACTGTGTGTGTTGGTACAAATACTTTACACCTAGCACTCTGAGGTTAAGCCTACTGCTCTGCCAAGCTACCAAGGGGGTAAGCAGGGGTTAGCTGAGGGTGATTCTCTTTTATCCTAACTAGAGTGAGGGTCCTTGCTTGAACAGGGGGTAACCAGACTGTCAACCAAAGACCCCATTTCTAACAGGCCCACTCCAAACAACCATAAATTCCAGTGTCAGCACTCCACACCTGAGAGCCTTGTCATTCAGGCATCCTCGTCATCTGGTGCATTCCCTTCCGCTCCCCCGGACAGCGAATCAAAGGGACTGGACCAAGTTAGGTAGAAGATTTTTTCTTCCTGCAGTCTGGCATTGCGGTCGGTGAACATCGCATGCCTTTCGGTCCGCTATACCCACTCTTTGTGGGGTACGATTTCACAAGTTCTGCCGCAGATCCCAGAGGAGGCCCAAACTATTGTCTCTCAAGCCATTGCTGATGGGAGAGATGCGGCTAAGTTCACCATTCGATGTGGACTGAACACGACCAACTCGCTAGGTAGATTGGTTGCATTAACGGTGGCTTGAAGCACCACGCCTGGTTGAGGACATCTTGTTTTTCAGGAATTGTCCAACAGACCCTCATGGACATGCCCCTTGATGGCACCCATCTCTTCGGAGACAAGGCAGACTCAGTGCTTGAGAGGTTTAAGAAGTCTCAGGCTACAGCCAAGTCCCTTGGCCTTCCGGTTGCTCCTCACCCCGAACAGTCTGCGTTTCGTGGCGACGGAAGGGGCTCCCTGTCACATCCCTTTTCCAGCCACTGTGCCACCCACGCTGCTCATCCCCTGCGTAGCCCTGGACGCGGAATACCCAGGGCTCGTGGGATAGGGAACCTGAGGTCTGCCCGGCCCACCCCTACCCCTGCTGCAGCCTCAAAACCTTCCTAGTCCATACCCCTCTCATGTACCACTTGGTGGCAGGATTAGCCATCACCTTCCCCACTGGTAGACCATCACAACGGACAGGTGGGTGTTGAAGATCATCCGAAGGCGCTACTCCCTCCCCTTCGAGACTACCCCAATGGCCATGCCTCCATCTTACGGCCCCTTTCCGGAGGATCATCTGGCACTTCTTCACGAGGAAGTCATGGCTCTCTTGGCCAAGGGGGCCATAGAGAGGGTCCCTGCACCAGAAGTAGGTGTGGTCGTTATTCTGGTGCCCAAAAAGGACAAGAGCTTACATCCTATCCTAGACCTTCAGGCCCTCAATCTCTTCCTCAAGAAGGAGAAGTTCAAAATACTCACTCTGGCTCAGGTAATTTCTGGCGTGGACCCAGGAGACTGGATGGCGTTGGACTTGCAGGACGCTTATTTCCATATTCCAGTCCTGCCTGCCCACAGACGCCATCTACAATTCGGGGTAGGTCACGAACACTTTCAATTTAGCATGTTCCCCTTCGGCCTTACTAGCCCCCTTTGGGTGTTCACGAAAGTGGCTGTGGTTGTAGCTCATCTGCGCAGGTTAGAGGTTTAAGTCTTCCTCCTACCTCGAGGACTGGCTGTTGAAGGCGGACACGCCCCAGAAAGTCATCTCCCACCTTCAGACTACGGTGAACCTCTTGCACATGCTGGGGTTCACCATAACCATGCCAAAGTCACACCTGACTCCCTCTCAAAAGCTCCCTTTCATCTGGACACAGTGTGGTTTTGGGCCTTTCCTCCTGAAAAGCAAGTCAAGGATATTCAGGCTATGATTACATGTTTCAGCCACTATCCTGGATTTTGGTGACAACGCTCTAAGGCTGCTGAGCCTCATGGCCTCCTGCATTCTGCTAGTGACACATGCCCGATGGCATATGTGGGCTCTGCAGTTGGACTTGAAGTTCCAGTGGGCGTAGCATCAGGGGAATCTTTCCAACATGGTCCAGATCTCAGAGGGGACTGCAAAAGATCTGCAGTGGTGGCTTTCGAATCAGGATTGGGTCAACGGCCTATCCTTCTCCCTTTCCCAGCCAGATCTGACAGTAGTGACAGACGTGTCATTCCTGGGATGGGGCGGCCACATTGGAGAGGTAGAGATCAAAGGCCTCTGGTCTCCGGCAGAGACTGTGCTCCACATCAACCTTCTGGAGCTCCGGAGGATTAGGCTTGCATTGAAAGCATTCCTTCCCTCTCTCAAAGGGAAAGTAGTGTAGGTGTTCACGAACAACACTACCTTCATGTAGTACTGGAAGAAACAGGGCAGAGTAGGGTTCTGGACACTTTGTCAAAAGGCTCTGCACCTCTGGACATGTCTGGCACATCAGGACATATCCCTGGTGGCACAGCACCTGGTGGGCTCTCTGAACGCCAGAGCAGACAAACTCAGCCATCGATGCATAGTCGAGCACGCACGGCGTCCCCATTCGAGGTGGCACAAGGTCTCTTTCACAAATTGGGAGAGCCTTGATTAGATCTGTTCGCCTCCGCAGAGAATGCGCAATGTCAGCTGTTTTGCACATTGGAGTTTCCATGGCAGGACTAGCTGGGTGACGCTTTTATTCTCGAGTGGAACTCAGGCCTCCCTTACACCTTCCCACCAATACCACTTCTGTCTAGAGTTCTGAAGAAGATAAAGAATGGCTGGCCCCAAGTAATCCTTGTGGCTGCGGACTGGGCACCGAGAGTATAGTATCCAGAACTATTGAGCATGGCCACTGATCCTCCAGTCAGACTGCCTCTTTAGGAGGATCTTCTGTCGCAGCAACAGGGGAGGGTTATCCATCTGACCCTGTCCAATCTTAGCATTCATGCATGGAGATTGAGCAGCGACAGTTGGTGGGTTTTGACCTTCCACCTGAAGTCTTTGAGGTTATCTTGGCAGCCCAGGCGCCCCTCCACCAAAAAGGTATCTGGCTGTTTTTGTTATTAGTTTGTGTCATGGTGTACAAACAAGTCTCTTGATCCCCTCTCTGCTCCTCTCTCTGAGGTTCTTCTGTTAATCCTATCTTTTCTGCATTGGGCACTCTTAAAGGTTACTTGTCGGCTATCTCAGCCTTTCTAAGGTTGCTGGGCCAACCTTCTCTTTTTAAGCCTCCTCTTGTGGGTAGATTCCTGAAGGATTTTACCCATTTGTTTCCTCCCACTCCATTTATCATGCCTCAGTGGGACCTTAATCTTGTTCTTACTTGTTTGATGTGTGCTCCCTTTGAGCCATTATACAACTGTCCTTTGCAGCTCCTTACCCTTAAAACTGCATTTCTTGTTGCCATCATCTCTGCTCGCAGGGTGAGTGAGCTTCAGGCTCTTTCTTCTAAACCCCATTCTTGTCTGGTTTCCTTGACAAGGCTGTGGCCCGTACGAGGGCCTCCTTTCTTCCCAAAGTGGTCACACCCTTTCAAGTAGGCCAATCCATCACTTTGCCTACTTTTTACGCACCCCCACATCCTTCTCATAAAGAGGAGAGACTCTACTGTCTAGATCCAAAAAGAGCATTGGTGTTCTACCTCAATCGTACCAAAGAGTTGCAGGTGGATGATCAACTCTTTGTTGGATATGTGAGTGCGAAGAAAGGGAAAGCAGTGCAGAAGTGTACCATCTCACATGGGGTGCTTCTTTGCATTAAAATGTGCTATGATTTGGCTAAAAAGCAACCCCCTGAGGGCTTGCGCACTCACTCCACCAGAGCAACTGCTATTACCACACCGTTAGCACGTGGGGTTCTTGTCCTGGATATCTGTCAGAGAGCAACGTGGGCATCTCTGCACATGTTTACAAAGCATTACTGCCTGGACAGTCAGGTTTGCAGAGACGGCTACTTTGGTTGTTTGGCCCTGAAGGACTTTCTATTATGATCTTGGTTTTCATCCCAGCACCGAGGATGGTATTGCTGGGGTATCCATTCTAAGGTAAGGAATCTGAAACTAGAAGTCTCTATCAGATGAACAAGTTACTTACCTTTGGTAACTATTGATCGGGTAGTGACATATTCTAGTTGCAGATTCTTTTCCGACCCACCCATGCTCCCCGCTTGCGAAATGATGTCTAGGGAGAGGGATTACTCTTTCAGGACCCTAGTTTTGGTGCACTATTCTCAGAGCCTTCATGGCTCTGCTCTCTGGCATGGAAAGTCGTGAAAAGAAACTGACGTCACTGTGCCAAGGTAGTGCCTATATACGACCCCGCCATCATCACGGCGACCACGATGCCAATGACGGAATCAGAGTCGACCGATGCCTCCTGTCGGCACGCAAGGGTATTGCTCGAAGAAAAATCTCCGGATCCATTCTGACACCTGGGGAAATACCAAGGTAAGTAATCTGCAATTAGAATATGTCTCTACTAGATAAATCATTACCAAAGTTAAGTAACTCATTCTACAGGACCACTGCAAGATGACAAGATAGTAGTAGTAATAAAAGTAATAGTGGTCTCAAAATACGAAGCTCAGAGCTCATGCAGTCCTCCATGGCTCCAGAAAACAGCTCCCTTACAGCAGCTCCACTACTCCTCTTGATGGTCCAAGCAGGGGGCTGGGAATTTTAACCCGGTCAAAGGTAAAGCTACCAGGTATACCATCTGTTTGTGAGGCCATGACGAAGCAGACCAGCCAGTCCCCTCATGCAGCATGCAGCATGTTTCATGCAACACCACCACAACCAGTACTGCCACCAGTCCGACCGCCCTACTGTACGTCTAGGACTGCCAGCCTCCACGAGCAGACCAGGCACAGTGATGGCTCGATGATGGTGCTGGAAGCGGCAAAAGCAGTGACACAGGAGCGCATAGAGGGGTCGAAACATGATCACTGGCACCAAAGTCACTGGCGCTGTGATAAAATAAAATGAATCAGGGCTGGCCCTGCAACCCCCAGGGCCTTTCAGACTGGACAAGTCCAAAGATTTCGGAGGTGCAGAAAAATCAATCAGCATATAAATTTGTCAGTATCAGCTATTAAAAGAAGAAGTAATTAGTAAATCATAACAAATGCATTAAGCATGTTATTTAAAGAAAATAATCCCTACTTTAGGAATGAGAATGGAAAGGTCAGTTAGACACCCTTAAAGAGTCCTGATTCAAGAGAGAGAGTATAAGCATAAACTTCAGCTTCAAAAATCAGTTCAGTAATTCAATAATCAATCGATGCAGAACTTCTCATGAAGAGAGGTTCAAGAAACTCAGTAGATTCTCACGCAAATGGCAAATGAGATAGTGAGGGGTGGAAAGTCATGAATGTGGATAAAGTGTCTGTGGGGAAAAAGTGGTAACCTACTCTAGGAACACACACTGTATAGACAACACATATGTTGAATGTTGCAGTTTGTTGTTTCTTCTTGCTTCATCCAACAAATCATCTTTCAATGCTCTCATGAGAACAGTATCACTCCTCGTCTTCTCATCAGGAACACAATGAACTTAAGCAGCAGTGTTGAATGAAACAATCTCTTAAGCAATACAATTTTCTTTCTCTTACACTTTGTCCTAATACATTATTTTATCTTTTGAAAATGCTGCATCTTCATGTGTGAACTTCTTAATTATCTCACAAAAGAACAAGGGGCATATTTACAATCTTTTGATGCAGGGCAGCGCCACAAGTCCTCTTGCTGCGCTGCCCTGCATCAAAAGAAAAGGGCAGGAATGCACTGTATATACATGATGCAGCGCATTCCTATCCTTTTCCCTGCACTGGCCCACAAGGGCTGCCATGGGCCAATGCAGACACCCTTGCACTATGGTGCAAGTGTGTCTGTGTTCCGGGGATGATCATTTTTGTGCAGGAAGAGGCAACTTTTTGCACAAAAACAATCATGAGAAGCGTTTTCCTCTTTCTATGTGTAGAAAAAGAAACAAATGAGGAGAAATAAAGGTATTTATCCTTGTTGCACCTTTCTTACACCTTCCCTGCGAAGCATAGGCTTTTGAAGTATTCCCAGGTATACAAATCCTTGTAAATCTGGAAATGCGTCAGAATCCATGGGTGTTGCATGGGAACACCCACCACAATCCACGGAGCGCCTCTTTGACGCAAAGTAATGCGACTTGCCGCTGCATTGTCTTACTCCATATCTACAAGGCCATGCAGAGTGGCTTTGCCTGGCCTTGTAGATATGGGTCTGCAGCCTGCAACTTTGGTGCATCAAAAAAGGTGACGCACGGGCGGTCCAAGCCGCTTGTAAATATGTCTCCAAATCTGTATTCATTAGTTAACAGTGATCTTTGTGTAAAAAAAAGTATTTGCAAAATCAAATTAAAACCTTTATTGCAACTATTATTCATTATAAAACGCATGTCCTTGGGAAGGTCAGGAAATGAACATTTTGTGTTAGCTTACATTATTCAGTCATGTCAGCTTATAAAACAATGTTGCTTCAACTATTCAGGCCTAGATCGAGAAACTATTGTTAGCTACTACAATTTTTTTCATTTAAGCATTTGTTTTTGTATCAAAGCCTGCATGTCAATTCTGCACCTTATCACATTCTTTTTCTTGAAATTGTAAAATACGTCAGCAGAATCCTCGGCCACCAATTGTGTCATGCTTCATCATTGGGATGCTCCTAATTAAGAATAGGCATCATACCCCTCTGTGTTGGCTTATAATGATATAAGCACTTAAAGAGATACTATCATTTTCATTAAGCATGTAGATGGTATTCAATTAATTATGACAGTGATATAAAATTACCTGAAGGTCAACCAATCTTGTCTTACTGTTTCCTTTGTGTAGTTGCACATGCCACCACTCAATTCATTTGATGCTTTAAAGGCAGTTTGTGATCAACCATCACCACCAGGGTTTTAACATCAAACAATTCGTATGAATTTAATTCTAACTATTCTGATGATAGAGGACAGATGGGCGAGTCGACTGTTATCCATCTACCAGGCTGTATTTAAATGTGTAACTAGGTATTTGAAGTATGTGAAAAGAAACTAAAGCATGGCAGACAACTACGTCATTATAGGTGCCAGCCACATGCCAATACAGGTCTATGTTAAGTCTGGAAGGTTGGAGATTTAACAGTTGCTATACACTCCTTCCAGGTATCCCAGGCAATGATATGGCGCTCACCAATATATTTGGGAAACCATTGTAGAAAAAGAGGTGGGGAATAAACATCAGGTGGTGCTCCAGTACAAGGGTTGGCAACCTAGCAACCCCAAACGAATACCATCTCCCAGAAAAACTGGGGGTACTAACCTGAAGATACAGAAACGCTCTGAGCATTCAATCTTTCAAGTACAAATCAATGTCCAGTGTCACAACTGTAAAGCTTCTTGGTGCTTTTAATCTAACTTTGTCTTGTAGCAATAATACATCGCAGCATGAATATCTTATCTTGCTCCAGAATTAAGTGATGCAACTTCAATGTATAATGCAGACAGGCCGGAATCTCACCCGGAGTACTCTCCAATCTGCATTGATGCCCCCACCAGGAAAGAAGAAAGAGCTGATTACCCTGCAAAAAATTCCTAATTGCGTTTATCTCCAGTTACACTAATTGATCATATTTGAGTTAAAGTCAAACAATGGTATCTGGTTACAATATATAAATTCATTGGTATATGCACAGCATTATTTTTTCAGTGAACATACTATCGGATATAATAAAACCTTAATTGGGAAAAGCTTTAAATGGTCTCTTCAAGTGATTATCTTTTTAGAAAGAATAAAATATAAATCAATAAGTTTGCAATAAATATTGAATCCCATAGGAGTGATCAGGTCTCTTTGTCTTACTTAGCTACATATCTGTCCACTAAATCTAGTATGGAGCACAGTAGTTTTCAATGAGCCAGAAATTGTCTGGTCGGAAGTGTAAGAACTGGAACTTAAATGCTCTGGCCACATAGGCACTTCTAAAATCTCAACCGCTCCCACAAATTCATGATAGGATACTGTCAGTAGTAGAATGTTAATTCATGACAGACTGGACCTCTACAACAAATTAATTATTTTTTTATGCTAGTAGAATACCCGGATACCTTTACTCTTCAAACTCAAAGGTGACAGGTGCCCCACCCCTGGTAGTGACATCATCAATGACTGAGAGCCCACCCCAGAACTGACATAGGTGTAGATGGGATCACGTGGGCTGTGACATCAGCTGAACATGTATTAGTCACGTGTCAGGGTCTTTGCCATAGTGGCTAGGGCTATGGGATATGTAAAACTGTAACCCTACTGGTGTGCGCAGTGTTTCTGAGTTTAAGAGGCATGCCTGGGCACGTTCAGACAGCCACAAGCCTGTGCCAACTGTCTGGCTCATCAGAACAAGGGTCTATGGGAATACACAGCCAACCTCCCTATTGCTGTCTAACCCAAAGCCGGGCTGGTCAAATGTGGCTTTTAAAAAAATTAAGGGGGTCATTCGGGGCCAGGGTTGGCGGGAGCACCGCCAACAGGCTGGCGGTGCCCCGCAGGGCATTCTGACCGCGGCGGTTTGGCCGCGGTCAGAAGTGGAAAACCGGCGATCTCCCGCCGGTTTTCCGCTGCCCAAAAGAATCCTCCATGGCGGCGCAGCTCGCTGCGCCGCCATGGGGATTCTGACACCCCATACCGCCATCCTGTTGTCCTGGGCGTAAGAGGGCCCCACAAAGAATTTCAGTGTCTGCTCAGCAGACACTGAAATTCGCGACGGGTGCAACTGCACCCGTCGCACCTTTCCACTCCGCCGGCTCCATTCAGAGCCGGCGTCCTCGTGGGAAGGTTGTTTTCCACTGGGCTGGCGGGCGGCCAGTGGAAAACCCAGAATCACCGCAGCGGTCTTACGACTGCGGTGCGGTATTCTGGAGGGGGTGATTCTAACTCTGGCGGGCGGCCTCCGCCGCCCGCCAGAGTTAGAATCACCCCCTAAGTGTCTTTCATTAGAACCAACTAGTCAAATTTTGAAATGAAACCCTAAAACACAGATGCTTGCTCCAAACCTACCACGAGAATGGTCAAATGTGATTAGCAGATGTTAAAGTATAAAGTGACCACAAAGACTTACATATACACAATTTTGAAGCACACAGAGACTGTGATTAGCAGATGCCAAAGTATGAAGTGACTGTAAAGTTGGAGTCTTTGTACTTTGTTCAAAAGCTTTTATTTCAGTATTGAATTACAAAGGTTTGCCGAGTCTGCCATGCGTGCTGCATGTCTCTACTCCGACCCCATCTGCCACACAACAAACTTCGAATCTCCATTCCGGAATCCGAATGGAGACAGGCTCACACAAGTACACTGGTTTACAATAACTTAAATAACAACATAACAGTAACCACAAAGGTTTACACAATCTGTAGTTGAAGGAGACAGAGGCTGTCAAACAAAACCCTAACTCAGATGCTTACTCCAAACTTCCCACGAGAATGGTCAAATGTGATTAGCAGATGTCAAAGTATAAAGTGGCAACCCAAGGTGACACAATCAATGGTTGAAGCAGCCCCAGTGCCATGAAATCAAACCCCAAAACACAAACACATATTGAGGTCTGTGCATAATTGGTATTTGGTAACAAGTATAAAAAACCGTCAGGGATAATGCACACAACCACATTCACGAGCCGCTTTGAGCTACTTATTTGAAGATGCTCAGCATTCAAAATGCCGATTACCTGTCAAGATATTGCCAGTTGTCAGGATTTCAACCTTTGTCCTATTCAAGAGATGGTAGCTATTCATTTAGTAGAAGAAGTGCATTTATTTAAGTTTCTTTTATTGATTTAAAACTTTTGCACAAAAGAAAACCATAGCAATTTCAAGACCTTGTATATATACCATTCGTAAAGATAACCAGTGCACTTTTTTAAAGGGATCTATTTTAAAGCTCAATGACGCATTTCCATTTCGTAAGGGTTGCTTATACACTTACAGGCATGTGTTCAGGTCAGTTCATACTGTTTAACCCAGGCCACCCCTAATCTTTTTGACCTTGGCCAGGACAGCCCATAATATTGAATGTCACCATATTGGTGGATATGTTTTCTGCTGGTTGTTATGTTTGCTTTCTCACCTGATGACTTACTTGGGGCAGAGGTGGATTTGAAAGTCATCAGTATTTTGTGCTTAACTTGGATAGGTGGTACAGCTGGGGTTCATGGACAGGTATTTTTAGCGACCAGAACTTCTTTTTTCAAGAAACTTTGATGCAGAGCAAGAGAGCGAAAAACACAAAAGGGGCAATGAAGGAGGAAGAGAAAGATGGGAAAACAGTGACACAAGGGATGAAAAAGAGCCTGCAAGTGTGAAGTAAAGATGCAGGTAGGGGATTAAAGATGCATGAGGTGAAATCACAACTACAGTCTTAGTTTTCTGCACCCCAACTTTTGAGCTATGTGCTCCTAACCAAATTTGGGACCCCTGCACTTTAGAAAAAAAACGAATTACCTATTGTGTCTATAAATTTCGGACTTAATTGTACCTCATAAAGGGAGATGATATGAGCAGGGGGGGTCGCATGTAAGTGTTAGAGTGCTGGACCACGTTGAGTGCTTTGGGGGACCCTAGATACAATCGGTTTGAACGTTCAGGATGATTAAAGTTCAGAATATTTATTTAAAAAAGGGCATAGTCGTTCCTTAGCGCTATCTGTGCGCCATATTTATAAACTGACATAGGATGGCGCTAAGGAATGGTTAGCGTGAACAAAAAGATGCTAACATGTGCGACATGCAGTAAGGAAAAATGACACTAATGCCGAAAAAGGGGCACTAGACCATTTTGCAGCATGTAAACATGTTGCAAAAGGGTGAGCTCAATTTTCACATCGCAGTAGTGTCAAAACAAAATGTACAAGCAGGAAAGAGTGCAATTGCAAGAAAGATAGAATGATCAGGCCAGGAGAGACCTAGTGGAGACCCCAGCCACCCAAGTACCAGCCAGGAGGGTCCAGAAAAGTCCCAGAAAGAAGGAGAAGAGAAAGTGCAAGTGTCACTTTAGCGAGGAGGAGCATGACATCCTAGTCAGAGAGGTGACGGAGCACCAACACCAGCTCTTCGTCACCTCCAAATTGCCAGTCGGTAGGAGAGACGCAATATGACAGGCAGTAGTGGACAAAATCAACAGCTTCACAGAGGTGAAGAGGACTGTCACTGAGGTCAAGAAGCACTGACATGATTGCCAGTGCAGGGCTAAGGAGAAACTCACCAGGAACCGTAAGGCAGCACTGCAGACTGGAGGTGGAAGTCCCGCACCACAGGATGACCTGGAAGAGCTGGAGGAGATGGTTGCAGCGGTTATCCCGGAGGAGCTGGTCACAGGAATCACAGGTCCGTACAGCGCGGATTACCAGGAACCACCACAAATGCAGGGTAAGTTGCAGGAGGAAATATCTGGAACTCCACTAATGGCAGAAGGGGGAGGCAAATAGGACAAACTCAATGCATGCTAAAGGGTTGCATCGGGACACATAGACCCTGAATCAAGGCGCACTATCCCCACCCAAGCCACACATGTACTGGCACTTTAGTTGTGCTATGCACTCCAACATATACACAATGTTAACATAGGCCACTCACTATGGCTATACTCCACCATGTAAATATGGATCACATTGCCTTGTAGGGATGTGCAAATAGTGTTGCTATGAGCAAACACCCATTGCATATAGTCAAAGCCCCTGTACCAACACAATGTAGACATCAGAAACTAGGACAGAACTCAGTACCACCCCAAGGGTGGTGTTAGGGTGGTGTCTCTTGCCAAAATGCTTCCCTTCCTCTTTGTCGCATTGCCTTTACTCATGTGTGCTGCATTTTGCAGCACATTGAAATGCTATCTCAGCAGAAATAGCTTGTACATGTGCAGGAAGGAACGCACAAATCATCACTTCAAGGCAGGCACCCCGTCATCTTGCTTCAACAATGCCTGTGTTGGTTCAGGGAGAGCAAATCTATGCAGGCGCAGAGGGAATGGGAGGGCTGTACTGTATCCAAGTAAATATGGCACTTTGCTGCGTAGCTAAACAGCTGCAGTGTACTGCAACACATCTTGCAGCAGCCCTGAGCCATGCCAAATGTAAGAAAATCTGCTCTAAACCTTGCAACCTGTGGATCACAACCCATACAGGGTGAACCCACAACAACACACACACAAAAATATGCATCATATGGGAATGGCCACAAAATAAAATAAATACAGCACATTGTGCATGTATGTAAACATCATGTGTGCAGCTGTACAAGTGGCTGCAATCTCACCATCTGACAAGATAGAGGACTAGATCAAACAGAATATTATGGTGCGTGCGGCTGTGCAAAATTAGCCAGTATCACACACCGTCATGTTCAAAACGCAGGGATGCCCATATACATCGCACCCCTGTGTACCCCCCTGTGCAAGTGGAAATTAGATGTTGTGTGCCAATGCAGCCACCTTTGCACCATAGTGGGGGAGAATGTTTTTGTGCAGGAAGGAACATCTTCCTTCACAAAAAACAAACTTAAATTGCAATTTACTCCTACTCTGTGTGCAGCAGAATGCAGCACATATAGAAAAAACAAAAAAAACAAGTAGAAATGTAAGCATTACTCCTAGATTTTGCCATGCTAAACTCACCCCTAGGATGGTGTCACATATTTTCCCAGCATCCGGGAAATAAATAGCCCAAAATCTGAGGCAGTGTCAAAACGCAGTGGGTGTTGCTGTGGTACGCCCACAGCAACACCCGTTGCATACACCTTCCATGCTAATTGCTGGCTGTGAAGGAGCCATATATAGAAGGTGGCACCAAAGCATAAAAAGTGGCTTCATGCCACCTTGTACATATGGGGCAGGGCATTGCACCACCTGAGCCTCACCAAAAGTGACACTCAGGTGGCACTTGGGGCACCTACATTACCCCAAAATACCTAGTGGCATATTTATGAGCCCCTAAAGCCACCGGAGCACCACTTTTCGTGACACTCCGGTGGCGCAGTGACCTGCACTGTATTTACAAGGTGGTATTAAGCAACTCAGACACTTCTGGACAAGATACAACTGGGGAAGAAACTCTGAACCAGAACCTGCAACCTGCCAAGAGAAACTCCCTGGCTGCCCAAAGGACTCACCTGACTGCTTTGCTGAAAAGGACTGCTACCTTGCTGTTGCCCTGCTGCCTTGCTGCCCTCTGGGTCTGCTGAGAAGTGCTTGCCATGGGATCGACGCAGCTCCTGTGACTTCGTTCCGCTCACCCAGGATTTCTCTGCATGGAAAATATTGACGCATCGTCTGTGTGCGTCTGGAGAAACCAACGAACACCTCACAGTTTTCTACGCATCTCCTCCTCTGCGGTCCCTTGTGGAAGATTTCAACGCAAACCAGGTACTTTGTGCTTGCAAGAGACACATTGCATTTTAAGAACTAACAACTCTATTTTTCATTACATAAGTGATATCTCAATGTGTACTTAGCAAACCTTGATCGTTTTGACCTTATTCTACTCAGATAAATATTCTAAATGTTTCAAAACCTGTGTGGTGTATTTTTGTGGTGTTTATACTGTGTTATCACATGATGTAGTGCACAAATACTTTACAAATTGCCTACTAAGTTAAGCCTGACTGCTTAGTGCCAAGCTACCAGAGGGTGGGCACATGATAATTTGGATTGTGTGTGACTTACCCTGACTAGAGAGAGGGCCCTTGCTTGGACTGCCAACCAAATACCCCATTTCTTACACATAGCATTTGAGCCTCTCCCAGATGTTGTAGACATCTACCTCATTGCCCAAGTGGTTGTGTGTGTATTCCAAAGTGTTGAGGAATGCTGTAATACATCCTTCTGTGAAGTTAGTAATATGTGTGTGCCATCACAAGGCACACACACAATCAATAATGCTATGGGAGTTTACCCTTGTGAAAATAGTTGCATCTACCTGCACATTGTCTGATTGAATGATAGATGTATTGCCAATAGTGTGGCCAGACATTGTTGGCATGGTATACCAGTATTTGTCCAGGGAGGGATAAGAACGTGGGCATAGACATATGCCTCAACACAAACACACTTGCTCTGTGGTCCAAGGATGCATTTGTTGATGCAGGTTACTGAGTAATGTTCCAGTGATGGAGAAGATGCAGGGCAGCCCCATACTGTCAGTGATAAGCAGCAGGCCAGTGGAACTGACTCAACACATATGTGTGTGTGGTAATAGACATAGCATAGGGTGTATGTGAAACACAATGTAAAGGAAGAGGGAAGTGCTAATAGTCTGGACCGAGTGCATGGCCCCACTCCCTCAAATGGCTTTGGCCATTAACACAAAGGGGCCAATGGAACAACAGTGGCGCAGCACCAGTTGCATCAATGCAGTCCTTGTGGCCCTCAGTCCACCCCTTACCGCTGCCCAGTGTGTGCCTAATGAAAATGAAAGCACAGCATGATGCAGGTAGGGTCCAACTGCATCTATTTATGTGTAGGTAAATGATGTACTCAGCAGGAGTTGCAACAGATCATCACAACTTCTGCTAAAGACATGGGGCCCCATCACATACATTCATATGCCCCCATATCACACTTGCTCTCAGCAGCCATTCAGAGTGCAGGAAATATGGAATTTGGGTATTTTTCATTTTTCCCAGTGGCTCATGCATTTGCCTCACAAACAGGTTTTGTGACCCCCTTTCATACATGATGTCTGGTACAGGCCTCATTTGGTGCTGCTCAATACCTAGGTGACCTATGCATGCATCACAACACTTTGAAATGGTTGTGTTGTGCAGGGAAAATGGTACATCTGCCCTGCATCAGCTTCATTATTATACAATTGAATTGCAGGCCTAAGGTGGCGCTGGGGCTCTTCATACAGGTAGCATGTGACATGTCCAGATCCACAACCATTACATGCAGCACTCAACTGTATCTGCAACTGCCACGCACAAGCAAAAATATGGACTTTCTATGGAAATGCGAGACTTAACTATTGTTACACCAATCTCTTTGCCCAGATGGTCCAGGATATCTTGCTCCCTGGTAATGAGGTCTGCCCAGCGGTGGTAGTTCCTTCCTGTCCCAAAGTCTCTTGTTAGGTGTGAAGCACCTTGCCCCACTGCAGCCTTCTTGCCTCTGTGGTGTAGCCTAGGATGACGCGGCTACCCAGTTCCAGCATCATGAGAAAGTAGTGCTGTACCAGCCATATAAATACCCCCAGCTCATCGGCTGACATTTTCACCATCCTCCCTTTCCCAGACACATTGGACTACAAATGCAGTTCACCCCCAAAAAAAAGAAATACCAAACTACTACCCCAACTAACCAATCAACTATACTATCCTAGACAAACACCCCACAATACAGAGACATAAACAGTACACGTACAATACAAAAGACAGGTTTAAAGACAAATATTACACAGCACCTACAGGACACAGCACAATAAACACTCAAACCACTCCAAACATTCCAAAACGTCTACAGCACCAGCTCCACACACCCTCACACAGTCACAGACAATAAGACTGTGAAGTGAAAGTGAAAGTAAACTCAGGGTATCATGTTTGCAGGCATGATGTCCTGTTTCATCAGTTCCTGGGCCTGTGCGTCACGTTTTCAGTCTTGCTTTCTTTTGTTTCTTTACACATGACAGTCATGCATTGATTTTTTTCACCTTTTGCGTGAAATTGCCTGTGAACTTGCGATAGATGTTTAGGGGATAGGCATCTTTTAGCTTAGGGGAATTGAATGGTATATGCGTATGCGTGAACAATTTTGACGCATGATAGTCATGTGTCGATTTTTCACCATTGTGCGTCAAAAGGCCTGTGAACGTCTGATTGCCGCTCAAGGCTCAGCGTCATTTTACTTACATTGCAGTGTTGATTTAATGCATTTTCGTAATTATTTTTGACGCATCACGGAATTGCTCGGAGTTTTGCTTTGTAGGCCTTGAGTGCACCCTGATTCACTTAACATGTCACATGGGCTGTGCTTCAGTGTTGTTTATGTGGTATGGCTACATGTTCATGACTATCCAGTAATGCCAGAAAGGGGACATTGGTATGTCGAAACCATAGGTTTATCTATGAGTTTGCTGCATGCGATTAATATTATCTTCTGCATATGTGCATGTGTATCTACACTGTGTCCACATACATGTAGGCACGTGTGCTATGTGTGTACATATGTGTATGAATACTAATTTGTTGGTTTACTACATTATTATGTCTGAGATACAAATGTACATATGCCTACAACACAATATATATGATGGCCTATGTCTAACACATGGTAAAGTATGTGACAACCATGACAATTTGTACTCAGATTATTCAGTGGACTAGGACTACATTGACATTACGTTACCCCTGGCAATTTGCGTGCGCATGTGTGTCCACTCTGTGGTGTGTTGCTGGATTTTACTTCATGTTGCTCTGCTACACGTGTGCCATTTGGTTCGCCATGCATCTTAGTTGCAGGGGATGTTATGTACACATATTTTAGAGAAGGGATGGTATATGCTATGTGTATGTGTGTAAAGGCATGTGTAGTGTCATTTCTGTAACATATGATTACAGTGGAATGTTCATGGGGTGTGAAACATCCCACTACTATCTTCCTACATTGACACATGTTGGAAGTTTACAAATGCATGTGTAGTCACATGAGTGCCACCTATGTTTCAGTTCGTCGGAACACATGTGAAGGTCATTTCTTTCAGTCACTGATCTTGTGATACCTATGCCCTTATTTTTGTGCTAGGTTGCATGTGTGCTGAGATATGTGGTATATGTTTGCAGGCCTCCAACTTGGCACTTACATTTGTCAATATCATGTTTGTTATGACTGTCACATACAATGGCATACCACTATGTAGTGGTGTTGCAGTCTGGCATAGATGCCAGCCTACTCATCATCACAACTGTATGAGTTTGTAAGGCAACATAAACCCATAGTTGCATGTGAAGGGGCAGGTTAATGGTGCTCCAGTTTAATCAGCCCCCTGTGCACATCCATCAGGCCCCTGACAATGTCATACGTCAGTGTAGCCAGAGCAGTGGTGTGTGGGTTTATTGAATGGGAACTTAGACTCTTTATGATTGCTACTCATCAGAACTAAGCAGAACTATGCAAACTCCCCAACAGACAGACACATGCACAATTTTGTTCATTCTGACCAGGATATCACATTTTCCTCAGCAGTACTTGATGTAAGCCTTCCCCTGTTATGTGCAGAGCTCTGGGTGCTTTCACATGTAGGACATGTCTCATTATTTGATGTCCTTAGTTGTTTCCATGGGCAGCTTGTTTAGGGGTTGTATATCTGTTGTCACTTCAATATTGAGAACATGCCAGGGTACAGATGGTGTTGTCTGTCACTGCCTCCTGTCATGGTGGCATGTGATGGGAAAATACCAAGGTATGCTAGTGGCCAACATGACTGGGTTATGCACTGACCTGGCTACACTCTCTGTACATATCTTAAATGTTGACATGTAGACATTGATGTGTTGTACAGTCAGTATTGGTCTATGTGTGTCCCTTCTCCATGTTTTCCTGCATTACTGGTAACGTATGTATTGTTTCCTACATTGCTCCTGTTCTTTAGGCTGCTTGCACTTTGTATACATCGTCTACAGAAACATTGTCTGGTCATTCATGGACAGGATGCAACATATGACTTGTGTTATTTGTAGATGTACACATCTCCCACTACTGGCTACTTGATAGTTACGGTTCCATTGGTGGTATTTGTGAGATGTAATGAGTGCCACGCACACATGACATTACACCTGCCACTTCACTTTTGTTGTCTCCAGGTGTCCTCCTGTGTTGTATTTGTAAGTATCTGTGGGTGTCTCTAAGCTGTCCATCCACATCCTCCGTTGAACATGGGTATGCATGTCTTCCAGCATGCCACAACCTAGGTAAATTTTACCATGACTGAATGATGTTGAGGTGTGACATCATCTCAGTGCTGTACTTTTCATTAGCCAAATGCAACATATATGGCTAGGCCTACTTCCACTCAGTTTGATGTTGTGTCTCTGACATTATTGAACAATGCTAGAGATAGTAGCACATCCCACACCTGATTTTGATGTTGAAGCCCAAAACATGTATGGTATAAATTGTTACTATTGCTACCATGCACTTGTTCTGTCATTTGAGTGACAGTGAGTGGTGTGTATTGCTGTGTGTTGTGTGATGTTGTTATACAGAACATACTAGGTAACATGCTGATACATGTCAAGCATTGTTGATACTGGCAAACCTATTGCTACAGAGGATATACATCAGTATATGAGTCTTCACATGTTTATCTGGATTTCCTCTAGGCATGTGTCAAGACAGTGGATTTGTGTGACAAGTGTGCAGCTCATGCACATAGTGAGTGTAACGCACTTTGCCTGCATTCTACCCAGACTATTATTTGGTAGTGCATTGTCCCATTAAATTCTTAGATGCTGACAATGGGCTATTTGTTTGGATAGTGATTCTGCACCCATAGCTGCTTATTTTGTCTGGCAACCCATTGCACATTCCACAACCAACGTGTGTGTGCCATACATGGGGCACAGTCCACCATTTGTTAGGGTTGTGCCCAATGGCAGTGCCAGGACATGATACCATGGGAACACTGTGCAGGCTCAGCATCTGACATTGGTTAGAATCACTGGAAAATTGCTGAAGGTCCACAGTTACCTATGATGTTCCATCCTTGTCACACATGTACCATGCAGGCAAAGCTGCAATCACCGTGAGTTGTGACAGTGTTCATTTCCAACATTACTTAATATTCATTTGTTGACAGCCCCTATCTTATGTGTGCCTCCCTTGCATTCATCCTGTTAGGCATGGTGTTGTTGTGGTGAATGGGCTAGGTATTAGCACCTTGCCCACTTGACAGCAAATTATATGTAGTGGGGCATGGATCTAGGCCTTCAGGAGTCACTTGCCCATGAATTGCGTGTCACCGATATGTGAGATGGAGGCAGTAGACCCGCTTACATCACAAACGATGTTGCTACCATACTTGTAACCTTTGTGTTTCTTACCTGCTCCCTGAGGTTTGAGTCACATTCCAATGGTATATGTAGTGGAGAATGAGAAGACCAAGGAGAATCAGGTGCAAAGTATTTTATTTGTGCTATTTACAATGTGATGTTGTTAGTCCAGTGACTATATATAGAAGTTCTCTACAATGTGGTCTCCTGTGAACTCCTGCAGCAGTGTTCTGTTGTTCCCCGTCCAAATAATCTGCTCCATCATCATCCTCCTCCTCATTGGGGACATCAATCTGGTCATCCTAGGGGACATTTGTTCTGACACAGATGTTGTGGAGGATTGCACATGCTGGTATGATTTTGCATACGAGTGGTGGAGCATACAAGAGGATTCCTCATGTCAGGGAAAGGCACCTGAACCTTGAATTCAGGATCCCAAATGTCCTCTCCACCACATTGCGTGTTCTTCTGTGCCCTTCGTTGTAGGCCCGCTCTTCCACCGTTGTGGGATTGGCAAACAGAGTCATAAGCCATGGCTGTATGCCGTACCCTTGATCAGCTGCAAAGGAAAGAGAAAAGATGTGTTGGTACAGCTTGATAGTGGTTTAGACCATATCATGGCAGTTGTTAGTTTTATTTGGGGTGGTGACTCAGACTTGCTTATGGTATAGTGTATGTTCCAGTTCTTGTGAAATGGTTTCATTGGACTGTGTTGATGGACATGACAATCTTGGGTAGTGGCTCAAGGCCCTGGGAATTTTCATATTGATCCCAAAATGATGTTTATAATTTAGGGATATGTGTTGTGTAGTCCATATTTTAAGCAGTGTTCTATTGTTAGAATGAACCTACCACCTCTTTGAACCACAATGGTGTCAGATGTTGAGACACCACAGTTGCCCTACAAAGCCAGACTGTGCCGTCCATGTTACCATGTAGCACTACGCATGCAGTGCGACACTTTGTGACCCTTTGTGGCAGTTGATGCTTGTGGCAGCCATCAAGTATATGAGGGTGTCTATCACACATTAGTAGGATGATGTAATTTGGTGCAGTAGTATCTCCTCGCTTCCAATACATGATTTCCGACAGACACTTTCTACAAATGCACAGTGCAGGCTTTAGGAGGGGGCACAGCTATTTTTCACATGGGTCCCTTAATAAGGTCAGGTATATCCTCTATGCTCCTCCTGAGTCCTACTATGACATCCATGATTGTTTCAGTTTTTTCACAAACTCTGCACCATGGTGTACCGTTTCTGGTATTCAGAACAGACATGGCGGTGTTAGGGGGCACTAAGGCGCATGTGAGGTGGCACTGGAGTAGGTGCTGCTCCATTTCTCATGATTCTGCCCCATGGACTTTAATGGCAGGTCATTTTGTATTCGTATGTGTGCAGCATACAGGTGTATGTGTACACTACAGGTATGTCAGGTATGTGTTGATGGTATGTAGTTGTTTATGGCACCACTTAGATAGCATTTGATTTAGGTTCTGCCAGAGGCTTGCCCACCATGATTTACGTGGGAATGTGCCTGTGTGTGACTTTCTTAAAATGGCCATGTCCTATGCCATTGACATGTCTGGGCCATTCTTTGTTTGGTGATCTGTATTTCGGTGTCAACCTGTGGACACTTGTAGTGGTTTGTGAGCAGCTTCTGTATGCAAAAGGTACTCGGCTCCACCTGTCCACACGTGATGTGCCAGTCAGAGTGTGGCTGTGTTATGTACATGTGGGTGTATGTGTATGTGAAGTGCAATGCATGCAGTGTCATGTGGCTGTTACATTTGGCATCCTTGGCGTGGTCTCCCATAGCTTTTTGGCTCTGTTTCCCAGGTTGTTGGTGTGTGCTGGGCTCTTTTTTTTCTGTTTTTGTTACTATGGGCACTCTACCACTGCTATCCAGTGCTAAAGGGCAAGTGCTCCTATGTAAAATGTATGTGTAATTGGCTTTCCATGATTGCCATATTTGATATACTAGTAAGTCCCTAGTACAGTACACTAGAGGTGCCCAGGGCCTGTAAATCAAATGCTACTAGTGGGTCTGCAGCACTGGTTGTGCCACCCGCATATGTAGCCCTGTAAACATAGCTCAGACCTGCCACTGCAGTGGCTGTGTGTGCAGTTTTAAACTGCTAATTTGACTTGGCAAGTGTACCCACTTGCCAAGCCCAAACCTTCCCTTTTTATACATGTAAGGCACCCCTAAGTTAGGCCCTAGGTAGCCCCATGGGCAGGGCATATAAAAGGTGGGACATGTACTTATGGGGTTTACATGTCCTAACAGTGAAATACTGGTAAATTCGGTTTTCACTGTTGCAAGGCCTAGCTCTCTCATAAGTTAACATGGGGGCTGCCTTTAAATATTGTTAAAGCGTAGATTCCCTTTGGGAGCAGATAGACATGTGGAGTTTGGGGTCTCTGAACTCACAATTTAAAAATACATCTTTTAGTGAAGTTGGTTGGTTTTTATATTGTGTGTTTGAGAATGCCACTTTTAGAAAGTAGGCAGTTTCTTGCTTAAACCATTCTGTGACTCTGCTTGTTTGTGGATTCCCTGTATGGGTCAGATTGACAGTTGGGCTGTTTGCACCTCTCTCTAGACAGTGACACAAGGTGAGCTAGGGTGTAGCCTGCATATCCTGATGAGCCATCTATGTTAGGAGGGAGGGGAAGAGTGGTCACTCACACCTGAAAGGGCTGTGCCTGCCCTCACACATTGCAGTCTCTAACCCCCTGGTGTGTGTCTGGGGCCTGGCCTGGATCTTGAAAACAACAGAGACTTCTCTTTGCAGTAGGTAGGCCTACTACAAAGGCAGAAAGGTGTATAATATGAGCCCACAAAACCTGTGAAAATTAGATCACTTGTGGAATCAAGAGGAACCTCTGCCAAGCAGAAGAGCTGAGGAGAAGTGCTGTCCGGTATGTGACTGTGCTTTGTTGGGCTATTTTGCAGTTGCTGTTTCTGCCTGTGAAAGGGGACAAAGACTGCACTTTGTTGAGCATTCCTGCTTGAAAAGAATCTCCAAGGGCTTGAACTGAGCTGGCCTCCTGTTGTTGAAGTCTCAGGGCCATCAAAGACATTCCCTGCCAGCACCTGGACTCTCTGCTGAGATTCTTGCCTTGCCAAGTGGTGCTCTGTCCAGTTCCCATCCATAGCACAGTTCTGTGATACCGTGCAACCGGATTTTCAACATAACATCACTGGGTGCGGAAAAACAACACAAAGCATGCCCGGACCCGAGGTGCCCATCCGGATCGACACATCGCTCTCTTGTGGGAGAGAAGAAATGACGCATGCAACCCAACTGGAGGAGGAACGATGCACGGTCTTGCTTGCGAGTGAGAGATCAATGCATCGCTGGCCTTTTCCAACACACATTCGCCTGTGCGGTGTTATTTTGATGCTACCCAGGAACATTTTTGTGCTAACAGCATTCTCACTGTTTTCTAAAGGATTAAGACTCTTGTTCTTTTAAAAATAATATCTTAAATTGTGTATGTTAGATTTTTGTCGTTTTGGTCTTGTTTTGTTTAGATAAATATTATCTATTTTTCTAAACATGTGTTGTGTCATTTTGTAGTGTCTTCACTGATTTACTGTGTCTGTTGGTACAAATAGTTTACACATTGCTTCTGAAGTTAAGCCTGCCTGCTCGTGCCAAGCTACCAAGTGGGTGAGCAGGTGTTAACTTAGGGTGATTCTCCTTACTGCCAACCAAATACCCCATTTCTAACAGCGGCATGTTGCATATGTGTTGTTGCCTGTACATCTGTGTACCCCTCCCCATGTGTATTTAGTTTGGTGTTTGTTTTGTTCATCCTAGATGGTTAGTGTGTTGTGTGTGTGTTATGATTGGTATGGTGCCTTATCAATGAGTAGACCGTTGCCATATTGGCCATCCTGGAACCACTCATAGATAGTGCAATGGCAAAAAATGCATGCATCATGGACACTGCTGGGATATTTAGCAAGGATGTTGGTGAAGAGCCCACGGTGGTCCACAATGGCCTGCACAAGAGAACAGCAAAAAGAAAAAAATAACTTACTCATATACATGTTTGCATTATGTAAGATAACTTTACAGCAGAAAAAGCAGACAAACCTGATTTAATATTTGCTCTAACACTGTCTGTAAACCACATCAAAGACTACATAACCTCATATATCACCCTACACCACTTCACATCATCGTGCATCACACAAACCCAGATAACCAAACATTGCCTTGCTCCTCACAACAAAAATTCCACACCAACCAATACCAGATCCCATCAGACCACAATACATGACATGCTCCATCGCCCCGCATCACAACATACCCCACAGCACCATTATTTTCTGCACCATACTCTGGTGTTTCTCCAACTGCCCCATTCAAGGCTGCAACACTTTTTGCTATTATAATTTTTTATTCTGCCTGAACTGCACACAGCACTCGCATTGCTTCTGACTGTCCTGGGTAGAGCCACCTTCACATCTCACAATATCCTCCTCCACCCTGTCCTTGCCCCTTTCATATAACCAAAGTCATTGTACACTGCTGTATCTGCTGCCCTCCTTCCAAGTTCATAAATTGTTCTGTTTTCTGTTATCCCTAACTTGCTGTTGCTACAAACAATGCCATCTGCTAAATGTAACATAAGGTGTTTGTTAATAACTTTTGCAGTGTACCATTTCTTTTGCCTCCTTGTGCTCCGGACCACACATAAATGTATAGTGAATCTCAATGCTGCTTTACGGAAAGAAAATTAAAAAATGTAAACAAGATTTTCCTCACCATGTGACAACTTAAAGCATACTGTATATTTAATCAACTGCATCACATAGCACTTCCCTTTGCCAGTGTAGGCCATCTAACACAACACCACTCTGCAATGCACAGCACAATAAGCCACTACAAACCACCATGCACTACATCTCCCAAACCAACAATACATCTATCTCATCACATTATAAAACAATTCCAGCTTCTCATTTAGGAACACTGATGGCCCACCAACTGTAAGATGCAGAGGGAAGACACATGCATCCAACTCCTACACCACACAACACCAGTGAATACCATCACATACCATAGATAAATCTGTTGACACATGCACCCCTTCCTATTCACATAGGTCAGTGCTTACATTGCAAGAACAGCATTCGCTGCTCACAAAGAGTTCAATGGAGGCATACCTCAAGCAGAAGATATGTCACGGGGAGAGGAAGCACATGGAACATTTGACCAATTAGACACAATTTATTTAAACAATACATGCAAGATAAACACACAAAACTAACAAGGACAACTGCTTTAACGATCAGATGGCGCAATACATTTCTGGGTATGTGCCCTCAGTCTGGCAGCCTTCCAATCTTGAACTTGTCATATTAGGTCTAATGTTGCTCTATCAGAATACCTGCTGTATGACAAATTATGCATTATGTCTGTGGCTCTACTGTTTCTATACTTATTGCTTTATGATGCTGAATCTATAATCTATGTTGCTGACACCTTTGTATTTCTCACTGTCTTATACATTTTCCATACATTCTTTTGTACTTTTCTGTGCTTCTGTCACCATCCTCAAGCCTTCACCTTTGTTTTAATGTTCAGAAATTTTGTTCAACCTCATCTTTCAAATTCAACTCTCTTCAATCTCTCAGAAATTCTATATCTCCCGGCACCCAAAGTTCCTCAATCAACATCCTCCTATAGTCTAACAGTTCATTCATTGTCTTCTGTTGTCTACACTGCTCTTTTCTACTGCTTGTTGGATTAACGTGTTCTCTACTAAATGCCCTTCCCTATTCGTATCTAGCTATGTCTTGCTGATATGCAACCAGTGCTATTGGCTTTCCATAACCATTATGTATTTGCTTGGACCTTTCTATTGTATACCTCCCACATATTGCAATACTCTCTACCTCTCCAATTCATACCAATGCTGTAAAGGAAATAGTCTGTTATGCTTTGCTGTCAGTCAATCCATATGTTGAACTCTACGTGGTGTTCAAACACCTTTCTTTGGTATAGTGCTCTGAAACTCCTTTGAGTGGAGTTAGTGCTTTATAAAACAAATAAATCAATAATGTTAAACCTGTGGGTGATGAAATCTAAATCCCTACAGTTGTACGTCCTTTAGACTTAACCCACCCTAAGGTTATAAATATCAACAGCATCAAGTGGGAACTGAAAGTAGTAAAGACTGGTGTTTTATAAATACTCCAAACTCTAATCATACTGAGCGTTGTCCCGCGAAGTACTCAACTTGTTCCAGTACCCTAACACTTACATCAGATACCCCTGCTCATATCATCTCCCTTTATGAGGTACAATTAATTCCAAATTTACAGACACAATAGTTAATTTGTTTAAAAAAGTACAGTTGTCCCAAATTTTGTTAGAAGCACACAGCCGGCGTCGAAGGTCGGGGGTGCAGAAAACAAAAACTATAGTTGTGTTTTACCTCATGCATCTTTAATCCACTACCAGACACCCCCTTCCTCTTTACTTCACTCTTTCAGGTTCTTTTTCATCCCTTGTGTCACTGTTTTCCCATCTTTCTCTCCTCCTTTGTTCCCCCTTTTGTGTTTTTCTAGCTATTGCTCTGTATCAAAGTTTCTTGAAAAAAATACGTTCTGATCTCTAAAAATACCTGTTGACGAGTCCCAGCTGGACCACCTCCTCAAATTAAACACTGTATACAGATGATTTTCAAATCCACCTCTGCCCCAATTAAGTCATCAGGTGAGGAAGCAAACATAACGACCGGCACAAAACAAATACCAATAGGATGACATACAATATCATGGGCTGTTTTGGAAAAGGTCGATAAGATTAGGGGCGGCCTGGATTAAACAGTATGAACTGACCTTAACACATGCCTGTAAGTGTATAAGCAACCCTTATAAAACTGAAATGCGTCATTGAGCTTTAAAATAGATCCCTTTTAAAAACTGCACTGGTTATTGTTATGACTGGTATATATACAATAGCAATGGGGGATGTAACCTAAGGTCTTGAAATTGTTATGGTTTTATTTTGGGTAAAACATTTAAATCAATAAAAGAAACTTTAAAAAATCCACTCCTCCCACTAAGTGAAGAGCTACCGTCACTTGAACGGGACAAAAGTTGAAATCCTGACAACTGCAATATCTTGACAGGCAATCTCCATTTTCAATGGTGAGCGAGTTAGGAACCAACTTTATTGGTGGGGGTAGCCTTGCTCTCCGCAAACTTCATATAAGTAGTTCATAGCGGCTTGTGAATGTGGTTGTGTGTATGATCTCTGAGAGGGGTTATACTTGTTAGCTCATGCTGATTATGCACAGGCCTCAATTTGTGCAGGGGGTGAGCACAGAAATATGTGTTTGTGTTTTGGGGTGTCATTTCATAGCATTGAGACTGCTTCAACCATTGATTGTGTCACACTGGGTTGCCACTTTATAATTTGACATCAACTAATCACATTTGACCATTTTCGTGGGAATTTTGGAGCAAGCATCTGTGTTAGGGTTTCATTTAACAGTCTCTGTCTGCATCAATCATTGATTATGTAAACCTTTGTGGTCACTTTATACTTTAACATCTGCTAATCACATTTGACCATTCTTGTGGGAAGTTTGGAGTAAACATCTGTGTTTTAGGGTTTCATTTCAAAATTAACTAGTTGGTTCTAATGAAAGGCACTTCTTTATTTTAAAAGCCACATTTCACCAGCCCCCTTTGGGTTAGACAGCAATGGGAAGGTTGGTTGTGTATTCTGATGAGCCAGACAGCTGGCACAGGGCTGTGACTATCTGAAAATGCCAGGAATGCCCTCTTAGAGTGAGGAACAATGCACACACTGGTAGGGCTACAATTTTACATATCCCATAGCCACAGACACTATGGCAAGGACCCCGACATGTGACTAACGTGTGTTCAGCTGATGTCACAACCCACGTGACCCCACCTACACCTACGTCACTTCCGGGGAAGGCTCTCAGTCATTGATGACATCACTATCTGGAGTGAGGCACCTGTCACTTTTGAGTTTGATAAGTAAATGTATCCCCGTATTCTGCTCATGCCGTTTGCCAAGTCAGTGTAAACATTTCTAGAATGTTCTTTAATAAAAAACTAATGGGATGAATGTTTATTTTTACAGTGTTCGCTGTGTCCTTATGCTTTAAGATCCTCACTATGGAGAACCTCAGCATCCATCAGCGCCTAAGGAAATTTCCTCACCTCAAGAATATAATCATTGTCATTCACCATGGCAAGTGTAAAGATAGTTACACTTATCTCTCGCTTACTAGAAATTTGAAACAATATTATGCAATAAAGAAAATTATGTTCACAAACATAGTGGATATTTTAATTTACAAATCAAACATTCAGTCTTGTGTCTTTTCTTGAAGGGCTTGTTATTTTAGCTTGTTGTACACATGGTCTGATTTCCAAAAGTACTATAAAAGTATAAGAGTATGTTAATGTTTCATTACCTCATGACCATGGAAATAAGAGAGTGCGAGTGTAAATGAAGTCAGTTTTTAAAATACGGTTTAAAACATTTAAACAACAGTAAGTATGCAATAAATAGGTTCATTGTTTTGGAGATAAGCTTTTCACACATTGCACGTTTAAGTGAATTTGATAATTTCTGAATTTGTAAATATTTGTCCAATGAAAGTAAGCCTAACTGCCATTAAATCATCATGTCATAAACTTTATGTTTAAAAGGAAAAAAAGCTAGATGACAGTATGCATGCATTTATATGCACTTTTTTTTTTACATGTGCATAAATATATTTCACAGAAATAACAAGTAATAATCAAGCATTAACAAACTACTGTGTGCTGATTTCTATATTTTACATTTCATGCATTCAAAGCAACTCAACATAAAGACACACTAGCAGAAAAGCATACAGTTGCAGGTATCTATGCATACATGACCCAACCCACTTTTAGACTACAGTGCACAGAGTCAGCACACATGGATGCAGATGCTCACACGCCAAAGACATACATTATTCAATGTTCAAGGACCAAACACTAACATGTATCAATGCATATGGGTGGCAAATATCCAGGTGCATGTGCAAAGGTACAACACACAGTCAGCACACATACTGGCATACACATCTCATAAACAGATATACATGCTGTCCTGCTCAATGGTGTAACTAAGAGGGGTGTAAAGGTCACTGGCATCTCTTCTGGTTTCTCTTTAGAGTCCTTGTGTGCCTTTTTCACTGCCCCACAGATGTGTTTATTTTTAAACGGTGTTGGACCTATTCATTTTACAAGGTCTCCCCCAGAATTTTGCCTTCTGTTGCTGAAACTGTTTTTGATGGGATTAAAACTCTGTGCACTTTACCACTGTTAACAAGTGCTAACATGCTTGTGGTCTATCCCTAAAGCATGGTACAATTGGCTTATGCCTGATTAATACATTTAATTTACTTATAAATGTTTAGTAAATGGTACTACATGTACCCTGGTCCTATAAAATAAATGCTACTAGTGGGCCTGGTTACACCCACAAAAGTAGCATTTTAAAGGATGTTTAAAACTGCATTTCAGGCTACAATGGCAGGCATACAACTGAATTTCAACCGGGCCAAATAACCCTTTGCTGGGCCGAAACCTTCCTTTTTAATAGGTATAAGCCAACCTTAAGGTAGGTCCTACAAAGCCCATAGTGCAGGGTACATGGAATTTAAAAAGTAGGATGTGTGGGCTTATGTTTCACATGTACTAGTAGTGAAAATCTACTAAAGTTGCCTTTCACTACTGTAAGGCCTATCTCTCCTATTGACTAAAATGAAGTTACCTTATTACAGTTAATAAGTTATAACCTTTGATTGGGAACAGATAAATATATGGTGTTTTCACTCACTTGAATGGTGATTTAAAATCTCCTTTAATGGAAAGTCATACTTTGTTACAATTCTGAAAATGCCACTTTTAATCAGTTGGCTTTTTCTTGCCCTAGCCATTGGTGGCTTCTGCCAGTGTACTGGGTCACATGACTGGGAATGGCTCTGCTGTTGGGTTTTTTGTATTGCTACCAGACAGTAACAAAAAGGGGACTTAGGTGTGGACAGGATGGCTCATCCTGACAAGTTAGCTGAGGGCAGAGCTCAGCCATGCTCTATTTTTCAGTTCAAAGGATTTTCCTCCAGAACACACAAAGAAACCCCACAGTAGTCATTTGTCACTCAAGACATCTTGGGGCTTTGACAGGGCAAGGGAAGACCTTTCTAGAACCATAGGTGGGGGTAAAAAGCCCCCCCAGTTCAAAGACTAGCACAAGGTATAAATATTTGTCCTCCAGAGCCACTCATAGGTACATCCTGGATCTGTGGACATTACAAAAAGACTACTTCGACCCCCGGAGGACTGCTCTGCTGCTACCAGACAACTGCCTTGCTCTCTGAGAATGAAGACTGGACCTGCTTCCTTCATCCCAGGCTAACATGTGTGATTTCCAGAGTCAGTTGACTGACCTCCTGTCCGAGTTATATGGACACAACTAGCTCTTGAAGACTCTGGGCAACTGACCTGCTGTACTGGACCTGCAATTGGACCTACCAAAGCCCTGCTGGCCTCTGGTGGAGTGAGTCCTTGATCCCCAAGAGACGCCACCAAAGGTCCTGGACCCTTAACTGGCATCAGTTGAGCACCTCCTGTGAAAGGCAGTGAAATCCTTAAGTTTTGGGCTCTTCGCGACTTGGCACTGGCCCGTTCGCACTGAAACTCTGCCCCCCACAACGTCCATCAATGCAAACTCCAGTGAACCTGATTCTTTGTGCTATAGCAACCGCCAGCAATGGCTAGAAATATGAGATCTGCACTTCACGCTACAGCAACAACAGCCTGCTGTGACTGCTAATGGGAAGCTTTAGCAATAACTGTCCACAACGCTGACCAGCTCTTTGCACTACAGCGATAGCAGACACCCTCCAGCTTGCTCTTCATGCTACAGCGACTGGACCCCTAGTGGAAACAGGGCACACCAACATACTCAATTTCTACATTTTGAACATCAAAACAATTCACAAAAATATAGAAACAAGTATACATCAAACAAACACACACATTTCAAAATATTTTATTTAATTCATAAACAAAAAAATACAAAACTTTAAATTGTATTTGTATGGGTGAAGGTTGGAGCAGTCAAACTTTAGTTTTATTTCTGAAAGATAAAGCAGTATGCTAGGCTTTAACATATCACTTTGGGTCTGATTTAGAGTTTGACAAAACGCCTGCTCATGTTTCTCCCACCTGATTTAGTGGCTGGACAGAGCAATAGTATGTCAATGATGGAACCTACTGTGGCTCCGTGGCCGATAAGCTCCACAAACAGTTTGATGGCCTATAGCCGTCAGAGTTAAGCCATCTGACCATTTGCCCAATTAGAAGGGGGCTGTTGGGTGTGTTTTCTGTCTGTCAGTCACCACCTGTGTTTGGGACTGTATATCTAAAAAATGACACCACAGCATGGGAGAAAGTAACATTTTGTAATAGTTGAAAGCTGGCTGTCGTGTTCTAAGGACCTAATGGAAATAACGAAAACCTTCACAGGACACTATTCAAAGTTAAAATCATAAGGATTTATTCAAATTTAGGAAGCATTACAGAAAGCAAAAAGGTTAATCAGGCAATTCAACAATTCCAAATGAGAGGTTTAACATAAGGTTTACTTCCAGAAATATTTACGTACATAATCAAATAGCAATTTGACATATGGACTACACAGTTTGATGGCAAGAAAAGTCCTCTAAATACTGGAAAGGATATCAATTTTCATTAATTGGAAACAGATATATCTTGTGAAGAGATTACTACAATACTTCATTTAGTTAAAAAAAGCAAATAACCAGGTCCAGATGGGTATTCAATAGAATTGTATTCATTTTCCTCTCACATTTTATTCCCAAAATTACATGATTTGTTTAATTACTTTTCTACAACACAGACAGCTCAGGGTATCTTTCAAAATGGAGTGATTTATTTAATCCCTAAAGGAGGTAGGGATCCTAGATTCTGTAAGAATTATAGGCCAAAATCCCTTTTTTATTGTTGATTGTAGGATCTTTTAAAAAAATATTGCTTTGCGTTTAGATCCATTCCTACCAGATCTGTTGAAACAAGAACAATATGGTCTTGTTAAAGGTCTTCTTAAGCAGCAGTTGCACTTGATGCTGAAAAAGTCTTTGATCATATGAATTGGCCTTTATTTTTTCAGTTCTTGAATTGGTTTGTCTTTGGTCCCAAAATTATCACTTTAATATCACTTTTGTATTCCTCTCCTCAAGCTTCTATATTTGTTAATGGTTTAATTTCCCCACTTTCAAGTTTAAAAGAGGAATTAGACATGGGTGTCCATTATCTCCTACATTTTTTATATTGGCACTTGAACCTTTTTTACCTAGAAAAAGAAAAAGGCTATTTACAAGGTTTCCTTTATGGTAAAAATCAAATCAAAATATTTGTGTTTGGAGATGACATACTGCTATTCAGTTCTAATCCAATTTTGCAATTTCCAATTTTTTCTTGATGAAGTGATCATGTTTTGATTCTATCAAAATTATGTTGGTTCCTGTTATTTTTTGCTCTATCTGTAATTCCTACAAATATACCATCTTACTCTTTCAAAAAAGTGATTACTTACTCACATCTTTCTTGTAAAATAAAGGGAAACCACGTATGTCCTTACTGAAGTTAAAAAAAGATAAACAGTACAGTGGAGTTAACTTTCCAGACTTTCAGATGTTTCACAATGCTTTTTGTTTAGAACAATTCACCTACTGGCTAATAGATAACATTGATGACCATTAGCCTCTATGGGCTCAGGTAGAATTATTTTCTCCTTTTTTATTCAAATAATTTATATTTTTCCCAACTACCCTCATGTGTGTTGCAACCCATACTCAAAAACACATGGAGATTAATGTACCTCATACTGTTTCCCTGTCTCAACAATAGAAATAATTTCTTAAATGCATCTATCTGGCATAATAAACGTATTCAAATTTAAAATAGAACAATTTGTTGAAAACCATGGAGTAAGAAAGGGTTAATATGGGTTCATCACAAATTTGAGGACAATACAGTACTATCTTTTTCTGATGCACAACATATATTTAAATACAAATTTAACACTTTACCACACATTTTATCTGCTATATATGATAAACTTCTGATCACTAATGCAGTCACGATATAAGACAACCACATTTTTAATACTCTTATTTCAAGACTGTCAGCATCCACACCATATAGAATCATTATGGCCCTCATTACAACCCTGGCGGTCGGTGTTAAAGCGGCGGTAAAACCACCAACAGGCCGGCGGAAAAAAAATGGAATCACGACCATGGCGGAAACCACCAACATAGACAGCCACTTTAACACTCCGACCGACACGGCTGTAGAAACACCGCGGCGGTAACCGCCAACAGACAGGCGGAAGACAATGTATCGGCCACTGTATTACAACAGGCCAATCCGCCACCTTTTCCGGGGCAGATTCACCGTGAACAAAAACACGGCGGAAACAGGACTTGGAAGGGAAAATGCTCACCTCTACACACCCCACGAGGAACCAGGATGCCATGAAGCCAGAACTCCATATACTACCTGCCTTTGTCTTCCTGCTCCTCTACCAGGAGCACGAACGCCAGTGGCGAAGACCACGGTGAGTACTGCACCTACGACACAGGGGAGGGGAGGGAAAAGAGAGTGACACACACACGCAACACGCAAAACACCCACCACCACCCTCACCCACTACAACACACACACAAATACATGTTGATACATTACAGTTACACCTGTTACTGCTGTTCCCACTGATGTGGTGGCTGAGGTGCTGGGTTGGGACCTGGAAAGGCGTGCCCTATGGGACTGAAGGGGTGAGGGGGGTGAGGGGAGGAGGTCAGGGTTGGATAGGAAAAGGTTTTTTTTTTACACACTGGGACGGGTAGATGGAGGGGGTTTGGGAGTGGAGGAAGAGGTAGTGGTTGTAGGAGGTGAACGTTTGCTGACTTTCAGTGAAGGTGCATGGGCTGGAGGCTGTTGTGAGGTGGATGGCTGTTGGGTGGGTGTGTGACTGCGTTTGTGTACCTTGGGAGGTGGGCTCACAGACACACTGGGAGAGGACACAGGGGATGTGTGAATGGTAGTGGGGGTGGTGAGTGCACGTGAGCGGTGTGTGGTGATGAGTGTGCTGGTGATGGATGTAGTGGATGAAGATGTGGTGCATGCAGGTGTGAGTGGAGACATGACAGGGAGAGAGGAGGGAGATGGGGGAGGGGGACACAGTGGAGGTAGTGGATGTTGGTATGTCTGCATGGGTATGATGCTTGAGTGAGTACCTGTGGGATGTGTGGTGCTTATGTTTGACAGAGCTTCCCTTGTGTGTTGAGGTGTGTGCATGCTGGTCTGATGGTGTGCTTGGGATAGGCTGAGGTACAGGGGTTTGGGTCTGGGTGGAGGAAGTTGGAGGGGGAGGCTGGACACAGGGACAATGGCTGCCATCAGTGCTGAGGCCAGAGTATGAAAAGCTTGCTGTTGGGCTGCCTGACCAGAATGAATGCCCTCCAGGTATGCATTCCTCTGTTGCAACTGCCTCCCTACACACTGGATGGCATTCAGAATGGTAGACTGCCCAACAGTGAGGTATCTGAGGAGGTCAATGGCCTCCTCACTGAGGGCAGCAGGGCTGGCAGGGGCTGAGGTGCCTGGGGCGAAGGAGATGCCCACCCTCCTGGGTGAGTGGCCACGGGGCACACGGTGAGGGGCTGCTGGGAGGGCAGTGACTGGTAGGGGGGGTGGCGGCTGTAACTGTAGATGCGGGGGCACAGAGGGGCCCACCACCGCAAGGGAGCTCCCATCAGAGGCTGAGTCTGTGTCGCTGGTCTCAGCTCCTGTCCCTGCGTGGAGCTCCCTTCGCCCTCCGTCCCACTGGTGCCTTCAGACTCCATTGTCCCGCCCTCCTGGGCCATGTGGGATGCAGCTCCCTCCTGCTCCGGTGCCATTGCTTCTCTGCCTGATGATTCTATTGCACACAAAAACAGGGAGACCAAAAAAAGGGGGGGAAAGAAAGAAGAAAGACATGCTGAGTGCATTCAATACCGCTACCGTAGGTGGACACTACAGACACAGAAGCCCTCTGCATTATGCCGTGCACTTATAGTTCCCTAATTAATCCCACGGCCATGGGGTATCCTTATTCTGGTGGGCGCTGACCTACAGGAATAGTACAGGGAAAAAGGTACAATATTAACCATCCGGACCGTCACAGTCATTGGCCCACGTTCCCACTCTTGCCATGACGCACATGCACTCCCCGTTGTTTCATGCACGCCTCATTCTCTCCCCCCATCTTCCATCCACACCACTCCACACAGGCATTGCCCATCCATCATGCTCACTGTGTAATTACCTGTTTGTCTGGAGGACCATAGAGTAGCGTGTACTGGGGGAGGACTCCATCCACTAGTTTCTATAACTCCTCCGTGGTGAAGGCGGGGGCCCTTTCCCCAGACACATGAGCCATTGTCTCTTCCAGACTGAGGTCCCAGCAGCACTTGCAGTGGAGGTCCTCTCCTGTCGAAGATTAGGTATCAAGTGAGTGAACAGAGAGAATATGGCGGTGATATCCGTGGCGGTGCGTACCGTCACCGCCGGCGTACATTGTTATTGGCTCCTGGGACCCATACGATCCAATGTTAACCAATGCAGGATTGCGCCACGGTTTTTGGCCACCTACCGCGACGGTGTACAATGCCAGCGCAGTTACCTCATATCCCCATGCCCCACATTACAGGTCAGGGAGCCGCCATTTCAGGGAGCCACATGGCATTAATATTAAATGCGTCACACATATCTAGGCCTTGCATACACATTAAGACAGGGACATAGCGGATTGAACAATGTGTGAAACAAAGTTGTGTTTTCGTACCTCAGTGTTGGCTGACCCTCTGTTCGCTGTTCTCCATAGAGCACGTCCGCTGGGGCAGGTGAAGGATGGTGGCATCCTCCGGTGTACAGACCACTGGTGGATCTGTCAACAATGGAAAAATGACGTGTAATTGTCACCTACAGACTGGACCGTGCCACAATCTAGGAACTGTGTGCCCAGTTGGAGCCAGACCTGATGTCAGCAGTCCGCCATCCCACAGGTATCCCCCCTCTAGTGCAGGTGCTTTCTGTACTCCATTTCCTGGCAAGTGGGTCTTTTCAGACGACAGTGGCCATACCATCAGGGATGTCCCAGCCTATGTTCTCCAACGTGTTGTCCAGAGTGTTGTCTGCCCTGCTGAGACACATGTGCAGCTACATCGTTTTCCATCAGGTGGAGGATTTGCCTACACTGAAAGGTGACTTCTATGCCCTGGGACATATCCCCAACATCATTGGTGCCATTGATGGGACACATGTGGGCTTGGTCCCCCCGCAGGAGTGAACAGGTGTACAGAAACTGGAAGAGTTACCATTCAATGAATGTGCAGATGGTGTGTTTGGCCGACCAGTACATTTCCCATGTGAATGCCAAGTTTCCTGGCTCAATGCATGACGCTTGCATTCTGAGGAATAGCAGCATCCCTTATGGGATGGGGCCAGAGGCACTGTGTGTGGCTATTAGGTGAGGACATGGACCCTATACAGTGTGATTAGGTATCTGGGTCTGGGGTTGTCCCTAAGAGTTAGTGTATCTAACAGTTGTCCCTCTACATTTGCAGGTGACTCTGGGTACACCAACCTGTCATGGCTACTGAACCCAGTGAGAAATCCCAGGACAAGGGCAGAGGAACGCTACAATGAGGCCCATGGGCGAACTAGGAGGGTTATAGAGAGGATCTTTGGCCTCCTGAAGGCCAGGTTCAGGTGCCTCCATATGACAGGTGGTTCCCTATTCTACGTGGCCTGCTGTATGCTTCACAACTTGGCTTTGCAACGACAGGTGCCTTTTCTGCAATAGGATGGTCCAGATGGAGGTCTTGTGGCAGCTGTGGAGCCTGTGGACAGTGAAGACGAGGAAGCAGAAGAAGAGGATATCGACAACAGAAACACAGTGATTCATCAATACTTCCAGTGAGACACAGGTGAGAAGACATCACTGCCTGCTACATCTGATACACTTGTTCTACCTCTCATCTGTTTGTCACTTTCACCCAGTGTATGGACCCTGAGTTGTCACTTTCTATTTCAATTTCACAGATGTGGGTCCCACTGTGTGACATCTGCTTTGCTTCGTCATGGACTAGAGCTGTGTGACATAGGTATGTTGACAATACAATGGATATTGCATTTTTCTTCAGTTATTGCAAATACACATTTTTCGAAAGCACAGACTGACTCCAGATAGTTTTGTGATTTAAGGGTGTTTATTTCAGTGCTAAATATTGGAGGGGGTTGTAAAATGGTCAGGGGTGATAGTGGAGGAATGTCCATAGCAGAGTCCAGTCTATTAGTCTAACAGGTGCATTGTCCAAATGTGCATAGGAAGTGGATTTGGGCCAGTTGATGGATGGACAGGGTGACAAAGTGGGACAAAAGGATGACAATCAGGGTGGTCTCATTTCTTGGCAGGGTCTTGGCATTGTTCTCTGTCTTTGTTCTGAATCTCAGGGACCGTTTGCGGGGTGGTTCTCCATCTGCAGGGGGTGGGGTGCTGGTGTCGTGGTCCTGTGGTGGTGCCTCCTGACTACTAGCGCCGGCGGAGGTGGTGGGCAGTTCATCGTCCAGGCTAGTGTCAGGGGCCCCTTGTTGTGCCACAGTGTCCCTCCTGGTGTTCACGAGTTCCTTCAGCACCCCTACAATGGTGCCCAGGGTGGTATTGATGGATTTGAGTTCCTCCCTGAATCCCAAATACTTTCCCTCCTGCAGCCGCTGGGTCTCCTGAAACTTGGCCAGTACCGTTGCTATCGTCTCCTGGGAATGGTGGTAGGCTCCCATGATGTTGGAGAGGGCCTCGTGGAGAGTGGTTTCCCTGGGCCTGTCCTCCCCCTGTCACACAGCAGCCCTCCCAGTTCTCCTGTGTTCCTGGGCCTCTGTCCCCTGAACCATGTGCCCACTGCCACTGCCCCCAGGTCCCTGCTGTTGTTGTGGTGGTGGGTTAGCCTGGGTTCCCTGTAGTGGTGGACACACTGCTGCTTGACGTGTCCTGGGGGACAGAGGTTTGGGCCGCTGGGTGGGTGCTGTGCTGGTGTTTCCAGAGGGGGGACGCTCTGTTGTGGCTTGTGCCAGTGTGAGGGGAACTGACTGTCCCGAGGTCCCAGATGGGCCGGGCTGATCATCTAGATCCAGTTGGACAGAGCTGCTGTCATCACTGTGGGACTCTTCTGCAGGAGGAGTGGACATGTCTGGAACCTCCTGTCCGGTGACGTTGGGTAGGGGCCCTGCAGGGGTGTAAAGGCATGATTATTGCATCTGTGTGTGCCATGATGTGCAATGGGTGGGTGACCCCGTACCCCAGTGCTTGCATTCTTGTATAAGACCTTGTGTGATAATTGTTTAGGGGTGTGTGCAGGTATGTGCAGTGGGCATGCATTGGTGATGGGTGTCCATGCTTTGTTGTTGCATGCAGGGCTTGGTGTTGGGATGTGTGGTTTGTGATAGTGGGACATATGTGAGGAGTTGGAGTAATGGGGGTGAGGGCGAGGGTGGGGGTATGTGATAGCATGAGGGTAGGGTGGGGGATGAAGTAGTGAAAGCTTTGACTTACCAGAGTCCATTCCTCCAGCTACTCCTGCGAGGCCCTCAGGATACAGTATAGCCAAGACCTACTCCTCTCATGTTGTTAGTTCTGGGGGAGGAGGTGGGGGTCCGCCGCCAGTCCTCTGAACCGCAATGTGGTGTCTTGAGACCACGGAACGCACCTTCCCCCGTCGGTCGTTCCACCTCTTCCTGATATCATCCCGTGTTCTTGGGTGTTGTCCCACTGTGTTGACCCTGTCCACGATTCTGCGCCATACCTCCATCTTCCTAGCTATAGTGGTGTGCTGCACCTGGGATCCTAATAGCTGTGGCTCTGCCCGGATGATTTCCTCCACCATGACCTTGAGCTCCTCCTCAGAAAACCTAGGGTGTCTTTGCGGTGCCATGGGTGGTGTGGGTGATGTGTGAGGTGGTTTGTATTGTGATGTGTGGGGTGATGTTTAGGGGTGTGTGTTGTTTTGTGCGGGGATGTGTGATGGTGTTGTGTGCCTCTGTATGGTGGTGTTGTCTTTGCTGTGCTGTCTCTCTGGCCTTCGTCTAAATTTCTGTTCGTAAGGGTTTGTGGGTGATGTGGGTGTGTGTTTTATATTGGATTGGGTGTGTGGGAGTGGTGTGGGAGTGGTGTGTGTATGTGTATCAGGTGTGTGTATTTTGAATTGTCCAATGTGGTAGTGCTTTGTAAATGTGTGTGGATTTGTGGGTCATGATAGTGTGGGCGTATTCCTGAGGTTTTGTTATCGCCAGTTTATCACTGACTGTGGCAGACTTGTGTGGGTGTCTGGATTTTGGTGGATTCCAAGCTGTGGGTCGTAATAGCTGTGGCAGAATTCTGCGGCTGCGGCGGTGTGTTGGCAGTCTTCTGCATGGCGGTAAGCGGCATTTACCGCCAATGTTGTAATGACCCCCTATGTCTTCTGAGAGACAAAAAAAAATCACTGGTAAAACTGAAATGGGAAAAATAGCTCAGTGTTATCTGGTCTGCTGATCTGTGGAATGAAATGTGGTTTAAGATTAAAAAATCTTCAAGAGCAGCAAACACTACCTCCTTGTTTTTCTTATATAACAGACGTCTTATAAATCCTCACATTTTGTCTAAGACAACTTCAGACATACCTACCATATGCTGGTTATGAATGTAATGCAGAATACAAACACTTATGGCCGGATTTACTAAAAAGTGGTGCAGCGTGGTGCTGCAGCAAAATTGGCAGCGCTGCATCACTTTAGAAACGCAGGGTTTCACTGTATTTACTAGAATATGGCGCATCCCTGCATTTCCCCCTGTGCTGGCGCTAAACTGAGCAGCGTAGCAGCACCGCAGGCTCCTTGCACCATCGACTAAGGATGTCTTGTGTTGAGGGGTGTGAGGTGTCCCTTGCTGCAAATAAATTATCACTAATGACAATTTGGCACTTCTTTGTGTGCTGCAGACACACAGAAGTGGCAAAGCGTCATTTAGAAATGATTGTTTAACCAAATAATTTCTGTCATTTTTGCACTTTCTATGCTTGCTGGAGAATGCAGCACACATAGAAAAAGCAAAAAATGAGGAGGAATAAAAGTATTACTTCTTGTTGCGCCTGTCCTGGGGTGGTGCTAGATTTTGGTGCTGCCTCGGGTTAACAAAAACTCGTAAACCTGAGTCAGCGTCAAAATGCAATGGGTGTTGCTCTGGCACTCCCACAGCAACACCCATTGCAGGCCCCTTCCACTCAGAGGGCTGCGTGTGAAGGGGCAATGGGTGTTGCTCTGGCACTCCCACAGCAACACCCATTGCACGCCCCTTCCACTCAAATGGCTGCGCAGGGCACAGCGCCACCTTTGCCTTTACTATTTAGTTTTCATCATACTGATCAGTTTTGGGTTAAGATAAATTCTATACTTCAATAAAATGTTCCTTTTTCCTATGCCAATCTGTTTCTAGGCAGCTTATCAGAAGACTGTAATGATTGTATGTTAAATGTGAAAATAATTTGCATTATGTTAATAGTTGCATTACAGCAAGGGGTGGGGTTTTCCTGATCTCTAGTTGGCACAAGCTAGGTGACCTCTGTGGGCGAAATGTTTATCCTGCTCCATCGCCCTGCTACACATAGTATGCTATGGCGCGCTGTGTTGCTGACACATCGATGAGCTCACTGGAAATGGGCATGGTCTTAAAGAGGATTCCCCTGCAGCCCACTGTGTCTTGGTGTGGCCTGTCTCGCGTTTTCTGGGAAGAGACATGTGGGAGCTGCTCCACGTTTTATGCCCCCGGGGCACAGCGATCCTGAGGAATCGTGCTCATTGTGAGCGCCAGACAGAGACCTGATTGACGTTGCGCTGGGACCGCAGACCAGAAGTAGGCTTCCACATCCTAGCATCTGTGAAGGCCTTGTGGAGCGTGTTTGACTGTGGCCTGCTTGCGATGGGGGCTGCACTACCAGGGTTTGGTGCCCAGGGACAACTTGCAGCCGTGATGGCAGGCCGTGCATGGCAGTGATCAACCAGCCCTCCTCACAGCAAGAAGACTCATTCTGAGGGCCCCGCTCGCCCCTCTTCTTACCTTTTCCCTCGCTGTGGGGCCCTGAGGAATGCTGCATTTATAAACTACACTATAGGATAGCTCCCCCTGCTGAAATTTGGTCCTACACTACACAAACTCCAGTGGTGTAAGTATTGCAGTCACTTCTAGTTGCTTCTGGGACTTGGCTGTTAATATAGGTGGACTTATCTCTGCACGGGCCCCTTTTGCCTTGTCTCTTATTGGGTGTCCTGGGTTACACCTTGCCAACGTTAGCGGGTGACGCCTTGCAGTGTAGTTGGTCAAGCGCTTCAGAGGAGCCTAATTATCTTAGGGGACTCAGTAGGGGATAATGTCTGAGGCAAATGCTCTCCTCTGAATTACAGTAGTTGAGCACAGCCCTAGTGTGCTTCCCAGAGGATATTGCTGCGGGCCTCCTGGTATATATAGATATATCTTGTGTCCTGGTGCAAGACGTGCTTCAGTTGCCCTGCCCTTGCCAGTGGAGTCACTGGACCCAGACAACTGCAAACTATTTTGTAGCAGGCCTATACTACTGGTGGGGGCTCACCGACAGCGATGGGGAAATCAGACAAGAGTTACAGTTCAAGCAGTGCAAGGCTCCTAGGCTACATGAGGAGGATGTGGGCCCTGTGGGAGGCAGCCCGGATGTTTCTGGACTTGAGATAGGCAGCAAACTGCGGCAAATCTTATTGATAATGCAGCTCAGTCTCACTAAAATCAATGGTAAAATTGATTCCCTTTCTTAATGCATGGATAGAAAGTCAGAGCAACTTGACAATAATGCCCCCTTCCAGTCCCCAGCAACCAAGACCATCTGCGGGGTCCCCCAAGTGTCCTCCCTCAGCCCTACCCTCTTCAACATTTACATGGCCCCACTCGCCAACATCCTCCACCCCCACAGAATCACCATCATATCCTACGCAGACGACACCCAGCTCGTCATCTCCCTCACCAGGAACCCCACCACCGCCAAGACAAACCTCCACGCCAGACTCCTCGCCACCGCCAAATGGATGACAGCAAGCCACCTCAAACTCAACTCCAACAAAACCGAAATCATCATCTTCTGCCCCAACAGGACTGTATGGGATGACTCCTGGTGGCCCACCGCCCTAGGACCACCCCCAACACCCTCCACCCATGCATGCAATCTCGCCATCATCTTAGACTCCTCTTTCTCCATGACCCAGCAAATCAACTCTATAACTTCCTCATGTTTCAGCACCCTCCGCATACTGCGTAAGACCTTCAAATGGATCCCCATAGAAACCAGGAAAACTGTCACCCATGCACTCATCAGCAGCAGACTAGACTGCGGAAACGCCCTCTATGCTGGTACCACAGTCAAGCTTCAACAGAAACTCCAGCAGATCCAGAAAGCAGCCGGACGGCTCATCCTAATCCTCCCACACCACGAACACATCTCCGCCCACCTCAGACTCCTTCACTGGCTACCCATCAGCAAAAGGATCTTTTTCAAAATCCTCATCCATGCCCACAAATCCCTCCACAACACTGGACCAGTCTACCTCAACAAAAGAGTGAACTTCCACACACCCGCTCGTCTCCTCCGATCGGCTGACCTCGCCCTCGCCACAGTCCCCTGCATCCTTCGCACCACCTACGGAGGTAGATCCTTCTCCTACCTTGCCTCCAAGACCTGGAACTCCCTCCCCACCAGCCTACATAAGACCTTCAGAAAACACCTCAAGACATGGCTTTTTCAACAGTAATTCGGCATCCCCTTTTTTTCCCTTCCCTCCCCCCACAGCGCCTTGAGACCCTACCGGGTGAGTAGCGTGCTTAATTACATTTGTTGATTGATTGATTGACTGCTTGGATATCATGGAACAGCACGTATTGACTGTTGAGGACGAGTGGGCTGCGGCAACTGAGGTGCAAAAGGCTTTGGAAAAAGCTGTATCAGTGCTGCAGGCAAAGACTGAGGAGCTATAAGGCTGCTCAAGAAGAAACAACTTACGCATTGTGGTACTAGCAAAATCTACTGATGTTGGCAATGTGGAATCCTTTGTCAAATGCCTCCTTAGATCTTGCAACTATTCCTTAAGCATCATGTATCCACTAGAGCTGGACAGGAAGCGACACAAAACTCCGTTGGTGACAGGATGAATAGAATATCTTTTCAGATGTTCCCTCCTACTGCTCTAATATGGGTATGGTATTGTGTGTTCATGACTCAAGTTTTCTGTTAATCAATTTGCATTGTCTATTACTGCATTATGCTGTTGTATGAGTGTTCCGAGATGCGTGTGCTATTGTTATGCAGTTAATCGTTCTTGTATGCTGTGCAAGGATCATATGTAAATGGAGCGTTTGCTTACTAGCTACGGCTCCACTGTGGGTTTTAGTTACTGAATTAAGAGGTGGGCATTGTTTGTCCCCTTATGCGCCACACTTGTTTATTAGTTGCGGACTATGTTTTCGGAGTTGGGGGGGAGTGGTATGGCCATATCGTAAGTTGGAGAATATGGAGTGGGCGTGGGGTCGTTTGTTGCAGCATTCAAATGATGGCTAGATATGTGTACAGACGGGCCCTGTTATGAAAAGCGGGTTATGCTCACTCTTTTGGACTGTATGGCAGGGGCAACCAAGATAGTTGATGCAGGACCTTCCACTGCACATGTGGACTAAGATTTTTAACATGGAATGTGAGGAGTTTAAATGATCACGTAAGCTGTGCAAAGTGATGTCTTATCTGCAGAGACAATAGCTTGATGTGGCTATATTACAGGAGACACAGTTAGCTGTTAATACTAGGCTGCTATCTGCATGGCGCTTGCGAGGAATGTATTGTGCTGCTGGATTTCCATCACCTGTTCACTGTGGTTTTTATCTGGGCCTGCAGGGAATCTGGTGTGGCACTCAGAGAGGTGTGTGTGGACCCAGTGGGTCGCTTCGTTCTAGCTCTGTCACATAGAGTATCCTGAAGTGCTCCTGGTAGGTCTTTATGGGCCTAATTATGATGACCCACAGTTTTATTATGCGCTGCATGCCGAGCTAGTCACCTATGGTAACCTGCCACAGATCTGGGGAGGTGATTTTAACTTCATGTTGTCTCCTGAACTGGATCGCTCCTGTGGGCCGCAGAGGTGGCCTTCTGCAGCAGCCCGGATGATAGGCAAGTGGCCTGGTAGATAGATGGTGTTACCTTATGCTGCAGGGTACGGGTTGTACTCACTTCTCCTCAATACGTGATATTCATATTCATTCATATCATATGTGTACTGATTATTGCCTTGTTTCCCGCAGTTTGTTTCCTAGGATACTGCAGTGCAACTATCTACTCCGCACTTACTATCATTCACCGGTGTGTTTAGTTTTAGAGTTAGACCTCCCCTAAGTCCGTGCATTTTCTTGGTGTTTCCCACAGTTTGCCCTGCTTGATGCATCATTTCGTGATGAGCTGGCACAGGCAATAGACAAATTCTTCCGCACTAATCTTGGCTCTGTTTCAAAATTTGCTACTATTTGGGAGACCTTTAAGGTCTATATTCGTGGGATTACAATTTCTAAACATGCTGCAGTGCTCCGTTCTATCTGTAACCGATTGTGGAAACTGGAAATGGAATTGGCAGAACTAAAACGTCCACATGCATTAATGATGGACAGGGCACTGATGGGACAGATTTGTGTTAAGCTAGAAGAATATAATAAGCTTGTGCAGGATGAGGTGACACACCTGGGTATATATGGCATGGTCAGGGTTTGTGCAGAGGGTGAGTGACCGAGTGCTACTCTGGAGGCACTCCTCAAACATGATCGTGAGGAGGGGAAAATACTAACACTGCTGGACAAGCGTGGGGTACCCCTACATAGGACGGGGCAAGTGGCAGGGAGATTTCACGGCTACTATGAGGATCTATATACGTTGCATATCAAATTTAATGAACAAGACACAACTGACTACCTAGCGCACATTGGGATGGGATGGTTGTCGAACACACATAGAGAGAGAGACATATGGTGCCCCTCTGCTCGACAGATATCGCTGAAGCCCTCAATGCTATGTCTGGTGGTAAGGCACCAGGTTTGGGTGGACTAACAGTCGCCTTTTACAAAGCTTTTCAAGTTAAACTTATTCCTCACTTAATTAACCTTTTTGAGGAAGTGACAGGTGACGGTATCATATCTCCCACTATGCTGGAGGCGTTGCTAATTTCCTTGCTCAAACCTGGCAAACGCAAGGATCAGTGCTTGTCCTATCGTCTGCTGTCACTCCTTCACATGGAGACAAAGCTTTTTGCGAAAATCCTTGCTAATAGGCTCATGCCCCTACTTCCCAGGATTGTAGCTCCTGACCACTCAGACTTCATACCGGGACATTCCCTCTGTCACAATCTTTGTACTTTCTTTGGCGTTATTTCCAGCATTGACCCCGATGCATGCTTCCCAGCTATATTTTTAGATGCAGAGAAAGCATTTTACTCTGTTGAATGGGATTTTATGCTTTCTGTGTACATGGAACCATATGCAAGAGAACAAGTGCATGAGCAAATAACCGAGCTAATTGTGTCACGGCTGACCCCTCTCCCACGTATTATGTGCCCTGGTTGTGGAGTCTCTGGCCTGTGCGCTACGCGAATATCATGCACATTATGGCATTTGGGCCCGTATTTATACTCCGTTTGCGCCGAATTAGCGTCGTTTTTTTCGACGCAAATTCGGCGCAAAACTAACGCCATATTTATACTTTGGCGTTAGACGCGTCTAGCGCCAAAGTATGGGCAAATAGCGTCATTTTTTTGCGTGAACGCCTTCCTTGCGTTAATGAGATGCAAGGAAGGCGTTCCCGTCTAAAAAAATGACGGCGACGCAAATGCGTCGTATTTATACTCCCGGGCAAAAATCACGCCCGGGAGGTGGCGGGTCAAAAAACCCCGCATTTGCGCCACTATTTAACGCCTGGGTCAGGGTAGGCGTTAAGGGGCCTGTGGGCTCAAAATGAGCCCACAGGTGCCCTCCCCTGCCCCCAGGGACCCCCCCTGCCACCCCTGCCCACCCCAGGAGGACACCCAAGGATGGAGGGACCCACCCCAGTGACATTCAGGTAAGTTCAGGTAAGTATAATTTTTTATATTTTTCAATTTTTTTTGGGTGGCATAGGGGGGCCTTATTTGTGCCCCCCTACATGCCACTATGCCCAATGACCATGCCCAGGGGACATAAGTCCCCTGGGCATGGCCATTGGGCAAGGGGGCATGACTCCTGTCTTTACTGAGACAGGAGTAATTTAAATGGCGTCTGGGCGTCGAAAATAATGGCGTAAATCGGGTTGAGGCGATTTTTTTGCCTCAACCTGACTTGCCCCATTTTAAGACGCCCTAACGCCATTTTCTCCCTACGCCGGCGCTGCCTGGTCTACGTGGTTTTTTTCCACGCACACCAGGCAGCGCCGGTCTGCTAGCGCCGGCTAACGCCATTCCATAAATACGGCGCCCGCATGGCGCTTCAGAATGGCGTTAGACGGCGCTAAATTTTTTGACGCTAAACTGCGTTAGCGCAGTTTAGCGTCAAAAAGTATAAATATGGGCCTTGATTCCCTCCGTATAACTTAATCATTTCAGGATATGCCGACGACACCCTTCTCTATGTCCGTGATCCAGAGCGGAATTTGTCTTCGGTCCTCCATGAGCTTGTGCGATTTGAGGGTTTCTTTGGACTCTGTGTCAACTGGGATAAATCTATCATATTCCTGCCCACAGAGGCCATGGTGCCTGTTCAGTTAAGTTCCCACTTCGATAGACCTTGGAGCCGATACAATACCTGGGTGTGCAGGTTCATACTGATCCTCATTTAGTCGTGTGAAAAAATTATGCTAAGGAGTTGCAGCACCTCACTGAAGCAGTGGACTAATGGACTTGCCTTCCACATTTTGTGTTCTTGGTCGTAGTTCCATCATGAAGATAGTTGTCCTCCCCTGCTTTTTATTCTACTTTGTGAATATTCCCATTCTGCTGTCAGGCACATTGTTCCGTACTCTGTGCTCTTTAATTCTGCATTTGGCATGGGTTGGTAGGCAGCCTCGAGTACTATGGTATATTCTTACTCTTCTTTATTAGGCCGGTGGCCTGGCTGGGGCACCGGACTTTGAATTGTATTATAGATCGGCGCTAGCTATGTTTGTCTACTACTGTCTCCATGGCCCTTATGATTTGACCTACCTGTGGCTGGGGCGGGATTTAGCGGCTTCCTTGTCATTGCCACAGTTTCTCCTAGATAGGCCGGTGTGGTGGTACCGCGTCATAGACCCGGTGGGCACTACACGGAGTCTCCAGGGAAACTGACAGACATGTTTTGCTGCTACATACCCCGGGATTGCCAATGGAGTGGTGTAGCTGGTTTCCCCCAGAACGGGATTGTGCACCACTGGAGGCATTGTGCACCCTTGGGGTGCAGCGCATCATTGACTTTTTTTAAGCTAAGCTGCTTCGTGATTGGGAACAGGTTCAGACGCAGGCAGTGGAACCCATGTCCCTTGCACAGTATAATTATTTCGGGGCTTGGCACGCCCTACTGGCCTTTTCTGATGGTATAATGTAAGGGGGGGGGAGGGACCGGGAGATTGATTGGTCCAGTGTACACTCTTTGAACTTTTCTGATGGTAGTCTGTCTGAACCACCAGAGGTGCACGTTCTCATGTACTTGGTACAGGTGTCCTCAGCGCGACAGGTGGTGTTGTCTTTATACTAAAGTGCACAGGAGACTAGACGGCCCAACTTCCCCAAGTGAGGTACGGAATTGATATTACCAACAAGCAGAGGGCCCACTGCTGCAGAAATCACCTGTACTATCTCATTAAACGGTCATCATTGTCTTGTGCATTTTAAGCACCTTAGCAGAGTATACTACACCCCAGCTTGTCGGCCTAAGTACGGTTTAAGTGAGGACTCGTGCTGTCCTCAATGTGGTACGGGTAATGCTACCTTTATACATATATCCTGGTATTGTCCAGGTTTTCAACTTTTTTGGCAGGGGGTGTTCCAGGTCTTGGGAGACATTTTGGGAGAGGCATTGCCCTGCACTCCACTGTAAACCCTTCTGGGATATGACCAGGAGATGCCTCGCGAATACCGGCATTTGGTGGTGCTGGTGTTGAAGTAAGCCTCAGCAAGGCCTACTAGTGCAAGGGGTTCACCTTACTCTGCACCAAGTCCTCAGACCATGTAGGATGAAGTTGGCACAGAAACTGAAATAAAAGACAAAGGGGGTCATTCTGACCCTGGCGGTCGGTGACCGCCAGGGTCACCGACCACAGGAGCACCGCCAACAGGCTGGCGGTGCTCCGTCGAGCATTCTGACCGCGGCGGTTCAGCCGCGGTCAGAAACGGAAAGTCAGCGGTCTCCCGCCGACTTTCCGCAGCTCGGGAGAATCCTCCATGGCGGCGGAGTGCGCTCCGCCGCCATGGGGATTCTGACACCCCCTACCGCCATCCTGTTCCTGGCGGGTCTCCCGCCAGGAACAGGATGGCGGTAGGGGGTGCCGCGGGGCCCCTGGGGGCCCCTGCAGCACCCATGCCAATGGCATGGGCACTGCAGGGGCCCCCGTAAGAGGGCCCCACAAAGTATTTCAGTGTCTGCAATGCAGACACTGAAATACGCGACGGGTGCCACTGCACCCGTCGCACCCCTGCAACTCCGCCGGCTCCATTCGGAGCCGGCATCCTCGATGCAGGGGCATTTCCGCTGGGCCGGCGGGCGCTCTTTTGGAGAGCGCCCGCCGGCCCAGCGGAAATGTAAGAATGGCCGCCGCGGTCTTTTGACCGCGGTGCGGTCATTTGGCGGCGGGACTTTGGCGGGCGGCGTCAGAATCAGGCCCAAAGTTTAGTAACCTCATGAGGTGGTACTACAGTTCAAACAGCACCCTTCGGTAATGTTTGAAGTAGCACACTGAACAGAGAGAGCATGGTCCTTTTATACCCACGCAGGGGCTAAAAGGAGGTGGTACAATTATAGAAGCAAGACTTCTATACATATAAGGTCATGTGGAAATGCACAGTCGACAGGTAGGAGGGGCTAACAGTTTTCAAGGACTAACAGCTGCAGACCTTACTGGGCATGTGCGAGAGTGGGAGATGCTAAATATAACTTGTCACTAGGCAAATTTTCAAGAGTAGTTAACAGAAAGGTAGGACAGAGCACATGGTGAGCACATGGCAGCATGTGGCAGAGAAAATGGCTGCCATGAATACAAAATGGATTCTGCGAAATGTTCACAATAGTTACTAAATACAAGATGTCTTCTGCTAATGCTTAATCTAATCGCTGCTAAACTACAACAGACGAACCTTTCAGCATTAGCTGAAGACATTCGTCTTTCTGGGATAATCTAAATATTCATCTTGTATATTTATGCTCATCATTTCAGCTATTTCTTTATCTAACATATGTTGTGCTTTCATTTCTGTAATATTTCTTTTACTAGGCATACAAGCAGTAATACACATGGAGCAGAACATTGGACCACACTGAATACAGATACAGCATGTGAAAAATATTGCAATCATTACACACACCTGACCACCCAACAGGTAGTTGGTAATATCCATAGTTACCACAAACAAAATATGTATTATGTGAAGCTGTAAAACTACTATTATTTACACCCTCAATAGTTAAAATCAAGGTACAATCGCTTATCCCTACTGGAATTCGCTCAATGCTACGTATACATAAATCTGCTTTAGTTTTTGTAACAGAAATCACAAATTGTTCTTTCTTGTCAGAGTCCCTTATATTTGTGAAGAAATATGGTATTGAAACATTGTACGGTTGATACTCTTCCCATTCCCATTTAGTTCCTTTGGCTTGGGGATACCCATCTTTGTCTTGGTAGCATACTTTATTAAGGCGAAAAAGAAGTCCGCCCTCTGTACGTTTTCCAGATGCAAACAAAAGCGTGTACCAAGCTTGACAAGAACCATTGTGTGAAAAAGGAAGAGGAATGAAAGGTGTTCCTCCTTTCTTTTGATGCGCAGGTATCATTCCACAAACCCAACAGTTAGTAGTATTTGTAGCATTATGAGTATGATGCAACATCTGAATGAAAGTATTATTGAAGTACGATTGACGATGCTTCTGCTCCTGATAGGGAAGCGTAAAGTAATAGTGATCCTCTGGTACTGGAGTAGTGGCAACAAAAAACTCACGAGCAGGAGCCTTCTTTTCAACCAACCTAGGGCCATATTTATACTTTTTGACGCAAAGCTGCGCCGGCGCAGTTTTGCGTCAAAAATGTTACCGCCGGCTAACGCCATTTCGATGCGCCGTGCGGGCGTCAAATTTATACTTTGACGCACGGTGGCGCAATCAACAGGTGGTAGTCATTTTTTTTTTACGCACACAGCGGCGTCAAGTCGTAAAGGAAAACAACGTTAACACGACGTAAATGACTGTGGGTCGATTTACGACAGCGCAACCCGGAAAGCGCCGTTTTTTTTGACGCAATAGCGGCAAATTTACCCGCGAACACTGCCCTTTCAGCAGAGGAGAGCCAAAATGGGTCCCAGATGCCACTACAGACCCCAGGAAGATGAAAGCAGACCAGGAACCAGCCAGGATGATCCATACAGGAACTAGGACATATATAGAAAAAAAAGAAAGTGTCGCTTCAGTGCAGAGGAACAGGAAATCCTGGTTAAAGAGGTGACGGAACACCAGCACCAACTGTTCATCACCTTTAAGTTGCCAATCAGTAGGAGAGAGGCCATATGGCAACAAATTGTTGACAAGATCAACAGTGTGGCTGAAGTACGCAGGACAGTCACCGAGTGTAAGAAACGCTGGCATGACTGCAAACGTAGGACAAAGGAAAAAATGGCCAGGCACAGGAAGGCAGCACTGCAGACTGGAGGGGGGAGTCCAGCACACCAGGAGGCCCTGGACCACATGGAGGAGATGGTCGCAGCCGTCATTCCTGGGGAGATCGTCACAGGGATTCAAGGACAGGACAGCGCAGACTACCACGAAACAACGCACATGCATGGTAAGTCGCATGGGGAATTAAAATACAATAATGTTGACTGCAACCGGGGTGGGGAATACCTACTACACAATGCATGTAAGTCAGCATATTTATGGAGTGGTATGGGTAAAGGGGCACGGCTGGGGGGCATGGCCTGCACAGACAGAACCTAGGGCACGACAAAACACAGCACCAACAACAGTCCCATGGGGGCATCCTGTCATGATAACAATGGAGCTAAGGGAAAGCCGCGACAGGTGGGAAGGCCACTACGTCAAACTTACATCCTGGCACTCGTCAGTCAAAATGTATCCTACATCAGCTAGGTCCCTATCAGTAATCCAGTAGCCAAAACAACAACTGCAATGTAACTGTGACAACAGTTGACACTAACACCTCTGATCTCTGTGCAGCTATAGTAGCCAATGGCAGTAACCTCCCCATGGAACATACATACCTAAATTAGGGGGTGAGGATGACATCTGCAACTATCTCCAGAAATAAGACGAAGGCACCAGTACACTCAAATGTCAATGGCCATAGTTGAAACATACATCAGCCAAAGTAAACAGCAATAGGAGCCACACAGCACTAAGGACACACACATGCTGCATACGTCAGGGTCCCTCACGTGCCTGGCTAACAAGGCAACATCACTAATGTCATACTGCTCAGACAACAACATTGAGGAGGGGACGCATGCAACTGGTCACTGAAACACACCTGCACAGTCTGAGGACCAAATAGGACATTGATACGATAAACAGGGCAATCCAATTAAACACACATTACCCAACATCAGCTGGAAACATCAACAATGTATACATCCATATCACATCGTAACATTGCCATGCATAGGATATGCCACATAACAATTACAATTAGGTCAATGTGAAAAAAAAGATTTTGGGGCAGGTCCTGAGAGGCAAGTGTGCTGCCAGGGCAATCACAACACCCACAGCCAGTGAAAGGTCTCAACATAAGAATAGATATACACGGAGGGTCGAGTAGGACAAAAAGATGGCTATTCCCTAATTGGTACAAAGCAACACCTAGAGGGGATTAGGCAGACAAGTCTGATAACTCTATATCATACATGTGACACACAGGTGGGCCATAGGCCTATAACAATGCCCATATGAAGGACAGCAGATACCAATACCAAACAAGATCACAAAGTAAAGTCATCAAAAGGCTTGCATGTTACGTCAAAATTGTGACAACACAGACACACTAATTGTACCCTGTTTCATTGCAGAGGAACATGGATCTCCTGCCGATATGCCTGTCCCTGATTTCCCTGATGACATGGATGACGAGCCCATAAACATTCCCCAGGAGACCATCCAAAAGGTACTTGAAACCCTCCAGACCCCACCTTCAGTCACAAGGAGGAGCACAGAACAAGCAGCCATCACAGAAGAACCACCCACCACCCCAATTGTAAGACCTGCCAGCTCCAATACAGCTGAGGACTCTGACAACACTGGCACCAGCTTTGAAAGAACTGTAGTTGGTGTACAGCGGGAGCTGGCCAAGGAGGTGCGGGTGGGGATGCAAACTATGGCAGTCAGCCTTCAGGGGGTGCGTTCGTGCATGACGTCATTTGCAGATCAGGCAGCTGCTATGCAAGCCCTAACATCTATCTTGCAGGAACTGCAGAAAACACAGAAGGAAATCAGCACAGCTGTAATACAGTTGACCCAATACCTACAACTGCAATCCTGTCAACGCGTGCACGAATGCAACATTGAACCCCTCAGGGCCGACCTGGCTGCCTACCACCGTGATGTGGCTGCTATTCTCAAAAACCAGCAGGCCCTCCTTGCAGCAGTACTGCTCTTAAGAACTTCACAGGGAGCAGCCCCCGGGATGTCTGACTCCACGTCTTCTAACACTGAGGTGTGTGTTGCCCCTTCACAACCAACAACAACAAGGACAAAGCAGGCAACACACACATCAGAAGAAGAAGACATGGAACAGATCACATTCTCACGGAAGACTACCCGGAAGCACTAGTCCCTGCACCATGGCCTACTTTGATCAAGGTCCTACGTTTTGTCAAATGCCAGTCTCACTACAACTACACTCAATGACTGTTCTGCTAACCACTGTATGACTTGTCACCATTGCCAGTGAATGTCTCTCTCCTACTATTTGGCAAATCCTGTCCCTCTGCACTGTCTGTTACATCACCCCAGCATGTCAGGAGCATCATCCACACCCCTTCTGTAGGATCACCATGTAAGAATGCACCAGAACGGACTCCGCAAACATGGACAATGTACATTTTGCACTACAGCACCTATCAATAAATAGCACTTGCACACCTAACATGTCTCTGTGTTATTTGACACATCAACTGTGCAGTAGATTACTCTAAAGTGCCTGTGTGACAACCATTTAGCTTGTCAATACAACTGTCCTGACATCATGTAGTCTGATACATCTGTGCAGTGGCCAGGATTGCATCATAGCCTGACCATCCTGAGGAGAATAACTGATGAAGGAACAAACCACACACAATCATGCTATGTTGGACAGAATAATGCTCCAAGTCAACTAATGGTGGCTGATAAATGTAGGCACCATGCAATACTAAAACATGAATTTATGCAGCATAATCTAAGCAAACACAACTAAACACTGCATCAATCACCCTTTCTGAGTATACTTCCAAGACGGGAAGTCATGCTGAATTTTTACACACATGATCTATGTCAGCAATGAAGGCAACAAGACAAGAGTGTTAACAACACCTCATCTACAACGATCTCTCTGAACATCACACTGCAGTCCGACCTAATAAATTACCCACAATACCAAGTCTGGAAGCACACTTTGTGATGTAGAATACTTACTCATCAACACAAATCCTTGGTGATCGATGTAAACTACCAATGGTGGGTCTACCAAATGGTGGATACTTACCAAGTTAGCACACGGGTAGCTGCCATGTTAAAGCTCCATGGTCTGTGGTGTGTAGCATAGGACCCAAATGTCATAGAAAAACATTCACCTACACTGATGTCAAGGCCATGATCAAGTAGCAGTTAACGCATAATGCAAAGGGTTAACTATATGTTTATTCCTATGTATTCACACCAGAGGCAACTAAGGGAAAAGTCATACCTACACTAATCTAACCTGACTACTCCTAACCCACAACTGTCCCTAACTAACCTAAGCTAAACTTACTCTACACATATAACGAATCGATCTAAACATCAACCCCCCACCCACCATTATGAGACAGGACACATGCAGGACAACAAATACTAACCTACACACATACTATACTATCCTAAACAATCATATATATATTTTTTTTTTTTATATATATATTTTTTTATTTTTATAAACAAACAGGAATCCCAACATTGACCCCCACCCACCCACACAAAAATGACAAATAGAAAGAATAAGGACCCCCAACCCTCCTCCCTAACACTAACTAAGCTAACAACCTACACTAACCTAACACAATCCCCAAAACCCAACTATCAGTACAAAAAGGAAAGAGGAGAGAGGGGAGGGGTAAATGTAAAACATGCAATAAAGTCCTAGAGGTTGGCCCTCCGTAGGGTCCGTCTGATGGACCGAACCCTTTTCTTAATATATGCCACATCCTGGCTTAGCTTGTCCACCTTTGAAATAAATTTGTCCATTTTCCGGTTTAATGCCAGGAATGCCGCTGGGTCAATAGGAGGGGCTGCTGCAGTCTGTGTGCTGGCCGAGGTGCACTGTGTGGCAGTAGTTGTTTGACCACTGGACTGTCCTGCAGCTTGGAAATTGCTGGGTCCAGGTCGTGCTGACGAGGCAGGGTCAACTGTCCCCGCCGTTGCTGTGGCCACTTGGGGAGACCTGGTGGATGTGGTGGCTGTTGTGGGCATTGTAGGGCCACCCTGTGGTGTGGCCCACCATGCCCCGGAGGCCCGATCCGCTTGGTACTTTCGGGCCATCCTCCTGAACCCAAAGGGCAACTATTTACCATAGGAAATGCATTGGGTGGAATAGCACAATGGGTCAATTGCACATTACTTGTACTGTATTTGTTACAGCGATTTTCACAACATAGATCATTGAAAGTCTCAGAGGAAGTACATGTGAAGCCTGCATACAAAAGGGCATCTCACACCTAACATATCCATGTCTCAACATGATGGGTGATATCAGCCTAAACTTCTCATCCAAATAATGGGTAATGCAGCTGACATTGTGGCTGAACCTCTTCCGCATACTGACTTCACTACATATGTCACTCTATGTGATAACTATCACAACCCTCAATCAATGCCATTTGTAAATGTTTTTTCCAAATATTGAACTCATGTGCCATAACCGAATGTGTACACTAGGTTCTAAACAAAGTTGCAAAAGGTCACAAGTATGTGTAACATACTGGTTGCTACAGTCCTAGGTACCCTATTCCCAATCACATGGCAGTCTTTGAGGGTGGGGTGCGAAGAACAACCAACAATCCCAGATTCAATGCACACCCAGGAGTGTATAGAAAGCTCAACAAGTATTTGCCTCCACACACAACACCAATGAAGGGCTAGCAAAAAATTGGAGTCAGCCAAACCTTGTCCTATCCAAGGTCCACACATGTCAAAATGCACTGACTTAGGCCAACATCACATACTACCAGTGAGGCATATTTTAACACACACACAGAGGAGCAAGAACACCCATGATCATGAGTAGAATGAACACCTAGGCCATTGCACTCTAGTCCCACACAGTTCTAGTTCAACTTGTGGAAGTACATGCCCCCGGAAGATCCAACCTACAGTGTACTCAGTCCATTCTCAACTAGGGAAGCTGCATATTTAAGACAGGCCTTTTGCAGAAGCTATCTGGGAGAATGTCAGTCTGAAATGCAGACTCAGTCCAAGCCAAGTCCCAGAGCAACTCTTACATTAACCAGTGTATTCCACATGACTCATCCCATTTCCCATAGCGGGCCGACTGGAATGACCTACAGCCCCTAAACCTGAGAGATGGATAAGCATTGGTCTACTGAAACTGAAGTGATATTTGAAATCCCACTAATGCAACAATACCAATGAATGGGCAGCGCATCAAACCTTGAATTCTGTTGAACACACAGTAGTCCATCATGCATCACTAGCAAACAATAAAAATAGCACTTATGCCACACTCACTGTAGATGTCGGGGTCCTCAAAATGAGCCACCTCTCCCACGGTGTACGGTGCAGGTCCACCTGTAAAGCATGGAAGGAAGAATATACTCAGACTCCGTGCACTGACAAACAATTGCAGTTACAAAGACAATGTGAGAATATGACATGCGTAATGAAACACTTTCACACATGCTCATACTGCATGGAATATTTCTTGAGCAACATTTACACTGGATGAGTCTCCTGCTACAGTTACACACCCTACTACACACATGCAGTGGCCAGGACAGTCATGTGGTGTCAAAGATACACCTCCATTAGTATGCCCCAACAATATCGGGGTGCATTCATCTCATCATGTGCATCCCAGAGAGACATCCAAAAGCTGGTTACTTGAGGACTGCATGACCCCTCAAACTCAAACAGCCTATGTGGTCATTTTCAACACACACCAACCAGACACACATGTGACATATGTGTGGACAACATAGCTAACTTCAATTGATGTGAAGGCACCACTCATTTATAGCATCATATTGGGTTTACAAATTTCTGTCTAGCTATGGCGTCTACATATGTAGGTATGATGTTTCAACATCCATTTTTCACTGGCTATTAGACCTGTAGAGTTCAAATAGAGGCATTAACGTCTCGCTTGTCTGACACAAAGGCAACAGTACATTACATACAGCTACAGGCATCCGCTATGTGTAGTAAACATGAGCTATCTGACTGCTAACATTAGACTTCCTACACATTGTGCAACAATTACTCAGTAGGTTTCCCTAGCATTACACACAGTCAGCTACTTATCTAGCAGATTGGGTAACAATCATCACATGTCCCACACAGCTTTCAATTATTCACATGTAATTGATTTGTACTCACCAACATGCCCACCAATCCTGATTCCCAGGTGGTCCAGCAGATCCTGCTCCCTGGATATCAGATCAGCCCAGCGGTGCTTGAGTTAATGGTCATTCCTCAGGCTACCATAGACACGGACCAAGTGATGGCGCACCTTTCCCCACTGGACTTTACGTGCCTCCGTGTGATACCCCTGTATCACACGGCCCCCAGCCTCCAGCATGAGTGGGAGGAAATGGCAAACAAGCCATATAAATCCCCCCAATTCCTCTTCACCCATCCTGGCAAGCCGTGGCCTACCTGACATCTCTGCACTTACAAAGGTGAAAAAGTTGGACAAAAAGGAAAAGGGGGAAATGGGGAAAGGTAGAGTAGTGAAAAAAAAAGAAAACTTAAGAATAAGAGCCCAACTAACCCCAAAATTACACTACCCAGAACAGACTCCCACAGACAATAAAAGAAACACTGGACTTGACAAACATATACAAAACAGACTCAGACAGTATTCAACAACAAGACAATGATCACAAAAGCACAATAGAGAAGGTACACTGGACACAAAAGCACTAAAACACAGGACAACACTTTCCACACAGCCACACAGTCTAGAATAATCTGAGACTGCAAAGTGAAAGTGAAAGTACACCCACAGTACAGAATCTGTAAACAGGATATCCTATTACATCACATCCTGCATAAAATGGCCGCCGTTTTTATTTTTCCGTTATGCGTCATATTTTCACGCATACAGATTGTGCGTCATATTTTTTGACGCATAACAGTGCACATAATGCAGAGTCAATTTTTTTTTAGACATTGTTCCCTTATATTTGTGTGAGGCTTATTTTACAGTTCTAGAGTTGAAATTTAAGCCGCTGGCAAATATAATGACCAGATATGAAAATTAATTTTGACTCTGCATTATGTGCACTCCTGTACGTCAAAAATTTATGACGCCCAAGCTGTATGCGTGGAAATATGACGCATCATAGAAAATATGGTGGCCATGTAATGCTGTTTATTAATATATTAATTTTAAAATGATATTTTTTGACTCTGCATTATGTGCACTCCTGTACGTCAAAAATTTATGACGCCCAAGCTGTATGCGTGGAAATATGACGCATCATAGAAAATATGGTGGCCATGTAATGCTGCTTATTAATATATTAATTTTAAAATGATATTTTTTGACTCTGCATTATGTGCACTCCTGTACGTCAAAAAGTTATGACGCCCAAGCTGTATGCGTGGAAATATGACGCATCATAGAAAATATGGTGGCCATGTTATGCTGCTTATTAATATATTAATTTTAAAATGATATTTTTTGACTCTGCATTATGTGCACTCCTGTACGTCAAAAAGTTATGACGCCCAAGCTGTATGCGTGGAAATATGACGCATCATAGAAAATATGGTGGCCATGTAATGCTGCTTATTAATATATTAATTTTAAAATGACACAACATTCTTCTTCTGATATTTAAAGCTAAAGGTGGGCAGAAATGAATAGGCCAGACCATGATGTGGTGTTTGTTATCAGTGTTTATTTACAATAGTGCATTAAGTGGTGATGGTGATAATTATGAAAAGAATTTATTTACAATCTGTTGCCGCCTACGCACTCCAGCAGCCGTGTTTGGTTGTTCCCCCTCCTGTTGCAGGCCAGCATCCTCCTCTTCGTCGTCTTCAGGCATGTATGGGTCTGGTTCCAGGAGGGGAATGTTCCTTTTTACACAAATGTTGTGCAATATGGCACAAGTGAGTATGATCCTACAGACCATCTCTGGGGAATATAGTAGGCTACCGCCAGTGATGTCAAGGCAGCGGAACCTTGACTTTAGGATCCCAAAGGTCTGCTCGACAATGCTGCGTGTCCTCTTATGGGCGTCATTGTATGCCCGCTCTGCAGCAGTAGTCGGGTTCCCAAATGGTGTCATTAGCCATGGCTGGATGCCATACCCCTGATCAGCTGAAAGAAAAACACAGAATGGGATCATGTAGATGTAGCAGGCACTCTTGTAAAGACCTTTAATGGCAGTTGTTGTCTTGTGTTATCTGTGACTCTTTTGTGTACTAATGTGACAACCTATACTTGTAGGCTATACCTTTTGCATTGTGTTTTTTTCCTTGGCTGAGCAAGTGTTTGTCAGCTAACCGTTTGTCAGCAGTATGTTTTGGGAATTGCAATAGAGTGTGTCCTCCCTAGCATTGTGACTTGTGATACAGGTGTCCGTGTGTCTTCACTGGGGGTGACATGATAGTTCCATGCAGAGTTAAAATTGAAAGTGTTGTTAACACGTTCATATGAAAGTACCCTGGACATCCCATACCTTTAGGCTTATGCAATGTATTAATGTACAGGTTATTGTGACACTTACAATTTGCAAGGTGACATTTAGGCAACCACACTCATTAATGTCTTCACATTAAGCTGTACAGTAAATTCCAATGTGTGACAGGTTCAATGGTGACTTAAGAAACATGGCTAGTGATGTCAGGACCTCAGTGTGTTCCTGTCTAGATGTTGCTGTTGTGGTGTATGTGTTGTGTGTCCTAGAGGGTTGCTGTGCAGTGTGTATATAAGTAGGTTTCTGTACTTACCAACAAGTAGTCCATTGCCATACCGTCCATCCTGGAAGTGTTGGTTGATGGTGCTGTGACAGAAGATGAAGGAGTCATGTACACTCCCAGGATATTTAGCCACGATGTTGTTGATCAATCCCTGGTGATCGACTATGGCCTGCACGTTGATGGAATGTGTGTGCTTCCTGTTGCGGTAGAGGTGTTCTGTTGCAGCAGGGGGCACAAGGCGTACGTGTGTGCAGTCGATTGCACCAAGGACATGTGGGAAGCCACTGATGGCGTAGAACCCCTGTTTAGTTTCCTGCTGCTTCTGCAGTGTGTTAGGAAAGCAGATGTGGAGGGGTGTCAGGCGAATGATGGCATCCAGTACTTTTGGCAGAAATGGGGAGAATGATGGTTGTGATATTCAGCCAACCAGAGCACCAGTTGTTTGAAACAAGCCACTTGCCAGCAGGTGAAGTACGGCAAGCAGCTTTGTTTCTGTTGGGATGGTGCGGGGTGTCACTAAAGTGGGGGCCAACTGCTGTTCAATGTTGCGCAGCAGCTGCTGAATGGCCTGCCAGTTCAACCGGTACCTCTGTATGATGTCGTGTTCCCTGAGGCCATGCAGGGTTGTTCTTGGGCGGAATATCCTCTCCTGCCTTCTGCGCTGCCTTTGGGGTCCCTGCTGTTGTTGTTGTAGCTGCTGTTGTTGCTGCAGGGCTCTGCGTCTACGTGCACGCTGGATAGAAATCACCTCCATGTCTCCCTGTTGCTGCTCTGCTGCTCTGTTGTTTGTTCTGTGTGTTCTGATTAAATACAGGTGTGTTTGCCCCATTTTAACGCCTGCCCTGACCCAGGCGTTAAATTTTTACGCACATCTGGCTTTGCGTAATTTTTTTGCTCCGCCTCCCGGCCGAGAGTCATTTTTGCCCGGAAGCATAAATACGACGCATGGCCGTGTGCGTCGTTTTTTGGACGGGAACGCCTACCCTGCATATCATTAACGCAGGGCTGGTTGCCGCATCCAGAAAATGACGCACACTGCGGATTTTTATCATCCGCGGGCTCGGGCGTCAGGGTTTAAATATGGGGCAACGTTTGCGCTGATTGTGCGTCAAATATTTTGACGCACATTCGGCGCAAACGGAGTATAAATATGCCCCCAAGTGATTGTTGCTGTAACCACCAAAACAACAACAAAACCCATAGTACTAATGATCAGTTTGTTATTCATTTTAGCAACAGTGATAATTGACTCTTTTAGAAATTAATTAAAAACAATTGTTGGAGCTCTTATCCCTGGGCAGCCGCTGATTTCTTCACCACGGGCCAAGACGGGTGTCACTACTCTAATGCATGGCTGATCCCCCCCCTTGCCACATTGGCTCTCCGTTTCACTAACCCAGGGCGGTAGCTCAACCAGTTTAAAAAAAAAAAAAAAAAAGATTCTCTCCTCGGTCTCAAATAATATCGCGACACTCCAGAAGTCGTATGGTCCGGGAAGACCTCTGCAGATTCGTCAGGTGATATAGCACGGCCTTTCTCCATAGTCAAAATCTCTCGATGATCGGTCAGCATAGCAGGTTCCACCAAGGTAGGTAGCACACTCTTGCAGTGAGTACTATGGACCCAATTCTTTCGGTTCGTCACTCAAACTGCTGTCCTTGTCGCAAGAAACACCTGTTCTGGGCCTCGCCACCTTGGTTCCAAGCTGCTTGATCTTTCAAAGGACTTAATCATCACCTGGTCACCAGGTCGGAGTTCATGGCCTTCACCTGTAGATCTGTCAGGAAGTGCTTCTCGAACCTGTTGATGAATAGAAACCAAATTGTCGGTTAACTGTGCCAAATAATCATTCATCAGGACACAAGGAACATCATATACAGAATTTGGCTTAGGAACTCCCCAAATGTTCATTGGCCTTCCAAATACCACTTCATAAGGACTAAGGCCGATTCTAGAGTGTGGCACTGACCTAATAGACAATAATGCCAACGGTAATGCATCCGGCCAAGTTAAGGATGTGGAAGCCTGTATCTTCGCTAACTTCAGCTTCAAAGTAGCATTATACCTTTCCACCAACCCTGCTGATTGTGGGTGGAAAACCGCATGGAACTTCTGTTTGATCCCTAATACTTTCAGGACATACTTAATAACTTCCCCAACAAAATGAGGTCCGTTATCACTCCATAGAAGTCTGCAAACACCAAACCTAGGGAAAAATTATTTCAAAAGCACATTCACTGTGGTAATGGCAGTATTTTCCTTTGTGGGGTACACCTCTATCCATTTACTGAAGGCACATACCACCACCAAGACATACTTTAATTTGTTGCAGCGTTCAGGCTGAATATAATCCATTTGTAGAACTTCAAAAGGTGCAGTTGGTGTAGCAAACCCTCCCGCAGGAGTACGTGTCCCTTTTCCAGGATTGTATTGTAAACAGCTCAAACAAGACTGTACTACTCTCTTAGCTGTACTGGAAATTTCTGGATGCTCCCAAACTTGCGTAAGCAACTTCGTTATTGTTGAAGCTCCAACATGTGCCAGCCCATGTGCCATTTGAACCATAGGTTGTACAAAAGCTATAGGCAATTTCCATTTATCCATCTGCTTATTCCGCCAACTGCCCTCATCATCCAATTCTCCTTCTTCAGACCATTGCTCACGTTCTTTCACAGAAGCAGATTTCTGTATATCTAATACGTCTTGTCTAGCATTATGCCAACGTTCAGCTTGTGACTTCACTACATACATAGAAGTAGTACTTCGCTGCATCGCCGTCTCATGTGCTACGCGGTCCGCAAGAGCATTACCTTGCTCTATCTTATCGGTCATTTTCTTGTGTGCACTACATTTCACAATAGCTAGTTTCTTTGGATATGTCAATGCAGTCAAGAGGTTATGCACTGATTCTCCGTGCATTATCTGCATCCTGTGGGATGTGAGAAAGCCTCTCTCATTCCAAAGCAAACCAAAATCATGAGCCACTCCAAAAGCATAGCGGTTGTCTGTATAAATGTTCACACATAAGTCAGTACTAAGCTCACATGCTCGTGTCAAAGCTATTAGTTCAGCTGCTTGAGCTGACTTCTGTGGTATACGAGCTGTCTCCACTACTGTGTGTATTGTGGTGATTGCATATGCAGCTGAGGTCGTACCATCTGGCAACTTCAAACAAGACCCATCAACCCACAATTCCCCGTCTACATCTAGAAGGGGCGTATCTTGTAAATAAATACGACCCTTTGTCTGTTCTTCGGTAAGGAATATACAATCATGTGTTTCTTGTGACTGAGGCTGAGTCACCGGATATGGCAACAAAGTGGCTGGATTTAGTGTTGCACATCTCTTCAGTGTAATGTGAGGAGCCAGCAATGTCAATTCATATCCTGTCATACGAGCGCTAGTTAAATGTTGTGTCTTTGTTCGATTTAAAAGAGCATCAACCGCATGGGGTACTAACACCAATAGCTTATGTGACAAAACTATCCCTTCACTCTGACGTATTGACACAGCTGTTGCGGCAACTGAACGAAAACACCCAGGCAACGCTCGAGCGACAGGGTCAAGTACTGCTGAAAAATATGCACAGGGACGCTGCTTATCGCCATGTGCCTGTACTAAAACTGACATCCATCTTTCTCATGTACGTAAAGTGCAAAAGGCTTCATGTAATCTGGAGTACCTAACACTGGTGCTGAACAAAGGGCTTGTCGCAGCTGCCAGAAAGCAGTCTCACATTCATCTGTCCATGGGAGGGGCATTGGAGTATCTTTAGTCAAAAGTGCTAGCAAAGGTTTGACAATGTGTGAAATCCCTAATATCCATTGCCTACAAAAAGAAGTAAGACCAAGGAATGCACAAACATCTTTCTGAGTAGAGGGTACTGGTGTGTCTAAAATTGCTTGAATACAATCTGATGTAAGTGCACGGCCCTCCTTAGACAAAAGGTGACCTAAATAGGTTACCTTTGGTCTACAATATTGCAATTTCTTTCGTGACACTTTATGATGGTGTTAAGCAAGAAAAGAAAGTAAGGACAAAGTGCACTTTTTAAATTGCTCAGGGGTATCAGCTGCTAACAAAATATCATCGACATATTGTATGAGAGCCACACCTTCAGGCAGAACAAAAGAATCAAGTTGTCGTTTTAACGCTTGACTATAAATACTCGGACTCTCAGTATAGCCTTGAGAAACTCTGCAAAATCTATATGATTGTTTATTCAAAGTAAAACCAAACAAATATCGGATGTCAGGATGAATAGGGATCGAAAAGAAAGCATTCTTCAATTCTATCACAGAGAACGTAGTTGCTGTCGGGGGAACCAAAGTAAGAAGTGTTGTGATGTCAGATACCACAGGATATTGTGGTATCACAATCTTATTGACTTCTCGTAAATCAATAATGAATCAGTAAATCCTGGTATCAGTATCCTTTTTCAGAATAGGAAGAATCGGACTGTTACAAACTTTATACAGAACTTCCTCAACAACTCCAACTGCAATAAGATCATGCACAATTCATGTGAGTGCTTCTTCGCCCTCCTGTGAAATTTTGTATTGAGGCAAACGTGGCAATACAGCTCCCTCCTTGACACTAATATGTACCGGTGGAATAATCATTTGTCCCACATCAGTATCTGAAGTAGCCCACAAAGTACTAGGGAGTGAAGCTAATGCAATATCCTCTTTAACAAGACAAACTCTTTCCATCACAGGATGATTATCATTTAAAATAACACGCACCCCTTCAGGAGAGCATCGTATTGTAGCCCTGAAATACTTGAGCATATCAAGACCAACAATATTGTTTAGTGTATTTGGAGAAAGCAAAAATGGACATGGAGCAGTAAATTTATCAACATGGAATGCAAGTGGTTGTGACAATGGGCTAGGGGAAGGTGTTCCATCGAAACCTATCGATGTAATGGTTAAGCCAGATAGGGGAGCCCTTGGAATCAATTGTTTAGACAAGGTGCTACGAGTAGCTCCTGTATCAACCAGAAACTGATCAGTAGAACCCAAAACATGTGCTGTAACATAGGGACCCCTCTGATCTACTGGAACTTCAACTGATTCCTTACCCCATCCTAGGCAATCCTATGCATAAGCAGAATCTTGGAAATCAGGCTGCACATGGTTAAACATCTGGTATTGGTTCCGTCTATCAAAAGTGTTAAAACATCCTGCCCTCGTACATTAGCATCAACCCTAGCATGATCATTCGTGCTTCTTCTAGGTCCTGAATATCCTGAGCGATTTCTCATTTGTCCCCGACCACGTGAACACTGCTGAACACGTAGTGCGGGACAATCGGCAGCCCAATGCCCAAATTTCTTACAATACGCACACTGATCAACAGACAAATTTGAATGAGTGCAAGAAGAACCATAAGATCCACGTCCCCCTCTATCACTACCTCTAAAAGGCGGACCATGAGCTTGAGCCAACATAACCTTCGTCTTTAATTCTTTAATCTTTTTATCCTTGCTACCTTTTGCTTCTAATTCCTGACGTTCATAATACTGAGCCATAGTCAAAAGTGAAACCGGAGTAGAGGTAGTCCATGAACTTTCACTAGCTTTTAGACGACTAGCTATTCCTGGCAACAGATTTGCGACATATTTATCGACAAACAAATGTCTGCCCGTATCATCTGACAATAATTGGCCGCTAAAATCATGAAATGCTTCTTCAAAGCGTGTAAAGAAATCAGAGACCGGTTCATCTGCCTTTTGCTTACAAGACGCTAAAACAGTCCAATCTATCTTTTTAGGGGGAATAATCGTTTTTTTAACTTAACTAATATGGCTGCAGGAAGATCTAGAATCAACTGATATGGCTTTTTCGCAGGTTCCCTATCCCCGTCCATCTGTTCTAATTCTTTCCATGACGCCCCAAAAACTGCACGATCATCAATTTTACGAACAGTTCTCCACATATCTGGCGGTAATATCAATCCGAAAAATAAATCAATGTCAGCCAAAGTCATAGTACAAGAACTAATTGCTCCCTCAACTTCCTCATAAAAGGCGGCTGGATTTTTTAAGTGCCATTACATCTGCCCTATTCCAAGGAGTATACACCCAATTGTAAATAAAATAACCCTTAGCATCAACAGAAGTTTTATCATCACTTGTACCCAATCCTTTAGGAGGAACATACAAAGGCGTGGCCTCCCGCATTGGTTTCGCGTCAACTATCCTAGTCTTATCTGTTCCGAAGATGGAAGCTTGCACCCCGCCGGTCTGAGATGTCCATGCAACTACATCCACGGCCCTTTTCTCCTCTCGCAAATGGTCTGCTGCAACACATAATTTCACCAAACGCCTGATTGCATCAGCCAACTGGGAGAAAACAAAAAGACCATCACGCATTTGCTTATGATTATCTGCTACATCATCGGGCTCTAACTCATCAGAATATTTCCGATATAGTTCATTAACTTTTGTGCCAAATGCCTCAGTAAAATATAGCTGCTCCTTTTCCGTCCACCCTTTCATGTTGTCTAAAAGTTCAGAAGCAGAGACAACGCTACAAATTGTTTTACGAGCAATAGATCTAAGCTCAGATGCACAGTCAGCAGGCAACATAGAGCGACCGTCTCGCATCTTCTGTTGCTCCGAACTGGAGACCTTAGCTAACTCATGAGGGGCAGAAGGAACGACATACGGAGGTGGAGGGCCATCTAGTAACAAAAAATCATCATGTGGTTTATTAAGGATAGGATAGAGAGGTTGCCTAACGGTATATTGGCCAGTTACCTGTAATTTACGTTCTTTCTCTTCTAGCTCCTTTAAGTCATTTATTTCTTTCTTTCTCATTTCCAGTGCTTTCACATATACATTCTTCTGCTGCTCTTTCTCAAGCAAGGCTTGCTCACGCTTCACTCTTCCACACACTTCTTTCTCCCACATTCGTACACAGTCAAACATATCTTTCCTAGACTTTCGCTTACACATACATTGTTCCACATACTCAGGGGGTCATTCCGACCCTGGCGGTCATGGACTGCCAGGGCCGGTGCCGCGGATGCACCGCCAACAGGCTGGCGGTGCATCCATGGGCATTCTGACCGCGGCAGTACAGCCACGGTCAGAAACGGGAAACCGGCGGTGTCCCGCCGGTTTCCCGCTGCCCTGGGGAATCCTCCATGGCGGCACTGCTTGCAGCGCCGCCATGGGGATTCCGACCCCCTTACCGCCATCCTGTTCCTGCCGGTTTTCGCCGCCAGGAACAGGATGGCGGTAACGGGTGTCGTGGGGCCCCTGGGGGCCCTACCAAGATTTTCAGTGTCTTCCAAGCAGACACTGAAAATCGCGACGGGTGCAACTGCACCCGTCGCACCCCTTCCACTCCGCCGGCTCCATTCGGAGCCGGCATCCTCATGGAAGGGGGTTTCCGCTGGGCTGGCGGGCGGCCTTCTGGCGGACGCCCGCCAGCCCAGCGGGAAACTCAGAATTACAGCGGCGGTCTTTTGACAGCGCAGCGGTATTCTGACGGCAGGACTTTGGCGGGCGGCCTCCGCCGCCCGCCAAAGTCAGAATGACCCCCTCAATCTTTCGCAAATCAAATGACCCATCCATGGGCCAATGTAACTCAGGATCCGCACGAGTGTATTTATTCCATAATGTGCTGTACATTATAGAAGAAAGACCATGTTTAACATACATATCTCTATTGGGCGTCCCCTCTGGGGGTGCCGGTTGCGATTCTTCCAGTCTCAATTTGGTACCATTACAAAAGCAACACATCCTACGAAGTGTGCTAAAAACAGGCATGCCAAAAATAGTGCAGAATATGCTGTATAATAATCAAAGTAGCACTTAAGGTGCCGTTCAAATCAAAATTAAATTGGAGAAAATTCTCCTCATTACCTGCCTATATAAATTGCAATTTATATATCAATTCAAAGGACACAAATTGACTAGTCACCCAAAACACGAGAGCCACAGTAAGTAGTGCTAAACTACATTACCAAACAAAGGCATCAAAACCCACAGCAAGTGCCGTAAAACGGCTCTTACCAATCACAGGGTGTCCAGTTTCCAACTGCCAAGTTCTAAAATCAACCAAATGGTCACTGGATGACGAATGAACAAAAAGGATCTCAGTCGAGGACCGGCGCCACCTGGATGGTCAAATCAGAAAGAAGGGAAAAACACCATGGTTGCCAAGACTGGTCTCCTCAGGCATTGATCGTCCACAGCGAGATCTCAATCCTTCGTCGCGACCAATCCGTTGGGCATCCGAGTCGCCGATGAGTCCCTGTTCGGGTGCCAATTTGTTGAAGTAAGCCTCAGCAAGGCCTACTAGTGCAAGGGGTTCACCTTTCTCTGCACAAAGTCCTCAGACCATGTAGGAAGAAGTTGGCACAGAAACTGAAATAAAAGACAAAGTTTATTAACCTCATGAGGTGGTACTACAGTTCAAACAGCACCCTTCGGTAATGTTTGAAGTAGCACACTGAACTGAGAGAGCTTCTATACATATAAGGTCATGTGGAAATGCACAGTCGACAGGTAGGAGGGGCTAACAGTTTTCAAGGACTAACAGCTGCAGACTTTACTGGGCATGTGCGAAAGTGGGAGATGCTAAATATAACTTGTCACTAGGCAGATTTTCAAGAGTAGTTAACAGAAAGGTAGGACAGAGCACAGGGTGAGCACATGGCAGCATGTGGCAGAGAAAATGGCTGCCATGAATACAAAATGTATTCTGCGAAATGTTCACAATAGTTACTAAATACAAGAGGTCTTCTGTTAATGCTTAATCTAATCGCTGCTAAACTACAACACTGGGCTTTATGTTAGTTAAACATAGGGTTACAATAACTGACTGGCACACTGACATGGCATATTGTAATACACAACCGGATGTGTATCATGACCTCATGCCATCCAGCTCTTGTCTGTGTGATTTATGGAGCCCCATGGGACTGTCTTCTTTGCCGGCCAAAAGAGTTTCTGGATGCAGGGACTGCGACAGACACTGTCTGAATGTTCCTATCTGTGGGAGTTTTGACCGTGACCCCTGGCGGTCTACTGTGGAGATGAGGTTGTATTGAGTGTTGCAACGCTGATGTTGTGGGATTCTCCGTGGGTTTGCCGCACTTACTCCTCGCATTGACCTGTTATTGCCATTAGCCCTCTGATGATGGCTCAGCCAAAAATGCCCCTCTATGTCATGGGTTTGGGCCTAAATTCTGTGTTTCTGGTCCTCTTTGCCCCTCACCTTTTTGCTACTATGTAGCCTACTGTTAAACTTGGCGTCCTTGGCGTGGTTTTCCCTAACTTTTTGCCTCTTTTTCCCAGGTTGTTGATGTTTGCTGGACTCTGTTTTTGCTGTTTTTGATACTCTGGGCATTTTACCACAGCTACCCAGTGCTAAAGTCCCAGTGCTTCTATGTAAAATATATGTGCAATTGTCTTTCCATGATTGGCATATTTGATTTACTAGTAAGTCTCTAATACAGTGCACTAGAGGTGCCCAGGCCCTGTAAATCAAATTCTATTAGTGGGCCTGCAGCACTGGTTGTGCCATCCACTTTATTAGCCCTGAAAACATGGTTCAGAACTGCCACTGCAGAGTCTATGTGTGTAGTTTTAAACTGCCAATTCGACTTGGTAAGTGTACCCACTTGCCAGGCCTAAACCTTCCCTTTTTGTAGATGTAAGGTACCCCTAAGGTAGGCCCTAGGTAGCCCCATGGGCAGGGCGGAGTGTATGTTAAAGGTGGATGTATACTAATGTGTTTTATATGTCCTAACAGTGAAATACCGCCAAATTTGGTTTTCACTGTGCAAGGCTTATCCCTCTCATAGGTTAACATGGGGGCTGCCTTTAAATATTATGAAAGTGTAGATTTCCTTTGGGAGCAGATAGAAATCTGAAGTTTAGGGTCTCTGAACAATTTAAAAATACATATTTCAGTAAAGTTTATTTTTAGATTGTCTGTTTGAAAATGCCACTTTTAAAAAGTAGGCGTTTTCTTGCTTAAACTATTCTGTGACCCTGCCTGTTTATGGATTCTCTATCTGGGTCAGTTTGACAGTTGGGCTGTTTGCACCTCTCTCCAGACAGTGACACAAAGGGAGCTGGGGTGTAGCCTGCATTTCCTGATGAGCCATCTGTCGCTGGGAGGGAGGGGACGAGTGGTCACTCACACCTGAAAGGGCTGTGCCTGTCCTCACACAATGCTTCCTCCAACCCCCTGGTGTGTGTTTGGGGCCTGGCCTGGGCAAGGCAGGATCTTACAAACAAGAGAGACCTTTCTTTTAAGTTTGCCTACTTCAAAGGCAGAAAGGAGTACAGGTAGTGGACCCAAAACCCCTGAAAATTAGATCAGTTCTGGAATTAAGAGGAACCTCTGCCAAGGAGAAGGGCTGAAGAGCTGAGGAGAAGTGTTGCCCCTGCATGTGAATGTGTTTTGTTGGACTATCTTGCAGTTGCTTCTTCTGCCTGTGAAAGGGTACAGAGACTGGACTTTGTTGTGCATTCCTGCTTGAGAAGAATCTCCAAGGACTTGAACTGAGCTTGCCTCTTGTTGTTGAATTCTCAGGGCCATCAAAGACTTTCCCTGCCTGCACCTGCTGAGACTCCTGCCCTGCCAAGTGGTGCCCTATCCAGTTCCTGGGCCCTTGAAAGAGGAAGTTAGCTGACAAGAACTGAAAATCCACTAACTGACCACCATGCGGGTAAAGTTTCAATGGCCCTTCTGTGACGCGGCTGATAAACGATGCGCTGCTGGTTTTGCGGCTAAAATCAATGCTCCACCTGCATTTCAGCTGTAAGATGGACGCAACGTGGCTGGAGAAACGACGTTTAACACCCGCAAATGGAGGCTGATAACGACCCAATCCCATGCAGCACGGTTTATAATACTGTGTGACCGGATTTTCCATGCATCATCCCTGGGCCTCCAAGTCAACCCGAATCTGAGCGAATCTGAGGTGCCCCATCCGGAAATCGGCTGATCACTCTCTTGCAAGGGGGGAAAATGACACATTGTAGCCCGGACAGGAGAAGGAAACAACGCACACCTAACTTCTGAGCAAGGAATCGACACATCAATGACTTTTCCGATGCACGTTCACCTGTGCAACTTTATTTTTTACGCTAACAAGGTACTTTGTTGAACAACAGCATTCTCTTTGTTTTATAAGGATTAAGACTCTTAGGGCCAGATTTCAAATTTTTCACGCAAAACTGCGTTAACGCTGGCTAGGGCCATGCTAAGATGCCGGGCGGGCGCCATATTTATGGAATGGCGCTAGCCGGTGCTAATGCCCTGTAAGCGTCCTAACAGGGTGGAGGAGGCATAGGGGAAACCGGGGCTTGTGTGCCAAATTATGGCACTACACTGTTTAGAGGCAAATTGCCTCAAAGCAGTGTAGTGAACTTTTCTGTGCGCAACCCCCATGGACATGGCTCTTGTCTTAGTAAAGATAGGAGCCATGCCCACCACCCCAATGGCCATGACCAGGGGACACGAGTCCCCTGGGCGTGGCCATTGGAGCCAGCGCAGTGCAGGGCACCCCAAGTCAGGGCCCCCGAGAGAGGTAATAAAAAAATATATATATACTTACTAGGACTTACCTGGGATGGGTCCCCCATCCTGTGGTGTCCCTCTGGTGTGGGTGTCCCTGAGGCCAGGGAAGGGCACCTGTGGGCCCTTTCCTTTCCATGGTCTCTGACCATGGAAATATGCCTACAGGTCCCCTAACGCCTGTCCATACCCAGGTGTTAAATAATGGCACTAAGCAAGTCAGAAAATGACGCTAGCCTGGTTACAGGCCCCAAAAAAGCCTCTAACCAGATTAGCCCCATTTCCTGGCACACAATGACCAAAAACATGACTCCTTTCTTAGGAAAGACAGGATTCGTGCCCACCAATCTAATGGCCTGCACAGGGTACACGTGTCCCCTGGGCATGGCCATTGCACCCTATGCCATGCAGGGGCCCCAAGTTAGGATCCCTGATGGCACTTAAAAAAAACATGCTTACCCTACCTACATGGGATGGGGTCACCCATCCTGTGGTGTCCCTCTGGTGTGGGTGGGGGTATTCCTGGGGCTTGAGGAGGGCACCTGTGGACCCATTCCATGGTGTTTAACCTTGGCAATGGGTCCACAGATCCCCTAACACGTGGTCTGACCCAGGCGTTACATAATGGTGCAAAGCAAGCTTTGCACTATTACTTAGCCCCTCCTCCCACCCGTGTGTCATTTTAGCACAGGGGGATAAATATGGGGCTATGGGGATAGCACTATTTTTCAGATCGGAATGCCTACCTTTCATCTTATTGACGCAAGGTAGGTGCACACATCCAGAAAATGGTGCAAACTCCTATATTTTGGCATTAGATGTGTCTAACGTCAAAATATAAATATAGAGTTAGGTTTGCGTCGAGTTTGCGTAAAAAAATTACGCAAATCTGGCGCAAACAGAGTATAAATATGCCCCATAGTCTCTTTCCTTCTTCACCAGAACACGAGATAAATCACTTCTTGGGTGAAGTCAGGTTCTTGCAGCTCCCTCCAGAGGACAGAGGCTTTTTAAAGGAAGCGTTTACAGTAACATACATGATCATCAATCAAATTACTTTATTCGGTTTAAACATTTTCAACCATAAAAACATGTAAGTAAACAACACATCACATATCTCTCGAACCTCATAGCCCCCAATTAATTTTAAAACAATTAAAAAGAAAATTACATTCAAAATTACAATACTCAATTGATGGTAGCATAAAAAAAGGAAACATTTATATAGACACTAGCCAAAATAAAAAATTAACACTATTCCGCCATGTTATAGCTCCCTGTAAAAAGGATCCTATCCCTTGCAACACCAATGCAATGCCACATAAAGGCTGGGCGATATTGCACAAAACCCCTGTCCCTCAAAAAGGGGACAAATAGTGTTGCCTAAAAGGTGTATAAAATTCACAAAACATAGTAAAATGAATTAGGGTCTGTGGGGATACACCGTCACATAGACACAATTGTATAGACTTTTGGTCAAACTGCCCTAGCGGGAAGCCGAAATTGCTTCTAATTACCCCCAAACAAAATTGCATAATGAGAGTCCTTTCCCATACATTTTTAACCTTCAAGACGTAGGTCTCTGGGCCGACCCCCATCTATATCATAATAAAGTCCCTCACTGAATTTTTCCTAAAGTCCACCTCCTCCTTCTTGGCCCCTAAAATTTTTGAGAAATTCTCCTTCACCCACTGTTTGTCCGAGCTAGATAAACCCTTCGGTGCATCAAAAATGTCTGAACGCCCCAATACACTGGCTACCTTTCTTACATAAGCCAATCAGGGAATTTCCTTAGCGTGATCGCATAGCAAACAATCCTGCAGGATTTCCCTGTTGAGGGGCGCACACTCATTAGTCCAAATTGAAATCCACAATAAAAGGAGAGCTATCTTAATGGCATCTTCTATAAAATCCAGCTCATCATGAAAGCAAAACCCAGAAATATTTTAGCCCACACCTAATAACCTTCTTCAAAAACAATTTTCCTCAATCTCAGGGGCCCTATTTTCCATATAACCCCAGAGCGGGGCCCCATACATCAGAAATGGAAGGCATTTACGCCTATAGACCTCAAGCATGGGCTTAACAGGTTTATTGCCTACCCTGGCAGCAAACTCGAACGTGGCACCTACAGTGGAATTAAAAAGCCTCCCCCTCTTGGAGATACAGGGTTTCCAGGTGCCCTTATCATCAAAGTTCACCCCTAGATAAGAGAAATCCTGTACTTTTCCAAATATTTGCTCCTTTATTTTAGCACACCCACCCTGCTCAATGGATTACCATAAACCATAAAATGTGATTTACTACAGTTTATCTCTAAGTCTAAGGCTGACATGAAAGTTTCATAAGCTTTAACTGCCTCATGTAGTCCATTCACGGTGCGGGCCATAAGAACTGCATCGTCCACATAGATCAATACTGGGATACTTTTGCCATTGATTTTAGGAGCGTCCTTACATCTTTCAGCTAAAAAAATCATACAGCCCATTTGTATACAACAGAAAAAGGGTAGGGGCCAAGACACACCACTGGCGCACGCCCCTATTTAATTCACAGTTCTGTACTTTCACCATGCTGCCCATCCCTCACATTTACATGAATTCATGAATGGAGATATCGAAGCAGCTCCACAGTGTGGGAATCCATGCCCAACTGGGTTAGCCTATCCCAGAGCTCACTACGATTAACCTTATCAAAGGCGCAACTTGGATCCATAAAGGCAAGATACAGGGTGCCCCTCTTAGCTTGAGTATATTTGCCAATCAGCATAAGCAGATTTAGGCACTGCTCTAGGGTGCCTAACCCTTCCCTAAGGCCGTACTGAACCCTACTCAAGATTATATTTTCAGACATCCAGTCTTCAATACGCTTTAGGATAATCCGACCCAGAATTTTTCCTGAGGAATCAAGTAGTGAGATTGGACGGTACGACTTCGGGTCATTACCATTACTCTTTTTGTAAACAGGTACAATACATGCAGATCTCTAGGTAGCTGGAATTCCTACACTGACCGCTGTATTGAGGACATTAAGCAGAATGGGTGTCCGGAGCTGTGGGCAATGTTTATATATATCCATAGGAATAGTATTGGGGCCCGGGGCTTTATGGCTAGGTCTGCATTGCAGCGCCTCCTGTACCTCCTCAAGGTTAAACCTAATAGCTAAATCTGGGGAGTGTACATGCTGATCACCCTTTAAATCCCCTATAAGGCCCCCCGAAAAAATCCCACAGAAGTGGGCCACCCAAGTCTTAGAGGCGATATTGCAGTCCAAACCCACAGAGGTTTCCGTCTCAATAGAGCCCCTGTTGACCACCTTCCAGAACAGACCTGGGTTCTTATATAATGATGCATGTCCCAACTCCTCCCAGGCCTACTCCTTAAGCTGTTGCTTCCTAGCCCTCAAAACAGATTTATAGTGGGCCCTCGCATATCTTACAAGAGCTGTGTCTTTCAGTTGTCCCTTTAATGCCTTCCTCATAGATTTCTTGGCCTCATAACAGGGCTTACTAAACCAGCCACCCTGTTACTTACACGGAGGGTGGTCATACCTTCTTTAATTGCTACATTTACTTTAAATATGGCGTCCATGACTTCCCCTGGACTGGAGGAATCAACCAAGAGAGTACCTAAAATCAAGTTTACATTTGTACCCACCACCCTCTCCGTTACTTGCTGAATGTTTACCTGTTTCCAACCAAGTCATCTGCCCTGATCTTTGGGTCTCACCAAGACTGACCCACCCCACACTGATTTCCGCATTGTCTCAGGAAAATTAAAAGAAATCCTAAGGGGATTATGGTCACTGAAATGCTGCACTACTACTTCACCATCCCTGACCATGTTCTTTATAGGTGGGGACACAAAAATATAATCAATTGTTGTTCCATCCCCCCTACCTACAAAGGTAGGGGCCTGAAGTGTACCCACCACTTCCAGGTCGCAGACCCAAACTCCTTAGGAGACAGACCCAAACTCCTTGGGCCCTTAATCAGAGCCCCACCCCTCACACCCTGTGATCCCACGCCTGAATACATCTCATAGTGCTGCGCAAAAGGGTTCATCGCACTACTGTAATTCCCTAGTTTGGCATTAAAATCCACTTACACCACAGCACAGAAGTCCAGCCCAAACCCCTCCATTCTACACTTCAATTTCTGCAAGACAGAAAAAAGGACCTCAATTTGGCAACCAGAGACCCAAAAAGCATTGCAAAAGTTAACCAAAACAACATTAAATTTATTTGAAAAGACTACCCAGGTGATTAAAAAGCCCTGATGTTTGCAAGTAATTTGATACAGCCAAGACTGCAAATCTTTGAAAACCATCCCACACAGCCAGCCCTCCGACCAGGTCTCTAGAAGCAAGATTAAGTCATAGTGTGCCACAAACTTTAGCCAATTGCTGTCCGAAAGCTTATAATCATACCCTGCTACATTCCATGAAATAAGGCAACAATTTGCGTATGAACCATCCCGATCTTCAGTGATCAGGGCATCAGAAGGAGATTTTATCACCCCCTCTACGTGTCTTTGCTCATAGCGTCAATCCACCCTTTCCAAATCTCGGGAGGTAGAAAAATCATGACCCATACTGTTTGGCCGTAAGACACCTTGCCCTGGGTTGGAGTTCCTAATTAAAACATCGTCACTCAGCTGAGTATGGTTATAAAAACAAAAACAAAGGGACCATACCAATATTACTCTTCAGCTGGAATGTCAAATGTTGTGACAAAAGGATCCAGACATGGATATCTACAATTTACAATTATGCAGTCCCCATTGCCATCCTTTACCCGAGGCCCAACCCAGTCAGTCAGTCACAAAACTTTATTCGGCAAATGCCATAAAAGTACAGACAAAAACACAAATACCACACAATAATTACGTTACAGTAAATAGATAGAAGAATAAAATAGTACCATATCTAAAACATTACGTAAACATCCGGTCTAAAATCCCATAAAATAAACAAATAAAACTCATAACATAAGAAAAATCACAATAACAGAATACAAAAATTAACTTACAATATTAAACTATACATACATATACATTTAAAATGAAATGAGCCTTTTCCTAATGCGTAAAGAAGCTGTAACAAAATCTAATACAAAATGACAAATTTGCCTATCTGGCAATCTCTGAAAATATATTAAAGCTTCCTTGTAATGGATGGGTCTAACAAAACGTAAAGTGGGTAAAATGCAAACCCCTCTAGGAGCAGCATAAAAAGGGCAAAAGAGAAAAAAGTGCAAAGTACTCTGGGTTGATCTAGAATCACAGGGACAAAGAGGTAAATCCCTTTTCCAAAAACATGGTTCAGGAAACGCTACTTTAAAAGTAATTAAATTAAGTCTAAAAAGTGTTAAAAAAGAAAGTATCTTAAAACTGGAAAACCAGGTCAGATAAGGTTCAAGGCATGGGGCTGTCACAACCTGAGAATAGGAATCAAAGGATTTTAATTTCAGAGAACTGCAAAATCTCAGGTCTGATATGTACTCGGAGTAAGTAGCCTTCAGAACGGACCTAGAATTTATAGTTAATAGGTGAGGTTCATCAAACATATATCTAAGACCTAAATTCTCAAAAGAGTTTCGTAGAAACATAAGCCAGGGGATCCTATTTGAATTTTCCAATTGTAAGCATTCAGAAATACAATCTTGGACCAATTTTGCCATTGGGTTTAGCCAACATCTAATCCAAAGCAATAATGGCGCCAAAAAAACCCTATCCTCCAAAAAACACTGACCAACTTCTTCGTGGCAGATGATATTTGCAGTACATTTTGGAACCAACAGTAATCTTCGCAAAAATTTATTTTCGACCCTCTGGAGAGATGGTACCTTTACACAGCCCCAAACGCCTGCTCCGTAGAGCACAGCTGCGGTACACTTAGAATTATACAGAGTTTTCATCTGTGCAGGGGGTCTATGGCCTAATTTATTAGAGAAGCGAAAGATCGCTTCGGTGTTCCTTATCAGCTGTTGGAGCTTAAAATTAATATGAGTCTTCCAGGACAGAGAGGAACTCAAATACATGCCTAGGTAACAAAAATCTTTGACCTTAATAAGAGAATGCCCTCCCATAGTAAATTGTTTGGATTTTGTGTTACCTGGGCCACAGGTCATGACAAAAGTCTTGGGGTAATTGACCTTCAAATCGAGGCTCGACATAAACTCATAAAATATGTCCAATAAGCCCTGTAAGCCATTTGCAGTACGAGCAATTAAAACTGCATCATCCGCATATAATAAAACTGGAAGTAATCTTTGGCCCATCTTCGGTACATCCTTTGCTTGTTTAACCAAAAAATCATAGAGCCCATTTATATAAATCAAGAAAAGAAAAGGGGCTAAAATACATCCTTGCCTTACGCCCCTGGTTGACGGAATAGGAGGGGTTCTCTGCCCAAATGAGCCGACCTGAACAGAAACCGTTAGGTCTGTATGTAGACGTTTAATAAGCTCCAATAGAGCCGGGTCACACCCTAGAACTTCTAGGATTTGCCATAACTTTGATCTGTTAACCAAATCAAAGGCACTGGTTAGATCGATAAAAGCCATATGGATGGACTCTTTCTTAACAGACACATATTTATTAAGTATCAATTGTAAGTTTAAAACTTGCTCAACTGTGCCCACACCGGGTCTAAAACCAAATTGGATGGGTCAATTCTTTTGACAAATAGAATGTCTTCAAAGTCCTTACAGACAAAAATCACAGTTTTTACTCAGCCAATGGCAAGTCTTGTTCTTCAGTTGGACCGTGGATTCGCTTGTGCCCAACACTAAGGGGGAAACATCAGTGAGCACCACCACATAGGGTGCACAGGCTGGTGGAAGCTCTAAGCAGACAAGGGGGGGACCTTTCACCAAATGTGGGTTTTGAATCTCACTACTATCTTGGGTCACACCCATGTTATCCGTATACCCGCTGCCAAGTACCTGACCAACCCCCCCTCCTGTGGTTTATCCCAGAGGTTGCCGAAAAATCACCCAAAGCAGTCTCCACTCAGTGTCCAGCGACCCTCAGGATGAGACGGCTTAGAGGTTGATGCGTCTCTCTCAACAGGGGGCTAGGGTTTTCCTCTTGTTGATGCACCCCCTCGGTCAAACTACTTTGACCCCTAGAATCCAAGAGGCCCCCTTTGGCAGAAGCCAACCTTGGCCTCTCTTTGTCGCTCATCCGGGAAACTGCAGTTTCAAGCGCCTGCAGTTTTTCCATAACCAGGGCCATACAGGACTCAATCATATCCTTAATCCTAGTCAGTAGATTTTCTAAACAGGGACCTGGGCACTGATCCACAGAACCCAAGGGTATCGGGCTAGGGTTGGCAGGCAGGCGCAAGTTTTTTTTTTTTTCAAGTTTTTTTTTTGTCTTATTCTTTTTCGAAGGAGGACTGCTGCTGCCAGGCGGAGAAACCATCAAAAGCCTCTTACTATTTCCTATACCTCCTTCCAAGCCCTTTGCCCCTGATGCCCCTGATGCCCCTGATGCCCCGAGAGCCTGTTTCTGCTTGCACTGGGGTTTTGGGCAGATCCCCCTGGCCAATCTGAGGCTGCCCATCCTCAACCTCAAAGATCCCCAAATCCCCATCTTCTGTGGAAGCTTGTTGCCAGTCACCTATCTCCAGCGAGAGGCTCCTCTCTGCCAGGTCGATCTCCCTCATAACTACCCCAACAGCACGCACAAGAAAGGAATCCAATGTTGAATTTGTTTTCCCCTTTTCCCCTCTACTCTGATTCCCATTTAGCAATGACCTTCTCTTGCCCATCCTCACGGATTTCCACTGGGGCCTCTCAAGTCTGTCACAAGTCAAAAAGCACCCACCCTGTAGATTTCTGATATCTCAGAAGAAAGAAAAAAAACTTATCTCCACCCTAAGGATTAGCTAAAAAGGGGGTTGTGCAGAAAGTCCTTATAAAATCTTAAGCCTTACCCCCTATTCTGAAACTAAGAGGGGTGGCCCAGCCCGGCCTCTTCTGGCCAATGACGGGCAAGGGAAGGGTCCGCCCTTGGCCAGGGCGCAGACCGCACGCATCCCACGCAGCGGTGTTGTGGTGGCTCTTTGAAAGCGCTTCCTCTCTCCGGCTCCGTCCCCTCCTTCACCGCCTCCTGAGACACAGAGTCCTGTGTTGCTGAATTCGAGTCCTGCACAGCGGTGTTGTGGCGGTGCTTTGAAAGCATTTCCTCTCTCAGGCTCTGCCCCCTCCTTCACCGGGCTCCTGGGACACAGTGTCCTGTGTTGCTGAATTCGCATTCCACGCAGCGGTGTTGTGGCGGCACTTTGAAAGTGCTTCCACTCTCCGGCTCTGCCCCCTCCTTTACTGGCTCTCCTGGGACATAGAGTCCTGTGTTGCTGAATGCATGTCCTGCGCAGCGGTGTTGTGGCGGTGCTTTGAAAGCGTTTCCTCTCTCCGGCTCTGCCCCCTCCTTCACCGGCCTCCTGGGACACAGTCCTCTGTTGCTGAATGCGCATCCCCTACATACACGAAAAATACTATTTGAGCATTGAGTACTAGCAAAACACCAGGCTGAGGGGCCTTACCAGACGAATTCTACAACATTTATGCAGACTTGCTCTCCCCCAATTGCTTGAAATGTATGAAACATCATAGACACTACGGCCAGTCTATGAATTTACTAGAAAGGCATTGATGGTGATACTCCTTAATCTGGATTCAATCATACTGGATGTTTCCTCTTTTCACCCACGCTTTATTCTTAAAACTAACATTACTTTCATCAAAATCCCAGCTTCTACACTAGTGAAGGTACGGTAAAGATGGTTTGTCATGAATTTATACCAGAATGTAACATATACAAACTAAGAAGGGTGTTTCAAGTAATGGCACAAGTAAGGCCCATATTTAAAAGAAATTGATGGACGCAATGCTGAGCCAAAATTTGCAGCGCCACACTCCATCATTTTCACAACGCAGGGATGTGCCGTATTTAATTGAATATGGCTCACCCCTGTGTTGTCACCTGCGCTGGTGCTAAATTGAGCTGCTGAGCTCTAACACAGTCATCTTTGCACCATCGTGCAAGGATGTCTACGCTGAACAGTTTGATTGTTTATGTGTGGGAAGGTGTCCCTTCCTTCACATAAACCATCACTAAAGGTGTTTTGGCACTTCTGTGTGCTGCAGAATGCAACACACACAGAAGTGTCAAAGCGTAATTTTGAAATGATTGTTTATGTGCAGGAAGGGACACCTTCCCATAAATAAACAATCATGTCTGCCATTTTGCCCAAAATCCAATTAGTAGAACCAGAGATGCAGTTTTAAAGATTTAGGTAAAAATATTGCTTAAAAGCACAAAGCGCCACCTGTAGTTACCTGGTCGTGCCAGACTGGGACAAAGTCACAAGTTCAGGCTGACCATGGTGGAGCACTAACTGAGCTACCATTCTTGAGTGTGAGGAAAATGCAGCAATTTGGAGGAGCGGTTAGGGCATATTTATACTTGTTTTGCGCCAAATTTGCTTCATTTTTTTTAACGCAAATTCAGTGCAACACTAACTCCATATTTATACTTTGGCTCTAGACCCATCTTGCGCCAAATTTATGGAGTTAAAGTCATTTTTTGGATGTGGAAACCTACTTTGCGTCAATGAGATGCAAAGTACTTGTTCCTGTGCAAAAATGACTCTATGGCCTTAGCGCCATATTTATCCCCTGTGCTAAAATCACGCACAGGAGGGAGGAGGGATCAAAAAATGGTGCATAGCTTGCTTTGCCCCATTTTTTAACGCCTGAGTCAAGGCAGGTGTTAGGGGACCTGTGGGCCTAGTTCCATGGTGGAACACCATGGAATGAGCCCTCAGGTGCCCGCCCCAGGGATACCCCCACCCACACCAGAGGGACAGCAGAGGATGGGGACCTCATCCCAGGCAAGTATAGGTAAGTACAGGTAAGTATTCCTTTTTGTTTTAAGTGCCATTGGGGGCCCTGAAATGGACCCCCCTACATGGCACTGGCTGCCAGTGCCATGCCCAGGGGACCCTGGTCCCCTGTGCTGGCCATTGAGGTGGTGGGCATGACTCCTGTCTTTTCTAACACAGGAGCCATTGGTATGGACAGTTTTGCATCAGAAATTGACTCTAGGCAGGTTAGAATAATTTTTTTTACTCTTACCTGCCTAACGTCATTGTTTGGTGCAAAACCCCCTTCTTCCATACCGCCAGCCCCACCCGACGAACATCATTCTTTTTTAAGCTAGCCTACCCTTTGCATCGGCTTGCACCATTCCATAAATATGGTGCCCGGCTGGTGCACAGAAATGGTGCAAGCCGGTGCTAAACCTTTTGTTGCAAAACTGCGTTAGTGCAATCAGGGCCTCAGTCAGAGACTGAAATTGCTAAACTATGAGACATTTATGGGACCAGGAATATTTGACTATTCGAGAACCTTAGAAAAGAATTTGATTTACCACCAGGGCAGTTTCTTAGTTGCAACAGGCTAAACATGCCATCCGGCACCAACACCGCCAGAATATTAACCCCTTCGCTGCCAGGCCTTTCCCCCTCAGGTGCCAGGACTTTTTTTGGCCCTTTGGGGCAGTTTGCGCCTAGGCCCTCATAACTTTTTGACCACATAAGCTACCCACGTCAAATTTGCCTCCTTTTTTGCCAACATCCTAAGGATTCTAGAGATACCCAGAGGCTGTGGGTTCTCCTGGAGGAGACCAAGAAATTAGCCAAAATATAGCAAAAATGTTGTTTTGTTTTTAAATGGGAAAAAAGGGCTGCAGAAGAAAGCTTGTGGTTTTTCCCCCGAAAATGGGTTCAACAAAGGCTTTGCAGTACTAAAATCACCATCATCACAGCTTTCAGGAACAGGCAGACTTGAATCAGAAAATCACTTTTTCTACACAATTTTCACATTTTACTGGGACATAGCCTATTATTACTATTTTTGTGCTTTCCGCCTCCTTCCAATTAGTGACAGAAATGGGTGTGAAACCAATGCTGGATCCTGGACAGCTAAACATTTCTGAAAAGTAGACATAATTCTAAATTCAGCAAGGGGTCATTTGTGTAGATCCTTCAAGGTTTTCCTACAGAAAGTAACAGCTAAAATAAAAACAAATAAATTGAGGTGAAAAAAAAGAGTCATTTCTGTCCACGTTTTCTTCTATAACTTTTTCCAGCTATGGCAGATTTCCATTATTTGGAAGGAAAAATCTAGAGAAAGTCATGGGGCAATAACACTTGTTCTTCCATACTGTGTTCCCCCAAGTCTCCCGATAAAAATGGTACATCAGTTGCGTATGTAGGTGTTAGACTTTTCATCCTTGACGTGGTCTCCCTTAACTTTTTACCTCTGTTTCCCAGGTTGTTGATGTGTGCTGGACTCTGTTTTTGCTGTTTTTGTTACTCTGGGCACTTTACCACTGCTAACCAGTGCTAAAGTGCAAAGTCTCCCATACAAAATGTTTATGTAATTGGTTGATCCATGATTGGCATATTTGATTTACTAGTAGGTCCCTTGTAAAGTGCACTAGAGTTGCCCAAGGCCTGTAAACCAAATGATACTAGTGGACCTGCAGCACTGGTTGTGCCACCCACCCAAGTAGCTCTGTAATCATGTTTCAGACCTGCCACTGCAGTGTCTGTGTGTGCAGTTTTAACTGTAAATTCGACTTGGCAAGTGTACCCACTTGCCAGGCCTAAACCGTCCCTTTTCTTACATGTAAGGCACCCCTAAGGTAGGCTCTAGATAGCCCCAAGGGCAGGGTGCAGTGCATGGTTGAGGTTACATGTAAGCACTGCTAAGGTAGGCCCTAGGTAGCCTCAAGGGCAGGGTGCAGTGTATGGTTAAGGTAGGACATACAGTAATGTGTTTTATATGTCCTGACAGTGACATTTTGCTAAACTCGTTTTTCACTGTTGTGAGGCCTGTCCCTCTCATAGGTCAACGTGGGGGTTACGTTTAAATCTGACTAAAGTGTAGATTCCCTTTGGGAGTGGATGAACATGTGGAGTTTGGGGTCTCTGAGCTCACAGTTGAAAAATACATCTCTTAGTAAAGTTGATTTTAAGATTGTGGGGGTCATTCCGACCCCGGCGGCGGCGGAAGCCGCCCGCCTGGCAGGAACCGCCAAAAGACCGTACCGCCGTCAAATGACCGCGACGGTCATTCTGACTTTCCCGCTGGGCCGGCGGGCGACCGCCAGAAGGCCGCCCGCCGGCCCAGCGGGAAATCCCCTTCAACAATGAAACCGGCTCCGAATGGAGCCGGCGGAGTTGGAGGGGGGCTGCGACGGGTGCAGTGGCACCCGTCGCGATTTTCAGTGTCTGCTTTGCAGACACTGAAAATCATTATGGGTCCCTGTGAGAGGGCCCCTGCACTGCCCATGCCAGTGGCATGGGCAGTGCAGGGGCCCCCAGGGGCCCCACGACACCCGCCATCCAGGTTGCGGGAAGGGGGTCGGAATCCCCATGGCGGATTCCTTGGGCCAGGGGTAAACCGGCGGGAAACCGCTGGTTGCCCTTTTCTGACCGCGGCTTTACCGCCGCGGTCAGAATGGCCCAGGAAGCACCGCCAGCCTGTTGGCGGTGGTTCCGCGGTCCCCGGCCCTGGCGGTCATGGACCGCCAGGGTCGGAATGACTCCCTGTGTGTTTGAAAATGCCCCTTTTAGAAAGTGAGCATTTTCTTGCTTATACCATTTCTGTGACTCTGTCTGTTTGTGGATTCCCTGTCTGGGTCAGTTTGTCAGTTGGGCTGGTTGCACCTCACACTAGACAGTGACCCAAAGGGAGCTGGGGTGTAGTCTGCATTTCCTGGTGAGCAATCTGTGCTAGGAGGGAGGGGAGGAGTGGTCACTTACACCTAAAAGGGCTGTCCCTGCCCTCACACAATGCAGTCTCCAACCCCCTGGTGAGTGTCTGGGGCCTGGCCTGGGCAAGGCGGGATTTCCCATTCAAGAGAGACTTTGCTTTGAAGTAGGCCTACTTCAAAGGCAAAATTGGGTATAAGAAGGGTACCCAAAACCACAGACTTTAGAACACTTCTGAAAAGCAAAAGGAACCTCTGCCTGGAGAAGAGCTGAAGAGCTAAGGAAGAAGAGCTGCCCTGCCTGTGACTGTGCTTTGTGGAGCTATCCTGCCATTCTGCTTCTGCCAGAGTAAGAGGGCAAAGACTGGACTTTGTGTTTCTTCCATCTTGTGAAGATCTCCAAGGGCTTGATTTAGAGCTTGCCTCCTGTTGTTTGAAGTCTCACGGACAGCAAAGACGTCTCTCTGCCAGCACCTGGAGTCTCTGGAGAGACTCCTACTCTGCCCTGTGGTGCCCATCCAGTTCCTAGGGCACTGAAAGGAGAAGCTGGCAGCCTAAGAGGAAGAAATCCATGCACAGAACGCCATGCAGGGAAAAGATAGACGCGACTCTGATCTGCGGCAGAAAAATCAATACGCTGCCGGCTTCACTGCTGAAAATTGACGCTCGCCTGCAATGCGACCGAAGAATCGACGCACGGAGCTCGAGAAACGACGTGCAGCATCACTGAAAGGGGCTGGTGAGAGCGCAACCCACACTGCGTGGTTTTCGGATCATCATGCAGCTAGATTTGCGAAACAAGTACCGCTGGGCGTGTAAAAACAATGCAAGGCCTGCCTTAACCCGAGAGTGCTGACCAGATCGACGCATCGCTCTCCTGCAGAGGGAAGAAATGACGCGCCCGACCCGGCGAAAGGAGAAACAACACAAGGTCTCGCTCATGAGTGAAATCGATGCATCGCAAGCCCTTTTTGATGACCTGTATATTGTGGATTTTTGTTGTTTTGGTCTTGTTTTGTTTAGATAAATATCTTCTATTTTTCTAAACCTGTGTTGTGTCATTTTGTAGTGTTTTCATTGAGTTACTGTGTGTGTTGGTACAAATACTTTACACCTAGCACTCTGAAGTTAAGCCCACTGCTCGTGCCAAGCTACCAAGGAGGTAAGCAGGGGTTAGCTGACGGTGATTCTCTTTTACCCTGACTAGAGTGACAGGCCTTGCTTAGACAGGGGGTAACCTGACTGCCAACCAAAGACCCCATTTCTAACAGTAGGCCTAATGCTCGCAACAGAATCGCAACATGTACACATCACATTTTTACATTGAAACTGACGTGTTTTTTTGGAAAGTGCCTAACTATGGATTTTGGTCTCTAGCTCAGCCAGCATCTAGGAAAACTTACCAAACTTGTGCATTTTTTTAAACTAGACACCTAGGGGAACCCAGGATAGGGTAACTTGTAGCGCTTTCACCTGGTTCTGTTACCCAGAATCCTTTGCATACCTCAAAATTTGGCAAACAAAATCACTTTTCCTCACATTTCGGTGCTGAAAAGGTCTGGAATCTGAGAAGAGCCACAAAATTCCTTCCACACAGCAAATCAAACGTAGTTAAAAAATAAAAATGTTCCCACATTTATTGGTGGGATCACTGCACCGGCACAAATTTCCTACCACCCAACATTCCCCTCAGCCTCCCGATAAAAATTATACCTCACTTGTGTAAGTGGGCCAAGTACCTGTGACAGGGATGAGCTAAAAACATGGGGCAGAATATTTATCGGTATAGAGGCAACAATTCTGGGTGGTAGAAATTTTGTGGATTCCTGCAGATTTCAAAAGGTTCCATCACAAAAATGTTGGGAAAATGTGTGATTTCAAGCAAAGTTGGAGGTTTGCAGGGCATTGTGGGAAAGAAAATGGTGCGAGGTGTAGGAAAGAACCCTCTTTTTGACGTTACCCTCAATTTCTGCCTGATGTCAGTGTGTTTTTGACTTATGGTTTATGGCCTGCTTGTCAATGTGTTTCACTTTTCTAAATTGTCACTGGAGTCCTGCTATTCAGGACCCCAGTGATCATGCTCTCTCGGTTTATGAATTTGTCACTACATACTGGTAACTCAGTATTTCAATCCAAATCGGCATAGTGGTCCCCCCTTATAAGTCCCTAATATATGGTTCCTAGGTATCCAGGGCATTGGGGTTCCAGGGGATCCTTATGGGCTGCAGGATTTATTTTGCCACCCATAAGGAGCCCATACAAAGGCTTCTACAGGGCTACCATTGCACCCTGTGTGAAATAGTGCCTAAGCTATTTCACAGCCATTTTCACTGCACCAGTTCACTTATATATCAAGTCTTCCAACCCTGAAGGCTGGGTGAAAAATACCTGTGTGTGAGGGCACCCCTGCAGTATCAGAGGTGCCCCCACAACGTCCAGGCCCGTTTTCCCAGACTTCGTGAGTGCGGGAACGCCATTATAAGTGTGCACTGGACATAGGTCAAAACCAATGTGCAGCTTCACAATGGTAATTCCGAATATGACCAAGTAAGGTGTCTAACAACCAGCAATTGTACCCCAATACTGATTCCAGTATTGGTTTTACAATCCCATGCACTCTGGGGCTCTACAGTGGACCCCCAGTACTGCCATACCAGCCTTCTGAGGTTTTCCAGGCAGCCCCAACTGCTGCCACCTCACAGACAGGCTTCTGCCCTCCTGGGGCTTGAGCAGCTCAGTGCCAAGAAGGCAGAACACAGCATTTCCTTTAGGAGAGGGGTGTTACATCCTCTTCTTTTGGAAATTGGTGTTACAGGCATGGGAGGGGTACACTGCACGAGCTTCTAGAAATGCTTTGAAGGGCACAGATGGTGTCCTCTTTTCAGAATCCAGTCTAGACCGGTTCAGGGACCCCCAGTCCCTGCTCTGGTGTGAAATTGGACAAAGGAAAGGGGAGTGACCACTCCCCTGTCCATCACCACCCCAGGGGTGGTGCTACGAGCTCTGCCAGAGTGTCCCTGGGTTTTGCAAACTTGGATTTCATTTCCTATTGTGATTTTCAATATTTGCACTATTTTCCTACTGTGTACTTACCTGTTTTTGGTTACTAGTGTATATATTATGTGATTAACTTACCTCCTAAGGGAGTATAGTCTCCAAATTATTTTTGGCATAGTGTCACTAAAATAAAGTACCTTTATTTTTGTAACACTGAGTATTGTCTCTCATGTGTGTGAGTACTGTGTGACTACAGTGGTATTGCAAGAGCTTTGCATGTCTCCTAGTTCAGCCTTGGCTACTCTGCCTACAGCTTCCTCTAGACAGCCTGGCTTCTAGACACTGACTACATTTCACTAATAAGGGATAACTGGACCTGGTATAAGGTGTAAGTACCTTTGGTACCTACTACAAACCAGGCCAGCCTCCTACACGGGGTGCATGTGAAGCGCACCACCCTAGACTCACCCAGATGTTTAGTTTTCAGATGTGTCTAGGTCTCGTAGATTTCTCTAGATGGCAGCGTTCTAAAAGTCCAAAAAGTGCAGCCCTCACTATTCCAAGTGGGGCGGTTTTGAGTGTGAGACAAGCTCTCATGGCCCAAAAGCAAAACCAAAACCCAAAATAATCAAATGTCCTCTTTCTTGCTGTTGTGATAAGATGTTTTAGTGTGCGGGAGGAAAGCAGAAAGACTGTTACCCCTTCAGTTGGGGTAGGGGCATAACCATGTCCATACTGGCTGGTAACCACCACCCCACTTTTTTTTTTTAATTCCCTGGCATCTAGTCGGCTTTCTGCCCCCACTGGTGGGCAGAACAACCTCGTCCCCATTTTTTGGGGGTGGGTGTATGGCCATACCCCCACCATCTTTTTTTGAAAAAAAATCTTCCCTGTTGAGCTTTCTGCCCCCCTGGGGGGCAGATGTGCTCTACAAAAATAGGCCGATCTGCACCCAAGGGGTGCAGAAATGGCCTAAAATGAATTTGCCCCTCAGGGGGAGCGACCCTTGCCTAAGGGGCCACTCCCCACATGTAGAAAATTAAAACAATAACTATCCGTGGTGTCTAGTGGCTTCTGCCCCTCCTGGAGGCAGATTGGTCCAATTAATATAGGTCGAACTGCCCCCATGGGGGGGCAGAAAATGGCTAATAAAAAAATTGCCCCTTGGGAGCGACCCTTGCCTAAGGGGTCTCTCCCCTTATAAATGTAAACAAAAAAAAATCCCTGCTGTCTAGTGGCTTCTGCCCCCCTGTGGACAGATCGGCCTAATTAATATAGCTCAATCCTCCCCTGGGGGGGGGGAGAAAAGATCTAATTAAAAAAATGGCTCCTGGGGAGGAACCCTTACCTAAGTGGTCGCTCCCCTGATAAATGTAAACCAAAAAAAATCCTGGTGTCTAGTGGCTTCCCCCCCTGGGGGCAGAACAGCCTAATTGATATAGGCTGATCTGCCACCAGAGGGGACAGAAAAGGCCTTATATGCCAGTACCAAACAAAACAAAAATCCCTGGTGTCTAGTAGCATTCCCACAGCCCTTATCGCATAAGAATTCTCAGAGAGACATGAAAAGGAAAGGAAATGACTTTCCTTTACTTTTCATGCCTCCCTTACCTCCCTGCCCCTGTACAGAGGAGAGACTAATATGTTTCTCCTCAGTCGCGATGGGAGACAACCTGTGATGAGGTAGCGCTGATGTCATCAGATGTCACTGGGAGGGTCGGGGGGGATGGAAGGTGAGGCGATTCCCCTTCCATCCCTGCCCTTGGGGGTTGGGTGGGAGGCCCATGCAGACATAGCGGTTACGTCCTGAACACCCAAGCGGTGCTACCCAGGATGTAACCGTTACATCCACAGCACCCAACGGGTTACGGAGAATGAGCCACCAGTTGTCAGAACATTGAAAATAGTCAGGAAAATGGTAGATAGAACAAGTAAAAATTCCTTCCCACTGCTGAGAGATCTGGCCAGGCTGAGATGGGTATAACATTTAAGTCAAGCATTTACAGATGAAGAATGGGATAGGGTCAGGTAATTCTCAAGGAATACTGGGCTCAAATATATCCAGTTGAACTACCTGGACCAAGCATCCCTGACTCACAAATGTTACACCGCATACATCCTGTAGTCCAAGACTTATGTCTGGTATACAGAAAGAAAAATGCCTCAGTACATCATATGGTATGATTATGGACAATTAACCGATCACAGAGCAAAGGTTACCTCTACATTAACTAAATTAGTTGGAAAATTCAACATCCTCGCTGCCTGATAGGTATCTTGAGGTTCAAAAGAGTCACAACTGAGTACTAATTTAGTTTACTATTAGCAAAACACAAAGCAATTGGTGATACACAACACCCTCTACAATATCTGGCTGGAAGATTGAAACAGTTGGTCAAGGCAGACATGAGCACCATTCGAATTATAGGCAGAAAACACAGTCCACAGATATAGCACAGGCACGGGAAGCACTATTTTTACAGGTTCCAAAAGACAACCATCAACCACCATACCTCAGGAGAATGAAGACTAAGGGCCTGTTTTATGAAAAGTTAGCGCCGCCTTTGTGTCATTCCCTGCTGCAAAAGTGGCACGAACTTACAAAATATAATTATATTTTGTAAGTTTGCACCGCTTTTGCATAAAAAAATTACGCGAACTTTTCATAAATTAGGCCCTAAGGCCCTCTCAGGACCGCCATGTTGGCCCGACGGCCCGGCGGTGAAGACTGCCAAAATGTGACCATGGTGGTGTTCCCAACAGTACACAGCCAAACTATCGCCAATGTGGATAGGCCGCCGCGGACGGTGGTAGGCACCTTCAGACCCGTGGGGAGCATGTTTCCGCCAGACACATTACAAGGCTGCACACCATCAGCCTTCTTGCCGCGGTTGCACTGCCACTAAAATCCTGGCGGAAACCAACTCTATGAAAGGAAACTCTGACCTTCAGGAGCACGTACCGGCCCGGACCCGCCCTGGAGTTTGAACTCGAAGCCCTCCCACTGCTCCTGCTCGCACAATGACTCCGGAAACAGCAACAAGACAACAACCATAAGTACACACACATCTAACACACACCGGAGGCAAAGGTTTCAGTACACACGCACACACAACACACACATCGGGGGCGGCTTGGGACAGACACACACACGTAACCACAAACCCATATGAACACATACACACACCTACATACATATCCACATACACATACTACACACTCACACACCCAAACTACACACACCTCAGCAAACACACACGTGCCATACACACACACACACACATACACCAACCCGCACACACACAGCCCCGCTAATGTCTAACACAATCATACACAACAACAATCAATCAATCAGGGCATTTGTAAAGTGCACTAGTCACCCGTGAAGTTCTCAAGGCGCTGATGGGAGGGGGGTCTTCTACTGCTTGAACAGCCATGTGTTCAGGTGTCTCCGGAAGGTAAGTAGGTCCCGTGTCTGTCGCAGGTGGGTGGTAAGAGTGTTCCACTGACTCACACAGCGACATCACAACCGCAACTACACACACGCTTCACCAAGCACTCCCACTGCACACCTCCACATGACAACACATACATACAACAACACATAACAACACCACAATACCAATCAACTCTATCACACTGCCATACAACAAACCATTTGTCACACTATGCCCACACCACACACAACGCACAACGCATAGGACATAGCCAACACAAGGGCACACAACACCACCATTACTCATGCCATCACAAACTGTACACAATTTGGCTACACACATGCATGTACCAAACACAAACATATAGTACACAAAAAACACAGCCATGACAGTGGGTCCAATGGCAGGGCCACACATACACATGCTGTCCAGGCACAACAGCTAGCACAACCAACACACACACACACACACAAACCAAAGCCCACAAACATTAGACAGCCTTGTAAAACGAAAGGCAGGACAAGTATGTTACCATCGATACCAACAGCATGTTAGGCCAGATGTATTAAAATATTAAAATATATAAAAATAACTATATGATAATAGAAGGCCATTGGCCAGTCCATAGTCTTATGTGCCCAAGGCACAAATAGCACCTCACTGTGCCCCAACTTGACTCTGGACTGCAAAATGACCTCCACAGGGTAGGGGCACCAAGGGGGCAGGCAGGCACCTCAGGGATTAAGGGTGGAATGGGGGTTTGGGCTTGGGCTTGGGAGAGGGGTCCTTGGGCCTGGGCTTGGGAGGGGGTTCCTTGGGCCTGGGATTGGGAGGGGGTTCCTTGGACCTGGGATTGGGAGGGGCAGACCTCTTGGCTGGGGGAGGGGCATGGGAACTAGCAGGGTGGCAGGGGAGGACTTGGAGGTGGAAGGGCTGGACTTGGGCAGGGACACAGAGTGCTTGGGGGTCTCACGGGGGAAAGGGGTAGGGAACAGGGACAACTCCATGAGGAAATGCTTCTTTGACACACGGGGGTGGTCAGGGCAAAAGAGCTTGGGAGTGGAAGTAGAGGGAGTGGTTGTCAGAATTTTAGGTGTGGATGTTTTGGGTGCAGGTGTGTTCGTGGAATGCTTGTGGGTGCTGGGTGTCTATTGGGTGAGTGAGTGTGAGTGTGTATGTGTCTTGGGAGGAGGGGGGTGGAGGTGCTGGGAGATGCCATGGTGGATTGGTGACTGTCTCTTGGGGTGGTGAATGCAGGTATGGTGGATATGCTTCATGTAGGTATGTCTCTGGTCATGGTTTCTGCGGATGTGGTGACTCGGTTGGATGTCTGTGGTCTCCTATTGTCCTGAGTGTGGGTAAGATGGGACTGGTGGCTGGATCCGTGCATGATGGTGTGGTGGCTGCAGGTGTGTCTGGTGTAGTGTCTTTGAGGGAGGGAGTGGCGGGGAAGTCAGTGCAGAGAGTAGATCTTAGTGTGTCTGCAGGTGAGTGTTGCGTGTATGCCTGTGGTGGGTCTTGTGGTGCTTGTGTTTGTCTGAGCTATCCTGCTCTGTTGAGGTGGATGCATGCCTGTGTGTACTTGTGCATTGGATGGGTATGGGGAGAGGGGTCTGGGACTGGGAAGAGGTAGATGGAGAGGGGCAGGAGACAAAGGGACACTGGCTGCCGACGGAGTGGAGGCCAGAGCCTGAAAGGATCTCTGTAGGCCAGCCATGGCACAGTGAATGCCCTCCAGGAACACACTGCTCTGTTGGACTTGAGCTGCAGGTCCCTGGATAGCATTTGCGATGGTCGAATGACTGTAGGAAAGTACCTTCTTCCTTGGCATGTTAGCCCCATTTTTACCTGTATGTCTGTATGTTTTTGCCTGTCTCACTGGGAGCCTGCTGGTCAGGACCCCAGTGCTCATAGTTTATGGCCTAATGTGTGTGTCTGTATAGTGCTTGACTGTGTCACTGAGGCTCTGCTAATCAGATCCTCAGTGCTCATGGTCTCTCTGCTTTTAAATTTGTCACTATAGGCTAGTGAATTCATTTACCAATTTCAATTGGCACACTGGACACCCTTATAAGTTCCTAGTATATGGTACCTATGTACCCAGGGCATTGGGGTTCCAGGAGATCCATATGGGCTGCAGCATTCCTTTTGCCACCCAGAGGAGGCTCAGACAAACTGTTGCACAGGCCTGGCATTGTAGCCTGCGTGAAATAACGCACATGTTATTTCACAGCCATTTTCACTGCACTTAAATAACTTATAAGTCACCTGTATGTCTAACCTTCACCTGCTGAAGGTTAGGTGCAAAGTTACTAAGTGTGAGAGCACCCTTGCACAAGCAAAGGTGCCCCCACATAGTTCAGAGCCATTTCCCGGTACTTTGTGAGTGCGGGGACACCATTACACACGTGCACTACATATAGGTCAATGCCTATATGCAGCTTCACAATGGTAACTCCGAATATGGCCATGTAACATGTCTAAGATCATGGAATTGTCCCCCATTTCAAATCTGGTATTGGGGAGCCAATTCCCTGCATCCTGGGGGCTTCACTGTGGAGCCCCAGTACTGCCAAACCAGCTCTCTGAGGCTTGCACTACAGCTACAGCTGCTGCCACCTCACACACAGGGTTCTGCCCTTCTGGGGTCTGAGCAGCCCAGTCTCAGGAAGGCAGAACAAAGCATTTCCTCTGAGAGCAGGGTGTTACACCCTCTCCCTTTGGAAATAGGTGTTACAGGCTGGGGAGGAGTAGCCTCCCTCAGCCTTTGGAAATGCTTTGCACAGATGGTGCCGTCCTTGCATAAGCCAGTCTACACTGGTTCAGGGACCCCTTGTCCCCTGCTCTGGTTGCTAAACTGGACAAAGGAAAGGGGAGTGGCCACTCCCCTGTCCATCACCACCCTAGGGGTAGTGCCCAGAGCTCCTCCAGTGTGTCCCAGACTTCAGCCATCTTGCTTTGCAAGGTGTGGGGGAACTCCGGAGGGCTCTGAGTGGCCAGTGCCAGTAGGTGATGTCACAGACCCCTCCTGATAGGTCCATACCTGATACGTTAGCTAATCCCCTTCTCAAGGCTATTTAGGGTCTCTCCTGTGGGTTCTCTTCAGATTCTGCTTGCAAGTTTCCTTCAGGAATCCTCTGCAAATACTTCATTATCCTCTGACCTCGAATCAACCGCAGCCTGCTCCAGGAACCGCTGTAACAGCTACAAAGCATCCACAAGGGATACTTTTCCTTTGCAACTTCAGCTCCAGTCAGCAACTGCAACAGTTTCCATGGTGTGCACACTCTGAGGACTCCCTGTCTTCACACTGCACCTGAAGCAATCTCCTGTGGGGTGACGGAGTCACTCCCCTGCTCCAGCAGGCACCTTCTAAGATGACGACTGGTACTCTTGGACTCCTCGCACAGCGACGAGCGTGCTGCTAAGGTCACAGAGGTTGGACCCCATCGACATAGACTTTCCTGCGGTCCTGCTGACCCAATTTGGAGGAGGTAAGACCTTGTCTTCCCTGAGAGCGACAATACCCCTGTGTACTATGTCTTCTTCACGTCCTGAGGCCTATGTGCACTATTTGCAAAATTCCTTCGTGCAAAGCCTGGCCCAGGTCCCCAGTACTCCATCCTGTGACGCTCAACTCGCTGAGTTGTTCTCCAGCGGCGTGAGACCTTCCTTTGTTGTGCTGCACCAACCTCGTTTTGCAACTCCTTTGTCCCCGTGTCTGGGGACTCCCGTGGGTGCTGTCTGGCATCCTGAGAGCTCTCTAAAGTGCTGAGAGCCCCTCTACCTCCTCACACAAAGTTGAGGCCTCCAGGTTCCTCCTGGGTCCAGCCAGCGCCATTTTAATGCAAAATGCACTTTTTGTTGTAACCAAGGCTTGTTGGTGACTTCCAACACGAAATCACATCTGCATCCATTTTCACATCGTGGGATATCTTTTGCATCATGGAGGAACCCGCTGGCATCTTCTTAGGGTGCATTTCTGTAGTCTTCGACTAACCGGGGTCTCTTCATTTGCACCCTCTTCTGGGTTGACAGGGGCTCCTGCCCTTCCTGGAACTTTTTTTTACTTCTGGACTTGGTCCCCTTCTTTTGCAGGTCTTCAGGTCCAGGAATCCAGCAGTTGCTGTTTGAAGACTTGGTTGATTACTGCAAAATCCCAATCACGAGGTGTAGTGTGTCCTAAGGAAACTTGCAGTACTTTACTCCTGCTTTTCTGGGCTCTGGGATGGGGTAATTTACTTACCTTTACTGTATTCTTACTCTCCCAGCGATTCTGCACACACTACACTTGTCTAGGGGGGAATTCGTGGTTCGCATTTCACTTTCTTAGTATATGGTTTGTGTTGCCCCAGACCTATTCTTTCCCATTGCAATGTATAGCATTTCCAATTGTTTACATTGTTCTATGACTATATACTTGTCTAATTTTGGTGTGTAGTGTATATATTGTGTATAATGCTTACCTCCAGAAGGAGTATTGTCTCTAAGGTATTCTTGGTACTGTGTCACCCAGATAAATACCTTTATTGTTGGTAACACTGAGTATTGTCTTTACTTGTGTATAAGTACTGTGTAACTATAAGTGGTATTGCATGAGCTTTGCATGTCTCCTAGTTCAGCCTAAGCTGCTCTTCTATAGCTACCTCTATCAGCCTAAGCTGCTAGAACACTACTACATTTCACTAATAAGGGATAACTGGACCTGTATAAGGTGTAAGTACCTAAGGTACCCACTACAAACCAGGCCAGCCTCCTACACTGACCCACAGAGATGGACCTCATGAGGTTAATAGCCTCCTCACTGAGGGAAGCAGGGCTGATGGGGGCAAGGGCAGAGGTGCCCATGGTGAGGAAGAGGCCCACCCTCCTGGGTGAACAGGCACATGCAACTGGGTGGGGAGCTACAGGGCGGTCAGTGGTAGTAAAAGGGTTGGTGGACAAAGATGGAGCTGGGGTGGTCCCAGATGGGTCCACCACCACCAGAGAGTGTCCACTGGAGGAGGATTCTGAGGATGAGGTGTTCAATAAGTTCTCCCCCGTGGCACTCCCCTCCATCCCACTAGGTCCCTCGATGTTGCTGGTGCTAGCTTCCTGGGTCCCGTGGGCTGCAGCTTCCCCACTCGCCTGTGCCCCTTCTCCTTCACAAGACGATGCCGGTGCACACAATGAGAGAGAGGGATAGGGGGCACAATGGATAACATATACCTCCCATTGACATAGCTACACATGCACATCTGACCCAATACATATCATGGCTAGGACACTGCATTTGCCAATACACATTACCTACATCATGCCATGTCATGTCACTTCTACCCACACGTCTTCCAACCCTCACACCTACAGCTATACCTAAGTGGGACTGCACTTCTAGTCTCCTCCCCATGATGCCAACCTAACCCTTTTAGCTTGTATTGCATGCCATGGATTCAGTAGCAATAGTATTCTTGTATACACATCTTACCTCTCCATACCCCTTTTACCCATTGGATGTTCAGCTGACTAGACACAACACATTAGTCATCTACATTCACAACACCTGATTAGTCCTTGTCCTCTCTAACATGTGCACTACAATTCTACTCACAGACCACACAGCACCTACCTGTCATTTTACATGTCTGCCCACTCAGTATACTAATGCAATCATGGAGGACAACCCAGATTTGTCAGACACCTAAACAGTTCAAATCTGATGTGTACTATATGAATCTGTGGTATAGCCATGTGAGTTGTCAGACCCTATCACAGAGCCAGGGCAGGTTATACACAGCACTTATATCACTTCCCAGCATACTGCTTAGTGCATCTACAGTGAGCTATGCACCACATGCAATACATCTTAACACATCCACTGAGTGCTGTAGCACAACAGATGTACCTCTGCAACACACATCATGGACCACTTCCAAGGCCACCACACATGCAGGTACACCAGTTGGACTATGCACCATGACAACTCCACCCTCACACACCATTCCACAAATGGCAACCTAATCTGCCTCTACCTAATAGGCAAGGCAAGCTGCAATAGTCACAGGCCATCAGGTGTGCACCCAACTATCCATGTCGACATGATGTAGGCAGTCAGGCAGCAATGCAGCCTAGGACTTGTTAGGACTTTGTCCTACCTGCCATGTACACACCATGGTGACAAATAAGGGATCTCCCAGTGCACTTACCACCTCCAGTACCAACCCATAGGTTGGAAAGCCACATCCCCACAAGTATAGACCCCATAAATGCATGATCTGTGCCATCAGACCTCATCAATTCCACATGTTACAGTAACCTAGGTTGGCTACCTACACATACCCTACAGTCAGCAGATCACCTATATATTTGCATAGTCTGCTATCAGGCCAATACTCATGTCCCATGAAGGCCAGTTCTGTGGTGTTACTATATTGGCAGTCCCACAATTTGTCAATACCATTACCAGTACATGCTCAATATGGTCCCAGTGATATCAGGAGAGTGACACAGTCGCATATACAGGAGAGGCTAAACAGATGAGAGTTGACTGACAGCTCAATGCCACTAATGAAGTTGTCTGGAACTGCTCATACACAATGCCTAGGATGATACAAACACTCACATCCATTTTATGGCCAGGATGGACTCACAAACTTGCCTTTGACATTAGTGCAACCCCACATTACAGACATGGAGAGGTATGGAAACAGGAGATGTACATCCACTGACTGTAAAGCATAGAGACACATTTATACTCGTCCAGGGTGCGTAGTGCCCATTTACAAATCTTGATACACATGTAGCATTAACTTCAATGTCCCTTTGCCTACAGTGAGGCACCCAATCCCATTTAAGGTCAGGATGCAGTCAGTACACCCCCTCTTGTGGCTGCTGTGCTGCCCTCAAATGCCCATCCACATTAGGGTAGGCCACCGCCAATATGCGGACCATTAGGGGGGGTCAGGGTCCGACAGGCACTGCTCCCTCATTGGGAGGACATTCCCAGCTGGACCTCTGCGGTCTTCCGAGCCCAGCGTTTCATGTCCTCCCACTGCTTTCGACAATGGGTGCTCTGCCATGCATGGACCCTCAGGGTCCGCACTTGCTTGGCGATGGCACACCAGATCCCCTTCTTCTGATGGGCATTGACCTGCATGGTTGACACAGACAGAAGGAGAAAGCTGTGTAGACTGGCACCATACCAACAGCAGTAGACTCTTAACAGCAGACCCACCAAATGCCCACACATACCTATCCTCATGGCTCACATGCCTAAACACCATGCCCCCTGCATGCATGTACGCCCTGACCAGAACACGTACGCCATTCACCCTCAAGCACACCCCTATCACACATGACTATGGCATTGGGCTCACCTGTTCCTCTGGTGCCCCATACAGCTGTCCATACAAGGGTAGGACCCATTCCACCAGCTTCTCCAGCTCTTCTTGGGTGAAGGCTGGGGCTTTATCACCTGAAGGACATGGCATGATGGCTCCCAGAGACAGTACACAGCAGCTCAGCTTGTGGAGGTCTTGCTTGCAAGAGTGTCAGGAGTCAAGTGAGCAAGGCTGCAGAAAATGGCAGTGACAGCCATCGCGTACAGGACCGTCATCGCCGGCGGTGATCGCCATTGGTTCCAGTCCCCATAGGCAGCAATGTTACCCAGTGAGAAGTTGCACAGCGGTTGTGACTGCCTACCACCATGAGAACATGCGCTGGGGAACTTAGGTCACTTCATCTTTCCAGTGCTGCAGGACAGGCGGGTGCCATTTTAATGCTCATATCATGCCTTGATGCATGAAAGTAAGTGCGCAATACACTTTTCTCACATGATTACAGAGTAGGCCTGTGTTGCGGCATTATGGTTTGGCTTATACATGTGTCATGCTTGACAAAGTGGCCTAATATTGCTGGTTGTCATATGACATGATTGTACAGATACATGTCAGCTCAGAGGCGGTGTAACCATATAGGCAGTTAGCATGACTACATACATGCAGGACAGCTCAGAGTGCCACATATGGGACCCGGCACATGTGATGTATGTCAGAAACTATTGATCAGGGGCAGCAATGTGCAGCAAGCATGGAGTCCATGGAGCTTCTGCATGACCAATATAGTACGTGTCAGCAGTGTGCGGCGTGTCTACGGTGTTAGGTGTGTGCGATAATGATATGTTCTGCTAACGTGTGGAGTGCATATCACATTGTACATTCTCCTCTCTATCCTAGATAGCCTGTCATGAGAATATCGAGACATGCACCAGTGTACCATCCACTAGTGGACCTTGCAGCCTTGGAGGAGAGGAACATCATTCAGACCTATCATCTAAACCATCAGACCATCATGGGTCTGTGTACCCAGTTGGAGCCAGATCTATTGTCTGCCATATGTAACCCACATGATGGCACGACCATAGAGAGAGCGGGCGTGGCTCATTCATATATATGCATTTGGACATGTGTCTCGGTTATGGTACCTGCCATCACATTATTCCCTGTGGCTCTACTTGTATTGTAGCAGGTCTTACCTCAGTGCACAAAGGTGACTTTGGCTATCCTAACCTTCCCTGGCTGTTGACACCAGTGAGATACCCTGCCACTGAAGGGGAACTCCGTTTCAATGAGGCCCACGGCAGGACAAGACGTGTAATTGAAAGAGCATTTGGCCTCCTGAAGGCCAGATTCAGGTGCCTGCACGTCTCTGGAGATGCCCTTCTCTACACTTCCCAAAAGGCATGCCAGATCACAGTTGCCTGCTGCATGCTCCACAATCTGGCCCTGAGACGTCAGATACCCTTACTAACTGATGAGGAGGAGGCAGCTGGACCAGTGGCTGATGATGCAGACAGAGAAAGTGATGAGGAGGCAGATAAGGAAGGTGCAGCTGACTCTAGGGCTGATCTCATCAATCAGTACTTCCAGTAATATTCCAGTATGCTGTGTGTGTATTTGTATGTGTACCATTTCAACATAGTTTGCTGCCAATGGTCCTCCTGATTTGGATTATCAGTGGTGGTGTATTCCTATCCCTATGTGTGTGTTGTGGGAAGTGACTGAATGCATGTAAGGTGCTGACTGAAAATGTATCATCTCTACCATGTGTACGCCCTGCAGGTTGCATGATTCCCATCTCCTATAGGCAGGCCTGCTATGTGTCCAGCATTCTCCTGTTCACATGTCATTCCAGAGAGTGACTGTGTACTCTTAATCTTTGTCTCTCCTACCTATTGATTGTGCCATTCATGTTCATTAGCCTTTGGTTACTGTTCACAGAGTTGAGTTTATCCCATGACAGATGCCAGCTAAAGTGTATTGTGATGTGTTACCTGAGACTGGTGATGTAGAAGTGATATCTTTTGTGCCCAGGTGAGATGACTAGCTATACTGGGCACAACAACTTTGAACAGAATAAATGCTTTGTGTGATACCATGCCTACTATCCTGATGGTAGTGTCTGTCATGGTCTTTTTGCAGGTTGGATAAGTGGCAATACTCTGGTGTTTGGATGTACTAGTGACTTCCTCACATGTACCCTGGACATATCTGTTGTATTGTGTCTCGTGCAGAGGATGCCTCCATCTGCAGTCCATTACACTAGCTGTTAGATTAGGGGGCCATAACCACATACATTTTTGTAGACCAAACATTTGTATCTGTACAAATAAAAACACAAATGTAGTAGCTGTGATCAGTAGTGTTTATTGTGTGTACAGTGGCACACAGGTGATGAGTGGGGTCATGGTAGATGAATCCTTGAAGTGGGTGGCACAGCTGTTGGTAGCACAGGTCCAGTGTCCATGGACCATTAGGAAATGGAGTAATGTCAATGAACAGTCAACAGTGTGTCTCAGTGGCACACAAGGGAAAGTAATCAGGAGAGGGTCACTTTCTGGCAGTGGGTTTGGTCTTGGCATCTGCTCCAGCCGGATGTCTGGATTGACTTCCACATTTGCAGGGGGTTCCTCAGCTACAGAGCGAGGGGTGCCGGAGGCCTGTGGTGTGGTTCCCCTGGCAGGGCCTCCATTCCACTAGCAGCTGCAGATATTGAAGGCTCTGATGTGATGTGGCTAGTGGAAGGGGCCTGCTGGTGGATGGAGGAAGCACACAGGATGGTGGTAAGGTCCCTGAGCACCCCTGCGATGTAGGCTATGGTGACATTGTGGGCCTGCCACTGCTGTATGACCTCCTGGTGGTATTCCCTCTGTAGCCTCGGTTTTTTCCCCAACATGGTTATGATCTGGCCCATCCTGTCCTGGGATTGTTGATATGTACCCAGGACTTGGGAGATGGCTTCCTGGTCAGGTGACGCCCTTAGCTGCCCCATCCTCTGGCCCACAGGTCCCCTCTCAGGTCCCCGCACCCCATGTGCCTGTGCCCCCGGCACGGTGTGCCCACCACCAGTGTCAGCAGGACCTTCATTGTCTTGGGTATGAGGGGGTGACTCAGGTCCCTGTAGTGTGGGGCACACAATTGATTGAACAGTCCTTGGGGCACAGCCTTGGGGATGAAAGGTTGGCTGAGATGGTGGTGACACCAGGTTGTGGGTGTTGATGTGGGTAGGGTGAGGCAGGGATTGGTTGACTGACTATAGGTCCCAGATGGGCCAGGTAGGTCATCACTGTCCAGACATCCAGCAGTGTTATACTCACTTGGGAGTTTATCCTGAGGAGGGCTGGCTATCTCTGGTATCCTATCTGTGGTGGCAGTGGCAGGGGTACTTGTGGATGGAATCAGAGAGGGTTAAATGGTGGAGGTGTGATTGGTTGTCTGTTTGTCTGATGCCTACAGTGACTTCACTTGATTCCCAGTAGTGGCAATGACAGGTGCAGCTGTGCAACACAGTTTGTGGATTGGTGGATTATGAAATATGTACCATGCACCATAGGGGTTGCTGTATATCAGGCTAGGTAACTCTAGCTCGGTGGGTGGGTTCTGTTCCAGTGTGATGGCCTGTTAGCAGGTGGCCCTAAAGACTTGCTAGATGTGAGTGGGAATGGCTGTACATTGCAGCATGTTGTCCAGGTGGGAGGAGGGTATGTGTGTATGCAAGGTAGCTCATCCTGTCTGTCCATGTTGTGCATGGAGTGTACCTTCTTAGTTTCATGCCCATGGTCAGTCTATTTCAGGGTTGTTGATCTGGATAAGTGGCCCTTAGGTTTGCTGACAGTGTGTCTGTGTTTGGCGTTGTTTGGCACTGTGTTGTGCCATTGCATTGCTGTCATTGCCATGTAGTGGTACTCAGTCAAAGCATCCAGTTGTTGTAGTTAGTGCAATAGTCATATAAGCAAGTGATGTGATGTAAAGTGGACATTGCAGGTTTTGATGTAGATGGGCTTCTGCATTGTGGACGTCGTAGTGATAGTAATTGGCTGTGCTATCCGTGCACTTGGCAGGGAGTGTGGGGTCATTTGGGCAGGGTGGTGATATGGCATGCAGGAGAAGGGCATTAGGTGATTAGGAGGGAGGTGTAGTGGGAGATGGGTTGTATTGGGGAAGCATGCTGGACAGGTGGAATTAGTGCCAGGGGAGTGGTAGTTACTCAGCAGAGTCCAGTCCTCCGGGTATTCCAGTCAGGCCCCCAGGATGCAGGCGGTCCAAGACCTTCTCCTCCCACGATGTGATCTCAGGGGGAGGAGATGGGGGCACACCACCAGTCTTCTTCATGGCTATCTGATGTTGTGAAGCCATGGAACGCACCTTCCCGCGCACAGTCATTCCACCTCTTCCTGATGTCCTCCCTTGTACGTAGATGGTTGCCCACTGAGTTGACCCTGTCGGCTATTCTCTGCCATAACTTCATTTTCCTGGCTATGGAGATTTACTGTACCTGTGCTCCTAAGAGTTGTGGCTCTACCCTGATGATTTCATTGACCAATGACCCTCAACTGATCATCACTGAAGCATGGGAGATTTTGACGTGACATAGTGGTTGTGCTGTGGTGGGGGTGGGTGTTGTGTGTGTATGGTGCAGTGGTGGGTGCTTGGTGAGGTGGGGGGTTTGGTTGTGTGTGCTGGTAGGTTGTGGTGTTTGTGCGTGGTTGTGATGTGTGTATAGTGTTCTTCGTGCAGTTGTGTGGTGTGTGGTGAGTGTAAAGTGTAAATGTGCCTACTGTGCATGAGTGCTAAGTAATGACATTGTGGCTTCTCCGTGTATGTGGTGGTCATTTTTGTCACAAAGGATTGTGGGTTGTGTGTGGGTGTTTTGCATAGTGCAGTGAGTAGGTGTGCCTGGTGTGTGTATGTGTGTTAGGTGTGGGGTATTTGAACTGTCCAATGTGGTGTTGTGTTCTGACAGCAGTGAGTTCTGTCCGTGGTAGTTCAGACCGCCAATGGTTTTTTGCCATGGAAGAACCGCTATGGTGATTTGCGGGTCATAATCTGGTGGGTGGAAGGTTGTCAGTGTGGTGGCGCTGGTGGTGGAACCGCCTTCCTAAGTCCTGGCAGTGTTGGATGTGTGGCTGTTTTTGGGCATTCTTCATAGTGTGGCTCTTAATACGGTGGTCCGGTTACCCCCAACATGGCAGTCTTTTTGCGGCCACCACTGCCTGGTCTTGCCATTAGACCGCCAAAGTTGTAATGAGGCCATCATTTTTGGGCTAACCTACTAAGATAACATAAGACAAACAAGAAAATAAATATATGTGAATAGATTCTGAAAATAGAAGTAAATGAAGGGAAGAAATAGGAAAGGACATAGGAATGGATTTTTTTAATCTTTCACATGCTTTATTGTCACTTCCCTTACACTCTTGCATACATTTGAATTACACAATCACTTTACTGTCTCAGTTAGAACTGTTGAAGCACCCTACTATCTTTGTTAATCATAACATGTTTTGGAATCTTGTGAATATGCAATCTACATGCATGAACTCAGTACATTTTTATTAGGGTTTTTATTGCTATTAGTACAACATTAAAAAACCTGCTGTCTCCTGGTATCACAAGCTGAAAACAGCATTACATAGGCTGTGAGTCCAATCACTGTTTTTCTCATTTACCTCCCTGATGCTCCACCTTATATCTGCCCCAGCAGTCTTATAGTGTTTTCCATCACCACTTTTGCTCTGGTTGGAACTTCAGAGTCTCGGCTTAACCACTGTGAGAATGTTCAGAAACCAGATAAGTCTTAAGAGGGCCCCATATATCCTTCTGGCGGGATTCAGTAGGTAGTATTTCACCATTAAAAAATGGTTTGTTCATTACAATATATTAAAATATTCTACCAATACTTGTACTTGAGGGGTCACACACTGCCCCAACAGCACGCTATCAGCCTCTTCACCTACAGCAGTCCTTAATCAGAGTATTTCCTGTGCACAGCATCTATCTCCCACACCCATCCCTCAACAGCCACCCTTGAATTGTGATGGATTTCATGATCAATAATCTCAGATAGCACAATTAGAAACTCTCAACAGTAACTGCGCCCACAGGAGCAGGACCAGTCAAGGCGGAAAAAAATGGCTTCCTGCTGCCCACACCTAGCACCGTCGGAGTTCAGGCGCAGGCCAAATGTTAATTTAAATAAGGCACACATCCAACAAAAAGTCCATTGGAAATCAATGTTCGTGGCTTTAGTCTTCAAATTCAGAAACAAACATTCATGTCTTTGTTCTTCAATTCTTCAATAATTTCCAGCTGTTACTTATCGATTATCACCAAAACTCGCCGGATACCAAAACGTGTTTCGTCAGGGGTACGCCTGACGAAACACGTGTTGGCATCCGTCGAGTTTTGGATATTTGTGGCTTTATTCTTCAATTCAGAAACAAACATTCATGTCTTTGTTCTTCAATTCTTCAATTTCCAGCTGTTACTTATCGATTATCACCAAAACTCGCCGGATGCCAACACGTGTTTCGTCAGGGGTACGCCACGAACATTGATTTCCAATGGACTTTTTGTTGGATGTGTGCCTTATATAAATTAATATTGTTATCAGTGATTTTATCACTGAGTGTAAGGAGTTAAGGGTGATCTTCTTTTAAGTGTACCATCAGTATTAACTGGACAATAGACAAGCAGCGCCATAGACTCCCTTTGGTCACCCATCATTATCGCAGGCCAAATGTAACTAGTGTCAGTAACATGTATATGATTGTTGTAGCCTTTTGTAATGGATGAAGCGTAGTCTGATACTTAGGCCCAGATTTATACTCTGTTTGAGCCGTATTTGTGTCATTTTTTTTTACACAAATTCGGAGCAAACCTAACTCCAAATTAATACTTTGGCGTTAGACCCGCCTAACACTAAAGTTTTGGAGTTAAAGTCATTTTTTGCTTGCGGGAAACTACATGGCATCAATGAGATGCAAGGTAGGCATTTCTGTTAAAAAAATGACGATATGGCTTTAGCGCCATATTTATCCCCCCATGCTAAAATCAAGCACGGGGAGGAAAGGGGCCTTAAATAATGGCTCTAAGCTTGCTTAGTGCCATTATTTAACACCTGGGTCAGGGGAGGCGTTAGGGGACCTGTGGGCCTATTTCCACGGTCAGAGACCATGGAATGGGCCCACAGGTGCCCTTCTCTAGCCCCAAGGACACCCCCCCACACACCAGAGGGACACCAGAGGATGGGGGGACTCAATCCTAGGTAAGTAAGGTAAGTACAGGTGTGTATTTTCAATTTTATTTTAAAGTGCCATGGTGGGGGAAACCTGGACCCTCCTACATGGCACTGGGCCCAATGGCCATGCCCAGGGGACATATGTCCCCTGGGCATGGCCATTGGGAGGTGGGCATGACTCCTGTCTTTGTTAAGATAGGAGTCATGTCCATGGGGGTTGTACATCAAACAATGACGCTAGTCTGGTTAGAGGCCTAAAACCAGACTAGCGTCATCCTTTGACGCACAACCTCCTGTTCCTCCTACACCTTCCCTACACAGCTAGCATCCTTTTTCATGACGCTAGCCGGGCCTCACTGCTGGCTTCCGTCATTCCTTAAATATGACGCCTGGCCGGCATCTTGGAATGGCGCTAGCCGGCAGTATACTTCTTCATGCAAAACTGTGTTAGCACAGTATTGCTTGAAAAAGTAAAAATCTGGGCCTTAATGCCACCAAACCTGTTTGCGTCCAGCAGAAGTTCCCCATTGCCTCACAGATTGTGAGCCTCATCTCTTTCTCTCATTGGGAACGTGTATCCCTCCCGGTGTCTGGAATCTCCTCCAGCACCACATAGTAGAGGGTTGATACAGTCCATGTTTTGGGACATAGATGTTAGCAGCCTTTCCAATGCAGTACAGGACACCAGTTCCATGGGAAATTCCGATGTAAGCTCTCTCAGTGCACTCCTAAAGCTATAGTATAAAAAAGTGCCTAATGGTGTGCAAGGTTCCCATGTGGTATATGAGAAGAAGAAAAGGCTATTCTCATACAGTGCCCCAGTGCATTATGCCCTTCTGTGTCAATTGAGCCTGTGCTTTAAGCTCATATGTAGCTGGCATGTGGGAGTGGTTGGAGAGTGGTAGTGACAAAGCATATAGGCCCTCACTACAACCCTGGCGGTCGATGATAAAGCAGCAGTAATACTGCCAACAGACCGGTGGTAAAAAAAATTGAATTATGGCCGCGGCGTAAACTGCCCACACAGACAGCCACTTTAACACACTGACTGCCACGGTGGTAGCAAAAAGTACCGCAGCAGTAACTGCCAACAGCCAGGCGGAAGACAATGTACAGCCCACCCTATTACAACAAGCCAATCCACCAGCTTTTCCGGGGCGGTACCAATGCCATAAAAAGCACGGCGGAAACAGTATACAAAAGGGAAACAACTCACCTCTGGACACTCAAGGAAAAACTACGATGCCACGGAGCCCGAACTACAGGTGTTACCCATGCTGGCATACCTCCTCCTACACCAGGAACACGAACGTCGGGGAAGATGACCACGGTGAGTATCGCACCTAGCACACAAGGGAGGGTGGGAGGAAAAAGAGAGTGACACACACGTGCAACACGCAACACCCCCACCACCAACACCATGCACACAAACCCCATAAACCTCAGTAATAACGCAAGGACAAAAGGAAGTGAGTAAAGTTGGTGTAATAATATACATTTTGAGAAATACGTCCTCAAAGCACAAAACAGTATCTACAATATATACGAATGGAGGGACACTGCCCAGTCCAAAATGTCCATGGCTATCACATAGGCCAAGGCCCCACTTGACTCCTGTCTCAATACGGAGAGAACACTCCTGGGGCCTCAGGTCAAAAATACACAGGCACCTCAAGGGGAAGGGGGGCACCTCAGCCGGAAAATGGTACAACGCCACTGCTCCTGGAGTGAACTACATGCCCGCTGCGATGTCCTGGGGAGTGCAAAGCCACAGTCTCTCAAGTGGGTGGTTTGCCCACTGCTTGCTCCTGGGGAGTGCAAAGCCACAGTCTCTCAATTGGGTGGTTTGCCAACTGCTTGCTCCTGGGGAGTGCAAAGCCACAGTCTCTCAAGTGGGTGGTTTGCCCACTGCTTGCTCCTGGGGAGTGCAAAGCCACAGTCTCTCAAGAGGGTGGTTTGCTCACTGCTTGCTCCTGGGGACTGCAAATCCACAGTCTCTCAAGTGGGTGGTTTGCCCACTGTTTGGTCCTGGGGAGTGCAAGGTCACAGTCTCTCTAGTGGATGCCTTCTTCCACTAGTTCTGGAGGGGGCCTTGTGCCCAGTGAGCTTCATCCTGGCAAAGACGGGGTGAGTGGATGTCTTCTTCCACTGGTTCTGGAGGGGGCCTTGTGCCCAGTGTGCTTCTTCCTGGCAAGTGGTGAGTGGAGGCCTTCTTCCACTGGTTCTGGAGGGGGCCTTGTGCCCAGTGTGTTTCATCCTGGCAAGGAGGGGGTGAGTGGATGCCTTCTTCCACTGGTTCTGGAAGGGGCCTTGTGCCCTGTGATGCAGATCTTGGAGGGTGCAAGGTCACAGTCTCTCACCTGGGTGTCACACCTACAGTTTTTGCAGGGGCCAGGACACACTACAGCCCATGGAGGCACGAATACACACTGCCCGCCAGCGGTGACGGCTGCTCAGTAGTGGCAGTGGCGGGGCTGTGGCGGTGCTGCCTGTGGTGGGGGTGGCTCCAGCCCTTCCCACGCAGCCTCGGATGGCTGCCCACTGGGGCTGCTGCTGCTGGCAGTGGTGCTGGTGGCAGTGCAGGTGGCGGTGCTGGCAGCAGTGCTGGTGGCGGGACTGCCAGCGGTGGGTGAGGCTCCAGCCCTTCCCCTGCAGCCTCGGACGGCTGCCCACTGGGGCTGCTGCTGCTGGCAGTGGTGCTGGTGGCGGTGCAGGTGGAGGTGCTGGTGGCGGTGCTGCTTGTGGTGGGGAGAGGCTCCATCCCTTCCCCTGCAGCCTCAGACTGCTGCCCACTAGGGCTGCTGCTGCTGGCAGTGCTACTGGTGGCGGTGTTGGCGGCGGTGCTGCCTGTGGTGAAGGGAGGCTCCAGCCCTTCCCCCACAGCCTCGGATTGCTGCCCACTGGGGCTGCTGCTGCTGGCAGTGGTGCTGGTGGCTGTGCAGGTGGCGGTGCTGGCGGCAGTGCTGCCTGTGTTGGGGGGAGGCTCCAGCCCTTCCGCCACAGCCTCGGATGGCTGAAGTGCCATGGCTGGTGTTGTTTGCCCAGATGCTGCTCCAGTACTAGGCTTCATATCCATCCTGCCTGCGGCCTCTGTGCCTTTGGCATTGCCCTTGGCAGCTGGTGTTCCCTTCCTGCCCTTGGCAGTTGGTATTGCCTCCTTGCTACTGCCAGCTGGTGGTGTCTCCTTGCATTTGCCAGCTGGTGGTGCCTCCTTGATTCTGCCAGCTGGTGGTGCCTTCTTGTGTTTGCCAGCTGGTGGTGCCTCCTTGATTCTGCCAGCTGGTAGTACCTCCTTGCATTTTCCAGCTGGTGGTGCCTCCTTGCGTTTGCCAGCTGGTGCTCCCTTTTTGCCCTTGGCAGCTGGTGCAGGCACACTGGCTGTGTGGACGGGTGTCTTCACTGTGCCTCTCTCAACTGCAGTGGCTGCAGACAAGACAGTGGCCATGGACTGGGTGGCTTAGGTGGACGAGGATGTAGTGCATTCAGGTTTGAGTAGAGACGCTACTGGGAGGGAGGTGGATGACGAGGAGGAGGGGGGCACAGTGGAGGCAGTGGATGTTGGTGTGTCTGCATCTGGATGGTGCTTGTGTGAGTCCCTATGGGATGAAGTGTGGTGCTTGTGTTTGCCTGAGCCACTTCTGTGTGTTGATATGGGTGCATGCTGGTCTGAAAGTGTTCTCGGGATAGGCTGGGGTTGAGGGGAATGGGACTGGGTACAGGAAGTTGCAGGGGGGAGGCTAGAGACAGGGACAATGGCTGCCATAAGGGAGGAGGCCAGAGCCTGGAATGATCTCTGTTGGGCCGCCACACCAGAGTGAATGCACTCCAGGAATGCATTTGTTTGTTGCAAATGCCCTGCCAACCCCTGGATGGCATTCACAATGGCTGACTGCCCCTCACTGAGGGCAGCACCAATGCCAACATGGGAGGAGCAGATCTTGGCTATACTGCATCTTGAGGGCCTCGCAGGAGTAGCAGGAGGAATGGACTCTGGTAAGTCAAAGCTGTCACTACTTCATCCCCCACCCTACCTGCATGCTATCACACACCCTCGCCCTCACCCCCATCACTCCAACTCCTCACATATGTCCCACTATCACAAACCACACATCCCAACACCAAGCCCTGCATGCAACAACAAAGCATGGACACCCATCACCAATGCATGCCCACTGCACATACCCACACATACCCCTAAACAATTATCACACAAGGTCCTACACAAGAATGCAAGCACTGGGGTACAGGCTGACCCACCCGTTGCCTTTACACCCCTGCAGGACCCCTACCCAACGACACCAGACAGGAGGTTCCAGACATGTCCACTCCACCCACAGAAGAGGCCCACAGTGATGACAGCAGCTCTGTCCAACTGGATCTAGATGACCAGCCCAGCCCATCAGGGACCTCGGGACAGTCGGTTCCCCACACACTGGCACAAGCCACAACAGGGCCTCCTCCCTCTGGAAACACCAGCACAGCACCCACCCAGCGGCCCCATACCTCTGGCCCCAGGACACGTCAAGCAGCAGTGTGTCCACCACTACAGGGAACCCAGGCTAACCCACCACCCCAACAACACCAGGGACCTGGGGGCAGTGGCAGTGGGCACACGGTTCAGGGGACAGAGGCCCAGGAACACAGGGGAACTGGGAGGGCTGCTGTGCGACAGGGCGAGGACAGGCCCAGGGAACCCACTCTCCATGAGACCCTCTCCAACATCATGGGAGCCTATCACCATTCCCAGGAGACGATGGCAACGGTACTGGCCAAGTTTCAGGAGACCCAGCGGCTGCAGGAGCAACAGTATTTGGGATTCAGGGTGGAACTCAAATCCATCATTACCACCCTGGGCACCATTGTAAGGGTGCTGAAGGAACCCATGAACACCAGGAGGGACATTGTGGCACAACAAGGGGCCCCAGACACTAGCCTGGATGATGAACTGCCCACCACCTCCGCCGGCGCTAGTGGACAGGAGGCACCGCCACAGGACCACGACACCAGCACCCAACCCCCTGCAGATGGAGAACCACCCCGCAAGCGGGCCCTGAGATTCAGGACAAAGACAGAGAACAATGCCAATACCCCCACCAAAAAAATTAGACCACCCTGATTCTCATCCTTTTATCCCACTTTGTCACCCTGCCCATCCATCAACTGCCCCAACTCCACTTCCTAGGCCCCTTTGGACAATGCACCTGTGAGACTAATAGACTGGACTCTGTCATGGACATTCCTCCACCATCACCCCTGACCATTTTACAACCCCCTCCAATATTTTGCACTTAAATAAAAACCCTTCAATCACAAAACTATCTGGAGTCAGTCTGTGCTTTCGAAAATGTGTATTTGCAATAACTGAGGAACACTGCAATATCCATTGTATTGTCAACATACCTATGTCACACAGCTCTAGTCCATGAGGAAACAAAGCAGATGGCCCACAGTGGGACCCACATCTGTGAAACTGAAAGGGAAAGTGACAACTCAGGGTCCATACACTGGGTGAAAGTGACAGACAGATGAGAGGTAGAACAAGTGTATCAGATGTAGTAGGCACTGATGTCTTCTTACCTGTGTCTCACTGGAAGTATTGATGAATCGCGTGTTTCTGTTGTCGATATCTGTAGGAGGCTGGCCTGGCTTGTAGTGGGTACCAAGGGGTACTTACACTCTGTGCCCGGTCCAGTTATCCCTTATTAGTGTAGAAGAGGTGTTTCTAGCAGCTTAGGCTGATAGAAGGTAGCTATAGCAGAGCAGCTTAGGCTGAACTAGGAGACATGCAAAGCTCCTACTATACCACTGGTGTCATATGCACAATATCATAAGAAAACACAATACACAGATATACTAAAAATAAAGGTACTTTATTTTTATGACAATATGCCAAAAGTATCTCAGTGAGTACCCTCAGTATGAGGATGCCAAATATACACAAGATATATGTACACAATACCAAAAATATGCAGTAATAGCAAAAGGAAGTAATGCAAGCAATGTAAAGTTACAGTAGCTTGCAATAGAAGCACTTTTGAATAGGGGCAACACAAACCATATACTCCAAGAGTGGAATGCGAATCACGAATGGACCCCAAACCTATGTGAGCTTGTAGAGGGTCGCTGGGACTGTAAGAAAACAGTGAGGGTTAGAAAAATAGCCCACCCCAAGACCCTGAACAGTAGGTGTAAAGTGCACCTATGTTCCCCAGAGAGCACAGAAGTCGTGATAGGGGAATTCTGCAAGGAAGACCAACACCAGCAATGCAACCAAAGTGGATTTCCGGACGAGAGTACCTGTGGAACAAGGGGACCAAGTCCAAGAGTCACGACAAAGTCGAGATTGGGCAGATGCCCAGGAAATGCCAGCTGAGGGTGCAAAGAAGCTGCCACTGGATGGTAGAAGCTGAGGATTCTGCAAGAACGAAGAGGACTAGGAACTTCCCCTTTGGAGGATGGATGTCCCACGTCGTGAAGAAGCTTTCAGAGGTGTTCCCACACAGAAAGACCGCAAACAAGCCTTGTTAGCTGCAAGGGTTGCGGTTAGGGTTTTTGGATGCTGCTGTGGCCCAGGAGGGAACAGGATGTCACCACTTGGATGAGGAGACAGAGGGGGCGCCCAGCAAGTCAGGGAGCCCTCACAGAAGCAGGCAGCACCCGCAGAAGTGCCAGAAGAGGCACTACGAAGAGGAGTGAACCGGAGCTCACCCGAAGACACAAAAGGGAGTCCCACGACGCCGGAGGACAACTCAGGAGGTTGTGCACTGCAGGTTAGAGTGTCGGGACTCAGGCTTGGCTGTGCACGAAAGAAATCCTGGAAGAGTGCACAGGAGCCGGAGCAGCTGCAAATCATTCGGTACCCAGCAATGCAGTGTAGCGTGGGGAGGCAAGGACGTACCTCCACCAAACTTGGACTGAAGAGTCACTGGACTGTGGGAGTCACTTGGACAGAGTTGCTGAGTTCCAGGGACCACGCTCGTTGTGCTGAGAGGGGAACCAGAGGACCGGTGATGCAGTCTTTTGTTGCCTGCGGTTGCAGGGGGAAGATTCCGTCGACCCACGGGAGATTTCTTCAGAGCTCCTAGTGCAGAGAGGAGGCAGGCTACCCCCAGAGCATGCACCACCAGGAAACAGTTGAGAAGGCGGCAGGATCAGCGATACAAGGTTGCAGTAGTCATCTTTGCTACTTTGTTGCGGTTTTGCAGGCATCCTGAGCAGTCAGCAGTTGATCCTTTTGCAGAAGGTGAAGAGAGAGATGCAGAGGAACTCTGATGAGCTCTTGCATTCGTTATCTAAAGAATTCCCCAAATCAGAGACCCTAAATAGCCAGAAAAGGAGGTTTGGCTACTTAGGAATGAGGATAGGCTAGCAACACAGGTAAGAGCCTATCAGAAGGAGTCTCTGACGTCACCTGCTGGCACTGGCCACTCAGAGCAGTCCAGTGTGCCAGCAGCACCTCTGTTTCCAAGATGGCAGAGGTCTGGAGCACACTGGAGGAGCTCTGGGCACCTCCCCTGGGAGGTGCAGGTCAGGGGAGTGGTCACTCCCTTTTCCTTGGTCCAGTTTCGCGCCAGGGCTGGGGGATCCCTGAACCGGTGTAGACTGGCTTATGCAGAGATGGGCACCATCTGTGCCCATCAAAGCATTTCCAGAGGCTGGGGGAGGCTACTTTTTCCAAAGGGAGAGGGTGTAACACCCTCTCTCTGAGGAAGTCCTTTGTTCTGCCTTCCTGGGCCAGGCTTGGCTGGACCTCAGGAGGGCAGAAACCTGTCTGAGGGGTTGGCAGCAGCAGCAGCTGCAGTGAAACCCCGGGAAAGGTTGTTTGGCAGTACCCGGGTCTGTGCTAGAGACTCGGGGGATCATGGAATTGTCTCCCCAATGCCAGAATGGCATTGGGGTGACAATTCCATGATCTTAGACATGTTACATGGCCATGTTTGGAGTTACCATTGTGACACTGTACATAGGTAGTGACCTATGTACAGTGCACACGTGTAATGTTGTCCCTGCACTCACAAAGTCCGGGGAATTTGCCCTGAACGATGTGGGGGCACCTTGGCTAGTGCCAGGGTGCCCACACACTAAGTAACTTAACGTGGATGTTATTTCACTCAGGCTGCAGTGGCAGGCCTGTGGCAGGCCAGAGCTCCCTATGGGTGGCAAAAGAAATGCTGCAGCCCATAGGGATCTCCTGGAACCCCAATACCCTGGGTACCTCAGTACCATATACTAGGGAATTATAAGGATGTTCCAGTATGCCAATGTGAATTGGTGAAATTGGTCACTAGCCTGTTAGTGACAATTTGTAAAGAGAGAGCATAACCACTGAGGTTCTGGTTAGCAGAGCCTCAGTGAGACAGTTAGGCATCACACAGGGAACACATACATATAGGTCACAAACTTATGAGCACTGGGGTCCTGGATAGCAGGGTCCCAGTGGCACATAACAAACATACTGAAAACATAGGGTTTTCACTATGAGCACTGGGCCCTGGCTAGCAGAATCCCAGTGAGACAGCGAAAACACCCTGACATACACTCACAAACAGGCCAAAAGTGGGGGTAACAAGGCTAGAAAGCGGCTACTTTCTCACAATATCCTCTTCTTCTGCTTCCTCGTCTTCTCTGTCCAAAGACTCCACAGCTGCCACAAGACCTCCATCTGGACCGTCCTCCTGCAGAAAAGGCACCTGTCGTCGCAAAGCCAAGTTGTGAAGCATAAAGCAGGCCACGATGATCTGGCACACCTTCTTTGGTGAGTAGAATAGGGAACCACCTGTCATGTGGAGGCACCTGAACCTGGCCTTCAGGATGCCAAAGGTCTGCTCTATAACCCTCCTGGTTCGCCCATGGGCCTCATTGTAGCGTTCCCCTGCCCTTGTCCTGGGATTTCTCACATGGTCAGTAGCCATGACAGGTTGGGGTAGCCAGAGTCACCTGCAAATGTCAAGGGACAACTGTTAGACACACACTAACCATTAGGGACAACCCCAGACCCAGACACCTAGTCACACTGTAGAGGGTCCATGTCCTCACCTAATAGCCACACACAGTGCCTCTGGAGTTGCCCCATCACATAAGGGATGCTGCTATTCCTCAGAATGTAAGCGTCATGCACTGAGCCAGGAAACTTGGCATTGACATGGGAGATGTACTGGTCGGCCAAACACACCATCTGCACATTCATTGAATGGTAACTCTTCCTGTTTCTGTACACCTGTTCACTCCTGTGGGGGGGGGGGGGTACCAAGGCCACATGTGTCCCATCAATGGCACCAATGATGTTGGGGATATGAACCAGGGCATAGAAGTCACCTTTCACTGTAGGCAAATCCTCCACCAGAGGGAAAACGATGTAGCTGCAAATGTGTTTCAGCAGGGCAGACAACACTCTGGACAACACATTGGAGAACATAGGCTGGGACATCCTGATGCTATGGCCACTGTCGTCTGAAAAGACCCACTTGCCAGGAAATGGAGTACTGACAGCACCTGCACTAGAGGGGGGATACCTGTGGGATGGCGGATAGCTGACATCAGGTCCTGCTCCAACTGGGCACACAGTTCCTGGATTGTGGCACGGTCCAGTCTGTAAGTGACAATTACATGGCCTCCCAACGTGGGAGGGGTGCCCGTCGCACCATGACCCCCCTGATGTTCCGGATCCTGGCAGCGGCGTATCCGGAGTTGAATGGGCGCTTGAGAGCATCACAGCAGCCACAAGGGGGTGAGTACTGTCACATCCATCTGACTCTGCACGCATTGGAGGTGTCTGGGTGGGGGAGCTGGGCAGTGGGTTCCCCTAGGCCAGGGCGAGTTTACTAGGTAAGGTCCCTTCGTAAGGCAGGCCATGTGGCACCCCACCCCACCAGTGTTCAGAGCCAACTACACCTAGTCAAGCTCCTGTGACTTCCATGTGTGCAGCAATTGGGCATAGGCCTTGTACCCCATGTACCAGGGATTAATTAGGGAATTAAGGGTTTCTGTGTCTGTAGTGTCCACCAACGGTAGCGGTATTGCATGCACTCAACATGTCTTTCTTCTGTCTTTCCCTCCCCTTTTTTTGGTCTCCCTGTTTTTGTGTGCAATAGCATCATCAGGCAGAGGAGCAGTGGCACCTGAGCAGGAGGGAGCTGCATCCCACATGGCCCTGGAGGGCGAGACAACGGAGTCTGAAGCCACCAGTGGGACGGAGGGCGAGGGGAGTTCCACGGCGGGGACAGGAGCTGAGACCAGTGACACAGACTCCTCCTCTGAGGGGAGCTCCCTTGCGGTGGTGGGCCCCTCTGTGCCCCCCGCATCTGCAGGTACAGCCGCCATCCCCCCTACCAGCACCGCCCTCCCAGCTGCCCCTCACCGTGTGCCCCGTGGCCGCTCACCCAGGAGGGTGGGCTTCTCCTTCGCCCAAGTCACCTCAGCCCCTGCCCCTATCAGCCCTGCTGCCCTCAGTGATGAGGCCATTGACCTCCTCAAATCCCTCACTGGTGGGCAGTCTACCATTCTGAATGCCATCCAGGGTGTAGAGAGGCAGTTGCAACAGACAAATGCATACCTGGAGGGCATTCATTCTGGTCAGGCAGCCCAACAGCGAGCTTTTCAGACTCTGGCCTCAGCACTGATGGCAGCCATGTCCCTGTGTACAGCCTCCCCCTCCAACTTCCTCCACCCAGACCCAAACCCCTGTACCTCAGCCTATCCCAAGCACACCATCAGACCAGCATGCACACACCTCAACACAAAAGGGAAGCTCTGGCAAACATAAGCACCACACATCCCACAGGCACTCACACAAGCATCATACCCATGCAGACATACCAACATCCACTGCCTCCACTGTGTCCCCTTCCTCCTCGTCTCCCTCCTCCCTCCCTGTCACGTCTCCACTCACACCTGCATGCACCACATCTTCATCCACTATGTCCATCACCAGCACACCCATCACCACACACCGCTCACATGCACTCACCACCCCACCACCATTCACACATCCCCTGTGTTCTCTCCCAGTGTGTCTGTGAGCCCACCTCCCAAGGCACACAAACGCAGTCACACACCCACCCAACAGCCATCCACCTCACGAGAGCCTTCATCCCATGCACCTTCACCCAAAGTCAGGAAACGTACACCTTCTACAACCACTACCTCATCCTCCACTCAAAAAACCCCTCCATCTACTCATCCCAGTGTATCTAAAAAACTTTTCCTGTCCAACCTTGACCTCTTCCCCTCACCTCCCACACCCCTTCAGTCCCTTAGGGCACGCCTTTCCAGGTCCCAACCCAGCACCTCAGCCACCACATCAGCAGGAACAGTGGTGCCAGCAGTAACCGGCTTCTAGAGTGCGCCAAGCAGCAGGGCAGCCAGTGTGCCAAGGAGCCAGACCACGGACAATCCCCCACCTCAGAAGCATAAGAAGTTGGCCACTGGCCGGAGAGAGAAGGGCAAAACACCTGCCACCAAGGGCTCTCCCAGGACTAAAGTTGTGAGTGGGAAGACAGCAGCGCCAACATCCAAGGTGTGGAAGGGGCACAGAAAGAAAGGGAAGTCGCCGCCAACCTGCACGGCGGACAAGACCGCCACCAGCATCGCTGGCAAGGACACCGCCGCCACCAGCACCGCTTCCCAGGACACGGCCGCCACCAGCCCCGCTTCCCAGGATACCGCCGCCACCAGCACCGCTGCCAAGGACAGCGCCGCCACCAGCACCGCTGCCAAGGACACCGCCATCACCGGCCCCGCTTCCCAGGACACCGCCACCACCAGCCCCGCTGCCAAGGACACCGCCGCCACCAGCACCGCTGCCAAGGACACCGCCGCCACCAGCCCCACTGCCAAGGACACCGCTGCCAAGTACACCGCCACCAGCAGCCTCGCTTCCCATGACACCGCCGCCAACAGCACCGCTGCCAAGGACACCGCCGCCACCAGCACCGCTGCCCAGGATACTGCCGCCAGAAGCACGCTCACTGAGCCACCCACCAACACCGCAGGCCAATGAGTGCCACACACACCGCCGCTACTGAGGCCGCCATGAGCAGGATGAAGCACTCTGGGCACAAAGCCCACTCCAGAACCAGTGGAGAAAGGCATCCACTACCTCAGTCCTTGGCAGGATGAAGCACTCTGGGCACCAAGCCCCCTCCAGAACCAGTGGAGATTCACATCCACTACCTCAGTCCTTGGCAGGATGAAGCACCCTGGGCACAAAGCCCCCTCCAGAACCAGTGGAGAAAGGCATCCACTACCTCAGTCCTTGGCAGGATGAAGCACTCTGGGCACCAAGCCCCCTCCAGAACCAGTGGAGATTCACATCCACTACCTCAGTCCTTGGTAGGATGAAGCACTCTGGGCACAAAGCCCCCTCCAGAACCAGTGGAGACTGTTATCCACTTGAGAGACTGTGGCTTTGCAGTCCCCAGGATAAAGCAGTGGGCAAACCACCCACTGGAGAGACTTGAGAGACTGTGGCTTTGCACTCCCCAGGATAAAGCAGTGGGCAAACCACCCACTGAAAAGACTTGAGAGACTGTGGCTTTGCACTCCCCAGGATAAAGCAGTGGGCAAACAACCCACTGGAGAGACTTGAGAGACTGTGGCTTCGCACCCCCCAGGAGAGAGCAGTGGGCAACCCACCCACTGAAAAGACTTGAGAGACTGTGGCTTTACACTCCCCAGGATAAAGCAGTGGGCAAACCACCCACTGGAGAGACTTGAGAGACTGTGGCTTTGCCCTCCCCAGGATAAAGCAGTGGGAAAACCACCCATTGAAAAGACTTGAGAGACTGTGGCTTTGCACTCCCCAGGATGAAGCAGTGGGCAAACCACCGACTGGAGAGACTTGAGAGACTGTGGCTTTGCACTTCCCAGGATAAATCAGTGGGCAAACCACCCACTGGAGAGACTTGAGAGACTGTGGCTTTGCACTCCCCAGGAAACAGCAGTGGGCATGGTGCCCCCTTGTGGATCTGGCATCGTGCACTCATCCGGCTGAGGTGCCCTCCCTTCCCTTCCCCCAGAGGTGCCTGTTGTATTTCTACCTGATGCTCCTGCAGTGTTCTCTCCGTTTTGATCAGGTATCTTGTGTGGGCTTCGCCCACGCATTTTGGGCCCAGTGGTCCACGGACTATAAATGGTGCAGTACCTGGACTTGTATTCTTGGTGTATATATTTGTGAATAGTGTATATATATATTTTTGAGTACTGGATTTTAATTGATAACAATCGTTACAATCATTTCCTTTTGTCTTTGCATTCTTCCGGGGTGGTTGTGGGGTGTAACTATAACGTATCAACATGTATTTGTGTGTGTGTTATAGTGGGTGAGGGTGGGGGTGGGTGTTTTGCGTGTGTGTGTCACTCTCTTTTCTCTCCCCCCACCCCTGTGTCGTAGGTGCAGTACTCACTGTGGTCTTCGCCGCTGGCGTTTGTGCTCTTGGTAGAGGAGCAGGAAGACAAAGGCAGGTAATAAATGGAGTTCTGGCTCCATGGTGTCCTGGTTCCTCGTGGGGTGTGTAGAGGTGAGCGTTTTCCCTTCCAAGTCCTGTTTCCGCCGTGTTTTTGTTTGCGGTGAATCCGCCCCGGAAAAGGTGGCGGATTGGCCTGTTGTAATACAGTGGGTGGTACATTGTCTTCCGCCTGTCTGTTGGCGGTTACCGCCGCGGTGTTTGTTTGTACCGCCGTGGCGGTCGGAGTGTTAAAGTGGCTGTCTGTGTTGGCGGTTTCCGCCATTTTCGTAATTCAATTTTTTTTTTCGCCGGCCTGTTGGCGTTTTTACCGCCGTTTTACCACCGACCGCCATGGTTGTAATGAGGGCCTATGTGCCTTGGCTGTAAATATGAGATTAATTGCAAGGAATATTTGGGTGTGGTACATGATCAAAAAACACAGAAATTGAATGAAAAAAACAAAAGTTAACAGAATGTCATGGCTAGCTTTTGTTGTAAAACCTTAACTCGTTTAAAATTCACAGAAAAATAAAGACTGAAGTCATGCTTACAAAACAAAACCTAAAAACTACTGAAATATGTGAGATATATATAGGTAAGTTAAAGGTAATTATCCTCCCAATCATAGACTGCTTATGACCTCAAATATGGCATCGCTGTGTCATATGGTATTTGATATTCATTTTACAGGTTTCCTACTATCTTTTGTTTGAAGATGAAATACTTTCTCACTGAAGGTATTTATTTTGTTTTAGTCACACCCAGCATTTATACTAGAAACAGAGGGGCATATTTATACTCTGTTTGCGCCGGAATTGCGTCGTTTTTTTTGACGCAATTCCGATGCAAAACTAACTTCATATTTATACTTTGGTGTTAGACGCGTCTAGCGCCAAAGTCCATGGAGTTTGCGTCTTTTTTTGCGTGGACACCTACTTTGCGTTAATGATATGCAAGGTAGGCGTTACCGTCTAAAAAATTGACTCCAAGGCATGTGCGCCATATTTACACTCCCGGGCAAAATTCACGCCCGGGAGTGGGCGGGTCAAAAAAAATGACGTCCAGCCACTTTTGCGCCATTTTTTAGCGCCTGGTCAGGGCAGGCGTTAAGGGACCTGAGGGCTCGGAAGGAGCCCAGAGGTGCCCTCCCATGCCCCCAGGGACACCCCCTGCCACCCTTGCCCACCCCAGGAGGACACCCAAGGCTGGAGGGACCCATCCCAGGGACATTAAGGTAAGTTCAGGTAAGTATTTTTTTTTGTTTTTCTTTTTTTGTGGCATAGGGGGGCCTGATTTGTGACCTCCTACATGCCACTATGCCCAATGACCATGCCCAGGGGACAGAAGTCCCCTGGGCATGGCCATTGGGCAAGGGGGCATGACTCCTGTCTTTGCTAAGACAGGAGTCATTTCAATGGGGGTTGGGAGTCGAAAAAAATGGCGCAAATCGGGTTGAGGCGAAAAATTTGCCTCAGCCTGACTTGCCCCATTTTTTGGCGCCCAAGCTCCATATTCCCCTACGCCGGCGCTGCCTGGTGTACGTCATTTTTTTTCGCGCACACCAGGCAGCGCCGGCGGCTAACGCCGGCTAATGTCATTGAATAAATACGGCGCCTGCATGGCGCTTCAGAATGGCGTTAGCCGGCGCTAATTTTTTTGACGCAAAACTGCGTTAGCGCAGTTTTGCGTCAAAAAGTATAAATATGGCCCAGACTTTCCACCACATGAGCGTACAGTATTATTGTAATTTTATCCCATGTAACGCACTTAGGTCCTGATCTAGAGATTCATCCTAAACGTAGCGGATATTCCTCTCACAGTATTACAAGTGCCACTGGATTTAATACACTTGTAATACGGCAGTCACATTCATAACGTAACCTGACCACAGAACTCTGAATCAGGCCCTTAGTCTGTCCTCAGTGTTTGCTACATACAATTTATTCAAGCAACAATTGCTCGCTTACATCCAGTCTTGAAAAAGACTGCATTTGGGGTTCGGAGCGCATGGACGTTTTTGCCTCGAAATGTGCCCCATAGCCCAATAAAGACATATTTAACAAACGTGGTGGAGTGCTGGTTGTTTCCTTTCGGTGATAGGATTTGGCTGTGCATAATATGGTAGATGCTTGAAGCACTGCACATATGTATACATGTTAAGTAATAATTCCTTTAATTCCTCAGGCATTAAAGTGTGTTTAAACAAGCTTTGTAATTCCCTGAGAAAAAAATCAAATTTAAAATGTGTTTATAGTTATGGAACAAAACCAATGAAGATGAACAGTTGCCAGTTATAGCAAACTGCCCATAATTCTTTCCCAATACTGTGCTCATGATCTCACCTGATATTAGAGATGACATCACAAATGACGTCAATAGTATCACTGGTGACATAATATATTGCATCACCATTGACATCACCATGAAAGCCTCTGGAAGCGTAGATGTGTACTGACAAATAAACGTGGAAAATACAGTAAACCTGGGCATGGTAATTTAAAATTGACCAAGTCTTTGTGTACCAAGGCCCAGATTTATATTTTTTGCTGCAAAACTGCACAAACGCAGTTTTACGGCAAAAAGTATTGCGCCGGCTTGCACCATTCCACAGCGCCAGCCAGGCTCCATAATCAGGGAATGGACTAGCCGGTGCTAAACTTGGGCTAGCGTCTTTAGAAAAGAAGCTAGCCGGGTGGGGGTGGCGGTAGGGAAGGAGTGGGTTGTGCATCAAAAAATGAGGCTAGCCTAGTTAGAGGAAAGACAGGAGTCATGCCCACCACCCCCACAAGTGTCCACTGGGCATAGCGATTGCACCCTGTGCCATGCATGGGGGCCCAAGTTAGAGCCGCCAATGGCAAAAAAAATTAGATGAAAAAATACTTATCCAGACTTACCTGGGATGGGGTCCTTCATCCTCCGGTGTCCCTCTGGTGGGGGTCGGAGTGTTCCTGAGGCTTGGGGAGGGCACCTGCGGACCCATTCTGTGGTGTTTAACCATAGAAATGGGTCCACAGGTCCCCTAACGCCTGGTCTGACCCAGGCGTTAAAGAATGGTGCAATATTTAGCCCCTCCTCCCAACTGTGCTTCATTTAGTATGGGGGGGATAAATATGGGGCCATAGGGATAGCACCATTTATTTAGAAGGGAATGACTACCTTGCATTTCATTGACGCAAGGTAGGTGCACGCATCCAAAAAATGGTGCAAACTCCTAAATCTTTACGTTAGACATGTCTAATGTCAAAATATAAATATGAAGTTAGGTTGAGCCAAATTTGCATACAAAATGAGGGAAATTCGGCGCAATTGAAGTATACATATGAGCCTAAGTTCACCATGAAGGGCAAACATGCTATACATCCAGCTGCAGTACTAAGACAGCAAATGATGCAGATGTATTAGCCTATTTTTCATAGTTGAAATGAGTCATGTTGCCAACATGGCACGGGTGCAGGGACTTTCCGAACCCTGCAACCTATGCTGCACATGGTGAAAGCTCTGCACATAAGGTATCCTTGTGATGAGTTTGGGTGCAATAGTTGAGACCTATGCCCAATGTCTAACACAGTCAATTGCACAGAAATATGTCACAGAAGGTCAATGGAATAATTTATTCAGGACAGAGCCACATGTAACTTACAAATTGGACCTTTCATATCAGGGTGTGATTGAAAAGTTTATAAATGTAAATTTTTTAGCAACTTTATTTTTAGAGGTTAATAGAGGTTTGCACTATGTACAACTGAAATAAAGTGGGTTCCACATCTGTAGGTCACATCCTTGCCAAATCACAGTTACAACAATGACATCTAGAAATGAAACATATAGTCACTCACTTGTAAAACACTTCATTGTTTATTATGAAGAAAAAAAAACACACTGAATCAACTATTGTAGTACGCTAAGGAGCTAATATGACTGTTCATTGAGACTAATGTTCCTTGGGCCTCATTTACAAGCCCTTTGCACCACCTCTCGTAAAACAATGTTGATGCAGCTGTGGCGCTAGCAGTGCACTACATCGCTCCATATTTACAAACTGACTCATTGGGCCCAGTCCATCAGTTTGTAAAGTCCTGTGTAACATTATACCTGCGCCAGTTATAATGTATGCAGGGTAGGTGTTCCCACGGGAAAAACCTTGCAGAACTGACACAGTGAAATTTACATTCCACTGTGTCATTCTGCACCTTCACTGTGGCAAAATTTTACCGCCTGCTCAGAGCAGGCGTAAAATTGATGTAAGGCTTTTTCCAATGGGAGACTTCTTGCATTGATGGAGTTGCGCAGTTTAACAACGCTACTCCAGCAATGCCTGAGTTTAGCACCAACAGATGCATCAGAATTCCTGATTGCATCTGTGAAAACATATGCCATGGAGCTCAGTATTCTTAATACAGCTCATCCATAGCGTTGTTAGGGGATGTGCTGGAAGCGCAAGAAATCTGACAGATCGATAGTGATGCGTCATATTCTTGTGAATAAGGCCCTTTGTTTTTAGGATGAGCATAGCAGCGTGCAAGCTCTGCTTTTCTAATGTGTTAGTATGTATCTGGGCTTTTAACCATGCCCACTGCAAACCTATCAATTTCAGTCATTTATGGACTTGCCCTTCAAAAATCCTTTATTTTTGTTGGTAAATGCTTTACGTTTGTCCCTCCTTGGGGTGGTTTAGTTACCACGTTGGACATCGCCCCTGTTACATGGCTAATTGCACTTTTGCTTGATATGTTTGACTGCAAGAGAACTTATTTTTCCTTTTGTGTGCTGTTTCACGCATGGCGTGTTGAATCAGCTTGCTTATGTGAAACTGTATCACTTTTCATTTTCAATTTATGTGCCAAGAAAAGTCTGGTTAGCTCTAACTCAAGCAAATGCGAGACCCATTACATTGCAAATGCTCGTTTATTTTCTCATTGGTCGTCTGCTCTGCAGTATTGCCACCCTGCATATGGAATCTCTTAGCATACCAGCGTAACTTTTCCAAACTCTTGAGTCTCTTTTGACCGGATGTTGTTGCTGACTTTCAAAAGCTCTATGCTAGGAAGTACAGTTTGGTGAGAGAGAAAAACAAAGTTTATTAAGAGCATTGGCAATATAAAACTGCGGAAGATATGGCCTTTTTTTTTAGTTTGGTAGACCCTGAGATCCCTCATAAATCAGCATTGCTCCCACTCATTTAGACTACAGCATAGCCGCCTGAGGAAAACATGTGACCAGTGACTCATCCACCGCATGTCCTTGAATGAGGGAGCCTGCGCGTCAAGTTTCAAGTTCAATGTTATAAAAAACACCGTCAGTGAAGACCATCACATGCATAACCAGCATTGATCAAAGAAATAAATATTAATAAAAGACGATACAAATTTGGTTCGAAAGAGTACTTTGATCGCCTATGATAAACTCAAAAAGTTGAAAGGCCTACGTATGCTGAAATCTAGGGCTGGCTTTTGGCCGGTGCGAGCAAAGCGACCGCACCAGATGCTGAGTTCAGGGGAGCGCTGTGTTTAGCAATAACTTCAGAAACTTGCGATTTAAAAGCACCTGCTGAAAATGTCCTTGTGCGCTTAGCCTTCAAGAAACAATTAAAATGTCAAGGTACTTCTTGTAATTAATGTTCCTGCTAGGGAGAGAGATGGGAGTTTTGACTTTAAAGTAGCATTGAGGGTTAATGTGCCTGCTGCAAAAAACAGAACTATGCAGCATATTTAGGAAAAGTGACGCTGCACATAGTGCAGCGCCACTTTTCTTCCACCCCTTAGCGCCCCCTAACGCCACCATGTGTGCGTCATATTTAAAATATGGTGCACTGTGGCAGTAGTTAGGGGACTAGCGTCAGAATTGCTTACGCTAGTCCGGCGCTTTGCTGGTTTTGCGTCAAAAATGTTGACGCTAATCTTGCAAAGCACCCAGAGTCCCATTGTAACCAATGGAAACCTCCTTTTAATCCCATCTCTGAGCAGGTGTTAAAAGTGCCAGAAATAAAAGACACAAATAAATCTAACAGATTTCTTTGCGTAATTGTTTTGGTCCCCCCTAACGGGGTGTGCCCCCTTTGCATACACTATCCCTGGCGCAGGCTTAATGTAGCGCAAAAGGTTACAAAGTGGAGCAATGCATGCATTGCGCCTCTTTGTAAATATGGCGCAGCATTTTTGGCCTTCTAACGCCACATTAATGTAAAAAAAGACACTAAGGTGGCGTTAGAATGGCACCTGGGGCTATTAAATATGCCCCTATGGCAGTGCTTAATTTGTGTTTGTTGTATCCAGTGCGCAGCACCAGCACTTATTTTTGAGGCCCGGAGCTTATTTTTCAGACTCAAGCATTTACTGCAAGAAAAAGACACATATGGGAAAGACACAGGAAGAGAAAAACGAAAAAGAGTGGCAAAAAGCAGAAAATCGCAAGAGTGAGCTGAAAGGGCAGGGAGTACCTGTAAATGGATTGAAGAGGCCCAAGATGGCTTCAGGATTACGCTGCCTCTGTATTCTGTGTTCACACATTTAATTGCAGCAGCCGCATGTTTGTTCGCTTTGGGCCCAGCACCTTTTTATTTACAAATTAAGCACTGCCCTTTGGGGTATATTGAATAAAGTGGCACTGCACACAATGCTGCACCACTTTTCCTGCGTCCTTTAGCACCCCCTGTAACGCCTCCGTGTGTGCATCATATTTAAAATGCGATGCACCATGGCGGTAGTTAGGGGACTAGCGTCAGAATCTTTTATGCTAGTCTGGGGCTTTGCAGGATTAGCATTAAAACTTTTGACTCTAATCTTGCAAAGCACCCAGAGGCCCATTGTAACCAATGGAAGCATCCTTTTAATTCCTGCTCTGAGCAGGCATTAAAAGTGCCGGAAATAAGTGACGCAAAGAAATCTGTCAGATTTCTTTGCGCCATTTTGTTTGGCTCCACTAACGGGGGATACCCCCTTTACATGCATTATGCCTGAATTGTGCCATTTTGTAAATACTGTATGGCGCAGCGTTTTTGGCCTTCTAACGCCACATTAGCTTAAATAAATTACACTAATGTGGCGTTAGAATGGCACTAGGGGCTCTTAAAATAGGGGCATATTTGAAAAAGGTGGTACAGCACACAGTGCTGCACCACTTTTCTTGCGCCCCTTAGCGCTCCCCTAAAACCACCATGTGTGCGCTGTATTTAAAATATGGCGCAACATGGCAGTAGTTAGAGAACTAGTGTCAGAATTTTTGACACTAGTCCGGCGCTTTGCAGGATTAGCATAAAAATTGTTGATGCTAATCCTGCAAAGCATCCAGAGGCCCATTGTAACCAACAGACACCTCATTTAAATGCCTGCTCTGAGCAGGCGTTAAAAGTGCTGGAAAGAAATGATGCAAAGAAATCTGTCAGATTTCTTTGCGCCATTTTTTTGGCCCTCCCTAGCGGGTGAATGCCGCCTTTGCATACGTTATGACTGGCGCAGGCATAATGTAGCGCAAAGGGATACAAAGTTGCGCAATACACTTTGTAAATATGGCACAGCATTTTTGGCCTTCTAATGCCACATTAGCGTAAAAAAAATGACGCTAATGTGGCGTTAGAATAGCACTAGGGGCTCTTAAATATGCCCCTATATTTTATGTGACGAGCTGAGTGGATTAGAAAAGCATCCTTTACAAGTGCTTTGAAAAACACACCAATGTATGTGAAAGGTGAGCGATGGAGAGATGAGGGGCGCATTTGCCGGGTGGTAGTGAGTGAAACCGGGGAGGAGGTCATGGGGTTGGGGGCGCCATAATAAACTGTTGCACAGGGAGCCACCAGTTCTAAAGCAGTCCCTGCTGAAATCAATTGCATATGTATGCTTAAATGATCTGCATTAGGCATACTTTTGTTCTGTGAATGACCATAAATTTCGTAATATTGTAGTTTAACCTTGTATGAAGGTTTCAGAATCTCCATGACAGCGTGTTTGTAAGTCCGAACTGAGAGCTGATTAAACAATGGACAATCCCATTCTTTTAGGAGTAGTGGGCAAATGGATAAGACATGCCAAAGTGATTCTCTGCTGCCCCACAGGACCTGCAACTCTGGTTGGCATCGATTTTCTGGCAAGGCGGGGAGCTAAATGAAGTGGAGTGAATGCCAAACCTATGCAACATTAATTTACTTTTTAGATGTTTTGGAACTCTATCGTCAACGTATAATTGTGGCTTTGAGGTTGCATAAGTGTTTATAATTTGGCAGGCACGCTTTTGTTTCATAATTATACGGACCATCCAACATAATTACTCCTGTTCGGAATTCCAGTGCAAGGAAGTTGTGGTGCAAGGCATGGCAGTCGTAGGCAGTTAAAATAATCAAAGCCATCACATAAAGGGAGAAAACTACCTCCATGTCAAAGACATTGATTTATTTTATTTCAGAGTGAAACACCAACTTTGGGGGTTTGTTTCGGCAGAATAGAACATGGAAGAAGGTTTAACACAATGCCAATACCGCAGTACCATGAGCATACTAATGAGTATGGCCTGAGAGCTGCAGTAGGTCAGGCAAAAATGGGCCCTTCACAAAGTCAGTGGTTTGGCAGCCTGTTCTTTAAGTACCCGACCCACATAGTAGTTTTATACTATGAGGATAATAGGTAGGTATTGTTAGAAATGGGGTCTCTAGTTGGCAGTGGTTTGCACCCTTCCTAAGAAGGGACCCTCACTCTAGTCAGGGTAAGGGAGTCACACCTAAGATGACCCCTGCTCACCCCCAAGTAGCTTGGCACGAGCAGTCAGGCTTATCTCAGAGGCAATGTGTAAAGTATGAGTACACACACACACACACACACCCACACACAGTGAAAACACCACAAAAGTACTCAACGCCAGTTTAGAAAAATAGACAATTGTTATCTGAGTAAAACAAGACCAAACCAACAAACATCCGACATACACAAGCAAATATATAACTTTTAAAAGATTAAACACAGTTGTAGTTTCTTGAAATCAATGAAGCACTTGACTGAGGCAAAGTACCTGAGATGCATCCAAAACAAAGATGATGCGGGCTGCAGGGTCGGTATTGCGTCAAAAGACCCAGAGATGTGTTGATTCATTTCTGTTGCAGGGGAGTGATGCGTTGGTTTCTTAATGCTAGGCAGAGGAGGTGATGTGTCAGTTCCTTACTGCCACAGGGAAGGTGAAGCATCGTTTGCAGCACAAAGCGTCAGTTCCTTACTGCAATGCTGTTTCAAAGAAGAAAATGCCATCCAGGGACAATGCTTTGGTGATGTGTCGGAAGTCAAGCCGTGAAGTGTTGATCTCAAAGAGATGAAGCAGGTGCTGCGTCAGGGTCAGGGCAGTGCGTCACTACCTTCAGTGAGGCAGTGTTTAAAACTCACGCAGCTGTGGTGAAGTAGGCAAACTTCAAGGAGACATCTTTGTACTGCACAAGACCTTACCTTTCGCTGCCCTGGACCCAGACACATTTCAGAGGGTTGGAGAATGCTTTGTGTAAGGACAGGCACAGGCATATTCAGGTGCGAGTGTCAGCTCTTCCCACCACTCTAGCTCAGGAAGACCCATCAGGAAATGCAGGGCACAACTCTGCTCCCTTTGTGTGACTGTCTAGAGTGAATTCACAAACAGCCCAACTCTCATCCTGACCCAGAAGTGTATTCCACAAGCAGGCAAAGACAAAATGATTAAGCAAGAAAATTACCACTTTCTAAAAGTGGCATTTTCAAAATCACAGTTCAAAAAGAAACTTCACCACAAGATGTATTTTTAAATTGTGAGTTCAAAGACCCCAAACTCCATACTTCTATCTGATGCCAATGGGAAATGACACTTAAAAGATATTGCAAGGCAATCCCATATTACCTTAGGCCCTAGGGGAGAGATAGGGGGTCATTCTGACCCTGGCGGTCATCGACCGCCAGGGCCAACGACCGCGGAAGCACCGCCAACAGGCTGGCGGTGTTCCTGGCCAATTCTGACCGCGGCGGTAAAGCTGCGGTCAGAAAAGGGAAACCGGCGGTTTCCTGCCGGTTTTCCCCTGGCCATAGGAATCCTCCATGGCGGCGCTGCAAGCAGCGCCGCCATGGGTATTCTGACCCCCTTCCCGCCATCCTGTTCCTGGCGGTTCTTACCGCCAGGAACAGGATGGCGGGAACGGGTGTCGTGGGGCCCCTGGGGGCCCCTGCACTGCCCATGCCACTGGCATGGGCAGTGCAGGGGCCCCCTAACAGGGCCCCACAAAGATTTTCAGTGTCTGCTTTGCAGACACTGAAAATCGCGACGGGTGCCACTGCACCCGTCGCACCCTTTCAACTCCGCCGGCTCCATTCGGAGCCGGCTTCATTGTTGAAGGGGCTTTCCCGCTGGGCCGGCGGGCGGTCGCCCGCCGGCCCAGCGGGAAAGTCAGAATGACCGCCGCGGTCATTTGACCGCGGTACGGTCTTCTGGCGGTTCCCGCCAGGCGGGCGGCTTCCGCCGCCCGCCGGGGTCGGAATGACCCCCATAGTCTTTGAAATTTTGAAAAACGAATTTAGCAGTGTTTCACTATCAGGACATGTAAAACACATCAGTACATGTCCTTCCTTTTAAAAACAGTGCACCTTGCCCATAGGGCTGCGTTGGGCCTATTTTAGGGGTGACGTACAAGTAATAAAACAGACGTTTTAGGCCTGGCAAGTGGGTTGTCTTGCCAGGTCAACTTTCACAATTTAACACTGCACACATAGGTGCTGCAATGTCAGGCCTGAGACATGTTTGCAAGGCTATCCATGGGGGTGGCACAATTAGTGCTTAAGGCTCACTAGTAGCATTTGATTTACCGGCAATGGGCATACCTGGTGCACTATACTAGGGACTTTCTAGTATTTCAGATGTGCAAAACATGGAGAAACCAATCATCAATACATTTTAGACAGAAAATATATGCAATGAAGCACTGGTTAGCAATGGTAAAGGGCCTGAAGTCCTAAAACCGTCAAAAACAGGTCAGAAAAATAGGAGGAAGAAGACAAAAGGTTTGGGAATAAGCCTGCAAAAAAGTCCAGGTCCAACAGACACAATATGTGGTTTCATCAGAAAATAATGTCTATGGCATTAGTTGCAGTTTACATAACCCATTTCAGGTTTACTGTGTCGCCATGATGTTCAGAACTGAATCAATGCTTAGTTGTGTGTATAAACCTAGTTATAATCAATTCACAAATGCTCACAGATTTTCTGAGGAAAATTCTAAAGCCTTTAGTGGTAGAAGGAGGTGCTGATGATAATAGTTGCTAATTTTATGTGGATTCTCACATCCTCTTAATTTTCCATGTGAGGAGCTTATATTTTTACAGATGTATTGTATTGTATTGTAATAGTATTTATATAGCGTTTACTACCTCTGACGAGGCATCAAATCGCTTTTCGGCGAGTAGCACGCTACTCCGGAACCCAAAAAGAATTAGTGTTGGATTAGTATTATTATGAGTTAATTTGAGCTGCGGATATGAGAGTTTGTTAGTTAGATTGACTGGAGTAATGGAGGGGTGGAGGAGGGAAGAATCCAGAAGTGTTAATTGGGAGTTTATGGTAATGGGATTTAGGCTTGGGATGAGTAAAAGGGGGATGGAGGAGGGAAGAGTCTGTGGAAAGGGTTAGAGAGATCACAGTTGCACAGTGAGAGAAATGAGGGAGAATATAGTAGGGTTGCTTGGGAGATCATGGTAGTAAAGTGAGGTTTGGGTGAGTTAGATGTTGAAGTGGAGGGAAGAGCTTAGGCAGAGTTATTTAGGAGATGAAAGTAGCAGAATGGATTTGGGATGAGTCCGAGTCGGAATGGAGGATAGATTGATAGAGACATGACATATGGTGATGGGTAGATAAGTGTGATATCAGATGAGGGCAGGGTTTCATAAGTATCTAGTATAACAACTTATCTAGGAGTTTTGCAGTGACCTATGAACATGTTAAGCATAGAATAACATACACACACAGATATATATATATATATATATATATATATATATATATATATATATATATATATATATATATGGAGAATGTCACTTACCCAGTGTACATCTGTTTGTGGCATGTTCTGTTGCAGATTCACATGCTGTGCACACGTCCGCCACTGAGAGCCGGACTCGGGGTGCAACAAGCTGTCCCTCCTCGAAGAAGGGCCCTCGAGCCACGGGACCGAGCGACCTCTCCTCCTTGGCTATACTGCACATGGGCGCCGAATCCACATCAGATCGTCTTCCCGCAGAGGGTAAGGTAGGAGTGAGAGTATAAAGAAGAGTGATGGAGCTATGCTCTCAGCCTTTGTATAGTGCCTTCTGCCGTTAGTAGACCACTGTAGTGCTTTCTTAAAATGAACCTCCTTTTCATATGATTCCGAGGTTTCCATCTGTCGGTTGTATATGATTGATTGATGTGTATGGTCAATAGAGAAAAAACAAACATATAGGTATATACAATATATATTTGGGGAGACATGAACAGAAATATAATTTCAATCACTGATCAATACATTAGTTGTGCACGTTGCAAAAAAAACATTTTTTTTAATCTCTAATAACATTCAACACAGTAGATTCTGTGTTGTTCTTACATCAACGAGGTTCAGTGGTATTCGTTGAGTATCACCCCCTTCAAGACACAACCAAATAATTCTCCCAATCACAGTCCCAAGTTCTTTGTCAAAAGACAATGTAACACAATTAAAACAACCAGAATAATCCCACATTCGAGATTTTCTGTTGTCTAAAAATGACCCTTCTATCACATAGTAAAATAATACACATCAGATAAATTGCCTGCTCCCGTATTGTAGTGGTACTGCAACATCACACCACATATATTACTCAGTCATACCAACTCCCTCTTATTGTCACTCTCACACCTTCAACCTCAATCAACCAATTCAAAAATCTTATACCACTGATATCAAACAAGTTAATGAATCTAAGATAATGCCACTCAGCGGGAGCCTCTTCAATATTCTCCCAACACTAGGAGTGTGTTAGCGTGTCAGACCTTAATAAGTAAACTTACAGGAGAGGAAAATAGGCCGATGGACCTTTTGACTGAGCTTTGAGTAGTTCCACACCAAGGAACCCTGTACCAATACAAATCAATAGCAATAACAATCAATTGCATCAATAATCAATAGGAGTCAGTAATTTCCTCTCAAAATGACCTCGCGGCCATGAATAACCACACCTTTATGCAAAAGTTAAAATATTTATTTCCCTACGTTAACAATGCTAATGTCACGTAACTTAGGCCCTCATTATGAACTCAGCGGGAAATCCCGCAGAGTTCTGAGCTGGTGGTCTAAACACAGACCGTCAAGAACCCCGCCGGCCCAATAAACAACATTACGCTGGGCCAGTGGGCAGAAACAGTGTTTCCGCCAGCCGGCCCAGCGGAATTCTGGGCCTGGACATTGCCGATGGCTCCACATGTATCCATCGACAATGTAGCAGTGCGGCGGGTGCAGCACCACCCATCGCGCATATCACTGCCCGTAAATCGGGCTGCGACATGCGTGACGGGGCTGTGCACGGGGGCCCCAGCACTGCCCATGCCAAGTGCAGGGGCCCCCAGGGGGGCACCGGGGCACCCATTCCATCAGTCTCTCCCTGAAGGCTGGGAAAAAACTGGTTCATTATCCAGCGGGCAGCGCTGCTTGCAGTGCTGCCCTGTAGGATAAGGAACTCTGCCATCGTCAGGCTGCCTGGCGGCGGTAGCCTGGCAGTGGCAGAGTTCCGCCTGTGGCGGTCTCCCAATGAACATTATATGGCGGTCTGGACTGCCGTGTTCATAATGACTGCCTTAGTCTCAAAATCAAATGATAAGCACACAGAAAAAATACTGGCTGACCAAAGCGATGAAAGAATCGCAGTCTAATCAAAGCTTGAGCCACTACACTTTCTAAGGTTACAGTACAAATTAATAGCAAGAATAACTGCGCAAATGAAATAACATACATTTAGAATTCAGCAAAGAAAAGACATCCACTATTATTACATGTAGCGAGCATAATCAGTGAGAACCCTAATAATTCAGTGAGAACCCTAACTAACATCATATTAGAATAGCACATTTGACCTTCATGCAAAACAAGTTAGTCAACATAAATTTGAAAAACCTCTAGCTATGGCTCTATCAAAAACAGTGATTGATACATAGAAACAAAAGCAAATAGACATAGCAATCAGTAACATTGTCTTTATAACTGTCCTCAGTATAGTTCAGCAAGCTGACAGCCTTCATCAATAGGACATCAGTATGATCAGCCAGGCACCAGGATTCAGCATTAAAGGTCAGAAAAAGCAAAGTCTCTTTAAACAATAAAGTTAAGCACGTCTCTTCTTGGGACGGTCAAAGAAAACAACTTCCCACGTCCTTATTGGTCAAAGAATCGCATGTTTGCATTTTGTCCAGTGAAAATAAAACTCCAAGGGTCATACTTATACTTGTTTTGCGCCAAATTTGTGTCATTTTGTGTACGCAAATTTGGTGCAAAACCAACTCCATATTTATACTTTGGCGCTAGACCCGTCTAGCGCCAAATTTAACGAGTTAAAGTCATTTTTTGGACGTGGAAACCAACTCTGCATCAATGAGATGCAAAGTGGGCATTCCCATGCAAAAGAAATGACTCTATTGCCTTAGCCCATATTTATCCCCTTTGATAAAATCATGCACGGGAGGGAGGAGGGATCAAAAAATGGTGCAAAGATTGCTTTGCACAATTTTTTAACGCCTGAGTCAGGGCAGGTGTTAGGGGACCTGTGGGCCTATTTCCATGGTGGAACACCATGGAATAAGCCCACAGGTGCCCTCCCCAGGCCCCAGGGACATGCCCACTCACACCAAAGGGACAGCGGAAGATGGGGGACCCCATTCTAGCTAAGTATAGGTAAGTACAAGTAAGTATTTTATTTTATTTTTTTAAAGTGCCACTGGGGTGGTGGGCATGACTCCTGTCTTTTCTAAGACAGGAGTCATGTGGTGTGGATGGTTTTGCATCAGAAAATGACTCTAGGCAAGTTAGAGGTATTTTATTTTACTCTAACCTGCCTAACGTCATTTTTTTGCGCAAAAAACCCTTCTTCCATACCACCAGGCCGACTCGACTACCGTCATTTTTTTTTAACGTTAGCCTACCCTTGGCACCAGCTTGCACCATTCCATAAATATGATGTCCAGCTGGTGCACAGAAATGGTGCAAGCCAGTGCTAACCTTTTGGTGCAAAACTGCGTTAGTGCAGTTTTGCACCAAAAAGTATAAATCAGGGCCTTTATGATCATTCTTTCCCAAATAGTTCAGAAGGCAATTGTGTCATACTTGCAGTCTTCCTTCATTTTGGATGCAATGAACAAATCATCAAAATACTGTACCAATGTCGATTGGAAAGGTAATTGCAACAACTCCAGGTTCTTTTTCAAGATCTGATTGAATATGGAAGGTGACTCTGAAAACCCTTGAGGAATTCTACACCAATAGTAAACTTGGTCCAAAAATTTGAAACAAAATGGAAATTGCCTATCCTCATGAAGAGGCACAAAAAGAAAACTTGTGACAAGTCTATAACAGTGAACCATTCAGCATCACACGAAACCTAAAACATTATCACAGCTGGAATTGGCACCACGGGGAAACATTGGTCACAATGTCATTTATTTTTCTCAAGTCCTGAACAATTCAAACTTTCTCACAGGGCTTTTTCAATACCATTATCGGTGAATTACATGGGCTCCTCAACACTTCTTTCAAGACCCCTTGGTTTAAAAATTCTGCCATTATGTGAGCAACCTTCATAAGGATGTCCTGTTGCATGTGAAACTGGGGAATCTGGGGAAAAATGGTGTTCGGCTTTACAGGAAATTTAACTGGCTCAACTCCCTTCATCAGACCAATCTCTTTACCTCTCAGATCTCATACCTTTTCTTTAACTGTCCCCTGTAAATCAGGAGGAAGCTCCTTTACTGTGAACACTTGAAAGAAATCAATCAAGGGGGTATTCCTCGTTTATTGTCTCACACTCCGTCTCTAGAGCTGGGTCATCCTCATCATCACTGTTCGTCTGTACCTTAATTCTGTAATTTGAACAAGTAATCGAGCACCTAGTTTTAAAAAGCATGGGGCATACTTATACTTTGTTTGCACCGGATTTGCATCTTTTTTTATGAAAATCCGGTGCAAACATAATTCCATATTTATATTTTGAAGCTAGACATGTCTAGCGTCAAAATATTGGATTTAAAGTCATTGCCTGCGGAAAACTACCTTGCGTCAATGAGATACAAGGTAGGTGTTCCCAGGCAAAAAAAGACTCAAGGGCCATAGCGCCTTATTTATCCTCCGTGCACAAATCCTGCATGAGAGGAGGAAGGTCTTAGTTAATGGCTCTAAGCCTTCTTAGCACTATTATTTAACGCCTGGGTCAGGGTACGCGTTAGGAGACCTGTGGGCCCTTTTGCATGGTCAGAGACCATGAAAACAGCCCACAGGTGCCCTTCCCTGCCCCCATGGACACCCTAACCCAACTGCACCCACACCTGCAGGACACCTAAGGATCAGGGGACCCATCCGAGGTAAGTCGGGGTAAGTACTTTTAGTTTTTTTTCCAAAGTGCCATTGGGGGCCTAACTTGGGCCCCTGTACATGGCACTGTCTACTGGCCTTGCCCAGGGTACTTAAGTCCTCTGGGCATGGCCATTGGGCAGGGGGGCATGACTCCTGTCTTTACTAAGACAGGAGTCATGTCCATGGGGGTTGTGTGTCAAAAATGATGCTAGTTTTTTACTCTAACCTGACTAGCGCCATTCTTTCCCGCACAACCTCCAGTCTTCCCTACGCCTCCCCAATCCAGTTAATGTCATGTATTTTGACTCTAACCAGGCCTTAGTGCCAGCTTGCCCCATTCCTTAAAAATCCTTAAAAATGGCACCATGCTGGCATCCTGGAATGGCGCTACACGTTGCTATACTATTTGACACAAACCGGCGCTATCGCAGGTTTGCGTCAAAAAGTATAAATATGGGCCCAAGTCTCTTCCCAGTAGGGATACCAGAGTTGAGTCACAGACTACGAACTTGTGCAATCCTTGAAAGCTGCCAATTTGAACCTAGACTGGTTCTGTAATTGGGATGATCAAATACTGATCCGCTACTGCTACAATCTGGACTGTTTTTCCTGAAAGGGGCAAATTTGGAACTTCTACAGTTCTTACTGTAGAGCGTGTAGCTCCTGTGTCGACCAAGAATCAAACTCTGTGACCCATGACTTTTTCTATTTACATAAGGGCCTTTCTTATCTACTTCTAAAGCTTCTGTAAGCACACATTCCTCCTTATCTGAACTTTCGTTCACCCAATCATCATTTATTCCATTCTTACTGTGTAACGGGAATTGGTGTACAGTGTTATTAATTTGGTTAAGCATCTGACCTGTGACCTGTTGAGGAAGCACCACCTGCTGCTGTTCCATTGGGGCTTAAGGTATTTGGATTCGCTGTCTAGGTACCATTTGAAACCTGCTGTTGCATTGGCTGCAACTGTGTCATTTGTACACGTGGCATTTGCACCTGCTGCATGGTTTGAAAATGTTGCACCTGATTCACATTGTTATGAACATTTGGATTATGACCTCTCATTTCCGGTCCTCTCAAGTTTTGGAACAAATTGATGACACCTTCCTGTACCATCATCGGACAATCCCGCTTCCAGTGTCCAACTGCTCTGCAAGCCTGACAAGGCACCAATCTCTTCATTCCCTGCACATCATTCTGAATTGCTACAGTACCCAAGTTGGGACTACGGTTTACATTACCTCCGTGACCTCTACCTCTCATCTGATTTTGAAACATCACATTTCCCTGCTGCAGCTGTTGCTGCTGCTGTGGAAAATTTCCCTGCATCCCAGTTTGTGCCGCTGTAATCTGCATCAACATCTTTTCTTTTAACTTTCTCTGCTTCAATTCAATCTCGTCACGACAGTACTTTGCATAATGCAACACCTCATCAATTGGCCTTGCTTGCCAGCAAATCAAATGACCCTCAATCATCTGGCTAATTTCAGGTCTCAACCCTTCAACAAATCTGAACACAAAATGAATCATGTCTTTCGGCTCAATTGTCTCTGTACCACTGTAATGTTTAAACGCCTGCAACAATCTTTCCTAATGTGCATGTGTTTACTCCTTTGCTTCCTGAGCCGTCCTGTCTATTCTCTGTCAGTCAATGTTTTGGGGAGAAATTGTCATCTTCAGGAATTCAGTCACTTTGTACAAATATTTCATTACCTCAGGAGATGGTGCACCTGTAGCCTGATCCCTCTCTGGTTCTTTCGTCGGCCAATCTATACTCCTCTTGCACTCCATCCACAAATCAGTTGGAACTACTATCTCTAATAGTGTTCAAGTCTTCCCATAGGCATTTTGCAAGTTTCACAAACCTATCTGTTTGCTGATACCATTCTACTGGCTTCTCTCTCAACCTACGATAGTCATTGGTAAAGGACAGAACGTCAACTCTGCTCCACAGGTCATGAACAAAATTCCCTCATGGAATCTCTCTCATTGGTAAAATGTTCACCGGATCCTTACCCTGCTGCACACTTGCAGTAAGGTCAACAAAATCCCTTTTCCTTATATCTCTCTTCTTTACCCATCTGCCTTTCCAATTGTCTAATGCTCCCCATGTCTGGAAACTTTGGAGTAACTCCCTAAGGTCTGTCTTCATTCCTGCAGATCTCATGTGCTCAAAGTCTTATGTGTCAAAATCTAACCTGTAACTCCTTTTCAAATGTTTTGTTTTCTCTATTGCTATGCTGGACTTCTCTGCCAGGTCTGCTAGCCTTTGATGTACATTTCTCACTTCCCTTGTGATTGTCTGACACAGGTATCTTAATTCTGCTTCTGTGTAGGACTGTAATCTGTTCACACCCATAGTTCCTTCAATGAACTCACCTGCTTCCATTCCTAGTCTTGCATAGTTCAAGTACTCCTCTCCCCTAGGAGCACTCTGTGGGATATTCAGCTTGTCTAAGCATTCAGTCAATTTCTGGGCAGTCAAACCTTGCAACTAAATGTTGCTGGCCTGGACATGTGGCGTCGGTTGCAAAACTATATCTGTAGACTGCTGTGTCAGTAATTTCAGACTCTGACTAACGTTCAACCACATGACAGTATCCGCCGGAACTCCGAATGGGCTAAGGTCTTGCAATGATCTCGATCCGTCAAAGGTTTGTCCCGCAGGAGAGACTACTCGAATATTCTCATTAGGTCCTTCCCTCATTGCATTCTGGCTGAGGACTCCCTGTCCATTTGCACTGCCATTCTCTTGTGCAAACAAAGGTACAATTGGACCAATGGTGACAGGTACAGATACAGCATCTGGGCTTGGTCTGGCACTCAAGTTCTGTGGATGCATAATTCCCATATTCTGGCTCACCAGTGCAAGCATATCTGACTGTGTCCCTATTATCGGAGTGTACTTTGGCATTGCTTGTGACTGCACTTGAGGCAGTAAGAGTGGAGTTGGCACTGTCTGAACCAATATTAGTTTTGGGAAAACCTGTCCTGTTGGCACTATTAGGTCTGTGTCAGTTTCCACTATAGGTACATCAGGGTAAATTCTCGGGACATTCAACTGGGGTACCTTAGTTTGTGCTACTGGAGTACTAGGGGCCATATTTATACCGCCGGAGCAGCTTTGCGCCAAAAATTTTAACGCCGGCTAACGCCATTTCGATGCGCCGTGCGGGCGTCAAATTTATACTTTGACGCACGGCGGCGCAACCAACAGGTGGGAGTCATTATTTCGTGACGCACACAGCGGCGTCAAGTCGTAAAGGAAACCAACGTTAACGCGACGCAAATCGCTGTGGGTCGATTTACAACAGCGCAACCCGGAAAGCGTGTTTTTTTTGCCGCAATAGCGTCAAAATCACCCGCGAACACTGCCCTTTCAGCAGAGGAGAGCCAAAATGGATCCCAGATGCCACAACAGACCCCAGGAAGATGACAGCAGACCAGGAACCAGCCAGGATGATCCATACAGGAACCAGGACATTTTTAGAAAAAAAAAGAAAGTGTCGCTTCAGTGCAGAGGAGCAGGAAATCCTGGTTAAAGAGGTGACGGAACACCAGCACCAATTGTTCATCACCTCTAAATTGCCAATCAGTAGGAGAGAGGCCATATGGCAAAAAATTGTGGACAAGATCAACAGTGTGGCTGAAGAACGCAGAACAGTCACCGATTGTAAGAAACGCTGGTATGACTGCAAACGTAGGACAAAAGAAAAAATGGGCAGGAACAGGAAGGCAGCACTGCAGACTGGAGGGGGGAGTCCAGCACACCAGGAGGCCCTGGACCACATGGAGGAGATGGTCGCAGCCGTCATCCCTGAGGAGATCGTCACAGGGATTCAAGGACAGGACAGCGCAGACTACCACGACACAACGCACATGCAGGGTAAGTCGCATGGGGAATTATAATGCAATAATGATAACTGTAACCGGGGGGGGGAATACCTACTACACAATGCATGTAAGTCAGCATATATATGAAGTGGCATGGGTAAAGGGGCACGGCAGGGGGGCATGGCCAGCACAGACTGAAGCTGGGGCACGACAAAATACAGCACCAACAACAGTCCCATGGGGCCATCCTGTAATTACAACAATGGAGCCAAGGGAAAGCAGCGACAGGTGGGAAGGCCACTACGTCAAACTTACATCCAGGCACTCGTCAGTCAAAATGTATCCTACATCAACTAGGTCCCTATCAGTAATCCAGTAGCCAAAACAACAACTGCAATGTAACTGCGACAACGGTTGACAATAACACCTCTGATCTCTGTGCAGCTATAGTAGCAAATGGCAGGAACCTCCCCATGGAACATACATACCTAAATTAGGGGGGGAGGATGACATCTGCAACTATTTATAGAAATAAGACAAAGGCACCAGTACACTCAAATGCCAATGCCCATACTTGACACATACATCAGCCAAAGTAAACAGCAATATGTGCCACACAGCACTAAGGACACACACATGCTGCATATGTCAGGATCCCTCACGTGCCTGGCTAACAAGGCAACATCACTAATGTCATACTGCTCAGACAACAACATTGAGGAGGGGACACATGCAACTAGTCACTGAAACACACCTGCACAGTCTGAGAACCAAATAGGACTTTGATACGATAAACAGGGCAATCCAATTAAACACACATTACCCAACATCATCTGGAAACATCAACAATGTTTACATCCATACCACATCCTAACATTGCCATGCATAGGATATGCCACATAACATGTACATTTAGGTCAATGTGAATAAAAAGTGTTTGGGGCAGGTCCTGAGAGGCAAGTGTGCTGCCAGGGCATTCACAACACCCACAGCCAGTCAAAGTGTAGTGTGGTAAGTTTTACGTATACTTTGCGCATTAGCTTCAGGCTTTATGCCTTTGTGCACTTTGCCCTGAATGTACTTTTATTCATTTGCTAACAGCTTAGAGCCTCTGTGCACTTTGCACTAAATCATTTTTATTAGGCTTCGTATCAGTTATTTTGCAAATAGCCAGTTTTTTCTTCATATCACACTGTTTTGAATACTTCAGCACTGGAGTTCTCCATAACATATTCACTCTGTGCTCTAGTCAAGGATACAGTCTGGTACATTGCCGATAGACGTGGTAGGAGTTCAGATTTGGCATTCCTGCGTAGGGACACTTTGTCATCACGATGACATGTTAGTTATAAAATCACTTCCTTGTCCCAATACACGCAAGAGGGAGTTTCCTAACAGAGAACCACAACTAGACGCTGCCTGCCTTGCTGCATATGCTGAACCAGATCACAGGCCATTGCTCAGATATGAGGGCTGATGTCTCCCCAGTGATTCAGACAGGCAAGCTCGAAGCTTAACATGCTGTGCTCTAAATAGAACAAGCAGAGGGAGAGTAGAAACTGTTAGGCACCATGATAGCTTTGTTCAAATGTTTTACACTCCTGGTGACTATTTCAATTCTACCATGTTGTATTGTTTGGGTTATTGTGGCTCACACCTAATTATCTAAAAGTCAGTTGTTTTATGAAATCATCATATAAAACAAATACTGTCTTTGTCATTTGTATATGAGATCATACTGGAAAAGAGAGAATTGGTTTGGATCTGAGTGACCACGACTTCCCTGAGAAGTTCCAAAGATGTCATGCGCTCGGCTGTCTAATCATTTCTTTGCCGTGGGAGACATGAGGCACTGCTAGGTAGCCAGAGCAAAAAGAAAGAATTAGGGTGACAGAGTTATTTACAAGTGGGTCAGACTCAGTCCCCCACACCATTAGCTATCCTGCTGCCTAGAAATCCAGTAATCTCATGTAGGATAATGAGAGCCCACGCGACAAAATGTCTCTCCATAAGAATAGATATACACGGAGGGACGAGTAGGACAAAAAGATGGCTATTCACAAATTGGTACAAAGCAACACCTAGAGGCAATTAGGCAGACAAGTTTGATAACTCTATATCATACATGTGACACACAGGTGGGCCATAGGCCTATAACAATGCCCATATGAAGGACAGCAGATACCAATACCAAACCAGAGCACAAAGTTAAGTCATCCAAAGGCTTGCATGTTATGGCAAAATTGTCACAACACAGACACACTAATTGTACCCTGTTTCATTGCAGAGGAACATGGATCTCCTGCCGATATGCCTGTCCCTGATTTCCCTGATGACATGGATGACGAGCCCATAAATATTTCCCAGGAGACCATCCAAAAGGTCCTTGAAACCCTCCAGACCCCACCTTCAGTCACAAGGAGGAGCACAGAAGAAGCAGCCATCACAGAAGAACCACCCACCACCCCAATTCTAAGACCTGCCAGCTCCAACACAGCTGAGGACTCTGACGACACTGGCACCAGCTTTGAAAGAACTGTAGTTGGGGTACAGCGGGAGCTGGCCAAGGAGGTGCGGGTGGGGATGCAAAACATGGCAGCCAGCCTTGAGGGGGTGCGTTCGTGCATGACGTCATTTGCAGATCAGGCAGCTGCTATGCAAGCCCGAACATCTCTCTTGCAGGAACTTGCCAAAACACTGAAGGAAATCAGCACAGCTGTCATCCAGTTGACACAACACCTACAACTGCAATCCAGTCAACGTGTGCACAAATGCAACATTGAACCCCTCAGGGCCGACCTGGGCCGACCTGGCTGCCTACCATCGTGATGTGGCTGCTATTCTCAAAAACCAGCAGGCCCTCCTTGCTGCAGTACTGCCCTTAATAACTCCACAGGGAGCAGCCCCCGGGATGTCTGCCTCCACGTCTTCTAACACTGAGGTGTGTGTTGCCCCTTCACAACCAACAACAACAAGGACAAACCAGGCAACACACACATCAGAAGAAGAAGACATGGAACAGATCACATTCTCACGGAAGAGTACCCGGAAGCACTAGTCCCTGCACCATGGCCTACTTTGACCAAGGTCCTACGTTTTGTCAAATGCCAGTCTCACTACAACTACACTCAATGACTGTTCTGCAATCCACTGTATGACTTGTCAGCATTGCCAGTGAATGTCTCTCTCCTACTATTTGCCAATTCCTGTCCCTCTGCACTGTCTGTGACATCACCCCAGCATGTCAGGAGCATCATCCACACCCCTTCTGTAGGATCACCATGTAAGAATGCACCAGAACGGACCCAGCAAACATGGACAATGGACATTTTGCACTACAGCACCTATAAATAAATAGCACTTGCACACCGATTATGTCTCTGTGTTATTTCACACTTCAACTGTGCAGTACATAACTCCAAAGTGCCTGTGTGGCAACCATGTAGCTTGTCAATACAACTGTCCTGACATCATGTAGTCTGATACATCTGTGCAGTGGCCAGGATTGCATCATAGCCTTACCATACTGAGGAGAATAACTGATGAAGGGACTAACCACACACAATCATGCTGTGTTGGACAGAATGATGCACCATCTATAGCAATTCTAGTTAACTAATGGTGGCTGAGATATGTAGGCACCATGCAATACTAAAACATGAAATTATGCTGCGAAATGTAAGCAAACATAAAAAAATAAGACTGCATCAATTACCCTTTCTGAGTATACTTCCATGAAGGAAAGTCATGCAGAATTAGTACACACATGATGTAGGTCAGCAATGAAGGCAACAAGACAAGAGTGTTAACAACACCTCATCTACAAAGATCTCCCTGAACATCACACTGCAGTCCGACCTATGAAATTACCCACAATAACAAGTCTGGAAGCACACTTTGTGAAGTAGAATACATACTCACCAACACAAAACCTTGGTGATCGATGCAAACTACCAATGGTGGGTCTCCCAAATGGTGGATACTTACCAAGTTATCACACGGGTAGCCGGTATGTTAAACCTCCATTTTCTGGGGATGGCTAGCATAGGACACTAATGTCATACAAAAACATTCACCTACACTGATGTCAAGGCCATGATAAAGCAGCACCTAACGCATCATGTAAAGGGTTAACTATATATTTATTACTATTTCTTCACACAAGAGGCAACTAAGGGAAAAGTAATACCTACACTAATCTAACCTGACTACTACTAACCCACAACTGTCCCTAACTAACCTAAGCTAAACTTACTCTACACATATAACTAAACGATCTAAACATCAACCCCCCACCCACCATTATGAGACAGGACACATGCAGGACAACACTTACTAACCTACACACATACTATACTATCCTAAACAATCATATATATATATATATATACAGTATATATATATATATATATATATATATATATATATTTTTTTTTTTTTTAAACAAACAGGAATCCCAACATTGACCCCCACCCACACAAAAAATAAAGATAGAAAGAATAAGTACCCCCCACCCTCTTCCCTAACACTAACTATGCTAACTACCTATACTAACCTAATTCTAATCCCCAAAACCCAACTATCAGTACAAAATAGGAAAGAGGAGAGAGGGGAGGGGTAAAAGTTAAACATGGCAAATGTCCTAGAGGTTGGCCCTCCGTAGGGTCCGCCTGATGGACCGAACCCTTTTTTTGATATATGCCACATCCTGGCTTAGCTTGTCCACCTTTGTAAACACCTTGTTCAATTTACGGCCCAATGCCAGGAATGCAACTGGGTCCACAGGAGGGGCTGATGCAGTCTGTGTGCCGGCCGAGGTGGACCTTGTGCCAGCAGTTGAATGCCCACTGGACTGTCCTGGTTGTTGAACATGGCTGGGTCCAGGTCTTGATGAGGAGCCAGGGTCAACTGTGCCCGACGTTGCTGGGGCCACTTGGGGAGACCTGGTGGATCTGGTGGTGGTGGGTGTTGTGGGCAATGTAGGGCCACCCTGTGGTGAGGCCCACCATGCCCCGGAGGCCCGATCAGATTGGTATTTTCGGGCCATCCTCCTGTACCCCGACTGCACCTGCAGGATGTGCCGGTATCGCATGGCACGCCTCTCAAATTGGTGTCTATCTACGGCACTCATGTTTGCAGCTGTGAAGAGATATGGCAAATATTTACCATGGGAATTGCATTGGGTGGAATAGCACAATGGGTTATTTGTACATTACTTGTACTGTATTTGTTACAGCAATTGTCACAACATAGTTTATTTAAAGTCTCAGAGGAAGTACATGTGAAGCCTGCATACATAAGGCCATCTCACACCTAGCATATCCATGTCTCTACATGATGGATGACATCAGCATAAACTTCTCATCCAAATAATGCCTAATGCAGCTGACATTATGGCTGAACCTCTTCCGCATACTGACTTCACTACATATGTCACTCTATGTGATAAATATCACAACCCTCACTCAATGCCATTTGTAATTTGTTGTTTGCAAATGTTGAACCCATGGGCCATAACCGAATGTATACACTAGGGGCCAGATGTAGGAAGACGGCAAATTGCGACTTGCAATTTGCGAGTCCGAGCGACTCGCAAATTGCAACTCGCAATTTGCTATGCAGAACGGTGTCTCAGACACCGTCTGCGAGTTGCTATGGGGTCGCAAAGACCCACCTCATTAATATTAATGAGGTGGGTCGCAATTTGCCCCCCCATAGCGACTATGGGCACTCACGGGGATGGAGGCCTGCTGGGAAAAGCAGACCTCCAAGTCCGTGACTGCTTTTAAATAAAGCAGGTTTTTATTTTCCAAGTGTAGCCTGTTTTGCCTTAAAGGAAAAGGAGCTGCACTTAGAAAAAAAAACCGAAACCTTTAGTTTTTGATTTTTTCAGGGCAGGTAGTGGTCCCTTGGACCACTGCCTGCTCTGAAAAAATATTTTTGGGTCCACTCACAACGGGGAAGGGGTCCTATGGGGACCCCTTCCTGTTTGCGAGTGGGTTACCATCCACTTCAAGTTGATGGTAACTGCGACTCCATTTGCGACCGCGTACTCGGTCGCAAATGGAATTGCATACCACTGCGAGTCGCAAATAGGAAGGGAACACCCCTTCCTATTTGCGAGTCGGAAATGCATTTTGCGAGTCGGTTCCGACTCGCAAAATGCATTTCTGCATAGCAAACACACGTTTGCGACTCGCAAACGGCGATTTTCGCCGTTTGCGACTTGAAAACTGTTTGCTACATCTGGCCCTAGGTTCTAAACAAAGTTGCAAAAGGTCACAAGTACCTGTAACATACTGGTTGCTACAGTCCTAGGTACCCTATTCCCAATCACATGGCAGTCTTTGAGGGTGGGGTGGGAAGAGCAACCAACAATCCCAGGTTCAATGCACACCCAGGAGTGTATAGAAAGGTCAACAAGTATTTGCCTCCACACACAACACCAATGAAGGGCTAGCAACACGTTGGAGTCAGCCAAACATTGTCATATCCAAGGTCCACACATGTCAAAATGCTCTGACTCAGGCCAACATCACATACTATCAGTGAGGCATGTTTTACAACACACACAGAGGAGCAAGAACACCCATGATCATGAGTCGACTGAACACCTAGGCCATTGCACTCTAGCCACACACACTTCTAGTTCAACTTGTGGAAGTACATGCCCCCGGAAGATCCAACCTACAGTGTACACAGTGCATCCTTAACTAGGAAGCTGCATATTTCATACAAGCCATTTGCCAAAGCTTTCTGGGAGAATGTCAGTCTGATATGCAGACTCAGTTCAAGCCAAGTCCCAGAGCAACTCTTACATTAACCAGTGTATTCCACATGACTCATCCCATTCCCCATAGCGGGCCGACTGGAATGACCCACAGCCCCTAAATCTGAGAGATGGCTAAGTATTGGTCTACAGAAACAGAAGTGATATTTGAAATCCCACTAAAGCAACAATGCCAATGAACGGGCAGCGCTTCAAATCATGAATTCTGTTGAACACACAGTACTCCATCATGCATCACTAGCAAACAATAAAAATAGCACTCAGGCCACACTCACTGTAGGTATTGGGGTCCTCAAAATGTGCCACCTCTCCCACGGTGTACGGTGCTGGTCCACCTGTAAAGCATGAAAGGAAGAATATACTCAGACTCCGTGCACTGACAAATAATTGCAGTTACTATGACACTGTGTGAATATGACATGGTAATGATACACTTTCCCACATGCTCATACTGCATGGATGAATTTTTAATCAACATTAACATTGGATGAGTCTCCTGCTACAGTTACACACCCTACTACACACATGCAGTGGCCAGGACAGTCATGTGTTGTCAAAGATACACCTCCATTAGTATGCCCCAACAATAATGGCTTGCATTCATCTCATCATGTGCATCCCAGAGAGACATCCAAAAGCTGGTTACTTGAGGACTGCATGACCCCTCAAACTCAAACAAGCTATGTGGACATTTTCAACACACAGCAACCAGACACACATGTGACATATGTGTGGACAACATAGCTAACTTCATGTGACGTGAAGGCACCACACATTTATAGCATCATCATGGGTTTACAATTTTCTGTCTAGCTATGGCGTCTACATATGTAGGTATGTTGTTTCAACATAACTTTCTCACTGGCCAATATGACCTGTAGAGTTCAAATAGAGGCATTAACGTGTCGCTTGTCTGACACAAAGGCAACACTACATTACATACAGCTACAGGCATCCGGTATGTGTTGAAAACATGAGCCATCTGACTGCTAGCATTGGTCTTCCTACACATTGTGCAACAAATACATATTAGGTTTCCCCAGCATTACACACAGTCAGCTACTTATCTAGCAGATTGGGTAACAATCATCACATGTCCCCACACAGCTTTCAATTATTCGCATGTAATTGATTTGTACTCACCAACATGGCCACCAATCCTGATTCCCAGGTGGTCCAGCAGGTCCTGCTCCCTGGATATGAGATCAGCCCAGCGGTGCTTTAGTTGATGCTCATTCCTAATGCTACCGTACACCCGGACCAGGTGATGGCGCACCTTCCCCCACCGGACTTTACGTGCCTCCGTGTGATACCCCTGTATCACACGGCCCCCAGCCTCCAGCATGAGTGGGAGGAAATGGCAAACAAGCCAAATGAATCCCCCCAATTCCTCCTCACCCATCCTGCCAAGCCGAGGCCTACCTGACATATTAACAAATGGAAAGGTGAAAAATTAGACAAACAAGAAAAAGTGGGAAATGGGGAAAGGTAGAGTAGTGAAGGAAAAAGAAAACTTAAGAAAAATAGCCCAACTAACCCCAAAGTTACACTACCCAGAACAGACTCCCACAGACAATACAAACAAAAACAGGATTGGACAAAAGTATACTAAACAGACTAAGACAATATTAGACAACAAGACTATGATCACAAAAACACAAAATACCAGGTACACAGGACACAAAAGCAGTTAAACACAGGACTACACTTTTCACACAACCACACAGTCTAGATAAATCTGAGACTGCAAAGTGAAAGTGAAAGTTAACTCACAGTACAGATTTTGTAAACAGGATATCCTATTACATCACTTCCTGCATAAAATGGCCGCCGTTTTAATTTTTCCGCTATGCGTCATATTTTCACGCATACAGATTGTGCGTCATATTTTTTAACGCATAACATTGCACATAATGCAGAGTCAAAAGTAATTTCTTCATTGTTCCCTTACATTATTGTGAGGCTGAGTTTACAGTTCTAGTGTAGAATTATAATTTCCTGGCAAATATGAGAAACATATATGAAAATTTATTTTTGACTCTGCATTCTGTGCACTCCTGTACGTGAAAAAATTATGACGCCCATGCTGTATGCGTGGAAATTTGACGCTACATGGACATTATGGTGGACATGTCATGTACCTTATTAATTTATTATTTTTCATATCATATTTTTTGACTCTGCATTCTGTGCACTCCTGTACGTGAAAAAATGATGACGCCCATGCTGTATGCGTGGAAATTTGACGCTACATGGACATTATGGTGGACATGTCATGTACCTTATTAATTTATTATTTTTCATATCATATTTTTTGACTCTGCATTCTGTGCACTCCTGTACGTGAAAAAATTATGACGCCCATGCTGTATGCGTGGAAATTTGACAATACATGGACATTATGGTGGACATGTCATACGTGAAAAAATTATGACGCCCATGCTGTAACGGTGCTATGTGATACACATTTGTGGTTAGCTATGACACATGTCCCTTATTGGATGTATAGAAGGCATTCACACTGTAATATTTATGATACCTCAAAAAATGTATTAACCATATTTGTACACATATTTTGGGTAATTGCTGATGGCTATTTTGAAATGATGAATGGGATACCATGATGTATTCCTTCTAAAAAATGTGTCCACATTTATCATGGTAATGCATTTATCTATAGTCCAAACAGGGAGTGCAATAGTCACTTACACTTTTTATGGGGCTAACCATGTCCTATTATGATTTTGTGTATCTGATTTGTGTTTGACTTTTGACATGTAGGCCACACATGCGCCTTATGCATGTGTTTAGTTCACAAGTACATGATTCTTGTATATTTGGGGGGCGGTAGAGGTGGACTTAGGCCCCCAGCACCCTAGGGTTTGCCCTTCCAGATTTGCTAATTTATCTATGGCTTTCATTTATTCTGTTATGCAAAACCTGCAGCAGCAGGCTAATGGAAGGCCATAGGGTATGAATCACTGTTAGCCATTCATTCATCTCATTAGCCCATTTGACGTTTGCCCTATTGATTATTTGGAGCTATCTGACATACCATTTTGCACTGACTATGTTTGCTAAATCTCAGCGTTCCTCATGTGCTGATGACAAATAGGTTGTTGATGTATGTGGCCCTTTATGCATTACCTGGTTTAGTGGCATGTTACATTCTTCCTGCTAGGTTCGAACTGGGAGACTACTGTGATGGGCTGCTTGCAAATATTTGGTTGATTGGATGACATATGTTTATATGTGTGTGCGAATGTGGATCCACTATCACCTGTCTGGGTGTATGTTGTCACTGTAACTTCAAGGTCTCCTCATGAGTTAGTGACAGCTAATGTTGTTCCAATTGGGTATTGTTTATATCAAAAATTGAGAGAAGCCATTGAGGACATGGTCACGTACACATGGATGGTCCCACCCTGTCACTGAACACTTGTAATGAGACTTTCAAATGATCTACATTTTTGGGCTGAGTGAGAGACTGTCTCAGGTGTCTGGATCAGGCATGTGTCATTGCCACATTTGTACTCCTGTTGGCCTCTGTGGATGGTAATGTATCATGTAACATCCTACCCTCTGTGCAGACATTTGTGGTGTATATTTTTTGTGTGATGAGTGTTATGTCATTATTGCTCAATGAGACAACATTCTTCTTCAGCAATTTCGAACTAAAGGTGGGCAGAAATGAATAGGCCAAAGCATGATGTGGTGTTTGTTATCTGTGTTTATTTACAATTGTGCAAAAAGTGTTGATATAAGAAATTATGAAAAAATGTTATTTACAAGCTGTTGGCGCCTACGCACTCCTGCTGCCGTGTTTGGTTGTTCCCCCTCCTGTTGCAGGCCAGCATCCTCCTCTTCGTCATCTTCAGGCATGTCTGGGTCTGGTTCAAGGAGGGGAATGTTCCTTTTTACACAAATGTTGTGCAATATGGCACAAGTGAGTATGATCCTACAGACCATCTCTGGGGAATAGAGTAGGCTACCGCCTGTGATGTCAAGGCAGCGGAACCTTGACTTTAGGATCCCAAAGGTCCGCTCAACAATGCTGCGTGTCCTCTTATGGGCGTCGTTGTATGCCCGCTCTGCAGCAGTAGTGGGGTTCCCAAATGGTGTCATTAGCCAAGGCTGGATGCCATACCCCTGATCAGCTGAAATAGAAACACAGAATGGGATCAATTAGATGTAGAAAGCACTCTTGTACAGACCTTTGATGGCAGTAGTTGTCTTGTGTTGTCTGTGACTCTTTTGTGTACTAATGTGACCTATACTTGTAGGGTAAAAGTTTTGCATTGAGTTTTTTCCTTGGCAGAGCAAGTGTTTGTTAGCTAACCGTTTGTCAGCAGTCTGTATTTTGATTTTCATAACAGTGTGCCCTCCCTTGCATTGTGACTTGTGATACACGTATCCGTGTATCTTCACTGGGGGTGAGATGATAGTTCCATGCAGAGTTAAAACATGAAAGTGTAGTTAAGACGTTCATATGAAAGTACCCTTGACATCCCATACCTTAAGACTTATGCAATGTGTTAATGTACAGGTTATTGTGACACTTCCAATTTGCAAGGTGACATTTAGGCAACCACACTCATTAATGTCTTCACATTAAGCTGTGGAGTACATTCCAATGTGCGACAGGTTCAATGGTGACTTATGACACATGGCTAGTGATGTGAGGACCTCAGTGTGTTCCTGGCTAGCTGTTGCTAATGTGGTGTATGTGTTGTTTGTCCTAGAGGGTTGCTGTGCAGTGTGTATATGAGTTTGATTTTTGTCCTTACCAACAAGTAGTCCATTGCCATACCGTTCATCCTGGAAGTGTTGGTTGATGGTGCTGTGACGGAAGATGAATGCGTCATGTACACTCCCAGGATATTTAGCCACGATGTTGCTGATCAGTCCTTGGTGATCGACTATGGCCTGCACGTTGATTGAATGTGTGTGCTTCCTGTTGCGGTAGAGGTGTTCTGTTGCAGCAGGTGGTACAAGGCGTACATGTGTGCAGTCGATTGCACCAAGGACGTGTGGGAAGCCACTGATGGCGTAGAACCCCTGTTTAGTTTCCTGCTGCTTCTGCAGTGTGTTAGGGAAGCAGATGTGGCGGGGTGTCAGGCGAATGATGGCATCCAGTACTTTTGGCAGGAATGCGGAGAATGATGGTTGTGATATTCCACCAACCAGGGCACCAGTTGTCTGAAACGAGCCACTTGCCAGCAGGTGAAGTACGGCAAGCAGCTTTGTTTCTGTTGGGATGGTGCGGGGTGTCACCAAAGTGGGGGCCAACTGCTGTTCAATATTTCTCAGCAGCTGCTGAATGGCCTGCCAGTTCAACCGGTACCTCTGGATGATGTTGTGTTCCCTGAGGCCATGCAGGGTTGTTCTTGGGCGGAATATCCTCTCTTGCCTTCTGCGCTGTCTTTGGGGTCCCTGCTGTTGTTGTTGTGGCTGCTGTTGTTGCTGCAGGGCTCTGCGTCTACGTGCACGCTGAAGAAAAATCACCTCCATGTCTCCCTGTTGCTGCTCTTCTGCTCTGCTGTTTGTTCTGTGTGTTCTGATTAAATACAGGTGTGTTTGCCCATTTTAACGCCTGCCCTGACCCAGGTGTTAAATTTTGATGCACATCGGGCTTTGCGTCATTTTTTTGCTCCGCCTACCGGCCGGGAGTCCTTTCTGCCCGGAAGCATAAATACGACGCGCGGCCGTGTGCGTCGTTTTTTGGACGGGAACGCCTACCCTGCATATCATTAACGCAGGGCGGGTTGCTGCTTCCAGGAAATGGCGCACACTGCGGATTTTTCTCGTGCGCGGCCTCGGGCGTCAGGGTTTAAATATGGGGCAACGTTTGCGCTGATTGTGCGTCAAAATTTTTGACGCACATTCGTCGCAAACGGAGTATAAATATGCCCCTAGGTGTATTAAGACTGCTCTGCATTGGGCTCTTTGTCATACTAGGTTTAATCTGCACTGGATTAGTTGGCACGTTAACTTCTGTCGGAGCTGAAGGATTTACACTAGTGCTCAGACCACTGTCTTGTACTGCATATGGTGGGGGACTCATTTCTCAACAACTGTAAAATAAACTCATTATCATCTGACTCTTTCTCAAGTGTCAGGGATCCTCTAGACTCTTTTGATCTCTGTTCCCTACTCTCAGAAGGGCTTCTGTTTGTTTTTCTAGTGGCTTTCCTTCCTCCTCTCTCACTGTCCTGTGTAATCGCAGGAAACAATTTAATCCCCTGCAAAGTCTTGTGGCCAGATTTAACGAAAAGTGGCGCAGTGCAGTGCTGTGCCAAAATAAACACTTAGGAAAGGCAGGGATGTGCCGTATTTAAGGGAATACGGTGCACCCCTGCATTTCTACCTGCGCCGGCACTAAATGTAGCTGCCAACGCAGGCATCCTTGCACTATTGTGCAATGATGTCTGTGTTGAGGGGTGTGATTGTTTATGTGAGGGAAGGTGTCCCTTCCCCCATAAACAATCTCTAATGGTGCTTTGGCACCTTTGTGTGTGCTGCACAATGCAACACACACAGAAGTGCCAAAGCATCATTTTCAAATGATTGTTTATGTGCAGGAAGGGACACCTTCCCGCACATAAACAATAATTTCTGGCATTTTGCTTTTTCTGTGCGTGCGGCAGAATGCAGCACGCATAGAAAAAGCAAAACACAAGGAGGAATAAAAGTATTCCTCCTTTTTTGCGCCCTGCTAACGCCACCCCTGGAGGTGGCATTTGATTTTGGCGCTGCCTCAGGTTTCCAAAATTTTATAAATCTGAGGCAGCATCAAAATGCAATGGGTGTTGCTGTGGCATGCCCACAGCAACACCCACTGCATGCCCCTTCCACACACAATGCTGCATGGGAAGGGGCCGTATTTACATCCCGCTTTGCAAACACATAGGTGCAAGGTCCTGCTTTCATGTTGAGAGAATTTTAAAATCTGATCCATCCGTCCAGATAGTTTTACCAGTGGCAAAATTTCTTGAATCAATCTGGCGTTTTAGATTAGCAATTTTAAGGAACAAGTCTGGGTAGCTAATTCTTAGATTTATTTATTTATGTATATTTATTGCACTCGGATGCATGATTCTAGCTTTTAACTTGTAGTATATAGATACTGTTTTACTATGTTATTGATTATTTATGGATTTATGGAACTGGTCTCTCGTTGAGCAGAATTTTTCAGTAGTAGGAGACACACACCTGGTTGTTCATTTTGTTTGGTCCTTAAATTTTCTTTATCTTTTTTTAAAATTTTCACTGTGTTTATATCTTCAGTGTCCTTTTGTTTCTTTAAAAATGTGTTGTGCACTGTACTTTTCTGGTATGTTCTTACTTACCGAAATAAAGACAAATGGTGATGATGATGACTCACAATCTGACTTGACGACCACGCCTGATTGACCTATTAAACCAGACAAATTACCACAAAAACCAAGGGGCATATTTATACTCTGTTTGCACTGAATTAGCGTAATTTTTTTAAACTCTAATTCTGTGCAAAATCAACTCCATATTAATACTTTGGCGCTAGACCCATCTAGCACCTAAATTATTGAGTTAAAGTCATTTTTTGGAAGTGGAAACCTACCTTGCCTTAATGAGATGCAAGGTAGCCGTTTCCATGCAAAACATTACTCCATGGCCTTAACGCCATATTTATACACCTGTGCAAAAATGGTGCATGGGAGGGAGGAGTGGTCAGAAAATGGTGCAAAGCTTGCTTTGCCCCATTTTTTAACATCTGGGTCAGGGCAGGCGTTAGGAGACCTGTGGGCCTATTTCCATTGTGGAACACTGCAAACAACCATTGGCAAGCTCCAAGATTCTTGGAAAGTTATTTTAAGTACTTAGGGGCACATTTTCTTTCCACTTTGTGTCATCGAATCTGAAAAATCCAAACGTCCAATGATCACCAAGATGCACTCCCTGGCCCACATAAACAAGAATGACTTTGTACCTAATAGAAGCACTAGTCATTGCCTTCGCCGTTTACACTTTGCCCTGGCCTGTTCGGTTGAACTCGCGACAATAGTTCCCTCATCCTGGTAGACAGAGAATGTGTCTTTGACACAGTTCACAGGCCTGTTTTGATGGCAGTCTTCTGTAAAATGCGCTTTGGACCACAATTCATCAGTTAGGTCAAAACCCTCCTCACTGAATGTGGGCCCAGGTCCGTGCCAACGGGCTACTGTCCCCAACCTCACCCATATAGAGACGTCCCTCCCAGGGCTGTTCTTTATCCAAATTGCTTTTTGTCTTGTTATGTTAGGTTATGTTAGGAGCATTTATAGAGTGCATTAGACACAAGGGTATCAAAGCACTAACAGAGACCCAGCAGATGACAGGAGCATTCACTCAATGCCGTGCATGATGATGGAGAGCAGAAATGATTTTGCGTGGATGCCCAGGTGCATGGTTTTCCATGGGAAGGGGGCCATCACGATATGCTCCTATATGTCCTGCAAACCCACGCAACCTCCCCTTGCCTCATGAAACTCCAGCGTATCTACAGGGAGGCAATGGGACTTAGGGTGAACTGAGGCAATTCTACACTGGTCCCAAGTAGAGGGGATGGGTGGACAGCACCTGTGGAGACAAAGCTTCGGTGAGAGGTGACAGCTTTCATTACCTAGGAATGACAATCACCCTTTTCAAACAACTGTACTGGGTAATAAACATACTGCCAGTGCTTTCAAGAATGAACAAGCATTTGCAATGCAATAGGCCTCTCATTAGCAAGAGTTAGAGCTGTTGGTGTTGCAAATGATAATGACACCCTCGCTTTTGGGACCTTATAAATATTTATCCATGCAGCACATTCAGGGCTATATTTATACTTTTTGACGCAAAACTGCGCCACCGCAGTTTTCCGTAAAAATTTTACCGCCGGCTAACGCCATTTCGTAGCGCCGTGCGGGCGTCAAATTTATACTTTGACGCACGGCGGCGCAATCAACAGGTGGGAGTCATTTTTTTTTTATGCACATCGCGGCGTCAAGTCATAAAGGAAAACGACGTTAACGTGGCGTAAATGACTGTGGGTCGATTTACGACACTGCAACCCGGATATGCGCCGTTTTTTTTTTACGCAATAGTCAAAAATACCCGCGAACCCTGCCATTTCAGCAGAGGAGAGCCAAAATGGATCCCAGATGCCACTACAGACCCCAGGAAGATGACAACAGACCAGGAACCAGCCAGGACGATCCATACAAGAACCAGGACATATATAGAAAAAAAAGAAAGTGTCGCTTCAGTGCAGAGGAGCAGGAAATACTGGTTAAAGAGGTGACGGAACACAAGCACCAACTGTTTATCACCTCTAAGTTGCCAATCAGTAGGAGAGAGGCCATATGGCAACAAATTGTTGACAAGATCAACAGTGTGGCTGAAGTACGCAGGACAGTCACCGAGTGTAAGAAACGCTGGCATGACTGCAAACGTAGGACAAAGGAAAAAATGGCCAGGAACAGGAAGGCAGCACTGCAGACTGGAGGTGGGAGTCCAGCACACCAGGAGGCCCTGGACCACATGGAGGAGATGGTCGCAGCCGTCATCCCTGAGGAGATCGTCACAGGGATTCAAGGACAGGACAGCGCAGACTACCACGAGACAACGCACATGCAGGGTAAGTCGCATGGGGAATTAAAATGCAATAATGGTGACTGTAAGTAGGGGGGGAAATACCTACTACACATTGCATGTAAGTCATCATATACATGGAGTGGCATGGGTAAATGGGTACTGCAGGGGGTCATGGCCTGCACAAACAGAAGCTGGGGCACAACATTACACTACACCAACAACAGTCCCATGGGGGCATGCTGTCATGCCAACAATGGAGCAAAGGGAAAGCCTCGACAGGAGGGAAGGCCACTACGTCAAACTTACATCTTGGCACTCGTCAGCCAACATATCTCCTACATTAACTTGGGCCCTATCAGCAATCCTCTAGCCAAAACAACAACTGCAATGTAACTGCCACAACAGTTGACACTACCACCTCTGATCTGTGTGCAGCTCAAGTAGCCAATGGCAGTAACTTCCCCATGGAACATACATACCTAAATTAGGGGGTGAGGGTGACATCTGCAACAATCTCCTGAAACAAGACAAAGCCCCCAGTACACTCAAATGTCAATGCCCATAGTTGCCGCAAACATCAGCCAATGAAAACAGCAATAGGAGCGACACAGCACTAAGGACACACCCATGCTGCATATGTCAGGGTCCATCCTGTGCCTGGCAAACAAGGCAACATCACAAAAGTCATACTGCTCAGACAACAGCATTGAGGAGGGGACACATGGAACTGGTCACTGAAATACACCTGCACAGTCAGAGGGGGAAATAGGACACCGATACGATAATCAGGGCAATCCAATGTAACCCACATTACCCAACATCAGCAGGACACATTAACAATATCAACATACATATCACATCATAACATTGCCATGCATAGGATATGCTACATGTCAATTAAATTTAAGTCAATGTGAACAATCAGGGATTGGGGCAGGTCCTGAGAGGCAATTGTGCTGCCAGGACCATCAGAACACCCACAGCCAGTGAAAGGTCTCACCATGAGAATGGATGTACACGGAGGGTCGAGTAGGACAAAAAGGTGGCTATTCTCAATTTGGTATAAAGCAACACCTAAAGGCAATTAGGCAGACAAGTCTGATAACTCAATATCATACATGTGACACACAGGTGGGCCATAGGCCTATAACAATGCCCATATGAAGGACAGCAGACACCAATACCAAACAAGATCACAAAGTGAATTTATCAAAAGGCAGGCATGTTACGTCAAAATTGTCACAACACAGACACACTAATCGTACCCTGTTTCATTGCAGAGGAAGATGGATCTCCTGCCGATATGCCTGTCCCAGATTTCCCTGACGACATGGATGACGAGCCCATAAACATTCCCCAGGAGACCATCCAAAAGGTCCTAGAAACCCTCCAGACCCCACCTTCAGTCACAAGGAGGAGCACAGAACAAGCAGCCATCACAGAAGAACCACCCACCACCCCAATTGCAAGACCTGCCAGCTCCTATACAGCTGAGGACTCTGACGACACTGGCACCAGCTTTGAAAGAACTGTAGTTGGAGTACAGTGGGAGCTGGCCAAGGAGGTGCGGGTGGGGATGCAAACTATGGCAGCCAGCCTTGAGGGGGTGCGCTAGTGCATGATGTCATCTGCAGATCAGGCAGCAGCTATGCAAGCCCTAACATCCATACTGCAAGGATTACAAGAAACTGTCAAGGAATTCACCACTGCAGTAATGGAGTTGCCACAACACCTCGCACCCCAAACTTTCCACTGCATGCACGAATGCAATCATGACTCCCTCAGGGCCGACCTGGCTGCCTACCATCGTGATGTGGCTGCTATTCTCAAAAACCAGCAGGCCCTCCTTGCTGCAGTACTGCCCTTAAGAACTTCACACGGAGCAGCCACTGGGATGTCTGACTCCACGTCTTCTAACACTGAGGTGTGTGTTGCCCCTTCACAACCAACAACAACAAGGACGAAGCAGGCAACACACACATCAGAAGATAAAGACATGGAACAGATCACATTCACAAGGAAGAGTACCCGGAAGCACTAGTCCCTGCACCATGGCCTACTTCGACCAAGGTCCCACGCATTGTCAAATGCCAGTCTCACTACAACTATACTCAATGACTGTTCTGCTAACCACTGTATAACTTATCAGCATTGCCAGTGAATGTCTCTCTCCTACTAATTGGCAAATCCTGTCCCTCTGCACTGTCGGTAACATCACCCCAGCATGTCAGGAGCATTATCCACACCCCTTCTGTAGGATCACCATGTAAGATTTCACTAGAACGGACTCAGCAAACATGGACAATGTACATATTGCACTACAGCACCTATCAATAAATAGCACTTGCACACCAAATATGTCTCTGTGTAATTTGACACATCAACTGTGCAGTAGATAACACAAAAGTGCCTGTGTGACAACCATGTAGCTTGTCAATACAACTGTCCTGACATCATGTAGTCAGATACATCTGTGCAGTGGCCAGGATTGCATCATAGCCTGCCCATCCTGAGGAGAATAACAGATGAAGGGAGAAACCACACACAATAATGCTGTGTTGGACAGAATAATGCTTCATCAAGAGAAATCAAAGTCAACTAATGGTGGCTGATAAATGTTGTCACCATGCAATACTAATACATTGAATTATGCAGTCTAATCTAAGCAAACACAACTAAACACAGCATCAATCAACCTTTCTGAGTAAACTTCCAAATAGGTAATCATGCTCATTTTTTGCACAAATGATCTATGTCAGTTATGAAGACAAGAGTGTTAACAAGACCTCATCTTCAAAGATGTCCCTGAACATCACACTGCAGTCCGACCTAAAAAATTTCCCACAATACCAAGTCTGGAAGCACACTTTGTGATGTAGAAAACATACTCATCGACACAAATCCTTTGTGATCCATGTAAACTCCAAATGATGGTTCTATCAAATGGTGGATACTTACCAAGTTAGCACAGGGGTAGCTGCCATTTTAAACCTCTGTTTTCTTTGGTTTGTAGCATAGGACACAAATGTCATAGAACAACAATCACCTACACTGATGGCAAGGCCATGATCAAGTAGCAGTTAACACATAATGCAAAGGGTTAACTATATATTTATTCATAAGTAATCACACCAGAGGCAACTAAGGGAAAAGTCATACCTACACTAATCTAACCTGACTACTCCTTACCCACAACTGTCCCTAACTAACCTAAGCTAAACTTACTCTACACATATAACGAATCGATCTAAACATCAACCCCCCACCCACCATTATGAGACAGGACACATGCAGGACAACACATACTAACCTACACACATACTATCCTAAACAATCATATATTTGTTTGTATTTTTTAAAAAAAAAATATTTTTTTTTTGTAAACACACAGGAACCCCAACATTGACCCCCACCCACCCACACACTTAATAATGAAAAGTAGAAAGAATCAGGCCCCCCCACCCTCCTCCCTAACACTAACTAAGCTAACAACCTATACTAACCTAACACTAATCCCCCAAGCCCACTAATCATGATAACAAGGAAAGAGGAGGGAGGGGAGGGAATTATGTAAATTGACCATATCAGTCCTAGAGGTTGGCCCTCCGGAGGGTCCGCCTGATAGACCTGACCCGCTTCTTGATGTAGGCCACATCCTGGCTCAGCTTGTCCACCTTCCTCATAAATTTGTCCATTTTGCGTTCCAAAGCCTGGAATGCTGCATGGTCAATTGGAGGTGCTGCTGCTGTCTGGGTCCTGGCAGAGGTGCTCTGTGTGGGTGTTGAGCCTAGCCCACTGGACTGTCCTGCAGCTGTCATTATGCTGGGTCCTGGTTGTGCTGCAGAGGCAGGGACAACTGTCCCCGCCGTGGCTGTGGCAACTTGGGGAGAACCGGTGGTTGTGGTGGTGGTGGCTGTGGTGGGCAACGTTGGGCCACCCTGTGGTGAAGCCCACCATGCTCCGGAGGCCCGATCCGACTGGTATTTTTGGGCCATCCGTCGGAACCCCGAATGCACCTGCAGGATGTGTCGGTACCTCATGGCCCACCTCTCAAATTCATGCCTCTGTGCGGCACTCATGTTTGCAGCTGTGAAGACAAAGGGCAACTATTTACCATAGGAACTGCATTGTGTGGAATAGCACAAGTGGCCAATCTGACAATACATTTACTGTAGTTGTAACAGCTCATATCACCATATAGATCATTGAAAGTCTCAGAGGAAGTACATGGGAAGCCTGCATACAAAGGTCATCTCACACATAGCATATACAATAATCTACATGATGGGTAACATCAGCCAATAACTTGTCATCATAAAAATTACAAATGCAGACAACAATCATGCTGCACCTCCTCCGCCTATTGCCTGGACTACATATGTCAGTGTATGTGATAACAATCACAAACCTCAAGATGTGCAATTTGTATTGGGATTCGCTAGTATAGAACTCATGTGCCATAACCGAGTGTGTACACTAGGTTCAAAACAAAGTTTCAAATGGTCACAAGTATGTGTAACATACTGGTTGCTTCCGTCCTAGGTACCCTGTTTCCAAACACATGCCTGTCTTTAAGGGGGGGTGGGAAGAACAACCAACAATCCCAAAATAGATGCACACCCAGGAGTGGATAGAAACCTCAACATGTTTTTGCCTCCACACACACACCACTAGTGAAGGGCTACCAACAAATTGGAGTCACCTAAACCTTGTCCTATCCAAGGTCCACACATGTCAAAATGTACTGACCTAGGCCAACATCACATACTTACAGTGAGGCATATTTTTCTACAGACACAGAGGAGCAAGAACACCCATGATCATGAATATCATGCACACCTAGGCCGTTGCACTCTAGTCCCACATACTTCTAGTACAACTTGTGGAAGTACATGCCCCCGGAAGATCCAACCTACAGTGTACTCAGTACATCGGTTACTAGGGAAGCAGCAGATTTCAGACAAGCCATTTGCAGAAGCTATCTGGGAGAATGTCAGTCTGACATGCAGACTCAGTCCGAGACGAGTCCAATCGCAACTCTTACATTAACTAGTGTATTCCACATGACTCACCCCATTTCACATAGAGGGCCCTACAGGAATGGCCTACAGACCCAAAATCAGACAAATGGACAAGCATAGGTCAACTCAAAATGAAGTGATAACTGAAATCCCACTAATGGAACAAGACTAATGATTGGGCAGCGCATCAAACCTTGCAATGTGTTCAACACACAGTAGTCCATCACACATCACCAGCAAACACAAAACATACCACACATGCAACACTCACTGTAGGTGTCAGGGTCCTCAAAACGAGCCACCTCTCCCACTGTGTAGGGTGCAGGTCCACCTGTAAAGCATGGAAGGAAGAATATACTCAGAATCCGTGCACTGACAAACAATTGCAAATACAAACACAATGTGATAATAAGACATGAGTAATGAAACACTTTCACACATGCTCATACTGCATGGAATTATTCATGCGCAACATTTACATCGGATGAGTCTCTTGCTATAGTTACACACACTTCTACACACATGCAGTGGCACGGACTGTCATGCGGTGGCAAAGATGCACCTCCATTAGTATGCAGCAACAATATAGGTGTGTATTCATCTCATCATGTGCATCCAAGAGAGACATCCAAAAGCTGGTTACTTGAGGACTGCCTGACCTGTCATACAGCCTATGTGGTCATGACACATATGTGACAGATAGGTACATGGTACAGAGGGCCAGGTACTTTGGCAATACCTCATGTTGTTACAGTTTCATACATTGATGTGTCCAAACAATGTTGATTGGCACCAAACATAGATGTTTGTACCCTAGTCCATACCTTTGGACTGCCATCCCTATTCTGATTTGGGCACAAGTGACAAAAAATACCTGTCTAATATGTTAGCTGAGGGCACCTGAGTCCTTTACAAATATGGTTCATGCTCAGATCTGGCATGTAACAATTAAATTTGAAGGAGCACATTTATCACGACAAGGCATGGCACTTCCGTGAACATTTTCCCTACACACCAACCAGACATACATGTGACATATGTGTGGGCCACATTGCTAACTTCAATTGACGTGAAGGCAGCACTCATTTTCAGCATCATGTAGGGTTTAAAAATGTCAGTCTAGCTATAGCGTCAACATATGTAGGTATGATGTTTCTACATCCATACTTCACTGGCTATTGTGACCTGTAGAGTCCTGATTGCGTCATTAATGTGTCGCTTGTCTGACACAAAGGCGGCACTACATTACATTCTGCTACAAGCAACCTGTATGTGTGGAAAACATGAGCTGCCTGACTGCTAGCATTTGTCATCCTTCACATACTGCATCAATTACCCTGTATGTTTCCCTAGCATTACACACAGTCAGCTACTTATCTGGCAGATTGGGTAACAATCATCACATGTCACAACACAGCTTTAAATTGTGCACATTTACATGATCTGTACTCACCAACATGGCCACCAATCCTGATTCCCAGGTGGTCCAGCAGATCTTGCTCCCTGGAGATCAGATCAGCCCAGCGGTGCTTCAATTGATGGTCATTCCGTTGGCTAACATATAGACGCACCAAGTGATGGCGCACCTTCCCCCACCGGACTTTTCGGGCCTCTGTGTGATACCCCTGTATCACCCTACCCCCAGCCTCCAGCATAAGTGGGAGGAAATGTCAAACAAGCCATATAACCCCCCCCAATTCCTCCTCACCCATCCTGGAAAGCCATGTCCTACCAGACATTTAAGCACTGAAAAAGGGGAAAAAGAAGAGCCCAACCATCCCCTATATCACAGTACCCACAACAGACTCCCACAGACAATATATACAAAACTGGACTTGACAAATTTATACAACACAGACTCAGACAGTATTCTACAACAAGATAATGATGACAAAACAACAAGTGAGATGGTAGACCGGACACAAAAGCACTAATACACAGGACAACACTTTGCACACAGCCACACAGTCTAGAATAATCAGAGACTGCAAAGTGAAAGTGAAAGAACACCCAATGTACAGATTCTGTAAACAGGATATCCTATTACATCACATCCTGCATAAAATGGCCGCCGTTTTTTTCCATTATGCAACATATTTTCACGCATACAGCTTGTGCGTCATATTTTTTGACGCACCAGAGTGCAGATAATGCAGAGTCAACATATTTTTCACAATTGGGATATAATATTTGTTTGCAGCATATTTTACAGTTCTAGAGGTGAAAATTGAGCCGCAGCAAATTATGATATCTATTTATGAAAAATATTTTTGACTCTGCATTATCTGCACTCCTGTGCGTCAAAAAATATGACGCACAAGCTGTATGCGTGGAAATATGACGCATAATGGAAAAAAACTGCGGCCATGTTATGCAGGATATTATGATATCTATTTATGAAAAATATTTTTTACTCTGCATTATCTGCACTCCTGTGCGTCAAAAAATATGACGCACAAGCTGTATGCGTGGAAATATGACGCATAATGGAAAAAAACGGCGGCCATGTTATGCAGGATATTATGATATCTATTTATAAAAAATATTTTTGACTCTGCATTATCTGCACGCCTGTGCGTCAAAAATGATGACGCACAAGCTGTATGCGTGAAAATATGACGCATTATGACAAATATGTATTTCATTTGTCCAAATGAGAAATGGAATTTTGCATGACCAAACGGTGCTAAGTGATAAACTTTGGGGTTAGCTATAGCAAATGTCCCTTATAGGATGTATAGAAGGTATTCACAGTGCAATAGTAATGATTGGCCAGAATGGACATTACTCATAATTGCGCAAATATGTAGGTAATTGCTGATTGCTAATTTCAAAATATGAAAGAGATACCAGGATGTATTCCTTAGCAAAATTGTGTCCACATGTATCAAGCTATTCCAAATTGCATAAAGGCCAATTAGGTAGTGCATTTGTCGCCTAAACCTTTTTTGGGGGTAACCATGTCCTAATTACGAGTTAATGTATCTAAAATGTGTTTCACTATTGACATGTAGGGCACACATGCACCTTATGCATGTGTGTGCTTCACATGTGCATAAAAAAATGTATATTTGGGGTGCAGCAGAGGGGGGCTTAGGCCACCAGCACCCTGGGGTTTGCTGTTCCTGACTTGCAACTTTATCCAAGGTTTTACCAAATTCAGTAATGCGAAACCATTGGCAGCAGGCCCATGGAAGCAAATTGGGTATGATTCCCTGTTTGCTAATCTGTAATCCCATTTGCCCATTTGAGGTTTGCCCTATTGATTATTTTGAGAATTCTGACATACCATTTAGCATTGATTTAATAGCAAATTCTCAACGTTCCTTATGTCATGATAGCAAATAGGTTGTTGATGTATGTGGCCCTTTATGCATTACCTGGTTTAGTGGCATGTTTCATTTTCCTGCTAGGTTACATCTGGGACACTACTGTGATAGGCTGCTTGCAACCATTTTGTTGATTGGATGGTACATGTACATGTGTGTGGTCCAATATTGATCCAGTATCAACTGTTAAGGTGTATGTTGTCACTGTAACGTCCACGTCTCATCATGAGTTAGTGGCAGCTGATCGTGTATCTAATGAGTATCGTTTGTAGGTAAATGTGAGTAAAGTCATTGAGGACATGGTAACCTACACGTGGATGGTCCTACCCTGTCACTGAAGACGTGTAATGAGACTTTCAACTGGGCAACCTTGGTGTGCTGAGTGAGAGAATGTCTCAGGTGTCTGGATCCGGCATTTGTCATTGCAACATTCGTACTCAAGTTGGCCTCTGCGGATGGTTATGTATCAGGAAACATCATAGCCTATGTGCAGAAGTAAATGGCAGGTATTCAGCAAACGACTCATCTCTATTATTTGAACAATGTAACTCAGCGTGTGAACTGTCAGGGTCCTCATATGTGTTGACTTTTCATGGACATTATCTGAGGTTGCTGGTTCTGCTGGAGGCCACGTACACCATCAAACGCTATGGGCCAGGTACACTGTCACACTTTGTAGTTTAGGCATTAATGAGGCCCAGACAACGGAAGGGTCATGATTTAGCTATTCAAGGGCACTGTCACAAATATGATACAAATAACAGTCAGATGATGCAATACTATGTATTTGAGTATACATTGATGAGGCAAATGACAAATTAGCCTCTGAGGTACGAGAGGTTTTGGACAGCAAGTGTGGTCCACAGGTGGACACCAGGGCCCATATTTATACTTTTTGACGCAAAACTGCGCTAACGCAGTTTTGCGTCAAAAAAATTACCGCCGGCTAACGCCATTCTGAAGCGCCATGCGGGTGCCGTATTTATTGAATGACGTTAGCCGGCGTTAGCCGCCGGCGCCGTCTGGTGTGCGTTAAAAAAAACGACGTACACCAGGCAACGCCAGCGTAGGGGGATATGGGGCTTGGGCGTCAAGAAATGGGGCAAGTCAGGTTGAGGCAATTTTTTCGCCTCAACCCGATTTGCGCCATTTTTTTTTCACTCCCAACCCCCATAGAAATGACTCCTGTCTTAGCAAAGACAGGAGTCATGCCCCCTTGCCCAATGGCCATGCCCAGGGGACTTCGGTCCCCTGGGCATGGTCATTGGGCATAGTGGCATGTAGGGGGGCACAAATCAGGCCCCCCTATGCCACAAAAAAAAAAAAAAAAAAACACTTACCTGAACTTACCTTAATGTCCCTGGGATGGGTCCCTCCAGCCTTGGGTGTCCTCCTGGGGTGGCCAAGGGTGACAGGGGGTGTCCCTGGGGGCATGGGAGGGCACCTCTGGGCTCCTTCAGAGCCCACAGGTCCCTTAACGCCTGCCTTTTGCAGGCGCTAAAAAACGGCGCAAAAGCGGCCGTACGTCATCTTTTTGACCCGCCCACTCCCGGGCATGATTTTTGCCCAGGAGTGTAAATCCGACGCACATGCCTCGGAGTTGATTTTTTAGACGGGAACGCCTACCTTGCATATAATTAACGCAAAGTAGGTGTCCACGCTAAAAAATGACGCTAACTCCATGGACTTTGGCGCCAGACGCGTCTAACGCCAAAGTATAAATATGGAGTTAGTTTTGCGTCGAAATTGCATTAAAAAAAACGACGCAATTCCGGCGCAAACGGAGTATAAATATGCCCCCAGGTATCTTTAGGGTGACCCACGGACAGGTGCCAGTCAGGATGAAAGGATGCTGGGTCAATCAGGAGCCAGCTCTTTCACAAATTACATGATCAGTGGTCTGACTAGGACTGGTCAGAGGGAGGAGTAGACAGTTGACATGTCACACTGTGTATGTCCTGTGTTGTCTTGAAGGTGACACATGAACCCTGATAAAGTGTTACACGGCAACATTAGTAGCAATGCTTAATGATGTAATTGCCCAAATGTCAACATCTATGCTGTAGGAGGCATCAGCAGGGACGGGGCATGTACATTTGGGTGGTGTGCATGGAGGGGATCACTGGTGTGGCCTCCATCAGTGTCTCACTTGTCCTGTCGGATGTGATTTGCTGAAAAATAGCCGACAGTACCTTTCACACGAGAGTCAATCTACAGGTGATACCAGGCCTTAAAAACTCCAAGCCAGTGTATTATATGAGCTGAGTTCCATGCAGTGAGATGGTACTATGACAATGGTAGGCATAGGAAAGGGTGTGGCACACTGGATGACTCTTGTGAGTGTGTGTATGTAGATGAGGGAATCTCAGGGTACACATATCAGCATTCCAGGGACCTCTTCAGACAGGTGGGGTGTGACCAGCCGCATGTGTGTGTAAGGTTTTTAGAAAAGGGCTGACATGTAGATGGGATGTGATGTGCTGGATGCTTGTCATATGTGTGGCACTTGTGCTGTGTATGTTCTGCTTATGTGTAACTCTAGTGACAGATAGTCATTGCAAAGATTGTAAGTAGTTGGAATCACTGCTGCCAGGAGTCTGGTAATACATTCCTGTTCCTGAAGCATAAGCATGTCAGCTGCCTGATGTATGAGGCCTGTTTTCCCCTAGTTGAGTGATGGTGTTTTAGTTATGTGCCATCTGCTGCGATGAACCATGTTTCCTACATGTATGTGTGTCATATGTGTGGTCCTCAGCTATTGCCCTTCAAAGGTGAACTTTACAGGATGTCAGTCATTTACATTGTGTGTGTATGTAACCATTGTATGATAGGCATTACATTTGTTGTGTGTTTTTCTGTGTCCGGATTGTTATATCATTATTGCTCCATGACACGACATTCTTCTTCTGATATTTAAAGCTAAAGGTGGGCAGAAATGAATAGGCCAGACCATGATGTGGTGTTTGTTATCAGTGTTTATTTACAATAGTGCATTAAGTGGTGATGGTGATAATTAGGAAAATAAATTATTTACAATCTGTTGCCGCCTACGCACTCCAGCAGCCGTGTTTGGTTGTTCCCCCTCCTGTTGCAGGCCAGCATCCTCCTTTTCCTCGTCTTCAGGCATGTATGGGTCTGGTTTGAGGAGGGGAATGTTCCTTTTGACACAAATGTTGTGCAATATTGCACATTTTAGTATGATCCTACAGACCATCTCGGGGGAATATGGTAGGCTACCACCAGTGATGTCGAGGCAGCGGAACCTTGACTTGAGGATTCTGAAGGTCCGCTCGACAATGCTGCGTGTCCTCTTATGGGCGTCGTTGTATGCCCGCTCTGCAGCAGTACTCGGGTTGCCAAATGGTGTCATTAGCCATGGCTGGATGCCATACCCCTGATCAGCTGAAAGAAAAAAACAATGGGATCATGTTGATGTAGCTTGCATTATTGAAAAGACCGTTCATGGCAGTAGTTGTCTTGTGTTGTCTGTGACTCTTTTGTGTACTGATGTGACATCCTATACTTGTAGGCTATACCATCAGCATTGTGTTTTTACCTTGGCTGAGCACGTGTTTGTCTGCTAACAGTTTGTCATCAGTATGTTTTGTGATGTTCAGTGCAGTGTGCCCTCCCTAACATTGTGACTTGTGATACAGGTGTCCTTGTGTCTTCACTTGGGGTGAGTAGATAGTTCAATGTAGAGTTTAATTTATAAGTGTTGTTAGCACGTTCATATGAAAGTACCCTGGACATCCCATACCTTTAGACTTAGGCAGTGTATTAATGTAAAGGTCATTGTGACACTTACAATTTGCAAGGTGACATTTCGGCTACCACACTCATTAATGTCTTCACATTAGGCTGTACAGTAAATTCCAATGTGTGACAAGTTCAATGGTGACTTACGAAACATGGCTAGTGATGTCAGGACCTCAGTGTGTTCCTGTCTAGATGTTGCTGTTGTGGTGTATGTGTTGTGTGTCCTAGAGGTTTGCTGTGCAGTGTGTGAATAAGTAGGTTTTTGTACTTACCAACAAGTAGTCCATTGCCATACCGTCCATCCTGGAAGTGTTGGTTGATGGTGCAGTGAAGGAAGATGAATGAGACATGGACACTCCCAGGATATTTAGCCACGATGTTTGTGAACATTCCTTGGTGATCGACTATGGCCTGCACGTTGATTGAATGTGTGTGCTTCCTGTTGCGGTAGAGGTGTTCAGTAGCAGCAGGTGGCACAAGGCGTACATGTGTGCAGTCGATTGCACCAAGGACGTGTGGGAAGCCACTGATGGCGTAGAACCCCTGTTTAGTTTCCTGCTGCTTCTGCAGTGTGTTAGGGAAGCAGATGTGGCAGGGTGTCAGGCGAATGATGACATCCAGTACTTTGGGCAGAAATGCAGAGAATGATGGTTGTGATATTCCGCCAACCAGGGCACCAGTTGTTTGAAATGAGCCACTTACCAGCATATGAAGTACGGCAAGCAGTTTTGTTTCTGTTGGTATGGTGTGGGGTGTCACCAAAGTGGGGGCCAACTGATGTTCAATGTTTCGCAGCAGCTGCTGAATGGCCTGCCAGTTCAACCGGTACCTCTGTATGATGTCGTGTTCCCTGAGGCCCTGAAGGGTTGTTCTTGGGCGGAATATCCTCTCCTGCCTTCTGCGCTGCCTTTGGGGTCCCTGCTGGTGTTGTGGTAGCTGCTGTTGTTGCTACTGGGCTCTGCGTCTGCGTGCACGCTGGATAAGAATCACCTCCATGGCTCCCTGTTGCTGCTCTGCTGCTCTGCTGTTTGTTCTGTGTGTTCTGATTAAATACAGGTGTGTTTGCCCCATTTTAACGCCTGCCCTGACCCAGGCGTTAAATTTTGACGCAAATCGGGCTGTGCGTCATTTTCTGGCTCCGCCTCCCAGCCGTGCGTCATTTTTGCCCGTAAGCATAAATACGACGCACGGCCGCTTGCGTCATTTTTGGGACAGGAACGCCTACCCTGCATATCATTAACGCAGGGTGGGTTGCCGCATCCAAGAAATGATGCACACGGCAGAATTTTGTCGTCCGCGGGCTCGGGCGTCAGAGTTTAAATACGGGGCAACGTTTGCACTGATTGTGCGTCAAATTTTTTGACTCACAATCGGCGCAAACGGAGTATAAATATGTCCCTAAACCTTTAGCAGAAATAAACTGTTTTTGTGAATTCTTTCATACACTTGGCATTAGACTGTAATGGTCTGATCAACCCCCACACCACAGTGAAAATAGCATTTTGAAGAAACATGGTCATGTAACCATATAGTCAACCCCTAGAGGGCATAATGACATAAAAACGAATGATAAAGAACATTGCAGTGTAAACATATAATCAGCCCCTTGAGTGCATAGTGTATTACACATGTTCAGGCCTAGCAGGCCTTTTGAATATCATTTATCTGTGAAGTCAGTGGCACAAGGTTGCAGTGACGCAGGTTGTTACTAGAGGTCCCTGTAGAGTCAACAGCAGAAGGTGCAGTACCACTGGTTGTGGCTAGATGTCCCTGTAGAGTGAACAGCCCAAGGTGCAGTACTACTGGCTGTGGCTAGATGTCCCTGTAGATCAACAGCAGAAGGTGCAGTACCACTGGTTGTCACTAGATGTTCCTGTGGAGCCAAAAGTACTTAGGCCCTTATTTATACTTTTTTAGCGCCGCATTTGCTCTGCTTTTTGACTCAAATAAACTGTGTTTATGCATACATTAAACCTTTATCAGAAATAAACTGGCCTTGTGCTTTAGCAGAAGGTGCAACACCACTGGCCGTGACTAGATATCCCTGTAGAGCCAGCAGTGTAAATTGTGTCTTGGAGTAATTGTCAACCTTCAGCCTACTGAGCACATAATACATTACACATTTAGAGACAAAGTAAAGCAACCACAACATTACTGCAAACAAAATCCTCAGTATACATACGCCTCACAACTACCTGAATAATAATTTTTAAAAATCCAGCTTTAAAAAAACATAACTATTCATTGATTGGTGGAAGATGTTATGATTGTGGACCCCCTGTAACCTAGTGTGACCCACACAAAGTCCTTGCCAGAAACAGCACATCTTTCTGAATGTTTTGGTGGTGGCCCTATTGCCCTAGGACCAACGCAGGCTGAGTTATAGCTAAAAATGCTTTCTAAAAGCAATGCCTGCAAAGCATTATGGGGTGAGTTTCCTTGCATCTATTAAACATTTACCAGAAATAAACTGTGTTTGTGCAGTAGCAGAAGATGCAATACCACTGGTTGTGGCTAGATGTCCTTGTGGAGCCAACTGAGTTAGTAGCACCTTGGGGTAATTATAATCCTTCAACCCTTGGCCAGCATAGTGCATTACACATTTGCAGGCCGAGCAAAGCTGTCAGAATATTATTACAAACAAGAACCTTATAACACAAACTCCTCTCAGCCCAAAAAATAAACATCCCATCTATAAAAGAGTTTAAATAGGTATTGAATGGTGGAAGAGGTTATAATTTCTGAGATCCTCTAACCTAGTGTGACCCACAAGACAGACAGAAAGAGTACACCATTCTGAATGTTTTGGTGGTGGTCCGATTGCTCTAGGAATGCCACAGGCTGAGTTATGGACTAAAATGTGTTGTTAAAGGAATGCCTGCAAAGGTGAGTTTCCGTGAGTGCAGTGAATATTGTATCAGCTCTTCCGCTGTGCCGGGGGAGCCGCTGTTGAGGATTAATAGGTCAATTTCATGCTATAGAAGGCCACAAAAAAATACACAAAACACATTCCCAATACAACTACTTGTAATTACTGATTATGTCAAGTAAGGAACAAGTGAAGGACAAACGTGGAAAATGAACCGCCTGTGAACACGAGTGCTTACTTACAAACAAGAGAGGCAGGAAACATTCCAGGCGTAATTAAAATGTACTTGCCCAAAACGAGGGCAACACTGCCTTTAACCTATGGTAAGTGGTAGGCAGTGGCAGGAGGAAGCAAAGTCCTATACTCCATCCAACAGATCTTGCAGACTGTGCATGTGCACTGGCTAGGCTCAACCTAAAAACAAGTTGAAAATCTGGGCATCTCTTTTGCTTTCCATGGCAGGCCAGTGGTATTATTTAAAATACACGCTCTCCCTTGTTGTCTGTATTCCTGTAGCACTATCCTACGTGCTTACAGCCACTTTCTTTACAGAGCTACAGGCCCAAGTAAGTATATTCCACTGGGCTTGGAAAACTCCTGAGGTCTCCTTCATAAAATTATGCTAAACACCACATAGAACAGGATTCAGCTGGTGCGATGTCTAACTATACCATTGGGCGTCTCATATGATCCCTTTTCCTCCAAGATCTCCAATTGCTGACAACATGACGTCCAGATGCTGACACTGCATCACGCTGTTGCACCACATCACCCAAGCTCGAGCTTAAGCTGCTGATACACCGCTCTGCTCTGCCAGTGACTTGAGGTGCTGCTGTGGTACCACAGCTGTCATCACAGCTCGCTGGACGCTGGTTGCTGGTTGCTGGTTGCACCACTTCTGCGGTCTGCCTGCTTGCGGTGCACTGCTGTGGTGCCATATGCCATGGTCGCCATTGGGCAGTTTTTAGGCAGTTTTGGGAGCTTTACGATACCTACGGTAACTACGGTGCCTACAGTGCCTACTGTGTCACCTTATTTACCTAACTACCTTCCTCAGATACCTCAGATACCTTGTGTTGTGCCTCACAGTAATTAGCCCCCTAATTCCCAGCCTAACGTCCTTAGCCTTAAGATCTTCAGTTCTATCACCATACTGGCCATGGTGTAGTCCATGGATGTAGGATGTAGATACAGGATATTACCATCTTTTCAACCAGCCTTTCAGTCATATAGCGCGCCTCATAGCCTCACAACCTCACAGTCTGCTGATACTGTCCGCTGGTACAACGTGCTGACTCAGTTGAACCTGCTGTGTGTCGGACACCAGAGGTCATTGGATATTGGGTATTGGCAGTCCCAAGGACTAGGACGATAAGTTTTCCGATGGTAACGCTACATAACACAACATACTGCAAGGTGAGAGGCAAGTTCTGTTGTGGGGTGGCATTCGAGTGGCGTTGGAGTTGGCTTTTGGTTCTGGAGTGACTCAGAGTGGCAACTGTGTACTTTTCTGGACGTCTCAGACATCTCCAGTCCAGCTTTAAGTATTAACAATGGAGACCGCTAGAGACTGCAATGATTACAGAAGGATGTGCAGCAATTGTGTCTGAGGTATTGGATGCATTGGATGTAACTAACTGGTAGTGCCCTGTCGCTTCTTGAATTGGATTACATTGGATGTAGTGTCACAGTGGAGCGGGCAAGGGCATCCAGGATTTCCAGGACCTCCAGGGTGTAGTGTCCGAGGCTGCACAAGTGGCTTATCTTAAAAGGGTGCAGCTTGTGGTCCTGGTGCACTCCCCTTGATTATGAACTGATCACAAAGTTGAACTAAAGCCTGGATCCTGCAATAAAGGGACAGAGAATACATATGTAATTTTTTGATCTTCTAATAAGTGGAGACAAGTTACTTACTTTTCTCTATCGCGTGTTGTTGAGGTGTGGCGGTGTGTTCTCTAGTTCTAGACACTGGACGATACACTGAAGTAAGTCTGCGTATAAAAGAACAATAGAACTAAAAATTCCTTGACAAAAAAGATGTGCTCAGGAAAGGAAAAGGCAAACCAGCCGTTAATCAAGAGAAACAAGAGAAAACAAAACTCTCTAAAGGATCAGCGGTACTTCCACATCAAATTTCCCCAATAAAAAGTGAATGTAGTCATGTATATGAGAAGGGGGAAAAATCAGGCTTGAAGTGGAGGGGGTGATGGAGCGTAATGCTCCTGGTAATGTTATAGAATTATTAGAGGAAAAAGAGAATGCCTGGGGTTCAATCAGTGATTTAGAGTTACTTACTTTAAGATCATCCTCTCCATCTCCTGTTGCCCCCACATTTCCGTTTGGAAATATTTTAACCTCTTGGGTGCCTTGGACGAGATGATCTCGTCCAAGGATACAGTTCCCCTGTGCCTTGGACGAGATCATCTCGTCCATGGCACAGGGGAACTTGGGGGTGCGCTAGCGCGCCCCCGTGCACCCCCCCTCCCCCCCCAAGGCGGGGATGGAAGGGGAAGACCTTCCCCTTCCACCCCCGCCCCCCCGCCCCCCCCTGTGACGTCAGCGCGCGCGCGCTGATGTGTCACAGGGGCCTCCCTCGTCGTGCTGGAAGCTCTGCTTCCAGCGCGATTGAAAAAGAAATGCAAAAGCATTTCTCTTTCAATCACCGGGGAGGCCCGGAGGGGCTTCAAAGGGAAGGAAAAGTATTTCCTTCCCTTTGAAGTCTCTCCAAGGGTTTCAAAAGCCGGATTGCTTGCAATCCGGCTTTTGAAACCCCACTAGACACCAGGGATTTTTTTTTTTTTTATGATATTGACAAAAGGGAGCGACCCCTTGGGCAAGGGTCGCTCCCATGGGGGGCATTTTTTCTGGAAGGCCTTTTCTGCCCCCCCTGGGGGCAGATCGGCCTACTATTAGGCCGATCTGCCCCCAGGGGGGGCAGAAACCTCTAGGGCACCAGGGACCATTTTTTTTTTTTTTTTTTTTTATGTGTTATTTTATTTTTTTGGGTGAGGAGCGACCCCTTAGGCAAGGGTCGCTCCCCTTGGGGTAAAATTATATTTTGGCCATTTCTGCCCCCCTTGGGGGCAGATTGGCCTATTTTAATGAGGCCAATCTGCCCCCAAGGGGGGTAGAAACCACTAGACACCAGGGAGTTTTTTCTTTGCGTGAATTTCACGCAAAGGGAGCGACCCCTTAGGCAAGGGTCGCTCCCTGGGGGGGGAGGGCAATTTATTTTAGGCCATTTCTGCCCCCCCTGGGGGCAGAAACCTATAGGCGCCAGGGCAAGTTTTTTTTTTGTGTTTTTTTTTTGTTTGTTTGTTTTTTTAGAGATGGGGAGCGACCCATCAGGCAAGGGTCGCTCCCCTGGGGGGGGGGCAAATTGTATTTACACCATTTCTGCCCCCCTGGGGGCAGATTGGCCGATTTTAGGTCAATCTGCCCCCAAGGGGGCAGAAACCACTAGGCACCGGGGATTTGTTTTTTGGCGCCAATGTCACGCAGGGGGAGCGACCCCGTAGGCAAGGGTCGCTCCCGGGGGGGGTGGCGGTTGGGGGGGTCAAATTTATTTTAGGCCATTTCTGCCCCCCCCCCCCTGGGGCCGGCTGAGCTACAGGCCAAACTCCACAGGTAGGCACCTTGCAAAAAACACCTCTGTTTTCTGTGAAAAAATATGTTGTGTCCATGTTGTGTTTTGGGCCATTTCCTTTCGTGGGCGCTAGGCCTACCCACAGAAGTGAGGCACCATTTTTATCGAGAGACTTAGGGGAACGCTGGGTGGAAGGAAATTTGTGGCTCCTCTCAGATTCCAGAACTTTCTGTCACCGAAATGAGAGGAAAAAGTGTTTTTTGGGCCACATTTTGATGTTTGCAAAGGATTCTGGGTAACATAACCTGGTCAGAGCCCCGCAAGTCACCCCATCTTGGATTCCCCTGGGTTTCTAGTTTTCAAAAATGCGCTGGTTTGCTAGGTTTCCCCAGGTGCGGGCTGAGCTACAGGCCAAAATCCACAGGTAGGCACTGCTTTTTATAAAAAAATGTGATGTGTCCACGTTGTGTTTTGGGCCCTTTCCTTTCGTGGGCGCTAGTCCTACCCACGCAAGTGAGGTATCATTTTTATCGGGAGACTTGGGGGAACGCTGGGTGGAAGGAAATTTGTGGCTCCTCTCAGATTCCAGAACTTTCTGCCACAGAAATGTGAGGAACATGTGTTTTTTTAGCCACATTTTGAGGTTGGCAAAGGATTCTGGGTAACAGAACCTGGTCCGAGCCCCGCAAGTCACCCCTCCTTGGATTCCCCTAGGTCTCTAGTTTTCAGAAATGTACAGGTTTGGTAGGTTTCCCTAGGTGGCGGCTGAGCTAGAGGCCAAAATCTACAGGTAGTCACTTTGCTAAAAACAGCTCTGTTGTCTGTGATGTGTCCACGTTGTGTTTTGGGGCATATCCTGTCGCGGGCGCTAGGCCTACCCACACAAGTGAGTTATCATTTTTATCGGGAGACGTGGGGGAATGCTGGGTGGAAGGAAATTTGTGGCTCCTCTCAGATTCCAGAACTTTCTGCCACAGAAATGTGAGGAACATGTGTTTTTTTAGCCAAATTTTGAGGTTTGCAAAGGATTCTGGGTAACAGAACCTGGTCCGAGCCACACAAGTCACCCCTCCTTGGATTCCCCTAGGTCTCTAGTTTTCAGAAATGCACAGGTTTGGTAGGTTTCCTTAGGTGTCGGCTGAGCTAGAGGCCAAAATCTACAGGTAGTCACTTTGCTAAAAACAGCTCTGTTTTCTGTGATATGTCCACGTTGTGTTTTGGGGCATATCCTGTCGCGGGCGCTAGGCCTACCCACACAAGTGAGGTATCATTTTTATCGGGAGACGTGGGGGAATGCTGGGTGGAAGGAAATTTGTGGCTCCTCTCAGATTCCAGAACTTTCTGCCACAGAAATGTGAGGAACATGTGTTTTTTTAGCCAAATTTTGAGGTTTGCAAAGGATTCTGGGTAACAGAACCTGGTCCGAGCCACACAAGTCACCCCTCCTTGGATTCCCCTAGGTCTCTAGTTTTCAGAAATGCACAGGTTTGGTAGGTTTCCCTAGGTGGCGGCTGAGCTAGAGGCCAAAATCTACAGGTAGTCACTTTGCTAAAAACAGCTCTGTTTTCTGTGATATGTCCACGTTGTGTTTTGGGGCATATCCTGTCGCGGGCGCTAGGCCTACCCACACAAGTGAGGTATCATTTTTATCGGGAGACGTGGGGGAACGCTGGGTGGAAGGAAATTTGTGGCTCCTCTCAGATTCCAGAACTTTCTGCCACAGAAATGTGAGGAACATGTGTTTTTTTAGCCAAATTTTGAGGTTTGCAAAGGATTCTGGGTAACAGAACCTGGTCCGAGCCACACAAGTCACCCCTCCTTGGATTCCCCTAGGTCTCTAGTTTTCAGAAATGCACAGGTTTGGTAGGTTTCCCTAGGTGGCGGCTGAGCTAGAGGCCAAAATCTACAGGTAGTCACTTTGCTAAAAACAGCTCTGTTTTCTGTGATATGTCCACGTTGTGTTTTGGGGCATATCCTGTCGCGGGCGCTAGGCCTACCCACACAAGTGAGGTATCATTTTTATCGGGAGACGTGGGGGAACGCTGGGTGGAAGGAAATTTGTGGCTCCTCTCAGATTCCAGAACTTTCTGCCACAGAAATGTGAGGAACATGTGTTTTTTTAGCCAAATTTTGAGGTTTGCAAAGGATTCTGGGTAACAGAACCTGGTCCGAGCCACACAAGTCACCCCTCCTTGGATTCCCCTAGGTCTCTAGTTTTCAGAAATGCACAGGTTTGGTAGGTTTCCCTAGGTGCCGGCTGAGCTAGAGGCCAAAATCTACAGGTAGTCACTTTGCTAAAAACAGCTCTGTTTTCTGTGATATGTCCACGTTGTGTTTTGGGGCATATCCTGTCGCGGGCGCTAGGCCTACCCACACAAGTGAGGTATCATTTTTATCGGGAGACATGGGGGAACGCTGGGTGGAAGGAAATTTGTGGCTCCTCTCAGATTCCAGAACTTTCTGCCACAGAAATGTGAGGAACATGTGTTTTTTTAGCCAAATTTTGAGGTTTGCAAAGGATTCTGGGTAACAGAACCTGGTCCGAGCCCCGCAAGTCACCCCTCCGTGGATTCCCCTAGGTCTCTAGTTTTCAGAAATGCACAGGTTTGGTAGGTTTCCCTAGGTGGCGGCTGAGCTAGAGGCCAAAATCTACAGGTAGTCACTTTGCTAAAAACAGCTCTGTTTTCTGTGATATGTCCACGTTGTGTTTTGGGGCATATCCTGTCGCGGGCGCTAGGCCTACCCACACAAGTGAGGTATCATTTTTATCGGGAGACTTGGGGGAACATAGATTAGCAAAACAAGTACTATTGCCCCTTGTCTTTCTCTACATTTTTTCCTTCCAAATATAGGAGTGTGTGTAAAAAAGACATCTATTTGAGAAATTCCCTGTAATTCACGTGCTACTATGGTCACCCCGGAATTCAGAGATGTGCAAATAACCACTGCTCCTCAACACCTTATCTTGTGCCCTTTTTGGAAATGCAAAGGTTTTCTTGATAGCAATTTTTTACTCCTTATATTTCAGCAAATGAATTGCTGTATACCCGGTATAGAATGAAAACGCACTGCAGTGTGCAGCTCATTTATTGGCTCTGGGTTCCTCGGGTTCTTGATGAACCTACAAACCCTATATATCCCCGCAACCAGAGGAGTCCAGCAGACGTTACGGTATATTGGTTTCGATAATCTGACATTGCAGGGAAAAGTTACAGAGTAAAACGTAGAGAAAAATTGATGGTTTTTTCACCTCAATTTCAATATTTTTCTTTTTCAGCTGTTATTTTCTGTAGGAAACCCTTGTAGGATCTACACAAATGACCCCTTGCTGAATTCAGAATTTTGTCTACTTTTCAGAAATGTTTAGGTTTCTGGGATCCAGCATTGGTTTCATGACCATTCCTGTCACTGACTGGAAGGAGGCTGAAAGCACAAAAAATTGCACAAATGGGGTATGCCCCAGTAAAATGCCAAAATTGTGTTGAAAAATTGGGTTTTCTGATTCAAGTCTGCCTGTTCCTGAAAGCTGGGAAGCTGCTGAGTTTAGCACCGCAAACCCTTTGTTGATGCCATTTTCAGGGGAAAAACCACAAGCCTTCTTCTGCAGCCACTTTTTCCAATTTTTTTGAAAAAAACGAAATTTTCACTGTATTTTGGCCAATTTCTTGGCCTCCTTCAGGGGAACCCACAAAGTCTGGGTACCTCTAGAATCCCTAGGATGTTGGAAAAAAAGGACGCAAATTTGGCTTGGTTAGCTTATGTGGACAAAAAGTTATGAGGGCCTAAGCGCGAACTGCCCCAAATAGGCAAAAAAAAGGCCTGGCACAGGAGGGGGAAAAGGCCTGGCAGCGAAGGGGTTAAGAGGGTCTTTGGAAAAAGGTGATCAGGTGCCCTTAGAGGTAAATGTTATTGTGAAGAAGGGTATGAAATTGACAACAATGTTATCCAACAAGGGTCTCAGGAGGGCGGACAGATGAGCCTGGATAAAAAGTACCTTTTATGCTTTTGACAGCGAAGATTCTTTTAATCGAAGTCCACAATTTCAGAATACCTCTGACTTGTGCACTGATAAATTGTATTGTATTGTATTGTAATAGTATTTATATAGCGCTTACTACCCCTGACTTGCATAAAGATATTGATTCAATGGATACTGAGGTTAACATGCAATTAGTGCAGGCTACTGCTTCAGTTATTCTGGAGGAGGTAATATCTCATGGACAGAGGATTCCGAGCGACCGTGGACCACTAAAAGTTCAAATACCCAACAGTTCTGGCCAGGAGAGGAGTAATGAGGATCACCAGCTTTCACAAAGTCCACTTGGCAAATTAGATCAAGGTGCTGTGTGGTATTTTTTCTTTAAGACTTCACAATTAACTCTTGATGCCCTGTCCTACCAGTCTAGAAAAATGGATGTGCAGGTAAATTTATTGAATGTTATGACTCATTCTGTATCAGGGATCGATCAAAAGTTGGCTGACCTAAATGCTTTGATTAAGCGAGCACAGAATTATGTTGAAACAATGAAGCTGGATTGTACCTGTGCACCAATAATTAATAAGGTTGTTACACTTCCAGGTGTTCTAAATACATTAATGGATGATATTAAGGTTAACATCAACATTGTTAAAAGTGGTAGAAATGTAGCCTACTTGAATCAACAGCAAGAGGCTAGTGTCTGTTCAAATGAGTGAAGTGTTATCCACAATATCTATTGTACTGGGGAGAGTTGATATTAAAGAGGGAAGTGTTAAGGAGGATGTCTGCTGTACTGGGGAAGATTTAGTGATAATGCCTGTCGTACTGAGCCACTATAAGAAGGGGAAATCAACAATAATGGAAACCTAATTAAAAGATCCCAGCCCAACCATCACAACCAATTAAACAATTGGATGACCAAACTAAGCAACTATATGAACATATTACTAAAAGGGAAAGGGAAAGGGAAAAAAACAACTGAAAGCTAGGAAAAAGACAATGGATGTCCCAGCTGTTGCTTTTAATGCTGGTGTGATTACTATAAATACCTCTGCCATAGGAAATGGAAATAGAAAGAGCTCTGAGCAAAATCTAAATAAAAAGGGTAGCCCTTTTATTACTAAGTTGTTCCCACTATTTAACACTCATAAGCGTGGTCAGGATCTTCTGGGAACAAATGGGCCTACCTTATGTCAGGGGGAATCAGTAGTTAAGGAGCATCAAGGTCCCCTTAATACTAAGGAACGGGTAAATGTGAATCTGAATATCCAATTTCTAAAATACACAAAGGTATGGGGACGGCAAGATAGCTACCAACTCAGTTAATGAAAGTGAGATTATAAATGCTGAGAGGCAAGGAATGATAACTAGTAATATAGAAATTGAAGGTGTTTCTGTACAAGGTGCACACAAAGTAGAGGATCTTGAGAGTAAGGGAAGCTGTCCTGTTATTGAACAATTGGACACCATTGTGCCAATGGTGCAGGGAAGGGATGTCCATGCAAGGCCTACTTCTGAGGCCAAATTGGTAAACAGGTCAGATGAATGGATGAATTTAAGCCACCGGGAGGGTCTGACTGTAAGTTCACCTCCCGGATCCCGATAAAGGATCTAAGTGGTCAAGCTTTTGATGTAGAACAGGTTGTTTCTAAAGGGGGTTCCTATTATTGATCTCGCTTGGGTGGTAATCAATTAATCTTTGCACCACAATATCAGAACAGGGGCCCGCATGACATACTTAATCATGGAAACAGCTGATAATCCGGACCTCGTATTCCGTCAGACGAGATATACATCAGATAATAGAGACCACTGTGAGCAGTTAAGTTTAGGGTGATTGTCAGCTGCCTCCACAATAGGAGCCGTCATTGACAGTTATACAGTCCACAGTTATGAACTGGTATGGTAAGATCTTATAAAAAATAATTTAAAATCTTCTCTTGGAACATACATGGGATTAGTTGAAATAATCAACAAAAGGGCTTAACAAGTCTATTAAATGATTTTTAAATTATATTATTACAGGAGACCTGGGCTTCAAAACCCTTTACGATAGATGGGTACATGGGCTTTTTCCCCCTGCATTAAAGGTGAAAAGGTTCGAACACCCGAGGGGGATCCTGCAACCTTTATAGCAGTAGGGTTAAAGACATATTGTATTCAAATGTAAGTGGCTAATGCAGAATTTTTGGTAGTAAAAATGCTAAATTGGCACAAATAGATTGTGAGACCACTCTTGGTTATTAACATTTATATTCATCCTGACGCTTATTCTACGAAGCTTATGATCTCCAAATTGGTAGGAATAATATTAGCAAGCTTAAAAGTACCTGTTGCTCCAGAGCTTCTAGTACCTGGTGACTTTAACATGAAATCGTTGCTGCGTTTTGAAAGAGAGGAACAGATTGTGCAACAGGATCTCATGTGGGCAGTCCCACAGCAATCAATGGGGCCTATAGGTTTAGGTACAACTGATGCCAAGTGTAGGAGGCCGGACTGGTTTGTAGTGGGTACCAAAGGTACTTACACCTTATACCAGGTCCAGTTATCCTTTATTAGTAAAATGTAGGCAATGTCTAGAAGCCAGACAGTCTAGAGGTAGCTGTAGGCAAGGCAGCCAAGGCTGAACTAGGAGACATGCAAAACTCTTGCAATACCACTGTAGTCACACTGTTCTTGCAGACAAGAAAGACAATACTCAGTGTTACCACAAATAAAGGTATTTTATTTTAGTGACACAAGGCCAAAAATATCTTAGAGGCTATAATCACTTAGGAGGTAAGTATTATACGTAAAATATGCACTAGTAGCCAAAATCAGGTACGTAAACAGTCATAAAATAGTTCAAATTGTGAAAATCACCATAGGTTACAATGGGCCTAGGGGGAACACAAACCATATACTAAAATAGTTGAATGCAAATGTTGGTTTCCCACCTAGGCAAGAGTAGTGGGTAGAGGGGTAACTTACAAATTGGACCTTTCATATCAGGGTGTGATTGAAAAGTTTATAAATGTATTTGCTCATTGCAATCTCATACTAATGGCAGATGTAAATTTTTTTGCAACTTTATTTTTAGAGGTTAATAGAGGTTTGCACTATGTACAAATGAAATAAAGTGGGTTCCACATCTGTAGGTCACATCCTTGCCAAATCACAGTTACAACAATGACATCTAGAAATGAAACATATAGTCATTCACTTGTAAAACACTTCATTGTTTATTATGAAAAAAACTAAACACACTGAATCAACTATTGTGGTAAGCTAAGGAGCTAATATGACTGTTCATTGAGACTAATGTTCCTTGGGCCTCATTTACAAGCCCTTTGCACCACCTCTCATAAAACAATGTTGATGCAGCTGTGGCGCTAGCAGTGCACTACATTGCTCCATATTTACAAACTGACTCATTGGGCCCAGTGCATCAGTTTGTAAAGTCCTCTGTAACATTATACCTGTGCCAGGGATAATGTATGCAGGGTAGGTGTTCCCACAGGAAAAACCTTGCAGAACTGATACAGTGAAATTTACATTCCTCTCTGTTATTCTGCAACTTCACTGTGGCAAAATTTTACCGCCTGCTCAGAGCAGGCGTAAAATTGATGTAAGGCTTTTTCCAATGGGAGACTTCTTGCATTGATGGAGTTGCGCAGTTTTACAACGCTACTTCAGCAATGCCTGAGTTTAGGACCAACAGAGGCATCAGAATTCCTGATTGCATCTGTGAAAACATATGCCATGGAGCTCAGTATTCTTAATACAGCTCATCCATAGAGTTGTTAGGGGATGTGCGGAAAGCGCAAGAAATCTGACAGATCGATAGTGATGCGTCATATTCTTGTGAATAAGGCCCTTTGTTTTTAGGATGAGCATAGCAGCGTGCAAGCTCTGCTTTTCTAATGTGTTAGTATGTATCTGGGCTTTTAACCATGCCCACTGCAAACCTATCAATTTCAGTCATTTATGGACTTGCCCTTCAAAAATCCTTTATTTTTGTTGGTAAATGCTTTACGTTTGTCCCTCCTGGGGGTGGTTTAGTTACCACCTTGGACATTGCCCCTGTTACATGGCTAATTGCACTTTTGCTTGATATGTTTGACTGCGAGAGAACGTATTTTTCCTTTTGTGTGCTGTTTCACGCATGGCGTGTTGAATCAGCTTGCTTATATGAAACTATCACTTTTCATTTTCAATTTATGTGGCAAGAAAAGTCCGGTTAGCTCTAACTCAAGCAAATGCGAGACCCATTGCATTGCAAATGCTCGTTTATTTTCTCATTGGTCGTCTGCTCTGCAGTATTGCCACCCTGCATATGGAATCTCTTAGCATACCAGCGTAACTTTTCCAGGCTCTTGAGTCTCCTTTGACCGAATGTTGTTGCTGACTTTCAAAAGCTCTATGCTAGGCAGTACAGTTTGAGAGAGAAAAACAAAGTTTGTTAAGAGCATTGGCAATATAAAACTGCGGAAGATATGGCCTTTTTTTTAGTTTGGTAGACCCTGAGATCCCTCATAAATCAGCATTGCTCCCACTCATTTAGACTACAGCATAGCCGCCTGAGGAAAACATGTGACCAGTGACTCATCCACCGCATGTCCTTGAATAAGGGAGCCTGCGCGTCAAGTTTCAAGTTCAATGTTATAAAAAACACAGTCAGTGAAGACCATCACGTGGATAACAAGCATTGATCAAAGAAATAAATATTCATAAAAGACGATACACCTTTGCTTCGAAAGAGTACTTTGATCGCCTATGATAAACTCAAAAAGTTGAAAGGCCTACGTATGCTGAAATCTAGGGCTGGCTTTTGGCCGGTGCGAGCAAAGCGACCGCACCAGATGCTGAGTTCAGGGGAGCGCTGTGTTTAGCAATAACTTCAGAAACTTGCGATTTAAAAGCACCTGCTGAAAATGTCCTTGTGCGCTTAGCCTTCAAGAAACAATTAAAATGTCAAGGTACTTCTTGTAATTAATGTTCCTGCTAGGGAGAGAGATGGGAGTTTTGACTTTAAAGTAGCATTGAGGGTTAATGTGCCTGCTGCAAAAAACAGAACTATGCAGCATATTTAGGAAAAGTGGCGCTGCACATAGTGCAGCGCCACTTTTCTTGCACCCCTTAGCGCCCCCTAACGCCAGCACGTGTGCGTCATATTTAAAATATGGTGCACTGTGGCAGTAGTTAGGGGACTAGCGTCAGAATTGTTTACGCTAGTCCGGCGCTTTGCTGGTTTTGCGTCAAAAATGTTGACGCTAATCTTGCAAAACACCCAGAGTCCCATTGGAACCAATGGAAACCTCCTTTTAATCCCATCTCTGAGCAGGAGTTAAAAGTGCCGGAAATAAAAGACGCAAAGAAATCTAACAGATTTATTTGCGTAATTGTTTTGGTCCCCCCTAACGGGGTATGCCCCCTTTGCATACACTATGCCTGGCGCAGGCTTAATGTAGCGCAAAAGGTTACAAAGTGGCGCAATGCATGCATTGCGCCTCTTTGTAAATATGGCACAGCATTTTTGGCCTTCTAACGCCACATTAATGTAAAAAAAGACACTAAGATGGCATAAGAATGGCACCTGGGGCTATTAAATATGCCCCTATGGCAGTGCTTAATTTGTGTTTGTTGTATCCAGTGCGCAGCACCAGCACTTATTTTTGAGGCCCGGAGCTTATTTTTCTGACTCAAGGATTTACTGCAAGAAAAAGACACATATGGGAAAGACACAGGAAGAGAAAAACGAAAAAGTGTCAGAGTGGCAAAAAGCAGAAATCCGCAAGAGTGAGCTGAAAGGGCAGGGAGTACCTGTAAATAGATTGAAGAGGCCCAAGATGGCTTCAGGATTACGCTGCCTCTGTATTCCGTGTTCACACATTTAGGGCCATATTTATACTTTTTAACGCAAAATTGCGCCGCCGCAGTTATGCGTCAAAAAATTTACTGCCGGCTAACGCCATTTTGTAGCGCCGTGCGGGCGTCATATTTATACTTTGAGGCACGGCGGCGCAATCAACAGGTGGGAGTCATTATTTTTTACGCACACCGCGGCGTCAAGTCGTAAAGGAAAACGACGTTAAAGCGGCGGAAATGACTGTGGGTTGATTTACGACACCGCAACCTGGATATGCGCCGTTTTTTGACGCAATAGCGTAAAAAAAAAACACGTACACTGCAAGTGCACCAGAGGAGAGCCAAAATGGATCCCAGATGCCACTACAAGATGACAGCAGACCAGGAACCAGCCAGGACGATCCATACAAGAACCAGACACTTATAGAAAGAAAAGACAGTGTCGCTTCAGTGCAGAGGAGCAGGAAATCCTGGTTAAAGAGGTGACGGAACACCAGCACCAACTGTTTATCACCTCAAAGTTGCCAATCAGTAGGAGAGAGGCCATATGGCAACAAATTGTTGACAAGATTAACAGTGTGGCTGAAGTACGCAGAACAGTCACCGAGTGTAAGAAACGCTGGCATGACTGCCAACGCAGGACCAAGCTAAAGATGGCCAGGAACAGGAAGGCAGCACTGCAGACTGGAGGTGGGAGTCCAGCACACCAGGAGGCCCTGGACCACATGGAGGAGATGGTCACAGCCGTCATCCCTGAGGAGATCGTCACAGGGATTCAAGGACAGGACAGCGCAGACTACCACAAGACAATGCACATGCAGGGTAAGTCGCATGGGGAATTAAAATACAATATTGTTGACTGTAAGCAGGGGGGTAAATACCTACTACACATTGCATGTAGGTCATCATATACATGGAGTGGCATGGGTAAAGGGGCACCGCAGGGGGGCATGGCCTGCACAAACATAAGCTGGGGCACAACATTACACTACACCAACAACAGTCCCATGGGGGCATGCTGTCATGCCAACAATGGAGCAAAGGGAAAGCCTCAACAGGAGGGAAGGCCACTACGTCAAACTTACATCCTGGCACTCCTCAGCCAACATATCTCCTAAAGTAACTAGGGCCCTATTAGCAATCCTCTAGCCAAACCGACAACTGCAATGTAACTGCAACAACAGTTGCCACTACCACCTCTGATCTGTGTGCAGCTTAAGTAGCCAATGGCAGTAACCTCCCCATGGAACATACATACCTAAATTAGGGGGTGAGGATGACATCTGCAACAATCTCCTGAAACAAGACAAAGTCCCCAGTACACGCAAATGTCAATGCCCATAGGTGTCACAAACATCAGCCAATGTAAACAACAATAGGAGTGACACAGCACTAAGGACACACCAATGCTGCATATGTCAGGGTCCATTCCGTGCCTGGCAAACAAGGCAACATCACAAATGTCATACTGCTCAGACAACAGCATTGAGGAGGGGACACATGGAACTGGTCACTGAAATACACCTGCACAGTCAGAGGACGAAATAGGACACTGATACGACTATCAGGGCAATCCAATGTAACACACATTACCCAACATCATCAGGACACATTAACAATATCAACATCCATATCACATCATAACATTGCCATGCATAGGATATGCTACATGTCAATTACAATTAAGTCGATGTGAACGCTCAGGGATTGGGGCAGGTCCTGAGAGTCAAGTGTGCTGCCAGGACCATCAGAACACCCACAGCCAGTGAAAGGTCTCACGATGAGAATGGATATACACGGAGGGTCGAGTAGGACAAAAATGTGGCTATTCTCTATTTGGCATAAAGCAACACCTAGAGGCGATGAGGCTGACAAGTCTGATAACTCAAAAACATACATGTGACACACAGGTGTGCCATAGGCCTGAAACAATGCCCATCTGAAGGACTGCAGATATTAACACAAAACAAGATCACAAAGTGAATTCATCAAAAGGCAGGCACGTCACGTCAAAATTGTCACAACACAGACACACTAATTGTACCCTGTTTCATTGCAGAGGAAGATGGATCTCCTGCCGATATGCCTGTCCCAGATTTCCCTGATGACATGGATGACGAGCCCATAAACATTCCCCAGGAGACCATTCAAAAGGTCCTTGAATCCCTCCAGACCCCACCTTCAGTCACAAGGAGGAGCACAGAACAAGCAGCCAGCGCAGAGGAACCACCCACCACCCCAATTGGAAGACCTGACAGCTCCAATACAGCTGAGGACTCAGACGACACTGGCACCAGTTTTGAGAGAACTGTAGTTGGAGTACAGCGGGAGCTGGCCAAGGAGGTGCGGGTGGGGATGCAAACTATGGCAGCCAGCCTTGAGGGGGTGCGTTCGTGCATGATGTCATCTGCAGATCAGGCAGCAGCTATGCAAGCCCTAACATCCATACTGCAAGGATTACAAGAAACTGTCAAGGAATTCACCACTGCAGTAAGGGAGTTGCCACAACACCTCGCACCCCAAACATTCCACTGCATGCACGAATGCAATCATGACTCCCTCAGGGCCGACCTGGCTGCCTACCATCGTGATGTGGCTGCTATTCTCAAAAACCAGCAGACCCTCCTTGCTGCAGTACTGCCCTTAAGACCTTCACAGGGAGCAGCGACCGGGATGTATGACTCCACGTCTTCTAACACTGAGGTGTGTGTTGCCCCTTCACAACCAACAACAACAAGGACAAAGCAGGCAACACACACATCAGAAGAAAAAGACATGGAACAGATCACATTCACACGGAAGAGTACCCGGAAGCACTAGTTCCTGCACCATGGCCTACTTTGACCAAGGTCCTACGTTTTGTCAAATGCCAGTCTTACAACAACTATACTCAATGACTGTTCTGCTAACCACTGTATAACTTGTCAGCATGCCCAGTTAATGTCTCTCTCCTACTAATCGGCAAATCCTGTCCCTCTGCACTGTCTGTAACATCAGCCCAGCATGTCAGTAGCATTATCTACACCCCTTCTGTAGGATCACTGTGTAAGATTTCACTAGAACGGACTCAGCAAACATGGACAATATACATATTGCACTACAGCACCTATCAATAAATAGCACTTGCACACCAAATATGTCTCTGTGTAATTTGACACATCAACTGTGCAGTAGATAACACAAATGTGCCTGTGTGACAATCATGTAGCTTGTCAATACAACTGTCCTGACATCATGTAGTCAGATCCATCTGTGCAGTGGCCAGGATTGCATCATAGCCTGCCCATCCTGAGGAGAATAACTGATGAAGTGAGAAACCACACACCATCATGCTGTGTTGGACAGAATAATGCATCCTCAAGAGATATCAAAGTCAACTAATAGTGGCTGATAAATGTTGTCACCATGCAATACTAACACATTGAACTGTGCAGTCTAATCTAAGCAAACACTACAAAACACAGCATCAATCAACCTTTCTGAGTAAACATCCAAATAGGTAATCATGCAGAATTTTTACACAAATGATCTATGTCAGTTATGAAGACAAGGAGACAAGAGTGTTAACAAGACCTCATCTTCGAAGATGTCCCTGAACATCACACTGCAGTCCGACCTAAAAATGTCCCCACAATACCAAGTCTGGAAGCACACTTTGTGACGTAGAAAACATACTCATCGACAAAAATCCTTTGTGATCCATGTCAACTCCGATTGGTGGTTATAACAAATGGTGGATTCTTACCAAGGTAGCACTGGGGTAGCTGCCATTTTACACCTCAGTTTGTATTTGTTTGTAGCATAGGACACAAATTTCATAGAACAACAATCATCTACACTGATGGCAAGGCCATAATCAAGTAGCAGTTAACACATAATGTAAAGGGTTATCAATATATTTATTCAAAACTAATCACACCAGAGGCAACTAAGGGAAAATTAATACCTACCCTAATCTAATCTGACTACTCATTACCCACAACTGTCCCTAACTAACCTAAGCTAAACTTACTCTTCACATATAACGAATCGATCTAAACATCAACCCCCCACCCACCATTATGAGACAGGACACATGCAGGACAACACATACTAAACTACACACATACTATACTATCCTAAACAATCATATATTTTTTTGTAATTTTTTTGATATATATTTTTTTTTTAAAACACACGGGAACCCCAACATTGATCCCCACACACTTAATAAGGAAAAGTAGAAAGAATCAGGACCCCACACTCACCTCCCTAACACTAACTAAACTAACAACCTATACTAACCTAACACTAATCCCCCAAGCCCACTAATCATGATAACAAGGAAAGAGGAGGGAGGGGAGGGAATTATGTCCATTGAAAAAATTATTTCTAGAGGTTGGCCCTCCGGAGGGTCCGCCTGATAGACTTGACCCGCTTCTTGATGTAGCCGACATCCTGTCTAAGATTGTTCACCTTCCTTAGAACTTTGTCCATCTTACGTTCCAAAGCCAGGAATGCCGAAGGGTCGATTGGTGGTGCTGGTGCTGTTTGTGTCCCAGCAGAGGTGCTCTGTGGGCGTGTTGAGCCTAGCCCACTGGACTGTCCTGCAGCTGTCACACTGCTGGGGCCTGGGTGTGCTGCAGATGTAGGGACAACTATCCCCGCTGTGGCTGGGGCCATCTGGGGAGAACCGGTGGTTGTGGTGGTGATGGCTGTAGTGGGCAACCTTGGGCCACCCTGTGGTGAAGCCCACCATGCTCCGGAGGCCCGATCCGACTGGTATTTACGGGCAATCCTTCGGAACCCCGACTGCACCTGCAGGATGTGTCGGTACCTCATGGCCCGCCTCTCAAATTCATGCTTCTGGGCGGGTGTCATGTTTGCAGCTGTGAAGACAAAGGGCACCTATTTACCCTAGGAACTGCATTGTGTGGAATAGCACAAGTGGTCAATCTGACAATACATCTACTGTACTTGTAACAGCTCATATCACCATACAGATCCTTGAAAGTCTCTGAGGAAGTACATGGAAAGCCTGCCTACAAAGGTCATCTCACACATAGCACATACAAAATCTACATGATGGGTAACAACTGGCAATAACTTGTCATCAAAGTACTGACAGTTGCAGCTAACAATCATGCTGCACCTCCTCCGCCTATTGCCTGGACTACATATGTCAGTGTATGTGATAACAATCACAAACTTCAAGGTCTGCAATTTGTAATTGGAATTGCTAGTATAATACTCATGTGCCATACCTGAGTGTGTACACTAGGTTCAAAACAATTTTTCAAATAATCACAAGTATGTGTAACATACTGGTTGCTTCAGTCCTAGGTACCCTATTCACAAACCCATGCCTGTGTTTGAGGGGGGGGGGAGAACAACAAACAATCCCAAAATACATGAACACCCAGGAGTGTATAGAAAGCTCAACATGTTTTTGGCTCCACACACACACCACCAGTAAGGGCTATCAACAAATTGGGGTCAGCTAAACCTTGTCCTATCCAAGGCCCACACATGTCAAAATGTACTGACCTAGGTCAACATCACATACTTCCAGTGAGGCATAATTTTCAACAGACACAGAGGAGCAAGAACAACCATGATCATGAATAGCATGCACACCTAGGCCGTTGCACTCTAGTTCCACACACTTCTAGTTCAACTTGTGGAAGTACATGCTCCCAGAAGGTCCAACCTACAGTGTACTCAGTACATCGGTTAATAGGGAAGCAGCAGTCTTCAGAAAAGCCATTTGCAGAAGCTATCTGGGAGAAGGTCAGTCTGACATGCAGACTCAGTCCGAGACGAGTCCCAGTGCAACTCTTATTGTAACTAGTGTATTCCACATGACTCACCCCAGTTCCCATAGCGGGCCCTACAGGAATGGCCTACAAACCCAAGATCAGACAAATGGATAAGCATTGGTCAACTCAAAATATTCTAATAACTGAAATCCCACTAATGGAACAAGACTAATGATTGGGCAGCGCATCACACCTTGCAATGTGTTCAACACACAGGAGTCCATCACACATCACCAGCAAACACAAAACATAACACACATGTCAACACTCTCTGTAGGTGTCGGGTCCTCAAAATGAGCCACCTCTCCCACTGTGTACGCTGCAGGTCTACCTGCAAAGCATGGAAGGAAGAATATGCTCAGAATCAGTGCTGTGACAAACAATTTAAAATACAAATACAATGTGTAAGCTGACATGGATAATGAAACACTTTCAGACATGCTCATACTGCATGGAATAATTCCTGGGCAACATTTACATAGGATGGGTCTCCTGCTACAGTTACACACACTTCTACACACATGCAGTGGCCCTGACTGTCATGTGGTGGCAAACATGCACCTCCATTAGTGTGCAGCAACAATATAGGTGTGTATTCATCTCATCATGTGGATCCAAGAGAGACATCCAAAGATTGGTTACTTGAGGACTGCATGACCTGTCAAACAGCCTATGTGGTCATGACACATTTGTGACAGATAGGTACATGGTACAGAGTGCCAGGGACTTTGGCAATACCTCATGTTGTAAAAGTTTCATAAATTGATGTGTCCAAACAATGGTGATTGGCACCAAACATAGATGTTTGTACCCTAGTCCATACCTTTGGACTACCATCCCTAATCGGATTTTGGCACAAGAAACAAAAAATACGTCTAAGATGTTAGCTGAGGGCACCTGACTCCTTTCCAAATATGGTTCATGTTCAGATCTGGCATGTATCAATAAAATATGAAGGAGCACATTAATCCCGAACAAGCATAGCACTTCCGTGAACACTTTCCTTACACACTCACCAGGCACACATGAGACATATGTCTGGGCCACATTGGTATCATCAATTGACGTGAAGGCAGCACTAATTTTCTGCATCATGTAGGGTTTCCAATGTCAGTCTAGCTATAGCGTCAACATATGTAGGTATGATGTTAGTACATCCATACTTCACTGGCGATTGTGACCTGTAGAGTCCTGATTGCGTCATTAATGTTTCGCTTGTCTGACACAAAGGCGGCACTACATTACATTCAGCAACAAGCAACCTGTAAGTGTGCAAAACATGAGCTGCCTGACTGCTAGCATTCACATAGTGCATCTGCTTCCCCAGCATTACACACAGTCAGCTACTTATCTGGCAGATTGTGTACCAATCATCTCATGTCACTACCCAGCTTTTAATTGTGCACATTTACATGATCTGTACTCACCAACATGGCCACCAATCATGATTCCCAGGTGGTCCAGCAGATCTTGCTCCTTGGAGATCAGGTCAGCTCAACGGTGCTTCAGTTGATGTTCATTGCGTTGGCTCCCATACAGACGCACCAAGTGATGGCGCACCTTCCCCCACCGGACATTTCGGGCCTCAGTGTGATACCCCTGTATCACCCTACCCCCAGCCTCCAGCATCAGTGGGAGGAAATGACAAACCAGCCATATGAACCCCCCCAATTCCTCCTCACCCATCCTAGAAAGACGTGGCCTACCAGACATTTAGGCACAGAAAAGGGGAAAAAGTAGTGGTAAAAAATAAATAAAGGGGAAAATGGGGAAAGTTTGAGTGAGGAAATACAAAGTAAACTTAACAAATAGAAGAGCCCAACTATCCCCTATATAACAGTACCCACAACAGACTCCCACAGACAATAAATACAACACTTGGCTGGACAAATATATTAATGACAAAACAACAAGTAAGATGGCACTCTGGACACAAAAGCACAAATTCACAGGACAACACTTTGCACACAGCCACACAGTCTAGAATAATCAGAGACTGCAAAGTGAAAGTGAAAGTACACCCACTGTACAGATTCTGTAAACAGGATATCCTATTACATCACATCCTGCATAACATGGGCGCCTTTTTTTCCATTATGCGTCATATTTTCACGCATACAGGTTGTGCGTCATATTTTTTTACATACAGGAGTGCAAATAATGCTGAGTCAAAATATTTGTAATAATTGGTAAATAATATTTGTTTGCGGCATAATTTACACTTCCAGAGGTGAAAATTAAGCCGCATCCAAATATTATTTACAATTATTAAAAAATAATTTGACTCTGCATTATTTGCACTCCTGTGCGTCAAAAAATATGACGCACAAGCTGTATGCATGAAAATATGACGCATAATGACAAATATGTATTTCATATGTCCAAATGAGTCATGGAATTTTCCATTACCAAACGGTGCTAAATGATAAATACTGGGGTTAGCTAAAGCAAGTGTGCCTTACAGGATGTATGGAAGGTATTCACAGTGCAATAGTAATGATTAGCCATAATGAATATTACTCATAATTTCGCACACATGTAGGTAATTGCTGATTGCGACTTTCAAAATATGAAAGAGCTAACAGGATGTCTTTATTAGCTAATTTGTGAGCACATGTATCAAGCTATTCCAAATAGCAAAATGGCCATTTAGGTAATGCAATTGTCGCCTAAACATTTTTTGGGGGTAACCATGTGCTAATTACGAGTTAATGTAGCTAAAATATGTTTCACTATTGATATGTAGGGCACACATGCCCCTTAAGCATGTGTGTGCTTCACATGTCTGTAAAAAGTGTTTAATTGGGGTGCAGCAGAGGGGGACTTAGGCCCTCAGCACCCTGGGATTTGCTGTTCCTGACTTGCAAATTTATCAATGGTTTTCCCAAATTCAGTAATGCTAAACCAATGGCAGCAGGCCCATAGATGCAAATTGAGTATGATTCTCTTTTTGCAAATCTGTAATACCATTTGCCCATTTGAAGTTTGCCCTATTACTTCTTTAGAGAATTCTGACATACCACTTAGCATTGATTTAATAGCAAATTCTCAACATTCCTTTTGTCATGATAGCAAATAGGTTTTTGATGTATGTGGCCCTTTATGCATTACCTGGTTTAGTGGCATGTTTCAATCTTCATGCTAGGTTACAATTGGGACACTACTGTGATAGGCTGCTTGCAGCCATTTTGTTGATTGGATGGTACATGTACATGTGTGTGGTCCAATGTTGATCCTGTATCAACTGTTAAGGTGTATGTTGTCACTGTAACGTCCAGGTCTCATCATGAGTTAGTGGCAGCTAATCGTGTATCTAATGAGTATTGTTTGGAGCTAAATGTGAGTAAAGTCATTGAGGACATGGTAACCTACACGTGGATGGTCCCACCCTGTCACTGAAGACGTGTAATGAGACTTTCAACTGGGCAACCGTGGTGTGCTGAGTGAGAGAATGTCTCAGGTGTCTGGATCCAGCATGTGTCATTTCAACATTTGTACTCAAGTTGGCCTCTGTGGATGGAAATGCATCTGGGAACATCATAGCCTCTGTGCAGAATAATATGGCTGGTATTCACCACACACGAGCCATCTCTATTATTTGAACAATGTTACTCAGTGTGTGAACTGTCAGGGTCCTCATATGTGTCGACTTTTCATGGACATTATCTGAGGTTGCAGGTTCTGCTGAAGGCCATGTACACCATCAAAGGCTATGGCCCAGGTACACTGTCACACTTTGTAGTTTAGGCATTCATAAGGCCCAGACAACGGATGGGCCATGATTTAGCTATTCAAGGGCACTGTCACAAATATGATACAAATAAAAGTCAGATGATGCAATACAATGTATTTGAGTATACATTGATGAGGCAAATGACAAATTAGCCTCTGAGGAAAGAGAGGTTTTGAACAGCAAGTGTGGTCCATATGTGGCCACTAGGTATCTTTAGGTTGACCCACGGACAGGTGCCAGTCAGGCTGACAGGATGCTGGGTCAATCAGGAGCCAGCTCTTTGACAATTGACATGATCAGTGGTCTGACTAAGACTGGTCAGAGGGAGCAGCAGACAGTTGACATGTCACACTGTGTATGTCCTGTGTTGTTTTGAAGGTGACACATGAACCCTGATACAGTGTTACACGGCAACATTAGTAGCAATGCTTAACGGTGTAATTGCCAAAATGACAACATCTATGCTGTAGGAGGCATCAGCAGGGATGGTGCTTGTACATTTGGGTGGTGTGCATGGAGGTGATCACTGGTGTGGCCTCCATCAGTGTCTCACAAGTCCTGTTGGATGGGATTTGCTTTCAAATGGCCTACAGTACCTTTCACACGGGAAGCAATCTACAGGATATACCAGGCCTTAAAAACTCCAAGCCAGTGTATTATTTGAGCTGACTTCCATGCAGTGAGATAGTACTATGACAATGGTAGACCAAAGGAAAGGGTGTGGCACACTGGATGACTCTTGTGAGTGTGTGTGTGTAGATGACGGAATATCAGGGTACACATATTAGTATTCCAGGGACCTCTTCAGACAGGTGGGGTGTGACCAAGCGCATGGGTATGTCAGGTTTTTAGAAAAGGGCTGACATGTAGATGGGATGTGATGTGCTGGATGCTTGTCATATGTGTTTCACTTGTCCTGTGTATGTTCTGCTTATGTGTAACTCTAGTGACAGATAGTCTTTGCAAAGATTGTATGTAGTTAGAATTACTGCTGCCAAGAGTCTGGTAATACATTCCTGTTCCTGATGCAAAAGCATGTCAACTGCCTGATGTATGAGGCCTGTTTTCCCCTAGTTGAGTGATGGTGTTTTAGTTGTGTGCCATATGCTGCGATGAACCATGTTTCCAACATGTATGTGTGTAATAGGTGTGGTCCTCAGCTATTGCCCTTCAAAGGTGAACTGTACAGGATGTCAGTCATTTACATTGTGTGTGTATGTGACTGTTGTGTGATAGGCATCACATTTGTAGTGGAATTGTCCTGATTGTTATATCATCACTGCTCCATGAGGCGAAACTCTTCTTCTGATATTTAGAGCTAAAGGTGTGCAGAAATGAATAGCCAGACCATGATGTGGTGTTTCTTATCAGTGTTTATTTACAATAGTTCATTAAGTGGTGATGGTGATAATATTTAAATATTGTTCACAATGTGTTGGCGCCTACGCACTCCAGCAGCAGTGTTTGGTTGTTCCCCCTCATGTTGCAGGGCAGCATCCTCTTCTTCCTCGTCTTCAGGCATGTATGGGTCTGGTTCCAGGAGGGGAATGTTCCTTTTGATGCAAATGTTGTGCAGGATGAAACATGTTAGTATGATCTTACAGACCATCTCGGGGGAATGTAGTAGGCTACCATCAGTGATGTCAAGGCAGCGGAACCTTGACTTGAGGATGCCAAAGGTCCGCTCGACAATGCTGTGTGTCCTCTTATGGACCTCGTTGTATGCACGCTCTGCAGCAGTACTCCGGTTGCCAAATGGTGTCATGATCCATGGTTGGATGCCATACCCCTGATCAGCTGAAAGAGAAAAAGAATGGGATCATGTTGATTTAGCTGGCACTATTGAAAAGACCTTTCATGGCAGTAGTTGTCTTGTGTTGTCTTTGACTCTTTTGTGTACTGATGTGACATCCTATACTTGTAGGCTATACCATCTGCATTGTGTTGTTTCCTTGGCTGAGCAAGTGTTTGTCTGCTAACCGTTTGTCATCAGTATGTTTTGGGATTTTCAGTACAGTGTGCCCTCCCTAGCATTGTGACTTGTGATACAGGTGTCCTTGTGTCTTCACTTGGGGTGTGTTGCTAGTTCAATGTAGAGTTTAAATTGTAAGTGTTGTTAGCACGTTCATATCAAAGTACCCTGGACATCCCATACCTTTAGGCTTATGCAATGTATTAATGTAAAGGTCATTGGGACACTTACAATTTGCAAGGTGACATTTTGGCAACCACACTCATTAATGTCTTCACATTAGGCTGTACAGTAAATTCCGATGTGTGACAGGTTCAATGGTGACTTAAGAAACATGGCTAGTGATGTAAGGACCTCAGTGTGTTCCTGTCTAGATGTTGCTGTTGTGGTGTATGTGTTGTGTGTCCAAGAGGGTTGCTGTGCAGTGTGCATATAAGTAGGTTTTTGTACTTACCAACAAGTAGTCCATTGCCATACCGTCCATCCTGGAAGTGTTGGTTGATGGTGCAGTGACGGAAGATAAATGAGTCATGTACACTCCCAGGATATTTAGCCACGATGTTGGTGAACATTCCTTGGTGATCGACTATGGCCTGCACGTTGACTGAATGTGTGTGCTTCCTGTTGCGGTAGAGGTGTTCAGTTGCAGCAGGTGGCACAAGGCGTACATGTGTGCAGTCGATTGCACCAAGGACGTGTGGGAAGCCACTGATTGCGTAGAACCCCTGTTTTGTTTCCTGCTGCTTCTGCAGTGTGTTAGGGAAGCAGATGTGGTGGGTTGTCAGGCGAATGATGGCATCCAGTACTTTGGGCAGAAATGCGGAGAATGATGGTTGTGATATTCCACCTACCAGGGCACCAGTTGTTTGAAATGAGCCACTTGCCAGCATGTGGAGTACGGCAAGCAGCTTTGTTTCTGTTGGGATGGTGTAGGGTGTCACCAAAGTGGGGGCCAACTGCTGTTCAATGTTTCGCAGCAGGTGCTGAATGGCGTGCCAGTTCAACTGGTACCTCTGTATGATGTCGTGTTCCCTGAGGCCCTGAAGGGTGGTTCTTGGGCGGAATATCCTCTCCTGCCTTGGGGTCCCTGCTGGTGTTGTTGTAGCTGCTGTTGCTGCTGCTGGGCTCTGCGTCTGCGTGCACGCTGGATTAGAATCACCTCCATGGCTCCCTGTTGCTGCTCTGCTGCTCTGCTGTTTGTTCTGATTAAATACAGGTGTGTTTCCCCCATTTTAACGCCTGCCCTGACCCAGGCGTTAATTTTTGACGCAAATCGGGGCGTGCGTCATTTTCTGCCTCCGCCTCCCGGCCGTTCGTCATTTTTTCCCGAAAGTATAAATACCACGCACGCCCATTTAAGCCATTTTTTGGACGGGCACGCCTACCTTGCATATCATTAACGCAGGGCGGGTTGCCGCATCCAAAAAATGCCGCACACAGCGGAATTTTGTTGTCCGCGGGCTCAGGCGTCAAAGTTTAAATACGGGACAACGTTTGCGCTGATTGTGCGTCAAATTTTTTGACGCACAATCGGCGCAAACGGAGTATAAATATGCCCCGTAATTGCAGCAGCCGCATGTTTGTTTGCTTTGGGCCCGGCACCTTTTTATTTACAAATTAAGCACTGCCCTTTGGAGTATATTTGAATAAAGTGGCGCTGCACACAATGCTGCACCACTTTTCCTGCGTCCTTTAGCACCCCCTGTAACGCCTCCATGTGTGCATCATATTTAAAATGCGATGCACCATGGCGGTAGTTAGGGGACTAGCGTCAGAATTTTTTATGCTAGTCCGGGGCTTTGCAGGATTAGCATTAAAACTTTTGACTCTAATCCTGCAAAGCACCCAGAGGCCCATTGTAACCAATGGAAGCATCCTTTTAATTCCTGCTGTGAGCAGGCATTAAAAGTGCCGGAAATAAGTGACGCAAAGAAATCTGTCAGATTTCTTTGCACCATTTTGTTTGGTTCCCCTAACGGGGGATACCCCCTTTGCATGCATTATGCCTGCATTGTGCCACTTTGTAAATATGACGCAGCGTTTTTGGCCTTCTAACGCCACATTAGCTTAAAAAAATTACTCTAATGTGGCGTTAGAATGGCACTAGGGGCTCCTAAAATAGGGGCATATTTGAAAAAGGTGGTACCGCACACAGTGCTGCACCACTTTTCTTGCGACCCTTAGCGCTCCCCTAAAACCACCATGTGTGCGCTGTATTTAAAATATGGCGCAACATGGCAGTAGTAAGGGAACTAGTGTCAGCATTTTTGACACAAGCTCGGCGCTTTGCAGGATTAGCTTAAAAAATGTTGGGTTCTCTTGCCAGGTCAACTTGACAATTTAACACTGCACGCATAGGTGCTGCAATGGCAGGCCTCAGACATGTTTGCAAGGCTACCCATGGGGGTGGCACAATTAGTGCTTAAGGCTCACTAGTAGCATTTGATTCACCAGCAATGGTCACACCTGGTGCACTATACTAGGGACCTTCTAGTATTTCAGATGTGCAAAACATGGAGAAACCAATCATCAATACATTTTAGACAGAAAATATAAGCACTTCAGCACTGGTTAGCAATGGTAAAGGGTCTGAAGTCCTAAAACCAACAAAAACAGGTCAGAAAAATAGGAGGAAGAAGACAAAAGGTTTGGGAATAAGCCTGCAAAAAAGTCCAGGTCCATCAGACACAATATGTGGTTTCATCAGAAAATAATGTCTATGGCATGGTTTACATAACCCATTTCAGGTTTACTGTGTCGCCATGATGTTCAGAACTAATTCGATGCTTAGTTGTGTGTATGCACCTAGTTATAATCGATTCACAAATGCTCACAGATTTTCTGAGGAAAATTCTAAAGCCTTTAGTGGTAGAAGGAGGTGCTGATGATAATACTTGCTACTTTTATGTGGATTCTCACATCCTCTTAATTTTCCATGTGAGGAGCTTATAGTTTTACAGATGTATTGTATTGTATTGTATTGTAATAGTATTTATAAAGCGCTTACTATCCCTGACGAGGCGTCAAATCGCTTTTCGGCGAGTAGCACGCTACTCCGGAACCCATAAGGATTAGTGTTGGATTAGTCTTATTATGAGTTAATTTGAGCTGCGGATATGAGAGTTTGTTAGTTAGATTGACTGGAGTAATGGAGGGGTGGAGGAGGGAAGAATCCAGAAGTGTTAATTGGGAGTTTATGGTAATATGATTTAGACTTGGGATGAGTAAAGGGGGGATGGAGGAGGGAAGAGTCTGCGGAAAGGGTTAGAGAGATCACAGTTGCAGGGTGAGAGAAATGAGGGAGAATATAGTAGGGTTGCTTGGGAGATCATGGTAGTAAAGTGAGGTTTGGGTGAGTTAGATGTAGAAGCGGAGGGAAGAGCTTAGGCAGAGTTATTTAGGAGATGAAAGTAGCAGAATGGATTTGGGATGAGTCCGAGTCGGAATGGAGGATAGATTGATAGAGACATGACATATGGTGATGGGTAGATAAGTGTGATATAAGATGAGGGCAGGGATTCATAAGTATTTAGTATAACAACTTATCTAGGAGTTTTGCAATGACCTATGAACATGTTAAGCATAGAATAACATACACACACACAAATATATATATATATATATATATATATATATATATATATATATATATATATATATATATATATATTGAAACTGTCACTTACCCAGTGTACATCTGTTTGTGGCATGTTCTGCTGCAGATTCACATGCTGTGCACACGTCCGCCACCCAGAGCCGGATTTGGGGTGCGACAAGCTTCCCCTCCTCGAAGAAGGGCCCTCGAGCCATGGGACCGAGCGACCCCTCCTCCTCGGCTATACTGCGCATGGGCGCCGAATCCACACCAGATCGTCTTCCCGCAGAGGGTAAGATAGGAGTGAGACTATAAAGAAGAGTGATGGAGCTATGCTCTCAGCCTTTGTATAGTGCCTTCTTCCGTTAGTATACCACTGTAGTGCTTTCTTAAAATGAACCTCCTTTTCAAATGATTCTGAGGTTTCCATCTGTCGGTTGTATATGATTGATTGATGTGTATGGTCAATAGAGAAAAAGACCAAACATATAGGTATATACAATATATATTTGGGGAGACATGAACAGAAATATAATTTCAATTACTGATCAATACATTAGTTGTGCACGTTGCAAAAAAACCCTTTTTTTAAATCTCTAATAACATTCAACACAGTAGATTCTTACATCAACGAGGTTCAGTGGTATTCGATGAGTATCACCCCCTTCAAGACACAACCGAATAATTCTCCCAATCACAGTCCCAAGTTCTTTGTCAAAATATAATGTAGCACAATTAAAACAACCAGGATAATCCCACATTCGAGATTTCTTTTGTCTAAAAATGACCCTTCTATCACATAGTAAAATAATACACATCAGATAAATTGCCTGCTCCCGTATTGTAGTGGTACTGCAACATCACACCACATATATTACTCAGTCATACCAACTCCCTCTTATTGTCACTCTCACACCTTCAACCTCAATCAACCAATTCAAAAATCTTATACCACTGATATCAAACAAGTTAATGATTCTAAGATAATGCCACTCAGCGGGAGCATCTTCAATATTCTCCCAACACTAGGAGTGTGTTAGCACATCAGACCTTAATAAGTAAACTTACAGGGAGAGGAAAATAGGCCGATGGACCTTTTGACTGCGCTTTGAGTAGTTCCACACCATGGAACCCTGTACCAATACAAATCAATAGCAATAACAATCAATTACATCAATAATCAATAGGAGTCCGTAATTTCCTCTCAAAATGACCTCGTGGCCATGAATAACCACACCTTTATGTAAAAGTTAAAATATTTATTTCACTATGTTAACAATGATAATGTCATGTAACATAGGCCCTCATTATGAACTCGGCGGGAAATCTTGCAGAGTTCTGAGCTGGTGGTCTAAACACAGACCGTCAAGAACCCCGCTGGCCCAATAAACAACATTACGCTGGGCCAGCGGGCAGAAACAGTGTTTCCGCCAGCCGGCCCAGAGGAACGCTCGGCCTGGACATTGCCGATGGCTCCACATGGAGCCATTGACAATGTAGCAGTGCGGCGGGTGCAGCACCACCCATCGCGCATATCACTGCCTGTAAATCGGGCAGCGACATGCGTGACGGGGCTCTGCACGGGGGCCCCAGCACTGCCCCTGCCAAGTGCAGGGGCCCACAGGGGGGCACCGGGGCACCCATTCCGCCAGTCTCTCCCTGAAGGCTGGGAAAAAAACTGGTTCATTATCCAGTGGGCAGCGCTGCTTGCAGTGCTGCCCTGTAGGATAAGGAACTCTGCCATCGTCAGGCTGCCTGGCAGCGGTAGCCTGGCGGTGGCAGAGTTCCGCCTGTGGCGGTCTCCCAATGAACATTATAATGCGGTCTGGACCGCCGTGTTCATAATGACTGCCTTAATCTCAAAATCAAATGATAAGCACACAGAAAAAATACTGGCTGACCAAAGCGATGAAAGAATCGCAGTCTAATCAAAGCTTGAGCCACTACACTTTCTAAGGTTACAGTACAAATTAATAGCAAGAATAACTGCGCAAATGAAATAACATACATTTAGAATTCAGCAAAGAAAAAACATCCACTATTATTACATGTAGCGAGCATAATCAATGAGAACCCTAATAATTCAGTGAGAACCCTAACTAACATCATATTAGAATAGCATATTTGACCTTTATGCAAAACAATTTAGTCAACATAAATTTGAAAAACCTCTAGCTACGGATCTATCAAAAATAGTGATTGATACCTAGAAACAAAAGCAAATAGACATAGCAATCAGTAACATTGTCTTTACAACTGTCCTCAGTATGGTTCAGCAAGCAGACAGCCTTCATCAATAGGACATCAGTATGATCAGCCAGGCACCAGGATTCAGCATTAAAGGTCAGAAAATGCAAAGTCTCTTTAAACAATAAAGTTAAGTACGTCTCTTCTTGGGATGGTCAAAGAAAATAATGGAGATATCTTTAGGTGCAGTCTGGCTAAGTTAAATGTCCTAAAACAACTTCCCACGTCCTTATTGGTCAAAGAATCGCATGTTTACATTTTGTCCAGTGAAAATAAAACTCCAAGGGGCATACTTATACTTGTTTTGCGCCACATTTGTGTCATTTTGTTTACGCAAATTTGGTGCAAAATCAACTCCGTATATTTATACTTTGGCGCTAGACCCGTCTAGCGCCAAATTTAACGAGTTAAAATCATTTTTTGGACGTGGAAACCAACTCTGCATCAATGAGATGCAAAGTGGGCCTTCCCATACAAATAAAAATGACTCTATTGCCTTAGTCCAGATTTATCCCCTTTGCTAAAATCACGCACGGGAGGGAGGGGGGATCAAAAGATGGTGCAAAGCTTGCTTTGCACAATTTGTTAACGCCTGAGTCAGGGCAGGTGTTAGGGGACCTGTGGGCCTATTTCCATGGTGGAACACCATGGAATAAGCCCACAGGTGCCCTCCCCAGGCCCCAGGGACATGCCCACTCACACCAAAGGGACAGCTGAAGATGGGGGACCCTAGCTAAGTATAGGTAAGTACAGGTAAGTATTTTATTTTAGTTTTTTTAAAGTGCCACTGGGGTGGTGGGCATGACTCCTGTCTTTTCTAAGACAAGAGTCATGTGGTATGGATGGTTTTGCATCAGAAAATGACCCTAGGCAGGTTAGAGGTATTTTTTTTACTCTAACCTGCCTTACGTCATGTTTTTGTGCAAAAACCCCTTCTTCCATACCACCAGGCCCACCCGACTGCCGTCATTTTTTTTTACGCTAGCCTACCCTTTGCACCAGCTTGCACCATTCCATAAATATGGTGTCCAGTTGGTGCACAGAAATGGTGCAAGCCAGTGCTAACCTTTTGGTGCAAAACTGCACTAAAAGGTGCAAAACTGCATTAGTGCAGTTTTGCAACAAAAAGTATAAATCAGGGCCTTTATGATCATTCTTTCCCAAAGAGTTCAAAAAGGCAATCGTGTCATACTTGCACTCTTCCTTCATTTTGGATGCAATGAACAAATCATCAAAATACTGTACCAATGTCGATTGGAAAGGTAATTCCAACAACTCCAGGTTCTTTTTCAAGATCTGATTGAATATGGAAGGTGACTCCGAAAACCCTTGAGGAATTCTACACCAATAGTAAACTCGGTCCAAAAATGTGAAACAAAATGGAAATTGCCTATCCTCATGAAGAGGCACAAAAATAAAACTTGTGACAAGTCTATAACAGTGAACCATTCAGCATCACATGTAATCTGAAACATTATCACAGCTGGATTTGGCACAACGAGGCAACATTGGTCACAATGTCATTTATTTTTCTCAAGTCTTGAACAATTCAAACTTTCCCACAGGGCTTTTTCAATACCATTATCAGTGAATTACATCGGCTGCTCAACACTTCTTTCAAGACCCCTTGGTTTAAAAATCCTGCCATTATGTGAGCAACCTTCATAAGGATGTCCTGTTGCATGTGAAACAGGGGAATCTGGGGAAAAATGGTGTTCGGCTTTACAGGAACTTTAACTGGCTCAACTCCCTTTATCAGACCAATCTCTTTACGTTTCAGATCCCAGACCTTTTTTTTAACTGTCTCCTGTAAATCAGGAGGAAGCTCCTTTACTGTGAACACTTGAAAGAAATCAATCAAGGGGGTACTCCTCGTTTATTGTCTCACACTCTGGGGCATATTTATACTCCGTTTGCGCCGAATGTGCGTCAAAAAATTTGACGCACAATCAGCGCAAACGTTGCCCCTTATTTAAACTCTGATGCCCGAGCCCGCGGATGATAAAAATCCGCAGTGTGCGTCATTTTCTGGATGCGGCAACCCGCCCTGCGTTAATGATATGCAGGGTAGGCATTCCCGTCCAAAAAACGACGCACACGGCCGTGCGTCGTATTTATGCTTCCGGGCAAAAATGACTCTCGGCCGGGAGGCGGAGCAAAAAAATGACGCAAAGCCCAATGTGCGTCAAAATTTAACACCTGGGTCAGGGCAGGTGTTAAAATGGGGCAAACACACCTGTATTTAATCAGAACACACAGAACAAACAACAGAGCAGCAGAGCAGCAACAGGGAGACATGGAGGTGATTTTTATCCAGCGTGCACGTAGACGCAGAGCCCTGCAGCAACAACAGCAGCTACAACAACAACAGCAGGGACCCCAAAGGCAGCGCAGAAGGCAGGAGAGGGTATTCCGCCCAAGAACAACCCTGCATGGCCTCAGGGAACACGACATCATACAGAGGTACCGGTTGAACTGGCAGGCCATTCAGCAGCTGCTGAGAAACATTGAACAGCAGTTGGCCCCCACTTTAGTGACACCCCGCACCATCCCAACAGAAAGAAAGCTGCTTGCCGTACATCACCTGCTGGCAAGTGGCTCGTTTCAAACAACTGGTGCCCTGGTTGGCAGAATATCACAACCATCATTCTCTGCATTTCTGCCCAAAGTACTGGATGCCATCATTCGACTGACACCCCTCCACATCTGCTTCCCTAACACACTGCAGAAGCAGCAGGAAACTAAACATGGGTTCTACTCCATCAGTGGCTTCCCACATGTCCTTGGTGCAATCGACTGCACACACGTACGCCTTGTGCCACCTGCTGCAACAGAACACCTCTACCGCAACAGGAAGCACACACATTCCATTAACGTGCAGGTCATAGTCGATCACCAGGGATTGATCAGCAACATCGTGGCTAAATATCCTGGGAGTGTCCATGACTCCTTCATCTTCCGTCACAGCACCATCAACCAACACTTCCAGGATGGACGGTATGGCAATGAACTACTTGTTGGTAAGTACAGAAACCTACTTATATGCACACTGCACAGCAACCCTCTAGGACACACAACACATACACCACAACAGCAACATCTAGACAGGAACACACTGAGGTCCTCACATCACTAGCCATGTTTCTTAACTCACCATTGAACCTGTCACACATTGTAATTTACTGTACAGCTTAATGTGAAGACATTAATGAGTGTGGTTGCCTAAATGTCACCTTGCAAATTGTAAGTGTCACAATAACCTGTACATTAATACATTGCATAAGTCTAAAGGTATGGGATGTCCAGGGTACTTTCATATGAACGTGTTAACAACACTTTCAATTTTAACTCTGCATGGAACTATCATGTCACCCCCAGTGAAGACACACGGACACCTGTATCACAAGTCACAATTCTAGGGAGGACACACTCTATTGCAATTCCCAAAACATACTGCTGACAAACGGTTAGCTGACAAACACTTGCTCAGCCAAGGAAAAAACACAATGCAAAAGTTATAGCCTACAAGTATAGGTTGTCACATTAGTACACAAAAGAGTCACAGACAACACAAGACAACTACTGCCATTAAAGGTCTTTACAAGAGTGCCTGCTACATCTACATGATCCCATTCTGTGTTTTTCTTTCAGCTGATCAGGGGTATGGCATCCAGCCGTGGCTAATGACACCATTTGGGAACCCGATTACTGCTGCAGAGCGGGCATACAATGACGCCCATAAGAGGACACGCAGCATTGTCGAGCGGACCTTTGGGATCCTAAAGTCAAGGTTCCGCTGCCTTGACATCACTGGCGGTAGCCCACTATATTCCCCAGAGATGGTCTGTAGGATCATACTCACTTGTGCCATATTGCACAACATTTGTGTAAAAAGGAACATTCCCCTCCTGGAACCAGACCCATACATGCCTGAAGACGACGAAGAGGAGGATGCTGGCCTGCAACAGGACATGGCTGCTGGAGTGCGTAGGCGCCAACACATTGTAAATAATTTATTTTCATAATTTTTTCTATCACCACTTAATGCACAATTGTAATTAAACACAGATAACAAACACCACATCATGGTTTGGCCTATTCATTTCTGGCCACCTTTAGTTTGAAATTGCTGAAGAATAATGTCGTCTCATTGAGCAATAATAACATAACACTCATCACGCAAAAAATATACACCACAAATGTAATGGCCACCATACAATGGTCAAATACACACACCATGTAAATGACAGACATCCTGTACAGTTCACCTTTGAAGGGCAATCGCTGAGGACCACACATATGACTCACATACATGTAGGAAACATGGATCATCGCAGCAGATGGCACACAACTAAAACACCATCACTCAACTAGGGGAAAACAGGCCTCATACATCAGCCAGTTCACATGCTAATGCTTCAGGAACAGGAATGTATTACCAGACTCTTGCCAACAGTAATTCCAACAACTTACTATCATTGCAATGACTATTTGTCACTAGAGTTACACATAAGCAGAACATACACAGCACAAGTGCTACACCTATGACAAGCATCCAGCACATCACATCCCATCTACATGTCAGCCCTTTTCTAAAAACAATACACACACTTGCAGCTGCTCACACCCCACCTGTCTGAAGAGGTCCCTGGAATGCCGATTTGTGTACACTCAGATTCCCTCATCAACACACACACACTCACAAGAGTCATCCAGTGTGCCACACCATTTACTATGCCGACCATTGTCATACTAACATCTCACTGCATGGAACCCAGCTCATATAGGCCTGGTATCACCTGTAGATTGATTCTTCTGTGAAAGGTACTGTAGGCTATTTATCAGCTAATCCCATCTGACAGGACTAGTGAGACACAGATGGAGGCCACACCTGTGATCCCCTCCATGCACACCACCCAAATGTACATGCCCTGTCCCTGCAGATGCCTCCTATTGCATACATGTTTGAATGTGAGCCATTATATCATGAAGCTTTGACACTAATGTTGCCGTGTAACACTTTATCAGGGTTCATGTGTCACCATCAAAGCAACACAGGACATACACAGTGTGACATCTCAATTGTCTAATGCTCCCTCTGACCAGTCCTAGTCAGAACACGTGATCATGTAATTACTGAAAGAGCGTGCACCTCATTGACCCAGCATCCTGTCAGCCTGACTGGCACCTGTCAGTGGGTCACTCTACAGATACCTGGGGGCATATTTATACTCCGTTTGCGCCGAATTTGCGTCGTTTTTTTTTAACGCAAATTTGATGCAAAACTAACTCCATATTTATACTTTGTCGTTAGACGCATCTAGCGCCAAAGTTCATGGAGATAGCGTCATTTTTGGGCGTGAACACCTTCCTTGCGTTAATGAGATGCAAGGTAGGCGTTCCCGTCTTAAAAAACGACTCCCAGGCATGTGCGTGGTATTTATACTCCCGGGCAAAAATCACGCCCGGGAGTGGGCGGGGCAAAAAACCCCGCATTTGCGCCTCTTTTTAACGCCTGGGTCAGGGCAGGCGTTAAGGGACCTGTGGGCTCAGAATGAGCCCAGAGGTGCCCTCCCCTGCCCCCAGGGACACCCCCTGGCACCCTTGCCCACCCCAGGAGGACACCCAAGGATGGAGGGACCCATCCCAGGGAAGAAAAGGTAAGTTGTGGTAAGTATTTTTTTACTTTTTTTTTTGTGGCATAGGGGGGCCTGATTTGTGCCCCCCTACATGCCACTATGCCCAAGTCACCTAAGTCACCTGGGCATGGCCATTGGGCAAGGGGGCATGACTCCTGTCTTTGCTAAGACAGGAGTCATGTTAATGGCGTCTGGGCGCCCAAAAAAAATGGCGCAAATCGGCTTAAGACGATTTTTTTGCCTCAGCCTGACTTGCCCCATTTTGGGACACCCAAACGCCATTTTTCCCTACGCCGGCGCTGCCTGGTGTACGTTGTTTTTTTTCACGCACACCTGGCAGCGCCGGTCGGCTAACGCCGGCTAACGCCATTCAATAAATACGGCGCCCGCATGGTGCTTCAGAATGGCTTTAGCCGGCGCAATTTTTTTTGGCGCAAAACTGCGTTAGCGCAGTTTTGCGTCAAAAAGTATAAATATGTCCCCTGGGGTCCACCTATGGACCACACATGCTGTCCAATACCTTTTGTACCTCAGACAATAATTTGTCATTAGCCTCATCAATGTATACTCAAATACATAGTAGTGCATCATCTGACTGTCATTTGCATCAGATTTGTGACAGTACCCATGAATAGGCAAATCTTGGCCCTTCCGTTGTCTGACCTTCATTATTGCCTAAACTTAAAAGTGTGACAGTGGACCAGGACCATAGTGTATGATGGTGTAAATGGCCTCCATCAAAGCCAGCAACCTCAGATAATGTCCATGAAAAGTCAACACATATGAGGACCCCTGACTGTTCAAAACGCTGAGTAAATTTTTTTTTCAAATGCTAAAGATGAGTTGTGTGTTGAATACCAGCCATTTACGTCTGCACAGAGGCTATGATGATTCATGACACATTACCATCCACAGAGGCCAACAGGAGTACAAATGTGGCAATGACACATGCCTGATCCAGACACCTGAGACATTCTCTCACTCAGCACAAAAGTGTAGCTCATTTGAAAGTCTCATTACACGTGTTCAGTGACAGGGTGGGACCATCCATGTGTAGATGACCATGTCCTCAATGGCTTCTCTCCATTTTTGCTACAAACAATGCCCAATTGGAACAAGATTAGCTGCCACTAACTCATGAGGAGACCTGGAAGTTACAGTGACAACATACACCCAGACAGTTGATAGTGGATCTACATTGGACCACACATATAAACATGTGCCATCCAATCAACCAAATATTTGCAAGCAGCCGATCACAGTAGTGTCCCAGTTGGAACCTAGCAGGAAGAATGAAACATGCCACAAAACCAGGTAATGCATAAAGGGCCACATACATCAACAACATATTTGTCATCAGCACATGAGGAACGCCGAGATTTAGCAAAAAATTTCAATGTAAAATGGTATGTCAGATTGCTCCAAATAATCAATAGGGCAAACGTCAAATGGGCAAATGGGATTATTGAATGGCAAACAGTGAATCATACCCTATGGCCTTCCATGAGCCTGCTGCTGCAGGTTTAGCATTACTGAATAAATGAAACCCTTGGATAAATTAGCAAATCTGGAAGGGCAAACCCTAGGGTGCTGGGGGCCTAAGTCCACCTCTACCGCCCCCCAAATATACATGAAATATGCACATGTGAAGTACACACATGCATAAGGGGCATGTGTGGCCTACATGTCAAAAGTAAAACACATATAAGATACACAAATTCATAATTAGGACATGGTTACCCCCATAAAAAGTGTAAGTGACAATTGCACTACCTGTTTGGACTATAGATAATTGGATTACCGTGATAAATATGGACACATTGTTGCTAAGGAATACATCCTGGTATCCCATTCATCATTTGAAATTAGCCATCAGCAATTACCCAAAATATGTGTACAATTATGGGTAATAACCATTTTGAGCAATCATTACTATTACACTGTGAATGCCTTCTATACATCCTATAAGGGACATGTGTCATAGCTAACCCCAAATGTGTATCACTTAGCACCGTTTGGTCATGACAAAATTCCTTTCACAATTGGACAAAATAAAGACATAATTGTCAAAATGTGTCATATTTCCACGCATGCAGCTTGGGCATCATAAATTTTGATGCACAGGAGTGCACATAATGCAGAGTCAAAAAATAACATTTTTACATGGCCACCATATTTTCTATGATGCGTCATATTTCCACGCATACAGCTTGGGTGTCATAATTTTTTGACGTACAGGAATGCACATAATGCAGAGTCAAAAAATATCATTTTAAAATTAATATATTAATAACCAGCATTACATGGCCACCATATTTTCCATGATGCGTCATATTTCCACGCATACAGCTTGGGAGTCATAATTTTTTGACGTACAGGAGTGCACATAATGCAGAGTCAAAAAATGTCATTTTAAAATTAATATATTAATAAGCAGCATTACATGGCCACCATATTTTCTATGATGCGTCATATTTCCACGCATACAGCTTGGGCGTCATAATTTTTTGACGTACAGGAGTGCACATAATGCAAAGTCAAAATTTATTTTCATATCTGGTCATCATATTTGCCAGCGGCTTAAATTTCAACTCTAGAACTGTAAAATAAGCCTCTCACAAATATAAGGGAACAATGTAGACATTTTTTTGGACTCTGCATTATGTGCCCTGTTATGCGTCAAAAAATATGACGCACAATCTGTATGCGTGAAAATATGACGCATAACGGAAAAATAAAAACGGCGGCCATTTTATGCAGGATGTGATGTAATAGGATATCCTGTTTACAGATTCTGTACTGTGGGTGTACTTTCACTTTCACTTTGCAGTCTCAGATTATTCTAGACTGTGTGGCTGTGTGGAAAGTGTTGTCCTGTGTTTTAGTGCTTTTGTGTCCAGTGTACCTTCTCTATTGTGCTTTTGTGATCATTGTCTTGTTGTTGAATACTGTCTGAGTCTTTTTTGCATACTTTTGTCAAGTCCAGTGTTTCTTTTATTGTCTGTGGGAGTCTGTTCTGGGTAGTGTAAATTTGGGGTTAGTTGGGCTCTTATTCTTAAGTTTTCTTTTTTTTTCACTACTCTACCTTTCCCCATTTCCCCCTTTTCCTTTTTGTCCAACTTTTTCACCTTTGTAAGTGCAGAGATGTCAGGTAGGCCACGGCTTGCCAGGATGGGTGAGGAGGAATTGGGGGGATTTATATGGCTTGTTTGCCATTTCCTCCCACTCATGCTGGAGGCTGGGGGACGTGTGATACAGTGTGATACAATGCCTCTATTTGAACTCTACAGGTCATAATAGCCAGTGAAAAATGGATGTTGAAACATCATACCTACATATGTAGACGCCATAGCTAGACAGAAATTTGTAAACCCAATATGATGCTATAAATGAGTGGTGCCTTCACGTCAATAGAAGTTAGCTATGTTGTCCACACATATGTCACATGTGTGTCTGGTTGGTGTGTGTTGAAAATGACCACATAGGCTGTTTGAGTTTGAGGGGTCATGCAGTCCTCAAGTAACCAGCTTTTGGATGTCTCTCTGGGATGCACATGATGAGATGAATGCACCCCGATAATGTTGGGGCATACTAATGGAGGTGTATCTTTGACACCACATGACTGTCCTGGCCACTGCATGTGTGTAGTAGGGTGTGTAACTGTAGCAGGAGACTCATCCAATGTAAATGTTGATTAAGAATTCTTCCATGCAGTATGAGCATGTGTGAAAGTGTTTCATTACGCATGTCATATTCTCACATTGTCTTTGTAACTGCAATTGTTTGTCAGTGCACGGAGTCTGAGTATATTCTTCCTTCCATGCTTTACAGGTGGACCAGCACCGTACACCGTGGGAGAGGTGGCTCATTTTGAGGACCCCGACACCTACAGTGAGTGTGGCATAAGTGCTATTTTTATTGTTTGCTAGTGATACATGATGGACTACTGTGTGTTTAACAGAATTCAAGGTTTGATGCGCTGCCAATTCATTGGTATTGTTGCATTAGTGGGATTTCAAATATCATTTCAGTTTCAGTAGACCAATGCTTATCCATCTCTCAGATTTAGGGGCTGTAGGTCATTCCAGTCGGCCTGCTATGGGGAATGGGATGAGTCATGTGGAATACACTGGTTAATGTAAGAGTTGCTCTGGGACTTGGCTTGGACTGAGTCTGCATTTCAGACTGACATTCTCCCAGATAGCTTCTGCAAAAGGCTTGTCTTAAATATGGAGCTTCCCTAGTTGAGGATGGACTGAGTACACTGTAGGTTGGATCTTCCGGGGGCATGTACTTCCACAAGTTGAACTAGAAGTGTGTGGGACTAGAGTGCAATGGCCTAGGTGTTCATTCTACTCATGATCATGGGTGTTCTTGCTCCTCTGTGTGTGTGTTTAAATACGCCTCACTGGTAGTATGTGATGTTGGCCTAAGTCAGTGCATTTTGACATGTGTGGACCTTGGATAGGACAAGGTTTGGCTGACTCCAATTTGTTGCTAGCCCTTCATTGGTGTTGTGTGTGGAGGCAAATACTTGTTGAGCTTTCTATACACTCCTGGGTGTGCATTGAATCTGGGATTGTTGGTTGTTCTTCCCACCCCACTCTCAAAGACTGCCATGTGATTGGGAATAGGGTACCTAGGACTGTAGCAACCAGTATGTTACACATACTTGTGACCTTTTGCAACTTTGTTTAGAACCTAGTGTACACATTCGGTTCTGGCACATGAGTTCAATATTTGCAAAATACATTTACAAATGGCATTGATTGAGGGTTGTGATAGTTGTCACATAGAGTGACATATGTAGTGAAGTCAGTATGCGGAAGAGGTTCAGCCATAATGTCAGCTGCATTACCCATTATTTGGATGAGAAGTTTAGGCTGATGTCACCCATCATGTTGAGACATGGATATGCTAGGTGTGAGATGCCCTTTTGTATGCAGGCTTCACATGTACTTCCTCTGAGACTTTCAATGAACTATGTTGTGAAAATCGCTGTAACAAATACAGTACAAGTAATGTGCAATTGACCCATTGTGCTATTCCACCCAATGCATTTCCTATGGTAAATAGTTGCCATATCTCTTCACAGCTGCAAACATGAGTGCCGCACAGAGACATCAGTTCGAAAGGCGTGGAATGAGATACCGGCACATCCTGCAGGTGCAGTCGGGGTTCAGGAGGATGGCCCGAAAATACCAAGCGGATCGGGCCTCCGGGGCATGGTGGGCCTCACCACAGGGTGGCCCTACATTGCCCACAACAGCCACCACCACCACATCCACCAGGTCTCCCCAAGTGGCCCCAGCAACGGCGGGGAAAGTTGACCCTGCCTCGTCAGCACGACCTGGACCCAGCAATTTCCAAGTTGCAGGACAGTGCAGTGGGCAAACAACTACTGCCACACCGTGCACCTCGGCCAGCACACAGACTGCAGCAGCCCCTCCTATTGACCCAGCGGCATTCCTGGCATTAAACCGGAAAATGGACACATTTATTTCAAAGGTGGACAATCTAAACCAGGATGTGGCATATATTAAGAAAAGGATTCGGTCCATCAGGCGGACCCTACGGAGGGCCAACCTCTAGGACTTTATTGCATTTTTTACATTTACCCCTCCCCTCTCTCCTCTTTCCTTTTTGTAATGATAGTTGGGTTTTGGGGATTAGTGTTAGGTTAGTGTAGGTTGTTAACTTAGTTAGTGTTAGGGAGGAGGGTGGGGGGTCCTTATTCTTTCTATTTTTCATTTTTGTGTTAATCAATGTTGGGATTCCTGTTTGTTTATAAAAAATAAATTTATAAAAATAAAAATAAAAATTACAAAAAAATACATGATTGTTTAGGATAGTATAGTATGTGTGTAGGTTAGTATGTGTTGTCCTGCATGTGTCCTGTCTCATAATGATGGATGGGGGGTTGATGTTTAGTTCGATTCGTTATATGTGTAGAGTAAGTTTAGCTTAGGTTAGTTAGGGACAGTTGTGGGTTAGGAGTAGTCAGGTTAGATTAGTGTAGGTATGACTTTTCCCTTAGTTGCCTCTGGTGTGAATACATAGGAATAAACATATTGTTAACCCTTCGCATTATGCGTTAACTGCTATTTGATCATGGCCTTGACATCAGTGTAGGTGAATGTTTTTCTATGACATTTGTGTCCTATGCTACACACCACAGAACATGGAGCTTTAACATGGCAGCTACCCGTGTGCTAACTTGGTAAGTATCCACCATTTGGTAGACCCACCATTGGTAGTTTACATCGATCACCAAGGATTTGTGTTGATGAGTAAGTATTCTACATCACAAAGTGTGCTTCCAGACTTGGTGTTGTGGGTAATTTATTAGGTCGGACTGCAGTGTGATGTTCAGGGAGATCTTTGTAGATGAGGTGTTGTTAACACTCTTGTCTTGTTGCCTTCATTGCTGACATTGATCATGTGTGTAAAAATTCTGCATGACTTCCCTTCATGGAAGTATACTCAGAAAGGGTGATTGATGCAGTGTTTAGTTGTGTTTGCTTAGATTATGCTGCATAATTTCATGTTTTAGTATTGCATGGTGCCTACATTTATCAGCCACCATTAGTTGACTTGAATTGCTATAGATGGAGCATTATTCTGTCCAACACAGCATGATTGTGTGTGGTTTGTCCCTTCATCAGTTATTCTCATCAGGATGGTCAGGCTATGATGCAATCCTGGCCACTGCACCGATGTATCAGACTACATGATGTCAGGACAGTTGTATTGACAAGCTACATGGTTGTCACACAGGCACTTTAGAGTTATCTACTGCACAGTTGATGTGTCAAATAACACAGAGACATATTAGGGGGCATATTTATACTCTGTTTGCGCCGGATTTGCGTAGTTTTTTTTAACGCAAATCCGACGCAAAGCTAACTCCATATTTATACTTTGGCGTTAGACCCGTCTAGCGCCAAAGATCTTGGAGTTTGCATCATGTTTTAGCGTGGGCACCTACCTTGCGTTAATTATATGCAAGGTAGGCGTTCCCTTCTAAAAAATGACTCTAAGGCATGTGCGCCTTATTTAAACTCCCGTGCAAAAATGACGCACGGGAGTGGGTGGGCCTTAAAAAACGACGTCCAGCTGCTTTTGCGTCATTTTTTTGCGCCTGGTCAGGGCAGGCGTTAAGGGACCTGTGGGCTCGGAAGGAGCCCAGAGGTGCCCTCCCATGCCCCCAGGGACACCCCCTGCCACCCTTGCCCACCCCAGGAGGACGCCCAAGGATGGAGGGACCCATCCCAGGGAACTTAAGGTAAGTTCAGGTAAGTATTTTTTTCGTAATTTTTTTGTGGCATAGGGGGGCCTGATTTGTGCCCCCCTACATGCCACTATGCCCAATGACCATGCCCAGGGGACATAAGTCCCCTGGGCATGGCCATTGGGCAAGGGGGCATGACTCCTGTCTTTACTAAGACAGGAGTCATTTCAATGGGGGTTGGGCGTAAAAAAAAATGGCGCAAATCGGGTTGAGGCCAAAATTTTGCCTCAGACTGACTTGCCCCATTTTTTACGCCCAAGCTCCATTTTCCCCTACGCCGGCGCTGCCTGGTGTGAGTCTTTTTTTTTGACGCACACCAGTCAGCTGCGCCGGCTAACGTCATTCAATAAATAAGGCGCCCGCATGGCGCTTTGGAATGGCGTTAGCCGGCGTTAAAAGTTTTGACGCACAACTGCGTTGGCGCAGTTGTGCGTCAAAAAGTATAAATATGGCCCTAGGTGTGCAAGTGCTATTTATTGATAGGTGATGTAGTGCAAAATGTCCATTGTCCATGTTTGCTGAGTCCGTTCTGGTGCATTCTTACATGGTGATCATACAGAAGGGGTGTGGATGATGCTCCTGACATGCTGGGGTGATGTAACAGACAGTGCAGAGGGACAGGATTTGCCGAATAGTAGGAGAGAGACATTCACTGCCAATGGTGACAAGTCATACAGTGGTTAGCAGAACAGTCATTGAGTGTAGTTGTAGTGAGACTGGCATTTGACAAAACGTAGGACCTTGGTCATAGTAGGCCATGGTGCAGGGACTAGTGCTTCCGGGTACTCTTCCGTGAGAATGTGATCTGTTCCATAACTTCTTCTTCTGATGTGTGTGTTGCCTGGTTTGTCCTTGTTGTTGGTTGTGAAGGGGCAACACACACCTCAGTGTTAGAAGACGTGGAGTCAGACATCCCGGGGGCTGCTCCCTGTGAAGTTCTTAAGGGCAGTACTGCTGCAAGGAGGGCCTGCTGGTTTTTGAGAATAGCAGCCACATCACGATGGTAGGCATCCAGGTCGGCCCTGAGGGGTTCAATGTTGCATTCGTGCGAGCGTTGACAGGATTGCAGTTGTAGGTGTTGGGTCAACTGTATTACAGCTGTGCTGATTTCCTTCTGTGTTTTCTGCAGTTCCTGCAAGATTGATGTTAGGGCTTGCATAGCAGCTGCCTGATCTGCAAATGACGTCATGCACGAACGCACTCCCTCAAGGCTGGCTGCCATATTTTGCATCCCCACCCGCACCTCCTTGGCCAGCTCCCGCTGTACACCAACTACAGTTCTTTCAAAGCTGGTGCCAGTGTCGTCAGAGTCCTCAGCTGTATTGGAGCTGGCAGGTCTTACAATTGGGGTGGTGGGTGGTTCTTCTGTGATGGCTGCTTGTTCTGTGCTCCTCCTTGTGACTGAAGGTGGGGTCTGGAGGGTTTCAAGGACCTTTTGGATGGTCTCCTGGGGAATGTTTATGGGCTCGTCATCCATGTCATCAGGGAAATCAGGGACAGGCATATTGGCAGGAGATCCATGTTCCTCTGCAATGAAACGGTGCAATTAGTGTGTCTGTGTTGTCACAATTTTTACGTACCATGCAAGCCTTTTGATGACTTTACTTTGTGATCTTGTTTGGTATTGGTATCTGCTGTCCTTCATATGGGCATTGTTATAGGCCTATGGCCCACCGTGTGTCACATGTCTGATATAGAGTTATCAGACTTGTCTGCCTAATCGCCTCTAGGTGTTGCTTTGTACCAATTAGGGAATAGCCATCTTTTTGTCCTACTCGACCCTCCGTGTATATCTATTCTTATGGTGAGACCTTTCACTGGCTGTGGGTGTTGTGATTGCCCTGGCAGCACACTTGCCTCTCAGGACCGGCCCCAAAATCTTTTTTTTCACATTGACCTAATTGTAATTGTTATGTGGCATATCCTATGCATGGCAATGTTACGATGTGATATGGATGGAGACATTGTTGATGTTTCCAGCTGATGTTGGGTAAAGTGTGTTTAATTGGATTGCCCTGTTTATCGTATCAATGTCCTATTTGGTCCTCAGACTGTGCAGGTGTGTTTCAGTGACCAGTTGCATGTGTCCCCTCCTCAATGTTGTTGTCTGAGCAGTATGACATTAGTGATGTTGCCTTGTTAGCCAGGCACGTGAGGGACCCTGACGTATGCAGCATGTGTGTCCTTAGTGCTGTGTGGCTCCTATTGCTGTTTACTTTGGCTGATGTATGTGGCAACTATGGGCATTGACATTTGAGTGTACTGGTGCCTTTGTCTTATTTCTGGAGATAGTTGCAGATGTCATCCTCACCCCCTAATTTAGGTATGTATGTTCCATGGGGAGGTTACTGCCATTGGCTACTATAGCTGCACAGAGATCAGAGGTGTTGGTGTCAACTGCTGTCGCAGTTACGTTGCAGTTGTTGTTTTGGCTACTGGATTACTGATAGGGACCTAGTTGATGTAGGATACATTTTGACTGACGAGTGCCAGGATGTAAGTTTGACCTAGTGGCTACCCCTTAGCTCCATTTTTGTCATGACAGGATGCCCCCATGGGACTGTTGTTGGTGCTGTGTTTTGTCGTGCCCCAGCTTCTGTCTGTGCTGGGCATGCCCCCCTGCCGTGCCCCTTTACCCATACCACTCCAGATATATGCTGACTTACATGCATTGTGTAGTAGGTATTCCCCAACCCGGTTGCAGTCAACATTATTGTATTTTAATTCCCCATGCGACTTACCCTGCATGAGCGTTGTTTCGTGGTAGTCTGTGCTATCCTGTCCTTGAATCCCTGTGACGATCTCCTCAGGGATGACGGCTGCGACCATCTCCTCCATGTGGTCCAGGGCCTCCTGGTGTGCTGGACTCCCACCTCCAGTCTGCAGTGCTGCCTTCCTGTTCCTGGCCATTTTTTCCTTTGTCCTACGTTTGCAGTCATGCCAGCATTTCTTACACTCGGTGACTGTCCTGCGTACTTCAGCCACACTGTTGATCTTGTCAACAATTTGTTGCCATATGGCCTCTCTCCTACTGATTGGCAACTTAGAGGTGATGAACAGTTGGTGCTGGTGTTCCGTCACCTCTTTAACCAGGATTTCCTGTTCCTCTGCACTGAAGCGACACTTTCTTTTTTTTCTATATATGTCCTGGTTCCTGTATGGATCATCCTGGCTGGTTCCTGGTCTGCTGTCATCTTCCTGGGGTCTGTAGTGGCATCTGGGATCCATTTTGGCTCTCCTCTGCTGAAAGGGCAGCGGTCGCAGGTAATTTTGACGCTATTGCGTCAAAAAAAACGGCGCTTTCCGCGTTGCGCTGTCGTAAATCGACCCACAGTTTTCCTTTACGACTTGACGCCGCTGTGTGCGTAAAAAAAAAATTGACTCCCACCTGTTGGTTGCGCCGCCGTGCGTCAAAGTATACGGCGCATCGAAATGGCGTTAGCCGCGGGTAAAATTTTTGACGCAAAACTGCGCCGGCGCAGCTTTGCGTCCAAAAGTATAAATATGGCCCTCTGTCTCTAGAGCTGGGTCATCCTCATCATCACTGTTCGTCTGTACCTCAATTCTGTAATTTGAACAATTAATCGAGCTCCTAGTTTTACACAGCATGGGGAATATTTATACTCTGTTTGCGCCGGATTTGCATCATTTTTTATGCAAATCCGGTGCAAAAATAATTCCATATTTATATTTTGAAGCTAGACATATCTAGCGTCAAAATATTGGATTTAAAGTCATTTTTTGCCTGCGGAAAACTACCTTGCGTCAATGAGATGCAAGGTAGGCATTCCCGGGCAAAAAATGACTCAAGGGCCAAAGCGCCTTATTTATCCTCTGTGCACAAATCCTGCATGAGAGGAGGAGGGCCTTAGTTAATGGTTCTAAGCCTTCTTAGCACCATTATTTAACACCTGGGTCAGGGTAGGCATTAGGAGACCTGTGGGCCCTTTTGCATGGTCAGAGACCATGAAAACAGCCCACAGGTGCCCTTCCCTGCCACCATGGACACCCTAATCCACCCGCACCCACACCTGGAGGACACCTAAGAATCAGGGGACCCATCCGAGGTAAGTCGGGGTAAGTACTTTTATTTTTGTTTGCAAAGTGCCATGGGAGGCCTAACTTGGGCCCCCGTACATGGCACTGTCTAATGGCCATGCCCAGGGGACATAAGTCCCCTGGGCATGGCCATTGGGCAGGGGGGCATGACTCCTGTCTTTACTAAGACAGGAGTCATTTCCATGGGCGTTGTGTGTCAAAAATGATGCTAGTTAGGTTAGAGTAATTTTTTTTTACTCTAACCTGACTAGCGCCATTCTTTCCCGCACAACGTCCAGTCTTCCCTACGCCTCCCCAACCCGGTTAATGTCATGTATTTTGACGCTAACCAGGCCTTAGTGCCGGCTTGCCCCATTCCTTAAAAATGGCACCCTGCTGGCGTCCTGGAATGGCGCTACCCGTTGCTATACTTTTTTACACAAACCGGCGCTATCGCAGGTTTGCGTCAAAAAGTATAAATATGGGCCCAAGTCTCTTCCCAGTAGGGATACCAGAGTGGAGTCACAGACTACGAACTTGTGCAATCCTTGAAAGCTGCCAATTTTAACCTAGACTGGTTCTGTAATTGGGATGATCAAATACTGATCCGCTACTGCTAAAATCTGGACTGTTTTTCCTGAAAGGGGCAAATTTGGAAGTTCTACAGTTCTTACTGTAGAGCGTGGAGCTCCCGTGTCGACCAAGAATCAAACTCTGTGACCCATGACTTTTTCCATTTACATAAAGGCCTTTCTTATCTACTTCTAAAGCTTCTGTAAGCACACATTCCTCCTTATCTAAACTCTTGCTCACCCAATCATCGTTTATTCAATTCTTACTGTGTAACGGGAATTGGTGTACAGTGTTATTAATTTGGTTAAGCATCTGACCTGTGACCTGTTGAGGAAGCACCACCTGCTGCTGTTCCATTGGGGCTTAAGGTATTTGGATTTGCTGTCTAGGTACCATTTGAACCTGCTGTTGCATTGGCTGCAACTGTGTCATTTGTACATGTGGCATTTGCACCTGCTGCATGGGTTGAAAATGTTGCACCTGATTCACATTGTTATGAACATCTGGATTATGACCTCTCATTTCTGGTCCTCTCATATTTTGTAACAAATTGATGACACCTTCCTGTACCATCATTGGACACTCCCGCTTCCAGTGTCCAACCGCTCTGCAAGCCTGACAAGGCAACAATCTCTTCATTCCTTGCACATCATTCTGAACTGCTACAGTACCCAAGTCGGGACTACGGTTTACATTATCTCCGTGACCTCTACCTCTCATCTGATTTTGAAACATCACATTTCCCTGCTGCAGCTGTTGCTGCTGATGTGGAAAATGTTCCTGCATCCCTGTTTGTGCCACTGCAATCTGCATCAAAATCTTTTCTTTTAGCTTTCTCTGCTTCAATTCAATCTCGTCACTACAGTACTTTGCATACTGCAACACCTCATCAATCGGCTTTGCTTGCCAGCAACTCAAATGACCCTCAATCATCTGGCTAATTTCAGGTCTCAATCCTTCAACAAATCTGAACAAAAAAAAGAATCATGTCTTTCGGCTCAATTGTCTCTGTACCACTGTAATGTTTAAACGCATGCAACAATCTTTCATAATATGCATGTGTTGACTCCTTTGCTTCCTGAGCCGTCCTGTCTATTCTCTGCCAGTCAATGTTTTGGGCAGAAATTCTCAGGAAAATTCAGGAATTCAATCACTTTGTACAAATATTTCATTACCTCAGGAGATGGTGCACCTGTAGCCTGATCCCTCTCTGGTTCTTTCGTCGGCCAATCTATACTCCTCTTGCACTCCATCCACAAATCAGTTGGAACTACTATCTCTAATAGTGTTCAAGTCTTCCCATAGGCATTTTGAAAGTTTCAGGAACCTATCTGTCTGCTGTTACCATTCTACTGGCTTCTCTCTCAACCTACGATAGTCATTGGTAAAGGACAGAACATCAACTCTGCTCCACAGGTCATGAACAAAATTCCCTCATGGAATCTCTCTCATTGGTAAAATCTTCACCGGATCCTTACCCTGCTGCACACTTGCAGTAAGGTCCACAACATCCCTTTTCCTTTTATCTCTCTTCTTTACCCATCTGCCTTTCCATTTGTCTAATGATCCCCATGTCTGGACACTTTGGAGTAACTCCCTAAGGTCTGTCTTCATTCCTGCAGATCTCATTTGCTCAAAGTCTTTGTGTCAAAATATAACCAGTAACTCCTTTTCAAATGTTTTGTTTTCTCTATTGCTATGCTGGACTTCTCTGCCAGGTCTGCTTACCTTTGATGTACATTGCTCACTTCCCTTGTGATTGCCGGACACAGGTATCTTAATTCTACTTCTGTGTAGGACTGTAATCTGTTCACACCCATAGTTCCTTCAATGAGCTCACCCGCTTCCATTCCTAGTCTTGCATAGTTCAAGTACTCCTCTCCCCTAGGAGCACTCTGTAGGGTATTCAGCTTGTCTAAGCATTCAGTCAATTGCTGGGCAGTCAAACCTTGCAACTAAATATTGCTGGCCTGGACATGTGGCGTCGGTTGCACAACTATATTTGTAGACTGCGGTGTCAGTAGTTTCAGACTCTGACTAACGTTCAACCACATGACAGTATCCGCCGGAACTCCGAATGGGCTAAGGTCTTGCAATGATCTCGATCTGTCAAAGGTCTGTCCCGCAGGAGAGACTACTCGGATATTCTCATTAGGTCCTTCCCTCATTGCATTCTGACTGAGGACTTCCTGTCCATTTGCTCTGTGATTCTCTTGTGCAAACAAAGGTACAATTGGACCAATGTGACAGGTACAGATACAGCATCTGGGCTTGGTCTGGCACTCAAGTTCTGTGGATGCATAATTCCCATATTCTGGCTCATCAGTGCAAGCATATCTGACTGTGTCCCTATTATCGGAGTGTACTTTGGCATTGCTTGTGACTGCACTTGAGGCAGTAAAAGTGGAGATGGCACTGTCTGAACCAATATTAGTTTTGGGAAAACCTGTCCTGTTGGCACTATTAGGTCTGTGTCAGTTTCCACTATAGGTACATCAGGGTAAATTCTCTGGACATTCAACTGTGGTACCTTAGTTTGTGCTACTGGAGTACTGGGTGTATTAAGACTGCTCTGCATTGGGCTCTTTGTCATACTAGGTTTAATCTGCACTGGATTAGTTGGCACGTTAACTCCTGTCGGAGCTGAAGGATTTACACTAATGCTCAAACCACTCTCTTGTACTGCATATGGTGGGGGACGATTTCTCAACAACTGTAAAATAAACTCATCATCGTCTGATTCTTCCTCAAGTGTTAGGGATCCTCTAGACTCTTTTGATCTCTGCTCCGTACTCTCAGAAGGGCTTCTGTTTGTTTTTCTAGTGGCTTTCCTTCCTCCTCTCTCACTGTCCTGTGTAATTGCAGGAAACAATTTAATCCCCTGCAAAGTCTTGTGGCCAGATTTAAAGAAAAGTGGTGCAGCGCGGTGCTGTGCCAAAATACACACTTAGGAAAGGCAGGGATGTGCCGTATTTAAGGGAATACGGTGCACCCCTGCATTTCCCCCTGCGCTGGCGCTAAATGTAGCTGCCAGTGCCAACGCAGGCATCCTTGCACTATTGTGCAATGATGTCTGTGTTGAGGGGTGGGATTGTTTATGTGAGGTAAGGTGTCCCTTCCCCCATAAACAATCACTAATGGTGCTTTGGCACTTCTGTGTGTGCTGCACAATGCAACACACACAGAAGTGCCAAAGCATAATTTTCAAATGATTGTTTATGTGCAGGAAGGGACACCTTCCCGCACATAAACAATAATTTCTGGCATTTTGCTTTTTCTGTGCGTGCGGCAGAATGCAGCACGCATAGAAAAAGCAAAACACAAGGAGGAATAAAAGTATTCCTCCTTGTTGTGCCCTGCTAATGCAACCCCTGGGGGTGGCGTTTGATTTTGGCGCTGCCTCAGGTTTCCAAAATTTTATAAATCTGAGGCAGCATCAAAATGCAATGGGTGTTGCTGTGGCATGCCCACAGCAACACCTATTGTACGCCCCTTCCACACATAATGCTGCATGGGAAGGGGCCGTATTTACAAGGTGGCATTAAGCCACAAAAAGTGGCTTAATGCTACCTTATAAATATGGCACTGTGCTTTGTGCCACAAGAGCGTCACAAAAAGAGACGCTCCTGTGGTTCTAGGGCCCTATAAATATGACCCTCGGTTTTCCAAAACCTCTGATCACTGTCCCATCTAGCGTCCGCTAGTGTCTTTTCTGCCTTTCTCATTCTCCTCTCAAATTTCAGTTGCTGTTTTGGCTACTAATTCCCAGATCGCTAATGCCTCAAATTGTGCTGGTCTCGGAGGGGGTTTCACCCTCCTCAGATTCTCTATGCTCCTCCAATTAAATGTTCCAGGGGCAGGAAACGCCAAACTCCTATCTTTCTCTGTCACTTTGCACCATTGTTTCAGCCAAAGACATGGCGCAGCACCCATTTCTTCTATTACAATGTAACCTAGTGTGACCCACACAATGTCCTAGCCAGAAACAGCACATCTTTCTGAATGTTTTGGTGGTGGTCCTATTGCCCTAGGACCACCACAGGCTGAGTTATAGCTAAAAATGCTTTCTAAAAGCAATGCCTGCAAAGCATTATGGGGTTGGTTTACTTGCATCTATTAAACATTTACCAGAAATAAACTGTGTTTGTGCAGTAGCAGAAGATGCAATACCACTGGTTGTGGCTAGATGTCCTTGTGGAGCCAACTGAGTTAGTAGCACCTTGGGGTAATTATAATCCTTCAACCCTTGGCCAGCATAGTGCATTACACATTTGCAGGCTGAGCAAAGCTGTCAGAATATTATTACAAATAAGAACCTTATAACACAAACTCCTCTCAGCCATAAAAATAAACATCCCATCTATAAAAGAGTTTAAATAGATATTGAATGGTGGAAGAGGTTATGATTTCTGAGGCCCTCTAACCTAGTGTGATCCACGAGACAGACAGAAAGAGTACATCATTCTGAATGTTTTGGTGGTGGCCCGATTGCTCTAGGAATGCCACAGGCTGAGTTATGGACTAAAATGTGTTGTTAAAGGAATGCCTGCAAAGGTTAGTTTCAGTGAGTGCAGTGAATATTGTATCAGCTCTTCCGCTGTGCCAGGGGAGCCGCTGTTGAGGATTCATTATTAGGTCAATTTCATGCTATAGAAGGCCACAAAAAAATACACAAAACACACGCACAACACAACTACTTGTAATTACTGATTATGTCAAGTAAGGACCAAGTGAAGGACAAAAGCGGAAAATGAACCACCTGTGAACATGAGTGCTTACTTACAAACAAGAGAGGCAGGAAACATTCCAGGCGTTATTAAAATGTACTTGCCCGGTGCTCCTCAGCCAAGTATAGGATGTGACGTAACAGCTGTCAAACTAGTTAGGAGTCTGCCAAACGAGAGCAACACTGCCTTTAACCTATGGTAAGTGGTAGGCAGCGGCAGGAGGAAGCAAAGTCCTATACTCCATCCAACAGATCTTGCAGACTGTGCATGTGCACTGGCTAGGCTTGACCTAAAAACAAGTTGAAAATCTGGGCATCTCTTTTGCTTTCATGGCAGGCCAGTGGTATTATTTAAAATACACGGTCTCCTTTGTTGTCTGTATTCCTGTAGCACTATCCTACGTGCTTGCAGCCACATTCTTTACAGAGCTACAGGCCCAAGTAAGTGTATTCCACTGGGCTTGGAAAACTCCTGGGGTCTCCTTCATAAAATGATGCTAAACACCATATAGAACAGGATTCAGCTGGGCCGATGTCTGACTATACCATTGGGTGTCTCATATGATCCCTTTTCCTCCAAGAGCTCCAATTGCTGACGACATGACGTCCAGATGCTGACACTGCATCACGCTGTTGCACCGCATCACCCAAGCTCGAGCTTAAGCTGCTGATACACCGCTCTGCTCTGCCAGCAATTTGAGGTGCCGCTGGACGCTGGTTGCTGGTTGCACCACTTCTGCTGTCTGCCTGCTTGTGGTGAGCTGCTGTGGTGCCATATGCCATGGTCGCCATTGGGCCATTTGGCAGTTTTTAGGCAGTTTTGGGAGCTTTACGATACCTACGGTAACTACGGTGCCTACAGTGCCTACCGTGTCACCTTATCTATCTAACTGCCTTTTTCAGATACCTCAGTTACCTTGTGTTGTGCCTCACAGTCATTAGCCCCCTAATTCCCAGCCTAACGTCCTTAGCCTTAAGATCTTCAGTTCTATCACCATACCGGCCATGGTGTAGTCCATGGATGTAGGACGTAGGCACAGGATATTACCATCTTTTCAACCAGCCTTTCAGTCATATAGCGCTGGTACTGTCCGCTGGTACAACGTGCTGACTCAGTTGAACCTGCTGTGTGTCGGACACCAGAGGTCATTGGATATTGGGTATTGGCAGTCCCAAGGACTAGGACGATAAGTTTTCCGATGGTAACGCTACATAACACAACATACTGCAAGGTGAGAGGCAAGCTCTGGTGTGGGGTGGCATTGGAGTGGCGTTGGAGTTGGCTTTTGGTTCTGGAGTGACTCGGAGTGGCAACTGTATACTTTTCTGGACATTTGCAGACTTCTGGACTTGTGGTCCCCTAGACGTCTCAGACATCTCCAGTCCAGCTTTTAGTATTAACACTGGAGACCGATAGAGACCGCAATGATTACAGAAGGATGTGCAGCAATTGTGTCTGAGGTATTGGATGCATTGGATGTAACTAACTGGTGGCGCCCTGTCGCTTCTTGAATTGGATTACATTAGATGTAGTGTCACAGGAGGGCGAGCAAGGGCATCCAGGACTTCCAGGACCTGCAGGGTGTAGTGTCCGAGGCTGCAGAAGTGGCTTGTCTTAAACGGGTGCAGCTTGTGGTCCTGGTGCACTCCCCTTGATTATGAACTGATCGCAAAGTTGAACTAAAGCCTGGATCCTGCAATAAAGGGACAGAGGATACATATGTAATTTTTTGATCTTCTAATAAGTGGAGACAAGCTCCTTACTTTTCTCTATCGCGTGTTGTTGAGGTGTGGCGGCGTGTTCTCTAGTTCTAGACACTGGACGATACACTGAAGTCTGCGTATAAAAGAACAATAGATCTAAAAATTCCTTGACAAAAAAGATGTGCTCAGGAAAGGAAAAGGCAACCCAGCCGTTAATCAAGAGAAACAAGAGAAAACAAAAATCTCTAAAGAATCTGCGGTTCTTCCACATCAAATTTCCCCAATAAAAAGTGAATGTAGTCATGTATATGAGAAGGGGACAAAATCAGGCTTGAAGTGGAGGGGGTGATGGAGCGTAATGCTCCTGGTAATAATATAGAATTATTAGAGAAAAAAGAGAATGCCTGGGGTTCAATCAGTGATTTAGAGTTACTTACTTTAAGATCATCCTCTCCATCTCCTGTTGCCCCCACATTTCCGTTGTGAAATATTTTAAGAGGGTCTTTGGAAAAAGATGATCAGGTGCCCTTAGAGGTAAATGTTATTGTAAAGAAGGGTATGAAATCGACAACAATGTTATCTAACAAGGGTCTCGGGAGGGCGGACAGATGAGCCTGGATAAAAAGTACCTTTTATGCTTTTGACAGCGAAGATTCTTTTAATCGAAGTCCACAATTTCAGAATACCTCTGACTTGTGCACTGATAAATTGTATTGTATTGTATTGTAATAGTATTTATATAGCGCTTACTACCCCTGACTTGCATAAAGATATTGATTCAATGGATACTGAGGTTAACATGCAATTAGTGCAGGCTACTGCTTCAGTTATTCTGGAGGAGGTAATATCTCATGGACAGAGGATTCCGAGCGACCGTGGACCACTAAAAGTTCAAATACCCAACAGTTCTGGCCAGGAGAGGAGTAATGAGGATCACCACCTTTCACAAAGTCCATTTGGCAAATTAGATCAAGGTGCTGTGTGGTATTTTTTCTTTAAGACTTCACAATTAACTCTTGATGCTCTGTCCTTCCAGTCTACAAAAATGGATGTGCAGGTAAATTTATTGAATGTTATGACTCAATCTGTATCAGGGATAGATCAAATGTTGGCTGACCTAAATGCTTTGATTAAACGAGCACAGAATTATGTTGAAACAATGAAGCTGGATTGTACCTGTGCACCAATAATTAATAAGGTTGTTACACTTCCAGGTGTTCTAAATACATTAATGGATGATATTAAGGTTAACATCAACATTGTTAAAAGTGGTAGAAATGTGGCCTACTTGAATCAACAGCAAGAGGCTAGTGTCTGTTCAAATTAGGGAAGTGTTATCCACAATATCTATTGTACTGGGGGATAGTTGATATTAAAGAGGGAAGTGTTAATGAGGATGTCGGCTGTACTGGGGAAGATTTAGTGATAATGCCTGTCGTACTGAGCCACTATAAAAAAGGGAAATCAACAATATTTGAAACCTAGTTAAAAAGATCCTAGCCCAACCATCACAACCAATTAAACAATTGGATGATCAATCTAAGCAACTAGATGAACATATTACTAAAAGGGAAAGGGAAAAAACAACTGACAGCTAGGAAAAAGACAATGGATGTCCCAGCTGTTGCTTTTAATGCTCGTGTGATTACTATAAATACCTCTGCCATAGGAAATTGAAATAGAAAGAGCTCTGACCAAAATCTAAATAGAAGGGGTAGCCCTTTTATTACTAAGTTGTTCCCACTATTTAACACTCATAAGCGTGGTCAGGATCTTCTGGGAACAAATGGGCCTACCTTATGTCAGGGGGAATCAGTAGTTAAGGAGCATCAAGGTCCCCTTAATGCTAAGGGATGGGTAAATGTGAATCGGAATATCAAATTTCTAAAACACACAAAGGTATGGGGACGGCAAGATAGGTACCAACTCAGTTAATGAAAGTGAGATTATAAATGCTGAGGGGCAAGGAATGATAACTAGTAAGATACCAATTGAAGGTGTTTCTGTACAAGGTGCACACAAAGTAGAGGATCTTGAGAGTAAGGGAAGCTGTCCTGTTATTGAACAATTGGACACCACTGTGCCAAGGGTGCAGGGAAGGGATGTCCATGCAAGGCCTACTTTTGAGGCCAAATTGGTAAACAGGTCAGATGAATGGATGAATTTAAGCCACCAGGGGGGGTCTGACTGTGAGTTCAGCTCCCGGATCCCAATAAAGGATCTAAGTGGTCAAGCTTTTGATGTAGAACAGGTTGTTTCTAAAGGGGGTTCCTATTTTTTATCTCGCTTGGGTGGTAATCAATTAATCTTTGCACCACAATATCAGACCAGGGACCCGCATGACATACTTAATCATGGAAACATATTAAAACTCTTACAAGTAATACCCTACCTTAAGAATATTCAGACTACAGACATTGACTATAAGATTTCTGCCTGTGTCAAAGGAGGATGAAAGTAACACACAAGAATCCACCTTGGTAACATGGACGACTTCTCAACATGCCAGCAAGGTTATAAATGAAAAAAGTTGCTTTTTAAACTGGGGAATTATGCTTACAATACCACGACAGATAGGTTATCCTGACCCCTTTGAAATTCAAAGTACCTCACGAAAAAATTAAACAAAATGAGAGGTCAAAAGCAACCTTTCTCAGTTATTAGAATTGCAACTGGGAACTCAATTTCAGCTGAGAATCCGGACCTCGTATTCCGTCAGACGAGATATACATCAGATAATAGAGACCACCGTGAGCAGTTAAGTTTAGGGTGGTTGTCAGCTGCCTCCACAATAGGAGCCGTCATTGACAGGTATACAGTCCACAGTTATGAACCAGTATGGTAAGATCTTATCAAAAATCATTTAAAATCTTCTCTTGGAACATACATGGTATTAGTTCAAATAATCAACAAAAGGGCTTAACAAGTCTATTAAATGATTTTTAAATTATATTATTACAGGAGACCTGGGCTACAAATCCCTTTACAATAGATGGGTACATGGGCTTTTCCCCCCTGCATTAAAGGTGAAAAGGTTCGGACACCCGAGGGGGATATTGCAACCTTTATAGAAGTAGGGTTAAAGACATATTGTATTCAAATGTAAGTGGCTGATGCAGAATTTTTGGTAGTAAAAATGCTAAATTGGCACAAATAGATTGTGAGACCACTCTTGGTTATTAACATTTATATTCAACCTGAGGCTTATTCTAGGAAGCTTATGATCTCCAAATTGGTAGGAATAATATTAGCAAGCTTAAAAGTACCTGTTGCTCCAGAGCTTCTAGTACCTGGTGACTTTAACATGAACTTGTTGCTGCGTTTTGAAAGAGAGGAACAGATTGTGAAACAGGATCTCATGTGAGCAGTCCCACAGCAATCAATGGGGCCTATAGGTTTAGGTACAACTGATGCCAAGTGTAGGAGGCCGGCCTGGTTTGTAGTGGGTACCAAAGGTACTTACACCTTATACCAGGTCCAGTTATCCTTTATTAGTAAAATTTAGGCAATGTCTAGAAGCCAGACAGTCTAGAGGTAGCTGTAGGCAAGGCAGCCAAGGCTGAACTAGGAGACATGCAAAACTCTTGCAATACCACTGTAGTCACACTGTTCTTGCAGACAAGAAAGACAATACTCAGTGTTACCAAAAATAAAGGTATTTTATTTTAGTGACACAAGGCCAAAAATATCTTAGAGGCTATAATCGCTTAGGAGGTAAGTATTATACGTAAAATATGCACTAGTAGCCAAAATCAGGTAAGTAAACAGTCATAAAATAGTGCAAATAGTGAAAATCAGCATAGGTTACAATGGGCCTAGGGGGAACACAAACCATATACTAAAATAGTGGAATGCGAATGTCGGTTTCCCACCTAGGCAAGAGTAGTGTGTAGAGGGGCAACTTACAAATTGGACCTTTCATATCAGGGTGTGATTGAAAAGTTTATAAATGTATTTGCTCATTGCGATCCCATACTAATGGCAGATGTAAATGTTTTAGCAACTTTATTTTTAGAGGTTAATAGAGGTTTGCACTATGTACAACTGAAATAAAGTGGGTTCCACATCTGTAGGTCACACCCTTGCCAAATCACAGTTACAACAACGACATCTAGAAATGAAACATATAGTCATTCACTTGTAAAACACTTCATTGTTTATTATGAAAAAAAAAAAACACACTGAATCAACTATTGTAGTAAGCTAAGGAGCTAATGTGATTGTTCATTGAAACTAATGTTCCTTGGGCCTCATTTACAAGCCCTTTGCACCACCTCTCGTAAAAAAATGTTGATGCAGCTGTGGCGCTAGCAGTGCACTACATTGCTCCATATTTACAAACTGACTCATTGGGCCCAGTGCATCAGTTTGTAAAGTCCTGTGTAATATTATACCTGTGCCAGGTATTATGTATGCAGGGTAGGTGTTCCCACGGGAAAAACCTTGCAGAACTGACACAGTGAAATTTACATTCCACTGTGTCATTCTGCAACTTCACTGTGGCAAACGTTTACCGCCTGCTCAGTGCAGGCGTAAAATTGATGTAAGGCTTTTTCCAATGGGAGACTTCTTGCATTGATGGAGTTGCGCAGTTTAACAACGCTAATCCAGCAATGCCTGAGTTTAGCACCAACAGATGCATCAGAATTCCTGATTGCATCTGTGAAAACGTATTCCATGGAGCTCAGTATTCTTAATACAGCTCATCCATAGCGTTGTTAGGGGCTGTGCGGGAAGCGCAAGAAATCTGACAGATCGATAGTGATGCGTCATATTCTTGGTAATAAGGCCCTTTGTTTTTAGGAAGAGCATAGCAGCGTGCAAGCTCTGCTTTTCTAATGTGTTAGTATGTATCTGGGCTTTTAAATTATGCCCACTGCAAACCTATCAGTTTCAGTCATTTATGGACTTGCCCTTCAAAAATCATTTATTTTTGTTGGTAAATGCTTTACGTTTGTCCTTCCTTGGGGTGGTTTAGTTACCACCTTGGACATCGCCCCTGTTACATGGCTAATTGCACTTTTGCTTGATATGTTTGACTGCGAGAGAACTTATTTTTCCTTTTGTGTGCTGTTTCACGCATGGCGTGTTGAATCAGCTTGCTTATGTGAAACTGTATCACTTTTCATTTTCAATTTATGTGGCAAGAAAAGTCCGGTTAGCTCTAACTCAAGCAAATGCGAGACCCATTGCATTGCAAATGCTCGTTTATTTTCTCATTGGTCGTCTGCTCTGCAGTATTGCCACCCTGCATACGGAATCTCTTAGCATACCAGCGTAACTTTTCCAGGCTCTTGAGTCTCTTTTGACCGAATGTTGTTGCTGACTTTCAAAAGCTCTATGCTAGGAAGTACAGTTTGGTGAGAGAGAAAAACAAAGTTTATTAAGAGCATTGGCAATATAAAACTGCGGAAGATATGGCCTTTTTTTTAGTTTGGTAGACCCTGAGATCCCTCATAAATCAGCATTGCTCCCACTCATTTAGACTACAGCATAGCCGCCTGAGGAAAACATGTGACCAGTGACTCATCCACCGCATGTCCTTGAATGAGGGAGCCTGCGCGTCAAGTTTCAAGTTCAATGTTATAAAAAACACCGTCAGTGAAGACCATCACATGCATAACCAGCATTGATCAAAGAAATAAATATTAATAAAAGACGATACAAATTTGGTTCGAAAGAGTACTTTGATCGCCTATGATTAACTCAAAAAGTTGAAAGGCCTACGTATGCTGAAATCTAGGGCTGGCTTTTGGCCGGTGCGAGCAATGCGACCGCACCAGATGCTGAGTTCAGGGGAGCGCTGTGTTTAGCAATAACTTCAGAAACTTGCGATTTAAAAGCACCTGCTGAAAATGTCCTTGTGAGCTTAGCCTTCAAGAAACAATTAAAATGTCAAGGTACTTCTTTTAATTAATGTTCCTGCTAGGGAGAGAGATGGGAGTTTTGACTTTAAAGTAGCAGAGAGGGTTAATGTGCCTGCTGCAAAAAACAGAACTATGCAACATATTTAGGAAAAGTGGCGCTGCACATAGTGCAGCGCCACTTTTCTTGCACCCCTTAGCACCCCCTAACGCCACCATGTGTGCGTCATATTTAAAAGATGGTGCACTGTGGCAGTAGTTAGGGGACTAGCGTCAGAATTTTTTACGCTAGTCCGGCGCTTTGATGGTTTTGCGTCAAAAATATTGACGCTAATCGTCCAAAGCACCCAGAGTCCCATTGCAACCAATGGAAACCTCCTTTAAATCCCTGCTCTGAGCAGGTGTTAAAAGTGCCGGAAATAAAAGACGCAAAGAAATCTAACAGATTTCTTTGCGTAATTGTTTTGGTCCCCCCTAACAGGGTGTGCCCCCTTTGCATACACTATGCCTGGCGCAGGCTTAATGTAGCGCAAAGGGTTACAAAGTGGCGCAATGCATGCATTGTGCCTCTTTGTAAATATGGCACAGCATTTTTGGTCTTCTAACGCCACATTAATGTAAAAAAAGACACTAAGGTGGCGTTAGAATGGCACCTGGGGCTATTAAATATGCCCCTATGGCAGTGCTTAATTTGTGTTTGTTGTATCCAGTGCGCAGCACCAGCACTTATTTTTGAGGCCCGGAGCTTATTTTTCTGACTCAAGCATTTACTGCAAGAAAAAGACACATATGGGAAAGACACAGCAAGAGAAAAACGAAAAAGTGTCAGAGTGGCAAAAAGCAGAAATCCGCAAGAGTGAGCTGAAAGGGCAGGGAGTACCTGTAAATGGATTGAAGAGGCCCAAGATGGCTTCAGGATTACGCTGCCTCTGTATTCCGTGTTCACAAATTTAATTGCAGCAGCGCATGTTTGTTTGCATTGGGCCCGGCACCTTTTTATTTACAAATTAAGCACTGCCCTTTGGGGTATATTTGAATAAAGTGGCGCTGCACACAATGCTGCACCACTTTTCCTGCGTCCTTTAGCACCCCCTGTAACGCCTCCATGTGTGCATCATATTTAAAATGCGATGCACCATGGCAGTAGTTAGGGGACTAGCGTCAGAATTTTTTATGCTGGTCCGGGGTTTTGCAGGATTAGCATTAAAACTTTTGACTCTAATCCTGCAAAGCACCCAGTGGCCCACTGTAACCAATGGAAGCATCCTTTTAATTCCTGCTCTGAGCAGGCATTAAAAGTGCCGGAAATAAGTGACACAAAGAAATCTGTCATATTTCTTTGCGCCATTTTGTTTGGCTCCCCTAACGGGGGATACCCCCTTTGCATGCATTATGCCTGCATTGTGGCACTTTGTAAATATGGTGCAGCGTTTTTGGCCTTCTAACGCCACATTAGCTTAAATAAATTACACTAATGTGGCGTTAGAATGGCACTAGGGGCTCTTAAAAAAGGGGCATATTTGAAAAAGGTGGTACCGAACACAGTGCTGCACCACTTTTCTTGCGCCCCTTAGCGCTCCCCTAAAACCACCATGTGTGCGCTGTATTTAAAATATGGCGCAACATGGCAGTAGTTAGGGAACTAGTGTCAGAATTTTTGACACTAGTCCGGCGCTTTGCAGGATTAGCATAAAAAATGTTGATGCTAAGCCTGCAAAGCATCCAGAGGCCCATTGTAACCAACAGACACCTCATTTAAATGCCTGCTCTGAGCAGGCGTTAAAAATGCTGGAAAGAAATGATGCAAAGAAATCTGTGAGATTTCTTTGCGCCATTTTTTTGGCCCTCCCTAGCGGGTGAATGCTGCCTTTGCATACGTTATGACTGGCGCAGGCATAATGTAGCGCAAAGGGATACAAAGTTGCGCAATGCACTTTGTAAATATGGCACAGCATTTTTGGCCTTCTAATGCCACATTAGCTTAAAAAAAATGACGCTAATGTGGGGTTAGAATAGCACTAGTGGCTCTTAAATATGCCCCTATATTTTATGTGACTAGCTGAGTGGATTAGAAAAGCCAGCCTTTACAAGTGCTTTGAAAAACACACGAATGTATGTGAAATGGCGCCACAATAAACTGTCACACAGGGAGCCACCAGTTCTAAAGCCGTCCCAGCTGCAATCAAGTACATATGTATGCTTAAATGCTCTGCATTAGGCATACTTTTGTTCTGTGAATGACCATAAATTTCGTAATATTGTAATTGTATGCAGGTGTCAGAATCTCCATGACAGCGTGTTTGTAAGTCCGAACTGAGAGCTGATTAAACAATGGACAATCCCATTCTTTTAGGAGTATTGGGCAAATGGATAAGACATGCCAAAGTGATTCTCTGCTGCCCCACAGGACCTGCAACTCTGGTTGGCATCGATTTTCGGGCAAGGCGGAGAGCTAAATGAAGTGGAGTGAATGCCAAACCTATGCAACACGAATTTACTTTTTAGATGTTTTGGAACTCTATTGTCAACGTATAATTGTGGCTTTGAGGTTGTATAAGTGTTTATAATTTGGCAGGCACGCTTTTGTTTTTTAATTAGACGGACAAATCCAACATAATTACTCCTGTTCGGAATTCCAGTGCAAGGAAGTTGTGGTGCAAGGCATGGCAGTCGTAGGCAGTTAAAATAATCAAAGCCATCACATAAAAGAAGAAAACTACCTCCATGTCAAAGACATTGATTTATTTTATTTCAGAGTGAAACACCAACTTTGGGGTTTTGTTTCGGCAGAATAGAACATGGAAGAAAGTTTAACACAAAGCCAATACCGCAGTACCATGAGCATACTAATGAGTATGGCCTGAGAGCTGCAGTAGGTCAGGCAAAAATGGGCCCTTCACAAAGTCAGTGGTTTGGAAGCCTGTTCTTTAAGTACCCGACCCACATAGTAGTTTTATACTATGAGGATAATAGGGAGGTATTGTTAGAATTGGGGGCTCTAGTTGGCAGTGGTATGCACCCTTCCTAAGTAAGGACCCTCACTCTAGTCAGGGTAAGGGAGTCACACCTAAGATGACCCCTGCTCACCCCCAGGTAGCTTGACACCAGCAGTCAGGCTTATCTCAGAGGCAATGTGTAAAGTATGAGTACACACACACACACACATACACACACACACACACACACACAGTGAAAACACCACAAAAGTACTCAACGCCAGTTTAGAAAAATAGACAATTGTTCTCTGAGTAAAACAAGACCAAACCAACAAACATCCGACATACACAAGCAAATATATAGCTTTTAAAAGATTAAACACAGTTGTAGTTCCTCAAAATCAATGAAGCACTTGACTGAGGCAAAGTACCTGAGATGCATCAAAAACAAAGATGATGCGGGCTGCAGGGTAGGTGATGCGTCAAAAGACCCAGAGATGTGTTGATTCCTTTCTGTTACAGGGTAGTGATGCGTTGGTTTCTTAATGCTAGGCAGAGGAGGTGATGCGTCAGTTCCTTACTGCCACAGGGAAGGTGAAGCATCGTTCGCAGCACAAAGCGTCAGTTCCTTACTGCGATGCTGTGTCAAAGAAGAAAATGCCATCCAGGGACGATGCATTGGTGATGCGTTGGAAGTCAAGCCGTGATGTGTTGATCTCACAGAGAACAAGCAGGTGCTGCGTCAGGGTCAGGGCATTGCGTCACTGCCTTCAGTGAGGCAGTGTTTGAAACTCACGCAGCAACAGAAAGCTGGGGCCTGCATTTAAAACCATGGTCATTGCGTCAAGCGGAGACCACGTTCTGGTGCAGACCACGTGATGCATCCAATGCTTCTAGCAATGTGTTGGTTCAAAATGACGCATTGAGTTTATTTGTGGATTTTCTCTTTGTAGCACCAAAAACTTATTTCAAGGGCCCAGGCTGCACCAGGCACAACTTGGCAGGACAGGACTCTCAGCAGAGGAGCCATGGTGCTGGCAGATGAAGTATTTGATGTCCCTGAGACTTCTTAACAGGAGGCAAGCTCAATTCAAGCCCTTGGAGGACCTTGGAAAGCAGGATGTAGAAAGCAAAGTCCAGTCCTTTCACACTGAGGTCAGAAGCAGCAAGCAGCAGACCAGCAGAACAGAGCAACAGACAGAGTGGCAGTTCCTCCTACAGCATCCAGTTGTTCTTCCTGGCAGAATGTCCTCAGTCCAGAAGTGTTCTAACTTTGTGGGATCAGAGGTCCAGGACCCATACAAATGTATGTATTTGAAGTAGGCAAACTTAAAAGAGACATCTTTGTACTGCACAAGACCTTACCTTTCGCTGCCCTGGACCCAGACACATTTCAGAGGGTTGGAGAATGCTTTGTGTAAGGACAGGCACAGGCATATTCAGGTGCGAGTGTCAGCTCTTCCCACCACTCTAGCTCAGGAAGACCCATCAGGAAATGCAGGGCACAACTCAGCTCCCTTTGTGTGACTGTCTAGAGTGAATTCACAAACAGCCCAACTCTCAACCTGACCCAGAAGTGTATTCCACAAGCAGGCAAAGACAAAATGATTAAGCAAGAAAATTACCACTTTCTAAAAGTGGCATTTTCAAAATCACAGTTCAAAAAGAAACTTCACCACAAGATGTATTTTTAAATTGTGAGTTCAGAGACCCCAAACTCCACATTTCTATCTGATGCCAATGGGAAATGACACTTAAAAGATATTTCAAGGCAATCCCATATTACCCTAGGCCCTAGGGGAGAGATAGTCTTTGAAATTTTTAAAAACGAATTTAGCAGTGTTTCACTATCAGGACAGGTAAAACACATCAGTACATGTCCTTCCTCTTAAAAACAGTGCACCTTGCCCATAGGGCTGCGTTGGGCCTATTTTAGGGGTGACGTGCAAGTAATAAAACAGACGTTTTAGGCCTGGCAAGTGGGTTCTCTTGCCAGGTCAACTTGACAATTTAACACTGCACACATAGGTGCTGCAATGGCAGGCCTCAGACATGTTTGCAAGGCTACCCATGGGGGTGGCACAATTAGTGCTTAAGGCTCACTAGTAGCATTTGATTCACTGGCAATGGGCACACCTGGGGCACTATACTAGGGACTTTCTAGTATTTCAGATGTGCAAAACATGGAGAAACCAATCATCAATACATTTTAGATAGAAAATATATGCACTTCAGCACTGGTTAGCAATGGTAAAGGGCCTGAAGTCCTAAAACCGACAAAAACAGGTCAGAAAAATAGGAGGAAGAAGACAAAAGGTTTGGGAATAAGCCTGCAAAAAAGTCCAGGTCCAACAGACACAATATGTGGTTTCATCAGAAAATAATGTCTACGGCATTAGTTGCAGTTTACATAACCCATTTCAGGTTTACTGTGTCGCTATGATGTTCAGAACTAATTCAATGCTTAGTTGTGTGTATAAACCTAGTTATAATCGATTCACAATTTTCTGAGGAAAATTCTAAAGCCTTTAGTGGTAGAAGGAGGTGCTGATGATAATACTTGCTAATTTTATGTGGATTCTCACATCATCTTAATTTTCCATGTGAGGAGCTTATATTTTTACAGATGTATTGTATTGTATTGTATTGTAATAGTATTTATATAGCACTTACTATGCCTGACGAGGCGTCAAATCGCTTTTCGGCGAGTAGCACGCTACTCCGGAACCCAAAAAGAATTAGTGTTGGATTAGTATTATTATGAGTTAATTTGAGCTGCGGATATGAGAGTTTGTTAGTTAGATTGACTGGAGTAATGGAGGGGTGGAAGAGGGAAGAATCCAGAAGTGTTAATTGGGAGTTTATGGTATTAGGATTTAGACTTGGGATGAGTAAAGGGGGGATGAAGGAGGGAAGAGTCTGTGGAAAGGGTTAGAGATATCACAGTTGCAGGTGAGAGAAATGAGGGAGAATATAGTAGGGTTGCTTGGGAGATCATGGTAGTAAAGTGAGGTTTGGGTGAGTTAGATGTAGAAGCGGAGGGAAGAGCTTAGGCAGAGTTGTTTAGGAGATGAAAGTAGCAGAATGGATTTGGAATGAGTCTGAGTGGGAATGGAGGATAGATTGATAGAGACATGACATATGGTGATGGGTAGATAAGTGTGATATAAGATGAGGGCAGGGATTCATAAGTATCTAGTATAACAACTTATCTAGGAGTTTTGCAATGACCTATGAACATGTTAAGCATAGAATAACATACACACATATATATATATATGTGTGTATATATATGTGTATATATATATATATATATATATGGAAAATGTCACTTACCCAGTGTACATTTGTTTGTGGCATGTTCTGCTGCAGATTCACATGCTGTGCACACGTCCGCCACCCAGAGCCGGACTCGGGGTGCGACAAGCTGCCCCTCCTCGAAGAAGGGCCCTCGAGCCACGGGACCAAGCGACCCCTCCTCCTCGGCTATATTGCGCATGGGCGCCGAATCCACATCAGATCGTCTTCCCGCAGAGGGTAAGGTAGGAGTGAGAGTATAAAGAAGAGTGATGGAGCTATGCTCTCAGCCTTTGTATAGTGCTTTCTGCCGTTAGTATACTACTGTAGTGCTTTCTTAAAATGAACCTTCTTTTCATATGATTCCGAGGTTTCCATCTGTCGGTTGTATATGATTGATTGATGTGTATGGTCAATAGAGAAAAAGACCAAACATATAGGTATATACAATATATATTTGGGGAGACATGAACAGAAATATAATTTCAATCACTGATCAATACATTAGTTGTGCACGTTGAAAAATCTCTAATAACATTCAACACAGTAGATTCTGTGTTGTTCTTACATCAAAGAGGTTCGGTGGTATTCGTTGAGTATCACCCCCTTCAAGACACAACCAAATAATTCTCCCAATCACAGTCCCAATTTCTTTGTCAAAATATAATGTAGCATAATTAAAACAACCAGAATAATCCCACATTTGAGATTTCTGTTGTCTAAAAATGACCCTTCTATCACATAGTAAAATAATACACATCAGATAAATTGCCTGCTCCCGTATTGTAGTGGTACTGCAACATCACACCACATATATTACTCAGTCATACCAACTCCCTCTTATTGTCACTCTCACACCTTCAACCTCAATCAACCAATTAAAAAATCTTCTACGACTGATATCAAACAAGTTAATGAATCTAAGATAATGCCACTCAGCGGGAGCATCTTCAATATTCTCCCAACACTAGGAGTGTGTTAGCACGTCAGATCTTAATAAGTAAACTTACAGGGAGAGGAAAATAGGCTGATGGACCTTTTGACTGCGCTTTGAGTAGTTCCACACCATGGAACCCTGTACCAAAACAAATCAATAGCAATAACAATCAATTACATCAATAATCAATAGGAGTCAGTCATTTCCTCTCAAAATGACCTCGCGGCCATGAATAACCACACCTTTATGTAAAAGTTAAAATATTTATTTCCCTATGTTAACAATGCTAATGTCACGTAACTTAGGCCCTCATTATAAACTCGGAGGGAAATCCCGCAGAGTTCTGAGCTGGTGGTCTAAACATAGACCGTCAAGAACCCCGCTGGCCCAATAAACAACATTACGCTGGGCCAGCGGGCAGAAACAGTGTTTCCGCCAGCTGGATCAGCGGAATGCTGGGCCTGGACATTGCCGATGGCTCCACATGGAGCCATCGACAATGTAGCAGTGCGGCGGGTGCAGCACCACCCATCGCGCATATCACTGCCTGTAAATAGGGCAGCGACATGCGTGACGGGGCTCTGCACGGGGGCCCCAGCACTGCCCATGACAAGTGCAGGGGCCCCCAGGGGGGCCCCGGGGCACCCATTCCACCAGTGTCTCCCTGAAGGCTGGGAAAAAACTGGTTCATTATCCAGCAGGCAGCGCTGCTTGCAGTGCTGCCCTGTAGGATAAGGAACTCTGCCATTGTCAGGCTGCCTGGCGGCGGTAGCCTGGCGGTGGTAGAGTTCCGCCTGTGGCGGTCTCCCAATGAACATTCTATTGTGGTCTGGACCGCCGTGTTCATAATGACTGCCTTAATCTCAAAATCAAATGATCAGCACACAGAAAAAATACTGGCTGACCAAAGCGATGAAAGAATCGCAGTCTAATCAAAGCTTGAGCCACTACACTTTCTAAGGTTACAGTACAAATTAATAGCAAGAATAACTGCGCAAATGAAATAACATACATTTAGAACTCAGCAAAGAAAAGACATCCACTATTATTACATGTAGCGAGCATAATCAGTGAGAACCCTAATCATTCAATGAGAACCCTGACTAACATCATATTAGAATAGCACATTTGACCTTTATGCAAAACAATTTAGTCAACACAAATTTGAAAAACCTCTAGCTACGGCTCTATCAAAAATAGTGATTGATACCTAGAAACAAAAGCAAATAGACATAGCAATCAGTAACATTGTCTTTATAACTGTCCTCAGTATGGTTCAGCAAGCTGACAGCCTTCATCAATAGGACATCAGTATGATCAGCCAGGCACCAGGATTCAGCATTAAAGGTCAGAAAAAGCAAAGTCTCTTAAAACAATAAAGTTAAGCACATCTCTTCTTGGGATGGTCAAAGAAAATAATGGAGATATCTTTTGGTGCAGTCTGGCTAAGTTAAATGTCCTAAAACAACTTCCCACGTTCCTATTGGTCAAAGAATCGCATGTTTACATTTTGTCCAGTGAAAATAAAACTCCAAGGGCATACTTATACTTGTTTTGCGCCAAATTTGTGTCATTTTGTTCACGCAAATTTGGTGCAAAACCAACTCCATATATTTATACTTTGGCGCTAGACCCGTCTAGCGCCAAATTTAACGAGTTAAAGTCATTTTATTGGACGTGGAAACCAACTCTGCATCAATGAGATGCAAAGTGGGCATTCCCATGCAAAAAAAAATTACTCTATTGCCTTAGCCCATATTTATCCCCTTTGCTAAAATCACGCACGGGAGGGAGGAGGGATCAAAAAATGGCGCAAAGCTTGCTTTGCACAATTGTTTAACGCATGAGTCAGGGCAGGTGTTAGGGGACCTGTGGGCCTATTTCCATGGTGGAACACCATGGAATAAGCCCACAGGTGCCCTCCCCAGGGACATGCCCACTCACACCAAAGGGACAGCGGAAGATGGGGGACCCCATTCTAGCTAAGTATAGGTAAGTATTTTATTTTATTTTTTTAAAGTGCCACTGGGGTGGTGGGCATGACTCCTGTCTTTTCTAAGACAGGAGTCATGTGGTATGGATGGTTTTGCATCAGAAAATGACTTTAGGCAGGTTAGAGGTATTTTTTTGACTCTAACCTGCCTAACGTCATTTTTTTGTGCAAAAACCCCTTTTTCCATACCACCAGGCCCACCCGACTACCGTCATTTTTTTTTTATGCTAGCCTACCCTTTGCACCAGCTTGCACCATTCCATAAATATGGTGTCCAGCTGGTGCACAGAAATGGTGCAAGCCAGTGATAACCTTTTGGTGCAAAACTGCGTTAGTGCAGTTTTGCACCAAAAAGTATAAATCAGGGCCTTTATGATCATTCTTTCCCAAAGAGTTCAAAAAGGCAATTGTGTCATACTTGCACTCTTCCTTCATTTTGGATGCAATGAACAAATCATCAAAATACTGTACCAATGTTGATTGGAAAGGTAATTGCAACAACTCCAGGTTCTTTTTCAATATCTGATTGAATATGGAAGGTGACTCTGAAAACCCTTGAGGAATTCTACACCAATAGTAAACTCGGTCCAAAAATTTGAAACAAAATGGAAATTGCCTATCCTCATGAAGAGGCACAAAAAGAAAACTTGTGACAAGTCTATAACAGTGAACCATTCAGCATCACATGTAATCTGAAACATTATCACAGCTGGATTTGGCACAACGGGGCAACATTGGTCACAATGGCATTTATTTTTCTCAAGTCCTGAACAATTCTAACTTTCCCACAGGGCTTTTTCAATACCATTATCAGTGGATTACATGGGCTGCTCAACACTTCTTTCAAGACCCCTTGGTTAAAAAATTCTGCCATTATGTGAGCAACCTTCATAAGGATGTCCTGTTGCATGTGAAACAGGGGAATCTGGGGAAAAATGGTGTTCGGCTTTACAGGAACTTTAACTGGCTCAACTCCCTTTATCAGACCAATCTCTACCTTTCAGATCCCATACCTTTTTTTTAACTGTCCCCTGTAAATCAGGAGGAAGCTCCTTTACTGTGAACACTTGAAAGAAATCAATCAAGGGGGTATTCCTCGTTTATTGTCTCACACTCCGTCTCTAGAGCTGGGTCATCCTCATCATCACTGTTCGTCTGTACCTCAATTCTGTAATTTGAACAAGTAATCGCGCACCTATTTTTACACAGCATGGGGCATATTTATACTCTGTTTGCGCCGGATTTGCATCTTTTTTTATGCAAATCCGGTGCAAACATAATTCCATACAGTATTTATATTTTGAAGCTAGACATGTCTAGCGTCAAAATATTGGATTTAAAGTCATTTTTTGCCTGCGGAAAACTACCTTGCGTCAATGAGATGCAAGGTAGGCGTTCCCGGGCAAAAAATGACTCAAGGGCCAAAGCGCCTTATTTATCCTCTGTGCACAAATCCTGCATGAGAGGAGGAGGGCCTTAGTTAATGGCTCTAAGCCTTCTTAGCACCATTATTTAACACCTGGGTCAGGGTAGGAGTTAGGAGACCTGTGGGCCCTTTTGTATGGTCAGAGACAATGAAAACAGCCCACAGGTGCCCTTCCCTGCCCCCATGGACACCCTAATCCACCCGCACCCACACCTGGAGGACACCTAAGAATCAGGGGACCCATCCGAGGTAAGTCGGGGTAAGTACTTTTAGGTTTTTTTGCAAAGTGCCATGGGGGGCCTAACTTGGGCCCCCGTACATGGCACTGTCTAATGGCCATGCCCAGGGGACATAAGTCCCCTGGGCATGGCCATTGGGCAGGGGGGCATGACTCCTGTCTTTACTAAGACAGGAGTCATGTCCATGGGCGTTGTGTATCAAAAATGATGCTAGTTAAGCTAGAGTAATTTTTTTAAACTCTAATCTGACTAACGCCATTCTTTTCCGCACAACCTCCAGTCTTCCCTACGCCTCCCCAACCCGGTTAACGTCATGTATTTTGACGCTAACCAGGCCTTAGTGCCGGCTTGCCCCATCCTTGAATGGCGCTACCCGTTGCTATACTTTGTGACGCAAACCTGCGCTAACGCAGGTTTGCGTCAAAAAGTATAAATATGGGCCCAAGTCTCTTCCCAGTAGGGATACCAGAGTTGAGTCACAGACTACGGACTTGTGCAATCCTTGAAAGCTGCCAATTTTAACCTAGACTGGTTCTGTAATTGGGATGATCAAATACTGATCTGCTACTGCTACAATCTGGACTGTTTTTCCTGAAAGGGGCAAATTTGGAAGTCCTACAATTCTTACTGTAGAGCGTGTAGCTCCTGTGTTGACCAAGAATCAAACTCTGTGACCCATGACTTTTTCCATTTACATAAGGGCCTTTCTTATCTACTTCTAAAGCTTCTGTAAGCACACATTCCTCCTTATCTGAACTCTTGCTCACCCAATCATCGTTTATTCAATTCTTACTGTGTAACGGGAATTGGTGTACAGTGTTATTAATTTGGTTAAGCATCTGACCTGTGACCTGTTGAGGAAGCACCACCTGCTGCTGTTCCATTGGGGCTTAAGGTATTTGGATTTGCTGTCTAGGTACCATTTGAACCTGCTGTAGCATTGGCTGCAACTGTGTCATTTGTACACGTGGCATTTGCACCTGCTGCATGGGTTGAAAATGTTGCACCTGATTCACATTGTTATGAACATTTGGATTATGAACTCTCATTTCCGGTCCTCTCATGTTTTGGAACAAATTGTTGACACCTTCCTGTACCATCACTCCCGCTTCCAGTGTCCAACCGCTCTGCAAGCCTGACAAGGCAACAATCTCTTCATTCCCTGCACATCATTCTGAACTGCTGCAGTACCCAAGTCGGGACGATGGTTTACATTACCTCCGTGACCTCTACCTCTCATCTGATTTTGAAACATCACATTTCCCTGCTGCAGCTGTTGCTGCTGCTGTGGAAAATTTCCCTGCATCCCTGTTTGTGCCGCTGTAATCTGCATCAACATCTTTTCTTTTAGCTTTCTCTGCTTCAATTCAATCTCGTCACCACAGTACTTTGCATACTGCAACACCTCATCAATCCGCTTTGCTTTCCTGCAAATCAAATGACCCTCAATCATCTGGCTAATTTCAGGTCTCAATCCTTCAACAAATCTGAACACAAAATTAATCATGTCTTTCGGCTCAATTGTCTCTGTACCACTGTAATGTTTAAACGCCTGCAACAATCTTTCATAATATGCATGTGTTGACTCCTTTGCTTCCTGAGCCGTCCTGTCTATTCTCTGCCAGTCAATGTTTTGGGCAGAAATTCTCATCTTCAGGAAATTCAATCACTTTGTACAAATATTTCATTACCTCAGGAGATGGTGCACCTGTAGCCTGATCCCTCTCTGGTTCTTTCGTCGGCCAATCTATACTCCTCTTGCACTCCATCCACAAATCAGTTGGAACTACTATCTCTAATAGTGTTCAAGTCTTCCCATAGCCATTTTGCAAGTTTCACGAACCTATCTGTCTGCTGATACCATTCTACTGGCTTCTCTCTCAACCTACGATAGTCATTGGTAAAGGGCAGAACATCAACTCTGCTCCACAGGTCATGACGAATATTCCCTCATGGAATCTCTCTCATTGGTAAAATCTTCACCGGATCCTTACCCTGCTGCACACTTGCAGTAAGGTCCACAACATCCCTTTTCCATTTATCTCTCTTCTTTACCCATCTGCCTTTCAATTTGTCTAATGATCCCCATGTCTGGACACTTTGGAGTAACTCCCTAAGGTCTGTCTTCATTCCTGCAGATCTCATGTGCTCAAAGTCTTTGTGTCAAAATCTAAACTGTAACTCCTTTTCAAATGTTTTGTTTTCTCTATTGCTATGCTGGACTTCTCTGCCAGGTCTGCTAGCCTTTGATGTACATTGCTCACTTCCCTTGTGATTGTCGGGCACAGGTATCTTAATTCTACTTCTGTGTAGGACTGTAATCTGTTCACACCCATAGTTCCTTCAATGAGCTCACCCGCTTCCATTCCTAGTCTTGCATAGTTCAAGTACTCCTCTCCCCTAGGAGCACTCTGTGGGGTATTCAGCTTGTCTAAGCATTCAGTCAATTGCTGGGAAGTCAAACCTTGCAACTAAATGTTGCTGGCCTGGACATGAGGCGTTGGTTGCACAACTATATCTGTAGAGTGCGGTGTCAGTAATTTCAGACTCTGACTAACGTTCAACCACATGACAGTATCCGCCGGAACTCCGAATGGGCTAAGGTCTTGCAATGATCTCGATCCGTCAAAGGTCTGTCCCGCAGGAGAGACTATCCGGATATTCTCATTAGGTCCTTCCCTCATTGCATTCTGACTGAGGACTTCCTGTCCATTTGCTCTGTCATTCTCTGGTGCAAACAAAGGTACACTTGGACCAATGTGACAGGTACAGATACAGCATCTGGGCTTGGTCTGGCACTCAAGTTCTGTGGAAGCATAATTCCCATATTCTGGCTCATCAGTGCAAGCATATCTGACTGTGTCCCTATTATGGGAGTGTACTTTGGCATTGCTTGTGACTGCACTTGAGGCAGTAAAAGTGGAGATGGCACTGTCTGAACCAATATTAGTTTTGGGAAAACCTGTCCGTTTGGCACTTTTAGGTCTCTGTCAGTTTCCACTATAGGTACATCAGGGTAAATTCTCTGGACATTCAACTGTGGTACCTTAGTTTGTGCTACTGGAGTACTAGGTGTATTAAGACTGCTCTGCATTGGGCTCTTTGTCATACTAGGTTTAATCTGCACTGGATTAGTTGGCATTTTAACTTCTGTCGGAGCTGAAGGATTTACACTAGTGCTCAGACCACTCTCTTGTACTGCATATGGTGGGGGACGATTTCTCAACAACTGTAAAATAAACTCATCATCGTCTGACTCTTCCTCAAGTGTTTGGGATCCTCTAGACTCTTTTGATCTCTGCTCCCTACTCTCAGAAGGGCTTCTGTTTGTTTTTCTAGTGGCTTTCCTTCCTCCTCTCTCACTGTCCTTTGTAATTGCAGGAAACAATTTAATCCTATGCAAAGTCTTGTGGCCAGATTTAAAGAAAAGTGGTGCAGCGCTGTGCTGTGCCAAAATACACACTTAGGAAAGGCAGGGATGTGCCGTATTTAAGGGAATACGGTGCACCCCTGCATTTCCCCCTGCGCTGGCGCTAAATGTAGCTGCCAGCGCCAACGCAGGCATCCTTGCACTATTGTGCAATGATGTCTGTGTTGAGGGGTGTGATTGTTTATGTGAGGTAAGGTGTCCCTTCCCCCATAAACAATCACTAATGGTGCTTTGGCACTTCTGTGTGTGCCCTGGGGGTGGCGTTTGATTTTGGCGCTGCCTCAGGTTTCCAAAATTTTATAAATCTGAGGCAGCATCAAAATGCAATGGGTGTTGCTGTGGCATGTCCACAGCAACACCCATTGCACGCCCCTTCCACACACAATGCTGCATGGGAAGGGGCCGTATTTACAAGGTGGCATTAAGCCACAAAAAGTGGCTTAATGCTACCTTATAAATATGGCACTGTGCTTTGCGCCACAAGAGCGTCACAAAAAGAGACGCTCCTGTGGTGATAGGGCTGATCACTGTCCCATCTAGCCTCCGCTAGTGTCTTTTCTGCCTTTCTCATTCTCCTCTCAAATTTTAGTTGTTGTTGCTGTTTGGCTACTAATTCCCAGATCGCTAATGCCTTAAATTGTGCTGGTCTCGAAGGGGGTTTCACCCTCCTCAGATTCTCTAAGCTCCTCCAATTAAATGTTCCAGGGGCAGGAAACACCAAACTCCTATCTTTCTCTGTCACTTTGCACCATTGTTTCAGCCAAAGACATGGCGCAGCACCCTTTTCTTCTATTACAATGTAAGCTGGTGTACCTTCTGGCAGTGCAATATCCCCTATACTTGTTGTAATGTATGTATCTCCCCTTAAAGCACTCTTTAAAGCTTTGAAAAATTTCATTTTTGAGTATCCTGAATCAAATCCAGAAGTGACTTTTATTCCCAGAATTCTCTTTACCCACTTTCTCAACCAATTGCGCTTCACGGTTGTCTGCCAATCCGTGCTCGACCCTTCTCACTTACAGACCTACCCCAGCGCAGCTCCAATGACGTCACACTCACACATACTGCAGCTGACAAAGTCTTGCGGCTTGTCCTCCCGAACTCAGATTCACACTAAACTAATCCAATTTATTGCGAGCACTAAACAAAATCAAAACCCAATTTGTCTGTTTACTACAGGTAAGGTAACACAATCGCTTCAGAAACTTTACAGATTTTTCACTGATGGCGTTTCGCTCTAACAGCTACTTCTTCTTTCTCAGTTTCCCTGAATCGCAAGAAAAATTCAACCCACAAATTTTACTCTCAACTGATTAGTCGGTCTGTCCTGGAGGACATAGGGCTCGCCAGATCTCAGTCAAAAATGATTTCGCTCACTTTGACTCACAATCTGACTTGACGACCACGCCTGATCGACCTATTAAACCAGACAAATTACAACAAAAACCAAGGGGCATATTTATACTCTGTTTGCACTGAATTAGCGTAATTGTATTAAACTCTAATTTGGTGCAAAATTATCTCCATATTAATACTTTGGCGGTAGACCCGTCTAGCACCAAAATTATGAAGTTAAAGTCATTTTTTGGAAGTGGAAACCTACCTTGCCTTAATGAGATGCAAGGTAGCCGTTCCCATGCAAAAAATTACTCTATGGCCTTAACGCCATATTTATACACCTGTGCAAAAATGGTGCATGGGAGGGAGGAGTGGTCAGAAAATGGTGCAAAGCTTGCTTTGCCCCTTTTTTTAACACCTGGGTCAGGGCAGGCATTAGGGGACCTGTGGGCCTATTTCCATTGTGGAACACCATGGAATAAGCCCACAGGTGTCCTCCCCAGGCCCCAGAGACACCCCCACACCAGAGGGAGTGCAGAGGATGGGGGACCCCATCCCTGGTAAGTACAGGTAAGTATTGCACTTTATTTTTTAAAGTGCCATAGGGGACCATTAAATGGGCCCTCCCACATGGCACTGGGTGCAATGGCCATGCCCAGGGGACCCTGGTCCCCTGTGCTGGCCATTGGGGTGGTGGGCATGACTCCTGTCTTTTCTCAGACAGGAGTCATGCGGTATGGGTGATTTTGTGTCAGACAATGACTCTAGGCAGGTTAGGGTATTTTTTTTTTTTACACTAGCCCACCCTTTCCACCGGCTTCCACCAGTTCATAAATATGGTGCCCGGCTGGTGCACAGAAATGGTGCAAGCTGGTGTTAAAGTGTAGTTTTGCACCAAAAAGTATAAATCAGGGCCCAAGTTTTTCATACACTTTTCGATATACTCCATATTTTTAGACCACGCAGGGTCCGTATACCAACAACCATGTGAAAAATGTTTGAGTACAAAGCACCACACACATGAAGTTCGACGACTTCCCTACTCTCACACTTCTACAACTTCATTTGGATTACGCAAACTCCCTAAACTCTCACAAACACCACAATTCACTTGTGATTTGCATAAGCTGTGCAAGCGCAAAACCTACTTCATTCACACTGTCTCTAGAACGCCAGGAACACCCTCAAACAACCATTGGCAAGCTCCAAGATTCTTGGAAAGTCATTTTAAGTACTTAGGGGCACATTTTCTTTCCACTTTGTGTCATCGAATCTGAAAACTCCAAACGTACAAAGATCACCAAGATGCACTCCCTGGCCCACATAAACAAGAATGACTTTGCACCTAATAGAAGCACTTGACATCGCCTTCGCCATTTACACTTTGCCCTGGCCTGTGCGGATGAACTTGCGACAATAGTTCCCTCCTCCTGGTAGACATAGAATGTGTCTTTGACACAGTTCACAGGCCTGTTTTGATGGCAGTCTTCTGTAAAATGCACTTTGGACCACAATTCATCAGTTAGGTCAAAACCCTCCTCACTGAGGGCCATATTTATACTTTTTGACGCACAACTGCGCCAAAGCAAATCCGACGCAAATCCGGCGCAAACAGAGTATAAATATGCCCCTGAATGTGGGCCCAGGTCCGTGCCAACGGGCTACTGTCCCCAACCTCACCCATACAGAGACGTCCCTACCAGGGCTGCTCTTTATCCACATTGCTTTTTGTCTTGTTATGTTAGGTTATGTTAGGAGCATTTATAGAGTGCATTAGACACAAGGGTATCAAAGCACTAACAGATACCCGGCAGATGACAGGAGCATTCAATCAATGCTGTGCATGATGATGGAGAGCAGAAATTATTTTGCTTGGATGCCCAGGTGCATGGTTTTCCATGGGAAGGGGGTCATCACTATATGCTCCTATATGTCCTGCAAACCCACGCAACCTTCCCTTGCCTCATGAAACTCCAGCGTATCTACAGGGAGGCAATGGGACTTAGGGTGAACTGAGGCAATTCTACACTGGTCCCAAGTAGAGGGGATGGGTGGACAACACCAGTGGAGACAAAGCTTCGGTGAGAGGTGACAGCTTTCATTACCTAGGCATCACAATCACCCTTTTCAAACAACTGTACTGGGTAATAAACATACTACCAGGGCTTTCAAGGATGAACAAGCATTTGCAATGCAATAGGCATCTCATTAGCAAGAGTTAGAGCTGTTGGTGTTGCAAATGATAATGACACCCTCGCTTTTGGGACCTTATAAATCTTTATCCATGAAGCACATTAAACCTTTATCAGAAATAAACTGTGTTTGTGGATTCTTTCATACACTTGACATTAGGCTGTAATGGTCTGATCAACCCCCACACCACAGTAAAAATAGCATTTTGAAGAAACATAGTCATGTAACCATATAGTCAACCCCTAGAGGGCATAATGACATAAAAACGAATGATAAAGAACATTGCAGTGTAAACATATAATCAGCCCCTTGAGTGCATAGTGTATTACACATGTTCAGGCCTAGCATGCCTTTTGAATATCATTTATCTGTGGAGTCAGTGGCACAAGGTTGCAGTGACGCAGGTTGTTACTAGATGTCCCTGTAGAGTCAACAGCAGAAGGTGCAGTACCACTGGTTGTGGCTAGATGTCCCTGTAGAGTGAACAGCCCAAGGTGCAGTACCACTGGCTGTAGCTAGATGTCCCTGTAGAGTCAACAGCAGAAGGTGCAGTACCACTGGTTGTCGCTAGATGTTCCTGTGGAGCCAAAAGTACTGAGGCCCTTATTTGTACTTTTTTAGCGCTGCATTTGAGCTGCTTTTTGACTCAAAACAGGTGGAGAAGTACCAGGTCCTCAGTGAAATGGCTAAAATATTTAGCTATGATGCACATTAAACCTTTATTGGAAATAAACTGTGTTTATGCATACATTAAACCTTTATCAGAAATAAACTGACCTTGTGCATTAGCAGAAGGTGCAACACCACTGGTCGTGACTAGATATCCCTGTAGAGCCAAGTGAGTTAATTGTTTCTTGGAGCAATTATCAACCTTCAACCCACTGAGCACATAATACATCACATATTTAGAGACCAAATAAAGCAACCAGAACATTACTGCAAACAAGATCCTCAGTATACATACTCCTCACAACTACTTGAATAATAATTCTAAAAAATCCAGCTTTAAGAAAGCTTAACTAGTCATTGATTGGTGGAAGATGTTATGATTGTGGACCCCCTGTAACCTAGTGTGACCCACACAATATCCTAGCCAGAAACAGCACATCTTCCTGAATGTTTTGGTGGTGGTCCTATTGCCCTGGGACCACCACAGGCTGAGTTATAGCTAAACATGCTTTCTAAAAGCAATGCCTGATAACATTATGGGGTGAGTTTCCTTGCATCTATTAAACATTTACCAGAAATAAACTGTGTTTGTGCAGTAGCAGAAGATGCAATATCACTGGTTGTGGCTAGATGTCCTTGTGGAGCCAACTGAGTTAGTAGCACCTTGGGGTAATTATAATCCTTCAACCCTTGGCCAGCATAGCGCATTACACAGTTGTAGGCTGAGCAAAGCTGTCAGAATATTATTACAAACAAGAACCTTATAACACAAACTCCTCTCAGCCATAAAAATAAACATCCCATCCATAAAAGAGTTTAAATAGGTATTGAATGGTGGAAGAGGTTATGATTTCTGAGGCCCTCTAACCTAGTGTGACAAACAAGACAGACAGAAAGAGTACATCATTCTAACTGTTTTGGTGGTGGCCCGATTGCTCTAGGAATGCCACAGGCTGAGTTATGGACTAAAATGTGTTGTTAAAGGAATGCCTGCAAAGGTGAGTTTCCGTGAGTGCAGTGAATATTGTATCAGCTCTTCCGCTGTTCCGGGGGAGCCGCTGTTGAGGATTCATTATTAGGTCAATTTCATGCTATAGAAGGCCACAAAAAAATACACAAAACACACGCACAACACAACTACTTGTAATTACTGATTATGTCAAGTAAGGACCAAGTGAAGGACAAACGCGGAAAATGAACCACCTGTGAACATGAGTGCTTACTTACAAACAAGAGAGGCAGGAAACATTCCAGGCGTTATTAAATGTACTTGGCCGGTGCTCCTCAGCCAAGTATAGGATGTGACGTAACAGCTGTCAAACTAGTTGGGAGTCTGCCAAATGAGAGCAACACTGCCTTTAACCTATGGTAAGTGGTAGGCAGCGGCAGGAGGAAGCAAAGTCCTATACTCCATCCAACAGATCTTGCAGACTGTGCATGTGCACTGGCTAGGCTCGACCTAAAAACAAATTGAAAATCTGGGCATCTCTTTTGCTTTCATGGCAGGCCAGTGGTATTATTTAAAATACACGGTCTCCCTTGTTGTCTGTATTCCTGTAGCACTATCCTACGTGCTTGCAGCCACATTCTTTACAGAGCTACAGGCCCAAGTAAGTATATTCCACTGGGCTTGTAAAACTCCTGGGGTCTCCTTCATAAAATGATGCTAAACACCATATAGAACAGGATTCAGCTGGGCCGATGTCTGACTATACCATTGGGCGTCTCATATGATTCCTTTTCCTCCAAGATCTCCAATTGCTGATGACATAACGTCCAGACGCTGACACTGCATCATGCTGTTGCACCGCATCACCCAAGCTCGAGCTTAAGCTGCTGATACACTGCTCTGCCAGCGATTTGTGGTGCTGCTGTGGTACCACAGCCGTCATCACAGCTCGCTGGACGCTGGTTGCACCACTTCTGCTGTCTGCCTGCTTGCGGTGCGCTGCTGTGGTGCCATATGCCATGGTCGCCATTGGGCCATTTGGCAGTTTTTAGGCAATTTTGGGAGCTTTACGATACCTACGGTAACTACGGTGCCTACAGTGCCTACTGTGTCACCTTATCTACCTAACTCCCTTCCTCAGATACCTCAGTTACCTTGTGTTGTGCCTCACAGTCATTAGCCCCCTAATTCCCAGCCTAACGTCCTTAGCCTTTAGATCTTTGGTTCTATCACCATACTGGCCATGGTGTAGTCCATGGATGTAGGACGTAGATACAGGATATTACCATCTTTTCAACCAGCCTTTCAGTCATATAACGTGCCTCATAGCCTCACAACCTCACAGTCTGCTGGTACTGTCCGCTGGTACAACGTGCTGACTCAGTTGAACCTGCTGTGTGTCGGACACCAGAGGTCATTGGATATTGGGTATTGGCAGTCCCAAGGACTAGGACGATAAGTTTTCCGATGGTAACGCTACATAACACAACATACTGCAAGGTGAGAGGCAAGTTCTGGTGTGGGGTGGCATTGGAGTGGTGTTGGAGTTGGCTTTTGGTTCTGGAGTGACTCGGAGTGGCAACTGTATGCTTTTCTGGACATTTGCAGACTTCTGGAATTGTGGTCCCCTAGACGTCTCAGACATCTCTAGTCCAGCTTTTAGTATTAACACTGGAGACCGCTAGAGACCGCAATGATTACAGAAGGATGTGCAGCAATTGTGTCTGAGGTATTGGATGCATTGGATGTAACTAACTGGTAGTGCCCTGTCACTTCTTGAATTGGATTACATTGGATGTAGTGTCACAGAAGGGCGAGCCAGGGCATCCAGAACTTCCAGGACCTCCAGGATGTAGTGTCCGAGGCTGCAGAAGTGGCTTGTCTTAAACAGGTGCAGCTTGTGGTCCTTGTGCACTCCCCTTGATTATGAACTGATCGCAAAGTTGAACTAAAGCCTGGATCCTGCAATAAAGGGACAGAGGATACATGTGTAATTTTTTGATCTTCTAATAAGTAGAGACAAGCTCCTTACTTTTCTCTATCGCGTGTTGTTGAGGTGTGGCAGCGTGTTCTCTAGTTCTAGACACTGGACGATACACTGAAGTCTGCGTATAAAAGAACAATAGATCTAAAAATTCCTTGACAAAAAAGATGTGCTCAGGAAAGGAAAAGGCAACCCAGCCGTTAATCAAGAGAAACAAGAGAAAACAAAAATCTCTAAAGGATCAGCGGTTCTTCCACATCAAATTTCCCCAATAAAAAGTGAATGTAGTCATGTATATGAGAAGGGGACAAAATCAGGCTTGAAGTGGAGGGGGCGATGGAGCGTAATGCTCCTGGTAATATTATAGAATTATTAGAGGAAAAAGTGAATGCCTGGGGTTTAATCAGTGATTTAGAGTTACTTACTTTAAGATCATCCTCTCCATCTCCTGTTGTCCCCACATTTCCGTTGGGAAATATTTTAAGAGGGTCTTTGGAAAAAGGTGATCAGGTGCCCTTAGAGGTAAATGTTATTGTAAAGAAGGGTAGGAAATCGAAAACAATGTTATCTAACAAGGATCTCGGGAGGGCGGACAGATGAGCCTGGATAAAAAGTAATTTTATGCTTTTGACAGCGAAGATTCTTTTAATTGAAGTCCACAATTTCAGAATACCTCTGACTTGTGCACTGATAAATTGTATTGTATTGTAATAGTATTTATATAGCGCTTACTACCCCTGACCTGCCTAAAAATATTGATTCAATGGATACTGAGGTTAACATGCAAGTAGTGCAGGCTACTGCTTCAGTTATACTGGAGGAGGTAATATCTCATGGACAGAGGATTCCGAGCGACCGTGGACCACTAAAAGTTCAAATACCCAACAGTTCTGGCCAGGAGAGGAGTAATGAGGATCACCAGCTTTAACAAAGTCCACTTGGCAAATTAAATCAAGGTGCTGTGTGGTATTTTTTCTTTAAGACTTCACAATTAACTCTTGATGCTCTGTCCTTCCGGTCTACAAAAATGGATGTGCAGGTAAATTTATTCAATGTTATGATTCAATCTGTATCAGGGATCGATCAAAAGTTGGCTGTCTAAATGCTTTGATTAAACGAGCACAGAATTATGTTGAAACAATGAAGCTGGAATGTGCCTGTGCACCAATAATTAATGAGGTTGGTACACTTCCAGGTGTTCTAAATACATTAATGGATGATATTAAGGTTAACATCAACATTGTTAAAAGTTGTAGAAATGTAGCCTACTTGAATCAACAGCAAGAGGCTAGTGTCTGTTCAAATGAGGGAAGTGTTATCCACAATTTATATTGTACTGGGGGAGAGTTGATATTAAAGAGGGAAGTGTTAATGAGGATGTCTGCTGTACTGGGGAAGATTTAGTGATAATGCCTGTCGTACTGAGCCACTATAAGAAGGGGAAATCAACAATAATGGAAACCTAATTAAAAAGATCCCAGCCCAACCATCACAACCAATTAAACAATTGGATGACCAATCTAAGCAACTAGATGAACATATTACTAAAAGGGAAAGGGAAAAAACAACTGAAAGCTAGGAAAAAGACAATGGATTTCCCAGCTGTTGCTTTTAATGCTGGTGTGATTACTATAAATACCTCTGCCATAGGAAAAGGAAATAGAAAGAGCTCTGAGCAAAATCTAAAAAAAAGGGTAGCCCTTTTATTACTAAGTTTTTCCCACTATTTAACACTCATAAGTGTGGTCAGGATCTTCTGGGAACAAATGGGCCTACCTTATGTCAGGGGGAATCAGTAGTTAAGGAGCATCAAGGTCCCCTTAATGCTAAGGGACGGGTAGATGTGAATCCGAATATCCAATTTCTAAAACACACAAAGGTATGGGGACGGCAAGATAGGTACCAACTCAGTTAATTAAAGTGAGATTATAAATGCTGAGAGGCAAGGAATGATAACTAGTAAGATACCAATTGAAGGTGTTCCTGTACAAGGTGCACACAAAGTAGAGGATCTTGAGAGTAAGGGAAGCTGTCCTGTTATTGAACAATTGGACACCACTGTGCCAAGGGAAGGGATGTCCATGCAAGGCCTACTTTTGAGGCCAAATTGGTAAACAGGTCAGATGAATGGATGAATTTAAGCCACCAGGGGGGGTCTGACTGTGAGTTCAGCTCCCGGATCCCGATAAAGGATCTAAGTGGTCAAGCTTTTGATGTAGAACAGGTTGTTTCTAAAGGGGGTTCCTATTATTGATCTCGCTTGGGTGGTAATCAATTAATCTTTGCACCACAATATCAGACCAGGGGCCCGCATGACATACTTAATCATGGAAACATATTAAAACTCTTACAAGTAATACCCTACCTTAAGAATATTCAGACTACAGACATTGACTATAAGATTTCTGCCTGTGTCTAAGGAGGATGAAAGTAACACACAAGAATCCACCTTGGTAACATGGACGACTTCTCAGCATGCCAGCAAGGTTATAAATAAAAAAAAGTTGCTTATTAAACTGGGGAATTATGCTTACAATACCACGAGAGATAGGTTATCCTGACCCCTTAGAAATTCAAAGTACCTCCCGAAAAAATTTAACAAAATGAGAGGTCCAAAGCAACCTTTCTCAGTTCTTAGAATTGCAACTGGGAACTCAATTTCAGCTGATAATCCGGACCTCGTATTCCGTCAGACAAGATATACATCAGATAATAGAGACCACCGTGAGCAGTGAAGTTTAGGGTGGTTGTCAGCTGCCTCCACAATAGGAGCCGTCATTGACAGTTATACAGTCCACAGTTATGAACCGGTATGGTAAGATCTTATCAAAAATAATTTAAAATCTTCTCTTGGAACATACATGGGATTAGTTCAAATAATCAACAAAAGGGCTTAACAAGTCTATTAAATGATTTTTAAATTATATTATTACAGGAGACCTGGGCTACAAAACCCTTTACAATAGGTGGGTAGATAGGCTTTTCCCCCCTGCATTAAAGGTGAAAAAGTTCGAACACCCGAGGGGGATCTTGCAACCTTAGGTTTCCCACCTAGGCAAGAATAGTGTGTAGAGGGGCAACTTACAAATTGGACCTTTCATATCAGGGTGTGATTGAAAAGTTAATAAATGTATTTGCTCATTACGATCCCATACTAATGGCAGATGTACATTTTTTTGTAACTTTATTTTTAGAGGTTAATAGAGGTTTGCACTATGTACAACTGAAACAAAGTGGGTGCCACATCTGTAGGTCACATCCTTGCCAAATCACAGTTACAACAATGACATCTAGAAATGAAACATATAGTCATTCACTTGTAAAACACTTCATTGTTTATTATGAAAAAAACAAAACACACTGAATCAACTATTGTAGTAAGCTAAGGAGCTAATGTGATTGTTCATTGAAACTAATGTTCCTTGGGCCTCATTTACAAGCCCTTTGCACCACCTCTCGTAAAACAATGTTGATGCAGCGGTGGCGCCAGCAGTGCACTACATTGCTCCATATTTACAAACTGACTCATTGGGCCCAGTCCATCAGTTTGTAAAGTCCTGTGTAACATTATACCTGTGCCAGGTATTATGTATGCAGGGTAGGTGTTCCCACAGGAAAAACCTTGCAGAACTGACACAGTGAAATTTACATTCCACTGTGTCATTCTGCAACTTCACTGAGGCAAAATTTTACTGCCTGCTCAGAGCAGGCGTAAAATTGATGTAAGGCTTTTTCCAATGGGAGACTTCTTGCATTGATGGAGTTGCGCAGTTTAACAATGCTACTCCAGCAATGCTTGAGTGTAGCACCAACAGATGCATCAGAATTCCTGATTGCATCTGTGAAAACGTATGCCATGGAGCTCAGTATTCTTAATACAGCTCATCCATAGAGTTGTTAGGAGATGTGCGGGAAGCGCAAGAAATCTGACAGATCGATAGTGATGCGTCATATTCTTGTGAATAAGGCCCTTTGTTTTTAGGATGAGCATAGCAGCGTGCAAGCTCTGCTTTTCTAATGTGTTAGTATGTATCTGGGCTTTTAACCATGCCCACTGCAAACCTATCAATTTCAGTCATTTATGGATTTGCCCTTAAAAAATCCTTTATTTTTGTTGGTAAATGCTTTACGTTTGTCCCTCCTTGGGGTGGTTTAGTTACCACCTTGGACATCGCCCCTGTTACATGGCTAATTGCACTTTTGCTTGATATGTTTGACTGCGAGAGAACTTATTTTTCCTTTTGTGTGCTGTTTCACAATCAGCTTGCTTATGTGAAACTATCACTTTTCATTTTCAATTTATGTGGCAAGAAAAGTCCGGTTAGCTCTAACTCAAGCAAATGCGAGACCCATTGCATTGCAAATGCTCGTTTATTTTCTCATTGGTCGTCTGCTCTGCAGTATTGCCACCCTGAATATGGAATCTCTTAGCATACCAGCGTAACTTTTCCAGGCTCTTGAGTCTCCTTTGACCGGATGTTGTTGCTGACTTTCAAAAGCTCTATGCTAGGAAGTACAGTTTGAGAGAGAAAAACAAAGTTTATTAAGAGCATTGGCAATATAAAACTGCGGAAGATATGGCCTTTTTTTAGTTTGGTAGACCCTGAGATCCCTCATAAATCAGCATTGCTCCCACTCATTTAGACTACAGCATAGCCCCTGAGGAAAACATGTGACCAGTGACTCATCCACCGCATGTCCTTGAATAAGGGAGCCTGCGCGTCAAGTTTCAAGTTCAATGTTATAAAAAACACCGTCAGTGAAGACCATCACATGCATAACCAGCATTGATCAAAGAAATAAATATTAATAAAAGACGATACACCTTTGCTTCGAAAGAGTACTTGGATCGCCTATGATAAACTCAAAAAGTTGAAAGGCCTACGTATGCTGAAATCTAGGGCTGGCTTTTGGCCGGTGCGAGCAATGCGACCGCACCAGATGCTGAGTTCAGGGGAGCGCTGTGTTTAGCAATAACTTCAGAAACTTGCGATTTAAAAGCACCTGCTGAAAATGTCCTTGTGCGCTTAGCCTTCAAGAAACAATTAAAATGTCAAGGTACTTCTTGTAATTAATGTTCCTGCTAGGGAGAGAGATGGGAGTTTTGACTTTAAAGTAGCATAGAGGGTTAATGTGCCTGCTGCAAAAAACAGAACTATGCAGCATATTTAGGAAAAGTGGCGCTGCACTTTTCTTGCACCCCTTAGCGCCCCCTAACGCCACCATGTGTGCGTCATATTTAAAATATGGTGCACTGTGGCAGTAGTTAGGGGACTAGCGTCAGAATTGCTTACGCTAGTCCGGCGCTTTGCTGGTTTTGCATCAAAAATGTTGACGCTAATCTTGCAAAGCACCCAGAGTCCCATTGTAACCAATGGAAACCTCCTTTTAATCCCATCTCTGAGCAGGTGTTAAGAGTGCCGGAAATAAAAGACGCAAATAAATCTAACAGATTTCTTTGCGTAATTGTTTTGGTCCCCCCTAACGGGGTGTGCCCCCTTTTTTATACACTATCCCTGGCGCAAGCTTAATGTAGCGCAAAAGGTTACAAAGTGGCGCAATGCATGCATTGTACCTCTTTGTAAATATGGCGCAGCATTTTTGGCCTTCTAACGCCACATTAATGTAAAAAAAGACACTAAGGTGGCGTTAGACTGGCACCTGGGGCTATTAAATATGCCCCTATGGCAGTGTTTGTTGTATCCAGTGCGCAGCACCAGCACTTATTTTTGAGGCCCGGAGCTTATTTTTCTGACTCAAGCATCTACTGCAAGAAAAAGACACATATGGGAAAGACACAGGAAGAGAAAAACGAAAAAGTGTCAGAGTGGCAAAAAGCAGAAATCCACAAGAGTGAGCTGAAAGGGCAGGGAGTACCTTTAAATGGATTGAAGAGGCCCAAGATGGCTTCAGGATTACGCTGCCTCTGTATTCCTTGTTCACACATTTAGGGCCATATTTATACTTTTTAACGCAAAATTGCGCCGCCGCAGTTTTGTGTCAAAAAATTTATCGCCGGCTAACGCCATTTCGTAGCGCTGTGCGGGCATCATATTTATACTTTGACGCACTGTGGTGCAATCAACAGGTGGGAGTCATTATTTTTGACGCACACCGCGGCGTCAAGTCGTAAAGGAAAATGACGTTAACGCGGCGGAAATGACTGTGGGTCGATTTACGACACCGCAACCTGGATATGCGCCGTTTTTTGACGCAATAGCGTCAAAAAAACCCGCGAACACTGCAAGTGCACCAGAGGAGAGCCAAAATGGATCCCAGATGCCACTACAGACCCCAGGAAGATGACAGCAGACCAGGAACTAGCCAGGACGATCCATACAAGAACCAGGACACTTATAGAAAGAAAAGAAAGTGTCGCTTCAGTGCAGAGGAGCAGGAAATCCTGGTTAAAGAGGTGACGGAACACCAGCACAAACTGTTTATCACCTCAAAGTTGCCAATCAGTAGGAGAGAGGCCATATGGCAACAAATTGTTGACAAGATTAACAGTGTGGCTGAAGTACGCAGAACAGTCACTGAGTGTAAGAAACGCTGGCATGACTGCAAACGCAGGACCAAGATAAAGATGGCCAGGAACAGGAAGGCAGCACTGCAGACTGGAGGTGGGAGTCCAGCACACCAGGAGGCCCTGGACCACATGGAGGAGATGGTCGCAGCCGTCATCCCTGAGGAGATCGTCACAGGGATTCAAGGACATGACAGCGCAGACTACCACGAGACAACGCACATGCAGGGTAAGTCGCATGGGGAATTAAAATACAATAATGTTGACTGTAAGCAGGGGGGTAAATACCTACTACACATTGCATGTAGGTCATCATATACATGGAGTGGCATGGGTAAAGGGGCACCGCAGGGGGGCATGGCCTGCACAAACATAAGCTGGGGCACAACATTACACTACACCAACAACAGTCCCATGGGGGCATGCTGTCATGCCAACAATGGAGCAAAGGGAAAGCCTCAACAGGAGGGAAGGCCACTACGTCAAACTTACATCCTGGCACTCGTCAGCCAACATATCTCCTACAGTAACTAGGGCCCTATTAGCAATCCTCTAGCCAAACCGACAACTGCAATGTAACTGCAACAACAGTTGCCACTACCACCTCTGATCTGTGTGCAGCTTAAGTAGCCAATGGCAGTAACCTCCCCATGGAACATACATACCTAAATTAGGGGGTGAGGATGACATCTGCAACAATCTCCTGAAACAAGACAAAGGCCCCAGTACACGCAAATGTCAATGCCCATAGGTGTCACAAACATCAGCCAATGTAAACAACAATAGGAGTGACACAGCACTAAGGACACACCCATGCTGCATATGTCAGGGTCCATCCCGTGCCTGGAAAACAAGGCAACATCACAAATGTCATACTGCTCAGACAACAGCATTGAGGAGGGGACACATTGAACTGGTCACTGAAATACACCTGCACATTCAGAGGACGAAATAGGACACTGATACGACTGTCAGGGCAATCCAATGTAACACACATTACCCAACATCAGCAGGACACATTAACAATATCAACATCCATATCACATCATAACATTGCCATGCATAGGATATGCTACATGTCAATTACAATTAAGTCGATGTGAACGCTCAGGGATTGGGGCAGGTCCTGAGAGTCAAGTGTGCTGCCAGGACCATCAGAACACCCACAACCAGTGAAAGGTCTCACCATGAGAATGGTTATACACGGAGGGTCGAGTAGGACAAAAAGGTGGCTATTCTCTATTTGGCATAAAGCAACACCTAGAGGCGATGAGGCTGACAAGTCTGATAACTCAATAACATACATGTGACACACAGGTGGGCCATAGGCCTGAAACAATGCCCATCTGAAGGACTGCAGATATTAATACAAAACAAGATCACAAAGTGAATTCATCAAAAGGCAGGCACGTCACGTCAAAATTGTCACAACACAGACACACTAATTGTACCCTGTTTCATTGCAGAGGAAGATGGCTCTCCTGCCGATATGCCTGTCCCAGATTTCCCTGATGACATGGATGACGAGCCCATAAACATTCCCCAGCAGACCATCCAAAAGGTCCTTGAAAGCCTCCAGACCCCACCTTCAGTCACAAGGAGGAGCGCAGAACAAGCAGCCAGCGCAGAGGAACCACCCACCACCCCAATTGCAAGACCTGACAGCTCCAATACAGCTGAGGACTCAGACGACACTGGCACCAGTTTTGAGAGAACTGTAGTTGGAGTACAGCGGGAGCTGGCCAAGGAGGTGCGGGTGGGGATGCAAACTATGGCAGCCAGCCTTGAGGGGGTGCGTTCGTGCATGATGTCATCTGCAGATCAGGCAGCAGCTATGCAAACCCTAACATCCATACTGCAAGAATGACAAGAAACTGTCAAGGAATTCACCACTGCAGTAAGGGAGTTGCCACAACACCTCGCACCACAAACATTCCACTGCATGCACAAATGCAATCATGACTCCCTCAGGGCCGACCTGGCTGCCTACCATCGTGATGTGGCTGCTATTCTCAAAAACCAGCAGACCCTCCTTGCTGCAGTACTGCCCTTAAGACCTTCACAGGGAGCAGCGACCAGGATGTATGACTCCACGTCTTCTAACACTGAGGTGTGTGTTGCCCCTTCACAACCAACAACAACAAGGACAAAGCAGGCAACACACACATCAGAAGAAGAAGACATGGAACAGATCACATTCACACGGAAGAGTACCCGGAAGCACTAGTTCCTGCACCATGGCCTACTTTGACCAAGGTCCTACGTTTTGTCAAATGGCAGTCTTACAACAACTATACTCAATGACTGTTCTGCTAACCACTGTATAACTTGTCAGCATGCCCAGTTAATGTCTCTCTCCTACTAATCGGCAAGTCCTGTCCCTCTGCACTGTCTGTAACATCAGCCCAGCATGTCAGTAGCATTATCTACACCCCTTCTGTAGGATCACCATGTAAGATTTCACTAGAAAGGACTCAGCAAACATGGACAATGTACATATTGCACTACAGCACCTATCAATAAATAGCACTTGCACACCAAATATGTCTCTGTGTAGTTTGACACATCAACTGTGCAGTAGATAACACAAATGTGCCTGTGTGACAATCATGTAGCTTGTCAATACAACTGTCCTGACATCATGTAGTCAGATCCATCTGTGTAGTGGCAGGATTGCATCATAGCCTGCCCATCCTGAGGAGAATAACTGATGAAGTGAGAAACCACACACCATTATGCTGTGTTGGACAGAATAATGCATCCTCAAGAGATATCAAAGTCAACTAATAGTGGCTGATAAATGTTGTCACCATGCAATACTAACACATTGAACTGTGCAGTCTAATCTAAGCAAACACTACAAAACACAGCATCAATCAACCTTTCTGAGTAAACATCCAAATAGGTAATCCTGCTGAATTTTTACACAAATGATCTATGTCAGTTATGAAGACAAGGAGACAAGAGTGTTAACAAGATCTCATCTTCGAAGATGTCCCTGAACATCACACTGCAGTCCGACCTAAAAATGTCCCCACAATACCAAGTCTGGAAGCACACTTTGTGACGTAGAAAACATACTCATCGACAAAAATCCTTTGTGATCCATGTCAACTGCGATTGGTGGTTATAACAAATGGTGGATTCTTACCAAGGTAGCACTGGGGTAGTTGCCATTTTACACCTCAGTTTGTATTTGTTTGTAGCATAGGACACAAATGTCATAGAACAACAATCATCTACACTGATGGCAAGGCCATGATCAAGTAGCAGTTAACACATAATGTAAAGGGTTATCTAAATATTTATTCAAAACTAATCACACCAGAGGCAACTAAGGGACAATTAATACCTACCCTAATCTAATCTGACTACTCATTACCCACAACTGTCCCTAACTAACCTAAGCTAAACTTACTCTTCACATATAACGAATCGATCTAAACATCAACCCCCCACCCACCATTATGAGACAGGACACATGCAGGACAACACATACTAACCTACACACATACTATACTAACGTAAACAATCCTATATTTTTTTGTAATTTATTTGATTTTTTTTTTCAAACACACAGGAACCCCAACATTGACCCCACCCACCCACCTACACACTTAGTAAGGAAAAGTAGAAAGAATCAGGGCCCCACACCCACCTCCCTAACACTAACTAAACTAACAACCTACACTAACCTAACACTAATCCCCCAAAACCACTAATCATGATAACAAGGAAAGAGGAGGGAGGGGAGGGAATTATGTCCATTGAAAAAATTATTCCTAGAGGTTGGCCCTCCGGAGGGTCCGCCTGATAGACTTGACCCGCTTCTTGATGTAGCCGACATCCTGGCTAAGATTGTTCACCTTCCTTAGAACTTTGTCCATCTTACGTTCCAAAGCCAGGAATGCCGCAGGGTCGATTGGTGGTGCTGGTGCTGTTTGTGTCCCGGCAGAGGTGCTCTGTGGGCGTGTTGAGCCTAGCCCATTGGGCTGTCCTGCAGCTGTCACACTGCTGGGGCCTGGGTGTGCTGCAGATGTAGGGACAACTGTCCCCGCTGTGGCTGGGGCCACCTGGGGAGAACCGGTGGTTGTGGTGGTGGTGGCTGTAGTGGGCAACCTTGGGCCACCCTGTGGTGAAGCCCACCATGCTCCGGAGGACCAATCAGACTGGTATTTACGGGCCATCCTTCGGAACCCCGACTGCACCTGCAGGATGTGTCAGTACCTCATAGGCCGCCTCTCAAATTCATGCTTCTGGGCGGGTGTCATGTTTGCAGTTGTGAAGACAAAGGGCAACTATTTACCATAGGAACTGCATTGTGTGGAAAAGCACAAGTGGTCAATCTGACAATACATCTACTGTACTTGTAACAGCTCATATCACCATACAGATCATTGAAAGTCTCAGAGGAAGTACATGGAAAGCCTGCCTACAAAGGTCATCTCACACATAGCACATACAAAATCTACATGATAGGTAACAACTGGCAATAACTTGTCATCAAAGTACTAACAGTTGCAGCTAACAATCATGCTTCACCTCCTCCACCTATTGCCTGGACTACATATGTCAGTGTATGTGATAACAATCACAAACTTCAAGGTCTGCAGTTTGTAATGGGATTTGCCAGTATAGTACTCATGTGCCATACCATAATAATGCTGAGTCAAAATATTTTTAATAATTGGTAAATAATATTTGTTTACGGCATAATTTACACTTCCAGAGGTGAAAATTAAGCCGCATACAAATATTATTTACAATTATTAAAAAATAATTTGACTCTGCATTATTTGCACTCCTGTGCGTCAAAAAATATGACGCACAAGCTGTATGCGTGAAAATATGACGCATAATGACAAATATGTATTTCATATGTCCATATGAGTCATGGAATTTTCCATTACCAAATGGTGCTAAATGATAAATACTGGGGTTAGCTAAAGCAAATGTGCCTTACAGGATGTATGGAAGGTATTCACAATGCAATAGTAACGATTAGCCACAATGGATATTACTCATAATTGCGCACACATGTAGGTAATTGTTGATTGGGACTTGCAAAATATGAAAGAGCTAACAGGATGTCTTTATTAGCTAATTTGTAAGCACATGTATCAAGCTATTCCAAATAGCAAAATGGCCATTTAGGTAATGCAATTGTCGCCTAAACATTTTTGGGGGGTAACCATGTGCTAATTACAAGTTAATGTAGCTAAAATATGTTTCAATATTGACATGTAGGGCACACATGCCCCTTAAGCATGTGTGTGCTTCACATGTCCGTAAAAAGTGTTTAATTAGGGTGCAGCAGAGGGGGACTTAGGCCCCCAGCACCCTGGGATTTCTGTTCCTGACTTGCAAATTTATCAAAGGTTTTCCCAATTTCAGTAATGCTAAACCATTGGCAGCAGGCCCATAGATGCAAATTGGGGCCCGTATTTATACTTTTTTTGCGCCGCATTTGCGTCGTTTTTTGATGCAAAAACGGCGCAAACTTGCAAAATACCATTGTATTTTGTAGGTTTGCGCCGTTTTGCGTCAAAAAGCGGCGCAAATGCGGCGCTAAAAAAAGTATAAATACGGGCCTGAGTATGATTCTCTTTTTGCAAATCTGTAATACCATTTGCCCATTTGAAGTTTGCCCTATTACTTCTTTAGAGAATTCTGATATATCATTTAGCATTGATTTAATAGCAAATTCTCAAAGTTCCTTATGTCATGATAGCAAATAGGTTTTTGATGTATGTGGCCCTTTATGCATTACCTGGTTTAGTGGCATGTTTCAATCTTCATGCTAGGTTACAATTGGGACACTACAGTGATAGGCTGCTTGCAACCATTTTGTTGATTGGATGGTACATGAACATGTGTGTGGTCCAATGTTGATCCTGTATCAACTGTTAAGGTGTATGTTGTCACTGTAACGTCCAGGTCTCATCATGAGTTAGTGGCAGCTAATCGTGTATCTAATGAGTATCCTTTGGAGCTAAATGTGAGTAACGTCATTGAGGACATGGTAACCTACACGTGGATGGTCCCACCCTGTCACTGAAGACGTGTAATGAGACTTTCAACTGGGCAACCGTGGTGTGCTGAGTGAGAGAATGTCTCAGGTGTCTGGATCCGGCATGTGTCATTGCAACATTTGTATTCAAGTTGGTCTCTGTGGATGGAAATGCATCTGGGGACATCAAAGCCTCTGTGCAGAATAATATGGCTGGTATTCACCACACACGAGCCATCTCTATTATTTGAACAATGTTACTCAGCGTGTGAACTGTCAGGGTCCTCATATGTGTCGACTTTTCATGGACATTATCTCAGGTTGCTGGTTCTGCTGAAGGCCACGTACACCATCAAAGGCTATGGCCCATGTACACTGTCACACTTTGTAGTTTAGGCATTCATGAGGCCCAGACAACGGATGGGCCATGATTTAGCTATTCAAGGGCACTGTAACAAATATGATACAAATAAAAGTCAGATGATGCAATACAATGTATTTGAGTATACATTGATGAGGCAAATGACAAATTAGCCTCTGAGGAAAGAGAGGTTTTGAACAGCAAGTGTGGTCCATATGTGGCCACCGGGTATCTTTAGGGTGACCCACGGACAGGTGCCAGTCAGGCTGACAGGATGCTGGGTCATTCAGGAGCCAGCTCTTTGACAATTGACATGATCAGTGGTCTGACTAAGACTGGTCAGAGGGAGCAGTAGACAGTTGACATGTCACACTGTGTATGTCCTGTGTTGTTTTGAAGGTGACACATGAACCCTGATACAGTGTTACACAGCAACATTAGTAGGAATGCTTAACGGTGTAATTGCCAAAATGACAACATCTATGCTGTAGGAGGCATCAGCAGGGACGGTGCATGTAAATTTGGGTGGTGTGCATGGAGGTGATCACTGGTGTGGCCTCCATCAGTGTCTCACAAGTCCTGTTGAATGAGATTTGCTTTCAAATGGCCTACAATACCTTTTACACAGGAAGCAATCTACAGGTGATACCAGGCCTTAAAAACTCCAAGCCAGTGTATTATTTGAGCTGACTTCCATGCAGTGAGATAGTACTATGACAATGGTAGACCAAAGGAAAGGGTGTGGCACACTGGATGACTCTTGTGAGTGTGTGTGTGTAGAGGACGGAATATCAGGGTACACACATTAGTATTCCAGGGACCTCTTCAGACACGTGGGGTGTGACCAGGCGCATGGGTGTGTCAGGTGTTTAGAAAAGGGCTGACATGTAGATGGGATGTGATGTGCTGGATGCTTGTCATATGTGTTTCACTTGTCCTGTGTATGTTCTGCTTATGTGTAACTCTAGTGACAGATAGTCTTTGCAAAGATTGTATGTAGTTGGAATTACTGCTGCCAAGAGTCTGGTCATACATTCCTGTTCCTGATGCAAAAGCATGTCAACTGCCTGATGTATGAGGCCTGTTTTCCCCTAGTTGAGTGATGGTGTTTTAGTTGTGTGCCACATGCTGTGATGAACCATGTTTCCAACATGTATGTGTGTAATCGGTGTGGTCCTCAGCTATTGCCCTTCAAAGGTGAACTGTACAGGATGTCAGTCATTTACAATGTGTGTATGTGACCGTTGTATGATAGGCATCACATTTGTAGTGGAATTTTCAGTGGCCTGATTGTTATATCATCACTGCTCCATGAGGCGACACTCTTCTTCTGATATTTAGAGCTAAAGGTGTGCATAAATAAATAGCCAGACCATGATGTGGTGTTTCTTATCAGTGTTTATTTACAATAGTTCATTAAGTGGTGATGGCGATAATATTTAAAAAAAATTGGTAACAATGTGTTGGCGCCTACGCACTCCAGCAGCCGTGTTTGGTTGTTCCCACTAAAGTTGCAGGGCAGCATCCTCCTCTTCCTCGTCTTCAGGCATGTATGGGTCTGGTTCCAGGAGGGGAATGTTCCTTTTGATGAAAATGTTGTGCAGGATGGAACATGTTAGTATGATCTTACAGACCATCTCGGGGGAATATAGTAGGCTACCACCAGTGATGGCAAGGCAGCGGAACCTTGACTTGAGGATGCCAAAGATCCGCTCGACAATGCTGCGTGTCTTCTTATGGGCCTCGTTGTATGCATGCTCTGCAGCAGTACTCGGGTTGCCAAATGGTGTCATGATCCATGGCTGGATGCCATACCCCTGATCAGTTGAAAGAGAAAAAGAATGGGATTATGTTGATATAGCTGGCACTATTGAAAAGACCTTTCATGGCAGTAGTTGTCTTGTGTTGTCTTTGACTCTTTTGTGTACTGATGTGACATCCTATACTTGTAGGCTATACCATCTGCATTGTGTTGTTTCCTTGGCTGAGCAAGTGTTTGTCTGCTAACCGTTTGTCATCAGTATGTTTTGGGATTTTCAGTACAGTGTGCCCTCCCTAGCATTGTGACTTGTGATACAGGTGTCCTTGTGTCTTCACTTGGGGTGAGTTGCTATTTCAATGTAGAGTTTAAATTGTAAGTGTTGTTAACACGTTCATATCAAAGTACCCTGGACATCCCATACCTTTAGGCTTATGCAATGTATTAATGTAAAGGTCATTGGGACACTTACAATTTGCAAGGTGACATTTTGGCAACCACACTCATTAATGTCTTCACATTAGGCTGTACAGTAAATTCCAATGTGTGATGGGTTCAATGGTGACTTAAGAAACATGGCTAGTGATGTAAGGACCTCAGTGTGTTCCTGTCTAGATGTTGCTGTTGTGGTGTATGTGTTGTGTGTCCTAGAGGGTTGCTGTGCAGTGTGTATATAAGTAGGTTTTTGTACTTACCAACAAGTAGTCCATTGCCATACCGTCCATCCTGGAATTGTTGGTTGATGGTGCAGTGACGGAAGGTGAATGAGTCATGTACACTCCCAGGATATTTAGCCACGATGTTGGTGAACATTCCTTGGTGATCGACTATGGCCTGCACGTTGACTGAATGTGTGTGCTTCCTGTTGCCGTAGAGGTGTTCAGTTGCAGCAGGTGGCACAAGGTGTACATGTGTGCAGTCGATTGCACCAAGGATGTGTGGGAAGCCACTGATTGCGTAGAACCCCTGTTTTGTTTCCTGCTGCTTCTGCAGTGTGTTAGGGAAGCAGATGTGGCGGGGTGTCAGGCGAATGATGGCATCCAGTACTTTGGGCAGAAATGCAGAGAATGATGGTTGTGATATTCCGCCTACCAGGGCACCAGTTGTTTGAAATGAGCCACTTGCCAGCATGTGGAGTATGGCAAGCAGCTTTGTTTCTGTTGGGATGGTGTGGGGTGTCACCAAAGTGGGGGCCAACTGCTGCTCAATGTTTCTCAGCAGCTGCTGAATGGCCTGCCAGTTCAACCGGTACCTCTGTATGATGTCGTGTTCCCTGAGGCCCTGAAGGGTGGTTCTTGGGCGGAATATCCTCTCCTGCCTTCTGTGCTGCCTTTGGGGTCCCTGCTGGTGTTGTTGTAGCTGCTGTTGCTGCTGCTGGGCTCTGCGTCTGCGTGCACGCTGGATTAGAATCACCTCCATGGCTCCCTGTTGCTGCTCTGCTGTTTGTTCTGTGTGTTCTGATTAAATACAGGTGTGTTTGCCCTATTTTAACACCTGCCCTGACCCAGGCGTTAATTTTTTACGCAAATCGGGCTGTGCTTAATTTTCTGGCTCCGCCTCCCGGCCGTGCGTCATTTTTGCCCGAAAGCATAAATACGACGCACGGCCGTTTAAGCCATTTTTTGGACGGGAACGCCTACCTTGCATATCATTAACGCAGGGTGGGTTGCCGCATCCCAAAAATGACGCACACGGCGAAATGTTGTTGTCCGCGGGCTCGGGCGTCAAAGTTTAAATATGGGGCAATGTTTGCGCTGATTGTGCGTCAAAATTTTTGGCGCACAATCGGCCAAACGGAGTATAAATATGCCCCGTAATTGCAGCAGACACATGTTTGTTTGCTTTGGGCCCGGCACCTTTTTATTTACAAATTAAGCACTGCCCTTTGGGGTATATTTGAATAAAGTGGCGCTGCACACAATGCTGCACCACTTTTCCTGCAGCCTTTAGCACCCCCTGTAACGCCTCCATGTGTGCATCATATTTAAAATGCGATGCACCATGGCGGTAGTTAGGGGACTAGCGTCAGAATTTTTTATGCTAGTCCGGGGCTTTGCAGGATTAGCATTAAAACTTTTGACTCTAATCCTGCAAAGCACCCAGAGGCCCATTGTAACCAATGGAAGCATCCTTTTAATGCCTGCTCTGAGCAGGCATTAAAAGTGCCGGAAATAAGTGACGCAAAGAAATCTGTCAGATTTCTTTGCTCCATTTTGTTTGGCTCCCCTAACGGGGGATACCCCCTTTGCATGCATTATGCCTGCATTGTGCCACTTTGTAAATATGGCGCAGCGTTTTTGGCCTTCTAACGCCACATTAGCTTAAAAAAATTACACGAATGTGGCGTTAGAATGGCACTAGGGGCTCCTAAAATAGGGGCCTATTTGAAAAAGGTGGTACCGCACACAGTGCTGCACCACTTTTCTTGCGCACTTTAGCGCTCCCCTAAAACCACCATGTGTGCGCTGTATTTAAAATATGGCGCAGCATGGCAGTAGTTAGGGAACTAGTGTCAGAATTTTTGACACTAGTCCGGCGCTTTGCAGGATTAGCATAAAAAATGTTGGGTTCTCTTGCCAGGTCAACTTGACAAGTTAACACTGCACACATAGGTGCTGCAATGGCAGGCCTCAGACATGTTTGCAAGGCTACCCATGGGGGTGGCACAATTAGTGCTTAAGGCTCACTAGTAGCATTTGATTCACCGGCAATGGGCATACCTGGTGCACTATACTAGTGACTTTCTAGTATTTCAGATGTGCAAAACATGGAGAAACCAATCATCAATACATTTTAGACAGAAAATATATGCACTTCAGCACTGGTTAGGAATGGTAAAGGGCCTGAAGTCCTAAAACCAACAAAAACAGGTCAGAAAAATAGGAGGAAGACGACAAAAGGTTTGGGAATAAGCCTGCAAAAAAGTCCAGGTCCAACATACACAATATGTGGTTTCACCAGAAAATAATGTCTATGGCATTAGTTGCAGTTTACATAACCCATTTCAGGTTTACTGTGTCGCCATGATGTTCAGAACTAATTCAATGCTTAGTTGTTTGTATAAACCTAGTTATAATCGATTCACAAATGCTCACAGATTTTCTGAGGAAAATTCTAAATCCTTTAGTGGTAGAAGGAGGTGCTGATGATAATACTTGCTAATTTTATGTGGATTCTCACATCCTCTTAATTTTCCATGTGAGGAGCTTATATTTTTACAGATGTATTGTATTGTATTGTAATAGTATTTATATAGCGCTTACTATCCCTGACGAGGCGTCAAATCGCTTTTCGGCGAGTAGCACGCTACTCCGGAACCCAAAAAGAATTAGTGTTGGATTAGTATTATTATGAGTTAATTTGAGCTGCGGATATGAGAGTTTGTTAGTTAGATTGACTGGAGTAATGGAGGGGTGGAGTAGGGAAGAATCCAGAAGTGTTAATTGGGAGTTTATGGTAATAGGATTTAGACTTGGGATGAGTAAAGGGGGGATGGAGGAGGGAAGAGTCTGTGGAAAGGGTTAGAGCGATCACAGTTGCAGGGTGAGAGAAATGAGGGAGAATATAGTAGGGGTTCTTGGGAGATCATGGTAGTAAAGTGAGGTTTGGGTGAGTTAGATGTAGAAGCGAAGGGAAGAGCTTAGGCAGAGTTGTTTAGGAGATGAAAGTAGCAGAATGGATTTGGGATGAGTCTGAGTGGGAATGAAGGATAGATTGATAGAGACATAACATATGGTGATGGGTAGATAAGTGTGATATAAGATGAGGGCAGGGATTCATGAGTATCTAGTATAACAACTTATCTAGGAGTTTTGCAATGACCTATGAACATGTTAAGCATAGAATAACATACACACACACACATATATATATATGTGTATATATATATATATATATATATACATATATATATATATAAATATGGAAAATGTCACTTACCCAGTGTACATCTGTTTGTGGCATGTTCTGCTGCAGATTCACATGCTGTGCACACGTTTGCCCCTCCTCGAAGAAGGGCCCTCGAACCACGGGACCGAGCGACCCCTCCTCCTCGGCTATACTGCGCATAGGCGCCGAATCCACACCAGATCGTCTTCCAGCAGAGGGTAAGGTAGGAGTGAGAGTATAAAGAAGAGTGATGGAGCTATGCTCTCAGCCTTTGTACTGTATAGTGCCTTCTGCCGTTAATATACCACTGTAGTGCTTTCTTAAAATGAGCCTCCTTTTCATATGATTCCGAGGTTTCCATCTGTCGGTTGTATATGAATTATTGATGTGTATGGTCAATAGAGAAAAAGACCAAACATATAGGTATATACAATATATATTTGGGGAGACATGAACAGAAATATAATTTCAATCACTGATCAATATATTAGTTGTGCATGTTGCAAAAAAAACCTTTTTTTTAATCTCTAATAACATTCAACACAGTAGATTCTGTGTTGTTCTTACATCAACGAGGTTCGGTGGTATTCGTTGAGTATCACCCCCTTCAAGACACAACCGAATAATTCTCCCAATCACAGTCCCAAGTTCTTTGTCAAAATATAATGTAGCACAATTAAAACAACCAGAATAATCCCACATTCGAGATTTCTTTTGTCTAAAAATGACCCTTCTATCACATAGTAAAATAATACACATCAGATAAATTGCCTGCTCCCGTATTGTAGTGGTACTGCAACATCACACCACATATATTACTCAGTCATACCAACTCCCTCTTATTGTCACTCTCACACCTTCAACCTCAATCAACCAATTCAAAAATCTTATACCACTGATATCAAACAAGTTAATGAATCTAAGATAATGCCACTCAGCGGGAGCATATTCAATATTCTCTCAACACTAGGAGTGTGTTAGCACATCAGACCTTAATAAGTAAACTTACTGGGAGAGGAAAATAGGCCGATGGACCTTTTGACTGCGCTTTGAGTAGTTCCGCACCATGGAACCCTGTACCAATACAAATCAATAGCAATAACAATCAATTACATCAATGAGCAATAGGAGTCCGTAATTTCCTCTCAAAATGACCTCGCGGCCATGAATAACCACACCTTTATGTAAAAGTTAAAATATTTATTTCCCTATGTTAGCAATGCTAATGTCACTTAACTTAGGCCCTCATTATGAACTCGGCGGGAAATCCTGCAGAGTTCTGAGCTGATGGTCTAAACACAGACCGTCAAGAAACAAAAGCAAATAGACATAGCAATCAGTAACATTGGCCCATATTTATACTTTTTGACGCAAAACTGCGCTAACGCTTTTTTGCGCCAAAAAAATTAGCGCCATTCTGAAGCGCCATGCGGGCACCGTATTCATTGAATGGCGTTAGCCGGCGTTAGCCGACCGGCGCTGCCAGGTGTGCGTGAAAAAAAATGACGTACACCAGGCAGCGCCGGCGTAGGGAAAAATGGCGTTTGGGCGTCCCAAAATGGGGCAAGTCAGGCTGAGGCAAAAAAATCGTCTTAACCCGATTTGCGCCATTTTTTTTGGGCGCCCAGACGCCATTAACATGACTCCTGTCTTAGCAAAGACAGGAGTCATGCCCCCTTGCCCAATGGCCATGCCCAGGTGACTTATGTCCCCTGGGCATGGTCATTGGGCATAGTGGCATGTAGGGGGGCACAAATCAGGCCCCCCTATGCCACAAACATTTTTTAAAAAAATACTTACCACAACTTACCTTTTCTTCCCTGGGATGGGTCCCTCCATCCTTGGGTGTCCTCCTGGGGTGGGCAAGGGTGGCAGGGGTGTCCCTGGGGGCAGGGGAGGGCACCTCTGGGCTGATTCTGAGCCCACAGGTCCCTTAACGCCTGCCCTGACTCAGGCGTTAAAAAGAGGCGCAAATGCGAGTTTTTTTGCCCCGCCCACTCCCGGGCGTCATTTTTGCCCGGGAGTATAAATACCACGCACATGCCTGGGAGTCATTTTTTAAGACGGGAACGCCTACCTTGCATCTCATTAACGCAAGGAAGGTGTTCACGCCAAAAAATGACGCTAACTCCATGAACTTTGGCGCTAGACGCGTCTAACGCCAAAGTATAAATATGGAGTTAGTTTTGCGTCGAATTTGCGTCGCAAATTCGGCGCAAACGGAGTATAAATATGCCCCATTGTCTTTATAACTGTCCTCAGTATGGTTCAGCAAGCTGACAGCCTTCATCAATAGGACATCAGTATGATCAGCCAGGCACCAGGATTCAGCATTAAAGGTCAGAAAATGCAAAGTCTCTTTAAACAATAAAGTTAAGCACGTCTCTTCTTGGGATGGTCAAAGAAAATAATAGAGATATATTTCGGTGCTGTCTGGCTAAGTTCAATGTCCTAAAACAACTTCCCACGTCCTTATTGGTCAAAGAATCTCATGTTTACATTTTGTCCAGTGAAAATAAAACTCCAAGGGGCATATTTATACTTGTTTTGCGCCAAATTTGTGTCATTTTGTTTATGCAAATTTGGTGCACAACCAACTCCATATATTTATACTTTGGCACTAGACCCACCTAGCGCCAAATTTAACGAGTTAAAGTCTATTTTTGGATGTGGAAACCAACTCTGCATCATTGAGATGCAAATTGGGCATTCCCATAAAAAAAAAAATGACTCTATTGCCTTAGCCCATGTTTATCTCCTTTGCTAAAATCACGCACGGGAGGGAGGAGGGATCAAAAAATGGTGCAAAGCTTGCTTTGCACAATTTTGTAACGCCTGAGTCAGGGCAGGTGTTAGAGGACCTGTGGGCCTATTTCCATGGTGGAACACCATGGAATAAGCCCACAGGTGCCCTCCCCAGGCCCCAGGGACATGCCCACTCACACCAAAGGGACAGCGGAAGATGGGGGACCCCATTCTAGCTAAGCATAGGTAAGTACAGGTAAGTATTTTATTTTATTTTTTTAAAGTGCAACTGGGGTGGTGGGCATGACTCCTGTCTTTTCTAAGACAGGAGTCATGTGGTATGGATGGTTTTGCATCAGAAAATGACTCTAGGCAGGTTAGAGGTATTTTTTTTACTCTAACCTGCCTAACGTCATTTTTTTGTGCAAAAACCCCTTCTTCCATACCACCAGGCCCACCCGACTACCGTCATTTGTTTTTCACGCTAGCCTACCCTTTGCACCAGCTTGCACCATTCCATAAATATGGTGTCCAGCTGGTGCACAGAAATGGTGCAAGCCAGTGCTAACCTTTTGGTGCAAAACTGCATTAGTGCAGTTTTGCACCTAAAAGTATAAATCAGGGCCTTTATGATCATTCTTTCCCAAAGAGTTCAAAAAGGCAATCGTGTCATACTTGCACTCTTCCTTCATTTTGGATGCAATGAACAAATCATCATAATACTGTACCAATGTCGATTGGAAAGGTAATTCCAACAACTCCAGGTTCTTTTTCAAGATCTGATTGAATATGGAAGATGACTCTGAAAACCCTTGAGGAATTCTACACCAATAGTAAACTCGGTCCAAAAATTTGAAACAAAATGGAAATTGCCTATCCTCATGAAGAGGCACAAAAATAAAACTTGTGACAAGCCTATAACAGTGAACCATTCAGCATCACATGTAATCTGAAACATTATCACAGCTGGATTTGGCACAACGGGGCAACATTGGTCACAATGTCATTTATTATTCTCAAGTCCTGAACAATTCAAACTTTCCCACAGGGCTTTCTCAATACCATTATCAGTGAATTACATGGGCTGCTCAACACTTCTTTCAAGACCCCTTGGTTTAAAAATTCTGCCATTATGTGAGCAGCCTACATAAGGATGTCCTGTTGCATGTGAAACAGGGGAATCTGGGGAAAAATGGTGTTCGGCTTTACAGGAACTTTAACTGGCTCAACTCCCTTTATCAGACCAATCTCTTTACCTTTCAGATCCCATACCTTTTTTTTAATTGTCCCCTGTAAATCAGGAGGAAGCTCCTTTACTGTGAACACTTGAAAGAAATCAATCAAGGGGGTACTCCTCGTTTATTGTCTCACACTCTGTCTCTAGAGCTGGGTCATCCTCATCATCACTGTTCGTCTGTACCTCAATTCTGTAATTTGAACAAGTAATCGAGCACCTAGTTTTACACAGCATGGGGCATATTTATACTCTGTTTTCACCGGATTTGCATTTTTTTTAATGCAAATCCGGTGCAAAAATAATTCCATATTTATATTTTGAAGCTAGACATGTCTAGCGTCAAAATATTGGATTTAAAGTCACTTTTTGCCTGCTGAAAACTACCTTGCGTCAATGAGATGCAAGGTAGGCATTCCCGGGCAAAAAATGACTCAAGGGCCAAAGCGCCTTATTTATCCTCTGTGCACAAATCCTGCATGAGAGGAGGAGGGCCTTAGTTAATGGCTCTAAGCCTTCTTAGCACCATTATTTAACACCTGGGTCAGGATAGGCATTAGGAGACCTGTGGGCCCTTTTGCATGGTCAGAGACCATGAAAACAGCCCACAGGTGCCCTTCCCTGCCCCCATGGACACCCGAATCCACCCGCACCCACACCTGGAGGACACCTAAGAATAAGGGGACCTATCCCAGTTAAGTCGGGGTAAGTACTTTTAGTTTTTTTTGCAAAGTGCCATGGGGGGCCTAACTTGGGCCCCCGTACATGGCACTGTCTAATGGCCATGCCCAGGGGACATAAGTCCCCTGGGCATGGCCATTGGGCAGGGGGGCATGACTCCTGTCTTTACTAAGACAGGAGTCATGTCCATGGATGTTGTGTGTCAAAAATGATGCTAGTTAGGTTAGAGTAATTTTTTTTTACTCTAACCTGACTAGCGCCATTCTTTCCCGCACAACCTCCAGTCTTCCCTACGCCTCCCCAACCCGGTTAACGTCATGTATTTTGACGCTAACCAGGCCTTAGTGCCGGCTTGCTCCATTCCTTAAAAATGGCACCCTGCTGGCATCCTGGAATGGCGCTACACGTTGCTATACTTTTTGACGCAAACCGGCGCTAACGCAGGTTTGCGTCAAAAAGTATAAATATGAGCCCAAGTCTCTTCTCAGTAGGGATATCAGAGTTGAGCCACAGACTACGAACTTGTGCAATCCTTGAAAGCTGCCAATTTTAACCAAGACTGGTTCTGTAATTGGGATGATCAAATACTGATCCGCTACTGCTACAATCTGGACTGTTTTTCCTGAAAGGGCAAATTTGGAACTTCTACAGTTCTTACTGTAGAGCGTGTAGCTCCCGTGTCGACCAAGAATCAAACTCTGTGACCCATGACTTTTTCCATTTACATAAGGGCCTTTCTTATCTACTTCTAAAGCTTCTGTAAGCACACATTCCTCCTTATCTGAACTCTCGCTCACCCAATCATCGTTTATTCAATTCTTACTGTGTAACGGGAATTGGTGTACAGTGTTATTAATTTGTTTAAGCATCTGACCTGTGACCTGTTGAGGAAGCACCACCTGCTGCTGTTCCATTGGGGCTTAAGGTATTTGGATTTGCTGTCTAGGTACCATTTGAACCTGCTGTTGCATTGGCTGCAACTGTGTCATTTGTACACGTGGCATTTGCACCTGCTGCATGGGTTGAAAATGTTGCACCTGATTCACATTGTTATGAACATTTGGATTATGACCTCTCATTTCCGGTCCTCTCATGTTTTGGAACAAATTGATGACACCTTCCTGTACCATCATCGGATACTCCCGTTTCCAGTGTCCAACCGCTCTGCAAGCCTGACAAGGCAACAATCTCTTAATTCCCTGCACATCATTCTGAACTGCTACAGTACCCAAGTCGGGACTACGGTTTACATTACCTCCGTGACCTCTACTTCTCATCTGATTTTGAAACATCACATTTCCCTGCTGCAGCTGTTGCTGCTGATGTGGAAAATTTCCCTGTATCCCTGTTTGTGCCGCTTTAATCTGCATCAACATCTTTTCTTTTAGCTTTCTCTTCTTCAATTCAATCTCGTCACTACAGTACTTTGCATACTGCAACATCTCATCAATCGGCTTTGCTTGCCAGCAAATCAAATGACCCTCAATCATCTGGCTAATTTCAGGTCTCAATCCTTCAACAAATCTGAACACAAAATGAATCATGTCTTTCGGCTCAATTGTCTCTGTACCACTGTAATGTTTAAATGCCTGCAACAATCTTTCATAATATGCATGTGTTGACTCCTTTGCTTCCTGAGCCGTCCTGTCTATTCTCTGCCAGTCAATGTTTTGGGCAGAAATTCTCATCTTTAGGAATTCAATCACTTTGTACAAATATTTCATTACCTCAGGAGATGGTGCACCTGTAGCCTGATCCCTCTCTGGTTCTTTCGTCGGCCAATCTATACTCCTCTTGCACTCCATCCACAAATCAGTTGGAACTACTATCTCTAATAGTGTTCAAGTCTTCCCATAGGCATTTTGCAAGTTTCACTAACCTATCTGTCTGCTGATACCATTCTACTGGCTTCTCTCTCAACCTACGATAGTCATTGTTAAAGGACAGAACGTCAACTCTGTTCTGCAGGTCATGAACAAAATTCCCTCATTGAATCTCTCTCATTGGTAAAATCTTCACCGGATCCTTACCCTGCTGCACACTTGCAGTAAGGTCCACAACATCCCTTTTCCTTTTATCTCTCTTCTTTACCCATCTGCCTTTCCATTTGTCTAATGCTCCCCATGTCTGTACACATTGGAGTAACTCCCTAAGGTCTGTCTTCATTCTTGCAGATCTCATGTGCTCAAAGTCTTTTGTGTCAAAATTTAACCTGTAACTCCTTTTCAAATGTTTTGTTTTCTCTATTGCTATGCTGGACTTCTCTGCCAGGTCTGCTAGCCTTTGATGTACATTGCTCACTTCCCTTGTGATTGTCGGGCACAGGTACCTTAATTCTACTTCTGTATAGGACTGTAATCTGTTCACACACATAGTTCCTTCAATGAGCTCACCCGCTTCCATTCCTAGTCTTGCATAGTTCAAGTACTCATCTCCCCTAGGAGCACTCTGTGGGGTATTCAGCTAGTCTAAGCATTCAGTCAATTGCTGGGCAGTCAAACCTTGCAACTAAATATTGCTGGCCTGGACATGTGGCGTCAGTTGCACAACTATATCTGTAGACTGCGGTGTCAGTAATTTCAGACTCTGACTAACGTTCAACCGCATGACAGTATCCGCCGGAACTCCGAATGGGCTAAGGTCTTGCAATGATCTCGATCCGTCAAAGGTCTGTCCCGCAGGAGAGACTACTCGGATATTCTCATTAGGTCCTTCCCTCATTGCATTCTGACTGAGGACTTCCTGTCCATTTGCTCTGTGATTCTCTTGTGCACACAAAGGTACAATTGGACCAATGTGACAGGTACAGATACAGCATATGGGCTTGGTCTGGCACTCAAGTTCTGTGGATGCATAATTCCCATATTCTGGCTCATCAGTGCAAGCATATCTGACTGTGTCCCTATTATCGGAGTGTACTTTGGCATTGCTTGTGACTGCACTTGAGGCAGTAAAAGTGGAGATGGCACTGTCTGAACTAATATTAGTTTTGGGAAAACCTGTCCTGTTGTCACTATTAGGTCTGTGTCAGTTTCCACTATAGGTACATCAGGGTAAAATCTCTGGACATTCAACTGTGGTACCTTAGTTTGTGCTACTGGAGTACTAGGTGTAATAAGGCTGCTCTGCATTGGGCTGTTTGTCATACTAGGTTTAATCTGCACTGGATTAGTTGGCACGTTAACTTCTGTCGGAGCTGAAGGATTTACACTAGTGCTCAGACCACTCTCTTGTACTGCATATGGTGGGGGACGATTTCTCAACAACTGTAAAATAAACTCATCATCGTCTGAATCTTCTTCAAGTGTTAGGGATCCTCTAGACTCTTTTGATCTCTGCTCCCTACTCTCAGAAGGGCTTCTGTTTGTTTTTCTAGTGGCTTTCCTTCCTCCTCTCTCACTGTCCTGTGTGATCGCAGGAAACAATTTAATCCCCTGCAAAGTCTTGTGGCCAGATTTAAAGAAAAGTGGCGTAGCGCGGTGCTGTGCCATAATACACACTTAGGAAAGGCAGGGATGTGCCGTATTTAAGGGAATACGGTGCACCCCTGCATTTCCCCCTGCGCTGGCGCTAAATGTAGCTGCCAGCGCCAACGCAGGCATCCTTGCACTATTGTGCAATGATGTCTGTGTTGAGGGGTGTGATTGTTTATGTGAGGTAAGGTGTCCCTTCCCCCATAAACAATCACTAATGGTGCTTTGGCACTTCTGTGTGTGCTGCACAATGCAACACACACAGAAGTGCCAAAGCATCATTTTCAAATGATTGTTTATTTGCAGGAAGGGACACCTTCCCGCACATAAACAATAATTTCTGGCATTTTGCTTTTTCTGTGCGTGCGGCAGAATGCAGCACGCATAGAAAAAGCAAAACACAAGGAGGAATAAAAGTATTCCTCCTTGTTGTGCCCTGCTAACGCCACCCCTGGGGATGGCGTTTGATTTTGGCGCTGCCTCAGGTTTCCAAAATTTTATAAGTCTGAGGCAGCATCAAAATGCAATGGGTGTTGCTGTGGCATGCCCACAGCAACACCCATTGCACACCCCTTCCACACACAATGCTGCATGGGAAGGGGCCGTATTTACAAGGTGGCATTAAGCCACAAAAAGTGGCTTAATGCTACCTTATAAATATGGCACTGTGCTTAGCACCACAAGAGCGTCACAAAAAGAGACGCTCCTGTGGTGATAGGGCCCTATAAATAGGACCCTCGGTTTTCCAAAACCTCTGATCACTGTCCCATCTAGCCTCCGCTAGTGTCTTTTCTGCCTTTCTCATTCTCCTCTCAAATTTCAGTTGCTGTTTTGACTACTAATTCCCAGATCGCTAATGCCTCAAATTGTGCTGGTCTCGGAGGGGGTTTCACCCTCCTCAGATTCTCTAAGCTCCTCCAATTAAATGTTCCAGGGGCAGGAAACGCCAAACTCCTATCTTTCTCTGTCACTTTGCACCATTGTTTCAGCCAAAGACATGGCGCAGCACCCTTTTCTTCTATTACAATGTAAGCTGGTGTAACTTTTGGCAGTGCAATATCCCCTATACTTGTTGTAATGTATGTATCTCCCCTTAAAGCACTCTTTAAAGCTTTGAAAAATTTCATTTTTGAGTATCTTTAATCAAATCCAGAAGTGACTTTTATTCCCAGAATTCTCTTCACCGACTTTCTCAACCAATTGCACTTCACGGTTGTCTGCCAATCCGTGCTCGACCCTTCTCACTTACAGACCTATCCCAGTGCAGCTCCAATGACGTCGCACTCACACATACTGCAGCTGACAAAGTCTTGCGGCTTGTCCTCCCAAACTCAGATTCACACTAAACTAATCCAATTTATTGCGAGCACTAAACAAAATCAAAACCCAATTTGTCTGTTTACTACAGGTAAGGTAACACAATCGCTTCAGAAACTTTACAGATTTTTCACTGACGGCGTTTCGCTCTTACAGCTACTTCTTCTTTCTCAGTTTCCCTGAATCGCAAGCTAAATTCAACCCACAAATTTTACTCTCAACTGATTAGTGGGTCTGTCCTGGTGGACAGAGGACTCGCCAGATCTCAGTCAAAAATCATTTTGCTCACTTTGACTCACAATCTGACTTGACGACCACGCCTAATCGACCTATTAAACCAGACAAATTACAACAAAAAACATGGGGCATATTTATACTCTGTTTGCACTGAATTAGCGTAATTGTTTTAAACTCTAATTCGGTGCAAAATTAACTCCATATTAACACTTTGGCGATAGACCCGTCTAGCACCAAAATTATGGAGTTAAAGTCATTTTTTGGAAGTGGAAACCTACCTTGCCTTAATGAGATGCAAGATAGCCGTTCCCATGCAAAAAATTACTCCATGGCCTTAACACCATATTTATACACCTGTGCAAAAATGGTGCATGGGAGGGAGGAGTGGTCAGAAAATGGTGCAAAGCTTGCTTTGCCCCATTTTTTAACACCTGGGTCAGGGCAGGCATTAGGGGACCTGTGGGCCTATTTCCATTGTGGAACACCATGGAATAAGCCCACAGGTGTCCTCCCCAGGCCCCAGAGACACCCCCACACCAGAGGGAGAGCAGAGGATGGGGGACCCCATCCCTGGTAAGTACAGGTAACTATGGCACTTTATTTTTTAAAGTGCCATAGGGGACCATGAAATGAGCCCTCCCACATGGCACTGGGTGCAATGGCCATGCCCAGGGGACCCTGGTCCCCTGTGCTGGCCATTGGGGTGGTGGGTATGACTCCTGTCTTTTCTCAGACAGGAGTCATGCGGTATGGGTGGTTTTGTGTCAGACAATGACTCTAGGCAGGTTAGGTTTTTTTTTTGTTTTTTTTTACACTAGCCCACACTTTCCACCGGCTTACACCAGTTCATAAATATGGTGCCCGGCTGGTGCACAGAAATGGTTCAAGCTGGTGCTAAACGTTTTGGTGCAAAACTGCATTAGTGCAGTTTTGCACCAAAAAGTATAAATCAGGGCCCAAGTGTTTCATACACTTTTCAATATACTCCACATTTTTAGACCACGCACGGCCCGTATACCAACAACCATGTGAAAAATGTTTGAGCACAAAGCACCACACACGTGAAGTTCGACGACTTCCCAACTCTCACACTTCGGAGTACGGACACTCCTTCTACAACTTCATTTGGAGTACGCAATCTCCCTAAACTCTCACAAACACCACAATTCACTTGTGATTTGCATAAGCTGTGCAAGCGCAAAACCTACTTAATTCACACTGTCTCTAGAATGCCAGGAACACCCTCAAACAACCATTGGCAATCTCCAAGATTCTTGGAAAGTCATTTTAAGTACTTAGGGGCACATTTTCTTTCCACTTTGTGTCATCGAATCTGAAAAATCCAAACTTACAAAGATCACCAAGATGCACTCCCTGGCCCACATAAACAAGAATGACTTTGTACCTAATAGAAGCACTAGACATTGCCTTCGCCGTTTACACTTTGCCCTGGCCTGTGCGGATGAACTTGCGACAATAGTTCCCTCCTCCTGGTAGACATAGAATGTGTCTTTGACACAGTTCACAGGCCTGTTTTGATGGCAGTCTTCTGTAAAATGCACTTTGGACCACAATTCATCAGTTAGGTCAAAACCCTCCTCACTAAGGCCCATATTTATACTTTTTGACGCAAAACTGCGCTAACGCAGTTTTGCGCCAAAAAAATTAGCGCCGGCTAACGCCATTCTGAAGCACCATGCGGGCGCCGTATTTATTGAATGGCGTTAGCCGGCGTTAGCCGACCGGTGCTGCCAGGTGTGCGTGAAAAAAACCGACGTACACCAGGCAGCGCCGGCGTAGGGAAAAATGGCGTTTGGGCGTCCCAAAATGGGGCAAGTCAGGCTGAGGCAAAAAAATCGTCTTAACCTGATTTGCGCCATTTTTTGGGGCGCCCAGACGCCATTAACATGACTCCTGTCTTAGCAAAGACAGGAGTCATGCCCCCTTGCCCAATGGTCATGCCCAGGTGACTTCTGTCCCCTGGGCATGGTCATTGGGCATAGTGGCATGTAGGGGGGCACAAATCAGGCCCCCTATGCCACAATTAAAAAAAAAAAAAATACTTACCACAACTTACCTTTTCTTCCCTGGGATGGGTCTCTCCATCCTTGGGTGTCCTCCTGGGGTGGGCAAGGGTGGCAGGGGGTGTCCCTGGGGGCAGGGGAGGGCACCTCTGGGCTCATTCTGAGCCCACAGGTCCCTTAACGCCTGCCCTGACCCAGGCGTTAAAAAGAGGCGCAAATGTGGGGTTTTTTGCCCCGCCCACTCCCGGGTGTGATTTTTGCCCTGGAGTATAAATACCACGCACATGTCTGGGAGTCGTTTTTTAAGACGGGAACGCCTACCTTGCATCTCATTAACGCAAGGAAGGTGTTCACGCCAAAAAATGACGCTAACTCCATGAACTTTGGCGCTAGACGCGTCTAACGTCAAAGTATAAATATGGAGTTAGTTTTGCGTCGAATTTGCGTCGAAAAAAACGACGCAAATTCGGCGCAAACGAAGTATAAATATGCCCCTAAAGCTTTATCAGAAATAAACTGTGTTTGTGGATTCTTTCATACACTTGGCATTAGACTGTAATGGTCTGATCAACCCCCACACCACAGTAAAATTAGCATTTTGAAGAAACATAGTCATGTAACCATATAGTCAACCCCTAGAGGGCATAATGACATAAAAACGAATGATAAAGAACATTGCAGTGTAAAAATATAATCAGCCCCTTGAGTGCATAATGTATTACACATGTTCAGGCCTAGCATGCCTTTTGAATATCATTTATCTGTGGAGTCAGTGGCACAAGGTTGCAGTGACGCAGGTTGTTACTAGATGTCCCTGTAGAGTCAACAGCAGAAGGTGCAGTACAACTGGTTGTGGCTAGATGTCCCTGTAGAGTGAACAGCCCAAGGTGCTGTACCACTGGCTGTGGCTAGATGTCCCTGTAGAGTCAACAGCAGAAGGTGCAGTACCACTGGTTGTCGCTAGATGTTCCCGTGGATCCAAAAGTTCTTAGGCCCTTATTGATACTTTTTTAGCGCCGCATTTGCGCTGCTTTTTGACTCAAAAACAGCTGGAGAAGTACCAGGTCCTCAGTGAAATGGCTAAAATATTTAGCTATGATGCACATTAAACCTTTATTGGAAATAAACTGTGTTTATGCTTACATTAAACCTTTATCAGAATTAAACTGGCCTTATGCATTAGCAGAAGGTGCATCACCACTGGTCGTGACTAGATATCCCTGTAGAGCCAACTGAGTTAGTTGTTTCTTGGAGCAATTATCAACCTTCAACCCACTGAGCACATAATACATTACGGGCCATATTTATACTTTTTGACGCAAAACTGCGCTAACGCAGTTTTGGGTCAAAAAAATTAGCGCCGGCTAACGCCATTTCGATGCGCCGTGCGGGCGTCAAATTTATACTTTGACGTACGGCGGCGCAACCAACAGGTGGGAGTCATTATTTCGTGACGCACACAGCGGCGTTACGTCGTAAAGGAAACCAACGTTAACACGACGCAAATCACTGTGGGTCGATTTACGACAGCGCAAACCGGAAAGCGTTGTTTTTCTTGACGCTATTGCGTCAAATTTTAGCGCGAAAACTGCCCATTCAGCAGAGGTGAGCCAAAATGGATCCCAGATGCCACTACAGACCCCAGGAGGATGACAGCAGACCAGGAACCAGCCAGGAGGATCCATACCGGAACCAGGACATTTTTAGAAAAAAAAGAAAGTGTCGCTTCAGTGCAGAGGAGCAGGAAATCCTGGTGAAAGAGGTGACGGAACACCAGCACCAATTGTTCATCACCTCTAAATTGCCACTCAGTAGGAGAGAGGCCATATGGAAACAAATTGTGGACAAGATCAACAGTGTGGCTGAAGAACGCCGCACAGTCACCGAGTGTAAGAAATGCTGGCATGACTGCAAACGTAGGACAAAAGAAAAAACGGCCAGGAACAGGAAGGCAGCAATGCAGACTGGAGGGGGGAGTCCAGCACAACAGGAGGCCCTGGACCACATGGAGGAGATGGTCGCAACCGTCATCCCAGAGGAGATCGTCACAGGGATTCAAGGACAGGACAGCGCAGACTACCACGACACAACGCACATGCAGGGTAAGTCGCATGGGGAATTAAAATGCTATAATGGGGACTGTAAGCAGGGGGGGATACCTACTACACAATGCATGTAAGTCAGCACATATATGAAGTGGCATGGGTAAAGGGGCACGGCAGGGGGGCATGGCCAGCACAGACTGAATCTGGGGCACGACAAAATACAGCACCAACAACAGTCCCATGGGGCCATCCTGTAAGTACAACAATAGAGCCAAGGGAAAGCAGCGACAGGTGGGAAGGCCACTACGTCAAACTCACATCCAGGCACTTGTCTTGCAAAATCTATCCTACATCAACTAGGTCCCTATCAGTAATGCAGTAGCCAAAACAACAACTGCAATGTAACTGCCACAACAGTTGATAATAACACCTCTCATCTCTGTGCAGCTATAGTACCAAATGGCAGGAACCTCCCCACGGAACATACATACCTAAATTAGGGGGTGAGGATGACATCTGCAACTATTCATAGAAATAAGACAAAGGCACCAGTACACTCAAATGCCGAATGTCCATACTTGACACATACATAAGCCAAAGTAAACAGCAATAGGAGCCACACAGCACTAAGGACACACACATGCTGCATACGTCAGGGTCTCTCACGTGCCTGGCTAACAAGGCTACATCACTAATGTCATACTGCTCAGACAACAACATTGAGGAGGGGACACAGGCAACTGGTCACTGAAACACACCTGCACAGTCTGACAACCAAATAGAACCTTCATACGATAAACAGGCCAATCCAATTAAACACACATGACCCAACATCATCTTCAAACATCAACAATGTTTACATCCATACCACATCCTAACATTGACATGCATAGGATATGCCACGTCACATGTACATTTCGGGCAATGTGAATAAAAAGTGTTTGGGGCAGGTCCTGAGAGGCAAGTGTGCTGCCAGGGCATTCACAACACCCACAGTCAGTCAAAGTGTAGTGTTGTAAGTGTAACGTATACTTTGCGCATTAGCTTCAGGCTTTAGGCCTTTTTGCACCTTGCCCTGAATGTACTTTTACTCATTTGCTCACATCTAAGAGCCTCAGAGCACTTTGCACTAAATGCTTTTTATTGGCCTTCCTATCAGTTAATTTAGCAAATAGCCAGTCCTACGGTGTTGTTAATTAGTCAAATCACACTGTTTTGCCTACTTCTGCACTGGAGTTTGCCAGAACATATTCACTCTGTGCCCCAGTCAAGGATACAGTCTGGTACATTGCCGATAGACGTGGTAGGGGTTAAGATTTGGCATTCCTGCGTAGGGACACTTTGTCATCACGATGACATATGACTTATAAAATCACTTCGTTGTCCCAAGACACGCAAGAGGGAGTTTCCAAACAGAGAACCACAACTAGACGCTGCCTGCCTTGCTGCAGATGCCGAACCAGATCACAGGCCATTGCTCTGATATGAGGGATGATGTCTCCCCAGTGATTCAGACAGGCAAGCTCCAAGCTTAACATGCTGTGCTATAATAGAACAAGCAGAGGGATAGTAGAAACAGTTAGGCTGCATGATAGCTTTGTACAAATGTTTTACTCTCCTGCTGACTATTTCAATTCTAACAGTTTGTATTGTTTGGGTTATTGTGGCTCACACCTAAAATATGTACAAGTCAGTTGTACAATGAAATCATCATATTAAACAAATACTGTCTTTGTCATTTGTGTATGAGATCATACTGGAAAAGAGAGAATTGTGTAGGATCTGAGTGACCACGACTTCCCTGAGAAGTTCCAAAGATGTCATGCGCTCGGATGTCTAAACATTCCTTTGCTGTGGGAGACCAGAGGCACTGCTAGTTAGCCAGAGCAAAAAGAAAGAATCAGGGTGACAGAGTTAATTACAAGTGTGTCAGACTTAGTCCCCCACACCATTAGCTATCCTGCTGCCTAGAAAGCCAGTAATCTCATGTAGGATAATGAGAGCCCACCCAACAAAATGTCCCTCCATAAGAATAGTTAAACACGGAGGGAGGAGTAGGACAAAAACATGCCTATTCCTAATTTTTTACAAAGCAACACCTAGAGGCGATCAGGCAGACAAGTCTGATAGCTCCATATCATACTTGTGACACACAGGTGGGCCATAGGCCTACAACAATGCCCATATGAAGGACAGCAGATACCAAGACAAAAACAGAGCACAAAGTTAAGGCATCCAAAGGCTTGTATCTTAGTGCAAAATTGTCACAACACAGACACACTAATTGTACCCTGTTTCATTGCAGAGGAACATGGATCTCCTGCCGATATGCCTGTCCCTGATGACATGGATGACGAGCCCATAAACATTCCACAGGAGACCATCCAAATGGTCCTTGAAAGCCTCCAAACCCCACCTTCAGTCACAAGGAGGAGCACAGAAGAAGCAGCCACCACAGAAGAACCACCCGCCACCCCAATTGTAAGACCTGCCAGCTCCAACACAGCTGAGGACTCTGACGACACTGGCACCAGCTTCGAAAGAACCGTCGTTGGGGTACAGCGGGAGCTGGCCAAGGAGGTGCGGGTGGGGATGCAAACTATGGCAGCCAGCCTTGAGGGGGTGCGTTCGTGCATGATGTCTTCTGCTGATCAGGCAGCTGCTATGCAAGCCCGAACATCTCTCTTGCAGGAACTTGTCAAAACACAGAAGGAAATCTGCACAGCTGTCATCCAGTTGACACAACAACTACAACTGCAATCCAGTCAACGTGTGCACGAATGCAACATAGAACCCCTCAGGGCCGACCTGGCTGCCTACCATCGTGATGTGGCTGCCATTCTCAAAAACCAGCAGGCCCTCCTTGCTGCAGTACTGCCCTTCATAACTCCACAGGGAGCAGCCCCCGGGATGTCTGGCTCCATGTCTTCTAACACTGAGGTGTGTGTTGCCCCTTCACAACCAACAACAACAAGGACAAACCAGGCAACACACACATCAGAAGAAGAAGACATGGAACAGAAAACATTCTCACGGAAGAGTACCCAGAAGCACTAGTCCCTGCACCATGGCCTACTTTGACCAAGGTCCTACGTTTTGTCAAATGCCAGTCTCACTACAACTACACTCAATGACTGTTCGGCAATCCACTGTATGACTTGTCCCCATTGCCAGTGAATGTCTCTCTCCTACTATTTGCCAATTCCTGTCTCTCTGCACTGTCTATGACATCACCCCAGCATGTCAGGAGCATCATCCACACCCCTTCTGTAGGATCACCATGTAAGAATGCACCAGAACGGACTCAGCAAACATGGTGAATGGACATTTTGCACTACAGCACCTATAAATAAATAGCACTTGCACACCTATTATGTCTCTGTGTTATTTCACACTGTGCAGTACCTAACTCCAAAGTGCCTGTGTGGCAACCATGTAGATTCTCAATACTACTGTCCTGATTTCATGTATTCTGAAACATCTGTGCAGTGGCCAGGATTGCATCATAGCCTTACCATACTTAGGAAAATAACTGATGAAGGGACTAACCCCACACAATCATGCTGTGTTGGACAGAATGATGCACCATCTATAGCTATTCTAGACAACTAATGGTGGCTGAGAAATGTAGGCACCATGCAATACTAAAATAAGAAATAATGCCGCAAAATGTAAGGAAACATTAACAAATTACACTGCATCAATCACCCTTACGGCGCATACTTCCATGAAGGAAAGTCATGCAGAATCAGTACACACATGATGTAGGTCAGCAATGAAAGCAACAAGACAAGAGTGTGAACAACTCCTCATCTACAAAGATCTCCCTGAACTTCACACTGCTGTCCGACCTATCAATTTACCCACAATAACAAGTCTGGAAGCACTCTTTGTGAAGTAGGATACATACCAACACAAAACCTTGGTGATCAATGCACACTACCAATGGTGGGTCTCCCAAATGGTGGATACTTACCAAGTTAGCACACGGGTAGCTGGCATGTTAAACCTGAATTTCCTGGGGATGGCGAGCATAGGACACAAATATCATACTAAAACATTCAGCTACACTGATGTCAAGGCCATGATAAAGTAGCACCTAACGCATCATGTAAATAACTATATATTTATTTCTATTGAGTAACACAAGAGGCAACTAAGGGAAAGGTAAACCTACACTAATCTAACCTGACTACTACTATCCCACAACTGTCCCTAACTAACCTAAGCTAAACTTACTCTACACATGTAACGAAACGATCTAAACATCAACCCCCCACCCACCATTATGAGACAGGACACATGCAGGACAACACTTACTAACCTACACACATACTGTGCTATCCTAAACAAACATATATTTTTTTGTAATTTTTTGATTTTTTTTTTTTTAAACAGGAATCCCAACATTGCCCCCCACCCACCCACCCACACAAAAAATACAGATAGAAAGAATAAGGACCCCCCACCCTCTTCCCTAACACTAACTAAGCTAATTACCTATACTTACCTAATACTAATCCCCAAAACCCAACTAACAGTAGAAAATAGGAAAGAGGAGAGAGGGGAGGGGTAAAAGTTCTAAAGGGCAAAAGTCCTACATGTTCGCCCTCCGTAGTGTCCGCCTGATGGAGCGGACCCTTTTTTTAATATAGCCCATATCCTGGCTCAGGTTGTCCACCTTCTTGACAAGCTTGTCCATTTTTCTACTTAATGCCAGGAAGGCAGCTGGGTCCACAGGAGGGGCTGAGGTTGTTTGTGTGCCGGCGGAGGTTGAGGTTGTGGCAGGAGTTGGTTGCCCACTAGACTGTCCTGGTATCACAACACGGCTGGGTCCAGGTCTGGAGGAAGAGCCAGGGACTATTGTTCTCGACGTTGCTGGGGCCACTTGGGGAGACCTGGTGGATTGGGTGTTGGTGGCTGTTGGTGGCAATGTAGGGGGAGCCTGTGGTGTGGCCCACCACGCCCCGGAGGCCCGATCCAAATGATATTTGCGGGCCATCCTCCGGTACCCACACTGCACCTGCAGGATGTGCCTGTATCTCATGGCACGCCTCTCAAAATGGTTGCGATCTGCTGCACTCATGTTTACAGCTGTGAAGAGAAAAGGCAAATATTTACCTTTGGAATTGCATTGGGTGGAATAGCACAATGGGTTATTTGTACATTACTAGAAATGTATTGGTTGCAGCAATTGTCACAACATAGTTCACTGAAAGGCTCAGAGGAAGTACATGTGAAGCATGCATACATAAGGCCATATCACACCTAGCATATCCATGTCTCTACGTGATGGATGACATCACCCTAAACTACTCATCCAAATTATACCTAAGGCATCTGACGTTATGGCTGCACCTCTTCCGCATACTGACTTCACTAGATATGTCACTCTATGTGATAACTATCACAATCCTCACTCAATGCCATTTGTAATTAGTTGTGTGCTAATATTGAACCCATGGGCCATAACCGAATGTGTACACTAGGGGCCAGATGTAGGAAGATGGAAAATTGCGACTAGCAATTTGCAATGCAGAACGGTATCTCCGACACCGTCTGCGAGTCGCTATGGGGTCGCTAAGACCCACCTCATTAACATCAATGAGGTGGGTTCCAAGTTGCGCCCCCTTAGCGACTATGGGCACTCACGGGGATGGAGGCCTGCTGGGAACAGCAGACCTCCATGGCCGTGACTGCTTTTAAATAAAGCAGGTTATTTTTTCCCAAGTGTAGGCCGTTTACCTGAAAGGAAAACGAGCTGCACTTAGAAAAAAATACAAAATCTTCAATCTTGGATTATTTCAGGGCAGTTAGTGGTTCCTTGGACCACTGGCTGTTTTGTACATGATTATTTAGGTCCACTCACAAAGGGGAAGGGTTACTATGGGGACCCCTTCCAGTTAGCAAGTGGGTTACCATCCACTTCAAGTGGATGATAACTGCGACTCCCTTTGCGACCACGTACTCGGTTGCAAATGGAATTGCATACCACTGCGAGTCGCAAATAGGAGGGGAAAACACCTTCCTATTTGCGATTTGGAAAAGCATTTTGCAAGTATGTTCAGAATCACAAAATACATTTCTGAATAGCAAACAGACGTTTGCAAATCACAAAGAGCAATTTATGACATTTGCAACTTGTAAACAGTTTGCTACATCTGGCCCTAGGTTCTAAATCAAGTCGCAAAAGGTCGCAAGTACGTGTAACATACTGGTTGCTACAGTCCTAGGTACCCTGTTTCACATTAACATGGCAGTCTTTGAGGGTGGTGTGGGATAACAACCAACAATCCCATGTTCAATGCACACCCAGGAGTGTATAGAAAGTTCAACAAGTATGTGCCTTTACACACAACACCTATGAAGGGCTAGCAACACGTTGGAGTCAGCCAAACATTGTCACATCCAAGGTCCACACATGTCAAAATGCCATGACTTAGGCCAACATCACATACTATCAGTGAGGCATGTTTTACAACACACACAGAGGAGTAAGAACACCCATTATCATGAGTCGACAGAACACCTAGGCCATTGCACTCAAGTCACACACACTTCTAGTTCACCTTGTGGCAGTACATGCCCACGGAAGATCCAACTTACAGTGTACACAGTCCATCCTCAACTAGGAAGATGCACTTTTCATCAAAGCCATTTGCCAAAGCTATATGGGAGAATGTCAGTCTGATATGCAGACTCAGTTCATGCCAAGTCCCCGACCAAGTCTTACATTGACCAGTATATTCCAAATGACTCATCCCATTCCCCATTGCGGCCCAACTGGAATGACCTACAGCCCCTAAATCTGAAAGATGGCTAGGTATTGGTTTACAGAAACAGAAGTGCTATTTGATATCCCACTAAAGCAACAATGCCAATGAACGGCCAGCGCATAAAATCATGAATTCTGTTGAACACACAGTAGTCCATCATGCATCACTAGCAAACAATAAAAATAGCACTCAGGCCACACTCACTGTCGGTATCGGGGTCCTCAAAATGTGCCACCTCTCCCACGGTGTACGGTGCTGGTCCACCTGTAAAGCATGAAAGGAAGAATATACTCAGACTGGGTGCACTGACAAATAATTGCAGTTACAATGACACTGTGTGAATATGACATGGTAATGATACACTTTCCCACATGCTCATACTGCATGGATGAATTTGTATTCAACATTAACATTGGATGAGTCTCCTGCTACAGTTACACACCCTACTACACACATGCAGTGGCCAGGACAGTCAGGTGTTGTCAAAGATACCCCTCCATTAGTATGCCCCAACAATAATGTCTTCCATACATCTCAGCATGTGCATCCCAGAGAGACATCCAAAAGCTGGTTACTTGAGGACTGCATGACCCCTCACAATCAAACAGGCTAGGTGGACATGTTCAACACACAGCAACCAGACACACATGTGACATATGTGTGGCCAACATATCTAACTTCATGTGACGTGAAGGCAACACACATTTATAGCATCATCATGGGTTACACATTTCCTGTCTAGCTATGGCGTCAACATATGTAGGTGTGTTGTTTCTACATGACTTACTCACTGGCCAATATGACCTGTAGAGTACAAATAGAGGCATTAACGTGTCGCTTGTCTGACACAAATGTAACACTACATTACATACAGCTACTGGCATCTGGTATGTGTTGAAAACATGAGCCATCTGACTGCTAGCATTGGTCTTCCTACACATTGTGCAACAAATACACATTAGGGCACATATTTATACTTTTGTAGCGCAGCATTTGCATCATTTTTTGACGCAGAGACGGGGCAAACTAGCAAAATACAAATATATTTTGTAAGATGGCGCCGTTTTTGCGTGAAAATGTGGCGCAAAATCGGGGATAGAAATGTATAAACATGGGCCTAGGTTTCCCTAGCATTACACACAGTCAGCTACTTATCTAGCAGATTGGGTAACTATCATCACATGTCCCCACACAGATTTCTATTATTCCCATGTAATTGATTTGTACTCACCAACATGGCCACCAATCCTGATTCCCAGGTGGTCCAGCAGGTCCTGTTCCCTGGATATCAGATCTGCCCAGCGGTGCTTTAATTGATGGTCATTCCGCATGCTCCCATACACCCGGACCAGGTGATGGCGCACCTTCCCCCACCGGACTTTCCGTGCCTCCGTGTGATACCCCTGTATCACACGGCCCCCAGCCTCCAGCATCAGTGGGAGGAAATGGCAAACTAGCCAAATGAATCCCCCCAATTCATCCTCACCCATCCTGGAAAGGCGAGGCCTACCTGATATATTTACAGAAAAAATTAGACAAATGAAATAATAAAGTAAAAGTGGGAAATGGGGAAAGGTAGAGTTGTGAAGGAAAAAGAAAAATGAGAAAAATAGCCCAACTAACCCCAAAATTATGCTACCCAGAACAGACTCCCACAGACAATACAAACAAAAACAGGATTAGACAAAACTAGACTAAACAGACTGAGACAATATTATGCAACAAGACTAGGATCACAAAAAGACAAAATACAAGGTACACAGGACACAAAAGCAGTTAAACACAGGACAACACCTTTCACACAACCACACAGTCTAGATAAATCTGAGACTGCAAAGTGAAAGTGAAAGTTAACCCCCAGTACAGATTTAGTAAACAGGATATCCTATTACATCACTTCCTGCATAAAATAGCCGCCGTTTTTATTTTCACGTTATGCGTCATGTTTTCACGCATACACAATGTGCGTCATTTTTTTTGACGCATAACATTGCACATAATGCAGAGTCAAAAATTATGATATGAAAATTAATAACAATAAGGTACATGAGATGTCCAACATATTGTCCATGTTGCGTCAAATTTACCACGCATACATCATGGGCGTCATATTTTTTCCACATACAGGAGTGCACATAATGCAGAGTCAAAAAATATGATATGAAAATTAATAACTTAATAAGGTACATGAGATGTCCAACATATTGTCCATGTTGCGTCAAATTTACCACGCATACATCATGGGCGTCATATTTTTTCCACGTACAGGAGTGCACATAATGCAGAGTCAAAAAATATGATATGAAAATTAATAACTTAATAAGGTACATGAGATGTCCAACATATTGTCCATGTTGCGTCAAATTTACCACGCATACATCATGGGCGTCATATTTTTTCCACGTACAGGAGTGCACATAATGCAGAGTCAAAAAATATGATATGAAAATTAATAACTTAATAAGGTACATGAGATGTCCAACATATTGTCCATGTTGCGTCAAATTTACCACGCATACATCATGGGCGTCATATTTTTTCCACGTACAGGAGTGCACATAATGCAGTCAAAAAATATGATATGAAAATTAATAACTTAATAAGGTACATGAGATGTCCAACATATTGTCAATGTTGCGTCAAATTTACCACGCATACATCATGGGCGTCATATTTTTTCCACGTACAGGAGTGCACATTATGCAGAGTCAAAAAATATGATATGAAAATTATATTTTCATGGCTAAATATGAGAAACATTTATGAAAATGTATATTTGACTGCATTCTGTGCACTCCTGTACGTGAAAAAATTATGACGCCCATGCTGTATGCGTAGAAATTTGAGCAATTTTTAAATTATGTCTTCATTTTTTAAACTTGGGGAAGGTGATTTGTCATGGCCAAACGGTGCTATGTGATACACATTTGTGGTTAGCTATGACACATGTCCGTTGTTGTATATATAGAAGGCATTCACACTGTAATATTTATGATACGTTAAATAATGTATTAACCATATTTGTCCACATATTTTGGGTAATTGCTGATGGCTATTTTGGAATGGATGGGATACCATGATGTATTCCTTCTCCAAAATGTGTCCACAATTATGATGGTGATGCTTCTATCTATAGTCCGAACAGGGAGTGCAATAGTCACTTACAGTTTTTATGGGGCTAACCATGTCCCATTATGAATTTGTGTTTCTGATTTTTGTTTTACTTTTGACATGTAGCCCACACATATGCCTTATGCATGTGTTTAGTTCACAAGCACAAGATTCTTGTATATTTGTGGGGCGGTAGAGGTGGACTTAGGCCCCCAGCACCCTAGGATTTGCCCATCCAGATTAGCTAATGTATCCATGGCTTTTATTTATTTTGTTATGCAAAACCTGCAGCAGCAGGCTAATGTAAGGCCATATGGTATGAATCACTGTTAACCATTCATTCATCTCATTAGCCCATTTGACATTTGCACTATTGATGATTTGGAGCAATCTGGCATACCATTTTCCAATGACTATGTTTGCAAAATCTCAGCGTTCCTCATGTGCTGATGAAAAATATTTAGTTGATGTCTGTGGCCCTTTCGGCATTACCTGGTTTAGTGGCATGTTACATTCTTCCTGCTAGGTTCAAACTGGGACACTACTGTGATGGGCTGCTTTCAAATATTTGGTTGATTGGATGACATATGTGTACATGTGTGTGGGAATGTGGATCCACTATCACCTGTCTGGGTGTATGTTGTCACTGTAACTTCAAGGTCTCCTCATGAGTTAGTGGCAGCTAATGTTGTTCCAATTGGGTATTGCTCATATCACACACTTGAGGGAAGCTATTGATGACATGGTCACGTACACATGGATGGTCCCACCATGTCTCTGAACACGTGTGATGAGACTTTCAAATGATCTACATTTTTGGCCTGGGTGAGAGACTGTCTCAGGTGTCTGGATCAGGCATGTGTAATTGCCACATTTGTATTCCTGTTGGCCTCTGTGTATGGTAATGTATCAAGTCACATCCTACCCTCTGTGCATACATTTGTGATGTTTATTTTTGGTGTGATGATTGTTATAGCATTCTTGCTCAATGAGACGACATTCTTCTTCAGCAATTTCAAACTAAAGGTGGTCAGAAATGCATAGGCCAAAGCATGATGTGGTGTTTGTTATCTGTGTTTATTTACAATTGTGCAATACGAGTTGTTATAAGAAATTATGAAAAAAAATTATTGACAAGCTGTTGGCACCTACGCACTCCTGCTGTCGTGTTAGGTTGTGCCCCCTCCTGTTGCAGGGCAGCATCCTCCTCTTCGTCATCCTCAGGCATGTCTGGGTCCGGTTCAAGGAGGGGAATGTTCCTTTTTACACAAATATTGTGCAATATGGCACAACTGAGTATGATCTTACAGACCATCTCTGGGGAATAGAGTAGGCTACCGCCAGTTATGTCAAGGCAGCGGAACCTTGACTTTAGGATCCCAAAGGTCCGCTCCACAATGCTGCGTGTCCTCTTGTGGGCGTCATTGTATGCCCGCTCTGCAGCAGTATTTGGGTTCCCAAATGGTGTCATTATCCAAGGCTGGATGCCATACCCCTGATCAGCTGAAAGAAAAACACAGAATGGGATCAATTAGATGTCGGAGGCACTGTTGTACAGATCTTTGATGGCAGTAGTTGTCTTGTGTTGTCTGTGACTCTTTTGTGTACTAATGTGACAACCTATAGTTGTTGGTGAAAACCTTTGCATTGAGTTTTTTGCCTTGGCTGAGCAAGTGTTTGTTGGCTAACCGTTTGTCAGCAGTATGTATTTGTTTTTTCAGTACAGTGTGCCCTCCCTAGCATTGTGACTTGTCATACAGGTGTCCGTGTGTCTTCACTGGGGGTGAGATGAGAGTTCCATGCAGAGATGAAACATGAAAGTGTAGTTAACACGTTCATGTGAAAGTACCCAAGCCATCCCATACCTTAAAACTTATGCAATGTATTAGTGTACAGGTTATTGTGAGACTTCCAATTTGCAAGGTGACATTTAGGCAACCACACTCATTAATGTCTTCACATTAAGCTGTAGAGTAAAATCAAATGTGTGACAGGTTCAATGGTGACTTCTGAAACATGGCTAGTGATGTGAGTACCTCAGTGTGTTCCTGGCTAGGTGTTGCTATTGTGGTGTATGTGTTGTTTGTCCTAGAGGGTTGCTGTGCAGTGTGTATATAAGTAGGATTGTTGTACTTACCAACAAGTAGTCCATTGCCATACAGTCCATCCTGGAAGTGTTGGTTGATGGTAGAGTGACGGAAGATGAATGCGTCATGTACACTCCCAGGATATTTAGCCACAATGTTGCTGATCAATCCTTGGTGATCGACTATGGCCTGCACGTTGATTGAATGTGTGTGCTTCCTGTTGCGGTAGAGGTGTTCACTCGCAGCAGGTGGCACAAGGCGTATGTGTGTGCAGTCGATTGCACCAAGGACGTGCGGGAAGCCACTGATGGCGTAGAACCCCTGTTTAGTTTCCTGCTGCTTCTGCAGTGTGTTAGGGAAGAAGATGTGGCGGGTGTCAGGCGAATGATGGCATCCAGTACTTTTGGCAGGAATGCAGAGAATGATGGTTGGGATATTCCACCAACTAGGGCACCAGTTGTCTGAAACGAGCCACTTGCCAGCAGGTGAAGTACGGCAAGCAGCTTTGTTTCTGTTGGGATAGTGCGGGGTGTCACTAAAGTGGGGGCCAACTGCTGTTCAATATTTCTCAGCAGCTGCTGGATGGCCTGCCAGTTCAACTGGTACCTCTGGATGATGTCCCATTCCCTGAGGCCATGCAGGGTTGTTCTGGGGCGGAATATCCTCTCCTGCCTTCTGCGCTGCCTTTGGGGTCCCTGCTGTTGTTGTTGTAGCTGCTGTTGTTGCTGCAGGGCTCTGCGTCTACGTGCACGCTGAATGAAAATCACCTCCATGTCTCTCTGTTGCTGCTCTGCTGCTCTGTTGTTTGTTCTGTGTGTTCTGATTAAATACAGGTGTGTTTGCCCCATTTTAACGCCTGCCCTGACCCAGGCGTTAAATGTTGACGCTATTCGTGCTTTGTGTAATTTTTTTGCGCCGCCTCCCGGCCGGGAGTCATTTTTGCCCGGAAACATAAATACGACGCATGGCTGTGTGCGTCGTTTTTTGGACGGGAACGCCTACCCTGCATGTCATTAACGCAGGGCGGGTTGCCGCATCCAGAAACTGACGCACAGAGCGGAATTTGCCCTTGCGCCGGCTCGGGCGTCAGTGTTTAAATATGGGGCAACGTTTGCGCTGATTGTGCGTCAAACGTTTTGACGCACATTCGGCGCAAACGGAGTATAAATATGCCCCTTAATTCCTTCTCAACTTCACATTCAACAGTTAAGGGTATGTTCCTTACTTTGAAAGTCTTGGGTAAAGCATTATCTTTGAGAACAATTTTGTGTACAAAATCAGTTAACTTGCCAATGCTATCATTAAAGACTTTAGGGATTTTTTTTTAAGGGACCTAGATCCAGATTCACACACATTGACTACCATCACTGGTTCAGGACTATTGGGATTCAATATGATATCTAAATTGCCTTGATCTTGCCAACCTAAAATTGCAGGACCTCTCTTCGCAACATACAATTTGCATAAACTAGATCTATCTTTGAATTCAAACAAACAAGTGGTAAATCCCACTTAATCAATTTTCTCACCCGAAAATCCTTCAGGAGCGATATCGGGAAGGACCAGAATATCCCCCAATTCCATTTTAAATTTATCAAACCACAACTGTACATTAATAATAGTGTAAGGTGAGCCTGAATCTACATACATTTGGACTTCAATTCCACCAATAGTCATCATACAAAAAGGTTTCTTCCTGACTTTCACAGAATCAACATGTAGGACTGAGTTGTCATTACTTCTGATGTTTAGAACAAACTTATTGTCATCATTTCTTTCCCATGGTAAAGTATCATCACACTCTTTCTCTACAAATTTGACTTCATTAAAGAGTTTCTTCCTACACACCTTAGAAAAATTTCCAACCACCCCGCATGAAGAACATTTCTGTTTTAATGCAGGACACGATTTGTTATTTGCTAAATGTGAGCTGCTGCCACAGCGGAAACATTTAGGGTGTTCACTAGAAGTGCCCTTAACTACTTCTGGTTTCTTGCTTGTATTCTGCCCTCAAATTTGGAAATGAACTTTATTTACACTCTCATCCAACTTAGATTCTTTAAGTATGAACTTAGCAATCCTAGAAGACATTTCAGCTTTCCTGACAATGTCAAGAATTTGTTGTAAGCTAGAATCCCCATTAACCCATAACCTTTCTTGAACAGAAGAATCATTAACGTGCATAACAATTTGATCTCTGATTAATTCTTCTTGTAACTGTCCAAAATTGCAATCTAACGATAATGTTCTAAGAGCAGCAAGATAATCATCAATAGACTCATCAATTTCTTGTTTCCTGTGGAAATATTTGTATCTTAGAATACCAATACACACTTTAGGGGAAAAATAACGGTCAAAAACAATGATAGCACTATCAAATGCATTTTGATCCCCTTCTCCGCCCTTAGCTTTAGTTGCTTGGTTGTATGCCTTTAAACCTTATGGGCCAACACAATGCAAGAAAATCCTTTTCTTTTGTTGGGGAGGCATGTCACCTTGGATATCAATAGTATCAATGTCATTGAGAAAAAATGCTTTCCATTCTGGCCACTTTATGCAAGGAGTGCCACCTGCAGGCTAGAACGATTGTGGAGGAGGAAGAGAAATACTCTGGGCACACATATTGCTAATGCGTGCTTCGTAGGCTGATCAGATAAATTAAGTGAAGTTGCAATGACTACAATGGCACAGCGCATGCACGCAGCAGTGTCAAGGTGTTCCTCCGTAGTTAATCGTCCTGCTGTCACTGGTTGAACTGCATTAACGTGAAAGCAGTAAATGGACATAATAATTGTGGTGTAAAACGCCAGATGGTAGAGAAAAAAATAAATAAAAAATCCCACGAGATTGTAATAGCAAGAAGGAAGAGCTCAATGAAACGCACAGGACGTCCAACGACGACATTCAGTTGTCAGGCGTCCACTGTTGCGTCCACCGTTGCTAAGTGATCTGCAGCTAGGGCACACGTCACTAGGTATCCAAACAACGGGGAGGACGCAATGAAAACTTCCAACAGCGGCACGCTCGCGCTATAAAGCGCGAGCCAGAAGTCTCTAAAAAAAACAAGTAAAAGAGAAAATGCTGCTAAACTTACGGCACAGTAAACAGTAAACTTGAAGTGAAGGGGCCGTCAACAGGAACAACGATGGAGGAGCAATGGAAGAATCCAGGAGGAAGAAAAAAAAACAGAAGAAACTGTAAAAAAAACACTGGAGGAGAACGAAGAGAGAACCTGGAATGCGGGTTCGAGGAATGGTGCAGCTCGTCGCCACTTGTCAAGTAATACACGAGCGGAAGAGGTAAGTATGAGGTTTATTGCCCACTCCAGAGAAGCGTCCCACTCCTGGATCAGCAGGGAACAAACTGCCGGACCGAGAGTGGAACGTTACAGACATACACATCATAACAATGCACGCGTTGCCATGAACACAAAGCGGCAACCGCGCGCGCACGACATAACACCCGACCAGGCCATTTACAAGCACATGTCCTCAAAGACTCAATTGCCGTACAAACACAACCCAAACTGTTTCCATTCACTCAAATATGTGAATATGTTTCTGTAAATGTCCTTCCAAGAGCCTCTCCTGACAATAGGTTTGCCAACCTTAGTTCTGGAACTACCACCGCTAACAATGAAAGAAATCTAGGACTTTAAAATACAATCCTTCCATCTTACCTTATCAACTGATAGGACTACACAGATACTTCAAAAAGCAGTAATTATGAATCCGTTTCTTATTCCATGGCGTTGACACGCATGAGTGCTCTACATTACAGTGTAGATATGTCAATCCCTGAAAAGTTTCAGTAGTTACTGTCAGTTCAGGCTCAGTAAAGAACTTTTAACTAGACTTCATTTGAACCCTCACGTATGTTATTCCCTCAATTGCTCAGTAAAGAACTTTTAACTAGACTTCATTTGAACCCTCACGTACGGTATTCCCTCAATTGCTCAGTAAAGAACTTTTAACTAGACTTCTTTTGAACCCTCACGTATGGTATTGCCTCAGTCGCATGCTGAATCCCACAATTTCAATTTCACTTCTAAGTCGTAATGGTCAAAATATAGGTAACATAAAAATATTTCATTGGTATGTTAGTTCTTCAGCATCCTCTGCAGACGTCAATGGGTTAATAATGGTTCGGAATCGAAAGATAAACATTGTGACAGGCCTATAGGAGGCAGACTGTACCAGCCATTATTCATGTGTCCATTGAGCTGTGTCCACCTCTGTATACCCCAGATTATTTGTCTCCGAAAACTGGAACTTTTCTTGGATTCGGCCCTCTATATATGTCTTCATGTGCACCACAACGGAGGTCCATATTTATACTTTTTGACGCAAAACTGCAGCAGCGCAGTTTTGCGTCAAAAATATTACCGTTGGCTAACGCCATTTCGATGCACCATGCGGGCGTAAAATTTATACTTTGACGCCCTGCGGCGCAAACCACAGGTTGGTGTAAGCCATTTTTTTTTTACGCATAGCGCAGCGTAAAGTCGTAAAGCAAAACAACGTTAACGTGGTGGAAATGACCCAGGAGGGAAGGGCACAACGTCAAACTGACATCCCGTCACACGTCTGCCACTATACCCCCTACATTAACTAGGGCCCAATTAACAACCTCTAGTCATACCGACAACTGTAATGTAACAGTAACAACAGCTGCCACTACCACCTCCTCTCTGTGTGCAGCTCAAGTAGCCAATGGCAGTAACGTCCCCATGGATCATACACACCTAAATTAGTGGGTTGAGGATGACAACTTTAACAATCCCCTGAAACAAGACAAAGGTTCCAGTCCTGTCAAATGTGAATGCCCATAGTTGCCGCAAACATCAGCCAATGCCATCAACATAAGGAGCTACAGAGCACTAAGGTCACACCCATGCTGCATATGCCAGGGTTCATCCTGTGCATGGGTCACAATGCAACATCCCAAATGTCATACTGCTCAGACAACAGCATTGAGGGGTAGGACACATGTAACTGGTCACAGCAATACACCTGCACAGTCAGAGGAGGAAATAGGACACTGCTACAACTATCAGGGCAATCCAATCTCCACACATTCCCCAACATCAGCTGTACACATTACCAGTGCTAACATCAATATCATGCCATTACAATGCAATGCATAGGATACGCTACATTTCAACTACATTTAAGTGGATGTGAAAGATCAGAGACTGGGGCTGGTCCAGATTGTTAAGTGTGATGCTGGTGCCATCAGAGCAGCCACAGCCAATGAAAGGCCTCACCATGAGAATGGATGTAGATGGAGGGTTGAGTAGGACAAGAAGGTGACAAATCACTATTTGGCCTAAAACAACACTAGAGGAGATGATGCCGACACCTCTAATAACGTACCACAATACATGTAACATGCAGGTGGGGCATAGGCCTGGGAGAATGCCCATCTGAAAGACTTGAGCGATGAACAGGAAACAATATCACAGTGTGAAATCATCACAAGGCAGGGATGTCACATCACCAATGCCACAACACAGACACACTAATTGTACCCTATTTCACTGCAGATGACGATGGATCTCCTGCGGATATGCCTGTCCAGGACTACCCTGATGACATGGATGACGAGCTGACAAACATCAGCCACCAGACCCTCCAAGATATCCTTGGAACCCTCCAGACCCCACCTTCTGTTACAAGGAGGAGCTCAGAACAAGCAGCCATCACAGAGGACCCACCTACCACCCCAATTGTAAGACCTGCCAGCTCCCATTCAGCTGAGGACTCAGATGACACAGGCACCAGCTTTGAGAGAACTGTAGTCGGAGTACAGCGGGAGCTGGGAAAGGATGTGCGGGTGGGGATGCAAACTAAGCCAGCCAGCCTAGAGGGGGTGCGTTCGTGCATGATATCAACTGAAGAACAGGCAGCAGCTATGCAAGGGTGAACAACTATCTTGCAGGAACTTGAAAAAAGGCTGAAGGAAATCAGCACAGCTGTAATACAGTTGACCCAACACCTACAACAGCAATCCTGTCAACGTGTGCACGAATGCAACATTGAACCCCCCAGGGCCGACCTGGCTGCCTACCACAGTGATGTGGCTGCTATTCTCAAGAACCAGCAGATCCTCCTTGCAGCAGTACTGCCCTTAAGATCTTCACAGGTAGCAGCGACCGGGATGTCTGACTCCACGTCTTCTAACATTGAGGTGTGTGTTGCCCCTTCACAACCACCACCACCAAGGACAGAGGATACAAAACACACATCAGAAGAAGAAGACATGGAACAGATCACCTTCACATGTAAAAGTACCCGGAAGCACTAGTCCCAGCCATATGGCCAACTATTACCAAGGTCCTGCGCTTTATAACATGCCAGTCTTACAACAACTGTACTCAATGACTGTTCTTCACACCACTGTATATCTTGTCAGCCTGCCCAGTGCTTGTCTCTCACTTACTCATTGACAAATCCTGTCCCTCTGCACTGTCTGACACATCACCCCAGCATGTCAAATGCATTTTCCTTTACCACTTGTGTAGGATCACAATGGAAGATATCACTATAATGGACTCACAATAATGGACAATGTACATATAGCACTACAGCACTTTTCAATAAATAGCACTTACACAACCACTTTGTCTCTGTGCAATGTGACACAACAACCGTGCAGAAGATCACTGAAATGTGCCTCCTGTCAAATTACATAGCTTGTCAATACAACTGAAATTATGCAATCTGCTAACTATGCACAGTGGCCTGGATTGCACCATACTCTGCCCTTCCTGAGGGTTTTATCTGATGAAAAGAGAAACCATACACCATAATGCGCTATTGGACAGAATAATGCTTTCTCAAGAGATATCTAAGCCATTAAATAGTGGCAGCAAAATGTTGCCACCATGCAATACTAACACATATAACATTGCCCACAAATCTAAGCAAACAGTCAACAAACTGCATGAATGAAGGTGTCTGAGTTTACATCTAAATAAGTAATCATGCTGAACAGTGTCACAAATGATCTATGTGAGTCATGAAGACGATACTACAAGAGTGCTAACTACCACTCAGCTTATAAGGGTTTCCTTGAACATCACACTGCAGTCAGACATAACACAGTGCCCCCAATCATAAATCTGGAAGCACTGTGTGTGACATTGAAAACATACTTAATGAAAAAAACACGTTGGGATCCATAGTAACAGTGCTTAGTGGTTGCAATGAATGGTCTAATCTTTGCAAGATAGCTCTGGGGTAGCTGCCAATCTTACAGCTCAGTTGGGATTTGTTCGTAGCATAGGACACAAATGTAATACAACAGAAGTCATATACACTTATGCCAAGGCCCTGATCTACAAGCATTTCACACTTACTGTAAAGGGTTCACTACATATTTATTAAACGGTAATAACAGAAGAGAAATCTCGGGGAAAAGCCTTACCTACCCTAATCTACCCTAACTACTCATTACCCACAACTGTCCCTAACTAACCTCATCTAAACTTACGTATCACATGTAACAAAACGTTCTAAACATCAAACCCCCACACCCCTTATGAGACGGGACACATGGAGGACAACAGATACTAACCTAAACACATACTATCCTATACTAAACAAATATATATTATTTTGTAAAAAAAAAATATAATTTTTTTTTCTAAACACACAAGAACCCCAACATAGCCCATCACACACTCACCCACACACTCAAAAAGAAAAAAATTAAATAATCAAGGACCCCCCACCCCCACCCACTAACACTAACTAAACTAACAGCCTGTACTAACCTAACACTAAGCCCCCTAAACCCACAAAGTATAAGAATAAGGAAAGAGGAGGGAGGGGAGGGAATCATGTCCATCAAAAATGTCTAGAGGTTGGCTCTCCGGAGTGTCCGCTTAATGGACCGCACACGCCTGTTGAAATGGCGAACATCCCGCCGCAGGTGACTCATTTTCCTGAGGACACGGTCCATTTTGCGCTGCATGTCCACAAAAGCAGCAGGGTCAGTTGTTGCAGCTGGGTGGTCTGTATGCCAGCTGAGGACGTGTGTGGCCATGTATGGTCAATGCCTGTGGGCTGCCCTGAACGTGGTCCACTGCTGGGGCCTGGAGCACTTGCAGATGTTGGCACAATGGTCCCAGCTGTGGGTGATGCCACCTGGGTGGTAGTGGTGGTGGTGCCGTTGGTGGCTGTGGTGGGCAAAGAAGGGCCACCCTGTGGGAAAGCTCTCCAGGCTCCGGAGGCCCGTTCGGTCCTGTATCTTCGGGCCATCCTTCTGTACCCCGACTCTACCTGCAGGATATGCTGGTACCGCATTGCCCGCCTCTGGAATTCACGCACCTGGATGGGTGCCATATTAGCAGCTGTGAAGAGAAATGAAAAAAATTACATTAGGAACTGCATTGTGTGAAATGGCACAAGAAGTAAATCAAACAGTACATCTACTGTACTTGTAACAGCTCCTATCATCATACAGATCATTGAATGTCCCCGAGGAAGTACATGGCAGGCCAGCCTATAAAGGTCGTATCACACATAGCACATCCAAACCCTACAAGATGGGATAACAACTGGCATGATTTTGGCATCAGAGTTCTGCTAGTTGTCAGCTAACAATCATGCTGCACATCCTCCCCCAATGTCAGGGCTACAAATGTCAGTGTACGGGATGGAAATCTAGGGCCACATGATCTGCAAGTTGTAAATGGACTTGCTAGTATGGTACTCATGTGCTAAACCTGAGTGTGTATACTAGGTTCAGACCAAAGATTCACTGATTTACATGTCTGTGTAACATACTTGTATCATGAGTCCTAGGTACACTATTCACAAACCCATGCCTGTGTTTGAGGGTGGGGGGGTGGAGAAACAACTAACAATTTCAAACAACATGGACACCCAGGAAGCTTATGAAAGCTGGACATGTGTTTGGCTCAACACACACACCACAGGTAAGGTCTAGCTACAGATAGGAGACAGCAAACCCTTGACCAATCCCAGCGCCACACATGTCTTGCAATGCAGACCTTTGTCCACATCATATACTTCCAGTAAGCCATGACTTACAACTAACACAGAGTTGCTAGAACACCCCTGGCCATGATTTGCATGCACACCTAGGCCATTGCACTCAAGTGCCACATACTCGTAGCACTACATGTGGAGCTACATGCAGCTAGGAAGTTCAACCTACAGTTTCATAAGAACATTAGTGAATAGGGAAGCAGAAGTCTGTGGGTAAGCATTTTGCAGCTCCATTCTGGGAGAATGTGGGTCTGACAGGCTGACTAAATCAGAGATTAGGTCCAGTGCGACTCTTGCTGATACAAGTTTTATCCACATGACTCATCCCAATTCACATTGCGGGGCCTACAGCACTGACCTAGAATCCCTAAGTAAGACAATAGGATAAGCATTGGCCAACTCCAAAATGCTGAAAAATGAAATCCCACTCATGGAACAAGACAAATGATGGGCCAGCGCATCACACCTTGCTATCTGTTCAACACACAGGAGTCCATCACACATCACCAGCAAACACAACACATAACAGACATACCAACACTTACTGGAGTTGTGGGCGCCTCGAATGAAGCCACCTCGCCCATGGTGTAGGGTGCGGGTCCACCTGTAAGGCATGGAAGGAAGAAAAGTGCTCAAATTCTGTGCACTGACCAACAATTCCAAAGACTAAAACTTTGTGTAAGATGACATAAGTAAGTAAATCCACTCAGACATGATGATGTTGCATCCGATATAGCACGGCTAACTTTTACATACTATGGGTCTCCTGTGAAATTTACACGCATATCTGCACACATGCAGTGGCCCTAACTATCATGTGGTGGCAAACATGCTCCTTCATTAGTGAGCAGACATAATAATGGAATGTATTTGTCTCATCATGTGCATCCAAGAGAGACATCCAAAGCCAGTTTCCTTGAGGAGTGCATTACCAGCCAAACAGCCATTGTGGCCATGACAAATGTATGACACATAGGTACAATGTACAGAGGGGCAGGGACATTTGTAAGCCATCATGTTGTTACAGTTTCTTCATTTGATGTGGCCCAGCTATGATGAGTTGCACCAACCATAGATGTATGAACCCATGTGCATACCTTTAGCCTGCCATAACTAAACGAAAGGTGGAACACCAAATACCACTGTAAGATGTTAGCTGAGGGCACCTTGCAGTTTTTCCCTATGTCTCCAAATCCAGATCTGACATATATCCAAAATGATGAAGGACCACAATAATCCCTAACATACATAGAACTTCCATGAACGTTTTCCTTAAACTTAAACACTCACCAGACACACATGAGACATATGTCTGGGCCACATTGCTATCAACAATTGACGTGAAGCCTGCACTCATTTTCTGCATCATGTAGTGTTTCTAAAGTCAGTCTAGCTGTTGCTTCAACAAAGGTCGGTAATATTTTGGAAAATCTATACCTCACTGGCAAATGTGACCTATATATATATAATTGGCTCCTGATTTGTGTTACTGTCTGACACAAAGGCGGCACCAACTTACATTAAGCTAAATTATTCAGTAAGTTTGCAGAGCACTTGCTTCCTGACAGCTAGCAATTGTGGTCCTTAACATGGTCCATCAATGACCCTGTATGTTTCCAAAGCATTCCACACACTCAACAACATAGCCGGCAGATATTGTACAAATCATCTGATGTCACTACAGAGCTTTTAATTGTGCACATTTACATGATTTGTACTCACCAACAGGGCCACCAATCACAATTCCCAGGTGGTCCAGCAGATCTTGCTCCATGGAGATGAGGTCAGCCCAGCAGTGCTTCAGCTGGTGGTCATTCCTCTGGCTCCGATACACACGTTGCAAGTGATGCAGGACCTTTCCCCACCGGATTCTACGTGCCTCGGTGTGATACCCCTGTATCACTCGCCCACCTGCCTCAATCATTAGGGGGAGGAAATGGCACACCAGCCATATGAACCTCCCAAGCTCCTCCTCCTCACTCATCTTGCCAAGACGTGGCCTACCCAAAATCTTAGCACCAAAAAAGGGGAATAGGGGATAAAGAAGAACAAAGGAGAATAGAATAAGAAAAAAGTAAACTAAACATCTAAAAGAGCTCAACTGTCCCCAAACTAACACTACCCACAACAGACTCCCACAAACAACAAAGACAATACAATACTGGATAATAGTACACTATAAACACTCAGACAGTATACAACAACAATATTTAATTCACAAACGAACAAGTAATGGAACACACAGTAGACAAAAGCACAATTTGACTGGACAAAACTCAGAACACAACTACACAGTCTAGAAGAATCACAGACAGCAAAGTGAAAGTGAAAGTACACCCACTGTACAGAATCTGTAAACATGATATCCTATTACATCACTTTCTGCATAAAATGGCCGCCGTTTTTATTGTTATGCTTAAAAAGAAATTGACGCATACAGTATGTGCGTCATTTTCTTAGACGCACAGGAGTTAAAATTAGGCCGCATCCATATATTTGGAAATAGTCTAACACTTAACCAATTTTAAGGGCATATGCTGTCGTTTTTTGGGCATAAGCTTAATTTTTTGACGCATGTGCGTAAAAATTTCAGGGCATTAACTGGGTTTGGGTCATTTTGCCATTTTAATGTAATGTAACATTTGTGACACAACTGAGATAGGCTGCTTGCACCCACTTTGGTCTTTACGGTGTATGGTCACATGTGCGACATCATACTGCTGCGGACCATGATCCGCTACTTCCTTAACATGATTTTCACTTTTAGCTGATGCACTAGATGGCCATATGTGTGGCCTACATATATGTATTGCACAAATTGGGCATGTTTGGCATCAGGAGAGTATAGCAAGGTGACGCACATAAGTACAATACCTCAATGCCTATGGCTCAATGTGTGTGCATCGGCTACTAATGTAGTTGTTGACCCAGTGTGTGTGCATCACAAGATGTATTATTGAAAATATGCTTGTATGAATGTGAAGCCAATGTGTCCAAACCTTAGATGCAAGTCAGTGTGGAAATTAGAGAGGACATGTGTTAGTCATACATCTAGTAACATCTGCTATGTGCACTTTCAAGATTTTATGTAACGCAGACACCACAAATGACAAAGCATGCACCGGGCAAAAGGCAGAAGCTTGTTCATTTCAGTGGTCTAAAAGTTGCCCATCCCATGTCCTGGAAATTTGGTAACTGCTTCCTAGGCACTTGTTGGTGAACCCACCATGAGTCAGGCACATGTACAGACTAAATGGGTACCATGTTATTTGTACAGACAGCCAAAGGTGACCCACAACTGTTATATCACGCCACAGTTGTGGTCATATGACTGAGCCACAACTCTCCAGTGGCAGTGGTGGACCAGCAGACGAGGCAGCGCGTGGCCAAATATTTCCAGTGATCAATTTCACAGAAGTGTCTGGTTCATGTGTGTGGTCCAATGTTGATCCTGTATATTTTTAGGGGTCTATGTTGTCATAGTTACATCCAGGTCTCATCATGAGTCAATGGCAGCTATTCCTGTATCTACAGTGTATCCTTCGGAGATCAATGGAAGTAAAGTCGATGAGGACATGAGAACCTACATGGGGATGGTCCCACCCTGTCACTGCAGATGTGTTATGAGACTGTCAACAGGGCAACCTTGGTGTGCTGAGTGAGATCATATCTCAGGAGTCATGTTCCGGCAGGTGTCATTACAACATTTGTACACAGGTTTGCCTGTAAAGTTTCCAATGCATCTGGGAACATCATGGCCTCTGTGTTGATTAATCTGGCAGCTATTGAGCATGCACAGCCCATCACTATGTTGTGAGCAATGTGATTAAGCGTGTGAACTGTCAGGGTCTTAACACGTGTGGACTTTTCATGCACATTATCAGAGGTAGCTGGTTCTGCTGGAGGCACCATACCCAATCCCTGCATACGGCCATGGTACACTGTCACACTTTGTCGTTCATGCATACATGAGACCCAGACAAGGGATAGGCCATGATTTTGGTATTCAAAGACAATTTTACTAATATGGTACAATTAAAAAGCAGATGATGCTATACAATGTATTTGTGCATGCATTGAGGAAGCACCTGACAAAATACCCCCTGAGGAATGTGAGGTTTGGTAACGCAAGTGTGGTACATATGTAGCCACAAGAAACTTTCAGGGTAACACACAGACAGGTGCCAGACAGGCTGAAAGGATGCAGGGTCCATCAGGATCCAGCATTTTCACAAGGTACATACTCAGTGGTCTGACTTACACTGGTCAGAGGAAGAACAAGACAGTTGACATGGGAAACTGTGTTTGTCCTGTGTTTTGGAAGGTGACACATAAACCCAAGGGCTGTGTTACACGGTTTAATTACTGGCAATGCATAACAGTGTACGTGACAAAATGGCACCTTCTATGCTGTTCCAAGCATCTGCAGGGTCAGTGCATGTTCAAATAAGTGGTGTGCACGGAGGTGATCACAGGTGTGTGCTGCATCAGTTTATCAAAAGTCCTGTAGGTGAGATTCCAGTTCAAATGGCCAACAGTACCTTTCACACAGGAAGCAATCTACAGGTGATAACAAGGCTTAGAAACTACAAGCCAGTGTATCAATTGCCTTGACGTCCATGCAGTCAGATGTACTATGACAATGGCATACCATAGGAAAGGGTGTAGCACACTGGATTACTATTGTTAGTCTGTGTATGTAGGGGAGGGAATATCGGGGTACACATATTACCATTCGAGGGACCTCTTCAGACAGGTGGGTTGAGACCAGGAGCATGGGATTGTCAGGAGTTAGGAAATGGGCTGACATGTACAGTACGGAATGTCATGTGCGCAATGCTTGTCATAGGTATGGCACTTGTGCTATCTATGTTCTGCTTCTAGGGAACTCTAGTCACAGATAGTCCTTGCAAAGATAGGTGCTGAACGACTTACTGCTGTCAAGGGTCTGTGCATACATTCCTGTTACCAATGCAATAGCACATCCACTGCCTCTGTATGAGGCATTTTTTTCGCTTATAGACTGATGGTGTCCTTGTTGTGTGCCATATGCTGCAATGAACCATGTTGCCAACATGTATGTGTGAAATAGGTGTGGTCCTCTGCTATTGCCCTTCAAAGGTGAAATGTACAGGATATATGTCATTTACTCTGTGTGTGTATGTGACTGTTGTATAATACGCACCACAATTGCTAATGAAATTTCAGTGTCCTGATCGGTATATCAGCAATGCTCCATGAGGCTACACTCTTATTCTGATAGTTAGAGATAAAGGTGAGCACAAATGATTACCTAGACCATGATATGGTGATTATTATCAGTGTTTATTTACATTAGTTAATACAGTGGTGATGGTGAGTTGTTTTTAAAAAAATTGTTCACAATATATTGGCGCCTACGCAATCCAGCAGCTGTGTTTTGTTGTTCCCCCTCATGTTGCAGGCCAGCATCCTCCTCTTCAGGCATTTGTGGCTCTGGTTCTAAGAGGGGAAGGTTCCTTCGTATGCAAATGTTGTGCAGGATGGCACATGTTGAAATGATCTTACAGATGCTTTCTGGTGAATATATGAGGCTCCCACCAGTGATGTCGAGGCACCTGAATCTCGACTTGAGGATGCCAAAGGTCCTCTCGACTATGGTGCGTGTCCTCCTATGTGTCTCATTGTAGGCACGCTCTGCTGCAGTGCTTGGGTTGCCAAATGGTGTCATAATCCATGGCTGGATCCCCTACCCCTGGTCAGCTGAAAGAGAAAATGATTGGGATCATGTTAATGTAGCTTGCCCCATTAATATCACCTTGCATGGCAGTAGTTGTCATGTGTTGTCTGTGACTCTTTTGTGTTATTGTGTTCCTTCCTAGGCTTGTAGGATGTACCATCTGCATTGTGTTGTTTCCTGAACGAGTGTTTGCCTGCTGACCGGTTGTCAGCAGTATGTTTGGGTATTTGCAGTACAGTGTGCACTCCCTAGCATTGTGACTTGTGATACAGGTGTCCCTGTGTCTTCACTGGGGGTGAGATGATAGTTCCATACACAGATTAATTTTGACAGTGGGGGTAACACAATAGCATCTATGTACCCTGGACATCCCATACCTTTAGACTTATGCAATGGATTAATGTAAACATCAGTGAGACGCTTACATTTTGCAAGGTGACATTTAGCTAAACCTCTCCATAAGTTGTGATCATTGACGTCTTGACATTAGACTGTACACTAATTTCAGATGTGTGACAGATTCACTGCAGACCTATCAAACAAGGCTAGAGATGTCACAACCTCAGTGTGTTCCTGCCCACATGTTGCTGTCGTGGTGTATGTGTTGTGTGTCCTAGAGAGTTGCTTTGCAGTGTGTATATAAGTAGATTTTTGTACTTACCAACAAGTAGTCCATTGCCATATCGTCCATCCTGGAAGTGTTGATTAATGGTGCAGTGACGGAAGATGAATGAGTCATTTACACTCCCAGGATACTTTGCCACAATGTTGGTGATCAATCCTTGGTGATGAGAGTGGCCTGCACATTGATGGAGTGTGTGTGCTTCTTGTTGCAGTAGAGGTGTTCAGTTGCAGCAGATGGCACAAGGCGTACATGTGTGCAGTCGGTGGCACCAAGGACGTGTGGGAATCCATTAATGAGGTAAAACCCCTGTTTTGTATCCTGCTGCTTCTGCAGTGTGTTTGGGAAGCAGATGTGGCCGGAGGTGAGTCCAATGATGGCATCCAGTACTTTGGGCAAGAAGGCAGAGAATGATGGCTGTGATATTCTGGCAACCAGGGCGCCAGTGCTTTGAAAGGAGCCACTTGCCAACATGTGAAGTACAGCTAGCAGCTTGGTTTCTGTTGGGATGGTGCAGGGTGTCAGCAAGGTGGGTGCCAACTGTGGCTCTGTGTTGCGCAGCAGCTGCTGAATGGCCTGCCAGTTCAACCAGTACCTCTGGATGATGTCGTGTTCCCTGAGGCCATGAAGGGTTGTTCTGGTGCAGAATATCCTCTCCTGCCTTCTGCGCTGCCTTTGGGGTCCCTGCTGGTGTTGTGGAAGCTGCTGTTGTTGTTGCTGGGCTCTGCGTCTGCGTGCAGGCTGGATGAGAAGCACCTCCATGTCTCCCTTTTGCTGCTCTGCTGTTGCTTCTGTGTGTTCTGATTAAATACAGGTGTGTATGCCCCATTTTAATGCCTGCCCTGACCCAGGCATTAATTTATGACACAAATCGGGCCGTGCGTCATTTTCCGACTCCGCCTCCCAGCCGTGCGGCATTTTTGCCCGGAAGCATAAATACGACGCACAACCGTTTAAGTCATTTTTTGAACGGGAACGCCTTCCTTGCATATGATTAATGCAAGGCGGTTTCCCGCATCCAGAAAATTACGCACACAGCGGGATTTTGGCTCAGGCGTCAAAGTTTAAATATGGGGCAAGTTTTGCGCCGAATGTGCATCAAAATTTTTGACGCACATTCGGCGCAGACGGAGTATAAATATGCCCCAGAGATCTTAATGAGTTCATGCAAATTCTAAGGTGCACAAAGAATGGTCCTGCATCTATAGGCTTCCGCCTCAGACATCAATATGGAGGTTTGTTCATTATTTATGCATCCTGCATTTTCAATCCCAAACACGCTACCCAAGAAATGCATAGTTCTCTCCTTTGTACTGACAATTTACCCTCTTTTTCAAGCTTCAATCGACCCACAGTATTTTGCTCCCTTCTAGTATGAGGGCCTCACATCCATTATATCCTCTCTGCCTGCATATGAGTTTAGTGTTAATGCCTCATTCGTCCCTACAATAAGAAAACAATCACAATAGTGTAAACCTAAGAACAATTTAAGAAGTATAAACACCAAATGATTCCTTCCTTCAGAGTCACTTCATTTGAATTGAGAAATCAATTGGGTCAAGTAATTATTAATGATGGACATTGTTGTTCCATACAATTTTTCAGAAATGGAAACATTTGCAGATACAAATGTTGTAATTAAATTGTTTCATCCTTGCTGGGCCCCTCAATTCCTACATATCCTAGTGTTGCAAATCTGCACACAAAAGTGTGCTTTGTGAGGGAATATACATTTTTGGCAATATAGCTACCCAAAAAACATAAAAAAGTCAAAAACATTGCATTTAGAGTTAGCACACTATATGGTGGCATTTAATAATTCTAAAATATGAAGAGTTATGTGTCTTCACTAATACAGTTGGCAAGGTTAGAGAGGAAAACTTGATTATCCTGGCTGGTAAAATACACACCATCTGCACTATAAAGTATTGCGTTTGAATATTTGATATTCAAGTGATAAATTGCTGCCATTCCATGATCTTTGAGAAATCCTGACAGTCTTGTTAACATGTCTGGAAGTCTTTTCTAGCTTTGCAGCATTTACAGTTGCGTAATTCCACTTTTGTCTCTGACAAATGTTTGAGACTACAAAATGTGTCATTGGAAACATACTCATCCTCTTGTAAAATGTGTTTTTCATCTCAATTTCAAGTCTCATGCCAGTTAGTTGACATATCATTCCCTCTACAGTGGATTATCATACACTGTGGCTGTTCACATGCAGTAAGAGATGAAAGATGTCATATCTACTCCTTTCAACCTTAAATCAGCTTCGAGTCCAGCATTCTCTGCATGTTTCCTGGACCAAAAAATAAATCTACGACCAACAACCAAGTGTGAATCATCTTGCTAATATACTGATATACCAGACTTTGGAAAAAATAGGAACTGAAACACATTTACACACTGGGGTTTATGACTGACCAATTGAAAAACACTTCACAATCACTCCATTTTGAAGATACACAATCATTAACTTACTTAGTGGCATATTTATACTTTTTCACGCAAAACTGCGTTAACGCAGTTTTGCGTGAAAAAGTATACAGCCAGAATGACGGTAGCCGGCTGTAAGGCCCGGCTAACGTCCTAAAAAAGGGCGCTAGCTGGGTGGGGGAGGCGTAGGTGGAATAGGAGGTTGTGCGTCAAAGTATGACGCTAGTATGGGCAGAGGCATAAAAAATTACTCTAACCAGACTAGCGTAATTTTTTGATGTAAAACCCCCATGGACATGACTCCTGTGTCTTATTAAAGACAGGAGTCATGCCCACCACCCTAATGGCCATGAGCTATGCAGGGGTGGCCCAAGTTAGGCCCCTCTATGGCACTTTGAAATAAAATACAAAATACTTACCTGTACTCACCTTACTTACCTGGGATGGGGTCCCTCCATCGTCTGGTGTCCCTCTTGTGTCAGTGGGAGTGTCCCTTGGGCTAGTGAAGGCACCTGTGGGCCCATTCCATGGTCTCTGACACACAGGTCCCCTAACGCCTGCCCTGACCCAGACGGTAAATAATGGCACTAAGCAAGCTTAGCGCCATTATTTAAGGCCATATTGTAATATTTTGCCCAGGTACGCCTACCTTGCATCTCATTGATGCAAGGTAGTTTCCCACAACCAAAAAATGACTTTAACTCAAAATCTTTGGTGATAGACGGGACTAGTGCCAAAGTATAAATTTGGAGTTAGGTTTGAGACGAATTTGTGTAAAACAAAATGACACAAATTTGGCGCAAATCAAGTGTAAATATGGGGGTTAGATTTTGGGCTACTAATGGAGCACAAGGAGACTAAAACAATCACACATGAAAAATAAAAACTGGACTGCACATACAAAGTTTCACACATACTATTTAGCCTTGTGAAACACACATTTCTGGTCACATTACCATGGGAACCAATTAACGCATATATAAGAAGGTGAAAACAGCAATAAAGCCTGATCTGATTGGTTGTTAAATCTAACTGCATCACAAACATATCCTAATTTGACTACACTGAAATACTGGTCACATGACAATGAATAAAAATAAACGCATAGACAACTAATTGCAGGAAGAAGTAAAACAGAAGGTTATTGGTATATAAGATCAACTGGGCTATAAACACAGCCCAATATTACAGAATAACACAGACAACCATAGCAACTGTGGTGACTGTTGGAATACAATACATCTGTATTTCTTGCTGTAAATAACTTACACAATTGCTACACATTGGACTTCTGTATCTCAATATTCGCACATACTACAGGTAAATACCAATATAGACTATTGATAGGAAGAGCAATTACAGATTTATACTGCTAAAAAAGGGAGACTTCAATTTGGGTTACTGATATTAAATATCTCTTTCCTTTTCTGTGTTTTGGCCAACACAATTGCTGCTATTTTACATAATGGCTACTAAACATCAGGCCTTTTCCAGCGAAAAACAAAAAATGAATATTATCTCAAGAAAGATAAGATGCAAAGACAAAGATAGAACAAAGATGTTGACAGAAAAACAACAGTACTGGTAAGCCGTTTCCAAATTCTCAGACTGTTTCTACTGAACATGCCATTAATAACCAGATCACCACAGAACAATTATCAGACATGAACAATATATCTATTACACATGACAAAAAGAACATATCTCATTACTCAGTTAGATTATTCAGTCGGGTAAGGAGGGACAAGGTTAGGAATAGTACTGTGAAATCATTTAAAATTCTTGTCTTTACAAACTTACTACAAAGACTTCCTTTCATAAGGAAAAAGACAGAAACAATATGTTCACCATATTGTTGAGAAAGCTTTAGTGTGAAAAGAAAAAGCCTTGTCTGTTTAATTTCCTTCTAAAATATACAGAAGTTAAGTATGGAAGAACACTAATGGTCTGCAACATTTTCCAAGGACATTTGTGTGGTACCTCAAGAACTGAACAATAATTCATCAAGAAATTTACCATTAACACACTAAGGCAGATTTAAGAGCCCTTCGCACCGCCGGAGCATCACTTTATGTAACGCTCTGGTGGCGTTAACCACTCCTCCATATTTATAAGGTGTAACACCACTTTTTGTTGCGGTACGTGTCCTTGTAAATATAGGCCCCTCCGACACCATTTTATGCGTCAGAGGGGAGTGCAATGGGTGTTGCAGTGGGCGTTCCACTGCAACACCCATTGCTTTTGATGCTGCCCCAGACTTATGAGTAATCGTAAATCTGTGGTTGCGCCTAAAACTAACGTCACCCCAGGGGTGGCGTTAGCATGGTAAAACGAGGAGGAATGCTTTTATTCTGCTGCGTTTTTTTGCTCTTTCTATGTGTGCTGCAAGGTGTCCCTTCGTGCACATAAACAATCTATAATGGCGATTTGGCACTTCTACCACTTCTATGTATGCTGCAAAATGCAGCACACATAGAAGTACCAAAGTGTCTTTTTGGGATAATTGTTTATGTGCAGGAAGGGACATCTTCCTGCACATAAACAATCATCCATGGCATTTTGCTTCTTCTATGTGTGCTGCAGAATGTTTGTAAACCACAGCAAGAAGGGAGAACCTGCCAATGCCCAGGCCTGTCAGCATTCTCTTCACACGTTTGACACAGAAATGCAGTCCTCGTAATACAAAGGAGGTAGGCGTGCTATTGATTCAGTTAGTAAAACAAATATTTGCAACACTTATCTCTCATTGCCTTTCCTTTCCCTTTACTTTGTATGTAGTAGGAGGTTGAGCTATTCAGACTCCTGAAAACTTTTTCAAACGGATTTACAAAACACTATTTAGTTGTTCTTTCAATTGGCATAGACAACATGGGGCAAGACGATAACGAAGCCTCTGCTGCCATCTGTTGGTCATTACCAGAATGTCACAAAGGAACAGCAGATTATATTTAAAAAAAATAGATTCTTTAATTGAAAACTCTGTTACAAATGTGCAAAAAACACAACTGTGAAAACTATGGTAGATCAAATATATGTAAGTCTTTTCCACCAGCTCTAGTAAATGCACTGACATAACCTGATGACAGTACCAGTTGTCTAACTTTTCAAGGTTGCCAGATGCATCTCTGCACCTCAATCAGTAATGATTGACAAAAATTCAACTCTGTCTAATCACGCCATTAAAGCAGCTAAAAATGCACTTCCCTGCAAATTCCGCAACCCTTAACAAGGGTTCTTATAATCTGATTAACAATGTTGTCACAAACTTGACCAGATATTATCAATTGCAAAAGAAGAGGTTCACAACAACACTCTTGACCCTCCTGCTTGAGGTAGAAAACTGGTTACCAAAACACTGCAGAAATCTGTTGCAATAACTATCCTACAAACACTCATTCAGATATGAAGGATGATGACACATTTTAGAGTCAGCTCCATCAAACAAAAAGAAAAAGGACATTCCAATTTGAGAAAAAAATAAATCATCTCGATAGTGTTGTGTGAGTATGGCTTTATCAAAACCTTTGGCTCTTGAAGGACTCCCTAGAGCTGTGATGTAAGTGTTAGATCATGGTAAACTGAATGCAGGTTTAGAATGATGAGGTTGCAGTTACACGCAGACCAATAAAGATGTCTAATACATAGCTCCTTGTGTGGCATATTTATTGCCAGGTACCCAGGCTGGGGAAGATGCTACAACTGGCGACAAAATAGGGGATATACAACTCAAATATTGACAGGGTTCTCCCAGAGGGTTTGCTATGGTCTGAGCACACTGCTCAATCATGTCACGTACTGTATGCTGTATTCGAAGTGCAGAATCGATGTTTGCCGTATGTGGAGTCAAAGCGGAACTCCAACCGGTGTGAAGAGTTTGAAGATAAATAAAGAATCACTTAGAAGTCTATGCATCACTGGCCAAGAACCTACTAGCAAGGCCATACAAAGAGGTACTGCGCTACTACACAATATAAAGCTATATAGTGAACAGAGTGATAACAGCCACAAACATATATAGAAAAGAGTGCTAGCTGACAGAACAATTGACAGCAAAGCATACTGTAGTTACAATGACCAGAGCCTTGAGAAAAAGAGCACTATGACCTCAGCAGTGTTTGAGGAGATCCAAGAAGAAGCACAGGGGTTGTTCTTACTGAGCTGTCCACTACCAAAGCTGCAGGGTGGTGGCTCAGCATGACCCCAGAAGTCTGCAGGAAGTGAAGGGCTCCAATGGAGAAAAAGAAAGAGGTCACAATTGCTCAGACTGTCCAAGATAACTCAGAGGCTGGCACCTCACGAGGCCTCAGAGATGGTGTGCATGAACAAATTCACCACAGCTGCCAAGAGGAGTTGGAGAGAACTCTAGTCTCAGTGTGAGCCAATCCCATGAACAGTTACACTACTACTGTCTTCCTGGAACCACCACCATTTGACACCACCAAAATGTAAAATATTGGTGATAGATGAACTGCCTTGATAAAGACCTTTGTTGACTTCATTGATAAGTTAGAAAAAAGAGATGACAGAATCTTGATGGTTAAGATGTGAAAGAAGCCATTAAAAAATGCAGTGAGCTGATAAAGTTGTTTACTGTCAAATTAAAGAAGCCTTGAATCGAAAATTTAATCTAATAAAAATGTAGAACATGAAAGGTATATTTTCCATCAAAAACGACAAAGAGTTGGGGAAACTGTAGACAAATTTGCTGAGAGATTGAATACCCTCATCAAACACTGTAAGTTCAATAAATTTGATGATGAGGAAGCAATATGTCTCAGAATTATTGACGGTTGCCTGTCAGATTAATTCAGACGACAAATGCTGAGAGAAACTCTTAGTCTGGAGTAGGTTTCTTGGCTGCCAGAGCTGAAGAGTGTGCCGATCGACAAGCTGCTGACATGGAGGCCTGAGGTGCCCAAAGTGAGTCAGACCAGAACTTGAAAAGCAAGCAGATACTAAGGCCCATATTTATACTTTTTAGCGCCGCATTTGTGCCACTTTTTGACGCAAAAGCGGCGCAAACTTACAAAACACAAACGGCGCCTAAAAAGTATAAATATGGGTGTAAGTCTGAAGGCCACAAGGTGATGTCTCTGAGGAAAAAGAGGTTGTGTTTTACTTGTGGATTGTTGTTTCCTTATGAATGTAAATGTCTCACCATTGACAGAAATGCAAAGGCTGTGGGAAGGAGAGCAATTATGCAATGGTCTGCAAGGCGAAGGAAAAAGTAAGGGTTTCATGGCGAGAAGACAAAGTGGCCGACTGAACATTAAAGAAGTGATGTTTGATGCAGGCCCACAAGGCCAAGTGACCACATCAGTGGAGACAAATCATCACCAAACAAAGTTGATCGTCATCTAAATCATCGTCAAAAAGTTAGTACAAGTGCTAATGTCTAACTCAGGATAATGTGCACATGTTGGACTGGCCACATACGAAGAAAAATGACAGTCAAAGAAAAGTCGACATGAAAAAGCACCAAAATCATTTAAACATTGTCTGAAGATTACACTGAAAACAAACGGTTGCTCATTACCTTTCATTATTGACAGTGGTGCATCAATAAATATTATGCTAAAAGGAGAAATATAATGAACTCTCCATTGCCACAACTGACACCATTGAAAACTAAAGTGTATACATGGGCTGCATTGATACCATTGAAAAGTAAAGGTTCATTCATAGTGATGATGAAACACAAGAAAGCAAAAGAGTAAGCACCTATTCATGTGCTTCAAGATACAGCATCAAACACCTCTTTACTCAGTTACAAGATGAATGTTCATCACATAATAGCAAGTCAGTTCCTTCTTTATTTCATGGCTAAGGAAAATGTAAGACTATGAAAGTACAATTGCATGTCAATTAGAATGTCTATCCTGTTGCTCAAAGACACAGGCCTTGCATTTCATTTGCAAGAAGCTGGTGAAAAGGAACTTGAATCATTAGTGAAACATGATATCATTGAGCATTCTACTGACCTCATGCCTTGGTTTTTTCCCACAGTGGTAGTGCCTAAAAAGCAGTGAAGGAGCTACACAGACGGAGCTCTCAGGCAAGTGTGTCATTTACTTGTTGATGCAGGTTTAACATTGAATGCTGAGAAATATGAGTTCAATAAGACAAAGCTAACAATTATAGTTGGCCATATCTTTTATGATGTGAACATGACACCAGATGGGACAGATGGAGGTATGACACCAGATCCAGTTAAAGTACAAGCGTACAAGCTTTGTCAACTGCCAGTCCCCCACAAGATATTCTAATTTTACGCTCATTCCTTGGCATGGCCAGTTACTATTCCAGATACTTTTGAGACTTTGCCACTGTAAGTGCTTCAATGAGAAAGTTGATGAAAAATAATGTTTCATTTCACTGGTCACATTAATGCAAGCAAAGATTTAAGAGTCTCAAGCAAGCTAATGAAAATGCTACTGAAATAGCCTTTTTGGATCCAAAGCTTTATACATACGTTTTTGACGCTAGCCCGGTCAGGTTAGATGCAATCCTTGCACAGCACGGCAGACACCCACATGCTCAAAGACATTTTGTGGCACATGAAAGCAAAGGTTTGTCCCAGACTGAACATGCTTAGCTCCATCCTGAAAAAGAGAGTTTAGCAGTGGTGTGGGCTTGTGAGCATTTTCACATGTTCCTATATGGAAAACCTTATACACTTGAGGCAGATAATCAAGCATTGCTGACCAAATTTGACAATCCAAAGGCCAAGATGCCTCCTCGCATTGAATGCTGGGGTCTACAATTACAAGAATACAATTACACAATTAAGCATCATCAAGGGAAAGATCAAAACCCTGTTGACTGTTTTATCCAAAGGCCAAGATGCCTCCTCACATTGAAAGATCAAAACCCTGCTGACTATTTTATCCAAAGGCCAAGATGCCTCCTCACATTGAACGTTGGGGATCTACGATTACAAGAATACAATTATACAATTGTGCATCGTCCAGGGAAAGATCAAACAATGGCAACTATTTCTCCAGAGTACCTATACAGTGTTAAGGTACCCCTTCTAAGACAGCTTAAGACTACATAAATTTAATTGTGAAATCAAGTATGCCGGGTGCCATTTCATTATAACAAAATGTCACTACCATGAGTCACGATAGTGACATGTTTAAACTGAAAAGTATTATTACACATCAGTCATAGAACAAACATACTCAACCCCTTACCAGTGACAGTGAATACCAGAAGTTTAAAAATGTCAAAGAGGAACTGTCCATGACAAAAGAATGCATTACCCTGAGGGCTTTAGACTTGTATTTCTGGAAAGTCTGCGACATGGAGTAGATTGTGCAATCTTTGCCACGAAACAAGCTCTCTGAGATCGAGTTTGGTTTCCTCATCTCGATGAAAGAGTTGAAAGAGAATTAAAGCCTGTCATCTATGCAACTGCCTGTCATGGCAAACCACTCAACACCCCTTAAGCATGTCAGGGTTGCCAAAACATGCCAGGGAAAGAATTACTGGTGACTTTTTTGGTCCACTTGACAATGGAAATGACCTCTTGGTGATTGTCAATGCATACTCATGTTTTCCATAATTAGAAGATCTCTCATCTATCACTCAGGAAAAAGCCATTGAGGGATTAGACAGCGTTTGTGCGACATGGGGAATTCCAGCAATTTTAAAATTTGACATTGGCCCACCTTTCAATAGTCAAGAATTCAGAGACTTTCTCGGTCTTCTTCATGTGAATCATCAGAAGAGCACACCACTTTGGCCATGGGCTAATGGCCTTGTTGAACATTTCATGAGTAGATTGAGAAAACCTATTCAGCGTGCTGCATTGGAAAAGTTTGACCTCAAGACTGTCTTACATTCTACCCTACAAGCTTACCTGTTTGACTCCTCACTCAACCACTGTTGAAAGCCCTGCAACATTGATGTTTGGGATAGCAATGACGACCAAGTTACCTCAATGGACCAACACAAGATCAAGAACTAAGGAAAAAACTCAAATAAAAAAATTGTATCTTAAATACAAAATGAAAGTCTATGCAGACAAGAGACGACATGCAAAAGACATTGGCCAATATTTATTAAATTATTGCACCGCCATGGCGTAATTTATTTTATGCTAAGGCAGTACTAACTTAAGTCCATATTTATTTTTGTGACACTAAACCCATCCAGTGTCAAAATATTGGATTTAGCACAATGTTTAGGATGCGCCACCCCACTTTGCATCAATGAGATGCACAGTAGGTGTTCCCTTACTAAAAATGAGGCTATCCCCCAGCGCAATATTTAACTCCTGATGCAGAAGCGACACGCAACTGGGAGGTGGGCCTAAATAATGTTTTTAAGCCCATTTAGCACCATTATTTAACGCCTGGTCAGACCAGGCCTTAGAGTGCAGGCAGGCCCATTTCCATTGGGAAATACCATGGACTGGGCACATAGATGCCCACCCCAACCCCCAGCAACACCACCACCCACACCACAGGGACACTACAGGAGGAATGAGCCCATCCCAGAAAAATTGCAGGAAGTGTTTGTGTATGTGTGTGGTGTGCCATTTGGGGCCCCTTACATGGGTCCCCTGCCTGGCACTGGGCATGTAGGGCTTGCCCAGGGGACTGTGGCATTAGGTTAGGGGTAATGACTCCTGTCTATATTTAGACAGGAGTAATTTTTTGGCTGTTTGTGCCTCAAACAATGAAGCTAGGCTGACTAGCGGCATATATTTTGCCGCTAACCAGCCTACCATCATTTCTGACCCATTAGCACCATTTCCCCTAATGCCATCCCTCACCGGCTAGCATCTTTTTTTGAGACACTGGCCGTTTTTTAGCACCATCATGTGTCATTTCTTAAATATGGTGCATGGATGGCGTTAGGGAATTGTGTTGGCTCGCATAAAAAAAAAATGTGCGTCATTTTTCTTAAATATAAGCCTATATATTTTGAGGCAGATGCTGGCCATTTTGTAACCCTTTGCGCTACATTATGCCTGCACCAGGCATTGTGTATGCAAAGGGGGCGTTCCCCCGTGGGGGGGGCTGGAATAATTGGCACATTGCAAGAGTAGTAGGACTACTTGTACATCAATTCAAGCCAGTTTTCTAGGTTCCCTTTATTCCTGTCCAAAAATGTGTCACTTCATGAAAGGCCTTTCATATGCACACCTCATCTTCTTAGGCAAAAAAAAAACAAGAAATACACTGTTGGCTTTAGCACATAGGAGGGAAGAATGGAATGGTAATTTTCAATTCTTACACAGATCTATGATTAGAGTCTGATAAAAGGTCTTTGGAATTGGGAGCTTGCTGCAACCAATTTTCAAATGGATTCATGTAGTCACAGACACAGTCAAGAATGTGTGTAAGTTACTTATAACTGCTTGAAAGTTTGTTTGCCAATTAGGCATTTACAAAAGGCAAAGTCTACAGCTCCATACCTCTGTGCATAGACATTATCACAGCCATACTCTAAATACATCACCTATAGGTACAATATAAAAAAACCTTGGAGCATTAGCAAAGTGCTACTGTGAATTCAACCTAGTAACTCACATCTCAGTCAGAGCAAAGTATATTCCAGGGAATCATATAACAGAAGTCTGACACACAAATAGGATTCAGGACCACAGAACGTGGTGAAAAGGGATGGACTTAACTCACGTAATTTGTTGTAGTAAAATTAAGTGAAATTATTGCACAATTAAATGAGATTGTGTAGAATTACACGAGGAGTACAACAAAGCTATTTTCTTAGTAAAAAATGTAAGCTTCCATCCAAAATGGACCCAAGAATGCATTATGCAATAGGAAAATACGGGTAAATGCTGAGGAACATGAACAACAGTAGCCAGCAGCCACTCATGCTTGCTAAGCGCGTCATTTACAAGCCTTTTATGCCACCAAGGCGTCTTTTTTTCTTGATGCAGCGGTTGCACTAGCAGTGCACTACACTGCTCCATATTTACAAAGTAACCCATTGAGCCCAATGCGTTGGTTTGTAAAGCCCTGCATCACATTTTACCTGGGGCAGGTATACTGTATGCAGGTTAGGCGTTCCCACAGAAAAAGCAATGCAGAAGTGACACAGTGAAATTTACAACTTTTCACGGTGTCATTCTACGACTTCTCTGTGTCAAACTTTTACTGCCTGCTCAGGAGCTGTCATAAAATGGATTCATGGCTTTTTCTTATGGGACTCTCCTTGCATTGTTGGAGTTGCCCAATGACGCAACTCCATCAATGCATCAGTTTAGCACCAGCAGTTGCGTCATAAATTCTGATGCATCTGTGAAAACATGCACCATGGAGGACTGTATTGTAGGGGATGTGCTGCGGATCTGACACATCAATGACAATGTATCAGATTCTTGTAAATGAGGCCCTAAGTTTGGTGTTCCTCTGCTCTTGCGGTAAGATTTTTGTGCCAAATTACTCATAATAATACAAGCGGACATAATTGTTTAATATTTAGTAATTTTATGTCCACAATGTAACACGAAAGCATCAAAATAAGTTGAATTAGTACTGTGTACTTAAACCTTTTCCCAGGCCTACTAGAGAATACACCATTCTGTATTCCATGCCATCGATCTGCTCTGAGGGTTCTTTATCAATAGTTATTCTGACCTCATATCTAAAATCCGAAGTGCCACAGTGAGTCAGTTGGAGACCAGCACCATTAGCAATAGATGTTTTTTCCCCGGGACTGGTCCTCGGTCCTTCTTCAAGCATTCCTGCCTTTGGTATTCATCTCCACATATCTAATTTGCTTAAAATGGCAGCACTTCATGCTGGAAATTTCAAGCCTGATATTGAGACATCCTGGAACTAGCTTTGGATCTCCTCATCCTCTTCCCTATACTGTCAGGCGTTCTGACGCATGACGAGGGTTAAAAACAAAAATAAGTACTAAATGGAACTCTTCAATGGATGGCTTGGAGAAATTAAGGGAAACCTGAAATACACCAGCCCTGTCACCAAACCCTGTTACATGCAACAAGTTCCCCTCGGCTCCTTGTACTACCAAGGCATATAAATCAGCTTGGTCACGTGATGTGATAGGTGTTTGCATGCATACTCATATCTCATCACTTTCTATATCTCAGTCATTGCCAAAACCTTAATCACTTTTGATTTCTCAGGTGATGCATACTGTATTTCTTAAAAGAAACAGAGGTCAGTCATTTCACCTAACCACAGACACGTACCTGGAAAGGTTTTAATCTGCAAATTGGTGCCTAGATGTTTAAGAAAGAGATACTAAAAGCCGTCTTTTTTCAGTTAGCAGAAGAACTAATACTGGGTTGGTGACCGAATGTCCAGAGCATGAGGTCACACACCCCACTTCAGCATCTGGGACGGTTCAATTTAATGCTTCAGAATTCTCATAGTTAATTCCATAGCCCGAGACAGTTACATCGGCTCAAAGAAGGGTCGTCGGTGTATAAGGAGATTTTGTGCTCCTGAGTGTCAAATTTAATGCCAGCCATCTCTTTCGACTGCTGAATCTGAAGCTCGATTGAAAGCATGAACAAGATAGTCGAGAAAAGGCACTGTTAGACCTGGAATCCTTAGGGTGGTCTTACCCCAGACTTTTCGGCCCCTGTTTTTGACTGTATCTTTCTGTTGGCCTTAGGACTCTGAGAACCTTATCACTGCTAAGCGGTGCTAAAGTGCTTCTTCCCTAGACAAGGTACTATTGATGTATCCACATTGGCATATTTAGTTTACTTGTAAATCCCTTGCAAAGTGTTGTACCATATACCCAGGGCCTGTAAAGTGAATGCTACAAGTGGGCCTGCAGCACTGTTTGTGCCACCCACTTAAGTAGCCCTGTAAGCATGTCTCAGGCCTGCCATTGCAGAACCTGTGTGCAGTTTCACTGCTACTTCGACTTGACTTTTAAAACCTTTTCAAAACAACGGAGTACACTGTTCCGAAATAAATAGTCCTACTCAAACCCGATTAGGGGAGAACTACCAAGTCTTCTAGGCACTAAATTGTTTAGAAGCAAGAGCCCCCATCCACCAATAGGTGGCATGCTTCATCATCGGGTCTGCTCCTCGTTGGGCTGGCGCTGCAATGCCTGACGGGCCCTGCAGGAGGGCTCTTTGCTGCTGGAGATCTTTTGTTGGAAAGTGCAGGTATTCTCTACAGGGATTTTCTCAAACTTGCACTGATGTGTAGTGAAGGACTGGAATGTGAGTGACCAAAAATGACTATAGGCAGTGTGAAAAAATACCTTATTACTACCCAGAGTGCCTATGTCAAGGTTAAAAAACAAAGGAAAGGGATTGTGGAAAATAATGTTCCTAATTTCTCAAGGTGAAATTATGTAGAAAATGTTTTGCTACACAATGCTGGTCAACACGTTTCATGCCTTTGGCATCTGAAAGGATCAAGCTGCATTTCTTTAGGACCCAAAAAATAATAGTACCTTGTCCTCACTATTAGTACAAATAAGTGTATCCTTAGTGTCTGAATCTGCATGTGTAACTTACACTCATGTAAAGAACCATTATTTGGGGTAACCTAGAGTAAACAAAAAAAAGACAACCATATACTGTAACATATATCAGAACATTAAAAGTCAGTGTCCACATGCACACTCTTTATGAGTGAACAATACTAGTGAAATGTGACCCATGCTCACATAGTCCTAAAAACAGTGTTCTAGCATGCAGAGAGGAATTCTTACCCGCCTGAGGTAAGGAAAAGTCACCTTGGGGATTTGCGAGCCGTTGGACTACTATCATACTTCAATGCATATCATGTGGTTAAATGTCACCAATAAGTACATTCAATAAATATAAAAATAAAAGATATGTCATAGTGTTACAAACGTGAATAGTGTGGTCTTCATGAAATGTATTGATAGTGTTGCTGTGTGTTTGTGTGCTGCACAAGTCATTTACTCATTGCCTCTTAGATGAAGCCTGACTGCTCTGTGCCAAGTTACAAGAGGGTGAATATAGGTTAATTTAGGGAGTGTAATTGACTTACCCAACTAGGACTGTGGTCCTTACTTGCACAGGGTGCATATCTCTGCCAACTGGAGACCCAGCTTCAAACAGGCATTTGTGTCTAGTGCCCATCTGCATCTCAAATGCTTTTAATGTGAGGTCATTAAGAGTAGAGCTGACAGTCACAGTAGCATAGTTAGAGAAGATCATGCTTTAAAAATGTGTGGCAAATCCCATTTCCTTAAGGATGAGGTGTAGAAAGAGCCAGTCCATCCCATCAAAAATCTTTCTCTGCGTCAAGTGGCAGTCATTTCACATGCATCTTTGAGTGCGACCTTTTCAATCAGATGATGGCTGCCCTAATATTATCCTGTGTTTGGCATCCCTGCACAAATATACTTTAGTTTGGATGGTAGAGAGTGGGCAGGATCTCATTGAGACAGTTGGCCAGAAGAACATTAGTGTAGAGCTCAGCATCAACAGTTAAAAGCCTTAAGAGGGATTATTACCTTTCTTAGGAAGGACCAGTATGATCACCTCTCCCAAGAAACCCATTGTGGCTCAATCAGTGGGGCAGTAGTTAACCAGGGATATTATTTTGGGTTCCAGTTTATCTGCAAAAGTTCTATAGAAGAGGTCTGTGAACCCATCTAACCTGGGGCTTCATTACGTGTTAGAGATTTGATTGCTGTCTTTATTTCCTCCATCTGTATAGGCTGTTCTAACTTCTCCCTTTGAACACACTGTAATCCTAGGAAGCCAGATCACACTTAAGTAGTCCAAATGTAAAATTGGAGGATAATTCTCCCTAGAGTACAGACTGGAGCGGAAAAGCCTGAATGTGTCAAACTTCTAGGAGTTCTTAACTAATGTCCTGCCAATGTCTGCCTGTAAAGGGTGTATATTTCTTTTATATAGTCCTTCTTCTGTTTGCCCCTAAGCACTTAGCCAATTGTGTGCCTACTTTACCTTTTGAAACATAAGCCTTTTTTCAAGTGCAATAGGGGAAGTTCAGCTTTATTAGTATAGGGAATACCAAGTTGACCAATGGTTGCAACATGCTTATGCATGATCTGCGGTGTGGGATTCTGAACCCTTTACTTCCCTAGATCCTGAATGCTTTGCTCCAATTTCTGAACCTCTGTTTGATACAGGTGGTACTGATTAGATGTAATAGCCATAAACCTGCCCCAGAAATCCTCTCTAAAGGTGCCGCAGAGTCCCCTCACATTAAGAGCAAAGTATTCATCGATGTGTTGACCAATTTCCTCCTGTGTTACAGAGTCCCTCAGTAGTGCAGGGTGGAGACACCGGTTTCAACAGCATTCCTTTATGCCAAATTCCAATTGCATAATGGCCTGGGCAGGGGCCGAGGCTACAATTGATTCAATGTCCACAGAATGAAGCACAGCTAAAAGTGGGTTGCTGACCAACACATAATCGACACAGGAGTGCTTCTGGTGGACATTGGAGTAATATGTGTAGCCTATAGCTGTGTTGTGCATCTCACCCCCTCCATCCCTCACACAGAGCTTGCATATATTTTTCTTTAATCTTTTGGAAAACAAAACAATATATCCCGGCCGCCCCACTTCTCTGTCCTTCTGGTAGTCCCATACTTCATTAAGGTACCCAGTTAAAATTATCATTCCTTTCCCCACTCCTGCCAGGATTTCCAAAGATTGTAGAAAATATGTGTCCTGAGCTGTATTGGGGTGTAGATCAGCTAATGTGGTTTGGTGACTTTGTATGGTGCCAATCAAAATCAGGTAGTGATCCTTTTTATCTATTTTAGTTTCAGTGACTATAAAAGGGAAATTATGTTTGATAAGTATAGAACCCCATTGGTGCCTTGTGTTTGCTGATAAATGGAAATCTGTAGGCTATGCACTGTGTCTTATTCTCACCTGATCCTTTTTCAATAGGTGAATCTCTTGTAAACACAAAGGGGCAGATTTATGAAAAGTGGCGCAGCCCATAGTGCAGTGCCACTTTTCTTGCACCCTTTAGAACCCCCCTAACACCACCATATGTGCACCGTACTTAAAATACGGTGCACCATTGCGGTAGTCAAGGGTACTAGCGTCATCATTTTTTAAGCTAGTCTGGTGCTTTGCAAGACTACCATCAAACATTTTGACTCTAATCCTGCAAAGCACCCAGAGGCCCATCGAAAACAATGGAAGACTACCTTTAATGCCTGCTGTTACCATGCATTAAAAAAGACAATAAAAATGACGCAAAGAAATCTCTTAGATTTCTTTGCGCCATTGTTTCAGCCCCCCTAGCGCTGGAATGCCCCCCTTGCATACATTATGCCTGGTGCAGGCATTATGTGGCCCAAGGGGTTACAAAGTGGCGCAATGCAAACATTGCGCCACTTTGTAAATATGGCGCCATTTTTGGCCTTCCAAAGCCACATTAGCATAAAAAAGAATGCTGCTATTGTGGCATTAGAATGACACTACGCTCTCTTAAATCTGGGCCTTAATGTCTGGGCCCAGATTTATGAAGCTCTAGAGCCACATTAGCATAATTTTTTGACACCAAAGTGGTGTTAGGCTTCAAAAATTGTCACTACATATTTACAATGTGGCGCAATGCATGCATTGTGCCATTTTGTAACCCTTTGCGCCACATTATGCATGCACCATGCATAATGTATGCAAAGAGGGCGTTCCCTCGTTAGGGGGACCACAAAAATGGCACAGTGGAAGCTAAGAGATTGCACTGCGTAATTTCTTTGTAGCTACTTTTAACACCTGCTCAGAGCAGGTGTTAAAAGAGGGCAACTGGTTACAATAGGCCCCTATGTACTGAACAGTACATCAATAGTGTCAAATATCTTGACGCTATTGCCCCCTACACTGCACCATGGTGCGTCGTATTTTAAATACACCACACACATGGTGGCGGAGGAGGGATGCTAAGGGTCGCAAAGAAAGTGGACATATGACGGTGCTCGCCTTCTATTTAAAAAGAGAAACTGAAAAGGTATACCTATCAGTATCTGACATTGTCATCTCTCTGTTGTTTTGTGATCGATCTGCGGTGGAAGATTGGGAGATGTCCTGCTATATAGCACATGTCCAGTCTTGGAAGGAGACAACGGCAAATTCATGTGCCTTTCTAAAAAAAAATATTTCTCTGACTAATAGCGAAACATAACCAAAACATCTCTTGGTTTCTGCTTCGCTCTTCTTCAGACGTCATCACCTGGCCTTTAACCTTCTGAAGTTCTGCCATCTAGTGAGATCCACCTGAGACCTAGCGAGGCCTCGAAATCCAGCTCTATCCCTCCAGTTCGGTTGGTTTACTCCACTCTTGCACGCTGCCTAATCAACAGCGGAAGTTGGTCTGCACAGGTATCCACCAGAGGTGCTGAGCACCCCAAGACAGGCAGGTGTTTCCCATCACAGATCTGGGTCATGTTACCATGAAGACAAGGCTGCAGTCTTCTTCACCACCATCAGTAGGGATGTGTGCCTCCTCATCATCCATGGGAAATCATTAATCCTTCCCCTAGGTGAGCCTGCTGATCAAAGGGCACCCAAAGTTCCTCTACTCTGTCTGTGCACTGTCGTGGGCAGGAGAAGTGCATGAAATACTTGACTGGGGTGGGAGCCGAAGCAGAGAGCGTACAACTACTCAGTCATCTTGGTCTTGATCCTCAATGTTATCTTTCATTATGAAAATAAATGTAGAACTTGCAGCCACTAATCCACCAACAACAATAAACCATCATAGTGACAAATGTGTGATCTTGATTATCATATTCATCATAGATAACTAGCATTATAAACAACAAAAATATTTCATCCTAGATAGTAAATCGATATAATGCAATCATTTCAATGCATATCTAGAAAACTTCACATTGTCTGTGAAAGAGATAGAAGAGCATGACAAGAGGCACAGGATGAAAATAGTAAAATCAAATGACAGAAAATAGAAATGTTGTAATGGGGAATGTTGCAGAGTTCACATTACTAAAATGTGTTCCTTCAATGTAGAATAGCCTTAATTTCCACAAGTTACTAAACTATGTCCCATAGTTATGAAAAATTACGCACAACTGTGCTAGCACAGGTGTGCGTCAATATTTTAAACGCAAGCTACTGTCATTCCCTAGCGCCATTCGTGCGCCATATTTAAAAAAATGAATACACTTAGGAAGGAAACTCTAAGAAAGTTAGAAGCTACCATTTCCGATCATGAAGAGAATGGATAAGTTACAAAAAGACATCAGGAGATATAGGAAGGAGCGCACATATCCATATTTAAACAAAGAATTTTACCAACATGGAACAGTAAATACTGGTGGTACTCGGAAACATATTGTCACTTTCTCAGATACTACTAGTGATTCTGACAGTGACAACTCTATTTCTATTATGGGCCTCTCTAACACAAGTTATAATACTGAACCCTCCACCTCTAGACAAACCTTTTTTAAAAGGGGCCGTGGAAGGGTAAGGAACTTCAGGTGGGAGTGGTTCAGGAACCAATACACCGCAGGGTTCAGACAGACCAGGAATCAATATTACAAGTGGTAGACAAGATAGCACATAATCCTGGTTTGGAGGAGGTACCGATCTTCAACTTGTCTTCACACAAGTTAAGTTCTAAAGAAATTGAAGTTCTGAGTACCAGTCTATTCTTTGTGCCAACTCATAGGAATTACCCATTTTTTACTAAAATAGAGTTATATAAATTTTTTAGGACCTTGAGACTTACATTTTGGTTTACCAAGAATCCACATGTGAGTCCAGAGAATATCACAGGATGCGATGTGCCTCTACATTTTTTCCTCCGACTAACTTGATGCCAAAGGAAATCATAATGTTTGAGAATGCAGTTCTGTTTGAGGTAGAGAAAGTATTAAAGGAACAGAAATATGTGCAGTACAACTTTACTAGAATGAAGTTTTATCCTCCCTAGCCAGCAAAAAAATATATAGTTATCAAACCTGCTGATAAAGGATAAAGCATCATTATTCAAGATGGAACAGATTATGAACAGGAAGTTTTAAGACAACTAAATAATCCTTCACATTACAACAAAATAAAGAAAGATCCAACACCATCCATCAGAAGACAAATTCGTGAAGTGACCAATAAGGGTCTGCATGGTGGGTGCATAAGGAACATGAAATATGACTACCTTAATAAGGATGATTTTGCCATCCCAGCCTTTTATGTTTTACACAAAATCCACAAAGATACAAAGAAGCCACCAGGGAGACACATTGTGGCTGGATACCAGTCGGTTTTACTACCACTTGCAGAATATGTTGATTTTTTCATCAAACTGTTTGTACCTCTCACCAAGTCATATACAAGAGTTAGTCTTTCTGTGATCACTCAAATAGAAAGGGCTCCTTTTAATCCTGAGGTTGACATCTTGGTTACGACGGATATAGAAAACTTGTACACCAATATTCCACAAGGTGAGGCACTTGAGGTAATTACCACCATTCTTGACTCTAGACCAAGACCCCATAGGGTCCCCACTGATTTTATCCCAAGTTGTACTCAGATGGCACTGGAACGCAATTACTTCCTATTCAATGATGAGTTCTTTGCACAAATAAAGGGAGTAGCCATGGGAGCTAATTTTGCTCCTGATATTGCACAGCTGTATGTGGCCACTTTTGAAGAGTATGCCATCTATAAGGATGGCAATCCTTATTTCAGTTACATCACAAAATGGCTCATGTAAATAGATGCCATCTTCTTTATTTGGCATGGTCCAATAAGTGACTTACTACAGTTTCACAAATGGATTAATAATCAAAATACAAATTTACAATTTACCCTAGAGTATGATACCCATTCCAATCATTTTTTAGATTTAAAAATTTCAGTTGATGAGAGTGAGCAGCATGTAGGCCTTTATACTAAACCCACTGCCAGAAACACTCTACTGAGTTATAATAGCCATCATCCCAGGAATTTAAGAGACAATTTACCGTTTGGGCAATTCTTAAGGATTAAACGTAATTGCACCAAGAAAAATGACAATTGTTTGTGAGACAAGACTCTAATGTCCAATTTGATTAAAAGAGGCTATCCATATAGACTGGTCAAAACATGCCTGACATTATGTTCAACAAGCCTTACTTCAGGTAAAAGAGAAAGCTGCAAATGACTTGTGTTAGAACTTTTGGTTCAGAGTCAAATGGAATTAAAAAGAATATTTAAAAAAAATTGGCATTTATTAGCCTCTCTTAAAATTCCACTTGAGAAACCATTATTTGCCTTCTAAAGGGAAAAAACTTGTGAGACAGTTTAGTAAGGGCCTACATTGAACTACAACCACGCACACTGAGTAACATTGGGGGGCTAACAGCAAGGGTTGGACATTACCCGTGTGGGAGCTGCAGTGCATGTGCTTCCACTAGAGTTGTAAAAACATGTTGTCTAAATGATAGAACTTGGCAGCTGAAACATTTGACTAATTGTGGTCCTAAAAATGTTATTTATTGCATTCAATGCCCATGTTCTTTGTTTTTCATTCATAAAACAACTCAGGAGGTCAGAAAATGGATTATTCAACATCAATCACAAATACGGTGTAATGTTGTGAATGCTCCTATGGTTGAACATTACAATCTTATAAAACATGCACCCAACGATGTGCACTGGTTTGTACTTGATGTCATAAAACCCTCAAAAAGACATGTAAATGTGACCTCCTGTTGACCATTAAAGAGAACCGATGGATTTTGTTTGCAAATACAATTAAAAAGGGTCTGAATCAACAGGTGGAATGGCAAATACTGGCAACGTCGTTGATGGACTATCTTGAACGGAATAGTTAATGTGATATGTTCCACATAGAGGGTTATGGATCTAAACCTCCTTTCATGGTTCTGTGCCTGCAATTGCAGACACTGAATCGATATCTAGCAGTTCTACTAGAAAGGGTATGGTGCCTTTCAGGGTTTCCTATTGTGTCCTTTTGTTTCTTATGGTTGGTATGGGGGCTGAGAGCCCCTTTATCTGTACTTATATTTCTGAAATTTAGTTGTATTGGCTGTTGTGGTTGGTGGCTAATAATGCTCTGAGAACAATGTCTTGGGTCAATCTTTTATTTCTGTTCTATGGATAAGTTAGACTTTGGGGCTACCTACAGCAGAGTTGTAAAAGTAGATTTAGTATTGGAGAGCATTTAGATGGGCCATTATTACATTTAAAGATGGCCGCCACAGTTATTGCATTGGTCATGTGACGTTACTACCTTAGTTATTTTAATAACACGGACTGAGCTGATGGCCTGGATGGATATTTTATTTATTCAGTTACTGAGGCCACAACAGCATACTTACCGTAATTACAACTGTCCCTAAACTCTGGGTATTAGTTAGGCATTTTTACTAGTTTAAGATGGCCGCCATGGTCACTGGAATGGTCACATGACCTATCACTTCCTTATTTAAACTCACCGGGAAGGCAAGCAATGTTTGATTCTGACCCGCATGTGTTGAGCGGTTGCGGATAGAGACAGATGCTAGCGGTCCCATACTCAGAAGGTATGAGTATGCTGCAATGGAGGCAGCATTTTTCTAGAGTTTATGTTGTATGACGGTTAAGTAATTTTAATAATTTAATCTTTTTAGATTTGTTTACTTGGCCTTGTAGGTTGAAGTCCCCTTGTGTGTTGCTATAGAGCCTGTTTCTGCAACCTGTTGTAAGTGACAGCATTTAGCTGTTCTGGTTGGGAGCCTGACAGAGTGTAGTTTATGGTGCACGTTTGCTATGTTTTTAAAGGATATTTTTATCTTTCTTTGTCATGTAGGTGGTGGCTTATACTAGTATTACCACCTTTGTTTGTGGTGTTTTCTTGGGTTCAACAGGCGGTACACATGGTGTGATTTGATAAATTGCACGTCCTGTTTCATAATTAATTTTCCTTATGGTTAGGTATTATTTAACATCACTAAGTTCTGATGAAGGTCTGGCGGACCTCTGACTGCCACCACAGGCTGAAACGTCGACATTACCTTCTCATTTGACACGCTGAATTCAAAGTCCATGATATTGCTTGGACTGGGACTGAAAAACAGGCGATTATTGTGCAGGACTGTGTCATGAGGAGGGTTATAACCCCTTCCTGGATCTTCTGTTGGGATTCAAACTTGTGATCTAGTGTGGTTTTATACAAGTTTGTTGTTTATGAGATGGACATTTGTTGGATTTGTTGAACATTTCTTTGAACCTCCTGAATCCTATTGAGTAATATATTGGATTTTAACAGTACAGAGATGTCTTATTCATTATTTGAAGACTGGATCATATGTACACAAACTATATCTAAACAGTTCCTGTAGGAGCATTTTTAAGTGAGATATACTTAAAACAAATAGCACTATGGCACTAAAGAATGGTTAGCGTAAAAATAAAATTGATGCTAACCATTGCAACATGCCGTAAGAAAACATTTTGCTAATGCTGCAAAAGTTGCGCTAGACTGTTTTGTGTCATGTATTTTTGACATAAAACGGGTTAGTGCCATATTTAACAGCATTAGCGTAAAAAAAAGAAAATGCACAAGAAAGAAAAAAAAACAATTTGAAAGACAAGATGGAGATTGCAGGCCAGGCGAGACCCCAGGGAGACCCCAATCTCCCAAGTACCAGCTAGGAGATTCCAGCAAAGTCCCAGGAGAAGGAGAAGAGGAAGCAGAAATGTTGTGAGGAGGAGCGTGACATCCTGGTCAGAGAGGTGACGGAGCACCAACACCAGCTATTCATCACCCCCAAATTGCCAGTTGTTAGAAGAGATGCCATATGGCAGGCAATAGTAGACAAAGTCAACAGAGTGGCAGAGGTGAGGAGGACTTTCACCAATGGCAATAAGCGCTGGCAGGATTGCAAGCGCAGGACTAAGGAGAAACTGACCAGGAACCGAAAGGCAGCACTGCAGAGGTGGAAGTCCTGCACCATAGGAGGACCTGGATGGGCTGTAGGAGATAGTCACAGTGGTCAGCCCGGAGGAGCTGGTCACTGGTACATAGGACAGGACAGCGCAGACCACCAAGAACAAACACAATTGCAGGGTAAGTTGCAGGACAGGAATATCTGGAATCTCACAAATGGAGGAAGCGGGAGGCACATTGGACACACTCAAAGCATGCCAAAGGGTTGCATTAGGACATATTGCCCTGAATCAAATCGCCCCATCGCAAGCCATGCCACAATTGTACTGATTCACTGGTGGCACAATCCACTACGACATATACACAATGTAAAAATAAGCCACTCACTAAGGCTATACTCCACCATGTAAATATGCAGCACTTTGCCTGGAAGTGATGTGCAATTAGTGTGACTGTGGTTGTTGCATGACAACACCCATTGCATATTGTCATAGCCCCTGATCCAACACAACTTCTACATCAGAGACTAGTGCTAAAGTCAATATCACCCGAGGGGTGGTGTCAGGATGGCATAACAGGGCTAAATGCTTACCATCCTCCTTGTATCATTGCCCTTCTCATGTGTGTTGCATCTTGCAGCACACATTGAAATCCCACCTTGGCAAAAATAGCTTGTACATGTGCAGGAAGGGACACCTCCCTGCACATAAACTATTGATCCCCTCAATGCAGGCACCCATTCATCATGATTCAACAATGCCTACGTTTGTGCAGGGAGAACAAATCTGTGCAGGTGCAGGGGTAATTCCAGGGGTGTACCGTATACTTGTAAACATGGCACATCCCTGCATTTCTAAACTGGTGCAGTGTTGTGCAACACATATTGCTTCTGCACTGATCTGTGCTACTTGAGCAAAAATCAGGCCTAAACTCTGCAACCTGCAGAACGCAAACCGCACAGGGTGAACCCACAACTCTTACCAACTCCATGCGCCATTTGGGAATGGCCACAATATTAAACACATACAACACATGGGGCATGTCTGTGAACATCATGTGTGCAGCTGTACAAGTAGCTGCAATCTCATCATCTGACAAGATAGAGTGTGTTGTGTGAATGGTTGGTCTACTGCTTACTAGTACAATCAACATGCACTAAAGGTACAATGTCACTAGCCCGTAATGCAACTGTATCATCATTCAACTAAAAGACCATGTGGAACCAAGCTGCACATCCCCCCTGTGCCACATCTACAAAGTCACCAAATGCATGCATCGATCCACATTCAACATCCTTACACCAACACATGCCTGTTGCAGATGTGTTGTGTGCAAGGAAATGTTCCAAATTTAGGGAGGGACAATCTAATGGGGCAGACAATCCATGATGGTTGCACAGTCCCTTCCAATTAGCACATGTGTGGGGCCTGCTACAGGCTGATGAGAATGTAACAAAAGCATTGTGTGCAATGGACCTACCTGTGCTATGCTGCTCCAGTCCCATTATTCATGAAGCCAATGCATCATCGCACCCAAAGAGTGACAGCACACATTACACTACTGGGACAATCTCCACCATGGAGAAAAGGAAGGCTAATTACATGCCACCATGGTGTCTGTGGCAGGTACAAGGAGCCTGCAATGAAGTACGTGGTGTGGAACAAAAGCACAAAGTGCCAGATTTAATAGGAAATGATGGTGAGCCATTCTTCCCCAAATTTGGCAGTGTTGTTCACCGTCATTTTCAAAGCTCACTGATGCCCAGTATTTACTAAAATACGAGTACCCCTGTGTCACTCACTGTGATGACACAAAGGGGGTCATTACAACCCTGGCGGACGGTGTTAAAGCTGCGGTAATACCACAAACAGGCCGGCGGACATAAAAAGGGAATTATGACCCTGGCGGAAACCGCCAACAAAGACAGACACTTTAACACACCGCCCGCCACGGCGGTACAGACAAGCAGCGCGGCGGTCACCGCCAACAGACAGGCGGAAGACAATGTACCGCCCATAGTATGACAACCCGCCAATCCGCCACCTTTTCCGGGGCAGATTCACCGTGGATAAAAACACGGCGGAAACAGCTTTTGCAATGGGAAAACGCTCACCTGAACACATCCCACGAGGAACGAGGACTCCATGGACCCGGAACTCTAAATACTCCATGCCCTTGTGTTTCTGCTCCTCTACGACCAACATCTACGTAGGCGCTGAAGACAACGGTGAGTACTGCACCTACGACATGGGGGAGGGTGGAGGCAAAAGTTAGGGGGACACCCACCAAACACCCCCACCCCCACCCCCAACCTCGCATAATACAACATACACACCAATGCATTCACAAAAATCACAGTAACAACCCACAATCCCCCTGGAAGAATGAAAAGACAAAGCGAAATTCGGTCAAACAGTGTAATGTGGCAATATACATGTCATACAAAAATATACAGATATATATGAAAATCAGTCATAATTATATACATTACGAGAAGTAGTGCAGATATGTACATAACAATGTCGGTGTACCAACAGTCCAAAAATGCATGGGTGAGGCCCACAAAGGATACCTGACCACAATCGGAGAGAACACCTCCGGGGCATCAGATAGAAATACTACAGGCACCTCAGGGGGAAGGGAAGAGGGGGCACCTCAGCCAGATGACTGCAAAGCCAGATCCACAACGGGGCTCCATGCCCATTGATGTATCCTGGGGAGTGCAAAGCCACAGTCTTTCAAGTCTCTACAGTGGGTGGGGTGCCCACCGTGCCATCCTGGGGAGTGCAAAGCCACAGTCTCTCAAGTCTCTACAGTGGGTGGCTTGCCCACTGTGCCATCCTGGGAAGTGCAAAGCCACAGTCTTTCAAGTCTCTACAGTGGGTGGGGTGCCCACCGTTCCATCCTGGGGAGTGCAAAGCCACAGTCTCTCAAGTCTCTACAGTGGGTGGCTTGCCCACTGTGCCATCCTGGGGAGTGCAAAGCCACAGTCTTTCAAGTCTCTACAGTGGGTGGGGTGCCCACCGTGCCATCCTGGGGAGTGCAAAGCCACAGTCTCTCAAGTAGATGCAGGTCTCCACTGGTACTGGGGGGGACTGGTGCCCAGAGTGCTTCATCCTGTGCAGGACAGACAGAGTGGATGCAGGTCTCCACTGGTACTGGAGGGGGACTGGTGCCCATACTGGATGGGTCTCCCCGTGAAAGTTCCAGTCCTGTCACTGTCCCAGCTGCACATGGGATAAGGATGCCTAATGTGGCGGTCTATTCATTCCTACCCGGTGCTTGCCCTGTTCAGCAGTGTTTTGCCATGGCGGTATTTGCCCTGTTCAGCGGTCTTCACCATGGCGGTGCTTGCCCTGTTCAGCGGTGCTTTGCCATGGCGGTCTTTGCCCTGTTCAGCGGTGCTTTGACATGGCGGTTCAGGACTGTTCAGCGGTGCTTTGCCATGGCGGTTCAGGACTGTTCAGCTGTGTTTTGCCATGGCGGTCTTTGCCCTGTCCAGCGGTCTTCACCATGGCGGTGCTTGCCCTGTTCAGCGGTGCTTTGCCATGGCGGTCTTTGCCCTGTTCAGCGGTGCTTTGACATGGCGGTTCAGGACTGTTCAGCAGTGCTTTGCCATGGCGGTTCAGGACTGTTCAGCAGTGTTTTGCCATGGCGGTCTTTGCCCTGTTCAGCGGTCTTCACCATGGCGGTGCTTGCCCTGTTCAGCTGTGTTTTGCCATGGCGGTCTTTGCCCTGTTCAGCAGTGCTTTGACATGGCGGTTCAGGACTGTTCAGCGGTGCTTTGCCATGGCGGTTCAGGACTGTTCAGCGGTGTTTTGCCATGGCGGTCTTTGCCCTGTTCAGCGGTCTTCACCATGGCGGTGCTTGCCCTGTTCAGCGGTGCTTTGCCATGGCGGTCTTTGCCCTGTTCAGCGGTGCTTTGACATGGCGGTTCAGGACTGTTCAGCGGTGCTTTGCCATGGCGGTTCAGGACTGTTCAGCTGTGTTTTGCCATGGCGGTCTTTGCCCTGTTCAGCGGTCTTCACCATGGCGGTGCTTGCCCTGTTCAGCGGTGCTTTGCCATGGCGGTCTTTGCCCTGTTCAGCAGTGCTTTGACATAGCGGTTCAGGACTGTTCAGCAGTGCTTTGCCATGGCGGTTCAGGACCGTTCAGAGGTGTTTTGCCATGGCGGTCTTTGCCCTGTTCAGCGGTCTTCACCATGGCGGTGCTTGCCCTGTTCAGCGGTACTTTGCCATGGCGGTCTTTGCCCTGTTCAGCGGTGCTTTGACATGGCGGTTCAGGACTGTTCAGCAGTGCTTTGCCATGGCGGTTCAGGACTGTTCAGCAGTGTTTTGCCATGGCGGTCTGTGCCCTGTTCAGCGGTCTTCAGCATGGCGGTCTTTGCCCTGTTCAGCGGTGCTATGACATGGTGGTTCTGGTACCGACATTGGTGTGTGGCATGACGTTCCCTACACTGGGCATTGGTGTGTGGCATGACGTTCCCTACACTGGGCATTGGTGTGTGGCATGACGTTCCATCATAGCCCACCTGGGCTGTGGCAGCCGGGGCCCTCCTGGGCACTGACTCCGGCGGTGGCGGTGGTCTCCTGACCAGTGACGATACTTGGGCCCTCCTGGGCACTGACTCCGGCGGTGGCGGTGGTCTCTGGACCAGTGACGATACTTGGGCCCTCCTGGGCTGTGACTCCGGCGGTGTCTCTGGACAAGTGACGATACTTGGGCCCTCCTGGGCAATGACTCCGGTGGTGGTCTCCGGACCAGTGACGATACTTGGGCCCTCCTGGGCTGTGACTCCGGTGGTGGTCTCTGGACCAGTGACGATACTTGGGCCCTCCTGGGCTGTGACTCCGGCGGTGTCTCTGGACAAGTGACGATACTTGGGCCCTCCTGGGCAATGACTCTGGCGGCGGTCTCTGGACCAGTGACGATACTTGGGCCCTCCTGGGCTGTGACTCTGGCGGTGGTCTCCTGACCAGTGACGATACTTGGGCCCTCCTGGGCACTGACTCCGGCGGTGGTCTCTGGACCAGTGACGATACTTGGGCCCTCCTGGACTGTGACTCCGCGGTTGTCTCCTGACCAGTGACGATACTTGGGCCCTACTGGGCAATGACTCTGGCGGTGGTCTCTGGACCAGTGACGACGGTGCTGGCGGTTGTGTCTCGACCGCCGGAAATGATGGCGCACTTCTCCACCGTGACACTCACAACAGGTTGGGCAGACTTCCTCTGGCCCTTCCCCACCTTTGGTGGAGTCACAGCTGACTCTCCAATCCCCTTGGAACCCATGTGAGTTGTTTTCCCACCAGGAGTCTTCACACGGTCCCGTCGTCCACTCTCCAAATTTAGAGCCTTTACAGGGGGTGGGCTGCCAGTGCCTTGGCTCCGGGCCACACTGCCTGCCCTGGTGGCCGGTGCACTCCACCTTGAACAGGCACCACTGGTATTGGATTGGAGGCTTTTTGGCTGAGGCGCTACGACAGGACTGATGAATTGGAGGGGGGGGTAGGGGCAAAAAGGTCAACTTTACAGAGGGACAGTTTCTGACGAACACTGGGATGGGTAGTTGGAGGGGGGAGTGGAGGAAGAGGAGGTGGTTGTGGGAGGTGTCACTTTAGGTGTTTTGGGTGCAGGTGCAGGTACTGGAGGCTGTCGTGAGGTGGATGGATGTGGGGTGAGTGATTGCCGGCGTTTGTGTACTTTGGAGGGGGCGTCACAGACACACTGGGAGAGGACACAAGGGACGTGTAAATGGGAGTGGAGGTGGTGAGTGCAGGTGAGCGGCTTGTGGTGCTGGGTCTCCTTGTGCGATTCATGGTGCCTGTAGATGTGGTGCATGCAGGTGTGTGTGTAGACGAGACTGGGAGGGAGGAGGGAGAAGAGGAGGAGGGGAACACAGTGGAGGCAGTGGATGTTGCTGTGTCTGTACGTGGGTGAGGCTTGCGTGAGTGCCTGTGGGTTGTGTGGTGCCTATGTTTGCTTGAGCTACCTGTGTGTGCTGACTTGTGTGCATGCTGGTCTGTAAGTGTGCTTGGGATGGGCTGGGGTACAGGAGATTTGGTCTGGGTGGACGAGGTTGGAGGGGGGAGGCTAGACACAGGGACAATGGCTGCCATCAGTGCTGAGGCCAGAGATTGCAGGGTTCGCTGAAGGACAGCCTGACCAGAATGAATGCCCTCCAGGAATGCATTACCGTGTTGCAACTCTCGTTCTACACCCTGGATGGCATTCACAATGGTAGACTGCCCAACAGTGAGTGACCTGAGGAGGTCAATGGCCTCCTCACTGAGGGCAGCAGGGGTGACTGGGGCAGGGCCTTAGGTGCCTGGGGCGAAGGTGATGCCCACCCTCCTGGGTGAGCGGGCACGGGGCGAACGCTGAGGGGCTGCTGGGAGGGCGGTGCTGGTAGGGGAGGTGGCGGCTGTACCTGTAGAAGTGGGGCGCACAGATGGTGCCGCCACCATAAGGGAGCCCCCATCGGCGAACGAGTCCGTGTCGCTGCTTGGTGATCCGGGGGCCGACGTGAAGCTCCCCTCGCCCTCTGTCCCACTGGTGCATTCAGAGTCCGTGGTGTGGCCCTCCATGGCCATGTGGGATGCAGCTCCCTCATGCTTCGGTGCCACTGTACCTCCGCCTGATGATGCTGATGTACAAAAGGACAGGGAGAGCAGAAAAAGGGGGGGAGATAGAAGAAAGAGAGTTTTAGTGCATGGCATACCGCTACCGTTGGCGGACAAGACAGACACAGTAGCCCCCTGCATTACGCCGTGCTCCTGCCCTCTGCACATGCAATTTCTGGGACATGGCCTACATGGCAATGGTGGGCATCTGCGCACATGGATGCCACAGGGGCAACTATACCTCGACTTGGCACTCTGCTGAGGTGGGGTAGAGTGCCACATGGCCTACATTACGGAGGAGACTTGCCTACCGAACTCGCCCTGGCCTAGGGACACCCACAGCCCACCTCCCCCACCCAGACACCTCCACTGCACGCAAAGTCCGCAGAATGAGAGTGTACTCACCCCCTTGTGTCTGCTGTGATGCCCTCAAGCGCCCATCCAACTCCGGGTAGGCCACCGCCAGGAACCGGAACATCAGGGGGGTCATGGTGCGACGGGCACCCCTCCCACGTTGGGAGGCCATCCCCAGCTGAGCCTCCGTCATCTTCTTGCTGCAGCGGCGAATGTCCTCCCATCTCTTACGGCAGTGGGTGCCCCGTCTCTGGTGGGCCCTCAGGGTCCGGACCTCCTTGGCGATGGCATGCCAAATGTCCCTCTTCTGGTGGGCGCTGACCTACATGACATGCACAAGGAAAGAGGAACAGTCATTACCAACTGCACCGTCGTTGTGAGTAGCCCCCTCCCTACTCTGGCCATGTGGCCCATTCATTCCCATGCATTAATGTTCTATGAACTCTGCCCCCTTCCCTCTTCCAAACAGCCCTCTCCACCCAGGCCTAGCCCGTACAACATGCTCCCTGTGTACTAACCTGTTGGTCTGGAGGACCGTAGAGTAGCGTGTACTGGGGAGGACCCCGTCTACCAGTTTCTCCAACTCCTGTGCAGTGAAGGCAGGGGCCCTTTCCCCAGACGCAGCAGCCATCGTCGCTTCCAGACCGAGGTCACATCAGCACTTGCAGTGTAGGTCTTCTCCTGTCGAAGTTCAGGTATCTAGTGATTGAACAGATAGAAAATGACGGTGACGTCCGGGGCGGTGTGCATCATCACCGCCGGCGCACCTGTTCATTGGCTCCTGGGACCCATAGGGTCCAATGTTAACCAATGCAGCATTGCGCCGCGGTCTACGACCGCCTACCGCGAGGGTGTGCAACGCCAGCGCAGTTACCCCACAATCCCATTGTCCCAGTTTAGAGGTCAGGCAGCCACCATTTCAGGGGCCCACATGGCTTAATTTACCTCTGCGTCACACAAAGCTAGGCCTACACTCAACACACATCCAGGAAGGGTTTTGTGAGTGGTGTAGTCTTGTGTGTAACTGTGGGTACATACCTGGAGGAATGATGACTGATTCTTCGCTGTTGTCCTTCGTAGGCACCGTCAGCTGGGACAGTTGAGAAGATGGCGGAATCCTCCGGTGTACCGACCGCTGGTGGACCTGTTGACAATGGAAGAGCGACATGTCATCATCACCTACCGGTTTGACCGTGCCACAATCCAGGAACTATGTACCCAGTTGGAGCCAGACCTGATGTCACCAATCCGCCATCCGACTGGAATCCCCCTTGACGTGCAGGTGCTGTCAGTGCTCCATTTCCTTGCAAGTGGGTCTTTTCAGACAACAGTGGCCATGGCATCAGGGATGTCCCAGCCTATGTTTTCCAACGTGTTGTCCAGAGTGCTGTCTGCCCTGCTGAAACACGTAAGGAGATACATCATTTTCCCTGAGGTGGCAGATTTGCCTACAGTTAAAGGTGACTTCTATGCCCTTGGACATATCCCCAACGTCATAGGTGCCATTGATGGGACCCATGTAGCTCTGGTCCCCCCCCACAGGAGTGAACAGGTGTACAGGAAGAGGAAGAGTTATCATTCAATGAATGTCCAGATGGTATGTTTGGCAGACCAGTACATCTCGCAGGTAAATGCTATATTCCCTGGCTCAGTGCATGACACCTACATCCTGCGGAATAGCAGCATCCCTGATATGATGGGTCAACTCCAGAGGCACAGTGTATGGCTATTGGGGGACTCTGGTTACCCCAACCTTTCCTGGCTATTGACCCCAGTGAGGAATCCCAGGACCAGGGCAGAGGAACGGTACAATGAGGCCCATGGGCGGACTAGGAGGGTGCCTCCTGAAGGCCAGGTTCAGGTGCCTCCATATGACAGGTGGTTCCCTATTCTACTCACCGAAGAAGGTGTGCGAGATCATCATCGCCTGCTCCATGCTCCATAATTTGGCTTCGCGACGCCAGGTGCCTTTTCTGCAGGAGGATGATCCAGATGATGGTGTTGTAGCAGCTGTGGAGCCTGTGGACAGTGATGAGGGAGAAGCTGAGGAAGAAGACGACGACAACAGGGAGTCAGTCATACAGCAATATTTCCAGTGACACACAGGTGAGAACATTTTCATGTTTAACATTACATTAACTTTCACACGTCTACCTCTATCCTGTTTGTCGATTTCAATCACTATTTGGTAACTGAGTTGTACCTTTCCATTACGGTTTCACAGGTGTGGTTACCAACGTGTTATCTGCTTGCATCCTTCAAGGACTTGTGATGTGTGACATAGGTATGTTAGTCTTACAATGGGAAACGCATTATGACACTGTCATTGATAATACATATTTAGTAAATCACAGACTGACTCAAGATTGTTTTGTGTTTCAAGGGTATTTATTGAAGTGCTCAGAAATGTGAGGGGTTTGTAAAAAGAGGATGGGTGATGGCGGAGGAATGTCCATGGCAGAGTCCAGTCTATTAGTCTCACAGGTGCACTGCCCATCTGGGCATAGGAAGTGGAGCTGGGGCAGTTTAAGTATGGACAGGGTAACAAGGTGGTACAGTGGGAGGACAAACAGGGTGGTCTCATTTACTGGCGGGGGTCTTGCCATCTTGCTCTGTCCTGTTCCTGGATCTCAGGGACCACTTGCGTGGTGGTTGTCCGTCTGCAGGGGGTGGGGTGCTAGTGTGTTGGTCCTGTCCACTAGCGCCGGCGGAGGTGGTGGGCAGTTCATCGTTCTGGCTAGTGTCAGGGGCCCCTTGGAGTGCCACGGTGTCCCTTATGGTCTGCTGTATGTCCTTCAGCACCCCTACGATGGTGCCCAAGGTGGAGCTGATGGTCCTGAGCTCCTCCCTGAACCCCAAATACTGTTCCTCCTGCAGGCGCAGGGTCTCCTGCAACTTGTCCAGGACCGTCACCATCGTCTCCTGGGAGTGGTGGTATGCGCCCATGATGGAGGGTACGGCCTCATGGAGAGTGGGTTCCCTTGGCCTGTCCGACCCCTGTCGCACAGCAGCCCTCCCAGTTCCCCTGTGTTCCTGTGCCTCCGTCCCCTGGACCGTGTGCCCACTACCACTGCCCCCAAGTCCCTGTTGTTGTTGGGGTGGTGGGTTATCCTGGGTTACCTGTAGTGGTGGACACACCGCTGATTGACCTGTCCTGGGTAGGGAGGTTTGGGCCCGCTGGGTGGGTGCTGTGCTGGTGTTACCAGAGGGTGGAAGGTCAGTGTTGGGCTGTGCCTGTGCAAGGGGAACCGACTGTCCCTGGGTATGTGCAGTGAGCATGCTTTAGTGAGGGGTGACCATGCTTAGTTGTGTCATGCAGGGCTTGGTGTTGGGATGTGTGGTTTGTGTTATTAGTACATTAGTGAGGAGTTGGAGTGATAGGGGAGGGGGTGAGGGTGGGGGTGTGTGAGAGCATGCAGGTAGGGTGGGGGATATGATAGTTAAGATTTGACTTACCAGTGTCCCATCCTCCACCGACTCCTCCGAGGCCCTCTGGATGCATGATGGTCAAGACTTGCTCCTCCCATGTTGTTAGTTGTGGGGGAGGAGGTGGGGGTCCGCCGCCAGTCCGCTGCACTGCGATGTTGTGCCTGGAGACCGCTGAACGCACCTTCCCCTGTAGGTCGTTCCACCTCTTCCTGATGTCCTCCCTATTTCTTGGGTGCTGTCCCACGGCGTTGACCCTGTCCACTATTCTGCACCATAGCTCCATCTTCCTGGCTATTGATGTGTGCTGTACCTGTGAGCCAAATAGCTGTGGCTCTACCCGGATGATTTCCTCCACCATGACCCTGAGCTCCTCCTCGGAGAAGCAGGGGTGTCTTTGGCGTGAAATGGGGTGGTGTGTGTGATGTGTGGGGTGGTGTATGTGGTGATGAGTGTGGTGATGTGTAGTGGTGTGTGGTGTTTGCTGCGTGGATGTTGTGTGGGTGATGGTGTTGTGTGCCTTTGTGTGATGGGGTTGTCTATTCTGTGCTCTCTCTCTGGCCTTCGTTCGTGACTTTTTGGTCGTAGGGGTTTGTGGGTGATATGGGTGTGTGTTTTATATAGTATTGGGTGTGTGGGAGTGGTGAGTGTACGTGTATCAGGTGTGTGTATTTCGAAATGTCCAATGTGGCGGTGTTTTGTAGAAGTGTGTGTATTTTGAGCATGGTGGTGTGTACCGCCAATGGAATACCGCGGTTGAAAGACCGCCACGTGGATTCATGGGTTGTAATAGCATGGACGTGTTTCTGTTGGCGTGGAGGTTTTGTTATCGCCAGTTTATCACTGACCTTTGGTGTGGCGGAGTTGTGTGGGTGTCTAAATTTCAGCGGATTCCGAGCTGTGTGTCATAATAGCTGTGGCGGAATTCTGCGGCCGCGGCGGTGTATTGGCGGTCTTCTGCACAGCAGTAAGCGCCTTTTACCGCCAATGTTGTAATGACCCCCTAAATTAGCTGACGTGGGTCAGCTCAGCAATCCGTGCACCATACTGCAAGGATGGCAGCTTTGAGGGGGGAGTTTGTTTTTGTGTAGGAAGGAACAATTTTCTGCACAAAAACATTCTTAAAAGGCCATTAGCTCTGTCTATGTGTGTTGCAAAATGCAGCACACATTGAACAAGTTAAAAATAAAGAGAAAAGATGGCATATAACTTCATTGCATCATGCCAATGCCACCACTGGGGTGGCGTTATATGTTGGCAATGACTCATAAATCTGAGGCACTGTCAAAATGCAATTGGTTTTGCTTTGGCAGGCCCACAGCAACACCCATTGCACGCCCCTACCACGCCAAGAGCTGTGTGTGAAGGGGCCCTTTTTACAAGATGGCATCAAGCCACAATAAGTCGCATAGCACCACCTTGTAAATCCATCACAGGGCATTGCACTACCCTCGCGTCATGAAAAGTGGCACTCAGGTGGCACTAGGGCCACCTAAATATGCCCCAAAATACCTTGTGAGCTTGCCTCATGTATGATGCACAATTCTGCACATAATATACAACTGCAACCTTGGGTCTGTAACATGTCACTGAACCTTCAGTAGCAAGTAAATGATGTGCCATGTCAACAGCCACTACAATCAAAGATTGACATTTCTCTATCTCATTGCAGAAGATGATGCCTTACCTCCTGCCGACCTGCCTGTCCTAGATTTTACAGATGACATAGAGGACCAGCTGCTGAACATCAATAAAGAGACTCTCTAGGATGTCCTAGGTTCCCCCCAGACAGCACTTCCAGTCGCAGGGAGAACATACAGAGTTGCAGCGTCTCCATATGAACCACCCAGCTACCAACACACAGCACCAGCCAGTCATGACGCAGTCCTAGACTCCAAGGACCCAGTCATCACCTCAGTGGTAGGAGTCCAGCGAGAGCTGGCCAATCAGGTGGGGGTGGGGATGGAGACCATGGCAGGCATCCTAGAGGGAGTGCAGAGATGCCTCAGTTCAATTAAGGACAATTCAGCTGCCATCAGAGTCACCCACTCCCTGCTACCTGGACTCCAGCAGCCCTTGGCTAACATAGAGGCTGTCATGAGGCAGAAGCTTCAACAGTTGCCTCACAAAGTGGCAGCAGCATGATAGACAACAGGCTGTGGGCTATACAGAATACCCTGGAGTTCATACAGTGGGAAGTGGCCTCCCACAGAAAAAACATGGCTGCCCACCATCTTAATGTTGCTGTGGTATTGAGAAATCAGCAGTTCCTCCATGCTGCAGTGATGCCTTATGTGTTCCCACAAATGGCAGCTGCCGGGATCTTTGACTCCGCATCTCCATCCCCTGATGTGTGTGTGGCCCTCTCAACCTCAAAAACAGCACCACCCATGGCACAAGAGGCACCACACACATCAGAGGATGAAGATGTGGAAGGAGCAACATTCAGAAGGAAAACCACCCAGTAGTACCAGTCTGTGCCACATGGACAGCATCTCCTTAGTTCTGGTCCTAAGGTCATGCTGGTGTTTTGACAGCTGGCAATGTGCCCTCTTCACTCAACCAGTGTTGACTTGTCTGCTATGTACTGTCATTGTCTCAAATCTTACCTATTGACAATTGTGACACCTCCTCACTAATGCACGCTTCTCCTAACCATGTATCAAATCTTACCTATTGGCAATTTTGACACCTCCTCACTAATGCACACTCCGCCTAACCATGTCTCATTACATGTCCCTCACCCTTGGACTCTGATTGTACAACAAATGGCTGCTGTTCTCTCATGGGGTCTGTGAACTGGACATTGTAAAGCATTTGAAAATACACTTGTACCTATACATAAAGCACCTTGTTCACATGTAACATTTCCACATTTACTGTGATCCATCCACTCTGCAAAATGATTACATTGTGTGAATCCATATCAATGAGTACACAACATAACTACATGAGTGCATTACTGTCAGACATAAAGCCACACACTAGGATCCTAACATGAAAAAGGTGAATTATGGTGTTGTGGGCCACATCTGACTTACAGAGTATTCAATGTATTGAACAGAAATCCATGGGTGTTGACGTATGGCATGTATGGCTCAGAGGAAAATCAATAGTAATTTACCCAGGTGGGATTACCAGTACAACTAATATGTGTGGTACAGAAGAGGCTAATCTAATCAGGGAGGGACACCTGTCAGTGTTGCAGGATACAGTCCCAAATTTGACTATTGTCACATGTGTCACAATTGCCAACATTCACACTGCCAGACCCAACCAATGACAGTTGAAGTTCCATACTTACCTGTCCAAGATAACATATACACATTCAATGTCAATGGTTGGAACAATTGGACTAGTTGATGTTATTTAGCAGTTAGTCTGACAGCTCCTTGGTCATAGGGGATGCACATGATAATCCATGGAAATGAAAACAGGAAGCATACCCTGAGGCATTCTTCCTACTTGGCCAGTGCACACATGAGAACACCCAGACACTCAATCAACATGGAGAAAAAATTGTCTAATACCAACAGGATTTATTTATAATTATTTAAAACTCCATACCTAAACCTATCCTAAAAACTACCCTACACTAAACTAACCTAAACTAACTTAACTTAACTTACACCTACACCTATTCTAAACTAATCTTACACATGTAACACCACACTCTAAACATTGTCCCACCACCCCCCTCAAAAGACAAGATACAAGTAGGGCAACATAAACTAAGGCTACACATGTGCTTACTTAACCTATGTCCTAAACATAAGGTCCACATAGGTCCATAGTAAGATTAGCACTGCACTGGGTGCTACTACAGTATTCATATCTATTAAACAACATGTGCACATGCAGGTCAGACATCACCTAAGTACCAGGTACACACTCATCATTCACATTATATGCACATGATCACTCACAAATATCATGATGGCTAGATCATGTTGGTAAATCTGCTGAGATCTAGCTTGTGACAATCCATAGACATTGCCCACAACCATCTGGAGGTGAGTTGTATACTAAGGCCCATTTTTATATTCTGTTTGCACTGGATTTGCATCTTTTATTTTTAATGCAAATTGGGCGCAAACTTAACTCCATATTTATACTTTTGTGCTAGACCCGTCTAGCGCCAAAGTTATGGAGTTTGAGTCATTGTTTGTACGTGAAAACCTACCTTGTGCTAATGACATGCAAGGTAGGCTTTCCCGTGCAAAAATGACTCTAAGACATGTGTGCCTTATTTATCCTCCGCCGTCAAATTGATGCACAGGAGGAGGTAGGCCTTAAAACATGGTGCCCAGCCGGATTTGCGCCATTGTTTAATGACTGGGTCAGGGCAGGCGTTAAGGGACCTTTGGGCTCATTTCCATGGTGGGAGACCTTGGAAGCAGTCCACAGGTGCCCTTCGCTGCACCCAGGGACACCCCCTGCCACCCTCGCCCACCCCTGGAGGACACCCATCCATCGTGAGTGAAAGTAAGTGTAGGTGAGTATATATATATTTTTTTTAAAGTGGCAGGGTGGAGCCTAACTTGGCCCCCCTTACATGCCACTATACCCAATGGCCATGCCATGCCCAGGGGGTTGAGTGTCAAAAAATGGCGCTAGTCAGGTTAGAGCCAATATTTTTGACTCTAACCTGACTTACATCATTTTTTGGCACACAACCCCCAGTCTTCCCTTCGCCTCCGCTGCCCAGTTACCGTCATTTATTTTTACGCTAATCAGGCTGCAGTGCCGGCTAACATGATTCCATAAATAAGGCCCCGCTGGCACGTTGGAATGGCGTTAGCCGGCGGTAAACCTTTTGACGCAAATCTGCCCTAGCGCTGATTTGCGTCAAAACGTATAAATATGGGCCTAATTGTGTACCTTACTGGCTGTTGCCCAGCACAATATGCCTCCTTGCACAACTGCAGCCTCAATTGATATCTGAAGTGTACTGAGGCACCAGTGGTGCAAGTGTCTCCTACGTAAGCCCCCTAGAGACCTCTCTACATTTCCTTCATCTATACCATTTTGTGAGTAGTTGTAAGCTATGTGTGGCACACAGTGCTGTCAATAGTGCTGTGACAAAGTTGTGACCTGGTAACAGGCATGCTAATCACATAAACAGCAGCTCTGATGCCCATCATGGTTGACATCAATGTATATGTGGCCTTGCTCTCCATTTCCTAACACCCACAATTCCATAGCATTGCCACTTGTGCAACAGTCAAGCTATTCTGAATGCTCAACATTGCATCAGACATGATGTCACCATCCTAACTCCGATGATATTGTAGCATTGTTCACACACAACCTTTATTCATTGCATTGCACACATCAGACTGTCTAACACAAAACTCTGGATAGCCAAATGTGACGCACAAGGTGACACTTACTGGCAGCAGTCGGGTCTTCAAATATGGACACCTCTCCAATGGTGTAGGGTGGAGGCCCACCTGTACTACATGAAAGGAAAACATAGCTCTGTGATATTGGACATTTTGGTGCATGGACGACAGTTTTAAATTCAACTTGTTTAGCTGAGTGAGCAAGTCAACCTAGTGGTAGATCAGAACAACTGTCAAACATTTATAATCTGTCAGTCAGACATAGGGTTATGTTATGTTATCTTATTTGTAGAGCGCATGGCTACCAACAGGCTTCCCAGTGCTAGAGGACTACGGACCAGTACAGAGGGAAGAGGAAACCCTGTGCCTAGAACAACCAAGTTTTTAGAGATTTCAGAAATTTATATTCATTGGTCGTTATACGAAGGCCAAAGGGAAGAGAATTCCATAATTTGGCCCCCTGATAAGCAAGAGTGGCACCTCCCCATTTAGATTTCTTTATTCTGGGGAGGCTAGCAAGGGCAACTGAGGCTGACCTCAGATCTCTCTTAGGCTTGTAGGGAGAGGAGAGGGTTCTTAGAATCTGGGGGCCCCTGTTGTGGAGGGATCTGTGGATACAACACAAAACCTTGAACTTAATGCGTTGCTCCACGGGTAGCCAATGTAGTAGATTCAATTCTGCCTTTACAGAGCTCCTTTTGGGGATATCTAATAATAAACAGGCTGCCGTGTTTTGGACCCTCTGTAATTTATTTTTAACATATGCGGGTGACCTGGCAAAAAGACTGTTTCCATATTCCAGTCTAGAGATAATAAGAGCTTGGGCAATAAGCTTTTTAGCTACAGGAGGAAGAATATGCAAAACCTTCCTTAAGAGTCTTAAGTGGCCAAAGCAAATACCAGATATATGCTTGGCGTGGTGATCCATTGTACGAGTTGGGTCCAACCATATCTCTAGGCTTTTAATATGTTCCCTTGGAGCCGGAAGCACTCCTCTGGAAGCATCAATCTCCAAAGTTTGATTGGGGCCAGACTTATTACCCAGGATCATCAGCTCGGATTGTCATTGTTTAATAGCATTCTGCTGTTTGTCATCCAACCTGCTACAGCTTGCAGGCAGGAGGATAGAGAGGACACGTCTTGCAAAGAGTTGGAGTTGAACGAGACCACCAATTGTGTGTCATCAGCATGGGAGATTAGTGAAAACTCCCTAGATTCCACCAACTCTGCCAGGGGAGCCATGTATATATTAAAAAGTGTGGGGCTGAGTGATGAGCCTTTTGGTACCCCGCAGATGTTATAGAATTTGGCTGAGAGGTGGGATCTGACTAAAACCTGAAAGGAACAATCTTTTAGAAAGGATAGAAGCTAGGCCAGGGCCGGCCCTTCTATTCCCAAATTTCTCATCCTCTGACCCAGGACCTCATGATCCACTGTGTCAAAGGCTGTGCTTAGATCTAAAAGTATGACCGCTGTGATCTTTCCTTGGTCCATGCTCTTCCTGGCTTCTTCCAGGACTGCAATGAGCGCAGTTTCCGTACTGTGCTGGGGTCTAAAGCCTGTCTGGGTGGAGTGCAAGCAGTTATTCAATTCCAGAAAGGAGGACAACTGCTTGTTAATATGTTTATCTAGAATTTTTAAGGGGCTGGGTAAGAGGGAGATAGGTCTACAATTCTTTAAATCCGTGGCATCCAGCGTTGTTTTTTTTAGTAGGGGTTTCACTATGGTGTGTTTCCATAGCCCGGGGACTTCACCCGCGGAGATGGACTTATTCAGCATATTTGTTATTGCCGGGACAATAACCATGGCATCTTGTGCAAGTATTTGGGGGGGAGCTGGATCTACAGGAGAACAAGACTAGAAGGAGAGGCCTGTCCTTCTTGCCTGGGAATAGATTCAGGAAAATTGGAATAAATATCTACAATCTTTTGTTGGAAGAATCCCACTAATTTGTTACTGTGCTCTACTGAGGCTACCACGGGATTCTCCTCACAGGGTACCTGAATGATTTATTTTACTATCTGAAATACTGCTTTAGGAGATCCAGCAGATCCCTCAATCCTTTCTGCATAACAGGTTCTCTGTGCTAGTTTCATCTCCAGGTGATAAGCTCTGATCTCCTTTCTTTAAGTCTCTCTGTCTGCGGTTTATAGGATTTTCTCCACCTTCTTTCTAACCTCTTACAGTTTTTTTCAAGAGGTGGAGGTGCGAGGAAAACCATGGGGAGCTGATGGTCTTACGTACCCCTGTTTTTACCTTACAGGGAAGAGTGAGATCCAGACTGTCAGTAATCCAGTCATTACATTTCTCTGGCTCACAATTGGTCCCATTGAGGGAACTAGGTTTCCGAATCTCCAGTACTCTAATCCATTCTTTAGTGGAGAGCTTGTGCCAGTTCCTGCCCCTCTGCCTAACAGGCTGTGGATGAGTATTACTCATGGTAAGACTCGAAGGAACAGAGAAATGATCTGTCCGAGGGAGGGTAAATGGGTGTTTCGATGTAAGTGCTGTCAAATTACTGAACACCAAATCGACTGCGTGACCCCTTTCATGTTTGGGGCACTTCACTAATTGTTCTAGCCCCAAAGCTTCCAGTTCACCTAGGAGCTTTTTCGTAGCCGGCAGGTCCAAGTTCTCGGAGTGAATGTTAAAATCCCCTAACATGGTGAAATTCGGTCTCTTACAGATTAGGTCAGCCATGAGATCAGGGAAGGAATTTAAGAAGTTTTCATATGGCTCCGGGGGGCTATACAGTAATGCTCCTGAAAGAGTGAATAAAGAATCCAACACCAGAGAAAACAACATACCTTCCCCTTCTAAAAGCAGAAGAGGCTGAGACGTCATCTTAAATGTATCTTTGTAAATTATAGCAATGCCCCCCTCTAGAGGTAGGTCTGTCCACTCTGGCTATTAAATATCCCTGGGGTAGGGCTAAACTAATATCCGGACCTGAATCTTCGTGAAGCCAGGTTTCCGTGAGAAACAGTTCTGAAGGCGATGTCTCACTTACAAGGAGATTTATGTCCAATTTATGACGTGCATAGAGCGGCAGTTGATGAGAAAGAAAGAAAAATGCCTATTCAATACTAGCTGTGGCTTTACCTTAGTCTGGTGTGGGGCCCAGTGACAGGTGGGACATCTCCAATTACTGTCACCTAGGTCCAAGCATCCCTGACAGTCTTTCTGAGCAGGTAATCTGAGAGAAAGCAAATAGATTGAAGAGTATGTAAGAGCCAAGGGAGTCGGCTCCAAAGTCATAGTTTGTCCAGGAAGACAGACCCTAAGGCCCGGTCTGGCGTGGACGGATGCAGACGGGCTTGCCTTTGGCACACATTTGGCGCACCAGCGGCGTGCCCGCTGGGCGCGTGCACTGCGCGCTTGCCGCATCGCGGAAGAAGTTGGAACGACTAGACCGCTTCCTCCCAAAAAATGGCGCCTCTAAGTGTGCTGATGCCTGAGAGTAAAAATGGCGGCCAACCTAAGTAGACACTTGGAAAACCGAGACAAGGGCAGAGGAGATAAAAAATGAGGTAAAAATGACACCCGCTCAGCTCATGGCCACTGAACACGGACCTGTGAACTCGCACAATCATTCCACATAAAATATCCAATGTATCTTAAAACACTATGAAAATGCGGCTAACAGATTCTAAATCACTAAAAAAGGCGGCTAAGATCAAGAGTTGCTAGAATGCTTAAACGCAGGAGACTCTCACCACCTGTGAGGCCCGAGTCCGCTGCACGCTCGCCGCATCGCGGCAGATATAGGTTTTGGGGAAGACGTCTGAACGACTAGATCGCTTCCTCTCAAAAAAAAGGGTCAGATAATGAAGACCCTGGCACCTACAAAGTATCACTCTCCATGACACTCCTGTGGTGCATTTAACTGCACCCTATGTACATGGAATTGTCATGCAGGTGTTTTGCTGCTTTACACCTCGATGACCATAAGGGGCTGCATGAGACAGTATTCTGCATCTAAGGGGCATTTGATGGATATTGCAGTGGCCATCCCATTGTGAAACCCATAACTTTTGACCCTGCCCCAGATGTTAAAGACAACTAACTCACTGTCACCACAAAAAGATGGACAACTGCCCAGGGGTTGTGTGAGTATTACAAAGTGTTGAGGAATGCTTTGATACATCCTTGTTACTTGTTTTTAATATGTGTGTGCAATTACATGGTACACACACTTGAGCTATTATGCCATGGCAGTTTACTTATGTTTACTTATTTGTTCCTACCTGCACATTAACTGATGATTAATGGTATAGGGAGGGATACCAACATGTGCATAGACATTTGCCTCAACACAGACACACTTGCTCTGTGGTCCAAGGATGCCTGTGTTGGTGCAGGTTTCTGAGTGATCTGCTAGTGCTGGTGCAGATGCAGGCCTACCCATACTGTCTGTAAGATGTGGCAGGCCTGTGGGACAAATTCAGCACATGTAGGTGGGCAATAGACACAGTTTGAGGTGTATGTGATACACTATATACAGGAAGAGGAACGTGCTAGTAGTCTGGACCCAGTGCATAGTCAAGCTCCCTTAAATGATGTTGGCCAATGACACAAGGGGGCAGATTTAAGGAAAGTGGTGCTGCACTAAGTGCATCATTACAGTTCTTGTGGTCTTTAGTGCACCACTTTTCCCTACCATGTGTGAGCCTTATGAAACATATGGCACAGCATGGTGCAGGTAGGGGGCAAATCTGTCAGTTCATATGGACGCTAATTATGTACTCAGCAGGAGTAGCAACAAAAAGATTAGCACAACTTCTGCTGAGTGCATAGGGGCCTATCATATACAAAGTTATGCCCCTTTATAACACCTGCTCTGAGCAGCCGTTCAAAGTGCAGGAAATATGGCAATAGCAAATGTATTATATTTCCCAGAGCCATGTAGTTTAGCCCACCCATACAGGTGTAGGGCCCCCTCCCACACATGATGTCTGGCACAGGCTTCATGTTGTCCTGGTCTGAACTGATTAGCGCTATGAATGCTTCGCACAACTTTGTTATGATTGCACAGGGAAGATGGCACAATACAACATGTCCAGATCCTTTGATAAAACATGCTGCACTCAACCTTATCACCACCTGTCATACACATGCAACTAATGGTGTTGCTATGCAAATGGAATACTTACTAACTGCTCCACCAATCTGAATCCCCAGGTGGTCCAGTAGGTCTTGCTCCCTTGAGATCAGGTCAGCCCAACGGTGTTTAAGTTGGTGGTCATTGCATCCAGCTCCAAAAATTCTTATTAGGTGGTGGAGCACCTTACCCCACCACAGCTTCCTGGCGTCTGTGGGTTAGCCCTGGATAATGCGGCCACCCAAAACCAGCATCATTGGCAGGTAATGCTGTACAAGCCATATAAAGCCTACCAGTTCATTAGCCGTTATCTTTAACATCCTCCCTTTCCCAGACATCATGCAGTGTTTGTATTTGCACCAAAGAAAGTAAAGATAAAACAACCCCGCCTACCCCAAACACCCAGCAAACTATCATACCCCTAGACAAACACCCCCCAATAGAGTGACAGATGCAGTACAAATACAATACAAAATACTTATTAAAAGACAATATGACACAACAGCAACAGGACACAGCACAAAAACATTTGAAAAACTCAAATCCACCAACAACACCAGCTCCACACACCCTCACACAGTCAGCAAGACTGTGAAGTAAAAATGAACTGACTGTTCCATGTATGCAGGCAGGTTGTCCTATTTCATCACTCCCTGGGCCCGTCCATCACATTTTCAGTTATGGTTGGGTTTTTTTACGCATGACGGTCATTTGTTGATTTTTTCCCATTGTGCCTGACAAGGCCTGTGGACTTGCGATAGATGATCAGGGGTCAGGCACCATTTTTCTGCATAGCAAAGTGTGAAGTGTAGGCGTTTGCATCAAAATTGTGACGCGTGATGGTCATGTGTGGTATTCCTTTCCATACAGGTTGACAAGGCCTGTTGCCATGCAATTGACGTGCAGGGGTCATTCATCATTTTTCAGGGCTTGCGGAGTATAGAATTTAGCCATTTGCATAATTTTTTTTACCCATGACAGGAATGCATTAAAATCACTTAGAGAGGCTTACAGTGCCCCCAGATTGACATACCCTGTCACGGGGGCAATGCAATTATGTTGTCAGTATGGTATGGCCACATGTGTGTGCATGCCCATTCATATCTTGATGATGTCATTGGTATGATTAACCTATACGTTTATTTATGTGTGTGATGCATTTGATGACTGATACTGTGTGCATATATGCATTTGTAGCTAGATTGGGTCCACATACATGTTAGCACTTGTGTACCATGAGTGTACATATGTGTTCTAACACATATTCGTGGGTGTACCACATTGTTATGTATGATATGCAAGTGTACTCAATTCCTCAATAGATATGATGGGCTATGTCCAATAAATGGTAGAGCATGTGACAGCCGTGACAAATTGTACTCAGAAGATGCGGTGGACTAAGGCTAAGTGGAAATCACATTACCCCTGGCAATGTGTGTTCACTCTGTGGTGTGTTGCTCGTTTAGCCTTCATGATGCTCTGCTACACGTGTAACATATAGTTCCCCATGCATCTTAGTTGCAGGCGATGGTGTACACACGTATCAAAGAAGGTTGCTATGTGCCGTGTGTGTGTAAAGATATGTGTAGCATTTGTGGGTATCTCTCAGCTGTCCATCCACATCCTTCATTTAACATGGGTATGCATTTATTTCTGCATTCCACAACCTATGTCACTCTTACCATGACTGTATGATGTTAATGTGTGAAATAAAATCAGTCTTGCTTTTTTCATTAGCCACATGCAACATATCTGTCTACTTCTACTCCCATTCATTTTTGAATGGGTCTGTGACATGTTTGGACATTGCTGAACATACTTGCACATCCCACACCTGATTGCTCATGGGATATGAAACCTCACATATCTATCTTCCTGCATGGACACATGTTAGACTTTGACAAATGCCTGTTCAGTTATACCAGTGCCACCTATGATTCGGTATGCCTGAACTCATGTGAAGGTCATTTTTTTCTGTCAATGATCTTGTGATACTTATGCACTTACATTTATAGTAATCTGCCTCTTGTTCAGACTCCAACACACATTACCAGGCCAGTGTCATCTAAGTGGTGCTTGTGTGCAGAGATCTCTTGTATATTTGTGCATGCCACCAACTAGGTACTCACTATAGACCACATCATGTTTGTTATGACTGTCACATACAATGGCATACCACTGTGTAGCAGTGTTGCAGTCTTGCAAAGATGGCAGCCTACTCTTCATCACTACTGTTGGTTTTGTTTATGCCAACAAAGACCTCTGGTTGCATGCTAAGGCACAGGTTTACGGAGCTCCAGACTACTCAGTCCACTGCGAACATGCATCAGGCCCCTGACAATGTCAATAGTCTATGTAGGGTGGTGTTAGGGTGTTTTGGGTGGGGATCGGGCCTCTTCATGACTGCTATTCAGTATAGCAATGCACAGTACCCTGAAGACAGACACATGTACAATTGTGATCAAACGGACTGGGATATACATTTTTCCTCTGGGGTACTTGATGTCAGCCTTCCCCTATCATGCACTGAGGAGTGGCTACTTGCACATGTTGGACATGTATAATCATTTGGCATGGTCTGACAGACATGATTTTATGCCCTTAGTAATTTCTATGGGCAGCTTGGTTAGGGGTTGTATCTTTGTGGTGACTTCTATTTTGGAAACGTGCAAGGGGGTCAGATGGTGTTATCTGTCATGGCCTACTGTCATGTTGGTATGCAATGGGCAACTAACAGATTATAGTAGTGACAAACATGAGTGGGTTATGTACTGGCCTAGCCATCCTCTCTGTACATATGTTGGGTGATCTCATTTAGACATTGATGTGTTGCACAGTCAGTATTGGTCTATGTGTATTCCTTCCCCACGTTTTGCTGCATTACGTGTTAGGAATATTTTGTGCCCTACATTGATGCCAATCTTTAGGCTGCTTACACTTTGTATACATCTTCTACAGCAACATTGTCCGGTCACACATGGACAAGATGCAACATGTGACTTGTGCAAATTGTAGATGTACACATCTACAACTGGCTACATGATAGTTACTGTCCCATTACCTGGCTTTGCGAGATTAAATGAATACCACACACACATGACATTACACATCCCAGAGCACTTGTGGCATCTCCAAGTGACCTCCCATGTTGTATTTCCAAGTATCTGTGGGTATCTCTCAGCTGTCCATCCACATCCTTCGTTGAACATGGGTATGCATTTATTTCTGCATTCCACAATCTGTGTCACTCTTACCATGACTGTATGATGTTAATGTGTGAAATAAAATCAGTGCTGCTTTTTCATTAGCCACATGCAATATATCTGTCTACTTCTACTTCCATTCATTTTTGAATGGGTCTGTGACATGTTTGGACATTGATGGACATACTTGCACATTCCACACCAGATTGGCATGTAGGCGACCTAAACATAGTAGGTAATTTTGTCACTGTGGTACCTTGCTCTTGGTCTGGCATGTGAGTCACAATGAGTGGTGTGTATTGCTATGTGCTGTGTGTTGGTGTAATACAGACTGTACTAGGTTACCTTGCTGACACATGTCAACCATTGTTAGTACTTGCAAACCGTTTGCTACTTAGGCCATACACCTGTACATCAGTCTGCATATGTATATCCGGATTTGCTGTAGGCATGTGTCAAGACATCAAATTTGTGTGACCGGTGTGTATAAAATGTACATAGGGAGTGGAACATATTCTGCCTAAATTCTGTCCAGGCAATAATTTGGTGGTGCATTGGCCCATTTTATTCGTAGATCCTGACAATGGGCCATATGTTTGGATAGTGGTTCAGTACCCATTGCTGCTTCATTTGTCTGACAACCCATAGCACACTCCACAGCCAACGTGTGTCTGCCATGAGTGAGGTACAGCACACCATGTGTCAGGGTTGGGCCCAAAGGCAGTGCCAGGGCATAAGCCCATGGATATACAGTGCAGGTTGTGCCTCTAATGTTAGTTACAAACCCTATACATAACTGAAGGTCCATAGTTACCAATGATGTCCCCCCTTGTCACACATGCACAGTGCTGGTGTAGTAGCAATCTGCCTGAGATGTGACACTGTTCAGTTCTTACATTACTTAAACACCATTTGGTAACAGCCCCTACCTTATATATGCCCCCCTTTCATACATCCTGCCATGTGTGTTGATGATGTGGGGAAAGGGCTAGGTATTTGCAGATTGCCCACTTAACAGCACATTATATGTGGTGGTGCATGGATCTAGGCCTTTAAGAGCCACATGCCCATGAGTTATGTGACACTGCTGCGTGACACGGAGGCATTGGACCCTCTTACATCACAAGCTATGTTGGTACCATACTTGTAATTGTTGTGTTTCTTTCCTGATCTCTGAGGTAAGAGTTACATTCCAATGGTATATGTAGTGGACAATGAGTATACCATGGAGATTCAGGTGCTAAGTAATTTATTGATGATATTTACAAAGTGATAATATTTGGACAGTGAATGTGTAGAGGTTCTGTACAATCTGTAGTCTCCTGCAAACTCCTGCAGCAGTGGTTTGTAGTTTCCCTTACAAATGTGCTACACCATTGTCATCCTCCTCCTCGCTGGGGACATCTACCTGTTGATCCCAACAAACATTGGTCTGTATACATATATTATGCAAGATTGCACATACCTGTATCATCTTACATACCAGTGGTGGAGGCTACAACAGGCTTCCTCCTGTCAGGGCCAGGCACCTGAATCATGATTTAGAAGCCCAAATGTCCTGTCCACCCCATTTCTGAGCACTTAATTATATGCACATTCTTCCACCGTTGTGTGATTGCCAAATGGGGTCATCACCCATGGCTGTATGTTGTAACCTTGGTCGGTTGCAAAGGAATGAGAGAAGATGTGTTGGTAATGCTTGGTAGTGGTTTGGTATGTACCTTGGCAGTAGTTATTTTTAGGTGGAGTGGTGACTCAGACTTGCTTCTGGTATAGTGTATGTTCCTGTTTTGTGAAATGGTTTCATAGGTCTGTGTTGATAGATATGACAATCTTGTGTTGTGGCTCAGGGGAATGGGGATTGTAATATTCAATCCAAACAGATGGTTCAGCCCTTGCAAAGATGTGTTGTGTTGACCATATTTGTGCCAGTGTCCTATTATTGGTGGGGACTTTTACCTCCTCACACCACAGTGGTGTCATATGTAGAGACACCATGGTAGCCCTACAAAGCAAAACTCTGGCCCCCATGTTACCATGTGACACTTCGCACGCAGTGCAACACATGCCTGCGTGGCAGGTGGTGGCTGTGCCAGCCATCAAGTGTACTAGGGTGTGAATCACACATTTGGAGGATGGTCAGAAGTTGGTACAGTTGAATTTCCAAAGTTCCTATACATGATTTATCACAGACACTTTCAACACATGCACAGTGCAGGTGTTGGGAAGGGGCACACCATTCTTGTAGTGGTTTGTGCCCAGCTTCTGTATGTAAATGGGACATAGCTCCACTTGTCCTCACGTGGTGTGCCAGTCATGTTGTGGCTGTTTTATGTTGTTGGAAAATGGGTTATTGGTAAGGGCAGGTAGGTACCTACACTTAGCAATAGGCCACTAACCTCCACTAAGGTCCTGTTAGGTCTCAGTAAATTAACCCCAGCTCAACCCTTGGTAGCTTGGCAACGAGCGTCAAGGCTTAACTTAGGAGACAGAGTGTAAAGCATTCAAATATCACAAAACAGTAATTAAATAAAACACAGGAAACAGTTTAAAAATCCAAAACCAATTTATAAACATAGATTATATTTTTATTTTTAAAATGACACCAAAACGAATAAAATCAGATAAGGGGAACCGGAGATATGAATATTTAAAGAATTTTTTTTTTGTTAGCGCCTAGAAACAAAAAGCGCCAATCGGGTCATCTGGTTGCACCTCGACCGGGGCAAAGTCAAAGTTTCAGGCCGACCGCGATGGAGCCCTGCTCGGCTACAGGTCGCGGGAGGCCCCGGTTCAAATGTTACCTTCACACTTAGGCCCATATTTATACTTTTTGACGCTAAACTGCGCTAACGCAGTTTAGCGTCAAAAAATTTAGCGCCGTCTAACGCCATTCTGAAGCGCCATGCGGGCGCCGTATTTATGGAATGGCGTTAGCCGGCGCTAGCAGACCGGCGCTGCCTGGTGTGCGTGGAAAAAAACCACGTAGACCAGGCAGCGCCGGCATAGGGGGAAAATGGCGTTAGGGCGTCTTAAAATGGGGCAAGTCAGGTTGAGGCAAAAAAATCGCCTCAACCCGATTTGCACCATTATATTCGACGCCCAGACGCCATTTAAATGACTCCTGTCTTAGTAAAGACAGGAGTCATGCCCCCTTGCCCAATGGCCATGCCCAGGGGACTTATGTCCGCTGGGCATGGTCATTGGGCATAGTGGCATGTAGGGGGGCACAAATAAGGCCCCCCTATGCCACCAAAAAAAATTAAAAAATATAAAAAATTATACTTACCTGAACTTACCTGAATGTCCCTGGGGTGGGTCCCTCCATCCTTGGGTGTCCTCCTGGGGTGGGCAGGGGTGGCAGGGGGGGTCCCTGGGGGCAGGGGAGGGCACCTGTGGGCTCATTTTGAGCCCACAGGCCCCTTAACGCCTACCCTGACCCAGGCGTTAAATAGTGGCGCAAATGCGGGGTTTTTTGACCCGCCAACTCCCAGGCGTGATTTTTGCCCGGGAGTATAAATACGACGCATTTGCGTCGCCGTAATTTTTTTAGACGTGAACGCCTTCCTTGCATCTCATTAACGCAAGGAAGGCGTTCACGCAAAAAAATGACGCTATTTGCCCATACTTTGGCGCTAGACGCGTCTAACGCCAAAGTATAAATATGGCGTTAGTTTTGCGCCAAATTTGCGTTGAAAAAAACGAAGATTTTCTTCAGCGGGACGAACCTGCCAGTCCAATCCGACCTCCTGGAGCCCTTCTCCGGATACGTGATGCTGGAATCCTCGGTGGAGATTTTTACCTTTGGACTTAGTCGTTTTTTCGAGGTGAAAATCCTTCGACCTGGGTAAACCTGGATCTTGATCCGACGTCCATGGAGCCCTTCTCGGATACGCTGGCTGGGAGGTCCCGGTCAACTTTTTACCTTCGGACTTAGTCTCTTTTTCGGAGATTTTTCTTTACCGGGACGAACCAGCAAATCAGGCCGGGTCGCGGTTGAGGCAAGCCGGCTAGAGTTGCCGCGGCGGGTCTGTCCCTCTATGGAGCTTTTTTACAAAAGTTGTCCAAACTTCTCCAAACTTCTGGGGCTTCTCCCAGATGTCCTTTTAAGGTTCTTTTGGGGTCCACAGCTCACCCCAAGGTTCCAGAAGTTCTGAGATGGTCCTTGGGGGGTGCGGACTACAACTCCCAGAATGCACCTGGCGCAAACTCCTTTTTGGCCACTGGACAGTGGTCAGCTGGTCGCTTTCTTCAGGAGTTGGTGCAGGGGACTCTGGTTAGAAATGTTTCACCTGTAGCAAACAGGGAGTCCCTCCTTGAACCAGTTGAAGCCAGGCAAAGTCCTTCTTGTGGTGAAGCCCAAGTGTGCAGCTGGTGCAGTCCTTCTGAGTGCAGGTTCCAGGTGCAGGCCAGGGGTCCAGCAGGGCAGTCCTTCTTCTTCTTTTGTTCGTCCTTGTTGGATGTGGTAGGGAACTGAGGTGTGGGTGCAGGTCTGCCAGTTTTATCCTTGCTCCTGGGTGAAAAGCAGGGGGTCCTGGTTCTCCAATCAGGTGCAGGGTCCTTCCCCCTGTGATGACCACTTCCTGGGAAGTGTGGCAAAAATCACTCCCAGGAGGCAACATTCTCTAAAAATCCATCATGGCTGAATCTGATTTTTGGAGGTTACATCTGGCTGAGCCCACCCACTGGTGTGGCTAAAAATCATAAACACACCCCTCTCCTGCCCTCTCCTAATCTAATTAAGGGGGCACCTAGTTGTCTGGGGTTTCAGGATGTGGGGGTGTTGCTGGTTGCTCCAAATGTACTTCTCTGCCTTTGAAGACCAGTTTGGCAGCCCTCCCCCTTCCTGCCTCACCATCTGCTGAGGGGAGATTCCTTCCCACAGGCACATTCCTTTGTGTGAAGCCAGGCCACTTCACACCTCATCAAGGCAGCTTGGCCAAGCTGCTCAGGCTGGCCAATCAGAGCACAGCAGCAAAAACAATGCAGGGCTGAAATTGGCAACTTTTCAGGTCAAGTTTAAAACTCTTTACCTGAACAAGTTATATTAAATCCAACAACTGGAAGTTGTGGGATTTATTACAACAATTAATTTGATACCAAACTCTTGGTATGCATCATTTAAGGAGACTTTAAAAATAAAGTCTCCCCATTCTAGCCTATGAAGGCCATTTACTACAATGAGGGAAAAACGAATTTGGCTGTTTTTACCTCACCAGGGCTTATAAAACTATTTTTATAAAGTCCCTGCTTATAGTTACATGGCACCCAGCCCTAGGGGCACATAGGGCACACCTTAGGGGTGACTTATATGTAAAAATAAGGTAGTTTAAGACTTTGGAACTACTTTTAATTCCAAAGTCGAATTTGCATATAACTTTAATTTAAAAGCAGCCAGCAAGGCAGGCCTGCCTTTAAAATGACACTGGACACCTCAGCAGTGCACCTATGGGCACACCACCTATGCTGTGGTCCCTAAACCTACATGCCCTACCATATACTAGGGACTTATAGGTAGGTTAACTTAGCCAATTATAATTAGCCTAATTTGCATATCCATTTTACACAGAGCACAGGCCCTGGGACTGGTTAGCAGTACCCAGGGCACCATCAGAGTCAGGAAAACACCAGCAAAAAGTGGAAAATGGGGGCAAAAAGTTAGGGGGCCTCTGCAATCAGCCCTGTTTTCTCACATATGTACATGTGGGTGTATATGTGTGAGATGTGCAATGATTGCTTGTAGTGTGGCATGTAGCATATGTGTTGTTGCCTGTACATCTGTGCTCCCCTGCATATGTGTGTTTAGTGTGGTGTATGTCTTGTTTGTCTTACATTGTAGGTGTGTTTTCTGTGTACTGATTGGTATGGTGGCTTACCTACGAGTAGGCCATTGCCATATTGCCCGTCCTGGAACCGCTTGTTGATGGTGGAGTGCCAGGATATGTAGGTATCATGCACTCTCCCGGGGTATTTGGCAAGGATTTTTAAGAAGAGTCCTTGGTGGTCCACAATGGTCTGCACATTTATGGAATGGGTGTTCTTGTGGTTCCTCTATAGGTGTTCTGTTGCTGCAGGTGGCACCAGCTGGACATGGGTGCAGTCCATTGCACCCAGCACATGCGGGAACCCAGCAATTAGATAGAAACCTTGCTTGGTCTCCTGCTGCAGTTGCTGGGTGTTTGGAAGCAGATGTGGTGGGTGAAACGCTTATGATTGCGTCCAGAACCTTTGGAAGGAAGACCGAGAAGGATGGTTAGGAGACTCCAGCCACTTGTGTGACTGTTGTCTGAAAAGATCCTGAAGCCAGCATATGGAGGACAGTGAGAAGTTTGGTCATGGGTGATATGTTTGTTGGAGTTGCCACCCTTGCAGTGTTGCTGGCACAATGTGGTACACTTGACTTCTGGTTCAGACGGTAATTCCTGATTACATCTTGTTCCCTGAGCCCAAGGAAGGTTGTACACTGTTTAAAAGATCCTCTCCTGCCTTCTGCGCTGCCTTTGTGGCTGCTGTTGTGGTGTTTGGTTCTGCTGCAGTGGTGGTGGAGGGACCTGTTGTCATCGCTGATGGATGTAATATGTGTCAAGCTGGAGCAATAACACTTCCATGTTGCCTGAAGGTAGCCAGTGCTCCTTCTGTGTGTTTTCCTTAAGTGGTGGTGTGGGGGCTTCTTTCTAACATCTGATCTGACCAGTTGTTAACATTTGATGCAAATTGGCCTTTGTGGCATTTTTTGGGTCCGCTTCTATTGTGTGCTTCGTTTTTGTGTGGGGAGGTAAATATTGCGCTGGAGGGCTAGCGTAATTTTTTTGAAGTGAATGCCTACCTTGCATATCATTATCGCAATACAATGCAAGTTGGGGTGGCGCTCCCAAAAGATGACGGTAACTCGGTTATTTCGACACTAGATGGGTCTAGCGTCAAAATATAAATATGGTGTTAGCTTTGCGCCGCTTTTGCGTCAAACAAATTTACCCAAAAGTGGCGCAAACTTTTTATCAATCTTGGCTTATATGTTTTCTGATGTCAGAGAGAATCTAAATTAAAAGCAAACTCTGACCATGTCCACATTTGATCAAGTAATTATTTTCTTCTACAATCCCAATTTTCTATTTCTTCCTAAAAGTATCAAAGTGATTAGGAGGCATTCAGTTAGCATCAGTAGATGAGCTAAGGAGTCAAGGTTCCTCTTAACAGGAATTTTCTCAGAGCAGTAGATTTTTCTGAGGATTCAGAAATCGTTATTGCAAACCAACTGAGTAAACCTCAAAAATAATAAAAATGCTTTAACCAAGCACAATAGGAGCCTCGGGCTTGACATAAAATGAAGATTTTTCAAGCTAACAGTTTAGGAAGTCCTGCCTTTACTAAAGAAATGAAATTCAGTATTATAGCCCCACAATACTGCACAATCAAGTCTTGCTGTGATTCAAGTGCTCATTACTTCTTTCTTTGTTCTTTCAGTTGCAGTTCTATCAATGCCTGCAGCAGCCTGAAGGTATTCCATTCATCTTCACATTCCTGATCACTTTTGTATTTCCTATCTGTTCATCAAGTGCAATTTTTTACATCTATTGCATCAAGAAAGAGTCTCAGTGTGTCCATTAGGACTGACAATCGTAGGGACCGATACTAATTAGCTGCTAACTGTTTTAAAGTAGTTTTTAAGTTTTCTAAGACTAACTAGCTGCTAATAATAAAACAGCAAGGACATAAGCATAACAACTGGATTTTAAGTCACAACTCAGAAATTTGGCATTTTCTTTACCCAACCCTTTGGTGCCAGCAGCCTGTATCTGGGTCACATGACTAGGTACAGATGACAGTTTGTCTTTGTGTATTGCTCCCAGAATGTGAGACACAGAGAGAATAGGTTTTAGCAGGATTTCCGTCTCTGACTTGATAGGGAGAGCGCTGTCACCTACAGCACGTGTACATCACAAAGACTTCAGCACACTCAAGGGTTCCACACTAGTCGTTTGTGCCCCCAGACAAGCTGGGTCCATAGTAGGGAGGCAGACAATTCCAGACAACTGTAGGGGAGGGCGCTACAAGCTTCACCCACATCAAGGTGGGCACCAGGTCTAAGTAGTGGACCCACAGATCCAACTTTTCAGTACACTTCTGGACCTGTGGAAGTTTCAGAAGAAGCACTGTTGTGCTGCTATCCTGTAAGAAGGACTGCCATGCTACTCTGCTGCCCTGCGGCCTGAGTAAGAAAGATTGGACCTGCATCCTGAACCCAGGACCACCAGAGTGACTCCAAGGGCTAATTGGCTGGCCTCTTGATCAGAACATCATGGACAGACAAACCTCCCACCACCTTGAACCCTGCATCTGGACTCTCCCTGCTGTAAGTCTAACCCCCCAAGTTGTGCCACTTCCGTCCTGGACCCTTCGAAGTGGGCCTGAAGGGTCACTGCCACCCCAGCTCTGGTTGTAACAGAGCTAACGCAGTGCAACATATCTGCTGCACAAAGCATTCCCGAAACAGGACTCTTGAGCTACTTGGAAAAGCTACTGTGCAATACATCCTCGATGCAGGACCTTGCATTGCAGCCCCTCTAGAGTACTGCTGCATGCAATGCATCCTCGATGCAGGACCTCACAGCACAGATCACAATTCATCAGAACTGTACCTGTGGAGTGTGTTCTCAGCACATTCTCGATGAACTACCTCGCAACATTACGCAAAAGGATTGAAGGTACTTTCTTCAGTGAGAGTAACTTGGTTCCTGTATCTGGCTTGCACTCCATCTCAGTAGGCCCGAGCTTGTGACAATGTCCCAGCCCAGCATGACCAGATAACCACAGTTATTGCTTTGGGTGTTTCAGAACTATTTTACTTAAAATCTTCAAAATAGCTTATTTCTGGTAGTACCTATTGGAGTTATGTCATTTTGGTGACAAATGGTTCATTAAAATGTACTCTATTTTCTAAATTATGTGCCAAGCTACCAGAGGCTTTAGCAGAGGTTAATGTGGGGTTTGCTTGTGTTTCACCCTGACAAGAATTGTGGTGGATACTTGAGCAGGGTCCCCCACCTCAACCAGCAACCCAATTACCTACACCATGTTAATATGATAAGCAGCAATATGCCAAATGCCATAGATATACATTTGGCCTCTATCTTAGAACATAAAACAAACCTGACAAAATAATAACGAAATGTAAAGGCCTCTTCATTGCTCATCAGCCTTGTAAGCTCCTGCTTGGTTATTTTGGGGGTGCTGCAGCACCCCCTTACTCCTACTTCCAACAGCTATGGTCTGACGTGATATCATGCATAGACTAGACTCAACCATGGTATTGTTTTTCTGAACGACAGGTTCCACTGGATTTACTCCTTTAAACAATGCTTTACCTTCTTTTATGTGAATATTTCATATTTATATAATGCACTGCCCTTAATATCTAGGGGAAGGAGAGAGATTTTTGAAGAAGGGTACATATTTGTGCTCTCACTCTTAAGAACCATACACTGAAAAACAAATATGCCCTTATTAATTGCTCTCCAACTGGGGGGGGGGGCACATCACCTCAGTGTTAAGAGACTTCTCTACTATGGGTGATATATTTATCCCAATAAGCCATGGATAGGACCCAAAGGTCATTTGGCTAAAAACAAATGGTCTCATACACCCCCTGGGTGTCATGCTTCATCCTCTGCCATCCCATGATTGCCAAAGCATACTCTAATGGCGGGTGGGCTCTCGTCAAAAGGCTGAGGGGCTGTGCATGGAAAATCCAGAGATTGCGGGATCCAGCTAAAAATCCCTATTACCTGCCTGAGTAGAAAAACTGTATTTATTGAAAATGTGGTGAAGGGATGATTAAGTAAACACAGGGACATCTGAGGCTTAAATATGCTGCTCATGTCCACACAGGTCGACAGGTTGCAGCTCTGAATAGGTGAACTACAGGGTTTGGGGCTTTCCTCAGGACCAGAACACTGGTTATCCCTATTTATATCCCTGTCTACTATGCTTATAAACTCACTTAGTGCACATGCATGCATACAATACCAGATGCTAATCTATGGCTGCGTCAGTCAAGATGCTTTTGCTTTTTTGTTTAGAGGTCCCTAAATGTAGGACACTAAAGCTTTGTGGAGGAGTGGGGAGAGGGGAGCCTTGTAGTCACACATTCATCAGCGGTCACCCACTGCTCGGGAGCAGAACGGAGACCTGAATTAGGTAAATCTGACCGAGATTAGTATCTGGTATTATTGCATGCATGTGTTGTGAGTGAACCATGAACTGGCTTGACCATGCTGCTTTGTTTAGAAAACAATTCTGAAGCTTCTCACCGTTGAGGACAAAGACTTCCAGGGGCTCACCAAGGTTCCTTGCTACAGCAGGCCACTATCCCTGAATCCGTCTCTGAACCGGAGTAACCCAAGGGTTTGTCGTCAAGAGAAAAGCTCCAAAAAAGTGACTAAGTGTGAAGGTGAAATCTTGACCGGGACCTAGTGCTCGCCCTGTCTGACCCATGCTCCATCGTGGTCAGGCTAAAACTCGGAATTCATCCCAGTCCTGAGCAACAAGCTAGCCACACGTTGCGCTTTATGTTTTATGGCTCTAGAATACACATTATTTTTTAATATTTGAAAATTCATATCTCTGGTTTCCCACATTGGATTTTTGGCATGTTGGTGTCATTTTCAAGACAAACTCATTTTCTATTTTTATAAATTGGTGCTGGATTTTTATTATGTTGTACCTTTTACTTATTCACTGTTTTGGTGATATTAAATGCTTTATACTTGTCTGTCTCCTAAGTTAAGCTTGACTGCTCATTGCCAAGCTATCCAAGGTTGAGCAAGGTTTAATTTATTGAGACTTGACTAGCCCCTTTAGTTATTGTGGTGATATTACTAGATGAAGGTGCATATCTCCACCTAATAATAATCCACTTTCCTACATCAGTGCTTTATTTCTATAAGAAAGATTGCTAGTGCCCAGAGCTCTGCTTAGAAGCTCGTGGATGGTGCAGTTAAATTTCATTGCTGAAGTATGTCTTTTTGCAGATCTGGCTCTGAGTCAATACCTGATGCTGAAAAATAATTATCGGTGCCCAGAAATAAGTGCTGTGCACTCCAACAGCAACCACTGGCACCAATTATGCACTGTCTGGGATGGACTCAAGACTACACAGCCTAGCATTTGGAGAGCTGACATTTATTAGCATCGGTTGCAAGCTTCTGAACAGAGCTTTGGGGCATGCAACTCCTTCTTTGACAAATTAAGCATCGCTTATTCTGGAAGAATATTTCCCAGCAGGGACGAAGAAACATATGGAGCAATGAAGTTGCAGATAAATGGTGGAAGAACTATTCAACTTATGAAAAGGGACAAATAATTTAACAATCAGAAATTCTCAAACGGTCCAGCACACTCAGTAGAACTCAAGCAATTTTTACCCACAGACCTCATCACAGGCCACGTGACTATCCCATAAAGAAAATATGCTCAAATGTAGCCTGCAAAATACACAAATCATTTCAGATGAGTTTGAAAAAGTACACAACAAAAACACTAAAGCAATAACTTAAATTTCACAGTTAAATTTCCAAGAAGAGATTATTTTCTGCCTAGCCTTTAACAGTATGGCATTTTTTAGACAGTCATGTATGTTTGTAGAGTGACTCACGCACTTGATGACAAAGCACAAATGTAGCTGGATTGCAAAAACATTGTATGAACAAGAAACAGTCATTCTGTGAGACAAAAGATTAATCTTATCCTTCAGCTATTTGACGTCAAAAAGAAGTCACATGGTGGGTGAAAAATGATGGATTTGGAATGTGGACCTGTATGATTGCCAGTGGCAGAGATTCATTTAAGCATTCCATCCATCATCTTGTTGTTTTTGAGCCTTGAGCTAAGGGGTTCCCAATATGGCAGTTTTTAAGATACTCTAGTATGTTTTTAGAGCAAGTCACGCACTTGATGAAAGAGCAAAAACGTAGCCGGATTGAAAAAACATTGCTTTAAAAAAAGACATTAATTCTGTGAAACAACACTTGGGTCATATCCTTTAACTATTTTTCATCAAAGATGCAAAACCGGAAGGACCCATTAGTCAGCTCTATTTTATGTCAGTACTTTCACCAAAGATGGAAGAGAAAATCTAGGCTTAGGTATGTGCTGAGGGCTAAAGACATAGGGACAGATTTGCAAGGCCCTTTCGCCCCTCCGCGCCAAATGTGAAGCTAACTGGCCACTGTCATAGTGCCATATTTACAAGGTGGCACAAAGTAGGTTTGCACCACCTTGTAAACCCTTTGCGTTACATCATACATAATATATGCATGATATATGCAAAGGGGGTGATCCCTCGTTAGGGGGTCGCTAAACATGGCTCAAAGGAATCTACAAGATTCCATTGCACCATTTCTAGTGTCATTTTTAACGGCCGCTTAAAGCAGGCGTTAAAATGTGGCTCCCATTGATTTCAATGGGCCTCTTAACACTATTCTTGATTAGCGCCATTTTTTTTACCCTAATCCAGTCTAGTTTTACAATAGCATAAATAAATTACGCTATTGCCCCTAACATGTGCCATGGTGTGCCATATTGTAAATACGACTCTACCATGGTGGCGTTAGGGGACGCAAGGGCGCTGCAAAACAAAATGGCGCATCACTAGTGATGCACCACTTTCTTGTAAATGTGGCCTATAGTTGGGTGAGGAGGGGTGAGAAATAATGTAACGGTTAGCAGAGAATACTTACACATCAAACACGGATCAGACACTTGTCATTGACTAGGCCTTAGCTAAATGAGGGCAAAGAAGCCCTGACTCCTGTCTGCTTCCCATATTAAGATAAAGGCTTTTCAGAGGAACCGACTCCTACGAAGAGAACCAAACCTCGGTGAACTACCATGCATGGTTTGAATAGTCAAAAATATTAAATTATGTCTAGTTCACGATATTTATATTTTTCCATAGCCATGCCACAATACACACAGTTCATAGTTCATTAATTTAAAATATACAATTTAAAATGGACTAAACATTTAAACAATATGCATTATCGCAACCAACATAGAAGCGTGCGTCCGACATAGCATGGCAGTTTACATACCAGCATGTACAAATTACGCACAAACTCATCTGTGAGCTCCCCTTCATTTTGCCCCGCGATTGATGTATCAATTAGTTGCATTGCAAAATGTATATTGGCAGGATATCACAAAACCTGCCTTTTAAATATTAATAAAGGAATGAGGAATTTTGTTACAGCAAGTGAATAGCAACGAATGCAGAGATGGAGGCCAGTAATGGCAGACTTCCATCCCTACATTCACAATCACAGGATGTCACCGTTGTTCTAGAAAGCTTTTGTCTCACTAAGGGACAGAAAGCGCTTTAAAAAAAATGTTGAGCTCCATGGAAGACACTGGGTAGAATAATGATGTGATTTCCTGGATCACCGTCTGCTAACCACAAGGCCTTTCACCACGAATCTCAAAGATGAATGTGTCCTATTTGGGAACACCCCCTTTGTAAATCAGTTACCACCCAAACTTGACTGTCGTTAACAGAAAAATTGTTTAAAATCGCAATTGCAGTCACAAACCATTGATAGATGACATTCCAAATTGCAACTAGGAGGGAAAAGCTATTTTCATGACCCCCTCCTATTTGGGATACAGAATGGGTAGTATAAGTCTTTTCAGAAGATAAACTCGAAAATTAGACTAAGGCCATTGTGACAATCTCATTATTTCGCGAATTGCAGGCTTTGCAACTGCAAAGAAATTATTAAATAACATCAGTCCTGTCTGTGCATTTTTCCAAATGAAGGACTGTAGTTTATATAGAAACGAGCATGTGCCTCCTCCTAATCTTTGAGGCTGTGCAGGTGTAAGTTGCAACAAAGTCCTAGATTCGTAAATGAGCAGTCTTTGATATAAGTTCAATGCCTGTTTGAAAATTTGTGATCCAGCTTTGTTTTTTTTTTTTTGCCTCAGTGTGCGCCCCTTTTTCTGGGCGCTTTAAGAGACGTTATAAAACATTAACAATATTAAACGGAGTTTAGGAAATATTACTCCAGACACAAGTACCAGCAAATCGCTTGGCAGAGAAAAAAATAAAACCAAAAACAAATAGAAAAACAGCCAACATAAATTGCGCCTATATTACTTGGACCAACCTGTGGAAGTTGTTGTGTGTCTGTCTGTAAATTAAGGCCCATATTTATACTTTTTGACGCAAAACTGCGCTAACGCAGTTTTGCGCCAAAAAAATTAGCGCCGGCTAACGCCATTCTGAAGCGCCATGCGGGCGCCGTATTTATTGAATGGCGTTAGCCGGCGTTAGCCGACCGGCGCTGCCTGGTGTGCGTGAAAAAAAACCACGTAGACCAGGCAGCGCCGGCGTAGGGAAAAATGGCGTTTGGGCGTCCAAAAATGGGGCAAGTCAGGCTGAGGCAAAAAAAACGTCTTAACCCGATTTGCGCCATTTTTTTTTGCCGCCCAGACGCCATTAACATGACTCCTGTCTTAGCAAAGACAGGAGTCATGCCCCCTTGCCCAGTGGCCATGCCCAGGGGGCTTCTGTCCCCTGGGCATGGTCATTGGGCATAGTGGCATGTAGGGGGGCACAAATCAGGCCCCCTATGCCAAAAAATAAAAAAATAAAAATACTTACCACAACTTACCTTTTCTTCCCTGGGGTGGGTCCCTCCATCCTTGGGTGTCCTCCTGGGGTGGGCAAGGGTGGCAGGGGGTGTCCCTGGGGGCAGGGGAGGGCACCTCTGGGCTCATTCTGAGCCCACAGGTCCCTTAACGACTGCCCTGACCCAGGCGCTAAAATCCGGCGCTAATGCAGGTTTTTTAGTCCCGCCCACTCCCGGGCGTCATTTTTGCCCGGGAGTATAAATCCGACGCAATAGCATCGGAGTCATTTTTTTAGACGGGAACGCCTACCTTGCATATCATTAACGCAAGGAAGGTGTTCACGCAAAAAAATGACGCTGACTCCATGAACTTTGGCGCTAGACGCGTGTAACACCAAAGTATAAATATGGAGTTAGTTTTGCGTCGAATTTGCGTCGAAACAAACGACGCAAATTCGGCGCAAACGGAGTATAAATATGCCCCTAAAAATCCAGAATGGACCGCATGGATCAAAGTCGGCAGGATCCCCTCCATTCTGCTTGCTACATTCCTTGAGCAGAGTTTGATATCCACGTTTTTAAACCTCTTAGCCTACATGACCTGCATACTCTAAAAGTTTTCCCGGATTTACGTATGAGGGATTTTGTTGCCATTTCCATTTCTTTCGGAACAATCACCGGCTGCGGAATGTGGTTACGCAGCTTCTCCAGCTTCTGAGTCAGTAGCCCCTGAAATGTCTTATAAAAAGTATCTGTGACTCCATCTGCCCGTTAGGCTTTATTGTGTTCGAGGACTTTATTGTCTTTCACATATTGTTCTTGGGAGATGTCAGAATCTATTGGCCCCCTCAGGCTCCCTGATAGATGATTCTATGTTAATTCATCTAGTTATTGCTGCTGACTATCTGCCCTGAGTTTGTCTTTAGAGTTTAGCTATATATACGAAAAGCCCCGAGTTTATCTTCCTCGGCTTGTAATCTTGTAATCCGGCTTGAGACATCCCTGTTTGAGAGCACTTCTTTGCCATACTCTTTCTCTCTGCTGTCTACGCTGCTCTGCCAAGTGGGAGCCTACGTTGTTGTCTGTCATATCTGAAGCCCATTCTTTCAATATACAAAGTACTAAGTCCGCCCTGTAGTTAGCTGTCTCCTGCTTACAGAGCATCTGTAAATGGGTCATCAGTGACATACACTTTCCTTTTACCATATCTTTTTATTGCTTCCAACAGACCCAAATCCAGGTTTCTTCTTCACATATTTCCAGTCACGCTATTTTTGTCCCTATCTACAAGTTTCAGTAGAGCAAGTTTCAGTTGTTCACTTACATTGGGTCTCAATGTGGTCGCCTTAGCTGCTGATTCCAAATTTTCAGTACGGGGTTCAGCCTCCAGTATCCTAGACCCCACTTTGTCCACATCCCTGTGCAGTTCGTCAAGTTTGGAGCTCAATGTAGCCTTAAGGTCCGCAATGCTGCACTCTGCGTCGTTCCTCAGGGCTCCTCTGACTTCTTTCCTGAGACCCTGTAAAGAATTATGTAGGAACAATTTTGCTGGGTTTACGCCTGTGGACTCTGCCGGGAGCAGGCACTGTGAGGGCAGTATTTGAGTGATTAAATCTCCTTGACTTTTCTATGCACTTTTTTAGGGGGCATACAGCCAGCTGGAGGATGTATTGTGTGAGAGTCAGAGTATTATTCCCAGCACCCATTGGTTTGCCGCTTATGAAGATCACATGCTTTTTGTCTGTTTACTTATTAAGCTCAAGCTCTTTTCTTGATGAGGAACGTTGCATAAGTCTCTTCTGAATGTCACTGTTACTACACGTCAGGCACTTCCTGGTCTGTGGGCTGATTAATGCTTATCTTCAGCAGCTTAGGTGTAGTGCATGTTTCATTTTTAGGTCCTGTGGTTAGGAAGCCATTGCGCTTTTCATCCGCTCATATCTTTCAAACTACAGACTCCCAAACATCTCCCTAGGGCTCACCTTGTCAACAGGCCTCTGTGGGTGTTCGGTGCAGTACATTTTAGTCTTGGATGCCTTGGGCCTTACTGACACCCTAGGGCAAAGCCTCTCCCACTCATCATTTCCCTGCAAGGCCAAAAGTGTTCTTCCACAGCCCCCCTCTAAGCCTTGGAACCAGGGCTGAACTGGCAATCCAAAGCAGCCCTAGCAAATTTGGTCAGACCAGCCCCCATTGCAAGCATCGCTAGCAAGCCTTACCACTACAATGTTGGGGGAGTTCTCCCAAGAAAATCTGGGAAAAAATGGCAAAGACGGCGCATTTAACAACACATTTTTCATTATATATTCAATTGTATTTTTTTTAAAGCATTTATAGTAAATGGTGATCTTACAGTGTATCAGGATACAGCAATCTTTATTGGGGCTCTTCATGGATTCCCTCACCATCACTCTCTAACAGTGCCTCTCATCTCTCCATGAGCCCTCTCACATGTATTTTATTTGTTTTATTGTCTCTCTCTTGCCAGCTTAGGATGTCGGAGCACTTTATATCACACAGGTACAGAGGCAATTATAATTGCGTAAATCAGGGTATGGAAATGTTTTATAAGACAAAGGGGATTACAAGGTGTAGGATTCAAATGTCATGCATACTGGTAGGCATTTTTTTAAGAGTAATTGGTCTGGGGAAGCATAAACTCCAGATTCAGAACGTAACACAGTGGTTAGGGTTGACTTTACTAATAACAATTTACTTCTGCCCGAAGAAGTTCCTATTAGCAAAATTAGGACAATGAGAGACTTGAAAAAAACTTAACTGTCTAACCTGTACCATGCAGTATGCATGCAGTTCTTTGATGGCAGTTCATAGCTGACTGTGCTAGATTATGGGGGTCATTCCGACCCTGGCGGTCCAAGATCGCCAGGGCCGGTGACCACGGAAGCACCGCCAACAGGCTGGCGGTGCTTCCCAGCCCATTCTGACCGCGGCGGTAAAGCCGCGGTCAGAAAAGGGAATCCGGTGGTTTCCCGCCGGATTTCCCCTGCATGGGCTGAATCTCCATGGCAGCGCTGCAAGCAGCGCCGCCATGGAGATTCCGACCCCCTTCCCGCCATCCTGTTTCTGGCGGTTTTTACCGCCAGGAACAGGATGGCGGGAACGGGTGTCGTGGGGCCCCTGCGGGCCCCATAAAGATTTTCACTGTCTGCTTAGCAGACAGTGAAAATCGCGACGGGTGCAACTGCACCCGTCGCACCCCTGCAACTCCGCCGGCTCCATTCGGAGCCGGCTTCATTCGGAGCCGGCTTCATTGTTGCAGGGCCTTTCCCACTGGGCCGGCGGGTGCTCTTTTGGCGGTCGCCCGCCGGCCCAGCGGGAAAGCCAGAATGGCATCCGCGGTCTTCTGACCGCGGAGCAGCCATTTGGCGGTGACCGCATGGCGGGCGGCGCAGTCAGAATGACCGCCTATGATTGTAATTTATGATCTGCACAGTAACAAATAGATATCTGTGGCAAAAGCAGAATCTCACTGAGCATTGCACATAAAATACTATTCAGTGGTCTGCATAGTACACATTCTTTGCAACAGGAATATTAACCCTCTGTGCTACCCTAGATGATTCACTCCTCCCATTAGACAAAACTCCGATCTCTCTCCAGCAGGTACATTAATCACCAGAGTTACTTTTATTGTTGCCTGAAAACTGTTGGATATGCAAGGAAGTTTAAAAAACTGCGGCACTCCAACAAAACCAGACCCCCGGTAACAAAAGTGCCCCCCCCCACCCTTCCAGCCTCCTGTTGAATTGCCTGATTTCAAGTACGGCCAGTCCGTGTTGGAGCACAAGGCAAGATGCTAGGCCTAAGGTCTTGTTTTTCTCGAGCGGTCCTCTGTAGCACCAGCACTCTCTGGGAGGGGAGGAAGCTTCCAGTGCTGAACCTCTCACCACAGTTTCAAGTGAGCACCCCCTTCTTAGATTTCACCTGACACTCTTGAGGCTCTTCTGTGAACTCCTTGCTAGCATCCACTGCAGCTCCCTGGGGCCTCACAAGAACACCAGGCTCCCGGAGGCTCCCACGGCCAGTGTCAGCCTGTGTTCAGCATTCCCTGTGTAGTAAAGCCTTTTGAAACCTGCAGGTGGTGGGGAGCGCACAAGCCTGCGGTCACTCACTCCACCAACTTAGCTCCACCTAAAATTTATTTTATCTGCTCCTATGTAATTAAATTGTGTTCTTCTGAAACAAATTGAGTTGGAAATTATAATGTGTTTCACTCTTAACGAAAATGTTCTTCTTGTGCTTATGTCTCTCATGCAATTTTCTCTGAGGAGGTCCTTGCTGCTGGTGCCAACATGTAAAGGCTAAACTAGTGATTTCTCACAGAACCTTGGCCCTGATTTATACTTTTTGGTGCTAAACTGCACTAACGCAGTTTTTCACCAAAAAGTTTAGCACCGGCTTGCACCACTTCTGTGCACCAGCCGGGCACCATATTTATGGAATAGTGCAAGCCGGTGCAAAGGGTAGGCTAGCGTAAAAAAAAACAAAAAACATTAGTTAGGTGGGGCTGGGGGTATGGAAGAAGGGGGTTTTGCACCCAAAAATGACGTTAGGCAGGTTAGAGTAAAACAAATGACTCTAACCTGCATAGAGTCATTTTCTGACGCAAAACCATCCATACCACATGACTCCTGTCTTAGAAAAGACAGTAGTCATAACCACCACCCCAATGGCCAGCACAGGGGACAAGGGTCCCCTGGGCATGGCCATTGCACCCAGTGCCATGTAGAGGGGCCCATTTCAGGGCCCCCAATGGCACTTTAAAAAGAAAATACTTACCTGTACTTACCTATACTTACCTGGGATGGGGTCCCCCATCCTCCTCTGTCCCTCTGGCATGGTGGGGGTGTCCCTAGGGCCTGGGGAGGGGACGTGTGGGCTTATTCCATGGTGTTCCACCATGGAAATAGGTCCACAGGTCCCATAACGCCTGCCATGACCCAGGGGTTAAGTAATGAGGCAAAGCAAGCTCAATATTTTACCCCTCTTCCCCCGTGCCTGATTTTAGCACAGGGGATAAATATGGTGCTAAGGCCATAGAGTCATTTTTTGCCCAGGAACGCCTACCTTGCATCTCATTAACGCAAGGTAGGTTTCCACGTCCAAAAATGACTTTAACTCCATAAATATGATGCTAGACGGGTCTAGCACCAAAGTATAAATATGGAGTTAGTTTTGCACCGAATTTGCATTAAACAAATGACACAAATTTGGGGCAAAACAAGTATAAATATGCCCCCTTGTGTGCTAATTAGTAATTATATTGTTTTGACTTTGTCAGAGCTCAACCATAGCTCATTTCAAGTTTCATTTTCATCTTCCTCAAGAACACCACCGATGTAGCACAGATTGGCTCAAGTGTTTTGAAGTTTTTGGATGAAGTAAAACAGATTGCACTTGCACATTGCTTTAACCTCGTCAATCAAAGCCTAATGACTATGCAGCAGTACCGTTGACGTTGTTACTGTCATAAATATCCCTAGTACAGATTTTTCATAGGGGAGCTCAATTACTAGACCTCAATCTGCATACTCTCCAAGAAATCTGTGCATCATGGAAAGTTGAGTTTACATTCTGATATCAATGAGCAGAGAAGTGACCTTAAAAGTAATCATTCATCATTGCAAATGGAAAAGAAATGGGGTTGTTTGTTATTCTTTTGGACCCATGGTGATAAAGCAAAGTTCACTGAACACACCCTTTATCAAATATCAGAACACAGGGCTTGCAACAGCTTACTTCAAACGGTGAACAGCAGTCACCCGCCTCTGTAGCAGTTATTGCCATTTGGTAGTTTAGCCACCACCACTAAAGGCTTTTGAAATTGATTCTTGCCAAGTAATGTTCACACTTTCCCAAAAAACAAGCTAGTTTTAGGTTTTCTATTATTAAGGATTATATCTCCCCAAAACTACATTATGACCCATATTTACAACATGGGCAAAATGTTCACAGTTGATCCACTTACATTTTTGTGTGTGGGAAGAAAATGAGTCCACAAATTTATAAAGGCAATTTGAACACAATGGCAGACACAAAACAATATATAATTTCCATAAGAGCTATGGCTGATATTAATTGAACAATGTTAGTATTTGCTGCAACTGTAATGAAGAAGTCAGCACTGCACACAATTCATGTCCTAACAGAAATGCTGAGCAGTGTGAAGATGACAGCCTGCACGTGTAGGATACAAGGTGCATTATTCTAGGCATTTCGTCCAGGGCATCCACCACATCCAGGGCCGTATTTATACTCTGGTTGCGCCGAATTTGCGTCGTTTTTTTCGACGCAAATTCGACGCTAAACTAACGCCAACTAACGCCATATTTATACTATGGCGTTAGACGCTTCGGGCGCCAAAGTGCCCGGAGTGAGCGTCATTTTTTAGCGTGAACCCCTTCCTTGCGTTAATGATATGCAAGGGAGGCGTTCCCGTCTTAAAAAATGACTCCCAGGCCTTTACGTGGTATTTATACTCCCAGGCAAAAGAGACGCCCGGGAGTGGGCGTGGCCAAAAACGGCGCATTTGCGCCGCTTTTTAACGCCTGGGTCAGGGATGGCGTTAAGGGACAAGTGGGCTCAAAATGAGCCCAGAGTGCCCTCCCCTGCCCCCAGGGACCCCCCCTGCCACCCTTGCCCACCCCAGGAGGACACCCAAGGACGGAGGGACCCATCCCATGGACATTAAGGTAAGTTCAGGTAAGTATTTTATTTTTTATTTTTTGTGGCATAGGGGGGCCTGATTTGTGCCCCCCTACATGCCACTATGCCCAATGACCATGCCCAGGGGACAGAAGTCCCCTGGGCATGGCCATTGGGCAAGGGGGCATGACTCCTATCTTTACAATGATAGGAGTCATGTTGATGGGGGATGGGCGTCGAAAAAAAATGGCGCAAGTCGGGTTACGACGATTTTTTCGACGTAACCTGACTTGCCCCATTTTAAGACGCCCATACGCCATTTTCCCCCTACGCCGGCGCTGTCTGGTGTACGTGGTTTTTTTCCACGCAAACCAGGCAGCGCCGGTCTGCTTGCGCCGGCTAACGCCATTCCATAAATACGGCGCCCGCATGGCGCTTCAGAATGGCGTTAGACGGCGCTAAATTTTTTGACGCTAAACTGCGTTAGCGCAGTTTAGCGTCAAAAAGTATAAATATGGGCCCCAGTGCAATGCAGAGCATTCATGTACATGCAAATTTTTCTTTGTTCGCCATGTAGAAGCCACATATAGCTATGAATATGTCAATGGAATTCAGTGCCAATGGAATTCAATTCAGTGCAAACCCACCTATATAACCACTAATGTAACTCAGCCGAATAACGGAAAACAATCCCCATGCAACAGTCTGCCTACTGCATGACACCACATCAAGGCCCATATTTATACTTTTTGACGCTAAACTGCGCTAACGCAGTTTAGCGTCAAAAAATTTTGCGCCGTCTAACGCCATTCTGAAGCGCCATGCGGGCGCCGTATTTATGGAATGGCGTTAGCCGGCGCAAGCAGACCGGCGCTGCCTGGTTTGCGTGGAAAAAAACCACGTACACCAGACAGCGCCGGCGTAGGGGGAAAATGGCGTATGGGCGTCTTAAAATGGGGCAAGTCAGGTTACGTCGAAAAAATCGTCGTAACCCGACTTGCGCCATTTTTTTTCGACGCCCATCCCCCATCAACATGACTCCTATCATTGTAAAGATAGGAGTCATGCCCCCTTGCCCAATGGCCATGCCCAGGGGACTTCTGTCCCCTGGGCATGGTCATTGGGCATAGTGGCATGTAGGGGGGCACAAATCAGGCCCCCCTATGCCACAAAAAAAAAAAAAAAAAATACTTACCTGAACTTACCTTAATGTCCATGGGATGGGTCCCTCCGTCCTTGGGTGTCCTCCTGGGGTGGGCAAGGGTGGCAGGGGGGGTCCCTGGGGGCAGGGGAGGGCACTCTGGGCTCATTTTGAGCCCACTTGTCCCTTAACGCCATCCCTGACCCAGGCGTTAAAAAGCGGCGCAAATGCGCCGTTTTTGGCCACGCCCACTCCCGGGCGTCTCTTTTGCCCGGGAGTATAAATACCACGTAAAGGCCTGGGAGTCATTTTTTAAGACGGGAACGCCTCCCTTGCATATCATTAACGCAAGGAAGGGGTTCACGCTAAAAAATGACGCACACTCCGGGCACTTTGGCGCCCGAAGCGTCTAACGCCACAGTATAAATATGGCGTTAGTTGGCGTTAGTTCTGCGTCGAATTTGCGTCGAAAAAAACGACGCAAATTCGGCGCAACCAGAGTATAAATATGGCCCCAAGTCTCATGAAATCATAAGAGATAGGAATGGCCAAAAAAGGTTGGGATCGTCCACAGACTGGGCCCTGCCCCAGAACAATGATTGCCGGCCTCGCAGCTAAATAGGCCATGTCAGGTCTTTCTTGTCTTGGTTGAGATACGTCAGGATAGGATCCCACATTTTGGTTGTTGGAAATTGGGTTACTGATTGAGGGGGGAGAAACCTTACTCAAGTAGCAATCACAATCTCTGTTGGAGTGAAACACAGGCTAACCCAAAATTAACCTGTGCTTAATCCTCTGGTAGCTTGGTACAAAGCAGTCAGGCTTTTATACAGCACATCGAACAGTAACAAAGTAAAAACACAAAATAAGAACAATTCCATACCATTTTAGAAAACTGGAGTAACATTTAATAAAGTCTTTGATACCTAAATGACAAAGGTCCAATCAGTAGAACTGGATATAAGTAATTTAAAGGTTTTAAGTAAAAATTATGTTTGAAGCACCAAGTGCTAACTATGGTTAGCTGGTTGTGTCAGACCAGGACAAAATCACAAGTTCAGACCAACCATGAAGGAGCACAGGCCAGATACAGGGAACCAGTTAAGCCCACTGAACGGAGTACCTTAAATCCTGGTTTGCGGAGTGTTGCGAGAACCAACGTCAAGTATGTGTCACGGAAGAATGGTTCCAAGGAGACTATGAGCTGCAATATGAGGTTTGGCGTTGGGGATGAGTCATGGTGGTTCCAAAGATGCTGCGAAGAGATGTGTTGTGCTGCATAGGTTCAACTCACATGCTCACAGCTGGGCTGGAAGAGCACCTTCAGGCCAACATAGACGGGTCCAAGAATAGGGGGGGTACCACTTGGGAGTAGTACTCATAGCAGAAGAGTGCAGGTGCTGGGTTGAAGGTGGCTGGAGTGTTTTCTGTTCATGAGGTTCTGATCAGGAGGCCAGCCAACTTGCCCTTGGAATCACTCTAGTGGTCCTTGGCTCAAGATGCAGGTCCAGTCCTTTCACTCAGGCAGCAGAGCAGCAGTCACATTGAAGGTGTCCTGATGGAAAGGCGCACCAGAATACCTGCCTGGTAATGAACCCTCTAGTGAAGGGGTTCTAGATAGAGGGCAAAGAACATTAGGGAGTGAGGGCAGCCCTGCCACTAAGAAACTATTTTTAAGCATGGAAGGATAAAAAATGCTGCAAGGATTTAAAGCCTTTCACTGTATGCCTCACACAGTAGGTTTTGGCCTAATATAATTCATATCTGTTTCAAAGCATTCTTAAAGTACACCAAGTCACCAATGAATGTGTAATAGAGGACACAGGTGGTCCAGGGCTTTCATGTGTTTGACTCAATGTGCTCTAATGAAGAGAATATCAAGATTCTCTTGCATTTCCATAATGCTACAAAGACAATTATCAGTGATTCATCCTGTACTTCTATCCCAAATGCTGACAATGGGATGAGTATTGAGAGGCTGCAAGGATTGAGACATTCTCTTTCTGGCTAGTAACTACTCAGTAACAGGCAGACAATTGAGATGTTCAGTTTGCAGGAGTACAGATGTTCAACAATGTGGGATCAATATTATCCAGCTGTATTCTCAGCTTTTCTACACTTTTGCACAGGGCATGGGTTACAGAAATGATTACAGTTCATGAGATAGAATATTTATACGTTCAAGGACAATGAAGAGGAAACATGCCATATCTTTTCACTTCATTACAGGGCAGATTTACTCTGCCTACAGTAGAAATCTTTGGTCTGTCCAAACATCCATAGTCTGAGAAGCAGGAAATGTTCTGGGTGTCCCATAAATGCCCGCTTTCATCCACAGCTGCATCAAGAGACCAGGGGGCTTCTTTACAGGCCCCTTGCAACACCATTGCATCATTTGTTTTGACGGAGCGGTGGCGCAAAGCAGTCCCCTACAGTGCGCCACATTCAAACTGGCACAATAGGACCATTTAGCCAGTTTGTAAAGCCTTGCGCCACATCATACCTGTGACAGGTATGATGTATTAAAGGCAGGGGGTTCCCTCATTAAAAGCCAAACAGAACTGACACTGTGAAATTTACTACATTTCACTGCGTCATTCTGCACCTTCACTGTGTCAAAAATGTAATGCCCACTCAGACCAGGCGTTAAACAGATGCAGGGCTTTTGTCTTTGGGGGCCTCCTCGCATTGCTGGAGTAGCATAATTTTTTTATGCTAGTCCAGCAGTGCACGACTTTAGCGCTAGAGATGCATCAGAATTTCTGATGCATCTGTTGAAACATGGGCCATGGAGCTCTGCATTGTATATACAGCTCATCCATGAAAACGTTAAAAAGGCACAGGGCAGCGCAATAAATCTGACACATTGGAGCCCATGCATCAAGAAGATCACAACATCAAATACCACAATAGTGCATGGCTGAAATTGTACAGTTGACTCTGGACCAGGATCCATTGCTAAGTGGCATGGAAAAACTGTCCAGTTACTAGCACTAAGCAGACCGGTATCCAAATATTTGTAATGTCTGCCACTAGCATCTCCTCTGAACATGCCTATAGTGCAGCTTAAGTTATCATATTCATGATCAAAGGAACAGTCTTTCCTCTCAACCTGAGAGAACGTTGCTGACAATAAATTGGAATTTTTTCTACTCCAGTCGAGCCACCAGAAAAAAGGGTTTTCACGAATCAATGCTTATATATTATTTATTTCATGAACAGCTTTATACAGGGCTGCTCTCCAAAGATATGATTGTGCTTTTACATAGAACAGCATGATGCATAGGTCTACAAATAACATAACCTAGAAGCAAAATGTTTAACAGATATCATAACCATCAAAGGTGTGAGATGATAAACAGTGGAGGAACTAGAAACAATTAGAAAGGAAAAAGAAGGAGAAAGGAGAACAAGTGGGCTGGGGAAGACCAAAACTAGAGTGATGGTAGGAAGGGGAAGGTTGGTGGAGATGAGGAGAACCGAGAGAAACAGCATGGCGACTAGGAGCAGGAATGAAGGAGGTATGCTGGAGGACAAAACAGGAGGAGAGAGGGTGGTAGAGAGGGAGGGGAGAGGGTAAGTTAGAGTGGTAGAAACATAGAAGAAAAAGGATTTAAAGCAATTTGAAGAAGAACTTAGGGGATATGAATGTGGGAACAGAGATCAAGGGAGGAATATTAGAGAGAGAGAAAGAATGGAATGGGGCACAGGAGTAAGGAGTGGGCTGGGGAGTGAGTAGAGAAGGAAGAGAAGGTAGGGGGGATAGTTGCCATCTAAAAAGATGGAGAGAGGTTGAAGAGAGAGAGGGAGGTAGGGGATAAAGGTTGGGGCAAGAATGTGTATGGAGGTGCTTACCCAGACAGTAAAGATCCAAGGAAAGGGCTCGCCCACTAAGGCCCTCATTATAACCCTGGCGGTTGGTGATAAAGCGGCGGTAATACCGCCAATAGGCTGGCGGTAACACAAATGGAATTATGACCACGGCGGAAACCGCTCACACAGACAGCCACTTTAACACACCGACCACCACAGCGGTAGCATCAAGCACTGCGGCGGTCCAGGCGGAAGACAATATACCGCCCACAGTATTACAACAAGCCTATCCGCCACCTTTTCTGGGGCGGTACCAACAACATGAAAAGCACAGAGGAAATAGTACACAGAAGGCAAAGGACTCACCCCTGGAGACACAAAGAAGAACCACGCCACCATGGAGCCCGAGTTGCAGGTGTTTCCCATTCTCGTTTATCCCCTTCTTCACTATGAACACCAACACCGGCGAAGATGACCACGGTGAGTACTGCCACCTAGCACACAGGGGAGGGGGGAGGAAAAAGAGAGTGAAACACACACGCAACACCCCCACCCCAACACCATACACATACCCAGATGCAGTAACATTACATATTCACTCCGTACCCCTCAGGAATAATGCAAGGAGAAAAGAAATTGATTAAAGTGAGTTTAATAATATAAAATTGTAGAAAATCGTGCTTCACAATCAAAACAGTATATGCATATGTACAAAATGAGGGACCCAGCCCAGTCCACAATGTCCGTGGGCCACAGGGCCACATCACATAGGCCAAGGCCGCACTTGACTCCTGCAACAACACGGAGAGAACACCGCAGTGGCATCAGGTCGAAAAACACAGGCACCTCAGGGGGACGGGGAACAGGGCCGGAAGATGGCACAACATCACTGGTCCAGGAGGGGACTACATGCCCTGTGCGATGTCCTGGGGAGTGCAAGGCCACAGTCTCTCAAGTGGGTGGTCTGCCCACTGGTTGGTCCTGGGGAGTGTAAGGCCACAGTCTCTCAAGTGGGTGGTTTGGCCACTGCTTGGTCCTTGGGAGTGCAAAGCCACAGTCTCTCAACTGGGTGGTTTTCCCACTGGTTCTGGAGGGGGCCTTGTGCCCAGTGTCCTTCATCCTGGCAAGGATGGGGTGAGTGGATGGCTTCTTCCACTGGTTCTGGAAGGGGCCTTGTGCCCAGTGTGCTTCATCCTGGCAAAGGCTGGGGTGAGTGGATGGCTTCTTCTACTTGTTCTGGAGGGGGCCTTGTGCCATGTGATGCAGCACTCGGGGAGTGCAAGGTCAAAGCCTCTCACCTGGGTGTCACACCCACAGGTTTTGCAGGGTCCAGGACGTACTACAGCGCATGGAGGCAGGACTTCACACTGCCTGCCGGCAGTGACGGCTGCTCAGTGGTGGCAGTGGCAGTGCTGGTGTCTGTGCTGGCAGTGGTGGGGGGAGGCTCCAGCCCATCCCCTGCAGCCTTGGACGGCTGCCCAGTCAGGCTGCTGGCAGTGCTGCAGGCAGTGGTGCTGGTGGCGGTGCTGGTGTCGGGAATGCCAGTGGTGGGGGGAAGCTCCAGCCCTTCCCTGCAGCCTTGGACGGCTGCCCACTCAGGCTTCTGCTGCTGGCAGTGCTGCAGGCAGTGGTGCTGGTGGCAGTGCTGGTGTTGGGAATGCCAGTGGTGGGGGGAAGCTCCATCCCTTCCCCTGCAGCCTCGGATGGCTGAACCGCCATGGTTGGTGTTGGGGCTCAGAATCAGTCCCAGCACCAGGCCTCCTGTCCTTCCTGCCTTCAGGGACAGGTTCCTTGCCCTTGCCCTTGGCAGCTCGTTGTGCCTCCTTTCCCTTGCCCTTGGCAGCTGGTGGTGCCTCCTTGCCCTTCCCATTGGCAGCTGGTGGTGCCTCCTTGCCTTTCCCCTTGGCAGCTGGTGGTGCCTCCTTGTCTTTTCCCTCGGCAGCTGGTGCAGGCACACTGTCAGTGCTGATGGCTGGTTCCCTGGAGCCTTTCACACCTGCAGTAGCTGCCGACACTACTGTGGCCATGGACTGGGTGGTTAAGGAGCTCTGCTGGGCTCTGACCACCCTGGCCTGATGTGAAGTACGGGGGGAGGGAAGGGTAGGAAAGAGGTCAACGGCGGAGAGGAAAAGCTTCTTAGGGACACTGGGGTGGGAAGAGGGTGAAGGTTTGGGAGTGGAGGAAGAGGGAGTGATTTTAGGAGGTATCTGTCTGCTGTGTTTGGGTGCAGGTGCATGGACTGGATGCTGTTGTGAGGTGGATGGCTGTTGGGTGTCTGAGTGCTTGCGTTTGTGTACTTTGGGAGGAGGGGGCACAGACACAGTGGGAGAGGACACAGGGGACGTGTGCATGGATGTGGGGGTGGTGACTGCCAGTGTGGGGCGTGTAGTGATAGGCGTGATGGTGATGGGGTAGTGGATGAGGATGTAGTGCATGCAGTTGTGAGTGGAGACGCTACTGGGAGGGTGGTGGACGAGGAGGAGGAGGGGGACACAGTGGAGGCAGTGGATGTTGGTGTGTCTGCATCTGGATGGTGTTTGTGTGAGTGCCTGTGGGATGATGTGTGGTGCTTGTGTTTGACTGAGGCTCTCCTGTGTTTTGTCTTGGGCGCATGCTGGTCTGAATGTGTGCTTGGGATAGGTTGGGGTTGAGGGGAATTGGACTGGGTAGAGGAAGTTGGAGGGGGGAGGCTAGAGACAGGGACAATGGCTGTCATCAGGGAGGAGGCCAGAGCCTGGATTGATCTCTGTTGGGCCGCCATGCCAGAGTGAACGCCCTCCAGGAATGCATTTGTTTGTTGCAAATGGCCTGCCAGCCCCTGGATGGCATTCACTATGGTTGACTGCCCAACAGAGATGGATTGCAGGAGGTCAATAGCCTCCTCACTCAGGGCAGAAAGGCTGATTGGGGCAGGGCCTGAGGTGCCTGGGGCGAAGGAGATGCTCACCCTCCTGGGTGAGCAGGCATGGGAAACTCGCTAAGGGGCTGCTGGGAGGGCAGAGCTGGTATGGTGGGTGGCAGCTGTACCTGTAGTTGGGGTGGCCACAGAGGTGTCCGCTGCCACCAGGGAGCTTCCATCGGTGGATTCGGCCTCATGGGCCATGTGGGATGCATCTCCCTCCGTAGCCTGTGCCACTGCTCCTCCGCCAGATGATGCTAATGCACATAAGGGCAGGATGACAAAACAAAAATGGGGGGAAGAGACAAAGGATACACTTGGTCAATGGCTGCCCCAACAACACAGTTGGCAAACACAGCACCCTCACACAGGGAACAGGCCTACGCACTATGCAATGCACTACCAGTCACAATGCTAGTCACCAGCCCAAGGACAGGAATACCTAACGCCAATAGCAGCATACCTGACACCCACAGACCCCTGCCCAGTAGTGGGTGCCTACTAGCTTTGTAGGAGGTGGTGTTCATCAGCCCCTGCCCAACATGGGACCTACCCTTCAAAGTCCGGCCTGGCCTAGGGACACCCACATTCCCACATCACCCACCCCTAGACTGCCCCACCACGCGCAAGTAGTAGATTTGGAAACTGTACTCACCCCCTTGTGGCTGCTGTGATGCCCTTATGCGCCCATCCAGATAGGTCACTGCAAGTATGCAGAACATCAGGGGGGGTCAGGGTTCGATGGGCACCCCTTGCTCGTTGGGAGGCCATCCCCAGCTGGGCCTCCGCCATCTTCCGTGCCCAGCATCTCAGGTCCTCCCACCGTTTGCGACCGTGGGTGCTCCACCTGCCGTAGGCCCCCCAGGGTCCACACGTCCTTGGCGATGGTACGCCATATACCCTTTTTCTGATGGGTGCTGACCTGCAGACAAATAAGTTAGTGTTAGTGTCAGGGGCCCGTTGGTGTGCCACTGCCTCCCTCATGGTGTTGGCCATGTCTGCCAGCACCCCTGCAATGGTGACCAGGGTGGTGTGGATGTCCTTCAGGTCCTCCCTGATCCCTAGGTACTGTCCCTCCTGCAGCTTGTCCAGTATCTGGCCCATCGTCTCCTGGGAATGGTGGCATGCTCCCAGGATGTTGGTGAGTGCCTCCTGGAGAGTCGGTTCCCTGGGCCTGTCCTCCCACTGTCGCACAGCAGTCCTCCCAGCTTCCCTGTTGTCCTGTGCTTCTGTCCCCTGAACCGTGTACCCACTGCCACTGACCCCAGGTCCCTGATCGTCTTGTGTTTGTGGGGTAGCCTGGGTTCCCTGTAGTGGTGGACACACTGCTGATTGACGTGCCCCGGGGACAGTGGTATGGGCCCGCTGGGTGGGTGCTGTGGTGGTGTTTCCTTAGGGGGGAAGCTCTGTGGTGGTATGGGACTGTGCCTGGGTTACTGACTGACTGGAGGTCCCTGATAGGCCAGGTTGATCATCCAGATCCAGGCGTCCAGAGCTGCTGTCATCACTTTGGGCCTCTTCTGGGGGGGACTGGATGTTGCTGGCACCTCCTCTCCGGTGACGTTGGATGGGGTACCTGTGGGGATGTCAATGTAGTATTATTGTTTCTGTGTGTGCCATCTTGTGCATGGGTGTGATGCCCTCTATGGTTGTTATTGCCCTGGCAGCTTAGCCTTGTATGAGTAGTGATTTGGTGGGCTAGGTGATTGTATCTAGTGTGCATGCTTTAGTGATGTGTGTCCATGCAGGTCTGTGATGGGGGTCCGTGCGTCGGTGTTACATGCAGGGCTTGGCATTTTGATGAGTGGGTTGTGATGGTGGGGTGTATGTGAGGTGCTGGGGTGATGGGGGTGAGGGCAGGGGTGGGGGTATGTGATGGCATGCAGGTAGGGGGGTGATAGTAGTAAAGAGTTGACTTACCAGAGTCCAGTGCTCCTGCTACTTCTACCAGGCCCTCAGGTTGCGTGATTGCTAAGACTTGCTCCTCCCATTTTGTTTGTTGTGGGGGAGGAGGTGGGGGTCCACCACCAGTCCTCTGTACTGCTATCTGGTGTCTTGCTGCCACGGAACGCACCTTCCCCCGTAAGTCGTTCCACCTCTTCCTGAAGTCATCCCTTGTTCTTGGGTGCTGTCCCACGGCGTTGACCCTGTCCACGATACTCCGCCATAGCTCCATCTTCCTAGCAATGGATGTCTGCTGCACCTGTGATCCGAATAGCTGTGGCTCTACCCAGATAATTTCCTCCACCATGACCCTTAGCTCCTCCTCTGAGAACCTGGGGTGTTTTTGTGGTGCCATGGGTGTAGTGTGTGTGGTATGTGTGAGGGTGTGTGGGGTGATGTGTTGGGGTGTGTGCTGTAATGTGCATGCATGGTGTATGGGTGATGGTGCTTTGTGGCTCTGGTTCTGTGTGTGCTCTTGGTCCGTCTCTCTCAGTTGGCAAGTTGTTTCATCGTAATGGGTTGTGGGATTGTGGGTGTGTGTTTTATAGTGTTGTGGGTGTGGTGTGTGTATGTGTGTCAGGTGTGTGTAGTTTGAATTGTCCAATGTGGTGTAGTTTGGTATGTGTGTGTGTATTTTGAGTGTGGTGGCATGTACCGCCAATGGTTTAGCACCACTGAATGTCCGCTGCGGTAATTCGTGGGTCATTATGCTGTGTGTGTAGTTCTGTCGGTGTAACGGTGTGGGTTTTGGTACCGCCAAGTTATCACTGACCTTTGGGCTGGCGGACTTGTGTGTGTGTGTATAGTGATGGATTGGTATGTGTGTGTCATAATATGGGTATCGGTAATCTGCCGCGGCTCCGGTATGTTGGCGGCAGTCGGCATGGCGGTAAGCAGGACTTACCATCACTGTCATAATGAGGGCCCAAATACTTAATTTACTGTCCTCCATACAAGCAATTGTTTTTAAAAAAAAATTATTGACTGAAATGGTATTATATTTGCCGACTAACCGGTTCCTCTTTAGAAACTTGACCTTTCTGTTTTGACTTTTCAGTTAGTCAGCTTCAAAAGTAAATTTTGTCATGATGAATTGTAATGTGGTGGTAGATAACTTATTTATATGAAAAAAAAGAACCAGAGTGAACTTTCCAACTGCTGCCACTTTCAGAATTTAGCTGCGAAGTAAACATTTATTTGCAATACTAAAAAAATCGAATTTGTTTTATTCTTTTAGTTATCTTTCAGACATTGATCATTAGAGAGTACATTAGGCATGAGAAACACGTAAAGATACATTGCCAGCCTTTAAACAGGCACTGGCAAAGTGGAGTGGCCTGGTAGTAAATGGCAGCTGTTGGGCCCCTGAAATAATTTACCAAAACCAGAAATTTCATCAGGAGAGGAGGTTTGGGGAAGCAATAGATGAATGGGTGGGAGTAAAAAGGTGAGGTGATCACTCAATGTGGGGATGGGAGCAGAGGAAAATGGGAGTGATCTGGGGAGAAAAAAGGCAATAGAAGCCCTGGTGTGGGAAACAATGGATGAGACTGAGATGTGAGGAGGAGAGAGCAGAATAGAGCAGACAGGGGTAAGGATCAGAGTTAGGAGGAGGGAAAACAACACACGAGGGAGAGAGCAAGAAAACTTATGCACACTCAAGGAATGCTTAAAGAAAAAGAAGTTCCCTGAATGTGAGCAGTGGAAAGACACAAATCATCCAGTCAAAGGACGGTAAAATAGCTATGCTGAAGGGAAGGCACTCAATTTGAGTGACAGGAAAACCAACCAGTGCTAAGGAGTGGGCTGGATCTAAGCTCACTGTATATTTTGGCACAGTGCACAAGAAATCTTTTGCTAACAGGCAGTTAAAATCTGTAGGCAAGACTGAAAATATAAGGCAGATACATAATTTCAAATTTCATAATAGTTTTTAACTGATTAAATTGCAACATATGAAATGAGTGAAAAAAATAATAATTCAATAAAACACTTTAGACGCCCCTCATCTCAAAAACGTAAGATGCGGGCTGCTTAAAATCAAGTTAAGGGAAGCACAGAAAACATCTTAACAAAAACAAAAGGTAATACATTGTAGAAAATTGACGAAGCTTCATCCTTACATACTCTTTCTGTGCTTCTCAATAGGTGTTTGGAGGTAATGGGAGTCAACAAAAGAATGACTGTCTGCTTCTAACCTGGTTCCAAAATTGACATCTCTGAAGTACTGTGTGAGTTTCATCACCATCATCATTTTATTCCCTTTTATGTGTGACTGTGTGACACCAGTATATATATATATATATATATATATATATATATACATATATATATATATATATATATAGTAAATTGTGCCATTTGGTCTTGAAGGGCCTTTATCCCTGTATATTTGGCACTACTATGCCACCCATTCTGGGCATGCAGATGCACTTTCCTTTGATGGACCTCTCGCTGATGTATTTCTCTCTAGGCTTCTTTTGCCCTATACCTCTCTTTATCTGTTCCTCACTGACTCAGGAGCTTAGGTTATCTTTCAGCCTCTCATGAAGCCATGAAAGGGAGATTGGTAGAGTATCCTCTGAGGCCAGAGCCTGGCTCTCCCTCGAAGGAATGGGCACATTCCTGACATGAAGTCACCATCACTTATTTTCTCTGTGTGTCTACCATGCAAAGAAAACGTCTTGAGCATTGGCTAGTGTTTTTTAGAGAATACAAACTCTTCTGTTGGGAGCCTGCATCCTCTAAACAAAAAAGCTTGCCAAGTGGGCGCTTTAAAATTGGTACCCACTCAGCAAACCTGCAACGCTGTGACGGGAGCTGCCTCATCAAAAAGCAAGCAACTGCCCCTGTATGAAAGAAATTGCTTATGGTAGTGAATAATCAATATCACAATGTGACTAGGCAATAATTAAACAATAAAGATATAGCTCGGTATACTGAAAATTGTGGTGATGTTATCATTTTTAATCATTAAAGGAATCTTAAACTGAACATGAAATGTACACTTAGCACCAAATGCGATGCACACGTTGAATAACTTATGCACCAAGCAAAGGGAGTTGGAGTGGTGCACGGTGTTGAGAAGCAGCAGACCAGTATGCTTATGGACACTGCTTGGGGTGGCAGGGTTTTCTTTTCCATTAGCAAAATCATTTTATTTACTTTGTACAGGGACTTTAATTTGCTTTTTGATATTGTTACCTTGATTGTCTTTGTTAATCTTGGGTTCACACTTGCGTTCACAATGTGCGTGAAGCGAGGTGCATCAGATCTTTTCACAGCACTGAGATGTCTTTCAGGCAGGTGGTAACCGCCACCTAAATAGGGGAGATAACTGAAGGAATATCGGAAACACAAATTTTGTGTAGACAGAATGTTGTGCCAAAAATGTCGAGGACCAAAATATCGAGAAGGTAAGTGCAAATAGAGTCATTTTTTTGCACGGGAACGCCTACCTTGCATCTCATTAAGGCAAGGTAGGTTTCCACTTCCAAAAAATGACTTTAACTCCATAAATTTGGTGCTAGACGGGTCTTGCACCAAAGTATAAATATGGAGTTAGTTTTGCACAGAATTAGAGTTTTAAAAAAATGACGCTAATTCAGTGCAAACAGAGTATAAATACGCCCCTTAGCGTCAAAAAATTATGCTAATCTGGTCAGAATCATTTATTTTGACTCAAAACTGCCTAACGTCATTTTTTTTAAAGCTAGCCTACGCTTTGCACCGGCTTGCACCATTCCATAAATATGGTGCCCAGCTGGTGCTAAAAAATGGTGCAAGCCGGTGCAAAACTTTTTGGGGCAAAACTGCCTTAGTGCAGTTTTGGACCAAAAAGTATAAATAAGGCCATATGTTTCTGGTACTGAACTGCTCCTACAAGGTGAAGAGAGAATGTCAGGAAAGGAGCAAATAATCTGAGAGCCAAGGGGCAACAGGGGATAAAGAATGGGGCAGAGGTGATGGATGAACAACTGACAGGTTGGAGGGCAGAAGCAAGGTATGTCCGTTTTCTCCATGCCCAAGGCCACACAGACAGGGACAAAAGTGCTGCAAGTTGGCTCTGGAGGTAGTAGGACTGAAGCTGATTCTTTCACGTTGGTTTTCCAGTAGTGTGGGGACAAGTGCAGTGTAACCAGGTGAGGGCAAGAGTGCAGCTGGATGGTGACTTAGCTGGAGAGCAGGATGTGACAGTCATATAGATCGTAACAGATAGAGTAAATTTATATGTTGGTACAGGCTGTAGTGACTGAGGTGAGGGCAGGTGGGTTACGACTAGGGTGATGTGGAGGTACGGGGTCAGGATGGTAGGGTCAGTTTGGGCAGGAGGGCGAAACTGGTAGGTTGCAACTGAGGTGCAGCATGGGGTTGAAAACAGGGGGCTAGATGTAGGCAGGTGTGTGGGGTGGACGATAGTATCTGGAGTACAGGTAAAGGTCTGGTGGTCAGACTTGTTGGACTTGACCCTCTTTGCAAGGTGATCCCCAAACTTTTTGCCCCACCTGATTTCTGAATCTGTATTTTGTCTTCTAGGACTAAATGCACTACTAACCAGCGCTAAAGTGTTGGTGCTCATGGTAACATTTGCTTACACCTGATTGCCATATTTCAATTTACTTATAAGTCACTGGTCATGGGTTATACCATGTACTCAGGGTCTGTAAATTAAATGTTACTAGTGGGGCAGCAGCACTTCATGTTCCCCCCACTTATGTAGCATTTAAGCATGTATCGGCCCTACCATTGCAGCATATATGCAGTGTTAAACTGTCAATTCAACTAGGTAAAATAAACCATTTACCAGAACAAAAACTCCCACTTTAGTACATATGTCACCCCTAAAGTATGACCTAAATAGCCCATAGGGCAGAATGCATTGTACTTAAAAAGTTGGACATGTACTTTTATGTTTTGTATGACCTGCTAAGGAAAATACTCACAAATCTGATTTACCCTTCTGTGAGGCCTACCTCTTCCATAGGATAACATAGAGTTCCCTTATTACATTTAATAAGTGGTAACTTTTGTTTGGGAGCAGGTGGACATCTCATGTTTGATGTCTGAGAAATTCAGATTTTAAATTTTCTTTACTGGTAAAGTCGAATTTTAAGTCACAGTTCAGTAAATGCCGCTTTTAGAAAGTTGGCATTTCCTTGTCCGAAGCCTGCAGCTTGTATCCTGGGTCACATGACTATGCGTAGTTGGCAGTTGGCCTTTGTGTATTCCTCCCAGATAGTATCTCTAAAGAAGGACTGGGTGTTGGCAGAATATGCCATCCTCAGTAGATGGGAGGGGCATAACTGTCACCTGCCACACTTACACTTCAAAGGCACTCCCCCAGGACACTCACAAAGAACGTCTGTTGTCATCCAAGATCCCTTGGAGCCAGGACAGGGGAAGAAAGGCAATTCCAGAATCAGATGTGGGGGAAGTCTAAACATTTTTTTCCACTTCAAAGCAAGCACCAGGTATAAAAATAGGACCCTCCTACCAACTCTTCATTACATTCCTGGATCCCTACATAAAACACTGCAGCCTGGGGCCTTTATTCTGTCTGAGAAGGAAGATTTGACCTGCTCTCTTTATTCCAGGCAATCTGAGTGACACCAGTGATGGGCTGAATGACCTCCTGTTCTGAGCTGCAGAAATATAAAGAAGCTCCAGAGGCCTCCCTTCAACAGTCCAGCTGACCTGCTGCACTGGACCTACCTGGACCTGCAAATGCAACTGCCTGAACCCTGCTTCTCTCTGCTGGAGTTCCTGATCTCCTGATGGTGCAATCCCAGGTCCTATGCCCTTTGTTTGAGAGGGAGCGCCTCTTGGCCTAACTGAAATTTCTACCAACTCCGGCACAAAGCTATGCATAGCCCTGCAAAGCCTCATGGGGGAGCTTCAAGCTTCATTGGAACTGACATCCAAGTGATGCAAAGCCCTGCAAAGCCTTGCCACACAGCTGCCAGTCTCATCAGTATTGATACTGAGCGATTCAAAACCCTGTAACACCTCGCAATTCAGCTGCCAGCCTCATCAGAACAGACACCGAGCAAATCAAAGCCTCACAAAGCCTTGCTGCACAGTTCAGCTGAACTGACGCAGAGCAATGCAAAGCTTGACAAAACTTTGCAATACAGCTTCACCAGAACCGATGCCGGATGACACAAAGCCCCGCTAATCAATGCCATGCAGACCGCGCACCAAGGACATGAGGTGGAATCCCCAGGCTTGGTCTTTTGCCTGGCGTGAGCTCCATCGTGGTTAGCCTTAACTTGTGCCTTTGCCCCAGTCCAACGTAGCCATATATTCTCAGTTGGCGATTTGCATCTTTTGGTGCTACTTTTACATAAACCTTTAAAATTGCTTATCCCCAGTTTTGCTGATTGGATTTTTCTCATTTCGGTGTCATTTTTATTATTAATATGTACCCTATTATTCTAGATTGGTTTGGGATTGTTCCTGTGTTGTATTTTTATTTTGTTGCTGGTTGAGTCAGCATAAATATCTTACACATTGCCTGTGAATTAAGTCTGACTGCTTTTGTGCCGAGCTACCAAAGGATTAAACACAGGTTAATTTAGTGACTGTTTAGTTCATCCTCACAAGTATTGTGGCTTTTGCTTGAGAAGGGATCCTACCCCCTCAACCAACACCCAATTACTCACATCACCAATGCACAGAATCAAATTGAAGTAAAAATAACACTTTAACATATTCAAAAAATAAAATAAAAAAACAACAACCCTTACTAAAATTGAGATTAGCAAATAAACCAGCACACCTAACAAATGAAAATGTGGCAAAACAACACCAAACAGGTCTGCAAAGCAAAATTCTACAACTGAAATGCAATAAAGACAACATTCAGAACGTAAGTAAAAATTTGCACCTGCAATGTAAAAATTTATATAGCATCACATGTTGCTGTTTTATATCAAATTAACAAATATTTTCTATACCCTGAAACCCACAGAAAACAGCAAACAGTGAAATTAACAGCAAAATACAGAAATAGCAAAATACACCAAACCTCAAAAAAGGGAAGCGGTTAAGAAAACTATAGAGGCTATATTTCCAACAAGGAAATAACCACCAGACCAGTGAGAATACACACTGGAAATACAAAGAATAGTATTCAAAGGCATGCTATTGCAGGGCAACCACTAAAAATAAAATTGTTGAACGCATTAGGGAACATGACCCCCCCAATATTACTGACACCGAAGTCAGATATTTACAAAACCTAAAATAGAGCCAACAGGATTGTTATAAATATTATATCACATGTTTTCAGACAAGCAACAAGCCAGGTCCCTTGCATATCAGTTCTAAAAAGATTAATTGTTAGAACACATGGAAGAACAACCAGACAAACATCAGTAGCACCTAAAAAAATATGAAGCTATAGGCATACTCCAGCACTTTCCACTCACACATAAAAAACACACCTTTCTACTAATTGACAACCACACATAAAACATAAATATTTATGCTACTACTAATAATTTATAAACTTATCTGAATACAACACATAGATGATGAATGGCACTTTTAAATCATACCCTTCACTAAACAGTCAAATATACACAATAGATGATCAACATCAGATTACAAACATCCCATTAGTTTATGCACTTACAATGAAATGCTAGCACACAAAAAACAACAAACTGACAACTCAGCACGTATTTTGAACAGGAAATGATCTTGACCATACTTAAAATCTACACTCACACTTCAAACCAGGGATGCTAGTAAAACTTTCCTTAGAGCTTCTGGAGGCACTTACAAAAGTCCTATCTGAACATAGAATTTGCAAATAATCTAGAATTTGCACACAAAATAAAAAAGCTAAGAGCTTTAGCATACTCCCCTGTAACAGAAGTCACTAAATATTATGAGATTATATTTGAATCCCTCTATTATGAACAACATGAAACCAAACTAGCTCCACTAGTAGATTATTTTGAAGAAACTTGGCTTGGTTCCCTACAGAGATCAGGCTCAGGCGCGGCCCGTCCTTTAGGGCGGAGGGGCCACACCCCCCTCACCTTTTGCCCCTCATGAAGAGTGTCTGTTAGACTGAACAAAGGTCAGCCTGACAGACACTCTTCATTTTCAGCTCAGACAGCGAGGAGTGAGACATGCGCGACTTGTGCAGACTCCTGGATGCCTGAGCTGAACTTTGCTGGGCTGAGGAGGTCACAACTTCTATGGGCGTGACCCACTTGGCTCAGCAAAGGTGCCTCGAGGCCCTCCCCTGGGTGATGAGGAAAGCGTCACCCATTGACTTCGACCTGGGCGCTTCAGGTTTAAGCCCTGAAGTGGCCAGAGCGAGTGTCAATCAGTGACATTTTGTCACAGAGTGGGCTGGGGTCAGCAGTCTCACTGACCCCATCCCACTCTGTGATGAGACTGGGACTGCTGCCTTCCCCGATTGACCTAAGGTCAGCCAATGAGGGAAGGCAGCAGTCCCAACCCTCCTGGGGCCTCGAGATTGAAGGTAAGTGTGTGTGTGCGTTGTGTGTGATGTTGTAAAATGAATGTTTGGTGCGTGTGTGCATGTTTGAATGTTATGAGTGTTGTTAATGGATGTGCGTGCGTGTGTATGTGAAAGAATGAGTGTGTGTGTGTGTGTGTGTGCTTCCCACCCACACCCTCCCTTCTAAAGCTGCAGGCCACCACTGGTCAGGCTGCAGAGGCCAACCAAAGTATCACATTCCATGGTGGACTGTCTAACAGCACCATGTCCCAAGGAGCAAAGACAAATAACATAATGGGAGGGTGGCACAAATATTCCATGAACAATTCGTAAACGCCAGCCTACATTCTTCCAGTTCTTAGCAATACTTAAAAAAGAATAAAGCTACCAGGAAGTAAGAATGGAACAATCCCTTACCCCAACTCAAACCAAAGAATCCAAACAAACTAAGCAAATGCATGAACTCCCTGCAATCAAAGTGAAACTTTTCACTAACAACCCAAGCCTACTATATCTAAACTTGGTAGCAATAACCTTATTTGAAAATAGCACACACAATAACATTTAAACTTCATTAAACACAAACACTCACACTTTATAATATATATTTCCACATATTCTGAAACCAAATTTAAAATACAGATATGTATATACATTCACAATAAAAAACAAGGCATAATGCCAATAAAATAAGATTACACTCCCAATGACATAAATAACTAAAATAACATGAAACTCTCCACTTACAACCCAGGCCTACTATATCTAAACTTGGTAGCAATAACCTTACTTTAAAAAAAAAACACACACAATAACATTTAAACTTCATTAAACACAAACAATCACACTGTATAATATATATTTCTATATATTATGAAACCAAATTTAAAATATAAATATGCATATACGTTCAAAATAAAAAACAAAGCAGAATGCCAATAAAGTATGATTACACTCCCAATGACATAAATAACTAAAATAAAATAACACTTACAATTTTGTAGCTGAAGTCCGGGTCAGTGAAATACTGATCCGAAAATACAATCCCAAAAGGAATCCATAGAAACTATTAATTAAACTGCCAAAATAAACTAGCGAAAAATAGAACACCCGATCAAAGTCCAACATTCCAAAGAATCCATCCAGAAAATAACACAAAAATGTTCCAGGAAAACTGAAAAATTGAGAGAAGGGTAAAAAATTATATTGGTTAAAAAGCAACTCTAGAACTTGAAAATATAATAAAATACATCGAGGGTAAAAGAAACTCTGACATCCGAAAACCATAAAGCTGTAAACCAAACCATATAAACATACAAAACCACTTACAACCCTAGCACAAACCAAAGCAGTAACAAATCTAGGTTAAACACATGTATTAAATACAATTACACATTACACTTCACAATTAGATCTACTGCAATACCGTAAACTAACACACAGTACACTAAGCAAAAAATGCACTAAAATTTTCAATTACAAAGTCTAGCCTACTTAACTCTAAACACCACTCTCTTACTAAACCATGAAAAAATAAGCTCGAAATAGTGTTTCCTGGACATGGACACCACCAAAATTACAAGCTCCACAAACAGCCAAAAACAGCAAAGACTACAAAACCAAAGAAACTGGAAAAATGACAGGAAAGTAAAAATAAAAAGTCTTCCTTCCCATAGTAATCCATGTTAAAAAATGTACTTTATTTATTAATGTTTATACAATTATGAAATAGCATGCTAAAATATTAAAGAAAGTTAAACATTCTATGTTGAAAACAATGTAAAAAATGTTTTAGGCATAAATATATACTGAAAACATTGATAAAATATAAGACCAATTTTTGTCAGTACTATTTAATTATATTGTTTAAAAAATAAAATAAATGTAAAGCATTTTTTTAGAAAAAATAATGCACAATACTAATAATAAAAAGTATAACTACAAATAAAAATGTATGTACACTGCAAATATAATATGTTGTAATGACAATTGTCAAGTAAAGAAATATTTTTTGTATAAAATAAAAAAAATCAGAAAAACTTGTAATGATTGAAAAATGGTATGTATTAAAAGAGATATTTAGAGAATGTATACAACAATAAATTATACAATATGACACTTTAAAAAATCAACAATATAAAGCAAAAAGAAAGATATGCTACAAATGAATGTTTTGATGCCCAAATTAAAAATAAAATCAAGTGATAGCAACCTATTTATACCTGATTTACTATTCCTCATGAAAACTTAGCAAGTTTGAAGAAAGTTTTAGAATTTAAGGAAAGTCTCATTTACTACTCCCACTCCGATCTTAACCACATTGGGGAAAGTGGCGGGATTTGAGGGGTTCAGATTTACTGTTCCTTCTCCAAACCTAACCATTTTAGGGATAGTTTGGATTTTGGGGGGATCATATTTACTATTCCCACTCCAATCTTAACAACATTGAGGAAAATGTATGATTTGGGAGGTTCAGGATTGCTATTTCCACTCCAAACTTACCACCACTGGGGACAGCGTTGGACTTTTGGGGTTCAGGTTACAATTTCACTTCAATCTTAATCACACTGGGGAAAGTATAGGACTTTGAAAAGTTCAGAGTGTTGGACTTTAGGAGGAATCAAATTTACTATTCTCACTCTAAACATAACCACACTGTGGTAAATGTTGGAGTTTGGGGTCAAGTGTATTATTGCCAATCCAAACATAATCACTTTGGTGAAAGTGTTGGACTTTGAGGGGGATTCAGATTTACTATTCCTACTACAAACACGTTACCATATAGGAGAAGGTTTTGGGGTTTGAGTATTTGGAGGGATTTAGGCCCATATTTATACTTTTTGACGCAAAACTGCGCTAACGCAGTTTTGCGTCAAAAAAATTAGCGCCGGCTAACGCCATTCTGAAGCGCCATGCGGGCGCCGTATTTATTGAATGACGTTAGACGGCGTTAGCCGCCGGCGCCGTCTGGTGTGCGTTAAAAAAAACGACGTACACCAGGCAGCGCCGGCGTAGGGGAAAATGGAGCTTGGGCGTCAAGAAATGGGGCAAGTCAGGTTGAGGCAATTTTTGCGCCTCAACCCGATTTGCGCCATTTTTTTTTCACTCACTACCCCCATAGAATTGACTCCTGTCTTAGCAAAGACAGGAGTCATGCCCCCTTGCCCAATGGCCATGCCCAGGGGACTTCTGTCCCCTGGGCATGGTCATTGGGCATAGTGGCATGTAGGGGGGCACAAATCAGGCCCCCCTATGCCACAAAAAAAAATAAAAAAAATACTTACCTGAACTTACCTTAATGTCCCTGGGATGGGTCCCTCCAGCCTTGGGTGTCCTCCTGGGGTGGGCAAGGGTGACAGGGGGGGGTCCCTGGGGGCATGGGAGGGCACCTCTGGGCTCCTTCAGAGCCCACAGGTCCCTTAACGCCTGCCTTTTGCAGGCGCTAAAAAACGGCGCAAAAGCGGCCGTACGTCATTTTTTTTGACCCGCCCACTCCCGGGCGTGATTTTTGCCCGGGAGTATAAATCCGACGCACATGCCTCTGAGTCGATTTTTTAGACGGGAACGCCTACCTTGCATCTCATTAACGCAAAGTAGGTGTCCACGCTAAAAAATGACGCTAACTCCATGGACTTTGGCGCTAGACGCGTCTAACGCCAAAGTATAAATATGGAGTTAGTTTTGCGTCGAAATTGCGCCGAAAAAAACGACGCAATTCCGGCGCAAACGGAGTATAAATATGCCCCTTACTATTTCCACTCCAAACTTGAGCACTCAAGAAAAGCCTTATACAGGGAGTGTGGCAGGTTTACTATTCTGAAAGTGTTGGATTTAGAGGAGTTAAGATTTATTATTCCCATTCCAAACTAACTACTTACCTGCATTAGAGAAAGTGTTTAAGTTTGAGGGGGGTTTAAATTTACTATTCCTGCTCCAAACATAGCGATATTGGGCAAAATGTTGCACTTTCCTGTCACATTTTCAGGCTCTGTCTCCAGTCCCATCTGTCAGTTGTCCCATCTATGTCACACTCCCAAATGCTTTCATCTTTCCGACCTTCTAACAGTTCCCATCTCACTCACCCTCCCAGTCACTCTAATCTTTACTATCCCTCTCACCCTTCCATTACTTCACAAGGGTCTACCTTCTTGGAACTCATTGAAAGTTTTGGACTACATCTTGAGGTTGCCTTTAAATGCATGCCTTTTAGCAAGAGTAGATACAAATTTTGCTCTAAATTGCACTTTTGGTCTCTTTTTTTAGTTAGTGTTTTTTTTGGAGGGGAGAACTTCCCAAGCCTGCTCCTCCTGACACCCTTTAAGCAATTTTGGCTGGCATGCTTTGGTCCCACCACTGTTCACTGCTGCCTTTTATCACACTCCTCTTTTGAAGTTCAAAAGCATTGACTGACCATGTCGCCACTCCAGACACATTTGTCCCTCTTTGGCAGAAAAACCTGCCTACACCACTGCCACTGCCTTTGCTTGAACTATTGGCTACTGAGTGGCTCAGGTAGTGCCAGTGTTTCAAACCCATTCCACCCCCACCCCACTAGAGGCATGTCACATTTTTCTTCGCCAAACACATTGCTGAGGTAATTGTAAGCATGGCAATTCTGCAGCATCATTTTGATTAGTCCTAAGTAACTTTTTATTTCTCAAAACTCCCCTGTCCACTTGCACCCATTCCTTACCTCAAGCGATTCTCTCTTGTTCAAACAAAGTATCAGTTAAACAATGGGTTTATGGAGAAGTCATAAACAATGGTAGAAAGTAGCTAATTTTCCATGTTAACCTCCGCATCTTTACTTCACTGCCCAGAGGTTTGTGGAGACCAAGGGACAATGCTGGGCAATGCTGGGCCTACTGTGTCACGCCAGAGTTCACTTGTGTTGGTTACACCCTGGTGTGATGTCATATCAATCACCAAAAGGTTATTTATATTTTATATATTGCCTTCAAACGAACATCAAATTAAAAAACAATACAAACAACTCATGCGACCTGCCGAAACATTTTAACTGTTCCTGGGTCTAAACAGAAAATTAATCCCAGATATTTTTTGTAGAATTGTCTTTCTGGCGGAAAATTTATGATAACAAAGATAAAAGCCCTCATTACGAGGCCGTGGCAGTCCTTCTGCCGCAGAGCCGGCAGTAAGGACCACCACATTGAGAGTAGTGAGGTTGGAAGACGCCAAGCCTCACAACCCCGCCTGACCCGCCGGTGCGGTCGCACCACCATGGCCGGTGGGTAGCAACTCCAACACAGCGGCAGGCCTCAGTCTGCCGTCTGGATTACGAGGTTGCACAGTGCCAGGCTTTCCATGGCGGTCATCCCACCACGAAAACCCTGGTGGTCACGCACCTGGCAACAAGAATCTTCATTCCTATCACCGGCACACACATACACACATGTCCCCACATATCCACACCTTCCCCCCAACGGTTCACACACTCAAGCCCTCCACCCCTTCAAGCTCACATGCACTGACATACACACACATACAGCACATGCATACATGCTCTCAGACACCCCCACTCACTCGCATTCATCCACTCAGACACCCCCACGCACTCGCATTCATCCACACAGACACCCTCACTCAATTTCATTCATCCACTCAGATACCCCATACATGCGCGCATACACACACATTCACTCGCAGACACGCATGCATTCAGCACCCCCTCCGCAAACACCCACACACGCAACCAAACACACAGATCCCCTCCCCTTTTTCGGACACCCACTTACCTTCTCCGACAAGGGGGACATCCAGGAGGGGATGGGTCCTGGCGGTCTTCCATCGCCGTCACCTCCACACCAGCAGGACTCCGCCAACCCATTTTACAGCTTGTAATACAGCAGGCGGAGTCCTGCTGGCGTGGCGGTGCCGGCGAGGGAACCGCCTCTGCAGCACCGACTGCCAGCATAACTGCAGGCTGCTTTCTGCCTCAATAATGGCGGAAAGCAAGTCTGCACTCGTAATATGGCAGTCTGCTGACCGCCAGCACTGGCGGTCGTTTGGCAAGTTGGGATTTGGTGGTCAGTGAAACTGACCGTCAAAGTCCAAATGAGGGCCTAAGTACCTGACATGACTTAGACGGCAAGAACATTTTTTACATAAAAAATGTAACAATTTTGTTATCGGACACTATTTCCAATTTTTTTCAACCTAATTAATCTAAAGTGCCCCCAGATGCACAATTTTTGAATTTACGTTTTGTAGAAACAGGCGGTTGTTATATGCTTGATATAACAAAAGATGTGAAAAAGAGCGATTTTGAAGTTACGAAATATTGGTCCACCTCGTGTTGATAACTTTATTGTCAATGGCAATATGCCACCTCTGGCCAAAGAAGCGCAAGTGAGGAGAGGCTGTGTGTGTCACAGAAACTTTAAAACAAGCATTTGCAATGCAATAGGTCTCCCATTTGCTTGAGTTAGAGCTATTGGCATTGTAAATTCATAACTGGACTTTTCTTACCACATAAATTGGTCAACCCTGCCTCATAATTTTGTCTTTTCCTGCTACATTATTCCAGTGGTCCTTCAAATAACTAAAGCACTTCTATTTACCTTCTTCCTCTGTCTGCAGCCAAAAATGAAACTGTTGCCATTTAGCATCCTAATTTAAATCTGCCATTCTGATTCCAATAGAATAGCATTTTCACCACCCCACCATCAGAGTTGCTGGCTGGCTAACATAATTCCCCCAAAAAAGATACAACAGCCACAGAGAAGTAACGAGAGAAATAAACTAGAAGGGTCACCCATACATATCAAGAGTGTACAAACAGTCATAGTGCACTAAAGATGGTAAGTTGGCCTGAATCATGGTCATAATTGCAATAAGGAGAGTTTAATAAAAAACATATACAACTATTGTGTAAACCCAATATAAACTTTGATCAGAAATAGACTTTTGCCATTAGACTATAATGCTCAGAATAGCACCTAGGGAACACTACAATGAAAATAGCATTTGTAAGAAACATGGTCATGTAGCCATATATTTAGCCCCTAGAGGAAATTGTGCATTACACATTTTCAGGGATAGCAGACCTACTGCAATGAAATTACAACAAGGCTTTTAAAACACAAACTACTCCCAGCTGTAAAACAAAAGTTACAACCATGAGAGCACTTAAAAAGTCACTGAATGGTGGGAGGGGTTATTATTTTAGGGTCCCATCAAACCTAGGGGGTCATTCCGACCTCGGCGGTCTTTTCAAAAGACCGCCAAGGCCGCTGGAGACAGAATACCGCTATTGCCGGCGGTATTCCTGGCTCCCTATTATGACATTTCCGCTGGGCCAGCGGACGGTAACAGTGTTACCGTCCGCTGGTCCAGCGGAAATGTCACATCAACATTGCCGCCGGCTCATAATAGAGCCGGCGGCAATGCTGATGTGCAGCGGTTGCAGTAGCACCCGTCGCGCATTTCACTGCCCGAAATTCGGGCAGTGAAATGCGCGACGGGGCTATACCTGGGGGCCCCTGCATTGCCCATGCCAAGTGCATGGGCAGTGCAGGGGCCCCCAGGGGCACCCCAAGTCCCCTTACCACCAGCCGTTCAATGGCGGTGTGTACCGCCACGGACAGGCTGGCGGTCGGGGACTCATAATCCCCAGGCGGAATCCTGGCAGGAAAGTGGAGGGGCCGGCGGTATGGCCGTGGCTTTTCCGCCACGGTCATAATTGCTGGCGGAACACCGCCAGCCTGTTGGCGGTATAGCGCCAACTTACCGCCGGCCACCAGGGTCGTAATGACCCCCTTAGTGTGGTGACCAGGAGATGATGTAGAGCACGTCGTGGAGAATGCTTTAAAGGTGTCCTAGGACCACCACAAGCTGAGTTCTGAGCAAAAATGTTTTGTAGAAGTAATGGCCTGCAAAGCATTATGGGGCGAGTTCCCATGCTGTGAATATTGTATTACGTTGACATGTTGTAAAGAAAATACATGGTCATGTAACCATATAATTAGCCCCTAAAAAGCTTAAGCATACAGAAAATAAAATAACAGAAAATAATGCAGCATACCCGTATATTTAGCCCTTAAAATGCATAGTTACTTATATATTTTCTAAGCTAACAAGCCACATTCACTCGCAGACATGCATGCATTCAGCACCCCCAGAGCAATGATATTATAAACAAAGCTCTTAAAACATAAACTACTCTCAGCTATAAAACAAAAGTTCCAGCCATGAGAGAGTTTAAACAGACACTGAATGGTGGGAGGGGTTATTATTTTGGGATCCCCAGTAACCTAGTGTGGGGACCCAGAAATGCTGAAGACAGAAAAAGCACGTTGTTGTGAACATTTTGGTGATGGCCCCCTTGTCCTAGGACCACCACATACTGAGTTATGAGGAAAAATGCTTTCTCAAAGTAATGGCCTGCCAAGCATTATGGGGCAAGTTTCCCGAGTTCAGTAAGTATTGTAGTATCGCCTCTCTTGCTGTGTCAGAAGAGCCGCTTTGAGGGTTTCTGTGTGATTTACGTAAAGCATTTATCAATCACAAGTGTTTTTGTAAATGCTATGGAGCATGAAGGGGAAAGCCAAAATAAATTACACTGATTAGGTAACAGTATTAACATTGTGACCGGCGCTTCAAAACCACTAATGGAGTTTGCTCTGTTCTTCATAGTTCGTGCTATGAGCACCATGGCAGCCATGGAGCACGAAGGGGAGAGACAAAAGAAAAAAATAGTTTGCCCATGCTGGAGTATATCGGCAATCATGCAATAATCCATGTAACAGGGTCAGTCTGCAAGGCAGTAACATAGCCGCCCTAAGGCGGGAGAAATGTAAAGCATTTACTAATGGATTTTTGAAAGGCAGGCCCAGGAATTAATGAAAGTGTTGGGAGTGAGATGGACGTGGTTAAAAGACCACAGAATACTTACAGCAGATCTAAAAGCACTTGGTCAGTCGACCTAATTAGAATACATACAATACCCCTAACACACACACATTTGCAGCATCATAATATATACGTTGAGCGATCAGTTCCTGTTAATTACTCATATTACAACCCCCAAATAAAGTGCGAGGTAAAAAACATTCCATACAATTGAGCTGAAAATCCACAATGAATAGAAGTGCAAGGATAAATTCACTAAAGTAGGAAAAATAAATTAATAGACTTAGGCACCTCTAATATGACACCATACTGAGTAATATTAAATGTGGGCAAATAGTTTTAAAAGTTCAAATTCACCTGTCCTTAATTGTAAAAATGAATTTGTATCTGTGAATCATTCCATTTGCATTTGTGTTCTAGTTTCACTTTGCTCCAGCCTTAGGGGCAGATTTAAGAAATTTGGTGCTGCACCTTGTGTCCCCCTACCGCCACCATGTGTGTGCCGTATTTAAAATATGGCACACCATGGCACAGGGTAGGGGGCAATAGCATTTTTTTTATTTTTTATGCTAGTGATGTGCTCTGCAGGAGTAATGTCAAAATGTTGGCGCTATTCCTGCAGATTACATAGGGGTCAATTATAAATAATGGAAGCCCCCTTTTAATTCCTGTTCTGAGCAGACATTAAAAGTGCCCAAAAAAATGGCGAAAAAAAATCTTTTAGATTTCCTTGCACCATTTTTTGACCCCCACGTGCATACTTTATCCCTGGCACAGGCATAATGTGACACAAGGGTTTACATAACATGCACTGTGTCATTTTGTAAATATGGCACAGGGAAAATGCCGCTTTAGTGCTGCTTTAGCATAAGAAAATGACACTATGGTGGCGCTAAGGTGGCGCTAGGGTCTCCTAAATCTGCCCTTAATTTCTAGAAGTAATGCTTTAGCACAAACCTGAGGCTGTATTATGTACAATGAGCACCTGTCAAAAATAGTTTTTGCATCTACATTTGCACAGGTGCTGCTGTGTTTTTGTGATTAGTCTCTTTATCACCAGCCCTACGGTGTGATTTCTTCAGATATTCCAGTTGGTGCTAATGTTAATAATTGTTTCTGAGAATATGATTTGAAAAATAATCACCACTTGCTCTGTGACATTTTCGTTTCAAGTAACATCTTCATGAAACATGCACAAAATGATTAATGTGTTGATTAATGAGCATCTGCGCTCAACCATGTCTGACGTTTTTGCAGGACTTGGGGCTGCAATTGTTTGCCATGCCTAAAACATATGAGCATTTGTTTTCAATCAAACAAAAATATCATCCATGTAAATATAAAAATTCAGTTGTTACCTTATCTGACGCTATATCATGGTGCTGATAGCGCGTCCAGTCTTTATAAATTACTTATACTTGGACATGCCGGAGGTCGGAGAACCTTTTGACCGAGTTGAGTTATCCTCATCCGAGAATAGTTGGATCCCTCAAATCAATAACTAATAATCATTTTAATCAATAACAATACTCAATTTATGCATCAAACAACAAATTAGTTAAACAGAAAATCAGTAATTGGACACACCATGACCTTTCAGTCATGAATAACCACACCTGTTTATTAAAGGTTAATGAGTTTATTTCCCTATATTAACAAAGCTAATACAATATAAGTAAGTCTCAAAATCAAATGATATACGTATACGAACATTACTAGCTGTCCATAGCGACGGAAGAAACGCAACCTACGCAAAATCTGGATTATAATGCACTCGGTTATAGCAATGCAAATCACTAATATAAGTAACTGAATTTGACTAACTTCATACATCGGTCAGCATAACAAGATTTCAATTTAGCATGGTGCATCAAATGAATACCTCAACTAACCTCTAATTAGCATTGGCAGGTGGGGCTTCATGCAAAACGAATTTAATCAACATAAATTTAGAAAACTTCTAGCTTAGGCTCTGTCAAAATAAGCAGTTGGTACCTAAGAAGGAAAACACAATGCATAACACAATTATCCTTTCATAATTACCAAATACAACCAGCATTCAAGGAATATCTTCGTCCTTCAGGTACCGGTTCGATCAGCATGGGGCAGATTTCAAAGGGGCAAAGTTAAAGCAAGTTTCATTGCGGCAGCAAGGAGAATGGGGCAAAGGTTATTGCATGGACAAGACAGGGCAAAATTAAAATTAAAGTCTCTAGGGTGAGAATTCTTAAACTCTCTTTCTCTGCGACAGAGAAAAGGCATCAAAGTGTCATTTAAAATGGCGTCTTGAATCAGGCTTCAAAATTGCATCAAGGAAAAAATGGCTGACTTCTCTTTGTCCGGTGGGTTTAAGTAAGAAACATTCCAAATTCTTCAGGGTCTTCCATTGGAGGGTTCATAGGGTGGCTTCTTTTTGACCAATGAATAGTGTCTTTCTCTTAGTACTCGTTTATGCATAAGGTGGCCTTGGAGCCTTGGAACACAAGTTGCAACAAAGTTTGCCAATTATTTCTATATCAGAGTCTTTATTGTCTGCACCTGCAGAAACTGACCTTGCTTCAAAGGGGATGAAACTAGCCTAGTACGAAACCTTGAGATAAGTGTATTAGTCATTTCTACTGGAAAAATAGAACCTCAAAGTAAAAATACGTTTTTGTTAATACAAGTGAAAACCACGCAGTCAGATTTGAGACCAGGCAAACTAGGCCAAAGCCTCTGCTAAATTTGAGCTAAGCATAAAACAGTTTAAACAAGAAAATCATAGAATACAATTGCAATTATGAAGGATTACTACATTTATCAATTCTTCATGATTAATTGAGCTCGTTTATAATAATGGCGAACTACCTCATGGGCACATTTTCCCACGTACATTATTTTTCTTTACTAAAATCACACTACCTTATACGATTTTGTTACATGATATATGAATATTTGTTAGTCTTTCTTTTTCTGCTTCATCAATCCCTCCTCTGATGACTAATTATGTCATCACATTAAATCTCCCATCACAAATTTTATTTCATTAAAATTCTGTTTTAGTAATTTGGCACTTCAGTCAATTCCCTCTTCCTTTCCCTCTTCCTTTTTGTTCCCTTTGATTTTTCTCTGTATATTTCTACTATTTTATTTTGTTCTTTCTCTTCTCTTCTCCTCTTGCTTCTTGATTTCAATATTTTAATAGCTTTCCATATACCCCAAATACCTAATAAGCAAATTAATATTATTAATATTCCTTTTACTATTTTCAGTAATATTCTGTTCCAAATGTTGCTGAGCCAATTTCCCACGGAAGCAAATCCTTTCCCAACCTTTTCCCATGCTCCTGGTTCCTTCAATTCTTTCAAATCTGTACTCTCGTTAGTTAAATTTGTAAGCATTTTCCTAATTTGCCCACTGTTGTCCGGAATATAAGAACAACAGTGACATGCACTAAGCATTTTGCAAACGCCGCCATTCTTTGCTAAAAGAATGTTCAAAGCAAGCTGGTTTTGAAGAGTCATAGCTCTTTCTGCAGCAAGTTCAGCATCAATCAGGATTATGGCTCCTGAGAATTTTGTCAGCATGTTATCCACAATAGTAGACAACTTTCGTATTTTGATTGAATTCAATATGACTCTTACTGAAGGAATCATCGCTCCAAATATATCTCCTACCACACCAGAAGCTGTCTCCCTTTTCTGAATGCAATGTGATTCAGACAGCTTTGGAAACTTCTTTAAGTCATCCAGTTGATAAATCTTTGGAAATACTATTCCCAAATAACACATCCCATACCATCCTTTAGGAAGACGATAATAGGCGTTAAGTCCACAAATATAATATACCCCTGGAATAACTGGGTCTTGTCCATTTAGCATGAACGTCCACTTAGCCTGAAATGAAAACGTATGTTTACATTCACTTGTTCCCACAAAGATTGTGTCATAATATGATTTAGGTCTATATACACAAAGTTTCCCTATATGTAATGGATCTAAAGCTAGTTTCCCTTGTGTCTTTATTGCGGCAAAGGCATAGTTATCTACAGACGTTCTTTTGTGTAATTCCCTTTCTAGTTTTTCCTTTACCATTTTCCTTCTATCTTCAGTGTGATCTAAAAAACTCTTTTCTACAGGTGAAAGTAAGCATGTAAGGTTGTCTCTATGAGCATGGACTACAGAAAAAGGCAATAGTGGTTCAAAGAAACCTCTAACTAATTTTATATAATAATCTCTTGCTGTTTTACTCAAATACTCAATTATGGGAATAAATGAAAATACGACGTCCTGATTGGAATAGAAGTATTGAATATACTCCTGGTTATAGAATCTGGTTAGTAACAAACTACATGAAATTCCATATGTAAGAGGCATGCTATGATATGTCACTACTTCTATTACCGAGGTAGGTATTTGTGTGCACACATAACAATCTTTCGCATCCATTGTCTCAACATACTCATTCAGCAAGCGATAGAAGACGTTAGAGGAGAGCTCTTTCTTGTCGTGTAAATATTTCTCGTCTTGTTCGAGTTTCTGCAAAGGAGTTAATTCAGTAGGAGTTTTAGAAGTAGAAGCATCATTCGCATCTCTTTCATTCTTTCCATGCATTCCAAAAACTATTGCTATAATTATTAGTACACATGCAGTTATTAGACCTATACACATGTATTTACAAAATTTCATTTTATGTCCTTTTGTGGTACTGCCTGGCATGATCTATATAGAATCAGAAAGTTGAAGACACCTTATCAAATCAGATTTGCAGATATATATATATATATATATATATATATATATATATATATATATATAAATATATATATATATAAAGCTGAACGAGTTCAATGTTCACACGGTTTTCTTTAGCAGCTTAGTCTTTCATCGGTTTAGCAGCTTTGTCTCAAAATTGGTTTCAAAGTCAATCAAGTTATCAATGTCTTATCCGGTTCAAAAGTCAATCAGGCTTATTCGGTACTGTTCACGGACTTTCATTTTTCAAGTACCAAAGTGTCGTTCTGCTTCTTCGTTTTCAAGACTGAGAGATAGCAATTCATCTGACCAATCGTTAGTGTCTGTGCATGCCCACTCTGGACCAGAATATCTTCTGCTCGGTATTCTTTTCCTTTTCAATTTTGCATCTCCTTTCGATTCTCTCTCGCTTATGTCTTGTTCTTTGGCTGTGTCTTTTTCTTCATTCGATGTTGTTATTGCGATAGACACTTCTTTTCTTTTCTCCTTCAATTTTGGCCCTTCATTCTCTTTTAATATTTCTTTAGTCTTTGATTTCACTGGCGATATGCTTTGTCTTCGTTTCGCGCTGCTTTCACCTGATGGACCTGCAACCGGTTCTGGAAGAATTTGAACAATTTCGCTCTGCTCTGTCTTGTCTCCTTCCGCTAGGAGGTCAATCAGGTTTTCTCCTTCTTTTTCTGTATCATCTGCTTCTGAGAAAGCCCTCCTCTTATAAGGCTCTCCTGCTTCTTCACCTGAGATAGGATCTTTGTCGCCTCCAGGATCTTTGTCACTTCCTGAGGCTTCTACTCTGTTGTCCTCAAAAGGATCGACTGCGTCTTCCTCAGAGAATATTTCTTCTGCCTCTATTTCTTCTCGTTCGCTTTCAGGTTCTCTTCGTTCTGTCTCAGTGCCTGGTACTTTCCTGTCAGTTGTTGGTAACTTCAGCGCTTCAATTTCCTCTTCTGCGTGACACGTCACCCTTTTCGTGTGACTGGCGTGAATCCAGTTGCGAACTCCCGCACACTTCACAGCGGTTGTAGTGGTCAGAATCACTTGAAAAGGTACTTTCCAACGGGGTTCCAGACACGACTTCCTCACATGCTTCTTTATCACGACCCAGTCACCTGCTTTCATGGCGTGTCCTGGACCTTGGATCGTTCGGAAGGTGATTGCTTCCACCTGGTGAGAAAAAGAGTGGACTACATCAGCCAGACCTTTGCAGTAGTCCAATACCATGTCATCTGTAATATTTACAAGAGCATTTGCGGGAACTGCTGGAAGTCTCATGGCTCTGCCCATGAGGATTTCATGCGGTGATAGTCCAGTTTTTCTATCAGGTGTGTTTCTCATTGACATTAACACCAAAGGCAACGCGTCAGGCCATTTCAAGTTTGTGGATGCGCTTATTTTCGCCATCCTCGATTTCAATGTGCCATTCATTTGCTACACTAGTCCTGATGTTTCAGGGCGGTAGCTACAATGCAATTTTTGTTCAATGTTCAGTTCTGCACACAGTAATTTTATTACTTCGTTATTGAAGTGACTTCCCCTATCTGATTCTAAAGAGATCGGGAATCCGAAACGTGGTATTAGTTCTCTCAAGAGTAATTTTGCAACTGTGAGACTGTCATTTCTGCGTAGAGGGTACGCTTCAATCCAGTGACTAAAAATACACACAATCACCAACACACATTTCAAGCCTCCATGCATAGGCATCTCAATGAAATCCATTTGCATCCTGCTGAATGGTCCACCTGCTCTTCCAATGTGGCTCAAATTTACTTCTGTTCCCTTCCCTGCATTCATTTGTTGGCAAATGATGCAACAATGGCAAACTGCTTCAGCAACATGACGGAATTTGGGATTAAACCAATCAATTTTGAATAGCCTAATCATGGCATCTCTTCCAAGGTGGGCTTGTCCATGATATAACCTGGCCAATTGTGTCAAAAGACTGTCTGGCAAAACCAATTTCCCTTCACTTGAAACTCACAAATCATCTGGTTTCTTTACGCATTGTAATTTACTCCATGAGAGTTTTTCATCCATACTGACATTATTTTGTAAGAATTTCAATTCATCGATTGTATCTACAACTTTTAGAGCAAAGGCTTCACTTGGTTCAAGTTCTAGCTCATTTATCAAGTTCCATTTGTCTCAGAGCAATATACAGTTCAATGTGCAAAACCTTGCGACTTGATCTGCATATCCATTTCCCAAAGAAACAAAGGCCCTCATTCTGACCTTGGCGGTCGGCGGAGAGGCGGCGGTCGGACCGCGAACAGACCGGCGGTCCGAAAAATGGCATTCTGACCGCGGCGGTCACCGCCGCGATCGACCGCCACTTTCCCACTCCGCCCGCCACGGCGGTCATGACCGACGGGCTGGAGTTTGCGCACTCCGGCCCGGCGGTCGACCCAAGACCGCCAACCGTATCATGACCCTGCTTACCGCCGCGGTTTTTGGCGGTCGGGAACCGCCATGCGAACCATGGCGGTAGGCACTATCGGGGCCAGGGAATTCCTTCCCTGGCACTGATAGGGGTCTCCCCCACCCCCCACTACCCCCCACGAGTCCTCCCCCCACACCCTCCACCCCCCCAGAGGTGGTACGAACCCCCTGCCCCCCCCACCCCGACATGCACATACACGCACCCCGACATGCACGCACCCCCAACATGCACATATGCACACCCCCTACACACACACATACACAACGGGGGCACATACCCGCACACATACATGCCAACATGCGCACCCGCCGAACTACACACATTGCCCATAGGCACAGCAGCACCCCCCGCCCGCATGCACGCACTCACACACCCCCTCTACACACCCCCATGCACGCACACATCACACAACACCCTCCCACCCCCTCCCCTCACAGACGATCAACTTACCTTGTGCGTTGGTCCTCCGGGAGGCGACGGGAGCCATAGGGACGTGACCGCCAACAGAAGACCGCCAACAGAAGACCGCCACACAGAAATGTGGGTCGTAATTCTGGGGGCGGTGTTCTGCTGGCGTGGCGGTGGAGGTTGACCAGTCTCCACTTTCCCGCCGACCGCCAGTGTGGCTGCTGGCGGTTTTCCGGCAGAACGCTCCCAGCGGTCGGAATACGCGCAGCGGCATACCGCCGCGGTCGGCGGTCTTTACCGCGGCGGTAACTCGGCGGTCTTGCGAAAAGACCGCCAAGGTCAGAATGAGGGCCAAAGTCTTGTGATTTTGAAAGTGCACTGCATTTTACCACTGCCACTTCTCCTGGCAACTGGATAGCACGTAACGATTCTCTTATTCTTTCACCATTTTTCACTGGTGATCCCGAAGAGGTCATGAATCCTCTTTGTGACCACTATTGTCCAAAATCATGCACTATTCCAAATCTGTACTGACTGTCAGTGTAAATGGTGACTTTCATTAATGCGGAAAGTTGGCAAGCTCTAGTAAGGGCTACTAGTTCCGCTACCTGTGCAGAGTAAACTCCCTGAAGCCAAGATGCTTCCAGAACACCAGTTATTGTACATACAGCATATCCTGCTTTCAATATTCCTAGTGCATCTCTTAAACATGAGCCATCAACAAAAATGATTTGATCATTTTCTTCCAATCGGGTGTCTTTGATATCAGGTCTTGGTTTAGTACAAAATTCAGTCACCTGAAGACGGTCGTGCTCGATGTCTTTGGCGTTCTCAATTTCAACATTTTCACTGGAAAACAAGGTTGCTGGATTCAATGTAGTGCACCTCTTCAGCTGCAAATTGGGTGATCCCAAAATTATTGTCTCGTACCTTGTAAGCCTAGCACCGGTCATGTGCTGTGTTCGGGAACGTGTCAAAAGTATTTCGACTGTGTGAGGGACCATAACTGTTAAAGGATGTCCCATCACTATTCCTTCACTCTGATTTAGGCTTATACCAACTGCTGCTACAGCACGCAAGCATCCTGGTAAGGCTGCTGCGACTGGATCCAAAGTAGCTGAAAAATATGCTACTGGTCTGTTTACGCCACCATGGGCTTGAGTCAGGACAGACAAGGAACATGCATCACGTTCATGACAAAACAATGTGAACGGCTTTGTGTAATCAGGCATACCTAAAGCTGGAGCTCTGCACATGCATTCCTTTAATTCAATAAAAGCATCCATTTCATCTCTTTTCAACACTATTTCATCCAGCGCATCTTTCTGGGTCAGTTTCAGTAAAGGTTTTGCTAGAGTTGAGAAATTGGGAATCCATTGGCGACAGTAGCTCACCATTCCCAAAAACATTCTCACTTCTTTTCTCGTCTTGGGTGGACTCATTTGAAGTACACTTGTTATTCTTTCTTTCATGATTCTTCTCGACCCTTTCTCTATTTGGTGACCCAAATATTTCACTTTCTTCTGGCAGAATTGTAATTTTGAAGGAGACACTTTGGTGGTCATTCTGACCTCGGCGGTAAAAGGCGCTTACCGCCAGTCAGAAGACCGCCATAACACCGCCGCGGTCGCGGTAAACCGCCACGGTCATTCTGACCCGCAACTGGTAAACCGCCAAAAACCCGACATCAACAAAAGTCCGCCACAGCAACGGGCAGCGAAAAACTGACGATGACCAAACCTCCACCGTCACGCCAACAGAAATACGCCCATGCCATTCCGACCCACAAATCCCCGCAGCGGTCTTTCAACCGCGGTATTCCATTGGCGGTACACACCGCCGCGGTAAAAATACACACACCTTTACAAAACACTACCACATTGGACAATTCAAAATACACACACCACTCCCACAAACACACACCCACATCACCCACAAACCCTTACGACCACAATTGCGACTGAAGGACAGAGAGAGACAGCACAGCATAGAGTAGACCATCACACAGAGGCAAATCACAACATCACCCACACAACATCCACGCACAAAACACCATACACCACCACACTCACCACACTCTACAACACATACACCACCCCTCACCTCATCCACACCACCCCATGGCACCCCAAAGACACCCCAGGTTCTCTGACGCCGAACTCAGGGTCATGGTGGAGGAAATAGTTCGGGTAGAGCCCCAGCTCTTCGGGGCACAGGTGCAGCACACCACCATTGCCAGGAAGATGGAGCTATGGAGCAGAATAGTGGACAGGGTCAACGCTGTGGGACAGCATCCACGAAATCGGGACGACATCAGGAAGCGGTGGAACGACCTACGGGGGAAAGTGCGTTCCATGGTATCAAGGCACAACAGCGCGGTACAGCGGACTGGCGGCGGACCCTTACCTACTCCCCCAGAATTCACAGCACGGGAGGAGGAAGTCTTGCACATCCTGCATCCTGAGGGCCTCGCAGGAGTAGGCGGAGGAATGGACTCTGGTAAGTCAAATCTTCACTACTTCATTCCCCCCACCCCACCTGCATGCCAAATCATACCCCCACCCTCACCCCCACCCCCATCACACCAACTCCTTGCAAATGGCTCACCATCACAACCCACCCATCCCAAAACCTAGCCCTGCATGCCTCCCCAAAGCATGGCCACCCATCACCAAAGCATGCCCACTGCACATACCCATCTCCCCCACAAGCCACCGCCACAAAAGCCCCCACAAGGGAATGCCAGCACTGGGGTACACGGCCACCCACCCATTACACGAAATGGCACACACAGAAGCAATAACCATACTCTAATACCCCTGCAGGACCCGAACGCCACCACACCGCCCAGGAGGGTCCAGAGATGTCCATCCCACCCCCAGAAGAGGCCCCCAGTGATGACAGCAGCTCTGTCTCCCTGGACCCAGATGACCAGCCCGGCCCATCGGGGACCTCGGGACAGTCGGTTCCCCACAGACAGCCACAGGCTACAGCAGACCTAACCCCCTCTGGGAACACCAGCACAGCTCCCACCCAGTGGGCCCATGCCTCTGTCTCCAGGACACGTCAATCAGCGGTGTGTCCACCACTACGGGGCACCCAGGTTGACCCACCACCCCAACAAAAACAGGGACCTGGAGGCAGTGGTAGTGGGCACACAGTCCAGGGGACAGAGGCCCAGGGAAACAGGGGAACTGGGAGGGCTGCTGTGCGACAGGGGGGGACAGGCCCAGGGAACCGACTCTCCAAGAGGCCCTCTCCTCCATCATGGGAGCATACCACCACTCCCAGGAGACGATGGCTACGGTACTGGCCAGGTTCCAGGAGATCCAGGTACTGCAGGAGGAACAGTACATGGGGTTCAGAGAGGAACTGAGAAACATTAGTTCCGAAATGGGGACCATCGTCGTGGCCCTTAACCAGATAGTCACCACATTGCGGGACCATGTGGCACCACAAAGGGCCCCTGTCACTAGCATGGACCAGGAACAGCCTACCACCTCTGCCGGCGCTAGTGGACAGGAGGCCCCCACACAACGACAGGCCACCAGAACCCCACCTCCTGCAGAAGAAGAACCACCCCGCAAGCGGTACCTGAGATCTCACAAGAAGACAGAGTAGGATGCCAAGACCCCCGCCAGCAAACGATACCCGCTGATGTCATCCCACTGTCCCACATTGTCACCCTGTCCAAACTTAAACTGCCCCTCCTCCATCCTTCCACAGGCATATGGACAATGCACCTGTGAGACTGAAAACTGGACTCTGCCATGGACATTACTCCACCATCACCCATCACCGTTTTACAATCATGTCCCTAAATTTAGCACTTTAATAAGATCACTTATTGCACTTAAAAAATCTGGAGTCTGCTTGTATTTTGAACAAATGTATTAGACATAACGTTGCCAAAATGTTCAGTTACATTGTGATGACAACATACCACGGTCACACAGCTGTAGTCCATGGGCAAACAAAGCAGAGGTCACGCAGTGGGGCCCACAGCTCTGAAAACGGAAAGTAAAGTCACAACTCAGTTAACAGGAACTGGGGGGGAACACAGACAGTAGAGAGGCAGGAGACTTTAAGTAAATGTAAAATGGCGGGGTTGATTCACGTGTGCTACTGAAAATACTGTTGTATCACTGTGTCCCTGTTGTCTGTGTCGTCCCCGTCGTCTTCCTCCTCTTCACTCTCCACAGGCTCCACAGCTGCTACAACACCACCATCTGGACCATCCTCCTGCAGGAAAGGCACCTGGCGTCGCAAAGCCAGGTTGTGAAGCATACAGCAGGCCACGATGATATGGCACACCTTCTTTGGTGAGTACATTAGGGATCCACCTGTCATATGCAGGCACCTAAACCTGGCCTTCAGGAGGCCAAAGGTCCGCTCGATCACCCTCCTAGTACGCCCATGGGCCTCATTGTACCGTTCCTCTGCCCTTGTCCTGGGATTCCTCACTGGGGTCAGTAGCCACAACAGGTTGGGGTAACCAGAGTCACCAATTAGCCACACACAGTGTCTCTGTAGCTGTTCCATCACGTAAGGGATGCTGCTATTTCGCATGATGTACGCGTCATGCACTGACCCAGGGAACTTGCCATTTACATGGGAGATGTACTGGTCAGCCAAACAGACCACCTGGACATTCATCGAATGATAACTTTTTCTGTTCCTGTACACCTGCTCACTTTCACTGGGGGGAACCAAAGCCACATGGGTCCCATCAATGGCACCAATGATGTTGGGGATATGGCCAAGGGCATAGAAATCACCCTTCACTGTAGCCAAATCGCCCACCTCAGGGAAAACAACGTAGCTCCGCATATATTTCATCAGGGCAGACAACACTCTGGACAAAACCTTAGAAAACATAGGCTGAGACATCCCTGATGATATGGCCACTGTTGTTTGGAATGATCCACTTGCCAAAAAATGGAGTACTGACAGAACCTGCACCAGCGGGGGAATCCCTGTGGGTTGGCGAATGGGGGACATCAGGTCTGGCTCCAGCTGGGCACACAGTTCCTGTTTAGTGGCTCGGTCAAGTCTGTATGTCAGCATGACATGTCTTTCTTCCATTGTCGACAGGTCCACCAGCGGTCTGTACATGGGAACATTCCTCCATCTCCTCGCAAGTCCCAGTGGACGGTGCCTAGGAAGGACAACATGGAGCACAGAGTCAAGCAACCCACAGGTACGTAACCACAGCTTGCACAGAACACGATTCACTATGCATTGAATGGCTTGTATGAGTGGCAATGCAAGGCCTAGGCTTGTGTGACGCAGTAGAAATTAAGCCATGTGGGCCCTTGAAATGGCGGCTGCCTGACCTGTGAAGTGTGACAATGGGATGTGAGGTCAATGCGCTGGCATGGCACAGCGTGGCGGTAGGCGGTCGAAGACCGCGGCGCAAAGCAGCATTGGATAACATTGAACCGTATGGGTCTCAGGAGCCAATGACGATGTGCGCCGGCGGTCGCGGTACGCACTGCCGCGGTACGCACCGCTGCGGGCGTGACCGCCATCTTCTATCTGCTTAATCACTCGAGACCTGATCATCCACAGGAGAGGACCTATACTGTAAGTGCTGCTGTGACCTCGGTCTGGAAGATACAATGGCTGCTGCGACTGGGGAAAGGGCCCCTGCCTTCACAACTGAGGAATTGGAGAAACTTGTTGATGGGGTCCTCCCCCAGTATGCGCTACTCTACGGTCCTCCAGACCAACAGGTAAGTACACTGGGACCATGCTTTGTGGGCAATGCCTGTGTTGAGTGGGGTGGATGAAAGATGGTGGGGAGGGGAGCGAATGAGGCATGCATCGCACGACAGATGAGAGCATGTGCCAAATGGCAAGGTTGGGGAGGGGGGGCCACTCACATCGACCATGTAGAAAATGATGATATTTATTTTCCCACCCTGTCCATGTCACATAGGTCAGCGCCCATCAGAAGATCGACATTTGGCGTGCCATCGCCAAGGACGTCCGGACCCTGGGGGTCCACAACAGACGGGGCACCCACTGCCGCAAGAGGTGGGAGGACATCCGTCGCGGGAGCAGGAAGACCGCGGAGGCTCAGCTGGGGATGGCCTCCCAAAGTAGGAGGGGTGGCTCCCGTCAATTGACCCCCCTGATGTCCCGGATCCTGGCGGTGGCCTACCCCGATTTGGATGGGCGCGTGAGGACATCACTGCAGACACAAGGGGGTGAGTACCAGCACATTCTGCTATGTTAGCGCACAGTGGAGGTGTCTGGGTGGGGGAGGAGGGCTGTGGGTATCTCTAGGCCAGGGCGACTTCTGTAGGCTGGTCCCCTCCATAAGGCATGGCCCTGTGCCCCCGCCCCCCACCTCTGTAGGGTGCTAAGTACAGCTATCCATGGCCCTGGGTCACCTATGTGTGCAGTTGTCGTCCATAGGCTTGTAAGCCAAGTCACAATAATTGAGTAGTGTACACCGAGTGCGCGGCGTAGTGCAGGGGGCTTCTGTGTCTGTCCTCTCCGCCAACGGTGTCGCCAATACATGCACTCAACATGTCATTTTTTCTCCCCCACTCCCTTTTTTGTGGTCTTCCTGTTCATGTGTGCATTAGCATCATCAGGCGGAGGAGAAGTGGCATCGGAGCACGAGGGAGCTGCATCTCACATGGCCCCGGAGGGCCATGCAACCGACTCCGAGTTCACCAGTGAGACGGAGGGCGAGGGGAGCTCCACAACGGGGACCCGTGGAGACGTCAGCGACACAGACACGTCCTCAGAAGGGAGCTCCCTTGTGGTGGCGGCAACATCCGTGCCCACCGCTACAACAGGTACAGCCGCCACCCCGCGCACCAGCTCCGCCCTCCAAGCAGCCCCTCAGCGTTCGCCCCGTGCCCGCTCGGGCAGGAAGGCGGGCATCTCCTTCGCCCCAGGCACCTCAGGCCCTGCCCCAGTTACTCCTGCTGCCCTCAGTGAGGAGATCATTGACCTCCTCCAGACGCTCATTGTTGGGCAGTCTACCCTTTTGAATGCCATCCAGGGTGTAGAAAGGGAGGTGCACCGGAGCAATGCATACCTGGAGGGCATTCATTCGGGTCAGGCTGCCCATCAGCGATCGTTCAACGCTCTGGCCTCAGCACTGACGGCAGCCATTGTCCCTGTCTCCTGCCTCCCCCCTCCAATTTCCTCATCCCAGGCCCACTCCCCTGTTCCTCTGCCTATCCCAGCCACACCTACAGACCAGCCTGCACATACATCAACACCCAAGGGCAGCTCATCCAGACATAAGCACCACAGATCACACAAGCATTCACACATGCAACATCCACATGCAGACATGCCAACAGCCACTGCCTCCTCTGTGTCCCCCTCCTCCCCGTCTCCCTCCTCCCTCCCTGTGACGTCTCCACTCACACCTGCATGCACACCACCATCAGCCAGTACGTCCATCACCAGCACACCCACCAGAACACTCCGCACACGTGCAGTCACCACCCCCACTGCCATTTACACGTCCCCTGTGTCCTCTCCCAGTGTGTCTGTCACCCCCTCTTCCAAACCACACAAACGCAGGCCGCCACCCACCCAACAGCCATCCACCTCACGACAGCCTCCGTCACAAGCACCTGCACCCAAAGACAGCACACTTGACTCTCCTACAACCACATCCTCTTCCTCCACTCCCATACCCACTGCACCTACCCTTCCCACTGCTCCTAAAATGTTTTTCCTCTCCAAAATTAACCTCTTTGCATCACCTGACCCACCCCCTCCATCTCGTAAGAGTCCAAACAGCACCTCAGCCACCACAAGCCCTGCACCTACAAGGACCATAGTCCAGGGCTATTGGAGCCCACCAGATTCTAGGGCAGCAACATCGGCCAGCAGCAAGGGGACAGCCAGCCACTGGGAAAAAAACTAAAAAAGGGAAGGGCCGGCGTGAGAGGCCAGAGACGGCAGCCCCCAAAGGCACTACCCTGGCACCGTCACCTGGCACATCCACAAAGGGAGGCAAGGGCCCCAGAGAATCGGCGAAGGAGGGCAAGGGCAGCAGGGCGGACATTTCCGGCAGCAGGCGAGCTGCCCAGGAGGGCCCCACCAGACCCATTTCGGGTGTGAAGGAGGACACCCACGGGCCCAGGACTCCAGCACAGGAGGGCCCCGCAAGCGAAAGGTCGGATGGCGACTGAGCGGAAAATATTGGCCCGATCTGGTTCCCTGGGAACACATGTCAATCACCGCCGAACTGGGCCCCGCCGTGACAAGCACCGCTGAACACGCTGAACAGGGCCCCGCCGTGACAAGCACCGCTGAACAGGGCCCCGCAGTGACAAGCACCGCTGAACAGGGCCCTTCCTGTCAAGCACCGCTGAACAGGGCCCTTCCTGTCAAGCACCGCTGAACTGGGCCCCGCCGTGACAAGCACCGCTGAACAGGGCCCTTCCTGTCAAGCACCGCTGAACTGGGCCCCGCCGTGACAAGCACCGCTGAACAGGGCCCCGCCCTGACAAGCACCGCTGAACAGGGCCCCGCCGTGACAAGCACCGCTGAACAGGGCCCTTCCTGTCAAGCACCGCTGAACTGGGCCCCGCCGTGACAAGCACCGCTGAACAGGGCCCTTCCTGTCAAGCACCGCTCCGCTGGGCCCTTCATCTCAATCACCGCTCCGCTGGGCCCTTCCTGTCAAGCACCGCTCCGCTGGGCCCTTCCTGTCAAGCACTGCTCCGCTGGGCCCTTCCTGTCAAGCACCGCTCCGCTGGGCCCTTCATCTCAAGCACCGCTCCGCTGGGCCCTTCATCTCAAGCACCGCTCCGCTGGGCCCTTCCTGTCAAGCACCGCTCCGCTGGGCCCTTCATCTCAAGCACCGCTCCGCTGGGCCCTTCATCTCAAGCACCTTTCCGCTGGGCCCTTCCTGTCAAGCACCGCTCCGCTGGGCCCTTCCTGTCAAGCACCGCTCCGCTGGGCCCTTCATCTCAAGCACCGCTCCGCTGGGCCCTTCATCTCAAGCACCGCTGGCCCATTGGCAGGGCCGGATCTATGTCGGCCAGGGCTTCACGAAGCACTCTGGGCACCATGCCTCCTCCAGAACCAGTGGAGTCTGTAATCCACTTGATGGACTGTGGCTATGCACTCCCCAGGATGGATCAGTGGCAAGCCACCCACTGTAGAGACTTGAGAGACTGTGGCTTTGCACTCCCCAGGATGGTACAGTGGGCAACCCACCCACTGTAGAGACTTGTGAGACTGTGGCTTTGCACTCCCCAGGATGGTACAGTGGCCATGGAGGCCCCTCGTGGATCTGGCGTCGTGGACTCAACTGGCTGAGGTGCCCCCCTTCCCTTCCCCCTGAGGTGCCTGTAGTTTTACTATCTGATGCCCCTGCAGTGTTCTCTCCAATGGAATCAGGTCTCGTGGGTGGGCTTTGCCCACGTGTTTAGGCCCATTGGCCCACGAACAATGGATGATAGCCAATATGGCCAGGACTTTTGACCCATGTATATATTGTTCATGATGTAATATATTTTATTTATATATTTCATATTTCACTTAACTTCAATTATGCTATAATATACTTCATTTTTAATGATCATTTTATTTTGTCTTTGCATTCTTCCGGGGGGGTTGGGGGTGTCACTCTGACTTGTTGCTCTGCATTGATGTGTGTGTTGTAGTGGGTGGGGGTGGGTGTGTGGCGTATGTGTGTCCCCGTAATTTTTTGCCTCCCCCTCCCCTGTGTCGTAGGTGCAGTACTCACTGTAGTCTTCTGCGCCGGCGTTCGTGCTCCTGGTAGAGGAGCAGGTAGACAATAGCTGGTAGGATGTGTAGTTCGGGTTCCATGCCGTCCAGATTCCACGTGGAGTGTGTAGAGGTGAGCGTTTTCCCGTTCGAAGTCTGTTTCCGCCGTGTTTTTATCGGCGGGGCTCCCGCCCCGGAAAAGGTGGCAGATTGGTGAGTTGTGATAGGGTGGGCGGTACATTGTCTGCCCCTGTCTGTTGGCGGTGACCGCCGCGCTGCTTGTCAGTACCGCCGTGGCGGTCGGAGTGTTAAAGTGGCGGGCTGTGCTGGCGGTTCCCGCCAGGGTCGGAATTCCATTTTTTTGTCCGCCTGCCTGTTTGCGGGTTGGCCGCCGCTTTTACACCGACCGCCAGGGTTGGAATGACCTCTTTTGTGTCCATTCCTTTCCAAATGGTTTGATAGGGCAATAGTGTCAACCGTACAGTCATTTTCTGTTTTGGATGCAATCAGCAAATCGTCAATATACTGTACTAAGGTTGATTCAAATGGTAATTCCAATGATTCCAAATCTTTATTTAGAATCTGATTGAAAATTGATGGTGACTCCGAAAACCCTTGAGGAATTCGACACCAACTGTATACTCTGTCCAAGAATTTGAAGCAAAAGAGAAATTGGCTGTCTTCATGAAGAGGCACAGAAAAGAATGCTTGTGATAAGTAGATGACTGAGAACCACTCTGCATCACAGGGAATTTGAAACATTATCACAGCTGGATTTGGTACTACGGGACAACACTTAACTATTATGTCATTTATTTTTCTCAAATGTTGAACAATTCGGACCTTTCCTCTTTGTTTTATTAGTCCCATGATTGGCGAATTACATGTACTACTTAGTACTTCTCTCAGTACTCCCTGTTTTACAAACTCGTCAATGAGTTGGGCGACTTTCATGAGAGTGTCTTGTGACATATGGTATTGCGGAGTCTGAGGAAAACTTACATTGGGTTTTACAGTCACTTTCACTGGTTCTGCTCCTTTGACCAATCCTACCTCTTTCCCTGTCATATCCCACACTTCTTTTTCAACTATTTCCTGTAACTCAGCAGGAACATCTGCTTCATTGAGCATTGGATAAAGAGTAATCGGTGGATACTCTTCATTGGCAGTTTCCACTTAGACCCCTCCTGAACTGTCCTCTTCTTCTTCATCACTGTTTGTCTGAATTTTAATTCCATCATTTAAGCACATAATCGAGCATCCCAATTTGCACAATAAATCTCTCCCTAATAGGGATATCGGACTTGAGTCACACACCACAAATTGATGTGACCCTTGAAAGTTACCAATTCTGACTTGCACTGGATCTGTGATTGGGTTTGTCAGATACCTATTTGCTACTCCCACTACTTGAACTGTTCTCCCTGAAAGTGGCAAATCTGGTACTTCGATACTTCTGACTGTAGAGCGTGTAGCTCCTGTGTCAACCAAGAATGAAACGCTAACTACGTGTGGGTGTATTGTACTGGGAGAAAACTAGGCGCTCTGGGTAGCGAGGTGAATATCAACAAAGAATGTTGAATCTCAAAATGGTGCACTCTTGAAAGACCACACCCAAAAGGTCTTGATAGATGCTAAAAGCACTATTGCAAATATAAAGTACAAGAGGCACTCATTATAACATGAAAAATAATAGTACTCATGAGTCAGTATACATAGGCAATGTTTTGTCATATATTTCTGAAAATTAATAGGATTATTTCCAACATAATCCCCAATTACAGTATCACTGTCCAAATCCAAATAGTAGAATTAATTGATCTGTTGTTCCAAGATTGCTATGATCCAAAGTCCAAGTCCATATTTCTCTAATCAAAGTTCAATAATATTCTTCAAAAGATGATATAGCTTATTATTTAAACTTTAGCAGCCGCATCCAAATTGATAGCCAGTCCAGATTTTCTCAAATCAAGGTTCAATCATATTCTTCAAAGGATGATATAGCTTATTATTTCAATTTTAGCAGCCGCATCCAAATTGATAGCCAACACGTGTTTCGTCCGGGAGTTTCCCAATGACTTCATGAGGGCTAAACATATATGTAGATGCGTCCTATATCATAAGTATTCCTTACAAGCGAATCCCAGAATAATTCTGTTAAGCAACTTATCTGCTGATATCATTTATATCAATCCACCTTCCAATGAGTCAAAACGTGAAGCGTGAGTACGCATGTGTATCGATGAAGTAAGAATGAAACGCTGTGACCCATAACTCTTCCTTCCACATACGGTCCCTTTTGATCAACTTCCAAGGATGCTGCAAGCATACAATTTCTCTCCTCATCTGAACTTTCACTCTCCCATACATCGTTTATTCCATTCTCACTGTGTAACGGGAATTGGTGTACTGTGTCATTTTGATTCATTCCTTGGCCCGTGACCTGTTGAGGAAGCATTACTTGTTGCTGATTCATTAGTGCTAAGGGTATTTGTATTTGCTGATTAGGTACCATAGGAAACTGCTGTTGCATTGGCTGCAACTGTGCCATTTGTACACGGGGCATTTGCACCTGCTGTTGTTGTATAGGTTGTAGACCCTGCATCTGATTTACATTATTTTGGAAATTTGGATTTGGACCTCTCAATTTCGGTTCTGTCATATTCTGAAATGTATTGACATCACTGTTTTGCTGACCTACACCTTCCTGCACCAACATTGGGCACTTCTGTTTCCAATGCCCGACGATTCTGCACGTGTGACATGGCATCACCTTCTTCATTGCCTGTATACCATTTGGAATCACAACAGTATTTAAATCAGGACCATTATTCACTAAACCTCCTCGTCCTCTGCCTCTCATCTGTGGCTGAACCATAGCATTTCCCTGCTGTTGCTGCTGCGGCAACTGTTGTTGGAAACCTTGCAAACCTTGCAAACCTGTTTGAGCTGCTCTAATCTGCATCACCATCACTTTTTCCTTCAACCTTTTCTGTTTTGTCTCAATCTCATCACTGCAGTATTTTGCATAGTTCAACACTTCTTCGATCGATTTTGACTGCCACAAATCAAATGCATTTTAATCATCTGGCTGATTTCGGGTCTCAATCCTTCCATAAATCTGAACACAAAATGGAGCATGTCCTTTGCCTCAATCGTTTCCGTGCCACTGTAATTTTTAAATGCTTTCAACAATCTCTCATAGTACGCATGTATCGATTCTTTAACTTCTTGTGCTGTTCTGTCAATTCTCTGCCAATCCACATTTTTTGACGCAACTTTTGTTTTTAAATGCTCAATCACCTTATGGTATAAACTCATTACCGTAGGCTATGGTGCACCTGTGTCCCTATCTCTTTCTGGTTCACTTGTTGGCCAACCTACAGCCCTTTTACAATCTTCCCACAAATCTGCCGGAACCACAATTTCGAATAAGGTATTCAGGTCTTCCCAAAGACATTTTGCGAGTTTCACAAATCTATCTGTTTGTTGATACCATTCGATTGGTTTCTCTCTTAATTTAGGGAAGTCATCCGTAAAGGATTGAATATCACACCTGTGCCATGGTACATGACAAGATTTCCCCCTGCTGTTTCTCTCATTGGTAACATGGTTATCAGATCATCATTCTGTTGTACTTTCTCATTCCGGTCTGGGCTGCTTTCTTTCTTCTTGTCCTTTTTCTTATTCCACCTGCTCTCCCATTTGTCTAAACATCTCCCAACCTGCGCGCTTTGCAGTATCTCTTTAAGGTGTGTTTTCATTCCTGCAGATCTCATGTGTTCAAAATCTTTTGTCTCAAAGTCTAACCTGTAACTTCTGCTCAAGTGTTTGGTTTTACCTATGTTGACTTTGTTTCTGTCTGCAATTTCTTGTAACTTCTTATGTATGCTGCTTACTTCTCTTGTAATTCTAGGGCACATGTATCTCAGCTCTTCTTCTGTGTATGATTCTAACCTGTTCAAACCCATCGTTCCCTCTACTAGTTCATCTGCTTCCATGCCCAGTCTTATTCTATTCAAATATTCTTCTCCTTTCCCGTTGGGTGTACTCTGTGGAGAGTTCAGGCTGTTCAACCATTGTGTTAATTGTTGTGCATTCAGTCCCATTAATGTGTCACTTACGTCTACTGCTACTGATGGTTTCTATAGCACTTCTGTTTTTGAGGGTAGTGGTACTATTAGTGGTGGACCTGACCTTACCACAGTTGATGGAGCACAAACTGGAATTGGACTGAATTCCAACAAGGACCCACATCTATTTAGCAGTGTACCTACCGGAGTCGTTTCTTGAGTATTTTCTATGCATCTCCTTCCTGTCTCATTTTGTGTCATTACCCCTTGGTCACATACATTCGGCTTTGCCTGTACATACAATGGCACTGGCGGGCCTACAGTGATAGGCAAAGATATTCCATCCAGATTCTGTCTGTTCCCCGAATTCTGTGGCATGTTAATTCCCACATTATGGTTGATCATTGCTGGTATGTCTAACTGGTTTTCTGCTATTTGAATGTACTTTGGCGCTTCTTGCATCTGCTTTTGAGGCATCAAAATTTGTGTTGATTTGGCTTGAATCAATGTCGGTCTTTGGTAATTCTGTCCTCCCTGTGCCATTAAACTAGAAGTCATTTCCAAATTATGGTCATTATAATAGCACCTTTGAACCTGTGGCTGATAATCATTGACAGGTTTCAATTTGGGCACGTCAGGATATATTCTCTGAACTTGTGGTATTTCTGGTGTAAAAGGCATGTCAGGACTACTTTGCCTCTGCGATATTCCCAAATTTGGTGTTACGTGATCCTGTACTGGTTCGGGGGGGGCAGTACTAGTGCTTGGGCCATTTTCGCTTTCCCCATATGGTGGCCGCGGTCATTTAGCAATTGCAGAATGAACTCCTCATCGTCTGATTCGTCTGACCTTTTCAAATTTCTATTGTCTTCTCTATCTCTGGACTGACTCCTGTTTGTTTTATAGGTAGCTTTCCTTCCTTCCGTCTCTGCTTCGTCAGTAATTGCTGGAAACAATTTAATTCCCAGCAATACGTCTGATCTCCAAACCTTTTGGGTACTATCCCATCTAGCATCCACTAGTGTCTTTTCTACTTTTCTCACTCTTGTCTCAAATTTCTTTTGTAATTGCCTTCTAGCCATTTGTTCCCAAATTGCTAATGCTTCAAACTGTGCTGGTCTTGGAGGTACTTTCATGTCATATAGCGCGAATCTTAGATTCTCCAAAATTCTTAGGTTAAACGTCCCATGGATGGGAAACGCTACACTTCCATGCTTTTCTGTTAATTTACACCATTGCTTTAACCAAAGACATGGTGCGACACCCTTTTATTCAATCATGATGTAAGCTGGTGTACCCTCAGGCGGTGTCTCTTCTCCTACATTTGCTTTAATATATACATCTCCCCTCAAGGCACTCTTAAGTGCTTGGGAAAATTTCATCTTTCCGTCTTTTATTTTTCTAAAAGAATGTAATCAATAAGTGACTTTAATTCCCGGAATACTCTTCGCTTGCCTTTCCCCAACAATTGCGCTTCACGGACTGCGTCCAATCCGTGCGCGACCCTTCTCACCTACCAACCTATCCCAGTGCGGCTCCTAGTGACGTCACACTCACACACTGCGGCTGACAAAGTCTTGCGGCTTGTCCTCCTTCATTCAGCTTCACTCAAAACTAATTTCTGCAATATCGCGAGCACTAACCAAAAAGAAGAAAACAAATCTGTTGGTTTACTACAGGAGGGGTAATACAATCGCTTCAGAAACCTTAGGGATTTTTCACTAGCCTCGGCAGTTATTCCATCTTTCTCGGTTTCCCACTTTCACAAGCAAAATTTGACCTGCAAACTTTACTCTCAACTGATCAATGAACTATTCTAGCGCGCCTTAGAATTCATCAAATCTCAAAGTCGAAAATTTTCTTTCATTCCTCAATATTCATACTGACTCGTTGACCACGCCCGATCAACCTATTAAACCGAACAGATTACAACATCAATCAAGTGTCTCATACACTTTTAAACATACACCGGAGTCTCTTGACCTCGCAGGGCCCGTCTCAACATCAACAACCACGTGGACAATTTTTCCTGCACAAAGCGCTACACTCATATGAAGTTCGCCGACTAGCCTACTCTCACACTTTGGAGTATTACTCCTCTAAAATTTTGAGTGGAGTTAGTAACCCCTAAAATCCTCGCAAACTTCACAATTCATCTGCGGAATAAGCTGTGCAAGCGCGAAACCCTAACTTCACTCATACTGTCACTAGAAACGCCGAAAACATCCTCACACCCCCATTTCCTCCATTCGCAAGCTCCGAGATTCTGGGAAAATCATTGGGGATTTAGGGCATCATCATCTCTCCAACTTGTTTTATCAAAAAAAATTCTAACTTGAATCCGTCTATTGTTCGGATGGGGTCCCAAAGGGCTAAACCATCAATCTCTGCTACCATCTACTGATAGCGCGTCCAGTCTTTATAAATTACTTATACTTGGACACGCCGGAGGTCGGTGAATCTTTTGACCGAGTTGAGTTTTCCTCATCCGAGAATAGTCAGATCCCTCATATCAATAACTAATAATCATTTTAATCAATAACAATACTCAATGTATACATCAAACAACAAATTAGTTAAACAGAAAATCAGTAATTAGACACACCATGACCTTTCAGTCATGAATAACCACACCTGTTTATTAAAGGTTAATGAGTTTATTTCCCTATATTAACAAAGCTAATACAATATAAGTAAGTCTCAAAATCAAATGATATACGTATACGAACATTACTAGCTGTCCATAGCGACGGAAGAAACGCAACCTACGCAAAATCTGGATTATAATGCACTCGGTTATAGCAATGCAAATCACTAATATAAGTAACTGAATTTGACTAACTTCATACATCGGTCAGCATAACAAGATTTCAATTTAGCATGGTGCATCAAATGAATACCTCAACTAACCTCTAATTAGCATTGGCATGTGGGGCTTCATGCAAAACGAATTTAGTCAACATGAATTTAGAAAACTTCTAGCTTAGGCTCTGTCAAAATAAGCAGTTGGTACCTAAGAAGGAAAACACAATGCATAATACAATTATCCTTTCATAATTACCAAATACAATCAGCATTCAAGGAATATCTTCGTCCTTCAGGTACCGGTTTGATCAGCATGGGGCAGATTTCAAAGGGGCAAAGATAAAGCAAGTTTCCTTGCGGTAGCAAGGAGAATGGGGCAAAGGTTATTGCATGGACAAGATGGGGCAAAATTAAAATTAAAGTCTCTAGGGTGAGAATTCTTAAAGTCTCTTTCTCTGCGACAGAGAAAAGGCATCAAAGTGTCATTTAAAGTGGCGTCTTGAATCAGGCTTCAAAATGGCATCAAGGAAAAAATGGCTGACTTCTCTTTGTCCGGTGGGTTTAAGTAAGAAACATTCCAAATTCTTCAGGGTCTTCCATTGGAGGGTTCATAGGGTGGCTTCCTTTTGACCAATGAATAGTGTCTTTCTCTTAGTACTCGTTTATGCATAAGGTGTCCTTGGAGCCTTGGAACACAAGTTGCAACAAAGTTTGCCAATTATTTCTATATCAGAGTCTTTATTGTCTGCACCTGCAGAAACTGACCTTGCTTCAAAGGGGATGAAACTAGCCTAGCACGAAACCTTGAAATAAGTGTATTAGTAATTTCTACTGGAAAAATACAACCTTAAAGTAAAAATACGTTTTTGTTAATACAAGTGAAAACCACGAAGTCAGATTTGAGACCAGGCAAACTAGGCCAAAGTCTCTGCTAAATTTAAGCTAAGCATAAAACAGTTTCAACAAGAAAATCATAAAATACAATTGCAATTATGACGGATTACTACATTTATCAATTCTTCATGATTAATTAAGCTCATTTATAATAATGGCGAACTACCACGTGGGCACATTTTCCCACGTACATTATTTTTCTTTACTAAAATCACATTACCTTATACGATTTTGTTACATGATATATGAATATTTGTTAGTCTTTCTTTTTCTGCTTCATCAGTGCAGCCATGTTATCTGTCTCGTCGTTATTAAACAAGGCAGCCTTGCTTCAAAATCTCTTAATAAATGTTCGAAGAATAAGCCGGGGACCTGAAAAGTCGAGGTGCCTGGGAAATAATGCCTTCCCTGTTCCTGATATGACAGCCCTGTCAGCGCTAAATGGCATGAGAGCAACTGATTAGCTGCACAAGTCACCGAAAAGTCGATGCAAACTTGAAAATCACAGAAAACAGAAAGCAATCGTAAACCGAGGCGAGCATACCAATTTTAAGTCACTCATTGTTTATGACATAGCCATAGAACCATTCATCTTTTTTTAATGTTTAAGCATCTCATTAATCCTAGATACACATGAGTACTTCACACCTAAATCTGGAGTAAGACTCAATCACACAGCAAATAGTTAAATAATAATAATGCCTTCAACATGAAGAATAATTCAAGACAGGAGTAAGGCAAAACTACCCACCAAAACATTTTTGATCCTGATTCGCAAAGGCTGAGAACATAATTTTATGTGGGCATAGATGAACATTAACTCCCATTCATAAAATTCACAATGATAGAATTCCCAAAAAGTTCTAGGGTAACATACCACACATGTAGTGAAACTCTCAATTTACATATGCACACCAGTAGTTAATAGAGATACATCTGATTTTACAAATGGAAATATCTGACTCATATGATTGTCTTTAGAAATCCTGTGACGACTCTGCCTACTTGAGTGGAAGGAATATTGTGCAGTGGAAACATAAGCAATTCAATATTGCAAATATATAGTGTAGTAATGTCACTACACCTCACCAGGAGGCTATAATCTAAATACTTTATCTATGACCAGCCACTGCAGTCCTGTTATCTTCTCCTAGTGCCTCACTGCAGCATGGAGCCAGACTCTGAAGATGCAGACAAGAGCTCTCAAGAGGAAGAGGTGGTTCAGTGATAAGGATGCAGGATTTGTGGTGGACCACAATTGGGAACTTCATGGTCTGCATTCGCACAGCCTGAGAGGAGCAGAGAAACAGGCCATGTGGCAGGAAGCCACTGATAAATTGAAAGCAGCAGGGGTTAAGATGTGCGTCATGAGGGAGATTAAAAAGCTGTGTCAGGATGAGAGGAGGTGTGAGATGAATGCATTTTCTTGGACAATTGCTGGCTCGTCCTTTAGACCTTTTATTTCTGTTGATATGTTATTTTATAAGTGGCCACGTTGGGGGAGCTTGCATGGACCTTTGGACTTTGACAGTGAGAAAGGGTATGGTCTCAAAACAACTCATCAATAAACATTTCAATCAATAATATCACAAATTCAGATAGGTAGTCAGTAACTTGAACGCACCATGACCTATATAGCTATGAATCACCACATCAGTTTAGTAAAGTTTAAACATTTATTTCCTTAGATTAACAATGCTAAGATCACATAAATCAAGCACAGAACAACATGATAGACATACACAAATAACACTGGCTGCCAAATCTCCTAAAGAAATTCAGCTTCTGTAAAACTAATATTGTTAAGCACTCAAGAATAATCGTACAGAACAGCAACAATATCAAATGAATAACTGAAACAGAATACATTGAGTTATGGCGGACGAATCAATAACAATCAATTAATTTAACAGACAAATTTGGGGTATGTGGCACCCTAAACTATTACCCTAATCTGATTGCGCATGTTTGGGCTTCATGCAAAAAGAAAAATCAGCCCAAAATATAATTTGGAAAACATCTCTATATGGCGCTAACAAAAATCAGCGGTTTACTTCTAGATGGGAAAACATAACAACCTGCAAGAAAAACAGATATACATTTATACCTGTCCATAATTGGGTTTTAGAAGGCAGCGAGGATTTTCTTCAGCAGAGCATCTTCACAGTCAGCTTCAAATGGGCAGTGACATAAGGAAAATGGTACAATAAAAAGTGGGCTTAAAGTACCTGAACCATCAATGGCAGTAAGCTAAGGTTAGGCATCAAGAACAGAACAGAAAAGACTGCAAAATAATTTGTAATGTATAATAAGAAAGAAAAGAAAATAATCTAAAGAGAAACAATAGAAAGCTGAGCATGAGCTAGTGACTGAGGCCGAGGAAGCGAAAAAATGAGAGAGACTGACTGCAATCTAACCGCCTCTTCATCACTTGAGGTTTTTTATTGAAGTCTCAGAAAATACCTAAATTATCTGCCATTGGACAATTACTAAGCCGACTAGGAAACGACCAATAAAAAAATCAAATAAGTTTGATAATGTAACAGCTTCCTTCGGTGGCATCTTTTCAGACTCCTGTTCTCACGCAGAGATTTTCACCAACTGCTTCTCACAGTGTTCACAAAATCCAGAATGTACGCCATTGTTCTTCCCCCACACAATATAAGCTAAGAAAGTTACAAATATGTTGCAGCTAAGAAACATTTCTCATGTGCTGAGTGATGTTCTGGGAAAGAATGAGAGAGCTTCTTCCCTTCACATCATAAATTCTAAACCTTGTTCTACATGTCGAGTTCTGACCCTACCTGGCTTTCAGCTGAAAGAAAACATGCATTTAAGAAGTGCAGTGTGAACATTTCTCAAGCTGTAAACTGAAACATTTTCATTTCATTATCATTAGTTAATCGTTGTGCAGAGTTAGTGAAATACGAAATACATTTCACAGTGTGTTTATTTCAGAAATACATTCATGTAACATTGGGCATTCCTTAGTAAAGTGTAGGCCACATTTAAACGTGTGCTCATGTTATTTAATTTGTGGAATGTTTAAACATACATTTGTTTCATTAATTAACCACACAATTAGTCAACACTAAATTAAACTCTCTCTCAATCCCTCCTCTGATGACTAAATACGTCATCACAAAAGTCACATCAATTAATACTTTTATTAATTCTCATTAGTTTAAAATGAAGTTTCTCTAAAATCTCCATTATTTCTTCTATCCATCTTTCTGTTGTTAAGTCTCAAAATGTTTGTGTCTCATTTTTTAAAGTCGTATCTCCTCCCACCTCAGATCATTTCTCGCCCATTTTCTTTTAATCAGTTTGAAAAGATAATAAGGTCCTGTAGCACTGATGACACATGCAATTACAATCAAGAATGGGGTCAGTATTTTCCCTCAGATTCCCTTTCCAAAGCTGCTCAGCCAATTTTTCACATTTGTAACACCTTTCCCAATTTTCTCCCAAACCCCAGGATCTTTCAGATCTTCGTAAGTCGCTACTTAAATTTGGCAGGTTCTTAATAAAATTCCTAGTCCTCTTTCTATTGTCAGTGATATTTGTACAGCAATGTCCAGATTTTAAAAACTTACAGACTCCCCCTTCCTTTGCTAAAAAGGATATCTAAAGCAAGGCAGTTCTGAAGAAGCATCGCTCGTACCACGGTCATTTCAGTATTTATCAATGTTTTAGCTCCAATAATTTTCATCAACATGTTATCCACAATAGTAGACAACTTTCTAATCTTTATGGAATTCAAAACAACTCCTACAGAGTGAATTATTGCTCCAAATATATCTCCAATTATCCCAGAAGTAATCTCCATTTTCGATCTTATTTTCGGGATTTTCTTCAAATTTCATTTGTCATCTATTTTGTCAACTTTATATATCTTTGGGAATACAACTCCCAGGTAACAAGTCCCATACCATCCTTAAGGAAGAAGATAATAGGCATTTTTCCAACAAACATTTTAAACACCAGGAACAGCTGGATCCTGACCATTAAGCATAAAGTCCCATGTATTCTTAAAAAGGAATACATGTCTGCACTCACTCATTTCAGAAAAGTTAGTATCAGACCTCGACTGTGGTCTAAATATACACAGCTTTCCTACGTGCAAGCTTCCTTTGTGTTTTGACTTCAGAATCAGCAAAGAAATTCTGATAGGTCCTCAAAACTAATCCCTTCTTTATCTTCTCCTTCAATGCTTGCCTCCTGTCGTCAGTGTGATCTAAGAAAGCCTTTTCTATTGGTGAAAGCAGGCATGTCAAGTTATTCCTATGTGCATAGGCTTTCCCAAATGTTTGCGTCTGCTCAAAGAAACCGAGCACTATGTCTATCTTCTTCTCTTTGGCCATTTTACTCAAGTGCGGGTTTAGTGGAATACAGGAAAACACTAAGGCCCTCATTATGAACTTGGCATAATCACCGCCGACCGCAGTGCTGATGGCAAACAAAAGACCACCAGTGGTGGTGGATTGCACGACGCTGAATAATGATGCAAAAAACACAAACCGCCAAAAAAATGACAACATTCACTCACTGCCAGGGCCAACGACGGTGGAAAGACAGGACACAGCAGCCCACCACCGCATTCCCTACCTACCCCCCAACCACCAAATAATGATGCACAAATCAGCGTGGCGGACAGTGGATGTCGAACAATCATAAGCGGTAACGACTGCCGCGCTCAGAAAACTGGATCCACCAGCAACAGAAGCACACATTGGCAAATTTGAAAAGCGCACACCTGACACACATCCACACCTCCAAAAAAACACACAGATACACAACCCACAATCATTTGCAATGCCAACAGCACCACAGAAATCTACACCACAACTTACATACACTCAAACAACGAGCACACAAGTCACACACACAAAACCACCACCAAAAATCAAACACAACATACACACCATTGCAGACCACACACACAACCACACAACAGCACCGTCACCTACACACCCACAACACACACTATGGTACCCTCTAAGCACCCCCGCTTCACCGACAGGGAGCTGAAGACCATGGTGGACAAAATACTCAGGGTTGAGCCACAGCTATTTGGGGCGCAGGTGCAGCAGACTCCCTTGGCCAAGAAGATGGAGCTTTGGCAGAGGATTGTCAACAAGGTCAACGCTGTGGAAATCCACCCATGCACAAGGGAGGACATCAGGAAGAGATGGAACGGCCTGCAGGGGAAGGTGCATTCCATGTCATCATGACACAACATCGCCATACAGAAGACTGGAGGTGGTCCCCTAACTCCTCCCCCCGAATACACCGACTGGGAGGAGAGGGTCTAGGCTATCCTGCACCCGGCGAGCCTCACTGGACTCCCTGGAGGACTGGAATTGGGTAAGTCAACTACAACTAGAATTCATGTAACATCCAGAATACAACACCCCCCTCACTAAATGCATCCAAAAGAACACGAAGGGAGCATGGGAATGGAACCACCAATGACTCGTAAGCAGAGCTGCAAGGGACAAGTAAGTTTAGGACATTGACATCTCTATTCTCTCACACACAGGCACCAACCCCCATGCCACCAGGACGGAGACATCAAGGAGTGCCCGTCCTCCACCTGAAGACAAAGACCCCACTCAGGAGAGTGCAGAGAGATGCCTGGACACAGAAGAAATCCCTCGGCCATCCCACAGCCCTGGACATTCACCCTCCAGAAGCCCCACTCAGCCACCATAATCATCACTGGCACAATGCCCCCACACTAGTGTCTCCAGGCCACGGACTGGCTGCCCACAAGTACAGAGGCCCCAGTCTCCACCCACCACCAGGTAGGATGATGAAGGGCCCAATGCAAGTGGGACTGTCAGACCAGTGGAGGGGACACAGGTACAGGGGGCTAGGGCCAGGGAGCATACCACTATTCAGGACAGGATGGGCCAGATCCTAGCCATGATGGAGGAGAATCAGAGGATGCAAGTAGGACACCATCAGGTGGTCATGAAGCAATGACAACTGCTCAGTGCTACCATGGCCACCATTGCAGAGGTGCTGCAGCACCAGTACCACAGCCAGCCTGAGTCCTCCACCCACCTGCATGCCCCTACCAATAGCCAGGACAATGCCATGCCAGGCACATTTGCTAGTGGACTGGTGGCACTGCCAGAGGACTCACAGGACACCAGCATCCCTTCCCATGCAGCCCAGGCTCCCCCTTACAAACATGGCCTCAGACCCAGACATCCTTGTGAAACACCAGCCAAGACCAAGCCCACCACCTCGAAGTGACTCTGCCCTGAACTGTCTCCCTTGTGTGCCACTGAGCTACCTTGTCAACATGCCACTGCCATATCACCATCTTCCAATGGCCATGTGGACTATGCCCCTGTGCTACCAATAGCTGTGGAAATGTACCCGAGTGTATTGTTCACCATGTGCCCACTCCCTTCCACTGTCCCATCACTAATGGATGTTTTGTCTTAGAATAAATACACTTATGCACTCAAATATCTGTCCTTCATTAATATGAGCAGTCAAATGGAAAAGGAAATATATTAGACAGGTACCATCATAGTGCTGTTTTCATTGCATTAGGGGGTCTAACAGACTGCAGTGTTTGAAGTATGTCACACTGTACATTCCATTGCTGTAACACACATCTCTTCCTTCATTCATGAAGTTTACACATCACTGGTAAGGGACACCAAAGCACTTTGCACATGAGTCACCCTGAAACAATGCAGTAAACCTATTGGCATCATAGAACTGTACGTGAGAGTCACTGGAAGAATAGCCGGATTAGCTGGGTCCTGGAGTTGATGTCTTGCCCCGCCTCTTCCTCATCACTCTCATCCATCCTCTGAGGTGTCAGGGGTGGTTGGACAGCATCCTCCTCATCCAGTAGTGGGATAGCTTTCCTAGTTGTGCAGCATGCAGCAGGCCACCATTATCTGGCACACCTTGTTAGTGACATAGCACAGGGATACCCCAGAGAGATGGAGGCAACTAAATCTTGCTTTCAGGAGTCATATGGTCTGCTCAATGACCCATCTAGTATGACAAGGTGCGTCTTGATAATGGATTTCTGCATCCGTCCTAGAATTCCTCCCAGGTGCCAGGAACCATTGCATGTTTGGGTAGCAAGAATCCCCTGGAAAAGTGGATGAAAGAGGGTTGAAACACACACTATTTACTTGCATACAGTCTGCCTATCAGCTATCTGACTGATCCAGTGTCATACACACTCACCTATGAGCCAAGCTCTGTCCCCCTGTAGTTGTCCCATCATGTGTGGCACACTGCTGTTTCTCAAGAACAAGGAGTCATGGACTGATCCTGGGAACCTTGCATTGACATGAGTGATGGACTGATCAGCATTACACACCAATTGGACATTCATGGAGTGAAAGTTTTTACGGTTTCTGAACACCTGTTCATTTACTCTTGGGGGTATGAACGCTATGTGGGTGCCATCAATGGCACCTATCACATGGGGGAGTTCAGCTCTTTGGGGAAACTGGACATAACTTTGCAGGTGTCGCACAGAGGAATTCAGAAAATTAGACAGGATGTTGCTGAACATTGGTTGAGATATCCCAGCTTCCATGCCCGCTGTCACTTGGAATGAGCCTATGGCCAAAAAATGGAGCACATATAGTACCTGCACAGTTGTAGGTATGGCATGGGGATTCCTATTAGCTGGCATCAGAACAGGCTCAATTTGTGCACAGAGTTCCAGGATTGAGGAGTGGTGGATGCAAAATGGCAGCCCCCTGCCCTACAGGTAGTGTAGTGTAGGAAGTTACTTAATTCCGCTAGCATTAGTTGCCATGGCGGTAGGCAGTGTTCACTGCCGTGCACCTGTTCATTGGATATCATTGGCTTCAATGTGGAAGCAGGGCCAATCACGATCACCGCCGCCAGTGAAGGTGCACACTGCCACAGTAAATACCAACATTCTGCTTTGCCCTTGCCACTTGACTCCTGCACCTAGAGAGTGACGGAACTCCACTGTGTGAGCTGCTGTGTCCTGACTCTGGTCCTTCAGATTGCACATGCAACAGGGGAACGGATCCCGACCTTTAACACGGAGGAACTGGAGAAGCTGGTGGATGGGGTCCTACCCCTGTATGCAGAGCTGTATGGGGGACCAGAGGCTCAGGTAAGTTGAATTTGACATCCATGAATGTGTGTGAATGTGGCAGATGCCTGTAGGTGTTTTTGCAGGAAGTGGTGGGAGGGCCTGTGGTGCTGGGCCCGGAAGACTGGAAAGGCCCAGCTGAGGATGGCCTCCCAAAGTGGGAGAGGTACCCGTAGGACCCTGACCCACCCTAATGGCCTGCGTACTGGTGGTAGCCTATCCCAATTTGGATTGGTGCTTGAAGGCAGCACAGCAGCATCAAGGGGGTGAGTACCAACACTATTGTGATGCTACTATGCTGAGTGTAGTTAGGTGCCATGGGGTGCATGCAGTGTAGTGCCAGGCCCATAGACAGGTGTATCCCTGCAGTCCTGCCCTCTTAATGTCCGTGGGATGGTGTCCTTAGGTAGGTGTGGCTGGGAATGGAGGCCTGTAAGGAGTCCCCTGTTTGGGCTATTGGTTTAGATGTAGCCTCATGGATTTGCAGATTTGTTGTCTTGCCATCGTCTCTCATTGTATCCCATTGCAAAGTGTATCAGAGTAGAGGGCCAGCATGGTCATGTAGTGTACTGTGGGATCATGGCTAGCAATCATGGGCACATTCATGGCAACTATTGACTCTTCTGGGGGTTAGTGCCTGAGATGGGTGGGGGTGTATGTGTGCAAACAGGTATGTTTGACCTTGATTTGACATCCTTTTTTCTTGTTTTGTCACCCCGCCCCTCTATACTCTTGTGCCCTTGTGTGCTTTAGCATCATCTGGCGAAGGAGCTGAGGCACCGGCGAGTGGGGAAGTTGCATCCCAGGGTTCCTAGGAGGCAGAGTCCACCAATGCCAAGGGGACCAGTGGGTGGGAGTGCAAGGTGAGTACCACGGGGGAGGAAACTACCACTGGAGGTAGTGACTCTGACACCTCCTCCGATGGCTGCTCCGTGGTGGTGGCGGACCCTACTGGGCCCCCCATTTTTTGTCATCTTCTGCTACCCCCATACCATCAGTGCCCTCCCAGTAGCTCCCCAGTGAGTAGCCCTTACCCACTTATTTAGGATGGTGGGCATCTCCTTCACCCCAGGCACTTCATCTGCTGCCCCCATTAGCACTGCTGCCCTCATTGAGGAGGCTATTAGCCTCCTGAGGAGCATCTCCATAGGTCAGACCACCATTGTGAATGCCATCCAGGGGCTGGCATCAAAGATGCAGCAATACAATGTGTTCCTGAAAGGCACTTACAGTGCCATGTCTGGCCTATAGAGATCTTTTCACGCCCTGGCCTCCTCTTTGATGGCAGCCTGTGTCCCTGGTCTTTCTGTTCCCACCACCTCTACCCCTTCTAGCACCCTTCTCTCATCCCAAGCACACTTCCAGACAGCAATGCACCCAAATCAACACCCAAGAAGCAGGCAGACAAACACAAGCACTACACGTCCCACCAAATGCAGGCACACACCCAACATTACAAGGCAGACACTGCAACATCCACCTCCCCCACTGTGACACAGAACCGCTCCCAGCCACCCACTCCTCAAACATCCACCAAACATGGGCATACTGTACAGGCACCTGCATCCAAGCACAGCAGACCTACACCTCATATCACCACAACCTCATCCTCCACTCCCAAACCTGTCTCCAAGACCACTCCAACTGCTCCTCTCCCATGTTGACCTGTTCGAACCCACTAGCCCTTCCTGTCTTGTCTATAAACGTTCCCTTGGCCTCCAGAAACCCACTCCTTCCTCATCCAAGTCATCCCTAGTCCACACTACCCATTCCTGTGCCCCTTCCCCAGGAAGGAAGAAGGCCCGTGTTGCCCCTGTGCCCTTTGCCATCCCCAGTTCCAGGCCCACTCCTGCTCCTCCCAAGGACAAACCCAAACCCTCTCCGCCTCCAAAGCCTACTCCCAAGACCCCCCCTTCCAAACCTGATTCCCCACCCCTGCCACCCCCACCACCCCCTGCCCCTGAGGTGCCTGGCTGCTCCATTGATGCTCCTTCTCAGTGGAGTTTTCTTTTCCATCGTAGGAGTCAAGTGTGGGCTATATTTGCCCTTCCGGTACTTTGAAATGGACTGGCCAATGTCCTAGTTTGAACAATTTATTTTTGTTTGAAATAAATTCTATTGCCAGCAGATGTGTTGGTGCTATGTTGACCTGTTGTGCAGCGTTTCACTGTGGGGGTGTGGTGTGCACAGGTGTGTGTGCATTGGTGCAGATATTAGTTGGCTTGTGTCTGGTAAGTCCATTTTGTTACTGTATATATGGCTTGGGGTGGTGGGAGGGGTTGAGTTTGCATTGCGGTGTGGGTGGGGTGTGCGGGTGTGTAATTGTGCCTTTTCCTTCCATGTGAGCTAGGCTGCAGTAATTACCATTGTCATCTTCATCTGCAGTCACAGTCCTGGAGAAATATGGCAAGGAGAAGCACTGGCATTATTTCCAACTCTCTCTCCATGTCAGCGTCGGCGTGTTCTGTGTGCCTCCGGTGAGTTTTTCCCTTTATATGGGTCATTTCTGCCAAGCTGTGCGTGGCGGTGGTTCCCGCCCCGGAACTGATGGCGGTGTGGTGTATCATTATATGGTGGCCGGGTTGGCCCTTTCCGCTAGGCTGAAGATGGCCTCTGCCGTCGTCAGCGGTGCTACCAAGGTGGCGGTGAGTGGATGGGCCGCTGGTTGTTTCTCCTGTGCTTCTTTATTTGGCAGTCTGCACTGCCGGCCTGTTGGCGGTAGTTACCACCACAGCCGGTGGTGCAGTCTTTCCCGCCAGGTTCATGATGACCGCCTAAATCTAGGTTAGGGTAGAAATACTGAATGTATTCCTGGTTATAGAATTTTGTGAGTAAAAGACTGCAACTAATGCCATAAGTTAAAGGAAGACTATGATAGGTAATTCCTTCCTGGACAGAAGAAGGAATTTGGGGGCACACATCTCTCACATCCATTGTTTCAATATATTCATACAGCAAGCGTTAGAAAACGTTAGAATAAAGATCTCCTTGTGAATTGTCTACGTGCAAGTATATCTCATACCCATTAAATTTCCCTATCTCTGACAGTGTAGTAGTTTCGGTAGGACTAATGTAACTATTCTCGAGTGTGTAATGAACAGACCTACTTACAATTATTAATAAGCACACTAGCAGGCACACAATTCCCAAAGCAATACACACACATTTACAATACCTTTTAGGTTTTAATCTAGTTGGTTTGTTATCCATCCTTTAAAGAACCAGAAAGTTGAAGTAATAAAAGAGAAACATTTATGCTATGCAGCAAAAATCAAAACCAAAAATATCTACTTTGCGAATATTTACAGCTCCTAGCTTTTAGTTCTTTTCCTGGGCTATCGTCAAAAATCAGTTCAGCAGTTTGTCAAAGTCAGTTTCAACTTGTCAAAATCAGGTTTCAAAGTTTCTTTCAATAGATCACAGTCTTTCAAACAATGACCTTCATTTGCACCTGTAGCATGTAATGTTCTTCTTGTTCAGCTGGCACTTTAGTCTCAAACTTCAACTCAAAGGCGAATTCAAGTTCCAAAATCCTGATCTGGAAACTCACTATCAAAACAAAAAGACAAAAAGTTCTCGTTGCCACTCATCTGTTGTCCAATACGCCCATTCAGGAGCAGAGTACTTTCTATTTACGACTTTCTTCCTTGTCGTTCTTCTGTTTGCAAGTACTTCTCCTTCATTCAGATCATCACCTGTATTTACTCTTGTTGTTATGTCTGGCTCTTCACTTATTGTCTGCTGTACATCTGGAGCTTTTTCATTCTTTACCGACCTAGGTCACTTATCTTCTTTCAGTGATTTGTCAGACAGTGGTGGTCATTCTGACCTCGGCGGTAAAAGGCGCCTACCGCCGGTCAGAAATCCTCCATAATCCCGCCGCGGTCGCGGAAACCCGCCACGGTCATTCTGACCCGCAGAAGGCAAACCTCCGAAAATCCGACCGCCACAACAGACCGCCAGACCAGCGGTCGGCGGAAAGGTGGAGGTGACCAAACCTCCACCGCCACGCCAACAGAAATACGCCCATCCCATTACGACCCACGAATCCACGCGGCGGTCATTCAAACGCGGTATTCCATTGGCGGGACACACCGGCGCGGTCAGAATACCCACCAACGAAAAAAACTCACCCACATTGGACGATTTGAATCCCACACACCTGATACACATACACACACCACTCCCACACACACAATACAATATAAAACACCCACCCACATCACCCACAAACCCCTACGCTTACAAAATCGTAAAGAAGGCAAGAGCGAGACACCAGCATCCAAAACATAACAGCCACAGCCACTCAACACCATCACCCACACACTATCCACACACAAAACAACACACACCACCACACTCAACTCACTTAAATACACATACTCCACCCCACACATCATACACACCACCCCATGGCACCCCAAAGACAACCCCGCTTCACAGACGAAGAACTCAGGGTTATGGTGGAGGAAATCGTTCGTGTAGAGCCCCAGCTGTTCGGCACACAGGTCCAATACACCAGCATTGCCCGGAGGACGGAGCTATGGCAGAGGATTGTCGACAGGGTGAACGCAGTGGGACAGCACCCCAGAAATCGGGAAGACATCAGGAAGCGATGGAACGACCTACGGGGGAAGGTGCGTTCCATGGTATCCAGGCACAACATCGCCGTGCAGAAGACTGGCGGAGGACCCCCACCTCAACCCCCACAATTCACATCATGGGAGGAGGAAGTCTTGAACATCCTGCATCCTGACGGCCTCGCAGGAGTCGGCGGAGGAATGGATACTGGTAAGTTGAAGCTTCAATACTGCTTCCCCCCCACCTGCATGCCAAATCAGACCCCAACCCTCACCCCCATCCTCGAACCCCACCCTCACCCCCACCCCCATCCTCACCCCCACCCTCACCCCCACCACCATCCTCACCCCCACCCTCACCCCCACCACCATCCTCACCCCCACCACCATCCTCACCCCCACCCCCAGCACACCTATTCCCCGCCAATGTCTCACCATCACAACCCACACATCCCAAAACCTAGGCCTGCATGCGTCCACTAAGCATGGACACCCATCACCAAAGCATGCCCAATGCATATACACATCCCCCCCACAAGCCACCCTCACCAAAGCCCCCACACACGAATGCCAGCACTTGGGGACACGGGAACCCACAGATACACCCATATGCCACACATTGAAACTATAACCATACCTCTATACCCCTGCAGGACCCGACCGTCAACACACCGCGGCGGAGGGGCCAGAATTATCCACACCCCCCACCCAAGAGGCCGTCAGCGATGACAGCAGCTCTGTCGATCTGGACACCGATGACCAGCCCGGACCATCGGGGACCTCTGGACAGTCGGTTCCCCTCACACAGGCACAGGCCACTATAGACCCTAACCCCTCTGGGAACACCAGCACAGCTCCCACCCAGCGGGCCCATGCCTCTGTCTCCAGGGCGCGTCAATCTGCGGTGTGTCTACCACTACAGGGCACCCAGGATAACCCACCACCCCAACAACAACAGGGACCTGGGGGCAGTGGTAGTGGGCACACCGGCCAGGGGGCAGAGGCCCAGGGAAACAGGGCAACTCGGCGGGCAGCTGTGCGACAGGGGGGGGAGGAGAGGCCCAGGGAACCCACTCTCCACGAGGTCCTCACCACCATCATGGGAGCATACAACCGCTCCCAGGAGACGATGGCGACGGTACTGGCCCGGTTCCAGGAGATCAAGGTGCTGCAGGAGGAACACTATCGGGGGTACAGGGAGGACATCCGAGCCATCAACACCACCCTGGTTACCATGGTAGGGCTGCTGCAGGACCTCGTAAACAGCAGGGCGGACACTGAACAACACCCAAGGGCCCCTGCCACTAGCCGGGACCAAGAACAGCCATCCACCTCCGCCGGCGCTAGTGGACAGGAGGCCCCCGCACAGCAGCAGCCCACCAGACCCCCACCTCCTGCAGGAGAAGAACCACCCCGCAAGAGGGCCCTGAGATCTCGCAAGACAGAGTAGGATGTCAAGACCCCCGCCAGCAATGGATACCACCTGATGTCATCCCACTGTCCCACATTGTCACCCTGTCCATCCTCGAACTGCCCATGCTCCATCTCTCCACAGGCCTCTGGACAATGCACCTGTGTGACTGTTACTCTGGACTCTGCCATGGACATTCCTTCACCATAGCCCCCACCCACTTGAAACCACCCATCCCATTTTGAGCACTTCAATAAACACCTATTTTGCACCAAAATATCAGGAGTCTGGCTGTGATTTCAATAGATTGTAATTGACATGACAGTGCAAATATGTCCTTGTACATGGTGAAGTCAACAAACAGCTGCCACAAAGCTGTAGTCCATGGGGAAACGAAGCACAGGACTCGTAGTGGGGACCCCAGATCTGAAATAGGGAGGGAAAAGCCAAAACTCAGTCATCATACACTGGGGCAAATAGACAGGCAGCAGAGATGCTGCAGAGTAGTTAACTTTTACTAAATTATCTTTGAAATGTTACCTGTGTCCTATTGGAAGTACTGTTCAATGATTCTGTCCCTGTTGTCTGTTTCAGCCCCGTCGTCTTCCTCCTCGTCACTCTCCTCAGGTTCCACCGCTGCCACAACACCACCGTCTCGACCATCCTCCTGCAGGAAAGGCACCTGGCGGCGCAAAGCCAGGTTGTGAAGCATGCAGCAGGCCACGATGATGTGACACACCTTCTTAGGTGAGTACATTAGGGATCCACCGGTCATATGCAGGCAGCGAAACCTGGCCTTTAGGAGGCCAAAGGTGCGTTCGATCACCCTCCTAGTACGCCCATGGGCCTCATTGTACCGTTCCTCTGCCCTGGTCCGGGGATTCCTTACTGGGGTCAGTAGCCACGACAGGTTGGGGTACCCAGAGTCCCCCACTAGCCATACACGGTGTCTCTGTAGCTGTTCCATCACGTAAGGGATGCTGCTATTCCTGAGGATGTAGGCGTCATGCACTGACCCTGGGAATTTGGCATTTACATGCGAGATGTACTGGTCAGCCAAACACACCACCTGGATGTTCATTGAATGGTAACTTTTTCTGTTCCTGTACACCTGCTCCCTGTCTCTTGGGGGAACCAAAGCCACATGGGTCCCATCAATGGCACCAATTACGTTGGGAATATGTCCAAGGGCGTAGAAATCACCCTTCACTGTAGCCAGTTCGCCCACCTCAGGGAAAATGATGTAGTTCCTCACGGATTTCATCAGGGCAGACAACACTCTGGATAACACCTTTGAAAACATGGGCTGAGACATCCCAGAAGCAATTCCCACGGTTGTCTGAAATGACCCACTTGCCAAGAAATGGAGTACTGACATGACCTGCACCAGAGGGGGAATCCCTGTGGGTTGGCGGATGGGGGACATCAGGTCGGGCTCCAGCCGGGCACACAGTTCATGGATAGTGGCACGGTTAAGACGGTAGGTCAGGATAATGTGGCGTTCTTCCATTGTCGACAGGTCCACCAGCGGTCGGTACACGGGAGGATTCATCCGTCTCCTCGCCCAACCCAGCGGACGGTGCCTAGGAAGGACAACATGGAGCACACAGTCAGGCAACCCACAGGTACGTACTCACAGCTAGCACAGTATACGATTCTCTATGAGGTGAATGGCGTGTATGAGTGGCTATGCAAGGCCTAGGCCTGTGTGACGCAGTTGAAATTGAGCCATGTGGGCCCTGGAAATGGCGGCTGCCTGACCTGTGAAGTGTGACAATGGGATGTGAGGTCAATGCGCTGGCGTGGCACACCGCGGCGGGCGGCGGGCCAAGACCGCGGCGCGAAGCCGCATTGGTTAACATTGAAGCCTATGGGTTTCAGGAGCCAATGGCGAAGGGCGCCGGCGGTGGCGGGACGCACCGCCGCGGTACGCACCGCCGCGGACGTGACCGCCATTTTCTATCTACTTATCCACTTGCGACTTGAACTTTCACAGGAGAGGACCTATACTGCAAGTGTTGCTGTGACCTCGGTCTGGAAGGGACAATGGCTGCTGCGACTGGGGAAAGGGCCCCTGCCTTCACTGGAGAGGAGTTGGAGAAACTTGTGGATGGGGTCCTCCCCCAGTATGCGCTACTCTACGGTCCTCCAGACCAACAAGTGAGTTTAATTCTATCTGGATTTGGGGCCACTGGCTGGCTTGGGGGCCTGGCGGGGATGGGGGGCATGTTGGGGCTGGCGGGGGGCCTGGCGGGGATGGGGTGCATGTTGGGCATGGCGGGGGGCCTGGCGGGGGGCCTGGCGGGGATGGGGGGCATGTTGGGCATGGCGGGGGGCCTGGCGGGGGGCCTGGCGGGGATGGGGTGCATGTTGGGCATGGCGGGGGGCCTGGCGGGGGGCCTGGCGGGGATGGGGGGCATGTTGGGCATGGCGGGGGGCCTGGCGGGGGGCCTGGCGGGGATGGGGTGCATGTTGGGGCTGGCGGGGGCCTGGCGGGGATGGGGTGCATGTTGGGCATGGCGGGGGGCCTGGCGGGGATGGGGTGCATGTTGGGCATGGCGGGGGGCCTGGCGGGGATGGGGGGCATGTTGGGCATGGCGGGGGGCCTGGCGGGGGGCCTGGCGGGGATGGGGTGCATGTTGGGGCTGGCGGGGGGCCTGGCGGGGATGGGGTGCATGTTGGGCATGGCGGGGGGCCTGGCGGGGGGCCTGGCGGGGATGGGGGGCATGTTGGGCATGGCGGGGGGCCTGGCGGGGGGCCTGGCGGGGATGGGGGGCATGTTGGGCATGGCGGGGGGCCTGGCGGGGGGCCTGGCGGGGATGGGGTGCATGTTGGGGCTGGCGGGGGGCCTGGCGGGGATGGGGTGCATGTTGGGCATGGCGGGGGGCCTGGCGGGGGGCCTGGCGGGGATGGGGGGCGTTGGGCCACTGGAAAGGAAAATGCTGAGTAACTTGAACGTGGTATTTCTCCCTCCCTGTACGTGTCACATAGGTCCGCGCCCATGAGAAGATCGGGATTTGGCGTGCCATCGCCAAGGAAGTCCGGGGCCTGGGGGTCCACCATCGACGGGGCACCCACTGCCGCAAGAGGTGGGAGGACATCCGCCGCGGGACCAAGAAGACCGCCGAGTCTCTGCTGGGGATGGCCTCCCAACGTAGGCGGGGTGCCTGCCGTCAACTGAGCCCCCTGATGTTCCGGATCCTGGCGGTGGCCTACCCTGATTTGGATGGGCGCGTGAGGGCAGCACAGCAGACACAAGGGGGTGAGTACAAGCATCATCTACTCTGTTGTCGTGCAGTGGAGGTGTCTGGGTGGGGGAGGAGGGCTGTGGGTCCCCCTAGGCCAGGGCGATATCTGTAGGCTGGGCACCCCCATAAGCCCCTGTGTCCCCAGCCACCACCCTCAGTAGTGTGTCAGTACAGCCATCCCTGGGCCGTGTCATCCATGGGTGCAGTTGACAACTCTAGGCGTGTAGGGCATGTTCCACGGAATGCGTAGCGGACCCCAAGTGCGCAACTTAGTGCAGGGGGCATCTGTGTCTGTCATGTCCGCTAACTGTACCGGAGATCCATGTACTCAATATCCCTTTATTTCTCTCTCCCCCCCCCTTTTTGTTTGTCTTTCTGTGCTTGTGTGCATCAGCATCATCAGGCGGAGGAGAAGTGGCATCGGGGCAGGAGGGAGCTGCATCTCACATGGCCCAGGAGGGCCATGCCACAGAGTCAGACTGGACCAGTGAGACGGAGGGCGAGGGGAGCTCCACGACGGGGACGACTGGAGCCTGCAGCGACACGGACACGTCCTCGGAAGGGGGCTCCCTTGCGGGGGTGGCACCATCCGTGCCCCCGCCATTACAGGTACAGCCGCCACCCAGCGCACCATCTCCGCCCTCCCAGCAGCCCCTCCGCGTTCGCCCCGTGCCCGCTCTGCCAGGAAGCCGGGCATCTCCTTCGCCCCAGGCACCTCAGGCCCTGCCCCTGTTACCCCCGCTGCCCTCAGTGAGGAGGTCATTGACCTCCTCCGAACGCTCATTGTTGGGCAGACTACCCTTTTGAATGCCATCCAGGGGGTGGAGAGGGAGGTTCATCGCAGCAATGCGTACCTGGAGGGCATTCATTCGGGTCAGGCTGCCCATCAGCGATCGTTCCAGGCTCTGGCCTCAGCACTGACGGCAGCCATTGTCCCTGTCTCCTGCCTGCCTCTACTAACTCCCTCCTCCCAGTCTCCTGTTCCTCTGCCTGTCCCACCCACACCATCAGACCAGCCTGCACACACCTCAACACCCAAGAGAAGCTCATCCAAACATAAGCACCACAGATCACCCAGACATTCACACACGCAACATTCCGATGCAGACATGCCAACAGTCACTACCACCTCTGTGACCCCCACCTCCTCGTCTCCCTCCTCCCTCCCTGTGACGTCTACACTCACACCTCCATTCACCTCACCATCAGCCAGTGTTTCCATCACCAGCACACCCTCCACTCCACTCCGCACACGTGCAGTCACCATCCCCACTGCCATTTACACGTCCCCTGTGTCCTCTCCCACTGTGTCTGTCACCCCCTCTTCCACACCACACAAACGCAGCCACCCACCCACCCAACAGCCATCCACCTCACGACAGCCTATCCCTCCTGCACCTGCACCCAAAGACAGCAAACGTGACTCACCTACAACCACATCCTCTCCCTCCACTCCCATTCCCACTGTACCTACCACTCTCCATTGTCCCAAGAAGCTCTTCCTCGCCACTACTAACTTCTTTCCTGACCCTGAGCCCCCCCCTCCTTCTCGTCGGGGTAAGAAGAGCACCTCAGCCACCACCAGCCCTGCAGCCCCCTTGACAAGGGTGCAGGGGTATTGGAGCCCGCCAGCCCGCATGTCTGGATCTTCGCCCAGCAGCAAGGGGACAGCCAGCCCACCCCCTGGGAAGAGGAGCAGAAGGCGGAAGGGGCGCCGCAGGAGCCCGCCTTCTACATCCCCCCCGGACACCACCCAGAGACAGTCACCAGCCACAGCTCCAAAGGGAGGCAAGGGCCACAGGCCGACGACTAAGGAGGGCAAGGGCAGCAAGTTGGAGAGGTCAGGCAGCAGGCCTGCTGCCCAGGAGGAGCCCACAACCCCCATAGCCGCTGCCCCGGGAGGAACCGGCACAGCTGCCCCGGGAGAGCCCACCACCCCCATAGCCGCTGCCCAGGGAGGACCCAGCCCAGCTGGCCAGGAGGGCCCCACCACCCACAGCCCAGGTGGGCAGTGAAGGAGCACCATCCCCGCTGCCCAGGAGGGCACCACCAGGCAATTAGCAGTTGGCCATAGACCGTCCGCCGTCTCAAGAACCGCTGAACTGGGCCCCGCCGTCTCAAGAACCGCTGAACTGGGCCCTTCAAGGCAAGAACCGCTGAACTGGGCCCCGCCGTCTCCAGAACCGCTGAACTGGGCCCCGCCGTCTCAAGAACCGCTGAACTGGGCCCTTCAAGGCAAGAACTGCTGAACTGGGCCCCGCCGTCTCAAGAACCGCTGAACTGGGCCCTTCAAGGCAAGAACCGCTGAACTGGGCCCTTCAAGGCAAGAACCGCTGAACTGGGCCCCGCCGTCTCAAGAACCGCTGAACTGGGCCCCGCCGTCTCCAGAACCGCTGAACTGGGCCCGCCGTCTCAAGAACCGCTGAACTGGGCCCTTCAGGGCAAGAACCGCTGAACTGGGCCCCGCCGTCTCAAGAACCGCTGAACTGGGCCCCGCCGTCTCAAGAACCGCTGAACTGGGCCCTTCAAGGCAAGAACCGCTGAACTGGGCCCCGCCGTCTCCAGAACCGCTGAACTGGGCCCCGCCGTCTCAAGAACCGCTGAACTGGGCCCTTCAAGGCAAGAACCGCTGAACTGGGCCCCGCCGTCTCAAGAACCGCTGAACTGGGCCCTTCAAGGCAAGAACCGCTGAACTGGGCCCCGCCGTCTCAAGAACCGCTGAACTGGGCCCCGCCGTCTCAAGAACCGCTGAACTGGGCCCTTCAAGGCAAGAACCGCTGAACTGGGCCCCGCCGTCTCCAGAACCGCTGAACTGGGCCCCGCCGTCTCAAGAACCGCTGAACTGGGCCCTTCAAGGCAAGAACCGCTGAACTGGGCCCCGCCGTCTCCAGAACCGCTGAACTGGGCCCCGCCGTCTCAAGAACCGCTGAACTGGGCCCTTCAAGGCAAGAACCGCTGAACTGGGCCCCGCCGTCTCAAGAACCGCTGAACTGGGCCCTTCAAGGCAAGAACCGCTGAACTGGGCCCTTCAAGGCAAGAACCGCTGAACTGGGCCCCGCCGTCTCAAGAACCGCTGAACTGGGCCCCGCCGTCTCCAGAACCGCTGAACTGGGCCCCGCCGTCTCAAGAACCGCTGAACTGGGCCCTTCAAGGCAAGAACCGCTGAACTGGGCCCCGCCGTCTCCAGAACCGCTGAACTGGGCCCCGCCGTCTCAAGAACCGCTGAATTGGGCCCTTCAAGGCAAGAACCGCTGAACTGGGCCCCGCCGTCTCCAGAACCGCTGAACTGGGCCCCGCCGTCTCAAGAACCGCTGAACTGGGCCCTTCAAGGCAAGAACCGCTGAACTGGGCCCCGCCGTCTCAAGAACCGCTGAACTGGGCCCTTCAAGGCAAGAACCGCTGAACTGGGCCCTTCAAGGCAAGAACCGCTGAACTGGGCCCCGCCGTCTCAAGAACCGCTGAACTGGGCCCCGCCGTCTCCAGAACCGCTGAACTGGGCCCCGCCGTCTCAAGAACCGCTGAACTGGGCCCTTCAGGGCAAGAACCGCTGAACTGGGCCCCGCTGTCTCAAGAACCGCTGAACTGGGCCCTTCAAGGCAAGAACCGCTAAACTGGGCCCCGCCGTCTCCAGAACCGCTGAACTGGGCCCCGCCGTCTCAAGAACCGCTGAACTGGGCCCTTCAAGGCAAGAACCGCTGAACTGGGCCCCGCCGTCTCCAGAACCGCTGAACTGGGCCCCGCCGTCTCAAGAACCGCTGAACTGGGCCCTTCAAGGCAAGAACCGCTGAACTGGGCCCCGCCGTCTCAAGAACCGCTGAACTGGGCCCTTCAAGGCAAGAACCGCTGAACTGGGCCCTTCAAGGCAAGAACCGCTGAACTGGGCCCCGCCGTCTCAAGAACCGCTGAACTGGGCCCCGCCGTCTCCAGAACCGCTGAACTGGGCCCCGCCGTCTCAAGAACCGCTGAACTGGGCCCTTCAGGGCAAGAACCGCTGAACTGGGCCCCGCCGTCTCAAGAACCGCTGAACTGGGCCCTTCAGGGCAAGAACCGCTGGCCCTTTGGCAGACGTGGCAGGGCAGGATCTATCTCGGGCAGGGCTGCAGGATGTCCTCTGGCCAACTTGCCTCCTCCAGTGGCAGTGGGGTCTGTTATGGACTGTATGGACTGTGGCTTTGCTCTCCCCAGGATGGCCCAGTGGGCAGGCCACCCACTGTATGGACTGTATGGACTGTGGCTTTGCTCTCCCCAGGATGGCCCAGTGGGCAGGCCACCCACTGTATGGACTGTATGGACTGTGGCTTTGCTCTCCCCAGGATGGCCCAGTGGGCAGGCCACCCACTGTATGGACTGTATGGACTGTGGCTTTGCTCTCCCCAGGATGGCCCAGTGGGCAGGCCACCCACTGTATGGACTGTATGGACTGTGGCTTTGCACTCCCCAGGATGGGCCAGTGGTCATGGAGTCCCCTCGTGGATCTGGCGTCGTGTACTCAAGTGGCTGAGGTGCCCCCCCTTCCCTTCCCCCTGAGGTGCCTGTCCTATTTTCTTTCTGATGCCCCTGCAGTGTTCTCTCCGTGGAGTTCTTGTCGTGGGACTGGGCCTTGCCCCTTTGCACAGGACCCCTGTGATCCACGGACAGTGGTTGGACTACATTTAGTAGCTGTATATATTTTGTACATAGTTTATTTATTTATTTGGATTACTGGTGTCCATATTTCAATATATCTGGCCGTTTATGATCTCTTCTTTTGGTCTTTGCATTATTTCGGAGGGGGGTGGTTTGTGGGTTGTGACAGTGATCTGTGGGAATGCATTGATGTGTGTGTTGTAGTGGGTGTGGGTGGGTGGGTGTGTGCCGGTAATCTTTTCCCTCCCCTGTGTCGTAGGTGCAGTACTCACCGATGTCTTCCGCGCCGCCGGGCGTGCTCCTGGTATATGAGGAGGAATAGGAGTGCGGGGATGACCTGTAACTCTGGCTCCATACTGCCGGAATCTCGCGTGGAGTGCGTAGAGGTGAGCGTTTTCCCGTTCGTAGTCTGTTTCCGCCGTGTTCTTATCGGCGGTGCTCCCGCCCCGGAAAAGGTGGCAGATTGGTGGGTCGTAATAGGGTGGGCGGTACTTTGTCTGCCGCCGGGCTGTTGGCGGGAACCGCCGCGCTGTTTGTTTGTACCGCTGTGGCGGTCGGAGTGTTAAGTTGGCGGGCTGTGTTGGCGGTTCCCGCCAGGGTCAGAATGCCATTTTTAATACCGCCGGTCTGTTCGCGGTCCGACCGCCGCCTCTCCGCCGACCGCCAAGGTCAGAATGAGGGCCAGTGTCTCTTGCGAAACTGGACTTACTTCTTCTTCAGGATTTACACATTGACTTGATGTACCTGCACCATCCGCCAAATCTGGAGGAGTCAAATCGGCATGGCTTTGATCTAACTCAACTCTTTCATCAGCTGCTTCAAGAAATGTAATACGTCTCAACTGATCTTATCATCATCATCATATACTTTATTCGATCATAGGTCATAAAAGTTACACATTAAATCGTACAAAAAGGGTGCGTTTGTTCCATTATGCTTTCACACAGGCTTAAAATAATTTTAGAATAAAAATAGCTTCTCTAAAACCTTCAAAATCCAACCAAGATTTAAAAATTTAAAGTGCTAGGTTGATGTTACATAGTGATACAGTTCCTTGATAGTTTAGATAGCATACTTTGACATGAAGAGCCTGCTCCCGGCGCAATCATCATATAGGCAAATTTAGGCACTGCCAAGTCATTGGAGACACAAGCACAATGAAATAAAAAGCTTATATAATAGCTTAAAATGGATATTGGATTCATGTTAAGATGGCACGAATACCAGACAGGTGCATAAAAATAACTCTTTGCGGCTAACACTAGTAAAAAAAATAGCAGAAACACATGATGATTACCCACATATTTGTCTGAGAAAAATCTATTCCAGGCCCTGTCCAGACCACATGGTCAATAATTAATCATCATCATCATCATCAACTTTGTTCGATCAATGACCATAAAACACATAAAACAAGATAATAAATAATTCTTAAGCAAATAAATAAATACACATCTATAAATTGGTGTAGAAACATTAGAACAATAACTTAAATTGCACATATGACTCTAAAACTTATCTATAGAAGAGATGAGACCTTAAATTACTTTTTGGAGATGGCATCATATGCGCCAAGCTGTTGCTAAATACTTGCTTACTGAAAGAATTACGTTGGTTGAATTGTGGCTTTTTAGAACCCGTAGAGCCAAAGAGCAGTTCTTGAATCCCATGTCCCTGCAAATATTGCGGATCCATTTTAGTGGGGGAATCACATAGGCTGGGCAAAAGAACATGAAATGCTCAATGGTTTCGAAAGTACTGCCACAGGCAGGGCATATATCGGGAAGATTAATAGACCCCCACCTATGGATCAATGACATCAGGGGCAGAGAGCCAAAACGAAACCTTGCATATAAGCTCTTGCCCTGCAAATCCGGTATAACATCCAAATAGGATTCAAACTTTGGGGACCATTTAATATCAATGAAGGAATTAGTTAAGCGGCCGTGGGATTTGTGGGTTATGTAGTTGTCCTTAACATAAGACCAATAGGTTAACTTTAAAACATTTTTATGCCGTCTCTCTAATTTATGGGGATTTTCCCAATAATCACCCAGACCCAATAGCCGGAGCCAATGGGCCACGTGGCGAATCCAGGGTAGAGTATTAGCGTTCTGGCATTTCAATAGATCGAGTAATGCGGTTTTATATATATCTAGTTCGGGGGTTATCCATAACCTGATCCAATAAAGGAGGGGTCTTAGAGTGGCTAGATCTGCTACTCGGCTTAACCCCAGATCTAGAAATAATGGAAGCAAGGGTGTAGTGCGTGGACATGCAGTTAAGGTCCTTGCAAAGTTGTTTTCCCCCACACTGATCTTGTTACAGTTAGCGCAACCCCATACCTCCGCTCCGTACAGGGCTGCACTTTGAGCCTTAGCTGTATACATTTTTATTGCTGGGGAAACAACTTCGGTAGAGGTGCTTTGATAGAAACGCAATATAGATGAGGCTCTGTGTTGTAGGAGCCCTGCACTTTTTGTAATCTGCTCTTCCCATAATAGTTTGCTGGTTAGCCTAACTCCCAGGTAATCTATAGAGCTTACTTCCTTCAACGGTACTCCCTCAATATGAATGGAACATTTTTTCCTAGGTCCCTTGGATAACACCATCAGTTTGGTTTTGTTAATATTAACCTCCAACCCATGATCGCTACAAAATTGGTTAAACCGGTCAACAAGGGTTTGCAACCCCATTGGTGTCTTAGAAATGAGGAGTGAATCATCAGCAAAGAGCAGGATGGGGATTTTTTGTGTATTCAGGGAAGGGGCATCATTCTGGCCTATGGACACAGCCTTTACTACTTCGTTGATAAATATGGTAAACAGTAGGGGGGCTAGCACACAACCTTGGCGAACTCCCCTTCTGATTGGGATCCGTTCTGTCAGTTCGCCTTGTTCACCCCACCTCACTTGGGCATAAGTGTTCTCATGTAGTCGTTTTAACAGGAGTAATAGATCCTCTGGGACTCCCAATCTTCCCAGCACTTCCCACAGTTTGGCTCTCGGGACCAGATCAAAAGCCGATCGCAGGTCTATAAATACCACATACAGGCATTGCTTGGCCACAAGAACATATTTCCAATGCAATATGGCCAGTCGGAAGACCTGGTCTATCGTGCTAGTTTTTGCACGAAACCCTGCCTGTAAATGGGAAAGGATTTGATACTCCTCAACCCAATTGATTAGCCTCTGCAAAATTTGTTTAGCAAAGATCTTTTGTAGGTTGTCTATAAGGCTAATTGGCCTATAGTTAGCTGGAAGATTAGCATTTCCTTTTTTATAAATGGGTATGATCTCTGCCCCCTTCCATGTACCTGGAATTTGCCCCCCTGCAGCTATGCTATTTGAAATGGCATTAATATACCAAGACCAGATGTATGGTTCCGATCTATAAAGATCTCCAGGAAGCTTGTCTGGTCCAGGTGCTTTACCAGGTTTTAGGCTATTTATAGCCTCAAGGGTCTCTTCTACTTTAAAGATGAGGCAACCCTCAGGAACACACTGGGCCTCCACTTGGAGGGCCATGCTGGAATTTGATTCCAACAATTTTGTTGGAGAGTGGACCACATTGGTGTCCATTGGGCCCTCTGGTAGGGCGTAAAGAGTAGTAAAATGCTCTACCCAGCTTTCTGGTTGAATGTGGTTGCTGGGACAACTCCTACCTCCATTTTCTCTTTTAGACAGGAGTTCCCAGAAACGCTTGTTATTCTTCTCTCTGGAAGCGTCTAATAATTCCTGCCACAGGGAATCCTCCCACCGCTTTTTTGCGTTAGACAAAGTTACTTTGTAAAGGGACCTAGCTTGTTTAATTTCCCCCTGGGAGCCAGACATTACTGCTACTCTTAACCCAGACTTAGCCTTTGAGCACCTCTCGTCAAACCATCCCTTGCGTGCCCCTTTTCCTTCATGTGACTTTGACCGCCTTGTTTTATAAAAGAACCCCCGTAGCTGAGTAGTCATGCTGTCGTGTATTTCGAGAATCGGAATATTCCCCACTGCCTGATCTTCATACTCAGCCAAACTATTTAAGAAAAGCTGATATATTGCCCTAATATGGTGAGGGTTGGACATCACTTTTGGCCAAGTAATCTTGGTGAATTTATTGTTCCAGCAAGGTGGCGGAATTGTTGTAGCATAGTTGTTAAGTGTTCTCCTGAACATTTCTCCAGAAAGGGTAAGGAGCAAGGGGAAATGGTCACTATCACATCTAACTTCTACTTTCATGTCTACCAAATGGGGCCACAACCTAACATCGACCAAGAAATAATCAATAGTGCTTATCGACATGCCCCTTTTAAAAGTAGGTGCGCTGTTCATATCGGATGGAGTTCTACCATTACAGGCCCTAAGGCCATGGTTTAAACATAATGTGGCTAGTTGCATGGCCACCCGAGATTTTTTGCAAGGCCGGGTAATAGATAATTGTGGGATCCCCCACTGCTCATCTTCTTCATCAGTTAAACCACTTGTGAGAATAGAAGGCTCGAAGGTACAGTTAAAATCTCCAGCTATGATTAAAATAGTTGAGGGGTGGAGGCTTCCCACAAATTCGGACAGAATAGCCAGGGTGTGGGACTCGGAGCCATATGGGACCGATCGTATATAAGCATGAACAATAACAATTGATAATCTTCTGTTGAAGGTAATACACATGGCTTTTAGATCTACGGAATCAATTTCCAAAGGCTTATAGTCACACTGCAGATTCTTGTTAACAAGTAATAAGAGCCCACCTTTTGCCCGGCCCCTCCCCTTCTCTGGAGGTATAGCAGGTGCACTAAATGAGAGAAATCCATCTATATAAATAGCATCCTCCGCCCAAGTTTCCTGAAACAAACATATGTCTATTTTTTTAATAAAAGAGGCCCATTCACCATCATCTAGTTTCTTTGCCAGGCCGGCAACGTTCCATGACATAAGTTCTAACGTACATTTATCTTGGTTTATCGCCACGGTTGTGCATCCAGCATCTACCGCGCTCGAGTCATTACTGCAAATATTTAATGATGATGCTTTATCATCCCCCATCAAATGTGAGGCCTTGGAGCGGGTCATCACAATAGTTACTAGTTCAGTAGTCAGTCATACAGGATTAGGCAGCGGCCTGGGATTAGCTTCCTTCCGTGCAGCACCTCCACGGGAATTAATTAAACCATCGAATCCTGCCGATCCCATGGCTGGTCCAGAATTATGTGGGTGTAACATGAGTCTTATTCCCCCCCTGGTTTTTGCGTTATCCAAGTGGGTACGAGAATCAAAGTCCATTAGTTGTGTCACCATATACTTATCTTCAAAATAGATAGTTATTGTGTCAAAATTGGTCCCTGTGATGCTGCTTCTCTTGGCCGATATTATGTCAGAACGAATAACAGAAAGACAGCTTCGTCGGGAGCGTATCCAGTGTATGACTTTGTTAATCAAGGAGGCTTGGTTCTCAGCTGACCCTGACGATAGTTTTGGAACATTTGTCAAATAGATTTTGTTTGTTCCCTGACTTGTAAGCAGGTCCTGTTCTTTATTAACTGTACTCTCAATATTGTGGCAAGAGAGAGTGGTGGTATTATAGGGGATCTTGTGTGGCCTGTTGGGGGTTTGTGTAAAACTGGAATCTTGGACTATTCCTGGTGGGTCGGGTCTACTGGTCCCACCTCTAGCTCTGTCACTGGTTAAATTACTTGACCAGTTACCTTGGCGGTCTCCGTGTCTAGGTACATTTTTAGACCTCCTTCTGGGCCTCATATCGTCAATATTGGGATCACAGCGATAATCTTCCCTCCCTTGAGGAGCTGTCCCCCCTCTATTGGGGAGACAAAAATTATCCCTTGACTCCCTTGACTCCATCCCCTTTGTTGGGGCAGATAATGGGAAATCTTCTTCCCCCCTAACCTCCCCACAAACTTTACAAAACCCTGCACAAACACGGTTGCTCTTCATAAGATCTATTAGTACTAAAAACCAATCCCTTAACTTCATCGACTCTCTGAAGGACTGTAGCCAGGTTGTCTCTACTAGCTGCAGGTTCTTTACCTTCCGACTCGAACTGGGGGGTCGGTGAGATAACACTAGGGTTAGGTATACCAACTACTGGCTTGCACTTAGGCACACTCGTGGGCACGGGCGAATCCTCTATTGCTGATAGAGGTTCAAAGCAGTTAGTACAGAATAAGCTAGGGACCACCTTGATCACCGGTGTCAGTGGTGGGAGAGTTGGTGTATGTGGTACATGTAGGAGACCCCACTGGGATACTGGAGGACTCGCTATGTTATTAGGGGGTTTTGGGAAGGAGCCCCTACAGTTATGCGGGCCTCCATCTCCATCAGCCCCTGTTATGGTGTCTATAGAATCCCTTGACCCCTTCTTTTTAAATATATCTGGGATTTTCCTATCCTTAGGGGGGCCTCTCTTTGAATTATTTGCCCTTATAGTTGTTTGTGTACCTAACATAGATTCAACTTCTTTAACTAGGAGGTCTATTTCATCCAATGGGTTAGACCCATTGGGTATGCCTAGATTCAAGGGTCTACTTGGGCGTTTTTTTGCAATTTTAGTGCCCTTGGATTGCGCTGGTAAATCTATAGCCTTCCTTTTCCCCATATTGGGAAGATGCCAGTAAAATAAAATAAACACAAATACAGTGATGAAAGAAAAAAGAAAGGGAATCTTATCATTCGTCTGCTTCTGGGAGAGTTCTCCTCTGACTTAACTCTCCTGCTAAATTTGCTCCTTCTTGAGTAACTTCAGCAACCTCTATTTCCTCTCTCAGAGGTGTACCTGGATCTTCAACAGTTTGCACTGTTTCTGTCTCCGACTCTACAGTCTCTTTGCTTGCCTCTTGAGACTGCACATCAGTTGTTGGTACTCTCAACAATACATCTTCTGTTTCTTCTAGTGGGTAGGGCACTTTTCTTGTATGGCTGGCATGAATCCTGTTCGGGATCCCTACACACTTCACAGCAGTTGTGACAAGGACAACTTGGTGTGGCCCCTTCTACCTAGGTACTATACAAGTTTTTCTCATGTGCATCTTGACCACCAGCTTCCAGACTATGACACTGGTCTTGGGGTGGGGGCACGTTTGTTGCTTCCACTTGATGAGAGAAAGAGTGAACCACATCAGCTAGGTTCTTGCAGTAATCCAGCACCATATCATCTGTTATGTTTACAAGAGCATTTATGGGGACAGCTGGTAATCTCATCGTTTGATCCATGAGAATTTCATGAGGAGAAAGTACTGTTCTCCTGTCAGGAGTGTTTCTCATGCTCATCACGACCAAGGGCAATGCTTCTGGCCATTTCAAATTTGTGGAGGCACACATCTTCGCCATCTGTGCTTTTAGTGTACCATTCACTTGCTCTACCAATCCAGAAAATTCAGGTCGGTAGCTACAGTGCAGCTTCTGCTCAATGTTCAATGCTGAACACAGCAATTATATCACTTCACTTTTGAAGTGAATTCCTCTATCTGATTCTAAAGAGCATCGAAATCTGACCCTTGGTATCAATTCCCTAAGTTAAAGCTTTGCTACTGTGAGTCTGTCATTTCTAAGTGTAGGGTAAGCTTCCATCCAATGGCTGAACATGCACACAATCACCAACACATATCTCAAACCACCACACATGGGCATTTCAATGAAATCCATTTGCATTCTGTTAAATGGTCCTCCAGCTCTTCCAAGGTGATTCTGACAAACAACTGTCCTTTTCCCCAAGGTATTTCTCTGACAAATAATGCATCAGTGACAAATTGCTTCAGCGACTTGTCTAAAGTTTGGGTTAAACCAGTACTTCTGAAAGCTGTGAGTCATCGCATCTCTTCCAATGTGTCCTTGACCATGATAGAGTCTTGCCATTTGAGTCAGTAGACTGTTTGGCAAAACAACTTGTCCTTTGTGTGTAACCCACAAATCATCGGCGTCCCTTTGGATGCAAATTAATTCAATCCAGCTTTGTTTTTCATCATCACACACATTTTCCTGCAAAATTCCAATTTCATCCCCTGTGTCAACTGTGGACAACAGGTAATTTGCATTTTCCCCATTATTCTCAATTTTCTGACATTCTTCAGTAATAGTTATACAGTTCAGGGCACAATTTCTAGCTATTGGATCAAAATAAGCATTTCCTCTTGCAATACCATCAGTGGATCTCTGATGTGCACTGCATTTAACCACAGCAGTTCTCTCAGGTAACTGTAGGGCTAGTAACAAATCATGAATTCTATCACCAACAGGTGAACCAGACGAAGTCATGAAACCTCTCTGTGACCACAACTGGCCAAAGTCAAGCACTATTCCAAATCCATATTGGCTGTCAGTAAAAATTATAACTTTGAGTCCTGCACTGACACAACAGGCTCTTGTAGGGGCAACTAATTCAGCAACTTGGGCAGAAAATATTCTTTGAAGCCATGATGCTTCGAGTATACCAGAAATTGGGCACACAGCATATACAGCTCTCAGGTTTCCTGCACTATCCCTTGAACAGGAACCATCAACAAAAATAATTTGGTCATTCCCTTCTAAAGGTGTGTCTTCAATATCAGGTCTGGGTTTCGTGCACAATTCAGTTACTTCCAAACAATCATGTTTGAATTCTTGCAACGTCTCAGGCTCAACATTTGCGATGGGGAGTAATGTTGCTGGGTTAAGTACTGTACACGTTTTCAGAGTTATATTGGGTGAGGCAAGTATAAGGGACTTATATTTGGTCAACCTAGAATTAGTTAAGTACTGTGTTTTCGTATGGGTCAGCAAGATTTCAACAGAGTGAGGGACCAAAACTGTAATGGGATGTCCCTTTACTATGCCTTCGCACTGGGACAATGAAACACAAACCACTGCAACAGATCCCAAACAGCCAGGTGAAGCTGATGCAACTGGATCCAAAGTAGCAGAAAAATATGCTACTGGGCGGTTTACACCACCATGTACCTGTACCAAAACAGAAAGTGTGCAAAAATCTCTTTCATGACAAAACAGCTAAAATGGTTTTGTGTAATCAGGCATTCCCAAAGCAGGTGCTCTGCACAAACTCTTTATCAACTCAGTTAAGACCTTCATGCAAGCTTCATCAAATGGGACTGGTTCTGGGACATCTTTGTGTGTCAATCTTTGCAAAGGCTTCAACATCATTGAGAAATTGGGAATCCACTGGCGGAAATAGCTCACCATTCCCAGAAACATCCTGACATCTCGCTGTGTAATTGGGGGATTCATTTGTAAGATGGCTGTAACCCTCTCTTTGGAAACTTTCCTTGTACCTTTTTCTATTTTGTATCCCAAATATTTCACTTCTTTCTGACATTACTGTATTTTCTCTGGGGACACTTTATGTCCGTTCTCTCCCAAATGGTTCAACAAAGCAATTGTATCTTGCCTGCATGCTTCTCTTTTCTTTGAAGCAACCAAAAGATCATTGATGTACTAAACTAATGCTGATTGGAAAGGCTTTTCCAATGGTTCTAAATTCTTGTTCAACACCTGAATAAATATTGACTGTGACTATGAAAAACCTTGTGGGATCGTACGTCAACTGTAGACTTTATCACAGAATTTAAAACTGAAGAGAAATTGGCTATCCTCATGAATAGGCACAGAAAATAATGCTTGTGAAAGATCCACCACTTTGAACCATTTGGCATCACATGAAATCTGAAACAGAATCACTGCTGGATTCGGTACCTCTGGACAACATTTCACTACAATTTCATAAATTTTTCGCAAATCTTGAAGGATTCTGAATTTGCCACTTTGTTTTCACAAACCCATGATAGGTGAATTACATGGGTTGCTCAGCACTTCTCTCAGAACTCCCTGTTTCTCAAAATCCTCAATTACAGGAGTTACTCCTGCTATTACATCTGGTGCCATGTGATATTGCAGAGTTTGTGTTAAAACTGCATTAGGCTGGACTACAGCTTTGACTGTATCAACTCCTTTAATCAGACCTTCATCTTTTCCAGATAGGTCCCACACTTTAAATTAACTGTAGCCTGTAAATCAATTGGCACATCCTTTACTGTGAAAGTAGGATAGAAACTAATAAGTGGAAACTCTTTGTTAACTGAATCATATTTGGTTTGCACAGATGGATCATCCTCATCATCACTCTTCATCTGAAAAGCAATCCCAGAATTTAAACAGGTGATTGAGCATTTCGTTTTGCACAATAGATCTCTTCCTAGCAAAGAGACTGGACTTGAGTCACAAGCTACAAATGTATGCATTCCTTCATAATTTCCAATTTTAACAGTGACTGGTTCAGTAATCAGGTTCATTAGAAACTGATTTGCTGCTCCTACAATCTGGATCATTTTCCCAGAAAGTGGTACTTTCGGGACTTCTGCTGTTCTTAATGTAGAGCGTGTAGCTCCTGTATCAACTAGAAATGAGACATCACGACCCATTACCTTTCCATTTACATAGGGACCCTTCTGATCCACTTCTAATGAAGCTGCCAACACACATTCTTCGTCATCCGAACTCTCACCATTTCATTATTTGACTCATGTTCTGCTCAGGAAGCATTGTCTGCTGCCGGACCATAGGAGCTTGAGGTATCTGCATTTGCTGCTTTGGTGCCATTTGTACCTGGGGCTGCATCAACTGTGTTGGTGGCATCTGCTAATGTGCTATCTGCATTTGTTGCATTGGTTGTATCTGTTGGGGATTTTGCATTTGCTGAGGAATCTGTATCTGATTACTTTGAAGATTAAAATTGTGACCCCTCGTTCTCGGACCTTTCGAATTTGGGAAAAGATTGCTTTCATTCATCTGCGTAACTACACCATCCTGCACCATCATTGGCAATTCACCCTTCCAATGCCCGAAATTTCTGCAACTGTGACAAGGTAACATCCTTTTCATTGTTTGCATTTCACTTGAATTGACCATCACATTAAAATCAATGCGATTTCCACCTCCATTTCCACCACAACCTCTTGCCTGATTCTGAAACAACATGTTTCTCTGTTGCTGAGGATAAATTCCTTGCTGCTGTGGAAAATTTCCCTGCATCCCTGATTGTGCTGCTTTAATCTGCATCGCCATTGCCTTTCCCTTCAATTTCTTCTGCTTCATTTCAATCTCATCACTACAGTATTTCGTGAACTGGAACACCTCATCAACCGGTTTTGCTTGCCCACAAATCAAATGACTCTTAAACATCTGGCTAATTTCAGGTCTGAGACCTTCAACACATCTAAACGCAAAGTGAATCATGTCTTTCGATTCAATTGTCTCGGTTCCACTATAACATTTAAACGTTTGCAATAATCTCCCATAGTAACCATGTATGGACTCTTTTTCTTCCTGTGCTGCCCTATCAATTCTCTGCCAATCAATGCTCTTAGGGGAAATTCTTGTTTTCAGGAACTCAATCACTTTGTAGTACAACTTCATTATCTCAGGCGACAGTGCACCTGTGACTGGATCTCATGGAGGATCTTTTGTTGGCCAATCCAAACTCATTTTACATTTGACCCACAGGTCTGCTAGAACCACAGACTCTAATAATGTGTTCAAGTCCTCCCACAGACACTTTACAAGTTTCACAAACCTATCTGTTTGCTGGTAACACTCCACTGGCTTTTCTCTCAATCACAGATAGTCATTTGTAAATGACAAAATATTGCTTCTGCTCCAAGTGACATGTACAAAATTTCCTCCTGAAATTTCTCTCATCGGAAACGCCCTAACTGAATTATTATCTGCTTGTTGTACATTCGAATTCAAGTGAGTATTCATGTTTACAGGCTCCTCTTCCCTTTTGTCTCTCTTCTTCACTTGTCTGCCTTCCCATTTATCTAATGTTCTCCATAGTTGGATACATTGAATTAATTCCCTAATATGAATTTTCATTCCTGGTATTCTCATGTTCTTGAAATCCTTTGAGTCAAATTCTATTCGATAACTTCTCCTCAACTACTTTGTTTTGTGAAGATCTACATCATATTTCTCTGCCAGATCTATTAATTTTCGGTGAGTCAGTCCTGCCTTGTGTGTTATCACTCTGCATGCGTAATGTAGTTCGTCTTCAGTTTATGTATTTATCCTACAAACATCGATCGCTCCTTCAATTATTTTGTCTAACTCGAATTTAAGCATTGTCAGGTTCTTTGATGTCTCCCTTTTAGTAAGTGTCCTCATCTTTGTTTCACTCAACTTTCTAGCCAATCTGTCAATTGTTGGGCTGTCATCCCCTCTAATGAAATGTTATTACTGTCTACCCCGGATACATTTTGAGGTGTGGTTCTCGATGTATCCAGAATCTGTGGAGACGTGGAGAAGCTCAAATCAATCACTGGACGTGTCCTGTCAAAAGCTTGGTTTGATAGGGCTGGATCCTAGAGGTTGGGATCATTGGGGTCTGGTTCTGTAGAGTTATGACTCCTGTATGAACGTTCAATCTCTCCATTTCTGCATTTGAAGTGAATATACTCTGTATGCTATTTTCCTGTGAAAACAATGGAACAACTGGACCAATTGTTACTGGTACTGTTAATGCTTCTGGACTTGTCTGAACATTCTGATTCCTTGGATAAATTATTCCTGAACTGTGGCCTGTCAGTACTGTAGGATTCAGTTGGGGATTCATAACATATGCATAACTTGGAATATTCTGAACTCACTCTGGATGTATAGGAATCTGAGCATCTCTCTGGATATTCTTAACCTGTACTGGGGACAGTGATCTAGGTATGGACTCCATCTGGACTGTCACTGGTCTCTGGTAAACTTGTGGTTGTACCACAGGTACTGTAGTAATTGGCTCAGAACTTACAGCCAGAATAGTAGGATAAATCTTAGGCAGCTCAACTGTCTGCATCACTGGTGTCTGCGTAACCATTATAGCCGTTATAGCAGGAACATTAGTTGTAATCTGAACTTGACTCTGCGTACCCTCAAGCGGCAGTGCCATCAGGGCACTTGGATTAATACTAGTACTTGCCAGTGGTTCTTGTTCTGCATATGGTGAGGGACGATTCCTCATCAACTGTAATATGAACTCCTTATCTGAATCTTCATTGTAAGTCAATGATTTTCTAGCCTCAGCTGACTTCGACCCTTCCTCTTCTGAAGAGTCTCTGTTCTTTGTCTTAGCCCCATGTTTAACACAGCTCTCTGTCTCATGTGTAATTTCCGGAAAGGTTTTAATTCTCTGTAAAGTCTCAGTACTCCAAAATTTTAACTCGTTGTCCCATCTAGCTTCTACTAAAGTATTTTCTGCTTTTCTCATTCTTCTCTCAAATGTTAAGTTCTCTTGTTGTCTGGCCACTAATTCCCAAATGACTAAAGCTTCAAATTGTGCTGGTCTCTGTGGAGGTTTTAAATCATACAGCACTTGTCTCAAATTCTGTAATATTCTCAAGTTAAAGGTTCCATGTAGAGGAAACGCTAAACTCCCTTCGTTCTCTGTGATTTTCCACCAATGCATTAACCAAAGACATGCTCCAGTACCTTTCTGCTCAATTACGATGTATGCTGGAGTACTTTCTGGCGGACAAATTTCTCCTACTCTAGCTGGAATATACTCACCTCCCCTAAACACATTCAATAATGCTTTGAAAATGTTAATTATTTGCACAAATGTGACTCAAACTACAAATTCTAATTTCAAAACAGGAAATAATTCAATCTCAAAATCCTTTTCGCTTGTCTCCCTAGAACAATAGTCTCTCACTGTTGTCCACCAATCCGCTTGCAACTCTTTTCAACAACCAACCTATCTCTGTGCAGATATACGTGGCGCCACTCACACGTTCACGAGCTGACAACGTTTTGCGGCTTGTCCTACTGACACTCAAAATCTCACAAAACTAATGCGGAATATTGTGAGCACTAATAAAAATCAACACAACAATTTTTCTGCTTGCACAGGTAGGGAACACAATCACCTTGGAAGCCGCACAGAATGTTCGATTGCGTCTAATTTAGCTCTGACAACTACTTATTCTGAAGCTTTCTCTGACTCGCAAGCAAAATTTGACCAGGAAATATTACCCTTGACCAATACCAGATCTTCTTTGGGCCCTCAAGAATCACCAACATCAGTCAAACTATCACTCCCTTCAACACTCATAAACTCAGGAATTTTTGTCAACCACGCCTGATTGACCTACTAAAACAGACAAATTACAACAACAACCAAGTATCTCATATGCTTGTAATACTCCGGAGTCTCAGATCATCTCAGGGCCTGTACATCAACAACCACGTGGACAATGTTTGAGCACAAAGCGCCACTCTCAAATGAAGTTCGATGACTTCCCTACATACACCCTTTGGAGTACGCACACTCCCTAACAAATACGTTGGAGTACGCAAACTCCCTAATTCTCACAAACATCTCAATTCACCTGCAATTTGGTTAAGCTGTGCAAGCGCAAATACTAATCCATTCACAAAATCACAATAGGAGCGCTGAGAAACATTTCAAACAAGCATTGGCAGATCCAATTTTTCCCAAACAAGCACTGTCAAAGCCAAATTTCAAAATTTCAAAAAAGCATTGGTAAAACCAACTCTTACCAAGCGAGGACTATAACCCTCTCACTATAAAGGCAAAACCGTCCTCTGCTACCAACACTGCTGGGGCGTCCTTTAGACCTTATATTTCTGTTGATATGTTATTTCATAAGGGGATACATTGGGGAGGTCGCATTGACCTTTGGACTTTGACAGTGAGAAAGGGTATAGTCTCAAAACAACTTGTCAATAAACATTTCGATCAATAATATCACAAATTCAGATAGGGAGTCAGTAACTTGAATGCATCACAACCTATATGGCCATGAATCACCACACCAGTTAAGTAAAGTTTAAACATTTATTTCCTTAGATTAACAATGCTAAGATCACATATATCAAGCACAGAACAAAATGATAGAGATACACAAATAACACTGGTTGTCAAAATCTCCTAAATAAATTAATCTTCTGTAAAACTAATACTGTTAAGCACTCAAGAATAATCGTACAGAATAGCAACAATATCAAATGAATAATTGAAACAGAAAACATTGAGTTATGGCAGATGAATCAATAACAATCAATTCATTTAACTGTAAAATTTGGGGTATGTGGCACCCTAAACTATTACCCTAATCTGATTGCACGTTAGGGCTTCATACAAAAAGAAAAACCAGGCCAAAATATAATTTGGAAAACATTTATATATGACGGTAACAAAAATCAGCGGTTTGCTTCTAGATGGGAAAACATAAAAACCTCCAAGAAAAACAGATATACATTTATACCTGTCCTTAATTGAGTTTCAGCAGGCAGCGAGGATTTTCTTCAGCTGAGCATCTTCACAGTCAGCATCAGATGGGCAGTGACATAAGGGAAATCGTTCAGTAAAAAGTGGGCTCAAAGTACCTGAACCATCAATGGCAGTAAGTTAGGGTTGCACATCAAGAACAGAACAGAAGAGACTGCAAAATAATTTGTAAAGCAACTGAAATAGGAAAGAACAGAAAAGGAACTGAATAGAAAGCTGAGCATGAGCTAGTGACTGAGGCTGAGCAAGAGACAGAGTGAGAGAGACTGACTGAAATCTAACTGCCTCCTCATTATTTGAGGTTTTTTACTAAAGTCTCAGAAAATATCTAAATTGTCTGCCATTGGACAATTACTAAGGTGACTAGGAAAGGACCAATAGAAAATCAAATAAGTTTCATAATGTAACAGCTTCCTTCATTGGCATCTTTTCAGGCTCTTGTTCTTACGTAGAGATTTTCACCAACTGCTTCTCATGGTGTTCACAAAATGCAGACTGTACACCATTGTTCTTCCCCGCACACTATCAGCTAAGAAGGTTACAAACATGTTGCTTCTCACAAACATTTCTCATGTGCTGCACAATGTTCTTGGACAGAATGAGATAGCTTCTTACCTTTAAATCATAAATTCTAAAACTTGCTCTACATGTTGAGTTCTGACCCTACGCGGCTTTCAGTTGAAAGAAAACACACATTTAAAATGTGCAGTGTGTGAATATTTCACAAGCTCCAAGCTGAAAATTTTTCATTTAATAAATCATTAGTTAATCATTGTGCAGAGTTAGTAAAATACAAAATACATTTCACAGTGTGTTTATTTCAGAAATACATTCATGTAACATTGTGCATTCATTAGTAAAGTGTAGGTCACATTTAAACATGTTCTCATGTTATTTCATTTCTGCACTGTTTAAACATGCATTAGTTTCATTAATTAACCACACAATTAGTCAACACAAAATTATGCTCTCCCATAATGTACTGTTGGTTGGACCATAGCATGCCTAAGATTCCTCTGGAAGAGCATAATATCCTCACAGCCTGCATCAATACCACTTGCCTGGCCAATGTGTTCCAGATGTGACATGGATCAGGCCTGTTGAGGTCCTGTCATGAGATCAATTACTAGAAAAAATTAGTCCCAGCAAATATCACAATACTTAAAAATGGCTTGGTTGCCATCAACCTCTCAAGGACAAATGCTACAGATACACCACAACAGACACACTGAAACAAATGCACCAATATACCTACACTTAAACCATAAAAACACACCAAGATGCAAACAGAATGTTCACCAATCACTTGTCTTCTTTTTTCAGATCAACTGTGTGTGCTGTTCCAACCCAAAATACTAAAAAACATCCTCTGTGTGCCAAAGCTTCAACTTAGAAAGGCCAGACAGCCCATCCCCATCATGGAGCTAGCAGGATGCAAATGTCATTATGTGTCCCACCCACACCAAAAATATATTTGGCAAGTTTATTCCATGGTTCTTAAAAGATGTCCACATGTCACATATATGTACTATCACGTCCCTCTCCTTACATCTGTGCACATCCTATGTCATCTCATTGTGGGAAACTGAACAAAACTGCATATCCTGCATCATATATATTGACTATTCACATCATTGTTGTGAGAAATTTGCTTTCTCCACGTCTGCCATATGCCAGCATTACCATTGGTGATGTGCATCCTACTGTGTCAATAGGACCTGCCACACAAAATCCTCAAGACTAAGCATCTGAATTGCTATATTTCTTGCATGGCCCTGTTGAAAATGATGCCTAATATACATGATACACTTGTACATGTTGCCCAAAATTCTCGTCAAAAGCACTGTGTAATGTATGTTTAACTCAGTCATGAAGATGCTGTCTCAAAAAACGAATTTATATTTTGTTCTTCTACAATTTACACCCTTCTGTGGATGCCAATGTGGTAATGGAACTGTTAACGCATCCCCTTATGTTAATTTATACACATTAGGACTCGTTTTAGGCCAATGAATCTTGTGACCCAGTGGTGAGACACCATAGGACGAGATAACTGATCAATATGTCAAGCAATATATCAATAATGTTATCAATATTCACCACCACAATGCACCTTGCTTTACTATTAATCAAATTGTCGACGCAACCATGACCTTTCAGCCATGAATAACCACACCATTAGATAGAATTTCATGAATTCTATTCCCTATTGATTACAATCTACTAGCAAAAGTGTCAATCTCAAAACCAAAAAGCGTAAGAGCATAGTCACAATATGGCAACTGTGATATGATTTCATTAGTGCAAGAATCACAAACATAAGAACATAGCACAGCGTAAACATAGATCAGAATGCAAAGAATATCATGAATGTCTCAGTTCAGCATAGCGCAATGTCAGCCTCTGTCTATTTGCGTCAGTCAGAGTGATTATCTGTCCTAACCACTAATTAGCATCAGCATGTTGGGCTTCATGCAAAATAATTTAGAACATCAATTTAGAAAACATCTAACTATGGCCTCTATTAAAAAATGAGCAGTTGGTACCTAGAAAGGAAAAGCAAACAGACAAATTACATATCGCATTGTCATAATTACCCTCCAAGGATTAGGTCAGCACACAGGATCAGTCTTCGTCTTCAGGACATCAGTCAAATTGCCATCAGTCTAACTTTGTCTAAAGGACAGGGGACACTTCCTTCGTAAGGAGGAGAAGCGTAAGGGGCAGTCTATGGGTGAGGATGGCTTATTAAGTCTCAAGTCACCAAACAAAGTGACAGAGTTTCTGGATAAAATCGACAGCATTCCCTACCTAGTTCTAACGACCCTTCTGTGACATGGGTTTTTATCCCTTTTTCGTGATACCTTCCCCCAAAATTCTATTGGACATTTACTATACCCCACTATCTTTCACCTATCAAATTAAGCATTAGGTAATCCCAATTGTCACCCCATGATAATCCATAACATTTTGATTGGTCTTCGTAATTGACGCCTTCGGAGGTGGCACATCCGGATTTTACTTCACCATTTGGCACGTCTTCTCGGGTCATGAGTTTCCTTTGTCCATGGTTAAACGTCCTTGTACATTACATTAATCTACTTTTGTTTCAACTTTTGTACATAACTCATACTAAACGACGAGCATGCGAGTGAGAACAGAATCTAGGTTGATACATGAAATGAAGGAAAGGAACAAATGCAGGGTCATGGCCCTTTGCGAGTCAGCACACAGAGAAAAATGCTTTAATATGAGAGCTAGGCAGCTAATTCTACAACTCACGCTATTTTGAGGCCTATGAGATTTTTAATACAAATGCAATATAGTAATGTTAATATAAAACCATAACATGAACAGTTTTACTCATTATTGTTAGTTCACATTATAGTCGTAATTCAGATGCGTGTTTAAGCAAAACACTAATTATTGTCGTTTTCTATGTAGCATCATTAAGCATTTTCACTTTTAGTATATGTAGTATTTAAACTACGCTCTCTCAGTCCCTCCTCTGATGACGCTCATCATCACAGCAACCTTTCCCTTGACCATTCACTTTTAATTTTTCACCTTGCGCATAATCCGCATTTCAGCATCTTGCCCTTTATGTGAACTTTCCCAAATTTCATTGAACATTTTCTCTATTTCACTTTCTTCGTTTCTTCTGGTTCTTTTAGTCCAATATCTCTTGATTCTGTCATTGATTTTGCATGCCCCCACAATCCTAATAGACAGGCCAAAACAATTAATAGACCCATTAATATTTTTGCAAGCACCCCATTCCAAATATTGGTAAACCAGCTCCCAACTCTGGCAATTCCTTTTCCAAACTTTTACCAGACACCAAGTTCCTTGAAATCCTTCAAATCTGTACTGTCTCTAGTAAGGTTAGTAAGCATACTTTTAATCTTTTTACTATTGTCTGGAATGAACGAGCAACAATGACGCTTGTTGAGCATCTTGCAGACCCCTCCACTCTTTGCTAAAAGAATGTCTAAAGCAAGCCGATTTTGAAGAGTCATAGCTCTTTCTGCAGCAAGTTCAGTATCCATCAGGAGTATAGCCCCTGTGAAATTTTTCAGCATGTTATCCAGAATAGTAGACAACTTTTGGATTTTCATAGAATTCAAGATAACCCCCACTGAAGGGATTATGGCTCCAAATATATCACCAATGACATCAGCCACTGATTCTCGTTTTTGCCCAGGATGTTGTAATTCAGACGTTTTAGGTATTTGCTTTAAGTCATCAATCTGGTAAATCTTTGGGAAAACTATTCCCAATAACATGTCCCATACCATCCCCTAGGGAGACGGTAATAAGCATTAAGCCCACAGATGTAATAGATCCCAGGGATCGCTGGATCCTGTCCATTCAACATAAAAGTCCATTTACTCTGAAACAAAAACACATGTCTGCACTCACTCGTTCCCACAAACAAATTGTCCTGCTCAGATTTTGGCCTATATATACAAAGCCTACCTACATGTAATGCATCTATAGCTAGTTTGCCTTGTGTCTTAATTTCAGTGTAAGCATAATCATTTGCATACGTTCGTTTTTCTAACCCTTTTTCTAATCTTTCCTTCAATGCTTTGCGTCTATCATCAGTGTGATCTAAAAAGCTTTTCTCAACAGGTGATAGCAAGCAAGTCAGATTATTGCGATGTGCATAAGCAGCTCCAAATGTAAGCGTTGGCTCAAAGAATCCTCTAACTATTTTTATATTGTTTTCCTTAGCTAGTTTGTTCGAAAATTCAATCACAGGTACAAAAGAAAACACAACATCCAGATTTGAATAAAAGTCTTGCACATGCTCTTGATTATAGAACCTTGTTAGTAGCAAGCTGCAACTAATCCCATAAGTTAGAGGGAGGCTATGATAAGTAACTCCCTCCTGCACAGATGAAGGAATTTTAGTACACGCATAACAATCTTTCGCATCCATAGTTTCCACATACTCATTTAGCAAGCGATAGAGGACATAAGTAGAAAGTTCCCCTTTTGAATTAGTTCCCTCATGCAAGTGTCTTGCATCCTGCTCAAATTTTTCCCACGGTGGTAGTGTTGTAGTTTCAGGTTTTGAAGTAGCATTAATGGTCTCTTTCTCTATCCATGGCATTCCTACAATCACTCCCACAATTATTATTGCACACACAACACCTATTATAAGCCCTAGCCAACCACACACCTTACTTCCCTTGTTACTACCTCTATTGTAAACCATGTCTGTATAGAATCAGATAGTAGATCAACAATCAACTTAAGGAAGTTTTAGAATACTCTCTTGCTTTCTGCATGTATTTACAGCGTCTTCACTCACTCCAGGACCCCTTTTTTTTCAAATCAGGTTAGCAGCTTGTCGTAATCAGGTTTCTCAAAGTCAATTCGGTTCTAGTGTCACTTTCGGTAATTTATAAAGTCTCTCTTTTGATTTTTCAGATTCTTGATTTTAACCAAGTTTTCTTTGGATTCACTCAGGTACCGTAGTATTGGCCTGGTACTTCTCGATCAAAACAAAATGCTAGGAATTCTTGTTGCCATTCAGATGTTGTAGCATATGCCCATTCAGGACCTAAATATCTTCTGTTTGCGACTCTCTTTATTTTCAGCCTTCGTTCACCTTGTTGTTCACCTTCGCTCAGGTCTTCCACTCGAGATGTATCGTTCTCTTCTGTTATTGTTTCGTTTGATGTGCCTCTTATCTTGAAGAGTGGTTTCTCTGGCCAGTTATCACCTCTATGTGTCTTCTTTCGCTGTGTCTTTTCAGGATGCTGGACAGCACCCTCCTCTTGTGATATGGTGTTTTCACTTGATGGACCTGCAGCTGGCTCGGGAGACTCTGGCGCGCTCGGATTTCTCTCTACTATTTCTCCTTCTTCTTCTTCTTCTCCTTCTTCTTCTGGGTCTGTACCAGGTTCAAGTTCTAACCCGTATCTGTCTACTTCTGGGAGAACCTCTCCTTGATTTAGTTCTCCTGCTGCCTCTACTGAGATAGGCACTCTGTCACATCTCTCAAACTCATTAACTGTTTGAGGGACGAGGCTGTTCTCAGTGGGCTCTCCGGCAGTCTCAGTTCCTTCTTGACTGTTTTCTGGCCCTGAGACTTCTCTTCCTGAAGCTGTTGTGCCGGAAACTTCAAGTTCCTCTTCAACAGGACACGTTACCTTTTTTGTGTGACTGGCATGTATCCAGTTTGGAACTCCTGCACACTTTACAGCAGTAGTAGTTGTCAAAATTACTTGATATGGCCCTTTCCAACGTGGTTCCAGACACGACTTTCTTACGTGCTTCTTGACAACCACCCAGTCACCAGCTTGTAGAGAGTGGCCTGGATCACCAATCGGTGGCAATGTGTTAGCTTCCACCTGGTGAGAGAAAGAGCGAATCACATCAGCCAAACCCTTGCAGTAGTCCAACACCATATCATCTGTAATATTCACTAGAGCATTTGCAGGTACTGCTGGTAATCTCATAGCTCTACCCATGAAGATTTCATGGGGGGATAATCCCGTTTTCTTGTCTGGGGTGTTTCTCATTGACATCAGCACTAAAGGCAATGCATCTGGCCATTTCATATTGGTAGCAGCGCACATTTTTGCCATTCTCGATTTCAAAGTACTGTTCATTTGTTCTACTAGTCCTGATGCTTCGGGCGATAGCTACAATGCAGCTTTTGTTCGATGTCAAGTGCGGCACACAGGAGTTTAATCATCTCATTGTCGAAGTGTCTGCCCCTATCTGACTCTATAGAGACCGGAAACCCGAACCTTGGTATCAGTTCCCTAAGTAGTAATTTTGCAACTGTAAGACTGTCATTCCTACGTGTAGGGTATGCCTCAATCCAGTGACTGAAAACTCACACAATCATCAACACGTACTTCAATCCTCCACAAACAGGCATTTCAATGAAATCCATTTGCATCTTGCTGAATGGACCGACAGCTCTCCCTATGTGGCTCAAAGTTACCACTGTTCCCTTTCCGGCATTCATCTGTTGACAGATGATGCACCTGTGACAGGTAACCTCTGCAGCATGTCTGAATTTTGGGTTGAACCAATCGATTTTAAATGACCTGATCATTGCATCTCTCCCAAGGTGAGCCTGTCCGTGGTATAGCCTGGCAAACTGAGATAGAAGACTGTTTGGCAAGACTAGTTTTCCTTCCTCTGATTCCCACAAATCATCTGCCCTTTGTACACATTGCATTCTTTGCCAAGAGCGTTTTTCCACTTTGCTTGCACGACTCTGTAATGTTTTTAACTCATCTAACGTGTCAACCACTCGTAATGGAAGGTTCAGACATGTGTCATTTTCAGTTTGCGGTAACAGTTCCCATTGCTCGTTGAACGATATACAGTTCAATGCGCAAAACCTTGCGACTTGATCTGCATAGCTGTTTCCCATGGACACAAAGTCTTGTGATCTAATATGAGAACTGCATTTCACCACGGAAATTTCAAGAGGTAACTGAATTGCATGTAACAAATCCTTTATTTGTTCACCATTTTTCACAGGAGAACCAGAAGAGGTCATGAAAGCTTGCTGTGACCAAAGTTGGCCAAAATCATGTACGATTACGAATCCGTATCTGCTATCGGTATAGATAATAACCTTTAGATTCACAGCTGCGTGGCATGCCTTAGTAAGGGCAATTAATTCTGCCACTTGAGCGTAAAACACTCTCTCAAGCCAGGAGGCTTCAACGATACCAGCTATGGTACGTACCGCATAACCAGCTCTCAGTGTTCCAGCAGAATCTATTAGACAGGACCCATCAACAAACATGATACAGTCATTTTCTTTCAACTGTGTGTCCTGAATGTCTGGACGAGGTTTGGTACATAGCTCAGTTACCTCAAGACAGTCATGTTCAAATTCTTCCTCATTTTTAATTTCAGTATTTTCAACAGGAAGTAAAGTTGCCGGGTTCAGTACAGTGCACTGCTTGAGAGAAACATTTGGTGACCCCAATATGATTGTCTCATACCTAGTGAGACGAGCATTTGTCATGTGCTGAGTTTTAGTTCGAGTCAACAGAATTTCAAATGAATGCGGAACCATTACTGACCAACTGCTGCAACTGCGCGCAAACAACCCGATAAGGCTGCTGCGACAGGGTCCAAGGTAGCTGAAAAATATGCTACAGGGTGATTTGCATCTCCATGGACCTGTGTTAAGACAGACAAAGAACAAGCATCACGTTCATGACAGAACAACAGAAAAGGTTTCGTATAGTCAGGCATTCCTAACGCTGGTGCCTTGCACATGCATTCTCTTAACTCCATAAATGACTCAAGTTCTTCCTTAGACAAGGTTATGGTGTATGGCTCATCTTTGATCTCTTTGCCTGTCAATTTTATTAAAGGTTTTGAAATGATCGAGAAGTTGGGTATCCACTGGCGGCAGTAGCCCACCATTCCCAAAAACATCCTGACATCTCTTTTTGTCGTTGGGGGGTTCATTTGTAAGATGACTGTTATTCTAACCTTTGATATTCTCCTGGAACCTCTTTTGATCAAATGCCCTAAGTATTTCACCTCTTTCTGACAGTATTGTAGTTTCCTGGGTGACACCTTATGCCCATTTTTTCACAGATGATTCAGTAATGCAATGGTATCATATTTACAACTTTTCCTAGTTTTAGATGCAATCAGCAAATCGTCAATGTACTGCACAAGAGTCGAATTAAAAGGCAGCACCAGGGATTCCAAATCCTTTTTCAATATCTGATTGAAGATGGACGGTGACTCAGAAAACCCTTGAGGAATTCTGCACCAACTGTCCACCTTATCCAGGAATTTGAAACTGAACAAAAATTGGCTATCCTCATGAAGAGGTATCGAAAAGAAGGCCTGTGACAGATCTATGACAGTAAACCATTCAGCATCACAGGGGACCTGAAACATTATTACTGCTGGATTGGGTACCACAGGGCAACATTTTATCACAATTTCATTTATTTTTCTCAAATCCTGTACAATTCGAACTTTCCCACAGGGCTTCTTTAAACCCACTATAGGAGAGTTACATGGGCTGCTCAAAACTTCTTTCAGGACTCCTTGCCTGAGAAAATCTGCAATTATTTGCGACACTTCGATGAGAACGTCTTGGGTCATATGATATTGTGGCACCTGAGGGAATACCGCATTTGGCTCTCTCTAGACCTTAACTGGTTCTACCCCTTTTATTAGTCCTACTTCCTTTCCGGTCAGGTCCCATACTTTCTCTATCACTGTCCCTTGTAACTCAACAGGTAAATCAATCAAGGTAAGCATCGGGAACAGAGTAATCAAAGGATAATCTTCATTAGCTGTTCCTTTGTCTTCTTCTGAAAACTGTCCTTCATCTCCCTCATCATCACTATTTGTCTGTACTTCGATTCCGGCATTGGAACAGGTAATTGAACATTTTGTCTTGCACAATAAATCCCTTCCCATTAGGGATACCGGACTCGAGTCACAGACTACAAACCTATGTAGCCCCTGAAAGTTGCCGATCTCAACCTGCACTGGATCTGTAATCAGATTTGTCAAATACTGGTTTGCTACTCCAACCACTCTTATGGTACGCCCTGAAAGGGGCAATTTTGGAACCTCTGCACTTCTGACTGTAGAGCATGTGGCTCCTGTGTCCACCAGGAATGAGACCTTGTAACCCATCACCTTTCCTTCCACATATGGACCCCTCTGATCCACCTCTAAGGATGCTGCAAGCCTGCATTCTTCACTGTCTGAGCTATCATCTGACCATTCTTCATTCATGCCATTTTCACCTCGTAACGGGAATTGTTGTACTGTATTATTTTGACTCGTTACCGGACCTGTGACCTGTTGAGGAACCATCACCTGTTGCTGTCCCATCGGACCCATTGGTAATTGCATTTGCTGTCTAGGTACCATAGGAATCTGCTGTTGTACTGGTTGCATTTGCACTGACTGAAAACGCGGCATTTGTATCTGTTGCATGGGCTGTACCCCTTACATTTGTACTAGATTGTTCTGAAAATTCTGGTTTTGGTGCCTCATTTTCGGGCCCCGTACATTTTGTAATGTACCGACATTGGCACTTTGCTGAACAACACCATCCTGCACCAGATTCGGGCACTCCCGTTTCCAGTGCCCCACGCCCCCGCACGTGTGACATGGTGACATCTTTTTTGCTCCTTGTACATCATTTTGAACCAAAACAGTATTCAAGTCTGGACCGTGATTCACAAACCCTCGACCTCGACCTCTCGGCTGTGTCTGAAACACACCATTCATTTGCAGTTGTTGCTGTATCATCTGTTGAACTCCATTTCCCTGTATTCCTGCCTGTACAGCCCTTATCTGCATCACCATCACTTTCTCTTTCAGCTTTTTCTGCTTTAGCTCAATCTCATCACTACAGTATTTCGCATACTTCAACACTTCATCAATCGGCTTTGCTTGCCAACAAATCAAATGATTCTTAATCATCTGGCTAACCTCTGGTCTCAGTCCTTCGACGAACCTAAACACAAGATGATTCATGTCCTTCGGTTCAATAGTCTCAGTACCACTATAGTGTTTGAATGCCTTTAGCAATCTCTCATAGTAAGCATGTATTGATTCCTTAACCTCTTGAGAGGTCCGGTAGATTTTCTGCCAATCGGTCACCTTCGGCGACACCTTTTGCTTCAAAAACTCAATCACCTTATGATAATACTTCATCACCTCTTACAAGGGTGCCCCGGTCACCTAATCTCTTGCCGGTTCCTTCGTTGGCCAATCTACCCCTCTCTTGCACTCAAGCCACAAATCAGGCGGAACCATGACCTCAACCAAGGTATTCAAGTCTTCCCAGAGACACTTCGCAAGTTTCACAAACCTATCTGTTTGCTGATACCACTCGATCGTTTTTTCTCTCAATCTGGGATAATCGTTAGTAAAAGATAGGATGTCTCCTCTGGACCACGGTACATGGACTAAGACACCACCAGCTGTTCCTCTCATAGGTAATATTTTTACTGATTCCAAATCAGGGAAGACCTTAGCTTGATTAGACCCTGGACTGTCACCCTTTTCTTTGTCTCTTTTCTTTGCCCACCTGCCTTCCCATTTTTTCAGTGCACCCCAGATTTGCGCACTTTGCAACAATTCTTTCAAATGTGCCTTAATTCCCGCAGACCTCATGTGCTCAAAGTCTTTGGAGTCAAAATCCAATCTGTAACTTCTTTTCAGATGTTTAGTATTTCCGATATCAATATTGTATTTATCTGCCAGGTTCGCTAATCTCTGATGCACCTTTCCTACTTCTTTAGTAATCTTAGGGCACAGGAATCTTAATTCTGCTTCTGTGTATGACTCCAATCTGTTTACTCCCATTGTACCTTCCACTAACTTGGCAGCTTCTGCCCCTAATCTTACAAAGTTCTTGCTTTTCCTTTTCTAGCTCGACTGTAACCACTGCAGCCTTTTGTGAAGTATAAGTCTTTTCTAACCATTCATTTAGCTGTTGGACTGTGAAACCCTGCAATGAGATGTTCCCTGCATGTATCATTGGTGAATGCGAGGAGTTTGTACTCATTGTCTGTGGAGTTAAAACTCCTAACCCTGCTTGACGCATTGCTTTGATGGGTGCTCCCACTGGACTAAGGTCCATTAAAGACCTCGGCTGTTCAACCGTTTATTCTCCTGGGGCTATTATCTGGGGGGGTTCCCATAGACCCTCCTCTTATCGCGTCTTGAATCATCACTCCCTGATCACATACACCAGTTTTGCCCTGCGCATACAATGGCACCGGTGGACCGACAGTAATTGGTAATGATATGGCAGCAGGTGTCTGACCCGGTCCCAGACTTCGTGGAGCAGTAACTCCATAGGTCTGTTCCAAGGTACCCGGAACAGGCACTAATGGTGGACCAGCTACAGGTTTGTACCCTGGTATCAGCTGTGGTTGGACAGTAATTTCAGAGTTGACTCAATCTGTACTAACTTTGATTTCATGTATATCGGGTCCGGCAGCACTATCAGATTTGTAGTAGTCTCAAGTACTGGAACGTCTGGGTAGATCCTCTGTATCTGCGGTGGAGTTTGCAACTGTGTCGGTATGTCTGGTGCAGTGGGCACACTGACACCATTCTGTATCGAAGCCGTATCACTAGTCTGTACCATATCAGCAACTCCCTTTTCCTGCGTCTGGTTCCCAGGATCCATGCTAGTGCTTGGAGCACTATCGCTCACTGCATAAGGTGGCGGGCGATCATGTAATAACCTATCCATAAATTCCTCATCGTCAGAATCATCTTCCTCTTCCCAAGGTCTTTTGTTTTCTTTAGATTTGCCTGAATCTTTATCTGTCTTACAGGAGGCTTTCTTTCCCTGTGTTTCTTCTCCCTGTGTTATTGCTGGGAACAGTCTTATTCCATCGACTACTCCCCTTCCCCACATCTTACTCTCTTCATCCCATCTAGCCTCTGCAAATGATTTTTCTTCCCTTCTCAGCCTTCTTTGAAACTTTTCTTGCCTCTGTTTGAGAGCCATTAGTTCCCAAACCGCTAAAGCCTCGTACTGTGCTGGCCTTGGAAGTGGTTTCTGGGTACTTAACATTCACCTCAAATTTTCTATCACCCTCGTATTGAATGTTCTATATTCTGGGAATGCTAAACATCCCTCCTTCTCTGTCAATTTGCACCACTGTTTCATCCATAAACATGGCTCAACACCTTTCTCTTCCATGACTATATAAGCTGGAGTACGCTCAGGTGGTGTAGGTTCCCCCTCAGTCGCTATAATATATGCGTCTTCTTTCAGAGCGCTCTTAAATGCCTTGACAAAATTCATTTTGCGATTTTCTCTTGTTTGTATTTTATTCGGAAGTGACTTAGTTCCCAGGACAGTCTTCACCCACCTTTCTCGACCTATTGCTTCTCACGGACGGCAGCCAATCCGTGCGCGACCCCTCTCGACAACTGACCTATCTCAGCGCGGCACCACTGACGTCACACTCACACACACTGCAGCTGACAAAGTCTTGCGGCTCGTCCGCTCCTTACTAAATTCATACAAACTAATGCAAATTATTGCGAGCACCTTAAATGACAACATAAATCTGCTGGTTTACTACAGGAAGGGTAACACATTCGCTTCAGAACTTTACAGAGATTTCACTTGAAGCCTCAACCGCTACTTTCTCCTTATCAGCTCCCGAATACGCAAGTAGAATTCGACCCGCAAACTCTCAACTTGTCAATGGCTCATCCTAGTGCACTTTAGAATTTTCCAAATCTCCATCGAAGGTTTCACACATACGTTTCAACTCAAACCTGACTTGTCAACCACGCCTGATTGACCTGTTAAACCTCACAGATTACAACATAATTCCAAGTGTCTTCTACACTTGTCAACATACTCCGGAGTCTTAGACCACGACAGTTCCGTACAAAGCACCAAGCGCCACACTCATATGAAGTATGCCGACTTCCATACTCTCATACTGCGGATTACGCCCACTCCTCCTTAAAACAACATTCACTTGGCCTAAATACACACAAATCTCACAATCACCTGCAATAAGGCATAAGCTAAGCAAGCGCAAGACCCTAAACCACACATTATGGTGCCGAGAAAATCCCCAATTCACTTAGGCAGGCTCTGAGATCCCGGGAAAGTCATGGTGAACTTAGAAACCCATCATACCTCCAATTTGCATTATCACAGAAAAACAGATTAAACAATGATTCTCCGTCCTAGGGCCCCCAAGGGCCAAAACCGCCGCTCTGCTACCAGAACTGTTAACGCATCCCCTTATGTTAATTTATAAACATTAGGACTCGTTTTAGGCCAATGAATCTTGTGACCCAGTGGTGAGACACCGTAGGACGAGATAACTGATCAATATGTCAAGCAATTTATCAATAATGTTATCAATATTCACCACCACAATGCACTTTACTTTGGTTAAAGACATTAATCAAATTGTCGACGCAACCATGACCTTTCAGCCATGAATAACCACACCTTTTGATAGAATTTCATGAATTTTATTCCCTATTGATTACAATCTACTAGCAAAAGTGTCAATCTCAAAACCAAAAAGCATAAGAACAGAGTCACAATATGGCAACTGTGATATGATTTCATTAGCGCAAGAATCACAAACATAAGAACATAGCACGGCGTGAACATAGATCAGAATACAAAGAATATCATGAATGTCTCAGTTCAGCATAGCACAATGTCAGCCTCTGTCTATTTGTGTCAGTCAGAGTGATTATCTGTCCTAACCACTAATTAGCATCAGCATGTTGGGATTCATGCAAAATAATTTAGAACATCAATTTAGAAAACATCTAACTATGGCCTCTATTAAAAAATGAGCAGTTGGTACCTAGAAAGGAAAAGCAAACAGACAAATTACATATCGCATTGTCATAATTACCCTCCAAGGATTAGGTCAGCACACAGGATCAGTCTTCGTCTTCAGGACATCAGTCAAATTGCCATCAGTCTAACTTTGTCTAAAGGACAGGGGACACTTCCCTCGTAAGGAGGAGAAGCGTAAGGGGCAGTCTATGGGTGAGGATAGTTTATTAAGTCTCAAGTCACCAAACAAAGTGACAGAGTTTCTGGATAAAATCGACAGCATTCCCTACCTAGTTCTAACGACCCTTCTGTGACATGGGTTTTTATCCCTTTTTCGTGATACCTTCCCCCAAAATTCTATTGGACATTTACTATACCCCACTATCTTTCACCTATCATATTCAGCATTAGGTAATCCCAATTGTCACCCCATGATAATCCATAACATTTTGATTGGTCTTCGTAATTGATGCCTTCGGAGGTGGCACATCCGGATTTTACTTCATCATTTGGAACGTCTTCTCGGGTCATGGGTTTCCTTTGTCCATGTTTAAACGTCCTTGTACATTACATTAATCTACTTTTGTACATAACTCATACTAAACAACGAGCATGTGAGTGAGAACAGAATCTAGGTTGATACATGAAATGAAGGAAAGGAACAAATGCAGGGTCATGGCCCTTTGCGAGTCAGCACACAGAGAAAAATGCTTTAATATGAGAGCTAGGCAGCTAATTCTACAACTCACGCTAACTTAAAGCCTATGAGATTTTTAATACAAATGCGATATAGTAATGTTAATATAAAACCATAACATGAACAGTTTTACCCATTATTGTTAGTTCACATATATTGGTGACCTCACACATTATAGTCGTAATTCAGATGCGTGTTTAAGTAAAACACTAATCATTGTCATTTTCTATGCAGCATCATTAAGCATTTTCACTTTTAGTATATGTAGTATTTAAACTACGCTCTCTCAAACCTATAAGCCAACACAGTTGTGTCTGCATCAAAAAGAACACGTCAACACTTTGAACCTTCAATTCTGTGTTAAGCTAATGTAACATTAACAAGAAACCCATTGGACAGAAGTCTGCATTGTTCAAATGTTACATCAGAGAATGATGATGTCCATGATCTTTATACCTGCCATGCAATCTGATGTCGAAGTGCCTGGTCTTGACCCAGATAAAGCTTTCTGAATGAATGGTACACCTTGATGTGTGACATTGTTCCAAACAAGCAAAGGAAATAACAACAGTGTGCCAAACCCGGTCAGGCAGGGCAGCAGATGTTAACTTGAGATGGCCTGTGCTCTGTCCACATTGCTCTTCCACATCCAACTCATACTCATGATACATCAATTGTCCCAATCGGTGTTCATGTGCAACTGCAGTCACTCAATGTCCCTGGTGACATATTTGAAACCTGCCCCACTGGTGTTTTGAAGGGAAGACTGGAAGTAGGACATCATTCATCTATCTTCTGTCAGACAGCTAGTCACTCAACTTCCATTCCATCATAATTCTCGTTGTGTCCTTGTAGCAACTTAAAAATGCATGTTTTCATTATGCAAGGACTTTAGTAATATTAAATTCTTTACTCAAAATTTTAATTTCAGGAGAGATATACAGACTTTTTCACAAATTTTTCATTACACTACAAAGACACTTTGCAAACAAACTACTTGGACTAAAATCATTCAGTTCATAGCTGATCATAAGCAACAATTACCATCTCTACAATAAAACCACAAAACTCGGTTCCAAAAAGTGCCGTGCTTAAAGTGCAAAACTGCGCAGGGCCGGAATGCAGAAATTTCCTAAACACAATTGCAACTGTACCAGAGGGATTTTTCCCTAAGGAACCTGAGCAATATCAGTAGCCACGTGGCAGGTCCCGTATTCTCAGAATCATGAAAGAGAATCAAATCATGTCCTGAGCCATGAAATGTGAACAGTGAGCTCATTTTCATTAACAGCCATCGATCTAAAGTCCACAGTCCTCAAGACCCATGCCACCACCGCCTTAGACACAGATCACGGGGGCAGTCCACACAGAGACTAGCTAGAGCATATGTTCTGTGGTCTTTTGCGTTTTGTTCTGTGTATGTCTCGGGTCCTTGAGAAAGGCTGCCTCTCTACAGGCAGTAACTCAAGTCTGGAGGACCTACAAACCGAGGATGTATGGATACAATGTTGCAGTGGAACTTTCTGTTACACTTGTTTTAAGAATGAGAAAATAAATCAGGAATATTATTGGAAGGCGAAATGCTTCTCTACAGAGTGATTTATTATCTTTTTTAAGATGTTTGGAATTGTGACAGTTACAATGCCAGGAATCTTTTTATGAATTAATAAATCAATACATTCTTATGTTTATGTAGATATTCGCAGGGCAAGCTCTGTCTGAGTGAAAAGCAAAATATCGAATGGCTTACAACAAAATCCATCGACAAAGATCATATTTTACCCCCAGATTTAAAGAATACATTTCATCTAGCACATGTGACTGCATCGCGAAGAAATGCACTCCCTACAAATGCTAAGAAAATGTGGTCAAGTGATTTTACCATTTACATTTTTTCCCTACTTCGAATGTATAATGATGGTTATATAACCAAAAATGTGTCCTTCTAACACGTTGACTCATTCTCAACTCACCAATCTTCTACAAACACTTTGGCTTGCCTTAGCTTTGTATTAATGGCGCCTGCGCATTTAATTCATTGCCTCTTGTAAACTGTCTTTTACAGTAAATGTTTGATCTGTGATGTGGACAGAAGAAGCACTTAATGATGCGCATGACAATATCGAGCAAGAATTAAAATCAACATCGAGTGCCTTACTTAATGCAGGAAGCAAGTTGGTGAGATGTTCAACATGTTGTGCGTGAGTTGCCTAGAGATGGTCTTGTTCACCCAACACCATGGGTGAGTCAATAGGAAGTAAAATTAAGGAGCACTGTGTGAAGAAATTTAATTATCTTCTACCTAAACAAACAAAAAAGCACTGTTTTACATGCGACAACATACTAAAATGCCTAATCCATAATGATGACATCATATGAGGTACAGAAAAAAACTCCTCTGGAATAGACTGCCAGACAGAAGCAACAGCAATACACACTGAGGCTGTTCACTCAGGCAGGTGCGTGGTCAGTATCCTCAGCTGAGCTTCAATATGGTATGGCGTTTACCATACCATTGTGTTACAAATTAAAATCAGAATAGGAAGAGGGTCAAGACCCGACAAGGAAAACATTTGTGTCCTGCTATCAGACTCCAAAGCTAGGCATCAGCCTAGCTCAAAACAAGATTAATTCTTACTTTGTGAGCATCACAAGGTGTTACTAAACAAGTGTTAGCCTTTATGCCAATTTCTCGAACCGGCACCAGTGTAACCCCTCACAATCCTCGCAGTGATGGCAGGAGGGATAGAGAGAAACTAAATGAATTGCAGAATTTGGCCTGCTACTGCTGCATATGAAATCATTTAAAAAATATGCAATAATGAAATAAAATATGCTACAAAATGATCAAAATGTAAGTTTATCAGAACTAGTATTCTTGAGCAATGTTTCCCCAAAGCTCTAGAATTATCCAGATAATTTCACACACAAAGCACATAGATGTGGCACAAAGACATCAGCAGTTAGTGGCTCGTGGCTGCTCACTCTAGGAAACACAAAAAGAATCACAAAAGTTACCGCTAATAATATTTCAAGACTTGCAGACGAATCCGTTCTAAGATATCGTGTTTACATACTGACATAAAAGAAGCTATCCATCGTTGTTAGAGGTAATGGAAGTACAGGCCTTTATCATTAGCAAGAGCTGCTACTATTTCCTATTCCTACATTAATAGAGGGCAGATTTTTGTAGTCTTTTTCTCACCAAGAACATAAAAGTCAGTGGTTAAAACTGAGCAGTTCTTAATTTGAGCTGGTGGTTTCCGGTGTGGGGCACCAACAATCATTTTTTAGGGCTGGCACTTATTTGTTGTGCATCAGGCATATACTGCGAGCAAAAAACACATATGGGAAAGGCGGGTGAAGAGAAAAATGAAAAAGGGTCACAAAGGGATAAAGCAGAAAGCTGCATAAATGAGCTGAAGGGACAGGGAGTGGCTGTAAATGGATTAAAGAGGCCTGGGATGGCTTTAGGATTCTGTGCTAGCACATTTAGTTGCAGCAGCCTCGTGTTTCAGAGGAGAGCTTTAGGCACCAGCACATAATTTGCTGTTTTGCCCTCGTAAGTGTCATTCTTTTTTATTTCTTGTGTTCAAGATTCTTATTTGAATTTATAACAATGAACACTGAGTGCAAATACAGAAAATACATTCTGTATAGTCAAGGAATAATAAATATAGTGAATTTAACAAAACAAGAGTAGACTATCAATTGATATGTCATTCAACAGTTAGTAACAAAAGGGGGACGTGGGCTAGAACAATATCACAGAGAAAAAGATCATCATAACATATGTACATATATAAAAAAAAAGCTAATTCAAAATGCTATTTTTAGTTATTATGTAAAAATAAAAGGGGTGGATTTATATATAAGTGGTATTTCTACTCCCTTGCAACAGCAACAGTGTGTACATTCCTCAAAGATAAAGGTCTGTTTGCCAAATTTAAAAGTGCGCGGACCTTAGATCTAATCACAGTGGAGACCACTGTATTTCTCCTGAGTTTAAACCCCCTCTAACAGCCTTTTGGAGTAAGTACCATCAGAAACAGGCCTCTAATTCCACCCTCCTTTTGTAGATGTGAAGAATTAGAGGTCAGTTTTCAGTACCCGTCACCACCAGGAAAACACTAGCAGTAAGGGGCAGTGAAAACTGCTGAATGCTTTCCTCACCAAGGGAGAGGACTCACATGGTGAGGGAAGCATTTTGTTTTCAAAAAGAAAAAGAACCCAGTTTGTTGCAGGGATCCAGCATGTTGATGCAGCCTTGCACTAAATTGTAACAGCCTTGACAGGAACTGCCATGACAGAGGTTCCTGCCAATACTTTAGAAAGGACCATTAGCTTGGCATTCTCTCGAAGTTAGGTGGGTGGCCCGCCTATACATAAACCAGGCCCAGAGTTTCTAAAGGTTTCCAAAATTGCTGTTTGGTGATGATACGTTAGATAATTTTGGAGATATTTACTGTTGTAAGTTATCATAAGTAATGTTTTGTATAAAATGTACATTCTCTATTTCACCCTTCCTTTCATTGTGTACCCACCTGCCCATAGGGATCCAAGTGTAACATTCCATTCTTCCCCATTTTCCCCTTGTCTTCCCAGTTGGTTCCTACCAGCATTCTATAACCGTTGCTGTGACAGCTGACAGCTGTGAGGAGAAATGCTCGCTGCCGGTTGTGGCTGGAGGCTGTTGTTAATTCATCTTGCCAATAAATTATTTCTTAAAGAGCATCATAGGAGGTAAGGAACATTTATAATACTGGCGACAAATTGCTGTTGGGGGACAGCAGTCACAGCCTCCTCCCCCACAACTTATAGCCACTCTTGTCACAGACGGAACGCTGGAAAAAAACAAAACAGGAGATCGAGAATAATTTCCCTGAGGTGAGCAGAAGTTTCAGTCTGGAAATAATTTGAGAAAGTACTGTCTGTTTCTGCATTTAACCTGCCAGGGTGTCTAACGCAGGTTATTATTATATAAAATATACTCTTGGCATAAACACTTGAACAAACAACCAAACCAAACCATTCAAGGGGTTTAGCTAAGTATTTTCAGTACAACATGACAATTAATACCTTATACCAGCAAGTTTATATTTAACTTCAGAATTTCCTCTGTACTTTTTTTTAATTCAACCTGTCAGAGCAGCAATTAAGAACAATGTATAGCCCTTTGCTGGCAACAACCAGGAAACCTTATTAACCTTGCACTATCAGATCTGACAGGCTCAGCTGATACATGTGTCTTTTAAGGCTGAAATAAACTACTGATACACACTGCATTTCTCAACCGATTTTCAAGATTATAAACAGAATTGTATTCAGCTCAACTCTGGGAGCACAGACAAACAGAAACTACAGATTTGAATTGTTGCCGCTCAACAATTAATTAAAGGAGAAAGGCTCTTGTAAAACTTGTAAACCAATCCAATAATCTTTCCATCTGCATGCTGACAGACACAGCTTTAAAATAGCCTGTCAATGTTATCACCAATTGCATTTCTAGAAAGAAATCCTTCTTTTACCTCACCTTCTGACTGGAATCCCTTCAGTTTTTGGAATCTTACATCGCAACTGAAGTATTTTTCTTCATAAGTCTGGTTGGAGGGATGGGACAAGGAAAGCCGTCCCCTCCTGCAGGAAACTAGAGAAAGAAGATTAGAGCGCACACCTTAAGGAAACACTAACAAAATATAGCGCCATCTTTGATTTATTACTATTGAGAGCCAGCACATAATCTTCACGCTGATGGGCACAGCTGTTAAACCTTCCTGAGCAAATCTGAATCTCATGTACATTAACTGGCAGACACAGTTTTTTTTTCATATTTGCTCTATTGCAGTGAGGCTAATGACACAGCCTAAATATCTTATATCTGAGCTGGCTTGATATTCTATATCTACACACTGATGGGAAAAGCTCCTTCATTAGCATCTTCTACCAACTTCACAAGGAGCCTTTCACGCTGATGGGCACAGCTTATTTTAACAAGTTATAGTAGTTATTAATTGCATTTGTCTATGCATAAATTTACTCTGTCTATTCCCTCCCATTTAAAAAGAATAAATGTCAGCTGAGGGCACAGCTCAACAATTAACCCCTCCATTGTTATAGTAACATATTATAGATTATTTTATATATCTTTCTATTGCTGAGGTAAACAGTGAACTTTAAACATTAACGAATATTTGCCAGTGATACTAATTCTTTTCTGTGAGTATATTGATTATATTGTTATCTGTTTACTTTTATACATGGCGGCGACAAATATGTCTCAACCCCCACCCTTTTTGGATGAAGCAGGCGAACCAACCACACCCTGGAAGGATTGGGAGAAAATATTAATCTCATATCTGATTGCAATAGGAGGAGAAAAGAATTCCCTCCCTTAAGGAAACAACACATATTACTTCACAACTTAGGTATTCAAGGAAGAAAAGTTTATGAGAATCTGCCAGATCCTGAAAGTGAGGATGAAGATGCAGATAGCGAAGCAGATGTTTACTATAAAACTTTCAACAAATTAGAGAAACATTGTGGTCAAAGAATAAACATTGTATTAGAAAGGCACAAGTTCTTTAGTAGAATACAAGGAAAAACAGAGAAAATTTCTAGTTACATTGCTGTGTTAAGAGGTTTGGCTAGTATGTATGACTTTGGCCCATTGTGTGATTCCTTAATTAGAGACCAGCTAGTTTGTTGCACGAACAACCACAAGATTCAAGAAAAACTATTAGCAGGAAATCCAGACTTAAAGGAAGCAATAGAAATAGTTAAAAGTATAGAACACACAGAAGAGTGCATTCGAGAAATTAAACAAAACAACAATTCAGACACTATCCACTTAGTGAAAGATCACCCAGGCAACGAAGTACAAGACACAGGAGAAAGGAAGAAAATTCCAGACTCTCTCAATAAAAAGACATTTGAAGAAGAGAGAAAAGACAAATTAAAATGTTTTCTATGTGGAAATTTTAATCATTTAGCCAACAATATCAATTGTCCTGCACGTTCTGTAGTCTGTTGGAAATGCAATAAGAGAGGGCATTATGCCAGACTCTGTAAAAACCTAAAAGATGAAAGAAAAAGTGTGCATGTTGTGGGAGATGTGGGGCAATGTACTAACAAATATGTTTTCCAAGTGGTAAGTGAAGTCTCTACTACTGGGAGTAGTTATACCACTTGTGTCGTAGTGTTGGATGGAGTATTGTTCAAAATGTATGCTGACTCATGCCCCCCCTACACGTTGATCGATTACAACAATTTTCAAAACAAATTTAAGGACAAAACGTATGTTATCCTACAACCTGATGTAGAAACTGGGGGGTACAACAAGGATCCCATACCATTAGTAGGAATGGTGAATATGAATATAACCTTTAAGGACAGTTCCACTGCGGGAAAGATCTATCTAACAAAAAAAGGATCTAATTTATTAGGTTGGGCTCACCAAAATGCTTTAGGAATCAAACTTGATCCTAGCAGCCAAGAACCTGTGTTATCAATTTTGGAAGGAAGAGAGAACTCAAGATGGTATGAGAAACTATGTGAAGAGTCCTCTGAAGTATTTAATGATGATTTAGGCCATCTCAAAAATTTCCAACATAAAATCAAACTAAAAAACAACGCAGTACCAGTAATACATAAGGTAAGACCAATTCCCCATTTAATTTGTGACCCTTTACAAGAGGAATTGGACAAACTGGTCAAGCAGAAAATAATAGAACCTATAGAAAGTTCTTTATGGCTTGCTCCAATTGTAGTCACCCAAATGTCTGGAGGGAGGGGTCTTCGTCTCTGTGTCCACTTAAGAGATCTCAATGCAAATATTTGGGTGGATAGATTTCCTCTGCCCAGAATAAATGAAATGTACAGCGTAATTGGAGAGTCAAACCATTTTAGCGTAATTGATCTCTCCTCAGCATACCACTGAATAGAATTACACGAAGATTCCAAATCCTTAACCTCATTTATAACTCCATTCGGAGCGTACAGTTACTGCAGAATGCCGTTTGGTCTTGCTTCAGCAAATGCAGTGTTCCAGAGAGTAATGGATTTTTTTTTGGAGGGGATAAAGAATGTTTTATGCTTCCAAGATGACATACTTATATATGGCAATTCTACAACTAATCATGACAACTCATTAATGGAAGTTCTGTCAGCACTAAAAAAAGCAGGTCTAACCTTAAGAAAAGACAAATGCCAGTTGGGCGTCCAATCAGTAGATAACCTAGGACATACGATTTCCAAACATGGAATTAAACCTAAAATTGATTTAGTCAACACTGTAAAAGATGATCCTCCTCCAACAAATAAGGAGGAATTACAATCCTTTTTAGGGTTAGTTGAATACATAACTAAATTCATCAAGAATTTTGCAGATATTGCTGCACCATTAAGAGCCCTCTTAAAAAAAGGTACTCATTTCAAATGGGACGGGGAATGCCATGAAGCCTTTGAGTCTATCAAAAAAGCCATTGTTAGTGCCCCTTCCTTGGGAAATTTTGACACCAGACGTAAAACCATCCTAACTACTGACGCCAGTGGGAAAGGAATTGGAGCATCCCTAACTCAAATGGTGGAAGGCGAGGAAAAAATCATAGCGTTTGCTTCCAGAGCATTAAAAGATACAGAATGTAATTACTCCACAGTAGAGCGTGAAGCACTTGCATATACTTGGGCTATTTCACACTTCAAATACTTCCTTTGGGGATTACCATTTACTGTATGCACTTACCATAAGCCTCTGATTTATATATTTTCAACGAAGGGGAGGGAGACCACCACTCCTTGAATAGCTAAATGGCTCATAGGTATGGAAGGTTAAAATTTCAAAATCCAATATGTTCCTGGTATAAAAAACTCTGTAGCGGATTGTCTATCCAGGCTACCATGTGTACAGGAGGAGGAAAATGCAAATAAATCTGAAGAGCCTGTATTAATGATTCATATCCCTAGTATTACAAGGGAGGAATGGAACAATGCATGGAAAACGACCCTACTCTATTAAATGTGAAGGTAAGGATCGTCCAAGGATGGCCCTCAAAATCTAATGGCCTAGATCAGGATCTAAAACATTTTTGGGCTGTGAGACAAGAATTAAGTATTGTTGACAACAAGGTCATGAGAGGGGAAAGGATAGTACCACCTAAGGGCTTGTGGGATAGGATTACGGATTTGGCCCATGAAGGTCACATAGGTAGAAGTTTAACCAAGGCTACAGTCAGGGCCACGTACTGGTTCCCGAGCATGGACAAATTGTGGAAAATAAAGTCAGGGATTGTTTGACTTGTGCCATGAGCGACAAAAGCAAGAATACCAGGTGCGCACCACTATCCCCCATGAGTGTGCCACCCAAACCTTGGGATAAACTGGGTCTCGACATTATTGGTCCATTAAAACTTTCCATGTGGGCTGGTAAATTTATGTTAGTACTGGTGGACTATCACTCTCATTGGATCACCATCAGAGTAGTTAGCAGCATCACAACCCAATCTCTAGTGAATTTCTTAACCGATACATTCATGACAGAAGGTGTGCCTAGCACTATAGTAACAGACAACGGTGTCCAATTCACTTCTGAGGAAATGTGTGAGTTCTTACAAAGGTTGTCTATCAGTCATCACAAAACAGCATTGTATTGCCCTAGAGCAAACGGTTTGGTGGAACGTGTTAACCGTATGCTCAAAGAGTGTACACAAACCGCACACATATCAAGGAGTCCTCCTGATAAAGCACTTCAAAAAATGATTTGATCCTATCACACAACCCCTAATTCAGTTACCAAGGTATCATCCATCTTAGCGCTCAAAGGGAGGTTACCAGGCACCAAATTGACCCCCAACTGGCTGGGTGGAGGAGAGCCTAAATGGGTTCATAGAGATTAAATGAAGAATCAAGTCAAAACACATCAGGAAGGGTACAGGAAAATATAGGACCGAAAGCATGGTTCCAAGTTAGGAAGATGGTATGTTGGGGATCGGTTAATGGTTAAACTACCAGACAATCGCCAAGGGTGTGAATCTAAATTCTCCAAACCTATAAAAATACCAGAGGTGAAGAAAAATGTAGTAACATTAGAGGATGGCAGAACGTGGAGCATGGATAGATTAACACCCCATTGTCCATCTCAGAAGTATTCAGGTATGGATGGAGAGCCAAAGGAGGTATTGAAATATGATGGGAATAATCGCAGAGCTAGGGCTCGTGCAGTTCCTGTCTGGCACAAAGATTACATGCTCACTTGATTTCCCAACAGGGTATTACTTTCAAACATTCTATGAAAGTCTTTTATGGGAAGGAGAAGTGTTGTAATTTATCATAAGTAATGTTTTGTATAAAATGTACATTCTCTATTTCCCCCTTCCTTTCATTGTGTACCCACCTGCCCATAGGGATCCAAGTGTAACATTCCATTCCTCCCCATTTTCCCCTTGTCTTCCCAGTTGGTTCCTACCAGCATTCTATAACCATTGCTGTGACAGCTGACAGCTGTGAGGAGAAATGCTCGCTACCGGTTGTGGATGGAGGCTGTTGTTAATTCATCTTGCCAATAAATTATTTCTTAAAGAACATCATCGGAGTTGAGGAACATTCATAATACTTACATTGATGAAGTTGACAAAATTCTCAAAGTTCATGTCACATGAAAAATCCATTTTGTTTAAAAGTTGGCATTACACAATTTTGTATAATGTTTTTGTGTCACATGAGACTGGTTTGTGTACAAAATGTCTTACTAAGATACATATTCTGCTCATACTTGTTTGTTTCACTCCTGAATTTTGAATCCAGCTATGTCTTCCTATGTTTTCATATAAGGAAAGTCACACAAGATACAGCCAAAACACATTTCACACCAGAAGTAAAATATATATGTTTTAAGCTTTTATTACTAATCATTAAGTATTACAATTATTAAATAGGATATATATATATATATATATATATATATATATATATATATATATATATATACACACACACACACACACATATATATATATATATATATATATATATATATATACACACACACACACACACACACACACACACACATGGGCACATGGGATTCTATATTCCCTGTATAAGCGGCAGTTTCTGATTCCTTTATAATCAGCAACTTGTGATGCACCCAGATTTTAAAGAAAAGACGGCAGAACTTGATTGTTATAAATTATTACAGTCACACTTTGATGTCACAATGCCTGTTGCCAGAGCCAGCAGCCAAGGTAAAAGGCAGGTCAGGTCACGGAGCATAATTGAAGCAGTTGTTAGACGCAATGAAAATGGAACATTGCTTTCTTTCTTCTGCTCCATTATAATAGCTTACAATGACAAGCAGAGAGAATATGTTTGATTTGTGCACTGCTTAGATAGAGAAAAGCCAGAATCTTCCTAAATGTTTCTGCATATTCTGAGCTACAGGAGATTTTTTTTTTAAATCTGACTTGTATTGAATTATTTCTATTATCTGTTTGCAACAAATATCTAACAGGTTTTTTATTTATTTAATTTAGCACTAGGGGTTTAATTTCTATTCTTAATGTTTTCAAATAAAGGTTTTATGTGGTTTATGGGGAAGGTGTGGGTGCAACCATGTGTTTATATGGCATAACAAAAACCCTGGTGTACATGATAGGGCTATTGCAAGTCACCTAGGAGTTCCATAACCTTAGGAAGGAACTCGGCCATCGGCCTCAGTCCTATATATGGTTATGAAACTCCTCAGTGACTTGCAATATCCTTATAATGTAATGTCTGGGAAGGGGAACTTTATCACATATTATACCTACTGGTGATACCAGACCAAAAAACATTTTTTAAATGTATTTTTTGCTGCAAATTTGCAATATTCATGACTTTGCAGCAATTCCTTTTTTTTTTAAGAAAAAACAAGTGCAAGCTATCATGCTTGCTTTTTATAGACCCCGGGTGGGCCAGGTCCTAGGGGCATTAAACATTTTTTGTTGGGGGCCTCCCAGTCCCCCCCCCACAGATCCAGGTACCACCACCTACCCAGAGCTTTTATTTTTTATATGGGAGGGGCCTGCATCCCCCCTCTGCCCTCGGGACTGCCACTTCCCCAGGGCTTTCCTTTTCAAATATGCAGGGGGCAGCCCTTCCCCCCCACTGCCATGGTGACTGCCACCTCCCCAGGGCTTTGCATTTTAACTTATGTAGGGGACCCGCGTTATCCCACTGCCTGGGGAACCGCCACCCTCCCAGGCCTTTCCTAGGTGAATATGCAGGGGGGCCGGCGACCTCCTCACTTCCCTGGGGACTGCCCTCTCCACAGGGCTTTCCTAGGTAAATATGGGGGGACTGTGTCATTATTTACTCCACATGTTATATCATTGATGACTTATTCTATTCCACCTTTCATAGTCTCACTGCAACATTTGCAATAAAATTATTGATGAGACAACTTTGCATGGTGAGGGCTCAAGTTATAGTTACCTTAGGGCACAAATTTTAGTTACTTGAAAGAACTTTAACTATGACTGCTGAAGTGCTATGGTTTTGTATGAGTAATTTCAGAACCTAACTATAACGTCCCTGTAACCTTTGTTTTCAGTGAATATATACATATATATATCTATATATACACATACTACCTACTGGCAGTTGCCAGTAGGTAGCTGTAGGTAGGTCCTAATTTCCATAGGCAAAGTGTTTCCTGTTTTGCCAATAACTTTAGCACCTTTAGATGACTCTTCATGAAATTAAAAAAAACTTGTATGTTAGTTTGTTCAGCTGCTATCTTGACAGTTTCAGGGTGGTCTGTCAATCAGGGACCGAGTAAATGGGGGGGGGATGGGCAAAAACACATTTTACCATGCAATTTCTCATTGGGGTTCTGAACATAACTGCAGTCCGAACCACTGAATGTAATTACACCACATTTGGCAGAACGGTAGATCTTGGTCCAGAAAGATCAGTTTTGAGTGTGGTGTAAATCTGTTCAGTAGTTTTTGAGATATAAAGAAAGAAATATCTATCTAGGGACTTGGATGCTCCGCGGATCCGACAGATCTCATGCTGAGATCTGATTGACTGCCAACACTTCAACCAGGAAGTGTTGGCAGCCATGCTGGGACATGGACTCAGCTGAGTACCAAACAAAGGTTAAAAAAAGAAAAGAAAGAAAGGTAGCAATGCCCTGAAACCCATAGGCCTGGTTATGGGGACCCCCAGGAGCTCTGCCTGGGCTGAAAAGCACTTGTTTTTAATTTTTGCCTTGAAAGCGTGATGAACCATGGATTTTAAAAAATACATGTCCTTTTTAAACTTGGTCCTCAGGTGGGCCAGGTCCTGAGTGCACAAAATAGTGTTTATTATAGGGAGGGGGGCACATGCAACTTTCCTTCCCAATAGCCTCTCTCGGCCTCAGGGACTCCCACCTCCCTGGGGCAGGCCAATTTAGATAGTGCTGAAGGGCCACAAGGGCCCCATCCCAAGGCCATTCATACCCCTTGGACCACTGCCTCCCCAGGGCTTGAACTGTTTATAAGAGTGGGGCAGTGGGGATCCCCATCTTCTGCCCATTAGGTCCCTGGGCACCACCACCTCCTTGGGTCCAATGCTAAATTTCATCATGGGAGGGCGGCAAAGTGGCCCCCTCCCAGGCCATTTGCGGATCGAGGGACTACCACCTACCTGATGCTAGATCATAATAACAATATGGAGGGGGCCACACAGCCCCCTCCTGGGCTGAATTCAGTCCCAAGGATCACTGCCTCCCTAGGGCAGGCACTAAAAATATAAGGGGGGGGCCTGGGATCCCCCTTCTGGAGCCATCAATGCTCCTTGGTAAAGCCATCCTCCAGGGATGGCTTCCTTTGTCCTTCGGTGCCCACCCTTGGCACATAGCAGCTTGCTGTCACTAGGCAGGAGCTATGAAAGCTCCCACCTAGCAAGGGCAAACAGTAAGTCTGCTCCGAGCAGGCGGGAACAGAAAAACTGCTTCCACTCACTGGGAGAGGACTTTTCATCTGCTTTTCTGCCCACAATCAACACACACTGTTCAGGCAGGCTCAAGGGACAGTGATGGGCATCTGTTTTGCTCTCAGTTACGCCAACCTCTTTATGGGGTGGAAGGAGCCATGGATGACTTTAACGCTCATTTCACCCTTTGGTTAAGATACATTGATGACTTGTTCCTTTTTTGGAAATGGAGCAGAAAGCAGGCTTTAGGATTCACTTCTAGACTTAATGATAACAAGGTGAACATAAGACTAGATGGTACAATAAGTAAGGTCATTGTGAACTTTCTTGATCTGAGAGTGGAGGTGACAGGGAACAAGTTGACCACTAAGACCCGTATTTATACTTTTTTAGCACCGCATTTGCGCTGCTTTTTGATGCAAAAGCGGTGCAAACTTACAAAATACAATTGAATTTTGCAAGTTTGAGCCGCTTTTGCATCAAAAAATGACACAAACGCGGCGGTAAAAAAGTATAAATATGGGCCTAAGTTGTTCAGGAAAAGTACTGCAGAGAGCACCCTTCTGCATGCATAAAGTAGTCAGCCAGCTAACCTTATCAATAGCATCCCTTAAGTGGAATTTCTTAGGGTACCCAAAAATTGTATTACTGAGGATGCCTTCCAGACTGAGTGTGAGGTAATGTTAGCTCATTTTGGGGAAAGGTGCTATAAGAATGAAGTCCTATCCATAGCTCTTAGCAAAGTTCAAAACATCAACAAAGAGACTTTATTAGCCAGAGATACTGGCCAAAATAGGCAGCAGGGACGCCGCCTGCAAGAAAACAAGGGAGGGTTCATTACTACTTTCAGTGGGAAGGCTGACACTGTACGGTACATTCTGGAAAAACATTGGGACATTTTGTCTACTGAAACTACTCTGTCTGATTATATCAAAAGCAGTCCCAATATTACATTTTGTAAGGGGGTTGTGCTGAAAGACCAACGCAGTAGGAATGAGGTAGTCTCAAGTAGCAATAAACTGCCAGGACCTGTCAAAATTTTCAACGTTTGCAGTAACTGCTATGCCTGCAAACACACCTAGAAGGTAAAGAAGTATTTTTCTCCTCCTCGCATTGACATATCGATGAATACATTTTTGAACAGTCAGTCAAATTTTTGTCTATATGTTTTGATTTGTCCCTCTGATAAGAAATACGTGGGTAGTACCACCCATCCCATCAAAAAGCAAGTGTTTGAAGACATGCTGGCTATCAAGCATCAAGACAGACAATGTCCAATGGCCCGACATTTTGCAGTTTTCCTTAATAGCAACAATGCACTGCTGAGATTTTTTACTGTTTTTTGAGGTTGAATTTGTTTATATGTGGCAAGTACATGTGTCCTTCTTTATTTATTTGACTATGTCTGATTCTGTTTTTGCAGGATTTGAAAGGGGACTACAGTACGGGTGCTGCATGTACAATAGGATATAGCATAACCATGAGACAGGTTAAGATAGTTTCCATGTTTACATTCAAGCCAACACAGTGTAAGCCCGCACCCCACACTGTTGTGTTCTCAATCCATGATCAAGGCATATTCTGTGCCGAAACACGTTGGGTTCTGTAGGTAATTGCACTGGATTTACAATAAGCCACTTTCTAGAGACAGCCGGGTTGCCTTTTTATTCTGTAACAATCTGTTGTGCGCGTCCTCAATTTTGAAGTAGAATTTAATGAGTGACGGGTGTCTCACCCATACACGCACCATGCGGCAGTGCCCCAGCCAAAGAGGATTGCGAAAAAAGTAGACGCTCACTCAGCCCAAGTTCTGCAGGGAACTCCAAATTTATTCCAGCGCCATGAAGTGTTTGAGCTGTTTCGTGGCCTTGATCACATAAAGTCAAGGTGGCAGACAACCTGTGATGCAGCAGTAATTCCAAAAATAGAAAACTGACATAGTATAAGCAGTGTAAGCATAGTGAGAACGAGTGCAACCTTGGACTCAAGAGCCCATTGTAAATACACACACACCCAAAATCATATGTGAAAAGATCATTTCACAGAACTTAATAAATATCCAGTAACAAAAACATCCGTATTTCCCAAAGGGCATTAAAAATAAGAAAAGAGTCATAGCAACAAAAGGCAATCACTCACTGCACCTGACCCCCCCCGCCCCCCACCAAATGCATTCAAGGAAACAGCAAAAATAGATAATCCAGCATGGAAAGTATGCACACACATTCAAAGCCATTTGTAACGATGGGTAAAACAAAAACTAAAATTATATGATGTTGTTAAAATGAAAAAGTTTAGCGGAACCTGCAGTAATGCATCCTGCACATCCCCAATATCAAAGTAATTGCCAGATGTGGGTGCACCAAGGGTAGTGGACCTCAATTCTTATGTATAAACACTTGGGGCTCATTTACAATCCCCTAGTGCCACCGGTGCACCACTTTCAGTGATGCTTCAGTGGCGCTGTGCCCTTTTCCATATTTTCAGGGCAGCACTAAGCCACTTTGCGTGGCTTAACATGGCCTTATAAATATGGCCCCTGATGCAGTCTTCTGCTGCAGAGGGGAATGCAATGAGTGTTGCTGTGGGTTTTTCCGTGCAAAACCCATTGCTTTTGGCACTGCCCCAGACTTACAGGGAATCGTTAACCTAAGGCAGCTCCAAAAACACCCCAGGGGTGGCGTTAGAGTGGCACAACGAGAAGAAATACTTTTATTTCTCCTCTTTTTTTCTTTTTCTATGTGTGGTGCATTCCGTACTACACCTGGAAGTAGCAAATTGTAATTATTCAATGATTGTTTATGTGCAAGAAAGTGTTCCTTCCTGGGTTGGCATTAGGCAGCTAATTTTAGCACCAGCGCTGGGGACACACAAATGCAAAGGGGTGCGCCATATTGCTGTAAATACGGCACATCCCTGAGTTTTTGAAATGTGGGAGTGTGTCTCTGCCCAATTAGCCACAGCTCTACGCTCCAACATTTCCTTGTAAATGAGGCCCTATCTGTACTTTTCACAACAACGGGACCATGACGTACAGACTGTGCACGTCACTCAATGTCTGAAAAAGGCCCCCTAGTAAGAGGGCTCAAAATAAAGCCTCAGTGGGCAACAACCGGCATATATTTATGTACACCGACACCTTCTAAGTATCATACAGCTGGGCATGAGATATCTTTTGTGACAATACCTGACACCCATGACAAACAAATGATATTACAATTGCTGCCTTGGAAAAAACGTTGTAACTCTCCCAGGCGTTTATAATGAACTGAACATTGAAACATATATGCATTCTACAAGAGCAATAGACCTTAATGAGGGGTTAATTTAGCATTACTACCAAAGCAGTTTTAAAACAATTGACAACTGAGTTTCGACAGCAATCCCAAAGCAAAGTACAATATTCTAAATAAGAGTCAAGTGAGAATATGTATGACCTAGAAGCAGATATTAATATAAATGAATGAGCCGATACCGGTGGCCACGTGGTATTTCTTAAAACATCTGACTACATTAATGAGGCTCATTAACAGTTTTCCAGTAATAGTAATTACATCAAGTTAACTACTCATTCCCTCCCTGAACTTCAAAACACAGGCTTGAATTTCTCGCTAGTCATGTTGAAGAAGGTTACTCAGTGGGCATAAGTTGTTTAATACACAATTTGCCAATTTAGTTAATTATGGTTTATAAGGACTATAAGATACCTAAAATACACAAACCTATGGGACCCTGTTAACAGTATAAACATTTCCACTGCATAGATTGTGCACTGTGGCATGCACTAAATTCAGACAAGGCAATCGCATATAGAAGAACTGGCTTGTGTCAAACCAGATAAGACAAACAGCCATGCAAATTCTGCCTTTCACTGCGCCAGATAGTGCAACCAGTTATGCAAGTTATTAATAGAACCAAAAGCCTACGGAATGGCACAAAGTCGCATCAGTGACCCAAACACTTAAGCCCAGATTTATGCTAAAGTGACGCCGTGCAGTGCTGTGCCAAAAATAGCAGCACAGCGAAGTGCCACATTTGAAACACAGGGGTGAGCTGTACTTAGAGGAATACGGCGCACCCCTGCTTTTCCCCCTGCGCTGGCGCTGACTTAAGCTGCCTAGCGACAATGCAGGCATCCTTGCACCATAGTGCAAGGGTGTCTGTGCTGAGGTGATAGATTCTTTATGTGCAGGATGGTGTCCCTTCCTGAATATAAACAACCTATAATAGTGATTTGGCACTTCTACGTGCGCTGCAAAATGCAGTACACAAAGAAGTACCAAACCGTCATTATGAATGATTGTTTATGTGCCGAAAAGTGTCCCTTCCTGCATGTAAACAATTGCCCATGGCAATTTGCTTCTTCTATGTGTGCTGCAGAATGCAGAAAGCAAAAATCGAGGAGGAATAAGAGCATTCCTCTTCGTTTTGCTATGCTAACGCCACTCGTGGGGTGGCGTTAGTTTTTGGGGCTGCTTCAGGTTTACTACAACTTGTACATCTGAGGCAGCGTCAAAAGCAATGGGTGCTGTGGTGGAAAGCCCACAGCAACACCCATTGCATGCCCCTCTGACACAGAAAACTGCATTGGAGTTGCCCATATTTACAAGGAGGCGTAATGCAACAAAAAAGTGGCAATACACCTCCTTGTAAATATGGAGCAAAACGTGACACTCCGGTGGCGCTAGGGGCTCTTAAATATGTCCTGTAATACCAATACCAGCACCAATATGATACTAATAGCAATACAGTATCAACATCAATACCAGTATCAAAATTAATGCTTCTTTTGAAAATTATAGAGCGTGTTGTAACTCACAATGTTTTCAAATTTGGCAATGATTCATATCAGCAAAAAAATTAGTACAGACATGGCACCATGGCCCAGATTTAAGAGGGTTTAGTGACATTTTTGTGATGTCAATGTGGCGTTGGAAGGCTAAAAATACTGCATCATACTTACAAAGTGGCGCAATGTATGCATTGTGCCACTTTGTAACCCCTTGTGCCACATTATGCCCGTGCCAAGCATAATGTACGCAAGGGGGGCATTCTGGCGCTAGAGGGCCAAAAAATGGCGCAAAGAAATCTAAGAGATTTCTTTGCGTTATTTTTATCAGCATTTTTAATGCCTGCTAAGAGCAGGTGTTAAAAGGAGGTTCCCATTGTTTTAAATGGGCCTCTGGGTGCTTTGCAGGGCGCTAATCCTGCAAAGCGCCTGACTAGCATAAAAATAATGACGCTAGTACCCTTGACTCCCACTTGGTGCCCCGTATTTTAAATACAGTGCATACATGATGTCATTAGCGGGGCGCTATAGGTGAAAGAAAAGTGGTCCTGCACTAAGTGCAGGGCCACTTTTCATAAATCTGCTCCCATGTTTCTTTTCTAACATTCTAATCAGTTTGTGGGTTGGTACAAGCAATAGCATGCAATAGAGAAATTACTACTAAGTTTTCTAGCCTGGCAGTGCTAACACGCCCGGTCCTTAATAAGTAAACTTACAAGGGGACGTGTATAGGTCAGTGAACCTTTTGATTTGCATGAAGTATCCTAGTTACAATGTGACCAATGTTTCTCAATAATCGAAACACAAGAATCAATAACCATTAGGCAAATCATTAATCAACAGTTAATAAATTCACACCATGATCCTTCAGTCATGAATAACCACAACTCTATATACGTTTTAATAATTTGAATTCCCTATTAGTTACAATACTAAGTCATGAGATTAATTCAAAACTTTATTCAAATCAAAATCAAGTTTTCTTCATTAGTAACACCAATAACACAATCTAATCAAAACGTGAGACAGAATACATTCTAAAGCCTTTGCATAAGTCAACATGTGAATCAAAGGTGAATACGTCAACATGAGTAGCAGAGTTCAGCAAATCAATCATTTGTCACTGTATATGACAACATCTTAGAATAGGAACCTCATCTAACCTAGATTAGCATTAGCATGTGGGACTTCATGCGAAAACAGTTTAGATCAGTGGTTCCCAACCTTTTGACTTCTGTGGACCCATACCTTATCATTACTGGAACCCGGGGACTCCCACTGAATAATTACTGGAATCCGGGGACCCCTCACTGACTCAATATTGAAAACTGGGGACCAAATCTGTTAATAGTATTTAATTTTCTAAGCAGTCAGGGACCCCCTGAGGACGCTTCGCGGACCCCGGACCACAGGTTGGGAACCACTGGTTTAGATCACAAATTTGGGAAAAACATCTAGCTATGAGCAAAACTATTTAGACAGCGCAGTTGGTACCTAGAAAGAAAAGGCATACAAAATAATTCAGTCACATTGTCATAGCTACCTATCCACAGTATGGATCAGCAACAAAGTCAGTCTACATCACAAGGTCATCAATCGATCAGCATCACATCAGGCTCTCCTCATAGAGAGTATGAGCCCAATAATAGAATCTCAAATCTCTTCTCCCCAATATCGCATCAGTTTCGGAACAAGGTCTCTCTTCGGTCATCTGCACCTAACATCTGAAGTTTTCTCCCTTTGTCACGACATTATATCAAAGTCACCCAGACTAACCCCCAATTCCTGATTGGTCAATTAATCACACGATTTTCCTCTACCCAATGATCCTTATAATCCAAATCTATAAATTCTAGCATTACACAGTTCCCATGTAGTTGATTGGTTCACTTTACGATGTCTTCATAATCCGGCTCGTCAGGTATCGAAAATGTTGCATCTTCTTCTCCAGTCAGTGTCTCTATTGTTCGAGTCCTGGGAAAGTACATCCAGTATGCTTTTCACACTTTCTGTTACAATTGTATGCCATCATCTCCTGTCCGTCGGTTCATGCAAAAGGATTCTAGCTGAGCAGATATTATTAAACAACAAGCAGTTCATGGTCAGTTCAGCACATCACTATTTCTACATTGAACGTTACTATTCATCTTCTGCACGAGGCCTGGCAAAACTAGGCCGCAACTTTGGCTAAGTTAAGCTCTACAACATAATGCAAAACATATGTTATATCTCTGAATATGACATACTACTACATTATTTTTATATATTTTCAATGTTCCACATGTTTTATTCACTTTTTTAATATAATTCGTGAATCTTGGTAGCCACTCTTCGAGGGCAAATTTTTTAAACGTGCACATTATTTCTCTACGTTAATTATTGTCTACATTTTTTATTAGCAAACAAGAAGAAAAGGGACTGGGAGATTAAGTAAGGTCCAGTGTACAACCTCCCAAATCATTAAACCATCAAAAAAGGTACACTGTTCCTAAGCAAAAAGTGTGTGGGCACAGGTTCAACTCCGCTACTCATAATGTTTAGGAATGCAGGCCCTCACACATCCTTTGGATGTCATGCTTCATCATGGGGCCCGCTCCATGACAGACCGGCACTGCAATGTCTGACGGGCCCCAAAGAGGGGACACTTAGCCGGAGATCTTCAGCAACAGCGTGTGCCAAAAACCAAGGTTAGGAAAGTATTCAAACTCACCCTTGTAGAAAGTGAAAAGCAGAAGAAAAACAGAAGAAAATTGGCTCAAGGACCTCTAAACTATACATTTTATTGGAATAAAGGGCCTTGGTCAAGATTAAAAACAAATCAGGATTGGACATGGAATAAGGGTCCTCCACTCACTAGAAAAAAGTATAATAGGGACCTTCTTCCCTATGACTTCAGTACATAATCATATATATGGTCAACATGTTTTGCGCCCTCGTTGCCCCCACAGATCGTGCATCGCTTTGTCAGGACCAATAAATGCGACACTCTTTCTGCTATGCCAAATGTCTTGGATGAACCATCTAAAGAATCAAAATTACTTACTTAAACACTACATTGTAAAATGCCTAAATAAGCGAACCCTCCCCTCCTCGGGAACGAGTTACTTGGGGTCAAACCAACCACCTCTTCTATTCCCAATCTTCTGTACACAATCTCATCTTGCTTCTGCTAGAGACTTCTTTACCTTCCTTATTCTCCTCTGAAACTGTATTTCTTGCTGCTGTCTCGCTATGAGCTCCCAAACCGCTAATGCCTCAAGCTGTGCTGGTCTTGGAAGAGGCTTTGACTCATACATTGTCATCCGTAACTGGTCCAAAATTCTCAAATTAAATGTTCCATGCTCTGGAAACGCTAAAGCTCCCTGTTTCTCTGTCAATTTGCACCACTGCTTTAACCAAAGACATGGCGTGACACCTCGCTTCTTCATCACAATATATGCCGAAGAACCCTCCGGTGGGGTAGGCTCCCCCACAGTTGCCTTAATGTATGTATCACCCTTCATGGCATTCCTAAACACTTTGAAAAACGTAATCTTTTCTATCTTTTGTATATTTGATTCAAATCAGGAAATTACTTTTACTCCCAAGATTCCCTTCACCCACTTTCTCCACCAATTGTCTCTTACGGACGGCTGCCAATTTGCTTGCGACTCTTCTCACTAACAAACCTATACCAACGCAGCTCACTCTGATGTCACACTCAAACACTGCAGTTGACAAAGTCTTCCTAAACTTCAATTCACACAACTAATGCAAATTATTGCGAGCACTAACCATAAACCAATAATCAAAAAACAAATCTGCTTGTTTACTACAGGAAGATTTTCACTGATGGCCCTTTTGCTCATGCAGCTATTCCTCTTTCTCAGTCTTCCACATTCGCAAGTAAAATTCAACCCACAAATTTTACTCTCAACTGATCATTGGGTCTGTCCTGGTGCACATAGGACTCGCCAAATCTCAGTTGAAATTTTTCTCTTACTCACTTACACACCGACTTGTTGACCACGCCCGATCAACCTACTAAACCAGACAGATTACAACATGTAACCAAGTGTCTCCTACACTTGTCAATATACTCCAGAGTCTTAGACCACGCAGGGTCCGTATATCACCAACAACCACGTGGACAATTTTTTAGCACAAATCGCCACACACATGTGAAGTTCGACGACTTCCCTACTCTCATACTGCGGAGTACGCACACTCCTACTAAAACCTCATATGGAGTACACAGACTCCCTACATTCCATCACATACGTCACAATTCACTTGCAAATTGCAAAGCCTTTGCAAGTGCAACCTACCACTTTCACACTATCACTAGAACGCAGAGAACATACCTAAGCTCACTAGCAGGTTCCAGGATCTGGGAAAGTCATTTCTGGGTGGAAGGTGACATCATCCTTGCTACAATTGCCATTACAAAAAACAAAAATCAAATTCACAATAATAATGATGAACAACTAACCCTAACTCAAACTACCACCATAGCCAGTTGTCACCACCTAACTAGTTCTCCAAGGAAACTAACCATCAAGCTGCTAACAAAAACTGCTAACATGCCCGGTCCTTAATATGTAAACTTACAAGGGGATGCGTATAGGTTGATGAACCTTTTGATTCGCACGGAGTATCCTAGTTACGATGTGACCAATGTTTCTCAATAATCGATACACAAGAATCAATAACCATAAAGCAAATCATAAATCAACAGTTAATAAAATCACACCATGACCCTTCAGTCATGAATAACCACAACTCTCGATACGTTTTAGTAATTTTTATTGCCTATTAGTTACAATACTAACGCCGTCATTACAACATTGGCGGTAAAAGCCGCTTACCGGCGTGCAGAAGACCGCCAACACAACGCCGCGGAATTCCGCCACAGCTATTATGACCCACAGATCGGAATCCGCCAAACACACAAGTCCGCCACACCAAAGGTCATTGATAAACTGGCGAAAACAAAACCTCCACCGTCACGCCAATAGATATACGCCCACACTATCACGACCCACAAATCCACGCGGCGGTCTTTCAACCGCGATATTCAATTGGCGGTACACACCGCAGCGCTCAAAATACACACACATTTACAAAACACAGCCACATTGGACAATTCCAAATACACACACCTGATACACATACACACATCACTCCCACACACCCAATACAATATAAAACACACACCCACAAACCCTTACCACAACAATTCACGAACGAAAGCCAGAGAGAGACAGCACCAGCAAGAACACTAGCATCCACAGGCACACAACACCATCACCCACATAACTTCCACGCACCTCACACAACACCCCACTACATATGAGCAGACTTATCACCCCATACACCACCCCACACATCACCTACACCACCCCATGGCATGGCAAAGACACCCCAGGTTCTCGGAGGAGGAGCTCAGGGTCATGGTGGAGGAAAATCGTCCGTGTAGAGCCACAGCTATTCGGATCACAGGTGCAGCACACCTCAAAAGCAAGGAAAATGGAGTTATGGTGAAGAATAGTGTACAGGGTCAACGCAGTGGGACAGCACCCAAGAAATCGGGAGGACATCAGGAAGAGGTGGAACGACCTACAGGGGAAGGTGCGTTCTGTGGTCCCAAGACACCACCTGGCGGTTCAGCGGACTGGCGGCAGACCCCCACCTCATCCCCACAACTAACAACATGGGAGGAGCAGGTCTTGGCGATTCTGCATCCTGAGGGCCTCGCAGGAGTCGGTGGAGGAATGGACTCTGGTAAGACAAATCCTAACTATTACATTCCCCACCCTACCTGCATGCCAATACATACCCCCACCCTCACCCCCAGCACTCCAACTCGTCACAAATGTCCCAACATCACAAACCACCCATCCCAACACCAAGCCCTGCATGCAACAACAAAGCATGGACACCTAGCACTAAAGCATGCCCACTGCAAGTACCCATACACACCCCTAAACCATCATCACACGAGGTCCCACACAGGAATGCAAGCACTGGGGTACACGGTCACCCACCCATTGCACACCATGACACACACAGATGTAATAACCATCCTTTTATCCCCCTGCAGGACTCCTACACAACGTCACCGGACAGGAGGGTCCACACATGTCCACACCACCAACAGAAGAGGCCCACAGTGATGACAGCAGCTCTGTCGAACTGGATCTAGATGACCAGCCCGGCCCATCTGGGACCTCTAGACAGTCGGTTCCCCTGACACAGTCACAGGCCACTACAGAGCTTCCCCCTTCTGGAAACACCAGCACAGCACCCACCCGGCGGGCCCATACCTCCGTCCCCAGGACACGTCAATCAGCTGTGTGTCCACCACTACAGGGAACCCAGGCTAACCCACCACCCCAACAACAACAGGGACCTGGGGGCAGTAGTAGTGGGCACACGGTCCAGTGGACGGAGGCCCAGGAACACAGGGGAACTGGGAGGGCTGCTGTGCGGCAGGGGGCGGACAGGCCAAGCGAACCCACTCTCCACGAGGCCCTCTCCTCCATCATGGGGGCCTACAACCAGTCCCAGGAGACAATGGCAACGGTACTGGCCAAGTTTCAGGCGACCCAGTGCCTGCAGGAGGAACAGTATGTGGGCTTCAGGGAGGAACTCAGAACCATCAACTCCACCCTGGGCACCATCGTAGGGGTGCTGAAGGAACTCGTGAACACCAGGAGGGACACTGTGGCACTACAAGGGGCCCCTGACACTAGCCTGGACGATGAACTGCCCACCACCTCCGCCCATGCTAGTGGACAGGATGCCCTGCCACAGGACCACCACACCAGCACCCCACCCCCTGCAGAGGGAGAACCACCTCGCAAACAGTCCCTGAGATCCAGGAACAAGACATAGAACAATGCCAAGACCCCTGCCAAGAAATGAGACCACCCTGATTGTCATCCTACTGTCCCACTTTGTCACCCTGTCCATACTTAAACTGCCCCAGCTCCACTTCCTATGCCCATATGGGCAATGCACCTGTGAGACTAATAGACTGGACTCTGCTATGGACATTTCTCCACCATCACCCCTCACTATTTTACTACCCCCTCCAATATTGAGCACTTAAATAAACACCCTTAAAGCACAAAACAATCTGGAGTCTATCTGTGATTTCGGAATACTGTATTAGCAATAACTGTGTCAAAAAGCTTTTTTCATTGGTAATGTCAACATACCTATGTCACACAGCTCTAGTCCATGAGGAATCAAAGCAGATGTCACACAGTGGGACCCACATCTGTGAAATCGTAAGGGAAAGTGACAACTCAGTGACCATACACTGGGTGAAAAGGACAGACAGTAGAGAGGCAGAGGTGTTTAAGTACACGTAGTAGGCAGGTCTGTACTCTTACATGTGTCTCACTGGAAATATTGCTGGATCACTGAGTCCCTGTTGTTCATGTCTTCTCTCTCTGCTTCCTCATCTGCACTGTCCACAGGCTCCGCAGCTGCCACAACACCTCCATCTGGACCATCCTCCTGCAGAAAAGGCATCTGTCGTCGCAAAGCCAAGTTGTGAAGCATACAGCAGGCCATGATGATCTGGCACACCTTCTTTGGTGAGTAGAATAGGGATCCACCTGTCATATGGAGGCACCAGAACCTGGACCTTCAGGAGGCTGAAGGTCCGCTCGATCACCCTCCTAGTTCGCCAATGGGCCTTATTGTAGCGTTCCTCTGCCCTTGTCCTGGGATTCCTCACTGGGGTCAGTAGCCATGACAGGTTAGGGTAACCAGAGTCACCTGCAAATGGCGAGGGACAACTGTTAGACACACACTAACCTGGAGGGATATCCCCAGACCCACACAACCATTCCCACTGACTAGCTTCCAGGTGCTCACCTAATAGCCACACACGGTACCTCTGGAGTTGACCCATCATATAAGGGATGCTGCTATTCTGCAGGATGTAGGTGTCATGCACTGAGACAGGGAACATATCATTCACATGGGCGATGTACTGGTCTGCCAAACATACCATCTGTAAATTCATCGAATTATAACTCTTCCGGTTTCTGTACACCTGTTCACTCCTTTAGGAGGGGACCAAAGCCACATGTGTCCCATCAATGGCACCTATGATGTTGGGGATATGTCCCAGGGCATAGAAATAACCTTTCACTGTAGGCAAATCCTCCACCTGAGGGAAAACGATGTAGCTCCGCATGTGTTTCAGAAGGGCAGACAACACTCTGGACAACACATTGGAAAACATAGGCTGGGACATCCCTGATGCTATGGCCACTGTTGTTTGAAATGACCCACTTGCAAGGAAATGGAGCACCAACAGCACCTGCACTTGAGGGGGGATTCCTGTGGGATGGCGGATAGCTGGCATCAGGTCTGGCTTCAACTGGGTACACAGTTCCTGGATCGTGGCGCAGTCAAGCCTGTATGTGATAATCACGTCTTTCCTCCATTGTCGACAGGTCCACCAACAGTCGGTACACCGGAGGATGCTGCCATCTCCTCACATGTCCCAGCAGACGGTGCCTATGAAGAACAACAGCGAGTACAGAGTCAAACAACTCAGAGGTACGTATACACAGCTTACACATTACACCATTCATACTCAAAAAGTGGCCTGTATGTGTGTTGAGTCTAGGCCAAGGTATGTGTGATGCAGTTGAAATTGAAGCCATGTGGGCCCCTGAAATGGCGGCTGCCTGACCTCTAAAGTGGGACAATGGGATGTGAGGTAACTGCGCTGGCGTTGTACACCGTTGCGGTAGGCGGTCAAAGTCAGCGGCGCAATGCTGCATTCATTAACATTGGACCCTATGGGTCCCAGGAGCCAATGACGATGTATGCCAGCGGTGACGGTATGCACCGCCGCGGACGTGACCGCCATTTTTTATCTGTTCAATTACTCTATACCTGATCTTTGACAGGAGAGGACCTACACTGCAAGTGCTGCTGTGACCTCGGTCTGGAAGAGACAATGGCTCAAGTGTCTGGGGAAAGAGCCCCTGCCTTCACATCAGAGGAGTTGGAGAAACTCGTGGATGGGGTCCTCCCTCAGTACACGCTATTCTACCGTCCTCCAGACAAACAGGTAAGTACACTGGGAGCATGATGTATGGGCTATGCGTGTGTGGAGATGGCTGGATGTAAGAAGGAAGGGGGGAGAGTGCGGTGTGCATGAAAGGACAGTGAATGCATGTGCCACATGGCAAGGGTAGGGATGGGGGCCAATCACTTTGACGGTGCAGTAGGTAATAACTTTCTCTTCCCCCTGTACAATTCATGTAGGTCAGCGCCCACCAGAATAAACATATTTGGCGTGCCATTGCCAAGGACTTCTGGACCCTGGGGGTCTACCACAGACAGAGCACCCACTGCTGGAAAATATCGGAGCTGGAGCAAGAAGACAGCGGAGGCTCAGCTGGGGATGTCCTCCCAACTTGGGAGGGGTGCCCGTTGTACCATGACCCCCCTGATGTTCAGGATCCTGGCGGTGGTGTACCCGGAGTTGGATGGGTGCTTGAGGGCATCACAGCAGACACAAGGGGGTGAGTACACTCTCATTCTGCTGACATTGCATGCATTGGAGGGGTCTGGGTGGGGGAGGTGGTCTGTGGGTTTCCCTAGGCCAGGGCGAGTTCCATATGCAAGGTCCCTCCGTAAGACAGGCCATGTGGCACCCCACCCCACCTCTGTAGAGTGCCAAGTACACCTAATCATGCCCTTATGTCAACTATGTGTGCAGATGTCGTCAATAGCCTTGTAGGCCATTTCCGAGGAATTGAACAGTGGAGCCCAAGAGCGTGGCGTAGTGCAGGGGGCTTCTGTGTCTGTTGTGTCCGCCAACGGTAGCGGTAATGCATGCACTCAACATGTTTTTCTTCTGTCACCCCCCCCTTTTTGTGGTCTCCCTGTTCTTGTGTGCATTAGCATCATCAGGCGGAGGAGCAGTGGCACCGGAGCACCAGGGGGCTGCATCCCACATGGCCATGGAGGGCCACACTACGGACTCGGACTTCCCCAGTGGGACTGAGGGCAAGGGGAGCTCCACGGCGGGGCCAGGAGCTGAGACCAGTGACACGGACTCGTCCTCTGATGGGAGCTCCCTTGTGGTGGCGGCAACATCTGTGCCACCCCCATCTACAGGTACAGCCGCCAGCCCCCCTTCCAGCACGGCCCTCCCAGCAGCCCCTCAGCCTTCGCCCCGTGCCTGCTCACCCAGGAGGGTGGGCATCATCTGCGCCCCAGGCACCTCAGCCCCTACCCCAGTCACCCCTGCTGCCCTCAGTGAGGAGGCCATTGACCTCCTCAGGTCCTCACTGTTGGGCAGTCTACCATTTTGAATGCCATCCAGGGTGTAGAAAGACAGTTACAACAAACCAATGCATTCCTGGAGGGCATTCATTCTGGTCAGGCGGCCCTTCAGGGAGCTTTTCAGACTATGGCCTCAGCACTGATGGCAGCCATTGTCCCTGTGTTTAGCCTCCCCCCTCCAACTTCCTCCACCCAGACCCAATCCCCTCTACCTCAGCCTATCCCAAGCACACCTACAGACCAGCATGCACACACATCAACACACAAGGGAAGCTCAGGCAAACATAAGCACCACACATCCCACAGGCACTCACGCAAGCATCACACACATGCAGACATACCAACATCCACTGCCTCCACTGTGTCTTCCTCCTCCTGGTCTCCCTCCTCCCTCCTTGTCTCATCTACACTCACACCTGCTTGCACTACCTCTACAGCCACTACGTCCCACTCCAGCACACCCACCACCACACCCCGCTCATGTGCAGTCACCACCCCCACTACCATTCACACGTCCCATGTGTCCTCTCCTAGTGTGTCTGTGATGCCCCCTCCCAAGATACACAAACTCAGGCACACACCCAACAGCCATCCACCTCACGACAGCCTCCAGCGCATGCACCTTCACCCAAAGTCAGCAAACAAACACCTCCTACAACCACCACCTCTTCCTCCACTTCCAAACCCCCTCCAGTTACCCGTCCCAGTGTGTCAAAAAAACTTTTCCTGTCCAACCTTGACCTCATTCCCACGCCTCCCCCACCCCGTCCGTCTCCTAGGTCCCGAACTAGCACCTCAGCCACAACATCTCCGGGACCAGTGGTGCCTGTAGTCACTGGAATCTGGAGTGTACCGGCCACCAGGGCAGCCAGTGTGGCACGGAGCCACAGCCCAGACAGTCCCCCACCTGTGAAGCATCAGAAGTTGGCCAGTGCCCGGCAGGAGAGGGGGAAGACTCCAGCCACCAAAGCCACTCCAAGGGGTCCCGGTGGGAGTGTGGAGTCAGTAGTGACACCTTCCAAGGTGGGGAAGGGCCACAAGAAACCTGGCAAGTGTGGGAAGAGCAGCACGGCGGAGAAGACCGCCATCATCCCCGCTGCCCAGGAGGCCAGCACAAGCCCAGCTGCGCAGGAGGCTACCGGGAGGCCACCGCCAGCACAAGCCCAGCTGCCCAGGAGGCCACTGCCAGCACAAGCCCAGCTGCCCAGGAGGTCACCGCCAGCACAAGCCCAGCTGGGCCATGAAGGACCACCAGCAAAATCCCCGCTGGGCCATGAGGGACCGCCAGCAAAAGCCCCGCTGGGCCATGAAGGACCGTCAGCCAAAGCCCCGCTGGGCCCTGAAGGACCGCCAGCAGCTAAGTCCCTGCAATGGAGACCGCCACCTCAAGCACCGCTGAACAGGGCACCGCCGCCTCAAGCACTGCTGAACAGGGCACCGCCGTCTCAAGCACCGCTGAACAGGTCACCGCCGTCTCAAGCACCGCTGCACAGGGTACCGCCGTCTCAAGCACCGCGGCACAGGGTACCGCCGTCTCAAGCACCGCTGAACAGGGCACCGCCGTCTCAAGCACCGATGAACAGGGCACCGCCATCTCAAGCACTGCTGAACCGGGCACCACCGTCTCAAGCACCGCTGGCCCATGAGCGGCAAGGGCACTGACGCTACTGAGTCTGTCACGGGGTGAATGAAGCACTCTGGGCACCATGCCCCCTCCAGAACCAGTGGAGACTGTCATCCACTTGAGAGACTGTGGCTTTGCACTCCCCAGGATGGAACAGTGGGCAACCCACCCACTGTAGAGACTTGATAGACTGTGGCTTTGCACTCCCCAGGATTGAACAGTGGGCAACTCAACCACTGTAAAGACTTGAGAGACTGTGGCTTTGCACTCCCCAGGATTGAACAGTGGGCAACCCACCCACTGTAGAGACTTGAGAGACTGTGGCTTTGCACTCCCCAGGATGTAACAGTGGGCATGTAGCCCCCTTGTGGATTTGGTGTCGTGCACTCAACCGGCTGAGGTGCCCCCCCTTTCCCTCCCCCTGAGGTGCCTGTTTTCTTGCTCTCCGATGCCCCTGCAGTGTTTCTCTCCGTCATGTTCGGGGATCGTGTGTGGGCCTCGCCCATACCGTGTGGTCCCAGTGTTCCACGGACTTAACTGGAGCACTACCTGGACTACTATGCTTGGTGTATATTTTGTTTATGGTGTATATATATGTTTCTGCCTACTTGATTTTAATATATTACAATGGTTACACTCATTTTCTATTGTCTTTGCATTCTTCCGAGGAGTTTGGGGGTGTAACTGTGATGTATTAATATGCATTAGTGTGTGTGTTGTAGTGGGTGGGGGTGTTGCGTGTTGTGTGTGTGTGTCCCTGTTGTTTTGCCTCCCCCCTTCCCTGTGTCGTAGGTGCAGTACTCACCGTGGTCTTCGCCGCCGGCGTTCGTGCTCCTGGTAGAGGAGCAGGAAGACTATCGCAGGTAGAATGGTGTCCTCGTTCCTCATGGGGTGTGTAGAGGTGAGCGTTTTTCCTTCGGAATTCCTGTTTCCGCCGTGTTTTTATCCGCAGTGAATCCGCCCCGGAAAACCGCCACGCTGTTTGTTTGTACCGCCGTGGCGGTCGGAGTGTTAAAGTGGCTGTCTTTGCTGGCGGTTTCCGCCACGGTCGTAATTGCTAATTTGTTTCCGCCAGCCTGTTGGCGGTCTTACCGCCGCTTTATCACCGTCCGCCAGGGTTGTAATGACCACCTAAGTCTTGAGATTAATTCAAAACTTTATTTAAATCAAAATCAAGATTACTTAATTAGAAACAACCAATAACACAATCTAATCAAAACTAGAGACAGAATACATTCTAAAGCATTTGCATAAGTCAACATGTGAATCAGAGGTGAATACATCAACATGAGTAGCAGAGTTCAGCAAATCAGTCCATCAATCATTTGTCACTGTATATGACAACGTCTTAAAATGGGATCCTCATATAACCCAGATTAGCATTAGCATCTAGCTAAGCAAAAAACTATTTAGACAGTTCAGTTGGTACCTAGAAAGAAAAGGCACAAAAAGTAATCCAGTCATATTGTCATAGCTACCTATCCACGGTATGGATCAGCAATAAAGTCAGTCTTCATCTTCAGGTCATCAATCGAACAGCATCGCATCAGGCTCTCCTCATAGAGAGTATGAGCCCAATAACAGAATCTCCAATCTCTTCTCCCCAATATCGCATCAGTTTCGGAACAAGGTCTCTCTTCGGACATCTGCACCTAACTTCTGAAGTTTTCTCTCTTTGTCACAACATTATATAAAAGTCACAAAGACTATCCCCCAATTCCTGATTGGTCAATTAATCACACAATTTATTTCTACCTAATGATCCTTATAATCCAAATCTATAAATTCTAGAATTACACAGTTCCCATGTAGTTGATTGGTTCACTTTACAATGTCCTCATCATCCGGCTCGTCAGGTATGGAAAATGTTGCATCTTCTTCTCCAGTCAGTGTCTCTATTGTTCGAGTCCTGGGAAAGTACATCCAGTATGCTTTTCACTCTTTCTGTTACAATTGTATGCCATCATCTCCTGTCCGTAGGTTCATGCAAAAGGATTCTAGCTGAGCAGATTTTATTAAACAATGAGCAGTTCATGGTCAGTTCAGCACATCAGTATTTCTACATTGGACGTTAATATTTATCTTCTACACAAGGCCTGGCAAAACTAGCCCACGAGTTTGGCTAAGTTGAGCTCTACAACATAATGCAAAACATACGCTATATCTCTCAATATTACATACTACTACATTATTTTTATATATTTTCAATGTTCTACATGTTTTAGTCACTTTTTAAATATAATTCGTATATCTTTGTAGCCACTCTTCGAGGGCACATTTTTCAAACGTGCACATTATTTCTCTAAGTTAATTATTTTCTACATTTTTCATTATTCAAATACATGAACATTCACTAATAATTTCTAATTAATATATTTGCGTTAACAGCAGTGTTTTAGAAATGTTAAATTGACAGTATGCTCCTGACATTAGAAGGTAGAGAATGGCAATTAAGTATATTACATATGTTAAAAGGATTATCACCTCACCTTTACGATGGAAAGCAACATATCTAATACAAACTTTTCAAGATGTTTTTTCTAAGAGAATGAACAGGCTGTTCAGGAACTGTCAGACAACTGCGGGAATTCACTTTTGTACTCTTGTGACTGTGACTAAGTTTAATACTTCAGAGACTTTCCAGGGCTGGACTAAAGGCCTGATTTAGATCTGGACGGAGTGGAATACTCCGTTACAGACATGATGGATATCCTGTCTGTCGTATTAGGATCCCATTATATTTTATGGCGATCGCAATATGGTAAACAGGATAACTATTACCTTTGTGGCAGAGTATTCCCTCCACCCAGATCTAAATCTAGCCTTAAGTTCGCTCAACTTGTGCTAAAATGTTGTACTGACTTTAAGCCTCTTGAACATTATTCAGAATTTGCATTATATTTCAGATACGTTCCAGGTTTTTAACAGCCGGAATGTTTCCTACAAAGGCCTACTGTTTCAAGACACCGTGACCCTGTGGCGTATCCCAAAACTAATTTCTAGCTTCTTGGAAATAACTTGGGACTTGAATTGTTTTGTAGATCCATGCTGGGGTTTGTGGCGGCCCTTAAGCATGTGAGTTATTTTAGAGCCCCTGTTTGCTTCAGTCTAGGCTTGGAAATACATTCTACCTGTTTGGCTGACCCTCTGTGTTGTGAAATTCCTGAGTCATGTAGGAAAATGACTCTTTTAGAATGATCACACCCACTTTTTTGACTGCGGCTGCTGGATTATTTTACTCTGTGCACTGGGACTATGTTAATCAGACCCCATTGTAAGTGCTTTGACCCCTAAAACATTTAAAATTGGCTATACTCCTAATTGGCATACTTAATTTACCTATACGTCTCTTGTATGTGGTCAAAAGTGTACCTAGGACCTGAAAGGTAAATGTGAGCAGCATCCATTGTGCTACCCACTACTGTGTCAATGCAAACATGATTGCAGGCCTACTATTGAAGCCTGCCTGAGCAGTTTTCATGAGCTTCCAACTGTCACCCCAGAGCTGAAAAAAACTCTTGGTGAGGTGTGAACTTGCTCCCAGAGCTGAAATAAAGACCTGGGTTTGGGGATGTTTTGTTCCTCTGGCAGGATGACCATCTGGCCTGCTGTGCCAAAATCTTAATTAAATTCAAAAAGACTAACCTGTCACAGGCAAATGTTAGCTGACACTTTGGCAAGGCCCTCTTTTGTCCACCTAGTCTGGCAGGCACCATTCCCAGTGAAGAGGAGCTGCCCTTAGAACTGGTTTGAAGTGGTCACAAGGGAGAGATTTCTCATTTTGCTGGCTACACATCTGGGGTAGACAGAGGAGCTCTGTACAAGGGAAGAAAGGTTCTGTCCTCTTGGTTTTAGGTAGAGAGGGGCACTGTGGGATTGTTTGCTGTAGACCACACAGGGCCAACTGTAAACGTGGATAGGGTTACCCTTGAGAAACCTTTCCCTATTGGTTAGGGAGAGGCAAGGAGTCACCAATCGCCCACAGCTTAATGCCAGGCATAAATTTGGCACCCTCTTCAGCACACTACTGGACCTATGAAAGAGAGTAGAAGGATCGTACCTGCTGTTGTGACATGTGAGGTGGTGTAATGGGTTGGACCTGCTCCTATGTGTACCCAGGGTACTCAGTTTAATGGAGCCTCATTCCACTACAGCTTGTGGCCTCGCCTTGCCAAAGGGATTTGAGCTCCAAATAGGTGACTGTGTCCAAACAAAGAAGTCTTCACCAGGAGAAGGCACCAAAAATATCTGGGCAGACTGAGACCTTTCTAGGGCATGAATTTTTAGCTTTTCCCACTTGGAGCTTTCCTTTCAAAAGTCAACAGTTCACTCAGACTTTATCTAACAGCTGTCCAGCCTCATGGAGCACATCTTGGCCAGAGCCTGCAGCATTGCCCCACTGAAGATTTCTGACTTCAATTTCAAAGACTAAGTCAAAAGGTAAAACACCCCAATGGGATGAACCTGTTCTGTATTAAACCCACACTCCATGGTAGTCAGCTTTAAATTGCTCCTTGGTCCCACTGAAGCACAACCAGATGACGACAGTTGCCTCTAAATGCTTTATGGCACAATTTTCATTTAAAACTTTAAAAACACAAATCTCTGGTTATCCTTATTGGATGTTTGTTATGCTAGTATAATTTTGTTGAGTAAATTATTCTCTAGTTTTGTTAGTTGAAGTGGGATTTTTATTGTGTTGTCATTTTTTTCACTGATTTGGTACTTCTAAGTGCTTTATGTCTTTTCTTAAGTTAAGCCTGTTTGCCCTGTGCCATAGCTACCAGGGCTAATCTCAGGTCTAAATTACCAAAACCCTCGCTGGACCTAACAAGAATAGTAGCATCATTACTTGTGGTGGACTCACATCCATCTTAACTCATAATCCACTTTTTCACACTTATGATACAGTAATTTCTTGTTTCCTGAACTAACACAATTTAGTAGGGTCCTTGATCCTTTCTTAGCATTGTCTTGCAGTGTATTCTTATATTCCTATTTCCAGTACTATCACTGTTTAGTACTGTATCTTGGTTTCTGGAGCTAGCAGAATATGAGTGTAATCGTATATCTTTAACCTCCACTAGTTTCAGTAGTTACACTTCCTTCCTTGAAAGATTAGTTTAAAGTTTCCAAATGCTATCTTCCTATATGTGCTGTTGTAGTTCTCAGTTTTCAAGTACAACATGTTTATTGCTTTGTGTTTAGTGTTAGTGCATTCCTTTCTTTCCTGCCAGGGACTATTCCTCTATAGCTCTCTGTCTTGTCCTGACTACAAGGTGGTCTATATGACCTATGAAGGAATAAAACCTACAGGAGTCTTGGCTGGAAAAAGAGATCTGGGGCCAGATGTAGGAAATTCCGACTTTGAGACTCGCAAATTGCGAGTCTGAGCGACTTGCAATTTGCGAGTCGCAAAGCCGGATGCAGGATGGTGTCCCTGACACCATCTGCGAGTCGCAAGGGGGTCGCAAAGGCCCACCTCATTAATATTAATGCTGTGGGTCGCAGCACTCACAGGGATGGTGGCCTGCTGGAGACAGCAGACCACCATGTCTGTGACTGCTTTTAAATAAAGCAGGTTTTTTTTGTAATGCTGCCTGTTTTCCTTAAAGGAAAATGAGATGCATTACAAACGAGAAAATGAAACGTGTCAGTTTCATTTTTTCAGAGCAGGCAGTGGTCCATAGGACCACTGCCTGCTCTGAAAAAATGTTTTCAGGGCCATTCACAAAGGGGAAGGGGTCGTATGGGGACCCCTTCCTTTTTGCGAATGGGTTACCACCAGTGTGACACTGGTGGTAACTGGGAATTGCTTTGTGACCCCGTTCGCGGTCACAAAGCAATTCTGCATCGTGACGCGACTCGCAAATAGGAAGGGGAACACTCCTTCCTATTTGCGACTCGCATTCCCATTTTGCGAGTCGGTAACCAGGTTACCGACTCGCAAAATGGGAATGGGCATCGCGATGTGGTTTTTGCACCTCGCAAACAGCGATTTTCTCTGTTTGCGAGGCGCAAAAGCCTTGCTACGTCTGGCCCCTAGTGTCTAGAAACCAGAAGCCTACACTGTTGGCCTAAGGGCTGTAAGAACACTCCCAGCAGATGGAAAAAGTGGAACTTAGCCAAGTTTTCTACTGCCAGGGGACTGGGACAGCGAGCTGCGGCTTGCCAAGTGAGATTGCACATAAGCTGGGCAAGAAAATCATATTGGTCCCACTCTAAGTAATTTCTCATACTGAAACTGGGTTCATAGGAACCTCACTGTAAAGCTAGCTGGCCTCATAGATGTCTGTCTGCCTACAGCTTCCAGCCTTGCCCCACTGGTGGATTGTTAGAACCATAAAAGTGCCAAGGTTGTAAGCAAAAACTTGGACATAGGTGTGGTTGGAAATCCATGACAGCAATAAAGCACGTTCAGCAGTTTTGAAATACAATTCTGTGTCCCCCTAAACTATAGTTTCCAAATCTAATGACTTTAGCGGGAGCTTGACAGTGATACATCTCACGTGAATGGACCCTTGCCTGTCTCAGCTTTGCACAATGCCTCAGTCAACTATTTTGACTTCCACTTCAAAGCCTGGAGGCCTGACTTATAGCTTTGTGGATACGTACGATAATGTGACAGATATCCGATCCTCCTTATTACTAATGTGTAATATCCTACTGCATTTGTAGTAAGGTGAATGGGATAACCGTCATGTTTGTGATAGAATACCTGTCCATCAAAGTCTAAATCAGGCAGTGAGCCAGAAGTAACCCTTTGATCAGGATTACCTGAACACATGCGCCATCACAGTCAGCCCAAATTCACACCTAGATCCTAGTTAAACAAACTGTTGTGGTTCAATGGGACTTTGCTTTTTCTATGTGCCTTTTTACCCCCAAAATGTCATTGGTCCCTCCTTATCTGATTTGAATGGTTTTGGTGTCCTCTTCTTCATTCAGTTTTCTCTATCTTTTCTAAGTTGTTCACAAACTTTATTGGGCTGTTTTCTTGACTTTGAAATTGTAGGACCTCCTTGTATGTACCACACACTTCCTTGGTGATTGCCTGCTGCTTGTGCCATAGTTACCAGCAACTGAGCAGAGATTTTCTCCGAACTGAGCTTTGGCCTAACCAAATTTTATTTATTAAGTTGGTAGTTGTCACCCTTTTTCAAATTAATAGCCCATTTTTTTTACATTCTGCAACCTAGTTGTTAGTTATTCTGAATGCTGAATACCCTTTTAAGTGTCAGTTATTTAAAAACTTTGATTTTCTTTGTTAATATGTCATGGATTCCTCATAGACCCCATTGTCTCCTCTGAAGCCATGTGTGATCTTGGGCAGCTCTGTTACAATGCTAGCTTCCCTTTGTCTGCCCTGATAGACAACTGTTAAAGTTGCTCTCTCTATTAGTCATCACTCTTAGGGGCTGATTTAGAGTTTGGTAGATGGGTTGCTCTATCACAAATGTGACAGATATCTACCTAATTTTTACAAACAACATAGGACATCATGCACTTGGAGTAAGGAGGATGGGATATCTGTCATATTTGTTACAGATAAAGCCACCCTACAAACTCAAATTAAATCAAGAATATCACAAAAGGGAAATATATTCTAATTATATACACTTGTTACAAACAAGAAGAGTGTAAAAGATTATGCCAATTTTCCACCAACAGGTTTACAGCATGCATGTACAACGTAAGTTATCTTGACTGAACATTCAAGTCTGTGAAGCTCAATCCAAAGCATTCAGGAGAGATTGCAATGCTCAATGGCTCAATATAATGCATTCTCTCACAAGATTTATGAGAGCCTGAGGCGCATTTAGTACATTTAATCACCTGGCTATGAGTTGGAAAGGCTCACAAGGGAGTCATCAGTTATGTGTCACTCTTCTTTGATTAAGTAAGCTCGAATTGTCAACTGTCATTAATTATCTTGTGTCCTTTACTTAGAATGTTCTTTATCTAAACTGTGAGTCTTCTAAAGCCGTAAGTGTTTTTTTTCTATTTTACATATTGTATGCGCTATCATCCTAAACGTTTGACACAAAAGAGCAATGTAAGGTCTCCAGATAGCACTCAAACATCAGTAATCACCCTTTGCTTTTAGTTGTTCAATATGCCCATTTCTCAGCTTTAAATGAAAAATACTGAGGAAGGTGTGCCAATTGTCATTATAACCACCAAGTCTAAAAGTATCTGTCAATGCATGTTAAACACAATGTAACCAAACATGGAGACATAAAGTTGGGGTGCTCAGAGGTTTTGGTTCTCAGGATATGTAATAATAAACATATACACCAATTGACAATATTAGAATTGGTTTGCTTCTTTAACAAAGACCAACATTCATCAGAAAACCAAATGTTTTTCCTCCTTCATCTGGAATGCTAGTAAGCAGCTGGGATCTAAAGGATTCCAGATGAGTGAGGGAAATGAAATTGAAAGCTTCACCATCAATAACAAGTAGACATAGATTGTCTACTGGCAGAGCGAGTATATACTAAATCGAAGCAGGGGGAAAGATCGACATGATGTGCAATGAACCCAAGTAAACATTCAAAATATAAACTGAGATATCAATAGTCCCAAAAACTTAGGAGCCTTAGAAAGAAGACACACCTTAGAAGATAGTTGTACATTCTTGAAGAAGACTTTCAGAAGTGTATAGATTACATTTTTTAATATGCTGTATGCAAATGCCACCTCTCTAGAAAATATCTTCTCGAGTAGGCTTGATGTCAGAAGCAGCTGTAGGTATCATTGATATTACTGACACACATTAAAACATCATCTGCCATTGATATGTAAGCATGGTTATATACACTCTTGAAACAATTCAAGAGGCAGATGGTCTGCTGCATTTTTCTTTACTTGAATTATCTCATTGACCAATGACGTGGTGATGGCTACAAGGCTGTCTGAAATAGCCTAGTAACACAACACAAGCACTCAGTTCATATTAGCATAATGCAAAATGCCGACTGCTACTGCCACTGAGATTTAGCAAAGAGCAAAATAAGGGGCTGCTTTATAAGCCCCTAGTGCCACCAGAATGTCACTTTGTGCGACGCTCCGGTGGTGCTGTGCCCTTTTCCATAAGGTGGCGATAAGCCACTTTGCATGGCTTGATACTGCCTTGTAAATATGGGCCCCCACCCAACGCAGTTTTCTGCGGCAAAGGGGCATGCATTGTGCGTTGCTGCTTCCACAGAACACTCATGGCTTTTGACACTGCCCAAGATTTACAAGAAATCATAAACCTGAGGCGGTGCCAAAAACTAACGCTACCCAAGGCGTGGTGTTAGATTGGCGCACATAGAATGAGCAAAATGCCATTAATGATTGGTTATGTGCAGGAAGGTTTCTTTTCCTGCACATAAACAATCATTAAATAATGCTGATTTGCTACTTCTATGTGTGCTGCATTTTGCAGCACACATAGATGTAACAAATTGCCATTATTTATTGTTTATGTGGAGGAAGGGACCCTTGCACTAGGAAGGTAATTTTAGCACCAGTACTATGGAACACAAAGGGGTGCACTGTATTGTTGCAAATTACGGCTCAGCCTGGCATGTTTGAAATGTTGGAGCACAGTGCTGCCAAACTTTGTGCGGCTACGCACTTCAACATTTCCTTGTAAATGAGGCCCCTAGTATTTAGTCAGAAAAACTCACAAGATTTCATGTATAGTGCTGCTACTGTTGGGTAGTATTGGATTTAAATGTTCCAGTTTATAATTGAAGAATCACACCAATCTTTACCTTTAGCAAAACGATGTAACAAATGCAAATATAATAGGCCTTTGTCAGCATTTTTAAGACTTATTCAATGTTTGTCATCCTTGAACGAACAAAAAACACTTTCTTTGTTCATTTTGCTGCTGGCTGCACAGAACTCTATGTTGCTATTGAGAAGTAGACTGTTTATGTGTGCTCATGCAGCTTAAAAATCTTCCTTTGAGAGCTACCAAACATCAGGCTGCAAAAGTAAAAAAGAGATAATATGATGGTGGTAGGCTCACAATGAAGATCCTTGGGTGGGGAGCAATTTCAAAGACGTAGAAAGGATTCAGAGTTGACTATGTAAAGACACTACTACACTAAAGATTCGGGGCAGGGAGGAGTAGATTGAAAATCGCGTACGTTGTTTGCTGTAAGACAATGAATGCCTGTTTTCTACATATAGAGGCAAAGAAGGACTGTATTCCCCTACCAATTGGATCAGGTAGGCTAGGCTAAATTCATTTCCTGAAAACGAAAGTTCTAGATTAGCTCACATAGTTTTTTTTAAACCCATTTTCTAAGCACATCTCAATAGACCATTGCTGCCAATACACAAGGACAATTAAACAGAAGATCCAAGTTATCAAAGCCAATAGAGAAAGAGGGGCACATTTATCAAAGGGCTGCTTCACATTTGCACCACACAATGGGGTCCACTTAAGATGTGATTGATGAAGCCATGCAGGCCACCCTGACCTTGAGTGGCTTGATAAAGTCAGAGTAATGCAATGCAATGCAAATTGCTTCATTGGCTTCCATGGGTGGTGTGTGGGTGTTCCCATGCAACACCCGTGGATTTTGTTGCATTCCCAGATTTACCATAAGTTGTAGACCTGGGAATGTGCCAAAACTGCAATGCCTCTCTAGGTGAAGTGTAATGGGGAGAAATATATCAATTTCTCCTCGTGTTTTTCTCTTTCTATGTGTGCTGCTCTCTGCATCAAACACAGAAAGAGGAAAATGTCTCAGGGGATTGTTTTTGTGCAGGAAGCTAGGTGCCCCTTCCTGCTCGATACTGCTTAGAATGCAGGCACCCCTGCACCATGGTGCAAGAGTGACTGCATTAGCCCTAGGCAGAACATTGTGCGCCAGTGCTGGGAAAAGGCAGGAATGCGCCATATAGAGTTAGATATGGCACAGACCTGCCCTTTCCCTGTCACGCAGTGCAGAAAGGTGACTGGTAAATGGGCCGCTCAGAGTACACATTGATTTATCAGATCAAACCTTCATAATCATCTTGTGATGGGCCACAGTATGAGGATTTAACTTGACAATAGTGAATCCTAACCAATGTTCCCTCTAATTTTTTTCCACTGTGTGCAGCAGTGTGCAGTCTCTGTGCGCTGCAGCCAAGGATACGTGCACCAAGAAATTGACCATTCACGCGCGCGCAGCGCATAACTAGCCAAGATCTTTGGCGTTAGCCTCTCCATACCACTAAAGCAAAAAAGTTATCTGCTCAGCCACTCACTATGACTAATCGGATTTATAAGGGTGAGCCATTTTTAGGCCTACTGGCTCGTTCTGGCAAGCGGACAAAAAAAAGTGTTCTGTCCATTCAGACGGTGAATGAGCAATGAAGGTGCCTTTACGTCTTGTTGTTGTCTTGTCACATTTGCTGTGGGTTCGACGACAGAAGAAGCTTATGTCTTCTTACAATTTGCTGCTTATTTTATCCTGGAGATTAAGGATTACTTTTTTGCTCTGACTGCAACATTAGAGGATTTAATAAAGTCTGCTGTGGAATTAAGTTTGCAACGAATTAGCGTAAAAAGAATCACGCTAATTCGGCACAGAGTCCTGCCTTTTGGGCAGTAGAAGGTTAAAAACACAAATCTGGTTTCATTCTGAACAAATTCACAGTTAGAAAGCAGTGCTTCATTTGTGCTTGTTGTTTCCGGTGCTGAGCACCGGCACTCATTTTTGGGGCCGGGGCTTATTGTTCTGCCTCAAGCATTTGCTGCGAGCAAAAGACACACATGGGACAGACGGGGGAAGGGAAACAACAACTGCGTGTTTATTCTGCACAAAAGGAGAACCCCTTCTGATGTACAGCTCTCAGTTCACAGCGGGCTTCTGGTCCTTTTTAAGTGCGTGCATGCAGAAACCGCGTGGCATATTATTTGCATTTACTAACACATAAAGAGAGAAAACTGAAAATAATGTATTTTCTGACTCTTGCCTTCACACCAATTGAAACATATGTTGTATTATCATTAATGCGTTTCAAATGTATCCTGGGACCCTCTAAAGGAAGAGGTGAAAATATAAAACATGTTGGGGCACAGCAAATCAACAATAGCACAGCGAGCCAGTTTGTCGATGGGCCATTCTGTTCCTACAGCAGGCAACAAAATGTGAAGTAATCAGTCATACCAAAGTGAGCAAAACGTTATGCATTTCCTAGCTCATTAACCATTGATTTTCAAGACAAATATCACTTGCCCGCTTGTATGCTAAAGCACGCCAAATGATGTTTAAAACACTCCCCGCTGTATTTAAAAGCTGTTTTCATTGACTTTAATCCAGATTGAAATAGGAGTATTATCTGCCTTAGGGGAGCACGTATATTGCTCTAAAAGGCTTATTTAGGCTTAGAAAGTGATAACGCATATAAACTACCACAAAGTATAGGAATGGTGGAACATTTGATAAGAGCACATTTTCTAATGTTCTGAAGTGTTTCCTAGCTCATTAACCATTAATTTACAGGACAAATATCACTTGCTCGCTTGTATGCTATAGTAAGCCAAATGGTGTTTAAAACCTGCGTCCTGAAGATGTCTTTCCTGTCCTTCCTGCTCGGCGGCAAAGAGTGAACCTGTCCTCGCACTGTGTCTGTTTTGTAGATGCAGCGCTGACGTCCTCTCTGCCGCATGATGCAGGGAGCGTCGTTGCAAGAACTTGCCAAAAGGGCCTGTGCGATGGGGGAAGGAAAGGTGCGCGCGCAATCACGCGCGCGCCTTACAGGGAACATTGATCCTAACCTTATCTTTCTTCACCTGATGTATCACCCTGCTTAAATTCAAACTCCCATTTGAGTAAAGCCACATAGCTAATGCAGGTGAATCCTATCATAAATCAGGCTTGCTGTTATACATATTCACACAAAAAAAACAACGGTTAAAGGGACGTTATAGTTTGTAAATAGCACTATAAAAACCTTAGAAATTCACTGGAAAAACCAAAGGTTAAAGGGACGTTATCGTTAGATTCAGTTTTGCACACACAAAACCCATAGAAATTCAGCAGTTATAGTTACTGGAGCCAATTTTAACTGATGCCCCGCAATGCACTGCTTATGACCTAACATATTACATTACTCATGACATGGTCAGCGACATTACTGATGACATCACTGATGACATCTCAAATGACATCACTGAAGACATCATCCAGTGGTTATCTGGGTCTGTGGGTGTGTGAGTGGCTGTATGGGTCAGTGAGTGGGTGTGTGATTGGCAGTATGGGTGAGTGAGTGGGTACTTGACTGACTGTATGGGTCTGTGAGTGGCTGACTGAGAGTCTGCATGGGTGTGTGAGTGGGTGAGTGAGTGGCTGTATGGGTATGTGACTGTGTGTGGGAGTGGCTATATGAATCAGTGAGTGGGTGAGTGAGTGGCTGTATGGGTGTGTTATTGGGTGTGTGAGTGGCTGTGTAGGTGTGTGAGTGAGTATCTGGGTCAGTGACTGGGTGCATTAATGGTTAACTGAGTCTGTATGTAGATAGATATATATAGGGGCATATTTTAGAGCCCCTAGTGCCACCGGAGCGTCACTTTTCGTGACCCTCTGGTGGCGCAATGCCCTGCGCCGTATTTACAAGATGGCGTTAAGCCACTTTTTGTGGCTTAACACCACCTTGTAAATATGGCCTCTTCAAACACAGCCATTTGCGTGGAAGGGGCGTAAAAATGAGTTTTACTGTGGGCGTGCCACAGCAACACCCATTGCATTTTGACGCTGCCTTAGATTTACGCAGGGGTGGTGTTAGCAAGGCGAAATGAGGAGGAATAATTTCATTCCTCCTCGGTTTTTACATTCTGCAGTGCATATAGAAAGAGCAAAATGCCAGAAATTATTGTTTATTTACGGGAAGGTGTCTCTTCCCACATATAAACAATCATTTCAAAATGACGCTTTGGCACTTCTGTGTGTGCTGCATTCTGAAGCACACACAGAAGTGCCAAATCGCCATTAGTGATTGTTTATGTGCAGGAAGGGACACCTTGCCACTCATAAACAATCAAACCCCCAACGCAGACATCCTTGTACAATGGTGCAAGGATGCTTGCGTTCGAGCTAGGCAGCTCAATTTAGCGCCAGCATAGGGAGAACGCAGGGGTGCTCCATATTTTAGTAAATAAGATGCATCCCTGCATTTCTAAAGTGATGCGGCGCTGCCAATTTTGGTGCAGCACCCTCTGAGCCCCTTTTTGGTAAATCTGGCCCATAGTGCCTGACATTTTTGGAACTCACAAAGATATGCAAGTGTAGTCCTGGGAAGCTATGCATGTCACTGTTTGTTCAGTGGTACTGCTGGAATTACTTTCCCAATTCCATGCACAGAGGAAAAAGTATGTACATATATTTGTTCATGAAAAAAACTCACTTTAAGCACCACAGCACTTGCTAAAACCTTTTTCTATATAGCCATGCAGAACATATATTTCTTCTTAGAGAGACTCCTCCAGCTCAGTCCCCGCCAATTTTGTGTGTGTTTTCTGCCCATTCCCACCCTAGAAACTGATTTACTCCTGACCATTTTTCTGATGAGAATTAACAGAGAAAAAGTTTGTGCATACTCCCTAGGGGTGGGTGGAATGCTTGGAGTTTCACGCTGTAGAATTCCGCAGAGTTACAAAAAAACTCAGTGAGATTCCATGGAGTGCCACAAAAGGGTGGAAATTGACACTGCTCGGGCTGATTTTTAGTGCTGGGAGCTATTTCAGTGCTGAAACAATTCATAAGAACGGAACCACCTAGTACACCAGAGGAGGTGCTGCTACTCAAGTAGATATTCTTCCTGAGCAACAGCTTTCTCTTTGCAAATGATTGCGACCACCCCTGAGGGTTCACGGTGAGAAAATCTCGCTGGGTGCCTCCCTGGTGCCCAAAGATCACACTAGGAGATGTCAATTCATGCCCGCACTTGCCAACTTATTGATGGTGAACCATGCACAAGGGAAAACTCTGCGACACTGCGGTTGGCTAAATTTGTTCGGAAATCTGCTTTACAAGCATTATGCGGAGTGGCCCAATTTCCCCAATTCGGCCAGCAGAGCAGAATTTATTGCCCACCTCCAATACTGGGAAGCTTGTGGGTGTGCGCACATTTTCCTAAGCTTGCTGCCCTAGTCTGCTTCCTACTCTCAGAAAAGATTTACTCCCATAACAAATACTGTATAGGCAAATCTATTTACAAGTGTGGATATGCATCTTTTGAATCACAAACAAAGCTACACAGTCATGTAGAAGGCCGTTTGCTTGCGTAAGATGAAGTTTAATGCACAAAAGGCTTTCTGAATTGTATATTTTAGTGCATATATCTATGGCAGAGCTGGATTGAGGGAAAAAGTAGGAACTGTGCATGTTTTATCAGTGGGCTGTGACCTCTATTCTTTCTTCCATGTTATTATATGTTGGACAATTTTCTGGGCCAGCTCTTTTTGTAGGTCACAACAAACATGGCTTTATCAGCACGCATGTTTGTGTCAAGTCATGTGGTTCAACATGATATGGTTGAAAGAAGGATTTTTAGCAATTTTAATACAACTCAGTAAGGCATGACAGGTCTAGATAATCATATGGATTCACAAGTTTAATTAAGATTTCTCCTCTGTCAAGCGTACCAAACTTGGAGGATCTAGAAGGCTTAGCTACTCACCTGTAACTATAAAGATGAAATTTGGAAGCTGTAAATACATTTCCAGTATATAATAAAAGTGTTATGGAACCTGAAAATTTAATAAGTAACTTTTCCCATTAGTGGGAAGCAGATGACTCCCATTCAGAATCTCTGAAATTGCAATAAGGCTATCTGGCAGTAGTTTTTCCTCATGTTAGAAATTACCATCATTTGCAGGGTACTCCATCAGATTTTGCCTTCTGTAGCTGGACATGTTTTTATTGGCATTTGGACTGTGTGCTCTTTAGCCCTGCCAACCAGTGGTAAAGTTTGCTTGCTCTTTCCTTTAAACATGGTAAAATGGGCATCCACCTGATTGGCACATTTAATTTACTTGTAAATCCATAGACTAGGGTATGACCTTTACCAAGAGGCCATCTAGTGGGCTGCAGCACTCATTTTCCCACCCACCAAAGTAGCTTCCAAAAGCATGGCTCATGCTGGCCATTGCAGCCTGCAGTGCAGTTTTAAACTGAAATTCCAACCTGGCAAAATAGGTCCTAAGGGCTCACAAGGCATGCTGCAGGGTAATTGAAAAGTAAGACATGTGTAATAATTCTTGTACATGTCCTGGCAGTGAAAAACATCAAAAGTTGTTTTTCTCTGTGTTTAAGCTGGCCTCCCATATACTAACACTTGTTCACCTTATTGCCTTTAATAAGTCCTAAATTCAGTTTCAGAACAGATAGACAAATACTTTATCAAGTCATTTTTATTGTAATGTAAAATTCTCAAATTATGTCATGCTTTGTTATGTTATGTTGTGTAATGTTATGTTATGTTATGTTATGTTATGTTATGTTATGTTATGTTATGTTATGTTATGTAATTGTTGAAAATGGATTTCTGCAGGGTCACTCCCAAACTTTTTGCCTCCCTCTTCCTATTTTTCTGATCTCATTTTTGCTGGCTTTAGGACTCTGCGCACTTTGCCACTGCTAATCAGTGCTAAAGTGCATATACTCTCCTTAAAACATAGTAACATTGGCTCATACCCAATTGGCTTATTTAATTTACTTGTAAGTCCCTAGCAAAATGCACTACATGTGCCCACGGCCTGTAAATTAAATGCTACTAGTGGGCTGCAGCACTGGTTGTGCCAACCACATAAGTACCCCCCTAACCATGTCTCAGGCCTACCATTGCAGGGCCTGTGTGTGCAGTTTCACTGCCAATTCGACTTGGCACTTAAAAGTACTTGCCAAGCCTAAAACTCCCCTTTTCTACATATGAGTCACCCCTAAGTTGGGCCCTAGGTCACCCATATTTGCAGGGTGCAGTGTAGACAAAAGGCAGGACATGTACTGTGTAGTTTACATGTCCTGCTAGTGTAAAACTCCTAAATTCGTTTTACACTGCTGTGAGGCCTGCTCCTTTCATAGGCTAACATTAGGGCTACCCTCATATACTGTTTGAGTGGTAGCTTCTGATCTGAAAGGAGTAACAAGGTCATATTTAGTATGGCCTGAATGGTAATACAAAATCCTTCTGACTGGTGAAGTTGGATTTAATATTACTATTTTAGAAAGTGGGCATTTCTCTGCACTTAAATCCTTCTGTGCTGAGCAAGCCACGCCTGGCTTGGTTTAGGTGACAGTTCCCTTGTGCATTCAATCAGACAACCCCAAACACAGGATGCTCAGTCACACTTGCACACATCTGCATATTGATTGGGTCTTCCTGAGCTGGGAGAGTGGAGGCCCTGACACTTGGGGGCATGTTTATACTCTGTTTGCGCCGGATTTGCGTCGTTTTTTTTTACGCAAATCCGACGCAAAACTAACTCCATATTTATACTTTGGCGTTAGACGCATCGAGCGTCAAAGTTCATGGAGTTTGCGTCATTTTTTAGCGTGGACACCTTCCTTGCGTTAATGATATGCAAAGGAGGCGTTCCCTACTAAAAAATGACTCCGAGGCATGTGCGTGGTATTTATACTCCCGGGCAAAAATGACGCCCGGGAGTGGGCGGGTAAAAAAAAATGACGTCTACCCTCGTTAGCGTCATTTTTAAACGTCTGCTCAGGGCAGGCGTTAAGGGACCTGTGGGCTCGGAAGGAGCCCAGAGGTGCCCTCCCATGCCCCCAGGGACACCCTCTGCCACCCTTGCCCACCCCAGGAGGACACCCAAGGATGGAGGGACCCATCCCAGGGAACTTAAGGTAAGTTCAGGTAGGTATTTTTTTTTTTGGGTGGCATAGGGGGGCCTGATTTGTGCCCCCCTACATGCCACTATGCCCAATGACCATGCCCAGGGGACATAAGTCCCCTGGGCATGGCCATTGAGCAAGGGGGCATGACTCCTGTCTTTTCAATGGGGGTTGGGAGTGAAAAAAAATGACGCAAATCGGGTTGAGGCGAAAAATTTGCCTCAGCCTGACTTGCCCCATTTTTTCACGCCCGAACTCCATTTCCCCCTACGCCGGCGCTGCCTGGTGTGTGTCATTTTTTTTGACGCACACCACTCCGCAGCGCCGGCTAACGCCGGCTAACGTCATTGAATAAATACGGCGCCCGCATGGCGCGTTGGAATTGCGTTAGCCGGCGTAAAAATTTTTGTCGCACAACTGCGTTGGCGCAGTTGTGCTTCGAAAAGTATAAATATGGGCCTTACGCCCTCACACAAAGGACTGCCACACCCCCTACTAGGACCCTGGCAGACAGGATAGAACTGAAAGGGGTGCTTGTGCACTTCTAAAGCCACTCATTGAAGTCCCCCCCACTTCAAAGGCACATTCGGGTATTTAAACAGGGTCTCTGACCCTACCAACTCAGACAGTTCTGGACAGGATACCACTTGAGAAGAAACCCTGAACCAGAACCTGCAATCTGCCATGAGGAACTGCCTGGCTGCCCAAAGGACTCACTCAGACTGCTTTTCTGAGAAGGGCTGCTGCCTTGCTGTTGCTTTGCTGTCTTTCCGTCCTCTGGCTCTGCTGAGAAGTGCTCTCCAAGGGCTTGGATTAAGCTTGCCTGAAGTTTCAGGACCAAAAAGACTTCATCCTGCAAAGAACTCCTTGTGCAGTGAAAATCAATGCACAGCCTGCAAGAAATGGTGCACAGCCTGCATCGCAGTGAAAAATGTAACGCACGCCGGACCGGAACGACGATGCCCGACTTCCCAGACGAGGAAATCGACACAGCGCCAGCATTGTGACTGGAACTTTGACGCACAGCCCACTGGATCGACGCACCGCCAAACCCGGAATGACGCAGCCCGACTTCCTGAGAGGAATCGATGCAGCACCTACTGTGCGACCGAAATTTCCATGCATCGCCCACCGGATCGACTCAGCTCCTGAGACTTCGTCCTGCAAGTGCCGAATTCCAAAGCATCGTCCCCGGGGCATCCGAAAACCCTGCAACCCGAAGATGATTTAAGTCCACGCGCCGGAAATTGAAAAGCATTTGTGCAAGTAGGAGTATGGACGAGAGGAGGTGTCTGGAAGATTTGTGAAAGTAGAGGCAGTTGTTGAGGTATGCTGTGCCAATGTTCTGTAGCGCTCTGAATGTGTAGGTGAGGAGTTTGAATTGTGCTTGTTTGTGAATAGGGAGCCAGTGGGCAATTGAGTGTTCTGAATGGTCTTCAGCCTTCTGGCAAGTTTTATTTGATCCCGGTATAGAAGGTGATCCTGTAGTCCAGCTTGTTTGTGACCAGGGCATATGTTACTGTTTTCTTGGTGCTGATTGGGACACCTTTGAAAATCCTCCTCAGCATCTTCAGGGTTTGGAAGCATGAGGCAGTGATGGCATTGACTTGGGTGGTCATGTTGAGTTTGCTGTTGATGACGATCCCAAGGTTCTTGGCATTGGAGGGGGAGGTAAATGTTGGCCCTACCTCTGTTGGCCAGCAGGTGGATTGCCACTGTAATGTACTTTTCCTGAAGATTGGTCTTCATCCAGTGGGTGATTTCAGTCATTCAGGCAGTGAACTTGATTCAGGTGCTCAGCATTTTGTCCATGAGGGAGAGAATTAGTTGTGTTATTCTGTGAGTGGAGGATGCTGGCTAGAGGGTTGGGCTCAGGGAGGATCTTTGCGGAACTCTGCAGATGAGGTCTCAGGCATACGAGGTGTACTGTGCCAGGCTGACTGACTGGGTCCTTTTGATCAGGAAGGAACAGATCCATCAGAGTGCGCGTCTTTGGATTATGAATGTGTTGGATGAAGATAGGGTGGGAGAATGTGTCAAATGCTGTGGAGAGTTCTGGGAGGATAAGGGCTGCTGTGTCTCCTCGGTCCAGAGTCATTTGAATGTCTTCTGTGGCAATGATGAGGCAGTTTCCATGTTGTGACTGGGTCTGAAGCCAGACTGAGTGGACTTGAGAAGTTGATGATCATTTAGGTATTCAGTGAAGTGCCTGTTGATGATTTTCTCTAAGACCTTGGCTGGAAGTGGTAGCAACGAGATCAGTCTGAAGTTGGCCAGCATTGAACGGTCCACTGAAGGATTTTTCAGCAATGGGAGGACAAATACATGTTTCCAAGCATCTGGGAAGGTCACAGAAGAGGTGGAAGCATTCAGAATGGCTGTGAGCATGGCGCTGATGGGCTGCAGTCCTCTGGAGTGGGTGTAGTGGGGCAAGGATTTGATGGGACCTTGAGCAGATGGACTTCATGGTGGCGCAGTTTCTTCTGGGGTGATGACAGGCCATGTTGTTAACATTGGTTCTTTGGATAAGAAACTGAGGCCTTTTGGCATAGTCTGACTTGTTCGGTTGCAGACTGAAGTTGCTGTAGACGGCAGTGATTTTGTTTAAGAAGAATTGTGTGAGATTGTTGCAGAGGTCCTGAAAGGGAGTGATCGAGTTGGAGGTGTCCAATGGGGAGCTGAAATCTTTCACAATGGTGAAGATTTCATTGCTTCTGTTCGTGCTGGCATCAATGATGTCAGTCAGAACAGCTGTTTGGTGGTCCGGATCATTTGGTGGTAAAGTCTGAGGGCAGATTTGAAAGTGCTCCTTTCTGCATTGTCCTAGCTTATTCTCAATTTGTGCTTGAGTTGTTTGCAGTGTGGCATTTCATCAGTCTGAGTTCCTCCATGTACAAAATGACTGGGGATCTGAACAGTGTTGTACTGTTGTTTTGAGGGAATATAAGGAGTTGGTGAAGGAGGTGATCCAATTGCTGACGTTTCGGGAGGCCGTTGCTGTGTTTGAGTTGGTGGGCGTAAGTGTTGTTCCAGTCCTTGTCAGTGATTCTGTTCCAATTTTGGCGGTCTGGTCTGGTGGTGGTGCATGTGCATTGGACTGAGACAGGGAAGCTGAACATGACAAGGGGATGGTCTGTTCACTGAACTGGTATGGGCTTGTCAAATTGGATGGTGCTGAAGCTGGTGAAAATAGGGTCCAGAAGGTGTCTGTGGGTTGAGTAGGTCCCATTCAGTTCTCACTGGGTGAGACCCAGGCTGCCAAGGATTTCAATGAGTGCTCTTGAGTTGAAGTCAACATTGTCTTTCCAGTGGATGTTCAGGTTTCTTAGAAGGATGTAATTGGCAGCATCGAGGGGAAGTGGTGCAACAAAGTCCATGATGGTGTTGATGAAGCAAATGCATGAGCCAGTGGTGTGTAGATGAGAGTGCAGCTGAGGATGAAGGTGTCTATGATATGGAACGACAGGTGTTCCATGCTGGAGAATGACGTGTCCCTGGATGTGGTGCAAATGATAATGTTATTATGGATGACGGCAGTTCCTCCTCTGGGCTAATGAAGTTTGTTTTACCTGACAAGACAGACTTGAAGGGATGGATGTGGTGATGTCAGGTGCTGATGCTGGGTTCGTCCTGATTTCCATGAGAAAATGTAGGTGCTGGGCCTTGTTAGACCTGTGAGATTTAGGGTTGTCTTCCCCAAAACCTTTTGCCTTACCACTCCATATTTTTCTGATCTTGTCTTTGCTGGCCTTAGGACTCTGTGCACTTTACCACTGCTAACCAGTGCTAACACGTGTGTGCTCTCGCCTTTAAACATGGTAACATTGGCTTGACCCCTACTGGCATATTTAATTGACTAATAAGTTCTTAGTAAAGTAGTACTGCATGTATCCAGGGTCATAAATTAAATGCTACTAGTGAACATGCAGCACTTGTTGTGCCACCTACTTATGCAGCCTTGCAAACCTGTCTCATGCCTGCCATTGCACCCTGTGTGTGCAGATTTGAACTGACATTTCAACCTGGTAAAATCAACCTTTTGCCAGGTTCAAACCCTTCCTTTTTAATACATGTAACTCACCCAGAGTTTGGGTGCTAAACAGCCCCCAGGGCAAGGTGCAATGTAAAACATAGGGCATGTAATTTCAAGTTTTACATGTCCTAGTAATGAAAACTCAAAAAGTAGTTTTTCACTGCTGCAAGACCTTCTCTCCCATAGAATAAAATTGGAGTTACCTTTTTACATTTAATAAGCTGTAACTTCCAAATGGAAACAGATAAACAACTTATATTTGGTTTCTGGGATTGTAATGAAAATTCCTCTTTATGGTAAAGTCAGATTTTGAGTTACAACTTTAAAAATGCAACTTTTAGAAAGTTGGCATTTTCCTGCCTTAGCCATTTAGGGCTTCCAGCCTTTCTCTGGGTCACATGACTAGGTGTAGTTGGCAGTTGGACTTGTGTATTCCTCTTAGACAGTCACACAGAACAGAGAGCGCAGGCGTTCCTGGATGGGGACTCACTGGCAGGATTGGAGGTGCAGTTAGGCACAGCCACACTTACACATGAATAGACGGTGTCCTGCCTCCACACAAAATATTGAATACCCCCTATAGTCAGCCTCGATCAGGTACAGGATAGGCTGGAAATTTGAGCTCTTCAAAGGTATCCTCTAGACATTTCTCCCACTTCAAAGAAGGCACCTGGTATAAATATTGGACGTCAGACACCAGATCTTCATTACGCCTCTGGAACTGTGGATACTACTGAAGAAGGACTGCTGTGCTGCCAGACGGACTGCCACTCTGCTGCCCTGCTACTCTGCTGCCTGCTGCCCTGATTGCTGAGAAGGAAGATTAGTTCTGTACCCTTCATCTCAGCCTGAAGTAACTTCAAGGGTCGGTCAACTGGCCTTTTGTTCTGAACTACAGGGACATAGCAAGCTTATTCTGTCGAGCTGACCTGCTGCGTGGAACGGAAACGTGACCTGCCCGAACACTGCTGGCCTCTGCTGGAGTGAATTCCTGATCCCCAGGTGGTGCCCCTCAGGTCCTGTGCCCTTGGTGGACCCTCAGTTGAGTTACCTTGAAGTTTTTGGGCTCTGCATAAGCGTGAATAGATCCATTTGCACCAAGATCTTTCCACCCACACTACCTACCAATTAGAAGTTCCTGCAAACCTGACTCTTCGTGCTACAGTTACCATCAACGACACCCAGCAGTGCAAGTTCTACACTTTGTACAGCATCAACAGCTCACAGTACCTGCAATGCAAAGCTTCAACAAGGACTATTAAATGAAGCCAACTGCTACAGTGACAACTATTCACAACATCCAGCCTGATTTTCATGCTACATCATCTACTATCCGCAATGCTCTCCTTTCTCTTTGTGGCCCCTTGTGAACAAAACTCAGTGCACTGGACTTTACTATTTCAGCGGGACTAACCCAGTCCCTCTTTCTGGCGCTCTAGTGTGATTGGCCTGAATTTGTGACTTTCACCAGGTCTTGCATTGCCAGATTGCTGTGAGAGGCGATTTGTGCTTTTTGGCACTATTCTCAATTAAGTCTTTAAAATGTCATATTTCCGGTTATACTAATTGGGTTTTATCATTTTGGTGTCAAATTATTTATGACATTTTACTCCACTTTTCTAAATTGGTGTGGGATTTTTCTTGTGTTGTGTTTTCACTTTATTACAGTATGAACTGCTGCATAAATACTTCACACATTTCCTCCAAGTTAAGCCTGACTGTTTTGTGCCAAGTTGCCAGAGGGTTGAGCATTGGTTAATTTGGGATTTGCTTGTGACTTCCCCCAGACAAGGATTGTGGTTGCTGCTTGAGAAAGGCTTCAACCCCTCAACCAGTAACCCAGGGTGAAGGAAGAGGGTTCCTGGTAGTAGGCACGGTCTAGGCATGGACGAGTGCAGACGGGCATGTCTTTAGCATGCCAGCGATACACTTACTATGTGCGTCCGCTATGTATTCACGCAGTGGCAGCCTTTAAGTAGGTCCTAGTTGAGGGGAGGAGTGATATCCCTTGGTGTGGAGATGGATGATGGGTAATCCAATGTTCTCACTTCCTGTGCAGATTAATGATTGGAAAATATTGTATATTATTTTGGAAATGCCACTTTTAGAAAGCTGCTGTTTTCCTGCCTAAAGTTTCTAGTGTCTTTCTGTGAGTGACTGGCTGCACTTGGGCTAGTGACGGCTCCCCTACTGGGAAATGTGCATTTGGGCCAGACAATGGACAAAGGGGCTATGGTGTAGAGGGGATCGGGTCTTTTTGACAGGATGGCTGGAGAAGAGCTATATCCTGCCTTGACTCCTCAAAGAATCCTGCCTCAGGACACACAAATCACCTCTTATCTGTCTTTTCCCTGCCTTTGGTCCCTCCAGCAAGTTGAAGTCAAATCCAGGGAAGAAGGAAAAACTGGCCTGAGCTACACTGGGAGTAGTCAAGAAGTTACCCCTACCCACAGACTGGCACTGGCCATAAAATCTGAAAGTGTGCAGACAGCAAGGGAAGACAAGATGGGACATGGAAGTGGTGTGAAAGGAGGTAAGAGAAAATCCAACTAAAGTATACGGGAGAATGAGGGGAGAAAGAGGGAGTATGTAAATGCTGAAAGCCAGGGAAGAAAAAGGGGAGAGTAAAAAGAAAGGGTAATAGAAGGGAGCGGACATCAGAAATAAATAAATATTTATCTGATTCTTAACTAACAGTGTCTTTAGAAGAGGAGAAAGTTCAGCTCAGTCTCAAATCATGCCAGAGAGATTGGAATGTGTATGTCTGGGGAGAAATCCGAATTCCAGTTCAACTGCCAAAAAGAATTAAGCCATTGGTAGCTCCCTTTTGAAAACGGAGGATTCGATGAGAAGATCTTCTGTACTATGCAACGATCTGAGCACAGTAATGAGAGACAGAGGTGTGTAGTTTTGAACCTCATGGGTAAAGTATGTTATCTTATATAAAGCTGTTGCTTCCATGGAAAACCATAAGAGTGTTAAGACACTAGTGTAATATGGCCATGCTTTGTACCAGATATGAACTGTGCTAACATTGACCTCAGTGCACAAAGTGAACTCTTGGAAGTTTGTTCAAGAGCGTGTTGCCCTAGTTAATCATTGACAGCACAAGATATTGGACAAGAGTTTTGAGGTCTTGTTCTGGAATAAAAAGGGCAAATCTCCAAAAGTAGTTGAGTTTGATTGAGGGCATTCATACCCACTGAGGTGATTTGTGTTTGAAGGTTGAGTGTTTTATAAAGAATTACATCACTGGATTTCCCATCATCCACCTACATGGGAAGTGGCATCACTGGATTTCCCATTGACCATATGCACACACACTTTCCTACCAAAACATCATTAAAAGAGGAATCCACGCAAGAGAACTTAATTTCCTATCTCACATCTGCCCAGGAAGTGATCTCCCTGCATTTCCTGTCACTCATCTGCACAGAAAGTAACATCACTGGTTTCCTGACAAAATCATTTTTAAAAGAAGAAGCCAAGCTAGAGGACTGCATTTCTCATCAGCCATCTGCGGAGGAAGTGACATCACTGAATTTCAATTCATCCATCTGCACAGGAAGTGCCATCATGGGTATCTCAACCATAGCAACCGGTGCTCTACTGCCATCCCAGGACCTACTTACTGACAAATGCAACACGGATGTGTGCAGCATGCGTTCCTTTGGTGTTTAAAAGGTATGCCAAAGACATGCCTATCTCTGCCAGTCCTTGCCCAGCACCAAGAACCTTGGTTCTCCCCTCCTCAATGTTACCCTGCTGCCTTCCTCTGTGATGTTACTACTGGCGGCCTCATGCTGCACTGCTTCTACACTACAGAACAAATGAGGAGCATTCACATGCGCCTTCTGCAACTTATCATGTGTTATTACACACCCTACACCCACCACTTCCACTCCAACAGCTCCCAGCACTCAAATCGCTCATGAGCACCCAAACCAGCCATCCTATCATGCTCACACAGGGCAAACACCACTCACACAACACACCACATTTGCATGCATACTCCCCAACATCTGCTCGCTCAACAAACATACCAAGGAGATTTGGGACCTTCTGCACAGCCATTCTCTGGACCTGCTCCTCCTCGCAGAAACATGGCTAAACCCATTGTCTGCACCGAATCTCACTACAGCCACCCGCATTCACTGCAATATCACCAGGCAAGACCATCAGCACATGCCCGGAGGTGGAGGAGCCATCATAGTCAAAGATAACTTCAGCTGCATCACCTACACGGACACTCCTCCAGCTATATAGAACGCCTCAAAATCAAGACATGCATCACAGACAACATCTCCCTGCGCAGAACCTTAGTATACAGATAACCAGGATCCTGCACTAAATTCACCAGCAACATCATAGACTTTGTTGCACCCCTCGTCATCATTGTCAGCAACTTCCTCCTCCTTGATACCCTTAACTTTCACCTAGAAGACAACACCAGCCCTATCGCTACTGCCCTTCTTGAACACCTTGAAAAGCTTGCCCACAATACTAAAGACACCCACAATAGCAGACACCTATTGGAGCCGATTTTCTCCTCAATCAGCAACATCATACTGACAAGCCAACGACTATGACCTGGGGAGAGCGTGACTTCCTCAATTTCAGCATACCCATCCCACACTACCACGGACCTATCACCACCGGACAACCCGCCTCATCTGCAAAAGCATCTCAGAAAGGGAGTGGGCTTCTGCCCTCTCCATGCAGTGGCCTGAGCACTCCAGCAACTTGCCAAAAGCCATCAAGAACCTCCACAGCTGGATAACTACATCTGTCGACCCTGTGGCTCCCCTCAAGTGCAACCTAATAGCAAGCAAACCAAAGGCCTGGTGGTGTACAGAGGAACTCAGACTGACTAAACGCCACTGCTAGAAACTGGAAAACAAAGAGAAGACAAGCCATGACACTACAGATAAAGACAACTTCAAGTCAATCCTAGGATGCTACCAATAGCTCAAACTTAACACCAACCACACAGCACTTGCAGATCGCATCAATGTCAGCAGAAGGTAAATGTTTACCTTCATCAAACATTTGACCACACATCTTGCTGCCTCTTTCAACATCACCCCATCACAACACCTTTGCAACAAGCTCTCAGAACTCTTCTGTAACAAAATAACCTCAATATGTGGCAACATTTACCCTGAACTGGACCCCATCACTGTCACAAATCAACTTACCATTACACTGGAAAACAAACCCTGACTGTGTTGCTCACCATCACCACTGTTGAAATCGCTGCTACCATGAAGATCATCCACACGGGAGGCCCATCTTACCCTTGCCCCACCATGCTTTCACTAAAGCACTCCTACTGATCATGAAGCACTAACACCTATCCTCAACACCTATATTGACTCAGCCACATTCCTAGACACCTGAAAACATGCCACCCCTATGCCCCTGCTCAAGAAACCACCCGTTGACCCAGCTACTCTTTCCAACTACAGTCCCATCTGTTTCCTACCACACAAGCAAAGGTCTTACAGAAACTAATCGACCTACTCCTCACCATCTACCTCAGCAGGCACCTGGTCCTTGATACCATGCAGTCCGGTTTCGGGTCCAACCAAAGTACAGAAACAGCACCCATGGCTGCCACAGATTACATCTGCATGATCCTTCACTGAGGAGACACAACAGCCCTCATTCTCCTGAACCTTTCTACAGCATTTGACATGGTCTCACATTATATCCTCATCAGGCACCTGGATGACATTGGCATCCAAGGACCCCCTCTCCGCTGGATCTGCTCCTTAATAACAGATAGAACACAAGCTGTCATCTTGGCACCTTACTCTTTGGAAACCCACAAACTCCTCTGTGAAATGCTTCAAGGTTTATCGTTCAGCTCCACCCTCTTCCACACGTACATGATCCCTCTGGCCAACGTCATCTGGGCACACCACATCATCATCCTCTCCTACACTGACATGCAACTCATACGTCCCCTCTTGGACAAGAACCACACCATTAGAAAAAAGTTCAGCACCTGCATGACCCATGTAGCCAACTGGATGAAGTCTCCTGCCTCAAGCTAAACATCGACAAAACAGAAGTAGTGATCTTTAGCAAAAACTCAAACTGGTGGCCAGCCAATCTTGAATTCACAAGTAGCACTCTCTCACAATAATTATTGATAGCAAACTGGACATGAATGCACAAGTCAATGCCATCACTGCATTTCAAACTCCTCTCACACACATTCAAAGCACTACAGAACTTAAGCCTCAGTTATTTGAATAGTTGCATTTACTTCAACCAACCACCGATGACAACCTCACTCCCAGAACTCTTACTCACACACATTTGATGCATACAGAGAACCAGATCAGGAGGGCAAGCATTTTGTTACATTACTCCTAAAGCATGAATGACTTCCCATCCCACATCAGAGGTTCTTCCCCTCTTTGTGAATTCTGCAAGAAGCTGAATACCTATCTTTTCAATTAAGCAACCCACCATATAGACACACACACAAACACACACACACCTGCTCAGCGCTGTGATAGCCTTGCAGATAATAGTGGGTAACAACACAGAGGAAGTTTGCAGTCAAGTGCATGAGTCAATCCAGGACTGAATTGCTATAGTCAACTGTGAAGATGAGGTAAGGTGTTTAACGAATACAGTTTTAAGTGGGGAATGGTCCTCCAGTCTTGACCTCTTTGTAAGGTTTGGCCAAGATGTAGGGCCCAATTTGAAGAGGAACTCTTAGGAAAGACCCCTGTATTGATGTTTTAGAATCCCTGTATTCCTAGGTAAACTTCCAAGGGGTTTGGTATACAGATTCCAAGAGCTGGGGCAGAATGGAGACTGGGATTACTCTTTCATCACAGAAGGTAAGCTTGAAAATAATTTGTACATTTTTTAATAGTACAACTGATTAGACAGGTACAAGCTGTAAGGTGTGGGAAGAGGTTAGAGGGAGGTAATGTAAGGAATATGTCCAGAATAACACATCTGCTACAGAGTTAGGGCAAAGCCCCCTCATATTCATAGAGTAGGGGATCTTGAAATTAAAGCTTGTTAGGGTACTAGGATCATCTGCTCTACACTCATTAGGATGCATGTCATAGTTACATTTTTAAGAATCAGCATCCTAACTCAATACAAAATTACCACTATAGAGGTTAGAGAGAAGAGAAACACCAGAAACAAAGGATGAGAATTTAGCTGATATGGAGGGAGTGGGATGGAAGAATGGAGGCAGATATAATTTAAGGAAGAAGACGTCAAAGGGAACCACGGGGGAGCATATTAAAGAAAAAAGAAGTGTGGCGGTGTAGAAAGTGGCAGCAGAACCAAGGAAGGGAAGTCCGGCAGAGTTGATTGTGTGAGACGAGGGAGCTCTTTAGGAAGGGTGTGTTCAGGCTAATGTGAAAAAAACAAAATGTTGATGAGTGGAATATTTGAATTAATCTCGGCATTTGGTAATTACTTCTGCCTGCATTCAAGTCCATATATTTTTACTCACTATTCCACTTTATAAAGTGACGAGTCATATGCAAATCAGTCTTGATCCTGCTCCATAGGAACAGTCCGTCCTAAACTTTGTCCTATCTCAGACTCATCCGAGAGAACCAGCTTCATTCATAAAGCACCGTGCTCACTGTGTCACAGAACTTGAAAAGTATCTGACAAACTAACTAATGGGTTATACTTATTGGCTAGCAATTTATATAAAAGCAAAATAACTTGCCAGAAACACTTTGCAGGTTCTTTTTCTTTGTTGAAGGGTCTCAAATCCCACCTTCCATAGCAGGGTCATAGACACAGTTCACCACAACACCCACCCTCAATTCCCACTTGAGGAACATATTTTTACCACACGGACCCCATAAAATGTGGGCCTTTCACATACTGTATAAACTAACTCGGTGACCTCTGGGCCGATGAGGTTCCCCTGGGATTATATCTGTTGCTGACTATCACTAACATCTACATGGCTCCACTTTCAACACTCCAAAATAAACACATTGGGATCCCGAAAGAACCTAAGTACACTAGTGAAGTGCTTGACTGTCCCCAAAAAGTACGTTAATGTATTATATATTTGGCTATGCGTGAGTGGTGGAAAAAGTGAGTTCATACACATTGGTCCTTATTCTAATTGAATCTCTCTTCGTCGGTACTCCATCAATGCCCTCCCTCAATTCTATTTGGAATATTGCTGTTATGTTCCCCCTTTGCTGTTGATGAACAACTACGTTGTAGTGTCTTTTTGTCATACTAATGTGTGCTATCCAAGATGCTGTTTTTTTAATAAGAATTTCACATAGAAAGGATATATGAAAAATAAAAATAGGAGTTTGTGGCCAGGTGAAGAGGCCTAGTAACTACTGAAGGTTTTTGGCCCTTTAAAGTTGCATTTTGACGCATAACAGATGAGTATGCACAATGTACAATATCTTTGCCTGCATCAGTGAAAGTTGAGATCTATCTATCTATCTATCTATCTATCTATCTATCTATCTATCTATCTATCTATCTATCTATCTATTCATAGAGATCAAATTTCACTAATACATATGTGGCATAGGCGTTAGCATATGGCAACTTATAAATCTTCAGTTTAAAAGTCTAACAGAGAATTCACATGGAAATGTAAAACGTGCACATTTGAATTACAGCGGCCATTGTGGCTGCTACTCGTATTTTGTACACGTTTAATATGAAGGCATTGTGCATTTATAAATGAGTGAACTATTAATCAGATTTAACATGAAAGTATCATTTTAATAAGAAACAGTAGTAATAAATTACGCTGTGAGCGCTAAATGAATATGAATCAATGGTACTTATATTGATTGATTGGAGTTCATTAACGTGAATTGCATGTGTGCAGAAATATAACTGCACATTTAAATTGTTCTAACATGTCATAAATAATGTTTGCAATTAAATAATTTGCTTTGCTTATTTGATTTGAACTGGAAGGTGTGCAATAGGTTTATAAATGTATTAATTGGATTAATGTGCATTTACATTTTCTTAGCTGAACTAGGCTTAAAGTTCATTTTCCAGCAGTAGAGGAAAATTACTTGTTTATTCTGTGCCCTTTAACCTGAATTTTTTTCCAAGGCTGCTAATGTTATGTTGAATGTCATGTTGTATTGAAGGCAGAACAGGTTTATCATTAATAATGCTGCAGTATTTGTTCTAGCTGTCGAACAAGACAGGAAACTTGTAGTTCTCGTGTGAAAGAATATTGGTAGTAGTGCCATGAGAGAGGATCCTAATGTAACAAATAATTAGAAAATGTAAACTTTGGTGGAAAGGTATGAAGTCAGGAAGGTGACATCGCACTTTTGCTGGGAAGATTCTGAAAAGTTGCAAACTTGGTGGCACCACTGACAGTCATTGGATGATGAAATTGACGCACAGAGTATGCCCACCTGAAAGACCAATGAAATAATTGTCCATATTTCAATTAGTGAGGAACTTTTAAATAATTTGAAGTTAATTCTAGTTGAGTTTGGTTTTGTCCCTGTTTAGAGTCAGTCCTGAAGTCTGTCAGCTCTTGTCACATTCTCTTCTCAAAGTTCCCTGATGAGTGTTTTCATGATAGTCTTAATTGCCCCATCTGTTCTGTTTAGTTCTGATATGCCCAACTAATTCTGTACTGGTGATTTGTTGTATGTGCAGCCTGTGTTCTGCACCATCTTGATGCTGCTGTCAATTGATGCAGGAAGAAGGTGATTGTCTAAACTGGAGAATCAATCTGTCTGCTGTCCCATAAGGAGACGTGTAACTAAATGTGGTTTCTTGTTTCCTTTTCAGCTTAGTCACTTACACCAGCACTTTTTCTTTTAGCAAGATGCCCTCGTTTAGATGACTTTTCTAAATTATTTTTGTCTTTCTTATGCCCCCATGTGTTAGTCCATTTCCACACTTGCAAGTCCCAATTCATGTTAGAAATAAGGATAACGCAGCCCTGAAAATGAATTGTTAAATTTGTATTTTGACGATTTGGTGATGTCACCATCTGTTGCTTTGGAATCTGAAATTAAAGTGCATATTGTTGTTTTGCTGATTCATGTTATTCTTTTGGAGTGTTTAACAGTATTGATGTTTAGTAGGTTAAATCTCTTTATATGCTTTAGGCAGCCTATGGTTCTCATGTATTTTATAACTTAGTTTTATGCACCATTTACGTGACATTGATTTTGGGACTGTAATAAACCTTTGAAACATTTTAAAGGGACAACTCTGCTGCCACCAGAGGCAGTCACTCCCTTTTTCCCCCATCAGCAATTATTTATTGAGAACTGGGAGCCCTGCAGGTAGTCCTAAGGGCAGTACTTATCCTACCAGTAAAGGAGAAAATGGACTTGGTTGTCTGTCCTGTCCGAGAGCTGAGCAGCTTGTCCTGCCTTCTTTCACTCCGCTCTTTCTTAATTCCAGTCGTTGATTGAAATTCAGTCACTTATGTGGCTGGTGATGGCTCTATGGCAGTCACTCACATGAGCAGGCCATGCATTGCTAGGTATTTCTGATTTTTTCCATGCTTATCATGGGCTTGCTGCCTAGCCATGGAAAATCCGCACTGCCCTGACCAAATGGACAGCCTCCCTGTCTGCCTCAGCAACTCGCCTGATTCTTGTCTTGTAATCCTGGGTGGGTGGTGGTTGAGCCTTGACTTGCGGCCGAATTGCTAGAGTAGGGAATGTACTCAACCTGGCAAACTCTAAGGTCCATATTTTTGTTTTTTTTTGGTGCAGTGCAGCACAACAAGTCACCTTGCTGTGCTATCCTGCATCACAGGAAAAGGGAAGGAACGAATCGTACTTATCTAATATGGGACATTCCTGTCCTTCCCCCTGTGCGGGCACCCTTTTAGCGCTCATGATATGCCTGAAGTTCTCAGGACTGGACGCAGTTAGCAGGAGTGACACAGCTTCTGACCCTACTGAACCCAGGCAAGGGCTAGTGGCCTGCTACTGCATGGCACTGCACAGACACAGAGGGGATGTAGCAGCTATTCATACAGCCCTTGATACAGCTTCATGTGATGTGGTGGGCATCAGCAGTCACATTTGAGGACAGGAAGCAAAATCCAACAACCTGTCTGTACATCACAGGATAGGAACTCAAACACTTAAAAGCTGTATGGAGAATCGCTTTCCGTCTGTAGCTTTCACAGTTACACAACAAGTGAAACTTTACTAGCAGTTCTCACTCCATTTGATACAGATCCCCCATGTGCACTCAGGATTCACTTAATACCAACCATTAACACACACTCACCCAAGGAAAACTATTGGCACTGTCAACGATGTCTCATGACAAGTACCTCACCGCAGACAATAAATTAACCAAGTGTCTTCTACACTTGGGCATTATCCCGGGATCTTAGGCCATGACAGACCCAGCAGCAACAATAACCACAGACATTTCCGAGCCACAAGCTCCACATTCACTTTGAGAACGGGGACTTTGCTAAACACTTCACAACATCACACAACACTCTCAAGGCCAAAGCAATGCATTTGCAAAACCCTAATAGTACTCACACATCAGCCACTTGTAGGCACAAACCTGGAACTTTATCAGTCTACAGAACAGACCGTGGGACAGGATTCAGGGCAGACAGTTTTTGGGCTGGGCAATCCAAGGGACCAATCCTATTACTCTGGTACTATACTTGAATGGTTATCCCTCCTTGTGGGACAAACCATCCTCTGCTACCAGATCTGCTGGAGCATTTTCAAAATTCGCAGGAATTAATGCTCATCAAGTTCAACAGATCTTTGAACCCTGCATAGGATGTGGTAGAACCACTAACACAATTTCAGTACAAATCAGTTAAGTTACACAGTCTGACCAAGTGGCTGTAAAACTACAATCCCAAATAAAGTTAAGGGATTTATTACAAGCTTAAGCTCAAAGTCATGTAGACAGTTCGCAGAACAAAATTATAAAGACACAAAATCACCAAGGGTTGCCCAAAGTGATGAAATAAATTCAGGCAAACTAACATTAATAGAATTAAATATCCAAGAAGAATAATACAAATATCAACAAGATTATCTGAGATACGGAAATAATGCATTGCTCAGCTTTGAAAAGCATCAAGTCAAATTCAAATAAGCAGAGTTCACTTTAGCTGGGCACAGGGAAACCCTGCAATTAGCCAAATCAGGGAAAAGCATGTGTGTGGTGGAACACATGCGGGTAAAAAACAAAAAGAACAAAAAGGGCAAAAAGAATTTGGAAACAAATATTCTTGGGTAACAAGCTACTAAGGTGGGTAAAAGATAGGTAAAAAGGTAAGGCATCAGCATGTCAAAAGCTCGGTCAGGAGTTTTCTGAAGGGGTTAGAAGGAAAATCTATAATCTCGACAAAGCATCTCAAAGGGGCAATGGCAGCAAGGAAGATACCTCTTGAAGGGGCTCAGGATTCAGGATACAGGAAAAGGATCTCTGACCAAAGTCCACCTGGTCAACGACATATCAAAGTTCATATGGCAATCTGATGTGCTCAGGGCAACAGGTCATTTTAGGTTGAAGGGGCATTATCCAATAGAAATCGATCACATGACTCCAAGCTGCAACATTTGCATTTCTTCCCAGGTTTGTCAGGGGAGCATTATCCATCCATGTAGCTCCACACTAGTTTGAAACAAATGTTTAGATTGCTAGTCCACAGTCGAGGATGTTCCTCATCCAATGTCAACCTTGTACAACTCGCTATGTTTAAAGCAATAGGGATCTGTTGCCAAAGCTAGTCTTCTCATGGGAACAAAATTACATAGCATTTTCAGCAGTCACGAAAAACAGGGCCTAGTAGGCCTCGCTTATGATAATGCAAATGAATTAATTCAGCACATCACTACATCAAGTAAAATACATTTTAATACACAAACTGTTATATCGGCATAATTCATTCTTCATTATAATTCAGATTTCAATACCTTTAAATGAAATTACTCTGTTAATGCATTTCAGTCAGTATAACGTGGAACTGCATTTCTGTATTTTTACACACATATTTAAGTCACTAATCATTAGAAAATCAATATCTTTTCAATACATTCTATTAGTCTAGTCTAAATTACATCATGATATCAGTTTAATCCTTTAAACATTTAGGTAAACTTTAATACCATCAGGGTTTCCAACATTATCCCAAACAAATACACATTTAAAATGGCTTCTTAATGCACCTTTCTACAAATCATTCCATTAGTACTTTGGTTAACATAATGCATAAACTGTCACATATAGATGACTTCTGTGTCTTGAGGGACAGCAGTAAAGGTTCTGCTACAACAGACCCCTATTTGTTTTTTTTTTAAAACAAATGAAGCACTGCTGGGGTGGCCACATCAAGGATAAGTAGGGAGATCTGGTAAATGGAGCGCATTCTGGTGTGGGGCCTGGGCATTTCCTAACTTGTCCAAGATCACATATTATCAAGTGTGGGAACAAAGCTAAGAATCTTTGTCTTCTACTTCTGACCTTCACAATTTAGTCAGTAGATTTTTTTGCAACAAATGCCCATAATAATGGAACTAAATTTATGGACCTCAGAAGGAAGACGGGATGAGTGAGTCTGGCAGGGATTTACATTTAGATTGCTTGCTCACACACCCATTTCAGCAGCAATCACTTCAATTAAGACGTTTTTCCAATGATCATGCTTGGCTAAACGTGTAATAAGTGCAAAGAAAGGTCCCTTGGTTAACTAAAGTAATGATGTACAACAAAATACAACTCACAGAGAAAGGACAAATGTTAAGTAAAAACAGATAAAAGTTGAATAAAATCAAGGAAAGACTTGGACATACGTGACCAACACTGTACTGAAGAAAGGAATGTAGTAAGTAGAAGACCAGACAAACCCCAGCGTGCAGCATATTGAATGACCGAAAGAAGCAGGTGAGTCAGGAGCTTTTGGCAAAGCAAATCAAGTTGTGTGTCCTTCACCCAAAGAACTTGGGGACAGATGTAGGTAAGTTGGGTTTTGCAACTCGCAAATTGCTAGTCAGAGTGAGTCGCAAAGCCCTATGCACAACAGTGTCCCTGACACTGTTTGCGACTCGCAAGGGGGTCATGAGGTGGGTCGCAATTTGCGACCCCCTTGAGACTCGCGGCGCTCACAGGGATGGTAGCCTGCTGGAGACAGCAGACCACCATGTCTGTGACTGCTTTTAAATAAAGCTGTTTTTTTTTTTTTGTAATGCAGCCTGTTTTCCTTAAAGGAAAACAAGATGCATTACAAAACTAAAAAAATGAAACGTTTTTGTTTCATTTTTTCAGAGCAGGCAGTGGTCCATAGGACCACTGCCTGCTCTGGAAACATGTTTTTAATGCCATTCACAAAGGGGAAGGGTTCCCATGGGGACCCCATCCCTTTTGAGAATGGGTCAGCACCCATTTGAAATGGGTGCTAACTGCGATTGGTTTGCTACCGCGTTCGCGGTCACAAAGCAATCTGGCATTGCACTGCGGCTCGCAATTAGGAATGGGACTCCCCTTCCTAATTGTGAGCCGCAAACCCGTTTTGCGCACTGCAAAGTGCAGTTTGCACCATGCAAACAGCAAAAATTGCTGTTTGCGATGTGCAAACTGTTTCCTACATCTGGCCCTTGATTTCAATCCCAGCTTCCCAGATTTACTAAACTGTGTGACTGTGGGTAACTAGTTTTCTTTACTGTGGCACGTTTTCAATGATCATTACATCTGAGAGCATCTTTAAAAAATTCAGTTCAGGATTCACCCAGTAGTAAAACATCTCCTGTATTTTGTTTAATAGCCCATATTGTTGCGCCATTCATAACAACAGTATAGCCATGCACTGGAGGCATAAGTCAGCTTTCTTGTCTACTGAGTTACTAATAAAATCGTCATCAGGGCAGAAGGGGAGTAGTTCACAATCAATTCAGATAAAGGCCACTAAGAGCTAGATGTCCAACCATTTTTTTGTGACTCACAATTTGTGATTTCTTTGCAAATTGTGAGTTGCAAAACAAAATGTACAACAGTGTCTCAGTTAGTGATTTCCAGATGGGTCGCAAGTGACCTGCCTCATTAATATTCATGAGACAGGTCTCAATTCACAACCTATTTGGCAATGGCCTCACTCACAGCGATGTACCTTGCTGGGGTCAGCAGACCACCAATTCTGTGACTAGTTTTTACAAAAAGCAGTTTTGTTTTTTGAAATGCGGCCCTGTTTTCCTCAAAGGAAAACGGGATGCATTTCAAAAATAAAAACATAAAAGTTTCAGGCCCTCATTAGAACCGTGGCGGTCGGTGTTAAAGCAGCGGTAAGACTGCCAACAGGTCGGCGGTAAAAGAAAAAAAATTATGACCGTGGCGGAAACCGCCAACATAGACAGCCACTTTAACACTCCGACCGCCATGGCGGTACAAACAAACAACATGGCGGTCACCGCCAACAGAAAGGCGGAAGAAAATGTACCGCCTACACCATTATGAGAGGCCAATCCGCCACCTTTTCCGGGACGGATTCAACGCAAACAAAAACACAGCAGAAACAGGACTTGGAAGGGAAAACGCTCACCTCTACACACCCCACGAGGAACCAGGACGCCATGGAGCCGGAACTCCAAATTCTACCTGCCATTCTCTTCCTGCTCCTCTACCAGGAGCACGACCGATGGCGGCGACCACCACGGTGAGTACTGCACCTACGACACAGGGGAGGGGGGAGGGAAAACAACATACACACAAATACATGTTGATACATTACATTTACACCCCCCCAACCTTCCCCCCTGGGAAGAACGCAAGGACAAAAGGAAATTATTTGAACGATTGTAATGAGTAAAAATCCAGTAGTCAAAAATATATATATACACTATTAACAAATATGTACAACAAGATTTCAAGTCCATGTACCGCACCTACATAGTCCGTGGACCACTGGTCCCAAAATGCATGAGCGAGGCCCACACAAGATGCCCGATCCAAACGGAGAGAACACTGCTGGGGCATCAGATCAAAATAAAACAGGCACCTCAGGAGGAGGGGAAGGGGGGCACCTCAGCCGGATGAGTGCACGACGCCAGCTCCACGAGAGGGCTCCATGCCAATTGAGGTATCCTGGGGAGTGCAAAGCCACAGTCTCTCAAGTCTCTCCAGTGGGTGGTTTGCCCACTGCTTTATCCTGGGGAGTGCAAAGCCACAGTCTCTCAAGTCTCTCCAGTGGGTGGTTTGCCCACTGCTTTATCCTGTGGAGTGCAAAGCCACAGTCTCTCAAGTGGATAAGAGTCTCCACTGGTTCTTGAGGGGGCTTTGTGCCCAGAGTGCTTCTTCCTGCCAAGGACTCAGGTAGTGGATTCCTTTCTCCACTAGTTTGGGAGGGGGCTTTGTGCCCAGAGTGCTTCATCCTGCCAAGGACTCAGGTAGTGGATGTATCTTTCGACTGGTTCTGGAGGGGGCTTTGTGCCCAGAGTGCTTCATCCTGCCAAGGACTGAGGTAGTGGATGCCTTTCTCCACTGGTTCTGGAGGGGGCTTTGTGCCCAGAGTGCTTCATCCTGCCAAGGACTCAGGTAGTGGATGTGATACTCCACTGGTTCTGGAGGGGGCTTTGTGCCCAGAATGCTTCATCCTGCCAAAGACAGAGGTAGTGGATGTCATTCTCCACTGACAGTGGGCCAACATGGAAGCTGTCCAGGCCCCTGGAACTGACCACCAGCCACGTACGACTGACCACTGGGGATGGCAGCCATGTCTGCGGTGGTGCCACTGGCACAGGATGTGGCATGGCCACTGGCGGCGGCCTCAGTGGCGGTGGTGCTTGCGGTGCTCATTGGGCAGCGGTGCTGGTGGGTGGCTCAGTGAGCATGCTGCTGGCTGCGGTGTCCTGGGCGGCGGTGCTGGTGGGTGGCTCAGTGAGCGTGCTGCTGGCGGAGGAGTCCTGGGCAGCGGTGCTGGTGGGTGGCTCAGTGAGCGTGCTGCTGGTGGCGGTGTCCTGGGCAGCGGTGCCTGTGGCAGCGGTGCATGTGGCGGTGGCGGTCTTGTCTGCCGTGCGGGTTGCCGGTGACTTCCCTTTTTTCCTCTGGCCCTTACCCACCTTAGTTGGTGGTTTAGCTGTCTTGCCACTCACAACTGTAGTCCTGGGAGATCCCTTGGTGGCAGGTATTTTGGCCTTCTCCCTCCAGGCTGTGGCCAACTTCTTTAGTTTTTGAGGTGGGGGAATGTCCTTGTGCTGGCTCCTTGGCACACTGGCTGCCCTGCTGCTTGGCGCACTCCAGAAGCCGGTTACTGCTGGCACCACTGTTCACGGTGATGTGGTGGCTGAGGTGCTGGGTTGGGACCTGGACAGGTGGGCCCTAGGGGACGGAAGGGGTGGGAGAGGTGTAGGGAAGAGGTCAAGGTTTGACAGGCAAAGTTTTTTAGACACACTAGGACGGGTAGATGGAGGGGGTTTGGGAGTGGAGGAAAAGGTAGTGGTTGTAGGAGGTGTGCGTTTGCTGACTTTGGGTGAAGGTGCATGGGCTGGAGGCTGTTGTGAGGTGGATGGCTGTTGGGTGGGTGTGTGAGTTCATTTGTGTAGTTTAGAAGGAGGGCTCGCAGACACACTGGGAGAGGACACAGGGGATGTGTGAATGGTAGTGGGGGTGGTGAGTGCACGTGAGCAGTGAGTGGTGATGGGCGTGCTGGTGATGGACGTAGTGGCTGAAGATGTGGTGCACTCAGGTGTGAGTGGAAACGTGACAGGGAGGGAAGAGGGAGACGAGGAGGGGGACACAGTGGAGGCAGTGGATGTTGAAATGTGTGCCTGGGTATGATGCTTATGTGAGTGCCTGTGGGATGTGGGGTGCTTATGTTTGCCAGAGCTCCCCTTGTGTGTTGAGGTGTGTGCATGCTGGTCTGATGGTACTGGGGATTGGGTCTGGGTGGAGGAAGTTGGAGGGGGGAGGCTGGACACAGGGACAATGGCTGCCATCAGTGCTGAGGCCATAGTCTGAAAAGTTTGCTGTTGGGCTGCCTGACCAGAATGAATGCCCTCCAGGTATGCATTTGTCTGTTGCAACTGCCTATCTACACCCTGGATGGCATTCAGAATGGTAGACTGCCCAAAAGTGAGGGATCTGAGGAGGTCAATGGCCTCCTCACTGAGGGCAGCAGGGCTGACAGGTGCAGGGGCTGAGGTGCCTGGGGCGAATGAGATGCCCACCCTCCTGGGTGAGCGGCCATGGGACACACGCTGAGGGGCTGCTGGGAGGGCGGTGCTGGTAGGGGGGGTGGTGGCTGTACCTGTAGATGCAGTGGGTACAGAGGGGCCTGCCACCGCAAGGGAGCTCCGATCAGAGGAGGAGTCGCTGTTGCTGATCTAAGCTCCTGTCCCCGCCGTAGAGCTCCCCTCGCCCACGTCCCACTGGTGAATTCAGAGTCCGTAGTCTCGCCCTCCAGGGCCATGTGGGATGCAGCTCCCTCCTGCTCCGGTGGCACTGCTCCTCCGCCTGATGATGCTAATGCACACAAGAACAGGGCGACCACAAAAAGGGGGTGGAAGAAAGTAGAAAGACATGTTCAGTGCATGCAATACTGCTACCGTTGGCAAACACTACAGACACAGCAGCCCTCTGCTCTACACCATGCACTTAGAGTTCCCTAATTAATCACAGGGCTATGGGGTACAGACAGGAACACGGCCGAGGGTAGGTCCCGGTTGGAGGAGTGCAGAATACGAATTATATTGCTCTGCTCTGGGCACGTGTTTTCCTATGATGTCCGATCTTTCTGATGGGACGGTTGACCCTTACATTAGACTAGCTTGACGTGCAGCCTTTTTGTAAGTGACTGGAGTTTAATGTGACTGTCAGTTGGGACAAATTGTGTCATTGTATTGTTTTCTTTAGGAGAAGTATAGAGATAGATTTTTTGATCCTGATGAAGTGCCGGTGGATTCTGTTGGACCGTACAAACAAGAAACATGTTGACCCCTTGCCCTAGGATTTAGGCTAATTCCTCAAATCCCGAGTCTTTAGGTAGAGTGCGAGAGTGTTTTGAGCATCACCTCATCCATCACTCTCCTTGGTTTTATCACTTTGGCCATTACCCTTTTACGTTCATTAAATTAGGTGTTCTGTTAGGGTTTTGAGCCAACTTTAACCCTTTTTTGTTCTGCCATTTCTTCTCTCTCCTTGCTTGTGGGGTGCCTTCAACTGGGCACCACTCACTCTACTTTCTTTGTTTCGGCACAGTGCTACTGAGAAAAGATCTCCGGCAAAGAGCCCCCTTACAGGGGTGCCCGTCAGACATTGCAGCGCCGATCCGAAGAGGAGCTCGCCCGATGATGAAGAATGACATCCACTTGGATGCGTGAGGGCACTAGCTTCTAACCTAAGGGTTGCCCTGTGTTTTCTTTCATTATTAGGAACAGAGTATTCGTGTTTTGTATCTATGCCCGATTGCTGCACACATGGAAGTCACAGGAGCCTGACTAGGGGTAGATGGCTCTTACCACTGGTGGGGATGGGGTGCCACTGAGCCTGCCTCACAAAGGGTCCTCGCCTGCAAAACTCGCCCTGGCCTAGGGTAACCCGCTGCCCACCTCCCCACCCAGACACCTCCCATGAGCACTGAATCAGCTGAATGAGAGTGTACTCACCCCCTTGTGGCTGCTGTGATGCCCTCAAGCACCCATCCAACTCCGGATACGCCACCGCCAGGATCCGTAACATCAGGGGGGTCATGGGGCGACGGGCACCCCTCCCATGTTGGGAGGCCATCCCGAGCTGGGCCTCCGCCGTCTTCTTGCTCCAGTGGCGAATGTCCTCCCATCTTTTACGGCAGTAGGTGCTCCGTCTGTGGTGGACCCCTAGGGTCCGGACTTCCTTGGCGATGGCACGCCAAATATCCTTCTTCTGGTGGGCGCTGACCTAGAGGAATAGTACAGGGGAAAAGGAGAAAATATAACCGTCCGGACCGTCACTGTCATTGGCCAATGTTCCCACCCTTGCCCTGACGCACATACACTCACCGTTGTTTCATGAACGCCTCATTCCCCCCATCTCCCATCCACACCACTCCAAACAGGCATTGCCCATACAGCATTCTCACAGTGTACTCACCTGTTTGTCTGGAGGACCGTAGAGTAGCGTGTACTGGGGGAGGACCCCATCCACTAGTTTGTCCAACTCCTCCGAAGTGAAGGCAGGGGCCCTTTCCCCAGACACTGTAGCCATTTTCGCTTCCAGACTGAGGTTACAGCAGCACTTGCAGTGTAGGTCCTCTCCTGTCGAAGATCAGGTATTAAGTGAATGAACAGACAGAAAATGGCGGTCACGTCCGCGGCGGTGCGTACCGTCACCGCCGACGTACATCATCATTTGCTCCTGGGACCCATAGGGTCCAATGTTAACCAATGCAGGATTGCGCCACGGTCTTTGACCGCCTACCGCGACGGTGTACAACGCCAGCGCAGATACCTCATATCCCATTGTCCCACCTTACAGGTCAGGCAGCCGCCATTTCAGGGAGCCGCATGGCATTAATTTTAAATGCGTCACACATATCTAGGCCTGGAATACACACTAAGACAGGCACATAGAGGTTTGACAAATGTGTGGAAAAAAGTTGTGTTTTCGTACCTCAGTGTTGGCTGACCCTCTGCTCGCTGTTCTCATCCATAGAGCACGTCTGCGGGGCAGGTGAGGAGATGGCGGCATCCTCCGGTGTACAGACCACTGCTGGACCTGTCGACAATGGAAGAGCGACATGTAAGTGTCACCTACAGACTTGACCGTGCCACAATCCATGAACTGTGTGCCCAGTTGGAGCCAGACCTGATGTCAGCTATCCGCCATCCCACAGGTATCCCCCCTCTAGTGCAGGTCCTGTCAGTACTCCATTTGCTGGCAAGTGGGTCTTTTCAAACGACAGTGGCCATAGCATCAGGGATGTCCCAGCCTATGTTCTCCAACGTGTTGTCCAGAGTGTTGTCTGCCCTGCTGAAATACATGCGCAGCTACATCGTTTTCCCTCAGGTGGAGGAATTTGCCTACAGTGAAAGGTGACTTCTATGCTTTGGGACATATCCCCAACATCCTAGGTGCCATTGATGGGACACATGTGGCCTTGGTCTCCCCCCGCAGGAGTGAACAGCTGTACAGAAACCGGAAGAGTTACCATTCTATGAATGTGCAGATGGTGTGTTTGGCCAACCAGTACATCTCCCATGTGAAAGCCAAGTTTCCTTGCTCAGTGCATGACGCTTACATTCTGAGGAATAGCAGCATCCCTTATGTGATGGGGCAACTCCAGATGCACCCGTGTGTGGCTATTAGGTGAGGACATGGACCCTATACAGTGTGAATATTTGTCTGGGTCTGGGGCTGTCCCTAAGGGTTAGTGTGTGTCTAACAGTTGTCCCTCGACATTTGCAGGTGACTCTGGCTACCCCAACCTGTCATGGCTACTGACCCCAGTGAGGAATCCCAGGACAAGGGCAGAGGAACGCTACAATGAGGCACATGGGCGAACTAGGAGAGTTATAGAGAGGACCTTCGGCCTCCTGAAGACCAGGTTCAGGTGCCTCCATATAACAGGTGGTTCCCTATTCTACTCACCAAAGAAGGTGTGCCAGATCATCGTGGCCTGCTGTATGCTGCACAACTTGGCTTAGCGACAACATGTGCCTTTTCTGCAGAAGGATGGTCCTGAAGGAGGTTTTGTGGCAGCTGTGGAGCCTGTGGACAGTGAAGAAGACAAGGCAGAAGAAGAGGACATAGAAAACAGAAACACCGTGATTCATCAGTACTTCGAGTGAGACACAGGTAAGAAGACATCACTGCCTCCTACATCTGATACACTTGTTCTACCTCTCATCTGTCAATCACTTTCACCCAGTGAATGGAACCTGATTTGTCACTTTCCCTTTCGATTTCACATATGTGGGTCCCACTGTGTGACCTCTGCTATGTTTCCTCATGGACTAGAGCTGTGTGACATAGGTATGTTGACAATACAATGGACATTGCTATTTCCCTCAGTTATTGCAAATACACATTTGTGAAAGCACAGACTGACTCCAGATAGTTTTGTGATTTAAGGGTGTTTATTTAAGTGCTAAATAGTGGGGGGGGTTGTAAAATGGTCAGGATTGATGGTGGAGTAATGTCCATGGCAGAGTCCAGTCTATTAGTCTCACAGGTGCATTGTCCAAAGGGGCATAGGAAGTGGAGCTGGGGCAGTTTAAGGATGGACAGGGTGACAAAGTGGGACAGAAGGATGACAATCAAGATGGTCTCATTTTTTGGCGGGGGTATTGGCATTGTTCTTTGTCTTTGTCCTGGATCTCAGGGACCGCTTGCGGGGTGGTTCTCCATCTGCAGGGGGTGGGGTGCTGGTGTTGTGGTCCTGTGGCGGTGCCTCCTGTCCACTAGCACCGGCGGTGGTGGTGGCAAGTTCATCGTCCAGGCTAGTGTCACGGGCCCCTTGTTGTGCCACAGTGTCCCTCCTGGTGTTCACGAGTTCCTTCAGCACCCCTACAATGGTGCCCAGGGTGGTATTGATGGATTTGAGTTCCTCTCTGAACCCCAAATACTGTTCCTCTTGCAGCCACTGGGTCTCCTGAAACTTGGCCAGTACCGTTGCCATCGTCTCCTGGGAATGATGGTAGGCTCCCATGATATTGGAGAGGGCCTTGTGGAGAGTGGGTTCCCTGGGCCTGTCGCACAGCAGCAATCCCAGTTCCCCTGTGTTCCTGTGCCTCTGTCCCCTGAACCGTGTGCCCACTACCACTGCCTCCAGGTCCCTGCTGTTCTTGGGTGTGTGGGTTAGCCTGGGTTCCCTGTAGTGGTGGACACTCAGCTGCTTGATGTGTCCTTGGGACAGAGGTATGGGCCCGCTGGGTGGGTGCTGTGCTGGTGTTTCCAGAGGGGGGAGGCTCTGTGGTGGCTTGTGCCAGTGTGAGGGGAACAGGCTGTCCCGAGATCCCAGATGGGCCGGACTGGTCATCTAGATCCAGTTGAACAGAGCTGCTGTCATCACTGTGGGCCTCTTCTGTGGGTGGAGTGGACATGTCTGGAACCTCCTGTCCGGTGACATTGGGTAGGGGTCCTGCAGGGGTGTAAAGACATGATTATTGCATCTGTGTGTGCCATGGTGTGCAATGGGTGGGTGCCCCTGTACCCCAGTGCTTGCATTCCTGTGTAGGACCTTGTGTGCTAATTGTTTAGGGGTCTGTGTGGGTATGTGTAGTGGCCATGCATTGGTGATGGGTGTCCATGCTTTGTTGTTGCATGCAGGGCTTGGTGTTGGGATGGGTGGTTTGTGATAGTTGGGCATATGTGAGGAGTTGGAGTGATGGGGGTGAGGGTGAGGGTGGGGGTATGTGATAGCATGCAGGTAGGGTGGGGATGTAATAGTTAAGATTTGACTTACCAGAGTCCATTCCTCCAGCTAATCCTGTGAGGCCCTCAGGATGCAGTATAGCCAAGACCTGCTCCTCCCATGTTGTTATTTGTGGGGGAGGAGGTGGGGGTCCGCCACCAGTCCTCTGAACCGCGATGTGGTGTCTTGAGACCACGGAACGCACCTTCCCCCGTAGGTCGTTCCACCTCTTCCTGATGTCATCCCATGTTCTTGGGTGCTGTCCCACTGCATTGTCCCTGTCCACGATTCTGCGCCATAGCTCCATCTTTCTAGCTATGGTGATGTTCTGCACCTGTGATCCGAATAGCTGTGGCTCTACCCAGATGATTTCCTCCACCATGACCCTGAGCTCCTCCTCAGAAAAACTGGGGTGTCTTTGCGGTGCCATGGGGTGGTGTGGGTGATGTGTGAGGTGGTGTGTGTTGTGGTGTGTGGGATGATGTTTAGGGGTGTGTGGTGTTTTGTGCGTGGATGTGTATGTGTGATGGTGTTTTGTGCCTCTGTATGCTGGTGTTGTCTTTGCTGTGCTGTCTCTCTGGCCTTTGTCAACATTTTTGGTAGTAAGGGTTTGTCGGTGATGTGGGCGGGTGTTTTGTATTGTATTGGGTATGTGGGAGTGGTGTGTGTATGTGTGTCAGGTGTGTGTATTTGGAATTGTCCAATGTGGTTGTGTTTTGTAAATGTGTGTGTATTTTGAGCACAGAGCTGTGTACTGCCAATGGTGTACCCCGGTTGAAAGACCGCTGCGTGGATTCGCGGGTCGTGATAGTGTGTGTTTATTCCTGTTGGCGTGACGGTGGAGGTTTTGTTCTCACCAGTTTATCACTGACCTTCGGTGTGGTGGACTTGCGTGGGTATCTAGATTTTGGGCGGATTCCGAGCTGTGGGTCGTAATAGCTGTGGCCGAATTCCGCGTCTGCGGCGGTGTGTTGGCGGTCTTCTGCACGGCGGTAAGCGGGATTTACCGCCAATGTTGTAATGAGGGCCTCAGTCTCATTTTTTCAACGTATGCAGTGGTCCATGGACCACTGCCTACTCTGAAAAAAATGTTGTGCCCCCATCAACAAAGCGAAAATGGTCTGTTAGGGATCCCTTCCTGTTTGCGAATGGGTTAACACCAATTTGAAATTGGTGTTAACTGTGATTGTTTTGCGACCGCATTCATGGTCACAAAACAGTCATACATACCACTGCGACTCGCATTTAGGAAGGGACATCCTCGGGACGCCCCTACCAAATTGCAAGTCGCAAACCCTTTTTTGCAAGTCAGTAACTGCACATCGACTCGCAAAATAGGGATTTGTACATAAGGAAGTATTTTTTTTGGTGACATATGGGCCGACTCGCAGAATCAGCCAGTTTGAGACCAACAAAAAGCTACGTACATGTGGCACTAAGTGCAGTGGCATAGTCTAATGTGCCAAAGTGAAGCAATCTAAAATAGAACACAATTTTTTAATTTATAAAATTAGGCCCAGATTTAAGAGGGACTAGTGCCATTCCAACACCACATTAGTGTCATTTGTTTTACGTTAATGTGGCGATGGAAGGCCAAAAGCACCACTTGTAACCCCTTGAGCCACAATATGCCTCCGCCAGGTGTTCCGGCACTAGCGGGGTCGAAAAAGTGGTGCAAAGAAATTTCTTTGAGTCATTTTTATCAGCATTTTTAATGCCTGATAAGACCAGGTGTTAAAGGAAGGCTCCCATTGTTTTCAATGAGCCTCTGGGTGCTTTGCAGGATTAGCGTAAACATTTTGGACGCTAATCCTGCAAAGCGCCGGCTAGCGTACAAAATAATGACACTAGTATCCATGACTACCGCCATGGGGCACCGTATTTTAAATACTGCGCACACATGGTGCTGTTAGGGGGGTTCTAAGGGGAGCAAAAAAATGCAGCTGCATTAGGTCACAAATCTGTCCCTTAGTACCTAAGAGTGGATAGTCCAGACCAAACTGACAGCAGGATGTCTTGGTTCTCAGCCTCAACAGCATTGCTCCTGCGGACAGCAATCCTGTCACAGGATTAAACACATGTGGTGTTACAGTGGCGAATTATAGGACCTGTCATCATCACCCCTGCCACTGCACTTTTGGTGTTGGTAGCGAGTGGGAAGGATTTTGGGTGGTGGGCACCAGCTGTTGGCAGCACAAGTACAAGGCCTATGCGCACCCACACGCAGTCAGTTCCAAGTGCACCTTGCCTGAATCTCACAGGGTAGGCATGGCATGTTTCATAGTGTGAGCTAGGATGACAGTGACTGGCACTGTGGAACATGTCAAAAGTGTGACCTCCCACACCCAAAACACTATTTCTTTTCAAGGATCAGGGCCTGGGGGTCATCCCTAGCCTGTCCTCTTCTGATGGCAGTAGGAAAAGGGAGAGAAGCAGAACATAGGTACAGTTGGTGGAAACAGGAACCTGAAGATAAAGCGTCACTGTTACCGAGATCTGGGACAGTTACTTTGATATCTGTGATTGAATTTACCACATTTGCCTTGTTTCTAAGTTTCTGTAACCCCTTCTTTTTTACTGAGCACGGTCCCTTGTGTTACAAAAGTCTGGAATGTGACAAGTTTTAGTTTACTGAAAGTAAATGAGAGGAAATAAACAAGTAGAAAGCAGCAATCACAATGTTCAAATAGGTGCCTTTTGATTTTAATCATATACTAGAAGGTTCAAATTGATGTTAAAATGTAATTTAGACTATAAACTAACAGTACATATAGAACCAATATTGAATTTCTTGTGGTTAATGAATGATTAATGACTTTAAAAATGAGCAGAATGAGAAAAATGCACTTCTCTGTTATATTTAACCCCTTCTGTGCCGTGGATGTACTTCCAACGGCACAGTGCTCATGTGCGGAGGACGTAACCATTACGTCCTCGTCACTGAGCTCAGAGGGAGCACTAGCGCTCCCTCTGTGGGACTCCCTCCCACCCCACCAAGGCAGGGATGGAAGGAGAAGCCCTTCCCCTTCCACCCCGACCCACCCCCTGACCCCCCAGGGACATCTATGACCTCATCAGAGGCCACTTCCCTGAGCTTCCAGCGCAATCAGAAGAGAAATGCAATGCATTTCTCTTCCGGTCATGTGATGGGGGCCCTGAGAGGCTTCAAAGGGAAGGAAAGGAATTTCCTTCCCTTTGAAGTCTCTCAGAGCATTTCAAAAGCCGGATCGTAAAGCGATCCTGCTTTTGAAATGCCCACTAGACAACAGGGATTTATTTACCAAGGGAAATTGGCATAAGGGGAGCGAACCCTTGGGCAACGGTCGCTCCCCAGGGGAGCAATTTTTTTCAAGGCCTTTTCTGCCCCCCCTGGGGGTAGATCGGCCAACTGTTGTTAGGCCGATCTGCCCCCGGGGGAGGCAGAAACCACTAGGCGTGGGGGATCATTTTCTTTTTTGTTTTTTGTTTTTTTGTTTTTTTAGAGTTGGGGAGTGACCTCTGAGGCAAGGGTCGCTCCTTGGGGGGCAAATTATATTTAGGCCATTTCTGCCGCCCTTGGGGGCAGACAGGCCTATATTTATGAGGCCAGTACTAGACACCAGGGAGTTTTTTTTTTATGGTGAATTCCCGGAAGGGGAGCGACCCCTTAGGCAAGGATCACTCCCCGGGGGGAAATGTATTTTAGGCAATTTCTGCCCCCCTGGGGGCAGATCGGCCTATTTTTGTTAGGCCAATCTGCCCCCAAGGGGGGCAGAAACCACTAGGCACTGGGGATCTTTTTTTTGTGCCAATTTCACACAAGGGGAGAGACCCCTTAGGGGCAAGGATCGCTCCACTGGGGCAAATTTCTTTTAGGCCATATCTGCCACCCCTGGGGGCAGATTGGCCTATTGTTATTAGGCCAATCTGCCCCCAGGAGGGCCGAAACCACTAGGCGCCAGGCATCATTTTCTTTTTTGTTTTTGTTTGTGTTTTTTTAGTTTTTTTAGAGTTGGGGAGCGACCTCTTAGGCAAGGGTCCCTCCCTAGGGGCAAATTATATTTGGGCCATTTCTGCCCCCCTGGGGGCAGAATCCTCTAGGCGCCAGGAATCTTTTTTTTGTGTGTGATTTTTTGTTTTTTTTAGAGTTGGGGAGCGACCCCTTAGGCAAGGTTCACTCCCTAGGGGGCAAATTATATTTAGGCCATTTCTGCTCCCCTTGGAGGCAGATCGGCCCATATTTATGAGGCCAGCACTAGACACCAGCGAGTTTTTTTTATGGTGAATTCCCGGAAGGGGAGCGACCCCTTAGACAAGGATCACTCACCGGGGGGGACAAATTTGCAGAAAACTCTAGGCGTCAGGGATAATTTTGTTTTGGTTTTTGTTTGTTTTTGTTTTGATTTTTAGAGGTCGGGAGTGACCCCTTAGGCAAGGGTTGCTCCCCTGGGGGGATGGGGAATTGTATTTAGACCATTTCTGCCTCCCTTGGGGACAGATCAGCCGATTTTTGTTAGGCCAATTTGTGGCAATTTCACCCAAGGGGAGCGACTCCTTAGGGGCAAGGGTCGCTCCACGGGGGCAAATTTATTTTAGGCCATTTCTGCCACCCCTGGGGGAAGATCAGCCTATCGTTATTAGGCCAATCTGCCCCCAGGGGGGGCAGAAACCACTAGGCGCCAGGGATCATTTTCTTTTTTGTTTTTTTTTGTGCTTTTTTTGTTTTTTTAGAGTTGGGGAGCGACCTCTTAGGCAAGGGTCTCTCCCTAGGGGGCAAATTATATTTAGGCCATTTCTGCCCCCCTTTGGGGCAGATCAGCTGATTTTTGTTAGGCCAATCTGCCCCCAAGGGGGGCAGAAACCTCTAGGCACCGGGGATCTTCTTTTTGTGCCAATTTCACGCAAGGGGTGCGACCCCTTAGGCAAGGGTCGCTCCCCGGGGAGGGCAATTTTTTTTTAGCCCATTTCTGCCACCCCTGGGGGCAGATCCGCCTATTGTTATTAGGCCGATCTTCCCAAAGGGGAGGCAGAAACCACTAGGCACCAGGGATCATTTTTTTTGTTGATTGTTTTGTGTTTTTCTGTTTTTTTAGAGATGAGGAGCGACCCCTTAGGCAAGGTTCGCTCCCTAGGGGGCAAATTATATTTAGGCCATTTCTGCCCCCCTTGGGGGCAGATCGGCCTATATTTCTGAGGCCAGTACTAGACACCAGGGAGTTTTTTTTATGGTGAATTCCCAGAAGGGGAGAGACCCCTTAGGGAAGGATCACTCCCGGGGGGCAAATTTATTTTAGGCCATTTATGCCCCCCCCCACCCTTGTGGGCAGATCAGACAATTTTTGTTAGGCAATCTGCCCCCGGGGGGGCAGAAACCACTAGGCACCTGGGATCTTTTTTTTTGCCCCAATTTCATGCAAGGGGAGCGACCCCTTAGGCAAGGGTCGCTCCCCGGGGGAGACAAATTTATTTTAGCCCATTTCTGCCCCTCAGCCTATTGTTATTAGGTTGATCTGCCCGTAGGGGAGGCAGAAACCTCTAGGCACCAGGGATCTTTTTGCTTTTTTAGAGGTGGAAAACGACTGCTTAGGCAAAGGACGCTCCCCTGGGGGTGGGGGGGGCAAATTTATTTTTTGGCCATTTCTGCGACCCTTGGGGGCAGATCGGCGTATTTCTATTAGGCCAATCTGCTCACAGGGGGAGAAACCACTTAGGCACCAGGGATTGGTATGTGTGTGTTTTCATTAGGGGGGCAGCCCCTTGGGTAAGGGTCGCTCCCCATGGGGGTGAATTACTGTTGGCCATATCTGGCCTCCTTTGTGGCAGATGGGCCTATTTTTGGAAGGCCCATCTGCCCCCTAGGGGGGCAGAAAGCCCACCAGAGACCAGGGAAGTTTTTTTTTCCAAAATAAGGACCATACCCCCACCCCAAATGAATGGGACCAAAGATGTTCTGCCCACCAGTGGGCAGATGGGGCAATTACCCCTGATCCACACCCCGGGGGCACAAAGTCTACTAAATGCCAGGGAATTAAAAAAATAATAATATTGGGGTGGTGGCTACTAACCAGTATGGGCCTGGTTATGCCCCCACCCCAACTGAAGGGGTTAACAGTCTTCAGCTCTCCCCGCACTCTAAAACATCTTATCCCACAGCAAGCAAGAAGACATTTGATTATTTTGAGTTTTGGTTTTACATTTGGGACATGAGATCTTGGCTAACTCTCAAAATTGTCCCACTTGGAATGACAAGGGCTGCACTTTATGGACTTTGGAACGCTGCCATGTAGAAAAATCCACAAGACCTAGACACATCTGAAAACTAAACATCTGGGTGATTCCATGGTGGTGTGTTTCACATACACCCCGCACCATTTTCGTACCCACAATGCCCTGCAAACCTCCAACTTTGCTGGAAATCACAAATTTTTCCCACGTTTTTGTGATGGAACCTTCCGGAATCTGCAGGAATTCACAAAATTCCTACCACCCAACATTGTCTCATCTATACCGATAGAAATTCTGCGGCACTTGTCACCCTAAAAATGTTTTTTTGCAAACTGCCCTTTTGGAGCCCCTTTGGTGCCCCCTCAATATCGACATGATTTTGGTTCTTCCCTTTCACAAACACTTGGCCCACCTACAGAAATGAGGTATCATTTTTACCGGGAGACTGAGGGAAACGTTGGGTGGTATGAAATTGGTCCCAGTGTGTTGATCCCACACAGAAATGTGGGAAAAATTAGATTTTTTAGCTAAATTTGAAGTTTGCTGAAGATTCTGGGTAAGAAAGCATTGGGGGATCCACGCAAGTCACACCTCCCTGGACTTCCTCGGGTGTCTAGTTTTCAGAAATGTCTGGGTTTGGTAGGTTTCCCTAGATGGCTGCTGAGCCCAAGACCAAAAACGCAGGTGCCCCCACAAAAACAGATAGTTTTGTTTTTGATCATTTTGATGTGTCCAGATAGTGTTTTGGGGCATTTCGTTTCACGGGCAGTAGGCCTACCCACAAAAGTGAGGTACCATTTTTATCGGGAGGCTTGGGGGAACGCTGGGTGGAAGGAAATTTGAGAAAAAAGTGTTTTTAGTGGCCAAATTTTTAGGTTTGCAAAGGATTCTGGGTAACAGAACCTGGTCAGAGCCCCACATGTCACCCCATCTAGGATTCCCCTAGGTGTCTAGTTTTCAAAACTGCACAGGCTTTATAGGTTTCCCCAGGTGCCGGCTGAGCTAGAGGCCAAAATCCACAGCTAGGCACTTTGCAAAAAACAGCTCTGTTTTCTTTGTGAAAATGTGATGTGTCCACATTGTGTTTTGTGGCATTTCCTGTCGCTGGTGCTAGGCCTACCCATGCAAGTGAGGTACCATTTTTATCGGGAGACTTGGGGGAACACAGAATAGCAAAACAAGTGTTATTGCCCCTTGGCTTTCTCTGTCATTTTTTCCTTCCAATTGTAAGACAGTGTGTAAAAAAGATGTCTATTTGAGAAATGCCCTGTAATTCACATGCTAGTATGGGCACCCCGGAATTCAGAGATGTGCAAATAACCACTGCTTCTCAACACCTTATGTTGTGGTCATTTTGGAAATACAAAGGTTTTCTTGATAGTTATATTTCACTTTTTATATTTCAGGAAATGAATTGCTGTATACCGGGTATAGAATGCAAACCGATTGCAAGGTGCAGCTCATTTATTGGCTCTGGCTACCTAGGGTTCTTGATGAACCTACAAGCCCTATATGTCCCCGCAACCAGAATATTCCAGCTGACGTATCAGTATATTGCTTTTAAAAATCTGACATCGTAGGAAAAAGTTACAGAGTAAAACGTGGAGAAAAATGGCTGTTTTTTCCACCTCAATTTCAATATTCTTTTATTTCAGCTGTTATTGTCTGTAGGAAACACTTGTAGGATCTACACAAATGACCCCTTGCTGAATTCAGGATTTTGTCTACTTTTCAGAAATGTTTAGCTTTCCGGGATCCAGCATTGGTTTCTCACCCATTTCAGTCACTAACTGGAAGGAGGGTGAAAGCACAAAAAATAGTAAAAATGGGGTATGTCCCAGTAAAATTTTAAAATTGTGTTGAAAAATTGGATTTTCTAATTCAAGTCTGCCTGTTCCTGAAAGCTGGGAAGATGGTGATCTTACCACTGCAAACCCTTTGTTGATGCCATTTTCAGGGAAAACACCATGAGCCTACTTCTGCAGCCCTATTTTGGAAAAAATGACATTTTCACTGTATTTTGGCTAATTTCTTGGTCTCCTTCAGGGGAACCCACAAAGTCTGGGTATCTCTAGCATTCCTAGGGTGTTGGAAAAAAAGTACGCAAATTTGGCATGGGTAGCTTATGTGAACAAAAAGTTATGAGGGCCTAAGCGCGAACTGCCCCAAATAGCCAAAAAAAAGGCTTGGCACAGGAGGGGAAAAGGCCTGGCAGCGAAGAGGTTAAGGTTATGCAATAATAAGGTTTTTCCACTTAAGATGAAATATATTACTCATACTGATGAAATATGATTAATGATGAAATTATAAGCTTGCATACTATATGTGGTTCACTAAAACGTATTAATTAAGCACATTTTGGCCCATATTTATACTTTTTAACACTGCATTTGTGTCATTTTTGACACAGAAATGGCTCAAACTTGCAAAATACAATTGTATTTTGTAATTTTGCGCCGTTTTTGCATCAAAAAGTGGCACAAATGCAGCGCTAAAAAAGTATAAATATGGGCCTTTATATTTTTCCTTGTGTCACCATAATTGTGGCCTACAGTACTTGCATTTTGCATTCATGTAAAAGTGTTGATTTTTTTTTTTTTCATAATGTGAACTCTTCTTTCAGATTTCGTTCCCATGAGAAGCAAAGTCCCTTTGTAATAAATTAATTGTTAAAGCATGGACAGTTATGCCCATTTGTCCTTGGAAACATTACAATCCAGGAACATGCACTGAGATCTTATACATTTGTTTCAAACCTGTTAGGAGGCACACAAAAACAAGATGTTCCCAAGTTAGACTTGGGAAATTGTCCAAGTGTTACAAACTGGAGTCTGGTGGGGGGGCGTGACCGGCAGCCGATGAGGCTGCAAGCTTAGTGCGGAGCTCCGGAGCTGGATCGTGGCCCGGCCGGCATATATACCGCACTGAACCCAACAACTTAACAGCAGACCACCGTGGGCCCTTCCGGAGCTCTGCTGGACCTAGATGTGCCACTTTTTCTTAAGTTTTGAACTGCGTCAGAGGAGAGTTTCGTGAAACCCTCGGTCGGACAGAGAAAGTAGTGCAAAAACAAAATGGCGACTGCGTCGTATGCACCGCCCACTGAAGGCCAGAGAACGAAATGAACTCCCTGAGCAAGAGCAGCAACCGGAGCCCGAAGCCGAGTCCATAAAGTGCAAAAAAGAGCCCGGTGAGTGAGTGAGGGCATGGGCATGGGCAAAAGAGAGCGGTGAAGCACCGCCGGAGAATGGAGAGAGAGCAGAAGGATGCCCTCGGTGTTGGGGTATAAAAAAGAAAAGAAACAGCTGATCATCGGGACCAGTTTGACCCATGGGGAGACTCAGGAGGCTGCCGCCGCATTCCCAGCCTACTCTGAGCGGAGATCACTCGTTGTTGACCCGGAGATGTGGGGGTAGAATCGGAACCATCCCATCGCAGAGACCTGGGGGCAAATAGGACCGCTGACACCCTCGAGCATAACGGGGGCCCCCTTTTAAGAATCGGACCTGCGGTTCCCCTACACCCACGTGCCTCAGTAGCTGAAGGAGGGTCCGGGGTGCCGGAACAAAATACCCCCGCTTCGGTGCCCGCGCAGTAAGGAACCTGAGACACTACTTACCTGGGCGAGCCTGCGACCAGCAGGACCTGCTCCCCGACTCACCGCTCCGAATCGGAATCTCGTGCTGACCTCACCGAGAAACAAGCGAACTGGCGAGAGGTGAGGCTCTGCAGCGTATCCCTGACACGGCCCACGGATCCCTCCCTGAGAGTTGGAGTTGACCCCCCTGGAGGCTCACCAGATAGCCGACACATCAAAGCCAAGGGAACACGAAGGGAATGGGGCAGGAGTAATCATTAACAATAGAGGGTCTACATTGAAGGATCTCAAAGGTAAACAGCTATAAAACACCCATTACACCCCAACCTGCACCTCGAAACCAGACCCCGTATGAACACCCCAAACAGAACCCGCAAGAGGGCACAGAATGGGAAACGGAGAAGACCCGAACCCCCGTCAATGATAGAAACTTGTGGACAGTGGTAATTGGATGGGGAAAAAGACAGGCAACCTGAGCAGAAATCGCTACCTTAGACCCCTGCACTGGTAAAATTGCACAACTCACCCTCTTTAACCATAGCACAGTTCCAGCCATGGGGAAACCCAAAAAGCGAGACGATCAGGCCCAAACGGAATGTATAAACGTGAATCAACCCACCCAGCCCTCCAGCCAGGACTCCTCACACTGCCCTACCACTCAAGAAGCAACATTAGACACAGTGCTCCTGGCTATCAAAGAATCCCGTGAAGCACTCAAGGGGAAAATTGACAGTCTCTCGTCTGAACTCTCACTACTCCGATACGACCACCGCAAACTGAAAGAAAGAGTGGACACAAGTGAAAAATCTTTAACCACTATAGACATCACGCAACAAACTACATCTAAAGAAATGGTACATTTGACTTCCCGAATTAAGGCATTAGAAACCAGAGCAGAAGATGCCGAAAACCGAACACGTAGGAATAACCTTAGACTTATTGGAATACTGGAAGGCATGGAGTCTTCAGCAACCAGCACTGAAGCCTTTCTGGAGGAGTGGATTAGAACCAGTATGGCACCAGAGGGCCTGGCAGCTTACTTCACAATAGAAAGAGCACATAAGATCCCCAACAGAGCACCGCCACCGGGGTCTAGACCACGCACAATCATAGCTAAACTGTTGCACTACAAAGACCGAGACCACATCCTCGCCCGGTCAAGAAAACTAGGCGAAATATTATGCAACAACCAATGGGTCATGATCTTCCCGGACTTTAGGAGAGAGACCCAGATGCAGAGGGCTTTCTTCCACGGGCACAAGCGCATTCTAATAGACAGTGGGATTAAATATGCAATGCTCTTCCCTGCCAAGCTCAGAATAGAACATGAAGGCAAAACACATTTTTTCTCTTCGCCACAGCTGGTGGAGGAATGGCTAGAGTCACTGAACCTAACCTCGTCGACGATGCCCTCCAGCCCCCCCAACGAACCAAGGAAGAAGCGCAGCCGCTCATCTAAACAGATCACAGAGGTGGCCCCCTCTAAGCACCAATCCCTGCGGAAGATGCGAGATGCTGTGGAAGCAGCAGCGGCCCTCAGCAAGGGAACTAACCCTAGACCTGAAATTCTAGCAATCTGTCAGATCCAGACTCCAGCTGCGGGGCTCATCCATATCCTCTCGAGACACTGCCACTAGCCTGCCTAGAATAACTCCAGGAACATCTGAAGTAATTATCGCTAAAAAGAGTGGGTCCTCTGATCCGTGAGTATTTAAGAGAAAAACGTATAAACCCGGCTTGGATCCTTACCCAGCAGTTGGGCCGGGACAATAATTGTGGTAATTCTTGGGATAAAAGAGTGCATAACTTTGAACTTACCATTCTGAGGCCGGGCCCCAGGAGAAGCCTGGGACACGCACTCTCGGTCCCTACCACGCCACCCTCCTATAGGATTGTAGAACTGGAATGTTATCAGTTTGGACGGGAAGAGTTTTTGTAACCGGTCCTGGGGAGTGGGAGTTGGGATTTCTGTTTTTTCAAGTAGTTTTAAGGGAACATTGTGCACTGAGGCCTAGAATGGTAGATATACCTAGTCCCAAACACTTACTAGAAAGTTGTAGCGAAAAATCACCCCTGAACCACTCCTACATTATTAGCCAACAACCAGTGAACCAAGACCATGACTTCCAACTACAAGCTAATAACCTGGAATGCTAGGGGGTTAAATAATATAGCCAAGCGATATAAGGTACACAGCTACATCAAACGCAGAGGGGCACATATTGCTATTTTACAGGAAACCCACTTGCTAGAGCAGGAAGTCACGGCACTACGAAAAAGGTGGAGAGGCCAAATATTTGCCACTAACTACTCAGTGTTCGCGAGAGGAGTACTAGTTTGGATACACCCTGGCATCCCTTTTCAAGCTTTACATACATACATAGATAAAGACGGTAGATATGTAGTCATCTCGGGCAGACTAGATGGGAGAGAAATAACCCTCGGGGCCTCTATGCCCCGAACCAAGACCAGAAGAAATTCTTTGACAAAATGTCTGGGGAGCTGAGCCCGATTCTTGCGAACCCGAAAATGATAGGAGGTGACTTTAATTGCATCTCTGATATTACTATGGATAGATCACATCCCCCCCTCTCACAGACTCAATCTATAAAATCAGCTAAGGCATTCTCAGAATGGCAACAACACTGGCAAATCAGAGACTGCTGGAGGCACCTCTACCCACATAATAGAGAATATTCCTTTTATTCCGCGGTTCATGACCTACACGTAAGATTAGATACAATACTAGTCTCACTGGAGCTACAACCTGTTGTAAACTCAGCTGAATACCTGAGCCGTACCATCTCAGATCACAACCCTTTACTAATCTCAATTAATTGGCATAGAGAAAAACCAGTGATACCCACTTGGAGACTCAGAACTGAGATATTAGAGGACGAGGCCTTTAAACATCACCTCCACAATAGTGTAAAAGACTACTTCAAACTAAATGCAGGAACTGTGTCCTCTAGAGCATTAGAATCGGAAACCTTTAAAATAGAAACTAGGGGTAACTGTATTGGGAAAAGTACTGGAGTGTGCAGATCTATCGAAACGGAGCTTAATAAATTAGAAGACTCCCTAAGAGATACCGAGCGAAAGCTCCCCTCTAACCCTAAACTGTCCTCCCTTTTGAGGGAAACTAAAACGAAAATAATAGAAGAAAACATTAGACTCTCTCGCTTCAACTATAAGCAATACATAAGTAGACAGCATGCGGAAGGAGATAAAGCAAGCGCACTTCTGGCTTGGCTAGCTAAACCCCCCAAACATCAAACTATTATACTTGAAATAGAGAAAGATCCAGAGATTAGAGGTACTTAGCCAAAAATAAATTAATACTTGCTTCTTTGAATATTACTCCTCTCTATATGCTCCACCCTCCGAAACAATTAACTGCACTCAGATCACAGAACTGGAGTCACTAAGGCTCCCTAGAATGGAAGCTGAAGAAAGCACAACCCTAGCAGCCCCTATCTCGATTGCAGAAATCAAAACTGCAATACTAAGCATGGCAAAGGATAAAGTACTGGGAGCAGACGAGCTCCCGTCAGAGTTCTATCAGCTATATCAGGACACATTAGCACCCAGACTTTGCACACTATATACGGAAGCTTGGCAAAATAACAAATTACTGCATTCCACTAACGAGGCCATAATGATTTCCTTATTAATACCAGACAAACCTGCTACCGATGTCCACTCATACCGACCGCTTTCAATGCTGAACTTAGACTATAAAATATTAAGCAGAATACTAGCTAACAGACTTTTACCCTACATGTCCTCTTTGGTTCATCAGGATCAATCGGGATTTATCCCACTACGCAATACAGCACTAAACATCAGGCGATTAATATCACTTCTTCATTCCCTACCTGATACCATATCACAAGCAGCAATAATCTCAATAGACATTGAAAAAGCAGTCGACAGCCTGAGATGGGATTACCTAGAGCAAGTCATGTTAAAACTTGGACTGGGAGAAGGCTTCGTCCGCTGGACGAAATTACTATACACAAACCCCACAGCAAGAGTACGTACGGGCAACACCTTCTCTGAGCCCTTCACAGTGGGAAGAGGGACTAGACAAGGCTGCCCACTCTCCCCTCTTTTATTTGAAATCGAAGTAGAAGCCCTCGCACAAACCGCAAGATCCAAAGGTTACTTTGAAGGCATCCCAATGAACAATTGGACACACCACATCGTGCTATACGCCGATGACATGCTATTATTCCTTAAAAACTTGGTGGTGGATCTCCCTGGAGTGATAGAAATGCTAGATAATTTTGGCTCGGCCTCTGGACTCAGGATTAATTGGAGAAAATCCTCAATTTTCCCAACCTCCGAAGACACCCCAAAACCCCTTGACACCTGGGCTTCATCCACCTTCAAATATCTTGGAGTCAATATCTATCATTCAGTAGAAGATTTACTAGAAGGGGACATACAAAGCACAATCAGGGGAATTAAAGCTAGCATGCACTTCTGGAGCACCTTGCCCCTTACAGTCGCTGGAAGAATTGCACTGATTAAAATGATAGTACTGCCCAGGCTTTTATAATTCTTCTCCACGCTACCTCTAATAATTCCCTGCTCGATATTTAAAAGTACTGAGTCCTTAATTGCAAGCTTCATTTGGGGTCCCAACAGACACAGAATAGCACTTCAGACCCTACAAAGACCTACCTCTGAGGGAGGTTTAGCTGCGCCTAACTTAGAAATCTACTATTGGGTGGGACAAATACAATGGTTAGCAAGACTGATTAACAAACCCTGAGTCACAGTTGACTTCCAAATACCATTAAACTGCCCATTAAGTAAAATCCTGCACATAATATTGATCCCCAGGAAACCGAAAGAGCCGCTTCCTATAGAATGGGAATCCATTAGACACTGCTGGGAACTCTATCTCAAACGCTCCCGCTTCAAAACACCTTACGCTCCTGAAATCCCCTTGGAAGCTCTGAATTGCCTCCCAAATAAACAAATCTTTAAACATATTAACAAACTGATCCCATTCAACATCACGAAAATAGGTGATCTATTTGGTAATGGGAAACTTTGTTCCTTTGTGGAGCTGCAAGACCAGTTTGATCTCCCTTCTGGATTGTTTCTCACACATACTGCCATTGTTAGAATCATTCAAAAACTGTGGGGCAAGGGCGCCTGTGAACCCCCAGCCCATAAGGGATGCGAACTCCTATGCTCAATTGGCGAGCAGAGGAGGTTAATCTCTGGTATATATAAACTCATGCAAGGCGACACCTGCACTCCGCTAAATAAACTCAAGACAAAATGGCAAAATGACCTTGACCTGACACTAGAAGACAATCAATGGGCCAGAATTACATCCCACGTCTACACTATCTCTAGAAATGCAAGATTTCAATTGATAAATTTGTATATTTTCCACAGAGCTTACCTAACTCCTAAAAGGATAGCCAAAATATATAATACAAACAAATCTGATTGCCCACGCTGCTCTGACCCGGTAGCAGACATACTACACATGTTTTGGAAATGCCCCCTAATTAGCGCATACTGGTCGGAAGTATTCGGGAAGGTAGCCCGATAGCAGCAATCCTGGGGGACTTCCCATGCCCATCGACACATACGATGTCAAACAAATTCATAGACCTAGCTTTGATCTTAGCGAAGAGAGAAATATCATTACATTGGAAGGACCCAGGTGGCCCACTGATAATTAGATGGCTAGGCGCACTAGAAAAATGGGCCGAAATAGAGAGCACAGTACTAATGAAAGAAGCATCCCGAGGCCAAAGACCCAGGGAGAGTGTTACGCAATGGGACTTACTGCTTGAAAACTTTAAACCGGCAGAGGCCCCCTCCATGGACGAAGACAACTCTTTATCGAACTCGGACTCCGAACACGCTGCTACAGCTACTTAATAACAACGCCGGAGCTTTGACTTACCTCGAGACTTTTGAGACTTTTCGTCATAAGAAATATATTGAAGTACTTAGTGCACGAAGGGGGGCGGGAGGGTTTAAGTTGCCGGGGATTATCACAACATGTTTTGATTCATGTTATCACCCATATAAAAGTAATAAAAGATATATAAAAAAAAAAAAAACTGGAGTCTGGTGATAATTTATGATTGGATGATGCTTATTCAACATAATATGGACTGAAATCAGAATATTTTTCCTGGATTAATACTTCAATGGAAATTCTAACTTAAGTCAGTCACAGTCTTGGTAAGCCCCAGAAACTTTCCTGATGCTTGCAGATGCCTTGCTGAAAGCATGCTTTGCTCATAGAGATTCCCTGAATGATGTATCCCTTGGAGAGGTATCTTCCTCTCTGCCATTTGCTATTGCCCTTTGAAATGTCCTTTTAAGTTAGAAATTCCACTATGCTGACACTTTTCTTCCTTTTATTTTTGGTTAGTGACCTGTAGTGCTAAATTATCTTTTTCCAAATTATGTTTGTCCTTTTTGTATTTTTTTGTATTTTGCAGGCATGTGTTCCTCCCCACACATGTATCCCTGATTTGGTTAGCTGTAGGTTTGACCTGAGCGCAGCCATAGATTATTTGCTAAATTTGAATTGACTGATTGCAGATCCTGAGCATCGTGTATTATCTGTGTCACAGATATTCTTATTGACTTTATGTATTATTATTATTGAATGCTTAGTTTTATTTATGTTAGTTCACCTTAATGTATTTCCTCACCTTGGGCAACTCTTGGTGATTAAGTATCTTTATAATTTGGTCTTGTGCATTGTCTGCATGAGCTTGTGCTTGTAATAAATCTTTTAATTTTATTCCTGATTGGAGTTTTCCTTCTGTGACCACAGTGGTTATGGTGTCTAAGTTGTTGGGGTGGTGTTGAAATATTGATGGTTCACCATACATCTTTCTGGACCCAAAGGTCCATCAACATCATTGCCCATTTGATTCCTGCAAAGGATGAAAAATGGGCCCACAATGGTTTAGCAATGAGATTACAGAGAAAGGGGGAGAAGCAGGGAGGGCTGTAGAGAAGTGGAAAGATGAAGGTGGAGAAGAAGGAGTAGGGAGTGACAGGTATCGAGAGACAGAAGGCAAAAGTTATTGACGCCTGAACAAATTATTTTCAGTTGTTGCCCAAGCTGACACAAATTTGCAATTTAGACCCAAAGAGGCATAGAGAGAACTAAGAAGCTACTGGACAGGCAACCGTCAGTGTGGAATGCCCACAACTTTTCTCACCTCCCTGTGGCATTCAAAGCCAAATGTCATTCTTGGAATATGCCCAGTGATAGTTGAGCCTTCATGGCTTGTGACCTTATTTGACAGCCACCACCACATTGACTCCTTGTGCCTGTAAACCCCTTGTTAGTCTGTGGAAGTCCATTAGTGTTTGACACACCACCTGACCACCTGCAAGCATCACAGGACCACCAAGCTAGTAATTAATGCTGCAACCACTCTACCTTGTGTGAGAACTATACTGTGCAACAGTATTTGATACTCAGATTCCTCCACCCATGGCAGAGCATTTGCCAACAAGTGAATGAAGAAATTGCACCTGCAGAGCTTAGGCAAGAACTCCCCAGTCCTCTGCTCCTTTCTGACCCAATTGATTGATGTGTGCATCCAATTAAACTGAGCAAGACTGAAAGGTATGAACACTTGCATCCATTTGATAGCTCACACATTATGCTCTGGCTACTTTTCACTCTCATTACCACATAAAGAAATTCCAGAGAATGCATACATAAATATGTAGCATAAACCGTGAAGCAGATGCTTACATTGTGCCTATATGATTTTATTTACTAAAAGCCTGATCTAGAAAATGGCGAATGGTACTTAGTCTGTAAGGATGCAGCAGGACATAACGACTTTCACTCTGACAGACAACTGTCCTCCAAATTTAGAGATCACCACTAATCCAGTATAATGGGATTAATTCCAAATATGGGGCTATTCCATTTTACCATTAGAAAGGACCTATTATGCAAAATAGTGCCAGCCTTAATTTACAAAGCCCAGGTATGGCATTTGGTTTTGAACATATACTCAGATAAGGATGGGAAAGAAATATGGAAAAAGTGCTCTTTCAAATACTTAAGCTAGAACTTTGATCTAACATTTACGAAGTGGGTTTTAGTGTTTGAAATGGTTTGTATGATAAAGGAAATCAGGTAAAGATTAACCTTCTTTGGTATAGCTACATCTCAGCATAATTAGAGAGTGGATTGGAATATTAATTCTTTTGGCTTTGTTGATTGATTCTTATCTTCTAAGGTCCCACACTTATGCTGGCAGCTATAAGGAAACCAATGGTTTGTCAAAAAGAAGAACCAACTGGTCAAAGTATTTTTTATGATCTGTGCTGTAGTGATCCTACTTTAATTCTATGAGACAGTAGGAAAAAGGTGTAAATTAACGTTATTAAGATTGCAAAGTTTCCTGTTTTGGATAACATTGATGCTGGGGAAGGAAGATGGGATTAGTAGAGTGTATGGAGCTGCAAGGAAAACTGTCAGGAGGTAGTGATTCTTTGTTAGTGTATGGTTCATTAGCCTGAGAGATTAGGAACTCTCTTGTAATCAATAAAACGTGGACGACAAGGATTATATCATGAGAATTTAATACATTTACTTACTCCTAATGAATGTTTATGAGGTACTTTATACTGGGAGACAGTTAAGAAATGTGTGTTGTGAAATATTGTTGCTGTTTTGTATAGATTTAATTTATATGGTTTAGGTATGTTTAAACTGAACAAATATAAAAAGTAGTTGTCCATCACTATAGCTGATTTTTCTGTATCAAAGTGACTATTTCTACCATTTGGAAGAACAATTTTATGGGTGGGAGTAACATTTGGAAAAACATCCTGCAGTGTGTTTATTGAATGGTGAAATTTTCACCACCAGAGTGGATACTAGAAATGCATCATCAAAGTGGCGGCAGGTCATGAGTGCTCTCATATCCTGTCTTCTTAAAATGCTGACGTGTTCCTCTACAAATTAGGTGCAACATATTTGCTTCCACATAAAAATCTGACACACTTTCTATGCCGATCTTTCACAGGTTTCTCAGTACTTACACCAACAGACTTAACTCATGAAATGGGCAGCAAGCAAAAACGATAGCATGATTTGGGAACCTCATGGATGAGGTGGAATTGCTTCCAAGAATGTGACATTGTCCATTGTGTAAACTTTAATCAGGTCAGTGTATGTTTGATTTCTGGACGCTCTTCTGTTATGGTCTTCATTTGTTTTGTTTTTGTTTTACCTGTAAATATATATATATATATATATATATATATATATATATATATATATATATATATATATATATATACAAAAAGAAGAAATGTCCTGACAAGCGTGTTACGGCACACTTATTTCTCAGGTGGTGCTGGTTTAAGGCAGGACGTCCGTATTTCAAAAAAAGGATTCTCTTTCTACTTTGACAAGAGAAAACCGCACTCCGTCGTTGTGGCAATAATAGTTAAACTTTTATTCCATTAGTGAGATCACAAACAAACAAAACAGGAATCCCCTGACGCGTTTCGGTCACACCGGACCTTGTTCACAGGTGTTTTCTGTATACTGGTTTAGCGCTTTAAATAAACTACCCAAGCTCAACAGAAAAAATACTAAAGTTACACCAAATTATCAACAATTACTCCTTGACATCACAAAATATATATACACTTTAGCAAAGAAAAAACAAAAACTTTTTTACAAATATTCTCTATCTATCTATCTATCTATCTATCTATCTATCTATCTATCTATCTATCTACCTGTCATCTGTCTATCTATCTGTTGGCCTATCTATCTATCTATCTATCTATCTATCTATCTATCTATCTATCTATCTATCTATCTATCTATCTATCTATCCATCTATATATCTGCCTCTATATTACCCATTGGCGGGCGCCACTAGGTAGTTATAGTTGCGACTTTTTTTCCATTGACTAAGCATTTTTTCTTTTGCCAATAACTATAGCGCCGCTTGACAAATCTTCACAAAACTTTCAAAATGTATACTTTGATTAGTACAACTGCAATCTTGAAAGTTTCAGGATAATTCAGCAAGCGAGGGCCGAGAAAAAGGAGGTGGGGGCAAAACACTTTTTCACCATTTTAAGACAATGGGTTTTTTCAAATTTATGAACATGACTACAGCCCGAACTGCTGGACGCAATTACACAACATTGCCAGAAAGCTAGCTCTTGGTCCAGAAAGTGTGCTTTTATGGTTTGGTGTAAATCCATTCAGTAGTTTCTAGACATTAGAGTTTTAAAAATATAGATATCTAGGGACGCAGATCCTCAGTGGGTCCAAATGTATCTGTGCTGATATCTGATTGGCTACCAACACTTCAAGCAGGAAGTGCTGACAGCCATCTTGCCATCCCATAATGGGGTGGGAGAGAGAGAGAGAGATTGATTGTCATTGAAATGGTCTCTCCACACAATGACAGAACAGAGTAACAACAGAGTAACTTCAGGCCTAATGGTCAAGGTCTTCTGCTGTCTCTCAGTATGCTGAAGGTGCAAGTCCTAGTATGGCTTCATAGTGTGTTTGTTTATTCACTTGTGTTTTGACTTTTAAACCTTCCCAGTGATGGACTAGTCACATTCCTTTCCAATCACATGTGCGGGTTAAATTTCATAAGTATGATCGGAAGCCCCAAGGAAAGGAATTATGTATGGCCTAAAGGTTAAGGTCACTTCCCTTTGCAATGAAAGTTGAGAGTTCTACTCCAGGTGTGTCTGCAGTCACTTTTGTTCTTTAATTTCTTTTAAACTTTAAAGTTTAAGGGTCATACTGAAAGGTGTTCTCACTCTTTTTAATTGACAAATGCATTTTTCTTTTCAATTTCTCCAGACATTTCACATTCAGTATATCATTCAACAAAGCCTAAAAAACTCTCTATCTCCCTCTCTCTCTTTCTTTCTCTCAATTTCTCTCTTTCAATCTTTCTCCCCCTCAGATACTCACTCACCCACTCACAGACCCACTCAGACTCCCACACACTGTTAGACCTAGCAGCCGTAGGGTGGTCACCCCTAACATTTTGCCTGCCTCCCTCTGGTTTTTAGACTCTGCACACTTTACCACTGCTAACCAGTGCTAAAGTGCATATGCTCTCTCCCGTTAAACATGGCAACATTGGATCATACCCAATTGGACTATTTAATTTACTTATAAGTCCCTAGTAGAGTGCACTATATGTGCCCAGGTCCTGTAGATTAAATGCTAACAGTGGGCCTGCAGCACTGGTTGTGCCACTCACTTACGTAGCTCCTTAACCTTGTCTCAGGCCTGCCCTTGCAAGGCCTGGGTGTGCAGTTTTACTGCCAATTTGACTTGGCATTTAAAAGTATTTGCCAAGCCTAAACCTCCTCTTTTTCTACACATGTCACCCCTAAGGTATGCCCTAGGTAACCCACAGGGCAAGGTGCTGTGTAAGCAAAAGGTGGGACATATATCTGTGTAGTTTGCATGTACTGGTAGTGTAAAACTCCTAGATTTGTTTTTACAAGGCTGTGAGGCCTACTCCCTTTATAGGCTAACATTGGGGCTGGCTTCATACATTGTTTGAGTGGTAGCTGCTGATATGAAAGGAGTAGGAAGGTCATATTTAGTATGGCCAGAATGGTGATACAAAATCCTGCTGACTGGTGAAGTTGGATTTAATATTACTATTTTAGAAATGCCACTTTTAGAAAGTGAGCATTTCTCTGCACTTAAATCTTTCTGTGCCTTACAATCCACATCTGGCTGGGTTTAGTTCACTTTGCATCGAGAAGATCGACGCAGCACCAGCATAGCGACCGGAAATTCAATGCACGGCCCACCGGATCGCTGCACAGCCAAGCCAGAACGACGCAGCCCGACTTCCAGAGAGGAATTGACGCAGCACCTGCTGTGCGTTAGAAAATTCGAAACAATCGGCGCAGCTCCTCTGACTTCATCCTGCCAGTGCAGGAAATCCACGCATTATCCCCGGGGCGTCCGAAAACCCTGTAACCCAAAGAAGATCCACGACCGAGCACCAGAAATCGACGCACAGCCGTCCCTGAGTGAAAACTAAACAACGCATCGCTGTATGCGGCCCAAGAAATTGACACACACCCCTTTGTTTCCACGCATCTCCTCCTCTGAGGTTCCTTGCAGAGATTTTTCATGCTAACCAGGTACTTTGTGCTTGAAAGAGACTTTCAGTGCTTTTAAAAGACTTAAGACACTTTATATCACTTTTACAGTGATATCTCAACAACTACTTATTGCATTTTAATTGTTTTGACCTGCATTTATCCAGATTAATATTATATATTCTTCTAAACATTGTGTAGTGTATTTTTGTGGTGCTATAATGTGTCTGATTTAGTGCACCAATACTTTACACATTGCCTTCTAAGTTAAGCCTGACTGCTCAGTGTCAAGCTACCAGAGGGTGGGCACAGGATAATTTGGATTGTGTATGATTTACCCTTACTAGAGTGAGGGTCCTTGCTTGGACAGGGGGTAACCTCACTTCCAACCAAAGACCCCATTTGTTACACACACCCACTCACAAATCAACAGAAACCCTCATGCACGCACTCTCACACCCAGACACTCTCACAGCCACTCTCACACTAGATACACCCTCTCACACACCCGCTCACACCCTCACGAGCCCACTCACAGACCCACTCAGATACTCATGCATCCACTCACTGACCCACTCAGACCCTTGTGCACTCACTCACAGCCCCACTCAGACCCTCATGCACCTGCTCACAGACCGAGACACTCACGTACCCACTCACAGACCCACTCAGACTCTTACACATCAATTCACAGACCAACTGAAACCCTCACACACCCAATCTCACGCCTAGACAAACACTCTAAAATCCACTCTCACACCCAGATACACCCTTGCGGCCAACCCCCACTTTGCATGCCCTTCGGCGATGCGCAGCAGTGGTTGGGTTAACGTATTGTAATGAAGCTTACTTTATGATTAAAAAAAACATACAAATTCACAGAAAAAATCAAAGGTTGCAGGGACGTTTAGTTAGACTCACATTTCAGCTGCACAAAACCAGTGAAATACAGCAGTTATAGTTACCTCAGCTAACAATAATTGGCTCCCCTGTAATGCACTGCTTATGACCTTAATATGACATCACTCATGACATGGTCAGTGAAATCACTGATGACATCTTAAATGAAAAACCTAATTATAACATCGCTATAACCTTTTGTTTTTTAGTGAAAAAAAAAAAATATATATATATATATATATATATATATATATATATATATATATATATATATAGCCAGTAGGTGGTTATAGTTAGGACCTAATTCCGATAGACAAAGGTCTGTTTTTGTTTTGATAATACCTTTGGCACCGTTTGATGAATCTTCTTTCAGTACTAGTGTACTGGTCATTTTAGCTGCTATCTGGAAAGTTTTGGGGTGATTCGTTAAGAGGAGGCTGAGAAAAAGAGGGGGATCCAAAACATGTTTTCGCCATGCAATTTCCAATAGGGATTTTGACACAACTACAGCTCAAACTGCTGGATGAAATGACACCAAATGTGGCAGAAAGCTAGTTTTTGGTCCAGAAAGAGCCAGTTTTGTTATTTGATGAAATCTATTCAGTAGTTTTGGCATTATTAAAAGAAAAAGAAATATAGATATCAAGGGATGCCAAATCTTTGTGGCTTCACTCGCGGATGATCCACAGATCCGGGAGAAAAGAAAAGTCCTGATTGGCTAGCAACAACCAGAAAGGAAAGTTGCAGCTGCCATTTTCTATCCTGCGTCTAGTCAAGGTGAGGAATAAACACTAACAAAATAGCATAAGAGGTCCGATACACGTATCTTGACCCCATAGGAGAGATGGTGGGGTCCCTGAGGGTCCCCTCATGGGCAAAAATTGCACAATTATTATTTTTTGGGCTTATCTGCGGTTCTGTGGATCCACTGTGGCACTCAGCGCAGACCCACTGTATAAACTTGCAAAGGGTCTGCCAATCCCCAAAAAATGAAAAAACACCCACTCAGGCACCAGATTTCCAGCATGAGTTTGGATGCTTGTGGGGGTATTGACTGCAGGGCCCCTGGTGCTGGTTCTATTAATGTTTGGTAATTACATATTTATTTACTTTAAAAAAAACATACAAATTCACTGAAAAAAAACAAAGGTTACAGAGACATTGTAGTTAGATTGACGTTTTACCCAAACAAAACCATAGACGTTCAGCAGTTATAATTATGGTTATAGATATACTTATCAGAAGAAACTATAACTCATGCTGTTAAGTAACTTTAGGCCACGAGTTATAGTTTCATAAGTATAACTATAAGTCTAACTATAACTGCTGAATTGCTGAATGTCTATGGTTTTGAATGGGTAAAACTCCAACCTTACTATAACGCCCCTGTAACCTTTATTATTTTCAGGTTGCCAGTAGGTAGTTATAGTTAGGAAGGTTACAGTATGGAAAAAGCGTTCTTGGCTTATCTATAACCTTGGCCACCATTTGACAAATCTACATGAACTTTTTCAATAAAAGGGTGCTGGCGCACAGAAAGTTTTGGGCTGATCTGTCAAGCAGGGGCCGAGAAAATGGAGGGTCAAAAACATGTGTGTCCTATGTTAATTCCCATAGGAGTTTTGAACACGACTACAGCACGCACCACTGGATGGAATTACACCAAATTTTGGAGAAATCTAGCATTTGGTATGCAGATTACACTTTTCATTATTTAGTTTAAATCAGTTCAATAGTTTTTGAGAAATTCAAGGAAATCCAAATTTGTATATCTCTTGCCACAACAACTTCACGAATAATCACAAGCTCATGCATGGAAATACAGAGCTCTGATTGGCTGATAGCACTTCAAACTAGGAAGTGTTAGCAGCCGTCTTGGGGCTTGACTTCAGCCGAGTCCCAGAAATAGAGATTAATATTAAGACAAGGGGCCAGGGTAGAGACACCCTGACCCCTTAGCTCTGGTGTGGGGGGTCCCAGAGGGATCAGCTCAGGCAAAACAACACTTAAAAAAACATTAAATGCTGCAGATTTGTGACAAATTCAAGAATTTGCAGCAAACAATAGTCCCAGGGTGCGCCTAGTCCCAGGGGCATTGCCATTTTTATTACAGGGGTACTGTGTGCCCACTCCCCCGCAGTCCCAGGGACCCCACCTCCCCAAGGCTAAAACGATTATGTGTGTGGGGGGGGCACCAAGACCCCCGCAACCCTGAGGACCACCACCTCCCCTGGGCACAAATTAAAATTGAATGTGGGGGGCTGCTCGGCCCCCACAACCCTGGGGACTGCTACCTCCCTGGGGCACAAATTAAAATTTAATTCAGGGGGGCCGAAGGGCCCCTTCACAGCTCCGGGAACCACTACCTCTCCAGGGCACAAATTAAAATTGAATGCAGGAGGGCTGCCTAGTCCCACCACAGCCCCAGGGAATGCTACCTCCCTGGGGCACATCTCTCAGTCTAATGCCGGGAGGGCCGCACATCCCCCACACAACCCCAGGGACCACCAACTCCCTGGGGTAGCCATGGAGCACCCCCAAAAAAATGTTTTTATTATTTTGCCGGGCCCTGGAGGATGTGATCCCTGGGGTAAAGATTGGCTTGAGGAGAGGGGCCATGTGGCCCCTCCCCCCAAAAAAATATTTAGGCTTAGCCTCCAGGGATGGACACCTCGGGCCAAGATTGGTCTGGGGAGCGGAGCCTCATTATCTCATTATCTCCTCTCCGAAACAACAATTAAATATTTATGCTGGGCCCAAGGGGATGGGGCCCACTAGGCCAGAGATCGGGGGTGGTTGGTTTAACATATAACGTCTTGTACGTTTAAAATGGCCTTGTACATTTCAAATGAAAGGTTGCAGGGATGTTATAGTTAGTTTCTGAATTTAGTTGCACAAAACCAGAGAAATTCAGCAGTTATAGTTAGAGTTATTTTAAGTAACTATAACTCACAGCCTAAGGTAATTATATCTCACCCCCCATGCACAATTTTTTCTTCAATAATTTGACTGCTGATGATTCATTGATATTTTTATTGACATTATAAAAGTTGTCCGGAGTGCTGTAATATCTGGGGTATGGCGAGGGTACGAGTATAGTTACCTTAGGTTGTGAGTTATAGTTACTTAAAAATAACAGTGAGAGTGTCTGTCTGGGAGTGAAATTGGGTGTAAGAGTCCCTATGTGGGTGTAAGTGTCTGTGTGTTTGAGGGTGTATCTGGGTGTGACGTAGGTGTGAGAGTGTCTATGAGTGGGTGCGTGAGTGTCTGAGTAGGTCTGTGAGTGTGTGCATGAGTCTCTGAGTGGATCTGTCTGTGCATTTGTGACTCTTTGAGTGGCTCTGTGAGTGGATGCATGAGTCTCTGATTTGGTCTGTGAGTGGGTGTGTGTCTAAGTGGGTCTGTGAGTGGGTGCATGAGTGTTTGAGGAGGACTGTGAGTGGGTACTTGAGTCTCTGAGTGAGTGTGTGAGTGAGTACATGAGCTTCTGGATGGGTCTGTGACTGAGTGCATGAGTCTCTGAGCAGGTCTCTCATTGGGTGTGTGAGCCTGAGTGGGTCTGTGAGTGGATGCATGAATGTATGAGAGGGTCTGTTAGTAAGTAACTGATTGTATGAGTGGATTTGTGGGTGGGTGCATGAGTGTCTAAGAAGGTCTGTGAGTGGGTGTATGAGTGTCTGAATGAGTCTGTGAGTGGGAGCATGAGTCTCTAAGTGGGTCTGTGAGCGGGTGCATGAGTGTCTGAGTGCATCTGTGAGTGGGTGTCAGTACCTGTGTGAGTTACTTGGCCACAAAGATAATCACCTGCCCTTTTATCTAACAAGAATCCACAAATTTGAATGAAATATATTCCCAAGTGGAGTTCTGTCTGCCTCCTTGGGCAAATATACAGTATCTATGTATTCTACACTTCAGCTGTGTAATGGACCACGAGGCAATGTCACCAGTGACCTTGTGTGCGTTTTGGCAACATGAATAATCCTGTGCCTCTTTGTCTTGGGTTCTGTGATAACATGAATCCTCCTATAAAGAAGCCAACAAGACTACAAAGACACAAATCTTCACTAAACCAAAGTCATTCCTCTTATCTATTTGAAGGAAGTGGTTCTTTGTTTTGTGGAGATGTCCTCATATTGCTCAGCAAAAAATGCACCATAACAATTGGCAGGAAATGCACTCAGGGCCCTTTGCGAACCTGTCCTTCATCCTTGTAAAATGCGGGGAGATCTTTGCATACTACTAAGGTGGATAGTGTGGGCCAAGCAGGTGGAGCTTCCAGCTGATTTGCACATTTGCATGCTCATAGCAATTTAAAGAGAGAACCATGAGCCCTAGGGGAGGAGGGTCGTGCGCCCCCTCCTCCCTGGGTCGATTTCGGCCCCAGGGACCCCATCCTCTGGGCACACCACTAATCAATGGGTGTGGAGAGCCGTGCAGCCTCCTCTCCCTGGGTTGATTTCCACTTTGGGGACCCAATGCCCAGGGGGCCCGGCCAATGCACCTGGAGGACCTGTGCACCCAGTGTGCACGATGGGGACCAGAGGATACCAGGAGCTGGCATTGCTAGTGTATACAGGGTTCTGCTAAATGTGCAGCTCCCTGTGTGCAAGAGCATGCAAGAGCAGTAGTTTCATCTCTTTCCCTGCCCTCATCTTGGTGGGCAGGGAAAGAGATAAAACCTCTGCTTCCAGCGGGTGAGAGCATTTTACAAGCTCTCGCCCACTGGAAGCAGAATGTTTGCTCTGACTTGACGGCAGCTGTCAAAGCTCCCACCAAGTCAGAGCAAACAGCTATGCCCCGGTGAGGGGCATCCTGGGACATAGCAGAAGCTGGCCCTAGGGAGTGGCAGTACCCAGAGTCATAAGGAGGCCATTTGTCCCCCCTCCATTGTTTCAAATTAGCCATGGAGAGGTAGTGACCCTTGGGGTTAGGGGTCCAAGACAGACCCTCTTCCCTATTTTATTTCAGCCCCAGGGAGGTGTTGGTCCGTGGGGCTGTTGGGGGGCCATGCGCACCCCCTTATTTTCAATGAATTGCCCTGGGAAGGTGGCGGTCCCCGGAACTGCAGGGGCCACGTGGGCCCCCCAACATTCATTTGATATTTATCCCCAGGGAGGTGGTTGTCCCCCAGGCTGCCGGGGGTCCATGCGGGCCCACCAGACTTCATTTCATATTTAGCCCTGGGGAGGTGGTGGTCCCTGTGGTTGTTGGGGAGGCCATATCGGCCTCTCCCATTAGAAATGAAGATTTTGCCCCCATGGTAGTGGTGGTCCCTGTGGCATAGAGGGGCAACGCGGCCCCCTGCATATATTCACAGAATTTCCCCACGGTGGCGGTGGTCCCTGGGACTCAATGAGTCTTAGGAGGGAGGCCCTGTGCGCCCTCTTCCTTTTTTAAAAAAATGCACCCAGCACCTGGCCCATCCAGGAGATCTATTCAAAACAAGTTTGGGAGACTGCGTTTGTTTTTCTAAAATTTCACCGGATTCCCGAATCCACCACAATTTTCTTTGAAAATTAAAAATAATGCTTTTTTGCCTTGGTGGGGCCCCTCTGGGACCTCAATACCAGAGCTAAGGCAACACGATGTCCCTATCCTATCCCCTTTTTTTCTTCTTTTTTTACATTTTTCCTGGGATACAGCTTCCCAAGATGGCTGCCAACACTTCCTAGTTGAAGTGTAGGCAGCCTATCAGATCTCAGTACAAAAGCATTTGCAAAGCCTTCGTGCCTCCAGATATCTATATTTATTTTCCTTCTAATTTCTCAAAAACTATTGAATGGATTTACACCAAACGACACAAATGCTTTTTTCTGGACCAAAAGCTACCTTTCTGTCAAAATTGGTGTAATTCTGTCTAGCTATTCGGGCTGTAGTCATGTTCAAATCCCTATGGGAATTATAACGGGAAACACACTTTTTTTTACACTCCTTTTTCTTGTTCCACGCTTGACGGATCACTCCTAAACTTCCGATGTACAACAAGATTATCAGAAACACTCTTCTTGGAAACTTTTGTGAAGATTTGTCAAACTGCGCCTAAGATATAGGCAAGTTAAAAAACATTTTTTCTATGGAAACATGGTCCTAACTATAACTACCTACTGGCAACCGCCAGTAGGAGATAGATATATATATATATATATATATATACACACACACACACACACACACAGTGTGTAGATATGGAGTTAAGAACTTAAGAATAGTGAATGAATCTATACTTACCTACTTGCACTTCTCAATATTTTGGTCCTCTATACTTTTTAAACAATATTCTGTCCATAAGATATTTTTGACCTTTTTATTCTGTCATGATCTGCATAGGATACCCCCCATGGAACACCTCCTTGTCGCAAAGTAGCACATAATTCAACATTGCATTACTTTGGCTTTCTAACACAAGTCCTGGCTTCTGTTCGATAGTTAATCCCATCCCAACTCTTTGCACCAAGTTAATGCCACTTTTGGAATGCAAACTGGGAGAAAAGTGTTAGTAATTCTGGGCCCACTTCTTTTGGCATTCTCTCAGTTTGACTTTTATGCTCTTTTTCTTCTGGTATCTTACTAACCCTCCATTCACATATCTCATACCTCTTCTTTTATATTTTCAACACCCTCTCTTCACTCTCTCCAGTACATACTTTCTTGCATCCCCTCACCTCCTGCTCGCACACACAAATGCACCCACACATTTGTAAACACTGCCTTTTCTCTATCTTTTGCCCTGGCAGTATTCTGACATTTGCATACCTCCTTCACACATTTTTATATAGAATCACATTTACAACTAACATACCTGGTGTTCACTCCATGCTCTCTGCAAAGAGGCCAAGGATTGGATGAGCATGTATTCTGGATCTCTTTAATACCCACTGACGAAATTTGCTCTGCCTTCTGCCAGCTCTCAAATATGTCTGTCTATAAAAACTAACCCACAACTTGTGCTCACCCAAATATAGAGAGGAAGCTCTTTTCACAATACGCATTATACATGAGGAATATGTTGTATAAAAAAACTACAGAAACACAACACCCTAAAAAAATCACATAAAACAAATTCAAAATGTGGAATGTACATAGGAACAACATTCCTTTCCTAGGCTAAGTGGGGGCTTGGGGGGAGCATGGGCTTGCCCGGTCTCCTCCCGGGCTTATCGGGCATCAGTGGGAGAATCCACCACGCAGAGGATTTTGTTTGGAGTAGGGTTAGGAAAGGGCGGGCACAAAAGGTTGGGTATAAGAGCAAGGGGCAGGGTGTGGGTGGCCTCTTTGGCCGTTTGTCACACCCAGTAGGCGGTTCGCAAATTTGGTGGGTATGTTAAATAGGTAGGCCTTAGATTGTGTTTTTGGTGATTTTTAAGTTTTTTGAGAGAGGTTATTAAAATGGATGAGGCCAATAAGGTGGTGCAAGCACTGAAAGTGCTCCAGGATGAGGGCAGAGAGGATCTCTTGCGGGAAGGGGTTTTAAAGCAGGCGTGGGTGGGGCTGAGGAGACCTAAAAGGGTTTCCTCTGAGGGCGAAGTGGCAGCCGAGATGGCGTGCTCGTCACCCGTGCACTCCGGCAAGAAGTTTAGGCAAAAAAGTGTGCCCGGGTGAAAAGCAAGAGTTTCGCCCGACCGCGTATTACCTGAAGAGCAGGCAGGGTCCTTCGATTCACCGGCAGTCTCGGCGACAGCTTCTCAGGGAGGGATAAGGTTCACGAGGCATGCGGGAGCCTCGATAAGGCAGCGGGTCCTCTCTAAGGGTCGGGGAGCCCTGGAGAAGCATGCCGTGACAGTCATGGGCCGCGTGGTGGTGCGGCAGGAAGGAGCGCATGCGCGTTTAGATGCGCGCGCAGCAGTGAAAAGGAAGAAACAAGCTCAGCTCACTATAGAAAAAGACAGCGAGCGAAGGGAGAGGAGCTTAGAGGAAAGGTCCTGGAGAGGTGCAAACAAGATGGCGGCACCCTGTACTGGGGTTAATGAAGCCATAATTGTGATTTCAGGGGAGGAAGATAGGGAAGATGATCAGTTGGTATTAACCCATATTACAGGTAAGCCAGTTTTAAATATTACTTCAGGAGAGAGTGGTTTCAGGCAGTTTGTTCCGAGGTTAGTGAGTCCTATGTTACGCAATGTTCAGGAATGGGAGGTAGAAAATCAACAAAAAAATAAAGCTAGGGAGCAGGTTGAATTTGTTGACAGTAGTGGTTTGGTGATGAGGGGTACTATTTGCGGTGAGACAAGTGGGAGTGGTGAGTCAGGTATGGCACAGGTCAGGCTGGATTTTTGGCAGTCAGGTGTAGGGGCGTCGCAAACTGGGTGTGATGGCACTCATGTTTTGGACGAGCAAGGGGAGCAGTCGACTAGACAGCTTGGACGGCCGCCTCAGGGACAGCAGTTGCTGGTGAGGGTCGGGGCACCCTCAGGACGTCGGCTGGAAGAGAGGGTGCAATCCGGAGCGGTTTGCCTGACCACGGGGGAGTTGAGGGGTCCTTGCCTGGGCGTCCAGGATTTCTACCCAATGCATGAAGGTGTGCCATCTACCTGCCGGGGCGCTGCTGTGACGAAGACGTGATTCTTGATTATGAAGAAGAGGACGAATTGGAAGAAGTTTTGGCGGGTCAGCGGAAGGCGGTACAGAGTGGTGTGTCGTGCATTGCCACACGGGGAACGGTTCAGAAGACGGTCCAGAGTGATCGTAGGGTTGGAGGAGAGCGACAGGTGTCTGTGGCCGGCAATTTACCTAGAGGTGAGACTAATAAGGTACAGCCAAGCAAGACGGGGGCTTAACAGGTTAGGTTTGTTCGTGCTAAGGGAAGCACTGGTATGGACATGGGTATTCAAACGGGTGATTGACAACTGTGAAGGTATTGATGTTTCTATTCAGGTATGAGGTGGCGAAGCCCTGAGTAAATCCAAGGTAAAACAGGTAAGTGATGGCTTGGTTGCTGTTCCCTCATGTGAAGGGTCTGGGGGTTCGATAAAAAACAAGAAGGTGCCATATATGGGAGTGTCGATGCCATTGGGGGTGCATCTCACTCAGAAGTTGAAGGAAAAAATTTGGAAGGGGGAATTTATTGATGTCTTTAAACTGTTACATAGAGAGGTTCAGTCAAAAGAGGGTTCCAAGAGGAATGGGAATTGGCACGTAGGCCCAGGGTTCCTACTACAATTGAAAAATTGGACATCTGCCTTTTTGTGAATTGCCAGCATTGTCCTGAACTGTAAACTTCATACTTGTATAGCACACTACTCACCTGTTAGGGTCTCAAGGAACAGTATGCATATCACTGTGGAATCCCTCCTGGCTTTTCTTTGTGAGGTGCCCACTCCTGGGCAGCCTCCAACATAAAGCCAGGCATCCCAGCACTGTTGGGGCTGTTGTGGAGATTAAGCAAGCTATTGCCCAGAGTGGGACCCATTAATAAGATTAGGCAACAATAACAGAATTATCAGGTCTGAGGAAATTGAGCGCAAGACCTGCTGCGGCAGGAATTGAACCCTGGTCCCAGGCCACACTTCTGCTTCAGGGTCTGCCGCTCTAACCATTGAGCCACACTTATCCACTTTTCCTGAGTGCTGTGTTGCATTATTTAAGTACATGGATTTTGTACGTAGGGCTCAGATGGATTATGGTAGTTTTGGTTGGTTTCGTTATGACGAGGAGTTTAAAGCCAGAAAGGCATTGTGCCCGGATAAGGTTTGGGGAGAGATTGATAACGAGCTATGGATGCAATGGCTGAGAACGGCAAGGAATATCCCAACCACGCATACAGCGAGTGGTTTGCCTATATAATACAAGCCCTTTCAGGGTCGTCCCACCCATAGTGGGGCGGGGTTTGCGGCTAGGGGGCAGGTGCCACAGAATAGATCATGTTGGTCATTCAATTGTGGAGTGTGTACCAGACAGCAGTGTAAATTTCGGCATGAATGCTCCAGTTGTGGGGGTAGACACCCGGTTTTCCAATGCTTTGGGGGGATGCATTGGGGATGGCAAGGTGTGCAAGGTAGAGGAGGCGACAGCGGTAGGGGTCAATTGTCACAGTTGGCAGGTAAAGGGTCCTATGCCCGTTAAGATAGAAGTTCTGAGTTTTTGGTTGCAATTCTATCCCTGGTTGGAGGAAGCCAAAGTTTTGTGGTGGGGTTTCAAAGATGGGTTTAGACTGTGTTATCAAGTTCAACCGATCAGCAGATGGGCTAACAATTTGAAGTCGGCAAGGGACTATCCTGAAGTTGTGAGAGCTAAGCTGCAGAAGGAATTGGATCTAGGCCGAATTGTTGGGCCCTTCTCTTGTTGGCCATTGCCTAGTTTAACCATATCTCCTTTGGGGGTAGTGCCCAAGAAACAGGAAGGCGATTTTCGTCTAATTCATCATTTGTCATGGCCAATGGGGTTGTCCGTTAATGATTTCATTGCACAGTAGGATTCGATGGTGCATTATGCTTCAATGGACGAAGCTGTTTCATTGGTGCAGAAATGTGTCGGGCTGAAATGGCGAAGTCTGACATACAGTCAGCTTTCAGACTCCTCCCTGTACACCCTGAGGACTTTTCATTATTGGGCATGCAGTTCGAAGAGGCAATTTTTGTGGACAGGATGTTGTCGATGGGGTGCTCTGTTTCTTGTTCATTGTTTTAAATGTTTAGTACTTTCTTGCAGTGTTTTTTTCAGTTTAGATGCGGTTACAGATTTATAATGCATTACCTTGATGATTTCTTTCTTGTGGGTAAACCTGATTCAGGCGACTGTGGCAAGGCTTTGTCATATTTTGAGGAGGTTATGTGAGTTATGTGCCAGTTGGGGGTTCCCTTGGCACCCGAGAAAATGGAAGGTCCAGCGACGTGTCTAAATTTTTGGGGGATTGAGTTGGATTCTAGGAATATGGAATTGCGTTTACCCAAGGATAAAGTGCAGAAGCTCATTTCTCTGTTGGAGGAGGCGGTGCAGAGACCCAAGTTAGAGTTGCGTCAGGTCCAAAGTTTATTGGGACATTTGAATTTTGCATGGAAGGTGGTGAGAGTTGGTAGAGCTTTTTGCACGAGATTAGGTTTTGCTATTCGAGGAGCAGTACTACCTCATCATCATGTGCAGCTAAGGGCAAGTGTGAAAGCAGATTTGAGCATGTGGATTGTTTTTCTAAAAAATGTCAATGAAGTCACGATATTGGTGGACGAGGAGAATTGGGTTTGGCACATCCAAGTTTTTTCTGATGCATCTGGAGCTCACGGTTGTGGTCTTTTTTGGGGTGGGCATTGGACTGCAGAGAGTTGGCTGGCCAGCTGGAGAGCAGCCAGGCATAGCATTGCTTTATTGGAATTTTTACCCATAGTGGTTGCATTGTCCCTATGGGGTGACAAGTTTGCCGATAAGAACGTTATGTTCATTGTTGATAACCAGTCTGTGGTCAACTTGATAAATTCTCAGAAGGCCAGGGATGAAAAGGTGTTGAAGCTCTTAAGGCTCTTTTTGTTGAATTGTCTGAAATTCATTATAATGTTTAAAGCTAAGTATGTCCCAAATATTCAGAATGATATTGCTGACGCACTGTCTTGTTTCCAGTGGCAGTGATTCCGTGGGCTGGCACCGGGTGCGGATATACAGAAGACGGAAGTTCCTGGGGAATTGTGGGAGATAGGAGAGTGAGAATGTCGGAGTTGGTGCAACAGTCTATAGCTCCATCTACTAACTGGAGCTATGTCCAGGCTTGGTTGGAGTTCCTAAATTCAGGTGCTGTTCGGCGGGAGGGCGGCAGGGCGGTATGTAGTGAAGGCGAAAGGATGCAGTGCAGTTTATAATGCAACAGATTGAAATGGGGGTGTCTGCAGTTACAATATCAGGTAAGTTGTTGGGGATTTCATTTTATGATAAATATTTTGGGGGTTATGATCCAGTGGAGGGCGAGATCTGTAGGAGGATACTGGCTGGGTGGGCCAGGACGGGGGGGGTGCAAGACTTGATTGCAGACGTCCGATCACTTCTCAGCTGTTACGAAAGTTACTGTTAACATTAAATAATGTTTGTTTTTCCACATGGGAGATTCAATTGATGTCGCTATGTATGTCTTGGCTGTTTCACAGGGCGTTCAGAATTTCTGAGTTACTGTGATTACAAGGTAAGGAAGGCATATCACATTCAGCGGTACAGGTAAGAGATGGGGATTTATACATATGGCTCCGTGCATCTAAAATAGATCAGTTGTGTAGGGGCCGTGAGGTGAGATTGGAAGGTAAGGGGTCTCGGGTGTGTCCAGTTGAACTTTGGTTTTTCTTTTCCAGTATGTTACCGGCAACTTCCAGGTGGGTATTTGTTCATGAAGATGGCTCCAATTTGAGGTCTTCTCAGCTGCTTTCCGTTTTAAGGATGGCGCTTAAATGTTTGCCATGGCACCGCAATTTTATGGCACTCATTCTTTTAGGATTTGAGCGGCTACTGAAGCAAAATTGATGGGAATGTCAGATAAGGCAATTATGGATTTGGGGCGCAGGCGGTCTTGATGTTTCCATTGTTATGTTAGGTTGAATCAACAAGGAATAATCTGACCTGTTTGATGTTTCAAAATGTGGTTTTATCTTTGTCGTTTTTTCTGCTTTGTCCCCCTGACACCCCACCCCTTTTTTCTTCCATATATTTTTTCTCGTAGGATGCGTGGCGGGCCCGGACAGAGCTTTTACAGTTTAGATAGTAGGGCAATCATTTGTGCGTTGGGCCGAGAAGCAGGCTGCCTCGCGACATTTTGGAAGGCAATTGGGGGTGGATGGGGCTAGGATAAAAATTAGTTGGGTAGGGAAAAGTGGCATGATGTGAGGGGAGTTGTTGTATGTCCTGTCAACAAGATTAGAGTGAGGTGTTTGCCCTGACTTATTATTAATTCATTTGGGGGGAAATTATTTGGTTGCGTTATCTGGTATTGGTCTTCTGAAAAGCATGAAAATGAATATGTTGAGGATAAAACAAAGATGGGCAGGAACACATATAGTTTGGACCAGTTTGGTAGGTAGGCGCATTTGGAGAGACGCAAATTCATATAAGGGTATAAGTGTTGGAGGAGGCGGTGCAGAGACCCAAGTTAGAGTTGCGTCAGGTCCAAAGTTTATTGGGACATTTGAATTTTGCATGGAAGGTGGTGAGAGTTGGTAGAACTTTTTGCATGAGATTAGGTTTTGCTATTCGAGGAGCAGTACTACCTCATCATCATGTGCAGCTAAGGGCAAGTGTGAAAGCAGATTTGAGCATGTGGATTGTTTTTCTAAAAAATGTCAATGAAGTCACGATATTGGTGGACGAGGAGAATTGGGTTTGGCACATCCAAGTTTTTTCTGATGCATCTGGAGCTCACGGTTGTGGTATTTTTTGGGGTGGGCATTGGACTGCAGAGAGTTGGCTGGCCAGCTGGAGAGCAGCCAGGCATAGCATTGCTTTATTGGAATTTTTACCCATAGTGGTTGCATTGTCCCTATGGGGTGACAAGTTTGCCGATAAGAACGTTATGTTCATTGTTGATAACCAGTCTGTGGTCAACTTGATAAATTCTCAGAAGGCCAGGGATGAAAAGGTGTTGAAGCTCTTAAGGCTCTTTTTGTTGAATTGTCTGAAATTCATTATAATGTTTAAAGCTAAGTATGTCCCAAATATTCAGAATGATATTGCTGACGCACTGTCTTGTTTCCAGTGGCAGTGATTCCGTGGGCTGGCACCGGGTGCGGATATACAGAAGACGGAAGTTCCTGGGGAATTGTGGGAGATAGGAGAGTGAGAATGTTGGAGTTGGTGCAACAGTCTATAGCTCCATCTACTAACTGGAGCTATGTCCAGGCTTGGTTGGAGTTCCTAAATTCAGGTGCTGTTCGGCGGGAGGGCGGCAGGGCGGTATGTAGTGAAGGCGAAAGGATGCAGTGCAGTTTTAATGCAACAGATTGAAATGGGGGTGTCTGCAGTTACAATATCAGGTAAGTTGTTGGGGATTTCATTTTATGATAAATATTTTGGGGGTTATGATCCAGTGGAGGGCGAGATCTGTAGGAGGATACTGGCTGGGTGGGCCAGGACGGGGGGGTGCAAGACTTGATTGCAGACGTCCGATCACTTCTCAGCTGTTACGAAAGTTACTGTTAACATTAAATAATGTTTGTTTTTCCACATGGGAGATTCAATTGATGTCGCTATGTATGTCTTGGCTGTTTCACAGGGCGTTCAGAATTTCTGAGTTACTGGGATTACAAGGTAAGGAAGGCATATCACATTCAGCGGTACAGGTAAGAGATGGGGATTTATACATATGGCTCCGTGCATCTAAAATGGATCAGTTGTGTAGGGGCCGTGAGGTGAGATTGGAAGGTAAGGGGTCTCGGTGTGTCCAGTTGAACTTTGGTTTTTCTTTTCCAGTATGTTACCGGCAACTTCCAGGTGGGTATTTGTTCATGAAGATGGCTCCAATTTGAGGTCTTCTCAGCTGCTTTCCGTTTTAAGGATGGCGCTTAAATGTTTGGCATGGCACCGCAATTTTATGGCACTCATTCTTTTAGGATTTGAGCGGCTACTGAAGCAAAATTGATGGGAATGTCAGATAAGGCAATTATGGATTTGGGGCGCAGGCGGTCTTGATGTTTCCATTGTTATGTTAGGTTGAATCAACAAGGAATAATCTGACCTGTTTGATGTTTCAAAATGTGGTTTTATCTTTGTCGTTTTTTCTGCTTTGTCCCCCTGACACCCCACCCCTTTTTTCTTCCATATATTTTTTCTCATAGGATGCGTGGCGGGCCCGGACAGAGCTTTTACAGTTTAGATAGTAGGGCAATCATTTGTGCGTTGGGCCGAGAAGCAGGCTGCCTCGCGACATTTTGGAAGGCAATTGGGGGTGGATGGGGCTAGGATAAAAATTAGTTGGGTAGGGAAAAGTGGCATGATGTGAGGGGAGTTGTTGTATGTCCTGTCAACAAGATTAGAGCGAGGTGTTTGCCCTGACTCATTAGTAATTCATTTGGGGGAAAATTATTTGGTTGCGTTATCTGGTATTGGTCTTCTGAAAAGCATGAAAATGAATATGTTGAGGATAAAACAAAGATGGGCAGGAACACATATAGTTTGGACCAGTTTGGTAGGTAGGCGCATTTGGAGAGACGCAAATTCATATAAGGGTATTGAGAAACAGTGAAAAAAGGTGAACAGGGAAATGAGAAGTTTTTGTCGGGCATAAGGTTTTTCAGTTCTGTTACATGAGGAGATTGTTTTCATGGATGCTGATTTGTACAGGCACGACGGAGTGCATCTTTCTTTTTGGGGAATGAATATTATCTATTGGACTTTCGTTCGGTGATTGCGGATTTGTTGTGTGAAAAGTTGTGGGATCGGTAGAGGGCTTGGACGCCTTTTCAGGTGGGGCAGGAAAATGCCTGGTGGGTTTTCCTGTGTGGGGGGGGGGGGGAGGTTACATAGAAAGGCTATGGGGGGAAGGGAATGGAGGCAAAAAGATGAGAGGGCAGGGAGTTTTCACAAGGAACACAAGGGAGGAAAGGCAAGGGTAACTACAGAAGGTGGACGGCAGGACAGATGGGTAATGGATTGGTCAGGTCAAGGTGGGGATGGGAAAGGGGTATTGTTGAGGGGTAGGTTTTAGAGGGGGGAGGGGTTTAGGAAGATATATGTATTAGTGAAGGAATTGTAGTTTTGTAAGGCTTAATGCCAAGGTTAATGTTTTCTATACCAGACCTGTGCTATTAAAGTGGCCTTTTACCCTTAAAATGGTGTGTGGTGTTTTTGTACGCCGTCTCGCCCGATGGTGGTTTGGGGGGAGCATTGGCTTGCACGGTCTCCCCAGGGCTTATCGGGCGTCGGTGGGAGAATCCACCATGCGGAGTGTTTTGATTGGAGTAGGGGCAGGAAAGGGCGGGCACAAAAGGTTGGATATAAGAGCAAGGGGCAGGGTGTGGGCGGCCTCTTTGGCCGTTTGTCACACCCAGTAGGCAGTTCGCGAATTTGGTCCCACCCGCCCTCCCATTTTCTTGGTACTTAGTCTTCTTGGGACTATGGCTTTGGGTATCTGCTTTAATAGTTCAAGTCTCTGCTTAGGATGCAGTTGCTTTGGTGATTTTGTTCATGCCGCTGGTAGACAGGTCTGGTAAGTGGGGTTTTTCACAGACAGGCTTTGGGGGGGAGGGGATGGAGGTAAAAATATAAGAGGGCAGGGAGTTTTCACAAAGGAGGAAAGGCAAGGGTAACTACAGAAGGTGGACGGCAGGACAGATGGGTAATGGATTGGTCAGGTCAAGGTGGGGATGGGAAGGGGTATTGTTGAGGGGTAAGTTTTAGGGGGGGTTTAGGAAGATATATGTATTAGGGAGGAATTATAGTTTTGTAAGGCTTAATGCCAAGGTTAATGTTTTCTATACCAGACCTGTGCTGTTAAAGTGGCCTTTTACCCCTTAAAATGGTGTGTGGTGTTTTTGTACGCCGTCTCGCCCGATGGCCAGCGTCTGGTTTTGCAGATTTGAGCGCTCATGTGGTGGTAGGGCACAAGGGGGACCAGGACACTCTTAGATGGAACATCAGCCCCATCTGTGCTTGTGAAGTCACTGCGCTTTTTCCACTGGTTCAGTTCTGCCCGAATCACAGGCGCCTCTTTCTCTCTCCTACCCTCGCGCTCACTTTTCTCTTTCACAGCTGTTCGCTACTCTCCTTTGTGGTTTGTGCCATCAACAGGCTAATATCAGGTTTCCAATGAAATCAAGATTCACATTGTCTCTTAACTGGATGTTGCACCGACATTACTTTACAAAATTAAATAAATAATAATGTCTCTGGCACACTGTGCTCTGCTGTCTCAACGTTCAATTGACGTGAAAGCTTAGGGCCTCAAGGGCCAATTGTTTCACACAAAAATAAAAAGCTACAGAAACTGGACTTTAGTAAATGTCATTTGCAGTGTGCAAATTTGAAAATAACACTCTGGTCCAAATATATTGAGTTTGGCCTGTGTATAAGGGAGCGTTCGAAAAATGAGAGTGCTTGCTGGTGATGAAGCAGAAAATGAAGGTTTTGATTTATTAACGCTTAAACGTAGTGTGACATAATCATGTGTGACATTAACCGAACTAATAAAGACTGTACGGGGACAAAATGTGCCCTTAGAGTAGTTTGCCAACATTTATATGCGTGCTTTGTATAACGTGGTGTATTAGAATTGCACCAATCTGACATAATCATAAACGTATGCTACGATTCGCTTGCTTGAACTACGTTAGCTTAGCATTACTTTAGAGGAGGCTTTGGCCTAGTGGCCTGGTCTCACGGTTTAGATGTTCGTATTTTTCCAATGTGCTATTAAACGTGTATTTCTGCTTGAAGCTGTACTTTTCCACAGAAACTGTTCACATGCTTATCTTAAAGTTTTGTGCCAGCATGGCATATTTTCTCTTTAATTCAAGGTCGATTTGCAGGTGCGGACAATGGAGGCTCTGAAAGTGAGCTAATTGGGAGACAATGTTGCGATTTGCGTACCCATCTCCAAGGATAATGTATGCTTAAGTAAAAGCTTGAGAACTGTCGTTTTTGATTGGTCAATTTGAAGCTAACCTAGGAACCCTCCAATGGAGACCCTACAGGACTTGAACTGTTGTCTATAAAAACCAGGTGCACGAGAAGAAAAGACGTCATTTCTACCATTACCCGGACACTACGCCATTTTGACTTCGTAGCTATTATGGCCCACTTCGCTGCGACGCCATTTTGAGAGACTTTGATGCTTTCTCTAGTCGAGAGAAAGAGACTTTAATGATTCTTGCCCTAGAGACTTTAACTTTGATCCCTTTGCATGAAGTAGTAGTTTTACCTTGCCGCCGTGAGGCAATTGCCCTGTCCACCCTTGCCCCTTTGTCCCGTCCCATGCTGATCGAAGAACGGTACCTGTGAGACGAAAACTTCCTTGTATGCTGATCGTAATTGGTAAATATGAAAGGAAATTGTAAAATTGCATTGTGTTCCTTTTAGGTAACCAACTGCTGATTTTTGATAAGATCCCTAGGTAGGAATTTTCTAAATTTATGTTGCTAAATTGTTTTGCATGAAGACCCACATGCCGATGCTAATTTGAGGTTAGATGAGGATTACATATGTCGCACGATGCAATTTGAGATCTTGTTATGCTGACTAAATGTATTCAATTAGTTCATTACAGATTATCGTATTAGTGCTTTGCATTGCCATTATCGAATGCCTTGTGATTCAAATGCTACATAGATTACACTTGTTTCGACGATATGGACAGCTATTAATGTTCATTTATGTTTATCATTTGGTGTTGAGACACATTTATATTGTGCTAGCTTTGTTAATATAGGGAAATAAATTCACTAACTTTGCAATAAACTGGTGTGGTTATTCCTGACTGAAAGGTCAGGGTTCGCCGAAATGTATTCTGGACTAATCATTAAGTGTTATGTTGATCAAGGTATTGCTTATGTACGTTATTGATTATTGATTTGAGATGAGATTGATCGATTAAGAGTACAGAGAGTTCCCACTTAGTCAAAAGATTCATCGGCCTAAAGAGCGTCCGAACACAGGTAAATTGTTACTACGGTTCGCTCTATCAGTAGATGGTAGCAGAGGATGGTTACGTCTTTTGGGACCCTGTACTATTAAAATACATGGTGTTGAATTAACGGTTACGCATTTTGAGGCCTCATTCGAGAAGTTGAATTAGATTTTTCTTGAATAAAATAGATTGACAGAATGATGATGGGCTAGGTCCACCGCGACTTTCCCGGGATCTCGGAGCTTGCGAATGGAGAGAACGGAGGTGTGGAAACAGCGTTGGCGGTACTAGTGATGGTGTGAGTGAAGTTAGGGTTTTGCGCTTGCACAGCTTATTGCCGCAGGGTGTGTGAAAAGGTTGCGAGGACTTTTCTTTTTTAAGGATAGCGGAGGTGCGACTCCGAGTGTAGAAGTAGAGAAGTCGTCGAACTTCATAGAGATATCGGAGGTGCGGCTCCGAGTGTGAGAGTAGGGAAGTCGTCGAACTTCATGTGCGTGTGGCGCTTTGTGCATAAAAAGGTCCACGTGGTTGTTGTTGTTGAGACGGGCCCTGCGAGGTCAAGAGACTCCGGAGTATGTTGATCCATGTTGTGGTCTGGGCGGTTTAGTAGGTTGATCGGGCGTGGTCAACGAGTCGGTACGTGTGTTAGGGAGTGAAAGAAACTTCGACTTCGGGCTCTGACAAGATTCTAAGTGCACTAGAACAGATCATTGACAAGTTGAGAGTAGGTCTGCAGGTCAGATTTGCTTGCGAATGTGGGGACTGAGAAAGACGGAATAGCGGCCGGAGGCTAGTGAAAGGTCCCGAGGCTAGTGAAAGGTCCCTAAGGTCCTGAAGCGACTGTGTTACCCTTCCTGTAGTAAACCGACAGATCTGTTTTATTTTTTGGTAGCTCGCAATATAAGCAAGAAGTTGTTACGAAAAGAGGTGAGTGAAGGAAGACTAGCCGCGAGGCTTTGTCAGCCGCAGTGTGTGTGAGTGTGACGTCACTAAGAGCCGCGCTGGGATAGGTTGGTTGGAGAGAAGGGTCGCGCACGGATTGGACGCAGTCCGTGGGGCTCGTTTGGAAGGGGAAAGGCAAGCGAAGAGTATTCCGGGAATTAAAGTCACCTATTGATTACAAATTTTGTGGAATAAAAGTGACCTATTGATTATAAACTTTGTGAATTAAAAGACGAGAAAATGAAATTCCTTAAAGCATTTAGGAGCGCAATGAAGGGGGAGTCTTACATCAAAGCGAGCGTAGGGGAGGAGACGCCGCCCGAGGGCACACCAGCTTACATTGTAATGGAGGAAAAAGGGGTTGCTCCGTGTCTTTGGCTAAAGCAATGGCACAAACTGACAGAGAAACATGGGAGCGTAGCGTTCCCGATACATGGGACATTCAATATAAGGATCCTAGAGAATTTGAGATTCACGATGTATGACATGAAGGTACCTCCAAGGCCAGAACAGTTTGAGGCTCTAGCAATCTGGGAACTAATGGCCAGACAGCAACAGCAGAAGAAGTTTGAGACCAGGATGAGAAAGGTAGAAAAGACACTAGCGGATGCTAGGTGGGATAATGCGCAGAAGGTGTGGAGGTCAGATATATTGCAGGGGATAAAATTGTTTCCAGCAATTACTAAGGAAGAAGAGGAGACAGGTAAGAAAGCTACCTGTAAGACAGACAGGAAGTGTTCCAAGGATAGAGAGGACGAGGAAAAATTGAGAAGAGAAGAGGAGTTAGAGGATGAGGAGTTAATAATGCAATTGCTGAACGACCGTCCACCACCTTATGCGGAGAATGGACAAGGTCCAAGTACCAGTTCTGCCCCTCCGGCATCGGTACAGAACAGTGAAACCCGGAGTTCAGGAGCGCCATCGGGATCTAAGGACCCGAGTTTACTGTTCACCCCGCAGATACCGCAGGTTAGGAGAATATATCCAGATGTGCCCATAATGAAACCAGCAGAAAATTATCAACCGCAGATGCCAGGGTACTACAGCAGTGACAATAGTGGAGGAATGGTTCTAGAACAAACAGTAAGGGGAGTACAGAATGGTCACAACCCAACAATGACACAGGCTGAATCAACTCAGTTTATGATGCCTCAAAAGCAGATGCAGGGAGGAAACGCTCATGCTCAGATGACAGGGAGTCAGATGGGCATGCCGACAATGATGACCCATAGTATGGGGATGAGCATGCCTCAGAACGTGGGATATGGACAGAACCCAGACGCGATATCACTACCCATTACTGTAGGTCCACCGGTACCTCTGTATAGCCAGCCTAACTTAGGCATGAACAGTCAGGGATCAATGCTGCAGAATGGGACAGAGAGGAGGTGCATAGAGAACACTCCAGGGATAACTCCGATAGCGGCTCAGCCAAGTGGATCTGGATCCTTGATGGAGTTTAGTCCCATATGTACTCAGTCTACACTGGTGAGGTCAAGCCCCCCACTGATAATACCTTTAACATCGAATACTGAAAAGTTGCCGCAACCATCAATGGCAGTCGATGTGAATGCTACACTGATGGGGGTAAATGCGCAACAGCTGACACAGTGGTTCAACAGTCTGAATTCCACACAAAGTTCAGACAGTGGGAAAGGAGAAGATTACCTGAATAGGATGAGGCTGAACATGGAAGCACAAGAATTGGTGGAAGGGACTATAGGTGTGAATAGGTTAGAGTCCTACACGGAAGAGGAGCTGAGGTATCTATGTCCAAAGATCACGAAAGAAGTGAACAAGGTACATAAAAGTTTGCAGGAAGTAGCGGACAGAAACGGGATCGACATAGGCAAGACGAAACACTTGAGCAGGAGCTATAGGTTGGATTTTGGGACCACAGATTTTGAACACATGAGGTCAGCAGGTATGAAGGCACACCTTAGAGAATTGTTGCAGAGTGCCCAAGTGTGGAGGTGCTTAGACAAGTGGGAAAGCAGGTGGGTAAAAAGGAAGGATAAGAGGAGGGACAGTGCTACAGAGCACAACGAGAAGAGACCACAAAGCAGCGAGACAGTAACCATGTTACCAATGAGGGAGACAGCAGGGGGAAAATTAATACATGTACCATGGCACAGAAGCGACATTCAGTCTTTTACGGATGATTTTCCCAAACTGAGAGAGAAGCCGATTGAATGGTATCAACAGACTGATAGGTTTGTGAAGCTTGCAAAATGTCTCTGGGAAGACCTGAACACTCTCTTTGAGATTGTGGTTCCGGCAGATTTGTGGGAGGATTGCAAAAGAGCTGTAGGTTGGCCGACAAGTGAACCAGAGAGAGACAGAGAGACGGGTGCACCATCACCTATGGTGATGAGCTTGTACTATAAGGTGATTGAGCATTTGAAGACGAAGGTTGCCGCGAAAAATGTGGATTGGCAGAAGATTGATCGAACTGCCCAAGAGGCTAAAGAATCGATTCATAGTTACTATGAGAGGTTGTTGAAGGCGTTCAAGAATTACAGTGGCACGGAAACAATTGAGGCGAAGGATATGCTTCATTTTGTGTTTAGATTTGTGGAAGGGTTGGGACCAGAGATAAGTCAGATGATAAAGTCGCATTTGATTTGCTGGCAGTCGAAACCGATTGATGAGGTCTTGACTTATGCGAAATACTGTAGCGACGAAATTGAGGTGAAACAGAAAAAGCTGAAAGAGAAGGTGATGATGATGCAGCTTAAAGCAGCTCAGACAGGTCTGCAAGGTTTGCAAGGGATGCAAGGGTTCCAACAGCAGGTACCGCAACCGCAGCCGCAGTTGCAGGGAAACATGGCATTTCAGCCACAGGCGAGACATCTGACGAACCCAATTACAGATCCGGTACCAGTCAGCATTGGTAACTATCAAGGGGTACATCAGTTTGTGGTATGTGACTCAAGCCCGATAGCACTGTTAGGGAGAGACCTATTGTGTAAGTTGGGTTGTTCAATAATGTGTTCGAACGAAGGAATAACAATTCAGACGAGCAGTGATGGGGAAGAAGAGGACAGTGTAGAGGGGGATGAGATGGAAACAGTCGATGGAGAGTATCCTCTGATTTGTCTTTTCCCGATGATAACTGAAGAAGATATTCCAGCTGAATTACGGGAAACAGTCGGAAAGGAAGTGTGGGACATGACAGGGAAAGAGGTGGGATTGATGAAAGGAGTGGAACCAGTGAAAGTGATGGTAAAGCCCAATGCGATCTTTCCCCAGACCCCACAATACCACATGCCACAAGATACCCTCATGAAAGTTGCTCAACTTATTGACGAATTTGTAAAACAAGGAGTACTGAAGGAAGTGTTAAGTAGTCCATGTAATTCACCAATAATGGGACTAATAAAGCCGAGTGGAAAGGTCCGACTTGTGCAGGACTTGAGGAAAATAAATGACATCATAGTCAAATGCTGCCCTGTTGTACCGAATCCAGCTGTGATAATGTTTCAAATTCCTTGCGATGCCGAATGGTTCTCAGTCATCGATTTGTCACAAGCATTCTTTTCTGTGCCTCTTCATGAGGACAGCCAATTTCTCTTTTGTTTCAAATTCCTAGACAGAGTATACAGTTGGTGTCGAATTCCTCAAGGGTTCTCTGAGTCACCGTCGATATTCAATCAGGTTCTAAAGAAAGACTTGGAAGAGTTAGAGTTGCCATTCGAGTCAACCCTAGTACAGTACATTGACGACTTACTGGTTGCATCAAAGACAGAAAACGACTGCACAGCCGATACCATTGCTCTATTGAACCATTTGGGAGGGAATGGACACAAGGTGTCTCCTTCCAAATTACAGTTCTGTCAGAAGAAAGTGAAATACTTGGGTCACCAAATAGAGAAAGGGTCACGGAGAATAATGAAGGAAAGAATTACAAGTGTACTTCAGATGAGTCTGCCCAAGACGAGAAAGGAGGTGAGGAAATTCTTGGGAATGGTGGGCTACTGTCGCCAGTGGATTCCCAACTTCTCGACTCTAGCGAAGCCTTTACTGAAACTGACCCAGAAGGATGCTTTGGATCAAATTGAACTGAAAGGAGATGAAATGGATGCTTTTGTTGAATTGAAAGAATGCATGTGTAGGGCTCCAGCTTTAGGTATGCCTGATTACACAAAACCTTTCACATTGTTTTGTCATGAACGTGATGCATGTTCTTTGTCTGTCTTGACTCAAGCCCATGGTGGCGTAAACAGACCAGTAGCGTATTTTTCAGCTACTTTGGATCCGGTCGCAGCAGCACTCCCAGGGTGTTTGCGCGCCGTAGCAGCAGTTGGTATCAGCCTCACTCAGAGTGAAGGAATAGTGATGGGACACCAAGTAACAGTCATGGTCCCTCACTCAGTTGAGATACTTTTGACCCGCTCCCGAACGCAACACATGACTGGAGCAAGACTCACAAGGTATGAAACGATAATTCTGGGCTCACCGAACGTGCAGCTGAAAAGGTGCACTACGTTGAATCCAGCTACCTTGCTTCCTGGAGAAAATGCTGAAATTGAGAACGCTGAAGACGTCGAGCATGACTGCCTTCAGGTGACTGAATTTTGCACAAAACCCCGACCGGACATTAAAGATACTAAGCTTGATGAAAGTGACCAAATTCTTTTTGTTGATGGTTCATGTCTAAGAGATGGGATGGGGATTTTGAAAGCAGGATACGCTGTATGCACTGTAACAGGGGTCTTGGAAGCGGGATGGCTTCAAGGAGTCTATTCTGCACAAGTAGCAGAACTTGTAGCCCTTACCAGAGCATGTCAACTGTCTGCATTGATGAAAGTCACCATTTACACTGATAGCCAATATGGGTTTGGGATTGTGCATGACTTTGGACAACTATGGTCACAGAGAGGTTTCCTGACTTCTTCAGGATCCCCAGTGAAAAATGGGGAGAGAATAAGGGAATTGTTACACGCCATTCAAGTGCCAGCTGAAGTTGCAGTGGTAAAGTGCAGTGCTCACACGAAAGGACAGGACTATGTTTCTCTGGGAAATGCATATGCAGATCAAGTCGCAAGATTTTGTGCCTTGAACTGTATATTACTGAGAGATGAATGGAACTCAATAAGTGAGCCAGAACTCGAACCAGCTGAAGCATTTGCCTTGAAGGTCGTAGATACAATAGAGGAACTAAAAGCATTACAAAATAATGTCAGGGAGGATGAAAGAGATTCCTGGATTAAATCACAATGTATAAAGAGACAAGACGAGTTATGGGTTTCACATGAGGGAAAATTTGTTTTGCCAAATAGTCTCTTATCACAGCTTGCGCGGTTCTATCATGGGCAAGCTCACCTAGGGAGAGATGCCATGATAAGATTGTTCAAAACTGATTGGTTTAACCCCAGATTTCGTCAAGCTGCAGAAGCAGTTTGCCATCGATGTGTCACTTGCCAGCAGATGAACCCAGGAAAGGGAACGGTTGTGAACGCGAGCCACATTGGTAGGGCAAGCGGTCCTTTTAGTCGTATGCAGATGGACTTCATTGAGATGCCTGTGCATGGAGGTCTAAGATATGTGTTGGTGATTGTGTGCATTTTTAGTCACTGGATTGAGGCATACCCCACACGTAGAAATGACAGCCTTACAGTTGCCAAGCTATTATTGAGAGAGTTGATACCACGTTTCGGATTCCCGATCTCTTTAGAATCAGATAGGGGAAGTCACTTCAATAACGAGGTGATAAAGTTACTTTGCGAAGCGCTGAACATTGAGCAAAAGCTGCATTGTAGCTATCGCCCTGAAGCATCAGGACTGGTGGAGCAGATGAATGGTACACTGAAATCAAGAATGGCGAAAATATGTTCATCGACAAATTTGAAATGGCCTGACGCATTGCCCTTAGTGCTAATGTCAATGAGAAACACTCCTGATAGAAAAACTGGATTGTCTCCGCACGAAATTCTCATGGGCAGGGCTATGAGACTTCCTGCAGTTGCCGCAAACGTGCTTTTGAATATTACAGATGATATGGTGTTAGACTACTGCAAAGGACTGGCTGACGTGGTTCGCTCTTTCTCTCACCAGGTGGAAGCGACCACTTTGCCACCGATCCAAGGTCCAGGACACGAACTGAAAGCAGGTGACTGGGTCGTGGTAAAGAAGCACGTGAGAAAATCGTGTCTGGAACCCCGTTGGAAAGGCCCTTTCCAAGTGATCCTGACGACAACTACCGCTGTGAAGTGTGCGGGGGTTCCCAACTGGATTCACGCCAGTCACACAAAGAAAGTGTTGTGTCCCACAGATGAGGAAGTTGAAGCGCTGAAATTGCCAGTGCCTGATAAAACAGTGCCGAGTGCTGAGACAGAACAAAAGCGAATTGAAAGCGAACAAGCAGCAGCAGGAGAAAAAGAGATATTATTGGAGGGCGAAGAGTCCGACTCACTTGGGGAAGACCAAGGAGAAAGTTCAGACAGCGACGAAGAAGCTGCAGGTGACAAAGAGCCTGAAGCAGCTGAGGGTAGCAAAAAGCCTGAAGCAGCTGAAGGTGACAAAGAACCTGAAGCAGCTGAAAGTGATACAGAGCCTGACGAAAGTAACGGTGACGAAGGGCTCGAAAAAGGTGAAAAGGCAGGAGAGCCTGATCAGAGGAGGGCTTTCCCAGAAACAGACGATACAGAAAAAGGAAAGGAGAACGTGATCGGTTCCCCTGAAGGAGGGGACAAGGCAGAGCAGAACGAAAAGGTTCAAACCTCTACAGAAAAGGTCGCAGGTCCATCAAATGGACATGGTGCAAAGAGGAGACTAAGTATATCACCAGTAAAACAAAGGTCTGGAGAAGGTTTGAACGACGGAGAAAGGCCAAAAGTAAAAGAGAAGAGGAAAGAAGTGTCTGTCGTGGTACCAACCTCGAGTGAAGAAAAAGACTTGACAAAAGAGGAAAGTACCAGCGAGGCAGAATCGAAAAGAGAAGCAAAATTGAAAAGGAAAAGGATACCAAACAGGAGATATTCTGGTCCTGAATGGGCATATGCAGTCAATGACGATTGGACTGACGAGTTTGTATCTCTAAGCATTGAGAACGAAGAAGAGGAAGAGATACCAATAGAAAAGAAAAGTTTCATAGACTCTGTCGATTGAAAGGGTGATAAATGATATTGCTTGCTACAATCTAACGTGAAACAAAACAACCAGCTGAGACATTGCTAAACCGGATGAGACATTTGCTAAACCGATAAAGACTGAGTTATTGCCGAATTGAGACAAATGCTGCTAACCGATAAGTGACTGGCCTCTTGAAGAAGACGGTGTGAACGTTGCGCTCGCTCAGCTTTGTAACTGAATTGCTAAATAGTTTCATTTATAAGTGCTTCTAACTCTCTGATTCTATACAGATCATGACGCAAAATAATAGAAAGAGATATTGTAAAAATGTGTGTATAGGCTTGGTAATCACATGTGTGATAATAATAATGGCGATTGTGTTTGGAATGCATGGAAACGGTGAGAATGAGACTATTGAGGCTTCTACTATTGCTCCTGTTACTGTCACTGAATTAACACCATTGAAAAGACTAGCATTGGATGAGAGGCTCTTGCACGATAAGAAAGAGCTTTCGTATAATGTTTTCTATCGCTTACTAACAGAATATGTTGAGACAATGGATGCGAAAGATTGTTATGTGTGTACCCAGATACCGACATCAGTGAAGGAAGGGGTGACATATCACCACATGCCTCTTACATACGGGATTACATGTAGTATAGTAATGTCTAGGTTTTATGGTCAAACTAACATACAGTATTTTTACTCAAATTATGATGTTACCTTTGCTTATGTTCCTATAATAGCACAGCTTAGCCAGATTGCTAAAGATTGGGATGCTAAAATAATGAGGGAATTTTTCGAGCCAATGCAACCTTTTGAAACGGCTCATGCTCATAGGGAGAATCTTACCTGCTCACTCTCTGCAGTAGAAATAAGCTTTTTAGATCGCACAGATGATAGAAGGGCACAAATGAAGGCGAAATTAGAAAAAGAACTGCATAAGAGGACTTCAGTAGATAATTATGATTTTGCTGCAATAAAGACACAAGGGAAAATTGCTTTAGATGCTTGGCATGTAGGGAAGTTTTGTATATATTGAGGTGAATCTTATTATGACAACATCTTTGTAGGGGCGAGTGAGTGTAAGCACACGTTTATCTTTAAGGCCAAATGGACATTCATGATGAACGGACTTGACCCTGTCATTCCAGGGGTATATTACATTTGTGGGCATAATGCCTATTATCGTCTTCCAAAGGGATGGTGGGGGAGATGTTATTTGGGTATAGTGTTCCCAAAGGTTTATCAACTGGATGACGTATCGATGATTCAAAAGACATCTGGATCCCATCGTATCCAGAAAAGAGAGACCGCAGCTGCTGTGGTAGGTGATATATTTGGAGCCATGATTCCTTCATTGGGAGTTGTGCTGAATTCCATCAAAATAAGAAAGTTGTCTACTATAGTGGATAACATGTTGACAACGTTTTCAGGTGCTATAATACTGATAGATGCTGAACTTGCAGCGGAAAGAGCTATGACTCTTCAAAATAGGCTTGCTTTAGACATTCTTTTAGCAAAGGATGGAGGCGTTTGCAAAATGATTGGTGCCAGACACTGTTGTACCTATATACCTGACAATAGTGTGAAAATTAAAACTATGCTTGCTAATCTAACAAAAGAAAGTGCAGATTTAAAGGAATTGAAAGAACCAGGAGTGTGGGAGAAGGTTGGAAAGGGACTTGCTTCAGTGGGACATTGGATTGGGGGAATTTGGAACGGAATATTATTGAAAATAGTAGAAGGAATATTAATAGTGATAATTTGTGTATTTGGAATTTGGGGAACAAAAAGGGGAATAATAATGATTATGGAAAGAATTAAAAGAAGAAAGGAGGAGAAAATTATGAAAAGAATGGCAGAAGAATACAAAGCGCAAACTAGGGGAATTAAAAGGAAAAGGGAACTGACAGAATTTTAATGGAATAAAATTTGTGGGCTAAATTTGTGTGATGACAAGTAGTCATCAGAGGAGGGATTGATGAAGCAGAAAATGAAGGTTTTGATTTATTAACGCTTAAACGTAGTGTGACATAATCATGTGTGACATTAACCGAACTAATAAAGACTGTACGGGGACAAAATGTGCCCTTAGAGTAGTTTGCCAACATTTATATGTGTGCTTTGTATAACGTGGTGTATTAGAATTGCACTAATCTGACATAATCATAAACGTATGCTACGATTCGCTTGCTTGAACTACGTTAGCTTAGCATTACTTTAGAGGAGGCTTTGGCCTAGTGGCCTGGTCTCACGGTTTAGATGTTCGTATTTTTCCAATGTGCTATTAAACGTGTATTTCTGCTTGAAGCTGTACTTTTCCACAGAAACTGTTCACATGCTTATCTTAAAGTTTCGTGCCAGCATGGCATATTTTCTCTTTAATTCAAGGTCGATTTGCAGGTGCGGACAATGGAGGCTCTGAAAGTGAGCTAATTGGGAGACAATGTTGCGATTTGCGTACCCATCTCCAAGGATAATGTATGCTTAAGTAAAAGCTTGAGAACTGTCGTTTTTGATTGGTCAATTTGAAGCTAACCTATGAACCCTCCAATGGAGACCCTACAGGACTTGAACTGTTGTCTATAAAAACCAGGTGCACGAGAAGAAAAGACGTCATTACGACCATTACCCGGACACTACGCCATTTTGACTTCGTAGCTATTATGGCCCACTTCGCTGCGACGCCATTTTGAGAGACTTTGATGCTTTCTCTAGTCGAGAGAAAGAGACTTTAATGATTCTTGCCCTAGAGACTTTAACTTTGATCCCTTTGCATGAAGTAGTAGTTTTACCTTGCCGCCGTGAGGCAATTGCCCTGTCCACCCTTGCCCCTTTGTCCCGTCCCATGCTGATCGAAGAACGGTACCTGTGAGACGAAGACTTCCTTGTATGCTGATCGTAAGTGGTAAATATGAAAGGAAATTGTAAAATTGCATTGTGTTCCTTTTAGGTAACCAACTGCTGATTTTTGATAAGATCCCTAGGTAGGAATTTTCTAAATTTATGTTGCTAAATTGTTTTGCATGAAGACCCACATGCCGATGCTAATTTGAGGTTAGATGAGGATTACATATGTCGCACGATGCAATTTGAGATCTTGTTAATTACAGATTATCGTATTAGTGCTTTGCATTGCCATTATCGAATGCCTTGTGATTCAAATGCTACATAGATTACACTTGTTTCGACGATATGGACAGCTATTAATGTTCATTTATGTTTATCATTTGGTGTTGAGACACATTTATATTGTGCTAGCTTTGTTAATATAGGGAAATAAATTCACTAACTTTGCAATAAACTGGTGTGGTTATTCCTGACTGAAAGGTCAGGGTTCGCCGAAATGTATTCTGGACTAATCATTAAGTGTTATGTTGATCAAGGTATTTCTTATGTACATTATTGATTATTGATTTGAGATTAGATTGATCGATTAAGAGTACAGAGAGTTCCCACTTAGTCAAAAGATTCATCGGCCTAAAGAGCGTCCGAACACAGGTAAATTGTTACTACGGTTCGCTCTATCACTGGCCACACTAGAATCATACCGTAACCAAGTTTTGGCATCGAAGGCAGGCCGCGCCCAGCTCACTAAACGTGGGGTTGAACTGCTTTTGTTTGCAACTGAAGTTTGAAAGAAGGAAAGCGCAGTAAAAGCAGTCATTTTGTGGCTTCGTTCCAAGTGTTTGCTTAGATATTTTTTTAACTCTTTTGATTAGGATTTAGGAAAATAACTTGAAGAAGGTGAGGTGCGCCCTCCCTTGTTTGCCAAGGCTGGGATGCTGTTAGTTCGGAGCTGGGGGTTGGGCCCTCGGTTTAAGGGGGTGTAGCTCAGGAAATGATAGTGCAGTTTTTACGGTATATATACATGGTGAGCTGCGCTGCTCACTGACAGAAGGACCCCGCCGTCGCACAGAAGAGTCTGCTGGCCGCGTTGCAGAGTCTTGAAGTCTTCTGAACAACATCATGTCGACCGCCGGCAAAGTAAGCTCGAGAGCTTCAAACATTATTAGCGCTGGGTTGCACACGAGTGAGGGAGTCTTTTGGACCGAATGTTGCACGGACATTTGAACTGAGCGATTGGTGCAAAATGACATTTTTTTGCGCTGATCTGACGGTGCAAATGTCTGTGCAAAACTGCCGCAGCAATAGAGCAATATGCCTAGCCCTTAGGTGTATACGCCTACTTAATTAAAACAATGAAAAAAGCTTCAGTGGGAGAACAACATACTTTTTCTCTTGGTTTGAAGCTGGCCTGTATGATGCTATTAGCACTGCAATCATCTGCGTGAGGCACATATTTGAAATAAGACAGACGCAGCATTTTAAAGGGATCCCTTTTTCCACCACGGCTTTGAAAAGTATTTAAAGAGGTCCGCAAGACTGTGTGAAGGCGCCTCAAATTTATTATATTCATGAGTTTTAGGTAGCAAAGTGGGCATCGAAATGGCACGTGCTATCATAATATGTGGTCCAGTGACGTAGCGTGGGTTGTCAGCACCCGGGGCAAGGCAAGTAATTTGCGCCCCCTAACCCGTGGATTTTAGCACTCGAGTCGAGCTGCGAGTGGGAGCGCGCCCCCCCCCCCATGTGGCGCCCGGTGCGGCCGGCCCCCCCTGCACCCCCCACGCTACGCCACTGATGTGGTCGACATAGCGTGCTTTAATTCAGCTGCCGGATCAAACTGTTCCGACAGAGCTGAACTGGTGTTTGCTTCACGCCCTCCGACAAAGGTTGCTCACAACTGACCGGTCTGTCAGAACACATAGTATAAATAATGAAGCAGCGATTCAGATGGACGAACATCAAATACGACATTTCGATATAGAAAAGAAACATTTAGAAATGCACCAGTTCAAGCATTATGGTGTATATCTATTACGTAACCCTGCATATACATGGAGAATGAGAGGGTGAATTAATGAACGTCGCAGGGAGGCTAAAATGTATCTGATTTAATTGATGAACAGGTATTTGGATTGTAGGAAAGGATGATTGGGTGGATAGATGAACAGACGACGGATGAATGGACGGATGGGTGCATGGATGGATGGATTAGTGAAAAGATAGATGACGGAATGGGTGAATGGGTTGTAGGTGGATGCACTAATACGCACGGATGGCGGGATCTGTAGAAAGACGGGTACATTGATGGTGTACAGAGAAACACGCACCCTTGTAGGTAAAGTTTTTCTGACTGTCTCAGCAATTAATAAAAGATAGCAATAGATGGACTGACAATTGCATAATATACATATATTTTGCTCACTGTTGCAGTCTGTCATAGATAAAATATAGATTATACGTTTGACAGGTAGATGAAATTTATGGACCAATTAACATAAGATGTGCAATAGAACACACATGAAATGTTGTAAAAGAGAGAATCCTCTTTATATACCTACAGGAAACGCGCAACACGTATTTACAATGCAGGAGTTTCCACTTTTGAACGAGGCAAAGGGTGATTTACCTGAGCTTCAGTCACGTGGGTAACGTCAATTGCCCCATGCATGCATGTGTGGTATACGTTCACCCATGTGTTCGCAGGAGTTCTGTGTATTTGTGTGTGCATGTTGGTGCATCCCCGTGTATGCCTTTGTACCATCTCTTCATATATGCATTCGTGCTGTACCCATGCATGTCTGCATAGAGTGCCCCAGTGTGCAATTGTAAGGTGTTCCTATCTAAATCGCCCTTGTAAATACATGTTTGCGAAGGCTCAGCCGAGGATGCGTCCCTGTGTATGCCTCTGGGGAGTTCCCCCGTGAACCAATCAGGTCTCTTTCGCTCCCATCCTGCCATTCCCCTCACTTTCCTTTTCATAAGGCTGCACTTTGCTGAAATACACTGATTATGTTTCTTGGCACATGTACAGCCTCCAACTAAGTGAAACAGATGCCGTCCAAATGGAAAAAAAAAATAGGTTCCGCCAAGGAAACTATACAGCACTCATTACAGATAAAGTATTTTATAGTTGGTAATCAAAAGTTTAATAGTGAGCAACATTTATTCTAGGTTATTTGATATTCCTTTTAAAGTGGGTCCAAAGTGTACTTGTAATCAGAAATACAGAAGAAAATGCAAGCAAATGATTGGCCTACCGTGCAGAACTGTATGAAATGGGCATCGTGCCCAACATTCTTGGCAATGTAATTGCCCAGGCCGCCCATTTAACACACCCAAATGGTCATTTATTTTCCATTTGATATCTTTTTAGTTTGCATTTCTGTGTAGGGTGCTGTGCCACAAAGTACACATTTGTATATCGACCTGCAGTATATCGTCTATCAACATTACACCTACACAAGTAAGTGTGGAGTCAAGAATAGTAAATCTATACTTCCCTATGAATGCTACTTTAACTATAAGTTGGCAGTCAAAAATGTGGTTTCAATTCATGTGTAGGTTGATATCATTGGCCTCGATATTTTGATACACAGCCTGAGGTTCGATGGGAATCCCAGTTGGTAGCACTCTGCTGTAGAGTGGCATTGCTTGAAGAGCGCATGCTCCTACCAGAGTAAATCTGGTTGCTTGACATTCAGTGAAGAGGGACTTTGTAGGAAGAAAACTCTAAAGAAAATTAAAACCATCTTAACCGTAGGCTCAAAAGGGGGCACTGTTCAGAGAACAGCTGTGTAAAGGCAAGTTGCATGCATTATTGTAGAACTTAGGACCAAGATCCTGAGACCCTCTGAGAACCGCTGTCCCCCACCCTCGCAGTGTAGTGGTTCACAAACCAAAGTCGAGCAAGATCTGCTGGTGGAAGCACATTAAGTACAGGATGTCCTTATTCGATGATTCAGCTATTCAGGAAAGCTTGTATGAAGGCCTCTGGGGCTCCGACAATATGGAATTCACCTGGGTTGTGGTGCTAAGCAAGCAAAGCTGTCAATGCCTGCATGAATATGGCTGTTTTCTTAACTTCTGCAATGTGCTTTTTTCTCAGCAGATAGCAACTAGATCTATCTGATTCAGGCGAGAGCTCCAAAGAAGAGTTTGCGTTTGTGTAGTGAACACTGCCACGCGGTGTGGTCCCAGATGTCATTGTCAGAATATTGTGTGACATAAATATGGTGTCTTAAGTATCATCTACAAAAATACTGCCACATTGCAGTTAATAGAAATTTTATACCCAATGGAGCGATAGCTATAACACAGTATCTTAATCAGATAATATTTTTACAGAGCATTTCTGCAAACAACCTTCTTACATAGGTGCCAACACTGTGCCTAGGATTAGAGGTCTGAGAAGTCTGAAGTTTAATGATTCACAAATTTGCATAGTCTTTAATACTTTACAAGACTTGTAAGTGCAATGCCGGCAAAGTTATCTTTTTTTTTTTTTTTTTTTTTTAAAGGGGCACATTTATTAGTACTGTATGGTAGAATGAACCCATTTCTCCCTTTGCTCAAGTTAGCTTGCAGACTGCTGCTGCTCAGCATTCAGGTCACTTGCTTGAAACCCCCACCTCCCAGCAGCATCCCTGACATAGGTCCAACAGTTGCCAGCAAAGTCTCCAGTTCCAAGAAACCTTTTCTGCCCCAGACTCCAGACCCCCTCCTGCTCAGATTCTCCCTCCCACTCCTACTCCCATCACCTTCTGTTTATGGTGACCACGGTTCGGTTTCCAGCAGAGATTTTCTGCCTCACAGTGTCTCAGATGTTCTTGGTGGGGCATTCTGCAGCAGGAATGATCACATCTGGCAGTGAGAGCTGGCAAAACATGATGTCAATAAAGGTTGCCAAGTTTTCCTGAAGTTTCCTGATTTCACTCAAATTAGTAGGTGTAGTTTAAACTCCATCCACCCTTCCTAAGAAGAAAACCTAAAAGAGGACATATTGCACTAAAGCGTGTATCTGAGAAGAAAGACCCAAGGCTGCATTTAGAAGCACTGTCTGGATAATTAGCTACACATCTGGACCTGTGAAGGTAAGTGTTCATATTGAGAACTGTGGCAAATTAACCCTGCCTATTCATGAGATTCTTATGTCTCATTCTGAACACATTCATTTCAACACTCTGAGATCCAACCAGCTCACTTTTGGCCAACCCAGGTGGTCTTCTGAGCACTCCAATATTGTAAGGTATGAGTTTGGGCACCCAGTGACATACACAAATACATGCTTGTTACACTCATAAGAGTGAAAATCTAGGAGGTGGTTGAACAGAAGACTCAGCAGAGCTTCATGTGAAAGTGTCATATTTAATAGATAAACATAAACATCTCTATTGATCTTCAGATAAAAAAAAGTAAAACTTACAATTGGTTCACTGATATATCATAGACCCTCTCTCTACACGTTTTCATGTCCACACTGATTACATATGTCAATGCTCTACATGCATAACTGAATATATATATATGTATGTATATATTTTGCTAATAACTTTGACACTGTTTGATGAATCTCCACTAAACCTTCCAAAAAAGTGCTACTTATTGACTAGTTTGTGTATGGAAAGGTTCAGGATGATCTGTCGAGGAGGGAAGAGAAAAAGGAGGGAGTCGCAAACCACGTTTCCCCAATTTATTTTTCCATAGGCTCTTTAGACACAGCTACAGTCCAGGCCCCTAAACAGATTTACACCAAATGTGTCAGAAAACTAGATCTAAGTCCAGAAATAGTGCTTTTTGTGTTTTGGTGTAAATCTGTTCAGCAGTTTTGGAAAAATTAAGGTGAAAAAAAGAATAGATCAACTGCAAATGATCTGCGGAGGCAAAAAATCTTCCTGAGGTTTGATTGACTGCCGCCTCCTCAAAAATGAAGTGGTGGCAGCCATCTTTGGGGGTTGGGACTTAGTCCTGACTCCCAAGAAAAAAGGCAAAAAAGACATAAAGGTGCAAGGTAGGGAAACCCTGACCCCCTAGTCCTGCTGGCGGAGTCACAGAGGGACTCCGCTTGGGGCCAAAAATATATAAATATTTTTTTGCAATTTGTGGAGGATCAGTGAATTTGTCTAGTATCTGTGAATCCTCAGTAACATTTTAAAAAATCACAGGCTCCCATCTGTTTTTGTTAACCCTGCCCCCGGTGCGCCACGGCTGGGGGGAGACTGCATTAGTTATAGGGAGAAAGAGCACAGCCCTCCTCCCAAAGCCTCAAAGAGGCCCTGGGGACACCAACCTCCAGGCCTGATGAGTTAAATAAAGGGGAAGAGGCGCACTGCCCCCTCCTTGAGTGTCCAAGATGCCACAGAAACCTCACCCCTGGGCATGATATCTTAATTAAAGAGGAGCAGACATGAGCCCCACCAAGCCTCCAAGAGGCTGCAAAGATCCCACCCCCGGGCCAGTATCTTAAATAAAGGGGAGGAGTGCTGCGCCAACCCCTCCCTGAGCCAGGACAGGCCCTGGCGACCCTATCCTTTGGGGTATGTGTAAGGAAATGCCTCCTTGGCATGGTTACCCCCTGACTTTTTGCCTTTGCTGATGCTATGTTTACAATTGAAAGTGTGCTGAGGCCTGCTAACCAGGCCCCAGCACCAGTGTTCTTTCCCTAACCTGTACTTTTGTATCCACAATTGGCAGACCCTGGCATCCAGATAAGTCCCTTGTAACTGGTACTTCTAGTACCAAGGGCCCTGATGCCAGGGAAGGTCTCTAAGGGCTGCAGCATGTATTATGCCACCCTAGAGACCCCTCACCCAGCACAGACACACGGCTTACCAGCTTGTGTGTGCTGGTGAGAACAAAATGAGTAAGTCGACATGGCACTCCCCTCAGGGTGCCATGCCAGCCTCTCACTGCCTATGCAGTATAGGTAAGACACCCCTCTAGCAGGCCTTACAGCCCTAAGGCAGGGTGCACTATATCATAGGTGAGGGTACCAGTGCATGAGCATGGTACCCCTACAGTGTCTAAACAAAACCTTAGACATTGTAAGTGCAGGGTAGCCATAAGAGTATATGGTCTGGGAGTTTGTCAAACACGAACTCCACAGCACCATAATGGCTACACTGAAAACTGGGAAGTTTGGTATCAAACTTCTCAGCACAATAAATGCACACTGATGCCAGTGTACATTTTATTGCAAAATGCACCCCAGAGGGCACCTTAGAGGTGCCCCCTGAAACTTAACCGACTGTCTGTGTAGGCTGACTAGTTCCAGCAGCCTGCCACACTAGAGACATGTTGCTGGCCCCATGGGGAGAGTGCCTTTGTCACTCTGAGGCCAGTAACAAAGCCTGCACTGGGTGGAGATGCTAACACCTCCCCCAGGCAGGAGCTGTAACACCTGGCGGTGAGCCTCAAAGTCTCATCCCTTTGTCACAGCCCAGCAGGGCACTAAAGCTTAGTGGAGTTGCCCGCCCCCTCCGGCCACGGCCCCCACTTTTGGCGGCAAGGCTGGAGGGAACAAAGAAAGCAACAAGGAGGAGTCACTGGCCAGTCAGGACAGCCCCTAAGGTGTCCTGAGCTGAGGTGACTCTAACTTTTAGAAATCCTCCATCTTGCAGATGGAGGATTCCCCCAATAGGGTTAGGATTGTGACCCCCTCCCCTTGGGAGGAGGCACAAAGAGGGTGTACCCACCCTCAGGGCTAGTAGCCATTGGCTACTAACCCCCCAGACCTAAACACGCCCTTAAATTTAGTATTTAAGGGCTACCCTGAACCCTAGAAAATTAGATTCCTGCAACAACAAGAAGAAGGACTGCCTAGCTGAAAACCCCTGCAGAGGAAGACCAGAAGACAACAACTGCCTTGGCTCCAGAAACTCACCGGCCTGTCTCCTGCCTTCCAAAGAACTCTGCTCCAGCGACGCCTTCCAAAGGGACCAGCGACCTCTGCATCCTCTGAGGACTGCCCTGCTTCGACGATGACAAGAAACTCCTGAGGACAGCGGACCTGCTCCAAAAAGACTGCAACTTTATCCAAAGGAGCAGCTTTAAAGAACCCTGCAATCTCCCCGCAAGAAGCGTGAGACTTGCAACACTGCACCCGGCGACCCCGACTCGGCTGGTGGAGAACCAACACCTCAGGGAGGACCCCCGGACTACTCTACGACTGTGAGTACCAAAACCTGTCCCCCCTGACCCCCCACAGCGCCGCCTGCAGAGGGAATCCCGAGGCTTCCCCTGACCGCGACTCTCTGAAACCTAAGTCCCGACGCCTGGAAAAGACCCTGCACCCGCAGCCCCCAGGACCTGAAGGACCGGACTTTCACTGCAGAAGTGACCCCCAGGAGTCCCTCTCCCTTGCCCAAGTGGAGGTTTCCCCGAGGAAGCCCCCCCTTGCCTGCCAGCAGCACTGAAGAGATCCCTTCATCTCTCATTGACTTCCATTGCGAACCCGACGCTTGTTCTAACACTGCACCCGGCCGCCCCCGCGCCGCTGAGGGTGAAATTTCTGTGTGGGCTTGTGTCCCCCCCGGTGCCCTACAAAACCCCCCTGGTCTGCCCTCCGAAGACGCGGGTACTTACCTGCTGGCAGACTGGAACCGGGGCACCCCCTTCTCTCCATTGGAGCCTATGCGTTTTGGGCACCACTTTGAACTCTGCACCTGACCGGCCCTGAGCTGCTGGTGTGGTAACTTTGGGGTTGCTCTGAACCCCCAACGGTGGGCTACCTTGGACCAAGAACTGAACCCTGTAAGTGTCTTACTTACCTGGTAAAACTAACAAAAACTTACCTCCCCCAGGAACTGTGAAAATTGCAGTGTCCACTTTTAAAATAGCTATTTGTGAATAACTTGAAAAGTATACATGCAATTGAAATGATTCAAAGTTCCTAAATGTACTTACCTGCAATACCTTTCAAACAAGATATTACATGTTAAATTTGAACCTGTGGTTCTTAAAATAAACTAAGAAAAGATATTTTTCTATAACAAAACCTATTGGCTGGATTTGTCTCTGAGTGTGTGTACCTCATTTATTGTCTATGTGTATGTACAACAAATGCTTAACACTACTCCTTGGATAAGCCTACTGCTCGACCACACTACCACAAAATAGAGCATTAGTATTATCTCTTTTTACCACTATTTTACCTCTAAGGGGAACCCTTGGACTCTGTGCATGCTATTCCTTACTTTGAAATAGCACATACAGAGCCAACTTCCTACATTGGTGGATCAGCGGTGGGGTACAAGACTTTGCATTTGCTGGACTACTCAGCCAATACCTGATCACACGACAAATTCCAAAATTGTCATTAGAAATTGATTTTTTGCAATTTGAAAAGTTTTCTAAATTCTTTAAAGTCCTGCTAGGGCCTTGTGTTAGTCCCTGTTAGCATTTCTTTTAGAGTTTAAAAGTTTGGTAAAAGTTTGAATTAGATTCTAGAACCAGTTTTAGTTTCTTAAAAAGTATTCCAACTTTTAGAAGCATAATGTCTAGCACAGATGTGAATGTGGTGGAACTCGACACCACACCTTACCTCCATCTACAGATGAGAGAGCTAAGGTCACTCTGTAAACTAAAGAAAATAGCAATGGGCTCCAAACCTACCAAAGTACAGCTCCAGGAGCTGTTGGCAGAGTTTGAAAAGGCCAACCCCTCTGAGGATGGCAACACAGAGGATGAAGATAATGACTTGGAGGAAAATTCCCCCCCTCCAGTCCTACTTAGGGAGAACAGGGCTTCTCAAGCCCTGACTCCACAAATAATAGTCAGAGATGCAGGTTCCCTCACAGGAGGGACCAACAACTCTGAAATCACTGAGGATAACTCCAGTGAAGAGGACATCCAGTTAGCCAGGATGGCCAAAAGATTGGCTTTGGAAAGACAGATCCTAGCCATAGAAAGGGAAAGACAAGAGATGGGCCTAGGACCCATCAATGGTGGCAGCAACATAAATAGGGTCAGAGATTCTCCTGACATGTTGAAAATCCCTAAAGGGATTGTAACTAAATATGAAGATGGTGATGACATCACCAAATGGTTCACAGCTTTTGAGAGGGCTTGTGTAACCAGAAAAGTGAACAGATCTCACTGGGGTGCTCTCCTTTGGGAAATGTTCACAGGAAAGTGTAGGGATAGACTCCTCACCCTCTCTGGAAAAGATGCAGAATCTTATGACCTCATGAAGGGTACCCTGATTGAGGGCTTTGGATTCTCCACTGAGGAGTATAGGATTAGATTCAGGGGGGCTCAAAAATCCTCGAGCCAGACCTGGGTTGACTTTGTAGACTACTCAGTGAAAACACTAGATGGTTGGATTCAAGGCAGTGGTGTAAGTAATTATGATGGGCTGTACAATTTATTTGTGAAAGAACACCTGTTAAGTAATTGTTTCAATGACAAACTGCATCAGCATCTGGTAGACCTAGGACCAATTTCTCCCCAAGAATTGGGAAAGAAGGCGGACCATTGGGTCAAGACTAGGGTGTCCAAAACTTCCACAGGGGGTGACCAAAAGAAAGGGGTCACAAAACCTCCCCAGGGGAAAGGTGGTGAGACAGCCAAAAATAAAAATAGTAAAGAGTCTTCTACAGGCCCCCAAAAACCTGCACAGGAGGGTGGGCCCAGAGCCTCTTCACAAAACAATCCTGGGTACAAGGGTAAAAACTTTGATCCCAAAAAGGCCTGGTGTCGTAGCTGTAATCAGCCTGGACACCAAACTGGAGACAAGGCCTGTCCCAAGAAAGGTTCCACTCCAAACTCCAATCCAGGTAACACTGGAATGGCTAGTCTCCAAGTGGGATCAACAGTGTGCCCAGAGCAAATCAGGGTCCACACTGAAGCTACTCTAGTCTCTGAGGGTGGGGTGGATTTAGCCACACTAGCTGCCTGGCCGCCTAACATGCAAAAATACAGGCAGCAGCTCTTTATTAATGGGACAAGTGTAGAGGGCCTGAGGGATACAGGTGCCAGTGTCACCATGGTGACAGAGAAACTGGTTTCCCCTGGCCAATACCTGACTGGAAAAACCTATACAGTCACCAACGCTGACAATCAGACTAAAGCACATCCCATGGCAATGGTAACTTTAGAATGGGGAGGGGTCAATGGCCTGAAACAGGTGGTGGTCTCCTCAAACATCCCAGTAGACTGTCTGCTTGGAAATGACCTGGAGTCCTCAGCCTGGGCTGAGGTAGAACTAAAAACCCATGCAGCCATGCTGGGTACCCCTGAACTGGTGTGTGTAAAAACAAGAGCACAATGCAAGGCACAGGGTGAAAAAGTAGAGCTGGAGTCTGGAAGAAAGGCCCAGCCTACCAAGAGAAAAGGAAAGTCAGTTGGGAAACCAACTGCAACACAGTCAGAAAAAGAGAACCTCTCTTCTCAGGAAGAAGTTCTGCCCTCTGAGGGAACTGAGCCTTTGGAGCTTGAACCTTATCAGGTTGAGCTCTTAGGCCCAGGGGGACCCTCAAGGGAGGAGCTGTGTAAGGGACAAGAAACCTGTCCCTCTCTTGAAGGCCTTAGGCAGCAAGCTGCTGAAGAGTCCAAGGGCAAGAAAAATGGAACACATAGGGTCTATTGGGAAGATGGACTCCTGTACACTGAGGCCAGAGACCCCAAACCTGGTGCCACTAGGAGAGTGGTAGTGCCTCAGTGGTTCAGAGAGTTTATTCTGACCTTAGCCCATGATATTCCCCTTGCTGGGAATTTGGGACAAACCAAGACGTGGGAGAGGTTAGTCAACCACTTCTACTGGCCCAATATGTCCCACAAGGTTAAGGAGTTTTGCCTCTCCTGCCCCACCTGTCAAGCCAGTGGTAAGACAGGTGGGCACCCAAAGGCCCCCCTCATTCCACTTCCAGTGGTGGGGGTCCCCTTTGAAAGAGTGGGTGTGGACATAGTTGGTCCACTAGAACCTCCCACAGCCTCAGGAAATATGTATATCCTAGTAGTAGTGGATCATGCTACTAGGTATCCTGAAGCTATTCCCCTTAGGTCGACTACTGCCCCTGCAGTAGCCAAGGCCCTCATTGGTATCTTTACCAGAGTGGGTTTTCCTAAGGAGGTGGTGTCTGACAGAGGTACCAACTTCATGGCAGCATACCTAAAACACATGTGGAATGAGTGTGGAGTGACTTACAAATTCACTACACCATACCATCCACAAACTAATGGCTTAGTTGAGAGATTCAACAAGACATTAAAAGGCATGATCATGGGGCTCCCAGAAAAGCTAAAAAGGAGATGGGATGTCCTCTTGCCATGTCTGCTTTTCGCTTACAGAGAGGTGCCACAGAAGGGAGTAGGATTCTCACCCTTTGAACTTCTGTTTGGTCACCCTGTAAGGGGACCACTTGCTCTTGTTAAAGAAGGCTGGGAGAGACCTCTTCATGAGCCTAAACAAGACATAGTGGACTATGTACTTGGCCTTCGCTCTAGAATGGCAGAGTACATGGAAAAGGCAAGCAAAAACCTTGAGGCCAGCCAACAGCTCCAGAAGTTTTGGTATGACCAAAAGGCTGCAATGGTTGAGTTCCAACCAGGGCAGAAAGTCTGGGTTCTGGAGCCTGTGGCTCCCAGGGCACTTCAGGACAAATGGAGTGGCCCTTACCCAGTGCTAGAAAGGAAGAGTCAGGTCACCTACCTGGTGGACCTGGGCACAAGCAGGAGCCCCAAGAGGGTGATCCATGTGAACCGCCTTAAGCTCTTCCATGACAGGGCTGATGTAAATCTGTTGATGGTAACAGATGAGGATCAGGAGGCAGAGAGTGAACCTCTCCCTAATCTTCTGTCATCAGACCCAAAAGATGGCTCAGTAGATGGAGTGATCTACTCAGACACCCTCTCTGGCCAACAGCAAGCTGATTGTAGGAGAGTCCTACAACAGTTTCCTGAACTCTTCTCCCTAACCCCTGGTCAGACACACCTGTGTACCCATGATGTGGACACAGGAGACAGCATGCCTGTCAAAAACAAAATTTTTAGACAGTCTGACCATGTTAAGGAAAGCATCAAGGTGGAAGTCCACAAGATGCTGGAATTGGGAGTAATTGAGCGCTCTGACAGCCCCTGGGCTAGCCCAGTGGTCTTAGTCCCCAAACCTCACACCAAAGATGGAAAGAAAGAGATGAGGTTTTGTGTGGACTACAGAGGGCTCAACTCTGTCACCAAGACAGACGCCCATCCAATTCCTAGAGCTGATGAGCTCATAGACAAATTAGGTGCTGCCAAATTCTTAAGTACCTTTGACTTGACAGCAGGGTACTGGCAAATAAAAATGGCACCTGGAGCAAAAGAGAAAACAGCATTCTCCACACCTGATGGGCATTATCAGTTTACTGTTATGCCCTTTGGTTTAAAGAATGCCCCTGCCACCTTCCAAAGGTTGGTGAATCAAGTCCTTGCTGGTTTGGAGTCCTTTAGCACAGCTTATCTTGATGATATTGCTGTCTTTAGCTCCACCTGGCAGGATCACCTGGTCCACCTGAAGAAGGTTTTGAAGGCTCTGCAATCTGCAGGCCTCTCTATCAAGGCATCCAAATGCCAGATAGGGCAGGGAACTGTGGTTTACTTGGGCCACCTTGTAGGTGGAGGCCAAGTTCAGCCACTACAACCCAAGATCCAGACTATTCTGGACTGGGTAGCTCCAAAAACCCAGACTCAAGTCAGGGCATTCCTTGGCTTGACTGGGTATTACAGGAGGTTTGTGAAGGGATATGGATCCATTGTGACAGCCCTCACTGAACTCACCTCCAAGAAAATGCCAAAGAAAGTGAACTGGACTGTAGAATGCCAACAGGCCTTTGACACCCTGAAACAAGCAATGTGTTCAGCACCAGTTCTAAAAGCTCCAGATTATTCTAAGCAGTTCATTGTGCAGACAGATGCCTCTGAACATGGGATAGGGGCAGTTTTGTCCCAAACAAATGATGATGGCCTTGACCAGCCTGTTGCTTTCATTAGCAGGAGGTTACTCCCCAGGGAGCAGCGTTGGAGTGCCATTGAGAGGGAGGCCTTTGCTGTGGTTTGGTCCCTGAAGAAGCTGAGACCATACCTCTTTGGGACTCACTTCCTAGTTCAAACTGACCACAGACCTCTCAAATGGCTGATGCAAATGAAAGGTGAAAATCCAAAACTGTTGAGGTGGTCCATCTCCCTACAGGGAATGGACTTTATAGTGGAACACAGACCTGGGACTGCCCATGCCAATGCAGATGGCCTTTCCAGGTTCTTCCACTTAGAAAATGAAGACTCTCTTGGGAAAGGTTAGTCTCATCCTCTTTCGTTTGGGGGGGGGGTTGTGTAAGGAAATGCCTCCTTGGCATGGTTACCCCCTGACTTTTTGCCTTTGCTGATGCTATGTTTACAATTGAAAGTGTGCTGAGGCCTGCTAACCAGGCCCCAGCACCAGTGTTCTTTCCCTAACCTGTACTTTTGTATCCACAATTGGCAGACCCTGGCATCCAGATAAGTCCCTTGTAACTGGTACTTCTAGTACTAAGGGCCCTGATGCCAGGGAAGGTCTCTAAGGGCTGCAGCATGTATTATGCCACCCTAGAGACCCCTCACCCAGCACAGACACACTGCTTACCAGCTTGTGTGTGCTGGTGAGAACAAAATGAGTAAGTCGACATGGCACTCCCCTCAGGGTGCCATGCCAGCCTCTCACTGCCTATGCAGTATAGGTAAGACACCCCTCTAGCAGGCCTTACAGCCCTAAGGCAGGGTGCACTATACCATAGGTGAGGGTACCAGTGCATGAGCATGGTACCCCTACAGTGTCTAAACAAAACCTTAGACATTGTAAGTGCAGGGTAGCCATAAGAGTATATGGTCTGGGAGTTTGTCAAACACGAACTCCACCGCACCATAATGGCTACACTGAAAACTGGGAAGTTTGGTATCAAACTTCTCAGCACAATAAATGCACACTGATGCCAGTGTACATTTTATTGCAAAATGCACCCCAGAGGGCACCTTAGAGGTGCCCCCTGAAACTTAACCGACTGTCTGTGTAGGCTGACTAGTTCCAGCAGCCTGCCACACTAGAGACATGTTGCTGGCCCCATGGGGAGAGTGCCTTTGTCACTCTGAGGCCAGTAACAAAGCCTGCACTGGGTGGAGATGCTAACACCTCCCCCAGGCAGGAGCTGTAACACCTGGCGGTGAGCCTCAAAGGCTCACCCCTTTGTCACAGCCCAGCAGGGCACTCCAGCTTAGTGGAGTTGCCCGCCCCCTCCGGCCACGGCCCCCACTTTTGGCGGCAAGGCTGGAGGGAACAAAGAAAGCAACAAGGAGGAGTCACTGGCCAGTCAGGACAGCCCCTAAGGTGTCCTGAGCTGAGGTGACTCTAACTTTTAGAAATCCTCCATCTTGCAGATGGAGGATTCCCCCAATAGGGTTAGGATTGTGACCCCCTCCCCTTGGGAGGAGGCACAAAGAGGGTGTACCCACCCTCAGGGCTAGTAGCCATTGGCTACTAACCCCCCAGACCTAAACACGCCCTTAAATTTAGTATTTAAGGGCTACCCTGAACCCTAGAAAATTAGATTCCTGCAACAACAAGAAGAAGGACTGCCTAGCTGAAAACCCCTGCAGAGGAAGACCAGAAGACAACAACTGCCTTGGCTCCAGAAACTCACCGGCCTGTCTCCTGCCTTCCAAAGAACTCTGCTCCAGCGACGCCTTCCAAAGGGACCAGCGACCTCTGCATCCTCTGAGGACTGCCCTGCTTCGACGACGACAAGAAACTCCCGAGGACAGCGGACCTGCTCCAAAAAGACTGCAACTTTATCCAAAGGAGCAGCTTTAAAGAACCCTGCAATCTCCCCGCAAGAAGCGTGAGACTTGCAACACTGCACCCGGCGACCCCGACTCGGCTGGTGGAGAACCAACACCTCAGGGAGGACCCCCGGACTACTCTACGACTGTGAGTACCAAAACCTGTCCCCCCTGAGCCCCCACAGCGCCGCCTGCAGAGGGAATCCCGAGGCTTCCCCTGACCGCGACTCTCTGAAACCTAAGTCCCGACGCCTGGAAAAGACCCTGCACCCGCAGCCCCCAGGACCTGAAGGACCGGACTTTCACTGCAGAAGTGACCCCCAGGAGTCCCTCTCCCTTGCCCAAGTGGAGGTTTCCCCGAGGAAGCCCCCCCTTGCCTGCCTGCAGCGCTGAAGAGATCCCTTGATCTCTCATTGACTTCCATTGCGAACCCAACGCTTGTTCTAACACTGCACCCGGCCGCCCCCGCGCCGCTGAGGGTGAAATTTCTGTGTGGGCTTGTGTCCCCCCCGGTGCCCTACAAAACCCCCCTGGTCTGCCCTCCGAAGACGCGGGTACTTACCTGCTGGCAGACTGGAACCGGGGCACCCCCTTCTCTCCTTTGGAGCCTATGCGTTTTGGGCACCACTTTGAACTCTGCACCTGACCGGCCCTGAGCTGCTGGTGTGGTAACTTTGGGGTTGCTCTGAACCCCCAACGGTGGCTACCTTGGACCGAGAACTGAACCCTGTAAGTGTCTTACTTACCTGGTAAAACTAACAAAAACTTACCTCCCCCAGGAACTGTGAAAATTGCACTGTGTCCACTTTTAAAATAGCTATTTGTGAATAACTTGAAAAGTATACATGCAATTGAAATGATTCAAAGTTCCTAAATGTACTTACCTGCAATACCTTTCAAACAAGATATTACATGTTAAATTTGAACCTGTGGTTCTTAAAATAAACTAAGAAAATATATTTTTCTATAACAAAACCTATTGGCTGGATTTGTCTCTGAGTGTGTGTACCTCATTTATTGTCTATGTGTATGTACAACAAATGCTTAACACTACTCCTTGGATAAGCCTACTGCTCGACCACACTACCACAAAATAGAGCATTAGTATTATCTCTTTTTACCACTATTTTACCTCTAAGGGGAACCCTTGGACTCTGTGCATGCTATTCCTTACTTTGAAATAGCACATACAGAGCCAACTTCCTACAGTATGCCTGTGGGTTGTTTTCTTGTTAATAAATCCTGTATTTAATCCCATTCCTGCACTTCAGTTTCTCTTAATCACAGGCTGCATTTAAATGACCTAGGCATGACCCAGACTGGCTACATCCCCCTGTTGAACTGCATAACTCACGCCAATACTTTGCCGCTCACCATAGATGACCATTTTATCCTGATGTGTGCATCACTAGTTTGTTATCCCTTTACGTTTTGGCCAGGGCCTGCTGCAGAGTTCACAGAAAACGAGTTTAAAATTTCCATCAACCATTTCTTTCATTGAGTTATTTAATTCATCCAGCCATCAGTATAGAGACAGCATGTGAGTTTGCTCTACACCATTTTTCATTGGTTCCTCTACAGGTGAACAACCAATCCTCTATTTTTTTCAATAAACACTAAACACAACAAAATAACCGAGGCTTTCAGATGTTCAGATGGAACAAGTCAATGCCTCAAAACATAGTTCCACTACCCCCAGGATATATCCCCGCTTCTGACAAAAGTTCCTCTCTTATGCCCAAATTGCTTTAATAATCTTAAAACTTTAAGTTACATTGACATGTTCCAAACATAACAAAATGGAAGAAATACATTTAATGTTTAGAACCTCTTAAATGTAATCAATGTGTCGGAAAAACATTACATGTAAAATTAGCACAAAGCTCATATAAATAATGTTTGCATCAAACCTGATTGAACAAACTCAGAATATGTCAACACAGTAATTTTATCATGCTATGATTCCTATTTTGAAAACAGAAAAGAAAAAGGTGGAAGAAGGATTAAAAGAAAAGGCAGAAATGAAATTCATGTCGTTATCAAAGGATTGTTTATTAGAACAAAGTCAATTAGTTCAAGGAGAGAGAAAGAAGCTGTGGGGTATAGTCCAGTAATATATAACATTTTCTGGTGAAACCCTTCAAGGAGACTTTCAGATCTTGAAAGTATTAGATATACAGATAAAAAGACTAGATAAGCTATTGTGTTAAGGGTGAACATACAAAGTCTTCTGAAATGTCACTTTTTACTGAAATAATGTTCACTCTTTCTAATTTATGGTTATGAAAAAATATATTTCGCCATGGCCCAAAAGAGTAAGGGGCATATTTATACTCCGTTTGCGCCGGAATTGCGTCATTTTTTTTGACGCAATTTCGACGCAAAACTAACTCCATATTTATACTTTGGCGTTAGACGCGTCTAGCGCCAAAGTCCATGGAGTTTGCGTCATTTTTTAGCGTGGACACCTACTTTGCGTTAATGAGATGCAAGGTAGGCGTTCACGTCTAAAAAATCTACTCCGAGGCATGTGCATCGGATTTATACTCCCGTGCAAAATTCACGCCCGGGAGTGGGCGGGTCAAAAAAAATGACGTACGGCCGCTTTTGCGCCGTTTTTTAGCGCCTGCAAAAGGCAGGCGTTAAGGGACCTGTGGGCTCTGAAGGAGCCCAGAGGTGCCCTCCCATGCCCCCAGGGACACCCCCTGTCACCCTTGCCCACCCCAGGAGGACACCCAAGGCTGGAGGGACCCATCCCAGGGACATTAAGGTAAGTTCAGGTAAGTGTTTTTTTTTTTTTTTTTTGTGGCATAGGGGGGCCTGATTTGTGCCCCCCTACATGCCACTATGCCCAATGACCATGCCCAGGGGACAGAAGTCCCCTGGGCATGACCATTGGGCAAGGGGGCATGACTCCTGTCTTTGCTAAGACAGGAGTCATTTCTATGGGGGTTGGGAGTGGAAAAAAATGGCGCAAATCGGGTTGAGGCGAAAAAATAGTCTCAACCTGACTTGCCCCATTTCTTGACGCCCAAGCTCCATTTTCCCCTACGCCGGCGCTGCCTGGTGTACGTCGTTTTTTTTAACGCACACCAGATGGCGCCGCCGGCTTACGCCGGCTAACGTCATTCAATAAATACGCCGCCCGCATGGTGCTTCAGAATGGCGTTAGCCGTCGCTAATTTTTTTGACGCAAAACTGCGTTAGCGCAGTTTTGCGTCAAAAAGTATAAATATGGGCCTAATTCTCTCCATGTTTCCAGTTAGTTGTAATGACTTATAGAGCAATCTTTAGAGATAAATCAACTAATGTGTTTGTCATGTAACAATTAAACGATGCATTGTGAGTGCCACCTGGTAAAACATGTAAAATCGAAAATGCAAACGTTTCTTTGCAAATTATGGTATTCATTCCTTAAAAAAATATGTTGAGAACAATTAAAGACCACACCGACCACATCACATCTAGTAAAAGTGGATGAACAATATCTTTCATGTTCGAATAATTCATCGTACAAAATATGACTCTAGTTAACAACAATGTCATCAAAGAAAATTAACAGCTCGAGGACCATAATGAATCTTGATCCAGATTTCGTCCCAGGGGTGAGTTGACAGCTAGCTTTGAAGAACAACTGTTTCTCTTAATTCTTAGCAGATGAGATTCTTTTAATAGGAGACAGTCGGTAAGTATGAAAGTGTAAAGGTTCCTATTGTTCCCCTAATCTGAAGACACTTGACACCATCCTGACACTCGGGCATTTGTAGATTTTATTGGTAGCCTCGATGAAAGAAAGTGATTGTCTAAGATCCAACCTAACTCCTAGTAGGCAAGTGTCTACGTCTACACAAAATAACAATTATCACAAGTTGGGGACCTTATGCTTCAAAGAATGAATAGATATTGTCTCAGGTTACCACTTGTCTCTTGTGAGCAAGGGTCATGTGCACTGTTGGGGCCAATAAGTATGCTTGCATTGTTTGAGATCAATTATTTTTCTTGTGTACTCTTCATAATTAATTTCACCAGCATTACATGTGTTCTCTGACGTCACATGATAGACGTCAGAGAATGCCATGTACAGAAGAAGGAAATGTTGCCACCCTAGACAGTGCAACCTTTTGCCACGATAATTCCTCATCACCCTCTTGACATGATGACAAATGTTGTTGTTGCATGGGCGATCCACCCAACAGAGGGACGATTAACAAAGCTCGTGATATAAAAAGAAAACATCTACCACTTGAAGGTTTCTTTTATGTTTTGAGTACGTTTAAAACTTTTATGGGATTCACAAATCATTAATAATACCTGCAATACACTTGGAAATCTATGACAGATGAATATTTCCAAGAGTATTCTGGTTTTGCAAATGTGCCTGGACACGTTTTGGTGAAGGTAAAAAATCTACTTCTGTAAATGATGCAAAACTGTGTATTTGCACGTCTAGCTATTTTTTAATCCCTGTGGAGAGCACCCTTTCCCTACTCCACGGATCGTCCTTTCCCTGCCCCTCACTTGAAAGCCACTTACTCCTGCATCGACTCGAATAAGTGTGTGTTCTCAACACTAGTCTGAGTTCACGCCTTTGTCTCTATTTGTTGCACCAGACATGTCGCTACCTACTGTACTTAAGTCTGGTTTAAAATAACAAAGATTTCTGAGCACTTGGAAGCGTATATGCCTTTCCAGTGAGGGGATGCATCCAAACAAGAATCCGAGCCACGAGATGCGCTGTGCTCATTTAAGGTTTGGTGCGCTACTAAAGCTTTATCTAGAGGGTTGCATCATTTATTATAATCTGCATACAATGATGCACTTGTGGATCAGATTTATGTAACTGCACAATCCTTTCCAGTTTCTCATTGGGAGGCTGACCGGCTATCAAAAAGGGCCAAGAGGCAACTGAAGTGCTGGCTCTGGCTCTCTGACTGTCTGGGCCAAAAGACATATTCAATAGCATTGCAAGTGGGTTGATAAATGGGTATGGTGATACAGGAGTCAGTCAGGTATACTGATTCTGGTCTAATGACCAATTCCAGTCCAATTACCTGCCATTCATAATTTTTGGTTCTAGAATGGAGAATAACAAACTGGCCCCAGAATCAACCATCCAATTCCTCACCCTTCTCTGATTCTGAACCCTTTCCGGCACACGTTCTCAGGCTTTTAAAGGGAGGAAATGTGCTTGTGGGCATACTTGGCTGTACCAGGTGCGCCCCTGCACTTGGTAAAGATTGGAATCGGGCTGGGTGGTTTCTGCCCTTCGGAACTCAGAATGGGGGCTTTACTTGTGGGTTTGGCACCAGTCCCACCTACAGACAGGCTGGGCTTCATGGAAGGCAGGCATGCAACACATACAAATTCACAAAATGGTCGAAGTGTCTGCTGGCAGGCTGCCAGGAAATGCTGCTTGGTGAATAGGCCCGTTCACGCACCAGCTCCTGCTGCATTCTTAGCCATTCCCGCTGTGTTTATTCTTAGTTGAACGCCAGGTTTGTTAAGTCAACATGTATGTTAACACATGCAAAGGGGTGTGTGAAGCCAAGATTGTTGGCATTCTCTCTTCGTGCATCTGTCATTACTAGAGGATTATCTCCAGAGTACAGTTAATCCGGTCTCGACTTCAGAGCTGAGTGCTCCGTTGCGCTGCAGGCGTCCTACACCAGCCACGTGTCTGATCTCACTGTGAGAGCAGCAGAGCAGCTACTAGCAACAACTTGTAGGCTGTGGTCTTGGCTCCTGTTCAGAAAAGGATCCTTGCTCAGCCCCGTCCCTGTTCATTACATGAGCCTCGTATCGGGCAATACAAGAGTGGCAGGTTTCAGGTGAATGGGCGGCACCTTAGGAGGGAAACGGCTACTCCTCTCCCTGGAAGATTATAACTTGAGTAGAGGCCTCACAATACCACAGGTGGGGCTTCTACAAACCGAAGAGAGCAAACATCCACAGAGCTCTAATAATTCAATGTGAATTCAATTCAATTGAGCTGTAAAGAAATGACACCATAAAGCACCTGTTTCCTAGTGACGCTATCCTTCTTCCCACGTACATACATGGGGGCAGATTTAAGAGCCCCTTGTCATTTTTTTACGCTAAGGTGGCCTCTTCTCTCTGCCATATTTACCACTTTGTAACCCCTTGCACCACATTATGCCTGTGCCAGAGATAATGTATGGAAAGGGGGCCATTAGGAGGCTCGAAGAAATGGAGCGGTGACATTTAAAAGATTTCACTGCACCATTTTTCTGTAATTTTTAACGCTCAGAACAGCTGTTAAAATAGCACACCCATTTAACTCAATGGGTCTCCTTGCACTTTGCTACACTAGTGTCAACGTTTTTGACCCAAGTGTAGCAAAGCATCCCAATAGAGCCAACAATTTTGACCCTATTGCTTTAACTACGGCCTGGTTCACCATATCTTAAATACGGTGCACACATGGTGGTGTTAGGGGTGTGCAGGGGAACACAAGAAAAGTGGCGCTGCATTGGATGCAGCTGCCACTTTTCTTAAATTCGGCCCATACAGAGATCAAAAAGATGGTGCCACGAATCGTGTTCCTTCATGGTGTTTAAAAACATGGAATGTGATTCTTCCATAGATACCGGTGAACCCATCATTCAATTCTTTCAGGAAGAACTGAAAATCCCTGGTGACTGAGAAATACTTGCTTAACTATTTCCTTTACTTTCTGAGCTCTGTAAACAAACTCTTCCTTGACTCCTCTTACTATTTGAGAGCGACTTGCCTAATTAATTTGCTCTACAGTATTGCAGTGGAAATAGATCATGATCCCCCCACCCCTGAGTTTTGCTTGAGAGTTTGTTTACATCACAGATTCTCTCCGGTCTCGTTTGCAACTTTATCTTGCTTTTATGATGTTGTACAGCGCTCCCTCACCCCCGGGTTTTGTATGCACTTTATAAAACTAAATAAGTACTAAAATGAATGCTGGTGGCTCATTAGATAACATTGAATGGATTAAATGAAAGGATGCTCTATAATTTAAAAGTAAATTTAAGACACATTAAAAGGTAAGGTTAGTGCGTAATATACAAGGAGGAGTTTTCTTTGCTATATAAATACTAAACTACAAATAGAAAAGGAATATTTACATATTCAAAAAATATTCAAACACAACTGAAGATACATACATGCTACAATGGAAAGGAAGCCAAAGAATGACCACACATTTTACAACATTTTACAAAAAGACAGTGAGAAGGAATGGGACCGGAAAACCTACACTGATAAACAAATGTATACCACTCATTCAGGAAATCAACGTTTAACTTGTCAATACTCAGATAAGTGTCATTTTCTGGCAGTGAAGAATCCAGCTCAAATAGTAAAAGTCATGTTTTTCCACTGATTAATGGCAGTCTACCAAAGGACAATGCAAAGACTTCGGCGATTTCAGCTAGTTTATGCATAGCTACTTCTCCATTTTCATTAGTAATACTTTTTATTCCTTGCCATTGAAGAATAGCTCATTGATACATTGAAGCTTAGCTTCGCTATTGATTCAAGGGCATTTTGTACTGGGTGGCCCTATGAATTTTGACCAAGGGTTGGGGCTCTGCCCACCAATGGGGTCAGTTCGCTATGCGGCCTCTGCACAACCTGATAGTCCCTGATGCACAACTGAAAGATAAAGTCACACAGTGGTGAACGTCTACGTATGTGGAACGTGCTACCTCTCAGTACCCTGCACCGAACAGGTGTTCCTGTGCTCTACTTATTGCTGTCCATTAGCCTGGGGTAGAACTAAAGGGGCAGGGAATTCCTTCAAAGGGCACCCTTGATGGCCCATCCTTAGGATTTAGGGCTTCTGTCACCAGGAATGAAACGATTCTGCCAATAGGGAGCCTCTGTCCTAGCTGTAGTGTTAGTGAGGCAACCAAGGAGTATGCATATTTCATTTCAGTATGTGGTCTTGTAGTCATGGTCATGTGGTCATTCCTCTCAGCCTGTCCCTTTGAAATATTAATATTCAAATACAATTAGTAGAAATGGAAAGAACTGCACCATCTTAGACCTTTTACTAAAAGAGAGTTGGACATTTTTAGGCCGAGTTGCAAAGTCATGTCATACGTAAAAGAGTACCTATGTAGTACTGCTTCACTCACTCCCTATTAGTACTAGAGCAAACAGGACACATTCCTTTCAGACATGTCAGAATATATGGACTTTCAGTGGCCGATTCACAAAGCTATGTGCGACTGCATAAGAGTACTCCTGTAGTAATATTTTAGGTATACTTACATGCTTTTCAGAATCAGCCGCCAAGATCCAATATGGGACAAAATTTTGAATATTTATGTAATATTTAGATACAATTAGGACAAATGGGAAAGACTGTGTCTTCTTTTCAGTTTTACTGCTAGTGTATTCGACATTTTAGGCTGATTCTCAAAAGGATCTTAGGGTACCTAAAGGGACAAAGAGTACTCATGTCATACTACTTGCCATCATGATAATTGTGTGTGCAAATTGACCCACTGAGTATCAGATCTCCAGCCCACTTTCGTAAATTTGCCTCAGTGGCATGGGCCTGATATCAATCCATAAATTATATTACAGCATTTATCCTATCTAATCGTTAAAGCATTCAAGATGCCCAGTGTCAGAAAGCTAATAAGTAGTTTGTCCATTTTAATGACTCTGCTGCTGCAAGAAACTATTTTTTACGTCTCGCCTGTGACAGTGCAAGCATTGCACATGCTCTGGCTTGCAACAGATATTGATTAGAACAAGAGGCTTACAGCCTGCCCACTGCTTACCACTGGTTGGCTTTGTTGTCATTTTATTTATTGCCTTCTAATTGGCCAGTGCGTACCGTCTTGACTTCCTCTTCTCTTGGCTAGTGCATTGACTGATTGCTTCATTTTGAATAGCGTCCAATGCTCTTGGTGCTCTGATTGATGTATTATTTTTCGTTTTTATTATCTTTGCCTGTCCTTGTCTGTGTTGCTTGTTCCCTCCCACCCACTATGTTGATTCCTCCCCTATCCCCATTGTCTGTGTTGCTTCTTCTCTTCCCACCCACACCCCCATTGTCTTTGTTACTTACTCAGTCTCCCTCCACCCCTTCCCATTGTATGTGTTGCGTCTTCCGCCTACCACCCCAGTTTGACCATGTTCCTTATTCCCCCCAAACCTCCCACCTTCCCATTGTCTGTGTTACCCAGCCCCCACCTGCTATGAGTAAAAAAAGTGCTATGGTGTCCTAGCTCTTTTTTTGTCGTGTTAACCCTTTCCCTTCCACCCTTCCTCTCATAGTCAATGTTGCCCGCTCCTTCCCACATCCTTTCTGTTGTCCTAGCTGCCCACCCATGCGCCATAAGAAAAAAATCACTATGACGGAATAAGTGATGGCGGCATCATAGCACTTATTTTTATAACTTTTAGCCATGCTAAATAGCCCTGCGCTGCTATACGACATGCTAAAAACATTGGTAAAGCCAACAGTTCTTGAATAGGCAAGACCTATTGCCTTTCCTATTGCTTGTTCTTTTTTGCTTTCAAACCCTGAAAGATTAACTATGTCTTTAAATAGACTGTCAACAGAGTTGAGAAATGAAAATGTCTTAATGTTTTCCAATAAGTGTATTCATTTTTTCCTTCGAAATGTTCATGCAAATACCTCTGTAACAGGAGCGCTTTTCAGAAAAGGCCTGTGGCTACCCTTGCAAATCTAAAAAAAGTCGAAAGAAAATGTGTTTTTCAAGTGTATGTCTTTCTGACGGAGTGTATATATACATATGTGACTAATATGGCATAAACCAACCTAAAAAAGCAGACAATCGCTTTAAAAACCAACAGGAGTTTAAAATGATGAGACACTACTCGAACTGGCTGAAGGACAGAGTTGGTTGGAGATACTGGGCAATTACCTCAGCAAGGAGTATACTAATGACTGTAGGCCTCCAAGAGAAGGATGGGTGGGATTACATTAGCTGAGATGAGGCGGTGCGGGAGATGAAGGCCATTGTTTTGTGGGGGTTCAGTGACTGCAGAGCTAGTCTGCTGAGTTTTGTCCCGTAAATCGCCGTGAGCGCAAGAACATGTGCTTTTAAGAAAACAGTTCACTGCGTCCCTAAGCTTCTCCTTAATTAAGTTATATTTCTCTTATTCGTCCACAGGTCATAAAATGTCGGGCAGCGATTTGCTGGGGGGCTCATCAACCCCTGAAGGTAGAGGAGATCGAAGTGGCGCCACCCAAGGCCAATGAAATCCGCATTAAGGTATCAACACTATTGAACTAATACTTTCATGTCTTTTTTTTTTTTTTAAATGATGAGGCACATTTTGAACTTGAGAGGTATTACAGTCTATGGTTACCCTGGGAATAGTTACTTTCGAAGTCTAGAAACTGGTTCGAAGTGCAGAGAATGTGATTCCTGCGCAGTTTTTGTTAGTGTGAAAATAGCTATGTCTATTAACTTTCCAGATCTTAGCAACGGTTCTCTGCAAGACTGGATTACTGCACCAATTCCAAATGCAACCTAAAAAGTTGCAAAATCATCACTAAAGTGTATCTTGGATAGTCGCCATTTTCTGTAGTGCCGATCATGACTAACCTAAAATTTCATAACCCTCAGAAATCACGACTCACCATACGAAGAAAGCGGCGCACACATTAGTAGCAGAAGATTAGTAACTCGATTCCTTCATTAAACTTGACGATTAGGTACAAATATTCTTGAAGGAAATCTAGATAGTTATAGCCTGGAACGAGTTTGTCTTTGAAAGAACAAACTGAACCAGCTTTTAATGTCTCTATAGTATTGGCATTCCATGTGGCTCTTCTCAGACCCACTATCATTCCCAACAATGTGATCAGCAGGGCAGTTAGGCCGTTGTGTACGAGGACGCCTCCAATTTCCAGGGATGATATTTACAGGGCTGGACATGAAGGGCAGTTGATCTTCGTATGTGAAAAGAAGGGAAAATAAGTGATTTCAAAGAAGGGTCGTTGAAAAGGCAGATGTGGTGAACAAGATGGTCCTCGCCTCTTACGGAAATTAATGTTAATTTTTTCATTGCTCTTAAACACTCTGCAAGTTACACAGTAGTGTCTTTGTTCATCCCTGTCACACTCTATCCCTATTATGAACAAAAACCGCATGGCAATTGCTTCCAACCAATAAATAGTTGTAGCCAGCGTTTTACATTGAAAAATAGAAGTGCAGGTACTCACTATTTAGAGTACCTGTTTACCCCTGAGAAGTGCTGGTACTCTCCCATTAGATGTTTTGCAGCAGTGCTGAGAAGTACAGGTAATCTGTCTTTCAAATGAAAGAAGTGGCGGTACTCAATCCCGGACAGTACCTGCCCATTTATACCACTCAGAGCCAGACAGGCCTTAGCGGGCATCAGGCGTTTTCCCGGGAGGCTAGAAGGGTGGGGGCCGGTGCTTTAATGGTGGGGGCTGGTTTTATTACTGGGGTCCGATCTTGCAGCTGTGCTGCAATATCGACCACCAGTAACAAAGGCATCAGTGCTTCACACTTGCACTGCCCCGTGCCCCCTATCCCCGATCCGGGGGCTTGTTGGATAAAATTGTCAGGGCTGCTTTGGGTTCCCAGTCCGGCCCTGTTACCACCGGTTGTAGCTTGAAACTCTTCACTCTTTGCAGTAAAATGCTGCTAAGCCTAAAAACAAGGCAAACGCAGTTAAGGACAATTCACACAGTCCACATCAGGGCCTTTATAACAGGGTCGCCAGAAGCTTGATAACTGGAACCCTAGACCTCTCCAACCACATCTTTCATTGGATAGTTGAGAACTCTTCTAAATGGCCATAGCCAGAGGTGAAAGTTGTTTATTCATTTATTACACTAAGTAGATAACAAGCTTTAGGGCCGCCACAAAATGTTTTTCAGCAAAATATAAAGGCACATGTGCGTTAGCTAAATTATAGGTGATATCCAAAATGTAGACACCCAATATTGACAAATAATGCAACCAACTACTGCCTTCAGCTTCAGAAATAAGCAGGTTGTTTACGACTGCAGACGGTAGTGTCACAGCTCTAGTCGCGCAAATAACTCAGACTAACAGCTATGTGGCTTGACTTTTTCCCCTGGCTTTAGACTACTCTTGATTCTGTTTAAACTGATAACCCTAACCCAGAGCTCAAATTCCCTTCCTCTAAGTTCCGTTTAGTCTCCAAAGCCTGGCTTTTGACGCCACTTGTTTGAAATGTGCCCAATGTCTCGAGCAGAAACCTAAATAAATGTTACCTTGTGAATCAATTTTGTCTCTACTCCCTTTAAAGTACAGAAACTAGCTTTACACTAGCTGTGTACTGATTAAGAAACTTGAACCGAGGCTCATGGAGACAATCATATTGACTTATTCATATTCGCCTGCTCCCAGAGAGCCTCCACCGTTCCCAGTAGAGGAGAAAGGGAGAGTACTAAAACATAGTTCTGCAGATCTGCCAACTTGAGACTAAAGTTTGCTGTGCGAGAAAGGGGCGTGGCTTTTGAAAGGAAAGGGCTTTATGCCGAGAACTCACAGAGAAGGCCTTCTGCCCCCATCCCATGCCCCATCGACCTCCTTCGTCCACCAATAAATAGAAAACAAAAGGTTGTTGAGGCTCCTGTTGATGTCCTGGGGTGTTTCACACTCCACAAAAGGTGAGCTGGAAATCCATTCTCTGCAGTGCAGTGGTTTCCAGCTTGCTTTGCCTACCACCATGTGATTTCGGCTCCTCACTGGATACTGTGTAAAGGAAGCCAAAATCGAGTGACACACAGTGGCACAGTGTGAGTTGGTAGGTCTGGTTGTGTAAGGTGGCCATTTGTCAACAGTCACCCTTTATCAGTGGGGATAGGTGTATTATGATTCTTGGATGAGTAATATCCAAGGTATCTCCCTTTGAAGCAGGATATGCCCAACACTAGACAGACCACCTGCAACATTTCCCAATAAAAGAGAGGATTTCAAGACATTGTTTGTGTTATTTGGGAGATAGTCTCACGCAAGACAGCTTGCATCACAACTGCACAGCATATTTGTCAAGCCTAGCATCTTGGAGTGATTTTACCCCAGACATTTTGCCTTTTACTCTTTCTGTTTTGCAGAGTGTGTTTTTGTTGGCCTTAGGACTCTGCACACTTTGCCACTGTGAACCAGTGCTATTGTGTGTGTGCTCTCTCCTTTAAACATGGTAAAATTTGCTTACACCCAATTGTCACATTTAATTTACTTGTAACTCTCTAGTACATGGTGTCACGGGTACCCAAATTCCATTTGATTGAAATGCGAACTATTTTGGGTAAAGTTATCTGTGGTGGCAAACCCCATAGCATTGCCCTGTTGATATTCTGCTTGAATAGGACTGAGACTTTTTTTTAAAAAACACAAAAACTCAGCAATGCCACATTATGACATCTCTCTCTTAGTGATGTTCTATCAGACTCAATGAAAATGGAACAGGAAGTTTATTAAGTGTCTTGCCCTCTTCCAGCCTGAAAAGAGGCACAACTTTTGTCAAGTATTTATACATGTTCAAATATATATATATATATATATATATATATATATATATATATATATATATATATATATATATATCTTTACATTTACTGATTCATTTGGGGGTTAGGTGTAGTTATGGAATGCTGCAGTACCTTTGTCAGACTGATACAAAAAACTGCCACAAAGCTGAAGGCTTCTCTTGTCACTCATAGTTTCAGGGTGCATCTGAATGGTAAAAGTGTTGAATAACATTTCTTAGGTTTAGACACTTGGGCCTCATTTACAAGGAAATGGTGCAGCACGGTGCCACAAGTTTTTTTGCTGCACTGAGCTGCATCATTTCCAAAATGCAGAGATGCACTGTATTTACCAGAATACGGTGCATCCCCGTGTTTTCCCCTGTGCCGGCACTAAACCAGCTGCCTAGCACCAATGCAGGGGTGATTGTTTTTGTGCGGAATAGTGATTAATGGCGTTTTGCTGCACACATAAAAAGAGGAAAAAATGAGGAGAAATAAAAGTATTTCTCCTCGTTGGGCCACTCTAATAACACTCCTGGGGAGGCATCAGTTTTTGGTGCTGCTATACATTTATGTTTCCTTGTGAATCTGGAGCAGTGTCAAAAAGCAATGGATGTCGTGGTGCTACACCCACAGCAGCACCAATTGCATGCCCCTTTGCTGCAGAAAACTGCGTCGGGTTGGCTCATACTTACAAGGCTACGTTAAGCCACGAAAAGTGGCTTAACCCCACCTTGTAAATATGGAGCAGGACATAGCGCTACCAGAGCATCATAAAAAGTGAAGTTCCGGTGGCGCAAGGGGCTTGTAAATAAGCGCTATAGTTTCCTTAGACAGTAAGACTACTTTTATTGGCTACTATAATGAGAGTGCTGTAAAGGCAGACCTGCCAACCTGAAAATAAAAATCACTGAGTGAGAAGGGGGCGTAGCTGTGGAGGGTGCAGGGCTTTATGCTGAACTATATTTGAGGCCCGTCTGCCCCATGCCTTGCCCCAAATGACCTCCTTCTCCCTCCTCTGAAAAAAACAAAAGCATGAAGATTGCTGGGGTGCAGTCAATGTCCTGGGTGTTTTCACACCTCCTAATGGACATCAGCTGTTTACAGCCTTCAAAGAGGAGCTGGAAATCCACACTTTCGGTGGTTCCCATCTTCTCTTACCTGCCACCATGTGATTTTGCCTCTTCACCGGTGAACGCATGAAGACAGCCAAAATCGTGTGATTCACGGAGGCACCATGTGAGTTGGCAGGTCTAGTAAAGGTACTAATATTAGGCCAGGGAGCTCTCCCTTCCTGAGTAGGAGGTCGGGGGGGGAGGGGTCCTACTTCACAGCACTGTCCACAAATTGTTTCAACAAAACTGCATCCAGGCCTTTCCTAAACAGCAAGGACATTTATTTAATCAAACTTACCACATTAAATGCCTGTAAACATGGATGTCAAAGTGCCAGTGCTTTAACGATCGCACAATGTGTTGATGAATGTAAACAAACAGGATCAGGGAATTACATCAATTTACCTACTTTCTGTTGCAACAATACATCATTTACGGCCTTCAATGAGCACAACTCCATCATTTACACTTACGTTGCTTGTCTTGTGGCCCAGAGCTTTACAAAATGTCAGCCCACCCTGCTTCCAAATGTGCCAGATCAGAACTTCCAATACTGTCTACTGGTACTCAATGTGGACATACCTTTGCGTGCAGTAGAGTCAATGATGGGTATGATGGGCATGACACAGCCACATTGCATAATTATTGACCATTAGAATGCCAGACTATTGTAGATTTGAGCGTAGGTTGGGCTAAGTTCATTGTAATTGTGATATTTTGACCCCTGCAGTTGTATACAAGGTACACACTGCAGATTGTGGGGAAACCAATAATCTAGGGAAACCCTGAAGAGTGTTATTCTAAATAGACGCAGGCAGCCAACCTGATGGGAATTGTGGAGATAATGTAGGTGGCCCCCATCGAAAGGCTGTTAGTATTGGGCAGAGTTACTGACATATCAGGTTTATAAACTACCACAGGACACTTTAAAAAATCCTTCTCAGTGTGTGCAAATCCATTTATTACATATCACAGTAGATCTCTCACTACAGAGAGGACCAGCAGCTTTGTTCACAAAGCCCATTGAAACTTCACTAACCGCAGACCTTTCTCTTTGAGAGTCAGTACTATTCCTTCATGGCCCTGCAGTGCTACAATATACCAAAGTATACATAAAAGTGATGGATGGAATGCTTTAATTATTCTCAGTTACTACTAATTACATGGGACTTCACCCCCGTCCATCTTTATTTTGCACATAATGCCACCACAGTTTGTACTCAGCCATATGCAAATCAGTCTTGACCCTGCTCCAAAGGGAAAAGGCCATCCTGAATCACCAGGCCAGGTCCTTCCTGAACCAGATCACAAGCTAATATATACCAGCCTACTATCAAAATGTCACCTAATTGATGCCTCAAGTGTCACGTCTGCCTTTCTTTTGTTTATGTCAAGTGCGTAAAGTGCTTATTGATTACTTCATGGACTGTTGTTTCAATCAACCGCACTCATACAAATATTGACTATGGTACCCTAAACTATATTTATGTACGTTCGACATTGTTCCTTGAAGTCATTAGCTTTCAAAATACTTTAAAAAGTACAAAAAAGAAATATTGATCGATTTTACAGGAGCAATGTTAAAAAATTCAGTACAGTGAACATATGAATTATATGGCACCCTTTAGTGTGCACTTATTCCTCTGATGCATTATACGTTGGGTAGTAAAATAGTGCGCTACTACTGGGACGAGTACTAGGTTGTATCACCACCCCATTGTCCTGCCATTACAAGTATAACGCGGAGAATGGGGAATAACGTGCAGGCCCATGTGTTACTGGGGCACTTAGCACATGTTTTTACCTAATTCTTGGTCCGTTTCCTCTCACAATTTCCACATTTTCTAAGCTGGCGGAATTTGTGAACGAAAAAGAAAGTGGCGGTAGTGTCCGAGTACCACTAGCTACAGCAAAGGCTCCTAGTAGTGCCACAGAAATATCACAACATCTGTGGAGTGGTAGAACCATTGAAAATCATGCGAGAATAACACTTTGCACTATTTCTAATAAAGGCATACGCTTACAATGCATTTCAACACTTTTATGATCTTCACAGGTCAAACTAATGTAGAACAATGTAATGATATATATCCTGCAGCACAACTCATCATCCGCAATCTAAAAACTCACAAACGTTTTTTTTCTAACTTATTGCTTTTCTATTTAGAATACTTGTATAGCACCGACCTAGCCACAAAGGCAACAGAGTGGTTGACATGGAACTGTAACAATGATATACAAGAGCGAGCATTTGGCAAGGCCAAGAAGGAAATTTAAAAACACGTTAAACATTGAAAGAACAAATATGTATTTGAACCATTCCGGAAAGACAGGCAGTTGATCTTGAGTTGTAAATTATCTGCAAGGGAAATCTATTGTCTCAGACACTTTATGAATATGAAATATGTATGGGACACAACGTCCTGAAAATTGAATTGACAAGATTTATCAGTGAGACACACCACCATCATAAATATATTCAAGAAGGCATCGTGGTAAAACTTGATGCAAGAAGCAAATCTTTATTGGGCTTAGTTCTCATAAAACAGCCGAGACGTGTTTCACTCTGGCGGATCAGATCAATATATTACGTTGAATTAGGGCACTGGATCACACCCCGAGGCACATTCTAAGCGCAGTAATTAATCCATCTTAAATGGGGAGTTGAACTTGTGGAATAGTGTCAGCTTCCTTGAACAGATTTTGGTCCTATTCTCAAAAATACTTTAGTGATTCTGCTACAATGCTCAATTCATCCCTCTAGCCTTTAACAAGTTATATGTAAGTTATTCTCTGCTTTTCCCCTCCAAGATCATCTCTACTGCCATCTGCCACACGGACACCCTTCCAATGGAGGGCATGCTGGCCACCTACAACTACCCATCGATTCTTGGCCATGAGGGAGCTGGCATTGTGGAGAGTGTTGGGCCCGGCGTGACTTTGATCCACCCAGGTAAGAGGCTTTTAACTGTGCTGTCCTACCACAGTATGCCAACTTGTTGTCTGCACAGTTGCATTATAATCAGGATTTGGAGAACTCTGCAGCAGAAGTGCTTCCCTCCTGAGCTATGCAATCACAAGCAGGAACTTTATTCAGCAGTATCTTGCCATATAACTGAGTGCAAAAATATGGTATTAATGCAGCAATGCTGCCAGAATATTGGGTCCCACAATATAGTAAGGGTAAGCACAAATCAATAAGATACCGAAGTGTGGAGCTACGGAAAGTAACTCTACTCTTCATAACTCCACACTTAGGTACCTTATGTTGTTATGGTACATATACATCAAGGTACCAATTGTAAATCTAACTTGATTACATATTTATATGTCCACATTCGCAAATTGTGGTAGTTGGTATATTTAAAACACAACATTCTGGTAGAATACCACATACTGAAATTCATTTAGACAAATATTGGTTTAAGAGTTGCATGACCGCCTCGGTCCACAGATATGAGTCTACATTACAAAATACATCTGAGGTGGTTTATGTGAGCTTTGTGGGTACATTAGTACATCGGCAATAGTACATACAGAAAATCCAGACAGAAATGAGCACTGAAACCTATGAGGATTTGTCAGTACTCTGATGGTGGTGCATTAGCCAGGTCAAGTTAGAGGAGCATTGTGAGAGCTTTGATGGAATGTCAACACTGAAAAAGGAAGGCATGCTGCAGATGAAGAAATAATTACTTTGGAAGAACCCTTTGGATGTTTATGGTAACTGGAGTCGAGAACATGATGCCAATTAGGAACAATGCAGGAGGTCTGCAGCATCCTCAGAAGTAGCATAACATTAATATTGCATGATGAGGTCATGATAGGGTTGCCTTGAGAGAACCCTGTGAAGAACTCAGCATGAGAATAGTTGGGTGTGGTGAAGTCAGAGCAGAGGTGAATTATCTGAGCTCTGGCTTTTTCTCAGTACTGGGAGAAAAGTGCATGGTGCAAGACAAATTAGTGGGGTGTGGGCTGGCTGTCTTAGGATTTGAAAAGTACTGCATATAGAAAGTTGGTACTGGGGTACAGCCTGGTGGGTGTTTCATTACCTGAAAACTAGAACAGTGACTGGTACTTATCAAGACAGAGTTGTTTGTGAGGAACTGTGTGAATCTCTCATTCTGCAAGAGGGCTGCTTGGAAGTTCATGGTAGAGGTGCATTGTGAGGGCTCTTAAGATGTCTCAGTCAGTGGCGGCCGTCAGTTTTAGGAGGGAGGGGGTGGGCTGGAAGCACACTCACACTCATTCTTTCACACACACACACGCACGCACACACATCCATTAACAACACTAATCAAAATTCAAACATGCACAAATGCACCAAACATTCATTTAAAAAGATCACACACACACACTCTAACCTTCAGCCTCAGAGGTCCCAGGAGGGTTGGGACTGCTGCCTTCCTTCACTGGCTGACCTTAGGTCAGCCAATGACGGAAGGCAGCAGTCCCAACTTCGTCACAGAGTAGGACGGGGTCAGTGAGACTGCTGACCCCACCCCACTCTGTGATGAGGTGTCACTGATTGACACTCGCCAGGGGCGCTTCAAGGCTTAAACTTGAAGCGCCCAGGTCAAAGTCAATGGGTGACACTTCCTCGTCACCTGGGGGAGGGCCTCGAGGCACCTTTGCTGAGCCGAGGAGGTTACACCCACAGGAGCTCTGTCCTCCTCAGCCCAGCAAAGTTCAGCTCAGGCAGCCAGGAGTCTGCGCAAATCGCGCATGTCTGCCCCTGGTTGCCTGACCTAAACATGAAGAGTGTCTGTCAGGCTGACCTTTGTTCAGCCTGACCAGCACTCTTCATGAGGGCAAAAGGTGGGGGGCGTGGCCCCTCCGCCTTAAAGGACGGGCCGCGCCTGGTCTCAGTACTGGACAGCAGCTCTAAAAGCAGAGATGGACAAAGCTTTGCAAAGGACATCGAGAGCATTACATAAGACTCGTTGCTCACATTGGCCACATGCACAATATCCATGCCCCCTTGCACTGTAAGAGTTAATTGGCACCACTGCATTTGGTTGTACACCGAGTCGTCTTTGGTTAGATTAGCCCTGCACCAGATGTACACGCCACTGTGGTCTCTGTGAAATTAAAGTATTTTTTTAAACGACTGACAAAAATGCTCAGAAGATACGTTTTGACCAAGCAGGACCTTAGCAAGTAGGAGCCAGAGGAGACATTCACCCTGTTTCCTATTACTTGAAGAGCCTTGCTCTCGTGCTCAAAGTTCTTGCAGAAAATATTAAAACAAGCACTGGTATTGCCAATAGGTCTGACTTTACAAGAATGTTGTATGGCAGTGTAAGCTTTGCAAGTTAATAGCATGGAAATTAATATGTATTTGTATGGAAGCAAATAACAGTAGAATAACATTGGTGTAGGTCAAATGATAGCTGTACCATCGAGCCAGATCACAAAAATCCACGTAGTTAATGACTGCTCTTCTCCCATCTGTACTCCTGCCAGAAAAACATCCAGAAATAATATTGGTATCTATGACACTTTAACAGCTTTACATTATCACATGTGCCCCGAAATTTCAATCTCAGACATCTGTCTTAACAAAATGATCACAGCTGTGTAGCAGACAAGAACTTTTTTGTGGAAGCACAGAACTTTTGTCCAATCAAAACATGTACTCCTGAGTCACAACAAGTAGGCGGAGCCAAAGCTGTACCAGCATGCTTTTCTAAATTGCAGTGTCATTTTGAAAAAGATGCATTTCTTTGCTTACTCTTCTGCTTTCTTCCTCAACCCTGCACTGTCACTGCAAGCCCACTCTCCCTCTCATGCAGTATAGCATCAAACACTTCCTGTCTGTAACTGTATTACATTGTACACACTCCTCTAACTTCATTATTATGTTATGCGAATTAGTAGAGCGCATGGCTACCTGAAGGCCTCCCAGCACTAACAGCAAGACACTTGGAGTTGACAGAAAATTATGCTTTAAACAGCCAGGTTTTTAAGAGCCTTCCGGAAGGATAGTTCATGGCTGATCAGGCGAAGAATAGGTGGTAATGAGTTCCATAACTTGGCCCCCTGGTAGTCCAGAGAACTTCTACCCCATCTAGACTTCTTCACTATGGGGATCACGGCTAGGGAGGACATAGAAGACCTAAGCTGTCTGGAAGGTGTATAAAAAGAAGCCAATGTCGTAAGCAAGGGTGGACCTCTTCTGTGCAGGGCTCTGTGAATGTAGCACAGGGACTTAAATGATATCCAGTGTGCCACAGGAAGCCAATGAAGAGAGGAAATTGCTGCTTTTACAGGTCCATGCCTTGGTATAGTAAGAAGCAGATGGGCCGATGCATTCTGAACCACATGCAGCTTTTTAATCACAAATCTGGGAGATCCAATATACAGAGCATTGCCATAATCCAGACGTGAACCAATCATGGCCTGTATAATGAGTCTTTTGGCAGCAAAAGGGATGATTCTAAAAACCTTCCTCAAAAGCCTAGGCAAACCAAAAGAGGTTGCGGAGACTTTATTGACCTGTTGAGCCATGGTGAGTTGGGGGTCAAGCTAGACACCCAGACTTTTAATGAGTACTTTAGGAGGTGGACGTTTTCCCAAGCCTTCCAGGAAAGAGGGATTAGATCTAAGCTGTGAATGATGTCCAAGTATCATCACTCCAGGCTTATTATCGTTGAGTTTCAGCCTACCTTGGGACATCCATGCCACCACAGCTTGGAGGCATGGGGCAAGTAGTGGGCCATTAACACTGGAGTTCGTGGATAGTGAAACTACCAGCTGTGTGTCATCCGCATATGAAAGTAGGGACATCCCAGATGGCTTGACAAATTCTGCCAGAGGTAGCATATAAATATTATATAGTGTGGGGCTGAGAGAGGACCCCAGTGGCACTCCACAACTATTCTTGATAGGAGATGAAAAATAGGGCCTATCCAAGACCTGATTCGATCTACCCTTAATAAAAGATGTGGTGCAGTCTAGGGAGGACAATGATATTCAGATCTCTCATACTCTACCAAGTAATATATCAGGGTCTACCGTGTCAAATGCAGCACTAAGATCCAGAAGAATGATAGCTGTAACAAAGCCCTGATCCAGACGCCTTCTTGTCTCTTCAGTAACTGTAATCAAAGCTGACTCAGTGCTATGGAAGGGTCTAAAACCCATCTGACTAGAGTGGAGGATATTGTTATCCACTAAAAAACGGGACAGTTGAGTGTTGACGTGCCTTTCAATTATTTTGGACAGAGCAGGCAGCAGTGACATAGGTTTATAATTACTGAGTAGTGTAGCATCTAAGTTAGGTTTTTTCAGAAGAGGTTTGACAATGGCATGTTTCCATTGTTCCGGTACTGTGCTCCAAGACAATGATAAATTCAAAAGATTAGTGACAACGGGTGCCATAACTGAGGCACCTAAAGCCAGCACATGAGGAGGAGCTGGATCAAGGGGAGAACCTGACTTAAGAGTGGTGAAAGATTGCAACACAGAGTCTTCGGATATATGAAGAAATTCTGAAAAGGTGGCAGAGCACAAGAAATTCTGTCCCATCCCCTCCAAGGGCTCAGCAGTAGCTGTAGGAAGAGTCGAATAAATGTCTAGAACTTTTTGCTGAAAGAAGGTTGGAAGGTTATTACTATGTTATTGGGATGCATCCATAAGCACAGAGTTTTGTTTTGACTGGGTAATTTCATTAAATATCTGAAAAATCTCCTTAGGGGAGTTTGATGCCAGCTCAATTTTGGACGCATAATAAGTAGATTGTGCTATTTTCATTTCTGCATGATAGGACCTAAAGGCTCTCCTGTATCCTAATTTTAAAGAATCATCATAGGACTTTCACCAACTTCTTTCCAATTTTCTACATTCTCTTATGAGATGTAGAAGATCTGGGGAAAACCAAGGAGCGCCCTTCCTGCAACATCCTCTGGCTTTATTATAGAAATATAAAAATTGCATTGCTGTAGCATGATGTGTTCTGTCCTTCCTCTATTTGGTTTCCTGAAGGAAATTTCTTGTAGATAGTGGAGTTCTTCCCAAATCAACACTGACGGTTGTGACATATTTAGAGCAGATGTGGCATGAGAGCCAGGAATGCAGAGATTGGAATTGTGGAACCTGGTTTGAGTCTTGGTCTTGGCTCAACATCCTGTGCTTCTTGGCTAATTAGTTAATCTCCCAGTGCCTCGAAAATGAAATAAATAAAAATAGGTACTTACAACTGCCCTGTAAAGCACTCTAATTCCCTTTGGGTAGGTTTGTGCTACATAAACTCACCCAAAAATACATAATAATAAAACAGAAACACCATGGGGGTCATTCTGACCCCGGCGGGCGGCGGGAGCCGCCCGCCTGGAGGGAACCGCCGAATGACCGCACTGCGGTCAAAAGACCGCGGCGGTCATTCTGGCTTTCCCGCTGGGCCGGAGGGCGACCGCCAGAAGGCCGCCCGCCGGCCCAGCGGGAAACCCCCTTCAACGATGAAGCCGGCTCCGAATGGAGCCGGCGGAGTTCTAGGGGTGCGACGGGTGCAGTGGCACCGTTGCGATTTTCAGTGTCTGCTTTGCAGACACTGAAAATCTTAATGGGGCCCTGTTAGGGGGCCCCTGCAGTGCCCATACCAGTGGCATGGGCACTGCAGGGGCCCCCAGGGGCCCCACGACACCCGTTCCCGCCAGCCTCTTCCTGGCGGTGTAAACCGCCAGGAACAGGCTGGCGGGAAGGGGGTCGGAATCCCCATGGCGGCGCTGCTTGCAGCGCCGCCATGGAGGATTCCCTGGGGCAGGGGAAAACCGGCGGGAAACCGCTGGTTCCCCTTTTCTGACCGCGGCTTTACCGCCGCGGTCAGAATTGCCCCAGAAGCACCACCAGCCTGTTGGCGGTGCTTCCTCCGTCCCCGGAATGACCCCCCATATCTCTAATTCCAGGGAGGCCTTACCACAAATCAGCGGTATTCACTAGCACTGCCAGAGGTTTACTAAAGGCAGACTGAATACAGTTTATTTCTCATGCCAAGGGACTCGAATGTAGCTCACGGCACCCCGGATGTCATTGGGCTACCAAACAATTATCTAGCCTAGGACGGACTGCTATTTATTCAGCTTGACTCATCCACGAGGGCCTAGATGCATCATTTTCCAGGCTCTTAAACATTCCATGGCATTTGTTTGGGTTGCTGAGAACGCATCACAAAATTTATTTAGTTTCTGATGACTCTCCACCAGGTGTAACTGTCACATTATAACTTACGACCAATGACATAAGTAAAACATGCACTCCTTTCATTACATCTATACAGCCTCATTCACTGTGCTTCACCAATTTCAAGGATCACCAGACACCACTGTTTGTGAGCTATGCAACGGTGTAGTAATGTAAACCAGCTTCACAACATGGAAGACTGCAAGTCAAAGAAAGTGTCCATTCACTTACTCCCTACAGCCATCTCACAACAGAGAAAATCCTCCCAGATGAGCGATCAACCTTTGCTTACGGCCCCCCTTTTTTTTTTTACCAAACTCCCTTCCTCCAAACAACACTATGGAGGCATTGTTCGTTACACACGGCTGCAGTACTTTATTTAACACAAAAGGTTAACGGTTCACAGCACATGACATGACAGTCTATCACACGCTCCAAGCAAATTGTCCTTTTTACTATTATATGTTCTGTTCCTCGGGGTCTCAGTGTGTGCCGGCGGCTAGGCTTCCCTTGCTGCAAAGTCCTTGTGGGCGGTCCTGATTTCTGCCTGGGCTGTAAGTGTTGTGCCCGCCTGCAGCTACCCCTCTTTTCGACCAAGACTTGTCTGCCCCCCACAGCCCCTGCTGTCAGGCATCCCTAAGGCGCTATGGGGTACTTTACAACTTTAAAATGCTTTGGCCCTCATTACAACCCTGGCGGTCGGTGTTAAAGCGGTGGTAATAATGCCAGCAGGCCAGCGGAAAAAAAATGGAATCATGACCATGGCGGAAACCGCCAACATAGACATCCACTCTAACACTCCGACCACCACAGCGGTAGAAACAAACACCGCAGCGGTAACCGCCAACAGACAGGCGGAGGACAAAGTACAGCCCACCGTATCACAACAGGCCTATCCGCCACCTTTTCCGGGGCGGAACCAACGCTCTCAAAAGCACGGCGGAAACAGTACACAGAAGGGAAAACACTCACCTCTCGACACCCAACGAGGAACCAGGATGGCATGGAGCCCGAACTACAGGAGTTACCAATTCTGGTCTTCCTCCTGCACTATCAGGAGCAGGACAGATGCCGTCGACGACCACGGTGAGTACTGCACCCGCAACACAGGGGAGGGGGAGGGAAAAGAGAGTGACACACACAGGCTACACGCAATACCCCATCCCCTCCGTCACCCACAACAACATACACACAAATACATGCAGCAACATTACATATACACCCCCCTGGAAGAACGCAAGGATAAAAGGAAATTATTGTAATGAGTTTAATCATGAAAAATCTGATAGTGAAAGTTAAAAAATCAGTATACAAATGTGCACACCAACTACACAAGTCCGGATAGTGTACCAATGATTGTCTGTGGACCAGTGGTCCCAAAGTGCATGGGTGAAGCCCACACAAGATACCTGTCTCGAAACATAGAGAACACTGCTAGGGCATCTGATCGAAAATAAACAGGCACCTCAGGGGGAAGGGAAGGGAGGGCACCTCAGCCGGATGAACGCACAACGCCACTACTGCACGAGGGTGCCCCATGCCCATTGCTGTATCCTGGGGAGTGCAAAGCCACAGTCTCTCAAGTGGGTGGTTTGCTCACTGCTTTATCCTTGGGAGTGCAAAGCCACAGTCTCTCAAGTCTCTCAAGTGGGTGGTTTGCCCACTGCTTTATCCTGGGGAGTGCAAAGCCACAGTCTCTCAAGTCTCTCAAGTGGGTGGGTTGCCCACTGCTTTATTCTGGGGAGTGCAAAGCCACAATCTCTCAAGTCTCTCAAGTGGGTGGTTTGCCCACTGCTTTATTCTTGGGAGTGCAAAGCCACAGTCTCTCATGTCTCTCAAGTGGGTGGTTTGCCCACTGCTTTATCCTGGGGAATGCAAAGCCACATTCTCTCAAGTCTCTCAAGTGGGTGGGTTGCCCACTGCTTTATTCTGGGGAGAGCAAAGCCACAGTCTCTCAAGTGAATGTCAATCTCCACTGGTTCTGGAGGGGGCATGGTACCCAGGGTACTTCATCCTGCTAAGGACAGAGGTAGTGGATGTCAATCTCCACTGGTTCTGGAGGGGGCATGGTGCCCAGAGTGCTTCATCCTGCCAAGGACTGAGCTAGTGGATGTCAATCTCCACTGGTTCTGGAGGGGGCCTGGAGCCCAGAGTGCTTCATCCTGCCAAGGACTGAAGTAGTGGATGTTATTCTCCACTGGTTCTGGAGGGGGCCTGTTGCCCAGAGTGCTTCATCCTGCCAAGGACTGAGGTAGTGGATGTCAATCTCCACTGGTTCTGGAGGGGGCCTGGTGCCCAGAGTGCTACACATGCAGTGTGGCCGGTCCCATTCCCTCACCTGGGTGTGTGTGCCACGAGATTGCCTAGGAACAGGTAGCATGATACGCCATGGAGTCAGAGACACACCCCACACTGCTGTGGCTTCGCCTTCCACCTACAGGTGCAAACAGTGATGGAAGTCATGTATCATGGAAGCTGGGCAGGGTCCAGGAACTCTCCTCCAGCCTCGGACGACTGACCACTGGGGATGGTAGCCATGTCAGCGGTGGTGCCACTGTCCAAGCACATCGCGGGGCTGGTGGCGGGGCTGGTGGCGGTGCTTGCAGCGGTGTCTGTGGCTGCAGTGCTGGCGGTGGTACATGGGTCAGCGCCTGTTGAGGGACACAGCAGGACGTCTCCTGCAGCCTCAGACGGCTGCCAACTGAGGAAGATCCTGGGGACTGTTGCTGAGGCTGCAGACGTGCAGGTGGCTTTGCAGGTGGCGGTGCAGGTGGTGGCGCAGGTGGCAGTGCAGGTGGCGGTGCAGGTGGTGGTGCTGGTGGTGGGGCAGGTTGCGGTGTTCGCTGCCGTACAGGTTGGTGGAGTCGTGGACAGAAGGGGTGACACTGGTCCCTCAGTCAGTGCCACTGTGCCCTGTCCTGACCTGCTCTTCTGCTTTTGTCCCTTCCCCACCTTTGATGGTGCTGCAGGTGTCTTGCCACTGTCCCCTTTTGTTTTGGCAGAGCCCTTGGTGGCTGGTAGGTGCGGCTTCTCCCTCTGGGATGTGGGCACCTTTTTCACCTTGGCAGGTGGCAGAATGTCCTTGCCCTCGCTACATGGCACACTGGCAGCCCTGATGGGTGGTGTACTCGATGACCCTGCAATTGCAGGCACCACTGTGCCTGGGGATTTGGTGGCTGAGGTGCTGGGTTGGGACCTGGAAAGCCTGGCCCTAGGTGAAGGACGGGGCGTAGGTGAAGGGAAGAGGTCAAGGTTTGCCAGGAAAAGTTTTTTAGGCACATTGGGACTTGAAGATGGATGGGGTTTGGGAGTGGAGGAAGAGGTAGTGGTTGTAGGAGGTGTATGTTTGCTGAATTTGGGTGAAGGTGCATGGGCCGGAGGCCGTGAGGTGGATGGCTGTTGAGTGGGTGTGTGCCTGCGTTTGTGTACTTTGGGAGGAGGGCTCACAGACACACTGGGAGAGGACACTGGGGATGTGTGCATGGTGGGGGGGTGGTGATTGCACTTGAGCGGTGTGTGGTGATTGGCATGCTGGTGATGGAGGTAGTGGCTGAGGATGTAGTGCATGCAGGTGTGAGTGGAGACGAGACAGGGAGGGAGGAGGAGGACATGGAGGAGGGGGACACAGTGGAGGCAGTGGATGTTGCTCTGTCTGCATGGGGATGGTGCTTGTGTGAGTGCTTGTGGGATGTGTGGTGCTTATGTTTGCCATGTCCACTCTTGTGTGTTGATGAGTGTGCATGCTGGTCTGATGGTGTGCTTGGGATAGGCTGAGGTGCAGTGGATTGGGTCGGGTGGAGGAAGATGGAGGCTGGACACAGGGACAATGGCTGCCATCAGTGCTGAGGCCAGAGCCTGAAATGCTCCCTGTTGGGCCGCCTGCCCAGAATGAATGCCGTCCAGTTATGCATACGTTTGTTGCAAATGCCTCTCAGCACCCTGGATGGCATTCAAAATGGTAGATTGCCCAACAGTGAGGGATCTCAGGAGGTCAATAGCCTCCTCAATGAGGGCAGCAGGGCTCACTGGGGCAGGGCATGAGGTGCGTGGGGCGAAGGAGATGCCCACCCTCCTGGGTGAGCGGGCACGGGACACACGCTGGGGGCTGCTGGGAGGGCGGTGCTGGTAGGGGGTGGCGGCTGTACCTGTTGATCCGGTGGGCACAGAGGGGCCCGCCACCGCAAGGGAGCTCCCATCAGAGGAGGAGTCGCTGTCACTGGTGTATGCTCCAGTTCCTTTTGTGGAGCTCCCCTCGCCCTCCATCCCACTGGTGGCTTCAGACTCCGTTGCTTCACCCTCCAGGGCCAAGTGGGTTGCAGCTCCCTCCTGCTCCGATGCCACTGCTCCTACGCCAGATAATGCTATTGCACACAAGAACAGGGGGACAAATCAGAAAGGGGGGGAAAGACAGAAGAAAAACATGTTCAGTGCATGCAACACCACTACCGTTGGTGGACACAACACACAGGGAGCAGCCCTCTCCACTACGCGATGCACTAACAGTTCCTGGCAAATTCACACGCCCATGGTGTATGAGGTCTAAATCCAATTGCTGCACACCTGGAAGTCACAGGAACCTGACTAGGTGTAGATGGCTATTACCACTAGTGGGTTGGGGTGCCACAGAGCCTGCCCAACAAGGGACCTTGCTACCAACTCCGCCCTGGCCTAGGGGAACCCACTGCCCACCTCCCCCACCCAGACACCTCGTAATGCGTGCAGAGTCAGCTGAATGAGAGTGTACTCACCCCCTTGTGGCTGCTGTGATGCCCTCAAGCGCCCATCCAACTCCGGATAGGCCACCGCCAGGATCTGGGACATCAGGGGGGTCATGGTGCAACGGGCACCCCTTCCACGTTGGGAGGCCATCCCCAGCTGGGCCTCTGCCGTCTTCTTGCTCCAGCAGCGCAGGTCCTCCCATCTTTTACGGCAGTGGGTGCTCCATCTGTGGTAGACCCCCGGGGTGTGGATGTCCCTGGCGATAGCACGCCAAATACCCTTCTTCTGGTGGGCGCTGACCTAGAGGAAAGGTACAGGAGGAAAGGATGTTACTTATCCGTCCGGACCTTCATACTCATTCCACCAGTTCCCACCCGTGCCCTGACGCACATACACTCACCATCCACTCATGCAGGTTTCAGCCCCGTCCCCATGTATCTTCCATCCACATCACTTTAAACAGGCATTGCTCACGCGGCATGCTCACAGTGTACTCACCTGTTTGTCTGGAGGACCGTACAGTTGCGTGTACTGGGGGAGGATCCTATCCACCAGTTTCTCCAACTCCTCCGAAGTCAAGGCAGGGGCCCTTTCCCCAGACACTGTAGCCATCGTCGCTTCCAGACACAGGTCACGGCTGCATTTGCAGTGTAGGTCCTCTCCGGTTGATGGTCAGGTATCAAGTGAGGGAACAGATAGAAAATGGCGGTCACGTCTGCAGGGGTGCGAACCGTCACCACCGGCATACATCGTCATTGGGTCCTGGGACCCATAGGGCCCAATGTTAACCAATGCTGAATAGCGCTGCGGTCTTCGACCGCCCACCGCAACGGTGTACAACGCCAGCGCAGTTACCTCATTTCCCCTTGTCCCACCTTACAGGTCAGGCAGCCGCCATTTCAGGGGGCCACATGGGATGGAGAAAAACGGCGTCCCACCTATCTAGGCCCGGAATACAGACAGATATCGGCACATTGTGAATTACCAACGTTTCAGCAAATAACACATGGTGATTACCTCTGTGTTGGATGACCCTCTGCTCGCTGTTCTCCTCCATAAGGCACGTCTGCTGGGGCAGGTGATGAGATGGCGGCATCCTCCGGTGTACAGACCCCTGGTGGATGAGTTGACAATGGAAGAGAGACACATCATAATCACATACAGACTTGATCATGCAACAATCCTGGAACTGTGTGCCCAGTTGGAGCCAGACCTGATTTCAGCTATCCGCCATCCCACAAGAATCCCCCCTCAAGTGCAGGTTCTGTCTGTACTGCATTTCCTGGCCAGTTGGTCTTTTCAGACAACAGTGGCGATGGCATCAGGGATGTCACAGCCTATGTTCTCTAACGTGTTGTCCAGAGTGTTAACTGCCCTGCTGAAACACATGCGCAGCGACATCGTTTTCCATAAGGTGGAGCATTTGCCCACAGTGAAAGGTGACTTTTATGCCCTGGGACATATCCCCAACATCATTGGTGCAATCGATAGTACACATGTGGCATTTTTCGTCCCCCGCAGGAATGAACAGGTGTACAGAAACCGGAAAAGCTACCATTCGATGAATGTGCAGATGGTATGTTTGGCAGACCAGTACATCTCCCATGTGAATGCTAAGTATCCTGGCTCAGTGCATGACTCTTGCATTTTGAGGAATAGCAGCATCCCTTATGTGATGGGCCCACTCCAGAGGCACCGTGTGTGGCTAATAGGTGAGGCCAGGGTCCCAACACAGTTGACATAGGTGTCTGGGTATGGGGTTGTCCCTAAGGGTTAGTGTGTGTCTAACAATTGTCCCTCAACATTTGCAGGTGACTCTGGTTACCCTAACCTGTCGTGGCTACTGACCCCAGTGAGGAATCCCAGGACAAGGACAGAGGAATGCTACAATGAGGCACATGGGTGAACTAGGAGGATTATAGAACGCACCTTCGGCCTCCAGAAGGCAAGATTCCGGTGCCTCCATCTGACAGGTGGCTCCCTATACTACTCACCGAAGAAGGTGTGCCAGATAATAGTGGCCTGCTGTATGCTGCACAACCTGGCTTTGCGATGGCAGGTGCCTTTTCTGAAGGAGGATGGGCCAGTTGGTGGTCTTGTGGCAGCTGTGGAGCCTGTGGACAGTGAAGAAGAGGAGGTAGAAGAAGAAGATGTCGACAACTGAAACAACATCATCATGCAATACTTCCAGTGAGACACAGGTAAGAAGATGTAACTGCTTCCCACATCTCATACTATTGTTGGAGTTAGCATACGTCTGTCATTTTCACTCAGTGTATGGGCCCTGACTTCTTACTTTGGCTTTCCATTTAACAGATCTGGTTCCCACTTTGTGCCCTGTGCTTTGTTTACTGCTGGCCTTCAGCTGTGTTACATTGGTATGTGAACAAGTACATTGACATTGCTATATACCGGAGATTTAGCAATTACACATTTGTGAAAGCGCAGACTGACTCCAGCTTGTTTAGTGATTCAAGTGTGTTTATTTATGTGCAAATAAGTGGAGGGGGTGTAAAATGGGCTGGGGTGATGGTGGAGGAATGCCCATAGCAGAGTCCAGTCTATTTGTTTCATAGGTGCATTGTCCAATGGAGCATAGGAAGTGGAGCAATAGCAGTTTCAGGTGGACAGGGTGTCAAAGTGGGACAGAAGGGTGACAATCAGGGGGGTCTTATTTCTTGGCGGGGGTCTTGGCAATGTTCTCTGTCTTGTTCCTGGATCTCAGGGACCGTTTGCAGGGTGGTTCTCCATCTGCAAGGGGTGGGGTGCTGGTGTCCTGTTGTTCCTGTGGCGGTGCCTCCTGTCCCCTAGCGCCGGCGTAGGTGGAGGGCTGTTCATCGTCCAGGCTAGTGTCAGGGGCCCTTTGGTGTGCCACTGTGTCCCTCCTGGTGTTGAGAAGGTCTGCCAGCACCCCTGCAATGGTGACCAGGGTGGTGTTGATGGACTTCAAGTCCTCCCTGATCCCCAGGTAGTTTTCCTCCTGCAGTCACTGGGTCTCCTGAAACTTGGCCAGTACCCAGCCCATGGTCTCTGGGGAATGGTGGTATGCTCCCATGATGTTGGAGAGTGCCTCGTGGAGTGTCGGTTCCCTGCGCCTGTCCTCCCCCTGTTGCACAGCAGTCCTCCCAGCTTCCCTGTTATCCTGTGCCTCTGTCCCCTGAACCGTGTGCCCACTGCCACTGCCCCCAGGTCCCTTATCGTCCTGTGTTAGTGGGTTTGCCTGGGTTCCCTGTAGTGGTGGACACACTTCTGATTGACGTGTCCTGGGGACACAGGGATGGGCCCGCTGGGTGGGTGCTGTGGTGGTGTTTCCTAGGGGTGGAGGTTCAGTGGTGGTTTGTGACTGTGTCAGTGGAACCGACTGTCCCGAGGTCCTTGATGGGCTATTGTCATCACTGTGGGCCTCTTCTGTGGGGGCACTGGCTATGTCTGGCACCTCCTGTCCAGTGACGTTGGGTAGGGGTCCTGTTGGGGTGTAGATGCATAGTTATTGTATGTGTGTGTGCCATCTTGTGCAATGGGTGAGTTACCCTCTACTCCTGTGCTTGCATTATTGGCTTGGTCCTTGTGTGATTGGTGATTTTGTGGCATGAGTGAGTCTCTCTACTGGACATGCTTTGGGGATGGGTGTCCATGCATTGGTGTTACATGCAGCGCTTGGTTTTGGGATGTATGGGTTGCGTTAGTGGGGTATCTGCGGGTTGTTGGGGGGATGGGTGTGAGGGTGAGTGTGGAAGTATGTGATGGCATGCAGGTGGGGTGGGGGGTAAAGTAGTAAAGATTTGTCTTACCAGAGTCCAGTCCTCCTGCTACTCCTGCGAGGCCCTCAGGATGCATAATTGCCAAGACTTGTTCCTCCCATGTTGTTAGTTTGCGGAAGGAGGTGGGGGTCCGCCGCCAGTCCTCTGTACAACAATCTGGTGTCTGGATACCACGAAACGTACCTTCCCCCGTAGGTCGTTCCACCTCTTCCTGATGCCACCCCGTGTTCTTGGATGCTGTCCCACTGCGTTAACCCTGTCAACAATTCTGTGTCATAGCTCCATCTTTCTTGCAGTGGATGTCTGCTGCACCTGTGATCCGAATAGCTGTGGCTCTACCTGGACGATTTCCTCCACCATGACCCTGAGCTCCTCCTCTGAAAACCTGGGGTGTCTTTGGGGTGCCATGATGTGGTGTGGGTGATGTGTGAGGTGGTGTCTGTTGTGATGTGTTAGGTGATGTGTTGGTGTGTGTTGCTTGAGGTGCGTGGATATTGTATGAGTGATGGTGTTGTGTCTCTGTGGATGCTGGTGTTGTGTTAGGTAGTCTCTCTCTCTGGCCTGCTTTCAAATTTCTGGTTGTAAGGGTTTGTGGGTGATGTGGGTGTGTGCTTTATATTGGATTGGGTGTGTGGGTGTGGTGTGTGTATGTGTATCAGGTGTGTGTATTTCGAATTGTCCAATGTGGTTTTGTTTTGTTAGTGTATTTTGAGCGCGGCGGTGTGTACCACCAATGGTTTACCGCCGTTGAAAGACCACCGCGTTGATTCGTGGGTCGTGATACAGTGGGTGTATTGCTGTTGGCGATACGGTGTGGGTTTTGGTATCGCCAGTTTATCACTGACCTTTGGTGTGGCGGACTTGTGTGGGTGTCTGTACTGTGGTGGATTCCGAGCTGTTGGTCGTGATACCTGTGGTGGAATTCCGCTGCCGCAACGGTATGTTGTCGGTCTTCTGCACGGTGGAAAGCGGAATTTACCGCAAATGTTGTAATGAGGGCCTTTATCTCCCCCTGCCGAGTGCAACCTTCTGACTTTCATTGGAGGTGCTGCAACACTTGCTCTCAGGTGTGGGTGGCGGGATGAACTGGATCTTCCTAGGCCTCGATCTGGGCTGGATCCCTCTTAACCCTTGCGGCCCTCCATTGCTGGGTTTGAAACCCGCCCCCAATCAACCTCAAGCCCTTCGCTGGCTTTCTGGCCTTGCCTTCCAGTTTCCACCGCTGGGAGGTCCTGATTTGTGCCCGGGCCGCAAGTGCCGTGCCTGACTGCCACTGCCCCTCTTTTCTATCAAGACCTGTCTGCCCCTCCCAGCCCCTGCGGCACTATGGGGTACTTCCTCCACTTTAAAACACTTTGGGCCTGATTACAACTTTGGAGGAGGGTGTTAACCCGTCCCAAATGTGACGGATATACCACCAGCCGTATTACGAGTTCCATAGGATATAATGGACTCGTAATACAGCTGGTGGTATATCCGTCACATTTGGGACGGATTAACACCTTCCTCCAAAGTTGTAATCATGCCCTTTATCTTCTCCTCCTGTCTGCACTCTTCCATCATGCTGCCAGTGGTTTCCCGACCCCGGGCAGCTCCCCCTTTCACGCCTAGGAGAACCCCAGATTCTCCAGTTCCACTACTATGTTAAGCAACAACATGTCTATTCCTACTCCTGACAGGTGTACCACCATCTGCAGCTCGATACCCCGACGATCACAGATTGACCAGGCCATGCCTCACGAACCCCAACGCATTAGCCTTGCATAGCTTGGACATGGTAATGTTTAGTTTCTTCCTTGACCACTCTACCACCCCAGTGTCCCTGGCCTCTCATCATGCCTCCCTGGCTATGATCTCTGACCATATTCCCTCACCCGGGCACACTAGGCGTGCTACTTCTGTTAGCCCTGCCGTCATGGCCCCCAGCAGCTCCCTTCTACCCATATCCATGAGGTTCCTCCCCACCAGATGTTTCACCACCACGTCTGGCTGACTTTCCGTGTCGAATGCCTTTGTTAGAGTTGGTAACAACTGCGCCCCCCTCAAGCCTGGCTGACCTAACCAAGTTACCTTTATGTTATGCAACAATAAGCCCCTATAGGTGTTCCTTGCTTCTGCCCACTTCTGCGATCCAGCCACAAATAAATGACCCTCGATCCACGCTGTACGGCATTCCCCACCCAGGTCTGTAGAAAGAGAAGCAAGATTAGGAGCTGGCAGGCCTCACAACTAGCCTCAATCTAGGCTGGACCACTCTTAACCCCTGGGGTCTCAGCCCACGCCAGCCCTCCATTGGTGGGTTTGAAACATGCCACCAATCAACGCCAAGCCCTTCACAGGCTTTTCGGGGGCTTACTGGCCTTGCCTTCCGGTTTCCGCTGCTGGGAAGCGTCTCTTGGGACTTTCACTGCCCGGCTTTGCCTCCCTGCCCACTCTCTTACATGTTAGAGGACCAGTGATAACTCCTGACCTCCCGACTTTGAAAATACTTTTACTATGTGAGAATAGGGGGAGGGCTGGGATCTGGAGATGCGGGTAGGACTTTGAAATAAGCACCTTCGGATCAATCAAAATGGGGCTGGGCCAAGGAGAGGGGGTGGTGATCTATCCTGCAGTAGCTGAGGAGAATTATAAATAAATAATGAATGCATTTGAAAAAAACACTGATCTCCTGTGGAGGTTACAAACTCCCTGACGGATGTCAGCTTCGCAGAGCCTCCACCCATGAGCTGGAAAGCAGATCTGTGTATAGGTTTCCAGCTCACCTTGTGCACACCACCTCATCTAAGCTGTTCACCAGAACACAATGTGAGAAGAGATGATATTGTGTGTCACATGGTCGTGCCTAATTTGGAAGGTTTGTAGAACCAAATTCTGTGGGTAGTGTCCATACAGGCAGTGGGTGGTGCCAGGGATAGAAGTGGGTGGGGCCAGTATTGGAAATCCAAAAAGGCCTTCCAAGAGAAACCTTGGGATTTGGCTGTTGTACATATTTGTTTCAAATTAATGCACAGATTTAATGAATGGCAGTCAGTTTTGGGCTAGTTAGCAAAAACAAGTACTCTAAAGGCTCTATATTTTTTTTTTAATAAATCATGGCCTGTCATGGGATTTCTATTGAAAGAGGCACTTGTCCTCAATGCAGAATACCTTGTTGTCCAGTATGATGCTTTGTTTTCATGCTGGAAAGAAAGCCTGTATGAAATGCACTATGCGCTGAGGACCTCATTTACTAAGTTTTGGCTCAGGGCAGCACAACAAGCCTTTTTGCTGCACCACCCTGTGTTGGGCAGGTATGCACTGTATTTATAAGATATGGGGCATTCCTGCCCTTGTTCCCTGCACTGGCACACACATTGATACCTAGCTTCAATGCAGGCACCCTTGCACCATGGTGCAAGGGTGCCTGTGCTGAAGGGATGATTGTTTATGTGCAGATAGGGACACATTCCTGCACATAAACAATCATTAATGGTGTTTTCCCCTTTTTATGTGTGCTGCAGAATGCAGCACGCATATAAAACAGAAAAAACAGGGAGAAATAATGGTGTTTCTCCCTGCTGCACCACTTTAACACCACCCCTCAGGTGGAGTAGGAATCTGACACATTTGTAGACTTGTAACTCTGGGAGTGCGTTGGATTCCATCAGATTCCAAGGGTGTTGCATGGCAATACCCACTGCAGCACCCATGGAACACCCCTTCCACATTGTTATGCATGAAAGGGGTCCATATTTACAACCCCATAAAAAGCCATGCAATATGGCTTTATGTGGCCTTGTAAATATGGGCCGGCACACTGTGCCACTGGAGCATCAAAAAATTATGATCCGTTGGCGCTGTGTGAACCTAGGGCCTTGTAGCTGAGGCCCCGAGTGTGTTGCCTAGCGACGTGGTTGGCCATGCAAATATTTATTTCTATTCCAGATAATAGAAATAGGACAAAAACAGTGAAGTTAAATTGTGTGTCTGTATTACGAAATGCAGTCGTGCTGTTAGTCTGATTCAAAGGTTCCGAGTTTGAACTATGCTTGTGTACATTCTGGGTGTATTAACCCAGGACCCGCACTACTTAAAACAAACTATTGTGCATTGGCCAGGTGCAACCCAATATATAAAAAAAAAAAAAACTCGTCCTTTGTTGGAAGAATTATTTTCATTATATCTCCTTGTTTGAATAGGTTTCTTGAATGCCCATTCAAACTGTGCACAGGATCATCAGAAGGAGGTAGGGGGAGGAGCAGATCGGGAATTACGCCTCAGGCACTGAACATTGCTAATGCTATTATTACAGCCTCACAAAAGTAAAATCTCAAATTTGTGCCCAGTCTTGTGTCATAGTTACTCGTGTGTCATTCTGCATTAGCAGAGCACCCTGAAAAGCCATGAAACAAGTCAAGACACTTTGGATGGAAATTTCAGAGGCGTAATCGTTACAGGTTAAATATCTTTTGCTCAAACAAGGTCAACATATTTAAAAATCTAACTATATCCACTCTATTTTACCTTTAAAACAGTCTTCGATCTCCAAATAGGAGTTGCAATTTATCCTAGTTTAATTTGCTGAAAAGGAAACAAGCACTGGCAAAATCAAAATTCTCGTTTCAGTGTTCCAACACTGTAAGGAAAGACAGGCAAAACTGCAGTTATAGCCAGACCTAATGGTTTTGCCAATTTCTTTTCTTGATCGCGGTTTCTGATTCATAAAAGGAACTACCTGGCGTGGAGAGGATGGGGCATTTTCAAGCTGCACAACAGCGCAGTGAGTGAGCACTGTTTAAACATTTTACCCAACTAAATTCTTCCCAACAAAGTGAAATAATCAGATTCAATTTGTTCCTCTTCCATCTTGCCCCAATCAAAAATATAAAACGTAAACACTAAATAAACCTCCACATTTCCAGAGATCTGCAATACAGGAACACCTAAAGCAGTGTCCGTGGTGATTAATTCCCCTTGAACAGGTATACACCCTCGAGCAGAGAATCATGTTGGAAAAGGTCCAAGTTGTGTATCTCACTTCAGAAACACAGGGCCTGATTATCAAAGGTAAACATATACGTTTGGGTAAGATGACGCTTTTCGGTGTTAATAAAACTGCATTTTAATAATAAGTCTACGAAAGCGGAGGCTGCGCAGTCGAGGTGAGAACTCTACACATAAAAGATAGGGCAGGCCTTTCTTTTTACGTGCAGAGTCTCTGCACCCGGAAACTTTCCATGAAAATGCAGTTTTGTGAATACTGAAAAGAGTAAACTTACACGCACACGTGTGAGTTTCCCTTGTGAATCAGGCCCTAAAGGAAGAATTCAACATGGGAATAAATGGTTATTGTTGTTAAGTTTCTTAATAAAGGCGATTCATCTGTGGATTATTTCTGACATCCCCATAACAAGTGAAAGGCTGCAAAGGTATGGGCTTTAAAGAATATATAGTCTCCGTGTTTTATGTGTGGGTGCTCTACAAGCATGGCCTTGTGCTCCACGTAGTTCTTTGTTTTGTTAAGCACGGTTTTGTGTTTCATTCACATAGAAGCGTATGTTTATACAATGACTTTATAGTCACGTGTCTTCTCCGATGAGTTCCGCTCAGTTAATGGAACACATTTCTAAAAATATCTCTCCAGTCACTCCAAGAAATGTAGGCAAGTTAAGTTCTTAAGAGGTAGCAACTGACAGGGTAGTTACTTGTAAGGCTGAAACTGCAGTCCAGTGTATGATTAGATTTCAGTTGTTTGTCTGTGCTGTACCCACACTTAGCACATCAGTAACAATTGGCTTTCAGATGGGTTAAGCACTAGAACCTATTATTATAACATTATTGCACATTGTTGAGGGCTATACCAGTTGTTAAGGCCCTTCCCTTAGGTAAATGGCCCTCTCCCTAGTTTATAAGCACATAGGCGAGGGTCTTTAACTGCCAGTATAGTCCGAGACAGAGGGATTATAAAGGTGTTAGTACAATCCAGCTACTGAAGATAGACTGTTCTAAATTATTCAGGGAGAAATAAGAAAACAGGCATTTGCAATGCTATAGGTCTCGCATTTGCTTGAGTTAGAACTATTGGCATTGTAAATTCATAACTGGACTTTTCTTGTCACATAAATTGGTCAATCCTGCCTCATAATTTCATCTTTTACTGCTATATAATTCCAGTGGCCCTGCATATAACTAAAGCACTTCCATGTACCTTCTTCCTCTATCTGCAGCAAAATATGAAAATGTTGCCTTTTACCATTCTAATTTAAATCTGCCATGCTAATTCCAATAAAATACTACTTTCACCTCCCTACCATGAGAGTTGCTGGGTGGCTAATGCAATTCCCCCAAAAAAAGACACAAGAAAGCCATGGAGGAGTAACAAGACAAATAAACTAGAAGGGTCACCCAAACAGATCAAGAGTGTTCAAACAGTCACAGGGCCTGTTTACGAATCTGAGTGTCACTAGACCGCCAGACTTGCAGTTGCGGTCAGAACCGCTGGTGCTATGGTGGTCTGACCGTCACATTACCGCCGTGGCAGTCAGATCGCCAGAGTACCACCGTCTCTGCCAGGATAGGTGATACTGACGGGTTGACAGCGGGTGCAGGTAAAAATCAGCCAGAGGTGTGCTGCATCCAGCGCTGCCCTGCTGATTATGACATGGTTTTCTGACAGCCTTTTCTTGGCGGTTTTACTACCAGATAAAGGCTGGCAGCAAACAGGTGCAAAGAGCTATGGGGGGCCTGCACTGCCCATACATTTGGGATGGGCAGTGCAGGGGTCCCCCCTACCCAGCACCCTGCTATGCAGACAGTGAGCATTGCAAAGGTGATGGTGCCACCTATGGGTGGCAGCATTGCTACCGGCACAATTACCAGCCGGCGACAATGCTGCGGAAAGTCTTAATGGACCAGCAGAGAGGTAGCCAGTAAGGCGGCAACCTCCCCGTCTGAAGTTTGGAGGATAGGTCATCCCACCCGCCAAACTCATAATCAGGCCCATAGTGTAATAAGAATGTTAAGCAGGCCTGAATTATGGACATAACTGTAATAAGGAGAGATTATTAAAACATATACAATTATCATATAAATGTTTATTAGAAATAAACTTTTGGCATTAGACTGTAATGCTCAAAACAGCCCCTGGAGGGCACCATAGCAAAAAATATTATTTGTAAGAAACATGGTCAGGTAACCATATTGTTAGCCCCAAGAGGGCATAACCCCATGAAAAAATATATGAGAAAATAATGCAGTGTAACCATATACTTAGCACCTATAGGCCATTTTTAGGGCTAGCAGGCTTACTGCAATGATATTACAAACAAGGCCTTTAAAACAAAACTTCTCCCAGCTGTGAAACAAACGTTGTAGCCATGAGAAAGCTTAAAAAACACTGAATGTTGGAAGGGTTACCACTAACCTAGTGTGGGGACCCAGAGATGCTGTAGACAGAAAGAGCATTTTGAAGGTGGTCCCATTGTCCTAGGACCACCACATGCTGAGTCATGAGCAAAAAAGCGTAGAAAAATAATGCTTGCAAAGAATTATGGAACAATTTTCTGAGTGAGTTCAGTGAATATTGTAATATTGGCTCTCCCGATATGCCGGGAAAGCCCCTTCCCTTTAAGGACTTCTGTTTTATGTGAAGCATTTACCAATTTCAAGTGTTCTAAGTGGAGAGCCACAAGAAATTAGTCTGATTAGGTAACTGTGAACAATTTGAACAGCCCTCCAATACTGCAGATCGAGTTCACGTTGTTGTGCCTGTTTGCGCTGTGAGCGCCATGGCTGCCACACAGCATGAAGGGGAGAGACAAAAGAAATAATTCACCACCCTGAAGTATTTAGCGATCATGCAATAATCCATGTAACAGCAGTAGTCTGCAAGGCGTGACAAAAACAACCACAATGCGGGACAAACCTAAAGCAATGACCAATTACATCAAGTGATTTTTGAAAGGCAAGCCCATGGACGAGTTAAAGTGATAGGTTGGACGCAGGGTCCCACATTTTGTGCACCCAACAACAAATAAAGAGTATTTCATAAAAAAGGAGCAATGTTACCATACAAGGAACTCAAGGAAAACTCATCTGCATGGTACATTACTACAATACAGCAGTAGGCTTTTGGAATGCCTCTTTTAAAAGAATGAGCTTCACCTTGGATAATTTGCTAAATCAGCCAGTGAAATAAGTAACATTGATCATTGATGATGTGAAAATGTACCTTCCATGCGGGATTAAAGAAGGCTATCCTTGCTTAAGAAAATAGTTCAATAAATTATATGTATGATAAGTTTCCAGTTTTATCGGTTTGAAGTTAATGGGCTCACCATTAATGTTGCACCTTAACGATTTGGTAAATATTTGGTCATGCGTATTGTATGGATTGTTAGTAAATTTTGAATCTGCTATGTAAAACCCATTTTTTTAATTCTCTATTGGGAGAAAATTAATTAAAAAGTAAACTCGCATTGGGAAAGCTCACATGTATGGCCTTGGCATGCTGGTGCAATTTTTATTTTATATGTCTTTGTTACTGCAAGCACATGCTACAAAATAAAACAATTAAGCTGCTTCCACCTACATGGGGCCACAGATGCTTGCAACAATATTACATATTTTAAAAACATGTACTGTAGTGGATATTTTATGGTTTAATAATGTTTACAAAAACCAAGTCTTTTAGTTGTGCTGTGCATTTTACTACTATGTTTTGTGAAGGCAACAATAAGAAATCATTACCCAACCAAGCACACATTGCCCCGTGCTTTGTGCTGTGATGTGTTCAAGCAGAATATGAATAACAATACAGCAGACCAATGGATGAACTCTGCTGACCAAATCACCCCAATGAATGTATATTATGCACAATGTTTTTGGAAACAATATCCTAGCGAGACCGCTTCCAAAGCCAGATCTAAAAATTATAATTCCTTTATGGGTTTCTGATTGCCAGTGCTGAGGACAAGTGTGATTTCCTCTCATGTATAGCTACATAGAGTAAGTTTCAAAACAAAAAAAACGTATATTCTTATACCGGAGATGAAATCACAGACCATTTTTTAAAAGGCACAAATGTTTGTTTAAATTTCAAAAGAACATCTTTGTCACAGTAGCCCCTCAAACCTTCATGTACTGAGGCCTAAACTGATTTCGGGCCCTGTGAGACCTCCACGGAGATACAGTTCATGGCTATGTAATGAAATAAGGTCTCCTTGGCTCACCTCTTGCCTAGAATCAATGTGTGATTTCAGCTCAAAGGCAGTGCGTGTGACCTTTGACAGACCCTAAATCTCCACGGAGAATAGTCAAGCTATTTCAGAGGGTGTCAGTGAGCGTGCAGTGTCTCAAAAGTGAAAAGCTTAGTGTCGGTCAGACTTGAACCATTGTGCATTCTCGTTGCCTTTAGAGTCTTACCTTGTAATCTCGTATGCACCACTCGTTTCTGCGCTGGAAAGCAAAACTGAACAGTTAACCGTCGCATTCTTCTGTTGCATTTTTGATTTGCAAAACTGACTGTGTTGGCAGGGATCGTGCCATGAATCGTCTACCTTAAAATAAAGGTGACAAAAGAATACTACCTAGTAAAAAATGAAAGGTAAAACAGTTGGCATAAGCAAGACAATTCAAAGCGCCATGGCCGCCATGAGCGGTAACAAAACCTCCCCAGGGTGGAACAAACATAAAGCATTTACCAATGATAACAAAGGATTTTTGAAAGGCAAGCCCACAAACGAGTGAAAGTGATGGGTGTGGTTAAAACCCACAATTCTTACAACAGGTCAAAGCGCTTGCACGCATGACCTAACATTGGAATTTTGGAGTGATCTGTATGAGCCATTATTGGCACTCTACCACTCTGTTGTATTCAGTGTAGCTCATAACATTCCAATGTTCTAACAGATGCTTATCACTGAAAGGATACTGCCTTGCTATATTATTTATGGTACACCAAATATCCTGGCCTATGCATTGACATTTAGCTGGAACTTACTATGTTTGCTAACAAAGTGAATCGTTCCATGTAGTACATTCAAGCAGTCTTGCCAGACTTTAACAGTGTCATCTATTGATGGTCCATTGACAAATCTAAATTAAGGTGCCTGAACCAATCCAAAAATACTTTTGCAAACGTAATCACGGCGTCAATTTAAAATTAAAGGTGTTAGCATGTTGCAAATAAAATCCTTTCATTCTAAAATCTGACTCCACATTTGCTATGGGGACAAAAAAGTTAAGGGAGGTCGTAAATCAGGTCTTGCAGCATTTAATATTTAAGGCGTTGCTTATTCCTGGCAGAATACGTTATTACCTGATAGGTAGAAAACTGGTCTTCAAGGAGATTTCAGACCACTGTTTTCAATTTATCAGTTTAGATATCTTTAATGCAAACATTTGCCAACGGTGTGAGGAGATTTCAGACCACTGTTTTCAATTTATCGGTTTAGATATTTTTAATGCAAACATTTGCCAACGGTGTGGTCAGGCTTTCCAACTATTCTAGAATGTTGCATGGATACGTACTGGTACTCCCTCCTCTTTTTAATAACAGTGAGGGCGCATGCATCAATCAACCACCAATCCTGCTGCCTAGGCAATTTTATTATGCTAAAAATAGATGCTACCCTCCTTTCACACCCACTCTATCTATCTGCACTAGTAGCTCCACCGAATGACATATGGTCAAGGCTAGTGCACAAATTCAGAAAGAATGACATAAGAACTGTGATGAGGAAGATAAGACTTGGAGTAATGAGGGTTCCCAGGATCTAGTATGCATATTACCTTCTCTTCCTTCTTTCTTGAGTAAGCCCTTATTTTCCTTTAGCCATAATGTACACAATAAACCCAAGCTCTCGGCATGGATTTCTGCCTGGAATAACAGTCCTACAATCATCTGGTTAGGTGGCCAGACCCACCATAGAAGCCTAAAGATTCCCAGTGGGTCCTTCAAGAAAATCAAAGAGGTAACAAAGCACCCTGCAGCAGCTCATGGATGCAGTTTTTCCCAGACACAGTGTAACTTCTCACAGTAGGATGAAACCTAGCCTACTCCACAGGGCCAGACTAGCACTATACCCTATGTGGCATTCTCTCTGGGCTCCACCAACGGCATTAAAAATGCCTCATCATGATCTTCCTTTCACTGCAGGGGCAACCAACAACTAGTGACATAACCTATGAAGACTCAGTCAGAAGATTTTCTAGATAGGGTTGGGTTGGAAAAGGGGAAAGAACATTTTTTCAATGGAAAATTCTTTGACGAGGCTACAAGTGTGCCTTTTTTCGATGATACAGGCAACCACACTGTAGAGGCAAGAGATACAGAATCAAACATTTAGCAAAATAGTGAATAATTAAGTGGAAATGCAACTTCCGAAAGTTTAAGTGTGGGCGTTTGAAGAGTGCATACCAATTAATGGAGTCAAATTCTTTTCCGCTTTTCCCAAATGTTTTTGGTGACATTGTTGCAGATATTGGGAATTACCTTCATCTTTTTCAAACAAATTTATCTTGTAGTATTACATGGCAGGAGAGTTCAGAATCCAGAAATTGCTATAAAAAAGTGACTAATGATAGGCCAGTAAAGACGGATCAAGAGCCAGCGAATATGATTTACTTTGATCAATATGGTGATGTATTTCAATCAGAAAGAAACATGGATATTGCATGTGTGCAACAAGAGCATGGTTAGCTGGTACGAAAAAAGTGATGAATTTTGTTTCATTTCAAAACGTTCCTCAAGTTGCAAACCAATAGAAATAGGAGAAGGGGCCAATGATGGTAAGTGGAATGAAATGTGGGAAACACTATAGCGGATGAGGCAAGCACCACAGTATCAAGGCTTATGGTATGCACCTGAGGCTGGCGGTGTGTGTGCGGGGGCGGTGTGGTGGTGGTGGTGAAAGATCTATCAGTTTTTGGTGGTGTGGTCTGGGGATAGCAGACTGTGATTGAGAGAGCACGACTTGTGATGAGGAACAAGGGTGGTAAGGGAGGGAGGCAGGGGGTGCCCAGCTTACTTTGCTGACAAAGAGTGAGCTGGTGATAAGGAGCATACCTCTTGCATTTATATTTTAATATCATGTTTGTGAATCGATTTGCTGAGAATTAAAACATTATGATTATTTTAATTCCTTGCTGTATGCCATTTATCTTATCCTATTTCACGTTGCAATTTCCAACCCTCCTTGAAACTTGTATCATGTGAGCAATAGTTTTTAAAACATTTGTCCATAATGGAGCCTCTTTAAAGGGCTTTCGGCAAGTGAGGCCCAAAAACACACCTGAAAAACGGGACAACAGCGTGTGAAGGCACAGAACGAAGACATGATTAGATCCAAAACTCCAGCAAGTAGAATTGAGAATTTCAAGCATTAAACATTTTCCAGCCAAAATAGCCAAGAACTGTTACTTTTTTTTTTTTTGTTGCTAACAACATATCGCTTTACAGCGAGGTTTTATGTGAAACCTAAATATGGGTATGCCACAAACTAACTTTTCATGCGCAGGATTCCAGTGCCTAGAGAACATGAGTCAGTGTTTGGATGGTAGGACTCTAGGGCCCTCGTTAAAAGGCGCCTCAAATTGGGGTCCACTAGTATTATGAAATCCACGGAACTTATCCTGGTGATTCAGGGGAGCAAGAAAAGGAAACTACCAGCTGAAACAGTCCTAGAACTACTAATTTCGTGGGAATTCCCCTTTTCTAAAGCACCCTCATAATGAATGAAGGAATGCATTAATTAATTTTATATAGTTCTGCTAATACCCAAACATGGTGCCTGGGCACCAGAGGGACCACGAGAGATAAGGAAATGAGCCCGCTATCACGACATGCCACTGTTAAGTTTTATAAATAGACCAATGACTGTAAACTATACATGTAAATATGATTAATGTCCAGATGTGCATTTGGGATTTCTTTATGAATCAAGCACAGAATATCCCAGGATATACCTTCTTGTCTTGAGCTGTGTTTGAGATGAAGGGATGAGTATCAATGCACTACTGTTGCCTAAAGGAGTCGAGCAAAAGCAGATAAAGAATGACAACATTTCAATATCTAGTGGGTTTAAATACTTAATGGAAAACACATTTGCATTTTTCAATAGTCTAAGCTTCTAGGAGAAGAGGTTACTATACAGCTCATGTGGGAGGGAGTAGGGAAGCATAATTAAATCATTTTTATTGCTGGGGAAACGGCACGGTCTATGAAAATCTAAAAAAAAATGATAACTAAAAGCAAAATATTCTTTTGGTCTAAAAATCCATTATTGCCATATACGTTTCTGTCACTGAAGGGAAGGACTTTGCAAATGGGTACAATGCTGTCACTCACAGTGAAGTTAGCCAGAGTGTGAAAAGATTTCAACCGTTTTTTCATGCTTTGTGCTGGAGTGGGTGGAAGAATAATGTAAATGACACAACAACAGACCAATGGACAAAGACTGTTGTCTGAAAGCCCTCATAGGTAAAAATACTATACATATAATTTTATTAAAATCAAAATAATAGCTGGGGTAAAGCAGCTGAAAGATGCATAGATAATTCTGATGCACAAAAATAAATATTCAATAATATATGCACAAATATGTTTACAGGATGTTCACAATAATGTGTCTGTGGCCAATGTACATATAATTCGTTTCAGTGGAGATTGTTTGCTTGCTCCTGGTGATTTCTAAACTCTGTACTGTTTTTAGACATTAGTGAAATCTGAATACACCAACAAAAACATACCGAAGAGTAACTTTATTGAACAAATGAAAACCTGATCTATTCAAAACTATACTTCAAAATGTCCTGCAATTGCCGATTTTTCATGAAATGAACCGCACGCAATCCCAATTTTAGGGCAAGATGTACCTAAGGGTTTTACTCATTCTGGGTCTGATTACGACCTTGGTGGATTGGATAATCCGTCATAAATGTGATGGATATCCCGCCCATCATATTACAAATTCCATTGTATCCTATAGAACTTGTAAAACAGCTATAGAAATATCTGTCATGTTTGTGATTGATGATCCCATCCGCCAAGGTCGTAAGCGGGCCCTCTGTATCTACGGGAAAATACGTTAGTACTTTGAGACCGGAATTCCTTTAATATTTAATACATTTTCTTATATATTTTTTCTGTTATCTCTGCATACACAATTATAGTATTAAAGCAGACTGCGATGGATTCATACTGCTGACTTGGATAAGAAAGTTACTGTATCAAAGTGCTTGTAGGAGGTGGCTTCTTGGGCACTTCCTTTTGGACTCTATGGCCCACATCCTGAATCAATATCTCATCACAAAGCTTAATGTTATTAGACTGAAGCTCTGATGGAAGCTCTGAAACAAACTCGCAGCACTTCTTCAGAGGAAGTGCATCTTTTGAGTTTGTATTTTATAACTTATCCTGTGCTAACAGACATACCTTAAAGTGTTTGTCAATAATGTTCTTGTTAAAATCCATTCTTACTGAGCATAATTGAAAAATAGCAAATCTGGTGCTTTGTAGTCATACAAACTGCAGACACCACCATACTGTAGAATTGTCTTCATCTCTCAGATGATCTGCCTTAGTTCTGCTTCCACAAGTTAGTCATCGTATTTTGTACAGGAATACACAACATGAAAGAAATCCACATTTCTATGTGTTCACCCTGGCTTTTCACCTATTGTTGGACCCAATATTTTGATGATTTTACAACTCTGTGCATTTTACCCTGCTAACTAGTGATAAGGTGCCAATGCTCCCCTTTTCAAATGATGAAATTGCTATACACCTAATTGGCATATTTAACTTACCTGGAAGTCCCTAGTATATATTAGAAAGTGTACCCTGGGCTTGGAAGTTAAATGCCTCCAGTGGACTGCAGCTTATATTGTGCCATTCACTACAGTGGCAATGTAAATACGTCTCAAGTGTAGCCTGACTGTAGCAGTGTAAAAACTGCAATTCACCCTGACAAAATAAACTCTATTGATAGACCAAAACCTCCCTCTTAAATATTGTCTCACCTTTTTAGGGTCAAGCACGCAAGCACTCTGGCCTGTTGTAATCTCTCTGTGGACTTTTAACCACGCCCACTATTGCTATTCATTCTTTGTTGAGCTTGTCTTAAATGCTTCATTTTTATTGGTGCATTTTGTGAAATGTTCCTCCTTTATGTGCTTAGTTCCCCCCCAGGCAATTTCACTAAGTGAATATTTTTGTTCAGTTTTGGTTTGTTTTTCATCTCAACCGCAATCATTTCTAGACATTCGTGCAGATAGTCAATAACTCTTGCGCTCACGCTCATGTTAGTCGTGTCGCTTTTAAATGACTTGCGTATGTCAACTGTTTTACTTTTCATTTTTAATTTATGTGGCAAGAAAAGTCCAGTTAGGAATTTACAACGTTAGTAGCTCTAACTCAAACAAATGAGAGACCCATTGCAATATAAAATGCTTGTTTAGGCTTTGCTACCCACAAGAAAGGGTGCTGGTATTTCAAAGGATTTAGCTTAGTTCTGCACATTTTCCTTAATTTCCTGCTGATTGCAGACCTGAAAATTCCTCGGTGTGTGCCTACCAAAACGCCCCACTCACTCCCAATCCCTAACCTTCCTCTCATTTGGTGCAAAGTTATTAGAAGTTGGCAGGTTTGCGACTGCGTTCTGTGGCATCTGCAGGAAAACTGAACACTGGTATACAGAACAACAAACTCTTCTATTGTTTAGACTAAGAGGAACGTGACTGTATTACGTTTTTCTAATCTCTGGATTGTTTCTTGTTTCCATAGGTGACAAAGTCATCCCCCTTTGCTTTCCTGTATGCGGGGTGTGCAGAGTCTGCAAGCACCCAGACGCCAACACTTGTGACAGAGTTGAGTAAGTTTTAAATTGTATTTTCTTATTTTTATCCGCCAAGTAAAACAGCCGATGTAATTGAATGATATAATGAAGTTTTATGACCACCTGCTTCTTCCATTGCTTTCGTACACCAACTTAATTAAAACAAGTGTTGGCAAAGCCATTAACTCTGGCTATTTTATGAGTGAAAGTGATTGATATCCAATTTTGTGGTTGTGTGGAGGAATGAATGGCTGAATGCCAGAATTCATCAACAGTTGGATGGATGAGTGATTATAGCTTAGGAGAGAGTAGCCAGTGCATGAATGGATGAATGCGTGAGGGATTGGGTAGTAGAATAATTAGTCAGCTAGTAAGTGCTGATGATTAAATGAGTCAGTCCATTGATGAATTGTTAAATTACTGAGAACATAAATGATGGATGAATGAGTGCATGAATGACTGAATGAGTGCATTGATGGGTACAGACAGTTTTACCTAATCTTTCAAGCTTCAGTCTTAGGCAGTATGAGCGAACATATTATAAAATGCCACAAATTCCCAACTTTAAGCTAGTGGCAGCACCCGCATGCCATTAGTGCCTACCAAATGTCAGTGGTGGCTACTTCTCAATGGGAGTGGCGGGTTGGGGGGTTTAAAAAAAATAAAATAAAATGAAACAAACACACTTGCCTTTTACGTCAGGAGAGATGGTTCTGTATCTCCTTCGTCCTCTTCTCTTCCCTGACTCCCGGAATCACACAGGCTTTCAGACTCCTCTAAAATCATGACCCTGCTGTCACCAGCATGACAGCAGTGTCGTGACTGGAGTGGGACCCTGTGCTCTTTTTCCTCCTGGCTGTGCATCACATCGGGGTAGAGAAATGCTAAGTGTGCATAACTGTTTGGCCAGCCATCCATGGCAGAATGCAGCACAGATAGGAAAAGCAAAAAAGAAGGAGGATTAAAAGTATTCCTCCTTGTTGCGCCATGCTAACAACACCCCTGGGGTGGCGTTAGATCTTGGTGCTGCCTCAGATTTATGAATTCTTGTAAATATGAAGCAGCGTCAAATGCAATGGGTGATGCAGTGGAACACCCACTGCAACAACCATTGAACCCCTCTCTGACACAGAAAACTGCATCGGAGGGGCCCATATTTACAAGGAGGCGTAACGCCACAAAAAGTGGCGTTGCACCTCCTTGTAAATATGGAGAAGTGGTTAGCTCCACTGGAGCGCAGCAAAAAGTGGCGCTCCGGTGGTGCTAGGGCCTTGTAAATGTGTCCCTTTGTTCTTCTGATTTGTATTATTTCACCCAGATTTAGCACTCTGGGTGAAAGAACACAATGTGGAATGCGGGCCTTATACATATTGGTGATGATGTCGGGAAGGTACTTTGAAGGCCTCATTATTTCAGATTGCTCCTGGCTAGGTTAGTAGTTTCAATTTGAATTCTGTTTTTCAACTTGATCAGTAAATTGCACTTCCTTTTTCCTAAATCCTGTTTCCTAAGAGGGTATTAGATGCCATCTGGTGGATGTTACATGGCAGCTGCTAGTCATCTGGAACTTTGCATCTTATGTAAATTGATCTGTTTGTTAAGTTTAATCAGCAGATGGTACTACAAATGTCACCTTCAATATCATACATGCACATCATGGAAGTAAAAAAACACAGATCTAAAAGGAAATAATGGAGACGTCTGGCAAATAACCATCCTTTGTGTGATTAATTTGGAGTAGCACCATGCCAGTGCTGGTCAAGGCTCCACCCAACCACACAAGGACCGTCATGCCATCCCTTCCAAGGTTAGGGGGCCAAATATATGTCCATATGACTATTTATTCAATGATGGTGCAGCACTGGCTTTGCTTTCTAACGTGTTACTGTCCCTGCTTCTCAGTTGTGGAAGGATGCCAGTACGTACTTTCATATTTTGGGGCATATTTATGAGCAGTTTGCACCATGCTTGCACCATGCGCTGTGGCATTGAATGGCTTCAAAAATATAGAGTAAGGCAAGGCAGTACAAATCGCTGCATTACCTTGCTCTACGTAAGGAAGGTGTTCCATGGGCACTGCGTGGGTGTTCCCACACAACGCCCATGATTTTTGGTGAATTTCCAGATTTACCAGAACTTGTACACCTTGAAATGCGGCAAAAAGTTATGCCTCCTCAGGAGAGGTGTAACAAGGAGAAATAATTGTATTTCTCCTCTTTTGTTCCACTTCCTATTCAGCAGCACACATGGAAAGAGTAAAACGCCTCTCAGCATTGTTTTTATGCATGAAGTTATCCCTTCCGGCACAAAAGCAATCTTGCATGCACTGGTGCTAGGCTGCCAAAGGGCAGCAGCACAGGATGAAAGGACAGGAATGGGTCATATTGGACACATACAGCGCATTCCTGCCCTTTCCCTGTGATCCTCGTTATGAGCCCCACTGTTTCCCCTCTGTACAAATGTTTGGTAGATAGGACACCTGGGCCCTCCTGGTACTAAACCAACAGCAACTGTGGGGCAATCAGGTCACAAAATATTAGTAGCATTGCATTGTATTTAATTGTTTGAGGTTGTTATTGAAGCAAAACATTACTGCACTACTAATTAGAGTGCTTCAAATGAGGAGTCACCTGCTGTGCAGTTTTGAGGCTTTAAAACTCAAACTTTGCCGCAAACTGCTGGTCTTTTCTACGAATCCAGTAGTTCAAAAGCTGTGTTGAATTCATACGGACTGAGATTTGTAATTGGACATTCTTAGCCTGTGATTTATTTCCTCAGCAAAGTTGGCACATTTGTGACCCATTCAAATTCCAAACTCTGGACCCACACGAATGTCCATTAATTAGATTTCTCCGTTTTTATTAGTAGGAAGATACCTGTCCCTTGATCCGCCACATCATTCAGTATGGCTTTTGTGTCTTGCCTTTATGGACATTTTGCAGTCCTTCCAATGCTTGCACCCGACGTGTCTTAAATTTTAGTAGTCTATTGGGCTTCCATTCGTTATGAAGGGAACATTTACAATAGACAGAGAAAAGGGGAATCAAGACCAACCTATCGCGAAACCTGTTTAGTTGTTTTTAATTAAACTGAGAAAATGTGATAACTGCAAGAAATGGGGTCTCTAGTTGACAGTGGTTTGCACCCTGTCCAAGTAGGGACCCTCACTCTAGTCAAGGTAAGAGAGTCAACCAGCTAAGATAGCCCCTGCTCACCCTCTTAGTAGTTTAGCTCAAGCAGTTAGGCTTATCTCATTGGCAATTTTAAAAGTAAAACACACACACAGTTACACAGTGAAAACACCACAAAAGTACTCCACACCAGTTTAGAAAAAAGCCAATATTAATCTGATTAAAACAAAACCACAATGACAAAAATCCAACATACACAATCAATTATACACATTTTTAAAGATTACATGTAGTTTAGTGCTTAGAAACACAATAGCTCCAACTGGGGCTATCACAACAGTCCGACGCCACTCACGAGGGAGTGTTGGATGGTCATGGAGTCACACGGACCCCAGGTACAATACCTTGAGAAACGGTGATAAAATAAAGATGTTGCACAGAGTCGGGGAGGTGAGGCTTTGCTGGAGCTGGTGCAGCGTCAGTTCCTTAATGCTACTGGGGAGGAGAGGCATCCGTTTCTTACTGCTAGGCAAGGTAGGTGAGGTGTCAATTCCTCATGGCTTCAGGGGAGGTGATGAGGCATCGGTGGAGAGAAGTTGGTTCCTTACAACAAGGTGGGTTTAATGAATCCAGCAAATCGAGAAGCTCGACGCTGACTTCACAGTGTTGCAATCACACTATTGGGCAACAGATGCTGCGCAGAGTCTCAGCCTTGTGCCATGAATATCAGTGACATGGCACTCTGAACTCACACGGTGGTGGGACTTTGGGAGAGCTGTGTTAGTTGCTGTCTTGCACTTGTGGGGACCACGGCTCAGGTGCAGGCAGAGGCATGGAATCGGACAGTGCAGCCAGTTCCAAAGTCGCTGTGGAGTTGTTGTGCTTGGTTTTTTCTTGTCTGCACCAAAACTTACTCCCAAGGGCCCAGGAACTGGATTTGGAACCATTTGGCAAGTTAGGACTCTCCACAAGAGAGGCCAGGTGCTGGCATATGAAGTCTTTGATGTCCCTGAGACCTCTTAACAGGAGGCAAGATAGGTCCAAGCCCTTTGAAAACGTTTGGAAGTAGGATATAGAAAGCAAAGTTCAGTCTTTCCACTCCCAGGACAGAAGCAGCAAGCAGCAGACCAGCACAGGAAAGCAACAGGCAGAGTGGTGGTCCCTTCTACAGCTTCCAGCTCTTCTTCCTGTCAGAATGTCCTCAGTCCAGAAGGATTCTAACCATGTGGTGTCAGAGGTCCAGTACTTATACCAATTTCTGTCTTTGAAATAGGCAAACTTCAAAGAGAAGATTTGTAGTGCACAAGACCTTGCCTTTCCCTGCCCTGGCCCCAGACACATTCCACGGGGGTTGGAGACCGCTTTGTGTGAGGACTGGCACAGCCCTATTCAGGTGCAAGTGTCAGCTCCTCCCAGCACTCTAGCTCAGGAAAACCCATGAGGAAATGCAGGACACACCTCAGCTCCCTTCGTGTGACTGTCTAGAGTGAATTCACAAACAGCCCAACTTTCATCACAGACAGGTAGAGGCACAGAATGGTTAAGCAAAAAAATGCCCACTTTCTAAAAGTGGCATTTTTAAACCTACAACTCAAAAACCAGCTTCACCAAAAGATCTATTTTTAAATTGTGAGTACAGGGACCTCACGATCCATATCTCTATCTGCTTCCAATGGGGAGTTACACTTAAAAGGTATGACAAGGCAATCCCCATGTTACCCTATGGGAAAGAGAGGGCTTGCAATAGTGAAAAATGAACTTAGCAGTATTTCACTATCATTACATGTAAAACACACCAGTTCATGTCCTACCTTTTAAATACTCTGCATCCTGCCCATGGTGCTACGTTGGGGTGACTTACATGTAGTAAAATGGAAGGTTTGAGCCAGGCATGTGGGTGCACTTGCCAGGTTATAATGGCAGCTTAAAACTGCCCTCAAGGACTCTGCAGTGGCAGGTCTGGGACATGTTTACAGGGCTACTCATGTGGGTGACACAATCAGTGCTGCAGGCCCACTAGTGCCATTTAATTTACATGGTGCACTATACTAGGGATATATTCGAAAATGAAAATACAATTTAGAAAGAGAGCACTTGAATTTTAGCACTGGTCAGCAGTGGTAAAGCACCCAGAAGTTCAGCACTGTTTTAAAAACAGGAGGTCAGAAGCAAAAAGACTGGGGAAACCATGCCAAGAGTGGACAGGTCTAACATCAACAAGTATAAATGTTCTCTTATAACTAGAATTGTAATCTGTAATATTTAACGTCCAAGGGATTTAATCATGTTTTATTGTTGGTTTGAATGGAGGTAAACAAAAAGGGGCTCACTGTAGGAATGCTAAAAAGCAATTACTTTCCAAACAGAATAAAGATTTACATGTGCCTAAATGTGAATTTTATTTCCTCTTTAAATCAAATGAAAGCAAATCAAATATTGAATATCAATGATCTTGCTAATCTGTGAGTTTTTCCCTTGCACAGTGGTGGGAAATACATCGGACTGATGGAGGATGGTACCAGCAGATTTACCTGCAAGGGGAAACTGATTCACAACTTCTTGACAAGCAGCACCTTCACCGAATTCACCGTTGTGGCTGAAAATGCATGTGCCAAGATCGATAGTGCCGCTCCTCTGAATAGAGCTTGTCTGATTGGATGTGGTTTTACCACTGGATATGGATCTGCAACTCACACGGCTAATGTAAGAAGTCTCACTCTTGGGTTTCTATTTGTATTCCTTATTGGAAGAATAGAGATGTACCATAATACTCGAGATCTGCCTATGCTAGAGCTTCCACAAATGTGTTATAAAAGCTATTTTTTACAAATTTAAACCCCAAATATTGAGAAAGGCTTCTAGTGAGACATGGTGTGTTCTAGCACTTGAGGGTCTGCTGTTGAGCTGTCATTAAGTTGTGTCACCCTAGAACAGTCATTTCAAATCTGAGTTTTTGGTCCTCATTATGAGCGGCCCAGTAATTTGAGTGATATTTATTGTACCCGATAAAATCCGACTCTGCTCAATCAAAGTTTGCCAGGTGAAATGAATCCTGACCAATTACGAGTTTTGGGAGAATAACAGCAAAAGCCATGCCTTCTCTAATATATACCAGGCGTTATGCCCATGATAAAAATTAACGGGTCTGACCTGCCAATATTTATCACAAAACTCATAATTGTGTTATGAACAGTAAGACCTACACAAATGTAATTAAAATTACAATAACGATTGCATCACAGTTAACCAGACCATCCTTAATGTGGGCCTGGAGTCCTGCTTTGGAGGAGTTGAGGGGATGCTGAACTCCTGTGCCAAACATCATATACAAAAAAAGTTAATACTTGATGTATATCAAAGTAGCTGAATATGTTGGTAGCTGGGAAATATATTTTGAATTTTCGAGATCGTTAAATAAGAAACTTATCGATTTATATAGTAAAGAAATTAGAGATTGCGAGGCTTCTTCACTGATTCACACAGCATCATAGAAAAAAAGAGGCACTGTAAAATGCAAGATTGCTGGTTTTCCAAAAAAAAACAAGAAGCTAAGCCTCCTGTGAAGGAAGGTTGGCCTCCTATGCGCCTCTCACTCTCCAGGTAGGCGTGGAGGAGCAGCCAAGGCCCAGCTCAAACAAGGAGGTCTAGGGTTAAGTCAGGACTCAGTGTAAACCAATTGTCGAGTTTGCAGTGACGATGAGTTCAGTTACATTTGTGAGTTTTGTGATACACATAATGTCTGGAAGTTCTAAAAATGTTCATAATATAAGTTAATGTAAAATGTTAAAAACAAAAACTGAGTACAGAGGAAAATGGTAATGCACCACAATGAAGAGATAACACCAGGCCAGTGTCGTGCACATCAGAGCACTCCTAAAAACAAGCCAAAACTACAAAATATCCATTGCAGTTTGTGTAACGATGAAATCCTTTAAGCATTGTTCACAAACATGTACCGTTTGTCTAAGGATTATGAACACAAAACGAAGATTGCAATACTCCTTGGTCTTGTTCCTACTGTTTGCAAAGATCAAAAACAAGATAAAAGAGAGAAACAATTAGAATACAGTCCAACAATAATCTGCAAGCACATGAGAAGATTTCCAGTTTGGGAAAGGAATTACGGGGTCCAGGAAAGTATGCCTGTCTTCTGGTTTAAAGTGACACGCTGGTGGTCCCTTAGGCCCTTTACAATGGCAATATCTCACTTGCTGGGGGTCCTAGAGACTCCAAGGGGCAGATGTGAGAGCCCCTTGCGCCGACTTTCTCAACATTACCATAATTTTTTTACGCTAATGTGGCCATATTATGGCAAAAATGCAGCACCATATTTACAAAGTGGCGCAATGCATGCATTGCACCACTCTGCAACCCCTTGAGCCACATTATGCCTGCGCCGGGCTTAATGTATGCAAGGGGGCATTCCCCCCGTTATGGGGGGGGGGCATAAAAATGGCACAAAGAACTCTATAAGATTTCTTTGTGCCATTTTTTCAACATTTTGAATGCCTGCTCAGAGCAGGCGTTAAAAGGGGGCACACCATTGGTTAGAAGGGGCTCCTATGTACTGTTCAGGGTTAGCGCCAAACTTTTGGTGCTAACCCTGAACAGTACATCAATAGCATAAAAAATTCTGACACTATTGCCCCCTTCCAGGTGGCATGGTGCGCCGTATTTTAAATACTGCGCACACATGGTGACGGTAGGGGGGGGTGCTAAGGGACCCTATGGAAAGGGGTGCTGCAACACTTTTCTTAAGTCTGCCCCCAAATCTCTACATCCTCGCTCGGGTGGGAGCAAGCTTGAGAATGAATTGAAGCAGAGAGCAGTGTGACCCAAGGATCACATTTTGCCGGCCCAGAGGAACAAACTACAAAGAGCTCCTACTGTACCACACATACCGTTTCTGATCCAGCTAGCACTTTGGCCCATCAAGTGCCGGGCCTCTGAACAGAGAACAGGGCCAACAAAGAACAAATCAATAAACGTTAATGCAAAGAAACAATGTACTCACAAGATTGAGTCACTGCTAAGCACACATCAGCAGACTTGCATGTAAAGCAATATTCTTTGATACACGTCTTCTTCGGAAATTGTACAGAAGGTTTCAAGGCACTGCATCTGTGTCTCTGGACTCTTTGGTTTGGCTCGAAGTTTCCACACAGACAATTTACTAGGCAACAGTATGGCAGAACTGGGACGCTTCATCAAGCCTTTTTTGCCCGGTCTCAATAAATTGAAAAGAGGCACAGGACTCATATGTTTGTTCTGGAAACACCAATAACAACAGTATCCATTCAGGTGTGTAGCTAAATAGAGTTTATGTATCTTTGGAAGTTCAAAAATCCCACCAACTATCCTGGAAAATATTTTTGTTCTACAGAGGTGTGCCTGTAAAGGCCTTGGAAGCAAAGAACAGTACAGTAATAACAAGGGGGAGGTGGGTCTGTCTGCTGTCCTCTGGGGGCAGAATCCATCCTCTATTTTGTAAGTGATTGCAAACCATCTCTTGGGTGGATATTTTAGGTGTTCCTGATCATTAGTGCAGAAGATATGCACATAATGTTTATAAACATTTCGAACAAACAAGGAAAATATTACACTCTCTCCTTCTGCACAAGCCACTAGATCACATTTAGAAGAGGAGGCTAAAGGAAATCATACCTGGATCTAACCTCTGCCCCCTAAACGTTGTAAATGATGCCAAAAAGCATAAGGCCTGTGTAAAGAAGGGGAAGCGGGTTACTCTTTTAAGACTACAGGGCCTGGAGGCCAATGGAGGATCTCCCCAAATCTAGAGTACGCCAAGAGAAGAAGAACCATATTGGTAGTTTAAGGTGTCCTTAGTGATCATAGAAACAAAAGTGTTCCCAAAAAGACAAGGGATCTTAAAGGTACAAAAGAAAAATGGCAGGGATGGTACAGTTGCACCAGTGATTGGGGGCTCCTTTTATTACTATTGTGTGAAGTATGCATTGCACACATTATCCTTGTGTCCATGCATAACTCATTACTTTTCAACTATTCAGGTAAGTTATCGTGTGATTCATGTGTATAGCCAGCATACTGTAAGGTGCACACTTATTTGTAAATTACCCCCCACAGAATGGACATCACAGCATGGTTTCCCTTACCTTTAGCTGCATTTGCTTTAATTCATTTAACAGTATCGTTTTTATACATTTTCAAACTGTACATGTTTCATGCAAAAATAATTGGTTTTACAGATATGGCACCTTTTTACTATACACTCTCTGGAAAGGCTGGCACATTTCAACACACTGTCAGCACTACTACCCCAGATCCATGTGGGAGTATGTTTGATGCTTAGCAAAGAGTAAACCAAGAGGCCTGCGAATGCCCAAAACGTTAGTCCTTTGTGGGTGGTAAGTTAGGGCCTGAATTACAGTTTGGTGGATGAGTACTTAGTCATAAATGTGACAGATATTCCGTACTCCTTATTACATGTGGACTTGTAATAAGGCCTTAAATATCCATTTCATTTCTGTTGCTACTCCAAAGACACGCCTTGGTCCATCCACTATTCCAGTCCCTGTATAAGTAAGGCAAACATGCCTTTTGTACAACTGCAGGTAAGTACATATTTCCACATTATGGCTTAGATAGTGCTGGTCTACTTTAGATCAGGAAAATAGTTTCTTTCATTAAACCCCTTTATAAGGTACAATATTTTCTAACACCTTTAGCCAGATTTTCTGCTGTAAATATATCTTTTTTATAAATATATTTAGGCAAATAAACATAGCGGTTTCAAACAAATAGCATAAAGGCAAATTTAAAACAAGTGATTAGTTCCTAACAAAATACACTAGGAATGTTCCATAATGCATAACACATGGCAGCTCCTATCAGTGCATGTGAATACTCATGAATAGCGCCAGTATGTACAAGGAATTGCTTCTAACTCAGCACTCCTGACTCGTACGTAAACAGTGTGTACTACATTCTGTAGCTCGGCAGCAAGATGTTGATGAAGCCTAGCTAATGAGTGAGTAGAGTGATCCTGATCCAGATGTGGTAATCAAGATCCCCCTAGAGGACTGAGAGCGAGATGTCTGCTTTCTGCGGGTGGGGCTGGCATATTTATTCTTTAAGAAATGTTTTTAATTAAGTGCAGTTTGTTTATTCCATCTGCAGACCTCCCTGGAGTTCAGAGATTGATCTGTGGTTCTTTTTTGAGCCAAAAGGCTTGATTGTTTAAATTTTAGAATTTTTGTTTACATAATCTAGATTTTTTAGAAATTCCTCGGTGACTCATGGGGCACTTCCAAGTGAATAGCTGGAGTTGCTTTCAGGCAATAATAAGCGTAAAAATGTCAGAATACTATAAGTGACTGTGCTCCTTTTGTTCCTACAAACATGCTGGTGTCTTTGTCTCTGTGACAAGGGGCAGTGGGAAGGTAACAGCAGAACAATGTGCCTTTATGTAGCCCAGCATCACCCCAGCCAAGCTGTAACCTGTAATCTAAGACGCTCTATTCAAACCATCACAATCTAATTTCCACTCGGTGGAATGCGGGATTTCTCCTTCTAACCAAAGGTGTTTTTGCATCGCGTACACAATCTAAAAATGCTACACAGTCAAAGAAATTCATTTTTCTGCTCTTCGATGAGTGATTGCTGTTGAAGAGATTATCTGCACTATTTTAAAGCCATGTTTGCAAGGTTCTGTAAAGGGTTACAAAACAGGTTTTTAAACATATACAGGAAATCCCAGCCCTAGTCCTTGCTCAGCCTGTTGCATTTATTTGCAGAAAAAAAGACTATAGAGGAGCTCAGTGAGTAGAGACATCAGGAAATGGGGCCTGGAAAAGGGGCTGGATTGGGGCAGTTTGAGTATGTTTTCCCTGGGACTTACATTTCTAGAAGTAAAAACTAGCGCACGATGGGGTAAGATTGTTTAATGAAATATATTGTACGCCCGAAAATAAGAATATAGATAAAAAGTCACATTATTGAGTAGGTGCACATTTTCCCAGGAATAATGTCAAGATGTGTGCCAGTTGTGTTGCCATACTTAATGAACACAACAGAGTACTTTGTTAAATGAGGGAGCCATCTCCGAGTGCAGCGAGAGTGAGCCACAGTTACCTTTTGCAATCTGTTTGCGAAACAGCCTTTAGATTTTAAATAATTGCTGTTTTCATAGCAGAAGTTTTATCCACAATACCTTAATCTTCCTAACACTTACTGAGCGTTAAATTGCAGCCTCTACAAGAGGATGCCCTTAGGATGCAGATTGCCTGCATGATCTGCGGGCAGAGCTGTTGCTCATTCTTCTGCTCTCATCTTCTGAATTCACATAGAGAGCGACGTTAAATCTTCTCAATAACCTGGCCTGTGTTGATGACGTGAGCAGAGGCTGATGATACATAATTTTATGTTCAAGATTAACTCCACTGCAGTAAATTGCATTACACTTTGAAATATGCGAAAATTAAATACATTGTGATGCTATATTGAATTGATGCATTTCGTTCCATTGTGAAACAGCAAAAAACGACCATAGCTTCTCACTGCATGTCTGTTATGTGTTGGCTTCGATGCTCCCATAGGTTAAACCAGGAACGACTTGCGTGGTGTATGGCTTGGGAGGAGTTGGCTTGTCGGCTGTCATTGGCTGCAGAGTGAACGGAGCCGCTCGCATCATTGGAGTAGACATCAACAAGGAGAAGTTTGTCAAAGCTAAAAAATTAGGAGCAACTGATTGCATCGACCCCAATGATTGCAAAAAGCCCATCCACGAGGTGATAGCCGAAATGACCGACGGTGGAGCCGACTACTCGTTTGAGTGCATTGGAAATGTAGACACTATGGTATGCATTTGTATTTTTTTGTTTCCTATTGTGCTTAGAGAAGCCACATATGACAGCATTAGGTTGTGAGTTTATGATCATATTACTAGGACCCACAATAGATCTTCAGCAGTGCGCTCATGTATGTAACTATTAAAAACGAATACTCCCAAGTCTTTCTCTTTCTAAAGTGAGAGCAGTTGAATATTTGTTTAAAGGAAAAAAGTTAGGCACAGCTTCGTTAGTCAGAAAAAGTAGGCAAAAAACTCAAAACGTTAAAGCCATACAGCGCACTTCAAGAACGTTGTTAGGGACATATTAAGCGTCAATAGAGTGAGATGAAAACGAATTTTTGAAGCCTGTGATGCGGAACCATTTCTCTCCATCTGTTTCATGTCAGCTGTCGGCCATCAAGTGCTCTCACTATGCGTTTGGAGTCTGCGTGATCATCGGCGTGGCTGCGTCCGACGCCAAGGTGTCCATTGATCCCATGCTGCTGCTCACCGGCCGCACCGTGAAAGGAGCTTTCATTGGAGGTACGGTATTCAGTCAGCTGAGAGGCAGAGCCCTTACTGCCTCTGAAGGAGCTGAAAAGGACCGTGTGGGGGATATTTGAGGCCTTTAATAAATTACCATTCTGTCAGGGAACTCGTGGTCTAAGCATCATAACTTACGTACAGACGGACGTCGTGCACAGGCTCTTGTTTGTTGCAGTAGATGGGTGGACATCTTTCTTGGCCAATTAAAAAAGTTTGAGTATGTGGGCAGTTTTGCAACTTTGATGAAGACGGGCATTTAAAGAGCTATACAAACTACCTCGTTGTTGCAAAGGTGGATGTGCCGTTTGTCTTAACCGTGAGAAAAAAGGTCCAAAACCGAGGAATGCGTTGGCCAGTCTGAGAACAACCAAATAGCAATACGTACAGTACTTCGTTTCCTGATCTCCACAAGTCAAGCATTTGTTCAGCCAACATAACACTTGGGCCCATATTCATACTTTTTTAGCGCCGCATTTGTGTCGTTTTTTGACGCAAAATCGGCGCAAATTGTATTTTGTAAGTTTGTGCTGGTTTTGCGTCAAAAAATGACGCAAAAGCGGCGCTAAAAAAGTATAAATATGGGCCTTAATTTTCAAATTCGGCACTTCTCTCTGCATATAATTGAACTCTTACTTAGAGATGGTCACATTTGTTTCACATTATCCAAAAGGCCGGGATTCAACCATTCATAGTTTTCTTTGGAAAACACAGATGTGATTTCCCCAAAATGTCAGAGTATAACGTGACACCATGAACCCTATGACCCAACATGATATTATATGTTTAAACCCCTGTTTTACCCCGGGTCTCTCAACACCTACTATTTGTTGCTGAGCAGGGAGGGAAGTGCAAGGAAGGTAATATTGCAGCAGATGCAGTGTCCCAGGGCCCCAGCAATTTAAGGTGCCCATTGTTCTCCAAGTATGACTGTCTTTTGTTACCCCAACAAAAGGAGTACCAGGGGTCATGTTTATTGCTTACCTTAAGGTTCACGGCAACCATACTTTGTCACTGTTGTGGGAAAAGATTATGAAACAGGCCCTTCGAGTACCACCATCTGTCTTTGTTAATTACAGCAAGTAGTAAATATTGAACACTATAGGAAAACAAATACCTTTCAGTTAATGTATAAAGGTCCATCTGAATTGCGTAACTGTCTCCACACCATGTTGCAAGAAACACTGCTCAAAATGGTTGGATTTACCATCCAAAATAAGACCAGCCTTGTCAGTTAGTCTACCAAAATGGATCTATTCAAAGCAAATTTGATCAAACCCATACAAAGAAACAAAGCAGCAGATGAGCAAAATAAAGGCCTTAGTTCCATTAATTAAAAAAAAGAGGGGTGTTTAGATATCAAAATATAGAAGATCTATCACCCTGAATGTAGAGCCCAGACAATAGAAAAAGCTTACTGTTTGTTGCTACTTCATAAATTATCAGATATCTTGCCATGCTCCCTCCAAGAGTTGTTGAAAACAACACACACAGCATTCAGTACTTGGTACACAGAAAAAAATACTTCTGAACTAGCTAGAGTGCTTGGAGCCCTTTTTTAGAATTAATTTGAACAGCTTTTTTTTGGCTCTGTGTGCAGAGCTCACAAAGGGAAAGTACGTGTCTGGGTTTTCACAGCTTCAGTCCACAGAATTCACGGGGCTTCCTTATTCGTGACAAAGGTCAGTTGAAACCACTTATGTGCATTGCTGCACTGGCCACTGACTGTATCCACCATGCAGATGGACCATTACATTGCCAATTTTAGAATTTTGTTCATGAAGAAGAGGCAGAGGGATGAATAGGATTTTGAATATTTGCATTTTGTGTTGAGATTCGTGGTACATTTTTAAAAACTGTATTTTATAGATTTAGCAGTTGTAAAAGTGTGCATCACAATAAACATCTTCCCTTTTCATTTCCAAAGGACTCCCCTACAATTAAACTACTGCCAATCACTATCCCACTGAAGAAATAGGTGGATTTAAATTCAACAAGAAATATACACATTTGGGGTGATACTACTAGATGAAAAGCACAAGAAGATAAAGATTTGTGGTGTGATTTGGTTGACTGGAATACTTTATGCATTCACTACTGTACGTAGTTTAATAACTCACTGATTTTTGACCACCACTGTCTCTTTTTGTATATGGTTATAATGTGCACGTGCCAACCCAATTTGCTTCCTTTAAATAATGATGTGTTTGCTTTTAGGCTTAAAATGCAAAACTGCCATTCCCCTATTGGTTTTGGACTATCTGAAAAATAAATTTAGCATGGAAGAGCTTGTCACACATACAATGCCTTTTGAGAAAATCAATGATGGATTTAAACTTCTGCACGAAGGGAAAAGGTGAGTTTGACCCCTTTGAATAATCTTCTGGCAAAAACAGCCAACACGAAGAGGTTTGTGTTAGTAAAATTTCATATTGTATCATAATGTGTTTTGTGATAAAAAATGTTACTTTCTGATTGAATCTCAGGTGATATTAAAGAGAAGACACTGTTTGTATGACATAAAAATTATAAAGAATTTACATAATTATAGTGATTATTGCAGATCTTTAAATTCCATTATTGTGCCTACTAGAATTCTCAAGTTGTCCGGTGCCACATGTGACAAGGCCTGTTTTCCTTTTTACGTTCCCGGACGTGTAGTGTATTACTCATATTAGGAAAATAAAATTACAAGCATCTGAAAACAAACTTTTTAAGCGCCCTTTTTCAACTAATGATTGAAAAAAAATAATAGAAAAAGTGTAACAATGTAGAGTGATATGCTGAAACACAAACACTCTTCGAAAAAACACCTACTAATGGAAATCCATAGTTTGTACAAGACAAACTAGATTTCCCGAAACACATTGATAAACCCACTGTAATCAATGCATGTATTTGTATGGGCCCCTTCAGGAGCTTTTAGTCTGCCTATACATAACATATATTTCTTTTTTTGAGATAGTAGAAAGTATAAGTAGATATGGCCCCAAATTGTAGACAGGTATTTCCATCTAGAATATACAGCCCGCATTACTTATTCTGTTAACCTGTCTGAGACCATGGCCAAAAGACTCTAACACCACACCCCAATCTGGATTAGGTATGTCTACTCTCAGCCCCGTGAAACGTTTTACATCTACGTTAACACATACTGCGCTTCTCTTTGCCACTTCAAGTGTAAATCCACAATTTGTAAATACAAAACATGATTTCCCAATGTCAAATTGAGATATTGTCACACTTAACCTTAGCCTTGTGATTGCAAAGTTTTTCATTCATATACTACGTTTTTCTTTGCCGCTTCAAGTGTAGATTCGCTTTTCACAAAAATGCTTACATGTACAGTACAACCAAATGGAACACTAGCATGTGAACTCTCCACGTGCACCTTTGTTCCAGGCAACTCAAGAACATGAGCTTTCGTGGGTCAAGAACCCCAAAATCCTCAGTACAATGTGTAACATTCCCCATTAGGTGATTTGCAAATTGTTTTATACTTGCTAACCAACAATTCATTATTTCCATTTGTTTGCAGCATTCGCACCGTCCTCGACGTTCAAAAGGAATAATCTAAAGTGGCGCCATCGAAATTCAAGGGGTCCTGCAATCCTCCATGCATGTTTTTAGATTCCCCCCCCACCCCCTCGTGCCACCTGTGCACAACCTTCCAGTCTACCCCTGATGTATTCCGTGCCACCAAAATTGATGTTTCCGAATCTGCAGCAAAGAAACGCCCAAATACAATATTTCGAGGCTGACTTTAGCTTGCAGTGTTCTGATGATGTTTGTAATCAATTTAAATCCACTTAATACAATGTAATAAATAGTACTTTGATTAGATTTGGGTGTACTTTGTTTTAGTATTTTTTAGGGAGCAGCTGCTATTACAAAAGGGATTGCATCACTTTGTTTCTTTAGGTGTGTTTTCTCTTGTGTTTACGATTATATTCCAAGACTTTCTTTTGTTTATCTTGTTTGGTTATCTTATTTTGTTTACCTACTTTTTCTTAGTTACTCACTCTATTTCTTCACTGCTTCCGATTATTACAGTATCCATTTCCGCTACACTTCGGCAATATATTACTCTTCCACCAAGAAGTTATTCTTATCATTTTATTACAGTTATGGTGTATGAGGGGGAACCGTTTATTGCAGGTCACTCAAGAATACAATAGATTAAGATATCGTATTTTTGAGATGATTATTCAAAGCTATATTGAAAAAAAATGGAGCTACATGGACATAGTAAAACATAATAAATATACGGAAAAGGATCCTATATAAGGAATATAGGGAACCTTTTCACGCCCCACTGATGTTTGATAATGCAGGCATTGGGAGGAAAGGCGTGACTGATTATGTACTTATCTGTTGAATATAGTTGAAACATTAAGAAATAACTCATGTGAAAAAACACAAACTTAAAACAGTCAAGGACAACTGTCATCAAAGCCTTGCAAAATGCTACTCTTGACTTAAGGTGTTTTGGAACAGAATGTAATCCACAACAAATGTTTGTAGTTGGTATTTGAATTCATTTCTCTGGGCTCCGCAATTGACAATTTAGCAAATGCTTTAATATGTAATCAGCACCATGCCACACACCAACCTGAAAGTCTACCGTAGAAACTGAACCCCATCTCACCCAAATATCTTAAATAACACCATTGTCACAGATAGCCAGATAAGCCAAAAAACTACTTTTGACCCCGTCAGTATTGGCCAACTCCAACATCAACTTTATGACAAGTCAATTAACAAAATGTTACCTTCATACTTTGGTGGATGTACCTCCATATTATAAAACATGATTTTCCCGTGTGTATCTCTCAAACAACCAGCCTCCTTAAACAACGTGACCAGATCCAAATATGCAACTTAAAACTGAACAGTGAAGCACAACAGTTATTTCATAGAAGATAAGCATGTCTCTCATAATCTTATTTGCCATGGTGGGGAAATCCATGGGTGCCATTTGCTACATTGGAGACAACATTAATTATAAGCAAAAACAATTAAAAAACACTATAAAAAAGTTAATATGCTTGGCTTATAGTGGAGGGAGCCTCTTCATTGATTCATGAATCGGTCTGTGGTATTATGCTGGGCAAGTGAGCGAATACAAGAATGATACAATGGATGGGTGATTAGATGGCAGTATTTATAACCAAGTGCATGGATGAGTTGGGGTTGAGTGCATGGATCGACGCATCCATTCACCCACCTATTGGCTCATTTTTGCATTCACTAGTCTACCCATCCAAAACACAGTACACCCACATACACAGACACACACACACACAGACACACACAAAGACACACCCACTCTAACATGACCAGTCTTTTTATTTTTTGGCGGTATGAGTCTGGCATTTCTCTGTCTGGAGAGTGATTAAAGTTGTTACCCTGCCACCTCATTTGCTTATGTCTAGCCTCACTTTGACTATCATAGCCCTTTTACAATTGGCATTTTTAATGGACCACATGCTGCAAGTGTTCCAATGCTAAAATAGTGAAATTGTTTGCATTTATAGTTACCAAGTAATATAATCAAGAGTTGAAATAAATGCCAAAAAACAGAAGGAAATCACAAAGTCCACTAAATTATCTATATGTGTAGATAAAGGTCCAGAAAATATGTAGGAGTAGCTGTCTTCTGTTCCTATTTTTCATTTACTCATCTATTCATTCTCTGATGTCTCAAAAATTAAGGGCCTGATTTAAGGAAAGTGGTGCTTGCACTCTTAGCGTCTTCCTAACAGCACCATGTGTGTGCCATATCAATGAAAGGGTGCATTATGGTGGTATTTAGGGAAACAGCATCAACATTTTTGACGCTAGTTCGGAGCTTTACAGCTTTCAAAAATGTTGACGCTAAGCCTGCAAAGCCCCTTGAGGCCCATTGAAAACAATGGTGTGCCTCCTTTTATCACCTACTGTGAGCAGGAGTTAAAAGTGCTGAAAACAATTACACAAAGAAATCTCTTAGATTTCTTTGTGCCATTATTTTGGCCCTCTCATGGGGGAAAGCCCCCTTTGCATACATTATGCCCGGCCCAGACATAATGTAGGGCAAAGGGTTACAAAGTGGCGCAAACTGTGCCACTTTGTAAATTTGGCGCTGCAATTTTGGCCTTGTTGGGCCACATTAGCATAAAAACATGATGCTAATGTGGCGTAAGGAGGTGCTAGGGTCTCTTAAATCAGCCACTTAGAGCCTAATTTAGAGGTCAGTGGGCATAATATGTATCGTTGGCATGGTGGAGTACTTTACTATCCCCATGCTGAGGGTATTCCACCCACCAAACTTAGAGATGCCCACCTCCAGTGGACATCTTTTTGCATTGGCAGGAACTGTCAACATGGCAGTTTCTGTCAATGGATTGAAAGTTTGATCGACAGCTCCGTCAGCATGATGTAGCCGCATGACAAACTTTCAGTGTTTTTTATTTTTATTTTGAAAAACAAAATACCAAAGCAGGATTTTGTTTTTGAAAAAAAGAATCTGTGAACCCTCACTTTGAGAATTTTCTCTCATGGCATAGGGGCATTTTGCAGTTTTCACTGTCCCTTCATCACCAGGCTTTACCTGGAAGTGACAAAGAGTGAAATCTTGCCCCTAAATAGGGCAGGGATGACAAATGACAAGTTGCGGTAGTCACTCCCATCGACATAATGAAGGTCTGCCCGACTCTAAATGAGGCAGGCAAAACTTCAGTTTGTCAGAGAAGGTACTCCGTCACCTTTGTGACAGAGTACCAGTGGCACCTCCTCCACTATGGTGGTGGAGCATCACCCCACCGCCAGCAGCAACCACTGCAAATCCTTTAACAATGAAAGGATAATAAACTAAGTTTATTATCCTTTCATTGATAAAGGGGCGGGGCATTGGGGATGACTGGGATGAGGGGAGTGCACTGTACGCTCCCCTCAGTGCTCCTGTGTGTTTGGCAGGCTGTCTCAGGCCAGCCAAACACAAATACGCACTGTGCAGGCAAAGGCTCCCAGTCTACCTTGGAGCTCCCTGGCTCGGCACTCCTAGCCAATCCTAATGCTGCTCTGAGCGGTGTCAGGATTAGCCACATGGCAGGCCGGGAGCCTGTGCCTGCTTGGAGCTGAGACGATGGAGGATCAGTACCGCGATGCGGAGGTAAGTATTTTTACAGTTATTTGTTTCATTTTATTAATCTCCCCCTTCCGGCACGTGCCGCCCCGTCCCCTGTAACTTCTGCGAACCGTGACTGCAGAGTACCCGCTCTGCCAAACTCTGAATCAGGCCCCAAGTCTGTGCTAGACTAGTACATGAAAAAGGACAACAATTATATAATTAGATTTAACACTACAGTGGATCTGGATGTATTGTCCTTTCCCCTGAATGGATTTTTTTTAATTCTCTCGGATCTAACATTCTTGGCAACTGGAACATATTGCCAAACTCTTTTTTATGATTTTCTGGGTCATGCTAGCGAATTGTCTGCAGTAATTGCTATCGAGGCTCAAACAAGAGTAGTAATATTTTAAATTGGACACCATTCTTAATTTTGATGCCTGTAGAGTGCATTCATATTACATGTAAGATCAAATGTAACGCAGTGGTATTTGGATCTAAAACACTATCGCTTGCCACTGTCTCTTTAAAAGGTCATTGATTTAGTGATTCCAATGTTGTTGCACCATTTAAACTCCAAAATATCATCAATTTGGTTGCTTGGGACTTTCTAAACTCTATCACTCTAGTTGCACTTCCATTAAATGCAAAACTGGTTAGATACGTGGTAGTGGGAAGCCGAAAAAACAACTTTAACTGAACATCTTTGGCTCAAAACTCTCACCACGCTTATCTGCATCAATATCATTAAACTTCAGTCCATTTACATAAAAAATTGATTCATAAACGACAACTATGATTAAATTCACCCCATTCCCTTACTTGCCATAAAGTTCAAACAAGCAATGGTGCTCTTACTCTGAGGTTCGCCATCTACAGCCCCTTATGTATTGTAATGTAAGACTTTCAGTAGAACACGATAGGGGAACCACACCCAATATTCAACCATAGCAGATATAATTAACTATATTGATTTGTTTTTGTACTCCACAGTCACTCTTATCTCAAGTATCCATTGGGATAGTGGTTCAAAGTCAAGAAAACTGCTTTTGCTACTGCATAGCCCGTAATTTCTCAATTCTTTATTAAACCTGCAGTGTTCATAAAAGTCAAAACACCTTCAGTTGAGGCAATGTGTTTCATGCCGGCAGGAACTTTTTCAAGGCTGCACTGTTATGTACGTCAATCATTAAAATATATTTTATACAAGAAGTAAATAGTTTACACAAATATTTTTTCTAAAATAATCACTTGCATTTTAGGTTTGCTGAATTTTAATACATATACGATTCCTTACATCTGTTGCCATCTATGTTGTAGTATTAGTTCACTAATTAAAGATGCAAATTATCATTGTTTCATAATAGAAAACATCAAGGAAAGTCACTAATTAAACCTGAGTTCAATTTCCTGGTACCTAGGCCATAGAGCAAGCAGGTGTAACTTTGAAGCAATGCATTACAACACTTTATTGATGGGGTAACTGCTGTGCCCCCATCAATCTGTAAAAAACGACCAAAAACAAAAATACGAACTCAAAACCTATAAACGCAGTAAGTATTAGGATTAGGTAGGGTCCAGCTTCAGAAGCCATCAGAGTACCTAAAAGTGAGGTATTGCCATCTCCTAAGATCACAGGGTAGCGCAGGCATTTAACTGACATCTTGATGTGGCACTGTGGGTAGAGGAGGATGCCACAAACCCTGACGTATTGAAGTCTGGCACAACTACTGAAATGGGAATATTAAGGTGCAGTTGCTCACTATCCCAGAGTACCTGTTTGTGACCCAGAAGTGCCTGTGCTCTTCCATCATGAGTAGTGCACCCTATTGAGAAGCGCTGATGCACTCAGTTTCAAATATAAGAAGTGCGGGTATCAGCACCTGGCAGCATCTGCTCATTTAAAGCATTGGTCGAACATGGCAATAAGACCTATGAAAAAATCTTAAAGATGCTTTGGAGGGATCATTCAAAAAGTGCTTGTTCACTTTTCACTGTGGTTTAAATGTCAGAGAGAGTGATGGTTCTGTTAGAAATGAGGTCTTTGGTTGGCAGTCAGATTACGCCCTGTCCAAGCAAGAACCCTCACTGTAGTCAGGGTAAAAGAGAATCACCCTCAGCTAACCCCCACTTGCCCCCTTGGTAGCTTGGCACGAGCAGGCAGACTTAACTTCAGAGGGCTAGGTGTAAAGTATTTGTACCAACACACATAGTAACTCAGTGAAAACACTACATAATGACACAACACAGGTTTAGAAAAATAGGAAATATTTATCTAAACAAAACAAGACCAAAACAACAAAAATCCACCATACACAAGGCAAGTTATTAATTGAGAAGCAAAAAGAGTCTTAAATTCTTTAGAAAACAATGCTAACACTGTTAGCGTTGAAAAGTACCAGGGTCGCATTAAAATAACATGCACGGGCGAGTGTGCATCGAAAAAGGTAAGCGGTAAGACGATTTCTCACCCGCAAGCGAGCTTGTGTGTTGTTTCTCCTTCTCCAGTCGAACCGGCGTGCGTCGTTTTTCCTCCCCGCAGAGGAGCGATGCGTCGATCCGGGCAGCACTCAGGTTGGGCAGTCGTTGCATTGTTTTTCCACGCCCAGCAAGGTTTGCGTCGAAAATCCTGCCGCACGGTGATAGCAAAACCACGCTGTGTGGGTTGTGATGATATCAGCCTCCGTCAGCGATGCAGTCTGTCGTTTCTCCAGCCACATGCATCGATCTCCCAGCTGCATTGCATCGCTTTCAGATGCAAAGCCAGCGGCATGTCGTTTTTTTAGCCGCTCTCGGAGGTTGCGTTGGAAATTTCCCACCATGGCGGTCTGTGCATGGATTTTCAGGCTTGGTCGGCCAGCTTCACCTGTCAAGGCCCCAGGAACTGGATAGGACACCACTTGGCAGGGAAGGAGTCTCAGCAGAGAGTCCAGGTGCTGGCAGGGGAAGTCTTTGATGGCCCTGAGACTTCAACAACAGGAGGCAAGCTCAGGACAAGCACTTGGAGATTTCTTCACAAGCAGGAATACACAAAAAAGTCCAGTCTTTGTCCCCTTTCACCAGGCAGAAGCAGCAACTGCAGGATAGCTCCACAAAGCACAGTCACAGGCAGGGCAGCTCTTCCTCAGCTCTTCAGCTCTTCTCCAGGCAGAGGTTCCTCTTGGTTTCCAGAAGTGATCTGAAGTCTGTGGTTTTGGGTGCCCTTCTTGTACCCATTTTGTCCTTTGAAGTAGGCTTACTTTAAAGAAAGGTCTCTCTTGTTTGTGAAATCCTGCCTTGCCCAGGCCAGGCCCCAGACATACACCCAGGGGTTGGAGACTGCATTGTGTGAGGGCAGGCACAGCCCTTTCAGGTGTGAGTGACCACTCCCCCCCTCCCTCCTAGCACAGATGGCTCATCAGAATATGCAGGTTACACCCCATCTCACTTTGTGTCACTGTCTAGATGGAGTGGCAAACAGCCCAACTGTCAAACTGACCCAGACAGGGAATCCACAAACAGGCAGAGTCACAGAATGGTTTAAGAAAGAAAATGCTCACTTTCTAAAAGTGGCATTTTCAAACACACAATCCTAAAATCAACTTTACTAAAAGATGTATTTTTAAAATGTGAGCCCAGAGACCCCAAACTCCAAATGTCTACCTGCTCCCAAAGGGAATCTACACTTTAATCATATTTGAAGGCAGCCCCCATGTTAACCTATGAGATGGATAGGCCTTCCAACAGTGAAAACAGAATGTGGCAGTATTTCACTGTTAGGACATATAAAACACATTAGTATATGTCCTACCTTAAACATACACTGCACCCTGCCAATGGGGCTACCTAGGGCCTCCCTTAGGGGTGTCTTACATGTAAGAAAAGGAAAGGTTTAGGACTGGCAAGTGGGTACACTTGCCAAGTCGAATTGGCAGTTTCAAACTGCACACACAGACACTGCAGTGGCAGGTCTGAGCAATGTTTACAGAGCTACTATTGTGGGTGGCACAACCAGTGCTGCAGGCCCACTAGTAGCATTTGATTTACAGGCCCTGTGCACCTCTAGTGCACTGTACTGGGGACTTTCCAGTAAATCAATTTTACCAATCATGGATGAACCAATCACATACACATTTTGTGTAGGAGCACTTGCACTTTAGCACTGGTTAGCAGTGGTAAAGTGCCCAGAGTAACAAAAACAGCAAAAACAGAGTCCAGCACACATCAACAACCTGGGAAACAGAAGCAAAAAGTTAGAGGAGACCACGCCAAGGATGCCAAATCTAACAGTTACTATATAAGTGACAACATTTTAACTCATGCAGTGAGGGAAAATTGAAAAAAGTAGTAGAATGACAAGCCATATACTGCAATAGACCAATGCCTGCACTAAGAGCAGAGGAAAATAGTTCACTTGCTGAAGTTTAGCAAGCACAGTCTATGCATACAGGCTGACCTCACAAAACTAAATGTGGCATCAGTAGTGATCCAGCGTCACCCCCAATAAACAGAGCATGCATCTAATGAGCAGTATTTTGTACAGTCAGCAAAACCCTGCAATGTCCCATACAAGCTTCTTCCTGAAGTAAAGACAATGGCTACTAGTACCAAATCTTGAGCTGATTCTACCATTCATCCTACTCTGCTCACCCAGATCTGAAAGCTGGATCAGGAGCCAACGCCAAAGAGAGGAGAATTCACAGAAAGCACAGAGCCACAACATAGTGCCTTGAAACTCAGTTTCCCAAATGCACTTTGGCCAGAGCTGCTGCCAGTGCCGGATTACAGGCAGTGAAAAGTGCGACGGGTGCTGTTGCACCTGATGCACCGACACATTTCCGCCGGTTCAATTATGAGCCGGCATCAATGTTAAGGCCCTGTTCCCCGCTTGACTGGCAGGTGGAAACACAGTTTCCGCCTGCCAGCCCAGCAAGCAACTCTTAATAGGGCCGGCAGGCGGAAGACCGCCATGGCGGTCTACCATGCAAATGAGTTTGGCGGGTGGCCTCTGCCGCCCGCCAAACTCATAATGAGGGCCATTGTGTTGAACCTTCAAGAAACCCAGGCTGTGAGTTGTCTGGAGATTGTCAAGATTCACATCACTCAACTGATGCAGCAGTTTGTCGGACAAGGCTCAATTTCAGAGGGAGACTCCGCTTTTTGTTTTTTACCCAACCCTGACATTATTGTACCTGTCAATCATGTATCTACTGGAATCTTTTGTTAAATATGCCATCACTCTTCAATTAATATTTATCCGGTATGCAACAGAGAGGGATTCAAACACACAGCTGAAAGGTTACATTTTGTCATGCTTGGGTAAAACAAATTTGGAGGTGTACTTTTGGGCTCTGTCATGCTGCCCTCAACATATTGTGGACCTATCTATCAATAGCGTGGAGGGGTGGGTAGCTCAATATGCTGGATGTCCATTGCTTTGAAGAAACTGGTGACTGGCAGGCCCTTCGGTTGAGGCGCACCAGCTTGACTCATGCTTCCATTCTCCTGTAAGCCGTTAACGTGAGTACCCTAAATGGTCATTGTCTATTATATACAGCCAGTGCTTAATTTGTGGGAAAAAAAAATTCCAGGGCCACTGCAGCTTGCACCACCCATTGCCCCTGCCAGCGCTGCCACTGACAGTACTAACGTAGCTACTAACCACCACACCCAAAGCTATAAAAATGGCTTGGACGGAGGGTCTCTTTAATGCATATTAAATTAATAAACACCTGTAGTTGTACTCATTTCTAAATTAAACAAAAAGCGACTCCATCTGTCAGACTGTCGTAGGTGCCAGTGTTGACAATTAAGTGGCAGTGCCGAACACCGGAAACCACAGACTCAAATTAGGCACTGTAGACAGCACACGAACAAGCACTACACATTTATTGAACAAGGTAAGTATTGGTCAGAGGCATTGGAGTCTGTTGTAGACAGGTGAGTGTTACTCACCCAGAGGTATCAATTCGGCAAGTTGATGCAGCAAGGGATGGCTTTGAGGGACCATGAATACTGTATCATACTGGGAGTCCTTGGGAGCATTCTCAGAATAAGAGCACATGGTGCCACATTAACTAAGTTCTCGCACCCACCAAAAGCAGTTTGATTGTGGCAATGAGTTAGGCTCGAAAGATGCACTCCACCTGGAGATTGTAAAAGCTTACCAAGCGGACACGGCGTTGAAGATGTTGTGGTGGGTCACATTCTACTCGGGGAACCTGAGTTCCAGTAGTTGTTCCTGCGGTTATTCGCTATTGACGGTTACTGGGTTAGTCTTGTGCTCTCTGTTCCATACATTTACTCCAGTATCTTTCTGGTAAAGTAAGATAGAAGGAACGAGGCGAGGCCATCTCCCCTAAATTGAAAGAGGAATGAAAGAAAGGCTAGTAGAGCTTAGATACTGTGGAATTGCAAGGGATGGTTACGGAGGAGAGTTTGTCATTTGAAAGGAGAGCTATAGACAGCTTACAGAAATATAGTGGGCAGTGAGGCAGAGAGACGTCATACAGTAGGCTATAATTCAGACAGGAAGGCATGCAGATGATGGAGGTAAACGAGAGGATGATTGGATACAAAGCAAGGGCACGGAAAAGTCATTTTTCGTGAAGTGTTTTCACAGGGCTTAATTTGTAAATGAAAACGTGAGATGCCCAAGGCTCTTCTTTGAAACACGGGGCTGCTGCAGTTAAATGTGCGAGCACAATACTGTGGCAGTGCAATCCTAAAGCCATCTTGGGCCTCTCTAATCCATTTACAGCCGCTCTATGCCCCTTCAGCTCACTCTTGCAGATTTCTGCTTTCTCCCTTTGTGCCGCTTTTTCGTTTTTCTTTTCCTCCATCTTCCCATATGTGTCTTTTGCTCGCAGTAAATGCTTGAGGCAGAAAAATAAAGGTGCCCCGCACCGGAAACCATGGAATCTGAAGATGTAGAGCTCATGTGGAATTTTTAGAAAGCAGCAGAAGCATATGGGATAGAATGCTGTGTGTCATATGACCTGAGGTTGGATCTTAGCCTATGGAGTATTGTCGGTCTGTAGAGGTTCTGGTATTTATATTTGTGAATGCTAAAACGGAGGAATTTGCTAAGATAAGGGTCATTGGTCATGGTTATATTTTAAGAGTGTTTCTATAATAGAAATACTTAACAGTGGGCAAGGCTAACGCTCCGGTAGCTGACCTGAGGGTCTAGCTCCTAGTGAATGAATGTTGGAGGGGCTTACATCAGTTCAGCTGTAGACAGTGCTGGTGGTCCAACTCACCAAGCTTTTTTCGTAATCAACTGCTTGTGGAAGTTAAAGAGTCAAGTGACACCTAATTCAACAAAACAAAACAACTCACTGAAAAAGCTTTGTGAATCGGTCTATAATAGTGTTAAGAACAAGTATTGTTTTCTTGTTTGACTGGAAATTCATCGTACCTGTTTGTATAACATTTCTACACAATGCTGACTGCTCCATGTAGCTTGTTCATCCGAGGCATGCTTGTTTGGAGTTTGCACCTCACTTCCACTAGTAATAAGTACTGTAGTAACTGCAGTCCTAGTGAACAGTGAAATGGCATTGCCTCATCCATAAACCGAATCATTGTACGAAAGTTAACAATGGGAACTGCAGTGAGCAAAAGATCTTCCAGAAGTGGGAACGGAACAGGAGGTTGAGGTTCCTGCTGAGAAAGATGTTGAGAATACAGCTCTTCCCCATCTGTTTCATGATCTCTTGCAAGAAAAGAAAGAGTACCCCCCATCTTTTAAAAGCCCCCTTGTGATAATTTGGACATGAGTTGGCACCTGGTCAAGTCTGAGAGGCAAGGTATTTGGAAGGTTGTAAAAAGTCTTGCAAGTGAGGAAAGTGGTAATGATGGTGACGAGCCAGTGATCATATGGAGAGTGGCACAGTGGACGTTTAGATAACCTCTATTCAACCTGCTCTGAGGCATGTGGTTCCATTAGCACCACTGGCTCCGATGTTTGCAAAAGCCCTCTTATAGGAGGTGCCAAAGAGTTGGAACTGACCCTACTTCATTCTGGAACACGTTTGATTAGTACAAGTCGATCCATGATAATGTAATTTAAAGGAGAAGTGATGCAACAGCAAAAGCCATGACAATAGAGGTGACAAATGCGGGATACTGGATTGACTGATTCAAATGCTACTTCCTTTCAAGATTAAGACATGGAAAGTCAGCAAGGAAGACAGTGTCATGAGCCATGCAATCCTGTGTTGCATTTGCTATAAGATCAGTTGAAAAAGTAGAACAAATGTTCATCAGTGTCAATAAAGAAGCAGCTTATTTAGTGTAATATCATGTGATGTGATGTTTGTTAAGGCTTTTTATTTTATGTTATGTTATGTTATGTTATGTTATCTTATCTTATATTATCTTATCTAATGTGTATTTTTAAAGTGCACTATCGCCCTCAAGTGTATCCTGGCGCTAAGCAGGTGTGTGTGTCTAGCCCGCCTATGGTAGGTTGGTTTATTGAAAAGCTAGGTCTTCAGCGTCTTGTGGAATTCAAGAAGAGAGGAGGAGGCTGTGATTTAAAATGGGAGGTCATTCCATGCTTTCAGAGTAAATCAAGATAATACCTGTAATCCTGATCTGGTTCTGAAAATGCATGAAATGTGTGTTAGTAGGAGTCCTATGGAGCAGACGTCTCTTGGTTATTGGGGGAAGAAGGTACAACTGTTCAGGTAGGTGGGGCCTGGGCTATTTTGTGCCTTGAATGTGAGAGTGAGGAGTTTGAATTGAAAGCATTTGTGTATCAGGAGCCCGTGTAGTTGCGAGAGGGGTGGTGTAATGTGGTGTTGCGTAGGTTCTCATTATCCTATTGAGACTACTAGATTCAGGCGGCAGAATCACTTGTATTACGGGGGACTCAGTCTGAACCCACACCAGGTGACGCCTGTCGGCCTAATCCGGGTTTAGTTCCAGCTAACTAACAGTGCCTCATCTCCACCCAAGAGCAGGGATGATTGGGGAACCTGGCGCATGATATAAATGACCCTTGATAACGCGTCCAGCCCTTATAAATTACCTGTATCTGGACACGTTGGAGGTCGGTGAACCTTTTAGCCGAGTTAGACTCTCCTCATCCTAGAATAGTCGGATCACTTAAATCAATAATCAATAACTATTGTAATCGATACCCAATACTCAGTTAATAGATCAAAATAATACATTAGAAATCAATAACAGATGGTATTTCGACGCATCATGACCTTTCAGTCATGAATAACCATACCAATTTATTAAAAGTTAATGAGTTTATTTCCCTATATTAACAAAGCTAGCACAATGTATATAAGTCTCAAAACCAAATGATATATGTATACGAACATTACTAGCTGTCCATAATGGCGGAAAAAACGCAATCTACGCAAAATCTGGATTATTATGCACTCGGTTATAGCAATGCAAATCCCTAATATAAGTAACTGAATTTGACTAATTTCATACATCGGTCAGCATAAAAAGATTTCAATTTAGCATGGTGCATCAGATGAAAACCCTCAACTAACCTCTAATTAGCATTGGCATGTGGGGTTTCATGCAAAACGAATTTAGTCAACACAAATTTGGAAAACTTCTAGCTTGGGCCCTATCAAAATAGCAGTTGGTACCTAAAAGGAAAAACACAATGCATAATACAATTATCCTTTCATAATTGCCAAATACAATCAGCATACAAGGAAAATCTTCGTCCTTCAGGTACTGGTTCGATCAGCATGGGGCAGATTTTAAAGGGGGCAGAGTTGAGGGCAAGTTTCCTTGCAGCAGCAAGGAGAATGGGGCAAAGTTACTGCATGGGCAAGACGGGGCAAATCAAAGTTAAAGTCTCTAGGGTGAGAATTCTTAAAGTCTCTTTCCCTGGAATAGAGAAAAGGGCATCGGGATGTCGTCTAATATGGCGTCTGGTATTTGGCTTCAAAGATGGCATCAAGGAAAATGTCTGACTTCTCTTTGTCCGGTGGGTTTAAGTAAGAAACATTCCAAATTCTGCAGGGTCTTCCATTGGAGGGTTCATAGGGTGGCTTTGACCAATGAATAGTGTCTTTCTCATAGTACTTATTTATGCATACATTGTCCTTGGAGCCTTGGAACACAAGTTGCAACAAAGTTTGCCAGTTATTTCGGTATCAGTACTTTTATTGTCCGCTCCTGCAGAGACTGACCTTGTATCAAAGGGGATGAAACTGGCCTAGCACGAAACCTTGGAGATAAGTGTATTATTCATCTCTACTGGAAAAATACAACCTTAAAGTAAAATATACGTTTTATTAATTCAAGCAAAAAGCCACGCAGTTAGAATTTCAGACCAGGCAACTAGGCCAAAGCCTCTACTAAATTTAAGCTAAGCATAAAACAGTTCCAACAAGAAATCATAGCACATATTTGTAATTATGACGTATTACTAAATGTTTCAATTCTTCATGATTAATTTAAGCTCATTTATAATAATGACAAACTACTCCGAGGGCACAATTTCCCTCGTACATTATTTTCTTTACTAAAATCACACTACATTATACGATTTTGGTTACATGATATATGAATATATGTTGGTCCTTCTTTTTCTGCGTCATCACTCTTCGGGGAAATCGTGGTCACTCAGATCTCATCCGTTTCTCTCAGTTACATTAGTCTCACATGTGCAAGGACAATCAATAAAGTTTTATTGAAGTGATTGCATCTTAAATAATAAAGCATGGATTGCAATAATTAGGATGATGAAGCACAACAAGATTAAAATTGTGACAAGGAGAGTAAAACACAAAAATAACGCTACCATTGTGTCACTAAGATTGTAAAGGATAGTTCCTTCCTAGGCTATGTTAGAGCACAGCATGTTAAGCTCCAATTCTGCCCTTCAGTTTCCCCCGGGGAAGACATCATCCCTCATACCTGAGCAACAGGCCTGTAGTCTACATAAGCAGCTGCAGTGAAGCACTCAGCAATCAGCATACAGTCGTGGTCACCTGGCTGTAATCTCCCTGTAACGTACATGGGTCAAAGTAGTGTTTCTATGATAAAACAGCTAATGTTCCACATAAGAGTGTGTATGATTCTGTGAACATTGGAGACAAAGCCTAACACTTTTGCCGGCAACCTATCTTACTGCAGCCTTGAGAAAAGCACAGAGTGAAAGAAATTTCTTGTTTAAGAACGCAGTGCTGACATAGGCTATGAACAGCTAGATAGAGAAAATAAAAAAAGACTAGAAATGTAGCTATTGTTAAAATAATAAAAATGAAGCTGAATAAAATATATCTAGGTTAAAGTGCACAGTGGCAGGCTTAGTATGCTAAAATAACGTGTTTTAAAAAATGGATACACAACAGTGTGTTCTGTGTAGGTGGTTGAGAATGAGTCTGGCTGCAATGATCCGGATGGTTGGTAGTCTTCATGTGAGATGCTAGGTATCCCAGCATAGAGGGTGTTCCCATAGTCCAAGTTGCTGGTGACTAGGGAGTGAGTGACAGATTTTCTAGTGTTGCTTGGGAGCAATATGAAGACCGTCCTCAGGATAATCAGAGTGTGAAAGCAAGATGCAGTGATTGCGTTGTGCAGCCATGTCATAGTGGATAGCTTCATCCTGCACTTGAACACTAATCAAAGGCTGCAAAATGAGAATGTGCCCTCCAAAGACTATAGGCCTCCTTTACCAAGATTTAGCATAGAGCAGCGCCATAAATATTTTTGCTGCGTTGTCTTACTTCAAATCAAAAGGACTGGAATGTACTGTTTTTAAGAGATACAGTGCATTCCTGTCCTTTTAGCCAGCACCTGTGCACAATTCAGTACCTAGCGCCAATGCAGGCACTCTTGAACCATGGTGCATGGGTGTCTGCTTTGTTGGCATGATTGCTTTTGTGCAGGAAGGAACACCTTATTGCACAAAAACAATTAATGGATATGTTTTCCTCATTCTATGTGTGCTGCAGAGGAAACAACAAGGAGAAATAAAACAATTTCTCCTTGTTACACCTGCACTGGAGAGGCACAAGGTTTTGGCACTGCCCCAGGATTACAGACTCTTGTAAATCTGGGACAGCCTCAAAATTTGTGGGTGCTATGTGCTCCTCCTTGATACAGAGTAAGGCAACTCAGGGCTTTGTGCTGCCCTGCCTTATTCCATATTTATGAGGCCATGCAAAGCCAAGCAGGGTGGCTTTGCGTCACCTCATAGTTATGATTGAGAGGCCTGCACCACTGGAGTGTCTAAAAAAGTAAAGCTCTGGTAGCGCAGGCCTCTTATAATAAGCCCCTCAATCAGCACCACAATATTGGATCCACGATACAATGAACTGGACAATTTAATGCCTTTTCTTGAAAAGGATGTCTTAGGGGCATATTTACAAGGAGTTTGCACCCCCTTTGCGTCATTTTGTTTGATGCATCAGTGGTGCACTCCGCTCCATGTTGCCCCAATATGTCCGTTTTTAATCGCCTGGATCCAAAAATACCTGCTCTGGAACTGGCTGTGCCACATTGTTTATAATGTATACAGGTAGGAGTTTCTTCTTAAAAACTCATGCAGCAATCTTTACAAGTTTTTCAATGTGTGAAACATCTTTCAGATGTGTCACTTTTAGGCCGGAAAGTATCAACATTGCTACACCTCTGTAATCCAGGCGTATGAAATGACACAGTGGCTTTTCAATAGGAATCTGACCAGTTGAAGTCACTTTACATGCAGTAATGGTTTACAAAATCACATCCCCTCAGCCAGTAGTACACCTACACATAGATCAATCATGTAGTAGGACACCTTGATCAATCTAGGACCATGCTACCTGAGTACCAACATCCACTGAAGCAATGCAATGTGACACTGTGTACACCATGGAGAGGACAGGGCAGGATTGTCACATTTCCATATAGGAATGGGTCCCCAACTCCAGCCAAGCATACTCCAAATCAGGTAAGTACACACATAAGCTAGATACAACTTTATTTGCCATTTTACATTACACTACATACTTGCATCCACTCACATGAAAGTGTCACTCAATATGTCACACATACTGTACATCCAGGTCCATTGTAATAAAGTTAAAGGTGAGTTTTCCACCATTTCAAACTCTATTACATTGTCCCCACACATAAGGCTACTATCGCCGATGTATTTTCGACGCATTGCTGATGCTGTGCTACTTCCAGACCCAACTACAGCAAAGCATCGCTTTTCGGAGAATGTGTTGCGGCATTCTTCCCTCAGATACGTCAGTAGTTCTGACGCATCCATGGATCCCTACACTATGGTGTGCCATATTGTAAATACAGTGCATCCATGGCATCATAAGCTGTCTTCACTCAGCGCAAGTGATTTTGACGCTTCGCTGCTGCAACATAGAGATGGGTCAATCCTTGTAAATAACAATCGACCTAGAAGAATAATGACTGAAAATCTGAGGCCCAGGCAGAAGTTATGAAGTACAGCCATCAACCACCACACAGGGCAGTGCAATTGACTCGCAGTCTTGGAACAGCAGCCATCAACATCACTAGCTACCCCAAAAGTCACAGCTACAACTGCCTCATGTTCACTGCCAACCTCTGCAATGGGTTGATTTCATTCAGCAGGACTTAGATCAAGTGTAGAGGTGTAGGAACAGCAAATGGTAACACCGGTGACAATTTAGATGATGGCCCAAGACTATCTGAATCACCCAACAGAGGTGTACTTGGCTCAAGAACCATTGATTTGTATAAGAAGAAGAGGACACTGACCATTGCTCAGCTTGTAATAGAGTATCGTGCATGTTCAGTTGCCAGTGTTTCTTTAGTTACTGCTGTAGTTATCATAGTGAAAAGGACCAGTCTCTGACCTCGAAATGTGGAGAGGTTGGTGATAATTAAAATTAATAAACTCTTCATTCCAAAGGATGTTAGTGCTCCTGAAACAACCAAGAATGATGAGGATGAGGGCAACTGCTCTGACATCTCAAGTTTGGCCAGTGATCATCTTCCAGATAACCACTTGAGTTTGAGGTCAAACTCTACTTTCAAAACTAATACAAAAGAAGGTAAATATGTGAGGACTGACTTAAAAAAGAAACAAAAAACATTATAAATAACTTATATTTGTTGTGCAGCTTACACCTCTATTGAAATAAATTGAAATAGAGTGGACCACTGTACATGACACAGATAGTCGATTAAGGAGGACAAACCATTTATTTGATCCAGGCTGGCTGAGTGGTGAAAGCTGAGAAAGACTAATTCAAACTTTGGTTCGACTATTGACTTTAAAATGAGCAAATGGTGACAGTCTGTTGCAATAATTTAATTTTCTTCCTGGACTGCCAGTGAATATTTAACAGGCTGTTCTATACTGAGTATCACTTCCATGGAGCGGAAAGACACATAGGGATGTCACACTTGGAAAAGGTATCCTACTTGCACTAATGAGCATTATCAAATGAATGTTTCATGTTGTGGTGCATGGGAGCATACTGTCAGCTGTACTAGATAACGTAATGTTTGGGGCATTATTCTGCATCAGTGCTTGCCTTTCAAAGAATGGGATATGTACTTAAATCTCTAGGGTCTTCTGAGACCCAATACTAAACTAATCCTCAATCATTTTAATTTTTTTATCAACAGTACAGGTCTCTCCCTCTTGGATGAAATAAATATTATGAAAGGTGGTTCATTAGGAAAATGCAGAGTTTCAGCTCAAAATGTCAAACTCTAATGAAGTGGTAGAGTTGTGGTCTGCTTGACTAGATACAGCAAAATGTTGCTATTGTTAAAGTAATCAGAAGGGTACACGGAACTAGTTGTTTGGCATTGGTGGTACACAATTGGTTCTTCTCATTTCTTGGTTCATGGCACCCCACTCCACCAGCCTAAGCCTTTTGTTCCACAGGCACCATCATACTTACCTTGACTTTCCATTATTCACATTTTGTTTCGTACTCCGCACACATTCTCGTCTGAAGAAGAACACTTCACAGTGGTTCAACATTGTGGTTTAGCCCTGCCCCCAAGATGGAAAATGCTAAAAGAATGCAGATGCACCTTCCATTTGTATACAGTATAATTTTTATTTTCCTAATTATAACTGTTTTTTTAACTGTGTGGGCCATCTGAACTTTGCATTTCTCAAACACAGGTAATGAATCAAGTAGATAAATTGGGAGTTTGTGAGCTGAATGACTATTTGTTTTTGGTAACTGAACTTTCTCCTTCCACAACAGATGTGATGGGCTCATCAACTTGATGAATGTTATGCTTGTTTATATCCCATCTTTCCTTAATTTCCCCTACCCATCCACTTATAAAACCCATAAACCTCTTCCCCCAGGTTGTGTGGTCAGTTGAGTTGTGTGTTAATTACCACCATCAACAGATCTACACTTGGTGAAGTAGACGTGGTTAGAGCAACACCAGCTGTTAAAGGAGGTGCTTACCAAAATTGAGATTGGTCCATGTCACCTTTTTCGCTCAGTAGACGTAACAATGACAACCCTATATGCCATAGGACTTCATACTGGCACTTGCAGATTGGTGTCATAGGGGAGAGTTGAGTACTCTCTGTCTTGCATTGGTTTTGGATCTATTGAGTGGTCATGGGCAAGGCCATATAGAAGTTTGGCAGCCCATGAAGAGCACAGTTGCAGAGAACTGTTATATTAAAAATATTATGGACACTATGAGCCATTATTTGAAGGTATATTGATGAACTCATTGAAATTGATTCCATCACATTAAAGGTGGTGTAGTAGTTGGGGGACTTCGTCCTGAAGAGATCGCTAAAATTGATTGGGAATTAAACATCAACAAACCTGCCCATATGGTTGGCTTACAGAAGTAATAGGATGGGACTGTGAATTCGTACAACTACCTTGTCTTTGAATGAACAGAAAACAATATACAACTAGTGGGCTTTGTACTGTGTCTTATTTGTACATTTTATAAAAAATATTCACTTTTTGAGCTCTACGTCATCTACATTATATTCACTACTGTCACTTTTTTCTGCACGTGAATTGGCATAATGTAATGTTTTGCGTAAAGATATTAATTTCTAAATTTATAAATTACTGTTTGAAAATAATTATGTTGAATAGGTTGTGGATCCCTCTAACGAACAGGCGGGTTTCTGGTTCTAAATGAGTCCACATGATGATTATTTTGTGAATGACCCTTCCTGTCCAGGCATGAAAGGGACAATTATAGTGCAGAAACATAATTGCAACAATGTGTGGCCTAGGACTGGTAGTGTGCACTTTTTTCCACAATCTATGCCCGATGTAGTCTACTGAAATAACCTTCAACAGAGGCCTACTGACTCCTTCTGAGACTTGAGCGGTTCATTATGCTTACTTTAGTAAGTAACTCAACTCTGTGTTGCTAATTGTTGCTTTATCGTGGTAGTCTCAGTCCTGGATTTTTCACTCATTCTGTGTTTTATTTTAGTCAAGTTGGTGGCTGTGATGCACTAGTTACCTCACCAGATTAATTTGGAATAAGATATTCTGTTGTAAGTCCTGTGATGTTGTCACTGTTAGCCCCATTGGTCCACATCCACTACCATTAAGAAGGCCTGTTTCAAAACCTTGTATTAAGATATGGACCAATTATAGGAGAAGAAGCAGACATTGCTTTATCTACCCAGATAGGAAAAAAATCTCTCGGGAAAGATGGATTGTTGTTAGAGGTCGCTAGTTACAGAGGATAGGGCGAGGTCTTACTGACTTTGATGAGAGGTTGGGAGTTGCTCAGCTTGAAGAAGCAAGGGGGTGGAATTGTGTGTGGTCAGTCTTACAGGGAAGTCCCAGACTGGAAAAGGTGAAGTAAGTAGAGTACCTTACTTAACAACACATGAATAGAGAGATTGGGTAGTGAAATATTAAAGACTTGAAGGAGATGAACATTGTGAAACATTGGTTTGCATTGGATGAGGTATGGAGAACAGCCTCTGTTGTCACTGCATTGGTAGTGCTTTATCTTAAAATGTGTGTGACCCTACTCCAACTAGAAATCCAAAAACATATATTAATGATGATAAACAAACCTTTTTATTTAATATGTAAAAGTTCCACATCACATCCCACAACAGGCCCATCCCCTTCCCCAAATCCCAAAACACCCCTAAAACACCCTGCCCGATCTGCCCTTCTCACCTTCTCCTCCCATAACAAGTACCATCCCCCATTATACAATTAGAGCTCCAGAGCCTCCACCCAGAGCTAAAGGTCATATTCACCCCCCTCCATTGATCTCCTCCAGGTCTGACACAATTTGCTGGAGGAGGGTAGAATTCCTGGTGGAGGTTGAGAGGGTGGCTTGGTTGGCTGGGGACCTCAGATGCCTGTGGTACCAGCGATGTCATTGCTGGCGTACCTCCAGCTGTTGGCCCGAAGCAGCAGCATGCTGCCTTCTTATCCAGCATTACCAACTGGCAAAACTCAACCGCAATTTTCTCCATTTCAGAAAGTGCAGCCAAGTGGCTGTGTCCTGTCGATAGTAAGCCGCTAGGGTAGGTCCTCTGGTAGAAGTTGCTAGATGATCCAAAAGAAAAGAAGAACGTGAGTTCTAGTACTCAACTCATATATTTATTTGATTGTTGTACAGTAGCCACAACCTTGCTGTTCCCCTATGGCCACTGATTTTTAAATTTTTTTAGGTGATGTGATTCTTTGTCAAAGGGCAATGTTTTTTCCCAAAACACACTTCCCATAACACAGTATAGTTCATGATATGGATACATTTATGCTCACCACTGTAATCAAAAGTTGATAATGTTTCTTAAAGAGGATGAACACTTAAAATAATTTATTGTTGTGATACTTACACCACACACTTAGGGGCATATTTATACTCCGTCTGCGCCGAATGTGCATCAAAATGTTTGACGCACATTCAGCGCAAACTTTGCCCCGTATTTAAACTTTGACGCCCGAGCCCGCAGACGACAAAATTCCGCTGTGTGTGTCATTTTTGGGATGTGGCAACCCGCCTTGCGTTAATCATATGCAAGGTAGGCGTTCCCGTCCAAAAAATGACTTAAACGGCCGTGCATCGTATTTATGCTTTCGGGCAAAAATGACGCACGGTCGGGAGGCGGAGCTGGAAAATGACGCACATCCCGATTTGCTTCAAAAATTAACTCCTGGGTCAGGGCTTGCGTTAAAATAGGGCAAACACACCTGTATTTAATCAGAACACACAGAAGCAACAGCAGAGCAGCAACAGGGAGACATGGAGGTGATTCTAATCCAGCGTGCACGCGGACGCAGACCCCAGCAGCAACAACACCAGCAGGGACCCCAAAGGCAGCACAGAAGGCAGGAGAGGATATTTCGCCCCAGAACAACCCTTCAGGGCCTCAGGGAACACAACATCATCCAGAGGTACAGGTTGAACTGGCAGGCCATCCAGCAGCTGCTGCGCAACATTGAACCGCAGTTGGACCCCACTTTGCTGACACTCCGCACCATCCCAACAGAAACCAAGCTGCTTGCCGTACTTCATATGCTGGCAAGTGGCTCTTTTCAAACAACTGGTGCCCTGGTTGCCGGAATATCACAACCATCATTCTCCGCCTTTTTGCCCAAAGTACTGGATGCCATCATTGGACTTACACCCCGCCACATCTGCTTCCCTAACACACTGCAGAAGCAGCAGGAGACAAAACAAGGGTTCTACCTCATCAGTGGCTTCCCACATGTCCTTGGTGCAATCGACTGCACACATGTACGCCTTGTGCCACCTGCTGCAACTGAACACCTCTACCGCAACAGGAAGCACACACATTCCATCAACGTGCAGGCCATTGTCGATCACCAGGGATTGATCACCAACATCGTGGCTAAATATCCTGGGAGTGTACATGACTCCTTCGTCTTCCGTCACTGCACCATCAATGAACACTTCCAGTATGGACGGTATGGCAATGGACTACTTGTTGGTAAGTACAAAAACCTACTTATATACACACTGCACAGCAACCCTCTAGGACACGCAACACATACACCACAACAGCAACATGTGAACAGGAACACACTGAGGTTGTGACATCGCTAGCTATGTTTCTTAGGTCTGCAGTGAACCTGTCACACATCTGAAATTACTGTACAGCCTAATGTTAAGATGTCAAAGATCACAACGTGTGGAGTGGGTTGCCTAAATGTCACCTTGCAAAATGTAAGTGTCCCAATGACGTTTACATTAATCCATTGCATAAGTCTCAAGTTGTGGGATGTTCAGGGTACATTGATTAGAACGTGTTAACAACACTGTCAATTTTAACCTGTGTATGGAACTATCATCTCACACCCAGTGAAGACACAGGGACACCTGTATCACAAGTCACAATGATAAGGAGGGCACACTGTACTGTAAATCCCAAAACATACTGCTGACAACCGGTCAGCAGCCAAACACTCGTTCAGCCAAGGAAACAACACAATGCAGATGGTACATCCTACAAGCTTAGGATGCTACATTATAACACAAAAGAGTCACAGACAACACAAGACAACTACTGCCATGCAAGGTCCTTTCGATAGGGCCAGCTGCATCAACATGATCCCATTCATTTTCTCTTGCAGCTGATCAGGGGTATGTCATCCAGCCATGGATTATGACACCTATTGGCAACCTGAGTACTGCTGCAGAGTGTGCCTACAATGACGCACATAGGAGGACACACAGCATAGTCGAGAGGACCTTCGGCATCCTCAAGTCAAGGTTCCGGTGCCTCGACATCACTGGTGGTAGCCTCCTATATTCCCCAGAGATGGTCTGTAAGATCATCCTAACATGTGCAATACTGCACAACATTTGCATCAAAAGGAACATTCCCCTCCTGGAACCAGAGCCACACATGCCTGAAGAGGAGGAAGAGGAGGATGCTGGCCTGCAACATGAGGGGGAACTACAGAACACGGCCGCTGGTATTCGCAGGCGGCAACATATCGTCAACAATTTCTTTTAAATATAATCACCTTCACCACTTTATTTAACTGATTTAAATAAACAGCTATAATAATCACCATATCATGGTCTGGCTATTCATTTTTGCACACCTTCATCTCTACTTATCAGAATAAGAGTGTTGCCTCATGGAGCATTGCTGAGATACTGATTAGGACACTGAAAATCCCAGAGCTAATGTGATGCCTAACATACAATAGTCACATACACACACACTGTAAATGACATCTATCATGTACATTTCTCCTTTGAAGGCCAATAGCAGAGGACCACACCTATTTCACACATACATGTTGAAATCAAGGTCCAACTCAGCATATGGCACACAACTAAGACACCATCACTCAATAAGGGGAAAACAAGCCTCATACATGAGGCAGTCGATGTGCTTTTGCATCAGTAACAGGAATGTCTGACCAGACCCTTGACAGCAGTAAGTCCAACTGCATCCAATATTTGCAAGGACTATCTGTGACCAGAGTTCCATAGAAGCAGAACATAGACAGCGCAAGTGCCACACATATGAGCAGCATTGTACACATGACATTCCATGTACATGTCAGCCCATTTCCTAACTTCTGACACACCCATGCACCTGGTCACAACCCACCTGTCTGAAGAGGTCGCTGGAATACTAAGATGTGTACCCTGATATTACCTCCTCTACACACACAGACTAACAATAGCAATCCAGTGTGCTACACCCTTTCCTATGGTATGCCATTGTCATAGAACATCTGACTGCATGGACGTCAGGTTAATTTATACACTGTCTTCTAGTTTCAAAGCCCTGTTAGCACCTGTAGATTGCTTCTTGTGTGAAAATGTCTGTTGGCCCTTAGAATGCAAATCTCACCTACAGGACTGGTGAGAAACAGATGCAGCCCACACCTGTGATCACCTCCATGCACACCACCCATTTCAAAAAGCACTGACCCTGCTGATGCCTGGAACAGCATAGGAGTTGCCATTTTGTCAAATACACCGTTAAGCATTGCTACTAATTAAGCTGTGTAACGCAGCCCTTGGGTTCATTTGTCACCTTCAAAAACACAGGACATACACAGTTTGACATGTCAACTGTCTAGTTCGTCCTCCAAACAGTCTGAGTCAGACCACTGATTATGTAACTTCTCAAATTGCTGGATCCTGAATCACCCTGCATTCTGTCAGCCTGACTGGCATCAGTCTGTGCGTCACACTAAAGTATCCCTGTATCTACATATGTACCACACTTGCGTTAGCAAACCTCTCATTCATCAGGGGGTATTGGGCATGGGCTTTTTCAATGCATACCCAAATACATTGTATAGCATCATCTGCCTTTTAACTGTACCATTTGAGTAAAATCCTCTGGGAAGAGCAAAATTCATGGCCCATCCCTTGTCTGGGTCTCATTTATGCATGAATGACAAAGTGTTACAGTATCCCAGGGCCATAGGCAGGGATTGGGTGCAGAGCCTTCAGCAGAACCAGCAACCTCTGACACTGTCCATGAAAAATACACACATGTCAGGACCATGACAGTTCACACACAAAATCACAGTGCTCACAACATATTGATGGGCTGTGTGTGGTTAATAGCTGCGAGAGCACAGAGGCTACGATGTTCCCAGATGCAGTGGGAATTGCAGAGGCTAACCTGTGTACAAATGTTGTAATGACAGCTGCCGGAACATGACACCTGAGACATTATCTCACTCAGCACACCAAGGTTGCCCTGTTGACTGTCTAATTACACGTCTTTAGTGACAGGGTGGGACCTTCCCCATGTAGGTTCACATGTCCTCATCCACTTTACTCACATTGATCAACCAAGGTTACTCAGTAGATACAGGAATAGCTGCCACTGACTCATGATGAGTCCTGGACCGAACTGTGAAAAATTACACCCCAAACTATATACAGGATCATAATTGGACCACACACATGAACAAGACACCTATATGCAATTGATCACTGGAAATATGTGGACACGTGCTGTCTTGTATGCTGGTCCACCACAGCCACTTGATAGTTGGGGCTCACTTCTATGGCCTCAACTGTGGTGTCATCATACATTTGAGATTCACCCTTGTCTGTCTGTGCAAACAACATGGTACCCACTTCCTCAATGCATGTGTATGACTCACTGCGGGATTCACCAACTAGTGCCTAGGAAGCTGTTACCAAAACTCTAGGACATAGGATGTTGAAAATGTGGACCATTGACATGAACAAGCGTCTGCCATCTATCTGGTGCATGCTTTGTCACATGTGGTGTCTACGTTACCCTAAATCGTGGAAGTCCACATTACGGATGTTGCTACATGTATGACTAACACATGCCCTCTCTCATTTCCACAATGACTTGCATCTAAGGATTGGACACATGGACGTCACATTCAGACAAGCATATGTGCAATAATGCTTCATGTGATATACACACACTTGGTCAACAAACACATTAGTTGCCAAAGCACACACTTTGAGCCAAAGGCATTTAGGTATTGTACATATGTGCATCCCATTGCTATCCTCTCCTTATGCCAAACATGCCCAATTTGTGCAACACATATATGTAGGCCACACTTTTGACCAACTATTGCGTCAGCCAACCATAAAAATACTGTGAAGGAAGTAGCGGATCATGGTCCGCTGCAGTATGATGTCACACATGTGAACATACACCATCAACACCATAGTGTGTCCAATCAGCCTATCTCTGATGTGTCCCAAATGTAACATAACAAAAAAACAGAAAAATTGCCCAAAACCAGTTAATGCACAGAAATGTTGACGTTCCTAGCGTTATGCGTCATTTTTTGCCCACCAATACTGTATTTGCGTCATTTTTTTTGACGCACAGGAGTGAAAATTAGCCCGCATCCAGATATTTGTACAGGCCATGTACTATTATTTGGATGCAGACTAATTTTCACTCCTGTGCGTCAATTTATTTTATGCAGATACAGTTTTGGTGGACAAAAAATGACGCATAACTCGAAAAAGGGCGGACATTTCATACAGGAAGTGATGTAGTAGGATATCCTGTTTACAGATCATGTACAGTGGGTGTACTTTCACTTTCACTTTGCAGTCTATGATTCTTCTAGACTGTGTGGCTGTGTAGAGAGTGGTGTCCTGAGATTTTTTTGCTTTTTTGTCCTGTGTGCTATCTGTATTGTCAATTTGTGAAAAAAATATTGTTGGTTTACACTGTACTACTGTGTTTTGTGTACATTTGTCCATTTACCTAGTGTTTTTGTTGTTTGTGGGAGTCTGTTGAGGGTAGTGTTAGTTTGGGGAAAGTTGGGCTCTTTTAGTGGTTAAGTTTACTTTTCATCTGTATTTGTACCCCTACTTTCCCCCTTTATATTTCTTTTACCCCTATACCCTTTCACATTTCCACTATGTCTGGTAGGCCACGTCCTGGCAGGATGGGTGAAGAGGAGTTGGGGGGTTCACATGGCTTGTGTACCATTTCTTGCCACTCATGATCGAGGCAGGGTGATAAAGGGGTATCCAACAGAGGCGTGCAGAATCCGGTGGGGAAAGGTGCTGCATCACCTGCAGAGTGTGTATGCCAGCCAGAGGAGTGACCACCAGCTGAAGCACCAGTGGGCTGACCTCATCACCAGGGAGCAGGATCTCTTGGACCACCTGGGAATCGTGATTGGTGGCACTGTTGGTAAGTACTAATCATGTAAAATTGCACGATTAAATGCTCTGTAGTGACATAAGAGGATTTGTACTATGTCTGCCAGCTAGCTTGCTGACCGTGTGTAATGCTGGGGAAACATACAGGGATAATTGATGCACTATGGTAAGGATCACAATTGCTAGCTGTCAGGAGGCACGTGCTCAGCAAACTTACAGGATACTTTTCCATGAAGTAAATTGGTGCGGCCTTTGTGTCAGACAACCAAACAAAATAGGAGCCAATCATGTCTATATAGGGTACTATTGACAGAGACGTAAAGATGTACCAACATATTGGCTAACTTTGTTGACGCAATAGCTAGACTGACTTTAGAATCACTACATGATGCAGAAAATGAGTGCTGCCTTCACGTCAATTGATAATAGCAAAGTGGCAGGAAAGCGTTCATGGAAGTACTATGAATGTTTGGGATTATTGTGTTCCTTGATCTTTTTGGATGCATGTCAGATCTGAGTTTGAAAACATTGTGAAAAGGTGTAAGGTGCCCTCAGATAACATCTTAGAATGTTTGTTGGAGTTAGTTGTGCCACATTCCAAATATGGATGGCAGCCCAAAGGTTTTCACATGGCTTCACATCTCCATGGTTGGTGCACATCACCATAGCTGGGCCACTTCAATTGAATCAAATGTAACAACAGGAGGGCTTACAAAAGTCCCTGCCCCTCCCTCTGTACATTGTACCTATGTGTGATAAATGTGTCATGGCCACAAGGCATGTTTGACTGGTAATGCAGTCCTCAAATAACCAGGCTTTGGATGTCTCTCTTGAATGCACATGATGAGACGATTACACTCCATATTTTTTTTCAGGTCACCAATTACGGGGCATGTTGGCAACCACATGATAGTTAGGGCCAATGTATGTGTGCAGATATGTGTCTAACTGTCATAGGAGACCCATGCTATGTACAAGTTGGCCGTGATATATCAGATGCAGTACCATCATGTCTGAATGGCTGCCATTTCCTTATTCAGCCTACACATTGTATATGTTTATGAAATTGTTGCTCTGTGCACAGATTTTGAGCACATTTCTTCCTTCCATGCCTTACAGGTGGACCGGCACCCTACACTGTGGGAGAGGTGGCGACATTTGAGGACCCCGACCACTCCAGTAAGTGTTGATATGTCTGTTATGTGTTGTGTTGGCTGTTTATGGACTTGTGTGTGTTGAACACATAGCAATAGCAAGGTGTGATGCGTTGGGCAATCATTTCTCTTGTTCCATGAGTGGGATTTCAGTTTCACACATGTTCTGAGTTGGCCAATGCGTATCCAATGGTATTATGTAGGGATTGTAGGCCATTCCTGTAGGCCCCACTGTGAGTACTGGGGTTAGTCATGTGGATGACACTTGTATCAACAAGAGTCGCACTGGAAGCCAGCTCTGATTTAGTCAGCCTGTCAGACCCACATTCTCCAAGATTGGTACAGCAAATTGCTTTCCAATAGACTTCTGCTTCCCTATTTACCAACGTAATTATAAAACTGTAGGTAGAACCTCCTAGCAGCATGTACTTCCACATGTAGTGCTACAAGTATGTGGAACTTGAGTGCAGTGGCCTAGGTGTGCATGTAAATCATGATCATGGGTGTTCTTGCAACTCTGTGTCTGATGTAAGTCAGGCCTTACTGGAAGTATATGTTGTGTACCAAGTTCTGCATTTCCTGACATGTGTGGCCCTATGATTGCTCTAGGGTTTGCTGACTCCTAATTGTTGATAGACCTTACCTGTGGTGTGTGTGTAGAGCCAAACACGTGTGGAGTTTTCTATACACTCCTCAGTGTACATGTTGTTGGAAATTGATAGTTGTTTATCCACCCCCCCACCCTTAAACATGGGCATGGGTTTGTGAATGGGGTACCTAGTACTGATGCTACCAGTATGTTACACATACCTGTGAATAAGTGACTGTTTGGTTGGAACCTAGTATACACACTCAGGTATGGCACTTGGTACTATACTGGCAAGTCCAGTTACAACTTACAGACCATGTGCTTTAGTTTTGCATTCCGTACACTGACATTTGTAGCCCAGGTCTTGGTGGAGGATATGCAGCATGATTCTTAGCTGATAACTGGCAGAACTCAGATGGCAAGTCAAAGCCAATTGTTACCCATCTTGTAGGTTATGGATGTGCTATGTGTGATGTGACCTTTGTAGGCTGGCCTGCCATGTACTTCCTAAGGGACATTCAATGGTCTGTATTGTGATATGAGCTGTTACAAGTACTGTAGATGTATTGTCTGATTAACTTCTTGTGCCATTTCACACAATGCAGCTACTAATGTAGAATATTTGCATTTGTCTTCACAGCTTCAAACATGACTCCAGACCAGGTCCGTGAGTTCCAGCGCCGGGCCATGAGATACCAGCCTATTCTGCTGGTGGAGTCGGGGTTCAGGAGGATGGCCCGGTGATATCGCCATGAATGGGCCTCCGGGGCATGGAGAGCCTTCCCGCAGGGTTGGCCTACTTTGCCGCCACCACCAGCACAACCATCACTTCAAGCCAGGTGGCCCCACCCACAGCTGGGACTGTTGTGCCTACATCTGCTGGACTTCCAGGCCCCAGCATTGCTACAGGTGCAGGACAGCCCACTGGGCCTGGCACCACACACACACAGACCTCCTCCACCGGTACCCAGACTGCCACAGCTCCATCTGTTTACCCTGCAGCCTTCCACAACATGGAACGGAAGATGGAATGTGTGCTGCGCAAGTTAAGCCACCTGAGCCAGGATGTGCGCCACATTAACCAGCGTGTTAAGTCAATCAAGAGGACCCTCCGCAGGGCCAACCTCTAGACTGTATTTGAAATGGAAATTATTCCCTCCCCTTTCCTTGTTCTTATAGTTAGTGGGCTTAGGGGGCTTAGTGTTAGGTTAGTATAGGCTGTTAGTTTAGTTAGTGTTAGTGGGTGGGGGGTCCTGATTCTTTCTATTTGTACTTATTAAGTGTGTGGGTGGGTGGGGGGCTATGTTGGGGTTCTTGTGTGTTTAAAAAAAAAATACAAAAAAATATATATTTGTTTAGGATAGTATAGTACGTGTTTAGGTTAGTATGTGTTTTCCTCCATGTGTCCTGTCTCATAAAGGGGCGGGGGTAGATGTTTAGAACATTTTGTTACATGTGATAAGTAAGTGTAGCTTAGGTTAGTTAGGGGCAGTTGTGGAGAATGAGTAGTCAGGGTAGATTAGGGTAGGTAATATTTTTCCCTCAGTTTCCTCTTCTGTGATTAGCATTTAATAAATATTTGGTTAACCCTTAACAGTATGTGTTAAATGGTACTTGATCCTGGGCTTGGATTCAGTGTACATACATTTTGTACTATTACATTTGTGTCCTATGCTACAAACAAATCCCAACTGAGCTGTACGACTGGCAGCTAGCCCAGAGCTACCTTGCAAAGTGTCCACCCTTCGTTGCAACCACCAATCACAGTTAATATGGATGACAATGTGTTTATGTTGATAAGTGTGTTTTCAAAGTCACAAACAGTGCTTTCAGACTTGGTATTGGGGGAACAGTTTTAGGTCTGACTGCAGTGTGATGATCAAGGACACCCTTATAAGATGAGTTCTCATTGGCACTCTTGTATTCTTGTCTTCATGACTCTCATACGTCATTTGTGACACAGTTCAGCATGATTACCTATTTGTATGTAAACTCAGACACCTTCATTTATGCAGTTTTTGTAGTGTTTGCTTAGATTAGTGTGCACTGTTATATGTGTTATTATTGCATGTTGACAGCATTTTGCGGCCACTATTTGATGACTTAGATATCCCTTGAGGAAGCATTATTCTGTCCTACACAGCATGATGGTGTACGGTTTCTCACTTCATCAGATCTTACCCTCAGGAAGGGCGGAGTATGATGCAATCATGGGCACTGTGCTGATTTATCTGACTACATAATATCAGGACAGTTGTATTGACAAGCTACGTAATTTGACAGTAGGCACATTTCAGTTATCTACTGCACAGTTGATATGTCACATTACCCAGAGACAGATTTGTTGTGTAAGTGCTATTTATTGAAAAGTGCTGTAGTGATATCTGAACATTGTCCATGATTGTGAGTCCATTATAGTGACATCTTACATTGTGATCCTACACAAGGGTTTACCGAAATGCTTTAGACATGCTGGGGTTGATGTTTCAGACAGTGCAGAGGGACAGAATTTGCCAATGAGTAGGAGAGAGACAATCACTGGGCTGGGTGACAAGATATACAGGGGCATATTTATACTCTGTTTGCGCCGAATGTGCGTCAAAAATTTTGACGCACAATTGTCGCAAACCCTGCCCCATATTTATACTTTGACGTCCGACCCCGCGGGCGTCAAAATTCCACCATGTGCGTCATTTTTTGGAAGGGAGAACCAGCCTTGCGTTAATTATATGCAAGGTAGGCGTTCCCTTCCAAAAAATGACTTTAAGGCCTGTGCCCCATATTTATACTCTGATGTCATTTTGACGCACAGGAGGGGGTGGGCCTTAAGAAACGGCGCACAGCCTGATGGACGCTGTTTTTTAACGCCTGGGTCAGGGCAGGTGTTAAGGGACCTGTGGGCTTGGAAGGAGCCAGAGGTGCCCTCCCCTGCCCCCAGGGACACCCCCTGCCACTCTTGCCCACCCCAGGAGGACACCAAAGGATGGAGGGACCCATCCCAGGGAAGTAAGGGTAAGGATTTTTTTCCGATTTTTTTTGTGGCATAGGGGGGCCTTATTTGGGCCCCCCTACATGCACTATGTCAATGGAGGTTGGGCGTAAAAAAAAATGGCGCAAATCCGGTTTGAGGCCTGAATTCTGCCTCAGACCTGTCTTGCCCCATTTTTTGACGCACAACCCCCATTTTCCCATACGCCGGCGCTGCCTGGTGTGAGTCATTTTTTTTTACGCACACCAGTCTGCAGCTCCGGCTAACGTAATTCCATAAATAAGGCGCCCGCATGGCGCGTTGAAATGGCGTTAGCCAGCAAGTAACATTTTTGATGCACAACTGCGTTGGCGCAGTTGTGCGTCAAAAAGTATAAATATGGGCCACAGTGGTTTGCAGAACAGTGCTTGAGTACAGTTGTTGCAAGACTGGCAAGTTACAAAGCCCAGGACCTTGGTAATAGTTGGCCATGTGGCAGGGACTAGTGCTTCCGGGTCATTTTCCTTGTGAATGTGATCTGTTCCATGTCTTCTTCTTCTGATGTGTGTGTTGCCTCCTCTGTCCTTGTTGTTGTTGGTTGTGAAGGGGCAACACACACCTCAGTGTTAGAAGACGTGGAGTCAGACATCCCGGTCGCTGCTCCCTGTGAAGGTCTTAAGGACAGTACTGCAGCAAGGAGTATCTGCTGGTTCTTGAGAATAGCAGCCACATCACGATGGTAGGCAGCCAGGCCGGCCCTGAGGGGTTCAATGTTGCATTCGTGCACGCGTTGACAGGATTGCTTTTGTAGGTGTTGGGTCAACTGTATTACAGCTGTGCTGATTTCCTTCTGTGTTTTTTGCAGTTCCTGCAAGATAGATGTTAGGGCTTGCATAGCTGCCGCCTGATCTGCAGATGACATCATGCACGAACGCACCCCCTTTAGGCTGGCTGCCATAGTTTGCATCCGCACCCGCACCTCCTTGGCCAGCTCCCGCTGTACTCCAACTACAGTTCTCTCAAAGCTGGTGCCAGTGTCGTCTGAGGCCTTAGCTGTTTTGGAGCTGGCAGGTCTTACAATTGGGGTGGTGGGTGGATCCTCTGTGATGGCTGCTTGTTCTGTGCTCCTCCTTGTGACTGAAGGTGGGGTCTGGAGGGTTTCAAGGACCTTTTGGACAGTCTCCTGGGGAATGTTTATCGGCTCCTCATCCATGTCATCAGGGTAATCTGGGACAGGCATATTCGCAGGAGATCCATCTTCCTCTGCAATGAAACAGGGTACAATTAGTGTGTCTGTGTTGTGGCAGTTTTGATGTGGCATGCCTGCCTTGTGATGAATTCACTTTGTGATCATGTTTCGTGTTCCAGTCCTTCAAATGGGCATTCTTCCAGGCCTATGGCCCACCTGCATGTCACATGTATGTTATTGAGTTATTAGACTTGTCGGCATCATCGCCTCTAGGTGTTGGTTTAGGCCAAATAGAGAATTGCCACCTTCTTGTCCTACTCAAGCCTCCGTCTACATCCATTCTCATGGTGAGACCTTTCACTGGCTGTGGGTGCTCTGATGGCCCTGGCAGCACACTTAACAATCTGGACCTGCCACAATCTCTGATCTTTCACATCCACTTAAATGTATTTGACATGTGGCATATCCTATGCATAGCAATGTTATGACACGATATGGATGTTTGCATTGGTAATGTGTACTGCTGATGTTTGGGAATGTGTGTTACATTGGATTGCCCTGATATCAGTGTCCTATTTCCTCCTCTGACTGTGCAGGTGTATTTCAGTGACCAGTTACATGTGTGTCCCCCTCAATGCTGTTGTCTGAGTAGTATGACATTTGGGATGTTGCATTGTTACCCAGGCACAGGATGGACCCTGACATATGCAGCATGGCTGTGTAGCTCCTATTGATGTTTACATTGGCTGATGTTTGAGACAACTATGGGCATTGACATTTGACAGTACTGGGGCCTTTGCCTTGTTTTTGGGGATTGTTAAAGTTGTCATCCTCACCCCCTAATTTAGGTGTGTATGATCCATGGGGAGGTTACTGCCATTGGCTACTTGAGCTGCACACAGAGCGGAGGTGGTAGTGGCAATTGTTGTCACAGTTACATTACAGTTGTCGGTATGGCTAGAGGTTGTTCAGAGGGCCCTAGTTAATGTAGGGGGTATGGTGGCTGACGTGTGTCGGGATGTCAGTTTGACATTGTGCCCCTCCCTCCTGGCGTGGCTTTCCCTTTGCTCCATCGTTGGCATGACAGCATGCCCCCATGGGACTGTTGTTGGTGAAGTGTAATGGTATGCCCCAGCTTCTGTCTGTGCAGGCCATGCCCCCATGCGTGCCCCTTTACCCATGCCACTCCATGTATATGGTGACTTCCATGCATTTTGTGGTCGGTATCCCCCCCGCTCACAGTTGACATTATTGCATTATAATTCCCGATGCGACATACCCTGCATGTGCGTTGTCTCCTGGTAGTCTGCGCTGTCATGTCCTTGAATCCCTGTGACGATCTCCTCAGGGATGACGGCTGCGATCATCTCCTCCATGTGGTCCAGGGCCTCCTGGTGTGCTGGACTCCCACCTCCAGTCTGCAGTGCTGCCTTCCTGTACCTGGCCATCTTTTCCTTGGTCCTGCGCTTGCAGTGATGCCAGCGTTTCTTACACTCGATGACTGTTCTGCGTACTTCTGCCACACTGTTAATCTTGTCGACAATTTGTTGCCATATAGCCTCTCTCCTACTAATTGGCAACTTTGAGGTTCCGTCACTCTTTAACCAGAATTTCCTGCTCCTCTGCACTGAAGTGACACTTTCTTTTCTTCTTAGAAGTGTCCAGGTTCTTGTGTGGGTCCTTCTGGCTGGTTCCTGGTCTGTTGTCATCTTCCTGGGGTCTGTAATGGCATCTGGGATCCATTTTGGCTCTCCTCTGGTGAAATGGCAGTGTTCGCGGGTTTCTTTGACGCTATTGTGTCAAAAAACAGCGCACATCCGGTTTGCGGGGTCGTAAATCGACCCACAGTCATTTCCGCCGCGTTAACGTTGTTTTGCTTTACAACTTGACGCTGCGGTGTGCGTCAAAAATAATGACTTCCACCTGTGTTTTGCGCCGCCGTGCGTCAAAGTATATATTTGACGCCCGCACGGCACACAAAAAGGGCGTTAGCCGGCGGTAATATTTTTTACGCAGAACTGCGCCGGCGTAGTTTTGCGTCAAAAAGTATAAATATGGGCCTCAATGTGTACTAATTATGGAATTTGCTGGCAAATTTAAATTTATATTGCCATTTATAGCACATTAAATTGACTTGACTATAATGTGCAACATTAATATAGACATCATGAAGGGGAACCATGTTCTTTAGGACAGCTTGTGGTGTGTCATCATAAATTTCAATGGGCCAGCTCTTATTCTTCCTACTCCCTCCTAACTCTCACCCTGAGTACAACTCCAGACCTAGTTCCACGCTACACCCTCCACTCAAAATAATGCTCTACAAATACTTTTTCTTTGCTATGGGGTGCATAAGTGACAGAGCAGGGTAAGATAAGTTAAACATCAGGCTTTATACCAGGTCTATGTTTGACTATGGACTGGTTGGGTGTCATAGACTAGTAGGCTTAGTCACGTGGTTAATGGGAGGTAGAAGATGGAACAGTAATGGGACTCATAAAAGTAGCTACTTAGGTGGAAACTGTGGGAGAAATGTGACACATGCTGATATGGGATTGCAGTTTGTGGGCTGGGTGGGGCAGGAAGAATGGGATAAGTTGTAGGTGAGTGGGCACTGGGCACCCCACCTTTTCCTAGAACAATTACATGGTAGAACAGATGAGACAGGGCCATAGGAGACTGGATAATCTAACAAAGGATTTTTAAGTGTGCGTGGAAGAAAGAAATACCTTACAAATGCAGTAGTTGTCATTAAGAAAGGGAAGTGACTTACGCCAGCAGCCACTTCTTTGACCCTTCATTCGATCATGTCCTCTGCAGCAACCTGGAGTACTTCGTGTCCTAGACAAATACATAATGCACAGATGTAGATACCTATAACCATCAGATTATTTTGCAATTGCTGCAAAATCTATAAATCACTATTACCCAAAGTATAATTTTCAAAGCTTAATGAACCAAGTGTGTAGTCAATAATTTAGTGCTGTGCAACTGTTTTTCAGAATGTAGGGAAACGGCCCTGAAAGGATCAGAAAAATAATGAAGGGGTGGAAAGAAATGGAAAGGATGCATGGTGTTATCCTGCGTGACGTGGCATGCTGTTGTTGTCCATGATAACAATCTCTGTACCTATAATATGGACTCAGTAGAGTCATCTGTCAACCTTGCTGCTGTGACTACTCAGGCCTGTGTTCCTCATTATGTTACCAACAATCAAGACCAGGCATGTAAACGAGGGGTGAGGGAACCGTTACGAAAAAAAGGTAATGGAAAAAAGCTACAGACAGAACGAAGTCAGCTGTGAGTCAGCCGTGGAACACAAGGAGGCAGGTATGCATGGTTAACTCATATAATAAAGTTGATAGTAAGTCGTAGGAAATACAGAAGACCATAATGCATACTAGTTTAAAAGCATAAAATATTCAACATGATTTACCAGCAGCACCAGCAGCAATGGCAGAGATGGAGGCAGCTACTGTGCTATCTATGCGGCTAGGGTTTTTTTTTTGGGGGGGGGGGTTGTCAGCATTGGTATGCTGTACTGGAACAAGTAAAAATAAAGAAGCAAAATAGTACTTGTTATTAGGTACTGATTAAAACAAAGGGCATTTTAGAGGAAATCAAATCTACTGCCTGAGTAAGCAATCCTCTATTTCCCCTTTAGTTTAAGCATAAAAATAAAAATTTTTCCCTGTCTTACACAGTGTTCTGCAAATGAAACAGCGCCTCTCCTTGCTTCGTTTAGTTTTAAAATGTTGACACGCTGAAAGCTATGGGCAAAGTCAGTCTCCCTTCGTGTACTGAACAGAACAGAGATGGAGAGGAGAGATATACAAGATTAATGAGATAAAGGTTTCTGACAGTAATCCAAAGGGGTGGCAAAAAAGTTAAAGAAAGGGAAAAGGTTAGCAGCGGAAACAGGGAATAGAGAAAATACAACGAGATATGTGACGATACCAAGGGAAGTTGGGAAAAAAAACTGATTGGCATAATGCACATGAATAGTGAAAAGTAAGAAATAAAAAATAAGCATCAGTTACCAGCACTAGCAACTTCTGTGGCTGGGGAATCTTCTCTTCCACCAATGCCCGACTGGGAGTACAATGTATTCCTCTGATTGCCATTGTACAGCCCTTTGATTTACGCTATAACCCTTGACAACACTCTACCCCACTCCACTTAAAATACTGTATTCTATGAGACACTACCCCACTGTACTCCACTACTGCACTCTATGCTGTTGCTGCTGTTGTTGGTGGCCTTCCCCTTCTTGCCCTGTTTGGCTCTCTTTGGTTCTTCTGAAATGAGAAAAGATAAACAGGACAGTCTCTACAAGGGGACATTCCAGCACTGTGCTGGCTGACTAACTAATCTTATTCCTCCCTTCAACCTCCTCCCTGAAATCAGTTCTCTTTCCTACACATTGTTTGTTAACAACAATGCTAGTGCTACTACACTTGCTATATAAAATCTTTCTATGATGAAAAAAGTCAGTCTTTTCATTTACTGTACATCACAGAGATGGAAACTTTATTAGTAACATAAAGTCACAGAGGATACTAGCATCCCTGATATCAGACTATCTTAGTACCATCCCTTAAACCAGCCCAAGCACACACCTGCCTCTCTGTGGAGCACAGTCCAGGGCGTACTATTCACTTTTGTCCACTGCACATCCCTCCCAAAACGCTAGTCTTACACTCTACCTGTCAGGCTGGCATTGGTAACACACCCCACTACTCTGTCGACCACATGCACAGCTCACACCCACAAGTGTACAACAAAACCATAACTTAAGTTATTACATGCCTGCTCCTTTGAAATTAAGACAGAGGACACAGGCATTCTCTGATTCAAAAAGTGCATGTATTATGGACTGGCACACATCAAAATTAAAAACCTCTTAAATGAGCCCATTCACACTCTTTCTCTCTCTCTCACTCTCTTTCTGTCTGTCTCTCTCTCTCTCTCCTTCTCTCCCTCCATGCCCCCCTCTCTTTTTCACTCTCTTTTAGACATTATGGTGCACAGATGCACTTTATGAAAGTGGTAATTGACAGGGAAATATATTTGTAATTTAAACAAATGTACAGAGTATGTGGGCTGCCTAAGGAGTACCGTGGTACCGAAAATTGTGATGAAAATGATATGGCTGCATTTAACGTAAGTACCTAAGTATTTTAAAACGTTTAACTTTAACACTACTTATACTATTCACACATACTACCACAAATTACCATTTAAACCTCATAGTATTTTTTTCTGCCACATTACAACTACATCCGTTCACACACTTTCACAGTACATCTATTTGAATAATAAAACTCCACTTTACACCACTCCACTGTATGCCACTGCACTCCACGCTATAACGCTGTACACCAATTCAATCTACATCATTCCACGATATGTCACTCCACCATATGCTAATCTACTATACAACAGTCATCTCTTCCCCACTCACGCTATGCCACTCCACTCTACACCACTACACTGTATTTTGGGACACTTTACACCACTCTATTTTATCATACTACAATGTATGCCACTCCACTGTCTACCACTCAAGTCTATGCTACTCTACAGTATGCTTTTTCCTTGTACACACCTCCATTCTACAACACTGCTCTCTATATTATTCCACTCTATATCACTCCACTGTACACCATTTCAGTGAACAACATTGCATTGCACGCTATTCCACTGTAAACTACTCTACTCTACACTACTCCATTGTATTCTACTCCACTACACGCTACTCCACTCTATGACAATCCACCGCAAGCTATTACATTGTACATCATTCCATTCTATTCCACTCCACGCCACTTCGCTCGATGTTAATCCACTGTACCCTACCACACTGTATGCTATTGCACTCTTCAACACTCCACCTATGCTACACTACTCTATGCTATTCTTCTATATGCTACTCCTCTCAATGTCACAACACTAAATGCCAGTATCACTCAACATTATTCCACTGTACACCACTCCACTGTACTCCACTCCACTCTATGCCACTCCTCTCTACACCACTCCACTCTATGCTACTCTACTGTACTCTATTTCAGTGTGTGGTACTCTATTGTATTCTACTCTAATGTATGCCAATCCACTCTACGTCACCCCTCTACACCTCTCCACAGTACACTATTCAACTGTCTGCCTACTCCAATCTACACCATTCCACTCCAGCACTCCACTGTATGCTGTTCCACTGTATGCACCTCCACCCTATCCCACTCCACCCTATGCTATGCCACTCTTTGACACTCAACAATAATCCACCCCACTTCATTCTACTCCACTGTATGCCATTGTATGTCACTCAACACTACTACTACACTGTACGCTACTCCATTTGACGCCACACCACTCTACTCTACTCAACTCCACTGTACGCCACTCCACTCTGCTCCGATCAACAACATTATTCTCCACTCAACAACAGTCAACATCCCTCCACTGTACCTCCACATACTCCACTGTGTAATGTTACACAGTACAGCAATTGTACAGCACTTTACTTTATTCTATGACACTTTACAACACTCTACGCCACTCCTGTTAATATACTGTATTCTATGAGACAATACTCCACTGTACTCCACTGTCCACTACTGCACTCTATGCCATTCTCCTGTACACTACTCTATGCCACTCAACTCTACAACAGTCTATTCCACTCCAATCTACCATTCTGTACAGCACTCTACTCTACTCCAAACCACTCTTTTCTACAAACTTTCATCCACTGTGTGACATTCTACTCTACTCTGCGACACACCAGTTCACTCCACTGTATGACACACCACTCCACTCTAAAACACTTCACTCCACTGTACACTATGCCACTCCACTCAAATCAACTCCATACCACTGTGCTCTAGAACATGCTACTCCACTCTATGCACAACTCTTTACCCCAGTCTATGGTGCTGTAAAACATTCTACTCTACAGCACCCCACTGAGCCCCACTCTACCACACTCTGTTCACCTCTACTCTACAAGACTCTACTACACTCTATGCCACTATACAACACTGTACTCTAGTCTATGTCCCTACACTCCACTGTACATCTACTATGCCCCTACACTCCAGTAGAAAACACTCTAATCCACTCTACAGCACTTTCCAACACTCTACAACACACCGCTCTACTGTACTGTACAACACAGCATTAAAATATATAACAATTTACTGGATTCTGTACTATGATTTTCCACTCTAGTGGACTCCACACCACTGTACTATACAACATGACACTACATTATATAACAATTTACTCCCCTGTATGCTATGTCACTCCACACTACTACACTTCACTCTACTCCACTTCACTCTACACTACTTCACTCTACTCCATCTTACTGTACCTCACTCCACTCTACACTACTCCACAATACATCACTCCACTCTACGCCACTCCACTATAACCACTCCACTGTATGCTATTCCACTGTACGCTATTCCACTGTACCACATTCCACTGTTTATTGTACAACATTTTACTCTACACCACTTTCCTTTTCTCCACTCTACAACACTATACTCTACAACAGTACACTGTTTGACACTCTTTTCCACTCTACTCTACCACACTCCACTTAATGATACCACATTCGATGACAGTAAACTCTATGATTTGAAATAATTTTTCAATGAAAAAACATTGAAAATGAAGGGGAAAAAAAGGTTAAAACATTTTTGTAGTTAGGAAAACTTGATTTATTTTTTCCATACAAACCAAACCTAAAACATAGAAACATTAAGGGCCAGATGTAGGAAGCAGTTTTGCCCATTCTGTGTCTATGGGAAAATGTGTTTGTACATATGGCCCTAAAATCCTTAAGTTACAGTAAAACTAAACAATAAATTAAGCACCAAGTCTATAGTAGTGTAACTTTATTTATTCTTCATTACAAACCAAATTTAAACCACACAAAATGTCACATTCATTTTTAAATGTATACCTTTAATTTATGATTTATGCAACACCTTCAAATTATTAAAACTCATGCACTTCCATAAACTGTGCATTCAACTACGTAGCCACACTACATTGCCTATAACTTGCCACTCGACCGTACACTCTGTTCTCACAAAATATTTATTTTGCGATGTCATAACTGTTCTTGTAAATACTATTATTTTAAATTGCATAAGTCAGATACTGTAAAACAATATAAGCAGTACATGAGGAAGGCACAAGTTAAAGTTAATGAGCGGCTACCAAGTTGAATGCACTGTGTATTAAACTTCGGAGGTGTGCAGCATGAGGTTGAGTGCCTAACCGTCTGTTGTGCATGGCCATCTGTGGGGCACGGCATGGGGTTTGGTGCAGATTCTGACCTGCGGCCAGGCCTTGTATCCACCCCCCCCAGCACTCAACCCCTTCTGTGCACAGCCTTAGCCTCTCCACGGCATGAATTTGGACAGAGGGCCTGGCCTGCTTGACTCCCAAACCCCATTGCATACAGCCTTTGGCAGTGTGTAGCCTGGGATTAGGAAAAGGGCCTGGCATGCAGCCAGTCCCTCCACCCAACGCAAGCCCTGCAAGCCTTTATGGCTGACTATAGGGGTCATTATGACCCCATCGGTGAATGTAAATGTGCCGGTAGTACCACCAACTGGCTGGCAGTACATACCGCCACATTATGTGAATGGCGGATTGGCACTTCTCCACTCATACCGCCATGGCGGTATCAGCCGCCGGGATGGAGATGTCAATCTCCAGCCTGGCGGCCGGCATAGTACCACTGGCGGCATTGTGAGCCTGCCTACTACCATGGTTTTCGTGGCGTTAGCAATGCCACGAGAACAATGGCAGTAGGCCCTACCGGTGACAGGGAATTCCTTCCCTGCCACCAGTAGGCAGCTCCCCCACCCCCACATCACACACCTGATTCCCCTCTGATCCTCACTCTCCCCCACCACCTCCCATACATGCAGACACGCACCACACATACACCCTACCACTCACACTGGCATAAACATATTTATACGCACATAGCATACTTCCAGACATGCTCGCACTCATTCTTACACACAATCACACTGACATGCAGACATGCACTTACTTCACCATTCTTACACGCGTTCACTCACACGCATACAACCACACAAACTACACAACACACACAGACACATTCACACACACTCACACATTCATGCACACACTCAGGCACACACACACAGCACCCCTCACTCTCCCACCCCCCTCCCGTCGGAAGCTTGACTTACCTTGGTCGAGGATGTCTTCAAGCAGGGAACAGGAAGGGGCACTGCTACTGCCAGCAGAACACCGTCAGGCCATATCACGGGTCATGATGCGGCTGGCGGCATTCTACTGGCATGACGGTGCTGGTGGTAGCACCATCCGCCAGTGCGATCACTGCAGGATTTCCACCCTTCTTGTGGCAGAAGTACGGCAGTGCTCATAATATGGCGGATTGATGGTAGCCGCAGTGACAGAATGTTGGCGGCCGTCACCGTGGCGGTAGGTGTTTTTTACTGCCATTGTTACGGAAACGTACTGCGGACATGTCGGTTTGATAGGTGCTTAAAGAGGTGCAAAATATCATGGGAGGATTGCTTTGCCTTTGCACCACATACCAATATGCTTTGGTGTGGCTTGAGCACAGAAGAACACCCATAGCAACAATCGAAGTATTAACACAGCTGAAAGCACAACAGACACCTTCCCATCCTTCACAAGCAAAGATATTTGTTCAGCTAAATGCTCAAACACTGTTCAGAAAGCTATTTAGCATTGACACGTTGCATTGTTAGTGAAATGACAAAAACTTATTAAACCTCTTATGTTCTTGCAAAGTGTCTACCGCACCCTGATCTAACATCTGATTCTATTGACAAAAGTGGTGGCATAATGAAATAACGTTGTTAATGTATTCATGGCCGTACTGGCAACCCAAAGCAGCCCTGGAAAATTTGGTCACCCCAGCCCCCATAGGGTGCATAGTGAGCAAGTCTGACCACTACAATGGGGCCTGGGTGGGTTCCCCTCCCCACAAAAATGGGAAAAATATGTATCATTAAATATTCAATGGTATTAGTTTTTAAAGCATAGTAAATGATGACCATAGCGAGCACCAGGATACAGCAATCTTTATTGGGGCTCTTCAATGATTCCCACACCACCACCCTCTAACAGTGCCCCTCATCTCCCCATAGACCCTCTCTCACATGTAATTGATATGTTTTATAGCCTCTCTCTTACCAATGTAGGGTGTTGGAGCACTTTACATCACACACACATACAGAGACAATTATTCATACATGTGTAAATTAGTGTACAGAAAATTACATATAAGACAAAGCAGACTACAAGGTGTAGGATTCACATGCCATTCCTACTGGTAGACATATTTTAAGAGTGTTTGGTCTGAGGAAACATAAACCCAGGGTTCAGAATGTGCACAATGTGGTTAAGGTTGACTTTACTAATAAGTTTTAAACACTTTTTAGCAAAATTAGGATAATCCAAGACTGAGAAAAAACATAACTTTCTAACCTGTGCCATGCAGATTGCATGCAGCTCTTTGATAGCAGTGCATAGCTCACTGTGCTAGATTATGATTGTAATTTATGAACTGCACTGTAACAAAAACAGCTCTGTGATAAAAGCAGTATCCCACTGAATTAAACACATAAAACACTGTTCTGTAATGTGCATAATATATGCTCTTTGCAGCAGTCATTATCATTTCGATTAAAAGCTTTTGGCCACTTAGCATTACGAGGATCCCTTCTTGTCTCTACTCCAGAACTCGTACATTCTTGAGGATCACTTTGCTGCTCTGTGGACAACCAAAGATTTCTTCTCCAACTTGATTTCTTGTCCCGTCTCCTACGTCAAGAACTCTGATGCCACTCTGTGAGTTATCCAACAATTGAACTTTTTAAACTGTTAGCGGTTCTTCACCCTTTTCTTCTATCTGTCTCTAATGAGAGGCATTTTTTCGTTGAGTCTGAGTTTGTTCACCTTGCAGTGGTACGTTCAACACTGTTCTTGGTTCTGGCACATAGAACACTATTTCTTCATAAGGATCCCTTGTTCCCTGGGTATGTGACACATGCTCCCAGTTCGAAATTCAAGCACACTTAACAGCTGTATTTGTGATCAGAACAACCTGGAAGGGGCCTTTCCAATGAGGCTCTAGACAGGACCTCCTCATGAGTATTTTAATTAGGGCCCAGTCTCCAGGTTAAGGTTGTAGCATTGCTCTTAGTGTGGATTCATAGTGACAGCTTCAACCTGTTGAGAGACAGAACACACCACATCAGCAAATCACTTACAGTACTCAAGTGCCATATTTTATGGGGCGACAAGTCAGTTTTTCTGTCTGATGTACTTCGTAGACCTTATTAGCACAAAGGGTAAAGCATCAGGCCACATCATTAAGGTGGATGGACAAACGTTTGCAAATCTTAATTTAATAGTACTGTTTAATTGCTACACAATGCCTAAAGCCTCTGGTCAATAACTGCAATGTAACTTCTGTTCAACTAGTAATGCTGCACACAGCATCTTTATAATATCCCTATTGAAGTAATCCATTTAACTGACTAGAGCTTACCCAGCTATGAGCTCAACAGTAACCTCACTACAGTGAGACTACCATTTTTCCTCACTGGGTAGGCTTCCACCATCTTGAGAAGGTGCACACTATGACCAGGACATATCTCAGCTGATTACAAACAGGCATCTCGATGAAGTCCATCTGCATCCGGCTAAAAGGACCCCCTGATTTTCCTATGTGACTCAGTGTAACGTGTGTTTATTTGCCAAGAGTCATCTGTTGATATGTCACACATTAATGACACACTTCTTCAGCTTGTGCTCTACATCTGGGGTAAAACCTGTGTTGTTTGAAGGTTCTCACCAAGGCATTCCTTCCTAAATGTGTTGGTCCATGGAAATGTCTTGTCATTGATGATAGTATGCTATCTGGTAGTACTGGTCTTCCATCTACTGAAAACCAAATATCATTTTTATTTTTCCCACAACCTACTGTAATTCATCCTTGTTGTACGGTTTAAGGCACACTTTCTTGCATGCATTTCAATTCATCTCAAGTGTCTTCAATTTTCATTAATACAGAAAAAAATCATTTTCCTCTTGAGAAACATTTTCCTCTTGAATAAATATACAAGCCTCAGTTGCACAACAGCGTGCCACTTCGTCTGCATACCTGTTGCCAACTGTGACATAACCATTGTCACTCCTGTGTGCTGCACGTTTTATGACAGCATTTTCAGTTGGGAGTTGCAGATCTTCAAATAGTCTCCTTACAATAGTCTCTTTACAATAGTCTCTTTACACTTCTGCTTAGTGATCCAGATGAGGTGATAAAACCTCTCTGTGACTATAACTACCCAAAGTCATGGACCACACTAAAGCCGTACTGACTTTCTGTAAATATAGTCACTTTTATTTGGACTATCAAGCTGCAAGCCCTAGTAAAAATTCATTGAAGCTATGAAGCTCCTATTATCTCTCGTATTCTATAGACAGCATAAGCTGTTCTCAAAGAACCTTCATTTGTTCTCAAACATGAGCCACCCACAAATAGAATTTAAGAAGGAGTTATTAATGGCTCATATTTTATGTCTCGTTTAGGCTGGGTGCATAAATCAGTGACATCAAGGCAATTATGTTCAAATTCTTCTGATTTATCTTTTTCAGACAGTGGTAATAAAGTACTAAGATTTGACTTCTTTTTAGTACAATATTACTTGCAGCAAGGATATGTTGCTCATACTTAGTGAGAAACAAACTAGCCATGTGCTGAGCCTTTGTTCTGGTAAGCGGTGTACCAAGTGAGGTATTATTACAGTCAAAGAATGTCCCATCACTATGTTTAAACATCTTGTAAGACTCACACTCACTGCAGCAATTGCTTGAGGACATCCAGGTAAACAGTTGCTACAGGATCAAGGGTAACTGAAAAGTTTGCAATAGGTTTTTTAGCATCCCCATGCATTCATTTAAGCACTGATAGAGAGCGCCTCCCTCCGTCTCACTGCAAAACAAGATTAAATCTTTTGAATAATCAGGCATTTCCAGTGCCAGGGCACGACTGACACTTTCTCTCAGCTCTACGAAAGCTTTCATGCATTTATTATCCCATGGGACCGGATCTGGTAGATCTTTATGTGTCAACCTCAATAAAGGTTTTGCCACCAAGGGAAAGTTGGGTATCCACTGGCTACAGAAGCAAACCATTTCCAACAACATCCTGACTTTTCTCTGTGTTTTAGGAGGATTCACTCACAAAATGGCTTCAACTCTCTCTCGTGACACTTTTCTCATTCTGTTTTAATGACATGTCCCAAATATTGGACTTCTGTTTGACAGTATTGCAATTTATTTGGAGACACTTTATGCCAGTTCTCTGGAAAATTATTTAATAGTTCTATGGTATGATGTTTGCAAGATTAATTCATCTCTAATGCTACAGGTCATCAATATACTGCACCAGAACTGAATTACAGGGCGTTATCAATGATTCTAGGTCTTTTTCAAGATCTGGTTAAAATTGATTGGCTGCCGGTATAGCTTTGTGGGACCCTACACCATACTAACATTTTCTCTCAGAACATAAAGGAAAAGAGGGACTGGCTATCCTTGTGTAATGGAATTGAGAAGAAAGCTTGGTAAAGATCAATTACTGTAAACTATTAAGCTGTATATGGAATTTAATAAAGCAAGGTGGCTGGATTAGGTACTGTGGGGCAACATGGGATTGCTACATCATTCACCTTTCTGAAATACTGAACTATTCTGAACTTTCCATTCAGTTTTGGTAATCCCAAAATCGGTGATTTGCATGGCTTCCCAATTATCTCTTTTAGAATCCATTTCATCATCATGTCCTCAATTATTAGTGCTTTTCCTGCTATGACTTCAGGAGTCACATTATACAGTTGTTTTCTTGGAAAAATAGCATTTGGTTTAATATTTATTTAGACTAGTTCCGCTTCTTTAATTAATCAAATATCTTTTCCAGTGAAATCCCATACTTCTGGATTCACAGTCCTAAAGCTGGAGGTAAATATTCTACTGTCAGCATTGGGTAAAGCTCTACTGTTTCTTCTTCTGCCAATTTAAACTCAAGGATTTGAAGTTCAACAATAAATAGTATACTCTAGTTTACACAGTAGGTCTCTTCCAAAAAGGTTGACAGGACTAGAATTACATACAGACTGACGATGTTCCTCAAAGGTACCTATATTTACAGAAACCTCTTTTGAGATTGGGTTAGTAATCTGGTCTATTTGCAACTCCTACAATGTGGATCTTTTTTATGTGAGGGTGGTAGATCTAGTACTTTCACTATTCTCACAGTGGAAGGGGGTAGCTTCTGTGTCAATAAGGAATGACAGTTGGTGGCCATTATTGTCACCTTCTACAAACAGTCCATTCTGGTCTACCCCTTAGACTGCACCAAACATGCAATCCACCTCCCTTATCAGACATCATCATTATGACACTCCTGAATCTTCATCACTAAATATAGGCGATTGCCAAATTACATGGTGATTTTGCATCTGCACAACATTTTGATTTACTCTGGGTAATTGATTTTGATTCAGTCTCCTGTTTTTTACATTCTGTTGAACCACAGGGGCTTGTGGGTCTGGGACCATTTCAATCTGATTTTGCATTGGCACTTTTGTGTAGACACTCTTTGCATCTGTATTTGGTTTCTTCCCTGCAATTAATTATTTTTTACTCTATCTGAACTAAGCATACACTCACACTTCCAATGGCCCACCCTGTTACAAAAATGACAAGGAGTCGTTTTCCTCGGCATCACAGCATCAACACATGTACTCAGAGCAATGGAAGCTCCTCTACCCTGACACACTACCATTCCTCCTCAAATGTCTTGGCTTCCTGTTTGAAAACCAGCTGCCTGCATTCCATTTAAACCATTGACCTTCAGTGCTGCACCACTTTTTCCAACAAATGATTGATTCTTCAACACTCTTTGAACCAATCTTGTTTGCGCCAACTTGAACTCCTCTTTAAGCTTCCACTGTTCCAACTGTTGCCCAATACTGCAATACTTTGCATATTTCAAGATCTCACCTAGATATTTTGTCTGCCATCAAATCACGTTCTGCTGTATATGGTGACCAATCTAAGGTCTCAGACCAGACACACACTGCAAAAAGGAAAAATCCCATATCTGTTGGTTCATGCTGCTGAAATGCTTATACCGAACTCTCATAATATTCATGCACAGACTCTTTAACTTCCCGCTGAATCTCATTCAGTCTCAAATAATCACCATCCTTAGGAAGAACTCTTCCCTTCAAAAATGTAATTGCCTCATGAAACTTGGGCCTGATTTAGAGTTTGGCGGATGGGTTACTCCATCACAAATGTGAAGGATATCCCTTCGCCATATTACAATTTGATTACATCCTTGAACGGGATATCCCTTGTGTTTTTGACAGAGTAACCCATCTGCCAAATTCTAAATCAGGCCCTTAGTCATTACAAGAAGCAAAAGTGCATTTGTGTGAGGATAAGCAGTAGTCTCTTTATCCTTTTTAGAATCTGCATTTTGTTTTCTTTTCCCCTCAGCCCCCTCTGTCTGTTTCTTTTTCTTTTCATGTTTCTGTGACCATTTGTTTCCTAAGTTATGAAATTCACTCCATCTGCATACACATTTTATTAATCAAGTGAGATGAATTTGCATTCCTGAATAACACATGTTTTCAGCTGATTCGTCATCTAAGTGTACCCTAAAACGTCTTTGCAATGGAACACTTTTCGAAATATCAACTTTGTATTTATTTGCCAATTCAGTTAATCTGTCATACACATCAGAAGCTTTTCTGATTGTTTTTTTTGCATAAGTAAATCAATTATCTTTCTTGTTACTGATTTACCTGATCAAGATCCCATCTGCCAAACTCTAAATCAGGTCCTTAGTCATTATGAGAATCAAAGGTGCATTTGTGTGTGAATAAACAGTAGTCTCTTCATCCCTTTTACACTCTGCATTTTGTTTTCTTTTCCCCTCAGCCCCCTCTGTCTGTTTCTTTTTCTTCTCATGTTTCTGTGACCATTTGTTTTTCTAAATGATCAAATTCACTCCATCTGAATATACATTTTATTAATCCAATGAAATGAATTTGCATTCGTGAAGAAAGCATGTTTTCAATTGATTCGTCATCCAGTTGTACCCTGAAAAGTCTTTGCAATGGAGCACTTTTTGAAATTTCAGCTTCATATTTGTTTGCCAACTGTGGGTATTACACTTTGAGCAGTTCCTGTTTGTTTGGGACACTTAGGATCACTTGCTGAGTCACAGGCTGTGTAATAATAGGGTGTGATACAAATCAACTGTGTCAATACTGGTTGTACAACTACTCTCTCTATTGCTTGCACCAGACAAGTAACAAGTAAAACATTAGGATCTTCAGGAGCCATTGCTGCTGTCACATTATTAGCAAAAAGTACTTCATTTGGTATGAGTCACACATAAGGTGGCGGTTGTGTAGCTAATAATTCATCTGAAATATCATCACCTGAGTCAGTACCAGTATCGGATTTTGTGTCATTTTTCATTTCTTTGTCTTCTTTCATGTTTTTCCTTTTAGGCTTTTTCCTTTTGTAATTGATTACTCGTTTTATCTGTTATTATTATAAGATATAATCTAGCACCCTCTACTAGACATTTTCTCCATCTTTGATTTTGATCATCCTACATTGCATCTGCTTAATTTCTCATTGCACTTTTTGCTTGTTTTTGGTACTTTTCTCTCTCTTTATTTCAAGCCATTTTCTCCCGTGCACTAAAGGGCAGATTTACAAAAAAGTGGTGCATTGGCCCTGATGCGCCATTTTTGTTGCGTCCCCCTACCACCACCTAACAACACCTACAGCGCACCATAGTGGTCATTAGCGCAATAGCGTCAAAATGTTTGATGCTATTGTGGTGGTTTGCTGCACTAGCATCAAAAATGTTGATGCTAGTGCAGCAAAGCACAGGGAGGCCCATAGGTTAATGGGCGTGGCAGGGTGTGCCATTTTAACTCCTGTTTTGAGCAGGTGTACAAAATGACGGAAAAAATGGGGCAGTGAAATATTGTAAATTTCACTTAACCATTTTTTCTAGCCTCGGAACACCTCCCTTGCATACATTATGCCTGAAGCAGGCATAATGTGAAGCAAGGGTTTAAAAAGTGATGCAATGCATGCAATGCACCACTTTATAAATATAGAGTGGGAGAAAGGCCTCCTTAAGGCCACCTTAATGTAAAAAAAAAAATGATGCTGGGGCAGAACAAGGTGGCGAAGGGGCTTGTAAATATGCCCCTCAGTGCTTCAAACTGTGTAGGTCTAGGAGGTGGCTTAATTTCACAAAGTGTTTCTCATAATTTGTCAATAATTCTTAAAATAAATGTACTCCATCTGAGAAAGCTCAATACACCTCCTTTTTCAGTGATCTTGCACCGTTGACGAAGCCAAACACATGTATGTAACCCTTCCTCAATCATCATGTGGAATGCGAGTATACCCTCAGAAGGTGCTTCCTCACCCTACCTTATTGGAATTGTAACATCACCACTTATTGACTTCTAAGAGCTTTGAAAGATTTCATGAGTTCAATTTAAAATCAGTAATCAAAATTGCAGTGTCTCAATGTTTTGAAATTGTTCCGTATATGCCAAATCTCAGAAGTCTTTTTCTCCCAATGACAATGCAGTTTCGTAATACAATCAACCAATGATTGCGTGACTCTTGACATCAATCAACCATTCAGAGCACAGTGTTACACCAACTGACCTATAACAGCACAGCACACTATGATGCAGCAAAGTGCTCCCTGCATCAACTTACTTTGCTTTACATTTTCTTTGTAAAACACAAAACCTTTAATTGACTAATAACTAAGCAATATAAAACAACATCAGTCTGTGTTTGCTTCTTCTAAAGAAAACAATATAACAATTCAATAATCAAAATCTTTCCAGGTTTTACACCTTCTGACTTTTCAATCAACTACACTTTTTCACTCACAATGATGAGTTCTTGACCTTCGGGAAAATCGCATAATTAATGTTGTGTCACCTTTGTGCATCAGGTATCGCAAACTCTGATCAATATTAGTTAAAGCACAATAGTTTATTACATCCCTATTTATTTGTGTAGTCTGGGACGTCTCATGACTTACACTTCACCAAGCAGACAAGAACACCAAATTTATATTTCTTATATCTCTATTTCTATCCAGGGATCTTGGACTACTCCTTAGTCTGATAACCTTTATTGACAAAAGCACATATAACACATAAACAGTAACAGTGCCCTGCAAAACAATAAACTATTTTCAACCCATGTCATAATTAATGAACCATTTTAATCATCACCATTTTGACACATTACTTTATTGATACTCACACCGTAGAATCATCAGGCTTCAATTGCTATCAGCAACAGCTTCAGAAACTACACTCCATCAGTCTTTGAAATCAGGTTCTGGGTAACAGGGCTCTTATTTAAGTTTGGCATTTTTTAAATTATTGGAGCTTCTTTTTCTCATTATCTAATCTCACCTCTGCTACCAACTTTTTGGGAGTGTGAAGTAAGTTATAAATTCTCAACAAATATTGTATGCAACTCTTGGGACATATGACTATGGATCTTTGTGACAAGTGAGAAAGAAAGAAGCTGCACATTCAGGACAGTACATTCATTTCACTTTCATTCACTTGTAGATTCTGGAGTCAATAATGAGAGCTGGATTAATTTGTTTATTAAACATTAACTCTTAAATCAAGTACAAATCAATGAACATAGCATAAAGCAAGTCCCATAAATCTAATCATCCCAAGTCTAATTTATAAAATAATAAAAATAGTTAGTTGAACAACTCATGAACAGTTTTCTCGCTCAGTGTTGGTAGAAAGCTCAATAACTGGGAATAGTTCGATTCAGAAATTATCAGGAATAAAATATAAAATAGAAAAAAGGAACAAGCGTCTGACAGTCTGTGAAGCCAGAAAAATCTGTGCGTCTAAGATTTTCTACAAGCCAGGAAAGAGGCACGGATGAGAGAAAGAGTGCCAGAGATCAAGCACCTATTCTTTTCCTGGGACTTCTTTTAAACAGGATATAGTGATACAAAAGGTTTAACAATTTCACAGCTAAAATTATTTTTCTGTCCAATCAGAAAGCGAAGGTTCCATGAGGCAAGGACATTTTCTGTTAAGATGGTAAATTCTAACAAAGAACATTCTAAACATGTGATACTGTGACTTAACTTTTGACATCTTTGAAACATCACCTAAAGTTCTCATCTGGGTTGGCTTCTGAAAGACAGAACATTAATGCAAGTTTTATGAGCCAGTATCTATTGTCATTTCCACTCTCATACGTCTTTACACTAGAAGCATATTTATATAGAAAGAGATTAGTTAAGCAAAATAGCAAATATGGCAATTCCAGTGCAGGTCAAGTGGTTAAAAAGAAAAGAAAATATGACTTCTTTGTTAATATAGGAAGTTTGTGTCATGAAAAGTTATGCAAATGGTCATGATAGAAGTAAATAAACCTTTGAGCTGAGCTATTGCAGTTTGTAATATTTCAGCATTAGTATTTTTGTTCAAGTGCATGTCATGCAGGCTTTATAAAGGAAAATTCTCATCAATAAGCTGCGTTTATTTAGGCCTTCAATCCCCTCATAAAGGTTATTGTTTTAATGCATTTTATTTTTCTTAAAATCTCAAGCCGTTATCTTGGCACTTTTATTGTTGTCTGAAAACTGTTAGGTATCCAGGGAATTCTACAGTGTTTTTAAAACTGCTGAATTGCTACAAAACTGGTGCCCCAATAACAAAAATGTCCCCTCACCCTTCCAGCCTCCTGGGGAAATGCCTTATGCCCATTATGGTCAATCAGGCCTTGAACGTATTAAACTTTGCAAACAAGTTCATGTTTACTTGCAACCATCATTGAAAATTGTTCATAAATGTATCATGTTATGCTGTGATAAGGCAATAAGCAGTGTTTCTGAGTTAATGTGTCTGCTGATAAATTCAGATTTCAATGCAGGCCTCAAGATCTAATCCCATTGAGTATAATCAGATATTCATCCCTTTGAAGTCCATAAAATGAGTGCCACTGCCACTATTACTACAGCTGACTTCACTCCAGGCCTACTGGCTTTTGGGAGGCAGAGGGCTATGGAGAACTCTTATATTTATGTGACTCACCTCTCCCATTAGATCCACTGTTAAATAAATGATGAATTATAAAATTAACTAGTGACATGTACCAGCGTGCTATTTCCTTCATGCTCAAAACCATCTGAGTGGATAACTGAGTGTGCCTGGATCTGGTTGAAAATCATTTACTTCTGGTGCCAGATTACACCATTTGGGTTCCATAAAGCCAACAATTTTCACAGAATAAAGAACAATTGCTTTAAATCCCAGCTTCGAAATGGAAGTAAAAAATCCTGAGAGGGGCAAGGCAGCAGGCAGTGATTGAAGAGGGCTCCACATCATCAGATAGTTGCCGGATGAGATCTTGGTGTAGCTATTGACAAAAGGCAATAAAGGTCCAAATGGGAGAAATTCAACTTTCTCATTCACACCCTCTCCCACTGAAGATTTCTACCTTCTGACTTGCTCACTTATTTGGAGCTCGGATTCTTTTAGCAAAGCATGGCTGCATTTTGCACTCAAAGAGGGCTCCATAAGGCTTAATATCTTCTCTATATAGTCCAGCTAAATTGGATTTGCTGCTGTGGAAAAGCACTGGCCGAGAGCAACCTGAATCTTTGAAGCCAAAAGTTTTTAAGTCACAGGTTTTAAGAAACTTTAGGGGCATTACACCTTGACATCAGCCAAGGGTCTGGACCCTTGGAACACCAATTGGTGACCAGGAATCACACCGGCAGAGGCCAGCAGTAGTGACTAGTGTATGTCCAGTTGAAAGCGATCAGTTGGGTAGGTGCAGAAAAAGCCTCTTGTGGCTTCTTCTGCCCTGCTAGAAAATGGGTTATTGATAACGGCAGGTAGGCACCTACACTTGGCAATAGGCCACAATCCCCCAGAATAAATTAATCCTTGCTCAACCCTTGAGCTTGGCCCACGAGCAGTTGAGCTTAACTTAGGAGACAGCTCTGTAAAGCATTTTTGCCCATATTTATACTCTTTGCGTAACCCCTCCTCTGAGATCTAAATCAGGTCCTAAATGTAAAAAAAGGCTTTGTAGCACCCAAAAAACAAAAAGCACCAACCGGGGATAACTGGTTGCACCTGACTGGGGCAAAGTCAAAAGTTAAGGCCGAGCATGATGGAGCCCTGCTTGGATACACTGAGTGGGAAGCCTCTGTCAAAGTTTTACCTTCACACTTAGAACTTTTCCTGGAGCTTTTTCTCTTGTGGTGGGGTGAGGCTCCTCTTCAGGCCAGCTTGCGATGCGATGTCATCGGCTTGGCTCACCATGAGGTCCCAGTCAACTCCTGGAAGTCTTGTCGAATGGGGAAAAGCTCTGGAGCTTCAGTGGGACGAACCTGAAATTCATGCCGGATTAGGGTTCGACATCACCGGCTTGACTCTCATTGACAAGTCAGTCACCTTATGGAGCTTTTTTACAAACTTGCTCTAAACTTCTCCAAACTTCTGGATTTTAGGTCTTGAAGTGTCCACAAAATTGATCCAAAGTTTCAGAAGCTCTGAGTTGCTCCTTGGAAGTTGGGACTATAGTTCCCAGAATGCACCTGGTCAGAATCCTCCAATGGCAACTAGACGCTGATCAGCTTGGCTCTTCTTGCAGGACTTAATGGCCAGCTCCTTTGTACCTGTCACCTCCCTTCCAGGTCCTCTCCTGATCTAATGATTGGGACTCCCATTTGGCTGAGGGAACAGGAAATGGGGGAGGTCCAGTTTCTGTTCTAGGTGGCTTCCTCTCCTTTAAAAACCAGCTTGGCCACTCTACTCCCCTCCTTCTATGCCATCTGCTGCAGCAGTTCTCCTCCCATCAGATGCTTCCTTTGTTTCAGCCAAGGCCACTTCACCCCTCAGGCTGCCAGAGACTGACCAAGTAGGAAAGGGCACTATAGGGCCGAATTTGGTAACTTTCAGAAAGAGCTCTAAAACTATTTCTCTGTACTAGCTATAATACTTACAACCTTGGCAAGTTGTTGCATTTATTATAACTTTTAATTTGATATCAAACTTGACAGATGTAGCTCTTTTCTAGTGAAAATGAGACTTTATTAATTTTAAATAAAGCCTCCCAATTTTAGCCTTAGCTAATATACTACAATGGAGAAAACAAATGTGGCTGTTTTCCCTTATCAGGGCTTATAAAACATCATTTATAAAGCCCCTGCTTATATTTACTCTGCATCCAACCCTTGGGGTACTTAGGGCAGACCTTAGGGGGACCTTAGGGGTGACATATGTGAAAGTAAGGTAGTGTGAGACTTTGGAATTACTTTTATTTCCAAAGTCAAATTTGGGGTTAACTTTAATTTAAAAGCAGCCAGCAAGGCCAGCCTACTTTTACAATGACACCAGAGACCACAGGAGGGCACCCAGGTGTGTCCTAACTACAATGGGGCTCTTAAGCCTGCATGCCCTACCATATACTAGAGACCTTATAGGAAAGGTTGCCAGAGCCAATTATAATTATGCCTTATTTGCATATATCATTTTACACAGAGCACTGACCATGGGACTGGTTAGCAGTGCCCAGGGCACAGTCAGAGTCAATAACCACCAGTATCATTGAATTAATTTAGGCCTCATTACGTGTTTGGTGGTCATGAAACCGCCAAACTCGTGGTGCTGGTCAGAACACCACGGCTTTGGTGGTCTGACTGCCAAATTATGACTTTGGCAGACGGATTGCCAAAGGACCGCCATCCCCACTGGGAACATGGTTTGGGTTTGCAACCAACCATGCCGGTGCTGATTTTAGTGCCGCCTGGCTGAATACAACTCCTCTTTCCACCAGCCTTTTCATGGCAAGGAGCCTGCCATGAAAAGGCTGGCAGAAAGGAGTGCTGGAAGCCACAGGGAGGACCCTGCACTGTCCACAAACATGTTGTGGACAGTGCATGGGTCTCCCTGCCCAGCACCATCAGAATGCACACTGTCTGCTTTGCAGACAGTGCACATTCTGAGAGTGCTGGAGTGTTAAAATATTGGCCTCAGCTCCCTTAATGGAGCCAAGGCCAATATCAAAACACTGGTCCAGTCGGTCAGCCCGCCGGGAACACGTATTAAAATGTTCCTGCCTGTCAGCCCGGTGGGAACATTTTAATATGCTTGGGGGGGAACATCACCTTTGGCAGTGGTGTCCTCCCTGTGTGTTTGGCGGCCCCAAGGGGGGACCCCCAAACTCGTGATGAGGCTCTTTGGGGGTGATCCGGACCAAAAGGATGACTTTCTTACATTGCCCTCCCAGATGAAAGGCGGTGGGTACTAACTTACACCCTGGTAGTCCTCATCAGCTGAGTGGAAAAACCTGGAAAGTCCATCTGCATTGGCATGGACAATCCGAGTTCTATGTTACAATGTGAAGTCTATCCCCTGTAAGGAAATCAATAGTTTTGGGCTCTCCCCCTCATCTGCCTGAGCCATCTGGGAGGTCTGTGGTCAGTTTGAACACAGAAGTGAGTGCTAAACAGGTATGGCCTCAGCTTCTTCAGGGACCAGACCACAGCAAAGGCTTCCCTCTCAATGGAACTTCATCTTTGTTCTCTGGGGAGTAGTCGCCTGCTAGTGAAGGCAACTGACTGAACCTGGCCCTCTTAATTTACATGTGACAACACTGCCCCAGTCCCTTGCTCTGAAGCATCTGTTTGTACAATAAATTCCTTATTGTAATTAGGTGCCAGTAACACTGTTGCTGAACACATAGCCTCCTTCAGAGTGTTAAAGGCCTTCTGACACTCTGAACCTTTTGGGCTGCTTTTTGGATGTGAGTTCTGTGCCAAGAAAGGCACTGACCTGAGTCTGGGTTTTTAGAGCCTCCCACACTAGGATGGTCTGGATTTCAGGCTGGAGAGACTGTACATGGCATCAACCCAGAAGGTGGTACACCAATGAGCTGTGCCCTATCTGGTATTTGCTTGTCTTGACAGTCAGGCCTGATTGTTGCAGGGCCTGAAGCACTTCCTTTAGGTGGACCAGGTGATCCTTCCAGGTGGAACTGAATACAGCTATATTATCAAGATAAGCTGCACAAAAAGATTTAAACCCAGACAAGACTCTGTTCACCAACCTCTAGAAGGTGGCAGGAGCATTTTTCAAATCAAAGGACACCACATTGAATTGATAGTTGCCCTCTGAGGCAGAAAATGCTGACCCCTCCTTGGCTCCTGGACTTAGGGCAATCTGCCAGTACCCTGAGGTCAGGTCAAATGTGCTCAGGATCTTGGAAGACCCCATCCTATCAATGAGCTCATCAGCTCTATGTATGGGGTGATCCTCAGCCTTAGTGACTGCATTCAAACTCCTATAGCCAACCCAGAATCTCAACTCCTTCTTCCCACCTTGGGATTAAGTTTGGTTACCAGCACCACTGGACTGGCCCAGGGACTATCAGAGGGCTCAATTACCCCTAGCTCTAAAATCTTCACTACCACAGCCTTGATGTTGGTTCGATCTGGTCAGACAACCTGTACAACTTGTTTTGAGAGGTAAGCTGTCACCAGTGTCAATGTCATTGACACACCAAGTGATGAATCAAGGGATCAGGGAGAGCAGCCGAGCAAACTGTTCCAACATTCGTTTGCAGTCTTTTTGCTGCTGGTCTGTTAGCTTGGGAGAGAGTACAACTTCCTCCGCTGACCCGTTTTGCACATTGGTAGAGAGTACGTCTGGCAGAGGTTCACTCCCCTCCTTCCTTGCTTTATCTGTGACCATGAGCATGGTCATGTCTGCCCTATCTTAGTGGGGTTTAAGCTTGTTCACATGCAGGACCCTTTAGGTATTCCTGGGGGTGCCAAGGTCCACCAGGTAGGAGACCTCACCCTTTTTCTCCAGAATGGGGCAGGGACCAGTCCACTTGGCCTAGAGGACCTTGGCAGCCACAAGCTCCAACAGACACACCAACTGACCTGGATGGTATTCAGGTATAGTAGCCTTGTGGTCATGCCAGAGTTCATGAGCTCTTGGCTGGCCTCAAGGTTGCTGCTTGTTCTCTTCATGTACTCTGCCATGCGAGACACCGACCTAGCACACAGTCAAGCACATTCTGCTTGGAGGCTTCTCCCAAGACTCTCTCACCAAACACAATGGGCCTCTTACAGGATCCCCACACAGCAACTCAGAAGGGCTTTTGGGGCACCCCTCTGTATGCAAACAGCAGGCATGGAAGGAGAACATCCAATCTCCTCCTGAGGTTTGTCAGACAATCCCATAATAATGTTCTTCAAGTTAGTGGGGGCCATATTTATACTTTTTGACGCAAAACTGCGCTAACACAGTTTTGCACCAAAAAAATTAGCGCCGGCTAACGCCATTCTGAAGCGCCATGCGGGCGCCATGCGGGCGCCGTATTTATTCAATGATGTTAGCCGGCGTTAGCCGGCGGCGCTGTCTGGTGTGCGTTAAAAAAAACGACGTACACCAGGCAGCGCCGGCGTAGGGGGAAAATGGCGTATGGGCGTCTACAAATGGTGCAAGTCAGGCTGAGGCAAAAAAATCGCCACAACCCGATTTGCGCCATTTTTTTACGACGCCCATCCCCCATTGAAATGACTCCTGTCTTAGCAAAGACAGGAGTCATGCCTCCTTGCCCAATGGCCATGCCCAGGGGACTTCTGTCCCCTGGGCATGGTCATTGGGCATAGTGGCATGTAGGGGGGCACAAATCAGGCCCCCCTATGCCACAATTTTTTTTTTAAATAAATACTTACCTGGACTTACCTTAATGTCCCTGGGGTGGGTCCCTCCATCCTTGGGTTTCCTCCTGGGGTGGGCAAGGGTGGCAGGGGGTGTCCCTGGGGGCAGGGGAGGGCACCTCTGGGCTCATTCTGAGCCCACAGGTCCCTTAACGCCTGCCCTGACCCAGGCGCTAAAATCCGGCGCTAATGCGGGTTTTTTAGACCCGCCCACTCCCGGGCGTCATTTTTGCCCGGGAGTATAAATACGACGCATATGCATCGGAGTCATTTTTTAAGACGGGAACGCCTACCTTGCATATCATTAACTCAAGGAAGGTGTTCACGCAAAAAAATGACGCTAACTCCATGAACTTTGGCGCTAGACGCGTCTAACCCCAAAGTATAAATATGGAGTTAGTTTTGCGTCGAATTTGCGTCGAAAAAAACGACGCAAATTCGACGCAAACGGAGTATAAATATGCCCCTAAATCTTTTCACCAGACCATTGGTCATGAGATGGTGAATTTGTAAGTAACATCACATTCATCCCAAATTGCCTTCAGAACAGCAGACCAAACGTTTGTGCCCCTATCTGAGACCATTCCTTGGGGTAAACATACCACGTAGAGTCGTAGCCACTGTGAGAGCAGTGGTTGTTCTGAGGGTTATTGCCACTGGGTACCTGGTGGCATGGTCCGCTACCACCAAAAATGTACCTGTTGGCTGAGGCAGTGGGTGGGTCTAGGAGACCAACAATACCAATCCCAACCCTCTCAAAAGGGGGTCCCAACCACTGGAGGTGGTAGTAAAGGAGCCTTTGGCTTGCCCCTACCTTGCCATTAGACAAATGACACAGGAGCTACAGAACTCATTCACTTTGGCAGACATGTTGGGCCAATAGAAATGGATGATCAGCCTATTCCAGGTCTTGGTCTGACCCAAAATGTCCTGCCAAGGTGATGTCATGGCTTAAGGTATGGAGGAATTTCCTGTACTTCTGGGTGACTACCACTCTCCTGGTTGCCCCTGGTTTGAGGTCCCTTGCCTCAGTATAGAGAACTCCATCTTCCCAGTACACCCTGTGGAATTCATTGACATCCCCCTATTCTTGCCTAGACTCAGTCTGCCTTGGGTCCTCAAGAGTGGAAGACTCTCTTTGCCCCGGCACAACTCTTGCCTGGTGGGTCCACCTGCACCTTGCAATTCTGCCAAGTCAGGCAAAGCTTGCAGGGGTAGAGTCCCTACCTCAGAGGTCAGGTCCCCCCCCACAGGATTGGATTCCTCCTGTACCTCTGGAGTTCCTTGGACTGCCTCACCAGACCCTGTGCCCTTTTCATTGCTTCCGGAGGCTTGGCCCATTGTCCCAGGGTCCAGGTGTCCAGCACTTCCCTGTTGTGCAGCTTGTGACCTGGTCACAGTGCACAACCACTCAGGGAGGGCCAGCATCAGTGCATGGTCCCTTCTTTACAACTCTGACCACTCAGAGGCTTCAAGATCATTTCTCAGTAGACACTGGGAGGGCAGGAGACACAACTACCTTTTAAGGACCAGTCACACCTCCCATTTCAAGCTCCCCATGGCCATGGGATGGAGTTTGGCTCTGCTGTCTGCATTGGCTCCCTGGTGGAATACACCAGGTAGAATCTGCTCTAGGTGGAGAAACCAGTTTGTTCATGACCATAGTCACACTGGCACCTGTATCTCTCAGAGCCTCAACCTCAGTCCCATTGGCTTTAGGGTTCTACCTGTACTTCTCCATGCTTGGAGGTAAGGTGGCTAGAAGAGCAACATCCACCTCTCCCACATACACTAAGGTATCCTCTGTATCCTGACCCCATCTCTGGGTCAATTCCCACCCAACACCTACACTAGCAACCCCATGGGACTGCCCACCAGTGTGGGCTTCTTGGAGCAGACAGCATCACCTCTTTTGTGTCCTGGCAGGTAACAGCCACAATACTTCTAGTGCCTTTGTGAGGTCATAGAACCTCTCTGCCCTAGCAGGATCAAAATGCTTCCCCTGATACCCCTACCCTTTGGAAGTGGCTTGGCTTTGGTCACCTCCTCCTTCTGCAGGATTTTGTGGCTCTTGTGAAGGCTCTTTGGACTTTTTATCTTCTTTCCCCTGGGCTTTCCCCCAGGGGGTGGGCCTTGTCCTCCTTTCTTCTGATCATCCCCCTGGTGTTTGTTGGAAACCCAGGATCTCAAACACTCATCAACTGCCTGGCCCAGGTACCCTGAGATTGGGCAATTTAGAGTCTACCAGATACTGGTGTACCTTCCCCGAAATACAATTAGTCAGGATGTGCTTTTTCATGATCAAATTATATAGCCCCTCAAAGGTACTTACCTTTTATTCCTGTATCCAGCCTCTAGTTCCTTAACTGAGGTGTACACAAACTCAACCCAGGACTAGACTGGATATTGGCCTGCGGGGTGCCCTTAAACTCCATCCTATACTGCTCTGGGGTGAGACCAAACTTCTGGACGACACATCTCTGCATATTGGGATAGGACTCTGACCCTCATTACAACATTGGCGGTAAAAGCCGCTTACCGCCGTGCAGACGACCGTAACACACCGCCGCGGCCACGGAATTCCGCCACAGCAATTATGACCCACAGTTCTGAATCCGCCAAAATCTAGACACCCACACAAGTCTGCCACACCAAAGGTCAGTGATAAACTGCAGAAAACAAAACCTCCACCATCACGCCAACAGAAATACGCCCACACTATCACGACCCACGAATCCACGCGACGGTCTTTCAACCGCGGTATTCCATTGGCGGTACACACCGCCGCGCTCAAAATACACACACATTTACAAAACACAGCCACATTGGACAAATCGAAATATACACACCTGATACACATACACACACCACTCCCACACACCCAATACAATATAAAACACACACCCACATCACCCACAAACCCTTACGACAACAAATCACGAATGATAGCCAGAGTGAGACAGCACCAGCAAGAACAACAGCATACACAGGCACACAAAACCATGACCCACAGAACTTCCACGCACCTCACACAACACCCCACCACATATCAGCACACTTATCACCCCACACTCCACCCCACACATCACCTACACCACCACATGGCACGGCAAAGACACCCCAGGTTCTCGGAGGAGGAGCTCAGGGTCATGGTGGAGGAAATCATCCGGGTAGAGCCACAGCTATTCAGAGCACAGGTGCAGCACACCTCCATTGCAAGGAAGATGGAGCTATGGCAAAGAATAGTGGACAGGGTCAACGCAGTGGGACATCACCCAAGAAATCAGGAGGACATCAGGAAGAGGTGGAACAACCTACGGGGGAAGGTGCGTTCCGTGGTCTCAAGACACCACCTGGCGGTTCAGCGGACTGGCGGCGGACCCCACCTCCTCCCCCACAACTAACATGGGAGGAGCAGGTCTTGGCGATTCTGCACCCTGAGGGCCTCGCAGGAGTAGGTGGAGGAATGGACTCTGGTAAGACAAATCTTAACTATTACATCCCCCACCCTACCTGCATGCCAGCACATACCCCCACCCTCACCCTTACCCCCAGCACTCCAACTCCTCACATATGTCCCAACATCACAAACCACCCATCCCAACACCAAGCCCTGCATGCAACAACAAAGCATGGACACCCATCACTAATGCATTCCCACTGCACATACCCATACACATCCCTAAACCATCATCACAGAAGGTCCCACACAGGAATGCAAGCACTGGGGTACACTGTCACCCACCCATTGCACACCATGCCACACACAGATGTAATAAACATCCTTTTATACCCCTGCAGGACCCCTACCCAACGTCACTGGACAGGAGGGTCCACACATGTCTCCACCACCAACAGAAGAGGCCCACAGTGATGACAGCACCTCTGTCCAACTGGATCTAGATGGCCAACCCGGCCCATCGGGGACCTCGGGACAGTCGGTTCCCCTCACACAGTCACAAGCCACTACAGAGCTTCCCCCCTCTGGAAACACCAGCACAGCACCCACCCAGCGGGCCCATACCTCCGTCCCCAGGACACGTCAATCAGCAGTGTGTCCACCACTACAGGGAACCCAGGCTAACCCACCAGCCCAAAAACAACAGGGACCTGGGGGCAGTGGCAGTGGGCACACGGTCCAGGGGACGGAGGCCCAGGAACACAGGGGAACTGGGAGGGCTGCTGTACGACAGGGGGCGGACAGGCCAAAGGAACCCACTCTCCACGAGGCCCTCTCCTCCATCATGGGAGCCTACCACCACTCCCAGGAGACGATGGCAACGGTCCTGGTCAAGTTTCAGGAGACCCAGCGCCTGCAGGAGGAACAGTATATGGGCTTCAGGGAGGAACTCAGAACCATCAGCTCCACCCTGGGCACTATTGTAGGGGTGCTGAAGGAAGTACTCAACACCAGGAGGGACACTGTGGCACTACAAGGGGCCCCTGACACTAGCATGGACGATGAACTGCCCACCACCTCCACCGGCGCTAGTGGACAGGACGCCCCGCAACCGGTCCCTGAGATCCAGGAACAAGACAGAGATCGATGCCAAGACCCCCGCCAAGAAATGAGACCACCCTGATTGTCATCCTACTGTCCCACTTTGTCACCCTGTCCATACTTAAACTGCCCAAGCTCCACTTCCTATGCCCATATGGGCAATGCACCTGTGAGACTAATAGACTGGATAGAATGGACTCTGCCATTGAAAATTCCTGCGCCATCACCCCTCACCATTTTACTACCCCCTCCAATGTTGAGCACTTAAATAAACACACTTAAAGCACAAAATAATCTGGAGTCTGTCTGTGATTTCGAAATAGTGTATTAGCAATTACAGTGACAAAATGCTCTTTCAATTGTAATGTCAACATACCTATGTCACGCAGCTCTAGTCCATGAGGAATCTAAGCAGATGTCACACAGTGGGACCCACATCTGTGAAATCGTAAGGGAAAGTGACAACTCAGTGACCATACACTGGGTGAAAACGACAGACAGTAGAGAGGCAGTAGTGTTTAAGTACATGTAGTAGGCAGGTCTGTACTCTTACCTGTGTCTCACTGGAAATATTGCTGGATCACTGAGTCCCTGTTGTTCATGTCTTCTTCCTCTGCTTCCTCGTCTTCACTGTCCACAGGCTCCACAGCTGCCACAACACCGCCATCTGGACCATCCTCCTGCAGAAAAGGCACCTGTCATCGCAAAGCCAAGTTGTGAAGCATACAGCAGGCCACGATGATCTGACACACCTTCTTTGGTGAGTAGAATAGGGATCCACCTGTCATATGGAGGCACCGGAACCTGGCTACTCTACGTAAGTACACAGGGAGCATGATGTATGGGCTATGCCTGTGTGGAGAGGGCTGGATGTAAGAAGGAAGGGGGGAGATTGCGGCGTGCATGAAACGGGGTAGGGATGGGGGCCAATCACTTTGACGGTGCAGTTGGTAATAACTTACTCTTCCCCCTGTACATTTCATGTAGGTCAGCGGCCAACAGAAAAAACATATTTGGCGTGCCATCGCCAAGGATGTCCGGACCCTGGGGGTCTACCACAGATGGAGCACCCACTGCCGGAAAAGATGGGAGGACATTCGCCGCTGGAGCAAGAAGGCGGCAGAGGCTCAGCTGGGGATGGCCTCCCAACGTGGGAGGGGTACCTGTCGCACCATGACCCCCCTGATGTTCAGGATCCTGGCGGTGGCCTACCCGGAGTTGGATGGGCACTTGAGGGCATCACAGCAGCAACAAGGGGGTGAGTACACTCTCATTCTGCTGACTTTGCGCGCAGTGGAGGGGTCTTGGTGGGGGAGGTGGGCTGTGGGTTTCCCTAGGCCAGAGCGAGTTCCGTAGGCAAGGTCCCTCCGTAAGACAGGCCATGTGGCACCCCGCCCCACCTTTGTAGAGTGCCAAGTACACCTAGTCATGCCCCTGTGTCATCTATGTGTGCAGATGTCGTCCATAGCCTTGTAGGTAATTTCCCAGGAATTGAACAGTGGAGCCCAAGAGCGCGGCGTAGTGCTGGGGGCTTCTGTGTCTGTCGTGTCCGCCAACGGTAGCAGTAATGCATGCACTCAACATGTCTTTCTTCTGTCGCCCCCCCCTTTTTGTGGTCTCCCTGTTTTTGTGTGCATTAGCATCATCAGGCGGAGGAGCAGTGGCACCGGAGCACCAGGGGGCTGCATCCCACATGGCCATGGAGGGCCACATTACGGACTCGGACTTCACCAGTGGGACGGAGTGCGAGGGGACCTCCACGGGGGGGACAGGAGCTGAGACCAGTGACATGCACTCGTCCTCTGATGGGAGCTCCCTTGTGGTGGCGGCAACATCTGTGCCACCCCCATCTACAGGTACAGCCGCCACCACCCCTTCCAGCACCGCCCTCCCAGCAGCCCCACAGCCTTCGCCCCGTGCCCGCTCACCCGGGAGGGTGGGCATCGCCTTCACCCCAGGCACCTCAGGCCCTGCCCCTGTCACCCCTACTGCCCTCAGTGAGGAAGCCATTGACCTCCTCAGGTCCCTCACTGTTGGGCAGTCTACCATTTTGAATGCCAACCAGGGTGTAGAAAGGCAGTTGCAACAAACAAATGCATTCCTGGAGGGCATTCATTCTGGTCAGGTGGCCCTTCAGTGAGCTGTTCAGACTCTGGCCTCAGCACTGATGGCAGCCATTGTCCCTGTGTCTAGCCTCCCCCTCCAACTTCCTCCACCCCGACAAAATCCCCTGTACCTCAGCCTATCCTAAGCACACCTACAGACCAGCATGCACACACGTCAACACACAAGGGAAGCTCAGGCAAACATAAGCACCACACATCCCATAGGCATTCACGCAAGCATCACACACATGCAGACACACCCATATCCACTGCCTCCACTGTGTCCCCCTCCTCCTCGTCTCCCTCCTCCCTCCCTGTCTCATCTACACTCACACCTCGATGCACTACCTCTACAACCACTACGTCCCTCTTCAGCACACCCACCACCACAGCCCGCTCACATGCAGTCACCACCCCCACTACCATTCACACGTCCCCTGTGTCCTCTCCCGGTGTGTCTGTGACTCCACCTCCCAAGATACACAAATGCAGGCACACACAAACCCAACAGCCATCCACCTCACGACAGCCTCCAGCGCATTTACCTTCACCCAAAGTCAGCAAACGAACACCTCCTACAACCACCTCCTCTTCCTCCACTCCCAAACCCCCTCCAGCTACCCGTCCCAGTGTGTCAAAAAAACTTTTCCTGCCCAACCTTGACCTCTTTCTCACACCTCCCCAACCCCATCCGTCTCATAGGTCCTGAACTAGCACCTCAGCCACAACATCTCCGGGACCAGTGGTGCCTGTAGTCACCGGAATCTGGAGTGCACCGGCCACCAGGGCAGCCAGTGTGGCATGGAGCCACAACACAAACAGTCCCCCACCTGTGCAAACATCAGAAGTTAGCCAGTGCCCGGCGGGAGAGGTGGAAGACTCCAGCCACCAAAGCCGCTCCCAGGGGTCCCGGTGAGAGTGTGGAGTCAGCTGTGACACCTTCTAAGGTAGGGAAGGGCCACAAGAAACCCGGCAAGTCTGGGAAGAGCAGCACGGCAGAGAAGACCGCCATCCACCCCACTGCCCAGGAGGCCACCTCCAGCACCAGCCCAGCTGCCCAGGACAGGCCCGCCAGCACCAGCCCAGCTGCCCAGGACAGGACCGCCAGCACCAGCCCACCTTCCCAGGACAGGACCGCCAGCACCAGCCCAGCGACCCAGGACAGGACCGCCAGCACAAGCCCAGCTGCCCAGGACAGGACCGCCAGCACCAGCCCACCTGCCCAGGAGGCCACCGCCAGCACAGGCCCAGCTGCCCAGGAGGCCACCGCCAGCACAGGCTCAGCTGCCCAGGAGGCCACCACCAGCACAGGCCCAGCTGCCCAGGAGGCCACCGCCAGCAGAAGCCTGCTGGGCCATGAAGGACCACCAGCAAAAGCCCCGCTGGGCCATGAATGACCACCAGCAAAAGCCCCGCTGGGCCATGAAGGACCACCAGCAAAAGCCCCGCTGGGCCATGAAGGACCGCCAGCAGCTGAGTCCCTGCAATGGAGACCGCCGCCTCAAGCACCACTGAACAGGGCACCGCCGTCTCAAGCACCGCTGAACAGGGCACCGCCGTCTGAAGCACCGCTGAACAGGGCACCGCCGTATCAAGCACCGCTGAGCAGGTCACCGCTGTTTCAAGCACCGCTGAACAGGGCACCGCCGTCTCGAGCACCGCTGGCCCATGAGCGGCAAGGGCACTGACGCAACTGAGTCCGTCACGGGGTGAATTATGCACTCTGGGCACAAAGCCCCCTCCAGAACCAGTGGAGAAAGGCAGCCACTACCTCTGTCCTTAGCAGGATGAAGCACTCTGGGCACCATGCCCCCTCCAGAACCAGTGGAGAAAGGCATCCACCTCCTCTGTCCATAGCAGGATGAAGCATTCTGGGCACAAAGCCCCCTCCAGAACTAGTGGAGAAAGGCATCCACTACCTATGTCCTTAGCAGGATGAAGCACTCTGGGCACCATGCCCCCTCCAGAACCAGTGGAGAAAGGCATCCACTACCTCTGTCCTTAGCAGGATGAAGCACTCTGGGCACAAAGCCCCCTCCAGAACCAGTCGAGAAAGGCATCCACTACCGCTATCCTTAGCAGGATGAAGCACTCTGGGCACAAAGCCCCCTCCAGAACCAGTGGAGAAAGGCATCCACTACCTCTGTCCTTAGCAGGATGAAGCACTATGGGCACCATGCCCCCTCCAGAACCAGTGGAGAAAGGCATCCACTACCTCTGTCCTTAGCAGAATGAAGCACTCTGGGCACCATGCCCCCTCCAGTACCAGTGGAGAAAGGCATCCACTACCTCTGTCCTTAGCAGGATGAAGCACTCTGGGCACAAAGCCCCCTCCAGAACCAGTGGAGAAAGGCATCCACTACCTCTGTCCTTAGCAGGATGAATCACTCTGGGCACCATGCCCCCTCCAGAACCAGTGGAGACTGTCATCCACTTGAGAGACTGTGGCTTTGCACTCCCCAAGATTGAACAGTGGGCAAACCACCCACTGTAGAGGTTTGTGAGACTGTGGCTTTGCACTCCCCAGGATTGAACAGTGGGCAAACCACCCACTGTAGAGACTTGAGAGACTGTGTATTTGCACTCCCCAGGATTGAACAGTGGGCAAACCACCCACTGTAGAGACTTGAGAGACTGTGGCTTTGCACTCCCCAGGATTGAACAGTGGGCAACCCACCCACTGTAGAGACTTGAGAGACTGTGGCTTTGCACTCCCCAGGATGGAACAGTGGGCAAACCACCCACTGTATAGACTTGAGAGACTGTGGCTTTGCACTCCCCAGGATTGATGGATGTGGCGTTGTGCACTCAAGCGGCTGAGGGGCCCCCCTTTCCGTCCCCCTGAGGTGCCTGGTTAGTTGCTTTATGATGCCCCTGCAGTGTTCTCTCCGTCATGGTCGGGGATCTTGTGTGGGCCTCGCCCATACCGTGTGGTCCCAGTGTTCCACTGACTTTATTAGAGCACTACCTGGACTACTATGCTTGGTATATATTTTGTACATGGTGTATATATATATATATATATATTTCTGCCTACTTGCTTTTAATATATTACAATGGTTACACTCATTTTTTATTGTCTTTGCATTCTTCCGGGGGTTTGGTGTAATGCATTAGTGTGTGTGTTGTAGTGGGTGAGGGTGGGGGTGTTTCCTGTTTTTTCCCTCCCCCCTCCCCTGTGTCGTAGGTGCAGTACTCACCGTGGTCTTCGCCACCGGTGTTCGTGCTCCTGGTAGAGGAGCAGGAAGACTATTGCAGGTAGAATTTGGAGTTCCGGATCCATGGATCCTTGTGGGGTGTGTAGAGGTGAGCGTTTTTCCTTCGGTATTCCTTTTTCCGCTGTGTTTTTATCCGCGGTGAATCCGCCCTGGAAAAGGTGGTGGATTGGCCTGTCATAATAGTGTGGGCGTTACATTGTTCTCCGCCTGCCTGTTGGCGGTGACCGCCAAGCTGTTTGTTTGTACTGCCGTGGCGGTCGGAGTGTTAAAGTGCCTGTCTTTGTTGGCGGTTTCCGCCACGGTCGTAATTGCATTTCTTTTCCCGCTGGCCTGTAGGCGGTCTTATCACCGTCTTATCACCGTCCGCCAAATTTATAATGGCCACCTCTGTCTCATCCTCCCCTAGGGTCAGGAGCCTATGCCTCCCAAATACAGGGATCAGTTCTCATAGACGTGAACCCCATTACTGAGGTCTAACTTTTCTTATCCTGAGTGCCCTCTCAAAGGCTGTCAGCCACTTGCCAATGTCATCACCCTCTTGGTATTGAGGAACAATCCCCTTGGGTAGTCCGGTGCAAAACCTACTACCCCTGGACACCTCAAACTCTACTTTGCTGCCATCATCTCTCTGTTTGTCTCTTTCATCTTCTTCTCTTCTAGGGCCAACTTCTCTGCCTCTAGCGCTATATAGGCCAGCGGGGGCTCAAGCTCTCTTTCCCTGATGTACAGGCTTCTGGTGTTAATACCCTCCCCCAACTAGTTCCAGGCAGGGTCCTGGTCACTGCGTGTAGGGATGACCCCGTTCCTCCTCATCACTAAGGTTTAAGGGTTCTCCCTCCCTTTAGAGGTTGGGAATGGTATCCTCCCTCTCCTATCCCACTGGAGTCTCCTCTCTGCATACCTGCTAGGATTCTGACTAACCCCTAAAGAACTTAACCAGCTTAGCCTTCCTAAGGTTAGCCACTGCTGGCAACCCCCTATCAGTATACAACTTCCTAAACTGGACTACAGTGAATGTGGGTAAGCTAGCCAGATGAAGCTTCATTGTATCCCTACATTTTGTGTCACACAAACAAAAACTTTTCAAAAATTGAGTTAAGAATTTAGAAAATAACTAATTGAAATTAGTTCAAATTAAAAATCAAAAGTAGCGTTTGCACTAAGACAATTTAGAGGATTTTTAATTAGCTTCACCTAACGGTGGATTGTGATATTAAACACAAGTACAGGATCCCCCTGCTGCACATCAGAAATGTTAGAAATTGATTATTGGTATGGGCAGGTAGGTACCTACAGTTGGCAATAGGCCACAGTCCCCTACTAGGTCCCATCAAGGTCTCAATAAATTACTTCTTGCTCAACCCTTAATAGTTTGTCTCACGAGCAGTTAAGATTAATTTAGGAAACAGGTGTGTAAAGCATTTAATAGCAACAAAACAGTGAATAAGTAAAACCCAACATAACACACAATAAACATTCAACACCAATTCATAAAAATAGGAAATATTTTTATCTTTAAAGTGACACCAAAATTACAAAAATCCAATGTAGGAAACCAGCGATATGATTTTTTTTATATTAAATGTATAAAAATGCTTACTAGCGCCTAAAAACAAAAAGCGCCAACAGGGGAAATCTGGTAGCCCTTGACCAAAGCACAGTCAAAATTTGTGGGCAACTGTGATGGAGCCCTGCTCGGATACACTGAGCGGGAGGCCTCAGTCAAAGTTTTACCTTCACACTTAGAAATGTTTCTGGAGATTTTTTATCTTGTTGTTGGGCGAGGCACCTTTTCTGGCCAGCTTGCATTGCAACATCATTGGCTTGGCTCAGCAAGAGGTCCCAGTCAACTCCTGCAAGTCTCTTCAACGGGGAAAAGCTCTGGCCGAGTCGCGGTTTGACTCTTGTCGACAGGTCGGTCACCTTATGGAGCTTTTTAACAAAGTTGCTCCACAGCTCTTCAAATTTCTGGATCCTGTTCCAGAAGTTCTTTTTCGGTCCTTGAAGTGTCCACAAACTTGATCCAGGGTTCCAGAAGCTTTGAGTTGATCCTTGGAAGTTGGGACTACAGCTCTCAGAATGCACCTTTTCAGAATCCTCAAATGGCTACTGGACTCTGGTCAGCTGGGCTCTTCCTGCAGGACTTGATGCAGAGGACTCTGGTCAGCTCCTTTGTACCTGTAGCTAAGTGGGGAGTCTGCACCTGGAGTTGCAGAGGCAAGGCAAAGTCATTTTAATGCTGAAGCCTGAAGCGTGCATATAGTGCAGTCCTTGTGGGTGCAGTCCTTCAGGTGCAGACCAGGGGTTCAGCAGGGCAGTCCTTCTCCAGTATCTTCTTCCATTAGGCATCTGAATTGCTGGGCAGCTCTGCCATATTTATCTTTGCTCCTGGGTTGCCAGACAGGGGGGCGCCCTTGAACAAAGGGGTGCAGGATGCCTCCCTCTGGGGGTGACCACGTCCTGTGAAGTGTGGCAAAAATCAATCCCAGAAAGTAACATTCTTTAAAAATCCAACATGGAAGGAACCTCTCTTTGAAGGTTACATCTGGCTGAGCCCACCCACTGGTGTGGCTAAGTTTCCCTAACAAACCTCTTCCACTTCCCTCACTGAGAACCTCAGCAACATTGGCCTCACCCAACTGGTCACCAAACCCATGCATAAATCTGGAGACACACTAGATGCCATCTTCACTTCTAGCAACAAAATCAATTTCACCCATGTGATTGAACTCACCTGGACTGACCACTGCATTGTCTACTTTACTATCTCCAATTCCCAGCACACCACCTTCAAGCATCTCAGTACCCCCCACCGAAGCTCGGACAAGGTAATCAAGACCCTATCTGCTCAGGCACTAGGCACCACCCAACCCCATGGCAGACCTCCACCTCAATCAGGCTGTCAAAAACTTCACCACCTGGATCAACAAATCCACCAACAGAGTCACCCCGCTGAAATCAGTTAAAACCAACAACACCTTCAAGCCATTATGATGGTACACTCTGGAGCATAGAAACTCCAAACGCAACTGCAACCAGCTTGAGAAACAATGGAGCGTGACCAATGGCTCGTCCGACATAGCTGCCTACAATGTAGCCCTCAACAGCTACCACCACCACATCAAGGCATCAAAAAGAGCAGCAATCACTGCACGCATCGACACTGCAGCCATCCACATGAAAGAACTTTTCAGAATCATAAAGGAATTCTCTAACCTGATAGCCATAGAGACCACCATCTACCCATCCCAGGAACTCTGCTACAACTTCTCAGACTACTTCCACAGCAAGATCACCACCATATACACCAATTTCGACCCCAACCATCCACCTCTGGACTGAACAACATCGCTGAAGCAGAGACCACCAGCCACACGATAACCTCCTGGTCACCGATTGCCACACAGACCACAACAGTCATCATGTCATCCATCTGCTCCGGGGCACCCAACGACTCCTGCCGTCACTGGCTTTTCAATCTCGGAGACAGCACTATTAGCACAGAACTAACCTGCATCCTCAACACCTCCATCACCATAGCAACCTTCCGGGATGAATGGAAGCATGCAGAGGTCAGTCCCCTCCTGAAGAATCCTCCACCAACCCCAGCGACCTCGAAAACTACAGACCAATCTCCCTGATTCTAAGGATTCAATATAATCTCTTATGCCAAATACACTCAACTAATCCTGTCACTCACCGAAGATCCCCACAATGTCAAAGCCAACTTCCGCAAAGCCATGACCAACATAGCAACATGGATGAAAAACAGTTGACTCAAACTAAACAGTGACAAAATGGAAGCCCTGATCTTCGGGAAGCACACCTCTGTATGGGACCCAGCTGGTAGCTAGGAGAACTTGGACCAACGTCCTATCCATCAGACCACATAGGAACCCTCTGCATCATCCTCGACTGCCAACTATCCATGGATTGGCAAGTAAACTCAGTAGCTTCCTTCTGTTTCTACATGCTCTATATGCTCAGCTGAATCTTTAAATCAATTCCTACCAACACCAGAAAGACAGTCATGCATACCCTGGTCACCAGCCGCCATGGCTATGGCAATGCTCTCCACCCGTGAGTGTTCTCCCAACAACTGAAAAGGCTCCAGACTCTACAGAACACACAGCCAGACATACTCAACTTCCCCAAGCGCTCAAGAATCACCCACACCTCAGAAACCTCCACTGGTTCCCCTGCCAAGAAGGTATGCCAATGCAAAATCCTCACACTCGCATACAAGGCTCTCCACAACCTAGTGCTTTCCTACATCAACCATCGACTAAGCTTCTATGTCCCAGCAAGGCAACTATGCTCCGCCTTGCTAAGCCTTGCACACACAGCCCATCGCAGGTGCAATACAGGCCACTCCTTTTAATACACAGCAGCTCAATCCCAGAACATCCTGCCCCTCCATCTCCAAACAGCTCCCTCCCTGGTGGACTTCAGAGAGGGACTCAAGACGTTGCTTTTCGACAGACATGGCACCCTCAGTGCCCAGATAACCTTAGGGTTGCGAGTGCTGTGCTTTACAAATGCTATTATCGATTGATTGATTCCAGCCCCTCTCCTAATCTAATTATGGGGCCTCCCATCTGGCTGGGGGTACGGGAAATGGGGGGGGGACCAGTTTCTGTCCCAGGTGGCTTTCCTTCCATTGAAAACCAGTTTGGTCTCTCTACCCCCCTCCTACACTGCCATGTGAAGCAGCGGATTGCCTCCCACCAGGTGCTTCCTTTGTTTCAGCCCAGGCTACTTCAAACCTCATTAAGGCAGCTCGGCTGAGGCTGCCAGAGACTGACCAATCAGGAAAGGGCACTACCGGGCTGATTTTGGTAACTCTTAGATAGAGTTCTAAAACTCTTTCTCTGTACTAGTTATAATGAATCTAACTTTGGCAAGTTGTTAGATTTATTTGAACTTTTAATTTGATACCATACTTGACAGATTTAGATATTTTCTAGTAAAAATTTGACTTTTTTACTTTTAAACAAAGCCTCCTAATGTTAGCCTATGGATGCAATGTACTACAATGAGGAAAGCAAATGCCGCTGTCTTTCCCTCACCGAGGCTTATAAAACATATTTTATGAAGTCCCTGCATATATTTACATTGCACTGTACCCACTGGGCACTTAGGGCGGACCTTAGGCGTGACATATGTAAAAATAAGGTAGTTTGAGATGTTGAAAGTACTTTTAATTCTAAAGTCTAATTTGGGTTAACTGGAATTTAAGAGCAACCAGCAAGGAAGGCTTGCTTTTACAATGACACCAGAGACCACAACAGGGCCCCTAGGGATGCCCTAACTACACTGGGGTCCCTCAACCTATATGCCCTAGCATATACTAGGGCCCTCTAGGTAGGTTACTAGAGTCAATCATAATTATGCCTAATTTGCATATACCATTTTACACAGAGAACTGCCCCTGGGACTGGTTAGCAGTGTCAGAGTCAGTAACCACCCGCATCAGTCTAAACGTTTGGGGGTGATCAGGGCCAAAAGGATGACTTTCTCACATGGCCCTGTAGCTTGAATAGGTCAGCCTTATGGCCCATGGAGTCTTCTTCTTTGTCGTGGGTCCATTCTTCTAGGCTCTTCTTAGGCTACAGCCAACAGGCCGAATCTTTTTCTGTTTTCCCACACGTCAAGAATGTGCTCTGAGGAGGGTACAGTGGGTGCCACATTTATGTCTGGCACCAGCCGGCAGGTGGGAGTAACTCCTGGCCTCTCTTTAAGCAATGGGATGGTAGCTCCCAGGGGTAGCCCTGCCTACTTTTGTGGCACCTTCTGTGTGCACTAATGTAAACAACCCCACAGTGCCCCTCTCTACATAAAACCAAAATGCCGGAACCTTTCTTCCTCTATGCAGGCAGAGTTCCTGATCCCAACTGAAATGTGTGGCCTGTGAAATGAGCAACCCTTTCCTGTGGTTAAGCTGAACCAATTCTGGTAGGACTGGGATTGGGGCTTGGCTGGCTCGTGGGACAAAGGAATGGGGCAGCAGTTAGTTTCATCTTCCTGTGATAGGATAGACCTCTTTGTAGTTAATCAAGGTCCTGGGCACAGCGCAGAGGCCATCCTGACAAGGGAAATACAACACCTCCCTACAGTTAAGGCATTTTATCCCTGGCCTACGAGCAAGTTCACACTTCATTAAGGGGGGTATTCAGCTGCCTGGTGACATCTGGAGCTAATACAAACATAAATCTAGAGGATTTAGACAGGGAAAATATGACTTTCTATAAGTACCTTTTCCAAAATATTTATTAGCAAGCCAACTTCACAAGTGACTTTGGCTCATAATATTTCAAAATGTCCAAGAATTAATTTTGTAGATGCTACTAAGTAGAGATCAAATTAATACATTTACTATTATAATCCAATACTTTCATATAGAACAAGCAAGCAAGCTACAATGACAATACCATTTGGGGCTTTTTCACTGTAAGGAGATTTTCAACTTGAAACATTTACATGTTCAATGTTTAAATACCATGCACCCTGCCTTATCAGTAGTAAGGACTTGTTAGGTGTGATGTATTAATACTTAAAAGGACGGTTTAGCCCACTTACAAGGGATTACTTTGACAGGTCACATTTTTAGTTTAAAACTGCACAGCCAGAGTGCAGCAGTTAGTCATGCATTTACGTTTACACTGTCACTGTAGTGGATGATGCAAAGGTGCTACAGTCCACTAGTAACATTTAACTTACAGGCCTGTGGTACACTTTGTACCATATAGTAGGGTGAGTAAGTTTAATATGCCAAAAAGGAGTATGCCCATTTCACCTTGTTAAAACAGGTGAGTGAGCACTGACACCTTACCACTGGTTAGCAGCGGTAATGTGCACAATGTTCTACAGCCAACAAAAACTATGAAGGTAAAAATCTGTAGGTACGCAATGCAAAAGGTAGTCATTTACAACATGCAGGAAGACTCACAAATAATTCAAGTTTCCAACAGCTTTAATCATTTTAAATATAGTTTAAATATAGTTTGTATTAAGTAATGCTAATATCTATTGCCATCCTACACACTATATACACATTTTCCTATTATCTAAAATAGATAGTGTGTGTACATACCTAATCATCATTTTATTAATAGAAAATCCCTCAAAGATCCAAACAAATGCCAATGTCCCAAAGATTAATCAATAAAACCAATGAAGCATTGGTAAATATTACTAAAGTTAATTCCTACATTACTTATTTTTAAAATAAGTTCCATCACTTACTTTGATCCACCTGTACTGATGAAAAAGGCTTGGTGGCATATGCAATGGTATTTAACCAATAGAAATGTTTGAAAATTTATATTTTTCCATCAGTATTCAAAATAACATTTTATTCTAATCATATCTGGTCATGAATCTGTATGTTGACCACCTTTTTTATTATTTATTTAGTAGATTTCTATAGCAGATGGTCTTCCAAAGTATAGATGCACTTTACAATCTAATTATAGAACAATAAAAGCGACACAAGGTCTTACACAGAGCTGATAAATGTTAAAGTAAGAAGTGATAAGGATTAACACAGCAAGTTCTGCTATTTCATGCTCCTTGGGCCTCACATAGGCTCAGTATGATGATCAGTACTTTCTATTATTAACACCATTCTACTTATGCAAAACAAATTTTGTTCCTATAAATCACCACCACATCAAGGATTCAAGATGTTTGTGGGAAGAGTTATGGTGTCATAGGGAATAAAATACTCCCTGCCATATATTTTAAAGATATTACTAGACACCCTATATACGAACTCAGCCTTTGGCCTCAATTCCTCAATTTGGTCATGGTACCTCTTAGTGACTGGAGAATTCTTATAATGTATGGCAGGCATATTTGATCCTGTATGTAATAAACTCAAAACTGAATTACAATAATTATATGAGATGTAAAATGTCCAGGAGATGGCCAATGGACTTTATTATTATTGTAGCAATGTGTTCTGGAATGCTCACCTTCTTAAATGTGTACACAAATGAGTTATTTAAAAAAAGTCTAATTATGTTTGAAAGTGTACAAATGGAGAGATTACTGGCAAAACAGGTTTTAGGTGTACACATCAAGGAAAGAGAATGGTATATTTATTAATTTGAGTGATTTGAACTAAATGAGGAGGGTTGATGCCAACTGCTCAGTTTACTCAAATAAACTGGCTAATTATCCAACCATTAGCCAATTGGAATATAATCTTTGCTCTTTACCCAGCGTCCAGCAAAGTAGTACATAATCTCTGCAATTTAGCCTGTGGCCTGCTAAATATCTGTAACTTCACTGTGTATGTGGCCATGTGCAAAATAGTGGATCTCATGAACCATTTGACTGGTGGCCGGATAAGAAAAAAGAAGGAGGTCTTTATTTAGCTCTACATGAAAAGAAAAACAGGCTCCAGGCAATGGTGGTCACCATCTTGAAATGCAAAATGTGAATGCATTTTTAAGTGTACAAAATTATGCTCAATTAATTTAGGTAAGTTGTTTACATATGAAAAACAATAAAATGAGGGCCATATTTATACTTTTATACAAAAAAATTAGCGCCGGCTAACGCCATTCTAAAGCGCCATGCGGGCGCCGTATTTATTGAATGGTGTTAGCCGGCGTTAGCCGACCGGCGCTGCCTGGTGTGCGTGAAAAAAAACCACGTACACCAGGCAGCGCCGGCGTAGGGGAAAAATGGCGTTTGGGCGTCCAAAAATGGGGCAAGTCAGGCTGAGGCAAAAAAATCGTCTTAACCCGAATTACGCCATTTTTTTTGGGACGCCATTAACATGACTCCTCTCTTAGCAAAGACAGGAGTCATGCCCCCTTGCCCAATGGCCATGCCCAGGGGACTTCTGTCCCCTGGGCAGGGTCATTGGGCATAGTGGCATGTAGGGGGGCACAAATCAGGCCCCCCTATGCCACAATATTTTTTTCTCCAAAAATACTTACCACAACTTACCTTTTCTTCCCTGGGATGGGTCCCTCCATCCTTGGGTGTCCTCCTGGGGTGAGCAAGGGTGGCAGGGGGTGTCCCTGGGGGCAGGGGAGGGCACCTCTGGGCTCATTCTGAGCCCACAGGTCCCTTAACGCCTGCCCTGACCCAGGCGTTAAAAAGAGGCGCAAATGCGGTTTTTTTTGCCCCGCCCACTCCGGGGCGTCATTTTTGCCCGGGAGTATAAATACCACGCACATGCCTGGGAGTCATTTTTTAAGATGGGAACGCCTACCTTGCATCTCATTAACGCAAGGAAGGTGTTCACGCCAAAAAATGACGCTAACTCCATGAACTTTGGCGCTAGACGCGTCTAACGCCAAAGTATAAATATGGAGTTAGTTTTGCGTCTAATTTGCGTCGAAAAAAACGACGCAAATTCGGTGCAAACGGAGTATAAATATGCCCCTGAGTTTTTAATCAAACCCTTTACGAAAATAACCTAAAAAAAAAGAGCATCATACTATTATTTCAAGAGGTTCAGGATATGGCACACAGATATTTTGTGCTGAAGGGTAGGAGTATGTGGTTGTTTGCACAGAGTAATGAGCATGGTAGTAGAAATGGGTTTTTTGGGTGGCAGTCAGGTTACTCCCTGTCTAAGCAAGGACTCTCTCCCTAGTCAGGGTAAGTCAAACACAATCTAAATAATCATGTACCCACCCTTTGGTAGCTTGGCACTGAGCAGTCAGGCTTAAATTAGAAGGCAATGTGTAAAGTATTTGTGCAATAAATCATGCAATAACACAGTATAAACACCACAAGAATACACCACACAGGTTTAGAATAATATAGAATATTTATCTGAGTAGAATAAGTACAAGTTGAGATATCACTTTTCTAATGAAAATTAGAGTTGTTAGGGCCATATGTACGAACACTTTTTCCCATAGACACAGAATGGGTAAAAACCTTTGCTACATCTGGCCCTTAGTTCTTACAACGCAATGTGTCTCTTGCAACCACAAAGTACCTGGTTTGCATCTAATTTATCCGCAAGGGACCACAGAGGAGGAGATGCGTAGAAACCTGGGAGGTGTGTGTGGGTTTCTACGGGCACACACAGATGATGCGTCAATATTTTCCACGCAGCAAGGGCCTTGCGTTGATTTCTGACGTGTGGACTTGGATCCTCTTCAGGTTGCGGGATATTTGGACGCCCCGGGGACGATGAGGAGAAATCCTGGGCATGCGGAACGAAGTCACAGGAGCTGCGTTGATCCGGTGGGTGATGCGGGGAAATTTCTGTCGCACTGCAGGCTCTGTGTTGATTCTTCTTGCAGGAAGTTGGGCTGGCTCGGCAATGTTTCGATCCAGTAGGCCGTGCGTCGAAGTTCCAGTCACAACGCTGGTGCTGCATCGATCTCCACTCGGGGAGCCGGGCTGCGTCATTATGGTTTGGCATGTGGTGATTTTCTCATCGCGATGCAGGCTGTGCATCGACTCCGGTAGGCTGTGCATCGATTTTTCATCACACAAGGAATTCTTTGACATTGGTGGTAAGTACTGCTTACCACCATGCTGACTGACGCCAACATTCCGCCGCCATGGCAGATCACCGCTACCCGTATTATGACAAACACATAGCAATCCGTCACAATATGACCACACACACAAGTCCGCCAGATCAAAGGTCAGTGATAAACTGGCAGTAGCAAAACCCACACCGTTACGCCAACAGAACTACGCCCACAACACTATGACCCACAAATCACTGCGGCAGGCATTCAATGGCGGTAAACCATTGGCGCTACATACCACCGCACTCAAAAAACACACACATACAAAACTACACCACATTGGACAATTCAAACTACGCACACCTGACACGCATACACACACCACACCCACACCACACTACCCACAACCATTTATGACTACAAACAAGTGCCACAAGAGTGATAGCAAGACCGCAGACAAGACCACAGCCACACACCACCATCACCTATACACCATCCATGCACCTTACATCACACACCCCAACACATCACCCCACACACTCACACTACACCCATGGCACCACAATGACCCCACCAGATTCTCTGAGGAGGAGCTGAGAGTCATGGTGGAGGAAATCATCCGGGTAGAACCAACGCTATTCGGATCACAGGTGCAGCAGACCTCCATTGCTAGGAAGATGGAGCTAATGCAGAGAATTGTGGACAGGGTCAATGCCGTGGGACAGCACCCAAGAACAAGGGATGACATCAGGAAGAGGTGGAATGACCTATGGGGGAAGGTGCGTTCCACAGCTGCAAGATACTAAATTGCTGTGCAGAGGACTGGCTGTGGACCCCCACATTCTCCCCCACAGCTAACAACATGGGAGGAGCAAGTCTTGGCAATCATGCATCCTGAGGGCCTGGCAGGAGTAGGAGGAAGACTGGACTCTGGTAAGACAAATCTCTATTACTATCACCCCCCACTACCTGCATGCCATCACAAACCCTCACCCTTACCCACACTCCCATCACTCCACCACCTCCTACAAACCCCACCATCACAACCCACCCCTCCCAATACTAAGCCCTGCATGCAACATCAATGCATGGAGCCCCATCACAGACCTGCATGGACAACTATCACTAAAGCATGCATACTAGAGGGAAACAGCAAGCCCACCAAATAACTACTCACACAAAGCAAAGCTGCCAGGGCAATAACAACCTTAGAGTGCAACACACCCATGCACAAGATGTCACACGCAGAAACAATAACACTTCTTTACATCCCCAGAGGTCCCCCAGCCAATGTCACCGGAGAGGAAGTGCCAGCAACATCCAGCCCAAGCACCACACATCATCCCACACGCACTCACACAAACACCATCCAGAATCAGACATGCCACCATTGCCCATCCCAGGAGGACACCCAAGGATGGAGGGACCCACCCCAGGGAAGAGAAGGTAAGTTGTGGTAAGTATTTTATTTTTTATTTTTTTGTGGCATAGGGGGGCCTGATTTGTGCCCCCCTACATGCCACTATGCCCAATGACCATGCCCAGGGGACAGAAGTCCCCTGGGCATGGCCATTGGGCAAGGGGGCATGACTCCTGTCTTTGCTAAGACAGGAGTCATTTCAATGGGGGATGGGCGTCGTAAAAAAATGGCGCAAATCGGGTTAAGACGTTTTTTTTGCCTCAGCCTGACTTGCCCCATTTTTAGACGCCCAAACGCCATTTTTCCCTACGCCGGCGCTGCCTGGTGTACGTGGTTTTTTTTCACGCACACCAGGCAGCGCCGGTCGGCTAACGCCGGCTAACGCCATTCAATAAATACGGCGCCCGCATGGTGCTTCAGAATGGCGTTAGCCGGCGCTAATTTTTTTGCCGCAAAACTGCGTTAGCGCAGTTTTGCGTCAAAAAGTATAAATATGGGCCCTAATGCTTTAATATGGTCTTTCGGTGGCGGTAAGTATTCCAGATGTATTGCTGGCAAAGTATTCTTTGCCGGACTGGAAAGCTTTCCCAAAAACATTATTTCAGTCTTTTCTTTGTTAAGCTGAAGCCTACTATCTGTCATCCAAGACGACACAGCTTACAAGCAGGCAGGTAACACTGAATTATCAACATCCTTCACAGAGGAAAAAGAGACGACCAACTGCGTGTCGTCAGCATACGATACCAGCGATAAACCAGAAGGTTCCACACCATCTGCTAAGGGAGCCATATAAATATTAAAAAGAGTCGGGCTCAGAGACGAACCCTGTGGTACTCGACATTGAACTCTAAACTGATCTGAAAAGAAAAAATGATCTAAAACCTGAAAAGATCTGTTTTGAAGAAAAGAGCTCAACCATTTAAGTGCTTGGCCTTTAATACTACTCTTTTCCATTCTTTGGATCAATAGTCCACGATTAACTGTATCAAATGCGGCACTTAAGTCCAGCATTATGACAGCTGTCACTAGTCCCAGATCCATCCGTTTTCTGGCTTCTTCCGTAACAGCTATCATAGCTGATTCGGTGCTGTGGGCAGGTCTAAAGCCCATTTGCGTAGGGTGCAAAATCTTATGTTCTTCCAGAAATCTGGATATTTTTGAGTTGACATGCTTGTCAATTCATTTTGCCACAATTGGAAGAAGAGAAATTGGCCTATAAGTTCTTAAGTTCGGCTCCATCTAGGTTTGGTTTCTTTAGCAGGGGTTTCACCACTGCGTGCTGCCATGATTCAGGTACAATGCCACTTTGTAAGGAGCTATTCAACAGCTCCGTTATCACCGATATTGTGGCAGATCCTCCCTGCATAAGTATATGAGGAGGCGCAGGATCTAATGGAGAACCAGATTTCAATTTACTAAGAAGCAGGGAGGTACTTTCTTCAGAGATAGAGGAGAAACTCTGTAGAATGGTGTTACACTCCTTATTCTCATTGGGCTGAACAATGTTTGCCCTACAGGAATGCATTAGTCTGTTGCAAATGGGCTGCCAGCCCCTGGATGGCATTCACAATGGTTGACTGCCCAACAGAGATGGATCTCAGGAGGTCAATAGCCTCCTCACTCAGGGCAGCAGAGCTAACTGGGACAGGGCCTGAGGTGCCTGGGGTGAAGGAGATGCCCATCCTCTTGGGTGAGCAGGCAGGGGAAACACGCTGAGGGGCTGCTGGGACGGCGGTGCTGGTACCGGGGGTGGCAGCTGTACCTGTAGTTGGGGTGGGCACAGAGGTGTCCGCCATCACCAGTGAGCTTCCATCGGAGGAGGTATCACTGTCCGAACTGTCCCCTCCAGTCTCAGCCGTGGTGCTTCCCTTGCCCTCCATACCACTGGTGCCGTCACCATTGGTGGATTTGGCCTCTTGGGCCCTGTGGGATGCAGCTCTCCCCATCGCCAGTGCCTCTGCTCCTCCGCCAGATGATTCTAATGCACTTAAAGACAGGGTGACAAAACAAAAAGGGGGGAGAGACAAAGGATACATGTGGTCAGTGGGGGCAACAACACCACAGTTGGCGTACACAGCACACTCACACAGGGAACAGCCCTACGCACTAGGCAATGCACTTCCAGTCACAATGCTAGACACCAGCCCATGGACAGGGACACCTTACGCCAATTGCAGCATACCTGAGACCCACAGACCCCTGCCCAGTAGTGGATGCCTACTAGCTTGGATAGAGGTATTTTACATCAGGACCCTGCCCAACATGGGACCTACACTGCAATGTCCAGCCTGGCCTAGGGGCACCCACAGGCCCACATCCCCCACCCGGATGCCACACCACCACGCACAAGTAGTAATTGGGGCACTGTACACATCCCCTTGTGGCTGCTGGGATGCCCCCAAGCGCCAATCCAGCTCAGGATAGGCCACTACCAGTATGCGGGCCATCAGGGGGTCAGGGTTCGACGGGCACCCCTTCCTCGTTGGGAGGCCATCCCCAGCTGGGCCTCTGCCGTCTTCCAAGCCCAGCATCTCTGGTCCTCCCACCATTTCCGACAGTGGGTGCTCAGCCTGCCGTAGACCCCCAGGGTCCGCACGTCCTTGGTGATGGCACGCCATATACCCTTTTTCTGATGGGCGCTGGTCTGCAGAGAAATACACAAAGGAATGGGTATCAGTCTGACCATCCTGCTTGTTACACTCATGGCCCACCTTAGCCCTCATATCCCCTTATGCACAGACATGGCCCACCATACATGCAGCACGCTCCCAGGTGCCCTTCCACCAACCCCACCTTCACGAGGCCTCAACACACACCACTCCATGCATTCATGCCTCATGCATTGTGCTCACAGTGTACTCACCTGTTGGTCTGGAGGCCCATACAGCATTCGGTACTGGGGTAGGACCCCATCCACCAGTTGCTCCCACTCTGCTGTGGTAAAGCCTGGGGCCCTTTCCTCAGTGGCACAAGCCATGATAGGTTCCACACACAGGTCACAGCAGCACATGCAGTGTAGGTCCTCTCCTGGTGAAGGTCAGGTAGCAAGTGAGTGAACAGATAGAAAATGGTGGACACATCCGCGGCAGTGCGTACCGTCACCACCGGTGTACATCACCATTGGCCACTTTGACCCATAGGGCCCAATGTTAACCAATGAGCAGTTGCACAGCGGTTTTCGACTGCCTCCCGCAACGGCGCACAACGTCTGCATAATTACCTCATTTCCACATATCTCTCCTAACAGGACAGGCGGACGCCATTTCAGGGGGGGAGCAGGCCATGGCACCTAACTGCATCACAGTACACATAAGCACCATTTGGGTCTATCCAACAATATACTGTTACAGTCACAACATGCAATGAAGCGTAGTGTTTAGAAATATGGGCTACTGACCAGCTGCTCACCGTTTTGCACCCTAGATTGTAAACGCTGTGGATGATGAGGAGATGGAGACATCCCCTATGTACAGGCCACTGGTAGATTTGGCAACAATGGAGGACAGGCACATTATCATCACCTATAGACTGGACAGGGCCACAATCACAGAGCTGTGTGCCCAATTAGAGCCTAATCTGATATCTGCTATCCGTCACCCCACCGGGATCCCCCGTCTTGTGCAAGTGCTATCAGTGCTCCATTTCTTGGCAACTGGTTCTTTGCAAGTGACAGTGGGCTTGGCAGCAGGAATGTCACAGCCAATGTTCTCAATAGTGCTGACAAGAGTGTTGTCTGCCCTGATAAAACACATTCGCAGCTACATCGTTTTCCCCCTGGTGGAGGGTTTGGCAACAGTGAAAGCAGATTTCTATGCAATGGGACATATCCCCAACATTATTGGGGCTATTGACATATTGCATTTGTGCCCCCCCCCACCCACCCCGGGAGAAATGAACAAGTGTTTAGAAATCGAAAAAGCTTTCACTCTATGAATGTGCAGATAGTGTGCCTGGAGGACCAGTACATCTCCCATGTAAATGCTAAGTCTCCTGGCTCTGTGCACAATGCCTTTCTCCTGAGTAATAGCAGCATCCCATATGTGATGGCTCAACTCCAGAGGCACATGGTGTGGCTAATAGATAAGCCCTGGTTCCACACAGTGAATGTTGGTGTATGGGTATGGTGTGGGCCCTAAGGGAAAGTGTGTGGCTAACAGTTGTCCCTTGATATTTGCAGGTGACTCTGGTTACCCCAAACTCTCATGGCTACTGACCCCTGTGAGGAATGCCAGGACAAGGGCAGAGGAACGTTACAATGTGGCACATGGGCAAACAAGAAGAATCATTGAGAGGACATTCGGCCTCCTGAAGGTTAGGTTTTGTTGCCTCCGTCTGACAACTGGTGCTACTCACCAAAGAAGGTCTGCCAGATCATCATGGCATGCTGTATGTTGCACAACCTTGCCTTGCGTCACCATGTGCCTTTTCTGCAGGAGAAGGAAGCTGGAGAGGGCCTTGTGACAGCAGTGGACCCTGTGGACAGTGAAGATGAGGAGGATGAGGAGGAGGACAACAGAAGTGCAATAATTCAACAATACTTCCAATGACACACAGGTAAGACAGTGTAACTTCAAAATTAAATGACTGTTTTGTGTTCGACATTGTCCCGGGCAGGCTGATTTTCCCACTTCTATGGCCATTCACTGTACCCTTTGGCATCTCTATTTGCAGATATTTGTGCCCCACTATCGCTCCTGGTGTGTTGACTGCAGCCAACTACAGGTCATTCCTATGTATACATTACTGTACAGTTGTATTACAGTGTTTATACCTTGTTAAACGAATACATAGTTCAAGCATTTGACAGACTCAATACTTGTATTATTTTTCAAATGGTGTTTATTTAAGTGCTAATAAGTAGAGGGGGATGTGCAATGGGCTGGGTTGATGGTGAAGGATAGTCCAGGATAGAGTACAGTCTACGTGGATCGCAGGTGCATTGTCCAAGGGGGCATAGGAAGTGAAACAATGACAGTTCAAGGTGGACAAGGGTGACAGGGTGGAACACAAAGGTGACAATCATGAGAGTCTTATTTCCTGTTGGGGGTCTTGGCAATAGTCTCTGGCTTCTGCCTGGATCGTACAGGACCGTTTGTGGGGTGGTTCTCCATCTGCAGGGGGAGTGGGGCTAGTGGCCTGTTGGTCCTGTGGCGGGGCCTCCTGTCCACTAGCGGCAGTGGAGGTGGAGGGCTGTTCATCGGTTTGGCTAGTGGTAGGGCCCAATGGTGTGCCACTGCCTCCCTCATTGTGTTGGCCATGTCTGGCAGCACCCCTGCTATGGAGACCAGGGTGGTGTTAATGGACTCCAAGTCCTCCCTGATCCCCAGGTATTGTCCCTCCTGGAGCCGCTGGTTCTCCTGCAACTTGTCCAGTATCTGGCCCATCGTCTCCTGGTATGGCCCCGCTGGGTGGGTACTGTGGTGGGGTTTCCTGAGGGAGGAGGCTCTGTTGTGGTGGTATGGGAATGTGCCAGGGTAACTGACTGTCCGGAGATCCCTAATGGGCCAGGTTGGTCATCCAGATCCAGGCGTCCAGAGCTACTGTCATCACGGTGGGCCTCTTCTGGGGGGGGGGGGGCTAGATGTTGCTGGCACTTCCTCTCCGGTGACATTGGCTCAGGAAACCCCACCACAGTACCCACCCAGCGGGGCCATACCTCTGTCCTCAGGACACACTAATCTGCAGTGTGTCCACCACTACAGAGACCCCAGGCCACCCCACAAACACAGGATGATCAGGGACCTGGGGTCAGTGGCAGTGGGCACATGGTTCAGGGGACAGAGGCACAGGACAACAGGGAAGCTAGGAGGACTGCTGTGTGACAGGGGGAGGACAGGCCCAGGGAACTGACTCTCCAGGAGGCACTCACCAAGATCCTGGGAGCATACCACCATTCCCAGGAGACGATAGTCCAGATACTGGACAAGTTGCAGGAGAACCAGCGGCTCCAGGAGGGACAATACCTGGGGATCAGGGAGGACTTGGAGTCCATTAACACCACCCTGGTCTCCATAGCAGGGGTGCTGCCAGACATGGCCAACACAATGAGGGAGGCAGTGGCACACCATTGGGCCCTACCACTAGCCAAACCGATGAACAGCCCTCCACCTCCACTGCCGCTAGTGGACAGGAGGCCCCGCCACAGGACCAACAGGCCACTAGCCCCACTCCCCCTGCAGATGGAGAACCACCCCACAAACGGTCCTGTACGATCCAGGCAGAAGCCAGAGACTATTGCCAAGACCCCCAACAGGAAATAAGACTCTCATGATTGTCACCTTTGTGTTCCACCCTGTCACCCTTGTCCACCTTGAACTGTCATTGTTTCACTTCCTATGCCCCCTTGGACAATGCACCTGCGATCCACGTAGACTGTACTCTATCCTGGACTATCCTTCACCATCAACCCAGCCCATTGCACATCCCCCTCTACTTATTAGCACTTAAATAAACACCATTTGAAAAATAATACAAGTACTGAGTCTTTCAAATGCTTGAACTATGTATTCGTTTAACAAGGTATAAACACTGTAATACAACTGTACAGTAATGTATACATAGGAATGACCTGTAGTTGGCTGCAGTCAACACACCAGGAGCGATAGTGGGTGTTAGACCTGACAGCCTTAGGGTAGTCACCCCTAACTTTTTGCCTGCCTCCCTCCTCTTTTTGGATACTGTTTTTGCTGGTTTTTAGACTCTGCGCACTTTACCACTGCTAACCAGTGATAAAGTGTATATGCTCTCTCTCTGTAAACATGGTAACTTTGGATCATACCTGATTGAACTATTTAATCTACTTATAAGTCCCCAGTCATGTGCACTCCAGGTGCCTAGGGCATATAGATTAAATGCTACTAGTGGACCTGCAGCACGGATTGTGCCACCCACTTAAGTAGCCCCTTTTCCTTGTCTCAGGCCTACCATTGCTAGGCCTGTGTGTGCAGTTTCACTGCCACCTCGACTTGGCATTTAAAAGTACTTGCCAAGCCTAGAACTCCCCTTTTTCTGCATATAAGTCACCCTTAATGTGTGCCCTGGGTATCCCCTAGAGCAGGGTGCTGTGTAGGTAAAAGACAGGACATGTACCTGTGTAGTTATATGTCCTGGTAGTGTAAAACTCCTAAATTCGTTTTTGCACTGCTGGGAGACCTGCTCCCTTCATAGGCTAACATTGGGGCTGCCCTCATACACTGTTGAAGTGGCAGCTGCTGATCTGAAAGGAGCAGGGAGGTCATATTTAGTATGGCCAGAATGGTAATACAAAATCCTACTGACTGGTGAAGTCGGATTTAATATTACTATTCTAGAAATGCCACTTTTAGAAAGTGAGCATTTCTTTGCACTTAAATCCTTCTGTGCCTTACAATCCACGTCTGGCTAGGTTTAGTTGACAGCTCCTTGTGCATTCACTCAGACACACCCCAAACACAGGGTACTCAGCCTCACTTGCATACATCTGCATTTTGAATGGGTCTTCCTGGGCTGGGAGGGTGGAGGGCCTGCCCTCACACAAAGGACTGCCACACACCCTACTGGGACCCTGGCAGACAGGATTGAACTGAAAGGGGACCTGGTGCACTTCTTAGCCACTCTTTGAAGTCTCCCCCACTTCAAAGGCACATTTGGGTATAAAACAGGGCCTCTGCCCTACCTCATCAGACACTTGCTGGAGAAGAAACCGGAACCAGAAACTACATCCTGCCAAGAAGAACTGCCTGGCTGCTCAAAGGACTCACCTGTCTGCTTTCTACAAAGGACTGCTGTCTTGCTGTTGCCCTGCTGCCTTGCTGAACTCTTGTCTGGCTGTGAAAGTGCTCTCCAAGGGCTTGGATAGAGCTTGCCTCCTGTTCCTTGAAGTCTCAGGACCAAAAAGACTTCTTCCTTTCACTTGGACGCTCCGTGAGCCGAAAATTTCGACGCACAGCTTGTTTCGCGGCGACAAAAACGCCACACACCGGCGCTGATTGACGCGACGCCCTCGGGACGATCGAGACTTCGACGCACAACCTCGCAAGGACAAAGCCGCTCGACTTTCCAGGAGAAATCGACGCGACGCCTACCGTGAGTGCGAAACTTTGAGGCACGGCCTCGCAAGGACAACGCCGCCCGACTTCCAAGGAGAAATCGACGCGACGCCTGCCGTGAGACCAAACTTTCGACGCACGGCCTCGCAAGGACAACGCCGCCCGACTTCCAAGGAGAAATCGACGCGACGCCTACCGTGAGATCGAAACTTCGACGCGCAGCCCCGCAGAACGACGCGCAGCCGGAAAACAAGCAGGAGAATCCACGCACAGACCCGGGACATCTGATAATCCCCGCGATCCACAAAAAGAGACTGTCTGCGCGCCGGAAAACGACGCACGACTTCCCCGTGTGGAAAAGAACGACGCAAGTCGGTGTGTGCTGAGAGGAAATCGACGCACACCCCCCTTTTTCCACGCACCTCTTCACCTGTGGCCCTCTGAGGAGATTTTCCACCAGAAACCAGGTACTTTGTGCTTGAAAGACACTTTTATTACATTCTAAAGACTTAAGACCCTTTATATCACTTTCCTGTGATAGTTCTACAATTTTCCATTGCATCTTTATTCTTTTTGACCTACAATTATCCTGATAAATATTATATATTTTTCTAAACACTGTGTGGTGTATTTTTGTGGTGCTATATGGTGGTATTGTATGATTTATTGCACAAATACTTTACACATTGCCTTCTAAGTTAAGCCTGACTGCTCGTGCCAAGCTACCAGAGGGTGGGCACAGGATAATCTTGGATAGTGTGTGACTTACCCTGACTAGAGTGAGGGCTTTTGCTTGGACAGGGGATAACCTGACTGCCAACCAAAAACCCCATTTCTAACATTGGTGATCAGCGGTGAGGATAGGACTTGTATTTGTGCAGTGACATACAGTAGCTAAGTATTTCACTACCTACCCACAGTTGAAGGTCAACTTGGTTTTTATCTCTTTTTGAAAATCCGTTTTTTCCTGACAATTTTCAAAAACTAAATCCTCACTCAACATGTCTCTGACTGGGTCTCAGACAGGGGACTTTGACCTAGTCCAGTTGGATACATACACGGTCAAACAACTAAGAGGATTCTGCAGGGCATTAAGGGTACCCACCCAAGGGGCCTCCAGAAAGGAGGACTTTCAAGTGGCGCTGAGGGCCTGGGCAGAAGCCCATTTAGAGGATGATGAGGAAGAGGAGCCAGAAAATGGCCCCTCAGAAGGATTTTCACTATCTATGGATGGTGTTACCACTGCAATTGTGCACCCTTCCAGACCAGGGAGCAGTGTCTCCATGCAAAGCCTGACCGCAGAGGAAAGGAGAGAGGAAAGGGAGTTCCAATTGCAAATGGCAAAACTGAAAATTGAGGCACAACAGGAGGAGAGGAGGGCAGAAAGAGAAGCCAAACAAGCTGAGGCTGAAAGAGCAGCCAAACAGATTGAAGCTGAAAGAACAGCCAAACAGATTCAAGCAGAAGCTGAAAGGGCAGCCAAACAAGCAGAAGCTGAAAGAGCAGCCAAACAAGTGGAAGCTGAAAGAGCGTTGGCTGAAAAGAAACTATTGTTGGCTCATGAACTGAGTCTCAAGGAGCTGGAGATCAAGGCAAGACAGTCTGAATCCAGCAATAATGGTGGCAGCATACAGACAGGACCTGCTGGAGAAAAGAAGGTTCGTATACCCAAAAATGTGGTGCCCAGTTTTGTGGTGGGAGATGACATAGATAAATGGTTAGCTGCTTATGAAGTTGCACTAAGGGCTCATGAGGTTCCTGAAGGGCAATGGGGGGTAGCTATGTGGGGTTATGTGCCGCCATTGGGGAGGGACACACTTCTCACATTGGATCCACCGGATCAAAACACATACCCACTCCAGAAAGCCACTTTACTTGCCAAGTTTGGGCTGACCCCTGAGGGATACCGTCAGAGGTTCAGGGACAGCACCAAACAAACCACACAAACATGGGTAGATTTCTTTGATTTCTCTAGTAAGGCACTGAATGGATGGGTGCGGGGCAACAAAATAGCAGATTATAAAGGTTTATATGACTTGATCCTGAGAGAGCATATGCTTAATGTTACTTATACCGATTTGCGCCAGCACCTAGTGGATAGTAAGCTGACTGATCCCAGGAAGCTTGCTGAGGAGGCGGACCTCTGGGTTAGCACCAGAGTGTCCAAAAAGGTACCTGGGGGGGACTCCCACAAAGGTGGTCAGGGTTCCCAACAGAAGAAAGAGGGGGGAGATAAACTTACAGATAAGGAACTCTCTAAAGGCCCCCAAAAGAATTCCCAGGGAGGGGGTGGCAACCCTTCCTTTTCCAAATTTGGGAAGAAGCCAGGGACATTTGACAGGTCAGGAAAATCTAGCCCCAAATGCATGGAGTGTTACCAATATGGTCACTACAAAGGCGATCCACAGTGCCCCAAGAGGGCACCGTCCACTACCGGACAGGCACCTGGGTTGACTAGTGTAGCACTCGGGGGGGAGATGGACCCAACTAGCTTTGGGGAGCAGGTAGAGATTTCCCTAGTGTCCCTGGGAGAAGGAGAAATGATGTCCAAGGTCCACATGCCTAAAAATACTTCCAAGTACCGGCAGTGGGTCCTCATTGATGGGCAGAAGGTGGAGGCTCTGCGTGACACAGGAGCCAGTATGACTACTATCAAGAGTCAGCTGGTGTCCACAGAGCAGATAATCCCTAATACATTCCACCAGGTCATAGTCGCTGACAATCGCGAGAGTCACCTACCGGTGGCTCGGGTTCCCTTTGAGTGGGGGGGGGGTCTCTGGTACTCTGAAAGTAGCTGTGAGTCCTGCCATGCCTGTAGATTGTCTGTTAGGCAATGATCTAGAGCATACTGCTTGGAAAGAAGTAGAGCTCAGATCTCACCTGGAGATGTTAGGGTTACCTGAGTGGGTCTGCATGACCACCCGGTCCATGGCTGACCGAGAGGGAAGTCAAGGGCATCTGGAGCCTGGAACGATGGCCCAGGGAGCTGCCAAGAGGAGGGACAAGGGGCGCGGGAAACCGGCCCCAGAAGTTCCCACAGTGGCTGACGGGGCTCCTGAGGAGGAGACTCCCGAGCCAACTGGGGAAGACATTGCCACCCTAGGTGACTTACCTGAGCTTGCTGGCTGGCAAGTTGAGGGTGGACCCACCAGGGAGGAATTCTGCAAGGCGCAGAAAGAGTGTCCCACTCTAGAAGGGTTGAGGAAACAAGCCTTAAACCAGGCAGCAGGTGACGCCTCTGGCAATCACCACCTATATTGGGAGAATGATCTCCTCTACAGTGAGCCTAGGGTTCCGGTCTTTGGGGCAGCACGTGTGCTGGTGGTCCCCCAATGTTACCGAGCCTTCCTACTGGGTCTGGCTCACGACATTCCCCTGGCAGGACATTTGGGACAAGACAAGACCTTCAACAGGCTTGTCACCCACTTTCACTGGCCCAAAATGAGGACACACTCAGACAAATTCTGCAGGGCTTGTCCTACCTGCCAGGCTAGTGGTAAAGCAGGAAAGAGGGTTAAAACCCCCCTGATTCCACTTCCTGTCGTTGGCACCCCCTTTGAAAGGGTGGGCGTCGACATTGTTGGCCCCTTGGACCCCAAAACTGCCTTAGGCAACAGGTTAATCCTGGTTTTGGTGGACCATGCCACCCGGTACCCAGAGGCAATCCCTCTGAGGACCGTAACTGCATCGGTGGTAGCCAGAACCCTGATGGGGATATTTACCCGTGTGGGATTCCCCAAGGAGATAGTGTCTGACAGAGGCACTAACTTCATGTCCGCGTACATGAAGCATCTGTGGGATGCGTGTGGTGTAACCTACAAGTTCACCACACCCTATCACCCCCAGTCTAATGGGCTTGTGGAGAGATTCAACAAGACCCTGAAAGGCATGATTGGTGGCCTCCCTGAGGCCATGAGGCGTAAATGGGACGTCCTCTTACCATGCCTTCTCTTTGCTTACAGAGAGGTCCCCCAGAGGGGGGTAGGGTTCAGTCCCTTTGAGCTTCTCTATGGGTACCCCGTCAGGGGACCCTTAAGCATTGTCAAGGAGGGATTGGAGAACGCTCCAAAGACACCCCCTCAGGACGTGGTCAGCTACATGTTGGCCCTCCGCAATCAGATGACCCGCTTCTGGAAAGAGGCCCAAAGTAACCTGGAGGCCAGTCAAGAGGTGATGAAACAATGGTATGACCAGAAGGCCACTCTGGTAGAGTTTCAACCTGGAGACAAAGTGTGGGTAATGGAGCCAGTAGAGCCCAGAGCTCTCCAGGACCGCTGGTCTGGCCCATTTGAAATAAAGGAGCGGAAAGGGGAGGCCACTTACCTAGTGGACCTCCAAACCCCTAGGAACCCCCTAAGGGTGCTCCACGTGAACCGACTAAAAGCTCATTTTGAGAGGTCGGAGATCAACATGCTTCTGGTCACAGATGAAGGATTGGAAGAGGAGAGTGAACCTCTCCCTGACCTCCTCTCTGCCCAAGAAGGTGATGGGTCCGTAAGCGGGGTCATTCTGTCTGACTCCCTGACTCTAAACCAGAAAGGAGACTGCTATGAGCTGTTGGAGCAGTTCTCCCCCCTCTTCTCCCTTACTCCTGGACTGACCCACCTCTGTGTTCATGATATTGACACCGGTGACAGTCTCCCTGTGAAGAACAAAATTTACAAGTTGTCAGATAAGGTGAAGGCCAGCATCAAGGAGGAGGTCTCCAAGATGTTGACGCTAGGGGTTATTGAGAAGTCCAGTAGTCCCTGGGCCAGCCCAGTGGTGTTGGTCCCCAAGGCTACTGCCCCAGGCGCGAAGCCAGAACTCCGGTTCTGCGTGGACTACCAGGGTCTCAACTCAGTCACACGGACTGATGCTCACCCCATCCCCCGAGCTGATGAGCTCGTGGACAGGCTAGGCGCTGCCAAGTTCCTGAGTACGTTTGATCTTACTTCAGGGTACTGGCAGATCGCCCTGACTGAGGGGGCTAAGGAAAGGTCCGCCTTTTCCACCCCTGACGGCCATTACCAGTTCCGGGTGATGCCGTTTGGATTGAAAAATGCCCCCGCTACCTTCCAACGGTTGGTTAACGGGGTCCTGGCTGGCAAGGATGCCTTCTGTGCAGCCTACCTGGATGACATAGCTGTCTACAGTTCCAGCTGGGAGGAACACCTGCTCCACCTCAAGGAGGTGCTTCAGGCCCTGCAACAGGCAGGCCTGACCATCAAGGCTAGTAAGTGCCAGATTGGGCAGGGTTCCGTGGTGTACTTGGGACACCTAGTAGGTGGTGGCAAGGTGCAGCCACTCCAGGCCAAGATCGAAACTATCAAGGCCTGGCAACCACCTCGAACCCAGACTGAGGTGAGAGCCTTTTGAGGCCTCACCGGATACTACCGCAGGTTTGTCAAGGGCTATGGTACCATTGTGTCCCCCTTGACCGAACTCACGTCCAAGAAGCAACCTAGGTTGGTGAATTGGACAGAGGCTTGTCAGAAAGCCTTTGACGCCCTGAAGGAAGCCATGTGCACGGCCCCCGTGCTCAAGGCCCCTGACTACTCCCAGGAATTTATCGTGCAGACAGACGCTTCAGAGCATGGCATAGGGGCAGTCCTAGCACAGCTAAATGAGGAGGGCCAAGATCAACCGGTAGTCTTTATTAGCAGAAGGCTATTACCACGGGAACAGAGGTGGAGTGCTATTGAAAGAGAAGCTTTTGCTGTGGTCTGGGCACTGAAGAAGCTGAGGCCCTACCTGTTTGGGACTCACTTCCTAGTTCAGACAGACCACAGGCCCCTCAGATGGCTCATGCAGATGAGGGGTGAGAATCCAAAACTTCTGAGGTGGTCCATTTCCCTACAGGGGATGGACTTTACGGTGGAACATCGCCCAGGGGTTGACCACGCCAATGCTGATGGTCTCTCCAGGTACTTCCGCCTTAGCGATGAGAGCTCCCAGGAGGTCGGGTAGCTCTCCCCACTTTCAGCTGGGGGGGACACATGTTAGACCTGACAGCCTTAGGGTAGTCACCCCTAACTTTTTGCCTGCCTCCCTCCTCTTTTTGGATACTGTTTTTGCTGGTTTTTAGACTCTGCGCACTTTACCACTGCTAACCAGTGATAAAGTGTATATGCTCTCTCTCTGTAAACATGGTAACTTTGGATCATACCTGATTGAACTATTAAATCTACTTATAAGTCCCCAGTCATGTGCACTCCAGGTGCCTAGGGCATATAGATTAAATGCTACTAGTGGACCTGCAGCACGGATTGTGCCACCCACTTAAGTAGCCCCTTTTCCTTGTCTCAGGCCTACCATTGCTAGGCCTGTGTGTGCAGTTTCACTGCCACCTCGACTTGGCATTTAAAAGTACTTGCCAAGCCTAGAACTCCCCTTTTTCTGCATATAAGTCACCCTTAATGTGTGCCCTGGGTATCCCCTAGAGCAGGGTGCTGTGTAGGTAAAAGACAGGACATGTACCTGTGTAGTTATATGTCCTGGTAGTGTAAAACTCCTAAATTCGTTTTTGCACTGCTGGGAGACCTGCTCCCTTCATAGGCTAACATTGGGGCTGCCCTCATACACTGTTGAAGTGGCAGCTGCTGATCTGAAAGGAGCAGGGAGGTCATATTTAGTATGGCCAGAATGGTAATACAAAATCCTACTGACTGGTGAAGTCGGATTTAATATTACTATTCTAGAAATGCCACTTTTAGAAAGTGAGCATTTCTTTGCACTTAAATCCTTCTGTGCCTTACAATCCATGTCTGGCTAGGTTTAGTTGACAGCTCCTTGTGCATTCACTCAGACACACCCCAAACACAGGGTACTCAGCCTCACTTGCATACATCTGCATTTTGAATGGGTCTTCCTGGGCTGGGAGGGTGGAGGGCCTGCCCTCACACAAAGGACTGCCACACCCCCTACTGGGACCCTGGCAGACAGGATTGAACTGAAAGGGGACCTGGTGCACTTCTTAGCCACTCTTTGAAGTCTCCCCCACTTCAAAGGCACATTTGGGTATAAAACAGGGCCTCTGCCCTACCTCATCAGACACTTGCTGGAGAAGAAACCGGAACCAGAAACTACATCCTGCCAAGAAGAACTGCCTGGCTGCTCAAAGGACTCACCTGTCTGCTTTCTACAAAGGACTGCTGTCTTGCTGTTGCCCTGCTGCCTTGCTGAACTCTTGTCTGGCTGTGAAAGTGCTCTCCAAGGGCTTGGATAGAGCTTGCCTCCTGTTCCTTGAAGTCTCAGGACCAAAAAGACTTCTTCCTTTCACTTGGACGCTCCGTGCGCCGAAAATTTCGACGCACAGCTTGTTTCGCGGCGAGAAAAACGCCGCACACCGACGCTGATCGACGCGACGCCCTCGGGACGATCGAGACTTCGACGCACAACCTCGCAAGGACAAAGCCGCTCGACTTTCCAGGAGAAATCGACGCGACGCCTACTGTGAGTGCGAAACTTTGACGCACGGCCTCGCAAGGACAACGCCGCCCGACTTCCAAGGAGAAATCGACGCGACGCCTGCCGTGAGACCAAACTTTCGACGCACGGCCTCGCAAGGACAACGCCGCCCGACTTCCAAGGAGAAATCGACGCGACGCCTACCGTGAGATCGAAACTTCGACGCGCAGCCCCGCAGAACGACGCGCAGCCGGAAAACAAGCAGGAGAATCGACGCACAGACCCGGGACATCTGATAATCCCCGCGATCCACAAAAAGAGACTGTCTGCGCGCCGGAAAACGACGCCCGACTTCCCCGCGTGGAAAAGAACGACGCAAGTCGGTGTGTGCTGAGAGGAAATCGACGCACACCCCCCTTTTTCCACGCACCTCTTCACCTGTGGCCCTCTGAGGAGATTTTCCACCAGAAACCAGGTACTTTGTGCTTGAAAGACACTTTTATTACATTCTAAAGACTTAAGACCCTTTATATCACTTTCCTGTGATAGTTCTACAATTTTCCATTGCATCTTTATTCTTTTTGACCTACAATTATCCTGATAAATATTATATATTTTTCTAAACACTGTGTGGTGTATTTTTGTGGTGCTATATGGTGGTATTGTATGATTTATTGCACAAATACTTTACACATTGCCTTCTAAGTTAAGCCTGACTGCTCGTGCCAAGCTACCAGAGGGTGGGCACAGGATAATCTTGGATAGTGTGTGACTTACCCTGACTAGAGTGAGGGCTTTTGCTTGGACAGGGGATAACCTGACTGCCAACAAAAAACCCCATTTCTAACAGTGGGGCACAAATATCTGCAAATAGAGATGCCAAAGGGTACAGTGAGTGGCCATAGAAGTGGGAAAATCAGCCTGCCCGGGACAATGTCGAACACAAAACAGTCATTTAATTTTGAAGTTACACTGTCTTACCTGTGTGTCATTGGAAGTATTGTTGAATTATTGCACTTCTGTTGTCCTCCTCCTCATCCTCCTCATCTTCACTGTCCACAGGGTCCACTGCTGTCACAAGGTCCTCTCCAGCTTCCTTCTCCTGCAGAAAAGGCACATGGTGACGCAAGGCAAGGTTGTGCAACATACAGCTTGCCACGATGATCTGGCAGACCTTCTTGGGTGAGTAGCACCAGTTGTCAGACGGAGGCAACAAAACCTAACCTTCAGGAGGCCGAATGTCCTCTCAATGATTCTTCTTGTTTGCCCATGTGCCACATTGTAACGTTCCTCTGCCCTTGTCCTGGCATTCCTCACAGGGGTCAGTAGCCATGAGAGTTTGGGGTAACCAGAGTCACCTGCAAATATCAAGGGACAACTGTTAGCCACACACTTTCCCTTAGGGCCCACACCATACCCATACACCAACATTCACTGTGTGGAACCAGGGCTTATCTATTAGCCACACCATGTGCCTCTGGAGTTGAGCCATCACATATGGGATGCTGCTATTACTCAGGAGAAAGGCATTGTGCACAGAGCCAGGAGACTTAGCATTTACATGGGAGATGTACTGGTCCTCCAGGCACACTATCTGCACATTCATAGAGTGAAAGCTCTTTCGATTTCTAAACACTTGTTCATTTCTCCCGGGGTGGGGGGGGGGGCACAAATGCAATATGTCAATAGCCCCAATAATGTTGGGGATATGTCCCATTGCATAGAAATCTGCTTTCACTGTTGCCAAATCCTCCACCAGGGGGAAAACGATGTAGCTGCGAATGTGTTTTATCAGGGCAGACAACACTCTTGTCAGCACTATTGAGAACATTGGCTGTGACATTCCTGCTGCCAAGCCCACTGTCACTTGCAAAGAACCAGTTGCCAAGAAATGGAGCACTGATAGCACTTGCACAAGACGGGGGATCCCGGTGGGGTGACGGATAGCAGATATCAGATTAGGCTCTAATTGGGCACACAGCTCTGTGATTGTGGCCCTGTCCAGTCTATAGGTGATGATAATGTGCCTGTCCTCCATTGTTGCCAAATCTACCAGTGGCCTGTACATAGGGGATGTCTCCATCTCCTCATCATCCACAGCGTTTACAATCTAGGGTGCAAAACGGTGAGCAGCTGGTCAGTAGCCCATATTTCTAAACACTACGCTTCATTGCATGTTGTGACTGTAACAGTATATTGTTGGATAGACCCAAATGGTGCTTATGTGTACTGTGATGCAGTTAGGTGCCATGGCCTGCTCCCCCCCTGAAATGGCGTCCGCCTGTCCTGTTAGGAGAGACATGTGGAAATGAGGTAATTATGCAGACGTTGTGCGCCGTTGCGGGAGGCAGTCGAAAACCGCTGTGCAACTGCTCATTGGTTAACATTGGGCCCTATGGGTCAAAGTGGCCAATGGTGATGTACACCGGTGGTGACGGTACGCACTGCCGTGGATGTGTCCACCATTTTCTATCTGTTCACTCACTTGCTACCTGACCTTCACCAGGAGAGGACCTACACTGCATGTGCTGCTGTGACCTGTGTGTGGAACCTATCATGGCTTGTGCCACTGAGGAAAGGGCCCCAGGCTTTACCACGGCAGAGTGGGAGCAACTGGTGGATGGGGTCCTACCCCAGTACCGAATGCTGTATGGGCCTCCAGACCAACAGGTGAGTACACTGTGAGCACAATGCATGAGGCATGAATGCATGGAGTGGTGTGTGTTGAGGCCTCGTGAAGGTGGGGTTGGTGGAAGGGCACCTGGGAGCGTGCTGCATGTATGGTGGGCCATGTCTGTGCATAAGGGGATATGAGGGCTAAGGTGGGCCATGAGTGTAACAAGCAGGACGGTCAGACTGATACCCATTCCTATGTGTATTTCTCTGCAGAACAGCGCCCATCAGAAAAAGGGTGTATGGCGTGCGATCACCAAGGACGTGCGGACCCTGGGGGTCTACGGCAGGCTGAGCACCCACTGTCGGAAATGGTGGGAGGACCAGAGATGCTGGGCTTGGAAGACGACAGAGGCCCAGCTGGGGATGGCCTCCCAACGAGGAAGGGGTGCCCGTCGAACCCTGACCTCCTGATGGCCCGCATACTGGTAGTGGCCTATCCTGAGCTGGATTGGCGCTTGGGGGCATCCCAGCAGCCACAAGGGGATGTGTACAGTTCCCCAATTACTACTTGTGCGTGGTGGTGTGGCATCCGGGTGGGGGATGTGGGCCTGTGGGTGCCCCTAGGCCAGGCTGGACATTGCAGTGTAGGTCCCATGTTGGGCAGGGTCCTGATGTAAAATACCTCTATCCAAGCTAGTAGGCATCCACTACTGGGCAGGGGTCTGTGGGTCTCAGGTATGCTGCAATTGGCGTAAGGTGTCCCTGTCCATGGGCTGGTGTCTAGCATTGTGACTGGTAGTGCATTGCCTAGTGCGTAGGGCTGTTCCCTGTGTGAGTGTGCTGTGTACGCCAACTGTGGTGTTGTTGCCCCCACTGACCACATGTATCCTTTGTCTCTCCCCCCCTTTTTGTTTTGTCACCCTGTCTTTAAGTGCATTAGAATCATCTGGCGGAGGAGCAGAGGCACTGGCGATGGGGAGAGCTGCATCCCACAGGGCCCAAGAGGCCAAATCCACCAATGGTGACGGCACCAGTGGGATGGAGGGCAAGGGAAGCACCACGGCTGAGACTGGAGGGGACAGTTCGGACAGTGATACCTCCTCCGATGGAAGCTCACTTGTGATGGCGGACACCTCTGTGCCCACCCCAACTACAGGTACAGCTGCCACCCCCGGTACCAGCACCGCCGTCCCAGCAGCCCCTCAGCGTGTTTCCCCTGCCTGCTCACCCAAGAGGATGGGCATCTCCTTCACCCCAGGCACCTCAGGCCCTGTCCCAGTTAGCTCTGCTGCCCTGAGTGAGGAGGCTATTGACCTCCTGAGATCCATCTCTGTTGGGCAGTCAACCATTGTGAATGCCATCCAGGGGCTGGCAGCCCATTTGCAACAGACTAATGCATTCCTGTAGGGCAAACATTGTTCAGCCCAATGAGAATAAGGAGTGTAACACCATTCTACAGAGTTTCTCCTCTATCTCTGAAGAAAGTACCTCCCTGCTTCTTAGTAAATTGAAATCTGGTTCTCCATTAGATCCTGCGCCTCCTCATATACTTATGCAGGGAGGATCTGCCACAATATCGGTGATAACGGAGCTGTTGAATAGCTCCTTACAAAGTGGCATTGTACCTGAATCATGGCAGCACGCAGTGGTGAAACCCCTGCTAAAGAAACCAAACCTAGATGGAGCCGAACTTAAGAACTTATAGGCCAATTTCTCTTCTTCCAATTGTGGCAAAATGAATTGGCAAGCATGTCAACACAAAAATATCCAGATTTCTGGAAGAACATAAGATTTTGCACCCTACGCAAATGGGCTTTAGACCTGCCCACAGCACCGAATCAGCTATGATAGCTGTTACGGAAGAAGCCAGAAAACGGATGGATCTGGGACTAGTGACAGCTGTCATAATGCTGGACTTAAGTGCCGCATTTGATACAGTTAATCGTGGACTATTGATCCAAAGAATGGAAAAGAGTAGTATTAAAGGCCAAGCACTTAAATGGTTGAGCTCTTTTCTTCAAAACAGATCTTTTCAGATTTTAGATCATTTTTTCTTTTCAGATCAGTTTAGAGTTCAATGTCGAGTACCACAGGGTTCGTTTCTGAGCCCGACTCTTTTTAATATTGATATGGCTCCCTTAGCAGATGGTGTGGAACCTTCTGGTTTATCGCTGGTATCGTATGCTGACGACACGCAGTTGGTCGTCTCTTTTTCCTCTGTGAAGGATGTTGATAATTCAGTGTTACCTGCCTGCTTGTAAGCTGTGTCGTCTTGGATGACAGATAGTAGGCTTCAGCTTAACAAAGAAAAGACTGAAATAATGTTTTTGGGAAAGCTTTCCAGTCCGGCAAAGAATACTTTGCCAGCAATACATCTGGAATACTTACCGCCACCGAAAGAACATATTAAAGCATTAGGGCCCATATTTATACTTTTTGATGCAAAACTGCGCTAACGCAGTTTTGCGGCAAAAAAATTAGCGCCGGCTAACGCCATTCTGAAGCGCCATGCGGGCGCCGTATTTATTGAATGGCGTTAGCCGGTATTAGCCGACCGGCGCTGCCTGGTGTGCGTGAAAAAAAAACACGTACACCAGGCAGCGCCGGCGTAGGGAAAAATGGCGTTTGGGCGTCTAAAAATGGGGCAAGTCAGGCTGAGGCAAAAAAAACGTCTTAACCCGATTTGCGCCATTTTTTTACGACGCCCATCCCCCATTGAAATGACTCCTGTCTTAGCAAAGACAGGAGTCATGCCCCCTTGCCCAATGGCCATGCCCAGGGGACTTCTGTCCCCTGGGCATGGTCATTGGGCATAGTGGCATGTAGGGGGGCACAAATCAGGCCCCCCTATGCCACAAAAAAATAAATAAAAAAATACTTACCACAACTTACCTTCTCTTCCCTGGGGTGGGTCCCTCCATCCTTGGGTGTCCTCCTGGGGTGGGCAAGGGTGGCAGGGGGTGTCCCTGGGGGCTTGGGAGGGCACCTCTGGGCTCATTCTGAGCCCACAGGTCCCTTAACGCCTGCCCTGACCCAGGCGCTAAAATCCGGCGCAAATGCGGGTTTTTTTGACCCGCCCACTCCCGAGTGTCATTTTTGCCCGGGAGTATAAATCCGACGCAATAGCATCGCAGTAATTTTTTTAGACGGGAACGCCTACCTTGCATATCATTAACGCAAGGAAGGTGTTCACGCAAAAAAATGACGCTAACTCCATGAACTTTGGCGCTAGACGCGTCTAACGCCAAAGTATAAATATGGAGTTAGTTTTGCGTCGAATTTGCGTAAAAAAAAACTACGCAAATTCGGCGCAAACGGAGTATAAATATGCCCCTAGGAATCTGGTTAGATGCCAGACTAACTTTAGATTATCAGGCCAGGAGGCTTTCCGCTACCTGTTTGGGAATACTGAAGTTACTCCGTAAGGTTATCGGTTTGCTTCCCCCCCGGCCAAAAGACTTAGGCCCATATTTATACTTTTCGACGCTAAACTGCGCTAACGCAGTTTAGCGTCAAAAAGTTTTGCGCCGTCTAACGCCATTCTGAAGCGCCAAGCGGGCGCCGTATTTATGGAATGGCGTTAGACGGCGCAATCAGACCGGCGCTGCCTGGTTTGCGTGGGAAAAAACCACGTAGACCAGACAGCGCCGGCGTAGGGGGAAAATGGCGCATGGGCGTCTTAAAATGGGGCAAGTCAGGTTACGTCGAAAAAATCGTCTTAACCCGACTTGCGCCATTTTTTAACGACGCCCATCCCCCATCAACATGACTCCTATCATTGTAAAGATAGGAGTCATGCCCCCTTGCCCAATGGCCATGCCCAGGGGACTTCTGTCCCCTGGGCATGGTCATTGGGCATAGTGGCATGTAGGGGGGCACAAATAAGGCCCCCCTATGCCACCAAAAAAAAATATAAAAAATAAAAAATTATACTTACCTGAACTTACCTGAATGTCCCTGGGGTGGGTCCCTCCATCCTTGGGGGTCCTCCTGGGGTGGGCAAGGGTGGCAGGGGGGGTCCCTGGGGGCATGGGAGGGCACCTGTGGGCTCATTTTGAGCCCACAGGCCCCTTAACGCCTGCCCTGAGCAGGCGTTAAAAAGTGGCGCAAAAGCGCCGTTTTTAGCCACGCCAACTCCCGGGCGTCTCTTTTGCCCGGGAGTATAAATACCACGTAAAGTCCTGGGAGTCATTTTTTAGACGGGAACGCCTCCCTTGCATATCATTAACGCAAGGAAGGGGTTCACGCTAAAAAATGACGCACATTCCGGGAACTTTGGCGCTATTCGCCTCTAACGCCATAGTATAAATATGGCGTTAGTTGGCGTTAGTTTTGCGTCGAAATTGCGTCAAAAAAAACGACGCAATTTCGGCGCAAACGGAGTATAAATATGGCCCTTACGGTACAGGCCCTCATTTTATGTAGGCTGGACTATGGCAACAGTCTCCTCTTGGGCTCCCCAGAGTATGTGGTTAACAAACTACAAATAGTCCAAAATGCGGCTGCTCGATCACTGTATAATATGCCTAAGTTTACTTCGGCTAAGAAAGCTCTATTTGCTTTGCATTGGCTTCCAGTGGGGAAGAGAATTAAGTTTAAGGCTTTGTGTATTTATACAAAAGGGGTCCTCATCAACTAAAAACATTCGTTTTATTCTATGCACCTACGTGAGCTTTAATATCCTCTTCTAAAGCCTTAGTTGTGCTCCCTAAAGTAAAAAGAGCAAGTTGGGGAGGTAGATCTCTGAAATATCAGGGAGCTAGACTGTGGAATTTACTGCCGCTTAATATCCGTCTGATGAGACAGGAGTTGGAATTTCGCAAGGCCATCAAAACATGGTTATTTTAACTCTAATTTAGCATTTTTCTTAATGTATTTCAAGGTTGCACTATCCCTACATCTTGTTTTAAAATTAAGTCCGATTAGCGCTACGAAACCTCCGGGTAGCACAGCGCTATATAAAACATTGTAACATAACATAACATAACATTCACTCTGGCATGGTGGCCCAACAGAGATCAATCCAGGCTCTGGCCTCCTCGCTAATGGCGGCCATTGTCCCTGTTTCTAGCCTCCCCCCTCCAAATTCCTCTACCCAATCCCATTCCCCTCAATCCCAAGCACACAGGCAGACCAGCATCCACACAGGAAAACACACAGGAGTGGATCAGGAAAACACAAGCACCCCACATCATCCCACAGGCACTCACACAAACACCATCCAGAATCAGACATACCGACATCCACTGGCTCCACTGTGTCCCCCTCCCCCTCCTCGTCCACCTCCCTCCCAGTAGCGTCTACACTCACAACTGCATGCACTACATCCTCATCCACTACCACCATCACGCCTATCACTACACACCCCTCACTGGCAGTAACCACCCAACGACCAGGCACACTTCCCCTGTGTCCTCTCCCACTGTGTCTGTGCCCCCTCCTCCCAAAGTACATAAATGCAAGCACTCAGACACCCAACAGCCATCCACCTCACAACAGCATCCATCCCATGCGCCTGCACCCAAAATCAGCAGACAGAGACATCCTACAACAACTTCCTCTTCCTCCACTCCCAAACCTTTACCCTCTTCCCGCCCCGATGTCCCTAAGAAGGTTTTTCTCTCCACCGTTGACATCTTTCCACCACTCTCTCCGCCTGACCTTCACATCGGGCCAGGGTGGTCAGAACCTAGGCAAGCACCTCAGCCACCCAGTCCACGGCCACAGTAGTGTCAACAGCTACTGCAGGTGGGAGAGGATTCCGGGCACCAGGCAGCCACACTGAAAGGGTGGGAAGGAGGCAACACCAGTTGCGTCTAGGAAGGGCAAGGAGGCACCACCAGCAGCGTCTAGGAAGGGCAAGGAGGCACCCCAAGCTGCTACAGGGAAGGGCAAAGAGGCACCCCCAGCTGCTACAGGGAAGGGCAAGGAGCAATCCCCGGCTGCTGACAGGAAGGGTAAGGGGCCTGCACCAGCAGGCAAAAAGGACAAGAGGCCTGGTGCTGGGACTCAGTCTGAGCCTCCACCAACAACCATGGTGGTTCAGACATCCGAGGCTGCAGGGGAAGAGCTGGAGCCTCGCCCCACCACTGCCAGCACCGCCACCAGCACCTCCACCAGCACCACTGCCAGCAGCAGCAGCCCCAGTGGGCAGCTGTCTGTGGCTGCAGGGGAAGGGCTGGAGCCTCCCCCCACCACTGCCAGCACCATCACCAGCACCACTGCCAGCACCGCTACCAGCACCGCCACAAGCAGCACCAGTGGGAAGCCACCGAGGCTGCAGGGGAAGGGCTGGAGCCTCCCCCCACCACTGCCAGCACTGATGCCAGCACTGCCGCCATCCCTGCCGCCAGCACTGCCACCAGCACCACTGCCACCAGCAGCAGCCGCAGTGGCTGAGTCTCCCCCCACCACTGCCAGCACCACCACTAGCATCACTGCCAGCAGCAGCAGCCCCAGGGGGAAGGGCTGGAGCCTCCCCCCACAACTGCCAGCACCGCCACCAGCACCACTGCCAGCAGCAGCAGCCCCAGTGGACAGCCATCTGAGGCTGCAGGGGAAGGGCTGGAGCCTTCCCCCACCACTGCCAGCACAGCCACCAGCACTGGCGCCAGCACCACCACCAGCACCACCACCAGCACCGCCACCAGCAGCAGCAGTACCAGTGGGAAGCCGTCTAAGGTTGCAGGGGAAGGGCTGGAGCCTCCCCCCACCACTGCCAGCTCCACAAGCAGCACCGCCACTGCCACCACTGAGCAGCCATCACTGCCGGCGGGCAGTGTGTAGTCCTGCATCTATGGGTTGTTGTGCGTCCTGGCCCCTGCAAATCCTATGGGTCTGACACCCAGGTGAGAGACCGTGACCTTGCACTCCCCAATATCTGCATCAATGGACCCAATCTCCCCTCCAGAACCAGTGGCAGAAGCCATCCACTCACCCCATCCTTCCCAGGATGAAGCACACTGGGCACAATGCCCCCTCCAGAACCAGTGGAAGAAGCCATCCACTCACCCCATCCTTCCCAGGATGAAGCACACTGGGCACAAGGTCCCCTCCAGAACCAGTGGAAGAAGCCATCCACTCACCCCATCCTCCACAGGATGAAGCACACTGGGCCCAAGGACCCCTCGAGAACCAGTGGAAGAAGCCATCCACTCACCCCATCCTCCACAGGATGAAGCACACTGGGCACAATGCCCCCTCCAGAAAAAGTGGAAGAAGCCATCCAGTAGAGAAACTGTGGCCTTGCAATCCCCAGGACCAAGCAGTGGGCACACCACCCACTTGCTAGACTGTGGCCTTGACCTCCACAGGACCAAGCAGTGGGCAAACCACCCACTAGAGAGACTGTGGCCCTGCACTCCCCAAGACCAAGCAGTGAGCATACCACCCACTAGAGAGCTCATGGCCTTGCACTCCCCAGGACCAAGCAGTGGGCAAACCACCCACTTGAGAGACTGTGGCCTTGCACTCCCTAAGACCAAGCCCAGGGCATGTTGCCCCCTCCAGAGCATGTGGGCAAACCACCCACTAGAGAGACTGTGGCCTTGCACTCCCCGGGACAGTGCAGAGGGCATGTTGCCCCGTCCAGGACCAGTGGTGTTGTACCATTTTGCAGGTGAGATGCCCCGCCCACTCCCTGTCCCCCTGAGGTGCCTGTGTATTTTTGACCTGATGCCCCTGCAGTGTTCTCTTTGTGTTGTTGCAGGAGTAAGACGGGGCCTTGGCCTATGTGATTTGGCCCCGTGGCCCACGGACATTAAGGACTGGGCAGTGTCCCTACATTTGTAAATACGTATAGACATTTGGATTTTGATGCACTTATTCCTAGTATTTTTTGGTATTGCACTCACTTTCTTCAAATAATTTTATCCTTGCATTATTCCTGAGGGGTACGGGGGAATATGTAATGTTACCGCATCTGGTTGTGTGTATGGTGTTGGGGGTGGGGGTGGGGGTGGGGGTGTTGCGTGTGTGTGTCACTCTTTTTTTCCTTCCCCCTCCCTTGTGTGCTAGGCAGCAGTACTCTCTGTGGTCGTCTTCGCTGGCGTTGATGTTCATAATGCAGCAGAAGGTAGACGAGCATGGGGAATATGTGCAACTCAGGCTCCACGGCATCGTGGTTATTCCATGAGTCTCCACAGGTGAGTCCTTTGACTTCTGAGATCTGTTTCCACCAGGCTTTTGATGTCGTTGGTACCGCCCCGGAAAAGGTGGCGTATAGGCCTGTCATAATATAGTGGGCGGTACATTGTCTTCCGTCTGGCTGTTGACGATTACCGCTGTGGTGCTTGTTGATTCCGCCATGGCGGTCGGTGTGTTAAAGTGGCTGTTTGTTCAAGCGGTTTCCACCATGGTCATAATTTCATTTTTGTTACCGCCGACCTGTTGGTGGTATTCCCGCTGCTTTATCCTTGACCGCCAGGCTTGTAATGAGGGCAGAAGTCTTTTTGCCCCTGAGACTTCAGAAGACAAGAGGCAAGCTCAATCCAAGCCCTTGGAGAGCACTTCTCAGCAGAGCCAGGGGGTAGCAAGGCAGCAGGGCAACAGCAAGGCAGCAATGCAGCAGTCCTTTTCAACAAAGCAGTCAGGTGAGTCCTTTGCAATGGCATGCCTGAGGCATGGTTAAGGGCTACTTATGTGGGTGGCACAACCAGTGCTGCAGGCCCACTATTAGTATTTCATTTACAGGCCCTGGGCACATGTAGTGCACTTTGCTAGGGACTTACAAGTAAATTAAATATGCCATGTTTTAGGGAGAGAGCATATGCACTTTAGCACTGATTAGCAGTCCTAAAGGCAGCAAAAATGAGGTCGGTAAAAGAGAGGGAGGAAGGTAAAAGGTTTGGGGGAGACCCTGCAGAAAGGCCATTTTCAACAGTTGTAAACTATATTACAGAAATAGTTTTTTCACTTATGCCAATACATTGTGTTTTTTAACATTCATGAACTTCCATTTGCTGATTGTGAAGGCTGGGCTCAAATTGGGCTTCTTATGGAAGGCCTTGTGCTAGTTTGGGTGTATTATTTTGTATTTTCTTTTTCAGAGGGACTGCTTTCTTAGTGTTTTAGACCTGGAAACAAAGCAGCCTTTGATAAACAACAGCAAACAGGGAACACAAAGAGGTAGGTAGAATCTGGCACATAGAGGGCGGGACACTTACAGTAGACAACTAGAGTTTGGGGGCACAGTGCTTTGGGACACTGGCCTGAGGTAACCTGAGGGAGTCATTGTAATGAGGTTTCTGTGGAACAGGGCTTGAGACAGGTAAGCAATTAATCTGGATATTTCACTGGAAGAGTGACTATTAACTCAGCTGCCAGCTGAATAAACATGCTTTTTATACTATTCACCCAGCAGGTTGGATTTCAGGCATAGATGCTGATTGATAAGCAAAACACAAATGATGGACGGAATGTCGAACTAATCAAACATTCACCCCCAGTCACAGACCTGGGTTTCATCCATCAATTCTTTTGCTCACCATGCCATCCCAGCTTGGACCCAGCCATATGCAAATCAGTCTTGACCCTATTCCTCATGGGAACAGTCCAGCCCCAACTGCCAGGCCAGGTCCTCTGTGGACCGGAAACATGTCCACCGACTTGCCGAGACTGTCCACTGAATCTCTGTATATCTGGATATAGCTGATTGATCCCATAACACAAGCGGACTTTCCACTCTAGTTTCCCATCTAATGTAGCTTGGGAGTGATAGTTTTGTTTTTTTAATAGGCTAAGCAGTTTTCTAAGTGGGGTATCCTGTCTTTACTAGGTCCTAAGTTATGTCCTTCTGGAAGCCAAAAAGTGACAGGATTGGATGTTGTACCTGGCAAAAGTCTTTGTAGAGGGGACCTGGCAAAGGAATGAGCATGACCAGTAGGAGGAGGATTGTGACAAGCAGGAGAATAAGGGCCAGGAGGTGGGCCACAAGAAGGGCTAGGATGACGAGAGCCATGAAGACTAAGACAAGAAGAACCAGACGCAGCGAGACCTAGGATCAATACCAGGAGAATAATGTATAAAAGGACCAGAGACAGGAGGGCCAAGACCCCAGCTCAAGAAGGAGCAAGGGCCAGAAGCAAATGGACCAGGACTAGTAACACTATTGCCAGAAAAGCCCAGGGTTTTAGGGCCTGGAGACACTGGATCAGCAAGACCAGGATGAATTTAAAAGACCAGGGTGTCCAGGCGCAGTGGTGCCATAGGACGAGCTCTAGAAGGTCTATGAGGGTCAGACTCACAGGTTACCTAAACCAGAGTGCCAAGGACTATTTGAACCAGGGTGATTCAAAACGTGGAAACTAGGAGGACCAATACCATAGAAATAATGAAGACCAAACTGAAGAGGTCCATTACTAGGAGGACCTTGATCAGATGGACAAGAACAAGGTGGAAAAGGTGGAACAGGCAAACATGGAGATCAGGAGAACTAAGAGGACTAGGATAGGAAAGGAAGACTGGCACACTAGTAAGACTAGGGAAATTAAGGTCAGTGGAACCAGCACAGGAGGACCAGACAAAGGACTACCACAGCCAAGACCAACACTACCTGGATCGGGGAGACCCGGAGCAGAAGGAATAGGAGTTAGAATTAGGATGAGGAGGATGAGAAGGTCCAGAAGCCTGTGAATCAGGAAACCCAGGCTCTATAGGAACAAGTGCAGGAGTGCAGGGGAATGATGACTACAAAGAACAGAATCAGAATATACAGCGCCAGGCCATTCAATGGCCAGCATGATCCTGAGGTCCTGGACAATCAGAACTACGAAAGGCTGGGATGATCCGTGGGGGGAAGCACAAAAAGGTTATTGCAGAACCATGAGGATGAGAAGCAGGAGTACTAGAGCCAGGAAGATCAGGATCAAATTGAGTAGGACTATGAAGATCAAGACCAGGAGAGCAATGTTCAGTAGAACCACATCACTAGGAAAAGCAAGCCAGGGTATAGGAAGACCAGGCGGACCAGGACAAATGACTAGGTGAACTAAAGGAACATGCAAGAATGACTAGGTGAACTAAAGGAACATGACTAAAAGAAGAGGAAATAGGGCTAAGAGGGACATGAAGATCAGGCCCTAGGAGACCACAGCTTGGATTAAGTGGGGTGAGGCAAACATCTCAGGCAGCAGTAATTAAGGATAAGGATAAGGATCAGATACTAAAAGGCTAATCAGTCAGAAAGACCTATCGATTGAACAGTGATTGTGCGAAGGACCAGGATCAAAAAGACCAGGCTCAGAAGGACCTGAGCAAGGTGAACTTGGATTAAGCAGGACAGCACCAGTGGTTGGAGTACCAGAAGAATCAAGAGGACAAGGAGCACCAGAGCAACCCAAGTCAGTAGGAATGACAGACCTTGGAGAACTAGGACAACAGGGCCAAGTAGAGAAGGACCAAGAAAACCAAGAAGACCAGGGTGGGGAGGGTCAGCACTAGCAGGATTAGTAGAACCAGGAAGGACCAATAGAAGGAAGGGCCTAAGGCAGGGCCAGGAAGACTAGATTCAGGGAAAGACTAGAACTAGAAGCTGAAACTTCAGAACACCAGTTGCAGAGCAACCAGAGCTAGTCAGACCAGAGCCAGGATGAGCAGGAAGAGAATCAACACAACCCAGAAACGGGGGACTTCGAATAGGATCAGGAATAAGACCAACACTAGAAATCATAGAAGTCCCAGGAGGAGAAGGAAGAAGACCAATAACAGGATAACGTTGATGTGATTCTAGGCCTATTAAGATATCCCTTTTGTGAATTGTTCTTATTCATGCTTCTTAAGTTGACAAATCCTAGAACCCCCACGTTCTTCAGCCCACTTATAGAACTGCTAAATAGTTGCTGAAAAATCAAGGCATGCAAAAAAAGTCATATTACACTGTGACCTCTAAGCGACAACGGACACTGTATAGTGTTGGCACAGTAGTCTGAGGGTGGATCGAAGGGCAGAGGGACTGAAACATGGAAGAGGGGTCTAAATGTGGATGGGTGAAAAGTAATGTGAAAGGGTTTAAAACTCAGAGGGTCAAAGTAAGAAGGGTCTGATGAGCCAAGACAGGGTGAGGGAGGATCCAGATTGATCATCTAATCTGATTTTCAGGTGGATTCTGAATAACAAGGAGGTCTTATTGCCATCTGTGATAGCACTAGGTAGCAAAGCAAGACGAGCGTTCTGAGAAACTGTGAGGGGTAGATGAAGGGTAGCAGAGATAAGCAGGTGACAGAAGTGTTTGGAAGGCCAGCAAGCACTGGGTGTCAAGGCCAGTAGTCTATGTGGCTTCCAGACATTTACACTAACATTCCTTGTGTGTGTATGTGCTTTGCTCAAAGAGGATCAAGTAGGCACAAAAGCTTCTGATTTCCAACTGGTGGAGTTTCAGCTAGAGGGAATGGCACTAACATCCCCTGGATTCTGATGTGGCAACCAGCCATAGGAGCTGCTCCTAACCCAGCCACCTTAAAAGCCTGGCTCCTCTGTGTTTGTAATCCTGTTATTGCTGGTGAAAGGTCCAGAAAAAGGTTGTTTACTTGCAGAGTACTGTGGTCCAATATGTCATCCCCTTTGAAGCCTGGTATGGAATTCTGGTTGACTTCCTCCCCAGCCTTCAGAGGCTGTCATCTTGCCCCTTGTTTCTGACCATAACAACCCAGTTCTGGGTTGGTAAACCAATACAGTTGGTGGTGTCTGCTCTTAGGTTCCACAGAAACACTGCTGTTTAAGTGCTGTACCTCACCCCGGTGTTGCCTTGACCAGTTAAGATTCTTGTCGTGCCTGACCTGCTTTGACTCTTGTAAAAGAGACCCAAACCACCACACTTTATTTAAGTTCTTCATGACCAAGGAAGGGAGTGCTTTTCAAAGTACTTGAAAAGCTGCTGTGTGACCAGGGTTAATATCTGAATGACAGCTAGTCTCCCAGAGGGAAGGGGACATCACCGGACATCTGCAGTTCTTGCTGAGGAGCAGATGGATTGTTCGATACCTTAATGTATTTCTGCCTGCCTTCTCAGAGACAGAAGGAAAGTGCCTATCCCTGAAGCAGGAGAGACTTCAAGGAGAAGAAGTCCAGAATGTTCCCATTGTGAGAAAAAATAGGAAGGAAACAATGCTGAGAGTCAACCCATGTAGTAAAGCATCTCTTGGATTCCTTGAACAGAAAGAGGAGTTGTGATTGTTATTGATGCAAAATCTTGGATCTGTACTGGGAAGCCACAGCTGCTGAAAATGGATACCTACTGGAGATCCAGACCAGGATCTGCAACTGCTGAATTGAAGCACCTGTTTGTGTCTAGTCTTGAAGGCTGCACCTGCTGAAGATCAGCACCCTCTTTACAGACCTATTGCTCTAATCCTCTCCCAGCAGCCCTTGTGCGGAGCGAAGCTGCCCTTGTGGTCCTACATCATGGAAGTTTCCACTAGAGTAGCGGGATGGCAGAATACACCCACCAGCAAAATAAGAGCCATATTCTCCTAGAGCAAGTAAAACAGTTTCTAGTGAGAATGCCAAGAGACGGTACACACAAAGGAAAATCTGCCATTAGGAACTGTATACTTTGTGGTGTGAACCCATAGTGGCCCCAATGGTTGAACTGATCTACCCATTAGCCAATTACTAATCAAAGATAATGCCCAAACATCATATGAGGGACCACAGACATTAGGACAACTCCTAGAGCTGTGAGAAAGTGCCATGTTGGGGATAGAAGAGTAGTGCTTCACTGAGAATGGTAAATGAGAATGCAACTCTGTAATTATATTCCTATTTGAACTGTGCAGTATTTCATTTTGCTCTGACATTAAAGAACTTTTTATTTACTAAGAAAATTAGAGTTGGAGAATATGTTATTCTGTATTTTGATTGACTGTTCAGATCTGAGCTCTGATAATGTCTATCAAATTTAAAGATGCACTTGCTCCCAAGTATGGATATGTTTTTTCTATATTCCTTTAAGCTGTGTACATATAACATGTTTGTGTTTGTGATTGCATATAATGATCACAATAAAAGAAATATATTAAAAAGTGTTGGTTTCTACTTTTGAAGAACTGGTGATGATGTGTCTCATTAACTATTTTGATGCTTCTATGTCTATGTTGTATATATTGGTCAGATTAGGGGATGGCGCATATCCACAGGTTGTGCCTCCATCTATTTTACAGTTTTCCGCCACACTCCATGCGCATGGGTTTCTTACAGATTGTCTTCTAAAACTCACTCTTTCACTTCATGCATAAGCACAATGTCAACTTTACTATGTAATGACTGGAGTACATGTCCTACCTGGACACATAATACCCAATATCTCTCACATAGGCTACATAACATCAATGATTTACAACAAAGACAGATGCTTTTTAGATGATGACGTATACGTGCTTTGGTGCTGGGAAAAGAAGCCCTATACAAATCTTGTTAACAAAGTTGTACCTGTCCTGGAGAGGTGCTTCTTTTTTCACTGTATTACTTTTCCTAGATTAAGAAGCCATGATTTAAAGGTTAGATCAGTTTGGTCTGGTCAAACTTGATTCCAGTCCAGACAGCCCGCTCTAACTGTTCTCATTACATTCAAGAACTGTAGCAGTACACAAAGAGTGTGTGGGGGGGGTAAGAGGCTATTAATAGAGCAGGAGGAATCTATTGTGACAAAGGGACTATGTTGACAGCTTTCTCCTAATCCACTAACTATAATTGGTTTCAGGGAGTTGGGCTTAGGAAGCAGTATGTTCACAATAGCATGTTCACCATGGACCAAGAGAGCCTACTGCTAGAGGGTCACCAACTTGTGCAGCATGCACCCAGGTTCAAGTATAACCCAGCATGCACCCAGGTTCAAGTATACCCCACCATTCATCCAGCATCAGTAAACCACACATAGTGAGCTTCCATAAAAGATAAAGGCAAGAGACCACCATTTAGGGATCTGGATAGCCAATCTCCCAGCAGCAACATAGGATAAAAGTATTGTACATTTGAAATATTAATATGATGCTACTAGTACCTGTCACTTTATAGCCTGGGTTAATCAGCCAGTAGTCAGAATGACTCAGACCGGGTACAATTTGGATGTTCCCAGTCATCATAACCCCACCAAACAAAAAAGCAATAAGATGGAGCACTTGCAGATGACATAGCCCGTTTCATTATCAGGGAGAGAACACAGACATAGCCACAATCATTAGTGTTGGACCTGGCCCTTTTTTCAGGTTCATCCCTTTTGCCTCCTTCCTCCTATTTTTTTCTGACCTCTCACTGTTGGCTCTAGGACTCTGAGCACTTTATCACTGCTGACCTGTGTTAAAGTGCAGGTGCTCTCCCTTCTAAAGTTGGTATGATTGGCTCATACCTAATTGGCATATTTAATGTACCTATAAGTCTCTTGTACATTGGTATCTCGATACCCAGGGCATGTAAATTAAATGCTGGCAGTGGCCTGTAGCGCTACTTGTGCCACCCACAGAAGTAGCCTTTCAAACCTGTCTCAGGCCTGCTAGCGCAGGGCCTGCATACACAGTTTACTGCTACAGGGACCTGGCATCTAATGTTACATGCCAGGCCAATAACTCCCCTTTTACTACATGTAAGTCACTCCTAAGGTAGAACCAAGCTAGCACTTTGGGCAGGGTGCTATGTAAGTAGAAGGCAGGACATGTGCCTAGTTGCGTGGCCTGTCCTGGTAGTGACAAACAGCCTATTTGTTTTCTCGCAGCTGTGAGTGCTGCTTTCTCACAGGATTGCATTGGAAATGCCCTGCCTTATATGTAGGGGGTATTGTCTTGTTTATGAGGGGTAGCGTAGGCATGTTTGGTATGGTATGGTTGTAATGGTAGTGAGAAATGCTGCTTACTGGTGAAGGTGGATTTTTGTATTATTATTACAGAAATGCCACTTCTAGAAAGTGAGTATTTCTCTGTGTTTATGACTCTGCTGTTTTGCAGCTTGACTCCAATCCACGTCTGGGCAGAGTGACAGTTGGGCTTTGGTCATACTTTTCAGACAGCCTTTACACAGGGAGGATTGAGGTGTCACAGAGGTGCATCTGCATTTTGAATGGTCTTCCTGGACTGCGAGAAGGGGGAGGTGGGGCACACATGCATCTATAAAGTCTGTGCATTGGCCTCACCCAAAGGGCTCGTTTACCCCCCCAACTGATGTTTGGAGCCTGTGCTGGAAGCGAGAGGGGGCACCCCCAGAACCAGTTGTAACTGGTTGGAACCTCCTCTCCCCTTCTTTGTTAACCCACTGCAAAACTGAGTATAAGTACAGGGGATTCTTTCCCACAATTTAGAGACACTCTGGACCTAACTTACTTGTAAATAGGCACAGAATGCTGCTGGAGGGACTCACCAGGAACTGCCTTGGGCTGCTGCTGCGGTGCTGACCTGTGACCTGCAGGGTCACTAGAAGGAACTGCCAACAGTCTGCAACCATCTTGTGTTGGCCTGCTGCTGGGCCCTGCCTCCCTGTGCTCCATCTTGTTGTTTCCCCTAGGGACTGGGTGCTGTGGCCCCTGAGCCCTGCCATCATCTGCTAAAGCACAGGAAAGGCACTTCACCTTCATTACATGGTGCTTGAAAGCGCTCTGTTTAATTATCTTAAAACACTTTGGAAGTGCTTTGTGCTTTATTTGTTTTGCGCTTAAAAGCGTTTTGCCGCCGTGAGTAATCAACATTGCGATCTGGGCTTTGCTGAAGTTGGAGTGCGTCGAGAGCGCACTGTCCACTGTGCCCGTGTGGGCACGAGGAGGAGAAGGAGAAAGGGAACACAGTGTTGTTGTGCCAAAGCAGGACTGGGCTGCTGTAAGGAGTGCCCCTGGGGCATGGGAAGGCACCACCTTTTGAGGATCACCTCCGCAGCCCAGATCAAGTGCTGCGTCTCAATGAAGGAGTCAGGGAAGAGACCAGGAGGATCTCCCTGCTGGGGCCCTCTGCTCCCTGAACCGGGAGGGGTCTTGAGCTAAGAGGCTCACCCCCACCTGGCATGCTGGGACCCAGGATGCGCGGTCTCCAGCTCCTAATAGCGAGACAGGGCTGGCTGGAGCCACCCTTCTCTTCCCACGCTGCACCCCCCCGCCTGCGAGCCGGGGATAAGGAGAATGGACCCGGGGTGAGGGTCCCTGCTGTGCCAGGGGGGCCCTGTTGTCGCTGGGCCCCCTTGTTGTTCTTGGCTTTGCCCCCCGGGTGGGACTGTTGTGGTCCGGGAGGGCCCAGAGATCGCGGGCCTCAGGAGGGGCCCGATATAAAAACCGGAGGGGGTGCATGCCACCCCCTCCCCCCTAATCACCAGTGCAGCCCCCGTTTAGCACAGAGTAGCGCAGGGGGCCCCCAGTTCCTCACGCCACTGAAGGGGCCTGGCACATAGAAACAGGTCCTTTTTAATGGACACACACTTCTCTAATATTCCTTTGATGGGCATTTATGGACTGGCCTGTTAACCTGTTTTCTCTTATGAGGTGCCATATATTTGCTAATGCTCATTCTATGTGTATTTTATGCTAATATATTTTTGTGACTTGCCATATGTTTTCTAATGTTCCTGGTACGCACATTTATGACACTGTGTATGACGTGCATTTCTATAGTAATGTTTTCCTGACTACTGCTTATGTTGCAGAATAATAAGTAACCTAGGTGTTATATGTGACTGCTGGTTTCTGCAGGGTAACAGTATTGTGTAACATTCTGACAACTGCTTGAATAGCAGGATATTACTGACATGTGTTGTGTCTAATGAAGTTGTGTGCAATACAGTTTATTATTACATACCTTGATGTTGTGTTTCCTTTGTGGTGGGGATAGTGCGTCACATGTGTTGTGTGTGTTGTGCAAATGCTTTACACATTGCCTCTGGGATACGCCTGACTGCTCGTGCCAAGCTACCAGGGGGTGAGCAGGGGTTATTTTCGACATGTAACTCGCTTGTCCTGTCTAGAGTGGGTGGGCTCTGCCTGGCTTAGGTGCATACCCAGGCAAAGCAGAAACCCCATTTCTAACAATTAGCAACCTCTCCAGGTGAACTTGTGGAGTGATCAGTGTATTAGCTGCATCGCATAATGCAGGGCAGGTCACAACGACTGAGTGTGCATAAAACCCAGATTGGTTTTTAATCTCTCTCATCGAAGTGAGGTCCTTCTTTTAGGTGGAGGATAAGGGAATCACATTTATACAATTTTGTTAGACCTGGCATCCATGGCGTGGGTTCCCTTGACATTTTGCCATCTGACCTCCTGTTTTGCAGACTTCATTTTTGCTGGCTTTAGAACCACACCTAAACAGTGCTAACATGCAGATGTTTTGTACTCACATTGGCTTATCCACAACTGACGTATTTAATTTACTTGTAAGTCCCTAATAGAGTACCTTATAGGTGCCCAGAGCCAGTAATTTGAATGCTACTAGTGGGCCTGCAGCACTGATTGTGTCACCCCCCACACTAGCTTTTTCAACATGTCTCAGGCCTGCTACTACAGAGCCTTTGTGTGCAGTTTAAAACTGCCATTTCGACCTGGCAAGTCCACCTACTTGCCAGGCCCAACCCTTCCTTTTTATTACATGTAGGGATGACTTACATGTATTATTATTCTAACATGTAAGTCATCCCTTAGATAGGCCCTAGATAGCCCCCAGGGCAGGGAGCAGTGTATTTGAAAGGTTGGGCATTTACTTTTACGTTTAACATGTCCTGGTAATGAAAAACTGTTAAATCTGTTTTTCACTATGTCAAGGCTTATCTCTCCCTTGATACAGCTTTTATGTGTAATTTTCAATTTGGAAAAGGTAGAAAGTTGGAGTTTGGTATCTCTGGACTCTCTGGACTCTCTGGATTTAAAATCACAATTTATAGTGAAGTCGGATTTTAAATTGTAAGTCTGAAAATTCTACTTTTAGAAAGTTGTAAATTTCTTACCTTAACCACTCTATGCCACTGTCTGTCTTGAAATGCAAGTCTGGGGTAGGTGACAGCTGGGCTTTGTACATTCCCTCTAGGAAGTCACACACAAAGGGAGCTGGAGTGTGAGATTCACATGCTAATGGCCCATCACCATGCTGATGGGCCTTCCTAAGCAAAAGGAGAGGGGGAAGCTGACACTTTCACCTGAATAGGGCTGTGCCTATCCCCACACAAAGAGCTCCATATCTCCCTGTAGACTGTCTAGATCCAGGGAATGAAGACTGGGAACCTTGTGCACTTCAAAAGGTTCTCTTTGAAGTTTCACCAACTTCAAAGGCACAACTGGATCCCAAACCCACCAAATCAGTACACTTCTGGATCTGAGGACACTGCCGGGCGGAAGGACTGACGCGCTGCCAGGAGGGACCGCCGTTCTACTGAACTGCTTTTCTGTTGGCCTGCTGCCTCTTATTTGGGAGTGAAATAGGATGGACTGGCCTCTCTACATCTTCCAACAACCTAAGTGTCTCCAAGGGCTTGTTGGCATGGCTCCTGTTTTGAAGTTTCAGGGCCTTCAGGGCCTTCAAAGACTTCTTTCAAACTTGTTTCCACTGTTAGACTCTTCCAGTGGTGAGTCCTGCCCAGCTAAGAGGTACCAATCTAGTTCTGGGCCTTGAAAGGGGCTTTGAAGCTGTTTTCCTATGAGAATCGATGCATCAGCAACGTGGTACCGATTGGAACCACCACATCTCTCCTCAACGCGGATGCTTTGCTACTGCCATTGAAGACGAGGGCTTCGCCTCACTGGCTGTGTGGCTCGAGATCGACACATTACCACCACCCCGGACGCATCACCTTTGCATTGCTAGCTACGCAGTTCAACAATGACACATCACCTTTCACCGCTTAGGAGCACCTCGAGGGCATTTAGTAGATGACTACGTTTCTCGATGACGATGCATCCCCTGGCTGTGCGGACCGGAACCAATGCATTAATTTCGCATCACCTCTTAGACGTGGACGCGACCCTTCATCCAAAGTACTTTTGAGTGGGCACTGCATGGGTCCTGTAGCCAGCCTGCCTTCCAACAAGGTCATCCTGAACTTTGGATTTAACCCCGTCCTGCTCGATCTCAAGAAATCTTTAAATGCCACTGATTTCTAAGCACTTACATTGCAGTTTATTTTTTTTAATTTCATATTTCAAGTTCTACTTATTGGATTGCTATCGTTTTAGTCATTTTGTTCATTAAATTATGATCTATTTTTCTAACTTGTGTGGATTCTTTTTGTATGGTGTTTTCACTGTTTTACTTTAAGTGTTGCACAAATACTTTACAGCTTGCCTCTTGAGTTAAGCCTGCCTGCTCTGTGCCAAGCTACCAGAGAGTGAGCACAGGTTAATTTTGGGTGTGTACCTATATGGGCAGGGTACCTATGGGCAGGGTGCCAACTAGAGACCCAGTTTCTAACAACGCTGTAGCAAAAGCTACAGGGTAATGATACATTAAGCATTGATGTTTTGTGCTTTATTCTATTGCCAAACTCTAAATGGCATAAGATGAGACTGCCTAAAAGGGCCAGGACATAAGAAAATAAAAGGAGGGAACTGTGCTTTCATATTCTGACGAGGTATGTTGAGCGAAACCATGATACTTCCTTCAGTCATGATTTACTAGAAACGTAAATAATTAAAAAGAAATCTTTGAGGGATTTTTTGTGTGTATCTACTCGCTTACACACAGGTCTCTCCAAAGTGGACTATATTTCATGTCGACCCCCTAATTCTTGCTTCTTGGTTAATCTATGAGTTTCATTCGTTTCCCTCGCAGCACTGTCTTCCATGGATTGTCCGCCTTGCATTATATATATTTGCTCTTGCATTCTTGACCATACTGACATGCCACACAGGAAGTCACTTAAAGGCACCACCACCAGTAGGCCCCAGAACGTACTATGGGATATGACCATTATAGGGAATTATTACGGACGTAGGTCAGGTTAAGAAGGAATGCTATCTTTTTATTTTTATTGCCCAGCTGTTTGCTGACTAGAAGATGTGAAAAAACGTGTTTTTAGGACCTCCATTTAACTAAGTCATTCTTAAGGTTTTCGGAGGACATGGACGCCATTTAGGGGTCGCCATGGGTCTCAGCTGCGACCCCTCACTTGCCCCATGCGATCCTATGTGCTGCCTTTGCCACTCCTGGCTTCAGAGGTGGAGAAATGAATGTCTGGAAAACAGACGCAGCTCGTCGTCATGGACGTCAGTTAAGGACCCTCTCTCATGGTTTTCTGTCAAGTTTTATCTACCCAAATAGTGAATTATATTATTCACTATTTGTATAACAAAAAAAATGGACTACAATTAGCTGGAACATTAGCCTATCTGGCAGCTAAGGTAAGTAAACAAATCTTTTAGATGTATGTTGAATGCATGCTTGCAGGTGAGTGCGTGTTTATGTGAAAGAGAGTCTGTGAATGTGTTTATGTCTAAGCATGCATGTGTGTGAGTCAAAGTAAGGGTCAAATAGTGTGGCGTGTAATGTCACTTTCACTATCGCTGGCATTTTGGTGAAGTGACGCCCATGTCTAAAGGTAGAAGGGAGCAAATGAGCCAAAGACTAACCTCTGGAGGACCGGGCAAATTCCACCAGGGCACTGCATCTGGTAAGACAATAGGTTGCTGGAAAGTCAGTCAGGTATCAAGCATGAACCAGAAAAGCCAGTTAAGCTGGGTGGAGTCAGTCTTATGTCTGAAGCACTTGTTGTGTAGGACAGTGGGGCCAGGAAAGAGGCAGTCGTCACGTATGAGGCACACCTGTGAAACGCTGTAAGAACTTGTGCTAAAACAGGTGTTTAATAAAATATTAATGAATATTCATGCATTCTGTGTAATGGATTTGCATAGAAAATGTAATAATATAGAGAAAATAATGCACGCATTTGAAAAGGTGATCACGACGAGTGGCCGCCAATGTTCACAAAGTATACTTATTAATGGCTTATTAATATGAAATATGGAGCTTATGTGTGATTAATGTAGTAATACATCATATTAAGGGTTACGCATTATGTATTAGCTATATTAATTGTAGGCCGTAACTTAGTGGAGGTCCTTGCCTAGTTGCATGGCCTCATGTCAAGCTGTATTTCTACACCGATTAATAAAATGGCTGTTCAGAGAATTAAACTGTGATTTTCCACTGTACTGACTAAATGTGCTCGTAGCTAAAAGTCTTTTTCATGAGAACCACTTGCTAGAAGATGCCGTTCTTGTTAAATGTAACATTATGAGTGTAATATATGTAAGACTGACTTTCTCAGGAGCAGAACAATGAAGACACTGACTGGAGTATAAGCAGCAATATTGTTACCTGACGAGCCGGATGATGAGGACATTACAAGATGAGGCAATCAACGACATGTGAACTGGGTGTTAGTGGAAATTATTGATTTGAAGTTTTAGGAAATCTAACTTAGCCGGACAGCACCAAGAGGAGATGCGCCATTCTCCCAATTTTTCTTGAGGGTTTACCTGTATTTATTCTAACTGCTTTGCGTTTTCTGAACTTTGATGCTGAAGGCTGATGCCTTGCTGACTGAATTGATGTCCTGATGATGAAGACTATCTAAGCTTGCAGATCCATTTGAGGCGATGTATATTATTACTGATGTGTTTCTTAAAACTGTTTGCCTTTTCTTTCTAGCTACCAACCGCACTATTTTGATAGAGCCATAGTTAGATGTTTTCCAAATTTGTGTGAACTAAATTGTTTTGCAAGAAGCCCAACATGCTGATGCTAATCTGGTGTTAGTTAAAGGATCCTCACTAATGAAATTCTGCTACAGGGAATAACATTTGATGTCATTTCTTTGCTGAATCTAAATGTATGTGATATTGTTTATGCAATTGTTCTTATTATCAATTTGCACGGTAACTCTAGAATGTGTAGTAGTTCAAGCGTTGGTTAGATTACATTTCTTTTGTCGCTTTGGACAGCCAGTGTTTTTTCTGTATGTTTATTATTTGATTTTGAGATTATTTTATGTGACATTAGCATTGTTAATATAGGGAAATAAATAGTCTAACTTTTACTAAAAGGTATGGTTATTCATGCCTAAGTTTTCATGGTGTGTGACAATTACTGACCCCAATTGATTACTAGTGCTGTTGACCGTCATTGATTATTGATGTTACTGATTGGTTATTGATTATTGATCTGCCTGTACTGGATCTATGGTGGGAACATCTTAAATGTGAGTCAAAAGGTTCATCAACCTATACACGTCTCCTTGTAAGTTTACTTATTAAGGTCAGACGCACTAACAGACGTGGTAGCAGACTGATAGTTTGTCTGCTTAGGAGCCCATCATAGATGCCTGGTAAAGGTTTTGGATTCATTTTTTCAATGATACAAATTGGAGAGAAAATGTTCTTCTAAAATCCTGAAATTACTTTACTAGAATCTTGGAGCCTGCCAATGGTTGTTTGAGGATGTTCTCGGCGGTCTAGTGATAGGGTGAAGGAAGTAGGGTTTCGCGCTTGCACAGCTTATGCAAATCTGAGGTGAATTTTGAGGTTTGTGAGGGCTTAGGGAGTTTGAGTACTCTAAATTAAGCTGTAGAAGGAGTGTGCGCACTCCGCAGTGTGAAAGTAGGGATGTCGCCGAACTTCACATGTGTGTGCCGCTTTGTGCTAAAAAATTGTCAACATGGGTGTTGATGTACGGACCCTGCATGGTCTAAGAGTCCGGAGTATATTGAAAAGTGTATGAGACACTTGGTTTTATGTTGTAATTTGTCTGGTTTAATAGGTTGAGCGGGTGTGGTCGACAAGTCAGAGTGTGAGTCCAAGTGAGTGAAAGAAAATTCGACTGGGATCTGGCGAGTCCTATGTGCACCAGGACAGACCCAGTGATCAGATAAGAGTAACATTTGTGGGTCGAATTCTGCTTGCGAATCTAGAAGACTGAGAAAGAAAGAGTAGCTGTAAGTGCGGGAAGAGCCATCAGTGAAAAATCTGTAAAGTTTCTGAAGCAATTGTTTTACCTTTCCGGTAGTAAACCGGCAAATTTGGTTTTGATGTTGGGTTTAGTGCTCGCAATTTTTGCATTCGTTTTGTGTGAATCAGAGTTTGGGAGGACAAGCCGCTAGACTTTTTCAGCCGCAGTACATGTGACGTTATTGGACCGCGCTTTGATAGGTTAGTGAGAAGGGACACACAAGGATTGGCAGCCATCCATGAGAGGCAATTGGTCGAGAAAGTGGGTGAAGAGAATTCTGGGATTAAATTGATTTTGAATAACAAAAAATTTTTGAAAAGATGAAATTTTTCAAGAGTGCTTTAAGAGGAGATACGTACATTACAGCGGGTATAGGCAGAGCTACACAACCAGAAGGTACACCAGCTTACATTGTAATGGAAGAGAAGGGTGTCGCACCATGTCTTTGGATAAAGCAATGGTGCAAAGTGACAGAGAAAGATGGGAGTTTAGACTTTCCTACTAAATGAACTTTCAATTTGAGGGTTTTAGAGCATTTGATGAGCAATAAAAATTTGAGAGTAGAATGAGAAAGGCAGAAAAGATATTTAAAGAGTCTAGGTGGGACAGTGTTCATAGAATTTGGAGAAATATGACTTTGCATGGAATTAAGTTGTTTCTAGTGATTACGCAGGACAATGAGAAGTAAGGAAGGAAAGCTACTAGAAAGACTAACAGAAGCCTGTCCGAAAGCAGGGAGGCTAGAAAGTCTTCAGCAGTGGAGAAAGAATCAGATGAATTTATTTTACAGTTATTGAGAAATCGTTCACCACCATCTGCAGCACATGAGAGTGATCCGAGCACTAGTGCTGATCCTTCAGCTCTGACACAGGTTAATGGGACAGTGAGTCCGGTGCAGGTTAATACTAGCCTGACACAGAGTACGATGCAGGGTAGTGTTAACGTGCCTACTACTTCAGTAGTACAAAATCAGGTGCAATCGCCACAGGTCCAGAGAATTTATCCGGTTGTACGCATTATGGAAACGACTACAAACTTAATGGTGCCTACAGGTTTTCCAAAGACCGATGTTGGTTCAGACAGAACCAAATCCACTCTTATTGCCCCAAGTGCAGCCACAAGCTATGCCGAGGTTTACTCCAGAAACAGGGACACAGTCAGATATGTCTTCAATGATGAATCAGAACATGGGAGTTACTCTCCCACAGAACCTAGGTACCAGACCAACCCCAGATGCTATATCTTTACCTATTACTGTTGGGCCAGTCGTACCCTTACTTGCATAGAAGAAACCCAGTGGATGTGAACAGGGTGTCATGACACAGAATGCAATGGGGGAAGGACATAACAAAAATACTCAAGTAATTTCTCCTGTGGGACAGACCTTTGACGGATCGAGATCACTGTTAGACCTTAGCCCATTCGGAGCACTTCCAGATACTATGGCAAGGTCAAACGTTAGCCAGAGCTTGAAATTGCTGACACCGCAGAACCTGAATGCAGTTGCACAGCAGGTGACATCTGTCCAAGCCAGCAATATCTTGTTGCAAGGTTTGACTGCTCAACAGTTGACTGAATGGTTGGACAAGCTGAATACCCTCCAGAGTGCTCCTAAATGAGAGCAGTGTTTGAATAACGCTAGGCTAAGCATGGAAGCGGGTGAGGTCATTGAGGGAACTATGGGTGTGAACAGGTTAGAATCCTACAGCGAAACAGAGTAGAGATATTTGAGCCCGAAGATTACAAGGGAAGTGAGCAAGGTGCATCAGAAGCTAGCAGACCTGGCAGAGAAGTATGGCATACAAATAGATAAAACAAAGCATTTGAAAAGGAGTTACAGATTAGATTTCAAGACTAAAGATTTTGAACACAGGAGATCTGCCAGACGAAGGCACACCTCAGAGAAATACTTCAAAGTGCCCAGACCGTGGGAGCATTAGCCAGATGGTAAGGCAGATGGGTAAAGAAAAGAGACAAAAGGAAAAGGGATTCTGTGGAGCTGACTACAAACATGCAGCAAGGCCAAGAGCCAGTGAAGATTTTACCAATGAGAAAGATTCCAGGAGGGAATTTTGTTCATGTCCCTTGGAGCAGGAGTGGTATTCTATAATTTACAAATGATTACCCAAAATTGAGAGAGAAGCCAGTAGAGTGGTACCAACAGACAGAAAGGTCTGTAAAACCTGCAAAGTGCCTGTGGGAGGATTTGAACACTTTACTGGAGATAGTGGTTCCAGCCGACCTGTTGACAGAGTGTAAGAGGAGTGTAGACTGGCCAACAAGAGAACTAGAGAGAGATAGAAATACAGGTGCACCGTCTCCCGAAGTAATGAAATATTACTGTAAATTGATTGAATTTTTGAAAATGAGAATTTCACCCATGAATATTGTTTGGCAGAGAATTGACAGGACAGCTCAGGAAGCAAAGGAGTCAATACATGCATATTATGAGAGGTTGTTACAGGCGTTCAAGCATTACAGTGGTACAGAGACAATTGAAGCGAAGGACATTATTCATTTTGTGTTCAGATTTGTGGAAGGATTGAGACCTGAAATTAACCAGATGATTAAGAATAATTTGATTTGCTAGCAAGCAAAGCCTATTCATGAGGTGTTGCAGGATGCAAAATACTGTAGTGATGGGATTGAGTTGAAGCAGAAAAAACTGAAAGAAAAGGCGATGGTGATGCAGATCAAAGCTGCTCAGACAAGCATGCAAGGGAATTTTCAGCCCCAGATGATAGTTAAAGGGTGAGGAGGTATTGTGAATCGCAGTCCAGACTTGGGTACTGTAGTAGTTCAGAGTAATGTACAAGGAATGAAGAGATTATTGCCTTGTCACACTTGCAGAGCAGTTGGACATTGGAAACGGGAGTGCTCGATGTTGGTGCAGGAGGATGTTGTTCATTAAACTAATGATGTCAATTCACTCCAGAACATGAGAGGACTGTGAATGAGAGGTCCTAATTCACATTGTCAGAATAATGTGAATCAAGTGCAGAATTATCAACCCATGTGTCAGGTGCAAATGCCACATGAATAAATGACACAGTTGCAGCCAATGCAGCAGCAGGTTCCCATGGTACCTAGACAGCAAATTCAAATACCTCAAGCCCCAATGGAACAGCAGCAAATGATGCTTTTTCAACAGGTCACAGGTTAGAAGCTTTACCAGACTAATAACACAGTGCACCTATTCTCATTACACAGTGAGAATGGAATAAACAGTGATTGGGTGAGCGAAAGTTCAGATGAGGAGCCAAGTGTGCTTGCAACCTCCTTAGAAGTAGATTAGAGAGGTCCCTATGTGAAGGGAAAAGTCATGGGTCACCAGGCAGGTCGCTCCCCCATCTGCCACGCAGCCCCCTGTGGGTTGAACCTCCGTTGCCGCTTTTGCCACCTGACTACTCGCTTCCTTTTTTCTGTACCCCTGAGCTTGGCTTCTGTGCCACTTTGTTTTTTCATTCTTTGCCCCTGTGTTTTGCTTTCTGTACCCCTGTGCTCTGTTGTCCCTCTCCCGCTGTCTTTTCCCGCTGTTTTTCCCCAGGTTTTTCCCTAGCCGCTGAGCCCCTGCTGCCCCGCCCCCTTCACTCCTATTGGCCGCCCCGCTGTCACCTCCCAGCTGCTCCTGCCTCCCTTTGCCCTCATATGGAGGCCACGAAGCGGGCGCGAAGTGGCTGCGCGCAGCGTGCGCGCCATTGGCGCGCCAAAGTCGCGCCTAGGGCAATCCCGTCTGCGCCCGTCCGCGTCTGGACCGCCCCAGCACCAGAACCCCTGGAACCCGCACCCCCCACAATGCCAGACTGCACTACGACGCAAGCACCATCCACGCACTCAACACCAGACGAGACCACCCCTGCTACCGGGCCACCCCGAAACGCACCCAGGGGCCTTTCACCTTCCGGAACTGCAGATGCACCAGCATTCAACCCTCCACAGCACCAGCCAGAGAACCCAACCACCTCCGCTGCATCCTCCTCAACACCCGCTCCGCTCGCAAGCACGCCATTGAACTTTGGGACCTCCTAGACTCCACCGCCCCGACGTCGCCTTCCTGACAGAGACCTGGCTGAATGCCACCTCAGCACCAGACATCGCCATAGCCATCCCACAGGGCTACAAGATCTCCCACAGAGACCGCACCAACGGAGTGGGAGGAGGAATCGCCATCATCCACAAAGACTCCATCAAAATCTCAACGAACACCGATGACACCCTCACCACCACCGAGCACATGCACTTCCAGATCCACACCGACCCCAACACCACCCTCAGAGGAACTCTCATCTACAGACCTCCCGGACCACGCCCACAGTTCAGTGACACCATTGCCGACCTCATCAGCACCCATGCCCTCGCTTCCACGGACTACATCCTCCTCGGGGACCTGAACTTCCACCTCAAGAACAACAACAACGCCAACTCCACCGCCCTGATCGCTAACCTCGCCAACCTCGGACTCAAACAGCTCGTAACGACACCCACTCACGCCGCTGGACACACGCTCGACCCCATCTTCTCCGCAAGCCCCCACGTTTCCTTCACCCACACCACCGAACCACACTGGACTGACCGCACCCAACAGCTACCACGCCGCTGCTGGGGCAAGGTCACCGAGGACCAACTGACTACCGCCCTCGCCCTGAGACCACCCACCGACCCCACCGATCCAGACACCGCCACGACCAACCTCACACAGTAGATCAACGACTGCGCCAACACCCTCGCCCCTCTCAAGACCTCTACAACCAACCACACCAACAAGAAAGCCGCCTGGTTCACCGAGGACCTCCGGATCTCCAAGCACACCTGTCGGAAGCTGGAGAAGAAATGGCTCCACGACCGAACACCGGACAACCACACAGCCCTCAATAGCGCCACCCGCAGACATCACCAACTCATCAGGACCGCCAAGAAGACCACCTTCAAGGACCGCCTAGACAACGCACACAACACCAAAGAGCTCTTCAGCATTGTGAAAGAACTCTCCAACCCCAGCTCCATCACCAACGACATCCCGCCATCTCAAGACCTGTGCGACTCCCTGGCCACCTTCTTCCACCACAAGATCACCGACATCCACGACAGCTTCAACCCCGACCTGGAACACTCTCCCCACCATCCTATGACAGACCCAGGACCTGCTGGCCTTCAGAAGACTCCTCAAGACCTGGCTCTTCGACCAGTAACACCCCCCCTTCCCAGCGCCTTGAGACCCTCGCAGGTATGTAGCACACTTTACAAATGCAGTGATTGATTGATTGATTGATGGGTCACAGAGTTTCATTTTTGGTTGACACAGGAGCTGCACACTCTGTAGTAAGATCAGTTGAAGTCCTGAATGTGCCCCTTTCAGGTAAAACAGTTCAGATTGTTGGGGTAGCGAATCACTATCTGACCAACTCGATTACAGAACCAGTTCGGGTTAAAATTGGCAACTTCCAGGGATTGCACAAATTTGTAATTTGTAACTCAAGTCCAGTATCCCTGCTGGGAAGAGACTTGCTGTGTAAATAAAATGTTCGATTACTTGTTCAAATGATGGAATTGAGATTCCGGCGAATAGCGATGATGAAGATGACCAAGCCCCTGAGATAGAGTGTGAGACTACAAATGAGGAATGCCCTCTGATTGATTTCTTTCCAATATTCACAGTGAAGGAGCTTTATCCTGATTTGCAGGGAACAGTTAAAGAGAAGCTGTGGGATCTGACAGGAAAAGAGATAGGTCTGATAAAGGGAGCTGAACCAGTTAAAGCTACTATGAAGCCGAATGCTGTTTTTCCTCAAATTCCCTAGTACCACATTCCACAAGATGTCCTTATGAAGGTCGCCCTGAATAATAGCAGACTTTGTAGAACAAAGGGTTTTGAAGGAAGTATTGAACAGCCCATATAATTCATGATAATGGGTATGAATTATCCAAGATCTGAGAAAAATAAATGACATTGTGGTCAAATGTTGTCCGTGGTGCCAAATCCAGCTGTAATAATGTTTCAGATGCTATGTGATGCCGAGTGGTTCACTTTCATTGACTTGTCGAAAGCTTTCTTTTCTGTGCCTCTTCATGATGACAGACAGTTTCTCTTTTGTTTCACATTTTTGGACCGGGTTTACTATTGGTGTTGAATTCCTCAAGGGTTTTCAGAGTCACCTTCCATATTTAATCAGACCTTGAAGAAGAATTTGGAGTTGTTGGAATTACCTTTCCAATCGACCTTGGTATAGTACATTGATAACTTGCTGATTGCGTCCAAAACAAGGGACGAGTGCAAGTATAACACGATTTCTTTGCTGATCCATTTGGGAAAGAATGGTCATAAAGGGTCCCCACTGAAATTGCAATATTGTCGGAAAGAAGTGAAGTACTTGGGTCATCAGATTGAGAAAGGGTCAAGAAAGATATCCAGAGAAAGGGTTACAACCATATTGCAGATGCATCCCCCGAGCACACAGAGAGATGTCAGGATGTTTCTTGGGATGGTAGGCTATTGTCGCCAATGGATTCCCAATATTTCAGTCATTTCAAGACTACTGCAGAAGCTGACTCATAAGGAAGTAATTGACCCCATAGTGTTAGACCAGGTTGGAATGAAAGCTTTTACTGAATTGTGAGAGAGTCTGTGCAAGGCTCCAAAATTGGGTATGCCTGACTAAACAAAACCTTTCACATTGTTTTGTCATGAGTGTGATGCATGTCCTTTGACTGTCTTGACGCACGTCCATGGAGGTGTAAACCGCCCAGTATCATATTTTTCAGCTACTTTGGACCCAGTTGCAGCAGCCTTATCAGGTTGTTTGCACGCAGTTGCAGCTGTTAGACAGAGCCTTACACAGTGTGAGGGCATTGTGATGGGATAGCCCTTGACTATAAAGGTCCCTCACACTATTGAGATCCTACTTACAAAGACGAAAACCCAATATTTGACTAGTGCAAGATTGACCAGGTATGAAATGAGTATTCTAGGGTCACCAAATGTGTCATTGAGAAGATGTACAGTGCTGAACCAGGCAACCTTACATAGGAATGAAAATGTTTGAATTTAAAAATTGGAGGATGTTAAGCATGACTGTCTTGAAGTAACTGACTTGAGCACAAAACTAGGACCTGACATTAGAGACACTCAATTGGAAGAGAATGACCAATTTTCTTTGTTGATGGTTCTTGTTTAAGAGACAATACAGGAGCACTAATGGCAGGATATGCCATGTGCACAATTAATGGTATCCTGGAAGCTTCCTGGCTTCGAGGAGTGTATTCTGCTCAAGTAGCGGAACTGGTAGCCCTTTCTAGAGCATGCCATTTTTTTGCCCAACTGAAGGTTACCATTTATATGGATAGCCAGTATGGATTCGTAATAGTCCATGATTTTGGCCAGTTGTGTCAAAGAGAGGTTTCCTGACCTCTTCTGGTTCACCAGTGAGAAATGGTGAGAGAATTAGAGAACTCTTGCATGCTATTCAAATGCCTGAAAAGATTGCCGGGGTGAAATGCAGTGCACATCTGAAGTCTTTGGACTTCGTGCATTTGGGAAATGGATATGCGTATCAAGTCGCAAGGTTTTGCGCATTGACCTGTATATCGTTCAAGGATAAGCGGGAACTGTGACCCAAAGAAGATGAGACATGTCCAAGTTTTGCATTGAAAGTAATGGACAACTTGGAGGAATTGAAAATGTTGCAGAATAATGTTGACATGGAGGTTAAACGTTCATGGAGGAAAATGAAATGTGTACAGCAAAAAGATGAATTGTGGGTTTCAGAAGAGGGTTAATTAGTTTTGCCTAATAGTCTGTTGTCTCAAATGGCTAGGTATTATCATGGTCAAGCACATATTGGGAGGGATGCCATGATTCGTTTGTTCAAACACGATTGGTTAAACCCAAGGTTTAGACAGGTTGCTGAAGCAGTTTGCCATTGTTGAGGGGGGAAAGGGACATTGGAAATTGGACACTGGAAAAGCAGGAGGTCCATTCAGCAGAATGCAGATGGATTTTATTGAGATGCTTGTGTGTGGAGGTTTGAGATATGTGTTGGTGAATATTTGCATTTTCAGTCACTGGATTGAAGCTTACCCTACACGGAGAAATGAACTGATACCACGTTGTGGGTTTCCAATCTCTTTCGAATCAAATAGAGGAAGTCACTTCAACAATGAAGTAATTAAATTACTGTGTGCAGCATTGAACATTGAGCAGAAGTTGCATTGTAGTTACTGCTCTGAAGCATCAGGACTAGTGGAACAGATGAATGGTACCTAAGATGTTGTGCGTCCACGAATCTGAAATGGCCCGACGCACTACCTTTAGTTCTGATGACAATGGTAAACACACCCAACAGGAAGACAGGATTATTGCTGTATGAGATCCTTATGGGTCAAGCCATGAGGTTGCCAGTGGTGCCTGCAAATGCACTTGTCAACATTACAGATGATATGGTGTTGGACTACTGCAAAGGTCTGGCTGATGTGGTTCTCTCTTTCTCTCAGCAGGTGGAAGTCACCACACTGCCACCGATCCATGACCCAGGGCACAATCTGAGGGCCAGTGACTGGGTTGTGGTCCGAAGCATGTGAGGAAAACTTGTTTGGAGCCTCATTGAAAAGGACCTTTCCATGTAGGTCTGACAACTACCACAGCTGTAAAGTGTGCTGGAGTTCCAAACTGGATCCATGTCAGTCACACAAAGAAAGTGATATGCCCAACTGATGACGAAGGAGAAGACTTCCAGGAGGGTGACAGAGAGCCTATCTCAATTAAGGCAGCAGGCGAGCCTAGTCAGAGGATGGCTTTCCCAGAAGCAGATTATTTTGATAGACAAACAGAGCAATTGCCAGACCCTGAGGGGGAAGGAGTTGAGGCGGATCAAAGTCACTGTGATCTGACTCCTGCTGAGCCAGTTGCTGGTCCATCAACAGAAAACACCATAGAGCAAGGAGAAGTTACAAGTTCAACGCTGAAAAGAACATTGTCTAAGGGTCCACTGAAAGGAGATAAGAAGCCGGAGTCACAACCAAAGAAAAAGGAAGTGGTTGTTGAAACGACAATTGAAGAAGAAGTAGACACAACAAGGAGAGAGGATCTAAGTGAAGGAGAGTTGAATGGTGATCAAAAGTTGAAAAGAAAAAGAATAGCAGGTCAAAGATACACAGGTCCTGAATGGGCATATGCAAGTGAATGGCAGAAAGAATTTTTGTCTTTTTGTTTTGATAGAGACAATCTGGGTCAATATTTTGGCACTTGAAGGAAGCTGATGAACTGAACTGTTGTAATAAATTGAGAACATTTTTGAGAAAAAGATTGTTAAAAGTAACCGGGAAAGATTCTGATATCCTGATGTGACTTTTTGAAATCTGATTTTGACAAGCTGCTTACCGATTTTTGACAAGGAATCCTGGAAGTGAGACTGAAAGCTGTAAATAATTGCTGAAAGAAGAATTTGTTTTTGACTTTTGCTGCAGTTTTTCTATATTTATCTTCTGCTTTCTGACTCTTTACAGATCATGAGAGACATTAGCCACCAGGGTAGGAATAACAGGCGCTGTAAATATATGAGTATTGGTTTGGCGATTGTATGTGGGACATTGTTTGTGGTATTAATTGTGGGAATATCTGTTCTTGATAAGAGCAAAGCCAACCATACTTCTGCCTTCGAAACAACTACTGTACTAACAGCAATAGACACGTTTAGGTTAGATGAGAAGTATTTGCATGAGGGTACCAATGCCCGAGGGGAACTTTCTTCTAATGTCTTCTATCGCTTGTTGAATGAGTATGTTGAGGCAATGGATGCGAAGGATTGTTATGTGTGTACGCAGATTCCTTTATCAGTTGAAGAAGGAGTTACTTATCACAGTATGCCACTAACTTATGGGGTAAGTTGTAGTTTGTTACTAACAAGATTATATAACCAGAAATACATTCAGTATTTTTATTCAAACTATGATGTTTTGTTTTCATTTGTCCCTACAATTAGGTATTTGAGTAGAAGAGCTAAGGATAATGACATAGTATTAGTTAGGGGTTTCTTTGAACCTACGTTGACTTTTGGCACAGCTTAAACACACTCCAATAACCTAACATGCTTGCTTACACCTTTAGAGAAGAGCTTCTTAGATAACACAGATGACAGGAGAAAAGCATTGAAGGAGAAGTTAGGAAAAGGCTTAGAGCAAAGGACTTACAAGAATAATTATGCTTATAGTGCAATTAAAACCCAAGGGAAATTAGCTCTAGAGGCTGCACGTAGGGAAAACACGAAGGGAAAATTTGTATATAGGCTTAAATCACGCACTGACACTTTATTTGTGGGAACAAGTGAATCTAGACATGTGTTTTTGTTTAAGAGTAAATGGACATTTATGTGAATAGAGAGGATCCAGCGATTCCTGGGATAGATTACATATGTGGTCCTAATGCTTATTACCTTCTTCCAACAGGATGGTATGGGACGTGTTATTTAGGAATAGTTTTCCCAACGATTTTCCAAATGGATGACTTAAAGAAGTTTCCAAAAGTGACCGGATTACATCATATGAGGCAGAGGAGAGAGTCTCCTTCTGGTATAGTGGGAGATATATTTGGAGCAATGATTACTTCAGTGGGAGTTGTTATGAATGCGATAAGGATTCAAAAGTTGTGTACTGTTTTGGATAACATGCTGACAATTTTTTCAGGAGCCATACTTCTGATAGATGCTGAATTAGCTGCTGAAAGAGTTATGACTCTTCAGAATCGCCTTGCTTTAGACATTCTTTTAGCAAAGGATGGCGGAGATTGTAGAATGCTTAATTCTAGGCATTGTTGTTTGTTTATTCCTGATAATGGTAAGGAAATTAGAGGCTTACTTACTAACCTGACTAATGAAAGCGCTGATTTGAAAGAACTGAAAGAACCAGGTGTTTGGGAAAAAGTTGGCAAAGGTTTTGCTTCAGTGGGAAATTGGCTCAGCAACATTGGGAAAGGAATCTTATTGAAAAGTATATAGGGGATATTAATTATTATGGTTTGCCTAATTGGAATATGGATATAGGTATTATGTAAATTGTGTAAAAGAATACAATTGAAAAGGTCAAAGAATAATCAGTAAGCAAAAACAGACCACTGCATACAATGGACAATAGTATGACACAAGTCTTTGACATTGAGTAATGTATAGTTCTTGTTGAATAGATGAAACAGACATGTACGTCGGTGTTCACATTATTTCTTGAGATGGGATGTCTTTATTGTAGATGACGTTACATTCAGTAAAGAGAGAACACAGCCTGACGTACCATCTCCCCATATGGTATAGCTACAATCTGAGATTTAGGGTGTGCGTTATGTGTGTGGAGAATAGAATTACAAGCTGTAGGTTTCCTATACAATCTAGATGAAATTTTATTCCCGGTAACATACAGTAGAAGATCAAGAAATTCAATTTGGGCACTATCACTTTTGTAAGTGAAGGAAAGATTGAAGTAATTTGTGTTGAGATGATCAATGAGTAGTTTTAAGTCATGGATGCTACCTGTCCAAATAGTAAATATATCATCAATATATCTGCCCCAAAATAAAATATTTTGGGTAATATGAGTGGGGCAGTTGGACCAAAGATGTTGTTTTTCAAATTGTCCCATATAGAGGTTAGCATAGGTAGGCGAAAATGTAGCTCCCGTAGCTACCCCTGGCTTTGCTGATACCAACGTCCATTGTGTAGGAACACATTATTCTCCAAACTAGCCTAGTGAGATCCAGAAGCATTTGAGTATGTCATATAAGGTTGCATCACGGTCCGCAAGTGTGATGGAAAGCAAATATAAACCCTTTTCCAACGGAATGGACGTGTACAGTGAACTAACATCAAGGGTCACAAAGGTATAATCATCCATCCAGTCAATATGCTCCAGTTGACACAATAAATCACTAGAGTCTAGAATATAAGATGGTAAATTGCGTACCAAAGGTTGTAGAAATGAATCAATATATTCTGAGATTTGTTCAGTAGGTGAGCCTATACCAGAAATAATGGGCCTACCAGGAGGGAACAGTCCAAACTTGTGAACTTTAGGTAGAATATAAATGCAGGGTACCCTGGGTGTACTATTGAACAAATATCTGTACTTCTGGTCTGAGAGAAGGCACAAATTCTTCCAATACGTAAGACTGTCCTCAATTAGATTGACAACTTTTTGTAGAGGGTTATCAGGTAAATATGTGTAGGCTATTGTGTCACTAAGCTGTCTGTCAATTTCGGACACATAGTCCGATCTATTCATAACCACCACGTTGCCCCCTTTATCAGCCTCTCTGATGGCAATGTCGGTGTAATGCCAAAAACTCATTGTGGTTTAAATTGTTTTTTGTTCTTAAAGTATGTGTCCTGAGTTTGTCCTCTAGTTCAAAGAGGTCAGTACTCACAGCCTTATAGAAGACATCAATATTGTTGTCAGGAGGTAATATGGGAACAAAGGTAGATTTCGGTTTGAAGCCACTATCGAGATCCAAATTAGGTTGAATGTTGAGATGAGTAAGTCCAGATTTTTACACTTGGTATATGCCCAGGGGTGGTAGGGCATTTTGGTCACCTGCACCACTTTCTACCGTACAATAATTTCACAATTGGAATTTACTTTCCTAGAAGTGCAGTTACTTATACCCTTACTACCCCCTCAAAGAATAACCAGTGGAGGGAAGAAAAGAAAAGGGAAAAATTGTTTAGGGAAAATTCTAAAAGGGAACAAAAGTATGAAGGGATTGAGATGACAGAATTTTAGCTGCTGAAATTTTTTTGGGAATGATAGTTTAGTGTGATGACATATTTAGTCATCAGAGGAGGGATTGCTAAAGCAGGTGTTTAATAAAATATTAATGAATATTCAATGACTCTGAGTAATGGATTTGATAGAAAATGCAAAATATAGAGAAAATAATGCACACATTTGAAAATGTGATCACGATGAGTGGCTGCCAATGTTCACAAAGTATACTTATTAATGGCTTATTAATATGAAATATGGAGCTTATGTTTGATTACTGTAGCAATGCATCATATTAAGAGTTATGCATTATGTATTAGCTATATGAATTGTAGGACTTAACTTAATGGAGGTCCTGACTAGTGGCATGGCCTCATGTCAAGCTGTATTTCTAAACTGATTAATAAAATGGCTGTTCAGAGAATTAAACTGTGATTTTCCACTGTACTGACTAAATCTGCTCGTGGCTAAAAGTCTTTCTCATGAGAACTGCTTGCTAGACAATGCTTTTCTTGCTAGATGTAACATTATGAGTGTAATATATGTAAGACTGACTTTCTCAGGAGGAGAACAATGAGGACACTGACTGGAGTATAAGCTGCAACAATATACCTGACAAGCTGGATGATGAGGACATTACAAGAAGACCTAATCAGCGACATGTGAACCAGGTGTTAGTGGAAATGATAGATTTGAAGTTTTAGTTTTATTGGACAAAGTGTGAACATGCGATTCCTTGACCAATAGGGACTTGGGAATTTGTTTTAGAAAATTTTACTTAGCCGGACTTCACCAAGAGGCGATGCGCCATTCTCCCCATTTTTCTTGAGGGTTTAACTGTATTCATTCAAACTGCTTAAAGACTTTGCGTTTTCTGAACTTTGATGCTGAATCCTGATGCCTTGCTGACCGAACTGATGTCCTGATGACGAAGAATATCTTAGCTTGCCGATCCATTTGCGGAGAGGTACATTATTACTGATGTGTTTCTTAAGACTGTTTGCTTTTTCTTTCTAGGTACCAACCGCACTATTTTGATAGAGCCATAGTTAGATGTTTTTCCAAATTTGTGTGTACGAGATTGTTTTGCACAAAGCTCATCATGCGGATGCTAATCTGGTGTTAGTTAAGGGATCCTCACTAATGAAAGTCTGCTATAGGGAATAACGTTTGATATCATTTCTTTGCTGAATCTAACTGTATGTGATATAGTTTGCACAATTGTTCCTATTATTAATTTGCATGGTAACTCTGGAATGTATAGTGGTTCAAGCTTAGATTAGACTACGTTTCTTTCATCGCTTTGGACAGCCAGTGTTGTTTCTGTATGTTTATCATTTAATTTTGAGATTATCTTCTGTGACATTAGTATTGTTAATATAGGGAAATAAATATTCTAGCTTTTACTAAAAGGTGTGGTTATTCATGACTGAGAGGCCATGGTGTGTGATAATTACTGACTCCAATTGATTACTAGTGCTATTGACCATCATTGATTATTGATGTTATTGATTGATTATTGATTATCGATCTGCCTGTACTGGATCTATGGTGGGAACATCTTAAATGCGCGTCAAAAGGTTAATCGACCTATTGGCGTCCCCTTGTAAGTTTACTTATTAAGGTCAGACGTGCTAACACTTGAACAGAGTGTCATGGCAGCCCCTCCTCGAAAAAACATAATTAAGACTGCCTCCGAGTCTGTCACAAGCCAGATGCACCACTGAGCGTTAGGTAGAACTGGAGAAAATTCAGTGCGGCATTAACAGACCAACAGGGCTGAAGAGTAATCGGTTACATTTCAGTCTCTTCTCTGAGTGACCAGTAGGGCAGTGGCAGACTCAATCATGTCTGGTGCACCTCTACTGATAGGAGGGAGTGAGCAAAGTCAGTCATATGTCAGATGTACATCAGCAAGTTGGGGCAGAGTCAGGCACGTGGCAGGTGCACCTCTTACAAGGCAGTGGAGATTGCAAAATAATGTAAATCACATGTCAGAATCTTCTCTCGAAGCAGATAGGACTCTTGGAGCATTCGCTAAGTGTACTGTTGTCTACATTTCTATTGCACCTCCTACCAATAATATGGCAGATATCATATAGGCATCTGACATGCCAGTAAGATTGAGGAGAGTCATTGACTAACCAGGTGTACTGAGATCCTCTGGAATGACAGTGCAGCTGTCAAAGGTAATTTGATATCCCTAACTGCTCATCCGTCGGTACCACCATAATTTTGATGAGCATTGTCAAAGCCAGGAAGTTGAGCTTTTTTATAATACATGCACATTGAAGGACACACACACACATTCAGGCATCGGAAGACAGTCACAGGATTCACTGTTCTCACACAGACCCCTCCCATACAGGCAGCATCTCAACAGACACCCATGTTTGTTTAGAAGAGAACAATTTACTGCCCAGGACAATTTAATACCTGTTCTGTGTCTGCTCGAGCCTGCACCTTTATAGAATTTATGTCCATCCGCTACTCATGTGCTTCGGCCTTGGCTATGAGAGGAGCTAAGAGGGAGTAATTGTAAGAAAACCGTTCATGTTTCCACTCTATGTCTCTGAAAAGGCAGAGGGCAAGCAGGGATTTAACACTGGCCCTTATCAGGTGTGGCATGCTCATCACCGCCAGAGTGTACTTTTCATATATTAGTATGTTTTGCATTAGGTCACTATTCGATTACTAGACTGTTAGTACTGGATATGTTAGATTACCAATAATTTTATTTCTTAAAACAAGACTAACAACACTATAATGTACATATAACTAAGATTTAAAAAAAACTCTACATTGCATGAAATCTCACAGTTAACATGCAAGAGCCATCCATGCTAATACCCCACCGGAAATTGTCCAATTCCATGGCTAACTCTACTGGATAGTCCTACAATGGCATTTTTTACGCTACTTCAACATATAAAGTTCGGGTTCCATCAGCCAAGTTACTTATCTCTTCCTGATTTGTTTTCATTTTTTACTTAATGGACGTATGACGTGCATGACAGGGCCAACATTTGGGCACATAATGAATGTCTTCTTGTACGCTTTTGTTTTGTCTCTACCCTATCAGAGAGCTCCCACCTCCACTTTACTTTCCTGCTGACACTATATCGCAAAGACTGTAGCTCGACTTATCTTTGAGGAATGCACAAAAGTCAGGAACTGCCTGAAACAATTTTTAATTAGTGACCGAGGGGTCATAAAAACTAGAATATTAGCGTGGTGGTAACCTTTAGCACTTATAACTGTAAAATTATATGTTTGCAGAAATTATGTCACGGTTCAAGGTTATAGATTTCTATTTAGTTTTGTTTCTCCCACTTAAAATATAGCAAATACACATGATATAAAAAGATTATAAAAAAACATTTTTTATTCTTAAAGAATGTCAAAGAGGTAGACAGATTTAAAAAAACGCTGTACAAATTCCTCGATTCAAGATTGCTTTAAAACATGTTACATTCCTAAATTATATTTATATTAAGTTTGCATGAAGCCTGAAAACATGGAAAGGTTTTGCAGTTAGATCTCACTAAACTGAGTTGGGCAGTGCGTAATTTGTAAAATAAACTAAGGGGCATATTCACAAGGCCCTTGCACCACATTAACGTATTTTTCTCATGCTAATGTGGCATGTAGGTAATGCTAATGTAGGCATTTCTGACACACCATATTTACAAAGTGTCTCAATGCTTGCATTGCACAACTTTGTAACCCCTTGTGCCACATTATGCCTGCACAAGTTATGAAGTGTGCAAGGGGGATTTCTGGCACTGGGAGGTCAGAAAAAATAGTGCAGTGAAATGTTAAATTTTTTGCAAAATTTGTAACGCCTCACTGTGCTACCAAAGCACCACAATAGCATCAAAAACGTTGACGCTATTGTGCTAACAACCGACAATGGTCACCGTTTTTTTCAATATGGCGCAACCATGGTGTTGTTAGGTGCAGGTAAGGGGGAGTGCAAGAAAAGTGGTGCATCATTTGTAGTGTGACACTTTCTTGTAAATATGCCCCTAAGTGCATGGGTCCTCACTTGGAGGCCACCACAGCTTGCAGCACATATTGTCACTGTGAGTGATGCCAATGGCTGTACCTACACAACTCTTATCCATTACACCGCTACAAGTGTGACAATTCATACTGTCAAAGACCCCCAAAGCTATAAGAATGGCTTGGGTGGCAGCTATTAGCTCTATATTGAATTGGTAAACAACTGTTAATCTACTCATCGTTAAATTACAAAACACGGTGCCACCATGTGGCAGCTGTCAAGTGCCGGATTTGGCAATTAAGTGCAGGTGCCGAGCACCGGAAACCACTGGCTTAAACTAAGCACTGGCAAAGGGGTTTTTATGTTCTAGTACAGAGACCTTTGTTGATGGCTGTTCCTTGTAGATATGTGAAATGAGTTAAGCATTTTCAACCTAGCTACCTATGGTGAGTGTGCTGCTTACTTTTGGTAATGTGATTGGTTGGCATGTTTTGGGGAGATCAGTGTAGATTGAATCGCAGCACCTAAGTAAGCAGATCTCCAGGCCATGCATTCATTAAATATGACAATTACCTTAAAACATAATGCAATTTGTTTGCCGTAGATACAGTGGACTGTTGAAAGTTTTCGCAATCAAGGATGAGGAGAGTGACCAAGACATTATGGGGAAGCCAGTAGATAAACACCATCTTCTCCAAAACAAAAAGAAATTACCTGTTAATTAGCTGATGAAAGAAAATGTCATCACCTTTTAGAGATTAAAATGTGTCATGCAGGTAAGTAGGGAGACAGTGGGGTAGGAAGGGTTAGGGGCTATACCTGTGAAGAAAGGCCAGAACACTAAAGGGTTGAAATGCTCTGCTCATCAGAGAAGAGGGATGGGTGCACTCCCTCATGGGTTTGTCGAAGGTACCCTGCAAGAATCTGGAAAACATGCACTGCTGCCCTTTGTATTCTGTTGCATATTTCTGTTAGTTTTGGAAACATGACTATCATGGATTTGTGATGACTATCGTCAGTTCACCAGGCTGGCAGATGTGGCAGCAAAGGATTGTGGTGGCAAGAGGTTGTAGTCCTGTCAACAACAAATATATTGACATACAAAAATACCATTGTCATAATATCTACTACCAAAATACTGATTTTCAATACTCATTCTTAAAAAGACGAAGATATTTACTACCAAATGATCAACATACTAATGTATACAATGTTTAAAAATATCTACAACCAAAATATTGACCAAAATAATACAGAAAAATAAAATGAATATTAAAAATGAACCAAACTATCAACTAGAAAAATATATCATACTAAAATGTCAACATTTGTTGACTAGGCTATATCTTTGGCACCGTTTGGTGAGTCCTCATGACATTTTCCAAATAGAGTGTCAAGTTAGGACTTGTTGTGCATGGAAAGTTTCAGGGTGATCTGTCAAGTGGGGCTGAGAAGAGGAGGGTCAAAAAGTGTGTTTCCGTGTTAATTTCCATAGAGATTCTTTAACACGACTGCAGCCAGAACCCGCTGGATGGAATTACAATAAATTTGGCAGAAAGGTATCTCTCAGTCCAGAAAGTATGCTTTTTGTTATTTGGTTTAAATCAGTTCAGTAGTTTTCGAGAAAGTAAAGGAATTCCAAATTTGTATATCAAGGATAACAATGAATTTTCAAATACTCCCGATCTCGTGCAGAGATCTGATTGGCTGTCAACACTTCAACCAGGAAGTGTTGGCAGACATTTTGGAACTCATACTCAGCCGAGTCCCATAGAAAAAGATTAAAAATAAAGAAAAGGGGGCAGGGTGGTAATACCCTACCCCCCTGGCCTTGATCCTGGAGTCGCCCTGGTATCGCACTCAAACAAAATAGCATTAAAAATAATTATGCTGCAAAATCGCAGTGAATGCATGCATTTGCTGCAAAATCACAGTAAATTTATGAATTTGTGGCAAAAATAAAAAAATGAAAAAATGTCTTGTCAATACATGCAATGTGTTGGGATAGGAGTGTCCCATGCATGGTGTGCAGTCGTGTTCTGTCGCTCTGAGTGCCTATCTGTGAGTATCAGGTACCCATGTTTTTTTTTTTTTTTTGCCCCAGCTGCATGCTAGTCTAGTTGGAATGTAAAGACCTAGGCTTTTCCTGTGATATGAGTGAAATCCGTGACCTGTCCTGTGACCTTGGTGGAGCAGACCAAACATGCCCTCATTTGTCTGACAGTGGACTCCAGTCCTTGCTGTGAGTTTAGTATGTAGATTTGTGATGACAGGACACTGTTTTGAGAACCACTAGTTGTCATCATACCTATTGTTCTGTGTCACTGGACTGGAGGCGTTCTGGCCCCCTTGTGACATGCTACGCTCCTATGTTCTAATGTAAGTCCTTGCACTAACATGCAGAGTATATGTTATGTGTATGTGTTTGTGAGCAGGGAGGTACACACATGCTGTGTATGAGTGAACTAGAGTAATCAAGGCCTCTGGGAGGCCTGTGGAATCCATTTTAAATAACCTGAGGCTGGGCCTGTCCACAGGAAGGAAGTGAGGTTGCTTTTTCAGACAGTGGAAATGTATTCCTTACATTCCCGAAGCAGGAGGGAGATGACAGTAACAATTAAGGGGAGAAATAGGAGGCAAGGCTCATCTAGAAATTCAATTAAGTAATTTTGCTGAGAGAATCCTCTGAATAGTCTTCCTGGAGCACAGCCATTAGGTAGATGATGAAGGTGTAGGCTAAATGGTAGATGTTGGAGGTGAAGGATGGGACTACAGTATCTGTTGTTCAGGGTGAGAATGGTTCTTTAGGTAAGGCCAGTCTTTTGTCTCTTTTCTCATCCATGTTCAGTGTGGCTTTTGACAGGCATGTGCAGACAGCTCACTTCTCTATCAATCTGTGCTCTCATGGTAATGTGAGGACAGTCTCTCCAGATGAGGGAGCCTAGTCAGAAGTCAGGGGTCTACCTACAGCCTATGCCACTGTATCAATGATGTTTACCCAAGAAGACAGTGCCTCTGCATCAACAACTTGTGCCCAATTGGGGTGTGTTGCTGCTTCAAAGAAGTATGTCAGAGCAGACTGTACCACTGCTTCAATGAAGTGTGCCAGAGTAGAGTGTTCCGCTGCAAGAATGAACTGTACCTGTGGACATGCTACAAACTGCACAAAGATGGACTCTAATCTTGGATCCTGCAGACCAAACCCCCAACTCACCGAAATCCTGAAAGCAGGCTTGTCATCAGCTATAGGCCCTTGTCTTAGCCAGAGCCCTGCACACCTGTACTTACTCTAGTTGGCAGCTTCTATTGCTGTCTGCTGCGGTCGTGGCCCAAGTGCCGGAGAATCTCCAAGTAATATGTCACCTCCTGGAAGAGGGATTAAGCCAGATTCATGCAGCAGGACCTCACCAGACACCTAAGAATTACTGAGCATCCAGCTGTGGAGCGAAGTAACCTGGAAACTGTTCACTAGTAAAATGGGGTAATCTGCATCTGTGCCTTAATATCTGCCAAGAAAGACACAAATCTGGAAAGGGGGAATCTATCTAGCCTATGCAAGAGAGACACCAAGGAAGTGTTGAGTGAAAGAAGGCACCCAGCATACTAGGCACAGTTGCTCCACTGCCAGTGAATTATTTGTACCTGTGATCTGATTGGTGGAGTGGTGAGTTTTCTGAGTATAGTAATGGACCCTGACAGCCCTGCTGGGTGAGTGTTGAGTTCTCAGTTTGAGAAGGCCACACACACCTCCCTGGGAATCTAGTGAATGCTCTCCATCACAACCACTGAGATTCAAAGACTTGTGTTCCTTGAAGGAGTGGTTGGTGTCCATGTGAATCCAAGTGATTTGGCATTCGGTGAAGAATTGGGGTTCGAAGCAGTCAAGTTGCATGTCAAGTTTTATGTCATGAAGCCAGGTTTGTACTTTCTTGTTCATTGTTCTTGGCAAATAATGGGAATTCTGTCTTGGTTGAGTTGACCTTCAGGTAGACGCTGTGCATCCAGTTCTGGATAATGTGTAAGTATTGTTTGAAGTGTTGGATGTCTGAAGCAGAGGAGACTTTCAAGTAGATTTGTGTGTCTCCAGCATACTGGTGAATCTTGATGCTGTTATCTATCAGTAGAGTACCAAGCAGATCCATGTAAAATGTGAACATGACAGAAAGCAATATGGCGTCCTGGAGACTCCACAATTAAAAGGGATCTTTTGTGACCTAGAGGTGGCCATGTACACAAATTGGTATGCATTTGAAAGGTAGGAGAGGAACCAGTGAAGGACATTGCAGGTGAATCCCATTACGACTTAAGAGTGACTTAAGAGTGTGCATGAGAGTGGAATGGTTACTTGTGATCTGATCAAAAGGGCATCATGCATGATATGTAAAGTGGCAGTCTCCATGATGTGAAGTCAGACTGGTAGTTGTGCAGGAGATGGTTAGCACAGATGTGATCTTGGAGTTGAACATAGACTGCATTTTTAATTATCTGTCTGTTGAATGGTAGGTGAGTGATGAGCTGCTAGTTGGCAAGGTCATCAGGGTCTATTGCAGGTTCCTTTAGGAGTTTAGGAGTGGGAGGATCTGGCCAGTCTTCAGAACTTTACAAAGCTTGCTCGCAAAAGCACAGCAATATATGGTCAGACTGGTGCCAATGCAGGGGCATCTTCTTAGATACAAGAACTATGCAATCTTGAACCCTGTACAACTAAATTAGCACCAATGATGGTCAAACGCATAGATGAGGGGGAACCAGAGGTGGGGACATTATGAGTGTCAATTGCTGCAGGGGTCCATGCTGAGGGTGATTATCCTACAATGTTGCTAGCATGTTGGACTACAGGTATTGTACTTTTGTGAGCATCGATATGCCTGGAACAATAATCAGTAACATGTGCTACAAAATATATTTAATGTTTGTTTCGCACTGCTGTACTTTTGAAGTATTTCAAAGTTAATTATGAGTGCATTTTTATGTGTTTAAACGTTTCAGTCATAAACACCATTTCTGTTACACTACTATGTCATCATTTAGATTGGAAAATTCACAGGTCAAGATGGTTATATGGTAGTAGTCATTTAAAGACACCGGGGAAACAAATCAATTGCATTGTGAAAAAAGCCATAGATGCTGTGCATGTCCAACTGTTCATATGTATTTGTCACTAAGTAATGTTATGTATCTGAAAGCATAGAAGACTGTAATACGTAGAGCACATTTTTACAAATGCCATCACTCATGCCAGGCCACATATTGACAAATCTCCGAATTTATGAAAGCACTACTCATAAATACCATTTCAGTGTTATAACAATTGTAACTTCATAACTTAGACCCTTTGATGTAAATTAAAATGGTAACCATTTTTTAAAGTTGTAGGCAGTGTGTGCTTAAAATTAATAGTATCATTACATTGGACCAAACATTTTTTATTCTTTAAGTAGATTGTGTAGTGTTCAGAGGCTGCAGTCCTTCCATGATGAAAAGTTATGGCAGAAGCAGTATAGGTTTGTTCTGAAATAAACATTTGTGAAGACGTAAAGTAAGAAATCAAATTATTTATTTTTCTATTATCAACATTACATCTTTGAATCATAAAAATGACGTATTTGGCTGTCATTGTTAAATTAAGTGAAGAGAAATTTGGTGTGGAGACAAGTTCTGATTTACTGTTTGGACATAAAGGGCCATATTTATACTTTTTGACGCAAAACTGCGCTAACGCAGTTTTGCGCCAAAAAAATTAGCGCCGGCTGACGCCATTCTGAAGCGCCATGCGGGCGCCGTATTTATTGAATGGCGTTAGCCGGCGTAAGTCGACCGGCGCTGCCTGGTGTGCGTGAAAAAAAACCACGTACACCAGGCAGCGCCGGCGTGGGGAAAAATGGCGTTTGGGCGTCCAAAAATGGGGCAAGTCAGGCTGAGGCAAAAAAATCGTCTTAACCCGATTTGCGCCATTTATTTTTGGCGCCCAGACGCCATTAACATGACTCCTGTCTTAGCAAAGACAGGAGTCATGCCCCCTTGCCCAATGGCCATGCCCAGGGGACTTCTGTCCCCTGGGCATGGTCATTGGGCATAGTGGCATGAAGGGGGGCACAAATCAGGCCCCCCTATGCCACAATTTTTTTTTTTTTTTTAAACTTACCACAACTTACCTTTTCTTCCCTGGGATGGGTCCCTCCATCCTTGGGTGTCCTCCTGGGGTGGGCAAGGGTGGCAGGGGGTGTCCCTGGGGGCAGGGGAGGGCACCTCTGGGGGCATATTTATACTCCGTTTGCGCCAAATTTGCGGCGTTTTTTTCGACGCAAATTCGACGCAAAACTAACTCCATATTTATACGTTGGCGTTAGACGCGTCTAGCGCCAAAGTTCATGGAGTTAGCGTCATTTTTTTGCGTGAATACCTTCCTTGCGTTAATGAAATGCAAGGTAGGCGTTCCCGTCTTAAAAAATTACTGCGATGCATACGCGTCGTATTTATACTCCCGGGCAAAAATGACGCCCGGGAGTGGGCGGGTCTAAAAAACCCGCATTTGCGCCGGATTTTAGCGCCTGGGTCAGGGCAGGCGTTAAGGGACCTGTGGGCTCAGAATGAGCCCAGAGGTGCCCTCCCCTGCCCCCAGGGACACCCCCTGCCACCCTTGCCCACCCCAGGAGGACACCCAAGGATGGAGGGACCCATCCCAGGGAAGAAAAGGTAAGTTGTGTTAAGTTTTTTTTTAAAAACAAATTTGTGGCATAGGGGGGCCTGATTTGTGCCCCCCTACATGCCACTATGCCCAATTACCATGCCCAGGGGACAGAAGTCCCCTGGGCATGGCCATTGGGCAAGGGGGCATGACTCCTGTCTTTGCTAAGACAGGAGTCATGTTAATGGCGTCTGGGCGCCAAAAATAAATGGCGCAAATCGGGTTAAGACGATTTTTTTGCCTCAGCCTGACTTGCCCCATTTTTGGACGCCCAAACGCCATTTTTCCCTACACCGGCGCTGCCTGGTGTACGTGGTTTTTTTTCACGCACACCAGGCAGCGCCGGTCGACTAACGCCGGCTAACGCCATTCAATAAATACGGCGCCCGCATGGCGCTTCAGAATGGCGTTAGCCGGCGCTAATTTTTTGGGCGCAAAACTGCGTTAGCGCAGTTTTGCGTCAAAAAGTATAAATATGGCCCCTGGGCTCATTCTGAGCCCACAGGTCCCTTAACGCCTGCCCTGACCCAGGCGCTAAAATCCGGCGCAAATGTGGGTTTTTTAGACCCGCCCACTCCCGGGCATCATTTTTGCCCGGGAGTATAAATACGACGCGTATGCATTGCAGTCATTTTTTAAGACGGGAACGCCTACCTTGCATATCATTAACGCAAGGAAGGTGTTCACGCACAAAAATGACGCTAACTCCATGAACTTTGGCGCTAGACGCGTCTAACGCCAAAGTATAAATATGGAGTTAGTTTTGCGTCGAATTTGCGTCGAAAAAAACGACGCAAATTCGGCGCAAACGGAGTATAAATATGCCCCAAATTGCTTTACTCAGCTTTAGATATTACATTTTATTATGGAATTGATTTTTAACCAGGTATTCGTAAATATACAAATCCTTCAAAGTGTCTAAGAGCGGAGCTTGAATGTAGACAATTGAAGCATTCATGCTCTCAAGAGTAGCTTATTCTGCACAGATCACAACTAGGATGAGTGTTGGTAACTATTATTCATAGAACAACCATCAAGAATTCTTGAGCATCTTGTTGTTGATTGATAGAAAACTGAATCACACTTCTACATGTATCTACCATATCTCTTGTGGTGCTTGTAGAGTGGCACATGTCATTCTGTGGCAAAATCTGTTCATGAAGAGTTAGCAAGGTTTTGCATAATTGTTACTCTGCATGCTAGTGGATTATTTGACAGCTAATAGGTAAATAGAAGATTAGCAATTACATTGCTGTAGCACTTTATACCATTCTGATTTTAAAACTGATGCCTGTAATTTCTGTGTATTTGTTCTTCTGGGTTTTTTAGGTTCTTCAAATTATTCTTTGTATTTGTGATTTGTTTAATTTCTTTAAGTTTTTACCAAAAGGCGATATTGACCAAGATGAGGAGCATATGTGCTTCACAACTATATACACATGTGTGTGTATGTGTGTTGTATCTAAAACACCAGGGTTCCAGCTGTAAAGAACACATGACACGAGCTCCTGTGCCATAAAGTGCCCCGTGATTTATTTGGGAACAGGTGACACCAAACGCATTTCGAAAATCCTACCCCTTCTTTATGGGTCAAGTTTTGCAAACAATACTTAGTAGTGAATTTTAAAGCAACAGTGCAATATAAAATTTAAACAAACAACAGGCGTTCATCAATAGGTGTAGAAAACAGATCCACTTTTCAGTCACCATTTGTGACTGTTTCAGTAGTGCTCATAGTTTAATTACATAATTGGAAACCCAGCAATTTTCTTGATGTTGACAACAATTGCAACTGTCAAATAGAATATTTTCACTTTTGATAAATATGTGCAATAATTTGAAAAACAACTTAATGTGTAGTGCATATTATCAATCCGATGGTCTACTTGATTGCAATGATACATTCACATCATACACTGTAATACATAGTTTCAGCAACAATATCAAACAAATATGCCAATACTAAATCATTCCCTAGTGGGCTAGGTCAAGGGCGATATGACATTCCTGACATTCTCAATCCAGTCTTAGTGGGCTAATTTATTCTTCTATGCCAAACTAGTCATGCTTTCAGTAGTAGCTTAAAACCTCACTCTATGTTTCAACCCTATGTACTAAATCCTTTCTTCAATATCTACATTTCTGAATAAAATCTAATTCAACTTAACTTTCTCTACATCAAGCCTAATGGATTGTCTCAGCACCAGTGTGATTGTTTTTAATACAGTTAGAACTGCAAACAAATCAAAACCACTTACTTAATCCATGTTTCATACATTCTTAAATTATGTTCAAAAGAGAGTCAATTCTGCATTATCCCGGATGACTATTTAACCCAGGTGTACAGCCAGTTCCTCATCAGAATTCAGGTCGACAGGACTCTTGATATTGACTTTATTTATAAATAGTGATTCCAAGCATCTCAAACTCAGAACCCTGTCTCTTCCTTTTGGGTTAGGTGTTAACTTATCCATAACCACCATCTGTAGATTTGTGATATCACTGGCATGAAATTCTTCACAATGTCTGGACACTGGATACTGGTTATAATTATTCATAATTTTTTTGAGTCCCCATATAACCTTGGATGTGCATGTGGACAGGCAACCACCTCCAGCACTCACCAGGATACAATCCAAGGCCAGTAGTCTTGAAACAGTACCCAAAGCTTTGACATGACTTCAGCCAAAGAGGCATAATCACAGGAACTAGCTGGTATCCAACAGCCCATATAGACTGATTGTGAGAATGTCCCCGTTCCATCAATTTCTTTTTGATCTCTTAGAGATAGACCACTGAGCACCACCAATCTGACCAGTTAGGAAGTTCTGGATAATCCCACCTCTTACACATTTCTCTCCTTGCCAGGAGGAGCAGGGAAAAACAATTCTGTGAGGTATGCAAATAAAACCAACTTTTGGCTTACCTCCATCTCCTGGCAAAAAATATTTGTAAGCCTTTAACCCACTAGGAGCCAGAAGTGTGTCAGGGCCGGACAAATAGCAAACATATGAAGGTCATCAGCGTCCAGACTTTCCCATCTTCTACACCTAGAATCTCTATTATCACTGATTTTTGCCAGTTTATTACGTGACCAATAATCCTGTGAAGAGTGAACAAACGATTTTTCTTGAGAGGAGCAGATTTAACTGTGGAATAAAGTAAGTTGAAATATACTTGCCAAAGATCCTGAAGTTCCTTTTGTGGTATGAATTATTCCAACACACTATACGCCAATTTCATATTCTTCTTAGCTGCCTTTATTAGGTGAGAATACCACTTAGCAACTTCCTTCTTTAAGGCCTTAGTATCATGCAACTCTAAATCAGTGATATCCAGAAGCTCACCATTTGACATGTCCATCTTTTGTCTGAAATCAATTAGCAAACTGATAGTACTTCAATCTGGACATGCCCATTTTTACAAGCCTTGAGCACTCATCCCAAGGGTGCAACTTATCGCCTACAGTTACCTGCCCCCCAGCTCACAATCCCCGCCTTGCGTAAAATAGTTGCTGAAAAATACTTCACACGTTCTGGGGTCTCTGGGGAGTCCCAGATTGACAACAGTTTATTATAGTATGGGATTGCTAGCAGTACTCTTACTTTAGCCCATAGTCAGGCCGCGGACATCAAGCACATCAATCTCACTTTCTAGATGTATTGTGGAGCACCAAAGGTATAAAGGAACCCTCCATTTCTACCCCCTCCTAACATGGCCTTATCGAAGATCCCAATACAAGACTCATTCAGGGAGGAGAAAAGCATCCTCCAATTTTTTGGTTGAAATGCCCAGAAATACACCCGAATATCAGGGAGTGCAGGATCACCTTTGCCTAGTTTTCTTTCCATCTTTTTCCAGGATAGCCAGCTACCTTTTGAAGCACAGACATAGGATGATGTTCTCCCCTGTACCTTATTTAGAATATCTCTCCCAACAGTGAGTGGAATATTTTCAAATACAATTTTTAACTTAGGCAGGATTGTCATCTTCACAAGATTAACCTGCCCATCAGTCATAAGAAGTAAAGACTGCCACTTGACCATCAGCTTATCCACTTCCTTCCTCTCTTATCAACAAGACAATTCAGATCTTGCACTATACTTATTCCCAAGTATTTGATAACTTCCCTGATATTCCTTCCCTTTCAATTCAAATTCCATGACATTATCTCTACCTTAGCTTACTTTAATTGGTAAGCTGAAAAAGTTTAAAAAAAGCCAACTCCTGTTCTATATGTAGTAATGATGGGATGATGTCCAAGGTTTACAACATCAAATTGTCTTTGTATAATGTTGCCTTTCTAGTCATTCCCCCATATCTAAAAGGGGCTATCTCAGAATGTAACTTTAAACTTTGCTCCAGTGTTTCTATTTATAGCACAATCAAGAGTGGAGATAATGGATACCCCTGCCTAGTCCCTCTCCTAATATAAAAGGGAGCAAATAGAGAGCCATTAACTAGGATTCTCGCTGTAGGGAAGAAATAAATTTTCTGTATCACCTCACCCATAACACCTCCAACCCCTAGATGCCGGAGCATCAGCATCAAGTACTCCAAATTCACTTGGTCAAAAGCTTTGGCTGCGTCAAAAGTAAGGCACCAAGTGTTCAGAAGCAATGGCAATGGTGCCGATCAAACTATGTGTTATTTCCTTCAGCTGCCTCCCTGACAAAAAAACGTTTTGGTCTTGAAGGATTACACTGCCTACAAGGTTAGTCAGACACTTGGCCAAGATATTTGCAAAGACTTTGCAGTTGCAGTTTAACATAGATATGGGTCAATATGACAAGCATTCTCTTGGGTTCATACCCAGTTTCTGGACCAAAGAAACAGTTGCCTCATTTCACTTTGAGGGGATGTGGGAGCCCTCTAACAAAAGAAAATTAAACAAACTTGCCCAGAACGGGACTATCTTATCTGCAAGAGTAATATATAACTCATTTGGAATCCTGTTCCAGCTGCCTTATCTCTTCCTAGCTTCCTAATAGCAGCCAGTCTCTCTGACTGACCTACCAATCTCTTGATTTAGGTACTCCTGAGCTTCTAAAGAAATGGAAGGCAACCCTCTTGTCTTCAGTCATTCCTTTACATGGTCTAAATTAGACATGTTGGGTTCCGAATATGGTCTCTTAAAAAAACTCACAAATGCTCCTTCAATCTTCTCATCATCCTCTACCAAAACCTTTGATCCTTCCTCCTGTATGCCTGCAATTAAGTTCTTATTGCTATCTTTTATGGACATCCATGCAAGCACTTTTCCACAGCATTCTCCAAATTCAAAATTCTTCATTCTGCTGGCTTCCCACATTCCCTCTCTGCACTTTCAATTCTTGCCTCAAATTCTGCCTGGTGCTCGTACAGCTCTTGTTCTGTTATTTCCCTATTCTCGGCATCCAACCCTACAGACTTAAATTTCCCTTCCAGCCTAAGTAGCTCGTCTTCTAATTCACTCAACTTCTCAGTTCCTGGACACCTCTAAACTTCATTGCAGCCCCCTAAGTAAGCTTTGTATGAGTCCCACACACCCTTTAACCTTGCTGCCCCTTTGTTAAAGGCAAAAAACTTGGCTGTTCTCCCCTAGAGCTCCAGTACAATGTCTGCATGTAGTAGAAACTTCCTATGAAGTGTCCATTATGTATGATTTCCTGGCATGCTCAAGTACCCTCTTTCTCCCATTATATAGTGCTACAACATACATACTATGTAGAATGTATTGCAACTGCATCTTAGGATGGATATGCAAAAATCAGAATTGCACATAAGATATTTACTTATAACAAAGGGTCATTCTCTCTGAGGGAATATGACCTGTTTGGTGTTTCATGTTTCTGCATTGCATATCCTTTAATGATTTACATATTTAAAGATCCGTCTGGGCTGTGCAGTTACATATTTGGCCAGAACATCATCTGTCTGTAGATATGCCAGTATTTTCTTAATACCTGTCTTACTTTGGAGGCTCTTCTGTTAATGGTTGTAATGAAACTGATGGTATTGGGTCCATCTTTTTTCTTTTCTTTTGAATTAAAGTATCTTCCCTATATCTGCTTTCCACATGCTGAAAGGCCCTCTGGACTATACCCAGGGTGCAACCCCTGTCTAAAACTCATTTAGTCATGGTATTCTTCTTCCAAATGTGTCTTCAGTACTGCAGTTACGTTTTGCATGTAAGAGTTCCTTGAAGGGGATACTCTGTATCAAGTTTTTCAGGTGGTGACTTTCAGCGTGAACGAGGCTGATCCTTGCCATTTCCTTTCTGAATAATCTAGTGGAGAGAGTGTCCTCTCTCATTTCTACCACCAGATCTAAAAAAGTCAAAGAGCATTCACTAATGTGACTAGTAATCAACAGGTTTAATTTGTTGTCATTGAGCACTTTCATAAAATCCTATGCTTGTTCCCATGTACCTTAAGTTAAGTCTAAAAATGGCACTCGCTGGTTTAAGTGTTGGCAGCCTTTCAGATCTCTGCACAAGATCAGGAGTATTTGTGAAATCTTTGCGACCCCAGTTATACAAATTTAGATTTCCTTTAATTTGTTTAATTCCTTGAAAACTACTGAATGGATTTACACCAAATAACAAAAAGAGTGCTTTCAAGATCAAGAGATCATTAGATCATTTTGGCCAAATTTTGTGTAATTCCATCCAGTGGCTCAGGCTGTAGTCATCTCTGAAATCTCAATGGGAATTAACATGAGAAACACACTTTTTCTCTGCCCTTGCTGACGGATCACCCTGAAATTCCCATGCACAACCAGGCCCAACTCGAAAATTTTTTAGGAAAGTTTCATGAAGATTTGTCACTCGGCACCCAAGATATGTGGAAGTTAAAAAAACAAATGTTCTTTGGAAATGAGGGACCTGATTTAGAGTTTGGCAGAGGGGGTTACTTTGTCACAAACACAACGGATATCCTGTCTGCCATATTAAGATCCCAATATATCGTATGACCGCCAGTAGGTAATATATATGTACATATATACACATGTACACACACACACACACATATATATATATATATATATATATATATATATATATATATATATATATATATATATATATATACACATATATCCAAAAACAGATCCCAAAATACTGAGGCTCTGAAGATAGTGGCGGTCCGACCATGGATTCGGGAATACCCATAAAAATTAAGTCACCTCAGATTCTTGTAACCACAAGAAAAGGTCACAGAGGAACAAGGCTAAGGCTGAAACGCATTGGGAGGAAGAATCTGTGTGTCAGTAAAACTCTTTACATTCATCTGGAAGTGTCCTGACCTTTTCTTGTGGTTACAAGAATCTGTAGTGACTTAATATATATATATATATAAATGTATATATATATATATATGTATATATATATATATATGTATATATATATATATACATATCTACATATATATACATATATATATATATATATATATATATATATATATATATATATATATATATATATGTGTGTGTAGGGGTTTTACTTTCTTTAATATCTACTGGTGATAGCCAGTAAGTAGATATATTATAGTTAGGACCAACTTTTCCCACAGACAAAGAGTTTTTTGTTTTGCTAATAACTTTGGCGCATTTTGATGAATCTTCACAACATTTTCAAAAGTAGTGTACAAGGTTCTTTAACTGCTGTCTGGAAATTTTCATGATGATTCTTGAAGGAGAGGCAGAGAATAAGGGCGGGTCCCAAAAAGCTTTTTTGACGTTCTATGTCTTTGGGGATTTTCAATCATTAAACATGGCTACAGCCCTACCCACTGAACAGAATTACACCAGATTTGGCAGAAAGCTAGATGTTGCTCCACAGACCGTGTTTCTTGTCATTTGGTGTAAATCTGTCCAGTAGTTTTGGAGTTATTTAAGGAAAAAAATGTAAATACCTAGGGACGTGGATCCTTTGCATATCCACCCACAGGGGATCCGCGGATCTGGGTGAACAGGAAGACCCTGATTGGTTGGCTGCAAGTTGAGAGAAAGTTGTGGCTACCTTTTTGTTCCTCAGTCAGACCAGGAGGGAGAATAAAGTAAAAAATTACGTAAGGGGTCAGGATAGAGGTATCCTGACCCCAGAGGACAAATGGCAGGGTCTCTATGGGACCCCTCATGGGCAAGAAATTGCCCAAATATTTTTTTGGGGGCTGATCCGTTGGTTCACCACAGTGCTTAGCACGGCCTCCAGTTGAACTTTGCAAAGGATTTGTGGATCCGAGCAGAATTAAAAAAAAGAAACACTTGCTCATACACCCAACCCCAGCTGCGCACATCAAAGGGTATGCGCAGCGTGAGTTTGTTGCATACGGGGGGGTTTGGCCACAGGGCTGCAGCCAACTCCCTCCACACAGGGCCAAAGGATGTGTGTGGTGGTTGTATTAACATACCATATTTATGTACTACTTTACATAAAAAAATAACCAAAGAGATTCACTGAAAATAACAAAGTTTACAGGGAGGTAATAGTTAGGTCCACGTTTTACCCACACAAAACTGTAGAAATGTAGCAGTTATCATAATACTTATTGGAGAAACTATAACTCATGTTGTTAAGTAACTTTAAGTCACAAGATATAGGGGCATATTTAATAGCCCCTAGTTCCATTCTAGCACCACATTAGCGTAATATTTTTACACTGATAGGGTGTTGAAGTGCCATATTTACAAAGTAGCACAATGCATGCATCACATCACTTTGTAACCATTTGTGCTGCATTATGCCTGCGTCAGGCATAATATATGCAAAGGGGATTTCCATGCGCCATTTTTTTCGTCACTTTTAACCCCTGCTCAGAGCAGACGTTAAAAGGAGGCTTCCATTGGTGACAATGGGCCACTGGGTGCTTTGCAAGATTAGTGTAAAAAAATCTTTACGCTAATCCTGCAAAGCGCTGGACTAGCGTGAACAATTCTGATGCTAGTCCCCTAACTACCGCCATGGTGCGCTGTATTTTAAATATAGCGCACACATGATGAAGTTAGGGGGCGCTAAGCTGTGCAGGAAAAGTGGCACTGCGCTGTGTGCAGCACCATTTTTCTTAACCTGTTCTGTGCCTTGGACGAGATGATCTCGTCCAAGGCTACAGTTCCCCTGTGCCTTGGACGAGATCACCTTGTCCAAGGCACAGGGGACCTTGAGGGAGCGCTAGCGCGCCTCCGTGCACCCCCCTCCCCCCCCAAGGCGGGGATGGAAGGGGAAGACCTTCCCCTTCCACCCCCTCCCCCCTCCCACCCCCCATGTGACGGCAGCGCGCGAACGCGCGCTGATTAGTCACAGGGGCCTCCCCCATCATGCTGGAAGCAGAGCTTCCAGCGCGATTGAAAGAGAAATGCTAAGCATTTCTCTTTCAATCACGTGGGGGAGGCCCGGAGGGGCTTCAAAGGGAAGGAAATTTATTTCCTTCCCTTTGAAGTCTCTCCGAGGGTTTCAAAAGCCGGATTGCTTGCAATCCGGCTTTTGAAACCCCACTAGACACCAGGGATCCAGGGATTTTTTTTTTTTTGTGATATTGACATAAGGGAGCGACCCCTTGGGCAAGGGTTGCTCTCAGGGGGGGCATTTTTTCGGGAAGGCCTTTTCTTCCCCCCCTGGGGGCAGAAACCTCTAGGCACCAGGGATCTTTTTTTTTTTTAATGTTTTCTTTTATTTTTTTAGGTGGGGAGCGACCCCTTAGGCAAGGGTCGCTCCCCTTGGGGGAAAATTATATTTAGGCCATTTCTGCCCCCCTTGGGGGCAGATTGGCCTATTTTGAAGAGGCCAATCTGCCCCCAAGGGGGGCAGAAACCACTAGACACCAGGGAGTTTTTTCTTTGCGTGAATTTCACGCAAGGGGAGCGACCCCTTAGGCAAGGGTCGCTCCCTGGGGGGGCAAATTTATTTTAGGCCATTTCTGTCCCCCTTGGGGGCAGATTGGGTGATTTTAGGTCAATCTGCCCCCAAGGGGGCAAAAACCACTAGGCACCTGGGATTTGTTTTTTGGCGCCAATGTCACGCAGGGGGAGCGACCCCGTAGGCAACGGTCACTCCGGGGGGGCGTGGGGGTTAGAGGGGCAAATTTATTTTAGGCTATTTCTGCCCCCCTTGGGGGCAGAAACCTCTAGGCGCCAGGGCAAAGTTTGTTTTTTTGTTTTTTTAGAGATGGGGAGCGACCCATCAGGCAAGGGTCGCTCCCCTGGGGGGAAAATTGTATTTAGACCATTTCTGCCCCCCTTGGGGGCAGATTGGGCGATTTTAGGTCAATCTGCCCCCAAGGGGGCAGAAACCACTAGGCACCGGGATTTGTTTTTTGGCGCCAATGTCACGCAGGGGGAGCGACCCCGTAGGCAAGGGTCGCTCCCGGGCAGGGGGGGTAAGAGGGGGGGTCAAATTTATTTTAGGGCATTTCTGCCCCCCCCTGGGGCCGGCTGAGCTACAGGCCAAACTCCACAGGTAGGCACCTTGCAAAAAACACCTCTGTTTTCTGTGAAAAAATATGTTGTGTCCACGTTGTGGTTTGGGCCATTTCCTTTCGTGGGCGCTAGGCCTACCCACAGAAGTGAGGTACCATTTTTATCGAGAGACTTAGGGGAAGGCTGGGTGGAAGGAAATTTGTGGCTCCTCTCAGATTCCAGAACTTTCTGTCACCGAAATGAGAGGAAAAAGTGTTTTTTTGGCCAAATTTTGATGTTTGCAAAGGATTCTGGGTAACAGAACCTGTTCCGAGCCCCACAAGTCACCCCATCTTGGATTCCCCTAGGTCTCTAGTTTTCAGAAATGCACAGGTTTGGTAGGTTTCGCTAGGTGCCGGCTGAGCTAGAGGCCAAAATCTACAGGTAGGCACTTTGCAAAAAACAGCTCTGTTTTCTTTCAAAAAATTGGATGTGTCCACGTTGCGCTTTGGGGCATTTCCTGTTGCGGGCGCTAGGCCTACCCACACAAGTGAGGTATCATTTTTATCGGGAGACTTGGGGGAACGCTGGGTGGAAGGAAATTTGTGGCTCCTCTCTGATTCCAGAACTTTCTGCCACAGAAATGTGAGGAACATGTGTTTTTTTAGCCAAATTTTGAGGTTTGCAAAGGATTCTGGGTAACAGAAACTGGTCCGAGCCCCACAAGTCAACCCATCTTGGATTCCCCTAGGTCTCTAGTTTTCAGAAATGCACAGATTTGGTAGGTTTCCCTAGGTGCCGGCTGAGCTAGAGGCCAAAATCTACAGGTAGGCACTTCGCAAAAATCACCTCTGTTTTCTTTCAAAAAATTGGATGTGTCCACGTTGCGCTTTGGGGCGTTTCCTGTCGCGGGCGCTAGGCCTACCCACACAAGTGAGGTATCATTTTTATCGGGAGACTTGGGGGAATGCTGGGTGGAAGGAAATTTGTGGCTCCTCTCAGATTCCAGAACTTTCTGCCACAGAAATGTGAGGAACATGTGTTTTTTTAGCCAAATTTTGAGGATTGCAAAGGATTCTGGGTAACAGAACCTGGTCCAAGCCCCACAAGTCACCCCATCTTGGACTCCCCTAGGTCTCCAGTTTTCAGACATGCACAGGTTTGGTAGGTTTCTCTAGGTGCCGGCTGAGCTAGAGGCCAAAATCTACAGGTAGGCACTTTGCAAAAAACACCTCTGTTTTCTTTAAAAAAAATGGGATGTATCCACGTTGCGCTTTGGGGCGTTTCCTGTCGCAGGCGCTAGGCCTACCCACACAAGTGAGGTATCATTTTTATCGGGAGACTTGGGGGAACATAGATTAGCAAAACAAGTGTTATTGCCCCTTGTCTTTCTCTACATGTTTTCCTTCCAAATATAGGAGAGTGTGTAAAAAGACATCTATTTGAGAAATTCCCTGTAATTCACATGCTAGTATGGTCACCCCGGAATTCACAGATGTGCAAATAACCACTGCTCCTCAACACCTTATCTTGTGCCCTTTTTGGAAATACAAAGGTTTTCTTGATAGCTATTTTTTACTCTTTATATTTCAGAAAATGAATTGCTGTATACCCGGTATAGAATGAAAACGCACTGCAGGGTGCAGCTCATTTATTGGCTCTGGGTTCCTCGGGTTCTTGATGAACCTACAAGCCCTATATATCCCCGCAACCAGAGGAGTCCAGCAGACGTAACGGTATATTGCTTTCGATAATCTGACATTGCAGGGAAAAGTTACAGAGTAAAACGTAGAGAAAAATTGATGTTTTTTTCACCTCAATTTCAATATTTGTCTTTTTCAGTTGTTATTGTCTGTAGGAAACCCTTGTAGGATCTACACAAATGACCCCTTGCTGAATTCAGAATATTGTCTACTTTTCAGAAATGTTTAGGTTTCTGGGATCCAGCATTGGTTTCATGCCCATTTCTGTCACTGACTGGAAGGAGGGTGAAAGCACAAAAAATTGCAAAAATGGGGTATGTCCCAGTAAAATGCCAAAATTGTGTTGAAAAATTGGGTTTTCTGATTCAAGTCTGCCTGTTCCTGAAAGCTGGGAAAGCTGCTGAGTTTAGCACCACAAACCCCTTGTTGATGCCATTTTCAGGGGAAAAACCACAAGCCTTCTTCTGCAGCCACTTTTTCCAATTTTTTTGAAAAAAACGATATTTTCACTGTATTTTGGCTAATTTCTTGGCCTCCTTCAGGGGAACCAACAAAGTCTGGGTACCTCTAGAATCCATAGGATGTTGGAAAAAAAGGACGCAAATTTGGCTTGGTTAGCTTATGTGGACAAAAAGTTATGAGGGCCTAAGCGCGAACTGCCCCAAATAGGCAAAAAAAAGGCCTGGCACAGGAGGGGGAAAAGGCCTGGCAGCGAAGGGGTTAAATATGCCCCATAGTTTCAGAACATAAATATAACCATAAGTATAACTGCAGAAATGTCTTAGTTTTTTTGTGGATAAATCATGACCCTAACTATAACGTCCCTATAACCTTTGTTTTTTTCAGTGAATATATACTGTACCCACCTTGCTTGGCAATGTGTGGTAAAGGCGTTGCCTTGTAATGGATATGTGGTAAAAGCATGTGTTGTAATTGTAATGTGTGGCAATGTCATACAATCATGTGAAAGGGTATAACGCATGTCATTGGAACGGATCAAAATTGTAACTATTTGAGGATCACATTGACACGACATTACACAAAGTCCAAGTTTTGACCAGTTCTTTTTGTGTGTGATAAGCGACAGGCCCACCCAAGGAAGTGGGTGCTGTTTTTATGTGGAGAAATGTGGTAAGGCTGCATGAACTTTTGTCAGTCCCCGTAGATTCTGAAACTTCCCTTCACACAAACATGAGAAAAGTCTTTGATTTTAGTCAAAGGTTTGACATTTGCATGGCATTCTGGGTACGAAAAAGTACTGAGGTCCATGCAATCCGCCTTCCCCAGGTCTCCCCATTGTCCATAGTTTTCAGAATATATTGGCTTGGTAGGTGGTCCTGGGTGCCAGCCAGACTCAAGCACAATTACCACAGCTAACCAAATGCCAATTAGGACTGAAATTCCATTTGAAATCCACAATGTATCATTAATGCCTTGCTGTTTTTTTTCTTGCTGTTGTAAAAGAAATAAAAACAAATATAAAAAACTCCAAAAGTATGGGGGGGATATACAAACTAAGCAAGGTTATCGTTTGCAGTAAAAGTTATGAAGACCTAAGGGTAAACGGTTCCAAACAGTAAAAAGAAAAAAAGGTGTCACCACTGTCGCAGACAATAGGTTAAGTTAAATCATACAGGCGGTCATTCTGACCGCGGCGGTCGCCGCCCGCCAAGCGGTTCCCGCTGAAAGACCGCGGCGGCCATTCTGGCTTTCCCGCGGGGCCGGCGGGCGACCGCCAGAAGACCGCCGGCCGGCCCAGCGGGAAAGCCCCTTCAACAATGAAGCCGGCTCGGAATGGAGCCGGCGGAGTTGCAGGGGTGCGACGGGTGCAGTGGCACCCGTCGCGATTGTCTCTGTCTGCAAAGCAGGCAGTGAAAATCTTTGTGGGGCCCTGTTAGGGGGCCCCTGCACTGCCCATGCCAGTGGCATGGGCAGTGCAGGGGCCCCCAGGGGCCCCACGGCACCAGTTCCCGCCATCCTGGTTCTGGCGGTGGACACCGCCAGAAACAGGCTGGCGCGAAGGCGGTCGGAATCCCCATGGCGGTGCTGCAAGCAGCGCCGCCATGGCGGATACCCTGGGCCAGCGGGAAACCAGCGGGAAACCGCCAGCTCCCCTTTTCTGACCGCGGCTTTACCGCCGTGGTCAGAATCGCCCAGGAAGCACCGCCAGCCTGTTGGCGGTGCTTCCGCCGCCCTCCGCCATGGCGGTCATGGACCGCCAGGGTAAGAATGACCCCCACAATGTGACGTGATTGTCTATTCATAAACCCTGTCTAACAGCAAAACACACAAACTACTTTTGATTATGACAGCACTTAATGAAAAAAGATTTTACCTTTTTAAGAGGTGGAGAAATCGTCTAACTGTGCTGGTTTTCCAAATGGTTTTTATAAGAGAATCAATGCAACATACGCACAAATTTCTAATTGCAGTTCGCCTTAGGGACTCTTCAAAATAGATTAATAATTATTTTTTTACTTTTGCATAATCCACGTCAAGAAAGATGGTGATAAGGGAATATAACACAGGCATCATGAAACGAAGAGCTGTGCTGGTTAGGGCAGTGCCACGTGGCTTTTATTAGTGTTTTAGTTTTTCAAAGTTCATTTATAGAGCTTGGGACTACTCTGAATTAATGCAGGAAATGCAGACAGCACAAGTCAGAAACAGTGAGCATGGACTACCTCCCTCTCTGTTTCCCACTTGTCCTGTCTAAAGTTCATGCAATAACTCAGAGAATGTTTCAATTATATGTATGACCTTTAGACACCTCAAACGCATAAAACAGGCACACAAGTCTGCACTGAGCAAGCACAGCAATTCATGGTAGGCCCCTGATGACTTTCACATTCAGCTGATAAGAGTACATATGTTTGTCTGCTCTGAGGCAGACAGAGAAAGTAGATCCCTCCATAATTAAGTTTGAAGACAGTGAGAACTATGTGCCACTATTGATATAACCATAGCCAGGAATCTGATGGAAAATTCTTGGGAAAATAGAGGTACACCACTCTTTTGCAATTGGTGACAACCAAGTACTAGATTATAATGTATTACAGGCTGAGAGGAAGATTGAAAAGCAGAACAGAATCTGATCAACTTTTAACCTGTACTGCTTCTTGTTATTTTGGAAAGGAGAAATGGGAAATAGTACCCCATTGATTGGAGAAATGTTTGGTAATTAATTGACAACCATATAATCAGGAAAGCAAGTGAATTGAGGGCAGACAATTGAGATAGGCATGAAAGCCATCCCAGTGATTCACAAGGGACAGACTAAAGCTACTCTAAGTTGTCCGTTGCTAGCGTACCTTATCCTTAAACTACCACCATAATCTTTACTCACCACTTAACTAGTTCCCGAAGGAAACTAACCATCAAGCTGCTACCAAAAACTGCTAGCGCACCTTGACCTTAGTAAGTAAACTTACAAGGGGATGCACATAGGTCGATGACTCTTTTGGATCGCATAGGGTATCCTAGTCAAGTATTGTGAGTAAGAAAACATCCACACTAATTAATTTATAAATCAACACATAATACCGGAGACCAATCTAAAAGTAAATACCATCCCTCATAGGAAGTTAGTGTGTTTTATTCCCTATTAGTTACAACTCTAATCAAAAACCTTTATTCCGCAGAACTATAATTACCAAACTTTATTAGCAACACAAGCAATGAATTATCAGGATTTTTATTAATATGCAACCAACATTAATCAAGCATAGTGATTCATGAACATTGAATAATTCAGCAATATGAGTCAGTCAGTCTTAGTCCAGTCACCATTAGTCACCCTTGTCAGCCTACCTATCTCAAATTAGCATCAGCATGTGGGTCTTCATGCGAAAAAAATGGAGTCAAAAATCAATAATTTGGAAAAATCTAACTAAAAGAGAAAAACATTTTTAAAACAGCATAGTTGGCACCTAGAAGAAAAGCAGGTGTTAGTCAGTTGAGTTATAGCTACCTGTCCAAGATAGATCAGCAGCAAGTCAGTCTTTGTCTCCAGGTCATCAGTCATCAGTTAGGCTCAGGCTCACAGGGAGCAAGCTCATATTTCAGCACTTCGGACAGCGTCTCTTGACGTCATCAACTTTCGCCTCTCCGTTCTGATTTTACCTCTCATGTCATGAATTTTTATTATGGTCTCTCAGTCCGTCCCACAATTTGCCCATTGGTCAACCTTATCAGGGGTTATGACTCTAACCTATAATTTTTGTTTACCACTGGTCTACATTATTTTGAGAATCAAGTTCCATTAACATGATTGGTCCTTTTGTAGATGAGGACATTATCCGGCTCTTCAGGTAACAAAATTGTTGCTCTCAGCTCTTAGTCTGTAGCTCCATTGTTCAAGTTCTGGGAAAGTACATTTAGCCTACTCTACACATAATTGTATCAATTTGTTCTGATCGTCTCCTGTCCGCTGGTGAGTTTGCAGATTTTTCTAGCAGTGTTCAATGGTGAACTCTGTACAGTTCAAGGTCCTTTTCTCCAGTTCCAGTCTGCGGTAGCTCATTGCGTCTCCACGTTTAAGCAAGCAAGGCCCTGCGCTGTCTAGGCCTCTGGAATAGCTAATTTAAGAATATGTAACACCATAATTATAAATCTATATACTTCATTATAGCATATTAATACTAAATATTAAACATTTCACATTATGTTAGTACTGTTAACACAGTTGGTGACCATCCCCCATGGGCACATTTTGCACAATACACGTTATTTTCCATTACTGTTAATCAAATGTCAAATTTTCTCATTAGTCAATATACACAACTCATTAGCATATTCTCATATTAGCATATCAGCTGCAACAGTCCCTCCTCTGATGACTAAATATGTCATCACACCTTTCTTTGTCAAACATTACAAGTTACTTTCAGTTACATTTTGATCTCTTCTGTTTCTATTTCCCCTATAAATTCTTCTGCTAGGTGGTTCTTCCCTCCTCTGATTATTCTTAGCTCTTTTTAATTGAATTTTGTGACATAACTTGCATGCCCCCCATAATCCTAATATGATAGTGATCATAATTTATATTCCTTGAACTATTTTCCACAATATCCCACCCCAAATTTGACTGAACCAATTGCGTGGTGTCGCAAATCCATTTCCTACTTTTTCCCAAACTCCTGGCTCTTTCAACTCCTTCAAATCCTTACTTGCATTAGTTAAGTTAGTAAGCAATTTTTTTTACTTCTTTCTCATTTGCAGGAATGTACGAGCAACAGTGCCTTTCATTAATCATCTTGCAGACTCCTCCGTCATTCGCCGATATTATATCTAAAGCAAGCCTGATTTGAAGCGTCATAGCTCTATCCGCAGCTAACTCAGTGTTTAGAAATAATATAGCTCCTGTAAAGTTAGTTAACATATTATCTACTATAGTTGCCAACTTTCGTATCTTGTTTGCATTTAATATAACTCCTACTGAAGGAATTACTGCACCAAAAATATCCCCTACTCTTGCAGAGGCTGTTTCTCTTCTTTGTCACATCCGGTGTAACTCAGTCATTTTTGGTATTTTCTTCAAATCATCTATTTGATAGATCTTAGGGAATGCTATTCCCAAGTAACATGTCCCATACCATCCTTTAGGGAGATGGTAATAAGCATTGAGTCCACAAATATAATAGATTCCAGGAATCACAGGGTCGGCACTATTCAACATGAACGTCCATTTACTGTGAAACAAAGACACATGCCTACATTCACTCTTTTCCACAAATAAAGTGTCAGTGCATGATTTTGGCCCATATATACAAAGCTTCCCTACATGTAATGTGTCCAAAGCTAACTTTCGTTGTGTTTTACTAGCAGTGTACGCATAATAATTTTTGTAAGTCGTTTTTCTCTAATCCTCTTTCTAGTTTTTCTTTCAATGTTTTTCTCCTATTGTCAGTATGCCCTATAAAGTTATTTTCCATGGGAGTTAATAAGCAAGTCAAATTGTCACGATGCGCATAAGCCGTGCCAAATGTTAGTGTAGGCTCAAATAATCCTCTAACTAATACTATATCGTAATCCTTAGCTATCTTACTCAAATATCTAATTATAGGAACAAAGGAAAATACTAAATCATATTTTGAATAAAAGTACTGAATGTACTCCTGATTATAGAAGTGTGTTAGTAACAGATTACAAGTTATACCGTAAGTCAGAAGTAGACTATGATAAGTAACTCCTTCTTCCACGGAGGAAGGTATTTGCCTACACACAAGGCAATCTTTTGCATCCATGGTTTCCACATCCTCACTCAATAAATTTATAAGACGTTAGAATATAATTCTCCCTTTGCGTTAGTATAATCATGCAAGTATTGCTCATCTAATTTAAACTTCTCTATAGCTGTTAGTGTAGTAGTTTCATGCATAGATGTAACTCTTACATCTTTCATCTCATGACTTGACATACCCACAATCATTATTACAAACAATATTCCACACACAATCGCCATTTCTACACTCAAATATCTACAATATTCCACACACAATCGCTATTTCTACACTCAAATATCTACAATACCTAATATGCCTCACGTTATTATCGGAATTTGCCATGATCTCTAAAGAATCAGAAAGCAGAATTTTCAACTCCTAATTAATATGCAACACAGAAATCAAAAATCACAAATATACTTCTTTCTTCACACTTTTAACTTCACACGACAAGACCCCTTTTCCCTTTGTCAGAATTGGTTAGCAGCTGTCAACTCCAGGTTCCAAGTGTCATATCAGGCTGTCAATGTCTTTTCCGGTAAATCAGTAACCTCAATCTTTTTCTTTATTCAGCAACACAGTCTGTTGTTTTCTCCACGTCAAGTTGCATCAAAGTACTGATTCAGAACTTCTCTGTCAAAACAAAAGGACATAAATCCGTTCTGCCAGTCACTTGTGGCGTATGCCCACTCCGGTCCTGCGTATTTTCGACTTGTCACTCTCTTTCTTTTCAACCTCCTTTCCCCTGTTGGTTCTCCATCACTCAGTTCACCTTTCTTTGTGGTGTCTTGTTCTTCCTCTAGTGTTTCATTTATTACCAAGTTCTTCTTCTTGCCTATCTGAGATTCAGGCCAACTATCCCCTTTTCTTACACCTTCTGTCAGCAATCTCTTCAAGATAGGACTTTTCTCCTTCACTTTGTCTGAAGTGCCCTCTTTTGATGGGCCTGCAACGGGTTCAGGAGGAGTCATTTCACTATTGCTTTGACCTGCTTCAATTCTTTCCCCCTCAGGCTCTGGCACTGGGTCTCCTTGTTTTTCAGTCCTTTTTGTTTGTGTTAGCACTTCTTTTCTGCATGGATCTCTTAATGTCTCTTTTGCATTGCCTGCACATTCTGCTTCTTGATTTTCCACACCCTTGTCTCTTACTGGGGTGATTGATCCTTCTTCTGTCACTTCTGGGTCCACTTCCGGCTCAACTTCTTCTGGCTCTGGTTCAGGCAGAATTACTTGCTTCCCTACTGCTGGTGTTCTCAGCAACACTTCTTTATGATCCTGGGGACTCACCACCTTTTAGGTATGGCTTGCATGTATCCAATTAGGCAGCCCTGCACACTTTACAGCTGTGGTAGTCGTCAACACCACTTGATATGGACCTCTCCAACGTGGCTCTAGGCAGGTTTTCCGCACATGCTTTTTGATCACGACTCAATCTCCGGCTTTCAGGTTGTGACCTGGGTCATGGATAGGTGGCTTTTACCTGCTGAGAAAAAGATCGAACCACATCAGCTAGACCTTTGCAGTAGTCTAACACCATATCATCTGTAATATTCACTAGAGCATTGGCTGGTATTGCTGGCAGTCTCATTGTTCTTCCCATGAGAATTTCGTGTGGGGACCATCCTGTCTTCCTGTGAGGTACATTTCTCATTGACATCAACACTAAAGGCAATGCATCTGGCCATTTCAAATTTGTGGCTGCGCACATTTTGGCGATTCTTGATTTCAGGGTACCATTCATTTGTTCTACCAATCCTGATGCCTCTGGTCGATAGCTGCAATGTAGCTTCTGTTCAATATTCATTGCTGCACATAAGAGTTTGATCACTTCGTTATTGAAGTGCGTTCCCCTATCTGATTCTAAAGAGATCGGAAATCCGAACCTTGGTATCAGCTCTCTAAGCAGTAGTTTTGCAACTGTGAGGCTGTTATTTCTACGTGTGGGGTATGCTTCAATACAATGACTAAACACACATACAATCACCAACACGTACTGCAGTCCACCACATGCAGGCATCTCAATAAAATCAAATTGCATTCTGCTGAATGGTCCTCCTGCTCTTCCAATGTGGCTCAAATTTACCACTGTCCCTTTCCCCACATTTAACTGTTGGCAAATCATACATCTATGGCACACTGCCTCAGCTGCTTGCCTAAATTTCGGATTAAACCAGTCAACCTTGAACAACCTAATCATGGTATCCCTTCCAATGTGTGCCTAACCATGATAATACCGAGTCATCTGGGACAACAGACAATTTGGTAGCACCATCTGGCCCTCCTCAGATAACCAGATTTCATCTGGTCTTTCCATACACTTCAACTTTGCTCACAACTTTTTCTCTTCGTTGTCTGCATTTTCTTGCAAAGTTTTCAATTCCTCTAAGATGTCAATTACTTTTAGAGCAAAATTTGCACAACTGGTCTGTTCTTCTTGCATTAGTTCCCACTTATCCTTGAACGATATACAATTCAGGGCGCAAAATCTTGCTACCTGATCCGCATATCCATTTCCCAAGGAAATGTAGTCTGGTGTTTTCTGATGTGCACTGCATTTTACTACGGCAATTTCTTCAGGTAACTGTATTGCGTACAATAACTCTTTTATTCTATCACCATTTCGTACTGGGGTTCCACCGTAGGTCATGAACTCTCTTTGTGACCACAATTGACGAAAATCATGAACAATTCCAAATCCGTATTGGCTATCTGTGTATATTGTCACTCTCAGCCTGGTAGAGACATAACATGCCCTAGTGAGAGCCACCAATTCGGCCACTTGTGCTAAATATATACCAGGAAGCCAAGATGCTTCCAGGGTTCCTATAATTGTACACACAGCATGCCCTGCTCTCAATGTCCTGTCCCATCTCTGAGGCATGAACCATCAACAAAAACAATTTGATCATTTTCTTCCAGTCGAGTGTCTCTAATATCAGGTCTAGGCTTTGTACAGAGATCTTTAACCTGAAGACAATCATTCGCTATATCTTCTTCCTTTTCTAATTCAACAATATCACTTGGCAGTAGTGTTGCTGGATTCAACACTGTAAATCTTTTCTTAAAGTAACATTTGGAGCTCCCAATATACTCATCTCATACCTTGTCAGTCGGGCCCCCATCAAATGTTGGGTTTTTGTTCTTGCCAGCAAAATTTCAACTGAATGTGGCACCATTACCGTCACTGGGTATCCCATGACTACCCCTTCACATTGGGAAAAACTTTGACCAACTGCGGCTACTGCTCACAGACAGCCTGGTAAAGCTACTGCAACTGGGTCCAAGGTAGCTGAAAAAAAGGGTACTGGGTGATAAGCACCTCCATGGACCTGTGTCAAGACAGACAAAGAACAAGCGTCACGTTTATGACAAAACAGTGTGAAAGGCTTTGTGTAATCAGGCATTCCCAACGCTGGAGCTCTGCACAAACTTTCTCTCAATTCAGTGAAAGCCCTCATCTGATCTTCATCTAGAGTAATGGGGTCTGTAATCCCCTTGTGTGTCAATTGTTGTAAAGGTTTGGCAATCTCTGCGAAAAATTTGCGATCCATTGTCTACAGTATCCTACCATTCCCAGAAGTTGGTGGACTTCTCTGCAAAATCATTGTAATCCTTTCTCGGGAAATTCTCCTCAACCCTTTCTCAATCTGATGACCCAAGTATTTGACAGACTTTTGACAGTACTGCAGCTTTGCAGGTGAGACTTTGTGACCTAAGTCTCCCAGATGATTAAGTAGGACAATCGAACCATGTTTACACTCGTCCCTTGTCCTGGACGCAATCAATAAGTCATCAATGTTCTGTACAAGAGTCGATTGGCAAGGTAATTCCAATGACTCCAAGTTCTTTTTCAGAATCTGGTTAAACAAGGATGGTGAGTCCGTATACCCTTGTGGAAGCCTGCACCAGCTGTAGACTTTATCTAGGAATTTGAAACTGAAAAGAAACTGACTATCCTTGTGAAGTGGTACTGAAAAGAAAGCTTGTGACAGATCGACTACTGTGAACCACTCTGCCTCCCAGGGAATCTGAAACAGTATCACTGCTGGATTAGGCACAATCGGGCAACACTTAACCACCATGTCATTCACTTTTCGCAAATCCTGCACAATTCACACCTTTCCACAAGGCTTTTTCTATCCCATTATCAGTGAATTACATGGACTGCTCAACACTTCCTTCAAAACACCCTGCTTCAAGAAATCCCCAATTATTTGTGCCACTTTCATCAACACATCCTGTGGCATATTGTACTGTAGAAGTTTTGGAAACTGAATATTTGGCTTCAAGGTGATTTTAATTCGCTCCACACCTTTGATTAAACCTACTTCTTTTCCTGTCAAATCCCAGACTTTCTCCTTCACTGTTCCCTGTGAATCTGCGTGCAATTCCTTCAACGTGAACATTGGGAAAATCTCAATCAAAGGGTACTCTTCAAATGCTTCATTAAGAACCATGGCTGATGCCTGCTCTTCCTCATCATCACTATTTGTCTGGATTTCTATTCCTGCATCTATACAATTTATTGAACATTTGGTTTTGCACAATAAGTCTCTGCCTAACAAAGATACAGGACTTGAGTCGCACACCACAAATCTATGCAGTCCTGTATAATTCCCAATTTCAATTTGTACTGGTTCTGTTATAGGATTCGTTAATTGCCTATTCTCTACTCCCACAACATGCATGTTCTTCCGGAAAGGGGCAAGTCGGGTACTTCTACCCTCCATACTGTGGAGCGCATGGCTCCAGTGTCAACCAAGAATTAAACTTTATGTCCCATTACCTTTCCCTTCACAAAAGGCCTTCTCTGATCTACCTCTAGGGATACGGCAAGAATACAGGCTCCTTCATCCGAACTGTCACTCATCCATTCATCGTTTATTTCATCCTCACTGTGAAATGGGAATTGGTGTGCTGTATTGTTACTGTTATCTGATCTCTGACCATTTACCTGCTGAGTAAGTATAACTTGTTGCTGCTCCATCGGGGCTTGAGGTATGTGCATTTGCTGTCTAGGCACCAAAGAAATCTGCTGCTGTACCAGTGCTAAAGGAGAATATTGTGCTCGTGGCACCTGCATCTGTTGCATTGGTAAAAGGTTTTGACCTCTATTTTGGCCATTTGGGACTTGGCCCCTCACTCTAGGGACTCTCACTGTCTGTACTGTACTGACATCACCTTGCTGAACCATTCCTTCCCACACCATCAGCGGACACTCCGGCTTCCAGTGTCCCACGTTTCCGCACAGGTGACATGGCAACATCCTTTTCATGCCCTGCATGTCATTCTGAATAACCACTGTGTTCAAATCCGGACCACACATCACATCCATACCACGTCTTCTACCCCTCACTTGAGGCTGAAACGCGATAGCTCTCTGTTGTGGCGGCATCGGCGGCACTAAAGCTCCTTGCACTCCTGATTGTGCTGCTTTAATCTGCATCACCATTGCCTTTTCTTTCAATTTCTTTTGCTTTAATTCAATCTCATCACTACAATATTTTGCATACTGCAACACCTTATCAATTGGCTTTGCCTGCCAACAAATCAAATGATTCTTAATCATCTGTCCTACTTCAGGTCTCAACCCTTCAACAAATCTAAACAGGAAATGCAACATGTCCTTTGGTTCGACTGCTTCCTTACCACTGTACTCCTTGTAAGCCTTTAGCAATCTTTCACAATAGGTATGTATTGACTCTTTGGTTTCCTGAACCGTCCTGTCAATTCTCTGCTAATCAATGTTTTTCTGAGAAATCCTAGTTTTGAGAAACTCAATCACCTTATAATAGTTTTTCATTAGCTCTGGTGATGGGGCACCTGTAATTTTATGCCTCGCAGGTTTGCTTGTTGACCAATCTACTGCCTTTTTACACTCGACCCATAAGTCAGCTGGTACAACTATCTCAAACAAAGTGTTCAAGTCTTCCCACAAACACTTGGAGAGTTTCACGAACCTCTCGGTCTGTTGGTACCATTCAACTGGCTTCTCTCTCAATTTAGGATAATCATTGCTAAAAGACAGTATGTCACTTCAATGCCAAGGAACATGAACAAATTGCCCTCCTGGAATTTCCCTCACCTGTAGCATTTCGACTGCTTCTCTCTTCTCGGTTCCCCCTGTTTACCCTTCTGAATCTCATTTTTGTTTATATTTTCTCTTTGCCCATCTGCCTTCCCACTTCTCTAGTGCTCCCCAAATCTGCGCACTCTGCAGTAAGTCTCTTAAATGTGCTTTCATTCCTGCCGACCTCATGTGTTCAAAATCCTTTGCCTCGAAGTCCAATCTGTAACTTCATCTCAAATGTTTCGTTGTCTTAAGATCAATGTCATGTTTCTCTGCTATTTCTGCTAATTACTGATGTATTTTTCCCACTTCCTTTGTAATCCTCGGACACAAATACCTCAGCTCCTCTTCTGCATAGGATTCTAACCCATTCAATCCCATGGTTCCCTCAACTAATTCATTCGCCTCAATATTTAGTCTCACTTGATTCAATTGCTCTTCCCTTTTCGAAGCACCTTGCATGGAACTCAGACGATCCAGCCAACTATTTAGCTGCTGTGCTGTTAACCCTTGTAATGAGATGTTACTCGCATTAGTCACTGGCAGCTGCTGTATCCCTGTTCCTGAAACTTGTGGTGTCATGAGTCTCAGACCTTGATTAGCATCTGGCAATGCCACAAGAGGACTAAATCCCACAGGAGATTTAGGTTCACCTGGACAACTACATGAGGTTGATGTTGACTGTACTAAGACTCCCAATCCCCTTCTCCCTAAGTTCTGTGATATCTCAATTTGTCCCCCTGCCTCTGATTTCTTCTGAGCATATAAGGGTACCGCTGGACCAACAGTAATCTGTAGTGATGTTGTATCTGGAGCTGCTCTGGAACCTGCACTTTGTGTAAGTGGTACTTCCATTGCCTGATTCATAACTGGTGCGAGATCCACTGATGTCCCAGTTCACTGATTAGGCCTTGGTATATTCTGTATCTGTGCTGGTGGCAGTAACATTAGAGTCGGGTCAGTCTGAACTAGCATTGGCTGTGGATGCTCCTGCTCCCTTGGCACCACAATTTCAAACAGTCTCAAGAGTTGGTACATTCAGGTAAATTCCTGGTGCAGAAGGTGTAGGCACCAGCACTTGAGCTTCTGCTCTCGTTCCTGCAACTGGTGTACTCTGCACTACCCCTGGTATCTGTCCTCCTTCTGTTTGTACAGCACCCGCGGCTCCCTGGGATGTTTCAGGAGTAGCAGGAGGGGCTGTAGCAATATTCCCTGGACCCCCTGCGTAAGTCGTCATAGGCGGAGGTCTATCTCTTAGTAACCCGCATAATATAATCCTCAACATCAGAATCGTCATCATCTACATAGGACTTTTTCCTTGTATTCTTTTCCTCGCTCTCCCTTTCCTTGTTATCATCTCCTTTGTCTGAATCGTCACATTCTGTGATCGCAGGGAACATCTTAATCTCCTTTATAGATGCCATTCTCCATCTCTTTTGTTCCCAATCCCACCTAGCTTTGGCTAGTGATTTTTCTATCTTTTTTTATCCTTCTATTAGTCTTTAGCTCATGCTGCTGTCTGGCCACTAACTCCCAAACTGCTAAAGCCTCAAACTGTGCTGGTCTCGGTAACGGTCTCATATCATACAATGATAAGCGCAATTGGCCTAGAACCCTTAAATTAAATGTTCCATGCTGTGGAAATGCTAGGATTCCTTGATTCTTAGTCAATGCGCTGCATTGCTTTAACCAAAGACAAGAAGCTATGCCCTCTGTCATTACAAGATGTGCTGGACTATCCTCCGGGGGGGGGTGTTGGTTCCCCCACTGAAGCCTTAATATATGATTCACCCTTCATCGCACTCCTAAATGCCTTGAAAAACTTCATTTTGCCTGTGGTATGTATTATTACAATTCAATAAATGAAATAACTTTTACTCCCAAGATTCCCTTCACCCGTCCGCTCATCTAATTGCCTCTCACGGACAGCTGCCAATCCCAGCGCGGCACACACTGACATCACACTAACACACAGCGGCTGTCAAAGTCTTGCGGCTTTGTCTCCCTCAACTCAAATTCATTTGACTAATGCAATTATATTGCGAGCGTCTTCATCAAATAATAACCAAAACAAATCTGCTGGTTTACTACAGGAAGGGACACAATCGCTTCAGGAACCTAACAGATTTTCACTAAAAGGCACTCTCTGAGACCTTAACTATTCTTTTTTCTCAGTCCCTCACGTCTGCAAGTAAAGTTTGATCCGCAAACTTTACTCTCAACTGATCTTTGGGTCTGTCCTGGTGCACATAGGACTCGCCAAATTTCAGTTGAAGCTTCTTTTATTCAACGTACATTCTCTCAGACTTGTTGACCACACCCGATCAACCTACTAAACCAGACAGATTACAACATATACCCAAGTGTCTCCTACACTTGTTAATATACTCTGAAATCTTAGACCATGCAGGGTCCGTACATCACCAACAGCCACGTGGACAATTGTTTAGCACAAATCGCTACACACATATGAAGTTCAACGACTTCCCTACTCACACACCGTTTAGGAGTACGCACACTCCTACTAACTCCAAACTGGAGTACACAAACTCCCTACTCTTTACCTCACATACATCACAATTCACCTACGGTCTGCTTAAGCTTAGGCAAGCACAATTCTACCACTCTCATACTATCTCAAATACGCCGGGAACATACCCAACCTTACTCACGGGATCCAGGATCTGGGAAAGTCATTTCTGGGCTTAAGGGAACATCATCTTTGAAAATTCAAACCTCAAAAATCTGAATAACTATACTTAATTTTAAACTACCACCATAACCTTTACTCACCACTTAACTAGTTCCCTAAGAAAACTAACCATCAAGCTGCTACCAAAAACTGCTAGCGCACCTTGTCTTTAGTAGGTAAACTTACAAGGGGACGCATATAGGTCGATAACTCTTTTGGATCGCATAGGGTATCCTAGTCAAGTATTGTGAGTAAGAAAATATCCACACTAATTAATTTATAAATCAACACATATTACCGAAGACCAATCTAAACAAAAATACCATCACTCATAGGAAGTTAGTTTCTTTTATTCCTTATTAGTTGCAACTCTAATCAAAAACTTTTATTCAGCGGAACTATAATTACCAAACTTTATTAGCAACACGAGCAATGAATTATCAGGAATTTTATTAATATGCAACCAACATTAATCAAGCATAGCGATTCATGAACATTGAATAATGAGCAATATGAGTCAGTCAGTCTTAGTCCAAGTCACGATTAGTCACCCTTGTCAGTCTGCCTATCTCAAATTAGCATCAGCATGTGGGTCTTCATGCAAAAACAATTTAGTCAAAAATCAATAATTTGGAAAAATCTAACTAAAAGAGAAAAACCTTTTTTAAAACAGGGCAGTTGGTACCTAGAAGGAAAGCACATGTTAGCCAGTTGAGTTATAGCTACCTATCCAAGATAGATCAGCAGCAAGTCAGTCTTCGTCTCCAGGTCATCAATCATCAGTTAGGCTCAGGCTCACAAGGAGCAAGCCCAAATTTCAACACTTCGGAGAGCATCTCCTGACGTCATCAACTTTCACCTCTCCGTTCTGATTTTTCCTCTCATGTCATGACTTTTTATTAGGGTCTCTCAGTCCATCCCACAATTTGCCCATTGGTCTACCTTATCAGGGGCTATGACTCTAACCTATAATTTTTGTTTACCACTGGTCTACGTTATTTTGAGAATCAATCTCCTTTAACATGATTGGTCCTTTTGTCGATGAGGACATCATTTGGCTCTTCAGGTAACAAAATTGTTTCCCTCAGCTCTTAGTCTATAGCTCCATTGTTCAAGTCCTGGGAAAGTACGTTTAGCCTACTCTACACATAATTGTATCAATTTGTTCTGATCGTCTCCTGTCCGCTGGTGAGTTTGCAGATTTTTCTAGCAGTGTTCAATGGTGAACTCTGTACAGTTCAAGGTCTTTTTCTCCAGTTCCAGTCTGCTGCAGCTCATCGCGTTTCCACGTTTAAGCAAGCAAGGCTCAGCGCTGACTGGGCCTCTGGAATAGCTAGTTTAAGAATATGTAACACCATAATTATAAATCTATATCCTTCATTATAGCATATTGTTGGAAAATGGGTTATTGGTAGGGCAGGTAGGCACCTACACCTAGCAACAAGCCACTAACCTCCACATAGGTACAGTTAGGTCTCAGTAAATTAATCCCAGCTCAACCCTTGGTAGCTTGGCAACGAGCGTCAAGGCTTAACTTAGGAGACAAAGTGTAAAGCATTCAAATATCACAAAACAGTAATTAAATAAAACACAGGAAACAGTTTAAAAATCCAAAACCAATTTATAAAAATAGCTTATATTTTTATCTTTAAAATGACACAAAAACGATTAAAATCGGTTCAGGGGAACCGGAGATATGAATTTTTAAAGAATTATTACTTTTCTAGCGCTTAGAAACAAAAAGCGCCAATCGGGACATCTGGTTGTACCAGTACCGGGGCAAAGTCAAACTTTCAGGCCGACCGCGATGGAGCCCTGCTCGGCTACAGGTCGCGGGAGGCCTCGTTCAAAAAGTTACCTTCTGACTTAGTCTTTATTTTGAAGTTTTTCTTCACCGGGACGAACCTGCCAGTTGAATCCGACCTCCTGGAGCCCTTGTCCGGATACGCGATGTGGGTTTCCTCGGTGGAGACTTTTACCTTCGGACTTAGTCGTTTTTTCGAGATGAAAATCCTTCGACCGGGGTAAACCTGGATCTTGATCCGACGTCCATGGAGCCCTTCTCGGATACGATGGCTGGGAGGTCCCGGTCAACTTTTTACGTTCGGACTTAGTCTCTTTTTTGGATGTTTTTCTTTACCGGGACGAACCACGAAGTCAGGCCGGGTCGCGGTTGAGGCAAGCCGGCTAGAATTTCCGCGGCGGGTCGGTCCCTCTCTGGAGCTTTTTTCCAAAAATTCTCAAATCTTTTCCAAACTTCTGGGGCTTCACCCAGATGTTCTTTTAAGGTTCTTTTGGGGTCCACAGCTCACCCCAAGGGTCCAGAAGTTCTGTGATGGTCCTTGGGGGGTGCGGACTTCAACTCCCAGAATGCACCTGGCGCAAACTCCTTTTTGGCCACTGGACAGTGGTCAGCTGGTCGCTTTCTTCAGGAGTTGGTGCAGGGGACTCTGGTTTAGCAATTTTTCACCTGTAGCAAACAGGGAGTCCCTCCTTGAACCAGTTGAAGCCAGGCAAAGTCCTTCTTGTGGTGAAGCCCAAGTGTGCAGCTGGTGCAGTCCTTCTGAGTGCAGGGTCCAGGTGCAGGCCAGGGGTCCAGCAGGGCAGTCCTTCTTCTTCTTTAGTTCCTTTCTTGTTGAATTCTGGAGGGGATCTGAGGTGTGGGTGCAGGTCTGCCAGTTTTATCCTTGCTCCTGGGTGAAAAGCAGGGGGGCCCTGGTTCTCCAATCAGGGACAGGGTCGTCCCCCTGTGATGACCACTTCCTGGGAAGTGTGGCAAAAATCCATCCCAGAAGGCAACAGTCTCTAAAAATCCAACATGGATGAATCTGATTTTTGGAGGTTACATCTGGCTGAGCCCACCCACTGGTGTGGCTAAAAATCATAAACACACCCCTCTCCTGCCCTCTCCTAATCTAATCAAGGGGGCACCTAGCTGTCTGGGGTTGCAGGATGTGGGGGTGTTGCTGGGTGCTGCAAATGTCCTTCTCTGCCTTTGAAGACCAGTTTGGCAGCCCTCCCCCTTCCTGCCTCACCATCTGCTGAGGGGAGATTCTCTCCCCCAAGCACATTCCTTTGTGTGAAGTCTGGCCACTTCACACCTCATCAAGGCAGCCTGGCAGAAGCTGCTGCAGGCTGGCCAATCAGAGCACAGCAGCAAAAACAATGCAGAGCTGAAATTGGCAACTTTTTAGGTAAAGTCTAAACTTTTTACCTGGACAAGTTATATTAAATCCAACAATTGGAAGTTGTGGGATTTATTACAACAATCAATTTGATACCAAATCCTTGGTATGTAACATTTAAGGAGACTTTAAAATTTAAAATAAAGTCTGCCCATTCTAGCCTATGAAGGCCATTTACTTCAATGAGGGAAAAACGAATTTGGCTGTTTTTACCTCACCAGGGCTTATAAATCTATTTTTATAAAGTCCCTGCTTATAGTTACATGGCACCCAGCCCTAGGGGTACATAGGGCACACCTTAGGGGTGACTTATATGTAAAAATACGGTAGTTTAAGACTTTGGAAGTACCTTTAATTCCAAAGTCGAATTTGCATATAACTTTAATTTAAAAGCAGCCAGCAAGGCAGGCTTGCTTTTAAAATGACACTGGGCACCTCAGCAATGCACCTAGGTGTGCACCACCTATGCTGTGGTCCCTAAACCTACATGCCCTACCATATACTAGGGACTTATAGGTAGGTTAACTTAGCCAATTACAATTAGCCTAATTTGCATATCCATTTTACACAGAGCACAGGCCCTGGGACTGGTTAGCAGTACCCAGGGCACCATCAGAGTCAGGAAAACACCAGCATAAAGTGGAAAATGGGGGCAAAAAGTTATGGGGCCTCTGCAATCAGCCCTGTTTTCTCACACATATTAATACAAAATATTAAACATTTCACACTATTTTAGTACTGTTAATACAGATGGTGACCCCCCCGTGGGCACATTTTGCACAATACACGTTATTTTCAATTACTTTTAATCAAATGTCAAATTTTCTCATTAGTCAATCTACGCAACTCATTAGCATATTCTCATAATAGCTTATCAGCTGCAACACCGTTGTCAAGAAGGTCTAAACATTATTCAAACTGTCCAGTGATTACTGCCAGCTAAAGATGTTGAGCAGCATTTTCACTCCAGCTTAAATATAAAAGTACTAGGTCAGCATGTTTCATTCCAATATATAGGGTTTTTAGTATGCATGGAATTGCAAAATCTTTTAATTTGACATTTCTTTGGGCAGCACTGATATCCAGGACTGATCCTTAGATACTGTGCACAGAGGGAATTGGGAAATGTGTTGCCACTGTTACCAAATGCCATCATTCTTTTTATAGAGCAAATCCTGATTAGGACATAAACAGGATTAAAACTCGGGTAACAATTGCGTCTACTGTATGTGTTTGCTCATGCACCTTGCAACAGGGTGACCACTCCCCTCCAGTTCATCAGGAACACCATTTCCAGCCCGGGACTTTTGTGTGATAGCCAAATGCACTCTGGGTTTTGTCTTCTTAATTGTTTTAACCAAACTAATTAGACTATTACAGCTGTAAAGAATTATTTTTATGTGAAATTTTCAGGACTGGAGTAAACGTCTGTAATAAAAAGGAGTGACGTGGTCACCCTACTTCGGAATGGGGAAAACATGAACCAGGGGTGTAACACAGGCCCAGTGCAGGTGAGTCCCGACCACACAGGCGCCTCCCTCCCACCTTCACCCCCCCATTCAGCCCAGGCCAATAAATATTGGTAAGATATAGGAAATTCAGGGGGCCTCATCAATTTGTAAAAGAAGGCTCCATCATTTTGCATTATGCCACAGAAACAAACAAATAAAATGCTCACCACTTGCCAAGTGTCCTAGGTCCATGCGTTTTGTGCTGCTCATGAGTGTTACTGTGTCAGACCTCAATAAGGAAACTTACAAGGGAACGCGAATAGGTCAATGAACCTTTTGACTTGTAGTTTAGATGTTCCCACTATAGATCCAGTATATGCAGATAAATAATCAATAATTAGTCAATAACATCAATAATCAATAGGAATCAGTAATTATCAAATACCATGACCTTTCAGTCATGAATAACCACACATTTTTAGTAAAAGTCCCTATATTAACAATGCTAATGTCACGTAAAATAATCTCAAAATCAAATGATAAACATACAGAAACATGACTGGCTGCCCAAATCTCCAGTAGAAACACAATCTAATCAAACCTTGAATAATTACACATTCGAAGGTTACGGTGCAAAGTAATAACAAGAACAATTGCGCAAACGATATGACATACATTTAGATTCAGCAAAGAAAAGACTTCCTATAGTGAACTTCATTAGTGAGGATCCTTCTCTAAGACCAGATTAGCATTAGCATGTGTGGCTTTATGCAAAACAATTTAGTCAACAAAAATTTAGAAAACATTGAACTATAAAGCTCTATCAAAATAGTACTGCTGGTACCTAGAAAGAAAAAGCAAATAAGCATACCAGAACACATGCATAACAGTATACCTCTCCTCAAGTAGATCAGCAAGCTAAGATAGTCTTCGTCATCAGGACATCAGTTCATCTGCAAGGCATCAGGATTCAGCATCAAAGTTCAGAACACGCAAAGCCTTTAAGCATTAAAGTTAAGCATGTCTCTTCTCAAGACACAAATTGACCAAAAACGGCGTCTTCTCTCAGTGCAGTCCAGCTAAGTTAGATTTCCTAAAACTACTTCCCAAGTCCCTATTGGTCAAGGGATTGCATGTTCACACCTTGTCCAATAAAACTAAAACTTCAAATCTACAGTTTCTATTAGTTCATAGTTCACATGTCGCTGATTGGCTTCTCTTGTAATGTCCTCATCATCCGGCTCGTCAGGTAAAAATATTGTTGCAGCTTATACTCCAGTTAATGCGGTTATTGTTCACTCCTGAGAAAGTCAGTCTTACACACCTTACACGTATAACGTTACATTTAGCAAGAACAGCATCTTCCAGCAACCGGTTTCCATCAGAAAGACTTTTAGCTACTAGCACATTTGGACAGCACAGTGGAAAATAACAATTTAATTCTCTAAGCAAACATTTTATTAATCGGTTTAGAAATACAGCTTAACATGAGGTCGTGCAACTAGGCCAAGACCTCCACTAAGTTAAGTCCTGCAATTAATAAAGCTAATACATAATGCATAACCCTCAATATGATGTACTACTACATTAATCAAACATAAGCTCCATACTTCATATTAATAAGCTATTAATAAATATACTTTGTGAACATTGGCGGCCACCCACGTGGACACATTTTCAAATGTGTGCATTATTTGTCTCTAGATCATTACATTTTCTACGCAAATGCATTGCCCAAAATACATGAATAATCATTAAGAAATATTGTTAAAAACATCTTCTCCAGCAATCCTTCCTGTGATGACTAAATGTGTCATCACACTAAACTATCACTCACAAATTTTTGCATCAGTTAAAATTCTGTCATTTCAATCCTTTCAAATCTTTGTTCCCTTTTCACATTTTTCCTGAAAATGTTTCCCTTTTCCTTTCTTCCCTCCTCTGATTATTCTTTGACTTCTTCAGTTTTATTCTTTTACACAATTTACATATTCCCCATATTCCAATTAGGCAAACCATGATAATTAATATCCCCTGTATAAATTTCAATAAGATCCCTTTCCAAATGTTGCTGAGCCAATTTCCCACTGAAGCAAAACTTTTACCAACTTTCTCCCAAACACCTGGTTCTTTCAATTCTTTCAAATCAGCTCTTTCATTAGTCAGATTAGTAAGTAAGCTCCTAATATCTTTACTATTATCAGGAATGAACTAACAACAGTGCCTAGAATTAAGCATTTTACAAACTCTGTCATCCTTCACTAAAAGAATGTCAAAAACAAGGCAATTTTGAAGAGTCATAGCTCTTTCAGCAGCTAATTCAGTATCTATTAGGAGTGTGCCTCCTGACAAATTAGTCAGCATGTTATCCACAATAGTAGACAACTGTCGAATCGTTATCAAATTCAGAACAAATCCCACTGAAGAAATTATTGCTCCAAATATATCTCTCACTATACCAGAAGGAAACTCTCTCCTCTGTCTCATATGATGTAATTCAATCACTTTCTGAAACTTCTTTAAGTCATCCATTTGAAAAATCTTTGGGAAAACTATCCCCAAATAACCTATCCCATACCATCCTCTTGGAAGACGGTAATAAGCATCGGGACAACAGATGTAATATATCCCAGGAATTGATGGATCCTGTCCATTCAACATAAATGTTGCTGAATGGACCTCCTGCTCTTCCAATGTGGCTCAAATCAACCACTGTCCCCTTCCCCTCATTCATTTGCTGGCAAATGACGCACTGATGGCAAACTGCTTCAGCAACTTGGCTAAACCTTAGGTTGAACTAATCATTTTGAACAAATGAATCATGGCATCCCTCCCAAAATGTGTTTGACCATGATAATACATAGCCATTTGAGACAACAGACTATTAGGCAAAACCAATTGACCTTCTTCTGAAACCCACAATTTATCTTGTCATTGCACACATTTCATTTTGCTCCATAAATGTTTTTCCTCCCTGTCAACATTATTCTGCAACATCTTCAATTCCTCCAATGTGTCAATTACTTTCAATAAAAAACTCAGACATGTTTCATCTTCTTCAGGTAACAGTTCCCACTTATCTTTGAACGATATACAGTTCAATGCGCAAAACCTCGCGACTTGATCTGCATATCCATTTCCCATTGACACAAAGTCTTGTGACATCAGACGTGCACTGCATTTCACAACAGCAATCCTTTCAGGCATTTGGATAGCATGCAACAGATCTTTAATTCTCCCACCATTTCTCACTGGTGAACCAGAAGAGGTCATGAACCCTCTTTGTGACAACAACTGGCCAAAATCATGGACTATTCCAAATCCATACTGGCTATCTGTATAGATGGCATCTTTCAGGTGAGCAGAAAAATGGCACGCTCTAGTATGGGCTACTAGTTCAGCTACTTGGGCAGAATACACTCCTTGAAGCCAAGAAGCTTCCAGGATACCATTAATTGTGCACACAGCATATGCTGCTTTCTGTAACCTTGTATTGTCTCCTAGACAAGAACCATCAACAAAGATAATTTGGTCATTCTCTTCCAATCGAATGTCTCTATTGTCAGGTCTTGGTTTTGTGCACAAGTCAGTTACTTTAAGACAGTCATGCTCAATATCTTCCAATTTCTCAATTTCAGCATTCTCATTTGGAAGTAAGGTTGCCGATTTCAGCACTGTACATCTTTTAAATAACACATTTGGTGACCCCAGAATATTCGTTTTGTATCTGGTCAATCTTGCACCAGTCAAATATTGGGTTTTCGTCTTCGTAAGCAGGATCTCATTAGAGTGAGGGACCATTATAGTCAAGGGATATCCCATCACAATGCTGTCACTCTGTGTAAGGCTCCGTCCAACCTCTGCAACTGCATGCAAACAATCTGGTAAGGCTGCTGCGACTGGGCCCAAAGTAGCTGAAAAATATTCTTCTGGGCAGTATACACCTCCATGGATCTGCGTCAAAACAGACAAAGAACATGCATCACGCTCACGACAAAACAATGTGAAAGGTTTCGTATAGTCAGGCAGACCTAAAGCTGGAGCTTTGCACAGACTCTCTCAATTCAGTACATGCTTTCATTCCAGCCTGGTCTAACACTGTGGGATCAGTGGCTTCTTTGTGATTCAGCTTCTGTAATGGCCTCAAAAAACATCCTGACATCTCTCTGTGTGGTCAGGGGATTTATCTGCAATATGGTTGTGACCCTTTCTCTGGATATCTTTCTTGACCCCTTCTCAATCTGGTGACCCAAGTATTTCACTTCTTTCTGACAGTATTGAAATTTAAGTGGAGACACTTTATGACCATTCTTTCCTAAACTATTCAGTTAGGCAATCATATCATGCTTGCACTCGTCCCTTATTTTGGATGCAATTAGCATGCCATCAATGTACGGTACCAAGATCAATTGGAAAGGCAATTCCAATGACTCTAAATACTTTTTCAAGATCTGATTGAATATGGAAGGTGACTCTGAAAACCCTTGAGGAATTCAACACCAACAGTAAACTCGGTCTAAAACTTTAAAACAAAAGAGAAATTGGCTGTCCTCATGAAGAAGCACAGAAAAGAAGGCTTGCAATAAATCAATGACAGTACACCACTCAGCATCATATGGAATTTGAAACATTATCACAGCTGGATTTGGTACCACGGTGCAACATTTGACCACAATGTAATTTATTTTTCTCATATCCTGGACAATTCAAACTTTCCCACAGGGCTTTTTAAAACCCATTATCAGTGAATTACATGGGCTGCTCAATACTTTCTTCAGAACCCCTTGTTTCACAAATTCTGCAATTATTTTGAATGACCTTCATAAGGACATCATCTGGCACGTGGTACTGGGGAATTTGAGGAAAAATAGCAATCAGATTTACAGTAACTTTAACTGGCTCAACTCCCTTTATCAGACCTATCTCTTTTCCTGTGAGAACCCACACCTTCTCCTTAACCGTTCCTTGTCAATCAGGATAAAGCTCTTTCACTGTGAACACTGGAAAAAATTCAATCAGAGGGTATTCCTCATTTATTGTTGAACACTCTGTCTCTGGGGCTTGGTCATCTTCATCATCGCAATTAATTTGAATCTCGATTCCATCATTTGAACAAGTAATCGAGCATCTTGTTTTACACAGCAAGTCTCTTCCCATTAGGGATACTGGACTTGAGTTACAAATTACAAATTTGTGCAATCCCTGGAAGTTGCCAATTTTACCCTGAACTGGTTCTGTAATCAGGTTGGTCAAATACTGATTCGCTACCCCCACAATCTGAACTGTTTTACCTGAAAGGGGCAAATTCTGAACTTCAACTGATCTTACTGTAGAGCGTGTAGCTCCTGTGTCAACCAAGAAGGAAACTCTGTGACCCATGACTTTCCCTTTTACATACGGACCTCTCTGAATTACTTCTAAGGAGGTTGCAAGCACACATGGCTCCTCATCTGAGCTCTAGCTCACCCAATCATTGTTTATTCAATTCTCACTGTGTAACGGGAACTGGCGTACTGTGTGGTTACTTTGGTTAAGCTTCTGACCTGTGACCTGTTGAGAAAACACCATTTGCTGCTGTTCCATTGGGGCTTGAGGTATTTGAATTTGTTGTCTAGGTACCCTGGGAACCTGCTGCTGCATTGGCTGCAACTATGTCATTTGCACAAATTGCATTTGCACCTGCTGCATGGGTTGAAAATTCTGCATTTGATTCACATTATTTTGAAAATTTTGATTAGAACCTCATTCTCGGTCCTCTCATGTTCTGGGACAAGTTGATGTCATTAGTTTGCTGAACAGCACCTTCCTGTACCAACATCGGACACTCCCGCTTCCAATGTCCGACGGCTCCGCAAGTGTGACAAGGCAATAATTTCTTAATTCCCTGTATATCATTCTGAACCACTACAGTACCCAAGTCTAGACCACGATTCATATTACCTCCGTTACCTCCACCTCTTATCTGGGGCTGAAATATCATGTTTCCCTGCTGCTGCTGTGGTAGCTGTTGTGGAAAGTTTCCCTGCATGCCTGTTTGTGCAGCTTTAATCTACATCACCATCACCTTCTCTTTCAGCTTTCTCTGCTTCAACTTAATTTCATCACTACGGTATTTTGCATACTGCAACACCTCATCAATTGGCTTTGCTTGCCAGCAAATCAAATCACTCTTAATCATCGGGCTAATTTCAGGTCTCAATCCTTCCACAAATCCGAACACAAAATGAATCATGTCTTTCGGCTCAATTGTCTCTGTACCACTGTAATGCTTGAACGCCTGCAAGAATCTCTCATAATAGGCATGTATCGACTCTTTTGCTTCCTGAGCTGTCCTGTCTATTCTCTGCCAGTCAATGTTTTTGGGCGAAAGTCTTGTTTGCAAAAATGTAATCACCTTATAGTAATATTTCATTACCTCAGGAGATGGTGCACCTGTAATTTCATCTCTCTCTCTGGTTCTCTTGTTGGCCAATCTATACTCCTCTTACAATCTATCCACAGATCAGCTGGGTTCACTATCTCTAATAAAGTGCTTGAGTCCTCCCACAGGCACTTCGCAAGTTTTACAAACCTGTCTTTGTCTGCTGGTTTCTCTCTCAATTTTGGATAGTCATTTGTAAATGATAGAATGTCACTTCTGCTCCAAGGGACATGAACAAAATTCCCTCCTGGAATCTGTTCCATTGGGAAAGTTTTCACTGGTTCTTGGTCTTGCTGCACATTTGCAGTCAGCTCCACAGAATCCCTTTTCCTTTTGTCTCTTTTCTTTACCTATCTGCCTTCCCATCTGTCTAATGCTCCCCAAGTCTGAGCTCTTTAAAGCAATTCCCTAAAGTGTGCCTTCATTCCGGCAGATCTCATGTGTTCAAAATCTTTAGTCTCAAAATCTAATCTGTAACTTCTTTTCAGATGCTTCGTTTTCTCTATTTCTATGCCATACTTCTCTGCCAGGTCTGCTGGCTTCTGATGCACCTTGCTCACTTTTCTCTTAATCTTCAGGAACAGATCAATTTTGCTTCTGTGTAGGATTCTAACCTGTTCACACCGATAGTTCCCTCAATGAGCTCACCCGCTTCCATGCTTAGTCTAGTGTAATTCAAGTACTTCTCTTCCTTCAGAGCTCTCTGCGGGGTATTCAGTTTGTCTAACCATTCAGTCAACTGCTGAGCTGTCAACTCCTGCAATGAAATGTTGCTAGCCTGTACCAGTGGTACCTGATGAGCAACTGCATTTGGGGTCTGCTGTGTCAATAATTTCAAGTTCTGACTAATGTTTGACCCTACCATAGTATGTGGAAGTACTCTGAATGGATTAAGGTCCAGGAGTGATCTTGATCTGTCAAAAGTCTGTCCCACAGGAGAGACAACTTGAGTGTTCTCGTTATGTTCTCCCCCCATTGAATTCTGTGTCGTGACACCTTGTTCACATACACTAAGTTTCTTTTGTGCATATAAGGGTATGGCCGGATCAACAGTAATAGGTAGAGATATAGCATCTGGGGTTGATCTGCTACCTACGTTCTGTGGGAGAGTAACTTCCATGTTCGGATTCATCATTGAAGACATATCTGACTGTGTCCCTGTTACTTGAGTGGATCTCGGCATGACTTCTGGCTGTACTTGGGGCAGTAAAAGTGGAGTTGGTTCTGTCTGAACCAACATTGGTCGCGGGAAAACCTGTTCTGTAGGTGCCATTAAGTTTGTAGCCATTTCCTTAATAGACACATCGGGGTAAATTATCTGGGCCTGTTGCAGTTGCACCTGATTTTGCACAACTGGAGTAGTAGGCGTGTTAAGGCAACTCTGCATCGGACTCTGTGTCAGGCTAGTATTAATCTGCACCGGACTCGCTGTCCCATTAGCCGGTGTCGGCGCTGTAGGATCAGCTCTTGTGCTCAGACCACTCTCATGTGCTGCATATGATGGTGGCCGATTTCTTAATAACTGCGTAAGAAACTCAGCATCATCATCTGTCTCTTCCCCCACTGTTGAGGATTTTCTAGCTTCCTTTTCTCGGAAGGGCTTCTGTTAGCCTTTTTAGTAGTTTTCCTTCCTTCTTTCTCAGTCTCTTGTGTAATTGCTGGAAACAGCTTAATTCCCTGCAAAGTCTTGTTTCTCCAGATTCTCTGAACACTGTCCCAGCTAGCCTCTGTTAATGTCTTTTCTGCTTTTCTCATTCTCCTCTCGAATTTCTGTTGCTGTCTGGCTAGTAGTTGCCAGATCGCTAATGTCTCAAACTGTGCTGGTCTCGGAAGGGACTTTGATTCATATAGCACCATCCTTAAATGCTATAAAACCCTTAAATTGAATGTTCCATTTGTAGGAAATGCTAAGTTTCCATTTTTCTCTGTCACTTTTCACCATTGCTTTAGCCAAAGACATGGCGCGACACCCTTCTCTTCCATTACAATGTATGCTGGTTTTCCTTCTGGTGGTGTAGCCTCACCTACACTCGTTGTAATGTATGTTTCTCCCCTTAAATCACTCTTTAAAGCCTTGAAAAATGACATCTTTTTGACCTTTATGTCATTCAAAATCAAATCAGGAAGTGACTTTTAATCCCAGAATTCTCTTCACCCACCTTCTCAACCAATTGTGCCTCACGGACGGCTGCCAATCCGTGAGTGACCCTTCTCACTAACCAACCTATCCCAGCGTGCCTCCAATGACGTCACACTCACACGTACTGAAGCTGACAAAGTCTTGCGGCTTGTCCTCCCAACTCAAATTAACACTAGACTAATGCAAAAACCGCAAGCACTAAACCAAAAAAATATATATATATTTGCTGGTTTAGTACAGGAAAGGTAACACAATCGGTTCAAAAACTTTACGGATTTTTCACTGATGACGTTTCGCTCTTGCAGCTACTCCTTCTTTCTCAGACTCTCTGATTCGCAAACAAAATTCGACCTGCAAATTTTACTCTCAACTGATCAGTGGGTCTGTCCTGGTGCACATAGGACTCGCCAGATCTCAGTTGAAATTCTCTTTCACTCACTTTGACTCACACTCTGACTTGTTGACCACGCCCGATTGACCTATTAAACCAGACAAATTACAACAAAAACCAAGTGAATCATACACTTTCAATATACTCCAAAGCCTTAGACTTCGTAGGGTCTGTGCATCAACAACCACGTGGACAATTTTTTAGCACAAAGCATCACACATGTGTGAAGTTCGACAACTTCCGTACTCTCACACTACAGAATACGCACACTTGTACTACGACTTCATTTGGAGTACGCAAACTCCCTTAACCCTTAGAAACATCACAATTCACCTGCGATTTACACAAGCTGTGCAAGCGCCAAACCATATATCATCCACACTATCACTAGAATGCGGCGAACATCCTCAAACAACCATTGGCAAGACCTGAGATTCTTTGAAAGTAATTGCAGGACTTAAGGGAACATTTTCTCTCCATTTTATATCATGGAAAAAATAAATCCAAAACCTATTCCGGGCATCTATGATGGACTCTTAAGGAGACAAACCATCCTCTGCTACCACGTCTGTTAGCACATCAGACCTTAATAAGTAAACTTACAAGGGGACGCAAATAGGTCAATGAACCTTTTGACTCACATTAAACATGTTCCCACCATAGATCCAGTATATGCAGATCAATAATCAATAATGAATCAGTAACATCAATAATCAATAGGAGTCAGCAATTATCACACACCATGACCTTTCAGTCATGAGTAACCACACCTTTTAGTAAAAGTTAGAATATTTATTTCCCTACATTAACAATGCTAATGTCACGTAAGATAATCTCAAAATCAAATGATGAACATACAGAAGCATCACGGCAGAAGAAACGCGATCTAATCAAAGCTTGAATAATTACACATTCTAAGGTTACGGTGCAAAATAATAACAAGAACAATTACGAAAAGGATATCATATACATTTAGATTCAGCAAAGGAAAGACATTGACTGTTACTCCCTATAGTGAACTTCATTAGTGAGGATCCTTATCTAACACCAGATTAGCATTAGCATGTTGGGCTTCATGCAAAACAATTTAGTCAACAAAAATGTAGAAAATATCTAACTATATCTCTATCAAAATAGTACAGTTGATACCTAGAAAGAAAAAGCAAATAAGCATAGCAAAACACATTCGTATCAGCATACCTCTCCTCAAGTAGATCAGCAAGCTAAGGGCCAGATGTAGTCATTTCCGAATTTGCGATTTGGAAATTGCGAGTCGGTGCGAGTCGCAATTTACGAATCGCAAATTCGGATGCAGAACGGTGTCTCAGACACCGTCTGCGAATCGCTATGGGGTCGCAAAGACCCACCTCATTAATATTAATGAGGTGTGTCGCATTTTGCAACCCCATAGCGATTCCCTGCACTCAGAGGGATGGTGGCCTGCTGGAGACAGCAGACCTCCATGTCTGTGACTGCTTTTTAAATAAAGCAGTTTTTTTTTTGTATTGCAGCCCGTTTTCCTTAAAGGAAAACGAGTTGCAATACAAAAAAAAAAACGAAACCATTTGGTTTCGTTTTTTCAGAGTACGCAGTGGTCCACTGGACCACTGCCTGCTCTGAAAAAACATTTTTGGCAACATTGACAAAGGGGTAGGGGTCCCATGGGGACCCCTTCCCTTTTACGAATGGGTTACCACCAGTGTGACACTGGTGGTAACTGCGAATTGCTTTGCGACCGTGTTCGCGGTCACAAAGCAATTTAGCATCGCGGTGCAAGTCGCAAATAGGAAGGGGACACCCCTTCCTATTTGCGAGTCGCATTCAAATTTTGCGAATCGGTACCGACTCGCAAAATGTGAATGAGCATTGCAAAGCGCATTTTGCAAGGCCCAAACTGCGATTTTCGCAGTTTGCACCATGCAAAATGCTACTTACATCTGGCCCTAAAATAGTCTTCATCATCAGGACATCAGTTCGGTCCGCAAGGCATCAGGATTCAGCATCAAAGTTCAGAAAACACAAAGTCTTCAAGCATTATTTAATAAAGTTAACACAAAATGCAGAACCCTCAGTATGATGTAGTACTACATTAATCAAACATAAGCTCCATATTTCATATTAATAAACCATTAATAAGTATACTTCGTGAAAATTGACGGCCACTCACGTGGACACATTTTCAAATGCGTGCATTATTTTTCTCTAGATTATTACATTTTCTACACAAATCCATTACTCAAAATACATGAATAATCATGAATAATATTGTTAAAAACATCTGCTCTAGCATGGGCCTAGAAAACTTGTCAGCTGTGAACCTTACAGATATTTCCTCTGCCACCGTTGAAACTTGGAATGGTATGGTAATAGGACTCCCCCAGAAGTACCTCGCCTAGTGGGCACAACCCACAGTATTTCAATTTGCGGGTGTGCAATTCCAGCGTCTATTTTTGTGCAGTGTTTGAAAACACATCCTCAATGAGAATGAAACCTTTACTTCCCAGCGCGAAGAAGCTGCATTGCAAAGTAGTAAATTCACCCTGTTTGACAGTTCATTAATTATCAGCAATGGTGAAAGTACTATAACTCTCACGCTGACTGCGTTGCTCCTTTTGTAAGTGATATCTGATGACTCACCCCAGGCAAAATGGTTTGTAATTTAATTGTTTTACCTAGGTGCGTCTACACTAACGTGACATTTGAAGGGCGGGTTAAGAATATGCTAATTACGCTTGACTGGTGGCAGCGTGAGCCTACAATTAGGCTCAGCGACTCTTTTGCAGTCAGAGGGAGACATACCTGAAAGCACAGCAGTAGTCACAGGGAGAGAAGGTTCGACTGACACAAGGGACACCGCAATGGCAACAGCTGGAAAAGTAAGTACTTTAATATATAAAAAATATCAATTATTGTCAGTGGATAAACCCATGTACAAGAGCATGGTTTCATTTAGAATGATCTCACATGAAGATTGTAAGTGGATTTAACAGCCCTACACCAAATGTTCAGGGCCAGATACAACGTTTTGTGTAAATAGGTGATTCTTACTAGCCCTTATTTTGGGGCTCACTAAACGCTAGAATTGGCGATGATAATCACTTCTGCTGGTCTACCCCTTGCCCCAGGCATAATTTTTATTGGCAAAACCTAACGAAGTCATGCAGGGAAAAACTGTACTATTACACATGGAGCAGCTTTAACAATACTGTGCCAGTGCAAAGTTACAGAAAGTGACCGAACCCGGAGCAATGTGCTGATAAACTATTTACTTTCAAGCACAAACTTTATTTGCGCGGTAAAGTGGCCGAAAAGCAACACAAATAGCACTTTGAGCTACTTTGAGCTAGATGGCATCCATGAGTGGTACATGGTCTTTCCCAAGCTACCATCCATAGTTTTTGAAGGAAATTCCGAGCTACCAACAATGATAGACATGGCTAGGCGCCAAGATAACGCCTCCTTGGGGCAGACGTTAAGCTTAAAGTCTCATAATTTTTAGAACATTGCATAATTGCTCCACGCATCCAATGTGTGAAACGTTTTGAACCTTGTCTAGGCACAGAATTTTGAAAGAAAATGTAGCCTTCAAGTACAAAAATTACGCTTAACTCATAGCTGCCACGTTTCCCAAGTCCATGTGTGACTGCTTAAGTCACGGTTTTTTCTCTGAATTCTCAGACTGGTAAACCTGGTTAAAAAAATGGAATAAACAAGTATCTAAGTTCCAGAACTCAAAGGAAAACCTGAATTGGAGCAGCTAGTCATGCTTGGACCCATTCATCTAGGCCAGGCTCCAGACATTACACATACTACTAATTAGGCTAAGTATGATCCAGTGCCGTGGCAGAGAGCAGCAGTGACATATCTTAGTAGATATGGCACTGCAGTAGTCTCTCTCCCTAGAGCAAGGCACCTCAGTAACTGAAGTTGCAATGCTGCATCGAGCTAGAAGTTAGTAAATTTGCCCTGCGGATTCCTATATTCACCTACAGTATCACAAGTGAAGATTGAAGCCATTTTGAAAACTTCAGTATGTGCTAGATGTACAATGCTTTTTGAGGTCAAAAGTGACTTGATTTGCAGAATCGGGCCATTTGTTAATGCAAAAAGCCATTTTCCAAATGTACGAAGCCCAAATTGTATTTCAGTAACCTGTTACTGTATCGCAACTTGGGTTTGCGAATCGATATTTGAAATGGGCGTGTTTAGGGCATCCCTTCCAAATACCGATTTGTATTGGTATGTTTAAATGTTTTGCTACCGTAATGCATTTACAAGACATTCACACCTTCAAAGTTGGTGGTAACCCATTCGCAAATGAGCGAAGGTCCCCAGGGGACATCTTCCCCTTTGAGAATGGTTGAAAGATTACTTTTTCTTTTTAAACACATCCTATTTTTCTTTAAGGAAAACAGGTGACGTTAAAAAAATATTGCTTTTTTTTTAAAGCTGTCACAGACATTGTGGTCTGCACATTCCTGTCATGGCTGCAGTTTATAATGCGCCACAATTTGCGATCTACCTCATTAATATTCATGAGGTAGGTCTATTTGCGACCCAATAGGAATCACATGTGAAACTCAAGAGTTTCACATGTTAGAAATAGCGATTTCCTAATTACAATGCAGAGGAAATCGCAATTAGGAAATCTCTGTTTCATTTCTTCGTACCTGTAGGCCCTAGTTTCTTATTCCTTCCGAAATGCCAGCTGATGTACATCATGTTGGCATCCTTTTTTTGTTATGTGTAAAATAATTCTACGAAGTAATGCTGTCTATATTTCAGGTACCACTCTTTAGTTCCAGACATATGCATGCTTTGTCAATCTAGAAGATAGGCTATACCTCATTTTGTCTACATTTGTCTAATTTCTAAGTAATACCAAACAAAAGACCATCTGCCTGACTATTCCAGTCTCATGAAACTCCACTTTGGTGAATTTCAAAACTGAAGAAAATCGTATTCTCCAAGAAGCAAAACAAAGAAAAGCATCAAAAACATGAAGTCAAGGGCGTTGACAAAATATCACAACCAAATGGGTCAGGAGAGAAGGGTCATGATTCATGGAAGGGTATAGGTAAGAAGGAAGCAGAACTTCATTGAAAGGAATCAAGGTCTTTGGGTGTGGGTAAACAGGCGTAGAAGTAAGATTAGAGTCAGGAGGGATTAGGTAGGGTTAGAGGTAAATTGTTGTATGTAGGAGCAAGGATTTGAGAGTATGGGCAGAGATGTTGGGAATATGATATAAACTGGGGTAAACATTATAGACGGTGACAAAGGTGCTAAAAGAGTATGGGTAGGGATAAGGTTAGTCAGGTATAGAACATGAGTTTTGGCACTACAGTTAGTGGGTTTGTATAGAGGCACTAGATACAGCTAGAGGTAAAGGAAGTAGAATGAAGTTATGGGTAGAGTTGTGATGGCAGGTGTACAAATACTATGATAAAGACAGCTATGGGGAAAAGGGTATGGGTAGGGGTACTAGGATGTAGACACTGAATAAATGTGCTAGGTTAAATGTAGGGGTAATAGTAAAACGTCATGGGTATGACTCAGGGAAAGGCAAGAAGGTAGAGGTACTAGAGAATAAGCCCAAAGTAGTCATAATCTCTATGTGAAAATACGGCTGAGAACGATGAAAAGGATGAGGATGAGATGCAGTAAATTTGATTCCCCACTTATTTCACATTTCTTGGTGGGAATTCAGGGTTCATCTCATGATGACTCCGTTTTTGTAACCCCAGAGGTAGCATACTGGACAGTTACTGGAGAACAGAATTAGAGGTCCCATGCATATGCATCTTATAATGAGGCCCTGAGTGTGTTATCAGACACATAGCTGGAATATCCTCATGGTGCCTAATGCAGCCATAATGTAGCTAACCACCAAGTCTGCAGTACACACTGCAATACAGCCTGTCATCTGTTTAGTACCCACAGAAACCATAACCTTCACTTTCCGTCAACTTCAACCCATGTTCTAGAAAGATTTGCCAGTTCTACATATACATCCTCATCCTAGTGAAGGTTCATTCTTCTCAACACAAGTAAGATGACTCACTCCTCAACTAGACCATAGTCTTTCATACCAACTGGAGTACACTGCCCACAGCCTTGCGTACTTCACTTTAGCAACCCTGTACAGCACTTCTGGAAGTAGGCACTCTGAGATTCCACATAAGGTACAAACAACCATTCTCACATTTTTATAATACACCTCTTTACTCAATGCTCAACTTTAGCCTATGGTGGCAGGTGGGCCCCACCAGCACATATTTTTTGGGGACTGGCACTTTTATTTCTTCATTAGACTCAATGACCCAGAGCAAAAGATGGAAAAACATAAATGAGGAAGAGAAAGACGGAAAAACAATGATAAAGGATGAAAGCAGATGTGAGAAAGAACCTGCACAGGATTACTATAGATGCAGAGCATGTATCATGGTGGTAGCAAAAGGCATGAGATGGAATCAAGACTACACATCCTTGGTATTTGGCAACCCTGGCATTCTGCAGCACGTAGCTCCTGACTTCTTGGTAAAACTTTGGGTACCGGCACTTATTACTTTGCAAATTAAGCCCCATATAGTTCACTGAAGTGAATACAGAAATACCCAGAATGCACTTCACAGTAATGTACACCCTTAAAACTACTTCTATGAACATGTGTTGCATACATCTCTTTAGATTAATATCTCTAAATATATTGCCAATAACCTATCATAAATAAAAGGTATTGCACTGACAGCGGACTTGATGCCCAAGAAACCAGTGCCAACAGCTGACCAAAAAATCGTTCCTAGGACATCTTGCTGATAGCCAGTGCTGGGGTTACCAAATACACAAGCTGCCGGGCCTTCATTAGACCTTAGGCCCCTTTCTTTCGCCAGCTTTCACTTCAGTAATCAGGAAAATAAAATATCCCACTTTGATTCACATGACAGTAAGCAATAGAGCAACGTGAGTGATCCCAACACTTTCTATGAAAACCAGTAGGAATTGTTCCCTGAGGAACATATGCAATACATGCTTCCCTTGTTTTCATCTACTTCCTTTCCTTTTGTTCTTTATTCATCCAATACTTCTTTCTATCCATCTTGCTTTCATATTTTCTATTGATTTCTTTATTTCTTTCTATAGCCATTTAATTTCTTCTTTCATCTTTCATTCCTTCTGTCTGTCTCTCTTACATTCTATCTCTCATTATTCCTTTCTCTTGGTTCTTTATATTCTTATATAATTTTCTGTCCTTCTTCCAGGTTTCCCTTTCTTTTCCCATTCTTTCATTCTTTTCTTGTTCTTTAATTTATTTATATCATCCTTTTTTCCTTCCTTCTTTATAATTCTTTCTTTTTGTATTCCTTCCATTCATCAACTCCTTCTCTTCTTTCCGTCAATCGTCCTTCTTTTCATCTCAGAATTTTTTCTTTACATTATTTCACTGAATTCTTTCTCATTATATTTTTCCATTCTAGCCGTTTTCTTTTTATTTCTTTGTTCTGTAAACTTCCCTATTGCCTACGCATATTTCAATCCTTCATCCTTTTTGCCTTTCCTTCATTCTTTCCTTATTTATTTTGTTGTTTTGTACCTTTTGTCCATCCCGCTTTCTTTTTTTCCTCCAATCTTTATGTATTTGCATTCTACTCTCCTTTATTTCTACATGTTCTTTTACTCCATTTGCCTATTTTTATTTTGACTGGTTAATAATTCTCTTTCTCTCAGTCACCGTTTTTGCTTTTTTTGGCACACTCCGGACCCCAGCCTACAGCTCTGTCATAGTAATTCATTCTTACAGGATTTATTATTTTTGTTACTGTCTTGCTATGACCTACGAATCACAGATCAAAGTTAGGAAGCATCATACTGCAATTTAATCTGCTTTATCGCCACCTCTGCTTAACCTGATATAGTGGGTAGTTTACGACACCATGGCTTGCAGGTTCTTTGGCATCTCATGTTTTCTCCCTCTGTTCCTGTTTATTCTCTCACATGTTCTGGGCCTCAGTCTGATGATAAGGCCCAAGTCTTGGGGCCCTATTACAGACAGGGTGCACTTTCTCTGTTTGCGCCACGGCGCACCTTAAAATAGGTGTGCTGGGCTCAAACAGAGAAAGTGCGCCCTATTACCGCAAACTCACGCTGCCCTGGCGGCAGCACATTCAAGTGAAACAAACATTTGACATGCAATCAGTCTCGCATTTGCGAGAGTTAGAGTTTTGAGCGTTGTAAATAACACTGTTTTTCACCCATGTGTTTTGGTTTGGAATGGAGTGGATGTATGTGCTGTGGAATTATATGGGTTATGTTGTGTTATGTTATGCAATGCTATATTGTCCTATGTTATGCTATGTTGTATTATGTTGCGTTATGCTATGCTATGTTGTTATGCTATGTTGTTATGTTATGCTTTGTTGTGTTGTGCTATGCTAAGTTGTGTTATGTTATGCTATGCTATGTTGTGTTATGTTATGCTATGCTGTGTTATGTTCTGTTGTTATATATGCTATGCTGTGTTGTTTAAGTTGCGTTAGGCTATGTTGTGTTATGCTATGCTATGCTATGTTGTGTTATGTTATGCTATGTTCTGTTGTGCTATGCTATGTTGTGTTATGTTACGCTATGTTATGTTGTGTTATGTTATGCTATGTTGTGTTGTGTTATGCTATGCTGTCTTATGGTGTGTTATGTTAAGCTATGCTATGCAGTGTTATATTATGTTAGGTTATGGTGTGTTGTTATATATGCTATGCTATGTTGTGTTACGTTGTGTTATGCTATGTTGTGTTATGCTATGCTATGTTGTGTTGTGATATGCTATGTTGTGTTAACCTATGCTATGTTATTTTGTGTTACGATATGCTAAGTTGTGTTATGTTATGCTATGCTATACTGTTTTATGTTGTCTTATGCTAGCTATGCTATGCTGTGTTATGTTATGCTATGTTATGTTGTGTTGTTATGTTATGCTATGCTATGTTGTGTTATGCTATGTTGTGTTATGTTATGCTATGTTATGTTGTGTTATGTAGTGTTATGTTATGCTATGTTATGTTGTGTCATACTGTGTTATGTTATGCTATGTTGTGTGATGTTGTGTTATGTTATGCTATGTTGTGTTATGATATGCTATACTGGTTATGCTATGTTGTGTTATGCTCTTTTATGTTATGCTATGCTATGTTATATTATGTTATGTTGTTTTATGTTATGCTTTGCTATGTCGCGTTCTGTTGTGTTATGTCATGATATGTTGTGTTATGTTATGCTATACTCTGCTATGCTATGTTGTGTTATGCCTTGTTGTGTTGTGTTGTTATGTTATGCATGCTATGTTGTGTTATGCTATGCTATGTTGTGTTATGTTATGCTATGTTATGTTGTGTTATGTTATGCTATGCTATGTTGTGTTATGCTGTGTTATGTTATGCTATGTTCTGTTATGTTATGCTATGCTGTTTTATGTTGTCTTATGTTATGCTATGTTGTGTTATGCTATGCTGTGTTATGTTATGCTATGTTATGTCGTTGTATGTTGTGTTATGTTATGCTATGCTATGTTGTGTTATACTATGTTGTGTGATGTCGTGTTATGCTATGCTATGTTGTGTTATGGTATGCTATACTTTGTTATGTTATGCTATGTTGTGTTATGCTGGTTTATGTTATGGTATTCTATGTTATATTATGTTATATTGTTTTATGTTATGTTATGTTTTATGTTTTCCATGAGGCATTATGTTCTGTTATGTTATAATATGTTGTACTATGTTATGCTATGCTATGTTGTGTTATATTCCTTTATGTTATGCTATGCTCTGTTGTGTTATGTTATACTATGTTGTGTTATGCTATGATGTGTTATGCTATGCTATGTTGTGTTGTGTTCTGTTTTTCTTATGCAATGTGTGTTATATTGTTATGTTGTGTTATGCTCTGCTCTGCTATGTTGTGTTAAGCAATGTTGTGTTATGCTATGCTATGTTGTATTATGTTGTGTTATGCTATGCTATGTTGTGTTCTGTTTTGTTATGGTATGCAGTTTGGGTTACATTGTGCTATGTTATGCTATGTTGCGATATGCTATGCTATGTTGCTACGTTATGCCATGCTGTGTTATGTTGTAGTATGCTATGTTGTGCTATGTTATGCTATGCTATTTGTGTTATGCTATGCTATGTTGTATTATGTTGTGTTATGCTATGCTATGTTGTGTTCTGTTTTGTTATGATATGCTATGTTGTGTTACATTGTGCTATGTTATGCTATGTTGCAATATGCTATGCTATGTTGCTATGTTATGCTATGCTGTATTATGTTGTACTATGCTATGTTGTGTTGTTATGCTATGCTATGTTGTGTTATGTTATGTTATGCTATTTGTGTTATGTTATGCTATGCAGTATTATGTTATGCTATGTTGTGTTATGTTATTCTATGTTGTGTTATGCTGTGCATATAAAATAAATATGACCTTGTGTAATGCAACTGGTGTTCATGCAAAGCGCTCCAATATCTATGTTGCGCTTCATCAATGTACATTAAAATAAGCAGCGACCTTGGAAGGGTGTTGGTGGGAGTGGGTGAACAGTGTTATGGAAGGGCATGACGGGGTAGATGGGACGGCACAGGAAGAGTAAGTGATGGAAGAAGCTGAAGCGGATCAGAAACAAAATAAAAATCTAAATTAATGCCAGACATTTTACTGCTTTACCACACATTGACTATGTATTGCGCATGGTTAATAAGGGAAGCTTTACAACGTAACTTATTGAGTACATCGTGAAGCCACATAAACCACGCTTAGCCCTTTACAACTGTAAAAACCACTTCAAGTTGCCCAACATATTACCATTACTTTTGTGTGGCACAGGATGCTATGTGTTGAGTGCTTTATCAGCAAATATCAAGGAATGCAGTCCTCTCACTGCTTTCCACAGCAATGCTCACACAATCATTAAAAGCCAGTGTTACTATTTGTGATGATTGTGCAACGCACGCTTGTTGTATGCTGTTCAGTTCACCTCTGCCTCTCTTTGCTGGTCTGTGGTTGATGCCTTTGAAATAGGCAGCGTGCTCTGATTGATCCTGTCGGGTGATAGCGGTTGCCTAGCACCAAGCTTGTAAAGAGACCTGGAATGCAGTTGGCACCTCAGGTAATAGGGGCCTGTTTCTTATTTTGTTTGAAGTCTGGGATACTGTTGCCGAGCCCTTACTGCACCACGTCTTTAGCAGGTCACAGTTTTACACAGTTAAGCACCTTGATAATTTTATGGAAGAAATTGAGTGTGTTCATTAAACATGCCACCAGATTAAAACAAGCATTTGCAATGCAATGGGTCTCGCATTTGCTCAAGTTAGAGCTATTAGCATTGTAAGTTCCTAACTGGACTTTTCTTGCCACATAAATTGAAAATGAAAAGTAAAACAGTTGACATAAGCAAGCCAATTTAAAGCACTATGGCTGCCTTGAGCATTAGCGCGAAGGAGAGACACAAAAGGAAAAATAAGTTTGCTCACAGTCAAACCTATCTGAAAACATGTAATTATCCATGTAACTATGTTGATGGCCAAGAGAGTAACAAAATTGCCCGAAGGAGGGACAAACGTAAAGCATTTACCAATGATAACAAAGGATTTCTGAAACAAGTGAAAGTGATGGACGTGCGGTGGCCGTGGATTAAAGCCCACAGATTACAAAATGTCAGAGAGATTGCACGCTCGACTTAAAAATGAAATGGATATATGTTCTGCCAGGTGGGAGGTATCAGACAATTAACACTCTTCTACTCCATGCCTACCTTTTACACAACAGCCCATCAGCTTGGTCTCCAGCTCTGGTCTTCCCCCCTCATTACTACTGCAAACTGTTTCTGCCCTAGATCTTTTGTGACTTCATGGTCTGCTTTTGTTCCCATTTCTGTTGCTAATGAGTTATACAATCCACTCAAAAGAACATGCAATGCCGCATTTATTTTTTGGTCTTGGTTTCTCAGCTATAGTGTCTGTTAATATCTCTCCTCTGCCATTTCACTGATTTACAAAGCCTCCCACGTGCTTTCCCTCCTTTTGGGGTCAACTGAGTAATGTTCAGGAAAACAGTAAGTAGAATACGTGCCTCAGGCCATCTCTTCTTTTCCCCTTGTGTCAATGGCAGGGCCTACCAAAACTGTCGCACCTGCTCATCCCCTATCCGTAAAAACATAATAGTCACTCTTCAATAAAAAAACAAAACAGTAGAATAAAAATAGATATTTTTGATTCCATTTCTGTACCGGCCCTACTGCTGAATTCAAATGGCCGGCACGTCCTGTGACTCCAGTGCAAATGCGAATGGCGGGTTTGCAACATGGAATTGTAAGTTCTTATTAAGAGAGACGGTGACTGTGCCTCCAAGCGCAGGATTAAATATACAACAGGCACCGGAGGGGGCCTGAGGGGAGGGGGTGCTCCTTTCTTGTGCAAGTGTGCCAAGTACCACCCTTTTAATCAAGAGGTCGACGTTCATTTGGGTAACTTTGGTTCCGTTTGGAAAGTGTTAAGAGAACACGACATTTAAGAAACTAGGAAATGTGTAGAGGAAACAATAGGAGAGATGGCAATGACAAAAGAGAGGAAGTGCCGTAACTGTAGAGAGAGAGAGTGGTACGGGAAATGAAAATAGAGAGATTCGGCTCTGGGGATAGGAAAACGAGTTGGACAGTGACAGAACACAGAGGGGCAGTAACAGAGAGATGGAGCAACAATAGAATGAGGTAGCTGTGATCAGTGTTTCCTAGCAAGCGAGGAGACGGCAGAAGACAAAAATAAAGTGACAATACGGGGGCAGCGAGAAGAGAAAGATATAGCAAGAATCAGTCACAAGAGGGAGAAAAATGACTGGAGAGAGTTAAAGAAGGGGAACTGACAGATGGGATCGAGAGGGGGTGCAGTAACAAAAGAGAGCAAGCGAGATCGCGCTGGAACAAAAGATAATGAAGTTATCGCAAGGACCCTTTGATCTAAATGACGTAAGAGAGTTGACCCCCCACTCCGCCCTCTGTTGCCTGACGTGTGTGTAAGGTCGGCGGCTTCGGTGGGGCAAGGATGCAAAAATACAGAAAGTAAATATAAAACCTTGTGTATTCATGTGTTTACGACATCGGCCGTGACGTCTGAGGCCAAGGATAGTTCAAACCAGGGGTAGCAGCGGCTGTTCATGCTGGACATCCATGAAGCAGTATGTTTCTTAGGTGATTGTGGCAATATTTCCAAAATTCCTTTCTCCTGTCGCGATGTAGTTCATAGCAAACCGTCCATTCTGATTTGTTTATTCTGAATAAAACTTCTCCGTGCGTTTTTTGCGCGTGAAGTACCCAGGACTGCTGCTGTTTGCTTCGCAGAATGTTGTGCTTGGTTCGCTTCGGGGTAGGAGTTAAGGGTTTCTTAAGCAGTGTTGAGTGTCTCATGAACAAGACAGATCCTGGCGGGTGATACTCATTTGTGGCTTAATGTTTAGGGCCCCCTGGAGTTTGTCTGAAAATGTAACTGATTTCCGCTGCTGAGGTACCGCTTTGAAGATGCAAAGCGCCCTTTCACCAGGAGATAAGTTCAGTCGGGTGAAGTCAGTAATTCTTGTTAAGCCACGTTTGTTAAGGCCATAAATAACGTGCTCAGCGTGCCCGTTAAACTGCATTTCCATAGCGCTACACTTCAGAACAAACATTTGGAATACAATAGTCTTGTGTTTGCTGAGTTAGAGCTCAGAGCATTGTAAATTACTGACTGGATTTTTATTGCCAGACAGACTGAAAATAACAAAAGGAAGAGAGCGAGGGTGAGCTGGCCCTGGAAAAGCCCCCTCTGCTGTTGCTTTATGTTTACAGAGGGAGGTGGTGAGGAGGAGAGACTGAACAAGCACCCACACTGTCGAGGTGAAACAGGCAAATGCCAAAAAAAAGTCCCTTACAGAAGAGATAAATAGGACACAGCGTAATTACACAGTACTTTGTGGTGCTCCCAAAATGAAAAAAGGCAGGACAAAGAGGCAGAACTGACCACTAGCAAGCACGGATTTTTGAAGGACACTGCAACTAACAAATCAGAACATTGGAACTCACTCTATTGTATACTTAAGTATACAGCAGGCCGAACACTAACGCTCGACCTAAAAACACATGTCTAGCTGTCATTAGCAGATCACACGATTTTAACAGAAAGAAGTCCTATTCTGGCCCCTAGTATTCATTTCACAACGTCATGCATATTGGAAGTTGTAGGTTTTTTCTCCACTTCCTTGAACCAAGTAGTACACTGCTTTTTTGAGAAAAATATTTCTGCCTATTATGTTAGACTGCTTTTAGAAAAAAAACTGCATGTTTTTGGTTCTGAAAGTACAGAGAGTGGATCCACATCTCCCATCTCTTTTACTGTATAAACGTCGAACCCACTGACTCACTTGTTGTTACACTTCGAAGGAAGGAAAAAGTGTTCCACAGGGTGCTTAGACGATTGCTGGTAAGAGGACATTACCTGAGAAGTTTTGAAAGCACCTAGAAGCCAGTGTGCCAGCTGAGAAAACAATGAACCTGCCAGGCCTGCAGGTGGATTGACTATTTGAGGAGTTAGATGCAGCATGACCCCAGTGTTGTGGACTGTATCAGAAGAGGAAGACCATAGACCAGAATTTGCAGGCCTCAGTGTTGGAGGGCAGCAGTCTGTCCCACTGCAGTTCAAGGCAGGACTTGTGCAGTGCAACCGAGATCAGGGGAGCCGAGTCGCCGAGTCTGGGCTGTGACAGAGCAGGCGTTAAAAGAAGGGCATTCCATTATTTATAGTGGGCCCCTATGTGCCATGCAGGATTAGCGGCAACAATTTTGGTGTGAAACCTGCAATGTATTACAATAGCTATTGTCAATAATCCGCGCCATGGGCGCAAAAAACGTGGTGCTGCACATAATGCACAGCCACTTTTCTTAAACTTGGACATCTAGTTCTTTTTACGCTAATTTGAGTTTTTCAAGTGCTAAGCTTGAGCTCCCCACACTACCTCCTTAGGAAGCCTGTGGCAGCTTGCTTTTGCTACAATTGAGAGTCAAGTCCTGAAGGATTTGTACTTGGCCCATTCTGCAGAGTCACAGTAGGATGAGCCTCCGGACATTAGAGGCAAATGACCTCCACCACCATAGTTGAGGCCTAGTAACCTCTGCTTCCCCCATGAACTCCCATCACCCGCACTGCTCCAAAAAAGGTCAGATTTATTACCCAAAATCTAGAATGCAGGGGGTGAAAAATGTGCAGAACGAAATTAAACAGAAAGAAGTTTAGCACAAATTGTACAGACAATCTGTGAGGTAGTAAATAGTGTTTACCTTATGTCAAATGTGTTATGCTAAATAAAGTGGACTTTTAAGTTTAGACTGTATTAGGAAACAAATGAATGTTTATTAGTAGAGTTGCTTTAAATACGTATTAGTGTGCTCCTTTTTGTCACTGTCACAATTTTACTCTCTTACACTGTGTGCCTTAGATCTTATTCTGACAGTGTACTTGCATGTTAGATCAGGAGCCAGTAAACAGCAGTGTTGTGTTACTAGTGTACTGGTTGTAGTACTTAGTTACGGCTCCGTTTCTTTCCTTATTTTCTAGGTAATCACATGCAAAGGGGCTGTTTCCTGGGAACCCAACAAACCCCTCTCAATGGAGGAAGTGGAAGTTGCTCCACCAAAAGCCAAAGAAGTCCGTATTAAGGTACTGTGTTAATAACATTTTATAATCGTGTGAATATTTTTAGATGAGTGTTCCCTATATAATTACCGCAGTGAATGTTGGTTGGTTGTTTTGCTATTTCTTTATTTATTTGGCTATTTTGGAAACAATAAGATTGAGACTGTAGTAACATCAGAGTACGATTAAAAACACGTATTCAAACATCAAACTTAAATATGAGTTATGTGTTGCTGCACAGATCTTTTTTCCTGCAGTTCTAAAGATATGTGTTCCAGTACTACAGTGCGCATGATAAAGTGGCTAAGCCCCTCATTTAAAGTAGTCTGTAATAATCCCTCTTTTTTTCACTCCAATGAATTACCATTGCCAAGGGTTCCTATACCTTTGGGATGGAGATAACATAAAAAACTTTTTTTGAAACTACACGTGGTATTTTGGAAAAAATTATAATTCCGATGGAACCCGTAACTGTGGTTACTAGCCCCATCTGCATTGTCAGGCTTCTTTCTAATAGGATATCTCCTAGTTTTGCATGTGTTCCTTCTTAACCAGACTTATTTAATTGTCTCTACATGTTGGACCCGATGTACAACCGCGGTAAATAGCGATTCGCAATTTGTAATAATTTATGACTCGCAAATTGCAGGGCGCTATTTCGAATGGGCATACAATTATGGCCTCCAAAATATGACTCGGAAACGAGTGGCATCACAATTACTGAACTTGCAAATTGTGAGTCGGTACCTGCTCACAAATTGCGACCATGATCATGAATTATGACTGCGGTTGAAAATACAAACTACAGCTTTAAAAAGTGCCGATACACTTTCTGGTACACTGCAAGAACCTCTAAACAGGAAGTGGTGGCCCAGGAGAATCCTGCACAGCACATGGTTGAGTCTTGCAGCACAGTTCTACACCACTGGCAACCTTGAATCCACACACTGCAATGTGCAGCCAACTGAAGGAGGAGGCAGCAGGGGAGAACAGGTGAAAACTCAAGTTCTCAGAGAGGGAACTGGACAACCTCACTAAGGAATGTTGCAACCACCACAATGAGCTCTTTGGTTGGCTGCCTCAGACTGTCCCTGAGTCTGACAAACATAAGATCTTGAAGGACATACAGATCAGAGTCAATGCCCTGGGTGTTGCAGACAGGCCAATTGAAGAGATCAAGAAAAGTTGGGATGATCTGTGATCCCGAGCCAAGGAGAGGGTTGCAGCACAGCTGCAGGACACCCAGGGAACAGGAGGAGGACCATCTAATGTACCACCCCATCAGCGAAGGTGATGGTAGAAACCACATTGGAGCCAGAGGCAGTGTGTGGCTTTGGGTCCCTTGACACATCTGCATCCCCCATCAACCACTGGTAAGTGCAATATTTCTTCTACTTCAACATTTGTCCCAAAACCTTGCCGGCCACAACCATGCAATATACCCTTTACCAAATTGCATTCCTGCATTTACCCTTTTTTCAGTTATTGAGAGGCAGGAAGGGTCATTCTGAGTTATTTTGGACCTGGTTGGACGAACATTCTCAACATAAAACTCAGGATAATGATCATTGTAAAGTCACTGCTGCTGTCACTGCAAAGGTAGTTACAAATCAAGCTAAAATAAAGTAAAATTTTGATAAAAGTCATGCTCAAGGCAAGAGTTGACATAGACATTGGTGACTATGGGGGTCATTCTAAGTCTGGCGGGCGGCGGAGGCCGCCCGCCAGACTTCCCCCACCAAAATACCGCTCCGCGGTCGAAAGACCGCTGAGGGTATTTTGGGATTTGCCCTGGGCTGGCAGGCGACCGCCAAAAGGCCGCCCGCCAGCCCAGGGCAAATCAACCTTCCCACGAGGACGCCGGCTCAGAATTGAGCCGGCGGAGTGGGAAGGTGCGACGGGTGCAGTGGCACCCGTCGCGTATTTCAGTGTCTGCAAAGCAGACACTGAAATACAGAATGGGGCCCTCTTACAGGGGCCCCTGCAGTGCCCATGCCATTGTCATGGGCACTGCAGGGGCCCCCAGGGGCCCCGCGGCACCCCCTACCGCCATCCTGTTCCTGGCGGGAGACCCGCCAGGAACAGGATGGCGGTAGGGGGTGTCAGAATCCCCATGGCGGCGGAGCGCGCTCCGCCGCCATGGAGGATTCTCAAGGGCAGCGGAAAACCGGCGGGAGACCGCCGGTTTTCCAAATCTGACCGCGGCCAAAGCGCCGCGGTCAGAATGCCCTGCGGGGCACCGCCGGCCTGTTAGCGGTGCTCCCGCCGACCCTGGCCCCGGCGGTCTCAGACCGCCGGGGTCAGAATCAGGGCCAATGTATTGATCAAGAAACCTGGTAAGATTTGGAAGGGTGATTCATTTTTCTTATCTCCTGCTAAGGTCTGCAGGGTTGGCAAAGGTGCAGTTGTACTAGAAAAAAAGAGTGCTGGAACATGAGACAGTTGGTGAAATTAACACAACAACAGGCCAATATAATAGATGTGAAGACGTTTTCTGGTTGTGATCTAGATTGGTCACAATGGCTACAGTCTGCAGTTGAAGGTCAAATAGGGTGTGATAGTTGTGCTTCTAGTGATAGTGCTATATCCATGACTCACTCTGCAAGATCTAGTTCACATGAGGTGAAAGTGCCAAATAGATTCAAAGATTTTGTTATCTACTATATGTTATACATTTTTCATTTTGAGTATTAGTTGTGTTATGCATGTACTGTAATTGTGTTATAATATTTTTTACATTTTGAAACTAGGTATGTTTATTATATGGTTAGCTATATACATGTAAACTGTATTTTTTTTTTTTTTTTAGGGAGGGGAGGTGATGTGGCATGCTTTGTGCATGGTGTTGTTTTTATTGTTTGAAGGAGCCTTGTGTTTCCATTTATGGGCATCCAGATGAGGGCTCCAGCATTCTATCTCAGTTGTCACTGTGATCTGAGCTGGCTGGTCGCTGTATGTCGTGGGTGTACTTTGTGGTTACAATAAAGTATCTTCACCTCTGCAATGCCTTAAAATCATACCTACTACGACTTGACAAGTCGGACTGCTCAGTTTCAGGGATGGGATAGAGACAGCCCTGACATGGACAGTAAAATTCAGAAGTCATACATTGGCTATGGCCTGCCACATCTTTAGCACAATGTTACCCTGCTTGCTGAATATTCTGCCATTTGTGTAAGAATCGACAAGATTTTGTTTTTTGGAAGCAGGCATGTAATGAACATATTACTTACCAATAATCTTCTTTACCCCAAACCATAATACTCCTCATTGCTGGAAGAGAGGACCCTCTGGACAGATTTCTTCACACTCTGTAAAAAACACACACAATGCATTGCATAGTTTTTTCTCTAATTTAAATCACTATGAGGTATGAATACCCTCCCCTAGGAACAAACTGATTAGAATAATTGGAAGTGACAGAGGAGGAAAGAAGTGTATAGGACTGGAACGAGGAGGGCTTTGGCTCAGGGTAATGAAGATTACTGGTGAGCAATATGTTCTTTATCACCTGTCCTTCTTGTTGCAGTCTTCACTGCTTGAGGATTTTCCAAACCTTACAATAAAGTCACCAACAATTAATAACATGCTCCTGTGAGATGTATTAGGAGCAATCACTTCATTGCTAATTTCAGAATTCCAGATTCAGAGATAAAATTATCCAATTGGGATCTGTTTTGATTTAAAAAAAGTATGTGTTGTAGACAACATGACTGCTTCAGCAAATAACTGAGAAATTGTCCTCATGGAACAGCCCTGAATATTCTCTGGAATAGCCCTACCCTCAGCTATAGGCTTGCAATATGTCCTGATGGACCTTCTTAGCACTGTTGCCTGAAGCACAGAGAACAAATAGGGAATTTGATAGATTAAACCTCTTAATCTCCTCTACGTTTAATAACAAAACTCTCTTAATATTCAAAGCTCAATCACTAAAAATATCATATGGTGTTTTAAATACTGGATAAACAATCTCTTCAGAGAAATGGAATCTTGATTGTACCTTAGGTCTGAATTTTGGGTCTGGATAAAGAACTATCCTATCTGGAAAACTACTGCTATATGGGTAAGAAATGACCAGGGGTACCAGTTCATCAGAGTTTCTAGCCCAGGTGCTGACAATAGGAAAGGCTAATTAAGCAAAGATCCAGGATATTTTATATATCCGGAACAAGACATTGTTTCTTTGTTTGGGCTCATTAAGATCTGAATCTATAGGCTCTTTAATCATTGACTCTAAATCATTCCTAGTTGGAGTCAGGATGTCATAGACCTCTGGTCCTGTGGCTATATTGTGGCTCTTTTCAGTGTACTTTCTTCTCTCCATAGCAACAAAGCATTAAAATGACCATGCTAACAGCAGTGATTCCATTTATGTAGTTTGCCAGGTTATCAAGTCTCATCTCGTGAGAAGTGAAAAGAATCCTATGTCAGCTTTTCTCACTGCGTGTATACACAAAGCACACCTGTTGGACCTTGACTTCCTGCAGGGTCATCCCCAGACATTTTGCCTTTTCCCTCCACTTTTTGCTGAATTTGTTGATGTTGGATTTAGGACTCTGGGCACTTTACCACTGCTGACAAATGCTGAAGTGCAGGTGCTCTGTACTTTAAAACATGGTATAATTGGCTAATCCACAACTGACATGTTTACTTATAAGTCCCTAGTAAAGTTTACTACATGTGCCCAGGGCCAGTAAATTAAATGCTAATAATGGGCTTTCAGCACTGATTGTGCCACCCTCTTAAGTAGCTCTTTAAACATGTCTCAGGTCTGCCACTGCAGAGACTGTCTGTGCATTTTCACTGCCATGCTGATTTGGCATTTAAGACCTCTTGCCAAGCCTTAACCCCCCCTGTTATTACACATAAGACACTCCTGAGGTAGGCCCTAGGTAGTCCATAGGGCAGGGTGCTCTGTAAGTAAGAGGCAGGATATATACTTTTTAGTTTTACATGTCCTGGTAGTGAAGAACTCCCAAATTAGTTTTTCACTGTTGCACAGCCTTCCCCTCTCATAGAATAACATTGGGGATTCCTTAATACATTTACTACATGTAATTTCTGAATGGAAGGAGGTGGAGCTGTCATGTTTAGAACCTGTGGAATTGTAATTATAAATCCTCTTTAATGGTAAAGTCGAATTTATCATTACAATTTAAAAAATGCCACTTTTAACAAGTTAGAAGTTTTCTGCTCTTAGCCCTGTGTTTCTACCTTCTGTCTCCAATACACATCTGGGGTAGGTGACAGCTGGGCCTTGTGCACTCCCTCTACACATATGAGAGATTAGATGTGACTTGATATGCCTTCATGGGCCATTAACTGGCTATAGGGGGCATAACTTAGTACTGACTCACTCACACCTGAATAAGCTTGCCCTGTCCACACACAATAGGGCTTAACAACCCTACATTGTCACTCCAGCCAGCTTGGAGCCAGGTCAGGACAGATAGGGCATCTGTGCACTTCAAAGGCATGCCTCTAGAAGCTTCTCCCACCTTCCAGAACAATGACACCAAATTATAAATACTGGACCTCAGACGCTACCACTTCAATACACTTCTGGATGAGTGGATACTCTGCCAGGAAGAAGGACTGCTGTGCTGCTGAAAGAACTGACACTCTGCTGGATCGCCACTTTGCTGGACTCTTGGTTTGCTGTGCTGACCTGTGGCTGCTATCCTCTTGCCTGGGAGTGAGAAAGACTGGACATAAATCTCTACAACCTAGAACCCAGAGTGACTCCAAGGACCATCTGACTAGCCTCTTATTTTCTGAAGTCTCAGGGACACAAAAGACTTCCAATCAATTTACTCCTGCACCAAGGCTCTGCCATCTGTGAGTCTACCTACCCCAGTCCCAGAACCTTGGAGGTGGGCCTAAGGTGCTCTGCCCTCTGTGGTCCTCACAGGAACCACCACAAAGCCTTGCAAAGCAATGCAGCGCAGACTAAGCACCAGAATTTAAGGTTCTGTGTTCAGTGGGCTTAAGTGGGTCCCTCGATCTGGCCCACACTCTATTGAGGTCTGTCTGAACTCTTGACGTTATCCCAGTCCGGTGCAACCAGATAAATACAGTTGGCTCTTTGTACTTTTAGACAGTATTTGCATCTAAATCTTTAAAATTGCATATCTCAGGATCTATTTATTGGATTTTTGTTGTTTTGGTCTTGTTTTACTCAGATACATATTCTCTAGTTTTCTAAACTGGAGTCTTTATGTGGTGTTTTCATTGTGTTACTGTAATTTGTGATGCACAAATACTTTACGAATTGCCTCTTACGTTAAGCCTGACTGCTCGAAGCCAGGTTACGAGCAGGTGAGCATGGGTTAATTTACGGTGTGTATCTTACTTACCCTGACTAGGATTGTGGTCCCTACTTGGGTGCATACCTCTGCCAACTAGAGACCCAGTTTCTACCAGCACCACTGAGGGACAAAATGCTGACCCCAGTGGTGTCCATTCAGCGCACTCTGAGACAACAGATAGCTTCCCATCCCAGACAAGCACATGAGCAGGGAGAAAATCTATGAGAGCTGCATCAAATATTCATACATCAACTGAGATAAAATAATTTAAAAAACAGAAGGAGGGTCTAACCTTTTTCTGTTGGAGACAGAAACTTGCAGGCTGTCTTGGTAGGGAGAAGAGTATTTACACATCAAAATGACATTTGATCATTATAATAAGATGTATTTAAGACCAATAAATTGTCTTTAAGTTACTGTGTCAGATAAGAATGTAATAGATGTAAAACCTTCTCTGATAGAATGTCTAAAAAAATAATAACTTTGGTACGGTTAGCCACAGAAATCAAGGCAATCTTGGGTACCTTCACAAATTTGTACACATTTTCTAATCACTAGTTCTCACTATTTCTAAAGTTCTTTGGCTGTAGTTCATAAGAAGTTTAACGGAGTGATATTGTTGATGGATGACACAAAAACCATTCATATTCTCTGAACGTAAATAGAACATCATCATCTATACTGACAATTTTCACTGGTGCAAGTTTGCATTATTATTATAGTATACTTTGCAAAGCAAATCCTGGTTTGCATTTGATAGTAAATCCCACCCAAACCCTCTGCACTGGGTTTGCATTACTTTTGTGGTGCAAAGCAATAGTGAACCTGGGCCTCCATATTTTCTGATACCATTCAAACTAACAAGACAGAGAAGGAAAACTTTCCACTTCGCAGGTGCACACATGTTTTAAACCTGGCTCCAAGGCAATATGAACTTGCAGAGATCCATTTTGGAAGTAAGAAGAGAGAAATAGCATTAGCTTCAATATTTTCCGTTTGCTTCTGCACAGAGGCACATTTTTGCAAATTTTTCTAGCACATTAACCCTGCAAAAGTGGCCCCTCCCCACTCCATAAGACAGCATTAGTGACAAAGATAGAGAAGGTATCCCTGTAGGTGTGCGGTTAAATACAAGGGCTATCTGCTGAAGTGAGATGCTGAAGGGCTAGTTTCCGACTGCTGTCCCGATGAGAGGATAAGGTATGTGGAGAAACTATACATGTCTTGGCATAATTAAGGCTTGTTACACAAATAAAACATAAACATGAATAAGTACAATATTTTGGGTAAGGTTGGGTGATAAAATATGATTGGGGCCTATCTAAAATTTGCTCTGATTGTATACTGTCTACTGAGTTATTTATAATAATTATGATCATTCTGAGTCATATGGTTCAATGACTAATGTCATGAAATAAAAAATCATATACTTGTTAAATTCAAACCATTGTTTGTGCATATTGATTTTGGGGTACAAGGGAAGGACTCCATCTTGCATCACCTGCAGATAAGAGATTCTCTGGCAGGTATGTCTGACTCCTAACATTGCCGGTCCAACACAGCATTGCTCACTGGAGAGAAAGTGAGACATCTGACACTTCCACTTTTCTCTGGGGAAAGCAGAGGAATCCTTCTGCCAGGGTTCCTCCATCTGACGATTGGTCTTCAATTACAAGACAGGAGTAGAGGTAGTTAATCCACACTTCAGGTGGTAGAATCACATTACTGCCTACACATCCATAGAGACAGGGCGTCGGCAAGGTAACAGAGGAACCAGCATAATCAGACATGGTGGTAGACTCCAATGCCCTCTGCATAGAGGTCAGGGAGTTCGTGGGCAGTGGACAGGAGTCTGATTACTGCTGTATCATGGGGCACCTGAGTGATTCCTAGAATCAACTTGGCTGAGGAGTTAAAAAATCCACAATCCCAAACACATGGGAATCATGAGCAATCCTTTACCACTTCCATGCATGCATAATACCGGCAGGATTCCACCTGCAGTCTTGTATACATATTGGAGAGGGAGTTGCAATTCTAGGATTTCCCTTGATACCAGAAGGGGTAGGTGATCCAAAAATGCGCCCTCTATCTAAAAGTTCTTCTAGATGACCAAAGTGTTATCATAAGGATATTTGGGGGCCAGGCACAATATATTTTGGTGCCCCGTTTGGAACAACTGTGAATATTTTTATCTATTTTTATCTAATATCAATCTTTGTGGTGTGAAGCAAATATTGAATTACACATTGTACTTCCCACATCCAGGCCACCCCAAAACAGCTCAAACTGCCCAGCATTTGCCACCCAAAATGAAATTTATTGCAACATACGATATAAATATTCATTGAAAAAAGCAAAGGTTAAAGTGACAGTATAAATACGTGAATATATCAGTCTAAAAATAAGATTTTGAACAAAAAAACACTGAAATTCAATGGTTATAGTTATTTCAAGTAACTATAATTCATACCCCCATAAAGCACAGTGTTCTTGTCAATGATGTCAGTTCAGTTGTCATCAGTAAAGGCATAAATGATGTCACAGAATGTTGTGAGTGTCGTAACATGTGAGGTCATAAGCAGTGCACGGGGAGAGAGTGAGTTGTAATTACTTGAAATAACTATAATTGTTAAATTTCAGAATTTATTTTCAGTGAATTTCTAAAGTTTTTTTTTAATTAAGTAATATTTTATTACATACCTAAGGCCAATGCCTTACCCCAGGCATCCCCACAGCCATGCCTGGGGCTGTGTGCAGGGACCCACTACAGATACTCAGGCCACATCTCCTTTTTTTTAAATCAAGACGTAGCGGAAGGCAGCGCAGCACATGCAACTCCTGCAGAAATCCAGGGGTCCAAGCTAGCTCCTGCTATACACCCACAGGATCACCGAAATCCCCAAAAATATATATATGTTTTAAATTTGCCCCCAGGAAAGGCCCAGGGGTCAGGATATCCCTACCTGCTTCTTATACCTTGTTTAGGTTTACTTTTCAGGACACAGGGACCAGGACCCTGTGTCCCGAAATGGCAGCAGCAACATTACTCTTCATGCTGCAGCCAGTTAATCAGACTACAAGCCTCCATGGGACACACAGGACAATTTTGCACCCACAAGATGATCATAAGGGAATACAAGTCCTCTCAAACCAAACAGACTGCTCTACTTTTAAATTTCACATGACCGCCAGACTCCCACAAATCCAACCGTTCAGATGTACAAATATTTTGAAACTTAACTTCTCAAAAACTACTGAATGGATTAACACCAAATCCCAAAAAGCATGCTTCCTGTGTAAAGATCTAGCTTTCTTTCAAATCTGATGTAAGTCCATTTAGGTGTTTTGGCAGTAGTACTGTTCAAAAATCTATATGGAAACTGCATGGGTAAATTAAGTTTTGGAGCCTCCTTATCTTCTTGGTCCCCTCTTGATGAATCACACTGAACCTTTCCAGGAAGTAACTGAAAAAAACAAAGGTTAGAGGGATATTTTAGTTATGCTCACATTTCAAGCGTACAAAACCATAAAAATTAATCAGTTATAGGTAGAGTTACCTCAAGAAACTATAACACGTGCCCTAAGGTAACTATAACTCGTGCCCCCACCATGCACAGCTTTTTCCTAAGCTGCAAATATTACATTGATATTATCAAGGATGTTATCAAACTTGTCATGGGTGCTGTACTTTGTGGGGTAATTAGAAGTGCATGGGGAGGATGTGAGTTATAGTTACCTTGGGGCACGAATTATAGTCCACTAAGACCCTCACCCTATAGTTAAGCACCCACTCACCGTCCCACTCAGACCCTCATGTGCCCACTCACAGATCCACTCTGACGCTGCCACACCCACTCACAGACCCACCCCTTCACAGACCAACTCAGACCCTCACGCACCCACTTACAGACCCTCTCAGACACTCATGCACCAACTCACAAACCCACCCAGACACTCACGCGCCCACTCACAGACCCACTCAGACCCTCATGCACCTACTCACAGACACACTCAGACACTGACGTACCCACTCACAGACCCACTCAGACACTGACATACCCACTCACAGAACCACTCAGACACTCATGCATCCACCCACAGAACCACTCAGACCCTCAAGGACCCACTCACAGACCCACTCAGACACTGAGACACCCACTCACAGAGTCACTCAGGCCCTCACACACCAGGTCACAGACCCACTCCGACACTCGCACCCACTCGCAGACCCACTCAGACCCTCATTATACACACACATACTCACTCAGACACTTGACACACCCACTCAGACACTGATGCACCCATTCACAGATCCACTCAGAGCCTCACACACCCACTCACAGTCATGTACCCACTCACAAACCCATTCAGACCCTCGTACACCCACTCACAGACCCACTCAGACACTGATGCACTCAATCACAAACCCACTCAGACACTGACACACCCACTTACAGACCCACTCAGACCCTGATGCACCCAGTCACAGACCCACTCAGACACTCTCACACCCACTCAGACACTTGACACACCCACTCAGACACTGATGCACCCATTCACAGATCCACTCAGAGCCTCACACACCCACTTACAGACACACTCACACTCATGTACCCACTCACAAACCCATTCAGGCCCTCAGACACTGATGCACTCAATCACAAACCCACTCAGACCCTGATGCACCCAGTCACAGACCCACTCAGACACTCTCACACCCACTCACAGACTAACTCAGACCCTCATGTACCCACTCTTAGACCTACTCAGACACTGACACACCCACTCACAGACCCACTCAGAATCTGACACACTCACTACAGACCTATTCAGACCCTTATGCACCCACTCACAGAACCACTCAGACCCTCATGCACTCACTCAAAGACCCACTTAGACACTGATGCACCCATGCCCAGACCCACTCAAACACTGACACACCCACTCACAGATGATGGTTGGATTAACATATAATAATGAAAATACCTATACATTAAAAAAACAGAGAAATTCACTGAAAAAAAGAAAGGTTACAGGGACTTTGTAGTTAGGAAACAGAATTTAAAAAAACTTAGAAATTCACTAAAAAAAAGAGGTTACAGGGACGTTATAGTTAGGTTCTAAATTTACTTGTACAAAACCATAGAAATTCAGCAGTTACAGTTAGTGTTCTTTCAAGTAACTATAACTCCTGCCCTAAGGTAACTATAACTCAGTCCCCAGCCATGCATAGCTTTTCCTTAAAAAAATTGACTGCTGATGTTTAATTTATAGTTTTAAGGACGTTATAGAAGTTGTCATGATTGCTGTAATATCTGGGGTAATTAGGTGTGCATTGTGAGGATGCACGTTATAGTTACCTTAGGGTACGAGTTATAGTTACTTGAAAGAACTATAACTATAACTGCTGAATTTCTATGGTTTTGATACTAAACATGACCCATTTCGGTGGTACCATAAAGGAGCTACGACCTCAGGTTTGCCTGAGTGCCAGCCCATGTTATCCTATGGACAGTCAGTCACTCACAGTAGCCTTCTACCAAAAAGGCCGCTGTATGGACATACAAGCTTGCATGTCCACACCTTTAATATAATGCACCCCACCTCCTGGGCTCTGGAGATCTACCTTAGGTGTAACTTACATATATTAATTGCAGTGCTTGGGTTATTCAACACATGGCTTGGGCACAGTCGAGTTCGAGCAGTTTGCAGGACTGCTGTCAGTATTTTGCTTGGGTCATGCAGGGTGGCGCAATCAGTACTTCAAGCCCTGGCGACCCCTTTTACACCTATGCACTAGGTACCATTGGTACCGTACACAAGGGACTTATAAGGGGGTTAAAGTACTTACTTGCCAATTGGGGATACCAATTTACAGTTATCAAATTAGGGGGAGGGCACTGGCACTGTTGCCTGGTTAGCAGGCTCCAGTGAACTTTCAGAATCATTACCTACAACATCTAGAGCAAATTGTGGGGGTTGAGGGATTGACTTCCCAAACATGGCACTTCCCGACAAAGACAAATAGAGATGGAAAGAAGAAGAAGTGGGGAGAAATATAACTAATGTTTTAAAGTAAGGCAGAGAGAGGTAGACACGAAGGACGTTAACAAGATGAATGAGGTAGAAAGAGGCAAAGGGGCCTATTAATAAAGGGAGCTCTACATAAGTAGATTTACTGTAAGAAAATGTACTCTTACACCTTTGAGTAATTTTACTACTTTTGACTACTACTATTACTACTTTACACTGTTCACCATTTACAAGTTTCTTAAAAGTGTAGACTGACATGTCCCCAGCTTTTCTAATGGACGGTGCTGCAGGACCAGTTTTTGGCAGTGGGTGGGGGTAAACGTACTCCAGCTCTGAACAGTAGCACATTTGCAACTGTTTTGGGTCATTTGTTGTTGTAGTAACTATATGTGAACAGTGTGTGAATACATATGGGCTTTCTCATTGTGGGTGGGTGAATGTTTCTCATGTAACCCCTTCAAAACCCATCCTTTAACTCCTTCTTGCTCCTCCCTTATCCGCTCATATTTTGTAGTAAGTGCCCCTCATTTTTCAGCCACAACACCTTGATCCTTCCATATTTACTACAGTAACAAAGGCATACATATGAGATATCTGCAGTAGTGTGGCAATCTCTGCACATAAACAATAGGAGAGGTACAGACAGAGACTTTCTCGTGTAGGTTTGTGACTGGCATTAGTGCTACTATACATAGTAAAAAATGCACTTTCTGAAAAGGCCACAAAGAGTTGAGGTACAGAGTGGTGTGGTAGAACAGCTGAGGGATAGGTAGAGTGGTGAGATACAGAGAGCTAGAAAGTGGTGAGGTGAAGAGAGATGTGAGTTTGAGAGAGGTAAAGTAGGTAAAAGAGAGATAAAGGGAGATAAGATTGAAACAGCAGTACAGTACAGATAAAAATTTGAGCTTGAGAAAGAGTTGAGGTAGAGAGTGAAAGTAAAGAGTTAAAGATGTAGTGGTAGGCACAGAAAGGTACAGAGTGAGTTGAGTTGATGAAGAAGAGGTAGACAGATGTGGTACAGAGATGTATTCAGAGAGGCTTTGTAGACATTGATAAAGAAGAGAGGGTTGAGAATGAGAGAGAGGGGGGGAATATACATGGCGATTGATAGGCAGAGTGAGCTAGGCAAAGAGAAGGGTGGAGGATGACCACCCGTCACTTAGTATAATTATGGGAATAACAAGAAGAAAATCAGGACAGAAGGTCACCTGTACAGTTAAAAATGTTCTTCAAGGTTCTAGTTTTATGGACACAGCTGAAGGATACAACTAATTCAATAAAACTATGAAAATGATATACTGGCACAAAAATGTGTATTTAGGTGTTTTATCTTATGCAAGTATCTTTCCTCTACGGGTAGGATATCAGGCAAGATTGAGTTTGAGAGAATAAGAATGTTTCACCTCCTCCACCCAAAGGCCAGATCAGCGAGCGCACACTCTGCCTTACCACTCCACAATCAAATTATTAACTTTGAAGACTGTCCTACATAAACAGCAGGCCCACACTGCACCAAGCAAGTGAGAGTAGAAAGAACCCCAGACCACTTCAGGATGAACTAGGGATACCAAGATGTTGCTCTTTCACTCATGATCTGTCCCAAGAATCCTGCTCATGCTTCTCCTTCTGTAAATGATTGTGCCATGCTCATGCCCACCCACAGGTGACTCAGACGTAGGTCACTTCTAATGCCGTTTGTTTGTCCCACTTCTCTGTGTTGGAGCAGAGAGCTGCCTAACCCAGTTTAGTTTGCCCATTTTGATTCAGCTTTGGCTGATTGCAACAGCAGGCATAAGAGAAATGCATGACTGGAGACATGCATAACTCCATTCACCTGGCTGTATCTAGATTCCAACCTGGTTACAGCTCCTGCTCATGGTTCTTCTAATGGTGCGCAGAGCAGTGGCTGCTGCAGACTACTGAGCTTTTCCCCCTATGGAGCCATCCATGAACCTGCAACAGTAGTTTAACACCACCTCATCCTATTGTGAATGCTCAAGTGGAGTTAGAGGGCTCACAGAGGTAGGAAGTTAGCTCCTCTCTTGGGTTATCTGTGCATTTGCGTTTTTTGGATGGTTTTCGACTCTTAGCCCTGATCAGAATCAGGAACTAAGACTTACTCTGGGCTCTGTTATTTGGGATCCAATGCGTGTGACCAGGTATCACTAGTATTGTTTTCACTGCAAGGAGGACCCAATGTCTTGAGGTGTTGAAAAAACGTTTTTTAGTTGCTCTCCCTCGGGCATTCTATTTGAAAAAACCAGAAGGCCTTTGTGGGTGGAGAGAGTAACCATTTAATGTTTTGTGCTAAGGAGAGACCTCTAAAGAATATTTAATCTTTGAACTACATATTAGACAAACTGTTTTTGACTTTAGACATTCCTTTCAATTGGAAATACAATGATAGAGTACATTTGAAAAAAGACACCATTACAATAAAAAATCGAAGAAATCAGTATATTATACTGAAAAGGCAATCTTCAACCCAAAGGGTAAAAGGAGGGCAGAAAAAATAATATCTGTTGGCTTTATAGAAGGTCTTCCCCAGTCCATAAGGGAAATAAAATAAAAACAAACTCTCCTATTAAAAATCAAAACAAATTAAGTGATGAATGCTAATTATTCAGTATGAATCCAGGTCCTAATCAGAATTTCAGCAACATAGGAGTAACACCAGTCACCCAAGATCAATGGCACAGATGATTAATAGTTGTCCTGACATCCAAATTAAAATACTTGGCAAAACATCTTCAGTTTTGATCCCTTTGGAGTATACTCTGCTAGACATTGATATTGGCCACTTAATTCCTTCAACCGTTAAAAAAGAAGCAGATGAGACATTGGAACTTTTTATCAGCACATAAGCAATAGATATTTGTATGGACATAGCCCTCAAATGTGCATGATTTTCCCTTAACTGTATCATCCCATCCCTAGGGAGTCTATTTTCAACTGTCTACAATTTCTACACAGAATCCTTGAACCCATCGTAAAATGATATGAAAACACAACATTAAGAGCTAGATGAAAGAGCAAAAAGATATGAGATTCCCTAATTGTGAATCTCTGTGAATTGCCAATAGCAAATTGCAATTTCTTATGTATTTACAATTTGAGCCCACAAATTGTGAGTCGCTACTAAGTCGCATCACAATTTTCGAAATCGGTACTAGCGATTTCCAAAATTGCGACTGGATTCGCAAATTGCAAACGCGAACACAAATAGAGAAAAAAACACTTCCTGGTCATGGGTAATCACCTCTGAACCAGGAATTACCTCACACTACCTGCCTGAAACCAGCCTGTCTGGATGTGGAGTAGAGGTGGAGTACAGCTCACATTTCCAGCACAGGTATTCAAAACACAAAGAAACTCCATCACCACTGGCTAGTCAAAGTGGAGAAAAGGATGCTGAAGGAAGGAGAAGAAAATTAAAATGTTCTAAAAAGGAGTTGGAGATCCTGCCTAAAGAATGCTGTGAGAGCCATAAAGTACTTTTTGGAAAGGCATTAATGACAGTCCCAGGCTCACAGAAGTAAATGATCTGGCAGGAAATGCAGGTTCAAATCAATGCCATTGGAGTCACCCACTATGCCAAAGATGAAAGTGGTATGATCTTAGGTCGCGTTCTATGGAAAAGATGCCAACGTGACTGTCTGAATCTTGGACAAAAGGAGATGACCCCCTTAACTGTACCCCCAACCAGTTCACTGGAGACCGTGGCTGAGACCGCACTGGAGCTTGTGACTGCTGTGGAGATTAGGAACATTGACAGCCAAGCACCTGGAACCTCACAAAGTAAGTGTGAATGTTTTAATATTGTCACATCTCAGACCTTATATCTATGTCCAGGTTCACCTAAAACTACATCATACATCAGATGGTTGTTCCCCAAGTTAGTTAAAAACATACCATGAAAGTGCAATGTGGGACATGCAGTCAACAAGTCAGCACAGGAGTCTCATGTATCCATTTATTGGGGTACTGTTACCATAACATACACATTGATATCTCATCATATTGGAAAGTAACATAATCTCATTATTTCCTACAGATGGCACCAATGCAGAGGGAGTGGAGGACACAAACATAGCAGGTGAGGAACCCATTCCTATTGCCAATCACCCAAGCACAACACCAGCCCAAGGTGACATTGCCTCACTGTCATCACAGGCAACATCAATGAAGGACAACAAAGTCACTTTGCCAAACAGTCCCATCCAGCACCCATTTGTGAGGCAACAACACCAGCATGTTCCAGGGCATGGGCGCAGTCGGCACTGTAAGGCATTTCATCCTGTAGATGCTGAAGCCAACGCATAGTTGTTTGGAGGCCTTGAGGTGTCCATACTTATACTTTTTTTTACGCAAAAGCGATGCAAACTTACAAAATAAAATAGTATTTTGTAAGTTTGCACCGCTTTTGCGTCAAACAGTGATGCAAATGCGGCACTAAAAAAGTATAAGTATGGGCCTTAATGTCTGCAGCACAAGCAGAGGAAAGTCGTGACTAGCCTCCACACCAGCATACAGGAATTATGCCAGTACATTGTAGCTGACCGTGGCTATCAAAGGTATCATGATTGTAGTGCTGCAGCTATAAGGAACAGCATAAACCATTCCATTGGTCGTTTGGCCAATGCCACTTCCATCCTAGGTTGAAATGGAATACTTTAGTGGTGACATTGCCAGGGGCATAGGGCAGATCATGCCTGCAGTAGAAGTGCTTTAAAATGCACAGATAGCAGGCGGTGTTGGTGATACCCCTCAGGGTGGTGAGGACATCTCAAGTGTTAGCAAAGTTTCAGCAAGTGATGCTCATCCCTGCGATGCAGCAGCAGCCATACTCCTGTTGGAAAACAAGCAGGGGCAGGCCATGTTGCAGGTAGCCGCATAAATTTGTGATAGAAACTGTTAGAAATGGGGTCTTTGGTTGGCAGTCAGGTTATCCCCTGTCCAAGCAAGGACTCTAGTCAGGGTAAGTCACACACAAACCAAATTATTCTGTGCCCACCCTCTGGTAGCTTGGCACTGAGCAGTCAGACATAACTTAGAAGGCAATGTGTAAAGCATTTGTGCAATAAATCATGCAATAACACAGTATAGCACCACAAAAATACACCCCACAGTGTTTAGAAAAATATATAATATTTATCTTATAAGACACATTTAATGCAATAAGTATATGTTGATACATCACTGTATAAGTGATATAAAGTGTCTTTATTCTTTTAAAGGCAATAAATGTCTCTTTCGAACACAAAGTACCTGGTTTGCGTTCAAAATCTCTGCAAAGAACCACAGAGGAGGAGATGCGTGGAAAACAAGGGCGTTTCTCGGGCCGCACACGGTGATGCATCATTTAGTTTTCACGCAGGGATGGCTGTGCGTCGATTTCCGGTGCTCGGTCGTGGATACTCTTCGGGTTGTGGGGTTTTCAGACACCCCAGGTACGATGCGTGGATTTCCGGCTCTCACAGGACGAAGTCACAGGGGCTGCAGTGATCCAGTGTCCGCTGTGTGGAAATTTCTACAGCACCGACGTTGATTCGTCAATCTTCTCGTTGTGAAGTCGGGCTGCATTGTTCCGGTTTGGCATACAGTGAATTTTTCACTGTGGTGAAGGCTATGCGTCGTTTCTGGCAGGCTGTGCGTCAATTCTCGCCGCACAAGGAGTCCTTCTTGTAGAGATGAAGTCTTTTTGGTCCTGAGACTTCAGGGAACAGGAGGCAAGCTCTATCCAAGCCCTTGGAGAGCACTTCTTACCACAGCCAGAGAGCAGCAAGGCAGCAGGGCAACAGAAAGGCAGCAGTCCTTCACCGAAAGCAGACAGGTGAGTCCTTTGGGAAGCCAGGCAGTTCTTCTTGGCAGAATGCAAGTTCTGATTCAGGTTCTCTTCTCCAGAAAGTGTCTGAATTGGTAGAGGCAGACGCCCTGTTTAAATACCCAGATGTGCCTTTGAAGTGGGGAGACTTCAAAGAGTGGCTTAGAAGTGCACAAGATCCCCTTTCAGTTCAATCCTGTCTGCCAGGATCACAGTAGGGGATGTGGCAGTCCTTGGTGTGAGGGCAGGCTACTGTCCTTTGACATGTAATTGTCAGAGCCTCCACTCTCCCAGTCCAGGAAGACCCATTCAAAATGCAGATGTATGCAAATGAGGCTAAGTATCCTGTGTTTGCCAGACGTGGATTGTAAGGCACAGAAGGATTTGAGTGCAGAGAAATGCTCACTTTCTAAAAAGTGGCATTTCTAAAATAGTAATATTAAATACAACTTCACCAATCAGCAGGATTTTGTTTCACCATTCTGGCCATACTAAAAATGACCTTCCTATTCCTTGCAGATCAGCAGCTACCACTCAAACAGTGTATGAGGGCAGCACCAATCTTAGCCTATGAAGGGAGCAGGCCTCACATCAGTGTAAAAACGAATTTGGGAGTTTTACACTACCATGACATGTAAACTACATAGGTACATGTCCTGCCTTTTGCCTACACAGCACCCTGCCCTATGGGTTACCTAGGGCATACTGTAGGGGTGTTTTATATGTAGAAAAAGGGGAGTTTGGGGTTTAGCAAGTACTTTTAAATGTCAAGTCGAATTGGCAGTGAAACTGCACACACAGGCCTTGCAATGGCAGGCCTGAGACAAGGTTAAGGAGCTACTTGAGTGGGTGGCACAATCAGTGCTGCAGGCCCACTAGTAGCATTTCATCTACAGGCCCTGGGCATGTATAGTGCACTGTACTAGGGACTTATAAATAAATTAAATAATCCAATTGGGTATGATCCAATGTTACCATGTTTAAAGGGAGAGAGCATACGCACTTTGGCACTGGTTAGCAGTGGCAAAGTGTGCAGAGTCTTCAAACCAGCAAAAACAGTATCTAAAATGTTTGAGTTATTTTGATGATGTGACCACGATTTGTTTGCACTTTACTGACCACTTGGTTATAATACAGTTTACAACTTAATAGATATGGCTATACTAGCCTGACATTATAGGTTGCTTTAGTTTGCTGCACTTACTCTGATTTCATAATTTTTCATAATTTAAGTGAGTGTGGTGTTGCATTAGAAATTACATTCAGAAGTAATTTGTTGCAATGTGATCTTGTCAGCGTCTCCCCTCCACAGCTGTACTCTGGTCTCCAGGCTTCTGAAGTGGTGAATCTGGAGCCTCATCTTCAGAATCCTCCAAAGTGGTGGCTATAGTGCAGCATGGGACATATTGCTATAATTTTGCAGGATGTCATGCTGGGGTACTGGGGCATACTGTTGGGCACCTGCACTCTTGTGAAGGCACCAAAATCTTGATTTTTGCTTGTCAATTGTTCTTTCAATCACCGCTCTGGTGCATGGATGAGCAATGTTGTACCTGTTTTCATTTTGATTTGCTGATGCTAGGTATGGGGTCAGTCTTCAATGCCTTAAAAGCATGTGCACTTTCACGTGGAACAAAGGCATATGTGTTATCATGGCAGAAAGCAAGATTTGACAATCAGATTCATTTGTGTTATGATTCAGCACCACATTACCTAATAAATAGTCATTCTCAAACACTCCTCTTTCCAGGCAATGGTGTATTCCGTGCCTGAAGATGTATGTGTCATGGGTGCTCCCTGGGTATTTTGCCATTATATCTGTAATTACATTAGGAGCTTCCAATACAACTTGGATATTGAGGGGATCTGTATTTTTCCTATTTTGAAACAGGTATTCCATGTGGGCTGGAAGACAAACAGAAACATGTGTTCTATCTACACACCCTAAATCATGGGGGGATTTGGCCACCCAGTAAAAGTTTAAATTTGAATTTCCTCTGCATTCCTGGGTAGGTATATGTACCTGTTGATGTTTAAGAACAATGCATATAGGAATTTCCCCAAAAAATGACAGTGCACTTTGTGGCACCCCTACCAGCAACAGTACGCCTTGGTAGCTGCCAGAGGCCAGAAGGTGCTGTTAGCACAACACCCGCTCATTAGTGGGGATGGAGCTGCTGCACATGGTAAACGTGGTTTAGGTAACTCAATCAAGTCTAATTTCACTGCACTATTTAACCTGTATTTTTCAAAGACGCCCTCCTCTGTTTGCTGGAAAACGGTAAGCTGTTCTAAAGGCCTTCTTCTGCCTCCTCCTCTTCTGAGTAGCCAGTAGTGACATCTTCCTAGCAATCACATTGACAGCAGCCATTATGGAAATCTCTGATGCATTCTTGGCCAGCTTTTATAGTTTGCACACAGTTACCACCTGAAATGAATCAGTGCAAAACTGTGTGCACAAACGGGTGTTTTTGTGACTAGTCGCTAATTGCAAGTGCCTCAAATATAAGGTTTACGAGTCACGGATACCAATTCTGTATTTGCGACTCGCAAATATCGGTCACAAAAAAATAGCAATTCACAAATCGTTCACATCACTATATTAGGTTTACGAATAACATTCATGCATATCGAAAGGCCACTTTTTTGGTCACTAACCAGTTTGGAACTGATTTGCAAGTCACAAATTGTTTGTACATCTGGCTCTAAATTTGGACATAATCATGGAAATTCTATCTGCAATATTAAGGACTCTCACCCAACAATGTACCCCTCAAAAGCAATACAATGAATTAAGTGGCAGTAGCAATGGGGGTTATGCTCCCAAAACAGCCAGTACTGCCCATGAAAACAATAAAGGATAGAAAAGTAGGTAGTAGACATTTAACTACTCAAGCTACGGAAGAAAAAGATGCAGAACATTTAATACTGAGAAAATACATCCTTCACAGTTAATTACTCACCGAAGGACATCCAACCTTGTTACCCTTTTTTAACAGTCAAACTAAAGAGAGTGTAAACAGAAATTAAAGAAGAAATGGAGGATAAAATAGCCAAATCGTCAAAAATTAGAAGGAGAAAGAGGAAGGAGAAAAAAATATGCATCTCTAAAAAAAAGTTCCAATTCATGTCATTTAATTCACTGTTCCCATCATAAATTAAAGTATTGGTCATGCAAGTAATATGTTAGACCAAAGTCAGTCTGAGGACACACAAGCTACTTCTGATAATGCATCAATAACTATAGTTGATTTTGACCGAGGGCTAAATCCTTTAACAACGAAATTAGGTATGAACTATTCAGATAGTAGACATTTAAATTGTCTTCTCTCATAGAATTTAGCAGGCTTACCTATCCATAAAATAAATCAACTAGCAAGCCTATCTACCCATACATTGTCTGTAGGAGGCTTGGTCAACAATACAATTGATAACAGAAAAAGCCATGTAATTAGTAGCCCAGCACATATTTTCAAAATAGATCATGCAAAAGTGGGTTTACAGTAATTTTATCAATGGATTATAGTTGGAATTATGAGGCCATACGCTTCACCAGTCATTTCATACAATGCATTAGAATAAGCAAACATGTCTTCAGAAAAACTCTTTTTTTCAGTTGAATATGTACATTCCTCCATGTGAACAAAATAACCCTATCCTAATCAATATTTTTTAATTCATTGGACATACAATTGAAAAGGAAATAAATGTACAGATACTAAAAGTATAGTGTGAGGTCTAGCCCATCCTAACATCAAGCACCACCCTCATCTCTTAAGCTTCAACATTCTTTCTGCTCCCCTGAGGTCAAAAATTCCTACCACCCAACATTCCCCACTTGTCCCAATCAAAACACTACCCCACTTATGTGGCTCACAAGCGAGGCCCCAAAACGCAATGTGGCGACATCAATATTTCCTGTCGGAAAAATTCGCAATTTGGCAATGAGAGTAGCCGCAGCAATTGGGCCCGGACTTGGCCATTAACTAGAGAAACATACCAAACCCAAATATTTTTACAAAGTAGATAGTTAGGGGAGTCCACGTTACTGTGAATTGTAAGATCCAACAGAATTTCTTTACCCAAAAGGCCCTGCAAACCTCAAACTTTGTCTAAAATCACTTCATTTCTGTGTTTTTCTGTTATGTAAACTTCCAGAACCCACAAGAATCCACAAAGTTCCTACCACCCTCGTCCTTCAGTTGTCCAAATAAACATGCTTTCCCATTTATGTGGCTAGGCCCAGAGCCTGCTACAGGAATGGATCAAATCAGGGCCAATGGGATTCTGCATAGAAAAATGGGATGTGTTGCGTTTTGGATCCTTTCTTATTATGGTCTTTCTGCCCACACACACTTATGGGGCAGTATTTTTATCAGAAGATGTATGGGAATGCTGAGTGATAGGATATTTGTGCTTTCTGACAGATTCTGGAACTTTACCTTACAGAAATGTGAGGAATTGTGTGTTTTAAGCTAAGGTTTGAGGATTGCAAGGGCTTCTGGTTAAGAAAAGCTTTTGAGATATGTGCAGGTTACACCACCTTGAACTTTCCCAGGTGTCTAGTTTTCAGAAATATCTGGATTTGAAAGGGATCCCTGGGTGTGGCTGAGCTTGAACCCAATATTTGCATCTACACATGTTGTAAAGAAGGTGTTCATTTTGCTGCCTGAAATGTGATGTCTTCAGGTCATGTTTTGGGGCATTTTGTGTAGCAGATTATAGGCTCAGCCACACAGGGAGGTGCCATTTTTATCAGGAGCCATATTAGCAATACATACTATTACCTGTTGGATTTCTCCACATTTATTACTCAAATGTAAGCCACTGTGCATGAAGGAGGGCATTTTGAAAAATGCCTCTACATCACATAATTGAATGGGTTACCGCTCATTCACCATTGTACACTATCCCCCACTCCTAAACTCATTACTTTGTGTACATTTCAGAAATACCTAGGTTTCTTTCGTACCCATTTTCCGTCTTTATATTTTACCACAGACCATCGAAAACATCATTGTAAGGTGCTGCTCAGATGTTTGTTCTCCCAAATGAAAATGTTGAAATTGAAAGGATGGAAGATGTTGAGCATGATTGTCTTGAAGTAACTGATTTGTGCACAAAACCGAGACCTGACATTAGAGATACCCAATTGGAAGAAAATGGACAATTTATCTTTGTTGATGTTTCTTGTCTGAGAGACAATGCAGGGACACTGAGAGCAGGATATGCTGTGTACACAATTACTGGTATTTTGGAAGCTTCTTGGCTTCGAGGAGTGTATTCTGCCCAAGTAGCAGAACTGGTAGCCCTCACTAGAGCGTGCCATGTTTCTGCACAGCTGAAAGTTACAATCTATATGGCTAGTCAGTATGGATCTGGAATAGTCCATGATTTTGCCCAGTTGTGGTCACAGAGATGTTTCATGACCTCTTCTGGTTCAACAATGAGAAATGGTGAAAGGATTAAAGAACTGTTACATGCTATTCAAATGCCTGAAAAGATTGCCGTGGTGAAATGCAGTGCACATCTGAAGTCGCAGGACTTTGTATCATTGGGAAATGGATATGCGGATCAAGTCACAAGGTTTTGTGCATTGAACTGTATATCGTTCAAAGACAAATGAGAACTGTTACCTGAAGAAGACAAGACATGTCCACGTTTTGCATTGAAAATAATTGACACCTTGGAGGAATTGAAAAAATTGCAGAATTATGCTGACAGGGAGGAAAAACATTCAAGGAGCAAAACAAAATGTGTGCAAAGACAAGATGAATTGTGGGTTTCAGAAGAGGGTCAATTGGTTTTGCCAAATAGTAGTTGTGTCAAATGGCTAGGTATTATCATGGTCAAGCACATATTGTGAGGGATGCAATGATTCGGTTGTTCAAACATGATTGCTTTAACCCAAAGTTTAGACAGGTTGCTGAAGCAGTTTGCCATTGTTGTGTCATTTGCCAACAACTGAACGTAGGGAAAGGAACAGTGGTTAATTTGAGCCACATTGGAAGAGTGGGAGGTCCATTCAGCAGAATGTTTGCATTTTTAGTCACTGGATTGAAGCTTACCCACACGTAGAAATAATAGTCTTGCAGTAGCGAAACAACTGCTTAGGAAACTGATACTGCGTTTCGGATTTCTGATCTCTTTAGAATCAGATGGGGAAGTCACTTCAACAATTAAGTAATTAAATTACTGTGTGCAGCATTGAACATCGAGCAGAAGTTGCATTGTAGTTACAGCCCTGAAGCATCAGTACTAGTGGAACAGATGAATGGTACCTTGAAGTCAAGAGTTGCAAAGATGTGTGGGTCCATGAATTCGAAACAGCCTGACGAATTGCCTTTAGTTTTGATGTCAATGAGAAACACACCCAACAGGAAGACAGGATTGTCGCTGCATGAGATCCTTAGGGGCCGAGCCATGAGGTTGCCAGCAGTGCCTGCAAATGCACTTGTCAACATTACAGATAATATGATGTTGGACTACTGCAACGGTCTAGCTGATGTGGTTCGCCCTTTTTCTCAGCAGGTGGAAGCCACCACACTGCCACCGATCCATGACCCAGGGAGCAAGCTGAGAGCCGGAGACTGAGTTGTGGTGTGGAAACACGTGAGGGAAACATGTTTGGAGCCTCATTGGAAAGGTCCATTTCAGGTAGTTCTGACAACTGCCACAGCTGTTAAGTGCGCTGGAATTCCGAATTGGATTAATGCCAGTCACACAAAGAAAGTGGCATGTCCACTGGATCATGAGGAAGAAGAGTTGTTGAGAGTACCAACAACAGTGAAACAAGTCTCAGGGCCGGAAAGAGAACAAAGGGGAACTGAGACCGGATCTGAGCCCATTGAGGATGGTTACGTCACTCCTGTAAGAGACGAAGGAGAAGACCTCCAGGAGGGTGACGGGAAGCCTATCTCAATTGAGGCAGCAGAAGAGCCTAGTCAGAAGAGTGCTCTCCTAGAAGCAGATGATCTTGAGAGACAAATCGAGCAAATGCCAGACCCAGAGGAGAAAGGAGTTGAAGTGGGTCAAAGGTGATCTGACTCCTCCAGAACCAACTGCAGGTACGTCAAGAGAAAACACCGCCAAACAAGGAGAAGGTTTAAGTTCGACTCTGAAGAGAACACTGACAAAAGGTCCACTGATAGGAGAAAAGTGAAGCAAGTAGAAAGAGAAAAAAAAAGTGGTTGTTGAGGCAACAACAGAGGAAGAACTAGATACAACAAGGAGAGAAGATCTGAGTGAAGGAGAATTGAATGGTGATCGAAAGTTGAAAAAAAGGACAAAAGCAAGTCGAAGATACACAGGTCCTGAATGGGCTTATGCAACTACAAGTGAATGACAGCAAGATTTTTTGTCTTTTTGCTTTGATAGAGACATTCTGGGTCAGTATTTTGGCACTTGAAGGGAGCTGATGAACTGAACTGTTGAAACAATCTGAGAGAAATTTGTTGAAAAAGAGGCTGTTGAAAGTAACCGGAAGAGACATTGATAACCTGGTTTAACTTTTGAAACCTGATTTTGACAAGCTGCTTACCAATTTTGACAGGGGATCCAGGCAGTGAGACTGAGAACTGCAAAATAACTGCTGAAAGAAGAGTTGTTTGTTTTTGATTTTTGCTGCAGTTTCCTAAATTTTCTTCTGCTTTCTGATTCTTTACAGAACATGAGTAACATTAGCCAGCAGGGTAGGAATACTAGGCGCTGTAAATATATGAGTATTGGTTTGGCGATTGTGTGTGGGATATTATTTGTGGTGATGATTTTGGGTATGTCTGTTCTTGATAAGAGTGAAGCCAACCATACTTCTGCTTTTGAGACAACTACTGCACTAACGGCAATAGAGAGGTTTAGGTTAGATTAGAAATATTTGCATGGGGAGACTAATGCGTAGGGAGAACTTTCTTCTAATGTCTTCAATCGCTTATTGAGTGAGTATGTTGATACGATGGATGCGAGGAATAGTTATGCGTGTATGCAAATTCCTTCATCAGCTGAGGAAGGAGTTACCTATCATAGCTTGCCTTTAACATATGGAATAAGTTGTAGTCGGCTACTAACAAGATTTTGTAACCAAGAGTACATTCAGTACTTTTATTCAAATCATGATATGTTGTTTTCATTTGTCCCTATAATTGGGTATTAGAGTAGAGTAGCTAGGGATAATGACATAGTAATAGTTAGAGGTTTCTTTGAACCTACATTGACATTTGGCACAGCTTATGCACACAGGAATAATCTGACATGCTTGCTTACACCTTTAGAGAAAAGCTTCTTAGATCACACAGATGACAGGAGAACGGCATTGAAGGAGAAGTTAAAAAAAGGCTTCAACAAAAGGACTTACAGGAATTATTATGCTTATAATGCAATTAAAATGCAAGGAAAATTAGCTTTAGATGTGCAACACATAGGGAAGCTTTGTATATACAGGCCTAAATATTGTACTAACACTTTGTTTGTGTGAATGAGTGAATGTAAGCATGTGTTTTTGTTTCAGAGTAAATGAACATTTATGTTGAATGGACAGGACTAGGCGATTCCCGGAATTTATTATATCTGTGGTATTAATGCTTATTACCTTCTTCAAAGAGTATTGTATGGGACATGTTATTTGGGGATAGTTTTCCTAAAGATTTATCAAATGGATGATTTGAAGAAGTGTCCAAAAGTAACTGAATTACATCATATGAGACAGAGGAGGGAATCCTCTTCTGGTATAGTGGGAGATGTATTTGGAGCAGTGATTCCTTTGGTGGGAGTCATTCTGAATTTGACAAAGATTCAAAAGTTGTCTACTATTGTGGATAACATGCTGACAGTTTTTTCAGGAGCCACACTTCTGATGGATTCTTAGTTAGCTGCCAAAAGAGCTATGACTCTTCAGTATTGTCTTGCTTTAGACATTCTTTTAGCAAAGGATGGTGGAGTCTGTAGAGTGATTAATTTCAATCATTGTTGTTCGTATATTCCTGATAATAGTAAAGAAATTAGAGGCTTAAATACTAATCTGACTAATGAATGTGCTGATTTGAAAGAAATGAAAGAACCAGGTGTTTGGGAAAAGATGGGCAAAGGTTTTGCTTCAGTGGGAAATTGGCTCAGCAACATTTGGAATGGGATTCTATTGAAAATCATGCAGGGGATATTAATTATTGTGGTTTGCCTAATTGGAATATGGGGATTGTGTAAATTATGCAAAATAATTCAGTTGAAATGGTTAAAGAATAATCAGAGGAGGGAAGAAAAGAAAATGGAAAAATTGTATAGAGAAAATTCAAAAAGGGAACAAAAGTATAAAGTGACTGAATTGACAGAATTTTAGCTGATGCAAAAATTTGTGGGAGATAGTGTGATGACATATTTAGTTATCAGAGGAGGGATTGCTAGTGCATGTGTTCTAATAAAAACTATTAATGAGTGTTCATGTATTCTGAATAATGGGTTTATGTAGAAAATAATAACGTAGAAAAATAATGCACACATTTGAAAATGCTATTATGATGAGTGGCCGCAAATGTTCACAAAGTGTACTTATTAATATTCTAATGCTGTAAAAAGTTGAATATATGTTTGACTAATGTAGTACTATGTCATATTAAGGGTTATACATTATGTATTAGCTTTATTAATTGTAGGCCTTAACTTAGCAAAGGTTTTGGCCTACTTGCCAGGCCTCAAATCAAAGCTGTATTTCTTAACATTTAATAAATGGCTGTCCTAGCGAGTTAAACTGTGATTTTCCATTTGCATTGTTTAAGTGCGCTCATAGCTGAGAACTTTTCGCATGAGAACCCACTGCTAAAAGATTCTGTTCTTGCTAATGTAACATTTTGTGTGTTATGTGTGTGAGACTGACTTTCTCAGGAGGAGAACAATTGAGACACTGACTGGAGTAGAAGCTGCAACAATATTGTTACCTGATGAGCCGGATGATGAGGACATTGCAGGACAACCAATCAATGACATGTGACCAGAGTAATAGTAGAATTCATAGATTTGGAGTTTTAGTTTTATTGGACAAAGTGTGATCATGAAATTAATTGACAAATAAGAATTTGGGAAATAGTTTTACTGGTTTTGATTTGACGAGACTGCACTGAGAGGAAAGCAGCATTTTGGCTTTTAGCATTCTGCATTTTGCCATAGCTCATTCTTGCCCATTTTGCTTCCTGACAAGAGTCGTACTTAACTTTAATGCTTAAAGACTTTGGCCCTCATTCCAACTCTGGCGGGCGGCGGTAGCTGGCAATCGGCCGGCATGCGGCCAAAAGACCGCTGCCGGCATTCCGACATTCCCGCTGGGCCGGCGGGCGCTAACCAAGTTAGCGCCGGCCGGCCCAGCAGGAATGGGGGCCGCAACACAGGAGCCAGCTCCGAATGGCCAGTTGCACCCGTCGCGCTTTTCACTGTCTGCTAGCTGAAAAGCTTCATGGGGCCCTGGGCATGGGCCCAGGGCCCCAGGACACCCCTTACCGCCAGCCTCTTCCTGGCGGTGAAAACCGCCAGAAACAGGCTGGCGGTAAGGGGGTCCGAATCCCCAGGGCAGCGCTGCTTGCAGTGCTGCCCTGGCGGATTCGCCCAGCCGTGGCAAAAACGGCGGGAAACCGCCGGCCCCGGTTTTCTGACCGCGGCTTTACAGCTGCGGTCAGAATGGGCTTGGAAGCACCGCCAGCCTGTTGGCGCTGCTTCCGTCATTCGTGGCCCTGGCGGTCTTGGACCGCCAGGGTCAGAATGACCCCCTTTGCGTTTTCTGAACTTTTATGCTGAATCCTGATGCCTTGCTGATCGACTGATGTCCTGAGGACAAAGACTGACTCTGCTTGCTGATCCACATTCAGGATAGGTATTATGAATTAAACTGTTGATTATTATGTTTATTTGCTCTTTTTTCTAGGTACCAATCACATTGTTTTGACAGAGCCATAGTTAGATGTTTTTCCATATTTATGTTAGTAAATTGTTTTGCATGAAGCCCAACATGTTGATGCTAATCAGATGTTAGTTAAGGATCCTCACTAATGAAATTGTGCTAATAGGGAATAAGGCTTGATGAATTTCTTTGCTGAACTCAAATGTATGTAATCATTTTATTGCAGTTGACTTTTGTATTAATTTGCACCATAACCTTATTCGCGTCCCCTTGTAAGTTTACTTATTAAGGTCAGACGCGCTAACACAGGTATAATGTGGCGCTAGGCTTTACAAACTGGCGCAATGGTACCATTGCACCAATTCGTAAATGTGGAGCTGTGTGAGGGACTGTTTGCCTTGCTGTAGAGAAAAAAACATGATGCTATTGTGGCACAAAATCCTTGTAAATGAGGCCCTAAGGCCCATATTTATACTTTTTGACGCTAAACTGCGCTAACGCAGTTTAGCGTCAAAAAGTTTTGCGCCGTCTAACGCCATTCTGAAGCGCCATGCGGGCGCCGTATTTATGGAATGGCGTTAGACGGCGCAATCAGACCGGCGCTGCCTGGTTTGCGTGGGAAAAAACCACGTAGACCAGACAGCGCCGGCGTAGGGGGAAAATGGCGCATGGGCGTCTTAAAATGGGGCAAGTCAGGTTACGTCGAAAAAATCGTCTTAACCCGACTTGCGCCATTTATTTTCGACGCCCATCCCCCATCAACATGACTCCTATCATTGTAAAGATAGGAGTCATGCCCCCTTGCCCAATGGCCATGCCCAGGGGACTTCTGTCCCCTGGGCATGGTCATTGGGCATAGTGGCATGTAGGGGGGCACAAATAAGGCCCCCCTATGCCACCAAAAAAAAATATAAAAAATAAAAAATTATACTTACCTGAACTTACCTGAATGTCCCTGGGGTGGGTCCCTCCATCCTTGGGGGTCCTCTTGGGGTGGGCAAGGGTGGCAGGGGGGGTCCCTGGGGGCATGGGAGGGCACCTGTGGGCTCATTTTGAGCCCACAGGCCCCTTAACGCCTGCCCTGAGCAGGCGTTAAAAAGTGGCGCAAATGCGCCGTTTTTAGCCACGCCAACTCCCGGGCGTCTCTTTTGCCCGGGAGTATAAATACCACGTAAAGGCCTGGGAGTCATTTTTTAGACGGGAACGCCTCCCTTGCATATCATTAACGCAAGGAAGGGGTTCACGCTAAAAAATGACGCACATTCCGGGAACTTTGGCGCTATTCGCCTCTAACGCCATAGTATAAATATGGCGTTAGTTGGCGTTAGTTTTGCGTCGAAATTGCGTCAAAAAAAACGACGCAATTTCGGCGCAAACGGAGTATAAATATGGCCCTAAGTCTTTCTCTCTAACTCACTTTCATTTGTTAAATAGGGAAAAAAAATGTATTTCTTAATGATTGGAAATTATTTTTTCTTTTCACTTTGTCTGAAAATACTTCTTTAAAATGTTGTCATGGCCAAAGGCTTAAACCAATCTCTTTCTCTTTCTCTCTCTCTCTCTCTCTCTCTCTCCCTCTCTCTCTCTCTTTCTCCCTCTCTCTCTCTCTCTCTCTCCGTCTCTCTATCTCTCTCTTTCTCCACTAATCTGCAGATGATTTAGCTGTCAGTGTATCTTCACCCACAGCAGCAAAGTGACCTGCATTCTTGAGTCCAATGTCATAGTTATCCTTTGAACCACTGTAGTAAAAATTGATTTGTGGCTTAATGTTTAAGGTCTTACTCTCTCACTCTCACTGTAGGTTATGTTTGAGAGATTTGGGGGCATATTTATAGTCCCCTATCGCCACGTTGCGCCACATTAGCGTAATTATTTATGATGTAAATGTGTCCCACCGAGGCCGAAATCCCTGCGCCGTATTTGCAGAGTGGCACAATGCATTAATTGCGCCACTCTGTTACCCTTTGCACTACATTTTGCCTGTGTCAGGCACAATGCATGCAAAGGAGGCGTTCCCACGTTAGGGGGGGCTGAAAAAATGGTGCAAGGAAATATATAAGATTTCCTTGCATCTTTTTGAACTTCACTTTTAACACCTGCTCAGAGCGGACGTTAAAAGGGGGCTTCCATTATTTAGAATGGGCCCCTATGTACTCTGCAGGAGTAGCACCAACATTTTGGCACTACTCCTGCAGAGTACATCAATAGGTTAATGAAAAATGACATTATTGCCCCCTACCCTGCGCCATCTTGCGTGGTATTTTAAATACGGCGCACCCATGGTGGCAGTAGGGGGGCGCTAAGGGGTGCAGGGAAAGTGGTGCTGCACTTGGTGCAGCACCACCTTCCATAAATCTGCCCTTGTTGTATAAAAATGTTTCATGTTTGGTCAAATGCTTGTTTCTGATGTTTATCAAATACAAGGAAAGGTGATATTTTTTTCTCACTGAATGTCAAATAGTTTTCCATTTCGCTCTGGCTAAAAATACCTATTTTAAGTAAATCATGCACCAAACCTTAAACAAAAACTCCCTCTCCCTCTGCTTTCATGCCATTCCGTAAATCATGTAGCTGTCAATGTACGCTCAGCTATTTACTATATGAATTAATGTGAATTAATGACACCCTTTATATTCAGCTTGTGCACAGCAGGTGGTATGCATCAGAACCTGTGCCCAGCCTCATGCTGAGCATGTCCAAAGGTCATGCGCAGTATGGGGTTGGCTGCTCTTGAGGGGTGGACTTCAGCAGTGAGGTGCATTGCATGGTGAGGGCACATGGTATAGTTACTTTGGGTCACAAGTTCTAGTTACCTGGAATAACTTAACTGGTTAATTTAATTGTTTTTGTTCATTTAAAGCGCTATATTTCAATTGACATTATTTACCTAACCATAATATCCCTTTAACCTCTGTTTTGTAGATGAATTTCTAAGGTTTGCTAATACAAAGTGAAAGTGAGATATTATTAGCATACATAACTATAATGTCACTTTAAAGTTTGATTTTGATTTTTTATGTATATATATATATACAATTCTATATTCATTCTATAATCACTGAAAATTACAAAGTTTAAAGTGACGTTATAGTTAGGTGAAGATGTCAGTTAAAATATTCCATTTAAACGTACAAAACCACGTACATTTACCGGTTAGAGTTATCTCAACTGGCTATATCTCATGCTATAAGGTAACTATGACGCACACACCTGCTATTCACAGTTTTTTTGCTTAAATATTTTCATTGCAAATATTGCAGTGATATAATCAATGATGTCATAGTAGATGTCACAAGTGAGGTAATATGTGGTATGATTAGCAGTGCATGGCATCGGCCTGCTGGTGAATTTCAGGAGAAATTACATTTTTAGAAGACTTCGTCACCTAACTATAAGGTCACTTTAAGATCAGTTTTTTCAGTGAGTTTCTAGAGCTTTTTTTACGTATACTAATATTTTATTACCATAAGGAAAGCCAAGCCCTCAGCATGCACAGCCTTCAGCTGTGCGTGGCGGGGTTGGTTGGCCATGGGGCCTGGCCTGTGGCCAGACCATGCAACCAACCTCCGACGGGCATCCAACCCCCGCTGCGCACAGCCTTTGACGTGTTTGGGGATGCTGGGATAGGTAATTGTCATTGAATATATGTAAATGCATGGTAAATGTTCTCACTGTGGATATATTGTAAGTGAAGTGCATGGTGATAATTTGTGTTGTTTTGTCATACATCCACAGACTCACTGATTGTGCTTCATGTAATAAGTAAAGGCATCCGTCCCACCCTTAAGGGCACCCATTAGGAATTGGGCATAGAGGTCCTAGGGACCACTCAGTTATCCTCCACTTGCAAGTTTAATCACAAATTGCACCTGTCTGTGGGGGAGATCCCTTCCCCTTCTGTAAATATAGCCTGAACGAGAATATGTGTGAATAATTTTTCAGGTCTTTTTATCATTGAGCAGGGTTATATTAAGCATCTTTGTTGTATTTCTTGATTTCCAATATGACTCTATTGCCTGAGAAAAGGTGTTCGCCCTTACTATTAAGTTTTTGGCTTAGTGTATAGGTCTGTAACATCAAGAAAGTCATGCTCAACCTCTTCCCCCTCAATTTCATTTTCAGTAAGTGGTAACAATGTACCTGGACTGAGTGTTCGACATCTTTTTAATACAACATTATCTGCTGCAAGAATGAATTGTTCATATTTTGTAAGTCTGCTGTATGTCAAACATTGGGCTTTAGTATAAGAGAACAAGATTTTTCACTGAGCGAGGACCATCACTGTCAGAAAATGTCCTATTACTATGCTTTCACGTCTTTCAATACTGACACCAACTGTCACAACCTCTTTAGAGCAGCCAGGTAGTCCTGCAGCAACAGGGTCAAAAGCAAATAGGCCACAGGTCATTGAGAGTCTCCATTTGTTAGAAATGGGGGCTTTGGCTGGCAGTCAGGTTACCCCCTGTGCGAGCAAGGACCCTCACCCTAGTCAGGATAAAGGAGAATGACACTCAGGTAACCCCGCTCACCCCTTTGGTAGCTTGGCATGAACAGGCAGGCTCAACTCAGAAGCAATGTGTAAAGTATTTGTACCAACATACACAGTAATACAGTGGAACACTACAAAATGGACACCACACCAGTTTGGAAAAATAGGCAATATTTATCTAAATCAAACAAGAACAAAATGACAAAGTTCCAAAATACACAAGTTAAAATATGAATTTTCAAAAGAATAAGAGTCTTACTCCATAAAAAAACAATGGAAATTATGATTTTGCAGTGAGTACCTGGTTAGCGGCAAAAATAAAGCCACACAGACGAGCGTGTGTCGAAAAAGGCAGCAGTGTCGATTCCTTCCTCGCAAGGGAGCTTTTGCTTCTCCGGTAGGGTCGGCAATGAGTTGTTTTTCTCCCTCGCAAGAGAGCGATGCATTGATTTCCAGACGGGGCACTTCGGATCCACGCAGAGTTGGGTTGACTTTGACCCCCAGGGACAATGCATGGAAAATCCTATTGCTTGGTGTTAGAAAACAGCATGGGGTTTGCGTCGTTATCAGCAGCTGCAAGTGGGCGTTGTGCGTCGTTTCTACAGTCGCAATGATCTCCCAGCCGCGATGAAGGAGGAGCGTCAATTTTAGCCGTGGAGCTGGTGACGCGTCGTTTATCAGCCATGTTCCAGATGGTGCGTCATAAATTTCCCCGCATGGCATTCTGCCAACTTCACCTTTCAAGGGCCCAGGGACTGGATATGGCACCAGGGTACTTGGTAGGATAGGAGTCTCAGAAGTCTTTGATGACCCTGAGACTTCAAAACAGGAGGCAAGCTCAGTTCAAGCCCTTGGAGATTTTTCTAAAGCAGGAATGCACAACAAAGTCAAGTCTTTGTCCCCTTCCAGAGGCAGAAGCAGCAACTTCAGGATAGCTCAACACATCACAGTCATAGACAGGGCAGCACTTCTCAACCACTTTTCAGCTCTTCTGCTTGGCAGAGGTGTCTCTTGAATCTAGAAATGATCTTGAAGAAATCTAAACTCTGGGGTTTTGGGTCCACTACTTACACCCCTTTCTGCCTTTGAAGTTGGTAAACTTTAAGGGTAAGTCTCTTTTGTTTACAAGATCCTGCTTTGCACAGGCTAGCCCCCAGACACACATCATGGAGTCGGAGAATGCATTGTGAGAGGGCAGGCACAGCCCATTCAGGTGTAAGTTACCACTCCTCCCTCCACTCTAGCACAGATGGCTCATCAGGATATGCAGGCTACACCCCAGCTCCCTTTGTCTCACTGTCTAGAAGGGTTTCACAAACAGCCCAACTGTCAAACTGACACAGACAGGGAATCCACAAACAGGCAGAGTCACAGAAAGGTTTAAGCAAGAAAATGCATACTTTATCAAAGTGCCATTTTCAAACTAACAATCTAAAAAACAACTTCACTAAAAGATGTATTTTTAAATTGTGAGTTCAGAGACCCCAAACTTCATTTTTCTATCTGCTCTCAAAGGAAATCTGCAATTAATAATATTTAAAGGCAGCCCCCATGTTAACCTATGAGAGATATAGGCCTTGCAACAGTGAAGACTGAATTTAGCAGTAATTCACTGTCAGGACATGTAACATACATCAGTACATGTACCACCTTTATACTACACTGCACCCTGCCCATGTGGCTTGGTCTGGCAAGTGGGTACACTTGCCAAGTCAATTTGGCAGTGCAAGACTGCACACACAGACATTGCAGTGGCAGGTCTGAGCCGTGTTTACTGGGCTACTAATGTGGGTGGCACAACCAGTGCTGCAGTTCCACTAGTAACATTTGAGTTAAAGGCCGAAGGCACCCCTACTTCACATTACTAGGGACTTACTAGTAAATCAAATATGACAGTCATGGATAAACCAATCAACAATACAATTTACACAGACAGCATATTACTTTAGCACTGGTTAGCAGTGGTAAAGAGCCCAGAGTCATAAAGCCAAAAAACACTGGTCAGAAACATTAGGAGGAAGGAGGCAAGAAGTTTAGGGATGGCTCTGCAAAAAGGACCAGGTCCAACACTACGCAACTGTGGAGGCACTGTTAAAGCACAGCCCTCCCTCTCACTGTAAAACAATGTAAACATTTAACTGTAATCAGGCATTCCTAGTCCTAGAGCAAGACAGAGGATTTCTCTCATATCTTGGAATGCTTTCAGGCAGTTGTTGTCCCAGGTAAGCTAATCGGGCACATCTTTATATGTCAGCCTCAATACAGTTGTGGCAACTAGAGAAAAGTTGGGTATCCACGGTTTCTAGTAGACTATTCCCAGAGACATTCTGACTTCTCTCTGTGTTCTGGATGGATACATTTTTAAAATGGTTGTGATTCTCTCTTGTGACACCTTTCTCATTCCTTTTTCTATAGGATGTCCTAAATACAGGCCTTCTTTCTGGCAATATTGTAACATGCTTAGGGACACTTTTTGTCTGTTCTCGGTCTAATGATACAACAGAACAATCCTATCCTGTTTACAGGCTTCTTGTATACTTGATGCCACAAGTAGGTCATCAATGTACTGCACAATAACTGAGTTGAAAGGCATTTTTAAAGTCCAAATATTATTTTTCAAGATCTGATTAAAAATCAGATGGCTCTCTGTTTACACTTGTGGAAATCGGCACAATGCCAAAACTCTATCTCTGAATTTAAAGGAGAATAGGGATTGACTGCCCTCATGCAACAGGACAGAGAAAAAGGCCCAGCAGAGATCCACAACAGTAAACCACTCCGCATCACAGGGAATCTCAAATAGTATTGTAGCTGGATTCAGTACCACGAGACAGTGTGGAACTACAATATTAATTTTCCAAAGACTCTGTGCAATTCTACACTTGCTGTTGGGCTCCTGTTAACCCATAGTCAGTTAATTGCAAGGACTTCTATCAATTGCTCTCAAAATCCCTTGCTTTAGCATTGATTCAATCACTAGTGCAATTCCCACCAATGTTTCTGTTGTGTTGTGTTATGGTAGTGTCTAATCAATCACCCATGAAAGTATCCAGGTCCTGAGTAGGGCAGGCCTGGTGGGGGAAGAGGAGATCTTGCCTGTTTTATCTGGAAGAACCATGTCTTGAGTTTCCTTCGGAGATCCATGAGGAAGGGGGAGGTTCTGAGGTGTTGCATGAGGGCATTCCAGGTCTTGGCTGAGAGGTATGAGAGGGAGTGTTCTTTTCTTCTGTCTTTCTTGATGAGAGGGAGGCATGCTCTTGCCTGGGATGCAAATTGAAGGTGTCTGATGTCTTGGAAGAAGCTGAGGTAGGGGTTGAGGTATGTTGAGCTGGTGTGGAGAACTTTGTAGGTGTGGGTGAGCAGCTTGAACTTACATCTTTTCTGGACTGGGAGCCAGTGGAGATTGTTGAGATGTGGAGAGATGTGTTAATTTCATGGGATCATCAGGATGAGTCTGACAGAGGCATTATGAGTGGTTTGGAGTAGTTGTAGAACACGGGCTGGGATTCTGAGGTAGAAGGCATTTCTGTAGCCAAGTCCATTTGTGAAAACAGCTTGGGTAACTGTTTGTCTGGTGTTAAGTGGGATCCACTTGAAAATCGTGCGTAGCATTTGCAGGATGTGGAAGAACGATGAGGCAATGGCATTGATCTGTCTGCTCATGAAGAGGTTGGTGTCTAGAAATATCCTGTGTTTCTTGACATGGTGTGTAGGGGTTGGTGGATGCCAAACTTGGAGATCCACCAAGAAGAGTCTCCAAGACATTAGTTGAAAAAGGCACGTGCGAGATGGATATGTAGCGGCTGAGGGTATTGGGTCTGCTGTTGGTTTCTTCAATAGGGCATTGACTTCCGCATTTTTCCAGCAAGATGGGAAGGTGTCAGTGATTATGGAGGTGTTAATGATAGCGTGGGGGAGATGAAGGTTCTTCCAAGGTTATATATGATGTGGGGACATGGGTCTGAGGGGGCACCTGAGTGGACAGTGTTCATCAGAGCAGTAGTGTCTTCATTTGAGTGAGGATTCTACTTGGCTAGCAGCTGTTTTGTGAAGAGGGTGGTGTCATGCTGGGCATTTATATTTTATGCTATGGGTCGAATGTGCTGTACATTTTCACAATCTTCTGTTCAAAGACATATGAGAGGTCATTGCAGAGTGCTTGGGATGGGATGATGTTGGCAGCTTCAGGTTTGGAGAATTCCTTGACAATGGTGAAGAGTCCTTTGGCATTTGTTGGGGCTGGCTTTAAATCTGAGAGTTAGGGCCCTTTACTCTACATCTTGTAGTTAAAGGCTGTAGAGGTTAAGGTGGTTTTGTATGTGTATCTTGCAGTGGTGTGTGAGAAATTGGGTTGTTAGCTGACTGGGATGTGAGCCCTGGTCAAGCAACAGCTACAATACCTTGCTGGGTAAACCACAAAAAGTCACTCAATTTCCTGTGCTTAACCCTGGGTAGCTTGTCACAAAAAGAAGTCAGGCTTAACTTAAAGGCAATGTGTAAAGTATTTATGTAGCACACAAACAGTAATAAAGTGAAAAGACAATTCAATAAATATCTCAAAACAATTTAGAAAAATAAAGTACATTTTAACAAATTATTTGACACCAAAAACACAAAAATCCAAACAGTAGAACCAGAGTTATGAATTTGTAAGGTTCAAAACAGTACTTAGAAGCAAAAAGCCACAACTACGGACATCTGGTCATGCTGGACCAGGACAAAGTGAAAAATTAAGGCTGACCGCGATGCAGCACTGTTTGGATACACTAAGGGCCATATTTATATTTTTTGACGCACAACTGCGCCAACGCCAACGCCGGCGCAGCTGACTGGTGTGCTTAAAAAAAAATGACCCACACCAGGCAGCGCCGGCGTAGGGGAAAATGGAGCTTGGGCGTCAAAAAATGGGGCAAGTCAGATCTGAGGCAAAATATTGGCCTCAACCTGATTTGCGCCATTTTTTGTGACTCCCAACCCCCATTGAAATGACTCCTGTCTTAGCACAGACAGGAGTCATGCCCCCTTGCCCAATGGCCATGCCCAGGGGACTTATGTCCCCTGGGCATGGTCATTGGGCATAGTGGCATGTAGGGGGGCACAAATCAGGCTCCCCTATGCCACAAAAAAAAAAAAAATACTTACCTGAACTTACCTTAAGTTCCCTGGGATGGGACCCTCCATCCTTGGGCGTCCTCCTGGGGTGGGCAAGGGTGGCAGGGGGTGCCCCTGGGGGCATGGGAGGGCACCTCTGGGCTCCTCCCGAGCCCACAGGTCCCTTAACGCCTGCCCTGACCAGGCGTTAAAAAATGACGCAAAAACGGCTGGACGTCATTTTTTCAGGCCCGCCCACTCCTGTGCGTCATTTTTGCACGGGAGTTTAAATAAGGCGCACATGCCTTAGAGTCATTTTTTAGAAGGGAACGCCTACCTTGCATATCTTTAACGCAAGGTAGGTGTCCACGCAAAAAAATTACGCAAACTCCAAGATCTTTGGCGCTAGACGGGTCTAACGCCAAAGTATAAATATGGAGTTAGCTTTGCGTCGGATTTGCGTTAAAAAAAACGACGCAAATCCGGCGCAAACAGAGTATAAATATGCCCCTAGGTGGATTGGGCCCGGTCAGTGCTTCCCTCCAAACGTAGACATTTTTTAAAGAAAAATGTCTGAGAAGGTAGAAGTTCGGTGGGGACAGGCTTCTGGATTGTCCACAAGGAGCATGTTGTTGTTGGATAGCCGTGGAGCACAGCAGCAGTGAATATTGTTACCTTCGGACATAGTCGTCGAGATGGAAGTTGAAAATCTCCAGCGGAATGAAGCAGAAGGCTGTAGCCAAAGACAATTCCACAAAGTCAGATACCCCTTCAGTGAAGGAGGGCTGAAACAGATTTGCTGCAGTGGAGAAGAACATAGCAAGAGACGCTGCATAGTCAATCCAACCGATGATGCGCCTTGGGTGGATAGGCAAACAGATTGGTCATGGTCTCATCCTGGTTCTCAAAGCACTGTTTTGCCCAGATTGTGTCCTCAATTTTGGAAATTGGCCATCTGGGCACTTTTAGCACCATTATCAAGGGTTCGGAAGTGGATAGAGACCTCTTCAGGGTTCAAGATGGTGAGAGCCTGCTATGTTCCCGTGGCCTGAAAAGGTGTTCGGTAAACTAGCCCTTAGAGAAACTTCTGGAAGTCCTGGGTGCAGGTAAAGATGCAGGGCTCAATAGCAGGACTGGCTCCTAAAGCTTGAAGGCAGATTCCAGGCAGCAAAGCAGTCTTTCCAGGTACAGCAGCAGACTGGTACAGTGCACAGCAGGTCACAGCAGCAGGCAGTCCTCCTGGAGTCCTTTCACAGGTCCAGTAGTTAACTACGAGTGGGTCTGGGCACCCTATTTTAATATCCTGGTGCCCTGCTCCTAGAAGATGTGAGAAGTTTCCAAAAAGGTTCTTTGATGTTCCAGGTATTTCTTGCCTCCCCTGCCCTGACTCCTAGCTGTCTGCACTGACAATACAGGATCGTTAAGCCTATTGTGTGGTTGCAGGGCACAGCTTATTCAGGTGAAAGTGGGACTGTGCTCATCTCCACCCCATCATCCCCCATCCTGTCAGTTGAAAGGCCATTCAGGCTCTGCTAATCCCACTATTGTGTGACAGGAATTGATAATTTATGAGATGATACAACCTGTGACACTGGTGCTGAAACCAGTCACAATAGATGCAGTACCACCAGGAGCGATTACAGTAGTTGCTACTTCAGCAGGTGCAGTTATATTTGAGAGTGCCGGAAATGGTCTTTCAATCTGAATTACCTTTAGGTCAACCGGGTTCTAGCCACTGTATCACTAGTGGTTGCAACACTTTCTGAACCTAATTTTGGAGCAACATTTGGTGGTGGGTAGGAGTACAATAAAGCATCTAAAATGTCATCTACCAAATCACATCAGTATCAGTTTTTCTTGTGGACTCCTCATCATCGTTTCCCTATTTCTGATTTGTTTTAGGCTTTCCTATTGTTATTACTGGGTTCTTTCTGGCACCCTCAATCATGCATTTTCTCCACCTCTGTTGCCCTTTACCCTTTTGTGCATCCTTGTAATTGTGCGATGCTCCCTTTGCTCTATTCTGGTATCTTTTTTTCTCCCTCGCATGAGCTGCTTGCGCCCAAGAATTTCAACCTTCATATTGTGTGGATCTAGGGGGCCGGTTTAATTTCCTATAACATTTTCGCATAAATGTTCAATATTTTTTAAATCAAAAGTACCATATTGTGGAAACCTGAATTCTCCTTCATTTTCAATGATCTTGTGGCATTAACTAAGCCACAAACATGTATGAAGTCCTACATTTGGCCCCATATAATGACCTGGTGAAACTTTGGTTGGTGGGAGCCTCCTCACCCTTACAGACATAGGGCCTCATTATGACTTTGGCAGTTTTTTCCAAAGACCGTCAAAGCCGTTGGAGTCAACAGAGGGCCAGTGCTGGGTGTCTGCTGCCTGCCATATTAGGAGTTATGTTTGACTTCCACCCATTTAGGGGCAGAGGTCCGACTCTATTGACCTGGCCGATGGAGTTGAAGAGACGGTTGCATCACCAGGGCTGCCACACCAGCAAGACTATGCCCACCGGAGTCTTGCTGGTGTGGTGCTGCTGGCGGTGCAAAACCACCAGGACTCACGCCCTCCTGGACAACTAGCTTGCCGGAAAAGGTAAGTTGATCATCTGAAAGGGGGGAGTGTTGGGTGCATGTGTGTGTGTGTATGTGTGAGAATGGGGGTGTATGAGTGCATGTGAGCCAGTGGGGGTGTCTGGATGTATGCATGCGGTTGGGGGTGTGGGTCTGCATGTATGCATAGGGAAGGTAGTGTGTCCAGGTGTGAGTGAGTCGGTGTGTGCTGGTCTTCACCACTGGGTTCGCGGCTGTAAGACCGCCACAGTGAGGCTGGCGGTCTGATGACCGCCATCTTCGTAATGAGGGCCGTTGTCTTCCACATCACTTCTCATTAAATCTCAAAGACCCTTAAAGCATTTCATGATTGCAAAAATGTAACAATAAAAGAGCAAAAACCTCTTGGTTAATTCACAGTCCCATGCAAATCAAAATTTTTCTCCAATCCTAACACACTCTGTGAGTCTATAAAATATAGTACCTGATGATTTGCCAAGCAAGCCCAGCATGGCACTTTGCACCAAACAACCTAGCCCAGCGGGGCACACTCTGATGTAATTCTTGCTCCTTGCAGCAGTTCACCCTCCTTTACAATTTTTTTCGCACCCCAAATTCCCCAATGTTAACCAAGCATAATAAACAAATAACTCTTGTCTGCTCTACTAAGGAATTCAAAGTAGTTCACTCACACAAGAAACAATCGAAAATGAGTTCTTCCAGTTACCTTACACAAACACATACAGATGAAATATCGACCAGCTGGAAATCATCCTGACTGGTATTGTTTCCCTCTTGGCAATAAGTTTCACTAACACCAATCACTATTGATAAAATCACAACAATTTTTTCAGTGAAAAAAACAAAGCTTACAAGGAAGTTATAGTTAGGTTCATCTTTTACCCACAGAAAATCATAGAAATTCAGCAGTTACAGTTATACTTACAGTAGGGAAGTGTAACTTATAGCCTAAGGTTACTTTATGGCATTAGTTATAGGCCCATATTTATACTTTTTGACTCAAACCAGCGCCGGCGCTGGTTTGCGGCAAACATATTACCACCAGCTAACGCCATTCCTACGCGCCATGCGGGCGCCTTATTTAAGGAATGATGTTAGCCGCCGCTGCGGACTGGTCAGAGTAAAAAAAAATGACTCAAACCAGGCACTGCCGGCATAGGGGAAAATGGGGGTTGTGCGTAAAAGAATGGTGCAAGTCAGGTTTGAGGCAAAAATCATGACTCAAACCGGACTTGTGCCATTTTTTGACGCACAACCCCCATTGAAATGACGCCTGTCTTAGCAAAGGCAGGAGTCATGACCCCTTGACCAATGGTCATTGGGCACAGTGGCATGTAGGGAGACCCAAATTAGGTGCCCCTATGCCACTTTAAAAAAAATTTAAAAAATACTTTCCTCAACTTACCTGTACTGACCATGGAAGTGAGCCCACAGGTCCCTTAATGCCTGCCCTGACCCAGGCGTTAAAAAACGGCACACATCGGGCTGTGCGCCATTTTTTAAGACCTGCCCCCTCCTGTGCGTCAAAATGACGCTGGAGTATAAATAAGGCGCAAAAGCCTTAAAGTCATTTTTTGGGAGGGAACACCTACCTTGCATGTCATTAACACAAGGCAGTTTCCCGCATCCAAAAAATTACGCACACAGAGGAATTTTGACGTCTGCGGGCTCGGGCGTCAAAGTTTAAATATGGCGCACGGTTTGCGCCGAATGTGCGAAAAACTTTTTGACGCACATTCGGCGCAAACAGAGTATAAATATGCCCCATAGTTTCTTCAGATAAGTATAACTATAACTTTTCCCAAGCGGCCCGCCCGGCCACCGCAGCCGCTAGAGTCTGCCTGAGACACCCAGTGCAGGGCTGGCTCCCGCAGCAGTACCTGGAGGTGCTGGCTATGCAGGGAGCCAGCGGAAGTGGCCAGGGGTGGGCTCCCCACGCCTCTTCCCAATGTTACCAGCCTGACGGGGGTGTCCATGTGTGACTGGACACCCCCCTACATGAGGGCAGCCAGGGGTGAGCTTCCTGCGCTGTCCTCCAATGAAGCAGACATGCATGGGGAGTCTGGGTAGGACTGGACACCCCCAGACAAAGGAGAATGCGGCACCAGGCCGCATAACTTAAAGCAAAGGGGCTCTCCACAGCACAGTCTCCACCCAACGGACAGTTGGTGCCCCCACCCTAGGTTGGCTCCAACACAATGTAAAGCACAAGTCTTTTGGAACTTTTGCTCTTTGCTAGTGGGAATGCATCCTCTAGGGGTGTAAGATGGTATTACTCCGGGTTAATCAAGGATAACTAAGAAGTAATCTGAGAGTAATCTAAAAGTAATACTAAGCTTCAAATTATTTAAGCATGTCTCTATGTGTTACTTGTTGATGGTGATTTGAGTAATGAGACTGACAGCCACCTCTTTACAAAGTAGATATACTTGTTTGCCAGATTTAAGTGCTCTCACCACATATTGCATTGGGATACCAGGGATTGTTTTACCAAGTAGGTTGTTGGATTATATTTCCCCTCAGGAGAGACATGAGGGATTACACAATATCATCAAAGAGTAATTCCATCAATTTGTGAATATTTGTAAATTGTTGCATAGTATTGAGTAGTGTGTGGGTGATAAATGTACTTTTACTTTATCAAAAGAAAAAGCACAGACTGGACCATCATTTATTGAGTTTCATGCTTGTGTGCTCATTAATGGGGATGACTAGTCCACACCATCGCCCTTGAGTAAGCCTTAGACTGTTCTGCAATGTGACCCTCTGAGATAAGGCAGACAATGTACATTCCGAGGGTGCCCCTGCACTGCCCATGCCATGATCTTGGTGGGAACGGCGGTACCCTGGTGGTCTGACCATCAGGGTCGTAATGTAGCAATTGGACCGCCTGGAGAGCAGCAGTCCGACCGCCACTGTGAATCTGTGACGATCCTCAAACCTGTAATAAGGCCCCTAGTTTCTATAGAAAAAAGTATTGTTTTACTTGCCCATGTCTTTGGCGGAGGTTAATGAATCTTCGCCAAATTTCCCCAAAAAATCTTTTAGAAAGTTTAGGGGTGATCCGTCAAGTGGGGGCTGAGAAATAGGGGGGGCGCCAAACACTTTTTCCTCATTCATTTTTCAATGGGGATTTCAACAGCGATCCAAATATGGCAGAACACTAGCACTTGGTCCAGAAAAGCAACCGTTTTATTATTTAGTGTAAACCCATTCAGTCATTTTAAGTAATTAAAGAAAAAACAGTTATGTATATAAAGGGATGCAAAGGCTTCTCAAACCCTCCCGATCTTGTGCTGAGATCTGTTTGGGTGCCAACAACAAGGAAGGGTTGGCAGCCATCTAGAGACTCAGCTTCATCTGAGTCCCAGACAAAAGATGAAAAAAAATCAAAAGTTGTAGGGACACTCTGACCCCTTAACTCTAGGGTCCCCCAGAGCACAAAAGCATGCGCGGACCCAGTGCCAGCTCTCACTATATCCCGAGATGCCCACCCCAGCCAACTCCCACTGCACATGGCCGAAGGCCATGCACAGTGCAAGCTTGGGTGGTTATAGAGGTTTGCTGCAGGGCCTGGTCACAGACCAGGCAGTGTGGCAAACCTCCACTGTGCATGGCCGAAGGTCGTGCGCAGTGAAGGGTTGAGAGGTTAATGGGGTTGGTCTCAGGGTCTGGCTGAGGGCTAGGCCCTGCGGCCAACCCCTTCTGCGCACGGCAAAGGAGATTTGAGTGGTTAGAGGGGTTAGGTGGATATAGGGGTTGGCCCTGTGGCCAACGGCCTCCATGCACAGCTGAGGACCATGAGCAGTGGTGGTTGGATTAACGTATAGTAACGAGAATTAATTTACGTAAACAAAATACATGGAAATTCACAGAAAAAATAAAGGTTACAGGGACATTATAGTTAGGAAATAGATTTTTTGAAAAACTAGTTAGGCTCACATTTTGAACACACCATACCACAGAAATGGAACTGTTATGGTTAGTGTTATCTCAAGTAACTATAACTCTTGCCCTAAGGTACCTATAACTGGCACCCTCACCACACACTGCTAATTACCCTACAAATTACTTAGGACATCTTTTATAACATCATTGATGATATCAATATAATATTTACAGTAAAATGTTTGATGAGAAATCTGTTCTTGGCAAGGGTGCAAGCTACCTTAGAGCATGAATGACTGCATGGCTTCATTCCTTCCTGTTTATAGGGCCAGCACCGGAAAGGTGGTGGACCCCAGGGCCAAAAATGGCCCTCTTCCCACTTTAAAACCATAACATAGGTCCTGGGGAAGTGGTATCCCCATGGCCCTACTTGGCAAAAGAGTGGGGTCCTCCCCTGGATATAGGCCAAGACCCGTAAGGTGGCGATCCCCGGGTCCATAAGCAGCCTTGGGGGGGAGGCATGTGGCCTTCCACCATCATTATTATGTTTGGCCTGCCCTGGGGAAGCCTCAGGAGCCAAGAGTGGCCATTTGGAAGGGGCCGTGTGCTTACTAGAAATGAGAAAAGGTTTTTGAAAGGCACTGTGTGGACAATGATCAAAGAAATAAAGTGATGTTTTAAAACGTTGTGGAACTGAATTGAAGGGGGCAATTCATAGGACACCTTATACTCTTCATATATTAATGGGCGACTGATGAACTCTTTGAAGCTACCCCAGAAATTTAACTTGGGATTAGCTGAAATTGTGATTAAATCAGAGAAAAGACTCTAAAAAACGTTGATATAACTGTGAATAACTTGGTGGATACTTATGAATATAAGGAATCATTTCTGCTTCGATGTATACTGTTGTATAATCCCATGTGTATATGTATATGTGTTTACTATGATTATTTTATTTTAAAGATGGAAAATGAGATGTTGGTAAAATAGCTAATGTGAATTGATATATGAATTAAAATGGAAAAATATATTGGTTTACAGACAGGATTGATGTATTGTTGTGTGCTGTCAGCTCCCACCAAGGAAAAGGAAGAGCAAACAACGACCTCCTGAGGGTAGGCATCTTGGGAGGTAGCAGGAGCAGGCCCTGGGGGTGGTGGTCCCCAGGGTCATCCATGGCTCCAGTAGGGGGTCCCAGCAGTCCCCTCCATCTTTTACATTTTTCCCTGGGGAGGTGGTGGTCCCCAGGACGTGGAGGCCCCCCTGCATATTTCCAAATTATAGCCCCGGGGAGGTGGCGATCCCCGGGGCCATTTATATGTCTCTCTGGGAAGATGGTGGTCCGTGGGGTGTAGGGGGAACCACCTGTTCCACCAGCACACTTTATTGACCTATTCCTGGGGAAGAGGTGGTCCCCGGGGCCCATTACATTACTAGTAAATAAGCCAGAGGAAGGTGATGGTCTACTTGGCACAGGGTGGCTGTGTGCGACTTGCAAATTCTTATGCATAGCCCTGGTGAGGTGGTAGTCCACAGGGCTTCTATAAGCCCTAGGAGAGGGCCCCAAGTGCCAGCTCCTATTTTTCCCACAATGCCCCTCGGACCGGGCCCATTGCGGGCAATATTAAAAGCAAGCATGGGAGACGCGCTTGCTTTTTTTCTTCAAATTCGTGTTGAAATTTGCACATCCACTGGGATTTTCGCTATGATTTAAAAAAAAAAAACTTTTAAGCCTTCAGTGGGGCCCGTGGGGGACTTCTGCACCAAGACTAGGGGGGAGGATGATAGTGCACTGCCCCCCTTTAAGTTTTTTTTTTTTAGGCTCTGTTGAACCAGGAAGTGTTGGCAGCCAATCAGATCACTGTATGGAATCTGGAGTGTTCGCGAAGCCTTCGCGCCTCCAGATATACAAATTTGGTTTTATTTTAATATTTTAAAAACTACTAAACGGATTTGCACCAAAAAACAAAAAACAGTCTTTCTGGACCAAGAAATACCTTTCTATAATTTCGTCCAGCAGTTCGGGCTGTAGTTGTGTCTAAAATCCCCACGGCAATTGAGATGAGCAATGCACTTTTTTTACTCTCCTCACTTTTCTCTCAGCCCCGCTTGACAGATCACCCTGAATCTTTCCATGCACCACAAGATTGTCGGGCACACTTATTTGGGGAAATTTTGGGAAGATTCGTCAAACAGTGCCAAAGATATAGGCAAGTCAAAAAACACTTTTAAATGGAAAATAGGTCATAACTACAACAATCTACTGGCAACCATTTAAACTCATTGAAGTGAATGGTAGTTTTCAAGTGTTACAAAAGGAATCAAAGATTTTAGTTACAATATACATCATTTGTTGATGGAACTGATAACGTGTCCCTTTATGTTATTCTATTACACATCAGGACTCATTTTAGGCCAATGAATCTTTTGACCCAGTTGAGAGACACCCTAGGACGAGATAGCTAATCAATATATCAATCAATACATCAATAATGTCATCAATATTTATCACGACAATACATTTCACTTTAGTCAAAGTCATTAATCCATTCAAAGACGCTACCATGACCTTTCAGCCATGAATAACCACACCTTGTTTAGTAGAATTTTATTAGTTTTATTCCCTATTAATTACAATCTAATAACAAATCCGTTAATCTCAACACCAAGAAACATAATAGCATAGTCACGATATGGCAACTTTGGTAAGCTTTCATTAAAGCGAGAATCACAAACATCAGAACATAACACGCGTGAACATAGAACAATTTAGCAGAGTGTCAATAACGCGTCAGTTCAACAAAGCATAATCTCAGTCGTTTGTCTATTTGCGTCAGTTTGACGAACACCTGTCCTAACCACTGATTAGCATTCGCATGTTGGGCTTCATGCAAAACAAATTAGAACACCAATTTGGAAAACATCTAGCTAAGGCCTCTGTCAAAACCAACAGTTGGTACCTAGAAAGGAAAAGCAAACAGACAAATTACAATTGCATTGTCATAATTACCCTCCAAAGTTTAGGTCAGCGCACAGGTTCAGTCTTCGTCCTCAGGACTTCAGTCAAATCGCCATCAGTCAGAACTCAGCTCCGGGGCAAAAGGGCACTTTCCTCATAAGGAGGTAAAGTGTAAAGTGGACAATTCTAAGGGCGAGGATGGTTTTAAGTAACACACCAAGGGCGTCATTCTGACCTCCGCGGGCGGCGGAAGCCGCCCGCCTGTGGGGAACCGCCAGAAGACCGTACTGCGGTCGAAAGACCGTGGCGGTCATTCTGAGTTTCCCGCTGGGCTGGCGGGCGACCGCCAGAAGGCCGCCCGCCAGCCCAGCGGGAAACCCTCTTCCATGAGGATGCCGGCTCCGAATGGAGCCGGCGGAGTGGAAGGGGTGCGCGGGTGCAGTTGCACCCGTCGCGATTTTCAGTGTCTGCTTGGCAGACACTGAAAATCTTGGTGGGGCCCTGTTAAGGGGCCCCTGCAGTGCCCATGCCATTGGCATGGGCACTGCAGGGGCCCTCAGGGGCCCCACGACACCCGTTACTGCCAGCCAGGTTCTGGCGGTCAAAACCACCAGAGCCAGGCTGGCGGTAAGGGGGTCGGAATCCCCATGGCGGCGCTGCCTGCAGTGCCGCCATGGAGGATTCCCTTGGGCAGCGGGAAACCGGCGGGACACAGCCGCGGGTCAGAATGCCCATGGGAGCACCGCCAGCCTGTTGGCGGTGCTCCCGCGGTCGTTGGCCCTGGCGGCCAATGACCGCCAGGGTCAGAATGACCCCCCAAGTCACCAAACAAAGTGACAGAGTTTCTGTATAAAATCAATAGCATTCCCTACCTAATTCTAAATGACTCCCTGTGACATGGGTTTTTATTCCTTTTTCGTTGTACATTCCCCCAAAATTCTATTGGACCTTTGCTATACCCCACTATCTTTAACCCATCATAAAACACATTAGGTAATCTAACTCTTCATCCCATATTATTTTACAAGTCTTTGATTGGTCGTCCGGTATGATTTCATCCTTCTGTAATTCTTTGTACATCTTTTGGTCAGCAGTTCCATTGTCTTCACCGGTTTGAATGACCTTGTACATTTCATTAATCTACATTGTTTCAATTCACTTTTAACATTTATTTTGCAAACGACAAGAAGCGGTGGGAAACGGATCTAACATGGTTACATTCATCTTCCAAGTTGAAGAAAAAGAATAAACAGGGTCATGGCCCCTTGTGAGTCAGCACACTGGAAAATAGAAAAATGCATTTAATATGAGAGCCAGGGCAGCTAAGCTTCGGCTCATGCTAACTTAAGGCCTATGAGGATTTCAATAAAGATTTAATAACGCAAATGTTAGTATAAACTTATTGTCATTATTATTAGTCTATGTATGCATTGGGGGCCACTCATCGTGGTCACTATTCAAACGCACGTCTAAGCAAAATTACTATTATTATAGTTTCTATGCAGCATCATCACACACTGATTCATAAACATTTCATGTTAATATAGATTATATAAACTACGCTCTCTCAGTACCATACTGATTTTGGGAATTGTGGTGTGCTCTGCGGTGATTTCAGCCTGTGAAAAAGACTTCGGCTTGGATTTCCTGAATCATGTTTGAGACTAAACTCATTTCTCATAATTTTCCCAAAGAGTTTATAGAAGGTGGTCCAGAAGCTAAAATGAGAGCGTATTATGTGCAATGTCACACTATCTTTCTCAACCATATGAGAATGAAGTCTGATATTCTCAGTAAAAGATCTACTTCCAACAATCTGTCAGCTGATTCTCTTATGTTGTACTGCAGCTTCCCAGAGTTTTCTAAGGAACAACTAGAGCACTAACAGTCTACTGATGACAAAAGTCTGTCACACCTGAAGCCAACCCGAATTAATCAAACTGGTAAAACTTAAAACATTTAATTTAGGAAAGACCAAAAAGAGGAGGTTCATTTTGTTATTGAAATTATGGCTAGTGCTGTAAAAAGAAAAATTAGGACATGCTTTAAGTGAGTTCTCAAATATCTTCCGCTTATATTTCATTAAAAAAATTAAAACTTTCTGACATGCAAACTGAAACATGCACTTTCAACACCAGCAGCAGACTACCAGTTTACTTCCTGGTGTACAGCAGATTTATTAGAGTGTTATAATGAGCAACTAGACTGCTAACATTCTAAACGTATGGCAAAAGTGTGGCACCTCTGTTCTGCTTTCCCACATATCTCCTATCGGAGCTTACAGAACCTCCTTGGAATGCACTTCTGAGTTCAAAGAAGACCTTTATTGTTGTTAATTCTTCCCCACCCACAAGTTCTTGAGAGACGAATTAGTAGATTTCAAGCACACGTTTAAAAGAGTAAAAGTAGTTGCAGCAATGAAAGCAAAATATATCACAGTACTTCTCAGTTGCAATGTACACAGCAAATATACATAATATATTCAAAGCAAAGCATTAAAATCAAATTCATCACCGTATGGGCAAGGCGGCAGGGCCTAAATATTCAGCTTCATCTTTCTGGGGTCTGCAAGTTGATGACTCCGGTCAACTGCGAGAAAGAGATTATCTACCCAAACGGGAGACTGGCAACTGACGTTTAGCTCCAGCCTGAAGTCAAGCAGATTCGAATCTAACTCACTGTAGCCCAGAGTCATCCTTACAAAAGCGTGCCCCCTCCTCTCAGACTCGGGAAAACTACGCAAGCCTTTGGAGACTGGCCAGATCTCCTCGTCTTCTCCTATTCCCAAGGCTGAGCAGAAAGGAAAACACCAACTGTACTCTCTCTTATCAGGTCTAGTCTGGTGTGAAGAAAACAGCTTGGTCCATCTTGTGGAAAAACACAGCTTTGAAGAATATAGACATCTGCGATGTTTCAAGTGCAATGTCTAACTCCACGTTAAAGCCAATAGGCAGCTAACCTAAATATCAAATGTAATGTCTAATGTCATGTCAAAGCCAATAGGCAGCTAAACTGCTAATGTCATGTCAAAGCCAATAGGCAGCTAACCTAAATATCACATATTGGCCCATATTTATACTTTTTGACGCTAAACTGCGCTAACGCAGTTTAGCGTCAAAAAGTTTTGCGCCGTCTAACGCCATTCTGAAGCGCCATGCGGGCGCCGTATTTATGGAATGGCGTTAGACGGCGCAATCAGACCGGCGCTGCCTGGTTTGCGTGGGAAAAAACCACGTAGACCAGACAGCGCCGGCGTAGGGGGAAAATGGCGCATGGGCGTCTTAAAATGGGGCAAGTCAGGTTACGTCGAAAAAATCGTCTTAACCCGACTTGCGCCATTTTTTAACGACGCCCATCCCCCATCAACATGACTCCTATCATTGTAAAGATAGGAGTCATGCCCCCTTGCCCAATGGCCATGCCCAGGGGACTTCTGTCCCCTGGGCATGGTCATTGGGCATAGTGGCATGTAGGGGGGCACAAATCAGGCCCCTCTATGCCACAAAATATTATTAAAAAAAAAAAAAAAAAAACTTACCTGAACTTACCTGAATGTCCCTGGGGTGGGTCCCTCCAGCCTTGGGTGTCCTCCTGGGGTGGGCAAGGGTGGCAGGGGGGGTCCCTGGGGGCAGGGGAGCGCACTCTGGGCTCATTTTGAGCCCACTTGTCCCTTAACGCCATGCCTGACCCAGGCGTTAAAAAGCGGCGCAAATGCGCCGTTTTTAGCCACGCCCACTCCCGGGCGTCACTTTTGCCCGGGAGTATAAATACCACGTAAAGGCCTGGGAGTCATTTTTTAGACGGGAACGCCTCCCTTGCATATCATTAACGCAAGGAAGGGGTTCACGCTAAAAAATGACGCACATTCCGGGAACTTTGGCGCTATTCGCCTCTAACGCCATAGTATAAATATGGCGTTAGTTGGCGTTAGTTTTGCGTCGAAATTGCGTCAAAAAAAACGACGCAATTTCGGCGCAAACGGAGTATAAATATGCCCCATAATGTCTAATATCATGTCAAAGCCAATAGGCAGCTGATCTGAATACAAAGTGTAAGGTCTAATATCATGGCAAAGCCAATAGGCAGCTAAGCTGAATACAGAATGTAATGTCTAATATCATGTCAAAGTCAATAGGCAGCTAAACTGAATACAGCATGTCAAAGCCAATAGGCAGAACACAGAATGCAATGGCTAATGCCATGTCAAAGCCAATAGGCAGTTGAACTGAACAAAACATATAATAATGTGCTACTGGTGAACATTGAGCAACTAATATGTGCAGTGGTGAAACACAAAGTCATTGGTCAAACACAATTAATAGCATCACATTCCACCCTATGACCAAATAATTTTTGTTTCACATATCTCTTGTTTCAAACAAAAACAAAAACATCAGCACAAAAAAACATTATAAGCAAATCAGATTTGAATGATCAAAGCAGTCAATGTAAAGCAATGGAAGTGGATTAACATATTGAACTCATAACCTTTCACATCAGATATATCTGCACAGAAAAGACTGAAACTTTTATACTCTGAATGAGATTATAGTGTCTCTAAAATAGCAATTTGATGTAGCATGAGTTCTACTCATGTAAAGGTGCACGGTCCACCTGAAAGGTTTGCTGGAAGGTAACTGAAAGTCAGAGTTCCACACGAAAAAACACAGACAGTTAGCTGTTAAGGTTGCTTAGTTCCAGTGGAAGAATGTAATCAAACAAGTTGAACTTGAACTGAAGGCGCCATTTGCGCAAAATGGATCCATGGTGCTTGTACTTTACTCAGTCAGGTTCAGGTTGGGGGTTCGGTCCCTTCCCTGACCCCACACGCACACACCCGAAGGGAGACCACACAGCACACTCAGGGTCAGTGGCGAAACGTGGTAGGAACTGCAAAAGAAAAAAGTATGACTTTTCTTGCAAAAAACATTTGTCATTTGAAATGTACCATTCCTCTTTTCTCCTTAACATCTGCAAGGGAATTGAACCAGTTATGTACAAGCCATGTGGAAAACCAAATGGCTAAACCATTGGCAATGAACCAAGAATCGTGTAAATATGACAAATCTCACGCAGCTCTTGCTTTAAAATCTGACACACATTGTACAACACTGTTCCTTCTCCTGTGCTAGAAAACAACATTTCAGTCAATGAATCATTAGTCAAACAAACATGCTTTTTATCCTCAAGGGACACAAATTCAAATGGTGCACTCAATTTCACTGGTGACTCTTTTACCTGTGGTACTCTAGCCCTGTCTTGCAGGTACCAGATCCAGTGTATGATCCTAGCTAGGGGCAATCTTTTCTTCCCCTGTTCCTGATTTACATGTAAATCAGTGTTTCCCTCTTGCACTGCGCAGAAACCTAAAGTCATTATTTCATTTGCCAAATCACAAGCGCGCAGCTGCTTATATTTTTTCCTAGTGACTATATACCAAAGTGTTAGGATTTCACTCAGATGAGGGCTATACTGTTTCCAAAAACCAAACAAGCAAATGAAACTCGGTGTCTCTTGCTTAGCGTAAATCACATTCTGAGATCTGTCTCCGTGTTATCAGTTAAGGAATGCACTTTGACTGCCAAAAAACCCGGCTCACACGGAGGCTCAGAATGGCTCACAGCTGTCTTAACCCCCTCATTACTGGAATGGGAAAAGACAGATTCTTCTAAAGCAGCAGCTTTATAGATTTCAGCATTATCTTGCATTAACGTGTTCTAGCTAATTTGCTCACGTAAATTCTTATTTTCATGTTCTAAATGCCTACATCTCTCCTGCATTTTTCTGTAAGCAGATAAAAGTATCCAAACCCTACAGTCAAAAACAAAAGGAACATCATTGCTTCCAAAAGGCACATTTTCTAAATATGCTTTATCACAACAAGAAAACATGTTTCTCACAGCACCATCAGGCAGTTTAACTACACATGCATTTTCAAACATGGTCTGCCATGCTTCTGTTATTCTCTAAACAACAAAAAACAATTACACTTTTAAATTGTGCACATAGAAATCTATAACTCGACTTTCAAGACTGCCGACTACGCCAAAATGTTCTGCTTTCCTACATATCTCCTATCGAAGCTTACAGAACCTCTCTAGAATGCACTTCTGAGTTCAAAGAAGACCTTTATTGTTGTTAATTCTTCCCCACCCACAAGTTCTTGAGAGACAAATTAGTAGATTTCAAGCGCACGTTTAAAAGAGTAAAAGTAGTCGCAGCAATGAAAGCAAAATATATCACAGTACTTCTCAGTTGCAATGTACACAGCAAATATACATAATATATTCAAAGCAAAGCATAAAAGTCAACTTCATCACCGTATGGGCAAGGCGGCAGGGCCTAAATATTCAGCTTCATCTTCCTGGGGTCTGCAAGTTGATGACTCCGGTCAACTGCGAGAAAGAGATTATCTACCTAAACAGGAGACTGGCAACTGATGTCTAGCTCCAGCCTGAAGTCAAGCAGTTTCGAATCTAACTCACTGTAGCCCAGAGTCATCCTTACAAAAGCGTGCCCCCTCCTCTAAGACTCGGGAAAACTACGCAACTCTTTGGAGACTGGCCATATCTCCTAGACTTCTCCTATTCCCAAGGCTGAGCAGAAAGGAAAACACCAACTGTACTCTCTCTTATCAGGTCTAGTCTGGTGTGAAGAAAACAGCTTGGTCCATCTTGTGGAAAAACACAGCTTGGAAGAATACAGACATCTGCGATGTTTCAACTGCAATGTCTAACTCCACGTTAAAGCCAATAGGCAGCTAACCTAAATATCAAATGTAATGTCTAATGTCATGTCAAAGCCAATAGGCAGCTAAACTGCTAATGTCATGTCAAAGCCAATATGCAGCTAACCTAAATATCAAATGTAATGTCTAATATCATGTCAAATCCAATAGGCAGCTGAGCTGAATACAAAATGTAATGTCTAATATCATGTCAAAGCCAATAGGCAGCTAAGCTGAATACAGAATGTAATGTCTAATATCATGTCAAAGCCAATAGGCAGCTAAACTGAATACAGCATGTCAAAGCCAATAGGCAGAATACTGAATGTAATGGCTAATGCCATGTCAAAGCCAATAGGCAGCTGAACTGAACAAAACATATAATGTGCTACTGGTGAACATTGAGCAACTAACATGTGCAATGGTGAAACACAAAGTCATTGGTCAAACACAATTAATAGCATCACAACATCTGAACATCATCTTGACGGACTCAGAGTGGAAAAATGAAGGGATTGTCTGCTGAGGATATGGCAGTAAATGAGGAAATCGTGGAGTTTCATAACAAATAAGCCTCCAAAGATGGCTGCCAGAAAACAGAGAGCCCAAATGTAGCACAAATATCACCTAAATGTAGCCCAAGTATAGCCCAATGATAAAAGTGTACGAAACACTTAGGGCCTAATTACGAGTTTGGTGGTCCACGGACCGCTAAACTCGTGGTGGTGGTCAGACCACCCCAATACTGGAGATCCAGCTGTCAGATTACGATCCGGGTGGTCAGTCCACCAGGAGACCGCCGCCTCTGCCGGGCGGCGGTCAAAATTGTGGCCAGCCACTGCGGTGCCAAGTTAGGCGCGACTGTGCTGATCACGACTTTGCTTTCCACCAGCCTCTTCATGGCGGGGTCCCTGCCACTAAAAGGCTGGTGGAAAGATAGTTCTGGGGGCTGTAGGGGCCCTTCTGCACTGCCCACGACCATGTTGTGGCGTAGCAGGTGCCCCCCTATGCCAACAGCCAGAAAGACAGTGCGCATTCCGAAGGTGCTGTGTGTGACGGCATTGGCCTGAAGCCATTGCTGCCGTACTGTTTCCACCAGGCTGACATTCGGAAATTTTGTAATACGGCGTTTCCAATGGTCAGCCCGGTGGAACTTCCTAATATGATGATGGTGGGGCCGCCGGCTTGATGGGCGCCTCACCACCGCCGTATTGGAGTTGTGGCATTCAATCGCCCAGCTCTTACTCAGGCCCTTAATTTGTTTGTTTTTTTGCAGTTTTATAGGGTGCAGTCAGGCGTGCAACACTTGTAACAAATAAAGAATGTTAGCACTCTAGTTATTCATTAGAGTATTGTAGGGAGGCAGAGGTCAAGAGCACAGACTCAAATAATTGAGGGCAGGGAGGAGGGTACAGAGGCAACAAGTTGACCACACTGGGCAGGTGGGAGGGGCAGCACAACGGACTATGGAGGGCAGAGGAAAGGGGGGTCGGGGCAACAAACCAATAATGCAGGAGAGGCTGTGGCAATACAACAGACTATTGAGGGCAGAAGGAAGAGGCAGTGGCAGTACAGTCATACATGCCAACAGACCCGATTCAGGCAGGCGACTCCCAATGTTTTTAAGCTCAAAAGGGCTTTATTTTATCTGTCTCCTGCCTAAAATCTCCTCTTTTTCAATGTATGTCAATGGGGAAAATCAATTCCCCAGACTTGTCTTTTTCGAATTCTCCTCCTACCCAGTTCACAATGTTGACAATTATGGTACAATGGATCACGACGCCAGGAGGAATGCGATAAGGGCATTGACCCAGATAACAGAGGGCAGGGTCGCCAAGCTGACCTTACATGGCAGGCATTAAGAATTGCAGCAGCACAATAAACCACAAAGGGCAAGCGGGACGGTAGTGCACCACATCGGACCATGGAAAGCAATAGGGAGGGTACAGGGCAATGCACACTGACAACAGAGAACAGGGGGAAGAGGCAAGAGCAGTAAGCTAACCATGCCGGGCAGACAGGAAGGATAGATGCAGAATAACGGACATTGAAGGGTGGGAGGGAGGATGCAGGGACACTATAACAGACCAGACAAGAAGTTATGGGTCTGCAAACAGAAAACAGAGGGCAGGAGCAAGGGGGCAGGGCAGGGTAGGAGCAGCAAGCTGACCAAGGAGGGCAGGTGGGATGGGCACTTGAAGCACAGAACACCATGGAGGGCAACATTGAGACTATAATGGTATACGCACAGACAATTGATGGAGGGTGGAAGGGGGTCAGAGGCAGCACAATGGCCACACAGGGCAGGTGGGAGGGACTGTGGCACCACTGAAGACCATGCGTGGCAAGCATACGGTTAGTGGCAGCATACAGCCATGGTGGGCAAGCAGGAGGGGGCAGGCGCCTGCACAAAGGACCATGGAGAACAGAAGGGAGGGTTGGGGGCTGGACACAGACCAGGGAGGCAGGGGCTTTGCAACCGACCACGCAGAGCATGCAGGGGGAGCAGTTGCAGCACAACAAAGTATGAAAATATCTTGTGCCCTAAGTTAACTATAACTTCTGTCTTCATCAGGCACTGCTAATTACCCCAGATATTACATCACTCATGACATCTTCTATGTCATCATTGATAATATCACTGTAACATTTGCAGTCAAAGTTTTGATTAGAAAACATGGCGGAACCGCAAGTTATAGTTACTTGAAATGACCCTAACTATAACAACTGATATTCGATGATTTTGTGCACCTTTTTGATGAATCTTCACAAAATTCTTTTTTTTAAAGTGTCCGGGTGATTTTTGCTGCGCACAGGAAGTTTTGGGGTGATCCGCCAAGTGGGGGGGCTTAAAAAATGTGGCTTTTCCCATGTTAGTACCCATAGGACTTGTCAATATGTCTTCAGCCCGAACCACTGGACGGAATTACACCAAATTTGGCAGAAGCTAGCTGCCGGTACGCAAATTGTGCTTTTTGTTATTTGGAGTAAATCTATTCAGTAGTTTAGAGGATATTTAAGGGCAAATACATTTTTATATCTCTGGCCCCTAACATTTTGCGAAATTTGTGAATTTTCAGTAATACGCGTGCGAACAAAAGCGTTGCAATAGGATGACTGCAACCTGGCTATAAAGTTGCAATCACCCTTTTATATCAAAGGACAGGGTCTCCTATAGGTGAAAATTCAAATTGAAAATGGCATAAAGGGTCAGGGTGAAGGTACCCTGACCCCAGGAGTGTGATATAGGTGTGTTTTAACAGCATATTATAGGTTTAACATAATTTTATGACACAGTGCACAATATTTGTGAAAATTCATGAATTTCCATGAATTAGTCGCAAAATATTTGCGATTCTATAACATTTTTAAATAAAAACCACAGACTTATTCTCACACTCATTTATTCACTCATACATGCACTCAGAGGCTCAGGCTCCCACTCACACAGCCACTCAGACACTCATGCACCCACTCAGACACACTCATACACTCACACATCCATTTTCAGACCTACTCAGGCACCCACTCACACATCCATTGACAGAGATAGGCCCTGTGGCCAACCTGCGCTGGGCACAGCCAAAGGCCATTGGGTGGCTAAAAGAGCTTGGCTACAAGGGCAGGCCTTGCAACCACCACCCGTTGTGCACGGCTGAAGGGCGTGCATGGCATGGGTTGGAATAACGTATAGTAATTAAAATGACTTTACGTTAAAAAACATAGAAATATATATATGCACATATATATATATATATATATATATATATATATATATACACACACACACACACATTACCTCCTGCCTATATCTTTGCCACCGTTTGACAAATCTTCACAACATTTTCCAGAAAAATTGTCCTACAGGGTCTTGTTTTGCATGGGAAGTTTCAGAACAATCTGTCAAGTGGAGGCTGAGAAACAGGGGGAGTCATCAAGTGCTTTTCCCATGTTAGTTCCCTTAGGGTCTTTAGAACACGACTACAGTCCGAGCCTGTGAACAGAGTTTCAGCAAGTTTGACAGGAAGCTAGATCTTGGTGCGCAGATCGTGCTTGTTGTGATTTTGTGTGAATCCATTCAGTAGTTTTATAGATATTCTAGGTTAACAAATATAGATTTCTAGGAACGCAGAGGATCGGTGGATCACAGAGATCAAATACTGAGATCTGGTTGGCTGTCAACACTTCAACCAGGAAGTGTGGGAAGTCATTTGGGCACTCTGCTTCAGCCTAGGCTTGGTCCAGGGGTCCCCCTTGGACCCTCTCAGGGCTGACATTTGTTTTTTGCATGGGAAGTTTCAGAACAATCTGTCAAGTGGAGGCTGAGAAACAGGGGGAGTCATCAAGTGCTTTTCCCATGTTAGTTCCCTTAGGGTCTTTAGAACACGACTACAGTCCGAGCCTGTGAACAGAGTTTCAGCAAATTTGACAGGAAGCTAGATCTTGGTGCGCAGATCGTGCTTGTTGTGATTTTGTGTCAATCCATTCAGTAATTTTATAGATATTCTAGGTTAACAAATATAGATTTCTAGGAACGCAGAGGATCGGTGGATCCCAGAGATCAAATACTGAGATCTGGTTGGCTGTCAACACTTCAACCAGGAAGTGTGGGAAGTCATTTTGGGACTCTGCTTCAGCCTACGCTTGGTCCAGGGGTCCCCCTTGGACCCTCTCAGGGCTGACATTTTTTTTTATTTTTTATGTTCAGACAAATTTTCATGCCAACACCTTCCAAGCATGGCCAAAGGCCATGCATGACATGGGGCTGGGTGGTTATGGGAAGGTGGCTGCAGTGCCTGGCCACAGGTTAGGCCCTGCAGGCAACCTCTGCCATGCACAGCCAAAGCCCGTGCGTGGGGTTCGGTGATTACATAGGGTTGACTGCACTGCCAGGCCCATGGCTCGATCCAGGGAGATGAGGTCCCTGGGGCCAAAATCAGCCTAGGGAGGGGGGGCCACGTGGACTCCCTCACATTTCAAACCAAGTGTTTGGCCTCAGGCAGGTAGTGGTCCCATGGGCTCAGGGGGTCTGTGTGTCCCCTCCTATATATTTATTTAATGTACCCCTCACACTTTAAAACAAGTATTTGGCCCCATAGAAGTTGTGGTCCTAGGGGGCTGGGGGTTGCCCCTGGGAGATGGCGATCCCCGGGACCAATGTGGGTCCTAGCAGCCCCCCTAATTTTTTTCAGCAGCCTCAGGGAGGTGGTGGTTCCCAGGGGGGGTCTGTGCGGCCTCCCAAATATTTTGTTGATGTTGTCCCTGGGAAGTGGTAGTCCTCGGGACCTAAGGGGTCTGAATGGTCCCTCTAACTGTTTTTATTATGTAGCATAGGGGAGGTGGTGGTCCCCAAGGCCTGTTGGTCCATGCTTCCCCTATATATTTATTTACTGTTGCCCTGGAAAGGTGGTGGTCCCCGGGCCCAGGGGGGTCCGCAGGCACCCTCCTAATAAATGATCTTATGGAGCCCCAGGGAGGTGGTGGTCCCGAGGGTTCCAGGGGGTCCAAGTAACCCCTCTAGTTATTTTCAATTTGTTTCCCCAGGGGAGGCCATGCATGACATGGGGTAGGGTTATTATAGGGGGTTGGCTGCAGGGCATGGCCTGGTCTGGTTGGATTAAGGTAAAGTAATTCAAATTCCTTTCCATAAACAAATCATATTAATTCACTGAAAAAACAATGGTTACAGGGATGCTATAGTTACAAAAGCATAGTAATTCACTCAAAAAAACAAAGGGTAGAAGGATGTTATAGTTAGGCTCACATTTAAACGTACAAAGCCATAGAAATTAAGTTTTTATGGTTAGAGTTATTTCAAGTAACTATAACTCTTGCCCTAAGGTAACTATAACTCACGCCCTCACCATGTATTGCTAATTACCCCAGATATTACAGCACTCATGACATATTGTATAACATAATTGATAATATCACTGTAACATTTGCAGAAACTTAATTGATGTGAAAACTGTGCATGGTGTGGGCCAAGTTATAGTTACTTGAAATAACTCTAACTATAACAGCTGAATTGCTATGGTTTTGTATGTTTAAAATGTGAGCCTAACTATAACATCCTTATATATAGATAATTATGGATATATATATATATATAGAGAGAGAGATATATAAAAAACATTACTAACCAGCAAAATACTTACATTTACCTATATAACATTTACCACACATAAACCTTTACCATTCATGCCTTTACAGCAAAATCTGTTGTAAAGGCATGCGTGGTAAAGGATATTCATTGTAAAATCCTGCGTGGTAAAGACGCATTCGCTGAAATGGCATGCATGGTAAAAGCATGTGTGGTTCTCACCCTGCTGTAACAGTGGAGGGTGCAGGCCAGTCATTAGCCCATGACTAGAAGAGCAACGCGGTTATATTAAAACAAGTTGTCACATATACATACATTCACACACACACTAACCAGACGTAACGCAGGGCCATGGAGCCCCAGAAGCACAGGGGGAGCCTCACCATGGGAGACTCAGGGGCCCTCACATTATGATTATCTTGCTTTCTCAAAGGAGATTATTTTTGCCTGAAGCCTGTTTGCCTTTGTACTTGCCAAAGACTTACACTGTTGTAAGCGCAGACACCATTTTGAAAAAACTGATAGACTGTCTTTGACGTTTTAATTTTTGCATGGCTGAACCTGCTTTACCTCACAAAATAACTGATTTCCTTTTTAAGGTGCCATGAACAAGGCCTACAGTAAATAGCTTTGCTATATGTGCTCTAATGAGGTAAGAGGAAAAAGGACCAATTCAGTTCAGAAGACTGACTCCATCTTTGGGTGAACGTGTGTTTTATAAGCGGCATTCTTGCACAGATAGGAATGCAGCAACATCCACTATGCAGACACCATTCGGGACGTAAACACTCAACACCCTTTTCTATATCGTAAAAGGTCATTTATTAGGACAGGCTTGCTCCATAACATAACATTAACATAATCGTAACTTGATTGAACACTTTCTTCTTTTCTCTTTGAACTCCCTTGTCTTCCAATCTCACTTCCTTCCCCAAGTCGCTGTTCACCGAGCATCCCCTTCCATTCTCACATGCATCACCCTTGTGCATTCGTCTCCTCCCTGAAAACAGGCATCCCACTCTGTCATCCTTCACCTGCTTCTTTTTCATCGGTGTAAAGGTGGCCAGGCCCGCATCTGACCCTCCACCATCCCCATCTACTGCCCACACTAGCAAGTTGCTCTAACCCTGGCATACAAAACATTATACACCCCTCCCCCCCAACCCCAGTTCTTCCTAATCACACTTACCACCCTTGCTCTCAACCTGTAGGGAGGGTGGGCGACCAATCCTAAACGCAGCGCGACAAGCTGCAAAAGCAGCAGATCCCCGTTCCCGGCTCCTCCTTATACCCTCCCTTTAATCCCACCCCTTCCTCCCCCCCAGCCATCCCACCTCAGGCCGTCTCCTTCTGGCCCGAATCTTCCCCTGAAGAGACTGGACTGCGTCCATCTCTCCACTGGGCCCTCCATCAGGACATAAACACTCGACACCCTTCTCCATAGTGTAAAAGGCCATTTATTAGGACATGATTGCTCCATAACATAACATTAACATAACCACAACTTGACTGAACACTTTCTTCTTTTCTCTTTGAACTCCCTTGTCTTCCAATCTGACTTCCTTCACCACGTCTTTGTTCACCCAACATTCCCTTCCAAGCTCACATGCATCACCCTTTTGCATTCGTCTCCTGCCTGAAAACAGGCATCCCACTCTGTCATCTTTCACATATTTATTTTTCCCCAGTGGAAGGGTGGCCAGGCCTGCATCTGACCCTCCCCGTCTACTGCCACCCAGCATAAACCCTTTTAGCGTTTTGCTGCCCCACCAGCGAACCCACTGCAACTCGAGAATCAGACAGGCTCAGTCCTCCACAGCTTCTCCCCCCACAAATTAGTCACCAAAAAACTCGATTCATCATGAAATGCGCATTCGCCATGTCTGACAAATGTACCCCATCATCTCTGAAAAGCCCCTGTTAACTTTCTTTAATCCCTTCGTGCATCATCACTTTGATGTCTTGCGTCCCACAGAACAGCCGCATAGCCCGATTAAGCCTTCGCCCGGCCCGCTCAATAGCCGCATGCTTCAAATCTCCTCTCCATTTCCGTCTGGGCTCAAACTCTGTCCACACCACACAAGTTCCATGCATATTGTGTTTCAGTAATGCCAGGTCACTCTGCATGTGTTGCAGTAGGGTGAGCCCCGATAATCGGACCAAATCATTTTTCCCCAGGTGCAATTCCAGCACATCAGTACAACCCCATGTCGGCAACATTGTAGTTATAAAAGTAATGCCAGGTCACTCTGCATGTGTTGCAGTAGGGTGAGCCCCGATAATCGGACCAAATAATTTTCCGCCAGGTGCAATTCCAGCACATCAGTACAACCCCATGTCGGCAACATTGTAGTTGTAAAAGGAAGCAAATTGCCCCACCTCATGCCATTCTTCCCTCACCACAACACCTCATGTCTGCAACTCTGAAGTCCCAACTAAAGGCCATGAACTTGCTTTTCGGCATATTTTGCAGCCCAGTGAATAAACGAATGTCCAACCAGCTATGTCACCGCCTTTCCTTTCCCTAGGCCCTACACACAACCTAGAAGGATAAACAAATGTCAGTATAGGACAAATAAATCCCCCAGTGCATAAAATTGTCCTGTCCTCGAAGATACTCCCTCTCAGGCCCTGACATATCTCTAGCAACACTTCGATCTCCATCTCCCAATGTGCCTGATTCGATCCAAGTACCAACCCAAACGAGCCGCCTCAGTTGCCGCACGAATCCGGAATGAATGAGTTCCAAAATTACCCAGCTGCCTTCCAACCCACCTCAAAGCCTTTCTGATCACAGCCAACAACTGGAAACCCGTAAGCTTCTTCCCATCCATGTGACAGAAAACACCCACTGCCTGCTCCGAAACGTGTTTCTGGAAAGAGTCCTGCACTGGACATGCTTCTCCCTCCCCCTCCTTGATCCAACCATATCCACTTCCCTAATTGGTCTGTTTTCGAGCACCTCAACCAGATGCTCAAACCTCAAATGCGTACCCTGCCTTGGCACATCCTCCTTCCGAATTCCATAAGCTTTACCCACGCTTAGCAACTCAGACACTCAGAAGGTCCGAAAAAACATCGATATCATACACAAACGAAAAAGAACCACTGCATACGCATCCACACAACAGACCGGCAACACATGTAACAGTTGACCAATAGTTCAAATGTAATAGCCTCACGCACCATCTTTCCTGACCCTGATCGCGCCCTGCCCCAACCTTTCAACATTTTTGCCAAAATGTCATCCTTTGTAGGGTCCCTGCCAAAAAACAACTTGCCGTAGAAAGACACACCCGCCAGCTTACCCCCAATCGTAGCTGGCGACAAACCCTAGTTAATCAGGAATAACACAAAACGCAACACTCGCGCTCAAAGCACACCCCTCCCTTGCCAGCAGAAGCGATACCCATTTGCCTCAAAATCCTGAAATTCCAACCATACTAAACAGTAATTACTCAGCTTGGATTTAGCCAACGACTTCTCTACCAGTTCCATGACCATCACTCCCCTACTCCCAAATGCCTGCTGGAACCGCATTCTTGTGCTCCTCTGCGCCTGGTGCCAATGCGCAGAAACTCTGCCACTGCGAACGAGACAGGGATTCTGCGATAGAATTGTTGACCTCAGGAATGTGTGCAACCTTAAATATAATGTTCAAGGACAAACAGTGCAGCATGAATCTTCGCAAAAGGCGCAGTACCCTAAGATCCCTGGCCCTCTGTCTATGCACCAGTTCATCCACTGTCAAGTTGTCAACATGAAACATTATGGACCTGTTTGCCAGCTCCTCACCCCACACCACCAAAGCCAGCAAAAGTGGGAAGAATTCTAAGAACGCAATGTTCCTGCCCTGGTTCAACCAATGTGCTGGCCAAGCTACCCTGCTATCCCCCCTGACTTTCTCTTTGCCTGCATTGCCTGGCCCTCAGCCTCACCCCTTCCGTTACATAAACGCACCCACCGCTCCTTAGTCTCTGCCACTAGCTTCCTCTGCTCCTGTATCCTGGGCTCAATATCCACTGCTGACCAGTCAGTGGTGGGCTGCTGCTGACAAAATTCCCCCCTGCACCCTCCAGACCTGCCTCCCCCTGTTCCTTGCTGGACCCCATGTACTCCTCCTCCATTCTGCTCTCACTGGCACCTGCTTGACTCCCCACCCCCGCCTCTGGCCTTTCCTTTGCCCCACCCGGCCCCCAGTCATCCCCTTCTTGCCAACCTTGTTAGGCCGGCTGGCTACCAAAAGGTCCAGAGGCAACTCTAGGTTTGCAGGCCTGCCAGGCCTCTGCACCTCACCAGGAATATGTGACAAAACAACTATGTCCTAAACAACTATAGCCTAAACCACTACTGCTAAACAACTAAAAAGTCTCTACAACTAAGTACTAAACAACTACTGTCTAAACAACAATTGTGCCTGAATAACAATTGCCTGAACAACTAATTTTGATATATATTCTAAACAACTAATAAACCATAAAAAAAACAAAAAGAAAACCTTACCTTAAAATTAGTTGTTCAGGCAATTGTTATTCAGATACAATTGTTGTTTAGACAGTAGTTGTTCAGTACTTAGTTGTAGAGACTTTTTAGTTGTTTATCAGTAGTGGTTCAGGCAAGTAGTGGTTTAGACCTAGTTGTTCAGGATGTTTCCCCCTCACCAGTGCTGTTTTGCCCTGTGGGCAGGCCCTGGGCACTTGGCCCAGGTGCACCCCCAGCTGCCTCCTCTGTCTGCCCTTCCCCCAACCGCCTTTGATCCTCTTCAGGCTCCCCCACTGCCCCAATCACCATTTTGGGCCCTGGGGGGCGGACCTGCAGCGGCCTCACCCCCACTTGACTTCCTCCCCCCCTTTGTAGGTGAGCGGCAGGCAGCAACTGCCGCTGCTACGGCGTGTGTAGCAGCGCGCATCGCACACTGCATCCCCACCCAAGCCTGATCTATGACACCAGGCCTGAGGAGGTCGCTACGGCCGGCTTCACCTAAGATGCGAAGCGTGGCCCGTATGGCTGCTGTGTCATGCGCCGCGGCCATGCCTTATCGCAAAAATACATTTTTTTCCCCCAGGGACCGGCCAATCCTAAACGCAGCGCAACAAGTTGCAAAAGAGGCCGATCCCCGTTCCCGCCCTCTCTATATACCCTCCCTTTACTCACACCCCTTTCTCCCCCCCAGCCTAACCCGCCTCAGGCCATCTCCTTCTGGCCCGAAGCTTCCCATGGACAGACTGGACTGCATCCATCTCTCCACGGGATTCTTTAAAAAGATAAAGTGAGTGTTGTGTCAGAGGTAGAGGAGGCTACAGATGCTACCTAACCCCTAAAAAAGTGAGGCTGGTAGACTGATTATGCAATACAGACTATACAGACACACAACCATATACACAGACAAATAGATATGTATAAATAACCACACGCGAGTGTTAAGAAATTGATACAGGCAAACAAACAGATAAAAACATCTGTTCACAAAATACGACATTACAGAGAAAGAAACACCCACATACGTACACAGAGCACTCACACACACAGACAAAAGCATGTACTAACCTACTTGCACACAGGCATAGACAAATTAGCCTAGGCACACACCATTGCATGAAAAAATACAAACACCTGACACTTATATTGACTCAGACATACAACAAATGTAGCTACACATAGACACATCCGTGTAGGGGCACTCATGTAGAGCTGTACACTTCTAACACGTGCACAAGTTAAACAATCCCACTTACTCACCCAGACTCGTACTCACAAACATACAGCCATATACGCACAGAAAAAGCAGAGACAAATGGCCCATGATTAAATAGACAAATACTGAATTATCAGTAACACGCACTGACTCATATGCTAAAAGAAACTCATATTGTATTTAAAATCTGAACTTGTAATTTGTATTTCACTGCTGACTAAAATCACAAAGCCGTTTCCTGGGTGAGCACTTAATGAGGAGGCCCTGCCCTTTCCACATCCAAATTGATAATTGCAACAGGCAGCACAACAAGGAGCGCGTGACAGGAGTCAATAGTAGTATTCATGATGGAACATCAACCCCAGGAGTCATGTCAGGTCAGCTTGCAAAAAGACTACCAAGATAACCTGAGCAGCTACAGCAGAGGATGGAGTCTTTATGGGCCTCTTCGTCTGCAACTTTGACGATAAAAACTCATAATTAATGCTATAAAGAGAAACCATCATGATAGAAGAGCAAGGTGGGTAGAAAGAAAGGGGAAAGAAGGAAGGAATATTGAATGGAATGAAGGGTAAAAGAAAGGATCAATGGATGAGGCTCCCACTGGGACATTACACTTTCTGTTTGGTAAAATATATGCAGTCAGCAGTGTAGTGTGTTTTAGAATGCATCATAAATGAAGGAATACACAGTTGTTAAACTTGTTGTTGTGCTTATTTATTGTGGATAGATACGAAACAGGCACTGGCAATCCAACAGGCCAGCCATGGCAAGCTGGTGAAGTGTTTATTTTTTAGTATTGCAAGGATTTGCCACATAAAGAAAATGAAAAAAATAATGCCCAGACATGGAATCATATGTTTACAAAAGCAATTTTAAATAATAAATGCACACAATGTTATTATAAATGTATGTGCCCTTATGAGCAGGCAAGTGTACGTATATCAAGAAAATCAAGCAAATCCTGCTATTGAATTACTGCAACCTGAAGACATATTTTAAACATAGAGGATGACAAAAAAATAAAAAATATGGGTAAGAATGGAAAGAAAAAGTATTTGAAAAGTAAAGTATTGGCTCACCATCCCTGGCACTAGCAAATGTGCATGTCTGATCAGAAAACATGCTGTGACTTACAGAGCAAGGTAGCCAGCAGATGAAGAGGGCAGACCCATAGTTCCATGTTGTACGTGGCAGTGGCCAGAAACAAAATGGGAATGACTGTTGAACAGACACGTGGATGAAGAGAGCTGACCCAAAGGCCACTTATGCATGTATGTTTTTTTACTCCTCTGGTTATGACTTAATTTCATTGCATGAGGGGATGAAACAGCTAAAGCTGCCCCCAGGTCACACTAACCTATGGGTTTTGATGGTCTCTTTACAAGTATGAAAGCTCCTTACAGGTATGCGTTCCATATGATTAATAAAGACAAGGTCAGACTGGGACAGAAAATCAGGACAAGCACCAAAATAAAAGTGTGCTCCACTGGTGAATTAGATAGATAAAAAGTGGCTCATATCTTTAAATTGGGGCAGTTTTGAACTTATAATGATACACTGTCTATGTGTTGTGCAAAGTATTTGAGACTGCATACATTTGTGCTTGTGGCGGGTAATGTTTAGTTGTAATATCAGGAACATCAACAGTATAAACTGGTACACTAGATCATAAAACAAACCCACAAACAGCCAGAAAAGTGGCCCACACACTGACCTATCAAACCAGCCCCTTGGGCACTGCTTGATTGCCCTATAGCCTATTCCAACACTGAATAGAGGGTAGCAAGACCACTATTGTTTTTTTGTTCTCTTTCTTGTAAACCTCTATGTAACGTATGCGTTTCTCTTTGAGGTATATACTAGGCTCCAGTGATATCAATTATTGTGATGTCAAGATCAATGTCATTTAGCATCTCTTCCTGTATTTGGGGTCAAATGATATATGATGCAACTTCATGCTGTATCATTGAGGTCAAAGGATGTGCGATCTCACTTCCACTAAACCTGCCATATTGATAAATCAACATCCATGAATGACCTTGTGCAGTGCCACACAGAACAATTATAGCACAATGCCCTCATTAGAGCTAGCTAAAAGGTCTGATCGACAATTTTTTATCTCTGTATTCAATCCACCGATCGCATCTCCAACATTCCACCATAAGTAACCCATCGTGAATGTTTATATTTGAAAACAAGAAGCAGATGACGCAAAAAAGTTAGAAGTGTTTCCAAGGGACAAGGCCGGAAAGCCAATCGGTCTCTACAGCAGCGAACAAAGTATTGCTTGTGTTTTGGAATGTTTTTTATTATTCTAGAAAAAAAAATAAGCAATGCCATCTGGATGGAATGACCACAAAACACAGGATCCTGCCCGAAAAATGAGTGCTGAGTGAGCGTCTATCCCCATAGACTTTATCAGGCCACAATCCTTGCATTGGATGGTCATGAGGGGGCCACCTAGGGAAGGAAATCAGATGTTATCTGTAAGTATACGGATGTTCGTGGTCATGATTTCACCACTCAGCTTCCATATTTGAAACATGGGAGTGAAACTTCCCTGATCTCAACCGTTAGGCTGATGGCAGTCTTAGACTTGGTCGGTGCCCTTGTTCTTGCTCTATTTGGTTTGACAATGATGTTGTCCATTGATTTAGGCTTATGTTTATTTTATTTGTGTTTCTTTGTCTTCTCAAGCAAGCTTAGAAAAGTAAATTATTTCTTGCCACCTAGCTGACATTCAAAGCATAAACTATCATAACAGTAAAAGGTACTCGAAAATACTATTGACATTAAAATCGACTAAAAAAATTGCAAACGTAAATACACCAGAACAAAAATATCAGTTTTTAAAAAATATGTGAAGGATAGTAGAAAATTAGCATTTCGTATTCCACATGGAGGGCTTTCACATAACTAAGGTTTGTTGTTGGATCTCCTTCTTTTTTGGCAAATGTTTTGTCTATGACTTTATATGAACATTAAGGGCTAGATTTACAAGGTCCTAATGCCTGTTTTTTTTACGGTAATGTGGCGTTAAGGAGGCCATTCTCCTCGCCATATTTACAAAGTGGCTCAATGCATGCATTGCACCACATTGTGACCCCTTGCGTCACTTTATGCCTGCGAAAGGCATAATGTGTGCAAGGGGGGGCGTTCCGGCGGTGGGAGGCCCATAAAAATGGCACAGTGAAATTTACAACATTTCACTGCACCATTTTTAACATAATTTTTAACACCTGCTCAGAGCAGGCATTAAAATGATGCACTCATTACTTTCAATGGGCCTCCCTTTACTTTGCAGGTTTAGCGGCATTAGTATCACAATATCATGATAAATTATGATGTTATTATACTAACGTGCGCCATGGTGCGCCGTACTGTAAATACAGTGCTATCATGGTGTCGATAGGTGCCGGTAGGGTTGGCACAAGAAAAGTGACCCATCACAGCCACTTTCTTGTAAATCTGGCCCTAAATGTGCTATACAACCATGTGCAGTTTTATGCTAACAAATAGCAAGTACCTGTTCCAGCATACCCATAATGAAAGAGCCCTTGGGAGATGGTGAAAGAGTTGTAGTAAATGTGCTTCGTCTGAAATTGAAATAACTTGTTTTATCAAATACGCACTCCAAACAAGGATTGGCAAAGACAATAGGTCTCGCCTATTAGACCTACTGACTTTGTCAATCCTTTTTAGTCATGTTGTCCAACATCGCGGCTGTTGTGCAGCATTTCTATTATTTTTTTAAAGTATAATGACCAGTGAAGGCATGGGTTCAACCTTCATACGTGCACCTACTAAATGACATGGGTGTTTTTTTTTTTTTATTTACCAACCCAAGAAGTATAGTGAATAAAAAAAGAGGAGCACAAAAACAATGTTTTAACACGCAGCACTTAAATGTGACAAAAAATTACAAAGATGACTGGGGTGTGGGAGTAGGATAGGGGGAAGGTAATGGCAGAAGCAATACAGTAGTCGGGAGGAGAAGCTACCATGGCAGGTGAGGGGAGAAGCAACGCATGTGAAAGAGAGCAATGTAGAACAAGGGGAGAGAAGCAAACACAGGCAATAGGGCACAACCTAAGCACAAGTATGGTAGAAAGAAGCACATAGCAAGAAAGAGTAACATGGAGGGGAGAAAAGCACACAGGGAGATAGGCTGAAAACACATGCACTCTCAATGTGCTTAAACAAGCATAAAGAAGTTGCATCCTAAAAGCAAGTAGTGGAAGCATTTAAGCCTGCCTTTCTAAGAGACGGTAAATAGGCTATGCTTCTTAGGATGGACAAACACTAGACTGACAAACTCAGGCAGGAATAAAAAGTAGGCAAATGAGTGACAGTAAAGGGAACTAATGGTAAGCAGTGGGCAGACAGTGAGCCTGTGTATTTTTTTTGGTAAACCCACAGTATGTCCTTTGCAACCAGACTGCTTCACCCATTTTTTGGGGTTAGTTTACCTAAAAGGCACATCAAACTCATTTTCTTGGGTTTCAACTTTTCATATAATTTTCACCGTAGTAAACAATAGTACAAGACATGATATATTTATATTGAATATTTGTCTTATGGGTCTGAGTATCAATTGGTGGAACAAATTTACGTAGACAATAAAGGGCTGTGAATTTATTTTTTTAACCTGCTGCACAGACTCTTGGGAACATGAGTAGACATGTTTTCTTCTCACTCCTAGTGTCATGGAGGTCAGAGGAAAAGAATCAAGCCTTTACTGTGTAGTAATGCTGGTATGCTTGGGTGACTACCACCTTCCAGATCCCGACACTGTTTCCAGACTTAGGGCCTCATTTACAAGCCCCTAGCAGCACACTGCACCACTGGTGTGTTTTTTATAATGCTTCTGTGGTGCAGTGTGCCGCATAAATTAACAAGGCCTCGCAAAGTCACCTTGCATGGCTTTTCATGGCCTTGTAAATATGGCCCCCTTTCACGCATAACTCTGTGTGAAAGGGGTGTGCCACGGGTGTTGCTTTGGGTGTTTCCACGCAAAACCCATGGAATCTGATGCATTCCCAGATATACAAGTATGGGGGTGCATCAGATTCCTATGCCACTTCAGGGGTGGCGTCAAAGTGGCGCAACAGGGAGAAATACCATTATTTCTCCCCATTTTTTCCTTTATGTGTGCTGCATTCTGCGGCACACATTGAAATAGGATAACACCATTAATGATTGCTTATGTGCAGGAAGGTGTCCCGTTCTGCACATAAACAATCATCCCTGCAATGCAGACACCCTTGCACCATGGCGCAAAGGTGCCTGCATTGGCATTAGGCATCAGTTTGTGCACCAGCACAGGGGAAAGTACAGGGATGTATTGTATTTCTGTAAATATGACGCATCCCTGCACTTTCAAAAAGATGCAGCACGGTGCAGCAAGCAGGCGTGCAGCACCACGCTGCATCATTTCTTTGTAAATAAGCCCCTTAGATTGTTGTAATAGCGAGCGCATTCTGGGTGCTATGGTGTTTTTTTGCTTCCATTGAATTAATTAGACCAAGATACCTAAAATCAATGATTTGCAACTGAAAGGTTCTGTACTGGAGTCAGTGGGTCTGATTCACAAAGGTAAATTCACACTTTTGTGTAAGTTTACTATTTTTTGCTAATCACAAACTACTAATATCAAGTTTATGGCTGCGGAGATTGCAGTTAGGGCGGAAATATGTACACATTAAAAGATGGTGCAGTCCAGTCACTAGATTGGGTATCATTGAATTGTGATAACTATTGACTTATTATTCTGCCGAACTGCGTTGGATAAAGTCTGACTGGCTGACTCAGTACACTGATGTAGTGTCGGCGAAATGAATGTCTACCGTTATTTTGAGAATTTGCAAGTCCGTGGCCGTATTATGAGCTATTTCCAAAGAATTTCCAGAAGACAGCTGGAGAGTATGTATGAATTCCTCAGGTAGTGTTTCTTCCCCTTAGGCGTGGACTGCACTTGCAGTGTAACATTTGTCTTATGCAATGCACTCTGAAAGCTAGAGGGACTTTCTCACTGTATCTAAAGAATGAAATACATATCTAAATAAATAAACTGAGCAATGTAAAATACTGCATTTTGCCATCTGTTAGTAATAAAAAATGGAAGTAATACTTTGTGGGGCTACTTATGTTTGCTGCTAACATAGAGGCAACCGATCGAATGGGGGTGAAGAGAGCACTGAATTGTTAATGGAAGGATGGTGATTGAATGGTATTGGATATTGAACATGTCCATCACCCTATAGAAGGGAATTCTCTAACACAGGGTTAAGGATTGATTATGTATTAACACCAACATACCTCTACTTGAAAATTCGTATTGCCAACAACAGAGAAATATTAAGAGTTGTTCTACTAAAATATACTAGGAAACCCATGACTTTGAGATGGACGCAGAGTAGCTTAAAGGGCTGTAAATATAACCAACATACTACATGTGTCAGTCTGTGTGCATAGATGATTGTTTATCAGGTGATCTATATGGGTGCTGTAAATTCTCTATACACAGGTTCTTTTCTTGGGTTGTTTGTGTTTGTTGCTAAAGGTGTACTAGTACATATGTGCATGGATGTGTGCAGCTATTTTTCTCTGTCTTCAGACTTGCATGTACGTGTCTGTAGTGGCAATGTGTGCAAGGATGTTGTGTATCAGTCTTGGAGTGGCAAACCCACTCCAGTTATCACGGGCACTACTTCCAGCATGGGCTTGTAATTTACAAGTCACATCCATTTAGTGCGTTAGTATTATTATTTCACTGGGAGCAAACCAAAAGCAGAGCATCCAGAATTAATTAAGTTGTCATGGAAGACTTTAAAGAGTGTCTGTAATGAGTGCATGCAGCATACAAACATCAAGAGCCATTGTCAGGGATTTCTTAACTGTAAGAGCTCAACTCCCTGCTCTTCATTGGCTTAAACTACTTTATCAGTCAGAGATGATAGGATAGCCTTAATATGTGATGATGCGAAAATATTGACTTCTTGGACAATTATTATTAACTCTGCTGACTTCAGCGTTACAGAGGAACATACAATAAACAAGTACATCTTTGTCTTATCGCCGTTCATACAGATCATAGCCTCTGGCATCTGCCACTCGGATCTGCTGATCAATGAAGGTCGATTCAAAGCGGTGACATATCCGGTGATTCTAGGCCATGAAGGTGCTGGAATAGTAGAGAGTGTTGGGGAAGGAGTCGAAAGCGTAAAACCAGGTGAACCAAGGACTGTAAATCCAAACATTTTTACTGGGGTATGCGAAATTTGCATAATTTATTTTAGTATAATTACAAGAACTTTCGGAAGAATTATGCGAAACACAAATCTGGCATTTTATGTTATATATTAATGCGAAATGTGTCATCACTTCACTTTTTGTGTCTGTTGTGTATAGAATCAATTGCAATTAATTATTTAAAACGATAGTGATATTTATTAAATTAAAAAATGTTATTCAAATTGTTCTAAATAAACAAAGGTAAGGAGAGGGAAGATCAGTTGGGATCCCTCAAATTCCCTAAAATAACTGTTTATAAATCAAAAAAGGAGTCCCCTACCTTACAGACCATAAGGTGAAGAAGCTCAAGAAAGATATCAAGAAATTTCCATTTGAGAGGGTATACCTCTACTCGTCCACTGAGTATAAAATTCCACCACTTAATAATCAATCAAGTGAGGGATCTCTTTCAGATACTGAGCTTTGGAGCAAGAGTGAGGAGTCTGGGAATAGGAGGGGAAGCAAGTCCAGGGACAGACCATAGAAGCAACTGTGGAACATTTATAACCCACACCAAGTAAATCCTTTTTACCCTTTACCACCACCACCTCCTCCACAGTATATTGGTTGTCACAGTTGTTACAATGAAGCTGGTCAGCAGAGATATCCACACCACACTAGGCTTATTTTAAAGAGAGGCCCCGGTGCCCCAAGAGGGCTGAGAAGGTTGATGCAGGTCCATCCGAAGATGACAAACCAAGCATGTCCAGGTAAATCCCAAACAGCCCAAGCACAAGTGCAGATCACTAGCAGAAGCTCAGAAGAGGGTTTTAAACAAGGGGCTAGGATGTGTACCCACACCATTGGTGGATCGATACAAACTGCATACAGAGATGCATGAGTTTTTCGGAATATTGAAGCTCCAAAGTTTTTTCAAGAACAAATCATACACACAGACAGAGGCCTTAGGATGAAGCCCATGTTCTGTGCACCTGTTTTGAGTATACCCCCTGAAATACTTACCTTTAAGCAGGAAGTATTGAAGGAGATTGAGGAACAACCCATGGCAAAACCATTTGATAATTTCCTGAGAATACAAAGGGGCGCCTTAATGGAGCTCAAGAGCAATAGAGATACCGTAATCAAACCGACATACAAGGGTGGGGCAGTGGCCATTTTGAAAAAAGAAGATTATAGGAAAAAGGGCCTGATTACGACTTTGGCAGATGGCCTACTCCATCACAAACATGACGAATATCCCACCCCGTTTTAGAAGTTCCATTGGATACAATGGAACTTGTAATATGGTGGGCAGGATGTCCATCATGTTTGTGATGGAGTATCCCATCCGCCAAAGTCGTAATCAGGCCCTAAATGTCAAAGACTGTTCGGTGACCGCAAGAACTACGAGCCCCTTGCAACTGACCCCACAGAAGCCCTGAGGAGGCAGAATGAGGAGTTTGGGTCTCTAACATCCAGGGAACATTTTTGTTGAACCACCATCCAGTCACCCCCTACTTTTATACTCTTCCCAAAATCCATAAGAATAAGGTCCTTCCAGTAGGGAGGCCTATAGTCTCATGGATAGGGTCAGTATTAGAACCTGTTTAATGCTTCTGTGACTTCTATCTGAAATCCATTGTCCAGAAGATGCTGACTTATCCAAAATACACAAAAGATCTCCTGAGATTGATTGAGGACTTGGACTTTGCCAATAGTTAACTCCTGATTGGCTTAGACATCGATAGCCTTTATTCGAGCTTTCCACAAACAGACACCTTACAGGCTTTAGAACAGATGTTGTTCTCAGAAAAGTGGGGAAATGCCACCCCTAGACACTTGTTCTTGAAGTGTGCCTGATTGGCCCACTGCAAGAACTTCTTTCAGTTTGAGGATCAGCAGTGGTGTCCCCTCCATTAGGGCAGAGGAGCGTCACCCTGCGCCTGCCTGTGTTGCAAAGGTAAAACATAAAATGATAATATAATAAATTGCTTACCATTTTGGGCCAGATGTATGATTCTGGCCTATTGCGATTCGGTAATTGCGATTTTTAAGAAATCGCTATTACCGAATCGCAAAGGGCCATGTATCACATTTGCGATTCGGTAATAGCGATTTCTTAAAAATCGCAAATGCAATTACCGAATCGCAAATTGCGATACTGGCCCCATTCGCAGCTATGGGCCTGTTGGCCCATAGCTGCGAATTTTTTACATTTCCTAAATTGCGATTTGGGAAATGCAAAAGGCGAGGGTGCTGGGGGTCTAAGGCCCCCTCTCCTGCACCCCAATTTTTTTTTTTTTACCATGTAAAGTACACACATGCCAAAAGGGCATGTGTGCTTTACATATTACATATAAAAATGCAGTTTTACTGCATTTTTTAATTTTGCACCAGGTTACCACCTGGCTGCAGACAATGGTATTTTGCATGTGCAAAATACCATTCTGTGAAAAATCGCAATTTGCGTTTTTTTGCAGAATTGCCTTGCGACCTGGATTTTGCGAAGCGCAAAATGCGATTCGCAAAATCCTGGTCGCAACGCAAAAAATCGCAATTTTTGCGATTTCTATTTTGTGGTCTGCGAATGCCTTTGATGCATTGCAGACCACGATTTTGCACTCGCAAACGGCCGATTTCGCCGTTTGAGAGTGCTAAATATTTTGATACATCTGGCCCTAAATCTTTCCCCCGCCAGCCGCATTTGATGGTGGGGCCACTGATGCTGACTGGCAGCAGGCGAGTGGTACTCACGCCACCAGTTTAGAGTGCGCATGTCATTTTGGCTGGCTGTCTTGTGCCGGCTAGCCTGACGTGCACTTTAAACCACTCCATCCAGCTGCATTAGACAGCTGGGTGGAGAGCAGGCACAGGCCCCTAGTGCCTGCAGGAGCATTGAGGCAGCCGATCCAGCCAACCCTGGTCCTGCTCTCATGCTGCTTAACGTTATCAGCAGCATGGGAGCAGCATCTGGATTGGTGTGGAGACTTCAATTGCTGCAGAGACCACCAGCGTCAAAGTACTGAAGCATGAGGAGAACTGGAGGAGGCAAGCCAGCTGTGTGGGTAAGTACATTTTTTAAAATTTCTTTACCTTTGCAAGCACTGCCTTCAGCCTCAACTCCAGAGCTCTAAGGAGGGGTTTATTATAAACATTGGGGCTTATTTACAAGTGGCCTACCCAGCGGTTGCATCACTTTTTGTGATGCACCAGCAGTGCAGGCTGCAGGCCCATAGCTACAATGCCACACAAAGCAACTTTGTGTGGCTTTTCATGGCTTTGTAGATATTGGGTATGGCAACACAGCACAAATTGCGTCATTGATTTACTTTGCGCCAACGAGGCACTCCATGGGTGTTGTGGTGGGTGTTCCCATGCAACAGCCATGTAATTTGATGCATTCCCAGATTTACAAGGTATTGTAAACCTGGGAATGCGTCAAAAGTCTGGCGCAACAGGGAGAAATATCTTTATTTCTCCCAGGTTTTTCCTCTTTCTATGTGTGCTGCATTTTTCAGCACACATAGAAAGAGGAAAACGCCTCCCCTGATTGTTTTTGTGCAGGATGGTGTCCCTTACATAGGGATGACAATGTGTACAGTCCCGATATAGATCGTGGAGAACTGTGTGCTAGAATTACAACCAAAATGAACTACCACTATATCATGTCAGGACATACAGCCATGGATTTGAAGTCCACAGTCAGAAGAGTTGGAACCAGGGACACACAACTCAGGGAAAAATCTGATTGAAAAAGAATGAAGATGGACTTTCCGCCTTTCATCCAGTAAGACAGTACTGAAAGATTAAATTCTGTGTGGCAGACTAAGTGGACAGTATTGGAGTGTAAACTTATGAGGGGAGAATGAACAATAAAGAATCCAGAGGGTCTCTTATCACCTGGAGGAAGTGATAAGCAGACAAGGCTCTCTCGTTAATCAGAGTTGCATGTAATTTCATACCATTGGTGTCACCAACCCGGGAAACCAGTCCCATGCGAGCAGTAAGCCTTGCCTGAAAAGAAAATAGCCAAACAATAACACAAAGATGTGGAGAGATTTGATTGAAGGGCCAATCACATGCTACCAGGAAGTGGAAAGAAACCGCTTCCATGAGAGAATAATTTTCTTTAAAAAATAATCCAAATGATTACATGATGTCGAGAGATCTGACTGAAGAGCCAATCACATGCGACCAGAAAGTGGGAGGAGACAATCCCACTGGGCTATGAGATTGGCAGCTGCATTCAAACAGTTGCAAACTGCCTGGTGAAGGTGCTTGGGTGACTCAGCCCAATATTTCTGTGAAGAAGTAAGTGGGGAGTGAACCATGGCTTTCTCTTAGTAAAGGGGTGATAGTAATAAGAATGTAGATTTGTGGGTAGGTGGGAGCCTCAGCAAAGATTACAGACATGTGATGGAGGCAACAACTCTATCTACAAGAATGCACAGTTCTACATTACATGGAAAAGTAGCGATAAACCAATATAAACCACATTTTTCTTTCCCTTTTTTAATTTCCTCGGTCAAAAAATGAGAGTATGACTATAAGAATGTTAATCCCCCCTTGTCAATAGAAAAGGAGCTAAGAACCAAATATATCAGTAAGGAGTGTGCCTGGAGACCTCTCGGGGTGCAGAACCACCTTACTAATGATATGGATACAGTGAGACACAATGGTGACCTAGAACTATCTAGAAGAATGGGCTATTATCAGGACTCATTAGGAGCCCATAGCTATATTTACCTATAGCATGTGCAGTTTCACCCTATACACAGGTGTTTAGTGGTAGGTTTGAGTAAGAGACGAGTGGTCTATGTATATGTATAGTAAGAAAATAGTATAAAACAGTGCAGTGATTTTTCCCATCTCGCCACAGATGATTTAGTTGGTCGTGACATAATCATAGATTCTATGCATAGCATGAACTGAAGTATGATGTGTGAGTAATTCTCCACTTTTTTGACATAGTAAAGGTTAGGCAATACATAGGGATCCTTGAAATACTGGTCCTGACGAATGCCTCAGTATCTTCTAGGAAGGCTACAACATGTAGACATGTTGGGTAATTAGACCCCACATACTGTTCGCATTGTTTTAAACACTGCCAAGGCAATAGTCTGACAAAGTTTGTTGCAGGTATGCTTCAGGCAGACTTTTAACCAATTACTTCTAGGATTCCTTGAAATATCTCTAAATAAATGGACCCTGAAAGAGATCAGGTTGAAGCTCGCTGTCGAAGTATTAGACTCCATTGCGAAAACACTAGGATAAACCATGCTTTCAGGATTTTATAGGAAAATCACTCATGTGTGGGTACCACTCAGACAGACTGGACTTGTAGGGGACCCTTGTTTTGATTTATAATAATATAGTTTGTCATAAAATGTTTATTTTTAATTTTTATATCATTTTATTAAGAATGTAATTGTATGTATTGATATTTTTTTAAAGAAATGTCTAAGCAAATTAAATTACTTTAATACTTTTCTTTTAAGCACCTGCCTCCATTATTTTCTATGTGTGGATGTTGCAGGACCAGTGGTTGGACATGTGTGGCACTGGACTTAGCCCAGGTCTGAGCTGAAGTATTCTTACTACTGTTTTAGGGCATTTGTTGCTGTGTTAACTTTGCGGTTTGTGAATAGCGATGGGCTTACTATTGTGTGGGTGGGAGTCCGTCCCTCCCTCAACCCCTCCTTAGCCCTCACTAAACCTCTCCTTATTCCACCCTAAACACTATCACATTTATTGGGAGATATTTCTCTTCTCCCACACACCTCCCTGTCCCTCCTACATTTACTAAGAAATAGTAAACTTACATGTGTGAGGATCTCCCTATAGAAAAGATAAGAGAGGTGGAGCCGGAGATTTATACACAAAGGTTTGTCAATTGCATTTTGTAGTAAGTAATTCTACTGAAGTAGTACTTTATGTAATACATAACTTAGTTTGTGAATTGTAGATGTATACGTGTGAATGCAGTGTATTTGTAGCAGCAGTCAACTCCTATATAGTGACTTGCATTCTCCACAATCAGGGTTGAGGGATTTCTGGCCCTGTCCTAGGCTTATTTATGTCAGTGAATGATCTGGTAAGTCACCCTCTAGTATGAAACATAGGGGCAGATATAAAAAACCCTTGCGCCACTTTAGCGCCGTCTTATCGTAATTTATTTACGCTAAGGTTGCCTTTTCCCCATGCCATATTTACAAAGTGGCGCAATGCATGCTTTGCACCACTTTGTAACTTTTGCGCCACATTATGCATGCGCCATGTATAATGTATGAAAAGGGGGCATTCCGGAGCAAGGAGGGCTGCAAAAATGGCGCAGTGAAATCTACAAGATTTCATTGCACCAATTTTGCCTTCATTTTTAATGCCTGCTAAATGCATGTGTTAAAAGGACACACCCATTTTATAATCAATGGGCCTCCTAGCACTTTGCTTCACTAGCGTCAACATTTTTGTTGCTAGTGGAGCAAAGTCTCAACATTTTTGACGCCATTGTTCCTAATACTGCCATGGTGAGCCGTATCATAAATATCATGGTGGCGTTAGGGGAGTACAGGGGGTGCAAAAAAAGTGTTGCTGCATTGGATGCAACAATACTTCTTAAATTCGGCCCTTAGTGTTACATCTGATAATAATGGACATTACAATATTAAGTAATGAGTGTGTGAGTTCCAGTCTGATGGAAGGTGTAGTCCCTTTCCTTAAGGTGCAGTAATCACCAAATATCTATGAGGCTGTCATCCTTCATTAAGGCAGACATGGAAGCACTGTCATTTTTATTACATCTGTCAATAGCGCCTCATCTGTCTAGGGAGGAATATATAACCATTGGCAAATCAAGCATTATTCATTTGGGGCCCATAGTAACTGAGATTAAAAGGATGCCTTACAGGCACTAAGGACACACATAGATCCAACAGTCATAGTGCTGCCTAAGTTTTTTAATTGTGAAGAGATAACAACTGAGTGAATCCATGTTAGTAATACGATGAATCACTTGTGATGTGGCAGGTGAAAAACAGGCAGGTATTCACAGCTGGATTACCCAACATTGTTAAGACTGGGCAGATGCCTCCTTGTGGCTAGAAGTGGGAAGTAATTTCCTACTCATGGGTCATTGTGCGGAAGTCAGTCGAGCTACTGCAGAGGTTGCTGGGAAGAGGAGTGAGGAGGAGCATTGGCCAAGCTCCTCTGGCCGAGCTACTCCGGCGAGTCGCCGAGTGACGTTTGCTGCTGGCCTGCCTGCCTGCCTGCCTGCCTGCCGTCCTGCCATCCTGCCGTCCTGCCGCTGGTCGCCTCCTCCAGTAACTGGGAAGAGGAAGTAAGGAGAAGGAAGGAGAAGCATTTGCCATGCCGTTCTGGCCGAGTCTCTCCAGCCGAGCCGCGTTTGCTGCTGACCTGTTGTCCTGCTGCTGGGCGCCCTCTCCCGCAACCACCGAAATTGCTTTCAGACCGACCTGGTCTCCTTCATTAAGCCACCCGACCCCTTACGCCCCTTGTAGTGGCATAGGGGAGGGGAGTGGAGTGGGGGTCAGAGGGTCCACGGCATTGGTGGCCATTTCAGCCGGTCCCACAGCACCCTTCCACCGGCTCTCAGTTTTCTTCCCTGGCCCAAGGAGTGGGCTGGAAATTCAACTGGAAAATGGTGAAACGGCCCCCAGTGAGAGCTTCGGGTTAGAGGAGCTGTGCCTGGAACCCCTGGAATCCCTGGAGTGTTTGGAGTGCCTGAGATGAGCAGGTTGCACTCCAGGCAGCCTGATAGGAGCAGAAGCATCTGGTGTTAGGCCAGTGTGGCTTGCCATGCATAGCTGTCTTGCTCCACTCACCCCCGCTGCTTATGGATGCGAGCCCACTGAGCACCCTGGAAGAGCTCCAGAAGTGGTTTGTTCTACTTCTCAGGACACAGCAAATTTGGATTAGCCCGGAGAAGAGAAGAAAAGGAGGACCGTGAACCTTGGACCACGGTACACATGCCGAGCACCAAGAACAGTTATTAAAAGACAATCCACAAAACCCCTGGATGACAGGCTCCTCATGGGCTGACTGGCCCCAAAGGCCCTATAGGCTATTGCCTACAATCAAGGCGAGAGACTACTTTGTCATCCCCCTGATTTGACTTGGATCTGGTGGTTTGGAGGAGAGTCAAAAGCTATGACCTACTAGGCTGATAGTAGAATGGGGGGGGAGGAGAGGATACAGGGGGTCATTCTGACCCTGGCGGGTGGTGATAAAGCAGCGGCCAACCCGCCAACAGGCAGGCGGTCAAAAAAAAGGAATTCTGACCCTGGCGGGAACCGCCAACACAGCCCGCTACTTTAACACTCCGACCGCCAGGGCGGGACAGATAAACAGCACGGCGGTCACCGCCAACAGGAAGGCGGCAGACAATGTACCACCCACCCTATCACAACTCACCAATCCGCCACCTTTTCCGGGGCGGGAGCCCCGCCGATAAAAACACGGCGGAAACAGACTACGAACGGGAAAACGCTCACCTCTACACACTCCACGAGGAAGGAGGACAGCATGGAACCCGAATTAAACATCCTACCAGCTATTGTCTACCTGCTCATCTACCAGGAGTACGAACGCCGGCGCAGATGACAACGGTGAGTACACAGGGGGGGGGGGAGGAGGAAAGCTTACGGGCACACACATGCGCCATACACCCACCCCCCCACCACAAATACCTACACCCCAATGCAGAGCAACAAGTCAGAGTGACACCACCCAAACCCACCGGAATAATGCAAAGACACAATTAAAATGATCTATAAAATATATGTATAAATAGCTCCATTAAAGGTATGGGAAATATGCTATATAAAAGATACAAAAATAAGGAATGAACATAGTCCACAATATATACATAGGCAATAAGTCCTGCACATTCCGTCAAAGTTCCATAGTCCGTGGGCCAATGTGCACAAACACATGGGCAAAGCCCACACAGGAGACCAGATACCATTGGAGAGAACACTGCTGGGGCATCTGATGATAAAACTACAGGCACCTCAGGGGGAACGGAAGGGGGGGCACCTCAGCCACATGAGTCCTTGACGCCAGATCCACGAGGGGCCTCCATGCCCACTGTCCCATCCTGGGGAGTGCAAAGCCACAGTCTCACAAGTCTCTACAGTGGGTGGGTTGCCCACTGTACCATCCAGGGGAGTGCAAAGCCACAGTCTCTCAAGTCCCTACAGTGGGTGGCTTGCCCACTGTCCCATCCTGGGGAGTGCAAAGCCACAGTCTCTCAAGTCCCTACAGTGGGTGGCTTGCCCACTGTCCCATCCTGGGGAGTGCAAAGCCACAGTCTCACAAGTCTCTACAGTGGGTGGCTTGCCCACTGTTCCATCCTAGGGAGTGCAAGGCCACAGTCTCACAAGTCTCTACAGTGGGTGGCTTGCCCACTGTTCCATCCTGGGGAGTGCAAAGCCACAGTCTCTCAAGTCTCTACAGTGGGTGGCTTGCCCACTGTTCCATCCTGGGAAGTCCTGGGACTGTGGTCCATCAGATGGATTACCGACTCCACTGTTAATGGAGGAGGCATGGTGCCCAGAGTGCTTCCTGAAGCCCTGCTCGACACAGAACCGGCACTGTCAATGGGCCAGCGGTGCTTGAGATGAAGGCCCCAGCGGAGCGGTGCTTGAGATGAAGGGCCCAGCGGAGTGGTGCAGAGACGGCGGGGCCCAGCGGAGCGGTGCTTGAGATGAAGGGCCCAGCGGAGCGGTGCAGAGACGGCGGGGCCCAGCAGAGCGGTGCTTGACAGGAAGGGCACATCGGAGCGGTGCTTGAGACGGCGGGGCCCAGCGGAGCAGTGCTTGAGATGAAGGGCCCATTGGAGCGGTGCTTGAGATGAAGGGCCCAGCGGAGCGGTGCTTGAGACGAAGGGCCCAGCGGAGTGGTGCTTGACAGGAAGGGCCCAGCGGAGCGGTGCTTGAGATGAAGGGCCCAGCGGAGCGGTGCAGAGACGGCGGGGCCCAGCGGAGCGGTGCTTGAGATGAAGGGCCCAGCGGAGCGGTGCTTGAGATGAAGGGCCAAGCGGAGCGGTGCTTGAGATGAAGGGCGGAGCGGTGCTTGAGATGAAGGGCCCAGCGGAGCGGTGCTTGAGACGAAGGGCCCAGCGGAGCGGTGCTTGAGATGAAGGGCCCAGCGTAGTGGTGCAGAGACGGCGGGGCCTAGCGGAGCGGTGCTTGAGATGAAGGGCCCAGCGGAGCGGTACTTGAGATGAAGGGCCCAGCGGAGCGGTGCTTGAGACGAAGGGCCCAGCGGAGCGGTGCTTGACAGGAAGGGCCCAGCGGAGCGGTGCAGAGACGGCGGGGCCCAGCGGAGCGGTGCTTGAGATGAAGGGCCCAGCGGAGCAGTGCAGAGACGGCGGGGCCCAGCGGAGCAGTGCTTGAGATGAAGGGCCTAGCGGAGCGGTGCTTGAGATGCGGGGTCCAGCGGAGCGGTGCTTGAGATGAAGGGCCCAGCAGAGCGGTGCTTGAGATGAAGGGCCCAGCGGAGCGATGCTTGAGACGAAGGGCCCAGCGGAGCGGTGCTTGAGACGAAGGGCCCAGCGGAGCGGTGCTTGAGACGAAGGGCCCAGCGGAGCGGTGCTTGAGACGAAGGGCCCAGCGGAGCGGTACTTGACAGGAAGGGCCCAGCGGAACGGTGCTTGAGATGAAGGGCCCAGCGGAGCGGTTCTTGTCCCGGTGGGCCCCTGTTCAGCGGTTCTTGTCCCGGCGGGCCCCTGTTCAGCGGTTCTTGTCCCGGCGGGCCCCTGTTCAGCGGTGCTCCTCCCAGCGGGCCCCTGTTCAGCGGTGCTCCTCCCGGCGGGCCCCTGTTCAGCGGTTCTTGTCCCGGCGGGCCCCTGTTCAGCGGTTCTTGTCCCGGCGGGCCCCTGTTCAGCGGTGCTCCTCCCGGCGGGGCCCTGTTCAGCGGTGCTCCTCCCGGCGGGGCCCTGTTCAGCGGTGCTTGTCCTGTGTGTCTAGGGAGCCAGACCTGGGCAAGACTTCCCGCTCATTCGCCATCCGAACTTGCGGTCGCGGGGCCCTCCTGTGATGGAGACCTGGGCCCGTGGGTGTCGTCCGTCACCACCGGAATGGGGCTGGTGGGGCCCTCCTGGGCAGCTCGCCTGCTGCCTGACTTCTCCGCCCTGCTGCCCTTGCCCTCCTTCGCTGAAGCTCTGTGGCCCTTGCCTCCCTTGGATGATGTGGCAGGTGACGGGGCAAGGCTACTGTCCCTGGTGGCAGCCGTCTCAGTCTTGTCGCGCCTGGCCTTTTTTTTTTTGTCCTCTTCCCAGGGGGTGGGCTGGCTGTCCCCTTGCTGCTGGCCGATGTTCCTGCCCTAGGAGGTGGTGGACTCCAATAGCCCTGCACTATGGTCACAGTAGATGCAGGGCTGGTGGTGACTGAGTTGCTTTTTTTACTCTTACCAGATGGAGGGGGTGGGTCAGTGATTGGAACGAGCTCAAGGTTTGAAAGGAAAACGACTTGGGAAGGACAGGGACGGGTAGGTGTAGTGGGTATGGGAGTGGAGGAAGAGGATGTGGTTGTAGGAGAGTCAAGTGTGCTGTCTTTGGGTGCAGGTGCTTGTGACGTAGGCTGTCGTGAGGTGGATGGCTGTTGGGTGGGTGGCTGCCTGCGTTTGTGTGCTTTGGAAGAGGGGGTGACAGACACACTGGGAAAGGACACAGGGGACGTGTAAATGGCAGTGGGGGTGGTGACTGCACGTGTGCGGACTGTAATGGAGGGTGTGCTGGTGATGGAAGTACTGGCTGATGGTGGTGTGCATGCAGGTGTGAGTGGAGACGTCACAGGGAGGGAGGAGGGAGATGAGGAGGTGGGGGACACAGAGGTGGTAGTGACTGTTGGCATGTCTGCATCTGGATGTTGCTTGGGTGAATGCTTGTGGGATCTGTGGTGCTTATGTCTGGATGAGCTGCCCTTGGGTGTAGAGGTGTGTGCAGGCTGGTCTGATGGTGTGGATGGGATAGGCAGAGGAACAGGAGACTGAGACTGGGTGGAGGGAGTCAGAAGAGGGAGGCTGGAGACAGGGACAATGGCTGCAGTCAGTGCTGAGGCCAGAGCGTTGAACGATCGCTGATGGGCAGCCTGACCCGAATGAATGCCCTCCAGGTATGCCTTGCTCCGATGCACCTCCCTTTCTACACCCTGGATGGCATTCAAAAGGGTAGACTGCCCAACAATGAGTGTCCTGAGGAGGTCAATGACCTCCTCACTGAGGGCAGCAGGGGTAACTGGGGCAGGGCCTGAGGTGCCTGGGGAGAAGGAGATGCCCGCCTTCCTGGGCGAGCGGGCACGGAGCGAAGGCTGAGGGGCTGCTGGGAGGGCGGGGCTGGTGCGCTGGGTGGCGGCTGTACCTGTTGTGGCGGCGGGCACGGATGTTGCCGCCACCGCTAGGGAGCTCCCTTCCGAGGACGTGTCGGTGTCGCTGACGTCTCCACGGGTCCCCGTTGTGGAGCTCCACTCGCCCTCCGTCTCACTGGTGTACTCGGAGTCTGTTGTATGGCCCTCCGGGGCCATGTGAGATGCAGCTCCCTCGTGCGCCGATGCCACTTCTCCTCCGCCTGATGATCCTAATGCACACATGAACAGGAAGACAAAGAAAATGGGGGGGGGGAAATGAAGACAGGTTGAGTGCATGCATTGGCAACACCGTTGTCGGAGAGGACAGACACAGAAGCCCCCTGAACTAGGCCGCGCAATCGGGATACACTACTCAGTTATTGTGACTAGGCCTACAGGTCTATGGACGACAAATGCACACATGGGTGAGGCCGGACCATGGATAGCTGTACTTGGCACACTACAGAGGTGGGGGGCGGGGGCACAGGGCCGTGTCTAACGGAGGGGCCTAGCCTACAGAATGCGCCCTGGCCTGGAGATAGCCACAGCCCTCCTCCCCCACCCAGACACCTTCACTGCGCGCAAAGATAGCAGAATGTGCTGATACTCACCCCCTTGTGTCTGCTGTGATGTCACGCGCCCATCCAAATCGGGGTAGGCCACCACCAGGATCCGGGACATCAGGGGGGTCAATTGGCGGCTGGCACCCCTCCTACGTTGGGAGGCCATCCCCAGCAGAGACTCGGCGGTCTTTCTGGTCCCGCGGCGGATGTCCTCCCACCTCTTTCGGCAGTGGGTGCCCCGTCTGTTGTGGACCCCCAGGGCCCGGACGTCCTTGGCGATGGCACGCCAAATGTCGATCTTCTGATGGGCGCTGACCTATGTGACATGTACAGGGTGGTAAAGGAAATCGCATCAGTTTTCTGCCTGGTCAATGTGAGTGGCCCCCCCCTCCCCAACCTTGCCATGTGGCACATGCTCTCATCTTTCGTGCGTTGCACTCCTCATTCGCTCCCCTCCCCACCATCTTACATACACCCCACTCAACACAGGCATAGCCCATTCAACGTGCTCCCTGTGTACTAACCTGTTGGTCTGGAGGACCGTAGAGTAGCGCATACTGGGGGAGGACCCCATCAACAAGTCTCTCCAATTCTTCGGAAGTGAAGGCAGGGGCCCTTTCCCCAGTCGCAGCAGCCATTGTATCTCCCAGACCGAGGTCACAGCAGCACTTGCAGTATAGGCCCTCTCCTGTGGATGATCAGGTCTCGAGTGATTAATCAGATAGAAAATGGCGGTCACGCCCGCGGCGGTGCGTACCGCGGCAGTGCGTACCGCGACCGCCGGCGCACATCGTCATTGGCTCCTGAGACCCATAGGGTTCAATGTTAACCAATGCTGCTTTGCACCGCGGTCTTCGACCGCCTACCGCCACGGTGTGCCACGCCAGCGCAGTGACCTCACATCCCACTGTCACACTTCACAGGTCAGGCAGCCGCCATTTCAAGGGCCACATGGCATGATTTCTACTGCGTCACACAGGCCTAGGCCTTGCATTGCCACTCATACAAGCCGTTCAATGCATAGCGATTCACGTACTGTGCAAGCTGTGTGAACGAACCTGTGGGTTGCTTGACTCTGTGCTCCATGTTGTCCTTCCTAGGCACCGTCCGCTGGGACTTGCGAGGAGAAGGATAAATCCTCCCGTTTACCGACCGCTGGTGGACCTGTCGACAATGGAAGAACGACATATCATACTTACATACAGGCTTGACAGAGCAACTATACATGAACTATGTGCCCAGCTGGAGCCAGACCTGATGTCCCCCATCCGCCAACCCACAGGGATTCCCCCTCTGGTGCAGGTTCTGTCAGTACTCCATTTTTTGGCAAGTGGGTCTTTTCAGACAACAGTGGCCATATCATCTGGGATGTCTCAGCCTATGTTTTCTAAGGTTTTGTCCAGAGTGTTGTCTGCCCTGATGAAATACATGCGGAACTACATTATTTTCCCTGAGGTGGGCGAATTGGCTACAGTGAAGGGTGATTTCTATGCCCTTGGACATATCCCCAACATCATTGGTGCCATTGATGGGACCCATGTGGCTTTGGTTCCCCCAAAGAAAGTGAGCAGGTGTACAGAAACAGAAAAAGTTATCATTCGATGAATGTCCAGGTGGTCTGTTTGGCTGACCAGTACATCTCCCATGTAAATGCCAAGTTCCCTGGGTCAGTGCATGACGCGTATGTCATGCGAAATAGCAGCATCCCTTATGTGATGGAACAGCTACAGAGACACCGTGTGTGGCTAATTGGTGACTCTGGTTACCCCAACCTGTCGTGGCTACTGATCCCAGTGAGGAATCCCCGGACCAGGGCAGACGAACGGTACAATGAGGCCCATGGGCGAACTAGGAGGATCATAGAAAGGACCTTCGGGGTCCTGAAGGCCAGGTTTAGGTGCCTGCATATGACAGGGGGATCCCTAATGTACTCACCAAAGAAGGTGTGCCAGATCATTGTGGCCTGCTGTATGCTTCACAATCTTGCTTTGCGACGCCAGGTGCCTTTTCTGCAGGAGGATGGTCCAGATGGTGGTGTTGTAGCAGCTGTGGAGCCTGTGGAGAGTGAAGAGGAGGAAGACGATGGGGACGACACGGACAACAGGGATACAGTCATACAACAATATTTTCAGTAGCACACAGGTAAGAATCAGCCACGCCATTTTACATTTACTTAAGGCCTCATGCGTCTCCACTGTCTGTGTTTCCCCCCAGTTCCTGTTAACTGATTTGTGACTTTCCCTTCCCTTTTCAGAGCTGTATGACCCACTGCCTGACTTCAGCTTTGTTTGCCCATGGACTAAAGCTTATTGAAATTGGTATGTTGTCCTCACAAAGTAACTGGACATTATTGCACCGTTATGTGTAATACATTTGTTAAGAATACAAGCAGACTCCTGTTTTTTTAAGTGCAATAAGTGATTTATTTTAAGTGCTAAATATAGGTACATGATTGGGAAACGGTGATGGGTGGGGGTGGAGTAATGTCCATGGCAGAGTCCAGTTCTCAGTCGCACAGGTGCATTGTCCATATGCCTGGGGAAGGATGGAGCAGGGGCAGTTCAAGGTTGGACAGGGTGACAATGTGGGACAGTGGGATGACATCAGGGGGTATCTTAGGCTGGCGGGGGTCTTGCAATCCTACTCTGTCTTCTTGTGAGATCTCAGGTTCCGCTTGCGGGGTGGTTCTTCTTCTGCAGGAGGTGGGGTTCTGGTGGCCTGTCGTTGTGTGGGGGCCTCCTGTCCACTAGCGCCGGCGGAGGTGGTAGGCTGTTCCTGGCCTGGGCTAGTGACAGGGGCCCTTTGGGGTGCCACATGGTCCCGCAATGTGGTGACGATCTAGGTAAGGGCCACGACGATGGTCCCCATTGCGGAACCGATGTTCCTCAGTTCCTCCCTGAACCCCATGTACCGTTCCTCCTGCAGTTCCTGGATCTCCTGGAACCGGGCCAGTACCGTCGCCATCGTCTCCTGGGAGCGGTGGTATGCTCCCATGATGGAGGAGAGGGCCTCTTGGAGAGTCGGTTCCCCAGGCCTGTCCCCCCCTGTCGCACAGCAGCCCTCCCAGTTCCCCTGTGTTCCTGGGCCTCTGTCCCCTGGACGGTGTGCCCACTACCACTGCCCCCAGGTCCCTGTTGTCGTTGGGGTGGTGGGTCAACCTGGGTGCCCTGTAGTGGTGGACACACCGCTGATTTATGTGTCCTGGAGACAGAGGCATGGGCCCGCTGGGTGGGAGCTGTGCTGGTGTTCCCAGAGGGGGTTGGGTCTGGTGCAGCCTGTGGCTGTCTGTGGGGAACCGACTGTCCAGAGGTCCCTGATGGGCCGGGCTGGTCATCTGGCTCCAGGGAGACAGAGCTGCTGTCATCGCTGGGGGCCTCTTCTGGGGTGGGATGGACATCTCTGGACCCTCCGTGGCGGTGTGGTGGCGTTCGGGTCCTGCAGGGATATAAAGGTATGGTTATTGCTTCTGTGTGTGGCATTTCGTGTGATGGGTGGGTGTCCGTGTACCCAAGTGCAGGCATTCCCTTGTGGGGGCTTTTGTGAGGGTTGCTTGTGGGGGTGATGTGTGTGTGCAGTGGGCATGCTTTGGTGATGGGTGTCCATGCTTTGTGGTCGCATGCAGGGCTTGGTGTTGGGATGGGTGGGTTATGATGGTGAGCCTTTTGCTAGGTGTTGGTGTGATGGGGGTGGGGGTATGATTTGGCATGCAGGTGGGGTGGGGGTGGGAAGCAGTAGTGAAGATCTGACTTACCAGAGTCCATTCCTCCGCCTACTCCTGCGAGGCCCTCAGGATGCAGGATGTGCAAGACTTCCTCCTCCCATGCGGTAAATTCTGGGGGAGTAGGTGGGGGTCCGCCGCCAGTCTTCTGCACCGCAATGTTGTGCCTTGATACCATGGAACGCACCTTCCCCCGTAGGTCGTTCCATCTCTTCCCGATGTCCTCCCGATTGCGTGGATGCTGTCCCACCACGTTAACCCTGTCCACTATCCTTTGCCATAGCTCCATCTTCCTGGCAATTGTGGTGTGCTGCACCTGTGCCCCGAAGAGTTGGGGCTCTACACAGACTATTTCCTCCACCATGACCCTGTGCTCTCTCTCTAGCCTTCGTCAATAATTTCGGGTCGTAGGGGCTTGTGGGTGATGTGGGTGTGTGTTTTATATTGTGTTGGGTGTGTGGGAGTGGTGTTAGTATGTGTATCAGGTGTGTGTGTTTCAAACTGACCAATGTGGCTGAGTTTTCTATGTGTGTGTGTATTTTGAGCGCGGCGGTGTTTACCGCCAATGGAATACCGCGTTTGAAAGACCGCCGCATGGATTTGTGGGTCGGAAAGGTATGGGCGTATTTCTGTTGGCGTGACGGTGGAGGTTTGGTCATCGGCATTTTTTCGCTGACCTTTGGTGTGGCGGACTTTTGTGGATGTCGGGTTTTTGGCGCTTTGCCAGTTGCGGGTCAGAATGACTGTGGCGGTTTACCGCGGCCACGGCGGTGTTATGGCGGTCTTCTGACCGGCGGTAAGCGCCTTTTACCGCCGAGGTCAGAATGACCCCCACAGTCTCCCAGGAGACCCTTCTACAGAGTGTCCAGAACCCATACGGGGCGTTCCTGTGTCCCTCACCTACCTCGTCTCCCCACCCTCTAGTTATCCCATCCCCACCCTCTGTGAACCATGGAGGATTGGTTAATTCTGCCGAAGTTCTTCAGGAATCCTCTTCCCACTTGAGGCTGCAGGGACCCCAGATATTGGGCTTTGAGACTTCACCTTGCCCGACTTGGATTTAGATCTTTGTAGGAGATATGGGTATCAGAATAAGGAGTATTCCTTGCCACCTGGGGATCCTGTGTCTATGCTCCCACCGACAGGTCCGCATTTTTTAGCAGCACCCCGTCCATTCAAGACTCTGGCCCTCATTAAGAAATTGGCAGTAACTGCCGCCTACCCCCACGGCGACACCCCCCAACATACCATCGCCGTGGCTACCAACCGCCCACCCACATTATGACCCTCAAAGGAATTCCGCCAGAAGGCTGGCGGAATACTGTCGACGGTCATGGCGGCGGACGGCGGTAAGGTGGCGCTGCTGTCAGCAGCAGCGCCATGCCAGCAAAACACCGCCTACTGTATCATGAGCAATGATACGGCTTGGCGGTATTTTGCTGGCGGACGCTGCTGCTGACAGCAGTGCTGCATCCCGTCTTCAGCCGGAGGACCCCCTGCAAGCAGGTAAGTCGGGTTCTCCGACAGGAGAGGGTGATGGGGGGTGTTGTGCGCATATGTTTGGGGTGTCTGTTTATGAATGCGTGCATGCAGGTGTGAGTCGCGTTGAATGAGTGCGTGAATGCCTGAATATGAGTGTACGTGTGTGTTGTGTGTTGTGAATAGGTGTGTGCAACAATGTATGTTAGTGTGTGATGCGGTGTGTGGGTATGTATGTGCGCATGCGTGGGTGGATGTGGGTATGCGTGTGTGTATGTGTGTGCGGTGTGGGTGTGGAAATGTGCGAGGGGCACGAGAGGGAGGGGGAGGGTGGGGAGGACTCTTGGGAGGGAAGGGGCCAGGGGAGACCCCTTCAGTGCCAGGGAAGGAATTCCCTGGCACTGATAGTGCCTACCGCCATGGTTTTCGTGGCATTATGCTTGCCACGAAAACCATAGCAGTAGGCAGGGTCATAATCCTGAGGGTGGGATTGTGACGGCTGCTGGGCTCAAGACTAAAGTCTCGAGCCCAGCAGCCGTTACCACCCTGGCGGACGGAGTGGTACTTTGGCAGTTTGGCTTGATCCAAACGGCCAATGTCATAATTTGGGAAAAGGTACCACCAGCCTGTTGGCAGTACCTTTCCCCAAATTACCGCCGATCGCTAGGGTCGTCATGAGGGCCATTGTGTACTCCCACCTATCTGTGACTCCAGCTTTGGAAGTAAGAGGTAATTTGCCTAGTCAACCTCCAGAACAGGAGATTAGGCTCTCCACTCCTTGGTTAGCCTAGGAAACCTGCTTTCCTCAATTTTAAAACTTCTTGAGAAATTTGTAGGGGGGGTCTGATTGTATTCTCAATTCTGTGACGGCCATCTTGAAGGAACTGTCTAAAGAGAACAAAAGTGGGAGGTCGAACTAAGGCCTCTCAGGGTCACTGGCTGTCCCGTCGTTGTTATCAAAAGAGCCAGAGAATACAATGGTGCGTTCCTATGTGGAGGCTAGTACGCAGGCAGTTAAACCCCAGTGTAAAGAGACTATCGCTAAAAGGGCACTGGTTGACAGCCCAGTGGACTTCATACAATTTATTTTTTACTCCTCCCGGGTAAGAAAATGCAGTTGGCAAAGTCTATACAGAATGAACAGGAGGTATTCCCAATATTTAAAGTCTTGTCCAGTCAAACGAAATGTTCTGAGGCATCTCCTGTTCATCTGCCAATAGTGGGAGAGAAAAGGCTGGTCCATTGAGGTCAATTCACAGCTGCGGCATTGACCTTGTTTCTTTTTTGCATTCTAAAGTGGGCTTTAAGTAGGACTTCTTTTCGTTCTAAGCGCATTGGCAATCTGGTCCTACGAAAAGTTAATTATTTGCATTGTTGCGGTATTGATGTTGTTCCCTATTTGGGTTTGAAATGTATTGGTAATAGTGATGGGATGCTAGTGGAAAAGGATAAAGAACGTTATATGTCACATGAGTCACCAAACTCTAACGATCAGCATTAGTTTAGGTCCACAATAGATTTGCAGTGCCTGGCAGTTTCCCTTTGAGGGAATTGTAGGCAAGTGTTACTGCAAGAAGCATCAATTTCTTCTGACCAAAAAAGCATTAATGGTTTGGATGGGTGGGGCTGGCTCCCAAGTGTCTTAAGTCAGACGCAGGGGTCTAGGGGCCAGATGTAGCAACATTTAGAATTGCGACCCGCAAATTTCGAGTTAGGGCGACTCGCAATTTGCGAGTCACAATTCTGAATGTTGGATGGTGTCCCTGACACCATCTGCGATTTGCAGGCGGTCGCGAAGGCCACCTCATGAATAATCATGAGGTGGGTCATTATTTGCGACCCCCTTGCGAATGGCGGCCCTCACAGGGATGGTGGCCTGCTGTGTACAGCAGACCACCATGTCTGTGACTGCTTTTTAATAAAGCAGTTTTTTTTTTTGTAATGCAGCCCGTTTTCCTTAAAGGAAAACCAGATGCATTACAAAAACGAAAAATGAAACGTTTTCTTTTCATTTTTTCAGAGCAGGCAGTGGTCCACTGCCTGCTCTGAAAAAATGTTTGGAGTGCCATTCACAACGGGGAAGGGGTCCCATGGGAACCCCTTCCCTTTTGCGAATGGGTTACCACCCATTGGAAAAGGGTGCAAATTGCGATTGGTTTGCGACCGCGTTCGCGGTCACAAACCAATCCTGCATTGCACTGCGACTCGAAATTAGGAAGGGAACACCCCTTCCTAATTGCGACTCGCATCCCGTTATGCGATTCAGTAGCCAGGTCACTGAATCACAAAACGAAGTTTGTGCATTGCAATGTGCTTTTTGCACATCTCAAACAGCGAAATTCGCTGTTTGCGACGTGCAAACTGCTTGCTACATCTGGCCCTAGGTTCCTGTTTCAACCCCTCAAGTAGCGGTGGCCTAAAAATTGTTTCATGGAATGCTGCAGGGGTAAAATACAGTAGCGAGAAGTTATTTCTTCTTAGTCCTTTAAATCCTGACTTGATTTGCCTCCAAGAGACATGGTCTGACAGGGATTTGCTGTGGGATTATTATTATGTTATAGATTTCAAGGCCACTCCTTCTAGAAAGGGGCATGCTAAAGGGGGAGTCACCTGCTTGTTATCAACTAAACTCAAGTGGAATTATGATTGTTATAAAGATCTTAGCAACCTTTTCATGGCCTTAATCTTTTAGGTTCATAATAGGATCCGGGGCTTTACCCCCCTGTTACTAGTCAATGCTTACATTCCTCCCGAACGGTCTATGACGCTCCGTTGCAGAAGTTTTTTGCCTACATAAAAAACACTCTTCATAGTGAGCATCCCCCCTATATAGTGCTAGTTGGAGAGCTAAATTGCAATATTTCCAATCACGCTCTGCGTCAAGTCAGCGAGGTTGAGAGAGAGGAAGCCCTGTGAATCCCGGCCTTTGTTTTTTCCCTCTCAATAAGAACAAATAAGAGAGGGAAACTCCTACTTGATCTCCTCAGGAGAAATGTCTATATCATAGCAAATGGGAGGTCTCCCTCACATTCCCCAGCTTCATACATGCATGTCTCCCCAGGGGGAAATGCAATATTAGATTATTTGATGCTAGGTTATACCTCCTTTTCATTGTTAAGAGACTTAAAGATTATAAATACCCCTGTTAGTGACCATAATTTGCTCTTCTTCTCACTGGCATTGAACATGCTAATGACGGGGTCCTGGGAGTTGGGCGGGTCAGCCCCTATGTTTGATAAAAGGACAGGGAGGACCCAGTGGGATCATAGAAGGATCTCAGGCATGTCACAGGTGATAGAACTTGCTGTTGTAAAGCCGGATTCCTGGGAGGGGAATGAATTGGAACACTTTGCTAAGTTTATGAAGCAGCTGTTAATTAGCTCTTCTATAAGATCTTCCAAAAGTAGTCACAAGGTGATTCCTCACCCAGGACTCGACCTGAATAGGGAAATAAACTCTCTGGTTAGGATTCAGTACTTAGTGTATTCTCCTGAAAGCAACTCAAGGTTGGCCCTGTTAAAAAGGAGAAAAAGGCATTTGAAGGCCCGTCTAGCAAGGGACTCTGGGGATAGGCTCTGGATTAACCTCAGAGAAGCAGCAGTAGAGGGTCAGGCTAGACGAGTTTGGTCGTTGGTCAGTGAAGGTTGCGGGTCACAAAGGTGCTCTTCCCCTGTAGCCATAGTTGAGGCTTGTTGGACTGCATTTATTGCCACCCTTTATGTATTAAATAGGGTAGAGTTGTATTGGCCTCTCGAAAGTGAGATGTTTCAATCTGGTGATTTTCCCACAGTAAGGGAGATGGAGATGGCCATCCGAGCTATGTGTCTCTCTGCCGCAATGGGTCCTGATGAATCACCCATTTCTGTAATAAAGCAGGATATCTGCTCATGGAGTAAGATTGTATTTGTTGTTTTTAGAAGGTGTTTCCTAACCGGAAGTATTCCACCTTCCTGGGTCAGAAATATAATCGTGCCTTTATTTAAGAAGGGCGATGCGGCAGATCGCCCTCCTGGATGCAAAGGGATTTCTTTTTGCTAAATGTCTGCTATCCAGACTAACTATTTGGGCTAATGAAAACAATATCATTCCCCTGGAGCAAACGGGGTTTAGGAGTAGACATAGAACTATGGACAATATTGCAGTGCTTCAGGTAATCAAAGAATACACGAAAGTAAGAGGTGAAGTGGCCTATGCTGCATTAATTGCTTTTTCTACATCTTTTGACAACGTGGATAGAGACTTGTTGTGGGGAAAGCTTGCTAACTTGGGTATGCCTAATACTTTTCTTGAGCTAGTGATTGCGCCTCACTCTTCCACTTGGTGTAGAATATTATTAGGGGGGGGATAAAAGTTTATCCCAAAAGATACCCACTCTGAATGGATTAAAACAAGGTTGTCTCCGGGCGCCTTTGCTCTTCTCTTTATATATCTCAGATCTTCCCTCTTACCTCTCTCAGAACGAGGGCATTCCCCCAAAAATCGGTGGGAAATCTGTAGGCTGCTTACTATACGCTGATGATATCATAATTTTTGATTGAACCCCTAAAGGCTTAAATAATCGTCTTCCGTTTTTGTCACATGTATATAGAGGCCCATTTTTTTTAAAGGTTAATGCTTCTAAAAGCAAGGATATGTGCTCCATGGAAACAAAAAAATGAAGTTTTCTAATTTTCATTGGTCCCTAGGGGCCCAAAAGCTTGAAATTGTGAACTTGTATACTTTCTTGGGGAAGATAATGTGTGGGAATCTTAGTCACAATGCGCACATAGAAAATAAAAAATGTTAAGCTAGCTGTCAAGCAAGAGGTTTAGGGGCCTTGTATAGGGCAACTGGGAGGAGGCACTTTGCACATCTTTAAGCGGTCTATCGAGCAAAAATTCCAGCATCCCTCCTACATGGCTTGAAATTTATCGATTTCTCTAAATGGGGGGGTTTTGAATCTGATGGAAGGTAAAACTTTTAGAAAACTCATGTCTGTTAACTCAGCTACCTCTGTGGCAGCCTTAAGGTTGGAGATGGGTTTAAGAGGTGTGTTCATTCAGGGAATAGCAGGGGTCGTACTCTGGGTTGCTTGCCTCGCAAGGAGTGAAGATAAGACATTAAGGTCTTTGCTGAAGAAAGAAATTCTGGATAACAATAATTTCAGGTTTACCATCTGTAGGAATTTTTCCTACTCCTTCGAATCGCTGGAGTTAGACCATAATCAGGTCCTGGCTATTATCCCCTCACAATTGAAAATTGGCTTGACACAGGTCACGTGGTCTTTAAACTTTCGATTAGACATAGAAAGTTGTGCAAGAAAGAGATGCTTTCTGAATTTAGAAGATTCAATTTTAGTAAAAAAAGCACAACCTTATATTACATGGAGTCTATCACATAGGGTTTGGCGATTTTGGATTCTGCTACACCATGGATTGCTTCCGTTGAATGTTCTTTTGGTGAAATGGCATGGCTCTGCTAAGGAGTGTAACGTCTGTCGAGCTGGAGTTCAAGATTTAAATCATATGCTATTTGCCTGCCCAGCTTTCGTCTCTTTTTGGTGTAAGTGGCTAAGACCCATTTGTCTCCAGCTCTCTATTCTGTCTGTATCGGAGTTTCTTCAAACCTTGTATGATCCTCCCAATTAATTGTTTTGTTTTAGAATTTTTATTTTTTTTAATGTTTTTTACATTTATACGAAGTATATGGAATTTATCGGAGTTTCTTCAAGCCTTGTATGATCCACCCAAAGAATTGTTTTGTTTTAGAATTTCAATTTTTAAAAATGTTTTTTACATTTATACAAAGTATATGGAATTTAAAGTTGGTGTATTTTGTGTGTTGATTCTAATGGTTGTAGGGTGAGGGGTGACTTGGATTGGGGATTGTTCAGGAAGTTTTTTAGAATATTCAAACCTTTTACATGCTTTTAAATCGTATCCAAGTTTAGGGAGTTTTTAACATGATGCACTTTATGGGTGGAGCCCATTGTTCGTTGGGTGAGCTATTTGTTTGCTTATATATGTATTTAATTTCTTTCTCTTTTGATTATGATGTGGACCTTGTTCAGAGTTACTAATCATAAATAAACATAAACTTGAAACTTGAAACTTGAAACTTGCATGAACAGTTACAAAATAGATGACCCTACTTCTCCTTATTCCTCAAATCTTGTTTGTAGATAACAAGACTGCACGCAGCACATGCGAACAAATGTGTATTTTTACCAATAAAAAAAAGAGTGGGAAGTAACTGTTTATATTAAGAATGAATGAAGGTGAAGAAAACGGGAGTAGGACCTATTCTTTCATCTGAGGGGAAGTAAATAGAACAGTGCAGGAAACCAGGTGCTGAGCACAGAAATCGCTTGCAGGAAGTGATCTAGTACTAATAATCTTAAATTTTAAGTTATGCTTCATGTGTGCGGGTCAGGCAACCATAGACAATGGGCAGATGAGTAGATTCAAAGAGTGTGAGCCGTCACCATTGATATGTCAGTCAGTTATTGTCTGTGGATAGTGTAAGCACCACAGGAAAGGATGAACCCCATGCTTCATCTATTAGGTCACCATAATGTATGGCAACACAAGATGATGGATGGAGTGCTGAAAATTTTCAAACTCTCACCCTCACTCACAGATCTGGGTTAAATCCATCATTCTTTTGCTCACCATGCCACTCCAGTTTGGACTCAGATATATGCAAATAAGTCTTGACCCTGTTCCCCATGGGAACAGACAAGCCCGAGCTACCAGGCCAGGTTCTCCCTGGACCAGAAACAAGCATTCTGGGACCGGTTTCAGGGTATCACCCCTTTTCATCCAGGCTAGCTTGAATCCAGTGGCACAGTGAGCAAGAAACCCACATCTGGGCATACCCTTGCCACTTAGGGCAAACATAGCAACACAACAAGATAATGGGCGGCGTGCTGAAAATGATCACCTCCAGTCACAGATCTGGGTTGAATCTATCGTCCTTTTCCTCACAATGCCACCCCAGTTTGGATCCAGCCATATGCAAATCAGTCTTGACCCTGTTCCCCATGGTGAGCAAAAGAACAATGGATCAAACTCAGATCTGTGACTGCGGGAAAGTGTTTGAAAAGTTTCCGCACTCTGTCCATCATCCTTTTGTGTTGCACCATCATGAATGGAAAATTGGGAGTGAGAGGTCAGTCACCATTGTGCATGGACAATGGGGAGAGAGAAACAACTGCAGGACTTATGAAATAAGGCCACTGGGTTCCACCACAGAAAACGTTTCACCAGTCATGCAACCAAAAATAGAGAGATGTGATTATAGACCGAATGGCATGGTATGAACAGAGAACCCAACTCCCTTTGGGTCACAATTGGGTCGGTTTGGAGGTGTATTTCCATTGTGCATTAAAGCAGTAAAGAAAAGGGATAGATACCAAATCACCATCCATGAGAAATGACCATAGAGCAGCACAGCAAATTCTAACCACAGTCTTTTCTGATAAAGCATCATGCTTCAACAGTGATCTGGACTTTTCTCTACCTCAATGCAGGGCCTTGACAATCATATGAAAACTTCCTTTTTTAGATTCTCTGCAGCCCAGTCTTTAGTTCCTTATTTGGCTGTTCAGAGTAATGATGGGTATTAGAAAGTTATCTCAAATTCTCTTTTTAGAAATCAGTAGATACATCCAAAGAAGTCAAGCAAGTCCAAGGTTATCTGGTCCACTATATTCCTTGTGTTTCTGTGCATTGAAATGGGCATATGTGACAGGCAGAGAAGACAATTCTATGCAACTGAGAGCCTATAACGTCTTTCTTTAAATGTTGGTGTCAGAAATTGCACTTTTGGTTGACTGGGGTGTGAGCCCTGGTCTCACAACAGGTACAATCCCTTGCAGGGTGAACCACAAAGAGTCATTATTTAACCTGTGCTTAACCTCGGGTAGCTTGGTACAAAAATCAGTCAGGCTAAACTTAGAGGCAATGTGTTAAGTATTTATGCAGTGCACAATCAGCAATACAGTGTAAACACAACACAAAAACCCAAACAAATTTAGATAAATAGAGAAGATTTTAACAACTTATTCACTCCAAACCATCAAAATCCAATTAGAACCAGAGTGATGAAATTTTTAAGTTTAAGGTTCAAAATAGCAAGTCCTCAGTTTTAGAAAATGGTTGCCTGGGCACCTTTAGCACCACAATAAAGGGTTCAGGAGTAGACGGAGACCTCTTGGGGGTTTAAGACTCACTGAGGCTGGGTCCAGGTGCGGGTTCAAGATGGTAGGATCCTGTTATGTCCCTGTGGCTCTGAACAGAAGGCCAGCTAAAGTGGCCCTTGGAATCACTTCTGAAATTCTGGGTGCAGGTGGAGATGCAAGACTCTGTGAAGGTTCTAGTCAGGCTCCAGGCAACAAAGCAGTCTTTCCAGGTACAGCAGCAGTCTAGTAGAGTGCACAGCAGGTGACAGCAGCAGGCAGTCCTCTGAGAGGCCTTTCGCAGGTCCAGTTGAGAGTGGGTCAAAGAGCACTTTTTATACACTGCTGCCCTGCTCCTAGAAGTTGGAAGACGTTTTCAGAAGTGGTCTCTGAAGTTCCTGTAGTTTCCTGTCTCCCATGCCATGGCTTCTAGCTAACTGCACTGACAATACAGGGTCATTAAGCCTATCATGTGGCAGCAGAGCTCAGATTATTCAGGTGTAGGTGGGACTGTACTTAGCTCCACCCTCAGTCAGTTATTAGCCATACAGGCTCTGCTAATCCCATTATTGTGTGACTGTCTGGGGAGAATTCACAAAGACTCAACTGTCAGTTACGCCCAGTGATGTGACCTAAGACAGGCTACAGGACAGAGGGGTAAGGACAGGAAAATGCCAACTTTCTAAAAATTGCATTTTCAAACTTGTAATGATAAAATGGACTTTATGATTAAAGAGGGTTTATAATTACAGGTTCATATATACCAGACATGACTTATCTACCACCTCTGTTTTAGGAACTGCGACTTAATAAATACAATAGTGAATACCCATGAATTTGGGAGTTGTTCAGTACAAGACAAAGTATGTGTCCTACCTTTCAATTACACAGCACCCTGCCCTGTGGGCTATCTATAGCCTAACTTAGAGGTGACTTATATCTAATAAAAAGAGACTGTAAGGCTTGGTAAGTTGTTTTAAATGCCAAGTCGACATGGCAGTAGGACACTGCCTTCAGGCTGCAATAGCAGCCATTGGACAAGAGTTAAGGTGCCACTTAAGTGGGTGGCACAATAAGTGCTGTAGGCCCATTGGTAGCACTTACTTTACAGTCCCTTGGTATATGATATACCACTCTATAAGGGACTTACATTTAAATTAAATATGCCAATCAGGTGTATGCAGTCAAACCATTTTGAAGAGAGAGCACAAGCACTTTAGCACTGGTTAGCAGCAGTGGTAAATTGCACAGAGTTTTAAGGCCAACCAAAATGAAATCCATAAAAAAGTAGGACTAGGAAGGCAAAAGGTTTGGGGGTGACCCTGTAGATAGGGCCATTTCCAACAATTGGTATCAGGAAAGTAGTCAATGGAGGTGTATCAGGAGTGGGCGCCCAGAATAAATGGACCAGTTTGCTTCCTAGCTGCTTGTAGGACCGCCGTGGTACGTTGATGTAGTAGAAAACAAGTAATTACAGGACGAAGTTTGTTTTTCTTGGTCTCATTCTTGAGGCATATTCAATGGGGTCTCTGAAACGCTAATGGTTACTTAAACTGTACATTCAGCAGTCGGGCTAGAGATTCAGTGAGGAATGGCAAAATATTGTTCTTCTCAGCCTTTGCTGAGGTGCAGGTCTGTATGCTAAAGGATGCCACATCACATCCATGTAGTCAGGTGACTCAGAATGGGGCAGTCTTGCACAATGTGAGGTTTACCCCTGTAGGGTAATCTTCAGATCAACAGCAGTCTGTTGCTCAGGACATAATATGTTCCAACATGTCACATGCTTCAAGTAAGATGTGAGGCAAACACCTGTAAAAGGAGACAACAACTTTGCATTGCTTCTGCCAGATGGTGATGGGCTCCCGGATGAAGGAAATTCCGTGACCTGTCTATAAAAAAGCATGGAATAAAGTAGAGTGACTGTTCACCAGACTTAAATGACATCACCGATGGTCACTGCGAGCAGTGTTCCATGCCCTTTTGTGCCCCTCTTCCCCCCAGCTATGTAAGCAATTGAGGATAGCATTCATCCCACGGTGTAGAAAAAGAGCCTGGTCAGTGGTAATAGCTTGCAAAATTATGGAGGCGCATTTTTAGGTGTAGCTAAGGTCTGCTTAAAACAGAAATCTCCAAAAGGTCTGTACCAGGCTTTACTAAGAATCCTTTCTTAATATTAGCATAGCTCAGAGCAAGATATGAATATATTTCCTAATTAGAGGTTTATTGAACTATCCATTGAACTCTAGTTGTGTCTAAACATTTCCATATGTAAACACGTAAGTAGGTTTCGCCCGATATAAACTCTTTTTGCATAAGGTGTGGCGTCCTTTGAAACACCTTGTGAAAGTAACAATAATAAATTGCCTTTTGCATAATGCCTCAGGTTGTAAGAAAAGCTGAAATATTGATAGAAATGTGTGCTGCATGTCTTCAACCAGCCATTATGAACTTTGCTTATTTGTTGATACAGTGTTTAGGTGAGACGGCACATGGCCCATCCTGCCTGGTCTACTAATTTTACAAAGATATTCCGGTATGCAGTGGAGATGCACACCAAACACTGCACTTACTCTCACACAGCCTGTCCTAATTGTGGACTCGTCTGTCAACCACGTTGGATTAAACCTTTTATTAACCTCTCTTAAAACATGGCTCTGGTAGTCGTATTGTGCTCTTGTGAGAACTGGGTCCAGTTTGAATAAAGGCTCTTCGAAAGCCCTGATGAACAATTGCTGTACAGCAGTGGTTCCCAAACTTTTTTGATCCCCGGCTCCTTTGACCTATTGGCCGTGTTGGCCACGGCTCCCCGTTACGTTACTTTTTTTGGCGGGTGGGGGAACGTAATCCCAGCCTGTACCTGTACCTACACTATTTACCGTTTGTCTTCTTTATTCTCTCCTTCACGTTACTGAAAACCATTTATTGGAAAAAAAATTGTTACAGGGATATTATTAATGGTACTTTGGCGCCCTCCGCTGGTCAGAATAATTAATGCAGGGTGTTTTTTTCCAATACCACGAGGAAAAGCTACCGATTCAAAGCACCTCCGAGTGGTTTCCAGACTGTGTGCGGCGCCCCTGGCTAGTTTTGACGGCGCACCAGGGAGCCGCGGCGCACAGTTTGGGAACCACTGCTGTACAGTTTTCTTGTACAGAAAATAGGTATATTGGAGATAGCTGCAGGGCAGAATGAGAACCCTGCTCCCGAACATGGCTGTAGTTTTAAAACTAATAAACTGTTGGCAGCGGGTCTCACTAGAAATGCACCTACCCCTATCACTTATTATAATAAAAATGCAAGAAAAATTACTAACAAGTTATATTTGTTCCCTCATTCCATGTGTGCACTCATCATGGCACCTGCCGCCAAGTTACCAACCCAAAAGGAATCATAAGTGGAAAATATTTAGATAGCGCACCACAAATCCGAAAGTATCATAAAATGTCCAAAACTCATGTGCCGTCACTTTGTTCACTTTGTTCACTTTTGTTATTTTCTTTTTATTCAACTTCTCTTTGGAGAAAATTCATAGAAACATCACCCAACGCGTTTCGTCCTTAACATAGCACTTCTTCAGGTCTTGTGTCCATATACTTTTCATATTACTCATCAAAAAAGAAATATCCAGCAGGAAGTGGTTGATGCAATAGAAACTGCATCAAGAATGACCTCTTAAATGTATATTATGTCCATGTTGACATCAAACCATAACATTCCACATTAGCAGGTAACGTCCACTGTGCCAATTAGACCTGTGCATCTCTATCTCTGCAAGCATGCATGACTGAGTGTAACGTGCCGTACCAGCTGATGTTTCTATGAATTTGCTCCAAAGAGAAGTTGAATAAAAAGAAGATAACAAAAGTGATCAAAGTGAGGGCACATGATTTTTTGACATTTTATGATACTTTCGGATTTGTGGTGCACTATCTAAATATTTCCCATGGCTGTAGTTTTCTTTTCATTTTTTTAGTTTATTCATTGCCTAAATGTGTTTTCTTTAGGATATATCTATAGCTACTGTATTTTGTATCCATGGGAGGTGTATGGCACATGTACTGTGTTTCTAAAGTCGCTTTTTTTTTATTTTTATCATCTTTATAGGATTTTCCGGGCATTTATTGTGGTGTGCATTACAATCTGTTTATAACTTATGCCAACAGCTTACATATTTCAGACATCGTTCAGTGTGATTATTTTTCTAAAACAGTTTTAAGATGACTAAACTAAACAGAGTATCAGCTAACATCACAAGGCAGAAGAGGAGCACAACATATCAACAGAGATTGTTTAACAAAATACCATGTCTAATTCTTGTGGGGTGAGATGGATTGTCTTTAGGTTACATAATATTCATTTATAGGAACACTCTGATTTTGATGGAATACATGCAAGGAGGAGAATAATCTAGCCATTCTATAGTGTGTAGACAACTTAGCTGAATAATAACCTTATAGACTGGATGGCACACAGGCATATATCATCTTTACTGTCACTCTGTAAGCTAATACCAACTTGTCTCACTGTCAGACTCTTTGGACGCTTCTCCACTGTGAAGTGCAGCACTTTCAGCTTCAGCCCTATTTAGGACTGCTTGACATGGCTTAGAGAATGGTGCAACAGTGTGGCTGTCCTAGTGATGAGCTAGATCGTATCTAAGAATTGTGATTCTGCTTCACATGCTTTAGGATGCCTTAAAAGACCCCAAGATACTCTCCTCTATGCTGCACATGTCTGTGCGTTCTTCTATGATTGATTATGTCTAGGCAACCCTTGGTAATTATATATCTTTATAATTTGGTTTTACGCATTGTCTACATGACACCACACCAACATCTAGCTATCTCTGGGAACTCCCACATCAATTGAGCTTGTGTTTATAATAAATTGTTTAACTTTATTCCTGATTAGAGTTTTCCTTCCATGGTCACATTGATCATGGCCTCTAAATTGTTGGGGTGGTGTTGAAATATTCTTGATGGTTCACCACACATCTTTCTAGGTCCAAAGGTCAGACAACCTCATTGCGCATTTGATTCCTGCAAAGAATGAAAAATGCTTCCACATATGTATTGATGATTCTGCATATGTGGTGAAAGCACACACTAAAGGGGATAGGGTAAGCAGACAGTTGTCATGCCTAATTGAACCTGAGCACTCCCATAACTGAGATTACAGTGAACCCAGATTCTACATTACACTTGCAAAGTGAAGTAAATATGTATTTTTATGAGTACTATCACACAGTATATATGGGTTCCATACACAAAGCTACAGAGTCACTAGAGCTCTATTTTAGAGAGACTGACCCTCAAGGTGGTGACTCTACACACCGGGAAGAGATTGAGGATTAATTTGGTGAGCAGGAAATCCAAGGATCTGCACTAGAACTGGCATCTGGGACAGTGACTAGTTCGGATGGGCTCACAAGTGAATTCTGTGAAACATATGCAGACCTACTAGTCCCAAACTGGCCTTGTTTTGAAGCTGTATATCTTCCTCCCACCACAAATGAAGCATTGATAGGGTCACTTGGCATGACAGTTTGAAATCCCTTGGACAGTTTGTTCTGTATGCCACTATGTAAATTTAATACAAACTTGTCAATTCTAAGTGAGATATTATTCAAATGGCTATTGCCAGGATTGCCCAATCTGATCTATAAAGAAAACAATTTATTTTTCCACGTTGCAGCACTTCCTTGAGCATTGGAAAATTATTTCATGTACATGGACTGTACCCACCCAAAGGCCTTACTAGGGTTGTTTGGCTACAGATTTGGAGAAGACTTTTGACATTTCAATTTGTCAATTCATGTTTAGGGTTCTTGTAAGCTTTAAATTGTCTGAAATATGAGTCAATAGATACAATTATTGTATGCAAGACCTTTTCATAGGGAGAGGACAGGCCAGAATATCTTTGCCTCATCCAGGGAAGTTTGCGACACCTGACAGAGCTGCTAGTTATCTCCTCATTGTTAACCCTGGCAAAGGAACCATTCACAGGCAGATTATGCCAAGAGTGACAGGAGTGGAGCATTCCATTGTCAGATGCGCTCCACGCTGTGTTATTAGATGCAGATTATATGCTATTATTTTTCATAAATGCTAGATCAGACATGGACCTAATGCCCCAAGCCCTGAAAGACTTCCAAGAGGTGATTGGATTAGGGGTAATTTGGACAAAATCCTACTCTTTCCCGCTTCACCTTGATATGAATCCACGCAGAACTGATTTGGGGCTGTGGTGAAATAAAATGGGAACAACAGTATTTTGGTAACTTTGCCTGTAGTGATAATGCCCAGAGATACCAAACAGTGTTTTGGAAAACATTGCCTTTGTCAGCAAGAGAAGAGTCACACTATCTAAAATTTTGATGATTACATTGTTAGTTTCACTCTAATGTTGCCCTAAACATTCTTCAAAGAAGTAGACATTCTGCTGGCAATGTAGAATTGTCTCAGATGCGCTGTGGCACTGACAAAGCTAAAGCTCCCAGCAGAAAGTTGGCGGTTGATCTTGAACTTTATTACTTGACTGCTCAACTGGAATGGCCAGCTCTAAGGCTCTCAGTGCAATACCTATCAGAGGCTGTCATGATACAGTCCCAGATACAAGATAGGTTACATCACAAAATGCCCCCACCACTATCCCCACTTCTTCTGCTGAGGTGCTGTGTGGACTGTTCCAACTGATATAGATAACCATGGACTATTTCAAAAAGGGCTAAGGGAGCATACAGGGACTATACAGCATGTAATGCTACATTCCACAGTGATACCACTGTTAGGCACTATCAGGCACTCCCGAATACAAAGGCTGCTTTCCTACATCAGAACTGACCCTCTAGGAAAGGGTTCGTATTAAAATGCGTGGGATCTGTTAAGGGAATTTGCCCTTGCCTCTTTTGAGTGATTAGTGGAAGAATGTGACCTCCTCAAGAAGCAATTTCTAATGCACAGGGGTTTGGTACAGAGCAATGTGTAAACACTGAGATATTACAAACAGTGAGCTACAAGCGCATTCTCTCGTGCAAACCCTACACACAATGGGATAAGGTAGGAGGTTCATCAACTGGCTCTTTAAAAACATTTAGAATGTACAGGAGCTTTTCTGTCTTTATTCAGAGACAAACTGGAGATTGTGGTTAGGAGGGGACTTAGGGGGTCATTCCGACCCCGGCGGGCGGCGGGTGGTGCCCGCCGGGCGGAAACCTCCAAAAGACCGCTCTGTGGTCAAATGACCGCGGGGGTCATTACAACTTTCCCGCTGGGCTGGCGGGCGATCTCCAAAAGATCACCCGCCGGCCCAGCGGGAAAGCCCCTGCAAAGAGGAAGCCGGCTCCGAATGGAGCCGGCGGATTTGCAGGGGTGCGACGGGTGCAGTGGCACCCAACGCGATTTTCAGTGTCTGCAAAGCAGACACTGAAAATCTTTGTGGGGCCCTGTTAGGGGGCCCCTGCACTGCCCATGCCAGTGGCATGGGCAGTGCAGGGGCCCCCAGGGGCCCCATGACACCCGTTCTCGCCAGCCTCTTCCTGGCGGTGTAAACCGCCAGGAACAGGCTGGCGGGAAGGGGGTCGGAATCCCCATAGCGGCGCTGCAAGCAGCACCACCATGGAGGATTCCCTGGGCCAGGGGAAAACCGGCGGGAAACCGCTGGTTCCCCTTTTCTGACCGCGGCTTTATCCGCCGCGATCAGAATGGCCCGGGAAGCACCACCAGCCTGTTGGCGGTGCTTCCTCTGCTCTCCACCCTGGCAGTTTGAAACCGCCAGGGTCGGAATGAGGGCCTTAGTGTAGGGGAAAGAACTATGCCCTATTCTACACACATATGGTATCAAACAATGCCATATTTAAATAGATTCACTTCAACATTTGCACAGGACACATATCACCCCAAGTAAGATCAGAAAAATATATCCTGGTGCAGCCTATGAATGCCCCAGATGTCACGAAGGGCAAGCAAATGATGTGGGAGTGTCCAGAGATAGCTAGATATTGTCATGTAGACAATGCGCAAAAACAAATTATAAAGATATATAATTACCAAGTGTGGCCTAAGGTGATGAAATAGATTCAGATGAACTAACATTAATAAAACTAAGCATTCAAGAATAATGATACATAAAGTCAATAAAAATATCTGTTACACAGAAATAACATGCTGTCCAGAATTTAAAAACAGTCAATTCAAACTTAGCAGAGTCAATAATCTTTGGCTGTGCACAGATCAACCCTACAGCTAACCAAATCTGGAAAATACATGTGTGGGGAGAAACTCATGCAGGCCAAATACAGAAAGGGCGAAAGTAATTTAGAAAGAATAACTCAGGCTACAGGTTACTAACTAAAAATAAAATGAAGAAAAAAGTGTCATCATAATGCAGTTTATAACTTAAAAAGGTATTTTAAGGGGCAATGGCAAATGACAGAGAGGAAGATACCTCTACAAGGGATACATCTTTCAGGGAATCTTCACCAGCAAACCATATTGCTAGCTAGACATCTGCAAGCATCAGGAAGCGTCTGTGGCTGACCAAGATAAGACCTTGACTGGACTGAGCTGAAAAAAGTTTGAATGCCCACTGGTATATCAATTTACAAAACGTGTTCTGATTTTTCAAAGGTGGCAGTTCATATTACGTTGAATATGCATCATCAACTCATAAATTATCAACAGACTCCAGGTTGCAACAGTTTGACAATTTCCAAAGTATGTTATGGGAACATCTCCTTTCCCTCTGACTCCAAGCAGGTTTGAAACAAATGTATACGATCTCAGTCTATGTTCCTGCATTGTAAAGTTTCCAAAGACAAATGGGTACAATTCTCAACAGTTAAACAATGGCTTTACTACAAAAGAACTTTGCTTCTCATGGGAAAGAAATCTGAAAGAAGACTTCACGCTATGAAAAAATTAATTCAATACTTTTACATGACTGCACATTTCAAGCGCTGTAGACAGCACTTATGCTAACATAAGAAAAATATAAAATGCACTTAATAATACTTTTTAGTAAACCACATATAATATGCAAACTTATAACTTCATCATTAATGATATTTTATCAGCATGAGTAATACATTTCCATATAATTGGAAAAACGTTGTTATTGCATTACATTTGGTATTACAAAGAAGTGCATTTTTTTCACTTGCACATATGTTTAAAGTGATTAATCCTTCATAAATCACAGGAAATTAATATTGTTTCTACATATACTGTTTGTTTAGAGTCTAAATTACATTCTAACATCAGTTTTAACCTTCTAGCATGTAATTTGAATAAAAAGGCACCTAAGTCGAACTTTGGAATAGAAATAAATGCACCTTTAAATTTTGTGTCAGTTTCTACGTTAGTTTTTTTCACTCTTTGTGTTCATAAAATAAACTTGTGACATTCTGATGACTCTAGTTTACACTAGAGACCGCACTAAAATTGCCTCCTTTAATGACGTAATACTACATGACAAAGGCCATATGCACATTTCAGAATTTTGATGACTTACTAAGGTCTGTTGTAATCCTTCGTTCTCTTATGGTTACAATAATAAATGCTTTTCCTTTTCTCCATTCTATCTCTTCTTTCACCTGCTGCCTAGTCTTAGCTCTTTTTTCTTTCAAGATCTTACATAGTTTGTAAAATCCAAATGTATCTATGACACACAAAGCCACAATCAACAGGGATTTCAAGATGGTTCCTACTATCCCTTTTCCCATGTTCCCAAACTATTTTCCAATGGTTGAACAACCACTAAAAATACCTTCCAATGCACTGGTGGCTGTAAGACTTTTCATGTCTCTTTTCAAGTCAGTCATGTTTGCAATGTACTTTCATATCTCCTTACTATTGTCGGGTATGTAAGTGCAACAATGTTGAACATGTAACTGTTTACAGACTCTGCCCTCCTTTGTGAGTAACATTTCTAATGCAAGACGATTTTGCAAAAACATTGATCTCAAACCATCTCCATGTCCATTAATAACATAGCTCCTGCAGTTTCAGTAGATAGTTTATCTACTATGGTTGACAATTTACTAATCTTGAGATCATTCAAGGTTACTCCCACTGATTGAATTGTGGCACCAAAAATATGTCCCACTATCTCTGATGGCATTTATTCCTCTCTGAACTCTTGAGTTTGATTTTTCATCCCTGACTGGATCATTCATGTTGTCCACATGATACGTTTTGGGAAAACTACTCCCGGATAAAATTTTCTGTACCAACCTTTCAGCAGCTTGTAATTAGCCTTTTTCACACATATAATACATTTTTCCCAATTTTTTAAAACTACTCCCTTTTCTATTTTGCTTTCATTGCCCTCCTTTAATTACCAACTTGTCCAATGAATTCATTTTTTATTGGTCTAAGTATGCAGGTCAAATTATTCTTGTCGGCATATGCTCTTCCAAAAGCCAAGGAAGACTCAAAGAATCCTCCCACAATGTCAACGTTTTTCGCTTTAGCAGTACTACTCATGTGCTTCATGATAGGCATGAAAGAAAGCTCTAGATCATAGTTTCAAATGGAAGTATTTGTAATATTCCTGCCCATACAATAAAGTTAGTAACAGAATACAAGAAATTCCATGTGTAAGTGGTAATCTGTGATAAGTGATACCCTCCTGTACTGATGAAGGGATTTGTGTACAAACATAGCAATCATGGACTTCCATGGTTTCAATATATTCATATAATAATGTTATTATACATTTGATGTCAAATCTCCCTTAGAACTATCTGTGTGTAAGAATCTCTCACCCTCATACATGTGATCTTGATCTGTGAGTGAATTCCCTAAATATGGGGCACTTGAGACTGAAACACATTCTCAAAATCATCAATATAATCATAATCACACATACTATTGCTAGACCTCTACACACATACTTGTATTTACTCCGCTCACTTCAATGAGATTTCATGGCTTGTCTAGATTCGGACCACATTATATTTCCAATTAAAAATACAAATCAAAAATGCAAAAGTGGCTTTCAAGTACTTCACTGTCTCTTTTCAGTCTTTTCTTTGTTTGAGCAAAGCAAATTCAAAAACAGTCTCTTCAAAAACAAACATCCAAAAGTTCATCAAGAGTCTCTCATATTTACAAAAATTCAAACATTCCCACTATAAGTTCAATGTTTCTAATAGTAAAATATCTGATAATCACTAATAAGCACTTCCAGAAAATAATGTCTCTGTTTATCAAGCAGCAATGAGATTTCAAAGTTCAGTTCCCAAAGCAATTTCAAGTTCCAAAATGTTGAGCTGGAGTTGAATTGTTAACAAAAAAGGCAACAAATTCCTTCTATCAGTCATCAGTTATGAAATAAGTTGATTCGGGAACAGAGTATCTTTGTGGTGCCACCCTTTTCCTCTTTGACCTCCTTGTCACACAACCCTCAGTTTCACTGTCACTTTGATCTGATTCTTCAGTTGCTTCAGCTATGGTAGGAGGCACTTTTATCACTGGCTCTGTACTTTTCTCGGGCCACTGATCTCGGGGCACAACTCTTTTCTCTGGCACGACCAAGGGTTGCCCTAGGTGACGAAATAGATTTAAGGGAACTAACATTAATAAAACTAAGCATTCAAGAAGCATGATACATAAGGTCAATAAAAATATATGCGACACAGAAATAACACATTGTTCAGAATTTACAATCATCAGTCAATTCAAATTTAGCAGAGTCAATAATCTTTGGCTGGGCACAGGTCAACCCTACATCTAACCAAATTTGGAAAATACATGTGTAGGGAGGAACACGTGGGCAAAATACAAAGAATACAAAAAGGACAAAAATAATTTAGAAAAAAAATAGCTCAGGCTAGAGGTCACTACCTACAAACAAAAAGAAGAAAAAAGCGTCAGCATGCTGGAATTTATAACCTAAAAGGGCATTTCAGGGGGCAATGACAAATGGCAGAGAGGAAAATACCTCTCCAAGGTATACAGTATTCAGGGAATCTTCATCAGCAAAGCATCTGGCCGGCAAGGCATCCGCAAGCATCAGGAAGCGTATGTGGCTGACTAAGACAAGATCAAGACTGGACTGGACTGACTAATGTTTGAATGTCCATTGGTATATAAATTCACAAAATGTGTTCTGATTTGTCAAAGGTGTCAGTTCATAATAGGTTGAATAGGCATCATTCAATCATAAATTATCACCAGACTCCAGGTTGCAACAGTTTGACAATTTCCCAAGCCTCTGATGGGAACATCTCCTTTCCTTGTGACTCCAAGCAGGTTTGAAATAAATGTATACGATCTCAGTCCATGTTCCTGCATTGTAACGTTTCCAAAGACAAATGGTTAAACAATGAATTTATCACAAAAGACCTTTGCTTTTCACTGGAAAGAAATCTGAAAGAAGAGTTATAAAAAAATAATTCAATACTTTTACATGACTGCAAAAAGCAAGCTCTGTAGGCCACACTTAAGCTAACACAAGAAAAATATAAAATGCACTTGAATAATACTTTTTAATAAACTACATACAAAATGCAAACATAACTTCATAATAAATAATATTTCATCAGCATGAGTAATACATTTCCATATGATTGGAAAAGCTTTGGTATAGCATTACATTAGGCAAAACAGGGAAGTGCATTTTTCTTATTTGCACATATTTTTTAAGTGATTAATCTTTCATAAATCACAAGAAATGGAATGTTGTTTTTACATATACTGTTCTTTTAGAGTTTACATTACATTTTAACATTGGTTTTAACCTTCTAGAATGTAATCTAATTAGAAAGGCACCTACGCCAAACTTTGAAATACAAATAAATGCACATTTAAAATGTGTGTCAATACAGCTTTTCTACGTTAGTTTTTTTTCACTCTTTGTGTTCATAAAATAAACCTGTTACAAAATTAACCTGTCACATTCTGATGACTTTAGTGACACAAGGGGCAGCACTACAATTTACGCTCTATCACATAGCAGTGTTTCCATATAGATGCTTTTTCATGACCTGCCTACGCAGTTCAGTACATGTGTTCTCATGCAAGGTTTCTTCCCTTAGGTTCAGTAAGGAATCTTCCTAAGACTGCATTTCACACTCCCCCATTTTGTCAGCCACCAGCTAATATGTGAAAACAGTGACCTCTTAAAAATGTTTTGAAGGCTTCTGATTTTACTAAGGGGGAGGAAGCGGGCTATTCATTTTCCTTGAAATAGTTCTTTATGACCACCCTCCCACTACCCTGAAAGCCTAGTCCTCTAGTGTTTTGCCATGTTGATATAAGGAATGGCACTCTACCCCAGTAAACTTCCATTACTAGGGTGTTATGGTTAGATAGTTTTCTACAATTATTCAGAGTGATGTACTGACATTTCTAAGGACTTTGAGCACAACAATAACACCCTCACAAAAAGAGAAAATCAAATTGCTAGAGTTATGGAAGCTGATAAAATTTGTGTAATTTTGAGGAGTAACATATTTGAAAGTGTCAATGGTCCAGATTTATTAAGGATTTGTATTATCCTTGCATCATACTGGCAACAGCAGTTAAGAGCACATCCTGTCCGTTACAGAGGCACATTGATTTGCTCCATGGTACATCACACCACCTCCAAAGAAGGAATATCTGAAAGGAGATATAAGTATAAAATGTGCTATTCTTATTAGGGATTGAAGGGAGTACTTTTGTATGCAGGCTTTCAAACACTAAGGGGCATATTTAAGAAAAGTGGCACTTCACACAGTGCAGTGACACTTTTCTCATGCCCCTTAGCGCCCCCTAAACACCATCTGAAATATGGTGCACCATGATGGTAGTTAGGGGACTAGTGCCAATATTTTTGACGCCAGTCTGGCGCTTTGCAGGATTAGCATAAAAAATGTTGACGCTAATCCTGTAAAGCACCCAGAGGTCAATTGTAACCAATGGAAGCCTTCTTTTAACACCTGCTATGAGCAGGTATTTAAAGTGTTGAAAAAATGCCGCAAACAAATCTCTTATATTTCCCTGGGCGATTTATTTGGCCCCCCTAACAGGGGAACCCCCTTTGCATACATTATGCCTGGTGCAGGCATAATGTAGCGCAAAGGGTTACAAAGTGGCACAACGCATGCATTTGTAAATATGGTGCAAATTTTTGGCCTTCTAACGACACATTAGCGTGAAAAATATGACGCTAATGTGGCATTGGAATGGAGCTAGGGGTCTTAAATATGCACCTAAGCATTTCTGTATCCTGACCGGAAGCAGGAGCGTACCCATGTAAAGTGCTGTAGGTGCAGTGGCAATCGTGCCCATGGATGTGGCGACCCGATTCACCTCAACTGAATCTGTTTTTACTACCAAATCAAGGGATGGTAGCTCTATTTCCTGGCCAGCATGAGGGTCTCACCTTGCTACATCACTAACCCAATCACACCGTGTTTAATGCAGACAGATCACAGAGACATCATTGGTGGACATTATCAGCTATTCACTTGAGAGAGAACAGTCATTCACAGTTAGCACCCACAAACACAATGGGCTAAATGATTTGAATTTAATATCTGAAGAGGATGGTACATGGAAAAAAGAAGATAAAATGGCGGGCGTGTAGATGCATGAAACAATACCAGACTTACAACAGACACAGTATGCAGTCCTTTGGAGCTTCTCGTCGTCATTTAGTGTACAGCTGTGAACACAGGACTTGGAGCAAGGGCAGTGATACTCAAAGCTTGAAAACTCCTAGGACTATTGCGCTACAGAATGGTGTCCTAGGGAGTTACGTAAAGGGTTGTGCTAGATCTCGTGCGGCACAGCCCAGTTTTACTGCAAGAGCTTTAATCATTATTTGGCCACACCTTTTAATTTATTCTTTACTTAGAACATGGAGTTACTCTGCATCTGTGACAGAGGGATTCTGCTGATCCCTCCCTTCATAAATACAGAACATTATCACTTCAAATGCCATTGGCGTTAATCCAAGTATCTCTGATGAAGGATGTACTTTGCAAGAAACTAATAGCCTAGCAGAAGTTGAAAAACAGATTTTCCTTTGAAATATGGCTCTTGACTGTTAGGTATTTTTCTTATGCTCTTGCCTTGCAGTTGAATAACTCAATCGGACTCACTCTCCGTCCCCCTCCCCCTTCAGCGTGTTACACTGTGTTACTCCTTGGTTAACACTAATACATCTTAGCATGAATGTAGTTCTCTTACCATTTTCTGCCATGACAAAGTCTTCATGAGAGCAGATTACATCACACTATAATTTCTTATTGAAAATGGGAAATTAAAATTAAAAGCATTTTTCCCTGCCAACAACACCTTGATAAAATAAGTATAGTTTGTTTACACAGCTTAGCTTTAGACGAGATTGCAATTTGAGTTTAATGCTCTTTACAGCTGTCTGTCTGTTTGATTTAAAATTCCATTTGTTTTCTCCTGTATAATTTTCTTATCTGTCCCGGAAATTTTTTGTTGGGACAGAAGTGAATGACACGAGAATATTAGAGGGAAACAAATAGGTGAAATACAAGAAACAGAATAAGACAAAGCGCGATACTGAGAGGGTGAAGCACAGCAAAACACAGAAGAGGAGATACATGTAAAATGGAAAGTAAGGGTAGGAAAGGGGAGGGACTAAAGAAAAGAGACGTTGACACAGACAGAAGTTAGAGGACAGGGTAATAGAAAGATGAGCGGGATTAAAGGAGACCAACAAAGGAGGTAGGCAAAGAGGGAGATGCAGATATAGGGAAGAAAAAGTGAAACAAGAAAATAAAGGGAAACATGGTGCGAGAAAATTAAAAAAAAAACATGGAAAGATTGAGAGAGTGAAAAAGAACGATGTAAAGAAAAAGCAATTGGCCAAAAACAGGGTAATGGTGAAATTAAAACATTCACGCAAAGGCAATTTATAGGGAGAGAGTGGATAGAAACACAGGGAAAGTAAAAGGGAGATAGAGAACGAGTGGAAGAGACAACAAGTGTATTGAAGCACAAGGAGGGAGAGAGAGAGAGATGGGGAAGAACAGGAACAAAAACAGATTAGGTGAAGAACAATTAGAACATAGAATGGGGGATATGGGTGAAAGAAAGAGAGGTGAAGTAAAGAACAGTGATGAGCAAAAAAAGAAAAGAAGAGAGACTGATAGACTGTCACGGAAAAGAGAGTCAAGGCTTGCAGAAAGAGGGAATGGAGGAAGAAACACAGACATACATTTTTTGATTGATTAAAGATGCAGATATGTAGGAGAAGTGGAGTAATGAAATGTAAAAAGGTGGTATGAGTGCATGTACATGTTTGTGAAAGATAAGGGAGGGGCCAAAGAAATAGAAACAATCAAAAAGAAACAGAACAAGAAAGAAACTGAGAAATAGCAAGAGCAACCAAGGTAAAGAGAGAGGAACACACAGAGAAAGACAGAAACAGTCAGAGAGGGAGGAGTGAGAGACAGAATGGGAAGCAGAAATAGGTAAGGAAATGGATATGTCAGGAAGAGACAGAAATAGAAACAAAGAGTCACTGTCAGACTTGTCATCCTTAGGGTGGTTTTCCTTCAAATGATTTGCCTTAATCCTACATTTTTTATGATCTAATGTTTGTTGGCATTAGGACTTTGTGCACTTTACCACTGTTGACCATTGCTAAAGTACATGTGGGTACTCTCTGAAATATCATAACATTGGCTCACATCCAATTGGCACATTTAATTGACATGTAACTCCCTTGTAAAGTGGCATTACCTCTACACGGGGCATGTAAATTAAATACTACTAATGGGCCTGCAGCACTGAATGTGCCACTCACTTAAGTAGCCTTTTAAACATGTCTTAGGCCTGCCATTGCAGCCTGTGTGTGCAGTTTTAAACTGCTGTTTCAACCTGGCAAAGTAAACGTTTTGCCAGGCCTAACCTTCCTTTTTAATACGTATAAGACACCCCTGGGGTAGGGGTGTCTTATACTAAACTGGGATAGGGAAATGGGGTGTAAATGAGGAACTATTTTTGAACTGGATAACTCAAATTCGGGGAGCAGGCAATACTGCTCTCCAAAGCTCCCCATGGAAATCGCACTTGCATCACATATCGGGCTCCTTGGACAAATACTTTGCTTCCAACAAGCCACCATGAGCAAACTTTTTGTTTCCACCTACAGGAAATTCACAAATAACTCACTCTCAACTCTTAAGCACCCCAAAGATATATACATAACAGCCCATATTTTCCAGTAATATCATGATTAATTTTACTCCATTCACCTTTATGAAAACCATTTCTCCTCTCTTTCTCCCTCTACGCTATTAGCGCTCTTCTTTTATTTCCTTTCTGTACTACTCAGATTAATAAAACTTAGTCTTCATGTATGTAACCATATTGGAATTTCCTTAATGCATATGCCCTGGAAATACAATATATGTATTGTACACTGCTTTCCTCTGCTTTAGAAAATTATAAAAGAATAAAAAACCTTTTGAAACACAAAACTAGAAACCATTTTTTCTCACAACTTTGGTAGCGTTCTAACGTCTCCTCAGCCCTCTTCTGCTTGAGGAGTGAATATGTTCATGTGTCAACATGCATCATCTAAAGAAAAAAGTTGAAAGATTTTGTGAATGTACAATACACACACTAAAGAAAAACATAAATAGTTCACGTAAACTGCATACCCTCAGATGACCTGAATGTGGAAAAGGGCATATTTGACCTGGATATCAGCTAGTATGTCATTTTAGTTCCAGACACTAATTCTATTGGGGACTCTGTCCTTGATGAAAGAAGGATATATGTTTTCCCGTTTTGTACATGAGGTAAAAATAAATACTGATTTGTGTGACACTTTGAAACAAATTAACAAAAGATCGTTTGGTAAGCTTGTCTAATTTTAGCAACAATGTTTCACAGCAGTATCGCACTCTTAGGCGTTTTCCTTAGTGTACACAAAAAGAAGCATTGAACTCCAAGTCCTTGATACTGACTTTGCTGTTTTCCCTTGGTCTGATTTAGTGTGCATAAACAATTACAGCATAAACAAACAGAATCACAGAAAAGTGTATCAGTCAAACAAACGTTGTCAAAACAAAATAGACGGCATGTATTTTTGATCTTGGGCCAAGGTTTGGTTGTTTTTCTGCATTACATATCTCTTCTGTAAGATCATAGGCCCTCATTATGTCCCTGGGGTCTTTGAACGCCAGGGTTAATGTGGCAGTAGTAAAGCCAACAGGCTGGGGGTACATACCGCCACATCATGAGATTGGCGAGTTGGCTGCAGCCAACCCTTCAACTTACCATTCATACCGCCATGGCGGTATGAGCCGCCAGGCCGGGGATGCGAATCCCCAGCCCAGCGGCCGACAGAGTACCACCCCTGGCATTCTGACCCAGCCTACCGCCATGTTTTCCATGGTGTTAGCAACGCCACAAAAATCATGATGGTAGGCCCTATCGGTGACAAGGAATTCCTTCCCTGTCACCGGTAGGTGGCTCCCCCACCCCCTAACACTCACCTGACATCCCCCACCCCCCTCCATCCAAACTCAGACCTCCACCCACCCCCATACACACACTAACCCCCATACACACATCTAACCCCCGCCCCCTGACATTCAGACACACCCCATACACACACTAAGCCCCCCACCCCCTCCAATTCATCCACACAGGCCCCACCCCCCATACACGCACACAGACACGCACCATGCATACACCCATTAACTTACACTCATCCATACATGCATTCATACACACAGTGGCATACACGCATTCATACACACACTGGCATACACGCATTCATACACGCATTCTTCCAGACATACACACACACACGCACCACACACCCCTCACCCCTCACCCTCTCATCTACCTCCCCTGTCGGACGATCACCTTACCTGCTCAAGGGAGGTTGTCCGTCAGGGAACGGGAAGGGGCGCTGCTACCACCAGCACCGCCCGCCAGTTAAACATCGCCTGGCCGTATCACAGGTCATGATACGGATGGCGGCGTTCAACTGACGTGGCAGTGCTCGTGGTAGCAGCGCCAGATTACCACCAACCGCCAGTCTGATCACTGCCGGTTTCCGCCCTTCTTGTGGTGGAAGTCTGGCAGTGCTCATAGTCTGGAGGACCGATGGTAGCCATGGTGGCGGTATTTTGGCAGCCATCACCGCGGCGGTAGGCGGCTTTTACTGCCAATGTCTAAATGACCACCATAGTTTTGAAAGCCCATTTTAATTGTATATTTGGAACGGCCTTAGCCTTGTCTTCAGGCATTTAGGCAAGATGAGGACCCAACTCAGAAAGACTGGGGGCTTTATTTAGAGATTAATGGAAGGGATACTCCATCACTAACAAGGCAGATGTTGGTTGGAGTGCATTGTAAACTATCACACATGTAATGCGGAGGATGGAACATCTGTCACGTTTGTGGCAGGGTAACCTGTTAGTCAAACTCTAAATCAGGCCCTAAATTGCTATAAGAAATTAGAGAGCCAAAAAATACACAAATATCATCAAAGAACTGGAGAGTCAGACTAATGCTAATAGCCCTGTGACATCTTGCTTCTAGTGGTTTTTTTATGAGACTCCACGGCCAGACATGCAAGGAATGTTATACATCCAAGACAGTACAAAAAAGTCAATCTCAATACACAAGAAAGTAAATTAAGTTACCAGGTACGGGCCTGTCACCACACATAAACCTCAACTATTCTCTACCACCAGAATGTCCACCAAATTTAGCTTTGAAATTACTTGTTCTTTATTGTTTCTTGTGCTTTTTCACCATGGGAAATATGGTTTTCCTTAATGAAACTCCTCTCCAAAGAACCCCAGTAAGATTGTGAATGAGCCTTTCCCTTTTGCATCCAGTAACCATAATTCAACAAACATTTTGTTGGTGTTACCCAACCTTTTGCATGAACAGCCTACTGACTTGTACCAGAGCATAATGCTACAATTAGTTAGGCCCATATTTATACTTTTTTAGCGCCACATTTGTGCCGCTTTTTGATGCAAAAATGGCGCAAACTTACAAAATACAATTGTATTTTGCAAGTTTGCGCCGCTTTTGCGTAAAAAAATAACGCAAATGTGGCGCAAAAAAAGTATAAATGTGGGCCTTAATTATTGGTAATCCTCATTTCTCAAAGTCCTAGATTTCTTTGTCATACCCCTCGCAAGGTGAGTTGTGCCCTATGATCCACACAGGAGTTTCCTATCCTTTGTGTAATCTCCTGATCATTTTTCTTTATACATATCAGAAGCAGAAAGTGACTGTAATGTTAAAGCTTCTCTTCAAATACTCCTCAATAGGGTACTGCACTCCTAGTACTTTCTAATGTCAAGTGTTAATTGGCAAATTGTAGATGAAGAATAAACAGGAGATTAACAAAGATATATTGAGAGGGAATTTAAGCACTGTGGCAAGGAAGATCAAGGCCATCGCCAAAACCACCTCCACGAAGGAATGAAGGCCATCGGTGAATGGATGAAGAACAGCTGCCTGAAACTGAATTCTGACAAAACTGAGGTCTTCATCTTCGGCTCCACCCCCTCCACATGAGACGACTCCTGATGGCCTGCCAAACTGGAAACCACACCGACACCCACCGACCACGCACGCAACCTGGGATTCATCCTGGACTCATCACTATCAATGACCCAGCAAGTCAACGCCATCTCTTCGTCCTGCTTCAACACCCTCTGCATGCGTAGGAAGATCTACAAATGGATCCCCACTTAAACCAGAAGGACAGTCAACCAAGCCCTCGTAAGCATCAAACTGTATAACGGCAATGCCCTCTACGCAGGAACCACGGCCAAGCTCCAGAAAACACTGCAACGCATACAGAACGCCTTCGCACGCCTCATCCTAGACATCCCCCACCACTGCCATCACAGCCCACCTGAGAGACCTACACTGGCTCCCCTTCAACAAGAGAATCATGTTCAAACTCCTCACCCATGCTCACAAGGCACTGCACAACACCGGGCCAGAATACCTCAACAGATGGCTCTCCTTCTACACACCGACCTGACAGCTTCACTCCACCGACCTTGCCCTTGCCACCGTCCCACGCATCCACAGAATGACCGCCGGTGGCAGATATTTCTCCAATCTCGCCACCAAGATGTGGAACACTCTTCCCACCCACCTGCGACAGACACAGGACATACTTACCTTCAGTAGACATCTCAAGACATGGCTGTTCGAGAAGTTGCAGCCCCCCCTCCCCTCAGCGGCTTGAGACCCTCACGGGTGAGTAGTGCACTTTGCAAATACTCTGATTGACTGATTGAAGGCTGGGTGACAAGTATTACTGGTAAGTAATCTGAGCATTACCCCCTTATCAGTCTTCTGTGTCCCAGTCATTAAAAAGTGAAGATGTAACCAAGCTGAATCGACCTTGAAACAATTCAATCACACTACTTTTCTGTTCCAACCAGTGAAATATTTATAACAAATGAAAATCGCCTCTCATGTGCAACTTTAGGAGCAGGAATAGGCACTCCCATTGCTTGATAGGCTTGGAAAATTGCCAACAGAAACCAACAGCTCAGAGAAAATGTTAAAGGGATGTCACCCTTGCCATTTTGGCCAACTGTAATAAATAATTATTCAACCTGACAAAAAGATTTTCTAGATGAATAAATGGAAAGTAATCTATGGAGATCTGGACTAAGAAGTCCTGCCTGTTCCTCTGAGGACGTAGAAGAAAGAAAAATAAATAACATTAAATCCTGTGAGCAATGAAACTTGAAAAAGTGGCTATCTCTGCTTGAAAAAGTATGATCATCTCTGAGAATCACCTTTCAAGGAAAAAAACAGAGCGAGAGTTCATAACATAACAGAACAATGGACCAGTGGTCACCAATAGAAATATTCACAAATTCAAAAACTTTAAATGTACACTATCTGAGGTTAAAAAGTTAGATATGGCTCAAGGCAAATACCAGAAAGGGATTGGAAAATGAACCACTTGCTATTTGCTATGAAAACTTCATTTAGGACAAGAAATTTTAGAGTGAAGAACAAAACCTCTAAAAGTACGGATTGCAGCGCAGTAACTGTATTTGGTGGAAATGGCAACATCCAGCAGAAAAACATCTTTAAGGTAATCTAAAACCTTTTACTGGGTCACTGAAGGCAGCAACATATTTTTTGACAAACAACATGACTCAACATATGGGAGTTACTTTAGACAGCCTGGGCATCTCGACCATTGATTCTATATTGCAACCTCCTTACATTGAGCCAGAGATGAAGAGCTCGTCTCTCAAGCTTCCATGTGCCCTGTATATAACAGAAAGGATGACCTGTATAAGAGACTGTCATGGGCCCAGCTGTATGCAGGGCTAGTCGTGCCTTAGTCATAGCCTATTCCCCTCCTTATGAGTGATATCAGAGATGTAGTAATTTTCTCTCCATCACAGTACCAGTTTGAATCATAGTATGCCTTTGAAACCTTGTGTAACCTCGCAACTCAGTTACCAACATATTGGCAATGTTCAAAGCAAATCTCGACCAATGCTTGTTGTCAAGATAACTTCTGAACACCTGGACCTCGCTCAGGTAATCCAGGAAGCACATGTCAACTGTCTACAACCATCTGGGCCTCATCCATGTAATCGAGGAAGCACGTCAACTGTCAACAACTGCTGGTTCTTTAATTGATCCTCCTACTGGAAAAAAGACATTTGAGATACATGTGCAATTACAATAATGACTAACAATTTTATCTATTTTCCCCATGTTTTTCCTTGCACTTGGTTCTGGCAGGCTACAAAAGCCAGAGCTTCATATTAAATCCTGCTTAGCCTCGTTTAACTTGGAAGCAACGCTTACCTGTCTCCAGTCTTCGGCAGCCTTCCCTTTGCAGTGGCAGTCTTCTCTTTGCAGCGGCATCCATACATTCGCAGTGACAGGCTTCTCCTTGCAGTGACGTGCTTACTGAGTTCCAATCCAGCATTTCCAAACTTCTCCGCAGTTTCCCCAGTTTCTGTAAAAGGAAGGCAGCTTGCAATTCATCTCTTGCATTGCAGATTCTTGCACTGGCAAAAAGACACGAGTTAATAAGTTAACACAAATTTTTCTGTTTAATTTGGGATCTTGATCAGTGCTGATTAATCAAACTTATCTAAAGCCAACAATAATATTCGGAACAATCTTGTGACTGAAAAGACATTAGAGAAATTTTTATTTCTTGCAAAAGCTGCGCCTTCCTGGATCTTGTGCTCACAGTTGGTGTTCAATCCGTGGTTTCTCAACCAGAATCTGGGGGGGGCTCAAAAGCACTAAAGACTTTTGGGAAAATGGAGAACTATAATCTGATTGCCATTCCATATTTGCATATGAACGTTGAACTCTTGATACTCTTGAACACTGAAGAAATTGAAGTAGATTTGTTGTGATTAACCCAATTATTTTCTCTCAATGGAAATCCTTGTGCATGACAATTCCAGTTCATTATAATTCCTGGCTAATTCTTGAATCACACTGGGTAATGTGTCTAGTGTGAATTATTGGTATGTTGATTTGACTTTAGTTGATGCCAAAGATCTCTTTAGTTTTTCCTGTTTTAAAGTGTGGTTTCACTACAGGGAAAACAGAGTCCAGACTCTTGTATCTGAATGATCCTAATTGCCAGTATTCTGAATCCAGAACCAGAATACAGATATCCTTGAACCCAGCGGTGCCTGGAGTAGGGAAATCTGAATTTCCAGAAATCCTGGTATTTCTTTCTTTCTCTCTCATCCCAACCCCCCTTCCCTTTGGAAAATCCTAGGGTTGCAGTGTGCCCTTCATTGCTGTCCTTTCAGTTCTCATTGGGATTTGAGGGTTAACGTTGCCCCATCAAAACCACCTGGAGTTCAGGTGCGTGGCTCGCAACAGAGACAAGCTCATAGATGAGATGGAGATGTTGGAAGTAATCATATAGAATGAACTTAAAACTGCAGGAGAAGAGGTGTACCAGGTTCTCTGAGGCCAACGTGAGGCTATTAGAAGAACCTCCACATGGTGCTCCATGATCTTACTACCGTGCCTGCCTAGAAAGGGAAATGGAGGAAACAGATACAGATGCCCCAAGGGCCAATGGCGCAACATTGTCTCCCTTCCCACACTCCGAAACATGGCAGAAGTGAGTAATAGTGAAGAAGATGGGCATCCTGAGGAGATACAAAGAGATCCATACATAGCTGACCAAACCTCTCCATTATTAGCAGAAACAGGAGGAGGCACAGGTACAGAGAGACTTATAATGGGAAGTATCTGCTCAGTTAAGGAGCATACCCATTGCCCATGATTTAACACTGTCGGGGAAAGGAGATTGGACCTCCGACCAATGATCCATCACCTAAGCCAGGGTGTCAAGGAAATCCTAAAACCTTCCAATATGTTATCACATTTCTGTGAGGTATAAACCTTAGACATGGAGACCCCTTAACTTCATGTCATCCTCTGCTCTCACCACCAATTTTCAAAATGTTCCCATCCTAGCTGATTAGGAGGAAGGGGATACTCTGGATTGAAAAAAGTTGCTATCAATTGATTTATTGTTGACTCAAGCATAGATCAATCAGCATAATTGTTATGTTGATGAGATGCTTTCCCATGGTTGGGAGAAAGCACTAAAAGATGGTACTTAGCAGAAACGATCTGCCTTTTATTATGCAACCAGAAGTGAGAGGCCTTCAGTACAGCAGTTGCCAACACAACAAGTCGATACTTCCTGCTTCTGTTTCAAACAGGATAGAGAGACACAGAAAGAGAGAAAAAATGAAAGAAACGGTTAGAGAGGGGAGACAGGGGGATTTAAATGCTGAGAAAGAGATGTGAAAAGAGAGGAAAGTACATAATAGCAAGAGAGAGACTAAAAAAGGGAGAGAAAGAGAGAGAAGGATAAAGACAAGTAAATAAGAGAGATGGAGAGAATGAGAGAATGATTAAAGGGGAGAGATGTGGAGGCACAGATTGAATGGGATGGAGAGAAAAAGAGCTATAAGGAGGATGAGCAGGAGAGAGCAGAAGATAGAGAGTAGGAGAAAGAAGGGAAAGAGGGAGTGAAATTAAGAAAAATCGAGGATAAGATGCTTAGATGTTTATAGATTGGTATGTGTTAGACCTGATATACTTGGTGTGTTATTCCCCCAAACCTTATGCCTTCATCCTTTCTGTTTTCCTGACTTTGTTTTTATTGGCATTGGGTCTCTGTGTGCTTTACAATTATAACCTGTGTTAAAGTGCTTGTGCTCGCTCCTTTAAAATTGAACTGCACCTAACTGTCATACTGAATTTTTTTGTAATTCCATAGTAAAGTGGTAGTACCTTTACCCAGGGACTGTAAATTGAATGCTTCTTTCTAGTGGTTCTGCATCACTCATTATGCCACACTCATCCTTAGCCTTTTAAAACACATCTCAGGTCTGCCACTGCATGCCTGCAGTGCAGTTTTAAACTGACATTTGGAACTGGCAAAATATACCTTCTGCCAGGCCTAACCCTTCCTTTTTAATACTTGTAATTCACCCCAAACATAAGTCATAAAGGCTCATAAGGCAGGATGCATGGTGTGTGAAACGTAGGGCATATGGGTTTATATTTTACAGGCCTCAGTAGTGAAAAACTCCTAAAGTCATTGGCTGAAGTGTGCAGGCATAGGCATGCATGCAAACCAATACCCTGCTCTGTCTTGGTGCATGAACATCCCTGCCTTCCATTCTGGCTCTAGAGAATTTTTTCCTGGTTTCTCTGCTACTTCTAATAGGGCATAAATAAAATTGGTTATGATACCCCAAGAACCATAAATCATGAATTTTACATGGCTGTGCAGCATAACTTGAACATCAAGGATATTTATTTTCTCTGATTATAAAATATTTAAAATTAGACAGGAATTTTTTTTTCAAGGTCACCAGAAAGGACATTTACAATTGTTAGAAAATACACAGAATGCTCATGCACAGTATTGACAAAAATTACTGAAAGACTCTTTACCTATTAGTGAAAGCGCCTAATTTTACAGCAATTGTTTTATATACCCATGTATTGTACTTTACACGTGATGAAAATGTACATTCATCCTGAAAAAACATCATATAAAAATACATAGGTATTCTGAGGATAGACAAAATTACTGTATGACTGTAAGAGTATAGCTAATGATAGCTCTTGATTTATAAAAAAAAAACTCTTTTAAGTGATGCAAATACCATCAATCCAGTTCCCAATTACTACCCAAAAATTATTTTGTATGGCCTTTTATTGCTAATGAAAAATCTCCCAGATAGTATGCAGTCTCCAGGATGCCATTGATGTGTTTCAATTGCGATCCGGAATTATGAAAATTCACTAGGTGCAGCACTACTTTTCTTAATTCTGCCCCTATGTCATTGATGTATAAAAGAAAGAGGGTTGGGACTAGCACGCACCTCGAGTAACTGGAATGGCGTCAGTCAGTTCACCCTGGGGACACCATCCAACCTTGGTGAAAATGTTGGGGTGGAGCCTGATAATAATATCAAGGAGGCGTTTTGGTACACCCAGTTCGGTCAAAATCTTTTACAAGAATGCCCTAGGTACATGGCTGAAGGCAGACCACAGGTCCACAAATACCAAGTAAGTCACCCTCCCTCCAGAATGACATATTTCCAATAAGTCAGGTGGAGGTGAAACAGCTAAGCTATGGTGCTTATGCCATCCTTAAAAACAGCTTGCAATGGGGTCAGCAGACCCACATCTGCCATCCAGTCCTGCAATCTTTCCAGAATAATCCGACTGAAATGTTTCTGTCGATCAGACTAGTAGGCCTATAATTTGAAGGAAAGGCCCTTGACCCCTTTTTGAATACTGTGATGATCTCAGCCCAGCCCATGATAGAGGCACAGGCGAACCACTCATTATGCAGTTAAAAAAACGAAACAAGATAAGGGCTCCAGGTATCCTCCTCAGCCAGACAAGAGGTAACCAGGAATCTTATCTAGACTGGGTGCTTTGTTGGGAAAGATCGAGTCAATTTCTTTATTGACTTAATCAATGGAAACTGGCCAGGTATCAGGGACATCACTCCCTGGACTGATGGGACCTGGAAAAACATTAGCCATGATACTATTCCTATCAGCAAGAAGAGTACCACTAACACCACACACAAGGGGGATCCATGCTTGTGCAATTTAGAAAAATAAAGGGGTAGTAAGGGTGAAAGGTGCCGCACCTCCAGGGAGTATACACAGTAGGTAAAAGCCACAAACGTCTACAAGGTCAAAACTGGTGCAAGTGGTCAGGTGCCTTACTACCCTATAAGCACAAAAATGTGTATGAAAATACACAATATACAATAAGCAATATGGGATCACAGCACACAGAAGTAAAGCACGATCATATAAATGAATTAGTATCCAAGGTATACTGATATAGTTGAAGAAAAAACACGTAGGTATCCCAAATTCATGGAAGGAAGTTTCTCTAATTGAAGACACAGTTTGTTTCATTCAGAAAAGAACGTCCACCAAACACAGCCAACATGTGTTTCGTCACACAGGTGACTTTTTCAAGGCTGCAAAACAGACATATAAAAATGCTCGTGTATCATTTTGTTCATAACTGAACCCTGTATATGCAATATCAACTAACAAGATTCAAATAAAAGCAGAGCCAAGTTACATAGGTAGAAAGGCAGAACCCAAGTGAGTAAAACAAGGAAAGATAGTGTTGACATGGCAGATCATAACCAAGAGACAATAATAATTGAAATATATTATAGGGACACCAAGTGGGAAGAGCCTAAGTAAGAAAACCTAAGTATGACAGGATAATGCCAGAGTAAAAAAGAAGATCAATAAGGAATGTACTCAAACCTTATGATACGGAACCGAAATAGTAGTGAATGTGGACATGTCGAGCGTGAAGTGACCAATCACGTGTCTAAGGTTCAGCGTGCTCAAGAAAGTGAATGCTGGAAGGTAGGAAATACAAGACTAATAACTGTACCTAGACCGCCAGGCCTGCTTGGAAAGAATGAAAAGCCTCCAATAACTGTGTTGGATTTATATCTGCAACGAAAAATCTGAGTATCACTGACAAGTGTGTAACCACTAAAAAAGGTACCGGCAAATGTCGGAAAAATTGAATAACTAAGTAATGAACTACCTGAAATTAGACTGGTAATTCAAGCGTGTCACGACCATGGAGTATATGAACTAAAGTAAGAAATGAAATTCTTGGGCACTGATAAGTCCAAATGCGCAAGTCCTACAAATAAAAGAAAAAAGGAAGTCAAACGCTACATAAAATGGCACTAGCATTTGTATTTCAGACCGGGGGGGACGGGTCAACTATTTTGAGTTTATATTACACCATTTGGCAGCGTGTATTCGTTCTTCCAAAATATTTGCCTGGCACTGTCTCTCTTATTGCTAGTGTCACGCATGGTGCTATCGGACTGGTTTGTGTTTTCCGACTTGTGCAGACGATACAGCAAGAGCATTAATTTCCGTTTTGTGTAGCGTTTGACTTCCTTTTTTCTTTTATTTGTAGGACTTGCGCATTTGGACTTATCAGGGCCCAAGAATTTCAGTTCTTACTTTAGTTCATATACTCCATGGTCATGACACGCTTGAATTACCAGTCTAGTTTCAGGTAGTTCAGTACTCAGTTATTCAATTTTTCCGACATTTGCTGGTACCTTTTTTAGTGGTTACACACTTGACAGTGATACTCAGATTTTTCGTTGCAGATATAAATCCAACACAGTTATTGGAGGTTTTTCATTCTTTCCAACTCGGCCTGGCGGTCTAGGTACAGTTATTAGTCTTGTATTTCCTACCTTCCAGCATTCACTTTCTTGAGCATGCTGAACCTTAGACACGTGTGATTGGTCACTTCACGCTCGACATGTCCACATTCACTACTATTTCAGTTCCGTATCATAAGGTTTGAGTACATTCCTTATTGATTTTCTTTTTTGCTCTGGCATTATCCTGTCATACTTAGGTTTTCTTACTTAGGCTCTTCCCACCTGGTGTCCCTATAATATATTTCAATTATCATTGTCTCTTGGTTCGTATCTGCCATGTCCACACTATCTTTCTTTCTTTTACTCACTTGGGTTATTTTTTTCTGGCTATATAACTTGACTCTGCTTTTATTTTAATCTTGTTAGTTGATATTGCATATGTAGTGTTCAGTTATGAACAAAATGATACACGTGCCTGTTTTGCAGCCTTGAAAAAGTCACCTGTGTGACGAAACACGTGTTGGCTGTGTTTGGTGGACATTCTTTTCTGAATGAAGCAAACTGTGTCTTCAATTAAAGAAACTTCCTTCCATGAATTTGGGATACCTACGCGTTTTTTCCTCAACTATATCAGCATACCTTGGATACTAATTCATTTATATGATCGTGTTTTACTTCTGTGTGCTGTGGTCCCATATTGCTTACAATTTAGAAAAATGGTCAACCCAGGAAGCTACAGAGATGTTACTATCAATAAGCAAATTGGGATCAGAACTACTGTTTGCTAAGATATTGTCAACACCAGGACAGTGCACGCTCTACGGGCATCTAGAATGCAAAAAACCAACACTCGCAAGATAATGTAATTTATGCATTGTGATGATATGTTATTGTTTAACCTTTTGCATTGCAGAATTCCATCCAAAAGATTCATTTTTAAGGTGCTTATAAATACTGTACATTTGCAATGTATTGCTGCAGACATTCAGAGTGTGTTAGGGTGTGGTCCCTTTCCAGGGCCTTCTAGAGACTTTCCCTGCAACATGCCTGGGCGTGGTTCTAGGCTGGGCCAAGACTCTATAAAAGAGAGTCAGCCCAACTTCCAGTGCTCACTATTCAGAGGTCCCGGTGCAGAGCAGCAGCTTCTTCCTGAGCTCCTGTCCCGGCAGCCTATTTGGATTTTCCAGTATTCTGCACTCATGTCTCATTGGTGATCACTGTTTCCAGGCGGTAAGACGGTGTTTGGACATTTTCCAACACCGTAATTGAGAATTTTCATATTCTTGATTTTAATTCTTAAATGAATAACAGATTACTTGTGCGCTGCCATTTTTTGACATTTGTATGGTGGTTTGCAAATGGGGAGGACGAGCAATTTATTCCATAAAGATTTTACTTCGTTATTACATTGTTGTTGTTGGAAAATGGGTTATTGGTAGGGCAGGTAGGTACCTACACCTAGCAACAAGCCACAAACCTCCACATAGGTACAGTTTGGTCTCAGTAAATTAATCCCAGCTCTACCCTTGGTAGCTTGGCATCGAGCGTCAAGGCTTAACTTAGGAGACAAAGTGTAAAGCATTCAAATATCACAAAACAGTAATTAAATAAAACACAGGAAACAGTTTAAAAATCCAAAACCAATTTATAAAAATAGCTTATATTTTTATCTTTAAAATGACACAAAGCGATTAAAATCGGTTCAGGGGAACCGGAGATATGAATTTTTAAAGTATTATTATTTTCTAGCGCTTAGAAACAAAAAGCGCCAATCGGGTCATCTGGTTGCACCAGGACCGGGGCAAAGTCAAACTTTCAGGCCGACCGCGATGGAGCCCTGCTCGGCTACAAGTCGCGGGAGGCCTCGGTTAAAAAGTTACCTTCTGACTTAGTCTTTATTTTGAAGTTTTTCTTCACCGGGACGAAACTGCCAGTTGAATCCGACCTCCTGGAGCCCTTGTCCGGATACGCGAAGTCGGTTTCCTCGGTGGTGATTTTTACCTTCGGACTTAGTCGTTTTTTCGAGATGAAAATCCTTCGACCGGGGTAAACCTGGATCTTGATCCGACATCCATGGAGCCCTTCTCGGATACGATGGCTGGAAGGTCCCGGTCAACTTTTTACGTTCGGACTTAGTCTCTTTTTTGGATGTTTTTCTTTACCGGGACGAACCACGAAGTCAGGCCGGGTCGCGGTTGAGGCAAGCCGGCTAGAATTTCCGCGTCGGGTCGGTCACTTTATGGAGCTTTTTTTCAAAAATTCTCCAATCTTTTCCAAACTTCTGGGGCTTCACCCAGATGTTCTTTTAAGGTTCTTTTGGGGTCCACAGCTCACCCCAAGGGTCCAGAAGTTCTGTGATGGTCCTTGGGGGTGCGGACTTCAACTCCCAGAATGCACCTGGCGCAAACTCCTTTTTGGCCACTGGACAGTGGTCAGCTGGTCGCTTTCTTCAGGAGTTGGTGCAGGGGACTCTGGTTAGCAATTTTTCACCTGTAGCAAACAGGGAGTCCCTCCTTGAACCAGTTGAAGCCAGGCAAAGTCCTTCTTGTGGTGAAGCCCAAGTGTGCAGCTGGTGCAGTCCTTCTGAGTTCAGGTTCCAGGTGCAGGCCGGGGGTCCAGCAGGGCAGTCCTTCTTCTCCTTAAGTTCCTTTCTTGTTGAATTCTGGAGGGGATCTGAGGCGTGGGTGCAGGTCTGCCAGTTTTATCCTTGCTCCTGGGTGAAAAGCAGGGGGGCCCTGGTTCTCCAATCAGGGACAGGGTCGTCCCCCTGTGATGACCACTTCCTGGGAAGTGTGGCAAAAATCCATCCCAGAAGGCAACAGTCTCTAAAAATCCAAAATGGATGAATCTGATTTTTGGAGGAGAGATCTGGCTGAGCCCACCCACTGGTGTGGCTAAAAATCATAAACACACCCCTCTCCTGCCCTCTCCTAATCTAATCAAGGGGGCACCTAGCTGTCTGGGGTTGCAGGATGTGGGGGTGTTGCTGGGTGCTCCAGATGTCCTTCTCTGCCTTTGAAGACCAGTTTGGCAGCCCTCCCCCTTCCTGCCTCACCATCTGCTGAGGGGAGATTCTCTCCCCCAAGCACATTCCTTTGTGTGAAGCCAGGCCACTTCACACCTCATTAAAGTAGCCTGGCAGAAGCTGCTGCAGGCTGGCCAATCAGAGCACAGCAGCAAAAACAATGCAGAGCTGAAATTGGCAACTTTTTAGGTAAAGTCTAAACTTTTTACCTGGACTAGTTATATTAAATCCAACAACTGGAAGTTGTGGGATTTATTATAACAATCAATTTGATACCAAATTCTTGGTATGTAACATTTAAGGAGACTTTAAAATTTAAAATAAAGTCTGCCCATTCTAGCCTATGAAGGCCATTTACTTCAATGAGGGAAAAACGAATTTGGCTGTTTTTACCTCACCAGGGCTTATAAATCTATTTTTATAAAGTCCCTGCTTATAGTTACATGGCACCCAGCCCTAGGGGCACATAGGGCACACCTTAGGGGTGACTTATATGTACAAATAAGGTAGTTTAAGACTTTGGAAGTACCTTTAATTCCAAAGTCGAATTTGCATATAACTTTAATTTAAAAGCAGCCAGCAAGGCAGGCTTGCTTTTAAAATGACACTGGGCACCTCAGCAATGCACCTAGGTGTGCACCACCTATGCTGTGGTCCCTAAACCTACATGCCCTACCATATACTAGGGACTTATAGGTAGGTTAACTTAGCCAATTATAATTAGCCTAATTTGCATATCCATTTTACACAGAGCACAGGCCCTGGGACTGGTTAGCAGTACCCAGGGCACCATCAGAGTCAGGAAAACACCAGCATAAAGTGGAAAATGGGGGCAAAAAGTTATGGGGCCTCTGCAATCAGCTCCAGTTTCTCACACAACCCCCCCCCCCCCAGCCCACACGCCCAGGAGACTCAGCCCAACCCTGGGAGAGTCTTCCTGGCTTGTTAGGCGAGGAAGACAGTGAAGAAAACTGGCTGTCCCTTTGCAGGGCCTACTCTGCCTTATATCTTCCTGTCAGGGTCACTCCCTCTGGGTAGTGAAGCCATCCCAACAGTAAAAGGACCCAATTCAAACTGAAACTTCCCTCTAGGGGGGTCTTCCTACTCTCTCTCTGCCAACTTGGGTAGTGAGGTGCCCACCTCCCCTACTCCAAACTTTGCTAGGGCAACACCTAGCTTACCCAAAGAGGTCACCCAACACTTGAGCAACCCCACCATGACCAATAGGGTCAGGGGGCCTACTTTGCTATTGGCCCTGGGGTCTGCCTCCCAGGCCAAGTACAGTGCTGCCAGGAATGCTAGCACCCAGCAGAGGCTACTGACAGCTGTCAGTACCCAGAACCACACCCTAAGCTCTCCACTGACAGGTGGCTGAGCTGCTTTAAGGGCAACTTTGGGGTCCTGGCACCCCTCTTGCTGTCTAGAGTGGGGGGCTACCACCTCCTGTGGCAGACACCCTCCTTCCACTCTCCCTTCTGTCAGTGCAGGGGCAACACCTTGCATCTGGACAGCTGCCTGACTACTCAGGACTTCCTTGGGGTCAGGTGAGGCCTCACCAGTGCCAACTCTGGGCTCCCCCCTTACTGGGGCAGAAGGCCCTTGGCTCCCTGGAACTCTCTTCAAGAGTGGCCTACCCTTCCTTTTCTTCTTTCCTTTTCTTGGGGACCCCTGTCTCCTAACTGTAGGGACTGACTCCCCAGGACTTTGGGTTGGGGGGGCGCCCTGGGCGACCACCCCATCTGTGACCAGACTCACCTCTGGGAGGTCATTGCCCAGGATACAATCTAGGGAAAGGTCAGCACTGACTACCACCCTAATCCAGTCAAGGATACCCTCCCTCTCTAGGGGCACTATGGCTACAGGTTTGGAGGTGACCTCCCCTGTGGCTATCCTGACTTTCTTTGTCTTTCCTGGGACATACATGTCTGGGGTCACTAACCGGTCACTCACTATAGTGTGACTGGCACCGGTGTCCCTCAGGCCAGTGGTAGGGATCCCATTCACTTGAATGTGGTGGAAGTGCCTACTCCCACCCTCAGGGATCACCAGCTTACCATCTGGTCCTGTCTCCCAGCACAATGCTAGGAGGACTTCATCATCTGAGGAATCCTCCTCTATGGCTACACTGGACAGCCCAGTGTTAACCACCTTCTTTGGACAGGCTGCATCTCCTCTGAAGTGACCTGTCTGCTGACAGTCAAAGCAAGCCCTACTGTCCAAGAGCTTTTTTAACCCTGGGTCTCCCTGTCTCTGCATGTCAGAGTGGGAGTGGGATTTACTCTCCTCCTTCTTAGGGTTCTGGGGTACAGAGGGAGTCTCTGTGGTGGGCTTACCACCTCCCTCCTTAGGTTTTTGGGGACCTGTCCCCCCCTTCTTGGAGTCTCCCCCCTGGGACTTGACAACCACCCTGGTTCTCAACCACTCATCAGCTGCCTCCCCTAGCTCTCTAGGGTTGGTCAGCTTAGAGTCCACTAGATGCTGGCGTAACCTTTCTTGGATACAATTGGTCAACATGTGCTCTCTCATGATCAGATTGTATAACCCCTCATAAGTATTTAATTTGTTGCCAATAATCCAACCCTCTAGTGCCTTTAGTGAGGTGTCTACAAAGTCAACCCAAGACTGGGTACTGACCTTCTGGGTGTCCCTGAACTTCATTCTATATTGCTCTGGGGTCAGACCAAACTTCTTGGCTAAGCACCTTTTCATACTAGGGTATGAATCTGCCTCCTCCCCCCTTAAGGTCAGAAGCCTATCCCTCCCTGAGTTGGGGACCAACTCCCACAAAAGGGAACCCCAGTATTGAGGCCTAACCCTTCTCATTTGGAGTGCCGTCTCAAAGGCCTCCAGCCACTTATCTATGTCATCCCCCTCTACATAAGCAGGAACCACCCCCTTGGGTAATCTGGGGCAAACTCCCCCACCCATGGACACCTCAGCTTCTTTATCGCTGCTTCCATCTCTTTTTTCTTGGTATGCCCACTTTTTCTTTTCTAGGGCCAGCTTCTCTGCTTCCAAAGCTATGTATGCTAGCTGGGCCTCCAGCTCTCTTTCTCTGATGGACGGGTTCTCTCCTCCTGAAAGGACCCCCTTCCCACCACTAGCTTTGGGTCTGCCCCTAGTGACTGTATCCATTGAGGACCGTTCTTCCTCTTCCTCACTTAGGTTCGGATGCCTTCCCTCCCCTGAGTGGTTAGAGTTAGCATCTTCCCCTTTTTCTTCCCCCTCTGGAGCTTCCTCGGTCTCTACCTCTTGGGCCTCAGCCCATGCTGTCAGGGATTTAATCAGGATTTGCTTCCTGAGATCAGGGGTTGCAGACAACCCTCTCTCAATACACAACCCCCTAAGCTGGACTACTGTCAGTGTGGGTAGGCTAGCCAGATCAAGCTCCATGGTTCCCTAGTTTTGTGTCAACAAAAACTTTTTGCAAAAATTGGTAACAAGAATTTAGAAAAATTACAAAAATTCAATAATTTAAATTAATCCAAATTAATTTAAAAAAAAAAAAAAAAAAAAAAAAAATTTTTTTTGCACTAGGACAATTTAAAGGATTTTTAATTTGTTTTACCTAAAACTGTAACGTGATATTGAACACAAGTACAGGATCCCGTCGCTGCTTCCAATTATGTTGGAAAATGGGTTATTGGTAGGGCAGGTAGGTACCTACACCTAGCAACAAGCCACAAACCTCCACATAGGTACAGTTTGGTCTCAGTAAATTAATCCCAGCTCTACCCTTGGTAGCTTGGCATCGAGCGTCAAGGCTTAACTTAGGAGACAAAGTGTAAAGCATTCAAATATCACAAAACAGTAATTAAATAAAACACAGGAAACAGTTTAAAAATCCAAAACCAATTTATAAAAATAGCTTATATTTTTATCTTTAAAATGACACAAAAACGATTAAAATCGGTTCAGGGGAACCGGAGATATGAATTTTTAAAGTATTATTATTTTCTAGCGCTTAGAAACAAAAAGCGCCAATCGGGTCATCTGGTTGCACCAGGACCGGGGCAAAGTCAAACTTTCAGGCCGACCGCGATGGAGCCCTGCTCGGCTACAAGTCGCGGGAGGCCTCAGTTAAAAAGTTACCTTCTGACTTAGTCTTTATTTTGAAGTTTTTCTTCACCGGGACGAACCTGCCAGTTGAATCCGACCTCCTGGAGCCCTTGTCCGGATACGCGAAGTCGGTTTCCTCGGTGGTGATTTTTACCTTCGGACTTAGTCGTTTTTTCGAGATGAAAATCCTTCGACCGGGGTAAACCTGGATCTTGATCCGACGTCCATGGAGCCCTTCTCGGATACGATGGCTGGAAGGTCCCGGTCAACTTTTTACGTTCGGACTTAGTCTCTTTTTTGGAGGTTTTTCTTTACCGGGACGAACCACGAAGTCAGGCCGGGTCGCGGTTGAGGCAAGCCGGCTAGAATTTCCGCGTCGGGTCGGTCACTTTATGGAGCTTTTTTTCAAAAATTCTCCAATCTTTTCCAAACTTCTGGGGCTTCACCCAGATGTTCTTTTAAGGTTCTTTTGGGGTCCACAGCTCACCCCAAGGGTCCAGAAGTTCTGTGATGGTCCTTGGGGGTGCGGACTTCAACTCCCAGAATGCACCTGGCGCAAACTCCTTTTTGGCCACTGGACAGTGGTCAGCTGGTCGCTTTCTTCAGGAGTTGGTGCAGGGGACTCTGGTTAGCAATTTTTCACCTGTAGCAAACAGGGAGTCCCTCCTTGAACCAGTTGAAGCCAGGCAAAGTCCTTCTTGTGGTGAAGCCCAAGTGTGCAGCTGGTGCAGTCCTTCTGAGTGCAGGTTCCAGGTGCAGGCCAGGGGTCCAGCAGGGCAGTCCTTCTTCTCCTTAAGTTCCTTTCTTGTTGAATTCTGGAGGGGATCTGAGGCGTGGGTGCAGGTCTGCCAGTTTTATCCTTGCTCCTGGGTGAAAAGCAGGGGGCCCTGGTTCTCCAATCAGGGACAGGGTCGTCCCCCTGTGATGACCACTTCCTGGGAAGTGTGGCAAAAATCCATCCCAGAAGGCAACAGTCTCTAAAAATCCAAAATGGATGAATCTGATTTTTGGAGGAGAGATCTGGCTGAGCCCACCCACTGGTGTGGCTAAAAATCATAAACACACCCCTCTCCTGCCCTCTCCTAATCTAATCAAGGGGGCACCTAGCTGTCTGGGGTTGCAGGATGTGGGGGTGTTGCTGGGTGCTCCAGATGTCCTTCTCTGCCTTTGAAGACCAGTTTGGCAGCCCTCCCCCTTCCTGCCTCACCATCTGCTGAGGGGAGATTCTCTCCCCCAAGCACATTCCTTTGTGTGAAGCCAGGCCACTTCACACCTCATTAAAGTAGCCTGGCAGAAGCTGCTGCAGGCTGGCCAATCAGAGCACAGCAGCAAAAACAATGCAGAGCTGAAATTGGCAACTTTTTAGGTAAAGTCTAAACTTTTTACCTGGACTAGTTATATTAAATCCAACAACTGGAAGTTGTGGGATTTATTATAACAATCAATTTGATACCAAATTCTTGGTATGTAACATTTAAGGAGACTTTAAAATTTAAAATAAAGTCTGCCCATTCTAGCCTATGAAGGCCATTTACTTCAATGAGGGAAAAACGAATTTGGCTGTTTTTACCTCACCAGGGCTTATAAATCTATTTTTATAAAGTCCCTGCTTATAGTTACATGGCACCCAGCCCTAAGGGCACATAGGGCACACCTTAGGGGTGACTTATATGTAAAAATAAGGTAGTTTAAGACTTTGGAAGTACCTTTAATTCCAAAGTCGAATTTGCATATAACTTTAATTTAAAAGCAGCCAGCAAGGCAGGCTTGCTTTTAAAATGACACTGGGCACCTCAGCAATGCACCTAGGTGTGCACCACCTATGCTGTGGTCCCTAAACCTACATGCCCTACCATATACTAGGGACTTATAGGTAGGTTAACTTAGCCAATTATAATTAGCCTAATTTGCATATCCATTTTACACAGAGCACAGGCCCTGGGACTGGTTAGCAGTACCCAGGGCACCATCAGAGTCAGGAAAACACCAGCATAAAGTGGAAAATGGGGGCAAAAAGTTATGGGGCCTCTGCAATCAGCTCCAGTTTCTCACAGTTGTTCATTGCGCGCTGATATTTCTTGACATTTACATGATGTTTTACGAGTTGGCAAGACGTGCAACTCGTTTCATGAGCATTTAATTTTGTTGTTCATTGCGCACTACCTTTTCTTGACATTTACATGGTGGCTCACTTCTCGTGTGTAATTCATGCTGTTCATTGTGCGCTACCATTTTCTGGCATTTACATGGTGGCATTTGAATCAGCAACACGCGCGATTCTTTCCTTGAGTGTTTTTTCATGTTATTCATTCTGCGCTACCATTTCTTGGCATTTGCATGGTGGCATTTGAATCAACAAGACGCGCAATTTTTTTCCTGAGTGCTTTTCATGTTGTTTATTGTGCGCTACCATTTCTTGGCATTTGTATGGTGGCATTTGAATCGGCAAGACGCGCAATTCTTTCCTTGTGTATAAATAATGTAAATTACTGTGCACTACCATTCTAAGACATTTTCTTGGTAGCATTTCAAGTTGACATGTCGCGTGATTTATTCCTTGAATCTACGTAGTGTGATTTCATGGTGCACAATTTTTTACGGTGTGTAATACTCATATAAAAATCAGCAATGTGCGCAATTCACTTTCCAATGTTTTTTCTGAGATGAACACAACAATACCAGAGTTCTAGATGTAATGCTGTGTGTTCCTGATATGTATTCTTAAAAGGAGATTCATATGGTTGTTTAGAAATTGCTCAGAGTGTTTCCTGATTCCCATGCTAAAGAAAGTACTTGAATCTGAAAGTCCTATTTAACTTTTCCTGTTTACTCCTCAGGTATTCGGTCATCTAAAGCCTAGTCAGTTTTAGGACTATTCTAGGGTTGTTCATGTTTTTTCTGAAAAGATGAAGCTTAGAGTTGTAGCATGGTACTGATTTCATGAGATGTAATTTTGATGTTGTGTTTTAACCTTTTGCTTCCTACAGGTCTCCTTCCCAGCTGTTCCCGTCCTAATCGCCTTTTCCCCACTTGGACTCTCTTAGACTCTGTGATAAATCTAATCAGAGTATTGGAGCTGACTTGTGGTGGAAGTGTTGGGAACGTGCACAGACCCCGAGGATTTGGTGACTCTGACAGAATAGTGAGCCCATGAATTATTATCCTCCTGGTTTGTGTATGTTCTCAGCATGGCCACACTGGACGAGCTAGTCAAGGCTATTACCCAGCTCCAGTCAGAAGTGGTATCATCAAAGGATTTGACAAATAGTCTAGCTGAGAGGGTGAGTCAGTTACAGAATAAGGTTGAGAAGAAAGAACAAAGTCCCACAGGTGTGTCTTGGCCAGGTACTTCTTCTCAGACTTCTGGAGGTAATCCGACTAACATTTCCCTCAATGTTCCTTCAGCCATTCCTTTAGCTCCCCCAGAACGCTTCGCAGGTGATCCCTTGAAAGCGCAATCTTTTCTGGTTCAAGTGGAACTTCACTTCACTTGCAGACCACATACTTTCCCCGATGCCCAGTCTAAAGTAGCTTTCTTGTTGTCATATCTGTCTGGAGATGCAGCTACATGGGCTATTCCTCTTGTGCGTAAAAATAGTCCCCTGTTGTACAACTGTAAAAATTTTGTTCGTGAATTTGAGAGAGTTTTCGATCGTAGAACTGTAACACAGTCAGCAGATCGTGAATTATTAGACTTACGCCAAGGGAATCAGGACTTAGTGTCATATTTAGCCAATTTTAATCGGCTGGTCGCTGAGACATCCTGGCCTGAAGAAAAACAAGCGGCCTTGTTTTACAGGGGACTCAAAGAGGACCTAAAAGACATCTTAGCGCAAATCGACCCACAACCTGCAAACTGTCAAGATTTAATAAACCTTGTCTTGAGGCTTGATCATCGTTTAAATGAACGAAAAGGAACTCGTAAAAAGACTGAAAAACATTCTTGGCATGCTCATGATAACAAAGACTCAAGAACTCCGAGAGAAAGAACGCCGGAACTGATGGAAATTGGAACCATCAGGAGACATTTGACCAAAGATGAAAAGGACCTACACAGAAAAAATGGCCAATGTCTCTATTGTGGGCGGAAAGGTAATTTCGCCAAAGATTGTCCAATCAAAACAAAGAGCAAGCGAGGCCCAGTTCAGAAAGTTGCAACCAATGCATCAGTCGAGTCTGAAAATCTAAAGCACCCAAGTTGCAGAGAAGGGTTGCTCTTGGGTGTCACCGTGGATCCTTCACAATCCAAACATCTAAAATTGGGAATAAGAGTTCAGGTCAAGAAAAAGACCTATTTAAAAAAAAAGGCTCTAGTCGACTCTGGGGCTACCGGAAACTTTGTTGACGCCCAATTGGTCCGTGCATGGGGGATCCCATGTATTGAAAAGAAGACCCCAGAAACCATCCAGGCAGTTGATGGAAAACTCTTGACTGGAGGTCCGATAACTCTTCAGACTGCCCTCTTGACAATAATTTGTGAAGGTAGAAATCAAAGAAAGAAACATAAAGAGGAACTCATCCTTGACGTGATCCATGCTTCCAAGTATGGGATCATCTTTGGCTTGCCATGGTTAACTCATCACAATCCAGAGATTAATTGGGCAGAACGAAAGATCGTGTTCTCATCAGTGCTATGTAAAGAACAGTGTCTCCAAAGGACTCAAGAATCGGAAGTTCGCCATTCTTACATAGCTACCGCCGCAGAGAAAGAAGTTCAGTTGCCCAAACAGTATTCGTCTTATGAAGATGTATTTGATGAGAAGGAAGCAGAGAACTTACCTCGTCATAGATCTTATGACTGTCAAATTGATCTAGTCCCAGGGGGGATACTTTCCAACTGTCGTGTGTATGCACTGTCAGAACATGAAAATCAACATTTACGAAAATACTTGGATCAATTCTTAGAGAATGGTTTCATCCGCCCCTCTAAGTCTCCCACAGCTTCTCCTTTGTTTTTTGTTTCAAAAGTGAACGGAGCGCTTCGAACTTGTATCGATTATAGGGGCTTGAATAAAATCGCCATCAAGAACAAATATCCTTTGCCTCTAATTCCGGTCTTACTGGAACAAGTAAAGAAAGCAAAAATCTACACGTAGCTTGATCTTCAAGGTGCTTACCATTTGGTCAGAATGAGAGAGGGTGACGAATGGAAAACGGCATTCAAAACAAGATATGGCCTTTTTTAATACACCGTCATGCCTTTTGGTCTGTGCAATGCTCCAGCAGCATTTCAGTTTTTCTTAAATGACTTTCTTAGAGAGTACCTCGATATCTTTGCCATAGTTTACATTGATGACATTTTGATCTACTCAGACAATGAGAATGAACATGTTCAACATGTCAAGAAAATTTTGGCAGCCCTTCGTAAACATCATTTATATTGCAAGCTAACCAAGTGTGAGTTTCATGTTACCACAGTTGACATTTTAGGGGTTATCCTCACCCCTCAAGGTATGGTGATGGCAGAAAGGAAAGTAAAATCTGTATCTGAATGGCCCATCCCAAAGACTGTTCGTGATGTACAATGTTTCCTGGGCTTTGCAAATTTTTATCGGAGGTTCATCAATCATTTCTCCCAGACAGTGGCTCCAATTACTAAGTTATTAAGAAAGAAAGAAAAATTTGTATGGTCCCCAGAAGCAGACCAAGCCTTTTCAACTTTGAAAGAAGCTTTCTCCACTGCCCCAGTCTTGACTCATCCAGATGCGGATCGACCTTTCATAGTGGAAGCTGATGCTTCAGATGTGGCGATAGGAGCAGTCTTGTCACAACGAAACAAAGACACTGGTCAGCTTCATCCTGTAGCTTAATGTCTCGGAAGTTGAACGAAGCCGAACAGAACTATGTCATTGCTAAAAAAGAGCTTCTGGCGATTCGTGACGCCTTTAAAGAATGGAGACATCATTTGTTGGGAGCTAAATATACTGTCAAAGTATATACTGATCATCGCAATCTTCAATTCATGAGTTCTGCCAGACTTTTGACTCCTCGGCAATTACGCTGGATGCTGTTTTTTGCCGAGTTTGATTTTCTGGTAACCTTCCGGCCTGGTAAAGATAATCGCAAAGCTGACGCCTTGTCCCGCCAAGAGTCTACCACATTGCCTGCAGTTCAAACCTCCAGAGCTATCATTGCTCCTGACAAGGTCCTATGTATCATAAAAACAGAAGATTTCTTTGAAGACATCCGCAATTCATTCACTGTTGAAAAATGGCAGGCGTGGACCCAAGCAGATCCGAAAAGATCAATCAAGCAAGGATTACCCTTTCACAATGCTCGTTTGTTCGTGCCCACTACCAAACTTCGCAAGATAGTGTTTCATTGGTTGCATGTTATACCTACAGCAGGTCACCCTGGTACTCCTAAAACTCTTGAATTAATCCAACGCTATTTTTGGTGGCCTACCTTAACAAAGGATGTAAAAACAATGGTAAACAACGGCGAAGTCTGTGCTCGCACTAAAACAATTCATTTAAAACCGAAAGGGTTGTTACACCCACTCCCAACCCCAAGTAGTCCGTGGGAACACATCTCTTTAGACTTTATTACAGGTCTGCCAGTGGTTCAACAGCATTCAGTAATTCTGGTGGTAGTAGATAGTCTCACGAAATATGGACATTTCATTGCCTGTAAGAAATTACCCACCTCTAGTGAACTGGCAACTATCTTACTGAATAGAGTGGTTCGTTATCATGGACTGCCAAAAGTGATCCTCTCCGATCGGGGATCGCAATTTGCCTCCAACTTCTGGAAGACGTGGTGTAAAACACTCCAAGTGACATCTACCCTATCTACTAGCCACCATCCTCAAACAGATCGTCAAATGAGAGACTAAATCAGACTTTGAAGCAATACCTACGTGCTTACGCTGAAAAAGCACTTAATTCATAGACATCAATGCTCTGGTTAGCTGAATTAGCCTACAACAACTCCTTCCACACTTCTACTGCCGTTACATCCTTCTTTGGTTTGTTTGGCTATCATCCTGACACATTGCCCATCACAATTCCTCAAGAAAGTTCTCTCACTCCAGCTGTGTCAGAAATCATTCAACATTTGCATCAAACTCAGAAATCGGTTCAACAACATTTAGAAAAGGCCAAACAAAAATACAAAAAGCATTATGACAAGAAACATTGTGAGGGACCGCAGTATCAACCTGGTGACAAAGTGTGGCTTTCCACAAAACATATAGGGCCTGATTCTAACTTTGGAGGACGGTGTTAAACCGTCCCAAAAGTGGCGGATATACCACCTACCGTATTACGAGTCCATTATATCCTATGAAACTCGTAATACGGTAGGTGGTATATCCGCCACTTTTGGGACGGTTTAACACCGTCCTCCAAAGTTAGAATCAGGCCCATAGACTTCAAGAAGAAGCACATGTTCAACCCTAACTTTATAGGTCCTTACACTGTTCTTCAGCAAATCAATCCTGTGACCTATAAACTACAATTGCCAAAATCAATACGGATTCATCCAGTGTTCCATACTTCCCTCTTAAAAAAGGCAGTCCAAAAGGTGCGCCCTCATCCAGCTCCTGTTCTAGTACAGGGGGGAGAAGAATATGAAGTCAAGAAAGTGTTGGACTCTAAACTGAGAGGGCGTAACCTATGGTACTTAATCTCATGGAAAGGTTATAGCCCTGAAAGTAATTCATGGGTTTCCGCATCTGATGTTCATGCTCCAGTACTTGTGAGACGCTTTCATCGTCTGAATCCAGAGAAACCAGGCCCTAGAGCGCGCCTGGGAGAGGGGAGTACTGTCAACACCAGGACAGTGCACGCTCTACGGGCATCTAAAATGCAAAAAACCAACACTCGCAAGATAATGTAATTTATGCATTGTGATGATATGTTATTGTTTAACCTTTTGCATTGCAGAATTCCATCCAAAAGATTCATTTTTAAGGTGCTTATAAATACTGTACATTTGCAATGTATTGCTGCAGACATTCAGAGTGTGTTAGGGTGTGGTCCCTTTCCAGGGCCTTCTAGAGACTTTCCCTGCAACATGCCTGGGCGTGGTTCTAGGTTGGGCCAAGACTCTATAAAAGAGAGTCAGCCCAACTTCCAGTGCTCACTATTCAGAGGTCCCGGTGCAGAGCAGCAGCTTCTTCCTGAGCTCCTGTCCCGGCGGCCTATTTGGATTTTCCAGTCTTCTGTACTCATCTCTCATTGGTGATCACTGTTTCCAGGCGGTAAGACGGTGTTTGGACATTTTCCAACACCGTAATTGAGAATTTTCATATTCTTGATTTTAATTCTTAAATGAATAACAGATTACTTGTGCGCTGCCATTTTTTGACATTTGTATGGTGGTTTGCAAATAGGGAGGACGAGCAATTTATTCCATAAAGATTTGACTTTGTTATTACACTGTTGTTCATTGCGCGCTGATATTTCTTGACATTTACATGATGTTTTACGAGTTGGCAAGACGTGCAACTCGTTTCATGAGCATTTAATTTTGTTGTTCATTGCGCGCTACCTTTTCTTGACATTCACGTGGTGGCTCACTTCTCGTTTGTAATTCATGCTGTTCATTGTGCGCTACCATTTTCTGGCATTTACATGGTGGCATTCGAATCGGCAACACGCGCGATTCTTTCCTTGAGTGTTTTTTCATGTTATTCATTCTGCACTACCATTTCTTGGCATTTGCATGGTGGCATTTGAAACAACAAGACGCGCGATTTTTTTCCTGAGTGCTTTTCATGTTGTTCATTGTGCGCTACCATTTCTTTGCATTTGTATGGTGGCATTTGAATCGGCAAGACGCGTAATTCTTTCCTCGTGTATAAATAATGTAAATTACTGTGCGCTACCATTCTAAGACATTTTCTTGGTAGCATTTCAAGTTAACACGTCGCGTGATTTATTCCTTGAATCTACGTTGTGTGATTTCATGGTGCACAATCCTTTACGGTGTTTAATACTCATATAAAAATCTGCAATGAGCGCAATTCACTTTCCAATGTTTTTTCTAAGATGAACACAACAATACCAGAGTTCTAGATGTAATGCTGTGTGTTCCTGATATGTATTCTTAAAAGGAGATTCATATGGTTGTTTAGAAATTGCTCAGAGTGTTTCCTGATTCTCATGCTAAAGAAAGTACTTGAATCTGAAAGTCCTATTCAACTTTTCCTGTTTCCTCCTCAGGTATTCGGTCATCTAAAGCCTAGTCAGTTTTAGGACTATTCTAGGGTTGTTCATGTTTTTTCGGAAAAGACGAAGCTTAGAGTTGTAGCATGGTACTGATTTCATGAGATGTAATTTTGATGTTGTGTTTTAACCTTTTGCTTCCTACAGGTCTCCTTCCCAGCTGTTCCCGTCCTAATCCCCTTTTCCCCACTTGGACTCTCTTAGACTCTGTGATAAATCTAATCAGAGTATTGGAGCTGTCTTGTGGTGGAAGTGTTGGGAACGTGCACAGACCCCGAGGATCTGGTGACTCTGACAGATATGCCAAAAGGAACGGTGATCTTTTCCCTTGACAGAAGTTATCATAGAATCCCAGTTAGCTAGCACCCAATCTCTCTTGGCACTTTTTTTACAATAGTTTTGTAGGAAGACCTAGCTGTATGTATTGGGACAGGACTCGCCTTGCAAACCTGAAAGATGTAGAATATCAGGGGACCTTTTTCTCCCTCCTAGGCAAAGCCCCACATTCCACCAAAAACCACCTTCTAAGGGAGGAATACATGGTGTTGTGGATGGTACTAATTATCCTCAAGGAGACAGCATGCATCAAGTTCAAGCCCTCTGTCTGTATCACCTATAAACCAATAGCAATTACCTCATAAATCTGCCTCAAAATAGCAGGGGAGGCAGCCACAGAGCTCCATTTTAACCTGCAGCGACTGCTAGTGGGGGTAAGGCTCCTGTGAAAGGGTTAGTTAAGGGAACCAGGGCTACTGGGACCATACTAGCTCAAAGTGAGACTCAGTGCATTGTTGTCACTATCATATTGGGGGATCACAGACATGTCAATCATCCTGGGTCACAGTCTATAATGTTGCAAAATCTAAACTATAAGGCTGGTCCTATGTAGCCAGTTAAATGTATGATGCCCCTCTCTATTTGACAATGATCTCCCATTACATGCATGGAGGCCGTTGTTTAAGGTGAAGGCATATAACTGTAAGACAGCCACTGTCCACTTCCTAATAGGTGGAGTGTGAGGGATGGAACTTACCATATCGTATCCTCTTCCCCGGATAGGGTCTCAGGGTCGATGAATAGCAGCTCAAATTTATAGTTGTAAACACTGCCACAGTTTTAAACTACTCAGTAAGAGACTCGCCCAGTGGGCATTATGCAAATTAATAATGTATATTTTGTCTCTGCCACGCCCATGCCTACAATAAACCTTATATATGCACAAGGCCTCGTCTATAGGGCACACAGAGAATTCAAATCAAATTTCAGGTGCTTATAGAAGAACACTAAAGGCAAAACATTAACAGCCCCATTATTTGGTGATCAATAATGATTATTCAGAATTTGTTTAGCTAAAAATGCATATCTAAAATTAATGATAACACAGTTCCCATGAATAGATTTCTCCACTGTGCCAATGCACCCCACATGTCGCACCATCATAATGTTGCAATAGTCTTTCGTGGAAAAGTTAGAGTGGCAGTTTAACCAGTGTGATACTTTATCTTTCAGTTGCTGAAAGGACTCATCTTGAGGGTTATCTAAGCCAAGTACATTTCCCCAAACAACATCAAAAGGACATCACTCGGGGGTAGGTTGACATGTGGAAGGGTGCTCTTATTGCCAGGGCTAAGATTTGAGGTTGACCAGGGAAGATTATAATCCAGGTTGCTCCTCTGACCATTTACACATTTACCCAGGCTAACAGCAGATGTACACCTTTCAGGTAAAGCATCAGAGGCTAATCGCAATCCTGGTAAAATAGGGCCCGAAAAGGTCATTGCACCTGTCAAACATGGTGGAGACAGTGCTGCACTGGTACATCAGGTGGAACCTCAGGGGCCAGGGTGCCCACCAGGACTCCCAAGACTTTGAAATTTAGAAATGTCAACTTCAGTTTTATCACTTCTGCCCAACAGAGGATTCAAGCGTTTCAGTCAGTAGTATCAGGAGAGGGGCCCAAGTAGGTACACTTGAGGAAACCACAGGAGATGCACCAAGGAACCAAAGAAGGATCAAGATCCTGTCTGTTTATCTTTTCCACGCTGGTGAAGGGCCCGTTTATAATTTTACACTTATGTTTAGGGGCTGGGCTGGAGACAAGAACTGACTCCTGCGACAACAAACCCAGGGTTATCTGCCAAACGCTACAGCAAAAGGTAGATCAAGTGCCATGCCCATGGCGGATACAGGGGGGTCAGTTAGATTCAGTGATAAACAGTCTCTACTAAGTCAATCTCCTTGGTGACGACCCCTACAGCTCTGAGTACAAAAACTATCGATAGATGTGCATCTGGGTGCCATAGATGGTCTACAGGGCGCTGCCTTTCTCTGACCCATCCCGAAAGCCAGAAAAGCAGACACACAGCAGTTGGGCAAAGAGTGTAAAAAATGAGTCAGGATGGCATATAGTCACCTTGCTTATTCAGCTACTAGTTGTTGTCAAATTTTCAAATGGCAATATCCTCTGGATAGTAGGTGAAAGAGGGAAGGCCCGGCCCAACCTCTTCTGGGTGATGACGGGTGAAGACGGGTCCGGTCTTGGCTGCGGGATCCTTCTGCTGCTTTTGAAGCACAATGTAGCCCTCAGTCACTGCCTGCTGCTAAGGTGACTGGGGGACATAGTCCCACCCAGTCACACAAGAAAGAAGAGTCCAGAAATGGAGGCTTGGGAAACTGCCATTACCAACACCCATGCTGCAGGATCCTTGTAGTGCTTTTGAAGCGCGATGTAGCCCCCAGACCCTGCCTGCTGCTAAAGTAACTGGGGGACATATTCCCACCCCAGTCACAGAAGAGTCCAGAAATGTGGGCAGGGGAAACTGCTGTGACCAACGCAATATTTTCTTGTCCTCACCATTTCGTGCCTGCAGACTGTACCTGAGTCACATGAGTAGATGTGAGTGGCACTTGGCCTTTGTGTATTCCTCCTAAACAGCCACACAAAAGAGGACTGGGTGGTCATAGGATAGACAACTCTAACTGGATGGGGGGGCGGAGCTGAGCCAAACTTGCACTTAAAAGACTCTGCCTCAGCACACCCTCAAACAACTTCACGCTAGGCTTTTGTGACTGAAGATATCCTAGGACCAGGGCAGGGAGGCAGGAAATTCCATACACTTCTGGTTGGGGAAGACTACTTAAGTTTCTTCAACTTCAGTATGGGTACTAGGTATAAAAATAGGACCTTCAGACCCACTCTTCATTTCACTTCTAGACCTGTGGAAGGCCTCTCAGAGGACTGCCCTGCTGCTTGGAACCTGTACTTCTGCTTGAATCCAGAACTTCTAGAGTGAGTCCCATGGTTAGTTGGCGGGCCTCGTGACCAGAGCCTCAGGGACAGAAAAGGCTCCACCATCTTTAAAGCATACCTGGACCCGGTCTGAGTGAGTCTTGTCCCTCCAAGTAGTGCACCTTCAGTCCTGGACCCTTGGAAGTGATGCTAACATGTCCAGATAGCCCAAATCCAAATCCTGGGACTTTCACATTTTTGTGCTAAAAAGTGGTCTGAGAATGGAGAGGAAATCGGGACCTTCCTGCTTTCTGGTTTGCCTAACGTGCATCAATTGTAGGTCTGACTTCACTATAGGTCCTGCTATATTCTTCTCTGCAACAGTAAAACCTGTTCAGCTGCTCTTCTATGGAAGCACGCAGCTGCATTCTGCTGGAGATTTTCGAATTCCAAATAACAGTCCCAACATAGAAATGCCACCACATCGTCTTCCAGCTAGTCCCCATTGTCCATGCCTCTTCCTAGGACACTGCTGGATGCCTTGTCCTGCTATACATTTCCCTTCTCAGAAATTTTTTGTTGAAATTTCTTCTAAGTCTGAAACTAAAAGGAGACCAGACCCAATCCACTTTGTGTATCTGTACCGCACTCCATTGCAGTCGACCATAACTTTCAACATTGCCCCATTCTTGCGTGACAAGATGTCCCCAGTTGGCGTTTTGATATTTTATGGGTTAGATTATACTAAACTCCTTAAACATTTATAACTCTGGTTCTACTGACTGGATTTTTGTCATTTTGTTGTGAAATCATTTATAAAATTTCACTCTATATTTTTTAATCGGTTTGGGATTTTTCTTGCATTGTGTATTCACGTTATTACTGCTTAGGTGCTGCATAAATAATTTGCACATTGCCTCTAAGTTAAGCCTGACTGCTTCTGTGCTTTTGTGCCAAGATACCAGAGGGTTAAGTACAAGTTAATTTGGAAACTTTTTGTGGTTCACCCTGATGGGGATTGAGGCTGTTGTTTGAGTTGGGTTCAACCAACCCAAAACCAATAATCCTGCTCCTCACAAGGGTGGATCCAGATTACCAATCAGTTTTAGGGAAAGGTAACATTTAGAAAGTTACCTTTTTCCTGCCTGAAGACCCTGGAGGCTATATTTGCATTTGACTTCCCACATCACCAGCCAACAGATAGCATTCAAATAGGTGTGAAAAAGGTGAAAATGCTTCACAGGATTAAACAGTAAGGTGACCAGAGTGGGCAAAGATAACAGTTCTGAACCTGACAGAATTACAGGTTTGGGCTATGAGTATCTTTTTTAAATGAGAGTGTCAAATCCTTCTTGAACGTTAAATCCTGTTTGACCAATCTGCTGGGTTTGCATATAACACTGGAGGTGCACTTGACAATACAGGAACCAGAATGCCAAAACAATTTTAATTTATTTGCTGTCTGGTTACCGGAAAACACTGATTTGCTCTACCAGACTTCTGTCTCTGGGTTTATTGTGGGTATGACTGTCCCAACTGGATTTTAGTGTGAGATGTGGGAGGACATGGGGATTACCATAGTACTCTTCCCACACTCAACCCAAGACCTCCAAACCCAAGTTTAGTGTGGCTGGACACTTTCACCACCTTGAAAATGCCACTGGGACTGGTTAGGGTGTGAGATCAAAACAAAACTTTCAGAACTGATTGCAACACAAGAATTGCTGTACAATACAACAAAATTACATTGCAGCAATGCAGCAAACATACATAGAAGTACAAAAAAACAACAGAACACATCACCACCACAACTAGGTGCCTCCAATCAAATATACGCAAATGTTAATGTCAAACATTTACACCACCATAATCTTGTTTTTGTAATATGGTGGTAAAAGGTGTTTGGTGCAAGCACTTTCTTAACTTACCGTCAACAAAATGAAATACCACCAGTAAAAAATATTTTCTGACCTGTCCTTTAAGTTAGTTCTCCCAGTGCCCACTTTTTGTGATATGGCCCTTGTTTTTCAAATTTGTATAGAAAAACCTAAGGGGTATTTTACCACTTAATAAGTGCTTTCTTTTTAGGTACCGACATAGGGCCTCATTATGAGTCTGGTGGGGTCCTAGGACTGCCGCCATGGTCTGACCACCGGCATCGCCAGTTTGCCGCCAGTGGACAGCCTGGTGGTGCCAGCGGTCTTAATCCGTTAGTGCAGTGCTGCCCTCTGGATTACGAGTCCCCTCTCCGCCAGCTTTCTCATGGCGGTTCTACAGCCATGCAAAGGTTGGTGGAGAAGAGGTGCTGTGGGGCCCATGGGAGCCCCTGCACTGCCCATACACTTGTCATGGGCAGTGTTGGGGCCCCCATGGACAGCCCTGTCGTGCTTTTCACTGCCTGAATTACAGGCAGTGAAAAGCGTGACAGGTGCTGTAGTACCCGACGCACTGCAACATTGACGCCAGCTTGATTACAAGCCGGCATCAATGTTGTTGCCTGTTACCCGCTGGGCCAGTGGGCGGAAATGCTGTTTCCACCAGCTGGCACAGCGGGAAACTCGTAATATCGCCGGCTGGCGGACAACCTGAGTGGCGGTTTTCCATCCCAAAGAGTTTGGCAGGAGACCTACGCCACCTGCCAAACCCATAATGAGGGCCATAATGTGCATGCGGGGACAGTAAGGTGATCCCATTCTTTGTACTGCACTGATACAGAAGGGGCTTGCATGTTTCTTTTTTCCATCTACAGTACACACATTAACTAAAATAAAAACTCAAAATTATTTCATGTGCATCTGACTGCAGAGTTTAGAAACACAAATTACTGCCCTCTATTTCCGAGCTCTGCTGCCTGCAGCACAAGCAATAATTTGTGAATTTCTAGAGTTATTGTGTGCACTAAAGACAGGAAAATTAAATGCACATACCCCTTTTGTGTTGGTGCATAGCAGAGAATTGGATCACATCGTGACCGTAGGCTTCCTACTACTTATGATACAATAGGTTCTTTCTCTTTCTATTGGTGTGTCTGATACATCCACCCCTGCCTTCTTCATAATGCTACTAGAATGTCTTTGAGTGAAATTGATTTTAAGGTGTAAATATGTGTGGTTATAATGGTGGAATCAGATAGAAGGAAGAGACAGAATGTAATAAACGCAGAAATAAGAAGAGCGAAGACTTAGCAAAAGCAGTTGGTAGCATGAACACAAGAAGCCGTAGATGCAAAATAAAAAATGTTTTTTTTCTTTTCTATAAATTTCAGTAATATCACCTAAAAATAATAAACAATAAAAAGGAGTCATGCAAACATACAAACTAGTAGGAAGACACCGAGGCAAGAAAAGGTAAATCTAGGATCCCTGAAGCAGCAAAGAAGGGGTTGACAGCTAGACCACAAACGGTCCATGGAGCAATAAAAACAGTGGTACTTAAAGCCAGACAAGGACAAATGTAAGCCACTCCCTCAAATTAAATGTGAAAAATAGTTATACTTATCAGTAGACTGTAGCAATGAAATGCTCCAAGGCAGTCCAAACACAATAATGAGGAAGAAATACACAATATCAAGAGTAGACAACTGAAATAGACAACATCCAGCCACGAGGAAGGGGTTGATCTCAAAACCTTTCTAAGTACATATTTTGTATTGGAATCAGGCTTTTGGTATGGGGATCTCAAATTTGTATAACCCAAGGTCAATGGTTTGCTGATGTTTTCAACTTCTAAAATAATAATTCTTCTAAAGCCTGAGAAAGACCTAATGAAGGAAACACATTTACAGATCCTGGCCTGGGGCATCACAGATCACACAGTATTGAACTCACACTGGTCTGGGACATATGGCTGGAGGAAATAGGGGTGAAAGGCACCTCAGCGCGTATGTTATGTAAAAAGCAGACAGCTACTTTGTACAGAACTATGGCCCATATTTATTCTTTTTTTTGCGCCACATCAGCGTCATTTTTTGATGCAAAAGTGGTGCAAACACAAAATATAATTGTATTTTGTAAGTTTGTTCCGCTTTGCATCAATCCCAGCGTAAAGACATCTCAGAACACATGAACTATATCAAACAGCTGCACAGATGACAGCTAAGAGGATATTGCCCAATCATGCAGGTGTTCAGAGTTGTACCAAAACCCTTATGGCAAAAAATAATCACAGAGTTGGGCGCTCCAGCGGAAACGTATGAGACATCTCAATGAGAAGACTCACCAAACAAAGAAAGAGATTTTCTGGAGGAAAAGACTGGGGATTGGTATCAGACAACCTAAGCTTGTTACAAAATGAAACAATGCCTAGACCCAATGACTATCCAGGAGCATCCTTTAAGTGCATGCAACCATACTGCCCCTTTAAGAAATACTTAGAGGAAGCACTCATGAGTAGTAAGCTCCCACCAGACCTGAGAACGACTGAAATCACAAGGACTCAAAAACCAATCACCCTGCAGGAGTTGTGCGCTTCATACTACCCATCTCTATCATCGATAAAGCGGCTAAAGTTGTTGAAACATTGCTACCTAAGCGACTCGTCCGACTGATCCAATCAATAGTTCACCTGGATCAGTGTGGTTATATGCCTTGCAGAACCACCAGACACAATATCAGTTGTTTACATAGTGCAATTGCCGTGAAAGAGAAGCTGCAGGCAGCATTAGCACTGTTGATGGTGGACTTTGGAACAGCATTTTACTCCTTTTTTTGGAAATACCTTTTGCACTTTTGTGAAGGGTGAACCTTGGACACAAATTCTGGTGCAAAATATGCCTCTTGAATATCAACTTGGGAGCCAGTGTCTGAGTAAGCAAGATAGTATTGGATGTCCTCCCCTTCAAACGAGGTATCAGACGAGGTGCTTCTCTGCTAGTCTATGTCATCGCAGTAAGGCCTCTGGCAGACTGACTAAGGGTAGACATCACAGTCGGAGCATTTGAATGGACTTCGGAGGTGGCAGATAGAGTGTTGCTATTGTTAGTGCGTCAGAGCCTTAATAAGTAAACTTACAGAGAGACGCGTTTCGGTCGATGAACCTTTGGACCACGTTCAGGGACTTCCCAGTACGAGAAGTTTTTTTTGGCATCACAGAAAAATAGATCAATAATCCCACCCAATAGTCACTGTAACTAATCAACAAGCTAATCAATAACATTTAATGAGAATCAATAAGTTGAACACACCATGACCTTTCAGTCATGAATAACCACACCAATCTAGTTAAGTGTTAGGATATTTATTTCCCCATTGATTACAATCTAATGTCATCACTGTTAATCTCAATTGCGATAAACTTCATTAGAAAATCTTCTAATTAGCAATTTAGAACGCATTCAATGCATAGAGAATATTCATTCATTATTTAGGCACGTCTTTCATATGAAGCAACTTAGCAAAGACTAAATAATACATGATTCAACAAAGCAAGAACTCAGTCATTTGTCTATTTGCGTAGGATATTGGTGAACACCTTAACTAACCTCAAATTAGCATTAGCATGTTGGTCTTCATGCAAAACATTTTAGCAAACACAAATTTGGAAAACATCTAAACTATGGCCTCTATCAAAATAGCAGTTGGTACCTAGAAAGAAAAGGCAAACAGACAATTACAATTTTGCATCAGATAGTTATCAATCCAACAGATCAGCAAACAGCGTCAGCCTTCGTCCTCAGGACATCAGTCAGTTCACCCTCAGCAGAGATAGGACGGGGCAAAGTCTCAATATAGCATAGCTAAGGAATAGGATCTTCCCTCATATGGAGGAGGAGTAAGTATCAGGCAAAGAATGGGTAGAGGATGGTTTAAAGTATCAGGATAAAGCAAAGAATGAAATGTCTCTGTGAGTGAGCAAAGTGAAGTCTAAAAGTCTCTGAGCCCCCAGCTCCTTGGGTCATTCCGTTAATTCAAAACTGTCTAATTAGCCCTTAACTCCTCATTGGATAATAATTGTTGCATCGTTATCTCTGTCCAATAATTCTTCACTCATCTTGCCAGAATTTTCCACAAACCACAGTTCTCATGTCGTGGATTGGTCCATGTTATTGATGTCTTCATCGGTTGGAATGTATGGTAAGAAAAGTTACACTTTGAGCTCCAGTCAGTGTCTCCATTGTTTTCTCCTACTCCAGTTAACCTTGCACTTGTTACGAATTACACTGTTGCATTCGGCAAGAACGTCTCCTTGAGCAAGTCGGTTCTCATGAGAAAGAATTTACTACGGCTACACTCACATAACTTCTGGAAAAGTACAGCTTCGTGTCCTTCAGGAAAACAGCACATTGCACGTTAGAAAAATGCAGTCTAATATGAGACCAGGCAGCTAGGCCCAGACCCTCGCTAAGCTACGGCCTTCTAACTTAATAAACAAACTTCTAAATACATAACTCTAATTATGATATGCTAATACAAATTCAAAACATTAGTAAATAATTAATTCAGAATTAACTGCTTTCATTAGTCTTCGTATACATTGGTAGCCACCCCCGTGGGCACATTTCAAACGTGTGCATTATTTTCTATGTTAACACATTTTCTATGCAGCTTCATCACACAATATATTTCAAGCTTTTCATGTTAATATTGATTTTAAAAGGCACACTCCAACACTATATGCCAATGACCTTTAGATATATCTTCACCATCCTAGGGAATCAGACCCAGGTGTGATCTGAGTACTCCAAATCTTTGGGAAATATTGTGGCCTAAACATTAACATGTATAAATCTGTCTACCAAATAGGTGCAGTAAAACAGGACCAGCATTGCCCCAGTGGGCTTGTCCTTTACGTTGCTAAACAAATAACCCTAATGTAGGAGAAAAATCTGCCATTACAGATGAATAAATTACAAGGGCATCTCATATCCTGGTTTCCCCTTCCATTATTACTGATGGGGAAGTCTGCTATAATAAAATGGTCGCTCTGTTGTGCCTCTTGTATCAACTGTAAAACTACCTACAAAAAATTCCCAAGGCCTCCTTCACATGCAGAAATTCAACGACAAAAAGCTTTCTCTGCAACGGCAGCACCCCTGCATTGCCATGACAATGCTTCACTATGATTAGGGTTACAGGCTGCAGACACAGGCGTATTACCAGCTAGCACATCTAACTGTGATAAATGTGTGGCTCAGTGAGCCACGAGCAGACCCAACTTATACTCCTGAATGATGGGTGGTGGGAGACGGCATCCCTACACGTTTCCTCTGTTGGGTAGTGGAGTAACTGCTGATGCTGGTTACAGCTAAATTAAGTTGCAAAGAGAAAGACTCCACTGGGTAAAATCTGTGGCGGCCGGCAGCTTTAGGAGGGAGGGGGGCGGGCGGGATACACACACACACACACACACTCATTCTTTCACAGACACGCACGCACGCACATCCATTAACAACACTCATACCATTCAAACATGCACGCACGCACCAAACATTCATTTTAAAAGATCGCACACACTCATTCTTTCACACACACACACACACGGACGCACGCACATCCATTAACAACACTCATAACACTCAAACATGCACACGTGCACCAAACATTCAATTTAAAACATCACACACATACATAAACACACAAACACACACACTTACCTTCGGCCTCCAGGTCCCAGGACAGCCAATGAGGGAAGGCAGCAGTCCCAGCCTCGTCACAGAGTGGGATGGGGTCAGTGAGACTGCTGACACCACCCCGCTCTGTGATTGACACTCGCCCTGGGCACTTCATGGATTAAACCTGAAGCACCCAGGGAGAGTGTCAATTGGTGATGCTTTCCTCGTCACCCAGGGGAGGGCCTCGAGGCACCTTTGATTAGCTGAGGAGGTCACTCCCATAGGAGCTGTGACTTTCTCAGCCCAGCAAAGTTCAGCTCATGCAGCCAGGAGTGTGCGCAAATCGCGCATGTCTGCTCCTAGCTGCCTGAGCTGAACATGGAGAGTGTCTGCCAGGCTGACCTTTGTTCAGCCTGACAGACACTCTTCATGAGGGGCAAAAGGTGGGGGGTGTGGCCCCTCTGCCCTAAAGGACAGGCCGCTACTGGGTAAAATGATGAGTGAGGCGGGGACGACTTTTGGATCTGCAAGGTGTGAGATGTGATCCAGAAAACATGGATATGCAAATTTATTGATCTACAATCTATTTAAAGTTTGTGCATATATCAGTTTTACAAGAACCTGGAAGTGAGACATGCCCTCCACCCAGGTACAGACAGAGATGACAGTAACCCAGTATTTCTGGATGTCAACCCTTAACATAAAGTTAATTATGTTTTGGCATCGCAGGACTTGAATTAGCAAAACAATGGGTAATAAAATTCAAATGTGTTTCAAACAGGAGCCCTCAAAATGTTTCTTGCCCAGAGCCCCACAAATCCTTCACATGACTGCCTCCACCGTGACAATAGGGTCTTACTATGCTTCCTGGACACTTTTAAGCATTGAGGCACACCTGGGAGAGGAATGTGGGTGGGTTCACAGACCTGAAATTACAGGAGGCCAGAAGGGCGCCAAGTAAACGTGCCACTCAGTTCAGGATTATTCAATTTAAGTACCTCCACCTGACATACATTATATGTGTTAAACACTGAATGCTGCGAGATGTCATGCCCTGGGTACTTCATGCGCACAGTATGGGAATGCCACTTGATAAAATCATTCTGAAAGGGAATGTTGCAGACAGTGGTGAATGTAATGGGATGGCAGCTGGAAAGAGACCCAGACTCGCCCTGCTTCACCTGCCCACAGATCTCGATACGAATAGAAATAAGTTAGTATTGCAGCAACAGGGTCGTGCGATGGTAAAGGAAGCTATAAACAATGGCTGCAAGAAGGAAAGCCAAACCTGGAGGCTTAGGTGCAGGTACTAGTTGGCCGTATGATGTTGGAAATACCAATAGAGGGCTGTCCACCCAAAAGCTCCAACACACTGGGCATATGGGAATTAAATTCAGAGCAATAGAGGCAGGGCTAGGAAGAGACTAGAAATATAGTAAATGGAGTGCTGTGTACATGGCATGGGGAGGTAGCAGCAGCCCAGTAGTTATGACGAATGCATTAGGCTGGTAACAAACTTTGGTGTACACAGATCTAATGCTTTGTAGTGGTATCCCGTTTATTAAATGTTATGTGGTGCTGCTTTCCTTTATTTTTATTTTCAACTAAAAATTCAACAAACAATTTTTGATAAGAAAAAATCATGTAATGTTTTGTGAAGATCAGATCCATCCCTGGGGATAACCAATTACGGGAGGAAGACAAAAAACATTAAACAATTTACATTTTACCTCCCATAGGAAAGTTTGATTTCTGTAACAGCAAAGCCTTCAGAATTTAATTTCAACAAACTAGGCATGATAATAAAACTATTCCTAGAGGTATACTTTTGCTTCGTTTGATTTAAATTGTTCAATAGTGTTTAAAATTTTAGCGTTTGAAAAATGTGTCCGAAAGTTTTGAAGAGTTAAATTAGAGGACATATGGCATTTGAAAGGCATTTATTGGTTTATTTATTACTTTAGTACTACATTTTACAGGAATCTCAGGTTTCATTAGGTCAAACAAAATGGTGCAATGTTACAGAGGTTGTTTTTTTTCTCCAAAAACATTGTTTTTTTTTTTATAACTTAGGTGCAGTTTCATTGATCTGCATGACACATTGCAGGTTTGCTTACTCTTCATATTTTGTGTTTCATGCAGATCCACTAAGGGAGCTCAAGTAAAAGGGAGAAAAAAGGGGATTTAAAAAGTTCCTAATTTATCCATAAGAAAGATTATTTTCAGATTTTTTTTTAGGATAAACATTTTCCAGCACCAGTGGGCTCTGGTCACAAAGGTGTTTTCTTTACATTTTCAGACAATATACATCTAATTATGTATGCCAGCAGTTCACAAAAGGATTCCTGACAGGTGAATACAATTTACTTCTGTGGATTTCTACATGATGAATGAGGAGCAATATACAGTTATAAAACCCTTCTCTATGGCTGAGAAGGGACTGTTCCTTGAAAGTTTGGGAACACCCAGAAAAGTATATTTGTAGTCATTCCGAAATTAAACTACAGTTGGCTTTAGTTTCTGGAATGTGGTTAAGCTCTGAGTCTAACCACCCTACAGCCAACCACCACCACCTTTAGCACAATGCCCTGTGCAGCCAAGCCTAGCTGTTCACAGCAATTGCTCTCAAATCCAGTTACCTCATTTCAATGTTTTTGTTTTAAATTTGTGTCTTTGAGTGAAGCTGAAACTTATGCTGTCAAAATTCTGAATTTTAGGACTGTGTTTGCTTGTTTTCAGATGGTATTTTCAATACCTCTTCAACCTTCTCTTTTGTGCCATCTATGGCACATCAAAGCTCATAAAGGCTCCCACACGCATCTACCATTTTTTTACTCAACACTGACTGCAGGACTATATCAGAAATTACAAATTCAGGACAGCAAGAAGAATAGAAATTCAGTGTTTTTTATGAACCCATGTCATTTCTCTTTTGTTGAATAAGGGACAACATATTTCTAAGATATAACCCTTTAACACCCTTTGGTAGCACTTATATCTCATGTCTTTTCAGCGGTTTTGGGTGTGGTAGAGAACAAATATTCAGATTAGAGCTAGAAAGGAAATGTTTCTTTATTTTCTTCAATTAACCCTCCTCCCTGAACTGATCTACGTGAATAGCTATAATTAAATTTAGCCAGATTTGTTAAGCAAGTGCAAAGTTTCATTGAGATTCTTCTAACGTTGGTACAATTATTAGCTAATCCAAAAGCACTGTCTGAATAGAAAGTAATAATTAACCGTTACCGTCTCTGAAACATATCTGTAACCATAACCCTCCCAGCCCCGCCATGTTTTGCCCATGTACTCAAACATGGCATGACTGATAATACCTGGTAAAAGTCCATAAACAAAGCTTGAAAAGAAGCCTAATGGAAATCCGGAGGACCTTTGCAATCTGCAGCCTATTTCTCTGCTGCTTGTGCCTGCAAAGATCCTTGACACATACATCAGTCAGTTGCTAATGGAGCTCCTAACCACTCAAGATCTGTTGGATCCTTCACAAAATGGTTTTCAGAAAGGCCACAGCACAGAATCTGCCCTGCTGGGGGCCACTGATGCTAAACACAGACAGGTGGATTGGAGGGATCTGCCATTCTGGTTTTACTGGATCTCTCAGAGGCATTTGATATGTGTTAGAAATAGGGTAATCGGTTGGAAGTCAGGTTACCCCCTGTCCAAGCAAGGAACCTCACTCAAGTCAGGGTAAAGGAGAATTGCTCTTAGTTAACCCAGCTCACCCCGTTGGTATCTTGGCACGAGCAGGCAGGCTTAACTTCAGAAGCAAGGTGCAAAGTATTTGTACCAACACACACAGTAACTCAGTGAAAACACTACAAAATGACACAACATTGGTTTAGAAAATTAGATAATATTTCTCTAAACAAATCAAGACCAAAACAACAAAAATCCAACATACACAAGTCAAGTTATGAATTAAAAAGCAAAAGAGTCTTAAATCCTTGAGAAAACAATGAGAACGCTGTTAGTATGCAAAAGTACCTAGGTGGCGTCAAAAATAAAGCCACACAGGTCAGTGTGCATCGGAAAAGGCCAGCAATGCGTCAATTTCTCACCCGCAAGTGAGAACGTGCGTCATTCCTTCTCCGGTTGGGTCGGCGTGCATCATTTCTTCTCTCCCGCAAGAGAGCAAAAAGTCGATCCGGACTGGCACCTCGGGTCCAGGCAGGCTTTGCATTTATTTTCCACGCCCACGATTTTGCGTCGAAATCCGGTTGCACGGTGTCAAGAAACCATGCTGCGTGGGGCTTGCATCATTAACAGTAGCCGCTGCTGGTATTGCGCATCATTTCTCTAGCTGTGTTGCTTTGATCTCCCAACCGCAATGCAGGTGGAGCACCGATTTTAGCTGCAAGGTCGGCAGAAAGTCATTTCTCAGCCACAAGGCAGGTGGTGCATCGAACGTTTCCCTGCACAGCGATCTTTGCGTGGATTTCTGTCCTTTTCCACCAGCTACACTTTTCAAGGGCCCAGAGACAGGTTAGGGCACCACTTGGCAGGCAAGACTCTCAGCAGAAACCCCATGTGCTGGCAGAGAGAAGTCATTGATGTCTCTGAGACTTCAACAACAGGAGGCAAGCTAAGTTAAAGCCTTTGGAGATTCTTCACCAGTGGGAAGTCACACAAAAGTCAGTCTTTGTCCTCTCTCAGGGAGAAGCAGCTACTGCAGGCCAACCCAGCAAAGCACAGTCACAGGCAAAGGGGCAGTACTCCTCCTCCAGCTTCCAGGTCTTCTCCTTGGCAGAGGTTCCTCTTGGTTCCAGAAGTAATCTGATTTTCAGGGGTTTGGGTGCTCTTCTTATACCCCTTTCTGCCTTTGAAGTAGGCATACTTCAAATAGAAGTCTCTGTTGTTTACAATATGCTGCCTTGTCCAGGCCAGGCCCCAGACCCCCACCAGGGGGTTGAAGACTGCATTGGTTGAGGGCAGGCACAGCCCTTTTAGGTGTTAGTGACCATTCCTCCCCTCACATCAGCCCAGATGGCCCATCAGGATATGCAGGCTACACCACAGCTCTCTTTGTGTCACTGTCTAGAAGAGAAGTGCAAGCAGCACATGTGTCAAACTGACCCAGACAGGGAATCCACAAGCAAGCAGAGTCACTGAATGGATTAAGCAAGTAAATGGCTACTTTCTAAAAGTGGCATTTTCAAACACACAACCTAAAAAACAACTTCACTAAAAGATGTATTTTTAAATTGGGAGTTCAGAGACCCGAAACTCCACATGTCTATCTGCTCCCAAAGTGAATCTGCTCTTTAATAATATTTAAAGGCAGCCCCCATGTTAACCTATGAGAGAGATAAGCCTTGTAACAGTGAAAACTGAATTTAGTAGTATTTCACTGCCAGGACATGTAAAACACATAAGTGCATGTCCCACCTTTAACATACACTGCACCCTGCCCATGGGGCTACCTGGGGCCTACCTTAGGGGTGCCTTACATGTAAGAAAAAGGAAGGTTTAGGCTTGGTAAGTGGGTACACTTGCCAATTCGAATTGGCAGTTTATGTCTGAGCCATGTTTACAGGGCTACTAATGTGGGTGGCACAACCAGTGCTGCAGGCCCACTAGTGCACTTTACTATGGACTTACAAGTAAATCAAATATGCCAATCATGGGAAGCCAATCAACAATACAATTTACACAGAGAGCATATGCACTTTAGGTAAAGTGCCCAGAGTGCTAAAGCCAACAAAAACAGGTCAGAAAAAATAGGAGGAAGGAGGCTAAAAGAATGGAGAGGACCCTGCAAAAGAGAAAAGGTCCAACAATATGGTATCCTGTTCCCGCTTTGTACATAGATTGTGCCTGGTGGGTGTTAGGGGCTCCAATCTTGCCCTGCTGGAGTCCTTTCTCATGAATAGGACTCATACTGTGAGTTATGGGCAATTCGGGTCAGATTCTTATCAGCTGCCTTGTGGAGTTTCACAGGGCTTCTCACTTAGCTCAACTTTGTTCAATCTGTATGTTGCCCCTTTAAAAAAAACGGATAAAATCTTTTGAGTTCCAAGTACTATCATATTCGGATGATACCCAAATTATTAATATCTGTCAGATTATGTTTAGAAGGTAGCTGACAGGTTCAGATGCTGCATGGATGAAAGAGAACTGGCTAAAACTTAATGCTGATAAAACTGAGATCTTGGTCTTTAGTGAAAAAGATCAGTCTGGTCTGAATTGTGTTGGCCAGAGATCTGAGGTCCTCTACCATGCCTGCTTAAGAGGCCAAAAATTTAGGAATGATCTTTGATAGTATCCTCTCTTTTGCTTCTCAGACAAAGATAGTGAGTCCCTGCTTTTCATCATTAGAATCTTGAAAAAAATCTTTCCCTTCATTCCGGTTGAGCTCAGGGTTGCAGTGGTTACCGGCATGATTACCTTCCAGTTGGACTACTGCAACTCACTGTATCTCAATATCAACAAAACTACCCTCAACTGACTTCAGACTGTTCAAAATGTGACTGCTCACTTGATCTTGGATGTCCCTAAACAATGTACGGTTTAGGATGGCATTTGGTCCCTTCATTGGTTGTCGATTATTAAGGGTGTGACACTTAAAGCATTGTGTCTGGTGCACACGGCCCTGCACTTGCAGGGCCTTCTTGCCCTGAGGTCCTCTTTTCAATGCTATACTCCCAACAGGCCGTTGAGGTCATCCTCCAGCAGAATGGTGAAAATTCCAAGATTTCCCAAAGCCAGACGGGGAGGACGGATCTTTTCAGTCGCTGCAGCTAAGCTACAGAATGTGTTACTTTTTTACGTTGCTAGTATCATCTCCAACACAGTTTTTCATTAGAAACTTAAAACTTGGTTCTTCTCTCTTCCGTGTTGATGGGAGGACGTTTTCCTCACAACTACTGCTTCTTTTTACTTTTAGCGATTTGACACCTTCGAGTATAATGCACTTTATAAATCCCAAATACAAATACAAGCAAGAAAAAAGACCTACATTTTCTAGACAACTTGCTTCAGAAGATGTTAAACATAGTTTTTAAACATACTATCCATGGTATATCAGTAAACTAGGAGGAGATAAGAGGAAGCATACAAGTATATTACTATCTAACGTTTTTAAACAGCAAACGAAGTGCTGTGGCTATGTAATTGAGAAAAATACCCAATAAAAAAGATTTGTTTTGCTTTCTCCCACTTCGACTTTGAAACCCCAAATATTACACAACTGGCATTAAGACCACTATTTAGTCTTTGGCAGAGGACAGGCAGAAACATTACATCCTCCAAAGCTCCTCCACCTTCCTCCTGCCTACCTTCCGATGGTGGAATGGACGGCTACGGCCCAGCATGCAGTCTGCCGAACACCTGCCATGTTAGAATCGGCTTGGGGTACTCAGTGCTCTCTTCCGTGGTGAGAAAAGATGGCGGAGGCAGGCAGGGGTCCTGACAGCTCTCATCCTACAGTACCCATCATCTTCTGCTCCATGTTGCTAATGGTGTCCCCAGGAAGGAAGATACGACTCTAATCTCCACACTACAGGGGCATGCTGGTAACTCTAGTTATTTTCCCTGCTGTGCGCAAAACCAGACACTTCCCACTCTCCCCTACCCACTGGTCAAAAGGAAAATCAATGTGATTCCCTCTCTGGCACCAAGTTTCGGATTAAGATAGTTGTAATTAATGTTCACACCTTTTGGCTAAAAAGTAAACTAAAGTGTAGCTGTAGTATACACAGCACCCCTTTGAGGATCTATCAAAACAAAGTTCAGTCCAGGGCCTTTCTCAGACTTTAATTTTTAGGCTGTTCATACATTATATTCCTAAATAAGTAAAGGTTTCACTTGATATGCTCCGACTGTAAAAACTTCTCTCATTTAAAACAATCAACCTTTTCCTAGGAAAGAAGTACAAAATGTTCTCAGAGTAAAAGTCTGATTCGTGTAATCTCTTTTTTTCCTGCAGGAGACAAAGTCATCCCGCTCTGTATTCCACAATGTGGATCCTGCCGGTGTTGTAAGAGTCCTGACAGCAACTTCTGTATACAAAATGAGTACGTTTTCAACTTATTTTAACTCTTTTAGGAATGCGATACTTGTCTTGCTCAAATCATAACCTTGATTAATTTTAAATGTTTCCCTGAAATAGTTAGATGTAGTTTTTCCTGCTACCTCTGTGTAGCCTCACATTCTAAAACCTGTCGAAACAAGCCCCTGCTTTTGAGGTCTGACCCAATACACTGCATGTTGCTGCTTGATGTTTCTTACTAACAGAAGGTTTCTATATACTAATTATTAACATGCGCCTATCAAGTGTCACACAAAATATGTACATTTCTGCCTCACTGCAGACAGGGTTTCATCAGGCAGACGACAATTTATCAGCTGACTGCTTATTGATTATCATTTCAAGAAGTGTAGTGGGTTTCCCCGCATACAATGTATGTGATATGCATTTGGAAAGCAATAATGGCCTTAGTTTAAGCTTTGAATCCACTTGTGGCCAATGTTAAGGATAGTCAGTCCTGCCAGAGTTGGCAATCAGCAATTTAACTTTGCTTGGCATCCAGGATTGGTTGAAATTGCCAGACACCTAGCATCTGCTTTTCTTTTTTTTTTTTTTTTAGGACGCTAATCATTATGGGCCCGAATCCAGGCCTGAAATGGCCCCCATATTGCCTTCCCTTTCCTCCTAGCATGTTTCCCCTTGCGTTCATATAATGCCATCTCCAAATGGTGTACAGACAGCACCCTAGCCAACCATTGTTGCTGCCAGGACGGGGGTCGTACATTCAGCCATGCAGATGATATACAAATTCGATACACTGCCATAGCTACAAAAATAAATGCTCTATGTGGCCCAGCAGCTTCGCCAGCAACCCCAAAAACCATGATCTCGGGTGTAAGGGCAAAATCACATCCCAAAACCTCCTTCAAAACAGATTGAATACCTTCCCTCGAGGCCTTTAATTCCCCACATGTAGCCATCATATGTACGATGTCTGTTCCATATATCCCACATCTTGGACAGTTTGTTCCTGACAGACACCCCCATTTGGCGAGGTGAGCTGGAGGATGATACAAATCGAACATGGTCTTATAATGTTGCGCTTGCAAGGAAGAAGATAATAGAATAGTGCATCCCAGCTCCAGTGACCTCATAAAGTTGTTACTCCCATCTACCAGCTTATTGCTCCACCTCTCCTTATTCTTCTCTAAATCATCTGGCTGATCCGCCAGCAGTAAGGGGTAGATCGACCTGATAGTTATATTGGGGTTAGCCAGGCTATCATTCAACAATTGATTGCTTCTAAATCCCTGCACCCCCCCTGTTTTTTTCCCTAGAAAATCCTGTATCTGTAAATATTTGAAGAAGTCCCTTCGCTCTAGACCATACTGCCCCTGTAGATCTCCAAACGCCTTAACCCCAAAATTATCAAAATAATTCCCTAACCTAACTATGCCTAAAGAGGATCAGTTTGCCATATATTTGTCCTGAAAGATTTCAGGGAGCAATGGATTCTTCTCAATCATGGTATAATGATTATATCTACCAAATCCTATCTTCTTATACCATAATTGCCAACACTTATAGGCCGCTCACAAAACCTTATATCTAGTTTTCTTATAATATCCAGGCTCGTGATATGTTACCAGACACCCATTGGCTACTGATCCTATCTGCAACTCGTATATATTGGGGCAGTCCACTTCCGCAATTCCTTCTTTCTTAGGACCCCATAAAGGGTGCATCTACTGAAAAGCTGCTGCCATTTGATATAATTTTATATTCGGTAAAGACCACCCCCCCCTTTCTCGACGGAGAGACATAAATTTGCTTGCTCTCCGACACTTACCATATGCCCATATAAATCTCATAATCACTCTATCTATCTCTTTAAATCTCAAATTAGTAAAGCTCAATGGTACGGCACGAAATAGATACAGCAGCTTAGGGAGGAAAATCATTTTCACCATGTTACACCGCCCCACAATAGTCAGATGTAGATTATTCCATCTGCACATATCTTCTCTGGCTTTTGCAAGTATAGGATCTATGTTCAAATTGACAATTTCGTCTACCATTGGTGTAATATTAATACCTAAATATACTGCATGATCCACCCTCCGAGCGTCTTTATTATTTGTATATTGATTAGCCAACAGCTGCGTTTTAGCTCTATTTAACAGGTATCCGGAAAATCTTCCAAATTTTGTCGTCACCTCTTCAACCTCTCTCAGTGCTGAATCGGGGGAGGGCGTTAGTATGGCTATATCGTCTGCATATGCTAAGACTTTTGTATCCCATCCCTGCCTATGTATTGGTGGAATCTTGCTATTTACCTCCAACTGTCTAAGCAGAGGGTCTATATACAAAGCTAACAGGAGGGGGGAACATGGGCATCCCTGCCTAGTGCCTCTCCTGATCAAGATACTCTCATATTGTCCTCCCATTAATTGTATTTTCACAGCCGGTGATCTATATAGAGCCCTTATTGCTACAATAAATTTCTTCCCTAACCCATAATACTCCATGACATACCACAGATAATTCCAGTTCACCCGGTCGAACGCCTTCTCTGCATCTAATAATGCAACCGCCATAGGTTCCTTTGCTACTTCCGTAGCGTCAAAAAGTGCTAGAACTCTCTGGATATGATTAGTAGTATCTCTTCCTGGGACAAACCCATGCTGCCTAGGGGAAACCAGCTTCTTGATCACCAGCGATAATCGAGCGGCCAGAATCTTTGAATATATTTTAACATCACTATTTATTACTGTGATCGGGTGATATGAGGCTGGATTTAACAGGGGTTTTCCCTTCTTCAAGAACATAACTATATTAGCCAGATCCCAAGATGGGGGGATTTCCCCTCCATTCTGTACCTGAATAAATAACTTTGCCATTACCGGGAGTAATAATACTTTAAAAACTTTATAGAATTCTAAGGGGATCGAGTCAGGCCCCGTAGCTTTTCCCATGGGTAGATCACTCATTGCCATATCGATTTCTGAAATATCTATCTGCTCTCCCAGGCGTAAATTGTCACTCTTAACTAGTTTCTCAATCTTAATGGGGTATAAAAACTCCAACATTTCTTCCTCCGGATACACAGATAAATCATTATATAGTTCCTGATAATATCTATGGAACACCTTTCTAATTCCATCCACTTCTGATATTATCTGTCCTTGCCAGTCTTTAATCTCCCTAATAACCCCAGATGCTGTTTTCTGACTTGTCCGTATTGCTAGCAAACGCCCAACTTTTTCTCCATACTCATACCCTTGTGCACGCTGTGCTAGATATTTCTCCGCTATTCTTTGGGCCATGGCCTCGTTCATTGCTGCTTTTACTATAGCAACTTCTTCCTGAGCCCTCCTTACACCCACTCCGGTTTCTATAGCTATAATCAGTTGCCTTTCTGCCACCCGCAACTTCGCTTGGGACTCTTTTGTTCTACCTTGGGTATCCTTCTGCCTTTTGATACTAAAACTCAATGTTTCACCACGGATTCCTGCTTTCAGGGTATCCCAAACTATCTCTACTGAAGCTGACCCCTGGTTAAACCCCAAAAATTCAACTATCCACTTTCTCATATGCTCACAGTATTCCGGGTCTTTTAGGAGTCCTCTTTCAAATGTCCATCTACTAACCTTTGGTTCTAGCCCATCCAGTTCTAAATCAAAAACTAAAGGATTATGATCTGATACAATCTGTGAATATGACTCAATCCTGCCCTGCTTTAGAAATACGGGAGAGATAAAAAAATAAGCGAGTCGTGCTAGTTTCGCATGAGGGGCCGAATAATAAGTATATCCGGGGTCTGGCTTGCGCAGCTTCACCCAAGCGTCCACTAATCCTAATTCTTGCTGAATGGCAACCATTGCCTTATAAACCCGAGGTTTACGCCCCTGATACTTCTTAGTTGTGGGTGCTAATAAATCCTGTAGTCCCTCCCAAGATCCATTAAAGTTAAAGTCACCACATATAATATAGGGAGGGGCCCATCCTGTTAACTCGATGGCAAGGTTATCTACAACTATTGGGTCGTCCGTGACTACTCCGTATAGGGAGCATAATGTAAAGCTACTATGTCCATAGCTACATTCTACTATTACCCATCTTCCGCCCGTATCTGCCTTCTGCTGAGTAATATTTAGTTTATTGGTCCGATCTAAGATTGCCACTCCTTTAGTTCTAGCCTCTTGTTCTGACCGAACGATTACCTTCATACCAAGCGAACCGAGGATCCCAGAGTTTTTATATTCCACATGTGTCTCTTGTAGACAAAAAATATCTGCCTTAAAGGTTTTCAGCCACTCTCCTTCTTTTACGAGGGTCATTTAGTCCACATATATTGATTGAAACAATTCTAAGTCTAGCCATTTGCTATTTTTGTAGTTTCACATCTTTTCTCTTTCTGCTCCTTCAGGTCTTCATATCTAACTGCACCTTCTCTTGAATTCTCTTTTCTCCCTGTTCCACTCTTCTTATTTTTCCACCCCGTTTCTCTCACTTCCCTTAGTCCTTTCCTTTCTATTTTCTTTCCTCGTTTCCCCCCCACTCCCCCACTATCCCTATCCTCCTCCCCATTCCCCTCCCCGTCCCCCCTTCCACCTCCCTGGACCAGTCTTGTCCCTCCCCCTCCCCGACCCCTTCCCTCCCCCCGAGACTGGCCCCCCACCCTTTGAGCAATCAGACCACCAATGGCCTGAATATTGGTGTCGTGTATGCATCGGCCCACCCACCCACCAGTCTCCTAAGCACCTTTACCTTCCCTGTGTTTCTACGCTCTATTGTTTGACCCCCATCAAATATTCTTTTGCCTTAATTTCTGAAGTAAAAACTTTTACTTTTCCATTCATTACTGTTTTAAGTCTAGCAGGGGCCAACAAATATGCTTCCCCTCCTTTGTCAAAGAATGGCTTAATAAGCTCCACAGTGGCATGGCAAAAATCGGGGCGGGTAAAGAAAGTAACCCCATTGAAAGAGCGTGGGGTATTAGGAGGAGTTTTATCAGATATCTCCTGTCGTAATAAATAGTTCCCAAAATAGACCAAAATCGGTCTTGGGTATTTAGAATCTGCCCGTTGACCCCCCTCCCGTCGAGTTGTCGGAAACCTATGAACCCGCTGCAGCTCGTTATCCCAATCCCGATTCCCCAGTTCTGGAAAGGCCCCACGCAAAAGGTTGACCATATACGCCTGTATATTACTTCCTTCTAGCCCTTCTGATATACCCAGAAATCGAAGATTGTTCCTTCTCTGTCTATTTTCCAAATCTTCCATTTTCCACATCACATCCGTCAATTGTCCATCTCTCGCAGCGCTCTGCTCTTTAAGAGTATCCACATCCTCCTCGACTGCCACTATCCTTTCTTCCATTGAACATAGCTTAGCTTCAATTTCCGTACATGATTTCGCTACCTTACGGACCGTCCCCTGCAGTCTCTTTGTAGCAATCCTTGCACGCCGACTTTCGATCCTAGTCTCAGTTTGTAGCTCTTTAATTGAACTATATATTGACTGCAGGATCCCTACCTCGGTGCCCATCGCATGCGCGTTGCCAGTATTGCCAGTATTACCAGCAGAAGCTCCTATGTCGATTTCATTTTTATCATTAGCATGGCCCTGGTTGCCAATGGTAGGAGTATCTGCTAAGCCAATACCAGAATAATTCCACCTTAAGGCCCTACCACTCATAGATGCCGCGTTTTCAAAACCCTCCTGAGAGCCAGGGCGTGTTTTTACAGGTTTCCGTTGTCGGTACTGCCGTCCTGTAAGTTCATTACTTGGAGATTTATTGCCAGCCTTGGATGTCTCACTCTCTTCAGATTTGCTAAAACTGCGATCGGCGCAGCTGAGATCGGACTCTTCTGTCAAAGAGTAAAATTTATCGCTACTATCTTTGCCCCAGTCCATGAGTTGTTTTTTTTTTCCATAGTTTTATCCCATTTTTTAGGGCTTCCTAAAGGGTTGGTTAGGTCGTCCTTTTCTACTGTAGGTCCTGATGTGCTTGCAGTTTCTTCCTTACTTTGACACTCCAGCTGCTCACTTTGATCCACTTGTTGTGTTTGGGGCTGCCTGCTCCCGGGGAGGCCAAGCACCTTCTCGCTTGTCTCCCTGTTACTGTCTTTGATCTCTGAAAGGCTCTGTACATATTGTGTGATTTTAGTACAGAGTTCCTTGTTTTCGATACATAACTTTTTGTCGCTTGTACATAGAGGAGTAGGTTCTTTTCCTAACACATTGCTTTCCGGGGAGGGGGTTATATGTACAGGAGAACTATCTTGCGCCCCGCCTGCAAGAAAAGCCGTAATAGTAGACTGACTTTTGCCATTCAACTTGATTTCCAACGGGGGGTAGTGCTGTCACTCATCTTGGCATCTTTCATCAATCCCAACGTATTCTTCCCAGCCGCTTTACCAGTTATTGACGTCAAGCATTTATTTACCCCTACTGCCTCTCCTTTATCCCTGCCAATACGTGTCGTCTTAACTTCCTCACTCTTGTCTTCAAGATTCCGGATAGTTTTGGGTGCCATATTTGTTTTTATAGCATGAGATAACAGTCTGATAAATCTTGTTACTCCCGCCGCTGCCGCTAGCACATCCGATATTGTTTGTTCAATCACACTCCTCAGTGGCCGTGAAGGAGTAAACAGATGCCAAGATGCGTCACTTTGTATGCCCGACAGCATTAAAACCCCCTAAAACTTTCAGTTCTTCTTTTATCCCCCCCCCCGATTTTTTTTGTTCTTAAAAAGTTTTTAGCCCCCCTCCTCTATTTTCCGGTAATAAGAGAAAAGAGCAGGATCAAATAGCAAAATCAGATGCTGTTAGCTAATATCGTTCTCCTGTATTTAAAGTACTTTAATTGATGGTCAAACAAAAACCGCCAATCCCTCAATGTCTATATATCGACCTCCAAGTGCTTGCTTGCTGCCGCTCCACTAGTAGTTAATTTAAAGCCAGAAGGATATCCCAGGTTCCTCGAACCCTTTCTACCCTTAGGTGACAGCCAGAGTAAAAATCTTTTTCACTGCTTCCTCAAACAACAACAGAGTCCAGGGGTCTCCTAGGAGACCCACGCTTCACCAGCTCGAGATAATTCCCTGTGCTCTGCAAAGTTTTTTTTCCTTACCGCCATGCGGCGTTTTCAGCGTGCTCCAAACGCCAATTCGGATTTGACCGCGTCTCTCCAGGTAACAATGATGACAGCCGGACGCCCCCGCGTTCTCTTCCGCGGAAGGTACGGGGGCGATCCTCATAGCGCCGCAGCAGCAGCAGCAACAGCGACAGCGGCTGTACGCCGGTTTCCTGGGGCGATTCTCGTTGCAATGGCTGCCGCGACGGGAAGAGCGGCAGCAGCCGTGTGTGGTGCTTAGTTCTGCTGGGCGGGGCTTACGAGCCTCTCCGCTACGCCGACACCATGTTGCTCCTAGCATCTGCTTTTCATTGCCAATGTTTCTGTAGCTTATGTTGGGAGCTTGCCTTTAAAGCAGGAGAGTCGTTCAAACAGATGGCTGGCTGCATTGTAGAAAGCAGGTACCTGAAATTGTTGGTGAGATTACTTTCAGCTGCACAGCTCCTTTCAATGACTGCAAGCAGACAGTAGCAGCAACATTGTTCAGGCAGGTAAGAAAAAGTGGTGACTTCTGGCCGCCCTTTTCAGTTGCTGGTGGAAGTTGGAATACTGGTTGACTCAAGCAGCAACCACAATTTCTGTTACGGTGAAGTCACAAGCAAACCCCAAACTACCCTATGCTTAACCTCGCGGTAGCTTGGCACAAAGCAGTCAGACTTAACTTAGCGGCATTGCATAAAGTATTTCTGTAGCACTGCCACCCCTGTTTGAAAAAATAGAGTAAAATGTAATAAAATATTTGAGCTGAAATGACAAAAATCCAATGAATAAAACTGGAGATATGCAATTTTAAAGATTTAGATGAAAATAGAGCCTAGAAGCACAAAGTGCCAACTGTGGTTATCTGGTCATGCCAGACCAGGATAAAGTCACAAGTTCAGACAGACTGCGATGGAGTGTGGGCCAGATACACGAACCAAGCTAGGCTTGCTGAACAAGAGTACCTGAAATCCTGGTTGCAGAGCGTTGCATGGTCCCACATCAAGGAAACATTGCACAGCAGTGGTTCTGAGATGCCAAGATGCGTCACTTTGTATGCCCGACAGCATTAAAACCCCCTAAAACTTTCAGTTCTTCTTTTATCCCCCCCCCCGATTTTTTTTGTTCTTAAAAAGTTTTTAGCCCCCCTCCTCTATTTTCCGGTAATAAGAGAAAAGAGCAGGATCAAATAGCAAAATCAGATGCTGTTAGCTAATATCGTTCTCCTGTATTTAAAGTACTTTAATTGATGGTCAAACAAAAACCGCCAATCCCTCAATGTCTATATATCGACCTCCAAGTGCTTGGTTGCTGCCGCTCCACTAGTAGTTAATTTAAAGCCAGAAGGATATCCCAGGTTCCTCGAACCCTTTCTACCCTTAGGTGACAGCCAGAGTAAAAATCTTTTTCACTGCTTCCTCAAACAACAACAGAGTCCAGGGGTCTCCTAGGAGACCCACGCTTCACCAGCTCGAGATAATTCCCTGTGCTCTGCAAAGTTTTTTTTCCTTACCGCCATGCGGCGTTTTCAGCGTGCTCCAAACGCCAATTCGGATTTGACCGCGTCTCTCCAGGTAACAATGATGACAGCCGGACGCCCCCGCGTTCTCTTCCGCGGAAGGTACGGGGGCGATCCTCATAGCGCCGCAGCAGCGGCAGCAACAGCGACAGCGGCTGTACGCCGGTTTCCTGGGGCGATTCTCGTTGCAATGGCTGCCGCGACGGGAAGAGCGGCAGCAGCCGTGTGTGGTGCTTAGTTCTGGTGGGCGGGGCTTACGAGCCTCTCCGCTACGCCGACACCATGTTGCTCCTAGCATCTGCTTTTCATTGCCAATGTTTCTGTAGCTTATGTTGGGAGCTTGCCTTTAAAGCAGGAGAGTCGTTCAAACAGATGGCTGGCTGCATTGTAGAAAGCAGGTACCTGAAATTGTTGGTGAGATTACTTTCAGCTGCACAGCTCCTTTCAATGACTGCAAGCAGACAGTAGCAGCAACATTGTTCAGGCAGGTAAGAAAAAGTGGTGACTTCTGGCCGCCCTTTTCAGTTGCTGGTGGAAGTTGGAATACTGGTTGACTCAAGCAGCAACCACAATTTCTGTTACGGTGAAGTCACAAGCAAACCCCAAACTACCCTATGCTTAACCTCGCGGTAGCTTGGCACAAAGCAGTCAGACTTAACTTAGCGGCATTGCATAAATTATTTCTGTAGCACTGCCACCCCTGTTTGAAAAAATAGAGTAAAATGTAATAAAATATTTGAGCTGAAATGACAAAAATCCAATGAATAAAACTGGAGATATGCAATTTTAAAGATTTAGATGAAAATAGAGCCTAGAAGCACAAAGTGCCAACTGTGGTTATCTGGTCATGCCAGACCAGGATAAAGTCACAAGTTCAGACAGACTGCGATGGAGTGTGGGCCAGATACACGAACCAAGCTAGGCTTGCTGAACAAGAGTACCTGAAATCCTGGTTGCAGAGCGTTGCATGGTCCCACATCAAGGAAACATTGCACAGCAGTGGTTCTGAGGAGTTGCGAGACTTAGTTGCAAAATCCTGCATCATTTTTGAGGATGCCATCAATGAAGGGCTTGCAATGCAAAGTCCTGTGTTGAAGATAGTTCGCACACTGGCCGATGCCAGAGAAGTTGCTGGGCTTGCGAAGCGGAGTCCTGCTTCATCGTTGAGGATGCCGCTGATTAAGGGCTTGTGATACAAAGGCCTGTGTTAAGGATGCGTCACGCAGTGGCGGTTCTTAGGAGACTGCAGACTTCGATGCAAAGTCCTGCATCAGGGATGCATCGGGCAGTGGTGGTTCTGAAGCTGGGCTGCGAGGAGATGCATTGTGCTGAATTGGCTCTGCCTACAAGACTACAGCTGGGCTGGCAGACCACCTTAAGGTCCACTTCCAAGGGTCCAGGACTGGGGTGGCACCACTTGGGAGACAAGACTCACAGCAGACAGCAGACTGAGTCCTGATGCTGGGTTAAAGATGGTTGGAGCCTGTTCTGTCCCAGAGGCTTCTGATCAGGAGGCCAGCCAACCAGCCCTTGGAGTCACTCTTGTGGGCTTGGATTCAAGATGCAGGTCCAGTCTTTCACTCAGGCAGCAGGGCAGCATGCAGTAGGGCAACAGAGTATCAGTCCTTCTTGCTCAGCAGCAACGCAGACCTTCTCTGTCTTCCACAGGTCCAGATGTGTACTGACAAGTTGGGCCGGAGGGTTCAATATTTATACCTGATACCCACTATGTAGTAGGAGAAGGTTCCAGGGACTTCCACCCCAAGAGGTTCTGGAATTTTCAGGCTCCCTGCGTTGGCTCTGGATTGTCTGGGGTCACAATAAACTAGAGTCAAACCTTGGTAAGTGTGCTAATGTGGTAGGTGACTGCTCCTCCTCGCTCATCAAGTGAGAGGTGGCCTATCCTGCCAACACCTATAACCCTTAGTTTCACTGTCCGGGAGCATTACACAGAGACCAACTGCCAACTAGTCATGTGATTCAGGATACAGGCAGCAGACACCAAATGGTTAGGATAAGAAAATGCTAACTTTCTAAAAGTGGCATTTTCAGAACTGTGACTTAAAATGTAATTTTACCATTTAAGAGGGCTTTAAGTTGCAATTCTTTAGACATCAAACACAAATCTATGCCTCCTCCCAAATGGAAGTTGTCATTTAAGAAATGTAATAAGTTAACACAATGTTATCCTATGTGAGATGTAGCCCTTTCAATAGCGAAAAATGAATTGAAGAGTTTTTCACTACCACAATATGTAAAAGTTAAAGGTATATGTCTAACTTTTTAACTACACTGCGGCCTTCCCTGTGGGCTATGTAAGACCTAGCTTAGGGTGACACGTATGTATTAAAAAGGAAGGTTTAGACCTGGCAAAAAGGCATATTTTACCCATTTGAAAAGGCAGTTTAGAAATGCCCACATGCGCTGCAGTGGCAGGCCTGAGATATATTTAAAGGGCTACTTAAAAAAGTGTCACAACCAGTGCAGCATGCCTACTAGTAACATTTAATTAATTTACAGGCCTTGGATCCATGTAGCACACATTTTAGGAACTTAACAAGTAATTTGAATGTACCATTTGGGTGCAAGCCACCGTTACCATGTCTAAAATAGAGAGCACATGCACTTTGGCACTGTTTAGCATGGGTAAAGTGCACAGGTTCTAAGGCCAACAAAAACAGGAGCAGTAAAAATGGAGGCGGAAGGGTTGGGGGAAGACCACTCTAATGCTGTCAGCCACCCTTCATTTTTATGGTCTGGCCTGAAAGTGCAGCTGTCGCCAGACAATTATGTGAGTTTTGACTTTGTCCACATGTTGGGAGCCAGGACTACATGTTTTTCTTGGGCAGACGTTGTGTGTTTCCACAAACAAAGTGCTTGCCCTCCACACAGCTGTGGTCATTTTGATAATGTATCCAGCTGCCTGGGGTTGAAGTTTCTAGGACAAATATTTTATGGTGTTTCTCTCTGGCAGCAGCACAGATGAGGGAAGGGTATTCATTAACCTGCATGGATGTTTAGGTCTAGTTTGAATGTGCAACAGTCAACCAACCTTTTAACCTACACCTATATTATGCTGCAGTTCCTTGCCTACACACCAATACATATCCATTCCCATACAATTTTCTTGTAGTGCTTCACATTACCGTGCAACATTTATTGAAAGCCAGACCTATTGGTGTTGCAAATGATTGTTATATTTGACTTCAGGAAGGAAAGTTGTTACGAGCATTTTAACTCAACAATAGGTTGAGAGAGTGCTGCAAGTATGAAATGAGTATCTGGTAACTGGCAGCTATATAGCCAAGGATCAATCAAAGCCACTCACAATTGTGCCCTTTCATATCAGCCAGCCACCTGGTGCTTTGGAATTCACGAATACTTGCAAAGCCAAAGTCTGTCTGCACACATGCAGACAAACACCAACTACACACACATTCACATAGGTAATATATACATGGAAATATGCAGATCAACCTATCTATAGGGCATATATATGCAAAGACCTACAGGCACTCATATACATAGGCAACCTGACAGGACGGCAGTCATACACACAGACCCTCATGCACACAGACCAAGGACCTTATTACGAGTTTGGCCGTCTTGTGACCGCCAAATTCACAGTAGTGGTCAGACCGCCGCACTCCTGGCATTCTGACTGTCAGGTTACAACTCTGGCTGTTGGCCCGCCGCCAGGGTCACCGATCCTGATAGAGTGGCAGCAGTCGGAGCCGTGGTCAGCCACAGTGGCACTGAGTTCAGCACCTCTGTACTGATCACTAGTCCACTTTCTGCCAGCCTTTTCATGGCAGGATCCCCACCATGAAACAGTTGGTGTAAAGGCAATGCTGGAGGCCTACACTGCCCACAACCATGACATGGGCAGTGCATGGCCCCTCTGCCCAGCAATCTCAGGATGCGCACTGTCTGCTACAGCAGACCGTGCGCATCCCAAGGGTGCTGGGGGCGCCTTCTGGGCGACGACATTGGCCTTGGCTCCTTGAGGAACCAAGGCCTATGCCGCCACACTGTTTCCACCGGGCTGACTGTTAGAAACCTCTGAATACGGAGGTATCCACCAATCAGTCTGGTGGAAACATTGTAAAAGGGCCAGGGTGGAGATCTCCAGCTTCGTGGTAGTCTCCTCTCCAAGGGTCAGGCGGACCGATGGTCGGACCACCAAACTCAGAATGAGGCCCCAAGTGATTTGTTTTGTTGATTGCAGACCCATCTCAAAGTGTGAAGAGACTGAAAGGGAAGGAGCATGAGAGAAAATGAGGAAGGAACCTTGTAAATGGAATTATGTTCCCCAAAACAGCAACAGTCAGCAGCCATCTTTGGACGTGTGGAAGGCAAGAAGGAGCCAGCATATATCTGCAAGAATTTGGAAAACATATGACAGTTCTGGAATACAATTTTTAGAAAAGTAGCATGCAAACATGGAATTGGCAAAGGTGTGTCTGTGAATAAATGAGCTGTACAATACAGACGTTACATTTATTTTTGCAAAATAAAAAGCGGACAAAACAGTTCCTAATTCACAGAAAACATATCAGTGAAATGAATACCATAGCTTTTGGGTATTTAATAACCTTAGTTCCGCTCCTTTTTTTCGGATATTATCTCTTTTTTCCTTTTTAGTAGTGCTATTTTTTTTAAATATCAACTTCGCTAACTTTATCATTTTGCTTATTTATGCTGTGTTATGCTGGCCCCTCGTAATTTGCATTGTACAATAGGTGTCCTTACTCTCTATTCTTTAAATGTAAACATGATAATAAGTGAACTTAGCGTATTTGGGCTACCTTGACCTTGCCTCCCTGGAAGAATTTGAGCTTCACACTGTATAATTGCCAAGGTGAAAACTTTGACAGATTCGGCCTGCGTTGTGTAGTTGACCCCTGTTCCATTGTCAACCTCATATTGTGCCTGGGTACTTCCTAATTAACCACCAAATTAAATTTTCGATTGGTGCGTTGTATTTTCTTGCTGAGTTTTATTTTAAACATTAACATTTATATTTGAGGTTCCATATATCCATGTCTTGAGTTTTCTTTTGTACATTAAATCCTTTGGGCGCTATTGGCATGACCTCCACCTTGAGATTGCTCAGAATTGGGGGCCATTGACGTGAAGGTCATGTCAAATTGCCTGGCAGACGTGCTGCTGCTCTTGTGTGCTGCAATGCCCTCCTTCTCATCCCTGTCACACTCTCCTGGGTTAGAATGAGAGACGTTTCCTCTCTGGGCCAGGGGGACGTGAGTGTTATCAAAATGACTCAATCATGTAAGGGATGCATTGAAGTCCATTGCAGGAACGCACCCAGAAAATGGCTTGATGTGTCCCTGATCATGTGAAGATGGCTATCAACAGATCCATTCTCTGCTCTTCCAGGGAACTGAGCTAAAATGGGGCTACTGCTCAAAAGCTGATAAACTCAGCATTCCCTTGATACCTCCCTCGGCATGCTAAGAGCCAGGCAATCACAGTGCAATGTGTTTGTCTGGTGCTCCTACCAGACACCAGGGATTTGTTTTTTTGGGATTGGGGATTGGCCCCCAGGGCCAATGTCGTTTACTTCCCCATTGTGCTTAAATCAGACTTTTTGCACACTTGGGGCGGATGGCAGTGTTTACTGGAAGTAAACCGATTTAAAACATGCATTTGCAATGCAATAGGTCTCGCATTTACGAGAGTTAGAGCTACTGGCATTGTAAATACTGTACATAACTGGACTTTTCTTGCCACACAAATTGATCAACTCTGCAACTAACAACCATTGACAAAGCCAATAGTCCTGACTTGTGTAGGTGTAATGTTACTTATTGTATTATATCCCTGGATGTAACAACAGAAAGAAGCAGCAAAAATACCAGCCGGGCGGCACACTATGCTAAACAGAGATTTGTGACTTAAGTGTTTTTAAACCAGGCCCATAATTCTATCGGCCACCCCTTTTTGAGACACCCCCAGTTGTTTAATCCCACTTCAAGCGCTGGGGATGGGAACACAGTTTGGTGCGATCGAGGTTAGGAAATCCGATGTGGTGTCAGTGATGGGCAAGCAAGGACGGGGGTAGAGGGTGAGGGGAAGTGGACAGCACACAGAGAAATAGCGAGTGAGAGGGCAAAGCAGTAACAGGAAAAACAAGAGGGCATGATTGGTGAGCTTTACTTAAATCACGAGTGGGCGTTCACTCCAGCATAGCGCTTGCCTACTCGCTCACTTCTTTGGCTGGAGTGAGGGCACCGGTATCGATCGATCACAGAAGCTGCTGGCAGTGTGAACATGGAGAGAGAGGAGTGGTGGGGGCGGGGAGGAGGAGGGACGAGGGAGAGGGGACCGTACTGTGTGTAGAAATGGCAAGGGATGGTGGAAATTCCCTCATATTGCTGCATTGTACCCCAAGCCCTGCTCTCTGGTAAACGTTTCTTAACTAACGTGACATGGGCATGGTTTGAAGCCCAGAGAGAGATTACAGCATGGACGGAGCGCTTTGTTCTTGCCCATAAAAACTGGAAGCGCCGTATTTCTCGCATTGCAAGATGAAAAAAAAGAAAACACGATTGGCTGAATGTGTAAGACACGAGAGTGGTCAATTTAAGAACTCTGGAGGATGTTCCTTTGAGATTCGAAACTGTTCGGAATTTTTTTAGACGGATTGCTGCAGCAAGGACAAATCCTTTGAGCTATCTTAACACGCTACTGCCCCCTTGTATTCTTACATCCGTGTTTCTGCAAGATAGAGCCTGATACTCCGGTGCAGCCGAACAGATAAGAATAACCCCACCACTTCTGCCAGGCTTTGTCTGTCTGCGTTAATAGGGACATCACCAGACGTCCTCCGCTGCTGCCTCCACCTGAGCACGCTGTCAAGTAGTTATCAACACGATAAATAGACTGAGGTATAATAATGCGCCACTCCATTGTGCTTCGGGAAGTCAGGGTTCTGTACTTTGGTAGTGAGAAAAAGCTAAACCTTAGTCTGCAGCATTGTAACACCCAGCTAGTCACAGCTGCCAACTCGTGTCTAGGGATGGCTCACATACTCGAGCATTGGCTGGGCCCTGGCTCCTGAAACACAGCCCAGCAGTACAGAGCAAAGACCTTTCCCCCATCCAACCCTCCTGTCCCCGTGATAGTGCACGATGCACGGTCCGCCTCGTAAAAACACGCTGCATCCGGTATGTTTTCTCGGTTCCCAAGGTGCAGAATTTCTCACTCGCTATTTCGTTCTAATTTATTTGTTAAAGGAATGTAAATAGAAGCCAAGGCAGGTCGCCAGAGTGAGCTGGAGATGCGCATGATGCAAGCACCGAACAGGAAAGGCAAAGGAGACGCTTGGCAGCAATTAAAGATGCAAAAGGAGTCAAGTCAACTTAGCAATGTCTCCGTATAATATTTAGATGAGAGAATGCTGTGGCTGTTTCTGTAAAGAAAAGGAAACAAGCATTTGGAATGCAGTGGTCTCTTGTTTGCTCGAGTTAGAGCTCTTAGCGTTGTAAATTACTGACTGGACTTTTCTTGCCATACATACTGAAAATAACAAGAGGAAGAGACTGAGCTGGCCCTGGAAAAGCCCCCCACTGCTGTTGGTTTATGTTTACAGAGGGAGCTGGTGGGGAGGAGAGGCTTTTTATTCACCCACAGTGTAGAACAAGCAGGCCAATACTGGAAGAAAAAGTCCTAGTCAGAAGAGATAAACAGGACTTGGTGTAATTAGACAGTAGTTTGTGCTGCTCCCAAAGAGAAAAAAGGCAGGACAAAGAGGCAGAACTGACCATTAGCAAGCAAGGAGTTTTGAAGGAGACTGCAACTAACAAATCAAATATATTTGTACCACAGTATAAGTATACTAAAAGTATACAACACGTTGAACGCTAACGCTCGACCTAAAAAGGGTTTTGGCATTACAGCATTGGCTTGAGGCGTCCCAGTTCGGGACATCTGTCAGGCAGCTACATGGGCATCACTGCACACATTCGCCAAACACTACTGACTAGATAGTCATGTCTGTTGAGTTGGGCATTTTTCCTGTTTGGTCTTTCAGGACTTTTTTGTTTGAACAGCTTGCAGACCTGCCTCCAGGGCGAGATTGCTTTAGTCTCTATTCTGAGGCTAGAAGTCTCTATCAGATGAACATGTTACTTACCTCAGTAACACATTATCAGCAGAGACTCTATTCATGGGAACCTTGTCTGCGGCCATGAAAGAACTGTGCCTGCTGGCTCTGGGGGCTAGGAGATAATGAACGTGGCTGGTAACGCCTACTGTATCCACTGAAGGGGCGGAAGGCAGAATTCAGTTGTTGTGTGCCCACGTTTAGCCCCAATGACCTAGCAGTGGCCATATTGTCCTCGAATCTTTCCAAGGCAGAATTCACCATGTTGCCAAAGAGGTGAGTCCCAACGAAGGGCATGCCCATAGGGGATTCCTGGACATCCCCCAAAATACCAGTATTCTTCAATTGCGCGTGACGTTGGAGCACGCACCTTTGTAACAATGGCTCTTGCAAGTGAGTCAGTTGTATCCAAACTGCATCTGATCATGAACTTAGCTGCATCTATTCCATCAGCAATAGCTCGAGTGAGTATGGTCCAGGCCTCATCTGGAACAATAGGCAGCACGTATCCCACATAGTATGAAAATAAATGCCAGATAAGCTGAAGTTTTCACAAACCGTAGTGCCAGACTGGTGAAGAATAAAGTCCTCTTACTGAAGGTATCGAACCCCTTGGACTCTATCTGGTGGTGTGGTAGGGAACATGCCTGGATTGATCTGACAGTTTGAGACCTGGACCACCAGGCTTCAAAGCGTGGGGTGCTGGGAGTGGAAGTCTGGGCCCCCTGGAATAGGACAATGGCGACAAGCAATGATCCTGTGCACAGGAGTACCTGTGTGGGGCTTGGCCCAGACCACAAGCAGGACATCAATGAGGGCTTCATTAAAGAATAGTAAGAATTGTGAAGGAGACACATCTGGCTGAAGAACCTTAGTCAAGACGCTGGTCTTGACCTGGACCGTGGGCAGCGTCAGGTCCAGGGTCTCAGCTCCTCTCCAGAACACCATTGCAAAACAAGCCCCTTCCTCTATAGCCACTGTGGGAGGAGAGAGGTGTCCAATGGCTGGTGAGATGTCCAGACCACTGGCATCAGCCAGATCCTCTTACCAGTTGTCATTGGCCATAGACTCTGCTAGGAGTCAGAGTAACCATAGGGATCCTCAGATCCCTTTGATTCATGTTCCTCAGCATGCACTTCAGGGAAATGGAACTCCATCTCTAATTCAGGTCATGTGGGCCTGGTGGCACTGAAATTGATGGTGTGCAACGACTTCCAGCTCCATATCAGAGTTGGAAATCATGATGGGTTTGGCGCAATCGATAGGTGTCAGCAGCGCCAAGGACAGTGCCACTGGACTCATCCCTAGGGAAGTCTGTAAGCTGTGGCTAGGGCATATCTGGACCAAGAGTTCCTGAGGGGTTCGAGGGTGGACCTGCTGGCGAATTCCCATTCAAAGACCCTCCCAAACCCATGGGGCCCAAGGACTTGGCTGTCAAACAATGAGACTTGTAGCCTCATAAAACTCACAGATTTGGGCGGGGTCAATTGGGAGTGAACCCAGTTTCCCATTGGAAGAGCGCTTAGACTTCTTGGACTTCTTCTTATGGGACTTACCTGAAGAAGTCTGGTAGTGCAATGAGGACTGATGCAAGCATCTCCATGAATGGTCCCGAGACCGCTTACACGAACGGGACCTGGAGAGGCATGGAGTTGCATGGCGAGCATCCAAGAGCTTCATGGCCTGCTCACAGATGGCCTTGAAGTTTATTGTCCTGGACCCCTCACACAATGTAGAGTAGTGGTCCTTCTCTGAGCACCACAGACACACCAAGTGGGGTTACATCACCAACATCTGTCAATTACATGTCCCAAAGGCTTAAACCCAGTGGGTGTCAGAGAGGACATCATCAAAAAAGCATGAAATGAAAGCATACTAGACATTGAAAAAATTTCAAAAAAATCCAGTCAAACAGTTATTGACCGGAGCTCCTCCGGATCTGTGCAGAAAAATGTGGTGGGGTAATGCATATGTAGGCACAATGCATGTCACTTCTGGGGCGGATAACACTAGTAATGTGACATTGAACAGAACGACGCCACCCACCGGTGTGCAAAGGGATTGCTTAAATATTTGCGGACCTAGTCAGATACCTGGGGATTATTCTAGATTAAGAAATCTACAGTTAGAAGTCTCTATCAGATTAATTAATTACTCTGTTTCCCTCATATCAGGCCCAAACGACTGTTTCTGATTTAGCTCTCATCCTCCTTCTCCGATGCTTTTAATACCTCTCCCATTTCAGTGTTTCTCCTTTTCCTCCTCTTCCTATTTTTTGTCTGTTTCCCTTTCTCTCCCACCTCCATCCTCCCTCACCTCATATCCCTACACCTGCTAGTTTACCTGCTCTCCCATTCCTACCTTTTGTGTCCTTCTTTCCTTTCTTACTTAATTTCCTTGTTCTTCCTTCATTCATTTCCCTTTCCTTTCTTCTTCGCTCTTCTCCCTCCCTCCTTCCTTCTTTCTTCTTCCCCTCTTTCCTTCCCTTCTTTTTTCAATTCTTCACTCCTTCATTCTTTGACTTTTTCCTTCCCCTCATTTTCTCTTTATTCTACCCCTCACCTTTCTTATTCTTCTTATTCCTCACTGTTTGTCCTCTTCTTTTTGATATCCATTTCCTTTTTTCTCATACCCTATTTCTATTTGCCTCTTGCACTCTTCCTTCTATGTTCATAATTTCTATTTTTTGCCTTTTTCTGTCACCCAGTTTGCCTGTTCTTGCTACCACAGGCTCCCAGTCCGGAACTCACTGTTTTGAATCGATATTAATTAACTTTTGTCTTGATAGCTGCAAACGGATCACATAAAAGAATCATATAAATAACATTGAAGCTTTTCAGTGACCTGTTAGACTGCACATGGGGTCCAGTAGCACACCCCTACTTAAACTGGCAGAGTAGGGAGTTAACTACAGCTGAATCTGAGTCAGCCGGGGCATGACATGCATTTTTTACTACAGTCAGTAGAGCAAGATGTTACGGCGAGAAACAGGGGCAGCTCCTCTGTAATAGTGTAGGAGCGTCGCTCCCCCACTCAGTCAGGCAGTGCAACATTTGCACTGCCTGACTGAGCCACAGGAGTTTAGGGCAGGACAATCGCAGGGAGGAGGGAGGAGGAGTGGCGGGCACTTGTAAGTGCCCATGTCAGTGTGGTCCGCTGTCTCACGCTGGCCAAACTGGCACGCGCACTTACATTCCTCCAACACAGCTGTGTAACACAGCCGGGTTGGAGAAATTTCACAGGCTCCCTGTTCTTGAGTAACCGTCACCTAGCCAGCTCAGGCCAATCCAGACGCTGCTGTTGTGGTGGCTCTAGCATGAGAGCAGTGTCTGGATTTGAGCCTGTGTTTTGTGCCCCGGAGCAAGGAGATTGGAGGTCACGGAGGTGGCTGGCAGCGTCTGAAAGGTACTTTTCAAAATTATTAATGAATTATTTTGTATTTACCCCACCACATACCTCCCCCCATCCCTACCCTCTGTTCCACTTTACAGCTGCAATCCTGTATTCCTCTCCATGCTTTTCATAATTTCTAGATTTAAAACTATTTTCCACTTTATTGTAACTGTGAACCTGTACCTACTATAATTTTCTAAGGAGCATTTTCATTCCTATGTCTTCCAGTTGTGTTCCTGTCTACTGTTCCTTATCCACCCTTTAAGAACCCTCAACTTCTAACTGCAGCTATTTCAGGAGGGAGGGGGAAGAAACACTGCCTGGATACCAGCCACTGAGTCATCAATACAAAATGGTGGCTTGCATCGCAAAATGTCTGTATATATACTTCTTGGGCTACATGTAGCCCAAATAGCCCATGAAGCCCAGTTGTGGACTGCTCCACTTGCCAAATTACCCTGGTGGGGGAGCCTCCCCCTGATCGGCTACCCCCCCAAAACCCCATTGATGAAGAGGGGAGCACACCAACCACTGACACCAGGCGTGTGTGAAAAAGGCAGTTTTATTGAAAACAGGTGCACTTAACAAATATCAAAACCTGAGCCTTTGCCTCACAAAACTAAACACCTCACTATATAAAAACATTCTACATGTTACTCCACCCTCAACCCACCCTACCTTCCCCAATCCCTCCCACTTTACCAATGCAATCCTATATTTACCTCTCTGCTTTTCGTAATTGCTAGTTTTAAAACTCCTGTCCACTTTATTGTAACTGTGAACCCGTACCTACCATCATTTTCTAATGAGCATTTTCCTTTCTATGTCATCCAGGTGTGTTTCTGTCTACCGTTCCTTATCTACTTGGACTGTCACTTCCAAGAACCCTAAACTTCTGTAAGCCATGTCAACTTGACATGCAACCTCCACCAGAAAAAGGCCTCCTGTCTTTTTCTGCCCCTCCTAAACACTGAGGATGTTTAATGACTTTTTAACAGTGTGTGAAGCCTAACCTGGAAAAAATACAGCTCCATGCAAATAAACAAGAGGTGTACCCCATCACCCCGAAAGAATTCAAGATCTTCGTAGTGTATATCCGAATGCTCCAACATAGTAATGTCTTTTTTCCTACAAAAAACATGCGTTTCCTTATTAAGTTTACGTTTTGCTCTCTCAATGGCAGCCACCCACTTCGCTCCTCGCCAAATCCTCTGTGGAACAAAAGCTGTCCACACTACATGACACCATGACAATTGCTTCAGAATTTCCTTGAGATCTCTTTTAATTCCCTTCAGTATGTCTAACCCTTTCTCACAGACCATGTTGTGCTCACCCAGGTGAATTAATAAAATATCAGGGCACTGACCCCGCACTATCAATCTGTTATAGCAAGGCAACAGTTCTCCCCATCTCACGCCTCCTTTTCCTTGCCAGTGAATGCCATACATGGTCAGATTGAGTCCCAGGTTTTCTCCTTGGCTGCCATCCTTCACTTTTGAGCCCACTTAATAAAAGAATGTCTCACTAGCCATATTAATATACCGCTGACATGTGGGCCAGGAACTGAACCTGCAAAATAAAAACAAGTTGGAACAATAATCCACCTTACATCTCCTCCCTACTCCTGATTTAACTTTGGAAGCTTCCTGATGCCCATCCCCCTGCTCTCATGATCCTATCTCCACTCCATCCTCTCTGCCCCGCTTCCATAGCCAGCCCTATTCTAAATGGATGAGTATCAAAAGCAGAGGCCTCCAATCCCATTGCCTCCAGTGCTTTCCTCAAAATGGACAGTAGTTGGAAGGCTGACAGTGGCTATTGGTCCCCATGTAGGAAAACCAGACCCACCAGCTCTACGCTCATGGCCTGCCATATGAAACCCCAGTGAACCGGGAAAACTCCAGGTGTGGGACACCAACGCATCCAAACTGCCACACGCTGCCCCCTTTGATCCTCCTTGATCCTGTAAAGCCAAACTTGGACAACTTTTGGAGCCACCTGCATGTCTTCCCATAGTAGACCTTCAGTCCCCTTTCTCCTTAATAGTTCAGAGACCCTGAAGGCCCCAAGAAACATCCAGGACATCAATGTGCTAAAACGTGCTTTCCACTAATCCTGGCATATGCGCAGCAACAGCTCAATCACCTCTCTCAACAGGTCCAATGTAACTGGTCTCCTGGCTGGTGCCACCCTGCCTGATTCCCTAGCCCACCCCTCCAACATTTTCGTTCTCAGCTCCCCTGCTGATGGTGCATATCCCCATACCAGTTTTCCCATGAAAGCTATCCCAGAAAATGCCCCTGTAATAGCGACCCTAGAGTGTCCTTTCCCAATCAGACTAAAAATTTTGCACCATATCCTTCCTTCTTGCCCACTCTTACCGACATCTGCGGGTGCCATTCTGTAAGAATTCATTCCAGGCCTGTGCAGAAACTTCCATCATGGAAACCTCTAACAAGTTTACCACCAGCTGAAGCATCCTTTGTCTCCTATTTTCCATAAATCTTGCGACATCCGGGTCTTGTCGGCTTCAGTTCCAACTGTGAATGAGACAAAGCAACCGCAATGTCATTTTTCACACAGGGCACATGTCTAGCCCTAAAAGAAATATCATTTCTCAAGCAACCCAGGACAAACACCCATAGGACTTTAAGCACTTGTGGATCCCTCATGGACTGCTTGTTCACAACTTACACCACCAACATATTGTCTATCCTGAACAGCACCCTCTTGTGGGCCAACTCCTCTCCCCAGACTGCTACTCCAAGAATGTGAAGCTGCAACTTCACAGTGTCCATTCAGCAGGCCACTGCTCCACACACTATTTTCCATGCCAGTATACTCCAAAACCTTAACTCTCCCCCTCTGCATCTGAGAATATTTGGGCATCCCAGCCCATCGCCATGTTGTCATGTTGCCAGAAAATAACGCCACATGCGTAAATCCTCTTTCACTCCTGCTAATAGCTGGACATAGTGATGCAGCAACTTATGACCTGCCAAGGCCAAACCTAGGGCCATATTTATACTTTTCGACGCACAACTGCGCCAACGCAGTTGTGCGTCAAAAAATGTAACGCCGGCTAACGCCATTCTGAAGCGCCATGCGGGCGGCGTATTTATTCAATGACGTTAGCCGGCGTTAGCCGGCGGAGCTGCCTGGTGTGCGTGAAAAAAAATGACTTACAGCAGGCAGCGCCGGCGTAGGGGAAAATGGAGCTTGGGCGTCAAAAAATGGGGCAAGTCAGGCTGAGGCAAAATTTTTGCCTCAACCCGATTTGCGCCATTTTTTTTTACTCCCAACCCCCATTGAAATGACTTATGTCCCCTGGGCATGGTCATTGGGCATAGTGGCATGTAGGGGGGGCACAAATCAGGCCCCCCTATGCCACAAAAAAAAAAAAAAAATACTTACCAACACTTACCTTAATGTCCCAGGGGTGGGTCCCTCCATCCTTGGGCGTCCTCCTGGGGTGGGCAAGGGTGGCAGGGGATGTACCTGGGGGCATGGGAGGGCACCTCTTGGCTCCTTCCGAGCCCACAGGTCCCTTAACGCCTGCCCTGACCAGGAGCTAAAAAATGACGCAAAAGCGGCTGGACGTCAATTTTTTTTACCCGCCCACTCCCGGGCGTCATTTTTGCCCGGGAGTATAAATACGGCGCACATGCCTCGGAGTCATTTTTTAGACGGGAACGCCTACCTTGCATATCATTAACGCAAGGAAGGTGTCCACGCTAAAAAATTACGCAAACTCCATGAACTTTGGCGCTAGATGCGTCTAACGCCAAAGTATAAATATGGAGTTCGTTTTGCGTCGAATTTGCGTTAAAAAAAACTACGCAAATCCGGCGCAAACAGAGTATAAATATGGCCCCTAGTCTTCTGCAAAATGTCCGCCCTGCCCTCTCAAATCTGCAGGCAACATTCAAATGACCCAGAAGCACATGTATGTCGCTGACTTTGACCTTAGTCTTCTGTAACATTCTGTCAAAAAGCAGCACCAAGGCCATCTGCTTGTCCTGTGGCAATCTTGCCATTATGTCTCTGAATCAATCTCAATGCCCAGAAAAGCTAAGACTGTACTAGAACCCATCCACTTCACTGGGGCAAGAGGCACTCCCAAGTTGTCCATTATGGTACAGAAGCTGTCCAACAGGTACTGGCACTGTGCAGAGCCTGTGTGCCAAACAAGAAAACATCATCCAAACAGTGGGAAATATGTTGGTGTCCTGTCTGTTTCATGAACACGCATTGCAGAAATGTACTAAGCACTCAACCAGAGCACAGGAGATGGAGCAACCCATGGGTAGTGCTTTGTCAACATACCATCCCCGTTTAAAATGTATGCCCAGCAATTTGAAATTAGATGGGTAAACGGGCAGTAAATGGAAAGCCCACTTAATGTCACTCTTAGCCATTAACCCCCACGTCCAACTTCTTCCACCATTGCCAAAGCTAAATCCACTGAAGCATCTGACACCAACACCTGCTCCTCAGGGATAAAATCATTTACTGAGTGCACTTCCGGCCACAATAATTGCTGAATCAAGCAACACTGACCATCCTCTTTTTTAGGAACCACTCTAATGGGAAAGATAATCAAATCCTTCATCAGCCAAATCTAGAAAAGGGCCTGCCATGCGTCCCTCCCCAACCTCCTTAGTCAGTTTGTCCCTCCCCACCTGAGAATGAGCTGTCACTGATTTACATTTTTCTGCCCTCCTACTCATCCATGACCCCTGGTATCCCAGCCTGAACCCCTATGTGAACCCATCCCACAAACTCCTTGCTAGTTCTGGCTTGTCACGCTGCTCCAGCCAAAAATGCTGCCTGTCCAGCTTAACCAGAGTAGGAGCATTTGCCCCCAGGGCCCTGAGTGCCTCTTCCTCCCTGGAAGTAGCCGGATCCACTCGACTGTGTACCCCCCAGTGCCTCCTTGTTGCTGCTTGTTGCTGCTGCCATTGTCCAGTCGTCCCTGCCGACTAGTCGCCTGCCCCATAGCAGTTAACCAACGCTTGTCTCCCAGAACACTTTGAGCACTCATGGCAAAATTTACAATATTCCTTGGAGCAGAGACCCTTGTCAAAGTCCCAACATGCTCCAATCTGGAAATTTCTTGTTCCTGCACTAGCAGTCTGTCCCTTGTTCACCCCTCCTACCCCAGGTCAGACGTCCCTAAAAGGAGCCTTAAACAATAGAAAGCCCACTAGCCATAAAAATGTTTTTCCAAATTTCGCTAGGCCCATAGTATGTTGCCATAAGTCTGCCTCAGTTTTGCTCCATTGAACCTTGGAGTCCAGAGCCATATATGCTCCGAACTCCTCATCATATTGTACCCAGGTGTACTCACCTTAATTAATTTGTACCTTCCGAATGACATTCATATACTTAAATAGCACCACCGACCTTTCTGTATATTTTTCACAGTAAACACTGGCATATATTAAGAAGGCCGCTGTCCAATTTTCTATCATCACCGGCACCTTAAGCATTTTTGCCAGCTTGTATTCCTCTTTTTTAGATCCTTCTTCAGCCCTCAATTCTCTGTGTAGGAGCTTTAACATCTCCACATATTCCCCCTTCCAGATCCTTTCCTTTGTTGCTAGCATTGGGTGTGACCCCAGAGGTTTAGTCATTCCCATGGAGGGTAGCTTCTTAATTTTAAGTTCTTTGCTCTTCAGAGGCTCCTTTTTGACTACCATACTTTCCCGCATCATCCTGTCCCCTGTCCCTTTGCCATCCAACCCCTTGTCACTGCCATTGCTTGGTGTCAGAATGTCTACTGTCTTACCCACTCCTGCTGCACCCCCAGCCTGTGGTACCCATTTGCCTGTGCCCACACCTGTGTCCAGCACGTACACTCCTTTTCTGAGGTGGGCCTCCCCGCAACCAGTTAGCTCCTTTGCCACAACTGCAACTGAAACCATTTTGTCAACACACCAATCACAACTCCTGGTCGGTGGCCGTTCTTGAGCCAGCCGCCTCACCAGTGGATCTGGTTTTGATGCGTCCCAGTGTCTGCCAAGCTTTCCTGGAGCACCCATCACCTGCAACATAGGAAAAACATTTGGGTGAAAATCCCTCTACCCTTGACCCTCCCCCCTGGACCTCCATGCCTCTTTAGCACCTTTCCTATGATTATCCTCTCTCAGTTCCCCTTCCTCCAGGCTCTCTTCCTCATAGTCCAACATAGTGGCATCCCCGCAAACATTTTCACTTGCCCATGACGGACCAGTTTGTACCTCCCACAGCCTACCTATTTTCTCCTGCATCAGTGAATACTGTGGCAACCTGTGCTGTTGGGCTGTAGACTGCCCTCCTTGCCCTCTGCCTGTTGCAAGATATCACCCTCCTAGTACCGTGAATTTGGAGGAAAACTTCCCGCCGTCAATGGTTTCCACCCTTCCCTGCCAAACTCAACATGGCACTCCCTTTGCCCAATCAGCCCCCATGCATGCCACCATGCTCCATACCCTCCCCCTTTTATGACCAACTGCTCCGTGAGCCCACCCTAAATGATTCTCCCACCTCTAGCACCTTACCATATACTCTTTTAGGGAGTCTGACGCCCCATTCCTCCTCATCTGAGGTCTCTCCCTTTGCTCCTCTACCCCCTTCACTTTGTCACTCCATTCCAATGGGAACCCCCCCTGTCTGACCCTGTCCTTCCCTTTACCCTGCTTCACCTCTTTCACTTCCTCCAACTACTGGATTAGCTGAACCTTCTATGGCCTTTTAGAACAAAAAATCCCTTAAGTGTCTCCTTATGTGTCTCCTTCACTCCCTCTGGGCCCCCTACCTCCCGATGGTCAGCTAACCCCCAAATCCCCAACCCATATAACTTATTTGTTTTATCTCCTAAATGAAATGAATCAGAACCAATACTTTTTTCCACAAAATCTTTATTGAGTCATAATGTCCTGGACATTTGCGTTAGAAGCCCTCACTCATTATTATAACTATACATACAAAGGCGCAGATCGGGGAACAATAAGCGGTTGTTGATTTTTTGTTGTCATTTATTTCTTTTTATTTTTTTTGTGACTGGTGATTGGATAAGAAGCTAAATCTGCACAGAATATTATTTTACTGTTCCCTTAAACACAATAATTGGAAAATGTAAGTGACTGATGGACTCAAAACCAAACAATTTTACAAAATCCATTAATTAATTGACATGGCTGAAATTACTAGAAATAAATGAAAGTCTGAATAAACTAAGGCCCAGGGATGTGCCATATTTAATTGAATATAGCGAACCCCTATGTTGTCCCCTGCACTGGCGCTAAATTAAGCTGCCTTTGACTTTGGCACTGCCTCAGGTCTACGAAATCTCGTAAATCTGAGGCAGAGTCAAAATGCAAAATGCAAACGCAAAGGGCTGCGTGTGAAGGGGCTGTATATACAAAGTGGCTTAAAGCCAATGAAAGTGGCTTAACGCCACCTTGTAAGTACGGAGCAGGGCATAGCGCCACCGGAGCGTCACTTAAAGTGATGCTCTGGTGGCGCTAGGGGCTCTTAAAAATGCCCCTAAATCTATGTCTGCTCTGTGAATTTTAAGGACTTATAGCAACACTAAAAATGTGATTTTGTGAAATTGACACACCTCTAGATGACCCATCAGATGCAGATTCTACAAGCATATGTAAGGTTAATTTGGATGTAAATATACGTTTATAGCAAAATTTCTCTTTGTAAGGAGGGTCATTATTCTAGGATTTGAAACCTAATTTGCTATTATTTTGAATATCACACACCCCGGTGGTGAAGTGTATGTTTGTTTGAAATGTGTATGTGCCTATTTCTGAGCAGATTTGCATTTGACTTGTAGGTATCTTTCTTGGATTCGTTTTATATCTGTCTCTAATTAGTGGAATCATTGATAAAGAGTTGCAGATTGCTAGTTAACTAATTAGCTATGTTTTCTTACCTTCATGGGGCAACCATGTCTGAAGTTTATCCTATGGTGGTAGTGTAGTAGAGGCACATCACAAAATAAGGGTTGGGCTCACTGTCTTCTAATCTTACTGATTATTGAGTCATGTTGCTCCTGTTTTAATTTGAGTTTGGCTCTGAGAAGAGCAAATGTGGAATATCTTTAAGCACAAGTGGAATTCACAATGGGTGAAAGATAATAGTATTAGTATGTTATCAAATCACATCATTGGTTGAAATGTATGATAGGTAATCCTTCAGTAGTAATTAGACTTAGGACCTGACCTACCTCCTGTATCTCTTCCATGGTTTAGGATGCAGTATGCCCATATGTTGAAATATCGTAGCTGTTTAAGACAATTGCATGTGTTATCCCAGTACATAATTTTTATGGATACTGTAGAATAATCATTTAAATATGTTATGAGTTTGAGATGAATTTGAACAAGATTGCCTTCTCTATCCCCCTTTATTGGACTGTATGATATTTTTTATTGAATCCAAGGTGTATGTCATTAGACATTCTTTATTGTGATGGAGCTTCCTACAGCGCATGCTTATCAATTTTTAAATTAATTTACAACCTAATATATAAATCATTACCCACAGTTTCTGTCAAAAGAATCAAACATTCCAATCTTCATGTAGCCCAAAACTGAGGTACTCAAGAGCCCTCATCTACCTTACAATGATCGTAAATAAATGACTCATTGAGAATCGTTCAATAGTATCTTAAGGATATAATGCAGTCTATTCCCATGAAATAATTGAATTCTATGCATATTGACTCCACTCAGAGTCATCACGCAGGGCCCATTTTGCAGGGCAGCAAACCATTATACATAGATTATCATTAGACCTTGGGGACATTGATTCAGAAGTTCATATATCGTAACTATATTTATGTTCTGATGGAATTAAAAATGGTTATTCCATCAACTCACGCATTGAAGCATATTAGAAACTGTTAGCGCTAGAACTTCAAATTTGATTAAACTTCTAAAGACAGTCCCTGTGAGAAAATGCCAATTTTTGCATATTCATCTCCGTTTTTTGCTGAATTTTATTGCTGGTTTTTAAACTATACACACTAGTACACTGCCAGTCAGTGCCTAGGATATGTGATCTGATTCCTTCCTAAAACATGGAAAAATTGGCGAACCCCTGATTCACATATTTAACTTTTCTGTAAGGTTTTGGTATATGGTGTAGAAACTACACCCATGGCAGAGAAAGTTAAATGCCACCTGTCCACTAGTGTGACAAGGAAAACACGTCATCATGCCTATCAATGTAACCTGACAGCTAGAGTTTAAACCTGCAATCCAATCTGTCAAAATAACCCTTTTAACAGAGGAAACACCTTCCTTTTAAATAATAATGTTACTTTAAGTAGGCTTTGTAGCTACAAGGTGTGATGCTGCTTATGCAGCTCCCAGGGCTGCCGTCATACACATCCCGTCTGCCATGCCCCAGTTAGCTTCTTGGAGGTGAAAGGGCACCCTACTCCTCCTGCCTGGTGGCAGCAAGAAGGCACATGATTCAGCTGGCGGTTCATCACATGGAAGAATGCTACTTACCTGTCGGTGTCCGACACCCCAGTGTGGAGCTCCCATACCACATAATTCTCTCTGGAGTGTTCTATTTGGGCCACATGCTCTAGGTTGCAAACCACCACAGCCTTCTCCTTCTGTGAGGGAGTCTCTGGGAAGGAATAATTTGTCCCAAACCCAGATGGTGCCTACCAGCAATTATTGCCTGAGGTTTCCTAATCCAAGATGGAGGTTTACAATTGCTGACACAACTTTCTGTTACTCTCCTTATATAAGGAGAAGTTTTGCTTCAGTTGTCTGTTCATTTTCTTTGATCCTGATGTCCTTGGGAAATCTTCCATCCTTTCTGATCCTATGACAGTTGTTCTGTACCCTTCCAGTAATTTCTATTGGACATTTCTGGTTTCCTAGCTCTTCACAGTCCAGCTAAGCACCAGATGCCTGTCTTGGTAGCTTCTAGTATCTGGCTTAACATCTTCCAGTTTCTCCAGTGTGAGCCTTTGGGTATCAAGACCTTTACCATCACTGAAGTTACAGCTGTCATTGTCTGTAATTTTTTTACCTGTGTTTTTTTTTCTCCTTGGAGCCTTCTTCTCAAGAGCACTAACTGCTAGGTGCTGTCAGCTGCACTGAGGCTGCTGGATGGGAGTTGCCATTGTCCATAGCAGAGTAAGGGCCTAATTATGAGTATGGCAGTCCTAAGACCATTGTACTTGTGGTGGTGTTCTGACCACCACAATATTGGCAGCCCGACCACCAGATTATGGTGCTAGCGGTTGGACTGCCAGGAGAGCGCCACCACTGCCTGGATCATGGATCCGGATGGGCTGGTGGTGGTGCAAGTCATAGTCAAGCATGGTGGTGCTGATGTCGGTACTGCCATCACAACTTGCCCTTCCGCCAGCCTTTTCATGGCAGGGTCACCACCATGAAAAGGGTGGTGGAAAGGCATCAAAGGGGTCACAAGGGGGCCCTTGCACAGCCTATGACAGTTTTGTGGGCAGTGCAAGGGCCCCCCAGTAAGCACACCCAGAATGCGCGCTGTCTGCTATGGCACACAGTTCGCATTCTAAGTGTGCTGCCAGCACCGACAGTGAAGCAGCCCTGGCCTCGGCTTTCCCCGAGAGCCGAGGGCAATGCTACACCACTGTCGGTGCTCAGCAGCCTCGTGGGGAAGTCGTAATACGACGGTGTGGAGGTTGCCGGCTTGGTGGTTGCCTCCCCACCGCTATATTAGTGGTCCGACGGTTGCACCGCCCAGACTGTAGTTAACCCTAAGTCTGTGAAGACTATGCTATCCATGCTAGGAGGAGTTGCAGAGACCCTACCAAGCTTTGTAACAGCGAAACAAGGTAAGGTGGCAAGAATTTAAGAGTGGGACATGTAGGAATTTAATGTTGACATGTCACTAGAGTGACAAACTTCCAAATGCTATTTTCGGTGTGGAAACCTCCAGCTGTCCTTTAAGGAAAACTAGAGGGAGGATCAATGTATTGTGCTAACTTGGGTTTAAGAAAAATGGTTCAATGACTGTGTTTAATATTTAATAAAAGTCCACTTCCACGGTGAAGTTAGATTTTTTTAAAATATTTAGGGAAACCAACTTTTAGAAAATTAACTTTTTCTGACCTGCATCTCCCGGAGACATTGCATTAGCCTGCTAGCAGCTGCCCCTGCCGGTGTTTGACCAAATTAGGTGTGAGGAACTGTTAAAAAAGCAAAGACAGTGGCTTAGACCTAGTAATAGGAAGAGCTGGGGATAAGGTATGTTGACACCTATCAAGAATAGCAGCTGAGAGGGTTCAGAATTTTAATTTACTTCAAAGGTACAAAGATGAGGCCTGTCACAGTCAAGAGTAAGTGGAAGCCTTAGGAAGAGAAGCCTTTGATCTTTAGGCCCTCTTTAGCAGACTGGGCATCAGCCCAGTGGAAGTGGGAGCTGGTCCCAGAACCAGTTTGGTGTAGCTGAGATGGAGGCAATGGTCATTTCCCTGAACATCCCTGGTTGGCCCACAGGCTCCTTTCAGGAGCAGAAATTCTGTGCTATTTTGGAATTTCCCTAGAATGGGGTAATGTGGGATAGTTTTCAGTAAGGCAAACAGGATGCACTGTAACTTTTTTCCCATTGTTAGGAAGTGTGCAGGAGTCATGCGCTCTCACTGGCTAGTAAAATCTACAATGCTGGCCCCTCACCCATAGCTCAGTAGAACACTTTCTAGTCCTGTGGTAAAACAGAGAAAACTGAACCTGCAGTTCGAATCCTGTGAGAAGAACTGATGGGCTGAACCTGCTCCCACTTGTACCCAGGACAAAGAAGTGGACTCCAGGGATCAGTTGGCTTACCTCCTGTGTGGCTACAGGAACATTAAAAGATATAAGAGGCATTTTTCCCTAGAGTGACCAGTTGCAACTGGAAGAGGACTGGATCCAGCTGATTGCCTCTGCTGGAGAGAGTCTTGACCCTTAAGTCCTGACCCAGAGGTCCTATTAGACTTAGTAGTGCCCAGAAGGACTTATTATGAAATCTCTGAAAAGTGTGGACTTAGAAAACTTTTGAACTTCAATATCGCCAGATGGCTTGGACCAATCACTCCAGTCAATTCACGCAAGGCACAACCTTGTTTGGCAAGAAAATCATGTTGGTCCCGCTCTGAGCTATTTACCGCCTCAAAATCCAATTCAGCGGACCTTTGCAAAATGTCTTCCTGACTTCAGTGCGACCGTTCCTGATAAAACCTGCTGCCTTGCCCCAAGGGAGCAATCTGAGCTAAAAAAAAAGTGACTTGGGCCCAGTTTCACTAAATTTTTAGGCAACTCAACTCAGCAATGGAACTTTTTGTGCTAGACCAGGTCAAATCTGAAAAGTCATGCTGACTGCGATGGAGCATTACATTCCACCCAATTTGATCAGTGAATCTCATAACATATTGGTGTGAAATAAACTCTTTTTGGTTTAAACATTGTAAGCAAATTAGGTATGCATTGTACACAGCAACACAGCATCACCATGATGGAAATTGCTACAAGTATCCCACCCAAAGCATTGCGTAACTGCCCAAAATCGGGCAACCACTGGAACAACCAGTCCCACCACCCTTTGTCTATATCTATACTTTCACCAATTTCTGTAAAGTGTCAATATGGAACTGGATGGATTTAGAGTGGTCTGACAAATTGAAGCAACACAGACCATCAAATTCTGAGCAACTATGATCATGCTTTATCAATAAATAGTCAATAGCAGCTCTGTTTTGTAATGTAGCTTTCCTAGTAACTCGGATATCAAGCAATAATTCAGCTAAAGCAATAGAAGTATGATTGATATTCTTAACGATTAAACATGCTAACTTGCTAATAACTTGAGTATTATAAACAGCTAGTCTGGGTACTCCTACAATAGAAAGACTCTAGCTGATATATGCTGATTTGGATAATAAGTGAATTTCGGAGTCACAGTCCTTACTTACCTGAACTGTGTCCCTTGGGAAGCAAGTATGTACAGAATGGAAAAATCATGAGTCCTAATCCTGTAAAGGTGCACGGTCCACTAGTTATATTTGCATGAATGTATGTGAAAGTGATATTTCCACAAGAGAATAACCATGCCACTGGTAGTTTGACATGTTTGATGTGATTAGCGGCAGTTACAATGTGAAGGCAAGCCATGCTGTTGGTCATGTTTTTGCAATGTTTATCAGTTCAGTAATGACATAGAGTTTACTGTTCCCATGGTATCTTTTGAGGAGAGCCCGTTGTTGCCTCTAGGTGCAGTTGAGCACATTTTCCAATGTCATGAGAATTGCAAGATATTGGATAACAGACGTCGCAGGTGGTGATATTGTACACAATTATTTGGGTAATATTTTCCCACTTTTTGTCAGTTGTTTCTCGGCAAAACCTACAATATTCAGAGGGACTAAAATGGGATATCAGATTGGTTTTTTGGACATCTCCATCCTGGTTAGTAGCATTGAATATTTCAAGTACAACTTTTGCAGGTGTAGGTATTGCAACCAGACATGTAGATATAATATCCACCGTATTTTGCATGGTGCCCATGCAAAAATCCGATCTGTTGAGTACCACTCTTTCTAGATGTGTACACACATTCTCGGTTAAGTACAGTAAAGGTGTTGATCGGTGTGGTCGATCAATCATCTCAGAGTTGGGGTCTTTCGGCCGCTCCTGACCCCACACGCACACACCCAAAAGGAGACTATGTAGCACAGCTAGCACACAGACACCTCGTAGTAAATTCTCGCAAATAACATTTGTCAGCCGGTACATGCTCCCACTGTTTTCTACCGGGTTTCATGATTAATAGGACATCATCCTTGCCCTTTGCTATGATTTCTGCTGGTTCAGGAGGATGATTTGGGGATTCCACCACACCCACACCTTGCACTGTAAGAAGGGCTGGGGCAGCCCCTTTTTCACTATTCCTCCATACACTGGGATAATCACCATGTGGGCAATCCTATCTCCAGATTGTGTCATCAAATCAGTGTTTCCACTATTCAGGAGAATAATTGTGATTTCTCCTTGGTAGTCTGCATTGATCACTCCCCCCCAAGACTTGAATACCTTTGAGTGCCAACCCAGATCTTAGAGCAATCAATCCGAAATGCTATTTGGGAATCTGTATTCCAACAACTGTTTCACAAAGTGCCATGTCTCTTGGTTTAAATGTGTATGCTTTTAAAGCATGTAGCTCAAGACCTGAAGATTCTGGGGTGGCTTGGTAAGGAGCTAAGGCTCCTGGTTTCACTTCCCAATACATGATGGTGTCGGTCGCTACATGGGGTTGTATCTGTAAGGCTGGGGTTAACATCCGCATTAGTTGAGTCTCTGCATTTGTCAGTGGTCTGTTATTCAAAATTTGGAGGGCTTCATTTAAGTGCTCTCTTCAGTTTTTCAAGGTTCCATCTGATAATTTCCATAATTGGGCTTTCAACAAGCCATTTATTCTCTCAATCAGTCCCGCAGCTTGTGGATAATAAGAAATGTGATAAGTCCACTCAATATTGTGTTGTAAACAATAATCTTGTACGAATTCCCCTTTGAAATGTGACCCATGTCACTCTGGACCTGGAGCGGGACTCCATAATATAACATTAACAGGTCCAGAGGTTTGATTGTATTATACTAAGTGGCACATTTACAAGGAACGGCAATCAGGTAACCAGAATAGGTGTCCACTACTGTGCAAGCGTATTGACACCTTAGACTAGTCGGTAGTGGCCCAATGTAGTCAGTTTGCCATATCAGCCCTGGTAACTTCACTCTCCCCAACTGACCTCTGACAGTTTGCAGGACAGAACTTTGTTGTGTGTGTTGACAAATAGGACATTGCATGATCACAGTTTTTATCAATTCTGGGGGAATGTGCATCCTTCTAATTTCTGCCCACCTGTAACTGGCTTTCTCTCCCAGATGTCCACATTTTTGGTGCGCCCATTTAGCCATCCCCACCAAGTCAGAATTCGGTGTTGCCACCTCTGCCTCTGAAATTTTGGCTTTTTCACCTCTACGGGGATTGAACCAGCATTCAAGTGAGTTGGTGGGACCGTGGGCATCTACATGATGCTAGCTTCTTGTGCATGTCCTATGGAGTGAGTTTTGGGAGAACTCATCACCCACTGCATTATTGGAATCTTGGGTCTCAAAATCAAATTATGACCTAAGGTAATTTGCTCAGTATCCACTAGATCCCAGTAGCATGCAAGTAACTGTTTCTAAAAGGGAGTATATCGCTCTCCAGCATCAGGTAGCTTTTTAGTCCAGAAAGCCAGGGGCACCCTCGTTCTTCCATGTTTTTGCCTCATGGTCCAATTTGCATATTGCCCCTGAACAGTTACATACAACTCAATGTCTCCTTCATGTACTGGCCACAAGTCTAAAGCCTGTTAAATCCCCTTCTTTGCCAAATCAAATGTACACTGTTGCTGCTCACCCCATTCAAACTCTTTCGTGTTACTTTGTACAAAGGAGCCAAAATCTGACTCAAGTGAAGGATATGCTGTCTCCAAAAAGCAAACAATCTAATGAATCGCTGTGTCTTCTGCTTAGTGCTGGGAGTGGCAAACTCTAAAATCTTTTGTTTTGCCAGTGGCAACACCTCTCTATGTCCATGATTCCACTGAATTCCTAGAAACTTCACATTTTGTAAAGGTCCCTGTGTCTTGTCTGGATTAATCATCCACCCTCTACTCTGCAAGAGTTCCACAACCCGCTCCAACTGAGTCTGCACCTGTTCTTATGTCTCTCCTTGAATCATCAATGTAATGGGTCAATTGCACCCTTGGAATGACAGATACTTCATCATGGTGCTCTGCCACCAGCTGGTGACAGATGATGGGGCTATGTATATACCCCATAGGTAAAGATCATATTCAGAATTGTCTGCCACAATGTGAGAAAGCAAATTGTTCCTGACACTCAGGGGCCAATGGTATGAAAAAGGAAGTATTAGCAATATCAATAGTTGCATACCAGGTCTCTGTATGTTTCTGTATTCTTTCAATCAAAGTGATGGTGTCAGGAACCGCAGCGGTCAAAATGGGTGTCTGTTTGTTCAGCTTGAGTTAATCAATTGTCATTCTATAGGCCTATCAGGGGCCACAAAAGATTGTTCCATTCAGTGGTAATTGGAGCTATCACACCAGACTCAATCAATTCTTGTATAGTTTTACTAATTTCCTCATGCCCTCCTGGAATGCGGCACTGCTTCAAGCGGATTACCTTGGTTGCTGGGGGCGCCTTCACTGGGGGTATCTTCAGATGGCCCATACTCATGGCTGCCACTGAAATGTATCTCTTTGATCCAAACTGATAACAACCATCATCCAAAAACAAAGTAATTCCCTTTAAAATGTCAATTCCTAATATACATTATAGAAGGGGCACAATCAGAACAGCATATCTTTTTGGTGTTCCTCCTATTTTCATTTGAACAGTAGTCTGCACGGAAGGAGATTGTTTTCCACCGACCCTGTGCTGGTGTAGTGCTGACCGGTAAACTTTTTGGGATTTCCATAAAATAAAAAGTTCTTCGCTCCAGTGTCAACTGATGCTTGGACTCTTTGAACATTTTTGTGTTTCCAGTGTATTTCTAAATCAACATGGGGTCTGTTATCTTTATAAGCACATCCTTGTACCAGAGCTTGGCCTGTTTCCTAATCTGATTTAAACCTGTCAATTTTTGCCCAAATCAGGTCTAGACATATGCTTTCATATTTGCGAGCAGATTCTCCTCCTTCTCTGCTCTCAGTTAACCACTCGCTGTCCAAATCTTTCTCCTCTTTACCTCGTGAAGAAACATTTCTTTACCTTCCTGTTCCATCCTCCTGTGCTGGCCCTGATTCACTCATTTATTATCCTTCTTGTTTACTTTTCTACTGCCTTCCTTTCGGTACATCTCCCACAAGCTTTTAGTATCTATTCCATCAATCTGCTTCTTGCTGACACCACCCTTCAGTAATGCCATAAACATGTCTCTCCTAGATACTTGATTATTATCTGTGCGACCCTCAGGCCTCGAGGCTCTCCGGTTTCTTCCAGTCTCCAAGCTCTTCTAGCTCGTGAACTTCCTCCAGCAAATCTTTCAATGACTGCCCTGTCTGATTAATTAAGAGACTCATTATTACTTGCTTATAGGCTGGAGGAGCAAGGCAAATGATTTTATTTCGTACTATTACAGAGAGCGGTCCCTCTAACATAGTGAGCATCACTCAGGAAAATAGCAGTTTTCATTCCCTCCTCTTTAATTCTCTGCATTGCGTCTCTTAAGGTGTACCAGCGTTTGTCATTTGGTGGCCAATCTGATTCTGTAGGATACTTATGGTCGCACCCCACAACTGCTAACTACAGTAGGGTGGTCTGTTGGTGACCCTGATAACTCCTAAACTGCTCCTATATTATGGGGCCAGTTTTACTCCAGAGGCTTCTCTGTCAAATAATCTTACCATCCACATGAGTAATGTTTTCCCAGCTCTCTGCTTGAATCTATCTATAACATCATTAACTTCTTGCTGGATGTAATCTTCTACAGAGTGCATTTCAATTCCTGCCGGATTCTTTGGAGTGCCCTGTATTTTTCATCTGAATATGGTGTGTGCGCATACCATTTTTGGTGTGTCTCACTCAACCTGGCCACCACTTTTTTTAACGTCTTCATCACTGGAGTTTGAGAAATCAGTACTTTCCCAAACATTCATGTTCGATTCATCCGGATTCCAATCTAACTGAGCTTTAGCAATGGCTAATCTGTTCTAATCGATTTTGACAGCGGCTTTCTCTGCCACAGACTGATGGGTATCAGCCTTATCTTGCAATAACTTGTTCTGACAAGACAGCATAGTTACAGCATTTTTAGTTTCATCTAGCTGCCTCTCCAATTGCTGTTTTTCTTGTTCCATTTGCTTACATTTTTCATGCATTTTTCTATAAGCTGATAACAAAATACATCCCCTTTGATCAAAAATAGATAAATTACCACCCCGTTCAAGAGGTACGTTTTTTAAACATAAAAGCACATTCTGGGGTTCAGATTCACCAAGACATTCATCCCATGACTCTGAAAGCCCCGAGCAACAAGACCATTTGTTCACCAAGACATTAAATGGCTCTTTGATCCACCTTGGAATCTCACATTAGACTTGAGATATTGTTTGTGAAGCTGCTTTTGACTTCTTGCCAAACATTTTTCACTCTTAGCCTGAGTAATGAATTTATTAGGACACTTCTCAAGTCTTGTGGACAGAAAAAATAATATGAGTTTTTATTTCAGATGCAGAAACACGTGCAGTTCTGAAAATTATCACATCAGTGAAATAATACTGATAACAGAATTTAACAATGGTTATAACATATATATACATAAATATATATATATATATATATCTACATATATATATATATATATATATATATATCTATATATATATATTATGTATTCACACATGCACAATGCAAAGAAAAAAAAAAAAATTAAAAATGCATCACCATATGACTTGATATCGACATCATCCCTTTGTTTGCCAGCATCAGGCTGTGGAACCTGGACAACCAGAAAGAAAGAACTACCCGCAATGGGATTAGGTTCTGAGCAAGACGTCCCACCTCAGATGAGCTCCGTCTAACCAGCCACTAAGCTCCCACTTCCTTAAATACTTTAAACAAACTGGAGAGGAGAATTCTAGAAACTCTCCCTCCCATCCGGTAAGTTGTTGTTCAAGCGCTGGCTATACCAGGTCAGTGTTGAAAAAGAACACACTATAGACTGGACAAATCTCACTGTGTTTTTCCAAGACCGAGCTGTTCCCTGTCTTACCATGAACATTCTCAGCCTGGTACATTTTATCACCCTTACTCCTCATTCCCCATGTTATGTATCCATCCTTCAGTGAGAAAGAGCGAAAACACGTTGCACAAGCTGTGTGCATAAAAATACCTGCACCATCAATGTGATGGTGTTTGCAGCTAAGCTAAGCACAAAATGGAGTCAGTGGTCAAGATGGAGCTGGTGGTTAAATACAGATAGCATTACACCAGAGTCACTAGAATTAAATCAATCCTTATGAAGTTGTCAGCAATGTTGGAAAGTGATTTTTTAATGTAAGCTCCAGTAGGATTCTTTAGTTGCACACCTTCATTTCAACCACAAAATTATCACAATGCAAAAATATTGTCTCGAAAATTCTAATAACAAAAATATTGTTAACCAATACCTAAAAAGTAAATGACAATAATCTTGACAACAAAAATATCAATTAAAATTAAAAAATATCCACCACAATAATATATATATATATATATATATTCACTAATCTAACTAAAATAACAGTACTAATTGAGAAAATGTTAATAATCATATTTATCATGCCAACCCACTCCACAAGCATTGAGTAGAACACATACATTACTATTACTATTATATAATCTTACTATTCCAACATCAGTTCAACGGGATTGTTAAAAGTGCATATAATGGATGGGGTCTAATTAATCATTCTAACTCCAATGTACAAAACACTGATGAACCTGCATATTTTCGAAAGGCTGGATTTAGGACTCTAAATATAATCTCCGAGGGTAGTGCATATATTGAAGTAGGTCAGATGTGCTGTTCAAACTCCAATCCCACAAATATTGGGGAAATTGCCTATATTTTTTCATTCTTCATCTTTCTCACTGCAATAGGGCATGTGGTGTTTCTTAAACCATTTACAGCTAAAGCAGTAAACTATGGTGTTCTGCAAGGTGCATCATTGAGCCCAGTCCTCTTTAATTTTTACAGAGCTTCACTTGCATCCATCATTAAATACTATGGCATACAAGTCAGCTCATAAGCCAATGATAATCAGTTTATCCTATCCCTTGGTAAGAAGGCAGAGGCAACTCAGCTGGCATTCAAGACATGTACCATGTTGTTGAATGGATACGAAAAAGCTGCCTGAAATGTAACTTCGATAAGACGGAACTGTCACTGTTTGGTCAGACAATGGAAGACTGGTCCAAGGATTGTTGGGCGGTGGGACAACTTCCTGCCCCTGAGCTCACAACTGCAGCCAGAAATGTGGGGGTTAAATTTGATAACAACATGTCTTTTCACAACTTTTTTTCAAAGAACTGACAGTTAGAAAGAGAATCCTCCATAATGTTCTTGTTATTGCTCATCAAGCCTTCTATAAGACCACCACTAGTTACCTAATGCACAGGCTTGTTCATTACAAGCTCGTAATATCCTTAAGATCATCAGAAACTCCGGTACTGAAAATCCTTAAGTTCAAGCTTGCCACGTGTAATTGTCAAAATGTCACCTATTTGGCCACCTCATAGTCCTTGTTTAGATTTCAGCTCAGCTCAGGCTGTTTAATGATTAAACCTAACTTTGATATGTACTCTTTGCTTCTCAGTGGCAGGATGCACTGTGGGCTGCTGTGCACTGTATAAGTCTGATCGGATGACTGATAAAATAATATTGGTGTGGGCCAGCTTGATTATTCTAAAACCGGTCCTGCTTACTTTGTGGAAAGTGCATATATTGTAGTGTGTCAGTTTTATTATTCAAGCTTCAACTTCACATACACTGAGGAAGTCAGATTTCCCACAAATTCATTGTATATTTAGGAAAGAGAATACATTATGAAATGTGTCTAAAATATTATCATTTAAGTACCAACTGCAGTTATGTTATATTTTATGAATTAAATATATTACATTCTTTGACATACAAATAGAATTATTATTTAATTAAACTGTATAATCAATAGATTTTTAAGCTTAATATTACAATATCAACTGTTAAACTAATCTTAGACTTCATAAATAAATGAATCCCAAACAAAATATAAACCACAATTTGAAAGATACACAGAAATAATACCAAAAATTCTAAACTGCAATACATTTTAGATTTCTTAATTACTGACTGTTTAATTTCGAAATTCAATCTAATTTTCAGCCAGTTTTTATTTCTAATGAAAAAATTCTACCAATAAATATTTTTAAACAAACTGCTAATAAAAACTGGTAAGAGAAATCGCTATCTTCCAAATCTAAACATAAAGCACTACTCTCTCATTCCCACAACTCTGCCCATAACCCGTTGACAAAAAATATTTAAAAAAAGCCTATTAAACAAATTATTAAATCTCATTTTATTTTATAGTTTTTAATAAACATTTAAATTATTATAGTTGATTCTGTAAAGTTAAAACAACACATCAAATTTAAAAATGTATTATTTGAAATTATAAGTCTCAAATACAAAGGAAGACACTCCACATCTGAAAATAGCTATAAAATAAAATAAACAATAAAAAAAAAGTAAAAAAACAAAGTAACAAATTTAACTCACAAAAACAGTTCATTAAGTAAAATGAAAAAATAGGAAGGCATATAAAAAATTATTAAAATTATATTTTTTAAATTTAATTCCCATCTGATACTCGGAGTCAACCAGTAACCCCGAAGACATAATATAACTAAGCATTTTTAAATAAATAACTAAATGTAAACCTATACAATACACTTTTAACATAACTATTATTGTTAGAAATTAAATTATTGTATGTGTATTTGCAAAGCTCACTATTACCCTCAAAGGTATCTTGGTGCTGAGAAGATGTCTGTGCCAAGTCCTGCCTATGGTCGGTTGGTTAGTTGAAACCCCAGGTATTCAGCTTCTTGCAGAATTCAAGAAGAGAGGGAGAGGCTCTGATGTGTTGTGGGAGGCCGTCCATGCTCCAGGGATTCCTGCAGTACAGAGGTGTTTGACTGTTTGGTGGAAGGAGATTCCTACTGATTAGGTAGGTGGGTCCTGTGTAGTGCCTTCACTGTGTGTGTGAGGAGTCTCAAATTAGATCGTTTGTGTGTCTGCAGCCAGTGGTGCTCACTGAGTTGTGGTGTGATGTGAGTTCTGTGTGGAAGATTGAGGATGAGTCTGGATGCTGCATTCTGGATGGTTTGTAATCTCCTAGGCAGTTGCTTGGTGATCCCGGTGCCAAGAGTGTTCCCATAGCCCAACTTGCTGGTGACTAAGGCATGTGTAAACATGTTTCTAGTGTTGCTTCGGAGCCGTTTGAAGATCTTCCTCAGAATCTTCATGATGTTGAAGCATGATGCAGTGACAGTGTTGACTTGTGCTGTCTTGTCCAGTTTGCTGTCAATGATTATTCAGAGGGTCCTGTAATGTGTTCTGGGGGTCGGGTTTGAGATCTGCTGGCCACCAAATGGTGGGGTGTTCTTGCTGAAGTTCACTACTTCTATCTTGTCAGTGTTGAGCATGAGGCAGTGACATTCTTTTCAGTTAGAAACTTTGTTCATGCAGGGGTTCAGGCACTGAGGTTGTTTCTTGTATTGGGGGTCTTATCTGACAAGAGGAGTATGAGTTGCATGTCAACGGAGCGGGAGAGGATTTTGATGTTGTGTGCATGGATGACATTGGCCAGAGGGATCATGTATGCATTGAAGAGGGTGGGGCTGAAAGGTGAACCCTGAGGCACTCCACAGATGAGATTGTGAGCTTCTGAGTAGTAAGGTGCCAAGATGACGACTTGTGTTATATCTAGTAAGAAGGAGCAGATTCAGCATAGAGTGAGTCTGTGTCAAATGCTGCAGAGAGGTGCAGAAGAATAAGGGCTGCTGTGCCTCCACTGCCAAGGATTATGCAGATGTCATCTCTGGAGGTGAAGAGTGCCATTTCTGTGCTGTGGTTGGGCCTGAATCCAGACTCAGTGGTGCTGAGGAGCTGGTGGTTGCAGAGGTGGTGGGTTAGGCATTGGTTGATTAGTTTCTTTGCCAGGTATGGTAGGAGAGAGATGGGTATGTAGTTGGAAAATGTGCTGGATCAGCAGAAGGTGTCTTGAGCAAGGACATGACAGTAGCATAGTTCCAGATGTCCAGGAATGTATCTGAGTTAATGGAGGAATTGATGATTGGTGTTAGTGCTTTGCTGATTGGTATGAGTACTTTGAAGAAGACATAGTGGGACACATGGTGTGGTTAATGGTCAGAATGGGCCCCCAGTGGATGGTCTTCGTGGTAGGAGTGATTTTGATGGTGATGACTATGGGCCACAAGGTCAGGGTTCCTTCTTTGGCCATGATGGGAAGTTGAGTTTCAACAGAGATTGGGTCCTGTTGAGAGTCAAGGATGATTTATAAAGATGCTATATATGGAGGTGATTTTGTTACAGAAGAAGTCCAAGAGCTTGCTGCAAAGGACTTGTGAGAGTGTGATGTTACTGTAGCCAGCAGAAGGCACAGTCCAATCTTTGATGACAGTGAAGATTTCTCTGCTGCTGTCAATGATAGTGTTAGATCACAAGATTATGGGGGTCATTCTGACCCTGGCGGTCACCGACCGCCAGGACCAACGACCACGGAAGCACCGCCAACAGGCTGGCGGTGCTTCCTGGGCCATTCTGACCGCGGCGGTAAAGCTGCGGTCAGAAAAGGGGAACCGGTGGTTTCCCGCCGGTTTACCCCTGGCCCAGGGAATCCTCCATGGCGGCGCTGCTTGCAGCGCCGCCATGGGAATTCCGACCCCCTTCCCGCCATCCTGTTCCTGGCGGTTTTTACCGCCAGGAACAGGATGGCGGGAACCGGTGTCGTGGGGCCCCTGGGGGCCCCTGCACTGCCCATGCCTCTGGCATGGGCAGTGCAGGGGCCCCCTAACAGGGCCCCACAAAGATTTTCAGTGTCTGCTTTGCAGACACTGAAAATCGCGACGGGTGCCACTGCACCCGTCGCACCCCTGCAAATCCGCCGGCTCCATTCAGAGCCGGCTTCCTCTTTGCAGGGGCTTTCCCGCTGGGCCGGCGGGCGATCTTTTGGAGATCGCCCGCCGGCCCAGCGGGAAAGTTAGAATGATACCATGGTCAAGCAATATTTTGGAGTCAACATTCAGGTCACATTCCAGATTCTTTGCTGCTCTCAGCTGGAAGCAATTTGAGACTGCTGGCTCAAAGCAGGTAATATGATGAGGTTGCCTTTGTGGTCTGCTGTGGTAGATTCCATGAAGCTCACACTGAACAGGCTACCAAAACATTGTAGAATAGGTAGGACTGTAAGTAAAGGTTTAGACATGATTTAGGCTTCTCCCTACCTGAAGAATTCCCTGCTACTGCTCCAATGCAGGAGTAGTTCTAGACAGCTTGCTCAGTAATGGCACTGGAGCTTGATAGTCCATGCTGTCTGAACTAAAAGGATCCTCTGGATATAACATATTGGGCTATATTTATGACCCAGTTTGCATCGCTCTTGAGCCACACAGTATGGTGCAAGAGCAATGCAAACCTTAAGTCAGATTTTGAAGCCACACAAAGCCACTTTGCATGGCTCAGAGTGGCATAAAAAATCTGAAGTAAGGCAACCCATGCAAATCACTGCATTGCCCTACTCTGCTCCAGGGAGGCATTCAATGGGTGTTGGGTGGGTGTTCCCATGCCACTCCCATGAATTTTGATGCTTCCCCAGATTTACAAGAACTCGTAAACCTGAGGATGCGCCAAAATCTTAATACTCCCAAAGGGAGGTGTGACGAAGAGAAATACCTCTATTTCTCCTCGTCTCCCCCTCTTTCTAGAAAGAGGAGTGTACCTCCCAGGGTTGTTTTTGTGCAGGAAGCTGTCCCTTGCAGACACCCTTGCACTGGGTTGGCTCTAGGCAGTCCTTTGTGTGCCAGCACTGAGGAAAAAGTCAGGAATGCGCTGTATTGGATACATACAATGCATTCCTGCCCTTTCCCTGTCATACAGCTCAGCAAGGTGACTTGCTTTGCTGCACTGTATGAGGATCTGATTGCTATTCCCCATTGGATTTGGTGTCGCTGGTGATGATGATAACTTGCCTCTGAATGTAAGTGAACGGCGTCGGACTCAGCAACAATCAATCAGGTTAGGTGGTTTCAGTTCAGATGCTCTCTTGCTTGAACATTTGCTTGAACATTTCCTGACGACGGCTGCACTTAAAGCAATGGAGAAGGGTGTCTTCTGAAGTCTAATATATGTGAATATATGAAATGTATCCATTTGTATACACGCTTTTTTAATTCTAATTACATTTATTTATAAAACACATGATGTTTCTCATCTTTTTGTACCTACTAAATAGTTTAGGCAGATTTTCTGGATTACTGTCGGACAACACCAGCAGATTTACCTGCAAAGGAAAAATGATTCACAACTTCTTAAGCACCAGCACCTTCATTGAGTACACAGTTGTGGAGGAGTGGGCTGTTGCTAAAATAGATGATGCAGCCCCTCTGAATCGAGCCTGCTTGATTGGCTGTGCGTTTGCAACGGGCTACGGATCTGCAATTAACATTGCCAAGGTAAATATCACAAATTTGAGTTCTCTAAATTAAATTGATATGAGTCCTTGATGGCCTATAGTGGTAACTCTGATTACTTACAATACTATGTAAATGGTTACATGTGACTTTATCATGATGCACCTGCCACATGACCTGCCCCTAAACTTTCAAGGGACATATAGTTTTATTATCCCTAGCGCCACATCTAGTTAGATAGGCGATGTAACAGATTATGAGATATTTTATGCGAATTAGCGATTCCCATCGCAATAAACCATTTACATAGTGTGTGACCCGCAAACCCGTCTTTCCTCACAAATCCTCTAATTATATGCTATTGTTTACCTATCATTTTTTGCTGATAAAACAGAAATTAAAGATGAATCGATTGAATGTTCATTATTCCTAGATTGTGCTGGTACCAATATTCATTCTATCGTTATGGCGTACCCAGCATAAAAAAACCTGCACAAAAGAACAGAAGTGTGCCATACAAATGAATTAAATATGTCTAAACGTTAGGGACAATTAAAAGAGAAAACTGGATTGAACACCTACACAGAGAAAGTAGATACAATGCAATACAAAAAGAATATTGAGAGAAAAGGTGTTTTTTCAATGTTAGCAGAAGGAGCAAGAGTTGGTGTAATGTGCTGTTCAAAAGTAAATACCTTTCAGATATTTGAAGCACCAGTGGAGAATGCGCAATTATTATTTTTTTAAATAATGTTTTATGAAATCAGTTAGTAAACAAAAAGAGGATTTGCCGTGAGATGAAAGTAGGAAATCATGAATAGCTTTAGATCATTTAGTCTACACATTGATTTGCCAAAATACCAGGGGGAGGATAAACGACATCATGTGACCTTTGACACTCAGATTGATTACATCTAAGAAAGTGACATATCACTGCCTTACCCAATTGAAATCAGCGGAAGTGACATTACATGACCTTTGACCTGACTATATTACGAGAAGTGGCTCATTAAATAAAAAAAATTCTGTGGCCCCCATTATGACATGGGTGTAAATGCCGCCTACGGCAACGGCCGCCAAAAGACCGTTGCCGTGGCTGCCAGCCAACCGCCATATTATGACAGAAGGCTGGCGGAATTCCAGCTACGGTCATGGTGGCGGATGCCATTCAGGTGGTGCTGCTGTCAGCAGCAGCGCCACGTTAGTAGACCGCCGACCGTATTATGATCCATGGTACGGCCCGGCGGTGGTCTGCTGGCGGACGTTGCTGCTGGCAGCAGCGCCGTGTCACGTCTCCTGCCGGAGGACTCCCTGCAAGCAGGTAAGTTGGGTGCTCTGACAGGGGTGGGGGTAGAGGGTGTTGTGTGGGGGTGGGGGTGTTTGTGTCTGTGTGCGTGCATGCGGTTGTGGTGCGTGTTGAATGCATGTGTGCATGAATGGATGTGAGTGTGCGTGTATGCTGTGATGTGTGAATGTGTGTGTGGTTGTATGTATGTCAGTGTGTGTGGATGTGTGTGTGCATGAATGTATGCATGTGTGGGTGAATGTGGGTATGAGTGTGTGTATGAGTTTGTATGTCTGTGCGTGTAGGTGTGTGTATATCGGGGGGACAGAAAGGGGAGGGTGGGGGAGGATTCTGGGGAGGGGAAGGGGGGCAGGGGAGAAGGAATTCCCTGGCACTGATAGTGCCTACCACCATAGTTTTCATGGCAGTAAAAAAGCTATGGAAACCATGGCAGTGGGCAGGGTCATATTACTGTGGGTGGCCTAGTGAAGGCCGCCGGGCTGGAGACTGCAGTCTCCAGTCCACCGGTCGTTACTGCCATGGCAGTCGGTGTGGTACATTGGCGGTTTGGCTTTTGCCAAACCTCCAATGTCATAATGTGGCGGTATGTACTGCCAGCCTGTTGGCGGTACTACCGCCACTATAACACCAACCGCCGGGCTCATAATGACCCCATGTATTGTTAAAGGGCAAGAGAGGTAGAATATAAAAAAAGCAGATAAAAGTTTACATTAGCTACCACCCTTTTATATAGCAGAGTGCCGCTGTAAAAAAATACTGATGCAGCAAGCAGCCATGATTAACCTTATGTTCATCAATTAACCAGATACAATCCCCAATGCCCAAGTGCAACCTCATACAAATATCTGCCGCTTTGATTTAGGGGTGTGTTAAGTTGTGAAGCACCTTGATGAATAATTATTTTAAACTGTCCAAGCCACGCGAAGTGCACCAACCTGTATAAACCCTGGCAAGATGTCATCCTAAGCTTGGAGCTCAGACTGACTTTTTAATATAGGCCGGGACTAAGCATAATGCTGTGCTGAAGCTCTGGAAAGTCTTCTCTGTTGCTGTTACTCATCTTCAATGCATGGAGGCTGCCAGCCTGGCAAGAAGTCTACAGTTGTGGTTACAGCGTGCCTAAAAACCTTCTTTCCCCCCCACCAGAAATCAGAGAAATAATTAAGAAAAGTACAACTAGTGCATATGAGTTAAGTGGTGACTGTATTCACCCGGTGCCAAAATCTGCTTGTTTTTATCTTTCTGCTTCCCCAAGCTTGACCCTTACTGAAACCCATCAGCCACTGCCAGCTTGTATTTTTGAGCATAGATACATCCAGGGCCGGCATTATCGCTGGTAGCACCCGATGCAACAATATTGTTTGGCGCATCCCCTCCCCATGACCCCTTTCTCAGATTCTCTCACTAACACCTGGCAAAAGTACCCCTCATCTCCCCATAGCCCCTCTCTCAAACACGTTTAATTTGTTTCAAAGATCTGGTAAAGCCTGCCTTTACTAATCCACTCAGCTATCCATATAAAATACTGATCTGTGCTTTGCAGCAGGCATTATAACCCTCAGTGCTACTGTATGGTGAGTCAAACCTGCCATAGATAATTCTTCGATCTGTCTCTCTCTACCAGGAACATTAATAACAAGAGTTATCTTGACAATTAAACTGCTGCCTGAAAGCTAAACACACAAGAAACTCTGCTGCAGGTGCTTTTAAATTGTATGTTATTGCTAAACACAGTGCCCCCGAAGTCAGTGTCACCCCCTTCCAGGTCAGAGCCCAGTGTGGCTGCACCGGTCGCGCTGCCATAAAGCCAGCCCTGGGTACATCATCCAATCATTTGCCTGGTTTCCTGACAAAAAATCCCAAAGCCCCACGAGAACCACCTAGTACCACCAGGCTATGTGGAAATCAAGCATCTGATCAGCCTGCTTGCAAGCCTGAAAGAATAACAGACATTCACAAGCAACACTGACAGCTTCAGATGGAAGTTTGCAGTGCTGTATGTGTTCTATGTTTCCCATCGACCCCTGTCACTGTGCTCTCCACTGCTCTTGAATCCTTAGTGCCACCCCTAACCCTTCTGAGGACTCACATTTAGGGCTTTATTACGAGTTTTGCGGTCGGACCTCCAGACCGCCATGTTAGTGGTCCTAAATTACCGCTATGTTGGCGGTCTTTCAGACCCCCCCAGGACACGTTACACAGGCAGGACCACCTACCAAAAAAGGCAGACTGCCAGTGGCGCAGAGGGCTGGAAATAGGCGGTCTAACCTCCAGCGCCGACAGCACAGCGACCAACCACTGAACTTATTACAGGCACACACTCGCCGTGGCAGACCCCCCCATGGCAATGAGCCAATGGCGGTCTGAACCACAGCAGTCCACGGTCACCAAAGTAATACACAACAGCACTCTGGATGAATTTGAAGACAACACAGCTGACACACATTGCCACAATGGACAAACCTGCAAAGGACACTATAAAACACACCCTTTCATAGACCACAATCCTTTGCATTTACACTTCAAGGTTACAAGCCAGAGCAAATTTTTTGTATAGTAGATATTTAGGCACCCCTTTTGTCCCCATCCCATTGAACATCCTGCACACACTTTTGTTCATTCACACCCTACTACACTTACCCTGTTTAGTAAGTCAGTGTCATCCTTTTTTTGTCCCACCATGTCACGTTCCAAAAATCCCAATTTTTCTGAAGATGAGTTGAGAGTCACAGTGGATGAAATCATAAGAGTATATCCACAACTGTTTGGAGCACAAGTCCAGCACATTCCTCTCAGTAGGAAAATGGAAATGTGTGACAGGATAGTTGACAGAGATAATAATGTAGGCACCACCCTACTCACAAAGGAGGACATTAGGACAAGGTGGAACGATCTCAGGGGCAAGGTCTGTTCCCTGGTCTCGAGGTACCAGCCTCAGGCCAAGAAGACTGGTGGTGCCCCCCTGCCACACCTCCAGTGCCCCATCACATCTCTTTCCCTGGGAGAAGAAGACTTGGCCATCCTGCATCCTGAGGGCTTGACTGGAATATCTGGGGGAGCTGAGTCTGGTAAGTCACAACACAAAAAATGTCACCAAAATGCAATAACCTGCATGCTCACAGCTCAGGTTTTGCCACTTTTACTGTCACTCCACTCACCAGCCTAGTGTTCACCCCATCCAAAGACCTCTATTTGGCAACTCACAATTAAAGTGCACTCACCTGGGGAGATGACATTTGCATAATGTCTATAGTACAGGGACTGTCACGACTCCAGCTTCCAGTAGGCACTGTTTCCATAACTCCAAACACCAAAACAGTGGTCACTTGTCCAAATACCCCTGTTTGTTACCTATCAATTTAAGGGTACACACCTGGGGAGATAACATTTGTCAAGTGTGTGTAGTACAGGCACTGACATGAATGCAACTCACAGCAGGCATTAGTCCGGTAGCCACAAATACTAGCACAGTTCTCACATGCTTCAATATATCTGCTAGTGAACTCTAAATGGAATTGTACTCACGTGGATAGAGAACATTGGTCAAGTGTGTGTAGTAGCGAGAGTGACCTGACTGCAACTCACAGGGGGTAGTTACTGTAACTCCAAACACCACCACAGTGGGCACATGCCCAATACATATGTTTCAACTATTATCAATTGAAGTAGACTCGCCTGGGAGGGTAACATTTGTATAGTGTGTGTAGTAGAGAGTGACATGACTGCAACTCACAGGAGGTACTGTTTCTCTGACTCCAAACTCCATAACAGTGTTTACGTGTCTAAAGACCTCTGTTTGGCAACTCTCACTTTAAGTTTACTCAGCTTGGAGGATACCACTTGTCAAATGTGGGAAGTAGAGGGTGTGACATGACTACTAAAGCCAAGAAGACCCTGTGCCTGTAAATCCATCAACTATCCCAGTGTTCACTTCTCTAAATACCCTTCTTTGGAAACTCACAAAGGAAGTGTACTCATCTGGGGGGATAATGTTTGTACAGTATGTGTAGTACAAGGACTGACATGGTTGCAACTCCCAGCAGGCCCTGTTCTGTAACTCCAAACAGCAGCACAGTGGTCACTTGCCCATATACCCTGTTTGCCAACTCACAAATGAAGTGTACGCACCTGGGGGGATAATATTTATATAGTGTGTGTAGTACAGGGAGTTACATGACTGCAACTCCCAGGAGGCTCTGTTACTGTCACTCTAACCACCAGTCCAGTGTTCACTTCTCTAAATACCCTTATTTAGAAAATCACATATAAAGTGTATTTGTCTGGGGTATGCCATTTATCAAGTGTATGAAGTAGAGGGAGTGACATGACTGCTAAGACAATGAGGCTCTGTCTCTAATTCCAAACACAAGCCCAGTGTTCACATGCCCAAATATCCATGCCTGTTAACTCTCAATTGAAGATTATCACCTGGGAAGATAATATTTGTATTTTGGTGGGAAGAAGAGGGAGTGACCAGAATGCAACGTCCAATAGACCCTGTGTCTCTAACTCCAACCATAAAACCAGTGTTCACTAGCCCAAATCCATCCATATGTGAACTCTCAAATGAAGTTTACTCACCTGGGAGGTTAACATTTGGCAAGTGTGTATAGTATGGGGAGTGACATGACTACAACTTCCAAGATGCACTGTTTTATTAACTCCAAACAACAGACCAGTGGTCACTTGTCCAAATACCCTTGCTTGCTAACTCTCAATTGAAGTTGACTTACCTGGATATGATCAAGATATAGGTCATATTCAACTAAGAGGTGTGTCTGGCTACCTAGCTCCATCTTGACATGCTAACCCAAGATGTAACTATTGAGGACAGAAAGGGCAGCTTACCCAGTTTTCAAAACAATGATCCCAAAGGTCTCCAGATGCTTAACTAGAATGGTATTGGCAGCAGACACATTCACACTGCACTGACCACATGATGACTCCAGTCACACATACAACAAACTCCTAGGTCTGCCTGCATCACAATCAACTGGGACTCAAAATGGCAAAGACATATGTTGCCTAGCCACTGTTTTGCCAGCACTGGTGGCAAGATAGCATTCTCAGGCCATTTTCCCAGGTGCTAATCATATCAACAGGTTGAGCTGCCACTAGGCACATGAAGGACACAGAAGAGACTGCCACCACCTCCCTGGATAAAGCCGTCACTGAAGAAGACACTTCTGAACGTCTGGATGTGGAGGACGGGTCTGGCCCATCTGGGCAACCTGGTGAGACACCAACAGTGAGTCTCATTGTGGCCACATCAATACCACCCACCCCGGTTGCCTCAACATCACAGGCAACTATTCGCCCCCCAACCTGTGTAGCAAGCAGTGTCTAACATCTTGTGCCTCCCCCCCCCCAGTCCTGCATCCTGAGTTGCATCACAACACTTCAGACAATGAGGGTCCAGGAACCAGTGACAGAGGGCACCCTGTGGCAACATCACAGGTCCGTGAGGGTAGGGTACGTGGGAAGGTTGCTGTGGGCCAGCGGCATGAGGCCACTGGGTCTGCTCCTGGCCCGGACACCATCAGCCACGTCTTGGGGATCTAGCAGGAGTCTCAAGGCATTATAGGCCAGGTCTTGACCTAACTCTGGGAAAACAAGCAGCTACAGAAGGACATGCATAGGGATGGAGGCCCACAATAACAACATGGTCTCCCTAATAGGGATGCTGAGGGACATGTACACAGTCCCGATAATGACTTTTCAAAACCAATCTTCCCCTTACTTTGGCTCAACACTAGGCACTTCTACATCGTTGCCAGACACTGGAACGGAGGCCATGCCAGTAGAAGAACCCACCCCATACACCCCTGCCTTTGTTGCTGCAGATTCCTCCCCTCCCCTACAAGCAAGGACATCCAGCAAAAAAAAACAAGAGGTGCAGAAGGCATGACACCCACCACTGTCAGCAAGTGACCTCTTCCTAAAGGAACTACTTTGTGTGCGACATGTTCACTCTGTTGACTAATCCTCTACCACCTACAAATTCCAATGGGAGGAATATCCTGGACTTTCCCTCCTAATGGTGCGGCATCCACTCCAATGATTTCATTCCACATGACTAATGCCTTCACTTTACTTTTTTCTTTTTTTCTCTCCAAATGTTATTTTCTGCATCAGCACTGTAATAAATTCACCCATCACAAACTCATTGTCTGAAATGTAAGAGATTTCTTTGCGTCATTTTTTTGGGCACTTTTAACGCCTGCTTAGAGCAGGCATTAAAAGGAGGCACACCATTATTTACAATGGGCCTCAATGGGCTCTGCAGGATTAGCATCAACATTTTTTACGCTAATACTGCAAAGCTTTGAACTAGTGTCAAAAAGTTTGATGGTAGTTCCCTAACTACCGCCATGGTGCACCGTATCTTCGATTCAGCGCACATACGGTGGTGTTAGGGGGGCGCTAAGGGGCACAAGAAAAGTGGTGCTGCACTGGGTGCAGCACCACTTTTCTTAATTCTGGCCTCAAATATTTTATTCAAGTTTACAGCACATAGACTGTCCACATGACTGGACTTTCTGAAACAAGAATGTGTGACTCATACTGAGTCAAAGTACATATTCCAAGGTACTTCCCCTCAGATCACGGAAGGAAGGGATTTGTCAGACGTCTTGTAGAATAGGCAAACGTTAAAGTGGATGATCTCAGCAGTTTGAGCCTTATCACATACCACACCAAAGTGATCCAACATCACATAATCCAAGATACAGACAGATGGCAATACAACAGTCCCTGATCACACATCCATCATAATCCAATGACCATGGATTTGGTGGTATGACACAAACATATGTCAGTGTTGTAGCACAGGCACTGTGGCCTGCAATGATGAAACACAACTACAGCTATATACACGTCATACAAGAAGAGTGTTTAGCCAATGTGAAGGGAAAATGACTTTGTCACAATCTATGACTGCATATTTCATGACAATATGACGACACTCATGATGCAATCGGTCCAACACAGCACACAAAACAAGTCCAATGTGCACTTCTGAACCTCCAATCAAACACTGTGCAAGCTGTCTTGGCACAGGTCTCATGCACCCCACATCTGTTACTAACATTACCTGGAACAATCCATGTCCACTTTGTATGTCAGAACAGCATCAGATACCAGCCAATGTCACAACTCCAAAATACCCACATGAGGATGTCATGGTGTAGGTACTTGTACAAAAACAAAACAAGGAGTATAGGCTCGAAAACATACCTATTACACAAATCACATAGCAAACAACTGGAAATGTAATTACATTGCAAGGAAACTAACACAAACAAAGCAACACCAAGAAGGTGGGGATATGTCAAAGTCTAATTCTTCATGCAGCCTGAATATTGCAGATTATCAGCTCCTTTACTGTTGCTAAAACACTGAACTCTGCACATTCTCACAACTATAGTCCATTGTACAGTCACAGTCATGATATCACATGACATAGCTGTTGATGAGATCTTCCTGCAAGTCAGCTCCTTCCTCTTCATCACTGTCATCCTCACTTGGCATTTCAGGATTCTCGCCCAGTGGCACTGCAGGCTCTCCCTCATCTGGGATGAACGGGATATCCCTCCGCAGGACAATGTTGTTGCAGCATGTCACAGTGTCTGACACACTTTTCTGGATGAGTAGAGGAGGGCTCCACCAGTCCTGTCCAGACACCTAAATCTGGCCTTCAGGATCCCAAAAGCTTGTTCCACTACCCGCTATGTTCTTCTCTGGGCCTCAATGAAGCAGACTTCACCTGGCGTAGTTGAATTCCTTAATGGCGTCAACAAACAAGGACAGTTTGGATATGCAGAGTCTCCTCTTAAGGAATGTGTCACTCAGTTCATGACTGTGGCACCTGGCATTGCACAAACACACAATAAGGAGAGATGTGACTTACCAACCAGCCAGGCCCTCTCTGGGTGCAGTTGTGACATCGGCTGGGGTATGGTGCTGTTCTGCATTATGAAGAAATCATGGGCTGAACCCGGATAATGGGCAATGGACATGTGAAATGTAGAGATCTGCCAAACAGAAAACTTGCACATTAATGGAATGAAAGTTCTTTCAGTTGCAATAAACGTGTTAATTGGCCTGTGGTGGGACCAAGCCAACATGTGTGCCATAAATGGCCCCACCACATGTGGGATTCATGCAAAACCATAAAAGTCAGCCTTCACATGGGCTAAATCCTCATGTCAGGGAAACAGGATATAGCTGTCAAGCTGTTTTAACATTGCTGAGAGGACATCCTTCAACACCAGACTGAACATAGGTTGGGATATACCAGCAGATAGGGCCACTGTATGTTGGAAGGACTCTGTGGCTTTGAAGAGCAATACTGACATGACTTGTACGATGGGTGGTATGCTGGTTGGCTAATTAATAGCTGGCATCAGATCTGACTCCAACTGACAACACAAGTCCACTATTGTTAGCCTATGCAGGAGGTAATGCATTATTATGTGCCTTTGCTCCGTAGTTTGTAGGTCTGGTAGTGGAAGGTAGACAGGAGGTTGTTGCATCCTCCCTCTCACTGGGTAGCCATGTAAGACAAGACATGATTTCTAACATTAGTCAGTGTGTCCACAGCAATATACATGATACACGTCAATTATATCATGTGACACAGCATTTCTGACTGGATAAACATGGCACCCAGTACAAATCACAGGTGAAAATAACACAAGGATCACTGGACCACCGTGGTTTTCAACACATGTGTCGACAACATGGATATGAACCAAAATCAAAGATGTGCTACCGAACTGCCTCTCAAAATGTGACTGTATATCCCGACTGCCATAATGTCGGTTGATGGTGGTGGACTATACCCCATTGTTAAATGCCATCTGTGCCCTGCAACATACTACAATGGCGGTTGAGTAGTAGGACCTACATGACAAGACAGAATAAGGATGTTTGTGAGATACAGAAACCTTTGTTGTAGGTGTGACACAGTTCATAAAGCCCAATACAGCATTCCAGGTCGCCAAAATGGTGGATCCCTAATCTACTCTTCTTGACATTAGGAACCTCCCATGACCGCCTGCGGAATTCGTCATGACGGGAGCAGTTGCAACTGCAGCAGACACAGCCATAGGCTACCGCTGCGGCCAGTGGTGGTCGTGGTCCAATGGCTGTGTCCTCCGGCGGTGACGACTGCGTACATGGCTGATGTGACCATCATGTTCTGCAGATTCATTCACTTGACTCCTGACACTGCTGCCAGCAACACTTCCATGACCTGAGCTGCTGTGAGCTACCTTTGGGAACAATCATGCTACATCCAGAAGGTGATAGAGCACCTGCCTTCTCTCCAGAGGAGCTGGAGAGGCTTGTAAAGGAGGTCCTACCCCTGTATGAACAGCTCTATGGCTCACCAGAGGAGCAGGTAAGTACCTCATGTGCACAATGTTCTCTGTACTTCACCATCCTTTCCCTCCTCATAGGCTCGAATGTGCCCATGTGTGCCAACTAGACTTCTTGTGTGCCTGTTGTTGCAGTCTGTGTGCATCAATAGGATGGACAATGTGCAGGTATTGGTGGCCAGTGTCATCTGTTAAGTTCAGTCACATTGTGTGGACTGAGGATGTTTGGGTCTTAGATCATCCTTGTGTTGGATGCATATAACTAGGTGAGGAGACATTACTGCCACCCACTGAAGAATCATAGAGCATATTTATGAGCCTGTAGCGCCACCAGAGTGTCACTTTTCGTGGTGCTCTGGTGGCACCATGCCCTGCTCCAGATTTACAAGGTGGCATTAAGACACTTTGGGGGTGATTTTAACCTTGGTGGACGGCGGAGGCCGTCCGCCAAGGTACCGCCGCCAAATGACCGCACCGCGGTCAAAAGACTGCGGCGGCCATTCAAACATTTCCTCTGGGCCGGCGGGCGCTCTCCAAAAGAGCGCCCGCCGGCCCAGAGGAAATGCCCCTGCAACGAGGACGCCGGCTCAGAATTGAGCCGGCGTAGTTGCAGGGGTGCGACGGGTGCAGTTGCACCCGTCGCGTATTTCAGTGTCTGCAAATAGACACTGAAATACTTTTTGGGGCCCTCTTACGGGGGCCCCTGCAGTGCCCATGCTATTGGCATAGGCACTGCAGGGGCCCCCAGGGGCCCCGCGGCACCCCCTACCGCCATCCTGTTCATGGCGGGTTTCCCGCCATGAACAGGATGGCGGTAGGGGGTGTCTGAATCCTCATGGCGGCGGAGCATGCTCCGCCGCCATGGAGGATTCACTGGGGCAGCGGTAAACCGGCGGGAGACCGCCGGTTTACCCTTTCTGACCGCGGCTGAACCGCCGCGGTCAGAATGCCCTCGGGAGCACCGCCAGCCTGTTGGCGGTGCTCCCGTGGTCGGTGACCCTGGCGGTCACCGGCCGCCAGGGTCAGAATGACCCCCTTTATGTAGTTTAACACCACCTTGTAAATACAATCCCCTCACATGCAGCACTTTGCATGGAAGGGGCATGCAATGTGTGTTGCTGTGGGTGTGCCACAGCAACACCCATTGCATTTTTACACTGTCTCAGATTTATGGGTTTTTGTAAACCTGAGGCAGCGCCAAAATCTAACACCACCCCAGGGGTGGCATTAGCATGACGCAACAAGGAGGGATACTTTTATTCCTCCTTGTTTTTTGCATTTTTCTATGTGTGCAGCATCTGCAGCACACATAGAAAGAGCAAAATGCCAGACATGATTTTTCATGTGCGGGAAGGTGCCCCTTATGGCACATAAACTGTCATTTGAAAATGACGCTTTGGCACATCTGTGTTTGCTGCATTTTGCAGCACACACAGAAGTGCCAAATCGCCATTAGTGATTGTTTATGTGCAGGAAGGGACACCTTACAGCACATAAACAATAACACCCCTTTAACGCAGGCATCCTTGCACAATAGTGCAAGGATGCCTGCGTTGGCGCTGGCAGCTAAATTTAGTGCCAGCGCAGGGGACAACAGGGGTGCGGCGGTTTTCAATCAAATACAGCGCATCCCTGCGTTGTGAAAATAACAGAGCGCGGCACTGCCAATTTTGCCACAGCTTCGCGCTCCGTCATTTTCCTATAAATATGGGCCCAAGTGAGCAATGTGTATAGTGCCACAGATCTTTCAAACCACAGTTGGCCTTGCTAAACTGTTGTGTGGAAGGAATACCATGACTCACTCTGTCCTTCAGGTTGCCACACACGCCACATGCCAAATTTCTGTTGGCCACATGATGTACTGTCATGCATGGAAGTGATGGGAATGAAGTGTCATCTAGGTTCTCTCTGTTCAGTGTGCAGAGACCAGAATGTACCTCCCAGAATTGGACTTAGTCTAGGTTGTGGGAGAGTCCCTGTGGCTGTGCAGCTGTGGCACTGTGCCCACTTCCTATACCCCAGCAGATCCTGGCATGTGGCCATTATGATGCCTTAGTAGTGATACCTGCCCTGAATGCCTCATTCCTTTAACTAGAGGAAGAATGGGTAAAGAGGTAAATCATTAATTTAGTCCATATGTGCATTTAGCATCATTGTCAATATAAGTATTAGATTAATGACACGTCTCTTTCTCCCACAGCTTTGTTGTCACCTTCACACAGGTCATATTTGTCCTGTACAGGCGTATTGTATAAATGACAGTCCCACAGTGCAGACAGTCTGTTGATTTCTGGGAGACCATGATATGTGACTCAGAAGCTTGGTCACATAGCAGAAACTGTACAATACATGCCTTTGTTTATTGGATGCCATCACTGTAGGATAGACACATGTCTAAAGGAGTGTTCTGTGGTACAGGTACATACCACAGAACCCGCTCCCTGAAGTGGCGTGAGTCTGCATTTGTTAGTCTACATGTCCATACATGGATAAGGACGACACTTTCTGTACCCACCATGCCAGCTCCTTGATTGTTACTCATTTGGAATGTTGAAATTTGTAGTCAGGCATTTGCCTTTAGGGACTGTATGCAGTGAGCCATTCTCACAGATTGTGGATGTGTTGATTCTTTCATACCTAAGGAGTTTATCCTTCAGAAGCCACATAGGTGCTTAGCGTTTCATTGTGGCTCACATCACATTACAGGTTGCTAGAGCATAGACTACCTGATGTCAGAAAGCTTGCTTAGTCATTGTAGGCCATGAGTAGGGTAATAGGATAGTCTGCACATGCAAATACATATGTCTGTAGTCAGATCCCTATACTTATTGGCTTGTGTGTTTCACACTTGGGGAGTTAACAGATAGAAAAGTTCTTACTTGATGTTTCTGACATTATGTGACTCAACCATTTGTGACAGAACTTGTGATTGTAATCTCTTGGTTTGTCTTTTGCATCCATGCAGGTCAACGCCCATCAAAAAAAGCAGATATGGAAAGCCATCGCCAAGAAGGTGCGGACCCTGGGGGTCCACTGGCGGCGGGAGAACCCACTGTCGGAAGAGGTGGAAGACCTGGGGTGCTGGGCCCGGAAGATCGCTGAGGTCCAGCTGGGGATGTCCTCCTAACATGGGCAGGGTGCCATCAGACCATGATCCCCCTAATAGCCCATATTCTGGTGGTGGCCTACCCAGACATTGATGGGCATTTGAGGGCAGCACAGCAGCCACAAGGGAGTGACTGCAAGGCATATTCCTGCCTGTCACATTGCCAAGTGAATATGTTGGGTCCTGACACCTCCCTCTGATGATTATGGATGAGCCATGTGTAACACAGTAGATGAGTGATTGTTTGTGTAAACATGTTATGTGTTGTATACTGATGTGCCTTGTCTATTGGCCCACGGACCCAAGACAAAACTGTGTATAGTCCATAAACAACTTGCTCTCCAGGGGCAACACATGGCTGTGTACAGTGATCAATCAAGTACTGTTTGTTGTTGTACTGGGTGTCTGGACTATACAACAGACCTCTACTCCTCAGTGTTACAGGCCAAAGGTAAGGAAGTGATGGATCACTTTCCTCAGCCATGTGTCTGGTGAAATTAGTATTTTGGCATCTTTAACCCAGAGACTAGTTATCTTCAGTTTATGACAGGTGCTGGTGCTTTACTACTGTCTGTAATGTGAAGATGGCCATCATACATGCAACAGAGCATGCATTGTTCTTTGGGTACATCTACAGATCAAAACCTTCCCTTGGTAAGTGTGGAATGTCCATTGACATGATTTATGTGCCATCACTGCTGCCAACATTCCTCATGACTACATGTCAGCATGTGTTCCTTTCTCTTTAGTAAAACATTTGTAAGCTGCTGTTTCATGCATGGCCTACCTGTGATGATGGGATGATGTCTGTATTCTCTCACATATAAGTGCATGCCAAACCAAGTGTAGAATAAAGCATTTACAATGGGGGTACAATTCATGTTGTGCCACATACAGGAGTGTGTCATCATTGGTTATTGGCTGACACATACCCTAATCCATCATATCATGTCATTTGGAATGTACCATTGCAGTAGCAATGAGGGACATGACAGGTAGGCCTAGAGTTTTCAGCCACAATGTGCATTTCTATGCCATTGATGTAGAATCATGTAGCAAAGTGCTGTGCACATTTGAAATGGGGAAGGTTTGTAACTTGTAATGTTTGACTGTTGGCATGCATCATGGAGTGACTTGCAGTTATGTTAAAATCACATGTGTTTGGTTACAAGCATTCTTCCACAGACATCTGGGTTTGCATGACCAAAATGGAGACAATGATGTAACTTCCAACTTGGCAACATGTTGAGGGCCTTCATCTAGTACTTGCAAATCTCTGGGCCAGTCCAACAACCAAGGAACTAACAACGTCTAGTGATGCACACAGAGTATGTAATTGTAAGGTATGCCAGACACTAGTGGTGATTTCCCTGGAGCTTGCTGAATCATTGTCTTGTGGAGTTTAGAGACATATCTCCCTGACATATTGTACTTGATGTCTACACTGTCAATTTCCATGCCAAATCTGTAGTCTATCTGAGCAACATTAGTACTTCATGACTCCATTGGGAAAAATATCCGTTGGTGAAGTGTGCATTGTGGAACTGCTTCCAATGTGACATGAGTATTTCCATGCCACCTTCTCCAGGCTGTTGTACTGTGATCAGGAACATGGCAGGAGTTTGGACTATCATTTCTTATTGTTGGGTCATTATGTATGTAAGACATAGTTGTGTCTATGACCTTGTGTGGGATCTGTGGAATGGACTTGGCACTGGCTTACTATTATAGGACAACAAGTAACTGAGGTATGCTCCATGGTGCAAGGCATTGAGGGTGATGTGGTCTCCTACTTGTTCAACAGTTACTGTGATTGCACAACTTCAGTCATGCCATTGTAGTTATCTGAGATCCTGATTTTCCTGTGGGCAGCTGTTGACAGCTCAGTTGGCATGCATGCATATGGTATAGCACATGTATGGGCCATTTAGGTGGTGTTTATTGCTGGGGCCTGCTTGACATCATGGTAACGTTTGCTGATCAGAGCTGTTGCTCAAGTGTGACAAGGGACATGTGATTACCATATTTCTCTTTGTATTTGCGGCATCAGCCCAGGGAAGCGAAGGAGACAGGGCACCCCAGAGTGAGGAAGAATCTGGACACTGGACCTCGGGTCAAGGGACCACTGACACAAAGGGACCCAGTGGCCTTGAGGGCAAGGGGTGTGCCATGGGGGGGACCAGATCAACATTCTCTTCATCATCTGATTCTTCCCCAGTGGCCACTCCCTTGTGGTGGTGAACCCATCGGGACGTACCCCTGTACCATATTTGGCCACCAGCCCTAGTTCTATCACCACCCTCCCTGTTGCTCCCCATTCATTTGGCCATGCCGGCTCACCCAAGAAGGTAGGTGTCTCCTTTGAAGCAGTCATATCAGCCCCAGCCCCTGTTATCCCTGCTGCTCTCAGTGAGAAGGCTATTGATCTCCTGAGGAGTATCTCCGTGGTTCAGAAAGCCATTGTGAATACCATCCAGGAATCGACAAGTCAACTGCAGCAGACAAGTGCATTCCTGGAAGGCATTCCTGGTGCAATTTCTGACCTACCGAGATCTTTTCAGGCACTGGCCTCCACACTGACGGCAGCCAGTCACTCCCCCACCTTCCATCCCCCTCCACCTCCTTCTTCCCAATCCAAATTCCTCATTCCTCTGCCTGCTCCAAGCACACAGACCAATCCGCATTCACCCACTTTAACAACACAAGAGCAGCACACTTAGACCAAAGCACCACAAAACACACCAGCACACAAGCACTTAACAGACATCCTCACACACAACAGCAGTCACCACTTCCCCAGACACCCCCACAACCCTCACCATACCACCCAGGACATCAAGCATACCCACAGAAGCACCACCACAACAGTCAGTGACATACCCACCATGCCCACTATACCCGCAGACACCACCCCAACAGACACACAGACATCCACCACACCCACCATACCTGTAGGTACCACCCCAACAGACACACAGACATCCACTACATCCAGCTTACCCACAGACACCACCACAACAGACAGACATCCACTGCTACCAGTATACCCAGGGACACCATCCCAACAGACACACATGCATCCGCCACTCCCACATCACCCAGCATCTCCCCCTCCTAGCCCCAAGACATGCAAATGGCCACACTCAGACATGCAAGAGACACCACCCAAACACAAGCATACCTCCCACACACACCCAAGACATCCACTCTAACACAGCAAACAACCACTCCCTCAACCTCCAAAACCATACCCCCTTCAGATGACCATCCCTGTGTTCCGGGGAGAGGACAATGATGTGCCTGGACAATGCCATATGGACTTGCCAATGGCCTTCGACATTTTGAATTTGTTTGAAAATAAACCCAAGCAGTTGTTTTTTGGGGTATACATTTGTCCTACTATTCTTTTTCTACCTTTATGCTGTTTTGAGACACTTGTGTTGTCTGCCTACAGTTGTGTGTGTTTCAGCCTGCTTTCTGATCCATTTGCTGCTGTTTGCAGTATCTGACTTTGTGAGCAGTGCTGTTGTCCCCCAAGACAAGGGTATATGTTGACTGTATGGATATGTGAGTTAAATGCAATTGTGGCACCATTGTGTTCTGTTTGGTATGGTAAGTATTTCATCTTGTGTTGTCCAATGTGAGCATGTATTTTGTTAGACTTGTCCCCCTGATATAGATTATAGATTAATCTAATGTGTGGCAGCTTGAGTTTTGTTTGTGCAGACATGCAGGCTGTTCAATTGTGCTACCTTTGTTTGCATTTCACTGTGCATGTGTCCATTTAGCTGAGTGAACCTTGCAGCTACTTTATTTATATGCATGTTGCATGCCGTTGGAGTTGTATGAGTTTTCTTGACTTCCACTTCCACATTGTGCAGATAGGCATGTCATTTGGCTCTACAATTGTTTGTCCCTGAGATATATGTAAGACCAGTTCCTGTGCAAATTTTGTTTAAGGGGCCTCTGCAAAGTGAAATTTGTCCCAGTGCAGCCTCGTTCCCTGAGTGCTCCAGATGCCCCCATCCCTATTGTGCAGGTATTGTTTGCATAATGAGCTTGGGATATTTGTCTCTCTATCAATTGTGAATCAATTTATCCTTCCATTGAGTTGCAATGTGGGTGATGTGTGTGTCCATTGCAGGGATGTTTAATGGGAGTGGTGTTTGTGTTCCATGTCACATCCATACATATATGTGTTGAATGTGATGACAGTCCATGGTGTGTGTGCAATGTGAGGGTGTCAGTTGTATTTGTAGATGTGACGTTGCTGTGTTGTTGGTGTTGTGTGACACAATGTTGTGTACACTTCACTGTCCCTGTGCCTGAGATGAGTAGATGTGTGTTTTCGTATAGTGTTGCGGTGCAATATGAGTGACCTGCCCAAAGGGGGCATTCTGTGACAGCGAATGTGTGCTTCCTTGTATATGATTCTGACACACGGCACAATGACAAGTGTACTTGGTGCCCATAGCATGACGCCCATATCATAAGGACAACGGCGCGGCAATCTATTTGTAAGCATAATGACACAGATAGGTGTGTGTATTTACAGTTGGTTGCATGCACAGCAGTGTGGCTTTTGAGCACCTTCGATGATCATCAGCAGGAGGACATGAGTGATGGGCTTGATGGCAGCACAGACGTGAAAAGCCGCCTGGAAGTTAGTTTCTCCCTTTATACACCCCATTTCCACCTGCTGACGTGTGGTGGTTGGACTGCCATGGTCACATTGGCGGTGTGCAACCTCATAGCGTATCCAGCGGAAACACTGGCTCCGCCAGCTTATTTGTGCTGTTTTGTGACCGCTGTGGCCTGTGCTGCCTGGCGCTGCTGGCGGAACCGCAACGGTCTTTGTTCCATAGGCCCACATGTCTTGAAATACAACCCGATGACGGTCTGACCGTCAACTATGCCATGGTGGTCCATGGACCGTCAAACTCGTAATGATCTCCCTAGTGTCATGCCACACCAGATGAAACTGGGGAAAAAAAAGAAACAAAGATGGAATGAGTGTGTGTGTGTGTGTGTGTGTGCGTGTTTGTGTGTGTCTCACTGTCTCTATGTGTGTGTGTGAGTGTGTGTGTGTGCGTGCGTGCGTGCGCTCGTGGCATGAATTGCTGCTGTGCTGGTCAATATGTTACTCAAGCTTGCACTGCTGCACCTTTTCTGTAATTGGTTTGTGTTCTGTGTACCTTACTGAATCTTAGGAATTACATTTCACCATGCAAAAGCTAAAGCTAATGTCTTCCTTAATGCTTGTTGTAATGTCATCCTGAAAGAGCCACTGGAGAATGTACTTGAGCATGTTAACAATGCAGAGTACTAAGGACGGCAAAGGTAACAGCAGATAGTTTAATGTGCATCTCCCTCAAATTAAATGCACAGTTGTTAGATATGGGGTCTCTAGTTGGCAGAGGTATACACCCTTGTCCAAATAGGTACAGTTGCTTCATCACCTCTTGACTGGCCTCGAGTTTGCTCTTGGCCTGTTTCCAGAAGCATTGCATCTGGTTGCAGAGGGCCAGCATGTAACTGACCACATCCTGTGGGGGGTTCCTGGGAGCTTTCTCCCACCCCTATTTTACTATGCTTATGGGTCCCCTGACAGGGTACCTATAGAGAAGTTCAAAGGGGCTGAACCCCACCCCTTTCTGGGGCACCTGCCTATAAGCAAAGAGAAGGCAAGCAAGAGGAAGTCCCACTTACGTCTCATGGACACAGGTAGGCCTGTGATCATGCCTTCTAGTGTCCTGTTGAACCTTTCCACAAGCCCATTGGATCGAGGATGGTAAGGGGTGGTAAACCGGTAGGTCACCCCAAACGCATCCCACATGGAATTCATGTACGCAGACATGAAGTTTGTACATCTGTCAGACACAACCTTTTTTGGGAATCCCACATGGGTAAATATCCCCCTTAGAGCTCTGGTCACCACCGGTGCAGTCACTGTCCGTAGAGGGATCGTCTCTGGATAGTGAGTGGCATGGTCCACCAAAACCAGGATAAACCTGTTGTCTAGGGCAGTTTTGGGGTCTAAGGGACCAATGACATTGATGCCCACCCTTTCAAAGAGGGTGACAACAACGGGGAGTGGGATCAGGGGGGCCTTGAGCCTTTTCCCTGTCTTCTTACTAGTATAGCAGGCTGGGCAAGACCTATAGAAAGCATCTGAGGCCACCCGCATTCAGGGCCAATAAAAGTGAGTGACAAGCCTGGCAAAGGTCTTGTCTTGCCCTAAATGCCCTGCCAGGAGATGTTGTGAGCCAAACCCAGTAGGAAGGCCCGGTAGTACTGGGGGGCCACAAGCACACGTGCTGCCCCAGCTTCCGGCACCTTAGGCTCACTATGAAGAAGATCATTCTCCCAATAGATATGGTGATCGTCAGAGGCTTTACCTGCTGCCTGGGCCACAGCCTGTAGTCTCAAACCCTCAAGAGTGGGGAACTCCTTCTGTGCTTTGCAGAATTCCTCCCTGGTCACCCCTCCCTCAACTTATCAGCCAGCAAGCTCAGGCAGGTTACCCAGGTGGCAATGTCCTCCCCAGTTGGCTCATGGGCCTCCTCCTCTCGGGCCCCTGTCAACGACCGCGGAAATGTCTGGGGCTGGTTTCCCACGCCCCTTGCCCCTCTGCTTTGCAGCTGTCTGGGCCATTGTTCCTTGCTCCGGAAGACCTTGACTCCCTTCCCTGGCAGCCAAGGTCTGTGTGGTCATGCAGACCCACTCAGGCAAACCTAACATCTCCAGGTGAGATCGGAGCTCTACCTCTTTCCAGGCAGCATGATCAAGGTTGTTGCCTAACAGACAATCTACAGGCATGGCAGGACTCACATCTACTTTTAAAGTACCAGAGACCTCCCTCCCCACTCGGCGGGAGCGAGAGCCACCAGTAGGTGACTCTCACGATTCTTAGAGACTATGACCTGGTAAAATGTATTGGAGATGACCTGGTCTGCTGACACCAGCTGACCCCTGACAGTAGTCATGCTGGCTCCTGTGTCACGCAGAGCCTCCACCCTTAGCCCATTAATGGTGACCCACTGCCTATACTTGGAAGTATTTGCAGACATTTGGGCTTTTGCCACCATTTCCATATCTCCCAGGGATACCTGGGTTACCTCTATCGGTTCCCCAAAGCTATCTGGGACTACCTCATCTCTGAACGCCACAGTAGCTAATCCCAGTGTCTGTCCTCCAGTGGGGGGCTGTGGCCTCAGTGGACACTTGGAGTTGCCCTTGAAGTGACCATACTTGGTGCACTCTAAGCATTTGGGCACAAACTTCCCTTTCTTCTTATCAAAGCACCCTGGCTTCCTTTCAGAATCAGGTTGGGAGTGGTTACCACCACCCTCATGGGAATTGTTTTGAGGGCCTTTTGACAACTCCTTAGTTTTAAGTTTTTCTCCCCCCCCCCCTTTCTTCTGACGGGAACCCTGACCACCTTTGTGGGTGTCCCCTCAGATACCCTTTTGTATACTGTGGTGCTAATCCAGAGGTCCGCTTCCTCAGCAAGCTTCCTAGGATCAGTCAGCTTACTGTCAACTAGGTGCTTGTGCTAGTCTCTCAGGATCAAATTATACAACCCCACACAGTCATCTACTTTACTGCCCCACACCCATCCATTCAGTGCATTACTGGAAAAATCAAAAGTCTACCAAGTTTGTGTGGAGAGTTTGGTGCTGTCCCTGAACCATTGATGGCATTTCTCAGAGGCCAGCCCAAACTTAGCAATCAAAATGGCCTTCATGGGCGAGTATGTGTTCTGATCCTTTGGGTCGATTATGAGGAGTGTATCCCTCCTAATAGCTGGAACATGTTTCCACAGACCCACCCCACACTGGTCTTCAGAAACCCCATGGGTCCTTAGTGCAATTTCTTAAGCAGCAAACCATTTATCAATGTCATCCCCACCACATAACCAGGCACTACTTCTTTAGGCATACAAACCTTTCTTTCTCCAGCAAATCCTGCATGTATGTTGCCACCATTACTGTTGGACTGAGACTGCCTAGACTTGAGGTCCAGCTCTTTGAGACTCAGTTTGTGAGCCAGAAGACGTTTCTTTTCAGCCAAGGCTCTCTCAGCTGCAGCCCTCATAATATGGGGAAGCTTTGCCCCTCTTTCTAAAAATACATTAAATGGCAAACAAGTGGCCACGTGTTATGTGTAGTACCTTATTCTGGTTCTGTTTTTTAGCCTACTGAACGTTTGGGGATTTTTCACACAAAACAACACGTCCCAGAATGCAATGGCTGCATCCTACAAAGGCAGGTTTGCTGATGGTGTGGTACATGACGTGAGGCCCCCCTCCGCAGCTGGGCTTAGTCACCTCCTAGAAATTAGCACAGGTGGCCTACCTTAAAAATAAAACCCACTACTTTAATGTGTGAAAGTTAGAGGATAAAAAATATTTTATTTGCCTCCACACTTGAAAGAAATCATTTTCTCGCTCTCTCGCCATGCAGGTAAAACCTGGATCTTGCTGTGTGATATTTGGCTTGGGAGGAATTGGCCTGTCTGTTGTCATTGGCTGTAAGTCAGCTGGGGCTGCCCGGATCATTGGAATCGACATCAACCCAAATAAATTTGCAAAAGCAAAGGAGTTAGGAGCCACAGAATTCTACAACCCGAAGGACTTCGCCAAACCCATCCAGGAAGTGATAGCAGAGAAGACGGATGGTGGGGCAGACTACTCCTTCGAGTGTGTTGGAAACACTGATGTTATGGTATGTGGTCACCAGTGGAAACTGGTGGAATTGAAAAAAAAACTGTGAGCCTGATGTTTATGAGGAAGGTTCGGGCTGGTTCCACTTCCCAGAGATACATTTTCAAAATTGGTGTATTTTGGTTCAATTTTCAAAATTATTTCTGTGATAAATTGAGCAAACATTCATTTATTCTATGCATTTATAAAGGAAAACTTATAAAATAGTTCATAGAATTTCTGGTTTGCCAAGCACATGTTACCTCCAAAGGGAGCTAGGGTACTAGGCAAGGCTGCTTGGGCTCTACCCTTTACAATATATAAAACACATAACTTAGGATCATAAACGTCCACAAAGAGTAGACGCATTTGTGAAGGTTTGTGCTTTAACCAATGGATGGGTTGTCACTAATTGCATGTCCAAGTGTCTGCTCACATTAGAAATGGAGCGTGTTGTCTGGTTTCCAAAAGCCATCTCCTTCAAGAGCACTACTGATTTTGAAGGAATGCACTGAATATGCAGTTGGGGGCATTGATAGTGTCCTTCGTTGTCTTTCTTGGCGAGAAAGTCACCTCTCATACAGGAGCAGATTCATTCATAGCGTGACATTGATGGATCTGTGATGCACCCTATAAGGCGCAATGTTGAGCCATGTATAATGTGTATACGGAAAGTAGAGGGATCAGTGTTTTACCACTAGCTTCGCAGGGCACGTTTCATTTTTGTTCATATTGATGCACAGTGAAAAAGTGTCTTTATAAATGCCAGTAGATGAAGTAGGAAGGAAAAAATGATTTTTATAACAGCTAATTAACATCAATTTGTATTTCTACATATTTCTATTGGAATGTCAAAAATATGACTTGATGCTTACAAAAAGATTAAGGCCCATATTTATACTTTTTTAGCGCCGCATTTGGGTCATTTTTTGACGCAAAAGCGGCGCAAACTTGCAAAATACAATTGTATCCTGTAAATTTGCGCCGTTTTCGCGTCAAAGAGCGGCGCAAATGCGGCGCTAAAAAAGTATAAATTTGGGCCTAAGACCCATATTTATACTTTTTTAGCGCCGCATTTGACCCGCTTTTTGACGCAAAAGCAGCGCAAACTAGCAAAATACAATTGTGGGCCGTATTTATACTCCGTTTGCGCCGAATTTGCGTCGTTTTTTTCGACGCAAATTCGACGCTAAACTAACGCCAACTAACGCCATATTTATACTATGGCGTTAGAGGCGTATAGCGCCAAAGTTCCCGGAATGTGCGTCATTTTTTAGCGTGAACCCCTTCCTTGCGTTAATGATATGCAAGGGAGGCGTTCCCGTCTAAAAAATGACTCCCAGGCCTTTACGTGGTATTTATACTCCCGGGCAAAAGAGACGCCCGGGAGTGGGCGTGGCTAAAAACGGCGCATTTGCGCCGCTTTTTAACGCCTGGGTCAGGCATGGCGTTAAGGGACAAGTGGGCTCAAAATGAGCCCAGAGTGCCCTTCCCTGCCCCCAGGGACCCCCCCTGCCACCCTTGCCCACCCCAGGAGGACACCCAAGGCTGGAGGGACCCACCCCAGGGACATTCAGGTAAGTTCAGGTAAGTATTTTTTTTTTTTTTTTTAATAATTTTTTTTGGCATAGGGGGGCCTGATTTGTGCCCCCCTACATGCCACTATGCCCAATGACCATGCCCAGGGGACAGAAGTCCCCTGGGCATGGCCATTGGGCAAGGGGGCATGACTCCTATCTTTACAATGATAGGAGTCATGTTGATGGGGGATGGGCGTCGAAAATAAATGGCGCAAGTCGGGTTACGATGATTTTTTCGACGTAACCTGACTTGCCCCATTTTAAGACGCCCATGCGCCATTTTCCCCCTACGCCGGCGCTGCCTGGTGTACGTGGTTTTTCTCGCGCACACCAGGCAGCGCCGGTCTGCTTGCGCCGGCTAACGCCATTCAATAAATACGGCGCCCGCATGGCGCTTCAGAATGGCGTTAGCCGGCGCAAAACTTTTTGACGCTAAACTGCGTTAGCGCAGTTTAGCGTCAAAAAGTATAAATATGGGCCTGTATTTTGTAAGTTTGTGCTGCTTTTGCGTCACAAAACGGCGCAAATGCGGCGCTAAAAAAGTATAAATATGGGCCAAGTGCTAACTGATGTGCAAATGGGGCCTGGGCAGACATGAATAAGTGAGTGTTTGTGAAAGACCAAAGGAGAGTTAATATTTATGTTCGTGAGTGCGAGTTCTTGGTTCTCTGTGCAAGCCTGAGGATGTGTGCAATTGTGTGTGGAGTTGCATGTTTGTGCAAACAAGTGCATGCACACATGTAAGCATGTATCTATGTGGATGAATATGTATTTATACATGTGTATATTTGAGTATGTGCGCATTGTGTGTGTGCACAAGTGGTTGCAAATAAAATGTGTTTATGTGTATAAAGTGTGTTGTCTTTGGGAAAACATCTTTATGTGCAAACATATGTGGACAAACATGTTTGTGTACATATGAGCATGTTCATGGGTGTGCATGGAAGATTGTGCATGAAAGTATGTGTGCAGCATTGGTTCACACACTTAAGCACCTGTGTTTGTGCATCAATGAGCGCGTACATATCAGCAACTGGTTAGCAGCAAGTATTTATGCAAGAGTGTATTTGCTAGAACGTGTGTGTCGTCCAGCAAATATTTGTGAACATGTGCTTCATCATTTGCCAAGTAATGCACTATTTTACTGACAAATAACTTTATATCGGCATCAAATGCCATAAAAAGTCTTCCACACAGCAGAATAAATAAATACATAAAACATACAAAGTAAAATCAAGTCATAAAAGAGATTTAAAGAAAGTCCCTCTTAAAACTCTAACTTCACAAGCACCATGATTTGAGCAGCACAGGAGAGAGCAACACTGCTAATCAAATAAATAAGTCAGGAGCAGAGGCCATAGAATTAAGCGCTATAGCCACATAGAATGTACAAAAGTGAAAGTGCAATACAGTGATAAAAGTACTCAACACAAAGTGACCTTTAGTAGCTTCTTCCTAATAACCACATATCCCCTAAGAACTTGGGACTGCAATAGGAATGGTTAGAATGGAACCTGTTTTTATGATTCTCAATGCTGTTTCATAATCACAGGTTCCCAGCCCCCTGCAGATTGGGTTCAGCTATTTGGCCCAGGGTAGTACATAATTTGGACAAGCAAGAAATAACGTGTGCTACTGATTCAATCCCAGCTTTACAACTCAGACACAATGGAGTGGATATAGGCCTATTGTGCCAACTACTCATCAGAGAACTGAGTGCGAGAGAACCGTACCTGAATTGCATTTAAAGCTTTCTATCATTTGGCACAGTAATACAGTCCAAGTAAGGCTCCATGCGCTTAGTGAATTTAAAATTAAAGAATTCATTTGTGAGCCAACCTTTGGTGGAAGAAGCAGTCTCGGTTAATGCTGCTCACTCCCAATAACGCAGCTTCACTATATCTTTGAGGGTATAGGCCCTGAAGCGGGCAAGCTCAAGCCTTGTATAGCTGATAGCAATCAATACATTCTTTACTCTGCTTATCCAAGAGATCTTAATGGATGTATCTGGAAAACAAACTTTTCTGAATGCATTAACATAGGAGGACAGTTTGAATGTTGCCATGATTCTCCTCCAAAACAAAAATGGTCTAAATTGGCTTTATGGCTCATTTCCAGTTTCAGGGGTTTAGTGGAGTGCTTGTAGGTAAAGACACAAGCTTTCTCAAAAACATGTGGTTAGTGGTGGTAAGCTCGCTTACATTCTCAAACCACCATAATACAACCCTGTAAAGGGCTGCACATACAGCTTTCAGATCAATGATCTGTAATGCAGCAGCTACTGGTTTATTAGATGAGGAGTGGTGCTCCCTCAAAAGAGCTCCAGCCACTTGTCTGTGCTTAAGTGTCATTCTTTCCGACAGCTTAATGCCTATGTATTTGTTAACGCTTCCCTTTATGATAATTTATTTCACATCAGGACTCGTTTTAGGCCAACAAATCTTTTGACCCGGTTGAGAGACACCGTAGGAGGAGATAGCTAATCAATATATCAATCAATACATCAATAATGTCATCAATATTTATCACACAATGCATTTCACTTTAGTCAAAGTCATTAATCAGTTCAAAAGACGCTACCATGACCTTGCAGCCATGAATAATCACACCAGTTTAGTAGAATTTTATTAAATTTATTCCCTATTAGTTACAATCTAAGAGCAAATGAGTTAATCTCAGCACCAAGAAACACAATAGGTTAGTCACGATATGACAACTGCGATAAGATTTCATTAACGCGAGAATCACAAACATCAAAACATAACAGGGCATGAACATAGATCAAGTTTAGCGGAGTGTCTATTTGCGTCAGTTCAACAAAGCATAGTCTCGGTCGTTTGTCTATTTGCGTCAGTTTCAGTGAACACCTGTTCTACCCACTGATTAGCATTGGCATGTTGGGCTTCATGCAAAACAATTTAGAACACTAATTTGGAAAACATCTAGCTAAGGTCTCTTTCAAAACAAGCAGTTGGTGCCTAGAAAGGGAAAGAAAACAGACAAAGTACAAATGCATTGTCATAATTACCCTCCAAAGATTAGGTCAGCTCACAGGTTCAGTCTTCGTCTTCAGGACATCAGTCAAATCGCCATCAGTCAGAGCTCATCTTGGGCAAAAGGGCACTTCCCTCATAAGGAGGAAAAGTGTAAATGGGCAGACTAAGGGCAAGGATGGTTTCAATAAAATTTCAAGTCACCAAACAGAGTGACAGAGTTTCTGGATAAAATCAATAGCATTCCCTAACTCTCCTAAATGACCTTTCTGTGACATTGTTTTTTATCCCTTTTTCGTAGTACATTCCCCCAAAATTCTATTGGATATTTGCTATACCCCACTATCTTTACCCTATCAAATTAAACATTAGGTACTCCTAATCTTCACCCCATATTGGTTTACAAGTCTTTGATTGGTCTTCGTAATTGACGTCTTCAGAGGTGGCACATCCGGTGTTACTTCATCCCTTGGCAATTCTTTGTACATCTTATGGTCAGCAGTTCCATTGTCTTCCCCGGTTTAAATGACCTTGTACACTACATTAATCTACACTGTTTCAATATATTTTAACATTTATTCCATGGGCATAGAAAATACACCTGAGAACGGATTTAACATGGTTACATTCGTCTTCCAAGTCGAAGAAAAAGAACACACACAGGGTCATGGCCCTTGTGAGTCAGCACACTGAAAAATAGAAAAATGCATTTAATATGAGAGCCGAGCAGCTAAGCTGCAGCTCATGCTAACTTAAGGCCTATGAGGTTTTCAATACAGATTCAATAGCGCAAATGTTAATATAAGCTCAATTGCACATAACATAAACATTTTAATCATCATTATTAGTTTGCGTATACATTGGTGGCCACTCATCGTGGTCACAATTCAAGTGCACGTTTAAGCAAAATTGCCCTTACTATAGTTTCCATGAGGCAGTATCACACATTAATTCATAAACATTTCATACTAATATAGATTATATAAGCTACGCTCTTTCAGTTCCTCCTCTGATGACGTTCGTCATCACACAAACCTTTCCCTTTGACCTTTCATTTTAATTTTTCACCTTACGCATAATGCGCATTTCAACATCTTGTCCCTTGTGTGAACTTTCCCAAATTTCATTGAACATTTTCTCCCTTTCGCTTTCTTCATTTTTTCTGGTTCTCTTTGTCCAATTTCTTTTAATTTTATCATTAATTTTGCATGCTCCCCATAATCCTAATAGTTAGACCAGAACAATTAATAGACCCCCTAATATTTTTGCAAGTACCCCATTCCAAATATTGCTAAACCAGCTCCCTACTCTGGCAATTCCCTTCCCAAATTTCTCACACACTCCAGGTTCCTTCAAATCTTTCAAATCTGCACTAGCTCTAGTCAGGTTAGTAAGCATACCTCTAATCTTTTTACTATTGTCCGGTATAAATGAGCAACAATGACGCTCGTTGAGCATCTTGCAGACTCTGCCACTCTTTGCTAAAAGAATGTCTAAAGCAAGCCGATTTTGAAGAGTCATAGCTCTTTCCGCAGCAAGTTCAGTATCCATTAGGAGTATAGCTCCTGGGAGCAACATGGCGTCGGCGTAACTGCGCTCTCGCAGTCCCGCCCATCAGGGGAGCCGAAGGTACGGCGGCCGCGGCGGCCGTGGCGGAGCAGCCGGGCAGGATTTGCCCCAGGATCAGCCCGTATTTTCTTTCCCTTGGTGGCCCCCGTCGGGCATAAACGGCCGTGGCGGCCGTGGTGGAGCGGCCAAGCAGACGGCCAAAACGGACGGCGGATTGGGGCCGAACTCGGCCCTCTTTCTTCTCTCTCCCTCCCCCGCGGTTCAGCTGCCGGGGGGAGCGGGGGGTGCAGCGGCCGAGGTGGTCACGGCCTGAGCGGGTGAAAACGAGTAGTGGAACCGGGCCGATTTTGGCCTGTCATTTTTCTTTTCCCCGCACGGAGGAAGTAAGGAGCTACATAGAGCCAGTGGCGCTCGTTGGACAGTCCTCTGTAAAGCAGCACGCGATCCCCCAGGCTCATGGGGTTGAAAAGTCCTTTCTCCGGAGAAACCATACTTGCAGCTGCAAGGGCCAAGGAGTAAAGATTATTGGGATTAGAACTCTGCTTTCCTCCAGAGGAGCAGAGGGGTGAATCACCAGGTGGAAACCAGGAAGAAAAAGCAGACAGGACAAGAGCTTGGGTGGAAACCAGGAGGAAACAGACGGGTGGAGAGCCCAGGTGTACTCCATTTCTACAGTAAGGGGGGAAAGGATAAAAAAATAGGGGGGGAAAAAAGAACAGTGGATAGGGGGGAGAGGTTAAAAAAAAAAAAAAAAATATCTGAGATCTCTGATGTTGGTATCAGGCGCACAAAATAATCCAGGTCTGCATTTATATACCCCCTTATGGCTCTGGAAAAACCTGATAAAACAAATAATCGTGGATACAGCCTTGGTGTCGTCTGGGGTAAAGGGACTATTTAGGCTGTTGACACATGCACTAAAGATCAAGATGCCTCCCAAGCCCTTCCGGAATCTGGGAGAAAAGATAGAAGGTGTAAAAGTGACACGGGCAGGTCGAGGCAAAGGAGAGCTAACGGGAGCAAACAAACGCCTGACGACAATTGTAGCTAAACCAGCCGTGGAAAATATGTTGAGAGGCGTTAAGACAAGTGAGAATACTACTACTACTCCCCCGACTGAAATCAAGGGCAAGGGCAAAAGTCAATCTACTATCATAACTTTTCTTGCAGGGGGGGCACAGGATATGCGGCCTGCACATTTAACCCCCCCTGATAAGGTGGTAGGGATAGAATCTCTTCTGAGCAGCAGCAGTATAAGCGGGGGTACTATGAACAACGATCCTCCTGTGAACTTTAAACAAGGCATGGAGAGTATGCTAGAGGCGGAAGACAATCAGAGGGAGGCAAAGGAAAAGAAACCCGGCCCTACTACCGAAATTAAGCAGCCTCAGGCCCAACAATCTGACCGGTCTGAGCGATTGGAACATCAGGAGGGGGAAGGAGGTGCGTCTATATTTAGACCTCCAACAGAAGGAGAGAACTTATATAAGATTCTCTCAAATACTAAAAACTTGGGTAAAATAGCAGGAAAAGACCTTCAATCAGTGGAATGGGGGAAGGACAATAGTGATACATTTTATTCTCTGACAGAAGAGTCTGATCTCAGCAGTGGCGATCACAGTCTTGGCGGGTCTGAGGATAGTGAAACATCGGAGACGGAAGACAAAACTTCAAGCAATGAACCTACAGTGCGACAGCTGCGCCGACAGCGTAAAGCGGTCAAAACACGGCCTTGCGCCCAGGGGTCCCCAGAAAATCCGTTATCCTCGGGCAGTAGGACTTTGAAATGGGACTATTCAGGTATTGGACTCGCGGATTCTTCATCTATAACTAACCAGGGCTCAGCTAATGGCAATAAGGAATCAGATATAGGCCCCCCCACTTATAGTCCGTCTGCAATGGGGGCTGAGGCAGGAATGCTGCAGTCAATCTATAGCTCAATCAAAGAGCTGCAGACAGAATCTAGGATCGAAAGTCGACGTGCAAGGGTTGCTACGAAGAGACTACAGGGAACAGTTCGCAAAGTAGCAAAATCATGACAGAAATTGAGTCTAAACTGTCCTTAATGGAAGAAAGGATCGTAGCGGTCGAGGAGGATGTTGTCAATCTTAAAGAACAGAATACTATGAGGGACGAACAATTGACGGACGTAATGTGGAAATTGGAAGATTTCGAGAATAGACAAAGAAGGAATAATCTCCGAATTTTGGGCATACCGGAAGGACTAGAAGGAAACAATATAAGGACATACATGATTAATTTTTTGCGTGGTGCTTTCCCGGAATTGGGAAGCTGGAGTTGGGAGAATGAACTGCAGCGTGTACATAGGTTCCCGCTAAATCGGCGGGAGGGGGGCCAACGCGCAGACTCTAAATATCCTAGGGCAGTTTTAGCTTATTTGGGGAATTATTTATTGCGACAGGAGATTTTGGATAAAACCCGTCCAAATACCCCTCGCACTGTGGATGGGGTGACTTTTTTCACCCGCCCTGATTTTTGTCATGCCACTGTTGAACGGAGATGGCGGCTCCGACAACTTATTAAACCAGTCTTAGAGAAAGGCGGGGAAGCGTATTTACTGGCCCCGGCTCGCCTTAAAATAATATTGAATGGGAAAACAGAAGTATTCACGTCGGAAATTAAAGCAAAAGAATATGTGATGGGGGGCAGATAGCGAAATGAAGTTACTTGGAAAAGCATAAGTGCTCCAGTAACTGGTGGGTGGGTTCGCACATACACAACGCTAACATTCAGGCCACGAGTGGTCTGATTGCTCTACAGGATGGTGGGCCAGTCTCGGGGAGGAAGGTAACACGGGAGGGGGGTGGTAGGGACTGGTCTGGGGAGGGGAGGGGATGGAGGAGGGGCGGAGGTTGGGGAGGTGGGGGAGGGGGAAAGGAGGGAGGGGCTGTGGATGAGGAGAAGGAGGAGAGGAAAGGGGGGAAAGGATAGAAAACGGGGGAGTAAAATGGAAAGGAAGGGGAGTAGGAATACAACAAGGGGAGCAACAGAAAGCAGGGGCAGGAGAGACAGAAGGAGGGGAACAAATCGAGTGGAAAATTCAAGAGAAAGCGCAGTTAGATATAAAAACCTGGGAGAATAAAAAGAGAGAAAGTGAACCTAAAATAGCAAATGGTTAGACTTCGAATTGCCTCGATTAATATATGTGGGTTAAATGACCCTCGCAAAAGAAGTAGAGTAGCAGAGGAACTTAAAACTTTTAAAGCAGACATCTACTGTCTACAGGAGACACATGTGGAATATAAGAATGCTGGAATTCTGGGTACACTCGGTATGAAAGTAATTGTTCGATCAGAACAAGAGGTTAGAACTAAAGGGGTGGCGATATTAGATCGGACTAATAAATTAAATTTTACTAGGCAGAAGGCGAATAGGGGAGGGAGATGGGTAATTGTAGAATGTAGCTATGGACATGGTAGCTTTACACTTTGTTCTGTATATGGCACGGTCACGGATGACCCAATAGTGTTAGATACCCTGGCTATAGAATTAATAGGATGGGCCCCCCCGTATATTTTATGTGGTGATTGTAATCTTAATGGATCCTGGGAGGGATTACAGGATGCTTTAGCGCCTACAAAGAAGTACCAAGGGCGGAAACCTCGAGTATATAATGCAATGGTCGCTATTCAGAAAGAACTAGGATTAGTGGACGCATGGGTGAGATTATGCAAGCCAGATCCTGGATATACCTATTACTCGGCCCCGCATGTGAAAGTAGCACGACTTGACTATTTTCTGATCTCTCCTGGATTATTAAACCAGGGTAAGATGGAGCTATATCCGCGGGTTGTATCAGATCATAATCCCTTAGTATTAGAATTGGAATTGGATGGGTTAGAACTAAAGGAGAGGAGATGGACATTTGAAAGAGGGCTTCTTCGGGACCCGGAATATTGTACACATATGAGCAAGTGGATAGCCGAATTCTTGGGGTTTAACCAAGGGACAGCTCCGGTAGAGATAGTTTGGGATACTTTAAAAGCCAGAATACGTGGTGAAACATTGAGTTTTAGCATGAAAAAGCAAAAAAGCACTCAAAACAGAGTTAAAGATCTTCAAATGAAACTAAGGTTGTTGGAAAGACAGCTGGTTATGGCGATAGAGACGGGGGTGATGTAGAAAAGGCCCAGGAGGAAGTTGTAATAGCTAAAGCTGCAATTAACGAAACTCTGACCCAAAGAATAGCAGAGAAATATTTAGCACAGCGTTCATTAGGATATGAGTACGGAGAAAAATCCGGGCGTTTATTAGCAATACGGGCAAGCCAGAAAACAGCATCCGGGATTATTAGAGAGATTAAAGATTGGCAAGGACAAATGGTTGTTGAAGTGGATCAAATTAGGAAGGTTTTCCACAGATATTATACGGAATTATATGATGACACATCTATATACTCAGAGGAAGAAATGTTAAAATTTTTAAGCCCCATTAAAGTCAATAAACTATCGGAGAGTGATATCTTATATCTAGGGGAACAGATAGATATCTCGGAAATTGATAAAGCACTGGGTGATTTAGCCATTGGTAAGGCCACAGGCCCCGATTCAATTCCTTTATAGTTTTATAAAATATTTAAAGCCATACTGCTCCCGGTAATGTTAGAGCTGTTTATTCAGGTGCAGAATGGAGGGGCAATCCCTCCATCGTGGGATATGGCTAATATGGTAATGTTTTTGAAGAAAGGGAAACCCACATCAAACCCGGCGTCATACCGGCCAATTACACTAATCAATAGCGATACTAAAATATATTCAAAGATATTAGCCGCTCGACTATCTCTTGTGATCAGGAAGATAGTTTTCCCTAGACAGCATGGGTTTGTGCCAGGAAGGGATACCACCGATCATATTCGAAAAGTCATTGCACTCTTGGACGCTACAGAAGTGGCTGAGGAGCCGATGGCAGTCGCATTATTAGATGCGGAAAAGGCATTTGATCGGGTGAGCTGGAAGTATTTATGGCATGTAATGGAGCATTATGGGCTAGGGAAGAAATTTATTGCAGCAATAAGGGCCCTATATAGATCACCGGCAGTAAAAATACAACTAATGGGGGGACAATCGGAGAGTGTCCAGGTTAAGAGAGGTACTAGACAGGGGTGTCCATGTTCTCCACTCCTGTTCGCTGTATATATAGATCCTTTGCTTAGACAGATCGAAGATAACAACAAGATTCCACCGATTCATAGGCAGGGATGGGATATAAAAGTTTTAGCTTATGCAGATGATATTGCTATATTAACTCCCACCCCTGACCCGGCATTGAGAGAGGTTGAAAAGGTGTCAATGAAGTTCGGAAGATTTTCTGGATATCTTCTAAACAGAGATAAAATGCAGATACTGATTAATCAATACACTAGCACTCAGGATACTCGAAGGGTGGATCACGCAGTATATCTGGGCATAGATATTACGCCACAAGTAGGAGAAATTGTTAAGTTAAATCTGGATCCCATAATTGCTAAAGCAAGACAAGATATGTGCAGATGGAATAACCTACATTTAACTATTATGGGGAGGTGTAATGTGGTAAAAATGATTTTTCTTTCTAAGCTGCTGTATTTGTTTCGGGCTTTACCGTTGAGCTTTAATAATTCCAGATTTAAAGAGATAGATAGAGTGGTTATGAGATTCATATGGGCATATGGTAAATGTAGAAGAGCAAGTAAATTTATGTCTCTTCCCCGAGAAAGGGGGGGTTGGTCTTTACCGAATATAAAATTATACCAAATGGCAGCAGCCTTTTAGTATATGCGCCCTTTATGGGGTTCTAAGAAAGAAGGGTTTCCGGAAGAGGATTGTCCTAACATATACGAACTGCTGATAGGAGCAGCAGCTAATGGGTGTCTGGTAACATTTCATGAGCCCGGGTATTACAAGAAAACTCGATATAAGGTATTGGAGGCAGCCTATAAGTACTGGCGGTCATGGTACAAAAAGAAGGGATTTGGCAGATATAATTGTTATACCATGATAGAAAAGAATCCATTGCTCCCGACATATTTAAGGATAAATGTATGGCAAGCTGGGTCTCTGTAGGTATAGAGAGGCTGGGGAATCTCTTTGATAATTCCGGGGTTAAGGCATTTGGTGATCTACAGAAGTGCTATGGTTTAGAGCGTAGGGATTTTTTTAAATATCTACAGATACGAGACTTTCTTTTAAGGAAAACAGGAGGGGTGCAGGGATTTAGGAGTGTTCAAGTGCTGGATGATATCTTGGCTAATCCTAATATATCAATTAGATCAATTTATCGATTACTAATGTCAGAACAGCCCGATGACCTAGAGAAGAATTGTGAAAAGTGGAGTAAGAAACTGGAAGACGGGAGTAAAATCTTTTTAAGGTCATTAGAATTGGGACACACTATTCTACTTTCCTCCTCCCTCCAAGCGCAACATTATAAAACCATGTTTGATCTGTATCATACCCCAGCTCATCTTGTCAAATGGGGCAGCTTATTGGGAACAAGCTGTCCAAGATGTGGGATGTATGGAATAGATATTGTACACATGATGGCTACATGCGGGTAATTGAAGGATTTGAAGGGAGGCATTCAATCTGTATTGAAAGAAGTTCTGGGATATGATTTAATCCTTACCCCCGAGGTAATGGTTCTAGGGGTTATTGGCGAAACGGACAATCTATATGAAGCATTTATTTTTGTGGCCATGGCAGTATTTCGATTGTGTATGTCATCCGCCTGGCTTAATGTTCAACCTCCGTCCTGGCAGCAATGGTTGGCCAGATTATTGTCTGTATATTATCTGGAGATAGCATTATATGAACGTAAAGGGAAACATGCGAGGAGGAAAGGGAAGGCAATATGGGGGGCATTTCAGGATTGGATTTTAGCTCATAATAATTAAGGGGGTGATTCTAACCCTGGCGGTCGGTGATAAAGCGGCGGCCAACCCGCCAACAGGCTGGCGGTCCAAAAAATGGAATTCTGACCCTTGCGGGAACCGCCAACACAGCCCGCCACATTAACACTCCGACCGCCACGGCGGGACCGACAAACAGCGCGGCGGTCACCGCCAACAGCCAGGCGGCAGACAATGTACCGCCCACACTATCATGACCCACCAATCACCCACCTTTTCCGGGGCGGGAGCCCCGCCGATAAAAACACGGCGGAAACAGACTACGAATGTGAAAACGCTCACCTCTACGCACTCCACGAGTACGGAGGACAGCATGGACCCCGAATTGAACATCATACCTGCTCTCGTCTACCTGCTCCTCTACCACAAGTACGAACTCCGGCGCAGACGTCAACGGTGAGTACAGCACCTACGACACACGGGAGGGGGGAGGACGAAAGGTTACGGGCACACACATATGCAACCCCCCCCCAATATGTACACACCAATGCAGAGCAACAAGTCACAGTGACACCAACCAAACCCCGTAAAAAATGCAATGACATTTCAAAATTGACAATAAATATTTATGTCCAAAATAGCCTCCGATAAGTATTGGTCAACTAGCCAGAATATTTACATTTAAAAAGTCTATATACACAGCAGTGGACAACTGAAGAAATCAGTCCTGCACATTTTACGTATTAACGATTTGTCCGTGGGCCAAAGTGTAGCAACACAAGGGCAAAGCCCACACACGAGACCTGAGTCCTTTGGAGAGAACACTGCAGGGGCATCTGATGACAAAACTACAGGCACCTCAGGGGGAAGGGAAGGGGGGGCACCTCAGCCACATGAGTCCACGACGCCAGACCCACGAAGGGGCCACCATGCCCACTGCCATATCCTGGGGAGTGCAAAGCCACAGTCTCTCAATGTCTCTACAGTGGTTGGATTGCCCACTGCCATATCCTGGGGAGTGCAAAGCCACAGTCTCTCAATGTCTCTACAGTGGTTGGATTGCCCACTGCCATATCCTGGGGAGTGCAAAGCCACAGTCTCTCAATGTCTCTACAGTGGTTGGATTGCCCACTGCCATATCCTGGGGAGTGCAAAGCCACAGTCCATCAGGTGGAGGAATTTCTCCACTGGTCAAGGAGGATGCATGATGGCCACAGTGAACCATGAACTGTGTTTGCAGGAAGGGCCCAGCGGAGCAGTGCTTGAGACGGCGGGGCCCAGCGGAGCGGTGCTTGAGACGGCGGGGCCCAGCGGAGCGGTGCTTGACAGGAAGGGCCCAGCGGAGCGGTGCTTGAGACGGCGGGGCCCAGCGGAGCGGTGCTTGAGATGGCGGGGCCCAGCGGAGTGGTGCTTGAGACGGCGGGGCCCAGCGGAGCGGTACTTGAGACGGCGGGGCCCAGCGGAGCCCAGCGGAGCGGTGCTTGACAGGAAGGGCCCAGCGGAGCGGTGCTTGAGACGGCAGGGCCCAGCGGAGCAGTGCTTGACACGGCGGGGCCCAGCGGAGCGGTACTTGAGACGGCGGGGCCCAGCGGAGCGGTGCTTGACAGGAAGGGCCCAGCGGAGCGGTGCTTGAGACGGCGGGGCCCAGCGGAGCGGTGCTTGACAGGAAGGGCCCAGCGGAGCGGTGCTTGACAGGAAGGGCCCAGCGGAGCGGTGCTTGAGACGACGGGGCCCAGCGGAGCGGTGCTTGAGACGGCGGGGCCCAGCGGAGCGGTGCTTGACAGGAAGGGCCCAGCGGAGCGGTGCCTGAGACGGCGGGGCCCTGTTCAGCGGTGCCTGTCTTCACGGTGGGGCCCTCTTCGGCGGTGCTCTTCTGTACGGCGGGGCCCTGTTCAGCGGTGCCTGTCTTCACGGCGGGGCCCTCTTCAGCGGTGCTCTTCTGCACGGCGGGGCCCTGTTCAGCGGTGCCTGTCTTCACGGCGGGGCCCTGTTCAGCGGTGCTCTTCTGCACGGCGGGGCCCTGTTCAGCGGTGCCTGTCTTCACGGCGGGCCCTCTTCAGCGGTGCTCTTCTGCACGGCGGGGCCCTGTTCAGCGGTGCCTGTCTTCACGGCGGGGCCCTCTTCAGCGGTGCTCTTCTGCACGGCGGGGCCCTGTTCAGCGGTGCCTGTCTTCACGGCGGGGCCCTGTTCAGCGGTGCTCTTCTGCACGGCGGGGCCCTGTTCAGCGGTGCTCTTCTGCACGGCGGGGCCCTGTTCAGCGATGCCTGTCTTCACGGCGGGGCCCTGTTCAGCGGTGCCTGTCTTCACGGCGGGGCCCTCTTCAGCGGTGCTCTTCTGCACGGCGGGGCCCTGTTCAGCGGTGCCTGTCTTCACGGCGGGGCCCTCTTCAGCGGTGCTCTTCCAGGAAGTCTAGGGAGCCAGACCTGGGCTGGACACCCTGCTCACTCGCCCTCCGACTGTGCAGTGGCAGGCCCCTTCGGGGACGGAGTCCTGGGCCCTTTGCTGTCGTCCCTTGCAGGCGGGATGGGGCTTGCGGGGCCCTCCAGCTCCGCGCTCCTGATGGATGAACTCTCCGCCCTGCTGCCCTTTCGCTCCTTAGATGGGGCTCTCGGGCCCTTGCCTCCCCTGGCTGTTGTGGCAGGTGAAGGGGCCGTTGTTGGCTCCTTGGGGGCAGCCGTCTCAGTCCTCTCACGGCGGCCCTTCAGTTTACGTGTCCTCTTGCCTGGGGGTGGGCTGGATGTCCCCTTGCTGCCCAGTGAAGTGTCACTGCCGCCAAAGGGTGGACTCCAGAAGCCATGCACCACTTGGACACTCGAAGCTGGGCTGGTGGTGGCTGAGGTGCTCTTGGGACTCTTAACCGATGGAGGGGGTGGGTCAGGGGAGGGAAAGAGGTTAAGATTAGAGAGGTAATATTTCTTAGGACCAAGGTAAAGGGTAGGAGTAGTGGTGATGGAAGTGGAGGAAGAGGATGTGGTTGCAGGAGAGTCAGGTGTGCTGTCTTTGGGTGCAGGTGACTGAGGAGTAGGCTGTCGTGAGGTGGTTGGCTGTTGTTTGGGTGTCTGCCTGCGTTTATGTGTCTTGGAAGAGGGGGTGACAGACACAGTGGGAGAGGACACAGGGGACGTGTAGATGGCAGTGGGGGTGGTGACTGCACGTGTGAGGACTGTAGTGGAGGGTTTGCTGGTGATGGAAGCACTGGCTGATGGTGGTGTGCATGCAGGTGTGAGTGTAGACGTCACAGGGAGGGAGGAGGGAGACGAGGAGGAGGGGGACACAGAGGTGGTAGTGACTGTTGGAATGTCTGCATCTGGGTGTTGCTGGGGTGAATGCTTGTGTGTCCTGTGGTGCTTGTGTCTGGATGATCTGGCCTTGGGTGTTGAGGTGTGTGCAGGCTGGTCTGATGGTGTGGATGGGATAGGCTGAGGAACAGGAGACAGAGAAAGGGTGGAGGCAGTTAGAAGAGGGAGGCTGGAGACAGGGACAATGGCTGCCGTCAGTGCTGAGGCCAGAGCAGTGAACGATCGTTGATGGGCAGCCTGACCCGAATGAATGCCCTCCAGGTAGGCATTGCTCCGATGCACCTCCCTTTCCACCCCCTGGATGGCATTCAAAAGGGTAGTCTGCCCAACAATGAGCGTCCTCACGAGGTCAATGAGCTCCGCACTGAGGGCAGCAGGGGTAACTGGGGCAGGGGCTGAGGTGCCTGGGGCGAAGGAGACGCCCGCCTTCCTGGGCGAGCGGGCACGGAGCGAAGGTTGAGGGCCTGCTGGGAGGGCAGAGCTGGAGCGCTGGGTGGCGGCTGTATCTGTGGAGGCGGGGGGCCCGGATGTTGCCGCCACCGCTAGGGAGCTCCCAAACGAGGACGTGTCCGTGTCGCTGGTGTCTTCACCGGTCCCCGTTGTGGTGCTCCCCTCGCCCTCCGGATCACTGGTGCCCTCTGTGTCTGTTCCAGTGCCCACCGGGGCATTGTGACTTGCAGCTCCCTCGTGCTCCGACGCCAATTCTCCTCCGCCTGATGATGCTAATGCACAAGAAGACAAAGAATAAGGGTGGGGGGAGAAATAAAACAAAGTTGAGTGTATGCCTTGTCAATACCATTGGCGGAGAGGACAGACACAGGTGCCTCATGCACTAAGCTGCGAAATTGGGGTACACTACTCAGTACTTCTGACTAGGCCAACAGGTCTAGGGACAACAGACGCGCACATGGGTGATGCAGGACCATGGATAGCTGTACTTGGCACCCTACAGAGGTGGGGGGCGGGGGCACAGGGCCATGTCTAAGGGAGGGGACTACACTACAGAAAGCGCCCTGGCCTAGTGTCACCCACGGCCCTCCTCCCCCACCCAGACACCTCAACTGCGCTTAAGGATAGCAGAATGTGCAGGTACTCACCCCTTGTGTCTGCTGTGATGTCCTCAAGCGCCCATCCAAATCAGGGTAGGCCACTGCCAGGATCCGGGACATCAGGGGGGTCAGGGTACGACTGGCACCCCTCCTAGGTCGGGAGGCCATCCCCAGCAGTGACTCGGCGGTCTTTCGGGTTCCGCGGCGGATGTCCTCCCACCTCTTGCGGCAGTGGGTGCCCCGTCTGGTGTAGACCCCCAGGGCCCGGACTTCCTTGGCGATGGCACGCCAAATGTCGATTTTCTGATGGGCACTCACCTGTTAGACATGTACAGGGTGGGAAAGAGGAAACGTGAAATTTCGGCATGTTTGGAGTACATGCCCCCCCCTCCCCAACCTTGCCATGTGGCCCATTCTCTCATCTGTCGTGCGTTGCACTCCTCATTTTCTCCCCACCCCAACAACTTACATCCACCCCACTCCACACAGGCATAACCCATTCAATGTGCACTCAGTGTACTCACCTGTTGGTCTGGAGGACCGTAGAGTAGCGCATACTGGGGGAGGACCCCATCCACTAGTTTCTCCAACTCTTCAGACGTGAAGGCAGGGGCCCTTTCCCCAGTCGCAGCAGCCATTGTCACTTCCAGACCGAGGTCACAGCAGCACTTGCAGTATAGGTCCTCTCCGGTGGATGATCAGGTCTCGAGTGATTAGGCAGATAGAAAATGGCGGTCACGGCCGCGGCGGTGCGTACCGCGGCGGTGCGTACCACGACCGCCGGCGCACATCGTCATTGGCTCCTGAATCCCATAGGGTTCAATGTTAACCAATGCGGCTTCGTATAGCGGTCTTCGACCGCCTACCGCCACGGTGTGCCATGCCAGCACATTGACCTCACATCCCATTGTCCCACTTCACCGGTCAGGCAGCCGCCATTTCAAGGGCCCACATGGCTTAATTTCAACTGCGTCACACAGGCCTAGGCCTTGCATTGCCACACATCCAAACATAGCCATCCATACCTTTTCGTGTACTGTGCATGCAGTGGTGAACGTACCTGTGACTTGCTTGACTCTGTGCTCCATGTTGTCCTTCCTAGGCACCGTCCGCTGGGACTTGCGAGGAGAAGGATGAATCCTCGCGTGTACCGCCCGCTGGTGGACCTGTCGACAATGGAAGAACGCCACATCATACTACGATACCGACTTGACCGAGCCACTATACATGAACTGTGTGCCCAGCTGGAGCCAGCCCTGATGTCCCCCATCCGCCAACCCACAGGAATTCTCCCTCTAGTGCAGGTTCTGTCAGTCCTCCATTTTCTGGCAAGTGGCTCATTCCAGACAACAGTGGCCATGTCATCTGGAATGTCTCAGCCTATGTTTTCAAAGATCTTGTCTAGAGTGTTGTCTGCCCTGACGAAACACATGTGGCGCTACATTGTATTCCCTGAGGAGGTCGATTTGGCCACTGTGAAGGGTGATTTTTATGCCCTTGGACATATTCCCAACATAATTGGTGCCATTGATGGGACCCATGTGGCTTTAGTACCCCCAAAAGACGATGAGCAGGTGTATAGAAACAGGAAAAGTTACCATTCGATGAACGTTCAGGTGGTCTGTTTGGCTGACCAGTACATCTCCCATGTGAATGCAATGTTTCCTGGGTCAGTGCATGACGCATATGTGATGCGAAATAGCAGCATCCCTTATGTGATGGAACAGCTACAGAGACAACGTGTGTGGCTAATTGGTGACTCTGGTTACCCCAACCTGCCTTGGCTATTGACCCCAGTGAGGAATCCCCGGACCAGGGCAGAGGAACGGTACAATGAGGCCCATGGGCGAACTAGGAGGGTCATTGAAAGAACCTTTGGCCTCCTGAAGGCCAGGTTTAGGTGCCTACATATGACAGGGGGATCCCTGATGTACTCACCAAAGAAGGTGTGCCAGATCATCGTGGCCTGCTGCATGCTTCACAATCTGGCATTGCGACGTCAGGTGCCCTTCCTGCAGGAGGATGGTCCAGATGGTGGTGTTGAAGCAGCTGTGGAGCCTGCGGAGAGTGAAGAGGAGGAAGACGAAGAGGACGACCCAGACAACAGGGACAGAGTTATCCATCAGTATTTTCAGTAGCACACAGGTAGGAATCACCCACGCCATTTACCATTTACTGAATGCCCCCTGCATCTTTACTTTGTGTATTTCCCCCCAGTTCTTTTAAACTGAAGTTTACTTTTCCCTTCCCTTTTCAGTGCTGTATGACCCACTGCGTGACTTCTGCTTGGTTAGCCCATGGACTAATGCTTATTGACATCGGTATGTTGTCCACACATAAATAACAGAACATTATTGATAAGTAATGTGTTATACATTTGTAAATAATACAGGCTGACTCCAGAATGATTTATGTGCAATGAGCGATTTATTTTTAGTGCTATATTTTGGTACATGATATTAAAACGGTGAAGGGTGAGGGTGGAGTTATGTCCATGGCAGAGTCCAGTTCTCGGTCGCACAGGTGCATTGTTCATATGGCTGTGGAAGGATGGAGCAGGGGCAGTTCAAGGTTGGACAGGGTGACACTGTGGGACAGTGGAATGACATCCGGGGCGATATTAGACTGGTGGGGGTCTTGGCATCCTACTCTGTCTTCCTTTGAGATCTCAGGTTCCTCTTGCGGGGTGGTTGTTCTTCAGCAGGAGGTGGGGTTCTGGTGGCCCGTCGTTCTGTGGGGGCCTCCTGACCACTAGCGCCGGCGGAGGTGGTAGGCTGTTCCTGGCTAGTGACAGGGGCCCTTTGCGGTGCCACATGCTCCCGCAATGTGGTTTCTATCCGGTTGAGGGCCTGTACTATGGTCCCCATTGCGGTAGCGATGTCCCGGAGTTCATTGCTGAACCCCATGTACCGTTCCTCCTGCTGTGCCTGGATCTCGGTGAACCTGGCCAGTACCGTCGCCATCGTCTCCTGGGAGTGATGGTATGCTCCCATGATGGTGGTGAGGGCCTCTTGGAGAGTCGGTTCCCTGGGCCTGTCCTCCCCCCCTGTCGCACAGCAGCCCTCCCAGTTGCCCTGTTTCCCCGGGCCTCTGTCCCCTGGACGGTGTGCCCACTATCACTGCCCCCAGGTCCCTGTTGTTGTTGGGGTGTTGGGTCAGCCTGGGTGCCCTGTAGTGGCGGACACACCGCTGATTGAAGCGTCCGCGGGACAGAGGCATGGGCCCGCTGGGTGGGAGCTGTGCTGGTGTTCCCAGAGGTGTTTGGGTCTGCTGTGGCCTGTGTCTGTGTGTGGGGAACCGACTGTCCAGAGGTCCCCGATGGTCCGGGCTGGTCGTCAGGTTCGAGGTCGACAGAGCTGCTGTCCTCGCTGGGGGCCTGTTCTGGGGGTGGGATGGACATCTCTGGAACCTCCGTGGCGGTGTGTTGGCGTTTGGGCCCTGCAGGGGTGAAGGAGTATGGTTATTGTTTCTGTGTGTGCCATGGCGTGCATTTTGGGTGCCCTTGTCCCCCAGTGCTGGCATTCCCTTGTGGGAGGTGTTGTGACGGTTTGGGGGGGGTGTATGGGTATGTGCAATGGTCATGCTTTGGTGGTGGCTGTCTATGGTTTGTGTTGGCATTCAGGGGTTGGTGTTGTTTAGGGTGGGTTGTGAGACATTGGCAGGGAGGTTATATTGGGGGGGGGGTTGGCATGCTGGTGGTTGGGGGGGGTGAAGTAGTTGAGATTCGACTTACCAGAGTCCATTCCTCCGTGTACTCCAGCGAGGCCATCAGGATGCAGGATGTTTACCACCTCTTGCTCCCATGCTGTGAATTGGGGTGGGGTGGGTGGGGGTCCGCCGCCAGTCTTCTGCACAGCGATGTTGTGCCTGGAGATCATCGAGCGCACCTTCCCCCGTAGGTCGTTCCATCGCTTTCTGATATCTTCCCGATTTCTGGGATGCTGTCCCACAGCGTTGACCCTGTCTACGATCCTTTGCCATAGCTCAGCCTTCCTTGCTATGGTGGTGTGCTGCACCTGTGTGCCGAAGAGCTGGGGCTCAACCCTCATGATTTCCTCCACCATGACCCGGAGTTCTTGGTCCGAAAACGTGGGTGTCTTTGGGGTGCCATGGGGTGGTGTGGATGAGGTGTGGGGTGGTGTTTGTGGTGATGTGCGTGGTGATATGTGGTGATGTGTGCGTAGATGTCGTATGGGTGATGAAGTTGGGTTCCTGTGTGTGTTGGGGTTTTCTAATGCTGTGCTCGCTATCTCTATCTCTCTCGCTCTCGCCTTCGCTCCGATTTCCAACTAGTGGGGGTTTGTGGGTGATGTGGGTGTGTGTTTTATAGTTGATTAGATGTGTGGGAGCGTTGTTTGTATGTGTCTCAGGTGTGCGTATTTCAAAATGTCCAATGTGGCAGTGTTTTGTAGATGTGTGTGTATTTTGACCGCGGCGGTGTGTACCGCCAATGGAATACCGCGGTTGAAAGACCGCCGCGTGGATTCGTGGGTCAGAATGGCACGGGCGTTTTTGTGTTGGCGTGACGGTGGAGGTTTGGTCATCTCCAGTTTTCCGCGGCCCGCTGATGTGGCGGCCTTCCTTGGATGTCGGATTTTTGGCGGTTTCACAGTTGGTGGTCAGAATGACCGTGGCGGTCTACCGCGGCCGCGGCGGTAGTATGGCGGACTTCTGACCGGCGGTAAGGGCCTTTTACCGCCGAGGTCAGAATGACCCCCTAAATGTTTAAACCAAAATGGAATGTCACCATTTAAGAGATGGACATTTGTCTCCCAAAGGTTTATCCCCTGCTGTGCTAAATTTGTTTCGTTTTCTCATTTGTATTTGTTGTATGATACCTTTCCAAAGAAAAAAAAAAAAAAAGGAGTATAGCTCCTGTAAAATTTGTCAGCATGTTATCCACAATAGTAGACAACCTTTGAATCTTTATGGAGTTCAAGATAACCCCTACTGAAGGAATTATGGCTCCAAATATGTCACCAATGACAGCAGCCGCTGTCTCTCGTATTTGTCTAGCATGTTGTAATTCAGACGTTTTAGGTATCTGCTTCAAGTCATCTATCTGGTAAATCTTTGGGAAAACTATTCCCAAATAACATGTCCCATACTATCCCTTAGGAAGACGGTAATAAGCATTAAGTCCACAGATGTAGTAGATCCCAGGGATCGCTGGATCTCGTCCATTTAGCATAAATGTCCATTTACTCTGAAACAAAAACAAAGGCCCGTATTTATACTTTTTTTAGCACCGCATTTGCGCCGCTTTTTGACGCAAAACGGCGCAAACCTACAAAATACAATGGTATTTTGCAAGTTTGCGCCGTTTTAGCGTCAAAAAACGACGCAAATGCGGCGCTAAAAAAGTATAAATACAGGCCAAAGTGTCCTGCTCAGATTTTGCCCTATATATACAAAGCATCCCTACATATAATGCATCTATGGCTAATTTGCCTTGCGTCTTGATTACGGTGTAAGCATAATCATTTGCATATGTGCGTTTCTCTAACCCCTTTTCTAATCTTTCCTTTCATGCTTTGCGTCTATCATCAGTATGATCTAAGAAGCTTTTCTCTACAGGTGTCAATAAGCAGGTCAGATTGTTGCAGTGTGCATAAGCTGTCCCAAATGTAAGCGTCGGTTCAAAGAAGCCTCTAACTATTTTTATACTATGCTCCTTAGCTAACTTATTCAGAAACTCAATCACAGGAACAAAAGAAAATACAACATCCAGATTTGAATAAAAGTATTGCACATGCTCTTGATTATAGAATCTTGTTAATAGAAAGCTACAGCTTATCCCGTAGGTTAGCGGAAGGCTATGATAGGTGACCCCTTCTTGCACTGACGAAGGAATCTTTGTACACACATAACAGTTTTTTGCATCCATGGTCTCAACATACTCATTCAGCAAGCAATAGAATACATTAGTAGATAGTTCCCCCGTTGAATTAGTTCCCTCATGCAAATGTCTTGCATCCTGTTCAAACTTTTCCCACGGTGTTAACGTTGTAGTCTCAGGTTTTGAAGCAGTGTTAGTTGCTTTCTTATCCAACCACGGCATTCCCACAATCACTCCCACAATTATTATTGCACACACAATACCTATTATAAGACTCAACCAACCACACACTTTACTCTTTTTGCTACTACCTCTATTATAAGTCATGTCTATAAAGAATCAGATAGGAGAATAACAAACAACTTGAGGACGATATAAACTTTTTTCTTTTCTCTTCTTTTTTTTTTCTTTGATGCAAAAGTCTCTTTTTCTCTGCGTATATTTACAGCGTTACAATCACTCCAGGACCCCTTTGTCAAATCAGGTTAGCAGCTTGTCATAATCAGGTTTCTCAAGTCAAATCAGGTTATCAGTGTCTCATCCGGTAATTTATAAGTCTCTTTTCTTTTGTTTTTCAGTTTTCGATTTTAACAAAGTCTTTTTCTTTGAGTTACTTCAGGTACCGTAGTATTGGCCTGGTACTTCTCGATCAAAACAGAACACTAAGAATTCTTGTTGCCATTCAGATGTTGTTGCATATGCCCATTCAGGACCTGCGTACCTTCTATTTGCGGTTCTCTTTCTTTTCAGTCGGCGTTCACCTTGCAATTCTCCTTCACTCAGATCTTCTACTCGGGATGTATCAGTCTCTTCTGTTATTGTTTCACCTGGTACGCTTCTTGCTTTTGCAGCCTGTTTCTCTGGCCAGTTATCTCCCTTATGCGTCTTCTTCCGGTTTGTCTTTTCTGGGCGCTGACCAGCACCCTCCTCTCGTAATATGGTGTTTTCTCTTGATGGACCTGCAACTGGCTCAGGGGATGCCGAAGTACTTTGGTCTCTCTCTATTATTTCCCCTTCTTCTTCTTCTGGATCTGTAACGGGTTCAAGTTCTAACCCGTATCCGTCTATTTCTGGGAGAACCTCTCCTTGATTTAGTTCTCCTGCTGCCTCTACTGAGATAGGCACACTGTCACCTCTCTCGAACTCGTTCACTGTTTGAGGGACTAGGCTGTTCTCAGTGGGCTCTCCTGCAGTCTCAGTTCCCTCTTGGCTGTTTTCTGGCCCTAAGACTTCCCTCTCTGAAATTATTGTGCCGGAAACTTCAAGTTCCTCATCAGTTGGACACGTTACCTTCTTTGTGTGACTGGCATGTATCCAATTTGGAACGCCTGCACATTTCACAGCAGTAGTTGTTGTCAAGATTACTTGATATGGCCCCTTCCAGCGTGGCTCCAAACACGACTTTCTCACGCGCTTCTTGACAACCACCCAGTCACCGGCTTGTAGGGTGTGACCTGGATCACCGATCGGTGGCAATGTGTTAGCTTCTACCTGGTGAAAGAAAGAGCGAATCACATCAGCCAAGCCTTTTCAGTAGTCCAACACCATATAAACCGTGATATTCAGTAGAGCATTTGCAGGTACTGCACGTAACCTCATAGCTCTACCCATTAGGATTTTGTGTGGTGATAGTCCTGTCTTCTTATCAGGGGTGTTCCTCATTGACATCAGCACTAGGGGTAATGCATCTGGCCATTTCATATTGGTAGCTGCGCACATCTTTGCCATTCTTGATTTCAAGGTACCATTCATTTGCGCTACTAATCCTGATGCTTCAGGGCGGTAGCTACAGTGCAGCTTCTGTTCAATGTCTAATGCGGCACACAAGAGCTTAATCACCTCATTGTCAAAGTGTCTGCCCCTATCTGATTCTATAGAGACCGGAAACCCGAACCTGGGTATTAATTCCCTAAGCAGCAGCTTTGCAACTGTAAGACTGTAATTTCTACGTGTGGGGTAAGCTTCAATCCAGTGACTGAAAACACACACAATCACCAACACGTACTTCAATCCTCCACAAACAGGCATTTCAATGAAATCCATTTGCATCTTGCTAAATGGACCACCAGCTCTCCCTATGTGGCTCAAAGTTACCACGGTCCCTTTTCCGGCATTCATCTGTTGAGAGATGATGCACCTGTGACAGGTAACCTCTGCGGCATGTCTGAACTTTGGGCTAAACTAATCGATTTTGAATGACCTGATCATTGCATCTCTCCTGAGGTGAGCCTGTCCATGGTAGAGCAAAGCGAATTGTGACAGAAGACTGTTTGGCAAAACTAATTTCCCCTCCTCTGAGACCCACAAGTCGTCAGCCCTCTGTACACATTGCATCCTTTGCCAAGAGCGTTTTTCCTCTTTGCTAGCTCGACCCTGTAGTGTCTTTAGCTCATCTAGTTTATCGACCACCTTTACTGCAAGGTTCAAGCATGTGTCATTTTCAGCTTGCGGCATCAATTCCCACTGATCCTTGAACGATATACAGTTCAATGCACAAAACCTTGCAACTTGATCTGCATAGCCGTTTCCCATGGACACAAAGGGGGTGATTTTAACCTTGGCGGACGGCGGAGGCCGTCCGCCAAGGTACCGCCGCCAAATGACCGCACCGCGGTCAAAAGACCGCGGCGGCCATTCAAACATTTCCTCTGGGCCGGCGGGCGCTCTCCAAAAGAGCGCCCGCCGGCCCAGAGGAAATGCCCCTGCAACGAGGACGCCGGCTCAGAATTGAGCCGGCGTAGTTGCAGGGGTGCGACGGGTGCAGTTTGCACCTGTCGCGTATTTCAGTGTCTGCATTGCTCTGGGCATGGGCACTGCAGGGGCCCCCAGGGGCCCCGCGGCACCCCCTACCGCCATCCTGTTCCTGGCGGGAGACCCGCCAGGAACAGGATGGCGGTAGGGGGTGTCAGAATCCCCATGGCGGCGGAGCGCGCTCCGCCTCCATGGAGGATTCCCCCGAGCAGCGGGAAGTCGGCGGGAGACCGCCGACTTTCCGCTTCTGACCGCGGCTGAACCGCCGCGGTCAGAATGCTCGTGGGAGCACCGCCAGCCTGTTGGCGGTGCTCCCGTGGTCGGTGGCCCTGGCGGCCACCGGCCGCCAGGGTCAGAATGACCCCCAAAGTCTTGTGACTTAACGTGAGCATTGCATTTCACCACGGCAATTTCAAAAGGTAACTGAATCGCATGTAACAAATCCTTAATTTGTTCAACATTTTTCACAGGAGAACCAGAAGAGGTCATGAAACCTCTCTGCGACCACAATTGGCCAAAGTCATGTACAATTCCAAATCCGTATCTGCTGTCAGTATAGATAGTGACTCTCAGATTTTCAGCTGCGTGGCATGCCTTAGTAAAGGCAATTAGCTCTGCCACTTGTGCGGAATACACTCTCTCGAGCCAAGAAGCTTCGATGATACCAGCTATGGTACATACAGCGTAACCGGCTCTCAGCATTCCGACTGAGTCTCTCAAACAGGATCCATCAAAAAACATAATACAATCATTTTCTTTTAACTGTGTATCTTGAATATCAGGTCGTGGCTTGGTACATAGTTCTGTTGCCTCAAGACAATCGTGCTCAACTTCCTCTTCATTATTAACTTCAGTATTCTCAGCAGGATGTAGAATTGCTGAGTTCAACACAGTACATCGTTTCAGCAAAACATTAGGTGACCCCAGTATAATTGTCTCATATTTGGTAAGACGAGCATTTGTCATGTGCTCAGTTTTGGTTCAAGTCAACTAAATTTAAACTGAATGTGGAACCATTACTGTTAGGGGATATCCCATTACTATGCCTTCACACTGCGTGAGGCTCTGACCAACTGCTGCAACTGCGCGCAAACAACCCGGTAAGGCTGCTGCAACGGGGTCCAAAGTAGCTGAAAAATATGCTACAGGGCGATTTGCACCTCCATGGACCTGTGTTAAGACAGACAAAGAACAAGCATCATGACAAAACAGTAGAAAAGGCTTTGTGTTATCAGGCATACCCAAAGCTGATGCCCTGCACATGCATTCTCTCAGTTCCGTAAATGACTCAAGCTCTTCCTTGGACAAAGCTATGGTATATGGCTCATCCTTGATCTCTTTACCTGTCAGCTTTATCAATGGTTTTGAGATAATCGAGAAGTTGGGTATCCACTGGCGACAGTAGCCCACCATTCCCAAATACATCCTGACATCTCTCTTTGTTGTTGGGGAATTCATTTACAAAATGGCTGTTATTCTTTCTTTCGATATTCTCCTGGACCCTCTTTCAATTAAGTGTCCTAAGTATTTCACTTCTTTCTGACAGTACTGCAACTTCTTTGGTGACACTTTATGTCCATTCTTTCCCAAATGATTCAGTAACGCAATTGTGTCGTACCTACAGTTATCCCTTGTCTTGGATGCAATTAGCAAGTCATCAATGTATTGCACTAGAGTCGAGTTAAAAGGCAGCACAAAGGATTCTAAGTCCTTCTTCAATATCTGATTGAAAATGGATGGTGACTCAGAAAACCCTTGAGGAATTCTGCACCAACTGTACACCTTGTCCAGGAATTTGAAACTGAATAAAAACTGGCTATCCTCGTGAAGAGGTATTGAAAAGAAGGCTTGTGACAGGTCTACATCGGTGAACCATTCAGCATCACACAGGACCTGAAACATAATCACTGCTGGATTGGGGACTATGGGGCAACATTTTACCACAATCTTGTTTATTTTCCTCAAATCCTGCACAATTCGGACCTTCCCACAAGGCTTTTTCAGACCCATTATCGGTGAATTACATGGGCTGCTCAACACTTCCTTCAGGACTCCCTGTTTCACAAAGTCTGCAATTATTTGTGACACTTGAATAAGAACATCTTGTGCCATATGATATTGTGGCACCTGGGGAAACACTGCATTTGGTTTTACTTGTACTTTAACTAGTTCTACTCCTTTTATCAAGCCCACTTCTTTTCCTGTCAAATCCCACACTTTCTCTGTCACCGTTCCCTGTAACTCAGTAGGTAGGTCAATCACTGTAAGCATCGGGAACAATGTAATCAAGGGGTAATCTTCATTTGAAGTTCCTGTCTCTAACTCTGAGAACTGACCATCATCCCTTCATCATCACTGTTTGTCTGCACTTCGATTCCATCATTGGAACATGTAATCGAACATTTTGTCTTGCACAGTAAGGGGGTTATTCCAACTTTGGAGGAGGTGTTAATCCGTCCCAAAAGTGACGGAAAAGTGACGGATTTACCACCAGCCGTATTACGAGTCCATTATATCCTATGGAACTCGTAATACGGCTGGTGGTATATCCGTCACTTTACCGTCACTTTTGGGACGGATTAACACTCCTCCAAAGTTGGAATAACCCCCTAAGTCTCCTCCCAGTAGGGATACCGGACTTGAATCACAGACTACAAACTTATGCAGTCCCTGGAAGTTGCCGATCTCAACTTGCACTGGATCTGTAATCGGATTTGTTAAATACTGGTTTGCTACTCCAACCACCCTTATGGTACGCCCCGAAAGTGGTAATTTTGGAACCTCTGCACTCCTGACTGTAGAGTGTGTAGCTCCGGTATCAACCAAGAATGAAACCTTGTGACCCATTACCTTTCCTTCTACATAGGGTCCCCTCTGATCTACCTCTAGGGACGCTGCAAGCCTGCACTCTTCGCTATCTGAGCTGTCATCCGACCCCTCCTCATTCATTCCATCTTCACCACGCAATGGGAATTTCTGTACTGTATTATTTTGACTCATCACCTGACCTGTGACCTGCTGAGGAAGCATCACCTGTTGCTGTCCCATCTGAGCCATTGGTAATTGCATTTGCTGGCTAGGTGCCATGGGAACCTGTTGTTGTACTTGCTGCATTTGCGCCGGCTGAACACGCGCCATTTGCATTTGCTGCATGGGCTGTAACCCCTGCGTCTGCACCATGTTATTTTGGAAGTTCGGGTTTTGATTTCTCAACTTTGGACCTCTCATATTTTGCAATGTACCAACATTAGTGCTTTGTTGAACGACACCATCCTGCACCACATTTGGGCATTCCCGCTTCCAATGCCCCACGCCCCCGCATGCATGACATGGGGACATCCTTTTCATCCCTTGTGCATCATTTTGAACCACAACAGTATTCAAGTCTGGACCGCGATTCACAAAACCTCGACCTCTCGGCTGTGCCTGAAACACACCATTCACTTGCGGTTGCTGTTGTATCATCTGTTGAACTCCATTTCCCTGTATTCCTGCCTGTGCAGCCCTTATCTGCATCACCATCACTTTCTCCTTTAACTTTTTCTGCTTCAGCTCAATTTCGTCACTACAGTATTTCACATACTGCAACACCTCATCAATCGGCTTCGCTTGCCAACAAATCAAATGATTCTTAATCATCTGGCTAACCTCCGGTCTCAGCCCTTCAACAAATCTAAACACAAGATAGTTCATGTCTTTTGGCTCAATGGTCTCAGTACCACTATAATGTTTGAATGCCTTTAACAACCTCTCATAGTAAGCATGTATTGATTCCTTAACCTCCTGTGAGGTCCGGTCAATTTTCTGCCAGTCAGTCACCTTCGGCGACACCTTCTGCTTCAAAAATTCTATCGCTTTATGATAGTACTTCATCACCTCCTCAGAGGGAGCTCCGGTCACCTCATCCCTTGCCGGCTCCTTCTTCGGCCAGTCTACCCCTCTCTTGCATTCAAGCCACAAGTCAGGCAGAACAATGATCTCAAACAAGGTATTCAAGTCTTCCCAGAGACACTTTGCAAGTTTTACGAACCTATCTGTTTGTTGATACCACTCGATCGGTTTCTCCCTCAACCTGGGATAATCATTAGTAAAAGATAGGATGTCCCCTCTGGACCACTGCACATGGATTAAAACTCCACCAGCTGTTTCTCTCATGGGTAATATTTTTACTGATTCCGTATTGGGTGAAGCTTTAGCCTGACTCGACCCTGGACTGTCACCTTTCTCCTTATCTCTTTTTTTTGCCCATCTGCCTTCCCACTTTTCCAATGCTCCCCAGATTTGCGCACTTTGCAGTATTTCTTTTAAATGCGCTTTCATTCCAGCAGACCTCATATGCTCAAAGTCTTTTGAATCAAAGTCTAACCTGTAACTTCTTTTCAAATGTTTAGTGTTTTCAATATCAATGTAATACTTGTCTGTCAGGTTCGCTAATTTCTGATGTACCTTGCCTACCTCTTTAGTAATCTTAGGACACAGATATCTCAGTTCTGCTTCTGTGTATGATTCTAACCTGTTTACCCCCATTGTTCCGTCCACTAGTTCAGCAGCTTCCACCCCCAGTCTCACAAAATTCAAGTACTCATCCTTCCCTATCCTTTCCGGTTCTACTGCAGTCACTGTAGTATTCTGTGAAGCATAGGTCTTCTCTAACCACTCATTCAACTGTTGTACTGTAAAACCTTGCAGTGAAATGTTCCCTGCATGCATCATTGGCGATTGTGAAGCATTCGTACCTATTGTCTGTGGGGTTAACATCCCTAGTCCTGCCTGTCTCATTGCTTCCAATGGTGCTTCAACTGGGCTAAGGTCTATTAAAGACCTTGGTTTTTCAACCACTTGTTCTCCTGGGGCCATTAACTGGGGAGTTCCTAAGGACCCTCCTCTTATTGCATCTTCGGCCATTACTCCCTGATCACATACACCAGGCTTACCTTGTGCATACAATGGCACTGGTGGACCAACAGTAATTGGTAACGATATTGCGGCAGGTGTCTGACCCGGTCCCAAACCTCGTGGAGCAAGGACCCAAAAGGTCTGATCCAGCGAAGCCGGGGCAGGTATTAATGGAGTGCCTGCTACTGGATTATATCCCGGTATCAGTTGTGGCTGCGGTTGGGGCAGCAATTGCGGAGTTGACTCAATCTGTACTAAACTCGATTTTGTATATATCGGGTCTGGCGTCACTATCAGATTTGTAGTAGTCTCTAGTACCGGGACGTCTGGATAGATTCTCTGTATCTGCGGTGGAGGTTGCAACTGTATCTGCATGTCTGGTGCAGTGGGTACACTGACACCATTCTGTATCAAAGCCGTATCACTAGTCTGTACTGTATCAGTAACTCCCTTTTCCTGCGTCTGGTTCCCAGGACCTGTACTAGTGCTCGGGACATTATCGCTTACCGCATAAGGTGGTGGGCGATCATGTAATATTCGATCCATAAACTCTTCATCGTCTGAATCGTCTTCCTCTTCCCAAGGTCTCTTAGTCTCTTTAGGCTTACTAGAGTCTTTATCTGTTTTACAGGTGGCTTTCTTTTCCTGCGTCTCTTCTCCCTGTGTAATTGCTGGGAACAATTTTTATCCATCAACTATTCCCCATCTCCACATTTTGTTCTCATTAACCCACCTAGCTTCTGCATAAGACTTTTCTGCCCTTTTTATTCTTCTTTGGAATTTTTCTTGTCTATGTTTAAGAGCCATTAGATCCCAAATCGCTAAAGCCTCATACTGAGCTGGCCTCGGAGGTGGTTTTTGCATACTTAACATCTACCTTAAATTCTCTAGCACCTTCGTATTGAACGTCCCATGTTCTGGAAACGCTAAACTTCCCTCTTTCTCTGTTAATTTGCGCTGTTTCATCCATAAACAAGGCGCAACACCTTTTTCCTCTATAACTATGTAAGCTGGAGTTCCCTCAGGCGGTGTAGGCTCTCCTTCACTTGCCATAATGTATACATCTCCTTTCAGAGCACTCCTAAAAGCCTTGACAAAATTCATTTTTGCATTTTTCTCTTATTTGTATTTAATCAGAAAGTGACTTTAATTCCCAGGACACTCTTCACCCACCTTTCTCAACCTATTGCCCCTCACAAACGGCAGCCAATCCGTGCGCGACCCCTCTCAACAACTGACCTATCTCAGCGCGGCACACTGACGTCACACTCACACACTGCAGCTGACAAAGTCTTGCGGCTCGTCCGCCCCTCACCGGATTCACACCAAACTAATGCAAAGTTTTACTGCGAGCACCTTTAACAACAACACAAATCTGCCGGTTTACTATAGGAAGGGTAACACATTCGCTTCAGAATTTTACAGAGATTTCACTTGAAGCCTCGGCCGCTACTCTCTCCTTCTCAATTCCTGCATATGCAAGCAAGATTCGACCCGCTAATCCTACTCTCGACTTGTCAATGGTTCGCCCTAGTGCACTTTAGAACTTGCCAAATCTCCATCGAAGATTTCACACATACATTTTGACTCAAATTCGACTTGTCAACCACGCCCGATTGACCTATTAAACCGCACAGATTACAACATAAACCCAAGTGTCTCCTACACTTTGTCAATATAATCCGGATTCTTAGACCACGACGGGTCCGTACATGAACAACCAACCACGTGGATAATTTTGAGCACAAAGCGTCACAATCATATGAAGTACGCTGACTTCCCTACTCTCATACTACAAAGTACGCCCACTGCTACTAAAACAACATTTACCTGGCCTAAATACACACAGATTTCACAATCACTTGCAAAAAGGCATAAGCTGAGCAAGCGCAAAACCCTATACCACACACACTATGACGCTGAGAACATTCCCAACTCACTGAGGCAGGCTCCCGAGATCCCGGGAAAGTCATGGTGAATTTAGAAACACATCATACCTCCAATTTGCATTATCATAGAAAAACAATTTAAACAATGATTCTCCGTCCTAGGGCCCCAAAGGGCCAAACCATCCTCTGCTACCAGAACTGTTAACGCGTCCCTTTATGATAATCAATTTCACATCAGGACTCGTTTTAGGCCAATGAATCTTTTGACCCAGTTGAGAGACACCGTAGGACGAGATAGTTAATCAATATATCAATCAATACATCAATAATGTCATCAATATTTATCACGACAATGCATTTCACTTTAGTCAAAGTCATTAATCAGTTCAAACGACGCTACCATGACCTTGCAGCCATGAATAACCACACCAGTTTAGTAGAATTTTATTAATTTTTTTCCCTATTAGTTACAATCTAAAAGCAAATGAGTTAATCTCAGCACCAAGAAACACAATAGCATAGTCACGATATGACAACTGTGATAAGATTTTATTAACGCAAGAATCACAAACATCAAAACATAACACGGCGTGAACATAGATCAAGTTTAGCGGAGTGTCTATTTGCATCAGTTCAACAAAGCATAGTCTCGGTCGTTTGTCTATTTGCGTCAGTTTCAGTGAACACCTGTTTTACCCACTGATTAGCATTGGCATGTTGGGCTTCATGCAAAACAATTTAGAACACTAATTTGGAAAACATCTAGCTAAGGTCTCCGTCAAAACAAGCAGTTGGTACCTAGAAAGGAAAAGCAAACAGACAAATTACAAATGCATTGTCATTATTACCCTCCAAAGATTAGGTCAGCTCACAGGTTCAGTCTTCGTCTTCAGGACATCAGTCAAATCGCCATGAGTCAGAACTCATCTCGGGCAAAAGGGCACTTCCCTCATAAGGAGGAAAGGTGTAAATGGGCAGACTAAGGGCAAGGATGGTTTCAATAAAATCTCAAGTCACAAACAGAGTGACAGAGTTTCTGGATAAAATCAATAGCATTCCCTAACTCTCCTAAAGGACCTTACTGTGACATGTTTTTTTTTCCCTTTTTCGTAGTACATTCCCCCAAAATTCTATTGGATATTTGATATACCCCACTATCTTTAACCTATCAAATTAAACATTAGGTAATCCTAATCTTCACCCCATATTGGTTTACAAGTCTTTGATTGGTCTTCGTAATTGACGTCTTCAGAGGTGGCACATCCGGTGTTACTTCATCCCTTGGCAATTCTTTGTACATCTTTTGGTCAGCAGTTCCATTGTCTTCCCCGGTTTAAATGGCCTTGTACACTACATTAATCTACACTGTTTCAATATATTTTAACATTTATTCCATGGGCATAGAAAATACACCTGAGAACGGATTTAACATGGTTACATTCGTCTTCCAAGTCGAAGAAAAATAACACACACAGGGTCATGGCCCTTGTGAGTCAGCACACTGAAAAATAGAAAAATGCATTTAATATGAGAGCCTAGCAGCTAAGCTGCAGCTCATGCTAACTTAAGGCCTATGAGGTTTTCAATACAGATTCAATAACGCAAATGTTAATATAAGCTCAATTGCACGTAACATAAAAATGTTAATCATCATTATTAGTTTGCGTATACATTGGTGGCCACTCATCATGGTCACAATTCAAGTGCACGTTTTACGCAAAATTGCTATTACTATAGTTTCTATGCGGTAGTATCACACATTAATTCATAAACATTTCATGCTAATATAGATTATATAAGCTACGCTCTCTCATATTCAAAGGTACTGACTTGTTCCACAAGGAGTAGGCCTCCCCCTATAGGATTTATGGGGATTAATCTCCATGAATTTTGTTTTTGCTGTGTTGATCTCAAGCCCTCTGGAAACACAAAATTCTTCAAAACGATTCAGTAATAACTGGAGTCCCCCTGGGGTTTTGGACACTAATAGAATGTCATCAGTGAATAGAAGTGTAACTATTCTATCCTTTCCAAACACAGGAGTGTCCACAGGCTGGGATGAAAGAAATTGTACAGCAATATTTAGGTGCAGGGAGAAGAGAACTGGAGCCAATACGCACTCCTGGCGTACATCCCTGCTGACCCTGATTGGCTCTGTTAACTGACCTTTCCCTCCCCAACAAACTCTGGCAAAGTTTGCTTCATAAAGGCGAATAACTAGGGCTGGGATCTCAGATGTCATTCCCATCTCATGTAACACTTCCCAGGTTGTACCTCTGGTACGTAAGTCAAAGGCTGACTTTAGATCTATCAAAGCAACATAGAGGCTTCCCTCCCCAATCATTACTGTTTACAAGCTTGATATGGAGACAAAATATATTTATCGGTGATCCAATCCTGAATTTTAGAGAGAAGGGCTCTGCAGAACCCTTTCTGTTTGGAGTCAATAAGGCTAATAGGCCTGTAATTATTGGGCACGGACCCATCAGCTTTCTTAAATAAAGGTATGACCTCTGCACCCCTCCATGACCCTGGGATCATGGCTCCCCTCACAATAGCATTGGATAGCAACAATATATACTGGGCAGACTTATTTCGCTTATACAGGAAAAGATCTCCAGGGATGCCATCAGGCCCAGCAGCCTTGGATCGTACTGTAGATTCTATAGAGTCATATATGTCACCTGACTCAAATAAATCAAATCAATTATTATTTTTCAACTGGATGAGGTTAAACGGAGCAGAGTAATCGCAAAGGTGACTGTACACACTAGAAAGCTAATTAAAGTGATGGAACCAATCAGATGGCTGTATGTAATTTCCCAAGGGAGCAGCCTCCTGATGACCTCCGTTCATGAGCAATAGCCAAAAGGGTTTAGAATGTTTACGCTTGCATGCTTCTTTAATTGACCGCCATATTTTCTCTTCCCATTCCCACTTAGCCTTGAGCTGAACCTGCTTATACAACCTCCGAGATAATCTAATGCAGGGGACATCTTTAGACTGGAATGCCCTAGCTAGTTGTACTCTTGCCTGCTTATACTTGCGATTGAACCACTGACCACCCTCCCCATGGGTTGTCTTGGGATTAGAATGTGGTGCTGGCACAGTAAAATATAATTCCAACTGATTAAAAAAAGAGTGTGTATGCCTGGAATCTCCCGGAACCCACCAGCCTCCCTATTCAAGTCCTCCATAGAGGACTCGCATAGCAACAAATCTTGATTAATATGGCGAAGGGTATCTTGCATAACCACCTTACTTCAGCGTATACGACGTGTGTCGTTCGTGGGAAGAACCTTCCTTGTAATTTGGCAAAAACAGGGCACATCCAGTTCTCTAACTCAAGGTGATGACAAACTGAGACAAAGTGGGTTGTGGTCGCTATCTATTGTATCCCTAACCACCATGTCATCCACCAAAAAACAATGCTTTAGATTGATCAGGATGTAATCAATGTAGCTCTTCCAGCGTAAACTATTAAACGTAAAAGCACCTTGTTTGTCAGACATGGTTCTTCCGTTGACAGCCCTTAGCCCTAACCCTAGCAACATGGCCTTCAACTGAATAGCAACTTGGGAACACTTTTTCACTGGGGCTGACTCAAGCCTGGGTATGTGCCAAAGGTCATCCTCATCCAAGCAATCGCCCACGTCACTCGCATCAAGGGGTTCAAACTTAATATTAAAGTCCCCTGCTGCAATTAAAAGGTGGTTGTGAGTCTCTCATCCAAGAGATTCTCTAGTGTTTGCAAAGTAGCTGAGTGTTTGCCCACCCTTGTGCCCCTAGCAAAGATATTATTATAAATATTGATGACATTATCAGGTCCCTTAAGACTAATGCCAAGAATATCAGGACAATCCGTATTTAGCTGTTACATTGTGCACAAATGGGCAACCTTCACCAAGATCCATAGGCCCTCAGATGGACGCCTCACTTTATTAGAGATGGCTGGGAGATAATAGCTCACTTACCCGGGTTTAAAAACTGGCTCAGTAATCCAGGTTTCCTGCAAAATACAGATAGCAAAGGTATCCATAAGGGCATTCCAATGGGGCAGGGGCCAATTTAGACTTTGCCCCTGCCACATTTAATGAAACTCTACTAATTTTGGGAAAAACACTCATATAGCTTGACAAAGAGGAAGAATTGATAGTTAAGTCAGACTGTGCTGGCAGAAAACTACTATCAACACTATGGACGAACATGAGGTTCAGGGAGGCACCCCCTCCACAACAAAGAACCTTAGCAACTGAGGGGATACTTACTTTTTCACAAAATCTGTTGAAACGCCCCTCAAATCCACTGCTACTGCCTATAGCTGGTAAAGCCTGAACTTTCAGCTGCTAGGGTCAATTTATCTTATCCAAGACAGTGTCACCTCTGCATTGGAAATGAGAACAAAGATGAGGCATTGTTGACTGGGCGTGTGGCAGATTGTACTTAAACTGAATATTAGACCCTGCAGAAGGAGCGCTTCTTATTTCCAATGCCAATAAGCCATCGATAGAATGGCCATTGGCTAAAAGAACACAATCAGAGGGAGAATTCAGGAGTCTACATTGTCTAGTCCTTAAGATATCCCTTCTAATAACTGAATGACATCCGCTTGTATGGCAAATCCAATGGATCACCTTATTCGTCAATGAGTCCTTCCCCTCAGGCCCCTCCTGTCCCTCCTGCAAGGCGATCTTATTTACGTTAACCATATATATTTTGCGAGGAGCAGAAAATAGTAATACTTTCATCGAGTGTCCATCGGAATTGCGGAACATTCCTGGGTGCTGATGCTGAATTGCTTAGGCTTCTAATAGAAAAGTGGCAGGAATCTGCTTCTGAAGATGTGTCAACTGGTCTATCATACCCCTCCGAAGGAGCTATGACTATAGCCCCAGTACTCACATCAACATGGGTGGAACTTAGGTGCACAACTGGGCGACTACTGAATGAGGGTTACGAGTCTATGAGATTAATAGCTTGGGCCTTAACCTTAGGAGACAAAGGAGTACCCTTCTGACATGGGCCCTCCCTCTCCTCTACAAGATGCCTTACTATACCCAAAAAATCTACAACCATAGACCTAAGTGTCCCTATTTCATCCCATAGGCCATCAATACATTTTGACAACTCAGCTTGTTAGGGAAAATAATTGACCATACATGTAGCAGAGTGCCCTCCCCATCACAAGCCTGAATATCAGGAGTGTGTTGTGGTGAGGAATTTGCAGGCATGCCTTGAAGTGGTAAAAAACGATTGCTACAGGGACTATGATAGTCGGAGGCCAATGCTGGAGATGGGACTACTGTTCCTGAGCCTGACACTGAGTCATTTGAATTACATGATGGTTATTTACCTCTGCTCTGGGCCCGGTTTCTAACTCTTAAAAACATACTAGGTATGCTATCATGTTTGTTAACCATTGCATGGAACAGGGGGCTCTGGGTGGGGCTCTGTGCGGGGCTCTTGGGGGGGCAGGATGTCAATTACCGGGCCAGAATCTCCTCACAATCAACCAAAAGGTTATCAGTACGATCAAGCACACAGTTACCTCTCGTCTTCTTCAGGCTTTTCCTGCATTTCTTTCCTGCTAACCCAAACACAACCTCAATTGCCTTTCTTTTGCCCATCGTTTCCCCCAGATGCGCCCAAGGGCATTAAAGTCTACCAAATTGGCCAGCAATCAAGAGAGTACCTTGTTATTGTGACTGGTATGGTCCAGTTAATCCTCAATATATCTTGAGTGGAAAAGTGTGGCTCAATGGTTAGAGTGGCAGACCCTGATGCAGAAATCTGGCCCGGGACCAGGGTTCAATTACCGCCTTGGCGGGTCTTGGGCTCAATTTCCTCGGACCTGATAATTCTCGCATCGGTGCCTAATCTAATTCATGGGTCACACTCTGTAACTCTGGGCAATAGCTTGCTTAATCTCCACAACGGCCCCAACAGCGCTGGGATGCCTGGCTTCACCTTGGAGGTTGCCCAGGAGTGGGCACCTCACAAGGAAAAGCCAGGAAGGGTTCCACAGCGGTATGCGTACAGCACCTTGAGACCCTAACGGGTGAGTAGTGCACTATACAAGTACGAAGTTTACAGTTTGAACAGTCTCTCATATAAAGTTAGACAAACAGCACAAAAGCAGCTCTTTCACAGTACCTTTAAAAAAGGAAGTGGGGCAGGCATTAGAGGGGTGTCCCAGCCCAGACTCCTCTGGGCTCCGATGGATACAGTGCTTAATTTGTGCTTGTTGTTTCCGGTGCCTCAAGCATTTGCTGCGAGAAAAAGACACATATGGGAAAGACAGAGGAATGAAAAAGCATCGAAAAGCGAGAAAGTAGAACGCTGCAGAGTGTGCTGAATGGGCAGGCAGTGGCTTTATATGGATTGAAGAGGCCCGAGATGGCTTCTGGATTACGCTGCTTCTGTATTCCGTGTTCCCACATTTAACTACAGCAGCCGAGTGTTTAAGAGGAAGGCTTTGGGCACCGGCACCTTTTTATTTACAAATTAAGCACTGGATGGATATAATGGGCCCGCCCTTGGCTTTGCCTGTGCGGGGCCTGCAGGTGTTCCATGCAGTGGGAAGTGCAGCAATCCTTAATGCGTCCAATGGTGCTAAAAAGCTGACAAGCGGCTCCTACCGCAAGGCACCCGGGGGCCAGTGTTCCTTGGCCAAGCCAATAGTTAGAACTCCCAGGCCCATACTTATACTTTTTTAGCGACGCATTTGCGCCACTTTTTGATGCAAAAACGGCGCAAACTCACAAAATTCAATTGTATTTTGCAAAATTGCGACTCATTTGCATCATTTTTTTGACGCAAATGCGGTGCTAAAAAAAGTTAAATTATGGGTCCCACTGTTTTACAAAGGTGGAAACTGCACTGAAACTTAAAACTGATGTCAGTGCCGTGAGGGAACTAATAAGTAAGACAGTAGTCACATGAATCCCAGGCTATTTGTGGACTACATTCTAATGAACAGAGCAACAGTGTAGTCTATTAATTTAAACACAATAGCTTTTTGTATAGATGACATTCCGAACGTATTTGAATGTGCTTAAATATGAGACAGTGAAGAAAAAGGAAGATTGGTAAAATAAAATGTTTGCCTATGATCACAAGATTTGGGTAAGTGGGGAAGCCATGATTAATCTAGTTTTTCTGATTTTGCTATTTACAAATCAGCCACTAAAAGGATATCTATTTGTCTTACCTTTTTACCCGAATGGTTAGTGGTTTGTTTTCACCTCTGTGCATGATGAGGGTAGAATGAGAGTGGCAGGCAGAAGAAGCCATGTGACAGTCCAGCTTCTTATTAATAGGGTTAAATGGGACAAGGCTCCAGGCTTCAAAGGAGAGAAAAAATCGCAAGAGAGGTCGAGATATAATGCAACTTGAGATAGAAGGGAGGGGATCAAGTTGATATCCTTTATCCCAAAATGCAGTATTGTTGCTTTTTGTAACCCTCGGTTACGGCGGTAACCTTTCCCGGCAATTTTAAACTTACCAGGCAGTTTCAGAGGCCTAGTCAGTCCTGTGGGTTTGTTAGGTGCAGTCGGAGTGGGTGCACTGATTGTCACTGTGGCATTAGGAGCTGCTCAGCACACCACCAGTCCGATTCCCAACCACGCAGAGGAGCCGACGGTGAAAGATCTAATGCTTGACCCCGGCTGAATTGCTACAGACAGATACACTGAGCAGAAGCATGCACAGTGTGTCTGTTTACAGCATGCGACATGACAATAAGTCAGATTGGTTAAAACAAACTTTAATTTTTTTACAAAATACAGCATTAATAAAGTAATCACAGCACAATACACTGTTCTATGAATACTGTGGTAATGATGCTTAAGCTGTTAAAAAATAAACAACCCCCCCTTTCTCGACTCACCAGAGGGTTGGATGGGGTCGCTTATGGTTGATGACCTCCCGCATTGATGACTATGGAAACGGGGGGTTCCTTGTAACAGCTTAAATAACGGTAAGAAACAAGCAGCACCAGAACTAAAAGGCTGATTCCGTACCTGCCTAGGGCTGTTTTAAAAAATGACGCTGCCTTGTGTCATTAGTGGGCTGTCTCTCATAGCCCCAAAACAGTATATGACTGGGCTGGCACCATGTCAACCCGGACTCACAATCACCTCTATACCAGCAGCAAAGCTCTCTATTTGGCACATGCGCACTGGTGCATGCGTCACAAGAAGCCTACCTGACTGCTTGCTTGATGCCTGTAGAGTGGGGCCCTGCAATACACGACACTGGGCCTCGAAATGTGTTTTAAAATAGCACGTCTTTATTTGTTAACTTGCGCTCCGTGCTGCACTTCCTAACTAACTTTCGTGCCGCCACTGTCTCCTATATAAGCCCTTCAGCCATACGTCAGAGCACTACCACTGCTCCTCATAGATGAGGGGTGTGTCCGCTCCGACCCCTGTAGGGTTCTTTGGCTTGACGATGCCTTGGTGAGCACTGTGTGCTAACAGATCGGCTCTATGTCCCAGACAAGCAGGCAGCACGAGACGGACCTTCGTAGGAGGCACTCCTCGTCACTCACTGAGAACTCGTGGCGGACGTGGAAAAGGGCTTGAAGCGTGGCTCTGGCCTCTGCTGTGTGGAATCTGGTGGGGTGTTGTAGCGGGCACCAATTAAAGGAGCGCACAGCTTCCACTGCAACCAGCAGGCAGTCATTGTGGCTTGTGGCCTCCACCACCTCAGCAAGGGGGATGGGCAGTGGCCTGGCTCTGTCGAGTACAAGCTTGACGTATTCTTCTGTTTCTAGAGCCTCTTCGGCCTCTTGGGGTGTGGCCGGTCGGGCATGGCGCGACAGGAAGTCTGCTGGATTCTTAATACAAGGCTGTTACTCAATGTGGAAATCAAACTCCTGCAGCTGGAGTATCCATTTTTCGATCCGTGGTGGCGGTTTTGATGATGAACCCTTGAAAAGGGAAAGCAACGGCTTGTGGTCAGTAACTAAGGTGAAGGCTTTAACCTACACATAGATGTAAAAATGCCAGCACCCCCAGTGGATGGGGATAGCTTCCCATTCTATTTGGGAATAGCGCTGCTCCATGGGTGTCAAAGTCCTGCTAGCGTGTGCTATGGGAGCCCACTCTCCACAGTCCTGTCTCTGGGCTAGAATGGCACCCAGACCAGTGGGACTGGCGTCGACAGATAGTTGGGACTCCCGCCTGGGGTTGAAGAAGGCCAATGTGGTGTAAGCTGAGAGAGCTTTCTTGGTGTTTTCGAATGCTCGGTTTTGCTCCTCACCCCATACCCAGGGGTGACCAGCTTTGGTTAGATCTCGTAATGGTCCAGTGAGGTCTGACAGGTTCCTCATGAAGCGACCACAGTATGTGACCATACCCAGGAAGCTCCTGACCCCAGAAACGGAGGTGGGGGCGAGGGCCTCTTGGATGTCCTTCACCTTGGCTGGATCGGGGCCAATCCCTTGCTCCGAGAACCGATACCAAAACAAGCTGATGGCTTCTATTAAGAACTCACACTTTTTGCAATGCAGCGTCAGTCCATGTTCCCTCAGTCCGGTGAACACTGCACGCAGGCGAGTCAGGTGACTCTCAAGTGTGGGGGAGTGCACTAGGATATCGTCACTTATGTTCTAAACGGCTGTAAGCTCTTCCAAGACTCCTTTCATTGTGTGTTGGAAGATTTCTGTGGCACTAGTTAAGCCAAATGACCGGAGGCCCATTTTGGAGAACCATTTGGACCCAGAGAGTTCTCCTATTATGTCGTTGATCGTCGGGGTAAGATGCCTCTCCCGCTTGATGGCCTGATTGGGCAGGCGCATGTCCACACAGACGTGGACTGCATCTGGCTGTTTTGGCTTTTTCGCCACGACAATCGGGGCGACTCAGGTTGTGGGCCTTGAGACCTTTTCAATGATTCCAGCCTGTTCTAGGAGCAATAGTTCCCGCTCTACTTTTGAGCGCAGGTGGAAAGCCACTCGCTGGTGTCGGAGGGGTTCCGGAGCCATCGAGTCATCAATGTGAAGTTTGAGGGGTGGTCTTTTGAGGCAACCAAGGCCACTAAAGAGGGTGTCAAACTCTGTGGTGAGATCTTCCAAGCAGCTGGCGTGGACACTGAATGCGAAGTGGACCAGGCCTAGGTTCTGGGCGGTCTGGCAGCTGAGCAGGAAGCCTGACTTCTCTTGCGACACATAAAACTTTGTTGTCAGCTTCGTGCCCTCATGCTCAACGTCGGCTGTAAAAACGCCTGTTATCTTGAGTGATCGGGTGTTCCCGAAAGCGTACACCAGTATCTTGGTAGGTTTTAGCGGGGTCGTGTCTTTGGGCTGTGGAACATCTCAGCAGCAATCAGGTTAATCGAGGTCCCCGTGTCAATTAGCGCTGTAATGGACTGGCTCTGCACGGTGATTTGACAGGTGGGTAGCCGTCAGCTGTGGACTGTTCCTTTGTCCACTGCTCTTACCACGTGGACAACTTGTGGGTCGTCGTCCATGTCACTGTCCGATGATGTGGTGGGAAGGGCAGCTGTGGCTTTGACAATTTTTCTCGAGGGTGGGCGGTGCTTTGGGTGTCGAGCAGCATGCTTTCGCAAAATGATTGAGTTTGCCACATGCACTGCAGGTCTTTCTTCGGGCAGGGTAGCCACTTGTGAGGAACAGGGGACTGCCACACCACCCGCAAGCCCTGTCTTTTGGCTTGACCCCGCTATGCACCGCCGGTCATCTGGTAGTGTGCACATACTGGCCAGCTCACGGAGGCATGCATAGAAGACGCCCACAGACTCTTTTGACTTTTGGTGCGCCTGGTGCAATGGAAACTTTTCATAGCCTGGGTTTGCATATGGTTCAAAATGCGCAGAAATGGCATCCTTCAGTGTGGCGTATGTGTGAGGGGCTGCTTCAAACACTGACATAGATACTATATGTATGTCAGCCCCACCCAGGTGTAGGAGCAAAGGCCTTTTCCATTCCGTTTTAATTTCTAGAGCCTCGAAGTAGGTTTCAAGGTGTTCGATCCAGGCTTTCCATCTTGCTGCTTGGGTGGGAGGGGCCCCTGTAATTGTGAAAGGTTCTAGAGCTGGTATGCTGGTAAAGCTGACAGCATTTGCGTAACACATCCACATTTCTTCTATAATGTTAAGTAGGACCATTGGTGTTACTTATCATTCTAAAAGAAATGTGGGTGCTGGTCATTGCTGTTTGCAATTACCGTGTATATGCATGTAAATTGGGAGGGTGGAGCCCCTGCTCCTTAGAAAATAAACCACAACTGGTGGTCACTTCGGTTAAAGATAAACAGCAGATAAAGCAAATTCAAATTACATAACATATGGGTAAGATATGTTTAGTTGTAAAGAAAAAGTATCTTTGCTAACTTTGGAAGAGTACATGAAGCGCTCATTGTGCAAGGCTCAAAATAAAGGCACCTAGCAGCAACTTTAAGGGTAAGTCTAGAAATGGTAAAAGAAGGTAAAGTAAACACACAGTATCACAAAAGCACAGGTATTCACAGTTTCGCAGAGTAATTCAACACAATGAAAATTAATCCAAATAACTGGAACTCCAAAACCATACCTGCTTCTCACTGATTTGTAGTACCTTGGCATATGATGATGTTGCTGTGTGTCCTGAAGCATCAACTGAGAAGACAGACTGCCTACAGTGGGAGAGGAGTATTGGAAACTTCTTTCTACAGAATGCAGACAATCCGAACAAAAGTGCCAAGACCCAGTACTGCAACGCGACCGGAAGATCGACGCCCGCGGCTGGAGAAAGACCGCGCAGCATCACTGACGGGGACCAGTGATATTGCAACCCGTGTTGCGTGGTTTTTGGATCATTGTGCAGCAGGATTTCTGATGCAAACATCGATGGGCATGCAAAAACGAAGCAAGGCCTGCCCGGACCCGAGAGTGCGGTTCGAATCGATGCATCGCTCTCCTGCGGAGAGAAGAAATGACACACCGACTCGACTAAAGGAGAAACAACGCAAGGGATCGCTTGTGAGTGAAATCGATGCATCGCAAGCCCTTTTTGATGCACACTCGCCCGTGTGGGATTATTTTTGACGCACCCAGGTACATTTTCATGCTAACAGCATTAGCGTTGTGTTTAAAATTACATGAAGACTCTTTTTGGTTTTTAATTGATAACTTGACTTGTGGATTGTTGTCGTTTTGGTCTTGTTTTGTTTAGATAAATATTTTCTATTTTTCTAAACCTGTGTTGTGTCATTTTGTAGTGTTTTCATTGAATTACTGTGTGTGTTGGTACTAATACTTTACACCTAGCACTCTGAAGTTAAGCCTACTGCTCGTGCCAAGCTACCAAGGGGGTGAGCAGGGGTTAGCTGAGGGTGATTGTCTTTTACCCTGACTAGAGTGAGGGTCCTTGCTTGGACAGGGGGTAACCTGACTGCCAACCAAGGACCCTATTTCTATCATTGGTGATCAGCGGATGGGATTTGACTTGTATTTGTACTTGACATACAGTGATTAAGTGGACACTACTGTTTTGAGTGAAGAGCACTACGTGACCGCATATTATTTGTCTTGTGATTTTTTCTTTTTTCTTTGGGACTTCTTTTTGCTCTACTTCTTGCTGTTCCCTTGATTGACTTTTTTTGAGAATTCATTTGGGAACTTGTTTTTCTGCCTTTGGAACTGTGCACTTTCTAAAATCTTCATCATGTCTCAATCTGGAGATGCATCAGCTGGAATTGCTTTTGACATAGAGAAAGTGGAGAGCTACACAGTGGCTTGGTTGAAGCAATTCTGCAAGGATGTTGCCTGTCCCATTAAGAGCTCATCCAAAAAGGAGGAGCCGCAAAAGGCACTGAGGGTCTGGGTGACAGCCAAAGAAGCTGAGGGGCACACAGATGTTGAGCAAGAAGGGGAGGAAGAGGTGCAAGTCACTCACAATGATGTAGTGAGTGGGACTGTTATGTCTAGGGAGAGTCTCCAAGGCAGGTAGCAGTGTGTCCTCCAAGGGTATAACACCTGAAGAGTTACAGGACAGACAGGCAGAGAGAGAATACCAATTGGAGCTGAAGAAGCTCAGTCTAGAGATAGAAGAGAGAAAAATGGCCATTGAGGAAAGGGAGATACTGCTGGCTCATGAGCTTAGCTTAAAGGAGTCAGATCATAGGAGCCAGTCCAGTAGAGATGGTCGCAGCAACAGTAAAGTGCAGCCTGAAAGAAGGGTACACATTCCAAAAGACCTAGTGAAGGATTACAAGAGGTAGAATGACATATGCTTGTGGTTCAAGGGGTATGAGTCTGCTCTCCACATGAATCTGATCCCTGAAGCTCATTGGGGGGCGGGTCTGTGGAAACTTTGAGGTAGAGGGGAGGGATACACTGACAGCCTTAGGGGATGCTCAGAATCTCACCTACACTATCATGAAGGATGCCCTACTCACAAGGTATGGTCTCACCCCTGAGCAGTGTAAGGATAAGTTTAGGTCCTGTAAGAAGAAGGAATCCCAAACATGGTTAGGATGTGTTGATTCTTATTGCAGGTCACTTGATGGTTGGGTGAAGGGCAGTAAGGTAACTACGTATGAGGGGCTTTACAATCTGATTGCTTGGGAGCACTTACACAGTTTATGTTTTCCAGAGCTGCACCAGCACCTGATTGACAGCAAGCTGACTGATCCCAGGAAGCTTGCGCAGGAAGAAGACCGCTGGGAGAGCACCAGCATCCAAAAGAGGTATGAGGGAGACCACGCAAGGGTGGGCAGGGTCCCTCTCAGAAGAAAGGGAGGGAGAAGGGTAAACAGGGGGGGTTCTCTAAAGGGCCCCAAACTCATTCCCAGGGTAAAGATTCCTAACCCCCCAGTGAGAAGAAGCCATGGTTCTCCAAAGGGAAGCCAGTGGCAGGGGGACCCCCACATAAGTGTTATACATGTGACCAGGTAGGTCATGTGAAGGGGACCCCAAATGCCCCAAGAGTACACCAGCACCCACTGGTGTGCCTTCCTAGGGTTTGGCTAGTGTAGCACTTGGGGAGGAGTTGGTTCCAGGTAGGTGGGAGCTACCTGGGATGACCCTTGTCTCACTTGGGGACAGTGAGTTGTTCCAGAGAACCCTCATGCCTGAGAACACTAAGAAGTACAGGCAGTGGGTGACCATCAATGGACAGAGGGTGGAAGCTCAGAGAGACACAGGAGCCAGTGTGACTACAGTGAGGAGTCACCTGGTGTCTGAAGAGCAGATTGATCCCCAGGAACTTCACTAAGTAGTTGCAGTGGACAACTCAGAGCCCCTGTGCAGAGTGGCACAGGTTCCCTTTGAATGGGGGGGGTCTCAGGTTCCTTGAAGGTAGCTGTGAGTCCAACCATGCCTGTAGTTTGTTTGCTAGGCAATGACCTGGAAGATTCCCCTTGGAAGGGGATAGAACACAGGTCTCACTTGGAGATGTTGGGTCTGCCTGGGTGGGTATGCATATCCACCCGGTCAACAGCAGCCCGTCAGGGTGGTCAAGAGCCCCGGAGCCTGAAACAGTGGCCCAGGGGACCACTGCAGACCAGGCGGCTGACAAGGAGCCAGGATTGCACCTGATCTATTGGGAGGATGACCTCCTTTATAATGAGCCTAAGGTTCCTGAGCCTGGGTCAGCCTGTGTGCTGGTGGTACCCCAGTGCTTCAGAGCCTTCATGCTGGGGTTGGCTCATGATGTGCCTTTAGCTGGACATTTGGGGCAGGACAAGACCTTTGAGAGGCTTGTCACCCACTTTTACTGGCCCCTAATGCGCAGGCACTCAGATGCACATTGCAGGTCTTGACAAACTTGTCAGGCAAGTGGCAAGAGTGGGGGGGGAATGTAAGGCTCCCCTCCAACTTTTACCTGTTGTCAGTACTCCCTTTGAGAGGGTAGGGATTGACATTGTGGGGCCTCTGGATCCCAAGACAGCCATGGGCAACAAGTTCATCCTGGTCTTGGTAGACCATGCTACCTGGTACCCAGAAGCCATTCCTCTGAGGTCAATCACTTCCCCTGTGGTGGGTCGTGCTTTGATGGGGGCTTTTACCCGCATAGGGTTCCCCAAGGATGTGGTATCGGACAGGGGTATCAACTTCATATCCACGTATATGAACTCTCTGTGGAAGGAGTGTGCGGTAACCTACAACTTCACCATCCCTTACCACCCCCAAAATAATTGTCTGGTTGAGAGATTCAAACGCACCTTGAAAGGCATGATCATGGGCCTGTCAGAGCCCTTGAGGCAGAAGTGGGATGTGCTCTTGCCGTGCCTTCTGTTCACTTACACAGAGGTGCCTCAAAAGGGACTTGGGTTTAGTCCCTTTGAGTTGATTTATGGCCACCCTGTGAGGGGACTTTAAGATTCGTAAAGAAGACTTTGGAAAAAGCTCCTAGTAAACCCACCTAGGATGTGTTCAGTTACATGCCTGCTTTGAGAAACCAGACTGCCCGCTTCAGGAGTCTCGCACAGGAGAACCTGGAAGCAAGCCAGGAGGACATGAAACGCTGGTATGACCAGAATGCCTCCCTGGTCAAGTTTCAACCTAGACAAAAAGTGTGGGTGATGGCACCATTGGAGCCTAGGGCACTCCAGGACAAGTGGACTGGGCCATTTGAGGTGGTGGAGCACAAGAGTGAAGTCACCTACCTGGTGGTCCTGCAGTCTCCAAGGAACCCTTTAAGGGTCCTGCAGGTCAACCCCGTCAAGCCACACTTTGAGCAGACTGAACTGTCCTGAACTACTTGCGACAGATGATGGGGTGGAGGAGGAGAGTGAGCCTTTTCCTGACCTCCTGTCTGCAGGAGAGAAAGGTGGGTCTGTGGAGGGAGTGATCCTCTCCCCCTCCCTGACTGAAGAGCAGCAGAGGGACTGTCACCAGGTGTTGGGACAGTTCGTCTCACAGTTTTTCCTGATCCCAGACATCACACACTTGTGCACACATGATGTGGACACTGGGGACAGTCCAACCATTAAACATAAAGTTTACAGGGTGACTGACAGGGTCAGGGCTTGCATTAAGGATGAAGTATCCAAAATGATAACCCTGGGGGCTATTGAGCATTCCAGCAGTCCTTGGGCCAGCCCAGTGGTTTTGGTCCCAAAGGCTGCTGCACCTGATGCCACTCCAGAGCTCAGGTTCTGTGGGGACTACCGAGGACTCAATGCGGTCAGCAACACTGACGCACAACCCATCCCCCGAGCTGATGAGCTCATTGACCGGTTGGCAGATGCCTAGTACCTCAGTACGTTTGACTTAATGTCTGGTTACTGGCAGATTGCCTTAATTGAGGGGGCCAAGGAGAGTTCAGCATTTTCTACCCCAGATGGACACTTTCAATTTAAAGTGATGCCATTTGGGATGAAGAATGCCCCTGACACCTTTCAGAGGTTGGTCAACCAGGTGTTGGCTGGGCTGGATGAGTTTGGTGCCGCCTACCTGGATGACATTGCTGTGTTTAGTTCCACATGGGAGGAACATCAGCAACACCTCTGGAGAGTGTTAGAGGCCCTGCAGAAGGCAGGCCTCACTACTAAGGCAAGCAAGTGCCAAATAGGGCAGGGATCTGAGGTGTACTTGGGACACAAAGTGGGGAGTGGCCAGGTTGCACCCCTAAAGCCAAACATTCACACCATTCTGGCTTGGGAGCCTCCCAAGACCCAGATTGTGTTGAGGGCCTTTTTAGGCCTCACTGGCTATTACAGGAAGTTTGTCAAGGGGTATGGTAACATTTTGACCCCCTTGACTGAGTTGACCTCTAAGAAACAACCCAGGAAGGTGATCTGGAAAGAGGCTTGCCAGACCACTTTTGATGCCCTGAAGGCTGCAATGTGCACAGCACCTGTGCTGAAGGCACCTGACTACTCCACTGAGTTTGTTGTGCAAACAGACACCTCAGAGCATGGTATTGGAGCAGTACTTTCTAGATCAACCCGTAGCCTTCATTAGCAGAAGGTTACTTCCCAGGGAACGTAGGTGGAGTGCCATTGAACGTGAAGTGTTTGCTGTGGTCTGGGCGCTGAAGAAGCTAAGACCTTACTTGTTTGGGACTCACTTCCGGGTTCAGACCGACCACAGGCCCCTCAGATGGTTAATGCAGATGAGGGGTGAGAATCAAAAACTGTTGAGGTGGTCCATTTCTCTACAGGGGATAGACTTTACGGTGGAACACCGCCCTGGTAGAGAACACGCCAATGCTGATGGTCTGTCCAGATTCATTCGCCTTAGTGATGAGAACTCCCATGAGGTTGGGTAGTTGCTCCCCACTTTCAGCTGGGGGGACACGTGTTATACTTTTCATCCTTGGCGTGGTCTCCCTTAACTCTTTGCCTCCGTTTCCCAGGTTGTTGATGTGCGCTGGACTCTGTTTTTGCTGTTTTTGTTACTCTGGGCACTTTACCACTGCTAACCAGTGCTGAGGGGCAAGTGCTTCTATACAAAATGTGTATGTAATTGGTTCATACATGATTAGAATATTTGATTTACTAGTAAGTCCCTAGTACAATGCACTAGAGGTGCCCAGAGCTTGTAAATCAAATGCTACTAATGGGCCTTCAGCACTGGTTGTGCCATCCACATTAGTAGCCCTGTAAAAACGGCTCAGCCCCGCCACTGCAGTGTCTGTGTGTGCAGTTTTAAACTGTAAATTCAACCTGGTAAGTGTACCCACTTGCCAGGTCTAAACCTTCCCTTTTCTTACATGTAAGGCACCCCTAAGGTAGGCCGTAGGTAGCTCCAATGGCAGGGTGCAGTCCATGGTTAAGGTAGGACATACAGTAATGTGTTTTATATGTCTTGACAGTGAAATACTGCTAAATTCATTTTTCACTGTTGCAAGGCCTGTCCCTCTCATAGGTTAACATGGGGGCTACCTTTAAATATGATTAAAGTGTAGATCCCCTTTGGGAGCGGATAGACATGTGGAGTTTGGGGTCTCTGAGCTCACAATTTAAAAATACATCTTTTAGTAAAGTTGATTTTGAGATTGTGTGTTTGAAAATGCCACTTTTAGAAAGTGAGTATTTTCTTGCTTAAACCATTTCTGTGACTCTGCCTATTTGTGGATTCCCTGTCTGGGTCATTTTGACAGTTGGGCTGGTTGCACCTTTCACTAGACAGTGACACAAAGGGATCTGGGGTGTAGTCTGCATTTCCTGATGAGCCATCTGTGCTAGGAGGGCGGGGAGGAGTGGTCACTCACACCTGAAAGGGCTTTGCCTGCCTCACACAATGCAGTCTCCAACCCACTGGTGTGTGCCTGGAACCTGACCTGGGCAAGGCAGGATTTCACAAACAAGAGAGACTTTATTTTGAAATACACCTACATCGAAGGGCAAAATGGGTATAAGAAGGGCACCCAAAACCACAGACTTTAGAACACTTCTGGAAACCAAGAGGAACCTCTGCCTGGAGAGGAGTTGAAGAACTGAGCAAGAAGAGCTGCCCTGCCTGTGACTGTGCTTTGTGGAGCCCTCCTGCAGTTGCTGCTTCTGCCTGTGCCAGAGGACAAAGACTGGACTTTGTGTTGCCTTCCTTCTTGTGAAGAACTCTCCAAGGGCTTGATATAGAGCTTGCCTCCTGTTGTTTGAAGTCTCAGGGACAGCAAAGACTTCTCTCTGCCAGCACCTGGAGCCTCTTCTGAGACTCCTACTCTGCAAAGTGGTGCTCATCCAGTTCCTGGGACCCTGAAAGAAGAAGCTGGCAGTCCAAGAATGAGAAATCCACGCACTGACCGCCGTGCGGGGAAAAGATCAATGCAACTCTGATCTGCGGCTGAAAAATTGACACTCGTCTGCAACGCGACCGGAAGATCGACGCCCGCGGCTGGAGAAACGAAGTGCAGCATCGCAGACGGAGACCGGTGAGATCGCAACCTGCACTGCGTGGTTTTTGGATCATCATGGAGGAGGATTTCTGATGCAAACTTTGCTGGGCGTGTAAAAACGACGCAAGGCCTGCCCGGACCCTAGAGTGCAGTTTGAATCGATGCATCACTCTCCTGCGGAGAGAAGAAACGGCGCACACCGACTCGACTGAAGGAGAAATGGTGCAAGGTCTTGCTCGTGAGTGAAATCGACTCATCACAAGCCCTTTTTGACACACACTCGCCCTTGCTGGGTTATTTTGGCGCACCCAGGTATATTTTTATGCTAACAGTGTTAGCGTTATGTTTAAAATTACATGAAGACCCTTTTTGATTTTTAATTGATGACTTGTGTATTATGGATTGTTATCATTTGGGTCTTGTTTTGTTTAGATAAATATTTTCTATTTTTCTAAACCTGTGTTGTGTCATTTTGTAGTGTTTTCATTGAATTACTGTGTGTGTTGGTACAAATACTTTACACCTAGCACTGTGAAGTTAAGGACAGAGAAAGATGTGCCACCTATGTTGTTTTTCTTGTATGGTGGGATTTTGAGGTGAGGTGCCAATCTGGATCGAATGTTCCTTTGATATCTCGTGATTTTATTTCTGAAAGGTGGACCTGTCCCATGTATTGCTTTAAGGGTGATACAAAGTAGCTTGAAGGTGGCTCTTCTGGCAATCGGTAACCAATGTAGTGCCCTTAAGGCAGGGGAGATGTATGCTTGTGGCTTTACATGTAGGAGTAGTCTGGCTGCAGATTCTGATTCCTTTATAGTCTTTTCATAGTTGATAAAGATGATCCACGGTAGAGGCCATTGGAGTAATCAAGTTTAGACAGTACAAGAGAGGTAGTAGCCTGGGCCTTGTGTGGAAATCTAAGGTGGGGGAAGATGCTTTGCAGAGTTTTTATAGTAATGAAGCTTGACCTTGCTAGTTTGTCCACTTGGGTGTTCATTGATAACTTGGAGTCCATGGTAATTCCAAGGTTTCTTACTTCCTTAGATACTTTAGGAGGTGGTCCCAGATCATCAGGACAGGTGCAGTTTGGGTCATAATTTTTCCAATTGCCACTTGTCAGTATTTCAGTTTTGGAAGCTTTAAATTTGAGGGGGCTCCATGTCCTCCACTGATTAACAGCTCTGATGCAACTGAAGATTTCTGAGTTTCTTATGTCTTTGAGGCTTTCCAGTTTAAGGAGCATTTGTGTGACATCTGCATAGTTATGAGAGATGTGAGATGAAATTTATTAATCATTATAGGTAATGACTTAATGTAGATTTTGAAAAACTTGGGTGAGATGATATAGCCTTAAGGGACCCCTGCTTTTGTGAAGTACGGTTTGATGAGTAAGGGGGAGTATAGATGGCATTTTTCCTGTTTTGAAGGTAGGATGCGATCCAGTCAAGAGCTGTACCCTCTATGAAAGCTTTGTACAGTCTTTGTATTAGAGTGTCATGGTCAACTGTGTTGAAGGCTGCTGAGAGGCCCAAGAGAAGTAGTGCAGCTACCCTGTTGTGGTCTACTGTGTTTTTAAGGTCATTCTGTTTTAACAATACTAACAGATTGTTACCCTGCAAATATAGTCATTTTTTAAATTTAACAAGTTACATAAACATGGATGCTTTGTTCCGCTCTTGATAAAGCTAAAGCGCCACTTAAAGTCTCACACCTATTACATTAAAATGCAATGTTAAGCACAGTGAAGTCACTGGAATGTCACACATGAGCACAACCAAAACCTGGCAGATCGAACCACTGATTTATGGTTGTGTCTGGCCAAATTCTAAATGACATGATAAGCCCTTACTCAGGCTATGCACATTTGCATGCTTTACAGAAGGCTGACACGCAATATGCTTGAGAGCAGGTATCTCTTCAGGGCCACCACTCCTTTCCAACACGTATCAAAGACATTTTCACATTACAGCACTTAAATGTTATAGGGAAAATAAATGAAATAAACACCACACTAAGGACAAAAAAGCTAGTAATCCCAAACCAGTACAGTAAGGATGGTTTAGCATTTACATCCTGCTAGAAGTACTTGCAAAAAAATCTCCAGAACAGAAAGTATAAAAATTTTACTCTGTGGCACAGTTAACAAATTGACATATCTTTCTTTCCCAGAATTGCACAGGGGCAGATGGTTTGCATGTGCTTTCTGTTTCCATATTCTCAGTACCAGAGCCTACTGCTTGACAAATGAATAGGGACTCTGTCCTGTAGTAGAGGCAGTAAAAATGGATGGCTGATTTCCATCTTAAGATATGGATAAGAGCATTTCCGTCCCCACAAAACATAACTGTTTCATGTAATTAATGTCTACATATGTACATTAGGTATTTAAGGTTCAATTTAGTAACTGAATTCAAACTTTGTGCAAAATGTCAGCTTGGTTTGTAGTGCCAAATGGAGCAGACCAATATAAGTTGTCATATCTTGTGTCATACCTTGTGGAAGAACATCTGCACTCTCATTTATCCGCTCCCTCACCCTTATCCTCAGAAGATGGAATCCCAAGAGAGTTCCACAGGAGCACCAAGGTAAAACACACACTGTCTCCCAAGTGGGGGCAAGGCTGTAACATTTGACAGCAAACCAGTGCATTAGCAAATCACCCAAAATGATTACTATTGTTCAGGGGCAGCTCCTCCGTTAGGGCGGAGGAGCGTCATCCCCCGCCAGCAGCAGCAGCAGCAGCCGTCAAAGTTCTACAATAAAACGATATTAAACTGCATTTGTTATCGTTTTATTGAAGAAGGGGTGGGGCCATGGGCTGTGACGAGCACAGAGGGGGAGTGCTCAGCACCCCACCCCTCCCAGTGCACATATATGTTTGGCTGGCCATCTCAGTGCTGGGTTGGAGAGAGCAGGCAGACTCTCACAGTCTACCTGGGAGCAGCCTAACTGGGTGCTCCGACCAATCTGAATGCTGCTGTCATGCTGCCAGCAGTATGAGATCAGTATTCAGGTTGGCCACAGGGCAGGCTGGGAGCCTGTGCCTGTGGCGAAGGAAAGAGAAGGTGGCGGCGGCACATTCAGGTACATTTTTTTTTTGTTAAAACATTTTCTTACCCCTCCCGCCGCACTGCCCCCACCACACGGCGTAAGCTGCTCCTGCTATTGTTTAAAGATTGAACAAATGTTTCAAGATTGACCTACAGCGAGTATAACAAAAATTAGCAAAGAGATTTGGCCTTGCCTGTGACACCATTGTGCAAGCATATTGGCTTTGAAAATACTTGTTTTGGTTTTATTATCGATAACAGCAAAAAACGCTCTCAGATAGCCTTTCATGTGTGCACACGCATAGAAGCCTTTGTGGAACAGTTTTTCACAAAGCATAAGAAAAAACTGTATTTCGAGGTGACAGCTTTGTGAACATACACATTTTCATGTACACATTTCCATGTAGGAATGGATCAAAAGCATTCCAATATGGCCACTTTCTGCTGTTTTAAAAGGGTGATTAGAGAACAAATGGAGCAAGCTGGCACAGGGAATAGTGTTTTTTTTTTACAAACAGTGGGGAAGAATTGTGCGGAGCAAGGAATGCAAAGAGAGAGAGAAGGGGAGGAAAATATATTTCTGCACTGTAGTTGTAGTGCAGGGTCCTAATGTCAGCAGTGAAATGGTACAATGCATCCAATCAAATCACAGTGATACTGAAATGATAGGCATGAAAAACAGGAGAACTGGGGGGGGAAACCTTAAAATCATGAGAGGAAGACCTAAAGCACGCTCTAAGTATATTGCAAAGAAAAGGTTTGTTGTCAATACACATCTAAAGCTGCAAGTAGACCACATCTAAGTAGCTTACTACTGCTCCATTATGAGACTTGCTGTAATTACACTGCAGTAATTAGTCGTAATACAGATTCTACAGCTAGCAATAATTCCAGCATGATTTACTAAAGTAGGTTAAAAGTTAACCCCTATACACTGCATGCAGTAACACCATATTACTACCCCCTTCTTTATTAAGAGGCCATTCAAAATTAGGGTCCTTCACTAGTTACCCTGTATTTTCATAACACAGATGAATTAGGGGTAGCTGAATGGAGGTTAATAGTGTTATTGAGATCTACCTCTCAAGTAAATTAAGCCATGAACAGCTGTTTTAATTGACATGAATATTTGATGCAATATCCCACAGTTGGTGTGTGAATTGAGTTTTCCTATCCTAGGAGTAATAAGGACAGGGTTCTAGTATTGGGCATGAAGTTGTGTTCAATTTTCACATTGAAATTGGATTGTCAAATGTTACAACCCTCATGATTTTCTTATTGTACTGCAGCAGCAAGACGCAGAAAGGATGCATAGCAGTCTTGGGTTAGGGAAACCTAGTGAGTGTGCTAACCATTATGGTCTCATTGGTGATTTTTATAGTTTCAGTTGCCAGCACTGTGCTCCTGAGAATCTCAGATTTGGGGGTGAGTTTTGTTCTGAAAATTTAGCACTAAATGAAGTGGATATTCTGATATTTTAGGCACAGTTTCCACCCTGAATTCAACTGTAAAACAACAATGATTCTTATGGATTAACTTCACACTGCACTTCCGACACATAGAGAAGCTGCAATAGTCCTCAAATAATGTTGAATCACTACACAAACACAGCTCTTAAGTCACCTCTGGGAATCTTGATTTAATCAATTAATCAATACAAACATCAAAAACTATAAAACAAGGTGCACCATAACAAACACAGAGAAAGTCAAGCAGCACAATACTTGTGAACTGTGAACAAAGGTGATGATGAATAAAGATGTGGCAACTCAAAATCCTAGAAAACCTTTGGTGCTTTTAGAACATTTTCAAACAGATAATCATAAATTTCATAGATTGTCCTAAAGGTATATGGGAAATTCTTAATTTTTACATTCCAAGGCTATGTATATTACAAATGTTTCGACTTGAAGCCTTATTAACAAGGCCGGGGTTTCTTCATAAGAGGTAAAGATGTAACATCCATCAAGTGCAAATGTATGTCACAGAATCTTGTAAGAAGCATAATCAATTCACTTCAAGAAAAAACAATAATGATACTTCCTCAAGTAACCCCAAAATGTGCGGTGCTTGACCTTATCTGATGTTTCAGTGAGCTGCACCAACAGCAGGAAATAGGTGATGATCATGTATTCTGTGACACAGTACTTGAGGTGAGAGGCATCATTTAGGGACTACCTGGAGTTAAAACTGTGATTCTTACATTCGGTAATGTGATTCGCATGCCACACTTTCAAGAGCTTTTGTGAAACTTTTGAACTTTTGTATAGGTGTTATGCTAATTCTAGTTTTACACTAATTATACGATTTTCCAAGCACCTGTGACCCACTCATTGTGTCTCTTCCTGTGATACCATATGGGCCACCATATGCAAGCCTCATGCTTTTTGTTACAATGATAGAAGTGCAGTGGGGCACAATTAATAGTCTTTTATAAACATTTTGTATGTTGGGCATTTAAAATATTCATCCATTCTATTATGCCCCACAGCCTTCCAAGCTAACTAGTTTATTTATTTATTTTTCGATGTTGTTGCTGCACGCAAAAAAGGCATTTGTGCACTTTACACAGAAAAAGAAAGGGTTACGATTAATAGTTCTCAACACTTATGTATTTCTAAAACACTTCTCATAACTTTTTAAACCAAAGCTAATAGATAGGATGTTGCTGTGTTCAAAAACAAGCATTTTTAAGCTATACACTCGGCGGTATGAAGTAACTGTAGTAAGTAATACCCTGTAATAAAGTGAATCCACACCAGATGAAGATATATGGTAGGAGGTATTTATTACAGCCTCAACCAACAGCCAGCATATCAACTGTCATGCAGAGAACCCTGCATGAGAGAACCTCAGAACAAGCTGGTTCCATGCCCAGTGTTCTGGCATGGAGCCATGTTACATCATTACACTTCTTCCTCTTTACATTAGAACAGAAATAACATGAGAACAAAAAACACACTTGAACAGAAAGAAAAAGAGGGTAGAAAGAACTACACAAAATCACACAAATGTAAAGGAAACCTGCGTGTTCTGACACTCCTACGAGTATTATCAGACCTTAAATCAATGTCAGAGGGAAAACGATAAGAAGTATCATCTCTCCTGTCGGCCACACCACACACCCCAAAATGTGCTACACGACTATGATTCCAGATGCGACCATCATCCGTCTTGACAGCATTTTTAAACAGCTTAATGATAGTTTTTGGAGAGGTATATTTTGACCAATTTTGACACCCAACAGGAGCTTTGACCTTTACTTTATCTCCAACCTCAAAATTTGTAACTTTCGCATTATTCCTTTTATCAACATAAATCTTCCTTTTGCTTTGTAGAGACACTTCTTTGTCTCTCCATTCCCCAATACCATTGTTTTTCAAACCCTTCCCAGCAACCATCCAGCCAGGACACAAACAAGTATTTGGAGACCTTCCCCTGAGCAGTTCAAAAGGAGTCTTCCCCGTTGATGCATGAGGAGTGTACCTGTAAGCTGTTATACGACCCTGCAGTTCTTTTCTCCAATCTAAACAGTTTACCTTTGCTAATTGTATACTCTCCTTTAAAGTCCTGTTAAATCTCTCCAAAGCACCATTCGCCTCTGGATGATATAACGCAATTTTTTTTATGTACAATTCCACATTTTACAAAATACTCCTCCATCTGAGCAGAACAGAACTGCGGACCATTGTCAGAAAGAATAGAGTTAGGAAAACTCTCGTGTTTGAACACAGATTCTAAAAAACTGATCACAGATTGAGAAGTGATCTCTCTCACCAAACTCACCTCCACCCATCGTGAATACAAATCCAGCAACACCAACAGGTAAGGAGTCTGATGTTCTCCATGCAATGGCCCCACAATATCGATAGCTAATTCATCCCATGGACTTTTTGGTAAACTTCTACAAACCATAGGTGAACATCTTGGTTTGAGTACCTTATCACTAGCTTGACAAGGTGTACACTCCCTAACAGTACGTTCCACCATCAAATCTAATCCAGGCCACCAGAAATCCTGACGGATGCGCTCTTTGGTTTTAGAAATGCCCATATGCCCTTCATGAGCCATGTTCACGATGACTTCTCTCAAACTCAATGGGGGAATCATTCTTGTGCCCCTCATTAGAACACCATCAACAACGGCTAACTCATTCGCAACTAACGACCAAGGTTTAACCAGACTTCGAGACTTATGCTGATCCAAAAGAGACATCACAGAACACAATTCACTATCCTTTTGCAACTCATCCCTCCATTCATCTTCCTTTACAGCCCCCAGCGTAACATCACAAACTCTTATGCCACACTCAGCATCACATTGATCATTTTCATCCTGAGATTTATCATTCTCTACCACCTCCACCAATCTCGACAGACAGTCTGCCGTTACATTTGTCTTTCCCGGAATGTATTCAAACATGAAGTTATACTCCTGTAAGGAAATTACCCATCTCCTGATCCTCGAGGAAATCGAGTCCAAACCCTTCTTCTCAAAAATTTCTTTCAGGGGTTTATGATCAGACCTGACTACGAAAGAAGATCCCCACACAAATTTTCTGAACTTGTTTATGGCCCAGAATATTGCCAACGCTTCCTTCTCTATAACAGAATAACATATCTCTGCCCCTTTCAAGCATCTTGAAGCACAAGCTATTAGCACCTCTTGGCCCTTCCTGATCTGAAAAAGAAGAGCACCCAGCCCCTTTATACTCGCATCAGTAACAATGAAAGTGGGATTCCCAGGTACAAAAGCTTGTAAGTTTGGTGCATTCCTGAGATCATTTTTTACTTGTTTAAATTCTGTACCACACTCTTCCGTCCAAACAAACTCTGCATTCTTACATATCAACTTCCTTAGATTTACTGTCTTATCTGCAAAATTTCGTATAAATTTGTTATAAAATTCTGCCATACCTAAGAATGAAGAAACCTCATCTTTTGTACACGGTTCTTTTAACATTTCGATAGTGTCCACCAAATCCTTTTTAGGACTCACCCCCTGCCGTGAAATATGATGACCCAAATAGTCCAGTTCAGTTACTCCAAATTTACATTTGCTTCGCCTAAGAGATAACCCAGCATCAAGCATCCTTTTAAGCACAGCATGCACCCTCTCATCATGTTCTCTCACGTTTCTCCCACATATTAATACATCATCCTGGTAGCACTTTACGCCTGAAATGCCTTTAAAAAGATCTTCATAATCCTCTGGAATACTGAGGCCGCAGAAACCAGCCCAAACGGCATACGCAAAAACTTGAAGGCCCCCATTGGCGTAATAAAAGCCGTTAATTCTTGACACTCTTTACTCAACGGAACCTGATGGTATGCTGATGCCATATCCAGAGTGGTAAAATAGCAAGCACCATCCAAGGATGATACTAATTCCTCAATATTGAGAAGTGGGAACTTGTCAACCACCACTTCTTTATTTAAGGCACGAAGATCCACACATAGACGGATTTCATTATTTGGTTTACGTGCCACAACAATGGGAGCTAACCACTCCGTTGCCTCTACAGGCTGTTTAACACCAGTGGACAACAATTTATCTATCTCTTTTTGTACAGCGTCTTGGACACAAATGGGAATGCGTCTAACTTTTGCCACAACTGGTACTGCGCCCTGTTTCAACTTAATATGGTGATTGTACCCCTTTAAACACCCCAAGGTGTCACTGAACAATTCACCAAAAGCTCTCACAAACTTGTTTTCGTCACCCTCAATAGATTGTACCTGAACAGATGGATGTGCATTAGGATTGAGAATGACCCCCAAGCGTGCTTGATGACTCCAGCTCAACAAATTATCACCCCTCTCAGCAACATAAATCCTAGCATCAGTGAACCTACCATTGTACTCAATGCAGTCATCAAAATAACCTAATAACTTAATTGGCAACCCACCATAACCCGTAGGTTTAATATTAGGTTTGAACAGTTTCTTCCTTCCTTGAAAATTCTTCATAAACAAATCCTTTGAGAGTAACGTGATGTGAGAGCACGAATCAAATTTCATTTTGACTCTAACATTCCCCACCAAAACCCACTCAGAGGGATGTTCCACCTCACTCTCACTAATTTGAAAACTGACTTCCTTTATTTCTGATCTAGAATCTCTCCTATTCCTCATCCTACAATTTTTTCCAAAATGTCCTCTTTTTCCGCAAACATTACAAGTAATCCTATTAGCAGGACACTCACTTGCATTAGCCATGTGTCCAAATCTTCCACATCTGTAGCAATTTCCTTGAAAAGGTGTTGCAAACCTCCTATTCCCCTGTGTCTTTCCTGTGCTATTTTCTATTACAACACCTTTCTCACGGACACCCTCATACTTTTTTTCCTTCTCATCTTTTTGTATGACTTGACACTCCACTTCTTGTGCTTTTACACTGACCTTGTCTTCTTTATGTGCTTTACTTAGTTCTCCAACACACTTTAACATATGCTCTACCATTTTTGCAATACTAACAACCTCATCCAACGGTGGCTCGTCCTTTAGCCAGAGTTCTTCCCTCACTTTATCACTGCAACACCTCAGCACAAACTGATCTCTAATCCTTTCTTCTACCAACGCCCCAAATTAACAACTTGAAGCCAACTTCCGTAAAGCCGTAATATATTCTTCAACACTCTCCTCTTTCCCTTGCTCCCGCAAACCAAAATGGTACCTTTCCATAATAGTACTAATCTTTGGCAAGTAATGTAAATCTAGTTGTCTTGCACATATTTCATATTCATTCAACCCCCTCTGATCAGCTTGCGACAATGGAGGTAGATTTTCCAACACCTCCTGTCCTTCACCCCCTAAACAATGTAACAAAAGTGCCTGCTTCCTTTCACCACTCAAATTCGTACCACACACCCTGGCATAATTCTCAAAAATCTTTTTCCATTTCTTCCACTTAATAACCGGTTCTCCTGGATCTGACAAGAAAAACGGCGGTGCCGTAACATTCTGCATACTCACAAGAGGTGTAAAACACTTCTTCCCCACAATATATTCCAAACCCTACTAGTTGCTAAAAGTACTTAAAGTCCAAAAGGTGTGCAAGTCCAAAAGGTGTGCCAGTCACTGTATGTCCCAGCACGATGCCGCTATATCAAACACGGGTCTTCAGGTGTGTTTGTCACCGCAGAGACGACCTTTTCAGTTTAATTCATTTTACAACGCCCAATACTTGTATTCCACAAGTGCAATAAAGTTTCCAAAGAAATGTATATTCCCGTGACCACAAACCAATATAGTGATCCTTATCCAGTCTCCGTCTAAGTTTCAACTTCCAATAGACCATCGATGTTCTTCTTCGATGTCCTCCAACAATTGCGCTGTAAAAACATTTTTTTTTTAAATTACAAAATTCCTTCTTCCTCATCTAAGATGGCCGCCACGAAACATTTGGTCCGTTTTATTCAGGCAGTTGGGCTTGCTTTCTCTTTGAGCAATCTCGGATCGTTTTCCTCACTCAAAATGGCCGCAACCAAACATCCAGTCTATTTTCTTCAGTCAATCTGGCTTGTTTTTCTCCTTCCACCACACTCAAGATGGCCGCCAACAATTCCCACAGCTTTCAGTCCTTTTCCAATTGCTCACTGACCTTCTGACGTCGTGAAGCATACAGAGACCACTTTGATCCTCAGTAAATGCTCAAACAGCTTTCCACAAAGCCCCTACAACCGCAATTTCACACTTTTCTCCGCTAGAACATGCTGCAAGACGCTCGATCCTCTCCCAGCACGTCTCTGTAAATTATCTCAGTTTTTCTCTTAAATAATCCAAGCTCTTCCTTCTTTGTTGTTGTTGAGGCTGTCCCTTCCTCTGTGTTCCTTTCTCCGTCCAATCGTCGCCAGTGTAATAAAGTGAATCCACACCAGATGAAGATATATGGTAGGAGGTATTTATTACAGCCTCAACCAACAGCCAGCATATCAACTGTCATGCAGAGAACCCTGCATGAGAGAACCTCAGAACAAGCTGGTTCCATGCCCAGTGTTCTGGCATGGAGCCATGTTACATCATTACATACCCCATATTCGCACTTTGGCCAGAATTATTGATATATGGGAAAAGCCACTGATCTGGGGTGCCACCAGCAATTTGATAGTGATTATACGTGAGCTTGATGTCAAAATTCGCAACTGTGTTAGGCACCAAAAAACCTTATGATCCGGTCTGTTGCATGTTTGCACTCCTATTATTTAATCTACAAATTCTTCTTTTAAATATTGACCTGGCTCAAGGCCATTCGTTACCTTCAAAGTTTGGACCTTTCTTAAGGAGGGGCATATTTTATGGGGATCGTATTGTTCTCCTTGACAAGACCCCAATGCGATCCCATTTGGCTTATAATGTGCTTTTAAAAGCAATGTGCCCTTCTTGGTGCATAACTTACTTGCCATTAATTAGTCAATCAAAAACACTGGTTGATTGGCAAATCCCTCAGAAAATGTGGATGGTGTCTCAATACAAACCCATAACATCAGGGTTTGAGCGATAAGTGCCTACTAGTGTGGATTTATGACAGCTAGGCTGGTGTCCAGAAAACTTGGCCAAGAAAAAAAGCATCCTGTTTGTAGTAAATGCTTTCAGTAGGTTTATCCAGTGTTATGGGGGGTACTCCATTAAATCAATAGCGACAGCCCATAAGTTTACATTGATTCTCTTTATTATGTATGGTACAGTGGCTTGGCTTCCATATAGTAAGCACCATTTGCCATCTTAAAGGGAACTATTTTGCCCCATTATTTCCAATTCCCTGGTATTACTAAATCGGAAGGGATTAGGGGCCTGATTTAGATTTCAGCGGACACGATACTCCATTACAAATGTGACGGATATCCCGTCCACCGTACGTTTGTGACAGAGTATCTAATCTGCCGAACTCTAAATCAGGCTCAAAGTCATTTTTAACATGGTCTTACCACATTAGAGCAATTCAACTTTTTCAAGATTCAAATGATGCAATGGTTATTAAAGAGGTTTGCAAGTGTATGAAGGGTTTTGAACAAGTGTAATGTCAAGGTGAGGGGAATATATGCAGCAGTGCAAAGTAAGAAGATGTTCAGATTCTAGGAATATTAAGATAACGTAAATAGGTGCATGTTTTATCATTTCAAGTGTTGTGTGCATGGTTTATATCCACAGGTACTATTGTATTGTTAAAAAAATAAATAGGCTTTAGATAATATCAAAAAATTTAAAAGTCTATATAGACTACACAGTTACTAAAAATGCTGCTAAGTATTTACAGAACACTTTTGTCTACCATTTCTAATAACTGAAGCTAAAGGCGAAGAAAACAGGACTAAAAATATCACATATGGTTTTGATTAGTATTTAACAAATTTACAAAGGAGTTTTGGGAGTCAATTGTGAGATTTTGATAGGAAGAACTGAGAATTAGGGCCAGCTAGATTAAGTAACTTGTTTTAAGAACATTAATTTAAGTTTTTTTCTTGTCTTTCTATTAGAACATTGCCTTGCAGTCCTGTCACTATGGATTTGGAGTCTGTGTTGTAATCGGAGCAGTGTCTTCTGAAGCAATGTTATCTTTTAACCAAATGTCATTGCTCAGTGGGCGCACTGTGAAAGGGGCTTTTTTGGGAGGTGAGTAAGATGCTGTGTGACGTGATGGTGAGCTTTAATGGTAGACTTGTGAATAAGTGAATATTAAAAAAAATAGCTGGCATTACAAAGAGGTTTTTTGTTTTTTTTGACAAAACATTAAGCTTTCAACAAAGTCATTTAAGTTGAGAATTTCTATATCTATAAGTATTGGACTTGGCACTTTCTGCTGGGCCATCTCCAAACTTTTGCCTCCATCTTTTGTTTTCTGTACCCATTTGTGTTGGATTTAGGACTCTGCACACTTACCCACTGCGAACCATGTGCTCCGGCCTTTAAACATAGTAAAACTGGCTTACACCTAATAGGCACATTTAATTTACTTGTAAGCCCCTAGTCAAGTAGCACTTCATATACGTAGGGCCTGTAAATTAAATGATACTAGTGGGCTAGGCTGCAGCACTAATTGTGCCACCCACTTAAGTAGCTCTTTAAACATGCCCCAGGCCTGCCATTGCAGCATGTATGTGCAATTTTAAACTATTATTTCAGCCAATAAGCCTTTTGCCAGGCCCAAACCCTACTTTTACATTATATATATGTCACCTGTAGCATAGGCACTAAACAGCCTAGAAGGCAGGGTGCAGCGTATTTTAAAAGTTGGACGTATATGTTTAGGTTGTACATGTCCTGATAGTGAAAAACTCTTAAATTAGTTGTTCACTGCTGCAAGGCCTTTCTCTCACACTGGGCCAAGTGGCCAGTCCCAGGCTACAACCCCTGGACCAGGGGGGTGGAGAGTGGAAGAAGGGTGCCTAACAACTGGGGCAGTTGTCCCTTCCCCCCCCATTCACACTCTGACAAACCTTAGAGGTCAGAGAACCTTGGATGGCCTGGGGCCTAACTCTTGACACTGACAGCTGTCAGTGGCTTCTGGTGGCTGCTGTCCATATGGGCAGAATTTTCCTTGAATGGGGGCAGAAGTCTGATCTAAAGGGCGGAATTGGCCACATCAATTTGTTGACAATGGTGGTACTGTCTGCCTACTTGAATCCATCTGTTAGCGTGTTAAGGTTAGGAGCTGCACAGATGGGGTCTACATGATGAGCTTAGGAGCTGCACAGATGGGGTCCAAAGAAGGGTTTCCCGTGGCTCAGTCCAGTGGCTTGGGAGAGTGTAAACAAAGGAATCCAACAAAGATCAGAGAGACACAGACCTGACAAGTGACCGTGCATAACATGGACTTCATCCATGTTCTATCACCTAAGCAGGGAATCCCATTGAGGTACTGATTATTCTATCCTGGCTTTTGGCTGGAGGGGAATTATGTTGAACTTGGCCCTTTCTGCAGGGTCATCCCAAAACATTTTCCCTTCACCCTCCTGTTTTCTGAACCTGTTTTTGTTAGCTTTAGTTGTCTGTGTACTTTATCACTGGCAAAAGGTGATAAAGTGCTTGTGCTGTTTCTTTTAACTGTGGTAAAATTGGCTTACACCTAATTGGCACATTGAATGTACTTAGAAGTCCTGAGTGTATGCTACTATATGCAGCAGTGGCCTCTGCAAATCTCCAGGGGAGGGGCGGGCAGGGAGGAAGGGGGATGGGGAAATTAAATAATAATTTTTAAAAAAGTACCTTTGCTGCTGCTGCCGCCGACTTGCTCCTCTTCCCTCAATGGTGTCCCAGCAGTCCCTGGGACACCAGCACATTCTCCCCGTGCAATCCTGGTACTTCTCTCATGCTATACAAAGCATGAGAGCTGCATCATGATTGGTCTGAGTGGCTTGGTCTTCCGCTCAGACAGTGAATGGGAGTCTGTGCAGTTTCTACATCTTGGCTGTGCGACACAGCTTGGTTGGAGAAACCTAAGTGCGCCTATTGGTTTGGCTGGCCTAAGGTGGCCGGCCAAACTAACATGCACACTTAGGTGCACTCCACTGCCCCTACCCTCTGTCCCCTCTCATGGGCCAGCCCCACCTCTCGCTACACATGCTGGCTGAGCTAGCAGCTGAAAAATAAAACAATACTAAAATATTGTTTTATTTTTCAGCTGCTGGCTCAGCCAGTGGGGCAACATTCCTTCTCCATTGTGAAGGAGCCCCCCTGACTACATGTACCCAGGGCATGTGTATTAAATGCTACTAGTGGGCTGCAGCCCTCATTGTGCCATCCACTAGATAAGCCCCATTTCCAGGCCTACCCCTGCAGCTTGGGTGTGGTGGAAAAACAAACCATTTGCTAGACCTAAACCTTTCTTTTTATTACCTATAAGTCACTCCTAAGCTTGGCCCTAAATGCCCATAGGGCAGGCTGGAATGTATAAGGTAGAATGTGTAAATTTAATGTTTTATTATTTTACATGTCCTGGCAGTGAAAACTTCCTAAGACGTTTTTTACTGTGGCAAGGCTTGCTCACCCATAGCCTAACACTGGTTTCCACTATTACGATGAATGAGTGCCAAATTCAGTTTGGGAATAGCTAGAAAATGTTTCAAGGACTCATTTTAATAGTAATTTAAAATCCAACTGAATGGTTAAGTCAGTATTTTGGAAATGGCAGTTTTTGAAAATTGTCATTTTCCTGCCTAAAATAACAAGATTTTCCTGCCACTGTCCAGGTGTTACCGAACCCCTGATGGCTCCCCTGTGGTGAAATGTATTTTGCTCCAAGCCAGTGGATAAAGACCTCTGAGTGTGGTACGGGGGACTCCTTCTTTGACAGGATGGCCTGAGGGTTTGTGCCCGGCCCCTTCGTGAGCTTCAAAGGATGCCTACCCTGTCACTGGCAGGTGCCTCCCCTTTTCTCTCTGGTCAGACCAGCACCAAACTTAGCAGTTGTAGAGGACCTGACCAGAGCGTTTGCCCTCCACCCATAGGATTATACTGGGCATAAAAGTGGACTAGACAGACCTCTCCTGAGAACACTTAAGAACCTGTTAAGATCAAAAGAAGGAATGCTCTGTTGTCTGCAACCTGAAGGTAGACTGAACTTGCTTGCCTTGAACACCGGACCCCAGAAGTGACTCCAAAGGTAGTTGGAAGTTCACCTGATTGAGCTACATGGACACAACAAACTTAAGGCCCTTTCTCTGCAACTGTCAAGCTTGACAGCACCAACTGGACCTGTCCTGGACCCTGCTGTTGGACTTTGTTGGAGTGGATTATAATCCCCAAGTTGTGCTCCCCAGGTCTTGGACCCTTGTCTGGGGTTCTAGTGCACTTCTCCTCTCCACACTGTAAAAGCTGGGACTTAGAAACTTTTTGCTAACATTCTGCCTGGAGAATGAATGGAGTATGGGATTGCCATTGAAACTGCGGCTGTCAACATTGAATCACTGGTCTGCCTTAGCTTGCTGGTTTACCCCACTGAAGAAGAGGTGACTTCCAGAAAAGCCTCTAACTCCAAATGTAGAGGCCTTCTTCAGGACCGACACCAAGCATCAATCTGTCAATGTTGAGGCCTTCATGTGCACAGACTTTGCCTGTTCAGAGCTTTCCTGCCTTCATCAGTAACCACACTGGGACATTGCTCTTCAGCAACCCTCCGTCTTTGAACCATGCTTCAGATCCAGGTTGCCCTATCAACCAGACAACGGCGACCACATTTTCTCAATAAAAATGTCTAAGCTCAAAAGTAAACTTTCACGGGCACAAACATGTTCCTTGTTTCCAACCCATACTCCATCACGGTCAGCCGTAACTTTTGAACTTGACTCTGTCTAGTGCAACCAGATAACGGTGGTTGGTGCTTTGTGCTTTTTGGTGCTATTTTTAATTCAAAGTTTAAAAATTCACATCTCTGGTTCTACTTATTGGATTGTTGTTGTTTTGATGCCATGTTATTCTTTTGAAATTGGTTTGGGATCTTTCTTGTATTGTGTTTTCACTTTATTACCCTTTGAGTACTGCTTAAATATTTTAAACTTTTACTCTAAATTAAGCCTGACTACTTGTGCCAAGCTTCAAATGGTTAAGCACAGGTTTATTTAGAAAGTTTAGTGGCTCACCCAGACAAGGACTGTGATAAATATTTGGGGTCAATTGTCACTGCCCTCAAACAATACTCGTATTTCTTACAACTGTTTTCTTCAACTTAATAAAGATGTGCTTGTGCTCATGCTTTTAGAGATGCTTCCCAGACACTGAGGTTCTGAGTCATAAAGATAAACTCACACTTTTGTGTAATTTGATGATTTTTTGCAATTCGCAAAGGAATTTTACAAGTAGTAACTTTACGACTGCGAAGTCTCTGCAAATCAAAAGATCTGTACTCGTAAAGATATTACTCATAAAATTGGTTTGTGAATTGCAAAAAATTGTACACTTACACAAAAGCGTAAGTTCACTGTTGTTATTCAGGCTCTGAGAGTTTTCCTTTTCTATAGTTGCTTAATATTGATCTAAGACGAAGGCCCCCTCCCTTTCCTCACTCTGGCCTAACAAGATAGCAGATTGACTCTTTTCTATGATCCCAAAAAATAAAAAATGCGTCCTTACTGCTAACGCTTTGTTGTAGATGCTGAACTCAGACATGTTCTATCCTCCTTGTTGAAGGACAGTGTTCGGCTTTTGTTGGACCTGGCCCATTCTGCAGGGTCATCCCCAATCAATTTGCCCTTGCCATCCATTTTTTGCTGAATTTGTTATTGTTGGCCTTAGGACTTTGTGCACTTTATCACTGCTAACCAGTACTAAATTGCTTGTGCTCTCTCCGTAAAACCTGGTATAATTGGGTAATACCTAATTGGCATATTTAATTTACTTATAAGTCCCCTGTATATTGGGACTTCATGTGCCCAGGACCTATAAATTAAATGATGTTAGTGAGCCTCCAGCACTGATTGTGCCACCCACTTAAGTAGCCCTTTAAAATGTCTCGGATTTGCCATTGCAGAGCCTGTATGTGCAGTTTTTAACTGCCAGGTCGACCTGGCAAAATAAACCTTTTCCCAGGCTCAAATCTTACTTTTATTACACCCCTAGAGTAGGTCCTGGACAGCCAAGAGGGCAGGATACAGTGTATTTAAAAAGCTGGGCATGTACTTTTCAGTTTTACATATCCTGGTAGTGAAAAACTCCTACATTCATTTTTCACAACCTGCAAGGCCTATCTCTCCGATAGGATAACACTGGAGTTGCCTTATTACCTTTAATGAGTCTAATTTCCAGATAGGAAGAGATTACTAGGTCATGTTTGGTGTCTCTGGAACCCTACTTTAAAATCCTAACGTATGGTGAAGTCAAATCTTAAATTACATCTCTGAAAATGCCACATTTAGAAAGTTGGCATTTTTTTGCCTTAGCTATTTGGTGCCTGCAGCCTGCCTCTTGTCACATGACTGGATGCAGTTGGCAGTTGCACTTTGTGTATTCCTCCTAGATAGCAACCCACAATGGGAGCTTAGGTGTGACTGGATGGGCCATCACTGGCAGGATAGGAAGATTGAAGCTGGGCCCAGCATCACTTACACTTACACTTACTCACAGAAAGGGCCTAACAGCCCTGCATTGTCATGTCAGACAATTTGGAGCCAGGGCAGGGGAAGCAGGTAATTCTATGCACTTTAAATACACAGTTTTGAAGCTTCTCTAACCTTCCAGAACTAGGGCACTTGTGTATAAAAGAAGGACCGCAGATACCAACACTTCAGTACACATCTGGACCTGTTGATACTGTGCCAGGAAAAAGGGCTGCTGTGCTGCTACAAGGACTGCCACTCTGCTGGCCTGCTGCTCTACAAGGAACTACTGCCCTGCTGTGCTGTTCTGTTGTCTGTGACCCTCTTGCCTGGGGAAAAATAACTGGACCTGCAACTTCATCTTGAATCCAGGACCACCGAGTGACTCAAAGAGTTAGGCGGTCATTTTGACCTTGGCGGACGGCAGAGGCCGTCCGCCAAGGTACCGGCGCTGAATGACCGCACCGCGGTCAAAAGACCGCGGCGGCCATTCAGACATTTCCTCTGGGCCGGCGGGCGCTATCCAAAAGAGCGCCCGCCAGCCCAGAGGAAATGCCCCTGCAACGAGGACGCCGGCTCAGAATTGAGCCGGCGTAGTTGCACGGGTGCGACGGGTGCAGTTGCACCCGTCACGTATTTCAGTGTCTGCTTAGCAGACACTGAAATACTTTGCGGGGCCCTCTTACGGGGGCCCCGCGGCACCCCCTACCGCCATCCTGTTCCTGGCGGGAGACCCGCCAGGAACAGGATGGCGGTAGGGGGTGTCAGAATCCCCATGGCTGCGGAGCGCGCTCCGCAGCCATGGAGGATTCTGTAGGGCAGTGGTAAACCGGCGGGAGACCGCCGGTTTACCCTTTCTGACCGCGGCTGAACCGCCGCGGTCAGAATGCCCTCAGGAGCACCGCCAGCCTGTTGGCGGTGCTCCCGTGGTCGGTGACCCTGGCGGTCACCGGCCGCCAGGGTCAGAATGACCCCCTTAGTATGCTGGCCTCCTGATTCTGAACCTCAGGGACATAATAGGCTCCTGAAAAGCTCCTGGACCAGTCTTCAGTCTGTTCTTGCCCCTTAAGAGGTGCCCATCAAGTCCTGGACCCTCTGTGTGGCTCCTGAGCTCTTAAATTCAAGCATTTGGGCCCTTCGTGAACGCGAACTGACCTGTTCACTCTGGAACTGCACTGCTCATTCTGAAAATCAGCTCTAGCTGCAAGACACCGGTCTTTTTATATAAAATTAAACTCCAGCCTGCAAGTCCACTTTTCACTTTGACCCTGTCTAGCGCGACTAAATAGCCACAGTTGGTGGTTTAGGCTTTTTGGCACTATATTGCAGTTTATTCTTTAAGATTTCATAACTCAGGTTCTACTGATTGTCTAACTTAGTGTGGGATCTTTTTCTGTGGTATTTGCACTGTTTTACTGTTTGAAATTTTGCACAAACACATTGCCTCTAAGTTAAACCTGACTGTTCTGTGCCAAGCAACCAGTGAGTTGAGCACAGGTTAATTTGGGGTTTGCTTGTGCCTTACCCTGACTTGGAATGTGGTTGCTGCTTGAGCAGGACTCACACCCCAGTCAACCTGTAACCCAATTTCTAACAGGTTTGGAATCCTAGGTTTAAGTAAGAGAGGCCACAGGTTTCGTGTGAGCAGTGGCAGAGCTTATATAATGCCCAAACAATCGACCCACACAAATAAACTGGTTTCTGCAAGGAATTCCTGTCTCACCTTTGATAACCTAGCACAACCAGCAAGGCCTGCCTCAGAGACAATGTGCATACTACATGTTCAACAACTAGCCATATCACAATACGAGAAAGAAAGAAAGAAAGAAAGAAAGAAAGAAAGAAAGAAAGAAAGAAAGAAAGAAAGAAAGAAAGAAAGAAAGAAAGGAAGGAAGGAAGGAAGAAAGGCACCTCCCTGACTTTCCCGTGAGGTAAGGCATTATGTGCTCTGGTTGGTATTACCTCAAAGCTGTGGTGATATAGGGTTCAATGAGGTTGGATACGCTGGTTGAGTGATTCAGCAGTAGTTGTGAGCTTGCTGCAGAATGCTAGAAAATCATTCAAGATAATGTTGTCAAAATTATGTCTTTTTTGGAAAGGCTTGGAAGGATGTCACAATATTCCAGGAAGTACATTTCTTCCAAACCATTCATACAAGTTCTAGTATCACTGCAATAGCTTTTACTGCCCAAGACCTCCGTAGGCAGGAAGGAAGTCCTAATTTGGATGTCAAAACCATTAGCCCTGTGAATCAGCAGGAAACTAGTACCACCAACTCAAAACAAATTATGTAGTTCCAGTAAAAATCTGGAACAGGATACTGTTCTCACAAACAACCAGGCATGTATGAGTGCTGTCCTCCAAAGCAGCATGCATTAAAGTATTCTTTACTCTTCAGTTCCAGACTGATTCTCTTCTTTGATTGGATAGGGAAAGAGGGAATTTTAAAGGATAAACCAGTCAGACATTGCTTTTCCACTCCCTGTTTTTTAGTGTAGTAATGCTGTTCCTGTCAGGAGCGTAGGTTGGATAGAAGCTTTGTGGCATAAAAAGAATCAACTCCTTTGCATCAAGAATCAAAAGTGGTTATTCTATCCCTCTTTGTCTTGGATCTCCCCCCTATCTCCCATCTCCAAGGCCTTGTAGTTCAACTCACTGGATGCCAAAGGAAATCTCCTGGTAACTTAGGTCCTGATGAAAATCCAATAATGTTGTCACGTGCTACGAAGGGCAGAAACATGTTGACATTTTTAGAATTATGAAGAAGGTGCCCTTATTGCTACCTTTCATCACATTCTTTTCAGCTATTTTAACCTTGGGTAAGATAGAATTGGGCCTTCATAAAATGTCACTATTTATCATACTGTTAATACAATTTAATATTTACCCACAACCCTTTACTCTTCCACAAACACAGTCAACAAAGAACTCTTGATGAGCCTCCCTAGCATCAGTTGGTGCTGGGGAAAGAGCACCTCTATAGTGACTTGTGGGTGTGGTATTTGCAACCATTTTGAGAAAGGTTTTTCAAAAAACAGTTTTCCAGAATTTAATAAGTCAGAGAAATGCAACAGAATCCTTAAAGAAAAGAAAGATTTTTTGGTTAAACAAAAAATCCAGCAGCCTACTTGTATGTGAAGAACATTTCATCTCATGAGCTAGCACTTGGACCAGGCCTCCTGCAGAGTCTAGTCCTACTTATGCCTCATTATGAATGCCCTTAACTCCAGGAATGAGGGGTTTGCTGACCAGAATGACATTTATGGAAAATATGAAAATAAAACACATTTCCTTTTGAGAAGAGCACATGGATATGTCAGTGTTTAGCAAGCCATAGCCACTGCAGAGGTCAAAACACTGGATATCCATTGAACAAAAATTTGGGATCTATGACAAAAAGATAGGTGTTCTTAATTTCTGCAACTACCATTTTTACCTTTTTTGTCATTTAACTAATAAATTAATCAGTCTTTCTCAAAGACTTTGAGAAATTAGGATGTTGGTTGATTGGTGTGTGAGTCCTGGCCAAGCAACAGCGACAATCCCTTGCAGGGTGAACCACAAAAAGTAACTAAATTAACCTGTTCTTAACCCTGGGTAGCTTGGCACAAAAAGCAGTTAGACTTAACTTAGAGGCAATGTGTAACATAGTTATGCAGCACACAAACAGTAATGAAATGATAACACAACACAAGAAAAGTCCCAAACCAATTTAGAACTATGGAGTAATTTTTTATAAATAATTTGACACCAAAGTGACAAAAATCCAATCAGAGGAACTAGAGTTCTGAATGTTTAAAAGGTTTAGTGAAAACTAGTGCCTAATAGATCAAAGCACTAATCGTGAACATCTAGTCACGAATGTCCATGTCAAAGTCCAAAGTTAAGGCCAACCACAATAGAGTGCAGTTCGAATACAAGAAGTGGATTGGACCCAGGCAGCGCTTACCTTTAGACATAGACAAAATAGTGAATAAAAAGTTCTGAGAAGGTAAGGTTCAGCGGGGCAAGGTTGCATGAGGTGTCCATCATTGGACGGCCTTTGGTTGAAGCTGCAGTGAAGATTTCTATGTTCTGACTAAGTCACCAAAATGAAAGTCAAAAACCTCCAGCGGGATGAGGCAGAGGGCTGTAGCCTAAGACAGGTCCATGATGTTGGATACCCCTTTGGCGAAGAACCGCCAAAACGGATTTGCTGTTGCAGAGAAGAACATAACAGAAGCCACAATCCAACTGGTGATGCACTTTGGGTCCCAGTGTCCTCCTGTTTCACAGCGCACTTTTTGGTGAAATTTTGTCTAAGTCCTCAGTTTTGGAAAGTGGCCATCTGGGTACCTTTAGCACCACAACCAAGGGTCCAGGACTAGTGGGACACCTTCTTGGGGGTTGGGACTCATTCAGGCTGGGTTCCAGATGGTGGGAGCATTTATGTTTCTGTGGCTCTGAATAGAAGGCCAGCAAACTATCCCTTGGAGTCACTTCTTGTAGTCCTGGGTGCAGATAAAGATGTAGGGCGCAACAGCAGGGCTGGCCTCTGAGAGTTTAAGGCAGACTCCTGACAGCAAAGCAGTCCTTCCTGGTACAGCAGCAGCTTGGCAGAGTGCACAGTAGGTCACAGCAGGGAGTCCTCTGAGAGTCCTTCCACAGGTCCTATAGTGAACTGAAGAGTGGGTCTGAGACTCTGCTGGACCACCCTCACCACAGGCAAGACCCGCACCATCATGAGCAGCATCCACTACTGAGCCCCTACGCACCCCTGTCCTCATCACATTTTTAACAAAGCCAACACCTCCATCGTACCCGAGCTCTGCCACACCCTCAGCTGCTTCATAGATACAGCACCCTTCCCAGAGGAATGGAAGCACACTGAGATCTGCACTGCTTCAAACCCACAGCTGACCCTCTGGACCTCAAGAATTACCGTCCCATCTCTCTGCTGCCTTTCCCAGCCAAGGTCATTGAAAAAGCCATCAACACTCAGCTCCGTAAGCACATCGAGGACAAGAACATCATGGACATCTCCCAATCAGGTTTCAGGAGCAACCACAGCATGGAGACTGCCCTCCTCGCTGCCACAGATGACATCGGCTCACTCCTCTACCATGGCCATACAGCAGCCCTCCTCCTACTGGACCTATCAGCCACCTTCAACATGGTTTCACACCCCACTCTCTGCTCCAGACTCCACGCAGCCGGCATCCACGGAAAGACCCTACAATGGATACGTTCTTTCCTGTCTCCGAGAACCCAAAGAGTCAGGCTCCCCCCTTACCTGTCAGATTCTACGGAGATCAACAGCAGAGTTCCACAGGGCTCCTTCTTGAGCCCCACACTCTTCAACATCTACATGGCCCCACTTGCATCCATTGTCAGGAACCACTGACTGAACATCCTCTCCTACATCGATGACACCCAGTTGATCATCTCTCTGACGGAAAACCCCACAACTGCCAAGAAGAATTTCCACAACAGTATGGAAGCCGTTGCTGCCTCAATGAAGGATAGCTGTCTCAAGCTAAACTCTGACAAGACCAAGATCCTCATCCTGGGACCCTCAACATCAGCCTGGAATGACTCCTTGTGGCCATCCACCCTCGGCCCCACCCCACCCCACACACCACACACACACAAACCCGGCTTAATACTGGACTCAGCGCTCACCATGACCCGCCAAGTCAACTCAGTCGCATCCTCCTGTTTTCACAGTCTCTGACTGCTCTGGAAGATCTACAAATGGATCCCATGGGACTGCCGCAGAACCACGACCCACGACCCATGCCATGGTTACCAGCAGACTCGACTACGGCAATGCCCTCTACGCCGGCATCACCCAGAAGAACCTGAAGAAACTACAGCGCATTCAAAACACCTCTGCCAGATTCATCCTGGACATTCCCACCTGCGAACACATCTACAATCACCACTAGCTTCCTATCTAGAAAAGGATTAACTTCAAACTCCTTGTACATGCATACAAGGCCCTCCACAACCAAGAACCCACCTACCTCAACCACTGTATCACCTTCTACTCCCCACCACACCTCTCCGCTCCACTCAACAAGCACAAACCACTGTATCACTAAGTTCACTGTTAGATATACACGCAGTTTGAAACACTTTATTGAGGTATTTCCCCATGTGATTTTTCTTTACAATTGCTCATGATCACCAACATGACAAGTAGTCACACCTCCCCCCCTTGATCTTTCAATTATTATTTTGCATCATTTAATCTAATTCGGGGCTTTTCAATATGATAATCGCTGTGTTCTATTGTCAGCTGAGCGTACGTCCACTTGAAACATGAAATATAACATAACAAAAAAAGGGGGTGAGGTCTTGCGAACGGTGACTATGATGGAAGGAGTTTTAAAAGAGAAACAGAAAAAAATCATACTAATTAAAGTTATCAGAGTTATGAAGAGAAAAAATAGAATAATTAATTTGTCAAAAATACCAATGGAATAGGCCCAAAGTTCTGGGAAAAGACACGGATTCACACTCACTGTTTCTGGATGTGTATGGCGTGTGGCAATGCAAGCTATTGGCTTCCAACATTAGTTTATTTTCTTGTACACACAAATGATGACCCACTAGATCCCAACCCTCAATATTACATCTGCTTTTTTGCTGCTAAATTGCTAAGAATTCCTCATGAGAAAAAAATATTGAAAACAAAAGAGTTTGTAATGTAAAGGTCAATTTTTTTACTCGATTTCAAAACATATGATTTGTAAAATTAAATTATGGTTTAAAATACAAACCACATAGAGTATCAGAAACCGTCATTGCTAGGAACACATTCATCAAATGGTGCAGGTATTTGAACAGAAAAAGGAAGAGAACTATAAAAAAAATATAAAGGGCTTGTAAAAATACTTAGAAATGCACACAACCTTTGTAGGACTGGCGCCAAGAGAGATGGAATACATCCCGAGTATGAAGCAAAGAATGTTAGTAAAATAAACCATAGTTTCTTAGAAAATGTGAAAGCGTATTGTATAAGACGTGCCTCTCCTTTACCCCCAGCTAGATACAATTTCTTGCATCCAGCGGCCTGGTCTGCATTTACTTGTATCAATATCTGTGTAAGAACGACAGGGCCCCAGCCTACACTACTGCAAGGTCTGGATGATGCTGAAATAACACATAAAGTAAAAAATATAGAAAAGCGGCGAAAAGATAGAGTGTGATTGGGTGTCAATTCTGCCTGCAAAGCAGAAACGACCACCTCACCACATCTCACCCAAAAAGGACGCATTGGCAGCAGTGAAGCGCCTCGTTTTGTCTCCTACAGACAGTACATTACCTTGCCATGTCCTCTCCTGTACTCAGCATTGGCAGTTCACTAATACTCCCTCCCTGGTCTGTATTTTAAACTTTTCTGTGCATGGTGCAATCCACTGCGTGATGATGTCTTCCGAGCAGAACTTTCTCCTGTGTGCATCCCACGTGCATGTCCATGTCATGTGTAAGGGGTGCACATCTGTGCTAAAAGCGCACGGGGGTTTTATTTTTTTCAAGGTGGTACCTGTGCTTTTGCTTCAAAGCTCAATCTATTAAATAATGTATATCCACTGCGACACCACTTTATACGAATTGTGCCATAAAGCAGTATCACTGCACTTTACTGTTGGTTGTCCCTTTTAAACATCATTTTTTTTCATCCACCTCTTTTTGACTTTAATGTGTCAAATCTTGCTTGAATGTCACTTCCAGCTTAACGGGTCTTCTAGGGTTTTTCATAGGACACTTGGGGTGCACTTCAAGGAGGCCTCCGCTGTGGCAGGCAAATGTTAGCATATTCTTAGGCAGGACCTTCTTTGTACCCTGAATTAGGCAGACTGCAATCACAGTGGGAATTTTTCTGATATTAAAGTATCAAGTCCTGCTTGAATGTCACATCCTGCTTGCCAGGTCTCCAGGGTTTTTCATATAACACTTGGGGTGCAATTCAAAGGGTGAAGACAATATGCTAAACAATTTGTGTATATCCCCTGTCTGGTTGCTGAAACTTTAGATTTTCTTTGACAACACCTCTCTCTGTGAGTTTGTTGTGGGTACAAGAACTGCCCCAAACTGGATTTTAGTATTAGATGTAGAAGGACACTAGAATGAATAACCAGAGTACCCTCCTCAAACACCCAACCAACCCTCAGAGCCCACGTTTAGTGTGGCTAAAGACTTCAGCCATCTTAAAAATACCCACAGTGGATAGGATTAGACCTGGAACCTTTACCTAATTGGTTATGGCATCCCCATTAGTCATTTACACCCACTAGGTCATGTCAGGCATAAATGTAGCACCTCCAGACACTCACTTCAGAATACTACTAAAACTATGGTGGATCAGAAGAGGATGGAGCCTGCTCTCTGCAACCTGAGAAGAACCCCGGAGGACTGGACTTGCTCTCTCTCTCTTATAACCAGGACAAAGAAGTAGACTCCAAGGGTCATAAGGCTGACATGGCATGTTCAAGTTAATGGGAAATATCAAGATCCAAGAGACCTTTCTTGCAACTTCCTAGCTGATCTGTGGTAAATGGACTGGACTCTACCTGACACTCTGTAAGTATCTAAGTGCCTTCCCTGAGATCATGGGGGACTTTGAAAGTGTACTCTGTATTGGAATTTAAAGGACTAAAGTCAGAAGGTAAAATCTTTTGCCCAATATGAACCTGGTTGGTGTACCTGGCCTGCTCAGTATGCGTCAAATGGCACTTCGGTCCTGTCCTGCAACCCTTGACCATCATTGGCCCTTTGTGCTGCAGAGTGGAAGATATAACATACATTTTCCATGGGTCTATGTCAAGTAATTTGGACTGGTATCCTAGGAGACTATTCATGACTCATTGGTTTATTATTGGAATTTAATTCTTCACAATGATTTTTGTATTCATTTTTATCATTTTAGAATCACTGGTATGAAAGGGGGAGCACTTCTGACTACTCACTTTGGCTGTGACACTTGATGGTTTAAAGTATTTTTCAGAATTGTTGTAATTATTGTAAAAGCTGTATCAACATTGGTACACTGTGCCCTCTTCTATGGCTTCCAAATATAAAAAATGGCATAGTAGTTGGTAATTCATTCATTGTTATCAGTTAATTTACTTACAAAGTATGACAAATTATCCAGCTCATACATGTTCATGATGCTCTGAAATTAAAGTGCCAGGACCCTTTTTGTTGTTTATAATACCTTGTGCTTTTTGGTGCTATTTCCACTGAAAATTCAGCTCTCTGGTTCCTCTTTTTTGTCATTGTGGTGTTTTGTTTGCTAAGTTTTACCCTATTTTCCTAAATCATTTTGGGATTTTTTTGTTTTGCATTTTGATTATATTACTGGATTTACTCCTGCATAAATACTTTGCACATTGCCTCCAATTTGAGTCTGTCTGCTCTGTGCCATAACTACTAGGGGGTTGAGCTCAGGTTTAACTAGTGGTGACTTTAGTAGTTCACCCTGACAAGTATTATGTTTCTTACTTGAGATCAAGGGCGTAGCTTGGTCAGTAAGACTGGGGGGGTGAGCTTCAGATTTTCCAACAAATACGACAAGCAGGGCACATGACGGGGGTAAAGGGAGATGAATGCTCCCGTGGTCGGTGACCCTGGCGGTCACCGGCCGCCAGGGTCAGAATGACCCCCTTAGTATGCTGGCCTCCTGATTCTGAACCTCAGGGACATAATAGGCTCCTGAAAAGCTCCTGGACCAGTCTTCAGTCTGTTCTTGCCCCTTAAGAGGTGCCCATCAAGTCCTGGACCCTCTGTGTGGCTCCTGAGCTCTTAAATTCAAGCATTTGGGCCCTTCGTGAACGCGAACTGACCTGTTCACTCTGGAACTGCACTGCTCATTCTGAAAATCAGCTCTAGCTGCAAGACACCGGTCTTTTTATATAAAATTAAACTCCAGCCTGCAAGTCCACTTTTCACTTTGACCCTGTCTAGCGCGACTAAATAGCCACAGTTGGTGGTTTAGGCTTTTTGGCACTATATTGCAGTTTATTCTTTAAGATTTCATAACTCAGGTTCTACTGATTGTCTAACTTAGTGTGGGATCTTTTTCTGTGGTATTTGCACTGTTTTACTGTTTGAAATTTTGCACAAACACATTGCCTCTAAGTTAAACCTGACTGTTCTGTGCCAAGCAACCAGTGAGTTGAGCACAGGTTAATTTGGGGTTTGCTTGTGCCTTACCCTGACTTGGAATGTGGTTGCTGCTTGAGCAGGACTCACACCCCAGTCAACCTGTAACCCAATTTCTAACAGGTTTGGAATCCTAGGTTTAAGTAAGAGAGGCCACAGGTTTCGTGTGAGCAGTGGCAGAGCTTATATAATGCCCAAACAATCGACCCACACAAATAAACTGGTTTCTGCAAGGAATTCCTGTCTCACCTTTGATAACCTAGCACAACCAGCAAGGCCTTCCTCAGAGACAATGTGCATACTACATGTTCAACAACTAGCCATATCACAATACGAGAAAGAAAGAAAGAAAGAAAGAAAGAAAGAAAGAAAGAAAGAAAGAAAGAAAGAAAGAAAGAAAGAAAGAAAGAAAGAAAGAAAGGAAGGAAGGAAGAAAGGCACCTCCCTGACTTTCCCGTGAGGTAAGGCATTATGTGCTCTGGTTGGTATTACCTCAAAGCTGTGGTGATATAGGGTTCAATGAGGTTGGATACGCTGGTTGAGTGATTCAGCAGTAGCCGTGAGCTTGCTGCAGAATGCTAGAAAATCATTCAAGATAATGTTGTCAAAATTATGTCTTTTTTGGAAAGGCTTGGAAGGATGTCACAATATTCCAGGAAGTACATTTCTTCCAAACCATTCATACAAGTTCTAGTATCACTGCAATAGCTTTTACTGCCCAAGACCTCCGTAGGCAGGAAGGAAGTCCTAATTTGGATGTCAAAACCATTAGCCCTGTGAATCAGCAGGAAACTAGTACCACCAACTCAAAACAAATTATGTAGTTCCAGTAAAAATCTGGAACAGGATACTGTTCTCACAAACAACCAGGCATGTATGAGTGCTGTCCTCCAAAGCAGCATGCATTAAAGTATTCTTTACTCTTCAGTTCCAGACTGATTCTCTTCTTTGATTGGATAGGGAAAGAGGGAATTTTAAAGGATAAACCAGTCAGACATTGCTTTTCCACTCCCTGTTTTTTAGTGTAGTAATGCTGTTCCTGTCAGGAGCGTAGGTTGGATAGAAGCTTTGTGGCATAAAAAGAATCAAGTCCTATGCATCAAGAATCAAAAGTGGTTATTCTATCCCTCTTTGTCTTGGATCTCCCCCCTATCTCCCATCTCCAAGGCCTTGTAGTTCAACTCACTGGATGCCAAAGGAAATCTCCTGGTAACTTAGGTCCTGATGAAAATCCAATAATGTTGTCACGTGCTACGAAGGGCAGAAACATGTTGACATTTTTAGAATTATGAAGAAGGTGCCCTTATTGCTACCTTTCATCACATTCTTTTCAGCTATTTTAACCTTGGGTAAGATAGAATTGGGCCTTCATAAAATGTCACTATTTATCATACTGTTAATACAATTTAATATTTACCCACAACCCTTTACTCTTCCACAAACACAGTCAACAAAGAACTCTTGATGAGCCTCCCTAGCATCAGTTGGTGCTGGGGAAAGAGCACCTCTATAGTGACTTGTGGGTGTGGTATTTGCAACCATTTTGAGAAAGGTTTTTCAAAAAACAGTTTTCCAGAATTTAATAAGTCAGAGAAATGCAACAGAATCCTTAAAGAAAAGAAAGATTTTTTGGTTAAACAAAAAATCCAGCAGCCTACTTGTATGTGAAGAACATTTCATCTCATGAGCTAGCACTTGGACCAGGCCTCCTGCAGAGTCTAGTCCTACTTATGCCTCATTATGAATGCCCTTAACTCCAGGAATGAGGGGTTTGCTGACCAGAATGACATTTATGGAAAATATGAAAATAAAACACATTTCCTTTTGAGAAGAGCACATGGATATGTCAGTGTTTAGCAAGCCATAGCCACTGCAGAGGTCAAAACACTGGATATCCATTGAACAAAAATTTGGCATCTATGACAAAAAGATAGGTGTTCTTAATTTCTGCAACTACCATTTTTACCTTTTTTGTCATTTAACTAATAAATTAATCAGTCTTTCTCAAAGACTTTGAGAAATTAGGATGTTGGTTGATTGGTGTGTGAGTCCTGGCCAAGCAACAGCGACAATCCCTTGCAGGGTGAACCACAAAAAGTAACTAAATTAACCTGTTCTTAACCCTGGGTAGCTTGGCACAAAAAGCAGTTAGACTTAACTTAGAGGCAATGTGTAACATAGTTATGCAGCACACAAACAGTAATGAAATGATAACACAACACAAGAAAAGTCCCAAACCAATTTAGAACTATGGAGTAATTTTTTATAAATAATTTGACACCAAAGTGACAAAAATCCAATCAGAGGAACTAGAGTTCTGAATGTTTAAAAGGTTTAGTGAAAACTAGTGCCTAATAGATCAAAGCACTAATCGTGAACATCTAGTCACGAATGTCCAGGTCAAAGTCCAAAGTTAAGGCCAACCACAATAGAGTGCAGTTCGAATACAAGAAGTGGATTGGACCCAGGCAGCGCTTACCTTTAGACATAGACAAAATAGTGAATAAAAAGTTCTGAGAAGGTAAGGTTCAGCGGGGCAAGGTTGCATGAGGTGTCCATCATTGGACGGCCTTGGGTTGAAGCGGCAGTGAAGATTTCTATGTTCTGACTAAGTCACCAAAATGAAAGTCAAAAACCTCCAGCGGGATGAGGCAGAGGGCTGTAGCCTAAGACAGGTCCATGATGTTGGATACCCCTTTGGCGAAGAACCGCCAAAACGGATTTGCTGTTGCAGAGAAGAACATAACAGAAGCCACAATCCAACTGGTGATGCACTTTGGGTCCCAGTGTCCTCCTGTTTCACAGCGCACTTTTTGGTGAAATTTTGTCTAAGTCCTCAGTTTTGGAAAGTGGCCATCTGGGTACCTTTAGCACCACAACCAAGGGTCCAGGACTAGTGGGACACCTTCTTGGGGGTTGGGACTCATTCAGGCTGGGTTCCAGATGGTGGGAGCATTTATGTTTCTGTGGCTCTGAATAGAAGGCCAGCAAACTATCCCTTGGAGTCACTTCTTGTAGTCCTGGGTGCAGATAAAGATGTAGGGCGCAACAGCAGGACTGGCCTCTGAGAGTTTAAGGCAGACTCCTGACAGCAAAGCAGTCCTTCCTGGTACAGCAGCAGCTTGGCAGAGTGCACAGTAGGTCACAGCAGGGAGTCCTCTGAGAGTCCTTCCACAGGTCCTATAGTGAACTGAAGAGTGGGTCTGAGACTCTGCTGGACCACCCTCACCACAGGCAAGACCCGCACAATCATGAGCAGCATCCACTACTGAGCCCCTACGCACCCCTGTCCTCATCACATTTTTAACAAAGCCAACACCTCCATCGTACCGAGCTCTGCCACACCCTCAGCTGCTTCATAGATACAGCACCCTTCCCAGAGGAATGGAAGCACACTGAGATCTGCACTGCTTCAAACCCACAGCTGACCCTCTGGACCTCAAGAATTACCGTCCCATCTCTCTGCTGCCTTTCCCAGCCAAGGTCATTGAAAAAGCCATCAACACTCAGCTCCGTAAGCACATCGAGGACAAGAACATCATGGACATCTCCCAATCAGGTTTCAGGAGCAACCACAGCATGGAGACTGCCCTCCTCGCTGCCACAGATGACATCGGCTCACTCCTCTACCATGGCCATACAGCAGCCCTCCTCCTACTGGACCTATCAGCCACCTTCAACATGGTTTCACACCCCACTCTCTGCTCCAGACTCCACGCAGCCGGCATCCACGGAAAGACCCTACAATGGATACGTTCTTTCCTGTCTCCGAGAACCCAAAGAGTCAGGCTCCCCCCTTACCTGTCAGATTCTACGGAGATCAACAGCAGAGTTCCACAGGGCTCCTTCTTGAGCCCCACACTCTTCAACATCTACATGGCCCCACTTGCATCCATTGTCAGGAACCACTGACTGAACATCCTCTCCTACATCGATGACACCCAGTTGATCATCTCTCTGACGGAAAACCCCACAACTGCCAAGAAGAATTTCCACAACAGTATGGAAGCCGTTGCTGCCTCAATGAAGGATAGCTGTCTCAAGCTAAACTCTGACAAGACCAAGATCCTCATCCTGGGACCCTCAACATCAGCCTGGAATGACTCCTTGTGGCCATCCACCCTCGGCCCCACCCCACCCCACACACCACACACACACAAACCCGGCTTAATACTGGACTCAGCGCTCACCATGACCCGCCAAGTCAACTCAGTCGCATCCTCCTGTTTTCACAGTCTCTGACTGCTCTGGAAGATCTACAAATGGATCCCATGGGACTGCCGCAGAACCACGACCCACGACCCATGCCATGGTTACCAGCAGACTCGACTACGGCAATGCCCTCTACGCCGGCATCACCCAGAAGAACCTGAAGAAACTACAGCGCATTCAAAACACCTCTGCCAGATTCATCCTGGACATTCCCACCTGCGAACACATCTACAATCACCACTAGCTTCCTATCTAGAAAAGGATTAACTTCAAACTCCTTGTACATGCATACAAGGCCCTCCACAACCAAGAACCCACCTACCTCAACCACTGTATCACCTTCTACTCCCCACCACACCTCTCCGCTCCACTCAACAAGCACAAACCACTGTATCACTAAGTTCACTGTTAGATATACACGCAGTTTGAAACACTTTATTGAGGTATTTCCCCATGTGATTTTTCTTTACAATTGCTCATGATCACCAACATGACAAGTAGTCACACCTCCCCCCCTTGATCTTTCAATTATTATTTTGCATCATTTAATCTAATTCGGGGCTTTTCAATATGATAATCGCTGTGTTCTATTGTCAGCTGAGCGTACGTCCACTTGAAACATGAAATATAACATAACAAAAAAAGGGGGTGAGGTCTTGCGAACGGTGACTATGATGGAAGGAGTTTTAAAAGAGAAACAGAAAAAAATCATACTAATTAAAGTTATCAGAGTTATGAAGAGAAAAAATAGAATAATTAATTTGTCAAAAATACCAATGGAATAGGCCCAAAGTTCTGGGAAAAGACACGGATTCACACTCACTGTTTCTGGATGTGTATGGCGTGTGGCAATGCAAGCTATTGGCTTCCAACATTAGTTTATTTTCTTGTACACACAAATGATGACCCACTAGATCCCAACCCTCAATATTACATCTGCTTTTTTGCTGCTAAATTGCTAAGAATTCCTCATGAGAAAAAAATATTGAAAACAAAAGAGTTTGTAATGTAAAGGTCAATTTTTTTACTCGATTTCAAAACATATGATTTGTAAAATTAAATTATGGTTTAAAATACAAACCACATAGAGTATCAGAAACCGTCATTGCTAGGAACACATTCATCAAATGGTGCAGGTATTTGAACAGAAAAAGGAAGAGAACTATAAAAAAAATATAAAGGGCTTGTAAAAATACTTAGAAATGCACACAACCTTTGTAGGACTGGCGCCAAGAGAGATGGAATACATCCCGAGTATGAAGCAAAGAATGTTAGTAAAATAAACCATAGTTTCTTAGAAAATGTGAAAGCGTATTGTATAAGACGTGCCTCTCCTTTACCCCCAGCTAGATACAATTTCTTGCATCCAGCGGCCTGGTCTGCATTTACTTGTATCAATATCTGTGTAAGAACGACAGGGCCCCAGCCTACACTACTGCAAGGTCTGGATGATGCTGAAATAACACATAAAGTAAAAAATATAGAAAAGCGGCGAAAAGATAGAGTGTGATTGGGTGTCAATTCTGCCTGCAAAGCAGAAACGACCACCTCACCACATCTCACCCAAAAAGGACGCATTGGCAGCAGTGAAGCGCCTCGTTTTGTCTCCTACAGACAGTACATTACCTTGCCATGCCCTCTCCTGTACTCAGCATTGGCAGTTCACTAATACTCCCTCCCTGGTCTGTATTTTAAACTTTTCTGTGCATGGTGCAATCCACTGCGTGATGATGTCTTCCGAGCAGAACTTTCTCCTGTGTGCATCCCACGTGCATGTCCATGTCATGTGTAAGGGGTGCACATCTGTGCTAAAAGCGCACGGGGGTTTTATTTTTTTCAAGGTGGTACCTGTGCTTTTGCTTCAAAGCTCAATCTATTAAATAATGTATATCCACTGCGACACCACTTTATACGAATTGTGCCATAAAGCAGTATCACTGCACTTTACTGTTGGTTGTCCCTTTTAAACATCATTTTTTTTCATCCACCTCTTTTTGACTTTAATGTGTCAAATCTTGCTTGAATGTCACTTCCAGCTTAACGGGTCTTCTAGGGTTTTTCATAGGACACTTGGGGTGCACTTCAAGGAGGCCTCCGCTGTGGCAGGCAAATGTTAGCATATTCTTAGGCAGGACCTTCTTTGTACCCTGAATTAGGCAGACTGCAATCACAGTGGGAATTTTTCTGATATTAAAGTATCAAGTCCTGCTTGAATGTCACATCCTGCTTGCCAGGTCTCCAGGGTTTTTCATATAACACTTGGGGTGCAATTCAAAGGGTGAAGACAATATGCTAAACAATTTGTGTATATCCCCTGTCTGGTTGCTGAAACTTTAGATTTTCTTTGACAACACCTCTCTCTGTGAGTTTGTTGTGGGTACAAGAACTGCCCCAAACTGGATTTTAGTATTAGATGTAGAAGGACACTAGAATGAATTACCAGAGTACCCTCCTCAAACACCCAACCAACCCTCAGAGCCCACGTTTAGTGTGGCTAAAGACTTCAGCCATCTTAAAAATACCCACAGTGGATAGGATTAGACCTGGAACCTTTACCTAATTGGTTATGGCATCCCCATTAGTCATTTACACCCACTAGGTCATGTCAGGCATAAATGTAGCACCTCCAGACACTCACTTCAGAATACTACTAAAACTATGGTGGATCAGAAGAGGATGGAGCCTGCTCTCTGCAACCTGAGAAGAACCCCGGAGGACTGGACTTGCTCTCTCTCTCTTATAACCAGGACAAAGAAGTAGACTCCAAGGGTCATAAGGCTGACATGGCATGTTCAAGTTAATGGGAGATATCAAGATCCAAGAGACCTTTCTTGCAACTTCCTAGCTGATCTGTGGTAAATGGACTGGACTCTACCTGACACTCTGTAAGTATCTAAGTGCCTTCCCTGAGATCATGGGGGACTTTGAAAGTGTACTCTGTATTGGAATTTAAAGGACTAAAGTCAGAAGGTAAAATCTTTTGCCCAATATGAACCTGGTTGGTGTACCTGGCCTGCTCAGTATGCGTCAAATGGCACTTCGGTCCTGTCCTGCAACCCTTGACCATCATTGGCCCTTTGTGCTGCAGAGTGGAAGATATAACATACATTTTCCATGGGTCTATGTCAAGTAATTTGGACTGGTATCCTAGGAGACTATTCATGACTCATTGTTTTATTATTGGAATTTAATTCTTCACAATGATTTTTGTATTCATTTTTATCATTTTAGAATCACTGGTATGAAAGGGGGAGCACTTCTGACTACTCACTTTGGCTGTGACACTTGATGGTTTAAAGTATTTTTCAGAATTGTTGTAATTATTGTAAAAGCTGTATCAACATTGGTACACTGTGCCCTCTTCTATGGCTTCCAATTATAAAAAATGGCATAGTAGTTGGTAATTCATTCATTGTTATCAGTTAATTTACTTACAAAGTATGACAAATTATCCAGCTCATACATGTTCATGATGCTCTGAAATTAAAGTGCCAGGACCCTTTTTGTTGTTTATAATACCTTGTGCTTTTTGGTGCTATTTCCACTGAAAATTCAGCTCTCTGGTTCCTCTTTTTTGTCATTGTGGTGTTTTGTTTGCTAAGTTTTACCCTATTTTCCTAAATCATTTTGGGATTTTTTTGTTTTGCATTTTGATTATATTACTGGATTTACTCCTGCATAAATACTTTGCACATTGCCTCCAATTTGAGTCTGTCTGCTCTGTGCCATAACTACTAGGGGGTTGAGCTCAGGTTTAACTAGTGGTGACTTTAGTAGTTCACCCTGACAAGTATTATGTTTCTTACTTGAGATCAAGGGCGTAGCTTGGTCAGTAAGACTGGGGGGGTGAGCTTCAGATTTTCCAACAAATACGACAAGCAGGGCACATGACGGGGGTAAAGGGAGATGAATGTGGATTTGCAGGGGTAGTAAGAGAGGAAAACACAATATTATGTAAAATAAGCAGAATTTTTGAAGATGTTCAAAGCAGAAAGGGATAGCGTGTGTGTGAGTTTTTGTCTGTGTTTATGTAAACATTTCTGGTGAAGTCCAACAAGCACCTCACCATACCGGACCGAAAGCTCCTGTAACCAACTATTTGCCAGAAAATACATTTATTAGGGGAGTGTAATACCCCAAACACCACCCCCGCTTAAGATGGATACTTAACCCCCTGAACTGATTACCCAGTTTCTGCCAGTAGCCATTTCATGGGTCAGTCTTTGAGACTAAGAGGTGGGACGTGGATGTGATACAGCACGATGTTTTAGGAGGCATAGATCAGTAAACAGGAGCTCTCTGTCTCCTAGTAAGCCTACCCTGTAAAGTTACTGCCTAACACTACATGGCTGTTCTCACTGGACCTGCAGCTCCCTTACACCAGCTTCTGTTGCTTCCTGCAATAGAGAATGCTGTGTGCCGTGTGAAACAGACTGGGAGATGTACCTTAAGGCCCTGATTTATACTTTTTGACGCAAACCTGCGTTAGCGCAGGTTTGCATAAAAAATTATACCGCCGGCTAGCACCATTCCTGGACGCCATTCGGGTGTCATATTGAAGCTATCACGCTGGCCTGCGGTAAGGCCCAGTTAGCATCAAAACTATTGACGCTAACCAGGTGGGGAAGGCGTAGGGGAAACTGGAGGTTGTGCATGAAAGAATGGCGCTAGTCAGGTTTGAGTAAAACAAATGACTCTAACCTGATTAGCGTCATTATTTCCACACACAACCCCCATGGACATGACTCCTGTCTAAGTAAAGACAGAAGTCATGCCCCCATTCCAATGGCCATACCAGGGGGAATTAAGTCCCCTGGGCATGGCCATTGGGCACTGTGCCATATAGGGGGGGGGGGCAAGTAAGGCCCCCCTATGTCACTTTGCAACTAAAATAAAAATACTTACCTGGGATTGGTCCCTCCATCCTTAGGAGTCCTCCAGGTTTGGGTGTGGGTGGGTGGGGGTGTCCCTGGGGGCAGAGAAGGGCACCTGTGGGCCTGTTTCCATGGTCTCTGACCATGGAAAAAAGGCCCACAGGTCCCCTAACATCTGCCCTGACCCAGGCTTTAAATACTGGTGCTAAGCAAGCTTAGTGCCATTATATAAGGCCCTCCTCCTCTTGTGTGTGATTTTTGCACGAGAGGATAAATAACGCTGAAAGGCCTAAGAGTAATTTTTTGCCCAGGAACGCCTACCTTGCATTTCATTGACTCAAGGTAGTTTTCCACAGGAAGAAAATGATGTTAACTCCAATATTTTGACGCTAGACGGGTCTAGCGTCAAAATATAAATATGGAGTTAAGTTTGCAACAGATTTGCGTAAAAAAAATGACACAAATCTGGTCCAAACAGAGTATAAATATGCCCCTAAATATTCATAAATTCCATTCTATAGCAAGGAAAACCAATCAAAACTTAAAAAGGAATAATTTGCACCAGATAGCCCAGCCCTTTTCACTCTTGCCCTGAGAAATGCAAAAAAAAAAAAAAAACAGTAAATCACAGAGGCCAATGACCATACATTTCTCTAGCATTGGGCCTTCAAAATAAGTTTAACTCGTTTAAAGATATAAAGAAAATTTTAATTTGCTTGCCCAAATTAATAAAGTAACAACCTTAGTGCTACCTCCATATATTTAGCAGATCTCACGCCATTTTTTATATATTAATTATCTGGATGAGGTGGGCCAATTGACGCAGTGGTCCTGCACTCCTAAATCCTGCAATTGATATCTGTCCACATGTTATGAATGTGCAACCACTCCTTACTACCCTGATTTTAACGGTTTGTGTTTACTTCTGAACACTCAGCCATGCACTGTGCAATTCAGAACCTTATGAAACATAAACTAACCTATCCTGAAAGCATGATGTGTTGTTGATATTTATCACGTCCATCGTGGACCAGATGACACAATGGTCACCGTTCTACTCTCCTTCCAAAAATTTCCCTCACCTAATCAACTATACTCCATGCCCTTCCTCCTTTACATACCCTTCAGTTTAATTTCTCTTATTTCGGTCCTTCTCACATGTTTTCTCACTCTCCTAACTGCAAGTGATAGTCGCATGATTGTAATGGGTGCCTCATGAGTACTTAAATTGTGGTGCGAAGTTTATAATGCACTAATTTTATTATACGATAAATCCTTTTCAATATTCAAAAACATTTAAAAAATCCAAAACATTAATTGCTATAAGACTAAATGGATTGTATGAAACATCTATCGTGCAACTTAGCAACATCCGCAGTCGATTTTTTTCTGATACTAAAACTATTTCAGAAAAAAAGATTAAAAGCTCACAATCTTCGCAGCAATCGGTGGCAGCCCGTCCTTTAGGGCAGAGGAGCCACACACCCCCACCTTTTGCCCCTCATGAAGAGTGTCTGCCAGGCTGAACAAAGGCCAGCCTGACAGACACTCTTCATTTTCAGCTCAGACAGCCAGAAGCTATCCATGGGCGATTTGCGCACACTCCTGGCTGCCTGAGCTGAACTTTGCTGGGCTGAGGAGGTCACAGCTCCTATGGGCATGACCTCCTCAGCTCAGCAAAGGTGCTTCGAGGCCCTCTCCTGGGTGATGAGGAAAGCGTCACCCATTGACACTCGCACTGGGCCCGTCAGGTTTAGGCCCTGAAGTGCCCAGGGCGAGTGTCAATCAGTGACACTTCATCACAGAGTGGAGTGGGGTCAGCAGTCTCACTGACCCCATCCCACTCTGTGACGAGGCTGGGACTGCTGCCTTCCCTCATTGGCTGACCTCAGGTCAGCCAATGAGGGAAGGCAGCAGTCCCAACCCTCCTGGGACCTGGAGGCTGAAGGTAAGTGTGTGTGTGTTTGTATATGCGTGATGTTTTAAATTGAATGTTTGGTACACACGTGAATGTTTCAGTGTTATGAGTGTTGTTAGTGGATGTGCGTGCGTGCGTGCGTGAAAGAATGAGTGTGTGCGATCTTTTAAAATGAATGTTTGGTGCATGCGTGCATGTTTGAATGGAATGAATGTTGTTAATGGATGTGCGTGTGTGAAAGAATGAGTGTGTGTGATGTTTTAAAATGAATGTTTGGTGCGTGCGTGCATGTTTGAATGGTATGAGTGTTGTTAATGAATGTGCATGCGTGCGTGCGTGCGTGCGTGTGTGTCTGTATGTGAAAGAATGAGTGTGTGTTTTTGTGTGTGCCCCGCTCTCCCCCCACCCTACTAAAGCTGCCGGCCACCACTGGCAGCAATATCCCCAACTTGCATCCAGTGCTTAATTTGTAAATAAAAAGGTGCTGGTGCCCAAAGCCCTCATTTTAAACATGCGGCTGCTGCAATTAAATGTGCGAACACGGAATACTGAGGCAGCGTAATCCTGAAGCCATCTGGGGCCTCTTTAATCCATTTACAGCCGCTCCCTGACCCTTCAGCTCACTCTTGCAGCTTTATGCTTTCTCCCTTTGTGATGCTTTTCTCTCCCTCCATCTTTCCCATGTGTGTTTTGCACGCAGTAAATGCTTGAGGCAGAAAAATAAGTGCCGGCCCTCAAAAATAAGTGCTGGTGCCCCGCAGCGGAAACAATAAGCACAAATTAAGCACTGCTTGCATCACAGTCACTGGCGCAAAAAAGGTACCCGCAGCCCCTGCGGTGCGGGGGCCCCATAGCTCCAGCCCCCCCCCCTCAGCACAGCACCTGGCCTGGGTGAGCCCAGAGGGGGGCCCCCTCAGTGTTCTTTGCAGTGAGGCCCCCTCCGGTTTCCTTACGTCAAAGATCACAGTCCAACTTCAGGTTCAAATGGGGCAACATTCTTACATCTCACAGATCTTCAAACATTCCATTATAAGGCAAAAAAACATAAAAAGGATCAACTGTCATTGTGTCCACTATTGTTTCTCTCCCCTCCCACCACCCCAGCGATATGTGTTGCTCTCGCCTTTGCTTCTCCCTTCGCCCCATGTTGTTCTCCTTGTCATGTGCGTCTTCCCCACCCACCTTGTTGTTCATTCCCTCATTAGCTTCCAGTGGCGGCCCGTCCTTTAGGGCGGAGGGGCCACACACCCCCACCTTTTGCCCCCCATGAAGAGTGTCTGTCAGGCTGAACAAAGGTCAGCCTGACAGACACTCTTCATGTTCAGGTCAGGCAGCCAGGAGCAGACATGTGCGATTTGCGCAGACTCCTGGCTGCCTGAGCTGACCTTTGGTGGGCTGAGGAGATCACAGCTCCTATGGGCGTGACCTCCTCGGCCCAGCAAAGGTGCCTCGAGGCCCTCCCCTGGGTGACGAGGTAAGCGTTACCAATTGACCCTCTCCCTGGGTGCTTCAGTTTAAGCCCTGAAGTGCCCAGGGCGAGTGTCAATCAGTGACACTTCGTCACAGAGTGGGGTGGGGTCAGCAGTCTCACTGACCCCATTCCACTCTGTGACGAGGCTGGGACTGCTGCCTTCCCTCATTGGCTGACCCAAGGTCAGCCAATGAGGGAAGGCAGTAGTCCCAACCCTCCTGGGACCTGGAGGCCGAAGGTAAGTGTGTGTGTGTGTGTGTGTGTACGTGTGTGATGTTTCAAATTTAATGTTTGGTGCATGCGTGCATGTTTGAATGGTATGAATGTTGTTAATGGATGTGCGTGCATGCCTGTGTGTGAAAGAATGAGTGAGTGTGATGTTTTAAAATGAATGTTTGGTGCGTGTATGCATGTTTGAATGGTATGAGTGTTGTTAATGGATGTGCGTGCGTGCGTGTCTGTGTATGAAAGAATGAGTGTTTGTGTGTGTGTGTGCCCCGCCCGCCCCCTCCCTCCTAAAGCTGCCGGCCGCCACTGTTAGCTTCTTTTTCCTTCTGTCCTCCAACTAGTACCCTGACCAGGCCACCCTCCCTCCCCCACCCCTCCAGCTGATCCCTCCGCCCGTGAAATTTGAAAGATGAAACTCTCTTGCGTGTTAACAAAATACACTTTTTTGAATGTTTAAGCCAGTTTAACATATTTTTACATGATACGTGTCACAGGATGTACATGCCCAACCTTTTCACGGCTAAGCACGTGCACAGGTTCTCGAAAGACAAGACAGACCCTTGGCTTACCTCTGACTTCGGTGCCCCCGTTAATTTGTTGGTTCGGTCACCTCTAGCCCGAGCTCATCTAGCACAGCATCAAGCTTTTCCTCGATTTTACATCATAGGAGCTATACTTCTCTTCAGCTTTCCCTCAGCCTTGACCAGAGGTGTGTGAGTCAGCACATTGAGAGAGCTGAGCCAGAGCTGAGCCAAGGGTCAGCCCTGGTTCTAAGAGCTAGTGCACAAGTCGAGTCATGAAAATCTTTGTATGTAAATCATGTAACAAATATCATGTAAAATAGAAGATGTATTCTAAATTTAAAAACATAAATTTCTTTAACTAGTATTAGAACATTGGAATGTTGGCAGCTCCATTGAAAACAATGGAGTGCTCCAGGCTTTTACTGGCCGGTAAAAGCCCGCAGCGCCAACATTCCAATCTTCTTTGTTCACAGCAGCAGCTGTGAACAAAGCCTCACGGAGCCTGAGCGGATTTTAATCCCCTCCGGTTCCATGAAGCCTTTGTTTTATTTAGGAGAACATTCTGCCCTTTAATGGCAGAATGCTCTAATAGCCTTAGAACCCTCCGTAGCGGGCTCTACCGGCTATTAAAGGCCCTCTCCTTTGTTAAAGGCTTTAACGCGGGAGCGGGCCTTTAATAGCCGGTAGAGCCTGCTACGGCGGGTTCTAAGGCTATAATAGCATTTTACTTTAGCCCATCAGGTGATAACAGTGCAGTAAGAAGTATTTTTAAAATTTTGAGTTTTGAAACATGAATTGAGAAACATTCCTGCCCCCAATCCAGATGACATTGCCATTAGTGAAATAAGAAGCAAGTGAGTTGTCCTGTGTGCCCATCAAGATGGCCTAGATTCTTAATATAAATGCAGTAACTTTACAAGGTAATAAATCAAACAAAAGAAAGATTTTTTTGTACAGAACACACCTTGCATATTTGAAAGTGCCCTCATATGTGATAATTAACAAAAAGGAGGCTCTGGGAAATAAGGTATTTAGCTAGGATAACACATTTTGATTCAAGCAGGGACGGTGGGATTGACACAGTTTTTTTGGTTCACGCTGTGCAATTTATCTATTAGATGGGTATCTCTATTTCACATAAAAAGTAATACTTTATCTTTTATTGTTGGTGCACGAGATTACATGCACATGTGACAGACAGAAACCACATTTTGTAAGGTGTTAAAAAGTGCAAACCTTGTCCAAGGAAATAAGAGCTTTTCACAACAGACACAGTTACAAATATTTTGTTGTCACATGGAGATTGGTCCAGATCTATAGAATGTTGAACTAAGGTAAGAAACTAACTAGTATTCAAGCCTGGATTCCCATGTGACATGGTCAGTAGCTGTAGCCACTAGGCCACAAATTCTCCCATGAAAGCTTGGCTTGTTTTGAGCTCAGGCTGAGCCAGATCTAGGTGCCCAGCTTGAGGCTTCAGTGGCTCACCATCTAACTTTGGCCTCTTTTTTTAAATTTCCTAAGTTTGTATGTTGCTCCACCCCCAAATCATCGCTTTTGACTTCCTTTTATCATTCCCTCACATCATTTCCATTGATTGATTTGATGTTATACTTCGTAAAGTATACACATTTCTCATGTTTTTTCTCAGAACTTTTGTTATCTGCCTTTCACCACACTTTTGATGTTTATGGATGAACGGTTTTAAGGTGCTGTATTTGGAAAAATTTAATTTCTACCGTTTTTTTTCTTTGCTCCCCTACTCCAGCTGCTCCTTTGTTCCTTCTCATGCTTGCTGTCACATAGTGCTTGCTTGTTACTCCCTTTTCATGTCTTTCATACTTCTTTAGATCGTACACTTTCTCTATTTCTGGCCAAAGCCCTCATATCTTCTCTGTTACTACTCTCCACTGTACCACAAGCCTTTGCGTGTAACTGCACTTTTTATTCTTTTTTAAACACTTTTTCAAATTGTGAATTTGTTTCTTCCATTCCTTCTCTCTTTTGCTGCCACCCACGCAGCCTTTAAGTTTTTTCTGATACTTGGTTTAGCTTTTCCACTCTTTTACTTTCTTACCCAGTCTTTCAAAGTTGTCTTTATGTGATTGTGTGTGGGTTTTTTTAATCCCTAAAGATTCACACCCCCATGCCTATCCCTTCTTCCCCTCCCTCGTTTGCCCTGGCTTCCACAGCCAGGGTTACTTCCTGTAGCTTTCTAGATATTTTCTGTTCCTAAGTGAAGGCATGTGTGTGTTTTTGGCGCTCTTCGGGGCATATTTATACTCCGTTTGCGCCGAATTTGCGTCGTTTTTTTAGACGCAAATTCGACGCAAAACTAACTCCATACTTATACTTTGGCGTTAGACGCGTCTAGCGCCAAAGTTCATGGAGTTAGCGTCATTTTTTTGCGTGAACACCTTCCTTGCGTTAATGATATGCAAGGTAGGCGTTCCCGTCTTAAAAAATGACTGCGATGCATATGCGTCGTATTTATACTCCCGGGCAAAAATGACGCCCGGGAGTGGGCGGGACTAAAAAACCCGCATTGGCGCCGGATTTTAGCGCCTGGGTCAGGGCAGGCGTTAAGGGACCTGTGGGCTCAGAATGCCCTCCCCTGCCCCCAGGGACACCCCCTGCCACCCTTGCCCACCCCAGGAGGACACCCAAGGATGGAGGGACCCACCCCAGGGACATTAAGGTAAGTTTTTTTTTTTTTTTTTTTTTTGTGGCATAGGGGGGCCTGATTTGTGCCCCCCTACATGCCACTATGCCCAATGACCATGCCCAGGGGACAGAAGTCCCCTGGGCATGGCCATTGGGCAAGGGGGCATGACTCCTGTCTTTGCTAAGACAGGAGTCATTTCAATGGGGGATGGGCGTCGTTAAAAAATGGCGCAAATCGGGTTGTGGCGATTTTTTTGCCTCAGCCTGACTTGCACCATTTCTGGACGCCCATATGCCATTTTCCCCCTACGCCGGCGCTGCCTGGTGTACGTCGTTTTTTTTAACGCACACCAGACAGCGCCGGCGGCTAACGCCGGCTAACGTCATTCAATAAATACGGCACCCGCATGGCGCTTCAGAATGGCGTTAGCCGGCGCTAATTTTTTTGACGCAAAACTGTGTTGGCGCAGTTTTGCGTCAAAAAGTATAAATATGGGCCCTCATATCTTACATACGCAGTCTTTGAAGAGCGTAAGCAAGAAATTTACAGGCCTCTATCCTCCCTATAGTATTTCCTTTTCTCTCTCTCACAATACTTGTCGCTTACTCTAAAGACTGAGGGCCCAATTCACAAAGAGCCTCCTCAGTCATGGCGGGGGCTCCCAGTCCTGATGGAGTCTTTGCGCTTGTGGCAGAATCTCCGCACTGCAGTTTCCCATTGCAGGGATTCAGCCGCAAGTGCGCAGACTCCGCCACGTCTGTGGAGGCTGTTTGTGAATCAGGCCCTGTTTGTTAGGACAATAAGCCTCACTATGAATAATCGATTGACGCCCACCCTGCTTTTGCTCTTAACTCTAAAATGCAAGTTTTTCAGTTGAATTAAGGGCCTTGATGTAGATGAAAAGGTATGAACCAACAGCACCACATATACTGTTGGGCACCACTGCATTTGAAGTTTTAGACTTCTGTGCTTTAACATGCCTATTTATGCATATCATTGTAACAATGGAATGCTGTACAGCATGGCTGAAAAATCATTGGCAAAGCAAATAGGTCCCAAAGACAAGATATACTGGCTTTGCCAATGCTTGCTATATTTATAAAGGGGAGCCTCCCTAAGGTCACAGATGAGGCAATTAACCTTTCCATATATTGGGATGTTTATGTCTCATGTACAGACCGCTTTTAGCTGTCTGTTTTTCAAAAAGGCCTTTTATGGGCAAAACTGAAACCTTTGAGGGTTTGAAGCCGGCCCATTGTTCACCATTGGTTGGCATTCTTGTCACCCTCATTTGCTTGCATCTTATTTGATGGTTTTCCTTCCTCTTCTTGTGTTTTTTTCCTTACCCTGGTGTCTAGTTGCTTTAACATCCTTATGACTGGATGACTTGTATCCTTCCACTGCCAACATTTAGGGAACAACAATTTATTTTGCTTTCAGCACTTTAACAGAGTGCATCTGTTCTTGCTCTCTCCCTCGTGTGCTTCTTCCCACTAGCAAATTTGTGTGCTCCATGTTGCTCCCTCCTCCCCAGCTTGTTCATTGCATACTCCAAAGCATCTTTTTTTATTACATTCTCCTTCATTGCTCCTTCCTGCATTCATTTTCCCCCAGTCACACTGCTATTGCTGCCCTATAAATTTCAAACCAGTCCTTTAAAAATGTTTTTTAAAACTTTTATTTGGTTTGCCTAGCAGCTGCCACATTTACTGTTGGACAGATAAATTGTACAGAACCATTTCGGGCATGTTTAAATTAATTTATTTTATTTACCACTTCCAGTGATATATGCAATCTTGGAACAGGTAAATCAAAAAAATGGTGGCTCTGTCATGCTGTGTAAGTATACGTCATCAGACTAGGCCAACATCACATCATGATACATAAACGTGAATTCAGGCGGAAAATGTGTTTTTTTTTTTTTAATGCTGTGCAGCATCGGTGAAAAGCATTTCTTTTTACTGCTGAAGCTATACGCCCCGCAGAACTTATTACCAGAACCAAAAGATCAAAAAGGCTAGACCTATGGCCGTTGGCAAAGCCTTTTCTATTTATTATTAATAGTTAACACCGTACCACCATTTTACTACTTTTGATGCACTTACTAAACTCATAATTGTTTATAGGCTAGTCTAAAGGATGTCCATCCTCGTGAGCTTATGTTTGTGCAGAGCCAGAGAAATTGACTTTTTCACTTGCCTTTCATTCTTACAAATATCTTTGGCATAAAACTATACTACAAGTGATACTGTCAAAGTATCAATCTTCGTGTAAATTCCAGTTAACCTTGTATTCATGTTTTCTGCTAGATCCAAATACCAGGATTTAGATTTCTAGATATCTGCTGAACTACTAAGGAGAAATTCTGGTTAATTTTATAAGCATTTTGGAAGTTTGCATTGGGTTTAATGCTTTCTGTTGGTTTTAGTTGGTATGTTTTATTTAAGCAGTAGGGCACTTTTTCTTTCCGGTGTTTACAAACTCTCATGTTGCATCAAGATGCAATAGAAATCACTTGCGACTACACAACCGGATCTTCCATTAAAAAAGACACATATTACTAGAGCCCAGCTATGCTAAAAGCCAGGCATTGTAGTATTGCATTAAACTCTGCGGCGCTATATTGCATCAATTGTAAAAACATGCACAGCACCATTTGTTCGAAGACTTGAATGCAGATGATGCCATCAGCCACAGTCATGCCGAAATATTGTTTCAGTGCATCACTAAGCCAGCATGCCTTGGCATAAAAGTACGTGGGGGCTTGCACGACGTTTGAAGGTAGGCCCTCCAGTAAAATTACTGCACAATAATAACTCTACACATTTTATGCCCCCTAGACATGGGCAGTTGAATGCAAAGAGTTTTTGTATTTGAGGTACCATTCAAAATACAGTCCCATACAATGACCACAACCCACTGGAAAACAGCGTAAAATGTGATTTGTGGAAATGATCTTTATATGAGGGAATACAATTCAATATTTAATTTTTGCCTGGCTTCATGTGGTACTAAGATTTCATGCACAGCCAGGTTGCACTATTTTAGTCGATCTAAGGGCCATATTTATACTCCGTTTGCGCCGAAATTGCGTCGTTTTTTTTGACGCAATTTCGACGCAAAACTAACGCCAACTAACGCCATATTTATACTATGGCGTTAGAGGCGAATAGCGCCAAAGTTCCCGGAATGTGCGTCATTTTTTAGCGTGAACCCCTTCCTTGCGTTAATGATATGCAAGGGAGGCGTTCCCGTCTAAAAAATGACTCCCAGGCCTTTACGTGGTATTTATACTCCCGGGCAAAAGAGACGCCCGGGAGTTGGCGTGGCTAAAAACGGCGCATTTGCGCCACTTTTTAACGCCTGCTCAGGGCAGGCGTTAAGGGGCCTGTGGGCTCAAAATGAGCCCACAGGTGCCCTCCCATGCCCCCAGGGACCCCCCCTGCCACCCTTGCCCACCCCAGGAGGACCCCCAAGGATGGAGGGACCCACCCCAGGGACATTCAGGTAAGTTCAGGTAAGTTTTATTTTTTATTTTTTATATTTTATTTTTGTGGCATAGGGGGGCCTGATTTGTGCCCCCCTACATGCCACTATGCCCAATGACCATGCCCAGGGGACAGAAGTCCCCTGGGCATGGCCATTGGGCAAGGGGGCATGACTCCTATCTTTACAATGATAGGAGTCATGTTGATGGGGGATGGGCGTCGTTAAAAAATGGCGCAAGTCGGGTTAAGACGATTTTTTCGACGTAACCTGACTTGCCCCATTTTAAGACGGCCATGCGCCATTTTCCCCCTACGCCGGCGCTGTCTGGTCTACGTGGTTTCTTCCCACGCAAACCAGGCAGCGCCGGTCTGATTGCGCCGTCTAACGCCATTCCATAAATACGGCGCCCGCATGGCGCTTCAGAATGGCGTTAGACGGCGCAAAACTTTTTGACGCTAAACTGCGTTAGCGCAGTTTAGCGTCAAAAAGTATAAATATGGGCCTAATTTCCATGAAATGCTAAGGCCCATATTTATACTTTTTGACGCTAAACTGCGCTAACGCAGTTTAGCGTCAAAAAGTTTTGCGCCGTCTAACGCCATTCTGAAGCGCCATGCGGGCGCCGTATTTATGGAATGGCGTTAGACGGCGCAATCAGACCGGCGCTGCCTGGTTTGCGTGGGAAAAAACCACGTAGACCAGACAGCGCCGGCGTAGGGGGAAAATGGCGCATGGGCGTCTTAAAATGGGGCAAGTCAGGTTACGTCGAAAAAATCGTCTTAACCCGACTTGCGCCATTTTTTAACGACGCCCATCCCCCATCAACATGACTCCTATCATTGTAAAGATAGGAGTCATGCCCCCTTGCCCAATGGCCATGCCCAGGGGACTTCTGTCCCCTGGGCATGGTCATTGGGCATAGTGGCATGTAGGGGGGCACAAATAAGGCCCCCCTATGCCACCAAAACAAAATATAAAAAAAAAAAAATTATACTTACCTGAACTTACCTGAATGTCCCTGGGGTGGGTCCCTCCATCCTTGGGGGTCCTCCTGGGGTGGGCAAGGGTGGCAGGGGGGGTCCCTGGGGGCATGGGAGGGCACCTGTGGGCTCATTTTGAGCCCACAGGCCCCTTAACGCCTGCCCTGAGCAGGCGTTAAAAAGTGGCGCAAATGCGCCGTTTTTAGCCACGCCAACTCCCGGGCGTCTCTTTTGCCCGGGAGTATAAATACCACGTAAAGGCCTGGGAGTCATTTTTTAGACGGGAACGCCTCCCTTGCATATCATTAACGCAAGGAAGGGGTTCACGCTAAAAAATTACGCACATTCCGGGAACTTTGGCGCTATTCGCCTCTAACGCCATAGTATAAATATGGCGTTAGTTGGCGTTAGTTTTGCGTCGAAATTGCGTCAAAAAAAACGACGCAATTTCGGCGCAAACGGAGTATAAATATGGCCCTAAGGCCATATTTATACTTTTTGACGCTAAACTGCGCTAACGCAGTTTAGCGTCAAAAAGTTTTGCGCCGTCTAACGCCATTCTGAAGCGCCATGCGGGCGCCGTATTTATGGAATGGCGTTAGACGGCGCAATCAGACCGGCGCTGCCTGGTTTGCGTGGGAAGAAACCACGTAGACCAGACAGCGCCGGCGTAGGGGGAAAATGGCGCATGGGCGTCTTAAAATGGGGCAAGTCAGGTTACGTCGAAAAAATCGTCTTAACCCGACTTGCGCCATTTTTTAACGACGCCCATCCCCCATCAACATGACTCCTATCATTGGAAAGATAGGAGTCATGCCCCCTTGCCCAATGGCCATGCCCAGGGGACTTCTGTCCCCTGGGCATGGTCATTGGGCATAGTGGCATGTAGGGGGGCACAAATAAGGCCCCCCTATGCCACCAAAATAAAATATAAAAAATAAAAAATAAAACTTACCTGAACTTACCTGAATGTCCCTGGGGTGGGTCCCTCCATCCTTGGGGGTCCTCCTGGGGTGGGCAAGGGTGGCAGGGGGGGTCCCTGGGGGCATGGGAGGGCACCTGTGGGCTCATTTTGAGCCCACAGGCCCCTTAACGCCTGCCCTGAGCAGGCGTTAAAAAGTGGCGCAAATGCGCCGTTTTTAGCCACGCCAACTCCCGGGCGTCTCTTTTGCCCGGGAGTATAAATACCACGTAAAGGCCTGGGAGTCATTTTTTAGACGGGAACGCCTCCCTTGCATATCATTAACGCAAGGAAGGGGTTCACGCTAAAAAATGACGCACATTCCGGGAACTTTGGCGCTATTCGCCTCTAACGCCATAGTATAAATATGGCGTTAGTTGGCGTTAGTTTTGCGTCGAAATTGCGTCAAAAAAAACGACGCAATTTCGGCGCAAACGGAGTATAAATATGGCCCTAAGTATACTAGCGCTGTTCCTGTCCTTTTAATCCACCTATACATTCCTTATCCCTGGCATTAGTGCTATGTAATTCTAGACCATTTGGCATTGCATGATTACCAATTTTTGGTGCAGAATGTGTTTTGCATGGGAAAGTTAATTGACACTGCCATTAGTGCCACTTTGCATGTATGTATACATATGTATGTACAGGGAGTGCAGAATTATTAGGCAAGTTGTATTTTTGAGGATTAATTTTATTATTGAACAACAACCATGTTCTCAATGAACCCAAAAAACTCATTAATATCAAAGCTGAATATTTTTGGAAGTAGTTTTTAGTTTGTTTTTAGTTTTAGCTATGTTAGGGGGATATCTGTGTGTGCAGGTGACTATCACTGTGCATAATTATTAGGCAACTGAACAACAAAAAATATATACCCATTTCAATTATTTATTATTACCAGTGAAACCAATATAACATCTCAACATTCACAAATATACATTTCTGACATTCAAAAACAAAACAAAAACAAATCAGTGACCAATATAGCCACCTTTCTTTGCAAGGACACTCAAAAGCCTGCCATCCATGGCTTCTGTCAGTGTTTTGATCTGTTCACCATCAACATTGCGTGCAGCAGCAACCACAGCCTCCCAGACACTGTTCAGAGAGGTGTACTGTTTTCCCTCCTTGTAAATCTCACATTTGATGATGGACCACAGGTTCTCAATGGGGTTCAGATCAGGTGAACAAGGAGGCCATGTCATTAGATTTCCTTCTTTTATACCCTTTCTTGCCAGCCACGCTGTGGAGTACTTGGACGCGTGTGATGGAGCATTGTCCTGTATGAAAATCATGTTTTTCTTGAAGGATGCAGACTTCTTCCTGTACCACTGCTTGAAGAAGGTGTCTTCCAGGAACTGGCAGTAGGACTGGGAGTTGAGCTTGACTCCATCCTCAACCCGAAAAGGCCCCACAAGCTCATCTTTGATGATACCAGCCCAAACCAGTACTCCACCTCCACCTTGCTGGCGTCTGAGTCGGACTGGAGCTCTCTGCCCTTTACCAATCCAGCCACGGGCCCATCCATCTGGCCCATCAAGACTCACTCTCATTTCATCAGTCCATAAAACCTTAGAAAAATCAGTCTTGAGATATTTCTTGGCCCAGTCTTGACGTTTCAGCTTGTGTGTCTTGCTCAGTGGTGGTCGTCTTTCAGCCTTTCTTACCTTGGCAATGTCTCTGAGTATTGCACACCTTGTGCTTTTGGGCACTCCAGTGATGTTGCAGCTCTGAAATATGGCCAAACTGGTGGCAAGTGGCATCGTGGCAGCTGCACGCTTGACTTTTCTCAGTTCATGGGCAGTTATTTTGCGCCTTGGTTTTTCCACACGCTTCTTGCGACCCTGTTGACTATTTTGAATGAAACGCTTGATTGTTCGATGATCACGCTTCAGAAGCTTTGCAATTTTAAGAGTGCTGCATCCCTCTGCAAGATATCTCACTATTTTTGACTTTTCTGAGCCTGTCAAGTCCTTCTTTTGACCCATTTTGCCAAAGGAAAGGAAGTTGCCTAATAATTATGCACACCTGATATAGGGTGTTGATGTCATTAGACCACACCCCTTCTCATTACAGAGATGCACATCACCTAATATGCTTAATTGGTAGTAGGCTTTCGAGCCTATACAGCTTGGAGTAAGACAACATGCATAAAGAGGATGATGTGGTCAAAATACTCATTTGCCTAATAATTCTGCACTCCCTGTATATTTATATAGTATTTCTGTAGCGTAAACCTAGCCAAAAAGCAGCATAGTGCTTTACAGAGTCAAATCACCTGAATGAATGGTAGAAGAGATAATTTGGATATGGACAGTTAACGCATTGTGTTGTTGTGTTCTTCAAATAGAAAAGTCGTCAACACTTTGTTAAATTGCAGCAGAGTTAGGGTTATCCTGAAGGATACTGAAATGCTGTTCCAGGTCATGGGTATCTAGATGGAAAAGGCCTGCTGCCTTGTTTGTTCGGTTTTGATGACCCTATAATTCAGGCCTTATATAAGACTTGCTGTGGCATTTAGGATTCCCTTTTAAGGGTGGCAGTGTGGAGTCTGGAAAGCCATCGTTTATTACTGTTTGACGTGCATACATGTCAATTGTGCTGATTCAAGCGGATTGCTCCTGATTTTTAAAGCAAAAAATGACTTTATTTAAGCCGACGCCTGTCTAAAATTGTCTCAGCTTCAATAGAAATAAATGGGGGAATTCCATATCTCCGATTTTATTTTAGTTTTAAAGCTCCGTCATTGTTGTTCAAAAACGTAGGAAATCTCGAAAATGGTACAGGTTTTCAATCAAGTTTTGTGAAAACATATTTATTTTCCTATGTGGGGTTGTTGTACGAATATATGCTGTTAACGTGTAATATTCTACAATGATCAGCATACTTACTAATTGCTTGACTAGTACCAGGTCCCCCATAATACATTTGAAGACACAACATTCGGTTAAGCTCAGATTTAGTGGAGTATGTTTTTAACTTGATAATACCGCCGCTCTCTGGGCATTGGCATGTATTACACCCGTTTTGTGCTCCCTGTTCCCAATCCACATAGCAATGTTAGTAGACTTCTGAAATAAGCGAACTCCTAAATTTTGCATACTATTTCTGACATTTTGGTGATTCGTGAACATCACTAAGAATCTAAGATGTACGTTGGCAATACTCGACGGCCAGAGATTCCAGCTGGCACTCATTTCTAAAAAGATGAACGTACACATGTTCTCAGTACCCGGAAAATCAGGGTGAGCACGTTAATTATATGGAGACGTGCTTTTGCATGTTACTTTTTTTCCTTCATGGGGAAATTTCTCTGTTGAAAATATCCCTTTATTTTCCCCTAAAACGTGTGAATTTAACTGGAGTTGTTTTATTTGCATTTTCACCACGGGATATACATGTGAAAGTTGTGAGCCTGATTAACAAAGGTCACATCCCAGTCAATGACAAGGAGGCAGTATTTTCACTCCTCACTGGTCCTAGGCAGACTAATGGAAAATATAGGGGGTCAACACATGGGTGTATTTGGCGCATTACAGAAACAGGTCGTTCTGCACCAGGGAATACCACAAATCATGAACATCAGCAGGTGGGGAGATCAAAATAGCGTAATCCTTAGCTCAAGGCTAAATTGAAGACAGGGTAGTAGGTGCGACACCCTCACAGTCTCCCTCCTGGTGTGATCTACCTCATTTTGAGATTCTAGGAGAACATAGAGACATAAGCTTGACATCCATTGATATGAGCTTACCTCCCTCTAAGAATGGAGGGCCCCGTGGAGAGCAGACATAGTCTAGTCTCTCCAGGGAGCTTTCAGGAGGAAAATGACGTAGGGAGGTCAGGATTGGTGGGAGAGTGCGTAGGGGTGGGATATGGGAGCGCCAGCCTGTTTGCGCCGTTGGAAGTTTGGCCACCCACCCGCCCTACATGGGTAAAGGTTTGAAGGTTTTTTTTTTCGTGTGGTTAGTGCAGGGTTGGGTTGAAGCCAGTTAGGGCAGGTTGCTGACAGGGGGTGTGTGGCAGTAGATGGGGGAGTGTGGAGAATCAGATCCGGTTTTGGCCACCCTTCCAGGGGTGAGAAAGAAACAGGTGAAGGATGTTAGCATGAGGGATGCCCAAAGCAGGCAGGGGATGAAAGGGAAACTTGTGACTTGAAGTGGAAGATGGGTGAACGGTGGAAAATGGAGGGAATGAGTGAAAGGAAGACTGGGGAGAGGTTTCAAAGGGGTGGGGGATTTTTGAAGGTGGTTTAAGTTTTAGTATGTACAATGTTATGTATATGAGGCAATCCTTTCCTAAATAAATGTCTGTTTACACTTCATGAACACTCTGTCACTGACTGTATCCCGAATTAGCTGTGAAAGCTATCCACCATAGGAGAGGAAGAAGACAACGAGTCCCTTTGATAGAGTGTCGAGACTCAATGTGCATAGATTAGACAGGAGAAACACAACTTTTTTGTTTTATATTGAGGTTACAAATCAAGAACCAGCAGAAATAAAGCAAATAGAGATACAAATCAGATAACTGTCACATAATTGAAAAATCTTCCCCATCAGAAGGCAATGCCTTGTGGCCAACCCCTGCCATGTATGGTCAGGTGGTTATAGGGGCTTGGCCACAAGTCCAGCACTGCAGTCAACCCCTGCTGCGCATGGCCGAAGGCTGTGCATGGCACTGGGTTGTCTGGGTATAGGGGATGTCCACAGGGCCTGGCTGCAGGCCGGGCCTTGTTGCCAACCCCTGCCATGCAAAGCACAGGGTTGGGTGGTCATAGGGGTAGGTCACAGGGCCTAGCCACAGGCCAGGCCCTGAAGTCAACCTCTGTTGTGCATGGCTTTGGCTTTGTGTGGCACGGGTGTGGGTGGTTATAGGGGTTGGATGCAGGGCCTGGCCACACTGAAGCCAACCACTGCTGCGCACAGCCAAAGGCTGTGTACAGCATGGGTTTCAGTGGGTATAGGGTTGGCAGTAGAGCCTGGCCGCAGGCCAGGCCCTGTGGCCAACCTTCGCCACACTGCCACACACAGCCAAAGGCCCTGCACTGATAGTTTGACTAGCGGATAGTAATGAATATTACTTTCCGTTAAAAAAAAAAAAAGAAATTCACTGAAATCACCAAAGGTTACTGGGACATCATAGTTAGGAAATAGAATTTTAAAAAACATAGAAATTCATCTGAAAAAACAACGGTTACAGGGATGTTATAACTAGGCTCACATTTTAAATGTATAGAACAATAGAAATTCACCTCTTATAGTTAGAGTTATCTCAAGTAACTATAACTCGTCCCCTAAGGTAAATATAACTCACACCCTTGCTATGCACTGCTAATTACCCCACAAGTGAGAGCACTCATGACATCTTTGATAACACTATTGAGAACATCAATGTAATTTTTGCAGTAAAATATTTGACAAAAAAACTGTGCATGGTGAGGGCACCCAACTGAGCCTAACAGAACAATGTGCAGTTTCATAGAGATAACATCATAAGAGGGCTGTACAGTGAATTGGGGATACCCAGGTACCCAAAGGTAAAGTAACATGCAAGCAACAGTCATGCAGTGGATGGTTTGGCAGTGACATTAGCCCTTGAGGAAAGTTCCCTAGATGTCATCAGAGAGCTGCAGCTTAACATTTAGCTCATAAACCAGTCCTCAAATTGAGTCATATTGTAGATACTTTCCAGCCATAACTAGAATGAACAAATTTCCTTCATTTTCCATAAGCCCTAACTGCTTCTCTAATATAGTTGGCAAATTCTTCCCCCTGTAGCTACCTGGCACTCAAAACCACTCTTCTAGGATCCCCCTGGATGTGATATTGACAGCGGCATAGACATATTGCCAAAGGGGAATGGTTTGAGAAACGTCACGGGGAATCTGCACACCTACCACGTCATTGTCATCATCATTATCTATAGCAGCTTTATTCGGTTATCTTAAAAACCATAAGTGAAAAGTAGTATACAGAAATATCATACATACATAAAAACATACAATAGTTAAAAACAGCAAATGTATGAAACATAACCGCTAAGCCAGTCAGAAGTCCAAAACTGCTATCAATCCCCCATAGAGTACCTTGATCTCAGATCAGCTTTTAAAAAACTGGCAACATTAAAAATAAGTCCATTAGCAAGCAATTGTAAGAACAGAAGGGCGGGTTGAGATTGTTTAAATTGGCGAGCCTTTAAAAGTGGGACTATATGTTGTCCTTCCTAGGGGTATCAAAGTATATGCAGAAAAAAACAAAATGCATGGTGTTCTGCAGAGACACCTGGTCACAGCCGCAGGGTGCTAATAGGTGTACATTCTGCCTGCCCAAGGGGATGCTAGCAGCTGAGGCAACAAATTTAGCCTAAACCTGATCAGCAGATACAGATCATAGAGGATACGGTGGTAAGGTAAAGCTGTATGAATAAGGTGATTTTCAACTACACATAGCTCCATCCCGACACCTTCTGAAGAGCCATTTACTCTCTATCTACTGATCTCTGTTTTAGAAAGTTTTCCTCAACCCAATTACAATCTGCTTTAACAGTTTACCCCGGATTGGTGAACAGCCCACTCCTACCTAGGCTCTGTAGAGTTACATTGAGATATTTGAGCGAGGGGATGCATTGTGCATGATCAAGAGAAAGGCATCCACACAGGACTGCTTTATTTAGTTGGGCACCTTTAGTCCAAACATCAATCCAGCATAAAAAGGGGCAGAGGGCTATTGTGTCTGTAAGGTAATTCATCCCTAATTCTTCGTGAATTATATAAGAGGGGGTGCTATGGGGACACAGGGAAGACAGATTAGAAATTTGTTTACGACCACCTGAAGGGAGTCGGGCTTAATGTAGCCCCAGACATTGCTCCCATAGGAAGATTTTGAGATGCAGTTTGCTGGTAGACCTGCAGTAAATCGCTTATCTGCTTCCTGCCCAGTTTGGAGACAAACCTCTAGACTGCAGCATTAGTCCTAGTGAGGTCAGACTTTTTCCTGGTTGGAGGTGTCCTTCTGGGAATGCTATCAACTTGGACCTTGGAAGTCAGATTGGATGTTATGGTCCGAGGTCCAAGTTGATAGCATTCCCAGAAGGACACCTCCAACAGCCTTAACAGAGTCGATTAGCGAGATCAGTCTGTAGCACTGAGAGTTATCCATGTCCCCTTTAAAAAAAATAAAACTGGGACCATAATCAAAGAAGTCCAGGAGGTGAGAGGGCCCTCCCTAACTTCTGCATTCATTTTACTCATCAGGGTTGGAACCCAGGTGTTTGTGTTGCTCAGGTAGAGATCAGGGTGGATCCCAACAGGCCCTGGGGCCCTATTTTTAATGAAGTCTAATATGCCCTTCTTCACTTCATCCGGAGAGAATGTAAGGCGAGAGGGCCCTACAAGCGGCTGTTGGTTCACCCGGTTAGCCAAACCTGACCCACCATTATGCACCACTTAATAGTGGGAAACCCAGCAACCTGCCATGTCATTAATGTCTGTGGCTGGTAGCAATCATCTAATTGTTAACAGGAGTGATGTTGTGCAGACCAGAATGTGTAGGCTTCCTCCATTTAGTGCCATAAGTGCAAACCATCTCAGAGCCCCAAAAAGGCTTCCCAGTCTAAAATGCTTATAGAAATGCACTCATTAGCTGTGATAGACCCTTCACCATTGATCTCATCATCCCTAATGTCATTGAAATCTTCTGCAATGGCTGTCTTCACAATCTAGACATCCAGCAAGAGTGCCATGAGGGCATGTAGTGTTTTCGCAGTAAGTGTGGTTGGCATGTAGGCACTCAGAGAAATCTATTTGTGCTCATCTACAGAGCCTTTCAGTAGTATGAACTGTCATGAACACCTGTTTGAACTTCTATTTTATTGTATGCTGAATTGCAAACTTTGTTTGGCTGTGATATTTAGTTAAATATAAGATTTACAATAATTTTTGTCTCCTATCTAGGCTGATACGTTTTCATTGTTTATATTATGGTCTTTGTCATGTTAAGATAAATGCTTACAGCTTTGGCTAAAATGTCAATATGTGAATTGAAATGATACATTTAACGCCATACATGTTTTGTCTGAGTGGAACATTAGTGACACCACACTTATTTACATGAGCTCAAATTTGCAATCAAGTGGTATAAAACATGTATTTGACCACAATTTGGAGAGGCCGCGTAATGTAACTATCAGGCCAGATGTTAAGATAGTTTGCTGCAAACCAGCCCCAAATTAGGGTTATTGGACCTGGCCCTCTTTGCAGGGTCACCCCCAAACATATTGCCTTTAGGCCTCTTGTTGTTCTGAAGTAGTTTTCTTTGGATTTAGTACTCTGTGCAATTTACTTCTGCTAAATAGTGCTAAAGTGCTTGTGCTCTCTCCATAAAATATAGTAAAATTGGCCTACACCTGAGTGGCTCCTTTAATTTACGTGTAAGTTCCTGGTATATGGTACTACATGTAGCCAAAGCCTATACATTAAAATCTACTAATGGGTCTGCAGCACTCATTGTGCCACCCACTAAAGGTGCACTTTAAATCATGTCTCAGACCTGCCACTGACCCTATAGTCCAGTTTTAAAACTGCCATTTTGACCTGGCAAAATAAAGCTTTTGGCAGGCCTAAACCTTTCTTTTTAGGGCCGAGCGCACAATCGCTCTATCCTGTTGTAATCTCTCTGTGGGCTTCTAACCACGCCCATGCTTGCGATTCATTCTTTGTTGTGCTGGTCTGAAATGCTTCATTTTTATTGGTGCATTTTGAGAAATGTCCCTCCTTTGTGTGCTGAGTTCCCTCCCCAGGCGTTTTAACTAAGTGAACATTTCTGTTGGCCATCACACAACTTCACGCTTCCTCCTGTTACAGCTTGGGATGGCCCCTCCTCTGTTTTTGGTTTGCCTTTCATCCAAGCCGCGATCCTTATCCTTCCTAGACATTCATGCAGGGAGCCAATAACTCTTGTGCTCATGCTCATGGCGGAGCTGGCGCTTTGAATCGGTTTGCTTCTGTCAACTGTTTTACGTTTCATTTTCAATTTATGTGGCAAGAAAAGTCCAGTTAGAGATTTACAACATTAATAGCTCTAACTCGAGGAAACGCGAGACCCATTGCATTGCAAATGTTTGTTGTTATTTATGTCACCTCTAAAGTAGGCCGAGGGGCCCAATGACAGGGTGCATTGTATTTAAAATGTAGAACATATGGGATTATGTTTTACATGTACTTTCAGTAAAAAACTTCTAAAGCAATTGTTCTCTACCATAGGGCCTATCTTTCCCAAAGGCGAACGCTAAGTTAACATATCACATTTCATAAGTACTAACTTTAGATTGGAAGCAAGTAGAGATATGTTGTTTAAACTCGCATGAACTGTAATTTAAAATCCTCTTTAATGTTTAAATCAGATTTTAGGTTACAATTATGAAAATGCCCTTTTAGAAAGTTAGCATTTTCCTTCCCAAACATTTCTAAGGCCTACTGGGACCTTCTAGCTGTCTGGGCCTATTAATGGCTCCTTCATTAGGAATGCGTATTGGGCTCAGGAAGTAAACAGTTAGGGACTAGGTGTCGGTAAGTTAGGCCATCCTGCCAGTGTAGGTGGAGGCGGAGCTGAATCCTGCACCACTTGCACTTTAAAGGGGCTTGCCTCTGGCACACACAACAGAACCTGACACCAGCCTTCTGTCACCCAGACTTCTTGGAGCCTTGAAAGGGAAGGGAAAAGCCTCCTAAAACCATATGTGGGGACAGGACAGTATGGTCCCCCACAAAATGCCCTTTTAGAAAGTTAGCATTTTCCTTCCCAAACATTTCTAAGGCCTACTGGGACCTTCCAGCTGTCTGGGCCTATTAATGGCTCCTTCATTAGGAATGCGTATTGGGCTCAGGAAGTAAACAGTTAGGGACTAGGTGTCGGTAAGTTAGGCCATCCTGCCAGTGTAGGTGGAGGCGGAGCTGAATCCTGCACCACTTGCACTTTAAAGGGGCTTGCCTCTGGCACACACAACAGAACCTGACACCAGCCTTCTGTCACCCAGACTTCTTGGAGCCTTGAAAGGGAAGGGAAAAGCCTCCTAAAACCATATGTGGGGACAGGACAGTATGGTCCCCCAGGTCTAGCACCAGGTATACATAATGGGCCTTCAACTCATCAATATACTCCTGGACCTGTGGATACTACAGAAGAAAGACTGCCTTGTTCCCCAGAGGACTGCCATGCTGTTTGAGGCCTGCCTTGTTGCCCAGAGGACTGCCCTGCTGCTTGGGGCCGGCCTTGTTCCCCAGAGGACTACCCTTCTGTTTGAGGCCCGCCCTGATCTGTGAGAAGGAAGACTGGGCCTGCTCCCCTTATACCAGGCTAACCTGAAAGACTCCGGTGGCTGACCTCTTGTTCTGACCTACAAGAACATAACAACCTCCAGGGGCCTCCCTGCAACTGCTCACCTGCTGCAACTGGTCCTGCATGGACCTGCATCTGGACCTGCCTGAGCCCTGCTGGCATAATGCAGGCCTGCTCTTGTGAACCTCTCCCCGATCTAGCATGACCAGATGACTGTGAGTGGTGCTTAGTGCTTTTAGATGCTATATCTACCTAAAACACATATCTCCGGTCCTCGTGATTGGATTTTTGTAATTTTAGTATCATTGTATTTAATACCCTTCAGACTACTAGCAAATATTAGTTTGTGTTTTTTTGTTGTGTGAGAAATGGAGTGGTTGGTTGACGGGGCACATGATCCCTTCTGAAGCAACAGCCACAATTCTTGCCAGAATTAATTAAAAAGTAACTAAATTGAACAGTGCTTAACCCTCTGGTAGACTTGCACAAAAGCGGTCAGGCTTAACATAGAGACAATGTGTAAAGTATTTATGCAGCAGTCAAATAGTAATAAAGTTAAAACACAACAATAGAAAAAAAATAATAATAATCTACAAGACTGACCAAAATTGAATCAATAAAATTTTACCAAAAAGATAAAGATGTATCAAAAGAACTGAAGCTATGATTTGTGAACAATAGTGCCAAAAAGACCAAATCATCAACCACTGGTATTTAGTGACGCAAAACTAGGGCAAGGCCGAGATTTAAGGCCAACCACTTTGGAGCGTGGTTCTGAAACACAGAGTAGATTCGGCCCAATCTCAGCTTAATTTCAAACCTAGAAGAAATTTTGAAGAAACATCAGAAGGTAAAGTTTAACGGGACAAGGTAGCCCCTGATGTCAGAGGAGGAAGAGTTGTCGTCAGGGAGCTGTTGGTCGAGGTTGTGGTGAAGATTTCTTCGTTCTGAATTAGGGCCTGATTTAGAGTTTGGCGGATGGGGTTACTCACTCACAAGTGTGACGGATATCCTATCTGCCGTATTACGATTCCATTTTATCCTGTGGAAATCGTAATACCGCGAATGGGATATCCGTCACATTTGTGACGGAGTAACCCATCCGCCAAACTCTAAATCAGTCCCTTAGTCTCTTTATTGAAAGTCAAAGATCTCCAGCAGGATGAGGCTGTAGCCAAAGAGAGTTCCACAAGGTTGGATACCTTGTCTGCGAGGAGCCACTAAACAAGGTTTTCTGCTCTGAAGAAGAACGTAGTGAGAGCTACCATAAACAAATGCCAACCGGAGATGCACCTTGGGCAGATCAGTGAGTGGGTATATCCCAGTCACCTGTTGGGATAACAATTTTGCTTTTTTGGCTGTTTGGGCACCTTGGGCACCATATCCAATGGCCCCGGACTGGGTGGGCATCACTTGGAGGGTCAGGAGTCACTCAGACTGTGTCCAGGTGCAGGTTCGAGATGGCTGGAGCCTTTTCTGTGCCTGTAGCTCTGAACAAGAGACCAGCCAACTAGCCCTTGGAATCACTCTGGTAGTCCTGGGTTCAAGGTGAAAAGCAGGTCTGAAGCAGCTGGGAAGTCCACTGATGTCACAGAGCAGGCTTCAGGTAGCAGGGCAGTCCTTTTGAAGTAGCTGAGCAGTCCTCTGAAGGACACAGCAGGCTACAAGCAGCAGGGCAGTCCTCGGAGAGTCCTTCACAGGTCCAGAAGTGAACTGAAGAGTGGCTCTGAGGATCTTATTTTTACACCTTGTGCCAGCTTTGAAGCAGAAGAAAGTTCTATAGTGCCTCACCCTCCCCCAGACAGATGGTGCTGAAAGTTTCTTCCTCTCTGCCCCGGTCCTAGTATGTCTGGAGTCACAAAAGGCAAGTGTGAAATTCCTTGTGTGTGCTGAGGCAGCTCCTTTGTAGTGCAAGTTGGGCTGTGCACAGCAGCGTCCCTCCCATTCTGTCAGGATGACCCATCCTGGAAAAACCAATTACCTCTTTATGACACTGTCGGGGAGAAATACACAAATGCCAACTGCCGGCTACACCTAATTATGTGACCCACGACACAGGCTGCAAACACCAAATGGTTAGGACAAAAGAATGGCAACTTTCTAAAAGTGCCATTTTCAGAATTGTGACTTAAAATCTGACGTTACCATTGAAGATGATTTTAAATTGAGATTCTTTGTAGACCAAACATGACATTTTTACCTGTTCCCAAACAAAAGGTATCACATATTAAATGTAATAAGGTAACCCAATGTTATCCTTTTTGAGAGGTAGGCACTGTGGTAGTGAAAAACAAATGTAGGAGTTTTTTACTAAAAGGACATGTAAAACTTAAATACATTGCACCTTGTCATATGGGCTGCTTAGTGCCTCATTTAGGGGTGACATATGTATTAAAAAGGAACGTATTGGCTTGGCATACAGGTTACTTTTCCAAGTTATTCACCTGGGGTGCACTTTGCAAACATTTTACAACACCATCTTTTGGTTTCAAATATATTGTTTGAATATGAAACAAAATATGACATAGAGTTCATGAAATTATTCCTACATTTGTCAGATTTACTTCCTGGATAACATTTTTTGTTAATATTCATAGCCTTAACTATTTATAGATTCCTCTATTTGTCTGTATTTTCCAAAACTACTGGTTCCCATCTTCTGTTTGCAGCAACATTGCTCTTGCAGCACGAAAGACTGGTAGTCCTGGCGACAATTCTCTAATGATATAGAGTTGAAACACTGTTCATAACCATGGCAATGTGAGCATAATATTTGATGGACTGTTTGCACCCAGGGATCGGATAATTGCTCTGCCTGCAATAATTTAGTACTGTTTCATTGTCATATGGTTTTTTAAACATTGCTCCATGCTACTTTAATACTTTGCACTGTGTGATCACCTGAGCACAGACCACTTTCCTTGAAACATACTACCAATACACATTATATTGTATATTGAATGTATGGCTCCAGCCTTTTCTATCTCTCTTTGTATTTTTATTAATATTTTATAATGATCAACAATGAACAATAGCTGTTAATTGATTAACCAAAAATATATTTTTGTTGTACATTGTTCCACTTGGAACATTTGTTGTTGTGTGGCGGCCGCCGCAAATCTCAAGGGGGGGGGAGGACGGAAGAAATAATAAAAATAAAAAATAAAAGCTTACCTGCCCTGCCGCTGCTGGCGAACACAGCAGAGTTGGAGAAACCTAGTGCGCATGCCATTTTGGCCACCCTAAGACTGACCAGTGCATTTAACTGCACTCCACTCCACTTCCCCCTCCGATGGTCAGCCCCACCCATCCACGCACACGCTGGCTGAGCAAGCAGCTAAAAAATAAAACGATAATAAAATATTGTTTTATTTTTCAGCTGCTGGCTCTTAGTCAGTGGGCCAAGGCTCCTTCGCCATTGCGAAGGAGCCGCCTCTGCCTAAAAGCCTTAAAAAAGATTGCAGCACTATTGATTTTTAGGGCTAGCCTAGAGAAAGGTTGAGTTGTTCCACCACCTAAAATAAAATAATAAATTAAAAAATACATACTTATGTGCATACACAGAGGGGCTTTTGGTCAGCCCTATTGACCAACTGGTCTGTTCAACTGTCATTCACATTTTGCTATTGGCAATCATGGCATAGGGCAATCAGTCAGCCCAGTTAAGCAGCTAGCTTTCTTGCACTACGACTGATGACATTTTCGTCTGATCAATTAGCATTTTTCTATCCATGCTTTATCCTGTCTTATTTTTGTCATCGTTCTGCCACCCTTTTTTAGGTTTAACAGACATCACAGGAAATATGAATGTTACTGGCACGAACAGAACAGAACATTGACTTTTTTATAATGAAGGCATAGTTTCAACAGCTATGCCTTCATGAATTGAAAGCCAGTATTATTTTTGCTTTGTGCCAATTACATTCATATTTCCTGAGGTGTGCATTAAAACCAAGAACGTTTTTGTACCTCTTTTATGTACACTAGCTTGATAGGCAGCACCCACACGGTTCTATTAAAATTATGTGCCATAGCTTACTTTTTATAGTTTACTATTTTTATTGCAATCATTCAGCTGCCACGATTGAGTGGCAGTAAGTTTTCTTTTTTCGCTTTTTTGTATTCTTTTTGACATATGCTTACAATAAAAAACAGAAACACACGACCATCGCATCTGCTAGCCATGACCAGAAATACGAGCTTCCCCAAAGCTTTTTTTAAATTGTTGTAGAAATATAGTTATGGAATTCTTACTTTTTTAATAGCTATATTTGAATAGTTTTTACATGTTACAATTCAAAATGACTAAGCAGTCAGCGTCCTACACAGCTAGGCTCTAGAGATGACTTCCGTTCTGCCTTGCGTAGTTCACCAGCCTCCTTGAGTGGTGTTTCCAGTGCACAGATACCTCTGTTCTTCTGCTTCTAACCCTTATTGCTTTAGATTTAAAAAATAAATAAAATCACAGAGGCTTAGCCCCGTGTGAAGATTAAACTGAAGTACATATACGAAATTCTAAAGCTTTTATAACAGGTGTGTTTCATTTTTTTAGGCTTTAAAACAAAGGATAGTTTCCCAAAACTGGTTTCTGATTATATGGCTGAGAAATTCAATCTGGATGGCCTGGTGAGCCACACGTTACCTTTTGAGAAAGTTAATGATGGATTTGACCTCCTAATCAGTGGGAAAAGGTAAGGGATTTTAAGAGTACCGCATACATAAATGAGATACAGCCGGGGTCCTGACAATGGGACAAAATTCACGTTGCAAAATACCTTTTCTGATAAACTATAAATTATGCTACAGAGCCTGTGGGTTCCATTATAGTAGCATACGCCATGGAACTTGGAGAATGGGGTCCATAATACCAGAACATTGTGTACATACTATTGTCGTGCAAAAATATTATGGCCTTCATATAAACTATATATCATGAAGCTAATTATATATAAGTATGTATGTCTGTACTATGCTTAACAAAATATGTATGTAATTTGAGGAGATATTGACCTTCAAGATATGCAGGTGTGGGTTTAATATTAGTAATTCTGTTTTTATCTTCACAATATTTTTGTTGGCGGTATTTAGGTCACCCTATTTGTGTACAACAATATTTGGATACTCAATATTTTGAAATACAGGCAGCATATGGAACCACGTTACCCAGTCCTGAACGATCACATACTCGTTATACTTCTTCATCACTGTCTTTTTCTTTGAGTTACTCTAACCATTCCACAGTTTTACAAGGAAGCCCCCAAAGTTACCTCTGTAAGAAATTGGCTTATTGGTTGAGGTGGGTGAAAACCCTGGGCAAGCAACATCCACAATCCTTGTCAGTGTGAACCACAAAAGTCACTAATTAACCTATGCTTAACCTTCTGGTAGCTTGGCACAAAAGCAGTCAGGCTTTACTTAGAGGTACATGGCGTTATGTATTTTTGCACCACACCGTCATTAAGTGAAAACAAAAGAAAACTCCCACACTAATTTAGAAAAATAGCATACATTTTAATAAAAAAATGTTATCAAAATGACAAATATCCAATCAGTAGAACTGGAGATATTGAATTTTAAAGGTTTAAGTAGAAATAGTGCCAAGAGCAGAAAGCGCTAACTGTGACTACCTGGTTGCGCTGGTTCAGTAAAAAGTCAAAAGTTCAGGCCGACCATGAGGGAGCACAGGCCAGGCATAGGACCAAGTTTGCCCCGCTGAGAACTGTACCTTTAGTCCTTGGCGCGAGGTCTGAGCAGCATTGCTTGGCAAGACTTTGCATTGCTCAGCGTCAATTCCGATGAGGTGTGCAGCTGTGCGGTTTGTCTTTGCGTAGTTCAGCATTGGTTCTGATGAAGGTAGCAGCTGTGCAGTGAGGCACTGCGGGGTTTTGCGTCACTGGGCATTGGTTCACATGAAGCTTTCAGCTGTGGGCAGGGCTTCAGCAGCTTAAGCAGAGGCAGGGAGGGTCAGGAGGGCTCAGGCAGGTCAAGTTGCAGGTCAGGTCTAGCAGGTCAGCTGCACAGTTGCAGTGAGGCCTCTGTAGTTTGTTGTGCAAGGCAATTTTGCCATGTTTTAGGGCGAGAGCACAAACACTTTAGCACTGGTTATTAGTTGCAAAGTGCACAGAGTCCTAATGCCAACAATGATGAAATTCAGAAAGCAGTAGAGGTTCAGGCAAAATGTGTGGAGGTGACCGAACAGAGAGGGTCAAGTATAACACAACATCCCATCAAGCAAACACCAGGGTAGAATAATCAATACCTTGATGACCTTCTGTGCTTGGATGATAGAATATGATCAATGGACCTCTTCTGCAGGGGCACTTGTCAGTTCTATGGCCCTTTGAACTTAGTTGGGTCCCTCTGTTCCTATTGTGGACCACATTTGTGAAGAACCTAACCTCAATTTGCTCACAGATGCATCCCAGTATGCAGACAGTACCATCAGGGCCAGTAGAATGATGTTGCCCATTACCCCATGGATCAAACTTCTGTCCCCAAACCTAGGAAACCTCTGTCCATGAGGACAACAACCAGCAGTGACTACTGACAGTTGTCAGTGCCAGAATCCAAGCCCCAGGGCATCCATTGCCAAGTGGAGGCTCCAATTGGGGGCCTTGGGCAGGCCTCACTACCAGCTTTGGGGGTGGCAAGGAGTTCCCTAACTGCTTTCAAGTGTTCTCTGACCTCTGAGGTTTCTCAGAGTTGGGGCAACTACCCCGGGTGTTAGGCACCCTACCTCCACTCCACTTCCAGGGTGGTAGCCTGAGACTGGCCACTCAACCTGTGGTCTGTACCGTCAGGCTTGACAGGTGCCTGGCAAGCCTCAACTTCCAGGGTGGGCACACCAAACCCCTCAAGGGTGACACACTCTGTCTGTTAGATGAAGGGGGTCTGACTCGTTCAGGTTTCCACCCGTATGTTTCTATGACAGTGCAGGGAGCACCTCCAGGTGTCAGATGTTGCCTCCCAGGGTTGCCTTGGAGTCCTCTGATCTTAGAGCTGCTAACCCATCCTCACTGGTCCCCACACTGGTCCTCGCAATGTGGACTGCATCCATCTTCTGCCCCTCTATCAGAGCCTCTATGCTCTGCCTGTGGGAATAGTACCCCCAGAACCTGCCCCTCTATCTGATCCTCTGTGGGAGTAGTACTCATAGAAACCAGACCATTCAGGGAGCCCTGGGAGGCCCCATCCCAGCTCTTATAATAATTGTGGTAACTCATTTTCCAGAATGCAGTCAATTGGTATCTGGGGACTAACTATGGCCCTCCCTCAGAGAAGTGACAGTGATCCCATTCACTGTCATCTGATGGAACTGATGACTCCCACCCTCAGGGAGCGCAAGCCTACCATCTGAGTCTATCTCCCAACTAAGAGAAATCGTGGCATGGTCTACCACCTGTCTCTGGGGATGATTTCCACCTATGGCCACATTGGCCACCCCTATAGAGTCCCCACTGGGGGTAATCTCTTAGGACAAACAGAGTCTCCCTGCTTGTGTCCTAACTGCGAACAATTAAAGCAGAGGGATTGGAAATGGAGTAGCCCTGGCCCAGCACCCATCAGAACCCCTGTTTGTTTCTCATAAGGGACATGGTAAACCGTTTTCCTCACCTTACTCTGGGAATTGTTTGTGTCAAACTGGATCTCTTCCTTACTCTGCTCAGAGGAACTTCACCACTCTTCTTAGAGTCATTCCTGGGTACCTTCTTATGGACTCTAGTGCTTAGTAGGCTCCCTGGGGTCAGTGAGCTTACTATCCGCTAGGTGTTGGGGAGATGTGTAAAATAACTGCTGAACATGTGCTCTCTCACAATCAAAGTGCACAGCCCCTTGTAAACATTCACACTACAGTATATCCCTTCACTCAACCATCCAGTGCCATGTAAAAGTGATCAATACAATCCCACACCAGGACTGTTGGGGCAATTTCTGACTATCCCTAAACTTTTGCTTGTACTTCTCAGGAATGAGACCATACCTTCTGACAAGGGTGTTGTTCCTGAGTGGATACCTCATCCTGTCCCCTAGGGCTAATAGCACATCACTCTCTCCACTGGGAATTTGCCTCCCGAGACTGGCTCTTCAACCCACTTCAGGGACCCCGTGCATCTCCAAAGCAACCTCACAGACCTCAAACCATTTGTCAATATGATCCTCCATAACAAAGTTAGGCATCATGTTGCTGTACCCATTGAATTGATTGGCCTTCATGTCCACCTCTTTAAGACTTATTTAATGAGCCATTCCCTTCTACTCCAGGGCAAATGTATTTTTCTCAAGGGGCCTTTCTGCAGCAGCCTCTTTGCCGGCTACTTCCAATTTCAATTTGGGTAGCTGCATCCTGAACTCAGCCTTCCTTTCCATCAGTTCCTTCAGGGGCCAAGTTTAGGAAGGACAGACTGATCCCTACACTGCAGGGAGGTCTACTCCTGTGAACAAGTTGTCCTCCTCTTCCTCATGGCACCACAGGGCAGTCCTCTGATGAACACAGCAGGCCTCAAACAGCAGGGCACTCCTCTGGGGAACAAGGTGGACTTTCTTCTGTAATGTTTCCAGGTCCAGGAGTGTATTCATGAGTTGGTCTGAGGGTCCAATATGTATACCTGGTGCCAGTCTTTGAAGTGAGGGTGATATCCTAGCTACACCCACATCTTTTTCTGAACAGTTCCTTCACTCCCTGCCAAATCTCCAAGACATCTGGGGTGGCAAAAGACTTGTCTTAGGTTTTTTTGTGTGTGCTGGAGGCAGCCCCAATTGAAGTATAAGTGGGGAAGTGAGCATCTCCTTTCAGGAAGGCCCATCATGCCCATATCTAAGCCCCATTGTCCCTCTCTCTGGGAGGAATACACAAAGCTTAACAGCAGGCAGCAAATGGTTATGACATGAAAGTACCACAACTTTCTAAAAGTGCCATTTTCAGCATTGTGATTTAAAAGGTGACTTAACCAGTAAAGAGAATTTTAAATTACTATTCATTTGAGACCAAACATGGCATTTCTCCCTGTTCAAAATCAAACATTAGCATGTATTAAATGTAATAAAGCGACACAGTGTTATCCTACGGTAAAGGTAGGCCTTCAATAGTGAAAAATGAATTTAGGAGTTTTTCACTACCAGGACATGTAACACCTGAAAACACATATCCAACTTTTTAATGATACTGCACCCTGCCTTTTGGGCTTTTTAGGGCCTACTTTAGGGGTGACTTACATGTATTGAAAAGGAAGGGTTAGGCTTGACTAAAGGTTTACTTTTCAAAGCTGAGTTGGTAGTTTTATAACTGCACTGCAGGCTGCAATGCCAGGCCTGAGACTTACTTCAAAGGGCTATTTAAGTGGTGGCACAATAAGGGCTGCAGGCCCACTAATAGTATGTAATTTACAGGCCCTGGATACAGTACCAGTTACTAGGGACTGCGAAGTAAATTAAATGTGGCAATCAAGTGTAAGAAAATGTTACCATGTTTTAGGTCGATAGCACAAGCAGTGGTAAAGTGCACACAGTCAGGTCCAATAAGCATCCACACTTTTTCATTTTCCTCAGTGGAAGTCTTTCCTGAAACTCCAGACATTGGTTGTGCAATGAGATGGAGGAGCCTGACTCAATGTGCAGGATGTCTCCTGCTGAAATGGCAGGCATGGCACAGGGGGCATGTAATACAGTTAAGGCTCACGCTGAAACACTTTAAAACAAAATCCTGGTTTATTCTATGACTTTCAGGTGAAACAGAAAAAAGATAAGCGTGGGTTTGAGAGATGTTTGCAACTCATTGAGATATTTTAGTTATTGTTAGATCAGTCAGTAAACGTGACCGGAATTTACTTCAGACTGGCGTACAGCCAAGGGGTTGAGTGATATAGATTCTCAGTGATGGTAGGTGCCATATTTGTGGTTTCATGCATATTTTGAAGCTAAGGCTATCCTGTTTACGTGAGCTGTTGTCTTTTTGTCACCTAGAACTAGAAGTACTTATCCTGGGTGCTGCAGAGGATGAGGTCAATTCCATATTAGATACTCAGAATGAGCAAAGGTTATTGCAGGATCATCTGACTTATACAATAAGCTTTTGAAGCAAGTTTGTTTTTCATTTGAATATTGGTCTGAATTAGAAGGGACAAAAGACAATAACAATTATGCTCCTAGATGTTCGTGGCCCTTGAGTGTTAAGCCTATGTCTTGGCAGGTATCTAGACTATCCACAGAACAACATGGTGTTCTGCAGTTGACTAGGTTTAGTACAATGATAAGATTGTGGTAATTAAAGTTTGGCAAGTACCAAATGTAACTCTCAGAATGCTACCAGTGAGGGATATATAGGTGCATCTTTATACTTGGTTTGCGCCATTTTAGCCTCATTTATTTTGACGCTAAAGCAGGGCAAACTTTACTCCATATTTATATTTTGACCCTAGACCCGTCTAGAGTCAAAATATAGGAGTTAGTGTCATATTGTGGATGCTGCAAACTACCTTGCGCTAATTAGATGCAAGGTAGGTGTTCCTGTTCACAATATCATGCTACCCCCCTCTGCCTTATTTATACTGTGGCACAGAAACAACGTGCACAGAGTAGACAGACCCAAATAATGGCGCGAAGCCTTCTTAGTGTCATTATTTAATGACAGGGTCTGACCAGGTGTTAGGTACCAGTGGACCCATTTCCATGGCTAAACACCATGGAATGGGCTCATAGCTGCCCATTCCAGGCCCCAGGAACACCCCCACCCACACCAGAGGGACACCATAGGATCCTGTGTAAGTACCCAAACCTGTGTAAGTGCAGGTAAGTATAATATTTTTTTCTGTGCCGTTGGGGGCCTCTTACATGGGGCCCCCTGCCTGGCACTAGGAGTTATGGCCTTGCAAGTCACCTGTGAGCCTGATGGAGGACTTCCAAACTATGCTAAGGGTGGAGCCCAAAAACAGAGCTACAGCCACTTCTACCATGGTATTGGCAAGCTCTATATTGTTTAGTTAAAGAAAAGCAGAGTCCTTGATAATATTTTTGTTAGATGTGTCTGTTTTGACAGCTCAAGAGAAACATCTCTAGATAGAAATGCTGACACCTGAAAGGTCAATTTGATGTAGTAGCTGTCTCATTAGTGTATTGAACTAGACCTGAAACTCTGATTGTTTGAACAGTTATAACCATTAAAGATGGGTGGCACCTAACACTGTCATGCGGTTCCTATAATGGGAATAGGATTTTGTGTTTAGGGCGGCAGCACCACCGAGTGTGGGAGACTGGGTCAGCTCCACACCACTTGGAAGCTGTGGGTCTAATGCCTGGCTAGCCCGCAGTGCCTCACCCAACCCTAGATGGAAGAGGTGATTTGTGGCAAGCTAAACTTGGCACTCTGACTCCTCAGGAAAGTCGTGGAAACAGACCATACCCCTTTCACTCAATTACTCCGTGGCTCACACATGGCAAGGCAGGACACAAGATGTAATCTGGAAAAAGCATGGGCTTTGATAATAAGGTAGATGAAACATAATAAGGTAATCATCACTACAACCAGTGTAAAGGAAATAAACAACCCAACATTTTGTATGATTCTGTAAAGCTTAGAGATTCCTGCCTGAACCCTATGTCTAGATCTGAGAGCATAGTGGTTGTAACCGTTCAGCCTGTCCCGATCTAAGGAAGTAACACCAATCCCATACCTGCATGAGATAGCAGGGGTCTGCCTGTTGTATAGATGGCAATCCTATCAGGAAGCTGAAGAGTGAGCAAAGCTGTCTGTGGTGTGATATGAGTCCCAGGACAGTCGTGACTGGAATGCCCTCACCCCTCCTCAAGCCTATGTGCTGTTAACCCTCCTTAGACCTATATGTTGTTTATATAATAACCCGTACAGAGTTCGTGGCACACGTCTGATGTTATGGTGTGTCTTTGCAGATAGGACTGGCTCCTGGGCTCCTCGACTGGCAATAACAGTTAGCATATGATGTTCCATACATGATAGCCTTGAACAGGGCACATAGTGCATGTTGTACAATGACTGATAAAATGTGTAGCACAAACTCTGTCTTCTTAGAAAGAGGCAGCTGACTAAAATATAAAACCAACTAACTAAAAGCAGGCTTTGCTAAAAGTATGAACACAAATACAAATGTATCTAAGTGTAAAAGGAACAGACTGCGGGCCTAATGCTAGAATAAGGGTGTCCAATCTAGGCACTAAAGAGGTCCCAGAACAAAACAGAGGTGGGAAACTCCTTGTGGTTTCCTGTTGTGTGGAAATATCTATTAGAAAGCTTTTTGTAAACCCTTACCATATCCAATTATGAATGGAAGCTAGATGACTAACTTTATATACAGAAACAATTGATTAAGCTATAGAGCAGAATCAAGTGGATGGTGTAGTTACCTCAATAATATTTCAGAGGTAAAGATCTGTTTCACCAGTTTAATAATAGTGGCTCCTGTTTTTGTAGGTATTGAAGAGGTCTGATGGTATACCCCAAAGGTTTTGGCAGGGTCAGTCAGTGTTTCCCTTTCCCTTCCCCACTTCTACTATGCTCTACATACTTGCCTAGTAGAGGTAGGTTGGCTGGGACATTTGTCAGAAAAGGCATGAATTCACACCAGGGGTTGTAACCAGTGCCCCGGGGGTGCAACAGGGATGTGTGCCCACTTTGTGTGCACCTGAGGCACTTTGGTATTACCGAAGGTGGCCACAGACACTTGTGTGGTTCCTTCTGTAATAGAGATATCGCCGGCACACCTGTATCACCTACACAGTCTTAAGAGGGCATTCCCTCATTTGCATGGGGGCACGACCCCATGCAAATGAGTTTTACCTGTGCTCCTGAGCTGTATTATGGATGCTGCTGCAAAGAAGCTGTCATATGGCACACTGAAAGTGCGCCACGAAAAGGTGGCACACTATCAGAGCACCCTCCGATTGCTGCCCTCTGTAGAGTGGAATTGTGTCCCCAGACATCCCCTTGAAGGTGGGTGCAGCCACTCTCTGCATCCGCCTTCAGAGGGATCCTTAATCTCTCTTTAAAGTGCAGCCAGGTTGCCACCTACACAGTGAAACATGGAGTGGCTCTGAAGCAGCTGTACATGTATCACCAGCGCTATCTCAAGAGGACATTCCCTCATTTGCTTGGGGGGATGGCCCAAGCAAATGAGGGAATCTCTTTGCCTGTGCTCCCAGGCTGTATTATGGATGACGCTAAAAAAGCAAAGAAGCTCTCAAAAAATTGTGGCACCATATCAGTGCTTCCCCTGATTGCTGCCCGCTGGAGGGGGAATGGGTCCTATGGACCCCTCCCAGACATTCCCTTGCAGGTGGGTGCAGTCACTCACTGCATCTGCCTGCAAAGGGATCTCTAATCTCTCTTGAAAGTGCAGGCAGGTTGCCGCCAGCACATTGAAACATGGAGTAGCTTTGAAGCAGCAGCTTTGTTTTTTATTTGAATGCCCTGCTCCAGAGCAGCACGACTTCATGGCTGCCTTGGGGAAAGGGCATTCACTCAAATAGGTTGCACTTTCCCTGTGTGCTCATGGTGCACCTATTTAATGTGTTCTGAGGCACAAACAGAAAAAGTAGTGTACACTGTGGGTAATAGGGCCCCTGGAGTGCAAAGTGTCTCTGCAGTGGAGTACTGTGCATTGATTAGGCCCTGAACAGCAGGCTTCTGTGTCCGTATTTCTGAGTAATTATAGATTGGCGCTAAGGGAGGAAGTGCTTTCAAAATGGGGCTGATTGCCACAGACTATTGTTGATTGAAGCAATCATGAGAGCTACAAATTAAGGGGCTTATTTACAAGCCCCTCTGCGCCGCTGGAACGTTACTTTTAGTGATGGTCTGGCGGCACACACTGCAAGGCTATATTTACCAGGCCACATAAAGCCACCATGCGAGGCTTTTCATGGTCTTGTAAATATGGACTGAGGCAATGTAGCACAAGTGGCTGCGTTGCCTCACCATGTGACAGGAAGGACTGCAATAGGCATTACGGTGGGTGTTTCTACGTAACACTCATGGTATTTGACACATTCCCAGATTTACGAGATTTTGTAAAGCTAGGAATGCGTCAAAAACCTATGCCTCCCCAGGGGAGACATAAGGGAGTTGCAACGATGAGAAATACCTTAATTTATCCTTGTTTTTCCTTGCAGCCCACATAGAAAGAGGAAAACGCCTCTTGTGATTGTTTATGTGCAGGAAGGTGTGCCTTCATGCACAAAAACAATATCCCTTCAATGCAGGCACCCTTGCACCATAACGCAAGGGTGTCTGCGTTGGCGCATGACAGCCTATTGTGCATCAGCACAGGGGAAAAGGTTTGGAATGAGCCGTATCTTGTAGATATGGTGCATTCCTGCCCCTTTTTTTTGATGCAGGGTTTGCGGCACTGCCCTGTGCCAAAAACTCATAAATATACCCCTTTGAGTTTTTTTTCTTTCCTGTTGTTTGTCCTCCAAATAAGGCCTGGGTAGGTCATCAAAGTTAAGGTGACAACAACAGAAAAAAGTTGGTAGTACTTGGAATACTTGGTGTGACACCTACTAAAATGAGTTTCTTTTCCTTGCCACCTTCCTTAACTCCCACTAAGTATTGCAGAGCAAGGAAAGTTCTCCCTGGTGGGCAGCAATGGACATAAACCAATGTGAAGGAAGCTAGTAAAGGGAATGGTGAACTCCCGGTTGAAAGCGATCCTGGAAAGCCGGTTTGAAGAAGCAAGTTCAGGTAAACATCAGGAAACCAAAGGAAGTGTAACAAGGAGCAAATCAACAAAGTGAAGGGGACGACAGTGAATAAATATATGGACAGCGAAGGAGCCGTTACAACCCAAGAAGTTGACAGGCACCTTCTCAAAGGAAGTGAAAAGTTCTGTACTGACAGTACTGCTGCCATTTATTACCTGGAAGCCCCACCCCTCTGACCTTCCAAGCTGTCAGTCCTGGCTCCGTCTTGATACATCCTGTTTATTCCTGACAACAGGAGCCATACCTTCCATGCAAGAACAGAGGATCGGACCATATGTATGGTGGTTCATCCCATAGAAGGAACAAGCATTGGCAAAGCCAATAGGTTATGTCCATGCAAAATGTATTGGCTTTGTCAATTTTAAGTTTGACAGCTCTGTTTTAGTCCATGCATGTCCACAATAGGTCCTTGTTATCTCTTCAGTACAACCAATGAATAGTTAAATAATTTCCATTTAAATTTGCTACACTTATTTAACGTGGTTAGCATAAAATTTAAGATTCGATCTGAACTTACAGCAGACGCTCTTGCAATATGCAATTATGAAAAAATATATTTCTAAACCCTGATTCTGCTCTCAAATAAATTGGCAAGGAACAGTGTGATAGGAAATCCCTAAGCCTTGCTTACTTAATAGGCCAGAAAATGGATTTTAAGACTGCTTAGGGTTGAAAGCACCTGCTCCAGAGATAAACATGAATAGACAGCAAATTTCAAGGTATGATTTGGGTAAGGCTTATCAGGTGGTTAAATCGCTTGCTAGTGAGATCTGTGTGTAGACACTGGTCACAGTTTAGAAGTATCTTAAAAGACCTGCTACAGTTAATGTGCCTGCTGCACAGATATGCATTGTGTGTAAGGAAGCTCAGTGAGTTAATATTTTGGCTGCAGAGCTCCTTGTGTATCCTTCAAGTTAAAATCCAGAGATCTATGCTCTCAGTGCAAGCAGCTGCAAGTCACCTGGATGTCCAGGTGCTCGCATGAGGAAAAAAGAGGTTCTCGCCTGCCAAGCCTAGGGGTTCCAAAAAGCCAAAGAGCAAAGAAGAGGAGGGGCACACTAGGATGAGTGGAAACTAAATGAGAACTGAAGTTCGAGCCCAGCGGCATCCATCTCAGAGTCCTCGTAGCCACAGAGGACACTTGACTTGGCAGGACAAAGACGAATGGAACACAGAAACAAACAAAAAGAAACCCATTTTCTGTGTGTCCAGAAGGTCTGAAATGCAGAATCATATACAGATCTTGAAATACAAATACAGTTTTTTCGCTAGTCTCCTATAGCATTCGTATGAGGAAGTGGGGGCAATGACAGGGCCTATTAAATTCGGACACAGCAATGGTTCATTCACCTTTGTTTACAAATTATGTTTTTGGCTGTCTAACTGGACACCACTTTGCACAATGCCAGTCACACAAAATGGAAGCAAGACTCAGGTGCATCAAGACTACAGAGGAATGTAGATGTGATGACATACTTCCCTCTGGATTTTTTTGTATTTTTCATAACATTTTCTGTGGCAAAGATTTGCAGGCTTCTTGCCCATGTGAAAGATTTGCATATTCTGTGAAGGACCTCCTTTACCCCAACCCCCTAAGCCTCAGTGACTTGGATAAGATATGTGTGGATTAGGTTGTTTGACATTGTGGAGCCTAGTGAAAGGTGAGGGAGCATGCTGAAGATATGTAAGGTGAACAACTTGTGTGCACTTTGCTTGTTATCTTCCTCTTGTTCTTTTTCACTGTAATGTTTATAGTGTGCAAACCACATAAAACAGGTGACTGTGGGGGTCATTCTAACTTCGGCGGGCGGGCGACCGCTCCGCGGTCGAAAGACCGCTGAGGGTATTTTGGGATTTGCCCTGGGCTGGCGGGCGGCCGCCAAAAGGCCGCCCGCCAACCCAGGGCAAATCTACCTTCCCACGAGGACGCCGGCTCAGAATTGAGCCGGCGTAGTGGGAAGGTGCGACGGGTGCAGTGGCACCCGTCGCGTATTTCAGTGTCTGCATAGCAGACACTGAAATACTTTGTGGGGCCCCCAGGGGCCCCGCGGCACCCCCTACCGCCATCCTGTTCCTGGCGGGAGACCCGCCAGGAACAGGATGGCGGTAGGGGGTGTCAGAATCCCCATGGCGGCGGAGCGCGCTCCGCCGCCATGGAGGATTCTGCAGGGCAGCGGGAAACCGGCGGGAGACCGCCGGTTTCCCGCATCTGACCGCGGCCGAACCGCCGCGGTGAGAATGCCCTGCGGGGCACCGCCGGTCTGTCGGCGGTGCTCCTGCCGACCCTGGCCCCGGCGGTCTCGGACCGCCGGGGTCAGAATGACCCCCTGTGTCTGTAAAACTATGTCAAAAGCTGTCTTTGTTTTGTAGTAATAGTGGAGTTCATTAGTGTGGGCGTGTCTAGCTTTATATTTCTTTTGATATTTTATTTATAAGGTGACACGTATAGGGTAACCATCAATTACCCTTACAGGTCGACATGGATCTTTGGACTCAGATATGAGTGAGATGGTTAACAACAATGAAATCAAATCAATAAACATCATTTTTCATATGGGAGTCATTAACTTATACGCCCTGTGACCCATGTGGCCATGACTCACCACACCAGTTTAGTAAAGTTCAAACAGTTATTGCCCTTTAGATTAGCAATGCTAAGTTCACTAACCAAACGCAAGACCAAATGATAAAAGTACATGAATAACACAATCTGACCAAACCTTTGGAAGAATCTCAGTCTAGACTAAATATTTATCATTAGGCATTCAAGAAGCACCATGCAGACTAACAACAATAGCAAATGAATGATAGTCACAGAATACATTTAGTTACTGCAGATGAATTGTTTACAATCAATTTATAGGGAACAGTCAAATTCAGAATGCGGCACCCCTAACTATCACTCTAATCAGATAAGCATGTTTGGGCTTCATGCAAAAAGAAAAGAAGACAACAATTAATTTGGAAAACATATGACTATGGCACTAACAAAAATAGCGATTGGGTTTCTAAAAGAGAAAACAAAAGAAATCAACAAGAAAGACAAATGTGCAGTTTGGTTTTACCGCTCCTAACTGGATCAACAGGCAGCGATATCTTCATCAGTGAAGCACCTTCTGGTCATCTTTATTGGTTAGTGACAATATACAAAATAGTTTAGTAATGTTTGGCCTTAATTCCTCTGAACTGTCAGTGGCAGAAAGCTAACACATAGCAAATGTTTACACTAGCAATAATAAAGGCACATCTGAACAGCCAGGAACGGACTGCCTGCCCTCACATCACCTAATTCTGTTATATTAAATTCCAGGAAAGCAACTAGATAGAACTCTATTGGTCAGTCTATGGGGTGGTTTAGTGCAAAAGCCAATTGAATTCACTCCACATTCTCAGCTATATCCCTTTTCCATATACTGAATTCATCATTGGTTCATCCTTTTTCAATGCTGTCACCAGTTTCCACAGCAAAATACAAATGTTACAAATTACAAAAAAAGCCTATTCAGAAATTCAGTAAGCCTTTGTTTCACCAGTACGTTATCTTCAGGAAACAAAGGTCTCTCAGACATGGTCTGTCTGCTGGTCAGGTACCGGAATAAAATTCTGGTGCACTTCTCTTAGATTTTGCTATATAGGGAGTGACGGTTTACGAGCCAAGGATTACTAGTGGTGATCAAGAACCCTGTAAGGTAAGTTAACAAGAGAAAACTACCTCTACTTTCTATATTCAAGTGAATGAATGAATGTTTTCTAGAGTGTGCTGCTATCCCAAGAGTACCCTGAACCTAAAGGAAAGGATACGCCCGGTGATTCAGAGAAAGTGAGCACCAAGTAGAGCAGAGACACATCCTCAATGATTTTCTAAAGCAGTTTTCAGACTGTGCCCCAAATATTGCCATGTAGAGCACTGTATTGTCACAGAGGCACTTGAAACTATTTTCTGTCCCAAGAACTGAACAGGAAGTAACAAAAGAATCTACAATGGCGCAGTACAAGCAGTGCATGGCGATAGGCAAGTTCCCCCTGAAGTATGTACTAGTATGTAGGTAGTGTGTACACAGCTGGGGAGAAATGGATTGTTTTACTTCAATGGGGAGTTGCAAAATAATACAGGGCCGTGTCCGTCCACCTGGGTTTTAGACATCTGCATTAGACAATTGCATTTCACGTATTTGCATTGTTTGCTTTTTTTTCGAGAGAGAGAATAAATACTTTGGTGAAGCGGGTGAACTGTCATAAATTGGTAGTTCACCCACCCAACCAAACTCACAGTTTCCACCTCCCACCTCAGTCATGAGGGAATCGCAGGATTTCCACCAGCAGAGCATCAGCTGGTTTTTGCAGTGAAAAATTGTGTGCATCTGTTTTTAATTGAATTGAATTTTAAATTGAATTTTAAATTGAAAAACCTTGACCTGACCACTCATCGTCAATGGGCATGCCAGGTCATTGTGACGGTTACCCTGTGCTATTTAGGGTGCATGGCAGACCCTATCAAGGAAAATAACCAATGGCTGCCAACGCTCAGAAAGAAACTACTTGTGTCAGGGACAATTTTTTAGGTTTTTGGAAAGGAAAAACTTTGCCAGGGACGGGCAACTCTACATGGCTCCTGCTCTACAAAGTGCTCTGCCTTTCCTGTAACCGTCATACTTGAGGTTGCTTTGAAAGTGATGTCTCCTCTAGGCAGATGGGGATTCTCTAAAGAAGGCTGGCAGCCCTCTGTCAGTGAGGTAAGAGCAGTCCCTCCACTGATGTAGCAGACTTTCAGGCTATCTTACCGGTCTAAACTACCTACTAAATAACTTGATTTAAATCGTATGATTTTTAGTCAAGTGCTTAAGGCAGGATTAGAACCCTTGTCCCCAAGTCAACAAACTAGCCACTAGACCACATCCAAACAGATTGTGCACATTTATTACCAGATAGCAGAAAGGATAGAAGCAAATCTGCCCCATTGTTATTCCTCTACTTAAACTACAACTTGACTTGCTCATGGCTCCTTGCCCCATCATGTATTTCCCTGTTTGCCCTGTAATTGACTTCTGCATCATTTTGACGTAAGTGCATAACCCTCTTCTTGCTCACACTGAGCCTATGTTTCGACGGTGTCTCATGTTTTAAACATTTTAAGATTGTTTTATTGCAGTAATTTTCCCACCCAGCTACCAAGTTTTCTACCAAGAAGGAAACACGGCTCCTAGCATATGTTATGTCAAAAGCAAATGTAGACAACGTTTCTCCTGGGGTAGTTTTAGCTCCAATTCCCCAGAGACGATTTGAGGCAAGGGCAAAGTGGACAATTGTCAAGGGCTCCTGCCTTCTAAAGGACTCTCTGTGATACTGAACTTTCACCCCTTTCACCTTTTTCCCTGTCTTTGTGTCCCTCCTACTTCTCTGTAAACGTCTACCTCTGACTCTGCCTTTCTCTACCCAGTGTCATCTTCAGGATTTGTGTGCCCCACACAAGACATAGTTTAAATGTTTTGCTGTGACCCATTTACTAAATGTTTAGCATATAATTAAGCATTGTTTGCATCATGTGGGCTTGATTTAGTAGAAACTGTAATAACAATCAATCAATTTTTTTTTTATAAAGCGTTCTACTCACCCGTGAGGGTCTCAAGGGCTTGGGGGTGGGGAGCAGAACATTCAAAATTCTTCCAGACAAGGGCCCACAAAATATGCCTTGCCCAAGACTCCCCTAATTCTAAAGATTTCACAGCAATTCCCATCTGTTCTCAAGTACTCCCAGGGATGAACAAAACACATACAGCATGTTAAAGGCAAATGAGATATAGATATCATCCGCAAAACCACTCTGGGCGCGAGTGGCTTTACAGTCAGCATGGTGATGTAACTCCATAGAAAAAGCTTAGCTCAGAAGCCACTTCTCAAGGAGCTCCACTGCTCCACTAAGGAGAATTCAGAAGTCTTCTCTCAAGGCATTGATTATGTACTGCACTGAAGTCCAGAGAAACAAACTAAAACAAAGTGTTCTCTGGAACTATTTAAAACAGATGCGCAAACCTCTCGCAGCATTGTCACCTTGTCTTCAACGATGACATCCACACCACAGGCACTGAATCCTCAGTGATGTGGCAACTCAGCAATGTGCCAAGCCATGATTCTAAGATGAAAGTCTTGCTGTTGACCTTCAATGAGACCAAAGTTAGTACAAAGGAAGAACCCTCCTAGCAATGTGGCATCAGGACTGCCAAACTCATGTGTTCTTGTTTTGATGGACTATAGTAATGATCTTAGCCACTTTTTCTTAGCTCTGCTCTGCAGTGTTCTCCTTTACTCTTGATTCACTACTGGTTCTGATCATCGTGTCTCGCCATTTCAGGGGTCTTCTGTACATCATCAAGACCATGGGGGTCATTCTGACCCCGGCGGTCTAAGACCGCCGGGGCCAGGGTCGGCGGGAGCACCGCCGACAGGCCGGCGGTGCCCCGCAGGGCATTCTGACTGCGGCGGTTCGGCTGCGGTCAGAAGAGGCAAACCGGCGGTCTCCCGCCGGTTTACCGCTGCCCTTAGAATCCCCCATGGCGGCGCAGCTTGCTGCGCCGCCATGGGGGATTCTGACACCCCCTACCGCCATCCTGTTCCTGGCGGTTCGCCCGCCAGGAACAGGATGGCGGTAGGGGGTGCCGCGGGGCCCCTGGGGGCCCCTGCCGTGCCCATGCCAATGGCATGGGCACGGCAGGGGCCCCCGTAAGAGGGCCCCGAAAAGTATTTCAGTGTCTGCTAAGCAGACACTGAAATACGCGACGGGTGCAACTGCACCCGTCGCACCCCTGCAACTACGCCGGCTCAATTCTGAGCCGGCGTCCTCGTTGCAGGGGCATTTCCTCTGGGCCGGCGGGCGCTCTTTTGGAGAGCGCCCGCCGGCCCAGAGGAAATGTCTGAATGGCCGCCGCGGTCTTTTGACCGAGGTGCGGTCATTCAGCGGCGGTACCCTGGCGGACGGCCTCCGCCGTCCGCCAGGGTCAGAATGAGGCCCTATATGTACTTCTTGTTCATTAGACCTTGCAGCCGAGTATTCATTGAAGTCTTCTTCTGCCCATTTTACCTTGCATACAACTTACCTCATGAAGACATTTTGAGATTCAACATGGCCTGCACAGAGACCTAGGCCCAGATTTATGAAAAGTGGCACTGCACCCAGTGCAGTGCCACTTTTCTTGCACCCCTTAGCGCCCCCTAATGCCACCATGTGTGGGCCATATTTAAAATACGGCACACCATGGAGGAAGTCAGGGGGACTAGTATCATAATTGTTTATGCTAGTTTGGTGATTTGCAAAGCACCCAGAGGCCCAGTGAACACAATGGGAGCCTCTTTTTAACACCTGCACTTAGCAGGGGTTAACAAATGCCGATAAAAATTACACCCCCCCAGCACCAGAACATCCCTCTTACATACATTATGCCTGGTGGAGTCATAATGTGGCCCAAGGGTTTACAAAGTGGCGCAATGCCAGCATTGTAAATATGGGGCAACTTTTTTGCCCTTTCATGTCAAAATGGCATAAAAAAAATTATGCTAATGTGGCATTGGAATGGCGCTAGGCCACCATAAATCTGGGCCTTCATCTCAGAGAAACACATGAGGCTCACACATTAGTCACTGTATGGACTGAACTCGAACCCAATCGAAACATTTTATTAGGCCTGCAGCATCAAGGATTGTGTCACATGTGCCAACTAACACAGCTCTTGGTGTGGGACCATTCTTTCATGGTTTCTAGGTGAATTTGCCATGACTTCACTGCAATCAAATACCCTGTGATCTCTCGCTATCACCTTGAGTCTCATTTTTTTCTCAAACCCATACGTACTTTTTTCTTTCTATCAGTCAGTCCTAATTGAGGCAGACTGCTGAGCTCATCACATTTCTAAAGACCCTGAAGGGACATCTATTGTTTCTTTATTTCAGCGTTTGATTCCTTGAGGGTCTTGAATGTTACATAACAACTATAGGTGGCAAACAATAACAATGGTGGTGGACTGTGAATAGGAGAGGCAGCCAAGATTGTTTCAGTGACCCAACTTCAGAGTTCGAACCTGCTCCTGTTGTTCTTTTGGCTACATAACACTGCTTCTGTTTTTTATATGTGGTGTGGTATGTAAATTATTCTGCAAGACATGTTGCTGCCAGTTCTTTAAAATATACATAAAGTGGGTTTGACTACACCCAGAAGAGTGTTACTCTCTTGCGTCATGCTACTAACTACTTGGGGGCTCATTTACAAGACCCTGTGGCGCAAGGCAGCGCAGCAAGTGACCTTGCTACGCTGCCCTGCCCCACAGTGAAAGGGCAGAAATGTGCTGTATCTACAAGATACTGTGCAATTCTGTCCTCTTCCCCCTGCACTGGCACACCCTAGACTGCCTAGCGCCGACGCAGGCACCCTTGCACCATGGTGCGAAGATGCCTGTGTCACAGACAGGATTGTTTTGTGAAGGAAATAACACCTTTCAGTCCCCAAAAAATCCATTAAGGTTTTTCCTCTTTTTATGTGTGCTGCAGAATACAGCAAATATAGAAAGAGGAAAAACAAGGAGAAATAAAGATATTTCTCCTTGTTGCACCTCCCCTGGGGAGGCGTAAGATTTTGACACATTCCCAGATTTACAGATTCGTGTATATCTGGGAATGCGTCAAAAGCCATGGGTGTTGCATGGGAAAACCCACCACAACCTCTGTGGAAGGCCCCCCTGACTCGGTGTAAGATAAACCATATCTACAAGGCCATGAAAAGCCACACAAAGTGGCTTTGTGTGGCCTTGTAGATATGGGCCTGCACCATGCGCCGTCGGTGTGTCACAAAAAGTGACGCACCGACAACGTGCAGGGCTTGTCATTAAGCACAATGGTCTACCATTCCATCAACTGAAAAGAACACTTAATCATCATGCTATGTCATGGTTGATGTTGTATCACGCATATACATTCTATAAGGAAAGAAATCATGTTTGGTACTTTTTCCCAGCATTCCCAAACTGATAAAGGTAATAGTGTAGGCTTTAATGAGCGTGCAACGCTTGTAAACATGTTTTGTGAATGTCAGTGGTTAGATGCATTGCCACATTATGCCAGAGCCATTTCCTGTGCCAGTGCCTGTTTTATGGAGCACCCATTTCCCTATCCCAAGTACCTTCACTTCATGTCTGTTCTAAAAATAGATAGTGGCCTTTCAGCTTTCACTGCCAGTGATTGATGCAGAGCTTGTACTCACAGTGAAGTGCAGGGGCCAACTGATTGACAGAGGGAAGAGCTAACCCCTGCTTACCCCCTTGGTAGCTTGGCAGAGCAGTAGGCTTAACTTCAGAGGGCTAGGTATAAAGTATTTGTACCTACACACAGAGTAACTTAACGAAAACACTACAAAATGACACAACAGGAAATATTTATCAAAACAAAACAAGACCAAAACAACAAAAATCCACCATACATAAGTCATGTTATGAATTTTTAAAGATTAAATCCAAAAATAGCGCTTAGAAACAAAAAATGCTTCGATGAGGTGTTAACACGTCGTCGTGACGGAGTCGTTCCCAACAATCCGACACCAGCGGTGCCAGGCACGGAGTCACGCGGACCCCCAGGTACAGTACCTTTGGTGAAGAGTGAAAACAAGACGATGCGCGAAGTCGGGGATCGCAGCGTCTGTGCGAAACCTTGAATCCGTGCACTTCGAGCAGCATCGGTCACAACGTGGTGTGGCGACTTCCACACAGTTGCGGACTTCGGCAGGGCTGCAGCGGTGTCGGGTCTGCGAAGGTCGTCGCGTTCCAGCGAAGATCACGGAGTCGGTTGCAGGCGGCGTCACCGGATTCAGCAGCGGCATCGGTCTGAAGTCGTCTGAAGTCGATTTACTTGAATTTTCACCAGTTTTTCCTTTCAAGGGCCCAGGGACTGGTTAGGGCACCACTTGTCAGGGCAGGAGTCTCTCCAGAGACTCTAGGTGCCGGCAGAGAGAAGTCTTTGCTGTCCCTCCCTGAGACTTCAAACAACAGGAGGCAAGCTCTAAATCAAGCCCTTGGAGATTTCTTCTCAAGATGGAAGGCCCACAAAGTCCAGTCTTTGCCCTCTTACTCTGGCAGAAGCAGCAACTGCAGGATAGCTTCACAAAGAACAGTCACAGACAGGGCAGCTCTTCTTCCTCAGCTCTTCTCCAGGCAGAGGTTCTTCTTGTTTCCAGAAGTTTTCCAAAGTCTGTGATTTTGGGTGCCCTTCTTATACTCAATTTGTCCTTTGAAGTAGGCCTACTTCAAAGTAAAGTCTCTTTTGAATGTGAAATCCTGCCTCGCCCAGGCCATGCTCCAGACACTCACCAGGGGGTTGGAGGCTGCATTATCTGAGGATAGGCACAGCCCTTTCAGGTGTAAGTGGCCACTCCTCCCCTCCCTCCTAGCACAGATGGTACACCAGGAAATGTAGACTACACCCCAGCTCCCTTTGTGTCACTGTCTAGTGTGAGGTGCAACCAGCCCAACTGTCAAACTGACCCAGATGACAGTGAATCCACAAACAGGCAGAGTCACAGAAATGGTATAAGCAAGAAAAGGCTCACTTTCTAAAAGTGTCATTTTCAAACACACAATCTTAAAATCAACTTTACTAAAAGATGTATGTTTAAATTGTGAGCTCAGAGACCTCAAACTCCACATGTCTATCCGCTCCCAAAAGGAATCTACACTTTAATCAGATTTAAAGGTTACCCCCATGTTAACCTGTGAGAGGGACAGTCCTTGCAACAGTGAATTTTTTTTTTAGCAATATTTCACTGTCATGACATATAAAACACATTACTATGGGGGTGATTCTAACCCCGGCGGTCTTAGACCGCCGGGGCCAGGGTCGGCGGGAGCACCGCCGACAGACCGGCGGTGCCCCGCAGGGCATTCTGACCGCGGCGCTTTGGCCGCGGTCAGTGCAGGAAAACCGGCGGTCTCCCGCCGGTTTTCCGCTGCCCCTTGGAATCCTCCAAGGCGGCGCAGCTTGCTGCGCCGCCGAGGGGATTCCGACCCCCCCTACCGCCATCCAGTTCCCAGCGGTCCGCCCGCCGGGAACCGGATGGCGGTAGGGGGGGTCGCGGGGCCCCTGGGGGCCCCTGCAGTGCCCATGCCACTGGCATGGGCACTGCAGGGGCCCCCGTAAGAGGGCCCCTAAATGTATTTCACTGTCTGCTGCGCAGACAGTGAAATACGCGACGGGTGCAACTGCACCCGTCGCACAGCTTCCACTCCGCCGGCTCGATTCCGAGCCGGCTTCATCGTGGAAGCCTCTTTCCTGCTGGGCTGGCGGACGGCCTGAAGGCGGCCGCCCGCCAGCCCAGCGGGAATGTCAGAATTACCGCTGCGGTCTTTCGACCGCGGAACGGTAACCTGACGGCGGGACTTTGGTGGGCGGCCTCCGCCGCCCGCCAAGGTCAGGATGAGGGCCAATATGTCCTACCTTAACCATACACTGCACTGTGCCCTTGGGGATACATAGGGCCTACCTTAGGGGTTTCTTACTTGTAAGAAAGGAGAAGGTTAAAGCCTGGCAAGTGGGTACACTTGCCAAGTCGAATTTACAGTTAAAACTGCACGCACAGACACTGCAGTGGCAGGTCTGAGACATGATTACAGAGCTACTCATGTGGGTGGCACACCCAGTGCTGCAGGCCCACTAGTAGCATTTGATTTACAGGCCCTGGCACCTCTAGTACACTTTACTAGGGACTTACTAGTAAATCAAACATGCCAATCATGGATAAACCAATCAACAATACAATTTACACAGAGAGCATATGCACTTTAGCACTGGTTAGCAGCGGAAAAGTGCTCAGAGTTCAAAATCCAACAGGTCAGAAAAAAAAATAGGAGGCAGGAGGCAAAAAGATTGGGGATGACCCTGCATAAGCAAAAAAGTCCAACATGACCCCCTACCAGTCTAAAGCCCTGGGAGAACAATCAATACCTTGATGCGCTTTCCTGATTGAGGCGATAGAAAAATGACCCAGGTCCACAACAGCAGGGGCAATTTCCAGTTCTACGCCTTCCTGACTCCAGTTGGATCCCTCTGTCTATACTCTCAGGGCTCACTAAGCTAACCCATGGGGAACCCTTCTCCACATCTGCAGATACCATCTGTGCAGCACCTTAATTTACTTTGCTCACAGATGTATCTCAATGGAGAGATAGTACCACCAGGGCCAAGACAGTGGTGTTGCCCACTCCACCCCCAGGGTGTGGCTCTCATTCCCCCCCCAGGGGCATCTCTGTCCACCAGAACAGCAAGCCACAGTGACCTCTGACAACTGTCAGGGATGAGAGCCCGACCTCAGGCCTCTCCAACCATGGGACTGTACAGAGTGGGGGGTGGAAGCCCCAGGTGTCTGGCACCCTTTGACCACTCTCTCTTCCACCAGGTCAGGGATGACATCCTGACCCTGGCCCTCCCCTCTGGGGCTCTGTACCCTCCCGGCAGGAGTGGCACCCCCAGAGTCCAAAATTGTCAGGGTGCTTGTAGAAGCAGTCCTGCACAATTCTCCCACCAGTGCAGGGATGTTCACCTGCAACTGGTCCTCCCACCTGGGGTCTGTACCTTCAGGTTGGATTAGGGCCAGGGATGAGGATTCCCTCCTCCTGCCCTCCCTTCTGGGGTCCCACCCCCCAACTAGGAGAGCCCCCCCCCAGAAGACAACATGGTAGGGATACAGTTAGCAGTAGCCCCTTCCTCCAGGTCAGGATGGACACCCTTAACCTGGCCCTCCAGTCCAGGTTCTGTACCCACAGATTGGACCACCGCCTGGCAACCCAGGACTTCCTGGGGGGCATACCTACCCCCGCCAGGTCAGAGTTTACCCTCTGAACCTGGTCATCCAACCCAGAGTAACCATCCTGCGGTTGAACCACTGCCTGGCGCACCAGGACTTCCTTGGGAGCACACCTACCCCAATCAGGTCAGAGTTTACCCCCTGAACCTGATCATTCAACCCAGTGTCACCACCCTGCAGTTGAACCATTGCCTGACACACCAGGACTTCGAGGGGGGCACACTTACCCCCCTCAAGGGAAACACCATCCCCAAGGGCCACACAAGAGTCTGGCTGGCACAGGTCTCCTGACCTCTGCCCATCTGACAGAGTCTGAATTCCCCCCAACCCAGAAATGGTCTCACCAAGGTCATTCCTGGGGAGCTCTGCTCTCAAAGCTGACCCAAGACCCTCCAGGTTCTCCACTGGGGTCTGCAACCCCCTCTCAACCCTCTGCCTGGACTTCTGCACCCTCTCGCTAGGAGTGGTTCTGCCAGACACCAGAACTGGTGGGATGCTGGCTATAGCCACCCCTCCAAGTTCTCCTAACACTGTGGGGTCTCCCTCAACAGATGGCCCTATGGTACAGGCTAGGCTCCCCTCCTGGTGTTCCTTCATGGAACCCTCCAGGACCTGGGTCCGGATATCTGGCACCTTGGGCCTCAACCCATCCCCATTCCCTCTCCTCTGAGACTGGGAATGGGGTCCCTCACCCATCCAACTACACGGGACCTACCTGGGACACTACAATCCTTCCGTACCTAACCTGTTTGGGACATATCTAGACCACTCCTCTCAGGAGCACCCCCAAATGCATCTTCAGACTTTCTGGTACTCACCCAGGAGTCTGCCTCCAGTGTAAGCTCCCTGGGGTCATAGAACTCACACTCCACCTGGTGTTGGCGTAACTCTGGAAAATAAGGACTAGACATATGCTCTCTAGCAATTACATCACTCAGCCCCTCACATGAATTAACCAAAGTTCCCTTCACCCAATCATCTAGTGACTCTGCTTTGAAAAAGCACCCTATATCACCCTCCTGAGACTGGTGAGACAGTACCTGACTGTCACTGACACTCAACCCACACTCTTCTGGGATGTCTTCACACTCCATAACCAGGATTTCTACCTGGGGGAACCCCTCTCCCTGTCACTCTCATCTAGAGTCAGTAGAGTGTCCCTCCCATCACTAGGAATATGACTCCCTATGCCAATTCCCCAATCCACCTCAGGGACCCTGTGCACCACTGGAGCTACCTCATACCCCTGAACCTCCGGATGTGTGTGAAATCCCTCCTTCAAGTAGGGCACCACGTCTCTGGGCATGTGCACTTCTTCAGCAGCACTGGATATAAAATTCCTGCTGCCACCATTCCAGCTGAACTCAGTCCTCATGACTTCCAGCTCTTTCAGTTTTAGCTCATAAGCCAAAATCATCTTTTTTACTTCTAAGGCCATCCTCATTTTCTCCAACTCCCTCTGGTGCTGTCAGAGTCACCAGATCTTCGGGGTCTGTGCACGTTCTCAACATGTCCACCACTGAACAGCTCCAAGACTCTGATAGATAAATCACAGAGACTGAGAGAGTTCAAGAGGGGAAGAGGGGATTAGGAAGGAATCGGCTGGGAAGGAGACCTGTAGTAAGAAAAAGGTTAGAACACACAATATGAAAATTATATCTCCTGAAATCAATACTAAACAATGATTCTAAGTCTAGTCACTCTGAAAACATGAACAATCTGAAATTTAAGTTTAAAATGACTAAGTTTCAAGATGGCTGGATACCTGTAGGGGAATCAAGATGAATTAAACGAAAACTTTCTTATTTAAGTACTTTCCTTTACATGAGAATCAGATAAAACATTCTGACTAAATTTTAAACTAGTCATCTAAAACCTGTTTTGAGAATATATACTAGGACCATACAATATTGCATCTAGAAACTATGCCTTCTGTGTATTCTTAAAATGTTTCAACACAATTGCAAAATTACAGATATATATATATATATATATATATATATATATATATATATACACACATATATATATATATAGTTAAAAACCATTAAAAGGATTGTGCACCATGAATAACTCAGTATGGATTCAGGAAACAAATCACATAACTTGTCAACTCAAACATTACATAATAAATATATTAAAATAAGAGCATACAATAAAACAACATGAATTAAACTTGAGGAAAGAATCGTGTGTCTTGTCAATTCCAGTGTTACCATGTAAAACACCAAGAAATGGTAACATGCAATAAATATCAAAGTCAAATCCTCATTAATTGAATTGTGTGTCTTGCCGATTCGTAAAACACGATATAAATGTCAAGGATTAACAACTCACAATAAATAACAAGATAAAAGTACAATGAAATACACCGAGCTTGGTTTGCCGAATCTTAAGCCACCATGTAATTGTCAAGAAATGGTAGCGGGTAAGAAACAACTAAGTTGAATGTTCATGAAATGAGTTGCGCGTCTTGCCAACTTGTAAAATATAATGTAAATGTCAAGAAATATCAGCGCGCAATGGACAACAATGTCCAAACACCAGAAAACGAATTGTGCGTCGTGCCGATTCTAAAACCACCACGTAATTGTCAAGAAATGACAGCGCGTAATGAATAATGAAATCAAAACCTTTAAGAAATAACTTGCGCGTCCTGTCTATTTGCAAACCATAATAAAACTGTCAAAAATGGCAGCGCGCAAGTAATCTATTATTCTTTTAAGGATTAAAACCAGAAATATGAAAAGTTTCAATAACGGTGTTGGGAAATACGCAAACACCGTCTTACCGCCTGAAACAAAGATCACCAAATGAATGATGAAGGCAGAAGACTGGAAAATCCAAATAGGCTGCCGGGACAGGAGCTCAGGAAGAAGCTGCTGCTCTGCACCGGGACCTCTGAATAGTGAGCACTGGGAGTTGGGCTGGCTCTCTTTATATAGAGTCTTGGCCCAGCCTAGAGCCACGCCCAGGCATGTTGCAGGGAAAGTCTCTGTAAGGCCCTGGAAAGGGGCCACACCCTAACACACTCTGAAAACCTGCAGTAATACATTGCAAAGGAACAGTATTTGTAAACATATAAAAAATAAGTTTTTAGGATTGAACTCTGCAATGCAAAAGGTTAAAACAAAACATATCAGCACAATGCATAAATCACGTTGTTTTGAGAGTGCTGGGTTTTTGCATTTTTGTCGCCAATAGAGCGCGTACTGCTCTGGTGTTGATAGGTGCCCCATCTCTGCCTGCCTGTCCTGCAATTCTTCAGGAGTCAGACCCTTAGATGAGACGCTGCTACCTATCCTGGAGACCCGCCCCCCAGGTGTAACAGGTACCTCCACTACACCACTGTGTAGACTCTGCACTTCCTCATCCTCTGTGTGCCCCCCAACCTCCTTGACTGTCACCCAGGCCCTCAGTGCCTTTTGCAGCTCCCCCTTCCTGGCAGAGCTCTAAACGGGACAGGCAAGATCTTTACAGAACTATTTCAGTTGAGCAACTGAGTACCTCTTCAGTTTCGCTAATTCAAACACAGCTCCAGCTGTTGAGTCTTCAGATTGAGACATGATGGCAACAAGTGCAAAGTTCCAAAACCAACAAAGAGGTCACCAAAAGAAAGAAAAAAAAATCACTAGACAAGTAGTATGTGGTCACATGGTGGTCTGAACTCAAGCAGTAGTGTATACTTAATTACTGTATGTCAAGTACAAATCCAAATCCAAATCCCAACCGCTGATCACCAATGTTAGAAATTGGGTCTTTGGTTGGCAGTCAGGTTAACCCCTGTTCAAGCAAGGACCCTCACTCTAGTCAGGCTAAAAGAGAATCACTCTCAGCTAACCCCTGCTTACCCCCTTGGTAGCTTGGCAGAGCAGTAGGCTTAACTTCAGAGTGCTAGGTGTAAAGTATTTGTACCAACACACACAGTAACTTAATGAAAACACTAAAAATGACACAACACAAGTTTAGAAAAATAGGAAATACTTATCTAAACAAAACAAGACCAAAACAACAAAAATCCACCATACACAACTCAAGTTACGAATTTCTAAAGATTAAATCCAAAAATAGCACTTAGAACCACAAAATGCTTCAATGAGGTGTTAACACGGCATTGTGACAGAGTTATTCCCAATAATCTGAAACCAGCGGTGCCGGCCATGGAGTCACATGGACCCCCAGGTACAGTACCTTTGGTGAAGAGTGAAAACAAGCCAATGCGCAAAGTCGGGGATCGTGGCGTCTGTGCGAAACGTTGAATCCACGCACTTCGAGCGCTATCAGTCACGACGTGGTGTGGTGACTTCCACAGAGTCGTGGACTTCGGCAGAGCTGCAGCGGTGTCGGGCCTGCGAAGGTCGTCGCGTTCCAGCGAAGATCACGGAGTCGGTTGCAGGCGGTGTCACCGGATTCAGCAGTGGCGTCGGTCCGGAGTCGTCTGAAGTCAATTTACTTGAATTTTCACCAGCTTTTCCTTTCAAGGGCCCAGGGACTGGATAGGGCACCACTTGTCAGGGCAGGAGTCTCTCCAGGGACTCCAGGCGCTGGCAGAGAGAAGTCTTTGCTGTCCCTGTGACTTCAAACAACAGGAGGCAAGCTCTAAATCAAGCCCTTGGAGATTTCTTCTCAAGATGAAAGGCACACGAAGTCCAGTCTTTTCCCTCTTACTCTGGCTAAAATCAGCAACTGCAGGATAGCCCCACAAAACACAGTCACGGGCACTGTAGCTCTTCTTCCTCAGCTCTTCAGCTCTTCTCCAGGCAGAGGAGCCTCTTGTTTCCAGAAGTGTTCTAAAGTCTGTGGTTTTGGGTGCCCTTCTTATACCCAATTTCTCCCTTGAAGTAGGCCTACTTCAAAGTAAAGTCTCTTTTGAATGTGAAATCCTGCCTTTCCCAGTCCAGGCCCCAGACACTCACCAGGGGGATGGTGACCACTCCTCCCCTCCCTCCTAGCACAGATGGCTCATCAGGAAATGCAGACTACACCCCAGCTCCCTTTGTGTCACTGTCTAGTATGAGATGCAACCAGCCCAGCTGTCAAACTGACCCAGACAGGGATTCCACAAACAGGCAGAGTCACAGAAATGGTTTAAGCAAGAAAATACTCACTTTCTAAAAGTGGCATTTTCAAACACACAATCTCAAAATCAACTTTACTAAAAGATGTATTTTTAAATTGTGAGCTCAGAGACCCCGAACTCCAGATGTTCATCTGCTCCCAAAGGGAATCTACACTTTAATCAGATTTAAAGGTAGCCACCATGTTAACCTTTGAGAGGGACAGGCCTTGCAACAGTGAAAAACGAATTTAGCAATATTTCACTGTCAAGACATATAAAACACATTACTATATGTCCTACTTTAACCATACACGGCACCCTGCACTTGGGGATACCTAGGGCCTACCTTAGGGGTGTCTTACTTGTAAGAAAAGGGAAGGTTTAGGCCTGGCAAGTGGGTACACTTGCCAAGGCGAATTCACAGTTAAAACTGAACACACAGACACTGGAGTGGCAGGTCTGAGACATGATTACAGAGCTACTCCTATGGGTGGCACAACCAGTGCTGCAGGCCCACTAGTAGCATTTGATTTACAGGCCCTGGCACCTCTAGTGCACTCTACTAGGGACTTACTAGTAAATTAAATATGCCAATCATGGATAAACCAATCAACACTACAATTTACACAGAGAGCATATGCACTTTAGCACTGGTTAGCAGTGGTAAAGTGCTCAGAGTTCAAAATCCAACAGAAACAGGTCAGAAAAAGAAATAGGAGGCAGGAAGCAAAAAGATTGGGGATGACCCTGCATAAGCAAAAAAGTCCAACAGGGTTGATGTGCCCACTCATTGAAAATGTGTATTTTTGTACGGTGTATCACATATGGGGTAGCTAAAAGACCACATACTACTGCCATGTTCAGATATTGTGAAATTACAGTTGTGGGAGAGGTTGCCATGAGAATTCCAGCTCAAGGGTTAATTTAACACTTTATCCTGTTTGGGGGTTAAAGTCCTTGAAAACATCAGTTGATCCAATTTTTGTAGAAGTTAACCATGGCGCAGGAAATCCTGGTCCCAATAATATAAATTACATGGTAACATTACAGAAAGTGGCCATATTGGTCACTCCCATGGTCAGGCGAGTAGCTAAGTAGTAAAGAATCAGAAAAAAGCAGCTAGCTAGCACCTCAGATGCGTCTTTTTGTCTGTGCAATTATGCATGACTGATTGGTTTATAATTGAAATTTAATTTCAACCTCTGTTTTATTTTCAGCATTCGAACCATCCTAACGTTTTAAAGACAAAGACAAAGACCATGGATGTTGCTGTGGCTGTTTACTTCTTGTTCGACAATATGGAATGTATCATTAATTTTCCCTCACAAGTTGAACATCTCAGTTATATCTTTCTTTCCCTTGGTAGTTTATCTGTGTCCCTTTCTGGAATAAAAGCTATTTAATATGCTGTGGCCAAAGTGTTGCTTCTTGGGCTCTTCTGTAGGTTTTTTTGTTATGACTATCTGCTTAACTTTTGCTACAATGTGATTATTGCACTGTGGCACTTTTAATATTCGGTGCTTTTCGATGTTCTAAGGCCCATATTTATACTTTTTGACGCTAAACTGCGCTAACGCAGTTTAGCGTCAAAAAGTTTTGCGCCGGCTAACGCCATTCTGAAGCGCCATGCGGGCGCCGTATTTATTGAATGGCGTTAGCCGGCGCAAGCAGACCGGCGCTGCCTGGTGTGCGCGAGAAAAACCACGTACACCAGGCAGCGCCGGCGTAGGGGAAAATGGCGCATGGGCGTCTTAAAATGGGGCAAGTCAGGTTACGTCGAAAAAATCATCGTAACCCGACTTGCGCCATTTATTTTCGACGCCCATCCCCCATCAACATGACTCCTATCATTGTAAAGATAGGAGTCATGCCCCCTTGCCCAATGGCCATGCCCAGGGGACTTCTGTCCCCTGGGCATGGTCATTGGGCATAGTGGCATGTAGGGGGGCACAAATCAGGCCCCCCTATGCCAAAAAAAATTATTAAAAAAAAATAAAAAAATACTTACCTGAACTTACCTGAATGTCCCTGGGGTGGGTCCCTCCAGCCTTGGGTGTCCTCCTGGGGTGGGCAAGGGTGGCAGGGGGGGTCCCTGGGGGCAGGGGAGGGCACTCTGGGCTCATTTTGAGCCCACTTGTCCCTTAACGCCATGCCTGACCCAGGCGTTAAAAAGCGGCGCAAATGCGCCGTTTTTAGCCACGCCCACTCCCGGGCGTCTCTTTTGCCCGGGAGTATAAATACCACGTAAAGGCCTGGGAGTCATTTTTTAGACGGGAACGCCTCCCTTGCATATCATTAACGCAAGGAAGGGGTTCACGCTAAAAAATGACGCACATTCCGGGAACTTTGGCGCTATACGCCTCTAACGCCATAGTATAAATATGGCGTTAGTTGGCGTTAGTTTAGCGTCGAATTTGCGTCGAAAAAAACGACGCAAATTCGGCGCAAACGGAGTATAAATACGGCCCTAAGTGCTGCAATTCTGGAAGGTATGGTCTGAGCTATGGAATACTGAAGTAACGTGATATAACATGAAAAAGTGACTGAAGCAAATCAGGTCTCCCTCTTCCCAGTAAAAAGAATTACCTCTTGACCCGTGCTTGAACTGTTCATGGCCCTAATGTTTTCAGTGGAAAGGATCTGTTTCTTTCTATAACACTACAAGTAAACAACACTAATATCAAAGGGCCTTGCCACAAAGCTGTTTACATGAGTAAGGTTAACATACACTTCCAAATGCCTTTGTTTACGAGTGTAAAGCCATATTTTTGATTTAAAGAAAGTGAATCTCTGCTTATAAGGTTTACATGTATATACCTTTTTAAGTGAATAAATATCCTACTGGCTAGGAGCTGGTGTTCCACTTCCAGGGTGCGACTGTTTGGGAACAAGCACAAGCGTTCAAGGTTCAGGGTATTCAAATGTGTTCGTACCCCATTCTCACCTTGGAAAAGCCTGTGTCAATAACAGTCGTAAATATGTTTCCAGGGTGGGAGTGCAAAACGCCTATTTTCCCAGTGGAGAAAAAAGAATTCCAAAGAGAAACGGAACCCCTGCAAGTTATTTCCTCGTGAGTGAATGTACACTTTGTACACTGACACATGAGGAAATGGTTTTGCTTATGCATACATAGGAAGTCTAAAAAATGTCCAGTAGTACAGTTAGGAAACTGAAACTGTTGCACAGGTGAAGTCCTACAAACCATTGTGAACTTCCAAAAATGTCAGTTTACTACTGTGATAAGAGTTAACTTAGAGGTGTAAATGTGCAATTGTTTTTCTAAATCAATCCCAATATGTTGATGCCTTAGCAAATATATTCCTTCTACATTCCTAGGGGGTTGATAATCAAACATGTCATCTAATCAGTTACATCCTCTTCCCTCAACAAATCACTGATGGTCAATCTCCACTGAATGTGATGCCTACGGTTCTCAACTTATGACTGTTTACCTTTGAAGTTTGATTTGTGTAAGGCACCGATTGGCAATAAATAACAACTTGATATTAGGTGCTAATTTCTCTTCCCAGTTAATTGTAACAATGTATATCTTTATGGCTTGAGAACAAACTGCATGAAGGAACCCACAGACTCTTCAGATCATTGCCTACGGCTCAAAGTCTCTCTTCCAATGGCTCATCTTCACTGTCTTCATTTAAAAAATAATGTAAATAAAACTTTCTGTTAACCATGTTTCTGTGCTGTGTCTGTTCATTGTTCACAGATGTGAGCCTTCAGGTGTGAGGGGTTAGTTTTATAATGAGACACTCCTCATTGGTTGTCCTAACTGATCTGTTATTTGTTTCATATGAAATGATTCTTTGTGCACTCACCAGACATGCAGTTTTACTCCAAAGTCATAACTGGAGGTGTTGCAGAAATTAAAGGCTCTAATCTACTCTAGAGTATTCGCTGGTACCAAGGAAGGCACCATGGCATAGCCTGCTAGGTACCAAAATGGCAATTTAACTTGGCAAAAACAACAAGCTGCGCACACATATTTCATCGAGATAAATAATAAAGCCAGAGTTTTAATCAAGGATGTGATACTAATCCTGGAAGAACAGAATCCTCTTGAACTCAAGTCGCTCACATTTTTGACAAGCCCTCAAAGGTATTTAGGATTCAAGATTTGAGATCAGGACTTGCCCAGCTGTACCTTTCTTTCAGTTCTCTCATGTTTTGGAGTTGGGAGGTTTCTTTTGTTAAATCTTTATGTTCAGGGCTGAATGCTAGTGAGGGGAACACGCTGCATGGCTGTTAATAAAGGCCTTGTTATTCCTGTGAGTTTCCTGGAGCCAATGATATTAGGAGAGAATTTCTGAGTCCGACTGAGGCATGCAGTACACTCTGTTGATGTGGGGACAGATGTCAGGCTTGTTTTCTTGGTCCTTGCGATCACACAGACCATGAAACGTAATCAAAGGTACTATTGCTATTTTTTACACTAACCAAGATACTTGGCATTCAGTTGGAAAATTGTCCACACAAACCTCCAGGAGCTGCTTGTGTTCCCGTTCAGAAATGACCTGGCCTTGCAGTTCGGGCCGGATTATTACTATTCCATGGAAGACCACTGTTCTGCATGGGGTTTATCTTTGTTTGTAGTGGCACAGTGTGCAAAAAGAAATGCATCAGAATGCAAGCCAGCGTACTTACCAATGTCTGAGATTAATTCAAGCTTTGGGTACATCACTAGTTTATCTTCATAGTGCATAGTTTCAATAAAACTTAATTGGATGTGTAATTGATGTGGCAATAGCTTAGCCAGCCATGTGACTTACAGCTGTATTGTGCAAATTACCGAGTCATGTGTTCTCCCTAATGAGTATTGTTGGACTGGTGGTGATGTTGGGTCCACTCAGATTTGCTGGACAGAGGGCGTTCTGTGGAGAGAATCATAAGGAATATTAATTTAAGCCTTACAGTCACATATATGCATTAATCCTACAGCAGTTTATTTGGTTAAACTCAAGATAATAATAAATGGTGAATAATTAAGTAAGAAAGTGTTTATTTCAAATAATTAAAATCATGAAACATTTTATGAACATCACAATACTTACATTTTCAAAGTTTCAATACTCTTAAAAATAACAAAAATAGATGCGCCAGAAACCACCAAGCTCGTAAAAACAAACAAGTGACATAAAAACAAATAACAAGATTAAGGTGCATATTTAGGAAAAGTAGCGCTGCACACAGTGCCACGGCACTTTTTTTTGCCCACTTTACTGCCCCCCTACTGCCACCATGTGTGCAACATGGCGCAGGGTAGGGGGCAATAGCGTCATTTTTTATGACACTATTGATGTACTCCGAAGGAGCAGCGCCAACATTTTGGTGCTACTCCTGCATAGGGGTCAGTTGTAAACAATGGTGTGCCCTCTTTTAACACCCGCTCTGAGCATGTGTTAAAAGTGGCAAAAAAAATGATGAAAGGAAATCTGTAAAATTTCCTTGCACCATTTTTTCAGCCCCCCTAACAAGGGAACACCCCCTTTGCATACATTATGCCTGGCGCAGGCATAATGCAATGCAAACGGTTACAAAGTGGTGCAATGCATGCATTGCACCACTTTATAAATATGGCGCGGGGATTTTGGCTAACTAACGAAACATTAGCGTAAAAAAATGATGCTAATGTGTAGGTAGATGGCGCTAGCGGCTCTTAAATATGCCCATAAGAACTTACAAAGTCCTTTTGGCATTTGATCCTTCTGACCCTTTTTAATGTACATCACCACATCTTGTGTTATTTCTCCAAAACAAAGTGCAAAGATAATAGTGCAAAAGGGAAAGTGCAAGTGCAGACCATCCTATAAAATGCAGATTTAAGAGCTACAATGTTCACGTACTGCTCCCCCCCTCAATTGTCAATAGTTTATTTGCCTTTAGCATGAACTTACTGAAAGGCGCATTCCCTTGGGTGGAGACTCCTTTTATGCAGAAGAGTGTACCATGACAGCAGGATCTTATGTCGAGTGGATCAAAGGTGTTCGAGGGCATATCAATACTATGCGAGTCACAGATTTTTCATGTTGATGACAGTCTACACGTCGTTGTTGTGTTTCTTTACATCATAGTGCATTCCAGGCAAGGAAATCTGACAAGTGGAACCAACCTGTCATGACTGGCTCTCAAAATGAGCAGGAGCTCCATAGTTTGCCGTCCCCATCTCCAGCGTGTCATCAGTGACCACCCAGTAAGACTGCAAGTCATGAGTTGGTATGAATAGCTGGACATATAGAGTGTAGGAACTTGAGGCCTAGCTCCCCCCAAGGCATAGACAGGACCAGACAGGAGTTGCAAAGGGATTCACCCACTCCTGGATACTCAGGCAAAGAAGCCTCCACCAACCTCCCCATTAATGTAACTCAAAATGTTGGAGCCCTCCTGCAGGACTTCATGCAGGGCTCCCATGACTCTTTTATCTTGCAGATATCCATATGCTTTATACTAAAATGTGGCCTCTGAAGGCTTGGGGGCCTGCTGCACCTCAGGTGCTGCAGGTGTTTGTGTTATGCCTTTGAACCTTCCTGTGACAGCAGATAATTGTTACATCTCATCCAAATGGCCAATGAGGCCTTAACCAGCACCAAAGAATGCTGAGAGTGTGAAGGATTTGTAGTAGGACAGACAAGAATGAGCAATGAGGAGAGGGGAGAAGAGGACACAGAAAAAGGATATAACACATAGGAGAGAAAATGCTTGGAGGGGAAAGAGGGAGACAGGAACGATGGAAGGGGAAAGAAGAGACCAGAGGACATAGAGGATGAGGGAGTACAAAAGTGGAGAAAGAATCAATAGAGGGGAGAAAAAAGTAAGGTTCATATGTATTAAGTGATTTTGCATTCGCAAACTTTTTTGCAATGTATCAAAGGCATTCGCAGCGTGAAAATAAGCTTTTGTAAAAATTGCGATTTTTAGCGAATGCGATGTGGTTTTGCATGTCGCAATATGCGTTTCGCAAATAGCGGCATGAAATACCAAATCGCTATTTGCACATCCCAAATTGCGAGCTAGAATTGCGACTCGCAAATAGTGATTCTGTAAATTATGTCCCTATTTGCGAAACGCAGATTGTGACACGCAAAACCACGTCGCAATGCGATGCATCAAAAAATCGCAAATTGCGAATATTTACAGAATGGCGTTTTGCACATGCAATTTACCACGAATTGAAACCAGGTGGTAACCAGGTGCAAACCATAAAAAGAGGCCCAGAATGACTCAGCCTCTTTTCCACAATGGCTGCACTCTACGTGATGGTGAGGAGAATGAGGGTCTTGGCAGGTTTGAGGAGAGGGAGGAGGAGACAGGACCGCATTTTTAGGGTGCACATGTACCTTGACCTCAGCTAACATATGTGTCAATAGGACATAGCTATGCACTATGAGTGATTAACAGTGTCACACTATTAACATCATAGTATAACTGTATTGCTACATGTGAAGGTAGTCCCCTGTAGCCCTCAATGTCACTTCTTACGTCCACGCATTCCACTTGAGTGCGCAGTGCCCTCGCTGGCACCTCCTGTAGAGGGGTTAAAGGCAGTACTGTGTCTGGCACGGCGACGCCTGGGATCCATCACAGGGACTGTTAGACTGCTGAGGCTAGAGGACTCCTCACTATCCCGAACACCCAGTTCGCTGGTTGTAGCACTGCTTGCTGTCTGCATTGCATCCAGAACATTGGTTATTTGCACCAATACCTGTGCAACGTCCCGACTGCAATGTGCCATTTCCACCTGTGAGGCCACAGCACGCTGTGATATCAAGGCAGCTGAACTCGTGAGCCGATTGACGGATCTGCAGAACCCATTGTACATTCCCATGAATTGGTGATGGCGCCTGCGATGGTTGACACGCTCATGCTTCATCTCAGTGCAGAGTTCCTTAATGGTGTTTGTCATCTCCTTAGTGTTTTCTGCAGCTTTTTGCTGGCCCTCATGCAGAGACTCCAACTGTTTGTGCAGTACTCCCATATTGTCATTATGAGACTCCAACTGCATGTGCACTGCACCCATGTTATGATCAATTGACACCAACTGCCTGTGTATTAACCTCATGTGTTTGCATTGCAGGCACTGCACTTTCAGCATGGACGCTTCAAGGCCGCCGAATATTGATGGGCCCTCACCTTTATCTGTGCACTGTCTGCCTGCTTTGTAACACCTCCTAAGGGGAGTTGACTGACGGTGGGGCAGGGATTGCTGTCTTCTTGTGGATGTAGCATCTGGGGGTGGTGTGTGGACTTCATCCAGCATTTCTTCTGAGTCCATGTTCAACTCTGGGAGAGGTAACACCCTTGCCCTGCGCCAAGTTGGTGCAATACTCAGTGACTCACTGGTGTTCGAGTCGGACTGTGGCTGTGTTTCAACATCCCCCACATTTCCATGTTCTGCTGCGGCAGGGCCTGAGACATCTGCAACGACAATGTGCAGCATGTCATTTATGGATGTACCACAAAATGTTGCACAATTTTAATATATGTACACTTACATCGTATCACTGTGAGTTGTGTGTGTTGTTCCTCTGTGATTTGGTAAACTTACTTGCTATCTATGTGTTATTTGCAGCAGGCTAGGGTTGTGGACTACCACTCCCATAAGGCATTGGTGCTTGTGTGTAAGATGTGGCTTGGACTACTTCTCACATTGCATTGCCCTGATAGCTATTTTCTAAGGGGAATTTGTACATGCACATATGGGGATGCACATCATTACTGTCCTTACCTTGGCTGGTGCTGGGTGTGCCTGAGGTGTCAATGTCAGTGACCCCACTGACAGCTTCAGGGAGCAGTGTGGACTCCACGATGTCCTCCAGTGGTGTAGATGATGGGTGGGTGGTCCTCCTCCAGTGCTCCTTGCCTCCTGTAGCCTGCCGGCTATCCTTTCTTTAGCACGGGAACGCAGGTCGTACCACCTCTTGCGTATCTCCTCCACTGAGCGCTGCACAGTACCCACTGCGCATATTTTGGTCTGGATTTCCAACCAGAGTTTCCTTTTCTCACTTTCTGGCACCTGTAGTGAGCTCTTTCCAAACAGTCTGTCATGGTTCCTGACAACCTCTTCAATGAGCACCTCCAGCTCCTGCTCACTGAATTTGATCTTGCGCTTTCTGTCTCCCTTGTCCTTCTCCTTCCCATCATTGGCCATGGTGCAGTTTGATCCTGGCAGGCTCACTAAGCTGGCTTCCTGGTGCTGGGCGGTGTCTCCCTGAATGCTCCTGTGGGTTTGGCTCCTGGAAACAGCATGGACTGACTCACTTCCTGGTGGTGATGTCATCAGGCTGTTCCGGTTTGCCGTTTTCGCAATTTGCAATTTTCAGATACCGACTCGCTATTTATTTTGCGATTCGGTATTTGGACCTCGCAAATTGAGTTAGCGAATTTTAAGAAATCGCTATTTCCGACTTGCAATTTTGAAACATCCCATTTTGCATGTCGAAAATAGCGATTTCTTGAAATTCCCTATTTGCGATGTGCAAACCGAAATCTTGACACATCTGGCCCCAAAAGTGTTAGAAAGCGAACAGACTACCAATTTATATGGGCCAAGAGATACTCATAGCACTGCAGCTATAAACCATTATTTGGAAAAGGCAACACTGGTGTGGGTGGAGAGTACTGAGTGAAAAACGTTATGTTCCCCACTCACACTAGCAGAGATTCAAAGAGCAGTTTCTAATAAGGCAAAACTAATAAGGCACCTGGCAGTGATGGCTTTAAAAGTGTATTTTACAAGGAATATATTGAGGAGTTTACACCTGTATTGCTAAAAATATATGAATAATCGTTGGATAAGGGCTTAGCTGGTCACCCTCCTCAATCTTTCTAAGCCTCATAATAGGTGTGGCTCATATCGACGTTTGTTTATTATCAATATATAGACAATAAGATCCTTGCTAAGATAACTGCCATTAGATTTCTACCTTGGCTGCACAGCTTAGTACTGCTGTACCAACCCAAATTCATCCCTGGTAGATCCACTGTTGATAATTTGCAAGTACTATTTGCTACAACACATCAAAGAGATCTGGACATTAAGGGCCGAATTCACAAAGGTACTTATGGCTCATAAAATTACAAATACGGAGTCTCTGCACTCGTGCTGGAATCTACACTCGGGCAGAATCTTCATTCAAGCACCGTAGTGCGGCAATTCCGTCCTGAGTGCAAGGACTCTGGACTGAGTGCGAATACTCTGCACTCATAACTTTACAAGTCATATGTCCCTTTGTGAATCAAGCCCTAAGGCTGCAGCCATATTTTTAGATACCACCAAGGCTTTCAATTCTATTGCATGGCCATTCCTGTTTACCACATTGGAGAGAATGGGATTGGGCCGTGACTAGGTAAGATGGTCCAGATTCAATTTAATCAACCTGCTTTCCAGGTAAAGGTGAATGATATGTTGCCTGAGCAAACTGACATTAAGAGGGGCATAGGTCGGGGTTGCCCTTTTCACTGATGTTGTTTGCTTTGGCGTTGAAGATCCTGGCAAATTTGCTACGGAAATTCCAGGGTGAAGGGGGTATTAAGTTTGGTAGGCACGGAATACTATTATCTCTCTAAAGTCAAAAACCCTGAAATCATACTTATTCTTGTTATCAGAGAAATGGGTGTTCATTTCGATCATGCTGGTAATGACCGCACCGCTGGCGATGGCAGTAATTACTGCTGACGGCATGGCGGTGCAGACCGCCATATAAAGATAACAGTAGTGAACTGGCTGCGAAGCAGCCTGTTCACTACTACCCACCGCCAGGCCTGAATCGACCGCCGGGCCAATGGTAGCCACTTTCGACCCAGCGTTGGAGCCTAGACAGCCGGTGGAATAATGATCCCATTTCCACCAGGGATTTCCTGTCAGGATACCCTGCCAGGTAATCCCCGGCAGAAAGCATACTGGTGACAGGAATACTCATTCCTGTCACCAGTATGTGACATGCTAGGTACCCCCAATGCCACAATCCCCAAATATCCCCCCAAGCCCCTGGACACCCCTCCACCCCCCAAACCCTGAAATCCTGCACCCTAATCCTCCTCCCCCTGACCACCCTGTAGGCCCTCCCCAACCCCTCCTCACCATCCCCCACCCCCACCGCCATTTAGGCCCCCCGACCCCCAAATACACATGCACGCATACATAGACATACACATACGCATTCATACACGCAGACTCACATCCCCCTTCACAAACACACGCCCACCCCCATGCACGCACTCACTTACTCAACACAAGGCCCATTCCTCCCTTCCCTCTCGGGCAGCACTTGCCTGTTGCGTGGCGCTGTTACGGGGGAAAACGGGCTCCTAGGATGCTGCTCCGCCGGCATCGCCGCGTCTCCATACACCGCCACGCCTATGACTGCATCACTATAGCCAAGGCGGTGTCTGGACTGACATGGTGGTGAGGGTGGAACAGCATCCACCCCGCCACCGACCGCCAGCATGGCGCATGGCGGCCCTCACCGCCATCAATGGCAGTGAGGCTCCAGGTGTCATTATATTTTGGGGTGCCTGCCGCCACCACTGGCGGTCTTCCCCTCGACCGTCATCACGGTTGTCAGAGGGGCACCCCGCAATTATCATAATGACCACCATAGTATCGTATGGCTGGTGGGCTGCTCTTACTATTAGCTGGGATAAAACAATCATGATCCCTTTGACCAAGAACACCATTTCTGTTCAATTGGAATATTCCACACTATGGAGTGAGGGCCCGGTTAAATACTTGGGTATACAATACCACTGGGATATAAACATTCTGTATCATGCCAATTATGGTACATGCATGGGTAAGATATTAATATTGATAAATGGAATAAGTTACTAATATTGATGGTGCCCATTGCTATCATGAAAATTATAGTCCTTCCTCACTTTATATTTTTATGGAGCCTCCCGCTCCCACTAAATCATAGTGTTTACACACAGTTCAATTCATTAAGAAAGAAGCTGGCCTGGACAGCTAAAAAAATGAAATAAACTGGAAAACTATTCAACTCCCATACAAGATGAGGGTCTTTGCAGCTTCAAATTTCAAAATTTACGGTTTGGTAGACCCAGCACAATATGCACACCACTGGTTCCATGTTGTTAGACAAGTTCCTCGTTATGAGTTGGAAAGAGGTTTGGAGGCACTGATCACAATGCTCATTGTTCTTATGAAAGCCCCTACCAGACCTACAACAGAAGTAAATACTGTGGATTGTACTGTATGGGCATGGTCATGCTTGACAACTATTGCAGGAATTGAAGTGATGCATTCTCTATTGATGCATTTATTGACCAATCCATGACTGGAAGTGACTTGTGAAACTGCAGATAGAAAAAGACTACACAATAGAAAACTCCAATCCCTGGGATGTATGGGTATGGCAATTATTTAACATTGCAGTGCTTCAAAGTAATGGACCCCTGTAACATATTAGACATATACTTATGTAATCTAAGGGCCGTGTGAATAGAAGCTGTTGACATTTATGATCTCGAAAGTTCTACCCTCCAACCTGATTATGGCTATGTATGGTATGATCATGCAGCACATGCCGAGAACGGAGAACCAAATTACGCTGTTTGCCAATTGAACGCTGGAGATAGGCCAGGCTATAGGAGATGAAATACAGACTTACTGTTCAGATGCGGTGCGTATCGTCAAATGGTAGACATAGGCTCATGCATTTGAAATATTTGTATACAGCACTCCATAGTCCACTTAGCATGTTTAAACAAGGCCTGACTACTGATTCATATTGTCAATGATGCACTGCCTCAGTGCCAGGATTTTACCACTTGGTGTGGAAATGGCCGGTACTGAATTGTTACTGGATAGGTATTTTTCAGCTGCCTGCCAGTAAGATTGGTGTCCAAATGGAGCCCTCACCGTTACTGGTGTTGCTGGGATATGCAAAGGACACCCCCAAAACATATAGGTTTGTTGCTTTGTCATTACTTATAGCACAAAAGGGATTGTGTTATGTTGGGACAGGGGTAGAATACCTAGAAGTGAGGATTGTGTCACAATATACCAACAAAGCACAAACATCAAAGCCCCAACACAGCCAGTTAAACTCCGAAGAAACCCCACCTCCACTAAAATAACTCCATTAAGAGGGAATGGGAAGATGAAAAAAACTTGTCCCTGTCAGGAGTCAAGGATCAATGACACATGTATTACAGAAAAGACATTCCATGAAATTGTGACCTTATGAAGGAATATGTACAATGAATCTGCTGACACAAGGAACTTATTTCAGCAAAAAGAAATGTTGTATGAAGAAACACTTTGGTCCAAGATAGGCAAAATGCTGGTGGAGCTACCACAAATCTTTTTGGATCTTCAGCACTACAAGTTTCAGGAGGCTTTGCATCACCTCAATTTTGGGTCTGCCTCGATATAAAAAAAACAATGTCCAAGACACAGATGCCAGTTTTTGTCATTGCTAGAAATTGGGTCTCTAGTTGGCAGAGGTATACACGTTTGTCTGAGGAGGGACCACAGTCCTAGTCAGGGTAAGTCACAACATAATCCAAATTATCCTGTGCCCACTGTCTAGTAGCTTGGCACTGAGCAGCCAGGCTTAACTTGGAAGGCAATGTGTAAAGTATTTGTGCAATAACTCATACAATAAGACAGTGTAAATACCACAAAAACACACCACACAGGTTTAGAAAAATAGAGAATATTTATCTGAATAAAATAAGGTTGGACTAATGAAACTCCAATATACGTAAGCAAAGATTTGAATTTTTAAAGAATAAATCTCACTAAATTTTCTTAGATACACAGGGCCATATTTATACTTTTTGACGCAAAACTGCGCTAACGCAGTTTTGCAGGCAAAAAAATTAGCGCCTGCTAACACCATTCTGAAGCGCCATGCGGGCGCCGTATTTATTGAATGGCGTTAGCCGGCGTTAGCCGACCGGCGCTGCCTGGTGTGCGTGAAAAAAAACGACGTACACCAGGCAGCGCCGGCGTAGGGAAAAATGGCGTTTGGGCGTCCAAAAATGGGGCAAGTCAGGCTGAGGCAAAAAAATCGTCTTAACCCGATTTGCGCCATTTTTTTTGGGCGCCCAGACGCCATTAACATGACTCCTGTCTTAGCAAAGACAGGAGTCATGCCCCCTTGCCCAATGGCCATGCCCAGGTGACTTATGTCCCCTGGGCATGGTCATTGGGCATAGTGGCATGTAGGGGGGCACAAATCAGGCCACCCTATGCCACAAAAAAAAATTAAAAAAAATACTTACCACAACTTACCTTTTCTTCCCTGGGATGGGTCCCTCCATCCTTGGGTGTCCTCCTGGGGTGGGCAAGGGTGGCAGGGGGTGTCCCTGGGGGCAGGGGAGGGCACCTCTGGGCTCATTCTGCACCCACAGGTCCCTGTCCCTTAACGCCTGCCCTGACCCAGGCGTTAAAAAGAGGCGCAAATGCGGGTTTTTTTGCCCAGCCCACTCCCGGGCGTAATTTATGCCCGGGAGTATAAATACCACGCACCTGCCTGGGAGTCATTTTTTAAGACGGGAACGCCTACCTTGCATCTCATTAACGCAAGGAAGGTGTTCACGCTAAAAAATGACGCTAACTCCATGAACTTTGGCGCTAGACGCGTCTAACGCCAAAGTATAAATATGGAGTTAGTTTTGCGTCGAATTTGCGTCGAAAAAAATGACGCAAATTCGGCGCAAACGGAGTATAAATATGCCCCACAATATCTCCAAGTAGGGCTAACACGGCATTGTTGACGGAGTCATTCCCGATAGTCCGATGCCACAGGGGGAAGTCACAGAGTCTCACGGACCCCCAGGTACAGTAACTTTGAAAATGAAGACACAAAGACATTGCAAGGAGTCGTGGAGGTGAGGCGTCGCTGGGGCCGGTGCAGCATTCAGTCCCTTATGGCATCTGGGGTGGTAAGGCGTCAGTTCCGTATTGCGAGGCAGGGGGTGGGAGGTGTCGGTTCCAACCGGTTGCAGAGGTAGATGATGCGGCATCGGTGTCGAGACGTCAGTTCTGAGTGACCCGTCTGGTTTGATGGATCTAGTCAGTCAAGATGTGATGTGTCGACTTCACAGTGTCACAATGACACTGTGGGAGGTCAGCGGCATCATGGCAGCATCAGACTTGGGTTGCAGGCCATGGTTGTTGCATGCAGCAAGGACCACGGAGCAAGAGCAGGCTGCAACAGCGGTGCTGGAGTTGCTGAAGACGTTCTTGGCGTCGCTGAAGTCAGTGAACTAGCTAGAAGCTAATGAGTGAAGTCTTTGTTGGCCTTATTACTTCAAAACAGGAGGCAAGCTCAATCAAAGCTCTTGGAGAGCACTTTTGGGGAAGACAGAGGGGGTGATTCTAACCCCGGCGGTCTTAGACCGCCGGGGCCAGGGTCGGCGGGAGCACCGCCGACAGACCGGCGGTGCCCCGCAGGGCATTCTGACCGCGGCGCTTTGGCCGCGGTCAGTGCAGGAAAACCGGCGGTATCCCACCGGTTTTCCGCTGCCCCTTGGAATCCTCCAAGGCGGCGCAGCTTGCTGCGCCGCCGAGGGGATTCCGACCCCCCCTACCGCCATCCAGTTCCCGGCGGTCCGCCCGCCGGGAACCGGATGGCGGTAGGGGGGGTCGCGGGGCCCCTGGGGGCCCCTGCAGTGCCCATGCCACTGGCATGGGCACTGCAGGGGCCCCCGTAAGAGGGCCCCTAAATGTATTTCACTGTCTGCTGCGCAGACAGTGAAATACGCGACGGGTGCAACTGCACCCGTCGCACAGCTTCCACTCCGCCGGCTCGATTCCGAGCCGGCTTCATCGTGGAAGCCTCTTTCCCGCTGGGCTGGCGGGCGGCCTGAAGGCGGCCGCCCGCCAGCCCAGCGGGAATGTCAGAATTACCGCCGCGGTCTTTCGACCGCGGAACGGTAACCTGACGGCGGGACTTTGGCGGGCGGCGGTCAGGATGAGGGCCAGAATCCTTCCAGCACAGTCAGAATCCAGCAGGGCAACAAGCAGGTCATCAGTCCTTCTCAGCAAAACAGTCCAGATGAGTCCTTTGGGCAGCCAGGCTGTCCATCTGACAGAGTTCAGGATGTAGATTCAGAAGTGTCTGATTTGGTGGGGTCAGAGACCCAGTTTATATACCCAAAAATACCTTTGAAGTGGGGGAAACTTCAATGAGTGGTTTTGACGTGTACATGTTCCCCTTTCAGCCCAGTCCTGTCTGCCAGGATCCCTGTGGGGGTTATCGGTCCTTTGTGTGAGGGCAGGCCATTGGTCTTTGAAATGTAAGAGAGAGCCCCTCCACCCTTCTGTAGGAGGAGGCTGGCCTGGTTTGTAGTGGGTACCTTGGGTACTTACACCTTAAACCAGGTCCAGTTATCCCTTATTAGTGAAATGTAGTAGTGTTCTAACAGTTTAGGGTGATAGAGGTAGCCATAGCAGAGCAGCTTAGGCTGAACTAGGAGACATGCAAAGCTCCTGCAATACCACTTATAGTTACCCAGTACTTATACACAAGTATAGACAACACTCAGTAATACCAAAAATAAAGGTAGTTTATTTGGGTGACACAAGGCCAAAAATATCTTAAAGGCAATACTCCTTCTGGAGGTAAGTATTCTACACAATATATACAACAGACACCAAAATAAGGTAAGTAATTAGACATAGGATAGCGCAAACATTAGGAAATACTATAGAATGCAATGGGAGAAAATAGGTCTAGGGGCAACACAAACCATATACTAAGAAAGTGCAATGCGAATCACAAATTCCCCCCTAGACAAGTGTAGTGTGTAGAGATTTGCTGGGAGAGTAGGAAAACCACAAAGGTGAGTAAAATACCCCACCCTAGAGCCCAGGAAAGTAGGAGTAAAGTACTACAAGTTTCCTGAGGACACACTACAAGTCGTGATTAGAGTTATTGCAAGAACCAAGCAAGACTGCAAACAACAAATGGTGGATTCCTGGACATGAAGACCTGCAAAGGAAGGAGACCACGTCCAGAAGACGGAAGAAGTTCCAGGAAGGACAGAATCCCCTGCCAACCCAGAAGAGGGTGCAAAAAAAGAGTCTCCAGTTGGATGAAGCCTGCAGAAATGCACCCAAGGAAGATGTCAGCAGGTTCCTGCATGATGCAATGGATGTCTCACGTAGAGATGTTGGATGAAGGCAAGTTTTGGCATTGGATTCTTCCAACAAGCCTTGGTTCCGGCAAAGTCGCTTTTTGCATCAAAGTGGCGCTGTCTGGACCCAGGAGGGACCTGGGGCCTCAACTCTGTGTGAGGAGGAACAGAGGGCTCTCAGCACTTCAGAGAGCCCTCAGCCGACCAGACAGCACCCACAGGAGTCCCAGGACACGGGGACAAAGGAGGTGCAAAATGCAGTTGGTGCAGCACTACAAAAGAAGGTCCCACGCTGCCGGAGGTCAACTCAGCGAGTTGAGAGTCGCAGGATAGAGTGCTGGGGACCTGGGCCAGGCTCTGCACAAAGGAATTTTGCAAATAGTGCACAAGGCCTCAGGAGGTCAAGAATATGTGGTGCCCAGGGGTACTGTGGTACTCGGGGATGGCAAGCTCTCACCTCCTCCAAATTGGGACGGGAGGGCCTTAGGTCAGCCTGTGTCGAAGGGGTCTACCACCTGTGTTCCAAGGAGCATGCTCGTCACCTGGAGAGGAGTCCAAGACAACCAGTCACCGACTTAGAAGGTGCCTGCAAGAGCAGGGAAGTGACTCTGTCACTCCACAGGAGATTTCTTTGATCCTTCTGGGGTAGGGTGAAGACAGGGAGTCCCCAGAGTGTGCACACCGTGGAAACTGTTGCAGTTGCTGGCTGGAGCTGAATACTTTGTTGCTGTTACAGCGGTTTCTGGAGCAGTCTGCAGTCGATCCGAGGTCAGAGAATGAAGTAGTAGTTGCAGACGATTCCTGCTGGAAACTTGCAAGTAGAATCTGAAGAGAAACCCACAGGAGAGACCCTAAATAGCCCTGAGTGGGGGGTTGGCTACCTTATCAGGTATGGACCTATAAGGAGGGGTCTCTGACGTCACCTGCTGGCACTGGCCCCTCAGAGGCCTCCAGAGTGTCCCTACACCTTGGAAAAGAAGATGTCTGAGGTCTGGGACACACTGGAGGAACTCTGGGCACCACCCCTGGGGTGGTGATGGACAGGGGAGTGGTCACCCCCCTTTCCTTTGTCCAGTTTCGTGCCAAAGCAGGGACTGGGGGTCCCTAAACCGGTGTAGACTGGCTTATGCAAGGAGGGCACCATCTGTGCCCTTCAAAGCATTTCCAGAGGCAGGGGGAGGTTACCCATCCCCAGCCTGTGACACCTATTCCCAAAGGGAGAGGATGTAACACCCTCCTCCCAAAGGAAATGCTTTGCTCTGCCTTCCAGGGCAGAACCCTGTCTGCAAGGTGGCAGCAGCTGTAGCCTGCAGTGCAAGCCTCAGAGAGCAGGTTTGGCAGTCCTGGGGGTATATTGTGGAGCCCCCAGGATGCACGGTATTGGCTCCCCAATACCAGATTTGGAATGGGGGGACAATTCCATGATCTTAGACACCTTTGATGGCCATATTCCGTGTTACCATTGTGAAGCTACCTATAGGTATTTACCTATATGTAGTGCACGTGTGTAATGGCGTCCCCGCACTCACAAAGTCTGGGGAATTGGCCCTGGACTGCGTGGGGGCACCTTTGCCAGTGCAAGGGTGCCCTCGCACTTAGTAACTTTGCACCTAGCCTTCAGTAAATGAAGGTTAGACATATAGGTGACTTATAAGTTACTTAAGTGCAGTGAAAATGGCTGTGAAATAGTCTGTGCACTATTTCACGCAGGCTGCAGTGGCAGTCCTGTGAAAGCGTTTGTCTGAGCTCATTATGGATGGCAAAAGAAATGCTGCAGCCCATAAGGGTCTCCTGGAACCCCAATGCCCTGGGTACCTAGGCACCATATACTAGGGACTTATAAGGGGGGTCCAGTGTGCCAATTGAAATTGGTAAATGAAGTCACTAGCCTATAGTGACAAATTGTAAAGTAGAGAGAGAGCATAAGCACTGAGGTTCTGGTTAGCAGAGCCTCAGTGACACAGTCAAGCACTACTGACAACACACACATTAGGCCACAACCAATGAGCACTGGGGTCGTGGCTAGCAGGATCCGAGTGAGACAGGCAAAACACACTGACATATAGTTTTTTTTATCTATGAGCACTGGGGTCCTGGCTAGCAGGATTCCAGTGACACAGTAAAAACACACTGACACACACTCACAAACAGGCCAAAAGTGGGGGTAACCATGCTAGAAAGAGGCTACGTTCTCACACCTTCCTGCCCAGGGAGACCCATTCAGTATGCAGATAAATGCAGATCTGACTGAGTGACCTGTGTTCATGCTGTCTGGGTGGAATGCACAAGGGGAGCTGTCAACCAGCACAGACCAGACATGTATTGGAGACAGGCTGTAAGGCACAGATGGCAGTTAGTGCAGAGAAATGTCCACTTTCTAAAAGTGGCATTTCTAAAATAGCAATATTAAATCCAACTACGCAAATAAGCAGGATTTTTAATTACCATTTTGGCAATACTAAACAAAACAGGGCTACTCCTTCCGAATCTACCACTTAAAAGTATACAAGGGCAGTTCTAATGCTGGTCTGTGACAAGAGCAGGCCTCACAGAAGTGGAAAACAAAGTTGTGAGTTTTCCACTGCCAAGACATGTAAAACACATACGTACATGTCCTACCTTTTACTTACATGGCACCCAGCCCTATGGGTTACCTAGGGCCTACCTTAGGGGTGACATATGTAGAAAAAGGGGAGTTTAAGGCATGGCAAGTATTTTAACATGCCAAGTCGAAGTGGCAGTGAAATTGCACACACATGCCTTGTAATGGCAGGTCTGATACATGGTTAAGGGGCTACGTATGTGAGTGGAACAATCAGAGCTGCAGGCCCACTAGTAGAATGTAAATTACAGGCCCTGGACAAACATAGTGCACTTTACTAGGGACTTACAGGTTAATTAAATATGCCTATTGGGTAGGAAATAATGTTACCATGTTTAGGGGAGAGAGAACATGCACTTTAGCACTGGTCAGCAGTGGTAAAGTGCACAGAGTCCTAAAACCAGCCAAAACAGTGTCAGAAAAATGGGGAGAGGCAGGCAAAAAGTTGGGGTGACCACCCTAAGACTGTCAGGTCTAACAGTCATCCTTTCTGTTCAATCGACCTTGGATATGGCTCACTCTTACAGCAATAATCCAGAGTACAAAGGCCCATGTTTATACTTTTTTAGCGCCCCATTTGCATCACTTTTTGACGCAAAAGCGGTGTAAACTTACAAACTATAGTTGTATTTTGTAAGTTTGCGCCGCTTTTGCATCAAAAAGTGACACAAATGTGGCGCTAAAAAAGTATAAATATGGGCCAAAGGATGCAGAAGTTTTGGAAGCAGCATTGAAGCAGCAAGAAGCTGCAAGAAAACTCTTGAGTTTGCAAATTGGTATCGTTCACCGCATCAATTATGCAGTGTATTTAATAGATTTTCTCAGAACATTTTCTGCCAAGAGAATTGTTTATTCAGGATCGTGTTCTTCTTCCCCATAAAAGTTAATTTCTTCATAACTTTCTACAAATTTACAGAGTGACACTATGACTTGGACACTGGACAAATAGAGTTGAACAAAGACCAATTGTTTAAGTATGGATTGTCTTGAGAGGTTCAGAGAAAGATTGAAGTTGTGTTTTCCCATTTTACAAAGTACTCTCAAAAAGAGCATTTCAAATTCTTATTTATGAAGAACTTTAACCTTTTGTTTCTACATTTTAGAAAGGAGTCTTGGAAAGAGCAAGTCAAAACCTTGAGGCCCTCATTTACGAAAAGTGGCGCTCCACCTAGTGCAGTGCCACTTTTCTTGCTCCCCTTAGCGCCCACCTAGCGCCACCATGTGTGCGCCATATTTAATAATCATACCATGCTGGTAGTTAGAGAAATAGTCTCAGAATTATTGACACTAGTTCAGAACTTTGCAGGATTAGTGTAAAAAATGTTTACGCTAATCCTGTGAAGCCCACTGAGGCCCATTGTAAACAATGCTGTGACTCCTTTCAATGCCTGCTCTTAGCAGGTGTTAAAAGTGCCGAATAAATGACACAAAGCAATCTCTTAAATTTTTTGGTGCCATTTTTCTTCGGTTCCCCTAATAGGGGAATGCCCCCTTTGGATACATTCTGCCTGGTGCAGGCATAATGTAACATAAAGGGTTACAAAGTGGCACAATGCATACATTGCTCCAATTTGTAAATTTGGCGCAGCTATTTTCATCTCGTTGGGCAACATTAGCGTAACAAAAATGATGTTAATAGGGCACAATGAGGTGCTAGGGTCTTTTAAATCTGCTCCTAAGTATTTTCACAATGGAAAGTCTTTGACTTGCCCGAAGACTTTAGGAAATGTCAAGGAGAACTTTGTGGTATGTCATTGGTATTTGATGCATACATCACAAACATATGAATGCCTCTGAATACATTTATGTATGAAAAACGCAACTGAATTGTTTTATTATTGTGTATAGCTATTCAGTGTGGATAGAACTCTCAATTACTATTACCTGTAGAAATCAAGGAGTATACATTTGAAGGCTATGTCAGAGTAAATGTTTTTATGCAGAGTACCTAACAAAGAGCTCAATACCTCAGAAATATAATTTTATCTAGTCCAGGTCTTCTTCTCTGCAGTTCCCAAACACAAAACCCTTCTGTTTGACAGGTCACCCCTATAATCTGTTAACTACAAAGCAGACTTGTTGGTGCCTGTAGTAGGGCTATATTAAACATCCAATTGATTCTGAGGTACGGTGGATGGGACAGCAGAGTTGACAATCTGCCTTGCACAAAGTGAGTAGCCAATGAGGGCTAACCATTCCCTGTACCCCCCAGCCAACCACACCACTAGCCATGATATTATATGGCCACTCCTCACATCTGGAGGGTTGCACCACCTTATTCAAACCACCTTAATGGAGGACGCTGTCTGCCTCTTCGACTCCAGGGCACCCCTCTATCAATACAACGCAAATCATCACAGATATCTCTGAGTGTGAAAGGCTGCTTTTAAAGAACAGATCAGCTCAAAAAAAGAAAATCCTGGCAACAGCACTTGTAGCCTATAAACCAACTCCTTGCCTCACTAATACAAAGGACATGGCTATTACCATACCCAATTGTGCATTCTGACAACAGTCTTACCCCCAACTTAATCCCTCTCACACTATTTATATCCCTCTGTTTGCACCTACTTTTCCTGTCACCTTTCTTTGATACTCTAATGCTTTCCCCTCTTCCCATGTCGATTTGCAACCTTTACAGAGGTATACGTTCAATGCTCTTTCCACCTCAAATACATCCCTCTGCCAAAACGTGTTGTTCATTCGGTGGTGACCTGACCCAGGAGGTATCCCTATAATGTGCCTCTATCCTGATAAGCAGCCAGGAAAAATGGTCACTGTAAGAAATCGAGTTATTAGTTGAGGATGATAAGTACCCACCTCAAGTAATAATCACAATCCTTGTCAACGTGAACCACTAAAGTCACTACATAAACCTGAGCTCCACCCCTTGGTAGTTATGCCACAGAGCAGGCAGGCTTATCCTAGAGGTAATGTGTAAAGTATTTATGCAGTACTAAAATAGTAATAAAGTTAAAATGGAAAACAGTTGCAGTAAAATGTAATAAACAGATGTCACCCAAATGGCAGAAATCCAGGAAGGCAAACAAGAGATATGAATTTTTACAGTTTTTAAGTAGAAATGGCACCAAAAAGCGTAAAGTACCAATTATAGTCAATGGTTTCAGTAGAACCGGACCCAGGAGAAATTTGACACTGACCACAAAGGAACGCAGGTCATATACACTAACCAGGTTCATCTTTCTCAAAGATTTCACCTTCTGACTTTAGGCCTTTAAGTCCAAATCCTCCCCAGGAGCACACTTTTAAACACCCACCAGACCTCAGGAGAGACTCTTAGAGACTCAAATCATGGCAGGCAGAGGTCAATAGAAGAGTCCAGTCCATGTCCATTTGCAAATGGTCCACTGGGCAGTTGCTGGAAGAGGCTCCTTGTAGCTTGTTGTGCCCCTGTAGCTCTAACAGGAGGAGTCCCCTACTTTGTCCTGAATACAAGAGAGAAAGAAGATGCAGTCTTCTAGGCTCTTCTCAGGTGTCTGACAGAAGGCTCAAACCTCTTCTGATTTACAACAGGTCCAGGAGTAATCTGAAGAGGATGTCTGAAGAGGCTACATTTAGGCCTGGCATGAGTTAGTGTGTGGGAAGTACCCCTATGGATGCACTGGCCATGCCCTAACCATTGTGGTAAAGGTTTCTGGGGCTAACCCTACCCACTTTGATCATTTTCAAGACGGCCAAGCCCTTTGGCCACACTAAGCCTGGGCACTGAGAACTGGGTTTGTGTGTGGACTGTGTACTAAGGTAATCATTGTGTCATCCCACATCTAAAACTAAAATCCAGTTTTAAACCATCCCTGTGCCCCCAATAAATAGACAGACATCCGATAGGAAAAAGGTGAGCAGAGATACACAAATTGCTTTGTCATTCTGTTTCCTTCCTTTGAAGTGTGCCCCAAATGTCAAATTTAAAAAAACTAGCAGACCAGTCAGGCAGGTCTTACCACTCCAGTGCAGGATCTGTTACTGTGATCTCAACAAGAGGCCCACTGTGGTGGAAGTCGGTCAGTCCATAGGGACAACAGAACTGTGCAGGCCTGGGTGCTACCTACATCTGCTTGTGACCGGGTAGACCCCTTTGAAGATAATCAAGTACTTGGGCCCAGCCACCATGCTATTCAGTCAAAGCCACAATAACACCTTCCCCACACCCATAGTCTTTTGCTCATTTCCTAGGAGCAAGTTCACATTTCATGCCCATTCAAATGATAATTACTGGATGACAGAAGGGAGAGAGAAAAATGCATATTTACCTTCCAGGGGCATCACGAAGGACATTGGTAAAAGGGCTATTTTGACAGGTCACATTTGCAGTTAAAACCAGCACAGCCATGCTACTATTGGCAGGCCTGCAGTTATGTTTACATTGTCACAGCAGTGGATGAAAAAAATGGCTGCTGCAATCCACTTGTGACATTCAACATAAAGGCCCCTGTTACAGCATTGTAGCATATACTAGAGACATACAGATAAGTTAAATGTCTCGATCAGGAGAATACACATTTTATCATTGTGAAAGGAGGAACATGAGCACTTTATAACAGGTTACCAGGGAAAAATGCAGAGTTATAGAGCCAGGAGATACAGGGTTCAGCAAAAAGGCAAAAATAAATTGGGCTGACTCTGCAGAAAGAATTTGCAACACAGCCTCCCCAGCTAAACGCTAGGGTAGATTAATCAATACCGTGAGGGGCTTCCCTGCTCAAGCTATAGAACAACGACAGTTAGTCTCTTCTATCATGGCACTTGTTTCTTCTAGCCCCCCTGAACCTAACTGTCCCCCTCTGACAATATCCTCCTGGGCCACTAGTCCGGCCGATGGTGAACCCTTCTCATCAACAAACCCCCATCTGTGAGGCTCCTAATCTTATTTTACCCACAGATGCAGATAGTATCACCATGACCAACAAGGTGATGTGGCCCATTCTGCCCCTAACTCAGACTTCTGCATTCAACCTAGGAAAACCTCTGCCCACAAGGACCAAAAGGAACAGAGGCCACTGACAGCTGTCGGTCAAGAGCCAGACCCCTGGCCATCCACTGCCATGCATGGCCAGGTGTACGTTCCAGTCTAGGGTCTTGGGCAGGTCCAACCTCCAGTCGTGGAGTTGATAAGGATTCCAACACTCGGTCCCTGTTAGAAATGGGGTTTCTGGTTGGCTAGGACTTCAAAGGGAAGACGCTCACCCCTACACACCCCACGAGGAATCAGGACGCCATGGAACCCGAGCTCCAGATTCTGCCAGCCTTTATCTTCCTGCTCCTCTACCAGGAGCACGAACGCCGGCGGCGAAGACCACAGTGAGTACTGCACCTACGACACAGGGGAGGGGGGAGGGAAAAAACTGTGACACACACACGCAACACCCCCACCCCCACCATCACCCACTACAACACACATGCTAATACATATTGATACATAACAGTTACGTCCCCCAACCCCCCTGGAAGAATGCAAGGACAAAAGAAAATGAGTCGAATAATTGTGATATATTCAATTACATACATCAAAAATATTTACACATATATACATTTATACTATATACAATTATATACACCAAGAACACAAGTCCAAGGGATTCCACCATCATAGTCCGTGGCTCACTGGTCCCAAAAGGCATGGGCGAGGCCCACACTCAATACCCGAACAAGACGGAGAGAACACTGCAGGGGCATCAGTTAGAAATAAAACAGGCACCTCAGGGGGAAAGGAAGGAGGTGGGCTCTTGAGTGCACAACGCCAGATCCACGAGGGGGCTCCATGCCCACAGTTCAATCCTGGGAGTGCAAAGCCACAGTCTCTCAAGTCTCTACAGTGGGTGGTTTGTCCACTGTTCAATCCTGGGGAGTGCAAAACCACAGTCTCACAAATCTCTACAGTGGATGGTGGACCCACAGCCCACCTCCACCACCCAGACACCTACAATGCGTGCTGAATCAGCAGAATTAGAGTGTACTCACCCCCTTGTTGCTGCTGTGATGCCCTCAAGCGCCCATCTAATTCCGGGTATGCCACCCCCAGGATCCTGAACATCAGGGGGGACTTGGTGCAACGGGCACCCCTCCCACGTTGGGAGGCCATCCCCAGCTGGACCTCCGCTGTCTTCTTGCTCTAGCGGCGAATGTCCTACCATCTTTTCCGGCAGTGGGTGCTCCGTCTGTGGTAGACCCCCAGGGTCCGGACTTCCTTGGTGATGGCACGCCAGATGTCCTTCTTCTGGTGGGCACTGACCTACAGGAATTGTACAGGGGAAAAAGAGAAGTAATTACCAACTGCACCGTCACAGCCATTGGCCCGCATCCCTACCCTTGCCATGACGCACATGCACTCACTGTCGTTTCATGTACGCCTCATTCTCACCCCCCCCCCATCTTTCATCCATCCCACTCCACACAGGCATTGCCCATACAGCATGCTCACAGTGTACTTACCTGTTTGTCTGGAGGACCGTAGAGTAGCGTGTACTGGGGGAGGACCCCATCCACGAGTTTCTCCAACTCCTCCGTGCTGAAGGCAGGGGCCCTTTCCCTAGACTCACGAGCCATTGTCTCTTCCAGACTGAGGTCACAGCAGCACTTGCAGTGTAGGTCCTCTCCTGTCGAAGATCAGCTATCGAGTGATTGAACAGATTGAAAATGGCAGTTACGTCTGCGGCGGTGCATACCGTCACCGCCGGTGTACTTCGTCATTGGCTCTTGGGACCCTTAGGGTCCAATGTTAACCAATGCAGAATTGCACTGCGGTCTTTGACTGACTGCCGCAACGGTGTACAACGCCAGCGCAGTTACCTCATATCCCCTTGTCCCACCTTACAGGTCAGGCAGCTGCCATTTCAGGGGCCCACATGGCATTATTTTTTACTGCGTCACACATACCAAGGCCTTGCCTAAACACTCATACAGGCAAATTTCGATTTATGAATATTTTCAGAGTAAGCTGTGTTTACATACCTCAGAGTTGGTTGTCTCTGTGCTCGCTGTTCTCCTTCATAGGCACCGTCCGCTGGGGCATGTGAGGAGATGGCGGCATCCTCCGGTGTACAGACCACTGGTGGACCTGTCGACAATGGAGGAAAGACATGTGATCATCACCTACAGGCTTGATCATGCCACAATCCAGGAACTGTGTGCCCAGTTGGAGGCAGACTTGATGTCAGCTATCCGCCATCCCACAGGAACCCCCCCTCAAGTGCAGGTGCTGTCAGTACTCCATTTCCTAGCAAGTGGGTCTTTTCAAACAACAGTGGCCAGAGCATCAGGGATGTCCCAGCCTATGTTTTCCAACGTGTTGTCCAGAGTGTTGTCTGCCCTGCTGAAATACATGCGGAGCTACTTCGTTTTCCCTCAGGTGGAGGATTTGCCTACAGTGAAAGGTGATTTCTATGCCCTGGGACATATCCCCAACATCATCAGTGCCATCTGTGGATGTCCCTGTGAGTTGGTGTGTGTCTAACAGTTGTCCCTTGCCATTTGCAGGTGACCCTGGTTACCCCAACCTGTCATGGCTACTGACCCCAGTGAGGAATCCCAGGACAAGGGCAAAGGAACGCTACAATGAGGCCCATGGGTGAACTAGGAAGATTATAGAGAGGACCTTCGGCCTCCTGAAGGCCAGGTTCCGGTGCCTCCTTATGACAGGTGGTTCCCTATTCTACTCACCAAAGAAGGTATGCCAGATCATCGTGGCCTGCTGTCTGCTTCACAACTTGGCTTTGCGACGACAGGTGCCTTTTCTGCAGGAGGATGGTCCAGATGGAGGTGTTGTGGCAGCTGTGGAGCCTGTGGACAGTGAAGACGAGGAAGCAGAAGAAGAGGACATCGACAACAGGAACACAGTGACCCTGCAATATTTCCAGTGAGACACACTGCCTGCTACATCTAATTTAAATCTACTACCTCTCTACTGTCTGTCATTTTCACCCAGTGTATGGTCACTGAGTTGTGACTTTCCCTTACGATTTCACAGATGTGGGTCCCACTGTGTGATATCTGCTTTGTTTCCTCATGGACTAGAGCTGGGTGACATAGGTATGTTGACATTACATTTAAAAGAGCATTTTGGCACTGTAATTGCTAATACACTATTTCGAAATCACAGACAGACTCCAATTGTTTTGTGCTTTCAGGGAGTTTATTTAAGTGCTCAATATTGGAGGGGGTTGTAAAATGGTGAGGGGTGATGGTGGAGGAATGTCATGGCAGAGTCAGTCTATTAGTCTCATAGGTGCATTGTCCAAAGGGGCATAGGAAGTGGAGCTGGGGCAGTTTAAGGATGGACAGGGTGACAAGGTGGGACAAATGGATGACAATCAGGGTGGTCTCATTTCTTGGCGGGGGTCTTGGCATTGCTCTCTGTCTTTGTCCTGGATCTCAGGGACCATTTGCGGGGTGGTTCTCCCTCTGCAGGGGGTGGGGTGCTGGTGTGGTGGTCCTGTGGCGGTGCCTCCTGTCCACTAGCGCCGGGGGAGGTGGTGGTCAGTTCATCGTCCAGGCTAGTGTCAGGAGCCCCTTCTTTTGCCACAGTGTCCCTCCTGGTTTTCACGAGTTCCTTCAGCACCCCTACAATGGTGCCCAGGGTGGAACTGATGAATTTGAGTTCCTCCCTGAAGCCCAAATACTGTTCCTCCTGCAGCTGCTGGGTCTCCTGAAACTTGGCCAGTACCGTTTCCATCGTCTCCTGGGAAAGGTGGTAGGCTCCCATGATGTTGGAGAGGGCCTCGTGGAGAGTGGGTTCCCTGGGCCTATCCTCCCCCGTCGCACAGCAGCCCTCCCAGTTCCCCTGTGTTCCTGTGCCTCTGTCCCCTGAACTGTGTGCCCACTGCCACTGCCCCCAGGTCCCTGTTGTTGTTGGGGTGGTGGGTTAGCCTGGGTTCCCTGTAGTGGTGGACACACAGCTGATTGATGTGTCCTGGGGACAGAGGTATGGGCCCGCTGGGTGGGTGCTGTGCTGGTGTTTCCAGAGGGGGGAAGCCCTGTAATGGCTTGTGCGAGTGTGAGGGGAACCGACTGTCCCGAGGTCACAGATGGGCCGGGCTGGTCGTCTAGATCCAGTTGGACAGAGCTGCAGTCATCACTGTGGGCCTCTTCTGTGGGTGGAGTGGACATGTCTGGACCCTCCTGTCCGGTGACATTGGGTAGGGGTCCTGCAAGGGTGTAAAAGCATGATTATTGCATCAGTGTGTGCCATGTTGTGCAATGGGTGGGTGACCGTGTACCCCAGTGCTTTCATTCCTGTGTAGGACCTTGTGTGATGATGGTTTAGGGGGTGTATGGGTATGTGCAGTGGCCATGCTTTGGTGATGGGTGTCCATGCTTTCGTGTTGCATGCAGGGCTTGGTGTTGGGATGGGTAGTTTGTGATATTGGGACATGTGTGAGGAGAAGGAGTGATGGGGTGAGGGCGAGGTTGGGGGTATGTGATGGCATGCAGGTAGGGTGGGGGATATAGTAGTAAAGATTTGCCTTACCAGAGTCCATTCCTCCAGCTACTCCTGTGAGGCCCTCAGGATGCAGAATAGCCAAGACCTGCTCCTCCCATGTTGTTAGTTGTGGGGGAGGAGGTGGGGGTCTGCCGCCAGTCCTCTGTACCGCAAGGTGGTGTCTTGAGACCACGGAACGCACCTTCCCCCGTAGGTCGTTCCACCTCTTCCTGATGTCATCCCTATTTCTTGGGTGCTGTCCAACTGCATTGACCCTGTCCATGATTCTTCGCCATAGATCCATCTTCCTAGTTATGGAGGTGTGCTGCATCTGTGATCCGAATAGCTGTGGCTCTACCCGGATGATTTCCTCCACCATGACCCTGGGCTCCTCCTCAGAGAACCTGGGGTGTCTTTGCCGTGCCATGGGGTGGTGTGGGTGATGTGTGGGGTGGTGTGTGTTGTGATGTGTGGGGTGATATTTAGTGGTGTGTTGTGTGAGGTGCATGGATGTTCTGTGGGTGATGGTGTTGAGTGCCTGTGGATGCTCGTTTGTAGATGGTGGTGTCTCTCTCTGGCCTTCAGTCGCAATCGTTGTCGTAGGGGTTTGTTTGTGTGTGTTTTATATTGTTTTGGATGTGTGGGAGTGGTGAGTTTATGTGTATCAGGTGTGTGTATTTCGAATTGTCCATTGTGGTAGTGTTTTGTAAATGTGTGTGTATTTTGAGCGCGGTGGTGTGTACCGCCAATAGAATACCGCGGTTGAAAGACCGCCACGTAGATTCGTGGGTCCTGATAGTGTGGGCATATTCCTGTTTGCGTGGCGGTGGAGGATTTCTTATTGCCAGTTTATCACTGACCTTTGGTGTGGCGGACTTGTGTGGGTGTCTAGATTTTGGTGGATTCCGGCCTTTGGGTCATAATGACCGTGATGGAATTCCGCAGCCGCGGCGGTGTGTTGGCGGTCTTCTGCGCGGCGGTAAGCGGCTTTTACCACCAATGTTGTAATGATCCCCTACATGCCTTATATTGTCAATATATACATACATCATAGCCTACCAGCGACATAAATCATAATTACTGTGCATATTATGTGAAACCTTGATGTCCTGGTCTTTAGAAGACTAGGGCATCATAAATCAAAATTGTAAGAAGCATAATAGTATAGGTAATAGCTTGTAAATACATCCTTAGGTCACAAAACCACATAGGGCATAAATGAGATGCAGATTGCACAGTTACATAGTAGTACCTATAGTCTTGCCAATGCATGTGAAAACAACATGTTATACCATGCAATGCAGTCCGTTGTGGTAAAAGAAGACATATAATACCATCACATTAGTGTGAGCAATGAATTCAAGTTTAGGAACCAGACACATGAAGCCTTATCTCAAAACAGTCCAGTGGTGGTCGGGGCCTCCGATGATGATCCACCCCATTTTGCAAAATCACGAAACAAGTGCCTCACAAGAACAAATGCCCCAAAGGCATGGCCCATTGGGGGCAGTCCCCACCATAGTTATTAGTGGGGAGACCTCTCCTGGTCCCTCCACGTGCAGGATTACCAGAGTAGCCAACCACGACTGCACAGTGCAGCTACTAATACAAGTGTAGCCTTCTCTTGTGGAAACGGCCTGGGCTGCCCACAAAGGGAGTGCGGAACAGCAGACCAACTCCCCCAGGGCCCGACTCACCTTTGGCTTCCTGGTGTATGGAGAGTGTTCCTTGTGTCCCTCTGGACCCGCTCTATTGTAGCCAGTGGCAGGAGAGGAGAGTAGCATGGGATGGAACCTCCCTCCTCACTCGGTTAAGAACCCTGCTCTCTGTGTCTCTCGTAGCAGAGGGGGCCTCACCCAGGGGGATACTTGACAATTGGCAGTGTGATCAGGTGCAGGGGAATGGTGCCTCAGCCTGTCACATCCCTCATCACCACACATCATGATTTTCCTGACAGAAGAGGAGCCACAATCCCAGGGTTAGTGTTGGTGCTGTGGTGCACACACCGCTTACAGGAAAATGTAAAAAGCACTCAACGTGCTGGGAAGTAGCTCTTTGGCCCATACTGACTTCTGCTGGGGCCAAGAACTCAACACACACTTCCAGATTAAACGGAGGTCAGTTGTTTCTCAGGCAATGCAAAGCACTTCAGCATCTTTAGTCTTCTCCACCTCCTACGTTTTGAGCAGGAGCAGCACTCAAAATGCACTTTCAGGTACTAGAGTACTCCCTACATGCTAGTTAAAAGAAAGTGACTCAGATGACTGGACTTGGAGTCCCGCAGCCAATGCTGGGTGGCCACAAGTCTCAGGAGAGCACTAGGGGCACCAAGCAGAGGGAGGCAGACAGGCAGGCCAGCATATAGGATCAATCAGTTAAAATGGTGGTTCCTCCTAGTAATCTACTAGTCCTCTGGCAAGGCGTAGTCAGGGAGCAGCTGGCAGCAGGGTAACAAGTAGACAAGCAATCCAGTGAGTCCTTTAGGCCACCCAACAAGTAGCAGGTATCAGGGCAACAGCAGAAGAGCAATCCAGATGAGTCATTTGTGCAGCTCAGCAGCCCTTCTGACAGGGGATGAGTTACAATTCCTAAAGTGCTCTCCAAAAATGTGGGTCAGAGCCCCTGAACTTATACTCCAACATGTCCTTGTCCAAGAGTGATTTCAATGGAACCCTTTCAAGTGTAACACAACCCCTTTCAACCCAGCTCTGGCTTCATACATCAGTAGGGGGTAAATCAGCCCTTTGTGTGAGGGCAGGACACAGCCTATTGACATGTAAGGTGTGAATGACTTCTCCCATTCCCAGCCCAGGAAGACTGTCAGTATGTAGCTGGGTGCAGCTGCCTCTCCTGATAGACCCAGCCCCTCCTGTTGTTGTGGCTGTCTGGAAAGTATGCACAAAGAGTAGCTGTCACTCAGCCCTAGACGTGAATTGGAGTCAGGCTGCAAAACATTAGAGTTATAAGCAGAGAGAAATGCCCACTTTCCAAAAGTTGTATTTCTAAAAATAGTAATGTAAAATCCAACTACACCAGTAAGTAGGATTTTCCACTACCATTCCAAACATGCTACTCCTTTCAGATCAGAAATTACCACTTAAAAATATATAAGGGAATTCCCAATGCTAAGCTATGAGAGGAGCAGCCCTCACAGTAGTGAAAAGCAAATAGACTGTTGGTCACTACTAAGACATGTGAAGCATAAAAGTACATGCCCTACTTTTTACATACACAGCACCATGCCCATAGGGCTACCTGGGGCCTAACCTAGGAGCAACTTGTGTGTAGTAAAAGGGGGGTTTCGGCCTTGGAAAGCACTTTCAAATGGCAAGTCAATGTGGAAATAAACTGCACACTCAGGCACTGTAGTGGCAGGTCTGAGATAAGTTTGAAAGGCTACTTCTGTGGGTGGTGCAACCTTCGCTGCAGGCCCGCTAGTAGAATTTAATTTACAGGCCCTGGATATATGGTATACCACTTCACAAGGGACTTACAGGTAAATTACATTTCCCAAACTATCAAAATACCATGTTTTAGGGGAGAGAGCACATGCACTTTAGCGCTGGTGCGTAGTGGTAAAGTGCCAAGAATCCTAAAGCCAACAAAAAGAGGGTGAGAAAAATAGAAGGCAGGCAAAAGGTGTTTGGTAACCCTGCAGAAAGGGTCATTTCCAACAGTTCCCACTTACTTCTGAGACCTCCCTGACCTCGTGGGTTGCTCAGAATGGGGGGCTAAACTGTCAGATGAGAGACACCCTCCTTCCACTCTTATTTCTGCCACCTGAGAGAGGCCTCTCGGAGTAAGGTCTGTACTCTAAGACTGGACAAGTTCCTGGAAGTTAAGGACTTCCAGGGGAAAACCACTGCCACCCTCAAGGTTAACATACTCTGGGCCTCATTATGACCCTGGCGGGCGGCGGAGGCCGCCCGCCAGGATCCCGCCCTCCAAATTACCGCGCCGCGGTCAAAAGACCGCGGCGGGTATTACGAGTTTTCCCCTGGGCTGGCGGGCGGTTCCAGTTAAACCGCCCGCCAGCCCAGGGGAAAACGACCTTCCCACGAGGATGCCGGCTCGTAATCGAGCCGGCGGAGTGGGAAGGTGCGACGGGTGCTACTGCACCCGTCGCGTATTTCACTGTCTGCAAGGCAGACAGTGAAATACATTTTGGGGCCCTCTTACGGGGGCCCCTGCCGTGCCCATGCCATTGGCATGGGCACGGCAGGGGCCCCCAGGGGCCCCGCGACCCCCCCTACCACCATCCTGTTCATGGCGGCTTTCCCGCCATGAACTGGATGGCGGTAGGGGGGGTCAGAATCCTCATGGCTGCGGAGCGCGCTCCGCAGCCATGGAGGATTCCAATGAGCAGCGGAAAGTCAGCGGGAGACCGCTGACTTTCCGCTTCTGACCGCGGCTGAACCGCCGCGGTCAGAATGCTCATTGGAGCACCGCCAGCCTGTCGGCGGTGCTCCCGTGGTCGGTGGCCCTGGCGGCCACCGGCCGCCAGGGTCAGAATGACCCTCTCTGTCTGTTTGATGCATGGGTCTGCCTGGGGCGGGTCTCCTGTCCTTTGTCCCTATGACAACAATTGTAGAAATGTACCTGAGGTTGGGTATCTACTACCCTCAACCAATACCGCAATTTCTTATATTGGTGTTTAGCAGTGGTATCCAAGACTTGTGACATAAAATTTTGGTTACTTATTCTTTTCAAATTGCTTCTTTAAGCGTTCTAACCTTGTGAATTTCATTTTTAAACCCTCTGTTCTATTATTGAAATATTTTTTTGTACATGACCGTATTCTTGTCGGTGCTAAAGAGTTCTTCTAACAGGGCCTCTCTATTATCATTGAAAGTTGCCATTGTTGTAGGTACAGAAAATTGGTTATAGTTTATCTATACACACTAGGAGTGCGTCACCATGCACTAAGTATACATACAATATCAGCAAAGAAAATCGTGGCTGTGTGTAGAAGGTGCGCACTTCCGCCATAACTCATTTGTTGCTTCTCTACGTAATGTGGATTTTTTCAACTCTTGATGTCGTTTTCAAAATCAAACAATTACATTTTAAAGTAATTCTTAACTAAATAACTCTTATCCGCTAGACTCAGGACCCTTAACCTTCGCTTTTGGAGTATTGTTTCTCCAATCATCTACTTAATTATACATTTTGTCCAATTGTTTTCATGACCGTTTTTCACTTATGATCCATGCTTCCCTCATTAGATTCCAGACTTACCACGGTCTTGGGACTCTTTTCATCATTTTCGCCTAATTGATTGAGCTTGCAAACTTTTCGGAACATGGAAGTCCTCCAATTTATTTATTCCTTCCAATTCTAAGGAGGTATGTCTTAGTTGTATCCAATACTGTCTGTTGCCTGGACACACACTGTCATATCCTTATATGTATTCGTGGTGGTTGGCGTTTACCCTTAGACCACTTAACACTTTGCAGTTGTAGTTTGGGTTGCTTGCACTTCCCACGCTTTTTCACTGTGGTGATGTATCAGAATCTATATTTTTACTAGTAATGCTCATTTTCCTTTTCGCATAGAATGACTATCTTATTAAGGGGACACCACATTCATGTTCTACATTTCAATCTGCACAATCAATGATACGGGGTCTTCTCTTTCTCTTTCCTTTTCGTTTTTATTTTTATTTTTTGCACACTTCTGATTAAGATCGCATTTCACACTAAAACTCAATTTGTTAACACCAACAAGCTTCATGATTGTTACATTCCATTCTTCACAGCCTTGAAAAAGTCAATGATGACGAAACACGTGTCGGCTGTTTTCTTACCATTATGAAATTAATCTACAAGAAACTTTTTGAGTGTATTCTATTGAATCAGGATATCGGTCTTTCCTGAAACACCACAAAATATTAAATATTTCGCACTATGATCCTGTGATGTGCCGTGGTTTTCTCATTTCATATATGGACTGTGACCTTTCCTGGGCGACAGCTTACACACCCTGTGGCTGGGTGTTTAACCGCTTGAGCACTCCTTTCTCCAAGAAGAGATGTTTTTCCATGAACTCTGTTTTATAATTAACAAACAGCTTTTGAATTACGCACCTTCTACACACAGCCACAATTTTCTTTGCTGATATTGTATGTATTCTTTGGGATGTCTCATGTCTTATTGCCAGAGCAAAAACCACAATGCGAGAGATGAATTGCAAGCTGCCCACCTTTTACAGATACTGTGATAACTGCAGAGAAGATTGGAAATACTAGGTCGGAACTCAGGAAGCGCGTTGCTTTGAGAAGAAGCCTGGTGCTGTGAAGGTATGGATGCTGCTACGAAGAGAGGACTGCCACTGCAACAGGAAGGATGCCAAAGAGTGGAGACAGGTAAGCGTTGTGTCCAAGTTAAACAGGATTTAGTCTGAAACGCTGGCTTTTATAGCTGGCCCAAACCAGATGTAAGGAAACACATGGGAAAAACAGAGGAACTCATTAGTCATTATTGTAATTGCACATGTTTCTCAACTGTCTTTTTTCCATTAGATCAATTAAAGAACCAGCAGACGTCCACAGTTGACATGTGCTTCCTGGATTACTTGGGTGAGGCCCAGGTATTTGTAGACAGTTGGCATGTGCTTCCTGGATTACATGGTTGAGGCCCAGGTGTTCAGAAGTTATCTTGACAACAAGCATTGGTCTAGATCTGCTTTAAACATTGCCATTATGTTAATAACTGAGTAGCCAAGATACACAAGGTTTCAAAGGCATAACATAATTGAAACTGGTATAGTGATGAAAAGAAAATAACAACATCTCTGATATCACCCGTAAACAGGAAATATTTATAAGGCATGACTAACCCTGCTCACAGCTGGGACAATGACATTTGCCCCTCCCAAATGCCAACCAACAGGCCGGGTAGGGTTCAGAGCATAGAAATGTTGGATGCGACGAGAGACATGGACAAAGGAGGCTGGTTCCCAAGAGCGTTCAGAAGGGGGTAATCCTTCCAATCAATCAAAAAATAAATTTTTCCTCTAATGCGTTTTGTTTGTAGGATACGTTGTACTTTGCATTCTTTATAATCTCCTACTACCACTTGGGAAGGTGGTATATCCTTTTGTGTGTGTCGATGTCTTGGTTTGATAAGAGAATCGTGAACCACTGGATGTATAGCATATTCATCTGGTAAGTGTAAACGTACTGTGACAGGTGTCCGAATATAAATAATTGGAAAAGGACCTATGAATCGTTTCCTTGGGCCCTCAAGTTGGATATTGCGTGTGGATAACCACACCTTGTCTCCCTTCTTATATTTAGGTTCAGGAGTTCTATGTTTATTGGCTTTCGCCTTCATGATTAGTTTGTATTGTGCTAAACATATATGGGCTTGTTCTTGCACCTCTTGTAATGTCAGTAACCTTTCAGAGACTGAAGGCATTAGCTCTGGTGTGTTGGGTAACATCACTGGGAGAGACCGTGGATGAAAACTGGTGAGGAAGAAAGGAGAGTACACAAAGGTGGCATGACCACTATTATTATATGAGAACTCGGCCAACGGTAGGGCCTGTGTCCCATTGACTAGTAAGAGTGGAGGTTAAATACCTAAGGATCTATTCTAAAGATTGGTTAACTCTCTCTGTTTGACCATCTGTTTGGGAATGACAGGATGTTGAAAGAACCAACTGAATTCCTAATATAGTACAGAGGACTTTCCAGAATTTTGACGTGAATTGTGAACTGCGATCTGAAATAATCTTAGTTGGTAATCCATGTAACCTAATAATTTGTAGTAAGAATATGTCACTAAACTCCACAGCTGAGGGTATTTTTCTGAGGGGAATGATGTGGGCCATTTTGGATAACATAGCTACCACTACCAGAACAGTGATAAATTTGTTAAATTCTGGTAAATCAATGAAAAAATCCAACTTGTTCATATGCCAAGGAGCTGATGGAATGGGGAATGGCTGTAGAAGATGCGAATGTGCTAAGTGTTAAGTCTTATTACGAGCACATACAGGGCAAGAATTTACGTAAATCTGAACCTCTTTTCAAACATTTTCACACCAGAAATGTCTTTAAATTTTCTCTAGGGTTTTCTGGGTACCCGGGTGCCCAGCTAAGGCCGAGTCATGGTGCCATTCTATGATTTGGTGTCTCAAGTCTCCTTGTTGTATAAATATCTTTTGGTCATGAAAAGGGTAACCTTCTTTTATGTTGTGTTTTGGGTTAAGCAACCAATCCTGGGTTTTAACTGTTTGTAGTGACTTCTTTACTTCAGTCTAGAAAGCTATAATCACTGCCACAATCTTTTCTGAGGGTATAATAGTAGGAGGAGATGTAGAATTCTCCTTGTCTTCTTTTTGCCCAAACCTAGACATTATGGGCCTGATTCTAACTTTGGAGGACGGTGTTAAACCGTCCCAAAAGTGGCGGATATACCACCTACCGTATTACGAGTTCCATAGGATATAGTGGACTCGTAATACGGTAGGTGGTATATCCGCCACTTTTGGGACGGTTTAACACCGTCCTCCAAAGTTAGAATCAGGCCCTATGTCTGATTATAATTCCTTTGTTCCAGGTCGTTAAGTGATAAGGAAATCAAAATCACTAAAAAGGTGTAGCCAGCAAATTTAGCAAGATGTGAGAGCTTTTATTGACGTAAAGAACTGTAAGTTCTTATGATCTGTGAAAATTGTAATGGTGTGTTTTGCCCCCAATAGGTGATGAGGCCATTCTGTAAAAACAGCCTTGATGGCCAATAACTCTCTCTCTGCCGCTGTGTAGTTTTCTTCAGTAGGAAGTAGCTTTTGAGAATAACACACTAAAGGGTACAGATAGCAGGTCTTGGGATTTCTCTGAGATAGCACCCCACCCATGGTTTTTTGTGAAGTGTCTGCCTCAACAAAGTATGGATGATCAGTATCTGGATGTGACAGAATGGGAGCTGTTGTGAATTTCTGCTTTAAGGTTTGAAAGGCATGTTCAGCCGCTTCTGACCACAAGAATGTTTGTCCTTTCTTTAATAACTGAGTAATTGGTATCACAATAGCTGAAAAATCTGCAATAAATCGCCGATAAAAGTTGGCAAAACCAAGAACTCCCTGGATCTCTTTAACAAAAGTAGGTGACTGCCAAGAGAGAATGGCTTCCACCTTTTTTAGGGACCATTGAAATACCCTTCGGGGACAGATGGTAACCCAAAAATCCCACTGACCTGGAGTGAAATGTACATTTATCTAATCTAGTGTACAGAGAATACTCTCTCAAACGTTGAAGAATAGTTCTTGCATGCAGGAAATGATCCTGCTCAGTCTTGGAGAAAATCAAAATATCATCTATGTAGACAATTGCACAAATGTCCAAGAAGTCATGGAGAACTTTGTTGATAAAATACTGAAATGCCGCTGGGGCATTACAGAGACCAAAAGGCATTACAGTATAGTAAATAGGGCAAATTTTGTTCTGAAAGCTGTTTTCCACTCATCTCCAGCTTTAACACATGTGCGGTGATAAGCACTGCGTCGATCTAATTTGTATACATAGTGGAGCCATGTACTTGCCCTAATAGAATAAGAACAAGTAGTAATGGATAACAATTTTTAATCGTGGCCTTGTTAACTGCGTGGAAGTCGATGCAGGCTGGTAATTCTCCATTCTGTTTTGGGACGAAAAAGAGGGGCGAGGAAATGGATGAGGTGGAATGCCTTAGTTCTAGCATTTTGTCTAAATATTTACGTAAATGTTGGGTTCCTGGCTTGGTAAGAGCATACATTCTACTGCAGGGGAGTACTGACCCTGGAATGGGATCAATTCCACAATCATGCACCTACGAGGTGGTAACTGGGTAGCTTTGATAAAAGACATCTGAAAAGTCATTATATTCCTGTGGTAATATGTCAGGGTGAGAATGATGTGCAAGGCACAATGGATTGCTGTGACTGATTCCTGAGCTTTTTGATGACAACTTGTTGTCCTACAAAAAGGGGAATCCAAGGTCATAGTTCTCAGGACCCAATCTATCTTTAGGTTGTGATGCTCTAACCAGGGGATGCCTAGAATCACACCAAAAGTTAGTGTATCAATAAGATCAAAGATTACGTGTTCCAAGTGACTGTTATCCCCAACCAAGGTCAGTGGTGTGGTATTAAACCGTATCAGTCCTGAAGAAACAGCTGAACCTTCAATTTCTTTCACAAGTTCTGGTTCTGATTTTGACACTCGGGAGATACCCACTTTTTCAGCCAGGGATAGATCAAGGAAATGTCCAGTGGCCCCAAAGTCAATGTGAACAAAAGAGTATGGGGGGTCATTACAACATTGGCGGTAAAAGCCGCTTACCGCCGTGCAGAAGACCGCCAACACACCGCTGCGGCAGCAGAATTCCGCCACGGTCATTATGACCCACTGCTCGGAATCTGCTAAAATTCTGACACCCACAGAAGTCCGCCACACCAAAGGTCAGTGATAAACTGGCGAAAACAAAACCTCCACAGTCACGCCAACAGAAATACGCCCACACTATCACGACCCACAATCGCTCAAAATACACACACATATACAAAACACAGCCGCATTGGAAAATTCGAAATACACACACCTGATGCACATACACACACCACTCCCACACACCCATTACAATATAAAACTCACACCCACATCACCCACAAACCCCTATGACAAAATTACAGACAGAAGGCCAGAGAGAGACACTACAAACAACTACCAAGCATCCACAGGCACACAATACCATCACCCACATAACTTCCACGCACCTCACACAACACACCACTAAATATCACCCCACTTATTACTACACACACCACCCCACACATCACCCACACCACCCCATGGCACGGAAAAGACACCCAGGTTCTCTGAGGAGGAGCTCAGGGTCATGGTGGAGGAAATCGTCCGGGTAGAGCCACAGCTATTCGGATCACAGGTGCAGCACACCTCCATTGCTAGGAAGATGGAGCTATGGCGAAGAATAGTGGACAGGGTCAATGCAGTGGGACAGCACCCAAGAAATAGGGATGACATCAGGAAGAGGTGGAACGACCTACGCGGGAAGGTGCGTTCCGTGGTCTTAAGACACCACCTTGCGGTTCAGCAGACTGGCGGCGGACCCCCACCTCCTCCCCCACAACTAACAACATGGGAGGAGCAGGTCTTGGTGATTCTGCATCCTGAGGGCCTCGCAGGAGTAGATGGAGGAATGGGCTCTGGTAAGTCAAATCTCAACTATTACATCCCCCACCCTACTTGCATGCTATCACATACCCCCACCCTCACCCCCATCACTCCAACTCCTCACAAATGTCCCAATACCACAATCCACACATCCCAAACCCAAGCCCTGCATGCAACAACAAAGCATGGACACCCATCACCAATGCATGGCCACTGCACATACCCATACACCCCCCTAAACCACCATCACACAAGGACCCACACAGGAATGCAAGCACTGGGGTACACAGTCACCCACCCATTGCACACCATGCCACACACAGATGTAATAAACATCCTTTTATACCCATGCAGGTCCCCTACCCAACGTCACCGGACAGGAGGGTCCACACATGTCCACACCGCCAACAGAAGAGGCCCACAGTGATGACAGCAGCTCTGTCCAACTGGATCTAGGTGACCAGCCCGGCCCATCGGGGACCTCTAGCATCATCAGGCGGAGGAGCAGTGTCACCGGAGCAGGAGGGAGCTGCATCCCACATGGCCCTGGAGGGCGACACTACGGACTCGGAGTTCACCAGTGGGATGGAGGGCGAGGGGAGCTCCACGGCGGGGACAGGAGCTGAGACCAGTGATACGGACTCGTCCTCTGATGGGAGCTCCCTTGTGGTGGCAGCAACATATGTGCCCCCCGCATCTACAGGTACAGCCGCCACCCCCCCTACCAGCACCGCCCTCCCAGCAGCCCCTCAGCCTTTGCCCCATGTCCGCTCACCCAGGAGGGTGGGCATCACCTTCGCCCCAGGTACCTCAGCCCCTGCCCTAGTCACCCCTGCTGCCCTCAGTGAGGAGGCCATTGACCTCCTCAGGTCCCTCACTGTTGGGCATTCTACCATTTTTTTGAATGCCATCCAGGGTGTAGAAAGGCAGTTGCAACAAACAAATGCGTTCCTGGAGGGCATTCATTCTGGTCAGGCAGCCCTTCAGCGAGCTTTTCAGACTCTGGCCTCAGCACTGATGGCAGCCATTGTCCCTGTCTCTAGCCTCCCCCCTCCAACTTCCTCCACCCAGACCCAATCCCCTCTACCTCAGCCTATCTCAAGCACACCTTCAGACCTGCATGCACACACGTCAACACACAAGGGAAGCTCTGGAAAACATAAGCACCACACATCCCACAGGAACTCACGCAAGCATCACACACATGCAGACACACCAACATCCACTGCCTCCACTGTGTCCCCCTCCTCCTTGTCTCCCTCCTCCCTCCCAGTCTCGTCTCCACTCACACCTGCATGCACTACATCTACAGCCACTACTTCCATCACCAGCACCCACACCACCACACCCCGATCACGTGCAGTCACCACCCCCACTGCCATTCACACGTCCCCTGTGTCCTCTCCCAGTGTGTCTGTGACGCCACCTCCCAAGATACGCAAACGCAGGCACACACCCACCCAACAGCCATCCACCTCACGACAGCTTACAGCGCATGCACCTTCCCCCAAAGTCACCAAATGAACACCTCCTACAACCACAACCTCTTCCTCCACTCCCAAGCCCCCTCCAGCTACCCGTCCCAGTGTTTCCAATAAACTTTTCCTGTCCAACCTTGACCTCTTTCCTTCACCTCCCCCACCCCGTCAGTCTCCTAGGGCCCGACTCTCCAGGTCCCAATCTAGCACCTCAGCCACAACATCTCCGGGACCAGGGGTGCCTGTAGTTACTGGAATCTGGAGTGCACCGGCCACCAGGGCAGCCAGTGTGGCACAGAGCCACAGCACGGACAGTCCCCCACCTGTCAAGCATCAAAAGTTGGCCAGTGCCCGGCGGGAGAGGGGGATGACTCCAGCCACCAAAGCCGCTCCCAGGGGTACAGGTGGGAGTGTGGAGTCAGCTGCGACACCTTCCAAGGTGGGGAAGAGCCACAAGAAAGTCAGCAAGTCAGCAAGTCTGGGAAGAGCAGCACGGCAGAGAAGACCGCCATCATCACCGCTGCCCAGGAGGCCACCGCCATCATCCCCGCTGCCCAGGAGGCCACCGCCATCCTCCCCTGGCGGTCACCTCCATCCTCCCCACTGCCCATGAGGCCCAGGAGGCCACTGCCATCATCCCGGCTGCCCAGGAGGCCACCGCCATCATCCCCGCTCCCAGGAGGCCACCGCCAGCACCAGCCCTGCTCCCAGGAAGTCACCGCCAGCACCAGCCCAGCTGCCCAGGACAGGACAGCCAGCACCAGCCCAGCTGCCCAGGAGGCCACCGCCAGCACCAGCCCAGCTGCCCAGGAGGCCACCGCCAGCACCAGCCCAGCTGCCCAGGAGGCCACCGCCAGCCCCAGCCCAGCTGCCAGGACAGGACCGCCAGCACCAGACCAGCTGTCCAGGACAGGACCGCCAGCACCACTCCGCTGCCCAGGACAGGACCGCCAGCACCAGCCCCGCTGGGCCAGACAGGACCGCCAGCACGAGTCCCGCTGGGCCAGACAGGACCGCCAGCACCAGCCCCGCTGGGCCATGAAGGACTGCCAGCACCAGCCCCGCTTGGCCAGACAGGACCGCCAGCAGCTGAGTCACTGCCAAGGACCCCGGCGCCACAAGTACCGCTGAACAGGGCCCCGCCACCACAAGCACCGCTGCCAAGGACACCACCGCAACAAGCACCGTTGAACAGGGCACCGCCGCCAAAAACACCGTGGAACAGGACACCGCCGCCACAAGCACCGTCACAAGCAGGATGAAGCACTCTGGGCAAAAGGCCCCCTCCAGAACCAGTGGAGACATACATCCACTACCTCTGTCCTTGGCAGGATGAAGCACTCTGGGCACAAGGCCCCCTCCAGAACCAGTGGATAGATACATCCACTACCTCTGTCCTTGGCAGGATGTAGCACTCTGGGCACAAGGCCCCCTCCAGAACCAGTGGAGAAAGGCATCCACCTGAGAGACCGTGGCTTTGCACTCCCCAGGATGAAGCAGTGGGAAACCCACCCACTGTAGAGACTTGAGAGACTGTGGCTTTGCACTCCCTAGGATAAAGCAGTGGGCAACCCACCCACTGTAGAGACTTGAGAGACTGTGGCTTTGCACTCCCCAGGATGCAGCAGTGGGCAACCCACCCACTGTAAAGACTTGAGAGACCGTGGCTTTGCACTCCCCAGGATTGCACAGTGGGCAACCCACCCACTGTAGACTTGAGAGACTGTGGCTTTGCACTCCCCAGGATTGAACAGTGGGCATGTGGCCCCCTCGTGGATTTGGCGTTGTGCACTCAACCGGCTGAGGTGCCCCCCCTTTCCCTTCCCCCCGAGGTGCCTGTTTTATTGCTATCTGATGCCCCTGCAGTGTTCTCTCCCTCATGTTCGGGGATTGAGTGTGGGCCTCGCCTATGCCATGTGGGCCCAGTGTTCCACAGACTTCAATGGAGCACTACCTGGAGTACTATTCTTGGTGTATATATTTATTTATAGTGTATATATATTTTTGCGTCCTGGATTTTAATAGATTACAATGGTTACACTCATTTGCTTTTGTCTTTGCATTCTTCCGGGGGGTTTGGGGGTGTAACTGTGATGTATCATGCTGTATTAGTGTGTGTGTTGTAGTGGGTGAGGGTGGGGGTGGGGTGTTGCGTGTATGTCCCTGTTTTTTCCCTCCCCCCTCCCCTGTGTCGTAGGTGCAGTACTCACCGTTGTCTTCACCGCCGGCGTTCGTGCTCCTGGTAGAGGAGCAAGAAGATGAGGGCTGGCAGGATCTGGAGCTCAGGTTCCATGGTGTCCAGATTCCTCATGGGGTATGTAGAGGGGAGCGTTTTCCCTTCGAAGTCCTGTTTCCGCCGTGTTTTTGTCCGCGGTGAATACGCCCCGGAAAAGGTGGCGGATTGGTAGGTTGTGATACTGTGGGCGGTACATTGTCCTCTGCCTGTCTGTTGGCGGTGACCGCCAAGCTGTTTGTTTGTACCGCCGTGGCAGTCGGAGTGTTAAAGTGGCTGTCTTTGTTGGCGGTTTCCGCCACGGTCGTAATTGCTCATTTTTTACCACCGGCCTGTTGGCAGTCTTACCGCCGCTTTAACACCGACCGCCAGGGTTGTAATGACCACCTCTGTCTTTTTTGTGGACACAGAATGAAAGTCATTCTAATGGCTATGTGTCTTGGGAGTCAATTAATAAAATTAGTCACATATTGCGAGATCTGAGGTACTATAAGTCTCGAAGAGGTTATTTCATCATTCTTCGAAAGTGTTAGTTTTCTAGTACTGTGTCATATGTATCTATGCAACTTGCAGTCTTTTTCTTTTTGGACTTGGCAGTACAATCTTGGGCAAAATGACCAGACTTGGCCCAATAAAGATGCTGACATACCTTTTGTTGTCTGTCCTTCTCTTCTGATGATAAGGCCCCCTTGAAACCGCCAACTTGCATGGGTTCTTATTCAGCTGCCTTATCATCCATGTCTTTTATTTCTATTTTCAGCACTACTACCCTTGTGTCTGTTTGTGGCCGCTCACTTCTATGTTCACCTAGTCTATGATCCAATTTAACAACCAGATCAATGAATTCTTTGCAGTTCTCAGTTAATTCTACAAGGTGTGCCATTGAGTCTTTTAAATCATCCTTAAAACCTTTGTAAAACAAGGATGTACATTTTTCCTCAGGCCAATGTGTTTCAGAAATGAGGTGATTAAATTGAGGAATGTAGGTTAAAAGAGCTTTAGAGCTATGTCGCAAATTTTATAGCTCATTGTCGCTGTACTGAATGAAAACATGTTGTGCAAAGATGCTATTCATGACTGTCTTGAAGGCTGTGAAATTGTATAGGATAGGATCATTAGATTCTCTCAACGGAATGGGCTAATTAGCGGCCACACCACTCTAAAAATAATAAAGGCAACTTTGGCTGAATAAATCTGGGCTTACAAATAAAATGTAATTGGCACTGACTCATAAAGTACTGTGACTCAAGCATTATCTCCATTAAATCTGTCTGGGTTACTGTGAGAAAAGGCTTTTTTTTACATGGCTAGCCCCCACTTTTTGCCTGATGTTTGATGTAACCTAGAAGTTGTAGTGCTTAGGGCCCCTACTAACCAAGTTCCCTGGGCCAAAGCTCTTTCCCTAAAGCTGTTGTGAGGCACTGGCACAATTGGATGCACCCTTAGCTACCACTATAAGTCTCCAGTAAATGGGTACATAGGTACCCAAGGCATGGGGTACTATGGCACCCATAAGGGCCATGCATCCAGATGCACCCAGCACTGCAGTGTCCTGGTGCAAACCTAAAACACAAACTCGACATGGCACACTGCCTTTGTGCCCTGTTCACCATACACTGCATTTACTATGGGTAAGACACCCCTATGGCAGGCCTTAATGCTCTAAGGCACGGTGCTCCATATTATATGCGAAGGCATAGCTGCACGAGCAAGATGCCCCCACTGTGTCTTTGCCAAACCTAGCACATAGTGAGTGAACAAAGCAGCCATTTTAATACATGTGCTGGACACTGGTCAACACGAGTTTTCCAACTACATGATGGCCACTCTGAACCCTGGGTTGTTTTGTATCAAACAACTCAGAATGATAAATCCAAATTGGTACCAGTATAGGATTTATGCCTAAATGTACCCAGGGGTCACCTTAGGGGTGCCCCCTACAAAAGCTAACTATCCTGGCATTGTTGCTAACTGGTTCTTCCAGCCTGCCACCTCCAGACAGCTAATATACAAACCTTGCTGGAGAGCCCTGTCTCTCTGGTTTGTAAAACAATGCCCTTCTTGGGTGGAGGAGCTAACACTCTCTCCCTCAGGAATGTGCACTGCCCTGGCGGTGAGCTTCAAAGGGCTTGGGTGCTTGAAACATGACCTCCAGGCCTGCTGCTAGCAGCAGATGTCCTCCTCCTTTGCAAATCCCCGCTTTTGGCTAGAGCAAAGGCGAGAAACCACACAAAGGGTAGGGGGAGTAGCTCCACCTGGCATGCACCACCACAAGGTGTTACCTACGAGGTGGATACTCCATTTAATTTTCCTTCATCTTAGATGGAAGGAAAATAGCCAATTACGTTTAGGGAAGTGAACCTTCTCACAGGAAGTGGTCACTATAGTGGGTGTAGACACCAAAAGGTAAGTGCCCCATTGGACACTACCATGTTCCCCCTAAAACGTCCACTAAATTCAGTATTTAGTGGCCATCCCTAGACCAGGAAACTAGATTCAAGAGACACAAAGAAGAGCAGCACAAAGAAGACCCAAGGCAAGAGAACTGTGGACCTGCTGCACAAAGAAAAGGCGCCAAACTCTGCCTGCTGAACCCAGGACCCGACGATCGCCGATGCTGAGAAGCTGGACACTGGTCTGACCTCAAGAAACTCAGAGGACCTCCAGGCTTCACCAATTGCCCAAGAACTCCCTCCAGAGTGGAGGTACCACTCTACAACCCAAGAACAAGCAACCCAGTGAGGGCCACTTCACTCACTAGTCAATATCTCCTGAATCGGAAGTTGCAGCTGAACCCGATGATATACCAACAACCAGGAGGACAAACTATGCAAGTGTACCTAGTTTGGTCACACTGCACCCTCCAGTGGCCGAACAGTGCTAATACCCTAGGTACTGGTCAGCTGACATCGGACACCAGGACAACTAGCCTGCCCAGAGCTGAAAAAGGACAAGGAGGAAGCCCTAGTCAAAAGACTTCAAGAACACCCTCAATCTCCCACTAAAGTGCCCCCGTTATCCTGTAAGCGACCTTCGAAAAGACCTACCTCCAGAACCAAGGGGCATCTTTGCGCAGAGACTCTGACTCATCCATTTGCTCTGCAGCCGGCCACTCTGTGCCCTGAAATGAAAAATCAGCTGTCCCCCATGGTCCCTCACCCCTTGCGCCCTCAACCCTCCAAGGGGACCCCTAGGAACCACCTTTAACTTGACCAGAGCAAACCTTTTCCGAGTTGTCCCCCTCAGTGGCCCTGTACCAGCTCCAACAGACTTTCCACCGATGCTCCCGCTGCAACCGGGAGCTGCCCCAACTTCTCCAGCTGCCACAGCGTGCCCACCAACAACCTCGACCAACCTGCAAAAGACGAACTTGGTAAATCAACTGTGTGACTTTATTTGAATTTTTAAAGGTGTTTTCCCATTTCTTCCTATGGTGCATAATTACGCACAGAAAGACTGCATTTAATAAAACTTCAAAGATCCATATCAGTACTTAACCAATTTTGATAATCTCGGTCTTAAAATTTATATACAATACTGAAGTATTTTTATAAATTGGTCTTGAGTTATTCCTTTGAATGTGTGAGTTGCATGATCGATACTGTGAGTACAACAAATGCTTTGCACTTCTCCAAGATTCACCTAACTGCTTGACCAAGCTACCTCAAACATTAGAGCATTAGGTAATCTAGTTTTTACCTGTAGAAACCAATGTGTGGTTGTCTGGACCCCCTATAGGAAAGTACCCTCTTTTTGCCATGGTTACCCCCATTTTCTGCCCGATGTCAGTGTGCTTAACTGTGTTCACTGGGATCCTCCTAACCAGGACCCCAGTGATTATGCTCTCTCTCCTCTAAATTTGGTTGTTGCATACTGGTAACCCAGTATTTCACCCACAATTAGCATACTGGTGCCCCCTTATCAGTCTCTAGTATATGGTACCTAGGTACACAGGATATTGGGGTTCCAGGGGATCCGTATGGGCTGCAGCATATCTTTTGCCACCCATAGAGAGCTCGTGCTTCTGCAGGACTGCCATTTCAGCCTGCATGAAAAGGTGCATGCACCCTTTCACTGTCATTTACACTGCACCAGGTCACTTATAAGTCAGCCCTATAGCAGGCCCTCCAGCCCTGAGGGCAGGGTGCAGGGTACCTGTGTGTGAAGGCACCCCTGCACTAGCAGAGGTTCCTCCATGACCTCCAGGACCATTTTCCCAGACTTTCTGAGTGCGGGGACACCATTTTACGCGTGTACTGGACATATGTCACTACGTATGTCCAGCTACATAATGGTAATTCTGAACATAGGCATGTTTGGTATCAAACATGTTGGAATCATATCCCAAAAATTCATTGCATGATTCCATGCATGCTGAGGTCACCTTAGAGAATCCCCAGTATTGCCATTCCAGCCTTCAGAGGTTTTCCAGGCAGCCCCATCTGCTGCCCCCTCTCAGACAGGTTTCTGCCCTCCTGTTGCTTGAATAGCTCATGCCTAGGAAGGCAGAATAAAGGATTTCCTTTGGGAGAAGGGTGCTACACCCTCTCCTTTTGGAAATCGGTGTCACAGGCTTGGGAGGGGTAGCCTAGCTTCCCCAAGCCACTGGAAATGCTTTGAAGGGCACATTTGGAGCCCTCCTTGCATAATCCAGTCTACACCAGCCCAGGGACCCCTAGTCCCTGCTCTGGTGTGAAACTGGACAAAGAAAAGGGGAGTGACCACTCCCCTGCCCATCACCATCCCAGGGGTGGTGCTCAGAGCTCCTCCAGAGGGTCCCTGGGTATTGCCATCTTGGATTCCAAGTTGGCAGGGAACTCTGGGAGCATCTGAGTGACCAGTGTCAGCAGGTGACACCAGAGCCCTTCCCTGATAGGTGCTTAGCTGTTTAGGTGACCAATCCCCCTTTCAGGGCTATTTAGGGCCTCTCTCTTGGGTGGTTCTTCAAATTCAGATTTCAGTACTCCAGCAGGAATCCTCTGTATCCTCTACTTCACCTTCTCACCAAAGAAACTGCATCTGGACCCTCTAGGAACTCTACAAACTGCAACAAAGAAGCAAAGGCGACTTCTGAAACATTGTATCTTTAGCTCCTGCCAGCAGCTGCAACTGTTTCCCGGTCTGCCTGTCTTCAGCCTGCACCAGAAGAGCAAAGGAATCAGCAGGCACCTCATAGCATCGATGACTGGTGGTGTGGGTCCCCTCCCCTGATGAGTTGGGTGGATCCTGCATCACAGGTGGTGGACTGAAGTGGTCCTAAGGCCCTACTCTCCAACTTTGGTGGCAGTAAGAGCTTGCCTCCCCACGCAAGACAGTAACCCCGTGCACCATGTGTTTTGTAGTTGCCAAGGCTTGTTGGCATCCTTCCACGAAGTTCTTCATGCACCATGTAGCTCCGGCCCCCAGTACTCTATCCTGTTACGTACATCTTCCTGAAGCGGAGTGTGACCCTTTGTTGTAGTGCTGCATGGGCCTACTTTTGCACCTTATTTGTCCCCGTGCTGTGAGACTCCTGTGCATGGTGCCTGGTCTTCTGTGGGCTCTGGGAGTTGCTAAGAGCCCTCTTTCGCTCCCCCTCCTGGGTGTAGTCCACCAGGTCCCTCCTGGTCCTGGTCAGTGCCATTTTCTACTAACCGCAAGCTTTGCAAGTGCCAAGGCTTGTTGGCGGACTCCAGAGATGCAAACCAGACTGCAATCCTCCATCCGGCATGGGACATCATCTGCACCAACCAGGAACCCACATCCGTCTTCTTGGGTGCAGTACTGACTGTTGTCCTTCACCAGTGGTTATTCTTTTGCACCTTCATTTGGGTTAGCAAGGGCTCCTGTTCTCCCTGGACTCTTCTGTGCTTCCTGGACTTGGTCCTCTTCTTCCATAGGTCTTCAGGTCCAGGAATCCACTGTTGGTGTCTTGCACTCTCTTCTGGTTCTTGCATAATCTTTTTTCTCGTGTTTCTGTGTGTTCTGGGAAAGTTCCTGTACTTTACTCCTACTTTCCAGGACTCTGGGTTGGGTTCTAGTACTTACCTTTGGTGTTTTCTAGGGCTCCCAGCGACCTTCTACACAGCTACACTTGCCTAGGTGGAAAATCGACATTCGCATTCCACTTTCTTAGTATATGGTTTGTGTTCCCCCCCGGGCCCATTTCTAACTATTTCACTATTTGCACTGTTTTCCAACTATTTTTCCACCTGTTTTTGCATACTAGTGTATATAATTTGTGTATTACTTACCTCCTAAGGGAGTATAGTCTCTATGGTAATTTTGGCATTTGTGTCACTAAAATAAAGTACCTTTATTTTTGTAACACTGAGTACTTTCTTTCATGTGTGTGAGTACTGTGTGACTACAGTGGTATTGCATGAGCTTAGCATGTCTCTTAGATAAGCCTTGGCTGCTTAGCTACAGGTAGCTTCTAGACACTGCCTACATGTCACTAGTAAGGGGGTAACTGGCCCTGGTATAAGGTATAAGTACCATAGGTACTCACTACTCTTTACTTTTTATCTCAAAAAGGTGCCCGACTAAAACGCCATACCACACATCATGGGATTTATCCCGTAACTTGGCTCGACTTTCAAATCGACTGATCGCATTTGCTCAAGAAAGGACGGTCCACCATGAATATACTTTTGCCTTGAAAAAGCCCTGGGTGAACTAACTAAAAAAGGGGGCGAAACACGTGTCGGCTGTTTTTCCTCATGTGTTCAAGATTTCTATATGGAATACTAAGACACCTAAGATTTGTTACTACCAATAAATGAAACTTTTTTTAAAGCAATGATTGAATAGCTTCAGTATTGATTCCAATTTGATGGAACTTTGACAATACAGATCTTCATGAGTGGGCTATCTATTGTTTTGGAACTATTGTTTTGGAACTCACTACAAACCAGGCCAGCCTCCTACACCCCATGCACAGTGTGCCTGGTTTTGCACACTACATAGAAGGCCAGCCTCCTACAGTTAGCAGAGGAACCAGACTAGGAGTCATGACTGTAGCATGTAAGTTTTGGTCTGGGCGAGATGAGGGATGGGGTGCCATGGACAGTTTGTAAGTATTACCAAACAAAAGGTGAGCTTAATACTGTTCTGTGAACTATTACTCCACTGTATGAATTCAGTTTTGATTCTGCTTAACTCCTCCCTTAAACTTGCATTCTCTTCTTTTAGGTGTTGCGCTTTTATCTGAAATGTGCACAATATATCAGTTATCTGGGTAGTCTCAGAAGGGGTCTCTGCTAAGACTTGGAGTAAGGTGTCCATGGTGACGTTGTCACCCAAAGAGAACACTATTTTTTGTGGCTTAGCCTTCATTTGTGAGCCACTCACCTGAACTCCAAGTGGTTCTGATGGGGTGACAATAATCACTGAATCCCAATGAGAACTGACAGGGCAGCAATGGAGGATTCACTGCAACTCTTGGAGTTTCCAAGGAGAATGGGAGTTGGGATGAGAGTGGAAGAGAGAAATAGCAAGACTTCTGCATATTCAGATTTCTCTGCTCTGGGCACTGCTGGGCTAAAGGATATCTGTATTCTGGTTCTGGATTCAGGATACTGGCCGTTGAGATTATTCAGATACAAGGGTATGGACTTGAATTTTCCTATAATGATACCACACTTTAAAAAATAAAAACTAAACAGATGTTTGGCATTAACTAAAGGCAAATGACCATACCAATAATTCACACTAGAAATATTCCCTAGTGTGTTTCAGGAATTATCCCAGAATTATAATGAACTGGAATTATCATATACAAGGATTTCAACTGAGAGGAAATAACTGGGTTAATCACACCAAAGCTACTTCAAATTCTTCAGTAGTTCAAGAGTCTCATGAGTTCATGGCTCTTGTGCAAATATGCAATGGCAAGCAGATTATAGTTCTCAATTGTCCCAAAAGTCTTTAGAATACTAACATCAGATTCTGATTGAGAAAACACGGATTGAAAACCAACTACGAGCACAAGATCCAGGAAGGCACAGCTATTACAGGAAATATGACTTGTCTTTAATGTTTTTTCAGTCACAAGATTTATCTTAATATTATTGCTGGCTTTAGATAAGTTTGATTAATCAGCATCGATGAAGATCCCAAATTAAACAGATGAAATCATGTTACCTTTTTTCGGGTGACTCGTGTCTTTGTGCCAGTGCAAGTAAGTGCAATGCAAGAGATGAACTGTAAGGTGCCTGCCTTTTACAGGTACTGTGGTAACTGCAGAGAAGCTCAGAAACACTAGGTCGCAACTCAGGAAGCTCTTCGCTGCAAGGAGAAACCTGTGGCTGTGAAGGTATGCATGCCACTGTGAAGAGAGGACTGCCACAGCAAAGGGAAGGCTGCCAAAGACTGGTGACAGGTATTCGTTGCTTCCATGCTAAACGAAGCTAAGCAGGTTATAGTCTGAAATGCCAACTTTAATAGCTGGCCAAACCAGGTGCAAGGAAACACATGAGGAAAACAGAGGAACTCATTAGTCATTATTGTAATTGCACATGTTTCTCAACTGTCTTTTTTCTGCTAGGAAGATCATTTGAAGAAAGGCAAGTTGTCAACAGTTAACATGGGCTTCCTGGTTTACCTGGGTGAGGCCCAGGTGCTTCTGGAGAGTTGGCATGCGCTTCCTGGGTTACCTGGGTGAGGCCCAGGTGTTCAGAAGTTATCTTGACAACAAGAAATGGCTTAGATCTCCTTTAAACATCGCCTTTATGTCCATAGCTGAGTTGTCAAGTTACACAAGGTTTTAAAGGCATAACATGATTCAAACTGGTACAGTGATGAAAAGAAAATAATATAGGCCCTTATTACAACCCTGGTGGTCGGTGTTAAAGCGACAGTAATACCGCCAACTGGCCGGTGGTAAAAAAAATGGGGTCACGACCATGGCGGAAACCGCCAACACAGACAGCCACTTTAACACTCCGACCGCCACAGCGGTAGGAATAAACACCGCAGCGGTAACTGCCAACAGACAGGCGGAAGACAATGTACTGCCAACCGTATTACAAGGCACCAATTCGCCAGCTTTTCCGGGGCGGTACCAACGCCATCAAAAGCATCGTGGAAACAGTCTGTGGAACGGAAACCACTAAATTATCGATATCCAACGAGGAACTAGGACGCTATAGAGATCTTGACAACAAGCAATGGCTTAAATCTCCTTTAAACATTGCCTTTATGTTCATAGCTGAGTTGTCAAGTTACACAAGGTTTCAAAGGCATCACATGATTCAAACTGGTACAGTGATGAAAAGAAAATAATATAGGCCCTCATTACAACCCTGGCGGTCGGTGTTAAAGCAGCGGTAATACCGCCAACTGGCCAGCGGTAAAAAAAATGGGATCACGACCATGGTGGAAACCACCAACACAGACAGCCACTTTAACACTCCGACCGCCATGTCGGTAGAAACAAACACCGCAGCGGTAACCGTTAACAGACAGACAGAAGACAATATACTGCCCACCGTATTACAAGGCACCAATTTGCCTGCTTTTCCGGGGGGGCACCAATGCCATCAAAAGCATGGTGGAAACAGTCTGTGGAACAGAAACCACTCAATTCTCAAAATCCAACGAGGAACCATGACGTCATGGAGCCTGAGTTACAGGTGTTACAAGTGTTGGTTTACCTCCTCTTCTACCACGAACATCAAAGACAGCGGCGACGACCATGATGAGTACTGCACCTAGCACACAGGGGAGGGGGGGAGGAAAAAGAGAGTGACACACACACGCAACATGCAACACCCCCACCCTCACCCCCAACACCATGCACACAAATACATGCATCAACATTACATTTACAGCCCATAACCCTCAGGAATAACGCAAGGACCAAATGAAATGATTGTAACGAGTGTAATCCTCGAAAATCCAGATAGGCAAACAGGTCTGTAAAAGATCAAAATATACAAATATGTACAGCAACTACACAAGTCCGGATAGTGTTCCATTTATTGTCCGTGGACCAGTGGTCCCAAAATGCATAGGCGAAGCCCACCCATGATACCTGCCTCAAAACAGAGAGAACACTGCAGGGGCATCAGGTCGAAAATAAACAGGCACCTCAGGGGAAGGGGAGGGGGGCACCTCAGCCGGATGAAGGCTCGATGCCACTGCTCCACGAGGGGGCTCCATGCCCACAGATTGGTCCTGGGGAGTGCAAAGCCACAGTCTCACAAGTCTCTCAAGTGGGTGGTTTACCCACTGATTCGTCCTGAGGAGTGCAAATCCACAGTCTCACAAGTCTCTCAAGTGGGTGGTTTGCCCACATGCTCTGTAGGGGGCATGGTGCCCAGAGTGCTTCATCCTGCCAAGGACTGGGGAAGAGGATGCTTTTCTCCACTGATTCTGGAGGGGGCACAGTTCCCAGAGTGCTGCACATAGTGTGTGGCAGTTCCCATTTCCTCACGTGGGTGTGTGTGCCACGAGATTTTCTGGGAAGAGGTAGCATGATACTCCATGGAGGCAGAGACACACTCTACCCTGCGGCGACCTTGCCTTCCAACTGCTGGTACTAACAGTGCTGGTTGTGGTGCATCATGTAGTCTGTGCAGGGTCCAGGACGTCTTCTGCTGCCTCGGATGGCTGCCCACTGGGAATGATGTTCATGTCGGTTGTGGTGGCACTGTCTGTGCACGTCGAGGGCAGGTGGCGGTGGTTGCGGTGTCTGTGGCGGAGATGCTGCCGGTGGTGCATGTGGCAGCACCTGTGGAGGAAGACAGCAGGACGTCTCCTGCAGCCTCGGACCGCTGCCCACTGGGGTTGATGCTGGGGACTGTTGCAGTGGCAGCAGACGTGCAGGTGGTGGTGGTGGCCACTGCCGTGCAGGTTGCTGTTCTGTTTGGCAGAAGGGGTGACACCAGTCCCTCACCCTGAGGCTCCGTGCCCTTAGCTGACTTCCCTTTAGCCTTGTGTCCCTTCCCCACCTTGGAAGTCACTGCTGGGACCTTGGCACTGTCCTCTTTTGTCTTGGATGAGGCCTTGCTGGGTGGTTGGTGTGGCTTTTCCCTACGGCATGTGGGCCCCTTCTTCACCTTGGCAAGTGGCGGAATAGGATGATCCTTGGCCTCATTAGGTGGCACACTGGCAGCCCTGATGGGTGCAGCCCGCAATGTTACTGGACTTGTAGGGACCACAGTGCTCGATGATTTCCTGGCTGAGGTGCTAGGCTGGGATCTGGACATCCTGGCCCTAGGGGAAGAACAGAGTGGGGAGGTGTAGGGAAGAGGTCAATGTTAGCCAGGAAAAGTTATGTTGACACACTGGGAGGGGGTTTGGGAGTGGAGGAAGAAGTAGTGGTTGTGGGAGGTGTACGTCTGCTAAGTTTGGGGCGGGTGCATGGGCTGGAGGCTGTTGTGAGGTGGATGGCTGTTCAGTGGGTGTGTGACTGCGTTTGTGTAGTTTGGGAGGAGGGCTCACATACACACTGGGAGAAGACACAGGGGACGTGTGAATGGTAGTGGGGGTGGTGATTGCACGAGAGCGGTGTGTGGTGATGGGTGTGCTGGTGATGGAGGTAGTGGATGAGGATATAGTGCATGCAGGTGTGAGTAGAGATGAGACTGGGAGGGAGAAGGGGGACATGGAGGAGGGGGGCACAGTGGAGGCAGTGGATGTTGGCGTGTCTGCATGGGGATGGTGCTTGTGTGAGTGCCTGTGGGATGTGTGGTGCTTATGTTTGCCATGTCCACTCTTGTGTGTTGATGAGTGTGCATGCTGGTCTGATGGTGTGCTTGGGATAGGCTGAGGTAGAGGGGATTGGGTCTGGGTAGTGGAAGTTGGAGGGGGGAGGCTGGACACAGGGACAATGGCTGCCATCAGTGCTGAGGCCAGAGCCTGAAATGCTGTCTGTTGGGCTGCCACGCCAGAATAAATGCCTTCCAGGTATGCATGTGTTTGCTGCAAATGCCTCTCGACACCCTGGATGGCATTCAAAATGGTTGATTGCCCAACAGTGAGGGATCGCAGGACGTCAATAGCCTCCTCACTGAGGGCAGCAGGGCTGACTGGGGCAGGGTCTGAGGTGCCTTGGGCAAAGGAGATGTCCACCCTCCTGGGTAAGCAGGCACGGGAACCACACTGAGGGGCTGCTGGGAGGGCGGTGCTGGTAGGGCGGGTGGCGGCTGTGTCTGTTGATGCGGTGGGCACAGAGGTACCCGCCACCGCAAGGGAGCTCCCATGAGAGGAGGAGTCGCTGTCGCTGGTGTCACCTCCTGTCCCCGTCGTGGAGCTCCCCTCACCCTCCATCCCACTGGTGCCATCAGACTCCGTACATTCACCCTCACTGGGCCATGTGGGTTATAGCTCCCATGTGCTCCAGTGCCAATGCTCCTCCGCCAGAGGATGCTAATGCACACAAGGATGGGGTGACAAAACAAAAAGGGGAGGAAAGACAGAAGGGACACATGGTCAATGCCTGCAACAACACCACCGTTGGCAGACACAACACACAGGGAACAGCCCTATGCACTAGCCTATGCACTAACAGTTCAGGGGAAAATCACATGCCCATGTGGGACTCTGCCTATACCCATTTGATGCACACCTGGAACCCACAGGAGCCTGATTAAGTGTAGAGGGCCACTACCACTTTTGGGTTTGGAGTGCCACTGAGCCTGCCTAACAATGGATCTACCCTAGCACGTTTGCCCTGGCCTAGGGGAACCCACAGCCCACTTCCCCCACCCAGAAACCTCATAAAGTGCGCAGAGTCAGCTGAATGAGACTGTACTCACCCCCTTGTGGATGCTGTGATGCCCTCAAGTGCCCATCCAACTCAGGATATGCCACAGCCAGGATCCGGTACATCAGGGGGGTCATGGTGCGACGGGCACCCCTTCCACATTGGGAGGCCATCCCCAGCTGGGCCTCCGCCTTCTTCTTGCTCCCGCGGCGCAGGTCCTCCCTTCTTTTGTCGCAGTGGGTGCTCTGTCTATGATAGACCCCCAGGGTCCGCACTTCCTTGGTGATGGCACGTCAAATACCCTTCATCTGGTGGGCGCTGACCTAGGGGAAAAGTGAAGTAAAAATGGACACATACACTGACCATCCTCACATGCTGGCCAATTCCCCTCGTATCTTCCATCCACGCCACTCCATACATTCATGTCCCATCCATCATGCTCACAGTGTACTCACCTGTTTGTCTGGAGGACCATAGAGTAGCGTGTACTGGGGGAGGACCCCAGCCACCAGGTTGTCCAACTTCTCCGCTGTGAAGGCAGGGGCCCTTTCCCCAGACACTGTCGCCATTGTCGCTTCCAGACTCAGGTCACAGCAGCACTTGCAGTGTAGGTCCTCTCCTGTTGAAGGTCAGGTATCAAGTGAGTGAACAGATAGAAAATGGCGGTCACATCCGCGGCGGTGTGTAAGGTCACCACCGGCGTACATCGTCATTGGCTCCTGGAACCCATAGGGCTCAATGACAACCAATGCTGATTTGCGCCGTGGTCTTCGGCAGCCTATCACGACGCAGCACAACGCCAGCTCATTTACCTCATTTCCCCTTGTCCGTCCTTACAGGTCAGGCAGCCGCCATTTTCGGGGGGCACATGGCAGGGCAACTAACTGCGTCACAGCACTTTTGGCCAGGAATACGGACAGACAGCGCAACACACCGATTACATCACGATTGTTCTAAACACCCTTATGAAACCTATGTGGTGTATGACCCTCTGCTCACCCTTCTCCTCCATAGGGCACGTCCTCTGGGGCAGATGATGAGATGGCGTCATCCTCCGGTATACAGACCCCTGGTGGACCTGTCGACAATGGAAGACAGACTCATCATTATCACCTACAGACTTGATCGTGCCACAATCCTAGAACTGTGTGCCCAGTAGGTGCCAGACCTGATGTCAGCTATCCGCCATCCCACATGAATCCCCCCTCTAGTACAGGTCCTGTCAATACTCCATTTCCTGGCCAGTGGGTCCTTTCAAACAACAGTGGCCATGGCATCAGGGATGTCACAGCCAATGTTCTCTAACGTGTTGTCCAGAGTGTTGTCTGCCCTGCTGAAACACATACGCAGCTACATCGTTTACCCTCAGGTGGAGGATTTGCCCACAGTGAAAGGTGACTTCTATGCCCTGGGACATATCCCCAACATCATTGGTGCCATTGATGGTACACATGTGCCATTTGTCCCCCCCCTGCAGGAATGAACAGATGTACAGAAACCGCAGATGTACAGAAACCGCAAAAGCTACCCTTCCATGAATGTGCAGATGGTGTGTTTGGCAGACCAGTACATCTCCCATGTGAATGCCAAGTATCCTGGCTCAGTGCATGACGCTTACATTTTGAGGAATAGCAGCATCCCTTATGTGATGGGGCAACTCCAGAGGCACTGTGTGTGGCTAATAGATGAGCCCAAGGTCCCAACACAGTTGACATAGGTGTCTGGGTATGGGAGAGTCCCTAAGGGTTGGTGTATGTCTAACAGTTGTCCCTCGATATTTGCAGGTGACTCTGGTTACCCTCAACCTGTCATGGCTACTGACCCCAGTGAGGAATCCCAGGACAAGGGCAGAGGAACGCTAGAATGAGGCACATGGGCGAACTAGGAGGATAATTGAGCGGACCATCGGCCTCCTGAAGGCCAGGTTCCAGTGCCTCCATCTGACAGGTGGCTCCCTATACTACTCACCGAAGAAGGTGTGCCAGATAATCGTGGCATGCTGTATGTTGCACAACCTGGCTTTGCGACACCAGGTGCCTTTTCTGCAGGAGGATGGGCCTGATGTTGGTCTTGTGGCAGCTGTGAAGCCTGTGGACAGTGAAGAAGAGGAGGCAGAAGAAGAAGATATAGACAACCGAAACAACATCATCATGCAATACTTCCAATGAGACACAGATAAGAGACTGACACTGCTCCTCTCATATCATAATACTGTTGGACATTGCATGAATCTGCCTTTTTACCTCTGTGTATGGACTCTGACATGTCACTTTGGCTTTCCATTTCACAGATCTGGGTTCCACTTTCTGCCTTCTGCTATGTTTACTGATGCCGAACATTGGTATGTGAACATGAACATTGACATTGCTATTTTTCTGAGAGGTTGCAATTACACATTTGTGAAATTACAGACTGACTCCAGATTGATTTGTGATTCAAGGGTGTTTGTTTCTGTGCTAATAAGTGGAGAGGGCTTTGCAATAGGCTGTCGAGATGGTGGAGGAATTTCCATGGTAGAGTCCATTCTCTTGGTATCACAGGTGCATTGTCCAAGGGGGCATAGGAAGTGGAGTAATGCCAGTTCAAAGTTGTCAGGGTGACATAGTGGGACAAAAGGGTGACAATCAGGAGAGTCTTATTTCCTGGTGGGGGTCTTGGCAATGTTCTCTGTCTTGTTCCTGGATCTCAGGGACAGTTTGCGGGGTGGTTCTCCTTCTGCAGGGGGTGGGGTGCTGGTGGCCTGTTGCTCCTGTGGCGGGACCTCCTGTCCACTAGCGCCGGCGGAGGTGGAGGGCTGTTCATTGTTCAGGCTAGTGTCAGGGGCCCGTTGGTGTGCCACTGTGTCCCTCATGGTGTTGGCCATGTCTGCCAGCACCCCTGCAATGGTAACCAGGGTGGTGTTAATGGACTTCAAGTCTTTCCTGATCCCCAGGTACTCTTCCTCCTGCAGCCGCTGGGTCTCCTGAAACTTGGCCAGTACCGTGCCCATTGTCTGCTCCCATGATGTTAGAGAGTGCCTCGTGGAGAGTGGGTTCCCTGGGCCTGTCCTCCCCCTGTCGCACAGCAGTCCTCCCAGTTTCCCTGTTATCCTGTGCCTCTGTCCCAAGAACCGTGTGCCCACTGCCACTGACCCCAGGTCCCTGATTGTCTTGGGTTGGTGGGTTTGCCTGGGGTCCCTGTAGTGGTGGACACACTGTGGATTGACGTGTCCTGGGGATAGAGGGATGGGCCCTCTGGGTGGGTGCTGTGCTGATGTATCCTGAGGGGGGAGGTTCAGTGGTGGTTTGTGACTGTGGCAGGGGAACCGACTTTCCAGAGGTCCCTGATGGGCCGGGCTGGTCATCTTGATCCAGGCGTGCAGAGCTGCTGTCATCACTGTGGGCCTCTTCTGTATGGAGACTGGATATGTCTGGCACCTCCTGTCCGGTGACGGTGGGTATGGGTCCTGTTGGGGTATAAATGCATAGTTATTGTATCTGTGTGTGCCATCTTGTGCAATGGGTGAGTTACCCTCTACTCCTGTGCTTGCATTATTGTCTTTGCCCTTGTGTGATTAGTGATTTTGGGGCCTGGGTGAGTATCTGTACTGGACATGCTTTGGTGATGGATGTCCATGCACTGGTGTGACATGCAGGCCTTGGTTTTGGGCTGTGCGGATTGTGATAGTGGGGTATCTGTGGGGTGTTGGGGTGATGGGTGTGAGGGTTGGGCTAGGAGTTTGTGATAGCATGCAGGTAGGGTGGGGGGGATATAGTAGTAAAGATATGAACTACCAGAGTCCAGTCCTCCTTCTACTCCTGCGAGGCCCTCAGGATGCATGATTGCCAAGACTTGCTCCTCCCATGTTGTTAGTTGTGGGAGAGGAGGTGGGGGTACACCACCAGTCCTCTGTACTGCTTCCTGGTGTCTGGATACCACGGAACGCACCTTCCCCGTAGGTTGTTCCACCTCTTCCGGATGTCATCCCGTGTTCTGGGGTGCTGTCCCACTGCATTGACCCTGTCAACAATTCTCCGCCATAGCTCCATCTTCCTTGCAATGGAGGTCTGCTGCACCTGTGATCCGAAAAGCTGTGGCTCTACCCGGATGATTTCCTCAACCATGACCCTGAGCTCCTCCTCAGTAAACCTGGGGTGTCATGGAGGTGCCATAATGTGGTGTGTGTTCTTTGAGGTGCGTCGATGTTGTATGAGTGATGGTGTTGTGTGCCTGTGGATGCTGGTGTTGTGTTTGCTCTTCTCCCTCTTTCTAATTCTTCCAAAATATTTGTTGTAAGGGGTTGTGGGTAATGTTGGAGTGTGTTTTATAGTGGTGTGAGTGTGTGGTCTGTGTATGTGTATCAGGTTTGTGTATTTTGAATTGTCCAATGTGGTTGTGTTTTGTAAATGTATGTGTATTTCGAGCGCGGCAGTGTGTACCGCCAATGGATTACAGCGGTTGATAGACCGCTGCGTTGATTTGTGGGTTGTGATAGTGTGGGCGTATTCCTGTTGGCGTGATGGTGTAGGTTTTGGTATCACCAGTTTATCACTGACCTTTGGTGTGGCAGACTTGTGTGGGTGTCTGTATCGTGGTGGATTACGAGGTGTGGGTCGTAATACCTGTAGCAGATTTCTGCCGCGGCCACGGTATCTTGATGGCCGTCAGCACGGCGGTAAGCGTGATTTACCACCAGGGTTGTAATGAGGGCCATAATCTCTAATATCACTCATATTGGAGGAACAAGGTGTGACCAAGACATGACTAGCCCTGTTCACAGCTGGGAGCATGACACATATGTGGATTGGTGTCAGTCACGCAATAGAAAGGAAACACCTTGGTAGAGGAAAGTTCCTCATTGTTTTATACAAATTCTAATAGTTGTAGCAGATTTTGCCATTCTGACGAATGTAAGGTTAGCAACCATCGTAATATCTGTTCCCAGGCTTGATTTACTCACTCTGTCTAGCCATCTGTCTGTGGGTGATAGGCGGACGAGGGGTGAGCATCGATATCCAAGGATTTGCACAGATTTTGCCAAAACGTAGACACATATCTAGGGTCTCTGTCAGAAATAATAACCAATGGGAGGCCATGTAGTCATAAAACATGAAGAATGAACTGGGTATCAAGTGTTTTAACTGTTGGGACTTTTTTAGGAGTACTAAATGTGCCATTTTAGAACCAAAGATCCACTAGCACCTATATTGTGGTATAACCATTGGATTTAGGTAAGTCTTTTATAAAGCCCATACTGGTGGTGTGCCATGGATGGGGGGGGCAACAAGCCAACTGAGAAGTATGGACTGCTTTGTATTGGGTGCAGAATGGGCAGGTTGTGACATACTTGTGCACATTCTGACATAAGGTAAACCACCAAAACCATCTTCCGCAATTGGCAATGGTTTTCTTCATTCCTAGATGCCCTGCCAATGTTGTGTCATGACACCAATTTGAAACCCCTTGTCGGAGTTCATCAGTGCGTATGTACAAATTGTTGCCATGATAAGGAAACTCATCCGGCACCAAATTGTCTTTGTCTTTTAACCACTCATTAACATCGATCTGTGTAACACTCAGTTCCACCTTATCCAAAAAGCGTTGTTTAGTGCAGGTACCCACAACTTGCTCTGGACCTAGAATGTTTTGTGGAGACATGTGTACTTGTTCCTGTGGGGCATGACCACAGCGTGAAGACAAATCTGTCTTGGTCTGTTGTGTTCCGGGGAGATATGTAATAATTAATCTAAATTCACTAAAAAATAAGAGTCACTGAGTTTGTCTTGGTGTCAGGACCTTAAGGGATCTAAAAATTGTAAGTTGTTATGGTTGGTGTAAATTAATTTGTGACTATATGGACTGTACCAAGTAATTAATGATGTTACTCCTGGAAACATAGCTTTATTGCAAGTAACTCCCTCTCTGTTATTGTATAATTTTGATTGGCGCATAGCAATGTTTTAGAAAATATGCAATTGGATGCATGTGTCCTGTGGTGGGGTCTCATTGTGAGGGAATGCCTGCCACCGACATTTGTGAGGCATCAGCCTTCACATAGCATGGTTGCGTAGGAGCGGGGTGTTGTAACACTGGGGTGTGGTGAATAATTATTTTAACATGGAAAAGGCGCCATCAGCTTCTTTGGGCCAAACAAATTATACCTTTTTTAAAAAACAATTTTAACAATTTATTTAACAATTTAGTGAGAGGGCTCACAATGTCTGAGAAATGTGTGATAAATCTCATGTAGACGTTAGTGAACCTAAGGAAGCTCTGTACTTCCTTGATGGTGGTGAAGACTGGCCAGTCCAAGATCGCTTGAACTTCCTTTTTGTCCATGGTGATTCCTTCTGTGGATAGCATATACCCTCGAAATTCCACTGATTGTGTGTGAAACACGCATTGTTCTAACTTAGTGAACAAATCATGCTCTCTAAGCAGTTGTAGCACAGCACACATGTGGGTAATGTGTTCTCTCATTTCCTGGGAGTAAATTAAAATGTAATTGATATACACAATGACGCAGACATCAAGAAAGTCATGCAGCACTTTGTTTATAAAAAACTGAAGCACTGCAAAGGCCGAAGGGCATGATAGTGTATTCAAAGAGTCTGAACTTATTTCAGAAGGTCGTCTTCCACTCATCACCTTCATTTATCCTGATAAGGTGGTAGTCCCCACACAGGACCAGCACTGTGTACATTGCATCGCTGAATTTCGTACCTGGTCTAGCGGACAAGAATCAATGGCAAGGTATATCTGTTCTTCACTGTCACCTTATTAACTGGCCTATACTCGATGGATGCACATAGATGCTGTAGGAGGCTGGACTGGCTTGTAGTGAGTACCAAGGGGTACTTGCACCTTGCACCAGGCCCAGTTATCCCTTATTAGTGTATAGGGTGTCTAGCAGCTTAGGCTGATAGATAATGGTAGCTTAGCAGAGCAGCTTAGGCTGAACTAGGAGACGTGTGAAGCTACTACAGTACCACTTAGTGTCATATGCACAATATCATAAGAAAACACAATACACAGTTATACTAAAAATAAAGGTACTTTATTTTTATGACAATATGCCAAAGTATCTTAGAGTGTACCCTCAGTGAGAGGATAGGAAATATACACAAGATATATATACACAATAGCAAAAATATGCAGTATAGTCTTAGAAAACAGTGCAAACAATGTATAATTACAATAGGATGCAATGGGGAAACATAGGGATAGGGGCAACACAAACCATATACTCCAAAAGTGGAATGTGAACCACGAATGGACCCCAAACCTATGTGACCTTGTAGAGGGTCGCTGGGACTATTAGAAAATAGTGAGAGTTAGAAAAATAACCCTCCCCAAGACCCTGAAAAGTGAGTGCAAAGTGCACCAAAGTTCCCCTAAGGACAAAATAGTCGTGTTAGAGGGAGAATGCAAGGAAAACACAAATCAGCAATGCAACAACGATGGATTCCTGTCTGAAGGTACCTGTGGAACAAGGGGACCAAGTCCAAAAGTCACAAGCAGCTCGGAGATGGGCAGATGCCCAAGAAATGCCAGCGGTTGGTGCAAAGAAGCTCTTTCTAGGCTGAAGAACTGTGAATACTGCAGGAACGACAAGGGCTAGAGACTTCCCCTTTGGAGGGTGGATCCCCCACGCCTTGGAGAGTCGTGCAGAAGTGTTTTCCCGCCGGATGGACGCCAACAAGCCTTGCTACACGCAAATCGTGCGTTTGGCGTTTTTGGACGCTGCTGGGGCCCAGGAGGGACCAGAAGGTCGCAAATTGGACCTGCAGAGAGAGGGGACGTCGAGCAAGACAAAGAGCCCTCACTGAAGCAGGTAGCACCCGGAGAAGTGCCAGAAACAGGCACTACGAGGATGCGTGAAACGGTGCTCGCCGAAGTTGCACAAAGGAGTCCCACGTCGCCGGAGACCAACTTAGAAAGTCGTGCAATGCAGGTTAGAGTGCCGTGGACCCAGGCTTGGCTGTGCACACAGGATTTCCGCCGGAAGTGCACAGGGGCCGGAGAAGCTTGCAAAGTCGCGGTTCCCAGCAATGCAGCCCAGCGAGGTGAGGCAAGGACTTACCTCCACCAAACTTGGGCTGAAGAGTCACTGGACTGTGGGGGTCACTTGGACGGTGTCGCTGGATTCGAGGGACCTCGCTCGTCGTGCTGAGAGGAGACCCAAGGGACCGGAGATGCAGCTTTTTGGTGCCTGCGGTTGCAGGGGGAAGATTCCGTCGACCCACGGGAGATTTCTTCGGAGCTTCTGGTGCAGAGAGGAGGCAGGCTACCCCCACAGCATGCACAAGCAGGAAAACAGTCGAGAAGGCGGCAGGATCAGCGTTACAGAGTTGCAGTAGTCGTCTTTGCTACTATGTTGCAGGTTTGCAGGCTTCCAGCGCGGTCAGCGGTCGATTCCTTATCAGAAGGTGAAGAGGGAGATGCAGAGGAACTCGGCTGAGCTCATGCATTCGTTATCTAAAGTTTCCCCAGAGACAGAGACCCTAAATAGCCAGAAAAGAGGGTTTGGCTACCTAGGAGAGAGGAAAGGCTACTAACACCTGAAGGAGCCTATCACAAGGAGTCTCTGACGTCACCTGGTGGCACTGGCCACTCAGAGCAGTCCAGTGTGCCAGCAGCACCTCTGTTTCCAAGATGGCAGAGGTCTGGAGCACACTGGAGGAGCTCTGGACACCTCCCAGGGGAGGTGCAGGTCAGGGGAGTGGTCACTCCCCTTTCCTTTGTCCAGTTTCGCGCCAGAGCAGGGGCTAAGGGGTCCCTGAACCGGTGTAGACTGGCTTATGCAGAATTGGGCACATCTGTGCCCAACAAAGCATTTCCAGAGGCTGGGGGAGGCTACTCCTCCCCTGCCTTCACACCATTTTCCAAAGGGAGAGGGTGTCACACCCTCTCTCAGAGGAAGTTCTTTGTTCTGCCATCCTGGGCCAGGCCTGGCTGGACCCCAGGAGGGCAGCTGCCTGTCTGAGGGGTTGGCAGCAGCAGCAGCTGCAATGAAACCCCAGGAAGGGCAGTCTGGCAGTACCAGGGTCTGTGCTACAGACCACTGGGATCATGGAATTGTACCAACAATGCCAGGATGGCATAGAGGGGGCAATTCCATGATCATAGACATGTTACATGGCCATATTCGGAGTTACCATGGTGAAGCTACATATAGGTAGTGACCTATATGTAGTGCACGCGTGTAATGGTCTCCCCGCACTCACAAAGTTCAGTGAATTGGCTCTGAACAATGTGGGGGCACCTTGGCTAGTGCCAGGGTGCCCTCACACTAAGTAACTTTGCACCTAACCTTTACCAGGTAAAGGTTAGACATATAGGTGACTTATAAGTTACTTAAGTGCAGTGTAAAATGGCTGTGAAATAACGTGGACGTTATTTCACTCAGGCTGCAGTGGCAGACCTGTGTAAGAATTGTCAGAGCTCCCTATGGGTGGCAAAAGAAATGCTGCAGCCCATAGGGATCTCCTGGAACCCCAATACCCTGGGACCTCAGTACCATATACTAGGGAATTATAAGGGTGTTCCAGTAAGCCAATGTAAATTGGTAAAATTGGTCACTAGCCTGTTAGTGACAATTTGAAAGTAATGAGAGAGCATAACCACTGAGGTTCTGGTTAGCAGAGCCTCAGTGAGACAGTTAGGCACCACACAGGGAACATATACATGCACACCTATGAGCACTGGGGCCCTGTGTGACAGGGTCCCAGTGACACATACATATAGGCCACAAACCTATGAGCACTGGGGTCCTGACCAGCAGGATCCCAGTGACACATAACAAACATACTGAAACCATAGTGTTTTCACTATGAGCACTGAGGCCTGGCTATCAGGATCCCAGTGAGACAGTGAAAACAGTGACAAACACCCTGACATACACTCACAAACAGGCCAAAAGTGGGGGTAACAAGGCTAGAAAGAGGCTACCTTCTCACACAACCCCCCCCCCAAACGAAGGACAATAAGGCTAACCTTGGCCAGTTGAGACTTTATTGTCTAAGTGGTGATAAGTAGAGAGTAGCTCTGCAATAGACTGGTTACTCCCTTTATCATCCACTATATGGTTACTTCCCTGTGGGGATGTAAACCACCCTGTTTGAAGTTTTTTAGCTAAGCAACAATGTGAAGATGTATTTTCAGAGTTTCTATCAGTAAGTTTTAGTTTAGAGCAGTGGGAATTGTCCACTGAACCTATTTGTAGTGATGGAAATGCCAGACAGGGATGCTGTCTCAGAAAAGCCATAGCTGGGCAAAAACTTTGTCCATATGGCTGGAAGAGAGAACAGGGATGCTGTTTCTCTTGGGTTGGAGCAGGGCAGGGATGCTGTCCTATCAGCTCCACACTAGGGCAGGGATGCTGTCCTAAGTGTTGTGAGGCAGTGCAGAGTTTCTGCACTAAAGTTTCTCTGGGAGGGTTGGAGGGATGCTCCATGTTAACTAAAATGGTGCTCTTTTTCTCACCAATGTTAGTTATCCCACAGAGAGGTACTTCCACCTCAGGGAGTCCAGCTTTGCCAGCTGATGATTCCCTTGGAACAGGTGCCACCCCAGGAGAGGTTTCTCCCACCACAGGAATAGTATCCTGAATGGTAGGGTGGTTAGGGGATACTGTGATACCCTTTTTACCTGTTGCTGGAGAGGGATCCTGAGTTTTCAGGCCTTCTCTCCTTTGCTTTTTCATTTCACTTGAAATGAGAGGGAACAATTCCTCAGGGATGCCCAGCATGGCTGCATGGGCATAAAACTCTACATCAGCCCAACCTGAGGCCTCTAGGTCATTACCTAAGAGACAGTCTACAGGTAAGCTAGGTGATACCACCACCTGCTTAGGGCCAGTAACTCCACCCCAACTAAACTGAATTATAGCTAAGGGAAGAAACTTAGTGGAGTTATGGACATCAATAATCTTATACTGTTGTCCAATGATGTGTTGTTCAGGAGGCACTAGGTTTTCAGTCACCAAAGTGAAACTGGCACCTGTGTCCCTGTAGGCCAAGGCCTCAACACCATTTATTGAAACTGTCTGCCTGTACTTATCCATTGTAAGGGGACAAGCAGCCAGTGTGGCAAGGCCAATGCCACTAGGTGTGACAGAAACTGTCTTGGGACTGATTACATCAGTTTCCACTATGGACCCATAAGTGAACCCAACTACACCCTTTGCTTGACTGTTGCCAGCAGTCCCACCACTAGTATCACTACTGCTAGGGGCACTAGAGCTTGATGTATTAGTGGTGGTAGGCTCAGGGGGTTTACCTGGACAGGACTTATCCCCTGGCCTATGGCCTCTGTTTTTACACACAAAGCACCAAGGCTTTTTAATGTGTGCAGGTTGGGAAGAAGATGAAGAATTTGTTTTATCCCCACCCTCTGAAGAGTGTTTAAGATTTGAAGTGGGATCTTTGGTTTTACCCTTATCCCCATGCTTATCTTGAGATTTTTCACCATCTTTCTTCTTATTGCCATCTTTGTCACCCCCTGTATGAACTTTTCTGTTCACCCTTGTTCTGACCCATTTGTCTGCCTTCTTTCCCAATTCTTGGGGAGAGGTCAGATCAGAGTCTACCAGGTACTGGTGCAACAAATCAGACACACAATTATTAAGTATATGCTCTCTCAGGATTGTGTTATACAGGCTTTCATAATCAGTAACTTTACTGCCATGTAACCACCCCTCCAAGGCCTTCACTGCCTGGTCAATGAAATCAACCCAGTCTTGTGAAGACTCCTTTTTGGTATCTCTGAACTTTATCCTGTACTGTTCAGTGGTTAAGCCATAACCATCCAGGAGTGCATTCTTAAGAACTTGGAAATTGTTAGCATCATTTTCTTTTACAGTAAGGAGCCTATCCCTACCTTTTCCAGTAAATGATAGCCATAGGATAGCAGCCCACTGCTTTTGAGGGACATCCTGTACAGCACAGGCCCTCTCAAGTGCAGCAAACCACTTGTTAATGTCATCCCCCTCCTTGTAAGGGGGAACTATCTTATGCAGATTCCTGGAATCATGCTCTTTTGCAGGATGACTATGGGGAATACTGCTGCTGCCACCATGGGTATCTAAACCCATTTTCTGTCTTTCCCTCTCTATTTCTAAAGACTGTCTATCCAAATCCAGCTGTTGCTTCTTGAGCTTCAGTCTGGTTTGCTCCACTCTCAATCTATTGAGCTCCCTTTCTAACAATCTGTCATCAGGGTGGGTGGGAGGGACATTTCTAGATACAGAGGTATGATGGGAATGAACAGAAGGAGACCTGTCCCTTACAGAGGGCACCCTAACAGCTTGGCTACCAGTATAATGTGAGAGCACATCATCAGTATGATGTGATTCAACCTCTGTACCAACTATGCTAGACTGTCTAGTAATGGGCAGGCTGAGAAGTTTCTTTCCTGAACCTTTTCCTGGGGGAGTCCCTGGATCAGATTGAGAACCATTAGCTACTTTTTCTACAGATTGGGCACTTATGGCCTTATCCTGTACTCTAAGCATATTAATTAACAGTTCTAAGGAAGGATTCTTCCCTACACTCAAACCTCTCTCTATGCAGAGACTCCTTGCTCCTTTCCAGCTAAGGTGATCATATGCAAGTTTGGACAGTTCAACTTTTTGGCCTGTGCCAGACATTTTTAGAGAGAGTTAAAGTGATAGAAAAAGAGAAAAAAGTTTCCAGAACTTTTTGGAAAGACAGAAAAAAACTTTTTAAACTTTTAAGAACTTTTTGAAAGTTTAGAAGTACTTTTCAGCACTTAGAAAAGAGTGAAAAGAGGAAATGCAAAACTTTTTGGCTATGTGTATATACACTGACCTTGTTTTGTATATTTTTCTCTTATGAAAAGTACAATGACAAGAGTGGTAAGTAGTCTCAAGCACTTATCCCACCACTGCACAACCAATGTAGGAGGCTGGACTGGCTTGTAGTGAGTACCAAGGGGTACTTGCACCTTGCACCAGGCCCAGTTATCCCTTATTAGTGTATAGGGTGTCTAGCAGCTTAGGCTGATAGATAATGGTAGCTTAGCAGAGCAGCTTAGGCTGAACTAGGAGACGTGTGAAGCTACTACAGTACCACTTAGTGTCATATGCACAATATCATAAGAAAACACAATACACAGTTATACTAAAAATAAAGGTACTTTATTTTTATGACAATATGCCAAAGTATCTTAGAGTGTACCCTCAGTGAGAGGATAGGAAATATACACAAGATATATATACACAATAGCAAAAATATGCAGTATAGTCTTAGAAAACAGTGCAAACAATGTATAATTACAATAGGATGCAATGGGGAAACATAGGGATAGGGGCAACACAAACCATATACTCCAAAAGTGGAATGTGAACCACGAATGGACCCCAAACCTATGTGACCTTGTAGAGGGTCGCTGGGACTATTAGAAAATAGTGAGAGTTAGAAAAATAACCCTCCCCAAGACCCTGAAAAGTGAGTGCAAAGTGCACCAAAGTTCCCCTTAGGACAAAATAGTCGTGTTAGAGGGAGAATGCAAGGAAAACACAAATCAGCAATGCAACAACGATGGATTCCTGTCTGAAGGTACCTGTGGAACAAGGGGACCAAGTCCAAAAGTCACAAGCAGCTCGGAGATGGGCAGATGCCCAAGAAATGCCAGCGGTTGGTGCAAAGAAGCTCTTTCTAGGCTGAAGAACTGTGAATACTGCAGGAACGACAAGGGCTAGAGACTTCCCCTTTGGAGGGTGGATCCCCCACGCCTTGGAGAGTCGTGCAGAAGTGTTTTCCCGCCGGATGGACGCCAACAAGCCTTGCTACACGCAAATCGTGCGTTTGGCGTTTTTGGACGCTGCTGGGGCCCAGGAGGGACCAGAAGGTCGCAAATTGGACCTGCAGAGAGAGGGGACGTCGAGCAAGACAAAGAGCCCTCACTGAAGCAGGTAGCACCCGGAGAAGTGCCAGAAACAGGCACTACGAGGATGCGTGAAACGGTGCTCGCCGAAGTTGCACAAAGGAGTCCCACGTCGCCGGAGACCAACTTAGAAAGTCGTGCAATGCAGGTTAGAGTGCCGTGGACCCAGGCTTGGCTGTGCACACAGGATTTCCGCCGGAAGTGCACAGGGGCCGGAGAAGCTTGCAAAGTCGCGGTTCCCAGCAATGCAGACCAGCGAGGTGAGGCAAGGACTTACCTCCACCAAACTTGGGCTGAAGAGTCACTGGACTGTGGGGGTCACTTGGACGGTGTCGCTGGATTCGAGGGACCTCGCTCGTCGTGCTGAGAGGAGACCCAAGGGACCGGAGATGCAGCTTTTTGGTGCCTGCGGTTGCAGGGGGAAGATTCCGTCGACCCATGGGAGATTTCTTCGGAGCTTCTGGTGCAGAGAGGAGGCAGGCTACCCCCACAGCATGCACAAGCAGGAAAACAGTCGAGAAGGCGGCAGGATCAGCGTTACAGAGTTGCAGTAGTCGTCTTTGCTACTATGTTGCAGGTTTGCAGGCTTCCAGCGCGGTCAGCGGTCGATTCCTTATCAGAAGGTGAAGAGGGAGATGCAGAGGAACTCGGCTGAGCTCATGCATTCGTTATCTAAAGTTTCCCCAGAGACAGAGACCCTAAATAGCCAGAAAAGAGGGTTTGGCTACCTAGGAGAGAGGAAAGGCTACTAACACCTGAAGGAGCCTATCACAAGGAGTCTCTGACGTCACCTGGTGGCACTGGCCACTCAGAGCAGTCCAGTGTGCCAGCAGCACCTCTGTTTCCAAGATGGCAGAGGTCGGGAGCACACTGGAGGAGCTCTGGACACCTCCCAGGGGAGGTGCAGGTCAGGGGAGTGGTCACTCCCCTTTCCTTTGTCCAGTTTCGCGCCAGAGCAGGGGCTAAGGGGTCCCTGAACCGGTGTAGACTGGCTTATGCAGAATTGGGCACATCTGTGCCCAACAAAGCATTTCCAGAGGCTGGGGGAGGCTACTCCTCCCCTGCCTTCACACCATTTTCCAAAGGGAGAGGGTGTCACACCCTCTCTCAGAGGAAGTTCTTTGTTCTGCCATCCTGGGCCAGGCCTGGCTGGACCCCAGGAGGGCAGCTGCCTGTCTGAGGGGTTGGCAGCAGCAGCAGCTGCAATGAAACCCCAGGAAGGGCAGTCTGGCAGTACCAGGGTCTGTGCTACAGACCACTGGGATCATGGAATTGTACCAACAATGCCAGGATGGCATAGAGGGGGCAATTCCATGATCATAGACATGTTACATGGCCATATTCGGAGTTACCATGGTGAAGCTACATATAGGTAGTGACCTATATGTAGTGCACGCGTGTAATGGTCTCCCCGCACTCACAAAGTTCAGTGAATTGGCTCTGAACAATGTGGGGGCACCTTGGCTAGTGCCAGGGTGCCCTCACACTAAGTAACTTTGCACCTAACCTTTACCAGGTAAAGGTTAGACATATAGGTGACTTATAAGTTACTTAAGTGCAGTGTAAAATGGCTGTGAAATAACGTGGACGTTATTTCACTCAGGCTGCAGTGGCAGACCTGTGTAAGAATTGTCAGAGCTCCCTATGGGTGGCAAAAGAAATGCTGCAGCCCATAGGGATCTCCTGGAACCCCAATACCCTGGGACCTCAGTACCATATACTAGGGAATTATAAGGGTGTTCCAGTAAGCCAATGTAAATTGGTAAAATTGGTCACTAGCCTGTTAGTGACAATTTGAAAGTAATGAGAGAGCATAACCACTGAGGTTCTGGTTAGCAGAGCCTCAGTGAGACAGTTAGGCACCACACAGGGAACATATACATGCACACCTATGAGCACTGGGGCCCTGTGTGACAGGGTCCCAGTGACACATACATATAGGCCACAAACCTATGAGCACTGGGGTCCTGACCAGCAGGATCCCAGTGACACATAACAAACATACTGAAACCATAGTGTTTTCACTATGAGCACTGAGGCCTGGCTATCAGGATCCCAGTGAGACAGTGAAAACAGTGACAAACACCCTGACATACACTCACAAACAGGCCAAAAGTGGGGGTAACAAGGCTAGAAAGAGGCTACCTTCTCACAGATGCCCACTCTTCTTTGGCACAAAGAAGAGGGGAGCAGACACTGGAGAGGTGGAATGATGAATAAAGCCCAAGGCTAACAATTCGTCTAGATATTGTTTTACATGCGACTGGATGGCAGACTGGCGCTTGGGATTAAATCGATGCGACAGTCGAACTCTCTGTGGGGTAGTAACTGAGTAGCTTTCTTTTCGTCTAATACATCTTGGAAATCCAGATATTCTGTTGGCATGTTACTAGAAGATTCTGGTACCATTGCTTTGCAAGGTACAAGTGAAATTTGGTCTTGAGCTGTGGTGTAGCATTTACAACGACAATGATGTGATCCCAGAGTTACCAGGCGCAATAGCCGGTCAATAAGAAGACTATGAAGTTGCAGTCAGGGCATTCCCAGGATAGCTCCTGAACAAAAGTCAATGCCTCAGTATGCCTGTTTTCACAGACCAGGACTATATGAGCAGCCTGGTATGTGATCAACTGTGATGTTACTTCAGAACCATAGACCAGCCTCATAAGTTCTGATTCTTGCTTCTTAACTTCAGGAATTTGCAAGTTACTGGCTAAATTCAGATCCAGGAAGTTTCCTGTAGCTCCTGAATCCAAGACCATGAGCTACATCTTCCTGTGTTGAGGAGAAATGACCATGGTTACCGGAATGGTTAAATGACGTGGAATTCTGTCTGTGGTATCAGCCATAGAGTGTGAGGTCAGAGCATGAGACCCATTTGACCAAATTACCTTGGAATTAATTGAGAGTGCTAGTTTTCCTTCTAGTTTTCAATGGCTATTGCTGTCTTAGCTCAAGCCCCTTTGGGGTTGACAGTACAATCACTGGCAAAGTGCCCTGCTTTTTCACAATAGAGACATAAGTTCAACTTCCTCCATCGTTCTTTTTTTGTCACTAGATAGAGGACCTCTTGTTTCTCCAATTTGCATGGGTTCTACAGAGTCATGGGCCTTCACTTTAGTCTCTTTTCTTTCTGAACGGACCACCAAGAGTTTGGGTTCACGCCTAGGTTGCTCACCCCTGAGTTTAGAGAGTTTACTAATCAATAAATTCAGAACACTCAGTAGGGGATCTACATTATGAGCCAAAGAGTCCTTCAACTCATTCCTTAGCCCTCTACAAAACAGTGATGTACGCTTTTCCTCAGACCCTTGGGTTTCAGTGACTGACCTTCCAAAGACTGTGATGTAAGAGAGAAAATCCTTCCCCTGTCGTAAATTCAACAGCTTATTGTCACTGGCCTGAACATAGGTATGTTTGGCAAACAGGCGATGCATAGTGTCTTGAAATCTTGAATAATCATGTAGTGGAAAATTATTCCCAATGAGGGGTTGAAGAACCAGAACCTTATGGGCCTGGCGGCGCCTGAAATCTCCTTGGATTCACCTGCCTCAACTAACAGAGACACGGGACACTCTGTCAGGCGTAAAAGATCAGATTTTATTAGCTGCAGCTAGTACAGTTGTCCAAGAAGTACACAAGGTATGTTCTCAGGAGACTGCCACTTTACTTTGTGGCGCACAATCTTATATACTGTATAAAAACCATTTATTAACTACATACACTCCCAGAACACATAGAAAGGAGCCAGTAAGAATAATGTAAAGATAGAACAGAGCCAATAGAAATGTCGGAAAACAAGACAGCACCAATAGAAGGAATTGGAAAACAAAGTATCAAGTGACTTAAGGTTGCCTCCCCTCCAGCTGTGTTTGTCACCCCTCCCTTGAACTAATTCATTAACCGATCCACAACGAAGTTGCATGTGGTGTGATAAGTTTGTGTGCGTTTGGAGGACAGTTGTGAAATGAGAGAATACTAGCAAAGGACAGCGAAGGCCAGACGATAAGATAAGATCGGCGGAGAATAGTGTGAGCCTACAGATAGTTGAAACAAGGATTAGAAAACCAGACAGGGATTAGTGTACTCGGTCAGACCTTAATACCAGCCTTGTAAAGATAGAGGCAGAAGGCTGTTTTGAACACCATGTTGCAGAATAAGCAGAAAAGGCAAAATGGACTTCGTTCGCTGTGCTGCCTGAGTGAAGGCAACATAAAATGGCGGCGGGCCACAAAATGGCGGGTCGATACGATCGTATTAAAAATCAAATTTCCTCAGACCCTCCTTTTGCCAGAACTCAGGCAAGATACACAAACTCATGTTAATCTGCGTCGATGTCTATGGCCATGAGGTCATCAAGCTGTTGCTGTACCATCATTTTGATATTCTCTGCTCTTTGTGACTTGGGTTTGGGAATACATGCAGTAGCACATAGGTTGCAGATGGCGGGACCGCAGTGCATACAAAGACAACAAGAGAATATAAAAGCTAAAATTACTCCAAAGAATGTCAATACCTTCCAACCCCATTTGGACAGTATTCCCCAAAACCACTCCGAAAAGGACCAATCTCCTTCGTCCTGATGAATCGACTCGGAGATTATGTGTAACTTAGAGATAGCTTGGTATACTGTCGGAGCGTCATTAGGTATGAAAATACAGCAACTTGATCCGATCAATTTGCATACTCCACCACGGTCCGCAAGAACAAAGTCTAAGGCAACACGGTTCTGCAAGGTCATAAGACGATCAGCCTGTAGTTCAGCTGTAATGTTACTTAAAGCTCCTACAGTGATGTCTATGGTGGTTTCTACGACACGAACCAATTGCCTTATATTTCTGCTGTTGGCCATTGGACCCCAGAAGGGAAGAAATCCTTTGAGGAAATCTCCTCCCTCTTGTCCTGCTGTGTCTTTCGAATCCACAATCCCTCTGCCATATCTATTTTTATGATGGTTCGCAGGAGCGGTGTATGTAGGGGGAAGAAGAAAGGCTATATAACAAGTACCAGAGAAATCAGCTGGCAACCATGTATAAGCCCTATCGTGGCAAACGAAGTATGTACCTTGAGATGGTACTAACGGCGGTGAATTCAGGGCTGAATAAACATATGTATGGGAACATAAACTTTCTCTTTGTCCGGTGTTTGGAGTTCTACCATTTATTTGCAGACAGAAATTTCCTTGTTGGGGTATGACCCGTATCGGAGAAGATTTTCCTTGCTTAACCTTATCATTGAGGCTGGAAATGTAATTAGTTATGTTCCAATTGGTATATGCTTTTCTTTCATCTATGGAAGCTTCACTTTTTTCCATGATTTTAGCCATAGCTACCATTCCCTTTATCAATAAACTATGACTGAAATCTGAACCAACACTATGTGAACTGACAGGTTGTTTAATTTTACTTTGATATGCATTATTGAAAATGACAAAATAAGCCCAAGCGGAACCTTCATAGGAGAATGGAAGAACTAAATATGGCATTCCTTTTTCTACCGTATGTGGTATGAGTCCACACACCCAACAGTCAGTTGTATTGATCACTAACTGATGTTGATGTAACAACTGGACGAAGGAATTGTTAAAGTATTCAGTTCTTCTGATGAGTTCATGCTGGGGAAGAGTGTGAAATAGGTGCGGAGAGATAGTAGAAGAAGATGTAGAGGTAGGAGAAGAGACAACTTTTTGCTGCAGAGTAATAATGATCCAGTTTACAGATGCCAAAAGAATACACGACAATATAATGACGCATAGAGCAATACTACAACGACTATATATTTCTTTACAATTATTCTTTACATTTTTACTTTCTCTTTTATCTAATGTAGCCTCCATCTTTCTAAGTGGATGCTCACGGCAATCTTCCTCAATCACTGTAGTCACGATTATCTACCGTCCTATGACACTGTGAGGTCCTCCAGGCCTATTGCCACTTACTCAGGTCGTAACTAAGACTCCTACCGTGACCCTGCAACCGGGATAGAGTACTACATAGGAGAGAAATTTACAAGTTCTTTGGTCTTGGTCTCAAATTATAGCGTTCCTGTCCAGAGGCAGTCTGGTTTTGAAACAATGTTCCTGGATTTGTCGTGTTCAAGCGACGATGCGATGGTATTGCTTCTTGAAGGATGTCGTCGTCCTCTTTCTCAGAAAGTGTTCCAATTAGACGCGCATCACTGAATGGTACAAATTGCGGAACTTTCTCACTTTCAGAGTCACTGATGCCTCTACGGACCCACTGATCGAAAGGCAAGGGCAAAGGCACTTTCTTGCAGTGCACGGCATGCACCCAGTTTTTCTTTCCTTCGACTTTAACTGCTGTTCTTGTGGTCAAAAGAACCAGGCTTGGCTCTCTCCATCTGGGCTCCAAATTTCTCTGTCGTTGGAAATTTTTCGTGCAGACCCAGTCACCTGGTCGGATGGAATGACCTGGGTCTGTGGAAGCCTCTGGTAGAGCACTCTGAACCTGTTGATGAAGAACACGCAATTTAGTTGTAAGGTCATGCAAGTAGTCAATCAACATCGGGTATGGCAAGTCTGAGTATTTCTTAGGGCGAGGAACTCCCCATACATTAGCTGGGCGACCAAATATCACTTCGTAAGGGCTAAGCCCCAAACGAGAGTGTACTGCTGTTCTGGTGGACAGAAGAGCCAATGGTAAAGCATCAGGCCAATTAAGTCCTGTGCTAGCCTGCACCTTAGCAATTTTAAGCTTCAAGGTTCCATTGTAGCATTCTACTAAACCAGCCGACTGTGGGTGATTCGCCGCGTGGAACTTCTGTTTTATGCCAAGACCTGCACAAACTTTTTGCATGACTTGACCCACAAATTCGCTCCCATTGTCACTCCAGACAATGCGCGGCAAACCAAACCTAGGGAAGAATTCTTTCAAAAGTATTTTGGCAGTTGATAAAGCAGTATTGTCCTTCAGAGGGTAGGCTTCTAGCCATCTAGAAAAAGCACATACTACCACCAGAACATATTTGAGGTTGTTGCATCGTTCCATGTGAATATAATCGATCTGCAACACCTCAAATGGATATGTTGGAGGAGCAAAATGACCTGCTGGAGTTGGGGTTCCCTTTCCCGGATTGTACATCAAGCAAACAATACAATGTTTTACTACATTATTTGCACACTTTGGGATCCCCTCATTTTGCCACACTGGAGCCAGAAGTTTACATATTCCTTTTGCACTTAGGTGAGCTGGACCATGTGCCATAGTAACTACAGGTAGTACATAAGCATCTGGTAACAGCCAACGTTGATGTTCTGATAATTCAACCCAACATCCCATCTCATCTAACATTCCTGTACTTTCCTTCCACTTTCTCAACTCATTCTCCGTAGCCTCTCCTTGAATTGATTTCACACTCTCTACTGTATCTTCACACATTCCCTTTTCTCTTACGCAGTTTGCGGGACCTGCAACATACATTCGACTTGTGTTGTCTCTGGCTGTCTTTTTCGCTACCTCATCTGCAAATGCATTTCCTCGACCAACATCGTCCACAATCTTTTTGTGTGCACTACACTTCACGATCGCTATCTGAGTAGGCATTGTAAGTGACTCAAGAAGTTCAGTCACTAATTGACCATGTTGTATCTTAGTACCATGGGAAGTAAAGAATCCTCTTTCCTTCCATAAGCGCCCAAAGTTAAACGCTACACCAAAAGCGTATTGGCTATCAGTGTACACGTTTACTCTTTTTCCTTTGGATAACACACACGCTCTAGTTAAGGCTATCAATTCAGCTGCCTGAGCTGAATTATGTCTAATGCGTGCTGTCTCCACAATCGTATGCAAAGTAGTAATAGCGTAGGCTGAAACTGTATCTCCATTCGGGAGCTTGAAACAAGAACCATCTACCCATAGTGTTCCATCTGGATTCACTAATGGCGTGTCTTTTAGGTCAATTCTACCCTTAGTCTCTTCTTCAGTACGGAGAAAACAATCATGCTGTTCAGAGACATCTCTCTCTTCTGGAAGAGGCAACAAAGTAGCTGGATTCAGGGTATTACATCGTTTGATGTGTATGTGACTAGCCAAAAGCGTCAGCTCATATCCGGACAACCGAGCACTCGTAAGATGCTGCGTTTTTGTCCTATTTAGTAAAGTATCCACTGCATGTGGCACCATAACAATGAGAGTATTATCTAGCACTACTCCAGCAGATTGTCGAATAGAAATTGCTGCTGCCGCTGTCGCCTTAAGACAACTAGGCAATGCTTTAGCTACTGGATCTAACGTAGCTGAGAAATATGCGCATGGTCGCTGTTGATCTCCAAAACGCTGCGTTAAGACTGACAATGCACAACCCTCTCTTTCGTGGACATAGAGCGTAAAGGGCTTACTGTAATCAGGAGTACCCAATACAGGAGCAGAACACAAAGCAATACGCAAATCAGTAAAACTCTTTTGACATTCGTCAGTCCACGGAAGAGGATGAGGCGTATCTTTTAAAGTTAGCGCCAACAGCGGTTTAGCCAATAAAGAGAAACTCGGAATCCACTGTCTACAATAAGAAGTAATGCCCAAAAAGGCACGTACCTCTCTTTGTGTGGATGGCACTGACATTTGTGCAATTGCCTGAATTCGTTCGGGGGTCAATCGTCGTCCCTCCTTTGACAAGAGATGACCCAAATAAGTCACCTCCGACAGACATATTGTAATTTAGAAGGAGAAACCTTGTGATTTAGATCAAACAAATGACGCAACAGTGCAACGGTCACGTTTTTGCAAATCTCCTCTGAATCAGCGGCAACTAATAAGTCATCCATGTACTGAATGAGAGCGGCACCGGACGGTAAGGAAAAGGCATCAAGATGACATTTTAGAGCTTGACTGTAAACAGAGGGACTTTCACAATAACCTTGAGGTGCGCGTTTAAACCGGAAGCTTCGGCCTCCGAGGGAAAAACCAAAAATATCTCTACTCTCTTCGGCGATGGGAATACTAAAGAAAGCATTCTTTAAATCAACAACTGAAAACCAAGTCGCTGTAGAAGGTATCATCGTCAACAGAGCAGTGATATCTGGGACTACAGGAAACTGCGGTACGACAATCTTGTTTACCTCCCGAAGATCAATTACAAAACGATAAACAGGAGGCTGAGAAGGATCAGTGCGTTTAAGAACCGGAAGAACAGGACTGTTACATGTATTTCCTCTCGTTTCCTCAACCACACCCTTCTGAATCAAATCATGGACAATTTCCAGAAGTGCTTTTTCACCTTCAGTAGAGATTCTGTATTGCGGAATACGTGGCATTTCAGCATTGGGCTTAAGAGTAACAACATAAGGTGGGATCTCAAGACAACCAACGTCATTCGGACCCGTAGCCCAAAGCGTTTCGGGAAGAGAAAGCAATTCAGGTGGGAATTGATCTTTTGATAAGTACATTGGACTAGTCATTTTCTGTCCTAGAGTGAGGTATACACCAGAAGGTGAACAATATATCGTAGCATGCATTCTTTTTAATAGATCTAAACCCAACAGATTTTCACCACAACCATTCGTCAGAAGAAGCGGAGCTTCTAAGTCATAAGGGCCTATTGAAACAGGCAAAGGGCAAGAAACTGGATTGCGAACAGGGGCGCCAGAAAATCCTACAGATACATTCGTTAAGCCAGACAAAGGTGCGCCAGGGAGTTTAGAATGAATGATAGAGCTTCTCATGGCACCAGTATCTAAAAGAAATGGCTCTGAAACACCCATTGTAGTGACATTAACATAAGGTCCATTCTGATCCACTGGAATTGACGTAACCCCCTTACTTTGTCCATGGCTGTCCTATTCAAAATGAAGACTTTCATTCCCTCCTTCAATATACTGATCCTCACTGTAATACTGTGTAGACCTAACATTTTGCTGGTCAAAGTAATTTCCGGAATTTGGAGGAACAAAAGAACGCTGCTCTTGGGTTAACACACCTCGACCTCTACCTCTATTTGCTGACTGAAGACCACCACGACCTCGTGAAGCAGATGTTGCTCCATTACGCTGCAACAATGCCGGACAACTGTTCTTAAAATGACCTTCCTCCCTACAATAAGCACATTGATTGGGACCTAGCAAAGGTCTTGGAATGAATGGTTCAGGCTTTTGATACAACCTCTGAAACTGCGGAGGCTGTTGAAACTGAGGCTGAACATAACGAGGAGGATAAGCCTGTTGCAAGAGAACTTTAGTTTTTAATTCTTTCGTCTTTTTCTCTTGTTTTTCCCTTTCTTCTTTGTCTCTATTTTCATAATATTGTGCAGTAGCCAATATCTGGGCGGAAGAAGAAACTGCCCATGAACTCTCGGAGTCTTTTAGCTTGTGTGATAGTTCAGGAAGCAAGTTATATACGAACTTATCCACAAATAATCGCTGTCCCCCTTCTGTAGCCATATCCTGACCACTGTGATCAATGAATGTCTCCTCGAATCGGGTAAAGAAATCGGAAACACTTTCATCTTTCTTTTGTTTACATACTGCTAGCTTATCCCAATTAACTCTCAAAGCAGGCATCATTGTTTTCATTAATGTAATAATCCTACCAGGGAGTTCTGAGATCAAAGCGTCGGGTTTTGCACCACCTACTTGACCTCTATCTGCGGCAATAATAGCGTTCCAATCGCCGCCTAATTCTTGAGCGTGATCCTCTCTACGAATTTTAGCCCATATTGTCTGTGGAACTACATTTCCCATCAACATGTCAATATCTGCTAGATTCATAGTACATGCATCAACTGTTTGCGACAACTCTTTATAGTAACCAGCCGGATTTTTGCGTGGATCTGGTAGTGACTGTTTAAGTGCTAAAACTTCAGACCTTTTCCAGGGGACATGTATCCATATGCGCTGAAAATGCGCAGGAATAGCTGGATTAGCACCTGCTGCTGCAACTTCTTCCTTCCATATTGGAGAAACCTCTCTCATGGGATAGTTTTTCAGTGCTGTCCTAACTGAAGGATCAGAATCAGGAAAAGTCTGTGAGAACAATAGGGATCTGAAAGAAATAAGTGTTCTGACAGCGTTTTCAACCTTAGGACCCACAATAAGTCCTTTGTCAAAGTCAGCCTGAACATCTAACAGATCCTGTGGGACCGAACCCAAATTCATATCCTCCCATTCTTTAGCGAGAGTATCGCACATAACTTTAAAAACATATCTCTGCGTAGGTGCATTCCATTGCAGAAAGGTGGACATAATATCAGACGTACTATATTGGGGACCCTTCTTGATCCATCTACAAGCAAGTGAGTCCAATTTTTCTCGCTCTTCGGAGTCTGGGAATTGACTACGAGACTGTCTTCGAGAAAAAGCTGGAGACACATTTAAAGCTTCAAAGAAAGGTGATAAGAGACCAGAGACAGTATCTGCAAATCGCTTACGCATAGATGGAGAATTTGGCATAAGGATAGGGGACAAGGTATTAGGTGAATTAACTAAAGGAGCATTAGGAATTGCCAAAGGAGCAGAAGGCAAAGGAGTTAAAGGCAAAGCTGGCATAGGCAATACTTGAGGAGGCAAATGTGGAAAAGCTGGAGCAGGCGGAAGCACAACTGGCGGCTGAACAGGCTGTAACATCGGGGGTGCATTAGCACCTTGTACATAGGGCGGAGGCAATTTCAATAAGTGGTACATTAAGGAATCTTCCTCAAAATCTTTTCTCTTATCAAGGGAAGAGATAGGCAACGTCGGATAGCATTTATCTATTGCCATTCGATGCTGTCTGTCTGAAATTTCCATTGCATTATCTATTTCATCATCTTTGAATTGCTGAGCAGCCTGTATAATCGTCATTCCCTGTGTTTTCCTATCTCGTTTCGCTTGTTTAATTTCTCTCTGTTTGGCTTCCTTACGCCAAAGGCGAAAAGAGTCAAACATTGCCGGCCGGGCTTTTCTTTTAAATAACGTTGCTTCTAAATTATCTAGCACATCAGTTTCGAAACTACCATTTTCTGGCCATTTTAAAATACCATCTTTCTTTGTATATCGGGTCCATGTCTTATTAAAGGCAATAGGACCAACACCATGTTTAGAATAGAGCTCATATGTGGGAGTTCCAACCGAAGGAATCGGACAGGAGTCCTCAAGCTGGGAGTCCCTATTACAACCAAAGCAACAAAGTTTTCCAAACTTAGTCAGACCAGACATCTCACGATTTTTACTGGCTGTTCACAAACATCAAGGGGGTAAAACTTTCAGTTTACACAGCACAAATGCACTTACCCCTCGGCTTTGGCCACTGCAATGGCCAAATCTAAGGACCTAAGGACAAAACAAAGACCAAAATTTGTGGGCGCGACCCACCAAATACTTAACTAAGGATGTCTTCTTACACCAACAGAGGCCCGTCTATCGTCTCGCTTTACCATACATCATCAAAGAAAGGGCCAAGGCAGGGCGGCAGTCAGGGCAGCAGTCGTCAGTAGCCGTCAGGAAGGAGTAACCGCGCTGAAAAAGACCTTCGGACCACTTCGACATACAGGGGTCGCTTGACGTGGCTCGCGATTCCTCCAGAATTTTCTTGCGGGGTTCCTCACGACCTTCAGGCAGAACCGGTACCGCTGAAGCCGCCCACGTTGGGCACCAGTTGAAGAACCAGAACCTTATGGGCCTGGCGGCGCAGGGTACGCCTGAAATCTCCTTGGATTCACCTGCCTCAACTAACAGAGACACGGGACACTCTGTCAGGCGTAAAAGATCAGATTTTATTAGCTGCAGCTAGTACAGTTGTCCAAGAAGTACACAAGGTATGTTCTCAGGAGACTGCCACTTTACTTTGTGGCGCACAATCTTATATACTGTATAAAAACCATTTATTAACTACATACACTCCCAGAACACATAGAAAGGAGCCAGTAAGAATAATGTAAAGATAGAACAGAGCCAATAGAAATGTCGGAAAACAAGACAGCACCAATAGAAGGAATTGGAAAACAAAGTATCAAGTGACTTAAGGTTGCCTCCCCTCCAGCTGTGTTTGTCACCCCTCCCTTGAACTAATTCATTAACCGATCCACAACGAAGTTGCATGTGGTGTGATAAGTTTGTGTGCGTTTGGAGGACAGTTGTGAAATGAGAGAATACTAGCAAAGGACAGCGAAGGCCAGACGATAAGATAAGATCGGCGGAGAATAGTGTGAGCCTACAGATAGTTGAAACAAGGATTAGAAAACCAGACAGGGATTAGTGTACTCGGTCAGACCTTAATACCAGCCTTGTAAAGATAGAGGCAGAAGGCTGTTTTGAACACCATGTTGCAGAATAAGCAGAAAAGGCAAAATGGACTTCGTTCGCTGTGCTGCCTGAGTGAAGGCAACATAAAATGGCGGCGGGCCACAAAATGGCGGGTCGATACGATCGTATTAAAAATCGAATTTCCTCAGGGTATTGCCCAATTTGTGGAATTACCTCCTAAATATGAAATGATGAAGGCTATTCGAGCTGTATCTGATAGGAAGGAAGCAGACTTATACAAAAATTGCAACTGACATTGACTCAAAAAGGCATTAAACGGAACACTATCACCAAAAAAGCTCTCCAGTGGTGCAAACAGCACTGGGGTAGGCGTATGTACTGTAACATTAACAGTCGCTAGTCCCTTTGTCTCGGCAAAGGAATGATACTAGGATCTATACTGCCAAAATGGGTGGGCTGTATAATGGGTTGTTTCTCCTTAGGAATAGCTCCTGAATATAATCAGGGAGAATGATGCAGGCGAAAGCAAATCAATTCAGTTTTCAGAACCTGATTTTCTTGCCACAGGGTGTGTACCTCGCTCTGCATCTCCCTGAAGGCTCTGACTAAATATACAATATTAGGGGTCTCTTCACAGGGAATTTCTGGTAATGCCTGGGCTTAATCCTGGGGGTCTATCGCATGAAGGTCCATATCGTCTGGGCGGAAAGTAGTGAGGTGGCTTGGCTTTCTGTTGGGTCACTGACCTGGAGCACTTATCCACAGAGGTGATTCCAGATCCACACTCACTTCCGATGCAGGATGAAACCTAGCATCAGGTGCTGCCCCTGGAGGGAAGGGGAAATGGGAGAGTGAGTGATTTGCGTCTCTGCTGTAGAGTCTCGTTCACATTCACTAAACTTCCCTCCAGTGCTCAGGGACATCGAATTATAGGTGTGCGTCTTCTATAATACCTGATGGGTAATCAGGAATGAACAAACACAGTCGTAGATTAATATCAACCATGTGCTTTGCATTTTACATGTTATATATCTAAAAAGACCATCTTTGTATGCGACACACTTACAGCAATTTCTTCTCTCAATAAATCAGTTCAATTCACTATTGTGTACAAACACAGACTTTACATCACTCCAAGAATCAGTGTTAGATGTTGTTAGAAGCGTGCTTCTTGTAACACCAGAACTAATTGGCAACTGAAACTGTTCCAGACTAAGGATTGTACACTAACCTTTCTTGCAGTACTTAGCCCTTTCTTTTTGTTGTTTTTTGCAGGAACTGATATTAGCCACTTGAAACGCCAAATAGGGAAGATTCCAAGACTGAAGAGTAGAAGTCACCACCAAAAGAAAACTGAAGCCACAGATATCAGGTAATCAGGATGCTGGGAAGAGGGTGGTAGTGAAGGGAAGGTAGCATGAAGTCCGAGTCCAATGCTGATGAGCAGCGGGAGGTCCTGCTGTAACTGGGCCAGAAGCGGAGGCTCCAAGGAAGGTTAAGCCGGATATCCTTGCTGTAGTGGAGTGCGGTATGAAGGCTCCAGTGCAGGCTGGACAGAAGAACTGTTCTCTCCTGTAGTCAAAGCCAAGCACTGACTGACGTTTTGCTGGTGGTGTTTATAGCTGTATTCCCACGTTGTTTATACCATGATATAGGTAATTAGGAATAGCTGTCACAGAATCATCATCAAGCATTTCCTCTGAGCCATAAGCATGAGTCATTTTATTACAACAGCATGACTAAGCGTAAGTGCATGATTATAGCTAGTATAACAGCATACGTGGAATAATGTATTATAGTAAGCATACATGTGTACATAAACAGAACAGGCACCAGGGAATAGCACTAATCTTACAAAGCAGCTCATGGGAAGATGATATGATTGATGGTGTGCCACGCTGAAGCACATATGAGACATGTCTTGGTGCAGGGGCTCGTGGTCATGAAAACAGGAGCCAGATCAAATGCTTTGTCCAGAGCAGGAAGCTTACCATCCACCCACAGCCTGACCCAGTCAGAGTTGGAGGATACACAAGTGAGAGGAATCAGAAACTACATCTCTCAACTTTACATTGGAGGAGAGGAGACTGACCTTGGCCTTGGAGGAAAGAAGGACCTCCTGCCCAGCATAGGGGACAGAGAGAACTGGACTTGAGAGCTAAGCAGGAATATGACGCCAGTGACAGCAAAGTGCCTATTAGTGCTTAGGAGAGGTAAAAGAGGTCACAACCCTAATGACCTGGGGCCTGATTCAAAAACTGCACTACTGTAGTACTACAAAACTTACTACAAAGTGCTATTCACAAAATTGCACTTTTGCACTAACTTACACTTTTGTAGTAACTTACACATATACCCTACACATTTGTAGTAGCTTATGCTTTAGTAGTAAGTCCTGCATCTGACAGGGTAACACTACAGTTATAAAATCACAAAACGCAAATTCCTGCCTATGCGTCTTAAGTCCACCTTTCATGTGTATATGAGAGGATCTTACAACATGTTTGAAGTATTTTTAGACCTCCCTTCTGGAGGTGTGGGGCTAGCCTAGGAAATGATTACATCTCTGTCAGGGGGTGTTAGGTTAGTAGGACTATAGGGTAGAAGCAGTCAGATAATTAGAGGGGAAAGGAGGGGTGCAGGGAAGAAGAATTTGGTAGATGGATGAGGGGTTATAAAGGGCAACCAAAATCAACTGGAGATAGTTGGGGGCAGTGAAACTGGAAAGAGTTGGAATAAATTTAGAAAATTGGCAGTAAAGGGTGAATCTAAATAGTTGTATTTGTGAGCCAGAATTATGGGATTTGGAAGAAAATCAGGGACATGTGTAAGACAGTGCTATTTTGGGTAACCTGAATCCTTTTGCAAGGGAAACCAGACAGTTTTGATAAACAAAAACATTTGAAGAGAGGAGCTATTCAAGTATATGTTTAAGGAATCAGATACATACAAAACAAACATGACTTTAAAATATACCACCAGCTGCTCTCATGTCACTGATTATTTATTCAGCTGGAAATGGTCATTTATTTGCCTAATTAGGGCTTATTAGTTCTTATGGAAATGGGAATTGTCTCATCGTCCATGCTGTTGGTGAAGCCCCTTTATGTGACCCTTTTTCTGGAGATACACTTTAACATACTTCTTGCACTTACCACAGAACTGTGCTCTGATGTGAATCCTCGTTGAAATATCATATTTCCAATTGTTACGCTTTAATTTCTAAGAGAGAATTGATGGATTCAATTTCTATTTCAAGGTAGTATAAAGTCTAGAGCAGGGTGAGCAATTGTCTTGGATTTGTTCCCAATAGCTTTCTATTTCTCAAAGGTGAGGCTTTTGTTTGCTCTTGTTCAGCACTTAGAGCATGCGTAACTGGGGCCCAACCTAGGACGTAAGGTGAAAATTTCCTGTAGTAACGCAATGTCTGTCTGGGGTCTCTCAGTGTTCTGGGCCAGGCAGTCTTACAGAGGGAGGAGGTGAGTACCATGGTTTTGTGAAGAAAGGCCTCTTTTGTCATGGTTAGCTCCCCACTTTTTTCCTGGTATTTGATGTGGTCTCAAAGTTGTTAGTGCTCAGGGCCCCTGCTAACCAGGTTCCCTGAGCCAGATCTCTTTCCCAAAACTGTTGTGATGCATTGGCACGATTGGCAACACCTTTAGCTACCATTATAAGTCCCTAGTAAATGCTACTTAGGTACCAAGGGCATGGGGTACTAAGGGTAGACCCCAGAGGGCAGCAGCACAGGCAATGCCACCCTCAAGAGCCATGCATCCAGATGCACCCAGCACTGCCATTGCAGGCTGATGTGTCCTGGTGCAATCTTAAAATGCAAACTCGACATGTCACACAGCCTGTGTGCCCTGTACACTGCATGCAGTATAGGTACGTCACCCCTCTGGTAGGCCTTCTAGCCCTAAGGCAGAGTGCACTATACTGCATGTGAGGGCATAGCTGCATGAGGAATATAAGGGAACAGAGCAGCCATTTTAAATGCATTTGCTAGACACTGGTTGGTAAAACTTTTACAGCTACATGATGGCTACTCTGAACCCTAGGTTGTTTGATATCAAACAACTCAGAATGATAAATCCAAACTTGCATGAGTATTGGATTCATTGCAAAATGTACCTGTATCACCTTAGAGGTGCCCTCTGCAAATGCTAACTACTCTGGCAGTGTTGCTGGCTGGTCACAACCAGCCTGCCACCATCAGACAAGATTCTGAGACCCTGGGGTGAGAGATCCTGATCTCTGGGTCCAAGAACAAAGTCCTTCCTGGGGTAAGGTGTAAACACCACCTCTAAACAGAAGGGGGTTGGAGGGACCGGGAGATTATGTGGTCCAGTGTACAGTCTCCCAGCTATAATCCTATGAATTAGATTACACTGTTCCAAACTACTCTGGGTTCCTAGGAGACCTGGGATCTCAGGAGCAAGGGCCCTCAAGCATCACAATGGATGACTAGCATCATCATCGGGAAATGCTCCTCGCCAGGCCGGCACTGCAACGCCTGGTGGGCTCCCCGTAGGGGGCTCTTATGCCGTGCTGTTCTACTTAATTAAGCGGGACAGCCTACAACAGGAGTAGACTAGGGTTGGAAAGAACAGAAGAAAGTATTAAAATTGGTTATTCATCACGCCAAAACATCATACCTTTAATCAATGTGGGGTGGATGAAGACCAAGATTAAAAAATGGATGAGAGTTGCACAGGAGTGCAATGCTCAAGTGACTCTCACAACAACAAAACCTAGGGGACTATGAATAATATAGTACCTCTATACCAAGGTCAACATGTTTCGCGTTCTTACGATCCAGCCGGATCCATTGACGCTTCATCAGGACCAAAAAAAGATTAAGCTTCTTCTCCAAATTACAACAAAAAATTACAACAATGCCCTAACTTTAGGATTGAAAACAGTCACTTACATTGAAGTCAACTGGTTAAGTCAGGTCGCCCATCCCCAAATTGAGACCAGGCTCCTTGGGACGCACGTTCTATGGACTCAAATGACCAAGTTTTGTCTCTGGTCCTGCGTAGTGGACCTACCCTCTAGATGGCGCCCCGCATTAAAGTCCTTCCTGGGATAAGGTGTAAACACCACCTCTTCAGGAATGTGCACTGCACTGCTAGTGAGCTTCAAAGGGCTTACCGCCCTCGAAACTGACACCCAATCCTGCTGCTAGCCTCAGATGGCTTCCCTCATTGCCAACCCTCACTTTTGGTGGGAACAACGGTGGGAAAACACGCAAAGGACAGGAGGAGTGACCAGCCTCAGCTTGCACCACTCCTAAGGTATTGTATGTGCGGTGACCCCTCCATTTCATTTTCCTCCAACTTGCATGGAAGGCAAAAAGCCAATCAGGTGTAGGGAAGTGACCTCTGCCCACAGAAAGTGGTCACTTAGTGGGTGTAGCCACCCTAGGGTGGATGACCCATTGGTCACTACTAGGTACTTCCCTAAATGCCCACTAAATACACTATTTAGGGGTCACCCCTAGACCACAGATTCAGGACACAAGAAGCCCAGCAACAAAGAAGACCCAAGGCTCGAGAACCCGAAGTCCTGCCGCACCAAGACAAGAAAAAGGTGCCAAACCATGCATGCTGCACCCAGGATTCAACAATTGCTGCCGAGGGGTTGCTCCGACATCCGAGAGACTCTACAAACTCCCAGGGGACCTCCACTCTTCTGAAAATTGCCAAATATCTCCCTTCAGAGTAAAGGCATCACTCTTTGCAACCAAAGGCCCAGTGAAGTTCACTTCACTGACCGGCTGCTGACCAAGGAACAGGATGCTGAAGCCAGACCAAACTACTCCATGGACCATGAGGACAAATCCTGCAAGTGTGCCAAGTTTGGTGGCACTGTGCCTTCCAGTGGCTGACTGTATTATTACCCCAGGTACTGGTCACCTACTGTTGGACCAGGAGGAGGCCCCAGTCAAGGGACTTCAGAATTCACCAGGACCTCCCACCAGAGTGCCCCTGCTGTCCTGCAAGCGACCCTCAAAGTGACCTACCTCCTGCTTCCAAGGACGCCTTTGCGCACAGCTCCTGGCTCACTGTTTTGCTCTGCACCCGGCAGCCCTGTGCCCTGGACCGAAGATCCAGCTCTGTTCTAAGGGGCCCCCACCCCTTGCAACCTCAGCACTCCAAGGGGACCCACCAGAATTACCTTTAAGTCCGTCTGTGCAGTGCTTTTCCAAGTGTTCCCCCGAATTGGCTTTGCACCAGCTCCAAAGAGCTATGCCTACTACTCCCACTGGAACCGGGAGTCTTCTGACCTTCTCCAGATGGTCCGTAGTGCCCATCGACAACCCCAACCTACCTGCAAAAGAAGACATTGGTATACGCATTGCCTGAATTTATATGCATTTTAAAATATTTATCCATTGATTCCTATAGTGCGTAATTATGCACAGAAGACATTTTCCAAACTTTGAAAATGCTTAATTTAAAAAGTACTTACCCGATTTTGATGATCTTGGTCTTAAAAATGTTATAAAAATCGGAAGTATTTGTGTAAATTGGTCTTGAGTTATTCTTTTGAGTGTGTCTTGCTTTATCGATACCATGAATACAACAATGCTTTGCACTAGTCCAAGATCAGCCTAACTGCTCAACCAACCTACCATAAAAATAACAGCATTAGGTGGACTAGTTTTTACCTCTGTAAACCAAACCAGAATCTCTGAAACAGTGTGCCTAGTTTTGCACACTCAATAGTGGTCCAGCCTCATACAGGTTTTCATACTACCATTCAGCCACAAGCACCATGGGGCAGTTTTCATGTCCCTGGCTGCAGGGGAGGCTGAGGTTGTGGCGCGGTGGTCATGCGGAATATGAATGTTCTTGCAAATGCCCAGGGCAATGCAGATGATGAGAGTCTTTGGAAAGCAAAAGAGGAAGAGGGCTCCGTATAATGAGAGTAGAACCTTGGTAAGAGCATCACCATGTAGTGCCCAATAAGGGGAGAGAAAGGCAACAAGTTGTAACCTCTAAAACAATATGCATCAATTTAAAAGATCTTGAGGGGGAGGAGATAGGCTCAGGGTGAACCTCTATAAAGACACAATGGGGTGGATGAGCCGTAGGAAGAATTGAAGCTTTAGTATCCTCTTCTGTTGTTTCAGGCAAGTGGGGTGCTGCAGGTTTAGGCAGGAGAGATGAATGGGGTGCAATAAAGTGACGAGAAAGGCACGCCAGAAGAGCCATACAGAATAAAGGCTTGGAAACACTGTTGTTTTTATGCTTGCAGAGTATGGGGGATAGTGTTCCAAAATGGCAACTATTAGTTTAACTGAAGGCTTCTAAAGAGGTATTCTTATCCACACCTCAGTAGTACTTATGTGAATGAACCGTGAAATGGAAATATACAGCAATAGTTCCCAATGTATTGACTTCCAAAAACCTCCATCTTCAACAAAGACCTTTGTGTCCGGATGTTGTCATTGCAACATGTCATATATGATCTACCTGATACAAAAAGAATGTAAAAATGAATAAAAGCATTAATGAATGATTGATAATGAATAAACCATTATGAAGAAAAATACATTTAATTGCCTTCACAACAATGCAGAAACCATTTTGAAGACTACCAAAATGAAGGCAATTGGTGATTTTAACGCTAGCTCTAACCATAACATGTATCCATCACTTACACCTAACAAACTCAAACCCTAAACACATTCCTAATACTAAACCTCACACTAAGTAAAGCACAAATCATAATCATCAGCCTAGTCCAAAATTTCACATAACCCTAAACTCAAGCCCAACCTTAACATTAACAATAAACATAACAATAACAATTCCCTTATTCTACACCTTCACCCGTCCTTCCTTATATTTACCCTTACTCAACCCCATAATCGCAGTTCTAGGCTGGACTCTAAACCTAGCCTGGCTGATGAGGGATGATATCCCGAAACTGGTCTCAGGATGCTTGTTTCCGGTACAGTAAGGACCTGGCCTGGCATTTCTGACTGGACTGTTCCCATGAGGAACGGGGTCAAGACTGATTTGCATATGGCAGGGTCCAAACTGGGGTGGCAAGGCGAGTAAAAGACAATGGATTAAACCCAGATCTGTGACTGGGGGTGAGTGTTTGAAAAGTTTGAGCACTCTGCTCATCACCTTTTCTTGTTGCTGAACCCTGAATTTAAGCTTAAATTCAAACCACAGACCTAATCCTAACCACCACCATATCGCTTAAACATTCCTAACCATTCAATTGTGGCACTAGTGTGTTCCCTAAAACCAAAACCTAGATTAACTAAACTTTCACGCACACAATACAGAAAGGATCTTGATGCACTACGTTGCGTAAAAAGGCGAGAGCAGAAATGCACCATATTTACCAAGATATGCTCACTTCTGCACTCTCATATCGGTAGCGCTCTCCTGGCTGCCTACTGCCAATGCAGACACACTTGAGACACTGCGCAAGGGTGCCTGCATTATGGTCAAAATTATTTTTGTGGAGGAAGGAATGCCTTTCTGCACAAAACTATTCTTGGAGGCTTACTCTTCTTTGTATGTGAGCTGCAGAATGTAAAGAGGACATAAGAAAAAATAAAGGTATTTCCTCTCATTATGCATCTCTCTGATAGGCGCACAATTTTGGCACAAACCTAGGTTTACTGCCTTTAGTAAATCTGGCTTTGCATCAAAATACATGGATGGGTGCATAAGAACACCCATGCTCCCCCCATGTAGCACCAGATGCAGTGTACGCAACACAGTGCAAGTTGCTGCATGGTGTTACTCTTCTTACTAAGCCACACAAGGTGACTCACATCGACCCTTGCGAGGCTTTGCAAATCTGGACCACCATTGTGCATCGTGTCTCCGCCAGAAAAGTAAGGTACCGCCACCCAGGATGTAAAATGTTAGTAAATCTGGGCCTAATCCAGAATATTGAAACGGAATGGTGCCAGAATACCATGTACAATATATCCTGCGACAATTATCAGAGCAAAATCATCAAGAAAAGTATACATAGATATGGTTACTAATCGTAACTCCACATGATTAATATATATTTTTTAATTCTTACTAAATAAATACACTTTTGTGTTTCTTTTCTTTTCTTTATGATGGGCTTCTTCATAAATGATTCTTCATTTTCACATAATGTCTATCACGCCATCGGAGATACGGATTGCTCTGGTGTGTTAAGATGATGTTTCTTGTTTTTCTGTTTATGGCTTACGAGTAAGCATAGCTTTTTAACTTTCCCCTTTTACATTTGACCAGAAACATCTGTGAGTCTCACAGCTTGTTCAGAGTTTTAAAAAAACAAACACATTATTTTCACACTAGAAAAGCAGCGTCGTATCAGATTTAATTGAAAGTTCCAATTTAAGGCTTCGTCTCTGCCACAGTTTTGGGTTGATTCTTGACTCACACACTTGAAAAGTTACAACACGTTTTTTTTACTACCTTAGGCAATGGCAAATTGACCGCCACTGCAACTTTAACGGAAAATGCAGCGTTTAGCTGCAAACATAGCATCGCCAAAGTAATTACAGATAATAACACTGTGACCATAACATTAGACAAAAAAAAACACAATATAAATATTATAGGACACAACAGCCAAAGCAGAATTCAACCAAGCAGACACACTACAATAAGGCAATGCAGCATAATGACAGCACAGTACGCAATACACAACACATCACCACCACAGCTAGATGCAGCACAAAGCGATATGCACAGATATCCTTGACACGAATTAGCACCTACACGAAGCTGCCTTCATGATACAGTGGCAAAAAGTGTTTTTGCACTAACCTTACCACTAAAAATACGTAAAAGTCAAAAATATTTCTTCCGGAACAGCCCCCTGTGCCCGTCGAACTTGAGGAGACAAATGTTTTTTTCATTTTAGGTAATTGGAAGCGCAGGAGGGGAGCTCCTAAGAAAACCTTTGAACACCTACCTGCACTTTGTTTTTACACGTTAAGCACTATTCAAGCCGCTACATTGTGTGAATTATTTCTATTGAATTTATGTACAGTTACTTTTGAAATGTAACATTTATCACCCTCCGATAATGCAATTATATCTTTCATGTATAACAGATGAGAAAGTCCACGATATTTTCATGCAATGGAAAGTTATTTGATTACAAGTTGTTGTTTCTTTCAAACTGTAATACAATACCGAGTTCCTCCATCGAAATGTCACATTACAGGTTTTCAGCGGGGCCACCTAAAGCTAAATGTTGTTTTTCATGTTTTACAGGTCGTGTTTGAAGAAGAGGTTGACTATCAAAAATCTGTTCAAAATCTGTCCGACACATTTGTGCTGCAAGAGACCAGCGCGACCTGACTTCAACAGACAGTTCTTACAAAATCATCGAGATTGAAATGGAGACAGCTGGGAAAGTAAGCAAGTCTTTTACTTATTCTGAACAATTGTAATGACTTCAAGCATATTTACTGACCGTGGGCCGGACTGGGTAAATTGGTTTGGGTGTGTGTGTCACTTACCTAGCTTCCATATCTGCTGCCATCTTATGAAGTCCATTGAGTCCCGCCGCTGTCTCCCGCCATCAGCGAACCGCCGTCATTCAATCCACCTGCAGAACTTTAACATCTAAATAGGGTGGGTGGAAGAATGTCGATGTGACAGAGTATCGAGCCTGCATCCAAAATGGCTTGGCAATGCTCCGCCAACATCTAAATCAGGCGCTCAGACTTAAAAAAGGAAGCTTCACCCGAAGGAAGTGTGCATCTTCATGCTGTCTGCATGCACTTGCACAACAGTGCTTAATTTGAGCCGGTTGTTTCCGGTGCTCGGCATTGGAACTTTATTGTCAACACCGGTTCTTATAACAGCCTGCCACATGGTGGTGCTGTTTGTCTAATTTAGTGAGAAGCACATAAACAGTTTTGTAATAATTAGATATTTATTAAAATCACAAATACCTGCACCTCAAAGCTATAAGAACAACTGTGGCGACATGAAATAGTCCTTTTTAATGATATTTATTGTCTGAATTGTCACACTTATAAGAGTGTGATGGTTAGTTATGTTGGCACTGTCATTTGCTATGCTACTGGGGGCAATGGGTGGTGCAAGTTGCAGTGGCATCCTGACAAAGGCTCTGACACTTGCTTATTTACAAATGAATCACTTGGATCCTTGTTCCGCTTGGAACTTTCCAAATGCAATATCTGAATTCGAGCGAGGCCTCCTGCTGCACACTCATTACCACTCTGGGGCCCTTGTAGACACAGCCTTCATATTGGTTCCTTTTTAACAATTTTCACATCATAGTATTTCCCAGGTGTGAAGGTAGAATTCACTGGATAAAACATGCAACCTCCACTGAGTGTGCACTCAAAGGTCAGACTTAAGGTTGCCTCAATTCAATCAAGGTCTCCGATGAGCACATAGAGATATTCTCATTATTTGTGCAACTCTTTGCTGTGGGATTACTTTTATTTTTCACTAACTATTTTTGTGCAATTTTGTTTACTAAAAAGACGTACTTTACTCAAACGTTTGGACATTTTAAGTGTTGTATTTCTTGCTATATTGTTGCTTGGTTAGTTTTATTATACAACATCTACAAACATCTGGTAGGTTTGCCTTGCAGCTCAGACCAAGCTGCGAAAAAATAAGTCATGATAAACATTTTTCAAACTGGTCGAGGCAGTGTGGGGGGCCAGTCGTTACTCTAATAAAAAATGCGATGCCTTTCTCTTTTAGCCTGCAGCTGGATTTTCCTTCAAAATGGGATGCATTGGAATTTATTTTGATTGTTGTTACCCATTTATGGATGTGTCAGATTTTATTTACCAGCACATTTTTTGATTTAAATCATCTAAATCGAAATCATATCAATAACCTTAATTTGTTCTAAGTGCCTCTACTGCAAACACCTCACAGAACTACAGAAAGAAACGCATTAATCACAAAGTACATCAAGTATTTGGTGAAAATATGATGCCTCATAGTCTGAATGTGCTTTTCGAGATTATGTGATATTAAGGACTCTGACTTTGGAGCTTACTATTTCTGAAAGGGTATATATTATGTAAGAAAGTATGCAATGATTCTTCAAATTTGGGTGACAGATCAATATATGGGTCAGTAGATTAATGTCTGGACAATAGAGAAAAAGTAGTAGTAGCTAAAAGAAATGAAAAATCATTGTATAATGCCCAAGACACGAGGAGGCATAAGTGGATTTCATGGTTGTGAGATCTCACTTGAGAAAACTTTTGATGAACCATATTTTCACAAATTAAAATATGGGATAGCTCTCTCCATAAATATCTTTTTATATATTTTATGGCTCAAAGTAGGACAAGTCAGGAAAACCTAGAATTAAAATAAATTCAGAAACCATAGTTTAAAGTGGGGCATACGTGTGCTTACTTTAAACAGTAAACCATAACCCTGATAACCACATCCCCTTAAAGAAAGTCATGATCTATACATCAAGTAAAAAAACAAAAACGCAATATGTCCCCTTAGGTGATGCAGTTGAACAGGAAACAACCATAGAGCTGGAAAGAGTAGAAAGAAGAAGAAGAAGATTCAATACACAAGCAGAGGCAGGACCAAGAGTAAGGAAACAAAGCTCTAGAAACTATAGAAAAAATAGGTCAGGTGTATGGAAAAATTGACAACTTGAGTAAATATGTGCTGATGAGACACAGGTGCAAACGTTGAATGTTTTCTTAATAATATGGATACTGCCATAGTTTGATGTTGTTCAGTCCTGCAAGATAGGGGCAGGTTTGTGTGTGTCCCTCTGTTAGACTTGGCATCCTTGGCGTGGTCTCCACTAACTTTGTGCCTCTGTTTCCCAGGTTGTTGATGTTTGCTGGACTCTGTTTTTGCTGTTTTGTTACTCTGGGCACTTTACCACTGCTATCCAGTGCTAAAGTACAAGTACTCCTATGTAACATGTATGTGTAATTGGATTTCCATGATTGGTATATTTGATTTACTGGTAAGTCCCCAGTACGGTGCACTAGAGGTGCCCAGGGCCTGTAAATCAAATGCTACTAGTGGGCCTGCAGCACTGGTTGTGCCACCCACATTAGTAGCCCTGTAAACATGGCTCAGACCTGCCACTGCAGTGTCTGTGTGTGCAGTTTTAAACTGCCAATTCAACTTGGCAAGTGTACCCACTTGCCAGGCCTAAACCTTCCCTTTTCTTGCATGTACAACACCCCTAAGGTAGGCCCTAGGTAGCCCCATGGGCAGGGTGAAGTGTATGTTTAAGGTAGAACATATACTAATGTGTTTTATATGTCCTGACAGAGAAATACTGCCAAATTCGTTTTTCACTGTTGCAAGGCCTATCTCTCTCATAGGTTAACATGGGGGCTACCTTTTAATATGATTAAAGTGTAGATTCCCTTAGGGAGCAGATGGACATGTGGAGTTTGGGGGTCTCTGAACTCCCAATTTAAAAATACATATTTTAGTAAAGTTGTTTTTGAGACTGTGTGTTTGAAAATGCCACTTTTAGAAAGTAGGCTTTTTCTTACTTAAATCATTCTGTGAATCTGCCTGTTTGTGGATTCCCTGTCTGGGTTAGTTTGACAGTTGGGCTGTTTGCACCTCTGTCTAGACAGTGACACAAAGGGAGCTGGGGTGTAGCCTGCATATCCTGATGAGCCATCTGTGCTAGGAGGGAGAGGAGGAGTGGTCACTTACACCTGAAAGGCCTGTGCCTGCTTTCACACAATGCAGTCTCCAAACCCCTGATGTGAGCCTGGGGCCTGGCCTAGGCAAGGCAGGATCTCACTAACAAGAGAGACATTCCTTTGAAGTAGGCCTACTTCAAAGGCCAAAATGGGGTTAGGAAGAGCACCCAAACCCCTGAAAAATTAGATCACTTCTGGAAATCAAGAGGCACCTCTGCCAAGGAGAAGGGCTGAAGAGATGAGGAGAAGTGCTGTCCTGCCTGTGACTGTGCTTTGTGGAGCTATCCTGCAGTTGCTGCTTCTGCCTGTGGAAGGGGACAAAGACTGGACTTTGTTGTGCATTCCTGCCTGTGAAGAAATCTCCAAGGGCTTGTCCTGAGCTTGGCTCCTGTTGTTGAAGTCTGAGGGCCATCAAAGACTTCCCCTGCCAGCACCTGGACTCTCTGGAGAGACTCCTGCCTTGTCAAGTGGTGCCCTGTCCAGTTCCTGGGCCCTTGAAAGGTGAAGCTGGCAGACAAAGACTGAACATCCACACACAGACCGCCTTGCGGGGAAATTTTCGACGCACCTTCCGAGACACGGCTGAGAAACGAGGGGCCGCCGACCTCCCGGCTGAAATCAATGCTCCACTTGCATCGCGGCTGGATGATCGATGCACACGGCTGGAGAAATGATGCACAACACCCGCTGATGGAGGCTATTAATATCGCAACCCCACATAGCGCGGTTTTCTGATAACCATGCAACCGGATTCTCAACGCAAACCTCGCTGGGTGCGGAAAAACAACGGTACCTGTCCGGATCGTTGCATCGCTCTCCTGCGGAGATGAAAAACGATGCACACTGACCCGACCGGAGGAGGAAAGACGCACGGTGTCACTTGCGAGTAAGAAATCAATGGTTTGCTGGTCTTTTCCGAGGCACACTCGCCCGTACGGTGTTATTTTGATGCAACCCAGGTACTTTTTCACACTAACATAGTTAGCACTGTTTTCTAAGGATTTAAGACTCTTTTTGTTTTTTAATTCATAATTTGACTTGTGTATGGTGGATTTTTGTCATTTCAGTTTTGTTTTGTTTAGATTAATATTACCTATTTTTCTTAACCTGAGCCGTGTCATTTTGCAGTGTTTTCACTGAGTTACTGTGTGTGTTGGTACAAATACTTTACACCTAAACTCTGAAGTTAAGCCTGCCGGCTTGTGCCAAGCTACCAAGGAGGTGAACGGGGGTTAACTGAGGGTGATTCCCCTTTACCCTGACTAGAGTGAGAGCCCTTGCTTGGACAGGGGGTAACCTTACTGCCAACCAAAGGCCCCATTTCTAACACCTTCATAGACTTTCACTGATTGGTCAATGTAGGCTTCTAAGCAAGGTACTAATGTTCATTTCATACACTAGCAATGACCTCAAGGCCCACAGTGGGGTGCATATACTATTGTATTGGGAAACCAATGAAAATAGATTCAGCTGCCAGCCTCAAACCAATCGCAGAAATTATTTTGAAACCCACAGCATTTTCAATTATCCTCTCAACGCACTTTAAAATACATTATTTTACACTAAACTGCAAAGGGGCTCTTTAGTGCAGAAAAACTCACCCCAAGCGCAGTTGTACTTGCAATCTATTAAGCTATGATTAATATTACTCATCCAATGTGTCCATTAGGGAGACTACCTAATGTCACTGGCTCTTACATAGGCTGTTAATGAATCTCTTGCATGATCACAGGTGGATCAGCCTTGCCAGCTGCCCGCCACATCAGTCCTGTACCACTAGTTTCACCCTTCCTCCGACACTGGGAACCGCACTTTGCTCTGCAATCGGCTGTTTGTCTTTACTATTTCCTGGTGGCCCCCATGGGCCAACTGAATCACTCAAGGCATGGGACACTGGGGAAACATCAAGCAATGTGCTCCCAACACTCTTCTGATTACCAAACCAATTCATCCCATATGTTGATGTAGAGATGGAACAATTTGCTGAGCCTTCAGGGTGTGAAAAAGCAAGTTATTTTCAAAACCTCCCAGTTTCCTGTGCTCAGTGATCCGAAGGCCAACTGAAGGCATTCATCTTTGACTGGTTGCACTTGCAGTGTCTGCACATGATACTGGAAGAAGCCGGATTCTCAATGTCTGACCTTACTACTCCTCTGTCTCCAGAGCTCGGGTTCCTTGTTTGGTATTGCTTGTCTGGGATGACAGGACAAATAGTCACAGGATTTTGAGCCCCAGGTTTGTATTCTAGCACGAAAGAGTACTCCTGCACTGAGGGTTTGGAAGTCGACCACTTGAACAATTGGAGGAGGAGCTTCTGGTCAGTGTACACTGTGAAATGGTGGGCATATACTTGTAAGTGAAAGTATCAACAGCCCAAGTGATCTGCAAAGGCTTTCTTTTCAATTTGAAAACAATGCTGCTCAGTTGGAGAAATGGCTCGACTGGCATAGGATAAAAAGTGGCCACTTTCTGTTGTTTCTGTTTCGGTTCTGTTGTGGCAGCACTGCTCCTAGTCCATTGGGGCTGGCATCAACAGAGATCTCTATTTCTTCCGCTGAGACAAAATATTCTATGGTTGTGTCTGCAGACAGTGCTTATTTGGTCTTTGTGAAATCCTCTTCTTTCACCACTTTCCAGGACTGTAGAGCCAATGACTTGGACAGCTCTAGCAGTGGGGCAGTACTGGAGGCCAGCTTACCAATGTATCATCCTCTGCAAGTTAAGGTTCCTGAGAATTTACATACCTCAGTGACCGAGGACCTTGGGGTGGCTGTTTTTATGTCTCTAATCTTCTCGGGGTCAGGTGCTATCCTCCAGCTAAAAATCCCCAAACCCTCCAAAAAGGTTGATTCTTTTAGGAATCCACACTTAGTTCAGTGACAAGTTAACCCAGTGCACTGCAGACACTGCAACACCTTTCACAGCCCTCAATGGTGCTCTTGTCTACAGATAAGGCATAGATCAGGATGTTATCACATTCAAACCCACCACAGAGTCCTGAAAAAAACCTCTTGCCCCATGTTCTGAAACACTTAAACGCACTCAAGATCCCAAAATTCAGACTTATAGTTGCAGAGCTCATGGTGGATCAAAAATGTGCTAATGTACTTGGACTCAAGGGCTAGCATGATCTTCTGGCACCCGGGTCATAAGTAAATTTTCAAGAACCACCATGCACCACTTAACTCCATTACAATGTTATAAACTGTTGGTGTGATGTGCTGTTTCCTCTTGACAGCCACGTTTGGGAGGCACATGTCTAGGCAGTCAGACTTCTCCAGGATATGAATTACTACTATGGGTACACCAAAAAGGTAGGCCCATCCACTGGCTCTTTGATGTCAGCCTATTCTAGCTACCTCAACCCTTCCTCCACATTTGGGCAGAGATGAAAAACAACTTGTCTGTGTCACAAAGTTGTAGGCTGCACAGCGGTGTCTATGTGGGGTTGCACTTGCTTATCCTTCTATGAGCTCATTAGTTCATTAGTGTGGACCTGGAACATAAACTGTACCAGGAGCACTTCCCTCCCCATCTGGTAACTCAATAGCATCACACTCACACTTTGTGTCACAGATACTTTAGTTGAAGCAGTATAACCATTTTCTTCTATATTTGTCACAAACATGTCTGCCAGAGGTAAAGTTTTTGAATGTCCAAAGGCACAAACTGTTACTTTCATGGGCCACAGGATAGGTGTCTTCTCTAGCATATCAAACAGTTGTTTGTACATTATGTTGAGCGATGTCTCAGTGTTAATGATCACAACAAGAGGTCTCCTTTCATTCATTACCTGGCATTTTGGGGTTTCCTGGGCTTTTAGGTGGACTTGCCTCAGCATATACACAACATAGACTATCTCCTCCTACTCATCATCTTCATTATCATGCTCCTCCCACTCAGATGCCGCAGGGGGTGCAGCTCTAACAGGTTGTTTTGCCGAATGGTGTACTTTAGGTAAATGGCTGGCTTTTCTGCAGGCTGTGCACTTCTTGCAGGTGACAAGGCATAATGTGAGGTGTGGAAACAATCCTCCAAGCCATCCACATGGTTGCCAGGTCTAGTTGGGACCTTTGTTCTTCTTCTTCAGTGCAGCTCCCCTGGAAATTTGGTTTACTGGCTTATTCTTGATGTGTTGATTCAATGCTGACTCCATGTCCAATGCAACACCTGGCCTGACGCAGTACAAATAATTTATAATCAGAGTTCGCCATCAGTGCAAAATGTGTAGTGAGAGCCAGTGCTTACTTTGTAAAATACTAAGTACCAGGGACAGCGGGTGAAAGCCGACAGATTGGCAAAGGAGTAGGGAAGGCACTTGAGGAATCACCTGACCCCACACACACAAACACACCTCCTTGGAAATGGCAGAGTGAGGTCAAAATACCCAGCATAGCCTTATATAAAGTGGTTAGTGAACTCTGGATAGGCATCCGGTGGCTGAGTTCCTGGGATGTGAATGAGAAGTGGAAGACATGGACGCTTAAGTTTAAGTGCACTCCCCAACACTAGGGCCCTCCTGATCCCCCCTCTCTACACTGTATGCCCCACTTCTTGTTGGGGGGAGTAGCTCCCCAAATCGGGGACCGCATGGGGGGTGCTGGCATCCCTCCTCCCCCGGTACTCAAAAATAAGACGCCTAAATGATGTATGTTACACAAGTAATGCACTGTTGATGGAATGGAAGAGTTGCTGTGATACCACTGTAAAAGTTCTATTTCATGTCATGATTAAAAAAAGTTAATACAGAAATACTTTAAAAAAACAAGTGCCAGGGCCCATGACTTTCATAGGTGCCCATTGCTGCTTGCTACTCTTCAGGTACCTGCCAGAGCTGACAAATACCAGTACTAACAACACCTACTAGCCATTAAAGTCCTATAAATGGTGCAATTTGAACTGTGACGGGTGCCCCAAAGCTGTAAGATTGGGGTAATACCTTGGTATTATTATTTTGAATTGTATATGTAATTGTTAAACATTTTATGTATATGCTTTTAAAAATAAAATAGACTGTCAGCACTACCATGTGATAGTGTCGCGTTTGCTCTCATTATCCTAATAAGACTACTGGATTTTTGGGCGGCAAGATCATTCGCAGTGTGGGGGACTAAGTCTAACCCACGGTGAAGGACCTTTGTCACCCCAAATCCAGGTTATGCTCCGGGTAACTAACAGTGCCTTATCTCTCCCGAAGGGAAGAGACAATTGGGCCGCAGAGTGCGTGACATCTTAGTACTTCCCAGGGAAGTCGTGGTCACTTAGGTCACAACCAGTTCTCTCATACAAAGTGCGGTCTCATATATAAATGACAAAGGCAGTTTGAGGTTTAAAGATTAGTTTAATAAAACAACTGCATTTTAGATAACAAGGCATGAGCCGCAATAACCAGAACCATACAACACAGTAAGATGGAAATAATAACGAGGAGAGTGAAACATAAAAATAAGGCTATCATATTGTAACAAAATTATGTTCTCTCTAAGTTATATTTTGAGCACAGCATGTGAAGCTCTAAGCCTGCCTTTCTGGTTTCCCCGGGAGGACATCAACCCTCATACCTGAGCAAAGGCCTGTGTCCTGGATCAGCATCTGCAACAGGGCAGTCAGCATCTAGTTGTGGGTTCCTGGTCGGAATCTCCCTCCTGCGTGTACCGGGACTAGAAAGTGTTTTTATACTATTGATGTGAACTAACACCCTGATGTTCCTACGTAAGGATGTGTACTGTCTACAAACCATAAAGACTAAACTTCTATCACGTCTATCGGCAATGTACCTGACTTTATCCTTGACTGAAGCACAGAGTGAGCAAGAATGTATTGTTTGAGAACACAGTGCTGAAGTAAGCTAAACAGTGTGATAGAAGGAAATAAAACAAGACCGTGAAACTGGTTATTGTAAAATAACAGTGCGAGGCTAAATAAAATGCATCTAAGGCAAAGTGCACAAAGGCCTAATACGTTAAGCTAACGCGCATAAAGCTACAATAAAAATGGCCACACTACACCCTCCCCTTGTTGGTAGAAAGTGGTTTAAGCCGAAGCTAAAAATGCGATAAGCTAAAAACATTTTACAACCTATCACATTTCAACAAGTTAAGTCTACATCAAAGCATATTAATCCTCAATTTAAAATGCGAGCATGCGGCAAAAAATGGCGAATTTCAAATCTCAATGTCAATTTAGAAAAGTTCAATTCGAAAAAGTTGTCATGGAAAGCAGGAGAGTCTCCACTTTGGCAGATGACAAAACCAGAAAATCCACGCCAAAGACTATTAAAGAGCAGGTGTGTTCCAAAGCCCCAGTGTCAACCAAGGCGGCATCCTGTGCAGAGCCTGTAAACGAGTTAATATCAACTTCCTCCAGGAAGAGTATCTCGTAATTAGCTTCTCGAAGCAAACGCAGCCGCAGCACGCATGTCTGGTAATGAGTCCTCATCGGGAACATCAACAGATCAGCATCAATCACTGGGGGGCGTTGCTGTGAGAGACAGATGTCCAGTGCATGTTCAAATGAGCACCAATGGCACCGAAACACGGGCTGCACACAATCCCAAACCAGTCTGAATGACAGAGACCAGTCACACTCCAAATGTTCCAGGAGTGTTGCTACACAGTGCAGCACCATGCGGTCACGACACAGCTGTGCTGATGGGAGCGCCCACATCCATCCTTGTTGCGGCGGGACAGCCATTGCGGAAAAACAACAGCAACAGCAAAATGCCAGCTAATAAAGCCAACGTTATTGGAAATCCCCCAAAAACGCTTCCGAAAATTGAATGAATAGCTGAAGGTATCAAACCGAATATGGAAGAGAAGGTGTGAACGAAACCAACACCAACGGCTTTGAAAAAATTTGCTAATCCAGCTGTGCTGGACGCATTAAATATACGTCCCACGAGTTCACCAAAGTGGCTCGGAAAGTTGGTATTTAACAGGGACTGTATCTCTGCTGATGACCTTGCCACCTGAAGTGCGTAGGTCCCACGTGCAGATGTAAGGGCCATATGCTTCTGAAACAATAAAGCCTTCAGTCTACTTAACTTGTCGAAATTCACCTTGGAAGTAGCAATGTAAGGCCAAATATCTGCTACCTCCCTAATTTTAGTGGGGGGAAACAACACACTCCTGCAGCAAGTAACTACCTTAGTGACCGAAACAACGTAACCAGTCTTCACTATTGAGGAGGACATAGCTGCCGTTTGAAAGCACCTGGAATGTGATTTTAATCAAGGGGACTGGAACTCCCTTCAGATAGCAAGCCAAGTTCGCAACCGAGGCATTACACACCCCATGCAAGGACAGCTGCTTACAAATCATCGAATGGCTGACTGAAGGCTCGCATTCACTACCGCTAAGAAAGACCGCTCTCATACCATTGAGACATTTGTATATGAAGGGAAGCTCCCACACCTCATGGATGTAACTATCTCCCAACTTCTCATATCTGCCTACTGGAACAGACAAGAAGTGAACTGTAATGTAGAAATAGGCAGATTAATAACCCTGTGTATCAACCACTCTGCAGAGGGAATCTCAGTCATGGTAAAAGGCAATCTTTCCAACTTCTCAATATTGAGCATGACATAAGTCACCTCCTTCTTAGCCATTAGTTGTTGTTGTCATGTTAAACGCGACCTGCCTTCAATGTTTGAAGAGTCCAACCCAACTGCATAATGGACCTGGTCTGACTCTGTCCATGATATAAAAAAGACATATCAGATCGTATAATGTCTAAAGCAGAAGAAACAATGTTGTTAATTGTATATATCCGGTCGGATAAAGTGTGAATTCCATTATCCACAACAGCTAATGCCTCTTTCAGATTTTCCTGATCTATCTGCCTTAACTGGGCTGCAGCCTCTTGTTGGGAAAGTTTCCATATCTCATTGTATACTTCATACAAGAAACGCTTCCTACGTGGTGTCTTCGGGCCTGTCAAAAAATCCTGTAAGTCACTGTTATTAGACAGGAGAGTGAGATGTGTCTTAACTGCATCTAGCAAGGATGATTTTAACCATTGTTGGCACAATTTCCCCACACTATATGTAGTGTTTATGTCAGCATGTTCTGGCGATATATAGTGAGGGTCTGACCTACTCGTCCGGAATCCCCCCGAGGAGGTGACAAAACGTTGATGACACTCGTTGGTGTCTATGGGCCACAATAACCACCCACCTGGACGTGTCAATGAAGTGTTAAATGTACCATTCTGGACCCATTCTGTAAGTTCACTAAAAGTGGCATTGACGTATTTCTGCAAGTTACTAAATTTTGTAGGGACAGGTATGTCAGGCATGTTCAATTCTCTGATCGTGGCTAAATCTAAACAGCTAGTCTGTTGTACTGTTTCATTTAAAAAATCATTTGGACAGGAATGAGACATGCTCTAAACAATGTTTCTCTACCCCTAGTTTGCCAATGTTTTGATCCCCAAACACTTTTCAAATCAATATTTTTTTACCAATATTCATAACCTTCAATTGACAGTCGGGAAACAAAGGAATCCGAATATATGAATTTCGTATTAGTCAACAACATTTGTTTATCTTTAGATGGTGTTAACCGAAAATAATATGACTTAGCACTCGTTTGACGATACCCAGAAAAATACATAAACTTATCAAAATACGTTTTGGAACTCCCTTGTGGGGGAGTTGGCCAATGTTCCCATTGTGTATAGTCAAATATTGATTTTGGACTACTTGCTTTATGGATTAAATGGTGCCCATAATAATTATAGCAAAACTTGTCACCATAATTTTCTTCAAACTGGTAAACATCTTCATTTTCATAAACAGTATAATATTGCAATTCTGTCATCATTGAATCCACTGTTTTCACATCCCAGTCATCAGATACAATGCCTGGTATTACTATATCATTCATAGATAACTTTAGGACATACGGTATTTGAATTATCTCAGTGGAACCGAATATATAAAACATCACTTTATCCCACACAATCCCATCGGGAATTGGTATTGCAGAAATGTTCACAAAAAACAAGTCTCTTTGGACCCTATGTGATGAAAAATTTGGTTTTAACACCTCCTCCACCTGTTCAACCGCTGATCTCTCAGGAAGAAAATGACCATGTATCAACAGAAAAAGGTAATTACAAACCCAATCCAAAGAAAAAATGTTAGCATAGTCATTAAGAGCCACAGATATTTCCATGGAAAAACAAAATACGTATCTCGAAGCCAACACATCAGCTTACGTGGACCTGACAGGTCAGTAGACGATGAGGCAAACGAGTCCGATAGATCATTGTTGTCGTGGGCCAAGTAACCAGAGGCAGTTCGTGGAAAAGGCATCGCCGCATCCAATGGAGGAGTTGGTGTCTCGGGCGGTGGCGCACTATAGATAGCACCATGCATCACGTCAGTAGTCATGATGACTTGATCAAAGGTGTCTAAGTAATCTGTAGACAGTGGAACCAATGCGAGATCATCATCCACCCTCCCCATGCTCGGAGAGGCAACAGCGTTGGTATAGATAACTTGAAGCGGAACATCTTCCCCAGTAGTGAGAGGGATTCGGGAACTACTGGACGTTCCTCCTGGTCTGCTGTGTGGAATCGGCCACATGTTGTAACTTGACATTGTCAATGGAAACAAAGCGATTTTCTTTGGCAACGGTGGTAAAATAACAGTTCTCGTTCCGTGTATCCCCAACAAAGGGACTGGTGCTCGATATGAAGGGCCAAATTCTTTCTTCACTGCTACTTTTTCACGCACAAGATCCCCAACTCTGGGAATCCAGCCGGTAGGTGTTACTGGCACATCCTTAATTCCTGTTAGAAGAGTTATCTTCATGGAACTGCTGTAATTCCTGCAAAACAGTGACACAATCATTTATGCCAAAAGGCATTTCTGCCGCCTCCACACCAGGACCATCAAGATCCGGAACAAACATTCATGTTCTGAACAGGCACTCATATGAAATACGACCCCCCAGGGACCTTCTAGGCAGGTTATTGAGTGCTCTCTGAACTCCATACAGGTGGGTTAGCCAACTACGACCCGTACCTAAAACCCTGGCTGTAAAGGATTGCTTTAAATCGCGGTTCAACCGCTCCACAACAGAATTTCCCTCGGGATGAAATGGAGACGAGTAATGGAGCTGGACCCCCATCGAAGCCATGGCGTCCCTGAATGCTCTTGAGGCAAAAGCAGGGCCCTGGTCCAAATGGAACGCCACAACTGCATTTGTACCGACAAAGACTTGTAAAAACAGTCCGAGCGCTATGGCCATACCCACACAAATCTGGAGCAAGAATCAACAGTGACTAATATATATTTATATGCACTATCTGGCATTAGTGGACCACAATGATCCAAGTGCACACATTGTAATGGTCTGTTGGATATTAAGAGGGGTGTCTGCGGCGGGTGCTTAGCCGTTGAAACTTTAATTTGTTGACAGATGTCACAACAAAGGACATACTGCTTAGTCTCTTTATAGAGACCAGGCCACCAGTAACGGGCCTGTAATAGCAAAATTGTAGCGGCCACACCAGCATGTGCAGATGCCACTCCCTCATGCGCTGCTTTAATCAATTGTGGTCTTACAGCTGTATTTGGGGTGTCGCGTATGCCCACGCTAGGAATTTTAACTTCAGCGTTCATTATACTTCCCACGAAATATTGGTATTTATTAAGAAATCCTTTAAGATAAGGTGTGCCATCAGCTGTAGCTTTTATGGCAGCCATAATTTCTGTGTCTGGTTTGGAACTTGAACGAGTCACTGCAGCCACAGTGGCAACGGCCACTTCCGACTTTGTGGCTTCATCAGCCAAAGTATTTCCAGCAACATGTATTCCAACGCGCTGGTGTCCAAGTGTATGTACAACATGGACTTTTGGTAGCGTCTCTTTATAGTCTGCTACCTTCCCCCACAGTAGTCTGTGTTTTATGGTGTTGCCTTTTGAATCTCTGAACCCATTCAAGCACCAGTAATGTAGATATTCATTAAAAGTCAGGACGCAATAATACGAATCACAAACAATCACTGTGAACTGCGTCGGATCTGTATGTTATAGTGCCAGCAGTAGAGCCTTTAGCTCAGCTAATTGTGCTGTACAATCCCCTAAGGTCTGTGTATAAGTATGTTGGGGGCAGAACTTCTCCCCCTCCATATAGCCACTCACTACCGCACATGCAGCCGAATATTGATGTTTCGTCCCAATTGCCAGTTGCGCAGAGCCATCAGTATACATGACTACTCGATATTGATCAATAGGCAATGTGTCAGCTGGGACTGGATATTCAACTTCATATTGCAGAAATTCCTGAGTTTGTAACTTTGGGTAAAAAATGTAGTCTACATCAGTGGCTGTCAAAGACGTAGCCCATTGTATCCATCTTGGATGTAGCGCTTTTGCATTCGGGACGCTAGCTTTTGTAACAGCCTCGAGGGCCGGAATAGGAGAAACAACAATAATGTGTTTTCCCTGGGCAAGAGGTCTTTCTTTAATAACAGCCATCTGCACAGCAGTTAGTATTTTCTCAGTGGGAGCAAATCGTTGTTCAGCAGTAGAATACAAGTGTGACTTGTATCCAATCGGGACTGACTCACCTTCATTAAATGTGGCATAAGTAAACCCAATGGGCCCAGCTATCACCCTGATGACCAAATGCGTCTTATTGTTCCGTGTATGTAGATGTTTCTCTACCAGCATATCTGCTTGTAATTCCCGAAGAGTATGTGTATGTTCAATTGTCCAGAATTTGCTCGTAAAATCAGGATGCATTAATTCATATAAAGGTTTTATGCGTGCAGCATAATCAGAAATGTATGTTCTGCCAAAATTGAGAAAGCCCATGCTTTTAAAAATGTGCCAGTGCTGTACACCGGAAAACACCGGTACAAATTAAGTACTGGTGAGCGCGATGACCATGGTGGCATGTGTGCAGTGCGCCTGCCTCTGACAGGGTCCATGATAGTTTGTAGATGTCTGCCCCTACTAGATGGAGGAGGAGCGGGCATCTGCATTCCAGCTCAATGCCAGTGTCTGCAAAGATCATGATCAGGTGTTCAACCTACAGCTTCTACTTCAGGGCTTGGGAAGACGGCCTATGGGTGAGTGTTTTTCTGTTTTTTTACTCACCAAACATGCTGGTGGACCCACAAGCTTTGCCCAGCTCTGCACAGTGCGATTACGCGCTGCAGCATCCTCTGGCGGGCAGCGGTCATCCTCTGGCGGCCAGCTAGTCCACTCATTTGGCAGCTGGGAATACACCTGAAGTTGACAGTAGGCCCCATGTGTTATTATTATTATTTTTTATGTGGCTGGTGGATCCACATGCCTCACAGGGGCACTTACGCTGAGCTCACCACAACTCAGTTTCCAGGGAGTGAGTTCTGCTAGAATGCCATCACCTGAAACTCCAGTCAGCTCTGTGATAGGCAGTGACTGCAGTGTGGGCTTTAGGGCCTCCCCATTGCCAAATGTCATGTTTACAGCCCACGTAGGGCTGAAAGGGACAAAAACCACAGGAGACATATAGGGCAGATTTACTAAAAAGTGAAGCAGTGTGGTGCTGTGCTCAAATTGGCAGTGACGCACTGCGTCACTTTAGAAACACTGGGATGCACCATATTTATTAGAATACGGCGCATCCCTGCATTTCGCCCTTCGCTGGTGCTATATTGAGCTGCCTAGGGCCAGCGCAGGCATCTTTTCACCATTGTGCAAGGATGTCTGCATTGAGGGGTTTGATTGTTTCTATGTGTCCCTTTGTGCACATAAACTATCACTAATGGCGATTTGGCACTTCTGTTTGTGCTACACACAGAAGTGTCAAAGCATCATTTTGAAATGTGCTGAAAGGGACACCTTCCCACACAGAAACAATCATTTTTGGCATTTCGCTCTTTCTATGCATGCTGCAGAATGCAGCACAAATAGAAAAAGCAAAAAACGAGGAGGAATAAAAGTATCCCTCCTTGTTGCACCCTGCCACTTTGGTGCTGCCTCAGTTTTACGAAAACTCATAAATCTGAGGCATCATCAAAATGAAATGGGTGTTGCTGTGGCACACCCACAGCAACACCCATTGCACGCCCCTTTCACGCAAAGGGCTGCGTGTGAATGAGCGATATTTACAAGGTGGCGTTAAGCCACAAAGGTGGCTTAACGCCACCTTGTACATGCGGAGCAGGGCATAGCTCCACTGGAGCATCCCGAAAAGTGATGCTCCGGTGGCGCTAGGGGCTCTTAAATATGCCCCATAATGTGTGAATTGTGGTATACTTTTTATTACCCAAACAACATGCCCCAGCACCATTTGAAGCCCAACTCCGCATCATGGGTCAAACCTCTCTTCAGCTTTAATACAGGAATGGGAGACCACATTAAGAGCAGCCCGGCAAAACAGACCCCTACTCAACAGGTTAGTGAAGACTGTACACAGGGCTCATAAGAGAGAACAAGGGTTCGATGTGACAATATAAAAGGAACCATAATACCTAACTGGACGCACAAAGGGTCTGAGGGCTGCCTGAGGTGTTCTTCAGAGGCAGGTAATTAGCACTTACATGAAGATGTGGAGGTCACAAAGATAAAGAGGTTTGCAGAGTGAGGCTATTGGTCCATGAGAGACAATGAATGATCCATGATGGCTGGCTGAGGAATGTGAGGCCCAGATTAAGACTAGTGAGACTTAGGCAAGATTTTCCCTGGGCTGGCAAATGGTGTCCTGGCTCCACTGGGAGGCAGTGGAGGGTGATCTGTGGTAGGTTTATTGCAGGTTAAGAGCGTCTGCTGGATGACAAAGGCACAGGGAGTTCGATGGACTTTGAGCATGGTGAAGTGGGTCTGAGCACTGATAAACTATTTAAAGGTCATTTGAAAGTAAATGAGGCCTTCTATCGGATCCAAGTGCCATCTAAGAGTTTATAATGATTGACCACTGGCACACTGAAGACTTACTGATAACCTGTTGAGTTTGTTCCAGGGCTGGCAGAGGCTGTATGAGGGTGGCTGAACACTTGCCTATTGTTGGCTAAGGTCTAGCTTGGAATCTCACAAAAGTGTGTGGTGACCTGCCTGAGTTAACACAAAGGCTAGCCAATGCACCTGAGGGCCATTATATGATCTGTGATGACAAACTGCATCCCTCGTAACAGCCTGCTAGGGACTACAGAGAAAAGACTGAGAGACAGCCTGTGGCCAGCTGTGCTAGGGTAGGTGGCAGCAGAAGTAGCCTAATGTGCTGGGTGTCCTGAATGTCCACTTTTATTATTAAATTGATTGACAAATCTATCAAGAAAACCAATTAGTACTACTACAAACTAATGATTATACAGAAACATTCCACCAACAGTATGTGTTGCATATCAGGGAGATGCACCAAACAGTGGAGTAGAATGGTTACGAAGTATAAATAAACAACAAAGAAGTAGACATATACCAAGGAACACTTTATGCTCACTCCAAATATTATCCTTCAGCAGTAAACATAATGGATAACCCCTTTGTTTAATTTTACTGTATTTTCTAGGTTATAAAATGCAAAGCTGCTGTTACCTGGGAACCAAATAAACCATTTTCGATCGAAGAGGTAGAGGTTGCTCCCCCAAAAGCCCATGAAGTCCGAATAAAGGTAAAGTATTTTATATACTGTAAAATAACATTGTTTTCCCATATTGTTTTGTTCACAGCAACTAGGGTCAACAAAGAAACACTCTTTTATTTTGGAAAAATGGTCGCTGTTGTCAAAAGTGGTCAGATTGCACAATTTCGACATGTCCAAGGCATCATTTACCTTCATTAAAAATTCCTCATCAGTAAAGTTAGATCATGAATTATTGTACAAGCATATAGTATATTAGCATAGTGGAGAGTGATATAGAGTGGAGTGGTGCAGAGTGGATGGGAGTAGAGTAGAGTGGCGTACAGTAGATTAGCATAGAGGTTAGTGGCATATAGTAAAGTGAGGTAGCGTTGAGTAGCTTGGAGTGTAATATCGTGGAGTGGCGTGGGATAGACTGGAGTGGCATAGAGTGGAGTTGCATAGAATGGAGTGTATTAATTAAAACAGACACAGCATTAAAGTAGGCAAACAGATGTAGATGTAATGCGACAGGAATATGCATTATGAGGTGTAAATAATCATTTTTGGTAGTATGTCTGAATAGCGTAAGTAGTGTTAAAGTTCTACGTTTTGAAAACCTTTGTTATATGTTGTGGCATGGTATCCTATGATAAGTTTGCAATATAACACGGAAGATGAGAAGTCAGTATGTGATTGGCTAATGGCTTTATTTTCCAAAGGTAAAAGGTAGCCCTGTAGTTTTTATCACAGTTTTGATGTGTATTGTACGGTCTGCATTTTGCTATGTTGAAAGTGAAGGTCTTATATATAGGTAAGTAGTAGATTTCATTATTGTTCACTACCTATTACTACTTTATTGTAGTGGTAGTAGATAGAGAAATGTACTTAAAATTTTCTATATTACTATTGGTACTGTAGTACTCCAGAGGCAGTACCGCACTACTCTGTACATTTTTTAAAAAAGGTAGGAGAAAAATACCAAACCTAATACTTAACTAAATCTGAAAGCATAACACAGAACACAGCTAAACTGCTCCTATAAACAAGATGCCTGCCTTTAACGTTTGTAAAGATAGTCACTAGCCAATCACCTAATGGCATAATTGATGTACTGTTTCACAAAATACTGCAAAATACACTGACAAAGGCTATCACCAGGTTCAAATACCCTATAGTTTTAAAGAATACTTAAGCTACTTACCTGTGGTACCCAAAAGGATCATCTGTGCACCATAATGTCTAATCCTGCTAAATTTCATGTGAATCTGTTTAGCCATTTTGCTGCTATGTCCCATACAAAAAGCCGATGTAAAATGCATTGCGGTCAAAACCTGTTTTGGGACCCCCTTTTTTCTTTGCACCCCTTGACAAATTGCCACACAATTTCCCATCATACACCAATGTAGAAGAACATAAATCTGGAAAGTTTCGTGGAGATCTATTAAGCTGGTGAAAAGTTATTGAGAGCCAAAAAACTGAGGAATTCCTATCTCTGGTAAGCCTAACAAACCCTACATAGTAGCTACCCCGACTCAGTAATATATTTATATATATATATATATATATATATATATATATATATACACACACACACATATTACACAGTGGCTGTAGTTTTAGTTGGGTCAACATTTCCATGGGACATGCCTTTTTTTGCTTAGCTAATAACATTAGTACTGTCTCATGAATCTCCATGATATTTTCCAAAGAGATTGCTCTTTTTTGCCTTGTTTGTACATGGAAGGTTTCCGGGTGATCCATCAAGCAGGAGCCAAGAAAAAGAGGGGTTCCAAAATGAGAAATCCCCAAGCATTTTCCATAGACCTATTTTAAGAAGTACTAACGCAAAACCAAGGGAACGAAATTACACCATGTGAGACTAAAGTCTGACATTCTCAGTACAACATACTTCCAACAGTAGCAGTGCCTGACACCTGATTTCCCTGTGTTCTTCTGCAGCTTCCCAGAGTGTTCTAAAGCTCAACTAGAGCGCTAACGCTCTTACTTATGACAAAAGCGTGGCAGTCTTGAAGCCGTCTTGATTGAATCAAATTGGTAAAACTTAAAACATTCCACTTAGAAAGGAAGAAAATGGGGAGTTCATTTTGTCAAAGAAATAAAGGCTAGTGCTGTAGAAAGCAAAATGAAGACACATTTTAAATGAGTTCTCAAATATATTCCTCATTTGGGCCCATTTTTATACTTTTTGAGGCAAAACTGCGCAAACGCAGTTCTGTGTGAAAACGTATAGGGCCGGCTTGTGTCATTCCAGAGTGCCAGCCGGGCGCCAAGTTTATGGAATGCCGCACACCGGCGCAAAGGGTGGGCTAGCGTAAACAATTATGTAGCCGGGTGGGGGTGGCGGTTTGTCAGAAAGGGGTTTTGCAAAAACAAATGCCTCTAACCAGCCTAGCATCATTTTCTGACGCAAAACCATCCATACACCCATGACTCCTGTCTTAGAAAAGACAGGAGTCATGCCCACCACCCCAGTAGCCAGCACAGTGGACCACTGTCCCCTGAGCAGGCACTGAACCCTTTGCCATGCAGGGGCCCCAAGTTGGGCCCCCAATGCCACTTTAATTAAAAAGAAAATATTTAACTATACTAACCCTACTTACCCTACTTACCTGGGATGGAGTCTTCAATCCTCCGGTGTCCCTCTGGTGTGGGTGGGGGTGTTCCTGGGGCTTGAGGAGGGCATCTGTGGAGCCATTCCATGGTGTTCAACCATGGAAATGGGTCCACAGGTCCCCTAACGCCTGGTCTGACCCAGGTGTTAAATAATGGTGTAAAGCAAGCTTTGCACTACTATTTAGCCCCTCCTCCCACCCATGTGTCATTTTGGCACGGGTGATAAATATGGAGCTATGGGGTTAGCACCATTTTTTAGATGGGAACGCCTACCTTGTATATCATTGACGCAAGGTAGGTTCACGTAAAAATATAAATATGGATTTTTGCGCTGAATTTACGTAAAAAAAAGTATTACTCAAATTTGGTGCAAATGGAGTATAAATATGCCCCCTATTTTATCAAAACACTCCAAAGTGCAGGATGAAACACACGCTTTCAACACGAGCAGCACACTGCCAGTTAACTCCCATGAGATCAGCAACTTCATCACAGTGTTCTAATGAGCTACTACAGTGCTAACATTCTGAATTTATGACAAGTGTGGAACATCTGATGCCTTCTTAATGAATCGTAGTTAAAGACTGAAATCACTTTCTATTTTGGATACTGAAGGAAATAAGGAAATAAGGAAGCATCATAACAAATACTTCTCCCAAGATGGCCACCACAGAAAAAAGAACCCAGATGTAGCCCAAATACCCCAAACATAGCCCAAGAGTAGTCCAACGACAGTAGTGTGGCAACACCCTTAATTTTTTATTTTTTGCAGTTTTATTTGGCGTGGACATGACACAAAATTATTGGAGTGCTTTACATGAGAACACATTCATTTTGGTTTAAGGTACAGGAAGATTACTTTAATTTGCCCAGAATCACAGGATGTTGATCCAACTCTCAGACTTGATGCCAAAACTCAAACCTGGTTGCCCAGTTACAAAGTCAGCAGCTCTGGCCATAACACCACATTCACTTCCCTATGTGCAACAAATAATTGATCAATTGGATAAAAACCATAAAGATAGCAAATAATTTAAAGGTGTTTTGTCACTTTTTGAGAACTCAGAAAATGGATCCTCATTTTAGTTTTTTAGAGCACTCACTATAATATCTACAGGAACAGACTCCCTAATTTTTATCATTTTTAAAGGAAATACTTTTCGTTTTACAGTTTTGATTCCATCAAGAAAACTTCAGGTGTGCCACACTTTTGTAATAAATACAGAATGTTATCGATCTAGTGGTTCATCAGAACACTATGGGGAGGCAGATGTTAGGGGCACAGAGTCGGACAGTATAGAGGAGTGAGAAGAGGGCAGAGGCAGCAAGTTGACTATACTGGGGAGGTGCGAGGAGAAGTATCAGCACAACTTACCATGGAGGGCAGGCATGGGTGGCAGGGACAGCATACTAAACCAAGCAAGACATGCAAGAGAGGCTGTGACAACACAACGGACCACTGAGGGCAGAAAGGAGAGGCAGAGGCTGTACAACCATACATGCCAATAGACCAGATTCAGGCTGGAGACTCCCGATTTCTTTAAAACCCAAAGGGGCTTTATTTTAACTGTCTCCAGTGTAAAATCTCCCCTTTGTTCAGTGTGGATCAATGGGGGAAACCAATTCCTTGATTTTCTTTTCAGAATCTCCCTCTTGCCAAGTTTGAAAAGTTGACATGTATGTACAATTGGCCCATGGAGAGCAGGATGAATGGGGTAGGGACATGGGCTTTGACAATAGATGGCAGGAGGGAGGTGGAAATGGCACCAAACCTACCATACAGAGCAAGCGCTAGGGGTTGTTGCAGCATACAGCGTAATCTACCACAAAGGGCAAGCAGTAGGGCAGTGCTGCACAACAGACCATGGAAGGCAACAGGGAAGGGACAAGGCTACGCACACAGACTACAGGAAGCAGGGGGAAGGAGGCAAGGGCTGCAAGCTGACCATACAGGACAGGCAGGAGGGCTAGTTGCAGCACAATAGAGCATGGATAGAATGAGGAAGGGGCAGAGGCACACCAAGGAACCATGAAAGGCAGGAGAGAAGGGATAGGGGCCAGCGCATGAACAACAGAGGACACGGAACAAGAGAACATTACAAGAGCAGCAAGAGCAGCAAGCTGACCATACAGGACAGGTAGTGTTGGCACTAGAAGCACTACACATCATTGAGGACAACAGGAAGCCTATACTTGCAGACAACAAAAGGAAGGTGGGAGGAGCTCAGGTATAGCAAGCTGACCACACAGGGCAGGTAGGAGGGCCAGTGGCAGCACAAAAGACCATGCACAGCAGGTGGGGCAGGTGGGAGGGTTAGTGGCAGCACAACAGCCATGGTGGGGAAGAGGGAGGGGGCAAAAGGCATTCACAATGCACAATGGAGGGCAGGGGAAGGGAATAGGGCCTTCATAACAGACCACACACTATATGCAGAAGGAGCAGTGGCAACACAACTGAGCATAGAGGGCAGAAGGGAGTGGCAGCAAAATGAACCATGAAGCGCACAAGGGAGGTTATAGGGGCATGGAACTCGGACAATGGAAGGCAGGGTGGAGGGAGCAGTGACAGGTGGCAGCCATCTGACCATGCTGGTCATGCATGAGGGACAGTGGCAGCTAAACGTAAAACTCAGAGTATACAGGAGGGGCAGTTGCAGCTCAATAGAACATGGTAGAGAAATGGTGGGAACAGGGGCATGCACACAGATATTGGAGCGCAGTGGAAAGCAGGCTAGGGGCCAAAGGCTGTGTGCAGCAAGGAGTCGGCTGCCTGCAGGGAGTTGGAAGCAGGGATTGGCTGCAAGACAGGCCCGGTGGCTAACCCCATGCCACTCACAACCAAAAGCCCTGCACAGCCCTGCAGGCGGTTGGCTGCCTTCAAGTGGTTTAGCCACAGGGCCTGGCAGCAGGCTGTGCACAGCTTGGGCTTGGCTGTCTGTGGGGGTTTGCTGCAGGGCCTGGTCACAAAGGCCATGCATGGCAGTGGTTGGCTTTACCTATGATAATAAAAATTACTTTACATTAGGAAAACGCTGGAAATTCACTGAAAAAAGAAAGGTTAAAGTAACATTATGGTTAGGTGTGTAAAAAAAATCTGTTTTTTTGTAAAAAAAAAAAAAAGCCTTACTAATTCACTGAAAAAAAAACAAAGGGCAAACTAACCTTATTATTAACTTGTATGTTTCATTTCTGACTTGTGAGGAAGACCATAACAATTGGAAGGTTAGGAGGTTAGGATTTAAACTAGAGAAAAAAGCAGGAAGGTGGTAACTGAGCTGTGCTATGTTGGTGGAATAAATGAGGTACAAGTTAACTTGAGTCAAGTCGTTCTTGATTACAACACTGGTGACAAGGATTATCTGTGAAGGGCAGGCATCATTCCACAATTGTTTTAGGAATCCATTGTGCAGAGAAAGAAAAAAAAACATCAGCAAACATAAAGAACACAGGAGGCTTCATCGAGTACTGTTGGTGAACTGTAAGTGCAACCAACGAAGCATGAGGAAAACGTTTTAGGAAGTACTTACTGCAAACCGTGCCAGGTGACGCACATGTCTTTGAGCTCAAGCGGCAGCCACGTAGCCCATTGAATAGCGAGCGCATGGCAGCTGTATTCAGAGGCCGCTTGTCCACAGTGCAGAGTGAGTGTGTGTCATTCCAGGCATGTCAGCGAACAGTGGTGCTGAGGTATAAGGAGAAAGCAGCTTGTGAAGGGAGTGCAGTGCAGGAGAGTGGGTTCCTCTTACATCAGCAGACGCCTGCGCTGACGAGAAGCAGTTTATGCAGAGAACGCGGGGCGGGGTGGGGTGTGCGTTCTAGTTCATCAAAGGAAGCTGCACTGAAAAATACAGAAGCACAAAGGCCTTTATTATCACAGGCCATAGCACATGTTAACAGCTGATACCCATATTGAAGAGTGCGAAAGATTTTATTATAGTCAGCCACTTTCAACAAGTGTGCAGCAGTTCTGCAGAAAACTGTAAGTCTCAAGTGTCCCCATCAGACAGTATTTTTTCTCCTTTTCTTTAAGGGACACTTCTATTGTTTTTAGTCCTCAGAGAAGAGTAAGGGGACAGTGAAGAGACATTGAGGAGAAAGTAAAGAGACGATTGCAGAAACATATTTTATTAAATTGAAAACAGCGGAGTTCGAAGCACAGCTTAAAGTTTACAGACAAAGCTCAGCTTTAAAGTGTTAGCTTGTTATATTAGCATTTTGATTTGACTTGTTTCTTTTAGTTTGCTATACTGGTTATTTTTTTAGTTTGTTGTGTAGAATGTTATTGTAGGTATGGCAGTAGCTAACATGTCTCAACCGCCACAATTCATATCAGAATCTGGGTATATTGCCATGAAAAAATCCCAAAAATTATTTGACCAGTATTTGATAGCGATTGGAGGTGACAAATGTCAGAGCCCTGGAAGCAAGGTGTGAGATTACATAATATAGGCATAGAAGGCCGTAACATTTATGAGAGTCTAGATGAAATTGTGGTGGACAATGGAGCAGGAGAACCAAGGGATATGTCTGAAATGTTTATTTTGATGCTTTAAAAACATTTTGGCCCACGCATAACTATTGTAATGGAATGGCACATGTTTTTTTCTACAACACATGTATAAGGAACAAAAAGTTGCAAATTATGTGGCTTGCTTGAAGAGTCTCATACTTGTGAGTTTAGCGATCTAACAGAGTCCCTATCAGAGATCAACTGGTACATTGCACAAGTGACAGCAGAGTTCAAGAAAAACGTTTATGGAAAATCCAACATTGAAATAAGCAGTGGATGCAGTGGAAGCCATGGAGCACACTTCTGAATGGGTGAATGAGATGCAGTGAAACACTCATCATTCAGTGACACAACTTTCAGTTGATCAGTTGACTGGATAATGGCATAGGCAGGTGACAAAGGATGTAGTGAAGGTCGGAAAAAAATCCTTCCAAAAGATGACTTTGACTGAGGGTCCAGGAAAAGGGAATTCTGGCCTGACGGAGGTATCTAAATTTAAATGTTTTAAATGTGGCAGTGCATTTCATTTGTCAAACAACCTGAATTGCAATACTTGAAATTCAATCTGTCACAATTGTGGTAAAAGGGTTCTTTTTGTGTGAGTGTGCAAGAATGCCAATGTGCAAGAAGTAGGTGAAGTACATGAACTTAGCAACAATGTAATCCTACAACAGAGATCTTCTTCAGAGGAGACAAAGTAAGAGAGTGGAGGTGTGGATAGAGGACGCATGGTTATGCCTGAAAGTGCACTTGAAATTGAGGTTAAGGAACTTACAGTTCTAGCAGATTCTGGTTCTCCTTTCACGTTGATTGGTGATACAATCTGGGAGAAAATTTATGGAAAAGTGAAAATGTTGTTACCTCCAGACATCAAACCTGAAGGGTTCGGAGGTATGAAGATAGACTTGTTGGGTTTACACTGTAATGAGGATCAACTTCAGGGAAATAAACACAGTGGATACGACTTAATATGGCCAAGCCTGTGACAGTCTGTTGGGGTGGAGGCATCAACAAGATATAGGGATTATTCTGAATCCCAATCCTTCCAACCAAGTAATGATGGTAGCCACGTTAGGAGAGGATCTGGAATTAGTTGAAGAATTCCCTGAAGGGTTCAAAGACCATCTTGGTCTTTTCAAAGGATTTGAACATAAAATAAATTTTTTTAAAGTCAAACCCAAAGTAAGAAAAGTGCCTAACCTCATGTTGAAACCCTTACATGAGGAGCTGGATAATCTGATTTTCATGGAAAACTTCAGTCCTCGGAGTGGTTGGCACTGGTGGTGCTGGCTTCTAAGGAAGGATCAAAATGAGGATGTGTGTAGATCTTACGATCTCAATCAGTGCATCTGGGTTGATCGCCAGCCACTCCTTAATATCAATGAGGTGCAAGCAATGCTCAAAGGAGATTGTATTTTCAGTGTAATGGAGCTGTCTGTTGCTTACCACTAGATTAAGATACATGAAGAAACCAAGGCATTGACTTCTTTTGTGGCACCACTAGGAGCATACAGGTATAGAAGACTACATTTGGGTTTGCCTCAGTAGCAACGTGTTTCCAAATGCTTATGAAATTGGTATTGGAGGGAATTGATTTGGTGATGTATTTCCAGGATGACATTCTGATATATGGCAAGGGCAATCAGCAATATGATTACACTTTGAGACAGATACTGATGAGGTTGAGAGACAATGGTCTTATGCTTAAAAAAGAGAAGTGTAAACTTGGACTAGGGATGGCATCACATCTAGGTCACAACATTAAATTTAACAAATTCCATTGTAGAGGCATCGTCACCTCCCAATAGAGATCAGGTCAGATCATTCCTCGGGCTGGCAGAATAATATTTCAAGTTTGTCAAGAATTTTGCTAGTGTTCTGCAACCAATCAGATTACGATTAAAGAAGGAAGTACACTTTTCTTGGACAGAAGAGTGTGAAGAGGCTTTTAAAATCATTAAAAGTAAAATTGCTAAACTGCCAACTCTTGGCCATTTTGAAGTCACTAGGTAGACAATGTTAACAAACTGATGCCAGTTCAAGAGGTCTGGGGGTGTGTTGTCTCAGGTACATGAGGGTGAAGAAAGGGTTGCGTCTTTTGCTTCATGTTCTTTGAAGGGTGTGAAAGAGAGGTACTCGGTAATCGAGCATGAAGCTCTAGCCTGCATATGGGCAATGCACCATTTTAGATTCTTCTTGTGGCGTTGCTGATCCTGCTCAGAACTGACCATAGACCTCTGGTATACTTGTTGAGATGCAGAAATTTTGAAAACACCACTCCACAAATAAAGAGATGGGTGCAGGGGTTATTGGAGTACAACTATCAGCTAAAATACCTGCCAGAAACCAAGAATGTTCCGGCTGATTGCTGGTCAAGATTGCCAATTGACAGTTCTGGGCAGGTGGAATATGAAGTCAGCCAGCACATCATATGGGTTAAGGAGTCAGCTATTTGTGAATCAAAATGGAAATTAGAGGCGGATAATAATGATGTAAGGAAAGCTTTTATAAATTGCAAAGTCTCAGGGTGGCCTGTCCTTAAAGATGTCTATGTAGATATCAGATTGTTCTGGAATATCAGGAAAGAACTGACTGTTGAAGAAGGTGAACTTTTCTGGGGAGATTGGAAAGTTCCTCTAGTAGAACTATGGGACAAGATAGTAAATATGGCACATGAAGAACACCAGGGTAGGAATCTTACCAAAGCAAAAGTAAGGGAACGCTATTGGTGGCCGTGGTTGGATACACAGGTGGAAGGTGCAGTGAGAGATTATATCCAATGCGATGGTATTGGCGAATCCAAGACAGTGAGGAATGCATCGCTTTCTCTTGTTGAAATCCCAGAGAAGGCTTGGGTCAAAATGGGATTAGACATTGTCGGCCTTTTTGATCTGTTGTCACAAGGGGAGAATTATTTTTGGTAATAGTGGATTACCCATCCAAGTGGGTCTCTGCCAGCTGTGTAAATATGGTGACTATTAGGATTGTATTAGATTTTCTAAAAGATGTCTTTGTCTCAGAAGGAATACCTAAGGTTATTATCACAGATAACGGCGTTCAATTTGCATCCAAAGAAAAGAAGGAATTCTTGGATGAACTGGGCACTACTCATCACTGTACAGCATTATACTTTTCACAAGCAAATGGTCTAGTGGAAAGTATGCACCGGTTGGTCACGGCATCCGACCAGACAGCAGTGGAATCGTGTCTCCCTCAAAGTAGTTATCAGAGAAAAACTGTGGGCTCACTGTAATACTCCCAATGTTGTTACAAAACTTTTACCATTTCAATGTTTGAAAGGAAGGAGTGTGGGGTCTAAATTAAACCCAGCCTGGATAAAGAGTAAAGAGTGTTTGAGTGGTGAATTCCAGTATGATAAGGAAGCACGAAAGAAAAGTACAAAAAACATTTTGATGTAAAACAAAATGTTTATTCTCAGACATGGTATGTTGGAGAGTTGATGTAAGTGAAGAAACCTGGGTCAGCACTGAAAGGGAATTCAGGGTTTTGGGGTCCTAAACATATTTCCAAAGTGTTAACTACTGTGGTTGTGCTAAATGATGGTGGTGTGTGGAGCATGTCCAGGCTGGCAAAGCATAGTGAAGTGGGAAAAAACGTTCCCAATTCACCAAGGAGTGAAGAGGAAGATGCTAATGTTTCTGATATAAACACTGCAGGCTCATCCCGTTCTGAAGGAATCAACCAAAGAAAACACCCTTAAACTTGGACGATCACAATCTGCAATGATTAGAAACTCTACTCTGCATTCAGTGCTTAAACTATGCGTTGTTAATTCTTGATGTTTTAGACACTGAGTACATTCCTACATTTTTGTAATGGTATTATTGTGTATGATGCATGACCTGAGTGTCCTATATTGGTAACATCTAATAACTACTCATATTAATTTCTTTATATGCAAACATTGTTTGTTGGAATTGTTCTTTTATGAAATTTTCCCTTACATATAATCCTTACCTTTACTTACCTTACCTTAATGTATTCACATGTATATTTTTACATAAGGAGATGTATTGTAACTTTCCTTTAAGGAACTGATTAAGGTGTATGTTCCATTTTTGACTTGTGAAGAGCACTATGGAAACAATTAGAAGTTCGGGCATTTGGGATTGAAACTGAAGGAAGGAGCAGGAAGGTAGTAACTGAGGTGCTCTATGTTGGTGGAATAAAGGACCTGAGTCAAGTTGTTCTTTATCCCAACAATATGTCAGTGACAGCATTAATGATTTGAACTAACAAACACAGAAGTTCACCAGTTATATTTTGCAGAGCTAACTATTAATTGCGTCCCCATCATGCACTGCTTATGATCTCACATATTACATCACTCATGACACGTCTATGACATTATTTATTATATCACTGGTGACATCTCAAATGACATCATTGATGACATCACCGATGACATCTTACACACTTTTTTTTACACATTACTATATAAACTAGTATGGCATTAGACGACAGAAAGAAAGTAGAAAATATCTCAGAATAATATCAAGCATCATTAATGCGTTCAAAGATACATCTCCCTTAGGTGTAGCAAGCTTGTGTTAAATGCAGCATTAACCCCGTACTACATACTTCATGGGTAGCATAGTTCACATTAACAATCAACCACAGTTTTATGGGAGATCCTCCTTGCATATGGTGTCATTAGAGATATCATCATTGATGTCATAAATTATGGCAAATTTGTTTTTTTAGTTCGAACCATTAATGTTGTCACTGGCATAGTCAGCTAAATATAATCTAGGGAAAAAAAATAATACAGATATAGATATATTTTACCTAGTGGCAGTTGCCACTAGGTAGTTATAGTTAGGACCATGTTTCCATAGAAAAAGCGTTTTTTGACTTGCCTACATCTTTGGCACTGTTTGATGAATCTTCACGAAATTTTCCCAAAATTTGCCCCCATGATTCTTGTTGTGAACGGGAGGATTCGGTGTGATTTGTCAAGTGGAGGCTGAGAAAAAGGGGGTTACAAAAATTTTGCTTTTCCCATGTTAATTTACATAGAACCTGTCAACATTCCTACTGCCGGAACCACTGGACGGTATTACACCCAATTTGGCAGAAAGCAAGCTGTCAGTAAGCAGATTGTGCATTTTGTTATTTGGTATAAATCCCTTCAGTAGTTTTTGAGGAATTTAGAGAAATTCAAGTTTGTATATCGCTGACCATGAAGTATTTGCGAACAAAGACAAGCTTGTGCACAGCTCTGATTGGCTGCCAACACTTCAAACCAGGTAGTGTTGGCAGACATCTTGGAACTCGACTTCAGTCGAGTCCCACTAAAAAGTTTTAAAAAAAGAAAAGGGCCAGGGTAGGCATGATATTTGCGGCAATTTTTAAAAATAAAACAAGTGCAGGCTCCCACACTTGTTTTTGATAGGGCCCCGGGTGGGCCAGGTGTTTAAATAAGGTGCAGGGTGCTGCGCCCCCCACAGCCCCAGGGAACCCCACCTCCCTGAGGCAATGTTTAGATATGGTGTGGGGGGGGGATGGGTGGCCCCTCCGCAAACCTGGGGTTTACCACCACCCTGGGGAAAACAATAAAAAAATGGAAAGTTACTTGAAAAAGTTCTACTATAACTGCTGAATTTCTATGGTTTTGTATGACTAAATTCAGAAACTAACTATAACGTCCCTGTACCCTTTGTTTTTTTCAGTGAATATATATATATATATATATATATATATATATATATATATATATATATATATATGGTATGTATCTATGTGGAGTTAAGAATAGTAAATCTATACCAGTGGTTCCCAATCTGTGCGCCGCGGCTCGCTGGTGCGCCATCAAAACTAGCCAGGGGCGCCGCACACAGTTTGGGAACCACTGAGCTATTTATAGCCCTTGGGCCAGTTCGTACAAAATAAAACTACTCAGTTGTAGCAGCTCTTTTTTAATTTTGTCCTTGAGCGCCCTCTGGTGGTTAAACACAACTAAAGGGATTCTACATTTCACAATATTTAAACAATATTTAAACAGTTATGTTATAACTACATAAAAATGAGACCTGCCCATTTTACTAGGGTTACCTTCAACCAATATTTTCCCCTTACTAAAAAACCCTATGCATGCTGTAATTAAACAACTGTTACATTTTTTACAGTTATATATAGAATTACAATACCTTCATTGGCGTCATCCCAATTCTTTTCAGGGAGAAAAATGGATGTACTCCCTAGGCCAGGCTTACATCCCCCACCCGCCAACAAAAAGTAACATAATGGGGAGCCGCAGCCAGTGGCCAATAGATCAAGGGAGCCGTGGGTCGAAAATGTTTGGGAACCACTGATCTATACCTACCTCTGTGTACTTACCAGTCAATATAATGTAGCACAGTATTTCACACTAAATATTCTGCACAGCAATGCATATCCACAGATCTTAAGGAACACCTCATGTTGCCATTGAACTGGGTTGGCAATACACTGGGGCCTATGCTCAATAATCTAAACCTTTTATCCCCTGAGTTATCCCTGAAAATCCCCTGAATCCCCTTCAGTCCAGTGAGCTATGGTAACAGGGATACTTTTATATTTATTGTTTTTAATGAATAGGAATGTTTGTGATAATTGTGAGAATGTGGTCACACCAGTCATTGTGATTTGGTGTGCATTCTGACTATGGACTGAATAGGATTAACTGTTTGCATTAAATGCTTCATATAAATTCAGTTGCTGAAGTTCTGAAGGGATTGCATATATTTACAAATTGTTATGAATTGCACATGAAATAAGAAGGTTATCGTCTAGTTTTCCAAGGCAGTAATTACAGAATACTTGGTATTCGTGAAGATCATGCCTTTCTTCTGTTGAAAAAAATTGTTGTAATATAGGATATGGTTGGGGCCCTATCGTATAGTACATTCCTGTTGGAAATGGCCTTTCTGCAGGGTCACCCCCAAACTTTTTGCCTCCCCCACCACTTTTTCTGACCTTATTTTTGCTGGCTTTAGGACTCTGCACACTTTACCACTGCTAAACAGTGCTAAAGTGTATATGCTCTCTCCTTAAAACATGGTGACATTGGCGCATATCCAATTGGCTTATTTAATTTACTTATAAGTCCCTGGTCAAGTGCACTATATATGCCCAGAGCCTGTAAATTAAATGCTGCTAGTGGCTGCAGCACTGGTTGTGCCATCCACATAAGTAGCCCCCTAACCATGTCTCAGGCCTGCCTCTGCAGTGTCTGTGTGTGCAGTTTCACTGCCACTTCGACTTGGCATTTAAAAGTATTTTCCACGCCTTAAAACTCACCTTTTTCTACATATAAGTCACCCCTAAGGTAGGCCCTAGGTAGCCCATAAGGCAGGGTGCTATGTAGGTAAAAGGCAGGACATGAATATGTGTGTTCTATATGTCCTGTTAGTGTAAAACACCTACATTCGTTTTTGCACTACTGTGAGGCCTGCTCCTTTCATAGGATAACATTGGGGCTACCCTCATATACAGTTGAGTGATAGATCCTGATCAGAAAGGATTAGCCAGGTCATATTTAGAATGGCCAGAATGGTGATACAAAATCCTGCTTTAATGGTGAAGTTTGATTTTATATTACTATTTTAGAAATGCTACTTTTAGAAAGTGAGCATTTCTCTACATTTAAATCCTTCTGTGCCTTCCAAGCCACATCTGGCTAGGTTTAGTTGGCAGCTCCCTTGGCATGCACTCAAACACACCCAAACACAGGATACTCAGCCTCAATTGCATACATCTGCATTTTGAATGGGTCTTCCTGTGCTGGGAGGGTGGAGGGCCTGACACTTACATGTCAAAGGACAGTTGCCTACCCTCACACAAAGGACTGCCACACGCCCTACTGGGACCCTGGCAGACAGCATGGAACTGAAAGGGGACCTTGTGCACTTCTAAGCCACTCTTTGAAGTCTCCCCCACTTCAAAGGCACATTTGGGTATTTAATCAGTGTCTTTCACCCTACCAACTTAGACACTTCTTGACAAGACACTCTTGTCACAGACACTTCCCGGAGAAGAGAACCTGAACCAGAATCTGCAACCTGCCCAGAAGAAATGCCTGGCTGTCCAAAGGACTCACCTGACTGCTTTCTGTGAAGGACTGCTGCCTTGCTGTTGCCCTGCTGTCTTGCTGCTCTCTGGTTGTGCTGAGAAGTGCTTTCCAATGGCTTGGATAGAGCTTGCCTCCTGTTCCCTTAAGTCTCAGGACCAAAAAGACTTCATCTCTACAAGAAGGACTCTTTGTGTGACGAACATCGACGCACAGCCTGCCAGAAACGATGCAAAGCCTGCATGGCGGTAAAAAATTAACCTCACGCCGAACCCGAACAGCGCAGGCAGACTTCGCAACGAGAAGATAGACGCAGCGCCAGCGTAGTGACCGGAAATTTGGCGCATGGCTCACTGGATCGACGCACAGCCAAGACAGAATGACACAGCCCAACTTCCGTGCAGTAGAAATTTCCCTGCAACGGCCACCGGATCGACGCAGCCACTGTGACTTCGTCCTGTCAGCGCCGGAAATCCACACATCGTCCCTGGGGCATCCGAAAACCCTGCAACCCGAAGAGGATCCATGAGCGAGTGCCGGAAATCAACGCAAAGCCGTCCCTGTGTGAAAACTAAACAACGGATCGCCATGCGCACCTGAGAAATTGATGCACACCTCCCTGTTTTCCACGCATCACCTCCTCTGCGGTTCTTTGCAGAGATTTTGAATGCAAACAAGGTACTTTGTGCTTGAAAGAGACATTGATTGCTTTTAAAAGACTAAAGACACTTTATATCACTTTTACAGTGATATCTCAACATATACTTCTTGCATTTTAATCGTTTTGACCTGCATTTTACCAGATAAATATTATATATTTTTTTAACCACTGTGGTGTATTTTTGTAGTGCTATACTGTGTTATCAATTCCCATTTATCATCTTGCGTCCAGTCATGTACTTTTACTCAACCTTAAGCTCAATGCTTGGCAGGTGTGGCTCAGAGCAATAAGGATTCCCAAAGGAACAATGTGTAAAACATTTAACAGCACCAAAGAAAAAAATAAGAAAGTCACACAACAAGAAAGAGACACAACAACAATTTATAAAAATAGACCATATTTTTATTAATTTGTAGAGTCTTTAATAATCAAAATCCACCAGAGGGTTCAGGAGATATGAACTTTTAAAGCATTCACAAACTTTGATATCAACTGCAAACAAACACTGGCAAATCAAAACTTTGAAAACTTTTGAAAAGTTTGGAAAAGTTTGTAACAGTCAGTTAGGCAACTCTGACCCAGGTTAGGCAACCAAATCCAAAGGATGCTTCCCATGCCACTGGATTCAAGCTAGCCTGGCTGATGAGGGGTGAAACCCCGAAACCGGTCCCAGGATGCTTGTTTCCGGTCCAGTGAGGACCTGGCTTGGCAGTTCGGTCTGGACTGTTCCCAAGAGGAACAGGGTCAAGACTGATTTGCATATGGCTGGGTCCAAACTGGGGTGGCATGGTAAGCAAAAGAACGATGGATTAAACCCAGATCTATGACTGGGGGTGAGTGTTTGACAATGTTCAGCATTCCGTCCATCACTTGTTGTTTTTGCTTTGTCGCCCTAAGTGGGAAGGGTATGCCCAGACGTGGGTCCCGTGCTTCCCATGCCACTGGATTCAAGCTAGCCTGGCTGATGAGGGGTGAAACCCCGAAACCGGTCCCAGGATGCTTGTTTCCGGTCCAGTGAGGACCTGGCTTGGCAGTTCGGTCTGGACTGTTCCCAAGAGGAACAGGGTCAAGACTGATTTGCATATGGCTGGGTCCAAACTGGGGTGGCATGGTAAGCAAAAGAACGATGGATTAAACCCAGATCTATGACTGGGGGTGAGTGTTTGACAATGTTCAGCATTCCGTCCATCACTTGTTGTTTTTGCTTTGTCGCCCTAAGTGGGAAGGGTATGCCCAGACGTGGGTCCCGTGCTTCCCATGCCACTGGATTCAAGCTAGCCTGGCTGATGAGGGGTGAAACCCCGAAACCGGTCCCAGGATGCTTGTTTCCGGTCCAGTGAGTACCTGGCTTGGCAGTTCGGTCTGGACTGTTCCCAAGAGGAACAGGGTCAAGACTGATTTGCATATGGCTGGGTCCAAACTGGGGTGGCATGGAAAGCAAAAGAACGATGGATTAAACCCAGATCTATGACTGGGGGTGAGTGTTTGACAATGTTCAGCATTGTAGGAAAGTACCATCTTGCCTGGCATGTTACCCCCATTTTTCACTGTATATATGTTGTTTTAGTTGTATGTGTCACTGGGACCCTGGTAACCCAGGGCCCCAGTGCTCATAAGTGTGCCTGAATGTGTTACCTGTGTAGTGACTAACTGTCTCACTGAGGCTCTGCTAATCAGAACCTCAGTGGTTATGCTCTCTCATTTCTTTCCAAATTGTCACTGACAGGCTAGTGACCATTTTTACCAATTTACATTGGCTTACTGGAACACCCTTATAATTCCCTAGTATATGGTACTGAGGTACCCAGGGTATTGGGGTTCCAGGAGATCCCTATGGGCTGCAGCATTTCTTTTGCCACCCATAGGGAGCTCTGACAATTCTTACACAGGCCTGCCACTGCAGCCTGAGTGAAATAACGTCCACGTTATTTCACAGCCATTTTACACTGCACTTAAGTAACTTATAAGTCACCTATATGTCTAACCTTTACCTGGTAAAGGTTAGGTGCAAAGTTACTTAGTGTGAGGGCACCCTGGCACTAGCCAAGGTGCCCCCACATTGTTCAGAGCCAATTCACTGAACTTTGTGAGTGCGGGGACACCATTACACGCGTGCACTACATATAGGTCACTACCTATATGTATCTTCACCATGGTAACTCCGAATATGGCCATGTAACATGTCTATGATCATGGAATTGCCCCCTCTATGCCATCCTGGCATTGTTGGTACAATTCCATGATCCCAGTGGTCTGTAGCACAGACCCTGGTACTGCCAGACTGCCCTTCCTGGGGTTTCACTGCAGCTGCTGCTGCTGCCAACCCCTCAGACAGGCAGCTGCCCTCCTGGGGTCCAGCCAGGCCTGGCCCAGGATGGCAGAACAAAGAACTTCCTCTGAGAGAGGGTGTGACACCCTCTCCCTTTGGAAAATGGTGTGAAGGCAGGGGAGGAGTAGCCTCCCCCAGCCTCTGGAAATGCTTTGTTGGGCACAGATGTGCCCAATTCTGCATAAGCCAGTCTACACCGGTTCAGGGACCCCTTAGCCCCTGCTCTGGCGCGAAACTGGACAAAGGAAAGGGGAGTGACCACTCCCCGGACCTGCACCTCCCCTGGGAGGTGTCCAGAGCTCCTCCAGTGTGCTCCAGACCTCTGCCATCTTGGAAACAGAGGTGCTGCTGGCACACTGGACTGCTCTGAGTGGCCAGTGCCACCAGGTGACGTCAGAGACTCCTGCTGATAGGCTCCTTCAGGTGTTAGTAGCCTTTCCTCTCTCCTAGGTAGCCAAACCCTCTTTTCTGGCTATTTAGGGTCTCTGTCTCTGGGGAAACTTTAGATAACGAATGCATGAGCTCAGCCGAGTTCCTCTGCATCTCCCTCTTCACCTTCTGATAAGGAAACGACCGCTGACCGCGCTGGAAGCCTGCAAACCTGCAACATAGTAGCAAAGACGACTACTGCAACTCTGTAACGCTGATCCTGCCGCCTTCTCGACTGTTTTCCTGCTTGTGCATGCTGTGGGGGTAGCCTGCCTCCTCTCTGCACCAGAAGCTCTGAAGAAATCTCCCGTGGGTCGACGGAATCTTCCCCCTGCAACCGCAGGCACCAAAACGCTGCATTACCGGTCCCTTGGGTCTCCTCTCAGCACGACGAGCGAGGTCCCTCGAATCCAGCGACTCTGTCCAAGTGACCCCCACAGTCCAGTGACTCTTCAGCCCAAGTTTGGTGGAGGTAAGTCCTTGCCTCACCTCGCTGGGCTGCATTGCTGGGAACCGCGACTTTGCAGCTACTCCGGCCCCTGTGCACTTCCGGCGGAAATCCTTTGTGCACAGCCAAGCCAGGGTCCACGGCACTCTAACCTGCATTGCACGACTTTCTAAGTTGGTCTCCGGCGACGTGGGACTCCTTTGTGCAACTTTGGCGAGCACCGTTTCACGCATCCTCGTAGTGCCTGTTTCTGGCACTTCTCCGGGTGCTACCTGCTTCAGTGAGGGCTCTTTGTCTTGCTCGACGTCCCCTCTCTCTGCAGGTCCAATTTGCGACCTCCTGGTCCCTCTTGGGCCCCAGCAGCGTCCAAAAACGCCAAACGCGCGATTTGCGTGTAGCAAGGCTTGTTGGCGTCCTTTCGGCGGGAAAACACTTCTGCACGACTCTCCAAGGCGAGAGGGATCCGTCCACCAAAGGGGAAGTCTCTAGCCCTTTTTGTTCCTGCAGAAACCTCAGCATCTTTTGTCCAGTCAAAGCTTCTTTGCACCCGCAGCTGGCATTTCCTGGGCATCTGCCCATCTCCGACTTGCTTGTGACTTTTGGACTTGGTCCCCTTGTTCCACAGGTACCCTAGATTGGAAATCCACAAGTGTTGCATTGCTGGTTTGTGTCTTTCCTGCATTATTCCTCTAACACGACTCTTTTGTCCTTAGGGGAACTTTAGTGCACTTTGCACTCACTTTTCAGGGTCTTGGGGAGGGTTATTTTGCTAACTCTCACTATTTTCTAATAGTCCCAGCGACCCTCTACAAGGTCACATAGGTTTGGGGTCCATTCGTGGTTCGCATTCCACTTTTGGAGTATATGGTTTGTGTTGCCCCTATCCCTATGTTTCCCCATTGCATCCTATTGTAACTATACATTGTTTGCACTGTTTTCTAAGACTATACTGCATATTTTTGCTATTGTGTATATATATCTTGTGTATATTTCCTATCCTCTCACTGAGGGTACACTCTAAGATACTTTGGCATATTGTCATAAAAATAAAGTACCTTTATTTTTAGTATAACTGTGTATTGTGTTTTCTTATGATATTGTGCATATGACACTAAGTGGTACTGTGGTAGCTTCACACGTCTCCTAGTTCAGCCTAAGCTGCTCTGCTAAGCTACCATTATCTATCAGCCTAAGCTGCTAGACACCCTATACACTAATAAGGGATAACTGGGCCTGGTGCAAGGTGCAAGTACCCCTTGGTACTCACTACAAGCCAGTCCAGCCTCCTACAAGCATTCCGTCCATCACTTGTTGTTTTTGCTTTGTCGCCCTAAGTGGGAAGGGTATGCCCAGACGTGGGTCCCGTGCTTCCCATGCCACTGGATTCAAGCTAGCCTGGCTGATGAGGGGTGAAACCCCGAAACCGGTCCCAGGATGCTTGTTTCCCGTCCAGTGAGGACCTGGCTTGGCAGTTCGGTCTGGACTGTTCCCAAGAGGAACAGGGTCAAGACTAATTTGCATATGGCTGGGTCCAAACTGGGGTGGCATGGTAAGCAAAAGAACGATGGATTAAACCCAGATCTATGACTGGGGGTGAGTGTTTGACAATGTTCAGCATTCCGTCCATCACTTGTTGTTTTTGCTTTGTCGCCCTAAGTGGGAAGGGTATGCCCAGACGTGGGTCCCGTGCTTCCCATGCCACTGGATTCAAGCTAGCCTGGCTGATGAGGGGTGAAACCCCGAAACCGGTCCCAGGATGCTTGTTTCCGGTCCAGTGAGGACCTGGCTTGGCAGTTCGGTCTGGACTGTTCCCAAGAGGAACAGGGTCAAGACTGATTTGCATATGGCTGGGTCCAAACTGGGGTGGCATGGTAAGCAAAAGAACGATGGATTAAACCCAGATCTATGACTGGGGGTGAGTGTTTGACAATGTTCAGCATTCCATCCATCACTTGTTGTTTTTGCTTTGTCGCCCTAAGTGGGAAGGGTATGCCCAGACGTGGGTCCCGTGCTTCCCATGCCACTGGATTCAAGCTAGCCTGGCTGATGAGGGGTGAAACCCCGAAACCGGTCCCAGGATGCTTGTTTCCGGTCCAGTGAGGACCTGGCTTGGCAGTTCGGTCTGGACTGTTCCCAAGAGGAACAGGGTCAAGACTGATTTGCATATGGCTGGGTCCAAACTGGGGTGGCATGGTAAGCAAAAGAACGATGGATTAAACCCAGATCTATGACTGGGGGTGAGTGTTTGACAATGTTCAGCATTCCGTCCATCACTTGTTGTTTTTCCTTTTTAGGGGTTTAGGAGGCCAGTAAAGATTCTTTCGACAGTTACCTGGCCACCAGAGTGTTTTTGAAGCCAGTTCCAAATTTTACAGGACAACCGCCATTCACTTCTATGAAGTGGTCCTTATGCTGAGGGTGCCAGAATTAAAGATGTTAAAGGCTAGTCACTCTTGGTCGACAAATCCAGTGACAACCAACACCCACTGTTCCAGCAGACACAGGTGCACCGATTGGCTTACTCCGAATTGTCCTTTGAAGTACCCGGAGCTGGATAAATGCAAAACGTCTGTGGAGGCAACCAGACATGTGATTTGGGCTCTTCCAGTTGTAATGTTCCCAGTGCTGTTTTGGGTGGGGGGGGGTCAGCAAACTGTCTCTTGGAGTCTCTGCTTTGGGCTGGGGCTGGGAATCATCTTTTCTCTGAGCCAGGAGAACAGAGTCCAAACTCTGCTAGCCCACAGTGCAGCAGGCATAGTTTCTCTGACGTTGCAGCTTCTTCTCGTGTACTTATAATGGGTGCAAAGTGGTCTTCTTCTCATCCTTCTTCTAAGTCCAGTGAGTACTAAAGACTCTGTGCCAGGGGTGTCCATTAATTCCCATTCAAGTGCCTCTATGGGACAACGTGGTCACTGGCCAATGGGCTAGTTGGTCCCCTCCTCTCTGGTGACACAGTTCCAACAGTGTGGCATCTGGCTATCCCATAGTGCACTATTCCTGACATAAACAACTTGGCAGAAGTCTTCCATGACCGTGAGCACCTTAGTTGCCTACCCCCAGAGGTGTGGCTACCATGGGGCCGCACACACCTGGAAAACAATTTGGGAACTGGTTTTCCGTTCTCTGTCCTTGGCTCTACTATGCCTGCAGGAAATAAAAAGAATCCTGCATTGGGAGTGTTGTCACAGCAGCCCTTGAAAGGAGGCTTCACCTTTGAAGCTGGCCTTTTGGGCTACAACCGGGTAACCATCCTGTGGCAGGGGGGTCACACCTTCCAGACTGGGCACCAGCCTTTGTTCGTGGCCTGGGAGTCATTTACATGTTTCTCAAGCTGGCAGAACCTTGTCTCAGTCACATTGCCTTGCAAGGCCACTGGACTAGCTGGGTCACAGAGCGGCAACTTTGCAAAAGTTGCTAACCTTAAAAGTGACATAAATGTCAACTACACCATTGAGTCACTTTTAATGTCCCCTTTAATTTAATACCTTACACTTCCCAGTTAGGTAGTCCCATTCAGAATTAGGGGGGTTGGGGTGCTAACCAGTAAAACTGGGTTAGCTAATGAGGCTACTAACTGTTCTCAGCAAAACCAACACTTTAGGGCTTTGCTGTAAGGACATATTAAAAACATATGTCATTCTTAACAATATACAACTGCATGCCACAGGGCTTCATAGGCCTGCCTTAGAGGAGATATATATAGTTAAGGGACTTGGGGACTGTCACTAGTGTCAATGGCATAGTTGAGTGTGCAGTGCAAGAACTGTCTCTCTAGCCGCAATGGCAGCTGGAAGTCGTGTTTTCACTTTGTCACACACAGAGTGGCACAACCAATGCTGCAGCTCTTGTGTGAACAGTCTGTCTTACCTGCCTTGGGTACCTGGGTACCATATATTAGGGACTTATTATTAAGTCAGTACATGCCAACTGGGGACACCTAATTAACATAACATTTGAAAAGGGATTCAACACTGTCACTGAGGTCTGAACAGCAGGCCTTGGTGCACTCTCAAAGTCGAAAAAACACTGATATAAGTCCAAAAGGTGGGGGGAAACCTGGAAAAAAAAGTTTTCCTACACACTGCAAATATGAATTATGTTGAATTTCTCAATTCAATTTTATGCTTGTTTTCATGTTTTTCAATGAAAGGAATCATCGTTACTTGCTTCTTATAATGTGTTCTTTGGCAACAAATACAAATTTTCTTAACAAATTCGGATTTTTTTTCTTGAAATTCAGCAATATCTGTTTTGTAATTGGCTAGGTCCCTGTATGGATGTTCTGATTCATTGTCAGTAAAGGCAACATCAGGACAATTATTGTTCTTAGAGAGCAGGGGTGGCTCCTCCGCACTGGCAGAGGAGCGTCGCACTCCTGGCCAAGAGCCAGGAGATAAAAAATAAAACGATAGCTGACTATCATTTTATTTTTCATCTGCTGGCTCAGCTAGCAGTGCCGGGAGGGGCGGGGCTGGGTCATGGTAGGAGGGAGAGGAAGGAGGAGAGAGTGCACATGTGTTTGGTTGGCCATCTCGGGCTGGCCACACACACATGCACCCTTAGGTATCTCCAGCCGGGCTGTGTTGAACAGCCGGGCTGGAGAAACTGCACAGAACCCAGGGCTGTATGTGAACAGCAGTTCAAGCAGCTCAGACCAATCCTGGCGCTGCTTCCATGCTAGGTTTAGCATGAAAGTACCACCAGGATTGCTGGGGAGCCTGTGGTGGTGTCCCAGTGAATGCAGGCACACCACAAGAAGAGGAGCAATGAGCGAGGCAGCAGGAGTCAGCAGGAACGGCAGGAAAGGTACTTTTTTATTTTTTCTCATTGTTTCCCCTGTCCGCGTTGTCCCCCCATGCCCCTGTTTGACATTTGTGGTGGCCGCTGCTGTTAGAAAGACAATCAAAGTATTTAGATTGGATATAGTCCATAATATTTTTGACTTGAGCTGGATTAGAGCGCAGTAGAGTACATTCAGGGCCAGATGTATGACTATTTCTAGCAGTTGCAAACTGAGATTCGGCCTGTTTAAGACTGCGACATCAGCCTCTGGCATGTACAAACCTTATTTTGCATGTGAGTAACCTATCACTGACTCACAAAATAGGGTTTGCGAGTCGCAATTAGGAAGGGTCGTGCCAAGGGCATCCCTTGCTTATAGCTAATCACATGGGGATGTACAACTGTTTTCCGACCTGAATGCGGTCGCAAAACAAATGCAGTTTACCGCCTACTTCAAGTAGGTGGTAATCCAGTTGCAAATGGTAAGAGGTCCCCAGGGGACCCCTTCCCCTTTGTGAATGGTAGCAAAACTATTTTTCAAGACCAGGGAGTGGTCCCACGGACCACTGTCTACCCTTAAAAAAGGAAACAGAAACATTTTGTTTTTATTTTTTAAATGCATCCCATGTTACTTTAAGGAAAATGGATTGCATTTTAAAAAACTGCTTTATTTAAAAAGCAGTCATACACATGATGGTTTGCTGTCCCCAGTAAGCCACCATCCCTGTGAGTGCCGTCCATTCCCAATGGTTCACAAATTCTGACCTGCCTCATGAATATTAATGAAGCAGGTCCTTTACGACCCATTTGCGAATTGAGACACTGTTGTACATCAACTTTTGCAATTCGCAAATTGTGAGTCACTAAAAATTGCAGTTTGCGAGTTGCAAAAGCTGACAGTTGTACATCTGGCTCTTAGTGCTACCAAATCCAATGAAGGTGTTTTAATAAAGAGTAATGTTAGCACAAGTTTATTCTGTCCCTTTCTAGCTCGGTGCAAATTGCACTGTGCTAATCCTAAACTTAAAACTATGCTAGAACAACAAACATTAAAACAAACATTTGCAGTGAGCAGACTCAGAGTGCCACTAGTGTTGTAGGATGCTCCATTTAAAGGAGCTGCTCTTGGCTTAAACATGGGAACCACCCAGAGTTTTGTGCTTCCTATTTTGCATACTTTTGCAGCACTCTAAGCACTCTAAACCTGAAAAGGTATTGTCTAGACTTTTACTGGGTGCTCCCTTGTGTCTGGACAAAGGTATACCTCTCCGATGAGCTCTAATCTGAGCAAAACTGATGTGTCAGACATTGCTTCTGTTTATCCCAGGTTGACTTGGATGGTATTTTACTAATCTAAAGTTGTAATATGGTACCTGGAGGGATTAAAGGCTGTTGTAATTCTTTAGGTGGGCACGAATGGCACTGTGCGAACCATATGCTTAAAGACTTTGCTGTAAAAATGGCAAAATGTTCTGTTCCTTTCTAGTTCATTATGGATGGCACTGTGCTAATCCTATGCTTAAAAACTATGGTAGAAAAACAGAAATTTGTGGTTTGCAGATTCAGAGTATTGGTGGTGTTGTATGGGGCTCCATATATATAAAGCAGCTGCTTCTCCCCTAAACTTGGATACTACGCAGAGTTTGTTGCTTCTAATTTTGCTTACTTTATTCAGCACTCTAAACTTAAAAGGGTAGGGTATTGTCTTGATAGCTATATATATATATATATTAATAATATATATTACATATATTATTAATATATATATATATTACCTAGTGGCGGTAGTCACTAGGTAATTATAGTTAGGACCTAGTTTCTATAGAAAAAGTGTTTTTTTGTCATAACTCTGGCATTGTTTGATGAATCTTCACAAAAACTCTCAAAGAAAATATGACGCTCACTTCATCTGCTGTCTGGAAAGTTTCAGGGTGATCCATGAAGCAGGGGCAGAGAAAAAGTGGGTCCCAAAACGTGTTTTCCCCATTCATTTTCCCACAGGGATTTTGAACAGTGATATCGCCAAAGACACTGGACAGAATTACACCAAATTTGGCAGAAAGGTACCTCTTTGTCTAGAAAGAGCCCTTTTTGTTATTTGGTGTAAATCCATTCAGTAGTTTTTGAGAAATTAAAGGAAATCCAGATTTGTATATATAGAGACGCGAAGTATTCGCAACCCCTCCCAATCTCAAGCTGAGATCTGACTGGATGCCAACACTTCAACAATGAAATATATATCTACTTCACAAAAAAAAAACAGAGGTTACAGGGACGTTCTAGTTAGGCTCACATTTCAAATGTGCAAAACTATAGAAATCCATCTGTTATAGTTAGAGTTATTTCAAGTAACTCTAACTTTTGCCCTAAGGTAACTATAACTCACGACCCCACCATGTACAATTATCTCATCAATAATTTTACTGCAAATGTTACAGTAACATAAGATATCATGAGTGCTGTAATATCTGGGATAATTAGCAGTGCATGGCAAGGGCACAAAGTATAGATAACTTAGGGCACGAGTTATAATTACTTGAAATAGCGCTAACGATAACAGCTGAACTTCTGTGGTTTTGTACATTTAAAATGTTAGCCTGATCATAATCTCCCTGTTCTTTAGAACACTCTAGGAGGCTGCTGTGGAACACAAGGGAATCAACTGACAAGCTGCTCCTGTTGGAAGCACATGTTTTACTGAGAATGTCAGACTTCATTCTCATATGGCTGTGAAAGATAGTATGAATTTACAGAAGTATGCTCTCATTTTAACTTCTGGAGCACCTTCTATCTATGGGAAAATCATGAAAAAACTGTTTTCTCTAAAACATGATTCATGAATTTCCAGCAGGGTAACATCACCTTAGAACACACCACAATCACTAAAATGGGTATGGTACCATCAACAAATGATTTATATTGTAACTAAAATTTCTTATCACTCTTTACACATTCTCCTTTTTGTGACCCTCAAAACCTGCCATTCACTACAAAATGTGTACTATCATGTGTATTGGTCCCAAGATCACTACCAGGACTTCCAGCCAAACAGATCTCACCATGATATCTGTACTTAGGCTCATCCCAGATATACACATTTTTATTTCTTGTAATTTCTCCTAAACTACTGAACACATTTACACCAAATAAAAAAAGGCTCATCTGTGGACCAAACACTACCTTTCTGCCAAATGTCTAAAGAGTCTACAGTAATTAACATGGGAAACGCAATGCTGGCTCCTGCAGGAGGCCGTTTGCAGTGCAAGATTGGGTGGTTATAGGTGTTGGCCAGTGAGTGTCTGAGTGGGTCTGAAAGTGGGTGTGTAAGTCTCTGAGGGGGTGCATGAGTATTTACGTGGGTCTAAGAATGAGTATGTAAGTGTCTGAGTGGGTCTGTGAGTAGGTATATGAGTTGGTGTATCAGTGTCTGAGAGGATCTATGAGTGGGCGCATGATTGTCTGAGTGGGTCTATGAGTGTGTGCATGAGGATCTGAGTGTCTGTGAGTGGGTGCATGAGTGACTGAGTGGGTTTTTGAGCAGGTGCATGAGTGTCTCAGTGGGTCTGAAAGTGGTTGTGTGAGTCTCTGGGTCTGTGAGTGGGTGCATGAGTGTCTGAGTCGGTATGTGAGTGGGTGCATGAGTCTGAGTACATCTATGAGTGAATATATTAATGTCTGAATGAGTTTCTGAATGTATTTTGTGATTTTTGTTACCGATATTTGCAAATTCGTTGCAAAATCACACTGGGGCTGTGCTGACTTAGTGAGTATCGTGCATGTACAAAAAACAGTTTTTTTGACATATTACACAGACCAGGGGTCACTCCCAGGCCCCTATATTCCAGCCATGGGGTCATATACAGCCAAGGGGAACACCACCTCCCTCAAGCCAGGCCGGCTCATGCAATAGAGAGGAGGTGATTGTGCTCCCCTGGATCTTCTAATAGCCCTGGGCACCGCCATCCCACAGGGCCAGCTCCTGCTACCTCCCAAGGTGCCCACCCTTGGGAGGTAGCTGATGGCTTCTGCTTGGTGGGAGCCATGACAGCTCCCGCTGAGCATAAATAAACATAACTCCGCTCCCAGCAAGTGGGAGCATGAAAACTGCTCCCACTCGCTGGGAGCGGAGGTTTCATCTCCTTCCCTGCCCGCAGACATGTGGGCAGGTAAAGAGAGAAAACCATTGCTCCCCCAGGCAGTAAGCCGCATTTACAACAGCTCATTCTGTGAAGGAGCAATGCATGCTCCTGCAAGAGGCAGGAAGCCAGCTACCGCCGCAGGGTCCTTGAGGCTCCCCTCGTAGTCTCACAATAAAGAAGCACTTACTTCTGCAAAGTTCACATCATCCAAACATGTTTTTGCTGCAGTTCCACCTTGTAAAGTAATCTGATGGAGCCACTCAAGGAACTATCCCATTGGCAATGTTAAGCACTCTTCTATAAAGTGCAAATCATCCAAATGTGATTTTACTGCAGTTCCACTTTTTAAAGGTATCTGATTGAGACACTCAAGGAACTATCACATTAGCAAAGACACAGACACACATTGTCACTGGAGACATTTAGACAGCTGCAGTATAGAAGATGCACTACACATTTACTCAATTAAGTAGCACTGACTAAATAGCCACTAAAAAGTACTTCAGTTTGGTCGACATTCTGCACAAAATGCTGGCCTCTTTTTGGATAAATACACAGGGCAGGATTCATTCTAGGACAATGGTCATTTCACAAAAATTAAACCTCAAAGCGAAGCCTTTACAGATATAAACTAAGCAGTTGCCCATCTCGTAGCTCCACTTATGTAAAGTACTAATCATCCAAATTTGTTCTGCATGGTCAAGACAATGCAAGTGTTTTTTCTCTGCATTTTCACCTTGAAAAGGTATCTGTAAACCTTGATGTAGGGGTTGGTTGGTTATAGAGGGTAGGCTGCAGGCCCTGGCTGCAGGCTAGACCCTGCGTCCAACCCCCTGCTGTGCATGACAGAAGGCTGTGCATGGTGTGGGGTTGGATGATTATGGGGGGTTGACTGCAGGCCCTGCAGCCAACCTCCGCTGTGCACGCCAAAGGCTGTGCATGGCACAGGGTTGCTTTAACGGATAGTGATTAAAATTACTTTACGTTAAACAAACATAGAAATTCACTGAAAACACCAAATGTTACAGGGACATTATAGTTAGAAAATAGAGTCTAAAAACAGAAATTCACTTAAAGAAACAAAGGTTATAGGGACATTACAGTTAGGCTCACATTTGAAATGTAGAAAACCATAGAAATTAATCTGTTATAGTTAGAGTTATTTCAAGTGACTATAACTCGTGACCTAAGGTAACTATAACTTGCACCCTCACCATGTGCTGCTAATTAACCCAGATATTACATCACAAATGACATTTTCTATGACATCATTGATAATATCACAGTAACAGTTGCAGTAAAATTATTCATGAGAGAACTGTGCATGGTGAGGTCGCAAGTTATAGTTACTTTAAATAACTATAACAGCTGAATTTCTTTGGTTTGTGTGTGTAAAATCTGAACCTAACTATAACGTCCCTATAACCTTTGGCTTTTTTAGTGCATTTATATTTAATGTATTATATATACATATATAACCAAAGGTTACAGATAAATTATAGTTAGGAAAACTTTATTTATTATTTCCATGCAAACCATTCTTAAACTACACAAACATGAAAAATTCTAAAGTTGTAGTTACAAGTTTAATTCACAATTTACACACCACTGTCACAGTATTATAAGTCGCCCATTTACGTACACAGTATTACCTATAATTTACATTTTAACAAAACATACCACCTTGAAATAACTATGTCACTGTTAGAAATTGAGTCTTTGGTTGACATTCAGGTTACCCCCTGTTCAAGCAAGGACCCTCACTCTAGTCAGGGTAAAAGAGAATCACCCTCAGCTAACCCCTGCTTACCCCCCTGGTTGCTTGGCAGAGCAGTAGGCTTAACTTCAGAGTGCTAGGTGTTAAGTATTTGTACCAACACAGACAGTAACTTAATGAAAACACTACAAAATGACACAGTTTAAAAAAAATAGGAAATATTGATCTAAACAAAACAAGACCAAAATGACAAAAATCCGACATACACAAGTCAAGTTATGAATTTTTAAAGATGAAACTCAAAAATAGCACTTAAAAATACAAATGGGGTCATTACATCATTGGCGGGCGGCTTCCGCCGCCCGCCAAGCTGTAACCGCCATGCGGCCGCCAATGCGGCCGCATTCCCGCGGTGCCCATTACAACATCCCCGCTGGGCCGGCGGGCGCAAACCTAGTTTACGCCCGCCGGCCCAGCGGGGATGCGGCCGCAACATAGGAGCCGGCTCCTAATGGAGCCAGTGGTGTTGCGGCCGTGCGACGGGTGCAGTTGCACCCGTCGTGCTTTTCACTGTCTGCTATGCAGACAGTGAAAAGCTGCACGGGGCACTGTTAGGGGGCCCCTGCACTGCCCATGCCAGTGGCATGGGCAGTGCAGGGGCCCCCAGGGGCCCCAGGACTCCCCTTACCGCCAGCCTCTTCCTGGCAGTGCAAACGGCCAGAAACAGGCTGGCGGTAGGGGGGTCATAATCCCCAGGGCAGCGCTGCTTGCAGCGCTGCCCTGGCAGATTATCACCGCCAGGGCTAAAACGGTAGGAAACCGCCAGCCCCGGTGGTGCGACCGCGGCGCCACCGCCGCGGTCGTAATACTGGTCTCCGTACTGCCAGCCTGTTGGTGGTACGGACGCCACATTACCCCTGACGGTGTCGTAATGACCCCCAAAATGCTTCGATGAGGTGTTAACACGGCGTTGTGACAGAGTCGTTCCCAACAAGCCGACACCAGTGGCGCCGGACACTGAGTCGCGTAGATCCCCAAGTACAGTACCTTTGATGAAGAGTGAAAACAAGTTGATGTGCGAAGTCGGGGATCGCGGCGTTTGTGCGAAACGTTCAATCCACGCACTTTGAGCGGCGTCGGTCACGACGTGGTGCAGCAACTTCCACGGAGTTGCAGACTTCAGCGGCGCTGTAGCGGCATCGGGCCTGCAAAGGTCGTCGCGTTCCAGCGAAGATCACGGAGTCGGTTGCAGGCGGCGTCACCGGATTCAGCAGCGGCGTCGGTCCGAAGTCGTCCGAAGCTGATTTCCTTGGATTTACACCAGCTTTCCTTTCAAGGGCCAGGGACTGGATAGGGCACCGCTTGTCAGAGCAGGAGTCTCTCCAGAGACTCCAGGTGCTGGCAGAGAGAAGTCTTTGCTGTCCCTGAGAATTCAAACAACAGGAGACAAGCTCTAAATCAAGCCCTTGGAGATTTCTTCACAAGATGGAAGGCACACAAAGTCCAGTCTTTGCCCTCTTACTTACTTTGGCAGAAGCAGCAACTGCAGGATAGCTCCACAAAGCACAGTCACAGCCAGAGCAGCTCTTCTTCCTCAGCTCTTCAGCTCTTCTCCAGGAAGAGGTTCCTCTTGTTTCCAGAAGTGTTCTAAAGTCTGTGGTTTTGGGTGCCCTTCTTATACCCAATTTCTCCTTTGAAGTAGGCCTACTTCAATGTAAAGTCTCTTTTTGAATGTGAAATCCTGCCTTGCCCAGGTCAGGCCCTAGACACTCACCAGGGGATCGGAGACTGCATTGTGTGAGGACAGGCACAGCCCTTTCAGGTGTAAGTGACCACTCCTCCCCTCCCTCCTAGCACAGATGGCTTATCAGGAAATGCAGACTACACCCCAGCTCACTTTGTGTCACTGTCTAGTTTGAAGTGCAACCAGTCCAACTGTCAAACTGACCGAGACAGGGATCCACAAACAGGTAGAGTCACAGAAATGGTATAAGCAAGAAAATGCTCACTTTCTAAAAGTGGCATTTGCAAACACACAATCTTCAAATCAACTTTACTAAAAGATGTATTTTTAAATTGTGAGCTCAGAGACCCCAAACTCCACATGTCCATCCGCTCCCAAAGGGAATCTACACTTTAATCAGATTTAAAGGTGCCCCCCATGTTAACCAATGAGAGGGGCAGGCCTAGCAATAGTGAAAAACAAATTTAGCAATATTTCACTGTCAGGACATATAAAACACATTACTATGTGTCCCCCGTTAACCATACACTGCACCCTGCCCTTGGGGCTACTTGGGGCCTACCTTAGGGGTGCCTTACATGTAAGAAAAGGGAAGGTTTAGGCCAGGCAAGTGGCTACACTTGCCAGGTCGAATTTGCAGTTAAAACTGCACACACAGACACTGCAATGGCAGGTCTGAGGCATGATCACAGAGCTAGTTATGTGGGTGGCACAACCAGTGCTGCAGGCCCACTAGTAGCATTTGATTTACAGGCCCTGGCACCTCATGTGCACTTTACAAAGGACTTACTAGTAAATCAAATATGCCAATCATGGATAAACCATTCACATACAATTTACACAGAGAGCATATGCACTTTAGCACTGGTTAGCAGTGGTAAAGTGCTCAGAGTTCAAAAGCCAACAGCAACAGGTCAGAAAGACAAAAAGATTGGGGATGACCCTGCATAAGCAAAAAAGTCCAACAGTCACGCAGCTTCGTACACAGTGTTCTCACCTCACTAGTCACTCCATAAACTATAACTCTTGACTGTACGATGCACTGTGTTCCAAAAAATCATCTCAATTGAGATGTTGTGTTGTTTTGAAAGCTAGGTTTTCACATGGTATAAGTAATGTCATAGGCAAGGGTAGAACCAGGGTATTCATAAGGTGTGAGTTAGAGCAATAAAGATGCTTTTATTTTTTTCTTGTCATAAAGGTCAAATATTGGGCTCTGCTGAACTCTAGCTTAGTCTTCTAGAGGTTGGGGGTTACTTTTCTTTTTCTGACTGCAAGGTGAGGATTTTGTAATGTGAACCATGTCACAGTCTTGCTGCTGTGAAACAAAAGGATTTAGGATGTCACTTTTTTCTAACACAGCATAACTTGAACTTTACAAATATTTCACAATATAAAACCAGTTAGGTAAATTCAAATTAAGTACTTTCTTTTGTAATTCTGAATTGTAATAGAAACAAGTAGTTTAATGGGATCAAAACAAAAAAGACACTTTACTTTGTGATGCACAAATGATGAATATACCCTAAAGCCCAATTTCCATTCCATCTGTAAAAATGTACTGGTCATTTCAATGGAAATTGTGTTGTCTGTAAATAACAGTGTGCATCACACCATGCTTTAGTAATATATTTGCAATAGGCTACACGCCACACCCTTAGCTCTCCACCCTAGTGGGTGTCGCTTAACTGTTACACGTTATTTGTGTGATGCTTGAATGTTTCACAATCCCTATCAATTCAGTGGTGTAACACTGATGGCAACACCCACACTCTGAATACTGTTCCAGCACCACCGAATAGCATTAACGCCATTGTCTTCATGGCCACAGCAAAAATAAATTGCCAATGCAGTTTTACTTTTAATGCACTATTGTCATGCTGAAATCCACACTGACCGGATGCATTGCTTTCATGCCAGAAACCAAAATGCCACACTTACAGTGCAATTACCGTGCATCCTATTTGCTAGGGTTGTACATAACTGCCAATCACGTCAGAATCCATGTCACTGAGTTATAATCAGTGCCATTACCATCTTGGAATCAAACTGTCTGTTAATGTAAAGGCCATATCTGTGATTGCCAATATGCTTCTGATTCCACTGTTATTCCTCTTCCCTACACCTTCTGTCTTCACCCTTGAACGCTTCAGGAGAGTGCCATTGAGATTAATGAGAAACCTATCACTCTTCTGGCATGTAGGCCACCTCCCAGTCAGGGTCGAACTGGGAAGGCGGACAATCAGGCCTTAGGCAATGAGCTGGTGCCTCAATGTCACCAATGGGCCGCTTTTTCACGGCCTCTGTAAAACGGTCCACAGAGACTTAGGGGCAGATTTATGGAAAGTAGCGCTGCACTGAGTGCAGCACCACTTTCCCTGCGTCCCTATGCACCCCGTATCGTCACCATGTGTGCGCAGTATTTAAAATACGGTGCGCCATGGTGCAGGGTAAGGGGCAATAGCAACATTCAATGTGATACTACTGATGTACTCTGCAGGAGTACAGACTGTTGGTGTTACTCCTGCAGAGTATATAGGGGCCCATTCTAAAGAATGGAAGCCCCCTTTTAACGCCTGCTCTGAGCAGGTGTTAAAAGTGCCGTTAAAATTGGCGCAAGGAAATCTCATAGATTTCCTTGTGCCACTTTTTTGCCCCCCCCTGACTGGGGAACACCCCCTTTGCATACATTATGCCTGGCACAGGCATAATGTAGCGCAAAGAGTTACAGAGTGGTGCAATGCATTGCATTGCGCCACTCAGTAAATACGGCGTGGGGATTTCGGCCTCATTGGGCAACATTAATGTAAAGATAATGACACTAATGTGGCGCAGGGTGGTGCTGGGGGGTTATAAATATGCCCCTTACTGTCTTTGCCAGTCCACGCCAGACTCATGTAATGTGGTGCCAGCATCATGGGCACCCTCATGCCATGCTGTCAAACTGAGGCTGGGGGCCCGGTGTTGCTCTGGAGCTTAGGGCATTCGGGAACCCTGCCTCATTTGACTGGCCAGCAGAGCCCCGAATCAGTGCCATCCCCTGCTGGCCCATCACTCTTAGGCCATGTGGGGCATGAGGAGGCTGGAAGGATGCAGTGTCCTCGCATAGGTGGGCCATTCTCACCTAAGCCCTCCTGGAGCAGCAGTCCTGTGCTTTTCCTGACCACTTCCATGCCACGTCATTTCCCTGAGGCTATAGTGGGCTGGGTGGAGGCGAGTAAGAGAAATGGCATTACCAAAGGCAAGGTGTTGTCATCTCAGTCCTCGTGTCTTTCAGGCCTTTGTGGAGTGGTAGGGGCTCGCTGTTAGGCCACCTTTCTAGAGGTTAAAAAAAAGAAAAACTAGGATGAAGAGTTATGGTCAGATCTACTGACGCTGAAACTGGAGAAGTGGGTTTGAATTCCTTTGTCAGATCGACATTCTGTGTTTCTGGGCAAATCACTTAATCTCCCTACATAAAATAAAATAATGAATTTGATCGTGTGTAATGTATGTAACTAGTATTCATGTAAATTGCTCTAATGCCTTCCGGCCAAGTTCACACTATAAACAACTAACAAAAAATAACAACTATTTGGGAATATCGGCCACCTTTTGTGGGAGTGCACAGGCCTAATTGTAATCATAGTCCGACCCTGCTCCCAGTGGCTCGTGCTTTGATCCCAATCATACTCTGCTCCCAGTGACTCTTGCTCTGCAGTTACCCCTCACTCCAAAGATGGCATCATAACTGGCCAAAATGCAACCCACTATTTCCTTTAGGCCTATGAGAACCAACATATTTGTGTATCATTGACACAGAATGGAAAAACCTATTTGATATATCAGGCACTTCTCCTACCATTTGTGCACATATCTGGGACCAATGTGCATAACTTCATCAGACCTTGTGCAGTTCCAAAAACTGTATGTTCCTTACACAAAACACATTTTCCCTATCCCACATTGTCACACAAGATGGCATTTTTACGTGAGTTCCAACCATTCTTCCAATGCCTTTGTTGTCTCTGGTGCAATTTATGCCTAGGTGTAAGAGGAGGCAGTAAATAGCTCATTTTTGCTTTCTAAACAGATGGTAGCCACCAGCATTTGTCGCTCTGATTACCATGCAACTGAAGGGATGTTCACCAATGTGAAATTTCCAATGATTGCTGGTCACGAAGGAGCTGGAGTTATTGAAAGTGTTGGCGAAGGAGTGACGAACATACAGCCAGGTAATGGCTATGACTTCTATTTTAAACCAGATGATGTTATAGTGTATAAAGAGTTCTGAATTCTTTGAAATTGATTTCTTCAATTGACACTGGTACTGCCACCCTCAAACACCAACTGGTTAGCAGTCTTTATACAAAGGCCCTTGCTGGCGTGTTTTCTCTTCCCCAAGGTCGATGGGATCTTTGGACCCTGTGAGAAGTGTTGTTAACATACACAATCATTCCAATCTCAACCACATCAAAACATTTAAACAACATGATCAATTTAGGCCATGGAAACAATACTTCTATTTGAGAAGACATTCAAAGCTTTATTTATAACCACAGAGCCAAAGTCACATAAAATGTGTGCAGAATCAAATTGTAGAGATAAAAAAAACTATGGACTGGCCAAATCTATGAAATAGATTTCATCTATTCAGTGTCATCACCATAAAACATTCAAGAAGAATACTACATACTAATAAAGACACAATTTGCATCACAGAACGTTTTACTATTCATGAGAAACAAACTAATGGAAAAATTAATTTTAGGGGAAAAAATAAATGATTTGACATTTTTATGTGATTGCAAATATGAAATATTGAGGCCTACTTATGCTAACGCAAGAAATATAATGCATTAATATAACTGTTGATGAAACACACATAATATGCAAAGTTATGTTTTTAACATTATTAATATATCATCACCATGTGAAAATCATTTAATTAATAATTCAGTGTTTGTTAAAACTTCACATTAGATATGACAGAGAAGTGCATTTATTGTGTGTGTGTGTGTGTGTGCACATGTATCTGTATACTAATAAATCACATTAATCATAATAAATCAAATTCATTTCACTACTAATCATTACTCTAAATATTTCGAATATATTTTCAACATTCATTTAAACTTGTTTACACACTGCCAGTTCTAGTAGGCACAATGTCCACCATATCAATAATAAGTGAACACTTTTAAAATGTGCGTTAATGCAGCTTTTTTTCCAAATTAGGCTTTTAAAACATGGATATAAAATTACCAATAGCTGAATTCTAAAGGTTTAGCAAACTTTTCCACTCCAACACCTTGCAAAACAGGACAAGAGCGAGGGAAAGGAAAGGTGGATTTTAGGGCGGATTTGCTGCAGCTGGGGAAAAATGTTTTTTGAGTACTACGGCAGGTCAATACTGCTGTAAAAAAACATTTTTTTTAAAGTTAGCATATAGGTGGAATACATTACTCAATATGTCTAAACACGCCTGTCTCGCTGTGATTGTTTGGTAAACATGAATTTTCTGGGTTGCTTCTGGTTCTTATTGTAGCCTTTCTACAGACTTGTAGTTAAGTCATGGGGCATTGATTCTGGAGAACATGTTTTTATGCTAAGACTTCAGGGTGCTTGGGCAATTCCTGTAACAATTGATGGGGATAACAATGGCACACAATGGACATGCTTGACGTCTCATATTTTCCTTATGATTATATAATTTATCATCAGTGGCAACTGTTGAGATAAATAATTGGTGATGCAGACACATCAATTGTTTTGACTCACTGACAGGTACTCTGAGAAAATAGCAATGCTTTTAAGTTCAACCAGAAAGCCTCAATCATGGCTCATTGTAAATAGTGTTTATAATGGACCACGACTGAGAGCTCTGGCTTTCAGGCGAAAGGCAGTGCCACTTTCTTATAGTACCTGTCAGTTGGTCATAAACATAAAAATATAATATGTATACTTACCCATTGCACTGCTCTGGCTCGCATCCTCCAATCCTCCTGCTTCTAGTCCACCAGAGCGCATGGACTGAACTAATTTCCCTAATCAATCCAAACACTACGCTTGTTCTGCTGATAACGTTAAGCAGCATGAGAAAAGCACCAGAATTGGTTGGAGTGGGCTGGCTCAATGCTCCCTCAGCTTTGCCTGTGCCTGCTCTCCACCCAGTTAAGACAGCGCGAGTTGGAAAGGTTTAAAGTGTGCATGTCAGGCTGGCCATCGCAAGACACCAGGGCCAGCTTTAGCGCTGGTGGCGTCCTGTGCGACAGTCTTTTTTTGCACCCCCTCAACCCATGACCACCGCCTCGGATTCCCGCACTACCACAAAGCAAATGTGCCCCTCATTTCTCCATAGCCCCCCATCACATATTTTCATTTGTTTTAAAATGCTTGTAAAGGCTGGGTTTACTAATTCACTCAAGCTATCCACATAAAATAGTTCTGTTCTTTGCAGTAGGCATATTAACCCTCTACACTACTTTATGGCGCGGCTAAGCTGCCGCTAGACAAAACTCCCATCTCTCTCCTTAGCAGGAACGTTAATCACAAGAAGTATCTTTACATTTTAATTGCTTCCTGAAGGCAGGACGCATAAGGAACTTTTCAGCAGGTGCTTTTAAATTGTAAGTTATTGCTAAACACAGTGCCCCTCTGAGGTCTGTGCCCCCCAATCCAGGTCAGCACCTGGTGCGACTGCACCACCCTAAAGCCGGCCCTACAACCAATCCCTGGTTGGTTTCAAAGTACACCTGTATCTCTGGCACCAAGGAGGTCTCAAATTGAGGTTCCGCGAGGTACCAAGCGTTAAGACGCCGGACAGGCCACATGGTTGGGTCAGCAGCCGAAGGTCATGGGAAGTAAAGCATGATCTGATATTGCACTCGGGAGGGCGACCACACAGTACTTCTGGTACACATCTTTGGTCAGCAGCAGAAAGAGATCGATGCAAGAGTCGATTTTGTGTGCGGCTAAAGTGTGGGGACACACCCTGTCCCGAAGGAGCTAGATTTTCCAGACATCTCAGAGAATCAATGTATCCTTCCAAGCTGATAGTTGATGAGCATGGGAGACACGCCCCTGTGTGAGGGGACCAAATGTATCCATATCAGGATTAGGTATCACACTATAGTCGCCGCCAAGGATAGAGACACCCATTGGCAAGCTTGCAAGCAGGGCAGTCAGCGATGAGAAATTCCCCGCAGGTGCTTGATTAGGTAAGAAAACTGAGAGGAAATTGTAGTGACAGCCCTTAAAACGACCTTCCACCACCACATAATGCCCTTGAGGGTCAACATGTGAGTTAAAGACTATCAAAGGAAAGCCACTGTGAAGCAGAATAGCCATGCCCTGTGACCCTCGAATGAACCACACATGGAACACCCTATCATACCCATACTTCAGAAAAAAGGGATATTGGGAGCACAGCAGATGAGTCTCCTAAAGCTTGGGAACTGCTGGTTGAAAACATTTGGAGACTCGCAGGACAGCAGTGAGTTTGATGCTGTTCAGGAGCCCATTCACATTCCATGGCATTAACTTAAATGAGGGCATGGTGAACTATAGTGGAGATGCGAAACAGCACTGAGAGATGACCGGGTTCAGAGCAGATGCACAGATAAGTGATATTGGGTGAGTCATGTGTGAAGTTTGGTGCAGGTGCGGGTGCAGAACTATTCTGTGAGAAATACAACATAACCCAAAATAAACCCCAAACATCAAACTATTCCCCACAACACCCCATCCCTTATTTCCACCCATGAAGCATCTGTCACCCAAACTGGACCGAAACAGAGGTTAGAAAAACAAACAATGAGAAGGAGAATGGAAAGCATACAGATGAGAAGCAGAAAGGAAAGCATACAGTGAGGACAGGAAACCTCCATCTAGAAGGGCATTATGCCTAAGAATACCATGGTAGGGGAGGCATAAAAGTGCTATGGGATCAGGGGTACAGCAGCTGGTCTGTGCAGTTTCTGGATCAGGAAAGCAGGCTTAAACAGGGTTAGTCTGTAAGACTTCTATCTCGGGGTATGCATGAGCAAGGCGTTGCTCAGTCAACTGTCAGTCTCGCTGTTTTGGATGACCCCCTCTTTCCACCTGCACGATCATGAGACTTGTAGGAATGGGCCTGCCTCTGTCCAAACGCCACTGAGGGTGACTGGCACAGTACACCACTGGGTCCCTATAGAAAGTGGAGTATTATATGGTATAGGGTATTAGTCCTCACTCATGGTCATGTTGTCTTTTCACTTTGCACTTTCCTGCACACAACGATATATTGCACTATTGTTCAAGCACTGGTTGGGTGGACAGATGGCCTCCTTTATGATTGGGCACTTGACTATACTTCTGTATCATTGGCATTTTAATGACTTCTTTTTTTGCTTTGTCTCTTTCAGCAGTTCATGTATTCTCATTTCTCAGGCATAATATGTGAGTCCTCATGATGATCCCATGCTCAATGCTTAGGGGATTGAAACGTTGACATTGGTACCATAATTCACGCTGTAATTGAGAATTAATTTTATGTATGACTATAGGTACCAGCACTGTTTGACATAGAAATTTTGCATTTGGTTATGTCAGCCTGGCAGGCCTGAGTTTTATGACTGGGAATGTGTGCTTCTGTATATATGATTTTCTTCATTGCCGTATATCTGGATGACAAACTGTGCTGAAAAGACTTAGGGACAGATGTATCATGCATTTTTGTGGTTGCAAACGGCCCCATTGAGCCGCTTGTGATGGCAAAAATGCATTTTGGTATGTATGAATTTCAATTTGCGATTCAGTAACTTGTTACTGAATCGCAAATAGGAATTATGACTACATACGGATTCTGTATTAGGAAGGGGGGTGTCAAGGGCATCCCTTCCTAATACCAAATCGCAGAGGTATGTATGAATGTTTTGTGACCGAAATGCAGTCGCAAAACATTCATCTTTTACCACCTACCTCAAGTAGGTGGTAACCCATTCCCTTCCCCTTTGTGAATGCTGCAAAAACATTTTTAAGAGCAGGCAGTGGTCCCAGGGACCACTGCCTGCGCTTAAAAAAATGAAAAGAAAACTTTTCATTTATCTTTTTGAAACGCATCCTGTTTTCCTTTAAGGAAAATGGGCTGCATTTAAAAAAAAAAAATCTTTATTTAAAAGCAATCACAGGCATGGTGGTCTGCTGAGCCCAGCAGGCCACCATCCCTGTGATTTTAGCATTTCCTAGTAGGTCGCAAATGGCAACCTATCTCATGAATATTAATGAAGTAGGTTGATTTGCGAGCCATTGGGAATCGCTAAATGAAACTCCTTGAGTTTCATACCTTCAAATAGCAATTACCTAATTACGATTTGCAGAAATCACAATTAGGTAATCGCTATTCAGATAAATGATACATCTGGCCCTTAATTCTTTGTTTTCCTGTGTGCCCTTATATGATTCTATGTGTCTTTTAATAATTATGTATTCAATAAATGTTACATTTCTACATAGAGTTCATTGAATCTCTATGTTAATATTGTGATTTGTAATGAGGGACCCTCAGAGCAGAATTTCAGAGCACCAACAAGGACGAAAAGTAATTGACACAACTCAAAAGAAATCTGACACCGATTTATAAATATATAAATAGAGCATATTTTTATCTTAATTTAGAAACCAAAATGCACAACATTGATAAGTATACCTGGAGTTATAGGTTTTAGAAACTATATGAAATCACAGCAGAACTGGCTTTTAAATGCTGCATTGAAGTCCATGGGAGAAATGCGACTGGTCGCAAAAACGTACTTAGAAAGCGAGTTGCGTGGAACCCTTAGGTTAAGGTTATGCAGTCCCTAGGACCACATCATGACAGATAGTTCAGTTTTATCTGGCCTGTGGCATCCGGGTTCTGTGTTGTCCTTGCTTTGCTGAACAGGACTCAAGTCGAAGTCAATGGCAAGGTGCCACTGATGACAAACGACCACTTAGAGGTTTCGCTGCAGGGAACCCTTGCAGAGTTAAAGTTATGTGGGTCTAGACCACAGCAGTCAGTTCACTTACACCTGGCCTGTGGGACCCAGGTGCAGGGTTGTCCTGGCTGTCCGTGGTATTGAACAGGACTGCACTGGTGCTGATTTTGTCGCTTATACAATGGTGCTGGCAAGAGGATGCAAAATCTCAGCTGGGGCTGAGTTGTAGATGTCGGATGCAGGCTGCACCTGCAGCGCTGAACATGGGGGGTTTGTTACCAGACTGACAGCCAACAAGCCTTGGCACCGGTAAGGGTGCAGAAACCTGGGGTTTGAGAGTTTGGTGGAGCGGCCTGAAACTTGGAGGCACATGAGACTACAACGTCTCAAAAGGCAGTGGACCCCCTGGGTTTCGATTAACCTATGGCGGGCACGATGGCCGGTGAAACTTCGGATCTTGCAAGTGTTCTCACTTGCAGCTTGCAGAGGACTAGGGCCACTAGTCAAAGGGAGACTGAAGGTGCTTCTGGCTTCCACAGGAGTTTCTCTAGTCAGGAGTGATGCGCTTCAGCCAAGGACGATGGTTGTTCATGACGTTCCTAGTCTGTTGCCTCAGGGAAAGAGTATCCCTCTTTTGCCTGGTTGCAGTGGGCAGAGTCCGGGTGTTGGTGATGCAGAACTCCTCTTGGTCCTTCCTTGAAATTGGTTGATAAGATCTGATGTCTGGTGTCATGGGTGTCCCTTAAATCCTGGATTTAGGGGATTTAGGGATGTGGAGACTAGTGGCCAATTGGCAACTAGCACCCACAGCTAATCTGCCCCTGAGGTGACCACTTCCAGTGGGACAGGTCACCTTTAGCTACCCAGAGCCCTCTATACTGCCACTCCAAAGTTGGTAGAAATCAAAATTTAGTGCACACACCGGGCTGCTCACCCTAGAGGTGTGGTCAGCCTGCTGGGGTGTGCACATTCTGGCAAATCTAATTTCCCACTTGTCCATGAGCAAATGTGCCTAGGGGCAGAGATGGGATGTTTCCCCGAGTTGGGGACAACACAGATGGCTATCAGGGGTGGTGAAGCCTTTAAAGCTCACTGCCCTGATGGCTCTATTCACTAGCCCAGTTGGAGGGTGGGAGATGTGACCTTCCTGCCTCAGCTTTCGCTTCTAACTCCTGGGGGCAACCAGGCTGCCTGGCAGGAGGTCAGACACCTGTCTTGGCAGCAGCAAGCATGTGAAGAGGCACAGGCTGCTCGGCCAGAGCACAGAGATGGGTGGCAAATAGGTGGGCAACAAATAGTGTGCCACGTGGGTGCATGCCAGCTGTCCCTTGATGCGAGATTCGTGTTGGGGGAGAGAAATCAAGTTGTTTGGCACCAAACTTGACATATCTAGGCGGTACTATAATGGAGCTAGCAGCCCTGGTCTGCCCAGGCTTAAGTCCAAGGTTATCCTATTGGCCGGCCTGCACTTAGAGTGTACCTTAATTGAAAGGACGCTATAGAAACATAAAGGCTCATGCTTATATGTCTGCACCTTAAATATAATACACCCTGACTCCTGGGTTTCAGGGACCTACCTTAGGGGTGCCTGACGTATATATAAGGCTGTGCATGGGACTGTGCCAATCGTTGGTGAGGGCACAGTCAAACTCAAGCAATTTGCACCACTCTGTCAATCTGCAGTGGCAGACCTGCCATCATCAATTTGTGTGGGTTAACTAGGGTGGCACAAACTTATGCTGCAGCCCTGGGAACCCCTTTATCACATATGCCCTGGGTACCCTGGGTATTATTTACCAAGGGCTTATGAGAAGGTAAATACTTGTAAATGAGGGAATTATCATGTTGATAAATAATTTAGGGAGAGAACACATACACTGGGGCTTGGTTAGCAGGCCCCTCCCAGTGCACTATCAGGGTCGTAAAACCAGCATCCAGGGGTTTAAATGGGGACAAACAGTGTGTGTGGTGGTCTCCAAAGAGCCCAGGTTTCTTACATTCCTGGCCTGTCTGAAGGGATGCCTGGGTCCTGTCTTTCCTCAACCCACTATCAGGCTTGCTCAGTAGTCCTGAAGGAGCAGGACTTGGAATTGAAGAGGACTCAAATGGATTTTCTTAACCAGGAAAAAGAATCAAAGATTGCAGCTTCAGATGCATGGACACATGCAGCAGACATTTTTGAGTTAATTGGTTAATGGTTTAAGAAAATCCATTCATGGCCAGTGTGGATGCACTCACATGCACAGCAGTTATCTGGGGGAAAAACAAGGGCTAGCAAAGCCAATAGGCTTCACCAACATGGCCTACTGTCTTTGTTATTGCTTGTTTACACTGATTTTAATATGCTTTCAGTAGAATTCACTGTGATCGGAATGGAAGATGAATAGAAGGGACTTAGGATGGAATTGATTTGGCATCTACTTCATTCAATGGTAGTATGGACATGTTGGTCATTAGTGAACAGCAGACATATTCCCCTAATGGCAAACATTCCATGCCAGTATTGAAAAATGTCATGGAAGTGTTGATGCACCTGGTCACAGGTGTGTGAGAAAGTGTGTTTAGCATCTCAGAATATAGAGAATGAACAATGTATATGGACAAATATACATGGACAAATCGAAACAAGACAGCCCCACAAAGAAGTAAGCCGCTGAGTTTGGGTAAGTTTCAGGATATACATAAGAGAATACGTTATTACTATTACTCATTGGTTAATGAGATTGGAGTGGTGAGGCAACAGTACCGGCAGCCAAATACCCAGGGTTAAATTATGCAATGCGCAAGATAAGGTCCAAAAGCTAAATAGCAAAGCTGAATTATAGTGTGCTTCTTATTGGTGAAGTAAAAGGATAATCTACTGCGGCCTCTGATAAGAAGATGCAATATCCAAAAGATGACATTGCTAACCCAGATTTTGTACCTGTTTTGATCCATACCCTTGAACATTTCACTGGAATTCTTTAAGTAACTTGGGTCTGTCTTTCTTTATTTGGTGGATAGGATATAAGACACCTCATGAGTCTTGAGAGCTCCGAAACTACCTTTGGTAACTGGCCGGGAGCACTTTCCAAAATTAAATTCTACTACTGGGCAATTTATTGGTGGTGAAGGTGCGATTGGGAGCGTGAATAAAATACAGTTTCAATCTTTGTTCTTTTGGAAACTCAGAACATTTAAGAAATTATGTCAGATCGTGAGTACTGCAATGTCAAGAAGTGAAAGCAGAAATAGGAATACTTAGCAAGGTAAATACCAAGCTGAAAATAAGAAGAAATTGTGGTCAAAGGACTGCAGAAGATGGGGAATGGTTGTAAGCAGAGGCAATGTGAGAGACATTAGACAAGTAAGAGTACAAGAGGAAAGGCATAAATCAAAGTAAGGAATGTAATTATAAATGACAAGGCGTCTCCTGGTACCTTAGGAAGTCCTTTGGATTGATTCAAACATATTCCGCTTAACAACAATCATATAGCAAAGTCATAGTTTGGATCTAATGTAATAGAGTTTGTTTTACTCATTTGCAAAAGTGGGCCAAAACTGACGACAAAATTGGAAAAACGATAACCCCAAAGAACCTGAGCGTAACAACTGAATTCCTTACCTTACCTGAAATAGAGACAATAGAAGCCAAACCAGAGGTCTCACTGTAAACAAATAAGGTAGTGCAACAGATAGGGGGGGCTGATTATTAATTGGAACTAAAACCAGAGTGGGACGGTTGAGTTAACAGTCAAATTTCATTTATTTAGTGTTGAAAATGACAAAAATATATTATCATTAGTTATATGGATGGAACTCCAGTTCAACCCAGCATCATAATACTCTTGAATCTTTAAGATTTCCCAATTTGTTTTTATAAAGGGCGGTGAGCGGACCCGTGGTGAATGGGGTGTGAGTTGGAACCCAAAATGATGTAAAATGATGTGAAATGATGCGAAATATTAGCATCATTTCACATAATTCGGAGCTAATCCTGGGGAATGTTTAGTAAAATCTGTGAAATTCATTTTTTCTTGTGTATGTTTGGTTACATTTGTTGGATACTTTAGTGAATGCTATAAAAAAGAGAATCCGTGATTTATGTCTGCACAACTTTCAGTCATTTGAACTCCATTTTCAACATAAATGATTCAAATGTATAGGCCTTTCCTGCTATTACAGACACGTGCACCAACCCAAATCTAATCACCAACTACATTTAAATGGAACAGAATAGCATTTAAAATAAATACTTTATCATCATTATGTTTTTGTAGGAGACCATGTTATTCCCCTCTTCATGCCTCAGTGTGGGGAGTGTAGCTGCTGCCAAAATCCGGAGAGCAATTTTTGTCTGAAGAATGAGTAGGTATCAGTTTTGCTTTAGTAGTTATGTGATATTTTAAATTTTGTACTTACCTGTATGCATAATGCTGAAATGTAATTTGAATGTTTGTAACTTTCAAACAGCATTATTAATGGCCGAGGGCTGATGGCTGACAACACCAGCAGGTTTTCTTGTAAAGGTAAAGAAATTCACAACTTCCTAAGCACCAGCACCTTCACAGAGTACACTGTTGTGGATGAGATATCTGTTGTCAAAATCGATTCTGCTGCCCGCCTGGACAGAGCGTGCTTAGTCGCCTGTGGATTTTCCACTGGCTATGGATCCGCAGTGAACACAGCCAAGGTAAGCATGCTACAATTCCATGGGAGCCAGGTTAATAAATTATTAGTGGGGCCAGGGTATCATGATCCAACCTTAAATAGAAATTTGGAAGCATAACAGCTGAGATGAGAGCGTGACATGCATATCCACTTGTGAAATGTAAAAATTGTGATCATTTTACTTATTGAACACTATTGTTAATTTCATTGGCAATTCTCTCCTTCTGTGCGCTCGGCACTCTCACTGTCCCCTCTGCTTAAAAACTGCCCTGTCTGCTCACTGCCGCTTCTGTTTAACAGCAGTGGCGGGTGATCTGTGAAAGTGGTGGTGGGCTATACCATTCCCAAAGTCCAATCAGTGGGTGAAACTAGTGAGCCAGATTTCTCCTCTTAAGAGGAGAGGTGGTTCTCTCCTTAAACAATTTGAAAAAAAATGTGGTCACATAAACAATCACTTGTGTCATAGGGTGTCAAGGAAGCCTGACTCTGCCTAATTCTGGGCACTCATTTTTCAAAATTTGCCAGGTGTTCACCCCAAACACCACAGTTTACCTTGAGCAGTGCCATTTTGTCCCGTATTTTGCCATAGTGTCCCACATATCTCAAAACTACCACCAAAAGTCCAGTCCCAGCATTTAGTCATGGCATCCCCAATGCCATGTCAAGAATTACATAAAGTATGACAGGGCCATAATTTTGCCATTGGTTACTGTTAGACCTGACAGCCTTAGGGTGGTCATCCCCCAACTTTTTGCCTCCCTCCCTCCACTTTTCTGACACTGTTTCTGCTGGTTTTAGGACTCTGCACTCATTACCACTGCTAACCAGTACTAAAGTGCATATGCCCTCTCCCTTAAACATGGTAACATTGTTTCATTCTCAATTGTCATATTTGATGTAATTTGTAAGTCCATATTAAAATCAACTACATGTGCCGAGGGCCTGTAAACCAAATGCTACTAGTGGGCCTGCAGCACTGATTGTGCCACCCACATATGTAGCCCATTAACCGTGTCCCAGGCCTGTTTGCAGTTCCACTGCCACTTCGACTTGGCATTTAAAAGTACCTGCCAAGCCTTAAACTCCCTTTTTTTTTACATATAAGTCACCCCTAATGTAGGCACTAGGTAACCCACAGGGAAGGGTGCTATTTAGGTCAAAGGCAGGACATATACCTGTGTGTTTCATATGTCCTGATAGTGGAAAACTCCTAAATTTGTTTCCCACTACTCTGCGGCCTGCTCCTTTCATAGGCTAGCATTAGGGCTACCCTCATATACTGTTTGAGTGGTAGATTCTGATCAGAAAGGGGTAAATAGGTCACGGTTAGTATGGCCAGGATGGTGATAGAAAATCCTGCTTATTGGTGAGGTTGGATTGTATATTACTATTTCAGAAATGCTACTTTTATAACGTGAGCATTTCTCTGCACTTAAAATCCATCTGTGCCTTATAGCCTGTCGCCAATGAAGGTCTGGGCTGAGCTGGTTGACAGCTTCCTTTTGCCTTTCACCCAGACAACCACAAACACAGGATTCTCAGTCACACCTGCACTCAGCTGCATGCTGAATGGGGCTTCCTGGGCTGGGAGGGTGGAGGGACCTAACACTTACATTTCAAAGGCTAGTGGCCTGCCCTCACACAATGGACTGCCAAACCTCCTACTAGGACCCTGGTTGACAGACCTGTACTGAAAGGGGACCTTGTGCACTTCAAAACCACTCTTTGAAGTTTCCACCACTTTAAAGGCATTTTTGGGTATGTAAACTGGGTCTCTGACCCCGCCAAATCAGACACTTCTGGACCTGAACCTGCAACCTGTCAAGAGGAACTGCCTGGCTGCCCAAAGGACTCACCTGGACTCCTTTGCTGTGAAGGACTGGTGCCTTGCTGTTGCCCTGCTGCCTTGCTGGCCTCTGACTTTGCTGTGAAGTGCTCTCCAAGGGCTTGGATTGAGCTTGCCTCCTGTTTTCTGAAGTCTCAGGGCCAAAAATACTTCATCTCTTCAAGGAAATTCCTTGTGTGCCAAAAATCGACACACAGCCTGCCGGAAACAATGCACAGCCAAACCAGAACGATGCAGCCCGACTTCCCGAGTGAAGATCGACGCAGCGCCTGCGTTGCGACTGGAAATTCGCCCCACAGCCCTAACGGATCAACGCAGCCTGACTTCCCTAGTGGAGAATTGACACATCCCATGCAGTGCAACAGAAAATTCGACGCATCACCTACCAGATCGATGCAACGCTTGTGACTTTGACCCACATGGCCAGGATTTCCATGGGCATCAAAAGATCCCCACATTGCAGTGAGGAACTAATATTGTGCACCGGAAACGGATGCAAAGCCCCTTCCAACATGGAAAGAAACAACGCATCATCTGTGCCGCATTGGAAAATCTGGCGCACACCTTATTTTTCCACACATCTCCTCCCCTGCGGTCTCCGTGCATGATAATTTTGACGCAAACCAAGTACTTTGTGCAAACCAGAGACAACTGTTGATGTTTAAGATCTAATACTCTTTTTACTCTTGCAAAAGTGATATTTCAACTTATACTTATTGAATCTTTATCGTTTTTACCTTAATTTAACTAGATAAATATCATATATTTTTCGAAATCTGGGTGGTGTATTTTTGTGGTGTTTTCACTGTGTTATTGCATGATTTATTGCACAAATACTTTACACATTGCCTTCTAAGTTAAGCCTGACTGCTCAGTGCCAAGTTACCAGAGGGTGGGCACAGGATAATTTGGAGTGTGTGTGACTTACCCTGACCAGGATTGTGGTCCCTACTTGGGCAAAGGTATATACCTCTGCCAACTAGAAACCCCATTTCTAACAGTTACCACATACTTAATGGGTGCTCTCGTATGTCAAAAATTACCTCTGGTATACAAGGACTATCAATTTACCATGGGTGACCCATAACCTGAGTGCTGTCCTTAAAGCCAATCAGTACCTCCAATATATGTGCACTAGTATTTTCCATATGTTAGAAATGAACTCCAATAAGCTAAGACCTTTATTTGCCATTTTTAACACCTTAATGACCATCCAGATGCCAGGGCCAGCATGGCACACACATGCAAACAGTCTAACATGCACTAATGCAGTCACTCTTACACATGCACTCACACACATACTCACACACACTCTTATACATCCACTTTCTTATACACTGCATGTGAGAAATTGGGGTACTGGTTGACTGGAGTGTGAGCACTGGTCATGCAGCGACCACAATCCTTGTCAGGGTAAGGTACAAGCAAACCCCAAATTAACCTGTGCTCAACTCCCTAGTAGCTTGGCACAGACAAGTCAGGCTTAACTTAGAGGCAATGTGTACAGTATTTGTGTAACACTTCAAACAGTAAAACAGTGAAAACACCACATAAAAGTCCCATGCCATGCTAGAAAAATAGAGCAGAATTTAATAAATAAAACAAGACCAAAACAACAAGAATCCAATCAGTAGAACCAGAGATATGAATTTGTAAAGAAAAAAGTGAATTTAGCATCAAAAATACACAAAGCGCCAACTGTGGCTATCTAGTCATATCAGACCAGGTCAAAGTCAAAAGTTCAGGCTGACCACAATGGAGCACAGGTCGGATACAGTCCCTGGTTAGTCCTGCTGAGGTTTTACCTTCTCAAGTTTGGCAAGAAGGCGGTAGCCAGCAGGTCAGCACAGCAGAGCACCATTTCGTTTAAAGCAGTAGTCCAGCAGAGTGGCAGTCCTTGTAGCAGCATTGCAGTACTTCTTCCTTGTAGCGTATCCACAAGCCCAGAAGTGTACAGAAGAGGAAATCTTTCTTTTATACCATGGTACCCTGGTTCTGGAAGGTGGAAGAAGCTTCTAGACAGTGCATTTGAACTGTATGACATTTCCTGAACCCCTTGTCCTTGATCCAAGCTGGCTAAAGTGAAGATTCAGTGTTATTAGGCCCACTGAGTGAAAGCTGTGCGCAGGCTATTCCAGTGGAAGTGGGGCTGTGCTCATCCCTGCCCACCATCTTGCCAGCAGATAGCCCACTTAGGCACTCCTAATCCGTCGACTGTGGGGATGTCTGGGATGACTTTACAAAGTCCAACTGTAAGTTACACCCAGTCATGTGACCTAATACAGGCTTCAAGCACAAAGGGGCTAAAGACAGAAAAATGTAAACTTTCGAATAGTCATTTTCAAAATTGTAATAAAAAATCAGACTTTACTATTAAAGAGGGTTTATCACTACAGTTTCGTAGACACCAAACATGGCATAGCCACCAGCTCCCAATTAGAAATTACAACTTATTACATGTAATAAGTAACCCCAATATTATCCTATGGGAAGGGAAGGCCTAGTGAAAAATTAATTTAGGGGTTTTTCACTACCAGAACATTTAAAACCTAAAAGTACATGTCCAGTCTTTTAGTTACACAGCATCCTGTCCTAGGGGCTACCTACGGCCTACCTTAGGGTCGACCTATATGAAATAAAATTGGAGTTTACGGCTTGGCAACAGGGCTTAATTGCAAATTCGACATAGCAGTTTAAAACTGCATTCAGACTGCAATTGAAGGCCCGGGGCATGTTTTACAGTGCTACTTAAGGGGGTGGCACAATAAGCTTTGCAGGCCCACTGGTAGCATTTAATTTACAGTCCCTGGGTATTTGATGAACCAATTTACAAGGGACTTACAAGTAAATAAATATTCCAACTAGGTATAGGTCACTCAACCATGTTTTAAGGGAGGGAGCACAAGCACCTTAGCACTGGTTAGCAGTGGTAAAGTGCACAGAGTCCTAAGCCCAACAAAAATAGGTTCAGCAAAATGGAGAAGAGGAGGCAAAATGGTTGGGGAAAGACCACCATAAGGCTGATAGATCTAATACTCTGTAACTCACTCTTCCAATTTTAAGATCGGATTGTGTGGTTTACAAATGCTTGGACTCATGTTGTCCTTCCTACACCTATCTTACCTGCTAGTAAACTTTGTAAAAACATTTTCTCTAAACATTATTAAAGGTCGAAACAAAAGGAATTGCCTATGATAGTCATCTTGTGTGATGTGAATAAAACAGTGCACTGCAATAAAGTGGTTAGGAAGGATTTATTTCTGCTTTTACATGCAGATCAATCAGTAATAGTACTGGAACAGGGCTAGACAACTTTGTAAAATTGAAAAACATAGAGCATAATTGAATTGTTGGGGGGTGGCCTGTTTCTCCAGCTGGGCAATGGAGTAAGTTGCTCTGTCGTGCTGAAGGAGATGCCTCGAGCCAAGTTTAGAAATGACTGCCATGAATGTAGTTGTTTCTAAAGCATTGGCAGGAACTGACATCACAGAGATTCCTGTCAATGCTTTTTGCAGTTTTGTTCAGGGCTCCATCAACATGATGGAGCCTTGCATCAAACTGTTTTTTTTCTTTTTCAAAAAGAAAATCCAGAAGTGGGATTTTCTTTTTGAAAATAAAAAAGATAACGCCCCCCTGTCCATAGGAGCCATCTTCCATGGTGAGGAAGGCACTTAGGCCCTAATTATGAACACGGCGGTGTACACCGCCGTGATCATGCTGGCGGACTTTCCCCAGAACCCCGCTGGCCGTATAATGAAAATTTCTCTGAGCCGGCGGGCGGAAGCATTGTTTCCACCCGCCGCCCCAGAGGAATGCCTGGCCGGGACATTGCCGGTGGCTCCACATGGAGCAGCCATCAATGTCTCTGTGCGGCGGGTGCAGCTGCACCCGTCGCACAGATCACTGCCTGTAAATCGGGCAGTAACCTGCGCGACGGGGCACTACACAGGGGCCCCTGCACTGCCCATGCCAAATACATGGGCAGTGCAGGGGTCCCCAGGGGTGCCACGGTGTACCCCTTCTGCCAGCCCCCGCCAGGGAAACGCTGGAGGCAAAGGGATCATTATCTGACAGGGCAGCAGCCCTGCCCTATCGAATAATGATGCCATCCACCACCAGGCTGCCTGACGGAGGCAGCCTGGCGTTGGGTGAGGGCCGCCTCTGGCAGCCCTCCATAGCTTCAATATGTGGCGCATGGGCCGCCATGCCGGCTGGCGGGATTTCCCACCACCGCCGACATGGCGGCCCACACCACCACGCTCATAATGAGGGCCTCAGTGTTTTTTACTGCCTTACCCCAAGGGTTTGCAGCTATGTGTCTGCTCATCCTAATTGGGCAGATGGTCATATAGCCAATTCTCTGACGGCCCTTACTACGTCGGGTGGCCGGAGAAGTTTGACCATGGTGGTGACGGTGTAGTCACCGCCGTGGCCAGTCTATGTTTGTAGGTGGAGCATTATATTGGTGAAGAGGGAACAATATCCCTCACCGCCAACATATAAATTAGCACCATAGTGTATAAGGGACCCTATGTCATGCAAGATTCCTTTTAGCAATGCTTTGCATGTGTAGATTTCCAGTCCTTACGAACCATGTTTTAAAAACACTACAAGTGCAAGAATGCAACATTGGGGTGCCTGAAAGCTGACTGTAGGCATTTCACAGGAGAATTGGTCACTTTTCAAATATGTAAAAATTTTCACAAAACAATCTTAATTTTTCATTTTATGTCTTTAGTCTTCGAATCAGAGAATTATGAATAGGAGACAACTTCATTTCATGCTCAGGTGTTTGAATTCCAGTGAGCTCAGGCAAACATTCACAGTCCTCTAAAGCACTAATGTTTGCTAAGCATTGGTGGTGCGTGGGCCCAAAATCATTCTACCACGCACTATTCCTGTGGTCATGCTGGATAGAAGCAGCAGCTGAACATGTCTGAATTGAGAAGCTGAAGTGAAATTCTCACTGGTGGTGCCTCTGTTCCCAGTCAGAACTCAGGCTTAAGTTGGGTTTTGATTGTTTTCAATAATACATTGCTTTTGGTGTATGTTTGCATGGCAATGTATATTTCATTTAAAGTACAAGTGGGCTCAGGCGTTGTAGGAAAGTACCATCTTGCCTGGCATGTTACCCCCATTTTTACTTCTATGTATGTTTGTTTTTGCCTGTGTCACTGGGATCCTGCTAGCCAGGACCCCAGTGCTCATAAAGTATGCCCTGTATGTGTTCCCTGTGTGGTGCCTAACTGTATCACTGAGGCTCCGCTAACCAGAACCTCAGTGTTTATGCTCTCTCTGCTTTTAAAATTGTCACTGCAGGCTAGTGACTAATTTTACCAATGCTGATTGGCACACTGTAACACCCTTATAATTCCCTAGTATATGGTACCTAGGTACCCAGGGTATTGGGGTTCCAGGAGGTCCCTATGGGCTGCAGCATTTCTTTTGCCACCCATAGGGAGCTCAGACAATTCTTACACAGGACTGCCACTGCAGCCTGAGTGAAATAACGTCCACGTTATTTCACAGCCATTTTACACTGCACTTAAGTAACTTATAAGTCACCTATATGTCTAACCTTCACTTGGTGAAGGTTAGGTGCAAAGTTACTTAGTGTGAGGGCACCCTGGCACTAGCCAAGGTGCCCCCACATTGTTCAGGGCAAATTCCCCGGACTTTGTGAGTGCGGGGACGCCATTACACGCGTGCACTACATATAGGTCAATACCTATATGTAGCGTCACAATGGTAACTCCGAACATGGCCATGTAGCATGTCTAGGATCATGGAATAGTCCCCCCAATACCATTCTGGTATTGGGGGGACAATTCCAGGCATCCCTGGGGCTCCAGCATAGAGCCCGGGTACTGCCAAACTAACTCTCTGGGGTTTTCTCTGCATCTACCACTGCTGCCAAACCTCAACCTGGGCAGCCCAGTCCCAGGAAGGCAGAACAAAGGATTTCCTCTGAGAGAGGGTGTTACACCCTCTCCCTTTGGAAATATGTGTTAAGGACCTGAGAGGAGTAGCCTCTCCTGGCCTCTGGAAATGCTTTGAAGGGCACAGATGGTGCCTTCCTTGCATAAGCCAGTCTACACCGGTTCAGGGATCCCCCCAGCCCTGCTCTGGCACAAAACTGGACAAAGAAAAGGGGAGGTGCATGGAGCTCCTCCAGTGTGTCCCAGACCTCTGCCATCTTGCATGCAGAGGTGTGAGGACACTATGGACACCTCTGAGTGGCCAGTGCCAGCAGGTGATGTCAGAGACCACTCCTGATAGGTGCTTCCCTTTCTATGTAGCCAATCCTCCTCTGAGGGCTATTTAGGGTCTCTCCTGTGGGTTTCTCACCAGATAACGAATGCAAGAGCTCACCAGAGTTCCTCTGCACTTCCCAATCCGACTTCTGCAAAGAATCGACTGCTGACTTCTCCGGGACGCCTGCAAAACCGCAACAAAGTAGCAAGAAGACTACCAGCAACATTGTAGCACCTCAACCTGCTGGCTTGCTCGACTGTTTCCTGGTGGTGCATGCTCTGAGGGCTGTCTGACTTCACCCTGCACTGGAAGCCAAGAAGAAATCTCCCGTGGGTCGACGGAATCTTCATCCTGCCAACGCAGGCACCAAACTTCTGCATCACCGGTCCTCTGGGTCCCCTCTCATCTTGACGAGCGTGGTCCCTGGAACACAGGAGCTGGATCCAAGTGTCCCCGACAGTCCAGTGGCCCTTCTGTCCAAATTTGGTGGAGGTAAGTCCTTGCTTCCCCACGCCAGACAGTAATCCTGTGTACTGCGTGAACTGCAGCTGCTAGGGATTCTGTGCACTTTTGCAAGACTTCCTTTGTGCAGAGCCTAGCCCAGATCCCCAGCACTCCGTCCTGCATTGCCCAACTCGCTGAGCTGGACTCCGACTTCGTGGGACTCCCTTTTGTTGTGCTGAGATGACCACTGTGCTCAGATCTTCTGAACGCCTGTTCAGGTGCTTCTGCGGGTGCTGCCTGCTTCTGCATGGGCTCTCTGTGTTTCTGAGTGTCCCCCCTGTCTCCTCCTCCAAGGGGCGACCTCCTGGTCCTTCCTGGGCCCTGGCAGCACCCAAAACCTTCAACCGCAACTCTTGCAGCTAGCAAGGCCTGTTTGCAGTCTTTCTGCGTGGAAACAACTCTGCGTCCTCCAGAACGCCATAGGACATCTTCTGACCAAAGGAGAAGTTCCTGGCTCCTTCTGTTGTTGCAGAATCTTCGTCTTCTTCCACCCGGAGGCAGCCCTTTTGCACCTTCATCTGGGGTTTAGTGGGCTCCTGCCCCCCCTGGACACTTGCGTGACTCTTGGACTTGGTCTCCTTCCTTTGCAGGTCCTCAGGTCCAGGAACCCATCTTCAGTGCTTTGCAGTCAGTTGTTGTCTTTGCAGAATCCCCTATCTTGACTTTACTGTCTTTCTGGGGTAGTAGGGTAACTTTACTCCTACTTTTCAGGGTCGTGAGGTGGGTATCTTGGACACCCTTAGTGTTTTCTTACACTCCCAGTGACCCTCTACACACTACACTAGGCCTGGGGTCCATTTGTGGTTTGCATTCCACTTTTGGAGTATATGGTTTGTGTTGCCCCTAGGTCTATTGTCTCCTATTGCATTCTAATGCGTCCTACAGTGTTTGCACTACTTTGCTAACTGTTTACTTATCTCATTTTGGTCTGTGTGTATATTTTGTGTATTTTACTTACCTCCTAAGGGAGTATAACCTCTGAGATACTTTTGGCATATTGTCACTGAAATAAAGTACCTTTATTTTTAGTAACTCTGAGTATTGTGTTTCTTATGATATAGTGCTAAGTGATATAAGTGGTATAGTAGGAGCTTTGCATGTCTCCTAGTTCAGCCTAAGCTGCTCTGCTATAGCTACCTCTATCAGCCTAAGCTGCTAGAACACTACTGATCTACTAATAAGGGATAACTGGACTTGGCACAAGGTGTAAGTACCACAAGGTGCCCACTAAAAGCCAGGCCAGTCTCCTACAGGTGTCATGTCAGTAAACAGCACAAACCCCTTTTACATATCATTGAGGTGTAGGGCAGGACATTTCTATACCAGGAAAATGGAATTTTGTGTGGAAAAAAGCTAAATATTAAGGATTAGGATTTCACCACCCCACATACACGTTGTGATGGAATACACCCATTTGGTTTTCACAGTAAATAAATTGAATATTAGAGCACTCTATACCATCAAATCCAGGGCACTTCAATGGCCAGCCAATTCACCTCAGTTTGGCCTGTCTGTATGTCTATCAATTAGAATGTGATGTCATTTATTTATTTACTCCACTACAAACCCCTACAAACACCACATAAGACTTTAGCGTAGATACATCAACAACGTTCTAATTATTTGGCATGAGAATACCACCTCAGACTGAGAATTTGTTGACTGGGTCAGCAAAAGGGATCCCTTCCTGAGATTCGTGCACACAATTAGGAAAACTAGGCTTTCTTTTCTTGACTTGAGATAAAAGAGGGTAAATTTGGAATCAAGATGTTTGAAAAAATTACTCACAAGAATGGTCTCCTGTTTTTCAAATGTTTTCACCCCTGTGCCCTCGGTGGAATCTTCCATTTTGGCCATTCTTGCAAATCAGACACAATTGCTGAGATATAAAAACATATGGAGAGAAGTCCACCAACCTGGCTATTGAGCTGGCAGCGCACATGTACTTTAGCAAAATCACTTAAAGGACAAGTAAGAGGGCACTGAAAAATACTAGAGAAGCACTTTTGGAAACGGCTACTTTGCCAGCCAGAGCCAGTTTTCTGCATAATCACATCTTTAAAGTCGGTTTTGAGTGCCTTTTAATTATTTTCTACTGACATTTCAAGTGAGTTACACTTAGCAAAATTTCTGTATAGAAGTAATGCATTATTTTAAACCCAGTAAAGTAAAAGTGCCAAATTGAAAAGCCAGTCAGAGGATTGGTGATAAAGGGTTAGTTGTAAAAGTGTTGGGGAGTCGGGGGTGGTTTGAAATGGTGATATACCTGAAATTTTGATTGAATAAGGAATTCAATACATTTTTTATGGATGAAGATGCAGTCTTTCCTGGTGCAGTGAAGGTGCCTAGATATCATTGGCTTAAAAATGTGTGGATGTTCAGAGTTCAAAGAAGTGTGTAGTGGAAGTTCTATGAGAGGTAATGGAACTACCATTTTCTGAAGTAAAGTGCACTATACGTGCTCGGGGCCTGTAAATTAAATGATACTAGTGGGTCTGCAGCACTGATTGTGCCCCACACTACAGTAGATTTCAAACATATCTCGGGCCTGTCACTGCGGAGCCTGTGTGGGCAATTTTAAATTGCAAATTCGACCTGGCAGGTGTACACACTTGCCAATCCCAAACCTTCCTTTTGGTTAAATATGTCACCCCTAAGGTAGTCCCTGGTTAGCCCCGAGGACAGGGTGTGGTGTATTTAAAATGTTTGACATTCACTCTTTAGTTTAACATGTCCAGGTCAGGACATTTTTCACTGCTGCAAGGCCTGTCTCTCTCATAGGTTAACATTGGGATTGCATTAAAACATATTTTAAGTGTAATTTCCAATTGGGAGGAGATAGAAATCTGGAGTTTGAGATCTCTGGACTTACAATTTTAAAATCACAATTTAAGATGAAGTTAGATTTTGAATCATAAGTCTCAAAATGCCACTTTTAGAAAGTTGGCATTTTCTTACTTTACCTATTCCGTACCTTACCCTGTCTCGAATACACATCTGGGCTGGTCTGTTTGACAATCACTCTTTGTGAATTCCCTCTAGACTGCCACAAGCACAGGACACTCAACAGCATCTGCATTTATCTGCATACTGATGGGTCTTCCTAGGCAGAGGGAAGGTGAGGGATTGACACTTACACATCAATAGGTGGTGTCCTGTCTCCACACAAAGGTCTGATTACCTCCCACAGGTAGCCTGGCACACAGGGTTAGAGTGAAAGGGACCCTTATGCACTTCAGAGGACTCCTTTGAAGACTCCCCCACAACAAATGCCTTTTTGAGTATGAGTACTGGACCCAAAACCCCACCAAACTTCAGGTCCTGAGTAGACTCTGCAACTAAGAGGACCTGTGCTGCCAGGAGAGACTGCCACTTTGCCATTTGCTTTACTGTGTTGGCCTTCTGATTGCTGTGCTGCCACGAGGGACAGCCACTTTCCAACTTGCTCTGCTGTGTTGGCTTGCTGCTTGCTACCTCTGCAGTGAGGGGAAATTACGATTGCCCTCTACATCTTCTTTTACCAAAGAAATTCCAAGGACTTGTTGGCTTGCCCCCTGTTCCACAAAGTCTCAGGGACATCAAAGACTTCGCCAACGAGCCTCGGCTGTGGAACTTCACAATCTGCGCATTCGGAAGTGGGCTCTTGATGACAACCTGATTGAGTGCTTTGTATTCCTCGTCTTTATCTACATCGAGCAAACGCTGCACTGGGCCGCCAATCAGAAGAGATCATGCGCTTTCTGCCTTTCCCTTTTCAAACCTCCTACTCCAGAAAAGAGCTTGCCACGTAAAGTCCCGCTTGCATCTGGGACTGAGCGCTGCCGTCCGGGCCCGCCTAAGCGCTCCACTCTGACAACAGACACCGCAACACTCCGAGTGAATGCTACAAAGCACTTCACAAACCGCATTGCCCTGACAACCTAGGGATGTGCCTACTTTCTGCATCCGAGTGGGTTAGATGACGTTGTGCCCCGCCTCCAGCTGCAAATGAAACCGCAGCGCACAGCCAGCTTACTCAATAAAAAAAAGGTAACGTGAACCACGAAGACCTGTGAGATCTTTCTAGCTGATGTACGCAATACCGTGGGCTGCTGAAGGCAAATTATCCGCATTCTGGTCTCATGGAACAGTGGAGAGGGAGTACACATGGGTCACCCTAACACAGAGAATTCTCCTGTGCCTTTCTTGCTATTATTTCTCTAACATAGCTCACAGGAGCAGAGCTCATTATCGCACTGTATGATCCTTTTAAACCTGCATATCTTAAATGCACATCTCCTGAAAATTATTGGCACATTTATATTGTTTTACTCTTGATTTCTTGGCGATGCAGAGAACTATTTTTCTAACTATGAGTGAAGTCTTCTTTTTTGTGGTGTATTTATTGTATTACTGTGTGAGTGTGTTGCACAAATTCTTTCCACATTGCCTCTTAAGTTAAGTCTGACTGCTCAGTGCCATGCTACCACAGGGTGAGCACATGTTAATGTAGGGAGTGTCACTGACTTACCCTGACTAGGATTGTGAACTCTTCTTGTTTGCCAGCCAACACCAGTTTTCTGTCTGCACTTCTAGTCATTGTATCCTGCATCCTAGTTGCATAAGCACAATCAATTGTCTTTTGGATGATTGATTGAGCCACAAGCTAGTGGATACAAAATACATTTGCAAGAACCGGTGTTCTGTTTCTGATCATGTATGCCTTAGTTGTGAATGTTTGGTCTTATCTGATGCTCTCCCTTTGTTGTGCCCTTCAACGAAACCTTGTAGTCTTTGACAAGATGGACAGTGCAGAGGTGGTCCGGTTGTGTGGTCTGATATCACGGGTTCAATATTTCCATCCTAAAAGCTGCAATTTTGCTTTACAGAATTTCATCTTCAGGAATTTGAGGAGCTCATTTTGTGTACATAATTAGGCATTAACTCAGGTGACCACTCAGGTCTTCAGGGAAAGGCATCCATTCTACAACAAGCCAAAGAAATGTTCCTAGCCAAAGAATGTTTTGGGAGAGAAAGCAGAAAATACCAGGGCCCATATTGATGCTTTTTTTGCGCTGCATTTGTGTCATTTTTTACGCAAATGCAACGCAAACTTAACTCCAGATTTATATTTTGACGTTGGACACAACTAATGTGAAAATATTGGAGTTTGCACCATTTTTTAGATGCGTGAACCTACCTTGTGTCAATGAGATGCAAGGTAGGCGTTCCCATCTCAAGAATGGTGCTATCCCCATAGCCCCATATTTATCCCCCGTGCTAAAATGACACACGGCTGGGAGGAGGGGCCAAATAATGATGCAAAGCTTGCTTTGCACCATTATTTGATGCCTGAGTCAGACAAGGCATTAGGGGACCAGTGGACCCATTTCCATGGTCAGACATCATGGAATGGGTCCACATGTGCCCTCCCCAAGCCCCAGGATCACCCCTACCCCACCAGAGGGACACCAGAGGATGGGGTAACCCATCCCAGATAAGTAGGGTAAGTATTTTTATAACTTTTTTAAAGTGCTATTGAGGGCCCTGAAATGGTCCCACGTACATGGTACAGGGTGCAATGACCATGCCCAGGGGACCCTAGTCCCCTGTGCTGGCCACCGGGGTGGTGGGCATGACTCCTGTCTTTTATAAGATAGGAGTCATGTAGTATGGATGGTTTTGTGTCAGAAAATTACGCTATGCTGGTTAAAGGCATTTTTTTCCCCTAAACAGTCCAACGTAATTTTCTGGTGCAAAACCCCCTTTCCCCATCCTGCCATCCCCACCCTGCTAAAGTCATTTTCCCAAATGCTTGCCCACCCTTTGCGCCGGCTTGCGGGATTCCATAAATTTGGTGCACGGCTGGCACTCTGGAATGACGCAAGCCGGCGCTGTACTTTTTGCCTCAAAAAGTATAAATATAGGCCCAGGTGTTTAATGAATCCTATAATCTAAATAAAGCATGTTTAGCATTAGAAAGCAAGGTGACCAGGTTAATATTGTTTTTAAAAACTTTAGCTTTAATCGTAAAAGTTGTGTTTATTTCACAATCCACAAGGTTATTACTAGTTATAATGCAGTCCGTTAATACTCTTTATGTAGAGTACTCTTCATTTTCAAATATAAATACAATGCGTATAATGAGTATGCTTCCTCACATCACCTTTCACTCTTTATGGGCCTCGGTAGGTCTTGAGCCTTTTCAAGATTGGTCATTAAGTGCCAACTCATTGATTACTGGGTCTTGTTCTGGTCATCAAATGATCTGAAGTAATACACATTCAGGATTATTTGTTTGTCTGAGCTGTTGGGGGTGATCATTGTCCCCTTTGTTTTAACAACTCATAGGGGGTCTTATCTTGTGCCTGTGTTCCTGGCCTATTGCTGTTTTACCAGCACCCAGTAACTTGCCTAAGTATCTGAGACTTTGAAGTATCTTCGAGCATCTATGTTTCCCTTCTTTTTCTCTTTTGTTTTTGTCTCTTGCACCCATATTTCACAGGGCAATTTGTGAGTGCACTCTTGATTTAGCTGGTGATTCAATTTTTGTATCAAAACCAGGAGTTCTTGATCATACATGAGGGTGGCAGGGCACTGTGCAGTGGTGCTGCGAGGGGTGTTTCAATATACTCCTATGATCATGTTTAGGACTTGTTGCAGTGGTAGGTGTTTACTTTCTGTTTGTTGTATCGCCTTCTTCAGGGTTCACAAGAAATGTTCCACCATACCATTGCCTTACAGCCAGAGAGACGTGATTTTTTTATTTTAAGAATCTAGATGTGTGGCAAACTCTTGTCCATTGAATGGGGGTCTGTCGTCAGTCTTCAAGATCTAAGGAATACCAGATTCTGTGAATATCTCATCTAGCTTTTCTTAATGTGGCACAGGTAGATGAGATCAGTTCTGCAATCGTATTCTTGAATGTTCGTCCATCACTACCATCACTAATTTGCCCAATTGCATTGGGCCAAAGATATCCATTGCAATGTGTCCTCCGGTAGGGCGGACATTTGAAGGGGTGGTGGTTTTGGTTTTTTACTTACTAATTGACACTGGTAACATTCCTTGAGCATGTCCTTGACCAGTAAGTCCAGCCCTGGGAACCATACCTGATTTTGCGGTGTTCTTTTTGTCACTACCATTCCCCTGTGTCCTTCATGCACACAGTCAATGATTCTTGCCTGTAGCAACATGGAAATTATTCTCCAAGTGTCCCTCAGTATTATGCCTCTCGGAGTCACCATCAGTTCTTGGTGTATTTGCCAGAAAGCTGATAGGTCTTTCAGGTTTACTCCTTTAAGTGAGCTTTTGTAAATGTGTCTCAATTGTCCATTTTCCACCTTCATGTCAGTCAGGGTATAGTCAGTTTGGGCAGCTTTCTCAGTTGCATCCAACAACATTAATAGTCGTCCCCCTTGACCCATTACAAAATGTAGGTATTGTTTGGCTAGTGATGTTGTGCTTTTCTTCACAGTGAAGATGTGGCAAGACATGTAATCTGATAGGCTGTTATGTTTCCCATGTTTGTGTCAGATGGAGTAAGAGTATTCTTAGAGGCAGATTCCCCGCCTCTGAATTCTCTGTTTCATATTTGCTTGGGGGTTTCCAAGCACTGTTGTGAGTGTTCAGTTAATATTTTGAAATACTTTCAAAAAATGAAGGTGTGGTAGCATTCACGGGTCCAAACTACAGCTATGCTCTATTTTACTACTTTTGAATAGGATCTTTTAACATCCAACATACTGTGGGCCACGTTAGGTCAATGTATGCCAAGTTAGTAGCAAAGCTGAGCCTTTTTCTGATTTTATGAATGCTTGTTGACATGCCAATGTCCCATAGAATGTGTGTTCTTGCTTCGTCAGTTTCCCCAGGGCAGGTGCTTAATGTGACATAACTCTTTATGTACTGAGCACAATAGTTCTCCTTTCCTAGGAATAATCTGATATCGTCTACATCTTTGGGTGAAGTTGTCTCATTCAGCACTTTAAATTTGTCTGGCTCTGGTCTCATGCTGTGGTTGAAACAAATGTGTCTGTAGAATTTTATCTGAGCTTTATAAAATTCACACTTTGACTGATTTAATGAAGGGTTGTTTTTCGAGAGTTATGCACACTTGTTCTAGTGCATTACCATGTTCTTCTGCTGTTGTTCCAAACACTATGATGTTGTTGCTTTAATTTAGTGGTTTATGACTGGACTAATGACTTTTCAGATGGCCTCTTTGTAGTAAAATATCCCCAAGTGTGTGGTGAATGTTGTGATATATCTAGATTATTGTTGGACCCAGACCTTTTTGCAGAGACATCCCCAAACTGTTTGCCTCCTTCCTCCTACTTTTTCTGACCTGTTTTTTGTTGGCTTTAGGACTCTGTGCACTTTACCACTGCTAACCACTGCTAAAGTGAATATGCACTATGTCTAAATTGCATTGGTGATTGGTTTATCTTTGATTGCATATTTGATTTACAGGTATGTCCCTAGTAAAGTGTACTATGTGTGCCCAGGGCCTGTAAATCAAATGCTACTAGTGGGCCTGCATCACTGATTGTGCCACCCACATGAGTAGCCCTGTAAACATGTCTCAGACCTGCCACTGCAGTCTGTGTGTGCAGTTTTAAACTGCCAGTTCGACCTGGCAAGTGTACCCACTTGCCAGGACCAAACTTTCCCTTTTACTATATGTAAGTCACCCCTAAGGTAGGCCCTAGGTAGCCCCATGGGCAGGATGCAGTGTAAAGGTAGGATATGTACTGGTGTGTTTTACATGTCCTAATAGTGAAGTTTTTCACTATTGAAAAGGCCTATCTCTTCCATAGGTTAACATGGGGATTGCCTTTATAGATCTTTTAAGTGCAGTTTCCCATTGGGAGCAGATATAGATATGGGTTTGAGGTCTCTGAACTCACAGTTTAAAAATACATCTTTTGGCAAAGATGGTTTTTAGATTGTCTGTTTGAAAATGCTACTTTTAGAAAGTGAGCATTTTTTTGCTTAACCATTCTGTGCCTCTGCTTGGCTGCGGAATACACGTCTGGGTCAGACTGACAGTTTGGATGTTTGTGAATTCACTCTAGACAGTGACACAAAGGGAGCTGCATATCCTGATGTCTATTCCTTGGTTAGAGTGGGAGGACGGAGCTGCCCCCTCCATTAGCAAGGGCTGTGCTTGTCCTCTCACAACACAGTCACCAACCCTCTGGTATGTGTCTTGGGCATGGCAAAAAAGAGGCAGGGTCTTGTGCACTACAAAGACTTTCCTTTTAAGTTTGCCTACCTCAAAGGCAGAAATGAGTATAAGTATTGGACTGCTGACCTCAGTCCTGCCGCTCTACCTGTTGCTTTGCTGTGCTGGCCGGCGGCAGAAAGGACTGGTCTTTGCTTTCTGAAAATCTACTTCTGAAGTTTCTGAAGTTTCTCCATCGGCTTGGACTGAGCTTGCCCCCTGTTATGGTGCCAAATCCATTCCCTGGACCCTTAGAAGTGGGAGTTGGTAACCTGCGGGGGAAATCCATGCACCGCTGTGTGAGCGGCTGCCTCAGCGCTGGAGAATCAACGCAGCACCTGCCTCGAGGCTGGAGAATAGACGCAGAGCCTGATCTCAACGTGAACCCTTTGCACAGCACATCAGAATTTTTCACGCAATGACCTTGGGCGTCAAAATCTTCAACATTACCCGCACTGACCCGAGGCTGCTTGTCTGGAAATCAACGTATCCCTTCCCTGTGCGGAAAGAATCGATGCATTGCTTGCCCGGTGGAAAAAGAATCGACGCATCTCGTCACTTACGAGTAAGGAATTGACACATTGCTTGCTTTTCCAACGCATGCTTTCCCATGCAGCTTTATTTTTGACGTATACCAAGTACTGTGTCCTAAAACAACACATCTATTGATTTCTATGGATTAAGACTCTTTTTACTTAAAAAATTCATATCTTTACTTGTGTATGTTGGATTTTTGTCATTTTGGTCTTGTTTGATTTAGATAAATATTGCCTATTTTTCTAAATAGGTGTGGAGCCCTTTTGTGGTGCTTTCACTGGGTTACTGTGTGTGTTTGTACAAATACTTTACACATTGCCTCTAAGATAAACCTGACTGCTTGTGCCAAGCTACAAAGGGGGTGAGCAGGGTTTATCCTAGGTGTGTATCTCCCTTACCCTGTCTACAGTGAGGGTCCCTGCTTGGACAGAGTACAAACTGACTGACAACCAGAGACCTCATTTCTAACAATTATTCATGTACTTCTAACTGGTAGCACTCCTTCTTGAGGTGCAGCTTCAAGACTACTCTTGCTCCACTGAGAAGTGTAATCATGTCAGATAGGTGTGGTCTGGGGTGTTGCTCCCGTTGGATAGCTGTGTTGGTCCTTGTGGGCCTTCAATGATGTCGGCCTATATGAGTTCTTGGATTCACTGCTTTTTTGGAAGGTGAAACAGTATCCAGTTTGATCTGTTCATTAAGGTGTAGGCATACTGTGTAGTCTTTCATTTTCCCCAGTCCTGTCAATAGTTTTTAATGTCAACTCACAGCTGTAGGAACTTCTTCTACCATATACAGTACTGCAATAAGCTTAATTTGTTCAGCAATGGGTAGGCTGAAGAGGCAGTATGCCGGCCTTGACATATCCATGACGTGTATTTCAGTTTCTATGGTTAAATCTTTGTATAAGAGTTGCAGTAAACTTCCCTAGAAATGGAAGTCGTTTCTTGGTGATTCATGTATACACTTATACTTTGGCTGGGTGCAGTTTTGGTTTTGGTTTTATCCTATAATACTTTGCTGCGCTAACATAGTAAAACAATGCTCCACTGCCTAAAATGAAACCGGTTCAGTGGCTTTCCATTGTGAGTTTTATATATGGGTATTTCTTCTTACACCTATCCATGCAGGCTAAGTTGTACTCATCACTTTCTAAGGAAGCTAAGGATGTTGCACTGTCAGTCGACGATCGAGATGTTTACTGCTTTGGGTCGTGATCATGACTGTTGTTTGTGAGCTTGATGTGCTGCTGCTAGTGTCTCACGCCCCACATGCGTGATGCTGTGTTTTATGGTCTATTGAATTTCAGATTTTTCCTTGATCTGACTGATATAAAGACGAAGTCTGCAGAGTTTTCAGATGAGACTTTATTCCATCTCCAATGCTTCAACTGCCTATTCTCTTCACAGGTCTTCTCTTCAACCGTTCACCTCCCTTCACAGCCTACTCTTCACCTCCCTCCCAACATTCCGATCAACCCAAAATATAACACAGGGGGAAAGGGTACAAGGGAAATACCATTCCTATACGTTGTTTACATTAACACATATTTGCATTAATATACTACTATAATTATGTAATAACATAATACTATACTATTGTGATAAACTAATACTATACTATTGTGATTTAACGAATTTGATATAAGACATTGACTTTTGTCACTAATAAGGTTATATGATAATAAATGACAGGTTGACCAATAATTGGCAACAGATTTAAATTATTTAGTCAAAATTATAACCATATTTATATTCATATATTAACTAATAAAATATAATTTCCAAATTACATCAGACCGTGATCGTTTATGTTATATTGGAGGTCACTTCATAGTCCTTGTGCCATATTGGAGGATTGATTTGTCGAAGTCCCAACCTCCTTTGGCACTTGCTTTCCAGATAGTTTTCTGCCAATCCCTCCACCACAGATTCTTCCACCCCGTTCCCACTCTCTTCTTCACTAGATGCCGATAACTTGACAAGTCTGTCCATGCTCCAGCATTGACCATTATCTAGTATTACCACATTTTTCTTAACTTTATTAATGCGGAAAGGGCCCATGAATCTGGTGTCTTTCATGCCTGCCCGTACCCCACTATTAGGTTTCTTAACATACACTTGATCATTGATATTCCAATCCTGTTTTTTCGCCCCTTGTGTGAATTCATACCTACTTTTATATTTATTTTGATGTTTGGAGATTCTAATATTACTACACCGGGTAGAGTAATTACATTTATCCCCACCCCCTAACCAGACCGGGAAGAATTTGGTACAAGGCTTTCTGCCTTTCAAAGCTGTAAATGGGGAAACATTTGTGATAGAATTGGGAGTGGTGTGATATGCCCACAACATATCCCTGATAGCATTCTCTACATTCAAGTGATTGATACTCGCTAGTTGAATGCAATCTTTGATCATACGATTCATCCTCTCTACTAGACCATTAGCTCTTGGACAATAAAGAGCTGTAGTAAGGTGTTTTACTCCAATGGATTCAAGGAAGTTCTTCATTGCCAAGGATGTCAATTGAACTCCATTATCCGTAATGAGACATTCCGGAATACCCTCTGCCGCAAAGGAGTCCTTGAGAAAATTAATAACCGCATCCGTATTTATTTGATTGACTAATTTGGTAGTTATCCAATGTGATCGGTAATCGACCAAAACTAAGCCAAATCTTTTACTAACCCCTGAAAGATTGATGGGGCCGGTAATATCAAAGGCTACCTTAGCCCAGGGTTTATCAGGTACTTCAACAGGAGAAATCGGAATTTTGTGAACTATTTTACTTTTGTCACTAAGTGCACAAATTGAGCAAGTTTTAACTTCACGCTCAACCATAGCATCCATGTTGGGAAACCAAAACCTTTCCCTCAATCTAGCTTTGGTAAGGCTCCTACCTAAATGACCTTCATGAGCTAACTGAATGATCTTGTGTCTCAAATCTTGTGGTGGGATAATTTTGTCATTCCTGAATATTAGATTATTATGCTCATTGATTTCGTGCCTCACCTCCCAGTAATTGCTGATGATTTCCTCAACATTCTTCTTTGATGTTGGCCACCCATCCTTTGCCTTGGTCCTAAGTAAAGTTAATGACTCGTCCAGTTCTGACGCTGATATCCATTCCTCCCTACTGATTGAAGGAATGTTGATCATCATAACAGGGAATTCTTCAACTTCAAAGTCCTCTTTAATGTCTAATGGGACTCTGGATAAGAAATCAGCAGCTGTATTTTCGTTTCCGGGAAGGTATTCCATTTTAAAATAAAAAAATTCTAAACCTAAAATCCATCGAGCAATTCTAGGTGTGCTGTTGGGAAAACCTTTGGACGAGAAAATATAGATCAATGGTTTGTGATCAGTTCTCAAGTCAAATTGAATGCCCCATAAGAAAAATTTAAAATGTTTGATGGCCCAATAACACGCTAAAGCCTCCCTCTCTATGACAGAGTAGTTAGATTCTGCTTTACTCAGAGCCCTGGACGCAAAAGCTACAATCCTTTCATTGCCATCCACAATCTGAGACAAAGTAGCACCTAATCCCCGTTTGCTAGCATCCGTGGTGAGGATTGTTTTCCTTTTATGGTCAAAAGTGCATAGGCAAGGAGCATTAGATATGGCTAATTTAATTTCTTTGAAAGCATTTTCATGGTGTTCAGACCAGTCGTATGGAACATGACTTTTGAGTAATTCTCTGAGACTAAATGATATCAAAGAAAAATTCTTCACATACTTTGCCATAAATTCAGCTAGTCCCAGAAAAGATCTTAATTCATCTTTATTTTTGGGAGCTTCCGCCTTTATCACTGCATCCACCAATGAAGACTTGGGTTTTAATCCATCTTTGGAAATGATGTGGCCTAAATACTCTACAGAATTAACTCCTATATGACACTTGTCTTTCTTCAAAGTAAGACCTGCTGCTTACAACTTATTCAACACATTCATCAGATTATTCTTGTGCTCTTCCTCATTATTTCCATAAACTAGGATGTCGTCTTGGAAACAGAGTGTGCATTTAGCATCCCCAATAATGTGTTGCATGATTTTTTGAAATACTGCTGCTGCTGAGGCCAGCCCAAAGGGCATCCTATTAAACATAAATGAGCCGAAAGGAGTGGTAAAAGCAGTAAGTATTTTGGATTCAGGATGCAATTGTACTTGGTGATATGCACTCAAAAGATCGAGTACCGAAAAGTAACCAGCTTCACCCATTGTGCTTAACAATTCATTAATTCTTGGAAGGGGATGCCTTTCTACCCAGATGTTCTTGTTCAAATCTCTAAGGTCCACACATAATCTAATGTCATTGCAATTGTATTTCTTAGCTACGACTATGGGAGCTAACCACTCTGAGCATTCAATAGGTTGGATAATTTCTAAAGACTGCAGTCTTTCAAGTTCCCTTTTGACTGCATCTTTCAATAGATGAGGAATAGGTCTGGTTTTGTGAACTATAGGTTTATAATTAGGTTTCAGTTTGATTTTGTGCTGAAAATTTTTAAGAAGGCCTAATTCTTCACGAAAAATTTCGGGAAATTTCTGAAAAATGTGATCATCAGCAGTAGAGGTGTCTACAACTAAAACTTGTTCGGGATCATTAGGATCTAACTTTATTCCAAGTTCCCTTTGATGTTGCCATCCTAGCAAACTAGACTCTTCCTCTACCACGTAAATTTTCCCGACTGTAGAGCGACCCTTAAAAGAAATGATTGCTTTGAACATGCCCCTGAGTAGAATAGGATCCTTATTGTAACCCTTAGGGTTGACATCCGGTTTAGTTAACTCAATCTCACTGTCATTCGTCACATACTTGAAATCATCAGCATTTACTATGGTGAACGGTGAACACGAATCAGCAAAGACCCTTATGTTTTTGTCATTAACCGATATAGTGCATTCAGGATATTGCGAAAAAGCAGCACCTTCACCTTTGACTTGAAGCACAATCTTTTTAATTGTTTGGGAGTTATCCTCCCACTTCTTATTATCAGACTCTACCCTGGTTGGATTCTTACATACCCTAGCAAAGTGGCCTCTTTTGTTACACTTCCTGCAAACTGCCGATTTTGCTTGGCAAAAGGACGAATTAGCTAAATGATTATTACTCCCACAACGGAAACACAATAGCCCATTCCTGTTGTTAGTTTGTTTGTGTGTAGGTTTATCACTAGTTTTCACCTTAAGGACATTCTCACTAGGTGCGTTGTCAGTAATCTCATTTACCTGCTCAATAGCTGAAGAGGACCTGATTTCCTGTAGGCAAATGGCCGTGTGCTCAATAGATTTTGCTATCTCAATTGCTTCTTGTAAATCAGGTTGTCTTTGAAGTAACTTCTCCTGTATCTTAATGTTATTCGTGCACCTAACTAGTTGATCTCGAATGAGGGAGTCATTTAATTCGCCAAAATTACATAATGAACTTAGTCCTCTTAATGCAGCAATGTAACTGACTACATTCTCTTGTTTCCCTTGGATGCGAGAAAAAAACTTATGGCGTTCCAGAACTACATTAATTCTATCTCCAAACTGTTTTTCAAGCTTTACATACGTGGTGACATACTCATCTTGCACTTACCCTTCAGGAATATGGGGTTCCGGTAGGGATTCATATATTTTTCTTCCATGGGTACCCAAATTATGTAAAAGAATATGCTGTTTCCTAATTGGATTGAATTTATCCCCCCCAATAGCAATTAAATACGATTCAAATATTTTTATCCATTCTTTCCACGGTACATTCGGTTCCCCCATTTCATTCAAAAAAGGTACTGGTTGAGACATACCTGCAGCTGCCATTTTGCAGGAATTACTTATTAGTACAATCAAGTTTCTTGAGATTAACTTTACAAATCAATACGCAATTAACTGTATTTGTTATAGAAAAGTCACGTTGTAGAGAAAAGAAAGTACACTGCAAAATCCTAACTTAAGTTAAAAGTAATAAATCAAAAGACTCAGTAATAGGTTACAAATATGTGCCTGAATATGTATAAATGAGAAGACTAGACTTGGATTGTTAATTTTCAACAGGAAAAGCTGTGCCTGTCAGCGTGCTTAACAGGCTTCATATGTGCTTATTACCAGGGAGTTCTTGCTTTCCTGAGTACTGCGAAATTGCTATAGGTCAAAATTGCCGTTGTCTCTGAGCTCAGCGGCTTAGTTACCGAATGCGTACGTTGCGTTCCACTTTGACAGACTCGGGTTCTGAAGAATTCTATTACAAGCGTTCTTAATCCAGTTAAAAATGTCAAAATTGAAATCGAATAATTTGTTCTCCGGTTCTTGCCACCTGCTGTTGAATTTAGGCTAAAACGTATGTTGAGTAAACTTCAATTGCGGTTGAAATAGAGCTGAATGTCCTCTCAGCAACGCGCGAGCCGGCGCGTGCTGCACTGACAGAATTTTCCTCAGAGCCAGTTCAAAACGTTCGTCCTGCAGTTAACAAATATGCTTACATGCTGAGATTGAATTCCGATTGAATTCCGTGCGAGCCTGCCACCTGCTGTTGAATTTAGGCAAACGCGTATCTATTTTAAATTCAATTGCGACAGTAAATAGATTGAAACTTTACCTCAGAACACTTCCAATAAAACGAAAGCGAGTAAACAAAAAGGGAACTGAAGTGTCAGACGGAGTTCACACAGCTTGCTGTTCACATAATAGAAAGCACACTTTTTTAATGTCTGTCAGCCGGATTGCGATTGTAACTAGAGTAAACATTCCCCTCAGCACATTTCCAATAAAAACGAAAGCGAGCAACCCAAAAGGGAAACTGAACTGTCAGGCGGATTGAGAGAAGGGAAACTGAAATGTCAGCCGGATTGAGAGAAGACTCAAACGTATAACGAAGATATTATCATTCACGAAGCCTCCAGATGGAAATTACTGAAAAGATAACATCACGCACGCTTCTGTAATAATTGTCTGTTAAAATGTGTAACGACGAATTTCTGACTCACAAAGCCTCCAGACAGCAATTGAAGAATAAGGGAAAGAGGGGTGGAGATGGCGATGTCCCCTCACACACCAACTCGTCGCCAGTGATATAAAGACAAAGTCTGAAGAGTTTTCAGATGAGACTTTATTCCATCTCCAATGCTTCAACTGCCTATTCTCTTCACAGGTCTTCTCTCCAACCGTTCACCTCCCTTCACAGCCTACTCTTCACCTCCCTCCCAACATTCCGATCAACCCAAAATATAACACAGGAGGAAAGGGTACAAGGGAAATACCATTCATATACGTTGTTTACACTAACACATATTTGCATTAATATACTACTATAATTATGTAATAACATAATACTATACTATTGTGATAAACTAATACTACACTAACTAAGTACATCACAACACTGACCCCTTGCACATCTTTTCAAAATGGTTATCCTTCCCACATTCCTGACACTCCTGTCCCATTTTGGGATATGTACAGTATTGGGGGGGTCACACACTCATTTCTTTCATTATTGCGATGCCTATTTTTGTGTCAGTGACGATCTCCTGATCTTCTGCTTCCAGAGTGATTCATGTGAGACCTTTTCTGTGAGTAGTTCTGTAACCAGAATGCCTGTTCTCTTTTCTCTGCCTTTCCTTTTGAAATCCTCTTTGCTTGCGCTTCAGCATGGCCATTAAGTCATGTAAATTATTCAATGTCTTCCAGGGTATAACTCGTTTGTGTATCAGCGTCAGAGCAATTCCCCTCCATGACGTGTTGTCGAATTCTCCCTTCATCTATGAACTTGCTGAATTCTCAGTATTTGACTAGCCAACAAAATCATGTGATAAAATCAGCCATCGGTGTTCCTTTCCCTGGGATGCCAAACATGTACGCTCGTAATCACAATTCTTCTTTGGTAGTATTTTTTTGCACCTGAGGCTTCACCTACTGACAGGTAAGTCGCTGATTAAGCTGGCACTAATTCCCAAATGATTTTGTGGACCTCTTTCCTGATGAAGTTCTTCTCTGTGAATAGGATATGCTTTCCATCTTATACTCCAGAGGCCTCTAAGAAGTTGTCAAGATTATGTAGCCTGGTCTGGCATTCGGAGAAATGACGCTGACCCTCTGCCTGGTTTTGTGTTTCTGTATTTGATTAGCTATTTGTTTTATTACCTTCACCTGTTTTGGGTGAAACCTGGCCCTCACCTGGCTGATTTGTGGACGTTTACTTGTTCACCTGACTATAAGATGGCGTCTTCAATATTTTTCAATGGGCATCTGACTTTAGGATGCCCACCCCATATTCTCCTAGGGCACATGACTTCAGGATAGCCGCCTCCCTGTTTGCGAGAGGAAGGTAATTGGCTTCATTACGAAATGTTTGTTTAAATTCTTCCAGTCTTGACTCAGCGTGGTAGTCTGTCTCTTGGTTGCTAGAGCTCATGCAAAGGTTATTTTCTGTGTTCGTTGGTTGCACTTTTGTGTTGTCATAAAGTGCAGTTGCCTTCTGCACTCATACCATGTGTTTGCGCTTGTTCCTTTCGGGTGTTCGAGGAAGACAACTGCCTGTAAAGCCAGAGTAAAGTCTTTTGCTTGGCAGTGCAGTCACACTTATTGCTTGCTTGAGTGCACCGCTGTGCTCACTGATTTTGTTCAGCGCTGTCTTGCTGAATCTTTTCCTCTATTTTAAGCTTTGGATCAAATTCTTTTTCACTTGCAGCCCCACTTTGGAACAATCAGGCTCGCTCTTTGCCTGCGTGCTGCTTTTTACGGCTAATTTCCATTTCACACATTTTGGTTCATGAGTACCATTCTGTCAGCTGACAGCAGGTTGGAAGATAACTTGTGAGCGTGTGACTTACTGGTGTGCAGTAAGGAACCAGGCAGCAGGAGTGTTGGAATGATTTATTCAGCTACACTCTGTTTACATCAGTTTGCCTACTTGAATGGCGCTAGCGTCACAGATGTCTCATCGGGCTCAGGTAGTCCTCTTCAACCCTTGTTTCCTGTAACATCCCCAGCCCAGGAAGTCCTGTTGTCTGGTATCTAGGCTGCTGACTATTTTTGTGGTCAGTCCTGCTATCAGTGACATTACACGTAAGTGAGGTCGTGTGGTGCGGAGATATGAAGTGCCTCCAAACAGTCAAAAAACGATATGTTATTTATCTTCCTATCTGAACACATGGGACAGAAATTATATTATCTCGGCCTAAGTGGTATTGTCACGGCTAAATACAAAGAAAGAATATAACCAAAACCATCAAGTTCGCTTTCAAAGTAATAAACTGTTCATTATAGCAATCACTAGACAATCCCAGCTATAATAACCAAAATGACAATTAACCAACCATAAATATATCCTAAAAGTATCCCACACTCAAATATATATCCTTTGGGTGATTTTAGTGAAGCCATATGAATTTATAATAATTATATTACTTCGAATTTATATTCGACACACAGCAAATGTAGCTGAAAAGACAAGATATATACATCCATTTACCACACGTAAACACACACAGGGCAATCATTTCCCCCCTCATGATGGTATTCCAATGTTTTATACTCCAAACAATTCTAAGAGAAGTTCACAACATGAAAGAAAGAAAACCGAAAGAAGAATACATAAAACAGGAAATGATAGTAAAGAAACTCTCGGGTTTGGTTAACAGCTTCATATACCAACATAACCAACATGGACAATCAATACAATACAATACAACCAAATTAAATGAAATAAGCGTATATATAACCAGTATAATATTAACAAGCATTTGCAGTGCAATGGGTCTCACGTTTGCTCGAGTTAGAGCTACTAGCGTAGTAAATTCCTGACTGGACTTTTCTTGCCACATAAATTGAAAATGAAAAGTAAAACAGTTGACATACGCGAGCCGATTCAAAGCACCCTGGCCACCATGAGCACGAGCGCGAAGGAGAGACACAAAATGAAAAATAAATTTGCTCGCAGACAAACACATTGGCAAATGTGAAATTATCCATGTAACAGGGTCGGTCCCCAAGGCGGTAAAAAAAGCCGTCCAAAGGCGGGGCAAACTTATAGGATTTACCAATGTCTTCAAAGGATTTTTAAAGGCAAGCCCATGAACGAGAGAAAGTGATGGGCGTGAGGTGTGCGTGGTTAAAAGCCCAAATAGATACCAACACGTCGGAAAAGCAGAGCTTGCACGCTGCTATGCACAACCTAAAAATGAAGCCAGTAGCGTTGGGGATATTAGAAGACCCCAAATGAGCACTTTGTGTTCTGCACTGTCAGGAGCTTTGCAAGCAGAACAACTAATGAAATTCTCAGAAAACACTTTACGTTGACAAGACATTGAAATTTAAATTATGCTGGCAAAAATCGTGAATTAAAAAAAAAAAGACATTTTGCATAACAAAATTTTGATTAACCTTTTTCAGGTGAGCTCCTACCTTGTGTAAAAAGTCTCATGAGATACAAGAGAAAGACTCGTTCACGGAGAAAATATCTGACATTTTCTGATTTAACCCTTCTCATGTTGGTATCTTGCAAGGACTTTTTTATCCTACTGTACGCTCACTGGAAAACGTCAACCCAAATGAAGGTTTATTTTGTAAAATTATTTAAAATGCAAAGCATCACAGTCCTGAAAATATGCACCAGTTAAGGTTGTTTTGCTGCTTGACCACCCAGAATGCGCTGCAAATGAACCCCTATAAAACTAACAAATTGCTTTGAGTATGTTACTGATTACATAACATATGACACGACAAATGATATCTTGCATGACTTCACTGACAAAGTCACTCACAAGGCGGTAGCATTAGTGTAACATGTGTAGTGGCATGGGGATTTAAGAGAGCAGGGGGAGCACGGCACCCCCGTTTATGGATGTCTGTCAGTACCCAGCTGGAAATACAAATCCTGTGTCCAAAGCCTATGGCACCAATGGTGTTTACGCAGAACATCAGAAACAAAAATATCGTGGGACAAAATATGTCACAAATATCGAGGACAAAAATATTGTGAATGTAGGTAGGTAAGTAAAGTTTTACTATATATAACACCATATATGCGTACTGTGACGATATATATATATATATCTTCAGGGTTTGTAGATGTGGAGTTAAGAATAGTAAATCTATACCTACCTACTTGCACTTACCTTCTCGATATTTTGGTGTCCAATATTTTAGTCACCGTATTCTGTCCACACAATATTTTAGGTTTGGATGTTCGGTTGGTGATCCGGCACCAATATTACCCCACCCATAGAACATTACAAAAATCTACAAGTGTGAGGAGATACTGATGAGGCAAGCATTCTCACCATCACGGAATCCAGGAAGTCATATTGCCAAAGTGTGTCTAAGTGACCCATTACCTTTCCCCAGTGCTTTAGTAGAGATATAGCACTGTTAGAGGGATATCAGAAATGGGGGGCCTCAGTCTATTTGCAAAGGCAAAGTCGACCTGATTTCTTGTAGACCCAGATGTTGAGGATAAAGGAGGAAGCTCTTCAAAGCACTACACCATATACTTTAACAATTGCTAACAGAAGATAAAGATGGCTTCATTACTTCTAAGTAAAATATAGAACAACTGCAGTTATTACCACGTGCCCAGCAGACTAGAACAACTGTAAGATATACAAATTACAAAACAGTTTGAACTATAATAGTACATTGTACATAATATGAATCCATAATGCATTTGTAGGCATGCACCAATTTAGAAACATAAAACGTAATTAAAGAATACATTTCAGTCCCGTGGTGGCTATACGATCGATGTAGATAACTAGCATGCACGCACATAAATTGCTGTTTATTGTATCCTTGTACTCTAACTATTATTACTTCGCCTTCTTTTCCTCTGACAATGTTCTCCCAGGAGAAATGTAGTATGTCATTGACACTTCAAACCTTCACTTGCAATGTTAAAGAATGGAGGGGTAACAGAGGATCCTGATACGGATTTTCTACTTCTAATCTACTTCAAATGCCACATCAAATTATTAGATATCCTTGGACGTATGTATCCCTATATAAACAGCATATTTAATATACAAATATCACAGCAAGCAGAATTTAGAAATATACATTAGAACATTTCAATAATTATAACAGTAGGATGTTGAGAGCTTCTTTCAGGGCTCATAAAGACTGGTGCCTGCTGTTCCTATATCCCAAAGCTTGTATTTATGTTTCTCCCTTTTCACATGTAATCATTCAACCCTCAGTAAGGGGAATATTCTATTAGCATTATAGCCCTTTTGCCTTTGGCTATACCAGTTGTTAAAGGTCCTCTCTCATGTTATAACTCCGGTTCAGGACCTTTAACAAATGGTATAGCCCTTAGCTATAATTCTATAGTATTGTATGAAATCACATCATGTTAAACAATTAGTCAACAGGCCTGGAAACATACATATTTATTGTATAACGTAACTGTATGAATAAATTCTAAATGTACTACTTGCTAAACTGTCATGGATTTACCTGTTGTACATTTGCCTGAGTTCTTTGTAGTACTGTGTCCCATGTGTCTCCCACCTAATCTATATCTCTGTGATCAACATGTGCATCTGGCAATATTATCACTAGTACTTTGTTCACGTCTCATACCTGTGCAACATCACCGTTTTCTCCTGCTAGCCATGTAGCCTGTCCTGCTGGGCTTGCTTAAGGGTAGTGCTACTGGTGCAGCCGCAACGGGGGCTGAGCTCACGTGGAGTGTGGGGGGAGCAGGCACTGTTTAGAAATAACATATGGGTTTAAAAGTACCTGCAGCAGAGTTCCTTGTGTAGCCAGAGGTTTTCAGGCAAGATAACTCTGGTGGTTAATGTTCCTGCTGGAGAGAGATTGAAGCTATGTCTAGTGGCAGTTTTGACTCACCATAAAGTGGCAGAGAGGGTTAATATGCCTGCTGCAAAGAATGTATACTATGCAGAACACAGAATGGTACTTTATGAGATCAGTGAGTTACAGCTTTTGTCATAGAGATTATTTTGTAATTTGCAGTTCATAAGTTACAATCCTAATAAGGCACAGTGACCTAAGTGCTGCATGCAAACTGAATGGGATAGGTTACCCTTTCATCATCTTAATTCTGTTAAAAGGATTTGTTTGTGTAGAAATACCTTCTTCTTAGTAAATCCAACCCCATCTGCGATACATTTTAAATCCTGAATTTGTGCTTTACCAGACCAAATACTCAAAATAGACTGCCTAGTAGTGTGGGTGACATGGAATTCCTACACCTTGTACTCCTGATTGTCCTATGTAGGATTTCCTGTAGAATGATTTACACATGTGTGATTCATTTTCTCTGTATAGTGTGGGTGAGATGTAAAGTGCTCTGACACTCTACAGTGGTATGGGTAGCACTATAAAACAAACGAAATGCATGTGAGAGCGGGCCAGTGAAGAAAGGAAGGGGACTTTTGGAGGGTGATAGGGGAGATGGAGGCCAATGGGAGGGGACACCTACAAAGATTGTCACACCAGGCACAAACAGTGCTAAAATGGCACTGCACACATGCAATTTTTATGAGAGCTCTTGCCATTTTCCTCACTTCACAGGAACTCACTATACACAAGGCACAGGAGAATTATACCCATGTGCCTTTGACTGCTCGTCTCACCTATGTATCATTTACCCTTCTGACCCACCCTTTCAGAGTGTCCCAAAGCACGCAGACAGCACAAGTGGAGGTCTCTGACACTATCAGACTATTCTTAGCTGCTAGAACCACGATTATGCTAGTTGTACTGGATTTTTCTGCTGCCTTTGATACAGTCTCTCATTCCAGTCTTATCCACAGACTGCATGAGGCTCGCATGTGGGGCAGTGCCTTTCTTTGGCTCTGGTTTTTTTTTCTGAACGACCGAACCCAAAATATCTGTCTCGTCTCCTTCAGGTCCAGAACCTTAAGAATCAACAAAGGTGTTCCACAGCGTTTCTGCCTGAGCCCTACGTTATTTAATATTTACATGGCGCCCTTAGCACAGATAGTAACAGCTTGTGGATTTCATATCGTATCCTATGCAGATGATAAGCACCTGCTTATCTCCTTTGGGCCCGATCCAAGAAAAGTTCAGTTGCAATTCACACACTGTATGTGTGAAATTGCGGCATGGCTGAGTAATCACAGTCTCCAACTAAATGGAGCTAAAACTGAGATTGTGCTTTTTGGCAAGGCCCAGGAAATCTGGTCAGCTGGCTGGTGGCTGTCTGAACATGGCCCAGTGCCCGTTCTGTAACAGCTGGCAAAAAATCTGGGAGTTAAAATCGATCAAACCTTTTCTATGAAATCCCAGGTTGATTCCATCTGCTGTACTTGCTGCGCCAACAAGTAGCTCTTAAGGCAGACCAGTCTCTTATCACCAGTCGCCTGGATTATGAAAACACACTTCTAGGAGCAACTAATGACACCTTGATATCAAAACTCCAAGTTGTGCAGAATAAAGCAGCCCAGCTATTATTTAACTTGCCGTGCCTCACATCCATAGCTCCCATTTTAAGGGACCTTCATTGGCTGCCCCTTAAAAACGTATATTTTTGAAGACATGCTGCCTGGCTCAGAAAGCCCTGATCAAGGCCTTGTCACCTACTTGTACTCCAAGCTTCACTTATATCAGCCTTCTCAGGTGTTGAGATCCTCTCACATATTCTACCGAAAAAATACCTTGTATTCACATGGTTAGATACTGTGGCAGATCATTCTCTTACTTTGCCCAATTTTTTGGGGAACAAATTTTCCCAATCTGTTTGCTTCTGAGAGCACCATGTCCAATTTAAAAAGTTACTAAAACATGGATGTTTAATGCCTCTCTCTAAGTCTCTTGAGACTGCTACGTCAGCCTGTTGTGCTGAGAGTCAAGATTCTCTGAAGGGAGTGAGTCGCATGTGATAGGAAGTTGCCATATAGCAAAGTAAAGGACGTACTACATACTCCTGATTTAGGTGTGCTTTTAACAGGAAGATCTCCTATCCATGTACTAAACATTTATTCTTCACAGTTTATCTAGTACATGCTGCAGGATTTCACTCTCAATGGATGGCTTTCATCTCTTCAAGTTTGTTGCTGCTCATGAGTCTCTCACAGAAGTCGCTTCTGATACCACTCTTTATATATAACCACTTCCACAAAGTCTTCAGTAGTGCGTACTGTAGTATGAAGAAACTATGAGGAGAGGACGAATGGAGTGGGGAACTAGGAAATACCAGTAAAGTACAACTGAAAGCAGGAAAGTTTAGATAATTTGATAAAAGTGATAGGGACATTAGGAAGGAAAGCTCTTTATCACTAGATGTGGTACAATGGTCAGTTAGGGGAAAATGCTGTAAAACATCTAATGCCATGTTCAAGTAATGAGATGTGATTTCATCATTGATGACATGGATGAAGCCATTTATGGAATCACCTGCAATATGATTGAGGTCAACGTGAGCTGTGTTTTGATGGGATTTATGGTTGTGAGGCTACATTAGCTAGTGATCTTGATGATGTTTGCAATTTTATAATGTGAATGTAATATCCTTTAAGTATAATTTTTCTATGTCATATTCTAATGGAATAGGTACATGAGATGTAGCACATAACCTGTCTAACCATTTTCCTTAGATTCATATTATTGTACGATCAATTCTTTTAGAATGCACCCTCTATAATCATTTGCTGAAATGATATAAAGTTCTAGGCATTGTGTTGGTTTCTCAACCATGGTGGGGGAGCAGGCCTCTGATTTTCAAGGTTTGGCGCAGTGATGACATTAGAAGTTTGTAAAGGGCAGTAGCTCATGGCACTTTTCACTTGTGTTCCCCTTTTATTTCCTTACCCCTTTCCTCTGCGGCATCAAGGTCTACACCCACATCAACTCAAACTGTATGGTGGTCTAAATCATATTAGGAGAGCTGAAACTTAGCAAGATGTTTGGGCGCAAGTTTTGATTTTCTACAAAACTAACAGTGTGCTCTACGTAAATGAATGAAGGAAGGGGTATGAGGTCTTGAGGGGATGAAGGGGTTTCGGTGGGTAGAGGTTTAGGACCTTTTGGTGGTACTAGTGAGGAGAAAGGACTATACTCAGAAAAATGAATAAAAGTCTTCAAATTTTTCATACATGGCTAAGCATTGAGGTCTTTGAGTTGAACAAAACAGGCTTGAGAAAGCCTATACACAGATCAGTGTGTTGAGTTCACATTATAGAGCTTTGTGACTCGTGGGCTAATGGCTCTAATCGCAATAAGCAAAGGAGGTTGAGTGTCTGCTGCCCGGGTTATCAGGCCCAATGCCAAAAGGATATCTCGGCAGTTTAATGTACTTACTGCACGTGTGCCTGGTGTCTCCTCACACATATTTCTATTTTATGTTACATATTTGATATAGAATGAACTTCAGTAGTAGCAGTTCATTTTAGAGAGACCCTTTTGAGGTTAGCCGAAGGCCCTCAAACTAGTAGTTCTCATCATAAAATAGTATTTGTGTGTGAGGTCCCTTTGAAGTCACCTTGGAAAACCAAAATGTGATTATGAATTGAGGAATAGCAACATGGTATTGCAACATTACTAGACCGCACAATGTGCCGTTCGTTTTTGCATTACAATACATGACAAAAGCACGAGTGCCCACTTTTTCAGTTTTCAATGTGAAAATTAGTACTTTTGAAGATGGTGATAGTTAAAGTTCTTTCTTGAAATGAGTGGTAGGGAGCAGGATCTGTGGCTTAATGATATATAAAACCTTCGCCGCCGCTCCACTTTAGAATAATATGAGAAGGTGCTTTTCAGCATACTACATAAACCATTTATAAGATGAAAGAATACCTAAAATATTATGGCATTTGCGCCAATTACAGGACTGAAAGTCAGTATTGCCATGCTAAATGTGAGCAGGTGGGAAGTTTGAAGGGTTATATGGCAGGTTCTAAAAATTGTTCCCTGTTTCTCTTTATGGCTCTTTAATTTACCACGGGCCAGACATCTCAATTTAGGAATACTGATTATCTCTGAATCACAATTAGGAAATCGGTATTCCTGATGTATGTACCTTTTAATTTCCAAATAGCAATTCCTAATAGGTCACCAACTGAAGTACCTCATGAATATTAATGAGGTAGGTCGCAATTTGCAACCCATTAGGAAATGCATCCATCACAAGGACGGTGGCCTGCTGGTTCAGCAGACCACCATGTCTGTGATTGCTTTAGAACAAAGCATTTTTTCTTTTGAAATATAGCCTGTTTTCCTTAAAAGAAAACAAGATGTGTTTCAAAAAAGGAAATTAAACGTTTACGTTTCATTTTTTAAGTTCAGGCAGTGGCCTGTTGGACCAATGCCTGGTCTTAGAAAATATTTTTTGTACATTCTCACCACCAGTTTGGAATTGGTGGTAAAGTATAACTGTTTTGCAACTGAAATTGGGTTGGAAAACAATAGTACCTACCATGCAAATTTGAAGGGATGCCCTAGACACGCCCCTTCCAAATACTGAATCGGTATGCGTTTGCAATCCCAAACAGATTTTCGGTAACACATTATGGAATCGCAATTTTGGATTAAATCATACCAGAATGCCTTTTTCAACGAATCATGCCATTTGCAAATGGAACTAGGATCGATACATCTGGCCCCAATGCCTCCAGAGACACCTGGCCCCAGATGTCACCAGAGACAGCTGGTTCCAGTCCTAGGCTTTTCTTTAACAAATCATTGCTTTCATCTGTATGAATCCAGTTGTTGTGGTTTATATTAAACAAGACTACAAATCTCAGACTGCATTATGTTATTGAAGAAAATCCAACTGCAGAAAAATACTGTTCTTGAATAGTCAGTTAGTAGACCCAATAAATCATGATCAGTAAAATAGTATGTACTTTTATCCTTCTCTCCTTTTGGAGGCCCTCCACCTCTGCTGAGCTGGTTACCATCATGACAGAAATGATGAAAACCACAATTTATAAAATGAAACGTCTATCGACATCATGTTTTACACAACCAGTGCGTATCAGTGAATGGAATCAATCCAGTTTCCCCACTACCCAGTGGTATGTTAGAGGGGTTGAGCTAAACAAACAGCTTCAGGGAGTTAATGTAGTGGCATTTCTTGTCCTAGGCAAAAACAGACGCAGTTTGTAGGCCCTCCATGTGGGAACTCCAGCACCTGACTGAGTACTAAAGAACTGATATTTTTAATAGAACGATCGGCTGTCAGAAGGTGCCGTGCTACAGACACAAGAAAGGAACGAACAGCCAGATCAAATTAATCCATGCCAAACAGCCATGTCTTCATCTGAGACCTAAACAGGCATTCATTCTCGAGAAGGCGCAAAGCCAAAGGTACCACATTCCAGATCCAGACCTTGGATGCCAGGAGAAAGAAGACTGAGTGCATGTTAAGAGTAGGGGATATTCAGATCCTAAGACACAGCCAGGTTGGTGTTGACAGAGCCTATTACAAAGAGATTTGAAAGCCATCTGGTAAAAAGAACGAAATGCCAGGACTAGCACTTTATGAGTTATGCTGTTTCTGATGGGGAGCCAATGAAGCTCTCTCAGGTAGGGACGTACCAAATGAACTCTAGGCAGTCCCAGGATGAGCCTCCCTGCTGCATTTTGCACAATTTTCTAACGATTTAAGAGATAAGATGGTAAACCTAAATAACATGCATTGGCATCGTCCAATGTGGAGGTGCTGGACGTATGCATAATGGTTTTCCATGTGTCTAGAAGGACAAAGTCTAAGTTTTCTTCAGACCCCGAAGGTAAAACAAGACTCCACCACTGAAGACATCCGTTGGCCAAAGGAAAATGTATTGTCAAACTGAACACTCAAGTTTCTCACCACTGTACAAAGCGGAGGTAGGACGACCAATTCCTCCGGCCACCAGTTATTGAAAAATCCTGACGGCAGTGTCTAAAAAGCAGATCTCTGTTTTAGATGCACTGCACTTTAACCCGTTCCTGTTTATTAAGTCTACCACCTCCAGCAAACATTCCTTGATCAAGCCTGGCGCAACTGGGGCATGTTTCCCAAAGGATAAAATACGCTGAGTGTCATCGGGGTCCAAAATCACCTTGATGCCAATTTTCTCAGGATTTAGGAGTAAAACATTTAACCCTTACGCTTATCATCACTCTGCTGTTCGGTGCTGATCTCCTAGGGAAGGGGAACGAGATAGAAACCTTCATCTCTCTGACATGTGAGAAGAAAGAATAGATATTCTGCATCGAAGAGAGGCCCTGTAGAGCTATGGGGCGGGTTAATCAAAATTGTGCCTTCAACAGGCATTGTGGGGTACCCTTTAGACACAGCTCCATAGTCCTCCACCCTGGCTCTTAAAAGGGAGGTGTTACCTGGAAGTGTGACTAGTGGTGGGTTGAGATAATACATGTACATGTTAAGACTGCACTGGGAATGAGAGGTGCTAACTCCACATGCGAAGGCTTCATAGGACATTGAGGCCATTCATGCCGGTTTCTTTATGCCCAATATATTTGGACTGAATTTGACACTTATTGGTACAGCTTCATTGGGGGGGGGTAATCCATGGGGCATGTGAGGCTATACCTTTGCACCTGAAGGTGGCACTAGTTATTTGATGTTCAGCCTATTCACGAGGAGGTTGCATGGGCATTTGAAGCTACAGGAAAACATGGGCAGTCTACACTGGCCATTTGAAGTTACGCCTGTGCAAGCGGAACTTGTTTATGTATAAGGAGAAGCTGCACTTGGCATTTTAGGCTAAATGTACACATTGGGAGTCTGCATTGAACATTTAAGATTTATCCTGTAAATGTGGAGGCTTTTATAGGCAGTGGCACTTTAAAATATTCTTGTGTATTTTGAAGCTGAACTGGGCATTTGAGACTATAACTGCATACTGAGAGGTTAATACTGCACACTGTTATGATGCAAAGGACAATGTTATCTAAACCTGTGTGTTATGAGTTCAGAGTAAGTATAAGTTAGTAATTGAGTTACTAGTTGCGGTAGGGTGAGGCTCCACTCAGTAACTGTAATCATTGTCAGGTTAAAGCCACAGCAAACCCCAAATTAACCTGTATTCAACCCTCTGGTAGCATGGCGTAGAGATGTTTAGCTTAACTCAGAGGCAGTGTATAAGGTATTTATGCAGTACATAAAACAGTAATAATGTGAAAACGATACACAAGAAATCCCACACCAATGTAACTAAATAGAGTAGAATTTAATAATCAATTTGACACCAAAATGACACAAATCCAATTAGCAGAACTGGAGATATGCAATTTTAAAGATTTAAGTGAAAATAGAGACAAAAGGCACAAAGCGCTACTCTCAGCCACCTGGTCGTGCAAGACCGAGTGAAAGTCACAAATTCAGGCTGACCACGATGGAGTGTGGGCCGAATACAGGCACCAGGTTAGTCTAATTGAAAGAGCTGTCCTTAAAGTCCAGCGCAACGAGTTCTGTTCATGATGTAAGGGGCTGCGAGGAGCAAGGAGAGCGTCACAGATAGTCGCCGATGTAGTGTAAAGAGCAGGCTGGGCTTTGTGTGCAGGTGTTGCTGGAGCTTCCCGTTCAAGGTCACTACAAACTGATGATGTTGTACTGCAAAGTGCATTTTGCCCCACAGGTGTTGGGTTCACTGGTACTTTGAGTTGGGGGTGGCGAAAACAGGCCTGATCATGATGAGCCTAAAAACTTCAGGGAAGCTGAACTGAGGCCATACAAAGTGTCCAGGACCCATGAGCACCACTTGGAGGTCAATAATTCACTCCACGAGAGACCAGCAGGGCTCAGGAAGATCCAGTTGTAGATCTAGTTGCAGGTCCAGACAGCAGTTCAGCTGGGAGGTTGCAGGAGCTTCTAGTGGTGGTTGGGTCCCTGTAGCTCAGAACAGGAGGTCAGCTGACTGATCCTTGGAGTCACTTCAGTCTGGGATGAAGAGTGCAGGTCCAATCTTCCTTCTCAGCAAGCAGGGTACCAGGCAGCAGAGTGGCAGTCCTTCTGGCAGCAAAGCATAACAGCAGCCCTTCTTCTGTAGCATCCACAAGTCCAGAGGTGTACTGAAGAGTTGGTGTCTGAGGTCCAATATTTATACCTGGTGCCTTCTATGAAATGGGTGCAACTTCTAGAGGATTCCCGTTGAAAAGCTCAAGTTTCCTGCCTTCCCTTTCCTGGCTCCTGAGTAACCACAGGGGATAGCAATACTTTGTGTGAAAGTATGACACAGCCTATTCAGGTGTAAGTGGGGCTATGTCGCTCTCCGATCCTGCCAGTGAATGCCCATTCAGGCACACCTAAGCTGTCTATTGTGTGTGGCTGTCTAGGAAGACTACACAAACACCAACTACCAACTTCACCCAGTCATGTGACCCAGAGATGGTTCTGGGCACTAAATGGCTAAAGCAGGAAAATGCCAACTTTCTAAAAGAGAGGACTTTTCATTAAAATTCCAAAGACACCAAACAAGAATTGCTCACCTATTACCATTTGGAAGTTACAGTTATTAAATGTAATAAGGTAACTCCAGAGTTATCCTGTGGGAGAAGGAGGCCTAGCAGTAGTGAAAAATGAGAGTTTTTCACTACCTTGACAAGTAAAACTTAAAAGTACATGTCCTACTTTTTGAATACATTGCACCCTGGCCTCTGGGCTGTTCAGAGCCTACCGTATGGGTGCCTTATGTGGTGAAAAGGAAGGTCTGGACCTGGCAAAAGGTTAGTCATGTCAAAATGGCAGTTTAAAACTGCCCACACGGTGGGGTGTGGCCAAGGCATCAAGATGGCGGACGCACTTTTGTAGTGCTCCGGACCCCTCCGTCATCCGCTTTCAAATACGGCCATAATCCGCCTTCATCAGAGGCATCCTCTTGCCTGGGGGGCTTTGTCATTCCCCTCCTGGCGCACTGAAGACATCGACCGGCTTCTCGACCGGCTGTGAGTTGACAGAGAGCCGAGGCAGCTCACGCTTAAGATGGTCGGCCGGCGTGGGCAGCCGGCGGCACGGGCCATGCCGAAGGTTAGGATAAGCGGTATCGGTTCCCCTGTTGCGGCTGCTGGGCAACGGGTACGGGGCTTTGTCATACCCCTCCCGGTGCACTGAAGACATCAACCGGCTCCTCGGCTGGCTGTGATGTGGCGGAGAGCCAGGCGGCTCACGCCCAAGGTGGTGGCCGGTGCGGGTGGCCAGAGGCACGAGTCGTGCCGAGAGTCTGGGTGAGCGGTTACGGTTCCCCTGCTGTGGCTGCTGGTCGGCGGAGACGAGGCGGCAAAAGACTGTGCCTGGGTGGCAGGCGAACCAGCCGGCCGCAGAGACTGGCACGGGACCGGATTGCATCGGCCCGACGCTGAAGACAGAGACAGAGTTACGGTACAGGGGTGGATTGCGGGGAGGGGCCCGGGACATCGAGGAGGGGGGCTGTGGTGGTATTCGGAGGAGAAACCCCCACTCTCGCCTCTCACCCCTTCCCCACCCAGGCAATAACGGAGGAGACGCATTGAGGCCGGCAGAGACAGAGAGTATGGCGCATCACGGGACTTCCCCTGCCGTCTCCTCCCCCTCCATTCCCGTGCGGGGCTACGGCTGGGGGAGCAGGAGGTCAGAGGGGGCTGCACCGCGCCAGAGGAAGACTTAGCTTGGTCACCTCCCGGGGTCCACTGACGATACCTGTGAAAGACTTGGAACTGAGATCACATTGGGCCATAATTGGGCACTTGCGAGCCCTGTTCCCTGAGGCTCCGGCAGTGGCCCACCAAAGGAAGGAGTGTGCACTTGGCCCGTGACATCGCCGGTGGCGTTGGTGGCCCCAGAGCCACACACAGTACCCGGACTGGCCCTTTCCAATAGATCTCCACCTGGATATCGTGATACACTCACTGGAGAGGAACTGGTGAACGAACTATGGGCAAAGACAAATCAGCACGGCAATGGATAGCACAAACGCGCATAGATCAATTCACCACAGGTACAAGCGGACCCCGAATGGAGGATCGCACCCCGGGTGACAAGGGGGATCAACCGGCAGCGTCCGGAGACTTAGCAACAATCCTCCAGGCCATTCACGCATCCCAGGCAGCAGTGGAGTCCAAGATAGGAGAAGTCAGAGTAGATGTGGCCCTGGTCTGGCATGACCTCCGCAACTACACAGCCCGAATCACAGAGGCGGAAACAAGGATCTCTGTAATGGAAGACAACATGAACATTCTCAGGGCACAGGTCTCTGCACTCACGTCTTGCACGTCAGAGCTATACCGGAGGGCAGAGGACGCTGAGAACCGGTCTAGACAGAGCAATCTTGGGGCCGGAGACCACAGCAGCGATATCCCTCGTCACGTTCCTAGAAGAATGGATTCACTCCTGGATGCCATGGAACGAGCTCATAGAGCTCTACAGTTAAAGCCCCAGCCAGGCTCCCCTCCCAGACTGGTGATACTCTGTCTCTTTAATTTTAAGGAGAGAGAGGCGGTGCTACAGGAGGCACTCTCCAAAGGAGACTTCTTTTGCAATGGGGTTAGGGTCCTCCTCTTTCCCGACTACACAAGGGATGTGCAACAACAACGGCGTTCATTTCTTGAAGTCAAACAAAAACTGAGGGCAATGGACATACAGTATTGTCTTTTATTCCCTGCGAAGTTACTTGTGGTTCACAGAACTAAAACTCATTTTTTTGAGCAACCAACTGCGGCATGGACGTTGTTGACTGAAGAGATGCCGCTTGGATCACTGGGCTAACGCCTCAGACAGACGCAGGCAAGAGAACAGCCTAGCATCCAACAGAAATGACTGGCTGCCAAGCGGCATCACACACGCTCGAGAAAATGCAGGGAACACCGCGGTTCTCGCTCAAACTCCCCCCTGGAGGCCCCATCTGGCAATCCGAAAGGTCAGCAGCCGGTGAAAGGGCTGGGGGAAACTGAGAGAGACCTGAAGCCGCAAAGTTCACCGCGGGCCAGATCTGACTCACCAGAGAGCTTTGACCTATCCTGCAGCCCGGCATTGTAATCTTCTGAACGAAGAAACAACTCTAGAGAGGGTGCTACTTACCATGATAAAGAACTAGTATTATAAATAACTAACTACTACAAATTGCATTTCTTTAAGTGATCCGACGAGATGGAGGGGTCCACCACTGCTCACTCAGTTATTGTTTTACCTCACTAGGTTAGGGGGTGAGATGCTAATGTATAGGGGTGAAAGATGCTTCTGGGAGCAAGTGTGGGGAGGGGCGGGAGCTGGGGGGATGGGGAGTTCAAGTCCTATATTAAGGTATTCATTATTGTTCAATGTCAAGTTGTTTTGTTTGTGTTAGTCGGCATACATGACAGAAGGTACAGAGAACTTAGTGACAGAACAAAGATTTTATTCAGACACAAAAGGGCAGAACAGGGGGAACCTCAGACCCAAAAATGGCTACACCCAGGGGTAGTGCTGTGACATCTTCCAACAACTATTTAGATGAGTCAGATACAGGCTATCTCGTGGAATGTTAATGGTCTTTTAGATCAAATCAAACGCACTGCAGTATTTACCTTCATACATAGATATCGACCCGATGTGCTCCTGCTGCAGGAAACGCACCTCTCTGGGAGCGTTGCCCCTTCCTAGCACAAAGGGGTTTTGATAGAGTGTACCACGCAGGGTTCACGCGGGGATCGCGGGGAGTTGCGTTTCAATTACACTGATCCTTTCCTCTGACGGTGGGCCGAGTTTGGAACGACAGTCATGGCCGTTTTGTGGCCATTACTGGGAGGGTCGAGGGGGTAATGGTCAATTTGGTCAGTGTGTATGCCTCTCCGGCGCTGGTGCGCGGGACTCTTAAAGACCTAACCCAGTTTCTCATAGACCTGTCCCCGGGGCTCACTATGCTGGGGGAGATTTCAATGCGGCTCCAGATCCCACCTTGGATGTGGTCAGTCCGTTATCAGCCCACAGGCATGCTATTGCGGCGAGTTTCATGGATTGGCTCTCGGCTGCGGGGCTCTGCGACACGTAGCGGATGTGGCACCCGAGACAGAGGCAATTCATTCATACCTCGGCGGCCCACGGCTCACAGTCCCGAATTGACTTGATATTGCTGCCCAGCACTGACTGTGGTGCCCTCTCCCATATCGAGATTTTAGCGCGGGGTATCTCTGACCATACACCCCTTCACTTTGTGATGGGCCACGCCCGATCGCTGAACCGGCCTATGTGGAGACTGAATGCTTGGTATCTGCAGGACGAATCATTTGTGGGGCAGCTGCGACAGGCGCAGAGTGAATACTTTTCCCTTCACGATGGTTCTGTGTCCTCTCCTGGTACCCTGTGGGTTGCTGGTAAGGCCGTGCTGCGGGCTTCAGCCAGAGGCTTGATACGACAGCTAGAACGCTCAAGAATCCAACGTATTGAGCTATTGGAATTGCGGGCATCACGTCTCGAAAGCTCACAAGAAGTAGAGCCCAACGAAGTGGTGTTGCAACAGCTTTCATTCATACATGAGGAAATTAGAGATGTATCTCTAGAGGCAGCGAAGGCTTTATGGCGAGCAAGCACCGCGAAAATCTATGGTTGGGGGGATAAGACTGGAAAGTTGCTATACTGGTTGGTTTCCCACCATCGGTCCTCTAGTATTATTCCCGAAATTTGAGACGGGGAGGCAGGTTGAGTTGCGGGACACCAAGAAATAGCTGAGGCCTTCGCCTTCTACTAGAAGGTGCTATATAGGGCCTCGGCCTCGGTAGACTTGACCCATGCCCCCCAGCTACTAGAAGATGTTGCTTTGCTGCGGTTGCCCCGAATGAGGTGCAAATCTTAGATGAACCTCTCAGTGTAGAAGAGGTCAGAGAAGCCATCTCTGAGTTGAGAACAGGGAAAACTCCTGGTCTTGACAGTTTCCCATCAGAATACTATAAGACGGATAAGGATGATTTGGTACCCCGTTTGGTGGCCCTCTTCGTGGAGGTGGAGTGGCAGGGGTCCTTTCCGAGGGGACTGGACGCCGCCACTATTGTAGTGCTCCCCAAAACCCAACCCCCTATCTTTGATTAACTATGAGGTTAAAATCTACGCTACTATCCTTGCAAAGCACCTCAAAAGAGTCTTGCCGCAATTAATTCATCCCGATCAATACAGGTTTATGGCAACTTGGAGTACTCGCCATTGAATCTGCCGGCTACAGGTGGCCCTTGCTGAGCGTCACCGACTGCCCCGAGACCTAGCTCTTTTATTCATCGACTTTGAGAAGGCTTTGATTTAGTGGACTGGGGATTTCTATTTTTGGTGCTCCAGTTGGCAGGTATCGGACCGAGGTTTTGTTGCCTGGTCCGGGCGCGGTACGCTGATCCCTCTGCCCGTGTGCAGGTCAACGGAACCCTGTTGTCGATCTTTAAAGTCTGACGGGGTATGAGGCAGGGTTGCCCGCTGTACCCCTTCTCTTTACCCTAGTTGTTGAACCACTGGCTCAGATGTTCAGGACGGATCCAATATACTGTGGCTGGAGGTGGGGGCGCACCCGGGAGGACAGAATAGCCTATATGCTGACGATGTCCTGCTGTCCTGCTGTGCACTCCAAGTGAGTCGGGTCCACGCAGCCTTCATCTTTTAAGATGCTATGAACTGGCGTCAGGTTTATAAATGAATCCTACAAAGTCAGTGCTGGTCCCCTTGGTGAACACCCGTGATTATTTAGACTGGCAAGATACGATACCCCTCTGTGGACTTAGCTTTAAATATCTCTGTATTTGGGTGACTCTCCTACCGGAGCTAACTTAGGCGAAGACTGGCTCCAAACCCCATGGGAGGGAAGCTACCTCCAGAATTGTTTTGAGTGGACAAAGGGAAAGGTACTGTTCATTTTCCCTGGCCACACATCTTGGTGGGCAAAAGAACACTGCATACATGAGAAACAGTTTCCCCATCACTGGATTTAGGAGTGAGGATGACTGTAAAGTTGTTTGCAGTAGGGCAAACAGGAACTGCTACAAAAGGAAGTAGGGTAGCCCATAAAATAAGCAAAGCCAGAAGGTAAAATCTTTGACCGGGACAAACCTTGGAATATCCAACTGAAATCGCGCCTAGGTCCCAGTCTACCCCATCCATAGACTGTCATTGGTTTTTAGTGCTTATTGGCAACATTTCTACTTAAAACTTTAAAATTCATATCTCCGACTCCCCTTATTTGATGTTTTACTTTTTGGTGTCATTTTGGTTTTTAAACTTTATTCTATTTTCCTAATTCGCTTTGTTTTTTTTTTGTTTCATATTTTGAATTCATTGCTGTGTTGGTACTGTATAAATACTTTCCATGTTACATTAGGGTAAGCCTGCCTGCTCTCTGCCATAGACACAAAAGTGTTGAGCTCTAGTTAAGTTAATGACTTTGAGGGGTTCATCCTGAAAATTAGTTTTATTATACCTTGAGATGTGCAACAGCTCACTCCAAATAATAATCCATTTTTTTACAACATGCAATATAAACTTCGCACTCCTGGACATTTTCCCAACGCTTTGTCAACTTTTTCTCAACTGCTCTTGGAAAGCAGAAATCCGCCTATAGGCCACATTTGGCACGCTTAATAAAATGATAAGTCGTACTTATGTGAGTTTGTGGATTGTGTGTATTAACAAATAGCATGCTGATATTTATATTGATTTTGCTCCAGTTTACATAACATGTTTCATGATTAATGTTTCAATAGGTTAAACCAGGTACAACTTGTGTAGTATTTGGTTTGGGAGGTGTTGGACTCTCCACAATCATTGGATGCAGAGCGGCTGGAGCAAAACACATAATTGGAGTTGATATCAATGCAGACAAATTTGGAAAGGCCAAAGAAGTAGGAGCTACTGAGTGCATCAACCCACTGGACTACACCAAGCAAATCCATGAGGTGATAACAGAGATGACCAAAGGAGGAGCACACTATTCCTTTGAATGCGTTGGGAATGTTGATACAATGGTATGTGATCCCTTACAACACATTTTGTTTTTTTGCATAAGGTTCAACTTTTGAGAACTCTACTTACCATTTTTCTGAGGTTAAAAATTGTTAGTTCCCAAAAATAAAAGTATGTTAACTATGTTGTGTTGGGCTGCGATTTGTTAATTTATTGTGTGCATCTCCAGCTTTCTAGCGTGAACCTCCAGGTTATTTTCTGCTCGTACTCAATGTTTTACCTTTGGTGTGGACTGAGTTCTGCAAACGTTCCTCAGCCTCACTGGTAATATAAACACATAAACCAAGGCTACTTGGTGCGTAAAGGCGCGCTTTTAAAAACATATTTGCTTTGTAAAACCTAAGACATCAAATAAAGTATACAACAATCAACATGGAAAAATATTGAAGCTATTAAACAGTTGAACAGTACTTACATACCTATCGAAAAATACAAGCAAATCATTATTGGATGACATCAGTCCGAACTGATGCTGAAATATTCAAAATTATTAGATTCTGTTTGCTTCTTTGTTGAAATATAAAACCCTCCGTAAGCATGAAGATCGTTTTATAATGATCCCGGTGATTGAACAGCACATAAATAGCTTTCTCAGCCAAGCATTAGTTTGTCATTTTACTCAAACGCAAACATTTATGTGAGTTTGAGTTGTTATTAAAAAAACTTCAACATCCAAAGTTGCTCCGCAGGCAAAAATACATCTCTGCGCTCTCCATACTCTTGTAAACGTTTCTTAGAATCAAACTTCTCTCAACGAGTTTGACCTATGCTATGGGAAATCCTATTTATTATTTCCAAACAAATGTGACACTTCTGGCCCCTTATGGGTAACGTTTTCCCACCTAACCTTTGAATATAAGCTAGAAGAGTTTTGGTCCATATGCTTAAAAGGTTTCAGCATACAACGTAGTTGACACCTTAATAAAAACTGTGCTTCCTGTAACCTTGAGGGTATTAGAATCCAATGCATTGCTTCGTCTGTACAATGCTACTGTCTCAGGAACATACTTTCGTCCACTTCTAGCTCGTAGACGTAACCTGGCCCCTTAAATATATTTTAAATGCATGCCATGAAATTCGTGGATTTTTATCTCTTTCAAGCTGTTGAATGGCTCTCGAGATACACCATTTTGAGGATCTCATTGAGAACGTCCATTTGCATAGGTTAAGGATCAAAGGTACAACTCCACTGGCCCATATGCTAATCTCCCAATCACGATCTGGAAAGGATCCGTCCTCACCACTTGAGAGTCCAGCAAATGCCGAGAGTATAACAAATATTTAGCTGGGCTCAGTCAGAAGGTGATGTTATTAAACGTTGAAAACCTGATTATTTAGAGGACTAGTTCACTCAATATTATTCAGCGAAAAGCATACACCACATACTGAAACAGGTCATAGATGTCCACAAAGCCGTCATATTATTTTATAATTTTAGCGGATTATGAGTAACCATCAAACAGGGATCTACAGCAATGTGATAATTTCCCTTATTGTGTAAGGTCAAGGAAACTGGGCTAACACTAACAAAAACTGACATTGTCAATGTTAGGACGACTGCCTGCTCTCATTGAAGTTTTCCAAATGGAAAAAACTTTTTTAAAGTGACATTGTCTCCTTCAAGAAACCTGGGCTGCTTAAAAAAACATATTTAAATATTTTGAAAGATATATTGTTCTGCTGTCCTTTGCAGAGCACCATCCATGTAAAGGTATCTAAGTGACCCGCTTACCTAATACTAATTAAATAAATAGGCTGCTCGTTCTGCACCTCCTCTGATTCCCTATTTTGCAAACTGACCTAATAGTCCTTATATCGGTTCATAAAACCGTATTAGATTTGTAACCCACTACAAAAGACATAGAACATCACATAAACGTTTTCTAAAAAAAAGAAGTCCCACTCACAAGAATTTTAATTGGACTTCACTGAGTTCCCCGATACCCGTAGGAATGTTGACTGAAAAAAAGTTATATTTATTGTGTTGCTGCTTTCTCCTTCCTACTTTCCCCTTTTTCGTGGTCATTGATTTGTATATCTTCAGCTTTTTAAATGATCCACCCCGCCTTTGGAACAAGCACTTTAATATTGTTAGGAAACTCTCTATCGGGATCTCATGAGGGTAAACAAACTGCCTACGGGTGATACCCTTATTAGACTTTTTAAGAGCACCTTTGGCAGATTAAACACATTAAGGGACGTAAATTGAGTGATAATTACTCCACTGGTCAACATGTCTCGGTGGTTAAATCTCCATATGGAGTCACCCCATTTTCGCAGAGTGACGCCAACCCAATGCAGCTCTTTGCAGCGCCTTGTCGGAAATGACACAGCACAATGAAGTCTTAATGGAAGCTTGCACTGCAGCCTGCACAGCTCAAGGGAACCACCACTGCGTGGCACATCCTCAAGTAGACTTTGAAGCCTCTCATCAGAAGCAACGTAGTTCGACACAGCCATAATGCAAGCCCGCATTGCAGCTTGCACTGGTCATTGGAACTGCTGTTTATGATTCATCCTCGATGTAAGACCACATCGCAGCCCTCAAAGCTCATTAGAACCATAGCTCCAACGCACTTTTGATGCAGCACTTGTATCGCTTCGCAGTACTGCTGCTGCACACCACAATGCTCCACAACCAGGATTTAAGATTTATTTATCAGCCGGTGTAACCTGATCCCTGGACCCGTTCAGTGCTCCACCATGGTCAGCCTGAACTTGTGACTTTGTCCCAGTCTGGCACGACCAGATAACTACAGGTGGCGCTTTGTGCTTTTAAGCAATATTTTTACCTAAATCTTTAAAACTGCATCTCTGGTTCTACTAATTGGATTTTGGTTTTGATGTCTTATAATGTGTTAAATGTTCCTCTATTTTTCTGAATTGGTGTGGGATTTTTGTTGTGTTGTATTTTAATTTTATACTGTGCTGCATAAATACTTTACACATTGCCTATAAATTAAGCCTAACTGTGTTTAATGCCAAGCTACCAGGGGTTTGCTTTTGTTTCACCCTCACAAGAATTGTTGTTGCTGTTTGAGTAGAGTTTCACGCCCCAACCACCACCTGTAACCCAGTTTCTCTCAGCTACCTACATAGAAACAAGGTCATTTAAGATGTCAGAGGAGCAGGAATCAGAAGATTAGCCAGATTTGCCACATGGGTTCATCAGGTCCATTAATCAATCTGCTAAGAAATGACTATTATTTTTATTATTATTAAAAAGTTCTTGTAGAGTGCACAGCTACCCAATAACGTGCTTTCCGGTGCTGACAGAACAAAGTGAGGCTGCATGAAGATTTACACTGCTCAGATGGAAAGATACGTTTTCTGCCATTTCCTAAAGTGGGTTATTGTAGGATCTAAGATGCATAGGAATGGAATTCCAGAGTTTAGAGACCAGGTAGCCAAAAGTACGACCCTTGCCTTTTGCTCTCCTGATTCTAAGACTGGTTAGTAGGAAAAGGTCATTTGATCTCAGAACTCTAGGGACACTGTAAGGAGTGATGAGATGTTGAAGGATATGTAGGCCCAGGGAATGCTTTTTTCTGTGGGTAATACATAGGGCCTTGAATTGTATTCTCCAATTTATTGGCAGCCAGTGAAGCTGTGCAGGGACTGAACATGCTGACTGCGTTTTGGACAAACACATCAGTGCTCTGGCTGTGGCACTATAGGCAACCTGCAGCTTTCTGATAACATATGAGGGGCTGCCTAGATAGAGTGAAGTTCCGTCATCGAGACCGGAGAGTACCAAACCTTGGATCACTGTTCTCGAACATTCCACGGGGAGCTATTTGAGTGCCTTCCGAAGAGACCTCAAAGGGCCAAAGCAGGGGCCTGCGGCACTCTTCACACCAGCTGGTGTATCCCTGACTAGAAAGGCCCTTCACTGACCTGAAAGTTCCTTTTGACAAGGAACAGGGTTAGCCACTTTAATGTTGCCCCTGTGATTCTGATTCTTTTTAACCTCTGACATAGAACTGAGTGAGAAACCATGTCAAAAGCTGCACTCAGGTCCAACAGAATGAGCTCAGCTGACTCGTCCAATGTCTTCTTGAGGTACCCAGTTCCCACCACTAAGGTTGTCTCTGTACTGCAACCAGATCAGAAATGAATCAGCGTCTGGTGCAGTAGATTATTATGCACAAAAAATCAGATAAAATACTATATATACATTTTTCCAAAATTTTACTGCTCCCAGGAAGTAGCAAAATAGGTCTGTAATTTTCCACCTTATCGGGATCCAAAGAGGGTTTCTTCAACAGTGGGCAGATAATCACTTGTTTCTACGAGTCCAGAACACGCCCGCTCTCCAAGGATAAGTTGTAGATGGCTGTCAGAGCAGATATGACGGTCTCACTTCCTCTCAGTAAGAAGTCTATAGGAGCCGGGTCTAAAGGTGAACCTGTTGTGGGTCAATTTTTGCGGGATCCTTGGGCACACTTATTTTAGCTTCAGGCCTATGGCCTGTGCCCTTTTATCTAGTTCCTTTTCATTTATTCCTTTTATTATTTTAGTATGGCTTCATTTTAGCAATGATGTTTTATTATTTTTATAAGCTGCATTTCTACACAGGGATTTTTATTAGTTCCCTCTGCATGACATTCTCATCTTGTGCTCTGCTTAAGGCTGTATATGATAATCTACCAAGTGTTGCCTGTCCAAGAGCACGTAGTGCACCTTATACAGAAAAGACACATTATCAAGTCAGGCCGGTTCTTAGAAAACAACATGTTTTATTGTGAAAACACCACACTGGCAAAAATAAAGTTAGAGGGGACATTCCAGCCAGCCATCTTAGGCAGTACCATGTCACCGCAGCTCTGCTGAACTTAGCCTCATCACTCCAGTCATCTGGGAGGACTGCCAGCAGACAACCTCTCCTTTTTAGTCAGGTATGGGGCTGGGACTTCCGTTCAGAGACTAGTATTGGCAGACAAGGGCTATAACTGCTATGCTATTCTGTAGAAGGTAGATGTATGGGTAGGGATTTGGATTCACTAGTGTGACAGGATGCTGGAACTTTTTATTTGCTTTACACTGTTGGTCACAATAGCTGTATTGTGTTTCATTTTCCTACTAGTCACAGCTCATGCTTTTTTTACATAGAATGCAGATGTTTCAAGAAAATACATAGAAACCTGTCCTGCATTTATCTGCCTGTCGTACATGTATGAGATCATGTGCAAATGAGAGAAAGGGGTAAAGTCTGTTCCACTACGAAGTCCCTGAGGAGTCAGAGTGTCATGCATTACGCTGCCACAAATCACCTTTACTTTCTAGGTTTGGGTGAGGTGCTGCTAGCTAGCCTAAAGGGTTAGACCGACAGCTGTCAAACGGTGTAGGCTTTACTCAGTCCCCCTCACGTGGTGGTGCTGCAGCCCAAAACCAGCAGTTTTACCAATATGCTCTTAGGACGTCTTTCTGGATACGTTTTAGAAATACAGAGAGTAACACCTCAGGCTTTCTAACTATAATGTTATTGGCTTTTGTATGAGGATCTGATGTCCCTGACAGAGTCATAAATAAGGTTAACCATTCCTAAGAAATGATTGACCAGCTGCCCTTGGAAAAAGGAAGTCCAGCCTCTAAAATTTTAGGCTTAATAAATGAGTTAACAATGGCATACATTTCTTTGGAAGGATGTGAGGATTGACTGATCCTGTTGGTGAAATCTTTCAGTCTTGCTCTGCGAATCACAGATTGATACTTTTTTAATGCTTTTTTTTTTATAAAACTCCTTACACTTCATATCATCATTGTGTCCCCACTTTCTTATAAGAATCTTGCATTCTTTCTTCAGCTCTTTTAACTCAGATGAGAACCATTTGACACTAGTTCTGGCCCAAGAGGTTTTACAGACTTTTTTGGGGATTAATGACTTTAGCATTGAGCTGATCCTACCCTGAAAGTTAGAGTAAGAGACAACCACATTGTTATCTAGCTTAGGGTCTGAACTCTCTAGAATTGTTCCCCAACATGTAAGGTCCAGCTTGGACTATAGACTAAAGATGGAGAAAATTGCATCCACATTGATGAGTTGCGTGGGCCAGTCACATCACTGGATGTATCAGGAGGTGGTTTGCAGTGTACCTTTGCATAGAGGTAGGAGTCTAGGTTTGGGTGCTGCTGGGTTTCACAGATTGGTTGTGAGTGAAGGATCTCCATGATGGTGGCCTCTGGGTTTCAGAATTCTGTGGTAATTTTAAGAAGCTGTTTCTAAGCACATGAGGATTCAGACATGCACGTAGTAAGGTCGCTTATGTTCCATCATTTAGCGAGAACTCCAAAGTAAATGCACTGAGGTTGTGCTGTTTTAGAGCTTCAGTGAGTATCAGAGTATTTGGAGCTGAACTCAAATACTTGTTAATAATTCCACCAAAATTACAGCATCTGTAAGCATGGTTTCATTGAAAAGGATGTCCGGTTGGTTAAGTATAGGTTGTCACAGATTTTCAACTTTAATCTGGTGTCCTAAAATTAATGTGTGTGTGTGTGTGTGGTTATGGAGTAAGATGAGAGAATCTTTGTCAACCGAGGTTTGTTTTTTAGTTTTACATGACTTTTGACTTCCTGTTAGTTGTAAAAATGGTTTCCAGGCTTTCCCAGCATACGTGTGTCCAGTTTCTAAAATGTGGAGGTTCAGTGGTTTAGAGTATTGAGCTTGCAAGTAGCCACTCAAGTTTGTCAGACAAGAAATGGATGTCCAGAGTATGCAGAAGTTATGGTGGTTCACGATGACAGTAACAATCAATGAAGATTCTCAGGTGCAAACATTAACTATATCCATATTCCCGTTAACTCTCTTAATAGTCATGCAGAATTCAATGCTTATTATTGTGATTTCACCAGTATAATTCTACATGCAGGATATGACTTTCTGGTTAACAGCAGGACATTTAAAGAGTTCCTTAGAACTTTGACGTTTTCCAAAGCAGCTCACTGATGCATATGTTAGGCTATTATTGTTTACTTATCAGTTGGCTAGATTATCTGTTGATTACCTATGATTGGAGGTGTCATCATTTATGTTATGTGAATGGAAAATTTTAAAGAGCACTATCATCTGGCATTTTGTGGTGCTGTATCGCTGTTGGAAATGGCCCTTTCTGCATGGTCATCCCCAGACATTTTGCCTTCCTCCTGTTTCTCTGACTTTTGTTTGCTGCTTTTTAGACTTCTGGGCACTTTACCACTGCTGACCAGTGCTAAAGTACAGGTGCTCTGTTCTCTAAAACATGGCAAAACTGACTTATATGCATTTGGAATATTTAATTTACTTGTAGGGCCGTAGTCAAGTGCAATATATATGCCCAGGACCTGTAAATTCAATGGTATTAGTGGGTCTGCAGCACTGATTGTGCCCCCACCACAGTAGCCTTATAAATATGTCTCAGGCCGGCCACTGCAGAGCCTGTGTGCACAGTTCTTAACTGCCATTTGACTGGCAAGTGTACCCACTTGCCAGACTCAAACCTTCCTTTTTATTGTGTGTAAGTTACCCCTAAGATAGGCCCCAATTAGCTCCAGGGCAGGGTGCAGTGCATTTAAAACATTTGGACATGTACTATTAAGTTTAACAAGTCCAGACATTGAAAACTCATAAATTCATGTTTTCACTATTGTAACAACTATCTTTCCTATAGGATAGCAATGGGGTTGCCTTTAAACATCTTTTAAGTGGAACTTTCAAATGAGGAAAGATAACAATGTGGATTTTGGTATCCCTGGACTCTAAATTTAAAATCACAACTTGTGGTGAAATCGGATTTTGAAATGTAAGTCTGAGAATGCTATTTTCAGAAGGTTGGCATTTCCTTACTTTAACCATTCTGTCCATTTGCATGTCTTTGAATACGCATCTGGAGTAGCTAAAAGCTGGGCTTTATGCATTCCCTCTAGACAGTCACACACAAAGGGAGCTTGGGTGTGATATTTGCATCCTGATGGTCCATCACCAGGCTGATGGGCCATTAACTGGCTTGACTGGGGAGCTTAGCATTGCCTCACTTAATCCTGGATAGGGCTGTGCCTCTCCTCACAGAAAGTGCTGCATAACCCCTTGTAGAATATCTGGAGTCAAGGAGGGTAAGACAGGGACCGTCTGGACTTCAAAGGAAGGCCTGGATGTTTCTCCCACCTTTCAGAATCAGGGCACCAAAGTATAAATACTGGACCCTAAACCCCCACCAAATCAGATCTTTACTGGAACCAAGCGCACTCTGCCAGGAAGAAGGACTGCTGTGCTGCCAGGAGGAACTGCTACTCTGCAGCTGCATTACTGTGTTGGCTGAATGCTTGGTGTGCTGTAGCAGGGACTGCCACTTTACTACTTGCTTTACCGTGTTAAGCTGCCTTCTGCCTCTGTCCTGCAGTGAGAAGGACTGGACTTGTTTTCTAAATCCTTGAACCCAAGAGTCTCCAAGGGCTTGCTGGGTTGCCCCCTGGTCCTCTACAGTCTCAGGGACATCAAAGACTGCTTTCAACTCTCCTAGTGCTGCCAGAATCTCCCACCTATGAGTCCTGCCCTTGTCTGAGGTGTCCCCCTCCATTTGTGGGCCTCAGAAGTGGGTTCTGCTGCAACAAACTTAAAAAAGGGACGCATCACCCTTAGTGCTGCAGAAATATCAATTCATTGTGCCCTCGCCATCTACGCATTGCTCCAACAAAGGCACTGTTCAGAGGACCCTCTTTGGGTTCTGAAGCCGGCCTACCCTTCATTGTGGTTGGCCTAGATTTTGGATTTGCACCGGTCCCTCATTACCTCGAGTAACCTTTTTACCATGATAGACTTCAAAGGACTGTTTTCACATTAAATCATTAATAATTATATCTCAAGCTTCTACTGATTGGATTTTTATCATTTTGGTCTTGTTTTATTCAGATAAATATCTGTTTTTCTAAACTGGTGTTGAGTCTGTTAGTGGTGTATTTCAGTGTTTTACTGTAAATAAGTATTGCACAGATACTTTACACATCGCCTTCTAAGTTAAGCCTCCCTGCTGTGTGCCAAGATACCAGAGGGTGAGCACAGGTTAATTTAGGCTGTGTATCTGACTTACCTAGGTTTGTGGTCATTACTTGGACAGGGTACATACCTCTTCCAACTAGAGACCCAGTTTCTAACATTGGAGATCAGTGGTGGGGATAGGACTTCCATTTGTGCAGTGTCTTACAGTAATTTGGTTTATACTACTACTCACACTTAGACTAATTTGAATCAATTGTCTCTGATCCCCATTGGCATTTTTTCTCTGCTTTTCTAAATTAACACTTTTGATTTTTCAATTCTCCCTGATTGGCATTTTTATTTTTTACCCTAAATTATGTCTCTGGTTGGAGGTTTAGCATCAGCACATGCAGGGATGGAGTATGAGCTGGCCAAGCTTTAGGAGTACACTGTGGCCCAGCTCAATGATTTTAGTAAATGTTTTGGGCTGCTTGCGAGGTGCAAAAATGCAGAATTGCAAAAAGCAATGAGAGCCTACTTCGAAGCCCATAATGAAGCAAATGAAACCTCAAAGGAGACTGAAAATGAGGTGGATGTGGAGAATGACCTGGACCAGACTCTGAGTGAAGGCCTTGGGCTGCTGTCTGTGGGGGGAAGCAAGCAACTCACTCCTATGAATAAGGGCCCCTCCTAAGGGCAGGGAGCAAATGTGTCATCCAAAGGCCTGTCCCCAAAGAAGAGGAGGGAGGTGAGAAAGTTCAGGTTGGAACTGGCCAAACTCAAATTTGAGGAAAAGCAAAGGCAACTGGCCATAGAAGAAAGAAGAGAAGAAAAAAATAGGTCTTCAAAGAGAAACAGTTGATGTTGACTCAGGAGTTGAGGCGGACGGAGCTGGACCTCAAGGACAGGCAGGTAGAGGCCAGCAAGGATGGTGGCAGCAATTCTACTGAGTCTTCTAAAATCTATTTAACTCAGAATCTGGTATCTGCTTTTGTGGTGGGCGATGACATTGACTGACGGTTGGAGGCCTATGAGATTGCTCTACAAATGCACAAGGTCCCTGAAGCACATTGGGAGGCAGTTTGTGGGGACACATCCAGAGTGAGAGATGCTCACTTAGCCCCACCCGGGGAGGACCAGACAAGTTATCCCTCCATTAAGCAGAAAGTTTGGTCTGACCCCAGACAAATACTGAAAAAAATTCAAAGATAGTCATAAGCTTTCCCACAAAACCAGGGTGGATTGTGTGGATTCTGTTTGCAGGTCACTGGATAGTTGGGTGAGCGGCAGTGAGGTAAAAGGTTATTAGGGATTGTACTATTTGTTTGCAACAGAGCACCTGTTCAGTCTTTGCTTTCCAGATCTGCGGTAGCACCTTGTTGACAGCAAGCTCCTTGCCCCTAGAGAGTTTGCCAAGTAGGTGGACCGCTGGGTTTGCACCAGGGTCCATAAGAATAAACCTGGGAATGACATGAATTTTCCATGTTCCCCACCAGTGAACTTGTTCGCAAACTTGCCCCGGCAGAGCAGACCACCATTTTATGAGCACGGGGATAGAACTAACAGAACACAGCCAAGTCGCCACCCAAACCGCCACTGCAGACGGACCGTCGCAGATGGCGGCAGGCATATCCAGGCCGGCGGTGAGGCTGCACACCGTCAGGATTCAAGAAAAGCCTTGCCTCAAAAGAGAACATTCACCTTCAGGAACACATGCACGTCCGCAGGTGCCCATGGCACGTGAATTGCAAGTCTTCCCAACGCTCCTGCTGGCTATTGAACTCGAGGACCAGCGACGAAGACGCCAACTGTAAGTACAGCCGCCCAGCACACACTGGCGAGGACATTAGTACACACACAACACACACACATGGCACGGCGAGCCACGCCCACACATGCAAACACCTACACTAACACACACACACATACACACACTCACACACGTCCAATCACATATACACCACACATACATGTGGAAGGAAAGCCAGGAAAAGGTTGTAACTATCTACACCAATGGTGCAGTGCTGTATATAGATATAAATATAAATACATAAAAAGCAACATAAGAAACAATGTACAACGAGGCCCAAGGCCTAGTCCATCAAGTCCATTGTGCCCCTTGCACACTGGGCACAGAAAGAGGGCCCAACTTGACTCCTGACTGCATACTGCTGGCCTCCACTGGGCAGGGGCAACAATGGGGCTTGCAGGCACCTCAGGTATGAGGGGAGAGGGCCGGGGTGATGGTTTGAGTTTGGAGGGGAGGTCCTTAGGTTTGGAAGGGGGGTTGGGCTTAGACTTTGATTTTGGTGGAGTGGGTTTGGGTCTGGGCTTGGGAGGGGTGACTGTGGACTTGGTAGGGGTGGAAGTCTTAGGCAGGGAGGGGCAGGGCGATGACTGGGAGGTGGAAGGCAGGGGTGTGGAGAGGGTAAGAGGGCGCTTGGGGGGCAGGGACAAGTTCACTGGTGGGGAACAGGGAAAATGCACTTCGGAAACATTTCTTATGGGCACAGGGATGGTCATGGGAGTAAGGCATGGGAGTGGAGGTAGAGGGAGTGGTTGAGAGGTGAGTCCATGGAGGTGATTTGGGTGCAGGTGCGTTCTTGGATACCATGTGTGTGCTGATTGACTGTTGGGTGGGTGACTGTAGGCATTTAGATGTAGTGGGAGGAGGGGGGACGAGATGAAGGGAGATCGCTCAGGTGTGTGTGAGTGAAGGTTGTGGTGGTGTCTGCAGGTGGGGTGGGAGTGCTGCCTGTGGGGGTGCTGACAGTCATGCTGAGTGCATATGTGGTGAATGGGTGATCAGTATAGGGAAAGATGCGGAAGACATTGTGACGCGAAGGGTTAATTAGCTTGAGCAGTGTAGATGAGCGTGATGCCTGCTGAAACCCCCGAACAACGTGGAAAAGTTCATGATTTTATTTTCAAGCGTGTTTGTGTAGGAAACTCCGTCTCAACCTTGAGAACGAGAGTGCAGGGAGAAGATGGAATGAAAACAAAGGCTGGGGAAGGGCAGAGCAGCCAAGAGACAAGTGCTGATAACATAGCTAGAAAATGCCAGAAAGAAATAGAATCCAAGCTTCAAGTTATTTAAGTACTGAAGTGCGGGTGAGGGATTTGAAGCTCGCAGATGGAGTTGTGAAGACTGTCATCTCCTAGCCCAGTGCTGCCTCCTTGTTTTTGCTGTTCAGAGACCGTGACACTTGAGGGGGAGAGAGGTCCAAGCAGGCGATAGAGGGCTTCCCAGCATTTTGTGGACTACGTTAAGTTCCACACAGGGATGAAAGGCCTTTGTTTCTCTGCTCTATTATTATGATTGATTATTATGCTTGCACTGTGTTTATAATTTGAAGTATTCAGCTCGTTTATATTTTGCTTTCTGAACATCGTAGTGTGAGCTTGCTGCAGTAATTGAAACATGCATTTTGATATGCAGTTAATCAAAGCTAATCTGAAGTATTCAGCTTGTTTATATTTTGCTTTCTGAACATCGTAGTGTGAGCCTGCTGCAGTAATTGAAACATACACTTTGGTGTGCAGTAAATCAAAGCTTATCTGAAGTATTCAACTCGTTTATATTTTGCTTTCTAAACATCATAGTGTGACGCATTTTGGTATACAGTTAATCAAAGCTTATATCTGTCAATGAACTCTTTGCTCATATATATAAATAGATGCTCTTTGTAGTGTACTCATATATAAATAGATGTTCTTCATTGCTATTTTTATTCTACCATTGTTGATGTATTAAATGTATACATTTACCTGAAATACTAGTAAAGCTAAATGTGGTCCTTCATTGAGTGTCCTTATTGACTTATAGCGAACAGGTGTCAACCAGTCACCTGGATGAGACATTTTGGTACCAGAAGTGGGGTATAAGTCAATAATGATGCTTTGGAGACGTAAGAAAAGTGAGGCAGAGAGCGGAAGACAGCATGGGGCAAAAGCCAGATCCATTCCTGGGTGATTAGCAACTGACCCGTTCTCTGGTGTGGCAGGACTCCTGAACCGGTGGGCAGCACCGGTGTTATGGGAGGCATTAGATGAGAAAGTGACTCCTCTCTTAGTGGAAGATGCGGTCGAGAGTGTGAAGCTAAGAGGGGCGAAGCTGGAGCTGAAAGCGGCAGGGCAAGTGGGATGGCTTTTCCTGTCTGCACTCCGTATGGTATACAGGAAGACAAAACTGCCGGATGAGGTTGCAGCCTTGCAGGAAAGGCAGTTACTTATGAAAGAGACCATAGAAAGTGCAGTGACTCAGGGTGATCAAATGGAGGCAAGGTACACCGCATTACCAGTACGAGTAGCAAAACAGAAGAGTAGGCAGAAGCCTAAAATGCCCTCAACTTTATAAGTGAGGGCACTGGTACGCAAACAGAAGAGTAGGCAGAAGCCTAAAATACCCTCAACTGTGCAAGTAAGGGCATTGGTACGCAAAGAAAATTGGGATCCATATACTTGGGATGGAACAGTCTTAGATACTGATGACTGGAATTGGGAGGATGAGGTGGAAGTATGTGTAACAGAACTAGGTGGAGTTTAAAGTGGAGTGGAGGAAGTGTACGTTGAAGGTGGAAGAGGAAGTATAATGGAGGTTCGCCCACTCGTGCAAAACAAATCAAAGGGAGTGAATGGTGGCCAAATACAGAATTCTTGTTTGGTGAGAGATTATACACAGAGTGAGTTGTTGGAGATAACCCGTATGTTTAGGCAGATGCCTGCAGAGCCTTTGTTTAAATGGTTGGTGAGATTGTGGGACACTGGAGCAAAAGATGCATTACAGAATCCTTTTACGTTAGGTCCCATCACAGAAGGAGACCCGTTTGAGCTGGAAATGATAGTACAGGATGATGTAGATGATGTAGTGATGTGGAGCCTATGGCAGAGGCAGGGAAAAAAGAGGGTGCCACAAGGATTTTGGTCAAAGAGATTAACACCATCCATGAGCAATTCCACCCCGTTAGGAAAAGAACTAGCAGGAGTATATTGGGCATTAGTGGAAACAGAACGCATAACTGATGATCGGCCGGTCACCTTAAGAACATGGGTCCCCTTACTAGGTTGGACAAGAGAAGGAGGGGTTGGCACTAAAGTAGACAGGGCGCAGGAGTTTACCATCGTGAAGTGGAAATGGTATCTGCAGCAGAGGGCAAAACCGGGACCAGCAGAAGTGTCGAAGTTACAAGAAGATACACTAGGAGCAGTGGACTTGCAGGTGATGGCCCCTGCGCCAGAGCCCTCTGAAATGGAATCCTCACCATTTAAGACAGCCCAGCCTTTTGAACAACTCACTGAAGAAGAACAGCAAAATACAAGGTTCACAGATGGTACCGCCCGGTACTATCAAGAAAAAAGACAATGGCAAACAGTCGCATTCCAGCCTGATACAGAAACGATGTTGCTGCAAGGAGGGGATAATGGATCAAGCCATCTTGCAGAACTGCAGGGGGTAGCAGCAGTGATCGAACGAGCCCCCATCGGAGAGAAAACATTTGTGTACACTGACAGTTGGGCCACTCACCAAGGACTAGTAAGCTGGGCCCCGACTTGGCGCAAGGATGGATGGAAAATTAAAGGCACACCCATTTCAGGAGGCGAGCAGCTATGGGAAGAGATGTGGGAGAAAGGGCAAAAATGTCAAATCTATGTGGGACATGTGGATGTCCATTGCCCATCGGATACCTCACTTGCATCTCTATTCAACAACACCGCAGATCAAATGGCCAAAACACGAACGGTGGTCATCAAGGAGGAAGCTGAAGCTGCTTTAGCAAACAGCAACGACAAATTCCAGTTACTAAAGAACAAGTGCAACAAGCAGTAAAGGAGTGCCCCACATGCAACCAGATTAGACAAATGCCCCTGCAAAAGAAGCCTAGCGGCCATATCAGAAGAGGAACTGCAGCTGCTACGTTGTGGCAATTGGACTATATCGGGCCGCTACCAAAAGAAGGAGGAAAAAGCTATGTATTGACCATGGTGGACACATACTCTGGCCTTATGTTGGGTATGCCCTGTAAGTCTGCAGATCAAAAGTCCACTTTGCGAGGGCTAAACTACCTGATAAAACATTATGGGGCACCTGATGAGATCCAAACTGATAGGGGCACACACTTTTCTGGGAAAACAGAGCAGGGCTGGGCGCAAGAACAGGGAATTTGGTGGATTTTGCACCTTAGTTATTATCCACAAGCTGCAGGATTGATTAAGAGATATAACGGATTGGTGAAAGAACAGCAAAAAAAGTTATCAGCACATGACAGACTTGCACAAATGATTTATGAACAAGCGTACACCCCCCACATTGAAGAAAGATCTGCCCCCCCCCCCCAATAACACCCAGAGAGGTGAGGGAGGATTTGGAAGCACAGGAAGAAAAGTATGGGTGAACCATCCAGGGAAAAAGCCAAAGGGAGGAGAGATATTGAGTCAAGGGGTGGGGAGTACGTATATTGTACTTTTAAAGAACTCTAATGTACCTGTATTTTTACCTGCAGTGAGACTTACCCCATTGTCATCAACGATGACATCTGCGTCAATGACGTGGTTCCTGTTTGCGGTCAGACCAAATGTAGCAGAGAATGTCGTTACGGACCTTCATGTCACTTGTGCATCTCAAGCTGCTAACGTAACTGATGACCAGAGAAATGTTTCACTTTGCAACGTGAAGGTACCTGGAGGCAAGTGGATGGCTGCCAAAGCTGTGACCTGGAAGGTAACTGGACAGCAAATCCGACATGCCAACGGACTGAACGGGTTGCAGGGGACGCCAGCAACAGTACAGGCTTTGAATTATACGCTAAACATGATATGTAAATATTGTGATGCCATTGTACCTTTTACACCAGCACAGGCATACCCGTGTACACCTTATGATTGCTCTGACAAACAGATTACTTTACCGGGACATATGGCGGTTGTTACAATGAACAATGGAACCAAAGGAGTTCGAAACTCCAAACCAAACCACCAGCCTTCATGTTTTATGTAATCGAAAGACGCATGGTCAGCAACTTAGGCAACGTTTCCATAGTTCGATATAGAATAGGATGTAAGCAAGCTCTGCATGCAAGCATAATTAATCGTATTGTGTTACAGATAAATATTGCCAAGGGGAATGTCTCAAAGTATGATCCAATATGTGTACTATGGACACCAGAGTTATGGCCCTTGCCAAAGTTACGCATTAGAAGAGATCTAGGGTCCTTGATAGCTGGGGCCACCGGAATCGGGGTAGGGGCCCTGAATTCTTTTGATGTTGAAGCCATTAGGAATAAGCTATCTTATACAGGATATAGTACAGGGGAGGCCATAAAAGTAATTTCTCAATGGGGGCCCACACACTCACAAGAAGTATGGAAAGTCCTGTGTGGGTTGTATCGCGATTGGCAATGGCATATTAATTTAACTTATGAACAATTCAGAAAAAGCTTTCAAAACACACAAACAGTGACTAAGGGCATCCAGTGCATACTATGGCAACGCACTGTTAATCAACAGTATGCAGACTTTAAAGCAGAATGGGGACATCTTCAGGGTAAATATTGGAGACAACAATTGCATTTGCCTGAGGAAATATGGGTAAAGCCCATACAGTTTCACTGTGTGGAAGAAATGTGTTATGCTCTTTTTGATATAGCAAGAAGTGATCTTCCTCCTGACATATGGTGCCCCTTTATATTGCTCCCCGTAGTGATAGGTAAAGAATGGTGGATACCTCACACTGACAAAAAGTGGATTGATCAAACAAATCACACTCTAGATCCCACTAGATGTGCAGATTGGTCTAAGGGGTAGGTATGTACCCACACTGGACGGGTGCTAGATCCATGTCTCCACACAATACCATGAGAATGTGAATGGTTACCTTATCCTATTAATGGCACAGACTTATATCAGATAGGGACAGAAAGCATATGTTATGTCACTAATCATCCCTTACTTATTAACGGATTTATACAAACCACCGGAGAGCAAGTAATGTGTATGTGCAATATTACCAGCATTATTGACATAAGCACTCACATCTTGCACCAACCGACTAAGTTCACCATAACCACATTACAGACGCAAATGCGAGCGCAGTTATAGTGGAACATCTCACTTGTTGTTAAGCTACCCAAATTAGAGGCAATCAGGCACTTGTATGAGGGTCTGATGATGTGGTGACGGTGGTAGTGAGTGGCAGGATCTGGGATTGATGAGGTGTTAACTGCTGGTGTGAGTGGTGTAGAGCCTGTGAGGGGGGTGGTGGTGGGGGAGTCGGTGTAGGGAGTGGATGTTGTCATGTCTGCATCTGAATGTTGTGTGTCTGCATGGCGGTGGTTACATTTGTGGTGCTTATGTCTGTCTTTGCGTACCGTGTTTGTTGATGTGGATGCATGTGGGTCAGAAAATGTGCCTTGGATGGGTGAGAGAAGAGGGATGTGGGATTGGGAACAGGTAGCTGGAGGGGGGACGGAAGAAGCAGGAACACTGGCTGCTGTCAATGAGGAGGCCAGAGACTGAAACGATCTCAGCAGGCCAGCCAGGGCACCGTGAATGCCTTCCAGGAAGGCACTGGACTGCAGTATATGCGATGCCAGTTCCTGGATGGCATTCACGATAGTTGACTGTCCCACAGAGATGGACCTCAGGAGGTCAATTGCCTCCTCATTGAAGGCAGCAGGGCTGACTGGGGTGAGGGCAGAGGAGCCTGCGGCAAAGGAGATGCCCACCCTCCTGGGTGAGCAGGTGCGGGCAACTGGATGGGGGGCTACAGGGAGGGCGGTGCTAGAAAGGGGGGTGGCAGACAAGGATGTAACTGGAGTGGTCCCAGATGGGTCTGCCACCGTCAGAGAGCTGCCATCGGAGGAGGAATTAGAAGATGGTGTAGTCGATTCTGTTTCCCATGTGGCACTCCCCTCGTCCTCAGTCCTACTGGTCCTCTCGGCTCCGCTGGATTCAGCCTCCTGGGTCCCATGGGCTGCAGCTTCCCCACTGGACAGTGTCCCTTCTCCTTTGCCAGATGATGCTGATGCACACAAACACAGAGGAGGAGAGGGAGGGAGGGAAGCAGGGCGGGAGAGAGAGAGAGAGAGGGTGCAATGGGTCATTGCCAGCACAACTGTCACACAGTGGAACAACATCATCATCTGCTGCCATGCCATGCCACGCCATGCCCTCACCTATACATGCTACAACAGTGGGACACCATGGAGCAAACTACAGCTATACTGATCTGTAGTGTTGATGGTGGTACAATTGTACATGTGAGTCACACTAGTCATACATGCCCAGTACTTGCCAACTCCACATGGCCGTTTAGGAAACAAAACCTATACTTCTGTATCCACTGAATCCTGCATGGCTAGGTAGCATGCTTACTAAACCAGTGACATCTACAACACTGACATCTTGCCCCACTCTGCCTCGCTACACATACAGTACAAGGCAGCAGAATGAGGACTCACTCACCTCCCCTGGTGTTGAAAAACACAGATGACAATGCCCTGACACCTCAGGTGTACTGATGACATTGGTAGGAGCTGGGTGCCAATTTGAGGGTGACCACACAAATTAAACATTGGAAGTACTTGCCCTCATAAGTCACTTACTGCATGGAATGGACACACATTTGTGATACCATTCCTGGCAGGGTGACTGAGACCCATAGTGGACAGGCATCGACCTAGTACCTATGCTACAGCTTCCCAGTAGTTCACAACTCAAAGGCACCTAAGCAACACATTAACGAGGTGAGAGTGTGTACTTACCCCCTTGTGGCTGCTGTGCTGCCCTGAAGTCTCATCCACCTCACGGTAGGCCACCAGTAAAATGTGGGCCATTGGGGGGTCAGGTCCGACAGGCACCCTTCACTCGTTGGGAGGACGTCCCCAGCTGGGCCTCTGAGGTTTTCCAGGCCCAGCATCTCAGGCCCTCCCAACTTTTTCTGCAGTGGGTGCTCCACCGGGCATGGACCCCCAGGGTCCGCACTTGCTTGGCGATGGCCCACCAAATCCCCTTCTTCTGATGGGTGCTCACCTGCATGGGTGACACAGACAGAAGGACAAAGTCATGTATAGTGGCGTCACAGGGACAGAAGTGGACAGCACACATCTCACGCATCTCATGGCCACACTCACTTGTCTACACACCACTAACGGTGAGACCCCTCATCCATCTCCATGCATCCACTCTATCTGCCAAGTCCTAATGCCTTACATTGACATACACATCGCTATCATACAGGGCAGTGACATTAGACTCACCTACTGCTCTGGTGCCCTATTCAACTGTCCATACAGGGGCAGGACCCCGTGCACAAGCTTCTCAAGTTCCTCCTGGAAGAAGGCTAGGGCCCTATCACCTGCAGGACGTGGCATCTTGGCTACCAGAGTCAGAACACAGCAGCACATGCAGTGGAGGTCTTGTGTTTAGGAGGGTCAGGAGTCAAGTGAGCATTGCCACATGAAATGGTGGTCACATCCACCACGGACGTCACTGTCACTGCCGGCGGTGATCACAATTGGCTCCGGTCTCACATAGACAACCCTGGTATCCAATGGTGAGTTGCACAGCGGTTGCGACCGCCTACTGCCATGCCATCTAACACCGGCGGGATTAGATCACTTCCATCTGTCTTGTGCATGCAGGTCAGGCGGCTGTCGCTTTACGTGTATGTCATGAATAGGGGCTGAATGTTAGCTGCATTATAGGTGAAAATTTTAATTTTTACACTGCTTTACTGTGTCCACACAGTCAATGCACCTTTGTCTGACTTCTCCCCCTACTATTCCCAGACATGGTGCAATGTTGAGGATGAGACATACTCTTGTGTACCGGCCGCTAGTCGACCTTGCCACCCTGGAAGAGTGACATATCATTCAGACGTATCGCCAAAACTGTCAGACCATCATGGAGTTGGTGACCCAGTCGGAGCTTGATCTGTTGCCTGCCATCTGTCATCCCAATGCCATCCCTCCCACAGTATAGGTGTTGTCAGTCCTCCACTTTCTTGCCACAGGGCTGTTCCAAATGACCGTGGGCTTAGCAGCAGGGATGTCACAGCCGATGTTCAGTAACATTTTGAGGGATGTACTGTTTGCCCTGTTAAAACATCTGCCCTGCTACATCAGGTTCCCCCAACGTGCTGATTTAAACCCTGTCAAAGGTGCCTTCTATGATTTTGCACATGTCCCTTGTGTGATAGGGGCCATAGATGGCACACACATTGCCTTGGTGCCACCCAGGAGAAATGAACAAGTGTTTAGGAACTGTAAAAATGTCTATAAATGTGCACGTGGTGTGTCTCTCTGACCAAAGTATCTCAGAAGTGACTGCCAAGTTCCCTGGTTCTGTGCATGACTCTTACATTCTGCAGAACAGCAAAGTCCCACACATGATGGCACCATTACAGAGGGACTGGGCCTGGCTCATCAGTATGTATCCAGTAGTATGTGTGCCGCTGTACACTCAACTCTCTTCACACCCTGGCCTATTTCCCTCCCAGTCTTGACATGGGTCCTACTTCTGTGCACACAGGTGACTCTGTCTATGCCAACCTTCCCTGGCTACTGACACCTGTGAGACATCCGACTACAGATGCTTGAAACCATTTCAATGAGGCCCACGGTAGGACAAGGTGTGTGATTGCAAGAACCTTTGGGCTACTGAAGTCCAGATTCCGGTATCTACACATCTCTAGAGGTGCCCTTCTCCACAAACCACAGAAAGTTTGCCAGATCGTGACTTCCTGCTGCATGCTACACAATCTGGCCCTGATGCGTCACATCCCATTGCTGGATGCAGAGGAGGTGGTAGCTGGACCAGTGGCTGATGAAGGGGAGATGTGGAATGAAGAGGATGAAGATGATGAAGATGCAGCTGACTCCAGAGCAGAGTTAATACAATACTTCCACTAAGCTACAGATATCTGTCAGATGTATGTTATGTGACCTGTACTCCTGGCTGCCTTGTGACATTGATCCTCCTGGTGTCTGTTAGCATTGGTGGAATTGGTTCAGCTCTGGGTGGGTTTGGGGGGGTCACATTTCACCAATAGTGGGGTTGGTAAAGTACACATTTCAGTTCAATCACCTCCCTGCTGTTGTGTTACTCACATGTGACATGTTTGTAAATTTTCACTGTTTCCTGTACTTCCACTTCAATTGCAATATGTGTGCTACAGATTGTGATGTCAACAGTATTGCTACCTCTCTTTAGAGTGCACACTGGGAGGCAGTGCAACATTACTGTTTTGACTGTGGAACATGTCTTAAGTTTAGGTTTGTCTGCTGTGATGGTGGGCCCACTGGGGATGGTTGTCTTGGAAATGAGGGTCTCACTTGGACATATGGCCAGAGATGGCACTTGCCAACTCACCCTTGGACTGGTGCATGTATGCTGTGTGGGCTTTTTTAACTCCTATAGTAAATGTTGTTCCTGTCTTGTTCTACTTGAAGGGCATTTGTGTGGTGCACTCTGGTTCCTGCATCACCTGTTGCCTCCCTTGACATGTGTCCAGACCCTGCCTGCTCCACTATCATGTGCATATTGGTGTTGGTCTTGGCATTAGTACCTGCAGGATGTCTGGCTGGACATCCTCGCTTGGGGGTCTCTCAGCTACAGGGGGGGGTGCTGGTGGTCTGTGGGCCTCCATTCCACTAGCTGCTGCTATAGTGGAGGGCTCTGTTGGGATGTGGCTAGTGGAAGGGGTTTGCTGGCGGGTTGAGTACCCTTGCAATGGTGGCAATGGAGGCATTAAGGGCCTACCACTGCTGCATGACCTCCTGATGGTGTTCCCCAGTCAGCCTCTGGTCCTCCTGCATGGTGGTGAGTATCTGACACATCGTGTCCTGGGTTTGGTGGTATTCACCCAGGACTTGGAAAAGGGCTGTCTGGGCAGTCTGTTATTGTGTCTCCCCCATCCCTTGGACCACAGATCCCCTCCCACTACCTCTGTCCTCCTGTCCCTGTGCACCTGGCACAGTGTGCCCATTCCCATTAGCCCCTGGACCTTCATTGTCTTGAGTGTGTGCCCTTGACTCTGGCCCCTGTACTGTGGGGCACACTTCTGATTGACCCGTGCCTGAGGCATTGGTTTGGGGATGAAAGCCTGTCTGAGGTTTGGCTGCCACAAGGGAGTGGGAATCCGGTGTTTCTAGGGTGGGGATGCTGGGTATGAACTGACCAGTCATCCCTGATGGGCCAGGCAAGTTGTCACTGTATGGACATCCACTGGGACCTTCATCCTGGGAGGGCTGTCTGACCCTGGCATCCACTAGCGGGTGGCACTGGCAGCGGGTCCTGCGGATGGGAAGAGAGTCAGATAAATTTTGGAGATGTCTTTGGTGGCCACATCGTGTGATGCATGGTGTAGCCTGACTTGCTTCCCAGGGATGGCAATGACAGCTGCTGTGATGCAGACATTGTTTGGGGGATGTGGATTGTGCCATTGTTTCCATGTGCCATTGAGGGTTGAGGATAGTGGATGACATTGCTGTCATTGCCATGTGTTGGAACGCATTCTTGGCTGCCAGTTGGTGTGGCATGTGGATTGGCTTTCCATGCAGGTGTTCCACTGTGAAGTGGGACTGTGTTCCTCTGATGTGCAGGGAGTGTTGCACTGTACTGGATGCCACGGAACGCACCGTCCCCCGTAGGTCATTCCACCTCTTCCTGATGTCCTACCTTGTGCGTGGATGTGTGCCCACTGAGTTGACCTTGTCAACGATCCTCTGCCATAACTCTATTTTCCTTGCAATCAATGTTTGCTGGACCTGGGCTCCCAAAAGGTGTGGCTCTACCCTGACGATTTCATCTACCATGACCCTCAACTCATTGTCAATGAAACATGGGTACTTTTGACGTACCATTTTGGTGGGGTGGGGGTGTTTGGTTGTGGATGCAGGTGGGGTGTGGTGTTGGTATGTGAGTGTGATGTGTGCCTAGTACAAAACGTGCAGTTGTGTGGTGTGTGCCTAGTGTTCAGTGTGAATATGCCTGTTGTCTATGGGATCTGTGTAAATGTGTTGTCGCTATGTGTGCTGTTTGTAGGATTCGCAAGGTATGTGTGTGTGTATGAAGGGCTGATTTATAATGTCGTGAGCAGGTGAGTGTGGTTTGTGTATGTGTCTCAGATGTGGGGTATTCTAACAGTCCAATGTGGTGTTGCTTACTATTGGCGGTACCTTCTGGAACTGCGGCGGTGCGCACCACCAATTGTGTTCCACCATGCATGGACTGCTGGGCAGGAATCTGAAATATGATAGGGTGGATGGAATGGTGTTGGCGTGGCGGGGCTGGTGGTCAGACAGTCATTCTTTCACCATTGGTCAGCCTTGCGGCATTCCGTTTATGCTGTTTTTGGGCAGTTTTCACTTAGTGACTTTGTGGTCACTGTACCACTGGCACTGACGGTATTGCCACTGGCGGTATTCTGGATGGCGGTCTTGCACTGATATCACCAAAGACATAATGAGGGCTCTAATCTGCAAAAAATGATGACTCGCAAAATAGAATTTGTTATCGTTATGTACAAAGATAACATGTTTTGTGATAACAAATAATTATGTTTCCCATTCACAGTTTCTGATTAGCAAACTACAAATGTTAAGGAGATAAGAAAACACATGATGAGTAAGGTGCATTGTTGGAGAGGTGAGGAAAGCAGCAAAGGACTCTGTGTGGCTTGTTACATCATTTATCTAAATCCAACTGGAAAATGGCTAGCCAATATTCATGAGAAGATTGGTCTATAAAGAGAAAGCAAAAATTGAGAGATCTGAAATTGGAGCTGTTGGTTGATTTTTATTCAATTGACTTGGTGCCACAGAAAACTTTCCAGAATATTTAACCACATCAATCCTGTGTGTATCACTAAAAGGAACACGGAGGAATACACAGAAATCTAGTATGACGTACGGTCGAGGATGAACCAAAGTTTGACAACTAGAAGATCAGATGCAAACTGTGCAGGAGACAGTAGCAGCACTGAACCCCCACCGGAGCTGATGAAGAAAATGATAGCCACCACATTTTAGGCAGATCCTATCATTGGTGTCATTTCCATTAACTCCATGTCCATCTTTCCCGATCCAGTCCTTACAATTGAGATCTCATCTCCTTCTGGCAGACCCTGTTCCCCAGCTGACTCAAAATACTTCCACCAACATGGCCACCATTACCCAGGTCCCACTACAAAGGGGAATTAGTCAATCCACACATCCTGTAATACCAAGCAAACCACAGAAAAAAGGCACCACATATAATCAGTCCCCCCCAAAGGGATGGGAGGGGGGAATCCCAGGACTGTTTTGGGGAAGACTTGGACCTGGAGTAATGAAGATAAACGGTAAGTAACTGGAGCAATTGACACTTCAGCCCCAGTGGCCATAACTTCAGGTTAGCCTAGACTAGATTTGTGTATCAAATAGAATCATAAATATTAAAGCATGCTTATAAATATACAGTCATGCATACATTTATAAACTAAATTCAAAACGTTAACTAAAGTTTGAAAAAAAGTCATAATTATGAACAGAAGAAAATAAATATTGAGTTGTAGTTGTATTACTAGATCACATTTAAAACTTTGTGAATAAATTGCTATATGTTAATTAATGTTTAATTTCACGACTTATATGTTTACATTGTCAACCCATTCATCAGTAGTAAACATTTAAAATGTGACCTGCAGAAATTCAAATTGTGATTTATTACAGATGTAAAATTCCTGTGAAGAAAGAAAAGTACTTACAATAAAATTAGAAATATATTATATATGTTAATCTTTATTATTGCATAAAAATGTTAAAATCCAAAATAATTGTTTGTGATATCTGTGCTCTTCCCTCTTCAGAATGCACATCGTCTAGTCTATTTATTGGATGAGAATCCTCTTTGTCATATAAACTATTGTCAATTGTTATCTCAGGTGACTCCCTGTGCAGAGCTGCGTTATGGAGAATAACGCACACTACAATCATTTACACCAAGTCTCAGGGCTTTATTCTAATGCCTCACCACTGGTTTGAAAACAGCGAAATCTGACCTTTAAGATACCAAAGGTTCTTTCTATGACTTCTGTAGTCTGTTTGTATGCTGCATTGTAGCAAACCTATGTAAGCATGTTTTGTTCTTACGTTTTGAATATACAACACAGTATCTTGCATTCTGACACTCACCAAGCAATAATCTATCTCCCCTGTCATCCTTGCCAGTTGCCTGATAGGTCCACGGTGCTGAAAAGTGAAGGTGCATGAGCACTCCCTGAGAAATGATCAACACAGCCTCTAATGTGAAGGTATTATACGCCAACAGTCCCGGCTGGCTGTGCAGTGAAGGGGTGGGCCAGCGCACAGGAGGCAAAATAAACATTAAATAAAAAAATAAAATACCTGCCTCGCTAATGTGCCACTGCTCCTTCTTCCTGGTCACTGGAGGCACAAGTTCCCAGCCTGCCCTGTGGCCCATCCTAATGCTGCATTGTGAGAAAGAAGCCTCTTTCTGGCCTTGTTACCCCCACTTTTGGCCTGTTTGTGAGTATATGTCAGGGTGTTTTCACTGTCTCACTGGGATCCTGCTAGCCAGGGCCCAGTGCTCATAGTGAAAACCCTATGTTGTCAGTATGTTTGTTATGTGTCACTGGGACCCTGCTAACCAGGACCCCAGTGCTCATAGGTTTGTGGCCTATATGTATGTGTTCCCTGTGTGATGCCTAACTGTCTCACTGAGGCTCTGCTAACCAAAACCTCAGTGGTTATGCTCTCTCTGCTTTCAAAATTGTCAATAATAGGCTAGTGACCAATTTCACCAATTCACATTGGCATACTGGAACTCCCTTATAATTCCCTAGTATATGGTACTGAGGTACCCAGGGTATTGGGGTTCCAGGAGATCCCTATGGGCTGCAGCATTTCTTTTGCCACCCATAGGGAGATCTGATAATTCTTACACAGGCCTGCCAGTGCAGCCTGAGTGAAGTAACATCCATGTTATTTCACAGCCATTTACCACTGCACTTAAGTAACTTATAAGTCACCTATATGTCTAACCTTCACCTGGTGAAGGTTGGGTGCAAAGTTACTTAGTGTGTGGGCACCCTGGCACTAGCCAAGGTGCCCCCACATCGTTCAGGGCAAATTCCCCAGACTTTGTGAGTGCGGTGACACCATTACACGCGTGCACTATACATAGGTCACTACCTATGTATAGCGTCACAATGGTAACTCCGAACATGGCCATGTAACATGTCTAAGATCATGGAATTGTCACCCAAATGCCATTCTGGCATTGGGGAGACAATTCCATGATGCCCCGAGTCTCTAGCACAGACCCGGGTACTGCCAAACTGCCTTTCCCGGGGTTTCACTGCAGCTGCTGCTGCTGCCAATCCCTCAGACAGGTTTCTGCCCTCCTGGGGTCCAGCCAGGCTTGGCCCAGGAAGGCAGAACAAAGGACTTCCTCAGAGAGAGGGTGTTACACCCTCTCCCTTTGGAAAAAGGTGTCAGGGCTGGGGAGGAGTAGCCTCCCCCAGCCTCTGGAAATGCTTTGATGGGCACAGATGGTGCCCATCTCTGCATAAGCCAGTCTACACCGGTTCAGGGATCCCCCAGCCCTGCTCTGGCGCGAAACTGGACAAAGGAAAGGGGAGTGACCACTACCCTGCACCGCCCAGGGGAGGTGCCCAGATCTCCTCCAGTGTGCTCCTGACCTCTGCCATCTTGGAAACAGAGGTACTGCTGGCACACTGGACTGCTCTGAGTGGCCAGTGCCAGCAGGTGACGTCAGAGACTCCTTCTGATAGACTCTTACCTGTGTTGCTAGCCTATCCTCCTTCCTAGGTAGCCAAACCTCCTTTTCTGGCTATTTAGGGTCTCTGCTTTGGGGAATTCTTTAGATAACAAATGCAAGAGCTCATCAGAGTTCCTCTGCATCTCTCTCTTCACCTTCTGCCAAAGGACCGACCGCTGACTGCTCAGGGCGCCTGCAAAACCACAACAAAGTATTAAAGACGACTACTGCAACCTTGTATTGCTGATCCTGCCGCTTTCTCGACTGTTTTCCTGGTGGTGCATACTCAGGGGGTAGCCTGCCTCCTTCTTGCACCAGGAGCTCTGAAGAAATCTCCCGTGGGTCGACGGAATCTTCCCCCTGCAACCGCAGGCAACAAAAAACTGCATCACCGGTCCTCTGGGTCCCCTCTCAGCACAACGAGCGTGGTCCCTGGAACTCAGCAACTCTGTCCAAGTGACTTCCACAGTCCAGTGACTCTTCAGTCCAAGTTTGGTGGAGGTAAGTCCTTGCCTCCCCACGCTAGACTGCATTGCTGGGTACCGCGTGATTTGCAGCTACTGCGGCTCCTGTGCACTCTTCCAGGATTTCCTTTGTGCACAGCCAAGCCTGGGTCCCCGGCACTCTAACCTGCAGTGCACAACCTCCTGAGTTGTCCTCCGGCGTCGTGGGACTCCCTTTTGTGTCTTTGGGTGAGCTCCAGTTCACTCCTCTTCTAAGTGCCTGTTCCGGTACTTCTGCGGGTGCTGCCTGCTTCTGTGAGGGCTCTCTGACTTGCTGGGTACCCCCTCTGTCTCCTCATCCAAGTGGCGACATCCTGGTCCCTCCTGGGCCACAGCAGCATCCAAAAACCCTAACCGCGACCCTTGCAGCTACCAAGGCTTGTTTGTAGTCTTTCTGTGTGGGAACACCTCTGCAAGCTTCTTCAAGACGTGGGACATCCATCCTCCAAAGGGGAAGTTTCTAGCCCTCTTCGTTCTTGCAGAATCCACAGCTTCTACCATCCAGTGGCAGCTTCTTTGCACCCTCAGCTGGCATTTCCTGGGCATCTGCCCAATCTCAACTTTGTCGCGACTCTTGGACTTGGTCCCCTTGTTCCACAGGTACTCTCGTCCGGAAATCCACTTTGGTTGCATTGCTGGTGTTGGTCTTCCTTGCAGAATTCCCCTATCACGACTTCTGTGTTCTCTGGGGAATATAGTTGCACTTTACACCTACTTTTTAGGGTCTTGGGGTGGGCTATTTTTCTAACCCTCACTATTTTCTTACAGCCCCAGCGACCCTCTACAAGCTCACATAGGTTTGGGGTCCATTCGTGGTTCGCATTCCACTTTTGGAGTATATGGTTTGTGTTGCCCCTATACCTATGTGCTCCTATTGCAATCTACTGTAACTTTACATTGCTTGCATTATTTCCTTTTGCTATTACTGCATATTTTTAGTATGGTGTACATATATCTTGTGTATATTTGGCATCCTCATACTGAGGGTACTCACTGAGATACTTTTGGCATATTGTCATAAAAATAAAGTACCTTTATTTTTAGTATATCTGTGTATTGTGTTTTCTTATGATATTGTGCATATGGCACCAGTGGTATAGTAGGAGCTTTGCATGTCTCCTAGTTCAGCCTAAGCTGCTCTGCTATAGCTACCTTCTATCAGCCTAAGCTGCTAGAAACACCTCTTCTACACTAATAAGGGATAACTGGACCTGGTACAGAGTGTAAGTACCCCTTGGTACCCACTACAAGCCAGGCCAGCCTCCTACATGCATGAAAGAGCGTTAGGATTGGCTGGAACGCTCTCGATGGGCTCTCCCAGGCAAACTGGGAGCTTGTGCGTACTCTCTCCAGCCTGGCAACACTGTGCCGGGCTGGAGAGAGCACAGTGTGCATGTGTGTTTGGCAGGCCCGAGACGGCTGACCAAACATACATGCACACTGAGGGGGAGTGCTGTGCATTCCCCCTCCGTCCCTGTGATCACCTGTGGCCTGCCTCTTTTACAAGAAAATGATAGTAAACACAGTTTATTATTGTTTTCTTGTAAACTTTTGGATGCTGCTGGCGGAGTGGGGAGTGGGGGGTGCAATGCTCCTCCTCCATAGCGGAGGAGCCGCTGCTGCCCACCACGTGGATGACAAGGTAATTCTGTCTCTGTCTATTGCTGTGAATATACTCTCTAGCAGAATGATGGGATATATATACATGTGCGTGCCATCTGTACATTCTATGACATTAGAAAAACATAAACATTGATAAAGCAATTTTTGTATTTTGTAAAACACCTGAAGTATGCAGAAAAGTAATATGTACACTTAGCCTGGTCAGCATTGCATCCAGGAAATGTCTAAACACCCTTGAAACCCCAGTCAGCAAAATGCCTTATGCTAGGAGATGTAGGGAGCGTAAACCTTCATCAAGTGCAAGAGTAGATTGGCTTAATTAAGCTTGCCTCTGTATGACAGAATACATCTCATTAATAAATCACGTCTTGCAGACTTACACAGCCTCCAATTAGCATAAAGCTTTTCCTGTGTGTGGACAAACAGTATGAGCCTCCCCCTAAACACCCACTCCCAACTTCCCCTTTTGCACTACTGAGCAGTGTCATCTTAAGGATTTTCGAGGCCCGAGCAAGACATATTTTTGGGCCTTGGGATGGAACACCTTTGTGTTTTATTATCCATTTTCTGCTAATTCAAGCCCTATATTATATAACAATATTGCATCAGAGTAAACGGTTAAGATACAAAAATACACAGACGAGTGCTAGAGAGTAAGTATGTTCACTTCCCAGAGGACCCCTTGGATTGTGCGGGCCCTGGGCAATTGGTCACTTTGCCCATGCCTTAAAACGTCTCTGAAGCAGAGTTCCCAGTGTGCACCTCCTCAGCGCTACCACATGATGTTGGTGGTGGTGCACAGCTTGTGAATGAACATTCTCATGTGCAGTTTCACCAATGAAGTGGACTAATTGCTTGCATTTATAAAAAAGACCTCACACACCTCAGAGAAGGCAAGCTATATTGCACATTTTTAACACACACTTTCAGCCTTTTGTCAGTATGGATTCTCATTTTATGTACACTATATTGTTATCTAGTTGTTGTAGATTCAAATGCTAAAAATATTAATGAATATTATTGATTAAATAATCCCTTCTCACTCAAATATATCTGTTCGGTAGATATTAGTTGTGGCTCGCAGCGCAGAAAAAGGGTGAGGCGGCACAGTGCTTGGTGAGGGGGACAAAAAAATCTCAAAATATAAATTTTTAAAAAATGTACCTACTCGCCACCTCCGCCGTGCCGCTCCTCGATCCTCGTCACATCAGGGACAGGCCCCCAGCCTGCCCTGCGGCCAACCCTAACGCTGCTTTTATGCTGCTGGCATTAGGATTGACCTGTTCCTGGCAGGGGGCCGATACTCCTCCAACATAGTGGGGAGCAGCCGCTGGTAGATATGATACCCAATGTACTGTAGACATTATCATATTAGTTACATCCTGCTGTATTTTGTATGAAGATTTGCAAAAATAACACCTTATACACATTTTTTCCATTGTCCTTTCAATTTCAACAGCACCTGCAATGCCCTCAACACTGGTGACCTATATGATTGATCAGGCTGATTTTATTCACAAAGGCTGAAGCTACAGTTCAGGTGGTGGAGCTCCACCTGCTGCTTTTGTGCATGCCTAGCAGCTCATACGCCCTACTGTGGAGGTTGTTGAACCTTTTCGTACAGTCTTAAGCTGTTCTAGGCTTATCAGTTATTTGCTGCTTAAGTCTTGTACATACTTTAGGGCTGTTTTAACATTAGATGACGCATGAGTTAAGTCTCTCCCTTCATGACTTCTTGATCCAAGACAGTGAGTTCTCTTTCTGAAAATGTAATTTGTGCAAGCGGTCAACTGCCACGGCAGACAAATGAAGTTAGTGATGTGAATGGATTGCTTTCCTAAGAGGACGGTACCAGTGGATGGAGTTTTTTTCCTAAAGAGTTGTATGGACCCACACTGGCTGCCTGCTCGCTCTCTCCAGGTGTTACGTAAATGGTGCTTCTGTGAGGCACCCTGTGGATGTAGTGATACACACAGGAAATGGTTATATGAATTTGATGGACCTGGCCCTTTTTGCAGGGTCATCCCCAAACTTTTTGCCTCCTTCCTCCTATTCTTCTGACCAGTTTTTGTTGGCTTTAGGACTCTGAGCACTTTACCACTGCTAAACAGTGCTAAAGTGCATATGCCCTTTGTCTAAATTGTATTGTGGATTGGTTATCCCTGACTGGGATTGATTTACTACTAAGTCCCTAGCAAAGGGCACAAAAGGTGCCCAGGGCCTGTAAATCAAATGCTACTAGTGGGCCTGCTGAACTGATTGTGCCACCCACATTGGTAACCTGTAAACATCTCAGACCTGTCACTGCAGTGTCTATGTGTGCAGTTTTGCACTGCCAATTCGACTTGGCAAGTGTACCCACATGCCAGGCCCAAACCTTCCCTTTTACTACATGTAAGTCACTCCTAAGGTAGGCCCTAGGTAGCCCCATAGGAAGGGTGCAGTTTATTTAAGAGGTAGGATATGTACTAGTGTGTTTTACTTGTCCTGAAATACTGCCAAATTTGGGGCCATATTTACAAGGCCCTTGCACTTACTAGCGTCATATATGCAGCAAAAGTTTTGCCGTAACTGTGATGCTGATGGGCCACTACCATAGCGCCAGATTTAAAAGGTGGTGCAAACTAGGTTTGTGCCACCTTTTAAACCGTTTTTGCCACATCATGCTTAATATATGCATGATGTAAGCAAAGGGGGTGTTCCCTTGTTAGAGGGTCGCTAAAATGGTGCAATGAAATCTACCAGATTCCATGGGGCCATTTCAAGCATCATTTTCAACGCCTGCTTAAAGCAGGCATAAAAATGAGGCTCCCATTGATTTCAATAGGCCTCTTAACACTATACCGGATTAGCTTCATTTTTGTACGCTAATCCAGTATAGCATTACAATAGTATAACAAAAATGATGCTATTGCCCCTAACATGCGCCATGGTGTGCTGTATTGTAAACACAGCAGTACAATGATAGCATTAGGGGACGCAAGGGGGCCGCAAGAAAAGTGGCGCATCACTAGTGATGCGCCACTTTCCTGTAAATATGTCCCTAGGTTTTCACTATTGCAAGGCCTATCTCTCCCATAGATTAACGCTGGGCCTGCCTCTAAGTGTCTTTTAAGTGTGGGTTTCCATTGAGAGCAGATAGATATGTGGAGTTTGGGGTCTTTGAACAATTTAAAAATACATCTTTTGGGAGAGTTGTTTTTTAGATTGTCTGTTTGAAAATGCCACTTTTAGAATGGGTTTTTTTTCTTGCTTAACAATTCTGTGCCTTTGCCTGCCTCTGGAATGCAAGTCTGGGTCAGACTGACAGTTGGGCGGTTTGTGAATTCACTCAAGACAGTGACACAAAGGGAGCTGAGGTGTGTCCGGCATATCCTGATGAGTTTTCCTGAGCTAGAGTTGGAGGGAGGGGCTGTCACCTGCACTTGAAAGGGCTGTGCATGCCCTCACACAATACAGACTCTAACACGCTAGAGTGTGTCTGGGGCAGAGCAGGGAAGAGGCAGGGTCTTGTGCACTACAAATACTTTCCTTTGAAGTTTGCCTCCTGCAAAGGCAGAAATGAGTATAAGTATTAGACTGCTGACCCCACAATTTCAGATTACTTCTGGATCAAGAGGAACCTCTGCTAAGGAGAAGAGCTTGATGCTTGAGGAGGACCTGCCACTCTGACTGTTGCTTTGCTGTGCTGGCCTACTGCTGCTGCTGCTTCTGTCTTAAGAAAGAAAGGACTGGACTTTGCTTTCTGAAATCCTGCTTTTGAGTTTTCTACAAGGTGCCTGGACTGAGCTAGCCTCCTGTTAAGAAGTCTCAGGGACATCAAGGACGTCACCTACCAGCCTCTGGGTTTGCTTGCAGTGGACCCTAACTCGCCAGGTGGTGCCTACTCCAGTCTCTGGCCCTTTGGGAGTGAAAGCTGACCTAAAAACAAGAAGAACCATTTGCACCGATGTGAGAAAGTAGCCTCTTTCTAGCATGGTTACCCCACTTTTGGCCTGTTGTGAGTGTGTGTCTGTGTGTTTTTACTGTGTCACTGGAGTCCTGACAGCCAGAACCCCAGAGCTCATAGTGGAAACCCTATATGTCAGTGTGTTTTGCCTGTCTCACTGGGATCCTGCTGGTCAGGACCCCAGTGCTCATAGTTTGTGGCCTAATGTGTGAGTTGTCAGTAGTGCTTGACTGTGTCACTGCGGCTCTGCTAACCAGAACCTCAGTGCTTATGCTCTCCCTGCTTTTAAATTTGTCACTGTATGCTAGTGACTTCATTTACAAATTTTAATTGGCACACTGGACCCCCCTTATAAGTCCCTAGTATATGGTACCTAGGTACCCAGGGCATTGGGGTTCCAGGAGATCCATATGGGCTGCAGCATTTCTTTTGCCACCCAGAGGGAGCTCAGACAAACCCTTGCACAGGCCTGCCATTGCAGCCTGCATGAAATAACGCACACATTATTTCACAGGCATTTTCACTACACTTAAGTAACTTATAAGTCACCCATATGTCTAACCTTCACTTGCTGAAGGTTAGGTGCAGAGTTACTAAGTGTGAGGGCACCCTTGCACTAGCAAAGGTGCCCCACATAGTTCAGGGCCATTTCCCGGGACTTCGTGAGTGCGGGGACGCCATTACACGCGTGCACTACATATAGGTCAACGCCTATATGTAGCTTCACAATGGTAACTCTGAAAATGGCCATGTAACATGCCTAAGATCATGGAATTGTCCCCCATTCCAAATCTGGTATTGGGGAGCCAATTCCATGCATCCTGGGGGCTCCACCATGGACCCCCAGTACTGCCAAACCAGCTCTCTGAGGCTTGCACTGCAGGTACAGCTGATGCCACCTCACAGACATTGTTCTGCCCTCCTGGGGTCTGAGCAGCTCAGTCCCAGGAAGGCAGAACAAAGCATTTCCTCTGAGAGCAGGGTGTTACACCCTCTCCCTTTGGAAATAGGTGTTACAGACTGGGGAGAGGTAGCCTCCCCCAGCCTCTGGAAATGCTTTAAAGGGCACAGATGGTGCCCTCCTTGCATAAGCCAGTCTACACCAGTTCAGGGACCCCTTGTCCCCTGCTCTGGCACGAAACTGGACAAAGGAAAGGAGAGTGACCACACCCCTGTCCATCACCACCCTATGGGTGGTGCCCAGACCTCCTCCAGTGTGTCCCAGACTTCAGCCATCTTGCCTTGCAAGGTGTGGGTCACTCTGGAGGGCTCTGAATGGCCTGTGCCAGCAGGTGACGTCAGAGACCCCTCCTGATTGGTCCATACCTGATAAGGTAGCCAATCCCCCTCATGGGGCTAATTAGGGTCTCTCTTGTGGGTTCTCTTCAGATTCTGCTTGCAGGTTTCCTTCAGGAATCCTCTGCAACTACTACATTCTCTGACCTCGGATCAACCGCAGCCTGCTCCAGGAACCACAGTGACAGCAACAAAGTATCCAAAAGGGATACTTTTCCTCTGCAACTTCAGCTCCAGCCAGCAACTGCAACAGTTTCCATGGTGTGCACACTCTGGGGACTCCCTGTATTCAACCTGCACCAGGAAGACCGAGGAAATCTCCTGTGAGGTGACGGAGTCACTCCCCTGCTCAAGCAGGCACCTTCCAAGATGACGACTGGTACCTTTGGACTCCTCTCACAGCGACGAGCGTGCTCCTAAGGACACAGAGGTTGGACCCCATCGACATAGACTGTCCTGAGGTTCTGCTGACACAATTTGGAGAAGGTAAAACCTTGCCTTCCCTGAGAGCGACAGTACCCCTGTGTACTGCGTCTTCCTCACCTCCTGAGGCCTCTGTTCACTATTTGTAAAATTCCTTAGTGCACAGCCTGGCCCAGGTCCCCAGCACACTATCCTGTGATACTCAACTCGCTGAGTTGTTCTCCAGCAGCGTGGGACCTTCCCTTATTGTGCTGCACCAACTGAGTTTTGCACCTTCTTTGTCCTCATGTCCTGGGACTCCCATGGGCGCTGTCTGGCATCCTGAGGGCTCTCTGAAGTGCTGAGAGCCCCCTCTTCCTCCTCACACAGAGTTGAGGCCCCCAGGTCCCTCCTGGGTCCTGCCAGTGACAATTTGACATAAAACACATATTTGTCGTAACCAAAGCTTGTTGGCGACTTCCAACACAAAATTACATCTGCATCCATATTCATGTTGTGGGAAATATTTTGCATCATGCAGGAACCCGCTGGCATCTTCCTAGGGTGCATTCCTGCAGTCTTTGACTAACTGGGGACTCTTCTTTTGCACCCTCTTCTGGGTTGGCAGGGGCTCCTGTCCTTCCTGGAACTTCTTTCGATTCCTGGACTTGGTCCCCTTCTTTTGCAGGTCTTCAGGTCCAGGAATCCAGCAGTTGTTATTTGCAGACTTTGTTGGTTACTGCATTATCCCAATCACGAGGTGTAGTGTGTCCTAAGGAAACTTGCAGTACTTTACTCCTGCTTTTCTGGGCTCTGGAGTGGGGTAATTTACTTACCTTTACTGTATTCTTACTCTCCCATCGATTCTGCACACACTACACTTGTCTAAGGGGGAATTTGTGATTCACATTCCACTTTCTTAGTATATGGTTTGTGTTGCCCCTAGACCTATTTTCTCCCATTGCATTCTATAGCATTTCCTATTGTTTGCACTGTTCTATGATTACTTACTTGTCTAATTTCGGTGTCTAGTGTATATATTGTGTATAATACTTACCTCCAGAAGGAGTATTGTGTCTCAGATATTTTTGGTACTGTGTCACCCAAATAAATACCTTTATTTTTGGTAACACTGAGTATTGTCATTACTTGTATACAAGTACTGCGTAACTATAAGTGGTATTGCATGAGCTTTGCATGTCTCCCAGTTCAGCCTAAGCTGCTCTGCTATAGCTACCTCTATCAGCCTAAGCTGCTGGAACACTACTACTTCACTAATAAGGGATACCTGGACCTGGTATAAGGTGTAAGTACCCAAGGTTCCCACTACAAAACAGGCCAGCCTCCTACAACTGACTCCCAATGACTCCAGGACACTGCTGCTGCCCGACTCCACAACGCCGTCTGCACCCAAACCTATGGTCCCCGCTGGAGTGTGACGACCGCGGCTGACACTGCAGGCCTGACGCCGCCGCAGCCCTGCTGACGTCCCGTGACTTTGTGAGTCCCGAGTGCAGTAGCATGACTGCGACCATGTGAGGTCGCTCAACGTGTCTTTACCGGCCAGATTCATCGACCCCATCCAATCATAAGGGACAGACGTCTCCCACCGACACCACATCAACTCCCCTGCTCTGCAGTAAGGAACCAACGCTGCACCAGATCCAGTGATGCAGCACCTTCCCGGCTCCGTGCACCAGCTACTTTCTTCATTACCAAAGGTACTGTACCTCGGGGTCCGTGCGACTCTGTGATTGGCGCCGCCCTCCTCGTGTGTGGCATCGGACTCTTGAAAACAACTCCGTCAACAACGTCGTGATTGCCCCAGTTGGAGCTATTGTGTTTTTCAGTGTTTTTTTGAGGATTTCATCTTTTTAAATTCACATTTCTTCTTGTCTATGTTGGATTTTTGTCATTTTGATCTTGTTTGATTTAGACAAATATTGGCTATTTTTCTAAACTGGTATGGAGTCCTTTTGTGGTGTTTTCACTGTGTTACTGTGTGTGTTGGTACAAATACTTTACACATTGCCTCTGAAGTAAGCCTGACTGCCTGTGCCAAGCTACCAAGGGGTTATCTGAGCTGTGCATCTCCCTTAACCTAACTAGAGTGAGGATCCCTACTTGGACAGGGTGGAAAGTGACTGCCAACTAGAGACGCCATTTCCAACAGAATGCATTTCCTGTTGTGATTTAGTTTGATGATGTTTTTTGCTGTTTACTTTCTTATAAATCTCCCATTTTTCTACACATAAAATATCTATTTTGAAGGGTATAGAAACCTTGCACCCGGATTTACCAGATGTGGTAACTTCATACCCTATAAATTCTATTCCTATGGACTAGGAAACAAACGTGTTATTGTGTCTCTGGGCACGGGTTTATAATAGGGAATTAGATTTATCAGATGCACGGTTACCACACTCAGTAACTAGATTAGACGTAACTGGGCTTTAGCGAGCACATACATTATGAAAATTATCAACTTCATTAAAGAAAAAGAAGGCTTGCCAAGCTATTCAGATGGATTTAGATCATTTGTGTCAACATGTAGAAGATAAAAACAACAAAATAACAAAAAACATCCACCCATCAGTAAAATATACACCACTATAGAACTGACAATATGTGCCTTTGCACCTTGTGGCATTGCAAATATTTTCAACATCTGTTGGACCATTATTTTGGATATGCCACATAAATCAACGCAAGTCGATGCCTACATGTCAGTAACGTGTTGTTTGACACCAGGCCTTTCAGAATCTTTTGTGGGGCCCAGACAAAATCTTTTACAGGGCCCTTCTCTGGTTTGTAATCATAGGAGCACTTTGTAATTTGTCACATTTTTCTTTTAAAGTTAAGGGAAGACTGTGTTTACTTTGCATTATTATCATCAGTGACATACAGGGCAGCCCTGTCATAGTGCTCCTATTTAAAGTATTTTGTTCGAACAATAGTATCTGGCTCAGGGGTCTCCAACCTTTTCTGAAGTGAGAACTGCTTCTGATGAGTGGAAATCAATATGGGCTACCGAAGGCTAAGCAACTCTCGCATTGTTACCAGATGCCCTCAAACCCAGCTTAACTGACCTTCAGCCTAATGTCCATGGAGCCAGATACTATAGCCTGAACAAAATACTTTGAAGAGGGGCACTATGACAGGGCTGCCCTGTGTGTCAGTGAGAGCTTGGTCTTTGGAGTTAGATGAACATGTGTGCGTCTGAATGGGATATATGTGCACAGGTGACAAAGACTGTGTTTTATGTACTTGTGGCATAGTACATACCTTTTTCCATATGTGGCACCATTACATGAATAACACAAACATCCAACCAGTTTTTTAATTGAAGACATTTAAAGTACAGAAAAATAGTAAGCAAAAACAGAAAATGTTCAGAATATGGAACATTTGCCTGCAGTTTAAATTTCTCCAATTTAAAATAATGGTTGCTTTTTTAACTTATAAATATGGGATTATATTGTGGAAATTAACCTGAAGAGCTAACTTTGTTTATATGGATTCTATCAAAATCATCATTTACATGTTCTCCCATTTCCAAATGTCACATTTACAAACACCAGGCATCTTGCTCCCAGTGGCTTGTAGACATGGTGCCATATTTATAAAAGAAAATGCATTTGTTTAATTCGGAGGAATTTTAAGTGAAGAAATATACTACATAAAATATTTTGATGTTATTGGCTTAATAGAAAGTGGAGAAAGACATCAAGGTTTGTGGGCCTGGTTACGATCTTGGTGGATGGGATACTCAGTCACAAACGTGAACGATATCCCGTCCACCGTATTACAAGTTCCAGTATAGCCTATAGAACTTGTATTATGGCAAAAGGGATATCCATCAAATTTGCGACAGAGTATCCTATCCTCCAAGATCGTAATCAGGCCTTTAATGTTTTATTGAAAAAGTTTTCTTCACTTTAAATTTCTCCCATTTAAAAAAACAGCTATGTTTTATTATAAATTTGGCACAGTGTCTACTGGCCACAGGGCATAAAAGGCCTGCTGCTTGTAAATGCAACACTTTGAAATAGAAGAAAATTAAAATGAAGGGTTAATCATTACTGTAACTTTTCATTTTAATTTGCTCCCATATAAAAGCATTCAGAAATATCATTTTGTTCTCATGCTCCAATATTTAGTCGACAAGTATTTTTCATTAAGAATTAAGGGCCAGATGTAGCAAAGGGTTTTACCCATTCTCTGTCTATGGGAAAATGTGTTTGTACATATGGCCCTAAATAACTCAGTGCTTCAGTTCTTCACCTCTGAGCGCCAGCCTAGCCCATAAATCTCACTGAGCACTACGTATTATCAGACTCTTCTATCTGGAGCCAGATAATAATAATGTAAGGTAAAGACAGTCTTCCCCTTACTTAAAAGAAAAATGTGACCCTGTGCTTTCTTAAAAATAAAATCAAGGCTTTGAGCTACTTTGAAGGTGTCTGGGAACTACTGGGAACTCGCAATCGACTGGTTGGAGACACCTGATCTGGCTCCATGGACATTAGGCTCAAGGTCAATTAAGCTGGGCTTGGAGGCATCTGGTAACAATGCAAGAGTTGCTTATCCTTTGGTAACCCATGGTGATTTTCAATTATCAGAAGTAGCTCACACTACAGAAAAGGTTGGAGACCCCTTACATAGTTCCTTCTAGACACTATAATCATCTATTCAATCACTTAAGTGATACCACAAAGCCCTTACAATTGTTATTATTTCAATTTATTTCAATTTATAACAAAGAATCAGAAGTGAATGTAAGGAATTGAGTATACCAGTATTCCACTAAAATAAACGTTTGTCATCTGCAGCAGTGTGCTACTCAACGTAAGGTACTCTAACACCTCGTCAGGGATGGTAAGCGCTATATAAAAGCAATTACAATGCTATATATGTATGCTACATATGTTTTTTACTATAAAAACAAGGTGTCACAAAGTGTTACAGCGGGTTTACACTGGATACAGGCTGCAATACAAAAAACTAAAGTTTAAACAGTACTGAAACATATGAGTTGAAGTGTGATTTTGTAATATAAAAAGAGATTTTCCTAAATAATGCATAAATTCATGTCATGTCCTGTTAATACTGGGGACCCTATGGAATAACTTAAGAGTTTTCTGTGGAATGATACCGAGTTAACTGAAAAGCATCTTAAGTGATGTGCTATGGCCTTACTGAACCCAAGGTACCTCAGAAATAAACCGAACGCTCTGAGTTACTTACACTGAAGGCCCCATGTTAGTCAGATTATCCGTGTAAGGTTTCCACCAACAGCAAACAAAATGGCACCACCATAGGAAACGGCGGTCTGTCTGACTCTAAAAAAAAAGCAGAAGGGCCTTCAGTTTGCCAGATAGGCATGCATGCAATTTTATGTTTTTCTTGAATGAATACGGATACTTTTATGGTCAGTTAAATTTGTAAGCGGTTAGTTGACTCCTGTTAATGTGGGGTTGTGCAACTACCACATAAGTATACATTTGTGTCTGTGAATGTACATTCATCAATCTGAATTCTTAGGAGCAGATGAACATTGATATAGTCAAATGTACTTTCTTGGTTTAAATGTACATTGGTTAGAATGGTTTTACATATTGCACTCATTATCATGAATGTACATTTGATTAGGCTCTGTTCCTATGTGCTAGATAGCTAATGAGATAGATTTCCTGCTATTTCCTTTATGCATCGCCCATTTCATGTTCATTGTATAATAAATCGAAACTACAAAACTGGTTTTGGTAATGGCTTTGTGGATTGCCGTGTATTATTGTAGTATATGTATAGCAATTTACTATTTCTAATAATGTCTGAAAGTATTTTCTGGGTTGTCGGTTAGGCATATTCTCAGCTTGTTATGCATGGCTGGTAGGCAGTATATTCCATATTGTGGTTTATACTGATAGTATTTTGGTTTTGTGTATGAAGTTCAGTGGCGTGTTACATACCTGTGGCAATATTTTGCTGTGCTTAACCAAGGTATGAAGCAGAAAAGATGTTGGAAAGTAGAAATGATGTTGTATATATTTACCCTACCCTACTTTCCATCATTATTTATAATGGTGTTGTTGAGTGAGCTATATCTGCTGTGCTTGGTGAGTAGGTGTGGGGTTGGAACCCAGGCAAAGGAAGAGTGTGACTCAAGGAAAATCAACAGACATTACTGTTGCATGGTGTACCGAAGAGAAGAGATGGTCTGAACCAGGAACATCACAAGACCCCATTCATACATGTTTATGGGATCAACCCAGAGTTGGAGATGGCATGACACAATCTGTGACCGACGCACCCAGACCATCCACAGCTGGTCCATGCTCACCAGAGAGGAAACAGTCAGCATCATGAACAGCACCCACTCCGGAACCCCATGGACCCCTGCCCGCACCACATACACATCAGAGCCAGCGCATCCAACGCCCTCGAGCTCTGGAACACAATTAACTGCTCCATCAACACTGGCACCTTCCCCGAGGATTGGAAGCACGCCAAAATACTCCTTCTCCTGAAGAAACCTTCGGCCCTATCCATCAGAACTAAAGAATTTCCGGCCCATCTCGCTGCTACCCTACCCTACCAAAGTACTATAGAAAGCAATCAATGTACAACTACGGAATTTCATTGAGGCCAACAACTCCATGGACAGCTCCTAATCCGGCTTCTGCAACAACCACAGCAGGGAGACAGCCCACCTGGCAGCCACCGACGGCATCCAATTACTCCTAGACCGCGGCCACACCGCAGCGCTCATACTCCTCAACCTCTCAGCGGCTATCAACACAGTGTCCCACAGCACTCTGCGCACCATTCTCCACAACATAGGAATCTGGGGAAGAGCCCTGGAATAGATTCACCCTTTCCTCTCCGGAAGGACACAGAGCGTCAGAATCCAATTCTACTCTTCCAGACCCACAGGAGTCAACTGCGGAGTCCCCCAAGTATCCTCATTTAGTCCCACACTGTTCAACGTACACATGGCCCCTCTCACTGCCATCGTTAGAAGCCACGGTATGAAAATTGTATCATGCCGATGACACACATCTCATCATTTCACTTACTGAAGACCCAGACACGGCCAAAAGGAACTTCCACTCAGGAATTGAAGCCGTCGCCACGTGGCTGAGAGAAAGCTGTCTCAAGATCAACTCTGACAAGACTAAGCTCATCATCTTCGGAAATGCCACCTCAGCTTTTGATGACTCCTGGTGGTCCACATCCCTCAGAGTCCCTCCTGCACCGACTGAGCACACCAGCAACCTAGGAATCATCTTTGACTCCTCCCTATCCATGACCCACCATGTAAATTCAGTCGCCTTCTCCTGCTGGTACACACTCCGCAAACTTCGGAAGATTTTTAAGTGGATCCCACCAGACTGTCGCAGAACAGTCACCCACACCTTAGTCACTGGCAAGCTCGACTACGACAACGCCCTCTATGCCGGCACCTCAACTAGAAACATAAAAAAACTACAACTCATCCAGAATGCTGCTGCTAGAATCATTCTGGACCTCCCTCACCAAGAACACATCTCCCAACACCTCCCAATACCAGAGGACCCTCCACTGGCTACCGGTCGAGAAGCGAATCACCTTCAAGCTCTCACCCACACATACAAGGCCATACATAACGCATGACCAGCCTACCCGAACCACTGTGTCTTCTTTCACACCCCGCCAGATCCCTCCACTCCGCCCAGATAGCCCTGGCCACCATCCCTCGCATCCACAAAACCACCGCCAAAGGACGATCCTTCACCTACATTGCAGCAAGGAGCTGGAACAACCTCTCCCTGCACGCAGACAAAGCCCATTGCTCACCATTGTCAGGAAGAACATCAAGATGTGGCTCTCTGGAGGAGACCCCTTCACTCCCCACCCCCAGCACCTTGAGACCCTCAAGGGTGAGTAGCTGTGCCAAACAAAAACTGATTGATAGACTGATTGACACAATCAAGAGATGCTTTATAAATGAACTTATGTGGCTCACCATGAAGTGAAGATACATCAACCCTAAGAATCAGATGTCTGTTTGGAACAACCAGGAATGATAGATATTATGGCCCAGTAAAATCAAGAGTCACTAATTGTACCAAGGTACATGGGGACCACCCAGAAGTGAAATGTGGCTATCACAAGAAACAGAAAAGGCTACATATCAGTCTTTCGTGGAGCCCTTCATTTATTAACAAGCTTTATTAAAGTTTTCAAGAAGGAGAAGTCAGTCTTGGCCGAGACTGTGTCTGCCATGACTTTGCTGTTTTTCCTGTATTGGTCAGCCTTTTTTAATTTCCCCCCAGGGAGCCCAGGAATCCACAGAGATCCGTGTAGCACCTCCATATTACATTGCCTTAAATCCCAGAGTATTGTATGGATGTTGAGGAGGCATACAAAGTGTACCTTCTATATGAGCAGGGTCCTCTCTGTCGGGGCATTGTGGGACTAGCGGTAGTAGCATCATGATTCCTACTGAAAGCACATGTATTTTAACCTGTCTGCTTCAGTATGGAAGACTAATGGTCTGCCCAACACAACTCTTTTGTCACACACTAACACTATGTATATGTCAAGAATAGTACTGAATTTTGTAATATACCATTCAAAACTCTAGACGTCTTATTGGCTAACAGCCATACACTAGAGCCATGGATCATGAAGAATAAATAATTCATTTTATGACATCATTCAAGTGTGATTTTGAAATGTTAGCTTTATGATCAGAACGTTTAACCCTGTTTTTGCCAGTCACATCACTTTCATATTCACTGCTCATGTGCTTAAGGTATGACATGTAAGCAATTGCGCTGCCTGTGGCAATTGCTGGGCCTGGCTTTGCTGGATTTGATAGCCCAGGCTTGAGCAATAACATTAAGCTGCAAAACCTGATGTCCTGAACTTGCAGGTTTCTGTACTATACATTTGGTGATGTTCAGACCCCACTGTACATGTTGAAGGTATTTTGCAGGTAATGCAGGTTTTCAGACCAAACTAAAGCGTCTGAATAGACTGAGAAAAGAAATGAGATGGACATTTTGAGGAGAAAGAAAAAAAGAGACCCAGTATAGCCAAATACAGAGGCACATAATTGAAAAAAGCAAAAAATAAAAAAAAATAGATGAGAGCTATACAGAATGAGGCAGAGAGACAGAAAGAGAATAAGGATGAGCGGGAGGACATCGAAGGATAAACAGAAATAGGCATAAAACAAAGGGAGACAAATGAAAATAAAAGAGGGAACCAACAAAGGTGGGGGTGGTAGCACAAAACAAGGATGTGTAAAATAAAAGTAGAAGTGAGCCAGTGACAGGAAATGGTGCTGCAGAAAAAGAAATACCGTGGTTAGAGATGACTGTGAGTTGTATCAACAAATAGGGTAGTTGCTAGAGTGGTAGATGCCAAGTTGTTGGAAAATGGGTTATTGGTAAGGGCAGGTAAGTACTTACACTTAGCAATAAGCCACCAACCTCCACTTAGGTCCAGTTAGGTCTCAGTAAATTAAACCCAGCTCAACCCTTGGTAGCTTGGCAACGAGCGTCAAGGCTTAACTTAGGAGACAGAGTGTAAAGCATTCAAATATCACAAAACAGTAATTAAATAAAACACAGGAAACAGTTTAAAAATCCAAAACCAATTTATGAAAATAGATTATATTTTTATCTTTAAAATGACACAAAAATGAATTCAATCGGATGAGGGGAACCGAAGATATGAATTTTTCAAGAATTATTGTTTTTTAGCACCTAGAAACAAAAAGCGCCAATCGGGTCATCTGGTTGCACCTCGACCGGGGCAAAGTCAAAGTTTAAAGCCGACCACGATGGAGCCCGGCTTGGCTACAGGCCGCGGGAGGCCTCGGTCAAAAGTTTACCTTCGCACTTAAACGTTTTTCTGAAGATTTTCTTCAGCGGGACGAACCTGCCAGTCCAATCCGATCTCCTGGAGCCCTTCTCCGGATACGAATCCTTGGTGGAGATTTTTACCTTCGGACTTAGTTGTTTTTTCGAAGTGAAAATCCTTCGACCGGGGTAAACCTGGATCTTGATCCGACATCCTTGGAGCCCTCCTCGGATACCCTGGCTGGAGGTCCCGGTCAACTTTTTACCTTCGGACTTAGTCTCTTTTTTGGAGATTTTCTTTACCAGGACGAACCTGCAATCAGGCCGGGTCGCGGTTGAGGCAAGCAGGCTAGAGTTGCCGCTGTGGGTCGGTCCCTCTATGGAGCTTTTTTTCAAAAGTTCTCCAAACTTCTCCAAACTTCTGGGTCTTCTCCCAGATGTTCTTTTAAGGTTCTTTTAGGGTCCACAGCTCACCCCAAGGGTCCAGAAGCTCTGAGATGATCCTTGGGGGTGTGGACTACAACTCCCAGAATGCACCTGGTGCAAACTCCTTTTGCCACTGGGCAGTGGTCAGCTGGTTGATTTCTTCAGGGTTGGTGCAGGGGGCTCTGATTAGCAATTGTTCACCTGTAGCAAACAGGGAGTCCCTCCTTGGACCTTTTGAAGTCAGGTAAAGTCCTTCTTGTGGTGAAGCCCAAGTGTGCAGTTGGTGCAGTCCTTCAGAGTGCAGGGTCCAGGTGCAGGCCAGGGGTCCAGCAGGGCAGTCCTTCTTCTTCTGCAGTTCTTCGTGGTAGGGATGTGGTAGGGAACTCAGGGGTGGGTGCAGGTCTGCCAGTTTTATCCTAGCACCTGGGTGAAAAACAGAGGGGTCCTGATTCTCCAATCAGGTGCAGGGTCCTTTCCCCTGTGACGACTACTTCCTGGGAAGTGTGGCAAAAATCAATCCCAGGAGGCAACATTCTTAAAAAATCCATCATGGCTGAAAATGATTTTTGGAGATTACATCTGGCTGAGCCCACCCACTGGTGTGGCTAAAAATCATAAACACACCCCTCTCCTGCCCTCTCCTAATCTAACCAAGGGGGCACCTAGTTGTCTGGGGTTGCAGGATGTGGGGGTGTTGCTGGGCTGCTCCAAATGTCCTCCTCTGCCTTTGAAGACCAGTTTGGCAGCCCTCCCCCTTCCTGCCTCACCATCTGCTGAGGGGAGATCCCCTCCCACAGGCACATCTCTTTGTGTGAAGCCAGGCCACTTCACACCTCATCAAGGCAGCCTGGCCAGGCTGCCAGAGGCTGGCCAATCACAGCACAGCAGCAAAAACAATGCAGGGCTGAAATTGGCAACTTTTCCGGTAAAGTTTAAAACTCTTTACCCGAACAAGTTATATTAAATCCAAGAACTGGAAATTGTGGGATTTATTATAACAATTAATTTGACACCAAACTCTTGGTATCCATTACTTAAGGGGACTTTTAAAATTAAAATAAAGTCTCCCCATTCTAGCCTATGGAGGCCATTCACTACAATGAGGGAACAACGAATGTGGCTGTTTTTACCTCACCAGGGCTTTTAAAACTATTTTTATAAGGTCCCTGCTTATAGTTACATGGCACCCAGCCCTAGGGGCAAATAGGGCACACCTTAGGGGAGACTTATATGTAAACATAAGGTAGTTTAAGACTTTGGAACTACTTTTAATTCCAAAGTCGAATTTGCATATAACTTTAATTTAAAATCAGCCAGCAAGGCAGGCCTGTCTTTAAAATGACACTGGGCACCTCAGCAGTGCACCTATGGGTGCACTACCTATGCTGAGGTCCCTAAACCTACATGCCCTACCATATATTAGGGACTTATAGGTAGGTTAACTTAGCCAATTATAATTAGCCTAATTTGCATATCCACTTTACACAGAGCACTGGCCCTGGGGCAGGTAAGCAGTACCCAGGGCACAGCCAAGAGTCAGTAACCACCAGTACCTGTCCAAAAAGTGTGGGGGTGACCAGGGCGAAAAGGAGGACTTTCCTACACAAGGGCAAGTATTTTGTTCTTGAATTACTTGGTTTCTGCTCAGAAGTGCCAGTGCTCCATCTCTGGAATTCAAATGAAGTTGGGATTAGGATTGCAGGCCCTATGGATTTTTCCCACGTCGCTGTTTGATGCAACACAGTAGAACATAGCATTTCAGCATGTCTGCAACTTACTCTTTTCGTAACGCTAATTTCTCCTGATGATCCAGAACTTATTTTAAATTCCATTTCTGATTTGCCTTCATCACATTTGTTACATACATGTATTATATAATCTGCAAAAAAGATACAGCGTTAAAGATGAGTTTAAGCAATGTTGCCAAATAGTTTCTTCAATTGTATTACTCTTTGATATTCTACAATTTATGAGTATGCTGCAAGTTTTGGCATTGATTCTGTGGCACTTTGGACAATCATACTTCATGATCAGTTCCTGTCTCTGAGGTTGTACAGTCAACATCTTGCTAAATTTTACATCCATTTCAGGCCATGGGAGTGCCTAAGCATACTATAGCAAAGAATATTTAATGAAGCTAGAACTCAGGGGTAACATTTGGAACCATGTAAATACGGATTTAAAATGTTATGTGTTATCGAGCCTGGACTCTTCTCTGACTGCAAGACAGTTGATTCATGTACTAACATCTGTCCTGCAAAGGTGTGGTAGTGTGTACTGGTAAATAAAATATCAACATAACAATAAATACAAAATTGGGTGTAACCAAGGACTCTTTTACAAAAAATAATTTGGTGGTGTTCACCAAAATATATTGTGAGTATTGTTTTTAGATTATTATATTAAGACTATGATAATTGGAAAATGTATTACAGAGTGCATAATTAGCTGCGTTTTGACCCATAAACTAGAACCTGAAACTCTACATCTTACCAAGTCTAATGACTTCGTATGTAATACAACAAAGCAACATATGTTATCCATTCTTCTAAATTCCCTGAGGAAAATCCCTTCCAGTCTAAGAGTTGTTAAATCTTGTTAGGCCAAGACCATCCTTAATGCCCAAGTACACTTAAAATGGATTATTGGCCACATATCAATGAGAATATTAACACTGTTTCAAGTATTGTGCAGAAGATTGAAGGTAATCCTACAAGTGACATTGATTCAGCTCTAAAGATGGATCTGCCCCCATTATTCGAAGCGTTAGCCCCCAACCCGAGTTCTGAGTCTAGTTGCGCCCCTTATGTAGCTGACTTAAAAATATGGCTGAGAGTACAGTATCATATATTTTCCATTCACATATAAATCCTTGAGTTTGAAAACATTCATATTGCTATGAATGCACTCAAAGTTGCTATAACCTTTACTGATCTTTTCCACCAGACTGCAGCCTTCATGTCCTGTCACTTTGGATTTGGAACCTGTGTTGTTGTTGGTGTGGCTCCTTCAGCTTCTCTGCTTACCTTTAGTCCTTCACTGCTGATGGCAGGACGTGCCCTGAAGGGATCGACTTTCGGAGGTATATTAGACAGAACTTACTTGAACATTGGTACCCCAATCATGCATCTAAGATTACGTGATAACTACAAACTAATATCTGTAATTCGTGCATTAGTTAATTAGTGTACACTTTCTGTTCATAGCTATGATGTACTGCGTACTAAAAGGAAAATGATTTAATTAATAGTTTGATGCATATAAGCTAAACTATTCAGTGGTTGTTAATTAAAGGAAGCTGTAACCGGTGACGTATTCTCAATAGAAGAAAATAGAAATTCACGAGAAATCTGATTTTCACAAAAATAATACTTGCGCTTTAGCATTGTATTAAATGTACTCAAATAAGAAAGCATACTAGGGGGGTATATAATTTGGCCCAATTACCATTTATATGCCTGTCACATGATTCTAAAACAGCTAACTAAACTGATCTGATTATTCCTATCTTTACATTTAGTTTATTAATTCAGGCAATTTTTCACAGAGCAAGAGCATTTTAATATCAACAAACCTGGTTTACAAAGGTTTTTATCTCTGTCTCATGAAGGCCCATTATTGTCATTAGCCACTAATAACCTTTTTGAAATTATGCTCATGTTCCCACACTCAACACACTCTCAGGGTCATTTAACCCCAGGGGTGTAAAACAGGTCTCTGCAGTCCCTGTGGTGCACAGGGCCCCGCCAACTCTTCAGGGACCCCAACCCGTCAGCGGTCCCCATGAATACCTGTAAGTTATTGGAACATAAGGGCCCGCTCTTGACATTCTGCAGGGATGCCCCACCAGTTGAGTTACGGCACTGTTTAGACCTTGGCAAACACATCATGCAACCACTATTTCAGTGGAAGCCATGACCGTCCCTCCCCGGCTGAGGACCACCTGCTGAATTCAGAGATTCCCGTCAGTGTGGAGGCTCCAATGGCTGTACTACCTTTTGCTGGGTGTGCGTCATGTTTGTGACACCCGCATAGCAATGTTTTTTGTTTCACGAAGTGCAACCTCAAAGTTTAGCGCTTTACGGCAATAGAGCTGCTGCAGGCTCTTTCGAAATTCAGTACTTCTTCAGAAAGAAAACCAGGGGAACAGCAACTTTGGCAAAGTAGCAGAACCACTGATTTAATACAGTGTGCCACTCCAAAAATTCTAAATGATGCCCTAAATGTATTAATTTAATGTATTTTTTCAAGCACAGACTAATCCCCAACAGGAGTGGTTTGGTGCTGTACTTATAATTATGTACTAATGAACAAAGTAATATATCACAAAGAGGCTATTCTCCTTGCAAGGACTAATTTGTGCATGAGCTTCATTACTGTATTAACCCACATATCACACGTCGTCCTATCGTTACAGCTATTCTAGTTCTAATAAAGGTCTAAAATCTTCAAAGTAGGCTTTAAGTTCAACATTAGGGGCCAGATGTACAAAGCTATTTTGCGGGTGAAAACGGCAAAATTTGCCTTTTGCAACCGCAAAATGGCCTTGTAGCATGTGCCATCCTATTTTGTGAGTAAGTAACCTTTTACCAACCAACAAAATAGGGATTGCGACTCCCTATTAGGAAGGGGCGTTCCAAGGTCGTCCTTTCGTAATAGCGTCTCACAGAGGAATTTATGATTGCTTTGCAACCGGGAATGCGGTCGTAAAACAATCGCCGTTACCACCATTTTCAAATTGGTGGTAACCTATTCGTAAATGGGAAGGGGTTCCCAAGGGACCCTTTCCCCTTTGTGAATGGGGGAACAAACCTTCTGTCAGAGTACACCACTGCCTGCTCTGAAAAAAATAAAAGGAAACTTTTCATTTTTGTTTTTTAAATGCAACCCGTTTTCCTTTAAGGAAAACAGGCTGCATTTAAAAACAAAAAGATGAAAAAGCAATCACAGACATGGTGGCCTGCTGACCCCAGCAGGCCACCATTCCTGTGATTGTAGCCATCCGCAATGGGTCGCAAATTGCAACCTTCCTCATGAATATTGATGAGGCAGGTCCCGTGCAACTCATTTGTGAATCACAAACAGTGTCTCAGAAACTTCTGTACATTAGGGACTGCAACTTGCAATTTGCAAATCACAAATATTCATAATTGCAAGACGCAATCCAAAGTGGTCGTACATCTGGCCCCTGGCGGCTAACTAATAGACAGAAAACAGAGAAGAAAGGTCAGATCAGAATTTAAGGAATTCAACTGTGTTAAAGGCAACAATTCCTGGGCCTCACAGAGGAAGCCAAAAATGTAGTTTTTCGGGCTTACATTGTGTAAGTGGAGAAGTGTTGTGCTCAGTACTGCAAAAAATGTTAAACAAGTATGTGTTCTTTTCTGACGTCTTCATACCAGCTTAATAAACAAGACCAAAGTGGCAGAAGAGGTGTTGCCTTAGCATTCAATATAAGGCTGATGTTGTAATCCACACATTCTGTGCATAAATGTCAGACTTGGAAAACAGACCTGGTGACCTTTGGAATTGAATGGGTGTATTCAAGTACAAGTTGCAGACATTCTAATCCACCCACTAAAGCCTTAAACCAAAGCCACATTATTTGAGTTTGAGAGTCTGAGCCTGCTTACAGGCAATGTTACCATCTTGTGGTGTATCCTGATCAAGCTGATACAATATAAATCTTCTACAGTTTTGTACACACATAGATCACATTTTACCTCAGAAAGGAGCAGTAAGAAATAGGAAAAAAATATACAGATAGATTTCAGGGGATAGAAGTAGATAGATATGTAAAACAAGCGTCCTGCCCCAATAGGTCTGACATTCTTGATAAAGTGTTCCTAACCGTTCTCCCTTTACTCGTCTTGTTGTGCTGAATTCTTTGTTGTTGGCCTAAGGACCCCGTACACTTTATCACTGCTAACCAGTGCTAAAGTTCTTGTGCTCTTTCCTTTTAACAGCATAAAACTGGCTTATATGCAATTGGGGCATACAATTTACTTATAAGTCCCTAGTAAAGTGGTACTACATGTATCAAGGGCATGTAAATGAAATACTACAACTAGGCCTGAGCACTTATTCTGCCACTCACTTTAGTAGTCTTTTTAAACATGTCTCAATGCTGCCTTTGCAGCCTAGGTGAAGTTTTAAACTGCTCATTCGTCCTGACAAAAAAAACGTTTTACCAAGCATATACCTTCTTTTTTATAATACAACTCACCACTGGGATAGGCCCTATGTAGTACATAAGGCAGGGTGCATTATATTTGAAAAGATGGACATGTATGTTTACATTTTACATGTCCTGGTAGTGAAAAACCCCTAAGTGTGTCGCAATGCTGCAAGGTTTACCTCTCACATAGGATAACAATGGGTTACCTTATTACATTTAATAAGAGATAACTGTTGTTAGCAAACATGAAGCATGTAAAATTGTCATGTGTACACTCAAATGAATTGTAATTTAAAACCCTATTTAATAGCAAAGCCAGAAAATGTCACAATTCCGAAAATGCCACTTTTTTAAAGCTGGCATTTACTTGACCTTACCATTTGGTGCCTGCAGTCTGTATCCTGGCTCAAATGACTAGGTGTCATTGGCAGTTCGCCTTTGTGTAGACCTCCCAGACAGTATCACAAAGGAGGATTGGGTGTTGGCAGGATGAGCCATCATGACCAGAGAGGAGGGGCAAAGCGGTCACCTACCACACTCACACTTCAAAGAAGCTGCCCCAACACACACATAAATAACTTCACAATAGCATTTTGTGACTTCGGATATCATGGGACCAGGGCTGGGGAGGAAAGGAAATTCCAGAACCAAATGTCAGGGGGAGTCTAGAAATTTCTTCCACTTAAAAGCTGGCACCCGGTATAAATATTAAACCCTCAGATCAACTCTTCAGTACGTTCCTGGACTCACGGATATTACAGACGAAGGTCTGCCTTACTGCCAGAGAACTGTCCTGCTGTCTGAGAAGGATGACTGGACCTGCTCCCTTTATCCCAGGCCCCCCGAAGTGACTACAGTGGTCAGCTGACTGACCTCCTGTTCAGAGCTACAGGGACATAAAAACCTCCAGAGACCTCCCTCCAACTTCCCAGATGACCTGCAGCAATTGGACATGCCTTGACCTGCAACTGGACCTGCCTAGGCCCTGCTGCCCTCTGCCAGAGTGAATCACTGATCCTCAAGATGTGCCTTTCCAGGTCCTGGGTCCTTGGTTGGCAGCAGAGTGCACTCCTCGGACCACAAGGAGAAATGTACAGTGCCTGGATACCTGACCTGAACATAAAGAGTGTCTGTCCGGATGACCTTTGCTCAGCCCTTCATGTTTTCAAAAACACATATTTGACTATGAAAAACGTCTCCCATCTAGTGCAAGAATGTACACTACATGCTAAAATCTTTGTCATATTTGGGATGTGTAAAAAGTATGGCACACCATCATTAGGAGTCAATGCTGATACTTTACTGAAGTTAAGAAATCTCCATTTGTTAACAACAACTGTGGTCATTGTTCTATTTCCATCTCTAATTACCCTAGTGCCAAATCCTGTTCAGCATTATTTATCTGCAGCTTCTGTCAATATTGAGATGTAATATACCTCGTGTATTACAAGACCTAATGTAGTGGTGATATCATTTAATGAATCTGTAGTTTTAAGGATAACTCCATGACGTGAATGCATTTGAAATAATATATGAGTATTTGCATCTGTAAGATCATAAACTATTGAAATTGTTTTGTGAAACAAGCATGCCTCTGATATCTGTTATTATCTGTGGTGTAACTGATCTCCTTTGAATGTATAAAGTTGGATAGTATGGGTATACCGAGTAAATCAAGTGAACTTTGGAAATGACAAATACTTCTGAATGTCATTCTGTACTTAAGTTGTATGAAGAGTAAACTTTATTAAAACAAATAGGTCATAAACTGTGTTAAATAAAATTAAGCATGTGAGTGGCAATGAAAACATCCAGATGAGAGGACTGACTTGCGAGTAATTTCTCTGGCACAGTAAAGTATTGTATAAATGCAGTTTGGTAGCACAATTGTATTATTTAAAAATTGAGCACTGTAGCCCAGCCAGTGGTGATTGAAGAATTATCAGAGTGGGGGGGCTGTTATCACCAATACATCACAGAAGTAAAAATCGAAGTGTTTCACAAAGAACGAGTATAGCAAATGAGTCACCCCCATTCTTCAGGAGAGTGGTAAAGGTATGATATGTAGCCAATACAGCAATTTTGGTGTACACATTTGGAAATATATTACTAAAACATGGGGGCAGATTTAAAAGCCCCTTGTGCCATATATCGCCACCTTAGCATCATTTTGTTTAACCTTATGTGGCTACATTATGTCAAAAATGCTGTGTCATATTTACAAAGTGGTGCAATGCATGCATTGCATTGCACCACTTTGTAACCCCTTACGCCAGATTATGCCTGCGCCATGCATAATGAAAGCAAGGGGGGGATTCCCTGTTAAGGGGGCCAAGAAAATTGCGCAAATCTAAAACATTTCTTTGCACCATTTTTCTCTGTATTTTTTTAATGCCTGCTCAGAGCAGGAGTTAAAAGGGGGCACACCATTCATTAAAATGGGCCCCTGTGTACTGTTCAGGGTTAGCTCCAAAATGTGAACAGAACATTAATAGCGTCAAGAATTCTGACGATATTACTCCATGCCATGGTGAACTGTATTTTAAATATGGTGCACACATGGTGGCGGTAGGGAGGGGTGCAGTGCCACATTTCTTAAATCTGCCCCATGGGGTGGTATCACACTATCATTTACAGACAGTAACTTTTCTTTGAAATGGCCACAAAATTCAAAATGAAATACAGTTTTACTGATAAGACTATATATTACACAAACGATAATATGTAAAAATAGGATTTCTATGAATATTTTCATTTGTACGTCACCAAGTAAAGTATCCTGATTTCTTTTGATCCTTTTAACATTTTTGATTCCATCACACTCCAGAATTCCAAAAGAAATGTGCCTCATTTGTGCTTTCCTAACTGCTGATATATTTTATAATATTTGTACGTTCATTTAAAGGTATTTAAATTTTATTGTATGTTAGAAAAAAAGGGACATCCTACAGTCTTTCCTTTCACACTCCTAGCACCACTGCAATATCAAGTTCAATTTACAAAATTCTCAGTCTCTGCGGTCAAAGAAAAGTAAACACCAATCACTGTGTTAAAAGAAACATTTGACATGTGTACCTAGATGCACAGTAAATGACAAGCTTAAAACACAGTTTAAAGTAATCTTGAATGCTTAATCACTTTTGGAGGAACTTTAGCATGGTTATTTAACAAGTGCTGCAGCCACATCCCCAGCACCTTTCTTTCCAGCATCAATAAACCTAGGGCCATATTTATACTTTTTGACGCACAACTGTTGTGCGTCAAAAATGTTAACGCCGGCTAACACCATTCCAAAGCGCCATGCGGGCGCCTTATTTATGGAATGACGTTAGCCGGCGGAGCTGACTGGTGTGCGTCAAAAAAAATGACCCACACCAGGCAGCGCCGGCGTAGGGGAAAATGGAGCATGGGCGTCAAAAAATGGGGCAAGTCGGTCTGAGGCCAAAAATCTGCCTCAACCCGATTAGCGCCATTTTTTTTACTCCCACCCTCCATTGACATGACTCCTGTCTTAGCAAAGACAGGAGTCATGCCCCCTTGCCCAATGGCCATGCCCAGGGGACTTATGTCCCCTGGGCATGGTCATTGGGCATAGTGGCATGTTAGGGGGGCACAAATCAGGCCCCCCTATGCCACCATTTTTTTTATTTTTATTACTTACCTGAACTTACCTTAAGTTCCCTGGGATGGGTCCCTCCATCCTTGGGTGTCCTCCTGGGGTGGGCAAGGGTGGCAGGGGGTGTCCCTGGGGGCAGGGGAGGGCACCTCTGGGCTCCTTCTGAGCCCACAGGTCCCTTAACGCCTGCCCTGACCAGGCGCAAAAAAATTACGCTAAAGCAGCTGGACGTCATTTTTTTTGACCCGCCCACTCCCGTGCGCCATTTTTGCACGGGAGTTTAAATAAGGCGCACATGCCTTGGAGTAATTTTTTAGACGGGAACGCCTACCTTGCATATCATTAACGCAAGGTAGGTGTCCACGCTAAAAAATGATGCTAACTCCAAGGTCTTTGGCGCTAGATGGGTCTAACGCCAAAGTATAAATATGGAGTTAGCTTTGCGTCGGATTTGCGTACAAAAAAACGACGCAATTCCGGTGCAAACAGAGTATAAATATGCCCCCTAGTTTTCTCTTTTTTTTCAAGCTAATTTTTTTTATAGAAATGCTAAAGCTATCTATCCCAGACTTAAGCTTCTGAAATAGGGCATTTGGGACACTGACCAGATGGTATTGAGACAATAAACTGTTTTGGTAATGTTCCCTCATTTATTTTAGTTAATCCTTCCAACCATGGGAAAAGGTAGAGACTGGGTCAGCTCCTCTTTATTTTCACCCATTTGCTATGATAGGTTAGCTACGACAGGCTGTTAGACCTGTCTTTTTTGCCTCTGATTCCTATGTTTTGACTGTGTGCTGGATTCTGTTTTTGCTGGTTTTGGTACTGTGGGCACTTTACCACTGCTGACCAGTGCTAAAGTGCAAGTGCTCCTGTGTAAATTATATGTGTAATTGACTTTTCCATGATTGACATATTTGATTTACTAGTAGGTCCCTAGTATAGTGCACTAGAGGTGCCCAGGGCCTGTACATCAAATGCTACTAGTGGGCTTGCAGCACTGGTTGTGCCACGTACATTAGTAGCCCTGTAAACATGGCTCAGACCTGCCATTACAGTGTCTGTGTGTGTGCAGTTTTAAACTGCCAATTCGACTTGGCAAGTGTACCTACTTGCCAGCCCTAAATCTTCCCTTTTTATACATTTAAGGCACCCGTGAGATTGGCCCTAAGTTTTCCCAGGGGCAGGGTGCAGTGTATGCTAAAGGTGGGACATGTACTGATGTGTTTTATATGTTCCAAAATTGAAATACTGCCAAATTCAATTGTCACTGTTTCAAGCCCTATCTCTCTCATAGGTTACATGGGGGCTGCCTTTAAATATTCTTAAAGTTCAGATTCCCTTTGAGAGCAGATAGAAATATGGAGTTTGGTGTCTCTGAACTCACAATTTAAAGATACATCTTTTAGTGAAGTTGGTTTTTAGATTGTTAGTTCGAAAATGCCACCTTTAGAAAGTAGGCATTTTCTTGCTTAAACCATTCTGTTACTCAATCTGTTTGTGGATTCGCTGTCTGGGTCAGACTGACAGTTGGGCTGTTTGTGGATCTCCTCTAGACAGTGACACAAAGGGAGTTGGAGTGTAGTCTGCACATCCAGATAAGCCATCTGGGCTAGAGTGGAGGGATGAGTGGTCACTTACACTTGAATGGGCTGTGCCTGCCCTCACACAATGCAGTCTCCAACCCTCTGGTGTGTGTCTGGGGCCTGGCCTGGGCAAGGCAGGATTTTGTAAACAACAGAGACTTTTATTTGAAGTTGGGCAACTTCAAAGGCAGAAAGGGGTATAAGTAGTGGACCCAAAACCCCAGACTTTAGATCACCCCAAGATCACTTCTGGAATCAAGAGGAACCTCTGCCAAGGAGAGGAGCTGAGGCGATGTGCTGCCCCTGCCTGTGACTGTGCATTGTTCGGCTATCCTGCAGTTGCTGCTTCTGCCTGTGAAAAGGGACAAAGGCTGGACATTGTTGTGCATTCCTGCTTGAGAGGTATCTCCAAGGGCTTGGAGTAGAGCTTGGCTCCTGTTTTGAAGTCTCAGGGACAGCAAAGACTTAACCACCTAGTTTTGAGTCTGCATGCTGTGGATTCTAGCTTGCCATAGGGTGGCATTCTAGTTGCTGGGCCACTGGAAGTAAATTTCTGGAGAAAACCTAACGACACCGGACAATGCCATGTGACTTGGCAAAGGGCGCCGCTGTACGGAAACCGTGACACCACCTGCCCCGAAGCTGTGTACCTCGCAGAAGCACAATGACCCTAATGACTCCGCAGGCCACGCGTTGCCACAGCCGCTGATCCCGCAAGACCTCGCTGAGATCGGAATGTCATAAGTCCGACGTCCGTGACATCCAACGCCATTGCAGCGCCTGTGGCTCTCAGATGTCATTGCGAACCTGTGAGGTCATCCTGCAGCATCGTGACTTTGTCAGACTTCGTCTCTGTCGGAACCAAGGGACCGACACCTCACAACCGATGCCACCTCACCTCCACCTCTCTGCAGTAAGGACCTGATGCCTCTTGCAACACCTCTGCTCCTCTGCCCCGTAGCACCAGAACCGACGCTGCATTGGATACAGCAACACTTCGCTCCCCGACTCTGTGCACCAGCCTGTTTTCTATCTACTTATTTACAAAGGTACGTCACGAAGCCACTTAATACAATCTTGCAGCATTTGTTCCTCTAGGCACTATTTTTGTGTTGTTAAGTGCTAAAATTATATTTTCAATTGTGTATTGTGGATTTTATCATATTTGGTCTTGTTTAATTAGATAAATTATTTACTATTTTTGTAAACCTGTGTTGTGTCATTTTGTAGTGGTTCACTGTATTACTCTGTGTGTTGGTACAAATACTTTACACATTGCTTCTGAGTTAATGCTGCCTGCCCGTGCCAAGCTTCCAAGGGGGTGAGCAGGGGTTAACCAGGTGTGTTTCTCTTTTGCCCTGACTAGAATGAGGGTCCTTGCTTGGAGAGGGGGTAACCTGACTGCCAACCAAAGATCCCATTTCTATCACAGGCTCTCCACTTTTCCCTGGAAATAATCCCCAGGTAGTGTAAACATCCTTCAATGTGGTAAATTTGATGTCATTATTCGGCCTTAGATGTTTTAATATTGTAACCTGAGACACTAGCAAAACATACCAATATTTTTGTTACTTGAGACTAATCTGACAAACTTGTAGTCTTTGGGGGTCATTACAACCCTGGCGAACGGTGTTAAAGCGGCGGTAAGACCGCAAACAGGCCGGCGGAAAAAAAAGGGAATTATGACCGTGGCGGAAACCGCCAACAAAAACAGCCACTTTAACACTCCGACCGCCACGGCGGTACAGACAAACAGCGCGGCGGTCACCGCCAATAGACAGGCGGGAGACAAAGTACCGCCCACAGTATCACAACCTACCAATCCGCCACCTTTTCCGGGGCGGGATCACCGTGGATAAAAACACGGCAGAAACAGCCATTTCAATGGGAAAACACTCACCTCTAAACACTCCACGAGGAAGGAGGACACCATGGAGCCGGACTCCAAATACTCCCTGCGATAGTCTTCCTGCTCCTGTACGATCATCATCAACGCCGGCGCCGAAGACAACGGTGAGTACTGCACCTACGACATAGGGGAGGCAAAAGTCAGGGACACACACACGCAACACCCCCACCCCGACCCTCACCCACTACAACACACACACCAATGCATATCCAAACATAACAGTAACAACCCCAATACCCCCCGGAAGAATACAAAGACAAAAGGAAATGAGTGCAACCATTGTAATGTATCAAAATACAGTAAGCAAATATATACAGATATAATTTCACATTCAACAAAATATACATCACGATTAGTAGTTCAGGTATGCACCATTCAATGTCCGTGGACCACTGGGCCCAAAATGAATGGGCGAGACCCACACACGATACCTGAGCAAAACGGAGAGAACACTGCAGGGGCATCAGATCGAAATACAACAGGCACCTCAGGGGGAAGGGAAGGAGGGCACCTCAGCCGGATGAGAGAACCACGCCAGATCCACGAGGGGGCTCCATGCCCATTGATGTATCCTGGGGAGTGCAAAGCCACAGTCTCTCAAGTCCCTACAGTGGGTGGTTTGCCACTGTACCATCATGGGGAGTGCAAAGCCACAGTCTCTCAAGTCTCTACAGTGGGTGGGTTGCCCACTGTACCACCCTGGGGAGTGCAAAGCCACAGTCTCTCAAGTCTCTACAGTGGGTGGGTTGCCCACTGTTCAATCCTGGGGAGTGCAAAGCCACAGTCTCTCAAGTCTCTACAGTGGTACAGTGGGTGGGTTGCCCACTGTTCAATCCTGGGGAGCGCAAAGCCACAGTCTCTCAAGTCGATAACAGTCTCCACTGGTTCTGGAGGGGGACTGGTGCCCAGAGTGCTTCATCCTGTTAAGGACTGAGGTAGTGGATGCTGTTCTCCACAGGTCTGGAGGGGCACTGGTGCCCAGAGTGCTTCATCCTGTTAAGGACTGAGGTACTGGATGCTGTTCTCCACTGGTTCTGGAGGGGGACTGGTGCCCAAAGTGCTTCATTCTGTTATGGACTGAGGTAGTGGATGCATGTCTACACTGGTTCTGGAGGGGGACTGGTGCCCAGAGTGCTTCATCCTGTTAAGGACAGATGGAGTGGATGCTGTTCTCCACTGGTTCTGGAGGGGGACTGGTGCCCAGAGTGCATCGCTCTCCCCGTGACGGTCCCAGTTCCGTCACTGCCCCTGCCGCACATGGGCTAGCGGTGCTTGAGTTGGCGGTGCTTGCCCTGTTCAGCGGTGCTTGACTTTGCTGTCTCTGACCTGTTCAGCGGTGCATGCCATGGCGGTCTTTGCCCTGTTCAGCGGTGCTTGCCCTGTTCAGCGGTGCTTGACTTTGCAGTCTCTGACCTGTTCAGCGGTGCTTGCCATGGGGGTCTTTGCCCTGTTCAGCGGTGCTTGCCCTGTTCAGCGGTGCTTGACTTTGCTGTCTCTGACCTGTTCAGCGGTGCTTGACTTTGCTCTCTCTGACCTGTTCAGCGGTGCTTGCCATTGCGGTCTTTGCCCTGTTCAGCGGTGCTTGCCCTGTTCAGCGGTGCTTGACTTTGCTGTCTGACCTGTTCAGCGGTGCTTGCCATGGCGGTCTTTGCCCTGTTCAGCGGTGCTTGCCCTGTTCAGCGGTGCTTGACTTTGCTGTCTCTGACCTGTTCAGTGGTGCTTGCATGGCAGTCCCTCATTGCCCAGTGGGGCTGTGGCTGCCGGGGCCCTCCTGGGCACTGACTCTGGCGGTGGCCTCCTGGCCAGTGACGATGGGACTGCCCTCCTGGGCACTGACTCTGGCCGTGGCCTCCTGGCAAGTGATGATGGGACTGCCCTCCTGGGCACTGACTCTGCCGGTGGCCTCCACGCCAGTGACGATGGGGCTGGCGGTGGCCTCCTGGGCAGCGGGGATGATGGCGGGCTTCTCCGCCGTGCTGCTCTTCCCAGACTTTGGCGCTGTCTTCTGCCCCAGCTGAGTGGACAGTCCCCCGGGACCTTTGTGAGTGGCTTTGCCGGCTGGAATCTTCCCCCTATCCCGTCGGGCACTGTCCAACTTCTGGTGCTTCACAGGGGGGGGACTGGCTGTGCTGTGGCTCCGTGTCACACTGGCTGCCCCGGTGCCCGGTACAATCCACATACCTCTAACAGGCACCACTGGTAGCGGTGAGTTTTTGGCTGAGGTGCTACTACGGGACCTATGAATTGGAGGGGGGGGTGGGAAAGAGATCAAGGTTGCTCAGGAAAAGTTTCTTACGAACACTGGGACGGGTAGCTGGAGGGGGTCTGGGAGTGGAGGAAGAAGAGGTGGTTGTAGGAGGTGTAACTTTTGTTGATTTGGGTGCAGGTGCATGCGCTGGAGGCTGTCGTGAGGTGGATGGCTGTTGGGTGGGTGTGTGCCTGCGTTTGTGTACTTTGGGAGGGGGCATCACAGACACACTGGGAGAGGACACAGGGGACGTGTAAGTGGTAGTGGGGGTGGTGAGTGCAGGTGAGCGGGGTGTGGTGGTGGGTGTGTTGGTGAGGGACCTAGTGGCTGTAGTGGTAGTGCATGCAGGTGAGAGTGTAGACGACACTGGGAGGGAGGAGGGAGACGACGACGAGGGGGACACAGTGGAGGCAGTGGATGTTGCTGTGTCTGTATGTGGGTGATGCTTGCGTGAGTGCCTGTGGGATGTGTGGTGCTTATGTTTGTCTGAGCTTCCCTTGTGCGTTGACGTGTGTGCAGGCTGGTCTGATGGTGTGCTTGGGATAGGCTGGGGTACAGGGGATTGGGTCTGGGTGGAGGAAGTTGGAGGGGGGAGGCTAGAGACAGGGACAATGGCTGCCATCAGTGCTGAGGCCAGAGATTGCAGGGTTCGATGATGGGCAGCCTGACCAGAATGAATGCCCTCCAGGAATGCATTAGTGTGTTGCAACTCCCTTTCTACATACCTGGATGGCATTCACAATGGTAGACTGCCCAACAGTGAGTGACCTGAGGAGGTCAATGGCCTCCTCACTGAGGGCAGCAGAGGTGACAGGGGCAGGGGCTGAGGTGCCTGGGGTGAAGGTGATGCCCACCCTTCTGGGCAAGCGGGCACAGGGCGAAGGCTGAGGGGCTGCTAGGAGGGCGGTGCTGGTGGGGGCGGGGTGGCGGCTGTACCTGTAGAAGTGGGGGCACAGATTTTGCCTCCCATCGGAGGACGAGTCCATGTCGCTGGTTGCTGATCCTGTAACCGCCATGAAGCTCCCCTCGCCTTCCGTCCCACTGGTGTATTCAGAGTCCATGGTGTGGCCCTCCATGGCCATGTGGGATGCAGCTCCCTCGTGCTCCGGTGCCACTTTACCTCCGCCTGTTGATGCTGATGCACAAAAAAACAGGGAGAGCACAAAAAGTGTGGGGGGGGGATGACAGAAGAAAGACAGGTTGAGTGCATGGCTTATTGCTACCGTTGGTGGACAACACAGACACAGCAGCCCCCTGCACTACGCCGCGCTGTTGGGCTCTACTGATGCAGTTCCTGGGATATGGCCTACATGCCTATGGTGGACATCAGCACACATAGATGACACAGGGGCATGTATACCTGTACTTGGCACTCTACAGAGGTGGGGTGGAGTGCCACATGGCCTGAATTACGGAGGGGCATAGCCTATGGAACTCGCCCTGGCCTAGGGAAACCCACAGCCCTCCTCCCCCACCCAGACACCTTCACTGCGCGCAAAGTCCACTGCATGAGAGTGTACTCACCCCCTTGTGTCTGCTGTGATGCCCTCAAGCGCCCAGCCAACTCAGGGTAGGCCACCGCCAGAATCTGAAACATTAGGGGGGTCATGGTGCGACGGGCACCCCTCCCAGGTTGGGAGGCCATCCCCAGCTGAGCCTCTGCCGTCTTCTTGCTCCAGCGGCGAATGTCCTCCCATCTTTTACGGCAGTGGGTGCTCCGTCTCTGGTGGACCCCCAGGGTCCGGACGTCCTTGGCAATGGCATGCCAAATATCCTTCTTCTGGTGGGCGCTGACCTACATGAAATGTACAGGGGAAGAAGAGAAGTCATTACCAACTGCACCGTCGAAGTGAGTGGCCCACATCCCTACCCTTGCCATGTGGCATATGCATTCACAGTCCTTCATGCTTGCAGAACTCTGCCCCCTTCCTTCTTACAACCAGCCCTCTCCACCCAGGCATAGCCCATACAACTTGCTCCCTGTGTACTCACCTGTTGGTCTGGAGGACCGTAGAGTAGCGTGTAATGGGGGAGGACCTCGTCCATGAGCTTCTCCAACTCCTGTGCAGTGAAGGCAGGGGCCCTTTTCCCAGACGCACGAGCCATTGTCTCTTCCAGACCGAGGTCACAGCAGCACTTGCAGTATAGGTCCTCTCCTGTTGAAGATCAGGTATCGAGTAATTCAACAGAAAGAAAATGGCGGTGACATCCGCGGCGGTGACGTCCGCGGCGGTGCGTATCATCATCGCCGGCGCACTTCGTCATTGGCTCCTGGGACCCATAGGGTCCAATGTTAACCAATGCAGCATTGCGCAGCGGTCTTCGACCGCCTACCGCGACGGTGTACAACGCCAGCGCAGTTACCTCACATCCCATTGTCCCATTTTAGAGGTCAGGCAGCCGCCATTTCAGGGGCCCACATGGCTTCATTTTCAACTGCGTCACACATACCTAGGACTAAACTCAACACACATACAAACAACTTTTTGGAATATGTTTCGTGTTCTGTGTAGCTGTGGGTACATACCTCTGAGTTGCTTGACTCTGTGGTCGCTGTTGCCCTTCCTAGGCACCGTCAGCTGGGACATGTGAGGAATCCTCCGGTGTAACGACCGCTGGTGGACCTGTTGACAATGGAGGAGCGACATTTAATCATCACCTACAGTTTTGACCATGCCACAATTCAGGAACTGTGTACCCAGTTGGAGCCTGACCTGATGTCAGGTATCCGCCATCCCACAGGGATCCCTCCTCAAGTGCAGGTGCTATCAGTGCTCGATTTCCTTGCAAGTGGGTCTTTTCAAACAACAGTTGCCATGGCATCAGGGATGTCCCAGCCTATGTTTTCCAATGTAATGTCCAGAGTGTTGTCTGCCCTGCTGAAACACGAGGAGCTACATCATTTTCCCTCAGGTGGACGATTTGGCTACTGTTAAAGGTGACTTCTATGCCCTTGGACATATCCCCAACATCATAGGTGCCATTGATGGGACCGATGTGGCTTTGGTCCCCCCCCACAGGAGTGAACAGGTGTACAGGAACCGGAAGAGTTATCATTCGATGAATGTACAGATGGTATGCTTGGCAGACCATTACATCTCCCAGGTAAATGCTATGTTCCCTGGCTCAGTGCATGACGCCTACATCCTACGGAATAGCAGCATCCCTTATGTGATGGGTCAACTGCAGAGACACCGTGTGTGGCTATTAGGTGACTCTGGTTACCCCAACCTGTCATGGCTACTGACCCCAGTGAGGAATCCCAGGACCAGGGCAGAGGAACGCTACAATGAGGCCCATGGGCGGACTAGGGGGGTGATCGAACGCACCTTCGGCCTCCTGAAGGCCAGGTTCAGGTGCCTCCATATGACAGGTGGTTCCCTATTCTACTCACCAAGGAAGGTGTGCCAGATCATCATCGCCTGCTGTATGCTTCACAATCTTGCTTTGCGACGCCAGGTGCCTTTTCTGCAGGAGGGTGGTCCAGATGACGGTGTTGTGGCAGCTGTGGAGCCTGTGGACAGTGATGAGGAGGAAGCAGAGGAAGAAGACATTGACAACAGGGACTCAGTCATCCAGCAATATTTCCAGTTACACACAAGTGAGAACACTTTCTTGCCTACTACAAGTACTTTCACACTTCTACCTCTATCCTGTCTGTCAATTTCAAGCAGTGTTTGGTAACTGAGTTGTACATTTCCATTACGGTTTCACAGGTGTGGTTACCAACGTGTGTCATCTGCTTGCATTTTTCATGGACTTGTGATGTGTGACATAGGTATGTTGACATCACATTTGTGAACGGATTTTGTCACTGTCATAGCTAATACACATTTTCAAAATCACAGACTGACTCCAGATTGTTTTGTGCTTCAAGGGTGTTTATTGAAGTGCTAATTATTGGAGGGGGTGGTAAAATGGTGAGGGGTGATGGTGGAGGAATGTCCATGGCAGAGTCCAGTCTATTAGTCTCACAGGTGTACTGCCCATAGGGGCATAGGAAGTGGAGTTGGGGCAGTTCCAATATGGACAGGGTTACAAAGTGGGACAGTGGGATGACAATCAGGGTGGTCTCATTTCTTGGCGGGGGTCTTGGCATCGTGCTCTGTCCTGTTCCTGGATCTCAGGGACCGCTTGCGAGGTGGTTCTCCATCTGCAGGGGTTGGGGTGCAGGTGTGGTGGTCCTGTGGCGGGGCGTCCTGTCCACTAGCGCCGGCGGAGGTGGTGGGCAGTTCATCGTCCATGCTAGTGTCAGGGGCCCCTTGGAGTGCCACGGTTTCCCTCATGGTGTTCTGTATGTCCTTCAGCACCCCTATGATGGTGCCCAGGGCGGAGCTGATGGTTCTGAGTTCCTCCCTGAAGCCCAAATACTGTTCCTCCTGCAGGCGCTGGGTTTCCTGAAACTTGGCCAGGACCGTAGCCATCGTCTCCTGTGAGTGGTGGTATGCTCCCATGATGGAGGAGAGGGCCTCGTGGAGAGTGGGTTCCCTTGGCCTGTCCGCATCCCTGTCGCACAGCAGCCTTCCCAGTTCCCCTGTGTTCCTGGGCCTCCATCCCCTGGACCGTGTGCCCACTACCACTGCCCCCAGGTCCCTGTTGTTGTTGGGGTGGTGGGTTATCCTGGGTTCCCTGTAGTGGTGGACACACAGCTGATTGATGTGTCCTGGGTACGGAGGTATGGGCCCGCTGGGTGGGTGCTGTGCTGGTGTTTCCAGAGGGTGGAAGGTCTGTGTTGGGCTGTGTCTGTGCGAGGGGAACCGACTGTCCCGAGGACCCCGATGGTCCGGGCTGGTCATCTGGATCCAGTTGGCCAGAGCTGCTGTCATCACTGTGGGCCTCTTCTGTGGGTGGGGTAGAGATGTCTGGAACCTCCTGTCTGGTGACGTTGGGTAGTGGTCCTGCAGGGGTGTAAAAGCATGATTATTGCATCTGTGTGTGTCATGGTGTGCAATGGGTGGGTGACCGTGTACCCCAGTGCTAGCATTCCTGTGTGGGGGCTTGTGTGATGATGGTTGGGGGGTGTTATGGGTATGTGCAGTGGACATGCTTTAGTGATGGGTGTCCATGCTTTGTTGTGTCATGCAGGGCTTGGTGTTGGGATGTGTGGTTTGTGTTATTAGTACATTAGTGAGGAGTTGGAGTGATAGGGGAGGGGAGGGGGTGAGGGTGGGGGTCTGTGATAGCATGCAGGTAGGGTGGGGGATATGATAGTTAAGATTTGACTTACCAGAGTCCATTCCTCCACCGACTCCTCCGAGGCCCTCAGGATGCATAATGGTCAAGACCTGCTCCTCCCATGTTGTTAGTTGTGTGGAAGGCGGTGGGGTCCGCCGCCAGTCCGCTGTACCGTGATGTTGTGCCTGGAGACCACGGAATGCACCTTCCCCCGTAGGTCGTTCCACCTCTTCCTGATATCCTCCCGATTTCTTGGGTGCTGTCCCACTGCGTTGACCCTGTCGACTATTCTTTGCCATAGCTCCATCTTCCTAGCTATGGAGGTGTGCTGCACCTGTGCTCCAAATAGCTGTGGCTCTACCTGTACGATTTCCTCCACCATGACCCTGAGCTCCTCCTCCGAGAACCTGGGGTGTCTTTGCCGTGCCATGGGGTGGTGTAGGTGATGTGTGGGGTGGTGCATGTGGTGATGAGTGTGGTGATGTGTAATGGTGTGTGGTGTTTTGTGCGTGGATGTTGTGTGGGTGATGGTGTTGTGTGCCTCTGTGTGGTGGGGCTGTCTATGCAGTGCAGTCTCTCTGGCCTTCGTCAATAATATTTGGTCGTAGGGGTTTGTGGGTGATGTGGGTGTGTGTTTTATATTGTGTTGGGTGTGTGGGAGTGGTGTTTGTATGTGTATCAGGTGTGTGTATTTCGAATTGTCCAATGTGGCGGTGTTTTGGAGATGTGTGTGTATTTTGAGCGCGGCGGTGTGTATCGCCAATGGAATACCGCTGTTGAAAGACCGCCGCGTGGATTCGTGGGTCGTGATAGCATGGGCGTGTTTCTGTTGGCGTGACGGTGTCGGTTTTGTTTTCGCCAGTTTATCACTGACCTTTGGTGTGGCGGACTTGTGTGGGTTTCTGACTTTAGGCGGATTCCGAGATGTGGGTCATAATAGCTGTGGCGGATTTCCGCGGCGGTGTATTGGCGGTCTTCTGCGCGGCGGTAAGCGGTTTTTACCGCCAATGTTGTAATGACCCCCTTTGTTTTATAATGTATAATATCAGTTGGATCAGCCTTTTGCTTCCTTTTAAAACAAAGCTTACGGTGGTGATGTGTAGGGGGCGTGGCCAACATGGCGACCGGAGCGGCAGCATAAACTGCAGCTCCGATCCCCGGCCCATGTAAACATCCTGCAGTGGCGCCTGCATCTCCTCTTTAAGGTGTCAGGTTACCCATTCAGCCGCCCGGGACCTGTGCCGAAGACCGTGCCCTCACGCCGGTGCTCGCGGCTGCTCCGGCGGAGTCGATCGGCCTGCTGGGCCACTGGACCCACGCCCGCGGCGGCGCCCCATGCACTCACCGTACGGGGCTGCCAGATGCCCTCTGGACTGGACGCCGAGGAGAGGGTTTACGGCCGTGCCTGAGGCCGTTTTGCTGTGGATCCGGCCCCTCGGCTGGCGCCGGGGGCATGCATCCGCCTCAGGCTGCATCTTGGTGTGGCGTCGCAGGGCGGGGCCGGCCCGTCAGGGAGCCTCCTCTCTAAATGCCTGCCGGAGCGGGCCTTTGCGTCCCGTAACCCCCGAATGGGGTTCTTGAGACTGGAAACTGCGCCCCGGCTCCCCCGTTTGTCGGGAGGGGGGCGCGCCTGACGTTTTTCCTGTGACCCGCGGCTTGGGGCTGTTGTGGCCTGCCAGGAAGAGGCCTTCCAGCACAGCGCCCAGCAAAAATCGAGCAGCAAACACATAATCAAGCACCTGGGCCTCAATAACCACCAAGGACCCCGCCTAGCATTTGCCTAAGCTACATCACAGGAGCGGTGTAGCAGAAGACCTGAAGCTGACAGTCAAGCGCGCAGGAGGAAGGTGCTACAAAGTGAAGGGAGAGGTGAGCCTTTCGGCGACATTTAAAGAGTCGCAGTGCGCAATTGTGTTGATCACCTCCCCCTGGTCCATTCTACTCTGAGTAGCTGCTGGCCCAACCGGGCACACGTGGTACCGCCCCCACCCCTCCGGGCCCTACACATATATTTTCCTACTAACTCCAGCTACCCTAAGCCGCCCAGGTGACTGCCAATGCACTAAGCCATCATCCATTATCCTGCATCGACCCTCCATCGCTCTGTTTGAATTCGGAACCCACGTTGGGCTGCGCTGTGGTGCGTTTCCTGTCCCAACTGCGTATGACACTTCTCGCTCAGCTGCTCCCTCCGTCGCCCCTGTAGGGCTATTGGACTTTGCCGTTTTATGCATTGGTAGCGGTGCAACACGCTTGCTTCTTCTGCTGTCAGGAGCTGTGCGGCGTGGCAGATATACGCCCAAGCGCTACAGCACTCTCTTAAATTACCAGGATCTAAGACGCTCGCCCCTCTATCACGAACCTGCACACTCGACCCGGAGGCAGTGAAGCGGTCTTCCAAATCTTGCGCACCACTTTACTGACACTAGTATAGCACTCCTGGCCTTCAATAGTTACTTACAGCTCTGCGGAACCGTGACTTCACTATGCCTCATCTGGCCCCTTTGCTCGCTCGCCCCGCATTGCCTTCACCCGATCCCACAATTCGAAAAAATATTGCAGGCCATCCTAGACACCAAATCCACCCTAGAAGCCAAAATTGGCTTGGTGACAGAAGACCTTAACATACTCCGCATGGACCAACACGCACTGGCTGATAGGGTGGTCGAACTAGAAAAAGACGCTGCTACCCTCCCCTGGACTGTGAATGATCTCAAAACACAATTGTCCCAATTAACAACAGAGGTGAACTCCTTAAAACGTAGAGCTGAAGATGCAGAGGGCAGGTCCTGACGCAACAACATTCACTTGGTGGGGTTTTCTGAGCATGTCGAAGGCCCCAGCACAGAATTATTCATAGAACAATGGCTCACGGATACAATTCTTAAAGACAATATCCCGAAGTTCTTCTCCGTCGAACGTGCCCACAGGGTTCCCAGCAGACCCCCTCCACCTGGCGCACTGCCTCGCCCGTTGAGAGCTAGACTCCTCAACTAGCGTGACAGAGACCTCATCCTGAAATTATTTCACAAATCTGGCCTGATACGCTTAGAAAACGCTGTGATCACAGCTTACCCAGACTTCGCGGCAGAGGTTCAGAAGAAGCGCAGCTCTTTCTACTGTGTTAAAGAATGCCTTCGCAAACATAACATCAAATACGCGCTGATGTTCCCAGCCAGACTTCGGGTACAAGATGACACTCACGTGCTTTTCTTCACTACACCGGAAGATACCTGGACCTGGCTGCATGCCAAGGGCCTTACCGACCCGATTGATATAGACACTCCCAGTGAAAATTGGTCCTCTCCCAAGTCAAGGCGTAGGCAACGCAAAAAACAAGGCGGTAGGCCCTCACCTGAACAGTCACGCACTGAGCGTTCCCTTCTTCTGCAGGCCACGTCCAAATTTGTTAACACGTCGCCGACAGTCTTGTCCATTCAAACTTGACGGGGAACCAGATCACGACGTAAACTCTGACTCTGCAAAATCTACAAGGGGTCCCACCCTCACCCTGTGCACGGCAGACGATATTTGCTAAACCAATTATGCACTACTCACTTCTGCTCCTTACATACAATAATATGACTCCCCTTCTCCGGCGGCCCGGAAAAGGCTTGATGACTCCGCTGTTCCGTGCCGCGGCGCGCTGCCTGCCGGCGGTCTTGGGCGGCGCTTTTTGCACCTTTGGCAACCCGGGCAGGGTAACTCTATAACTTTGACTCAATGTTTTCCGGCACCCCCCTGCTCCATATGGACCGTCCTTTCAACCCAGCAAATGCTGGAACTTTTTTCGTTGTTTCATTATTTTTCTTATTGTTATATATTGTTTTTGAGTGCTTTCTCTTTGTTTGTAGGTTTTGTCACACGCTAATTAATCGCAAACATAGCAACAGAGGTATGTGTCATGTTCACCTTATTAGTAGGTTCACATTTCACACCACTAAGGATACTAACTGGCTAGCCCTGGAGGGTAACCGACAAAACAGTTCCACAATGGGGGCGATGGACACATACTTACCCGGATTTATCATACCTAAAATCGTCGAATGGCCTCCCAAACTCAGCAAGGTATCTTGAAATATAAGATACTCACATGGAATATTAAAGGTATGGCAACACCGAGTAAGCGGCAACGGATTCACACATTTCTTAAAAGACATCAGGTACACATAGCCCTACTACAAGAGACACACCTCTCTAAATCCACTCTGGAAAGCACACGTACAAAATGAAAAGGTCAATTGCACGGCACCACTTCCTTATCCTTCGCTCGCAGGGTGGCGATCTGGATTGCTCCTGGGGTTCCATTTACTATATCGCCCACACAATGCGACCCCAATGGTAGACATGTGATTCTAGAAGGCGTCCTTGACGGGTTCCCCTTAGCGCTTGTAGCGTTATACTCCCCAAATTCAAATCAACGCGATTTCCTAGGTATGCTCACCACTGGCAATCTTAGTGATCCCTCGCTAGAGTGTATATGGGGGGGCGACTTTAACACCGTCCTAGATACCCAAATAGACCGCTCATTCCCCCCACTCGCCTCGGCTCCATCCAACCGCGCCTCGCAAGCACTGGCAAGTTGGGCCTCCAATAACGGCTTGAGCGACATCTGGAGGTTGGGCCACCCCACCCACCGCAAATACTCTTACTACTCCTCTGTACATAAACTACACACCAGAATAGACATGGTTTTCGTATCCGCAGCCGCAATTCAAAAAGTGTGTGCAACCGAGCACGCACGCACCATATCAGATCATGATCCGCTCTGCGTAATAATGACCTGGGCCTACACGCACACTCGCATACCAACATGGTGTCTGCAGACAGAAGCTCTCTCAGACCCCCCTTCCACGCAGAAATGTCCAAGCGACTGGCTGATTATTTCTTACTGAATAAGAATACAACTTCATCTTGCGCTACAGAGTGGGATGCCCATAAGGTGGTGATAGGTGGACACTGTCTCACGGCCACAGTGGGGGTTAGAAGGACACTTATCAAAGAACTACAAGGTCTGGAGGTTAAACTCCGCAAAGCGGAGGTTGAGGTCTCCAGCAACGAGTCCACACTAGCTGCTCTGCACTTGCTAAGAGCTGCCCACAAAGAAGCAGACACAAGACTATGTAGGCACAACTACAGACACTACATGACAAGACAACACACCAAGGGTGATAGATCAGGCAGGCTGTTGGCGTGGCTGACCCGCCAACCCTCACAATCATCACCCATTGGTGCGTTACGCTTGAACTCCTACAACATTATTAACACCCAAGCAGGAATTAACAAAGCATTCTCCACATATTACCGCACCTTATATACGACCCCTACCCCCCCATCGGAGCAGCAATTAGCTGACATACTTTCTCTTGTCTCCCACAACCCACATATCACTGACAATGCCACCACTTTAGACGGTCCCATTACTATAGAGGAACTGCGTTCAGCTCTGGCACAAATGGCACGTAGCAAAACACCTCGCTCAGATGGCCTACCGGTAGAGTATTATAACTCCCATGCCACCCACCTCCTACAGCCACTCATAGAGGTATTTAATGAAGCGCGCGGTGTACTACAACTGCCAGACACCATGCGCAAAGCGCTAATAGTCGTCCTCCCGAAGGCGGCCCGTGATCCTCTCGACGTGAAATCATACAGACCGCTCTCTCTCCTTAACACAGACTGCAAACTATTAGGGAAAATACTGGCAAACAGACTACTCCCTTACTTATCAAGTTTAATACACCCTGATCAGTCTGGCTTTATTCCAGGGAGAAGCACCTTTTTAAATATTAGAAGACTACTTCATATAATGCACAGTAACACAGAAATAGAAGCGGTGGCACTCTCCCTAGATATTGAGAAAGCGTTTGTTACGCTGAGCTGGGATTACCTTCTACGCACACTCAATGCGTTTGGATTTGGTCCAGGTTTCATCAGTTGGATTAAAACACTCTACTCCAAACCCACAGCCCGAGTTAAAAATGGACGCGCTATCTCTGAAGCATTCCCCATAGGCAGAGGCACTAGACAAGGTTGCCCATTATCCCCTTTACTTATTGCCATAGCCATGGAACCATTAGCAATTAAGCTACGTAGCTATGCACACATATGGGGCATCACTGAGTCTAATATACACCATATTATATCCTTATATGCAGATGACGCCCTGATATACCTACGTAATCACACCACCTCCATGACAGAGGTGTTGTCAGTGCTTGACTCCTTCGCTCTCGCCTCCGGACTGCGGGTCAACTGGTCCAATTCAAGTATTTTCCCCCTTACCCCAATACCAACCGATCTTTACATGGTACTACCGCAATATCAATTGCCATGGTCACACACTACCTTAAAATATCTTGGGATACAAATTTATCACTCCATTGCCGATTTGAAAGAGGGCAATATCGATAGGGCACTCAGTTCTACCTGCAGCTCATTATCGTTTTGGAGCTCACGCCCTCTATCCCCTATGGGCCGGGTAGCAATAGCCAAAATGCTCATCCTCCCCAGGTTCTTATATTATTTCACTGCCCTTCCATTATGCTTGCCACACTCGTTTTTCAGTAAACTGCACTCATTATTAACCGACCTGCTCTGGGGCAGAGACAGACGCAGAGTAGCGCTAGCTATAACACAATACCCACAAGAAGCGGGCGGTGTGGGCATGCCTAACTTCGAAAGATACTATGCAGCTGTCCAGCTATTATGGCTATCCACATGGCTCAGTGAAACTTCCCCTCCCAAACGCATAATGCTCCAAGCATACACAGCTCCGCAAACGATACTGTCCTCACTCTTATCCGGTCCTAATCGCCTATCCTCAAAACCCATATTGTTGGAGGCAGCTCGTTTCTGCTGGCGCAGATACGTTCAAAGCAAGGCACCCATACTTCCTTTCTCCCCTCTGTTACCATTGCTTCAGCTACCAGGCACCCAGATACTCTCAACACACCATGATACACGGGACATGAGCATACTGAACATAGGCGATTACTACTCTAACTCCACAATGCGTACCTTTGCGGAACTAGTGGCTGCTGGGGTTATGCACACTGGTGCCTTCTTGATGTATAGCGCCATTAAAAGGTTACTCAATAACCTCTGGGGCTCTGGTAACAACGAACCACCCGAATCACAATTACTTACCACTATCCTTACCATAGGTAGCGCAAAAGGCATCATAACTAAATAATATAAAGAACTGCTAGCTGAGGTCTGCTCTGCCCTGCCGCTTGCTAAAGCACGCTGGGATTCCGTCCTCCCTTCTCCTTTATCACAAGAAACTTGGGTCACGGCTCTCACAACGATCAAGTCAATATCTCGCAATCCTCGCCTGCGGTACACCCAATTCAATTACATCCACCACTCATACCTATCCCCGGCCCGTATCCAAAGAATATACCCGAACACAAACCCGTCATGCCCCAGATGCGCTACTCCGGCAGCAGACTTTTACCACATGGTCTGGAGCTGCCACTCAATAAACGAGGCTTGGCATCGCGTGACGGATGCCACAGCAGACATCTCATCCCATACTTTGAGGCCCACTCCAGACTCCTGCTTACTTGGCATATGTCACTGCACCAAAAGCGACAAACACATACACAGATTCATTGATCTTGCATTTGTTGTCTTCAAGCGTCTAATAGCTATGCACTGGAAGGCCCCACACGTCCCATCCCACTCCGCTTGGCTCCGTGACATACATAGCCGTGCACAAGCCGAAGCTCAGACACTACGCTCATTACAACACAAAGGTCTGCTGCGGGGTGGCCCTTAAGCCTGGGACACTTTTGTGGTAGCAATGGAAGCTAGGGATGATACATTCCCAGCCTAAACTTGTAATTGTGCATGTATTATTTTTCTTGATCAATATTTATATCACATTACTGTCAGTTGTCCCACCTGTACTCACCCTTTGCATTAACTTCCTTATTCCCCCTCCCCCAATACAACAACCCAACACTTTAGTGTGCTTCCCCTACAATTATGCTCTTAAGCAATCCACGCCTAGCCTTGCTTATTACCAGTTTGGGTCTGAGCCCCTTCCTGTCATACAGCTCATATCTCAATTATGTCTCCCCGTCCCCTGTACACAATAGATGTATCCTTCTTCTCCCCCCCCATGCCCTCTTAGGGCTGTAGCCAACAACAGGAGTGATATTAGCGGTGTTTAGCTGTGACTTTATTTTTTATTTTTTACATAGTTTCAAGTTGCATCTTTCGCACTCCATTGCGCAATTGCGCTGTACCAGTTCATAATTGTGTGCAAACAGATTGCAAAACTATTAATAGTAAACTGTACTGTTGTGTGTGTATAAAGTTTAATAAACAGATTTTTTTTTAAATGGTGGTGATGTGTAACAGATTGTGCTGTAGGTCTAACTTTATATGTGGCTTTTTTCTGCGAATTGCTTGCTTCTCCTCCTTACTATCTTGAATTACATGAATTGACTTACAATTAAATGTGAACATCTTAAAATAGAATGCGTCTTGGCTCATTGAAAAAACAGACATATCTACAGAGAAATGATTGGTGACGAGCTGTAAATATATATATATCGACGAGTTCATTAACCTGAAATTGTCTAAGTGTACTAGCGTTTCCTTAGACACTCGCTTACATTTGAAATCTGGTATTCAGTTGCATTTACTGGTTTCAGGGAAACCCTGATAAAGGGTGAGTGTACCTCTCTAACCACACCGTGTTAGTGTGGGGTAAGATCAGTGCTTAATTTGTAAATAAAAAGGTGCCGGTGCCCAAAGCCCTCCTCTTAAACACGGGGTTGCTGCATTTAAATGTGCGAGCACGGAATTCTCAAGCAGCTAATCCTGAAGCCATTTCTGGCCTGTTCAATCCATTTAAAGACACCCCTGCAGCCCAGCTTTCTCCCATTGTGACGCTTTTTTCTTTTTTCTCTTCTACCGTCTTTCCCATATATGTCTTTTGCTCGCAACAAATGCTTGAGGCAGAAGAATAAGCCCCGGCTCGCAAAAACAAGTGCCGGTGCTCAGCACCGGAAACAACAAGCACAAATTAAGCACTGGGTATGATGCTTGATTTATTGGGCATTTTCATGAAAATTGAAATGTACGATTTGACAAGAAAATAATCATGACTTGAAATTTGTAATGAAGCTAGAAACCTTGAAATGCCCTTCAGATATCTATGGTGAGCTGATTGTTGCTGAAAAAGAAGCTTATTGTGGAGGTTGTCTTAAGCTTTTCCCGTAGGCGCTACACTCATGTGCACTACGGTAAAGATAATAAACTTTTCCCATTGGCACTACACTCGTGCACTCCAGTAAAGATAAAATGGCATGCTGTAGCATGTACTAGAGAAGCACCGATAAAAGGAGTTAGGTGAAATATAAACCTGAAAGTCTAGAGCTCAGTGACAAACCACAACAAAAGGACAACTTTGGATTGGAAGGTTGGAGTGAGAAGGATGGTGGAGGTTTAGAGGTTGAGCGATAGGCGGTAATCCCGATGTGTGACTCACTATCAATACCTTCTTTTTCCAAACGACCACACATGATAACTTTGGTGCACTTATTCATTAGATATGCCAAAGTGACAGGAATTTATGTCTACACAACATTTGAGTGAAACATTAAGGCCCATATTTGCATTTTGTGATTCAAAAGCGGTGCAAAATTACAAAACACAATTATGACCCATATTTCTACTTTTTTTAGCGCCGCATTTGCGCCGCTTTTTGACACAAAAGCGGCGCAAATTTACAAAATACAATTGTATTTTGCAAGTTTTCGCCGCTTTTATGTCAAAAAATGACGCAAATCCAGCGGTAAAAAAGTATAAATATGGGCCTAAGCTTAATGGCAACATCTGACATAAGTACTTAGGAAAATGTCTTTATTGCTTTAAAGGAAAAAGTACATATTGCTAATTACAACGGTGAACTACCCACCCCTACATATGTAAAAAAATAATGAAGCTGTTTGAAAAATTAAGCAAGCAGGACCTGGTTAAATGGTGGGAGCATACTACCCTAATGAATTCTTTTGAAGTTGTTCATTCTTGGTGGTTTAAGAATCATTATTGCCCCCCCTTATGAGAACAAGGATCCACAGCAACAAAAAGAGTGTGAAACTAAGCCCAATGATTCATCGTTGATATTAATGAAAACTTTAATAAAATGCGAAATCAAAACGCAAATAAAAAAATAAAATAAAACTGGAAGCCTTTAAGTCTGAACTTGATGAGTCTCTTGCAAATGTAAAAGATGTTTTTTTTAAAAAAGTTAAAAGAGAAATATCAAGTTTACAAGCTGAAATTAAAACAAGAAAGGAGAATTTTTTTTTTTACGTGACCAAACAGCTATGAATCTAGTAATGAGCAACTCTTTGAAAAATAAAAACAAAACACTCAGCAAAACGAAATATGTGGACAAAATCCACTGCCAGCGTGGCTGATACCTCTAAAAAATCGGGTGTGGACTCAGATAGACAACGGCATTTCAATTGGTCTTTAGGTGAATAAAACTCTAGGAGAGGCAACAGACAGGAACAACACGGCTTTGCTAGCATGAAAATCGTAGTACAACTCAAAAGAGAAAGATAAGTGGTTGAAGAGGCAAAAAGAGAAGAAAAATACAGATTCAGTCGAGCCGCCATTGTCAGGGTAAGACTTCACAGACACATGGTTAGTAGTTAACCTGACAAGGATTTGACAATAAGAGTAATAAAAGTGCTAAAAAAAAGGTTGAATTGTTGCTCCCACCAGGAATGGAAATTTAATAAGCTTAGGATATATTTAGATTCATTAGAATTAAAAATGGAAAACAAATTGGAAAAAGGTAACGTTTATATAAAGTCAGCACCTATTTCTGATTCACATATTTCTAGTAAATACATAATAAAAGATTGGTCATTGAGATTCTCATATCCTTGTCAGACAATGAAAAGTATTTGTGAGACCAAGTGGCAGTAGATCTTGATATTATAATTAACTTGAATCACGGAACTACTTTCACCGTTAAATGTAAGTTCTTTCTTAGCACTGGTGATTACAAGCTTGATTGATGTGGTTAAGATGGTCGTATTCAATCAATATGATAACAAGTTTACCAAGTTTTACTATAATGATAGAAAATTTAGGGACTGATTAGGAGTTCGGCAGATGGTTCGAACTGTCCCCTGAACATCTGACAGAGATGTTGCCTCCACACTGGCTACCTCCCCGCCGGACCCATTACAAGATTCCCGCCAGCCCAGAGGGAAACTGGTGGCAACATAGTCACTGGTTCGTAATCGAGGGTGCACTGTCTGCCAGGTGCTTGGGCAGTGCAGGGGCCCCCTGTGGCCCACTGCACCTCTTCTCCATCAGCCTTTCATGGTGGTAAGGCTGCCATGAAAAGGCTGGCAGAGAACAAGGTCATAATCAGCGCCAGGGTCTTTATGTGGCGGTGAGACTGCCACAGCAGCAGCGGTCCTTCACTGCCACTGCGAGCCTGATGGTCTAAAGACAGACAACCTCGTAATGAGGCCTTTAGTCTTCCTAAGAAGAATGGTGCACCTCACCTCATATTCAGAAGGAGTTCAGGATAATAATTAACAAGTACAGGTAAATCCAATATGCCTTGCATTGGCTCTCAGAGCTTTTGGCTGTCACTACTTGTTATATTTGTCACAGGCTTTGTAAAATATTACTGTTGGGGAAGCTGCTGGGCTTATCAACGTAAACAATCAGTAGTTAAAAGCAAAAAATATTTTTGGGGTCTCAAAAACACTCATTGCCACAGTAGCAGCTGGCACTGAAGAGAACTACATTGTGTGTGGATGTGCTGCTTGTAAGAGGAAAGAATGTCACGCCTAGTGAATTTAGTCAATGGCTGAATTTGGCTGAGCCATTGTCTCATAATATCTACACCAGTGGGGGGAAGAAAAATGTGAATCACACAATAACGGACTAGTGGATTTCGAGGGCTGGCTGAAAGCCCTCCTATGATTTACTATATAATTTAGTAAAATCAAAATAGTCTGGCTAATTCCAGGACTAACAAATCAGATAAAGGGGGAAAGTTGATGATACTTAATACTGCTAAATATGTGAAGGCAGTAAAATGACATTTGACTTATAAAATACATACAAACTCCTTATGAAAAATCAAAATAATCAGTTCCAGTAGGAGTTTGAGGTTTTGAAGCAATACCTGTAGGACACATTAAATCATAAAGAGGATCATGATTATCTAAGGTATTTAAGGTGTAAAAACCTACACTTGTGAAATTTCCTCAAGATTCTTAAAGACGTGAGATCACCCAGGTCAACACGAAGTAGTGAGAATAGGAAATTTAACTGAAACTTGCCAGTATAAATTGACAACTTTTTATTGCAAATAGTAAAAAAAAAGTCTTACTTCGTATCTACATGACACTTCAGATTTTTTACACAAATTCTAGGTTACAAATTTGGAAGAAGAATTGTGGTTGGATACTACAAATGACATGTCCTTTTATAGATGTATTAAACATGATGGCTTGAGATTTGTGAAATAGTTTTTGAAAGTGAAAGAAGTCAGTTATTTGAGATATTCCAAAATGTTCCTGAGAATGATAAAATATGTTATGCCACATAAATACTTTGGGCCTGATTACGAGTTTGGCAGTCGTGTGACCGCCATGTTGGCGGTCTGACCGCCAACAGTCTGGCGGAGCGGACTGCCATATTATGGGTTTGGCGTCATACAAACAGAAGACTGCCAGCTGTCTGCTGGCACTGCCAAGCAGCACAGACCACTATAGTGCAGAGGATGCATAAACAGGCCAGCGGACACAGTGTTTCAGCAGGACCCATTACGAGGTTGCACACCGTCATTGTGACTGTGGCTGTCCAACCACCATGTACAACGGACAGTATAAAGGAAGACACTCACCTGCAGGCAGCTTTGCATGTTCGGGGCTGCAATGGAGCCATTCACAAACATCATGCCACTGCTGCTGCTCATCGAAAGGTCACAAACCATCAACCATAACTACCCACACCTACCTGTATCATTAACCTTTAAAAACAGCTTGTGCCGCTGCCAAACACATCATGGGGGTGAACGCCACAAGCAGCAGGCACACATCTCATACACCACACACTCACTGACATACATCAACACAGACACGTACACACATATACTACACACATTTTGGTCAGCACACTCACACTGCACTGCAACACCTCACAAATACTCATAGCCACACATCTCAGGAACAGGGACATTGAAGGCTACACAACATTGCCAAATACAGCAACAACAGTACACTTACAGCACATATACAATTACGGCTAACACATTCCACACTGGCCAAGGACTGTCCACACATAAAACACACATATCTATCGATGTGGCATGGAACACAAACAACACCGCCAGTAAAGAGCCCTGCAATGGACACACACATCACACACAGCACAGCACAAAGGAAGCACAATCACATGCATAAAACACAGAAAGACAAATACACCAAGAACAACATAACAGCTATACCTACGCAAATGGGATGGGGCCATCTGGGTCACACAGGGAAGGAGACTGCACTGGGACATATAACACTTTGGAGAGGACTCTCAAACAACATCTCAACAGGAAATGGCCCTTCGTGGGTCTCAGGGACAAACAATACCTAAACCAATTGTCTCCTACTGCAAGGGACATAGCTCTACAGGAACCATTTGCAAAGGACACACACCTAAATGGACACATGCACAGGCAAGTGCAAACAAAAAGTTAGCAAAATCAACATTTACCATGTCTGCACATACAAAACTCAAGACGACACACATTTCATGAATACATAAGCCAGATCAGGGGGACAAGTCTAACACCATACATGCTCACATTGGTCATCACAATAAGAAAAACTTACCATCCCAAACAGTGAACAATGCCATGACACCACCATTGCATTCACACTCTTACATATACACAAAAGATGTACCCTTCTCCTGAGGGACAACAGCACTGAACACAAACTCACATACTGCTAACAATAGCAACTGGAGCAGCAAGCAGGCTCAAACACACACAACTGCAGGCACACAACCAAAGTCACTCAGGGGGCAAACAGCCTTAACAACGCGTCTCGAGTCACGTTGTGTCTTTACAACACGGCCTGAACCACAAATGCGTCTTTACAACACATTCCTTTAACATTCAAGTCATTACAACGGTTTGCCTTAGGGAAAGTGTTGTTGGACTGATGTTGGACTTTAAGTCCAACACTTTCCCTACTGTGGTGCTGACTGGAGTTAAAATAGTAAACTATACTATTCCAAAGTCCAGCGCTTTCCCCAATGCAGGTCGTTGTAATGACTTGCGTGGTAAAAGAATGCATTGCAGGGACGCATTTTTAGTTTGGGTCGCGTTCTTAAGGCAGGCGTGCTAAAGACCTGCGTTGTTCCGACACACAACCCACTCTGGGACAACAGAAAGCTAGAAAAGGAATTGCAGGACAAAGGTATACCCAAAACAAAACAACTGTTGGGTTTATTTATAGGAACAAGTAAGATTGTACAAATGCCATTGGCCACTCCATGATTTTTGCCAATAATGGCACAATGTTGTGCCCTAGCTTGACTTCTGACTTCCACGTAACCTCTACAGGAAGGGGCATCAAGGGGGCAGACAGGCACCTCAGGGATTATCAGGGGTGGGTGATTGGATTTGGGAGGGGGGTTTGGGCTGGGGAGGGGTAGTCTTCTTCTTGAGCGTGTGGACATCTTGGTGGGAGAGAGGAATGGCTAATTGCAGGGGGACAGGGGAGGCCTTGGAGGAGGAAGGGATGGACTGGGAGCTGGGTGGGGTCCTTCTGGGTGTTGTTCTGGGGGGAGAAAAGGGGTAAGGCCTAAGTCACAGAGGAACAGTTTTTTTGGAAACACAGGGACAGTCATCAGAAGGGGGACACGATTTGGAGGTTGAGGGAGTCGGTGTAGGCTGTGAAGGTGTGGATGTCTCTTCCTTATGGGAAGTATGCTTGTGTGTGGTGGGTGTCTGCTGGGTGGGTGAGTGAGGGTGTTTATGTGTCATGGGCTTAGGGTGGGTGGAGGTGCTGAGGGATGCGGTGGTGGGTGGGTGAGTGTCTGTTGAGGTGGTGACTGCAGGTATGGTGGATGTGGTGGATGCAGGTGTGTCAGTAGTTGTGGTCTCTACAGGTGTGGTTCTTGTGGTGGATGTCTGAGGGTCTGCTGGGGTGGTGTCTGCAGGTAGGATGGGTGTGTAGCTGTGTCAGTGACTGTTCCGGTGGTGTCTGTGGGTAGGCTTGATGTCCTGTGTGTGATGCTGGGGACAGTGAGGGTGTCAAAGGGCAGTTGTGACTTGCTGTATCTGTGGGTGGATGTTGTTTGTGTGCGTGCCAGTGTGTTTTGTGGTGCTTATGTGTGCTACATTTGTCTGTTGAGGTGGATGCATGAGGATCTGTTTATGTGCTTTGGGTAGGTATGGGAAGGGGGATTTGGATTGGGAAGAAGGAGGTGGAGGGGGGCGGAAGCTGAGGGGTGACTGGCTGCCATCAGTGTTGAGGCCAGAGCCTGAAAAGATCTCTGTAAGCCAGACATTGCACCATGAATGCCTTCAGGAATGCTTTAGTCTGTTGAAGCTGTCTTGTCAATACATGGATGGCATTCACAATGGCAGTTTGACACTGAGATAGTTTTCAGGATAGCCTCCTCACTGAGGGCAGCAGGGGTAACAGGGGCTTGGATGGAGGTGTCTGCTGCAAAGGAGACACCCACTCTCTTTGGTGAGCGAGTACGGACAACTGAGTGGGAAGCAACAGGGAGGGTGGGTAAGCAAGGATGTAAGAGGGTGGCAGCAAGGATGGTACTATGGGTGTCTCCGACGGGTCCGCCACCACTAGGGAATGGCCTCTGGAGAAGGAATCCGATGAAGAGGATGTAGATCCTGTCTCTCCCATGGCACCTCCCTCGCCCTCCAGGCCACTGAGATAATGCCAATGAAAAACAGCTATCTCACATACAGAAGTGAAATATCCTGGAGTAGTTGACATAGAAATACCCATGTCACAATGGACACATTTCAACAATGTGCAGCTCAAAAAGTGACACCTGTCCCAATAGAGTCAAGGAGGTAGTCACTAGGATAGGCCTTACATGCCCCATTGAAGAGAACAACATTGACGTCAGGTCCAATATGTCAAGGAGAGATGTCTCTAGAATACACACAACAATGAATCAGTCAGTCACAGGATAGTAGCCACTAATGTCTGACACCCATTAAAATTACATCATCTGAGTGTGTCTGTGGTACACATCTGTACTTTGCATATTGGAGAGATACAGAACTTACAAGGAAAAATGGAAGGACTCCAACCTGCTGTCCAATGAGAAGCAATATCACTATCCACATCTTACTCATACCAACCCTGGTATCTGTTTGTAGATGAATGCCTGAACCCAGACACATGTGAGGTCAACATCACTAAAAGTCACTCCATGATACATGACAACAGTCAGGAAACAATCCTCAATCATTCAACATGTGCAGTGCACCTTTCCACAAGATGCCACATCAAGGGCATATACAAACACAGAGTAGTTCCACAATCTAGGCCTAAATGACATGTTCCTCATTGGTATTGTGGTCCTTCATGACAAATTACATACTACGATGCATGAAGGTAATTGTCAGACAATATACAATGTTGATACACTCCTGTCTGTGGTACGACATGAAATGGATCGGCATTGTAAATGTACTATTCCACTGACAGTTTTCCATGCACATATATGTGAGAGAATACAGACATCATCCCATTAACATGGGTAGAACATTCATGAAATTACAGAATAAGGTTGATTCCTAAGGATAAAAGGACACTTGGTGACATATAGGCACAAAGAATGTTGGCTACAGTCATGGGACATAATTCTACTCATTGGACATTCTCCACTTACTAAGGGAAAGCTGTGTGCTACATCTGCAAACCATTAACCATGTAAGCCATGTCTCATCTATGCTGGGCACAAACACATCACAGATTGAAGTGAGGCACCAGCACACACTGTACACTGCAGAAAACTTGCTTCTGGGTGGCAGATGTCTACATACACATTTGCTCAGACATATGACAGAGGACAGTGATCCAAAATCCACTTACTTTTGTCTGTAACTTTCAGGGGAAGTGATATGTAGGTCAGAAATTACACCCACTACAACAACAAAAAGTACAGGAAAGATCACTGTACACAGCCATTTGTGGTCCCCACAGAGAAAGATGTCTGAAGATTCCTCCCAGGTTTGTACCAGATCCCAGGTTCAGGAAGCAATGTAGACTGGTTTGATACACATGACATGTCAACACAAACAATCACCCATTTACTCTGTGACACATGGCTCATTCCTATTTGTCAGGGGGAGCAGTCAGTACCCCACTTAATCACCTGACAAGGGACAGGCAGGAAATTGCTGTCTACTCATCCTTTTGTGACTGATGTGCTGCCCTCAAATGACCATCCAGCCAGCCACTAGGGGGGTCATTGCCTGACAGGCACCCCACCCCCATTGGGAGGATAGCCCCAATTGGGCCTCTGTGATCTTCCGGGCAGAGCATCTCAGATTCTCCTACCTCTTTCTGCAGTGGGTGCTCTGCCAGCTGTGGACCCCTGGGGTCTGCACCTTCTTAATGGTGGCTGTCCAAATCCCTTTCTTATGATGGGCGTTGACCTGCTTGGATGCAAAATAAAAAACAAGAAATTATGTCCACAAGTTCCACTAAAATGGCTGAGTCACATACATATCAGTACACAAAGCTATGAACATTCATTTTTGACCAAGTGTTCTACATAAAAGCCACTGAGTACAGGGACATGACTACAAACACTTGCCAATCTGCAGACCTATCCACCACCGTGCTCAGGCCCTCCACTGACTAGGTAGGCCAACTTACATCTTGTGATACATGCTCAAGCAATCACGTCTGGGAGCTGAGGAACCATGGGACACATCACACCTCTGTGGCTTCTGAATGCTACACTCCTTAGGCATGAACGCATTAATACTTCTGTGAGAATGATTCCATGAATACTGTTCCTACAGGCTACTGCCAGAGAACAAACTCAAACATTACGCATGGGTGACGATGAAGAGACTGGCTTAGTGGGTATAGAAGGTGACCAACCTGTCCATGTGTGGACATGTGGACTGACAAATGCATATTCATGCCACCTCAAAGGGTGGGGTTGTGTATCATGTACATGTGCCACCAAACATGCTTCTGGGCATATGTGTGCATTCTACGGAGATGGCATCTAACAAACAAAGGCGTGCGTTGTCCATTTTCTGCTATGTGACCAAACCAATGAGTCACATATCATGGCTTCCCAAGATCTATCTCACTGTTTGCATTATGCGACTATCATTTACGCAATAAGCCTACACAGGATAAATATGACCTGTGTGATGCTGTCAACAGGGCTGTGGGAGTAAGGGACCTGTCAGGAGTCACAGACACACATTGATAGTGATGCCAAGTACACATTATACACAGATCATTGTCTTCCTACTTCAACCATTTACATACTCGTCAGGGAAAGAACCTCAATAAGCTGCAATTTCTCAAAGAGTCTAGATCTTTTCACATGACAGGACATACCTGGATACAGGGAGTGGGCACAGTGTCACAACTGCATAATCAAAAAGACTCAACACCAGCCTAGACATGGCCCCATTCTGGGAGATACATTTGGCAGGCCCTGGTCTCTGCAGGCTGAGCAGACGGAACCTACATAGAGCTCCATTCCCTTCACTCCATGCATGACAGTACATCATGTAGCCAATAACATATTGGCAAGTGCCATGTATGTGGCAACCTGAAGGGCAGAGGGAGTCAGGATCCACCTTCAGAACAACAAATTAGTAAGGCCAGATCTGGTTTGAAAACTCACAGGCAACGTACATATAGCTCACATGACACACCCCTGACACATACAACATGCATACACATCTCATGCTGTCATGCAAATACATGTGTTCTCACATTGACAACATCTATGTGTCACGTGATGTATGGGGATGGCTGTAATGTTACCTTACCTAGTTTTGTGCATCCAACATAGGGTAAAACAGGGTAAACTCAAAACACACACACACCAGTCTAAGGTCCCAACATCTGGCACTGAACACAGTTACATGAACATTGACTCTGCCATTGATGCCACACCGACTCCACCTCCATGGCCTTGACTGTACATTCTGGCACACATGGACATAATCTATAATCTATCCTCGGAGGAGGGAAAATATATGGTGAAGTATAGTGAAAAAATTGGACATGAGGTACTTACCTGTTCCTCTTGGGCACCATAGAGCTGTCCATATAGGGTTAAGACCTCCCCCACTAGCTTCTCCAGTTACGCTGGGGAGAAGGCAGGGGCTCTGTCACCTATTGGACGTGGAATGATTGCTCGCAGAGACGGTACACAGCAGCTCAGGTCGTGGAGGTCTTGCTGGCAGCAGTGTCAGGGGTCAAGTAAGGGATTTTTCTGAACATGTTGGTCAAGTCCACTATGTATGCAGCTGTCACTGCCGGTGGACACAGCCATTGGCCTGCAACTTCCATTGGCAACAACATTAGCCTATGGCTGTGTCCGCCACAGTAGCAACTGCCTACCACCATGATGATTTCCGCGGGCAGTCACAGGCGGATCATAATGTCCAGTGGGGTAGGTCAGGCACCCACCATTTTAAAGGCATGAAATCTAGTATATGCCTACGAAAAATGTGTCACAACTCCGAAAATGTTGTTAATACCAATGATAAGTGCTTGTCTTGTCCTGTAATGTGGTTTCTCGTGTTGGACATCAGTTTTTGTACATTGCTTGACACATATGGCAACTTGCTTTGTGGCACAGCACCCTCCCACTCCCCCCCCCCCGGTAATTTAAGTCTTGGGATATCAACTCACAGTCTGAGTGGAAAATATTATGCACAAATTATTGTTGTGCAGGTGGATGATGTGTACACACTTGTGGCAAAGCAAGGGGGTAACATTGATTCTGTGTCATTGACAGTGGTGATGTGTACTGTGTATCATGTCCTCAACTTATTACATGCCTTGTCACAGTTTGTCATTGACATGCCTAATTTATGCTGCAAGGGACAAATTGAGTGATGGCTAAACTCATTACTTGTCCAACAGAGGTACCCAGGGAGGGTAAGGATGAGACATCCTCCTGTCTACTGATCAATGCCAGACCTTCATGCCATGGAAGAAAGACACTATCCAGATCTACTGTCTGAATCAGCAAACAATCGCAGATCTCCTGCCATCTGCCATCCAAATAGCATACCACCCATTCAATCAATCAATCAATCATTGGATTTATAAAGCGCTCTACGTACCCGTGAGGGTTTCAAGGCGCTGGGGCGGGGGGTGCTGTTGGTTTTGGTCGAAGAGCCTGGTCTTGTGGAGTCTTCTGAAGGTGAGTAGGTCTTGGGTCTGACGCAGGTTGGTGGGGAGGGTGTTCCAGGTTTTGGCGGTGAGGTGTGAGAAGGATCTGCCGCCTGAGGTCTTTCTTTGGATGCGGGGGACGACGGTGAGGGCGAGGTTAGTGGAGCGGAGCTGGCGGGTGGGGGTGTAGAAGCTGAGTCTGTTGTTTAGGTAGGCTGGTCCGGTGTCATGGAGCGCTTTGTGAGCGTGGGTATGAAGCTTGAAAGTGATCCTTTTGTCCACGGGGAGCCAGTGAAGGTTTCTCAGGTGGTGGGAGATGTGGCTGTGGCGGGGGACGTTGAGGATCAGCCGGGCGGAGGCGTTTTGGATTCGTTGGGGGCGTAGTAGGTCTTTTGTTGGGATGCCTGTGTAGAGTGCGTTGCCGTAGTCCAGATTGCTGCTGACGAGGGCCTGTGTCACCGTTCTTCTTGTTTCTGTCGGGATCCACTTGTAGGTTCTACAGAGCATGCGGAGTGTGTTGTAGCAGGAGGAGGACACTGCGTTGACCTGTTTAGACAGGGTGAGGGAGGAGTCGAGGATGAAGCCCAGGTTGCGAGCATGGTTGGTCGGTGTCGTGGGGTTCCTAGTGCGGTAGGCCACCAGGAGTCGTCCCAGGCAGAGGGGATGGGTCCGAGGATGAGGACCTCCGTCTTGTCCGAGTTCAGTTTCAGACGGCTGTTTCTCATCCATTCGGCGATGGATTGCATTCCCTCATGGAGGTTGGTTTTAGTGGTTTGCGGGTCTTGGGTGAGTGAGAGGATGAGCTGGGTGTCGTCGGCGTAGGTGAGAATGTTGAGGTTGTGTTGTCGGGCCACTTGTGCGAGGGGGGCCATCTAGATGTTGAACAGCGTCGGGCTGAGCCTTGGGGGACGCCGCAGATGATGTTGGTGGCTTCGGAGTGGAAGGGGGGAGGCAGACTCTCTGGGTTCTGCCAGAGAAGAATGAGATGATCCAGTCGAGGGCTTTTCCTTGAATTCCGGTTTCGTGGAGGCGTGATTTCAGGGTGCGGTGGCAGACTGTGTTGAAGGCATCAGATAGGTCCAGGAGGATGAGGGCGGATGTTTCGCTGTTGTCCATTTGGCGTCTGATGTCGTCTGTGGCGGCGAGAAGGGTGGTCTCAGTGCTGTGGTTTCGTCTGAAGCCGGACTGGGAGGGGTCTAGGATGTCGTTGTCTTCGAGGTGGCTGGTTAGTTGTGTGTTGACGATTATTTCAATCACCTTTGCTGGGAAAGGGAGCAGAGAGATGGGTCGGAAGTTCTTGAGGTCGTTGGGGTCTGCTTTGGGCTTCTTGAGGAGGGCGCGGATTTCGGCGTGTTTCCATTTTTCCGGGAATGTCGCTGTTTCAAAGGAGATGTTGATGACCTTCCGTAGTTTGGGGGAGATGGTGGAGTCAGCTTTGTTGTATACGTGGTGGGGGCGGGGGTATGACGGAGATCCTGAGTGGATGGAGTTCATGATCTTGCGTGTCTCTGTGTCGTTTACGTTGGTCCAGGTGGTCAGGCAGTTTGCACAGGTGGAGTGTTCGGGGGTGGGGTCTGGCGTGGGGGTGGCATTGAAGCCGTCGTGGATGTTGGTGATCTTCCTGTGGAAGAAGGTGGACAGTGCGTTGCAGAGTTCTTGGGATGGAGGGATGTCATTGACGTTGGTGCTGGGGTTGGAGAGTTCTTTCACAATGCTGAAGAGCTCTTTACTGTCATGTGCATTGTTGTCCAGGCGGTCTTTGAAGTGGGATCGTATGGCTTGTCTGATGAGTTGGTGGTGCTTGCAGGTGGCGTCCTTGTGGGCTGTGAGGCTGTCAGGTGGACGTTTGAGGAGCCATTCCTTTTTTAGCTTCCGGCAGTCACTTTTGGAGTTTAGGAGCTCGTCGGTGAACCAGGTGGCTTTTCTTCTGGCTTGGTTGTTGGTGGATTTCCTGAGTGGCGCGAGGGTGTTGGCGCAGTCGTTGATCCACAGAGTGAGGTTGTGGGCGGCGGTGTCTGGGTCGGTGGGGTTGGGGGCTGGGTTCTGGGCGAGGGTGTTGAAAAGCTGGTCTTCCGTAACTTTGCTCCAGCATCGGCGGGGTGGTTGTTGGGTGTGATGGTGCTCGGTATGTTTCTTGTAAGTGAAGTGGATGCAGTGGTGGTCGGTCCAGTGGAGTACGGTGGTATGGCTGAAGGTGACTTGGGCGCTTGAGGAGAAGATGGGATCAAACATGTGGCCGGCAATGTGGGTTGGTGTGTTGACGAGTTGTCTGAGGCCATGGTTGGTGAGGTTGTCGATCAGAGTAGTGGAGTTGGTGTTGTTGTTGTTCTCCAGGTGGAAATTTAGGTCCCCGAGGAGGATGTAATCCATTGAGGTGAGTGTGTGGGTGCTGGTGAGGTCAGCGAGGGATTCGCTGAATGGTGCTCGTGGTCTGGGGGGTCTGTAGATGAGCGTTCCTCTGAGAGTGGTGTTGGGGTCGGTGTGGATGCGGAAGTGTAGGTGTTCGGCGGTCTTGAGGGAGTCGTCAGTGTGGGTGTCGACCTTGAGGGTGGATTTGTGGGCGATGGCTATTCCTCCTCCGATTCCGTTGTTGCGGTCCCTACGGATGATTTGTAGCCGTCCGGGATAGCTATTGCGATGTCAGGCGAGGAGGAGTCGTTCCACCAGGTTTCGGTCAGGAAGGCTACGTCTGGGGCGGTGGAGTCGAGCAGGTCCCAGAGCTCGATGGCGTGCTTGCGTGCGGAGCTGGTATTGAGGAGTATGCAGTGGAGGTGGTTGGTTTCTGTCTTTGTTGGTTTCGTTGTTCTGTCGCAGGTGAGTCTGCAGGTGCGGCATGAGAAGGTTCCGTTGGTGTTCCTTGGTGAGGACTGGAAGCATGCTGTGATGCGGCCGGGATTGAGGGCGTTGAGTTGGTCGGCCGTGTAGCGGCATCTGGGGGTGCAGGGGTCTCGCGGACCGGGGATGTGGCGCTGGGCGCGGTCCAGGCTTGGATGGGCATGTCTCTGGTGCGCCAGCGGCGCGGACGCGCAGCGACCGCCATTAAGAAGGGAGGGGGGAGGGAGGAGCAGGTGGGAGGGAGCGGCGAATGGGGGCGCGAGGGGCCACAGGGAGGCAGTGGCGGGGAAAGCAGCTCAGAGAGAGCCGGCGGCAAGGGGAGCGCACAAGGGGCAAAAAGCGGCAGAGAAAAGCCAGAAGGAAAAACTGAGGAATGAACGGCACACTGAGTTGAGGCACAGAAAATGAATCACAAAACCATGAACGGCACAATACTTTAAGGCACAGAAAGTGAGTCACAAGGCACAGAAAACGAGTCACAAGGCACAGAAAACGAGTCACAATAACATGAACGGCACAATACTTTAAGGCACAGAAAGCGAGTCACAAGGCACAGAAAACGAGTCACAAGGCACAGAAAACAAGTCACAATAACATGAACGGCACAATACTTCAAAGCACAGAAAACGAGTCACAAGGCACAGAAAACAAGTCACAATAACATGAACGGCAGAAAGCACAAGTCTAGTGACACTTACCAGAGCCCACTAGACACCAGGGATGAGGCGCAGGCGGATGCCTGCGGGTGGAGGAGGGCTGCGAACACGCGAGCGGCAGCGTGTGCGGTGTCAAGGACAAGGGCACAGCTTGGTGGTGCTGCGGACGTGGGGGAGCTATCTCCTGACCAAAAGCAGGTCAGAGGTCGCTCACCCTCGACGCGCAGCGACCGCCATTAAGAAGGGAGGGAGGAGCAGCTGGGAGGTGAGAGGGAGCGGCGAATGGGGGTGCGAGGGGGGCGGGGCCGCAGGGAGGCAGTGGCGGGGAAAGCGGCTCAGAGAGAGCCAGCGGCAAGGGGAGCGCACAAGGGGCAAAAAGCAGCAGAGAAAAACCAGAAGGAAAAACTGAGGAATGAACGGCACACTGAGTTAAGGCACAGAAAACGAGTCACAATAACATGAACAGCACAATACTTTAAGGCACAGAAAGCGAGTCACAAGGCACAGAAAACGAGTCACAAGGCACAGAAAACGAGTCACAATAACATGAATGGCACAATACTTTAAGGCACAGAAAGCGAGTCACAAGGCACAGAAAACGAGTCACAAGGCACAGAAAACGAATCACAATAACATGAACGGCACAATACTTCAAAGCACAGAAAACGAGTCACAAGGCACAGAAAACGAGTCACAATAACATGAACGTCACAAAAGCACAAGTCTAGTGACGCTTACCAGAGCCCACTAGACACCAGGGATGAGGCGCAGGCGGATGCCTGCGGGTGGAGGAGGGCCTCGAACACGCGAGCTGCAGCGTGTGCGGGGTCAAGGACAAGGGCACAGCTTGGTGGTGCTGAGGACGTGGGGGAGCGATCTCTTGACCAAAAGAAGGTCAGAGGTCACTCACCCTCGACGCGACCGCCATTAAGAAGGGAGGTGGGAGGGAGGAGCAGCTGGGAGGCTGGAGGGAGCGGTGAATGGGGGCGCGAGGGGGGCGGGCCGCAGGGAGGCAGTGGCGGGGAAAGCGGCTCAGAGAGAGCCGGCGGCAAGGGGAGTGCACAAGGGACAAAAAGCGGCAGAGAAAAACCAGAAGGAAAAACTGAGGAATGAACGGCACACTGAGTTAAGGCACAGAAAACGAGTCACAATAACATGAACGGCGCAATACTTTAAGACACAGAAAGCGAGTCACAAGGCACAGAAAACGAGTCACAATAACATGAACGGCACAATACTTTAAGGCACAGAAAGCGAGTCACAAGGCACAGAAAACGAGTCACAAGGCACAGAAAACGAGTCACAATAACATGACCGGCACAATACTTCAAAGCACAGAAAACGAGTCACAAGGCACAGAAAACAAGTCACAATAACATGAACGGCACAAAGCACAAGTCTAGTGACGTTTACCAGAGCCCACTAGACACCAGGGATGAAGCGCAGGCGGATGCCTGCGGGTGGAGGAGGGCCTCAAACACGCGAGCGGCAGCGTGTGCGGGGTCAAGGACAAGGGCACACCTTGGTGGTGCTGCGGACGTGGGGGAGCGATCTCCTGACCAAAAGCAGATCAGAGGTCGCTAAAGTAATGACAGTATTGCATTTCCTGGCCATCGGGTCCTTCCAAAATACAATGGTCCTATCTGCTGGGATTTCCCAGCCCATGTTCAGTCTTTTATTGAAGGATGTACTCTCAGCAATTTTAAAACATCTGGACAGCTACATCCAGTTTCCTCAACATGAGGATTTCGCCCATGTGAAGGCTGTCTTCTATGGTTTGGCACACATCCCACATGCCACTGATGGTATATATGTTGTGTTGGTTCCATTGCATGGCAATGAACAAGTCTATTGTAACAGAAAGAACTTCCATTCCATCAATGTCCAAATTGTTTGTCTGGCGGACCTCTACATATCACAGGTCTGTGCCTGTTATCCGGGTTCAGTCCATGCTGCCTACATTATGTGGAACGGTGCAATTCCACAGCTGATGTCACAACTGTACCCAGAGAAAGCCTGGATTGTTGGTAAGTCACATATGTCCTGTTTGTCTGTATGCAATGTCTGCAGAAAGAATTTGGATGAAAGAGACTCATAGTTGCACATATCTCCCATTCCATTATAGGGGACTCTGCATACTCAAGCCGTCCATGGTTGTTGACACCAGTGAGGAACTCAACTACGCCAGGGAAAGTCTGCTTCAACTATGCCCATGGAAGAACACAGCATGTCGTGGAGTGGGCTTTTGGGCTACGGAAAGCCAGATTTAGGTGTCTGGACAAGATAGGTGGAGCCCTCCTCTACTCACTTGAAAAAGTATGTAAGATCATTTTGGCCTGCTGCATGCTCCACAACATCGCCCTGAGGAGAGATATCCCATATATTCCAGATGTGGGGGAGCTAGCAGTACCACTGGGTGAGAATCCTGAAATGCCCAGTGAGGATGGCAGTGATGAAGAGGAAGGTGAAGACTTGCGGGCAGATCTCATCAATCACTACTTTGCTTGAGTGTAAGTATGTAATGTTATGTGGTTACTGTGAGTGTATGGGGAATTGTAGTGGTCAGGATGTGTTGAGTAAGGTTTTCGTTTGCCAATAGACAGGGGATATCAAGCTTTGCTGTGTTAGAAATGCGGTCTTTGTTTGGAAGTCAGGTTACCCCCTGTCCAAGCAAGGGTCCCCTCTCTAGTCATGGTAAGTCACACTCTATCCAAATTATCCTGTGCCCACCCTGTGGTAGCCTGGCACTGAGCAGTCAGGCTTAACTTACAAGGCAATGTGTAAAGTATTTGTGCAATAAATCATGCAATAACACAGTATAAACACCACAAAAATACACCACACAGGTTTACAAAAATATAGAATATTTATCTGGATAAAATAAGGTCAAACTGATCAAGATATGTTGAGTACACAATGAATAATCCCTTTAGAGAATGTTAAAAACAGTCTTAAGTTCTTAAAAGCAACAAGTGTCTCTTGCAAGCACAAAGTACCTGGTTTGCGTCTAAATTATCCGCAAGGGACTGCAGAGGAGGAGATGCGTGGAAATTGGGACGTGTGCATTGCTTTCTCTGGGCACACACAGACGATGTGTCGCTATTTTTCACACGTCGACTTGGATCCTTTTCAGGTTGCTGGGTATTTGGATGCCCCGGGGACGATGCAGAGAAATCCTGGGGGTGGTGGATGAAGTCACAGGAGCTGCATTGATCCGGTGGAGATGCGGGGACATTTCTGCCACATGGCAGGCGCTGCGTAAATTCTTCTCACAGGAAGTCGGGCTTTGTCATTCTGGCTCAGCTATGCATTGATACAGTGGACCGTGAGTCGAAGTTCCGGTCGCAACGTTGGCACTGCATGAATCTCCACTCGGGGAGACAGGCTGCGTTGTTCCGGTTTGGCGTGTGGTGATTTTCTCACTGCGGTGCAGGCTGTGCTTTGTTTCTGGCAGGCTGTGCGTCACAATTTGCGCTGCACATGGATTTGTTTGCAGAGATGAAGTCTTTTTGTCCCTGAGACTTCAGAAAACAGGAGGCAAGCTCAATCCAAGCCCTTGGAGAACACTTCTCAGCAGAGCTAGAGGGCAGCAAAGCAGCAGGGTAACAGCAAGGCAGCAGTCCTTTTCAGCAAAGCAGTCAGGTGAGTCCTTTGGGCAGCCAGGCAGCTTCTCTTGGCAGATTGCAGAAACCCACCCCTTTCTGGGGCACTTCCCTATAAGCAAAGAGAAGGCATGACAAGAGGATGTCCCACTTACACCTCATGGCCTCAGGCAGGCCAGTGATCATGCCTTTCAGGGTCTTGTTGAACCTTTCAACAAGCCCATAGGTTTGGGGATGGTAAGGGGTGGTAAACCGATAGGTTACCCCACACTCATCCCACATGGACTTCATGTACGCTGGCATGAAGTTTGTGCCTCTTTCAGATACAACCTCCTTTGGGAACCCCACACGGGTAAATATCCCCATTAAAGCTCTGGTCACCACCGGTGCAGTCACTGTCCTTAGAGGGATTGCCTCGGATAGCGGGTGGCATGATCCACCAAAACCAGGATAAAACTGTTACCTAATGCGGTTTTGGGGTCCAAAGGACCAATGACGTCGATGCCCACCCTTTCAAATGGGTGCCAACGAGGGGGAGTGGGATCGGGGGGCCTTGAGCCTTCTCCCTGTCTTCCCACTAGCCTGGCAGGTTGGGCAGGACCTATAGAAATTATCTGAGACTACCCGCATTCGGAGCCAATAAAAGTGGGTGACAAGCCTGGCAAAGGTCTTGTCTTGCCCTAAATGTCCTGCCAGGGGGATGTCGTGAGCCAGGCCCAGCAGGAAGGCCCGGTAGCACTGGGGGACCACCAGCACACGTGCTGCCCCAGTGGCCGGTACTTTAGGCTCACTGTAGAGGTGATCATTCTCCCAATATATGTGGTGATCGTCAGAGGCTTCACCTGCTGCTTGGTGTGAGGCGTGTTGCCTCAGACTCTCAAGAGTGGGGCACACCTTCTGCACTTTGCAGAATTCCTCCCTGGTTGGACCAACCTCCACTTGCCAGCCAGCAAGCTCAGGCAGGTAACCCAGGGCAGCAATATCCTCCCCTGTTGGCTCAGGGGCCTCCTCTTCTGGGACCCCATCAACCACCGTGGGAATATCTGGGGCCAGTTTCCCCCACCCCTTGCCCTTACTCCGTGCAGCTGTCTTGGCCCTTGTTCCAGGCTCAAGATGCCCTTGACTTCTTTCCCGGGCAGCCATGGACTGTGTACGTCATGCAGACCCATTAGGCAAACCTAAAAATCTCCAGGTGGGATCTGAGCTCTACCTCTTTCCAGGTAGTGTGCTCAAGAACATTGCCTAACAGACAATCTACAAGCATGGCAGGACTCACAGCTACTTTTAGAGTACCACAGACCCCCCACACTCAAAAGGAACCAGGGCTACCACTAGGTGGCTCTCGCGATTGTCAGCGACTATGACCTGGTGGAATGTACTAGGGATGACCTGCCCTGCTAACACTAGCTGAGCCCTGACAGTAGTCAAGCTGGCTCCCGTGTCACGCAGAGTCTCCACCCTTTGCCCATTAATGGTGACCCACTGCCTATACTTGGAAGTGTTGGCAGGCACATGAGCTTTTGGCACCACTTCTTTAGGGATACTAGGGACACCTTTATCTGCTCCCCAAAGCTAACTGGGACTGTCTCCCTCCCAAGCGCTACACTAGACAACCCAGGTGTCTCCCCTCTAGTGGGGGGCTGTGCCCTCTTGAGACACTGGGAGTCACCCTTAGATTGCCCATGCTTGAAGCACTGCAAGCATTTGGGGATAAACCTCCCTTTCTTCTTGTCAAAGAATCCTGGCCTCTTCAAAGACTCATGATGAGACTGGGTACCACCACCCCCCTGGGAATTGTTTTGGGGGGCTTTTTAGAACTCCTTATTCTTAAGTTTTTCTCCCCCCTCTTTCTCCTTTTTGGACATTCTGGTGCTAGCCCAAAGGTCTGCCTTCTCAGCAAGCTTCCTAGGATCAGTCAGCTTACTGTCAACTAGGTGCTGGCGCAACTCTGTATAGCAAACACTGAACATGTGCTCCCTTAGGGTCAGATTATACAATCCTTGTAATCATTTACTTTGTTGCCCCGCATTCAGTGCCTTACTGGAAAAATCAAAAAAGCCTACCCAGGTTTGTGTGGAAAGTTTGGTGCTGACCCTGAACCTCTGATGATATTTCTCAGGGGTCAGCCCAAACTTGGCAAGTGCAGAGGTTTTCATGGGCGCGTATATGTTTTGATCTCTTGGATCCAGTGTAAGGAGTGTGTCCCTCCCCACAGCTGGTACATACCACCACAAGGCCACCCCCCATTGCTCCTCAGAAACCAACAAGCCCTTAGTGCAACTTCATAAGCAGCCAACCACTTATCAATGTCATCTCCCACCACATAACTGGGCACCACATTTTTGGGTATATGAACCTTCCTTTCCCCAGCAGGTCCTGCATGTATGCTGCCATCATCACTTCTGGACTCAGACTGCCTTGCCTTGATATCCAGCTCTTTGAGTTTCAGTTCATGAGTCAGAAGAATCTTCTTCTCAGCCAAAGCTCTCTCAGCTGCAGTCTCAGCTCTCCTCTACCCTGCCTCTTTCTGAGCTTTCCTTAACTCTGCCACTATGTTTAACTTTGCCATTTGGAATTGAAATTCTCCTCCCTCCTTTCCTCCACGGTCAGGCCATGTCTAGAGACACTGCTCCCTGGTTTACCAGGGGGCACATTTCCAGGGGTAACATCCCACACCAGGGTGGCAAATCCTGTGAGGGGCCACACTGTGGTTCCTCCACCTCAACATCCTCTTGTGAACGGGCTTCTGCTCAGGCCCTCAGCGCCTTTTGGTACTCCTCCTTCTTGGAGGCACCACGGGTAGGTACACTCATCTCCTTTCAGCTGGTTAACAGTGTATGTCTCCAGCTTGGCTAGGTGAAACTCTCCAGCTCCTGCTTGAGACCCAGCCAGACACATGTTGTATGAGGATTAAGTTAAAATGTCAAGCAGAAAAATGAAATTCCATTAAAAAGAGAAAATCAAGTTGACCTTTAACTGTGGGTAAGCAGTGTACATGTAGCTATTGTATGTCACTCCACAAATACAAGTCCTATTCCACCACTGCCATCAATTTTAGAAATGGGGTCTTTCGTTGGCAGTCAGGTTACCCCTTGTCCAAGCAAGGACCCTCTCTCTAGTTAGGGTAAGTCACACACAATCCAAATTATCCTGCGCTCACCCTCTGGTAGCTTGGCACTGAGCAGTCAGGCTTAACTTAGAAGGCAATGTGTAAAGTATCTGTGCAACAAATCATGCGATAACACAGTATAAACACTACAAAAATACACCACACAGGTTTAGAAAAATATAGATATTTGCTTGCTAAGTTAGACTTGGAAATGTTGCTACTTTGATGATCTGCTTTGTTTGTGTCAGTCTCATTGCAATGTGAGTGGACCTACCGGAGTTTGATATGAGCTTTGGGTCATGTGTATGATTTTTCATATCTAACCTCCTTGTATTGTGTTTTACCCAGGCCTCTACACCATGTCATCCTCATGTGGGCATTTCGGAGTTGTTACATTGGCAGGTAGCTATTGCTGTTCTGACATATCAAATGGACATGGATTGATCCAGATATGGGGTGTATGAGTCCTGTGCCAAAGTTGCTTGGAACGTGGGTGGATAGAATTCTGATGTGCACAATAAACTTATTTGATATGGTGAGTTGGTCCAATTGTCTCATGTGTGATCATGTGTCCTTGAAACATGTCATCCAGTGCAATCCATGCATTCTCCCTTCACACTCTGTTGACAATGATCCTGAACAAACTTTGTGTAGCTGTTGATGTGTTTTCTCATTGCAGGTGACAGTGCCTGCGCCACAACACTGACATAGGATTGTGTAATGCCTCCAGATGCTTGCTCATTGCAATAGGCTGGACCAATGGTCAGGTGCGGTTATACTGCCCTCTGTCTATGCCATGGTGTATGTTACGTTGGCAGGCATGTTTTTGGGTTGTGATGAGGCTCTAACTAGTGACAAGATACACTAATTTGTTAGGCTATTCTACGGGACAAGGTCTGACAAAACCCTTTCTTCTGTGGTCTTGGGGACGGCACCTTTGCGATATCCAGCCTGACTCAAGATGGTCTAGCCATTCTTAGCTATGACATTCCAGACATTTTAACAGCCTATGTGCTGTACTGTGCAATAAAATGTTTGCTGTGACCAGACACTTGAGTCATTGTGTTGCTAATTCTCCTCAACATACTACCTGAGACATATCCCTCCTTTCAATATCGTCTTATGTCTTCCTCATGTGCATCACATGGGTTTACAGTTCAACCTTTCAAAATGTAGAAACATGGTAATAGGTGTGTTTATTTACACATGTACAGTACATAACTGTGAGACTCAACAAAAAAGTAAAGTGAAGGGATCAGCCATGGTGGATGAAATCAAATTAGTAGATGCCACAACATTTCAAGTCCAAAGTCCAGTGTCCTACAACCATGAAAAATAAAAAGTGATTAAAGATCAGTCAAAACAGTGAATCTGTGGCACACAAAGGAGTTCCTTCATGAAGAGGTCACTTTCTAGCAGTGGTTGATGTCTTACCATCCGCGCCTCCTGGAGTCTTGGGTGGACGTCCCCATTTGAAAAGGGGGATCTGCTGCTACAGAGGCAGAGGTGTCTGAGGCAGGTAGTTCCCCTGACAGGGCCACCCTTACAGTGGCTGCCACAGATGTTGAAGGAGGTTTATGTCGCTTGGCCAAAGGAAGGAGTGTGGTGTTGCTCACAGTCCATGATCAGGGTACTACTGATCTTCCTGAACACCCCTGTTAGGTAGGCCAGGATGGTGTTGGTGGCCTCGCACTTTTCAAGTGACTCACAATGGAAGTCCCTCTGCAGCTGCTCTATCTCCCTGAGTTCGGCAAGTACCTGGCCATCATGCCTTAGGATTGTTGGTAGGCTCCTAAGATATGGCTGATGGTGTCCTGGCCAGGGCATCCCCATCAGCCTCATTCTGCAGGCCCACACCATCTATCCCATGCACCTGACCCCCATGTTCCATCCCCTTTGGAAAAGCTTGCCCCCCACCACTGGTTCCAGGACCATCATTTTCGGAGGTGTTTTGTTGTGACTCAGGATCCTGGACCGGGGGGCACAAGATGATAGTCAAAGTCCTCGGGACACAGGTTTGGGGGCGACTGTCTGCCTGAGATGTTGAAGCAACAGGGCTGGGAGGAGTCAATGGGGTCACTGTGAGGCTCACTGGTGTCATCTGACCAGGTTGCCTGGATGGGCCAGAACCATCCTCAAAATCCAGATGTCCAGGAGTGGTGTCCTCACTGTGGGCCTCATCCATGGGGGTAGTGGCAGTCTCTTCAATGGGCTTGGTACTCGCAGTGGCAGTTAGACCTGTTGATATGAGAGATCCAATGTTAAAGGTCGTATTGTAACATCTACCTCTAATAGTGAACAGTGACATTTGGCTAAGGCCATGTACACAGTGTATTTGCAGATTTCCCTTATGCGACAGTTACACATGCTATCAGTTGTATTGACCTGACATTTGGGTAACATACCAATTCCATTTCAGTCAACTAGCTTCAGAATGTCAGAGTTTAATAGCACTTGGAAGGATGGTCATAGACTCATTTGTTGCCAGCAGTGCAGGCAAAACAGTGGCTGGACAGGATGTAATTTAGGTCATTTTAAGACCTAGTTGACCTTTATGCAGGCATACCCAGAACCTTGTTGTAAATGTGATAGTTGTCATCATGAGGTCAGTGAATTGTGAATGTATCTGCTGCCAATAAAATTCCTATGATGCATCTTGGGGCCTTTGGTCTGTCTCAAATTGTTTTGGCACATAGGTTGAGCTGTCCTTGCTGCCCCCAATATATTTAATCTTGGCATAGCTGCTCAATATGGATCTATGTGTTGAGCTACATCACTGAGCGTACCGTAATATGTACCTTGGACCCTCCTAGGAGGTTAAACTTAATTTGTGATTTCACAAACAGATTAACAATGTCATATGGACACTGGTATGGTTATTGGAGTTACAGGGACTGGTCCTCCTGGGATCTACAGTCATGTTACTCCAAGTACTACACAAGTATACAAATGTCATCCTCTCAGGTGAGTACAGTTAAAAGGCTGAGTAGAGGGAGAAAGGTCATTCAAGCGAAGGATACTGTAGTCGCTGAGTGGAGGGAGGGTAGTAGTGCTTCCTGGCCTTAGCATTCCTGGCAGTGTCTGTCCTACCCTAACAGTATACAGATGGCATCCTCCCAGGTGTGTATATTCCAAACTGGAGGTGACAATCAAGGTAATTTCGAGTAGGATACACTGTTCAGGTTTTTGTATTGGTGGAACAGTGCCTGCTGTGAATTGTAGTGCTGTCAATCCTTCTACTACACACACTATACAGAGTTGGTGTTGCCCCAGGTGAGTCTAGTTCACATGTTGGAGGCCAGAGAGGAGTCTATGGACAGGTGGACACTGGGCTGTTGAGTGGTTAGACAGTGAAGTTGGCAAAAGGTGATCAATGAGCATGCATGTCAATACAATTTCCTGATATTTTGTTCTGACTTACCCGAATCCACAAGCCCTTAGAATGCAGGATGGCCAAAACCATCTCCCAGGATGCGAGTTGTAAGGGAGAAGGTGAAGGCCCACTGCCAGTCTTCTAGACATGCAGCTGGTGCCTTACCACTGAGGTTGTTCCACTGCTTCCTGATATCGTCCCTTGTGGGAGGGGTGCAGCCTACAGCATTCACTCTGTCAACTATACTTTGCCACATTTCAATTTTCCTGGAGCTGGTCGTGTGCTGGACCTGGGTTCCAAATAGATGTGGCTCTACTCTTATGATTTCATCGACCATGACTCTTTACTCATCGTCAGTGAAATGGATATTTTTGGGGGGTCACATGGTGATGATAGTAAAAATTTGATAGGAGGTGGGAATTAAACAGGTGACGGGGAGTAAATGGAGTAGTGAGGTGCAAATGGATGTGATAGGAGTGCGTTGAGAGTGTGGGAAATGTGCTTAGTGTAAGTTTGTGGGGTGCCTAACCTGTGATTTTATCTTTTTTGATCATGTGCTCTGGTTACAGTGTTTGGAGTTGTAGATGCAAAGGATTGTGATGTGTGAAGGGGTGTGTATTATAGTGTGCTTTGCAGGCGTGTAGGGTGTGGCAATGTGTGTCAGCTTTGTTGTTTTCAAATCCATCCAATGAGGTGTTGAGTTTTATTTTGTTGGCCACAAACCGCAGTGGTTCGGACCGCCATGGATGACCGCCTCTGTGACTTTATACTTGTAATAGGTTCGGTGGTTGGTTGATGGGCTGTCGGTGCTGGTGGTTGGACCGCTTATTTCCCACCCTCCAAAGTACTGACGGTGTTGGATTTTTGGCTGACTTTTGCCAGGTCTGTCTGTGTGACTTGTAACACGACGATCTGTATGACAGCTAACATGGAGGTCTTTTAACGGCCACCACTATGGTGGTCCGACCACCAAACTCATAACCAGGCCATTTATTTTTAATGGCCCATTTCACTTGTGTGGAACTGAAATGGGCTATAGATGTGTGCCCTCTTCTTCTAATAATGTAAAGGAATGGTGTGAACTGGAATACCCACGGTGTGCTACTAATTATACCTATCTGCAAAATGTGAGTACAAGGCTCCGATTGATTTTTATGATTTGAAAAGAAGAGACATAACATTTACTTGAGGACTATTTGAATAACTACAAAAACAAAATCAAATTGACAATGAATCTGAGCCAAAGAATGATCAATTTTCTTGATCTTTTGGTGACCGCACAAGGGCATAAGCTGACAACCACAGCATATATAAAGGAAACAGATGATAATGTGGATTTACTCGCTATTTCTTGCCTTACTGTCCCTTATATGAAAAACATACCTTTTAGGGAATATTTACAGGAGTGTGTGCAACTACAGCATGAGTGAGGGCTTAAAAAGCAGATTAAAATTAAAGGTGTTTTTTTAAAAGAGGGTGCCAGCAGAAATTGCTCCATAAGGTCATTGAAAGTGCATCTGAACATGGATGACATTATCTCCTTTTTGACAATATAGAGTTAAGAACTGCCACCTACCACAAAAAATAAGCAATGCGATAAATATAAAGATGTCAAATGAATAACCAATTACAGCTTGAATCATTGTGAGATAAGGTAAAAAAAAAAAATATTGGCATTAACGAAGACAAAACAATGACATAAATGTCCTATAGTCTCCATTAATTACATTTAGTAATGTACCTAACCTAGGGGATTTACTAATAAGATTGTATTTTTCATGCCTAACAACGTGATTTCAAATAACATGTGTTTGCCATCACTGACAAATTTATTTTACACATTGACTACCGTAAATATTGTAAATGAAAGCATAAACCATAAGAGTGGTTTGCCAACTATGGTCACTTGAAATCAAAGTTTTACATCAAAATGCTTATTAACTATGTAATAACGTTTGTTGTTTAGGTGTTAATTTGTGCCTATTTCAAGCTTTATGCAGGGCATACAGCTTATCAGTCTAAGGTTTGATTGGCTTAAATGTGTAGGTGATTGAAGATGAGAATTTTAATTAGGCCATAGTTTAATGTGATGTACATCATGAACATAAAGAAGATGTCACTACTATACAGTTTTTGGAAGCAGATCATGTTCTAATGGACATCTGTCAAAGGGACAGGGAATTGCTACTCTGTTAAAAGAAAACTAAATGTATAATTAAATGTCAAAGTTTACAGCCTGTAGGGACGAACCAGGCTCTACCTTGAGTGATCCTGCGGGGCTTGGAAATTCTGGAGTAACACCAGGCAGCAAAACGTGCTGCCTTGTGTTACTTTACACTGGGAAGGCGTTCCATGGATGGAGCGTGGGTGTTCTCATGCACCCACCCATGGACTCAGAAGCATTTCCAGATGTACTAATACAAGGTAGACCTGGAGATAGATCAGAATGCTATGCCTTCACATGGGAGGCCCAATGAGGAGAAATATATTGAAATCTCCTCGTTGTCTCTTCTTTCTAAGTGTGCTGTAAAGCCTCAGAGGATTATTTTTGTGCAGGATAGTTTCCCTTCCTGCAAAACACAATCCTGCCTGCCATGCAGGCACCCTTGCAGCATGGTGCAAGGGTGCAAACACTGGCGCTAGGCAGCAGATTGTATGCCAGTGCAGGGAGAGAGCAGGAGTGTGCCATATAATAGATATGACATATGTCTGTCCTCTCCCTTTCCTGTAGTGGAGCACAGCAAGGAGTTTGCTGTGCTGCATTGGGTAAAAAAAAGAGATTTCAAGCATGTGTCTGATATAGGATTGTTTTCTACAGAGTTGGAAAAACCTTCTACTGAAGAGAATGGTAATGTCATTATGGTGGCCTTTCATCAATGAGTCACATGCTTTGTGACTACATACAGCCATTTTCCTACTGCACTGCCAGCTGTTCCAGGCCCGCCTAGCCCATGGTGCAGGGAAAGCAATCCAGGAATCCAAAATAAAATGTCACTTAATCCTTTCAAAAGCTTACATTGAGCAATAAGGGTCATCCGGGCTAGTAGGCTAACAGAAGAGACGGTGCTAAGCTTTCCAAAGAGAGTACATTTGAAGAATCCAATTTGATTTGGATAAAAAAGGAAATAGGAGCACACTCAGAAGCCTAAAATTAGTTAAATTTAAAATGTGCTCCAAACTAATTTTAGAATTGCCTTATAGGGCCACTGCATAAGAACCCTAAGTACGAATTCCTTCAGAAACGGCAAGCCCTTAAAACAATTCTCACAGGTGAAGAAAGAAAATATCTTTATACCAGTGTAGCTAGTATATACCAGTGTAGATAGTAGAGGTAAACGTCAAAATGAATGTGTGAATGATGTTCCGTTTTTTTTCTTGAGCTTCAGATAATTTAGAAATGTAAAGTACAATATAAAAATGGGGTTTGTTTTCAACATAACCAATGGTGTTATAACTTCTTCTGGTTCTATATGCTCAATTTTCAGGTTGGAAGAGCAAAGATTGTGTCCCACAAATAGTTTCTGATTATATGGTGAATAAATTTGACTTGGAGCCGCTGGTGACCAACACCATGCCCTTGGAAAACATCAACGAGGGGTTTGAACTGCTGCGTACTGGCAAAAGGTGAGCTGCAGGTGTTTTAGGACATTTTTAAGCAGTCAGATTCAAAGATGGCACTGACAATTCTTTTACATGGAAAAAGAAATACGTTTTGTATTTTCATATGGTATTTTACCGAATTGTTTCAGTAGCCTCAATTTGTCAGTGTTGTCAGCTTGACCGTAATTTACAAAAAGGTGTGCTAACCAAACGGAAATTTAAATATACCTTGTCATTTAGCTAGGGATCAAAGGTAAATGGAAAGTAAGCTGTCTGCACTATCGTGTACAAGTTCACAATTTCTGTCAATTTCCACTTCTGAAAGCTTATTGACAGACTGTAAGGCTCTCAATCAAGCAGCCAAACTATGCTTTAAAGTTTGGAAATGTGATCCAGCTACCTTCTGAAAGCGCTCCACTGTCAAGCAACATGTTCAAAACTCTTTGCGTCATCTATAAGGCCTTCTGGAACAAAGGCCTAGCTACTTCAAAAGGTGTCCCATCACTAAACCCCCATTAACCTATGATTACCCAGGCTTACACTTGATTCATTGATGATCCTTCACATGGCAGATCTTTCAACATTCAGTGAATCACACTCTGAAATACCCTTAATCCCACTTTGAGGGCAGAAACAAACCATCCAGTATTCAGAAATTAATAAAAACGGACCTTGTCAGGAAGGCATTTCACTGAATTATACGCTATATCAAGGACAACCGAAGAAGTATATTGGATAAAGGCCACCAGCTTACATTTCTATAGGCTCTTAACTAGCACTGTAATTTTCAGACTGTCTTCCTTTTCCAAGCTAGTAGTCTGTAGTGGCAATGAGGAGCCTTATGACACGGTATAAAACCTCTAAACAAATAAATATTAAATAATTGCTCTCTCATGGTGAAGCAGCATCAGGACACTATAAGAGGCTGATATTAGGATGTGAGCATTGTGATACTTTCCTGTGTTAAACTACCATCATCTTGCTTGCCCCTACCTCACAACATTCCTAGCACTGATACACTGCAGAATTTCACCCTCCGGCTCACTATGTTTATACCCCTCACAGCAGATTGTGGTGCAAGACAATATTGTATTGTAATGTCGCCTTGTATTGTTTTGTTGCATTTACTATCAAACTACCACCGTATACTCATATACCCAAACGCCTCAAGGGCTTCCAATCGCTCCTAAGCACAAACCCTTCCTCTTCAAGCTCCTCACAAACACTCACAAAGCACTACACAACTAAAGACCAGCTCACTTCAACAGCCACATACAGCTCCATACACCTATCAGCCTCCTACATTCGGCCAACCTCCTCCTCGCCCACGTCCCCTGCATCCGCTGAACCAGAGCTGGAAGTTGAGCCTTCTCCTTCCTTGCACCCAAAGCCTGAAACAATCTTCCCTTCAACATCAGAGACGCTAGCTCAAGTTTAAACTTCTGCAAAAAAACACTGAAAACATGGCTCTATCAAGAGGCCCCAGCAGCACCCCCTTATTAGGCACAAGGTTACACTCCAAGGAAGCACGTGTGCCATACAAATACGCATGTTATAACAATACTAAAAATATACATACATATATAATTTCAATGTTGAAGCAATATATTTAATATTAAATTCAAATCTATTTTATTTGTACGATTAATAAAAACCATTACAAAACATCTAAAAGAAACATTGAAAGCTGGTTTTGCATTGTTTGTAGACAGTTTTGCTCAAGGCAGAAACAGAATACCAGAAAGCTGATTATTCATCCCTTAGGGGCTGTATAAAAGAGATTCAGATGGCAAACAAGACAAAGCTGTCTACAACTTCGGGATTCTTTATGTGCATGATTTGTAAATGTCTGGAAATAAAAACTGAGCATGATCCAATAACAACTCGCATGTTGACACACACATATTAAACCGTGGCAATCATAACCTACAAATCTGTGCATACGAGTCAGCGTGACCTGTGCCTCGCTAGGTGGTGTGAGCGGGTTCCCAAAGGACATAGGGGGTCATTCTGACCCCGGCGGCCAGGGTCGGCGGGAGCACCGCCGACAGACCGGCGGTGCCCCGCAGGGCATTCTGACCGCGGCGGTTGGGCCGCAGTCAGATGCGGGAAACCGGCGGTCTCCCGCCGGTTTCCCGCTGCCCTGCAGAATCCTCCATGGCGGCGGAGCGCGCTCCGCCGCCATGGGGATTCTGACACCCCCTACCGCCATCCTGTTCCTGGCGGGTCTCCCGCCAGAAACAGGATGGCGGTAGGGGGTGCCGCGGGGCCCCTGGGGGCCCCTGCAGTGCCCATGCCCATGGCACTGCAGGGGCCCCCGTAAGAGGGCCCCACAAAGTATTTCAGTGTCTGCTATGCAGACACTGAAATACGCGACGGGTGCCACTGCACCCGTCGCACCTTCCCACTACGCCGGCTCAATTCTGAGCCGGCGTCCTCGTGGGAAGGTTGATTTGCCCTGGGCTGGTGGGCGGCCTTTTGGCGGCCACCCGCCAGCCCAGGGCAAATCCCAAAATACCCTCAGCGGTCTTTCGACCGCGGAGCGGTATTTTGGTGGGGGAACTTTGGCGGGCAGCCTCCGCCGCCCGCCGAAGTTAGAATCACCCCCATAATGTGAGTAAAGTGGTATTGATGTTGTTACGGCTTTGGACCATATTGAACATGATCCAATAAATACACTCATGTTGACACATACATACTAAAACCTGGGTTACAAAACTTTCAAATCAGTGCATACGATTGCAGACCTAAGCTTCACTAAGTAGGTGAAAGGGCCCACAAAGTTCGTGGTAGGTGCATACTACTAGCTTGTCCAACAGGAGTGAGTCCCTTCCATACATGACCTCTGAGCTGTAAGCTACGGTGGGGCTCATGTCAGGCACCGTGAAGCTTTTTAGAAGGCTTGAGGAATTCATGTACGAAGGTTGCTGATTTCGATTTTAAGATCTCCTTATGGAGTTGAAAGGTTCTGTGATTGTCCATGATCATGCCCAGGTACTTGTATTTCACAGTCAAGCTGACAGCAAGACCTTTTAGGTGCTACCGGCTGGGTTCATTTATTTTATTCTGCCCATGATCTTTATCCTTGTTTTTACGAAGTTGATTGTAAGGCCGCTTTTGTTTGGGTAGGAATGAAATATGTCCAAAATCCGCTTTTGGCCCGCTGTAGTTCTGGATACTAAGAGGGCATTATCTGCATAAAGTATGCCGCAAGTTGGTTTACCTCCCAATTTAGGGACGTGTCCAGTTACTTCACCAAAGCTTTGGAATGATTACATTAAATTTTGACAAGACCAGACCACTTCTACGTCATCGACTAGAATGTGCATGCCTCTGGCGTTCCAGAAGCATATTGTTAAGCCAACATGTGAACTGGGAAATTTGGGTGGATGTAAGTTATGAGGTCATTTTCCTGTGTGTTTTTAAGGCTGTTAGCAGCCACGACCAACCTGATTCGATCACGCAAACTTGTTGTTGCCTGTAATGGCTCCCCGACATCGCTGCCGTCCCTCGCATCCGCCGCTCCACGGCGGGTGGGAGGTCTTTCTCCTACCTGGCAGCCAAGACCTGGAACACCCTCCCCACCAGCCTCAGGACCACCCAGGACCACTCCGCATTCCGGAGACTCCTCAAGACCTGGCTCTTCGAGCAGCAGTAACCCCTTTCCCCCTAGCACCTTGACACCCGCACGGGTGAGTAGCGCGCTTTATAAATGTTAATGATTTGATTTGATTTGATTTGATTTCCGGCCTGGTTTTTCTTTCATTGGTCTGATTGCAGCCACCTGTTGCATTTCTCAATATGGAGAATGTTTAGTTTGGCCGGCATCTGTTGTGATTGGCAGTTGTCACAAGATTGCAGAAATGTGCTGGATATGCTTCCTGTTTCTTGTCATCTTGATTCCCGACTTCTTAAACTCGTCATTTTCATACCACACTTGAGTTGCTTGTTCAGACGTAGGTAAAGTTATTAAAGTTGGTTCCTTTAATTACTTTCCTCTTGGTGGTGGGAACGCTATTGATCGAATATCCGTGCTGATGAGATGAGCCAATGGAGTGTGATTTCCCAATAGTTTTAAGATGTTTCCCCTGTTCAGAATATCTTGAGCGTCCCTTGGTGCATATTCAGGATAGATGAGGATCATGGAGCCAGATTGAAGAGGGGGGCTTGCTCATTGGACTGTTGCAGTGCCCTGTGACCTCCTATTGATTGCATCTGTGATGATTTGGGGTCTCACCTTGATGTTTTGAAAGTCCGCATGGGAACTAGCGATGCGGCATGGGGAGGAAAGGCCATTTAGGACTGATTTAGAAGGCTCTCTGTAGGAGGCTGGATTGGCTTGTAGTGAGTACCAAGGGATACTTACACCTTGCACCAGGCCCAGGTATCCCTTATTAGTGTATAGGGTGTCTAGCAGCTTAGGCTGATAGATAATGGTAGCTTAGCAGAGCAGCTTAGGCTGAACTAGGAGACGAGTGAAGCTCCTACAGTACCACTAGTGTCATATGCACAATATCATAAGAAAACACAATACACAGATATACTAAAAATAAAGGTACTTTATTTTTATGACAATATGCCAAAAGTATCTCAGTGAGTACCCTCAGTATGAGGATAGCAAATATACACAAGATATATGTACACAATACCAAAATATGCAGTAATAGTATTAGAAAACAGTGCAAACAATCTATAGTTACAATAGGATGCAATGGGGACACATAGGGATAGGGGCAACACAAACCATATACTCCAAAAGTGGAATGCGAACCACGAATGGACCCCAAACCTATTTGACCTTGTAGAGGGTCACTGGGACTGTAAGAAAACAGTTAGGGTTAGAAAAATAGCCTACCCCAAGACCCTGAAAAGTGAGTGCAAAGTGCACTAAAGTTCCCCAAAGGACATAGAAGTCGTGATAGGTGAATTCTGCAGGAAAGACACAAATCAGCAATGCAACAATGATGGATTTCCAAATGAGGGTACCTGTGGAACAAGGGGACCAAGTCCAAAAGTCACAAGCAAGTCGGAGATGGGCAGATGCCCAGGAAATGCCAGCTGTGGGTGCAAAGAAGCTGCTACTGGACTGTAGAAGCTGAAGATTCTGTGGGAACGACAAGGGCTAGAGACTTCCCCTTTGGAGGATGGATGCCCCACGCCGTGGAGAGTTGTGCAGAAGTGTTTTCCTGAAGAAAGACCGCAAACAAGCCTTGCTAGCTGCAAGTCGTGCGGTTAGGGTTTTTGGATGCTGCTGTGGCCCAGGAGGGACCAGGATGTCGCCAATTACGTCTGGGGACAGAGGGGGCGTCGAGCAAGACAAGGAGCCCTCTCAGAAGCCGGCAGCACCCGCAGAAGTGCCGGAACAGGCACTACAAAGTGGAGTGAAACAGTGCTCACCCGAAGTCGCACAAAGGAGTCCCACGTCGCCGGAGGACAACTTAGAAGGTCGTGCAATGCAGGTTAGAGTGCCGTGGACCCAGGCTTGGCTGTGCACAAAGGATTTCCGCCGGAAGTGCACAGAGGCCGGAGTAGCTGCAAAAGTCGCGGTTCCCAACAATGCAGTCTGGCGTGGGGAGGCAAGGACTTACCTCCACCAAACTTGGACTGAAGAGTCACTGGACTGTGGGAATCACTTGGACAGAGTTGCTGGATTCAAGGGACCTCGCTCGTCGTGCTGAGAGGAGACCCAGGCTACCGGTGATGCAGTTCTTTGGTGCTTGCGGTTGCAGGGGGACGATTCCGTCGACCCACGGGAGATTTCTTCGGAGCTTCTAGTGCAGAGAGGAGGCAGACTACCCCCACAGCATGCACCACCAGGAAAGCAGTCGAGAAGGCGGCAGGATCAGCGTTACAGAGTTGCAGTAATGGTCTTTGCTACTTTGTTGCAGTTTTGCAGGCTTCCAGCGCGGTCAGCAGTCGGTTCCTTAGCAGAAGGTGAAGAGAGAGATGCAGAGGAACTCGGATGAGCTCTTGCATTCGTTATCTAAGGAATCCCCAAAGACAGAGACCCTAAATAGCCACAAAAGAGGCTTTGGCTACTTAGGAGAGAGGATAGGCTAGCAACACCTGAAGGAGCCTATCAGAAGGAGTCTCTGACGTCACCTGCTGGCACTGGCCACTCAGAGCAGTCCAGTGTGCCAGCAGCACCTCTGTTTCCAAGATGGCAGAGGTCTGGAGCACACTGGAGGAGCTCTGGGCACCTCCCAGGGGAGGTGCAGGTCAGGGGAGTGGTCACTCCCCTTTCCTTTGTCCAGTTTCGCGCCAGAGCAGGGCTGAGGGGTCCCTGAACCGGTGTAGACTGGCTTATGCAGAAATGGGCACCATCTGTGCCCATGAAAGCATTTCCAGAGGCTGGGGGAGGCTACTCCTCCCCAGCCCTAACATCATTTTCCAAAGGGAGAGGGTGTAACACCCTCTCTCTGAGGAAGTCCTTTGTTCTGCCTTCCTGGGCCAAGCCTGGCTGGACCCCAGGAGGGCAGAAACCTGTCTGAGGGGTTGGCAGCAGCAGCAGCTGCAGTGAAACCCCTAAAAAGGCAGTTTGGCAGTACCCGGGTCTGTGCTACAGACCCGTGGGATCATGGGATTGTGCCAACAATGCCAGGATGGCATAGAGGGGGCAATTCCATGATCATAGACATGTTACATGGCCATATTCGGAGTTACCATTGTGAAGCTACACATAGGTAGTGACCTATATGTAGTGCACGCATGTAATGGTGTCCCCACACTCACAAAGTCCGGGGAATTGGCCCTGAACCATGTGGGGGCACCTTGGCTAGTGCCTGGGTGCCCACACACTAAGTAACTTAGCACCCAACCTTTACCAGGTAAAGGTTAGACATATAGGTGACTTATAAGTTACTTAAGTGCAGTGGTAAATGGCTGTGAAATAACATGGACGTTATTTCACTCAGGCTGCAGTGGCAGGCCTGTGTAAGAATTGCCAGAGCTCCCCATGGGTGGCAAAAGAAATGCTGCAGCCCATAGGAATCTCCTGGAACCCCAATACCCTGGGTACCTCAGTACCATATACTAGGGAATTATAAGGGTGTTCCAGTATGCCAATGTAAATTGGTGAAATTGGTCACTAGCCTGTTAGTGACAATTTGTAAAGAGAGAGCATAACCACTGAGGTTCTGGTTAGCAGATCCTCAGTGAGACAGTTAGGCATCACACAGGGAACACATACCTATAGGTCACAAACTTATGAGCACTGGGGTCCTGACTAGCAGGGTCCCAGTGACACATAACAAACATACTGAAAACATAGGGTTTTCACTATGAGCACTGGGCCCTGGCTAGCAGGATCCCAGTGAGACAGTGAAAACACCCTGACATACACTCACAAACAGGCCAAAAGTGGGGGTAATAAGGCTAGAAAGAGGCTACTTTCTTACACAACCCCCCCCCCCCCAAACGAAGGACAATAAGGCTAACCTTGGCCAGTTGAGACTTTATTGTCTAAGTGGTGATAAGTAGAGAGTAGCTCTGCAATAGACTGGTTACTCCCTTTATCATCCACTATATGGTTACTTCCCTGTGGGGATGTAAACCACCCTGTTTGAAGTTTTTTAGCTAAGCAACAATGTGAAGATGTATTTTCAGAGTTTTTATCAGTAAGTTTTAGTTTAGAGCAGTGGGAATTGTCCACTGAACCTATTTGTAGTGATGGAAATGCCAGACAGGGATGCTGTCTCAGAAAAGCCATAGCTGGGCAAAAACTTTGTCCATATGGCTGGAAGAGAGAACAGGGATGCTGTTTCCCTTGGGTTGGAGCAGGGCAGGGATGCTGTCCTATGAGCTCCACACTAGGGCAGGGATGCTGTCCTAAGTGTTGTGAGGCAGTGCAGAGTTTCTGCACTAAAGTTTCTCTGGGAGGGTTGGAGGGATGCTCCATGTTAACTAAAATGGTGCTCTTTTTCTCACCAATGTTAGTTATCCCACAGAGAGGTACTTCTACCTCAGGGAGTACAGCTTTGCCAGCTGATGCTTCCCTTGGAACAGGTGCCACCCCAGGAGAGGTTTCTCCCACCACAGGAATGGTATCCTGAATGGCAGGGTGGTTAGGGGATACTGTGATACCCTTTTTACCTGTTGATGGAGAGGGATCCTGAGTTTTCAGGCCTTCTCTCCTTTGCTTTTTCATTTCAGTAGAAATGAGAGGGAACAATTCCTCTGGGATGCCCAGCATGGCTGCATGGGCATAAAACTCTACATCAGCCCAACCTGAGGCCTCTAGGTCATTACCTAAGAGACAGTCTACAGGTAAGCTAGGTGATACCACCACCTGCTTAGGGCCAGTAACTCCACCCCAACTAAACTAAATTATAGCTAAGGGAAGAAACTTAGTGGAGTTATGGACATCAATAATTTTATACTGTTGTCCAATGATGTGTTGTTCAGGAGCCACTAGGTTTTCAGTCACCAAAGTGATATTGGCACCTGTGTCCCTGTAAGCCAAGGCCTCAACACCATTTATTGAAACTGTCTGCCTGTACTTATCCATTGTAAGGGGTCAAGCAGCCAGTGAGGCAAGGCCAATGCCACTAGGTGTGACAGAAACTGTCTTGGGACTGACTACCCCAGTTTCTATGATGGACCCATAAGTGAACCCAACTACACCCTTTGCTTGACTGTTGCCAGCAGTCCCACCACTAGTACCACTACTGCTAGGGGCACTAGAGCTTGATGTATTAGTGGTGGTAGGCTCAGGGGGTTTACCTGGACAGGACCTATCCCCTGGCCTATGGCCTCTGTTTTTACACACAAAGCACCAAGGCTTTTTAATGTGTGCATGTTGAGAAGAAGAGGAAGAATTTGTTTTATCCCCACCCTCTGAAGAGTGTTTAAGATTTGAAGTGGGATCTTTGGTTTTACCCTTATCCCCATGCTTATCTTGAGATTTTTCACCATCTTTCTTCTTGCCATCCTTGTCACCACCTGTATGAACTTTTCTGTTCACTCTTGTTCTGACCCATTTGTCTGCCTTCTTTCCCAATTCTTGGGGAGAGGTCAGATCTGAGTCCACTAGATACTGGTGCAACAAATCAGACACACAATTATTAAGTATATGCTCTCTCAGGATTATGTTATATAGGCTTTCATAGTCAGTCACTTTACTGCCATGTAACCACCCCTCCAAGGCCTTCACTGAATGGTCAACAAAGTCTACCCAGTCTTGTGAAGACTCCTTTTTGGTTTCTCTGAACTTCATCCTGTACTGTTCAGTGGTTAAGCCATAACCATCTAGGAGTGCATTCTTAAGAACTGCAAAATTATTGGCATCACTTTCTTTCACAGTAAGGAGCCTATCCCTACCCTTTCCACTAAATGATAGCCATAGGATAGCAGCCCACTGCCTTTGAGGGACATCCTGTACAACACAGGCCCTCTCAAGTGCAGCAAACCACTTGTTAATGTCATACCCCTCCTTATAAGGGGGAACTATCTTGTGCAGATTCCTAGAATCATGCTCTTTTGCAGGATGACTATTGGGAACACTGCTGCTGCCACCGTGGGTTTCTAAACCCAACTTCTGTCTTTCTTTCTCTACTTCTAAGGACTGTCTATCCAAATCCAGCTGTTGCTTCTTGAGCTTCAGTCTGGTTTGTTCCACTCTCAATCTATTGAGCTCCCTTTCTAACAATCTGTCATCAGGGTGGGTGGGAGGGACATGTCTAGAAACAGAAGTATGATGAGAAAGGACAGAAGGAGACCTGTCCCTAACAGAAGGCACCCTAACAGCTTGGCTCACAGAAACAGCACTTCTACTATGATGAGAAGGAATACTCTTACTGTGATGTGAGACCACACTATCTATATGATGTGACTCAACATCAGTTCCAACTATGCTAGGTTGTCTGCTAGGGGGCAGGCTTGGAAGTTTCCCTCCCACTTCTTTAGCTAGGGGTGCCCCAGAGTCAGAGTGGGAACCATCAGCTAACTTTTCAACAGGAGTGCCAGCTGTGGCCTTATCTTGTTCAATAAGCATATTCACTAACAGTTCTCTAGAAGGATTCTTCCTTACACTTAAACCTCTTTCTATGCAGAGACTCCTTGCTCCTTTCCAGCTAAGGTGATCATAAGCAAGTTTGGACAGATCAACAGTTTGGCCTGTGCCAGACATTTTTAGAAAGTGTTTAAGTGATAGAAAAAGGAAAAAAGATTTTCAGAACTTTTAGAAAGACAGAAAAATTTTTTTTTAAAACTTTTTAAGAACTTTTTAGAAAGTTAGAGGTACTTTTCAGCACTTTAGAAAGAAGTGAGAAAAGAAATGCAAAACTTTTTGGTTAGGTGTACATACACTGAACTTGTTTTGTATATTTTTCTCTTATGAAAAGTACAATGACAAAAGTGGTAAGTAGTTACAGAGCACTTATCCCACCACTGCACAACCAATGTAGGAGGCTGGACTGGCTTGTAGTGAGTACCAAGGGGTACTTACACCTTGCACCAGGCCCAGGTATCCCTTATTAGTGTATAGGGTGTCTAGCAGCTTAGGCTGATAGATAATGGTAGCTTAGCAGAGCAGCTTAGGCTGAACTAGGAGACGAGTGAAGCTCCTACAGTACCACTAGTGTCATATGCACAATATCATAAGAAAACACAATACACAGATATACTAAAAATAAAGGTACTTTATTTTTATGACAATATGCCAAAAGTATCTCAGTGAGTACCCTCAGTATGAGGATAGCAAATATACACAAGATATATGTACACAATACCAAAATATGCAGTAATAGTATTAGAAAACAGTGCAAACAATGTATAGTTACAATAGGATGCAATGGGGACACATAGGGATAGGGGCAACACAAACCATATACTCCAAAAGTGGAATGCGAACCACGAATGGACCCCAAACCTATGTGACCTCGTAGAGGGTCGCTGGGACTGTAAGAAAACAGTTAGGGTTAGAAAAATAGCCCACCCCAAGACCCTGAAAAGTGAGTGCAAAGTGCACTAAAGTTCCCCAAAGGACATAGAAGTCGTGATAGGGGAATTCTGCAGGAAAGACACAAATCAGCAATGCAACAACGATGGATTTCCAAACGTCACAAGCAAGTCGGAGATGGGCAGATGCCCAGGAAAGGCCAGCTGTGGGTGCAAAGAAGCTGCTACTGGACTGTAGAAGCTGAAGATTCTGCAGGAACGACAAGGGCTAGAGACTTCCCCTTTGGAGGATGGATGCCCCATGCCGTGGAGAGTCGTGCAGAAGTGTTTTCCTGAAGAAAGACCGCAAACAAGCCTTGCTAGCTGCAAGTCGCGCTGTTAGGGTTTTTGGATTCTGCTGTGGCCCAGGAGGGACCAGGATGTCGCCAATTGCGTCTGGGGACAGAGGGGGCGTCGAGCAAGACAAGGAGCCCTCTCAGAAGCCGGCAGCACCCGCAGAAGTGCCGGAACAGGCACTACAAAGTGGAGTGAAACAGTGCTCACCCGAAGTCGCACAAAGGAGTCCCACGTCGCCGGAAGACAACTTAGAAGATCGTGCAATGCAGGTTAGAGTGCCGTGGACCCAGGCTTGGCTGTGCACAAAGGATTTCTGCCGGAAGTGCACAGAGGCCGGAGTAGCTGCAAAAGTCGCGGTTCCCAGCAATGCAGTCTGGCGTGGGGAGGCAAGGACTTACCTCCACCAAACTTGGACTGAAGAGTCACTGGACTGTGGGAGTCACTTGGACAGAGTTGCTGGATTCAAGGGACCTCGCTCGTCGTGCTGAGAGGAGACCCAGGGTACTGGTGATGCAGTTCTTTGGTGCCTGCGGTTGCAGGGGGACGATTCCGTCGACCCACAGGAGATTTCTTCGGAGCTTCTAGTGCAGAAAGGAGGCAGACTACCCCCACAGCATGCACCACCAGGAAAGCAGTTGAGAAGGCGGCAGGATCAGCGTTACAGAGTTGCAGTAGTCGTCTTTGCTACTTTGTTGCAATTTTGCAGGCTTCCAGCGCGGTCAGCAGTCGATTCCTTGGCAGAAGGTGAAGAGAGAGATGCAGAGGAACTCGGATGAGCTCTTGCATTCGTTATCTAAGGAATCCCTAAAGACAGAGACCCTAAATAGCCAGAAAAGAGGGTTTGGCTACTTAGGAGAGAGGATAGGCTAGCAACACCTGAAGGAGCCTATCAGAAGGAGTCTCTGACGTCACCTGCTGGCACTGGCCACTCAGAGCAGTCCAGTGTGCCAGCAGCACCTCTGTTTCCAAGATGGCAGAGGTCTGGAGCACACTGAAGGAGCTCTGGGCACCTCCCAGGGGAGGTGCAGGTCAGGGGAGTGGTCACTCCCCTTTCCTTTGTCAAGTTTCGCGCCAGAGCAGGGCTGAGGGGTCCCTGAACCGGTGTAGACTGGCTTATGCAGAAATGGGCACCATCTGTGCCCATGAAAGCATTTCCAGAGGCTGGGGGAGGCTACTCCTCCCCAGCCCTAACACCATTTTCCAAAGGGAGAGGGTGTAACACCCGCTCTCTGAGGAAGTCCTTTGTTCTGCCTTCCTGGGCCAAGCCTGGCTGGACCCCAGGAGGCAGAAACCTGTCTGAGGGATTGGTAGCAGCAGCAGCTGCAGTGAAACCCCTGAAAAGGCAGTTTGGCAGTACCCGGGTCTGTGCTACAGACCCGTGGGATCATGGGATTGTGCCAACAATGCCAGGATGGCATAGAGGGGGCAATTCCATGATCATAGACATGTTACATGGCCATATTCGGAGTTACCATTGTGAAGCTACACATAGGTAGTGACCTATATGTAGTGCACGCATGTAATGGTGTCCCCGCACTCACAAAGTCCGGGGAATTGGCTCTAAACCATGTGGGGGCACCTTGGCTAGTGCCAGGGTGCCCACACACTAAGTAACTTAGCACCCAACCTTTACCAGGTAAAGGTTAGACATATAGGTGTCTTATAAGTTACTTAAGTGCAGTGGTAAATGGCTGTGAAATAACGTGGACGTTATTTCACTCAGGCTGCAGTGGCAGGCCTGTGTAAGAATTGTCAGAGCTCCCTATGGGTGGCAAAAGAAATGATGCCGCCCATAGGGATCTCCTGGAACCCCAATACCCTGGGTACCTCAGTACCATATACTAGGGAATTATAAGGGTGTTCCAGTATGCCAATGTAAATTGGTGAAATTGGTCACTAGCCTGTTAGTGACAATTTGTAAAGAGAGAGCATAACCACTGAGGTTCTGGTTAGCAGATCCTCAGTGAGACAGTTAGGCATCACACAGGGAACACATACCTATAGGTCACAAACTTATGAGCACTGGGGTCCTGACTAGCAGGGTCCCAGTGACATAACAAACATACTGAAAACATAGGGTTTTCACTATGAGCACTGGGCCGTGGCTAGCAGGATCCCAGTGAGACAGTGAAAACACCCTGACATACACTCACAAACAGGCCAAAAGTGGGGTAATAAGGCTAGAAAGAGGCTACTTTCTCACACTCTCCCACAGACGTATCTCCGTTGGTACTGCTACGTGATGATGACATTACTGTTTGTGTTGTTTGAGACGTTAGGTCTATGATGACAGTTGTGAGAATGTACGGCAGCATTGACAATTTATAGAGAATTGGTGAGCATGTGCATTTTCGTAGCTCTAAAAGCGCTGAGGGGTCCAGCACTATAAATGCCCCTTGCGCTCACACAATGAGGTTGTTAAGTTTATTAAGCCTGTGGTCGATCCCAAACACAAACACCACCAGGGTGTTTAGGTGATCAACTTGAGCTTCTAGTTTTTCAGAGTAACATTGGAGTGACTAAAAAAATGAAGTGGAGTATTGACAGTAATGCAGGCTAACAGTTATCCCTCACGCTGGTGGGAGAAATGGGAGGTTTGTGCATTTTATTGTGTGCTTCCCCAGACCCTGAGGGGTGAAAGGGAACGGTGGGGCCCACAGCGACTTCATTAGGCTCACGCTCTTCGCGCCCTGTCTGCATAGTTGCCGATCTGGAGCAGTGCCACCTTTGTACCCTTGATGACCCTGATTGGGGGAGGGGGATGGGGAAGGAGGGTTAAGCCTTCTGCCTTTGTCCAGTTCTATTTGTTATGAGGGGACTTTATACTTGTCTGCACTTTTCTCTTTTTCCACGGTTATGTTGGAGTGAGCTGATGGAATTGGTTTAAGGAAAGTAAGTATTGAAAGTGTTTGGTGATACCCTGTGGAATTCTGGGTCCGAAGGTCTTGGGAACCTGAGCAAACGGAACCTGCCAATCGAGAAGGGTGCTTGCTGCCGTTCTTAGCTGTGGAGGTGACTTTTTTCTCCCTTAACGGGCTATCACTGAGTCTTGGATCTTACAGGAGCGTTTTGAGTGTTGTTTGGGCTCTAGGCATTTCACACATGGCCCCCTTTGGTGCATATGTCTAGATTGTTGCACATTTCTGTATGTAAAGTCAAGTCTTCAGCGGTTGTGTATTGACGGCACCCCCAGCTATAGTGAGGCTTTTAGCCATTTCCCTTTGCTGTATTGTGTCTTTGTGGTCGCCTTGCGTGTTGTCATGATGACCTGATGGTTGAGTTTGACAGTGACAACGATATGTGTGTATTATGTTCTTTTGAGTTTGAGACTTTAGACTGCTGATATTTAATATAAAGTCCTATGGGGGGGGGTTATTTTATTCAGTCTCCATTATTTTCTATGGGAGTGTGTTGCAATACCTGTGAGTGGCCAGGTGCTTAACATAGCTTATTTAAGTGCTGGACTGGGCTGAAGTACAGTGGAGCCTGTTTTGACACTTTTAGAGCTGAAGTAACTTAAGTAGTATAGTTCATCAATTGCAACGGTCGTACTCTTTTGTGGGTGCATGTTTGTATTAGCATATCCCTCACTAAACCACTGCTTAAATTTTCCTTTCCCACTCATGTTTAGTAGCAGGCATTGCCCATTTTCCCACCAATATATTATGAGTTCTTGGTTTTCAAACATGTCAATATATATACATATTGTTAGAAATGGGGTCTCTGGTTGGCAGTCGGTTTGCACTCTGTCCAAGCAGGGACACTCACTCTAGTCAGGGTAAAGGAGAAGTACACCTTGTTAACCCCAGCTTACCCCCTTGGTAGCTTGGCACGAGCAGAAAGGCTTAACATGAGAAGCAATATGTAAAGTATTTGTACCAACACACACAGTAATACAGTGAAAGCACTACAAAATGGACACACCAGTGTAGAAAAATAGGTAATATTTATCTAAATCAAACAAGACCAAATGACAAAAATCCAACATACACAAGTCAAGATATGAATTTGCAAAAGAGTAAGAAACGTGGTTACACATAGTACCTAGTTTGCGTAATAAAGCCGCACAGGCGAGCGTGCGTCGGAAAAGTCAGTGATGCAAGTGAGTCCCTGTGTCGTTCCTTATCTGGTCTGGTAGGCGATGTGTCATTTTTCTCTCTCGCAAGAGAGCGATGCATCGATTTCCAGGTGGGCACCTCAGGTCGGGGCAGGCTTTGCGTCGATTTTTCACACCCAGCCATGTTGCGTTTGAAATCCGGTCGCACTGTGTCAGGAAGCCACACTGCCTGGGATTTGCGTTGTTGTCTGAAGCCGCCTGCGGGTGTTGCACATCGTTTCCCCAGCCGCAATGCGCCAATCTTATAGCCGTGATGCAGCTGGAGCGTCGATTTCAGCCGTGAAGCTGGTGGCTCGTCATTTATCAGCCGCATTGCAGATGGTGCGTTGAATATTTGCCCGCACTGCAGTCCTTGCATGGATTTCAGTCCTTTTCCACCAGCTTCACCTTTCAAGGGCCCAGGGACTGGATGGTGCACCACTTGGCAGGGCAGAAGTCTCACCAGAGAGTCCAGGTGCTCATAGAGGAAGTCTTTGATGGCCTTGAGACTTCAACAACAGGAGGTGAGCTCAGTTCAAGCCCTTGGAGATTCTTCTCAAGCAGGAATGCACAACAAAGTCCAGGCTGTCCCCTTTCACTGGCAGAAGCAGCAAATGCACGATAGTCCAACAGAGCACAGCACAGGTAGGGACAGCACTTCTCCGCAGCTCTTCTCCTTGGCAGAGGTTCCTCTTGAAACCTTGAAGAAATCTAATTTTCAGGGGGTTTGGGTCCAATAATTATACCCCTTTCCGCCTTTGCAGTTGGCAAACCTCAAAGAAAATTCTCTGTTATTTGCAAGATCCTGCCTTGCCCAAGCCTGGCTCCAGACTCACACCAGGGGGTTGGAGACTGCATTGTGAGAGGGCAGGCACAGCCCATTGAGGTGTAAGTGGCCACTCCTCCCTCCACTTTAGCTCAAATGGCCCATCAGGATATGCAGGCTAATCCACAGCTCCCTTTGTCTCACTGTCTAGAGGGGATTCACAAACAACCCAACTGCCAGTCTGACCCAGACAGGGAATCCACAAACAGGCAGAGTCACAGAATGGTTTAAGCAAGAAAATGCCAACTTTTGAAAAGTGGTATTTTCAAACTGACTATTTAAAAAACAACTTCACCAAAAGATGTATTTTTAAATTTTGAGTTCAGAGACACCAAACTCCAAAGTTCTATATGCTCCCAAAAGGAATCTGCATTTAAAGATTATTTAGAGGCAGCCCCGATATTAATCTATGAGAGAGATAAGCCTTGCAACATTGAAAACTTAGTTTAGCTGTATTTCACTGTTAGGACATGTAAAGCGCACCAGTACATGTCCCACCTTTAACATACACTGCACCCTGCCCATGGGGCTACCTGGGGCCTACCTTAGGGGTGTCGAACATGTAGAAAAAGGGAAGGTGGGTGCACTTGCCAGATCGAATTGGCAGTTTAAAACTGCAGTGGCAGGTCTGAGCCATGTTTACAAGGCTACTCATGTGGCTGGCACAACCAGTGCTGCAGGCCCACTAGAAGCATTTGATTTACAGCCCCTAGGCACCTCTAGAGAACTTTATTAGGGACTTACTAGTAAATCAAATATGCCAATCCGGAATAAGCCAATTACACATACAATTTACACAGGAACACTGGCACTTTATCACTGGTCAGCACCAAAAACAGCAAAAACAGAGTCCAGCACACCGTCAAAACATGGGAAGCAGAGGCAAAAAAGACAGGTCTAACAGCCTGTTTTAGCTAACCTAAAAAACACCGCACCAAGGATGCCAGGTCGAACATCCATGCTCATTTCGGAGTCCGAACCCGTGGAGCACCCACACCAGTGGAGCAAGCTGGCTGAAATTTACAGTCCACAAAAAAGTTACGTTGAATAAGACGCTCACTCAAGGTTGCAGCGCAAGAGCAGTTTTACTGCATCCACAAACATGCCGTGCTTCGCCCGACACACGGACTTGATCACACAAATTACACCATATTGCAATCCCTCTTTAAACTTAGGGAACATGAGAACATAGACAAAGGACTCTCCACACTATCATAACTATGGCCGCCATCTGTAAATGTACAATTATTCTGTCCCCACAAACAAAAACAACAATCATTATACAATTGTGCACAAAATACATAAATGCCCAGCGGTATATACAATTTTGTTGAGGCACAAAGTCTACCACAACAGTGTACATCCCTTGTACCAGACTGCTGTGAATCCACCACCGATACATATAAAGAGAACAACCTAATGAGGTGTTGTAACACAGGTAAGTAATGTAGACTACAAATGACTGAGGCAAAAAATCCTCTGATGATTATATAAGGGTAAAGTATAGCACAGCACAGGTCAGAGACGTAGAATTAGCTGAGGCAAAAAGTCCTCTAACTAATGTAGTGAACACATCCAAAAGATATCATGTCATATGCCAGTGTGTTCCCACACCTACCCATCCAAATGTAAAAACATGAGAGTACCTGCAAAGTGCAATAACACTACGAAGGGGAGCCGGAGTGGAGCTAAATCATAAGGAACAGAAGAGCAAACAAACTCATCTGGCACCACAACACAAAGTGCTAATAAAAGTGAAGTGTGGGAGACCTATGGTTCAGGCAGCACGTGAATTTCATGCATTCTCGCAGGCCCTTTCATATACCTAGAAAATACAACATAGAGATTAAAAACATATCTCAGTGAATTCATAACACCAGTGCAGTTAAAAAACATATTGCTAGACTACTATACACATAAGAAATCAAATATTGTCCTTTTTTTTCACATTACTTAAGAGAATCGTGCAGAATGATCATGGACACTGAACATAAGCTCCCTACTAATCCTCATACAGATGTATTCTCAGTTCCTCATCAGAACTGAGGCCAGTCGGGGTCTTAGTTTCGAGTTCCAAGATATACCTGGATTCCTGTTGCCTTAATCGTAAAGTTCTGTTCCTTCCTCTCGGACTCTGTGTTATATGCTCAATAGCATAGAAAGACAAAAGGGCACTATTCCACCATGTTTTTCATTGAAATGTCTGGCTACTGGATAGTGGGGATCAACATGAGTGATGGCCCTCATGTATTCCATTACCCTCTTTTTGGCCATCAATATAGTGCTCCCTATGTATCTCAGTTGGCACAGGCACTCAAGTGCATATATGACATATGCAGTACTGCAGGTGAGGAATTGTTTAATAACTCATCTCCAACTCCCTTGGGTCTTTTAATTGTCTGTACCATCTTGCTGTTCCGACATGCCCTACAGTGTTCACATGGAAAGAAACCCTGTAGGGTATGGTCTTTCATGCTCTTGGTTTTTGTAATGTCACTGTGCATGACCATATCCTTGAAAGTACGTCCTCTTCTGTATGTTATTTTGGGGCTTTCATCTACTTTCTTACCACCGTAGGGGTCATTTTTCCACAATATTCCAATGTTTGCAGAGAATCCCCTAAATCTCTTTGGTCTCAATACTGAATGTCATTATGGTATGTGTGCTGTCTTGGTTCTCATCTCTGGTGGTGGTATTCTCCTTATCCATTAAAGTCTCAGTTCTTTCAATTTTTCTCACTTTTTTGTAGGCTTCCTCTAAAACCCACATGGGGTATCCTCTCTCTTTATATCTATTGAGCATGATCCCTTCCTCTCTCTCACAGGTAGGAGTCTTCACAGCTACAGTTTCTTTTTGCCCTCAGTAATTCCCTGAAGGGAATACTCCACTTCAAATTCGTAGGATGACCACGGAGAGCCTGTATGAGACTGTTGCCTGCAGTAGATTTTCTATGGAGCATGGTCTCCACTTTATTATTCACTACTTGTTTTGCTAATACTCTGGGTGAATATCAGGTTATGGGTGCTGTCATTCAATTTCTGAACAAATAATTCGGGGTCCCCTTCCACACTACGAACAGGCCATCAATGTAGCATAGCCACATTATAACTTGTTGGAGAGCAGGGAAATTCCCTGTGTCCTGGAACAGTGACTCCTCCCACTGCCCCAAACAGAAATTCGCTAGACTCGGGGCAAAGTAAGTACCCATCACTACTCTGAGTTTTTGTCTGTAAAGTGTGCCATTAAACATAAAGATGTTATTTTTTAGGTAATATTCAATCATTTCTAATAATTATCAGTATGGGCCAGAAAACCTACAGAGCTGGCTTCAAAATGTTTGCATGCCTTTAGGCCTGTCTGATGTTCAATGATTGTATATAGGGAACCCATATCCAGGGTCATGAGGAGATAATCTTCATCCCAATGTAAATGATTTAACTTTTCAAGTAAATCTTTCATATTTCTTACATGCGATGGAAGACTCACCACACATTCTCTTAGAAAAAAGTCTGCATACTTTGAAACATTTTTAAGGGCACTACCCCTAGATGACACAATAGGTCTTCCGGGGGATTCATAATATCCTTATGTACGTTTGGTAACATATACACTACTGGTAGCTTGGGATTCTCCCTTTTCAGGAAACAATATTCCTCCCATTCCAGTATGCCCTTGTCCTTCCATTCTGTAAATTTGTCCCATATGCCAGTTACACTCTTGGTATAACCCTCCATGTTTGTAACCTCATAGTGTCTAATATCATTGAGTTGTCTCATAGCTTCAGTTATATATTGATCTCTTGACATAAGAACAATGTTGCCTTCCTTATCTGAGGGTCTAATGATCACCTTGGTCTCTTGTGCAACCTGTTCAATGGCTAGTTTTTGCTCCATACTTATGTTAAATTGTCTGTTGTGTTGTCTGTTTTGTTTCAATATCTTATGGTCCTTTGTTACCATATCATGAAATGTGTCTATGTTGTTGTGTGATGGTATTGGACAAAATATGGATTTGGGTTTGAAACCGCTGCTGCTGGCCTGATCGTAAGAAATACCCATGTCATCCAACAGCCCCTGTACATCCTGTGAATGAGATGGGGGACCACAAGTATCGTTCTCCCTTTCCAACATGTGCAGGGTAATAAGAAGGTCGTTATTACCTATTTTAAGGTCACTTATCGGGTTTCTTTCTTCCCCATTGTTACCTTCAGCCCTACTAGTCTCTTTTTTCAATTCATACCATTGTTTTAATTTTAGCTTTCTTATAAATTTTAAAAGATCTATCCTAGTTCCGGCATAATTGAACTGGCTTCGTTGGGCAGAAGGATAATCCTAAACACAAGGTTCTCTTCTCCAGATCTGTTAGAGTTCTCTTACTTAAGTTCACTATCCTCTTATGTATCATTTCCATGTCCATCTCCATCATTGTTGTTCCGATGTCGGGCTCTTTTTGTTGGTTCCCATGAGCCCTCTTCTTCTTTCTCTTTTGGGTCCTTTGCTTCAGTCTCCTCCTCTGCCTACTCCTCCTCTGCCTCTTCCTCTTTCCCTGGATCTGTTGTTTCATGTTTGGCCCCGTCCTTCCATCTTGGGTCCCATGTTGTTCTGGCCTGCTTGACGACTCCGTTCCTGATGTGTCGGATTCATATCCAGTACCAGTGCCAGTGTCCGTCACTGAGATCAATGTCTGGTCAGGATAGGTTGCCTGTGCCATCTTCTCCGTTTTTATAATATTGTCCTTCCTATTGAATGTAAGGACCGGACCTCTTTCATAGTCATCATAGTCTCTTTGCAAGTTCCTCCTGTCAACCAGTGTATATATATACACACACACACAAATGTTGCTTCACAAACTTGATATTAAGAAAGGCATTTTCTTTCCTAGTTAATTATTGATATGCATTTAGGGCCAATCTTTATTTTATCACCAATATGGTGTTGTGATCAGTCAATACGATTTTTCCGTTAAATTGGGCAATTAAGACATTTGGGCATTCTCAATAATGAAAGGAAAAAACAATTTATCAATACTTACAATACTGTTACGAATGTCTGGGTTTATATTATAATGTAGAATGCAACTCTTAATATTCCTTATGCCTTCATGGTAAATTGAAAAATATCACCTGTATTTAGTATGAGCAAACCTAACTCCACAAAAACAAATTGTGTATACAATAATTTTCTTAACGACCAGAATGGAAGTTAATACTAGCCACAAGTAAATACGTTAGACATATTACCTATAAAAGGTTTTGATCAAAAGTCATCTCAGCATTCTCATTCAGGAACCTGCATGGCAGATTAAAAGAAGATATTATGAAGTCTAAAGACCTAGCCCATACTTTAAATTTAAAATTGTTCATAAGGTAGACTCCAATTCTATCTGCTGGTGAGGCCTATCACTTCAAAAGCTGGATCATGGGTGCGGCTTTCAAAATGGTGCCTCTTGTCACCTGTTCACATCATCAATAATTGTTAGGGTTTTGCCTTGTAAAACTAGGACATCAGTCTTGATTGGCTGAAAAACACTACTTACCCGTCATATAGAAATCACAAGTAAACTATTCAAAATGGAGTCCTTATGAGGCCCACTCATGTCATTATTAATGGTTAATGTTGTAGTTTATGAGATTGAAACATCAACCTGACAGACTAATGTATGCAGTGTGTATAACCTGAAATATGTGCAGAATAAACTGTTGACTGTTTATTCTCTTGGATATAAAAAATAATCTGCATATTGTGTCATTTTTAAAGATTAAAAAACCTCACGTTCTCTGTCCTTTACAGTGTTTATCTTTGTAGAAATTATGTATGTATCCCCCGAAATGCAATGCTAGCTTTGGGACGGTACAATTTTTTTCAGAAGTCCTTGTACAAATCACATACATCCCAAACATACCTTGTGAAACCACATTGTTTCATTCGTGGAGCTCAACATTTTGAAAAGTACATACAAAAATGTAAAAGCTGTCTCAGTACATTACAATATTTTAGCACTGTAGACAAACTTTATATAATTGGAATGCAGAAGTCCATCTAATGAACATTTCAAAACACAGGCTAACATTTTCTGGTAATCATGCTCTGAGTTCTGTAAAGGAGTATGTAACCATCTACTGGAATCATGCTTACAGTGGCAGGGATTATCAGTGAAACGTCAAAAACAACTGGTACTAAAAGGCTTAATGTGTCTGGCTTTAATGTGCACACATGCATGCGCAAATGCTCGTTGCATGTGTGAGAACATTAAAGCCAGACCAATTGGCTTTGCCGATGCTTGTTTTTTTATGTGAGCCTTCTAGCATTGGGGAAGTCTCTAAAGGATGGTGGCTATTAGCTTACAGCTTCCGCCTGCAAGCATAGCTCTCCTTTTCCAAAACCAAACCAAGCACTGCCTAACACTATATTGAAAATGATTGCATGGGTGATATATTTCTAATATCATGTTCATGTTTTATTCTTTCAGCATTAGAACCGTGTTGATGATCTGAAAGCTGGAAAAATTAGGTACATCAAGAATCAGAATCAATCTTCTTTTCCAGTCTGCATAATTTTGCGTAGTGAACTGCAGAGATGCTACCCTGGATGCTTCTGGAAAGTCTATAATGAATGCAACAACTTTTACTTAAAGACACAGTTCATGCGCCACCTACCAACACAATGTCATTTATTTCCAAAATTTCCATTCACCACAAAAAATACGTCATTTTTCATACCAAGATGTTAGTTCTGGGATTAGCCGGCAAAACTGACACATTTAAAGTTAAATGCCAGTGTAGAAGGCACCCTTCTGCTGATACACCTCCCACGTTTCTGGCAAGGGTTGCTAAAAAAGTATGGTGGAAGCACGTTTATTTCCCAAGCCAGTATATTGAAACTATCATCACGTTTGTCAAACCTGGAGATAGGCCCCCATAGTGGGAAAGATGGATCTAATAAAAATCTCTGGTAGGCTTGTTTCCAGCATGTGGGAGTCCTTTGCTAATTGGTAGGACACTCCCTTCAAGCTCATTCTTATGTTTACACCTTAATGCTCTTTTGTATGGGTGGTTGCTTAAAAATGAAATAAAATTATTTTGAGCAAAATCGTTTTTCTGTGCAGCAACACAAACATTTCCATGATGGTCCAGAAAAGAAAAGACGCTGGGGTAAATTGCACCCAACGGGCCACTCTACACTGGACAACAAATCCTTTGTTAGTGCCACGTCGATCACAAGATTTCACATGCTGGAACCGATGGCACCTTCGCCTTTTGGTACACTGCATCCTCTGAATGTGGTGATGATACACACAGGGGAATGGAAACTAATTTTTTTTTGGCAGAATCCACTTAACTCAACCTCCTAATTAGGTCCTACGTGATTTCTTTTTGGCCTGCAAATTGTTTCTCATATCATTGGCATGCATGTGTCACAAAATACCACGCAGAAACACGTTCATAATATCAGAACCTTTGTACCTCACTCCCAAATGCAGCAGTAAACAAAAATAAATATGTATTTTTAAAAAGAAAAGTCTCGTGTGAAAGTTTGGTCTGTGCAGTAGTACTGTTTTTATGTCAACTTTTTGTATGGTTTGTTTATGAACAATACACAAAGCAAAAACAACAGCATATTTCCTGGGGTGCCCATAAAAACTTCCTCTTCGAGCATTTTCCTGAAACAGTATCTGAGTCATGCTGATGAAGACATTGGTTGGAGAGAGTGCAGGTACTCAGGGGTGTTGCCACTTACAGCCCAGTTTTGCCTAATAAAAGTCCCTGCATGATCACTCTAGAAGAGAGAATCGCCTGGTGTAGATGACAATAAGACTTCCCTTCAGAGGTATTCCTGGATGCTTACTTGTGTACGGGGAGATTTGTCTGCACTTTTGGGCTAAATCTCTGGACCCAGACCTTCGCTCAAGGTCTACGGTTAGCCTTTTTTGACCACAGATCAGCCCAGGTATCAGTCTGACATGTAACACTTCTCTCTGTATAAGGTGGAGAGTGCAAGAGATCCTGAATAAAGAGGTAGCTAGGACTACCTGGAAGACTACCACTGGACAAAATGCAGTAGGATGTTGCTTCTACTTACTATCCTTGAAACTTATTCCCTGTGCTTCGAGAGTGCAGAAGGGCCTCTGTCATGGCACTTATGATCTTCCACCCAAAGTCAAAAAGCGGCCTGTATCACTGAAAGTGTCACCCCAGATATCATTGGCATGGATGAAGTTCTACACTGGCCTTGCTAATGTGCTCTAAACAATTATTTCAGCCCATTATAACAATGATTAGAAGAGAGAATCCCTGAGGGACAGTTTCCCTTTTGGGAAAGATTTTGGTGGCCTCAGAGGAAAGAGGCACTGGTCCATAGGGTCCCCCAAATGTGTTTCTAAAAAGAAAATGTTTTCTAAAAGCAGCACCTATCTATTTAACGGGCATGGACTATTTTTAAAAAAATACACTCTCCAGTTTGAGGAAGCTATGCAAACCCATAGGTCTGATGTCTTCTGCAGGCCTCCTTCACTGGATTCTCAATAAATCACAGGTGGGAGATTGCGACCTATCTAATTCATTTTCACCACTTCCAAGTTTTTAGTCTGTTTGTGTGTGATGTTCTCAGAGCACATACTTTTGACATCTTAGGGCCATATGTACGAACACATTTTCCCATTGACACAGAATGGGAAAATCCCTTTGCTACATCTGGCCCTTAATGCCTTATGTGTGGCACCGTATTGCGGATAGAACAAAGCTATCATGTCTGTGTAGGTATGTTACATTTACTATAGATCATTTTCAAAAACTTGTTTTTACTACACATTTTTAACATTTCATATTTATTTACAAGACATGCAATAGATTTGTAGTCTTTAGAAGGGTGGTGGATCCTTCCCCATTTAACACAGTTATAAAAGCAAGTCGTTTGAAATCATCCTTCAGTAGACTGACTTCTTAATGTAATTTCCCTATTTCTTCACAAAATGGAACTCTCAGTTGTGTTCTATGTAAAATAATTCTTGGCGCCAAGAGGAAGCTTAGATAGTGCTGTCTGTGCTTTTCAGATGCAAAAAGCTGTGCCAGAACGTATTCCTGAGTGGAATTTTAACTAAGCTCTGCTTCAGAAGAAAGTATGCTCACATACAGGCCAGTGAAATCCTATGAGACTGCAAAGTGATAAGAGTATCTGAACTAAATTGCACAGAAATAACAAGCATTAGCAAAGTCAATAGGTCTGATGTTGTAACCAGCCTTCTGGCAATTCTTCTTTTATTTTGTCCTGGTGTTTGCAAAACTTTATTGTTCAAGAAGTTGCTTTTGTCAATCTAAAAAAACTGAATAAAGGCAAGAGTGTTTGTGGTAAAAACAAAAGTACACAAACTACTTTGTGTGCGGATGTGCTCCTTGTGAAAAATGTGAATGACACAACCACAAACAAATGGATGAAATGTGTCTGAACACCCCTATAAGTCGCTATGTCATATAAATAATTTTAGTAAAATCAAAAAAGTTTTTGGATAACCCAGACCTAAAAAGGATAATCGTTCTGTCACTGGGTGCCAGTCGCTTGCCTTTAAGAAAGAAAGAAAGAACGGAAGAAAGAAAAGGACGCGCTTACTCTCTCTTTAGACTGGGACTCAAAGTACATGTGGGCATCACTGCTCACTGACCTGTGAGGAAGAGGTCTTTCAACTACCAGTGCAACTTAAGGCGACCTGATGTCCTGCAGTGCAGGACAGGATTCCTCTCTCTCTGGACCAGGACTCAAGGTCCCAAAACGCATCACTGCTCATCAATGTGGGAGAAGGAGGGGCTTTCAACTAAAATGCCACTTAAGGCGCCCTGCTCTTTCTCTGGACTAGGACTCAAAGCCCCTCAGGGTATCACTGTTTATTGACCTGGGAGTAGGAGGGGCTCCCAAATAACGCACCACTTAAAGTGACCTGCTGCCTCACTGTGCAGAATGTGCTCTCTCTCTCTCTCTCTCTCTCTGGACCAGGACTCAAGGTCCCAGAGGGCATCACTGCTCATTGACCTGGGAGGAGGGGCTTCAATTAATGCATCACTTAAGGAGGCATGCTGCCCGTCCAAGCACGTCAGAGCCTGAAAGAGGCTGGGCCACCTCCCTTGTTCTTTATTTTCCAGATTGTGGTGACTAAAATGGGAACACCCAAATTAACTGTTGCCTCATCAGGTAAGGAAAATCACTTCAACATTGCATCCTACCTGACTAATGGGATAAGGGGTCCTTAATAAGGAAACCAACTGTGTGGAGGAAAGTTTTTACTCCTGAGCAAGCTCTGATCAAATTTGTCATAAAACCTCTTTGGAAGACGTGAATAAACCTCCTCCCACACCTTGCCCCTCCCTTCCATGTCCTTAACCCTTGTAGAGGGCACGACTCCTCCCATAATCTGCTGGTGGGTTTCCCAGACAAAGGAGTCCAACCACTGGCAAAAAGCCAAACCTGCGGCACATGCACAAAAAGTTAAAAGTACTGAAAGGGCAGCCGTGCGGAAGTCAAACAAGAAGGTGTGTGACAAAGTGTCCAAGTTTACTCAAGTGGGTACAACAGACAAAGGCTCACTGAGTTGGAATTTTGAGGAGGTTGTGGTGAACAGTATGGAAAATTTCACAAATTGGCTCACAGATAGATTTGATTCTATTGATTCTATCTTTAGTATGTTGGATATTTTGGAGAAGGAAGTGGGATTATGTACGGCCCTGCTAAAAAAACATGCAAGGAGCAAAATGTTCCTTCTAGCTGGCTACAATGGAACAAAGTTTCAGCACTGGCTGGGGGTTAGATTGGTATCTGAGATGGGACTTTTAAATGAGATCAACATGGTACAACGAGTATCCTGGATTGGCCCAAGCCCAAAGACTTCAAATGGTGACTGCATTGCAGTACACTTCAGATCCCCTGTGTGCCCTAAGGTGATTCTATCGAAATTGAACCCTGCTCACCCTTTGTGTAAAACATTTCTGTGGTGCCGTTAGGTTATTTTTATAGACCACAAGGTAACACTTGTACAGTCTTTAGAAGGGTGATAGATCCTGTCCCGTTTACCACACTTAACAATGGTGTCAGTTGTCACAATTGGGTGCCCAACATAAAAACATCAAACATATTTTCTCCATTAAGTGCTTTGGATGCTCAGTATTGCCAAGACTGTGGCTGCGTGAGAGTTTTACCTATACTAAGTGATGAGCACTCATGTATGTGTACATCTTTGAATCATTGGGTCTACCCTGTAATGAATTGTGATTCAAACTGTAGAAGCTTTTATGATCAGATTAAGGGTGAATAGGAGCACCTTGGTCCAACACTTATGTGAATATTGGTTAAGCCGATAGAGTGAATGCAGGGGAAGAAGGTCACTGTGGGGTTTCTAAGCTGGACCATTGTGGGTATCACATAGACCCTGTTTGAAGGAGATTTATTGATAACTACAACCTCATCTGTTTACAAGAAACATGTTTTTTTTTCATACTGTACGATTACGACCCCATCTAGTCATGACTGGTCAGTGGAGAAAGTGCTTTTAAGCCAACATTTTGATCAGTTCTTGCTTTTAGTATGAAGAGTGTAGCAAAAGTTTGTGTTTATCAATTTTTATAGTAATCTATTTCAGTTTGGAGCCAGTGTGATTAGTGAACTAGAACATGACCTGACTGAGTTCCTGTTGATGGTGGAAGGGAATTTATTTTTGTATGGATAGAGGACTTTAACGCATTTAAATGTGAATACCCAACTAGAGAAGTGTGTAGATTGATGGATCACCAGGATAATAATTTGTACCATTTTGTGCATACCAAGTACTGTAAAGTGTTGAATAATTTTATGATCAAATTTAACTTTTGCTATTTAGACAATGTTCTCATTCCCTCGCTTCCTATTCTGCTTTTCTTCACTGGGAATAGTAATGCTAGCATATTTTATTTTGGTGTCATGCAACTGTGAGTTATTATCTGAATTTATTATGCATGTGAAATGTGTGAGCCACCCTAATACTCTATCATTGAACTGTTATACAGGGAGGTCGACTGCAACCCGTTCTAGTCAAGCACTAGAGAACAATGAATGTAATGGCTTTATATGGAACTGCGTAGATCCAGATGAATTCTCATGGTCTTTAATTAAGGTTAATAAAACCCAAGTTGTTTATTGCCTTAATGAGGAAACCAGGCTTGAAGAAATGTTATATTCTCATGGGCTGCTCAATGAGAAAATGTCTTTAGTACTAACAAAAAATCAAGATCTCACATTCGGGGCACAAAGTGGCTTGATGGTGTGTGGTCAAAGGCACATAAAGCCCTACAGAGAGTACTTAATAGCCATCCGGGGGACCCTGTTTTATTTAAAACCGTTCGTCAGAATTACAGGCAGGCAATTGCTAGGTGAAAAAAGATTATCAATTATGAGGCCTGGGAAGCACTGACCTATGCGAGCAAGACGGGGGACAGCTCCGCTTCCTGGAAGGTGATTAACGTACCTTTTTAGGGAGGAAGGGGGACCCAATTAACGAAACACATATTCCATCTGATTACTGGGTGTTTCAATTTGTCAACATTTGTTCTATCCCTCCGATAGAGATGGACAGTAGGACCCCTATGTGTGAGCAGTTAAACACCTCTGGTTTTGGAAGGTGTGACTTTATCAACACTGAAGTGAGTGATTTTCTCAGGCGTAGTAGGAAAGGAAAAGCTCCGGGCCCAGACGGGGTTCCCTTAGGCTTGTTTTTGGGGAATATTGACCTGTAGGCACCACCGTTAAATGTTTTTAATGCAGTGACTACAGCGGACACATTGCCCATTTGGAACCATTCCATATTAGGACCAATGTTTAAAGAAGGCAAACGGGCAGATCCATGTCGTTATCAGCCTATCTCCCTCCTGTACTCTACTTTGAAGACAGGTGGGAGAAATATTTTTTCCCATTTACAGGGTTGGGCAAAGGAGTATTAGATCATTATTGGGATACAATATGGTTTCCAAAAATGTATAGGCACAGTGGAACAATGTTTAAACCTTTCACTTTTAATCAATAAAGATATAAGAGCCAAAAGTGGCTGCGTATACCTGGCATTCACGGATATAAGCTGTGTGTCTGATTACATAAATCAGGTTACATTTTGGGCTATTATGAAAAATGTTGGGGTAGTGGAGGTCCTAACCTAAATCATAAAGCAGTTTTGTGTGAATACAAAAGCTAAAGTCTGCTATGAAAGAAACATGGAGGGCATGGACAAGTTTGGGATCCACAGAGGAGTAAGGCATAACTGTGTGATGCAGGACTGTACACGGTGTGCAGTACCTTTTGGAAAAATGTTCTTATCTTTATGAAGAATTTGTAAATTGTAGTAGGATCTTAACCATGCTATGTGAACCGGCAAAAAAGTATCAACATTGAAGAGATCAAATCTGTGTTATTGTTGTAACAAGTTAGGGCACTGGAAGCGGGAATGTCGTCTTAATCCAAACATAGTAAAGAATGAGAACCAGGTTCAAAATTCAGGGTTTACGTAGACATATGTTAACAACCCCGCACAGCCACAGAATGTGCACAGGCTGAATATTAAGCACTCCTCAGGACAATCTGACTCATGAAACGATTGCTGGGATTACCTCAGTGATTGAGGCAATGGTACAATAAGGCATCTCAAAAGAGATAATGGGGACTCCTTGTAACTCACCCATCATGGGCCTGCGGAAGTCTAATGATAGGTACTGCTTCAGGCAGGGCAAGAGAAAGGTTAATAACATTATTGTTCCCTGTTGTCCTTTGGCACCCAAACCATTCTTTTCTATACCCTTGCATGGGGACAGCCAGTACCCTTTTGTTTTTCGGTTCCAGAACCGAGTTTGGCATGTGCTGAGTCCCATAGGGGGTATCCAAAAAGTCCCCTGATCTTTAATCAGATCCTTAGGAAGAACCTGGAGCCCCTAATAATGTCCTGTAACTCTGTCCTAGTCCAGTGTATCGATGACCTGTTAGTGGCATTGGGTACTCAAAACTTATAAGCAAGACACAATTGCATCGTTAAACTACTAGGCTGATAATGGACATAATGTGTCCCAGAGTAAGTTACAATATTGTCACAGCGAAGTCCTGTATCTTGGACATCACATTGAGAAAGGAGCAGGGAAGGTGTTTGTGACGGGCGGACCGACATTGAGCCGGCCCAGCAGTGTCCCAGGGGCACCATCGCGTCCGGTGTACCTGACCCAGATGTAGTGCCGGTGCCACCGAATCAGGCAGCATATCTGGGCGAGGGTGGGCATTATAAGGCCCTATTAGAATGGACTAGGAGGTCGACGGCAGGCAGTGAAAGCACCAGCAGGAACACATCGGGAGGCGGCCCAGGAGAGGAACACAGCGGACACCGCAGCCAAGAACGACGTGCCGTTCGAGTCAGCACCAATGGAGAAGACCCCAGGCCCAGCAGGAGGAACGCGACGACGATGGCCTATTCCCCGTTCCAGAGGCAGGGGGAGGAACAGGAGGCGGCAAGACCAGCAAACCGGTCACGCTCTGGGGAGAGCATGGCCCTGCCAGGTGCGGTCCTAAATAGGACAACTGTATAAAAACCTCAGAACTGGTGGGAAGCGGGAGGAGGCAAGGACGGCTGAATGTTTAGCTCTGCTTCATTGTTGTTTTTTTTTTTTTTCTTTAGTTTGGGGTATTGCCAAAAAGGGTTTTGCCTAGCAAGCACAGCATAGCGACAATTCCAAAGATTTACAAGACAAAGACAGGACAGAATGATGTCAGATTCTTATTTTTTTTTTTTTTAACAATTTTTTATTTTTTATTTTTTTTATTTCATTTTGGTTTCTACGAAACCTGAGAGGAGCAAAGGCTAGAAAAGGGGTAAGAGAAGATACCCCAGAAACAGGGAGAGAGACAGGAAACACCCAGAAGAATAGAAGATAGCTGAGAAGAAAGAAGACAAGGAAAGCTAGTAGCAGAGAACTGTACTAGAACCAAAGAATAAGAAAACGTAGACAGTAAGAGGAAGTCAAAAAAGGGGAAAAAAGGAGAGAGCAAGACAGCCTAGGAAAAGCAGGAAAAACACTTACCGGTCCACCAACAGTTTTCTTTCCCTTCTTCTTTTCCCCATGCGCCTCCTGAGACACCATCTGGAAGGAAGAGAAAGAAGAAGATGAACACCTCATGAGCCCACAAAGAAGAACAGGGAAAAGAAACCATAACCAACAAAACAGAAGGAAACGAACAAAACAATAAACTATTAGTATAATAACACTAACTAATAAAGACAATATACATTGGAACGCCTGGCTGCAAGTCTTTCTTACGGTGTCCCTGTGACAGTGTTGTAGGAAAGAATCTCAGCAATTCTTTAAATGAATCCGCACTTTACCCAGAGAGAAGTCAGGATGTTCTTGGGAATGGTGGGCTATTGTCGACAGTGGGTATCCAACTTTTCCCTGGTGGCCACGCCTTTGCAGAGGCTGACACAAAAGGCCGTGTCGGATCCGATTTCATGCGATAACGATTGCTTGATTGTCTTCCTAGACCTGAGAGAAAGTCTCAGTTGTGCCCCGGCACTGGAAATGCCTGCTTAAAATAAACCTTTCATGCTTGTCTGTAGTGAAAGGGAGGACTGTGCTCTCTCAGTGCTTACACAGATGAGTGGAAGTGCATGAAGACCTGTGGCCTTCTTTTCTGCTACTTTTCACCCTGTAGACGCAGGACTGCCTGGATGCCCTGAGGCTCTAGCGGTAGTAGGTGTCAGCACAGAATGTTGTGAGAGTATTGTGATGAGGCACCCTTTAACTGTTCTTGTGCCCCACTCTGATGAAATACTGCTGATGCGTATGTGCACTCAGCACTTGAAAAACAGTTGTTTGACCAAATATGAACAACTCATACCTGCTGCCGATAATGTCACCCTGAAACAGTGTACTTCTTTGAATGCTCCTACTCTAATGTCGCTCCCTGAGAATGCAAATGATGATGTGAAAATGGAGTATGCCTGTCTCAATGTCACAGAACTATGCACCAAGCCAAGAACAAATATACAAGGTTAGCCACTGGCAGAGTCTGATTACATAATGTTTGTGGAGGTGTTCTGCCTAACGGACAATGAGGGAACCCTGGGAGCTGCTTAAGCAGTCTGTACAGTTATTGGAGTAGTCGAAGCCCCCTGGCTTCAAGGGGTGTTTTCAGCACACATGGGTGAACTGCTTGCTCTTACTAGAGCATGCTGTGTTTCTTGCACAACTGAGAGTGGCTATTTTTACAGATAGTATGGCTTTGATATTGTTCTTGATTTCAGACAGTTATGGTCATAGAGGGGTCTTATGACATCATCCGGATCCCCAATTTGTAATGGGGACATGTCATGAGATTGATTGAGGCATTATAGCTGCCTGCAAAAATGTTAGTTGTAAAGCGTTAGGCCCATCGAAGTGGTCATCACTACATGACGGTTGGCAACCGACATGCTGATGAAGTTGTGCGATTTTGTGCTCATGGGTCCCGAATACTCAAAAGGTGAATATGTATATGATTGTGAAAATGAGACCAACTGCAACCCTTTGTTGTCCACAACTGATACTTAGGAAGAAGTGAAAAGGTTGCAGGAAGTAGTGCCAGAAGCAGATCAGCAGAGTAGGACCAGAGCAGGTTGTGTAAAGAGGGATGATGACATATGGGTTTCTGTGGATGGAAGACCAGTGTTACCAGATAGCTTGCTGTCCCCAGTGGCTAGACATTTACATGGACCTGCACATGTTGGGAGCAATGCAATGGTCAGACTGTTCCAACAGCATTAGTTCAATCCTCGATTTAGATTGGTGGCTGCAGAATTATGTCACAAATGTGTTGCGTGTCACCAGATGAATGTATAGAAAAGAACACCAGTGACTTTAACCGATATAGAGGGATCAGGAGGGCTATTCAACAGGATGCAACTGGACTATATCGTAATGCCTGTGTGCAGAGGGCTGAGATATGTCCTAGTGATTGTGTGTATCTTCTCGCGTTGGGTGGAAGCCTACCCAACCAGGAGAAATGACAGTCTCACATGAGTTAAGCTGTTATTGAGGGAGCTAATGCCGAGAATCGGTTTCCTGACTTCGCTGGAGTCAGACAGAGGAACTCATTTTAATAATGAGGTCCTGAAAATATTGTGAGCAGCATTACAAGTGGAGCAAAGATTATACTGCAGTTACCAGTTGGAAGCTTCAAGTACTGAGGAGCAGGTGACCAGTACGTTGAAATCTAGGTTGGCCAAAGTGTGTGCATCAACATCTCTAAAGTGGCTTTGCTTCCTGTGTTAATGAGTCTTTGCAGCATACCTGATTGACAAACAGGACTGTCTCCACACGAGATAACCAAGGGGCGAGTGCTGATCTTGCCTGCAGTGCCTGCAAAAGCACTTGTGAACATTACGGATGGAATGGTTCTTGACTATTGCAAGTGACTAGCTGATGAAGTCCATTATGTGTCCAGTCAGGTTGAAGCTGCTACCAACTCTCTACATTTGGAGCAGGGCCATGACCTCAGTCCCAGCGAATGGTTCTTGGTGAAGAAGCATGTTTGGGAGACATATTTTGAACCTTGTGGAAGGAGCTGTTCCAGGTCTTCCTCGTTACCAATGCTGCTCGTAAGTGTGGAGACCATCCCACCTGGATTCTTGCAGCCCACACTTGTAGAGTGGAGTGTCCTCTTGATGATGTGATAGCACCTCTCCCTGAAGTGAAGATACTATGGATGCTAAGGATTGTTATGTCTGCAAGCAGTTACCTGTGTCAGCTGCGGAAGGGATTACCTGTCACCATATTCAACTTACATATGGTGTTACGTGTAGTCATTTATATGGAAAAGAGCATTTCCAATATTATATCTCAAAGTAAAATTTGGTTCTCTCTAAAGTTCTTATGTTTCAGCATTTGAATCACCACCTCAATGCTAAAATGATGGGAACGGGGATAGTTTCTTTAAAACTATTGTGACATTAGATACAGCTTATGCTCATACACACAATTTGACTTGTTCTTTAATCGAGAGAGAGGACATTTCTTGATGAATAGAAGACAGGGAGAGAGCAATAGATGCACAGGAGAAACCAGAATGGGACCAAATATATAAAGGAAAGTGGGCTGAGGAAGAGCTAAAACACCAAGGATCAGGGACAACGGATGCACTAACTTTAGATTTGTAACACAAAGGACAACTATGTTTTTTTTTTGCTTTTATTTATGGGAGAACAAGATCCTTTAATTCTTGGAGAACATTGGAATGATCCTGTGTGGGAATCACGAGGTAGGACTAAGCAAAGCAGTAGTGATAAAGAAAAAGTTGGAGATTTATTTGGTGCAGTAATTCCATCTGTAGGAGTGATTTTGAATGATCTCAAAATTAGGACGTTGTCCACTATGGTTGATAAGTTAGCAACTAGTACAGCTTGTTCATTATTAGTTGTTGACACTGAAATGATAGCTATAAGGTCTCTGGCAATGCAGAAACGCCTTCCATTTGACATCCTTCTCGCGAAGGAAGGCGGAGTTTGTAAGATGCTGAAACTTCAGCAGTGCTGCATCAATAAACCTGTTAAGCGTGAGGAGATAATGAAATACATTAAGAACATTACTGACTTAAAGGAATTGGAAGCTACAAGTGCTTGGGAAGCAATTGGAAACTGATTTGCTGGAGTAGGCAAATGTTTTGGAAACTTGAGAAGGGGACTATTGAGCCACATTTTGAGATTTCGTACCATTAATGTAATTTGTGTGATTTGCCTGTTTATCATTTTTAAGGGGTACAGGTGTACCAGGAAAGGAAGAAAGAGCAGATTGTAAAAGGATTAAGGAAGACTAGAAAGGATGTGGTGTTAGAGAAAAGTCAGTGTAGATTCTATGATGGAATGAAACACTTGGAAAACACCAGATGAAAACTGTTGAAAATCTCAAGGTTTTGATTTGATCTCATCTGATAATATTCCTGTGTGTTGATTGCGATGGCTAACATCACCATCAGACGGGGATGGGAGTAGCTGAATTTAGACTTCATCCTTTAAACATCACAAATGTGCAATCATATACTCATATTTGTCATTATTATATTTACTGTGTGCCTTAATCTTATTTACATGTGCTAAGCATTTCCATGTATTAATGAAACATACAAATACACTCAGGGCACATAAGGTCTGTTGATGGTCTGCTGATCTAGCAGATCCAATTTGTTGGTGAAATTAACCAGTGCAACGATGGTTCCAGTTTCAGTTTTGAAGACAGTTCATTACAAAATCCAACTTAAGAAGACAGCTGGCACGTGTTTCGTCAAAGACGGCTTTTTCAAGGCTGTCGATTCAATAAAACAAGAAAACTGTCAATAATGTAATATAATCCAAAAGGTGTGACCCATAGACTAGAGAATGTGGAAGAACATAGGGGGTCATTCTGACTTTGGCGGGCGGCGGAGGCCGCCCGCCAAAGTCCCGCCGGCAGAATACCGCTGCACGGTCAAAAGACCGCCGCGGTAATTCTGAGTTTCCCGCTGGGATGGCGGGCGACCGCCAGAAGGCCGCCCGCCAGCCCAGCGGGAAACCCCCTTCCATGAGGATGCCGGCTCCGAATGGAGCCGGCGGAGTGGAAGGGGTGTGACGGGTGCAGTTGCACCCGTCGCGATTTTCAGTGTCTGCATGGCAGACACTGAAAATCTTTGTGGGGCCCTGTTACCGGGGCCCCTGCAGTGCCCATGCCATTGGCATGGGCACTGCAGGGGCCCCCAGGGGCCCCACGACACCCCATACCGCCATCCTGTGCCTGGCGGCCAAAACCGCCAGGAACAGGATGGCGGTCGGAATCCCCATGGCGGCGCAGCAAGCTGCGCCGCCATGGAGGATTCCCCAGGGCAGCGGAAAACCGGCGGTACACCGCCGGTTTTCCGTTTCTGACCGCGGCTGTACCGCTGCGGTCAGAATGCCCAAGGGAGCACCGCCAGCCTGTTGGCGGTGCTCCCGCGGTCGTTGGCCCTGGCGGATTTTACCACCAGGGTCAGAATGACCCCCATAGTGTATGAGAATCTCAGTTAACCAAATAGAGAAGAGACGCAGTCCATCATCAATAAGTAAAAATCCCATGCAAAAAGTTTATATTGCAACCACATGCGGTGGGTATGTAGTGCCCAAAGATTGAAGAGAAAGACCCAAGAAAACCTCAAGAAGTGAAGAAATTATCAAAATTGAAAGGAGGGAGAAACTGTAATCCTCAACAGTCCAGAGGTAGTGCAAAACTCCGTCAAACACAAAGGGCGCACATTCAGGTGAACGAACAAACCAGAATTATGGCAGGCAAATAGGGTGTGGGCTAGGAGGCTCTCCCTCTATTATGAAAAAGTGGCAGTATCATGGGACACGTAAGTGCCCAAGTGACAAGTAGTATACCCTGAGCAAGGAGTCAAAAAATATGTACATAGCAGAGGAACATGGCGCGTAATGGTGCTGAATCAAGGAAAGTGATTGCTTGGTCAAATACGCTGAGCATCCTAAAGATTAGACAAATGTAAACAGTGAAATGTCATTGAAATGCATAGCGAACAGGGGGCATGCAGGAAAAAAAGTGCTGTCAAGAGGAACCCTTGGAGCAAAGATAAAGTAAATAGAGTAATGCATAATGCAAAGGTTAATTCTACGTCAGGACCGGAGGCAAGGATTATGCATTTGGCTCTGTACTTTATTGTCACAGCAGACTGCAAAGAACATATCAGTAACCAAGAAAAACCTTAACACTACATGTCCTGTGAGCCCTGAGAGTGAAGTCCCCATGGCAACCATTGTCCAATCGATAAACAGTCCATTGTATATAAGTGTGTGATGTCCTTTCCTCTTTCTTCTTCTTGTTTGCTAATCAGTTAAGTCACTGCATTCTTTTACACGCTTACCTGCTTTGCATGTATTGAATTATTGCTGTTACTGACTGTTCTTCATTATCGCCACCACTTATAAATATATATCTAGTATAGATTGTTTCCTGTTTGCTGTTCTGCTTGCGGGTATACTTCTACCCAAGCACGTCCATAGAATGAATGATTATTTTATTAGTTAATTAAAACCATAAAAATACTTTTCAACATCAAATTAAGCAGAACAATATTGGTGCAGTAAAACGTTAATAGTACAATAACATTGTGATATAAAATAATTTAACACATACTACAAGTTTGCCCCCTCAACTCCAGTTACTGGTACACAGCTTAATTACAGTGTTGGCTAAAAGCGCACAATGTTACCTAAGAGCCCTTCCTTTTTTTTAAACCTGTTTGTTCATCATTGGTGGATTTTGTTTCCATTGGTGGCATTCCAAACACTATTTTGGCACATGAAATTTTGGAGATAAAAATTTCCAGAAATTGAACAAGCCTTATGTTCAGTAAAGTGTTTCGTGGATTAAATGCTTCAGTTAAAGCTTGTCTGCATGTTCTGACCCCTAATATGTTTAATTCTTTTTTCAATAAACCTCTTTTTTCAGCGGCCAAACTGGGCAAATGCAGACCACATGCACTCGGATTTCTACCACCAGATGACACAGGCGGCACTCGTGAGTGTCTACTAGCGGCCCCTTTTTCCATTTTGGCATGAGGTCTAGTGTTGGGACTTCACCCAGGCTTAGCTTTAGAAAGCGTTGTTTGATTTTCACTGAATACGGGGCAGCCATAAGTGGTGATTCTTTGAGAGTTTTATATGAATTGAGAATCAACCAACCATGCAACCTTTTAGCCACAACTTCCCTGTCTTCTAGCCAGCTGTATAATTTATTTGATTTATTCACTGCTTTGTTGAAAGCCAGGGTAGGAAGCGACTGATCCCATACATCGCCTAAGTTCAAAAGAGTTATGCTTTTTGTAATTGCTATTACCTCTTTCTAGATTATTTCCTGACCTACTAGATTAGCCAGCGTCCCTTTTGGTGTGTGGCTCAGTTTATAACAACATTTAATATATGCTGCAGGTCGAACCAGCGTCTGCTTAACCAACATAAATTCCAGTCTGACCTGCGCTGGGGAAGCATGTCTTGGTAACTGAAAGACACACTTGTAGGCTTTTGCAAGAAGTTTAGCCAGGAGAGCTTCCTCCATCCCCCTCATTATTTAAGCCCCATAGGTGACGGTTGGAGGTAGTTTTGCTCTCATTATGGCTGTCAATGGATTCAGAGCATCCCCACAGATTGAGTTTGCAAGTGTGCCAAAAGCGTGACCCAGTCTGTGTGCCTTATTTTTTATCGCTTCTTTTTGAGGCGCGTAATTGCCTCTAGCATCTATCATGACTCCTAAGTATCTGTACGAGCTTACTTACCCTGGGGTCTTCCCGTTCAGTGGCTAGTGGGTCTACGATTGAGAGCAATCATTTTATATTTGCTGTGGTTAATTTCTAATTTGTTTGTTCTTGCATACTCCTTTAAATTATTTAGCAGTTTTTGCATGCCAATTCTGGTGTTACTTAGCAATAATAGATCATCTACATATTGCATGTTAGATAGTTGTTGGCCACCAAGAGACAGGGAGTGGGCTGATTGACCATTTAACTTGGTTGAAAGATCTGCTATATACAGATTGAAATGTTTGGTGCCAATATACAACCTTCTTTTACACCAACTGTTGTTTTAACTGCCCTAGATAGATGTGAGTCTCCCCCCAGTCTAACCTTCACCCATGTGTCTGAGTAAATCAGTTTAATGGCATTTAAAATGATTGCTGGTAACCCCCATTGCTGTAGTTTCTCCCATAGTTTGCAACGGGGGACACAATCAAAAGCAGCTTTAAAATCAACAAAGCACAGGTACTGTTGATAATCCGACCTAGTGCCATAAGGTTCGTTAATGTTCCTTGATACTTAGTAAAGCCGCTTTGATTTAAGGGCAGTATGTTGTTATCTGCAATCCATGTCTATAAATGTTGTAACAGGCAGGTCGAAAAGTACTTGAGATCAACGTCTAAGAGGGCAATGAATCTGTAATTACTTGGCGAAGCAGCATTCCCTCCCTTATATATGGGTGAATTATAGAACCTCTCCAGGTTGCCGGAACAGTTCCTGTTGCAAGCACATGATGAAACAATACGGCCAGGAAGTCAGCCCATCTTTCTGTTGTACCTTTAAACAGCGCTTGCGGTCAGCCATTTGGGCCAGGTGTGCAGTCAGTTCGCGATTTCCCGAAGATTTTTGTTAATTCTGCTGCCGTGATCTTCAATGTATTCGGGATGTCAAATTCCCAATTATTGGGGAGCCCCTGAGTTGGCACCCCTTCTCTGGTGGGCAGCTCCCTTAATTATGACTTTAAGTAGCACACCCAGGCTTTCTCTGTTATATTGGCGTTGTTAGCTGCCTTAGGACCCTTGTCAATGGAGTTAATAAGTTTCCAGAATCTTTTGGAGTCAAATGATTTAGATGCATAGTGTTACCTTGCCCAAAAGAACTCCTGCTGATGTTTTTTAAAGGACTATAGTTCCCTTTGGAGCAGTTTCCTTTACTCTCGCAGGACCGCTAGTGGTGATCCATTTTCTGGGAATTTGCGCAGTTGCCTTAGCAGTCTGCCTACTTCGGCTTTCATCCTGAAACATTTCCTGAGTTGTCTTGATTTATAAGGTCATTAGCAAAGTTCTCCCAGACCGTTGGCAAATTTGCCAGACACATAGCCATGAATTCTAGCCTTAGTAGAGCCTCTTCTGCTTGACTTTCGATGGTATTACATGACCATTTCAGTCGCTTCAGGTTTTTAGTACCAATCACCCCGTTCAGGAAAACCGCTTCCTCTGGCTTGTGTGGTGAAGATCGAATCCTGATTATCTGCGGCTTGTGGTCACTTTCCACACGGTCCAAGATTCTAAAGTCACTCACTAATGTATACAGAGCAGGATTTACCAGTGTGTAGTCAAGGTGAAAAACTGTTTTCCCGGAGGATCTTGTCCATGCAGGCGGGATGTCGGCCGACTTCCGACCATTTAGCACGAAGAGGCTTTCAGATTCACAGATGCATATGAACTTGTCCCCTAACTTATCTTTCCTACTTTTTGTTGGGAGAGTTTGGCCAGGCACCGTTGCTACTGTTTGAATATGATCTTCACCAGGGTTATGGAATAGATAAAGATTAAAATCACCTGAAATTAGCCAGTGTGCCGAGTATACTGTGCTTGTTCTCTTTAACAATTGGTTTAGTAAATTGTTAGCTTCAACTGTTTTCTTTTTCGGATTGATGTATATATTGACTAAAATCAATGGTTCCTGTATATTCTTTCCCCAGTCATCAAGCCTTACTAGTTAAAATGGTAGATCTTCCTCATTATGCTCTGTGATCTTCATGAGAATACTCGTGCTGACATAAATTGCTAGGCCTCCCTTCGCCCTGCCAGATCTATTAGTTTTTGTAGCTGGACTGAAGTATTCCATAAATCCTATTAACGGTATTGATTCCTGTTAGAAATGGGGTCTTTGGTTGACAGTCAGGTTACCCCCTGTTAAAGCAAGGACCCTCACTCTAGTCAGGGTAAAAGAGAATCACCTTCAGCTAACCCCTGCTTACCCCCTTGGTAGCTTGGCAGAGCAGTAGGCTTAACCTCAGAGCGCTAGGTGTAAAGTATTTGTACCACCACATACAGTAACTCAATGAAAACACTACAAAATGACACAACACCAGTTTAGAAAAATAGGAAATATTTATCTAAACAAAACAAGACCAAAACGACAAAAATCCGACATACACAAGTCAAGTTATGAATTTTTAAAGATTAAACTCAAAAATAGCGCTTAGAAACAAAAATGCTTCAATGAGATGTTAACACGGCGTCGTGACGGAGTCGTTCCCAACAAGCCGACACCAGCGGCGCCGGACACGGAGTCGTGTAGACCCCCAAGTACAGTACCTTTGGTAAAGAGTGAAAACAAGCCGAGGCGCGAAGTCAGGAATCGCGGCGTCTGTGCGAAACGTTGAATCCGTGCACTTCAAGCGGCGTCGGTCACGACGTGGTGCGGCGACTTCCACGGAGTCGCGGACTTCAGCGGGGCTGCTGCGGCGACGGGCCTGCGAAGAGTGTCGCGGTCCAGCGAAGGTCACGGCGTCAGGTGCAGGCGGCGTTACCGGATTCAGCAGCGGCGTCGGTCCGGAGTCGTCCGAAGTCGATTTCCTTGGATTTCCACCAGCTTTCCTTTCAAGGGCCCAGGGACTGGATAGGGCACCACTTGTCAGAGCAGGAGTCTCTAAAGAGACTCCAGGTGCTGGCAGAGAGAAGTATTTGCTGTCCCTGAGACTTCAAACAACAGGAGGCAAGCTCTAACTCAAGCCCTTGGAGATTTCTTCACAAGATGGAAGGCACACAAAGTCCAGTCTTTGCCCTCTTACTCTGGCAGAAGCAGCACTGCAGGAAAGCTCCACAAAGCACAGTCACAGGCAGGGCAGGACTTCTTCCTCAGCTATCAGCTCTTCTCCAGGCAGAGGTTCCTCTTGGTTCCAGAAGTGTTTCTAAAGTCTGTAGATTTGGGTGCCCTTCTTATACCCATTTTAGTCTTTGAAGTCACCTTTCTTCAAAGGGGACTCACACCTACTTGTGAAATCCTGCCTTGCCCAGGCAAGTCATCAGACACACAGCAGGGGGTTGGAGCCGGCATTGTCAGAGGCAGGCACAGTCCTTTCAGATGAGAGTGCCCACTCCACCCCTCCCTCCTAGCAGAGATGGCTAATCAGGAAATGCAGGTTACACCCCAGCCCCCTTTGTGTCACTGTCTGGTGTGAGGTGAAAAACAACCCAACTGTCAAACTGACCCAGACAGGGAATCCACAAACACGGCAGAGTCACAGAATGGTTTAAGCAAGAAAATGCTCACTTTCTAAAAGTGGCATTTTCAAACGCACAATCTTAAAATCAACTTTACTAAAAGATGTATTTTTAAATTGTGAGTTCAGGGACCCCAAACTCCACATGTCCATCTACTCTCTAGGGGAATCTACACTTTAATCATATTTAAAGGTAGCCCCCATGTTATCCTATGAGAGAGACAGGCCTTGCAACAGTGAAAAACGAAGTTGGCAGTATTTCACTGTCAGGACATATAAACCACATTACTATATGTCCTACCTTATCCATACACTGCACCCTGCCCTTGGGGCTACCTAGGGCCTAACTTAGCGGTGCCTTACATGTAAGAAAAGGGAAGGTTTAGGCCTGGCAAGTGGGTACACTTGCCAAGTCGAATTTACAGAGTAAAAATACACACAGACACTGCAGTGGCAGGTGTGAGACATGATTACAGGGTTACTTGTGTGGGTGGCACAACCAGTGCTGCAGGCCCACTAGTAACATTTGATTTACAGGCCCTGGGCACCTCTAGTGCACCTTACTAGGGAGTTAACAGTAAAACAAATATGCCAATCATGGAGAATCAATTACGTACACATTTTAAACAGGAGCACTTGCACTTTAGCACTGGTTAGCAGTGGTAAAGTGCCCAGAGTAACAAAAACAATAAAATCAGAGTCTAGCACCCATCAACAACCTGGGGAACAGAGGCAAAAAGTTAAGGGAGACCACGCCAAGGATGAAAAGTCTAACAATTCCTTAGCCCAGGATTCCTATAGGAGTATAATGTCGAATGAGCTAAAGAATTGGATTAATGCTGGGTCCTCGAACTTTGCCAGTAGGCCACCTATATTCCATGAGCAGATGTTCAATGCCCCTTGTGGGGATTGTTCCTTAGCTATTCAGCTTTTGCGAGTTGCTCCTTTGGACAATGCCAGCGGTAACCATTTCCAGTCAGGTTAAGGTCTCTGACTTAAAAACTAGTCTTTTCCTTCCATATTTGAACTCTCAAAGGGGACTGGTGTGCTCTCATTTCGCTGGTCATTTCTTCTGTGACCCTACTAGGATGGATGGCAGCCTGTGCTCCATGCAGGACTGACCACGCGCCCTTAGGCATTTTCGAATGTTATAAATCTAATAGCGGAGATGGATATTGTTCGCCTTTATAGAGGACCCCCTCAATAATCCAGGCTGTCAGAAGATTCTTTCTCTCCATAATCTGTTTGGCGAGCTCCGGCGCTGAGAAAATAGTGACTGTTGGGTCAATGAGATGGTTACCTATTGCTTGAATACATTTTATAGCAGAAATGTCATCCGTAGGCACATGTTGAAGGTCTGGAAGCACGTCCATAGTACCATGCGGGTCCTCCAGATGGCACTCTTTCTCCCCGACAGGCGATCTGTCAGGCGCACCGCGACCTGTCAGAGCAGCTCGGCGTGCACTCTTACATGCCTAAGAGTGTGTGAGGAAAACACTGCTGAGGATTCCCTCAATGCTTTCCTGCCAACCTACGCCACTCTACCCTTCGGCCACTCATCGACCACGTGGTGCTTTACCAAGCTACCACGTCCGGTGGTGAAGACCCTTCGCACCAGAGGGGTAAGAATGATAATTTACTTAGATGACATCCTTCTGATGGATCAGTCTCGATCCTACCTCATTTACATTTTGAACATAACTATTGCGCTGTTGCAAGATCTGGGTTTGTCATCAACAGAGAGAAGTCAAATCTGACTTTGTATCAAAGGATGACATTCCTGGGGTTCCTCATCAACTCGATCGAGGCTACACTGAGCCTCCCAGTTCCAAGATTGCCAAGAATAAGAAAGAAATTTGGACGGTCCTGAGAAGGGACAGAATTTCCTTGAGACAACTCGCCAGGATACTGGGACTCCCTTCATCTTCGATTCAGGCCATATTCCTGGAACCACTGCACTACAGACCCCTACAGAGACTGAAAGTGAGCCACCTTGGGAAGGGCCTGGCTTACTCAGAACTAATATCTCTATCTACGGAAGCCAGAAAGGAGCTCCATTGGTGGTTGGACAACATGGAAGCGTGGAATGGCCGAGCGACCTTTGGGACACCAGACTTGGTAATAGTATCAGATGCCAGCCACCAGGGCTGGGGCACCAGAAGCGGTGAAATCTCCATGGGAGTCAGATGGTCGGAGGAGGAGCTGAATCTCCACATCAGCTCTTGGCGGGGTCCTTTGCAATAAATTTCCTCACCAAGGACAGGGTGTCCTGCTGTGTACTTCTGAAGATGGACAACATCTCAGCTGTCCAATACGTCAACCAATTGGGGGGTCGAGGTTGAAGATCTTGTCAAACCTCACAGAGGATTTCTGGCAGCACTCTGTCTCCAGAGACAGATCTTGTTGACAGCGGAGTACCTCTTAGGTATCAGCAACATGAGCGCGGACTGGAATTCCAGGAACTTTGTGGACGGCAGCGACTGGCAACTGGACCGTGACACCATTCTAGCCCCCATGAACAGATGGGGCCTGTGCGACCTGGATCTCTTCGCATCCAGATTTGACCGGCAACTTCAAGGATTCGTGAGTTGGCGACTGGACGCGGAAGCCAAAGTAGTGGGTGCTTTCCTACAGGATTAGTGAAAGAGCAGCCCATATGCCTTCCCATCCTTTATGATGATTCCCCGAGTAGCGGCTCAGGCTCTGAGACAGAGAGCATTGTTGATTCTGATAACACCGATCTGGAGATCTCATGCATGGTTTCCTCCTTTGATGGAACTCTCTTGGGATCTCCAGATTGCTCTACCCTCGTTCCCATCCATACTGAGGGACAGCTTCACTCTCTAGTACTCCAGGGCCATCTAACCCCTATTGCATCAAGGGTTTCTGGAGACGCTGGAAGTACATCCATATCACACAGGAAGCTTCAGCACTTATCCACTGAGCATGGGCCGTGAGCACCTCCAAGAGATACCATTTGGCCTGGAGATGATGGCATCGTTGGTGTCTGGAGAAGCAGTTAAATCCCATGGGGGTAGAAATTACACACATACTGAACTTTCTAGCCAAGATGGCCCAACCAGGTCCAGCGTACAGTACGGTCACAACACCATTGACAACATGACTGTAGGGGAACATCCTTGGGTTTGTAAACTCAAGAAAGGGATTAGGCTCAGGAGACGGCCGGAATCTAGATACTCAGACATGTGGGATGAAAATTTGGTATTGCGGCTCCTTATAAGCTGGCAGGACAACCAGTATTTGTCCAGGAAAGAGTTATCTGCGAAAATGGCCACCTTACTATGCCTCATCTCATGCAATAGGGTTTCAGATGTGAGAGCCCTGGATTATCTCAGCCAGGGACTTCACTAAAGATGGGATAACATTTACAATCTCCAGGAGAATGAAGAAGAGTACCAGGTCGGTACCCTCTCCTACTGCTACAGATAACCCTAAGTTGTGTGAGGTACGTTGCAGGAAGGCATACAAGGAAATGACAAGCGATTCAAGACCAGCAGGTGAGAAATTATTGCTGATAGCTATTAACAGACTGTTTAAAGCGGTTTCTTCTTCCATTGCCAGATTGGTACTTTGAGTTATGGCAGAAGCTGGAATCGATGAGGAGACTTGGTGCTCACTCTACAAGGGCAGTTATGGCATCCAAAGCTATTCAGGTATGTGGAAGGCTGGAAGACATAATAAATGTGGCAGATTCATCATCTGAATAGAGCTTCAAGAAATTCTATTTTAAACCCATTTCCGATGCTGCTACCCTGCTAGTAAGTAGGCTTTGAACATGCATAATCCTTGCCACCGGTCCTGACATGGAATGAAAAATTTCCGAGCTAGCAAGAAGGAAGGTTTCAGTTCTATTAAGGACACAGAGGTGAGAATTATCCCACCCAGAGATTTCATGGATAATCCCCCCACCCCAGGACTTTACTGCAGGAAGTATGACTGTCCAAGCACATTACTATCTTAAGATTGCAAGTGCTTCATCATATCAATGAAATGGTAGCTAATGTGAAGTTTCAAAATGTGATAAATTTGAACAAATGCCTTACTCATACTTTATGTGTTCCTTGCCATTACACGTAAACTGCTATGACCATAATTGTTTCTTATAATATGGTCTTGAATGCACATTATGCTTTCAGTTGAGAATGTGAAATAAGACTTACCCCTTTATATTTCAGACAATGATCAGACAATGGGATTAGAGTGGACGTTGGTGGTTAACTTCCTCCAGTGAAAAGAAGGAACAGGATGGGACGTCACACACAGATATACAGTGGTCTGTTTATGGATTGGACAATGGTTGCTATGGAGACTCTCCCCTCTGGTCTCATGGGGCATGTAGTGTTAATGTTTTTCTTGGTTACTGATAAGTTCTTTGAAGGCAGCTGTGACAATAAAGTGAAGAGGAAAATGAATAATCCTCGCATCCGTGTCCTAAACAGATTTGAAGCTTTCCTTCTCGCTAGCTAGGAAATTTTTCAGTCAAGGAAAATTAACAACACACAGTCACGCTGAAAACAGGGAAATGTCAGACTTAGGTAGGGCTACCTTACATCCCGGATAGTTCTGATTTTCACAGGACTGTCCTGTTGTCCAGACATTTTTCTCAGGTTTAGTCCAAAGGTCAGATCATTCTGCAAAGCAAAGCAGAATTAAAAGGTACGCTCTCCTTTCACAGGTGCATCTGACTTATGAAGTAAAGTAATGTATCTGTTTTTATAACACAGCACACATTGCATGCTCCAAGCTAAGGAGAGTGGGGAGGACAGAAGGGGGGGAGGCTTAGGGTGGGAGTCCTACCATAGCTATTAGATAGTGATTTAATTACAAGACAGGAGGCTCATATTATGCTATTCTTTTCAAGCTTTATTTCAACAGCAGCCAAGAACTACAAATCCCAGAATCCCTGGGAAAAGAAACTACAAAACTATGTCACAATGGGCTCACCAATCACACAACGAGCCCTATAATAACTATCTTGACTGAGAGCATCAAGCCCTCTTTTCTTGCTGCTCGCAGTCAAGATAAGTACTCTGCTCGCATATATATGTTTTTATTGAATTATAAGTGTTTATTTACATGTTTTTACAACTTCTATGGTTATGTCATTGTGTATATTGTTATTTATTCCTTCTCCGTTTGCCAAATTGATTGTATTATTTTAAACGCGCTCACGCGCTTCATTTGCGCTGCTTTGCGCTTACAGGCCGGCTGTCAGAATGTTCGATTAACGTTCTAACAGCTGCGCCTCCCTTAACGGCATTCTAAGCATTCCTCACACGCTTCTCAGCGTGTGCTTCGCTCCCTTCACGCTCGACTGATTTTACGAGCGTTTGTATTTCTTTTCCTTTCATCTTCAAGAAAACGACCGGCAGCGTGTTAAGCTTTACACGCTCGATTGACTTCTATCAGGAACGCGTTCCTGTAGAGTTTCTTCAGCCATTTTACACGCTTTGTTATTCAAGTGTGTTTCCTTCAGGTACTCTCCCCCCTTTAATTTTAATAACGTTTAACCTTAGGAGTTAATTTTTCTTTGTTTTTCAGGCTTACTTATTGGTTTTAACCATTTTTTCTCCACTAGTATTCCCTTTTTTTCCCCCATTATGTCGGAAGATGACCAAACCCAAACTATTAAAGATAATTTGAAATCCTTTATCAAGGATTCAGTCCAACATGCTGTTTCAGTGTCCATGTTGGACATTTAAAAAAATGTGGAAGCCTCTATCTCTAAAATCCTTAACGCACCCAAGGTGAACCCTCTATTAAGAGGTAAGAAACGTGTGTCTCAATCCCAGGAGACTTCAAAAGGCGTTTCTAAAAAATGTGGGCCTCCAACCCGAGAGGCGACATCCTCGGGGCTCCCCTCCTCACCCCTTAATATTCTTCATTTACGGGACACGGATAGTGATGGGGATGATGTCTCACAAGACACATTAAACAATGATTATTTTGATGGGCCTCCGGAGAAAAGGCGAAAAATGTCTCCTCATGAATACTCCCCCCACTTAGTGTCCGAAGACCTGGTGGACCCTATTGGCGACCCCATGTTTGACCCCACTTCTATCCATCACCCCAATTCCGCAGAGTGGTTCCCCTCCGACCATGTGTCGGACTATGTTTCTTTTTATCTTCGTCCCCCCCTGGATAAACTCTCCAGAAATAAATTAAAATCGGAATGCCCTCGCCCCTCCCTTCCCTGCAAAGTCACTGATACCCCTGCTATTGATCCCAATATGCTTCTCTTCTTCACTAAATTCGGGAAGGACCCCAAAAAAGGAGTGGACCGTGCCTGGTCTAATTGTCAAGACAGGCTCCTGGACCTGGTGGGTCCCCTCACCAGGATTTTTGACCATGCGGAAGAAGCAAAAATTGAGGGCTCTCAAGTGGATCCGGAGACCCTATCGAATTGGGCTCAAAGAGCGATTTGTATGTTGGGGAATGCCAATTCTTACATTTCTCAGGAACGCCGCAAAAGCCTCCTCCTCAGAATTGGTCCAAAACTCAGCTCTCTGGCTTCCAAGGAGGAAGGCCTTAACGCTGATGGTCTTCTTTTTGGGGACTCTTTTATAAAAGAGATGAGCAAGTACGTCTCTACTTTTAACTCCCTGGATAAAGCCCATTCTTCAATTAAAAGAATTGTTTCCAATCGGGTTTTTGGAAGGGCCGGCAAAGGAAGGAGACGTTTTGCCGGCCGCTTCTCAACAAGGGGTCAACCCCTCAACAGAGGCTCCTACTCTCAGAGCAACCAACTTGAAGTATACCAGGGATACAAACCCCAATTCTATCCCCGCAGATTCCGCGGCAGCCGTAACAGGGGTTACAGAGCCAAAGGAGAACACCTTGCAGGTAAGAACTTTCAGTTCCAGTAGGAGGCAGAATAGCTTCGTGTCTAAATGTTTGGCTCCGACCCTTGGGTAATTCAAACCGTTCAGGGCTATTGCATAGGCCTTTATCAGACCCATTGTCAACCCTTCCTTCCTCGTCCTCTTCTCTTTTCCCGCGAGCAAGCTCAGCTCATTCAAGACGAAATACAAAGTCTACTATCAAAACAGGCTATCGAAGAAGTGCCCTTCGACACTTATGGGTTTCTCAGCAATATCTTTCTTGTTCAAAAGAAAAACAAGAAACATCAACCGGTTATAAACCTAAAGGAGTTCAACAACTTCGTAGTGTACCAACACTTCAAGATGGAAACTATTCTCCATCTCAGAGACATCCTTCTCCACAACGACTGGTTGGTTCGCATAGATCTTCAGGACGCCTATCTTTCGGTACCGGTGCATCCTTCTTTCAGGAAATTCCTTCAGTTCCAGTGGAAAAATACCTTCTTTCGTTTCAAAACTCTTTCCTTCGGCCTTTCTTCTGCTCCTTGGTGTTTCACCAAGATATTCAAACCCGTAGTAGCCTTTCTCAGAGCCCAAGTGATACGACTAATCGTCTATCTCGACGATTTCTTAATCATGGCTCAAGACAGATCTTTCCTGTTAACTCAGCTAAAAATTTGTCAAGATCTCCTCTCTCGATTAGGCTTCCTTATAAATTTTCGGAAATCATCCCTAGTTCCCTCACAAACTCTCGAGTTCCTGGGGTTCCTTGTCAACACTACTGAGTCGATTCTTCAACTTCCTCAAGACAAAGTCTCTCTGATAAAGAAGGAAATTCGTCATGCCTTGTCTCTCCCTGTTACTTCCCTCAGGGCACTGGCTCGTCTTGTAGGCCTCCTCTCCTCTTCCATCCATGCCATCTTCCTGGGCCTCCTTCATTACAGAGCCATTCAGAGGCTCAAGATCCGACACCTTCAACGAGGCCTGTCATACTCGGATCAGGTTCATCTCGACGCAGAGTCCAGGGAAGAACTCACATGGTGGATGAGTCATTTAGACGCCTGGAACGGCAGAACGATTTTCTCTGCCGCCCCAGATCTTGTCTTAGAGTCAGATGCAAGTCTGACAGGATGGGGCGCAAGATGTGGTCCACACTCGACTGGCGGGCCATGGTCCGTTCAGGAGTCGTCAATGCACATAAATTGTTTAGAGATGCTTGCAAATTCATTTGCCATCCAGTCCTTTACCAAAGACAGAGTAAGATGTTCCATTGTTCTCGGAATGGACAATCTATCCGCAGTAACTTACATCAACCGCCTGGGCGGGACACGATCCAAACCTTTGGCTCTCTTGGCCAAGAGTCTTTGGGACTTTTGTCTTCACAAGAATATTTCGGTCAGAGCGGAATATCTCCCAGGCAATCTAAATGTAGTGGCCGATTGGTTCTAAAGACACTCAAGCGATTGGCGGCTTCACCCTTCCATATTCAAACGTCTTTCTTCTATCTTCGGTACAATGTCCATAGACCTCTTTGCCTCAAGACTCAATTCCCAACTCCCCAACTTCTTCAGCTGGAGACCGGATCCTTTGGCTTTGGCTTCCAATGCCTTTCTCCAAACGTGGCCTCCTTCCCTTCTATATGCTTTTCCCCCTTTTCTCTTTATTGCCCAAGTCCTAGCACACATCCGTCGACAGCGCTCCTCCCTAGTTCTAATCACCCCATTCTGGCAGTCTCAACCCTGGTTCCCGACCCTTCGAGAGCTCTCTTCGGATCTTCCGGTCTTGATCTCTCCCTTTCCAGACCTTCTTCTGAACCCCTAGGGTCTTCCTCACAACCTCATTCTACAAGGTTCCCTATTTCTAATAGCTTGGAGAGTTTCGGGGCTTCCTGGAGAACCCCAGGAATTTCGGAACAGGCTGTCCGGTTCATCCAACAATCCTGGGCTCCGGGTACGTAAAAGGTCTACCGCTCAGCTTGGTCAGTATGGTGTAGCTGGTGTATGGACAGGGATTCCAATCCCATTTCAGCTGACGTTACCTTAATTATTAATTTTCTAGCTTCCTTAGCCTCCCAAGGCAAGGCGTACCGTACCATCAATACCTATAGATCAGCGATCTCTTCGGAACACGTCAGGGTCGATAGTAGACCAGTGGGAGAACATCCCTTAGTTTGTGGTCTGCTCAAAGGGATTCGTTTTTCCAATCCCCCAGCCCCTAAGTATAATTCTATGTGGGATGTGAACACTGTCCTTCGTCTCCTGCTTTCCTTGCCCGATAATCCTGACCTATCGTTGAAATATTTGTCTGCTAAAATCACTATGCTTCTCTGTCTTGTCTCCATCAAACGAGTTTCAGATGTAAAAGCTCTGGATGTTTCTTCCTTTCATTTTTCCGCCTTCGGTGTGTCTTTCAATGTCTCCAGACGTACTAAAACTAACTTGTCTTCTGTCCTTTATCCCTTTTTTCCCTCCCAACCCCAACTGTGTGTTGCTAATTGCTTAAAAACTTACGTTTCACGAACTGTAGATCTCAGGGTTCCTTCCTCATCTCAGTTGCTGATTTCCTATCAAAAACCCCACAAACCTGTTTCATCTCCCACTTTAGCTCGTTGGGTTAAATGGTTGATGAATTTAGCTGATGTCCCTATCGATATTTATGGGGCTCATTCTGTTAGAGGAGCCACAGCTTCTAAGGCCTTCCTGGCTGGAGCTAGTTTATACGATATCCTTAGATCTGCAGATTGGTCTAACGTTAATACTTTTAGAACTTTTTATTGTAAACCTGTTGATCATCCCTTGCAAACTGTTGTTTCTTTGCTTTGAACAAGCATAATATGAGCCTCCTGTCTTGAAATAAAATTGAGATTTTCCTAGCCTTGGTGTCAGAAAGGCTAGATTTTATTAAAGACAAGGAGGCGAGTATTATCCCGCCTCTTCTAACCCTCCCTGTTCTTTATTCTAGTCGCCTCAACCGCAACCAACAACGGCGCTTCCGGCTGACCAGATTCCATCAGCTCCTTCTTCCGGACCTTCTCATCAGCCATCAGGTTCTACAAGGAGTTACCTTTTCCTCAAGGCTTTCTGCAGGGACTTCCTGGCAGCTTTTTTGACTCTTTATGGTTCATTATGGTTTTTCTCGGATTATCCTAGTTGACTGACTCTCGCAAGAAAAGAGGGCTTGATGCTCTCAGTCAAGATAGTTATTATAGGGCTCGGTGTGTGATTGGTGAGCCCATTGTGACATAGTTTTGTAGTTTCTTTTCCCAGGGATTCTGGGATTTGTAGTTCTTGGCTGATGTTGAAATAAAGCTTGAAAAGAATAGCATAATACTCGCCTCCTTGTCTTTAAATAAAATCTAGCCTTTCTGACACCAAGGCTAGGAAAATGTCAATTTTCAAAATACACATATAGTTCATGCAAAAAAACAGGACAGGACAGACATAAAATGTCAAGACTTTAGTCCTACATTTATGTCCGGCCTGTCTTGGGTTTTGCTTCTCAAAATCTGGTCACCCTACACTCAAGTGAACTGAAAACCTGGCAGCTATTAAGTAATTCACAGCTCCTACTCGAACATTTCGAAATAAAAGGTTAAAACGGACTCTTGCACTCCAGCTCGACACGTTATCGCCATATGAACATACATTAGCGATAAAGACTGGTGTGTGGTCGGCCATCTTGTAGTGTAAAATATTAAGCATGTCACAACTCATAGACCGAACGTAAAGAAATAGATATTAACGTAGGAGCAGTTTTCGACAGCTAAAGGTCCCTTTAGTTAACCACAGAGTTCTACATGTTTCGGGAAATGCTATCCTCTTTAAAATGATTCGGTGTATGTAAAGCAAGAAGATATTTTAAATATAATCTTGAGTTCTACAAAAAAAAGTTCCTAAATTTGCAGAATACTTACCGCCATATCTCTGCGCAACTACGCTGGAAATTACATTTTTTAAGTTAATTTTTTATAGTTTGCTGAAGGCAGAGCTTGATTCGCTGCAGGTTCCTGTCCCATGTTTGTGTCTGTGATCACGTGGTTTAGCTGTTGCAGGGGGCGGGGCTTCGCGCGAGATTTTATTTGAACAGTACGGCGCGCTCTCGCTCTGTAGACAAGTGGTGGATAGAAAAGATGTCTCGCCAGCAGCTCGTCCAGGAGGGCATCACTTTGAAGGGCAGCGCGCAGATCGTGGCCGAATTTTTCTGTGAGTAGGGCTCCCTCCCCTTCACGGACGTAGTACACCACATGCAGCTGCACCTAAAACCGCTGTCCTTCAGAGATGTTGTAGATTTCCGGTTGCATTGCAGTTGGTGGGAAACGTGATCATTCAGTGTCAGTCTGTCCCAGCTCCCTCAAGACAAGGGGGGAGCATTCTTTAAGGGCTGCGCCTGACGCGGCATTGCTTTTATTTAAGTATTGTTTACAATTGTAGGCCCTGGCCCTCCTAAGTGACCCCCCACCTCCCCCCAAACGAATGTGCGTAGAGTTGCGAGTTGAGATGCACCTGGTTGCTTTCTCAGCTTGCAGCATTGCTGTATGTTGGCAGTCGTTTATCGGTAACCCTGCTCTGTAGGTTGTCTCTGCTTATGAAATTGGTTTAATTTTTTGCAGGTGGTCCTCAAGTACGACTACGAGTCTGAGTGGTCAATGCAGCAGCTACATAATTATGAGTAATATCGGTCATGCCTCGGAAAATCATACAAATGCTACTAGACCTGCAGCTCTAGTAACTTGAATAATCTATTGGACCTAACAGAAATGCCCTTGACCTGTAAACTGTATCTAATTTTTTAATCCTAGGCAATTATTTAATTTTTCAGAGCTGCCTTTTTTTCATTCTCACTCATAATGCACCTTCAAATATGTGAGTCCAGCATTTCTGCTGTACAAAAAAAACTCTTGTTTGATTAAATGGCCTAAACGTTTGCTCTGTGTATAATAAGAATTTGTACCACCTATAGTGTACACGTAATCCCTGACTTGCCTCTTAGTTTACTAATAGCATTGCCATCAGGGCAGGAGTGTTCCCAATTCATGTTTAAACACACTTTGAATAAATATATTACTAAATCATGATGTGGTAGCATTCTGTCATTTGCAGATAGGTACTTTCCCATTGAAATGGCCAAAAACTCTCCAGCAAACTTGCAGCTTTACTGATTAAACTACAAGGTGTGTTAAAAATAATCTGTGAAAACATTTATCATTTTCACATCACAAAGTAAGTGTTCTCATTTGTTTTCATCCTACTAAACATGTTTTTTCATCCCACAGAAGTACCAAAAATGGGCTTTCACAACTACTGAAATATACTTTGAAATGTTTGTACTGTTGATTTGGTTATTTAAGTGTTGTGTATTAGGAAAAAAATCTGACACACAGCCTCTCATTTCACACTTTTTGTACAGCAGGTCAGACAGTTCACGTTACACAATCCTTGAATAATGCAGTCAGATAAGTTAACTGATTTCTGACCTCTTTCTCTGAACGCGGAGCAAGTGTGATAAGATAAGAAAGATTTAAAGGCATTTTATTGCTTCTTCACTTTTGGAGTGAGCAGAACACCTGTTCTTTGTCAATTTGCCAGAATGGGCAAGTAGGTTCTATATTTAACTCTACCTAATAAAATCTGACTCTCCACAGCGAGCCAGTAGATTTTGAGGCCTGTCCTGGCCATCCAGGAAATACACAAGTCCAGTATTATTGAAAGCTTTTATTCCAAAGAAAGCAGGCAGCCGACACGTGTTTAGTCTGACAACTTTTTTCATGGCTGCAAAAATACAGTATTGGATAGTATACATAAGCAAAGCATGGTATAAAACCGTTCTAGATACAACACACCCAACACCAAAACACATCTCAGATGTGTAACATCCAAGCAGAATCTACTAGCACTAAAACATGTACCCAAGAAAGTGAGCAGTCATGAAGAAAAGTTGATCTTAAAGGTCCAAAGACACTTGGGGCGGTGGGGCAGAGTACGGTCAAAGCGTGCAGTATCTGCAGGTGCTATGTATGCACAGTGTAGGAGTTTAAAATGTAAACGTTTATGCTTGTGGCTGACAGATATACGTTTTGTTTGGGAACAGCAGTAGGACCAAAGTCGCTTAGAAGTTTCCAGTTTCATGGTCAAGCAAGTGTGAAGTAGTTGAGTTATTAGTCTGCGTCCATCAGGCATAACAAATGTTAAAGGTGTAAAGCCATCCAGGATTAGGAGAAGTGTGAGGATACAAGAGCGCAAAGTGTTTTGTTGTCTGCACAAGACAAAGTGATCCATGTAGGAGTCATCATGGAAACAGGTATTGTCTACATGTGTCAGGACATGGCCATCGGGGAACACATCTCCTACAGTATGCAGGTCATGGCATAGTATGGTGTGTTTGAACATGTTTTTTCTGCGGTAGCCATGGGTGTGGTAGGGGAGTATAGGACCGCACCCCCATTACCCTTATGAGTTTTCTGCCATGCTGAACATCTGGCGGATGAGGTTTGTATATCGGTAGAGTCTATGGGGATGCCCTTTGGGGATTTAGATTAGAATGGTAGATCCCCAGGTTGGTCCCTCTCGGGGTTAAGATAAGGGATCCAGATGATTCCAATGATACGTATGCTGGCATTGTGCTGCAAGGTAATAGTTAGAAATCTGGAACGCCAAAGCCACCATGTTCATAAGGGAGAGTCCGTGTATTCCAGCAGATGAGGCTTGCGTCCAGCCCAGATGAGCCGCAGTAAGAGGCTGTAGAGCATTTTAAAATACTGCTGTTAGTGTTATAGGAATGTCAAGAAACATAGAAAGCGAGGGAGGGCGACCATTTTGATTATGGCTACTTGTCCAGCCGATCGAGAACCGGAGTTGAATCCAATGCTTCACCTGCATCTTGAGTTTGCCAATGGCTGGGCCGTAATTAGGTCAGAGTATCTCATCTTTGCCCCTATGCAGGTGTATGCCCAAATATTTGGTGGAATCTGCATTCCATGCTAGAGGGTGTACATCATTCACAGTTTGGGTGCTCTCGGTGAGTGGGAACAGCTCAGACTTGACCAAGTTAATATGCAGTCCTGCAAGATGTCCTAAACAAATAATTTTGCTAACTAGAGGGAGGAGATTGTCAGAGGGGTGACAAACTAATAGTATTATGTGTCATCCACATATAGGGAAAGTAAAAGGAGGCTTCTCGTGAGTTGAAGGCCTCTGCATATGTTCCTGGAAATGGCGAACCAGAGGGTCCATTGCAATGATGAAAAAAATGGGGAGGTGTTGGAAAATGGGTTATTGGTAAGGGCAGGTACGTACCTACACTTAGCAACAGGCCATTAACCTCCAGTTAGGTCTCAGAAAATTAAACCCAGCTCAACCCTTGGTAGCTTGGCAACGAGAGACAAGGCTTGATTTAGGAGACAAAGCGTAAAGCATTCAAATGTCACAAAACAGTAATTAAATAAAACACAGGAAACAGTTAAAAAAATCCAAAATCAATTTATAAAAATAGATTATATTTTATCTTTAAAATGACACCAAAACGAATAAACGAATAAGAGGAACCGGAGATATGAATTTTTAAAGAATTTATGCTCTATAGCGCATAGAAGCAACTAGCGCTCAAAGGGTTAATAAAAAAAAAAAAGTCACACTGGAAAGGAACAAAGCCCAGAGTTCAGGCCACCCACGAGGTAACACAGTCACACTTACTTTCAGAAGTGTTTGATTCAGGAAAGTGGTCCACAGCACCAGCCAAGGGTTCAGAGGCTCTGGTGTACCTCTTAGGGTCTGGGACTAAAACTCCCACAATGCACCTCTTCAACTTATGGAGTTGCTCCAAACGTCTCCAAACTTCTGGATCTTCTTCCAGAGGTATTTTTTGTGTCCTTGAAGTGTCCACAACTTGATCCAAGGTTCCAGAAGCTCTGAGTTGCTCCTTGGGAGTTGGGATTACAATTCCCAGAATGCACCTGGTCAGAATCCTCAAATGGCCACTGGACGCTGGTCAGCTGGGCTCTGCTTGAAGGACTTGATGCAGGGGACTCTGGGCAGCTCCATTGTACCTATAGCAAACAGGGAGTCCCTTATAGCAGTAGAAGACAGGTAAAGTCCTTTTAGTGGTGAAGCCAAAGTGTGCCGCAGGCCAGGGGTCCAGCAGGGCAGTCCTTCTCCTATAGTTCTTCCTTGTTGGAATCTGATAGGGACCTGAGGTGTGGGTGCAGGTCTGTCAGTTTTATCCCTGCTCCTGGGTGAAAAACAGGGGGGGGTCCTGGTTCTCCAATCAGGTGCAGGGTCCTTCCCCCTGTGATGACCACTTCCTGGGAAGTGTCAAAAATCAATCCCAGGGAGCAACATTCCTTAAAAATCCACCATGGCTGAAAGTGATTTTTGGAGGTTACATCTGGCTAAGCCCACCCATTGGTGTGGCTAAAAATCCTAAACACCCCTCTCCTAATCTAATCAAGGGGCACCTAATTGTCTGGGTTTGCAGGATGTGAGGGTGTTGCTAGGTTGCTCCAAATGTCCTTCTCTGCCTTTGAAGACCAGTTTGGCAGCCCTCCCACTTCCTGCTTCACCATCTGCCGAGGGGAGATCTCCCCCAGGCACATCTTTGTGTGGAGCCAGGCCACTTCACACCTCATCAAGGCAGCCTGGCCAGGCTGCCAGAGGCGGGCCAATCAGAGCACAGCAGCAAGAACACTGCAGGGCTGAAGTTGGCAACTTTTTAGGTAAAGTTTAAAACTCTTTACCGGAACAAGTTATATTAAATCCCACAACTGGAAGTTGTGGGGTTTATTATAACAATTTGATACCAAACTTCTGGTATCTGTTACTTAAGGGGACTTTTAAAATTAAGTCTCCCCATTCTAGCCTATGGAGGATATTCACTACAATGAGGGGAAAACGAATTTAGCTGTTTTACCTCACCAGGGCTTATATAACTATTTTTATAAGGTCCCTGCTTATAGTTAGATGGCACCCAGCCCTAGGGGCACATAGGGCGCACCTTAGGGGTGACTTATATGTAAAATCAAGGTTGTTTAAGACTTTGGAACTACTTTTAATACTTTCATACTGGGAAAGGTTGGAAGTTTACTACTGTCAAGGACAGAAGCGAAGTTCTTCCAGGGTTGGGACAAAGTGGTTGGAGGGGAAGTGAACTTGTAAATGCTCAAAATATTTTCACGTGAGCAAATCTACACATGCATCATTGCTCGTACTAAAATACAGTTAAATATTTTCTAGGAGTACAATTTCCTGGCCTACTTCTGTAAATTCTGGTGAATTTATGAAAACCACTAATGCAAAGACATAAACCATGGGTGCACTTTCGTGACTTTCTTTAAGAATTGGGCCCCTGTTAGGTCTGGCGTCAACAAAACCATTTTGTTTTTGTCAAAGCTATTTCTCCCTCTATCAAATTATCATCTGATTTTATTGTGTGTGTGACCGCATTCTGCTCTTCCACAAGGAGCATATTGGCACACAAAGTAGTTCTGTTCAGTGCCAGGAACTTCATTGGCAATGTGTGCTTTTTGAGACCAAAAGGTATTTTGTTTGGCCAATATGTTACAATGGTGAGGGCCTCGTAGCTCCTACAACAAAGTGTTATAAAAGCTGTCAAATTAAGACACATTGACAAAACCAAAAGACTGACAACCAATGTTGGATTGGTTGGCTTTGCCAGTGCCTGTTTATTTTCATGTTTCCCATAATCTTGTTGAAAATGTTTACGCTGATTTTCCATTATGAATTTTTTGGGGAAATACTAGCATACTTAAGCTTTTTACTAAATGATGCTTCAAAGCAATAGTATCTAAAAATCCACAGTATTTAGCAAAATGTTTATTTCCTATTTGCATTTTTTTTCTGAACAATTTATTCTGAAAGCAAAGAAGCATCAATCTTGCTTACAAGCTTCTGCAAAAAAATTGCATCTGATCGGAGAGCGTTCTGAGAGCATTATACCTAGCCTCATATTGTTAAACTTTTCAAATGGTGGCTAACTGATATTTGTAAGCTTTATACAAAGCACCAGTGTGGCCATCAAGACCTGGAGCCTTGGAACCATCTAGGGCATCTTTTGCCTGTAGGATTGCCTCACAGGTTATGGGTTCATTCAGAAATCTGTGCTGTCCATCAGTTATCCATATGATTGTGATATCTGTAAGATAGGCAGAGCTCTTGATCCTTCATTTATGGAACATGTGGTCTAAAAGACTTCAATAGTATTTTGGTATTCCGTCAGTATGCCCTCATTGTCTGAGATAGTGTTCCGGTAGGGAGGTGTAGTTCGGTGACATAACCACTAAGATGGTTAGGGTGGAGAAGTTGTCAGTGTGCCCCCAGGTTTGTGTCCCTTCCCATATCGCCTTGCAGTGGCATTTTCCTATTTATGCCAACTCTCTGTCCACCAAGTCTTGGAACTTGGTCAACATGACAGAACGTTTGTGCAGCAGAGGGACACTATATGGCTGAGAGGCTGCCCGATCTGTCTCGCAATTCAGATTCAACTCTGGCTAATTTGGAGTGTGTATCTTGTAAGATGCCTGCATGCTTGGCTATACAGATGACACAGATGTACGCTTTGAAGGCCTCCCAGAGGGTAGCTTGTGTAGATACCATGCCTACATTCAAAGTGAAATATTCAACAAGCTAGTGACGTAGCTCATTGCGGAAGGTTAGATCATGCAAGGCCTCACCATGAAATCTCCAGTAGCATTCCTGACCACCACCCTAGAGTACATGTTACTCTAGGAGAACTGGGCAATGAACAGACAAGGTGCACGGTAGATGCCTCGCCCCTGTAGTCCAGAGCGAGGAATTGACAGATAAGAACCAAGAATAAAATATTGTCTGCACATCATGGGGAGCTTAATAAAAAGTATATTCAGTGGTGGGGCAATGGTGAATGCGCCAGATGTCATTGAGGGAGTGATTTTTAGTGATATGTCAAATGACCTATAGGGCAGTTTACCACTCGGCACTCTCCGGAGTCAACCGAAGGATTTAAGCACCATGTTGAAGTCCTCACCCATTATGACAAAATCCACCTCCTGTGTGTCTATATATCATGAAAGAAACCAGGGGCATCAGTGTTTGTGGCATAAATGTTAATCAGTAATGCACATTTGTCCGTCAGCGTCCCAGTCAGTATAATATAGTGACCCTCAGAGGCATGTGTGGAGGGGGAGAAAGGGACACTTACATGTTTGAGGATGCAGACTCCCCTGGAGTGGACAGTTATAGTAAAGTCAGGAAATAGCCAGGATAAAAGTGCCTTAATACTGGAGCTCGCAGGCAAGACTGATTGCGGTGTCTCTATCCTTATAATTGAGAAAGCGTGCTATGAGTGTCTGTGCAGGAGGTAGTGGACCGATCGACCAGTGTGTGCGCTTTACTACAAAGATGAGAAACTGCTGAGGTTAAAAAGGTCTATGAGCAATTGTTCTTCAAATGCATTTGGACCTCCTGTTTTGGTGGTCTCTGCAATGCATATAATTCGAATGCGAGTATTCTTGCTAAATTTCACCTCATTCCTGATTGCCACTGTCTTGAGGATGCATTCCATTTTGTCCAGACATTTTGCTGTGGTTGCTGTGCCATCCTCCAATCCAGAGATGCGCTCCTCTGCATTGTTTATTCTGGCCATCTAGGCGTTCCCCCTTTCGATCAATGTGCCTTGTGAGTGCATTAAAGTGAGCGTCTGTGGAGTGGAACCCAGCTCTGTCCAAACCGGAGTCTGTCGGTTTATCAGTATCGGTCTGAACCCTGGCGTCTCCGCGTCTTGGAATGCTCAAAAGGCAATTTGATCGATATCAGGCTCCCTCAGCCCATTATGAGGGTTGGAAGCCGGGCGGTACCAGAAATGGTACATGGATAGATGAAAGGAGGTGTGACACCTCAGCAAATGATAGGTGAAGTGGTGACACTGCTGCTTCTGGCCAAGCATGTGGTTCCAAAGCCCCACACACCCATTGCTGTCAATGAGTACCAGGGATAGGCCAGAGCAGCAGATACAATGGGAGTTCAACCACTGTGGGACGGGGCACAAATTGCATAGAGGGGGCTCCCCGGCCTGTAGGCAGGTAGTTCACAATGCAGCTGTAGGGGAGGATGTCTGACACTACAGCATGGCCAAGTGCCTCCCCTCTGCTGTTTCCCCTGCACAGCACACCATGCAGAGGGATTGGGCTCGCCCACCTTGTATGAGAGGGAGCTTGGGAGTGGTAACAAGTCCCAAACATAGAAGGGTTGGGCACAGACCTTAGGCAATTATGAAAACAGTTGCGGCAATAGAGGGCACTACAGCAGATCATGAGGTTGATTCCTCACCTGTAGGGGCTTGGCCCACTTTCGCTTCCCCAATGTTGCGATATCCATGAAAAAAAGTGGGCCGTACGAAGGTGCTGGGCGTGGTCTGCACCGTGCCAGCTGCAGCAAAGTCCAAAAGTGCTCCGCAGCAGTGGCTGCATACGGGCGCCAAGGCCTCTGGTCCCTGCAGAGCTTAAGAGCACGGTCCTTGTCGATCCAGACAACTGGAGCACCCACCGGCCATGCACTGGGGTGTGCGATTCAGCCAAATGGTGATCATGTCCAGGAAGGACAGGTAGTGAATGGGGCCTCCTCAGCAGCACAGGGCAGCACTGTAGTGGGAGGGCTCGTATGTGTCATTGGCGTGGCAGTCTTCCTTTGCCCCAGTTTTGTTTTTTTTTTGGTGAAAATCTAGAGCTCCAGCGGGATTCAGCAGTTTTGGCCCCTGTTGCTGCTGGGCCTCTGAGGCACTTCTGGTCTACACAGGCTCCTTGTGCTGGATCTGGGCTAGAAAATGGGTGCAGCAGCCAAAGAGTCAGCCATCTGTGGCCCCCACTATCTGCATATCACCCCCATTACATGGATGGAGTCAAATTAGGTTTTGAGGTCGATCCTTGCTGTTTTTGGGCCACTGCCACCAGAGCTTCATGGGCAGTTGGCCATTTTGGATGCTGCAGTGGCCAAGTCCCCTGTGAAGGAGCGCTTAAGGGTTTATTAGCCTGTTTCAGATCAACGTCTTTACATAGCCCTGTAGCAGCAAGATCCTGCCTCATTTATATATACACATATATAAATACCTTTTTAGTTTACTTTTCAACTGTGCTGCTAGATACACAAAGGTATATTACTGGTGGTGAATAATTGCCCCTTAAGAGCTGAGCTGCCTCAGCATGGGGACGTGCAATTGCTAGCCAGAGTATATTAGAGTTATAGGTAAGATACCTTTTCCATTCCTGGCAATGCCCTATCACAGAGAGAACTTGGAGAGCAATGATGCAGCACTTGGTTACAGTATGGGATGGCTCTCTGGTATGCTACCACTGGGTTGAATCGTTGCATATATGGAGCGATTCTGCAGTCTAGGTATGCAAGAACGTTCTCTGAGATGGGCTTGATCATAGCAAGGACAGGTGTGTCCAAGATGTGGGGCAGTCAGTTTGTAGCAGAATTTGCAGTAGGGCGTATGGCTATAGATAGACTGGTATATGCTTAAACAGGTACAAAAGTAGCTGTTGTCTCACAAATTTCACAAAATATGGGTGATATGTTGAGAGATACTTGTTCAGCGTTGAATTGGTATTACACGAACAGAACATGGTTTGATTGGTCCTGGTTCAGCCTTTGTCCAACATTAGTTAACCATACCCACATTGAAATTATATATTATGCAATTTGTCTTGCTTGGAATGAAAATTTTGCTGGATTAGTTTATTTTGTGCGTTCACCTGGTCAGAGTTTGTGCGGGTTTTTTTCTTTTATTTGTGTAAAAACAATACAAATGTATAAATGAAAAAATGTTATGTTGTGATTGTTTTAACAATCTTGATATGTGTTTTTTTTTTTTTTTTTTTTTTGCCGGGCATCCAGTGCAGCCCACATTGACGAATTAAACTTCTAAATGTGCAAATACAACTCATTATCCTCTACTATTTAGAACTGTACATCTATTTTACTTATATCTACACCAGAACAGACCGGCAGGTTATTGGCAGTCCTACGTTCTGTCTGTAACCTACACATACATACAAAAGGGTACAAGTGCACTAATTGGGGGATTTAAACTCCATGACTCCACATCCTACTTCACAGAAATATTTAGATATTAGGAAAAGACACCTCGCCTACAAGTAGTGGAATGCTTTATTAAAGGTGTCTTCTCCGTCATTGATTGGTAAATACCCCACCCGATTATGATCAACCACTTAAGTATTAGCTTCTGCAGAGGGTTCCACAGATGAATTGTCCCCCAACCTTAGGTTCGCTTTTCTTATTTGTGTTTATGCATCCATTTTATTTGCCCGACCGATCATTGTGGGTATGTTAGCGGTTTGTGGCTCGCGCTTGGAGCTGTTCAGGGCATTCTTTGTGAATTCCTTTTTGGCTAGCCGCTACATTTTACTGATTAAATTAAATATAAATTGTATGAATACATTTGTCTTTGATGGGCCTGATAAGATAAAGGACGTGTCTGAAAGTGGTTTGAGATATGAAGGGCTGGGGAAGGTTCGGTATTATAGAGATCACCTTTTAGATTGAGTGTTCTTTTATCTCAACTGAAATCTGTTTCCTCTATCCTCCAGCCTTTGGCATTAACAGCATTTTATATCAGCGTGGAATCTACCCATCCGAGACCTTCACTCGTGTGCAAAAATATGGACTCACATTACTTGTGACGACAGACCCAGAGCTGAAAAAGTACCTGACAAATGTGGTGGAGCAACTTGAAGGTATTACTGTTTTAATGAGCTTACGTTTTAAACTTTAGGATGCTTAGAAATTTCAACAGCTGAGTACTAAGCTGAAGCATTACCCTGGAAAGAGTCCTTAAAATTAGTGGTTGCCTCAGTTAACCTTTTTAAGATGTTTAAAATTTGGTTCATATAGAAATTGTTGTCTTGTGGGCAACAATGTGCCTTTTTCCCAGCTCTTTTGACAAGTCCATTTGAATTCTGCTCGTTGTGCTTCTGGTCTTTTTTCACACTGAGTTTTTCGCATTCTTTGGTTTAGTTAGTCATTCACCCTCCCCTCCCACAAATCAAGTTTACGATTAGGCAGGTTGCTCTGCTGGAACGTTTGAATGTGTTTACCCACAAATGAGTGAGGCTAAAAAGACGTCTGCATGTTTATTTGCAACAGTCTACTGCTGTCAAAGATACAGACAAGTGTATGTGCAAGGTTGACTGTTTAGTGTAAATTAATTTCACACCTTTTCTAACTTCGAACATAAAGTAACACTCCGAAGGAAAGAAAAAGAATCTGGAGGAAAATATAATTTTCTTCAATATTCCAAGCTAGCAATACAATCTAGTTTACTAGCAGACCTTGACTTTTCCTAGGTGTAGCGATCAGGCTTGATAACTTTGTTTCCATTGATAATGATTTTGGTATAAAATAACACACAACCGGTGTCTAATAGCATAACCCATCAGCTTTGCCGTCAGTGCCTAGTGGAGCATTTTTGATAAAATCAACAGATTGCTAAATCTTTTCCTCAAGACTTTCCTTTGCAGTAGTACTTTATGTTGAAAGTTGGAAAAAGTGTGCAAGAGGTTTTTACTATAAACTGTCTTGCTAAATATACTCACTTGTCTGTATATTTGACTGCGGTAGACTGTTGCAAATAAATATGCAGACATCTATCGTTGTACTATTTTTTTTTTTTTGCCTCATTTGTGGGCTAAAACATTCAAACTGTCCTGCCTAGCGGCAACCTACTTAATACAAAGCTTAATGTGGGGTGGGGCAAAGTTGAAGTAAACAAAGCATCCTACTTGTGGCAGTTATAGTAATCCCAGTTTGAAATCTTCTACCTAAAGTGTGGGCATGTGAGGCGAGGCCAAGGACCCATGTCTCACCTTAAATTGCATTTGCCACCACTCTGCACCTGGCAAGCTGCAAGTTCCTGACCTGGGTGTTTCATTGTAAGCAGCGCTTGTTGATCATAATTGGAGGGGTGGGGGCGCCATCTATGGCATGACATTGTGTGTTTGTACTTACTGACATATTCCTTTAGTGAATGGCCAGCGTGTCTATTATGGCTTCCCTTATAGTGAAGCCAGTGTGTGTGAAGATGCAGGTCCACAGCAGTAGTATTTTTTTTGCTATACCTGGATCTAGTTTGTATCCATTATATTTATTAACGGTGGGGGTAATAGGTTTGTAGTGGCTAGGTCAGTAGGGAATCTTTGCTTAAGAGTTATCAAGAATTTCTGACCTTGTTAAGATGCTCTTACGTGAGAGTAATCCAGAAACCTATTAGAATTGGCATATGGGGGTTTACATTTTTTTTATCCTCCATCAGGCTGAAAAGGGGCAGAGTATGCCAAATCTGCCCCTTATGTTTTTTTAAACATAATTTCAGGACCAGGGACAAAGTCCCAGAGTTCTCAAATGACTACCATCACATCTTTGCTCATGTGGTGGCAGCCAATCAGGTCTTTGGACTCTGCTGTGTGAAATATCAATTTTTTTTTTAGCCTTAACTTTTTAAACTCCTGAAAGGAATTACACAAAATCACAAAGCAAACATTCTGCAGAATTTGCTGCAATTCCGTTCAACAGTTTTTGCGGTAGCACTGTTTAATTTTCCTATGGAAAAATAAATGGGGAAATGTGTTTTGGGATTCTTTTTTTTTTTTTTCTCGGCCCTTCTTGAGGGATCACCCCTAAACTTACATCTATATCAGGTCTCGAAAAATCATAAAAATGTTACTAGACCTTGCAGGTGCAGTGTAATAGCACAAGGTGGAGTATTGTACAGTGGAGTGGTGTTGAGTGCAATAGTTTATAGCAGAATGGCGTTCAGCGGCGTGGGGTAGAGTGTAATAGCATACAGTGGAGAGGCGTACATTGGATTGGGGTGTTCCAGTCGAATAGCATAGAATAAAGTGGTATGGAGTGCACTACACTGGAGTGGAGTATAGCGGAATGGCATACAGTGGAGTGGTGTACACTGAAGAGGTACAGAGTACAGTTGTGTACATTGTAATAGCATGGTGTGGCTTAGAGTAATGCTGTAGACTGGAGTGCAAATCTATTCAGCCATTTTCTCGATTTGTCAGATGCAATAGTATATAGAAATATCATTGGTGGGGCAAATGTGTTTTGGTACCCCCCCCCCCCCCCCCCCCCCCCCCCTTTATCGTTGCACTCACTTAAGGATTCACCACCACAACAAATTACATCATCTCAATATACAAAATGCCATAGATCTGGAAAGTCCCCCCCCCCCCCCCCCCTCCAAATGGTGATTCATCAAACGGGTGGAAAGTTATTGGGGAGATGATATCTGAGGAATTCCTATCGTTGGGAATACTAACAATAATACAGAGCACCAATCAGATTTTTTTTTTTTTAATCTTATGTATTTGTTTACATAATCATGTGCTCATAAATGTCTTAGTTGTTCATGTAGTAATTCGGAAACATCACATGTGGTCTAGTCTATTTTTTGGCCATCTTGCTACTTGTAGTAGGATTGTGTTACACATGAAGGCAAAAGTGAATGTTATTGTTATAAAAGAGTTTTTTTCCCCTAGTGGTCATTTATCATGCCCTTCAAATAGTAGCTTGTGTGGCTAACTGCAAGGACAATTTTTCATTTTGTTGCACAGGGGTGCATAAGAAAGATGTTTTTTGTTTGGCTTGTAGGGCCAGTTTACATGCTGTCTGGCTCACAAAATAAAAGAAAACTTATGTAGTTTTAAGATGTATTCTATTCATTATGTATTTAATAGGTTTTCTTTAGCATTTGACCATAAATGGTTCATTGAGTTAATGTAGTAAATATGAAATTTTACATATGCAGTCTAGTGTTTTTTGGACTTCCTTGCTACTTTTAGTAGTATGGTGCTACAAGATATCACTAAGTTTATATAAAAATGAAACCTTATAACTTGAGAAATACTTGTTACATACCTGCAGTACCCAACACAATCTGTACAACCAAAGATCTAATGCAGCTAAATTTCAGCAAAATCATGCTGGCTGTTTATGTAAAATGCATTGGATTGCAAGCCTGTTTCGGCACCCTCCCCCTTTTTTTTTCTTTCTTTGCACTCCCTTTATAAAGTGCCACGCAATGTTCAGTACTCAGACAATGAAGTGGGGGTGCTGAGGGAGTTTTGCAGACCCTTATCAAACGGGTACAAAGCTATTGAGGGACAAACAAATAAACAAATAAAAAAATCAGTTTGGTCACCCCAACTATAACTTAACTACAGAGTGGCTACTGCCACTCTAGTATGTATGTGCTGTGTGTATATTCCTGAAAAAAAAACAGGTTAAAGTGACAATTGTTTGGAATTGTTCTATTTTATCTGACATTGAAAGAAACCATAGAAATTCACTGGGGGGGGGGGGGGGGGAAGCAGAGGTAAATGTAACGTAAGTTGAGAATTTAAGCGCCCTCAGAAGCTTTTAAATATACAAAACCAGTTAACTCTGGTAACCATAACTCTTGTGCCTTAATGTAAGTAAGTCGCACCCTGCCATGCAGTTTTCTCACCAATTTCTATTTCTTTGCAAATATTGCAGTGATATTATTAATGATGTAATGAGTGATGTGATATGTTGGGTAACTAGCAGCGCATGGCTAGGGCCACGTAGGACCCCATCACCAGGCTGAGGGGTTGGGCGGGTGTTTATCCTTACCGAGGCCCTTATGACTTTTTTTTTTTTTTTTTTTCTTCAGGGTGACTGCCACCACATCTTGTTGATGAGATGAGTCAATTAGATCTCGGCATGAGATCTGTATGCCCCACGGGTCCTCTGTGGTGTGAATTAGTTTTGAGCGTTAAATGCTAATACTACTGAACAGATTTACACCAAATCACAAAAAAGACACTTTCTGAACCAAGATTTAGCTCTGTGGCAATTTGGTCTGTAGCTATGCTTAAAGTTCCTGAGGGGAGTTAACAGGGAAAAGTAGTTTTGGACCTCCTTTTTTTTTTTTCTTTTCTTTTTCTTTTTCTTTTCTTTTTTTTTTTTTTATCTATTAGCCCCCACTTGACAGATAGCCAAAACTTTCCAGGAGGGAGCGGAGGCGAGGAGTTTTTGGAAGGTTTTGTGAAGATTCGCCAGACAATGCCAAATATAAAAACAAGCCAAAGAATACATTTCCTCTGGAAACACAACCATAACTATAACTACCCAGTGGCAATCGCCACTGGGTAATGAATGTTTATATGTGTGTCTGACTTGATTGTTGTAGCCCAGTATTTTGGAATTTAATGTGTCTTCTAAACTTTTCCTATGTTACAGATTGGTTGTACAAATGCTCTGTTCAGAAGTTGGTCGTAGTAATAAGTAGTATTGAAAACCACGAAACCCTCGAAAGGTGGCAGTTTGATATTGAATGTGACAAGACTACAAAGGAGGAGAGGTACATTCTAATGGTGCTATTTTTCTCTCGTAGTACTAAATTTTAGTTTGTAGATGTGTTACGTTTGTAAATTGACTTATGACGTTTGTGGCGGATTACTTGGGTTTACAGAAACTGGGAAAGTGAGTGAAATGAAAAAGGTTTTTTTTTTTTCCCCCCCTTACTGCACATGTCAATCTTATATTTAAAATAACTGTGTATTTTCCAGTTTGTGCTAGAACTCTTGCTAGGCTGATTATGTCCTATATGAAAGCCTCAGATGCCTTTTATGGTCCTCCAGACTTTGGGGTGCCTTATTGCACCCATGGTCTCTTGTTCACTTTCTACCTCATAAAGGGGGGTGTGAGCTGCAATGCTCTTCAAGACAAGCTGTTAAGGGTGCAACTCCAGTCATGTACCTCAGTCACCGCAGACCATGGTCTTTATTCCCCTCCCATCCACTTCCATGGTTGTGGCACTTGAAACTCCCAACAAGTTAATTTGGCATGACTTGTGACTCTCCAAGGATTTGCTTCAACATACTAGAGGAAAAGAGAACTGCTTTTCACTGCAGAGAACTCCACTCTGAGGGTCTTAAAACAATCATTTTTTTCACACCCACTTGGTTTTTAGGTAACCAGGTTACATGTGTCAATATCTAAAAATTGGCAAAAACTACTAATGAGGACTCCACTTATTACTCATGGGAAGTGATTTGAGAAGACAATGGATTTACTTTCATAGTGTACAATTTGGAACTTGGTTTGGCTGCATCTCCTAAGATTGACTCCTGCATTTTCATTTTTAGTTTAATTCTTTTTTGGTGCACTCTCGACCACAAAGGGCCTGGCTCTGACGCTTGGGTTGTGAAGTGTAACTGGAAGAGTACACCTTCCTGGCAGAAATGTCCGTTACTTGATAGTAGTTTTCATAGGCATTGAGCTGTAGAAGAAATATTTTGTTCTCCAACACTGCCGCTAGCTTTGAATGGTCAATTCAGCTCTTCTGTGTAGGGTTCATCCATTGTAGACAGACCAGTTATTTTGTGTTTAATCTGTTCTTGTGCATGCAAGATGTAGTCCGTGGTGGGGAACTAAACATTAGAGTGATTGTACAAGAGAAGTTTGACATTGAGGTGTTTTAATGTTTAAAAGTTTGTATTTCTAAGGTATAACTTTCAGAGTGGCAAAAGTGAAGTTTGAAGATGAGTACACCATGAGAAAGGGCTGATCAAAACTAAGATAATAAAACCATATTTTCTTGCAAACCAGGAGCTACAATAGTGTAGTGTATATGAAAATATATTTAATTCTTATTGGATAGTCACATGGTAAACAATTTAGGGAGAAAGCTCAGCCATACAGAAGTTCAGACTAGGGTCTGAAAGGGTTGTATGGTATTCGGGGGGTACTTTAGCTACAGAAGCGAACAAGATTTACAATAATTTCGATAGGTGTGTGGCCTGCGCTGGTGCAGTGTGTACACGCTAGTAGAATGCTGACCCATCTGCAACTTAAACATTTTTCAAGTTTACCTTTTCATAAGTAAAGGGGTGTGCAGGAATCTCTTCGATGCAGCATAGTCTGCTTACTGTCCTGCAGATGGTGGTGATGCTTGTAAAGCTGGTAGGGAGAGCGGATGGGTGGGTGGCCACAGAAATATGTGCATAAGTCCTAGCAAGCAGTGGCCTCATGTATAAGCTATTCCTATATTTTCTCTAGAACAGAGAAGAACACGGGCCGGCTGACAACATGCAGAGACTGGCATGACCGTGTGAGGCATGTACAGGAGCACCTGTGCTGCACTAGCTATCCATTCGAAGCACCCTGTAAGGGTCATGAACAATGAAAAACCTTGTTATAGTCTACCAGACTGAAGCCTGCAAAAGCCTCTCAAAAGAGAATCATGCAGTAGGGGTACCACCAATAGGGCAAATAGCTGAAGTGTGCCATAAGAGCCCCTACTGCGATGAGAAATGTCAGGGAGTTCCATCTTTTTGCACCTTTTGGGGAAACTACATTTCCTCAAACTCACACCACATGGAACGCCAGGAGCGCTTTCAATGAAACTTGTTCAAGTTGAACATCCCCTATCTCATCAATCCCCCGCAGTTGTTGTTGATTTCTCCCAACTTAAGACTGCCACTGTTTCCAGAGTGGTTAGAAATATACCTTTTTAGGAACAAGAGTTGTTTTGCCTCATACAGTCTTTTGCAAACCGACAATCCAAAAGTTCAACATCTCTACTGGACCTGCTTGTCGAATAGAGACTTACTCACCACAACAACCCCCTGTTCATCAAACTACTGAAAATAATGACTACAATGGAGACGTCTCTTGGGACGGGGAAGAACAATCTGCATGCCTAGTAGACCTACAGACAAAATCAACTTAGTCCTTGTCTGAGCAAATCCAGACTGTGACATCAAAAATGTGTGTCCTCCTGGCCAAACTCTTAAATAAGATGTCCAGTCAGTTGGTGACAGGGTGAACAGCGATCGTCCGCTTCACAGCGCCAAATCTCAGTTAAGGAAACTGACAACAGCAAAAACCCATGTGGGCATCAACAAAAGAAAAGCTAGATGCTGATCTAAGGGTAGAAGAGGACCATAGGTAAGGGAAAACTTACTCCTGAGAGATCATGGCGAAAATAGGGAGCTGACTAGACTGACTTAACAAAGGTCTGGAAAAAACCTTTCTGCGTCTCAAGCAGACATTTTATGGAAAACCCAATAAAGCGGATATCCTACTAGTAGCTCAACTGAGATGGGGGAAAAGATGGCACTCTAGTGCCAGGTTTCAAGATGGGTTACTGACTGGGCCAGAAACTGGGAATGTTCTTACCAGGTGCCTTACCAAACTACACCCTCCATCAAGCAGTAGATAACTTTTTGGCACCGGTCCCATTTCCTCCTTTGCTGCAGAACATGAAAATTGATCTGGAAATGGTAATCACAAATGAAGAAGTAGGTCATTAAGTCTCCCGCCCCATAAAAAACAAGATTATAATGGCCTAAGCAATGGGTTCTTAAAAGATCTTCCTTGTTGCTGGCCCCTTAACCGACTAGGTGGTTCAACATTTTCTGTGAAAATGGGTGTGTGACTGAGTCTGGTTGAAGCAGAAATAATTTTGATATACATAAAAGGCAACAATAAAGAACAGTGTGCCCCTTATCTACTGATCTCACTTCTCAAATCAGACCGAAAAATCAATATGAAAACGTTGGCGAACAGACTGGAAGGTTGTAAGCTCTTTTGAATCAATCTGGACCATTCTGGATTCATAGGAAGTCGCCAGACCTTTGATAATGAGTCCAGCATTTGATCAAGAGGGACACTTGATGATCCACACCAGTGTTACTATTGTCAATAAATGTAGAAAAAAAAATTTCACCATGTTGAATGGCACTTGAGCTAACAAGTACAGGGCAAGGTGGGCAAGGGGGCCATATATTTAAAAAAAACAAAAAAAAAAAACGTTGAGGCTACTAATAAGCATAAGAAAACAAACTTGGTTAATGGGGATAAGTGAGACTGTTGGAGACTCCAGTGCGACGAGGCATGGAGGTCCGTTATGCCGTTTTTGTGTTTTTATTATATTTTTTTTACATTCGATTGAGCCTGTAGCCCAACTGATCACAGACCTTAGGAGTACTGGGGATAGAGTTTAGGGGGTTCACATCTTCCAGCATTATGGGAGGGTATTTGGGTACTAGATTAACTATATAAAATTTGCATCTTGGTGATTAAAATGGACCGGCTTCCAGAAATAGATGAAATCTACCTGTTCAGGTAGGCATAAAAGGGCATTAAAAATCTTGGAATGCAGATTACACCGACCCTTCAAGAATTGTATAAAGCAAACCATGCATCCCCTTTAAGAAAGAGCAACTTGGTTAGGTAGGGGCTGATGCCCATCACGTGGATGGCAATTAAACCTAAGATATTCAAGAAAGGTGCTGCAAGGAGCTAGTGATTTTTAGTGGAGTTTTGCCAACCAGATATAGATTTACTTTGTAGCAGCACAGTTGTGCGTCACCTTTGATTGGTCACTCCATTAAATGGAAATACATAGGCGCATCATTGAGATGCAACTACGGGCTCCCCAAACAAACTCGGCAACAATTATCCAATGTAAATATTACAAGACTATTCATGGAAACCGTGGACTTCTCACCAGATCTAATGTGATAACTTCTTCTCCTTCTCCTTTTGATAAAACATAATTTCCCTTTTGGAGGGCGGGAGATTAAATCGTGCTGAGATTGGTTTCAAGGCCCTCATTCATATCCTTCACCCTCTGTAAGACCGACCTGAAGCTTACAGAAAACTATAGCCATTGGTAGTTCCAAATAAGAAAGGTAATTAGGGAGGACTGGAAAAGTGAACATGCACTGTTTATTAACAAAACAGTTCACTTACTACAAAATAACCAAAGGCTTTATCCCTGCGATCTATGTCACACTGAACACTCACCTGGAATCTCATTAGTGGCCTTTGGTTAGCAGCCCAAAAGGCAGTTGGGCAGGGACAACCCAGTTTTAGAGGAAGAAGGTCTCCTACGAATCAATGCACAAACCATCATCATAATGTGAGGGTAACTCATCCTCATTACCACGGTCATCTCTAGCTGGTAGTAAACTCTACTCGGAAACTGAACCAAAAAAGCTAATTGTACCTCTGAAAAGGGCTCAGTGGTAATGGAAATATTGCCTTAATCATGCTGTACAGGAACCAGGTGCACTGGAGTGGCGTTTGGGAGCAATGTCGTCAAGGTGGAGGCAAATTTCGCTTGGGTCAAACAGAATGGTAGCAGATTCCCCCCCACCCCCCTTTATCAGTGGTTCCCAACCTTTTGACTTCTGTGGACCCCCACTTTATACTGGAAGCCCCCCCCCCCCCCCCCCCCCCCAAATCATTACTGGGATCTGGGGAAACACCCCCACACACGGAGTCACGCAGCTACTCTGAGCAGCTCTCAGAGCACCTATATATCTTAACTCAAAGGTGTGCAGCCTATTGATAAAATAGGGCCACTGAGAGGGTTGCAGACTCAGAAGTATGGAAGGGTTATTACTCTTGATGGTTCCTTGTGCCAAAGAGGAATGGAATCCTTTTGTCCCATTTTAGATCTTCACCCTCTGAATGCCTTCTTGCGGAAGGACATTCAAATGGTGACACTGGTCTACATTCAGTTTTTCCTGGATCCAGGACACTAGATGGTGGCCTTGAACCTACAGGACCTATACTTTCATGTACCTGTCCTGCAGTCCCACAAACGTTATCTAATACTCAGGCGCTTAAGGGATAATCTAAAGGTAAGGAGTCTGTGATTAGGTAGAATATCTAACAACTTTACCAAAGGTTAAAGTTTTTGTTTTGGTGTTCAGTTCTGTAATTCTAAATTGTTTAATTCAAAGTACGGTATGTTTTTAAAACAAAATGAATGTATATTGAAGGGACAGAATGGAGAAGCTGACTAAAAATAAATGTGAGGTCTACTGAGGAAGATGTTATAGACAGTTTACATTAAAATGATAGGCAGTGTCGAACTGCATATCTAGTTTATTGTAATATATCATTTCTGGAAATGTTGCACAAAACCAGTGGTAAAGTACAATTTTCTGCGCACATGGCTGTGCACATATTCATGGGCTTCCAGAGTGATCCATGTTTTGTGCACAGCAATCCCTTCAACTTTTGATAAACACCATATTCTGGGTGTTGGATGAAGGGCTTATGACCAGCTTGGTCAAGCCCCACTGAAGGTAGTTTGCTAAATCCAAAACCAGTTATCTTTTGGTGTTGCCTTTCCCCAGAGGTAACATTAATGGTAATCCTATGCCTAGAGGTGCATGGGTGCAATGGAAATGTAAGTTCGTTCTAAAGACTGAAATTATAGTGATAGTGTTCAGCTCAAACATGGTAATGTTGTATCAAGAGCTTTATTGAGAAACCACTAACCCGACAGCAGCATCTGCTCCCATCCCTTCAACTGTCCAGTATCTCTGCTCCCGATTGCGAGCTCGAGTCATCTCACCTAGAATCTGTATGGCAGAGATTCTAGACTGTGCCCAACATTCTTAAGCAGCCACAACACATAGCTACATTAAATGTTCATATGGGTGGAAGAAAATGTGGCATCCAAAAGGCTGAGTGGTGTGTTTCCATGTTGTGACTTATTTGCAACGCTAATGAGCACAGAGTACCATTTAGGCCAAAATTTACTGTGCTTTAGCACGGGCACTCGTGAAACACCAAGCAGTCACCTGCAACTCCGTGGCATAAAAAGCAATGTGTATCAACTTTTGGTGCAACCATTAAAACTGGTACAGTGCAGGCATCAGGAATACAAGCTTCTCTTGGACTGTTTCAAATTCAACCATAAATACAGCACATAGAGCATGAGTAAGTAGTCGGAAACCAAATACTTCAGACTTTCTTGACTCTGAATGATGTAGTTGAATGAGAGTACAACATAAGTTAAGTCTATCGCCAGTAAATTCTAAGATTCACATAAAAAGAACTGTTTAAATTGCTTAATGCAGACCATGCGTCTAGAGAAAACAAAATGCTGGCAAAAGCAGACCGTGTGATCTGGTTAAGAAGTTACTAGCTTTGGGTTTCCTAAACGTATGATGTAGTAGGCTTTACATTTGGAGAACAAGTTTGACCGTCTATACACTTTTCTTTTTTTCTTCCAGTGCTCCCAGAGAGAAAACTCAAAAAGCTATCCAGGAAGAAATTCGATCTGTCATCCGTCAAATCACAGCTACGGTTACTTTCCTGCCTCTGCTAGAAACTGCCTGTAAGTATTGAGTAATGCTAAATTCTCAATTATGCTGTCAAGCAAGATACAAATTGCATTGAAATCAACCGTTTATCTCAAATAGATTATCATTTGCAGTCCCATTGAGACTGAACAGGTTCTTGTGTCGGCCAATTCCCTCCTTGACATGAGCAACTTCAAAGCCCTGTTTTGTTTCTGCTGTTTGCGTACTTTGTGGAGGGTTTAGAAATTTAGCAACCCTCTAAATTGTTTCTACCTGGTTTAAAAATATTGTGTGAAGTTTGTTAGTAATGTTAGAAACGCGTGGGGTTAAAAAAACAAAAACTAACTACCAGAATTCTACAAATGGTCACTGGCTGCACAGCTAAACTGACAGTGTGCGTTCAGTGAGAAAGTCTGTTAAACGAAGTAAAGTTTAATCTGCCCACTGCTTCAGATGCCTTTAACATTTGACGTTAAATGCATTTATTGAATGTGTAGGTCATGACGAATACATGAAGGTTACACATTTATTTCAGACTAGATTGGATTACTCGGAGTGCCACGAGATAGTTTGGCTCCCTGAATGGTGTTAGTGTCGGGAGACAAAGACATTGAATCACTCCTGTTATGGATTCTTGCAGACTGATATATTGGGATTCGCTTTTAAAAAGGAGTGTGTAATGTATTTGCTGTTTACTTGTACTTATATGGGTTGGTTTCCAAGCTAAATCTGCCTTGTGTAGAACTTGAGGGGCCTGGCATGCTTGAGGAGTCCACATTAGTCATCCTATCATGGACTGACCGCCATCGCATCCCCACCCCCAGAATGCAGCTTAGACGTTTGTTAAAATAAGTGTGAAAACCTATATTTCTGTTCTGGAGTTCTGCCAGCCATAAACGGTAGACCATCCCCAGAACACTTAACTCTCCCTCTACGGACAACTTTTAGATGTCTAACACTATTGTGGACAATGCCAATACGTTAAGTTTTGTGTCAGTCAGTTGCATACCATTGATGGGCTTTCTTGTCAATGTAATTTCCTTATTCAATGGCCTTACTGTTTGTCCCTTCCCTAGGGCATAGCTTCCATACCATCCTTTTGATTAGATAACTTACATCCTTCCACTGCTTACATTACTGGAAATACTTTTCTTTTTCTTTGAACACTCCATTTAAGTGCATGTTCTCTTGCTCTGCCTCATGTGCTGCTTCCCCTCTCAATTCCCCACATATTTTCCAAGTTGCTTAAATAGGTATAAAAGAGGTAGGGAGTTCTGTTGGTTGGGCAACCCGGAGTACATAAAGGGAGTGAAAGATCCGCTTGCTACCAGTAATCTGAGGGGTTAGTTGCACTTTATGTATAATATGACCAGACATGAGGTCCGTGGAAATATTTGATGCCTTATTTTTAAGTTTTGATTTCAAAATCGTAAGGCAGGTGGTCAGTCGACTTAGCTCTGAGACTGAGATGCCACAGTGTGTACTTTTCTGACACCAACCATTAATCAAGAGGAACATCTCCTTTGAGAGGTACCACACCTCTACAGTTTTGGCTGCCTTGGTGGCTTGGGAAAGCTATGGTCCTTTTGTGCTTTCTTTTTCAAGAGGAGCTGAAAAACAATAGGATGAGCTTGATCAGCAGCAAGAAGATAACAGCCTGGTCTAAACAATGTAGATTGCTAGCACTACTCCTAAGAAGTTACAAAAGAAGTGTGAAACACTTTAGATCTTTATTGAGCTTCTGGCCAGAGAGAACATTGCTAATGTAAGGGATATTGTAAGAGGGCATGATAACATCTAATCAAACCATAAATCCAGCCAACGAGTCAGTTAACTTTAAACTCTTCCGTTATGGCTCCGATATATTTCTAATGGCTCCACTTAACAATTCTGCCACAATCACCGGGAAACATTGTAAACTTACATTTTTTAGGCTCTTTGTTGGCACCTGTGTTAGTATCTAAACATGAGGACCAAGGCAGAAACCATAATCCGTGTGCCTTGAAGAGAGGAGTTCCCCCAAGGTGCTCACATTTTCCTTATTGTATTTCCAAAGGTAGGCCATGCAGGCAGGCAAAGCATGTCATCAGCTGATCATGGGTTAAGCTACCCCTCCAAATAGTTACTCAATGTGCTGCTCCTGAACGACACTTCAGTGAGTGGGGGTTCTTGGAGATAAGGAAGCAGGCATTGACGACTGGTCCTCATGGCATAGTATAGCATAGCCATGTATTTTTAAAATATTTAACCGTATGCTGAATAACAAATATTCATCTAGTGAGGATTCACATGTCATTGGTAGTCTTAACTTCAAAAGGAAAAAAGGTTGACTGGATTTAAGACCATGACTGTGGTCGAATAAATTACTGTTGCGAGTCCATTAGTCAATGAGCCATTGCCCCTTGCTCACGAGAATACAGTGGATTGCTGAATATTGTAAATAACTGGTAGAAAACCATTCTTTTCCAGGTACGTCTAGACAATCTGGGAGGGTTAGTGCAGTCACATCTTTACAAGAAAGCTGTAGCAAACACACCGATACAAAAGTGTATAGTCCTGCAGCTTATTGGTAAATGTGACTGAACTCTGGGATTTTGTCAGTTTCTGACATTTGTTTGTGTGGCATGGAGTCGTGTATGTATTTATGTAATATAGGTATATCTATCTATCTATATATGTATGTGTGTATATGATATATACATACACGTCTATCATCTAAATACACATGGGCAAAGATGCCTTTGAATATTTATCTTTCATTGGCTATCTGTATTTAAATGACCAACGGCAGAACCTTGAACAGGGCCCATCGTCTACAAGTTTGAACATTTTGGCCAAATTGGGTTCTTTCCTCTTAGGCAGCACGGCCTCCTGAATCTACTTAGTACCCTGGTTAAACATGCTTCTTCCGCCATAGCATAATGCCTGGCTGATTGTGTGCTGCCTTCCAGAGCACCTGGTGGCGTACAAGTAGCCCAAAGGAAAGGAGACGCTAAACTTGTTGATGTCCAGCATTGTTGTGAAATCCCTCTTGTGATGCATAGAATTAAACATGCTGTGGTTTTGATGGAAGTACTTCACAGGGAGAAGATCAGTCAAAATGGCTTTCAGCTAAAAGACTGCCCCATGTCCATATGCAGTTTACTCGGTTCTTAACTCTTACTTGAATCTTTATCTGTATTGTTAATTCTTCAAACTCAAGAGTTTTGTCTAGTAAAGCACATATTACATGGTACTCTGAGGAACATTGATCAAACTGCACATCTCCCAGGTCCCCAAAACTGGAAAACACACTAGATCGACTGACACCTTGGAGCACAAGTGGGTGCGAAATGATAATGTTAAGCCAATCAAGGATTTGTGGTGTGCCTAATCACCGATACGGTCTCAAGATGCTATATATGGTCGTGCTGCTCAGTTGAGCCAGGTCTTGAGGTCCTTCCTGAACTGCTTCAGAGATATGGTTTGCTTGAGAGAGTGTGTTCCATTACTGGGCTGCTAGGTAGGAGAAGGATCTTCCTCCTGCTTTACTTTTCCAGATCATGGGGAGGGCTGCAAGGGCAAACTGGGAGGAGTGGAGATGTCTGTTGGGCACGTAGAAGGTGAGGTGGTGGTTGAGGTATGCTAGTCCTGTGTTGTGTAGCACCTTGTAGGTATGTATGTGCTTGTTGACTGGAAGCCAGTGTAGGTCTCTGAAGTGAGAGAAGATGTGGCTTTGTCGGGGATGTCCAGGATGAGTCTGGCTGCTTCATTCTGGACTCTTTGTAGTCTTGAAGTTTCTTGGTGATGCCAGCATATAGTGCATTGCTGTAGTCTGGTGTGCTAGTGATGAGTGCTTGGGTTTAACCTCCTTCATTACAGGGGAGAGGTGCCATTACTTCACATCCAAAGCCTCTGTCCATAATGAGTGCATTTTTGATAAATTGGGCGTAGACACTTACCTGTGCTTCTGCTCTGATCCACTTGCTAACCAAGTTGTTTGCCAAGCTGAGACCATTCTAGATTACAACTGTCCTATTTTCTCTGGAATAGCAGGGGCAGTGGTGGCATCTGATCCTGCAATCTCATGGGTTTCTCCTTTGCTGGCCTGACCTTCTCACCAGGATGGTTCTTTCCTGCTTGGCATCAATGTGGTGGACTTCTGGCTCCTTCGAATTCACAATCAATCAGGAATTTGTAAAGCGCACTACTCACCCGTGAGGGTCTCAAAGCCCTGAGAGGCGCAGTATGGCAATCTAAACCAACTACTAGAAAATTGAGGGATTGTAAACCCTCTTCCACTCCATTATATCCCTTCAAGTGCGGTGGTGTGTCTGATATCGCAAACAGATGCATCTGATAACATAAGATCTTATGTTTTTTATGTGTTAAACTTACTTTGCCTGTCATCTCTGCTTATAGAAAGCCTCTGCCTTTTTCCACATTCAGGTAATAAAAAAAAAAAATGGAGTTCTCTGGAAAGTCACTGAGTATGCATTCACCTTAGACCTAAGCGGTTGATTGTCAGTTAAAAGGCGGTTGGTGCAGGTATGCCTTTTGAAAAGCAGACTGCCAGTCGCATTAGAAGCTGTTTTTAACTCTTTTTCTTTTTTGACTAGCTTGTTTCAGTGTGGCCTGTGAGCTAATAAGCTTTTTCAAGCTTCAAGAAAAAAATACTTGTAGTTTCTCTTTAAATAAAATACAAAGCTAGTGGTGTAATCACAGCTGTATCGGTTACCAAAGTTAGGTATTTACTCAGTTTCTACTCTGTGGGTGAAGTAGAGAACTTGGCGCCACTAACTTTCAGCCATGCTGAACAGCAACGATGCTGTTGTACAACGTAGCCAAAAGACATTGGCAAAGCAATAGCTCTCACATAGGCTAGACCGATTGGCTTTGCCAATGCTAGTTTTAAAGAGCCAATTTCATTAGAACACTCAATTGACACAAAGGACGTAAAGCTTATCACCCTAGAGTACACCCACAAATTTTCTCAGTGCATAGTTGGAATTTCACTTTAAGCACCAGTTCTGCTTACTCAATTCGTAAAATCTGTGAGCTTGACCACATGGTCCCTGAAGCATTGTTCCAATCTAAATATTGGAGTAGATTGCCTTAGCATTCTAAAACATGCCAAATATCCTTTTGCCAGTACTGCTATACCTTCAGATGGAAAATATTTTGTGTACAAAGGACAACCAAACGTGCCAAGAGGAAGCAGTGCTATGTCTTTTGTAGCTAGCCAAGTTGGGGCCAGTTCTCTTATCAGACTGTTAGTTTACACTAAATGTCCTTCTTATGATTTTTCTTTACTGTGTGTATAATAAGTATGGATGCACAGAGCAGACGGGGGCTACTGGGCAGTGGAAGGTATTTTCCATTGATGCCCTGAGTTCAGTCCTACTGTGGCTGTGCAAAGTGGGTTCATTACACCCTTCCCTCAATTCACTATTAGGGTAGCAAAGATAAGCAGTTAAAGGCTTATCAGGAAGGTAGTGTGGAAAGTAAGAGCGCGGAACAGTCGTACAACAGACATGATTATGTTATTCAGACCACTGCTTGTTGTAGAAAGTGTTATTACCACAGCAAAACCTAGTATGATACTATTCAATGGGGCTCAGATGAAGATTGAAATTACAATGCATAGTAAAGTGACCCACCTGCTATAGCATCCTGTCCCCATTCTTGGCGCTGATGTAATGTCTAAAGCTCATCAGTTCTGTTCATAGGCATAGTTAAGGCACAAGTGTAGTTCTGTGGGTCTCTACTCACTTGGAGCAGTTCAGTTCATGAGTTCATACCCAAGCTAAAGGGATTGTTTAAGGATCACTCCCTGTTTTTGCTGCAGAACATAGCCTGCATCTCCTAGCCCTATAACCTGCTCATCCTGCCACGGATGCTCAGTCTCTGGCCTGGGTTTACCTGGGGAGTTGTGCATCTTGGGTGGTGAAAGCCTCCAGAATATGAACAGCTCCTACTTCATGGCTGCCACGTCTCCATGGAATCTACTGGGGTAAGTTGTGGGGGTTCGGGGGAAGTTTGATCATCATCAAATTAGGGCTGAAGAAATTTATTGGCTTGATTTCTGTATATGGTCCTCTGTGTGGGCTGTGAGGGGAGACGAGAATACGTGTAATCAGGGGCCAAATCCAGCTTCCCTTACAAGGACAATCTGCAGCTTATAAGTGTTCATACCCAAAACATGGGTCTACTCTCCTGGACCATCTCCTCCTGCATGATCAGCAACTCCCATTTCCTTTTGAATAGGCAGGCAAGCATATAGGCAAGCTTTTCTCCAGCAAGTTCTGCAGACATAGCATGATTCCCCCTTTTCCCTGGGGGAAAACTAGCTTTCCTACAGACTATCCCTGATCGTGCATCAGTCCTTGTTCTGCAGAGCATTCCCTTCCTTGATGATGGACATGGAACTGGAACAAGGTGGGTAGTTTGGATACCTCATACATTTTTCCAGAAAGAGTGAGGTACATCTACTTTGTGGTTTGCAAACCCATTTGGGGTGGTGGTTTTACTGTCATTTTGTCACTCTTCGTCAGACACAGCCTTTGTGCAAGTTGATAGCTCTTGTAGCAGATAACAGTGGTGCTGGCTTCCTGCAGAAATATCCAAAACATGGGCACAGTGAAGTTTGAGATCTCTGCACAGGCTGTCATCAGCCTTACTGAGGTAGTAATTGGGGACAGACTCCAGAACAGGCCCTGCCCAGAAGTGTCCTCACATTTAACAACAAAATGCATTCCCACCCTCCCTATCTACCAAATGGCAGTGCGCTGGAAGACATAATCAGCAACTCTTTGCTAACAAGGTCCTCGTTGAGTTTCAAAGGTGAGGCTTGTCTCCACCCTTCTCACTTGTTTCTGGGTCTCCACCTGTTATCCACAGAGAAGGCACACAAACATGCAACTCTCTGGGAAAGCAGTCCTCATCAATCTTGTTCTATGCTAACCAGGGAATCCAAAATTATCCTCACAGGTCCAGGTATTTTTTTTTCCACACAGTTCTACCTTTTATGGGCTACAAGTTCTCACGCTCCACATTTAAGACCATAGCAAGGCTCTGGGCTTCAAATAACAGTGAAACTTTACATGAGACAACACAGAAAGAGGGCTGTTTACATAGATTTTCAAAAGACAGCATGTTGCCCCTACTTTGTGATGCACCCTTGGCATGAACAGGAGTCTCAACTGAGGACTGGATTGGTGTGCCAAAGTCCTAGAATAGGTTCTGTGTGACCTTACCTGGGACAGGCCTAGGCCTCTGTGTACATGTTGCTACATACCAGGCCAGTGGTTCCCAAGCTCTTTCAACCCACAGCTTCCTTGACCTATTGGTCGTTGGGTGCGGCTCCCCATTATGTTACTACTTTTTTTTCAGGAGGGGAGGCAGCAATAAAAGCCTGGCCTCAGGAGTACTTCCATTACACTCCCTAAAAATTGGGACGAAGCCAATGAAAGTAAGTAAACGTACTGCATTGTGACGTGTAGTGCTTTTTAAAGAGGTCTTTTTAGCTCATTCCTGATCAGGGTTTGTGAGGCCCTGATAGTTACGGTAATGTTGGTTCAGATTATGGGTGCATTGATAAAGGTCTGCGTCTGCTGTCTAGCTTGTGGGTTGTTTTGTGTGTGTGTGTTTTTATTTTTTATTTTTTTTAGGGGGTGTGTGGGTGGGAGTTTTATTATTTATTTGCACACGGTCTCCAGTCTAGTTCCAGGCTGTCCTTGTTTCATTGAGTGTGTGGTCCTGGAGACTGAGGTTGGGGTCCAGAGTGAATCCAAGTAACTTGGCGTTATATGAAAGTTGGGGTCTGAATTGGTCCTGATTAATGCTGCTACCTCAGGTTTGGACTAGTTATTGTTTTTGGCAAATAAAACCACCTTGTGGGGCTGACCTTCTGATCAGTGCTGAGCATCTGGTTCTGTATGAGGGGCAGACAGTGCTTCTTGTGTAGAATTCCTGTAGCAAAGGACACTCAAGTAATGACCTTTCACCAGCAGTGCCCTGTGAGTGCTAAGACGACAGCAGTGAACGCCCTCTGTGGTGTACCCCATAGGACCCCAGGAATGTTAGTTACCTCGAGCAGCATATCTTTGATTTAGGACTTGGGGCACTGCTACTAGAAAGCTCACACTGCTATCAGTACTGTCACACAGCCTTATTTTCCTTCCATTAGTTACCTGTCAGTGCTATAGAAAAACAGCAGTGTGATCTCCCTCCCAGCTAGAGATGTGCAAGTCAGACAAGACTGGAAGCTGGCTTCCTTTCAATATCTACCCTTTCTGATGGATACAACTACCTGTGGATTCCTCACCTAATGAATACTCCCATGGCGCCAGCATTCGACGGAAATCTTCTTCCTAGTCTCTGCACGCCGACGAGGACGTCACTCTAGCCCACGCGATGCCGTCTGACGTCATACAGGCAATAAGAGGTCCTCGCCGACGTCCGTTCCCTTTTTTCCGTGCATTCGAAACGGTTATCTTCGAGGGAGCTACTGTTACTTTAGTGGTTAGTGTGTTTTCTGCTGCGTAGTTCTTCTCTGCGGTAACAATGTCTCAGAGAAAGTCGGGTTTCAAGCCCTGTCGAGAGTGTGGGGGCAAGATGTCCGTTACAGATCCTCACTCCGACTGTCTCTGGTGTTTGAGCTCCGACCACGACGTCGTGACTTGCGATTCATGTCAGCACATGAATCCGAAGGCCCTCAAGGAACGTGAGGCTAAACTATTCCTGGCGAAGTCGAAGAGAAAGGAAAAACATCACAAAAAGTCTTCCTCGCCAAGGTCTCATCGGCATCATCGAGACTCCCGGCGCCGTAGAGATTCACGGCGTCATTCCAGCAAGGAGACTCGTTCGAGGTCGCCTTCGGCTCGGCGTCGGAGGACTTGGGAGGTCAGTCCCACGGTCACGCCGCATCCATCGACGCCATTGCCCTCTCCGGCGTCACCGACTTCGCCTGGACAAGCCTCTGTGGTTGAGGTGATGCAGCCTCTTGTGATGTCTCCAGCGTCGCGGACGTCGGGGTCGCCTTCGATCCAGGCACCTCAGTATCCGGCTTTTCCAGCCCCTGGAGCCGATAGTACCGCATTTCTGAATGCGATGTATACCATCTTTCAGCAGATGGCTCCAGGAGGTGCTCCGGCTGGTCCTTCGGGGCCTTTGGCCTTTTCATTGGGTGATCCTGCGCCTCTTCGGCCGGCACCCTTTATGCCCTTTCTCCCTTTTGGGAATGTGGGCTCGGCGCCGGTGGCCGCTCCGGTGGCTTCAGAGGGATTGGCTCCGGAGGTTTCCATCCCGTCGACGTCGGGATTTCGTCCTGTGACTCCGGTGGGTCCATCGGCTCCAAGATCTTTGTCCTGCTCCTTCATCGGCACCGAAGCTGCCTGTTGTGCCGGATGCGGCGTTGGATGCTTCTGGAGATCAGCGCCGATCTTCGACTTCGGCAGAGGCCATGTCGACTCCGCGTATTGAGCAGAGACTACATTCAAGGAGGCGTGCTCTCTGTCTTTTGGAAGAGCAGGAGTACCAGCGAGTCCTGGAGGAAGGAGAGGTTGAGGACTCTGGTGATGGACTGCATGGTCTGGATACGGCCAGTGGGCTGGATACTTCCCCTGAGTGGGACCTTTCATCTCCAGGGGAGTATACGGAGGAGGCCGCTACCTTTCACGCGGTGGTGAGGAAGGCGGCTAACTTTCTGGACCTGCCTTTGCTGGTGGCAGAGGCAAAGCAGAATTTGACGGAGGTGCTGCATCCGGCCTCTGCTGCAGCGGAGCCTCTCTTGCCGTTTAATGAGGCTTTGCTTGATCCGGTGTTGGAGGATTGGAAGAAGCCTGTATCTTCCTCAGCAGTTCATAGGGCTGTGGCCAGGAGATATCGGGCTGCACCATCTGACCCTGGTTTTCTTTCAACACACCCTACGCCGGAGAGCTTGGTGGTACAAGCCTCCTGTTCATCAAAATCAGCGCCTGGATCTTTCCCGACGGTACCAGGAGACGGGGACTCCAAAAAACTGGATGCGCAATCCAAGAAAATATTTTCTTCTTGCAGTTTGGCGTTGAAGGCCACCAACGCAACTTGCATTCTGGGGAGATATATTCATGCTCTTATGGATGATATTTCATCTTCTTTTACGGAGCTTCCCCAGGGACTCTTGGATGTTGTCTCAGACACCCAGGCTGCCGCAACCCAGATTATCCAGTCTGGGCTGGACACGACCGACTCGGTGGCTAGGGCGATGGGCATGGCTGTGGTGGCAAGGAGACAGGCCTGGCTCGGTAATTCAGGGTTTTCTGCGAATGTACAGTCGACCCTATTAGACCTCCCGTTTGATGGGGACAAACTGTTTGGAGCAAAGGCAGATTCGGCCTTGGAGCAATTTAAAGAGAGCAGGGCCACAGCCAAATCGTTAGGGCTGCAAGCTCCTTCTTCCTCTGCCTCTTCCAGGTTTTTCAGGAGGTTTCGTGGATTTGGGCGTGGCTCTTCCTCCTCTTCCTTTCGGGGGAGGTTCCAGCAACCCGCCTCTTCTCACCCCTATAGATCATTTAGAGGGAGAGGTAGGGCCCGCACCAGAGGAGCCTCTCAACAGCACTCTGCCTCTTCCTCGTCCTCTGGAGGGGTGCAGCAGGGAAAGCAGCCTTAGGCTTCCACCATTTCCCACTCACTCCTCTCCTGTAGGGGGAAGATTAGGGCATTTTCTCCACAAGTGGGAGACTATTACAACGGACACTTGGGTTATCAGTATTGTGGAGAAAGGCTACACCCTTCCCTTTCGGGAGTTTCCGCCCCCCCCTCCCGCCTCCCGCCTCGCCCATCTTATTGTTCAGAAAAACACTTCCTGTTGCTAGAACAGGAGGTTCAAGTCCTCCTTTCAAAGGGCGCGGTGGAGTTGGTTCCAGAGCAGGAAAGGGGTCGAGGTTGTTACTCAAGGTACTTCCTGATTCCCAAGAAAGATGGTCGGTTAAGACCGATCCTGGATCTGAGGATCTTGAATTGGTTCCTCAATCAGGAAAAGTTCAAGATGCTGACCCTAGCACAGGTGCTTTTGGCGTTGAACAAAGAAGATTGGATGGTGTCTGTCGACTTGCAGGATGCTTATTTTCATATCCCGATACTCAAGTCACACAGGAAGTTTCTCCGGTTTGTGGTAGGGTCGCAGCACTATCAGTTTGCGGTCCTCCCGTTTGGTCTTACTTCAGCACCTCGAGTCTTCACGAAGGTGATGTCAGTGGTTGCGGCAGAGCTCAGAAGGAAGGGGATAGCAGTATTCCCTTACTTGGACGACTGGTTGATCAAAGCCAAGTCCCCGGAGCTTGTGTCGTATCATCTGCAGTCAACAACCCAGTTGTTGTTCGACCTGGGCTTTTCGGTGAACGTGCCCAAATCTCACCTGGAGCCCTCTCAGCGCCTCCTGTTCATAGGGGCAGTACTGGATACAACATAGAATCGAGCCTTTCCTCTGCCTCAGCAGGTTCAAGATATTCAGGAATTGGTTCCAATGTTTCAAAATGGAGCGGTAGTTCCAGTCCTCAAGGTCCTTCGTCTGCTCGGTCTGTTTGCCTCCTGCATACTGTTGGTCACGCATGCTCGCTGGCACATGAGGGCTCTTCAGTGGTGCCTCCGAAGGCAGTGGTCTCAACACAAGGGAGATCTAGAAGGTGCGGTCAAGATCTCCAGAGATGCTGCTGTGGACTTGAAGTGGTGGATTGCGAGCAACAATCTTTCGCAAGGAAAGCCGTTCGCGCAGTCGCCACCAGTGGCCACGGTCATAACGAATGCTTCCACTCGAGGGTGGGGAGCTCATCTGGGGGATCTGGAGATCAAAGGACTTTGGTCTCCAGAGGAACAGATGTTTCATATCAATCTGTTAGTTACGGGCTGTACGTCTGGCTCTCAAGGCCTTCCTCCCTTCCCTTCGTGGTCAGTCGGTACAGGTCCTGACGGACAATACTACCACAATGTGGTACATAAACAAACAGGGAGGAGTAGGGTCGTACCTTCTCTGCAGAGAAGCTCTTCGACTATGGTCCTGGGCAAAGGACCATCAGATTTGCTTGGTAGCAAATCATTTGGCCGGGGTCTTGAATGTACGTGCGGACAGTCTCAGTCGCCAAATCTCGGCCGACCACGAGTGGCGTGTCCATCCAGATCAAGTCCGTTTTAATCTTCCAGATGTGGGGGTTTCCTCGGATAGATCTGTTTGCCACTCGGGAGAATGCGCATTGTCTGTTATTCTGCAGCCTCCAGTATCCGGTGCAGGGAGCATTGGGGGACGCGTTTCTGATAACCTGGTGCGACCAGTTGCTTTACGCGTTTCCCCCCATACCCTTGATTCCTCGAGTGTTGAGGAAGATTCGCCAAGACCGGGCCCAAGTCACCTTAATAGCTCCGGATTGGCCAAGGAGAGTGTGGTACTCCGACCTTCTCCAACTCTCGCTGTGCCCTCCGCTCCGTCTCCCTCTCAGGGCAGACCTCCTCTCGCAGTCGCAGGGGCAGGTTTTACACCCCAACCTCCAGAGTCTACACCTACATGCCTGGAGATTGAACGGGGCAACCTGAGTTCCTTCTCTCTCCTGCCTGATGTAGTGGATGTTATATTAGCGGCCAGGCGACACTCCACTAAATCTATCTACACTAATTGGTGGTCTAAATTTGTTATGTGGTGTGGAGAGACAGATTGATCCCTTACATGCTCATCTGTCAGATGTTTTGTCTTTTGCTCTGTCTCTAGCGCAGAAAGGTTGTGCAGTGGCTACCATTAAAGGTTATTTGTCTGCCCTGTCAGCCTTCATTTGTCTTCCAGACAACCATCATTATTTAAGTCCCCTATTGTTCTCAGATTCTTGAAAGGTCTTCTAAATAAATATCCTCCAAAACCATTCGTTATGCCTCAATGGGATTTGTCCTTGGTCCTCACTTTCCTTATGGGGTCCCCTTTTGAGCCTATGCATTCTTGCCCCTTAAGGTATTTGGTTATTAAAACAGTCTTCCTGGTGGCTATAACATCTGCAAGGAGAGTGAGTGAGTTGCAAGCCTTATCGGTAAAACCCCCTTATACAACTTGGGGATAAGGTGGTGTTGAGGACCAAGGCTGCTTTCCTCCCAAAGGTTGTTTCACCCTTCCATTTGGCCCAGACAATTACTTTGTCCACGTTCTATCCTCCGCCTCATCCTTCAAAGGAGGAAGAGCGCCTACATCGATTGGACCCAAAGAGGGCGTTAAGCTTCTACATTGATAGAACGAAGGACTTCAGGCTGGAGGATCAGCTGTTCATCGGATACGTGGGCAAGAGGAGAGGAAAGGCAGTCCACAAGAGAACACTCTCCAGGTGGGTTGTTCTTTGCATTAAAATCTGTTACTCTTTGGCAAAGAAGGATCCTCCTGATGGCATTAGAGCTCATTCCACCAGACCTAAGTCGGCCACTTCGGCCTTGGCCAGGGGTGTTCCTGGGGTCCTGTGGTCGACATCTGCAAGGCCGCAACTTGGTCGTCCCTTCACACTTTTGCGAAACATTACTGTTTGGACTCTGAGGTCAGAAGGGATGGCCATTTTGCACGGTCAGTGCTGCAGGATTTCTTGGTTTGACCATTTCGGCACCCACCACCGGGAGTGGTACTGCTTTGGGACTTTATTCATTAGGTGAGGAATCCACAGGTAGTTGTATCCATCAGAAGAACGAGTTACTTACCTTCGGTAACGACTTTTCTGGTGGATACATTAGCTACCTGTGGATTCCTCACGGTCCCACCCGCCTCCCCGTTGCCTATCTGGTCTTACCAAGTAATCCTTGAGTGCGCTCCTCTTGGTCTTCAAGGTTGCAATAGATGTTGTGTTAATATCGATACTTGTATATATTTATATGTGTATATATATATTTTGAATCAAAGATTAGCAGTGCACTCCATTAGGGGTGATAATTCTAGCATTTATTTCATGTATGAAATAAACGCTAGAATTATCACCCCTAATGGAGTGCACTGCTAATCTTTGATTCAAAACATTGTTTCGGGTTGGCTCGCCTCAGCAGTAGCACCAGTAATTGGAGCGCGGTGCCCTCGAGAGCCGTTTTGTTTTTCATGTATATATATATATGTATATATCTTTGTGTATATACATGATTTGCATATATTTGTTGGTTTAAAAAAAAAAGTTATATTAAATCTACAGCCATTTTATTGCAATGTTGTGTATTTTACAGTGTTATGGGATGTTGCCTTGCTCTTTCATTGCATTGGGTTGTTCTCATGCACGTAAAAAATGTTGGTACTCACGTCGGCGAGGACCTCTTATTGCCTGTATGACGTCAGACGGCGTTGCGTGGGCTAGAGTGACGTCCTCGTCGACGTGCAGAGACTAGGAAGAAGATTTCCGTCGAATGCTGGCGCCATGGGAGTATTCATTAGGTGAGGAATCCACAGGTAGCTAATGTATCCACCAGAAAAGTCGTTACCGAAGGTAAGTAACTCGTTCATCTCTGCCATTGCTCCATGGAATTAGCGACCCTAAATGGAGCTGGACCCAGCACCCCCAGTCTATTCCTTCCTAAAGTAGTTCTTAAACAGACATCACTGAATACGGGACAGCTGAGTAGAAACTGGAATTCGAACAAACAAAGAACAGGCAGTGAACATTCAATTTCACTGGTTGGAGAGCTGTAATTTGAGCATGCATCTGAGATCTCCTGTACCTGCTAACAGGACAGAAAAACTTCAGACAAATTGCTTTAATTCAGACTAATTTTCCTTGGCCAGCTAATTTGAAAGCTCCATGAAATAAGTTTGTATTTAAAAAAAAACAAAAAAAAACAACTCTATTTTAACTGAAATTACATACGTTTGTAGGACTAGTCATAAATCCAGTGACCGTGACAAACTGACATTCCATGCTCACTGATAGCAACGTCATCTGAGTATAACATTTTGTGGGCTTGTCTCACTGTGGGTCAGAGTATGGATGTTCGTGGTGGGCGTGTTTTTGAATGTGAATTGATGAGTACTGTAGACGACTAAGTAAATACATTGCTATTATGCGCCTATTTACACAAGAACACATACATTTTTGGTAGGCATAGCAAGATTAACTGATTTGCCCAGAATCACAAGATGCCAAGCCGACGCCGAGGCTCAAACCTGTGGCCCCTGCTCCAAAGTCGGCAGCTTTGTCCGTTATGTCGCATCTCTTCCATAAATCTGTCCCTAGTATAACTTGACCACATATGCAGGTGGCTCGGTCACCTGTATGCTTATCGATGTTTGTGTTCGAAGATGCTCTAAAGTGCTAACGAGCTCCATTTTTCCGGCGCTACACACACTAGTAAATACATTAATTCCTTACTGCTTGTTACTCTGATCTGTTCTAGGTGCCTTTGACTTGTTGATCTACACAGACAAGGATTTAGACGTTCCAGAGAAATGGGAGGAATCTGGCCCCCAGCTTGTCTCTAATTCTGAAGAAGTCCGTCTTCGATCATTCACCACCACAATACACAAAGTTAACAGCATGGTGGCTTACAAAAGATCGGATTCCTTTTAAGCCGAAGGTTGCGGTTTTATAGTTACTCACTTTTTGTAAACTGCACAAGGAACTATACTATTTTCAGCAGACCATCCATTTTAAATTGCAGTTGATGATAAAGTGGAAAAAAAAAAAACTGTTCACTAAAACGTCTAGGTTTGCACGAAAATTTGTTTTGTTGCTGCTTGAGGAATACTTTTTTTTTTCTCCTTGATTTGCTTTTCAATGTCAACCAATTCATGATTTAATGTTATTTTTTTGAATTCTACACTGGCCCCGATGACATACTTACGTGAATGAGGAAGCAGGGCATTTCAATTATGTTTTGGAGCTCATTTAACAAGTAGTATGTTTGCTTTAGCAGTAGCACAAATGTTCTACAGTAAGCTGTGTTTTTATTCGGCGATTTCTGTGTCACAGAAAATAACTGTTGGCTTGTTATTACAAGCCTGATGGCTCACAACAGACCTACTCAAGAAGTCTGGAAATGTTGTTGCATGCAGTACTGAGCACCCTAGAATGTTCATAAGTGCTACATCTGTTCATACGCTTTGAGAATGTCCGTGCCAATGTGTTCTCGAAGCTGTCTTTAAATGTTTCCAATGTATACTGTACATATTGCATTGTCCGTTTTTATACGTGTTTTGTCCTATGTTTGTATTTTATAGAATAAAAATTTTAAATGTTGCAGCCCTCTGAATGTACTAGCAGGTTATTCGTACTTGTTCAGTTTTGTTAGGTTAAATTTCGATTGTACTTTGCCTGCACAATACCATGGCATAATTGAAGAGATTATGTTAAAATTGTTGGGAAAAGTCTTTAGTGCCCCCATGGGCTTGGGTCAAGGGTGGGGACCAGCATCCTTAACCACTGGTGTAATGTATAATTATACTCCCCTCCTCCATAAAGTGAACAACTGCCCTGGGGTCTCGCGCCTCAGATATTCATTAGGCTTGGACATAATGGGGGCTACCTGTAGGTCCCCCCTGAAAGGTTGGTGAGCTCATGGAGCGGGCAGACAGAAGGCTCCCCACAGGTCCTTCCATTCACCCTGCATCTCCCCCCCCCCCCCCCCTAGAACTTATAACTTCTGACTCAATAAGATTTTTCTAGGGATTTATCTAACAGCTGCCCTCATTCTTGGTTTAAGCCTGGTGATGTATACAGATTTCACCCTTTCCTCTTGCTTGCTTCTATTAAGGCCCTGATTTTACATCTCCCTTCTGCTCTTCTACTGAAACTTCTGGATTCTTGTACCTCACCCTCCCTGCCCTTTACTACCTGGGGAATCTGGACTATGTTGAGGAGGATGAGGACCGTAATGGCCGAGGCCTAGTTCTTGAGACTTTGAATGAAGTGGCGATTTTGTTGGGGTCGAAGAACACTTATCAAAACAGTCTTAAATACTGATGGCGGTACTACCTTCAGCTCCTTTGGTTTAGGGTTGTTACTTAGAGTCCATGGTAGTGGAATCTTGGTGCAGTCTAAACACAACACCTAAAGCTGTGTGCTAAAGGAAGCAACATGTGAAGCAGTGTAGTTGGCAATGGATCATAATAGAAATGGTTATAAAGATTGGTGTTGTTTTTTTTTTTTTTTTAGTCCTGAGAGCACTCTCGCTCTTTAAGTTAAGGGTGTAGAGTTCTAGAATTTTTACAGTCGCCAGAAGACCCCATCGTTGGTGGTGAGTGAGTGTTTTTGTTGGATTTAGTTTCAGGAAATTGGAAGACATATGCATGCTTGTAATGGAAATGTCCTCAATGATGTTGAGGCTGCACTGTATGCGAGGTAACCTTAACACAAGTTGGATTTTCTCTCCACATCTACAAACTGTCCACTGCCTGGCGGACTATTTTAGCAACACATGCATGTAAAAATTAAATAAGATCGAATTGATCCCTGCTTGTTGGCACAGTTCAGTAAACTGCCTTCTGTTGAATGGGTAATCACCTGATCCATGTCAGCTAAATTACTTCAGCCACTCCAGAATAATGCCTTAGAACTCTGCTTTGGCCGAGGTCTTAGAATATTATGATCTCTGGTAGTTGGCAGGCCTAAATGTTCTGACACTAGTGTTGTCAATTTCCCTCTGCAGATTGTCTCATGCGAAAGTTCTACCATGGTGTTGAGCCCAGGTTATCCCCTCAGCAAAGTTCAGTAGCTGATTGATAGCAACATGTTCTACTCATTCAGAGTAAGAGAGTGGTCAAAATGAATAGTCTGCTCTAGAAGTGTTTCAGGACAAGATTCACTTCAGCAGATTTCTAAGCTAAAGGAACAATACAGTTGTAAAGGAGCTGCTGACCAGACTGAGAAGCTCATCAATTGCTCTAACTGGTAGTAGAAGGGTCCATTTGAGAGCCAGGCACTCTTCTTCCATTGATGCCCGTAATTGAATCACTAACACATTGAAAGGATCCTACATTTTATTTTTTTGTGAGAATCTTCAGCCGAGAGATCAATGTTAGCAAGTATTTGGCCAACGGGTGTCCGTAGAATAAAGTGATCTCCTAGAATTTGAGACTGCCTCCTTGGACACTGAAGATTGACATGAAGCATTAACTGATACTGGCCAAATGTACTTGTGTGACCACCACTGCTCTGGTACAATCTTTTGTAGTGACTGCAGCTCTTAGCATTATCCCGACCTGTTTATCCCCTGCGCTGCTGGATAAGAATGCCAGGTTCATTGGATCAGTTTAAAAAATGTGTAACAAAATTCATCCCTGCATATGGAGCAGGCCAATTACTAAAATGGCGTTGTGAAATTCAATTAATGGACATCTTTGGCCAATAGATGCCATCTTCACTGAAGATGGTCAGGTAGAATTTTCAATTTTCTGGAATGATGTCATGCAGTGTCTTGCACTTTTATTATGCTTGCCTGTGTCAAAATTAATATATTCAGTTTGAAGTGTGGGACCTGTACATGCCAAAGATCTGAGCTGCAGGTTTCCAATGGAAAATTCTTTAAAAAAATTTTTTTAAAAAAAAAAAGCTTTCATGGAGTAAACGGTTTACCAGTTTTATTCACTGTCTGCCATGCTAATCATCCTCAGTCAGTCTTGACCTGAATTATTAGTTATACAATATGGACCATTGTACAGCGTAGTCAAATGTAAGCTCTCCTCGAGGTTAGTTTTATAAATACAAGCACGCGGCTCAAATTTCAGACTCAAACGTGTGTAGTTCATCTATTCAGGTTTCTGCTTTGTATTCACAGCTTGTATCGTTACAAAAATAAGACTACAAGTCCCAGAATGCAAAGCAGAAACTAAGTAAATGAGTGAACCGCGTTTTGAACTAAGGAGCTGGACAACGAATACCAGGGCAGGCTTCCAATTTTACAATATTACAGTTGAAACAGTTGTGCATCACAGTAAAAACACAGCAAAGCTAGGATTTCAGCACCTTACCTGACTTCATCACAAACTGCAGCTCTTGAGCTTGGGTTTGCTGTCTGCACAGGCTTTGGAAGCAGCTGCAGAGCAGATTTAAATGTTATTTAGGCGTTCAGTAAAGTTGTAATATTGCGCTCAAACAAATAGCTCATTATTCCTGGAGTCCCAAAAACTAACTTCTTCAAAGCAGAAAATAGCTTTAAAGCGCTATGCAGTAACACGGCTGCTGCATACAAATGTTAAAGCACTACATATTGAAGCAATGCCATTTAAAACCCTATCAGGCCTATATTTTCCATGTCCAGCCACTCCTGGCCCCTTCAGCTCACTATTACAGCTATGTATATTTTTCTCTCCTCCATTTGTGATTTGTGTTGAGTGCATCTAATGGAAAAATGTAATGGTGATTGATGTTCTTTCTGGAGTGAGAAAGTACTTTTTGTCTAGAGGAAGTTTGGACTCCTAAGGTAGTGCAGAGCGTAAAACCCTGCTGTAAAGAAAGTGTACTAGGCAAATCGCAAAGTGCATGTAATGAAAAAAAAGTCAAAATAACTGGCGATTTATGCTCTTTCTGGGGAGAAAACGTACTTTGCCAAGTGGTAGCTTGGAGGAGTCCTAAAGTATCGCAGAGGGTTAATGTGCCTGCTGCACAGAATGTGTGCTAGGCAAATCACAAAGTGCATGTAAAGTAAAAAGAAATGTCAGTAATTGGCGATTTATCTTCTTTACAGTGAGAGAAAGTACTTTTGTGTAGTGGAAGCTTGGAGTCATCATAAGGCAGTGCACAGGGTTAATATGCCTGCTGCAAAGAGCATATATTAAGCAACTTACTATGCTCAAGAATACTTTTATGGTTCAGGGTGTGCAGGGGCACATCCAGGAGTGGCATGGACATCCTACTGAACCACTGAACGTGAAAGAGCCAGCGAAGAGGATGACAGAGTACAGGACGAACAAGAAGTGTCTTGGTGGCCACAATACACACTGGCCTGGGCCTTCCTCGACATTGCATTGATGCAAGGTTATTTTGTCCATGAGGCTGAGGCACAGGACAGAATGTCTTCATTAAAGTTTCAAGCTTGGGCTAGTGTGACACAGCTTTTTCTAGACTAGACACCGGCTTGTTAGTTTTAGAAGAAAATAGCAAATAAAAAAAATAGCACAAATATAAAGCAAGGAACCAACCTGCAAGGAGAAAGGATCGCAGCTGGGATTAAAGGCAAAACTGAACCCAGATGGGAGGAGAGGCAATCACATATTGTAACAGGAGTCAGTGTAACTGCCAAGAAAAATGTTATTTTAGTGAAACCCCTCTTGGAGGGAACTAAAGCACAAAATGGAGGGACACTTTGTAGAATGGACCAATAAAAAGGAAGCATTTAAGACGAGCACAACAAAGAGCAAGAGAGGTGTGGTTAAAAGCCCATATTAAATACATGTCTTGCAGACAGCACTGCCAAGCTCAACCTAAAAACCAAAGTACCCTGGTCTGTTTACACAGATTAAATTATATCTGAACCTGTGTTTGTGAAACACAAACAAGTTTCTAGACGACCAGCACAACGCAACCCTGGCCCATTGTGACTGTTGACTAAAAAGAGCTGCCCCAATGTTCAGATTGCCATTATATGTAGTATTGGTCTCCACAAGGGACCTGTTGGCGTTCTTCTCAGACTTAAAAGTCCAAAACAAGCTTTACTTACACAATAAGTGTTGCTGTAAAAATAATTGCCTTGGTGAAGTCATTCAGGAGCTATCATTAATCATTCTGCTTGCTTACATTGGCCCATTTAAAAAGCCTGTGACGTTTATTGTTGGGGCTGTGCCCCAGTGGCTTGGCGTCACACTAAGAAGGGGACTGATCTAAGATATGATGCCTGCAATTCCAAATGTTTTATTATGGCAATACTTGTATTGTGGCCCCTGTGCATGGTAATTCCAGGGCAGTTGCATACCACTATCACATACATTTAGCTAGTGTCACCTTTCCCTCCCCGCTCTCGGTTTACAGGCCTATAGAATGAAATGCCGCCTTAGCCTTTAATTGGCGGGGGTCATCTGTTTTCTAACCTCGCACTCCAAAAAGTGCTCATTCTTCATTCAACTCGTTGGGATCATCCTCCTAAACACCTGACTTCCTGCATTTTCTAGTGTTTTAATTTGTCACTGTCTGGTTTATGGTGGCATATGAGCCTGGAAGTGGAATATTACAAAAAGCAAGATTATTGGCTCTGTGAATCCATGTTTTCTTTTCATCTGTCCCTTTTCTCACTCCCTCTCCTAAACAGTTTTCTGTTGCAAATAGCAATCTAAATCCATTTGCGCTGTCTGACCAACTCGATCACAAATATAAATCATTTTGTCCCACTAGGCACACCTGCTTTTTTAAAAAAAAAAAAAAAAACTATTATGAGTACTTTTTTTGACCACTTTTTACCCCGCTTTATCTATGCAACAAAGTCCTTCCTCTCAAATTTAAATCCTCTAATTGTCTGTCGGCTATATGTAATTTGTCACGTGCCAATTCTGGAAAGCATCATTCATGCCCCTCCTGTGGGTGCACATCTCACAAATTCATGTATTTTTTTTAATGTCTAATTATAAATTGTCCCAATCCCTGTCCTTTATCGCGCTTTCTAAAAGTGATGAATTTCCTCTTTCCCATTTATTTTTCAGTAACCCACTGTATATTTTCTCTCCAGAGCAGAAATGAAATGTCTAAAAGTTACCCTATATTGTTAATGTTGTCGGGCCACACTGTTGTCTATCTTGCAGGAAGAAATCATAGGAGGAGAACGTGGTCACGGAAATGTTCTTGAATGTTTAACGACGAGGTGAATAATCTTCAAAATGTAGACGAACCAGATAACCCCCCCAGTAAGCCTCACTTCTTTGTCCAAAATGCCCCACGGGCCAATTTCGTAAATTTTGCTGAACCAGAGTTCATAGTTATCAGTGGTGCTGCAGGTGCACTGGTACCGGGTGGGAAACGGGCCCACTGCATCCCAAAAATAGTGGTCTTTTCATACCCAGCCTAGAGCTTCTTCCTTGCTCACGTTAGGGCAGTGGCAACCTTGCTTCTCCACTATTGAAAAGTTAGCCCAACTCACAGTAGATTTTAAAGCTGAATGGCTAGGTGCCTATCATTCTGTTGGTGGCAACTGAGCTGATGCATGTGGGTGTGTTAAAGATTTTACAGTAATACTAACTATGAGGAAAGTTGTAACAAGCATTTCCAACATAAAACATATTACGTAAATCATTCACTGACCAAAAAGATAGTAACTCAGACCATGCCAATCCAAAGGTTTTAAATAAAGTTAACTGTATTAACAAGCATCTTTTTTTTTTTTTTTTTTAAAGCACTTAAAGACTTGTCATTCTTAAGCTTTCAACTTCTCAAGACAGGCAATGACAAAATACATTATTCATATTTCCCTGGACATTGATTCAAAACGCGGGTCACAGTTTAAACATTACCTTTAGGGAAATGGCATTAGGATATCTCGCTGGGCTTGGCCAAAGCTAAACGGACTCCATCCAGGTTTGAAACTGCTGTGACTGGGGATGGGGAAATAGAGCAGCAACTTATTCTTTCAAAAACTTCGTGTAAATATCCATGTGGACATTTTGTTTCCCGGATTTTCCAGACCAAGAGCATTGTCATTTATTAGGTATTGCCCAACAAATAAAATGCTTGTATTTGGCTGTGGTGTAACACCAATTGTAAAAACAACAAATACCAATGGGCAAACCGATTACATACTACTAGTTGGCTCACTTGTCAGCATCATTTGCTTGTTTGTTTCCTTTCAGTTTTTTGTATTTTTTTTTTTTTCTGTCCTTGACCATAGCTTGTTTTTTGTTGTTGTTTTTTTTGCCTTTTGATTGGATGACTAGGTTACTTTGTTCTCTACATGTTGTGCCTTCCCAAGCTCATCCATTAGTCCACTCCCCTGTCCTACCCCTCTTTTTTTTTTTTTTTTAAATTGGTTTTTAAGTTACGCAATGCTACTTTTTTGTTTTGTAGCTGCAGTTTAATTTAATTCTTGGCCACTCCTTTCTGAATCTGGCACAAATCTTTTTTTCTTTTTTTAAATTTGGTGCTCCAAGATGGACATCTGCCATCTTGAAACTGTAAATTCCAAATGTAGATTTACACGAAAGCGTGGACTTGCATGCCTCCACCCCCTCAGAGCCTCCTATAACAGGATGTATGAAATAAGTATAAAAACAAGGTGTGTGTTTTTTTATTATATATATATATATATATATATATATATAGAGAAATTCAATATAAAAAATGTTAAAAATAGACTATATTTGGAAAAAGTGTATTTCTATACAAACCTTGGAAATTAGAAAAGTATAACCAAGTTAAAAGTTCTGGCCCACCCACCTAACTTGCTCTGCCACCATGCAGTGTTATAAATGTAATTTGAGATGGCATGAGTGTTACCAATGGTATGATTAAATCTGCTATAATGGATGTAATAAAAAAAAAAGTGCATGATGAAGGCGTGCGTTATAGTGGATTTACTCTGCCTAGCGAGTTGACAACATTTTACAAAGGTGTGAGCTATAAAACGTTTTTTTGGTGGGCCAGAAACTAAGTTATAAATAACTTTAATTTATAAGGTTTGTTTAGTTTACTTTGTTTTGTATAGAAGTAATAGTTTTCCTACCTTAATTTTAACATTTGTTTTTTATTAAATTTCATTTTTTTGGGTAACAATTGGTTTATAATTATTTAATGTTTGTTTTGGTATTAAATATTTGATATATAGTAGAGTGGCATAGAGTGCAGTGCTGCACATGTGTGCAGTAGGAGTAGAGTGGTGTACAGTGGAGTAGAGTGACGTCAAGCATATAGATAATTGGTGTACTGTAGACTGGGGTTGAGTATCTTTGGATAGAGTGAAGTGGGGGGTAGAGTACAATGGCCTTGAGTGAGGTGGGGCATAGCAGAATGATGTTGAGTGAAGGGGTGTAGTGTCATGGCGGAGAGTGAAGTATAGGAGTGTTGTGGCGGAGTCAAGTGTAGTAGAGTGGTGTAAAGTGGAGTGCAGTATCCTGGTATAGTGAAGTGGGGTAGAATGTACTGGAGTGGGAGACTGTTTAGACAGGTAGCACAAAAATGTCAGAAGGCATTTTTATTAAAATTTGGGAGGAATATTGATTATGGTATGGAAAGGGCACTTCCTGTTTTATATAAATTGATTCAGTACTTTTTAAAAATACAATATTATGGGTTAATGATAGCCCTTACAAAACTAAATGGCAAGCCATATTGTTCAGGCCACCCTTTTTGGTTTGTTCTGGGTCTAATGTGAAATCTAGATTGGTAATGTATTTGAAATGCATAGGAACACGAGGCACTTTAGCAAACTCTGTAGAGGTAGAGAATTATTTTAGCGTTTTGCATGATAAAAAGCTTGCAGAGGAGTGCAGCACCTATGGTAATACAAATGCATATGTCACTCAAAAAAAACAAAGGTTACAGGATGTTACAGTTAGACTCACTTTTTAAATGTACCAAAACCATAGAAATTCACCTGTTATAATTGGTTACCTTAAGTGACTCGTGCCCTAAAGTAACTATAACTTGCGCCCCCGCCATGCACAGTCTTTTAGTCAAAAATGTTACTGCAAATATTAGATTGATATTAATGTTATCAAACATGTATTGAGTGCCATAATTTGTGGGGTAATTAACAGTTCACTATAACAGGTGAATTTCTATGATTTTGTACTTTTAAAATGTGAGCCTATCAATAACATCCCTGTAAACTTCGTTTTTTTGTTTTGTTTTTTAGATGAATTTCAGTTTTTTTTTTATTTTTTATTTCGTTTTCCCATAATAGTTTCATTACTTTATGATATGCCAACCACCACTGCATACAGCCTGCGGCCAACCCCTATAATCACCCAACCCTGCGCAGTGCATGGTCTACGGCCAAGCCCTAGAACAACCCAACCAGCACGCCCCCCCCAATCCCCAGGCTGTTCTCAGTCCCATGGACCATATCCCCCGTGGCTCAGCTTATATATTTAATTTTTTTTTTACTAGGGGTTCGTGAAAGCAGGCCCCTCCCCAGGCTGATCTCTGCCCAGGGGACCCCATCCCCTGAGGCCCAGCAATGTTGGGGACTGTGGGGGGAGCCTCAAAGCCCCCGCGGTCCCAACCGATATTTCTGCCATTGAGGGAGCAGCTAGAGCAGTTTTCTGTCTCCCTCTGCTCGCAGTGAGGGAGAGCTGTTTGGCGGCATCTTTGACAGCTGCTGCTAAATCTAAGCTATGTCCTGGGGTGGGCACGCCAGGACATAGCAGGGACATAGCAGGTGGCGGTTCCCAGGGCTATAATTGGCTCCTTGAAGGGGGCCCCCATACAATATTCAATAGCCTCAGGGGGTTGGTGATCCCCAGGTCGGGGGGAGGGGGGGGGGGGAGCACGCACATAGCAAAAAAGATATGAATTTGTGACATGAAGTAGCATATTTTTTTTTTCTTCTTTTTTTTTAAAAGCTTTTTTAGCCCGGTTGGGGAATGGGGAGGGGGGGGGGAGTGGAGGATCCCACTGGGACCTCAGCACCAGAGCTAAGATGTCAGGGAGTGTGACAGCTTAGCTTCAGCCGAGTCCCAAAATAGCAGCCAGCACTTCCTGGTTTGAAGTGTTGGAAGTCAGTCAGAGCTGTGCATTTCCCTGCATGAGCTTCTTACTTTTCGCAAGATCGTTGCGAAGGATCTGCCGCCTTAGATATACTAACTTGTTTCCCTTTATTTTCTCCAAAAACTACTAAACCGATTTACACCAAATAAGCAATAGGACATTCTGCATACCGAAAACTAGCTTTCTGCCAAATTTGGTGTATTTCCATTCAGTGGTTCAGGCTGTAGTCGTCAAAGGTCCTATGGGAATAAACATGGAAATTTAACTTTTTTGTCCACCTACCACCACCACCCTTTTTTTTTCTCTGACCCCCCCCCCCCCCCCCCCCCCCCCCGCCCCCTTGACCGATCACCCCCCAATTTTTTGTGAGGATTCATCAAACGGTGCCAAAGATATAGGCAAGTCAAAATGCTTTTGCTATGGAAACATGGTCCTATCTATAACTACCTAGTGGCAACCACACTATATATATATATATATATATATATATATATATATATATATATATATATATATACACCATTTTCACTCCATTGAAGTAGGATACAGTGAATTGTCAGTGTTATGGTGGAGATTGAAGTGGGTAGATTGGAGTGGCAAAGAATGGCTTAGAGTACAGTGGAGTAGCGTGCAGAGTAGAATGCAGTGGAATAGAGTAGTTGTAGAGAGAACAGTTCACTGGAATAGACTGCAGTGGTGCAGAGTTGATTAGTGGCGTAGAGTGCAGTTGTGCACAGTGAAGTGGTGTGGAGAGTGGCATAATCAGTGGTGCAATATATTATATAACACCACTCTACTTGCATGCCCTAATTTGTTTTTTAACATTTCTAAATACTGCAGTACTTTTGAGGAAGTACTGCAGTACTTCGAAAACGTTTTTTTTTCAAAATCACCTCTTACATCACTACGTTAACTATTACTCGTACTTTCTCCATGCGATGTTGATGTCATTTTAGGATTTCATAAGTGTTTTTAGTTCATACGGTATAAGTGATGCAATATGTAAGGGTATAACAAACACATGGATATGGTGCGTGTTATAGTTAATGAAGTGTGGTGAGTGAGGTGACTACACTGGGTACGGAGGTGTGAGACTAACTTGAAGGTGGTGTGTAAATTATACATTTGTTATAAATATAACTTTAGAATTTCTAATGTTTGTATTGTTTAAGTTGGGTTTGTATAGAAAGAATATATAAAGTTTCCCTAACTATACCTTATCCATAATTTATGGTTTTTCATTGAATTTCTGTGGTTATTGTAATAAAAATGTTACATATCAGTGTGAAGTGTCATTAGTGTTAATTGAATAGTTGTAGAGTAGACTGGAGGAGAGTGTAGAGTGGGTTAGATCTGTCAACCTTGGGGTGCTCTTCCCCCAAACATTTTGTCTAATTAACTCTAATTTTGCAGAATTATTGCTTTTGTTTGCCTTAGGACTCTGTGCTATCCAGTGCTAAAGTGCTTGTGTTCACTCCCCTAAACACGGTCTGATTGACAAATGCATAATTGGCATATTTAATTTACTTAAGTTCCTTGTAGATTAACATACCATATACCCACTGCCTGTAAATAAAATTCTACCAGTCGGCCTGCAGCACATATTGGGTCACCCACCTAAGTAGCACTCTAAAACTGGTCCCAGGCCTGAATGCAGTATTGAAATGCCGTGCCCAGTTGGCATTTAAACCCACTTGCCAAGCCTTAAACTCCCCTTTCATTGCATATGTCACCCCTAAGGTAGGCCCTATGTAGCCCATAGGGTAGGGTGCTGTGTAATTAAAAAGATGCATCTCTACTTTTAAGTTTTACACATCCTGGTAGTGAGAAACTCCTGAATTTTTTCACTACTGTGATGTCTACCCCTCCCAGAGGATAACACTGGGGATTCAAGAACCTATAATTCCTAATTGAGAGGAGGTAGAAATATCTTGTTTGGTACCTATAACATTGTAATGATAAATCCAACTTTACCAATGGAGAACTTTTCCTTACAATTTTGAAAATGCCATTTTTAGAAAGTTGGCTCTTTTCTGCTCTTAGCCTATTTGTGCCTATAACCAGGCCTGGGTCACATGACTGGGTGTAACTGACAGACTTTGTGAATTCTTCCCAAACAGTCACACAATAGAGGGGTTGGATGTGCCTGAAAGATCCATCTGCTGGCAGGATGAGTGGAGCTGAGCACATCCCCACTTACACGTGAATAGCTTATGCTCAGTCTCCACACAAAGGGCCTAATGACCCTGTAAGGTCACTGCAGCCAGCGTGGAACCAGGGCAAGGTAGTCGGGGAAATTCCATGCACTTCAAAGAAACTTTTGAGAAGCTTCTGCCACCTTCCAGAAAAAAGGCACCACGTTTTTTTAAAATAGGACCCTCAGACCCCTCTTCAGTTCACTACTGGACTTGCGGAAGGACTCTGAGACTGCCTGCTGCTATGACCTGCTGTGTACCCTACCAGACATCTGCTGTACCTGGAAGGACTGCATTGCTGCCAGGAATGGAACCTGTCTTGAACTTTGAGGCCAGCCCTGCTGTTCAGCCCTTTATCCATTCCTGCACCCAGGACTACCAGAATTGTCACCAAGTGTTAGTTTTCTGGCCTCCTGTCCAGAACCACAGGGACATAACCGGCTCCTACCACCTTGAATTTGCACGTGGACCATCCTGAGTGAGACCTGAAACCCCAAAAGGTGTTCCAGCTTTCTTGTATCCTTGGTGTGATGTTAAAGATGCCCAGATAGCCAATTTCCAAAACTGAGGAGCAAGACCAAATTTGACCAAAAGGTTCTCTGAGAACCAGGAGGAGACCAGTACCAACCTTCTCCACTATCTGCCTGAGCTGCATCACCGGTTGGACTGACATTGTGGCTTCTCCTGCTGCGTTCTTCTCTGGAGTAGTAAATTAGTTTCTGCTGTCCTTAGTTCCAAGAGGTCAGAGATCCCTTTGGCGGTCTTCTGCTACAGCCTTCTGCCTCGTCACGCAAGAGTTTTTGACTTCCATTTAGGTGACTAAGTCCTAACTTTTAAACATTCAATGCGGTTTTGACCCATGCCCATCCATGGACGAGTTTCCTTATCAGTCACCTCCTGCATCCTTGCCTTGTTGAACTCAGATATTTTTCTTCAGAAATGTGTCCAAAGGTAAGTGAACACCGGGCCCAATCCACTTCATGTATCTAAACTTTGCTTCATTGGGGGTCGGCCTTAACTTTTGACCTTGATCCTGTCTTGCAAGGCTAGGTGTTCACAGTTGGCGCTTTGATCTTTTAGCTGCTTTTTTGAACCATAAACTTAAAAAAAAAAAAGTTCTACTGATTATTTGACACCAAAATGACAGAAGAAAAACAATCTAATAAAATGTACTCCATTTTTTAAAATTGGTTTGGGATATTTCTTCTGTTGTGTTTTCACTTTATTATTTGTGTGTGCATAAATACTTTACACATTGCCCCTAAATTAGGCCTGGATGTTGTTTTTTTTTTTTTTTTTTGTGCCAAGCTACCCAGGGTTAAGCACAGGTTATTTTAGTGACTTTTTGTAGTTCATCCTGCAAAGGTTTGTGGCCGTTGCTTGACTAGAGCTCATACCTCAGTCAACCAACAACCAATCTCTGAGTGTAGTATTGTAGAATGAAATCGAGTGGGTGGAGTGTGGTAGTCTTGTACAGTGAAGTATTAGTGGAGCAGCATCAGGGATGTGGAATTCCTGACGCCCGGGACATCTTGTTTGGGGTCAAGGGCAACAAGTTTTTATGTTTACTTTGTCCTTGGGACAAGTAGGCCCAACCCCCTGCAGCACAAACCCTTTGGCTTCCTGTTTACAGAGAGTGGAACTCTCTGCAGTTGAGGTAATGTGTTTCCAAAAGATAATGCTGTTCGAACTTGTATTTATGGTTCATTATTTGAAAGCCTTCATTATTAGGGTGAGTGCTGTAAATAAATGTTTTAAGGTCACACTTCACTAATGACGTTGGTTCCAGTACAAAAAAAAAAATAACTGTATACACATGTTTGAAAAGTTTAGGCTATGAGGCTAAATATAATGCTCCCAGAATGCTCTCTGATTAGATGCAAATGAAGTGTCATTTAGTAAAATGTGTTGATGCATGCTAGTATTTCCCAAAAATATTTCTAATGGAAAATCAGTGTAACCATTTTCAACACGATTATGGGAAGCATGAAAATAAACAAACAAAGACAAAGCCAACTAATCTGACGTATTTTTATAAGTCTTTTAGTTTCATCAGTGCGTGTCTTGTTTTGACATGGCTTTTGTAACACTTTATTGCTGTGGGAGCTACCAGGACCTCAACATTGTAACACTGGCAAAACCCCCCCAAAAAGTTTTTGAACTCTAAAAGCACACGTTGCCACCAGCAGCATAACAAAGGCCCCGCACCCGCCCTCCAGGGGGCCACTTCAGCACAGCACCTGCCCAGAGTGAGTCTGGAGAGGGGGCTCCTCCATGTTCTTTGCAAAGGGGCACCCTCCAGTTTCGTTACGTCACTGATTGCCACTGTAGTTCCTGACACTGAACAAAACTACTTTGTGTGGCAATATGCTCCTTGTGGAAGAGCCGAATGCGATCACTCACAGTAAAGCCAGCCGAAAGAGAGAGAAATAGAAGTTTAATAAAAACAAAATGTCTTTGTTAACTCCAGACCTAATTAGGGACCAAGACCCACATGTAGGTAGCTTTTTGCATGTCGCAAACAGCGACTTTCGCTGTTTGCGACGTGCAAAAAGCACATTGCGATGCACAAACCCAGTTTTGTGATTCGGTAACCTGGTTACCGAATCGCAAAACGGGTTTGCGACTCGCAATTAATAAGGGGTGTTCCCTTCCTAATTGCGACTCGCATTGCAATGTAGGATTGTTTTGTGACCGCGAACGCGGGCGCAAACCAATCGCAGTTTGCACCCATTTCAAATGGGTGCTAACACTTTCGCAAAAGGGAAGCGATCCCCATGGGACCCCTTCCCCATTGTGAATGTCACTGTAAACATTTTTTCAGAGCAGGCAGTGGTCCTGCGGACCACTGCCTGCTCTGAAAAATAGAAACGAAAACGTTTCATTTTTCGTTTTTGTTATGCATCTCGTTTTCCTTTAAGGAAAACGTGCTGCATTTAAAAAACTAAAAAACCTGCTTTATTGAAAAGCAGTCACAGACATGGTGGTCTGCTGTGTCCAGCAGGCCACCATCCCTGTGAGGTCCGCCATTCGCGAGGGGGTCGCAAATTGCGACCCTCCTCATGATTATTCATGAGGTGGGCATTTGCGAAGCCCTTGCGAATCACAGATGGTGTCAGGGACACCATCCTACATTCGGATTTGCGACTCGCAATTTGCAGGTCGCAAATCTGAACCTACCTACATGTGGCCCCAAATTCTTAAAGAAAGCACAAAAGTGCACCCATGGTATATGTCGTACCCCTATAAAATATTTGTGAACTGTATTTTAGCATGGGTAAATACGATGTGTAGATTTGCTCATGTAAAAATCTATTGAGCATTTGCAAGTTCATTTTCCCTCCAGCCACTTTCTTCCCAACCCTGGAAGAAGTTCTAATTCTGCCATTGTCAGGAGTAAATGTCCAACCTTTCTTATTATGGGAAAATATTAGAGAGAAGCTGGTAAAAATCTTTAAAACATGTAGGTTAGTAGGTTTGCAGACTCAAAGGCATTCCAGCCCTGGAACTATTGCTTACTGCTTCCTCCAGCCCCACTATGCAGATCTGCAGAAAGGTGGCAAAATAAGGAAATTGCTACAGTAGGGATTGAAACTGCAAGTATTCAAGCCATACTATGGTAGTAGCCCTGGCATAATCAGAGAGGCTATTATCAGAGCACTTACATAATGAGATTGCTGCCATAATTTGTCGCCACACTACATGGCACCAAAGGGACAAGTAGATCTTTTTACAGGACAAGTAGATTTGAGAAGCAACCTGTCCCCTGGACAAGTAGATATTTTAATAAATTCCACACCCCTGAGCATATTGTATAGTGGAGTGCTGTGTCATACACTAGAACAGGGTGTAGTAGGCTATCAGAGTGGAGTACAGTGTTGTAGAGAGAAAGGACATAGTGTGTCATTCAGTGGAGTATCCTTGTGAGGAGTGTCGTTGAGAACACTGGGGGAGTTTCTGGGAACAGTGGAGTGGTGTTTCATAGTGGAGTGATGTCTTGTCGAGTGTTACACAGTGTAGTACAATGGTGTACAGTAGATGGGCTTACCGTAGAGTGCAGGATAGTCTTCTAGATTGGAGTTGCATACAGTGAAGTTTAATGTTGGATAGTGGAGCAGCGCAGACTGGAGTATAATACTGTGCTGTATAGTGGGATAAAGTGTAGTAGAGTAGAGTGGACACCAGTGCAATGGGGTAGCGTAAAGTGTCTGAGTGGTGTGGAGTGCTTTGCAATGGAGTGGCGTAGCATGCAGGTTTGTAAAGTGTAATTAATTGGAGTACCTTTAGTATATAGTGGCATTGTACAGTATTGCAAAGTGTTGTAGACTACAGGAGAGTGGAGTACCATACAGTGTATTACTGTTTTGGAATGGTGTAGAGTGTGATAGAGTGGATTGGCTTAAATAAGTGACAATCTCATCAGCGTTGCCCATGGACCGTGTGCTATACAGTGTTTGGTAGTAAGCAAGGAGTATTTGGGTGACACTTGTGTCATACGTGACATCACACTTTCATCCGTGAGAAGGCTCGTAATGCATGGCTTTTGATAATCAGGTTACAGTATCCATGCTAGGGTGCGCCCTGTGCAGTCACCCTCCCCATACCGGCAGGCTCGGGCATATTTACTAAGGTAAGTCAACTCTTGGTCTGCCGGGTCCTGGAGTTCCTTCAGCAGAAGCAGCCACCTATGTAATTGAGTGGTCTGGGCGCCAGCAGTGGTGGTGGAGTCAATGGCCTGCAGCTCCCTCTCCACCCGGGTGAGGTCACCACAGATGCCTTTCAAGACCCCGGAATGTGTAGCTACGCAGACCCCACTAATGTAGGCCTTAAAGGCCTCCCATAGAGTAGCGTTTTTTTGAGTCAGAGTTCAGAGCAAAGTTTTTGTTAATAGCAGCTAGGAGCTCAGATTTAAAGTCTGCATCACGGAACACATTCTCTGGGAATCGTCATTGTCTAGGAGCACCACTGGGGTGTGGAAGAGCCAGCACAAGCTTAACAGGAGCGAAGTAGGATAGGGTGCGAGACATGCGTCACCACCCTCAGCCACAGGAGAAGGCTGCAGGAGACAATTCAATAATCTATGCGGGTCCAGGTTTCATGGGGAGTCTAGTAGAATGTGTACTGCTTCGCCTGCGGGTGGCGAGTATGCTGTGTGTCACATAGGTGGTATGTGTCAGTGAGGTCCTAGAGTGCTCATAGTGAGTGTGGTTTCGTAATAGGAAGTTCCATTAGAGTCCACAGATGTTCGATGGATAATGTTAACATCCCCTCCCAGGATAAACAAGCTGGTTGTATGTGTCTTATCAAGGCAGACAGATATTTGGGAGTTTGTGTTAGGGGCTTATACATTTACTAGGAGCACTGCCCTGCCAGCCAAAGCACCGGAGACAAGCACATATCTGCTGTCGCCAATGTGGTTGTGGATTGGGAGGGATTTATGTATTAGGATAAAGACACCTTGAGAATAGGAGCTTTAGTAGAAGTATCAGTTGGCTCCCCATGTGTGTGCTTATCGGCAAACATCCTGAGGTGGAGTGAGGAGTGGCAGGTGAGTGTCATGTAAGTACACTAACATTATGTAATATCTCTTGAGATATGATAATACCTGCTTCCCCTTCCTAGGACTATTCAGGCCACAAATGTTCCAAGTGATGCATGTCTAGTCTAGGTCTTGGGGAGCGATTGGGTGGAGCCCCCCCACCCCCCCTAACCCCCCCCCCCCCCTCCCCAAAAAGGAAAAGTTCAGAGAATGTTTCTGTTCCATAGCCGGGACCCTTGTAGAGCTGGCATGTCTGAGACTGAAAAAATCATATCCGCATATGTGGAGCAGGTAGAATGACTTGAGTAGTGACAAAGTAGGAGGTTATGTTACTACCTGAGTCATCATACCATTTAGGAGGGTGGCATCATGATGTGGAGACTGAGGCAACGATGAATGTTCTGGTGTCACATTTTCCAGAGGGGGCTTTGCCCACGCTGGACCACCTCCACCGGGTTGGTGAAGATCGGGTGTCATCCATCTGCAACAACTCGGAGACGTACCGAGTACAGTGCTGTATTTAAAGTCTTGCTTACCGAGGGTGTTTTTCACGTCCAAGGATTTACGCCTCAGCTCTTGTATAGCAATGGTGAAGTCTGGGAACATTGACCGTGTCAAGTTTTGATACTGAAGAGGGCCATCCTCCCTGGCCAGGTGTAGTGCCTTGTCTCTGACTCAGAAATTGAGGAGATGTGCCATAATTGGGCCCAGGGAGTCCCAGTGGTAGGACAAGGGCCTAGAGACCTATATGCTCTTTCCACTACAAAAGTATCTGTGAAGGCTTAGTGACTGAAAAGTCTGACAAAGGTATTGGGATGGCACTTGTTGGTGGATTCAGCTACTCGTATGAAGTGTGGTTTCTTCCCTTGTGATCGAGCTTCCAGGTCTTCATTCTATGCTATGGCTGATTTGAGCAGGTGCTCTACTTTTTCTAGGCCCTTTGTAATGTTGGAGGCATCATCCTCCGTTTCAGAAATTCTGCGTTCTGCTCCATCCATGTGCATTGTGTGGCGATCCAGACATTCCCCCATGCAGACCAATCAGCTGCGGAGTGTGTCAAATCAATTACCAGGAACCCAGCTGTTGGAAGTTGGCTCTGTATGCACTATTTCAAAGTAAGGAATAGTATGCACAGAGTCCAAGGGTTCCCCTTGGAGGTAAGATAGTGGCAAAAAGAGATAATACTAATACTCTATTTTGTGGTAGTGTGGTCGAGCAGTAGGCTTATCAAAGGAGTAGTGTTAAGCATTTGTTGTACATACACACAGGCAATAAATGAGGAACACACACTCAAAGACAATTCCAGGCCAATAGGTTTTTGTATAGAAAAATATATTTTCTTAGTTTATTTTAAGAACCACAGGTTCAAATTCTACATGTAATACTTTGCATGAAAGGTATTGCAGGTAAGTACTTTAGGAACTTTAAATAATCACAATAGCATATGTACTTTTCAAATAAAACACATATAGCTATTTTAAAACTAGACAGTGCAATTTTCAACAGTTCCTGGGGGAGGTAAGTATTTGTTAGTTTTTGTAGGTAAGTAAACCACCTACAGGGTTCAAGTTTGGGTCCAAGGTAGCTCACCGTTGGGGGTTCAAAGCAACCCCAAAGTTACCACACCAGCAGCTCAGGGCCGGTCAGGTGCAGAGTTCAAAGTGGTGCCCAAAACGCGTAGGCTTCAATGGAGAAGGGGGTGCCCCGGTTCCAGTCTGCCAGCAGGTAAGTACCTGCGTCTTCGGAGGGCAGACCAGGGGGGTTTTGTAGGGCACCGGGGGGGGGTCACAAGTTAGCACGGGAAGTACACCCTCAGCAGCACGGGGGTGGCCGGGTGCAGTGTGCAAACACACGTCGGGTTTGTAATAGGAATCAATGGGAGACCAAGGGGTCTCTTCAGCGATGCAGGCAAGGGGGGGGCTCCTCGAGGTAGCCACCACCTGGGCAAGGGAGAGGGCCTCCTGGGGGGTCACTCCTGCACTGGAGTTCCGATCCTTCAGGTCCTGGGGGCTGCGGGTGCAGGGTCTTTTCCAGGCGTCGGGATCTTAGAGTCAGGCAGTCGCGGTCAGGGGGAGCCTCGGGATTCCCTCTGCAGGCGTCGCTGTGGGGGCTCAGGGGGGACAACTTTGGTTACTCACAGTCTGAGTCGCCGGAGGGTCCTCCCTGAAGTGTTGTTTCTCCACCAGTCAAGTCGGGGTCGCCGGGTGCAGGGTTGCAAGTCTCACGCTTCTGGCGGGAAACGCAGTTGTCTTTAAGTTGCTCCTTTGGAAACAAAGTTGCAGTCTTGGGTGAACAGGGCTGCTGTTCTCGGGAGTTTCTTGGTCCTTTTAGAGCAGGGCAGTCCTCTGAGGATTCAGAGGTCGCTGGTCCTGGGGAAAGTGTCGCTGGAGCAGTTTTCTTCCGAAGGGGGGAGACAGGCCGGTAGAGCTGGGGCCAAAGCAGTTGGTGTCTCTGTCTTCTCTGCAGGGTTTTTCAGCTCAGCAGTCCTCTTCTTCTTAGGTTGCAGGAATCTGAGTTCCTAGGTTCAGGGGAGCCCGTAAATACTAAATTTAAGGGCGTGTTTAGGTCTGGGGGGTAGCCAATGGCTACTAGCCCTGAGGGTGGGTACACCCTCTTTGTGCCTCCTCCCAAGGGGAGGGGGTCACATTCCTATCCCTATTGGGGGAATCCTCCATCTGCAAGATGGAGGATTTCTAAAAGTTAGTCACCTCAGCTCAGGACACCTTAGGGGCTGTCCTGACTGGCCAGTGACTCCTCCTTGTTATTCTCATTATTTCCTCTGGCCTTGCTGCCAAAAGTGGGGCTGTGGCCAGAGGGGCGGGCAACTCCACTAGCTGGAGTGCCCTGTGGTGCTGGAACAAAGGGGATGAGCCTTTGAGGCTCACCGCCAGGTGTTACAGCTCCTGCCTGGGGGAGGTGATAGCATCTCCACCCAGTGCAGGCTTTGTTACTAGCCACAGAGTGACAAAGGCACTCTCCCCATGGGGCCAGCAACATGTCTCGAGTGTGGCAGGCTGCTAAAACCAGTCAGCCTACACGGGTAGTTGGTTAAGGTTTCAGGGGGCACCTCTAAGGTGCCCTCTGGGGTGTATTTTACAATAAAATGTACACTGGCATCAGTGTGCATTTATTGTGCTGAGAAGTTTGATACCAAACTTCCCAGTTTTCAGTGTAGCCATTATGGTGCTGTGGAGTTTGTGTTTGACAGACTCCCAGACCATATACTCTTATGGCTACCCTGCACTTACAATGTCTAAGGTTTTGCTTAGACACTGTAGGGGCACAGTGCTCATGCACTGGTGCCCTCACCTATGGTATAGTGCACCCTGCCTTAGGGCTGTAAGGCCTGCTAGAGGGGTGACTTATCTATACTGCATAGGCAGTGTGAGGTTGGCATGGCACCCTGAGGGGAGTGCCATGTCGACTTACTCGTTTTGTCCTCACCAGCACACACAAGCTGGCAAGCAGTGTGTCTGTGCTGAGTGAGGGGTCCCCAGGGTGGCATAAGATATGCTGCAGCCCTTAGAGACCTTCCCTGGCATCAGGGCCCTTGGTAGCAGGGGTACCAGTTACAAGGGACTTACCTGGATGCCAGGGTGTGCCAATTGTGAAAACAAAAGTACAGGTTAGGGAAAGAACACTGGTGCTGGGGCCTGGTTAGCAGGCCTCGGCACACTTTCAATTCAAAACATAGCATCAGCAAAAAGTCAGGGGGTAACCATGCCAAGGAGGCATTTCCTTACACCAGCTCTTAATTCCGCCCTGATGGTGGTCGTGCCATCAGTGGGCAAAGTAGTGGAGGTACTGGTAGGAGGCTCTTCTGTATCTGAGAGTGAGTGGAGTTGGCTTCAGCCCCTTACTGAGCCAAACACCAGTGTCCTCTGCTTGGGGTCCCTGCGCCCCATAGCATTGGATTAGTGGGGGACCAGGTAGTATAAATGTAGCAGCCAGGGAGCATTAGCAACGTAGGGCTAGGTATTTAGAGCCCTTCCCCAACAGCCGAGCAACGAGCTGCAAAGTGTGTCAGAGATGAATGATGCAGAGCCTTAGTCTGATGGCATCCAGGCCTCGGACAGAGACCAGTGCGTACAAGGCTCACCTATCGGCCTGGATGCAGACCACTAGAGGCAAATGGGGAGAAATGGGTGTCCGTACAAGCTCCCTATAAGGAAACTGGGATGAGGGACGGCACCGTTGCACCCCCGGATGCAGTGTCTTCAGACATGAAGGTATATTCAGGTATGTGGTGCCATCGTACGAATGAGCGCCAGTAGGAGTAAAGGCCATATAGGCATGCAGCAAGCTGATCTACTGCATGGAGGCCAGTGATGGATCAGCAGCACGTGGAGGGCCACCCAACAACCCTGCAAACCGCACCACATTCCTCAGTGGGGTCTGCCCGGGTGCAGTCACCCGATTCTCATCTGGCAGGCACTGATGAGTAGGCAAGGTGGCTGGTGCCACGTCCGTCAAGCGGCAGATCATGGGCAGGCAGTGCAGCACCAAATGCCTGCGGGGCTCCAACAAGGGTGGAAGATGGAGGAGGAGGTGTCGGGCAACAACCCAGCCCCCATACCGCAGCTCAAGCACAGTGCATGTCCCGGTCTCCTTAGGATGGGCCCAGTCACCATCCGATCAGGCCCGTGAGCACTGTAGTGCAGATGGCAGTGATTCCCGCACTCGAAGTCAGGCCACTGCACAAACCCTCTTGGGATTTCTGTTCCCCTCACTGCAGCTGTATAGCAAGGCTGCCTTACGAGGAAGGTCTATGGTTGGTGCCATGGCCCCGCCCTCAGACTCACACACAGCCCCTCTCGCCACAGGGCCTCCAAGGGCTACATCACACCAGGGGGGTTCGCTAGTGTAATGGCACTTCTTACCTGTGGGGGCCGTCAAGATCTTACGTCCAGAGGTGGGGGGAGGCATCCCATAGGTTACTGCATGCCCAATGCTGGCATTTTGTGGAGGATTACGATGGAACCCCTACATTATGGAGCATACAATCCCAGCGCTTCAATGCCATGCGGCCACCTTGGTCGCTGGCTTGGCCACACCCCTAATTTACCTTTTTTCTTTCATTTTTTGGGACTTGTGCAGTATTTCAGCGCAATATGTGCTACATCGTATTTTCTTCAATTTTTACCATTAAAAAAAAATCCGAAAATACACAACAGTACACTTAGTAAAATATTGTTTAATGCAGTGTTTAAAAAAAAAAAAATTTGTGTATGTATGTATGTGTATATATATATATATATATATATATATATATCTTCGACAGATGGCCATCTGACGGCTGCACCGATCCGGTTGGTTGAATCCCAATATCGAAACAAACTCACATCCAGCAAGCTCGAATATGGTTCATAAATTTATTTCTTAATGCAGGTAACACAGTGTCCTGAAATGCGATGTCCACGCGTTTCGGCAAAATGCCTTCTACTGGACAAATCTGGCTACAAAGCTGGCATCGTTTAAGTGCAAATTAACAGTCCTTCGTCTATTTCCATAACATAACAATGTGAACTAAAGCGGCGGCCATCTTAAAACATGCTATAAAGTCTATAGTTATATTTTAAATTCCACAATTAATACGGGGATCACCTATATTCTTTGGAATAATTTAAGAAATTTTCAATTAGTTAGACATGGATATCATTTGAATGTAACTTAAGATAACCCAAATAGACAATACATAATTTTAATTATAATTGGGTCTGATGTCAATCTTAAATTTCCTGTTCAATAAATAGTAATGCATATAATTTATCATCAATTCATCAATCTCATATGTTGCAAAGTGTTAAAAACTGCTGTACAGAATCTATTACTACACATGAATCGATCCTGAAAATAGATAGATTATGAGAAATTGGATATAACAACCTATCATAAAAAATTATTATTATAATTAATCCTTTCTAAAACAAATCCCCATAGAAGACATTTTTTTAAAGGAACTTTTTCAGTAAAAAATCACTATTACAATTATTAAATGATTATAAAGCAATTCATTAGTTACTTATCCAAATCTCAATTATCATGCACCAATTCCTTGATATATAATTTTCTGTATGTAACAACATTCACTTATACTATATTTATATTGCAATCTCTTCTATATCATCAAAGCGACCTCATATTGTAATGGGTCTCCATATCTAAAAAACATTCAGTCAATTATGATCTACCGTATTTATCTGTATAATGCGTCGCTCTATAGATGCATGTTATTGATCTATATTTAAAACAAGGCCTAGGCTTAAAGTGCTAAGTAACACAATAACAATGTGTGCAAAACGTGCATATAAAGTGCAACTAAATATTAAAAAACAATATTGTTAAAACTATTGTATTTGTTGCTTTCTCTTCAATCCTATATCCTGTGAATATATATGTAACTTCTGTTCTCTGCATTTATTGAATTATAAGGAAGAAGTTATCCTAAACCCGATTACAAATAAAGACCTATAAGTTCATAAGAAGGTCTATAAGTTCATAGAAATGGCCATTTTTCGACATAACTCCTAAGAGTCCAATTGAAAAGAGAGGTAAGTATAGAAAATTGTTGCTCCTCTGGAATTTTTGATAATGGTAATTTTCTCATCTCCCTTCATAGACATCATTATGGTCATAAAATAATATCATATTCACTGTATTACTTACAGGGTTAAAAAACCATTCAGAAACTCTTCCTATGTTCAAGCTCAGCGCAATTAAGGGTTAGAGTGTCATCTGAGATGGACATAAAGCTCAGCATCAAGATTATGCCCCCAAGGAGATTCGGACCCAATAATAAAATCATCTTCGATTCCGTTTGTCTGAGCTCTAATGTTCTATTTCCGGCTCTAGGATTGTTTTTGATGGATTTAATACCATAAAAAGATAATGTACTGCAATCTCCTTTATGTATGTCCCAAAAGTGTTTAGCCAAGGGGTAGGTCCTATCCTGATTTTTGATGGCTCTAAAATGTTGTAGGAATCTGACTTTTAGCTTGTGAATAGTGCTCCCAATATACTTCTTATGACATCCACATTCAATAACATAGATCACAAATTCCGTGTCGCATGTGATTCGATCTTTAATTTCACACTGGCGACCATCAAAAGTTTGATACTTTTGCATGTTATGGGCATACTTACAGGCCTTACAATGGCCACATTTCCAAAATCCCAAACTTTTTTGGCTCAACCAGGATGTATTCACTTTCATCGAGAAATAACTTCTGGTCAGATAGTCTCCCAGTGAGCGCGCTTTGCGAAAAGTTATGGACGGATGTGCACCTATATTATCCCTAATGATGGGATCATTCTGTAAGATGTGCCAGTTTTTTTGAAGTATAGTTCTTAATGAATCATGTTGTTGATTGTACTGAAAGAATATTCTGGGTGGTGATTGTTTGAACTCACTATTGATTGCTGTGTTATTAAAAAGTAACTCATCTCTACTTTTGTTTTTAACCCTGTGCTGTGCATCCATCAAAATTTTGAGAGGATAACCTCTACTTAGAAATCTCTCTACCATTGCCCGGGCTTCAAATTCATATCTATTTTCATCCGAACATATCCTGCGAGCCTGCAGTAACTGACTATAGGGTATGCTCCATTTTAATGCCATAGGATGTCCACTATTGGCATGCAATATGGAGTTGCAGGCCGTGGGCTTGCGATATATAGTGGTCTCTAGATGATCATTTTCTACTTTTAATAGAACATCTAGAAATGCAATGGTGTCTCTGCTAAAAATAGCATCCAAATGGATATTAAATTGATTGTTGTTTAGTACACTTGTATCTTCCAGCAATAGTTGTTCTGTGCCATCCCAGATAATAAACAAATCATCAATATAGCGTACCCACAGTACTACTCTGTCCATATAGATGTTATTGTGGTCAGACCAGGCCACCTCTTTCTCCCACCAGCCCATATATAAATTGGCATATGTCGGAGCAAAGGATGCCCCCATAGCTGTCCCTTGTTTTTGTAAAAAACATTCATTATCAAAAAGGAACAAGTTATGGGTTAAGCAAAATTGTAGCATGGATAAGAGCATGTTAGTATGTTCGTGAAATTCTATAGGCCGTGTTTGTAAGAAGTACCTACATGCCTGTAACCCATACTGATGTTTAATAGAGGTATATAGAGATGCTACATCCATGGTGACCAGTAGATAGTCTTTATGCCATGGGATGTGATGTATCTTGGCTAACAAATCATTGGTGTCACATAGATATGAAGGTAATTCTGTAACAAAAGTACATAAAAACAGATCTAAGTACCGCAAGGTATTTTCAAGCAGCGACTGATTCATGCTGACTATTGGTCTACCTGGAGGATCTGTCTTGTTCTTATGAATTTTTGGCAGAAAATAAATGCATGGAATTTTCGGATAATCAATTTTTAAATACATAAACTCATAATCCATCAGTTGATTAGTGTACCACTCATTAAGCATCTTATGATATATCGCTTGATATTGAGTTGCAGGATTGATCGATACTTTTTCATAGTGATCTGTATTCATCAATTGTCGAAGTGCTTCTTTGATATCAGTTGTATCCATTATAACAATATTACCACTCTTATCGGAGGGTTTGATGACAATTGTGGAGTTAGATTTCAGTGTGTTTAAGTCTTTCCAATCTTGTTGAGTAAAGTTGGATCTACTCATCATTCTCGATGTCTTGGATAAGCCTTTTCTGCGAAATTTGTCAATATCATTGATTACTAGTTCGTGAAACGTGTCTATCAAATTTCCACTAGGTAATGGAGGATTGAATCTACTCTGCAATTTTAGATGGCTATTGTCACAAAGATTGGTTATAAATCCCATCTCATTGAGTGTAGTGGTACTGTTGTTCGTATCATCATATAAAGAACATCCAGCTTCATTACTTTCGCTTGCTAACTCATTGATGGCTATCAATTGTGAGCTGTCAACAATATTGAATCCAGAGGCCACAGCCTTCATGTCGACATTCTCTGCCATTCGATTTAAGTCTTTGTTGGAAAAATGTTTGATTAGATGTAGTTTGCAAACATATTTGTAAAGTTCAATTCGAGTGTTGACATAATCCCACTGAATATTTGGACAGAAACTGAGTCCTAAGTCAAGTATGTGTAATTGATTGTCAGTAAAGGTGCTGTGAGAAATATTCACAACAGTACTCAAATGATTCGATATGTTGGTAGGAGGGGGTTTCAGATCTGTTTTAGTTATTGATTGCTTCTTCTTCTTACCCCGCCTCGTCTTCCGCTTCCTCTGCCACGTCTGCGGTTTTGGCCAGGGGGTGGCGTGACCATTTGCATGAGGCGCATTTCCCCCTGAAAATCCAGCTTGTTTCGTGGTATCTCTTCAGCAGAGGACTCTATCTCCGAACTGTCATCTGCGGATACATGTTGTGCAGCACCATCCACTGCATTTTTGGACACATCTTTGGTTCTTGCAGTGTCGTATTTTCTAGTAAACGTGTAAATTCTTCCATGCTCGTAATCCAACTTATCTCTATTAAACTTATGTGCTTTACGTGATTTAATTTCTTCTTCCTTGTATTTGATCTGTTCTTCCATTTTGGCTAATTGATTGGAAACTTCTTGCTGATTAGACATCTTTTCTAGATCTTTAGTTAGTTGTTCAATCTTAGTAATTTGTTCCTCCATTCGTCTTTTGGCTTGAGTGATTAAAGTTCCCATAAATTTGGTTGAACAGTCTGCTGTTTGCATTCTCCATTCCTCCAGTAGATCTGGATCCATATCGCCTAAAGTGGGTAAGATTAGAATACGTAGACCTCTAGATACCCTGCCATTTTCGATATATTTAGTTAATGAGGTCATTTCCCACCATTTTTTAAGTTCAGAAATTCATGCTTTTTCTAATTGGCTTATGATACTGGAGGTGGTTTGTATCTGAGCCGTCGGGGGCCCATTGTTGATTTTAGAGTTGTCAAACAATTCAGCTGCAGCTTGCTCCCACAGTTTTCTCAGTTCGGCCATAATGGATGTGTGGTTACTTATCACAGTTCGATTTTATAGCCGCTTAACTGAAGAACAGAACGTGCAGGATAAACGGATATAGGAATTAACTCTTAAATTACAGGACACTGTAAATATCCACCAATTTGCAGCTAAGTACTTATGTTGCTTGTTGATTCTCTCTAATAACGAGACTCGAAGTTTGTTGTATTGTATGACGGGAAAGACGTATTCTAAGCGACCAAGTTAATTATTTTCTGTCGTATATTTTACTTTGCGGGCCGTGTGCCAATTTTCGATGAAGCACAGAAACGCCAAATGTGTAATAGTCTAACTGTAGGGAGAGCCGTAATTTTCACCTCCCGGGCGTTCTCCAACCCCCCGGGGGAAAGAAACAGTCCTACTGTATCAGTTCATGTGTATATATATATATATATATATATATATATATATATATATATATTTTGGTACTGTGGTACTCCAAGGGCTGTACCGCAGTACTCCGTAATAGTTTTTGTTTTTTTAATTACTAAAGTATTAATTGTTATTCTTCCCTACCTATTGCCACTTAAATTAAGTGACATGAGGCAGCAAAAAATTATAAAACCTACTACTTACCTGCAGGGGTGTCCACAGAAAAAACAGGGGCCGTAATGTTATGCTGCACTGTGAGCCTGCCCACCAGGTTGTGCCTTTATCTGAGGGGAGGGAGGCGGGGGGGTCAGGCAAGCAAGTGCCCATTCTTGCTATTTGTCCACTAGGTCCAATACAAAATGTCTATGGAAAATGCATTGGGGACAAAACTTGTTTTGGGACCTCCCTTTTTAGGTTGAGTGTAGCATTCCACGTGTTGTATACTTATGCTGGGGTCCCAGTGATTTAATTTGGTGGTTCCACTGTCATTCAAAAATCCTTGCTTGCTAGTGGTCAGTTCTGCCTCTTTGTCCCGCCTTTTTCTCTTTGGGAGCAGCTCAAAGTACTGTATTATTACGCTATGTCCTGTTTATCTCTTCTGTATGGGACTTTTTTTATTTAGAGTTTGCCTGTTGTTCTTACACTGTGGGAACTTGTTCAGCCCCTCCTCCCCACCAGCTCCCTCTGTAAGCATAAACCAACAGCAGAGGGGAAATTTTCCAGGGCCAGCTTGCTCTCTTCCTCTTGGTATTTTCAGTCTGTGTGGCTATAAAAGTCCAGTCAGTAATTTACAACACTAAGAGCTCGAACTCGAGCAAACACGAAGCCATTGCATTCCAAATGCTTGTTTTTTTTGTTCTCAGTGAAACCCACGGAGCAGTCATGGGTCTGGGCCATGGCGCTGCTCTCACTGTCATCATTTGCTGATCGCCACACTTTTTGGACTGTTTACTCTCTTCTCAGCAGCCACTAATCAGACCTGGAATCTACAACATGCATCAAGCCAACATGAAAGAGCCACGAACGCTAAACCTCAGAGCTGATGTCACATTTCTTATCAGTAAAACACTCATTCCCGGACAATTGTCTCCTGAATGATAAATGCTCGCGGCAGCGCTTCGGTTTGGAACAGGGATAAGACACGTCCAATATAATACACTTGTTACTGTCAAAAAAAAGGATGAAGATTGTTTGGTGCCTCGCAATCTGCTGGTCCCCGCATGAAAGTGCAAAGGCCGCCCCCGCAGGGGGCATAAAGGGCCGGCGCCTTAACGGCCGCCTTGGCCCGGAAGGGACCGGTTTAACCGGTTGGGCATAGAGCGCGTCACAGCGCGCCCCCACCCCAAGCACCAGCTGGGGGGGGGGGGGGGGGGAAGGAAGCTACAGCAAAGGCAACCAATGGGGGGGGTTTGCCACATTCAAACCCCCCAATCACGAAGCGTTGCTAACCCCAGGGGAGCAAGGTGAGGTGCCCTTAAGAAGGCGCATCCCGGGGTAACCGGCAAACAGGACCGGGACGTAAGCGCAGGCACCACGGGCACAACAAACAGGAAGAAGAAGGAACTACCGACCAACGGCAGCTTCGGGGACCGCTCCTTCCGAGCGACGCGACCCGAGAGCGGTGCAGGAATCTACAGTACCCAGAAGAACCAGCCTCTTTGCGACCTGCACAGGCACCGAGCTGCCCAAGAGATGTGACCCAGCACGGGACCGCTCCCTCAGAACGACGCGACCAACAAAGAGTGAGCATACTCTTACCTCCGTACCTCCGGTTCGGCCAGAAGCTCCGTTCCGGTCAGAAGGTCCTAGTGCCCAGAAAAACCAACTGCGAGCTGTACGGGGACCGCTCTCCTCGAGCGACGCGACCCGACAGCAGAGGGAGGATCGTGGACTCACGACCGAGCCCGCCACCACAACGAAGGACGAGCAGACAGAAGCCGCCCTACCTCCGGGGGAAGCGCTGCTCGCGTGCCGGGCAGAAGCGTTGCAGGATCGGCTTGGCTGCCCAGAACTCCCCGCCTGGCTAGCCGCTGGTCGCGCCGTGTTTCCGCGTCGCTGGCTCCGCCCTGTGGTTATCGGGCGGCAAAGGTAGTAGGGGGGCCAGCGACGGACGCCTACTACGAGGCAACAGGCAGCGCCGGACGCATCTGCCTGCAGGGGAGCCTCGGTCGAGCCCACGCGCTGCGGGCTGAAAGGCAGCGCTGAACACCAGGCAGAACAGCGACGCTAACAAGAAGGTAACAGCGCCTGCACCTAGCCGGCTGCTCTCCCTTCGGGGATTGCCCTGGAGCCTTGTCGGCCACATATCGGCAGCCCCCCTCAGCCGGACCCCACACGTGCGTGGCTGCCCCGGCCCTGATTTAAAGACACACCTGTCGTTAAGCCTACTCACGCTATCAGAACCTTATCGAACGTCCGTGTTTCTGGGCATTTAACTTACCCGGCCTGTGGGGGACCGCTTTTTTAAAAGCGACCCCTCGGGAAACAACAGCGGCATTTTACGCCGGCAGTACAACAAGACATACCAACGCCCCATAAACAAAATTTGGCCATGGAGGAGGACCAGGTGGTCGAGCCACAGGACGAATTGGAAGCTATGATTGCACACATGCGCACAGAAGCGCTGAAGCGCGGAAAGGACTGGCTGCGCACGAAAATGGGGGACAGAAGTGAAGAACACCGAGACCAAGAAACCCCAGCAATGGCAATAGTAGCAGACGACATGGCGAGGACAGAGAGGTCCCCTTCACCCGCGCAGAAGGCACGCAAGCGGCAAAAGGCAGAAGGAAAACCGACAAGAAAAACGACCAAAAGACCAAGGGGGCCAGCGCAGAGTGCGGAGGAGACCACAGTGCCGAATCCAGGACCCAGCTTAGCAAGAGCGCCGGCAAAGCGTGAGCATATAAGCGCAATTATTACAGAGTGCTTTAAATCGCTTGCGCCATTGCTAATGCGGGCTAAGGGGGGGGGGGGGGGGCAGAAGAGAGCGCCCCCACAGTCAGGCAGCCAAATATCCAGGCAACAGCCAGGGAACTCCATTCCACTGGAGACCCAGCAGCAGCTTGGGGCACGTTAACGGCAGGGGCAGAGGCACCGCGTAGCATGGGGGGCGCGCCCGAATCTTACGCAAGACCATCCCTGGGGGACCCATCCATGACAACTCGGGCAGCAGGTTTGGCGACAGCCATCCCCCTGACAGTAAAAGAGCGCATTTGGAGGAAAGAATTCATAGATATTTTCACGCTATTAGAAATACAGCTAGAAGGCATAGACCTGACTGTATGCGACAAAAAAGATGACGACAGAAGGGAGAGTAAGAGAGCTAGGAAAGAGAGGAATTTTGAGAACTGGCTAGATGCTTTCAGAATCATGGCCTGTGTCATAGTTGAGAAATTCCCGCGCAGCGCAGCAGACTTATGGTTGTATGAATCTAAAATACACGAAGCACACCGCCAATTCTCAGGAGATGCCTGGCTAGAGCACGATAAAAGCTTTAGGCTGAAAATGCAGGCCCACCCAGAAATGGAGTGGAACCAGGAGGATGTCTCCAGCTACATACATAAAATGATGGTAGCCAGGGAAGCAAACGCTTGGGCAGGCAAAAGTGAACAGCCCTTTCGGAGCGGTCACAATAAAGGGAGGCAGGACAAATTCAAAACGTCACATAGGCACAAGCCCTGGCACAGCAACAAAACCCAGGGGGACAAGGGGTCACAAGCCATATGCTGGAAGTTTGAGTCAGACGAATGCTCGTGGGGGCAGAGCTGCAAATTCAGACACTCTTGCTCCTCTTGTGGGGGTGAACACCCGGCGTCCGCATGTAGGAAACACAAATACAAATCCGACAGAAAAGACAAAAAGAAAAAGCAATAGTTCCCTCCCCCACCCCGGGCCCAATACTAACCAGCTGAAATTCAAATTAGCCAAGTCCCCAATCAATACAAAAACCCTGAGAAAAATAGCAAACGAATATTACAACAAGAAAGAGGCAAACTCATTAGTAAAAGGTTTTGAGGAAGGTTTTGTCATCCCAGTAAAGGGGGGCATAACAGGGGGGATCCCCAGGAACCTTAAGTCAGCTAGAGAACAACCACAGGTGGTGGCACATAAAATTGAGAAAGAACTCCGGCTCGGATGCATAGAGGGTCCTCTCCAGCTCCCCCTACCCCCAGATTTAATCATATCCCCATTGGGGGTGGTGCCCAAGAAGGAGCCTGGCCAATTCAGGCTAATACACCATCTATCTTTCCCAGAGGGCACGTCAGTTAATGACAGCATCCCAGAGGAAGCCTGCGCAGTAGGCTACGCCACCCTGGACGATGCAATTGACATAATCAAAGTAACAGGCAAAGGCGCACTACTAGCAAAGGCGGACATTGAGTCCGCGTTCAGATTACTCCCCGTACACCCAGACAGTTTTCACCTGCTAGGTTTCCAACACGAAGGGCAGTTCTTCATGGACAAAGCCATGCCCATGGGGTGCTCCATCGCATGCGCGTATTTTGAGCAATTCAGTTCATTTTTGGAGGGGGCCCTACACAAGAGACACCCGGCAGGAGGAAAAATGCATTACCTAGATGATTTCCTGTTCATTGGGGGATCCAAAGACGGATCCTGCGCCAGCTTGTTACAATCATTTCAGTCCCTGGCAAAGGAATTGGGGGTCCCCCTAGCGGGCGACAAGACGGTGGGGCCCACCACAGCATTGGTATTCCTGGGCATAGAACTTGACACGGTAGCCGGAACTTCCAGATTACCAGGGGAAAAAGTGACAGAATTGAGAACAGACATCGACTCTCTGCTGAAGAAGCAAAGAGCGACCCTGGGGGAGCTACAGAGCATGGTGGGCAAACTCAACTTCGCAACTAGGGTGATCCCAGCTGGCAGAGTCTTTGTCAGACGGCTCAGCAGACTGACAGCAGGGCTGCGGTCAAAACACCACCACGTGAGGCTTAGCAAGAGGGTCAAAAATGACCTCGCCATGTGGCATTCATTTCTAGAAGACTTTAACGGGCGGCTCATCTGGAGAGAGGGCTGGGTCTCAGCCAGGGAGATCTCACTGTACACCGATGCGGCAGGAGGCTGTGGTTTCGGAGCCATCCTGGGGAAGGATTGGTGTGCAGGAAAATGGCCTCCTAGGTGGCATGATCTAAAGATCACCAGGAACATCACCTTCTTGGAGCTATTCCCCATAGTAGTAGCCCTGACAATTTGGAAATCTTGCTTGCAGGATCTAAAAATAACATTATGGTCTGACAATCTAGGAGTGGTAATGGCAATAAACAAAGGGTCTGCTTCTTGTCCCGACACACTGAGGCTTTTAAGGCGCCTGGTGTACATACAGCTCAAGGGTAACTTGGACATTAGGGCCAGACACGTCCAGGGGATTAAGAACTCACGGGCGGATGCCCTTTCTCGTTTCCAGATGGACAAATTCAGGAAGCTCGCCCCAGAAGCAAACACCATCATGACCCCTTTCCCACCAAAGCTGTGGGAGCTAGCAGAACAGACCTGTCCTTATTAATCAACAGCGCCCTCACCCCTGAAACCCAGCAGAGATACGCCAAATATGTCAAGCTATTCATGGAGGTGGGGGGCCTAGAAACATTAACCGACCCGACCGCAACCCGAGCAGCGGCAGAATATTTCATTATGTGGTCATTCAAACAAGGAAAAACGAAGTCCTGGGCACAGGCTCACCTGGCGGGGGTGGCCTACCACACAAAGCTACACACAGGGGCAGATCCTACCGGATCACACTACATCAAGGCAGCATTGAAGGGCTGGAAGCGCCTTGAAGGGAGCAGACAAGACACCAGACATCCTATCGACTTCAACAAATTGACCCTACTGATAGACCTACTGCAAGCGGTAGCAGAGAATCGGTACGAAGTCCTATTGTTCAGATCAGCATTCACCCTGGCCTTTTTTGGTGCCTTTAGAGTAAGCGAGCTGGTGGCGTCAGCAAGGTGCTCAGGAGGCAAGCATTGCTTGCAAATAGATGATTGCCTTTTGGAGGCCGACAAGGTGCGCTTAACCCTGAGGCGATCCAAAACGGACCAGCTGGGCAGGGGAACGGACATCATCCTGAAGTGCATAACCCAGACTAAATATTGCCCGGTCTGCAGCATTAATGATTACTTAACAGGGCGCCCATCGGGACCAGGCCCATTGTTCAAACACGCTAATGGCGACCACCTGAGCCGTTTTCAATTTACCGCGGTCATGCGTAAAACGCTTGAGAAGGGAGGGTTGCCTCCAACAGCCTTTGGTTCTCACTCATTCCGCATCGGGGCAGCCACCTCAGCCGCTAGCTGGGGCCTAGACGCAAGCACAATACAAGGGGTGGGCAGATGGCGATCAAAAGCGTACAAGGGCTATGTCCGCCCACACCTATCTTGATGGATAATTTCTCATTGCAGCACCAGGTGCGCCCCCCAGGCTCATCTGGGTGATGGGGCACTCATTCATAACCCGCCTACAAGGCTGGTTGAAGCAAGACAAGAAGTTAAACTTAGGACGAACCCTGGCAGATTCAATCAGATGGTTGGGTTCGCCAGGCATGAAATGGGCACAGCTCCAGCCAACCCTGCACAAGATGCTGGAATCCGGCCAGAAACACCCAGATATACTAATTATCCACCTGGGGGGTAATGACCTGACATCCCTAGGAAGGAAAGCTCTCCTTAACGACATCAGGGAGACCCTACAGCATCTCACCAAGCATCTTGACAACACTACCATCATCTGGTCCGAAATAATCCCTAGAATCAGTTGGCGGGGAGCAACATCGAGCAAAGCAGTGGACAACTCAAGGAGGAAGCTCAACATAGCGGTTGCCAAACACTGCAAAATCAACGGGATCGAAAGTATCCGCCATGGGTTGATCCACCCCAGGCGCCCAGAGCTGTACGGACCCGATGGAGTCCATCTATCATCAGTGGGCATGGAAATATTCCTGTCCAATTTAATGACAGCTATGAGATAAAAGTTTTTAAAAAAAAAAAAAAGGATCATGGAGGAGCTGCCAGGAGACGTCAGCCTCTCTGACAGCGTGGCGGAAAGGAAAAGTTTTACCAAACAAAGGTGCAAAAGACACACCCAGTAAGGGGGTGTGTCAACAAAGCCACACACCAGGGGATGCCTCACGGCAGGGTGTAAGATGGCCAAGCGTGGGGAGTAAGCGGAACACGGCACTCGCAGCCCAGACCCGCCAAATCGGATGGCAGGGCATAGGACACGCCAGGTAGCGAGTTGGGCCTAATATACAAAGAACTTTAAGCTACCCCCTCAACAACAGGGTAAAACAATAACTCTATTTGAGCGAGCCCCTCCAAAGAAGGAAAGTTGGGACTGCCCAAACAGTCAAACGGCAAAAGAGCCGGGACAAACGGAGGCCAGGACTTGAGGGCCCACCAGTCACTCACTGCAATTGGAAATTAATTTTAATGTAGATGTGTTAAAAAAGAATAAGCATAATGTGAAAGACATGTTTACAAACTTTGATTGACAGTGATTTTTGTCTCATGCCCAAGACATGTGATCGGGCAGTCACACATTGTCCAGGTTAATAAAGCGGCCAAGTAATATCCACTACCTCAGACTTTGTCAATTCCTGTGGTGCATGTTAATACAGTATAACTAAACAAGCAATTAATTATATGGGATGTTAACCTGCAGTGTGCCATGTGCGGGAGTTAACTCCATGTACAATGCATACTGTAAACACATTAGAGCTTGCCCCTCCGGCCTGCTAGCGTGTGACGCGATTTTGTAACTTCGTCAGATTCATCAACTCTACTTCCCCAGTGAAGAAAGTGTGCAAGCGGCGATCTGACGCTTAAATATACACAAACAAACGTGAACAAAACGAAAGTGCACCTTTTCTGTTACATCACATGCTCATGAAAAGCATTTTTGAGGAACTCGCTGTTCCCTCCCTGTTTATATAGTGGTGAATCTGCACCCCCGGACTGAATTAGTACACCCCAGGGTGATTTAGGTTGTTGTGTGGGCTTTGGGGGTGGAAAGGGTTCAGCGGTTAATCTGGCTTCTCTCTCTACCCAACTGTGCATTCCAATATGGCAGGCATGATGACAGTGTGGTCACATATGGTGTCAACATGCTGACATTTTGTGTTGCAACTACATGTGTTAGATGGTATGTGTCTTGAGAGTGAGTCTTATTTCAGGAAAGGCGAGCACAAACTATTGTTGGGACACAGATCAGCAATCAGCAATTAGCAATTTGACTCCGTGTTTCCATTGCACCACTGCTTTAAATGGGCCGGTACTTTTTTATTTTGAGAAAAGGCTGCACTACATATTCAGAGCCATGCACCCTCCTCTTTCTACCTCTCACTATTACCTTTATCCTGGGCCAGCATATTACATGTACTATCCAATGAGCAAAATGTATTTCCTTTCAATTCAGGACTGAGGCAATTCCTGATACCATTAGAGGCAACTGACAAAACTAAGCTCTGGTGATCCTCCATCAATGATATGCAAAAGGAGAACAATTAACTGAACAGATAAATATAGCTATCGATTGAACTGAACACTTCGTGCAGCACATCTGCTTTGATAGTTGAATGAAAAACCTAAACACCATTGTCTAGCAGGTCAAGGAAATTGTATTTTATCTAACTGGGTATCATCAACTTATGTACACGTTGCACTTTTTTCATTTAAAAAAAAATATTTTTAAAAAACAAGAGCATTTAAACAAATCAATCAGGAAGGTTTTACTGAAATGCTTTTGTTTTAATTATGATGGCCGTGGGACTCTGAAAGAAAAGCACTCACGCTACCACAAACTTGCAGGAACTAATGGAAAGAAGAATATGTTTGTATATAACAGATAAACATTGCATAAAATTATTTGTTATGTATGAATGAAAGCTGTGTTACAGAATACATTTTCAAACATAAATTTAGTTTCAATTTACGTTTGATCTGTGGTGCATTTTGTCACCCTCCCCCCAGTTGTTTTACACCCATCTAGCTGCACTTTTCCTTAAATGGGTTTGTAAGTGATGTTCACCAGTAGACTGCATCTTAGGAACCAATCTGTGAAAACCAGCATGTGTGTGATACGGGGTACAGTGGATAATATGACACACCTCCCAATGATGGGTGCAGGGCTTTAATATCTTTTATAGGCAATATTATCGTCGGGTAAATCAAATTCTCTTCTACTGAATAATAAAAAAATGACAAGTGAGGCGATTCCCAAGGCCAGCATTTACATTGGGGTCCTTTGCATCTTGCACTTGATTGAGTCTATGCTTTATTGACACGTTTTATTTTAAGCACAAAAAGCAAACAAGCAAAGTATAGCAGGTGGAAAATAAATCTTGAAAGCAGGCTCGGCATGGGTGTGATCCCAGGGATGGTTCGCCATGGATGTGCGAAACGTGACTGAGAAACCAGCTTCCGGTTTCCTGTCAACACAGCATACACACCTAGCGACTCGCGGTCTTGCTGCCAGCAAGAGATTTCACATAACGGGACTTGAGAGCATAGCTTTCTTCCTTTAATGTGAAAGGGAGAATGCAGCACACCAGTGCTTCCTGTGTAAAAGAAAGAGTGCCAGGGCCTGCAATTTTGCTCAGAAGCCTGCAGCAGGCGCTATCATTATATTGATTCCACCTCGTTCCTCTTGTTTCCACCACCAGACACTCCCTGGCTCTTTATCTCACTCTTGTAGGTTCGTTTTTATCCTTATTTTTCTCCCTTTGTCACTCTTTTTTCCCCATTTTCTCTTCCCCCTTCATTACTATTTTGTTTTTTTTTCACTCTCTCTTGCACTGGATCAAGGTCAGTTGAGGAAAAATAAGTGCCAGTCCCCAAAAAAGAGTGCTGTTGGGCCCCACCGCAAACAGTGGTTGAAATTAAACACTGCAGCAGACACATCCCTTCCAAGGAAATTAACTCTAAACCTACCTCTACCAACTGACATGTAGTATACCAATGCCACCATCCGCCGTCACACACCACATCGCACATGGAAGGTCGCTGATCTTCTGAAAATGGTAGTCAGAACTCCACTTCTGGTTAAACCCTCAGTTAAATCAGAGACCACTGCACATTATAGACCAATCTCTAATTTTCCATTTCTGCATAAAGTTCTGGAAAGGGAGATCAGACGTCAAATACATAAGTAACTATAAAACACGCCCAATTGCACAACTGCTTTAGACCGATGAGAGCAGCCTAAGCAGAAATAGCAAACATAAGAGTGGGTCTTTAAAGCAGCCCAGAAGAATGCGGCTAGGCAGAACTGATTCACTTTGACTTACAAATATCTTCATGGTATGTAGATGTAAAGAGGAGAATACAAAATCTAAACTTTGCCAGTTTTAACTATCTTGATCATATTGTGGCAGTCGTTATGCTGGTGGTTTTATGTATTTACGTACCTCATTTGTGTACCTCATTACTGTGGTAAACAACATCTATAGCCTGAGATATTGTTTAGAATAGCTTTTTCTTGGGATACAGGTAGTACTTTGGACTGGAACTGATTAGTCTTTTATAATTGCAGTTGAAGAATCAGAATCAACCCATCTGAATTTTCCAGATGACTGGCCTTGTGGTGCATAAATAAGGACTAATTTTTAGGTTGAGCATAGCGCACAAGGCTTTTAACCATGCCCACTGCACGCCCATCACTATCACTCGTTCGTGGGCTTGCCCTTCAAAAATCCTTTATTTAGTTGGTAAATGCTTTACATTTGTCCCCCGTGGGGTGGTTTAGTTATAGCCTTGGACATCGCCCCTGTTACATGGCTAATTGCACTTTTGCCGATACATTTGACTGCCAGCGAAATGCCTTTTCCTTTTGTAGGCTCCTTCATGCTGATGCCGTGGCGCTTTGAATCAGCTCGCTTATGTGAAACTGTATTACTTTTCATTTTCAATTTATGTGGCAAGAAAAGTACGGTTAGGAGATTATAACGCTGATAGCTCTAACTCGAGCAAATTTTGCAAATGCTTGTTCTTTATGCCCTTTGACCAATTGCAATGAAACTTTCCATCATCTGTCTAAGTAGAAGGAAGAGTAAGTCTGGGAAGGTTTGTGGAGATTCGTCAAATGGGTGCAAGTTTAATAAGGGGCAAAAATCTAACAAATTCCTTTCTCTGTTCACCCTAATAATAACTACAGAGTGGCTATCACCACTGTGTAATATGTATATATTGCGTTTAGTGAAGCTAAGTTTACTGCAAACGAATTCAGCAAATGAATTCAGCGCTGTAAATTACAGTAATAACTAGACATTTTGTGAAATATAAGCTTTTAAATTACAGACAAATGTTCAATAAGAAAACTTAACATGTCTTGAGCAATGTAATAAGTGAGGTCATAAGCAGTTCACGATGGAGGAGCAAGTTATCGTTCACTAAATACATGGCAAATTTGATTTGTTTTTGTTTTTTTATACTTCAGTTTTTGTCTCATTTCAAAATGTAACTATAATGTCAATTGAAATCAATTTTTTTAATGACGTTATGCAATTTTTAACGAGAGCTAAGGTCCTATTACTATACCTAATTTTAACATCATTTGAGCCTCTACTTTTTTCAGTGAATTTCTGTGGTTTTCTCATATTCAGAGTTGATCATACGCCCAATCCTGCTCGAACTGCACAAAGGTTTGTGGTGCCCCAGCCTTAATACTATGACTAATTTACAAATCGTTACAAGTATGCAGGTGGAAAAATCTACAGTGACTTCTCCTAACAGTCCACACCCCTTGCAAGCCCAGAAGCCTAAGCCCATGATACCCCAACCTATACTGCACACAATGTAATGGGATGTAATTAATGGCAGGGTGTCATCACATTCAGAAAAGCAGAAACCTATCATAGTAGACCAATGCAACACAATTAGAACTGCCGGGGGTGGTATTACCTTACAATGACATTCATTAGAACATGAATTGAGTCCTTTTCAGTAAGGTGATAATCAATAAAACACAGTATTTTCCTTCATTGAAGGCAGTGTGGAAGCCCTATGTGGAACCTGACATCTGGAATAAAGCACTCTTTCTACATGTGTTAAGTGCAGCAGGAGACTTCAGGGTGGGAGTTTCTGACCCCCCTCTACCCAGAGACAGCCAAGAGGGTAAGACGAGCACTTAGTCTTTCTCCTACCTCTTGATCCCTAAGGAGCCAGGTGATCCAGAGGCAGAAATTGAAGACAGCAGGGGCACTCTTTTCTTTTCATAGCTTTCAGGGATATGGGTGCCCCAAGGAGCAAGTAAAATCATGGGAGAGAGCTCCAAGCACATGTCCTCCCACTTTCAATTATTTTTTTCCTTGCACCGACCCCAGAGGCTTGGCCCACCTCAACAGTACAAGAAGCTCCAAAAGTGGAGTTATTCTTACACCCATTCCCAGCCAGTCCTGTGGAGGAACAATCTTCCAGTATTTTCTTGAACTCCCCCCCCCCCCCCCCCCCCAAAGAAACACCCAGTGGTCTTTTTGTGATGTTTTGTTCCTGCTTACCCACTGGAGCCAACCAAGAGGGTACTTTTCAGGACTACTTGCCCCCACCCTGCCCTATTTATGTGCCCTTCCATTTTTTTTCTTCAGGAATCCTGCAATGGCTTGCACAACATTAAAAAAATGTATGTGGTGTCTTTTGTGTTGTAAGATTTTAGCAGTACATTGTACCAACATAAGTATAGCATACATTTATGCATAAAACATTGAATGTGTGATGATTAAATGTACCTTTTAGATGTAAAATGATGTTGTGACTAGCCAATCAAGACCCGCCCAGCCACTTGGAATAGGCCAATCAGAGCATAATTGGACACAAGTGGTCAGGATTCCGATTTACCAGTGTTAACTCCTTCATGTGTGAGCTCCTTTTTAAAAGCTAATTTCTCAATAACGGCAGAGCAGACTTAAAACAAACAACAAAAAGTACACTCTTTGAGTAATAATCTAGTTTTTTGTCAAATTTGGTGTAATTCTGTTCAGCTGTTTTTTCTGTATCAAAGAGCTAATTTTAATATGTAAGTTACATGGGAATTATTTTTTTTGTTTGAAAAGTTTCATGCAAATTCGTCAAACTGTGCCAGAGTTATAACCAAAACTAAAAATGCCTTTCTTAATGAAGTTCTGACCTAACTGCACAGTGGTAATTGCCAATGTTTAATATATATTTTAAACACGAAAATAATATTGTTTAGCGTTAGTTACTCTTGGGTGTTATTTTATTTCTCTGCCTCCATTATTTTCTATGGCAGTGTGTTGCACTCCCTGAGAGTGACCATATATGATGCTTGACTTACTCCAATGCTGAGCTGGATGATATTTACACCTGTTTTGACAACTTTCTGGGCTGAATTAACTTTAGAAGTATTGTTTGTTAATAATAATAGTCTTACTCTCTTGTGTGTGTGGTTTGTATAAGCATGTCCCTCCCTAAATGCACACTTAAATTTCCCTAAACCCTAACATTTTGTTTTAAGTATTCATCATTTTCAATTCCCATATTAGCCCTCCCAGTCACTACAAAATATATACCTATGTGTGCAGAGATCTTATTGTGATCGATCTATCCATTACAAGGCCATCTTTTCTCGTCCCTCCTATAATTTTGGTGAGACATCTTCCTTTTGCACCAACTTCAATATCAAACTTAGAAGCACTTCCTGGTAGAAACCTAAAATTTTCACTTTCCCCAGAGCTTTCTTTCACTTCATAACCTCCTATAAACAAAATCTTGGCCATATCTTTCCACGAGTGCTGAACACCCTGTGCCACCCCATGGTTCTCAATATTAGCATCTGTCTGCACTATCGTCCTACCAGGGGAAATGTTTTTCTCCCTTTCATTACCAAAAATAGGTGATCCACCTCTTGGAATCACTCTATAAAGTGCACTGTGGGATGCGATTGCCTTCAACACTTATGAAGATGTTAAATCAACGTTCTGCTAAAGGATTTCAGGCAAAATTAACGTATAGCTGATGAGTGATCACTGCCTCACTTAACTAGGACAGCTTACCAAGAAAACAATTTTGGATTCTCAAGTTATATATATATATATATATTTTTTTTTATAGTTTTGGCTAATATTTGTGTTTTATTACCACTAGATGGATGTACAAATTCTGGCATAGCGTACCCCATGGCAAATGCCGCTCCTCTGCTTCTTTTGGTTGAAGCTAGTACTCGAGTATCTCACTTTCATATCATCAATTACTAACATGATACCATCGTGAAAAAACTACTTTTTGAGTGAAAACAAACTTCTTTAATCGCTCCAGGAGATGGATATCATATTGCTGTTCTCGCATGAAATAGTCACCAAAAACAAGTTTCACATCTTTTCATTTCCTGAGAAATCTTCATTTCCAGATCACCACTGCGACTGCCTCTGACTGCTTGTATTTCTGCTTTACGCAAGCATTGGCAAGCCAGTAAGCTGGGCTTGCATTTTCAACTATAAGTCAGACTGTGACTTTGCCAGTGCTTGTATTGGTACTGATAACATACATAGTAGTGGTGTTGGGGCAATAGTGGTAACGGTGGTAGTGATAACCACCACAGGGTCTTGGTGGTAATTACGATACTGGTTGTGAGGATGCTTTTGTGCACTAATAAAAAATGTGCACTATTAACAATGTGCCAAATAGTAATCTACACTCAAGTTCACGTGTACACTGGTAGACTATTGCACCAGTGCTTAATTTGGGCCACTGGTTTCCGGTGCTCAGCACCAGCACCTATTGATCAGCATCAGCACAAATGACTATCTGCCACTCGGTGGTCTTACATACAATGACGTCTGGCAATCTATAGAGAAACATTATTTTCCTTTGTTGGTTTGGCTGACTGTCTTGGGGCAGCCAGCCTCACTTGCACAATTCAAACCTCTCCAACCCAAGTCTAAGGGAGCGTCAAGCCAGCCTGCTTCAACCAGTCCTGGTGCTCCTTCTCTGCTTAATATCATTAACAGCATGAGAGCAGCATCTGCATTCATTAAGCGGTTTGGCTCTGGGCGTGGACCTCACTCAGAGCCATGGACTGGAGAACATTGGGGATGTGCTGTAGCTAATAGATAAGTACAACTCCAGAGGCGTGGGTTCTGGTCCATTATAAAAAAAACACTTAAGCCACGATTGAGAGCTTTAGCGTTGAGCGTAATAGCAGTGCCGGATTTCCACAGTGCTTGTCCAAATATTCACTTTGCTCGCCTCACCAGTTTCACATCACTAACCGCCACTGTCCAGCTGTCACATGACCGGTGGAGATGGCTGCGTACTATGCAAATGAGTTGCAGCATCATGCACATGGCGTTACATGCTGGTAGTAGGAGTCAGGTCCGGGCACAGGTCTTTATTTAAAAATGTTCACTGGCAGGCCCCAGTTACTGATCCAATCCACAGTATATTGCTGACATGCAGCAGCAGTGGAGTTCAGAGTCAAGCTGTGGCCCAAATCACATTTGCCAGTGGCGCTTGGGACAGAATCCAAGTCTGGCCTCCACGTCCGACAGCAGTGCACCCTGTACTTCATTAATCTGAGCAGTGGAGCCCAGGGCCTGCGTGGAGCAGAGGTGTAACCAGCGTCTCGTTCCATGGGCTCTGGCGCACGAGAGGAAGTGAGCCACCTGGCTGCTGTTTGAATTGTGAAATAAAGCAACAATCATGGTTCGGTGGGGATAAAAGGGTCCGTTATACTATCATTTCAGCACAGTAATCACAAGCAAGAACATCTGGAGGCAACAGTCACACCCGAAAACGGGCACCAGGAATCATTGGTTACTCATAATTAGTTAGTGCATATACAGTATTTCGTACCGCAGAGGAGCGATGTGAATTACAGGTGCTCTGAGTGTACAAGCTCACACTTCTTGCTCTAGTGCAGCTCTCTGATCACAGAGGAGCCACAGATGAGCCAGGACTTGGTCGTCCCGCCCCTGCCTCCTCGCAGTTTTGCAAATGAAACAGTACTGTAGCCTGTGTGTCATGAGGCCTAGTGCAAAGAAGGAAATGGGCCCCCTGGCTGCTGTCAGAATTATGAAATACAGCAATAATCAGGGATCAGAAGGACCCTTAGTCCTTTGGGCCCCGCTGCCACTGCACCTGCTGCAGTAAATCAGAGACACAAGGAGTATCCTGGAATGCTATCTTTAAACATAAATTACGGCCAATATTGGGGTCACATTGAACACTGTTCTCAATTGCTGACTTATTATTAAAGTCTGTTCCAAAGAGAAATACAAAATGCATGTTTTAGTCTGCTTAGTTTGCAGGAGTCCTAATTTTGCAGATAATCTTTCATGATTGAATCTTTCAAAATGTACCTGCCTTGTTTCTAGAAATCTGTCTTTTTTGTGCCAGAGAGAATTAGTATGAGGTTTGTATCGTTTGCAGGGCAGTTTGATTAAACTTTTTGAATAGGGTGTGCAAATTTAGATGTACAGGAAAACAGTGCTTTGTGCAGGGTAGTCTTACTCGAGAGCTAGTGACAGGAGGGCTGGCTCTTCTGGCTGAACTGCATGCAGACTGTGGAGGGAGGTTATTTTAGAAGCCCTCCTTCCTTATTTAAAGCACACATTAAGTAGAATATTACGTGTTTTTTTTTTCAAGTCTCTAGGGAATGTAGAATTGTAGGTGTCGCCGGCTGCACATTACTGGTCCAAAATGTGCACAAAATTGCACTCTACCCACTACTGAGGTAGCATAATACCAGACACCACACTGATAGCCATATGAGGCTTGAGTTTTTTAGAATAAAAATTTTAATGTACGTATATGCTAATTTTTGAGGGAAACTTTCTTTACTTTAAAAAATTCATTTATATTTTTAAGTGTAATATCTGCCTTTTTTTGATAAAGATTCCACAAATACAAAAACATCCTTAGCAAATGATTGGATTTAATTGGCACACTGAGTAGAATTTCTGATGTGGTGGAAGAAGCACAATTGAAAGAATTGGCTTTAGGTTTAAGTCTTTTGAGGGTATGGGTGTAGTTATTTGTGTTTTTTAGGGCATGCCAGCTTGTCTCTTTTGGCAGAGAGAAGAAAGACGAATCTAATGAAAATTAACCCCTATCTTGGGTAGGTGGTGAGGCACAAAGGCTTTTATCCTGAATGGGCAATTACATGAATCCCTTCACATTCTTTTCTTGGATATGACCCAGTCACCTATATGCAGCTTGTTTTCAGGAGCTGGCGTTTTAGTCAGACCAAAAGCAGGAAGTCATCATTTCAGCCGAGGAGTTAACAAGGACCAATTACATCCACAAGGCGAATACACTTTTAGAAGTTTTCAAGCAGCAGTATGGTAATTCCTGCCGTGTGGGAGATTAACGAGGACCAGAGTCCAAACAACATGAGCCCAAGTGCCTGTCACCACTTAAAGGGCGAGCAACCTCTATTTTTATTTCCCCCCCGTTAAAATTGGGAGGCAAGGAAGAGGAGTGTGTTTAGTGCTAGATGGCATTCAGCAAGCAGGTTGTTCAAGGTTACACAATACAATTTGTTAAATTACTCATTAGAATCTCAGCGCCACAGATGATTTGTGTTTCTCAGATTCAGAATCTCTTAATAAATTTGGAAGTAGTGCATAGGCTATCGAAGGAACAGAGGGATGCAATAATAGCCTGTAGTGTTGCGGCGAGAGCCGTGACAAGAGAGCACTATTGCTCAAGCAAGACCACCAGCAGTCCCTCTGGAAGCCATCATTAAGGCCACTGCAGCAGACTCCACACTACAAGATGTAATATGACGCATCAGAATGAAGTGGTAGGGCCACAGGGAAGAATCCAAAGGCAACAACTCACGGACCTCAAAGAACTAACCTCCTTTCGACACATAAAAGATGAACTGTCAGTCGCAAAGGGTGGCCTACTTCTCTGAGAAAAAGGAATTGTCTTTCTGAAAAATCTACGTCAAGGGATGGTCAACCTGGCCCATGAGGGACATCGGGCCCTAGTAGCCACCAAAAAAGCCCTACGGAAGCGAGTCTGGTTCCCTTCCCTGGACATGATGGTTGAAGGCACACTAAAAGACTGTCCACAACTGGTCAGCCGCGAAGAACCTCCCTCGCTGTTGCAAATGTCAGAACTATTGGACAGAGTCTGGCAACAAGTGGCAGCAGACTTCTTTGGCCCCCTACAGTCCAGCAAATATGTCCTCATCATAATGGATGAGTGTTCCTGATCGCACAACAAGAATCATCCACAAGGGCAGCCACCACCATACAGATACTGGACAAAGTCATTGCAGCATGATGGATCCCGGAAGTAGTCAAAACAGACAGTGGCCCTCCATTCAGCAGTCAAGAATTTGTCGAATTTACCAGACACCTCAATTTCAGACATCGAAAGCTCACCCTGTGTGGCCTTAGGTCAGTGAGGTAGTGGAGAGGTTCATGGCCACTCTGAAGAAAACCATACAACAAACTGAACTGGCCAGAAGGGATGTCCAGGCAGCATTGAACGAAGTGGTGGGGGCATACCGAACCATGCCCCAAAGCACCCAAACAAATGCCCGACCACTCTGATGCTAGGCAATACTGTGCGCATCAGAATACCCACCTGGGAGAATTCAACTCGCTATGTCCAGCAAGCCACTGATCAGGACAAACTAGTGGAGATGAAAAGAACAAAGAAAACCAAAATGAAGGAATATGCTGACAGGCGTTGGAGGGGCCAGCCGTCGACAGCCCAAGATGGAGTACTCGTTAGGCAGGAACAAGAGAGAAAATCAGACAGTCAGTACCATGAGCATCCACTCCAGGTAACAAACCAAAAAGACACAATAGTCACGGCTGTTTCACATGATAAGAGGGTGACTTGGAACATCACCCACTTCAAGAAATGTAACACGCCACCCAAAGAGGCAACGTCAGGAGTGGACAGTGATGTCACGGAAGAGGCTCCCACACCAGTCATGAAATCGGGTCAACCCCCCCTCCTCGGCTGTGGGTGAACCTACATCAGGAAGTCGACCACAGCGTGCACATCACAGACCTGCGCATCTCATAGAAGAAACATAATGGACGCCTTCCCGGAATAAGCTCATCTGTACAAGGTGAGGGAGATGTAGTGTTGTGGTGAGAGCCAAGACAAGAGAGCGCTAGGACTTCGGGAACCTTGAGGAGTCCAGCGAGGGCCGAGGGCAGGAAGCGAAAAGGGAGGTCCTGAGGGCACAGAGGGAGAATAACAAGGTTGGGGACAGTCGCATGCATGTGAGGTCTGAATAAAGAACTACCAACCCTACTTTCGTGTGTGGCAGTTTCTTACAGCTCCGACACAGCTATACTAGAGCAATAGAAGAGTTATGTAAGCTCTCTTTCTGTTGTTTAAATGAAGAGTAAGGGTTTAAGAAACTGTCAGAAATCTAAGTGGCTTAAACAGACTTTATAAAGTAGAGACACTTCAGTATGGATGGAATCCATCTTCTCAGAGACATCCTGCAAAAGGAAGTTGCTTTGTTATCCTAAGGGTGCAGATTTTATTGTTCATTTTAGGGAGGATTTGAACCCTTTTAGATGGTCAGACAAGGTGTTTCATTCCACACACTTACCATTCAGTCTGTCCTCAGCCTGAAGGTGTATTACAAAGGTTATTTAGCTGGTGACACCTTTCTGGAGACAGAGGACTATATTTGATAGTTTATTTAGATCCCATCCTTTCGATGTCAGTTGCCACAGATGACAGGACTGTTCGTGAGTCTAGGATTACTTTTCTTATCATTCAAGGATTTCAAATATTTGGGGCTGCAAGGACACACGAAAGCTTTGCTCAAGAAACTTCCTCCAAAAAATGAAATTGGACAAAACAGATACCCAACATTTGTTTTATGCTGAGTGGTTCAGTTTGAACTTTTATCACATCACTGGACTTTTTTTTACATTAAAGTGTTTACATTATTAGACTCTGCACCAATTAAAGGCAATAGGTTTGTGCAAAGAGCTTTGGTATGTGGCAAATGTCTTTCAGCAGAGGAGACCCAGGAGACGTTAGATGGTAATTTTATAATCCTGCAATAGGGATGAAACTTTAGACACTGACAGATTACGTGATAGTCAGACGCAAGTGCTCAGAGCTGGGTCACTAGGAAGAGAGCATCCGAATTACTTGGCAACGGCTATTGGCAGAAATACATTAATATCAAATTAATATCCATGACTTCAAATTTATGACGGAATCTTTAGTGCTGGGTATGAAATGGTGGGTACGAGATGTTCAATGGAATTACCAATAAACAATGTGCTTGCTGTGAATTGCAGAAGTCATACGGGTTGTTGCAGAAGAAACTGCTTCTTGGAGTTGGTAAAGGAGCGTTGGTGTTACTGCTGGAATCAGGAAATAAATGTCAAGGTAGGATGACTTTTAGGTATGGAAACTAGGTGATAGGCTTGAATTCCAGACACCAGAAAAATTAATGTGAATGGATGATGTATCAGATTTTTTCTTGCTTTGATTCAAGAGATTTGAGGGCCTTTGGAAGAGAAAATTGTTGCTTTCTTGCTAAACCTCCCACTTATTTCAGTCGCGCCTAGTTCCAGGGGTGTGAGCAAGATATGAATTTGAGTAAGATTGGAATTGGGCAAGAGATTATACTTTCTGACCTTTTGTGAAGCTGCAACATGTGATGATGCACAGACACAAAATATGCTTAGGTGTGGTGATTCTCTTTTTGGTGTCCCAACTGTGTATTCTGGAGTTAGCTGCAGATGAGTTGTTCTTGTTTTCAGCTGATCTGAGCTTTTAACAGGACCATATAGGAAACATTATCCTATTTCCTTATAGGGGACCTAATCTTTCTCGTTTTGAAGGTATAAAGGGCTCTGTTTTGTTCACGGATATTTCAAAAGCGGATTATGGACTACTCAGAGACTCTTGGGCATCACGAACAGGAAAAAGGACTCAAGTTCCAAGAATGATGTGATTTTTTTGCACATGGAAAATTGACTTGATGCCATGCAGGCATTTCTTATAATCATGTCTATTTTTCTGTCTGAACGTTTCACAAAATACTTTAGTCAAAAACCCTTAGTATATGTCAGTGTTTTGGCAGATCCTAACGTGAAAAGTTAAACAGGCCCTAAGGAATAATTTGTAGAATTATAGAAAGCATTCATATCCAGATACCATCAAAGCGCTCTACAGTTCTTTCTGGCCTTGAATTGTGTTTTCAACATCAAGTCTTCTTTAATTTTTAGGTAGTTTATCTGATATATGGTTACACTGTCTCTGTAATATTAAGAGAATTGACTTGATCTTAGCAGTTGCATTTCAAGTTATAACTACTAACTGGAAGAACTCTTCAAATGTTTCTTTTAAAGGTTGGTGGTACTTGGTGTGTTATAATCATAGGTAAGATACTGCGTTTATAGTTCCTCCTTCACTTAAGTGTAGGAAGTTGCTTTGGCTACCCATTACAGACTTGTTGGATGCTTCTAATATTGCTACAATCAAATGATTAAAGATTGATTGTAAACCTCGGTGGTTGTATACTGTCTGTAACTTTTTTTTAACCTACTGCCATATTTCTCACTGTCTTTTTACCATGTCTATTGTTTCCTCTTTAGTTTGGCGCTTTTTCATCTTCAGCATATCTTCCACCCTTCTTCCGCTCTCCTCTTTCTCTTTCCTTTCCTTTTCTCTTTTCTTCTCTAACAGGTTTATTCAGCATTTCGTTTCTATTCCATTGACTTCTGTTTTCATCTTAATTTGATTGATCATTCTTTCTTGTATTGGCTACATTAACTGCTGCTTAGCCTGGCATGTTTTTCTCATAGTTCTGATTTTAATATTTTTTACTATTTTGTATTCTTATAGCCTGTGATTGTATTGTACATGCCGAGTAAAGCCTTTTCAACAAATAAGCCTCCTTCTACTAAGTTGGCTACCTTGTTATGCTTAATTTAATTTGTTTCAGTGGGTTTCTGATGTTGAGGATTTGGATGTAGGTACCTGTGTTTTCAACCCAGAATGAGTTATGTTTATGATCACAAAGAGTACGAATACCACTACTCTTTATCCATTATTCTTTATCGTTTTTTTCAAGACCATAGTGACATATGTATTGTTAGGTATTTGAAAAAGTACAACGTGAGACTGCTTGAGGTTTGTCTTCATCGGGTAGACCATTTTTTTTTTATCGAGCAGTTTACCTTGGCTATATGGCTGTGGAAGAGGATAGTACAGCTATGACGGCACATATATATTTTGTCAAGAGGAAGATTGTAAGATATAATTAAGGCAGCAGTTGCTGTAATGTTAGGGAATATTCATACCTTTATTTCAAGCCAGCTGTACAGGTTTATTCACTGACTTTTAGAGGGCTAGGAACATACTTACTGTTAACCTCTGGTTGTTAAACGAAATAATGATTCTCCAAGTGAGTGTTATTCTAAATAAAAATGTGTTATACCAGTGGTTCCCAGCTTTTTGACTTCTGTGGACCCCCACTTTATCATTACAGGAACCTGGGGACCCCCACTGAATCATCTGAATCATAATTCGAATCCTGTGACCCCCCTACTGAGTCATTACTGAAAGCTTGGGACCTAATCTGTTAATATTTTTTAATTTTCTAAGCAGTCGCGGACCCCCTGAGGAGGCTTTGCGGACCACCAGGGGTCCCCGAACCACAGGTTCTCGCCTGCTATGCCTTTCCACCCATAGCAGGCAAGTAATCTGTTTTAAGGAAAAAAATGAAGCTGGAAGTATTTAGATAATCTTTTGTAGAAATGTTTCTGTGATATAATTGACAGCATGTGAAAGGGAAATGGGAAGAAAGGTAGAATGAGTGAGTGAGAGAGAATAAGGGTAAACGCAAGTGAGTGAGACAGAGAAAAAATGAATAATTGATAGAGTGTGTGTGAGAGCGGATGACAGTGAATGAGAGGGTTATCTGTGACCCAGTGAATAAGGAGTGAGTGCAAGTAAGTGAGTGATAATGAGTCAGTGCAAGTGAGAACAAGTAAGTGTGGGTGAGAGTGAGTGAGAATAGGTAAGTGGGGATGATTCAGAATGAGTAAGAGAGTGCAAACAAGTATGAGTGTGAGAGAGGGAGAATGAATGTGTGAGAATGAAAAAGAATGAATGCGGGTAAGTGAATATAAGTGAATATGAGTGTGTGAGAATCTGTCTGTGTGTGAGTGTCTTATGCTTGTGAGTCTGCTATTACCACTGGCACACTGGAGTTAATTCTTGGATTACAGAGGCATCTGTGACAAAATGCTGACATACTTGAGGGAGTTCTTAGTAGATGAGCCACCCATGGCAAAATGCAGGCCTGTGCATAAAATCAGTAATATCTGGCAAATGGGGTACCTATAGCAAAAGGCTGGTGCTGGCATAGTGCAGATAGTTCTCGCCATAACGGGCTCATGTGACTAAATACTGCACTGGCATACTAGAGGTAAATCTTGACATATGAGGGCAGCCACGGCAAAATGCTGGCACTGTCATATTGGAAGGTAGTATTGGTATATTCTAAAAAACTGGTGCTAGCATATATCTGAGGTAAGTGTTGGCATAATGGAGGACAACCATGGTGTATGGGAGGAGCAAGCAAAATGCTGGCCCTAATATACTAGAGAGGATTTTTGACATATGGGTCATTCGCGGTTTTGGCATAAGGGGAAACCAATAAGTTATGGGGGACCCATGACTAAAAGCTTGCCCTGGCACAGGGCATGTAATTAATGGCATACAGGGAGCATTCTCTGCACATTTTGAAACATTAATATCGAAGCACTGAGCACAATTTTACTCACTTTTTTCCAAACTCTTTGGAGGAGTAGGGGTCAAGCAGTCCCAAACCTTTTCGAAGAATTTGTGCTCACTTCATAGCTTTTTAAATATCACATCAATGCGGTTTGCTTAAATTTTTATGGATGGCAATTCCGTTCAAAATATATCCTGCGCTCTAGCTGTGTGCAGGGTAGGATTCCATAACGAACAAATTAAATACTTTGGGCCATATTTATACTCCGTTTGCGCCGAAATTGCGTCGTTTTTTTGACGCAATTTCGACGCAAAACTAACGCAAACTAACGCCATATTTATACTATGGCGTTAGAGGCGAATAGCGCCAAAGTTCCCGGAATGTGCGTCATTTTTTAGCGTGAACCCCTTCCTTGCGTTAATGATATGCAAGGGAGGCGTTCCCGTCTAAAAAATGACTCCCAGGCCTTTACGTGGTATTTATACTCCCGGGCAAAAGTGACGCCCGGGAGTGGGCGTGGCTAAAAACGGCGCATTTGCGCCGCTTTTTAACGCCTGGGTCAGGCATGGCGTTAAGGGACAAGTGGGCTCAAAATGAGCCCACAGTGCCCTCCCCTGCCCCCAGGGACCCCCCCTGCCACCCTTGCCCACCCCAGGAGGACACCCAAGGCTGGAGGGACCCACCCCAGGGACATTCAGGTAAGTTCAGGTAAGTTTTTTTTTTTTTTTTTTTTATAATATTTTGTGGCATAGGGGGGCCTGATTTGTGCCCCCCTACATGCCACTATGCCCAATGACCATGCCCAGGGGACATAAGTCCCCTGGGCATGGCCATTGGGCAAGGGGGCATGACTCCTATCTTTACAATGATAGGAGTCATGTTGATGGGGGATGGGCGTCGTTAAAAAATGGCGCAAGTCGGGTTAAGACGATTTTTTCGACGTAACCTGACTTGCCCCATTTTAAGACGCCCATGCGCCATTTTCCCCCTACGCCGGCGCTGTCTGGTCTACGTGGTTTTTTCCCACGCAAACCAGGCAGCGCCGGTCTGATTGCGCCGTCTAACGCCATTCCATAAATACGGCGCCCGCATGGCGCTTCAGAATGGCGTTAGACGGCGCAAAACTTTTTGACGCTAAACTGCGTTAGCGCAGTTTAGCGTCAAAAAGTATAAATATGGGCCTTTATTTTTGAGAGGGTGTACACATTGTTTTTCTTTTCCTTTCAAGATTGAAAATGTATTGGTGTATAAAGTTTCCTTGCACAGTTTATTAAATGGGCTATGATTCTCTAGCACCCACTTAAGTTAAGAATTTAATCTAACGGGAGAGTTTTTAGTATTCGATTGTTTATTATAAAATTATAGAACACTTAACAAGTGGAAGAGTCTCTTGCGAACAATAAACTATTTCCCCACTAGGTGTCCCTAGTGTCATAAATTTAGCTCAATAGAAGCGGCATTAGCTTTCTGAATTCTTTTCTAGGAACCATTTAAGGGAATTTTCTGTCAGGAGAGACTGAAGGCACATGTGGCACTTTTCACTCTGCGTCATTGGTACGGTGGACAGACTTTTGTTAACCTGCTTTTGTTTGGCATGTTTTCCATTTTTGTTTTCACTGCTAAAATCAAGAAGAGGCAGTTCATTCAATTAATGAGTGTTTTTTGTACCTTTTTAATTTGTTAATGTCTGCAGTATTTTCAGTGTTATTCAATCGTTGAACTCAAAGTTCCAGGCCACCGCAGTGTGCATCAGAGTATTTCACCTTTATTTGGCGTCTTAGGATGTATAATAGGCGCCCGACTTTTTTTAATGGCTATTATTAAAATACGATTTAGTCTTTATAGTTGTTATTCAGGCGACAGCAAACATAGAATTTGGTTCTCCAACTCTGAGGCATTTCAAATGATGCCAGGACACGCTATTTAGTGAAAGCGAATACAAACAAAATGCAGCTATAAAGGCCACCACCGGCCTAGTCAAAAAGCCCAAGTCTGGTAAAGTGAGCTGGAAACAAAGCGAGCAGAGCCTGGTGAGTTCCAATTTCAAATGTTTATTTGAATAAAATAAACATAAAACGAATAAAATTCCCCTAGCGCGCAGCAGTCGGCCCCCTGATGTCGCAGCATCCAAACCACGCGTCCGACCGTTGCCTCAGAATCTCCGGTGTTCCTCGTTGCGTAATTAGCGCGAGGAACACCGAGAAACCAAGACACGGCCGCATGTCAGCGTCTCCGCTGCACGTGCGGCACCACAAACAGCTGATAACAGCTGACCAGCACACGCAGCGAGAACGCTGCTAATCCATTGTGCTTTGCACAAGCACTACAATTAGTTTTCCCTTTTAACAACAAACAAAACAAAACAACAAAAACAAAAAAATACTTATAAATATACCCCTAAAGGAAACAAACAAACTTTTGATAGCTATACATGCCATGTACTGAAACATTTATCTACAATTCAACATAAACAAATCCCCTTCAACGATACCTTATAGGTACCCTGTGCATAAAATTCAACATAAACAAATCCCCTTCAGCGATACCTTATAGGTACCCTGTGCACTCTATCACTTTTCCTGATAGGCACAAGATCTATGCACGGACCTCCCCTCTTTGAACAGAAGTTCTTTGCTCCTCCAGATTTTTTTACATTTAAGCATTCCTTCTCTTTCGAAGAATGATCACCTTTATCTTGAGGAGGCAACAAAACCCCCTTTGATTCCACCTTTACAACTTTACCCATGTTCCACCAGTTACGTCTGTCAACACGCACAGCATTACCACAAACTTTGTCAACCTTCAATGGTTCAAGAAAACTTAGAGTCACCTTTCTTAACAAATACCGGCAATTTAACCCGCACCCAATCACCAACGGTGAACTGGACATCCTTAACACACTTTTTCTTATCATAATCCATTTTCTGTCTTTGTTGAGCATTCCCACATTTGAACGAACCTTTGAGTGTATGTGTTCCGTACATGTAGCATGCTTGAAAAATGTAGACAACCAAGTGGCCTAAATAGAGTGGCCGGCTTTCTCCCTTTAAGTGCCTCAAACGGAGATACCCCTGTGCTAGTGTGAGGTGTTGTTCGGTAAAACCAGAGCATACTCTTTACAGCGGCATCAACTACACACCCATTAGCTAACGCCCACTGAATACATTCACCAATCACTCTATTAAATCGTTCAACCAAACCAATTGTTTGCGGTTGATAGAGAGAACCTTTCAAATGTTTGATGGCACACTCATTCAAAAAACTTTCGAATTCACTGGATACAAACTGAACCCCGTTGTCCGACACAAGTTCCTTAGGAAACCCTTCCTCCAAAAATACATCTTTTAAAAACGTTACAACTGGCGTGGAATCTGCATGACTCACAAACTTCACATGAGGCCACTTGGAAAAGTAATCAATAACAACATAAGCATACCGTAATTTAGGAGAAAGAGAATTAAACGATCCCAGCAAATCGATCCCTAACTTATCCCAGGGACCTGCCGGACATTCTATTGGCCTTAGCGGAGGAGTTGACGTTTTGAGAGTCTTATCACTAGATGTACAAATATGACATGATTTGACTAATGTTTCAATGTCTCTGTCCATTTGCGGCCACCAGTAGTATTCTCAGACCCTTTTTCTTTTTAAAGTAGCACCCAACTGAACCTTCATGTGCTTTTTGCAGAATATTGGACCTTATAACATCAGGAGGAACAATCTTATCATTTCTCAACAAAACACCATCTTCAATAGATAGTTCTTCAGACACCTTTGAAAAGGGTTGCTCACTCTGATTTAAAAAAATTTCATGTGGCCAACCTTCCTTAATGTATGTCAAAATTCTAGAGAGTACAGGATCACTTGAAGCCGCTTCTTTCCACTGCATTTCGGTGAACGACCCAGTACGTTCCAAATCGATAACAGCAATGAAACAGTTTTCATCTTGACAGTCCATTTCCTCTTCACAGTCTTCAGAAATTGGATACCTGGAGAGGTAATCAGCTCTCACGTTCTTTCCCCCAGAAATGTGTACCACAGAAAAATCTAATTGTATCAGCCTGGCTGCAAATCTTGCAATTCTTGGTGTGCTACTTTTAACATTGGTACCATTTAGAATAGAAACTAATGGCTTATGATCTGCCTGGAGAAAAAAATGTCTTCCCCATAAATATGACTTAAATTTCTCTGTACCCCACCAACATGCCAATAATTCTTTTTCAATTACAGAATAATGTACTTCATTAGGTCTGAGTACTCTTGACGCAAACCCAATGGTATGCTCCTGTTTCTCATTCATTTGCGTCAAGACAGCTCCCAGACCGAATTTACTGGCATCCACTGTCAAATAACATTTCAAGTTGTGATCATAAGATTGTAAAACTTTAGCACTACACAACCTCCGCTTAATTGTGCCCAAAACTTCCATACACTCAGCATCCCACACAAACTCAGCATTAGTTTTGAGCAGATTAGAAATGGGTCTGACTAGTGTTGCAAAATTTTCAATAAATCTAGAATAGAACTCGCAAAGTCCCAAAAATGATTTGACCCCACCTTTGTCCTGAGGTGCTGGTGCATTTACAATCGCATCCACCAGACCTGGTCTGGGATGCACACCTTCAGCTGTGATGACATGACCGAGATACTCTACAGACGTTTGTAAAAACGGACATTTTTCGCTTTTCAATACCACACCAGCACCGTCAAACTTACTCAAGACCTGTTTCATAATTGCATCATGTTCATCTCGGTCACACGCATGTATCAACAAGTCATCCTGAAAAATACACACCTTGTCTATGCCTTTGAGAAGTGTAGACATTATCCTCTGAAATACAGACGCCGCTGATGCCAACCCAAATGGCATACGGCAATATTGATATGTTCCCCACGCGGAAACAAATCCGTAAAGTGCCGAGAATCCTGTGTCAATTCAACTTGGTGATAAGCGGTAGCCAAATCAAGTTTAGGACATAATTTCACTCCATTAATACAGGAGAGCATCTCACCAATCTTAGGCAAAGGATGGGAGTCTACCCAGATCTCTTTGTTAAGTGCTCTCAAATCGACACATACTCTCAAATCCCCATTTGTTTTCTTTGCGACCACCAACGGAGATAACCATAAGGAAGAATCAACGGGTTCAATAATTCCCTTTCTTCGTAAACCTTCTAATTCTTTTTCCAACTCATCTCTGACACTGAATGGCACACCTCACAGCTTATGTTTAATAGGAATGGCCTTGTCCTTCACCTTAATCTTGTGTGTAAAGCCTCTTATCTTTCCTAACTCACCTGAGAAAACCCTTGGAAACTCATTCAACAAATTCTCAATATCAGAGGAGTCTCTAATAGCTGTCACCTGTTCACATGTACCTGGGCGCAAAACCATTCCAAAGAACCCTTGGTGAAACCATCCTAAAATGTTCAGTCCTTTCACTGCCACATAGACCTTCCCAAAAATGCGTCGACCCTTTAAAACCATGATGTCTTCAAAGTAACCTACTAAATCAATCCTCCTTCCCTCATAAGAAATCGGAGTCCTATCTGGTGGGTTCAACTTTCGTGTGCCCCAGTTTTGTTCAAAAAGCTCCTGAGTAATCATAGTGATTCTGGCACCCGAGTCAGCCAGTAACTTTAAATATTTGTCTCCTACTTGAACAAAAATGTATGGATCAATACAGTGCTCGGGATTACCAGTTACTATGTCCTGGTCTCCCACAGCCAGAATCATCTCTTGCATTTCAGTCATCAATTCAACCATCCTGTCATCATTATCATCACTGACCGCATTAACCTTAGTGATACTATTTTTGTTACTTTGACAAACCCTTGCGAAATGACCTATTTTGCCACATGATCTGCATTGAACACTCTTTGCTGGACATGTTTTTCCTCCTCTTACATGTAATGTGTAGCCACATCTAAAACAAATATTAGTCTGCTTGAAAAAGCTACTGGATTTGGTCGCCTCGACTTTGTTGTGAGAAAACACAGTAGTCTTGCGTCTGTCGTCAGATCTCTGAACTACATTCACCTGTTCAGCTTGCGCACATTCCAATTCTTTAGCAGAATTAATAGCAGTCTCAATACTTTTAGCAATCCTGATGGAATCCGACAAACAAAGATCTCCCAAGGACAATAACTTTTGCTTTATAGCTTTATCAGAACAGTGACAAATGAATTGGTCACGTATTAACTGATCCGTAAATGTGTCAAAATGACACTCTGACGCAAGTTTCCTCAAGGCAGAAATGTAGGTATTAACATCTTCTCCACTTTTTTGCTCTCTCCTAAAAAACGTATGTCTTGAAATAACTAAACTCGGTGGAGCATCAAATCTGTTGGCCAATTTCTTTAGAGCTTCTTCAAATTCGTCGAGTTCCTCGCCTTCATCCGCCTGAACGTCTGGTAAATGTTTAAACACTGACCTCCCCTTGAAACCTAAAGAATGGAGTAACAAGCATTTTTTCCTTTCCGGTCTGAACCTTGACGCTCCAATAGTACCCATATATGTTTCAAACACATCATACCATTGCTTCCATGGTATAGCTGGCTCACCAGGTGTTTCCAAGAAAGGTGGCGGAGGGTTGACCGACTGCATGACTGGAGAGAGAGACAATGCAGACACAGGGACTATATAAAACCTAAAAAAAAAATTGTTTATCGCAGAATTGGAAGCTCCAGTACAACTTCTGCTTGATAAAAACACTAGGAAGGTTGAAAATCACTGCTGTTCAAAGATGGCCGCCACTTTTTCCATCCAAAATGGGCCTCCCTGTACCATCACCTCCTGAATGAAGGTTCGTGGGAGAAAAAAAATAAAAAAAATCACTGTTATATCAGCAGTCCAGGAGGTCATCAATGAGAAGAGCAATAGTACTAGCACGAGTGGGCTACACGATGTCTGCCTGGGGTGATTCAGTTTCACAGCTCGTCGCCAATTAAAGTGAGCTGGATTCAAAGCGAGCAGAGCCTGGTGAGTTCCAATTTCAAATGTTTATTTGAATAAAATAAACATAAAACGAATAACATCACCCCAGCGCGCAGCAGTCGGCCCCCTGATGTCGCAGCATCCAAACCACGCGTCCGACCGTTGCCTCACAATCTCCGGTGTTCCTCGTTGCGTAATTAGCGCGAGGAACACCGAGAAACCAAGACACGGCCGCGTGTCAGCGTCTCCGCTGCGCATGCAGCACCACAAACAGCTGATAACAGCTGACCGACACGCGCAGCGAGAACGCTGCTAATCCATTGTGCTTTGCATGCCTGGGTTCGAATCCCACACGTGCGGCGCCACAAACAGCTGATAACAGCTGACCGGCACGCGCAGCGAGAACGCTGCTAATACATTGTGCTTTGCACAAGCACTACAACAGCTATAAAGGCCACCACCGGCCTGGGCAAAAAGCCCAAGTCTGGTTCTTGTAGTGTTGCACCCATGATGTAACGATCACTACCAATAGGGGATTGTTTAAGAGGGGTGTTTTTATTATGACCCCTCTAGTTTGTTACTGTATGGACGTGGCCTAAGGGTCTCGTGGTTTGAGGTAATAAATGGTGGTGTCGCCCCTTGGGGCGTGGTCCCAGTGCACGCTGAGTAGATGCTGCATGGGGCACGCCAGAGCGACTAGAAACACAGTATACATAACTGCGAGTGCGTATGGTTAATTATATCAGCATGCTACAATAAAGGAGCTGGCGCGTCCCTGAAACCCAACCAATTTACACTGGCGACGAGGGTGATCACCGGCGCTCCGACCATGCGGCGGCCGGTCGCCTCACTTCCTGACATGCGGTGCTCGTGCCACTCGACGAGTGATGCCGGTCGTGTGGTGCTGGGAGGCACATCGCGTTTCCTGGGTAACGCGATGCCTTTGAGTGTACTTCTTGTCGTGGCTCCCGGTTTTCCCCAACAGTGAGGAACCATCGAAAATGAAGCTGGTGAGTCACTCAAGGCCCCGCCCACCCCAACCTCAGTGATCTCTTAAAGGGACAGCGTCCCATTGCTCTTGGTTCTGCCTACATTTCCTCCAGAGAGCAGGGCATTAGTGCTGCTTATTCCTGTCCATAGATCAGCCTCATTGAAGGACTCACACCTTTGTGTGGTGCACCCAACCCCTCCAGTAACAAGGCAAATAAAAAAATAAATAAAAAAAACCAGTGCATTAATAAAAGATAATATACAAGATTAGTACCTTACCTCCGATAGAACCATTCATAGTGGAGGGCGCCCCATCAGCTCAAGAAGCCAGGATTGAAGGACTGGGTTGAAAGGGTGTTACTCTTCTTTGAGGCCATGAAAGTTGAAGATGCTGAAAAGAAAGCCATGCTCCTGAATCTAGGAGTGAAAGGCATATATAGGATAGCGAAAACAATTGTGGAAGCCGCACCAAAGACACACTTGACCCTCATTGCAGCCCTAAAAGCCCATTTCGAACCCATGGTCAACATGGACTATGATAGGTTCATATTCCGGCAAGCACGGCAAAGCCCAGAAGAGTCTATTGACATGTTTTACATGAGACTAAAAGAGTTGGCCACCACGTGCAACTTCCAATGTGAAAACGACAAAATTAGAGGGCAAATTCTCCAAGGATGTCAGTCAACGGAAATAAGAGAAAGAATCCTGGAGGAGTCAGGGCAATCCCTCGCAGATATACTGACGATGGGAAGGAGAAAAGAACTATCGAAAGCAAGAGCTTCGCACATAGAGGCAGCACTCCAGCACTCTGTCAAAACAGAGCAGGTAGCCATGGTAACACTCAAGCCCTACAGACCCAAGGCAAAGAAACAAATGCCATTGCAGAGACATGCAGACGATGCAGAGACTCACCACACCCCTTATCGGGCTGCCCTGCCAAAGGAAAAAACATGTGCAGGGTGCGGCAAACCAAACCATTTCATCAAAGTGTGCAGGCTGACATGAGCACAACACTTCGGACCACTGTGAACACAGCCCTGAAAGTTCAGGCTCCAGGCAGTGATATGGACGACGATGAAGACGAAACGCAAACGGTGCACTCAATCTTCATGATCAGCACTGCCACCCAGAAACATGAACGGCTACCAAACTGCAAAGAAGTCATAGCAGGATGCCCAATGGCAGCCATAGTTGACACGGGAGCATCGATCAATGTCCTGGCTGAGGCCACGCATAGAAGCTTACAACCCAGACCACCTTTGACGCTGACCCGTGTCAGAGTACTTGCCTACGGACAATTCCAGCCACTTACAAGAGATGCTGATTCTGATCTCCCATCCGTCATGGGCCACACGAAGTAGAGGCCTATGTGTACGTGGCGGAAGAGGGTCAACGCACACTGTTAGGATGTCACACGGCTGAAGCTCTAAGCATCGTAACCTTCACATTTGGTGTCCATGTTGAATCGACCAGTGACATTATCGAGTCCTTTCCACAGTGTCTGAAGGAAGACCAAAGAAGTCACTCTGCACATAGACAAATCAGTCCAACCTCTAGCCCTCCGCCATAGACGGGCTGCCTTCAACCTTTGGCCTCTGGTGGAAAAGGAACTAGAGAAACCAGAAGCGGTGGGTGTCATTGAAAAGGCAAAGGGTCCAACATCATGGGTGTCACCGTTTGTAATGGCAACGAAACCAAAACAACTTGGAGAGGTCAGAATTTGCGTCATTTGACTCCTACGATTGATGATCTCATTGGGAAACAGAGCAAAGCCCTCTGGTTCTCGAAATTAGACCTTTGGTCTGGATATCAATTAGTCTTGGCGGAAGAGTCAAGATATATCACAACGTTCTCAACTCATGTTGGACTTCGTCATTATAGGAGGCTAAATTTGGGGATCTCCAGCGCAGCAGAGGTGTTTCAGAACATGATTCGGGAGCTGCGGATAGACTTACCTGAAGTAATCAATGTTAGCAATGACATTTTAATTTATGGCAAAACTATCCCAGAAAACCATGCTCAACTAAAAAAGGTCAATCAGCGCATCCAAGAATCTGGTTTGACTGTACACAGAGAGAAGTGTGAATTCCTGAAGGATAAATTGCAATTCTTCGGCTATGTGGTCTCCTCGGAGGGAGTTGCACCGGTCCCTGACAAAGTTGCAGATATCAAGAGTGCTCCCCAGCCCACCAACGTGTTTGAAGTCCATAGTTTTCTGGGTATGGTGAATTACTGCGGAAGGTTCATCAGAGACCTGACGTCTCACACAACCACTAAGAGACTTGACCAAAGCAAACACGTCGTGGTCCTGGGGTCCGGCCCATGAGGAGGCGTTCCAAGCGACTAAAGATGCCTTGTCAGCAGACACGACGGCAATATTTTGACCTCAGGCAAGATACTACCATAGCTGTGGATGCCAGCCCAACAGGGTTAGGAGCTGTACTCCTACAGAAATTGCATGAAGACGTGTGGGCCCCAGCGGCATAAGCCAGCAGATCACTAACAGACACAGAGCGAAGATAATCACAGATTGAACGAGAAGCAATTGCTATACATTGGTGGTGTAAGCATTTTCACCTTTATGTATATGGCCACCCGTTTACTGTCACGACTGACCATGAGCCACTGATCCCACTTTTCAACAGCACTGCTTCTAAGCCACCTCCTCGCATTGAGAAATGGATGCCACAACTCCAAAATACAACTCCAAGGTGGAGTATCGCCCAGGCCAAAATAATCCAGCGGATTATCTATCCAGGCATCCGAGACCAGCAACCTCATCTAAAGAAAGTGAGGCTCAGGAAACAGAAGAATATGTATGGTGCATAGTGGAAAGGTCCCGACCGTGACCCATCTCAGTCGAGACCATTCAACAGGCCACCGCCCAAGACAAAAACCTGCAACGAGCTATGCAGGCAGTAGAGACTCAGGCATGGCACGCTATGTGGAAACAGTGGCATAGCCCCACACCTGATGCGCAGACCATTATGGAAGCCCTGTGCCACGTCCGTCAAGAGTTGACTGTTAGCAGTGAAGGCTGTCTCCTCAGGGGACATCAGCTGGTGATTCCCACATGTTTGACCGCCAGGTGGTGCAACTAGCTCTGACTGCTCATCAAGGCATGGTTAAGACTAAGAGTCGACTGAGAACTAAGGTGTGGTTCCCAATGATGGACACAAAAGTTGAAGAGCTAATATGCTCCTGCCGTTGGTGTCAGGTAACAGGAGAACCAAGCGTGCCGGTCCCAGTAGAAACCAAAGAGCGACCCACAAGACCGTGAGTTGCAGCAGCCAGCCCTGATTTCGGGAGGTTGTCTGATGGAAAACACAAAAAGATAATTTCAACTTATGGAGTGATACAAGAAATTAGAACGCATAATGGTCCACCCTTTCAAGGAAAGGAATTTGCTGAATACCTTTCATCTCGTGGCAGCAAACACCGGAAAATAACGCCCTGATGGCCACAAGCTAAGGGGGAGGTGGAAAGGTTCATGCGAACGCTGAACAAAGTAGTACGAATTGCTGTTGTGAAGCGTGAAATCCCGGAACTGGCAGTGTATTCATTCCTGTGAGATTACCGTCAAACACCACACTCTACAACTGGGGTGGCCCTGAGTCACCTGTCTATAGGTCATGTGGTCACAGATGTTATTTCCCACCATGAGTCTTGGTCTCCGGAAACAGTTGACCGAAACAAGAAGTATTTCAAAAGAAAGCATTTTAGTGACCACACCAGTGTTCGGCGGCGCTTGCAAGTAGGGGACAGAGTTCTCCTAAAAGACAGATTCCCAGGCAGCAAGTTCTGAGCAACGTATGAAGATCGCCTGTGGATTGTATCTTGATGACAAGGTTTGTTAATAGTTGCTCAGAGAGGGACAGAACAAGTTGTCCGAAACATTTCTCATTTCAAAAAGTTCTATTCCCAACCCTCTACAATGGATGTAGACGTTGCTTATAACCCTGTCTCGCTTGATGGCGATGAAGTCTCGGATGATGAGCTAATTAGAAGTTCTGAGTCAACGAGTGAGACTGGGAGTGAGAGTCCTGAGTTCCCAGATCCTGAAGATAACTCAGGTGCCAAGTGTAACACTGACTTCTTGCCATCTCAAAGAACTGTGGGGGCACGGTACGAGTTGAGACGGAACCCCACTCCCTCGACACATTTGTGAGATTATCTTCTCTGAATGTTTCGTATTTCAGTTGTAGTACAGTTTGAACTATAGTCGTTTTGTTTTGTGTTTTGAGAGGGATGTAGTGTCACGCCCGTGATGTAACGGTGTCGCAGTCACTACCAATAGGGGATTGTATAAGAGGGGTGTTTTTATTATGACCCCTCTAGTTTGTTACTGTATGGGCGTGGCCTAATGGTCACGTGGTTTAAGGTAATAAATGATGGTGCGGCCCCTCAGGCGTGGTCCCAGTGCACGCCGAGTAGATGCTGCACCGGAGCATGGCAGAGCAGCTGGAAACACAGTGTACATAACTGCGAATGTGTATGGGTAATTATATCAGCACGCTGCAATAATGGAGCCGGCGTGTCCCTGAAACCCTGCCATTTTACTGTTCTTATGAGACGGCTTATAAGATCTACAACAAAGTGCATTGCACTCTGTTCCCAGAGTGATCGAATGAAAGAGATAAAATAATTATCTTTGAAAGAACTAGGCCCCACACCATTCTTACAACCCAGTTAATTGGTTTGTAGGTGCAAGAAGTCAACAGTGATGAATCACATTTAATCCTCATTGCAAACATCACGCTATTGTATTGTTTTTCACTCGTTAGATTGCATTTCATTTTATGCACGTTGGAGAACATTCCTGTGCTATGACCGCTTTAAGAAGGTCTAACAAAGTGTTTCCAAAAAGAAATGTATCCGGTTCTCCAAAGTAAAAATGATAACGGAAGTGTTATAAGCCACATTTTGACTTACAGTGGCATCAAAGGGTTGACCCTTTGTTTAGTCCATCACCATGCAACAGCCTCCTATTTTCAGCTAATTCACTAAGGGACGGCCACTAAGCTACGGAAAGTGAAATTCCTCCTGAACCATTCATACGTTCTTGTTCCTGCTACTGCCTTCGTGCCGTCAAAGGCCTGAAATACCAAGGACTGTTGTGCCACAAGTACCAAGATGGAGAGCTCCGTGGAGAGCAGAAGCAGTCTAGTCTCTCCACAGGAGTCTTCGGGAGGGAAGTGAGGACAGGAGGGCTGGTATTGATGAGGAGGTATGTGGGGGAGGGATACAAGGGTGAGTATATTTAGGGGAGGGAATGGCCTCTTCCGTGCCTGACCATCGCATGGTCGGAAGTTTGTCTGGGGTAAGTTAGGAAGGGGACGGGTTTGTTTCAACATCAGGCATGGCAGGAGGCCCTGACACGGAGGCTGTGAGGGCCGCGCTTCGCGTCCTTGGCAAAGCCAGCCGGGCCGACCTTCTGAGGCCTGGTGTCCTGGACCAGGCCTGGGTCGCCATGGTGCGCCCTACGTGCACCGTGGTGAGCAGCATAGCTGCAGCAGTTGCTGCGTGCTGCTCGCTGGATCGCACAAAACTTAGGAAGTCAGCGGAGGAGAGGAGGTGCAGCGCCTCCACCCCCGATGCCAAAAAAACAAAACGGGCCCACATGTGAGGCCCGATGCTGGGTATGAGGCGGGAGAGTTGGGGCGGGGCCCTGAGGTGAGCTGCCTGAGCGGGGACCTGTGGAGGCCCATGATGTTATTGAGGTGGTGGGGCAGGAGATACTGGAACCGGTTGGGGAGGCAGGCACCAGTAGCAAGGCCTATATGCCTCTGGACCTTTCAGGCAGTGGCACACGGTGTAAGGGGGGATGGCGGGACCCATGGGCAGGAGGAAGGCCAAGCAGGGCATGGGGTCCAGTCAGCTGAAGCCACAGAGCAGTCCACATAGGTGGGGACCACTTGGTTAGTATGCTAGGGCAGGCAAAGGGCACAGATGTGTCCACTGTGGACATAGAAGGTAAGCTCTGGGTGCAAAGAAAAGCGGTTGTGGAGGTAGAAGAGAGGTGGGCCCATCTCTGCAGAGAGAGGGAGGATTCCTTGGGTAGAGAGAGGCAACTGAAACGGAAGTCAGGGGGGAGGGTTTTGGGGGCAGGGAGGACACCGGGGTAGGACAGGGTAGCTGGGTATGGGTTCCCCACAAGGAAACAGGTAGGAGTCAAGAGGCTGGTGCGGCCGGGGGGGTCAGCAGCGCGTAGGGCGCGACTGGCGCAGATGGCCAGCAGAGGCGGGGAGAGTCAAAGTCAGCGGTGGAGGCTGGCAGTAAGACAGTGGTGCCAACGGGGTGCACCATGGCCCCTGGACATTGGTCTGAAGCACTAGAGGGGTTCTCACTGGCCTTCTCTACAACACAGGAACAGGACAGCTGCACGTATAGCACACACCATGGGGGACAGGCTCCGGAAGAGTGGCGCGCTGTAACGGATGATGGGGGGGATGAGGTCAGGAGTGAGATGGAAGACGATGAGGTGGAGCTTGACTATGAGGATGAGTTGGACGAGTGGGAAGATGAGGAGATTTGAGATAGCAAGGTGAGAGGGGAAAAGGGGATGGGGAAAGGGCGCAAGAGTGGCGCAACCCTCTCTTCGGCTTCTGTTTTGCAGGACTGTCAGTCTGGTGTGTGGACAGCGGAGGCGTCGCACAAGGAGGATCGTGGTTGCAAGACGGCGAAAGGCGCAGGGGCTGTGGAACCCCGGCAGAGAGGGAAGGGCGTATAGTTTTCTATGTGGGGTGCAGAGCCAGCCAATTCCACAGCTTTTACTCACAAGTCAGTGGGGTAGGTGATCATTCTATTCATGAGGAGCCTGGAGCAAATGTGGAACAGGTGGGAGACAGTGCAAAGGCGACTGACAAGGGGACGCCGACGGCAGGTGAGGATGGGGAGAAAGTCTAAGTAGAGGGGACAGTGGTGGAAGGTAAGGACGGTGGGGGGGACATAAGAAGTGGCTGCCATATATGGGTCTAGCGATGCCTTTAGGTTCTCATCTGGTAGACAAGACCAAGGCTAGAACCTGGCAGCATGAATATGTGGACATGTTCAAGCTCCTGCTCAGGGACATTCAGGCAAAAGAGGGATCTAAAGAGGAAGATTGGGAATTGGCACTGGGGCCCAGGGTACAAATAACCATGGAAAACTGGACCTCAGCATTTTTTATATGTGCCAGCATTTATTGCGAGAAATATCCAGACAGGGCCATTATCCGCAAGGCCCAAATGCATTTTGGGGATGTTGCGTGGCTCAGTTATGATTAAGAGTTCAGGGCGAGAGTGAGTATCAATCCAAATAAGCCTTGGGGGGACGTGGATACCGAACTGTGGATGCAGTGGATTGCATCCTCACACTGATGCCTTGGTTGCACATGTACCCGGACGTGGGCATAGCACAGAAATTAGAATGAGGTTTCAAGGATGGGTTTTGGATAGGTTACCAGGGGCCGAGAGTGAGGAGATGGGCGGACAATTTGCGGTCTGCCAAAGAAATGCCACAAGTGGTGGCTGCTAAATTGTTGAAATAGGTTGTCTGAAAGCAGGATTGCGGGTCCATTTTATGATTGGCCCATGGAGAATCTGAAAAGGGGAATTCTGCCTCATACACCATTTGTTCTGGCCAGAAGGGGCGTTGGTGAACAATTTCATCGCGCCGGAGGACACACGGGCGGTATATGCTTCAGTGGACGATGCCAATTGGCTCGTTCATGGATGTGGTACCCGAGCTTAGTTATCCAAGTGTGACATCAAAGCAGCTTTGTGGCTGCTGCCTATCAATCCTGAGGATTTTGCCTTGCTGGGGATGCAACTGGAAGGGGTAATATATGTGGATCGAGTGCTACCTATGGGTTGCGCCATTTCATGCGTGCTGGCGCCAGGAGCAGAGCAGCACAAGACAGCGGTCCCGGCAGACATTTGAGAGTGGGGGCGTGAAGATCATTAGGCTGGTGAAGATGTCATTAGCAGAATCCACTCAGAAGAGTTATCGCCTTGCATGGTTGGAATTTTCAGAATTTTGAACGTTTTGTTGGGGACTTTTGGGTACAGGTTAGGGGCACGTTGAAGTCCTGTGTGTTGCGTTTTATATTGTTTCTGATATGCAAAGGTTTGTCGCTAGCCACCATTGGTAGTAAGTTGGCAGGTGTTTCTGTTATGGCCAATTGTGTTTTGGCAGTGATCCGGCCAAGGATGGCATAGTGGGAAGAAAGTTGAAAGGCTGGGGTAAGGTCAGACGGGGGCCTGGCAAGCCTGTGCAGGAAGCTATTACTTTTGACTTGCTATTGGAGCTGTTGCATGTGTTGCCGGTTTGTTGTGTGGATGCTCATGAGCTTGCACTATTCAGGTTGTGAATGGTGTGGATGTTTTTTGGGGAATTTCGGGTGTCTGAACTTTTGGGTGTAGGAAGGACTGTGTGTGTGAAAGTGGAAGAAGTGCGCTTGCAAGGGGAGCGCTTGGGTATCTGGCTTAGAAAGTCAAAGACTGATCAGATGGGTAGGAAGAAATGGGTGTGGTTGTGTAAGGGAGGTGATCCAGCAGGATGCCCGGTTTCGGAGTGTTTTTTTTTTAGGTCTCTGGGGGTGGCCATCAGGGTTGGCATATTTAGTCACCGGGATGGGACACAGCTCACAGCATTTCAGTTGATGGTACTGCGGATGGCGTAACGGCGGATCGGGAGACAGGTGCAGTGCTTTGGTACTCATTCTTTCCGAAGAGGGTGGCAACAGTGGCAGCTCATTTGAGTTGGGATTGGGTGCAGCTCAGGCGTATTGGAATGTGGCGATCTAAGGCCCATATTTATACTTTTTTAGCGCCACATTTGCACCGCTTTTTGACGCAAAAACGGCGCAAACGTACAAAATACAATGGTATTTTGCAAGTTTGCGCCGTTTTTGCGTTAAAAAATGACGCAAATGCAGCGCTAAAAAAGTATAAATATGGGCCTAAGTGTTGCGAGTGATACGTAAAAGCTTGATTGCTGGAACAAACTCAGTTGTTAGAGCCTGGGGGTGTTTCAGGAGCTGGGGGAAAGGGGTTTGGTATGTCTTTGTATTAACATTTGTTCTTTTTGCTGGTTATGTGAATGGCACCAGGAGTTCGAAACTTTTTCACTTGGTTGGTTGGGAATTTGTTCATACAGTGGGTGGCAAAGTATGCAGAGAGTCAGATTTATTAATGTTCCTTAAGACTGCAGAGTAGCCGTCACAAGATGTTGGGGTGGGGAAAGAGCAGAATGTGGTGGGGTGCCTTGCTTTCTTTCTTAACATATATGATGCCGACTTGGGGATGTCCGGATCTTTACTGTTGCACCTTGGTGATAATGATCTGGTGCGGCTTTCTGGGCTCACCCTACTGCAACATATGCAACGTGATTTGGAGTTGCTCTGTAAAAAGATGCATGTCACATGCATAGTCTGGACTGAGTTTGTGCCAAGGAGAAAATGGAAAGGGGCAATGAAACATGGGGCTATGGAAGGGGTTCGAAGGAAGCTCAGCCGGGCTTGGAGGCTTTTCTGTTGGGCACATGGCATTCAAGTACCAAAGCATGAAGGGATTACAGAGGAGGAGGCAGGGCTATTCAGGGATGACAGTGTGCACCTGTCTGAGTTAGGTAATGCAAATTATCTTGCAGGGCTTCGCTTGATTGTAGGGGACTTGTGGGACGTTGAGTTTTACTTAATGGCTTCTGGGTCTCGCAGCTCCTATTGTACCCTGGCTTAACCATTCGCCCCCCAGTTAAACATATGCCAGTTGAACACATGCCTCCTTTTATTTAAACCATTTGAGCAAAGGCTTTTAGAGGAACTGACCTCGATAATCTCAGAGCAGACTTCCAGACAAGTCTACAAAAGTCACTGAGGGCCGTATTTATACTTTTTGGCGCACAACTGCGCCAACGCAGTTGTGTGTCAAAAAACTTAACGCTGGCTAACGCCATTCCAAAGCGCCATGCGGGCGCCTTGTTTATGGAATGACGTTAGCCGGCGGAGCTGACTGGTGTGCGTCAAAACAAATTACTTACACCAGGCAGCGCCGGCGTAGGGGAAAATGGAGCTTGGGCGTCAAAAAATGGGGCAAGTCAGGCTGAGGCAAAATTTTGGCCTCAACCCGATTTGCACCATTTTTTTCGACTCCCAACCCCCATTGAAATGACTCCTGTCTTAGCACAGACAGGAGTAATGCCCCCTTGCCCAATGGCCATGCCCAGGGGACTTATGTCCCCTGGGCATGGTCATTGGGCATAGTGGCATGTAGGGGGGCACAAATCAGGCCCCCCTATGCCACAAAAAAAAAAAAAATACTTACCTGAACTTACCTTAAGTTCCCTGGGATGGGTCCCTCCATCCTTGGGCGTCCTCCTGGGGTGGGCAAGGGTGGCAGGGGGTGTCCCTGGGGGCATGGGAGTGCACCTCTGGGCTCCTTCCGAGCCCACAGGTCCCTTAACGCCTGCCCTGACCAGGCGTTAAGAAATGACGCAAAAGCGGCTGGACGTCATTTTTTTTGACCCGCCTACTCCCGGGCGTAATTTTTGCCCAGGAGTGTAAATACGGTGCACATGCCTCGGAGTCATTTTTTAGAAGGGAACGCCTACCTTGCATATCATTAACGCAAGGAAGGTGTCCACGCTAAAAAATGACGCAAACTCCAAGATCTTTGGCGCTAGACGGGTCTAACGCCAAAGTATAAATATGGAGTTAGTTTTGCGTCGGATTTGTATAAAAAAAAAACGACGCAAATGCGGAGCAAACAGAGTATAAATATGCCCCTGAGTATCTTCTTAACAATTGTCTCCCTGGCACAAGGAGCTTGAAGCAGGAATATGTGGAGTTCATAACTCACTACTTCTTCACAGCCTCCCATAGGACCAGCCTCAGTTTCTTGAAGTGACTCAGGATTACTACTCCTACCCAAAGGCCTGTGAGAAGATCAGTCCTACTCTGTACTTTTCCAGGGTGTTTATGTACTTCGACTTACAAGTGGTTTATATCGATAATAGACAATGAGGTCCTCACTCCACTGCTATTGAGCTTGTGGGTGTATCTTAACAGTGTTTTATTTCTGACTCCCCGAGTGACAGCATCAAAGATACTTGCTCCAGCTGTAGTAACATACCCCTGTCAGGCGTAACAAGGCGATGTTGCAACATTCAGAACATAATGAAAGTTTTTGATGGATCTATACAAGCAGGGCCACTACAATTATGCAGAGGCAAGGATAAAATTATGTGGCAAGATTAAATGAATTATGCAGCAAAAAAAGGCAAATTGTGCTGCAGAAGACAGAACATTTTGTGGCAGTAATGCTTCGAAATGTAGTCATTTTGGGGCATATTTTTGAGTACTTGTGTGTCCCTGCAGCATCACTTTTTTTGATGCTCGGCCACGCAGACTACAAAATCATATCTATGAGGTCACGTAAAGCCACTTTGTGTGGCTTTTAATGGTCTCATAGATATCGAGTTTAGCAAGGTAGCGCTAGTAGCGGTGTTGCCTTAGTCTGCACAAGGGAGGCTTTCTGTGGGCGTTGTGGACGGTTTTCCCACACAACTCCCATGGGTTTTGACACATTCCCAGATTTACAAGGGCTTGTAAACCAGGGAATAATTTAAAAAACGTACACCTCCCCAGGGTAGGCATGAAGAGGAAAAATATCTCCTTCCTGCACAAAATCAATCCTGCAGAAACAGAGACACACTTCCGTACACCAAAAATCCGTAAATATGGTCCTTAATTTTTTTTACAGTGTTAACACTATCTGGCCAGAGGTTGCACTCTGTAGTAAGGGATCTGCCACTACGTGGCAACACAAGTGGCAGCTTTTTTAGGAACTTTTTATCAATTTGATTAGAAACATTTTTTTCGTAAAATCTTCAAATTAAGCAGAAGATAATGGATTAAATAGGAAGTGCAGCAAATCCATCATTATGCAGAAAACACCACGGCCACATTGTAGCATTATTCCAGTGGCCCTGACTATAATCTATTTTGAGCGTTGGGAACACTACTTAATATCACTGCTTAATTCTCATGCTCCATTTTCAAATACAATTACTTTACTACAGAGATTATGCACAACGTGACAGCGTATGAACCATCACCTCCTTCAATTCTGTGTGCCAGTATGATAAAGAGAAGAGAATTTGCCAGTAGGAACAAATACCCCTCATAGTATGGCATAAAGCAGATGCATAATAGAACAGTGGGATTATCTTCCTGTGTGTGTCTTCTCTCATCATGATAAGACAAGTGAGAGGATGGAGGGAGTTTTATGGTCATATAGTCTGCTCCAGACACCTACCTACCCCTCCACCCCAAATCCCTACTGTTTATATAAGAGCACAAGGGAGCATCTTTGCAACTCCCTACATGATGAGCGAGCGAGCGCTGCAGACCTGCATAGATCTCCCTATCAATATGTACATATTCAGATTTGATTGCATAGGGCTTATCCTGATCACTTGCAAACCTCTGCTTGGGCAAATATTGAGTCCATCATTTTTTTTCCTTTTCTTTTTTGAATTTCTGCTCTATTCTTGTTGTTAAACTACGGCGATTATAGCAGCTGCAGCTAAACCCTTTTCTGGACTAGGCACTCATACCAATCTTCACACCTTTCAATATATATTCAGGAAGCAGCACCTGGGGAACCATTCTCAACGATGGTGGCACAATCCAGGTAGTCCTTCTGACAGCTCATTCTCATCTCATGGAAAGCACATATGGACAAAATCCACTTCAATGTCATTGTGCTGGTGTTCTACCCCTTTTTTATCATGGCTGCCCCCTTTCCTCTTTTGCTACTCCTAGATGCAAATCGTTTGTGCTCTGTGCCTCTGGTAAGGGAGCAACAGTCCCCTGAGATGGTGGGGAAGCATCTTCTCTCAACACGCCCTATAGCATCCAGACTTCTAATCTGTCTGAATTGAATTTGGCAGATTGTCAAGAAACACACACACCTTTAAGTGATACAGAGAAGCCATTTGAGGTTGTGGCTTGGATCCCCAAATTGAAGATCAGAGATTCCAGCAAATGAGCAGCTGCCTTAAGTGGAGTACTGTGCAAAATATTCTGGTTAGGGAGTCCTGTCCGTCTCCGATAGTTTATGACCCATAAAGCATAGGGTCTTCCAGTTCTCCAATTTTAGTGCTATCTATTTCGGGTTATCCCCTGTCCTTATCTCTCCCACGGATGGGAGTTAAGTTGCCCTCTCCTCCTATGCCTGTGCAATACACTGAGGATTCGCAAGAGCGTTCTAACGTCATGGTTCATTGTCAAATCGATTTCATGAATAGGCCACAGTTATTTGCCACCAGAAACGTTAAGGCAGCTTCATATTGATGAACTTAGGGGATAGTGCATTGCCTTGGGTTTCTCCCTTATTAATGTAGTTTAGGCCACTGTTTTCTACGTGGGTCTTAAGGAGGAGCTAACAGACAATATTGCCAGGTAGTTCCCCCTTCTGAAAATATAGCCTATCTCATTAGCCAAGTCTTTCAACTGAAACATATTACGGATATGAAAATAGAAGTTTCCCTTTTTTAGAAGTATACAACCAAAAAGCAACAGACTATAATCCATGCAGCTTGGTGGCTTCAGGAGTCTCACCACCGAATGTGAATAATGTCTACTACTGCTGTGAGAAGGAAGGTCATACAGCTTTTGTAATTGTCAATGCAAATGAACACGGTGTCATGATCCGCAGCACTGCTGTAAGATCAGGCAGTGTAAAGATGTCTAGGCCCTCATTTATGAGGATGTGGTTTAGGGCAGCGTAGCAAGTCTTCTTGCTGCACTGCCCTAGGCTAAAGTGAAGGGGCAGGAATACACTGTATTTACCCAATATGTGGCACTCCTGTCCTTTCCCTCTTCGCTGGTGCCATTTTGGCAGCCTAGCGCCAACGCTGGCTCCCTTGTATCATGGTGCAATGGAGCCTGTGTTGTCAGCTGGATTGTTTTTGTGCAGGAAGGTGCACCTTCCTGCACAAAAACAATCCTGAAATGCGCTTTCCTCTTTCCATGTGTGCTGTAGTTGCTGCTGAGACTGTTAGAGTAACTGTGTGGCATGATAGACAGCAAGGAAGTTTTAATCAGAAGTTGCCTGTGGGACCATCTTTTAAAACTCCTTGCCCAAACTATTAAGTGCTGGTGCCACCCACCATCAACCGCTGATACAAACGAACTGCCTAGAACCCCTTTCACATTCTTAGTTTTTAGCCAGTATTTGAAATCTTCAGAAGCAAAACTACAAGCCCTCCCCAGAGAATGCAAGATGCTTTTAGTAAAAAGTCCTGGACTGCCTAATGGGTAATATGTGCTAAAAAATGCAGTGACATCCAACATAATTTGCCATTTGTGCCTTATTTAATTGGAAGGTCTGAGGTTAACAGCCAGGTTGGGAACAAGGCAGAGATTGCCTTTCCTTTAAGAGAATGAGGAATTGCTAAAGTTCAGGGTCCTGAACTAGCATATTATAAATCATTGGTTGCCTCCCTTAAAGACACTTTCCAGCTGCATGAGAAGCTGAAGGTGTCTCTCTTGAAAATAAAAAAAATTCCCCAATGCCTGTTTCCTAAGCAGTGTTCTGCCCCAGATTTCCCGGAAACTAACACCCATGAAGCTCTAGCCCAAACTACAGCACACGAAAGGGAGGAGGGAAGTTCGAAGGGGTGGTGGGTGTTAAAGCCCTTTTAGCCCATTGGGCGTTGCACGTCTGATCTGGAACATCTTACATTGAAAGAGTGTAGTTTATCCTAATTACTGAAAAATGTGTTTAAGGATTCCGCTGTGTAACAAGCAATAGCAAAGCCAATAGGTCTCGTCATTGCCAATGTGTTTTAGCCATGTTGTACACCAGTGTGGCTGCTGTTCAGCTTGGCTAAAAGTTAGTGGTGTGGAGGAAAATATTGTTGATTTTCATAGAGTAAAATGGTGAATAGTGGAGTAGGGTGTTGTAGAGTGGAGTGGCAGAGAGTATTGTATATTAGAGTGGCATAGTGTGGAGCCGTGTAGAGTGGCATACACAAGAGTGATGTAGGAAAGTGCCTCTTTTGACATGGTTATCCCCCACTTTTTGCCTGGCTTCTGGTGCAGTTTTGACTGAAAGAGCACTGGGTACCTGCTAACAGGTCCCCAGTGCCAGATCTCTTTCTCCCATAACTGCTTAGTCATTTTTCCAATTCGCAAACGCCTTAGTTGCCCCTGTAAGTCCTTAGTAAATGGCACCCTTGGTACCTATGGCATGGGGCACTAAAGAAGGCACCTGAGGGCTGCAGCACAGACTGTGCCACCCTCAAAGACCCTCTCACCATCTGCACACAGTGCTACCATTGCTGACTGTGTGTCTTGATGCAGAGATAAAATGAAAACATGACATGGCCCATCGCCTGTGAGCCATGTCCCCTAACTCACCATGCAATATACGTAAGTCACCCCTCTGGCAGGCCTTTCAGCCCTAAGGCAGTGTGCAACATATTACATGTGTGGGCACAGCTGCATAAGCAGCTCTTCCCTTGTTATGTCTTTGTAGATTCTCAGACATAGTGAGTGACGAGTGAAGACATTTTAAGTCTAAGTGCTGGACACTGGTCTTTTCAAGTTCCCCATCTACTTGATGGCTTCACTGATGATACGGATGTTTGGTATTAAACATCTTGCATTAATAAAACCTCACTGAATCCAGTGATGGAGTTATCAATACATGCACACGGAGGACACCTTAGAGGTGACCTCTGAAAACCTACCAACCCCTAGAGTGGCCACTGACTGGTGCAAAACAGTGCAGCTACCTTAGACAGTGTTCTGGCCCCCTGAGGTGAAAGCCAACATTCTCACGGGCTTAGAACAAAGACCTGCTCTGGGCAGAGGTGATAACACCTTGCCAAGCAGGATGGACATTCCAGGATGGGGAGCTTCAAAAGCCTTGCCACCTTTGAAATGCGACCCAGGCCTCCCCAAATAGTAGAGAAGACCGACCCCCTGTTCCTGACCCCACGTTTGGCAGCAAGACTGGTGGGAAAATGAGTTGAATTAGGAGGAGTGTCCACTTCATGCAAGTCCTGCCCCCTAAGGGGATGAGCCGAAGTGGACACTACTTCTTAAATTCCTCCTTCTTGTTTGAAAGGAATTAGGCCTGTAGGGTTTGGGCTATGCCCGTTTCCCCAAATAAGTGGTCATAAGAAGATTGTAGTCACCCTCAAGGTGAGTAGCCCAATGGCTTCCACCTGACACCTGTGTAATGCCCCTAACTTCAATATTTAGGGGGCACTCTTGAACCCTGGAACTCAGATTCCTGATGACCTAAGAAGAGCTGGACACTAAAGCGTCGCAGCAGCAGAAAAGACTGCAGACACCATCTGACTTGGCCCCAGCCCTACCGACCTGTCTGATGCTCTCATCGATTCTGCATCAAAAGACCACCTGTTTGCAGCCCAGTGACCTCCAAAGCCCTGGGAGGACTGCCTGCCTTAGACAAAGACCAAGATCTCCAGTGGATAGTGGACCTGTTCAGAAGAAACTAACTTTAATGAAAAAGAACTCTACTCTGAGGAACTGCAAAACTGCACCCGGCCCCCTCTCTGCACCCAATACCCATGGCCTGAGTCATAGTGGCCCACCGGTCCTGTGGAGGTTCCCCAGCGATTCTGAGCATGAATCCACTGTGGGTTGACCCCTGACGGATTCTACCTTGAAGCTTGTAGCCTCAACCCCAAGACAATCCCTTACTGCGACCGCCCAGTAAACTGTTTTTGCAACGTTAAAGGACACCCCTGAACCTGGAGCCTCGGGACCATGGGAACCTGGACCGACAGTTTCCCTGAGTCCTTCAACATCCATCTTACCTGGGCAGCTGTGGGTTTTCTTCATTTAGCCTCCTGGCCCGAGTCTGCAGCCATTTTCCAAAACCGACCTCCTCCATTGACTTGCATTGGGCGCCTGATGTTGTTTTGGCACTCTGCACCCGGCCGCCGCTGAGGGTGTAAGTTTGGCACTGCTTTGTGGCCCTCTGGGTGCTTGCCTCAAGTCCAGGAGATCAACCACTGCCACCGCTTTACTCACTTGTGAGCAGCACATCTTTGTTCACCCCTAGTCTCCATTGGTTAACATTGGCACCCGATCACGAATTTGACTTCTGCACCCAGCCGTCAGTGCCACTGCAGGTGCACTCAGTGCTGATTTGGACTTTGCCTGGTGTTGACCTAAAACCCTGGAGAATGGATTTTTAAGCCAAGTAACCTGCAACCTGCAAAACTGCATTCTTGTTTTCCTCCCATAGGTTAACATTGAAGAACCTGAAAATTGCAAGTCTCGACTTTTGAAAAGGAAAATTATTTTTAATTTAAAAACTACTTACCATATAACGAAGCTCTAGGTTTAAAACATATATAAAAGCAAACGTGATTTTTCTAATTTGGTCTCAGATTTATTCTTTGAGTGTGTGTCTCATTTATTGCCTCTGTGAATGTAACAAGTGCTTAACATGACTTCTTGATAAGCCTAACTGCTCGCCCACACTACCACAAATAGAGCATTAGACCTAGGTATATCTGGCTCTGGAAACCTTTGGGGATCCACTGGACTCTCTGCACGGTGCACTTCATTTTAGTGCACCATATAGAGGCCCAGCTTCCTACAAGTGGCATCGAGTAGAGTGGACTGGTGTAGAGTGCATTGGCATAGACTGTTGCAGAGTATAGTGCCGTAGAGTGCAGTTGCATTGAGTGTAGTGGCACTGGATTCAGTGGAGTACAATGCAGCGTTGTAGAATGCAGTGATGTAGATTACAGTGGTGCATAGTAGAGTGCAGTGGTGCAGAGTGGAGTGGCACAGAGTAGAGTGGTGCAGAGTACAGTGGTGCAGAGTACAGTGGCACAGAGTGGCTCAGAGTAGAGTGGTGCAGAGTAGAATGGTGCACAATAGAGTGGCACAGATTAGAGTAGAGTGCAGTTGTTACACACTCACCTGGCTCCAACGGCACAGATGACACCGGAGCTGATGCTGGACCTCTATTTCTTCTCAGGATGATGCAAGATCTAAGGACAGAACTCCTAGATCCGGCACTGTCCTGAAGGAAAAGGGGGAAAGGGACAAAACAAGAAAAAAGGAATTTGCTGTACAGGATTTACTCAGTGATGGTACCACACTGCTTAACAGGATATGTCGCTCCTGAGACCTTCTGGGTATGCAAAGGTGGATGTTTACGGGACTAGCACCTCTGGTTTTGTGAAGACGCAATACACTGGGAACAATAAGAGGCAATTACCATCAAAGCACTAGCAAGCCGCTACATAATAATCAATGCATTGCAACATTTACAAATTTCTTCAGAATCACTACATGAGAGCAGAATAACTAAGTTTTTGGATAAGAATCTCTGAAACTCTGAGAGAAGAACTTGAAATTCAGATTAGAGCCTATGAAACTACCAGGTAAACTCGCTACATAGATTGGAGTAAGAGGCACTCCCAAGGTATGCTAGGAACAAGATTACACTCGGTACATAGGTTGGAGTTGCTGGCACTCCCAAGGTATGCTAGAAACAAGGCTACACTCGGTACATAGGTTGGAGTTATTGACACTCCCAAGGTTACACTCAGTACATAGATTGGAATCAGATACACTCTCAAGGTATTCTAGAAACGAGGTTAATCTCTGTATATAGGGCAGAGTTACAAAGTTCATACAGATATCAATTGCTTTTAAAAGAACATTCTTCTTGACATTGCTGTTCAATAAAGAAACACAGAATTAAGGGCCACATGTAGCAAATGTTTGTGAGTCGCAAAATGGTCGCAGCGCTATTTGCGACCCCGCAAAATGGGATGTTCAAATCCCATTTCAGAGTACCAAATAGCGATGCGACCCTTTAACGACTCGCAAAAATTGTGAGCTGATTTTGCGACCCGCAATTAGGAAGTCGAAAGTTGCGAGTCGCAAACCGTATGGAAAAGCCAGCCGCAAATTGCGTCTAGTAGCAAAAAGCCCATTTTGCACACCCAGATTACCACTGATTCAGAGCAGGTGGTAACCAGAACCAAAGTATAAAAGGAGACGCAGAAGGCATCTGGGCTACTCAAAATGGCTGCACTATACGTGATTGCATGGAGGAGGAGAGTCCAGGCTGCCCAGCAGAGGAGGAGGAGGAGGAGGAGGAGGCAGAGACAGGAGAGGATATACCAAACCAGGCCGACACTATTTCAACAAACTGAGGAGGAGATATATGAGAAATACAGACTGAGCAGCCCTGTTATTGTTGCGTGGGCTCTCATTATCCTAAATGAGACTACTGGATTTCTAGGCAGCAGGATCGATAACGGTGTGGGGGACTGAGTCTGACCCATGTGTAAGGAACTCTGTCACCCTAAATCCGGTTTTTGCTCCGGCTAACTAGCAGTGCCTCATTTTTCCCATGAGGAAGAAATGATTTGGCAGCCGAGCGCATGACATCTTGGGAACTTCTCAGGGAAGTCGTGGTTACTCAGATCCAAACCAACTCTCTTATTTACAATATGATCTCATATACAAATGACAAAGACAGTATAAGTTTTATATAATGTTTTAATAAAACGACTGTATTTTAGATAATAAGGCGTGAGCCGCAATAACCAGAACAATACAACACAGTAGGATTGAAATAGTCACCAGGAGAGTAAAACATAAGAACAAAGCTATCATAGTGTCTAACAGTTTCTACTCTCCCTCTGCTTGTTCTATTTAGAGCACAGCATGTTAAGCTTCTAGCTTGCCTTTCAGAATCACTGAGGAGACATCAGCCCTCATACCTGAGCAAAGGCCTGTGATCTTGGTTCAGCATCTGCAACGAGGCAGTCAGCGTCTAGTTGTGGTTCCCTGGTCGGAATCTCCCTCTTGCGTGTATTGGGACAAGGAAGTGATTTTATAACTAACATGTCATCGTGATCACAAAATGTCCCTACGCAGGAATGCCAAATCTAAACTCCTACCACGTCTATCGGCAATGTACCAGACTGTATCCTTGACTGAAGCACAGAGTAAATATGTCATGGAGAACTCCAGTGCTGAAGTAGGCAAAACAGTGTGATATGAATAAAAAACAACACCGGAGAACTGGCTATTTGAAAAATAACAGTACAAAGCCTAATAAAAAGCATGTAGAGCAAAGTGCACAGAGGCTCTAAGCTGTCAGCAAAATGAATAAAATATATTCAGGGCAAAGTGCACAAAGGCCTAAAGCCTGAAGCTAATGCGCAAAGAATACGTAAAACTAACCACACTACATTATCTTAGAGATAATTGAACTGCTGAAACCTGAGTTCAAACACCAGACAATGCGTGGCAGCGCCATCCCCACACATGTGCAAGTGCTATGCTCACTGTACCTCTTGGTCTTGGATAGCTATCAGGGGGTGATTGCTGTGGCAGGTGGGGTATCCCAAAGTGCACTCTCACGATTCTTTAGACATTTCCTAGATGCCATACTCATGTCCAGATATATATAACTTCCCAGAAATTAGGCAGAAATGAACAGCACCAAGTTGGACTTCTACAGAATTGCCAACTTCCCCCATGTAATAGAGTGTGTGGACGGGACATATATACCAATTTGCCCACCAGCAAATCTGGAATATGTGTTCCGCAATAGGAAATGTACCCACTCACTAAACATCCAGGTGGTATGTGACACCCATAATGTCATTACTGACATTGTGGCTAAATATCCAGGGAGTACACATGATTCATGCATATTCAGGAACAGTGGGATACACCAACGCCTAGAACGGGGGGAGTTTGGAGAAGGATATTTATTAGGTACTGGCGAGTACCTTCCAAAGCCGTACATACATGTCACTGCGTAACCATGTGATGCCCTGCTAAATTTGCCTTTTTTGTCAAACAGGTTACAGTGCATATGCCCTGACACCATGGATACTCATCCCATACCTAACACCATCCAATCAGAAAGAGAGGCGATATAACATTGCACATCGGCGGACCAGATCTGTTATAGAGAGGACGTTCGGCTTGTTGAAGTCACGATTCTGATGCCTGCACAAAAGTGGAGGAGCACTTCAGTATGCCCCAGAAACAGCATGCAAGATAGTTGCCACCTGTGCCATCCTACACAACATTGCCACCAGACGTGGGCTATTTCTCACCCCTGACGACACAGATTCGGAGGATGAGGAGCAAGAGCTACCACACCGACAGCCTGGGGATAGAAGCATCGCAATGGAGGGCAGACAGAGACGGAACCACATTGCAACCCACTACTTTGGCATGTACGTAGCAACCGTGACAACACTCACTAATATAAGACACACATAGCCCAGTTGTGTAGTTAAACAAACTAACCCTTTTATTGCAGGACTGTAATGTTGATATATTTGTTAACTATACTACAGTATGCAAAAAGAAAGTGTAATCTGACACATTATGTCCATGTTTCTCTATTTAACACTACATGTCAGTAGCTCACAGCCTCCTGCGACTGCGGCCACCGTGGCTCACTCCAGCTTGGTCCCCTGAGCACTGTGTGCACTGCTACTCCGCAACACACGTGCATCAGTGGCAGACCCACTACTCACACTGGAGACCTTCTCACTGTCCTGCGGGGCATCCCCAATGCCCTTGCAGCCTGTCTGGTCTCCAGCAGGTCCACCACATGGCTGATGCAGCCAAGTCCTCATGCCACATCTCCTGCAAAATGCCCTAGTTCCACTTGCAGGCTGACAGTGCGCCTTGACAGGCAGGTGGTATTGGTTGCCAGGCGCCCTATGGACACACCTAGACTGTCTAAATAGGCAGCAGTGTTGCGCTCCCTGCGCTGTGCCTATGCCCTGTCAGCCACCAGTTCCCTGAACAAATTTTCTATAGAGGTAGTCAGGTTACTCAAGTGAGTGTTCATTGTTGTGAACTGTTTTTCCACATTTGCCAGCCCATGCGTGATAATGGTCTGCAGTCTTGAGAGATTACGGTTCATTAACCACATTTGTCTATTTTGCAGGCGCTGACTCTGCAATAAGGATGCCTCAATTCCCAACAAATCCTTATCGGAAATATCCTCCCTACGCACAGACTGCATTGTGCGTCGTCGTCTACGCACCATGCCTGATGATCCCTTGTGTTTGGCTGTCCCTAGGCATTGGCCCTGGTGTCCCAATGGCTGCCTCCATACCCAGAGCAGGATCGTCCATGGTCTCCTGTGCCGATTGAACAAATGGTGTTGTCCTGCACTCCCCTGCGATGTCTGTGGCAGCCTCCTCCTGTGTGTCTGTGCCATGATCCTCTCCCTGCACAGTTGCGCTGATTGGGGGGCCTAGTGGGATATCTGTGGGACATAGGGGATACACTGTCAGTATTGCACATATGTTTGATGCCTCAAAATAAACAGTTGCCTATATTTGGGCTACTGTACTACATTGCCCATAACGCACTGTTCTATAGGTTGCAAAACTGAATGGAGCTACTCTGAAGGTGCCTGGTGATGTGTACTGTGATTGTGTGCATAGTGCATAGGCTGGTGTAAATACATTAATTTTGGTACTTACTTTTTGATGTTCCTGGTGCAGAACTGTCTAGGTCTCCAATGCCCAGTACAGCCTCTGGCTCCAGAGTTGTCTCCACCATGCTTTCGATTGCTGTAGGGGGTGGAACAGTAGATGGTCCTCCTCCAGTGCCATGCATCTCCCTCATGCACTCCGCCATCCTCTCCTTGGTCCTGGAGCGAAGGTCATACCACCTTTTGCATATTTCATCCAATGGCATTAATTTTTTTCTGAATGTCCTGCCAGATCTTCTTTTTGTGGCTGTCAGGGACACTCATTGCTACCTTGCCAAATAATTCCTCATGGTGCAGGCAGCACTCCTCTGTGAGCACCTCCAACTCTTTCTCAGAAAACGCAATTTTGCATTTTCTGCCTCCACTGGGTGTCTCCTTGTCCTGTGTAGCCATTGTTGCTGCAGCTCCTCTCACCTGGGTGTGGCTCTGCAGTTTGGGCTGGGTGGGCTCCTCCCTCCTCCCTGTTCCATGGGGTTACTTCCTGGTTCTGATGTCATCACTCAGAACTAGTAAGTGGGTTATTCCAAAGTTTAATTTTCACCTGCATGCAATTTGCGAGTCAGTCGCAATTTGCGACACCGGACAACAGTCTTCGTGCAATTTGCGACCTCGCTTTTTGCGAGGTTGCAAATTGCGGTGCAACTCCGCTGCGATTCGCTATTTGGAATATAAATTTTTACTGGCCTATCGTTTTGCGAGTCGGAAATAGCGATTCGCATGGAGTCACTATTTCCGACTCACAATTTTTTGCGTTCTTACATCTGGCCCTAAGTCTCTGGTCCATGAGTAAAAACAGTTCAAGCGCCAAGGTTGGTGGGAGGGTCCGGAGTTAGAACAAGCACAGAGTGCTGGAGGAAAATTACGGAGGAGAAACTAGAGACAAGTCTAGAGTCTTGAAAATGCTGATAGTCAGGCCCGTTTACTACTATAAGAGGATTAGTGGGCACTAACCTGAAGGGGAAGTACTTAGCCTTGTCCAGCACTTTAACTGGTATATGAATACTGCAGAAGGATTGGTGAAAGAAGCTCAAGAGTATGCAGAATAATAGCTCATTAAGGAAGACACTAGAAGCATCGCAGAAACCAGGGTCACTGGATCATTAGGAAGGCTTGAAAGGCTAGTGTCCTACAATTTCTGGGCGACTCAGGAGGTGATTGCCGAAACGAAGCTTGGGCAGGACTGGAATTTGGAAGATCGGGGCAACTCAGGAGGTGAGTGCACAAAAGATGCTTGCACAGGATGGGGAAGAGGCCAAACCCTGATAAAGGTTCAGAGGGGGTATTTATGGTGGAACACAGAGTGTTCTAGAAAGGCACATGTCCCACATGGAAGCATGGAATGTTCCAATGAACCAAGGGAAAAATCACGTGTTACATACAATGGATATGAGGCCTTGCAGGTGGCAGGTGCAAACAGTAATTGGAAACAGTAAACATGTACAATGGAACCCCAAGTGCATGATGACACAATTCAGTGGTTCACATTGGAAGTATAACTATCCTGAATAGATGTGATATCTGCATGTGCAATGTAGACTAAGGGGAATCAGAATGCAATGCACATAGCAAGATGAAAAAAGTAGAATAAATGAAGATATTTCTCCTTGTTACACCTCCCCTGGGAAGGTGTACAGTTTTGATGCATTTCCAGGTTTCTACGTCTTTGTAAATCTGTGAATGCATCGAAACCCATGGGTGTTGTGTGGGAAAACTTAACACAGTGCCCATGGAACGCCCCGATGCATTGTAAGGCAACGCAGTGACTTGCTCTACGTTGCCTTACACCATATCTACTTGGCCATGAAAAGTCAAACGTAGTGAATTTGCGTTGCCTCGTAGATATGGGTCTACATTCTATACCACCAGTGTGTGACACACCCATGGAGGAAGAAGCTTGTAAATATGCCCCATAACCTGCATACCAACAGAAGAGGGTGGATACTGGTTCAGAATTCATGGGACAGAAATCATGGAGTGCTCGAGACTGGAAGGGAAAGGTGACATGAGCCAAGCAAGTAAAACTCATCTCACATAGAGCACAAGATGGAGTTGTGACAGCAGTGGTGTAGAGCAGAGTAGCACAGTCTGGTGCAGAATGGAGTGGCATAGAGTTGAGTGATGCTGAGGGCAGTGGTGAGAGTAGAGTTGAGTGGCATAGGCTAGAGTGGTGTAGAGTGCAGAGTAGAGTTGAGTGGCATAGAGTGCAGGGGTGTAGAATGGTGCAGAGTAGAGTAGCATAGAGTGGTGCAGAGTAGAGTATAAGCTGTACAGTGCAGTGGCATAGAATGCTGTGGTGTGGAGTGGTGGAGTAGTGTGGAGTAGTGTAAAGTACAGTGGCAGAGAATGCAGTGTTACAGAGTAGTGTGTCAGAGTACAGTGGAGTATAGTGGCATAGAGAGCAGTGGTGTAGAGTACAGTGATGCAGAGTAGAGTGCAGTGGCATAGAGTGCAGTTGTGGAGAGTGCACTGGCACAGAGTGCAGTGGTTATGAGAAGAGTGGCGTGGTGCAAAGTGGAGTAGAGTGGTATAGAGTGCAGTGGCATAGAGAAGATCGTTTCAGAGTAGACTGATGTGGCATGGAGTGGTGTAGGGTGCACTGTAGTTTGGTAGTGGTATTGAGTATAATGTCGCAGAGTAATGTGGTGTAGAGTGCAGTGGCTTAAAGCGCAGTGATGCAGAGTAAAGTGCATTTGCATAGAGTTTATTGGCATAGGGTGCAGTGGGGTAGAGTACAGTGCAGTGTTTCAGGGTGTTGTAGAGTATAGTAGCATAGAGTGGAGTTGTGCGAAGTAGATTGGTGTGGCCTAGATTGGAGTGTTTCAGAGTACAGTGGCAAAAAGTGCAGTGGTGTAGAGTAGAGTGGTGACGAATGCATTAACATAGAGTAGAGTGGTACAAGGTAGCGTAGAGAGGCATAGCGTGAAGTGGCATAGAGTGCAACGGCATATAGTGGAGTGGTGCAGAGTGGAGTGGATGGAGTGGTGTAAAGTGGAGTGGTGCTGGGTAAAGTGTACTGGTGTAGAGTGGTGCGGAGTATAGAGAGTGGCATAGAGTGGAGTATTCATGGTGTTGTAGCACACTGCCATTACAAACTATGCATTTTCTTTTTGTTTCATTTTTCTTTATTGAAAGGAGTAAAACTGAAAACACAGATGAGAAAAGAAAAAAAAAAACAGGAGGGAGCAAGGGATATCAGGATGATAGAAGCAAGGCCATTACACAATCACAATGAGAACAGTCAGGGAGGAAACAAAGGTACAACAGTATAACTCGTCTACTGGGCGTTAAGGCTAGTGCCTCTGGAGAGAGCCCCGAAAGCGTAGGGATCTACAACAAGAAACAGATCATGCTGGGGCTTGTGGGTTCATAAGTGCAGGGGGACTGTAACAAGGTGGACAGGCCAACATATCAACATGCGAGCTCATGGTTGCGCTTGTTGTATGCCCGAGGGGAGTGGGGAAGGGGTGCGAGGAAAGGGGGGGCAAAAGAAGGAGGGGGCAGGACGGGGGATGTCAGCTGGGGGGGTGCCTGTTTGGGTCCATTCAGTCGGTGCTATAGGACTTGAGGGAGAGCAACCACCAGGTTGGCTGATAAGGAGGGGAGGTGGGAGGTGTGTGCAGGACTAATGGTTAACACGGGGCGTCATAGACGAAGGATGCCCATGTTTGGAGGAAGGTTTCAGTTCCGTCCTGAAGACTGTAGATGACTCGCTCGTTTAAGGCCGCTTGGTACATCGCTGTGAGCCATTCATCATGGGAGGTTGCTGTAGGGGACACCAGTGACAGAGAATACATATCTTGGCCATGGCGAGTGCCATGTGTAAGGGTCGGAACTGCAGGCAGAAGAGGTCTGGTGAGTCTGCGGGATCATGTAAAAAGATCAGAGGTCGGGGAAAGGGTGTAGAGACTGGCAGGGTCTCACTCAAAATATTCCCAACCTAACCCCAAAAGGACTGTATCGAGGGCAGTCACAGAGGATATGTAGTAGCTCACAATGGGTATGGGGACAATGCCAACAGTTCGTTTGGAGAAGAAGGCCCACCGCCCTCGGTCTCACAGGGGTCCAGTGCCACTCATGTAACTAGAATTTCACGCATGCCTCCCAGGCCCCACAGTCAAGTGCCTCCAGGAGTTCAGCCCAATCTTCTGCTTCATAGTCCATCTGCAGTCCATCCTGCCATTTCATGTAGAAGTTATGGAGGAGAGGGAGGGAAAAAAGCAGGCGGGTCATAAGGCTGTAGAAGCCAGACGTCACCAAGTGGAATTGGCTCCAGGTCCTCTGATAGGAGACCACAGGAGATGAATTAAGGGCCCAGAGTAACGCACTCAGACGACAGGTAAGACAATGCCATAGTTGTAGGTATTTCCTTGACTGGTGTAGCGGGAAGCCATACTCCTCACAGAACACCGCAAAGGGCTTGAGGTTACCTTTGTCAGTGATCTGGCTGAGGCTGCTAATGCCTGCCGACCACTACGTCCACCAATCCAGTACCTCTTCTCTGATGTGCAGGCTGGTGTTACCCCATAAAGACGCATGCTTGTGAAGAAGAGAGTCTACTCTGAAAAGGTGATGGGCTCGTGCCACATTGTCTGCAGCATTGGGTTTGTTGAGCGCGGCATAGTCACACTGTCTCCATAGAGTGGGTGCAGTCCTTGTGGGAAGGTCAACAGTGTGTGCTCTGCCAGGACCCCTAGGGGCGAGTCCTGCATTCTGGGTAGCATGTAAGCTAGCTGGGAGAGGTAGAAGACAAGAGAGTAGTGATCAACTGAAGGAAGACCCGAGCTGCAACACAAACAATGGGCCAGGAGCTTAGCACTGGCTAGGCGAGGGCAAGAGGATCACCAAACAAAAGACTGTGTGCTCCTAACTATGGAGTGTAGTGTGGGGAGAGGGACCTACATGGGCAGCATGCCAAGCATGTAAGCAGTTTTACTGCTTGTACTCTTCCCCACATACAGAGACCAAGGTGAGACCACTTCTCAAAGTCTAGCTTTATGCGGGCCATCATGGGGTCAAGGTTGTCTGCTAGCATGTGGTCTAGACCTTTGTTGACGTAGGCTCCCAAGTACTTGAGGTGTGATGAGTTCCAGATGAATGAATAGTCAGATTTGCTGCACATGTGGTTACGCGTGACAGAGGCAGTGCCTCGCTTTTGTCCCCATTCACTCGGAATCCCGAGAGCGCTGCGAAGTTAGTGAGGATATCCAGCAGGTTCGAGAGAGAGCATGGGAGGTCTATCAGGGTAAGCAGCACCTTGTCCACATAGAGATATTTTGCTGACTTCCCACCTGGTATGGGAATGCCTGAGATAGGTGGAGATTGGCGGATAGAGGCTGTAATGGGTTTCCATGGCTAGAAGGAACAACAGGGGTGACAATGGGCAGCCCTGCCGAGTCCCTATACAGATTGGGAACGGGTCATAGAGAAAGACACCACAGTTTACCTGTGCAGTAGGGGAATCATAGAGCCAGCGGATCTTGGCAATGAGTCCCTTCCTTAGCCCAAGACATTGTAGGGTAGTGAAGAAGTACCCCCTCAATCCTGTCAAATGCCTTCTCGGCATCTAGGGAGAGGGCAAGGGCCTCCTCTTGCAGGGAGTGGGTGAGGGTACGGAGATGGTTCCTGGAGGGGCTGCCAGGGACGAACCCCACTAGGGTATCATGGACCAGCGACGGAATCACTTTCCAGAGGCGGGTCGCCAAAACACCAGCAAGGATTTCAATATCCCTGTTAAGCAGGGAGATGGGCCTGTAGCGCCTTCATAGTAGTGGGTCCTTCCCCTGCTTCAGCAGGACTGGAATCACCACTCTCTTAGAGATAGTGCCCAAGGAGGCCATATGGTCAGCCTCACGGAAGGTAACATCGAGAGAATCCACAACTACTTCGCCTGCCCACTTGTAGGACTCCACGGAGAAGCCATCTTCCCTGGAGGCCTTTTGGTAGGGAAGTCTGGAGATGGCTTGCACTATCTCAGTCTTGCTGATTTTGCCATCTTGTAAGTCCCTGCCAGCTTCACTGAGGCTAGGTAGGTAAGAGGGCATCTAAGCGGGCAGGGTCGGCCGTCACCTCTGAGGTGTATAGGGCCCGATAGAAATCTGCAAATTCATTGACAATGTCTTGTTGGTGGGTAGGAATAGCACCACCTGTGAATTGGATAGCTGGTATTGCCAGCACTGCCTCCTGTTGTTGCAGTTGGGCCACCAATAGGCGACCTGTCTTCTCACTCTGCTCATAGTGCCGGCCTTTGAGCCACTGAAGTGCGTACTCCACCTTGGAGGTGAACAGAGCGTTTAGGTCCATGTGGACCTTCTCCAGGCGGCAGGTGGGCGTTGAGGGGTTTGTGGGGTAGAGATGTGTGAGATTCGCAATCTCACCCTCCAGGTCTTTCTGTTGGGTCAGTCTCTGAGCATTGGCCAGGACGACATCCCTCATTAGTTGGCCACAGATAGTTGCCTTTACTGCAGCCCACTGGACTTGAGAGAAGGGGACAGAGCCCTTGTTATGTTCCAAGTATTTCGAAATGTGGGAGAGCAGCTGGGCTTTACCCTGGGAGGTGCCGTAGCAAGAGGTGTTCAAACGCCATGGTTTACAGCCCAGAGAGGTAAGACCTAAATCCAAAGCAAGTAGTGGTCGGGCAGTGCGGGCTCCATGATCCGGGAACCTCAGGTGATGGCTACCACCTGGTGGGAGGCTAGGAAGTAATCCAGTCTGGATTGGGTGCACTGGACCAGTGCTAGGAAGGTGTATTCCCATGGTCCCCGCTGAGAGAGATGCCATTGGTTCACCAATCTGTGGCCTGAAAGCATGTTTGCTAGGAGAGCTCTGTCCGCATTGTTGCTGACATCTAGGTGGCTGGAGCTATCAAGCACTGCATCTTGTGTTAAGATCCAATCGCCCCCGATGAGATAACAAGTGGCTACAATCTCTGTTAGGAGGCTGTTGAATTGGAAAAAGAAAAGATGCACGAGCCTAAGAGTGCATATACTGAGCCAACACGTAGTGTTTGCTCCCTGAATTTAGGTTTGACGAAGACCTAGTGGCTGTCCAGGTCTGTCCATGTCTTATTGTGAGTGGGGAAGGATCTGCAGAGGAGAATCGCTACTCTGCCTTTTCTAGGGGGTCTGGAGCCCACAGCTGGTCTCGTTGGGCAGCTACTGTGAAGCACTCGTCCCACCCAATCCCGGTGCAGCTTTTCTGACTCCAGGTGTGAGAGGTGGGTCTATGCATTTGGACTGCAGATAGGACAGCACCTTCGTATGCTTTTTATTGTGTGTCAGGCCATTGACATTCCAGGAGATGGCTCTAAGGGAGGAGGGAGCTGCATGGGCCAGAGTTGCCATGGGGACAGTGTGGGAGGGTAAACAGTGGTGACGATGGACGTTGGCACCGAGGTATATCACAAGAAGGAACAAAGGGGGATATGAAGTAGAAGGGAGCGGGAGAGGAAGAAGAGGAAGAAAAAGAGAAAGGGAATAGAATGAGAATTGGGAATGGGAAGGAGGAAGAAGGAGGGGAGAGAGAAGGAGAAAGAAAGAGGGGGCGCAGGGTACCCCTTGGGTGCAGTGAAGGATGAGGTGTTTACTTCAAGAGGTGGAAGAGGGCATACGGATAACAATCTAGCACTGAGCCAATGGTGGGGCCTCAGAGAGGGCTGGGGTCCGTGAACTGTGGGTCTAGACTTGTGGATCCAGCATGCCAGGTGTCCCACGGGGAGGGCCATACATGAAAATGCTCTTTGGGGAGCCAGGTGGCAGTCGAGCTGGGGGGGATTTAACTTGCGTAGGGCCATGTTCCTTGATTCCCGTGGGCCGTCCCACGGGGAGGGGGTGGACGTTAAAGTTTTGTAAAAACTAATAAGCAATAAGCATCAGTAAGACTGCAAGCAGCCTCATTGCTTAATTAGGAGGGTAGAGGGCCATGGGTAGAGGGAAGGAAGAGATGGGGTGGAGGGTGAGTGTCTCCGAAATAGGTTAGAGGGGGACGAGGGGAAAAGGGAAGAGTCAGGAGGAGGGAGGACAGATAGGATGGGTCTATAGTGTTAACCAACCTGCATTGAATAACAGTCTAACAGTGGGTACAGTAATAACATAAGCGATTCGTGAGGCTAGAGCAGAGCAGTACCACAAGCCAAGTGGCAATACAATACAGAGGCACTCAGAAGCTTAACAAGGTATAACAGTGCAACTGAGAATAAAGCAAATGACAAGTCGCCCAAAAGCAATTAAGAAGGGACTTGGCTTTGTAAACGGCACAGGCTCTTGATATATAGGTACAAGTACTATACTCATCCGTCCTTCCTGAGGATGCCAATGGCTTCGTCTTGCGGCACCAGGTGCAGAAGGAGCATCGGCCATGTCAGTAAGAAGCAAGTCTCAGTCTTCAGAGTGGGATGGTTTCAGCTGGGACTGGGATTTGTCGCTGCCCTGGTCCTGAATAAGGGCTCCCACTGCGTTAAGGTTCATAACCCTGCCCTCCTGGGATTTGGTCAGCATTTCCATGTCTCCGCCTTGATTGTGACCCCCACCAGAGCTCCAGTGGCTGCTAGAGGTAGTAGAAGGAGGGGTCACGTTTGTGGGTTGGGGAGCAGCCAGTGTGTCCAGAGGGGCATGATCCATAGGGGTGGGGTAGCGTGATGGCCGGGGCCAGAGGTTCACTGTGGTGCAGAGAAAGCAGTTATGCCCAAGCAGTCAGGCCGTAAGTCAATATGTGGGGTTCCAAGGGCCGCAGGGGTGGGGGAGGGGCCCCGGGGCTGGTGCGCCCAACAGGATGGGCAATGCAGGCGGCAACTTACGTGGCCAACAGTAGTAGGTCCAGGCAGGCTTCAAGGGGGCCCATGCAACGTGGTCTGAGATGGCAGTCTGTAGGAGGCAAAGGCGTTGGGCTGACCTGTGTGGTCCCGGAGCAGGCGGCTGTTCACTGGCAGGCATGAGTGATGTCAGTGAGGGACTACAGGGCCCCAGGGTCCTCTACATATCCAGGAGAGGTGGCAGGTGAGGATGGAAGCGCCCCACACATGTCAGGCACCGACCAGGCAGCTAATGCGGCTACAGAAGGCCCCTGCTTCTCTCTGTGCAGCAGGCCCAGGATTGCAGCCTAGAGCAGAACAGCCACGCCCTTATTCATGGCATAGCGGGGGCTGTATTAGGCACCAGTCCCCCATCACTGGCTCTAGGGCATATGGGGCAGCCTGTGTCAGCCCCCCTGCAGCTCTGGGTGTACTGCCATCATCCCCGGGATGATGGCACTCCCACACATGAAGCAAATTTATCAAGCGGCCTTCTTCACTTGTGGCCAGACCACGCCCCCAGATAACACATTTTCAAATTAAATGACTTATATTTGCACAGACATACAGTTTTCCTAATAAAACTATACAGTGCACAGATGAAAATATGTGGAAATTACATCACATACTTTATTGATTCATTTTGATCATATTAAAGTATTTGTTTCCAACACATTTCATAAATAACAAAAAATTTGCTTTATTTGTCCGTTCATAATTCTGATATATTCTGAAATACTTACACAGTTCATTTAAACATTGATGTGTGCCAGAAATCTTCTCACTTGAAGTCAGAGAAAGAAAGGTAAACAAGCACCCTCGGAAGACAGTGCCTGACATTTGACATTGATCTTTGAATGCACAGCAAATGTGACGAGTTAAGAAAAAGATCTACAGTCCTGTTTACAGAAAGGGAGTACTCTTGCAACGATATTGCAAATACGTTTTTGGCAAGAGAAGGTCTCAACTCAAGCTGGACAGCCTAAGACAAATAAAGCCAGCAAGTGGAAACAAAAGGATGTGAATTACAAACCACAAAGCCAGTGGCAAGCAACGTGCAGAATGCATTTTTTGGTTAACTTTTTGAATATCCCCAAGATATCTGTTGCAAACCAGTCAGCTGCGCTGTCTGGTAGGCTACGACCTAAAAAGGGGTGTCTGCAGATGTAGGCCAAAGGATTAATTGACTTACAACTTGTAAAGCACAAACGGTGACCCCAATAGATATATCTGTACTAAGCACTATCACACTTGCGTGAACAGATAAAAAGGAAAATACTAAAATGAGGCAGCGAGACCAGAAGCATGAAAGTGAGAGTTAAACAGCCAAGGAGAGAGTATTACACTGTGAGAGCCATCTTCCGTTGTTTACGAAAATAAAGTCATTCAGCATGATCCTCTGAGTAAAGAGAAGACACGAAGTAAACAAAGCTAGGTTTCAAGTCGTTTTCTAAATTCAGGTGGTAATCCTCCTTTTCGTGTTAATTGGCAGGTGATTCCAAAGTATTGCTCAAAGAGAAAACAATGATTTTCCGCTTGCTCTAGTCTTTCTAACTTGAAGCATTTTTAACAAGAATGCATATTGTGATCTAAGTGTATGAGAATAGAACTAGTTGAGATATTACGTTTGTGCATATATTGGTCCTTGCTCATAGGCTTTATGAGCCAAAGGCACTGAAACCATCCTCGCATCCTTACAGAAAGCCAGTGTAAATCAAAAAGATGATGTGCAACTGAGTCTTTTCTTATTACACCCATTAAGTAGTTAGAAAGACCAATATAAAGCAAGTTTCATTAGTCCTAGCGAGAAGTAATAGCCTACTGAACTATCATCTTTCTGCAGTCTACAGAGAGCAAAGCAAGGATTTTTCTCTGTGTATAAATGACTATGAGGCAGGTGATCATTACTTTTTTGGCCTAAGGAGCAAGTGATAATTTTGAATCTAGTATGATTTCTAGATTTCTACCCACATTGGACGGGACTGGGGCACATCCTACTTTTCCTGGCCACCACATAATGGACAAGCTATCAAGGCTGGTGCCCATAACCAATACTTTTGTTTTGGCATTATTCGCTTGCAGCTCATTCTTCCTCATCCATTTGGCAACAATACTCATACAGTTTTGAGATTTCACCTGTGCTTGTTGTAGCTGTCCCTCTATCATCACCACCAGCTAAATGTCATTAGCATAGCTATATATTGAGAATCCAAATTCTAGAATTAAGGTGGCTATAGGTTTTACATAGATTTTAAAAAGAGTGGGGCCGACGAGGAACAAAAATAAGCTAATTATGTGTTTTATCTCTATTTTCCCAGGGCGACTGCCTGCATTTTATCTTGGAGAAAGCTTATGCAATGCCACAATATATTGCCTCTTGCACCTATGTCGGCCATCTGGTGGCAGGCTGGCTGACAGGCCTAGTAAATTTGAGCGTGCAGGTGCCATATCCCATCCTGCTTCAAGCCAGAGTTGAATCTCATCCAAAACAGAAATAAAGGCCATCTCTGTGGAGTGAGCTGGTTTAAATCCCAACTCGGTGGGATCTAGGAGATTTGTTTTCCTCTCAAAATTTGGAGAAGTGGCTATTAACAAAGCCTTTCATGATTTTGGTAGCAAATGAGAAAACCAACATAGTTCTGTAGTTAGCCAATGTGGTGAGGTCAGTACCTTTCTTTTTAACAAAGGGATAACTATCCATTTTCCATTCTAGCGGCACTACCACCAACTGTAAGGAAAGACTGAATAATTTAGCTAGTTTTATATCAGTGATCTCGCTGTCTGAATTAACTTTATTTGGGTTGTGTTAATTGGAGATCCTCATTTGATTTTCAGATTTTTTTTTTCCACCATAAGGGGATAACCCTGTCAAAGCTCTTGAGCACTATGTCTCGAGTATTAAAAACCCATTAATCTTGGAGTTTTGTCAAGTATTTGTTCTATATAAATTGAGGATAAATAATCAAAAAGTTATTGTGTCGGTTTCACCGGTTAAGGGCCTCATTACGAGTCTGGCGGTCAACAGACAGCCAGACTCGCGATTGTGGTCATGTTCCCAGCCGGTTTGGGGGGTCCGCCAAATTAAGAGTTTGGCGGTCAGACCGCCAAATGACCGCTGTCTCCACTGGGAACAATTTTCACGAGGGGCTGATGGTGGTGCAGGTCGGAATCAGCCAGGGTGCCGCTGAAGTCAGTGCTGCTTGCTGATTACAACCTTGTTCTCCACCAAACTTTTCACGGCGGTTTCAGAAATACTTGGAGCAGAATTTATTACCTGTGCATAGTACTATGATCTTTCCTTTTAATTGACAGATATAGATTTTTAAAGTTGCCTAAATTTCTCCTCCAGGCTCTTTCTACTTTGCATTTTTAAGCAGGAATAAACTGTCCATGGACCAGGATTTATGAGATTTGGACCAACCTGGCTTAAGCAGTGTCTCAGGGGCAATATTATCTACTGCTGCAGATGTCCAGTTGTTGAAAGGAGCTACCTTACAGTCAATCTCATCCTTCAGTAACCAAGAGGCATATTTATACTCTGTTTGCGCCGGAATTGCGTCGTTTTTTTTGACGCAATTCTGACGCAAAACTAACTCCATAATTATACTTTGGCGTTAGACGCGTCTAGCGCGAAAGTCCATGGAGTTTGCGTCATTTTTTTGCGTGGACACCTACTTTGCGTTAATGATATGCAAGGTAGGCGTTCCCGTCTAAAAAAGTGACTCCGAGGCATGTGCGCCGTATTTACACTCCCGGGCAAAATTCACGCCCAGGAGTGGGCGGGTCAAAAAAAATGACGTCCAGCCGCTTTTGCGCCGTTTTTTAGCGCCTGGACAAGGCAGGCGTTAAGGGACCTGTGGGCTCGGAAGGGGCCCAGAGGTGCCCTCCCATGCCCCCAGGGACACCCCCTGCCACCCTTGCCCACCCCAGGAGGACACCCAAGGATGGAGGGACCCATCCCAGGGAAGTTAAGGTAAGTTCAGGTAAGTATTTTTTTGTATTTTTTTTTGTGGCATAGGGGGGCCTGATTTGTGCCCCCCCTACATGCCACTATGCCCAATGGCCATGCCCAGGGGACAGAAGTCCCCTGGGCATGGCCATTGGGCAAGGGGGCATGACTCCTGTCTTTACTAAGACAGGAGTCATTTCAATGGGGGTTGGGAGTCGAAACAAATGGCGCAAATCGGGTTGAGGCGAAAAATTTGCCTCAGCCTGACTTGCCCCATTTTTTGGCGCCCAAGCTCCATATTCCCCTACGCCGGCGCTGCCTGGTGTACGTCATTTTTTTTCACGCACACCAGGCAACGCCGGCGGCTAACGCCGGCTAACGTCATTGAATAAATACTGCGCCCGCATGGCGCTTCAGAATGGCGTTAGCCGGCGCTAATTTTTTTGGCGCAAAACTGCGTTAGCGCAGTTTTGCATCAAAAAGTATAAATATGGCCCCAAGTGTTTTCAGCTAAGGTGCTTTGAAGCTGATTTTGGACCAAGCTCGGCCTATACAAGATACAGAGTTATTGGCCCTTTTACTTTTAAGACTAAAGAGATCTGGAAAAGAATGTAACCATGATATGACCATGGTATAGGCACTTCCTGTTCAACTAACCTTTGTTTAAATTATGATGCAAAAAAGTTTAGTGAGTGCCCAACTTTGTGCGTAGAACCATATACCATCTTTTTCAGACTCAGCTTCAAACATCCTTTTAGAACTTAATTCGGCACTGATGTCATCAACCCACAGATTGGCATCTTCTAGAACAAATATCTTGACACATGTAAGAGAAAAGGGGAAAGAAAGCAGTCTATAGGCACTGCAGGGAAAGTGACTTCTGAGCCTGTAGGTCTAAATAATAGCACACAAATCACAGAATACACTTGAGTGAGATGGATACCATCAATGCCTCATAGTTGTGACCCTTGGTACATCTGATCAGCTTTATTTTTGAAAATATTGTCCACCCTAGTCCGGTCTATAATTCTCAGACAACATGTATGATTTCATAGCTGCTGGGCACTACTCGTGCTAAGGTGGAGCCTGAGACGTTTTGATCCAGATTTCTTTTAAGAAAGCTAAGTCTATATTGTGTTCAGCGATGAGGTCTTTAATGACTAACTTATTTTTAACTAGAGAGCAAGCATTAAGGAGTATAGCTTTAATAGAGTTGCCATGTTTTCTAGAACCGATGCTTACCGTGGTGGAGGAGTGTTCAAATAAACATGTTACACCAGTAAATATCATTAATTTATCCTGATTCACAGACAGCGCACAGGCATAGTGATCCCTTGAAATGGTTTCAGCTTACAAATTGTGTTTGCTGGGGTTGAATGAGCCTACCACATGTCAAGCATAGTCTCTCGCCCTGCACCCGGCTGGGACGTGGGCATGCACAGATGTTCTGAAAAGGCGCACAATCAACTTACTCAATGTGTACGTTCACCGTACATCTGTGGTTCCAGTCTGAGTAAATATGCATAATGCTGCGTGTATAGGGTAGGAACGGTTTCCGAACAACAAGACTGCCAATCCCTTGCCGCCCTGTATTGGTGAAAGCAGTGGAGCAATGTGGTGTACATTTTACAGCCACAGCCAATGGGGTCTCAGGGGTGGCATCCCAAAGATGTCCACCGCTGGGGATTTGAGGTGGGTAGTACAGACAATGCTAGTGGGGTATGTCCATTGGATGGTTTAAGGGTGAGGGCAGGGTTATAGTGACAGTTAGGTGACTGTCGCTTGAGGCAAATTCCAGTCATAGTACATGTGGTCTTGGAGGTAGGAGTTATTTAGTTGTGTCACCCCCCTCTCCCTCAGATTAGATGATCCTTTAGGCTTAGCTTGTTGGGTAGATAGGCAGACTTAGCCATTGCTTGGTACATGTTGTAGAAAAAGCTAAACTCAATGACAGAACGGAAGGGTTGGCGTTCTGCCTTGGTAGATGGGGTTCAGGGAATGCAGGGGGCATATGGTTGGGGTGGAGTTCTGGAGGGCATAGTAGGAAGGAAGGTGATTATGAGGAATGAGTGTTTGAGGACTTTGGGGTACGGTTTTGTTTAGGGAAAATGTTTAAGGGTGGGGGTGTTAGGATTTATTCTATTGTATTAGTGAGGCCGAATCTGTTGCAATTATACTGTTTCTTAAATGAGTTTGCATACCTGTCCTAATAAAGCGGTCTTTTGCTCTTAAACTGGCCTGGTTATTGTGCCTTCCCACCCAGTGGTGGTTATTAGACCCCAGATCTAAAAGAGAAGGCAACAAATAGAACCATTAGCATCAGAAAGCAATGATGTCGCAAACAATTAATACTGCATGTACAAGTACAATTTCATGTGTAAGCAGTAAGCAGAACTGTGGATACACACCTGTCCTACTGAGCTATGAGCTATCGCTTACACTACAGTTACAGAGGAACTCACTTGTGATTCCTTGAACTCACATGTAGTCAGACGGACTTAATGCACACAAGAGGTAATAGGAAATAATCCAATACCATATTGAGGTATCTTCACCAGCATCTAAGCAGAGTGTAAACATTACTGCTATATAAATGCACAAAACTTGAAAAGCTTTCTTGGGCTATACATTTTTGCCATTCAAACTGCAAGCACCAGAATACAGACAAATACATGACTGTGTGAAATATTTGCACCTTGCAAGGGGAAGCTCTTCAATAAAACACACTCTGCATTTTTCTTTCAATTGGACTAAGGTGGTCACTTTGAACATTGCGGGAAACATTGCACTCCGGCGGTGGCAGTAACTATTGCCAACAGGCTGGCAGTCCGGACCGCCAAATAATGAAGCACATGAGAAACAGCCAGCATGAAATCCACACATCGCCAGCATAGGGGTGTCGACAGTGATGGAAGAGACCACCCACAGGCCAATGGAAAGGCCCCACCCACCCAACAAATAATGAAGCACAAGAGCGCCGTCAGTTCCGGGGCGGGAACCACCGCCACGCAAAGCATGGTGGAAACTAACCAAATAAAAGAAAACACTTACCTTAGGCACACACAACATGCCGAAGCAGACATGGAGAGAGAGTTGCAATTAATGTCAGTCCTGCTCCTTGCAGTATACCTCCACGACTGTGACCGCCGACTAAGACGACGGCGGTTAGTACCGCAACCTAGTAAACAAGGGAACAAAGGGCACAGTTACACACCCACCCACCCCACCCACCCTGAAATGCACCCCTAACCCCACACACCATCACAAGCCAAGCACACAAGAACAAGAGGTACTTACCCGACACAAGGCCAATACAACATGGCCAAAGTACACACATGTGCACACCACACCCCGACAATGAAATGCTGAACCACGTCTCCAGATTGTGCCAAATGCAATACTGGGCACACAAACTTTCATAATGAAAGTAAAATGCAATGTTCAAATAAGGCCATTGGCCAGTCCATGTGTAACAGGCTGAAGGGCCCAAATGGTCCGAACCTGACTCCCACATGTGCACATGGTACTCCACCATAAAGGGACATCAATGGGGCAGCCAGGCACCTCAGGGAACAGGGGTGGGGGGTGGTGGGGGTGGGGACTTACATCTGGGATGGGGGCTTGGGCTTACGTTTGGGAGGTGGAGGGAGTTTGTGTTTGTCCTTGGAAGGTGGGGGAGTGGGCTTGGACCAGGGGAGGCAGATGGACCTGGGCCAGCACCGGGCTTCTTCCTCTCGGGGTAAGGGGCACGCGAATGGGAAGGGCGGACTGAGGCAGACTTTGACGTGGAAGGAGTGGACAGGGCAAGGAGGTGGGCATGTTTAGGGACGAGACCAGGTGGGCCAATGGGTTAGAACAGGTCAACACAGGACCGGAAATGTTTTTTAGGGGCAGTTGGGGTGGACATGGAGGAAGGTGTGGGAGTGGAGGTAGAGAGAGTGCTTGTAACTGGTGTAGGTGTGCTGGATGTGGATGCAGGTGCCTGTACAGTATGCTGAGGGGTGGTGGATGTGTGTTGGGTAGGAGGGGGGGTGGACACAGTGGGACAAGACAGGCTGCCAGTGTAAATGGATGTTGTCTGGGTGTCTGCAGGTCTGGTGAGTGTGCTGAATGTGACAGCCAATGTTGTTGTGGTGAGTGCCGGTGTGTTGTCTGGGGTGCATGACTGGATGTCTGATGTTGTGGTGACTGCAAGAATGGGGCCAGCAACAGTGACTGAGGGTGCAGTGATTATGGATGTGCATGTTGGGGTGACAAACGGAGGTGGGAGAGGTGGACACACTGGGGGAAGTGGATGTTGTCATGTGTGCCTTTGTATGTTGGCTGTGTGTATGCTTGTGGTGGGAAGTGTGGTGCTTGTGTTTCTGTGTGGGCTTCTTGTGTGTTGAGGTGTATGCATGGCTGTCTGAACATGTGCTTGGGATAGGGGAAGGGAGTGGGGTGCTGGAAGGGGTAGAGGTGGTTGGAGAGGGGAACGGAAAGACCAGGGACACTGGCTGCCGTCAAAGAGGAGGCCTAAAAAGATCTCTGGAGGCCAGACATGGCACTGTGAATGCCTTCCAGGTAGGCATGGCATTGCTGCATCTGGGATGCTAGCCCCTGGATTGCATTCATGATGGTTGTCTGCCCTACAGAGATGGTCCTCAGGAGGTCAATAGTCTCCTCCGTGAGGGCAGCAGGGTTGACTGGGGCAGGAGATGAGGTGCCTTGGGCGAAGGAGACGCCCACCATTCTGGGTGAGCGGGCATGGGCAACTGGGTGGGGAGCAACTGGGAGGGCGGTGATGGTATGGGGGTGGCAAAAGATGACACAGAATGGGTGGGTCCACTAGGGTCCGCCACCAACAGGGAGCTCCCATCGGAGGAGGTATCAGAGTCACGCCCGCCAGTGGTAGTTGCCTCCCCCGTGGTACTCCCCTGGCCCTCCAACCCACTGGTCCCCTTGGTGTCGGTAGACTCTGCCTCCTTGGAACCGTGGGCTGATGCATCCTTCTCACTGGTGCCACTGCTCCCTTATCCAGATGATGCTGAGGTACACAAAGAACACAAGAGCACAGGGGTGGGGAGACAAAAGATGAGAGAAATCTGTAAATACCTGAATGGATGTACATACTTGGTGCACACCCACTCCCACCAAGCTTACACACCTACACGTAGCACCTACAACTAATGTCATGGCTATGCCCCTGACTAGTGGCCACTACCCCAGCAAACATCTCATTTTCCACATGACACAACGACCTGAAGAACTGTTAGACCTGCCCAAATCATCTCCATGCCCATGGGGGGCAGGACTGCTGGTAGACACCTGTCAGAGTTCCTGGGACCAGACAGCATACATACAACAGCTACCCAGACATCCATCAAAGAGGCATGAAACGGTGCTGGTACTCACCCCCACTTGTGGCTGCTGTGCAGCCTTCAAGCGCCCATCCAAATCTGGATATGCCACCACCAGAATGCAGCACATTAGGGGAGGACAGGGTCCGAACGGCACACTTTCCTTATTGGGAGGTCTTCCCCAGCTGGGCCTCGCAGGGCTTCCTGGCCCAGCGCCACAGGTCCTCCAACCGCTTCCTGCAGTCGGTCCTCTGCCGGTTGTATACCCCCAGGGTCCGCACCTCCCTGGCGATGACCTGCCAGAGTGCCCTCTTCTGATGGGCGCTGACCTTTATGGGACACAGAAAAAAAAAAACAGAGTTCAGGATATGTCCATATGATACAGCTGACTATACGTCCCCTATGGGACAGACATTTCATAAGATAATTTCACCACCTCGCTCACAGAACTTGCCACACATTCTATGCCTGTGCAGTTTCATATCGACAACACATGCATACAGGCATCCTCCACCATCACACATATCCATGCAAGGCAACTGCCTACTCACCTGCTCCTCTGGTCACCCATACAATTTGGCATACAGGGGTAGGACCCCGTCCACCAGTGTTTCCAGCTCCTCCGTGGTGAAGGCCGGGGCCCTTTCCCCTGTGACTCGTGCCATTGAGTAACCAGAGTCAGGACACAGCATCACACTCAGTGGAGTACTTCCATGCATGGGATCTGGGAGTCAAGTGAAATCGGGGTGACAACATGGCGTACGCTCCGCGGTGGTGTACACCGTCACCGCCCGTGGCGATCGTGACAGGCCCAGATTCCCAATTGACAACCATGTTAACCAATGAATGGGGGCACGGAGGTGAACACTGTCTTACGCCATGACAACAACCGCCAGTGGAATGAGGTAACTTCCACTCCTACATATCTGGATGGAAGGAGGCTGCTATTTTGCTAGCATCATGTAAATATTTCCTGGTCAGGGGCCCCATTCAGGCCCTATGAATCCCAGCCCGTAGTCACCTGCCCACATGAGTGTCTGTTCCTCACATCCGTCCGGAGTTATCACTGCGTACATGTCCCTAATGTAGTACATCATACATCGCTTGTGTGTGTAACCTACATATTGGGCAGCAGTTATTCTTACGCAACCTGTTTTGCATGTGTACGTAGGTCCCTCATATGTGTTCTCTAGGTACAGACCCATGTGGCGAGGGAGGGCCCCATCTGTGTACAGACCTCTTGTTGATTTGGATACCATGGTGGAACGTCACATCATTGTCACCTACAGACACAATCGTACAGCTATCCAGGACCTATGTGGATTACTGGATCCTGTACTAAGACCGGCTAATCGGAATCAGCATGCCATCCCTACTGAAGTGCAAGTGCTCTCTGTACTCCATTTTTTGGCTACAGGCTTATTTCAGGTGACAGTGGGCATGGGTGCAGGGTTCTCACAGCCGATGTTTAGCCTCATTCTGTCCAAATTCCTGGATGCATTTGTACAACACCTGCAGACATATGTCAAGTTTCCCCAAAGGGCTGAACTCCCTGCCTCTGAATTTTATCCCTTTGCTAACATTCCCCATGTGATAGGTGCCATTGATGGCACCCACATAGCCCTCATCCCACCAAGAGTGAATGAACAGGTGTACAGGAACAGGAAGAACTTCCACTCAATGAACATACAATTGGTGTATACTGCTGACCAGTACATTTCACATGTGAATGCCATGTTTCCAGAATCAGTACATGATTTCTTTGTCCCGAGGAACAGCAGTGTGCCACACATGATGGAACAACTACAAGGGGACAGAGGATGGCTCATAGGTGAGTGTGTATGACACTGGATCAGTACATACCTGACAAGCCAGGCTGTCTGCAAGTAATGGGAGTTTGTTACAGTCCTGTTTCAACCACTTTTGCAGGTGATTTCTGGCTATTCCAACTGCAATGGCACCTGTGAGAAATCCCAGGACAGATGCAGAGAGGAATGATAATGAGGCCCATGGACGTACTAGGAGGGTGATTGAGCGCACTATATGTCTCCTGAAGGCTAGATTCTGTTGCCTCCATCGCTCTGGGGGTTCCCTGTGCTATGGCCCTGAGAAGGTGTGTACAATAGTGGTGGCCTGCTGCATGCTGCACAACTTGGCTGTGAGGAGAGCTTCCTCTACTAGAGGAATAGGGTGTTGTACACCCAGACCTACTACCTCTGAGAGTGGATGAGAGTAATGGTGAGGATGAAGAGGGGGAAGATGTCCACTCCAGGAACCAGCTGACCCAACTATACTTCCAGTGACTATGGAGTACTGTTCACTGATGTCATCATGTCTGTCTGACTAATGTTTTTGGTAGCACAGAGGCACACTTGGGAGACAGTCCATGTCAGAGTCACTTCTTAGTGGGGGCCTTGGTCTTGGCAGGTGTTACTGTGCCATATCTGGGTCTTAGGGACCGTTTGAGGGTCTGGTGCTAGGCTGCACGGGTAGGGGTGCTGGCCTCCTGGTTGTCCTCTGCCAGTGCCACTAGTCCAGTTGCTGCTGATGATGTTGAGGGGCTTCCTGGTTTGTGGGGGTCTCAGGCTGGGTTAGGTAGTGGTGTTGCAGCACCCCTGCAATAGTGGCCATGGTGGCATTAAGTTGTTTCCATTGCTCCAGGGTGTCTTGATGTTGGGCTACCTGCGGCCTTTGACTCTGTTCCAGGGTGGCCAGGATCCGGCCCATCCTGTCTTGTGTATGGTGGTATGCTCCCAAGACCTTGGAGATCACCTCCTGGGCTGCAGCATCCATCCTTTAACCTTACCCCAGGGCCTAGCCCCCTGTGCCTGTGTCCCCTGCACAGGTCTGGCAGTCCTACTTGCACTGTGGTCATCATCATCCTGCCTGTTAGTAGGTGGTGACTCCGGCCTCTGTACTTGTGGTCCGCCAGTCTGTGGCCTGGAGACACTGGTGTGGGATCGTCTGGCCTGAGCTGATGTTGTTGTCTGGGTGGTAGGGGTGACAGTGGTGTCCTGGGTGGAGCTGTTGGAAGGTGACAGTTCAGGACTGTGTGATGGGCCAGGGTATTCCTCACTGTCCACAATTCCCTCTCCAGTGTCCTGGGTGGGGCCTCTGTCTCCATGTGGGGCGCTGACACTCCTTTGCCTTTCCGTCAGGGTGGCATGGGTGGTGGTGCCTGTCTGGGGGGATGGACACGTATGTAACATGTAATAATTCGAATGAGGATGCACAGCTCTGCCCTATTTTGTGCTGTGTATTCCCCTGTTGGGCCATGCAGGGACCAATTGTGGGGTTGCCATTACATTTTGCATGGGATGTGGAGGTGCATTGTGGGTGGTGTTGTGCCATTGTGATTCATTGCAGGGGTAGGTGGCTGTGTACAGGGGGAAGGATGTGGGCCTGTTGGTGGGTTTGTGGGCATGCAGGGTGACTGGATGTAGTGATTGTGGCCTGGATGGGGATGTGGTCCTGGTGGTAGTTGGAGAGGTGCATTGCAGGTGTGGAGGATATGAAGTAATTGTAGATGACTTGCCCGAGTCCAGTCCTCCAGTGAGTCCAGTGAGGCCCACAGGATGCAGGATGGCCAGTACCTTTTCCTTCCAGTCGGTGTATTCAGGGGGTGTAGGTGGGGGTCCTCCCCCAGTCTTTTGGACCGCAATGTTGTGCCTGGATGCCATCAACCTCACCTTCCCACACAGGTCGTTCCATCTCTTGCAGATGTCGTCCCTTGTGCATGGATGGTTTCCCACTGAGTTGACCTTGTTCACTATTGTCTGCCATAACTCCATCTTCCTGGCAATGGGTGTGTGCTGGACCTGTGCCCCGAAGATTTGTGGCTCGACCTTGAGTATTACATCCACCATTGTTCTTAGCTCCCTATCTGTGAAGTGGGGGTGCCATGGTGTGTGTTGTGGGTGGTGTGTTGTATGATTTTTGGTGAGGATGCTGTTGTGTGGTTAGGTGTGTGACTTGTATGGTGTTGAGTTCAGTATATGCGTGTTGTGTTGTCAATATCGGTCATGCTATTGGAGTTGCAAAGGATTGTGTGGTGTGTATGTGACTGTTTTATAGTGTTGCGGATGTGTGTCAGGTGTGTGTGTTTCAAACTTGCCAATGTGTGCATTTCTTGATGTTGGGTCCACTTGCTGGCCGTGGTGGTCCGTACCGCCAATGGTCGTTCAACATTCACTATCCTTTGCGGTGATTTGCGCATCATTATTTGGAGGACGGCGGATTTGTGTCCTTGGGGTGGCAGGGTTGGATGTGCAGCCTTTCTGCCATCAAGGGCCCTGGCGGTGGCTGGAGGTAGAAGACTTTTTGGAGGTTTCTGTTTTTGGCATCATTATATGACAGGTTTCTGTTCGTCACCAATGGCGGTCTTCTGTTCACCGTTGCCACGGCGGTCGGCGGTGTTTACCACCATGTTCATAATTAGGGACTAATTGTGTTTCTCGTCTGTGTTAAATAAAACATATCTGAAAACATTTTAAGCACATATTAGGAAAAATCGTACAACTCTTAATCTTTCTGTAAATTGAAAGTAACAAAGTGTTATTTTTTTCTTCCAGTCATGTACCATTACAATCCACATGTGAATTCCGTGAAGCTGCCTCTGCGCTCGGAGTTACAGGGTTTCCTGAGTTTTGGGATTTTTGAGCTTAGCTTTTCTGAATGGTGCTGTTTATTGCATGGACGTTTAGCATCTGCATTTATTTTTTTTAAGGTTGTACAGTCTTCGAAGGTAGAAATTCAGCAAGACACTGTAGATTCTAATTGCATGTACTAGTACTTGTAAAGTTAGACTTTTGGGTCTAAGTTTAGACCTCTGGTCTAAAGTTAGGCTTTTGGTCTCACTTTACTTTGGTGAATCGGGCCCCATGTTTAGACCAAAAGTCTAAGTGTGGACCTAAAATCTAACTTTACTCGTAGCAAAATTAGGCTTTTGGTCAAGGTTTAGACTTTTGGTCTAAGTATAGACCAAAAGTTTAAACTTAGACCAAAAGTCTAACTTTACTATGAGCAAAGTTATCCCAAAAGTTTTTCAAATGTAAAGTTAGACTTTTGGTCTAAGTTTTGACTTTTGATCTAAACTTGGAACCAAAAGTCTAAACTTTGACCAAACGTCTAAATTTACCTTTGTGAATCAGGAACAAAACTTTGTTCCACCTTACTCGTAAAATTGGGCCCAAGTATTGTATCTAAAATATCTGATTTCACAACTAATTTGCAATTTTCCCTATTCACAATTAACATTTCTTATGGTTACATACAGCTTGGAACAGTGATTTTCCTGCTGCTGCTCCATCTCTGCGTCTCAAAGGCATTAATTTGATAAATATGTTTTTAATTATTATTACAGGGAACATTGTCATATAATGTCCTACATTTTTTAACTTGTGCCTGCTTAATGGACATTGTTTGTTTATTTGTCCAGCTTTCCACATTGTGTTTTACAAGGCTTAACAATGTTTATTCAAAACAGCTTTCGAGGAACATCAAAATAAGATGTGCTTGCATTATAAAATGTGCGTAGTAAGGCCAGCTACATCATTTTCTAAAGTTACTGCTGAAAAATGTAAGCAGGAATGTAATCCAATTATCCTTTTATCTTCGTAACGCCTTGCTTTTATCAACCAATGTTATTCATTAATTATAATGTTCCTCCATTAAGGATTTTATTTATACTTTTACATTTCAGCTAGAAGCAAAGCCAGTCTTGCCCATTAAGCTGAGCAGATGTAGTTAAAAATTCGCATTCACAAATAATTATCTATTTAAAAAGGAAAAGCTTGCCAGTTTCTTTCTAAACCAAAGCTAGTGTAAAATAGTTCAAACTTTGTAACTGGTGCTGCCCATCTCAGTCGCTATCAGAGTTTCCTGTGTCCTTCTTGGGGCTCATACTACAGAGGCAGTCAGTGCAAGGTGGGGCATCAGCTAATCACAACTCTGCTTATGGTATCTCAAGTAAACACTAGTAGGAGTGCAAAACTTGCGGAATTCGACTCCATAGAATTACATAAAAACCTCTGTGAGATTCAGCGGAGTTCCCTAAAAGGTATGCCGCGCTGCTCATGCTGTGATTGACCTAATGGAGAGCGTTCTGCACTGAAAAATTAGCATGAACGGCACCACACACTGTGCCACAAGGCGCAGCTACTCAGGTTGATTTTGCTGCGTCTCGAATAGATTTTCTACTCGAGCAGCAGGCTTCTGACTACGAATGGTCTTGACCGCCCGCTTCTTGCCGGATGTTCTCCTAGCAATAGGAAATCGCTCTAGGAGATGCCAAATCTCACTCACTCTCACCAACGTACCGCCCTGGAGCCGTGTGCAAGAAAAAAGTCCGCCACATGGCGATTTGCAGAATTTGTCTGGAACTCTGTATTACAAGAGTAACATGAAGCTGCCAAAATTGCACCAGTTCTGCCTGCATAACAGAATATTTCACCCACTTCTAACATACACACACATTCACGTGCATGCACAAAAACATGCACAAACACACGTGCCTACAGACACACACAATGAGCCATTGTGATTGTCTGTGACCCCTCTATGACACTTTGTGCATTTCGATTGGACTTTGAAAAACAGTAAGAAATGACAGCATCTCCACTTCCGAATGACAGGCCAGAGAGCAAGGTTTGGCTCTATCTTGTCGAGCCTGATGAGGGTGTTTCTGCCATTGGGCAACAGTGCCAGTACAGGGGTATATTTGAAAATCAGGCCGCATATTGTGCTTCACTTACTGAGCTATTCCGAAGCAGGATTAGGTATGACTCTTACATTACTGGTCTGTGAAGCAACATCCAGCATTTGTTAAGGAAAACTGATGGTTTTCAGAATGTCGCTATCCCTATTAACTGATTTGTATGGACATAAGCCTTAGCAATGCTACTCAGAGTGAATTATAAGGTGTATATTGAGCAATTTATTCAGACATGGTATCTGCCCAAATAATATGCATTTTACACATTGTGAACAAATTGTGCAATTGATAAAATTAGAAATACTAACCACTTTATTAACCCAAATCAATTTTCAAAGTTTGGTCCAAATGCTGCAGAAACGCTTGGTGAGAGGTCATTCAGGATAATTCTCTTCTGTTAGAGCTACTGTTAAAACATGTCAGGCTGACACTGAAATGTCAAGAGGTCTGTCTGACAAGGCTTTTTTTGCCAAGAGCTTCAGTCCTTATTCTAAAGTATCTTGTAATTCTATTATAATGGTTGTAATAGAAGAAAACTCTGCAAATACTTGGGGGCTGTGTGCTTTGAGAATATTACTGCAAGGGACACGTGAATGGGGTGGTTGTGCTAAAACACAACATTTGGCGTGTATCCCATGATATATATTTGCCCTAACAGAGCCTTAATTGTATTACCTCAGAACCTGCCACAGAAGTAATTCCTAAATTTGGGCTCACAACTAAGGCCTAGCACAATAGTTTGATCCCTTTCTCTTTAGTAATTACTGGGACATGCATCTTTTCATAGAGAGAGTACTACAACCTCCATGTTATGCCTCATTTTTATGGCTGGACTTATAAATGTTGCTATTTATCACACCAGTCAAATTCTAACTCTTGTGGTATTTTTTGTGCGGTGCAAGAAAAAGAGCCTTCTCTTTTGAGGTCATAATCAAGGCCTATATGTATTGACTTTCAGCTAGGTCAGCGATTGGTACAAACCTATCAATTCACCAAATTGGGTAACTTCCAGCTCTACATTTTAAGGAGGGATAATAGCTGTCCTTCGCTAACAGTTACAAGATCTGATGTTGTATTAGTGAGCTCAAATTGACACTCAAATACCACTGAACTGTGATACACTGGATTGCCTGAAAAACTGAATATCTCAGGAGGCATCCTTGTAACCTAGATCCATGATGGCCGCCTTTGAAATACAACTCACCTTCTATTCCTGTGGACTCAGGCTATATAAAAATCTTCCTAAGCAACCAACACTTATCACTCCTTAGAGTGGTTCATGAAAGGTCTCAAGACTCACCTGCTAAAAATCGTCCTTGCTTTTGTTTCCTTACTGGACTCCAATACATAGGGTTACCTAAAAAATAAATGCAAAGCCTCAAGCAGCAACAATGTAACCAGTAGTTCTTTAATGGCCAGGCTCGAAATTCTAAAATCTCACAAAGAATGCCCCAGCAGAAAGACCTTCTCCAATAATGCTCCTTAGCTACGCATGACCTCTTTTTGCATCCATGACATGCTGCCTCCTTACTGTGCTTTCAGGAGGAACATAAGACTCTAAACAAAAAATGAGGGACAGGGAGATTAATGGTCCAGTGTATGGTCTCCCAAAGTTACTAATTACAAATACGAAATACACTGTTCCAAAAGAAAAGAAAGAACAAAGGGCAGCCCTTATGCTAGAAGCAAGTGCCCTCACACACCTACTTGGATGTCATGCTTCATCATCGGGCAAGCTCCTCGTCAGACCGGCGCTACAATGTCTGACGGGCACCCCTGTAAGGGGGATCTTTGCCTGAGATCTTTTTCTCTGTATTTACTGTGCCGTGATGAAGACAGAGTATAGAGATCAATGCCAACCTACAGGCACTACAGAAAGTAGGAGAGAAAGAAAATATTAAAATTGGCTCAAAACCCAGACAGGACATCAGATTTTAATGATCAGGAAAGGGTAATGGCCAAAGCAATAAAAACATAGAAACGAGAGTGGGGAATGAGGTAATGCTCAAGCACTCTCCAAATACCAATAAAGGCAGAGGATAAGGAACTATCTTATGCCCCTGAAAAGAGGGTCAACATGTTTCGTGTCTAAACGGTCCATATGGATCCATCAACACTTCATCCGGACCAAAAACTCAACTGAACACTTCTCCTATTGGATGAAACATAAGGACTCAATATGTCACAAACTGATAGTTACATTAAACTTCAGTCACTTACTACAAAGAGCCTGCACGTCAGCTAGTCTAATGTAAGGGTCAACCTGTTCAGAAAAGAAACAACAAGGTATACATATCATATTACTTGTATGTCAAACTTTGTGCTCACACGAACAAGAGGTGGCACACAGTGAACAAACAGTGTTGTCATGCTCTGTGGTAGTGTTTAGAACGAATATCTATTGGCTTACCGTCTTTCATTTAGGATTCGGCTTTATAGGTAAACACGAGCCATGAGGAAAGCAATGTCACTATAATGATGTAACACATAGTTAGAGGCACACAACAAACGCAATGTACATATACATGAAATCCTACGGGCCACCTCGCTGCAGGCCCTCATATGCTCAAAGCAAGCACTAGAGCACACTTATGAATTCTGCTGGTACAGTAAATCAATTAGAGCAAACCACTGCAGGAGAGTCTTATACTCTAAACAATAAGTAAGGGGGAACACCCCATGATCGGAAATATCATCCAGTAATCCATGACTACAAGTCTGAAAAAACCTGGGACTGAGAAGTCGATTCGGACCTCATCGGATACAAAACCCAGTGTAATATCAAACGGGCTTACAACAAGGTAGTCTCTAGGGCAACAGGGGTGAAGGGATGACGTGGCATCCAAGGGTTAACTAGAGGTGCCTGGGATCTAGAACATTCCACTCACACTTAAAAACTCCGGTACAAGGGGAAGACAGTTAGCAAGACCCTGAACCTGGACCACTGGGCAGCAACACCATGGACAGCTCAAATGACAAACCATCTGATTCCCTGATGTACTAAGGGCTCTGTCAGTAGCTGAGCAACAGGATTAGATTGGCCTCTCCAGGGACAGTGGCGCTCACCCCCTTGAACTCCCTGCGGACCCGTTGGGGGAAGACTTAGGGCCTGATTACAATCTTGGTGGATGGGATACTCCATCACAAATGTGGAACTGGCTGGCACAGAGAGCCAGTGAAACTGTCTCCCTGCAAAGTGTGCCCCTTTTGAGGCCAGGAGCCCTGCTGAAATGATGAAATTGCCCTGGTGGCTAGAGCTCACCACTGGAAGTAAAATGAGCACAAGATCAAGAGAATCGACCCAACGGTTCATGAAAACTTTTTTGACCTTTGACCCTTTCTGAGAAAACGAGTGTGTGGCACTCTGCCCTTTCTTGAAGAAATACCCCTACGATGGGCCAGTGCCCAGAGGGTCGGTGCACCTTTATATATTATTTAATGGGAAAAGGGCATGCCTAAGCCCCCTTCCCCTTTCAGCCCTGGGGAAACCACATCCCCCATGGCCTGGAGCATAAAAAGACAGCAAAGGGTCAGGATCCCATCCCCTACGTGAGGAGGGGTGAATGCTACTGCATTCCCCGTATGGCAGTGCTGCCTCCTGCTCTCGTGACTGGGGGGACTCAGGAGTCCAGCATACACAGCAGCCCCCAGTGAGGACACAGGAAGGAAAATGACATGCTGGCTCCCCTGCTGGCAAGGGAGAGTGTTGGTTGGGTGTGGAGTTCCCCATTCTGCCTGAACTAGTATACTGCTCTGGCTGCCCCAGTGGGACTGGGGCACTCATCTGAAAAAAACACAAAAAGTAAAGAGATGCTACGCAAGACCATGCACAAAAAGAAGGGAGCGCACATGCTAATAGAATATTTCCGCTCCTGGTGTGGAGCACTCCATAGTGCCCTGCAACAGCTTTTAATTTTCATGTTTCTCTTTCTTGGGGTACCACCAGTAGGGGCAGGGCCACCACCATCAGAATCAAAAGTGTTGCGGGGGGCTGCAGGGAGTACAGCAGCCACTTCTCTAAAGATTTATAAGACTTCCTCCAAGTGTCTGGGTTCAGGTAATCCATGACCACCAGACAAAATCTACTCATTCTTAACAATTTCCGGGGCTGGGGCTTGACGGTCTTCAACTCTAAAATGCAGGGTCCTCTAGTGGTTTCTCCTATGACAAAGCCAATAGGTCTGCTTTATTTAACCAAACACCCCTTACATTATGATGTTATATTTGGTATGGGGATAAACTGATTTTTGGGGTTATGACCCAGTAACGGTCAGATTTGATTTCAGAATGTCACTAAAGGTATTTTCATATGCCTGATGTATATATTAGTAAAGTAACGCATAGTGGCTTGTGGTATAAGTAGTACATGAGCTTTTTCTTTTTCAAAGAAGAAGCACTGACTGGGCAATCGTTTATTGAGAGTTGTTCTCTGCCATCAGAGGTAGATTGCTAACCCACACCAGCTCCCCTTAGTAGGCCATGAAATGCTCTGCTTTGCTACCCTAAGACAGTCAAATGCTATGAATGGATGTTTGTTTCCCGATAAGGAGATGATTGTGGACCTATTACTTGTGCAGGTCTCACATCCTGCGCAACTAATAGCTCAGGTTTTTTACAGTAATTGAACTAAACTCCCTTGCTATCTAGTGACTTTTGCACTATCCATATTAGAAGATATGAGGCCTGATTATATGTTGGATCTTGCGGATACCACTCATCCCAATTATAACCTGCCATGTATTCCTGCACCCAAATTTCTCTGATGCCTGAATAACAGACCTGATTTGAGCACCCAGTAAAATCACAAGAGGCTCTGTTGCAAGGGCAGACTAGCCTTGATACCGCCCAACGAATCCCCCTCAATGCCACATGGAAAACAGAACGCTCCCCCTTACCAGCCTACAGTCTGTGCTGTCCCTTTGAATTCTCCCCACCCCTGCTTGGAGTGCAGCAGTAATACCGAGTGAACATACAAATATGGGTATGTACCAGTGCTTAATTTGTGCTTGTTGTATCCGGTGCTGAGCACCGGCACTTATTTTTGAGGGCCGGGTCTTATTCTTCTGCCTCAATCATTTGCTGTGAGCAAAAGACACATATGGGAAAGGAAGAGAAAGACGAAAAAGCGTCACAAAGGTAGAAAGCAGAAAGCTACAAGAGTGAGCTGAAGGGCAGGGAGTGGCTTTATATAGATTGAAGAGGCCCGAGATGGCTTCAGGATTACGCTGCCTCAGTATTCCGTGATCCCACATTTAATTGCAGCAGCCGCATGTTTAAAAGGAGGGCTTTGAGCACCGGCACGTTTTTATTTACAAATTAAGCCCTGGTATGTACTCAGGATTAGTGAATGATTGTGTATCTGAACGTACACTGAGATTTATGATTAATGATCCAGACGCATCATTTATGAATTCATGAATTTATGAATAATGATGCAGATGCCTCTAACGTAATGTTGCAAATCTGGCCTAACTCTCACAATTTCTGAATGTAAATCTGAACAAACATTCTAGATGAATGAGTGATAATGCAAATCTAAACATGCACTAAGGATTACTAAGTGATGGGCAAATTAACATGTACCAATGATGTGGAAGGCATTCTTGTCACTATGGTGCCCTGACTTGGAGTTATGTTTCCACTGGCACTCATGTGTGCATTGCGCTTGCACTGGCTTGGCATGTTTACACCGCTTCTACTACTGCAGTTGCAACCGCGCGCTCACTCCATTTCATGCACCAATTCATTCAGCTAAATATCAATACATCCACCTATTCAACCTTTCATCCATCTGGGCACTCACACTGTACTTAACTTTGCACTTAGTAACTAACTCCTTCAGCCATGCACGCACTCGCGGATCCACCCCAACCATTGGCTCAGCTTCACATTCACCAACTAACCCAGCCACATACCCACACTCACAGCAGTCCATGACGCTATCACTTACTAAATATCCAGGGCTTTTGGCTTTGGTAAAGATGTACCGTAACAGACTAGTATACTCTAGTGTACTTCGTACCTGAAGTGTGGACATGTTCACAGGTGCTGCTCGATTAATCTTATTTCCTGAATAAGATATACACAAAGACATGCCACAAATATTCATTTACCGAATTTAAAACCCAGACGTCACACAAACAAGTAAAGGGTGTCAAGGGATTGTTTTTGACTAAAGCCATGAACAAAACGCCCCTTCAGAGGTCGTGAAGTTACAGCTGCGCGTTTGGAAACCACTTGTCAACATCAACACGAGAACAAGTGTAAAGCTGGTTCGCCTCAAAGTGATGTCAGTGTTCAGAACAGGATCTCTGTTCTCTATAATTTCAGCAGTAAACTATTTAAACTCTGCCAATGAAGCACAGCTGCAGCGGCTGAGCAATCAAACTGGATTGATTTACAAGAAGCCGAAGCATAATACGATCTGACATTAAGAAAGAAACTTTGGACTGGAAATCAAAGGTTGACTATATTTCCAAAACCCATGTCCCCAAAGCATGTTTCAAGCTGCGTGTAAACAGATCACTCGAGTGTCAGAGGTAGGGTCAGAGTTCAGCATACCATATTTTGTTGGCCAGATGGTTTGATAGAGCTTGTTGAATGTTATTGGCAAGAACATTGGGACATTGAACAGAAACATTCAAATGTAAACTTGGAGCTAAAATATCATTCTGATTGTTTAGTTAAGAAAAATTAATATTCCCGGAGCACTCTTGCCTACCAGTAAAGCAATGAAGTGACAGTCTTAAATGCTGGTGTTCATTTTTGAGTCAGTTAGGATATTAGAATTTGTATCAAATTGATGATGAACATGTATATGGTAATGAGACCTAAAATATTCAAATTCCAGAACTTACTTTTGTTAGTGCCAGGAAGACCCGACCTATTGGAAATGGAAGACAGACTAAAGGATTTATGCTGTAAACCCAAACTCCCACAGACCTGGCCTGAGCGGTGAACCACCGACAGAGAAGTTCCATAAGTGCCTGCTAAGGTACCCTTGGCTCGCTTTTGGTAGCCTAGCTGAGCTCAGGGTTTATCACTGTTAAAGGAGTTAAAGTTGCAAGAGTCAGCAAATAAATGCTAAAAATATAAAGAATTATAAGAAAATATCAACCTCAATATACTTAAAGGTCTAGAAACAAGCCATAATATCCCACCTGTAATAAAGTAGCAGCCCAGTCAAAATATTCCTAGAGCTATGAAGAAAGTTTTTGGGGAACTCCGTAAAGCCTCTAGTGGTAAAAAAAAAAAGTGTGATCTGTAAGTGTTGTCTGAACGTCTACACTTAGACAAGCTTTGTACCATGGTCAAGATGGAACTTGACCAGCTTTGGGTGTATGTTTAGTCTTTGAAAACTAAGGACCTCTCTTACAAGCCCTTTGCGCCACTGTTGCATTATTTTATTTACAAACTGATGCATTGGGCCCATTGTGTCAGTTTGTAAAGCCCTGCATCACAATATACCTGCGCCAGGTATAATCTATGCAGAGTAGGCATTACCACAGGAAAAGCCATGCAGACTGACAGTGAAATTTACATTTCACAGTGTCATTTTGCAACTTCACTGCATCAAAATTTTACTGCCTGCTCAGAGCAGGCGTAAAATTGACGCAGAAATGTTTTCTATAGGAGACTCTTCACATTGCTGGCGTTGCATACGTTTAACAACGCTACTCCAGCAATGCTCGAGTTGAGCGCAAACATATGCAACAGAATTTCGGACACATCTATGAAATCTTACACCATGGAGCTCTGCATTGTAAATACAGCACATTCATGGCGTTGTTAGTGGATGTGCTGCAGGCGCAAGAAATCTGACAAATCGATGGCGATGCAGCAGAGTCTTGTTAATGAGGCCCTCAGTTTCTTAGCACATAGTTGGTTTAAAAGTCCTCAGTTCTTTTAAATGAGACTGAAATGTAGGCAGTGTCCAATGAAGTCTCAACATACTTGGATTAGTTTGGTGGATGCTGGCGATTGGAAGTGTGGAGTTGAAGAATCTTCTTCTAGTGAGATTATGGCCATTGTAGGATGCAAGATCCTCACACTGATGCTCATGTGGCTGTCTTTGATATTGCTGTGGGTGCAAAGTCTTTGGAGTAGTAGTCGTTAGTGTGCTTGGTGGGTGACATAGTCATAATGTCCCTGGTTGTCCACCTTAGCATCCTGTGGGATGTGCCGGGGCATGGGCTATCCTTTGTATTTTAATCATCTAGAATAATCATTAATCAAGCCCCACGTACAGATTATGTGGATCTTTGATGTTGACAGAGAAGGAACCATAATCAATTTAAGTTTGTTATCAATTATTAAGGTCCTAATTACAAGTCTGGCGGTCTCTAGACCGCCAGACTCGCGGTGTTGTTTGGACCGCTGCGGCTTTGACTGTCTGACTGCCAAATTACGACTTTGTTGGTCAGACTGCCAAAGGACCGCAGTCCCCTCTGGGAACATGGTTCCTGATGGCATGAAATGATCAGGCTTGTAATCAGCCATGGCGGCACTGAACTCAGGGCTGCCATGCTGATTAGAAACCCCTTTCTGCCATCCTTTTCATGGCGGGGACCACACCATGAAAAGGCTGGCGAAAAGGTAGTGCAGGGGGCCCTCCACCTCAGCATCATTGGAATGCACACTGTCTACTATGCAGACAGTGAGTATTCTGAGGTTACTGGTCATCCCCCTCTGTGCTACGAGATAGCCGTCAAATCCTTTAAGGGAGCTGAGTGCTATCTCGTAGCACTGTACCCACTGGATTGACCAGCAGGAACACTCTATTTCAAGATTTCCGCCGGCCAGCCAGGTCAGGCCGGAGGAAACCTTGTAATAGGGCAGGGGACACCACTGCCAGGGGCGTCCTTCCCGCGAGTTTGGCGGTGCCGTGTTGGGACCACCAAACTCGTAATGAGCTCCTAAATCTTTGTGAAGATGGTGGCCCTCCCTGAATTCCTCTATCTCTTTCTTAACATTCCCCTCCCCTGACCCCCCAATTCTTCAAACATTTAAAATCCAACCCAGTTACTCTAGTGTGAGCGGGTAAACAACCTCAGATATCCTTGGACCTCCTTACATTACCACTCAAGTAGGGAGGATTGGGTGCACCAGATATGACATTATATGCCTTCTGCGCTCAAGCACAATACTTATACTTCTGGATAAACCCTATATCGTTTCAACCTCACACAGCTGTTGAAGCAGACCGCGCTGCACCATGCCCCCTTCCGGTGGCTCTGTATCCACCCTATAGGGCACCTTGAATGTACATTAACACAGGTGAATTTGTACGCTGGGCATGGGACAAACTGAGAAAGAGGGAGGGACTGCCTATGTTATATGTCCCCATCAATCCCCTTAGCTATCAACCCTATTAGTTCTCCACTCCAAGAGACAGGTGCGCTCATGCAAGCACACAACCACGGCTTTAAATTACTTTCATATCTATACCCTGATGGCCAATTTAACTCCATAATGCTAAGCGCAGACGAGGAACGCTCCACTTTGATGGACACAGTCCTATATTTCCATATAGGAGCCACCTGCTGCACTATACATGTCACCTTCCCATCCACACTACCATCCCTCCCGGCTCTTGAACGAATTCTCATGAATGCTACTGCATGGCACATGATAACATGCTTGTACTCCATCACACAAGCTTCTACACCTATCACTACTCCCAAAGCACAAGAAAAATGGGGCGAGGATCTCTACCCAGCCCTTACAGATGCCCAGTGGCTTTACTGTTGCTTCCAACTCGCATTTCTTTCTTTCAGGTAATTTGAAGAAGAAAATAAAAGGTGTCAATACAGATACCCATGAAGAGTTCTCATGAGAGAATTCAAAGCCATAGCATGAAGCTTCTACATAATAAGATGGAAAGTATTCTCAGCTAAAATAACAGCAGACCAAGAATTAAGCTAAGACCTCTCATGTAGATAAGTCCAAGAAATGCAATGAAGTGTCTCCTCTCAGGGAATCGGGGAAAGAATCTTGAATGATATGCTTCCCTCAGTCTAAGAAAAGGAATGGATTCATCAGTTACTAGCCTAGGAGAGTGCATTATTATAAATACACAAATTCTAAGTTGAAACATTTCTGCTCTATCTTCTTGATGTTGACCAATAGGATTTAAGCACACTCCGGGGAATAGGTTTACTCCCTAGCTTTTCACCAGATTGCAATTGTGTTTCAGACATGAGTCCTTGAATGCTGTGGTACAACTTTTGTTTTCACCACAAACTTCTTACTATGAATCATCCTTCCTATCGTGTGCATTGTTTGTGGCGAGAACCTCACTGTCAGTTCTCTAATACAAAACAAGTGTCTGTTCACTATACATACTTGTGCCTCTTCAGACTTCCTTGAAGTGAGATCGAGAGGAGGCACAAGTATGTAATTTTACTTTGGAGCTTCATATTCACATTTGCATGTCATGGTTTGCGCGGGCACCATGTTTGCCATTTCTAACTGGATGGTTGTAGTGGTTAATAGTGAAGAAAATCCATTGGTTTATATAGTAATGATGGTTAAAAGGAACTGAGCCCTAAAACGGAGAAGTATGACCTAGGGCCAGATGTATGAAAAGTTTTTGCACTTGCAAACGGTGCGAATTGCAAAAATCGGCCGTTTGCGAGTGCAAAAACGTGGTCTGCGATGCATGAAAGGCATTCGCAGACCAAAAACAAGAAATCACAATTTTTGCGATTTCTTGCGTTGCGACCTGGTTTTGCGAGTCGCATTTTGCGATTCGGTATTTCCAGTAGGAAATTGCGAGGAGCAAAATGCGAATTGCAAAATCCGATTCGCAAAGAGATGCATCAAAAAATCGCAATTAGCGATTTTTTGCAGAATGGGATTTTGCACATGCAAAATACCACTAAGTGAAAGCAGGTGGTAACCAGGTGCAACCTATATGAAGAGGCCCAGAATGCCTCAGACTCCCCACCACAATGGCTGCACTCTACGTCATGGCGAGGAGGATGAGGATCCTGGCAGGTTTGAGGAGAGGGAGGAGGAGACAGGAGCGCATTTTCAGAGTGCGCATTACACTTTTCGACCTGACAGAGGAGGAAATATATGAGAGGTATAGGTTGAACTCAGCCATAATTCTTGATCTGATAGCTGAGCTACAACCCATACTGCAGCGCAGAACACTAAGGACACATAGCATACCCACCCATGTGCAGGTATTATGCTCCCTCCACCTACTTGCCTCAGGGAGCTATCAAGGGGTTATAGCAGCGGCTGGGGGGGTCGCACAGAGCACCCTCTCCAGATTTTTCAATGCATTTATCAATGCCATGCTAAGCAAACTCCAACAGTACATCAGATTCCCCCACACCCCACAGGAAATACAGCAGACAAAAATGGACTTTTATCAGATAGCACAGTTCCCCCACGTCCTAGGTGCCATAGATGGCACACATGTGGCAATATGTCCACCATCAGTCACAGAGTATGTGTACCGAAACCGTAAACACCAACATTCCACGAATATACAGGAGATATGCAATGCCACCTACATCATAACTGATCTCATGGCCAGGTACCCAGGGAGTACACATGATTCAGACATCTTTCGTCACAGCGACATTCACACAAGACTGCTAGCTGGGGAGTTTGGTGAAGGATATCTACTAGGTAATGTCACTTCTTACACTGGCGCATAGGTAACAAACCCATGTCAGATGGCTGAGGTACCCAACAAACCTTCTGTTCCTTTCAGGAGACAGTGCCTATGCAGTGCGCACCTACATGATGGCGCCCTACCTCAACCCGACCACACCGGCAGAACAGAGATACAATGCAGCACACAGGGCAACCCGCAACGTGGTGGAGCGCACATTTGGGCTCCTGAAGAGTCGCTTCCGTTGCCTCCTCAAGAGTGGAGGGGCACTACAGTACAGTCCTGAAACCACATGGAGAATAGTGGCTACTTGTGCAATCTTGCACAATATAGCTACAACCCGGGGCATACCTATAGAAATCAGTGACACAGAATCAGATGAGGATGACGATCCCATACCACCTCTACAGCCAGCAGACAGGACCAGTGCAGCAGAGGGACGGCAAAGGCGTGCTGACATCACACACAAACATTTCAGACGTGAGTATGTACAATCAAATTCTACTGACTACTGTAGCTATAGTGAGAACAAAATATTTCTTCCTTTACGGCAGGTTATGAATTGTGATGAGTAAAGTAAAAGGGGGATTGTTAAAACGAAAATAAACAAATTAACTGAGTCCCACACTATTACTCCATAGTGGGGACACCAGAGTCAATGAGGCAGAAGTCACTTCCTCCTCCCTCGCACACCACTGGGGTGCCCAGTTGAATCACTGGCTCCCTGAATGTCAGGCTTTGTGGCAGTGCTGCGCCTGGCACTGCGCCGTCTGTGGTCTGGAGCTGGTACATGCACACTGCTGAGGCTTGAGGTGTCCTCCGTGTCCCCCAAGGCAACCTCACTGGGAGTGGCCGATCTCTGTCTCATTACTTGTTCAATCACAGTGGTGATCTGGACAAGGGCCTGGACCACATCCCTACTGGTGTGTGCAGTCTCTACCTGGGCCGCCACAGCACGACAGGCGATGAGGGCGGTGGAGTTGGCCATGCGATTGGAGGACCGGCAGTATGTCGCAAACATGGTGCGAAAACGGTGCTCATGTCTGCGTCTACTCAGTCTTTCTTGTCTCAGCTCCTCGCACAGGTCACACACAGCAGTGGTCAGCTCCCTAGTGTCCTGGGAGGCCTGTACCTGTCCCTCACGCAGCTGGTTGATGTTATCATTCAGGTGTCTAGTCTCCGATGCAGTCCAACCGTATTCCTATTGTGGACTCTAAGGCTCCTGTCCAAACTTTGGATCCTTCTATTTTGCTGTCGCTGTTGCTGCAACATAGCAGCCTCAAGTCCACCAACCAGGGATGTACCCTCAGCTGCCTCCTGCAATTGCTGTAGTGACACTGGGGCACTTGGACGACGCGCTGCAGGACCCCTGTCCTCCGGTACGTGGCTGCGCATCCCGGATGCCTGAACTCTCCTGCTGCACATCAGAGTCACCACTGAGGTCTGGTAGTGGTAACGGCCTAGGCCTGCGGCACACAGTTGGGAGATTGCTGGACCCACTGGTGTTGTTGTCAGAGGGCAGCTGTGTGTCCGTGTCCGCTACACCCGTCATTGCTGTGGCTGCTGTACCAGGCCCACCTGCAACAACAATATGCAGCATGTCAGTTCTGTATGTTACATTATCTGTCCAGAAATAGCAATAAAACTATACATACTGCTGTACATGGTGTAGTGTGTGTTGTGTTACCTTGGGTGTCACTATGCTTGCTAACATTATCATGCCACTGTCTGTACTAGTTTGTGGACCACGACTCCCATAATGCATTTTTTTGCTGCTACTGAGATGTGGAGTGGACTACTTCACACACTACTTCACATTATATGCTAATTCCTAAGGGGCTTTTATGCATGCACATACAGTGTTCACACAACAGAATTTGCACTTACCTTGGCTGGTACTTGGTTGGGCCGAGGTGTCTATGTCAGTGACCCCTGTCACTGCTTCTGGTAGGAGGGTTGATTCCACCAGGTCCTCCAGTGGTGTGGCAGGTGGCTCGGTTGGTGGTCCACCTCCTGTGCTCCTGGCCTCTGCAAGTCGCCTTGCCACCCTCTCCTTTGCCCAGGACCGCAGGTCATACCAGCGCTTCTTGATTTCATCTATGGAGCGCTGGGCCACTCCAATGGCGCAAATCTTGCTTTGGATATCCAGCCAGAGTCTCCTCTTCTCACTCTCTGGCACCTGGAGGGATGATTTGCCAAACAGGCGGTCATGGCTCCTCCCCACCTCCTCTGTTAGGATCTCCAGCTCCTGCTCACTGAACTTGAGCTTGCGCTTCCTCTCCTGCTTCTCAGATCCTGGACCTTGGGGCTCCATTGTGCCTCAGATGATGCTGCTCCTTCACAGTGCTCCTCACAGTGGCTGGGCTGCTCTCACTCTGGATGCTGGCTTGGGTGTGGCTCTTGTACCTGCCTGGGATGACTCATTTCCTGCTGATGAGTCATCAAGCCCCTCCAGGTGTGCATTCTCGAACTTTCTCGCATTTTGCGATTTTTTACCGAATCGCAAAAAAATCGCAAATTGCGAGAATGCAAATTGCGATTCGGAAAATGGGCCTCGCAAAGCACAAATAGCGAATTTTAAGAAATCGCTAATTCCGAATCGCAATTTTGTTACATGGCCAATTGCGACTCGGAAATTGCGATTTCTTAAAATTCGCATTTTGCGATTCGCAGACCCCAGTTTTCATACATCTGGCCCTTAGTTTCCCAGCCTTGGCGTGTACGACTGGTACCAGATGACGGTTGACAACATTATGACTATGGATTTGTCTGTTGCCTGTGTTCTCTTTTTCAGATATTCAAAGGGAGCTGTGCTATTACTAAGGATAAGTCCGTGAGTAAACAGAAAATTATACTGGAACCAGTCTTAATGAGCTGATGCAAAACAAAAAATAAGTCCTGAAGGAAGCCACATGGATCAATAGCTGAAACATGTCGACCTTGAATTAGGTGTAGGAGCATATTTTAGCTCCAGGAACATCACACTCTGCTTTTAATCTTGTCCGAGAGCACCAGTAATAAAAAGGTACACTAGTACAAGGGCACCCTCTAGACAGTTTTAAATCACACCTTTTTTACTCAGTTAATGCACATACCACAGTGTAGGTGCACATACACTAAAAAAAACCTTTGACCTGCTCCGCTGTAATCAGACATGGAAGTACACCTCGGAGGCACCAGGCACCCGAGGTGGGACCTTGATGATGAAGAATGCCACCAGCTTGACGGGTGGGTGAGGGGTCTTTTATAAGAATGAAAAGATTATTTTGGGAACACAGTAACAGCTCTATATATAAGGATCATATACCTGCTTTTGTTGATTTGATTACGATTTTTTCGGGAAGGTAAGCAGGAACTCATCTCTTCTCACTCTCTCTTATGTTGGTTTTCATTACTAAAAATATAACACATTTTGTAAACACAGGTTTTGCATGTCATTTTATGAAAGCATTTTGTCAGCAACTAAAATACCCTTCAGCAGAAGTGTGGCGAGATTTCAGCATGGAAATATATGTGAGGTTGCTTTTGAAAAAAAAGTTGAGTCCTCCATCTCTCTAGTCTTCCGCATACAATTTTTTCACCTAACCCCTTCCCTTGCCTCAGGAGGAACATTTGATGCTTCTTGGCATGGCTGTGAGAATTTAGTCAGATGGGGCTTTGCTAATCCACATTTTAGACCTCTGCAGTACTTTTGGTCTACATCAAAGGGCAAGAAGCCAGCATTGGTTACATTGACAAGACCACTCCATCTGTCTGTTTTCGAAGCCCAGGCTTGACAAGAGATAGATTTGCCTACTGAGTCCACGTGCATTTGATCAGAGCATTGCAACCTTCCAGTCTTAACATCAGGATGAGCACCAGACAGACATTTGCAGGACTACTGCTTGGTCCCTGTGACTTCTCCACTTGGGATAGAAACTGGGCATATTGCCTGTTAGGAGTATAAAAATGAGATCGTATGAATAATGTCCACTCCTGGTGTGAATGCAGGATGGCATCTGACTGATTGGGGTCTTTGATATTGCCTTTTGTGACTACTTTGCCCACATTAGAGAGTAAGAAGAGAGACATTTAGAGAGAGCATTTTATTTTCTGAGAGTTTGTCTGGGGGTTGTATTAGAAGTTGTCCCAGAGGAGAGAGTCGTTTTATTTTTTGGAGTACAGCTTGCTTCCCTCCCTTCGATTGCCAAATGCTGGACAACTGTTACTATTCTTGTTCCTGCTTTTGTTATATTCCTTGTTGGCTGACAGTCATTGTGTTTTCTCCTTCCTTGGTGTAGCCGTGGTCCGAGAGTTTGACATATGTAAGCTGTGCACCCCTCTTATGCCCTCGAGCTATTGTTTGACTAACAGATTCAGAGTTGCTGATTTTTACCTCTCTTCAGAGGCACAATTCACAGTTGTAATGTACTGTGTGAGAGTTCTTTGCCCTCAGAAGTGAGTGACAGACTGCACAGAGGAGAGAAATCAACATTTTTCCCCCTAGTGGGTGGAGTTGGAGTAAATATTAAAGTATATTGGTGTATGAAACCTGGACGCAGAACGGTTTTGGAATGGCCAGGAGAGTGACTTTATTGGCCAGCAATGTGGATGTAATTGTTCTTTTTTCATTGGGAGCATTGTCTGGTAAAAGCTGTCAAGAATTAAACAAATTCTAGCGAACACATCAAGAATTTTAGATTCTATTAAGGACACGGTGGCATCCTCTTCCTTTGCAATAGAACCATAACAACAGGAAAGTCAACTTGAAAACAACTTGCAGACAACTGCTCTGATTCATCCGATCCTGGGAGAACTGTCAGCCACTGACAATGCCAATCTCCATCGCCGGCCTCCACCTAAGGCTAGAAATCTTGAACTGTAGCAAGTCTTCACTTCAGAAACTGATTTCAAGTAGAGATAGTGGACGACCCTGATAAAGATAGTAGACAAAAATTAATATCCACACTTGTATAGGGATGGGTAATTTCTCCTACAATCAATTTATCTTGTAATTCAAAATATTCACATGAAATTACATGCATAACACAGTTTTCTGGGGTGGGATTTCCTCGCCTCCATGTCCTTAATAGAATCTAAAATTCTTGATATGTTAGCTAGAACATTTTTAATTCTATGGCAGGACTGGAAGCTTTGGATTGTGCTAGTTTAAAGTTTATTCACCAACTCTGACACCACATCCACACTTGGTTTATGATAAAACACCTTAAAGGTAGAATCACCTGGCCAATCTGCTGCAGCCATGATATCTTCCAATCTTGCACCATTTGAACAAGATTTAGAGACTATGGTGGTCATTCTGACCCTGGCGGTCTTTGACCGCCAGGGCGGAGGACCGCAGGAGCACCGCCGACAGGCCGGCGGTGCTCCAATGGGGATTCCGACCGCGGCGGTAAAGCCGCGGTCGGACCGGCACCACTGGCGGGCTCCCGCCAGTGTACCGCCGCCCCATTGAATCCTCCACGGCGGCGCAGCTTGCTGCACCGCCGCGGGGATTCTGACCCCCCCTACCGCCATCCAGATCCCGGCGGTCGGACCGCCGGGATCCGGATGGCGGTAGGGGGGGCCACTGGCATGGGCATTGCAGGGGCCCCCGTAAGAGGGCCCCTACATGTATTTCACTGTCTGCTGCGCAGACAGTGAAATACCCGACGGGTGCAACTGCACCCGTCGCACAGCTTCCACTCCGCCGGCTCGATTCCGAGCCGGCTTCATCGTGGAAGCCTCTTTCCCGCTGGGCTGGCGGGCGGTCTGAAGGCGACCGCCCGCCAGCCCAGCGGGAAAGTCAGAATGACCGCCGCGGTCTTTCGACCGCGGAACGGTAATCTGACGGCGGGACTTTGGCGGGCGGCCTCCGCCGCCCGCCAAGGTCAGAATGAGGGCCTATACCTCCTCTGACAGAGAGAGCCCCAAAGATAATCACATCTATACCTGCTTCAGCTAGCTATCTGACCCAACGGGCCAAAGTTGCTGCCCTAACTGGGTGGAAAGATTTCTGTAAAGAAATGAGTACTTGACCAGAAACATCCTTTCTGAATTCACCAGTACAATCTTCATAAAGTTTGATACATTGAACCACTCACAACTTCTTGCCATGCGGAAAAGACTGGTATGCAATACAACATGATGAAGTTGTGTACGCCTTGAAAAAGAAAACAATACCCCTGAGGGAGCAAATACCCTACCTGCTAAATCCAAAGCCTGGACATCAGAAACTCGTCTACAGGAGAATGAGCAAAGCAACTTTGTAAGCTTCGCTGAGAGTTGCTTAAGTGAAAGATCGTCATTACAAGGCCAATTCTTAATAAAACAGAGAATGACAATAACATCCCCTAATGTGGAATATTTTGGCTGAGGGGGTTCAACCATACGAATGCCTTTAAGAACTTCAAGAAGCTTACAAATTAATGGATGTTTCCCCACTGGTTTTACTTGAATATGGAGATGACCTGCAGAAATAGGCAACCGTCAATTATTAATTGTCCTGTAGGCCAAACTTTACGAGGCCTAGTCAAAAATAAAATTGATCATGACTTGAATTTCTGATCCCAAGGGATCCAAACTCCTTTCCCCGCACAACATAGCCACTTCCTCCAGGCTTACTCATATCTTTTATGAGTGGAAGGGTCCCATGATTGTGATAAGAAAAGCAAAGCTGATTCTGAAACTCCAGGCACTTTCCAGCGTCTCTTGAAAACCTCCACGCCATCAATGACAACTGACCCTGTAAAATCAGAGGGTGCGGACATCCCGACGGATCCGTCAAAAGATCTGTGCATACCGGCAACATCACCGGAGATTCACCTGAGAGAGCCATCCCTGACGGGAACCAAGGATGTGCCCTCCAATATGGAGTCACCAAGATCACTTCTGCTGCTTGCCGAAATAACTAGGCCAGATTTAGCGGAATCATGGCAAATAGAGAAAATGCATACAGAAGACCCCCTAACCAGGGTTGCAGAAACAATCTGTCCCTGCTGCATGAGGGTCCGGCCTCCAACTGAAGTAAGCCGGTATTTGATTGTTCAGCCGGGAAGCAAACAAGTCTATGAGACATCACCCCCATTGCTGTTGAAGTGCTTGGAAAATTTGCAGTTTGAGCTTCTGATTGCTGAACTCACTAAAGAAAGCAAGAATTCCAATCCACCGTCATATAGGAATGACCCAGAATATATTACACTATCAATAAAATTTGGTGTTGCAGACAGTAATGCCAAAAATCCTTTGCGATCTCCACCAACAGACTAGATCTGGTACCTCCCAGGCGATTTATAGACCTGAGTGCAGGCACATTGTCCATCCGGAGGAGAATACAACAGTGAACCTTGCGTGGGGATAGTGATCTGATCACAAAGGCCCCCGCCAAGAACTACAAGCAATTGATGTGATAGTTCAATTCTCCCGAGGACCCACCATCTCCACTGAGCCGCAACGTGCTCCCCAGTCCCACCGGCTGGCAGACAATAGTATTATTATATTCGGAACTGAGGTAAAAGTGGCCTATCGTTCCACACATCTATGTAGGAGAACGACAAGGAGATCTCAGTCTTTGGTTCCCCTGAAAGCAAGACCAGTTCCGAATACTGCAGACCCTTCTGAAGATGCAAGATCTTCAATCTCTGAAGAGCTCTGTAACACAGGGGCCCCGGAAATATAGCTTGAATTGAGGATGCAAGTAGGCCCACTAGTCGTGCCACGATTCTCAATAATATAGTCGGAGAGACAAGGGCTCTCCTCAACTCTTTCTTTATCAATGCTTGTTTGGATAGTGGGAGAAGCAAGTGAGCTTTGACCGAGTCTATCTGAAACAATAAGAACTCAAAAATTTGGGATTATACCATGCTGGATTTCTTGGCGTTGAAGATAAACCTGAGATCCTGTAGGAATTGTACCATCCAATTGAGATGGCAAAGGACCATGTCTCTCTCCTGAGCCATAATCAGGATATTGTCAAGAAAAATGATAAGTCTTGTACTCCATTCTCCCAAATACTGAGCCATTGGAGGCAGAAGCTTGGTGAAGCATCAAGTTGCTGAGGGCGGATCGAAGGGCAGGGCAGTGAACTCAAGAAACTGCCTGTGGGATGTGAAAACGGGCCCCGAAAGGTAGGCGTCTTTGAGGTTCAACTGAACCAACCAATTGCTGTTTCTTAACAGATCTCTGAACAAGTTTATGCCTTCCATTTTGAAATGGCAGTATATTATCCAAGAATTTAACTGTTTGAAGTTCAACACAAGCCGAGAACCTTCACCTTTCTTTTGTACGAAGAAAATCATGCTCACAAACCCCGAGGGTGAGGTGCAGTCTCCACTACAGCTCCCTTCTGCAGGAGCACACAAATCTCCTCCTCTATGAAGGAGCGATCTTCGAGGGAAAAAAGAAGAGGGAGGAGAGGAGCTCTCTGCGTTGGCAAAGCATAAAACTCTAGCTGGAACCCTTGAACAGTCTGTAACACACATGGATCTTGTGTGATATTCTGCCATGCAATGAGAAAATGCTGCATTCTGCACCCCAATACTACCTCTGAAAAAGGAATAATCGTTACCTGTGATATTGGTGTCCGGAGTGGAACTACCTCCACAATAGCCTCTGAAGGCACATCCAAGACCACCTCTGTAGGTAGCGGGTAGGATAGAAGGTTGATGAACCATAGGTATCTCCTCTGCCTCTTTGAGTGGCAATCCGTGAAGCCTGGTAACCACGGCCTGGTGCTCATCCCCTGAAGAGCCCGGCCCAGGCAAAAAGAGAGTTGCTGAAAACCTTTTTTATGGAAGTTTGCGCTTTGTCTAGCGCCATGAACGTTGCTACGTACTTGCCTAGGTCTTTGACGAACACGTGGTTCAACCCTTTTTTGGGGTCCTTTGCGAATTTCTTCAAAAATGTTGCCATTCTGGGATCCAGCTCCGTGAAATCTGCGACTTTGCCTAACAAAGATGGTCGTGGGCATTCAGATCTGAGAGTGTTGCAAACTTCTTTTTCGAAGCTCTTGCGCAAACTGTCCTGTACATAGTGTGCCACTTCCACACATGGAACCCACTCTGTGGAGCGGGGATGAATAATGTCTTCTGGTGTAAAGAGGAGATTCTGACGACTAGGAGCCGGTATGTCTGAGAATAAATTATGAGACTTGTGTTTCTTCTTCAGTGGGGGGAGTATTCTTGTGAACAGTCTGACTCAGAGGCTGAAGAAGAGCGCTCATGTGATTCAACCTGAGACTATGAAGGCATGGGGAAAGGACTCGCCACCTCACGAGGAGTAACTCCCCCATATTCATGATCATGCTGCACTGAGGCTGCCATCTGTGCCAATATCGCAGCTGATAATGATCCCCCTGAGCGCTGCAACTGAAAGTTGGGGACTTCCATAAGATCATATAAATGCAAATGTGCTTGCTAACTGCCCTGTCCCAGCAGTTCTCTCCTACCAAAATTAGTCAAGGGTTGAGTGAATGGCTTTAAGGCCTTTATCAAGGCCCAATTCACAGAGTCCTGCATATGATGACCAAGTGCCTCTACTAATCTCTCCTCCATTTGGTGCTCCAGGGGCATCTCTTGTAAATCCTAGAATTGATCCTCCTCATCGGCATAGTATGCCATTATGCTGTGGTTAGGAGGTATGGAGGCGTTCAAGGGGGGGGAAACCCAGCAGCAGGTGATAAGTGAATAGTAATAAGGCAGTAATACAACTGCATGGCCAGGTAAAAGTATGTGTGGAGGTATCCATCTGCTGAAAATAAAATAATAATAAAAGTTTTCCCCTGGGTCAGGCTCTGAAACCCTTATCGCAGCCCCATCGGGCGATCTCTGAGGCCAAAATCTAATTGCCCTCATGCTGCGAGCATGACGAGCCGATCGGAAACTGAAAGTGTTCTGATCCCACCCGACGCACTTGCGAATCAAGCAATAGAAAGAGGACTCCGTGCTCAAGTTCAATATGCAGACAAAGCTCCGCCGGCCTCACTCCCGCTCCACATCTGTCCCCGCGCAAGAGATTTGAGATCTCATTGACAGCACGATAAGCACGAACCAAGCGCAACAATAAATAAACAAGTCCAACAATAAAATGCCACTACTATAGCAATACAATTATATGAATATTGACAAGCACTTAACTGGCTGTTGCAGCAGCAAAGAAAGGACAGACTTTTGTGTTTGGAGATTTTACATCATTGAGGGAAAGGTTATGAATGGATGACCATATATACTCATGGGATATGTAGCTGAAGGTTTTATTGCATTTCATTGGCTTCCCTTTTGCCAGTAAAGAGACTGCATAATCTGAAGCCTCAGGGCCTGCCATAGAATCCATTTGGGTTCTCATTAATAGGGACACATCCTTGATAGATGAAGAGACAGACAAACAGAGACAGACACACAAAGTCACACCTCCCAAAGACTTGGGTCATACTTCCTCTCTATGAAAGCAATAATATTTCCCGATTGCATGTCATGCACATAGTGTCACTCCATTAAGTTGTCTGATATCATTTCCTATAATGTCACTGTGTTGCAAGGGTGCCTGATGTCACTTTGAGGAACAGCTATGATTTTATGAGACCCTACCGCTGCGCAGGTGGTTGTGGAAGAAACTGAGCTGTACTGTGCTACGCCAGAGATGTCTCTACAAGGATTTGTTCCTATTTGCACAGAGACAGGAGAGCAGCACGGACATCAATTCACAGAAATGCCAGCGGAAGTGACATCACATGTACTTTGACCTCCACTTTTACTCTCACACTGTTTCTCATATAAACATAATCTCACCCTCAAGCACGCAAACAACATCCTTTTAATTGCATTTTTTACTTACCTCAACTGCCTTGGAAGGGCACAATTCAGCTAACTGTACTCCATTTATATTACACTAATCGTGAATAATATGTTATTATTCACTATTAGTGCAATGAAAAATTGACAGAAAACAAAGAAAATGGAGCCTCAACTGATGGTCATAAGGAGGAGTTGCCACTGTGCTCCTGACACTGATTTTGCAATCTCTGAGGTCAGGAATTGCAAAGGCAGTGCCAGGGGTCGCAAAGGGCAAATCCGGGGTCGCAGCTGAGGCCCCTGATGGCCCCCAAATGACGTCCATTGAGAGCAGAGGGAAAATATCACACGTTTCCTAGTAAGAACCCAGGTATAAAAGCAATTTAGAACGGTTCCCATGGTCTATAATCTTTTCCAGGAGTTTCTCAGTGTTGTTAGGATTTGGAAAAGAACACTTTATCAGTGGGAGATACTGTAAAACCAAGGAGACTCAAAAACATAACTGGCTTTATGAGCAACTAGCATATGTGCCAGATGAATTTATGAAATCCGAGAACTATAAAGAAGACAATAGTAGGAAACTCTGTTAAATTTTCTGGCGTCTTATTGCAGTACAAATATTTTCAGGCTAACAAACGAATTCTGGCTGCGTGCCGAAATATTGGGTACACATCATTCAAACATGTCTTTATGAAGAATTTCTTGGTTTCCTCTTTTCAGTTACGTTCGTGTACAAAGTCTAAAATAATGAAAACAACAGAACATACATCAAACGCACTTGTTTAGTGTAACTTCTGTGATTTAATTTGAAAGGCGTCAACGCCGTTCATCTGAAAGTTATAACAATTAATCCAAAATATTCCTTTATCAGTGGACGTGCTCAAGCAATATCTATTTCAAACTCAAATTATATATTTGTCCTATGGCTTGATCAGTGCAGGCATGCTTTGTGGTGTTTCAAAATAATTGACTCCACTCCACGCAACCTTAGTGTAAAACACTGGGGTCTTTGCAGGTGCCTCCTCCAGTTTCTTCCCAACTTTTTGCTCCATGATGCTGTTCCTTTTGACCTGTAAGTGTGCTGAGGCCTGCCAACCAGACCTCAGCACCAATGTTCATTCTCTTGAAATGTATGTCAGATTGCATAGGTCAATTACTAAGGTCTTTACCCCCCCCTTAGGTCCCTAGTAATTGGTACCAGTGGTGGCCAGGGTGGTAAAGGTGTCACCAGGGCTGCAGCACTGACTGTGCCACCCTGTGTGACCTGAGTAAAAGTGAGACTGCAGAGCTGCCATGTCAGCCTGCATGAGCAGCCTGTTGCATGGGTGCAACTCTGCCCTCACCAGGTGCAGGTAGGGTTCCTTTACTGCCCATAGACAGGTCAGTCACCCCTAAGACAGGCCTCCTATAACCCAGGAGGTAGTGTGCTCTGTACTATGAGTGAGGACATATATGCATGAGCATATATGACCCCGTGATAGCATTTAAAATGCAACAATACCACAAGTAACTGGTGGTTCATAGCATAACATGGACTGGCACCTGAGCAGTTCACAGGTGTCCAGCTCCCTGATGGCCCAGCAGATGACCCCTGTGTTTGGTTTCAAATGCCTTGCTTTTTAACCCTGAGCACAATGCCCACCAGGTTACAAAGCTCTCTGCAATTTTGAAGGGCTCGCTCAAGCCTTGGCCACCACAGATAAGAGTCTACCCTCCTGCTGGTTGTGATAGCACTTCCACAGGGTGGAGACAAGGGGCATGGGCAGCCAGGAGGTCACACCTCTCCCTCCCAGGCATGCAAGTGTGAAAAGGTAATCAAGGCAGTGAGCCTCAAAGGCTTCCCCTGCTCTTGATATGTAATTACTTGTCCCCAAGCTCTTCCCACCCTGTCCAGCCCAACAGACGGAAAAATTAGCTATGCAGGAGGCTTACACTCCCATAAGGCTAGCCATACCTTAAGGGGGGGTTAGGATGTCTGACAACAGGACCTGGACTCCAGCCAGCAGAGCAAAGAGAGGACACAGAAGTGACCGTAGGAGACTACCACTGGAACTGCGTGGCCGACCTGTGCCCGAGGTGGAAGCTCATTGGTCCAAGAAAGAGGGACCCCAGTGGACACCAAGAAGTCAAGAAAGAATCCCCTGACTGGTGGTACCAGTCCCTTGAAAACTGCAGGGTAGACGCTGTGTTGAAGTCAAACTGTACCCTGACAGGCTCCATGTGAGTAAGCCTAAAGAAACTCAATGTCCAACATCCAAAGAGTGGGAGTGATGTCTATGCCAGGTTTCAAGCCTCTACTCCCTGCTGGCTGACCATCAGCCATCGAAGTACAAGCAGACTATCTGTGCAGCTACCAAGGCTTGTCTGTCGCCAATCCGAAAACCGACGGCCACTCAGACATCACCAACTCCAGAGCAGACTCCCAGCATAGAGACCAACGTCAACAACGACCCCTCTCCTGTGGTTTTGCATCCTTAGCAGAGTGACGTCGAGAGGAGCAGTAAAGCACCTTTAGCGCAACCACCTCCTGTGACTGACAGCAGAAGCCACCTCTGCACCCGGAGCCACCGGACATAGTGGTGAAGTTCCAACTGTTGATTCCTGGTCCTGGCCCCCCAAAGACCTCTACATCCAAAGGGTATGGCATGTGTCCACCCCCAAGTACCTGTTTGGCAAGTGGTGCAAACGTGCCAACACCTGTGAACCCGTCAGCACCACAGACACCCAAAGCACCTCTGCACAGGGGCTCGCTGGGCAAGGCAAAAAGAAATTGACTGTTGACTTTTGATCTAGGTCCCCACAGACCTTAAGTCCAGGTGAGCTCCCCGGAACTCACCCAGCAAGTGCCCAAGTGCACACTTTCATTTCCTCCATTGACTTCAATGGGAGCCATTTAAACAGTGAAAATACACTATTTTCCAAAGCGTCTAAAATTCATAACTCCGGTTGAGTGAAACTTAAAACGTTTTTTTTTGGTGTCTAAATTTATATAAGAATAGGTTTTATCTTTCTAAATTGGATTTGGATTTCTTTTGAGTCATGTCATTTACTTATCGAATATGTTGATATTGTGAAATGCTTTATACATAATCCTCTAAGTAACCTGACTGCTCTTTGCCACGCTACCAGGACTGAGCTAAGCTTTACTAGTGTGAACCCGAGGTCCACTACTGGGCAATTTTTTAGTATTACATGGCAAGACTCCCCAGTCATACCACATAATACTGCCACCTTGCTACAGTTTGTCTTGGAAAATACTAAAACCAATGTTGCTTAACTAATACAGTATGTGCCTCAGATCCTTGAATGGGTGATAGCTACATTCCTGCCATGTTTGGCAGATGTCTAAACATACCTCTTGTCAGAATAGTCAGTGTTGTGCTATGTTGTAGCTTTAGGGAACTCATGTACACAATGGGGCTGACTGCTATCTTTTCTAAACTCTCCACCATTTAAAATACTTCTAAGATGATAGGAAAGATTATCCGCCTGCACAAATCTTGTTAAAAATAAGGGGTTATAGCATGAATGATGTTGCTTCCTGGCCCTCCCCACTGCCTGGCACAATCCCACCTCCATGAATCTTGGCTCCATGTCATCCTGGAACAGCCACTTCCCATTCAGTGAACATCTGATCTTTCCACGCCATTCTACGTTGTCTTCATGAGTTGCTCTCACAGGAGATCTGATGCACTATTAACCTCTTAGGTTTATCTGATAGACAGCTGCCTGACCAGAAGATGCTGCTGCCATCATGTGCTGATGTGCGAGCAGTGTGTGCTGGCTGTGGAGTGTCCTCCATCAAGTTGGGAGAGGTCTCCACCACTCGTCCATCGATGATCTTACTGTGTCCCTGGTGCCTTTGTTGCTGGGTGCACTCCTGTTCTATGGCATTTGGTCCCCAAGGTGAGACGCTGCAGGGTTGCCATGCTCAAAGCATTCATCAGTTGGACCCCCTTGAGATTTCCTACGTGTCTTGCCATCTGCTATTTTAGAAGTAGGCTGTGTCCACTATAATGTGCTCAACATCTCGATGTCCTTAAAGCCTAGTAAATAAATTAATAAAAGTTTAATTAGGCTTCAAAAGCCCAATTAAAAAGAAATATATGCATGTGTACAACTCTGCTGCAACAGCAACACTGGCTTATCAACAACTGTCTCTCATTACCTTTGTGAAGAAAGGATACTCTCCTTACAATATATCACATTATTTCATGCATTTGCAGAGACATCAACATCCGGTCAGATCAGCACCGGTTTCCCTTTTAATATGAACCCAACGTACATAGCACAGCAGTGAAAGGAGCACATCTGCAGCATACTAAATGAACTGTATTCGTTCACATTGTCCTCAAATGCTTATGTAACATAATTCACTGCAATACCTCACATTCAAAGCATATCATACAAACTCTTGCAAAGAAAATTGTTGGAACTGGCAGCAGAAAGCAAAGTATCTTGATTCCAATGAAAGTCAGACAGACCTCTAGCAACAACATCTGGCCTGCTGCTCGATGCATCACACATTCTTCGAGACCCCTGAAATATTAACCGCTGTAGAGAAGAGCAGATCAGTATTATAAACTTATTTTTAATGTGTTGAAAGTAGAAAAAACATTGGTTTATAACTGTTCAAGTGTATGTTTTCCATGGGCTATAAAATTTACTTTGAAGGGTTCTCAAACTCCATGGTACATCTAAAACAATTGTTTACTGGTGATAACCAATACTGATTCTATATTTGTACTAAGATGGATGAAATCTTAATTGCATGCCAGCAAGGACCCTATAACCATGCAGGCTACTCAACGTATATGGACCTTGTGAACAATACTGTTTTTGGTCAAAATAAAAGTCACTGTGTCAGACTGCACTCTAGAGCAGTACTGCTAGTATATGTAGACTAGATGAGGTTGTATTTCTGAATACAGTTGTATCTTGCCTACATATACTAGCAGTACCGTTCTAGAGTACAGCCAAGACAGTGACTTCCACTGTGCTACTGACATTAATAATATTGACCTACAGTAATATTAATGTCAAACTAAAGATTATCAAAAATTGGCAACCCTATAAATAAAATAACAATAGTTTTAAATTCATCATTATCCGACCATGTGAGAAACAGTAGAAAAACAAGAATAACATCCCACATAACATTGTATTTAGGAACACGGGGTTTGGCAAAATGTACTTCCTTTAAAAGCCGACACACCAACGGATGTTCACCAATAAGTCTTCCACTATAACATGTTCCAAAGAAATTACAGATCTGTAACTATTGACTGTCCTATAAGCTTTGCCTTGGGCAGCGAGTGAGGCTAGAAAACCTACAATTAAAGTGACACTTGCTGAAAAGGAACCTGAACACCTGTCCAAACACTAGCTACACCTAGCCAGCCAAGCCTATTTGTATACCTTTGCTGTTCCAGGAGCCCAGGATTGTTAGATCAATTGGATAGCTTCCTCCAAAATTCCTGGGGTTCCACAGGAAGCCCTGAAATCCTCCATGCAACTGGTTACAGGGAGCCTTGTGGCCCTGCGGATTGAGGAATAGATTGGGGAAAGAGAGTGTGAGAATCGTGGAGTCTGATGCTAGTTCCAACAGCGTTGGGTGCCAAGGCTAGGATTGCCAGAAAGGAGTGATGAGAACGAGGGATCATTGCTGTCTGCGAGCCTGAGCCAGAGCTACAGGAAAAGAGGGAAATCATAAAAGAGGGATTGAGACCATGTCTGAAGACACACATATGTGGCCATAGCCAAAGGACCTGGTCTCCAACTGAAAAAGGAGGGAAGTTGGGTATTGATACAGGAAGCAAAAAGATTTATTGACATGACCCAGAAGGCTGAAGAAAGATGATTGAATACTGAAGGATGAGGCTTCCAGTCGCTTGAATCGAACAGGTGTCTGGAAAAACAGTCTGTTACTACGTTTAATTCCCCAGGGGGATATTCTGCTTTGACTGAAATGTTTCTTGGGAGGCAAAATTCCCATTTTAACTTGTCTTTGATAAAGGACTGGATGGTGTTAGACTTTTCATCCTTGGCGTGGTCTCCCTTAACTTTTTGCCTCTGTTTCCCAGGTTGTTGATGTGTGCTGGACTCTGTTATTGCTGTTTTTGTTACTCTGGGCACTTTACCACTGCTAACCAGTGCTAAAGTTCAAGTGCTCCTTTACAAAATGTGTATGTAATTGGCTTATCCATGATTGGCATATTTGATTTACTAGTAAGTCCCTAGTAAGGTGCACTAGAGGTGCCCAGGATCTGTAAACCAAATGCTACTTGCAGGCCTGCAGCACTGGCTGTTCCACCCACATAAGTAGCTCTGTAATCATGTCTGAGACCTGCCACTGCAGTGTCTGTGTGTGCAGTTTTAACTGTAAATTCGACTTGGCAAGTGTACTCACTTGCCAGGCCCAAACCTTCCATTTTCTTATATGTAAGACACCCCTAGGGTAGGCCCTAGGTAGCCCCAAGGGCAGGGTGCAGTGTATTGTTAAGGTAGGACATACAGGCCCTCATTACAATGAGGCAGCGGGCGCCAGAATACCACCAGTGCTGGAGGTATTTCTGGCTCCCTATTTCGACTTTTCTGCTGGGCCAGCGAAAAAGGCATATCAACATTGCTGTCGGCTCGTAATAGAACCAGCGGCACTGTTGATGTGCAGTGGGTGCAGTAGCACCCGTCATGCATTTCAGTGCCTGAAATTCAGGAAGTGAAATGCGCGATGGGGCTATGCCTGGGGGCCCCTGCACTGCCCATGCCAAGTGCATGGTCAGTGCAGGGGCCCCCAGTTGCACCCCAAGTCCCCCTTACAGCCAGCCTTTCCATGGTGGTGTTTAGGGGCCCCCAGGGGCACCCCAAGTCCCCCTTACTGCCAGCCTTCCCATGGATGTGTTTACCGCAGTGGCCAGGCTGGCGGTCGGGGACTCATAATCCCCAGGGCAGCGGTGCTTGTACCGCTGCCCTGGGGATTATGACCGTCAGGCGGAAGCCTGGCGGTATAGTGGAGGGGCCGGCGGTATGGCCGTGGCTATTGCGCCATGGTAATAATAGCTGGCGGAACACCGCCAGCCTGTTGGCGGTGTTACCGCCAGCTTACCACTGGCCTCCAGGGTCGTAATGAGGCCCATAGTAATGTGTTTTATATGTCCTGACAGTGAAATATTGCTAAATTCGTTTTTCACTGTTGCAAGGCCTGTCCCTCTCCTCGGTTAACATGGGGGCTACCTTTAAATCTGAGTAAAGTGTAGATTCCCTTTGGGAGTGGATCGACATGTGGAGTTTGGGTCTCACAATTTAAAAATACTTATTTTATTAAAGTTGATTTTGAGATTGTGTGTTTGAAAATGCCACTTTTAGAAAGTGAGCATTTTCTTGCTTATACCATTTCTGTGACTCTGCCTGTTTGTGGATTCCCTGTCTCGGCCACTTTTGACAGTTGGGCTGGTTGCACCTCACACTATACAGTGGCACAAAGGGAGCTGGGGTGTAGTCTGCATTTCCTGATGAGCCTTCTGTGCTAGGAGGGAGGGGAGGAGTGGTCACTCACACCTGAAAGGGCTGTGCCTGCCCTCACACAATGCAGTCTCCAACCTCCTGGTGAGTGTCTGGGGCCTGGCCTGGGCAAGGCAGGATTTCATATTCAAGAGAGATTTTGCTTTGAAGTAGGCCTACTTTAAAGGAGAAATTGGGTATAAGAAGGGCACCCAAAACCACAGACTTTAGAACACTTCTGGAAACCAAGAGGAACCTCTACATGGAGAAGAGCTGAAGAGCTGAGGAAGCAGAGCTGCCCTGCCTGTGACTGTGATTTGTGGAGCTATCCTGCAGTTACTGCTTCTGCCAGAGTAAGAGGGGAAAGACTGGACTTTGTGTGCCTTCCATCTTGTGAAGATCTCCAAGGGACTTCTCTCTGAAGGCACCTGGAGTCTCTGCCAAGTGGTGCCCATCCAGTTCCTGGGACCCTGAAAGGAGAAGCTGGCAGCCTATGAGGAAGAAATCCACGTACAGAACGCCGTGCGGGGAAAAGATTGACGCAACTCTAATCTGTGGCTGAAAAATCAATGCGCCGTCGGCTTCGAGGCTGAAAATCGATGCTCGCCTGCACCGCGACCCAAAGATCGACGCCCGGGACTGGAGAAACAATGCACAGCATCGCTTACGGAGGCTGGTGAGATCGCAACCCGCTCTGCGTGGTTTTCAGATCATCGTGCGGCTGGATTTCCGACAGAAACACAGCTGGGCATGTAGAAACGACACTAGGCCTGCCCAGACCCGAGACTGCTGAACGGATCGACGCATCGCTCTCCTGCAGAGAGAATAAATGACGTGCCTGACCCGACGAAAGGAGAAATGACGCAAGGTCTCGCTCGTGAATGAAATTGACACATCGCAAACCCTTTTTGATGCACACTCGCCCGAGCAGGGTTATTTTTGACGCACCCAAGGTACATTTGCACACTAACAGTGTTAGTGTGGGTTTAAAATTACATGAAGACTCTTTTTGCATTTTCAGCAATAACTTGACTTGTGTATTGTGGATTTTTGTCGTTTTGGTCTTATTTTGTTTAGACAAATATTTCCTATTTTTCTACACCTGTGTTGTGTCATTTTGTAGTGTTTTCATTAAGTTACTCTGTGTGTTGGTACAAATACTTTACACCTAACTCTCTGAAGTTAAGCCTACTGCTAGTGACAAGCTACCAGGGGGGTAAGCAGGGGTTAGCTGAGAGTGATTCTCTTTTACCCTGACTAGAGTGAGGGTCCTTGCTTGGACAGGGGGTTACCTGACTGCCAACCAAAGACCCCATTTCTAACTGATGGCAAAGGAACCTGAAAGCATCTCTAAACAATTAATGTGCAGTGATGACTCCTGAACGGGCCATGTACCTCCATTCGAGAGATGACCACATCTAGCGCCCCATTTGTCCGACTTGCATCTGATTCTAAGACAAGATCTGGGGTGACAGAGAAAATTGTTCTCCCGTTCCAGGTGTCAAAATGAGCCAGCCACTAGGTGAGTTCCTCGTTGGATTGGTCCGAACAGACTAAGCCCCTGCGGAGATGGCAAATTTGTAATCTCTGCAGTGCTCTGTAATGTAGGGGTCTGGAAGGATGGTGTGAATAGAGGAGGAGAAAAAACCCACAAGACAAGCTATTGATCTGAGGGAACAGAGAGGAAGGGATAAAGCATGACAAATTTCCTTTTTTGTATGGTCTATCTTCGTTTGAGGTAACTGGAGAATGGCTCGAGAGGTATCTATCATGAAACCCAGGAATTTGAGTAACTAAGAAGAGATGAGGGAAGATTTTTTTAAGTTTATCAGAATACCCTGATTTGATAACAGATCTTGGCAAAGAGTCAGATGAAGCAATAGACGAGATTTATCTTGAGCCATTATTAGAAAATCATCCAGATAGACTATGAGTTTTACGCCTTGACTTCTGAGGAAAGCAATTACTTGTTTTAGGATTTTGGTGAAACATCAAGGGGCTAAGGAAAGACTGAAAGGAAGAGTTTTGAAATGGTAGAAGGAATTTTCCAATTGGAATTGCAGAAACCTCCTGTATGATTGATAAACAGGAACCGTCATATAAGCGCCTTGCAAATCCAAACGGACCAGCCAGTCGTTCTGGAGTAAATTATCTCTGAGGTGGAGAATGGTTTCTATTTTGAAGTGTTGGTAAACCACAAAGTTGTTGAAGAGCTTGATATTTATGACAGGGCGATGTTTTTTGTCCTTTTTTTAGAACTAGAAATATGGTACTGAGGAAACTCGACAGATTGAAATGGGTTTGTTCTAGAGCCTGTTTTGCAAGGAGGGACTAAATCTGATCCTGAACCAGATTTAAATGTTCTCGGGAAAAAGTTAGAGGCAGAGGAAGCTGATTTTGGAAATTAATTTGGTACAATTCTATGCGGAAGCCCTGAACACTTTGAATCACCTACAGATTTGAAGCCAAAGACAACCAAGCATCTACAAAATTTCCCAACCTGCCTCCAACAGGAGGAAGGCCAGAACTGGAAATTCTTACCTGAGAGCTGTTCTCCTTTAGCTCTGTAACCCCTGTTCAGGAATCCACATGAATGACGTGGATAGAACTGGGGTTTGTATCCCTATTAGAAGTCTTGCTGGAAGCTTAGATTGTAGCAGCCTCTATTGAAAGATTGTCCTCTTGAAGTGTAACAGCTGGCAAAATGGCTCCTCCCTTTGCTGGCTCTGCCAAAAACCCAATGAGAAAAAATATTTTTCATGGAGACCTGGGCTTTATCAATGGCAACGAAAGTGGACACGTCCCTTCCCATTTCCTTGATAAAGGAATCACCAAATAGGAGACCTTGTGCCTCAGGACCTTCTTCTTTAGTCACCAAGCTGCTCAGTTTTGGGTCTATTTTTAGAAGAAGACTCTTACGCCGCTCCGGAGTAATATAGGAATTAGCGTTCCTAAACATACAGATTGCCCGCTGTGCCCAATTAGAAAGGGTGTCAGGATCCACATATCCACCTTCCATTGTAGCTTCTTCGGCCAAGTCCAAAATTCTAGTTGATGGACCCACTAGATCCAGCAGTCTATCCTGGCATTTGGACCAGGCTCTGTCGACCCCTTTTTTGGGACCCTTCCCAAACTTGGTAAAACAACAAAAGTATGTTAGCATCAATTTCGGGGTTATCAGCTACCCTAAAAGGAAGGGAAGGGCGAGGGCATTCAGATTTTAATTTATTCCTTGTTGGTTTATTCAGAGAATGTCTTAAATAGAATGAAACATAGTCCAATATGTGGTCAGAAGCAAACCACTCAGATGAATTTTGATGGTGAACGGAAGTAGGGTCAAATATAGGAACTCCTGTATGATCAACCAGATCATACAACTTAATGTGGGAAAAAACATCTGTAGGATAATGTTTCGCCTTTTCTCCAAAGGCCCGCTATGTATACTGTCATCATTCAAATCAAAATGGGATGAAAGATCATCCAAACCATCATTTCCATCACTGTAAGTGTCATGGAGTTCAACAGTATTAAAGGGGAAGAGGGGAGCCCCTAATTATTTGCCTCTGAGGCTAGAGGCCAAACTTTATTGAAACACCTTTATGGGGTTCATCGCGGGGAGCAGCACGTTTCTTTCGTTTTTTATAAGGAACATCATAAGGGCCTTGTAAAATCTTTAAAATAGAGGCCTCTGCATTTTTTGATATGTCTAACAGAGAGAGACACTGCATTCTGGAAAGAATCCTTTTTGAAGGATCGTAGGTTATCTTTTAAAGTTTGGGATTGCTCATTATCTCTCATAATTAAGATTTAATTTAAAAAAATCAACTTGAAATTGAAGTTAAGAGGATACCATACAAATTAGGAAATTTAAAACAATTTAAGTCAAAAATGAAGGGAAAAACCCCAGCAAAACATTATTTGTTAACAATAACTGAGTAAACCGAGCACTCAAGTTAAACTTTAAAGGGGAGTCAATATGGGCCTGAGGAAGTGTGAATAAAGGCAGGCAGGCCGGACCGGGAGGGGACGAACTAGGAAAAGAAATGCCCACTCAGAGTTTCTTAAACAGGAGAGCATGGAGAGCACCAGCGCTTCAACAAAGAACTTGCAAAAGCGAAGTGAAGTGTGGTGCAGCCTTCACAAAAGCACGGAAAAAGAGGACCAGGAGCACTGTGGAGAGCTCGCAAACGTGAGTGAAGGAAGCGGGCCACAGCAGTTGAAGAGCAGATCCAAAAAGAGCACACCACAGGTATTGAACGCTGTGAGTGTTCTATGTATAAACGGTTACAAGGGTGCGCTTGCGGCAAGGAACGCTGAGAGCATTCGCACGCACGAGGGACCCTCAAAGTGAATTGAGAATTATAAACCCTAAAGAAATAACTAATAAATATCAAAATAATTGTTGTAAGTACAATATATATAGCAATGAAAGAATAAATAAATGAGCAGAGTACTTATCTTGATTGCAAGCAGCAAGAAAAGAGGACTTGTTGCTTTCAATCAAGATTTTTATGATCGTACTCGACGTGTGATTGGTCTATCTATGTAATGTTGTAGTTTTTTCTTCCAGTGTTTCTGGGTGTCGATGTTCCTTGGCTGCTATAAAAATTAAAGCAAGAAAGAAAGTATAATTTGAGCCACTGGTCTTGTAATAAAGTTAAAATACAATAATCCAAAAATATCTAAAGTAAAAAAATCACAACAAAAACGTAGATTACAACATTAAAATTAACAAAAATATTAAAAAACCAAATATAGTTACTAAAGTTTTTTTTTGTTTGTTTTTTTGTCTTCATTCACCTCAGGATTGCCCTCTAAGATCTTTTCCTTTTTGTACCTTTATCTTAGAGGGAGTATATAGTTACAAAAATTATTGTTATAGATATATATTGATATATAAATTAAATTAAATTAAGAAAAATACCATAGCACTCAAAACAAAGTCAAAAATGTTACAAGCCCTCAAAATAAAGGTTCATAGAAAGCAGGTCAAATCCAATTCATTTATTGATACACAGGAGCATCCATTCTTGAAGAAACATGTATTCTGACATTAGCAGCTGACATGTGTTTTGTCTGCTTGTGACTTTTTCAAGGCTAATAGTCTTGATTTGAATGATAAATCTCGAGTGATGTTGTTGTCCTACGAATACATTCAACCTGGGAATATTCTGTGGTCCTATACTAAATGCCCATATGGAATGACTTTTAGTAACTTGGAACTTTTCAGCGATGCATGCATTTGCAGAAGCAGTAATGGAAATAACCAAAATCCAGTCACCGTCTAACAGGGTAATGCTGTCTGTAAATAATGGATATTTTGTGATGGAGACCCAAAGGAGCATCGGACATGTGGTCAAATTGGTAACATACCTTGGAACATCCTCCAAGTAATTAATTAGTTCTCAACCTTATCGTAATCACATATAGTGCTGTGGCCTTAGGGCCTCATTACAATTTTGGTGGTCCGCGGACTGGCATGGTGGCAGCAACGGTCTGACCGTCGTCATTCTGGCGGTTGGACCACTGTATTACAAGTTTAGCGGTCGTACTAACAAAAGACTGCCAGTAGTCCGCCAGCACTGCCAGGCAGAACAGACCTCCACGGTCATGAGGAAGCACAAATCGACCGGATGAGTCTGTGTTTCCTCCTGACCCATTATGAGGTTGCACACTACCAATGTGATCGTGGCGGTCCAAACACCATGTAGAAGCTGGCGGAAATGGACAGTATAGCGGGAGACACTCACCTGCAGGGAGCCTCACACAATGGAAGCCCAATGGCATGCACAAAACACAGGCGACAAAAAGACAAAGAACAACCTGCCAACTATACCTTCACAATTGGGATGGATCCATCTGAGACTCCCAGGGAAGGAGACTGCACTGGGACATATATCACTTTAAACAGGCCCCTCGAACAATATGCACGCAGGAAATGGCCATACATGAGTCTCAGGGGCAAACAATACTAAACCCAAATGTCATGCACATCTGCACAGTTGGGAAGGGCAAGTCAACAGAGCACATACAACTCCTACTGCAGAGGACATATCAGATTTTGGAGGGGAGTTTGGGCTTGGGAGGGGTGATCTTCTTTATAGGAGGTGTGAGCTTTTTCTTTGGGGGGGAGGTATGGCTACTTGCAGGGGGTGGCTGCACTGACCTCCTGGCCAGCGTCTGCTGCCCTCCCCAGCTCCTCTGGCTGCTACTGCCTCTGCCTTTGCCTGGGATGAACTGAGAGCCTCCCGACTCTCAGTTCGTGGCCCTCCTCCTCCATCCCTAGTGGTCTAGTGGCCATCACAAGTATCTTCTCTCTACCTCTCTTTCACTGTTGCTTTTTTCAGCCTTTTTCACTAATTTTTACATTTACTTCTGTTTTTTTCCATCTCTCTTCCTTTCTTTGCCTCCTTCCCGCGCAGCTCTGGCCCCTGAGGCCCTGCCCCCTCCCCCCACGAAGCTCCTTTCTTGCCCTCCCACCTCCCAGCTGACCACTCCCCTGCCCCCTCCCCATCTTAATGCTGGCTGCGCACAGTGGGCGCGCTGCTGGTGTGCCAAAGGCCAGACTGTCTGCGCCCATCCACACATGGAACACGCCCAGCACCGGGAAACCTGGATCGCTGTTAAGCCACCCCCTGGCCAGCCTCCATTATGATGTTGAGACTCTCCACCACCTTAACACCGGACGTCTCAGCAACTGCTGCACCATCTCCCCCAAGGGCACCCACAGACCTTTCACCTTCAGGAACTGCAACTTCAGCGCCGGCCTCAACAAGCTGAAGGTATTCTCCACACACAGAGATACCAACACCCTCGACAACCCCATCAACTGCCTCCTCCTGAATATCCGCTCCCTCTACAAACATGCCACTGAACTCTGGGATCTGATCGACACCGCCGACCGGACATCGCCTTCCTTATTGAGACCTTAACCATCTCTACCTCAGGACCAGACATCGCCATTCCCAATGGATACAGCACCCTAAGGAAGGACCAGACCTCCCGCCCTGGCGGAGGACTCACCATCATATGCAAGTCCTCACTACGCGTGTCAGGGCCGTCCCAGAAGAACTATGTGCCGCAATGGAACACCTTCACTTCCTGATCCATGCCACCAAAAACTCCTCCATCCGCGGCACCCTGGTGCACAGTCCACCCAGCCCCCACCTAGCATTCATAGATGATGTTGTAGATATCGCTACCCCCAGACCCTGGTGTCAGATAACTACCTCCTCCTCAGCGGCCTGAATTGCACCTTGAGGACCGTGGTCTCAGTCAGTTGGTCTCCGCACCCACACACATCGCAGGACACACACTGGACCCCATCTTCACCTCAAGCAACCGGATCATCATCAAGACCATCTCCACCCCAGACTGGACCGACCACCACTGCACACATTTCACAATCACCGCACCGGGCAGCCGCACCCACACCCCCAGGACCCCCCACAGGAAATGGAACGAAATCACCAACTTCCAACTCACCTGATCTTTCGCCGAATGTACCAACACTCTAGCCCCCCTCCGGCTGACATCGGCCAAATGCGTATCTAATAAAGCCAGATGGTTCACCACCGAACTCCAAGTATCAAAGCGCACCCGCAGATGCTTGGGGAAAAAATGGAGGAACAGCCAAACCAGTCAAAATGGAACGAAATCACCAACTTGCAACTCACCTGATCTTTCGCCGAATGTACCAAAAATCTAGCCCCCCTCCGGCTGACATCGGCCAAATGTGTACCTAATAAAGCCATTTGGTTCACCACCGAACTCCAAGAATCAAAGCGCACCCGCAGACTCTTGGGGAAAAAATGGAGGAACAGCCAAACCAGCGAAGACCTCGCCTTCTTCAGAGCCGCAACCACCACCCACCGCCGAAACATCAGGAACGCAAGGAAGGACGCACTCTGGGATCGCATCAACTCCTGCACACACAACTCTAAGAGACTTTTCTTGGTCATCAACGAGTTCACAAATCCCCCCTCCGAAGACACCAGCATCCCCCATCACAGGGCCTCTGCGACAAACTCACCACCTTTATCCACTGCAAGATCCAGGACATCTACGAAAGCTTCCTCCCGGAAAAACTAGGCACCGGAACCTGCGTCCGACACCACCCCAGCCAGAACCCACTCAGACCATCCACAGCTGGTCCACACTCACCATAGAGGAAACAGTCAGCATCATGAAAAGCACCCACTCCGGAGCCCCCACGGACCCTGCCCACACCACATGTACATCAGAGCCAGCACATCCATTGCCCTGAGCTCCAAAACACAATGAACTGCCCCATTAACACTGGTACCATCCCTGATGACTGGAAACATGCTGAAATACAGCCTCTCCTGAAGAAACCCTTGGCGACCCATCAGAACTAAAGAATTTCCGGCCCATCTCGCTGCTACCCTACCCTGCCAAAGTACTGGAGAAAGCAATCAACGCACAACTATGGAATTTCATTAAGGCCAACGACTCCGTGGACAGCTCCCAGTCTGGTTTCGGCAGCAACCACAGCATGGAGACAGCCCTCCTGGCAGCCACTGGTGACATCCGATCACTACTAGACCTTGGCCTCACCTCACCTCAGCGCTCAGACTCCTCGACCTCTCAGCAGCCTTCAACACGGTCTCCCACAGCACTCTACACACCAGACTCCATCACATAGCAATTCGCAGAAGAGCCCTTGAATGGAACCACTCCTTCCTCGCCAGGAGGACTCAAAGGGTCAGACTCACGCCCTACACATCCAGACTCACAGGAGTCAACTGTGGAGTCCCCCAAGGATCCTCACTGAGTCCCACGCTGTTCAACATATGCATGGCCCCTCTCACAGCCATCTTCAGAAGCCACAGAATGAACATTGTGTCATATACCGATGACAAACAACTCATCATTTCCCTCACTGAAGAACCGAACATGGCCAAAAGGAACTTCCATTCAGAATGAAAGCTGTCGCGACCTGGAGGAGAGAAAGCTGCCTCAAGCTCAGCTCTGACAAGACTAAGCTCGTCATCTTCTGAAACACCACCTCAGCTTGGGACGACTCCTGGTGTCCCACATCCTTCAGCCTCCCCCTGCACTGACTACGCATGACCACAATCTAGGCATCATTCTTGACTCCTCCCTATCATTAACCCACCAGATAAACTCAGTCTCCTCCTCTTACTGGCACACACTCTGCAAACTTCAGAAAATCTTTTGATGGATCCCAGCAGAGTGCCGCAGGACAGTCACCCATGCCTTAGTCACAAACAAGCTCAACTACGGCAACGCCCTCTACGCCAGCACCTTGACTAGAAACATCAAAAAACTACAACTCATCCAGAACGCTTGCGCCAGACTCATCCTGGACATCCCATGCTGAGATCATATCTCCCAACACCTGAGGATCCTCCACTGGCTCCCGGTCGAGAAACAAATCACTTTCAAGCTACTCACCCACACGTACAAGGCCATAAACAACGCAGGACCAGCCTACCTGAACCACCGTGTCTCCTTCCACACCCCGCCAGATACCTCTGCTCCGCCCAGCTGGCCCTGGCCACCATCCCTGCCATTCGTAAAACCACCGCCAGAGGACAATCCTTCACCTACATCGCACCAAAGAGCTGGAAGAACCTCCTACTGCACCTTAGACAAAGTCCATCGCTCACCATCTTCAGGAAGAACCTCACGACGTGGCTCTTCGGATGAGGCCCCTTCCCTTACCCCCCAGCACCTTGAGACCCTCACAAGTGAGTAGCCGTGCTTTACTAAAACTGATTGATTGATTGAGGGGTGGAGGGGAGGCCTTGGAGGTGGACGTGATGGCCTGGGAGTTTGGTGGGGTCCTTTTGGGTCTGGGATGAGGAGGGTAACAGGGCAAAGGTTAAGGCCACACAAATGTTTTTTTGACACACGGGGACGGTCATCAGAAGGGGGTCTGGTTTTGGAGGTTGAGGGAGTGGTTGTAGGTTGTATAGGTGTGGATGTCATGGATGTGTGCTTATGGGAGGCATGCTTGTGTGTAGTGGCTGTCTGTTTGGTGGGTGAGTATGGGTGTTTGTGTGTCTTGGGGACAGAAGGTGGAGGTGCTGGGGGAGTAGCAGATGTGTGTGTGTGTTGGGGTGGTGACTGCAGGTTTGCTGGATATGGTGGATGTCTGCAGGTCTGCTGGGGTGGTGTCTGTGAGTTTGATGGGTGTACTGGGTGTGCTTGTGACTGTTGACGTTGTGCTTGTGGGTATGCTTAATGTTGTGTCTGTGATGCTGGGGGTGGTGGGAGTGTTTGGGGAAGTGGGAGTGTCCAGTAAAGTAGTGATTGTTGTTGTGTCTGTAGGTGGCTTTTTGTGTGTGTTCCGGTGTGTTCTGTGGTGCTTGTGTTTGTGTGCACTACTCTTGAGTGTTGAGGTGGATGTCTGCAGATGTCTGGGTGCCTTGTGTAGATTAGAGGAGGAGGATTTTGGGCCAGAGCCTACAAAGTTCTCTGTAGGCCAGCCATTGCACCATGAATGCCTTCCAGGAATGCATTAGTCTGCTAGAGCTGACTTGCCAATCCCTGAATGGCATTCACAATGCCTGATTGACTCACAGAGATACTCCTCAGGAGGTCAATAGCCTCCTCACTGAGGGCAGCAGGGGTAACAGGGGCTGGGACGGAGGTGCCTGCGGGAAAGGAGATGCCTAACCTTGTAGGTGAGCAGGCACGGCCAACTGGGTGGGGAGCAACAGGGAGGGAGGTGATAGAACAGGGGGGGTGGCGGACAAAGATGGTGTAGAGGGATACTCCAATGGGTCAGCCACCACTAGGGAGTGGCCACTGGAGGAGGAACAATGATGAGGATGTAGATCCGGTCTCCCCCATGGCACTCCTCTCGCCCTCCAGGCCACTGGGTCCCTCTGCGTCAGCGGTGTCCTGACCTGAGGTCCGTGGCCAGATGCTTCCCCACTCAGTTCGGCCCCATCTCCTCCGCATGCTGGTGCTGATGCTGCAAGGACAAAGAGGAATAGGGTGATCACATGTCCATGATAACACTCAACTCTGATTGACAAACAATGCCATTATATTAAGTAGGCCCCAGCAAAAACGTGCACCTAAGTGACATATACATGTGCCATAATATATGCATGCATGCCATGTGAATTTCTTAAAGTTGCCCACAGGAAAATTAGGATCTCATACAACTACAATTGCATGGCTGAAGTCTTGGAACCACGATAACCATTCAACAACTAAGAGACCTCTTCATCCTCAAAGCTGTCCCACAGGCAGAAAGCCTCAGTTAACTAATGGCAAACAACAGTATCCCATTGTAAAGTCCTTTCCCACATATCCTACACACGGTCATGCACCCATCTATCTGGCACATACATAATGAACCAACAATGAGAATTGATGCCCTGAAATCCTGCTATGTTACTTACAAAAGTGCAATTTCATGGAATAGGTGACATGGAAATACCTATGTCACATTGAAAACATATCAACAATGTACACTTCACCAAGTGTCATCTGTCCCAACAGAGTCAAGGAGGTAGTATCAATGTCAGTCCGATAGTCCACACATGAGGCACTGAAAGGAACGCTGTCAGGGAGAGATGTCTACAGAATACACAAAACAATGAATTAGCAAGCCCCAGGATAGTCAGCACTAATGTCTGACACCCACTACAATGACATCCTCTGAGTGTTTCTTTAGAAGCCGTCTGTCCTTTGCATGTTGGAGAGACACAGAACTTGCAGGGACTTATAGAAGGCCAATAGCCTGTTGCCCAATGAGAAGCAACATCACTATTCACATCTTGGACATGCCAACCCTGGTCTCTGTCTGTGAATGAATTACTATACCCAAACACATGTTATGTCAACATCACTGCAAGTCATTCCATGATGGATGCCAACTGCCAGGGCGCAATCATTAACCATTGCACTTGTGCAGTGCACTTTTCCACAAGTTTCCATATCAGTGGCATAGATATACACAAAGGCGGTCATTACAACATTGGCGGTAAAAGCCGCATACCGCCGTGCAGAAGACCGCCAACACACCGCCGTGGCTGCGGAATTCCGCCACAGCTATTATGACCCACATTTCGGAATCCTCCAAAATTCAGACACCCACACAAGTCCGCCACACCAAAGGTCAGTGATAAACTGGTGAAAACAAAACCGACACCATCACGCTAACAGAAATACGCCCACACTATCACGACACACGAATCCACGTGGCGGTCTTTCAACTGCGGTATTCCATTGGCAGGACACACCGCCGCACTCAAAATACACACACTCTTACAAAACACAGCCACATTGGACAATTCCAAATACACACACCTGATACACATACACACACCACTCCCACACACCCAATACAATATGAAACACACACCCATCACCCACAAACCCCTACGACCACAATTATGGAGAGAAGGCAAGAGAGAGAGCACCAGCAAGAACAACAGCATCTACAGGCACACAACACCATCACCCACAGAACTTCCACACACCTTACACAACACACCACTACATATCAGCACACATATCACCACACACTCCACCCCACACATCACCTACACCACCACATGGCACGGCAAAGACACCCCAGGTTCTCGGAGGAGGAGCTCAGGGTCATGGTGGAGGAAATCGTCCTGGTAGAGCCACAGCTATTCGGAGCACAGGTGCAGCACACCTCCATTGCAAGGAAGATGGAGCTATGACGAAGAATAGTGGACTGGGTCAACGTACTGGGACAGCACCCAAGAAATCCGGAGGACATCAGGAAGAGGTGGAACGACCTACGGGGGAAGGTGCGTTCCATGGTCTCAAGACACCACCTGGCGGTTCAGCGGACTGGCGGCGGACCCCCACCCCCTCCCCCACAACTAACAACATGGGAGGAGCAGGTCTTGGAGATTCTGCATCCTGAGGGCCTCGCAGGAGTAGGTGGAGGAATGGACTCTGGTAAGTCAAATCCTAACTATTACAACCCCCACCTTACCTGCATGCTATCACATACCCCCACCCTCACCCCCAGCACCCCAACTCCTCACATATGTCCCAATATTACAAACCACCCATCCCAACACCAAGCCCTGCAAGCAACAACAAAGCATGGACACCCATCACTAAAGCATGCCCACTGCACATACCCATACAACCCCCTAAACCATTCTCACACAAGGTCTCACACAGCACTGGGGTACACGGTCACGCACCCATTGCACACCATGACACACACAGATGTAATAACCATCCTTTTATACCCCTGCAGGACCCCTACCCAACGTCACCGGACAGGAGGGTCCACACATGTCCACACCACCAACAGAAGAGGCCCACAGTGATGACCGCACCTCTGTCCAACTGGATCTAGATGACCAGCCCGGCCCATCGGGGACCTCGGGACAGTCGGTTCCCATCACCCAGTCACAGGCCACTACAGACCTTCCACCCTCTGGAAACACCAGCACAGCACCCACCCAGCGGGCCCATACCTCCGTCCCCAGGACACGTCAATCAGCTGTGTGTCCACCACTACAGGGAACCCCGGATAACCCACCACCCCAACAACAACAGGGACCTGGGGGCAGTGGTAGTGGGCACACAGTCCAGGGGACGGAGGCCCAGGAACACAGGTGAACGGGGAGGGCTGCTGTGCGACAGGTGGCGGACAGGCCAAGCACACCCACTCTCCACGAGGCCCTCTCCTCCATCATGGGAGCCTACCACCACTCGCAGGAGACGATGGCAACAGTACTGGCCAAGTTTCAGGAGACCCAGCGCCTGCAAGAGGAACAGTATATGGGCTTCAGGGAGGAACTCAGAACCATCAGCTCCACCCTGGGCACCATTGTAGGGGTGCTGAAGGAACTTGTGAACACCAGGAGGGACACTGTGGCACTACAAGGGGCCCCTGACACTAGCATGGACGATGAACTGCCCACCACCTCCACCAGCGCTAGTGGACAGGAGGCACCGCCACAGGACCACCACACCAGCACCCCACCCCCTGCAGAGGGAGAACCACCCCGCAAACGGTCCCTGAGATCCAGGACAAAGACAGAGCACGATGCCAAGACCCCCGCCAAGAAATAAGACCACCCTGATTGTCATACTACTGTCCCACTTTGTCACCCTGTCCATACTGAAACTGCCTCAGCTCCAATTCCTATGCCCATATGGGCAATGTACCTGTGAGACTAATAGACTGGACCCTGCCATGGACATTCCTCCGCCATCACCCCTCACCATTTCACTACCCCCTCCAATATTGAGCACTTAAATAAGCACACTTAAAGCACAAAACAATCTGGAGTCTGTCTGTGTTTTCGAAATAGTGTATTAGCAATTACAGTGACAAAATGCTCTTTCTATGTTAATGTCAACATACCTATGTCACACAGCTCTAGTCCATGAGGAATCTAAGCAGATGTCACACAGTGGGACCCACATCTTTGAAATCGTAAGGGAAAGTAACAACTCAGTGACCGTACACTGGGTGAAAACGACAAACAGTAGAGAGGTAGTAGTGTTAAAGTACATGTAGTAGGCAGCTCTGTATTCTTACCTGTGTCTCACTGGAAATATTGCTGGATCACTGAGTCCCTGTTGTGCATGTCTTCTTCCCCTGCTTCCTCACCTTCACTGTCCACAGGCTCCACAGCTGCAACAACACCGCCATCTGGACCATCCTCCTACAGAAAAGACACCTGTCGTCGCAAAGCCAAGTTATGAAGCATACAGCAGGCCACGATGATCTGGCACACCTTCTTTGGTGAGTAGAATAGGGATCCACCTGTCATATGGAGGCACCTGAACCTGGCCTTCAGGAGACCGAAGGTCCTCTCGATCACCCTCCTAGTTCACCCATGGGCCTCATTGTAGCGTTCCTCTGCCCTTGTCCTGGGATTACTCACTGGGGTCAGTAGCCATGACAGGTTGGGGTAACCAGAGTCACCTGCAAATGGTGAGGGACAACTGTTAGACACGCACTAACCTGGAGGGATATCACCAGACCCAGACAACCATTCCCACTGACTTTCTTCCAGGTGCTCACCTAATAGCCACACACGATGCCTCTGGAGTTGACCCATCACATAAGGGATGCTGCTATTCCGCAGGATGTAGGCGTCATGCACTGAGCCAGGGAACTTGGCATTCACATGGGAGATGTACTGGTCTGCCAAACATACCATCTGTACATTCATCGAATGATAACTCTACCGGTTTCTGTACACCTGTTCACTCCTGTGGGGGGGACCAAAGCCACATGTGTCCCATCAATGGCACCTATGATGTTGGGGTTGTGACCCAGGGCATAAAAATCACCTTTCACTGTAGGCAAATCCTCCACCTGAGGGAAAACAATGTAGCTCCGCATGTGTTTCAGCAGGGCAGACAACACTCTGGACAATACATTGGAAAACATAGGCTGGGACATCCCTGATGCCATGGCCACTGTTGTCTGAAAGGAACTACTTGCAAGGAAATGGAGCACTGACAGCACCTGCACTTGAGGGGGGATTCCTGTGGGATGGCGGATTGCTGACATCAGGTCTGGCTCCAACTGGGTACACAGTTCCTGGATTGTGGCACGGTCAAGCCTGTGGGTGATAATCAAATGTTGCTCCTCCACTGTCGACAGGTCCACCAACGGTCGGTACACCGGAGAATGCTGCCATCTCCCCACATGTCCCAGCGGACGGTGCCTATGAAGGACAACATCGATCACAGAGTCAAACAACTCAGAGGTACGTACCCACAGGTTACACAGAACACCTATCATACACAAAAGGTGGCCTGCATGTGTGTTGAGTCTAGGCCTAGGTATGAGTTATGCAGTAGGAAATGAAGCCATGTGGGCCCCTGAAATGGCGGCTGCCTGACCTTTAAAGTGGGACAATGGGATGTGAGGTAACTGCGCTGGCATTGTACACCGTCGCGGTAGCGCAATGCTGCATTGGTTAACATTGGACCCTATGGGTCCCAGGAGCCAATGGCGATGTACGCCGGCGGTGACGGTACGCACCGCCGCGGACGTGACCGCCATTTTCTATCACTTCAATCACTTGATACCTGATCTTCGACAGGAGAGGACCTACACTGCAAGTGCTGCTGTGACCTCGGTCTGGAAGAGACAATGGCTCGAGTGTCTGGGGAAAGGGCCCCTGCCTTCACATCGGAGGAGTTGGAGAAACTCGTGGATGGGGTCCTCCCCCAGTACACGCTACTCTACGGTCCTCCAGACAAACAGGTAAGTACACTGGGAGCATGCTGTATTGGCTATGCATGTGTGGAGAGGGCTGGATGTAAGAAGGAAGGGGGGAGAGTGCTGCATGCATGAAAGACGGTGAATGCATGTGCCACATGGCAAGGGTAGGGATGGGGGCCAATCACTTCGACAGTGCAGTTGGTAATAACTTCTCTTTTTCCCCTGTACATTTCATGTAGGTCAGCGCCCACCAGAAGAAAGATATTTTTCGTGCCATCGCCAAGGACGTCCGGACCCTGGGGGTCTACCACAGACGGAGCACCCACTGCCGGAAAAGATGGGAGGACATTCGCCGCTGGAGCAAGAAGACGGCGGAGGCTCAGCTGGGGATGGCCTCCCAACGTGAGAGGGGTGCCCGTTGCACCATGACCCCCCTGATGTTCAGGATCCTGGTGGTGGCCTACCCGGAGTTGGATGGGCGCTTGAGGGCATCACAGCAGACACAAGGGGGTGAGTACACTCTCATTCTGCTGACTTTGCGCGCAGTGGAGGTGTCTGGGTGGGGGAGGAGGGCTGTGGGTTTCCCTAGGCTAGGGCGAGTTCCGTAGGCAACAGTGGGCAACCCAGCCACTGTAGAGACTTGAGAGACTGTGGCTTTGCACACCCCAGGATTGAACAGTGGGCAACCCACCCACTGTAGAGACTTGAGAGACTGTGGCTTTGCACTCCCCAGGATGGAACAGTGGGCAACCCAGCCACTGTAGAGACTTAAGAGACTGTGGCTTTGCACTCGCCCGGATTGAACAGTGGGCAACCCACCCACTGTAGAGACTTGAGAGACTGTGGCTTTGCACTTCCCAGGATGGAACAGTGGACATGTGGCCCCCTCGTGGATTTGGCGTTGTGCACTCAACTGGCTGAGGTGCCCCCCTTTCCCTCCCCCTGAGGTGCCTGTTTTCTTGCTCTCTGATGCCCCTGCAGTGTTCTCTCCATCATGGTCGGGGATCTTGTGTGGGTCTCGCCCATACCGTGTGGTCCCAGTGTTCCTCGGACTATCTTAGTGCACTACCTGGACTACTATGCTTGGTATATATTTTGTACATGGTGTATATATATATTTCTGCCTACTTGTTTTTAATAAATTACAATGGTTACACTAATTTTCTATTGTCTTTGCATTCTTCCGGGGGGTTTGGGGGCGTTACTGTGATGTATAGATTTGCATTTGTGTGTGTTGTAGTGGGTGAGGGTGGGGGTGTTGCGTGTGTGTGTCCCTGTTTTTTCCCTCCCCCCTCCCCTGTGTCGTAGGTGCAGTACTCTTTTAAAAAATATATATTTTGTATTGAATTTTTAATGCAGATCCATACAACATGAATATGGGATTACATTGATAGGATTTTGTGAATCTGTTGTAATTCTGCTTCCTCGCCTAATAACAAAAGAGAGGAGGATACAACAATATCAAGAAAAAGGAAATAAAATAAAATACATATACAATATTACAAACAAACGAAAAACCCACCCTACATATAACATAACTTAGGTCTTATTATTGCTTACAGTATATATATTTGACTGCTGTGCAAAATTGAAGAAGCGTTCCTTGTGGCACCTAATGGTCCCGTCTCAGGGCCCCTGATTGATGTTATACCCTGATAACACTTATTGGTTGTGTTGGGGAGGAGGGGGGCTGAGCCTATTACTGATTGTTTAGTGTGGCGTGATAGTGTACGTTGTGCACGTGCTGTTTGTGTGTTCCTCCCTGAGTGCTAATTATAATTGACACCGACCTCTAATGAACGGGTGTGGACTCCCAGCACTTCCACATGATGTTCTGCGGGTATTGTTTAGGTAAGCTGCTGCTGAATGAGTGCTGGCCGGGTCGGTGCCCGCACTAAGTCTCTGTCTACTTCAAGGCGGCCTCTCATCGTTTTTTGCCTCTAGTCGGGCTACCTGTGTTTCCCAGGCTTCCTTTCTCGTGTGTTGTTGTACCGCTCGTGCTAATTTGCTCAGTACCTGAGATTCTGTCCGAGTCCAGCACAGTGTGAGGGAGTGCCAGGCTTTCAGGTCAGGTGCCCTGGGCGCCTTCCAGTTCATCGCAATCAGCCTCTTGTACATCACGAATGCTAGGTCTACAAACTTATGTAAATGTCTATGTTTCTTTTCTCTGGTTCTCAGCCCTAGCAAGCAGGATTTGGGATCTGCTGCGAGTGTCAGACCTGTTAGTTCTGCTACCTCTTCTACCACTCCTCTCCATTCCCTATATATGTGTGCACACTTCCATACCATATGGTAGAAGTGTGCTTCTGAGGCATCACACCGCGGGCAGGCAGACGTCGAACCAGGGAACATGCGGTGAATCCTGGCTGGAGATAGGTATGTTTGGTGCGTGTAATTGAATTGCGTGTAGCGAAACCTGGGGTTTCTGGATACCCCCCGAGTGTGATAGAGGGCTTTCGGCCAATCCATTTGCGATATCGGGTCAGTGAGGACTGCATTCCACCTGTCCCTCGTTCTCTTCAAATTAAGCTCAGGGAGTTTATTCAGGGTTTTGTACAAATTTGTCACTATTTTTGTTTGGCCATCGAATTGCAGCATGTGGTGCAATGTGGGAGAGCTCAAGGGTTCCCTGTCTCCAGCCGCCCACGTCTTTTTGATTCGGTGACTTATGGCGTAGTAGGACAGGAAGTGCCCATGGTTCACTGCCGTGAGGGCTTGGATGGATTCAAATGACATAAATTTCCCTTCTTCGAAGCAGTCCCGAGCCATTGTTATTGCGGCCTAGGACCAAGTCTTAAGTGAGAGTGATCCCACTGCATTAGCCCAACCCGGGATTAATCCCAATGGGAGGAGTGGCGAGTATGGGAGTGCTTTATAGCCCTTTTGTATGTACCTTTGCCAGCACGAGTGCGCCACTGCCATTAACGGGTTGCCAGGTTCCCCCCTTGGTATTTTATTCATTAACCATGTGATCAATGGTGCCCCATTTAGTCGTGTCCGAAGCCACATGGACTCCGCCTGTGTCGGCCTGTGCAACCAGTTCAGTATCCACTGTAGCTGTGCAGCAGCATAGTAAAGTTCAAAGTTGGGAGCCCCCAGTCCTCCCGCGGCGAGCGGGCGCTGCAGTGTGGTGAGTGCGACCCTTATCCTGCCACCGCCCCATAAAAGTTGCAGTAAAACTGCGTTCAGATCTCTGAAAAAACTCCTGCAGACCCAGAGTGGCAGCGCCGTGAAGTAATATAATAAGCTAGGCAGCAGCAACATATTTGCCACTGCCACTCTGCCCAGGGGCAATAGTGGGAGTTTGGTCCAGAACCGTAGCGATCCCTTCATAGAGGCTAGTGCTCTCCCTAGGTTCCCATCTCTGAGGTCTTCATTTTTGTGGTATATATGCACCCCCCAAGTATTTGAATGTATCGAAACACCATTTCAAGCGGCCAGCCGGGGCGTTCTCTTTTCTTGCCGGACACCATCTAGTTAACGGAAATATACACGATTTATCCCAGTTCACCACCAGCCCCGATAGGTCCCCATACTTGGTTAGGAGTGACATTACTAAGGGTATTGTCTCGCTTCCGTTCCGCACATATACTAGTGCATCATCTGCGTACAGTGATATACTGTGGTGTAGCCCACTCCTGACCACCCCCATCTCTCTTGCATAGCACGTATTCAGGTAGCCAGCAGCTCCATTGCTATGGCAAACAGCAAGGGGGACAAGGGACAGCCCTGTCTAGTGCCTCTTGTGATCGGAAAACTCTCCGATATGACCCCGCCTGTTTTTACCCTGGCTCGTGGTTTGGCGTACAGTGTCTGTACCCATTGTATATACGTAGGCCCAATTCCCATGCCCTGCATAGTGGCAAACAGGAAGTCCCACTCCAGGGTATCAAATGCATTCTCAATATCTAGCGATAGTACCATCTCGTCATGAGCCTCCGGGAGAGTGTCCCCCAGTACACCCAGGAGCCTAAGGATATTTAAGAAGGTGTTACGTTTTGGGATGAAGCCATTTTGGTCTTCATGTATCACAGTATGTATTAGGGGGCCAACCTGTTGGCCAAGATTTTGCCTAGGATTTTGCAGTCTAAGTTCAGGAGGGATAATGGCCTGTAGGATTTAACGTTGGTGGGGTTGCGCCCTTGTTTAGGGAGGGCCACCACCATTGCCTCTCTTAGTGTTGGAGGTAGAGCTTTGTTAGACCATGCCTTCTCAAACACTTTCAGCAAGTGCAGCTTCAAGTGTGTCGAGTATGTAGAGTAGTATTCTATTGGGAGTCCATCTGTTCCTGGGGCTTTGTTCATAGGCATCTGCAACACTGCTCTATCTATTTCTTCCAGTGTTATTGGAGCCTCTAGTATCTGCCTGTCTGTCAGCGATAATTGTGCCATTGGGGAGCCCTCTAGGAAAGACCCCAATTGTAGAGGTGTGCATGTTGTGGGTTTGGTGTATAGGTTTGTTTAATATTCCCTAAACGCCCCATTAATCTCTTCCTGTGTGTTGTACATTTTGCCTGCGTCTCCCTTTATAATCCCAATGGGGAGGGCTGCCGATTTTCGCGGAGGAGCCACGCCAGCAGCCTGCCAGACCTATCGCCCTCTGTGTGTAAGCGCATTAAACTATATTTATGATCGTGCCGCCGGAGGCGAAAGTCTGCTTCGTTATATTTTGTTCGTACCTCTTTTAGCGCTGTGTATGGGGTCATATTATTTTCCAGCGCTTTTTCCATTTCTCCCAGTTCCATTTCAAACTTATTTATTTCCGCGTGTAACGTGTGCCTGACTCCCCAGCTGGTTGAAATACAGTGCCCTCTAACTACAACCTTGTGTGCCTCCCATTCTAATGCTCTGGAACTGATAGATTCCTTATTAATTTCCCAATACTGCTTCACTACTACATTTAATCCTTCACTGAACGCCTGATCCTGGAGGGCCTCCCCCTGCATTCGCCATGTAGGGATCTGCGAGCGTCTCCTGCCCCAGTTCAGAATTATTCTAGGTGGAGAATGATCGGATAGTGTTTTGGCCAGGTATTCTGACTTATTTGTCAGGTCGCAGTTATCCCGGGTCCACCATATTATATCTATTCTTGTGTATACCTTGTGGGGTATTGAGTGAAATCAGTATTCCCTCTGCTGAGGGTGTTTTGTGTGCCATAAGTCAAATATTTTCATATCTGCCACCCAGGCAAGCAAGGGGCTTCTAGCTGTTCTATTTAGTGTTGCTTTCGGGGTAATGTTTGACCTGTCTAATTCTGCGTATTAAAATCGCCACCCCAAATAGCTGGGGCTTCGGGGTTTACTAATAATGCTGGGGTGAGTGTGCCCAGAAATTCAACTATCGCACTGTTGGGGGCATAGATGCCGATTATTGACAGTTGCTTCCCGTCTAGGTGCCCCTCTATTACCACATATCTACCCCCTTGATCTATTGTCTGTGAGGTTTGGAAAAGGGAACCCCGCCTGTTATCCAAATCAGCACTCCCCTGGCGAATGCCGAGTACGTTGTGCCCACCACCTGTCCGCCCCATCTTTCTCGTAGTTCCCGCACGTCTGGTTCCAGGCAGTGTGTCTCCTGTAGAATAGCTATGTTTACGCCCTGATGTCTGAGGCGGTCATATACCCGGATTCTTTTGCTTGGAGCACCCAGGCCTCTCACATTCCACATGATTATATCATATTGATGCACTGAAAGGTTTGCATTTAACGCCATTTTGCATAGTGTGTAACACCCGCCCGCATCTCCGTACTGTTGACTGTGTCCTTGCTAGTCCCCTCCAAGCCAATTAGGTGTGCCCTCAAATGTATCAGCGCTGGCAGTATTACCTGTGTTTTGTATTGACCTTTTGAATTCGACTTAACTATGAATCCCCCTGCACTCCCTCTACCGACACCCAACACCAAACTTTTAACTAATATCAAACTACCAAACACTCTAATACTTAACATGTGTCCATGTGAATACCTGTGGGGCAGCCATGTTAGCAACCAGATGCGGCTCACGTATGGGGCACACATCTTTCCGCAGCCATGGACTGCATGTACAACTGGGTGCTCCCGGGCTATCTTTCCCCACCCCGAGCGCATGATCAACGACATTAAACAATACTTTCAATAGGAGCAGTTAAATAGTCAAAAGATACACGTGGTCAGTAGCAGCCTTCCACAATGCGCAGGTGCGCGTGAAGTTAGTCTGGATCTCCTTACAGATTTGTCGTTCCTCTCGGCGGGGGGGAGAGAAGGGGGGCTTCCTTCATCTACAGTTTGTCCGCCATTCGAGGCATGAGTTTCAGCCCCGTAAGTGATTCTGTGAGCGTGTAGGCCTAGTTGGAGTCTGGGCTGTCTGCTGGGGCCTCCCGCAAAGCCTCAAAGGTGTTTTGCGTGTATAGAGGAGTTTCTTTCAAGACTTTTGCCCTTTCCTCAACTGCCTGTTGTTCAGTGGGCTGACCCTTGGTTCTTTTCTTGGGATGCTTCCGCAATGGAGTGGTCAGCCATTCCTCTCCTTCATCTGTTCCGGTTTGGGGTCGCGTCAAGCCTTTGGCATGCAGCCACGTCCAAGCATTCTCGGGAGAAGTGAATACATGGGTGCGCTCGTCTAATATTACTCTCAGCTTTGCGGGGAACAGCAGGGCATATTTAATGTTGTGCTCACGGAGGCGTTGTTTGACTTTCACAAATGAATTACGCTGTCTCTGCACTTCCTGAGTGAAGTCTGGGTAAGCGTTGATTTCTGAGTCCTCGTGCCGGAATGGGCCTTTACTGCGGAATTGCTGTAAAATTAAGTCGCGTCCCTGTAATTTAAGAATCTCGCTATCAGAGGTCTGGGCGGCTGACCCGGGGCCGGGGATCTCCCCGGTACCCTGTGTACCCTTTCCACAGAGAAGAACTTCGACGGGGTCCCACTTAGCACCTCCTTGATCAGCCATTGCTCCAAGAATATTTCTGTATTCTGCTCTGTTCGCTTTTCGGGGAGTCCTAAAAAGCATATATTATTTCGCCGGGATCTACCTTCCGCTTCTTCGGCGCGACGCCATAGTGTTTTTACCTCTGCATCCAGCCGTTGTATTTGTTTTTGATTAGCCAGGACCAAAGCGTCAATTCTTTTAGCTCCGCTTCCGTTGACTTCACTCTCTCCGCCAAGTTACGATGATCCACTCTAAGCAAGTTTAGGTCTTGTGATACTGAGTCTATCCTGTTCTCCAGGGAGGTTTTAGTGTCCATTATTGCTTGTAGTACTTTTTCAAATTGGGAAGAGTGGGCCTGCAGTGTGGTTTCCAGTGCTTGTAGAGTCGGTGCTAGCTGCTGGTCGCTTGTTGGCTGTCCCTGTGTAAGTCGGTCTTGTTTTTTTGCGGATTTAGTTCTTCCAGCCATGGTGTGCAGTGGATAGGCTGCTCGCAATGAGTGGGGCAGTGTGACTGTGCACCGGTTGGACGGTGTGGTCCTCAATGGAAACCCTTGTGTGCCTCAGTCGGGCCTCCCCCCGCGCCACAGCCAGCCCGGCCTGCGGTACCCACTGCGCAGAAAAGAGGAGGGGGGCAGAGGTTCAGCACGGTCCGCAGGCTCCCTTTGCCTGCAATACTTCTAGGCCAGCAGTCATTAATAGTCACATAGAGGCAGTAGTCCACCTTGGTTCCCCATAGGGAGTGTTGCTGTATAGTATGTTATGTTACACAATCCATAAGTAAGTTGCCCTGTTCCTCAGCTCCTAGTAGTTCCAGCTTTCTGGCAGGGATTTCCGCAGTCTATTAGACTCTCTACTTTTCATCCATTGGCAACTGACGAACCCAGTCACTTTGGCCCACTCGGGGGCCCTGGGCCTGTCCTCTCTTCTCCCCGTTGCCGCGCCTTGCCCTTCCCCTCGATAGGTGCAGGGGGGGGAGCCAGAACGACCCACAGTGCAGCCGTCACCGGGGGGGGGTGAGGGAGAGCCCACCTCCACCGGGACCCGCCCCCGCTCCGCGACCCACCGCAGCAACTACCTTCACCCACACAGGGGGCATGGGGAGGCACCCCCCTAGCCGCCTCTGCCCCCCCACTCAGCAATCTCAGGTCCAGGCGGGTCTTCGTGCCCGCCCGTGCCAAAAGGAAAACTCCAGGGCGCTCCGCCACTCCTCCAGCAGGGAGCGGCAGCCGGCGGAGCGAGGCGGCCAGCGCACGAGCCCCCCCCTCACAACGAGCTCAGCCAACAGGGGGGGGCGCCTCCACAGCCTCGCCCCCCACCTCAAGTCGGGTCCTTCCGGGATCCTGTCACGGTGTGACCCGCTCCGTACCCGTCTCTGCACGCCGGTCAGATTGGGCCGCAACAACGCGGCCTGCAGCCTCTCCGCGGCCCGCACTTCAGGTCGCCTCGCGCGTCATCTCAGTCGGGCGCGCACAGCTCCCGAGGGCCGCCGGGTGTTCGACCGGCTTCCCACTCATTTGCACTCCGCGCGACAGCCTGGGAGTGCCTTCAGGATGTTTTTATGTGGGCTCGGGTCGGAGCTCTAATTTAAACTTCCGTCCCGGCCGCCATTTTGGCTCCTCCCCCCGTAGTTGCAGTCCTCACCATGGTCTTCGCCGCCGGCGTTCGTGCTCCTGGTAGAGGAGCAGGAAGACTATTGCAGGGAGAATTTGGAGTTCCGGGTCCATGGTGTCCTCGTTCCTCATTGGGTGTGTAGAGGTGAGCGTTTTCCCTTTGAAATTCCTGTTTCCGCTGTGTTTTTATCCGTGGTGAATTCGCCCCGGAAAAGGTGGTGGATTGGTAGGTTGTGATACTGTGGGCGGTACATTGTCTCCCGCCTGTCTGTTGGCGGTGTGACCGCCGCGCTGTTTGTTTGAACCGCTGTGGCGGTCGGAGTGTTAAAGTGGCTGTCTTTGTTGGCGGTTTCCGCCACGGTTGTAATTGCAATTTTTTTTACCGCTGGCCTGTTGACGGTTTTACCGCTGCTTTAACACCATCCGCCAGGGTTGTAATGACCACCAAAGTGGTAACACACTTTGGGCCTACCTGTCCTATCCCCCATTGCTAATGCAGTTCAACATGACAAATGACATACTGTGACGCATGAAGTCATCTGTCAGACAATAAATAATGGTGACACACTCCTGTCTGTGACACAAGAAGAAATGCAACCCCATTATAAATGTACACTTCCAAAGTTTACCATGCACATGCACATATATGTGAGGGAATACATCATCCCATCAACACAGGTAGAACATGCATGAAACTCATGCTTACAAATGTTTCCTAAAGTGAAAGGGGCACATGCTGACATGTAGGCACAAGGCATGTGAGGAACAGTGATGACACATAATTCATGTCAATAGACATTCCCCACTTACCAAGGGAAAGTAGTGTGCCACATCTGCAAACAATTAGCAATGTAAGCCATGTCACATGTATGATGAACACCTACACATCACAAACTGCAGTGAGGCGCCAGCACCCATCACACACTGAAGATAACTAGCTTCTGGGTGACAGATGTCTACAAACATAAATACCCAGGCCCATGGCAGAGTACAGTCATCGATAACCTACTTACCTTTGGCCTGTAACATATAGGCGTCATGATCTCTTGGATAGAAATTACACCCACTACAACAACAAACAGTACATGAATGATCACTGTAAACAGCCATTTGTGCTCCCAGCAGAGCAAGTGGTTTGAGGATTCCCCCCAGTTTTGACCTAGGTCCCAGGTCCAAAAGGCAAGGCACACCAATATGATACTTGAGATGTCAACACAAACAATCTCACATCTACTGAGTGACACATGGCTCATCCATCATTGTCAGGGGGAACAGTCACTACCTCACTCAATCACCTGGCAATGGGATAGGCAGGAATTTGCTGCGCAATCATTACTTGTGGCTGCTGTGCTGCCCTTAAACACCCATCAAGTTCCACGTAGGTCACCACCAGAATGTGGGCCATTAGGGGGGTCATGATCCAATGGCCATCACGCCCAAGTTGGGAAGAAAGCTCCAGCTGGGACGCCGCAACCTTCAGGAGCCCAGCTTCTCAGGTCCTCCCACCTCTTGTGACAGTGAGCCCTCCGCTGGTTGTGGACCCCGGATCTGCACATTCTTGGTGATGGCTTTCCATATCCCTTTCTTCTGATGGGCGTTGACCTGCATGAATGCAATAGACAAGACAAGAAATGATGTCTCCAAGTCTCATCCAATATGGCTGAGTCACATACATGTCAGTACACCAAGCTAAGAACCATATGTTTTGTCCATACTGTCCAAGTGTAGCACATACTAGCCATTGAGTACAGGGACATGACTACAGACACTTCCCAATCTGTAGACTAACCCACCACCCTGCTCAGACCCTGCACTGACTAGGTAGGTTAGCTGACATCTTGTGGAACATGATTTAGCAATCTGACTGAGATCTGAGAAATTATGTGATGCATCACGCCTTTGTGGCTTCTGAAAGGTACACTCCTTAGGCATGAATACATCAAAACACTCACAATCTGTGAGAATGATCTTCTGCATACAGTCCTTATAGGCTACTGCTAGAGTACAAACTCAAACATTACACATAGGTAACAATGAAGGTACTGGAATGGTGGGTACAGAAAGAGTCTAGCTTGTGCATGGGTGGGCATGTGCAAATACAAATGCAGACTCATTCCATTTCAGAGGATGGGGTTCTGTGTGCCATATCATTAACACAGAACACACATAGGCACATATTGGCCTTTTCGTGCAATCTGACTAGACTACTGAGTCACCTATCATGGGTTCCCAGGAAATAACACACTGTTTGCACTTTTGAAATGTCAGAAATTCAATGAGCCTGCACAGGACATATGTGAAAGCTGTATGAAGGTGACAATGGTGCTGTGGGATTAAGGGACCTGCCAGGGATCAGAGACACACATTGACAATGATGCCAAGTGCACATAGTCACAGATCATTAGCCTCTTCCCTAAAACCATCTACATTCTTATCAGAGAAAAGAGCATCATTAAGCTGCATTTTAGTACAAGTCAATATTTGGCCTCAACATGATCTGCTAGGATAAAGGGAGTGTGCACAGGGCCACAGTTGCATAGCAAACGTGATTCAACCCCAGCCTAGACTTGGACCCATACTGTGATATGCATTTGACAAGCCCTGGTCTCTGCAGACTGAGAAGACAGAACCTACATAAAACTCCATTCCCATCACTTCCATGCATGACAGTACATCATGTAGCCAACAGCAATTTGGCATAAGGCGTGTGTGTGGTAAACCTGAAGGGTAGAGTGAGTCATGATGTGCCTTCCAAACAACAGTTTAGCAAGAGCAGATGTGGATGGAAATCTCTGTGGCAACATACACATTACTCATTTTACACACAACTGACAAATACAACATGCATACACAGCTCTTGCTACCATGCAAATATATGTTGTCTCATATTGACAGCATCCATGAGTAAGAGATGTCTGGGGATGGCTGTAATGTCATCTAAACTAGTTATGCACATCCATCACAAGGTGGATCAGGGAACACTCAATGCACACACTCCACAATGCATTAGAATTCACCATCTGGAACTGTACACAAATACATGCACTTAGACTCTCCCATTGATGCCACACTGACTGCACCTACATGGCTTGAGTTTACATTCTGGCACACATGGGCACAATCTAGCCTGGGAGGAGGGAATATATTTTGATGTAAAGAGAAAATATGTGTACATGAGGCACTTACCTGCTCCCCTGGTGCACCATAGAGCTGTCCATATAGGGCTAGGGCCTCAGACACCAGCTTCTCCAACTCCTCTGGCGAAAACGCTGGGCCCAATCATCTGCTGGACGTGGCATGATTTCTCCCAAAGGCTGTACACAGCAGCTCAGGTAGTGGAGGTCCTGCTGGCAGCAGTGTCAGGAGTCAAGTGAGAGATTTTGCAGAACATGGCGGTCACGTCTGCCACGTACGTGGCTGTCGCTGCCTGTGGACACACCCATTGGCCTGCAACTGTCACTGGCAACAACGTTAGCTTATGGCCTTGTCTGCCATGGTTACAACAGCCTACCGCCATGACAACTTGTGCCGGCGGTCGCAGGCGGTTCCTAATGTCCAGTGGAGTAGGTCAGGCATTCACCATTTTAGAGGCCTGAAATGAATTATATGGCTCAGAATAATGCGCCACACTCCAAAAATGTTTTATTTGCGGTAATAAGTGCTTTACAATTTGTACTGAGGCACAACACCCCCACACAAAGGTCATTTTTAAGCCTGGAACATCAAGTCACTGTCTGAGTGGCATTTTTAATGCAAAAATTGTTGATGGCCAGATACATGATGTGTATACAGCAAGGGGTCAACATATGACTTCTGAATGATTCTCAGTTGTGATGTGTACTGTGTATCATGTCCACACTTTACTACATGACATTGCTACATGCCTTGTCACATTTTATCATTGGCATGCATACTGTATGTTGAAAGGGACACATTGAATAATGGCAATACTAATTTCTTGTCATACATAGGATCCATAGGTACCCAGGGAGGAGGAGGATCAGACAACCTCCTGTCTATTGTCCACTGCCAGACCTTCAGACTATGGAAGAATGCCACATCATCCAGATCTACTCTCTGAATCAGCAAACAATCGTGGACCTATCTTGTCAGTTGGAGCCAGATCTGATGCCTGCCATTCGTCATCCAACAAGCACACCACCCATTGCACAAGTAATGGCAATGTTGCAGTTCTTGGCTACAGGCTCCTTCCAAAATACAGTGGCCCTATCTGCTGGGAAGTTCCAACCCATGTTCAGTCTGGTTTTGAAAGATGCACTCTCAGCAATGTTGAAACACCTGGACAGTTATATCCGGTTTCCTCAACATGAGGATTTTGCCCATGTGAAGGCTGGCTTCTATGGTTTGGCACACATCACACATTTGGTGGGAGTCTTTGATGGTACACATTTTGCCTTGGTCCCACCACATGGCAATGAATAAGTGTACCGCAACAGAAAGACCTTCCATTCCATCAATGTCCAAGTTGTTTGTTTGGGTTTTTCACAGGTCTGTCCCCATTACCTGGGTTCATTCCATGATGCTTTCATTTTACGGAACAGCGCAATCCCTCAGCTGATGTCACAACTGTACCCAGAGAGGACCTGGCTGGTTGGTAAGTCACATATGTCCTGTTTGTGTGTGTGCAATGTATGCTGCAACAGTTCTGATGAGAGGGACTCATAGCTGCATATATGTCCCATTCCATAACAGGGGACTTTTGCTTACCCAAACCGTCCATGGCTGTTGACGTTGATGAGGAATCCAGCTATGCCAGGTGAAGGAAGACTGCTTCACCGATTCCCATGGAAGAACAAGGCGTGTTGTGGAGTGGGCTTTTGTGCTCTTGATGGCCAGATTTATGTGTCTGGACAAGACAGGTGGAGCCCTCCTCTACTCACCCGAAAAAGTGTTTAAGATCACTATGGCCTCCTGCATGCTCCACAACATTGCCCTACGGAGGAATATCCCATACATCTCAGATGAGGGGGAGCTAACAGTGCCACTGGGTGGAAATCCTGAAATGCCCAGTGAGGATAACATTGATGAGGAGGAAGGTGAAGACTTGCAGGCAGATCTCATCAATCACTACTTTACCTGAGTGTAAGTATGCAATGTGACGTAATTACTTTTACGGTATGAGGAACTGTAATTGTGAGAATGTGTAGAGTAGGGTGTTTTTCCAGAAAATAGGGGATCTTATGCTTTGCAGTATACAGACAAGGGTTACTTGCTATGTCAGACGTGAACATTTCACTACCTTGATTATCTGCTGAGTTTGTGTCAGTCTCATTGCAATGTAACTGTATCAATTGATGTTTGGTATGAGCTTTTAATCATAGCTATACATTTCCAACCTAAACTCCTTATATTGTTTTTATCCAGGTACTTTCACCATGACATCCTCATGTGGGCATTTCAGAGTTGTGACATTGGCAGGTATCTGATGCTGTTCTGCCTTAGGAAGTGGACATGGATTGATCCGGGTAATGTTGATCACAGATTTATGGTCTTTGAGTCTTGTGCCAAACGAGCTTGAACAGTGGGTGGGTGGAAGTCTGAAGTGTACAATACACTGGTTTGATGTGGTTTGTTGGGCCAATTGTCTTGAGTGTGTTCATATGGCCCTGAGATCTGTTGTCATCAAGTGCAATCCATGCCTTCTCCCTTCATATTATGTCAACTACGACCTTGTATGACCTATTTGTAGCTTAAATGTGTTTCCTCGTTGATGGCCACAGTGCCTGTGCCGCAACACTGATATAGGTTTGTGCCATACCACCAGATGCTTGTTCATTACAATAGGATAGACCTATGATCAGGGACTGCTGTACTGCCCCCTGCTGTGCCATGGCTTATGTTATGTTGGTAGACCCAGTTTTGGTATGTGATAAGCTCAAGCTGGTGACATCCACTAATCTGTTAGCCTAGTCTACACAACGAGGTCTGACAAAACCCCTTCTTCTGTGGTCTGGGAGACTATATCTTGGTATATCTACCATGACTTAATATGGTTAAACTATTTCTGGCTATGACAGTCCAGACATTTTGACAGCCTATGTACTATACAGTGCAATAAAATGTTTCATTCAGTGTGTTGCTAGTAATCCTCAGCATGACACCACCTGTGACATATCCTGCCTTCCATTATGATCTTGTGTCTTCCTCATGTGCATCTCATGGGCTTACATCTTAACATTTCAAAATGGGGAGCAAAAGCAAGCAGTCAATGATTTTCTGATAGCTGAGTTTATTGACTTAGGTGCAGGAAATAATAATGCAATGCAATACAAAAGGAAAGTGAAGGGATCGGTAATGGTGAATGTAATCATTTAGTAGATGCCACAACATTTGAAATCCAAAGTCCAGTGTACTACTACCATACAAAATGGAAGATAGTTGAAGAACAGTCAGCAGAGTGAATATGTGGCACACAAAGGAGTTCCTTCGGGAAGAGTTTACTTGCTGGCAGTGGTTGGTGTCTTGCTATCCGATGCTTCTGGATTCTTGGGTGGACATTCCCGCTTGTGGGGTATTCTGCTGCTACAGATGTAGGGGTGTCTGAGGTGGGTCCTTCCCCTGACAGGACCCCCCTTCCAGTTGCTGCCACAGATGTTGAAGGGACTGGTGTTACTTTGCCAAAGGAAGAGGTGTGGTGCTGCTTATGGTCCTTGATCAGGGTATTGCTTTTCTCCCTGAACAACTCTGTTTTTAAAGCAATATACCGTTACGTCTGCTGGCCGCTTCTCATTCCAGGGATATATAGGGCTTGTAGGTTCATCAAGAACCCTAGGTACCCAGAGCCAATAAATGAACTGCACCTTGCAATGGGTTTTCATTCTATACCGGGTATACAGCAATTAATTTGCTGAAATATAAAGCGTTGAAAATAGATATTAAGAAAACCTCTGTATTTCCAAAATGGGCACAAGATAAGGTTTTGAGAAGCAGTGGTTATTTGCACATCTCTGAATTCCAGGGGGGGGCATACTAGCATGTGAATTACAGGGCATTTCTCAAATAGACATCTTTTTTACACACCTTCTTACATTTGGAAGGAAAAAATGTAGAGAAAGACACGGGGCAATACACCTGTTTTGCTAGCCTGTGTTCCCGAAGTCTCTCGATAAAAATGGTACCTCACTTGTGTGGGTAGGCCTAATGCTTGCAACAGGAAACGCAAAATGGACACATCACATTTTTACATTGAAATCTGATGTGTTTTTTCCAAACTGCCGAGCTGTAGATTTTGGCCTCTAGCTCAGCCGGCACCTAATGAAACCTACCAAACCTGTGCATTTTTTAAAACTGGTCACCTAGGGGAATCCAAGATGGGGTGACTTGCTCTCACCAGGGTCTGTTACCCAGAATCCTTTGCAAACCTCAAAAGTTGTCTAAAAACACTTTTTCCTCACATTTCTGTGACAGAACGTTTTGGAATCTGAGAGGAGCCACAAATTTCCTTCCACCCATTGCTCCCCAAAGTCTCCCGATAAAAATGGTACCTCAGTTGTGTGGGAAGGCCTAGTGTTCGCCACAGGGAATGCCCCAAAACACAACGTGAACACATCACATTTTCCCAAAGGAAACAGACCTGTTTTTTGCAAAGTGCCTAGCTGTTGATTTTGGCCTCTAGCTCAGCCTGCACCTAGGGAAAGCTACCAAACCTGTGCATTTTTTAAAACTAGAGACCTAGGGGAATCCAAGATGGGGTGACTTGTGGGGCTCTCATCAGGTTCTGCTACCCAGAATCCTTTGTAAACCTCAAAATTTGGCAAAAAAACCCTTTTACCTCACATTTCGGTGACAGAAAGTTCTGGAACCTGAGAGGAGCCACAAATTTCCTTCCATCCAGCGTTCCCCCAAGTCTCTCAATATAAATGGTACCTCACTTGTGTGAGTAGGCCTCGCAGCCGCATCAGGGAACATCCCCCAAAACACAATGTGGACACATTACATTTTCCCAAAGAAAACAGACCTGTTTTTTGCAACGTGCCTACCTGTGGATTTTGGCCTCTAGCTCAGCCGGCACCTAGGGAAACCTGCCAAACCTGCACATTTTTTAAAACTAGGCACCTAGGGAATTCCAAGATAGGGTGACTTGTGGGGCTCTCTCCAGGTTCTGTTACCAAGAATCCTTTGAAAACCTCTAAATTTGGCCAAAAAAACACTTTTTCCTCACATTTCGGTGACAGAAAGTTGTGGAATCTGAGAGGAGCCACGAATTTTGTTCCACCCAGCGTTCCCCCAAGTCTCCCGATAAAAATGGTACATCACTTGTGTGGGTAGTCCTATTGGCCGCAAAAGGAAAGGCCCCAAAACACTATCTGGACACATCAAAATTATCAAATACAAAACCACCTGTTTTTGCGTGGGGGCACCTGCGTTTTTGGTCCTGGGCTCAGCAGCCATCTAGGGAAACCCAGCAAACCCAGACATTTCTGAAAACTAGACACCCGAGGGAGTACAGGGAGGTGTGACTTGCATGGATCCCCCAATGTTTTCTTACCCAGAATCCTCAGCAAACCTCAAATGTAGCTAAAAAATCACATTTCCCCACATTTCTGTGTGGGATCACCACACCAGAACAAATTTCCTACCACTCAATGTTTCCCTCAGTCTCCCGGTAAAAATGATACCTCGCTTGTGTAGGTGGGCCAAGTGCCTGTGACAGGGAAGAGCCAAAAACATGTCGAATTTAGCGGGAACCAAAGCGGGTCCAAAAGGGCAGTTTGAAAAAAAATAATTTTAGGCTGACAAGTGCAGCAGAATTTTTATCGGAATAGATGAGACAATGCTGGGTGGAAGGAACTTTGTGGATTCCTGCACTATAAGCTATTTTGTTGAAGTCAGCACACCTGCAGTTCTCTTCAGGTATCCCCATGTATGTGGGTGTCCCTGAGGAAGCACGTTACTCTATAGCCTTGACCAAAAGTGATTATGAGACGCTCCACATAGCCCCTGTTAATGAGCAGTGAACAATAAGGATGGCACTGCTGGATAAGATGTAGACTGGCAGTGTCATGAAAAAAAAGGTATTTTCACCAGAGAATGTTGTCAATGTGAGAAAGTAGCCTCTTTCTAGCATGGTTACCCCCATAATTGGCCTGTTTGTCAGTGTTTATCAGTGTGTTTTTACCGTCTCACTGGGATCCTGCTAGTCAGGACCCCAGTGCTCATAGTTTGTGGCCTACATGTCAGTATGTTTTACTGTTTTGTCACTATGCTTGACTGTGGCACTGGAGTCCTGCTAACCAAAACTCCAGTGCTTATGCTCTCTCTGATTCCAAATGTGTACTTACATACTGGCAACCCATTATTCCACTCCAAATTGGTATATTGGACCCCCCCCTTATAAGTCCCTAGTATATGGTACCTATGTACCCAGGGCATTGGGGTTCCAGGAGATCCTTATGGGCTTCAGCATTTCTTCTGCCACCCGTAAGGAGCTCATACAAACACTTCTTCTGGACTGCCGTCGCAGCCTCAGTGAACTAGTGTAAGAACTGGGAGGGGTATCCTCCCAGAGTCTCTGAAAATGCTTTGAAGGACACAAACAGTGCCCTCTTTGCATAATCCAGTCCTCCTCTGGGGGGAGACAGGACAAAGGAAAGGGGAGTAACCACTCCCCTGTCCATCACCACCCCAGGGGTTGTGCCCAGAGCGCCACCAAAGTGTCCAGGGGTTCTGCCATCTTGTTTTAAGCATGTTCAGAGAACTCGGGGAGCATCTGAGTGGGCAGTGCCAGCAGGTGATGTCAGAGACCCCTCCTGATAGGTGCCTACCTGGTTAGGTGACCAATCCCCCTCTCAGGGCCATTTAGGGTCTCTCCTGTGGGTGTCTCCTCAGATGTGGTTTTGCAAGATTCCAGCAGGACTCCTATGAAACCTCTGCTTCACTTTCTACCGTCGGATCAACCACAGAACTGCTCCAGTAACTCTACAACTGCAACAAAGTATCCAAGAAGGCTACTGCAACTCTGTAACTTCAGCTCCTGCCAGCAACTGCAACAGTTTCCAGGTTTTGCATGCTCCGAGGACTGCCTGTCTTTTCCTGCACCAGAAGGACTGAATCTCCAGTGGACTGATGGAGTCACTTCCCTGCTTTAGCAGGCACCTCTCTGCATTGACAACCGGTACTCTGGGACTCCTCTCCTGTCGACAAGCATGATCCCTGGAACACAGGTGGTGGACCAAAGTGATCCTGACTGTCCAAGGGTCCAGCTGTCCAAATTTGGTACAGGTAAGGGCTTGCCTCCCCGAGCCAGACAGTACTCCTGTGCACTGCATGCTTTGCAGCTCCTAGGGATCATGTGTGCTTCTCCAAGAAATTCTTTGTGCACAGCGTAGCCCAGGTCCCCAGCACTCTATTCTGCGACTCTCAGCTCCCTGTGTTCTTCTCCGGCAGCATGGGATTCCTTTGTGTAGTGCTGAGATGACTGCGATCTACTACTACTTTGTCCACGTGTCCTGGGACTCCTGTGGGTGCTGCCTGGTCTTCTGAGGGCTCTCTGAAGTGCTGAGAGTCCCCTCTGTCTCCTCAGTCCAAGTTGAGACACCCAGGTCCCTCCTGGGCCCTGGTAGCACCTTCTCCCTCCAACCGCGACATTTGTGTGAGCTAAGGCTTGTTGGCGGAATCCAACGACAAAAACTAGCCTGCATCCAATGATACGACGTGAGACATCTCTTGCACCAAGCAGGAACCCGCAGCTGCCTTCTTTGGTGCTTTTCTGACTTTTTTTTCCAACCGGAGAATCCACTTATGCACCTTCATCCAGGTTAGCAGGGGCTCCTGTTCTTCCTGGACTCTTCATCTGTCCTTCGACTTTGGTCTCCTCTCCCCACAGGTCTTCAGGTCCAGTAATCCATTGTTGGTGTCTTGCAGTCTTGCTTGGTTCTGGCATAATCCTTCACTACGACTCCTAGTGTGTTCTGAGGAAACTTGCTGTGCTTTACTCCTGTTTTCCTGGGCTCTGTGGTGGGGTACTTTACTTACCTTTGGTGCTTTCTTACACTCCCAGCGCCCCTCTACACACTACTCTTTGTTTAGGTGGGGAACCGACTTTCGCATTCCACTATTTTAGTATATGGTTTGTGTTGCCCCTAGGCCCATTCTAGCCTATGGTGATTTTCATTATTTGCACTATTTTGTGACTGTGTACTTACCTGATTTTGGCTACTAGTGTATATTTTATGTGTTTTACTTACCTCCTAAGGGAGTATAGCCTCTAAGATATTTTGGCCTTGTGTCACTAAAATAAAGTACCTTTATTTTTGGTAACACTTAATATTGTCTTTCTTGTGTGTAAGTACTGTTTGACTAGAGTGGTATTGCAAGAGATTTGCATGTCTCCTAGTTCAGCCTTGGCTGCTCTGCCAACAGCTACCTCTAGATAGCCTGGCTTCTAGACACTGACTACATTTTACTAATAAGGGATAACTGGACCTGGTATAAGGTGTAAGTACCTGTGATGCCCGCTACAAACCAGGCCATCCTCCTAAATTGGTGTTGCAGCGGTGGGATAAGTACTTGCAATTGCATAATCACTCTGTCACTGGTGCTTTCCACAAGAAAGTATACTCTCCACTTAGAGCTATACATAAGTATACCTAGCAGTCTCACTTTCACTCTAAAAACTTCTAAAAAGTTGGATAAAGTAGGTATTTTTCTTTTCTCAACTTTACTCTAACTTATCTACCACTATGTCTTCCTCTGAGGCCACCCCTAGGGTTATCAAAACTACTTATGAGAACCTAAACTTTAAAAGTTTGAGGGGGCTTTGCTTAGAGAGAAGCCTAGGGATTGGGAAGAACCCCAACAAAGATTTCCTTTTGAACCTCCTTCTCCAGGATGACCAAGAAGAGACTGGTCAACAGGTAGGAGAGGAGGTAGAGGGATATTCTAACCAGGTAGATTCAGGAGAGGGTCCAGAAGATCGAGGGGAGGGTCCTTCCACAGATCCTTTCACTGAAAAACCTCCAAGTGTAGCTGGTAGTGGGAAGGGGTCACACTCAGGTAGGGCTCCCTTCAAGAGGCCAGGTAAGTAGGGTTAAACAAGTTAATGAAAGATTCACTTCTGCTCATTCCCATATTACCTCAGTCTCTGAAGGGTCTCACACATCCATTCACAAGGACAACTCCCTAGATAGGGAACTCAGAAAACTGAGATTGGAACAGGCTAGACTGAGGCTGAAACAGCAACATCTGGTCCTAGATAGGGAAGCCTTAGCTGTAGAAAGGGAAAGACAGGGGTTGGGGTCAGTTCCCCATGGTGACAGCAGCACTGAAAGTTTCAGAAGTTATGAGGTCAGGGAGGACAACATTAACTCCAGAAATTTACACAAGATTGTTCCCCCATACAAGGTGGGGGATGATATCCAAAAGTGGTTTGCTGCACTTGAGAGGGCCTGTAAGGTTCAAAGGGTCCCTCAAAAGAAGTGGGCTGCTATACTTTGGTTGTCCTTCTATGACAAAGGGAGGGACAGACTCCTCACTGTTAGGGAGGAGGACTCAGACAATTACAACATTCTCAAAAATGCACTCATTGATAGTTTTGGGCTTACCACAGAGCAATACAGAATCAAGTTCAGGGAAACCAAGAAAGAATCATCACAAGATTGGGTTGACTTTGTGGCCAGTTCTGTCAAAGCTTTAGAAGGTTGGTTACATGGCAGTAAAGTGTCTTATTACCAGGGTCTGTATAATCTGATTTTGAGAGAGCATATATTGAATAGTTGTGTGTCTGATTTGTTACATTGATATATTGTGGACTCAGATCTGACATCTCCCCAAGAATTGGGAAAGAAGGCAAACAAATGGGTCAGAACAAGAGTGAGCAGAAAAGAAGAAACATGGTGAAAAATCTCAGGATAAGAATGGGGATAAAAATAGACATAAAGATCCTTCTTCAAGTCCACAACACTCCTCTGGGGGTTGGAATAAATCATCTTCCTCTTTTTCACATTCTACACACAATAAAAAACCCTGGTTCTATGTGTGCAGAGGTGAAGGCCATAGGCCAGTAGATATGCCCTGGCCAGGTAAAGCCCCTACGCCTACCACCACTAATACATCAATTTCAAACTCTAGTGCCCCTAGCAGTAGTAGTAATAGTGGTGGGACTATTGGCAGTAGTCGAACAAAAGGTGTAATTGGGTTCACTTTTGGGTCCATTATAGAAACTGGGGTAGGTATAGAAACTCCCAAGACAGTTTCTGTCTCACCCTGTGGCACTAGCCTTGCCACCTTGGCTGATTGTCCCCTTAACATGGACAAGTACAAGCAGTCAATTCTGATAAATGGTGTTGAGGTTACAGGCCTACAGGGACACAGGTGCCAGGATCACTTTTGTGACTGAAAACCTCGTGTCACCTGCACAGGATACCATTCTTGTGGTGGGAGAAACCTCTCCTGTGGTGGAACCTGTACCAAGGAAGCCCACAGCTGCCACAGCTGAACTCCCAGAGGTAAAAGTCCTTCTCTGTGGAACCACTACACCAGATAAGCAAAACTGCACTGTTTTAGTAACTATGGAGCAACCCTCCAGCCCTCCCAGAGAAACATTAGTGCAGAAGCCCTGCACTACCTCTATACACATGGGACAGCAGCCCTGTCCTTGTGTGGAGACTGTCCTGCTCCAACCCAAGAGAAACAGCAACCCTGTTCTCTCTTTCAGTCATTTGGACACACTTTTTGCCCAGCTATGGCCTTGCTGAGACAGCATCCCTGTCTGGCATTCCCATCCTTAGGACAGCAGCCCCGTCTTGACCTATGATCAGTGGAACAGCCACGCTGCCCCACTTTACACCTTACAAATAGAGAATCTGAGAATATACACTTGAACTATTTTCTAGGTAAAAATTTCCAAACAGGGTGGTTTACATCCCCACAAGGAAGTAACTATACAGTGGATGATAAAGGGAGTAACCACTCTATTTCAGATCTTCTTTCCACTTATCACTACTCAGACAATAAAGTCTTAACTGGCCAAGGTTAGCCTTACTGTCCTTCATTTGGGGGGTTGTTGGGCAGTGCATGGGCAGCGCAAGGATCCCCCTGTGGCCCCCTGCACCTGTTCTCCGCCAGCCTATTCATGGTGATGAAACCACTATAAAAAGGCTGGTGGAAAACTAGGTTGTACTCTGCAGTACAGCGCTGCATACAGAGTCACCCTGGATGATTGTGACCTCCACCCACGGTCAACCAGGCAGAGACGGCAGAACCTTGGTGGTCTGACCACCAGGTTCTTAATGTGGCGGTTGGACCACCACAGCAGCGGCCGGCCTGACCCCCACTGCGAGGCTGTTGGTTTCAAGACCGCCAGCCTCATAATGAGGTCCTATATGTCCTGTCCTTTACATACACCACACCCTGTCCTATGGGCTACCTAGGACCTCCCTTCGGGGTGTTTTATGTGTAACAAAAAGTGAGTTTAAGGCTTGCTAAGGGATTTTAAATGCCAAGTCGACATGGCAGTGAAACTGCACATTCAGGCTCTGCAGTGGTAGGCCTGAGACATGTTTAAAGGGCTACTTAAGTGAGTGGCGCAATCAGTGCTACAGGCCCACAAGTAGCATTTAATTTACAGCCTCTGGGCACATATAGTGCACTTTACTAGGGACGTATAAGTAAATTAAATATGCCAACTGTGGATACACCAATGTTGACAAATTTCAGGGGAGTGAGCACATGGACTTAGCACTGATTAGCAGTAGTAAAGTGCCAAGAATCCTAGGGCCAACAAAAACAGATCAGCAAAAGTGAGGCAAGGCAGGCAACAAGTTTGGTGGAAGACATCCCTAAGGCTGTCAGGTCTAACAACAGCTATGAAAGCAAGAGCAAATCTGTGTGAAAACTCATTTTCGTTGATATTTAGGATTGTGTTCTTCAATTGACATTGTAATTGGTAAATGTTTCTGATGACTGGTAGAAGACTTGAACTAGGGACATTTAGGTAGAACAGATTTGTTCTGTGAGCATTGATTGATTTGCAACACGACCAGTAAAAATCAAAATATGTTTCCCAGACCTGCGATTAGTTGTGCATGAACAGTGGCTATTTTTTATCATTTGCCATTAACCTTGTACTTTGCATCCCGCCATACTTGTCAATTGGACCATCTGGAAGAACTGAAAGGTCTGGATAGGTCTGTTTTCTTCCTACTCCGGTGGCCAGGAGAGGTGACCATTAATTACTAAACAGCCTGACTCGTTTTTTTAGGTGTGTGTTTTTTCTTGAGGTTCTAGTGATGCTGCCAGATGTGTCAGGTATGTGCTGCTGTGCTACTAACTAATTACGTTTGGCAGGACAATGTATGCCTTCTAACGGGTACCTGCAAGAAAAATATTTTAGTTTTGAACAGTAACTGGCTGTCCATTAACATTGGCTACTTGTTATGTCAAGGAGGGCACTAGGAAAGTTATGGCTTCAAATTAGTAAAAGTAATTTGGAAAAAAGCCACGTTTAGAATTTAACTTGCAAATTTCAAAAGAGCATCACGATTTAATAGTAAATTTAAAAATATTAAACATGGGAAAAACTGAATCTAGGGATTATGCAGAGGTGTGAGCATGTGCATTGGACATACATGCATTTATATATATATATATATATATATATATATATATACACACACACACACACACACACACACACACACATGTAAATATATGTGTGTATATTTTTGTTCTAAAAAAAGATCTATTTTCATAAACCTTAGAAATTCACTGAGAAAACAAAGGTTGAAATAATGTTAGAGTTAGGTGAATTTGTCAATGACAGCATTAAGATTTTGAACTAAAAAAAAACACAGAATGTTCACCAGTTATTGTTAGCAGCACTAACTATAACTTGCGCCCCCACCATTCACTGATTCTGACCTCACATATGACATCACTCAGAACATGTTTTATTACCTCATTTATGACATCTCAAATGACATCAGTGATGACAAGCTTTCATTTGTGTTCACTGCCAATTTGTGTTTGCATATATGGAATGTATTGGATTTGGTCTCAATTTTATTGATATGATAAAATCGTATATAATATTCCTAAAGCCAGTATATTTGTAACCCTATTTTGTTCTATATTTTATTATCCATTTAATGTCCTCCAAGAATGCCAATTGCCTCCCTTGATATTAGTACTTTGTGTAGAACCATTCTTAAAGCATGTTCGAAACAACCAGTGTATTGAAGGCAGTGTAATTAAGGCTATGAAACTGGTAATGATGAGTTTATATTTTCCGCCTACGTGATCCCAACATGACTTAGGCAGAGCGGTATCCTTGTAGGGGTTAGGGGTGAGGGATACCACCCATCCAGATTCTATGTATTACTCAGTGCGGGATCACGCGCTTTTCCACTATCATTTTTCACCTGCTAAATCAGATGAAGAATGTCTGTAAAAGCGGCCCAGGAGGTGTAACAGTCCCCAGTTATTACTGGGCATCTCGTAATGAGGCTTTTGAAGGTGGTATTTTACTGATATGGCCCAGGTAGTTCTTCATCCTGGCCACGGGCTTGTCCAGCCAGACCATGATGTAATGAATGCCCTTGACTTGTTGGTTGGCATGCATGGAAACCAAGCATGAACAGGCTTCTTTGCTCTCTTTAGTGCTGGTCTTAAGCCTTCATTAGGCATTGGTGGAATACCAGCGCCCCTGTGATCTCCCATCTTTGATTCGTCCTCCACTGGTGTTATTGCTGGTGCTGCTGCCATGGTTCTGTTTACAATACTCTTCATTTCCATCTGACAAAAGAAAATGAAAGTTGTAGTATTCAAGGTTGTACATTTGTACCCAACTGTACAAATTGTGCCGACATACTTAACTCTTCTGGTTCATCTCTCGGTGTTTATTTCACCAGCAAGACGACATCCACAAATCTCCTCACTTGAAACTCACCTACTGCGTCCATTCTCTCTGTGCAAATCCACCCCATGCAACATTGCATCCTAACTCTACATTTGCTGTCTTCTTTATCCTTATAAGTCATTCATCCATCAAAGCCGCAACTGACATCTGTGCCTAAGTTCTCGGCCCGAATGGCGGCACATCTCCCAAAATAATCTGATTCATTCGCGCATCTGGATCACGTTAAGTGCCAATTTTCTGGTGGTGCGAATGGCGTTGTATGAAGTGGGGGTTACTGGGGGAGGGGGTGGTTAAAGGGTTGTAAAAAGGCCCCTGCATTAAGTAAAACTGTTTTAAAAGGAGTCCAGGCTGAACCATCGGAATCAAGTGGGAGCTGCTGTCTTCAGGACTTTAATGCAGACAGTTGGCATCCCTTTGAAAGATGGCGCCCTGGGCTTGATCCCAGCTCGCCCATGCCAAAACCCGGCTCTGTGCCTATTATACCAGTCGGAAGGATCAGGACAGATTTAGGATATGGGAGGCAATCTATTTGTTTTAAAGTTGGAAACATGTTTGTCGCATCACCTTCAGCATGAGGTCCCACGCGCCGATCTATCTTCTGCAACTGGCTACATTTCTCAGAAACTCTGGAAGTTAATGGACCGATACGTTTTCTTCAGAATGCATCTCTGAATATCACTCTAATAACGACTGGCGGAAGTCCATAATACTACTGTGCAACATGTCTTCACCTTGATGCAATATATTCCAAAGTTGTTCTGTGTTGTGCCTGTCGTATTATGTCACATCAACAACATTGCTTGCGTTATATGTGGTGCATGATGATGCTGTGGTTGTTAAGATATATTAGTTCAAATTCTATTTAAACACCGGCCATTTGTGCCACAGTTAAAATTCAGTTAATCGAAAGAAAAGAATACCGTTCTACCATTGACAGAAAAATCTGGAACTTGCTACATTAGCTTAAGTTTTCATCTTTACAATCTATGTAAATGTTGTCTTCTGTTGTAGATGATGCTGGCCCTCCGCCATTAGGCTCTCTTTACAAGCCATATCCAATTCTGACCAGAATAACTCATCTTTTTTATGAAAGTGAGTGGATGTTTCTTTCACCTGTTGTTTTTTTTGTTTCCTGTTACCTTTGTAGTTTCTCTCTTAAATCATACCACTCCATGCTGAGCTTCCATTCTCCCTCCATTTTCAGACTTCACAAGAACCTCACACGTGGTCACTGTACTACACTCTAAATATATTGATCTACAAAAATGTGCCACACACTATCTCGCCTTGCAACACGTTGTAAAGGTAAGTCTATATTTATTGTTGTTAACTCAACATCTACTTACCTACAGTTTTTCCTGGTCAATATTTTGACCATAATGTAGTGGTAAAACAGTCGCTCCCATTCACATCATAACATATTCTTTAATTAATTTACTACATAATGATTTTATTATTTTATTGATTTATTCATGTAGTTATTTTTAAGGGTTTTGCAAAGTGCTGCACACCACAGAGACAGCCTCAGAGCACTTTGGTTTGGATAGAAGGTTAGGGGTTGTCTAAATATGTATAAGGTTCCAATAGTCCTAAACCACTCATATCAAATAGTAAACAGATTGTAAAGTCTTAGAAGGGGTAAAGTCAGGATTTGCCCCTGTATGTGGTTCAGGCATCTGATCAGGTTAGGTCAGGTTCAGTGGAAGCATCAGAGTAGATCAACCCTATGAATAAATGAATTTAAGTGATCTCCTACATTTGATAAAGTCAGGACCAAGTCTTAGATGCCTTGGGAGGGAACTCCACATGGAGGATCCGTACATGTAATGGGTCCTGAGTCAAATATTTCTAAGATACAATGGATATTTGTGATTGGCAAATTTAGACTTCTGGATTCGGGAGATAAGCAACAGTTTAAATAAGTGCAATGCTTGGTGGACAAGACATTGATTTGTAGTTAGCTCTTGCCTTCACTGGAAGCCAGTGGAGGGATTGTAGTGCTGGTGAGATGTGTTGTTGTGCTTTAGTCCAGATAGGAGACTGGCAGCATGATTCTGGACTCGTTGGAACATAGATAAAGATTTTTTTCGGGAGGCTTGTGTGCCTGCTGTTGCAAAAGCTGGTGCAGATTAATTGCTGAAGTTCTAACCAATCAATGTGCACCCTATCTTGGCACGGATGTAACATATATAGTTACCCTTCTAGGGGGAAGATCCAGGTGGCCAATATTTGGACCCACAGGAATGCCATTAATTGTTCCGCTTAAATCTCTTATGCAAATGAATTTTCTACAGGAAGCATCCACTTAGAGAAGAAAGGCCAGTCTGAAAATGGGATGAACATTTACCTGATACACAGCTGTGCTATGATTATGTGGTGAAATTGGGCCAGTCCATGCTGATTGACCCATGCAGGTGACTTTCTGACGGCTGATTCATCACAGACTGCACCTCATAGGCTGTCAGGAAACTGACAGGAGGTGTAGCACCGTTGAGCTGAAATAGTTGTGGTGCACTAGAGAAGCGTTGAGGACAATGTCCAATCAACACGATTCCCTGTTTCTACCTCTCACCTTATGATTTAGCCAAGATGGCTGAAGCTTAAAAGACAGCAACATGCTGTCTGGAAACTGAAAGTAGGTGTGACGCACTCAAGCTGAAAGAGGTGTGGTGCAATCTAGAAGCATTAAAAGTGATGCCTAGCAGAGACTAACCCCTGTCACCATCTCTCAACTATGACATAGTGAAGACCATCAACAGTTACCTGGCGATGTATGGCATATGCAAGTTGAGAGAAGAAAAAAAGGCATGAAGGCAAGTGTCTAGATAATGCCCCACCAGAACCATGATGAACAACACTCAGTATGCTCCCGCACACACATCAACCATCGCTGAACACAGAAGGAGTAGCCACAACATCAATCAGGTGTCAGGAGCAAGACGAATCAAGGAGGAAAGCCAAAAAATAGACTAAATCTATGGCAGTAAGGGGGTTTGGAACAAAGGATGAGCGGGTCAGAATCTTGTTACCTGTTTTATAGAAGATTAACATTCGTACTAAATGCAGTACTCTAGGTTTGTTACTCTTTTTTATCCAGTAGCCACCAGCTCTACTGGTATCAACAACCTTTCAACAGTCAAAGAGTGGAACACTCATTGCAGAACATTCCACCAAACTCTGAGGGAAGCAACAGGGAACACTGGAAAGGTTGTGTAAGGGCAGGGTCCTGGGACAGAAAATAGTCTTGCGCAGCAAACTAATAGTGGCCCACATTAGTGAATTAGAAAGCCAAAAAAGTGGCCTATGTTTTCGAATTGGGACAGCGTTGAACTTGTAAAGACATACTGTATAAGTGTTTTGCAAGGTATGGAACACTGCATGAATTTGAACTTGCTGCAGGCATTGTTCGTTTTAATATCAGGGCAAATCAACAGTAAATACCAGCCCAATAGACCATAAAACTGGCACACGAACAGCCAAAAAATTGGATCACAGAATGACTGACGACACCAGCCTACTGGGCACTGCCTCATGGCCAGTGGCTGCCGCCACAAATCCCAAGGGAAGAAGTGGCGGGGGCTGGAGGGATGGGAGGAGTCTGGGAGGAAATAAAATAATAATTTTAAAAAAACGTACCTGTTTCTGCTGTCACCGCTGCCTCAATTCTCTTCCCTCAATGGTGCTGGTGTCCCAGAAGTCCCTGGGACACCAGCACAGGCTAGTCACACAATCCTGGCATTGCTCTCAGTCTATACCTAGCATAAGAGCAGTATCAGGAGTGGTCTGAGTGGCTTGGTCTGCAGCTCAGACAGTGCACTGTGGTCTGTGTATTTTCTCCAACCTGGCTGTGTTGCCCCACCGGGTTGGAGAAACCTAGGTGCGCATTTCAGTTTGGTCCACCCAAAGCGGTGGGCTAAACTGACTTGCGCACTTAGTGCACTGACTCCACTCCTTCTCCTCCCCCAACCCATGGACCAGCCCCGCTCCTCCCTGCACATGCCGGCTGAGCCAGCAGCTGAAAGATAAAACAAAATATAGTTTTATTTTACAGCTGCTGGCTCAGCCAGTGGGGCGATACTCGTTTGACATTGCGAAGGAGCCGTCCCTGTTCATTGCCCTATACACCAGTCCGACCTTAAGGAAGGGTTAAGGTGAAAGGGTGAACAATGACTGAATGCAGAACAATTAAAAAATGTTTCCAAATGTGTGAATGCAAGAAAAACATGTTATACAATGCTATGTAAGGCACAACATCAGTGCTTAATCTGCAGCCTCCATTAATTTACAATGGTCTGCAGAAAGTAGGCACAGTGTGTAGGGACCCGGGCAGAGTGGAGGGAAAGTGCTTGTTAGTGTCATCCACATCACTAAACGCTACATCGTCCAACCCACATACAATTGTGTACCTCATTAGCAGCAATCATGCTAAAGAAGATCCACTGTAGCTCTTGGGTCTCATTACAAGGCTGGCGGTCTTTGGACCGCCAGACTCGTGGTGGCGGTCTTTGGACCACCAGCCTCGTGGAGGCGGTCGCACTGCTGCACTCCCGGCGGTCTGACCACCACATTACAACCCTGGTGGTTGGGCTGCCAGGGGACTGCTGTCCCTGCCAGGAACATGGTTCTCAACTGGCTGACAGCGGTCAGAATAGCGTTCATCCATGGTGGCACTGAGTTCAGCGCCGCCGCTCTGATCACGAGTCCAGTTTCCTCCAGCCTTTCCATGTGGGGACCCTGCCTTGAAAAGGCTGGTGGAAACCTATTGCTGGTGTCCACGGGGGGGCCTGCACCACAACCATGTCATAAGTAGAGCAGGGTCTCCCCTGACCAGCACCCTCGGAATGCGCACTATCTGCTACAGCAGACAGTGCACATTGCGAGGGTGCTGGGAGCACCCTCTGTGTGACAACATTGGCCTCGGCTCCATGAAGAGCCGAGACCAGTGCCACTGCATGGTTTCCATTGGGCTGACCAGCGGAAACCTTTGATTTCAGAGATTTCTGCCATTCAGCGCAGTAGAAATCTTGTAGTAGGGCCAGGGGAGAAACCGCCAGCTCCCCGGTGGTCTCCTCTCCACGGATCTGGCGGTCCGGGATTGGAACAGCCAGATTCATAATGAGGCCTTACATCCAAGAGTAATGGAACTATCCCACCTTCCATGGTAGTGCTCTGATTCAGTAGTCTCCCTAATTTAAGGGCTGATTTATAGTGTAATGGACTTCTGTCTGCCGAATTTAGACATGACCACCTGCCTAGTGTTCGTCTCTGTACACTGAAATGAACTGCCGTAGTTCCTATCACTGTACAAACATTTTGGTGATCAGCCGCCATCAGTTTTAACAGCCACTCATCAAACTTTTAACATTTTTTTCAGAATCAAGCTCTGAAAGTGGAAGATTGTTTGAAAAAAAAACAAAAATAAATAATGGCCTCCACACCTTGTGAGTTTTCTCCACAGGTTTTGGGGTCATTATATTTTTCTGTCCCTCACCACCAGATTTTTCCTGCAAGTGATGTACAGAAAAAAAAGATGTTATACTATTCACACTAAATAGTGTAGGCATTGTAATGTCCTTCCTCTGACAGCCCCTTCTCAATCAGGCCAATGGAGTAACCTTTCTTTCAAAAGAGCCAACAGGGCTCTATCGACGGGAACCTGGCAGTCTATCCGACTCTAAATGAGGCTCTGGAAGACAGGGTACTCTGTCATGTTTGCATCAAAGTATCTGTCTGTCAAACTCTACATCAGGCCATTAGTTACTGGTCTTGATTGTCCTTGATCAAGGTAAACCACATCTTTTCACACATGAAAGTGAGAAGTGCACAGAGTTCTAGGCCCTGACTGGTTTCCCTTGTCATGCTATCCTAATGACATCAGAAAATGTCAGCAAGAGAACTGGGGCTCCCTGACAAGATGTCTTTGGATATTGGTTCAAGCTGCCATTTTTCTGAGCGTGCAGTTGCTTCTCCTGACATTGATTGCAGGCAATGGAGGAGACAAATACTTATTAGCAGGGATACTTGTTCGGTTGATGGATGTTCCTTTGGGAGAGACTGTGTTGGTAGACTTTTCGCCTTTACTCTTGGGCACCTGTCCCCTCTTGGCTGCCAGTAGTCTGAAGGGTGCCTTAAGAGCACAGGATTCTCCCCAGATTGCTGTGATCAGCTTGCTATTACACCTACTGCAATTTGGAGAATCGAGATAACTTGCTTTCAGATCCATTTCTGCAATGCCAGAATATGTTGCTCTGAATGCCCACTCTACGTCGCTGATGCTGCAAGAGAGTGTAAGAACTATACTTTTTCCACATCTGAACGAGGGCGTGCCCAGAGAGGAATCATATAATTCTACCCTGCCCCACCTGGGTGCTCTCTACCCATTTGACTCAGGCTGGACTAGCAAGAGAGCAGACCCTTAGAGATTGTATTGCTCTTTTGCTTATGAAGTTTTATCTTTTGTTTATGTTTTCCCACCAGATTGCCTTTTCTGTCTTTTGGAATGGCTGACCTCCATCATCATGATCGCAACCAAACGTTTCACTGTAAAAGTAATGTGTAATTGTAAATCTGCCATACCATTATGCAAAGCCCACACACATAGTTGATATTTGCTTGTGCGGATGAGGTCTCTCTTGCCCCACCTAATCCTGCAGCCACAATGAGGCCTTACAGACCTACCACTGTTGTACTTACCACAAGCCTTCTAACTCCCTTTGCCATCATCACCAGCGCTCTACGTTATAAATATGTGACAAAAGACCTAATCTCCTGGAAAGGAAAATATTCCTCTGGTAGCTCTGCTCAATGGACTGACTTTGTGTTTGTTTACTTCCGTGTCCCTGTGTACAGTTACTTGTCTAAATCTTTTCTTCCAAGAACAGGGATAAACGTTGTTATATAGTTCAATCTTATTCCGAAATGTGTGTTGTTCCTGAATATTGTGTTTGTCATTGCTATTGTGAGGAATCCAAGGTGTGCTTTTTCTCTATGCTGCAGGTTCTGTGCTTTGTCTCACATGCATTTGCCAGCTCACCCGAGGAAAAGCACATTCCTCTTCCTCCGTCCACACTTCATGGGTGTGATCCACACTTCATCAGTGTTACCACACTATAAACCATTTATCTACAGATGGAAACTCAGGTCGCCTGCCCCTCACTACACCAGTCATTCCGAGGGAGGGCATTGAGCAGGACACTTTGATTCATCTTCCAGAAAGCACTAGCCACCTTCTATGTATAAATGATGTCACTCTCTTTAAATGTACTTCTCCAGTCAGATCTGGAAACTCTTCAGGATGGGGTAATATGATTGTTTTCTGTAAAATAATCCAGAGAATGTATTTCCTGACCCTGAAGTTCCAAATGGTTCATGAAACTGTGCAAATGGCCTTTATACCATGGCAAGGACTTTGTTTTTCAATATTATAAAAGTGAGCAAGCAATATTCTATTAATACTAGCATTTATCTAATGCAGCATTGCTGTGTAACTTAATAGAATGCTGCCCCTTTTGAGAATTCTTTTTATTTTCTTCAGGAGAGACCTCCTTTTTTCTTACTTTCTCCCATGTTTCCTCCATTATTAGTCAAATCAAACCTATTTTAAAGAAAACTGCTAGTTAAATGCTGGTTGCGGACATCTGCTGTGATGAGTGAGTTACACGTTTTGATTCTGGAAACATTAACTCAGCCTTCCAACCATTCTAGCTTGGTTTATTGATTATCATTAATTTTGATATTACAGGCATGTGTAAATGTTACCCTCTAGAGCTGGGAGATGTGCAGTATGAAACAGTATAGAAAAACAGCGAACAGTCAGAAAGCAATGTCCTGGTTGTTTTCACCTGGGAAAGTATGTGAGTACTATCAAACTCCTACATTAAAGACTTGAAGGTAATTTACCGCACTGGCAAATCAAAATGTACCCTGAGAAGGGTAAGAGTGATTTCTTACAGGATAGAGAATAGGAAGATAACCGAAAATAGTTATTTTTCTCCAAACATAAGACTAATGCAATAAGAGTAAATTTCATACTTCTTCTGGGAACTTGGGGGCAGAGTTACAAATATTTAGTGCACCACAGAAAGACAACTTGCTGCACTGCATCAAAAGGAGAGGGTAGGCGCAGTGGTGTAACGAAACTGGAGAAGGTCCCCTGCACAGAACACGGAGGGGGGGGGCTTCAGACTCACTCGGGACAGGTGCTTGCCAAGGAAGGCACTGCAAGGGCTCCAGGGGCCTTTGTTACGTGACTGGGTAGGTGTGCTATTGTTAGTAAATCTGGGAATGCACTGAAAACCATGTGTGGGTGCATGGGAACACCCTTCCCGGAGCAGAGTAATGCAAGGCAGCGACTTGCGGTGTATTCCATGACTTCAGATTCACTATGCCAGGCAGGGCCATACAAGGTGGCTTTGCCTGGCCTAGTAAATCTCATTTAAGGGCTTGTGTTGCCCTTGTGCCACCTTGTGTGAAGCAAGGGTAAAGACAAACACTTAATGTGGCCTCTGGTCTCAAACTAGCAAATAAACTGTCTGAATTTAATGCAATTTGTGCCAGCATCTCAAGGGAACATTGAAGGAGGTTTTGGAGCTCAGAGAATAGGTCATGTGTACTGTTGGGAAGCTCAAGTGTAAATTAACTAATGGGAATTATTGTAATCTATGGTTCAGGGATCTTTGTGTTTACTTGGAGATTGTCTGTTTTGGGTTGATTTAAAAATATAACTTGGTTTCAGTGCAGAATAACAAACAGTTTAGGTTTAGGTTGACGTATTCATCGGAAATAATATTTAGTTTCTCATGCTCAGTTAGTCTTTGGAGAGTTAAACCTTAAACGTCCATGTTACAGTACTCTCAGTGAATGCTTTAACAGAGAAGGCGGCAAGTAATCGTTGTAAAACGCGAGCAAAAACTAACAGCTCGCTGTTTAGGGTAGTGAAGAAATACCCGCGATAGATGGTTAGTCAGCACTGTTGCCACAAACTGATAGCTCCGAGTTATATTTTTAGACATTGTGGTCAGCGGAATTCAGTTCCGGTTAACCTTCAGCACCTGACAATGACTGGCGCATCTGGACTGCAGAGAGAATGCGTCTTTTCCTTTACTTCAGCAAGCACTTTCGCTGCGTATTATTCATGAAAGATGAGCGGTTTGGCTAGAGTTACGTCATGGGTTTGTGGAGTCGATTTGCTTATGTAGGCTTCCTTGGAAGTTAGATGTTTCGGTTGTTCACCCTACTAGTATCTTGACACTTTGGGCGCCGTGACAGAGGATAGTTTTCCCTTCTCGATGATAGCGCAGGAGCGTGACTAACAATGGTGCAGCAGGTACAGTGGCACCGAATCCAGGGATTGGACAGTATCAGTTACGCAGCCTTTTACTGCTGACCTGACGGGCAGAAGCATATTTGCATTACATGCATGGCTGCCTTTGGTCCCCTTGCTACAAAGTGAAATTAAATAAATGCTACTACGTAACAGAAGATGAAAGTTATTTTAGAAGCACTGTATCCATGTGTGAAGTACTTAGTTACTTGCGCGAGTAACCCGCATCCCTAACTTACATCGTGGAACTTTAAATTCTCATTAACATTACGGTATATGTTGTATAACTCACCTGAATGTTTAATTTTTGTAATGTTCACAGCCATTTTACAACCATTCTCACACTGTATATATGACACTCTGTAAGGTGGGCTATTAGCTTGCATTCTGTAAATTGTTGACCTGGCTTACCCTGATCAAGGAACTCTTACAACCTGTATTTGATAATGTGCTCTGACATAATGTGATTTACACTGTGCATCTTGTACCCTGTTGTAGTGAGCCACTGGGCTCATACTTGGGGGTGCCAGCACATAGCATGCAGTCTAGCGACCGGGCGCGACTTCCGGTTTAAATAAATGGGTGGTGATAGAGCGGAACGTGGTAACAATTTACCTGCGTTCGGATGCTCTTTAGGTCGATGAATCTTTTGGCTAAGTGGGAACTCTCTGTACTCTTAATTGATCAATCACCTCTTATCGATAATCAATAACGAACGTAAGCAACACCTTGAACAACATAACACTTAACAATTAATCCAGAATACATTTCGGCGAACCCTGACCTTTCAGCCAGGAATAACCACACCAGTTTATTGCAAAGTTAGTGAATTTATTTCCCTATATTAACAAAGCTAGCACAATATAAATGTGTCTCAACACCAAATGATAAACATAAATGAACATTAATAGCTGTCCATATCGTCGAAACAAGTGTAATCTATGTAGCATTTGAATCACAAGGCATTCGATAGTGGCAATGCAAAGCACTAATACGATAATCTGTAATGGGCTAATTGCGTACATTTAGTCAGCATAACAAGATCTCCAATTGCATCGTGTGACATATGGAATCCTCGTCTAACCTCAAATTAGCATCAGCATGTGGGACTTCATGCAAAAACAATTTGGCAACATCAATTTAGAAAACTCCTAGCTAGGGCCCTTATCAAGAATCAGCAGTTGGTTACCTAAAGGAAACACAATGCAATTTTACAATTTCCTTTCATATTTACCAATTCCAATCAGCAATCAATGAAGTCTTCGTCTCACAGGTACCGTTTCTCGATCAGCATGGGCCAGGACAAAGGGGCGGGGGTGAACGGGGCAATTGCCTCACGGCGGCAGGTTAAGGCTACTACTTTATGCAAAGGGACAAGTCAAAGTTAAAGTCTCTAGGGCAAGAATCATTAAAGTCTCTTTCTCTCGATTAGAGAAAGCATCAAAGTCTCTCAAAATGGCGTCGCAGCAAAATGGGTTATAGTAGCTACGAAATCAAAATGGCAGGATGTCCGAAGATAGAGAGAGAGCTTCCCTCTCGTGCACCTGGGTTTTATAGACAACAGTTCAAGTCCTGTAGGGTCTCCATTGGTGGGTTCATAGGTTAGCTTCAAATCGACCAATCCAAAACGACAGTTCTCAAGCTTTTACTTAAGCATACATTATCCTTGGAGATGGGTACGCAATTTGCAACATTGTTTCTCGATTAGCTTACTCTCAGAGGCTCCATTGTCCGCACCTGCAAGCCGACCTTGAATTTAAGAGAAAATATGCCATGCTGGCACCAACTTTAAGATAAGCATGCGAGCAGTCTCTGTGGAAAAGTACAGCTTCAAGCAGAAATACACGTTTAATAGCACAGTGGAAAAAATACGAACGTTTAAACCGTGAGACCAGGCAACTAGGCCAAAGCCTCCGCTAAAGTAATGCTAAGCTAAGGCATGTCAAATAAGCAAAATCGTAGCACACGTTTATGATTATGTCGAATTAGTGCATTTCTAATACACCACGTTATATAAAGCACGCGTATAAATGATGGCAAACTACTCTGAGGGCACATTTTGTCCCCGTACAATCTTTATTAATTTGGTTAATGTCACACATGATTATTTCAGCACTACGTTTATGCATTAAAATCAAAACCTTCATTTTCTGCTTCATCAATCCCTCCTCTGATGACTACTTGTCATCACACAAATTTAGCCCACAAATTTTATCTCATTAAAATTCTGTCAGCTCCCTTTTCCTTTTAGTTCCCCTAGTTTGCTCTTTGTATTCTTCTGCCATTCTTTTCATTATTTTCTCCTCCTTTCTTCTTTTAATTCTCTCCATAATCATTATTATTCCCCTTTTTATTCCCCAAATTCCAAATACACAAATTATCACCATTAATATCCCTTCTATTATTTTCAATAATATTCCGTTCCAAATTCCCCCAATCCAATGTCCCACTGAAGCAAGTCCCTTTCCAACCTTCTCCCACACTCCTGGTTCTTTCAGTTCCTGCAAATCTGCACTTTCTTTTGTTAGATTAGCAAGCATAGTTTTAATTTTCACACTATTATCCGGTATGTAGGTGCAGCAGTGACGTGCACCAACCATTTTGCAAACGCCTCCATCCTTTGCTAAAAGAATGTCTAAAGCAAGCCTATTTTGAAGAGTCATAGCTCTTTCCGCTGCAAGTTCAGCATCCATCAGGATTATAGCACCTGAAAATTTTGTCAACATGTTATCCACTATAGTAGACAACTTCCTTATTTTGATGGAATTCAGCACAACTCCCAATGAAGGAATCATGGCTCCAAATATATCACCTACCACAGCAGCTGCGGTCTCTCTTTTCTGGATACGGTGTGATCCAGGTGTCTTTTTAATCATCGATATGTCATCCAGTTGATAAACCTTCGGAAACACTATACCCAAATAACATCTTCCCCACCATCCCTTTGGAAGACGATAATAGGCATTATGCCCACAAATGTAATACACCCCTGGAATGACAGGGTCAAGTCCGTCCATCATGAATGTCCATTTGGCCTTAAAAATAAACGTATGTTTGCATTCACTCGCTCCTACAAAAATATTGTCATAGTAAGATTCACCTCGATATATACAAAACTTCCCTACATGCCAAGCATCTAAAGCTATTTTCCCTTGTGTCTTTATAGCAGCAAAATCATAATTATCTACTGAAGTCCTCTTATGCAGTTCTTTTTCTAATTTCGCCTTCATTTGAGCCCTTCTATCATCTGTGCGATCTAAAAAACTTATTTCTACAGCAGAGACGGAGCATGTAAGGTTCTCCCTATGAGCATGAGCCGTTTCAAAAGGTTGCATTGGCTCGAAAAAATCCCTCATAATTTTGTAATCCCAATATTTTGCAGTCTCGCTTAGCTGAGCTATTATAGGAACATAAGCAAAGGTAACATCATAATTTGAGAAAAAATACTGTATGTTAGATTGACCATAAAACCTAGACATTACTAAACTACATGTAATCCCATATGTAAGAGGCATGTGGTGATAAGTCACCCCTTCCTTTACTGATGTCGGTATCTGGGTACACACATAACAATCTTTCGCATCCATAGTCTCAACATACTCTGTTAGTAAGCGATAGAAAACGTTATACGAAAGCTCTTTCTTATCATGCAAGAGCCTCTCATCCATTGCTAGTCTTTTCAATGGTGTTAGTTCAGTGACAGTAACAGGAACAATAGTAGAAGCAGTAATAGTCTCATTCTCACCTTTCCCATGCATTCCAAACACAATTGCCATTATTATTAGTACACATGTTATTACCAAGCCTATACACACATATTTACAAAATCTCTTTCTATTGTTTGGCGCCATGATCTGTATAGAATCAGAGAGCTAGAAGCACTTATAAATGAAACTATTTAGCAATTCAGTTACAAAGCTGAACAAGCGCAATGTTCACACCGTCTTCTTCAAAAGGCCAGTCACTTATCGGTTAGCAGCATTTGTCTCAATTCGGCAATAACTAAGTCTTTATCAGTTTAGCAAATGTCTCATCCGGTTTAACAATGTCTCAGCTGGTTGTTTCTTTCACGTTATATTGTAGCGAGCAATATCATTTACTCTTTCAATCGACAGAGTCTATGAAACTTTTCTTTTCTATTTGTATCTCTCCTTCTTCTTCGTTCTCGATGCTTAGAGATACAAACTCATCAGTCCAATCATCATTGACTGCATATGCCCATTCAGGACCGGAATACCTCTTGTTTGGTATCCTTTTCCTTTTCAATTTTGCTTCTCTCTTTGATTCCACTTCACTGGCACTCTCCTCCTTTGCCAAGTCCTTTTCTTCACTTGACGATTGTTCCACGACAGTCACTTCCTTTCTTTTCTCTTTCACTTTCGGCCTTCCTCCTTCGTTCAAACCTTCTTTACCCTTTTCTTTTATCGGTGAGATACTTAGTCTTCTTTTTGCACCGTGTCCGTTTGATGGACCTGCGACCTTTTCTGTAGATGTTTGAGCTCTTTCGTTCTGCTCTTCTTTGTCCCCACCTCCAGGGGAATCAGTCACGTTTTCCTTTTCTTTTTCTGTATCGTCTATTTCTGGGAAAGCCCCTTTCTGTTCAGGCTTTCCTGCCTTCTCACTCTCCTCGAGCCCTCCGTCACCGTTACTTTCTTCAGGCTCTGTATCACTTTCAGCGGCTTCAGGTTCCTTGTCACCTTCAGCTGCTTCAGGCTTTTTGCTACCCTCAGCTGCTTCAGGCTCTTTGTCACCTGCAGCTTCGTCGTCGCTGTCTGAACTTTCTCCTTGGTCTTCCCCAAGTGAGTCGGACTCTTCGTTCCCCAATGATATCTCTTTTTCTCCTGCTGTTGCTTGTTCGCTTTCAGTTCGCTTTTGTTCTGTCTCAGCACTCGGCACCGTTTTATCAGGCACTGGTAGTTTCAGCGCTTCAACTTCCTCATCTGTGGGACACAACACCTTCTTTGTATGACTGGCGTGAATCCAGTTGGGAACCCCCGCGCACTTCACAGCGGTTGTTGTCGTCAGGATCACTTGGAAAGGGCCTTTCCAACGGGGTTCCAGGCACGACTTCCTCACGTGCTTCTTTATCACGACCCAGTCACCTGCTTTCAGTGTGTGTCCTGGACCTTGGATCGGTGGCAAGGTGGTCGCCTCCACCTGGTGAGAGAAAGAGCGAACTACGTCAGCCAGACCTTTGCAGTAGTCTAACACCATATCATCTGTAATATTCAAAAGCATGTTTGCGGGAACTGTAGGAAGTCTCATGGCCCTGCCCATGAGAATTTCGTGCGGAGACAATCCAGTTTTCCTATCCGGAGTGTTCCTCATTGACATCAGCACTAAGGGCAATGCGTCAGGCCATTTCAAATTTGTTGATGCACATATTTTTGCCATTCTCGATTTCAGCGTACCATTCATCTGCTCCACCAGTCCTGATGCCTCAGGACGATAGCTACAGTGCAGCTTTTGCTCAATGTTCAGTGCTTCGCAAAGTAACTTCATCACCTCGTTATTGAAGTGACTTCCCCTATCTGATTCTAAAGAGATCGGGAATCCGAAACGTGGTATTAACTCCCTCAATAATAGCTTGGCAACTGTAAGACTGTCATTTCTACGTGTGGGGTATGCCTCAATCCAATGACTAAAAATGCACACAATCACCAACACATATCTTAAACCTCCATGCACAGGCATCTCAATGAAGTCCATCTGCATTCGGCTAAAAGGACCGCTTGCCCTACCAATGTGGCTCGCGTTCACAACTGTTCCCTTTCCTGGGTTCATCTGTTGGCAAGTGACACATCGATGGCAAACTGCTTCCGCAGCTTGGCGAAATCTGGGGTTAAACCAATCAGTTTTGAACAATCTTATCATGGCATCTCTCCCTAGGTGAGCTTGCCCATGATAGAACCGCGCAAGCTGTGATAAGAGACTATTTGGCAAAACAAATTTTCCCTCATGTGAAACCCATAGCTCGTCTTGTCTTTTTATGCAATGTGATTTAATCCAGGAATCTCTTTCATCCTCCCCGACATTACTTTGTAGTGCTTTTAGTTCTTCTATTGTATCTACGACCTTCAAGGCAAATGCTTCAGCTGGTTCGAGTTCTGGTTCACTTATTGTATTCCAATCATCCCTTAACAATATACAGTTCAAGGCACAAAATCTTGCGACTTGATCTGCATAGGCGTTTCCCAAAGACACATAGTCCTGTCCTTTCGTGTGAGCACTGCACTTTACCACTGCAACTTCAGCTGGTACTTGAATGGCATGTAACAATTCCCTTATTCTCTCCCCATTTTTCACTGGGGATCCTGAAGAAGTCAGGAAACCTCTCTGTGACCACAGTTGTCCAAAGTCATGCACAATCCCAAACCCGTATTGGCTATCAGTGTAAATGGTGACTTTCATCAATGCAGACAATTGACATGCTCTAATAAGGGCTACAAGTTCTGCTACTTGTGCAGAATAGACTCCTTGGAGCCATCCCGCTTCCAAGACCCCTGTCACAGTACATACAGCATATCCTGCTTTCAAAATTCCCACCCCATCTCTTAGACATGAACCATCAACAAAAAGAATTTGGTCATTTTCATCAAGTTTTGTATCCTTGATGTCCGGTCGGGGTTTTGTGCAAAATTCAGTCACCTGAAGGCAGTCATGCTCGACGTCTTCAGCGTTCTCAATTTCAGCATGTTCTCCAGGAAGTAAGGTAGCTGGATTCAACGTGGTGCACCTTTTCAGCTGCACATTCGGTGAGCCCAGAATAGTTGTTTCATACCTTGTGAGTCTTGCTCCAGTCATGTGCTGCGTTCGGGAGCGGGTCAAAAGTATCTCAACTGAGTGAGGGACCATGACTGTTACTGGGTGTCCCATCACTATTCCTTCACTCTGAGTGAGGCTGATACCAACTGCTGCTACGGCGCGCAAACACCCTGGAAGTGCTGCTGCAACCGGATCCAATGTAGCTGAAAAATACGCTACTGGTCTGTTTACGCCACCATGGGCTTGAGTCAAGACAGACAAAGAACATGCATCACGTTCATGACAAAACAATGTGAAAGGCTTTGTGTAGTCAGGCATACCTAAAGCTGGAGCCCTGCACATGCATTCCTTTAATTCAACAAAAGCATCCATCTCATCCCCTTTCAGTTCAATCTGATCCAAGGCATCCTTCTGGGTCAATTTCAGTAAAGGCTTCGCTAGAGACGAGAAGTTGGGAATCCACTGGCGACAGTATCCCACCATTCCCAAAAACTTCCTCACCTCCTTCCTTGTCTTTGGTGGACTCATTTGAAGTACACTGGTAATTCTTTCCTTCATTATTTTCCGTGACCCTTTCTCTATCTGGTGACCCAAGTATTTCACTTTCTTCTGACAGAACTGCAGTTTGGAAGGAGACACTTTATGTCCATTCTCTCCCAAATGGTTCAACAGAGCAATGGTATCGGCTGTGCAGCCACTTTCTGTCTTTGATGCAACCAGTAAGTCATCAATGTACTGTACTAGGGTTGACTCGAATGGCAACTCTAACTCTTCCAAGTCTCTCTTTAGAACCTGATTGAATATCGACGGTGACTCAGAAAACCCTTGAGGAATTCGGCACCAACTGTACACTCTGTCTAGGAATTTGAAACAAAAGAGGAATTGGCTGTCCTCGTGAAGAGGCACAGAAAAGAATGCTTGTGACAAATCGATGACTGAGAACCACTCAGCCTCGCAAGGGATCTGAAACATTATCACAGCTGGATTCGGTACGACAGGGCAGCACTTGATTATGATGTCATTTATTTTTCTCAAATCCTGTACAAGTCGGACTTTCCCACTTGGCTTTATTAGTCCCATTATCGGTGAATTACATGGGCTGCTTAATACTTCTTTCAGTACTCCCTGCTTCACGAATTCGTCAATAAGTTGGGCAACTTTCATGAGGGTATCTTGTGGCATGTGGTATTGTGGGGTCTGGGGAAAGATCGCATTGGGCTTTACCATCACTTTTACTGGTTCTACTCCTTTCATCAATCCCACCTCTTTCCCTGTCATGTCCCACACTTTCTCTCCGACTGTTTCCCGTAGTTCTGCTGGGATATCTTCTTCAGTTATCATTGGTAAAAGACAAATCAGAGGATACTCTTCGTCGACTGTTTCTGTCTCATCCCCTTCTACACTGTCTTCGTCTTCCCCATCATTGCTCGTCTCTATTGTTATTCCTTCATTTGAGCACATGATCGAGCACCCCAATTTACACAATAGGTCTCTTCCTAACAGTGCTATCGGGCTTGAGTCACACACCACAAACTGATGTACCCCTTGATAGTTACCAATGTTGACTGGTATCGGATCTGTTATTGGGTTTGTCAGATGCCTGTTTGCTACTCCCACCACTTGAACTGTCCTCCCTGAGAGTGGCAAATTTGGCACTTCACTGCTCTTAACAGTTGAACGTGTGGCTCCCGTGTCAACCAAGAATGAAACACGATGACCCATTACTCTTCCTTCTACGTACGGACCCTTTTGATCAACTTCTAGGGATGCCGCAAGCACACAATCTCCTTCCTCTTCTGAACTTTCACTCTCCCATACATTGTTTATTCCACTCTCACTGTGTAATGGGAACTGTTGTATTGTGCCGTTTGTGCCCATTACCTGACCCGTTACCTGTGGAGGAACCATCATTTGCTGCTGACTCATTGGTGCCAAAGGTATTTGCATTTGTTGATTAGGTACCATAGGTAACTGCTGTTGCATCGGCTGCATTTGCGTCATCTGCACACGGGGCATCTGCATCTGCTGCGGCTGCATAGGTTGTAATCCCTGCAATTGGTTTATGGTCTGAAAATTTGGGTTTAGACCTCTCATTTTTGGTCCTCTCATTGTCTGAAATGCATTGACATCATTGTTTTGCTGACCAACACCTACACCTGCACCTGCGCCTTCCTGCACCACCATCGGGCACTCGCGTTTCCAATGACCTACGTTTCCGCACGCGTGACACGGCATCACTTTCTTCATTGCCTGCACACCTGTCACAACAGTGTTCAAATCCGGACCATTATTCACAAAACCTCCTCTGCCTCTGCCTTTGCCTTGTGGCTGAAACGCCATGTTTCCTTGCAACTGCGGCTGCTGTTGCTGAAACACCATGCCTCCCTGCAACTGCGGCTGCTGTTGCGGTACCTGCTGTTGGAACCCTTGCATCCCTGGCAACCCTTGCAGTCCCTGCAGACCTTGCAAGCCTGTCTGAGCCGCCTTAAGCTGCATCATCATCACCTTCTCTTTCAGCCTTTTCTGTTTCACCTCAATTTCGTCGCTGCAGTATTTCGCATAAGTCAAGACTTCATCAATCGGTTTCGACTGCCAGCAGATCAAATGTGATTTTATCATCTGACTTATATCTGGTCTCAGCCCTTCCACAAATCTGAACACAAAATGAAGCATATCTTTCGCCTCTATTGCTTCTGTGCCACTGTAATTCTTGAACGCCTTCAACAATCTCTCATAGTAACTATGAATCGATTCTTTGGCCTCTTGGGCAGTTCGATCAATTTTCTGCCAATCCACATTTTTCGAGGCAACTTTCGTCTTCAAATGTTCAATCACCTTATAGTACAGACACATCACCATAGGTGATGGTGCACCCGTCTCTCTGTCTCTCTCTGGTTCACTTGTCGGCCAACCTACAGCTCTTTTGCAATCCTCCCACAAATCTGCCGGAACCACAATCTCGAATAGAGTGTTCAGGTCTTCCCAGAGACATTTTGCAAGCTTCACAAACCTATCAGTCTGTTGATACCACTCAATCGGCTTCTCTCTTAGTTTGGGAAAATCATTCGTAAAAGACTGAATATCGCTCCTGTGCCATGGTACATGTACTAATTTTCCCCCTGCTGTCTCCCTCATTGGTAACATAGTTACTGTATCACTACTCTGTGGTCTTTTCTCATTGTGCTCTGTGGCACTGTCCCTCCTCTTATCCTTCCTCTTTACCCATCTGCTTTCCCACTTGTCTAAGCACCTCCACACTTGGGCACTCTGCAACAATTCTCTAAGGTGTGCCTTCATGCCTGCTGATCTCATGTGTTCAAAATCTGTGGTCCCAAAATCCAACCTATAGCTCCTGCTCAAGTGTTTCGTCTTGCCTATGTCAATCCCGTTCCTGTCTGCTACTTCCTGCAAACTTTTATGTACCTTGTTTACCTCTTTCGTGATCTTTGGACATAGATACCTCAACTCCTCTTCCGTGTAGGATTCTAACCTGTTCACACCCATATTCCCTTCCACCAATTCTTGTGCTTCCATGTTCAGCCTCATCCTGCTCAAGTAGTCGTCTCCTTTCCCACCGTCTGAACTTTGTGTTGAATTTAGACTGTTGAACCACTGTGTCAGCTGTTGCGCATTTACCCCCATCAGTGTAGCATTCACATCGACTGCCATCGATGGTTGTGGCAACTTTTCAGTATTCGATGTTAAAGGTATTATCAGTGGGGGGCTCGACCTCACCAGTGTTGATGGAGCGCATACGGGACTAAACTCCATCAAGGACCCAGACCCAGTTGGCTGAGCCACTATCGGGGTTATCCCTGGAGTGTTTTCTATGCACCTTCTTTCTGTCCCATTCTGCAGCATTTGTCCCTGACTGCTCATACCTAAGTTAGGCTGACTATACAAAGGTACCACTGGACCTACAGTAATGGGCAGTGATATCGCATCTGGATTTTGTCCATTTCCCATATTCTGAGGCATGTTCATCCCCATATTATGGGCCATCATTGCCGGCATGCCCATCTGACTCCCCGTCATTTGAGCATGAACATTTCCTCCCTGCATCTGCTTTTGAGGCATCATAAACTGAGTTGATTCAGCTTGTGCCATTGTTGGGTTGTAACCATTCTGTACGCCCCTTACGGTTGGATCTAGAATCATTCCTCCACTGTTATCACTGCTGTAGTACCCTGACATCTGCGGCTGATAGTGTTCTGCTGGTTTCAACACGGGCACATCTGGATACATTCTCCTGATCTGCGGTATCTGTGGGGTGAGCAGTAGGCTCGGATCCTTAGATCCCGATGGTGCTCCTGTATTCTGCGTTTCCCTGTTCTGTACCGACGCCGGAGGGGCAGAACTGGTACTTGGACCTTGTCCATTCTCTGCATAAGGTGGTGGACGGTCGTTCAGCAACTCCATTATCAATTCCTCATCCTCTAGCTCCTCTTCTTTTCTCAACTTTTCCTCGTCCTCTCTGTCCTTGGAACACTTCCTGTCTGTCTTACAGGTAGCTTTCTTACCTGTCTCCTCTTCATCTTTAGTAATTGCGGGGAACAATTTTATTCCCTGCAATACGTCTGACCTCCACACCTTCTGTGCATTATCCCACCTAGCATCCGCTAGTGTCTTTTCTACCTTCCTCATCCTTGTTTCAAACTTGTTTCTCTGTTGCTGCCTAGCCATGAGTTCCCATATTGCTAGAGCCTCAAACTGTGCTGGCCTTGGAGGTACTTTCATGTCATACATCGTAAATCTCAAATTCTCTAGGACCCTTATATTGAATGTCCCATGTATCGGGAATGCTACGCTCCCATGTTTCTCTGTCCACTTGTGCCATTGCTTTAGCCAAAGACACGGAGCTACCCCTTTTTCCTCCATTACAATGTAAGCTGGTGTACCCTCGGGCGGCGTTTCCTCTCCTACGCTCGCTTTAATGTATGACTCTCCCTTCATCGCGCTCCTGAATGCTTTAAGGAATTTCATTTTCTCGTCTTTTAATTCACAAAGTTTATAATCAATAGATCACTGTTATTCCACAAGATTTGTAATCAATAGGTGACTTTAATTCCCGGAATACTCTTCACCTGCCTTTCCCCTTCCAATCGAGTGCCACGGACTGCGTCCAATCCGTGCGCGACCCTTCTTTCCAACCAACCTATCCCAGCGCGGCTCTTAGTGACGTCACACTCACACACACTGCGGCTGACAAAGCCTCGCGGCTAATCCTCCTTCACTCAGTTCCTCCCGTAACAGCTTTTGCATGTATCGCGAGCTACCAAAAACTAAAACAGATCTGTCGGTTTACTACAGGAAAGGTAACATAATTGCTTCAGGACCTTAGGGACCTTTCACTAACCTCGGCCACTATTCGATCTCTTTCACCAGCCTCGGCCGCTATTCCGTCTTTCTCAATCCCCACATTCGCAAGCAAATCTGACCCGCAGACCTACTCTCAACTTGTCAATGATCTATTCTAGTGCACTTAGAATCTTGTCAAAGCCCGAAGTCGAAGTTCCTATCACTCCCTAACACACGTACCCACTCGTTGACCACGCCCGATCAACCTACTAAACCGCCCAGACCACAACATGGATCAACATACTCCGGAGTCTCTTGACCTCGCAGGGCCCGTCTCAACAACAACAACCACGTGGACCTTTTTATGCACAAGCGCCAGACGCACATGAAGTTCGACGACTTCCCTACTCTCACACTCGGAGCCGCACCTCCGCTAACTCTATGAAGTTCGACGACTTCTCTACTTCTACACTCGGAGTCGCACCTCCGCTATCCTTAAAAGAAAATCCTCGCAACCCTTTCACACACCCTGCGGCAATAAGCTGTGCAAGCGCAAAACCCTAACTTCACTCATACCATCACTAGTACCGCCAACGCTGTTTCCACATCTCCTTTCTCTCCATTCGCAAGTTCCGAGATCCCGGGAAAGTCGCGGTGGACCTAGCCCATCATCATCTTGTCAATCAGTTTTATCCAGGAAAATCTAATTCAACTTTTCGAATGGGGTCTCAAAATAATGCGTAACCGTTAATTCGACACCATGTACTCTAATGGTACAGGGTCCCAAAAGACGTAACCGTCCTCTGCTACCATCTACTGATAGAGCGGAACGTGGTAACAATTTACCTGCGTTCGGATGCTCTTTAGGTCGATGAATCTTTTGGCTAAGTGGGAACTCTCTGTACTCTTAATTGATCAATCACCTCTTATCGATAATCAATAACGAACGTAAGCAACACCTTGAACAACATAACACTTAACAATTAATCCAGAATACATTTCGGCGAACCCTGACCTTTCAGCCAGGAATAACCACACCAGTTTATTGCAAAGTTAGTGAATTTATTTCCCTATATTAACAAAGCTAGCACAATATAAATGTGTCTCAACACCAAATGATAAACATAAATGAACATTAATAGCTGTCCATATCGTCGAAACAAGTGTAATCTATGTAGCATTTGAATCACAAGGCATTCGATAGTGGCAATGCAAAGCACTAATACGATAATCTGTAATGGGCTAATTGCGTACATTTAGTCAGCATAACAAGATCTCCAATTGCATCGTGTGACATATGGAATCCTCGTCTAACCTCAAATTAGCATCAGCATGTGGGACTTCATGCAAAAACAATTTGGCAACATCAATTTAGAAAACTCCTAGCTAGGGCCCTTATCAAGAATCAGCAGTTGGTTACCTAAAGGAAACACAATGCAATTTTACAATTTCCTTTCATATTTACCAATTCCAATCAGCAATCAATGAAGTCTTCGTCTCACAGGTACCGTTTCTCGATCAGCATGGGCCAGGACAAAGGGGCGGGGGTGAACGGGGCAATTGCCTCACGGCGGCAGGTTAAGGCTACTACTTTATGCAAAGGGACAAGTCAAAGTTAAAGTCTCTAGGGCAAGAATCATTAAAGTCTCTTTCTCTCGATTAGAGAAAGCATCAAAGTCTCTCAAAATGGCGTCGCAGCAAAATGGGTTATAGTAGCTACGAAATCAAAATGGCAGGATGTCCGAAGATAGAGAGAGAGCTTCCCTCTCGTGCACCTGGGTTTTATAGACAACAGTTCAAGTCCTGTAGGGTCTCCATTGGTGGGTTCATAGGTTAGCTTCAAATCGACCAATCCAAAACGACAGTTCTCAAGCTTTTACTTAAGCATACATTATCCTTGGAGATGGGTACGCAATTTGCAACATTGTTTCTCGATTAGCTTACTCTCAGAGGCTCCATTGTCCGCACCTGCAAGCCGACCTTGAATTTAAGAGAAAATATGCCATGCTGGCACCAACTTTAAGATAAGCATGCGAGCAGTCTCTGTGGAAAAGTACAGCTTCAAGCAGAAATACACGTTTAATAGCACAGTGGAAAAAATACGAACGTTTAAACCGTGAGACCAGGCAACTAGGCCAAAGCCTCCGCTAAAGTAATGCTAAGCTAAGGCATGTCAAATAAGCAAAATCGTAGCACACGTTTATGATTATGTCGAATTAGTGCATTTCTAATACACCACGTTATATAAAGCACGCGTATAAATGATGGCAAACTACTCTGAGGGCACATTTTGTCCCCGTACAATCTTTATTAATTTGGTTAATGTCACACATGATTATTTCAGCACTACGTTTATGCATTAAAATCAAAACCTTCATTTTCTGCTTCATCAGTGGTCAACAGCTCGAGGTCACTCCCACACCTGACATCTAGTGTGTGCATGCGGGGCGGCTCCTCCATAAGGGCGGAGGAGCGTCAACCCCGCCTGCAGCATCTGCAAACCTTTAGAAACAAAACAACAATACATGCTGTTTATTGTTGTTTTATTCGTTAAAAGGGCGGGGCCATGGGGGTGACGAGCAGTGAGGGGAGTGCACAGAGCACTCCCCTCAGTGTGCATGTATGTTTTGCTGGCCGTCTCGGTTCGGCCAAACATACATACGCACAAGGGCTCTCTCCAATCTGGCACTGTTTAGCCGAGTGGAGAGAGCCGGCCAAGGCTCCCAGTCTACCTTGGAGGACCCAGCCAAGGCGCTCCAGCCAATCATAATGCTGCTTTGAGCAGCGTCATGATTGGTGCAGGGCAGGCTGGGAGCCTGCAGTGAAGCTGAGAGCGGTGGAGAGCGACGGCCAGTTCAGGTAAGTTTATTTAAAAAAAAAATGTATTGTTTATTTTTGTTTTATACCCCCCGCCTGCCACTTTTCCAGGTTGCCAGCCGAGACTGTGTGCTTGTCTCACTACTAGCCAGCCAAGGCCACTCTGCGGCTCCCTAACGCTGAGTACAAAAAGGACGATCAGCACACTTTCATTTCATTGCCCTACAATGTCACCAACCCAGAGAATGGGTAGGCATGTAGAACAAACGCCCACCCAGCAGCTGTAAGACCACACAGAGTCATCGGTTCCAGGGTCGGACTGGCCTGTAGGGCAATCAGGCAGTGCCCGATGGGCTGGTCTGATGGGTCAGTGGCTGGGATTTTTTTTGGCTGCTTGTGGGCCTGTTGTATGGTCTGTTGGGACAATGTTTGCTGTTACTTCCCCTGACATTGAAACAAACATTGCCTGCTGTAAGCTTAAATCCACGTAGTCTTCCACACTTTGCAAAACACATATACAGCACATTTTTACCAGTTCAAAACTGCCCCACTTGTGAAACATAGGCCACTTTTTTAGGTATTTGAACTGCTATTAAGGACCACTTTTATTTTGGTGCCTGGACCTATTTTCTGTCACAGTCCGATGCTGGTCAGTACCAGAGCAAGGTGCACAGCTGCCATAGGCGCAACTAAAGCAGACTCACCAGCTCACTTGCCTGTATCTCACATGGATGAAGGCAGCCCACGTAGTGGAGAGAGGCAAACCCAGCGGGAGCACCCAACATGTCGGCATGTCAGCCTGGTGCAATGGGAGCCCCTGAAGTGCAACCAGCTGCTCTGCATGACAAGCAGTGCAGCTGGTGGTGGAAGACTGACACGGCATGTCACCACACCATGCAGTAAAAAAATAGTAAAACATAAAAAAAAACATACAGCAGCGACTGGGAAAGAGTGGGAATAGAACACAGAGACAGTGGTGACTGCACCTACTTGACCCACATGCTCAAAAGACTGGGAGGAATTCCACCCGAGCCTTGAGAAAAAGAAAACTAAGAAATCACGAAAGTTTATAGAGCTCAGAAAAATAAAAGCACTCACAGGGCCAGAGTGAAATGGGGGGACAAGCAACAAACTACAAACAACTTGACAAGAGCACCCAATTCACATGAAAAGGTAACATGGAGGACCACCCATCCAGGGTAAATGTTCAAGCGCCAGCAGCACCTGAAGGAATCACATCAACACACTCCTCCTTTATATCGCGTCACCCTTCAGCGAACTGGCTGACCCTGCAACTGCGGCACCCAGGTAGAAGACATGGGTTGGCCACATAAGCAACTACTTCAGTGCCACCAGGGAGAATGATGAAACCATTAAAAGATCCCTGCTGCTCCACTTTGTGGTTGAAGAGGTAGTGGGAGCCAATCATGTTTATGGTACAAACATCATAGCACTGAATGCACATTTTGACCCCCAGCAACATCCAGACTATGAGAGATACAAACTGTGCCAAGTATGGCAAAGTGAGGAAGAGGCAAATGACAGGTTCTTTGCATGGTTGCATGAGCTCTTGAGCAACTGCAGAGATGATGACCAGTCAAAAGAGGTGAAGGCTCAACTCATTCAAGGGTGCATGTCTTCAGTGCTGTAGTGATCGATTCTACATCAGCCGAGGATACACCTAGAAGATATCCTTATCCTGGCTCTGTCCTATGAACTATCAAACACCCACACAGAAGAAATGAAGACACCACTGACCAGAGGCATCACCCACTGAGGCACACCAAGGGGAATAAAGATTAAGGAGGAAACAGTGGAGGCAATTCCAAGAGGGGTCCAATGCTGACAGACAGGGAGGCAACAGACCATGCCTGGGCACCGACCAAGTGTTGCAATTGTGGGATAGAGTTTCACCGCTAAGACAGATGCACAGCACAGGGAAAAATCTGCTCCTAGTGTAGTAAACTAAACTATTTTGCCAGGGTACGTCAAGGCAGAGACAGGGGGTGTAAACTCCAGGGGTGAAAAGGACTATCTTTGACCTTAAAGCCCCTGACAATACAAAGGGAACCTCAAGACACCACAGAAACCATGCACTTCTAACAGGCCAGACTACTTTACGAAGATCATGAATAAGTTTTAATCATCTCATATGCCAGGCAAGACCTAAAGGGCAGGTGGCCCCAACTCAAAAGTATAGTCAAAATAACAGAGACAATGGTGTCAGCCCTCATCAACACAGGCCCTACTATACTGGTGTCTCCCATGTTGATCACCACCAAGTCCAATCAACAATGTGCTGTCCAAATCTGCATAGTTATGACACTCCCCAATAAAGCCAGTTGTCGAGATAGCACCTGACTCCCACCATGGATAACATAATAGTTAACCTAAATGGAGCACAATGTTTCTCTGAATCAGACTTCAATGCATGGTACCATCACTGACTCTAGACCCTGAAAGCAGACATGTTATAACCTATTCCACATGCTTGGTCTTGCAATGATACTGAGGACTCAATTTGTAAATAATGTAGGCAGGGGAAGTTTTCCTGAACTAAATCTGGGAGATGCTCTCATGGGTATAGGGAGTATCAGCAACTACATCCTTATATAGTCAAAGACCGTGAAAGATCAACACCTAAGAGCAACACTCACAAGGCTGGCCAAGCATGGCCTAACACTCCACAAGAAGAAATGTTATTTCCTCAAGAAGCACATAGATTTAGTTGGCTACACATTCTCCAGAGATGGCCTGAGAGTTGATCCACGGAAAGCAGAGTACAGAACACTTCAAATTCTAAAAGTGCTACGGAAATCTGCACTTTCCTGAGCATGGCCACATATTGTGGGCTCTTCGTGCCCAATCTGACAACCATGTCCCAACCACTCAGCGCACTAACAAAAATTAATGCAAGGTGGGAAAGGAACGATAAACAAGAATCTGTTTTACAGGAGAGCAAGATCACACTACTGAAGACATCACCATGGCCTACTTCAACCAGGAAAAAATGACAGAGCTCATTGTAGACACCAGTTCAGTGGGCTTGGGGATTGTCTTGTATCAAGAACACACTCCAGGCAACTGGATGCCCATCGCGTAAGAGAGCCGGACCTTAACAGACACAGACACTCACTATGCACAAATAGAAAGAGAGGTCTCTAATGGGATTATACGTATATGGACGTAGGTTCAGGGTAGTTACAGGCCATAAACCACTCATTCCATTGTTTGCAGAGACAGTGTACTCTCTTCTGCCCAGATTAAAAACGAAGCCACCCAACTGCAAAAAAATGACTTTGTAGTGGCATTCAAGCCTGGGACAAACAGCTCAACTGAATATTTATTTCACCACCCTCAAGGAGATGGACCAGCCAAAGACTGAGCCTCGACATGAAAGAGTTCATTCAGCTGCTAGTGCTGAGTGCTTATCCTAGAGCTAAGAACCTGCAAAACATAGAGGGTGCAGCCAGAGAGGATGGGTGCATACAAAGGGCAATCACGGCTCTGATAAAAATCAAGTGGAAAACCTTCCTAAATGACTCAAAACAGTGGGGCCTGAAAGATAAATAGTCATGATTTAGCCCTGGAGAGTTTGGGAAGAATTGAGCATGGTGGCAGAGGACCTACATATTTGAAGGAGAAGGATTGTTGCGTTACAGAAACTGTGGATCAGCCCGTGGAGCTTGCCCTCCAGTGCCCGTATTACGATAAGGGTGCACTTTCCCTGTTTTCTCCATTGCACTTCTTAAAACAGGTGCAGTGGGCTCAAACAGGGAAAGTGCACCCTATTCTGATAAATGTGCTGCCCTTAGGGCAGCTGTGAACTTGTGTTACCCTGGGGGCAGCGCATTCAATTGAAATACAGTGCAGATGCTTCACTCTTGTATGTCACATTGCAGGTGGCACCCCCCTGCATTTTCAAGAAGAATTAGCAATCTCCTTGCAGGCGGATGCAGCGAGTGACTGCACCTGTCTGCAAGGGGATGTCTGAGGGGTCCACAAGACCCTTTTTCTCCCTCACAGAGGACTGCCTTTAGTAGGTACACTAAAAGTGTGCCACATGTAGTGGCACGCTTTCAGTACACCTCCAAAAGGCATGTTTTCCTCTGCACCCACTTCCATTAAACAGTGTAGGTGCATAAACAAAGTGATTCCTATACTTGCATGAGGCCATGCCCCCATTCAAATGAGGGAATTAGCTCTTGAGATGATGCTGGTGCTACATGTGCGTCAGCACTATCAGTATTACAGAGGGAACGTTCAAACATCTGCAGCACCCTCTGTAATATCAAAGTACCCCTGGGGCGCACACGTCTGTTGCATCCCTGGGACACTTTCTTTAATAGGGCCCCAGGGGCACCAATGAATGGCCAAAATGAAAGCCCTGCTCTGGGAGAAGTTTTAGTTCCTGAGGATAGATGCAACCGTAGATCAAGCAGTGAGAATGTGCCATGCTTGCCAAGTGTTGGAAGCGGCACATCGCCTAGAGCCCATAGAAGCAGAGGCCATGGAGTAGCCATGGACCAAAATAAGCACTTACTTTGGCAGGTTCCTGGATGGTCATGATGGCCAACTACTCACAGTTCTGGTGGTGGAGGTAGTATCATCTGTGTCCTTCTCAAAGGTGCGGGGATAATGGAGAAGGTCTTTGGCACTTTCGGCCTGACCTTTTGAGATTAAGATGGACTACAGACCCTTGTTTTGAAGGGCAGGTTTCAAGGACTATTGAACCAAGAAGTTAAAACTTCAGTGGTCCCAGGCAAATGGTTCATGAGAACGCTGAATGAAGCTCTTCACATAGGAGTAGCACAATAGGAAGACCCCTGAATGCTGTTCATATCATTTTCTGAAAATATACCACAATACACTCCACAGCACAACACTCTGCTCACCCATAGCCCATGTTTAACTGGAAAACGCAATACAGTATCTCGATGGGACCTTCGTGGAGGCCCACACCAATAGATAAAAGGCAAGGGCAGAGTCACCGCCAAAACACCAACACCGGTGCTAGTCAACCTCGGAGAGCTTAAAAGCCCCAGTTGCAGGTAGGTGTCTACAGGCTTATCCATCTAGTGAAAAAAGTCTGCACTCCATAGGAAAGGCAGCCATGGGTGGTGGAAAAGATAAAAAGCACAATGATCTCAGTCTGCAGTGGGGGCAAAAGGATGATGAGAAATGTATTGTGGTTCAAAAAGATCTCTGTGACTCCCTGCAAATAGAAACTATAGACGTATGAGACATCCCTGAGACAACACTGTCTTTCCTAATGATACCAAACAGCTACGAGGAATGCAGAGGGCAGGGTCCAACCCACCCAAGACAATGAAGGAAAAAAAACATTTGAGGGCAGACTGCAAGGAAGTGGTAGCAGTCAGCCATCCTTTGGTCCTCCAGCCAGAAGATGATAATACTGAACCCAGCCTGAGATAGGGCAGGGGTGATTTTGTGTGGGTGTTACCATCTGTATATAGTGCGGGTAAAGGTACTGTGCTCAGGTATACACCACGGTGGAGAAGGATGTATTGAACCACCTGGCTTGTGTTTTGGGGCTCCGGTACTTAGCATGCAATCCTATGGGTAGGTGCTGTTAAAGGTTTAAATGGTTGCCACTAAAGTTCACTCCCACCCCTGATATCCCGTGAGTGTGTGTCTCAATATGCACCATCTAACTTGCATGCTGTATCGTGCGCCTTGTAATGCTCTCTTGTACATGCATTGTAAAAATGAAATCAACTTGCATCTTAAACATATGACGAATGCCATTTTCTCATTTTGACTTGCATATTATGTTCGGAGCATGTACATAGCATTTATGTGGCTTGATTTCTGCCATTCAGGTGGTTACACAGTGCAAACAAAGATCAATCGCCTTTCAAACATGGTTGCATGCATATGTGTAGTTAGATTGGGCCAGACTGAAGGTACCATGAGCACACTTCAGTCATGTAGAGAGCATGAGCATGGCCAGAGTGACAGGTTTAGCCAACAGCCAGCAGCCATAGCTCTGGTACTGACAGATGCCAACACTCAATCTGTATTTGTGACTCTTTGGGGCCTATGCACAAAGCTAAATTTGCACACGAGTAAATCTACACAGAGAAATTTACTTTTATATCTTGCAGTAAATTTACTACTTTTTTCTAGTCACCATTTCTGAGTCTAAGTGTATTTCAAAGTGTAGATTTATTTGTCTCCACCCCAGAAACAGGGGTAGAGACAATTTTACAAGTGTAAAGTTACTAATAGTAACTTTTCACACAAAGGAAGAGTTCTCTGGCACTACAGTGGAGCTCTCCCGATTGTAATGTATAGAAAAATTTAAAAAGGGTGATGAAACTTAAATAAATAGTAAAAATGCTTTTATGTTAAATATTGATGTAAATTACTTGCTACAGTACTATTATCTTCATTTCGAATTAAAAATGTAATTGATTTAAATGTATATATATTTTTTTTTAATGTATTTAAAACATCCCATCTTAAGTACATGGTTAATATTTATTTATTACGTAGTAAAAATTACTAAAAGGTATGTATAGAATTTACTTGAATTCATTTAATTATGATTTAAAATAATTAAAGTTTCAATAATTTTCAAATTAAAAATGTTAAACAAATGTGACAATAAAATATTTATTTTGTATTTATGTTATAAATATGTATTTTCTATTTATATACAATTTTAAACATATAATAACATTTATATAAATGTTAAAAAAAGTCAAAATAATGTATTTTAACATTATTTTCTATCGGAGGGTGCTGAAGTACCAGTGGTTGGACATGGGAGGTGCTGGACTTACTCCAAGTCAGAGCTGTAGCACATTTACAATAGTGCTGGGGCTTTTATGGTTGTGATAGATTTGGGAATGCAGTTTGCAAATAGGAATGGGCATACTTTTTGCGGGCAAGTGCATGCCCCTCTCTATACTCATGCTTAGCACTCCTTAACTACTCCCGTCCATCTGACGCCAAATGGTTATGTGCGACAGATGGCTCCCCACAGTCCATGCACACAACACAGGTAATCCCTCTGGTCTGGGCACCAGAGAGATTGCCTGCTGAAAGAAACAGCCTTGGGAGCAGGGGGAATGTTTCCCTAGTGCCCAAGGCTGTTTCTTTGTTTTCAGTGAAATTACAATCAGCACACATGGTGCACTGATGTCATTTCACTGAAAACAAAAGTGAAATGAGCTGGTTGGCTCATTTCACTTTCACTGCCTAGTGCTTGCGGGGCTATTTCAGCCCCCTAAGAACCAATGTAGATGGAAGAGGTATCATTGGAAATGGGAGTATCTCCCCTTTCCAATGGTACTGTTCCCTAGTGGATCTCTGCTTGGGGATCACCACAGGAGGGTGATCCCCAAGCAGGTATTCACCCAACAGGCACCAGGGAGATGGAGCAGCCCCTTGGGCAAGGGATTTTGTTCCCCCTTTATTGTTAATGGTTCATACCAGTCTTTCTCGTCCCACTGGGAGGGGCAGATGGGGGCAATAGACCCCAATCTGTTCCCTGGGAGGTCAGAATGCACTCTAGGCACCAGGGATTCTTTTTTTCACTTAGAATTGGGGTGGGGATTGCCCACTATGTGCATGTTAATTCCACCACCCCCAAAACATTGGTAAAGTATTTTTAACCCCTTGTAGGGGCATATGAGGCCAATAGCTCCCAGGCTGCCCCCCATGTCCTCCTCCGGTGGGCGGGGGTGAGGGCAGAAAGTCAACTAGTCACCAGGGATTTTTTTTTTCTTCGTGTAGGGGTGGGGCAGCCTAGTATGGGAATGCCAAAGCCTCTGCCCATAAGAAAAGGGCACAGTATTTCTGCCACATGTTAGGGGCCAGATGGAGGTAAAAGCCCTGCTCTGCTGCCTCCCTAGGAGCAGCAGAAAGCCCACTAGGCACCAGGGACTATTTATTTTCTTAGTGTAGGGCTGAGGGCTGCCCAGTAGGGGCATGGCAATGCTCCCATCCCCCATAAAAATGTGCATAATCCTTATGCCCCCCTGGGGGATTTTTACAGCTGATCTGCCACCCAGGTGGGCAGTAAGTCCACTAGACACCCCATTGAAGATTTAAAAAAAAAAATGGGTGGGGGCATGGCCATGCCCTGGCAACAAATGAATGGGGACAAAGTCTTGCTGTCCCACTGGGGGGGCACATGGGAAGGTTAACCATGACCCCCAAACCCCCTCCCGTGGGGCAGTCAGCTCACGAGACACCAAAGAATTGAAAACAAAGTAGAGGGCTTTGCCCCCACCCCAAGTGAAGGAGGCAACAGAGTTTCTGCTCCCCCTGCGGACTAAAACATCTCATCCTAATGCCATGCAAGAGGACATTTGACACTTGGATGTTGATTTTACATATGGGCCTGGAGAGCTTGGCTAGATCCCCATATTGTCCCACTTACAATGATGAACGGGTGCACTTTTTGGGCTTGGGTAGGCTGCCACCTGGAATAAATTACCAGACCCAGACACTTCTAAAAAGTAGACATCTGGGGTTGTCCAGAGTTGTGTGCTTAACATGCACTGTACACCATTTTCTTACCCACAATATCCTGAAAACCTCCAACTCTGTCTGAAGTCACACATTTTCCCAACATTTCAGTGATGAAAAATTCAAGAATTTACAGGAATCCACACAATTCCTACCACCTAGCATTGCCACACCTGCGTTGATAAAAACCCTGCCCCACTTGTGTGGTTGGGCTTAGCGCTAGTGTCAGTAACGGATCTAGCCATGTTCAATAGGAGTCTCCATGTAAGGGCTCCTATTGTCCTTGATTTGATCCAGCCCTGTTGTGGCCCTAGGCCCAGTCACACTAGTGTGCCAGGTAAAAATATAATTGTTTAAAATAAATATCGTCTTTACACTAGTGTATTTCAAGCAGTTTATTCTTTAAATGTAATACAATGTTTACCTAAGAAATGTAAGCTTTTTTAAATTATATGTATATGTATATTTCACATATACACAAATATATATATATATATATATATTTTATGATATTTTTAAAAATGTCAATATAAAACACACTTTTTTAAATATTTTAATTTCAAATGTTAAGAGTAAAATACATTACAAATTAACAACCATATATACTACCAACAAAAATGTTTAACCTAAATAAAATCTTATCATAAACATCTTATTAATTTATTCTGTACACTAAATTAGGAAACAAAAACACTTTATGTAACATACATTAAGAAAAGATTAATCATTTTACACTTTTCCCAAAATAATAATATGCATAAAAACTTTTAAACACTAGATATAAAAATATTTATTAACCATGGAAATATATATATTAAAAAAAGTAAAAAATGGAGGAAAAAAATAAAAAAATAATAGCAATAAAAATCCATTCAATAATTATTAAAACCCACTCTACAACAGTGCAAATATGTTGGACTTCGGAGGGGTTATATTTACTATCCCCACTCCAGTCTCAGAAACAGTAGGGAAGCCGAGGCCAATGCTGCCACACTGTTTCCACCAGGCTGACCAGCAGAATCCATGAAATACGACGTTTCCGGCAGTCAGCCAGGTGGAAACATCGTAATACGATAGAGGTGTGGCCGCCGCTGCCTTGACGGCTGCCTCCCCACCGCTGTATTGGAGTTGTGGCAGTTTAACCACCCAACTCATAATCAGGCCCTAAGTAATAAAAGAGAAATTGTTGGACTTTGAAAGAATTGCATCTGACATTAAAAGCTCAAACTATTTATTAAATTATTGTAATGCCAAATAAAACATAAAACATTATAGTACATACAAATAATTACTATGGGGTTAGAAAAAATAAAAACAAAATTAATATCTAAATTAAAACTGTAGAGATTAAAAAAGTAAAACTACAATCATGTTGACTTTCCTACTTGCAAAGACATTACAATATTATTTAAATAATACAAAAGTATTTAATATATAAGAATATAGAAAAAATATATTAATACAAAAATCATTCCACAGACAATATTTCCAAACCACTTACAAATGAAATCATTAATATGTCAACAACTGAACAATAATTATCAAAAAATACAGTGGTAAAATTAAACAAAATCAATTATCAATTATTTAATCACAGATAAACAACAATTCTTTAACATAGTATCATAACTTTAATATCTTCCCACTCTACATCCCATAAAAAAAAAATCGAAAATTTACTTTATAGATATGTTAAAATCAAAATACACATAGACAAATAAACACTTCAAAATTCTATTAGATATTTCATTACCTAAAAAATAACATTGTTTTAAATACATTTTAATTTAGTTAACGTCCCACCATATTCCCCTACATTCCCAACAACCCAGTACTAAATCTGCACTTCCTAATAAAAGAATTACATATGCATTACAATTAAAAAAAAAAAAAAATGTATAATATCACAATTGAACAACATAATTAATAATCAAATACATTATTAATTTGCAATACAAATACTTACCATTATATTTAAATTAAATATAATTTATTTAACTTCTCACACTATTCCCTTACAAACCCAACAACGTGCTGCTGAAATATAACATAGTGTTAGAAATAATAAAATTAAAATATTCATTAAAAAACGTAAATTAACAAATGTGATGTAACAAATAAACAATTAACTTAATAATCAATTATAGAATTAATTTACAATAAACATAAATACCATTAAGCTTAAATTAATTATCATTTATTCAACTACAAACCCTATTCCCTACATACTCAACAACCCTCGGTTCAGCTTTAAATTGCTTATTAATTTTAAAAATAAATTACTAAAACACTTACAATTACATACTATATTTTTTAAACCAAATAACAGTTATACTTAGAATATTACCACATAAAATAGCGTATTAACTAAAACACATTAAATTATTTTAAAAATGATATTTTTTACAGCTATAATAAAGAAACAATACTAAAATCAACAATATTTTTAAAACAATATTTCTTACCAAAAAAACAATATTCTTTACAATATGTTCTGTACCACGATATTTTTGTAGTTGTGATATTTTTTGTCAATATTTCTATATCACAATATTTAAAACTCAGTATTTTGTCTAAATACCTCACTGCCACTGCTGTACCGGGCCACCCACTACATGCTCCCTATTTCTGTGTGACCTATAGAGCGATCTGTTGAGACTGCATCACCAAACCAGTGCCTGCCTCCAGAAGCGGCACCACACACAATGCCTTCCTCGACTCACCGATTCTTACCTGGCCTACAAACAGCACCGAACAAAATCCCTCTCGCCCTTTTCATTCACACCTGCCTTCTGCAGGCTGAGAGGATGCAACCCTCTGCAGCAGACTCATTATCCTGCTGAGCGATGATTCTTGCTAACTGCTTTGTTTGTACCTGTTTTGTTTGCACCTGACCTGAGAAGGAGGTACTTTCCAGCTAAATCAAACATGTGGCTTTTGGATCACTGACAATGTCAATGGCAGGATTTAACATGCTATGCCATCTTCAGCAAGTAGTCATGACATAGAAGTGCTTCTCAGTGGTCAATGTGCAAAGTTCTGAACAAGCTACCAAACTGAAGGAAGTTTTGTTACTGTGAACATATGCTTACTATTGCGCAGACTGTTTAAAGGTAAAAGCTCACATACTTTTATCATTTAGTTATGATAAATGTAAAGTTATATATCGAACTTTCGGGCATATTCATAAGCCCCTACCTCCTTTCTGCATCACATTAGTGCCATTTTTTTTTTACGCTTATGTGGCATTAGGAAGGCTTTTTAGCGGTGCTGTTTTTACAAAGTGGCGCAATGCCCGCATTACGCCACTTTACACCCCCTTGCGCTACATTATGCCTGTGCCAGGCATAATGTATGCAAGGGGGGACGTTCCAACGCTAGGAGGCCGGCAAAAATGGCACACTGAAATCTACAAGATTTCATTGCACCATTTTTGCATCATTTTTACACCTGCTCAAAGCAGGTGTTAAAATGATGCACCCATAGAAACCTATTGGCCTCCTTGCACTTTGTTGCACTAGCGTCAAGATTCTTGATGCTAGTGCAGCAAAGCATCATAATAGTGTCACAAATTCTGACGCTATTGTCCTAACGACTGTCATGGTGCGCTGTATTGTAAGGACAGCTCACCCATGGTATCGTTAGGTGGGACAGGGGTGACGCAAGAAAACTGGTGAATCAGCACTTATGTGCCAGTTTCTTGCAAATATGCCTCTAGGTGTTTTCATTGGAATGGCCATGAAATTATCAATTATTGTAGAAGTCAGTGGGCGTTCTTTCACCAATCGAATACTGATGTTGTATGCCACTCACGAGTATGAGGTCGAGGTAAGCAAGCCACCAAATACAAGATTGAATCAGGCAACTAGCTTGGTCTTCAGAATCGAAGCACAAACTGAGCAAGGGAATGATTCACCACGTAAATCGCAGAATTAGACTTTCTAAAATAATTAGGCATTTATTGGTGTGTCGTATTATTATACTAAATTGTGCAGTTGTATTGAGTGTATTAAAATTATGAAATGGAACTTAGCAATATTTAGCAACTCTCTCCCAAAGCTCCAGATGGTTCAGTGACAGCTCGCATGGAACAAGATGCAATTAATTTAGTTTGTCATGTGCACATTATTGGCTGTTAAACTATGATCAGGTGTCTGTCAATGCCCTATCAATTAGACGTGTTACTGTTGTTACCCACTTCAATGGTACTCAAACTACTGTTCAGTGAGGGGTCGAAAATGGAGTCAGGATGTGAACCCTTACAAGTCACTGCGCCTTTCAGCTTCAAGTATTCAATTCACTGAGCCACGCTACTTTGTCTAATGAAGGTATACAAAATGGTGTGTGGAGAGTGGGGCTGAATTATATAATCCGCTCCGATAGCGCTCGTATGCACGAGGTGCTATTTATCGCTATAGTACATGCCTTTTTTTTGCTCCGTTTTGTGGTGGCCAGTGCTTACATGTAGCAGTAAATATATATAAGTTTTTATTTAGGTAGGCAGAATATTTTGATTTTTGCTCCTCCAAAAATCATTGATTACCTTAATAGAAAAGGAGCAAAGTAACAGGCTCTTACAATATGGAAAATTGTAGTATATAGCACCAACACATGGCTGCTTCTGACCTTCAGATATTTTGTTACTAGATGTCAGTATTATGTGATAGAGAATTTGTATGTGTGTGTGAGAGAGAAAGAGAGCGAGAGAGAGAGTGTGTGAGAGTGACTGACACTTCTACGAGAGGGAGAAGTAAGTTTGGGGCTATTACACAAAGGTATTTGGCAGGCACAAACCACTGCAATTTACAAAATCACTGGATTATATATCTGTAAAATATCTTTTTTACAAAGTATGAAACCCTTTTATGAGTCAGAAAAGTCTTTCCAACTCATATATGTGCTTTTGCGACCCCGACCAAATCACAAATAGGACCGGAAAGAAAATTATGGGCCATATTTATACTTTTTGACGCAAAACTGCGCTAACGCAGTTTTGCGTCCAAAAAATTAGCGCCGGCTAACGCCATTATGAAGCACCATGCGGGCGCCGTATGTATTCACTGACGTTAGCCGGCGTTATCCGCCGGCGCTGCCTGGTGTGCGTGAAAAAAAAGACGTACACCAGGCAGCGCCGGCGTAGGGGGATATGGAGCTTGGGCGCCAAAAAATGGGGCAAGTCAGGCTGAGGCAAATTTTTCGCCTCAACCCGATTTGCGCCATTTTTTTCGACTCCCAACCCCCATTGAAATGACTCCTGTCTTAGAAAAAAAGACAGGAGTCATGCCCCCTTGCCCAATGGCTCCTGATGTCTTCTCATCATGCCAACTTTTTGACTTTAAAAACAGCAGCTGCCGCATGATGACATAAAATGACTTTACATGTAGGGATGGAGATCTGCTTCTGTTCCTACGTTTGCAGTCAGGGTGTGGTCAAATGTAACATGCCTCATTAATATTCAGCAGGCAGGAGTTGTGATTTTCTATGAATCTACATAGTTTAATGCAACTGATAATACGCCTGTCACATCTCAAAATACTAGGCTGGCAGAAAACAGTGTACAGTTATTTATGACCGGATTTGCGCTGCTCTTGTACCACGCAACGTTGTGCAAGAGCGACACAATTCTTAGGTGAAATTTATGAACCCATGCAAGGCCACCTTGCGGGGCCCTGCATGCCTTCATAAATCTTGAGCAATGTAATGCAGTGCAGATAGCTGTGTTACATTACTCTGTGCCAGGGACGCATTTCCATGCGTGTTGCGTGCGTATTCCCATGCGACATCCATGGATTTTGATGCATTCCCAGATTTACAAAAACTTGTAAACCTGGGAATGCACCAAAAAGATACGCCTCCCCAAGGCATAACAAGGAAAAATATGTTTATTTAAAGCAGGCACCCTGGCACCAGGGTGCCAGGGTGCCTGCATTGGCGCTAGGCAGCCAAAAGGGCACCAGCGCAAGGGGAAAGTACATGATTGTGTGGTGTTCTTTTAAAAATCCCACTTGCTTAGTCGGTGTTGCATCTCCTTAAAAGTGATCCGGTGATAAGAGAAGAGATACCAAGACACCCGTTGTTAACATTTCATAGAGGAAGAGCTATGAGGGACAGGATAGTAAGAAGTGATGTTAGATCAAATACAGGCAGAGAAACTTGGTTACATCAAAGAGATGGTTTTGTGAAATGTCCAAAGTGTAAGGCATTCAAAAATAGGGAGAATATAAAAATTGCAGGAGTGAGTTTTCATTGTACATTCTCAGGTGTAGTTGTCCCAAAATATATCTGGGCAGCACCAAATTATAAGTACACAAGAGAATTCTGCAACACCTCAGAGCGATACAACATGATGATGAGTCATATCTGGTAGCTAGGCACGTGCGAGAAATACAGGGAAGGAGGATGAGTGAAGTGAAATATAGTGTGATTGATGGAATACCTTGTGATGAGAAGGGAGGGACAGAGAAAAGAAATCACGAATTCTGGAATCAAGGTATATAATAGCGTTCAACAGCAAGGAAACCTGTGGTTTAAACAGCAGTGAAGAACTGCATGTACACCTTTGAATGAAGTGTGCTCTTTTGCTTCTAGATAAGGAATTGTGTATGGGAAACTGTTGTAAGGTTTTTAAAGTGGTTTTATTTCATTTTTTACAGGTCTGGAACGTTTGGAGAGGTAAAGGTGATAAGCAGAAGAGCTATTACACATTACCCGAAAGGAGGTCATAATTGGTGGTAGTATTTTTCCCACTTGCGCATAATAATGTATTATAGACGGGAGGTTGGCAATGTTTCAATGAAGTCTTCAAATTAATACGATCTCAAACATGTTACATTATTAATATAATGTATCAGGTGCTTTTCAATATGTAGGCCCCCATTTGGTTGAAGATGTGCAAGAAATTGCATGGGTTTATTAAGTTAGGGTAACGCTGAGGATGAAAGATTCTGGTTATCATCAGTGTACACTGTTAAGTATAGATCTGCATACAATTAATATCAAGGCAACCATGTATAAATGGTGAAGATTTGAAATGGATACATCAGTATTGCAAGAGATGCATCCAAAAAGTTTATAATCAGAATGACAGGTGTTGTTATTTGAAGAAAGTATCGCTTTAATAACTTATCACTGTCATTATGTAAAGCTCAGTTGTTGCTCGTAAAACAAAGCTTTGAATTTATTATTTTATGTTTAGCATTGCCAAAACACTGTGGATGACCACTGAGATTTATATTTTCCGGCTAAGAATGACTTTAGGTAATTTTAAATTCACACTAATGTTGTCTAAGTGATCACATGTTGGGTTACAAGCCACAGCAATATGGTGGTCTGCAAGTTGACTAAGGCAGTAGGGCTGAAACGCATTCTGTTCCCATTGTAATTTGAACGTATTAAACTTTCTTTTTTTACTACACACACGGAGTGCTGTCTTCTTGTGGATTGAAGTAGCAGTGCTTATATCGTTTTCAGTAATGCACATTCCTGCCCTTTTCCAGTGACGCAGGGCATTGCAGCTAGGTGCCTTGCGCGCTGCACCACAAAGCCCATAAAGCTGGGCCTTAGCACCTAATATTTGTGACCTGGCCAATGATACATCATGCACTATATACTGCAAGTATATTTCTTTAGTATTTTCCCATCCACAGAACTGTCTATAATAAATTAAAAGATGCAAAATAATCTTCACAATTCTATATGCATATTAGACTAAACAAACGCTGTGCCACCTCTTCCAGTGTTGAAAATCACACCTCAGCATATGCAATGTTATCACCTTTCAGAATGGGAGATATAGGTGCAATAACAAACACTAGTCCTAATTAATCTTAAATATTTTCAACAAGAGAAATGTAGAAGTGGGATTGTTTCCCTGGAATTTCTGCTATAAGCAGAAACAATGTCCAGCTGCTACTTGTCAAGGTGCGGTGCTTATTCTGGGAGAAACGCTCAGGAAATGTAATCCCAGATTGTAAAACATTTGATTTACAATCGAAGAGAGATAGGTTCTACTGAAACCAATGAAATGCCTTGCCAAACACATGCAAGTCTTTTTGCTAATAATTTTCTTTCAATCATATGCTTATGGTTAATATCTGTTTTTATTAAAACAGCGTAAATTGCAAAAGGCTTAAGAGGTAGGGCAGAGGTTTTTATTAGACACAAATAGCACATCTGATGGGAAGAAGTTTATCCATGCAGAGTGGAGTCCATGGAAATCATTTCAACAGTTAAGGTAATACAGGAAGTCCCATTTTACTCACTCTTATGCTCCATTGTAACTGCACCCATAGCCAGTATCCTCTATTAAGTGAACCGGCAATCTTCCAATATGCTAAAATGGGCTTCCAGGCAAATGGTGGGTCAAATGTGTTAATCACCTGTGTGTGTACTGTTTTTGCTTGTTGGCCATAGATAAAATGAGGAGCGAAGAAATCAATTTATAACACAACCTTACACATGCAAAGCAAAACTCATTTGTTTGCAACTCACCAAAAATATTTTTGTGAGACCTGGTACGCAAGTATCAATAGAAATTACCATACAACATTGTACACAAGATTGTATGTGCTTCTTCATTATCGTTGTGTATATAGTAATACAATTTACGAAAGACATTGTGTCATACACAGATAAACAAGACAAATATTTACACATAGATCAACACAACCATTCAAACTGAATATACATTTTCTGTGGTCATCTCATGCCAGTCCCAATCACAGATTTGAAAACTATAGGTGTGTTTATGGATCCTCTTTGAAAGTTCAAAATCCACTAGGAGGTAGCAAGAGAAAGGTATGGTTTAAACGAAATATATGTCTGACAAATTTTAGGCCCTCACCACATTAATATTTAGAAAGTTCATTTCTGCGACCTTCTCCAAAAAACAACAGGTCCACGCGTTTCAGCATTTACAAATTCCCAGGACTCTTCAGGAGGACAGTTGACAAGTGACCAAGTACTAAAAAACAAAAATACTTCGTCAAAAGCATTGTCATCATCATCTGTTACTATTTTAAACAAAAACTCAGAAAAACTCCAAAGCTAGTAGTGTCTTTATGAAAAGTTGTCAGTGCCTCCTGCATGCATCCAAGCAATACTTCGAAGCACGCTAACACAATTAGCATAAAACATGAGTGCTGCACGTTACCCTGTTCAGTGCACACCCGTGCATGCTGACAATGTCACCTGAACCTCACAGGGATACATATGCCCGGATCGAAACCACATTATATAGTGCTTTTAAAGCTGACCATATCCAGGTAAAAGGCAAGATTCCTCTGACCCTTATAGATGTTACACACTACACACTGATAGTGAAACATTCTACTCGTAGCCTCGGTGCTCACTCAATATATCTTATAAAGCAGATACACATTATTCGACCTCATTCATCTCTGGTGACAGTCAAAACCCCCTGCATGTGTTCGCCATTCATTCTTACCTAGATTAAACTTTTCCCGGTTACCAGACTGTGTTGCTTAATTCAAATGTTCGTTCTGCAAGCAAAAAAACACCATAACATATATTAAACTGAATCAACTAATCACTGCATGGCCATGCGGTGAACAGCCCCGGTATTCACTCCCCTACGTCTGTCTGTAGAACTTACCAATTCCTCCCATGTAGCGGGTCAGACGCCATTGATTAGCGTGCCCGTCTTGGGACCGCGACTGCATCCATTCAACGCGCTCCTCTGCTGCGGGTGTGTTTAAAAGTCATGCGTCGACAAGGAAGTACCAACATACTAGCAGTTAAAGCTGTCGGAAGCTTCGAGCTAAAACAAGATGCCCAGTGCGCCAAATGGTTTAGAATCCTCCGTGTGTGTATTTTGGAAACATTCTTAGCACACTGTAAATTTAGGGTGACCACCTGGCATTGAGGCAAATTCTGGACAGGACTGTAAAAAATTCAGGACAAAGGATCAAAATTCAGGACAAAAATTCAGGACAAAGGGTCAAAATTCAGGACAAAAATTCAAGAACAAACATCAGTTTTACAGACACACACAAGAGAGATGCCTCACTATGTTGTCAGTGCATTTATTTGCTCTTTTTTATCATAGCACTATTTATTCACTGTGGACCTTTTGTGATTGCCTCCTGGCATGCTACATTTAGGTGTCACATTACGTCCTTGTTCAGTAGTAAATTAATGCCCTTCAATACTGTGGCAAGGCCATCACCGCTACCCAAATCTACCCGATCTTTCCTGAAGAGAAAGTAACAGCAACATTTTGATTATGTTTCTGAACATTTTGAAACCCCTGGCAAACAGTTTGGGAAACATTAAGGTAATTAACCTTATGCTAGTTTAAACAAATTAAACAAAAACATCTGGCTTACCCCAACCGCCCATGGACTTTCAACCTAATTTTTTTTTAAAGAGGCAGGGCAGATGGTGTGACAGTCTCACACCTAATGTCAGGATGTGGTGTACCCATAACTTGTCTGTAGTCTCACTGCACTAGAGTGTATGAATGGGACTCTACATTTATCTCAGAAATGGGAGCCCGGACTACCAATCAAAGATAATAAAAGAGGTGGATGAAATCAAGATCAAATGGGAGATCCACGGCAAGTAATTCAAAGGGTTGTTGCTAAAAACTGGATAAATAAAGAAGAGAAGAACAAGGTGGGACAATTCCTAAAATCAGACAAGATGGGTCCACCAAGACTATACGAAGGTATTGGGTACCTGGGGAGTTGCCTCTGCACACAGGAGCGAAACAGAAGGGGCACTGTCAAGTGGTTGAACAAGTAACACCCATCCACCTTGGCAAACTCTTCTGGTGCAATGGTCTGCTGTTAGTGCTTTTGAAGGGTGAACAGGGGCCAAACCCCTTGCAATGTTGTGCAAGGCAATTGCCCGCTTTGTCCATGTCTTTACATGGTTTTGAAATTGAGCAAAAGCCAAACTAAAGATCTGGGTTATCCCTAAGTGTCAAGTACAAAAAGAATCTTCAAAATATTTGGGATGTAAATTGCACAAACAAAATTATTTTTTTTTTAAATTTAATTAGTGTTCTTTAACATATGGCACTGTTTTTGCCTTCATATACAATTAGATCTCAGATTGAACTGGGAACCAATTACCTTTTGATACCTAGTGATTAATATCTACCATTCTTACACTGATTTCCAGGACGAAAATCTCGGCAGAGCGAACGGTCCCTCCAAGCCCTGTTTGCTTTTTGGTCTTCTCTTCTGCTTTCTGTAAGGGCCCCGTGGCACTAGTGAAGATGGTGTGCTACCCCAATGATAGTATTATTTTGCAAACCTTCCCCTGCTCGTCCTTCATTCCTTTTTCAGACAGGCCACACATCTGATTTGGTCACTGCAGCGCCATCAGGAGCTCTTTCCACTTTAAAGCTAACTGTGACTGCGGGTGGATTAGGTCTTCTGGACTTAGAATGCTATTATTCAGCTACACAGGTCCAATGGGTGGCTCACTGGCTTTCTGTCCACCTCCCTGCATGAGATGGGGTTTACCAGTAAAGACTTTTAAGGAAGGCTTAATGCACTGCTCATTGTTTCCTACTGACCATTCTACGGATCACCATCCGGGGTTATGCACAGCTTTCTCTTGCCTTGCCAGAACCTGTAAACTCACTGACACGAAGAAACCCTATGCTCCTGCACTACCTTTGCTAAGCCTTCCCACTCACACAGGATGGCTGTGCTCAGAGCAACTCCATCAGTGGCATGTTGCAGGTGTCTTAAATTTACGGACTTTGTTTCTGAACAGTGAGCTACTAAATTTCCAAGCAGACTACCATGTTCACCCCGGTCAACTCCTTACTTACAACCACCTTAAAAAATCATTAAATGCCCTATTTCATGTCTGCCACCTAGCACTAACCCTACAAGAGGTGTGCCAGAAGCTCTGTACCATAAGAAATGGTGGCAAAATGATAGAATGGGTGTACAGACCTATCCTGCAACATGGAAACCACTCTAGGTCTTCTCGTCATACTACCTGGGTGATTGATGTAGCCAAACCACTGCAAGATATGGACTAAAATACTGGACTTTCCCCGCAAAGTATCCCACAGCTGTCACTTTAAGTAAATTCATAGTGCTTCCTTGTGAAAACCTTCTGTCCGTTGCTTGCCATTGACCTTGTGGTTTGCAACTCACAATTTGTTGCTTTTGATTTGCTGGCTTTATTTGATTTAGTCTATGCAGCTTGAATTCGTTCCTTCCCTTGCCAAAACCTTATTTACAGTATCCTGCCGAGTGCTCCCTTTCTGTAAACAGGTTTGTAAATCTTGTTCTTATCTTATCATATTTGCTGTGCATTCAAAGAACAAAGTCAAAGTCAGGCTCTGTCTTCGGTGGGAACTTAGTGTTTACTTTCCTTTCTCTGACTTCAAAGTGAGAGGATTTATGCGACAATCTTGCTGGATACTGGGGTTAGGAAAGAGTTTTTTCTATCACATGACAACATTTAAATAAACTTCAGAATATATCAGAATTAGAAGTACAAATCAAGCACATTTTTGTTAATTCTGAACTGTGCTGGAAACAAATACCTTTACATGATTAAAACAAATCATTGCATTAGGTGATGCAATTTCCACACATCATTGTTTGTGCACAGTATAGTTTGATTTGAAAAACTGTATATCTGTGCAAATGTAATGGTCATTTCAATCAAAAATGTGTTATCTGTAATGGCAGTGTGTTAGCATATCCTCCATACTGCACTCCACTCTGCTCTGCACCACTACACGTCATTGCACCCTACTCTGTATCACTCTACTTTACTCCACTCCATGCCACTGCACTCTTCTCCATTCGGAACCACTCCACATTATGCCACTGCACTCTATGCTACTTCACACTATGCCTCTCTACTCTACTCTGTACCACTCTACTCTATGCCACTGCACTTTACGCCTCTCTACACCACTGCGCTCTGCTCGTCTGCATGCCATACCACTCCAGTCTAGGCAACACCAATCTAATCCGCACAACTCCACTCTCTGCCACTCTGCAACACTGCACTGTATGCCACTGCACTCTAAGCTAAATACACTCTATGCTAATGCACTTTACTCTGTAACACTCAACTCTATGCCCCTGCACTCTACATCAATGCACTGTACATCACTCTAATCTACTCTGTACCTCTGCACTCTATGCCACGGCACTCTACACTACTTTACTCTATGCCATCACACTCTATGCCACTTTATGCAACCCCAGTCTAACCTGCACCTCTCCGCTCTAATCCACCTCACTCTACTGTGAAATAATCTACTTTATGCCACTGCACTCGGTGCCACTGCATTTTAATCCACTGCACTCTACCTTGCACCTCTCCACTCTATGCAACTGCACTCTACTCTGAAACAATCTATTCTACCCCACTGTACTCTATACCACTCTGACCACTGCACTTTAGTTTAGCGGTCTTCAAAGTGTCTGTCGTGACCCCCAGGGGGGTCGTGAAGTCAATCAAAGGGGGTTGTGCATCCCCGGTCTCACTTCTGCTGCCTGGAACTGCCTTGAACTGGAATCCAAAACGTTTGCTCTTCGTTTTGGATTCCAGAGAGTGGCATCTCAAGGGGCTCTCTGACTGGAGGACATTGGAAAATAATGAAATGTCATTGACGACTATCCTCCAATCAGAGAGAATGCAGGACGAAAACCAGGAAATGCCGGGAACTGGGGCCATAAATACGAAGCTGTGCAATGCTTTGTAGAGGAGAAATATTTTTTGCCCCAATGCCTTGCACTCCGTCCTGCTGCCTTTACTGGACTTCATCCCTGTAGAACTGGTAAGTAGCACACCTCTCCTCCACAATCTAACCTGGGCCTTCAGGCTCCTCGCCACCATTGCCACACCCCAGGGCCCAGCACAGCTACTCTGGCACCTGCTGCATGCTCCAGTTGCCCACCACAAATTGAAACAGGGTGGAAAATTATTCTTTTTTGTCACAAAGTTCTTTTGTGTCATTATTCATGCACTTTTAAATTACACTCCACGCACAATTCTTGAAGCAGAGATAATCCCCAGAGGGTCTCAAAACCAAATATTTTATTTCTCATTTGAAGATGTGCTTCTTAAATATTTCTGGAGCACGTTTACAGTAGACCTGTTGGGTGTATGTGGTGTGTTGGGGTCCACTATGTAACATGTATGTCCTACCCCTGCAGAGGGCGTGCTGCTGGCCTCAGCAGACACCCCGCCCTGTTGCATGCTGGTACTTGCATTTTTTGGTACGTTCAGTAGCTCACAGTAAGGGGGTATTGCCATCAGGGCTGGGGTCACTCTGCACCTCTGGACAGGTGTTTTGGGGTGACTACCCTTCAGAAGGGAGCAGCAGGTCTATTTTCATCAGGTCAGGGCCCTCTCCAGAGCCGGGGGGCATCCAAGGGCACCCCACCCTCCCCGGCGAGGGGGTGGGGGTGCACTGCTGCGATCTCCGCTCTAGTGCCCCGCCTGTCCTCTCTAGGCGCTAAAACCCTAAAAGAATGATTTCCCACTGAGGGCAGAGGGTCTCCTGGGACTGAACGAGAGGCTGGGACAAGAAACAGAAACAGGAAAGGGGAGCCGAGTAGAGAGACAAACAAGAAGAGAGGAAATGAGACAGGCTGGGAAGAGAGAGGACAGAGGCAGGGAAGGGGTGAGAGACAAGAAGCCACAGAAGCAGACATGGCACATCTGAGCCCCACGAGGGGAGACTGAGCCTTCATCTCTCACACATGATTGAGGCCTCAAGGCCGCCCCAACCCGGCTATAAACCTCCATTAATGGTCCCACCCCCGCCTGACACCAGGGCCATAGTATGTGACACTGAGGCCCCTCTGAGAATTGCTGCAGCTGGGGGGCAGGGGGCATGTGTGAGAGACGGAGCTGGCAGCTTTGAGTGTGTGCAGAGCACTGGGGTGCACTGTGTGAGAGCCCCCACCAGCTGAGTGTGTGTGCAGAGCACTGGGGTACACTGTATGAGAGCTCCCACTAGCTGAGAGTGTGTACAGAGCACTGGGATACACTGTGTGAGAGCCCCCACCAGCTGTGTGTGTACAGAGCACTGGGGTGCACTGTGTGAGAGCCACTACCAGCTGTGCATGTGTGCAAAGCACTGGGGTACATTGTGTGAGTGCTGGATGGTATTTTATAACGTGGTAGGTTGTAAAATGCTGGTTCTTTGGATGTTTGTGGCAAGGTATATTTGCTATTTTTAGGATTGTAGGATGCTGGCCTTTAGATAGGAGCAAAACTTTAGATTGTTATGTGCAGGTGTTGGGTTTTGGTTACGGATTGTGAATACCAGGCGCTGGTTGATATTTTGTTATGTGTTGGTTGTTGCATTGGTATTTGCTGCTTTATGTGTACTGATGCTGACAACTGCATTTTTCTTTCTTGAATGTGCAAATTGTTTTTGCACAGTTCATAGGTGATGGTTTTGTGGGTCACTAGGTGCAGGCCCTTGCATTGTTTGGTGCCATATTATGATGTATAATGTGAAAACATCCCTACGCACATGTAGTAAACGGTCTGGAGTAATGGGTCCAGAATAGGGCCTTTATCTGCAAGGCAATACTCTGGCTGTATTTTTTAGTAACTTTTGAATAGCTTGTCCAGGGGCAAGAGGAAGCGTTTTTTGTTAACATTTGCAGATTATGCAGCAGATAAATATTTGTCTTGCAAATGTGTAAAATTCTTAATTATGTGGAAAAGTAGAAAAACAAAATTGCCTAATTCCAGTGCCCTGCCTATGGAGGACACAGAGTACCAGCATAGATTGGTAGTTTTCTTTTGGGTTGGCTCTTTATATTCAAAATCTAGACCTCTTGCGCCTGGACATCACCTGCATGCAACTACCTATCCACCTCTGCTCCAGAGGACCTGCTTATGGAATGCTTAATTTGTAAATAAAACGTGTCGGTGCCCAAAGCCCTCCTCTACAACATGCGGCTGCTGCAATTTCTGTTTTAATCATGTGGAAGGAACCAACTGTGTTATTTGTGTTTTTAAAGAAAATAAGATTTTTTGAGACATTCTGAGAACTGCAAAGAGTCTTTTGAAAAAAGACAGCTATACCGCATGTAGCAGCAAGTCTGAGCTATTCAGTAATATTTTAATTAATTAATTAATCTTTATTTCGGCCAATTTGGCCATAAAAGATGTACACAAAAAACACACATATGAACATGTAAAACCATCAAGGAAGAGTAAACAGGAAGCACATCAGATAAAAGACCATACAATTAAAATAAAAACTTAAAGTTAGATAGGAGCCTGCAACTTTAAAATACGGGTACGAATATGCCAGACATTGGTAAGGAATTTGGCTAGTGCAAACACAATTGGACCTGAAACATCAGTTTTTAAAATTCTGTACACCGGGAGGTACTCCCTAAAACCAAGGTTTCTAATAAGTGGTAGGAGCCAATATTTCCTGGCGGCCTTGTAAGTTGGACAAAACAAGACCACATGCAGATCGCTTTCCTCTGCTCCCATACATGTCGGACATAGCTTGGTAGATGGCAGTGTTGACCAGGAACAGCTGTAAGATCGCAGAGGCAATGTGCCATATCTCCATTGGAGAAATAGCTTCCTGGCCAGCACAGGAGACATAGCATCCAGAACCCTCTCCAGGCGGTATGAGTCCTTGCTTTGCGCGAATACAGATGTTAATGACCCCTCATTCTTGCAGTCTAGGGCCATAGCTAATTTCTGCTCGTGGTAAGCACTGACCAAAGCTCTTCGTGGGATCCTTAGTGAGGCGTTAGCTGGATCCGACCACAGGTCAGGGAGGCCCAATCCCATACAGGACTTTTTTATATATTTTATCCACGGGATCTGTAGAGCTTTAGGGTGGGTTAAAAACTCCCTCAGTTCCGCCCTATAAGAAGAGAGTTCTCCGGTGCTCCATAGCCTTCGCCAGAAGACTATGGGTCTGAGACCTAATTCATCTGCTATTGGTCTCAGACCCAGATCCATCCTCAGGGGGAGGAGCGGAGTACTGGACGGGAGTGCTACTATCTGTCTAATGAAGTTGTTCTCAGTTATAGACAAACTGCAGGAAGCTGTGTGACCCCACAGTTCCGCCCCGTACATCAGAGCTCCTCTAGCCTGTGCCTTGTATATCTGGATAAGCGGCCCCAGCGGTCGATATGTGGAGCTTCTCATCAACCGAGCAATGCCGCCAGTGGTCTGCACTAATTTAAGATTAACCCTAGTCTGGTGAGTTCCCCAGGACATGGTTTCATTCAACGTTACACCTAGATATTCAAAGGTGGAGACTCTCTCTAAACGTGAAGCTCCCAGTAAGGGGTTCGGGCGTGATCTTGGGGTTGGGTTCATAACCATAAACTTGGTTTTGTTAGCATTGATTTCTAACCCCCTATCTGTGCAAAAAGCCACAAGAGAATCAAGGATCCTCTGTATCCCCATGGGGGTTTTGGACAGCAGCAGGGTGTCATCTGCAAACATGATTGGAGGCACCCTGCTGCCATTCAATTTTGGGGCATCAGTGTATTCAGTTCCATTGAGATGGGCGATTACCCCGTTGACGAAGAGGCAGAACAGGGTCGGTGCCAATACACAGCCCTGTCTAACCCCCCTGTCAATTCAGTAATATTGAACTTTGGAATTTTGTACCGTAGGTCAAACACACATTTTTCCCTTGAATCGTTTCCTGCTGCCAAAAGATGGTAGGGCATTCAAACGAAAGGCTGAAACAGACGGAAAGACCTGCAAAAATTAGGTCATATGATACCTCCTACCTGAAATTTGGATTCACCTGCATCACCATAAATGGTGAAATCAGGCCACAGTGTGTGGTTTGTGGCATGACCTTGGCTAACGAAAGTCTGAAACCAAACAAATTAAAGCATCACTTGGAAACTACACATCGGTTACTGGTAGGAAAAAATACAGATTTTTTTGCCAGAAAGCTGGAAGACATCATCCACCAAAAAGACACTGTGAAAAACTGTTCTCCATGCCAACAAATGCCTTGAAAGCATCTTACCAAGTGGCATAACACATTGCCAAAAACAAAAATCCTATTACAGATGGGTAAAAAGTGATTCTTCCAGCAATTCTTGACATGGCCAGGACAATGCTTGGTGAAAAGGCAGCGGAGAAGTTTAAAATGGTACCCATCTCAGACACAACAGTTTGCCATTGCATCTCTGACACGTCAGAGGACATCCTCAGACAACTCATAGCATGCTTGAAATCCAGTTTGTTTGCTTTGCAATTGGATGAAGCAACTGACTTATCCAAGGAAGCTCATTTAATTGCTTATGTCCGATACTGCCACAAAACTGTAATATTGGAAGATTTTTTATTCTGTAAACCAATCAAGGGACATGCAACATCAGCAGCCCTGTTTGATATTCTCAACGACTTCCTATGCTCCAATGACTTAAATTGGGAGAGCTGTTTTGGGATCTGTACGAATTGTGCTCCTTCCATGTGTGGGGCTAGGGCAGCACTAAAAGCTAAAGTGTTGAAAGTGGCTCCTCATATTCTATGGACCCACTGTATGATACACCGGGAAGCCCTTGCAGTCCGAAACATGGATAGAGAACTTGGGGATGTGTTGAATTCTGCTGTGAAAATTGTTAATTTCATAAAGGCACACCCAACTAGAGCTCTTCTGTTTGCAGTTGCATGTGCGGAAATGGGAGCTGAACATGATGGCTTGCTTTTCCATACAGAAGTCCAATGGTTATCCAGAGGGAAGGTTCTGAATCGTATTTTTGAATTAAGAAATGAAGTATGAAAGTTCCTTCTGGATGTGGACCCCTACAAAGCAGAACAGCTATGAAATCCCGGTTGGCTTGTGCTTTTAGCATACCTTGCAGACATCTTTGATAAATTAAATTCCTTTAATTTGTCTTTGCAAGGAGCTGAAAGTACGTCTTTCACCATGTACAAAAAACATATGCCTTCAAGAAGAAACTGGAGTTGTGGAGAAGACTAATTCAAGATGACCTGCTTGAGGCATTACCATGTTTAGCAGAAGCTCTTGAGGACACAGGATATGAACTTGAAAGTGCTGCTGAGGTCATAATAAATCACTTGACGTGTCTCAGGGACAGTTTAGAAAAGTACTTTCCTGAGGAAACTGATCATGTCAATGACTGGGTCTTTCAACCTTTCCTAGTGGGTGCAGGTACTCGTCTTTCAGTGCACCTTCAGGAAGAACTAATTGAGGTCCAGAGTGACCGCATTCTCCAGATGCAGTTCAACAAAATCTCATTGGGAGAATTTTGGCTGGCAATGTCTGAAGAACATTCAGGTTTGTTAAAAATTGCAGTAAAGGTTCTTCTGCCTTTTTGCTCATCATATTTATGTGAGATTGGGTTCTCAGCATTGGCAGTATTAAAGACGAAGTACCGTTCAAGACTAGAGGTGGAGCACAACCTGAGGATGGCAGTAGCAAGAATACATCCACAAATTGACCGTCTCTCTGGAGAAAAATAGGCACACCCATCACACTAGTTCAGAAATGTGTTATCATCCAAATAAGGTTTGTTAAATTATGTTTTGATTGGGAAAAATAAAGTACCATTGCATATTTTTGGGCACTTCTTTTGGTAGATTTTTTGTTTGAACTGTGTAGTAAGTCTCTGACTCCAAACCACAGTCACTCACAAACCTTTGATTTGCTAAATACTGTCTAATAATATTCCCTTACCATAAAAATGATTTGCCATGGATATTGGGGGCGTTTATGCTTGTCGCTGATGAGGAGTACCAAGTTCTAGAATTTATTTTGACAGGAAGGGGTCCTCACACCTGAAAACTTTGACAAGGGGGTCCTGGTATCCAAAAGTTTGAAGACCTCTGCTCTACTTCAATGCACTCTACACCAATGCAAGCTGACACTCTCCAACACTGCATTGGCCGCCACTATACTCTACACCACTCTGCTCTGTACTACTGCATTCTGCACCAATATACTCTATTCCACTGCATTCTATGCCACTCTACTCTGCCCAATGCCACTCTATGCAGCTGCACTCTACACCAGTGCACTCTAAACAACTGCACTGTATGCCACTGCCCTTTACTCTGCACCACTGTACTCTATGCCACTGTTCTCTGTACCACTCTACACCACTGCACTGACACTCTACTCTGCAACTCTGCACTCTACACCACTCTACTCTATGCCACTGCACTCTAGGCACTATACTCTACTCTACACCACTCTATAATACTCCACTCTGCACCACTCTACACCAGTGCACTCTATGCCACATGAGTCTACTCTGCACTCTATGACACTGCACCACTCTGCATTACTGCACTCTCTGCTACTCTATTGTATGCCACTCTACTCCTCTACCCCATGCCACTCTATGCCACTGCACCAATGCACTCTAAACAACTGCACTGTACACCACTGCCCTCTACTCTGTACCACTGTACTCTACACCACTGCTCTCTGTGCCACTCTACTCCACTCTACATAACTGCACTGACAGTCTACTCTGCAGCGTTACACTCTCCACCACTGTACTATACACCAATGTACTATGTACTACTGCATTCTATGCCACTGCACTCTATGCCACTCTTCTCTGCATCACTCCACTCTACAGCACTTTGCTCTACTCTGCACCACTCTACACTACGCCACTGCACTCACTGCAACGTGAGTCTACTCTGCAATCTATGCCACTGCACCACTCTACAATACTGCTCTCTCTGCTACTCTAATGTATGCCACTCTACTCCACTGCACTCTATGCCACTCTACTCTGTCCCACGCACTCCATGCCACTGCACTCTAAACCACTGCTCTCTACGCTGACGCACTCTAAACAACTGCACTGTACCCCACTGCACTGTACTTTGCACCACTGGTCTCTACGCCACTGCTCCTAATGTTACTCTACTCCACTCCACACCACTATACCACTAACTTTAAGCCATGCTGAACAGCAGTTACTCTGGTGCATAACATGGCTAATGGCTAAAACACATTAGCAAAGCCAATAACGCTTTCGTAGATGAGACCTATTGCTTTGCCAAAGTTTGTTAGTACTATGAGGTACCGAAGTACCTGAAAGAACTGTGAAAAATACATAATGATAAATGCTGCTCCAAAATGCACACATACATTTCGGTTAAATAAGAAAAAAAGTGCTTCCTAAATACAGATTTGAATAATATACAGTTTATAACTAGTACTAATTTTTTTTATAACACTCCATTAAAACCACACACTCCACAGCTCACCTTGGAACACCATTACAATACCTCTCTAAAAGAAATATCTTTGCCACCAGAAAACTTCAAGTGACTCCTTTTAGTAAAGTCAATGCAGGTTTTCAATCCCCTTTGTATTTGCAGATTTACCAGTTGTGCACATTTGCATGTCTTTAGGGAAGGAGACCCCCTGGCAAGAAGGTCTGATTCTTATCTGTCCGCCCCTCCCTCAGAGCACAGGAGACTCCCTGCCTTCCAGTCCAGCTGGGGAAACTGATCTGCCCCTAATTTCGCCCTGCCTCTGTTGCCCTTTAGGTGAAAGGCTAAAATTACAGACAAATGCCGTCCGTTAAAGCTTTCATCTCGGACAACGGACAGCAGGGCGAAATTACGGACAGTCCTTGAAATTTACAGACGGGTGGTCACCCTATGTAAATTGCATAGCACACTGCACCTAGGGTCAGCACTTCATATGAGCTTAGCACATCCAGTGCTATCTCCTTCGAGGAAGCGGTAGGTAATCAATGGTTTGTAACCACCACAGTAGCAGGCACAAAGCATCGATACATGTCACTGTGATTCTAAAGGAGTAATATTTTCACAGCCCCCTTGTCCTTCCTAATCTCAAGCCGTTCCAAGCTGGAACAGCATTTTCAAACCACAAGCATGTGATTTTTCGAATGGCAGTCTTTTTAACTGCCAACCCATTTAATTATACAACCAAATCTCTCCTCTGCTTCAGATCGAGCATTGGCAAAGCCAAGAGCTGGCTTTCAGATGCTAAGCCACAGAAACAACATGTATGCACGCCAGAATTTGTACAGATTGGTTCATTAAAGTCAGATATAGTGGAGTTGGCGATGTGTGTTTTCTTCTGTTCTGAGCCCTCTCCAGTTGCACCCGGCATCACCCCTTTCTTCTACTGGGCTTCTAACTTTTCCCCCTTTCACTTCATGCTCATGCTGCGCCTTACTCTTTTCCTTCCCTGTCTACACCTCTCAGCATTTTGCCCCTAGACCAAGCGTTATGGCACACTTTACTTGCCCCTTCCTGAATGCCCTATTGCCTTAGGCCTACCTGCATTCCCAACTTACGTTCCTCATTCCCCACTGTGCTTCTTGCCTCTGCCCCTTTTATGCTGTGTTCCTTTCACAGCATATCCACTACAGTGTGCTCACGAGGTTGGTTCGATATGCTCTCAAGTAGTGATGTAGAGAATGAGATTTGTATAGCAGCAGGGTTGGGTATCTAGGTGTCAAGATGGGTTACTGCACGGATGTTGATAGTTCTTCCTCTTCTCTGTTTGCAGCTCCCCTGGTAGGCAGTATGCTGTCTTCCTGTCTGACCTAATGGATGAAACATATCCATGGGTCTTTCCACAGCCTTCCTGTGACCTTCTGTTGTATTGTGGGTTCCCTTCTGTTGAATTATGAGCTCATGGAAATTATATTTGTTTTGTGGTTAGACATACTGTAGTCGGGGAATGTTACTGGAGAATTGTTGGGATGCAGCGCCACAATGGTGAGAGATACAAGTGGTAGATAATAAACATTAAATCAGAAGCAACATTTTTTTTGACATGAGGGTGTTCTTCGATTGACTCTGGGCTGCCAACACTGGGGTGATAGGAGGATCATGGGAGGGGAATGTAAGTGTTACACATGATAGTGACTGGTGGAAGAATCTGTGCTTTATAGAAAGAACAAGAAAAACAGAGAATGGTTTAACCAACTATTTGGCTGTGGTTTCGTGATTGGGTTGCCCAGTTTAGGGCCTGGTCTTTGTTCCAGCACTTGTCTTGGCAGAGTTGTATTATTCTGGACAGGTCCCTAGGTCTCCCTTGCCTCAGTTGCCTTGGATTTTAAAATGCCCAGATGCAGTACAATTTGGAGTGCACACAGATTCGTTGCTATGCACAATGCATCCATTCAATCATTTATGCGTTTCTGAGTGTCAAGGTTAGAAATCAGTGAGTAAGCATTGGAAACCCGTTTTTGCTCTGTACTTCATAGATGCAAAGTGTGTTGCCTGGACAGAATGAGAAACACCCTGATGGGTCTGTGAGAAAGTGCTCTACTATGTCATAGTAAGAATGCTTTCCCCATGTTAAGGCGTGTCACTCTGCAGACTAGATCGAGACATTTCTCCCACGTCTGGGAATGGATAGAGATTTGCCATCTCTTTCTAGTGGGGCACAATGGAGGGATGCTAGTTCTTTATTTGCTTTCTCCAAGGAGTGGAGAATTGTGAGAATTGTGAGGTTCAGATGCTGCCTTCCACGGTTCAATGTATACATTATTTATTCCTCATTCAACATGTATGGATGGCCACATCTTTCCCTCTTAAAAGGAAAAGATGGATGCAAATAAATGTCTAGCATGTTTTTTCAGCTTGCTCTTTTGTTATGCAAAGTCATGTTTTTTGGGCTATTCTAAAGCATCACTAAGTCCAACTTCAGTGCACTAATGTGGAATTCGCCATTATAAATCAAAAGGTTATTAGATCAATGGTTGAAGGTGATTTCCATAAACAAATTAGGCTCATCTTCAAATAATTTCAGGTGAGTGAAAGTGGCGCCAAGTATAGATGTTGATAGCCAGTCAAGAGTAATACACAAAAACAGGTAAGACAAACTGTAAAGCACCATTTAGTTTTCCTTTGATACCTCCATCACTTCCTTATTTTTCACACTCACACTGATGCCCCAAGTCCCAGGGAAAGGACACTATCCTATCACCTTCCCGTCCCCAGAATGAAAGGATTGCAGATCCCATGAGCACAACATTCCATGTTAAATGACATGAGAAAGAGAACAGCTCGGCTAATCTTACCTTTTCAGAGACCTGCAAAAAATGGCAGCAGAGGGACATAGTGCACATATCTGAACTTGTGAACCACAAAGAGAAGATTTATAAATATCAACAACACCTTCCGTCCAAAGCCTGTCCATATTGCCTGGACTGTTTATGCGTCTCAGTAGTATATCCATACATCTGCTAGGATCTACAGTCAGGCGGGACAACACATCACATCATCTACCACTCTCTTTGAACATTTAGAGATATATTTATTGCAGGCAACTTCTTCCACTCAAGAAATCACCGCAGACCTCCTTTTGGTACATTTGACACCTTCACATGGGAAATACCTTAAAACTTGCTTTTCCATCCCCAACAGTATTATTGATTCATGGTGGCCATAAGGTAGGAGTTTCTTCATCAAACATGTCAAATGCCTAGCTTACTGTAATGCTATGGCACTAACCCGTTCTTTAGTTTCTTCTTGAAGTTGTATAATCCCGTAGGAGCAAGATATGATCCCAGAAGCTGGTTCCTATCGCCCACTAACCACTGACTCCGTCCAAACCCTGACAGAAGTCTTGAACCATGTGAGTAATTAGGGAAAAGTGGAAGTGGACAAGAGAGAGACATCGTCTGCTAGTGGTATTTAGACGGAAGATCGAGTTCAAAATATTGATTGACAGAAATGTCAGAAAAAAATATTGTGATTTAGAAATATTCAAGTATTCTGATGAAAAAAAAAGTGTCAAAAATATCGTTTTTTTGGGTGAGTAATATCATTTTAAAGAATTGTTGTTGTTTTTAGGTGAAGTGTGCAAGCACTTTGACCTGTTGCTAGTATTGTGGGCGTTTAACCACGGCCACCACATGGCCATCACTTTCACTGGTTCCTAGGCTTGCCTTTCAAAAATCCTTTATTATCATTGGTATCTGCTTTATGTTTGTCCCTGCTTGGGGCGGGTTTGTTACCGCCTTGCAGACTGCCCTTGTTACATGGATATTTGCAGTATTGCTGATATTTTTGACTGTGAGCAAACTTCTTTTTCTTTTTGTGTCTCTCCTTCGCGCTCATGGCGGCCATGGCACTTTGAATCGGCTCACTTTTGTCAACTAGTATTTTACTTTTCAATTTCAATTTAAGTAGCAAGAAAAGTACATTTAGGAATTTATAACACTAGTAGTTCTAACTTGTTCCGCTTGTGCCTAGTATACAGTGAACATAACGAATTCGGTAATGGGGTGGAAAAAAGTTGTGCATCTTCTGACAGTGAGTGTTTCTAGAGTGGCGGGACAAAAGCTGTAATGTTTCCCTTTTGCAAAGCAGAAATTAGACACATACACATTAAACACCTTTTTGGCATTCTGCTCACTGTGTGATATGGTTCGGAACAAAACAAACTGGTAAATTGTGGTGGATTATCAGTTGTGTAGAGAGGGGACTTATCATTTAAATCGTTTTTATGTCAGCGGTAACTGAATTTGTTGGCGGTATTAGATGAGACCACCTAAAGATTTGTGTCAATGACATTTACATTTTCAACATTAAAAGCTGTTGTTTGTTTTTGATTTTGCTGTGAAAAGTATTTGCTGAAATGTGAATAATGAACATATTAACTGGTGCAAAGCCTCATCATGGGTAGAAAGCGCCATATAAATACACTTAGAATATGGAGCAAAGTGCTAACGCGAGGCACTGCGCAATTTACTTTACTTATTAATATACCCGCTTCCACAGCACATGCAGGAAGACAAAAACAGATCTATTAGAATTGAGATTTCACTTTATTTTCATTGTAGATTAATTACAAACCACCCGACAGCCACTGAGGCAGACCTGCAGACACAGCTGCCTCAAGCTTCCAAATGATCCCTTCCAGTTTGGGTTGTTCCCACCAGCACTGAGGGCTGCAGTGGGATGCCAATCCGTTTATTGTTGAAATAAATTAAGGTTTAAATATACATGTGCATATCTTAGCTGGCGTGTCCATAACGCAGGTTTCATTAAATATGATGGCCCTCATTATGAGTCTGGTGGTGTTGGACCGCCCTGCCGGCAGTTGGCGGTCTGGACCAACATATTATGACTCCGGTGGGAAAATGTGAGCAGAAATGCCACTTTCCGCTGCTACCGCCAGAGTGGGAGGGCCGCCGCCAATGACGGTGGCCATCTTCAGGCCAGCGGAAAGGCCCTTCCCGCCCACCATATTACGACACACCACACCGCCACATTCTCCAGGGCAGAACCACCGCCACACAAAGCCTAGTGGAAGAAAGCCATATATAAGGAAACACTCACCATAGAGACACAGACGATGCCAACGCCGACGTGGAGCATGAACTGGAAATCTTCCCAGTGCTAATCCTTACGACATTCCTTCAGGACTGTTACCGTCGACGAAGATGACAATGGTGAGTAGCGGCACCTAGCACACTAAGCAGGGAAGGAGACAATTACAAACCCACACACCTCACGCATCCCTCACACACACCAACGCACACCGACACCCTTTCACACACACATTCTCACAACCAACACCCCAACACACACCCCTAAACTAGGTACACAACCTGTACAGGAATGCACTTACCTGACACAGGCACTGACTGGAAATATAAAGCACATACCTGTGTACACGACCCTCCCACATTAAAATGCTGGAGTACGGAAGAACATTGCACCAGCATGCCTGTTGGCCAGATATATTAAACAAGAAATTGGAGGCAGAAAAATATGTGCAGACAAGGCCATGGGCCAGTCCTTTCAAGGTGTCCCATTGGGCCCACAAAGCCCCCACTTGCCTCTTACCATGACCATGGCCTCCACAGGGAAAGAGCATCAGTGGGGCAGGCAGGCACCTCAGGGTGCAGGGGTAGGGCATGGTGGAGGTGGGGTGGGGACACATACTTTGGCTTAGGTTTCAGAGTGGGAGGAGTTTTGGGCTTGCCCTGAGAATGGGTGGGAGAGGGATCAGGCCTCCTAACTGTTCTTTTCCTCCCTGGGGAAGGGCACAGGACTGTGAAGGGAGGACTGGGGAGCATTCTGACGAGAAAGGAATGGATTTGGGGAGGCCAAGGGAGCGTTTAGGGACAAGACAGGGTGGGCCAGTGGGTTAGAAAAAGTCGATACGGGAAAGGAAAAGCTTCTTAGGAGCAGATGGAGGGGCTTTGGAGACAGGTTTGGGAGTGGACGTATGTGGTGTAGGCATGCAGGTGCATGCTTCGTATGCTCATGTTTGGTGGATGGATGGCTGTTGTGTGGATGAGTGGGTGCAATTGCGTTTACGGGGAGGAGGGGTGGAAACAGTGGGAGAAGACAGGCAGCTAGCGTAGATGGATGTTGTGTGGGTGTCTGCAGGTCTGGTGAGTGTGCAGCAAGTGTCTGTGAAAGTTGTTGTGGTGACTGCGGGTGTGGTGTTTGGGGTGCATTAGAGGATGTCAGCAGTTGTGGTGACTGTGAGAATGGGGGCAGGAGCAGTGACTGAGAGTGCAGTGCATGTGGGTGTGCATGGTGAGGTGACAGCCAGGGAGGATGGGGTAGGCAACACAAAGGGGGAAGTGGATGTTGTTGTGTGTGCACGTGGATGTTGGGTGTGTGTCTGCTTGTGGTGGGATGTGTGCTGCCCGTGTTCCTCCTTGTGTTTCTTGTGTGTTGTCTTGGGTGCATGAGTGTCTGTATGTGTGCTTGGGATGGGTGAAGGGAGTGGGGTGCTGGAAGGGGCAGAGGAGGTGGGACGGAAGAATCAGGGTTACTGGCTGCCGTCAAAGAGGAGGAGAGAGCCTGAAAAGATCTCTGTAGACCAGACATGGCACTGTGAATGCCTTCAAGGTAGGCATTGCATTGCTGCATCTGGGATGCCAGCCCTTGGATGGCATTCACAATGGTTGTCTGCCCTACAGAGATGGTTATCAGGAGGTCAATAGCCTTCTCATTGAGGGCAGCAGGACTGACTGGGGCAGGGGCAGAGGTGCCTCTGGCGAAGGAGACTCCCACCCTCCTGGTTGAGCGGCCACAGGCAACTCAGTGGGTAGCTACTGGGAGAGTGGTGCTGGTACGGGGGTGACAGAAGATGTTCTAGATCCAATGGTCCCAGAAGGGTCTGCCACCATCACGGAGCTTCCATTGGAGGAACTGTCAGAGTCACTACCTGCAGTGGTAGTTGCCTCCCCAGTGGTGCTCCCCTCGCCCACAATCCCACTGGTCCCCTCAGCGTCAGTGGTCTCAGACCTCTTGGATCCCATGGGCAGCAGCATCCACACTTGCCGGTGCCTCTGCCCCTTCACCAGATGATGGTAATGCGCACAAGAACACAGAGGGGGGGTGAAAAAAAAAGGAAGTAGGCTGTTAATACTTGAATGAATGGCATGTTGGCATAAATGCACTCCCACCCATCCCAGACACTATCCCTCAACATCACCCACTACATCAAGGTAGGTACCTCTGATTGGTGGTCTAGCTCCCATACTACGCTGACCTACCTACACTTCACTGGCCAACTACATCACCATCCATTCCCTACATCTCCAAATAGGTTGAGTTGGCCCAACGGAGAGAGATGCTGCTCCCCCTCAGTTTGTCAAGTCTCAGAGGACATACATCAGACCCACTAGCCCACCCATGGGACCTGTTCCAGGGCAAAACATAAAACCCTGCCAATCAGTCTTCACAATCCCGTTGACGGAGAGGGGGACCCCTGCATTGACACACCTGTATACAACCCAGCCAATACTTCCCAAATACCCTTTTGCACCCAGCTTTACCTTACAAAACAGCAATATGAACAGTGGTGATACTCACCCCCTTGTGGCTTCTGTGCTGCCTTTAAGCACCCATCCAACTCCGATTTGGCCACCGCCAGAATGCGGGCCATTAAGGGGGTCAGGGTCCAACGGGCACCACTTCCTCATTGGGAAGCCATCCCCAGCTGGGCCTCTGCGGTCTTCCGGGCCTAGCATCTCAGGTCCTCCCACCGCTTTCTGCAGTAGGTGCTCCACCAGCTGTAGACCCCCAGGGTCCGCACTTCTTTGGCGATGGGTCACCAGAATCCCTTCTTCTGATGGGCGCTAACCTGCAATTAACACACAGACGAGAATGAAGCTGTGAGAGCTGTGAGTGTAGGCACACCATCAACACATGGGATGAAACAGCACCTGCAAATGTACCATGCAAAATGACTGTCATCTATGTGCCAACACACATACGCCCTGGCGCACTGCACCTATCCATGCCCACATTCTACAGTCACCTACAAGCATCCGATGCATTGGCACACATTCCTAGGACTCATGAATACCAGTCTCCTGGTCCTCTGATCGCCCATACAGCTTTGCGTACAGGGGTAGGACCCCGTCCACCAGCTTCTCCATCTCCTCCAATGTGAAGGCCGGGGCCGATTCCCCTGTAGCCCGCACCATTTCCAGGACCAGAGTCAGGACACAGCAGGACACGCAGTGGAGTAGTGACCGTCTTGAGGTTCAGGAGTCTAGTGGCATAGGCAACCAAAAATGGCAGTGTAGACCACCGCGGTGTGCATTGTCACTGCCAGCGGTGATCTAGATTTGCCCCTGTTTCCCATAGACACCATTGTTAACCAATGCACAGTTGCATGGCAGTGTACACCGCCTACTGCCATGACAACACACGCCTGCAGTATGATGTCACTTCCTACTCTCCACAACCTGTATGACTGGAGGCATGCTCCATAATTTGTCTCTGAGGAAATATGCTCCACTACTGGAAGAGGAGGATGCAGCACTGCCACCCATGGGATCTCAGGGGATGGATGACAGTGATGGAGAAGATGAGGGGAATGAATTTGACTCCAGGACTCAGCCAATGCAGCTCTACTTCCAATGACTCTCAGGTACACGTTGCACTGCGATATTAGCTAGACTGTGCTGGATGTCCGTGGCAGATGGAGACTGTGCCTCCACAGTGCTGTGTGGACAGGAGTATGTGCATGTGTGAATGTTTGGGGCTCCACTTTTGGCCATCTGCTTAGTGCTGAACAGAGTGGTCACAGTAGTTTTACACATCATCATTACCTGAATGACACAGTGATGTTTTTTTCTCCACATGCCTCTGACAGGGCTGTTGTCTGGAGCTCATCTGGATATTTGCCATGGACGTGACACTTGTGGTGGGGCAAGGGCTGACAGTTGTCCTGGCAGGTTGGCATTCCTAGACACTATGGGCCGTATTTATACTCCGTTTGCGCCGAATTTGCGTCGTTTTTTTCGACGCATATTTGACGCTAAACTAACGCCAACTAATGCCATATTTATACTATGGCGTTAGAGGCGTATAGCGCCAAAGTTCCCGGAATGTGCGTCATTTTTTAGCGTGAACCCCTTCCTTGCGTTAATGATATGCAAGGGAGGCGTTCCCGTCTAAAAAATGACTCCCAGGCCTTTACGTGGTATTTATACTCCCGGGCAAAAGAGACGCCCGGGAGTGGGCGTGGCTAAAAACGGCGCATTTGCGCCGCTTTTTAACGCCTGGGTCAGGCATGGCGTTAAGGGACAAGTGGGCTCAAAATGAGCCCAGAGTGCCCTGCCCTGCCCCCAGGGACCCCCCCTGCCACCCTTGCCCACCCCAGGAGGACACCCAAGGCTGGAGGGACCCACCCCAGGGACATTCAGGTAAGTTCAGGTAAGTATTTTTTTATTTTTTTTTAATAATTTTTTTGGGCATAGGGGGGCCTGATTTGTGCCCCCCTACATGCCACTATGCCCAATGACCATGCCCAGGGGACAGAAGTCCCCTGGGCATGGCCATTGGGCAAGGGGGCATGACTCCTATCTTTACAATGATAGGAGTCATGTTGATGGGGGATGGGCGTCGAAAAAAAATGGCGCAAGTCGGGTTACGACGATTTTTTCGACGTAACCTGACTTGCCCCATTTTAAGACGCCCATACGCCATTTTCCCCCTACGCCGGCGCTGTCTGGTGTACGTGGCTTTTTTCCACGCAAACCAGGCAGCGCCGGTCTGCTTGCGCCGTCTAACGCCATTCCATAAATACGGCGCCCGCATGGCGCTTCAGAATGGCGTTAGACGGCGCAAAATTTTTTGACGCTAAACTGCGTTAGCGCAGTTTAGCGTCAAAAAGTATAAATATGGGCCTATGGTGGGTGATGTTATATTCAGTTTACATCTGCCACTCTACATTCATATGTATGAAAATGTGTATTTACACATATCTGAGTAGTGCATAGCCCATATTAGTAATAGGTGTTAACTTTAACCTAGATTCCTATGCTGAAATGGGGTGTGTGTGTGTATGTCTGGCAGCACATGTGGCTTCTGTTGTATTAGTACAATGCAGTTAAAATGTGTTACATTTCTCTTGCTGGCAGATGGTGCTATGGTATCCTACCCCTGACACATGGCTACATTATGGATGATTTAGGGATTTATTTATCACTCCTGGAGTGTGCAGTGTCACGTACTTCCCATCCACCTCTCTGTACAATGTGTTCCCACAGGATGTGTGTACTTAGGTTCATGTATGATGATGTCGGGTACATTGAAATTTGATACATTGGTATGAAATAATTTTTTGCTGTGAGGGATTTCCTGGGCTACAGGGGTAGAGGTGCTGGTGCCATGTGAGTCCTCTGGCAGGGCCATCATTCCACTAGCTGCTGCAGATGTTGATGGCTGGGCTGAGTCCTGTCTAGTAGAAGGGGACTGCTGGTGGGTGGTACACTCTGGCAAGATGTTAGGCAACCTCTGCAGCACCCCTGCATTGGCGGCCAGGGTAGCATTGAGTTGTTTCCATTGCTCCATGCCCTCCTGGTGGTGTGCCACCTGCAGCCTCTGGTTGTCCTGCAACATGGCCAGGATCTGACCCATTCTGTCTTGGGAATGGTGGTATGCCCCCAGGACCTCAGATATGGCCTCATGGGCAGCCGCATCCCTCCTTGGCCCACCCCCCTAGGCCACTGACACCCTCCTACTGGGCCAAGGCCCTTGTGCCTGTGTCCCCGCCACAGGTCACCCAGTCCTATTTGCACCAGGGCCTTCATTGTTCTGCATGGTGGTGGGGGTGACTCCAGTCCCTGTATAAGTGGACAGACAGTCCTTGGCCTGGAGACACTAGTGTGGGGATGTTGGGCCACGGGTGATGGTGGTGGCTGAGTCGTGGGGGTGTCAGTGGAGTCCTGGGTGGGGCTGTGGGATGGGGCAGGGTATTCCTCTTGGTCCAGACATCCAGCTACACTCTTCCCACTGGGGCCTCCTTCTTCTGATGGGGGACTTGCACTTCTTGCCATCTCTGGCCGGGTGGCATGGGCTGTGGTACCTGTGCGTGTCGCTAATAGGTGAATTTGGTTTCCTGCAATGTGTTATGCATTGTGGATAGTGGGTGATAGTGCAGTGGCAGTGCTGGAGGGGATATGGCATTGACAGTACTGACTCTGAGTATTTTTGTTGTATTATATATCTTTGTTTCATAGCTTTTGCCATTGTCATGTTTTTCTCCTGTCTTCTGCTCCCTATGCTGTCATTGCCATATCCCTTGCAGCACTAGCAACCTGTTTGGTGTGCTTCCATTCCCAGTCACTTGCATGCCGGGCCTTTCGGGATAGGTGTGATGCATTTTTAGTTAAGGGATTGGTGGTGAATTGTGGGTGATGTAGTGCAGCATACATTACATGCAGGGGTTAGTGATTGTGCTCACGGGGATGAGTTGTGAGTTGGATGGGGAGCTGTGGCCATGCAAGGAATCAGGGTATGGTTATATTGGGGATGTTGGATGTGTATTGGATATGGTGTTCAGTGGTAGTGAGAGGGGTAGGGTGAGACATGCATTACAGGTGGGATACATGGTAGGGGAGTATATATGACTTACCAGAGTCCAGTCCTCCAGTGAGTCCAGTGAAGCCCTCTGGGTGCAGGATAGCCAAGACCTTCTTCTCTCAGTCTGTGTATTCGGGAGGTGGGGGGCACCCCCAGTCTTCTGTACTGCAATTTGATGTTGTGATGCCATGGAACGTGCCTTCACCCGCAGGTCGTTCCACCTCTTCCTGATGTCGTCCCTTGTATGTGGATGGTCTCCCACTGCGTTCACCTTGTTGACAATCCTCTGCCATAGCTCCATCTTCCTGGCGATGGGCGTCTGTTGTACCTGTGCCTCAAACAGTTGCGGCTCGAGCCTGAGTCCACCTGTCAGTGAAGTGGGAGTGCTTAGGGGGTGCCATGGTATGTGATGTGAGTGGTGTTGTGAGGATAAGTTGGTGGGGTGGGGTGGTGTGTGTGTACGTGTGGGTCCTGGTTGTGGGTGTGTGGTGGTTGTGTAGTGCGTGTTGTTTTGTGTGTGTGTGAGACTTGTGTAATAGTTTTGTAGAGTGTGTGCATGGTGTTCGTGGCAATAGCTATGGTGCAATTGGCGTTGCAAAGGATTGTGGGATGTGTGTGTGTGTGTTTTATAGTGGTGTGTGTGAGTGTAGTGTGTGTATATTTGTCTCAGGTGAGGGGCTTTTGAATAACCCACTGCATGCGGTTGTTGTTGGTGGGTGCCATTGCTGTCCGCAGCGGTCCGTACCACCAATGGCGTACCACTGTTCAATGACCATGGGGCTGATTTGTGGATCATGATTTGGTGGGCGAATGTTTGATGGCGTGGTGGTGACAGGTTGCTGAGTCCCGCCTTTCTGCCGTTGTTGGCCCTGGTGGTGTGTGAGGATTGGCAGATTTTTGGCCGTTTGGCTTTTTGTACTCATAATACAGCAGACTGCATTCTGCCAACACTGGCGGTCTTTTGGCGGCTGCCAGCATGTGGTTGGCGGTGTTTCCTCCAAACTCATTATGAGGGATATATGTTTTCTCACAAAGTCTTTAGGGACAACGAACAACTGGTAGATTACATTTATATTATTTTTTCAGTTTTACATAGCATGAACATGCCCCAAGGATATTAGAAACTTTATATGAACATCAGCTTACATTACACAAGGTCAGATTCCTATTTTTGAGCATAAGAACATTGAGTGATCCGCCCAGAATCACAGCCAACTCCAGATTCAACCCCGGTTTACCAGTCACAGAGTCAGCAACTCTGCCAATGTAGCCACATCTCCTTAAGTTGTTTTGGGGTTGGTTAATGCAGTATTAAATCTAGCTATTTAAAGTTCATGAAATTAGAAACATTTCTCTTACAGGTGTATTCTCTAATTGGCTAGTGGTCATGGTCCCTATGTCTTTAATACTTTGCCAGGTTTGTTGTGAAAAAGTGAGTGTGACTTTATCTGCCATTTGGAACACCACTGCTAAATCACCTGGAGTGATGTTTGAGTCAGGATCACAGCATCTCCTGTCTGTGAATTATTCCATCCAGTCATTTGCATTGTTACCAGTTGTACTTTGCTGATAATTTGCTGGTGGGGAGTTCTTCACTTGGGGCAGTAGAGTTTGGTGCGACTGGCCAAACATAAGATCCTACTTACTTTTGCCTGGAGAATATTGTTGGGTGCCACAGTAATACCTCAGTACGTGGCACAACACTTGGATAACAGACACATCAGTTGGGCAGTTTGAAATGTCAACTTTATGGTGACAGTGAACTGCTCAACCATACCGTTAACTTGGGGACACAGTGAAGTGAATTTACGGTAACCCACACCTAGGCATTGCATCAATCGTCTGGCCCATTAACTTTCAACTGAACGGAATACCCCAGACTAAAAACACAGCCTCAAAAATTGCTAGCACTGCAGCTGCTGAGGTGAATAAAATCTGTCTTATAATTGTAAATCTTGAAGATGGATCTATTTGAAAGGGAAGATACTGCCAAATTCGAATGGAGCAATAAACTCAATACCTATAGTTTCAGATAGTTCAGACATGAGGTCTTTATCACACAGCACTCTTTCCAGTGCTTTGACACAGGAGACATGATTGATGAGGGTTGACTGCTACATCATCCAAATCTGGCAGCCACACTTTATCTCATAGAAATTTCTTGTTGACCACAATGCATCTGTCGCATTCATCCGTGAGGGCAACAACCCTTTTGCTCCGGCATTGAGGTATAAGTGTGTGAGAGTCACTTACCACCAATCCTCTCTGAACGACTGCCAATTTGCTTTGTAATAGTTTACAGGACAACAGGACTTCTCCTTTTCACCCTTGGTAGGTAACGGCAATCAGTCAAGACACATTTGTTTTGTGAAATGATCTTTTGAATGTACATCTGTGTCATGTCATCCATTGATGCGCACAGTAACTCATACTCAGACAACCTCTCAGGTGTGGATTTTGAAATGATGAAATGGATGTATTCTTCTTCTAGTAATGGTCGATCTGGAGTTATTGGCAGTGAATGTCTGGATATACATAAACAGGCTTATGGACTCTTGAAGTCATGACATAACGGGTCTGGTTATCCAGTTCTAGCTGAGCGGAGCCTTTCTAAAGGCCCAATTTAGAAAGAGGATGGCTCCTTTCAAACACGTTAGTGTGTTATTAAGGTGGGACCTAGGATGACTTTCCCCCACAAAGGTTATGTTGGGCCAAGGCATGTCCAAAAATTGTTGCCCCCCTCCCCCTCCCCTTTGGCTCTTTTGTAACTGGAGATATTCAGAGGATAGGGCATGGATGCTGAATCTATGATGTTTTGATAAAGTAGACTTTTAATATCATCGTCCACTATTTTTTAAGGTGCATCTGGGCATTGTGATGTATTAGAGCTACATGGCTTTATTTATCTGAAGTGCGATTTGTGTGTGTTTACCCTGCCAAGAGTTTTGAAGCGCTGTTGGAATTTTGGTAGAATGGGATGTTCTGACTTCATGTTATATGTGATTGTCACTAAACTCATAAGTGGGTGCTATTAGGTAGCTGAAAAAGACATGGGGCTGTCACCTTCCCCTTTCAAGACATACATTTCTTCTTGCAAGGATATTGTTCTATATGTTAATGTCTCCTGAAATGTTCTTCGGTTACTTACTGGTTTACTTACATCCCAGTGAAACACACAAACTCACGATGCTGAGTTGTGTTTTTAGGTCGAGTGCGCAAACGCTTTGACCTGTTGTATGTATTGTCAGCTTTTAACCATGCCCACCTCACTTTCACTCGTTCCTCAGCTTCCCTTTCAAAACTCATTTGATGTTATTGGTAATTGCTTTACGTTTGTCCCACCTTGAGGCTGTTTTTGTCATGCCTTGCACAAGGCCTCTGCTACATGGATTATTGCCCGATTGCCGATATACATCAGCATGGGTGAAAACATTTTTTGTCTGTCCCCTTTATGCTGCATGGCGGCCATGGCTCTCTCGCACGACCAGGCACAACAGCATGAACTTGATCGGTGGTATTGAAGCACTGGTCACATTGTTCACAGTTACCCAATCCCAGTTATTTCTTGTGGCTCTCCCCTTAAAACATTTGAAATTGGTAAATGCTTTACAAAAAACAGAAATCCGCAAAGCGAAAGCGGCTCTCATGGCACAGCAAAAGAGCCAATACTACAATATTCACTGCACTCAGGAAAACTCAACCCATAATGCTTGCAGGCATTATTTTTCACACATGATTGCCCATAACTCAGAGGTGGTCCTAGGACAATGGACCCACCACCAAAACATTCTGCACAATGTGCTTTTTCTGTCTACATGATCTCTGGGTCCTCACACTAGGTTAATGGGGTCCCCAAAATAATAACCCCTCCCACCATTCAGGGTCTGTTTAGTTGCTGTCATAGCTGGAACATTTGGTTTACAACTGGGAGTAGTTTGTTTTATAAGAGCCTTATTTGTAATATTTTTGTTGTAGTCCTGCTATCTCTGAATTTGTGTAATGTGCTATATCTTCTGGGAGCTGAATATATGTTATAATACAATATTTAGTTTTATTTTATTTTTCTGTGGTTATCCTCTCTAGCAGTGACTGTGGCCCAAATTTAAGAGGGGTCTAGCACTTCCTTGTGCCATATTTGCGTCATTTTGTTTTACACTAATGTTTGCCCGTAACTCTGTCTGTGGTGGTCCTAGGACAACAGGGCCACCACCAAAACGTTCAGCAAGATTAACTTTTTCTGTGTAGGTCATCTTTGTTTCCCCACACTATGTTAGCGGGGACCCCAAAATAATAACCTCTTCCACCAGTGAGTGGCTTTTTAAGCGTTCTCAGAGCTGGAACTTTTGTTTTCCAGCTGGTAATAGCTTGTGTTTTAAGGGCCTTGTTTGTAATATCATTGCTATAGGCTTGCTACCCTTGCAAATATGTAATGCACTGTTCCACTCTAGGGGTGACATATACAGTTATTCTGCATTATTAATTGCTATTTTTTCTTTTTATTGTTTGTTTTCATTTTTTTGTGTGGTTATTCTTCTAGGGATTGACTATATAGTTACATGACCATGTTTCTTACACATGCTATTTTCTTTGGGGTTCTAAGCATTACAGTCATATCAACATATTAAAATATTTGTGGCACATAAACGTGCCCCATAATGCTTTGCAGGACATTACTTTTACAAAATATTTCTGATCATAGCTCAGCCTGTGGTGATCTTAGGACAATGGACCCATCTTCAAAACAATGACCACAATGTTCTCTTTCTGTCTAGATTATCTCTGGGTCCCCACACTATGTTAGAGCGGGACTACAAAATAATAACCCCTCCCACCATGCAATGTCTTTTTAGATTTTTTCGTGGCCAGAACATTTGTTCTATAGCTAGGATAAGTTTTAAGGCCTTTGGACCTGATTTAAGAGGGTCTAGCATCTCCTTGTGCCACATTAGTGTCATTTTTTAATGCTAATATGGGCCAATGAGGAGCCAGATTTACAAAGTGGCGTAATGCATGCATTGTACCACTTTGTAACCCTGACCCCACATTATGTCTGTGCCAGGCATATTGGGCCTCATTCTGACTTTGGCGGGCGGCCGTCAGAACACCGCTGCGCGGTCAAAAGACCGCCGCGGTAATTCTGAGTTTCCCGCTGGGCTGGCGGGCGACCGCCAAAAGGCCGCCCGCCAGCCCAGCGTGAAACCCCCTTCCACGAGGATGCCGGCTCCGAATGGAGCCGGCGGAGTGGAAAGGGTGCGACGGGTGCAGTTGCACCCGTCGCGATTTTCAGTGTCTGCTATGCAGACACTGAAAATCTTGGTGGGGCCCCACGACACCCGTTACCGCCAACCAGGTTCTGGCGGTCAAAACCGCCAGAACCAGGCTGGCGGTAAGGGGGTCGGAATCCCCATGGCGGCGCTGCCTGCAGCGCCGCCATGGAGGATTCCTCAGGCCAGGGGAAAACCGGCGGGAAACCGCCGGTTTCCCTTTTCTGACCGCGGCTTTACCGCCGCGGTCAGAATTGGCCTGGATGCACCGCCAGCCTGTTGGCGGTGCATCCGCGGTCCCCGGCCCTGGTGGTCGTAATGACCCCCATTGTGTGCAAAGGGGGTGTTCCCTGTGTGGGGGGCTCAAAAAAAGGTGCAAAGAAATCTAGAAGATTTCTTTGCACCATTTTTTGCAGCATTTTTTATGTCTGGACAGAGCAGGTATTAAAAGGAGGCAGACCATTATTTATAATGGGCACTAGAAAAGTGGTGCTGCATTGAAGGCAGCACCACTTTTCTTAAATCAGGCCCTTTGTTTGTAATATCATTTCAGTAGGCCTGTTAGTCTTAAAAACACTCCCTAGGGGCTAAGTAAATGGTTACACTGCATTATCTTTTCCTGTTTTTTTCAAGGGGTTATGTCATCTAGGGGACAACACTATAGTTACATGACCATGTTTCTTACAAATAATATTTTGGTTATGGTGCCCTCAAGGGCTGTTTTGAGCATTAAAGTCTAATGCCAAAAGTTTAATTCTGATAAATGTTTAACTGATAATTGTTTTTGTTTTAACAATCTCTACTTTTTACAATTATGACCATAATTCAGGCCAATTTAACATCCGTATTACACTATGACTCTTTGAACACTCCTGATATGTTTGGGTGACCCTTCTAGTTTATTAATCCTCTGTGGCTGTTTTGTGTCTTTTTTGGGGGAATAGTGTTAGCCAGCCAGCAACTCTGATGGGGGAGTGGTGAAAGTGGTATTCTATTGGAATTAGCATGACAGATTTAAATTAGGTTGCTAAATGGCAACATTTAAATTTTTTGCTGCAGAGAGATGAAGAAGGTAAATGGAAGTTCTTTAGTTATTTGCAGGGCCACTGGAAATATATGGCAGGCAAAGCCAAAATTATGGGGCAGGGTTGACCAAGTTATGTGACTAGAAAAGTCCAGGTATGAATTTACAATGCCAATAGCTATAACTCAAGCAAATGCGAGACCTATTGCATTGCAAATGCTTGTTAATATGGTTTCAGTAAAATAGTTGTAAAAATATTGTTTTTTAATTACTTTAATGTATTCCAGTTAATATATTAACTCTATGTGTTTCTATTGTTTGTATACTTGTTAATATTTTTTTTAATATATTTGCTGTAATTTTAAATCAGTAAGAATTTTTTATTGAATTGTTGATAGTAATTCATCGTGGTGTAGCAGGTTGTTGGGCTTGTAGAGGTATAGTGTGGGAATAAGCTAAGTAATAATTAGTTAATTACCTAATTGATTACTAGTTATGTTAATCGTTTAATACTGATTTATTTTATTTGTATATTTGGTGTGAGATGCTGGGTTTGTCGGAGTACAGGGTTGGAAGTTAAGTAAATAATAATGTATTTAAAAATATTTCTTAATTGTTAATAAGTTATTTAATTGATTATTAAATACGTAAATTGTTTAATACTGATTTATTTCAGTTATAGTTCAGGTGTGGACTGTTAGCTTAGTTGGGGTGTAGGGTGGGAAGTTACATACAATTGAATCAATCATGTGAATTTATGTAATGCGACTAATCACCTGAGAGGGTATCCAGGCGCTTGATGGGTAGAATGGTTCAGGTGACTAAGTCGAACAGCCAGGTCTTGAGTGCTCACTGGAATTCCAGTAGAGATGTGGAGGTCCATAGTGGCAAATGCAGGTCGCTTCAGGATTTCTCCATGAGGTAGGAGAAGGAGTGTCCTCCTCTGTTGCTTCTGTGGATGCGGGGTACGGGTGAATGAGAGGGAAGCAGAGCATAGTGGTCTGCTATGGGGTGGAAGTTCAGGTGATGATTGATGTAGGCTGTTCCTTGGTTGTGCAGTGCTTTGTAGGTGTGGTTTATCAGCCTGAATTGGCATTGCTTATGTAACTAATGTAATTCATTTAATTTTCTACATTGTTTGATATTTAATTACTAACTATGTAAAATAATTAAGTTAATAAAAATGTCTAATTGTTCTAATGTTTAATATTTTTGTATGGCTTTTAGTATTTAGATGTACATTACACAGCTATTTTTATGTCCTCATATGATCAAAGAGAGGGTTCCAACCAAAGACACTAGGGAAGGAGCACCCTTTGCCTCATGCAGATGAGTTTGCCAAATCTGAATATGCCCGGCTGCTATGGCCCAAACCACTTTGACCACTGTGATGTGATCATTGGACAATGATTGACTTAAGGGGTTTTCCCCTCCCGCATGGTGAAACAGGACCAAACCTTGTATGCACATCTACTACCAGTGCCCTCAATGTCCAATTAACAAGTGCGTTCTATGGTTCTACTGCTTCTAGCCTTGCAGGGCTTAACCGATTTCTAAAAATCTTCCTCCTATCAAGAAACATCAAGAATAATAGCAAGCATCTTTGATGGAGCTCAAGGAGGCTGTCCATGCCACATAAAATGAGGACAATGCTTACCTCAATTCTGATTGTGAGGACCTCAGATATATTAGTACTCAAAGTGTTACAAAACAGGCATTTGGAATGCAATCGGTCTCCCATTTGCAAGAATTAGAACTATTAGCATTGTAAATGACAATGTATTTTACCCATGTGTTTTGGTTTTGGAGTGGAGTGAATGTATGTGGTTTGGAGTCAAATTATACGGTATTATGTTTTTTAATATTGCATTTAGTATTTTTAATATTGCACATTCCTTTATTATAATGAGGGCATATTTTTTAATGTTCCTCTTGTAGTAGAAAGATGTGCTTTACAAACAGAGAAACATACATCTACTTAGTGAGATAGATGAGAGGGTAGAGCCCCTTGTGCTGTGAGCAGACCTTAAATAAAAGAAGTAGCTGAAATACAGCCCTGAGACTTATTGTAAATGTCCTACAGGATAGCTTGGTATGTATAGTTAATTAAGCATTTTGTAAGTTATTATGACTTACACCTTTTTGTAAAGTAACTGAATGCCACGTAAAGTTCTCCAATGCTTTTGGGGAGTTCACATTTTCAAAATGTTTGTGTGTTAATGCCCACATTCTTAAAGGGAAGATGTGTTTTTAAAAAAACACTGAGGGGCAGATTTATGGAAAGTGGTGCTGCACCGAGTGCAGTGCCACTTTCTTTGCGCACATTAGCTGCCCCCTACGCCACCATGTGTGTCCCGTATTTAAAATAATGTACACCATGGCGCAGGGTAGGGGCAATAGCATCATTTTTTATGATGTACTCTAAAGGAGTAGTGCCAAAATATTGGCGCCACTCCTGCAGAGTACATAGGGGCCCATTCTAAAGAACGGAAGCCCCTTTTTAAGGCATAATGTAGTACAAAGGGTTACAGAGTGGCCCAATGCATGCATTGCGCCACTCTGTAAATACGGCACCGGGATTTCTGCCTTGTTGGGCCACATTAACATAAAAAATAATTACATCACTGTGGCGCAAGGTGGCACTAGGACATTATAGATATGTCCCTGAGCGAGTTTGCCAATTAATTATAATAAACATACTAATGGAGATTTTCCCCAAGTAAAAAGAAAGTGTCATTCCTGTACAGTTTTGATTACTAATAAGCTATGTGTAAAAAAATTGCCCAAACACTTTATTAAAAGGGGGGGGGGGTGATTTTAATGTCTTTGTTGTTTAAAGAAAGGTGTGCTTTCAGAACAGAGAAACATACATCTACACTGCGTCACTACTGAGTGCTAAACCTAACTGGGTAGAGCGCCCGACGCTATGAGCAGACCTTGAATAAAAGAAGAGGACAAAATACAACCTTATTTTAAATGTTCTACATCGTAGCTAGGTACATGCAGACAACAAAATGTAGTCATTAAGAGCCTGTTTGTAATCCATCATATTTTTTACATAAAATTACAGCCTTTTTAAGGGTCTGCAATGGGTTACGCTTTGGCTATTTCTTTTATTCATTTCCTGCTCACAGCAGCCGGCGATGTAAACACTTAGGGCCTCATTACGGGTTTGGTGGTCAGGCCCCTAGACTGCCATGCTGGCAGTACCAAAAAGACTGCCATGTTGGCGGTCTTCCAGGCTGCCCCAGACAGGACCGCGATCGCCAACCAAATAAAGCAGACCAACAGCAGCGCGGAGGCCTGGAAATAGGCGGCCTGACCTCCAGCGCCGACAGCACAGCGACCACCCAATGACATTATTATAAGCACACAGTCGCTGTGGCAGACACCCATGGCGGTCCAAACCACAGTGGCTTGTGGTCACCAAAGTAATACACAAAGGCACATTGGATGGATTTGAAAACAACACAGCTGACACTCATTGCCACACCGGACGTACCTTCAAAGGACACTATAAAACACACTTTTTCACACACCACAATCCTATGCCTTTTCACAGCAATACAGAGTGAATTTACTAATCCATACTCCATAAATTAGGCACCCCTTTTTTCAATATCCCAATGCACACACATCACTCCATTCACACCCTATTGCACTACCCCTGTTTCGTAAGTCACTTTCACCAGTTTTAATATTTTGTTGTTGTTTTTCCACCGTGTCAAGTTCAAATCCCCGTTTTTCTAAAGATGAGTGAGTTGAGAGTCATGGTGGATGAACTCATAAAAATAGAGCCACAATTGTCTGGAGCACAAGTCCAGCACACTCCTGTCAGTAGGAGCATGGAAATGTGGGACAGGATAGTCACTCCTCTCATTAGGAAAATGGAAATGTGGGACAGGATAGTCGTCAGAGTCAATGCTGTAAGCACCACCCTGTGCACAAGGGAGGACATCAGGAAGAGGTGGAACGACATTATGGGTAAGGTCCATTTCCTGGTCTCCAGGCTCTAGCTGCAGGTGAAGAACAACAGCAGTGGCCCTCCCAGTGCCCCATTACACCACTTTTTATGGGAGGAAAAGGTGTTGGCCATCCTGCATCCTGAGGGCTTGATAGAAATACCTGGGAGAGTGGAGTCTGATGAGTCACAGCACTAAGAATGTTACAAAAATGCCATGTCATGCATGCTCATAGCTCACATTTTGCCACATTTACTGTTACTCCTCTCACCAGCCCAGTGTTCACCTGTCCAAAGACCCCTGTTTGTGAACTCCCAATTGAAGGGTACCTGGGAGAGAACATTTGTGTAGTGTGTGTGTTACAAGAGCTGACATGACTACAACTCCCAGCAGGCACTGTTACTGTTACACAAACCACCAGCCCAGTGTTTCCTTTACCAAATACCCTTGTTTGTTAACTCCCAAATGAAGTGTACTCGCCTAGGGGACACTATTTGTATGAGATGGGTAGTACATGGGCTGACATAACTGCAACCCATAGGAGGCACTGTTTTGATAACTTGAAACACCAGCACAGTGTCTTCGTCTCCAAATAACCCTGTCTGTGAACTACCAATTGAAGTGAACTCATCTGGGGTAATAACGTTGGTCAAGTATGTGTAGTAGAGGGAGTGACCTGACTGCAACTCCCAGCATGCCCTGATTCTGTGACTCCAACCACCAGCACAGTGGCCACATGCCACAATGCATCTGTTTGTCAACTCTCAAATGAAGTTCACTCACCTGGGAGGATAACATTGGTCATGTGGTTGTAGTTCTGGGACTGATATGACTGCATCCACCAGGAGGCACTGTTTAAATAACTCCAAACATCAGCATAATGTCCTCTTCTCCAAATGCTCCTGTTTGTGAACTGACAATTGAAGTGTTCTCACCTGGGAGAATACTATGGGCTAACTGTTGGGAAGTAGAGGGAGTGACATGACTGTAAAGTTCAATAGCCCCTGTTTCTCCAAAACCAAACACCAGCCCAGCGTACACTTGCCAATATACCCCTGTGTGTCATCTCTTCATGCCCTTCAGTCACCTGGGATAATAACATTTCTCAAATGTTGGGAAGTAAAAGGAGTGACCTGACTGCAAAGCCCAATGGGCACTGATACTCCCAGTACAAACACCAGCCCAGTGTTTCCTTCTCCAAATACCCTTGTTTGTCATCTCACAAATGAAGTGTACTCACCTAGGGGGACAACATATGGATGGTGTGTGTAGTAAAGGGACTGACATGAATGCAACTCCCAGGATGCTCTGATACTGTTACCCCAACCACCAGCTCAATGGCCTCATCTCCAAATGCCCTGTTTGGTAACTCCCACATGACGTTTAGGCCCATATTTATACTTTTTGACGCAAAACTGCGGCAACGCAGTTTTGCGTCAAAAAAATTTGCGCCGGCTAACGCCATTCTGAAGCACCATGCGGGCGCCGTATTTATTGAATGACGTTAGCCGGCGTTAGCCGCCGGCGCTGTCTGGTGTGCGTTAAAAAAAACGACGTACACCAGGCAGCGCCGGCGTAGGGGGAAAATGGCGTATGGGCGTCCAGAAATGGTGCAAGTCAGGCTGAGGCAAAAAAATCGCCTCAACCCGATTTGCGCCATTTTTTTACGACGCCCATCCCCCATTGAAATGACTCCTGTCTTAGCAAAGACAGGAGTCATGCCCCCTTGCCCAATGGCCATGCCCAGGGGACTTCTGTCCCCTGGGCATGGTCATTGGGCATAGTGGCATATAGGGGGGCACAAATCAGGCCCCCCCTATGCCACAAAAAAAAAATACTTACCTGGACTTACCTTAATGTCCCTGGGGTGGGTCCCTCCATCCTTGGGTGTCCTCCTGGGGTGGGCAAGGGTGGCAGGGGGTGTCCCTGGGGGCTTGGGAGGGCACCTCTGGGCTCATTCTGAGCCCACAGGTCCCTTAACGCCTGCCCTGACCCAGGTGCTAAAATCCGGCGCAAATGCGGGTTTTTTAGTCCCGCCCACTCCCGGGCATCATTTTTGCCCGGGAGTATAAATACGACGCATATGCATCGAAGTCATTTTTTAAGACGGGAACGCCTACCTTGCATATCATTAACGCAAGGAAGGTGTTCACGCAAAAAAATGACGCTAACTCCATGAACTTTGGCGCTAGACGCGTCTAACGCCAAAGTATAAATATGGAGTTAGTTTTGCGTCGAATTTGCGTCGAAAAAAACGACGCAAATTCGGCGCAAACGGAGTATAAATATGCCCCTTACTACCTAGGGGGATGACATATGTAGAGTGTGTGTAGTAGAGGGAATGATGTAACTGCAAACCCTAGGAGGCACTGTTTCCATAACCCCCAAACACCATAGTGTTCCCTTTTCCAAATACCACTGTTTCTCAACTCACAAATGAAATTAACTCACCTGGTGGGTTGACATTGGTCAAGTGTGTGAAGTAGATGGAATAGCCTGACTGTGACTCACAAGAAGCACTGTTTCTCTGACTCCAAACACCAGAATAGTGCACATTTGATCAAAGAATCCAGGTTGGCAAGTCACAACGTTCAGTTTACTCAGGAGTGAGAATACCATTAGTATTGTGTGTGTAGTGGAGGGAGTGACCTGACTGCTAAGTCCAGGAGGCTCTGTATCTCTCACTCCAGACACCAGCCCAAGGACGAAATGCCCAAATAGCCATGTCTGTGACATCCTAATTGAAGTTCACTCCCCTGGAAAGATACCATATGGAAAATGGTGGGAAGTAGAGGGAGTGTCCAGATTGTAAATCCCAATTGGCCCTGTTTACCTAACGCCAACATCAAAACCAGTTTCACTTGCCTACATCCATCTAGTAAAGAACGCCCAATTGAACTCTAGATACCTAGGAGGGTGCTAATTTTCAAGTGTGTGCAGTAGAACCAGTGATATATGTAACTCCCAGGAGGCACTGTTTCCCCAACTCAAACACCACACCAGTGATCGCTTGATCAAATACCCTTGAATTCTACGTCAGATTTTAGGTTACCTAATCTGGGAGTGACCAGAATACAGATCATGCCCAACTCTGAGATGCGTTTAGCTACCTAGCTCCATCTTGACCTGCTAACCCAATATATAAGTTTTGAGGACAGGAAGGACAGCTTACCCGGTTTGCAAAACAATGATCCCCAAGGCCTCGAGATGCATCACCAGAATGGTAATAGCAGCTGGCACAAAATCAAATGAAAATGTTATTATCATGTTATGGAACTCCTGAGAGATCCACATGAATACAAATACAAAACCCTAAAAACTTCCCATATTAAACTACATATTTCATTAAGGATCAATATAAAAAATAGATAAATACATGATATAATAGTTCATTGATTAAAGCACCAAATTAAGAATATCTGCAAGAATGATTGAAAGAATTTAAAAATCTTATAACAAAATCTTTCATTGTGGGGGGAGTAAGATAAATTCAATGCCTCTCTATGAGATCTAATCTTAAACTGCAAGAAAAGGGGTTTCAACCAACTTTTCCTTGGAACAGCGAGAGCCGGGCAAACAAATAAGACATGTGTAAGAGACTGTACCCTTCCTTGACATAGATAACATATGCTACTAGAACCATCCCACTGTGAGGTGAGATCTTTCAATGGCATTCTATTTAGTCTAAGCCACATACACAATAGCCTCACCCCATGGTTTAATTTCCAAGTCAAGTACGGTTGCATCATTTTCATAGTTACAGAGGAAAGCCTTTAGACCATGACGCTTCCTTCAGAATTTGTTTTAATGATACATAAGGAATTGAAGGACAGAGGTCTAACTCTAGGAGTTGAGTAGCTTTGATGTAATTTCTAAAAAAGACAGATTTTTCGCTCAGACTGCTAATAATCTCGCCATATGCCAGTTTTCTCAATGTATAATCTTCACTGTGCATAAGGCTGTGTTCCCTTCTTATTACTGCCACAAGGCCTTGCACAAAGATATTCCTAATGCCAAATTCAAGGCGTAATGCAGCCACTAAGACTGCCTGATTATAATAGACCATGCGTTTCAGAATACGGCCTTTCGTCTTTTCCCAAAAATCCCATTTAGTTATATCAATACACTCTATTGCTTATAATAAAGTCGCTGGGATCTTTACTTGGTAGGCTGATAGTAAATGGGCAAAATGGCGCTTACCATTTGCTTTATAAAAGGCCGAGAGGCCTTGGGCTAATGGCAACGCCTTATTGGTATTCCGACATATGTGATCAGCGTCTTTTGTAGAAGCCGAAAAGATCTTGCCTAAAAACTGGTATGCTGTTTGCTGTTCCAGTTTATGTTGACCTATTACCCAGGGAAACTAGACTTTTCTTCAACAAATCTTCCCAGAGAAGCAAACCACCTGTGATTTAGCTGTATTAAGTTTCAGGTAGTGCCTCTCTGAGTAACTTTTCCAAGCCGCCATACAATGGTTTAGGCCTTTTTGGGTAAGGTCATACACTACTATGTCATCGGCATACATCAGACACACAATCGGCCTGCCCCCCACCACAGGGGCATCACCAAAGGAGTTCTTGAGACATAAAGGTAGATCATGGATATAGAGGGAGAACAGTAATGGGGCCAGTATGCAACCTTGTTTTAAACCATTTTTTGTAAATACCTTAGTAGATAAACCCTGTTCTCTGCCCATTAAGATTTTGCACCAAGTTGATGAGTATAGGGCAATCACCAATCGCAGGAGGCCAGATGGAACTCCTTGATCTTGGAGTTTTTTCCACAGTATTCCCCTATCCACTCTGTCAAATGCTATGGAATAATCGATAAATGCTGCATACAATATACCTCTAGTCTGGACATACTTATCAATTATAGTTTGCATAATCAGGATATTATCTAGGGTATTATGGGCTTTTCTAAAGCCTGCCTGTTCCACTGGTAAAATACCCTTTTCCTCTACCCAATCCGACAATTGTATAAGGATACTTTTCGCAAATATCTTTCCTGTAGCATCTAATAAAGCAATTTGTCTATAATTAGACAGGATTGATCTATCTCCCTTTTTATGTAATGGGATTATTATACTACCTGTCCATGATTCCGGTATGGTGCCATAGGCATAGCTTAGTCCAAAAACTAGATGAAGTAATTTTGCCCATATCAGAGGCTCCCTTTTAATTAGGGTCATTAGGATCTCATCGGGCCCATGGCACCTGAAGAACGCATTGATGTTATGATCCCTTCTAGTTCTTTCACTGTTGGTGTCCCTGTATAACCCCTTTCTCCACCTCTATTTAATACTATCTCCTCTCTCCACATATCAGCACCCTGATTTTCAGCGTATAATTCTTGAATATACGATTTCCAAACTTCCTCTGCTATTGGGGCAGCCACCAAGTTATTACGATTTCCGCACCCCTCCGATATAATAGACCAGAATAATCTGGGCTTTTTCTTTACGGCCACTTCCCTCAATGCCACCCAATTCTGGTCCTCTTTTTTTTCGAATTGTCAATTTCAGCCTCGATCTTCTTCTTTTTAATTTTGTGATTTCCCTACTCATCTCCTTAGACATATACTCCAGATGTTGACGTATTATCTTATTAATTACTCTATTCAAATTCAAAATAGGGAGCTGGTCATTATCCACTCTTGTTAAATGACGCTTAGGCTTCTTATGCGCTGTAATATTCCTTATCAGCTTGGGAAATTGTATTAATGCATCTTCTCTCACGCACTTCTAAATTTCCTATGATTTTCTCCAGCCGTGGCTTAATTGATAGCATTTTGTACTGTTGACCAATACATTCTCCCATTGTTTCCCATAATGCTTACATTTACACCTTTTAAAGACCACAAATCTGTTGCCCCTAATTTCAGGCATAAGGAAAGCTTTAAGATTTTATGATTACTATATGGAGTGTCAAGTACCTCCATATCCCCAACTTTTTGAGCCAGGTTATATGAAGCACAGATGTAGTCTATTATAGAGTTGTTCTTAAATGACTTATGGGTATGAGCTGCAGGAGAATCCATACTGTAACGCCCATTAAGAATGATACAACCACAGGCTCTTAGTTCTTTCAACACGGAGATGCCTCTTTTATCTGTCCTAATTCTAGGGGGGAACTTAATATCTGGGATATTCAGCGATTTTTCTCTATCTCGGTTACTAAAGGCATTACGCGTAGTGTTAGAAACTTTGCAATTTAAGTCCCCTATCATGATTAAATTGATGGGGTTTCTTATAGCGCAAATTTGTACAAAAAGTTTTTGAAGTAAAATGTCCCATTCTTTTTCAGGAGGTATAGACACATTTATATTAGTTACTGGTATTTTCTCACCCTTTTCCCCTCTAAGATGTACTTGTACTATTTGACAAAAATTTGTAGAATCGGGGAGACTGACATATTCCCAGTTGTATCTATTACTTAAAAGCACGGCTATTCCCCCTTTAGCATGCCCCTTTTTTGAAGGGAGTGCTTTTTTTGCTTAAAACCGTATACCTGGACAGATAAAATCGGTTAGACACCAAGTTTCTTGAATACAAATCAAATCAAGCCCCATTGAACACAAAACTTGTACTTTACATTGATCTTTCCCTAGACCTGCAATATTCCTGGAAGCCAGGGTAGGGCCAGAGCTAAAAACAAGACTGACTCAACTTCCCCCGTGACTTAGGTCTGTTCAATACCCCCGCTAGTCAATTCCAATTTCTTGGATGGCACTGTAGCCCTGCAATTTGGGCCCTTCCACCACGTTCACTACCCTTGTACCTTGGTGTAATGAAATTTGAACACTTTCTCCTAAGGTGGAAAACAATTCCCCCCCCATTCATGGCTAAATTTATAGGATCAGATCCTTGAGTCTTGGACGGCCCACCCAAAGACCATGACTTGTCTCTAACTGGGATCACATCTATTCCTCTGCGTTGGAACTGGGCACTATTAGCCAGTATTAATTTCACTGTAGTTTTGAAATAGAACCAAACCTTTGCCTGGCTCCTATCTTTACTCTGGTCAGGGAAGACCCTAACAATATCTGAACTTTCAATTAGATTGAGCTCATCTATTTCCAAGAAACATGATGATATGAGCGATCGATTTATGCATACATTTTAATCAAAAATAGCCAAGAATTCCAAATAGTCAGGTAAGTCGGTCTGCCCATCAGAGGCCATATCCCCTCTAAGTTTTCCTCCCATACTCAGAAAACTGACTCCCGGGTAAGGCCCCTTATCCACGTTATGGGCCAATTCAATCGGGAACATGCTGGAAGAGTCGGGCTTTACACATGGAATCATTGGAGTCACAGGGTCATACATCTGAGCCAGTACTTGTGCTTGTCCAACTACCAACACCCCCTCAGTCTTGTTCAGAGAATTCTTCAAAGGAAGGCCCAGTTTCATAGTATCTGAATTTTCCAACTGTTCTCTCTCTTCGAACTTAACCTTCCTTTCTTTTTTCTTATAATTCTCCGATTTCTTTTCTTTCCCGCCTTTTTCCCTCTTATTTTGGATATTCTACTGGTCTGCCCCACAACACTTTCTATTTGATCACTTTGCTCTACTTGCTCCACCTGCTTTATAAGTAGGTGATCTTTAGTAAGAAAGATTGGAAATGGTACTGTTCTGGGGGTAGGAACCGTTTCCTTAAACTGGGCAATGTGGTCCAGTGGAGTAGTTTTATGAATAGAAAGAGAATAAAGAAACAGATTGTCCAAAGAATATATCTCATTCTCCGAGGCATGAATCACTATCTTAGAGTCTCATTTATCCACCTGCGATTTCCCAGTTTGAGTTTGAGTTCCCCTATCGAGGAGAGAGGGTTTCTCACCTTCAATCTTCAAATCCTTCAAATCCTCAGTGCTCCAGGTTAATACCATTTGCGTTCAGACCCAAGCTTTTAGTTGCTTCTTTTTTAGATAAGGTAATCCATTCTGTCAGGGAATGGCTCATATTTTGATTTACTAGTAAGGCTTTTAAAATAGAAACCAAAATATCTTGAGTATGGTCTGAATTTTTTACAGATTTCTCCAAAAGTTCCAGAATAGATGATAAAATTCTTTCAAGGCACTTGAGAGATTCCGAAAAAACTACGTGTTGTGCAGGAGGACACCCGCGATCTGTGGTAGCAGATGGTGATAAATCTGGGGTTCAATCAGAAAAAAAATGATCCGAAGGGGTACTACTAAATAGTTTTAACAAGGGTGAGACGATATTAGAGTGTGCTTCTGCACAGAGGTGTCATTGGAATAATTGGGGGTGCTACTCTACAGCTAATCCCCTCATCCAAATCTATATCAGGGAGGGTAAAATCTGTGGCTTTAACCTGACTTATCCCCCCACAATAGTCCCCGCAGACCCCTCCTTAGCAGAAGTGCCCTCAGTTACCAAAACATTCGGATCATTGTTCTGAGTAGAACCTAAAGGAGATAATTTAATGGTGCCTGGTGTGTTTTCTTCCATAACCACTATTTTCTCACAAGGCTCCTTCGACAAGAAGGGTAATATAGAATTCAAACATTTTATATTTACTTGTTGTGCCCCTTTGTTTCTCAGGGGGTTAAATTTAGTTTTTTTACATGCCCGGTTGAGGAAGGACCTACTCCTTCTTGTGCGTTTAGACGCCATTCTGTTGGTGCTGTTCTCAATCACCCTCTTGCTACAGAATACTTCAAAAAGTCTCCAATACACCGCTCTCCAAAATAGGCGGAGTCAAGTATAGTATAGTAAAGTAAAGTAGTACCACCAAAATACCACATGATCACAGTTGCAGATGCGGCAGGAAAGGAATAAAATAGGGAGACCGGCACCAGGTGGGCAGAAGCGGGAAGAACCGACCCGGCCCCCGTCCTTCTAGCGCTCTCCTAGCACTCCGAGCACTCCCAACATACCCCATTCTTTATCCTCTCCCCTGCTGCGTGCTTCAGTTCGGGAATTCCGCGGGTTCCGCCGCCAAGCCGAATCCAGCCCAACGCAAATCAATAGTCACAATAACTATGGTGCCTTTGTGAATAAGAGACCACAAAAGACAAAGAGGTCAGCTAGAGACACTGGAGTCCAGAGGAGGAAAAAACTGTTTTTACTCCTGTGAGTCCATAGGAGCCAGTCGGAGTCACAGAGAAGAGCTCGGTATTTGAAGCACTAAGAGGGCTATGAGGCAGTTAAACAGGTGGTTAAACAGACAGGCAGGTGACCATAGGGGTACCCCCTTACCTCAGCCACAAGGTCAGGCTGGCTTCCACGCTCCTTTACCCGATAGCCTCCAAGCAATCTCCTCCTCCTTCCTTCTTTCTTCTCCTTCAGCCCCCAGTTCCCCAGAACTGCAGGACACCTCACCTTACTTCTCTCAATATGTGTTGGTTTCGCAACCCCCAGCTCCAAGCTCCAAAGCTCCAAATACAACGTGTACCAATTTCTGGACCTGTAGCCTCTCCAGGGTCTTAGGTCACAGGGTCTCAAAATTCTGCGCTCAGGCCCCGGGTCCAAGCTCAAGGTACCAAATGGAGGAGACCTCCCGCAAGGCCTCTTGTCTGCTGTCTGCCGTCCGTCTGCTATCAGCACCCAGCAACTGGTACCCAGCAGAAGCCCGGCTGGGCCCAAAAACAAGAGGGGAGACCTCGCCTACTGCCGCCGTCCGCCGGCAGGATTTCCCCGGCACCCGGGACCGGCACTGGCCCTGACCGCACCCAGCCGCAAAAAAGAAACAGAAGACCGGCCCAGCGGGTCCAACGGCAAACGCAGCAGCGGCTCACAGTGGCTCACAGCGGGTCACAGCGTGGACCGCTGGTACGGCTGTGTCTCCTTCGCTTCTGCTTCCGCTTAGCGTCCTCCTTCCGCTTCCAGCGTTCCGTGTCTGCAACCTGCTGAATCAGAGATAGCAGCTGACACATTAGCACTGCAGTAGCCACATGATGACTCCTGTCACCTATACAACAAACTCCTGGGTCTGCGTGCATCACATTCAACTAGGCCTCAAAATGGGCCAAAAACCTAGCTTGCCTAGCCACTGTTTAGCCTGCATTGGTGGCAAGATGACATTCCCAGGCCATCCCTCCAAGGGACAATGTCTTGCTCATCTCACCAGCTGTTTCAGGCAGGGAGATCTGGCATGCTCCACAAATCTCACGTCAATACAACCAACACCATGTGTACCTGTCACAATAGGATTACCTGCAAATCAAATATGTACAAGGTCTTTGCGAAATGTCACTGTAAAGTTTTGGAGGTAGATGTCACAAAGCAACTAGTAACATTGCATCAGGTTGAGCAGCCACTGGAAGCCCTCAGTGATGAAGATACTCCTGGACACCTGGATGTGGAGGATGGTTCTGGCCCATTTGGGCAACCTGGTCAGACACTAACAGTGAGTCTCAATTTGGCCACATCAACACCTCCCAGCCTGGTTGCCTCAACATCACGGGCAACCATGCACCCCCCCAACCTGTGTCCCTAGCACAGTGTCAACCATCTTGTGCTCCTCCAGTCAGGGATCCTGAGTCACAGCACATCACCTCTGACAGTGATGGTCCAGGGTTCAGTGAGAGAGTGCACCCTGTGGCAAGGGGACAGGTCGGTGGGGGTAGTGTGCATGGAAAGATGCTGTGGGCCAGCGGGATGAGGCCTCTAGGGCTGATCATGGCCAGGACACCATCAGCTACATCTTGGGGGTCTAGCAGGAGTCCAAAGGCGTGATGGGCCAGATACATTCTTAACTCTGGAAAATAAAGTAGCTGCAGAGGGACTTCCATCGGGAAATGCCTGAACAGTGGGAGGCTTACAATACCAACATGGCCTCCCTAACATGGGTCCTGAGGGACATTCACACCCTCCCGAGCAGGGATCAACAACAACACTCTACCCCTTACCTTGTCACATCTACACCAGGCCCTTCATTGGTGCTAGCCACTAGAAGGAATACCCTGTCAGGGGATGAACCCGCCCTGACACCCCTTCCTCTGTAGCAGCAGATCCCCTCTCATGCAAGTGGGGACATGCAGCTAAGAACCCAGGAGGTGCGGATGGCACCACTGCCAGCAGGTGACCTCTTCCAAAATGACCTTCTTTATGTGCCACATATTTACTCTGTTGACTGTTCTCAAACCACCTTCCATTTCCAATGGGAGGAGTACGATGGACTTGGACTTCCATTGGTGTGGCATCTACTCCAATGAATTCAACAGCCACGACTAACCTCTTCACTTTTTTGTTCCATTATGCCCCAATTTATATTCTATTTCTAATAAATTCACCTATCACAGAGTCATTGTCTACTTGCTTCTGTTCCTCATTTTGCTATGTAGAGATGTAAGACCGTGTGAAGCAAATGAGGAAGACACGAGATACTAATGCAAGGGGAGATAAGTCACAGGTACAGTGTCCTGCTAAGGATTACTACCAATACATATAAACACATTGCTACAAGTATCTGGTCACACCAAACTGTTAATTCCACTGTACAGCACATAGGCTGTTCAAATGTGATAGCCAAGAATGTCTGACTCATATTGAGTCAAGGTACACATGCCAAGGTACAGCCCCCAGACCAGGGGAGGAAGGGCCTTGTTAGACATTGTTCTGTACGATAGGCAAACAAAAAAAGTGAATGGTGTCATCAGCTTGACCATTATCACATACCACGCCAGAGTAATCCATCACCACATAAACCAAGTTACAGACAGAGGGCAGTACAACAGTCCCTGATTACAGACCCATCATAATCCAATGACCATGCATTTGGTGGTATGACATAAACATGTCAGTGTTGTGGCACAGGCACTGTGGCCTGCAATGGTGAAACACATCTACAACTACTTATACGTCATATAAAAAGAGTGTTTAGCCAATATGAAGGGTGAATGCCTTGCTTGCAATTGCTGACTGCATATTTCATGCCCACATGATGACATACATGATGCAATTGACCCAACACAGCACACTAAACAAGTACAATGTGCACTTCTGAGTTACCACCCAAAAACTGTTCAAGCTGCCTTGGCACAGGTCTCATACACCTCAGATCTGTGACCTACATTACCTGCGACAATCCATGACCACGTTATCTCCCAGAACAGCATCGGAGACCTGCCAATGTCACAACTCTGAAATGTCCACATGAGGATGTCATGGTGGAGGTACCGGTACAAGGACAAAACATGAAGTATTGACTTGAAAACATACCTATTCCACAAATCACGTAGCAAGCATCTGGAAATGAAATTACATTGCCATGAGACTGACACAAACAAACCAGTAGCATCAAGGTGGATATGTCAAAGGCCAACTCTTCAAGCACCCTTTGGCTGAGTATTGCAGAGCATCAGCTCCCTAGTTGTTGCTAAAACACTCAACTCCACACATTCTCACAACTACAGTTCATTGTACAGCCACAATCATTAAATCACTTACACTAATGAAAAGTAGCTGTTGATGAGATCTTCCCGCAAATTAGCTCCTTTCTCTTCACCGCTGTCATGCTCAGTAGGCACTTCAGGATTCTCACCTGGTGGCTCTGCATGCCCCCCCTCCTCTGGGATGTACGGGATATTCCTCCTCAGGCAATGTTGTGGAGCATGCAGCATGCCACAGTGATATGACACACTTTCCCGGGTGAGTAGAGGAGTGCTCCACCAGTCCGGTACAGACAGCATAATCTGGCCTTCAGGAACCCAAAAGCTTTCTCCACTACCCACCTTGCTCTTCACTGGCCTTATTGAAGCAGACTTCCCATGCTGTAGTTGAATTTCTTATTGCTGTCAATTACCAAGGATGGTTTGGATATGGAGAGTCTCCTGTTAAGGCATGGGACATGTGTGCAACAATGAGTCTTTCACGTCATGATTGTAGCACCAGACATTGCACACACACAAACAGGACAGATGTGACTTACCAACCAGTCAGGCTCTCTCTAAGTACAGTTGTGACATCAGCTGGGGTATGTTGCTGTTGTGCATTAAGAAGGAATCATGGGCTGGATATGGATAATGGGCACAGACCTGTGAAATGTAGAGATCTGCTAAACATACAACTTGCAAATTGTTGGAATGGAAGTTCTTTCGGTTGCGATATACTCGTTTATCGGCCTGCGGTGGGACCAAGCCAGCATGTGTGCCATCAATGGCCCCCACCCCATGTGAGATGAATGCAAAACCACAGTGGACACAGCCACAGGTTTACAGGGTTGTCAGTGGCGGTTGCAGGCCAATGGCTGTGTCTGCTGGTGATGAAAACCGCGTACATGACGAATGTGACCGACATGTTCTGCAGATTCACTTATTTGACTCTTGACCCTGCTGAAGCCATATCATGACTCACTAAGCCCTTCAGGTTGCCACATATACCACAAGCCAAATTGCTGTTGGCTACATGATGTACTGTCATGCATTGAAATATTGGGAATGGATTGTCATGTAGGTTCTGTCAGCTCAGCCTGCAGAGACCAGGCCCTGTCACATGTATCTCCAAACATGGGACCTAGTCCAGGCTGTGGGAGAGTCACTGTGGCTATGAAATTGTGGCACTGTGCCAACTCCCTGCACCCCAGCAGATCCTGTTATGTTGCCAATGAGGCTCTGGTGCTAAAACCTACCCTGAATGCCTCATTCATTTGACTCGATTAGGAATGTGTACAGAGGTAAATCATTTATCTAGACCATATAAGCACTGTGCATCATTGTCAATGTGTATCATACACTCATGAAAGGTCTCTTAATCCCACAACTCTGTTGTTATCTTCATACAGGTCATATTTGTCTTGTACAGGCTTATTGCATAACTGATAGTCTCACAGTGCCGACAGTGTGTTAATTCTTGGGAGGTCATGATATGTGACTCAGTAGCTTGGTCACATAGCAGAAACGGTACAATGCGCACCTTTGTTAGTTTGTTAGTTTGAAGCCATCCGTGTAGGATGGACACATATGTCTAAAGGAGTGATCTGTGTTACAGGTGCACAGCACAGAACCACACCCGATGAAGAGGTATGAGTCTGCATTTCCTATTCCACATGTCCACACATGGACAGGGGATACACTTTATGTACCCACCACGCCAGTACTTTGATTGTTACTCATGTGTAATGTTGGAGTTTGTACTCTGGCAGTGCCTGTAGGGACTGCATGGATTGGGTCATTCTCATAGAGTGTGAATGTGCTGGTCCATTCATGCCTAATGAGTTTACCTTTCAGATAGTCACATAGGTGTGTAGTGTTTCATAGTTGCTCATATCACAGTACAGGTTGCTAGGGCATGGGCTACCTGATGTTGTAGGCCATGAGCAGGATAGCGGGTTAACCTGCAGATGGAAATATGTATGTGTGTTTTCATGTACCTCTACGTATTGGCTTGTGTGTGTCATACTTGGGAGTACAGACAACTGTTAAAGTCCTAGCTTGATGTTACTGACATGTAGTGACTCAACCATTTGTGAAGAAACTTGTGATCATGATCTCTTGATATGTCTTTTGCATCCATGCAGATCAATGCCCATCCAACGAAGACACTATGGAGAACCATCGCCCGGAAGGTGCGGACCCTGGGTGTCCACAGCCAACGGAGCACCCAAAGCAGGAAAAGGTGGGAACACCTGAGAAACTGGGCCCAGAAGATTGCTGAGGTCCAGCTGGGGATGTCCTCCCAACGTGGGCGGGGTGCCATTTGGACCATTACCACACTAATGGCCCACATTCTGGTGGTAGCCTATCCAGAGCTTGAGGAGCGATTGAGGGCAGCACAGCATCCACTCGGGGTGAGTATAGGGCTTATTCCTGCCTATCAGATTGTCAAGTGAACGTGTTGGGTTCTAACCCCACTGACAATTAGGGATGAGCCATGTATCACACAGTAGATGAGTGATTGTTTGTGTAACCATGTCATGCCTTGCCTATTAGCCCAGGGACCTAGGACACAACTGTGTACAATCCACAAACCACTTGCACTCCAGGGATGACATATGGCTGTGTACATTGATAAATCAAGTACTGTTGTTGTAGTGTGTGTAAATTCTATGCTCTCAAAACACGAATGGAGGACAAAGAGGCTTTTATTTGGCGAGCCACACAAGCCTCAAGTAAACACTACCAACACAAAAGTGTGTGGTTTTCCAACAAAGCTTAATCTAACAACTCTTCTTTTTGAAAGTCTTTTCAATTGCCCTTTCCATTCAGGGGTCCTCAGACATCCAACAGATTTGGACGAGGTGAGCTCACTCACATAATGTGACATGCTTCATCATCAGCCACCTCGTCCAACCCTGGTAAGATGATACTACCAGGGCGGACTCAACCTCAAGTGGGGCTATCTTAAGGGAGTTCTTAGAAATCATCTAACTGCACAGGAATCTCGGGTCCAGATGTAAATGTAAAAGTATTTCAGGATAAACCACAAAAAGTGTCATTTTTAATTAAGTGGTATCCAGGATTTGGTTAAAATAGTACCAACAAGGTATTAAGGTGGGGTTTTTGGGTAATATTCCCAGTCATACCCCATAATACTGCCTGCGGACATGTTTCTACCCTTTAATTATAGCGAAAAAGGTCATGAGCATTCCTAAATTCTATGCAACATACCACTACTCCTCAATGACAAAGGCCAAATATAAGTAATTGATGGATCACTGTCCTCAGCCATGGGTCTGGTTAAATGAGTATATTGTAATCTGCCACCCTGGTGCCTCACTGCAGTCTGTCTGAAGATGGCCATTCATACATGTGACAGAGCCTACATTGCTCTTTTATTGCGTAGGTTCTCATTATCCTAATGAGACTACTGGATTTGGATGGTAGAATCACCTGGACTGCGGGGGACTGTGTCTGAACCTACACCAGGAGACACCTGTCGGCCTAATCCGGGTTTGTTCTGGCTAACTAGCAGTGCCTCATCTCCACCTATGGGCAGGGATGATTGGACAACCGGGTGCATGACATACATGACTTCTCAGGGGAATCGTGGTCACTCAGATCTCATCCGTTTCTCTCAGTTACAGTAGTCTCACTTCTGCAAGGACAATCAGAGGCAGAGTATAGTTCAATAAGTTTTTTTGAGGTAACTGCATCTTAGATAATGAAGCATGTATTGCAATAACTAGAACGATGAAGCACAATAGGATTAAGACTGTGACAAGGATAGTAAAACACAAAAATGACGCTACTATTGTGTCACTAAGATTGTGAAGGATAGTTCCTACCTAGGCTATGTTAGAGCACAACATGTTAAGCTCTAATTCTGCCCTTCCGGTTCCCCCTGGGAAGACATCATCCCTCATACCTGAGCAAGAGGCCTATAGTATACATAAGCAGCTGCAGTGAAGCAGCAGCAATCAGCATACAGTTGTGGTCATCTGGCTGGAATCTCCCTCTAACATACATGATGGGTCAAAGTAGTGTTTTTATAATAAAACAGCTGAAGTTTCAAGACCTACGTACCCTACGTAAGGGTCTGTATGTTTCTATGAACATTGGAGACAAAGTGTAGCACTTTTGCCGGCAACCTATCTCACTGCAGCTTTGAGAAAGCACAGAGTGAAAGAAATGTCTTGTTTAAGAACGCAGTACTGACCTAGGCGAAGAACAGCTGAATAGAGAAAATAAAACAAGACTGAAAATGTGGGTACTGTTAAACTAATGTAACGAAGCTAAAATAAAACATTATCTAGGTTAAAGTGCACAGTGTCAAACCTAGTTTGCTAAAATAACATGTATAAAACTATAGCTAAAATGGCTACACAACACTTTGGATGCAGCTATAGGCCAATACTTTCACTTGTAAGTGGAAAATGTCCATTGACATGATTTATGTGCCATCACTGTTGCCAACATTCCTTACACCTACATGTCAGCATGTGTCCCTATCTCTTTAGTAAAAAAATTGTAAGCTGTTGCTGCATGGTCTACCTGTGTTGATGGGATGATGTCTGTATTCCCTCTCATATATGTGCATGCCAACCTGTGTATTGAATAAGACATTTACAATGGGGGTACATTTAATGTTGTGCCACAAACAGGAACGTGTCACCATTGATTATTGGCTGACACATGCCCTCACCCGTCATAGCATGTCATTTGGCATGTACAACTGCAGTAGCTATGAGGGACCTGACAGGTAGGCCTAGAGTTTTGAACCACAATGTGCATTTCTATGCCCTTGATGTAGTGTCATGAGGAAAAGTGCACTGCACATGTGTAATGGGTAAGGTTTGTGATCAGACTGTTGGCATGCATCATGGAGTGACTTACAGTTATGTTGAAATCACATGTGTTTGGGTACAAGCATTCATCCACAGGCAGACATCTGGGTCTGCTTGACCATAATGGAGACAATGATGTAGCTTCCAATTGGGCAACATGTTGATGGCCTTCAATGCGTACTTGCACATCTCAGAGCCTTTCCGACATCCAGGGGACTATTAGCATCTACTGATGCACTCAGAATATGTCACTGTAAGGCATGCCAGACATTAATAGTGATTACCCTCGGGCTTGCTGATTCATTGTGTTCTGAATTTTAGGTACATCTCTCCCTGACATATTGCACATAGTGTCTACAGTGTACATTTCCATGCCACATGTGTGGCCTATCTGAGCAACATTAGTACTACCTCCATAACTCTACTGGGACAAATATCACTTGGTAAAGTGTGCATAGTGGAACTGCTTCCAGTGTGACATGACTATTTCCATGTCACCTTCTCCAGGCTATTGTATGTTTGTCAGCAACATGGCAGGATTTTGGAGCATACTTTCTTATTGTTGGGTCATTCTGTATGTGACAAATGGATGTGTGCATGACCTTGTGTGGTATCTGTGGGAATGCATTTGGCATTAGGCTACTATTGTATGACAACAGGTAACTAAGGTCACCTCCATGGGGCAAAGCTTTGAGGGTGATGAGGTCTCCTACTTTTTGAATGGCTACTGTGATTGTACAACTTTAGCAATGTAATTGTAGTTGTCTGAGATCCTGATTTTCCTGTGGGCAACTGTTGACACTTCAGATGGCATGCATGCATATGGTATGGCACATGTATGGGCCACTTAGGTGGAGTTTGTTGCTGGGGCCTACTTGATATCATGGTAATGTTTGCTAAACAGAGTTGTTGTTCAAGTGTGATCATGGACATGTGATGACCCTATTTCTCTTTGCAGTTGCAACATGAGCGCCGGCAAGTGAAGGAGACAGGGCACAGCAGAATGGGGACGCATCTGGCCATGGAACCTCGGGTCAAGGCACCACGGACACAGAGGGACCCAGTGGCCCAGAGGGTGAGGGGAGTGCCACGGGGGAGACGGAAACATCCTCTTCATCATCAGATTATTCCCTAGTGGTGGTGGACCCATTGGGGCACCCACCTGTACCATCTTTGTCCGCCGCCCCCATTCTATCACCACCCTTCCTGTTGCTCCCCACCCAGGTGGCCATACTCACTTACCCAAGAGGTGGGTGTCCCTTTGCCACATGCACCTCTTCCCCAGCTCCAGCCCCTGTGAGCCCTGCTGCCCTCAGCGTGGAGGCCATTGGCCTTCTGAGAAGTACTTTTGTGGGTCAGACAGACATTGTGAATGCCATCCAGGGATTGGCAACCCAACTCCAACAAACAAATGCATTCCTGGAAGACATTCATGGTGCAATGTCTGGCCTACAGAGATTTTTTCAGGCTCTGCTTCCACACTCGCGGCAGCCAGTCACCCCCACCTTCTGTCCCCCCTTCACCTCCCTCTTCCCTATGGAAATCCCCACTTCCCCCTCTTTCCCAAAGCACACAGAGAGATGGGCACCTATCCACCTCAACACAGAAAAGCAGCAAACACAGACACAAGCACCACAAAACACAGCACTGTCCGGCTCTCATGCGATACAGACAGCAACATTTGTTGCTGCACTGCATTGCATGACAACTTTGTAAATCTGACCCAAGGAGTGGTAAACAATACTTTTGTCAGCATTGTTTTTTAGTTCAGCTAACTAATCTTGATATAATTCAACTATGTACACTTGACTTTTCACCCTTGAAAAGCCCAAGACGCACTCTACCCTAAAATGTGAAGCACATGTGGCTGATGCTTTCACCCCTGAATAGGATCAATACTAAGTGACAGCAGAGCTAGGTATAACAAGACGTATCTCTGAGTAGCCTATGTAAACATTCTGAATTTTTGTCAGACAGATACACAAATATATATATATATATATTTTAAACGTGCCATACTCCCTGCTGTTATGTCCAACCAGGATTATTGTAATAGTCTCTTTTCTAGTCCCCAAAACAAATGATTCTGAAAAAATCAATGAATATAGAATCATAGAACCCGTCTCCTATTAGTCCTGAAACTATATATCCACATCATGGTGACACTGTAATGTCTTGAGTGATTTAGAACGGAACCTTCATGGTTCCCCGAGGACTCCGTCTCAGTGTGTGACATAATCGCTAGAATTGAATGCATGAAGGCTTACTTTAGAATATTGAAATTCACAGGTACATGCAAAGGAATAAAGACATGTGATTTACAGCTCTGTGTAGCCAGTTATTCAGTGGGTACCAGGCTGGGAAAGATACTACAACAGGCGGCAGGATAAGGGATAAGTAACCTGAATGTGAAAGTTCTCTCCTGTAGAGTTTGCTGTGGTCCAAGTCAACTGCTTGTGTGTGCCACTTGTGCCTTTGTCGAAGTGCATAGTCGACGGTTGGCACATGTGGAGTCAAAGCACAACTGCAATGTGAAGCGTGTAAAAGGAAAGAGAGCTTCATGGAAAGGTCTACGCATTGTTGGTCAAAACACTACAATCAAGATCCTACAAAAGGGTACTGTGCTGCCACAAAAAATAAAGTTATACAATATGCAGAGCGTTAACACTAATGGCAGATTCAAACAGGTTTACAAAGCACAGTTAAAGACTGTTATCAGATATCAAATAGCACTGCCTGACAGGATAAGAAAAAAGGAAGTATACTGCTGTTACTCTTACATGAGTCTTGACAAATGGAGCATTACAACCTCAGCACTGAACGAGGAGACCCAAGAAGAAGCACTGGGGTTGTGCTTACTGAGCTGTCCAACACTTGAAGCGACTCAACATCGTGGCTGCTAGGTGGCAGCTCAGAACAATTCCAGCATTCTCCATGAGTGATGAGGCCCTGATGGAGACCAAGAAGTAGGTCAAAACTCCAAAGGCTGTCCTGGATGATCCAAATGCTGAAATATTGTCATGCCTCTGTGATAATGCAGATTCCCTTGGACAGTTGACAGCATTTGACAGAACTCTAGCCTCGACGCCAGCCACTACCATGAACAGTTACAATGCTGCTGCCTTCCTCAAGCCACCACCACCATTGGTGAAAAAAGCAAAATATTGGAGATAGATGAACTGCATTGCTAAAGACATCTGAAGATGTCATTGATGCACTTGAAGAGTCTGATAACAGGAAGATTATCAAATATCTCAAAGATCTTGCTGGTGTGGAACAAGTCATAAAGAAAATGCAGAGAACTGACAAAGAAATCACATACCATCAGATTAAGAATGCATGGAATCTCAAATTTAATCCAGTACCAAATGTTCACTATGAACGTTATGTTTTCAGTCAAGAATGTCAAAGAATGGGCGAAGCAATCAATGAATCATTGGAAAGACTTGACACACTCATCAAACACTGCACGTTCAATGAACTTAATGATGAAGAAGCTATGCGTCAGAGTGATCGATGGATGTTTGTCTGATTTATTTAGACGGCGAAAGTTGAGAAGCTCTATGGGGCATATTTATACTCTATTTGCACTGAATTAGCGTAATTTTTTAAACTCTAATTCAGTTAAAAACTAACTCCATATTTATACTTTGGAGCTAGAACCATCTAGCGCCACATTTATGGAGTTAAAGTCATTTTTTGGAAGTGGAAACCTACCTTGCCTTGATGAGATGCAAGGTAGGCAATCTTGTGCAAAAAATGAATCGATGGCCTTAACGCCATATTTAGACTCCTGTGCAAAAATGGTGCACAGGAGGGAGAAGGGGTCAAAAAATGGGGCAAAGCTTGCTTTGCCCCATTTGTTAATGCCTGGGTCAGGGCAGGCATTAGGGGACCTGTGGGCCTATTTCCATGGTGGAACACCATGGAATAAGCCCACAGGTGCCCTCCCAGGCCCTAGGGTCACCCCCCACACCAGAGGGACTGTGGAGAGTGGGGGACCCCATACCAGGTAAGTACAGGTAAGTATTGTATTTTATTTGTTAATGGGCTCCCCTACATGGCACTGGGTGCAATGGCCATGCCTAGGGTAGCCTGGTCCCCTGTGCTGGCCATTAGGGTGGTGGGCATGACTCCTGTCTTTTCTAAGACAGGAGTCATGTGGTATGGATGATTTTGCATCAGAAAATGACTCTAGGCCCGTTTAGAAGATTGGGTGACTGAGGCCCAGATTTTATCCCCAATTCAATTTGGTTTTAGACCCGGTGTAGGCACAGTCGAGCAAGTTTTAAATCTGCATCTGATACTTAGTAAATACGTGATCGCCAAAAAAGAGTCTATTCACATGGCATTTATTGATTTAACTAGTGCTTTTGATATGGTTAATAGGACGAAGTTATGGCAAATTCTGGGAGCTTTAGGTTGTGATACGTCCCTTCTAGAGATTTGACGGTTTCAGTTCAGACTGGTTTATATGGTCAAAGAACTTCTCCTATTCCATCAACAAGGGGCGTAAGACAGGGATGTATCCTAATGCCTTTTCTTTTCTTGATATATATAAATGGGCTTTATGATTCGCTGGTAAAACATGGAAAGGATGTACCAAAGATGGGCCAGAGACCGCTTCCAGTTTTATTATATGCTGATGATGCAGTTTTAATTGCTCGTACCGCAAATGGTTTACAGGGACTCTTGGACCTATTTTACAATTTTATGTTGGACCTTGATTTGAAAGTGAACTACCCTAAGACTTTTGTTATGACATGTGGCCCACGTAATACAAAGTCTAAACAATTTATTATGGGAGGACATATTTTAAATAAGGTAAATTAAATTTGTTATTTAGGTATGTATATGAGTTCCTCTTTGTCCTGGAAGACTAACATTAATTTCAAGTTCCAACAGTTGACAAGGAATAATGAAGCGATTTTTCGCTTTACTAGTAAATTAGGTCACAGACCCCTCGCACAGATGAAAACACTTTATAACTCCAAGTGTGTTGCAGCAGTCCTATACGGGGAAGGAGTTTGGGGCTATAACAAAATACCCTCTCTCCAAAGTGCTGAAAATAAATTCCTGTGTAGACTACTGACGGTTCCAAAATGTATAGCAAACATCATCAGTCATGAGGAATTTGGTCAACGTTTCTTGGAAGACAGGGTCTCTATCGCTCCTTTACTGCTCTGGATTAGATGCTGGCTGAATCCTACGGCAAAACTTGTTCGAGACTGCATTTCTGATTGCTTACAATTGGACAACACAAACAGGATTCCCTGGCTTGTGTTCCTGCAAAACTCCTTTGAGATAGGGCTCAGGTACATGTTTGAAGAACCCCAATTGTTACCCTCAAACTCTAGGTCTGTCTTGAAGTCAACTTTTTTTGAGCACATATCAGAGTTGAGATTTTATAGCTCTCTGAAACTGAAATCTTTTGATCCCTATATCCGGATTGTAACTGCCCCATGTCTTGAACCTTATTTGATCTGGTTTTCAAGTTCTAAAATAACCCCTCTTTTAACATTTTTTAGATTTAATCTGATTCATTTTAAGGTAGCCTTTCCCAAACCATGTTTTTGGAAAAGGATTTACCACCTTGCCCCTGTGATTCCAAATCCAAGCAGAGTACCTCACATTGTTTTCTCTTTTGTTCTCTATATGCTGCTCCTAGAAAGGCTTTTATTTTACCCATTTTATTTAATCTTAGACCTATCCATTATAAGGAAGCTCTATTATATTTTCAGAGATTGCCAGATATCCAAACTTGTCAACACGTACTCAATTTTGTTACAGCTTCTTTAAGTATTAGGAAAAGGTCTACTCCATTTTAATCTCTATAGGTCTATGAGAGATTTCTATTCTGAGATAACATCTGTAAATTTTGTGTTTTTGCGATTCTTAATTATGTTTTAGTATACTTATTTGTTACATGTCAAGGGGTTTTAGATCAGATGTTTACATGGTGTTTTTAAAATTTGTTTTTACAGTTTTTAATTGAGTTTTATACTATTTACAGATTTGTAATATGTATCTTTGTATGCACCTTTATGGCAATTGCCGAATAACGTTTTTGACTGACTGACTGACTGACTCTAGGCAGGTTAGAGTCTTTTTTTTTACTCTAACATTCTTAACGTCATTTTTTTGTGCAAAACCCCCTTCTTTCATAGAGCCAGCCCTACCCAACGAGCGCCATTTCTTTTGCGCCATTTCTTTTTTTACACTAGCCTACCCTTTGCACTGGCTTGCACCATTCCATAGATATGGTGCCTGGCTGGTGCACAGAAATGGTGCAAGCCGGTGCTAAACATTTTGGTGTAAAACTGCATTAGTGCAGTTTTGCACCAAAAAGTATAAATCAGGGCCTTAGTCTAGAGCAAGTGTTGGTGGCTGCCAGAGCTGAGGAACATGCTAAAAGACAAGCTGCTGACATGGAAGCCAAAGGCTCCCAGACCGAGTCAGTCACAAGTGTGAAAAGTAATTCAAAACAAGGTCACAAAGTGATGTCCACATGAAAAAAGAATTTGTGCATCAGGTGTGGATTTGCATTTCCACATGAAGAAAAGTGTCCTGCCATTAGTCAGATATGCAAAGTTGGGGTAAAGAGAACCATTTTGTGACGATGTGCAGAGCGAAGGAAAAAATAAGGCCCATATTTATACCTTTTTAGCACTGCATTTGCACCATTTTTTGATGCAAAAGCGGTGCAAACTTACAAAATACAATTGTATTTTGTAAATTTGCGCCGCTTTTGAGTCACAAAGCGGCGCAAATGCAGTGCTAAAAAAAGTATAAATACGGGCCTAAGTGTGTCCTGGGCGAAGACAAAATGGCCTCAAAAACGTTCCGGAAGCAACACTTGATGCATGTTCACAAGGTCAAGTGGCTAAATCAGTTGAGGCAACTAGATACTAAACAAAGTTGATCATCATCTAAATTATTGTCAAACAGTTCTTCAAACTCAGTAGTAAGTGAAAGTGAAGAAAGTGATTGTGCCAAGTCAATGTTCACCTCAGAAATATGTGCACATGTTGGACTAGTTGCCTATGAGGAGAAAAGTCAGTCAAAGAAAAGTCAACATGTCAAAATAACAAAATCATACTAAAACTGTCCAAAACATACACTGAAAATAATGGATGTCATCATTGATAGCGTTGCTTCAATAAATGTAATGCCTAAAGAAAAGTACAATGAACAGTCTCTGTTACCATGGCTCATGCCATCAAAGTGTACACTTGGGATGCATTGACACCCATTAAGAGTAAAGGGTTGTTTATGGCAACAATGAAACATAAAAAACATAAAAGTCCAAGCACCGATTCATGTACTTCAAGGTACGGTAACAAGTACCTGCTTGCTCAGTTTCAACATGGGTGCTGACATGGAGCTGACTTCAGTGAATTACAATATGAATGCCCATCACAAATATGGCACATCAATTCCCTTCATTGTTTCATGGTTTGGGAACTTTAAAGACTATGAAAGTGAAACTGCATATTAATTAGTATGCCCGTACTGTTGCTTAGAGACATAGACATGTTGTTTTTCATTTACAATAAGCTGTTGGAAAAGAACTTGAATTATTGCTTAGGCAAGATAATATTGAACGGTCCACTGGACCAACACAATGGTTTTCTCCCATATTAGTAGTGCCTAAAAAGGACCATAAATTACGGAGCTGTGTACATATAGGTTGACATGTGCCAAGCAATTAAAGCAATTAAACAAGAGCGACATACAAGGCTGCACATTGCAGTCATGATTATGCAATTAAATGGTGTCAACATCTTTTCTCAACTTGATTTGAGTAAAGGTTATCATCGGTTAGAACTAGAAGAAAACTGCTTATATTTTACAACTTTTGCTGCACATCTTGTTTTGTTTAGATAGAAGAGACTTAGCTTTGGTGGGCATCATACAACTTATTGTGAATGCATTTAACTATAGGGATGACATATTGTTTTTTTGGAGCTACACAGAAGGAGCACGATAGAGCCCTCACACAAGTATGTCAATTACTCAGTGATGCAGGCTATGACTTTAAATGCTGACAAGCGTGGGTTCAATAAAACAAAATAGAAATATTTTAGCCATATTTTTTTTATGGTGCATGATGCCTGACCCTGCAAAAGTATAAGCTTTAACAAATGCTGAACCCCTACAAGATGTATGGATGGTACGTTCCTTTCTTGGAAAAGCCAGCTACTGTATGCGATAACTAAAGGACTTTTCCACTGTCAGCGCTCCACTACCAGAGTTAACCCAGAAAAATGTTTCTTTTAAATGGTCAAGAAAATGTGAAAAGAGTTTCAACAGATTCAAACATGCAATAGAAAACACTTCAGAAATGGCATGCTTCATTTCAAACCTACATACTAAGATTGTAGCTAATGCTAGTCTCGTTGGGCTAGGAGCTATACTTGCACAGCACAGTGGACGCCCAAGTGCAAGATGACATTTTGTGGCCTATGCTAGTAAAAGTTTATCTCATACAGAAAGTAGCCTGAAAAGGAAAGTTTGGCTGTAATATGGGCTTGTGAACACTTCCATGTATTCCTTTAAGGAAAGCCTTGAACACTGCTGACTGATCATCAAGCCTTTCTGGCTATCTTTGGCAATCCAAAGTCCAACATTCCGTCTACTTTTTGAGAGTACCCATTTAAGGTCATGGCACTCCATCCAAAACGGCTGAGGCCTACGTTAATTTCATTGTCAAGTCAAGAATACCAGCTGCTGTATTGTTAGCCAAGATTGTCACTGCTGCAAGTCATATTAGTGACATGCTAAGGTCAAAGGACATAATGACACATCATTTGTGGAATAAACCTGATCGATCTCCCAGTAATGAGGGAGAATATCAAAAGTACAAGCATGTCAAGAATGAATTATGCATAACTCAGGAAGGAGTTATTCTGTGAGGATCCTGATTCCAGAGAGTTTACAACAAAAAGTGATATGTATCTCCTGAAGGACATTGTAGTATTGTTGCTAAAAGCGAGCTCTTCAAGGAGGAGTTAGATTTCCATACCTAGATGAAAGAGTTGATGGGAAACTCAAGGCCTGTCACATATGCAATTGCCTATCAACCAAAGTCACTCAACTTAGGCTAAACATGTCAGAACTCCTCAAACATGCACATGCCTGTGAGAAAGTAGCCATTGATTTCTTTGGTCCACCTGACAATGGACATTACTTAATGGTGATAATAGATGAATATTCATGTTTTCCATTGTCGGAGTTCTCTCATTCAAGACAGATGAACGAGTATTCGAAAAACATGACAGCATCTTTGCAACATGGGGTTTGCCAGCCATTGTGAAGTTGAACAATGGTCCACCCTTTAATAGCAAAGAATTCAAGGAATTACTAAAGCATCTGAACGTAAAACATCAAAAGCTCACACCCTTGAGGCCAGAGGCCAATGGACTTGTTGAGCCTTTTTGTGTATGTTAAAGAAAGCAGTGCAGCGTGCAACTCTTGAGAAGCTTAGTATGAAAACAGTGCTGACTCTACAAGCTTATAGTTCGACATCCCACTCAACCACAGGTGAAAGTCCTGTGTCTTGATGTTCGGGAGAGCAATGATAACCTAGATACCCCAATAAACCATAGAAAGAGATACCAATGAAAACTTGATTTGTCTGAGGGACTTTGTAAGAAAACAGAAAATGAAAATGTACACAGACAAGAGGCGACATGTGAAAGACTTCTCATTCCAGAAAGGAGATTTGGTGATCGCTCAACAGCTACAGAAAAGAAAATCTGCTGCTCCTTACGATGCTGAACCTTTTCAAGTAGTGTCTACCAAAGGACACATGGTGGCTGCCTGCTGACCAGGAAAGTCCCTTAGCAGAAACTCTTCTCACTTCAGGCCTGTGTTTCATCAGTCTTCAGCTCAAGACAGTGAAAGAAAGACTGGTTGTGAAAACTCAATGACTTTTGCTAATTCCTTACCATCATTGGCAACATTCTGACATTGAAGATGACTGTTTACAGCTTCCAGTAACCAAATTGGGTCGACAGATCAAAGCGCCAATAAGATTATTTGAAGAGATACAGTTGTATATGTTTGTGTATGTGTTTGTCTAAAGCAGGTGTCTTCAACCAGTCCATCATGAGCAACCAGTAGCTCCCAGGCACCTTCAAAGTAGCTCACAGCCTTGATTTTATTTTTAAGCAAGCACAGGGTTTTATTTGTCTTTTAAAGTAAAGGGAATTTTGTGTTTACTTTACAATATTATCGCCAGGCTCCAGATAGCAGAGCCTGATAGTAAGCAGTTCTCTGTCAGATTCATGGGCAGGCTGGCGCACAGAGGTGAAGAACTGGAACACCAAAGTATTTCATTCTTAATTAAAAGTCCTTGTCGACTAAGTATTGGAACGTGAGAGCAAAATTAATTTTCCGAATGCTTTAAAATGGGAGCAAATTAAAATGAAAAGTTACCTTAATGATTATCTCTTCATTTTAACTTTCTCGCATTTCAAAGCGTATTCACAAGCAGCAGGCCTTTTTTGCCCAGTAGCCAGTAGACATTGTGCCATATTTACAAATGAAAAAATAGCTGTTTTTTTTTAAATGGGAGAAAGTTAAAGTGAGGAAAACTTTTTCTATGAAACATTAAGGACCTGATTGCGATCTTGGCAAATGGGATACTCGGATATCCCGTTCACTGTATTACAAGGGCTATAGGATATATTGGAACTTGTAAAATGGCGGACGGGTTATCCGTCATCTTGGTGACGGAGTATCCCATCCGCCAAGATTCTAATCAAGCCCTAAGTCTTGATGTTTTTCTCCACTTTCAATGATGTCTTAATATTTTCTGTAGCATATTTCTTCACTTAAAATTCCTTGCATTTAAATACATTTATTTTTCTGTTATAAATATGGCACCATGTCTACAGGCCACTGGGAGCAAGATGCCTGGTGTTTGTAAATGGGAGAAAATGTAAATGATCAGTTTGATGGAATCCATATAAACAAAGTTAACTCTTAAGTTTAATTTTCTCAACACAGTGTCATATTTATAAGTGAAAAATACAGCCATTTTTTTTAAGTAAGAGGAATTTAAAATGCAGACAAATCTTGCTTATTCTGAACATTTTTAATTTTCGCTTAATATTTTTCTGCACTTTATATTTTTCCATTAAAAAATAGTTGGAAGTTTGTGTTATATATATAACTTTGCCACATATGGTAAAAGATATGTCCTGTGCCACAAGTACATAAAACACAGTCTCTATCACCTGTACATATATATTCCATTCATATGCAAACATGTTCATATAACCCTAAAGACCATGCTATCACTGACACAGAGGGCAGCCCTGTCATAGTGCCCCTAGTCAAAGTATTTTCTTCAAACCATATTTTCAGGCTCTATGGACATTAGGCTTAAGGTCAATTAGGCTGGGTGTGGGGGTGTCTGGTAACAATGCATGAGTTGCTTAGCCTTCATTAGCCTATGGTGATTTTCAGTCATCAAAAGTAGCTCTCACTACAGAAAAGGTTGGAAAACCCTGGTCTAAAGATTTCCCAAAAAACTTGTTATTTTTCATTTAACAGAGGGGGGACGTAGTGTCTTGCATGATTTAGAATGGAACCTTTATAGCTCCTCGAGGACCCCATGTCAGTATGTGATGTAATCCCCATAATACAATGCATGAGAACCTATTTTAGAATGCTGCAGTTCACAGGTACACACAGAGGAATAAAGATGTGTGATTTACAGCTCCGTGTGTGGCCTAGTTATTCAGCGGTTACCAGGATGAGGAAGAAGCAACAGGCACTGAAGTTACTACTATGCTTAAGGCCAGGATTCATCCTGGACCCATATTAATTTAGTATATTTACAAGAGATGCACCATCTATTAATGTTCAGAATAACAAACTAATTTCTCGCTTGATCAAGGTGTTGTTCCCTTGGAAAAAAGCTCTTGTGCTCCCACTAATATAAAAATCTAATCCAGATCCACTTTGTTTTTAGACCTGTTTCCCTGCTTCCTGCAGTAGAGAATTCAGGAGAACCTGAGTACCATTCAGCTCACCCAGCTTATTGAAAGCAAATAAATCCTGCACTCTAATCAATTGGGTTTTCTATCAGGCTTTAGTATAGAATTAGCTCTTCTTGAGTTCACTGTATTTTTCAGAACTAACCTTCAACCCTGGAAAAAAGCAGTGGTCATTCATTTCGGTTTTTAGTCTGCTTTTGAAGTGGTGTCCCACAAGAAGCTAGATGGAAAAGCTAGGCTGTGGCTGAAATCTTTCCTATCAGAAAGAAAACAGGCTGTCTATCTACCACCTTATATCTGGAGCCATGGGGTACCTCAGGGATCAGCTCTTAGTCCTTCGCTGTATAATATCTATGGGGCCCCTTTTGCTAAGGAAGTTGAGACATGGAGATTTAATATTGTGTTCTATGTAGTCCTGGCCACATGATGTACCTCCATAACAAAATTGTTGTCCAGAGATTTTCATTTTTAATTTGCGTTTTTTTTTATCACTAGAGAAGTAATTTAGCTTGGGCAGTCATTGCTAATCTGGGCCGATTTTTTCTGAACAACATTTTTAAAGATGGCAGATGGTGATGCAATATTTCAGGAATGATGAGACCTATTTACTTCATTTTGGTGTAAAAACATAGGTTTTTGGGGGCCACCTAGTCTTATAGAGGCAGAAAATATCTCCTCAGAGCAATCCTTTGCCATTTTAAAAAATGGAGGCTCTATAATGATATCTTTTAGCTATCATATTCGTAATTTATTTTAACATTGTTTTAGTTTCAGGTTTTCTGTTGATTCAAATTCGTAAACATGAGCGAAGCATGTGGTAGCAGAGGATCTTTACCTCCTGACAGAGTGTTGCTACTACAAAATCCAAGGACTTATTTAACAAAGAAAAATGTGTCATATGCCAAACTAATCTGAAAGAAAAGTTAAAATCAACTGCAGCTGGGCAGAAGAGAGTTTGAGTTGTTGCAGGAATACAGCAATACAAAGTTCACAAAAGATGGAAACTGATGGGTGAAGAGGATCAAATATTTTATCATTGTAACAACAAGTACTACAAGTCGTATACAATGGAAAAAAGCCTGGAAAAAATCACTAAAAAATAGCAGAATTCAGTGAATCACAACAAGAATCGGAGTCTTCTGAGAAAGCGATGACAAGCAAACCAGATGCCCATCCATTTAGAAGATAGATGGCTTTCCCTCGTCCACCTCGAACAACTGATAACAAATCAGAGAATCTTCAATGTGTTATTTGTGGTTTAGCCAGAACAAAGACCAAAGGTATTGATGAAAGAACAAAGTACAGGGTATATGGGTCTCAAAGGGAAAACAGAGATGAATATATTTGCAGTGCATTTGTATGCCCACCCAAACTGCATGTGTGCATGCATTCGAAAATATGAAAGTGCAATGAGCTCCTAGCAGCAATGTAACCACCAGCCTTCAGTTAAGTGTGCACTCTTTGAAAAAGCAAATTACGTTTTAAAGCCATCTTGAGTGCTGGCTAAGGGGTTCACACTCAGTGAGATCCAAGAAATAATGGTCAATATTGATGAAACTGTATTGATCCATAATAATGAAATTGAGATTTTTCTGGTGAGAATGAACAATGACAGAATTAGGTTTGCCTGTCTAACACAAAGAATGAGCCACTTGCGGTCTTCTCAGCTGATTTGACTCCTGAAGTTCTTGCTGACAAAATAAGATAACAGGATGCAGTAAAATCAGCAGGAACCACTTTAAAAAACATCCTGAAAGATTTAGTTTTCGGACTTAATGACAAATGTTGTGATGCCCCAGAGCTTTGCAAGTCATGGGAGTCAACAAAAATGCCTGATGTAGGCTTACAATTGTTTAATATCAGCAAAGCAAAACTGTTACATACTAGAGTCCTTCAATTAGGAACAGAAGCCGACAACATAGATATAAGGCCCACACCATTCCAACCCCACATTAGCATCATTTTGGTTACGCTTATGTGGCGTTGGAAGGCCAAAAATGCAGTGCCATATTTACAAAGTGGAGCAATGCTTGCATTGTGCCACTTTGTAACTCCTTGCACCACATTATGCCTGCACCCTGCATAATGTATGCAAGGATGCATTCCGGTACTAGGGGGTGCCAATAAAATGACAAAATAAATCTAACAGATTTTCTTGCGTCATTGTTACGAAATTTTACCAACTGCGAAGAGCATGTGTTGAAGAGAGGCTCCCATTGTTTTCAATGAGCCTCTGGGTGCTTTACAGGATTAGCATTAACATTTTTTACGCTAATCCTGCAAAGTGCAGGTATAGCTTAAAAAATCATGATGCTAGTACCCCTGACTACCATCATGGTGCACCATATTTTAAATACGGAGCACACATGGTGGTGTTAGAGGGTCGCTAAGGGGCACAGGAAAAGTGGCGCTGCACTACGTTCAGCACCACTTTTCATAAATCTGCCCCCAAATTCGTAGAGTTTGTCAAAGAATGGGAAGAAAAATCAGAACTTTGCAAGCACTGGAAAAATGTTTTACACAATTTACCTCTAGCGAAAAACTTGGGCCCATATTTATACTTTTTGACGCTAAACTGCGCTAACGCAGTTTAGCGTCAAAAAGTTTTGCGCCGTCTAACGCCATTCTGAAGCGCCAAGCGGGCGCCGTATTTATGGAATGGCGTTAGACGGCGCAATCAGACCGGCGCTGCCTGGTTTGCGTGGGAAAAAACCACGTAGACCAGACAGCGCCGGCGTAGGGGGAAAATGGCGCATGGGCGTCTTAAAATGGGGCAAGTCAGGTTACGTCGAAAAAATCGTCTTAACCCGACTTGCGCCATTTTTTAACGACGCCCATCCCCCATCAACATGACTCCTATCATTGTAAAGATAGGAGTCATGCCCCCTTGCCCAATGGCCATGCCCAGGGGACTTCTGTCCCCTGGGCATGGTCATTGGGCATAGTGGCATGTAGGGGGGCACAAATAAGGCCCCCCTATGCCACCAAAAAAAAATATAAAAAATAAAAAATTATACTTACCTGAACTTACCTGAATGTCCCTGGGGTGGGTCCCTCCATCCTTGGGGGTCCTCCTGGGGTGGGCAAGGGTGGCAGGGGGGGTCCCTGGGGGCATGGGAGGGCACCTGTGGGCTCATTTTGAGCCCACAGGCCCCTTAACGCCTGCCCTGAGCAGGCGTTAAAAAGTGGCGCAAATGCGCCGTTTTTAGCCACGCCAACTCCCGGGCGTCTCTTTTGCCCGGGAGTATAAATACCACGTAAAGGCCTGGGAGTCATTTTTTAGACGGGAACGCCTCCCTTGCATATCATTAACGCAAGGAAGGGGTTCACGCTAAAAAATGACGCACATTCCGGGAACTTTGGCGCTATTCGCCTCTAACGCCATAGTATAAATATGGCGTTAGTTGGCGTTAGTTTTGCGTCGAAATTGCGTCAAAAAAAACGACGCAATTTCGGCGCAAACGGAGTATAAATATGGCCCTTGGTACTTGCTGATCGGGAAGGTGATCGGGAGCTGCATGCGAAGATTGTGGAGTCATTGATTATTGTGTTTCGTGAATTTGATTCCATAAACTACCTGAGATATGGGACCTGGTATTTGGAAAGAGTGAAGAAGCTAGAGGTGGAAAAACCATACCTCTACAGAAATTCATCCAAAGACATTTTGTGGTGACAGACAGATAGGGAAAGTTCAATGCTATGGCTCCAGATATGAAACTGGAACAGACGATCCAGAGATCACAGAAAAGCTCCAACGGAATTGTTGGTCAGACCCGTAAAAGTGAATATATTGCTCAATGACAGCTAGTTTACCATGAAGTCCTTTCTATTTGCAATATTTTCAGGAAGTTGACAAATTCAATATTAATGGACCACCTTGAAGCTGTTCCTCACCACGAACTTGTGGAAAAGAGCAGGGAACATTTTGATGAACATGTTGACAGACTTCTTCATTTCATGGAGCAGCAAGGAAACCCCTTTGAAATGACTGAGCCTCTGCGACTACACTACTTTGTGACTAAACAATATGTGGACAATGATATAAAGATACGTCTAGATGTCCTGGAACATGGATCTAAACTACACGCAGAACTGTAGCAGGAGATATTTGTAGTGAAGGAAAAAAAGCTGTTTGACATAATCACTAAAGCTAAACGTCCACATCATACCATAGTAAGAATTTTGTCCAACCAGTCACTACAAAACAGGTTACAAAAAATCAACTTTCACAAGCATATAGAGAAATGGATGTAGCAAAAGAAAGGGGTAAATTTATCAAGGACATTCTGTCACATGATCTTCTTCCAACATACGCATTATTTGATGGAGATGCTGCAACAAAACCAGTGAAGCACAAACTCAGACAAGAGCTTAAAAAAACCTGTCACCTAAAGAATTTCAATTCGAAAAGTTGTCCTCATTAAAAACTAATGTTGTTGGGGACTATATGTCACAATTGCGAATGGCCAAGCTTTCATCCATGAAAAACTTCAGAGAGGTTGTTCAGACTGTTCTAGAGATATCAAAGTCAGTGTGCACCTTGCAAGAAGTGCACATTGCCTTTGACACTTATCTTGAACTATCAGTCAAAAAATGTGAGAGAATCAGACGAATGTCTTCAAGTGGAACAATTGACCTTGCCTGCGTCAAACATTCGACACCGATGCCTGTGCAACTTGACAAATTCTGGTCATCAACATTGAACAAGATGAACTTTGAGATGCTAACTTGCCAAAACATTGCTGATGCTTCAGCGAACACTGAGTTTGCAATTATTGAAGTGGAATGATTTTCAATGAGGAGTTGGTGCCTGCAGAGATATATTCAAAACGTATGGGCCATATTGTTTAAGAACTTAACAGCAAATTTGAGGAAGCTGACCTTTGTGTTGTGCCACATGTTAAGTGGGCTGTTCAAAATGGTTTTAATCAGGTCGACTTGTTAAATGACACAGATGTTATTATTGTGTTACTTAGATTTGTTGCAATGTTCATAAGACAAGGATTGTCAGAGTTATGGATACATTATGGAACAAGCAAGAAAGACACTTAGGCCCTCACCGCCCGCCAAACTCGTACTGCTACCTGACTGCCAGTGTGGCCAGAACACCACCGGCCCTATTATGAGTTCAACGCAGGGCCTTAACATTGACCGCCAGCGTCAATGTGGCAGCAGCACCATCTTGCTTTCCACTGCCCGGAATTCGGGCAGTGGAAAGCGCGATGGAGCTGTCCATGGGGGCCACTGCACTGCCCACGCCAAGTGCATGGTCAGTCCATGAGCCCCCATGGGGTCCCACCACCCACTTTCTGTCAGCCTCTGCATGGCGGGGCTTTTTTCTTTAAGGGGACTCGAAATCCCCAGGGCAGCACTGCAAGCAGCACTGCCCTGGCGGATTGAGACCACCCACACTGCCAGCTGGCGGCAACCTGGTGGTACTGGCCGGCGCTCTGACCATGGCGGCTCCACCACGGTCGTAATGTGGATGCCGGACCGCTGCTTTGGCGGCATTCAAACCTCCACCCTGTCCCTGGTGGTCTCATGAGTGCCAGGGTTGTAATGAGACCCTTAATCCCCCTTCATATTCTGTACCACTAACTTGACCCAGAGATGCCCAGTGTTCTTATCAAGGCACATATTCTTATGGGTGATGACACGATTAGCAAAATTGGAACAAAGCTTGGAGCTTTAGCTACTGAACCTGTGGATTTTCTAAAAGGATTTGCTAAGACAGAAGAAGAATGTGACTTTAGCCTCTTTGCTGCCAAGCCTTTTCCCCTCCTGTGCCGAGCCTTTTTTTGGCTATTTGGGGCAGTTTGCGCTTAGGCCCACATAACTTTTTCTCCACATAAGCTACCCATGCCAAATTTGCGTCCTTTTTTTCCAACATCCTAGGGATTCTAGAGGTACCCCGACTTTGTGGATTCCCCTGAAGGAGACCAAGAAATTAGCAAAAATACTGCAAAAATGTCATTTTAACAAACAAAAATGGGAAAAAAGGGCTGTAGAAGAAGGCTCGTGGTTTTTTCCCTGAAAATGGCATCAACAAAGAATTTGCGGTGTTAAAATCACCATCTTCCCAGCTTTTAGGAACAAGCAGACGTAAATTAGAAAACCCAATTTTTCAACACAATTTTGACATTTTACTGGTACATACCCCATTTTTTATATTTTAAATGCTTTCAGCCTCATTCCAGTTAGTGACAGAAACAGGTGAGAAATCAATGCTAGATCTCAGACAGCTAAACATTTCTGAAAAGTAGATAAAATTCTGAATTCAGCAAGGGGTCATTTGTGTAGATCCTACAAGTGTTTCCTACAGAAAATACCAGCTGAAATAAAAGAATATTGAAATCGAGGTGAAAAAAACAGCGATTTTTCTCCACGTTTTACTCTGTAACTTTTTCCTGCAATGTCAGATGTTTTAAAGCAATATACCGTTACGTCAGCTGGACTCGTCTGGTTGTGGGGATACATAGGGCTTGTAGGTTCATCAAGACCCCTAGGTTCCCAGAGCGAATAAATGAGCCACACCTTGCAATAGGTTTTCATTCTATAACGGTTATACAGCAATTCATTTGCTGATATATAAAAAGTGAAAAATAGGCATCAAGAAAACCTTTGTATTTCCAAAATGGCCATAAGATAAGGTGTTGAGAAGCAGTGGTTATTTGCACATCTCTGAATTCTGGGGTGCCCATACTAGCATGTGAATTACAGGGCATTTCTCAAATCGACGTCTTATTTACGCACTGTCTTACATTTGAAAAGAAAAAATGTAGAGAAAGACAAGGGGCAATAACACTTGTTTTGCTATTCTGTGTTCCCCCAAGTCTCCCGATAAAAATGGTACCTCATTTGTGTGGTTAGGCCTACCGCCCACGACAGGAAACACAAAATGGGCACATCACATTTCCACAAAGAAAACAGCTGTTTTTTAGAAAGTACCTAGCTGTGGATTTTGGCCTCTAGCTCAGCCGGCACCTGGGAAAACCTAGCAAACCTGCACATTTTTTAAAACTAGACACCTAGGGAATTCAAAGATATGGTGACTTGTGGGGCTCTGACCAGGTTCTGTTACCCAGAATCCTTTGCAAACCTCACAATTTGGCCAAAAAAACACTTTTTACTCTCATTTCGGTGACAGAAAGTTCTGGAATCTGAGAGGAGCCACAAATGTCCTTCTACCCAGCGTTCCCCAAAGTCCTCTGATAAAAATGGTAGCTCACTTGTTTGGCTAGGTCTAGTGCCCGTGTCAGGAAATGCCCCAGAACACAACGTGGACACACCACATTTTCACAAAGAAGACAGAGCTGTTTTTTACAAAGTGCCTAGCTGTGGATTTTGGCCTCTAGCTCAGCCGGCACCTGGGGAAACCTAGCAAACCTGCACGTTTTTTAAAACTAGACACCTAGGGTAATCCAAGATGGGGTGACTTGTGGGGCTCTGACCAGGTTCTGTTACCCAGAAACCTTCGAAAACCTCAAAATGTGGGCAAAAAACCCTTTTAACTCTCATTTCGGTGACAGAACGTTCTGGAATCTGAGAGGAGCCACAAATTTCCTTCCACCCAGCGTTTCCCCAAGTCTAGCAGTAAAAATTGTACTTCACTTGTGTGGGTAGGCCTAGCGCCCGCAACAGGAAATGCCCCAAAACACAACATGGGCGCATCACATTTTCAGGAATAAAACAGAGCTGTTTTTTACAAAGTGCCTAGCTGTGGATTTTGGCCTCTAGCTCAGCCGACACCTGGGGAAACCTAGCAAACCTGCACATTTTTGAAAACTAGACACCTTGGGAAATCCAAGATGGGGTAACTTGTCGGGCTCTGACCAGGTTCTGTTACCCAGAATCCTTTGCAAACCTCTAAATTTGACCAAAAAAACACCTTTTCCTCTAATTTCGGTGCCAGAAAGTTCTAGAATCTGAGAGGAGACACAAATTTCCTTCCACCCAGTGTTCCCCCAAATCTCCTGATAAAAATGATACCTCACTTGTGTGGGTGGCCCAGGTGCCTGCAACAGAAAAATGCCAACAACCTGTAGAGATTGAAGGGATAGCACAGCGAGTTGATAAGCACATATTTTTCTTATACATCTTTTAGGCTGATTCTGCTTTGGGGACCCATGCAAGTGAGGTATCATTTTATTTCGGAGTCTGAGGGGAACGCTGGGTGGTAGGAAATCTGTGCCACAGCGGTGATCCTACAAAGAAAAGTGAAGAAAATATGATTTTTAAGCAAATTTTGAAGTTTGCCAAGGAGTCTGGGTAAGAAAATGTTGGGGGATACAGGCAAGCCACACCTCCTTGGTGTCCTTGAGATGTCTATTTTTAAAACATGTCTTGGTTTGGTAATTTTCCCTAGATGAAGGCTGCACCCGGGACCAAAAACATAGGTCCCCCCCCAAACACAGGTAGTTTTGTAATAGATCATTTTGGTGTGTCCACATACTTATGTGATGTTCCAAACACTAAAATTGCGAAAAGAAACGCACTTAGGTTATGTTAAAAAGACCCCTCACCCACCAACCAAGTTGGTGGCATGCTTCATCATCGGGGTCCCACCCGAGACACCTAGCGTGTCACAGGTGTGGTGCAACACCTTATTAAAGCGGAGCAGGTTTTGTCATTTTTACCCCACATACTGGTTGGATTTGGCACAAGGGTGAGTGATGGTTCAGTGGATCAAATTTTATTAACAAGAGATTACACAAAAATGAAATGCACTATTAGTAACTGAAAGGCCAAAAAACTGAACCAATGACTCACAGCTCGTGAGCTGCAATGCCACGGCAAGGCACCAGCCACTTTACAGTCAATTCACACACCTTTCATACATGACATGCACAAGATCATTCACGCCGCCAGCCATAGGCCCAACACATTACAACACTCGCATCGACAGACAGCGCCACTCAAGGGCCCATCACTTACATACGCCCGGATGCCTGATACAGCAATCACACCAGCTGATGGGAGTGTGTGGACTGGCGTTTGGCTGGCAGTGTGTTGCAGTAGCCAACAGCAAATAAATATGTACACCGTCAGCCAAGCGCCACTCTACACACAATGACATCACTTTTTTTTTGTTTTAAAAACAAAGAAACCACTAACTAATTAGAAATAATTACAAAACTACAAACACAAAAGCTCTAACTAAGTACACAACAGAAATGCCAACCATGAAACTTAACAAATGAAAATATAAAACAGGCAGTTTACACTCATGGTAGTTCCCAGTAATTCTTTTGGGTGTGATAATTCTTGAAACAACCACCCTCACAAAGCCCAGGCTTTGAAGGACAATCTGGGCAGTACATTCGAGTCTCCCTCCGGATACCTCTTCGAGCACAGACTCTACATTTCTTAGCTGGGAAGTCTTTTTTGGGCGTTGGAGGAATGTGTTCAGCAAAGTGGCGATCTTTCAATCTAGCCACATCCTCCACCACTGCTTCTCTAGGAACTCTTGCCTGTTCCACCACAATAAGGCTCTCTATCACTGACTCCTGAAATTTCACAAATGTCATCTTTGACTCTGGAGACCTATCCTTAAACACAATAAAAGCATTAAAAGTTTCCAAGTGGAAGAGGTGAATTGCTAACTTCTTAAAACCAAATGTAAGACTTACGAATAGCAGTATAAGGTTCCAACCTCTGATCGACTCTATCTACACCTCCCATTTGCTTATTATAATCTAAAATGCACACAGGTTTGCGAACTTCAGAAATCTGGCCCCAAACAGTCACGGGAGAGGTACTCTCATCATGGATGGTACTTAGCATGTAGACATCCCTCTTGTCTGAAAATTTCAAAGATAGCAGCTCATCATTCCACAAGGCACTGCACTGTCCCCTCTCAGGTTTTTTACAGACAAGCTCCCTTGGATAGCCTTTCCGGTTACAACGAATTGTGCCACAAGCAACAGTGCCCACTCTAAACAATTCCTTGAACAACTGCACTCCAGTGTAGAAATTATCTACATACAAATGGTGACCTTTGTTGAACAGTCGTCTACCAAGTTCCCACACAATTTTCTCAGTGACTCCAAAAGTGGGAGGACAACGAGGGGGGTCAATACTGGAATCCCTACCAGTGTAGACACAGAAACTATACACATATCCTGTACTACTTTCAGACAGCATATACAATTTAATTCCATATCATGCCCTCTTGCTAGGAATGTACTGCCTAAAAACCAAACGACCCTTGAAGAGGACCAAAGACTCGTCCACAGCTATTTCTTTGCTTGGAACATAGACCACTGAAAACCGATCTACAAAATGATCAAGGACAGGCCTAATCTTAAAGACGGTCAGAATCAGGGTGATCTCTTAGCAAGGCTAATGCATTGTCAACAAAATGCAGCAACCTAAGAAGAAGCAAATACTAATTACGACTCATGGTTGCAGGAAATATAGCTGTTGCCATCAAGGGACTAGTAGACCAATAAGAAGCCAGTGACGGCTTCCTTATCACCCCCATCAAAAGAGTCAAATCCCAAAACCTTTTTATCTCATCCAAATTTGTGGGAATACACTGGGTAGCTCTAGAGTGTGGTCTAAGTCTAGCAGCGTTGTCCCTCAAATACTGCTCTACATACAAATTAGTCTGCTCAACAATCTCTTCCAAAAACAAACATCAACAAATAACTCAAAGAAATTGACAGGCACAAAGTTCTCTGTATTGACTCTACACCCTGGGAGACCAGTAAAGGCAGGCAACTCTGGCTGCTCCATGTTTGGGGCAACCCATAGTTCAGATCTTCTAATGGGAAACCTTTCAGCTGCAGGTTGATGCACTAATGGCACATCAGTGTCCTCCTCTAAAACAGGCCCTTCATCAGCACTGAGAGTGGCTTCCTCATCAGAAGATACCTCTCCAACAGAAACCTCACTGCCAGAATCTCTCACTTCCTCCTCTGCCTCAGATGCAGAGTCCGTCTAATAATCATGATCAGACAATGACTCAAAAAGCATACCAACCACCTGCTGAGCGATCATCCTGCGGCTAGCCATGATCTTACCTATGAAAAGTAACTGGACAAATGCACCACCAACAACTAGCACTGTGTAATATAAGTAATAAAGTGTAACTTTATCAGTAAGAGTTATAAACTCAAAAACTATACCGCTCACTTGCCTGAAAAAGCTTGACTCACCAGCAACTACTCTGCATATACACAGCAATCACCAATGATATCTCACTAAAAAGAAAGAAAGAAAAGCAAATTAGAAATAAGACAACACAAATATCATTGTGCACAAATCTAAGGACAATTTCACACACAATCCTACATTTAGTACACCACCTACAAACATGTCATTCATGCACGGCAACAATACTCCTTTGGAGTAAATTGTTTTTACTTACCTAAAACATGCAACTATGCAAACCGCAAGTCAACCACTGCCAAAACCGCAAGGAGCCACAGCAAAGAAAGCAAAAGCTTTGAACTAGAATTCTTTTTTTATCACAAATGCAAATACTTTGCCAGTTGACAAACACCCCATCATCAAGCATTTAGAAATTGGTGCCTAAGTGGATTCTTCCCCCCATAGGGGCAGATGGGCCTACAAAAAAATAGGCCTAGGTGCCCCAAGGGGGGCAGAAAATACCTTTAGTAGTGTGTCCCCATGGGGAGTGACCTTTGCCCAAGGGGACACCCCCCAAACAAAAAAACACACACACACACTATCCTTGGTGCCTAAGTGGCTTCTGCCCCCCATAGGGGCAGATGGGCCTACAAAAAAATAGGCCTAGCTGCCCCAAGGGGGGCAGAAAATACCTTTAGTAGTGTGTCCCCATGGGGAGTGACCTTTGCCCAAGGGGACACCCCCCAAACAAAAAAACACACACACACACTATCCTTGGTGCCTAAGTGGCTTCTGCCCCCTTTGGGGTCAATGGGCCTAAAAACAAAATAGGCCGATCTGCCCCCAAGGAAGGAAGAAATGGCCAACAGTTCTATGCCCCCCCACATAAATAAACAAATAAAAAAACATCCCTGTTGTTCCAGTGGTTTCTGCCCCACTTGGGGGCAGATTAGTCTAAAAATAATAGGCAAGGGGGGCAGAAGGGGCCATAAAATGCATGCACCCCAAAGGGGAGCAACCCTTGCCCAAGGGGCCACCCCCCATCCACTAAACACCCACACACACACTATCCCTGTTGTCTAAGTGGCTTCTGCCCCCCTTGGGGGCAGATGGTCTGAAACAAAATAGACTGATCTGCCCCCAAGGGGGCCAGAAATGGCCAACAGTAAACATGCCCCCCAAATGGGAGCGACCCTTGCCCAAGGGGCCGTTCCCCGACACAGAAACACACTGAAACAATGAAAATAAACTGAAAAAAACTCCCTGGCATCTAGTGGGCATTCCTGCTGCAATGCGATCGGGCAGCAGGAATGCTCAAAGAGACACCGGGGGAAAGGAAAACCCTTTCCTTTCCCCTGATGCCTTTTTGAATGAAACCCCCCTACCCGCCGGTGCCGGTCCGATGCGCACTGGAAGCAAATGGCTTCTAGTGCGACCGGCACCCTCTAATGATGTCAGCGCGCAATCGTGCACTGACATCATTAGGAGAGGGTGAGGGTGGAAGGGGAAGGGCTTCCCCTTCCATCCCTGCCTTGGGGGGGGGTGGGAGGGAAGCTCACAGAGGGAGTGCTAGCGCTCCCTCTGAGCTCTATGCCGAGGAAGTAATAGTTACGTCCTCTGCACAGGAGCACTGTGCCGGTGGACGTAACCGTTACGTCCCTGGCACAGAATGGTTTAAAGACATAGAAAAATGCCTTGTGCATTTGTAGAAAATGAGGTCTGACTGTCACACATTTGACCATCTTCCAGACAGTGAGTTCAAGAGATCAGTCCGGCTAAGTTACCTTTTACAGATATCATATTCTGTGCGTGGACACATTAAAAGAATGTTCTACTCAATCAGAAGATGTGTAAATGTTTTAGATTATGCATATGTAGAGAAAGATCTGTTCAAATTTGGTCGGGAACATATTGATGGGGTGCTAAAACCTATGAAATTTATAAAGCCTCTACCCACAGAACTTACACACACATGTACTTGCAAAACCTGTGCTACAAAAAGATGTCCCTGTCGATATGGTCTTCTCAAATGTTCAACATTCTGCAAATGCACCACGAGCAATTGCTGAAACAAATAAATAAAGTGAACTATGAAAATTAGTCTAAAACATTATTTTTTTCATATTCAGATCAGAAACATTGTTTGGAGTATACATACAAGGATTAAAATCCATTATTATTTTTTTCATTTCTAAATATGTTTTTTCTTCCTCTATTATAGCCACCATTTTGGAAAATGATGGAAGGGTTGCTCTAAGGAGTTATGTTCTGTCTCTATAAGACTATGTGACCCCCAAAACCTATGTTTTGACACCAAAATGAAGTATATAGGTCTTATGGTTCCTGAAATATTACATCATCATTGCAACATATCCATCATTTTTAAAACTGTCATCTAGAACAATTGAGCCAGGATCAGCAATGTCTACCCAAGCTAAATTACTTATCTAATGATCTTAAAACACAAATCAAAATTAAAAATCTCTGGACATTTTTTATGGGGGTGTATCAGGGGACCGGGATTAATGTTGATGACACACAACTGATGCTAACTTTTTAACAAGCAGATAACACCTTGTGGGAAATGACCAGGGCTGCCTCACAGCGGTTGCAATCTGAATGTACGATGGCTATCTCAAATTGAATTCTGAAAAGTCTGAGATTTTGATGTTTAGAAATACTCGTCAGCCAGATCTTATGAGACTCTGGAGCAGTGAGCTTGGGGAACCCCCGTGTCCCACACCTGCTGCCTACGACCTAGCGGTAAAAATAGAGAAGGAATGATCATTTACACCACAAGAGCGTGCCATAAAGGCTAATTGTTTTTCTTGTTTTTCTGTCTTTAAGTCAATAAAAAATACTTTTAAACTTCTTCCTGCTTATATGCGGAAATACATTGTACATGCCCTCATTACGCCCATATTAAACTATGCAAATGTTCTTTACTTGAGGGCACCCGCAGGCCTGCTAAATAGGTTCTAGCTAGAGCAGAACACGACCCCACGCCTGATCCTGAACACATACAAAAGTCAGTCTGCTAGTTGGGGTCTGGAGAAATTGCATTGGCTGCCAATCAATGAAAGAGTCGCGTTTAAGGCTGTGATGATCACTCATAGAGCTCTGGGCAAAAAATAAATATTACATCTACATGAAAGATTCAGAAAATATCTCCCTTGTAGGGTATTCCGCTCTTCCAATTTCCGCTCTTCCAATCAGGGCCTTCTATGTATTCATAAAATCTGCGAAGTTACATTAGGTGGAAGATCTTGTTCCCTCTGTGCAGCCAGACTGTGGAATTCAATTCCAAGACAACTGCCTGATACAGACATGGAATCTGTATTTAAAGATGACATGAAAACCTTCTTCTTTATATAATGCACACTCTATAAATTGCGTTTTATTCAATGATTAAAACTGTCTGCCTTTTCTGGAAATAACTATATGGCTGCTCACCAGTCTAGGCCGAAAAGTTATTATTCTTTACTAACTAGAAGTTGTGCTTAACTTCTGCTGTCCGACTGACATAATTAAATAAACTGAGAGAAGATCTTACCGTATACAGGACCTGTCTTATTGGAACTCTACCACTGAAGCATAGGCAATAAAATTACATTCTCAAACTTAAGAGGTCTTTAAGAGGCCACCTTTTAAGCAGGTGTTTGGTTGTACTAGTTGCAATTGATAGTGCTTATACGTCCAACTTATATTCGATCCACTGCCAGATACCCATGACTGGCTACTGGATTCAGTATTTCAGACTGTCTTTGACTTTGGCCCTCATTACAACCCTGGCGGTCGGTGGTAAAGCGGCGGTAAAACCGCCAACAGGCCGGTGGAAAAAAAATGGAATTATGACCATGGCGGAAACTGCCAACATAGACAGCCACTTTAACACTCCGACCGCTACGGCGGTACAAACAAACAGCATGGCGGTCACCGCCAACAGACAGGCGGAAGACAATGTACCGCCCACACTATTATGACAGGTCAATCTGCCACCTTTTCCGGGGCGGATTCAACGTGAACAAAATCAAGGCGGAAACAGGACTTGGAAGGGAAAACACTCACCTCTACACACCCCACGAGGAACCAGGATGCCATGGAGCCTGAACTCCAAATACTCCCTGCAATAGTCTTCCTGCTCCTCTACCAGGAGCACGACCGACGGCGGCGACGACCACGGTGAGTACTGCACCTACAACACAGGGGAGGGGGGAGGGAAAAGAGAGTGACACACACACGCAACAAGAAACACCCCCACCCCCACCCACAACACCATACACACAAATACATGCTGCAATATTACAGTTACACCCCCAACCCCCCTTGAATAACTCAAGGACAAAATGAAATGAGTTGAACGATTGTAATCAAGAAAAATCCATTTGCCAAAAATATATATACACTATAAACAATTATGTACACCAAGAATTCAAGTCCAGGAATTGCACCTATATAGTCTGTGGACCACCGGGCCCAAAATGCATGGGCGAGGCCAACACTTGATACCTGATGGGAATGGAGAGAACACTGCGGGGGCAATAGATCGAAATAAAACAGGCACCTCAGGGGGAAGGGAAGGGGAGGCACCTCAGCCGGATGAGTGCACGACGCCAGCTCCACGAGGGGGCTCTATGCCCATTGATGTATCCTGGGGAGTGCAAAGCCCCAGTCTCTCAAGTCTCTCCAGTGGGTGGGTTGCCCACTGCTTTATCCTGGGGAGTTCAAAGCCACAGTCTCTCAAGTCTCTCCAGTGGGTGGTTTGCCCACTGCTTTATCCTGGGGAGTGCAAAGCCACAATCGCTCATGTTTCTCCAGTGGGTGGTTTGCCCACTGCTTTATCCTGGGGAGTGCAAAGCCACAGTCTCTCAAGTGGATAACAGTCTCCACTGGTTCTGGAGGGGGCTTTGTGACTAGAGTGCTTCATCCTGCCAAGGACTGAGGTAGTGGAGGTGAATCTCCACTGGTTCTGGAGGGGGCTTTGTGCCCAGAGTGCTTCATCCTGCCAAGGACAGAGGTAGTGGATGGTGTTCTCTACTGGTTCTTCAGGGGGCTTGGTGCCCAGAGTGCTTTATCCTGCCAAGGACAGAGGTAGTGGATTCCTATCTCCACTGGTTCTGGAGGGGGCTTTGTGCCCAGAGTGATTCATTCTGCCAAGGACTGAGGTAGTGGATGTGAATCTCCACTGGTTCTGGAGGGAGGTTTGTGCCCAGAGTGCTTCATCCTGCCAAGGACTGAGGTACTGGATGTGATACTCCACTGACGGTGGGGCAACATGCAAGCTGCCCAGGCCCCTGGAACTGACCACCAGCCTCGTATGAATGACCACTGGGGATGGCAGCCATGTCTGTGGTGGTGCCACTGGCTCAGGATGTCGTGGGCCGCTGGCGGCGGGGTCAGTAGCGGAGGTGCTTGCGGCGGTTATTGTGGTGGCAGTGCTGGTGGCTTCGTCACTGACTGCGGTGTATGTGGCTGGCTCACTGACAGCGGCGCAGGTGGCTGGCTCACTGATAGCGGTGCAGGTGGCTGGCTCACTGACCGCGGTGCTGGCGGCAGTGTCCGTAGTGGCGGTGCTGGTGGTAGGCTCACTGACGCGGTGCTGACGGCGGTGGCAGTAGCGGCGGTGCTGGGGGCGGGCTCACTGACTGAGGTGCTGCTGAAGGGCACAGTGTCTGCGGTGCTGGTGAAGGGCTCAGTATCTGGGATGCTGGCAGCGGTGCCAGTGGCGGTCTTGTCCGCCGTGCATGTTGGTGGCGACGTTGACTTGCCTTTCTTTTTCAGACCCTTCCCCACCTTGGATGGTGGTGCAGCTGTCTCGCCACTCCCAACTATTGTCTTGGCTGAGCCCTTGGTGGCAGGTGTTTTGGCCTTCTCCATCTGGGATGTGGGCAACTTCTTCTGTTTTGGAGGTGGGGGAATGTCCTTGGACTCACTCCTTGGGACACTGGCAGCCCTGTTGCTTGGCACACTCCATAATCCGGATATTGCTGGCACCACTGTGCCCGGTGATGTGGTGGCTGAGGTGCTGGGTTGGGACCTGGAAAGGCGGGCCCTAGGGGACGGACGGGGGAGGGGGAGGTGTAGGGAAGAGGTCAACATTTGAGAGGAAAAGCTTTTTTGACACACTGGGACGGGTAGATGGAGGGGGTTTGGGAGTGGAGGAAGAGGTAGTGTTTGTACAAGGTGTTTGTATGCTGACTTTGGGTGAAGGGGCATGGGCTGGAGGCTGTCGTGAGGGGGATGTGCTGTGACTGCGTTTGAGTAGTTTGGGAGAAGGGCTCACAGACACACTGGGAGAGGACACAGGGGATGTGTGAATGGTAATGGGGGTGGTGAGTGCACGTGAGCGGTGTGTGGTGATGGGTGTGCTGGTGATGGAGGTAGTGGCTGAAGATGTAGTGCATGCAGGTGAGAGTGGAGACGTGACAGGGAGTGAGGAGGGAGACTTGGAGGAGGGGGATACAGTGGAGGCAGTGGATGTTGGCATGTGTGCATGGGTATGATGCTTGTGTGAGTGCCAGTGGGATGTGTGGTGATTATGTTTGCCAGAGCCACCCTTGTGTGTTGAGGTGTGTGCATGCTGGTCTGATGGTGTGCTTGGGATAGGCTGAGGTACTGGGGATTGGGTCTGGGTGGAGGAAGTTGGAGGGGGGAGGCTGGACACAGGGACAATGGCTGCCATCAGTGCAGAGGCCAGAGTCTGAAATGCTCCCTGTTGGGCTGCCTGGCCAGAATAAATGCCCTCCAGGTATGCATTGGACTGTTGCAACTGCCTCTCTACACCCTGGATGGCATTCAGAATGGTAGACTGCACAACAGTGAGGGATCTCAGGAGGTCAATAGCCTCCTCACTGAGGGCAGCAGGGCTGACTAGGGCAGGGCCTGAGGTGCCTGGGATGAAGGAGATGCCCACCCTCCTGGGTGAGCGGCCACGGGACACATTCTGAGGGGCTGCTGGGAGGGCGGTGCTGGTGGGGGGGTGCGGCTGTACCTGTAGATGCGGTGGGCACAGAGGGGCCACCACCGCAAGAGAGCTCCCATCAGAGGAAGAGTCAGTGTCGCTGGTCTCAGCTCCTGTCCCTGCCGTGGAGCTCCCCTCGCCCTCCGTCCCACTGGTGATTTCAGACTCCGTTGTCTCGCCCTCCAGGGCCATGTGGGATGCAGCTCCCTCCTGCTCTGGTGGCTAAGCTCCTCCACCTGATGATGCTAATGCACACAAGAACAGGGAGACCAGAAAAAGGGGGGGAAGAAGGAAGAAAGACATGTTCAGTGCATACAATACCACTACCGTTGGCGGACACTACAGACACAGCAGCCCTCTGCACTATTCCATGCACTTAGAGTTCCCTAATTAATCACAGAGACATGGGGTACATGGCCTATGGCCGATTGCTGCACACATGGAAGTCACAGTAGCCTGACTAGGTGTAGATGGCTCTTACCACTGGTGGGGTGCCACTGAGCCTCCCTCACAAAGGGTCCTTGCCTACAAAGCTCGCCCTAGCCTAGGGGAACCCACTGCCCACCTCCCCCAACCAGACACCTCCGATGCACGCAGAGTCAGATGGATGTGACGGTACTCACCCCCTTGTGGCTGCTGTGATGCCCTCAAGCGCCCATCCAACTCCGGATACGCCACTGCCAGGATCCGGAACATTAGTGGGGTCATGGTACGACAGGCACCCCTCCCACGTTGGGAGGCCATGCCCAGCTGGGCCTCCGCCATCTTCTTGCTCCAGCGGCGAATGTCCTCCCATCTTTTACGGCAGTGGGTGCTCCGTCTGTTGTGGACCCCCCGGGTCCGGGCGTCCTTGGCGATGGCACAGCAAATATCCTTCTTCTGGTGGGCGCTGACCTAGAGGAATAGTACAGGGGAAAATGTAAAACTTTAACTGTCTAGACCGTCACAGTCATTGTCCCACGTTCCCACCCTTGCCCTGACGCACATACACTCACCGTCCGATCATGTAGGCCTCATCCCCGTACTTTCCATCCACACCACTCCAAACAGGCATTGCCCATACAGTATGCTCACAGTGTACTCACCTGTTTGTCTGGAGGACCGTAGAGTAGCGTGTACTGGGGAGGACCCCATCTACTAGTTTATCCAACTCCTCGGATGTGAAGGCAGGGGCCCTTTCCCCAGACACATGAGCCATCGTCGCTTCCAGACTGAGGTCACAGCAGCACTTGCAGTGTAGGTCCTCTCCTGTAGAAGATCAGGTATCAAGTGAGTGAACAGAGAGAAAATGGCAGTCACGTCCGCGGCGGTGCATACCGTCACCGCCGGCGTACATCGTCCTTGGCTCCTGGAACCCATAGGGCCCAATGTTAACCAATGCAGGATTGTGCCACGTTCTTCGACCGCCTACCGCAACGGTGTACAACGCCAGCGCAGTTGCCTCATATCCCCTTGTCCCACATTACAGGTCAGGCAGCTGTCATTTCAGGGGGCCACATGGCATTCATTTTTAATGCGTCACACATACCGTATTCTCCGGCGTATAAGACGACTGGGCGTATAAGACGACCCCCTACTTTTCCTGTTAAAATATAGGGTTTGGGCTATACTCGCTGTATAAGACTACCCCTCTTCCAACGCACACCAAATAAAAATTTAAAAACATCAGATTTGATTTTAACATGGTAATTTTAATTCAAATGCTTATGACATGCAGGTACTTAGTAGGAAAACTGTCACTTATAAACAGAAGGCTGTTTGTCATCAAACATGTAAACATAAAACAGTGCAAGTGGAATAGCCTGGAGCACATGCTGGAATACGTGCCTGTCCAGACAACTGCCAGCGAGGATTGCGGCACACGGTAAGGACAGCTCAACTCACGGTTGACCAATCAGCTCTGTGTCCACAAGTAGCTGAATCTTGTGGGATGCGGAACCCATCATACGCTTGGAATCGATTTCCAAATGCAACGCACGGTGGCTCAGCTACAGGGCGCCTGTCCCTGAAGTTTCAGCACACCGTATACCGGCGTATAAGACGACCCCCGACTTTTGAGGAGATTTTCAGGGGTTAAAAAGTCGTCTTATACGCCGGAAAATACGGTATATAGGCCTTGCATATACACTGAGACAGGCACATAGCGTATTGACAAATGTGTGCAATAAAATAGTTTTTTTACTACCTCAGTGTTGGCTGACTGTGTGCTCGCTGTTCTCATCCATAGGCCACGTCCACTGGGGCAGGTGAGGAGATGCGGCATCATGCGGTGTACAAACCGCTGGTGAACCTGTCGACGATGGAAGAGAGACATGTAATAGTCACCTACAGACTTGATGGTGCCACAATCCAGGAACTGTGTGCATAGTTGGAGCCAGACCTGATGTCAGCTATCTGCCATCCCACAGGAATCCCCCCTCTAGTGCAGGTCCTGTCAGTACTCCATTTCCTGGCAAGTGGGTCTTTTCAAACAACAGTGGCCATAGCATCAGGGATGTCCCAGCCTATGTTCTCAAACGTGTTGTCCAGAGTGTTGTCTGCCCTGGACAGCTACATTGTGTTCCCTCAGGTGGAGGATTTGCCTACAGTGAAAGGTGACTTCTATGCCCTAGGACATATCCCCAACATCATAGGTGCCATTGATGGGACACATGTGGCCTTGGTCCCCCCGCAGGAGTGAACAGGTGTACAGAAACCGGAAGAGCTACCATTCAATGAATGTGCAGATGGTGTGTTTGGCCGACCAGTACATTTCCCATGTGAATGCCAAGTTTCCTGGCTCAGTGCATGACGCTTACATTCTGAGGAATAGCAGCAGCATCCCTTATGTGATGGGGCAACTCCAGAGGCACTGTGTGTGGCTAATAGGTGAGGACAAGGACCCTATACCCTGTGAATAGTTGTCTGGGTCTGGGGTTGTCCCTAATGGTTAGTGTGTGTCTAACAGATTTCCCTCGACATTTGCAGGTGACTCTGGTTACCCCAACCTGTCATGGATACTGACCCCTGTGAGAAATACCAGGACAAGGGCAGAGGACTGCTACAATGAGGCACATGAGCGAACTAGGAGAGTGATAGAAAGGACCTTCGGCCTCCTGAAGGCCAGGTTCCGGTGCCTCCATATGACAGGTGGTTCCCTATACTACTCACCAAAGAAGGTGTGCCAGATCATCATGGCCTGCTGTATGCTGCACAACCTGACTTTGTGATGACAGGTGCCTTTTCTGCAGGAGGATGGTCCAGAAGGGGGTCTTGTGACAGCTGTGGAGCCTGTGGACAGTGAAGAAGAGGAGGCTGAAGAAGAGGACATAGACAACAGAAGCCACGTGATCCAGCAATACTTCCAGTGAGACACAGGTAAGAAGACATCACTGCCTCCTACATCTCATAAAATTGTTAGACCTATCTTCTGTCTTTCACTTTCACCCAGTGTATGGACCCTGAATTGTCACTTTGCCTTTCCATTTCACAGATGTGGGTCCCACTGTGTGACCTCTGCTATGTTACCTCATGGACTAGAGCTGTGTGACATAGGTATGTTGAAAATAGAATGGACATTGCTATTTTCCGCAGTTATTGCAAATACACATTTGTGAAAGCACAGACTGACTCCAGATTGTTTTGTGATTCAAGGGTGTTTATTTAAGTGCTAAATAGTGGAGGGGGTTGTAAAATGGTCAGGGGTGATGGTGGAAGAATTTCCATGGCAGAGTCCAGTTATTTGTCTCACAGGTGCATTGTCCAAAGGGGCATAGGAAGCGGAGATAGGGCAGTTTAAGGATGGACAGGGTGTCAAAGTGGGACAGAATGATGACATTCAGGGTGGTCTCATTTCTTGGCGGGGGTCTTGGCATTGTTCTCTGTCTTTGTCCTGCATCTCAGGTACTGCTTGCGGGTGGTTCTCCATCTGCAGGGTTCTCCATCTGTGGTTCTCCATCTGGTGTCGTGGTCCTGTGGTGGTGCCTCCTGTCCACTAGCGCTGGCGGAGGTGGTGGGCAGTTCATCGTCCAGGCTAGTGTCAGGGGCCCCTTGTTGTGCCACAGTGTCCCTCCTGGTGTTCACAAGGTCCTTCAGCACCCTTGCAATGGTGCCCAGGATGGTATTGACTGACTTGAGTTCCTCCCTGAACCCCAAATACTGTTCCTCCTGCAGCTGGGTCTCCTGAAACTTGGCCAGCACCGTTGCCATTGTCTCCTGGGAATGATGGTATGCTCCCATGATGTTGGAGAGGGCCTCATGGAGAGTGGGTTCCCTGTCGCACAGCAGACCTCCCAGTTCCCCTGTTTTCCTGTGCCTCTGCCTCCTGAACCGTGTGCCCACTGCTACTGCCCCCAGGTCCCTGCTGTTCTTGGGGTGGCGGGTTTGCCTGGGGAGTTTCTTATAGTTCTGGACACACTGCTGCTTGACGTGTCCTGGGGACAGAGGGATGGGCCCGCTGGGTGGGTGCTGTGCTGGTGTTTCCTGAGGGGGGAGCCTCTGTGGTGGCCTGTGACTGTGTCAGGGGAATCGACTGTCCCGAGGTCCCAGATGGGCCAGGCTGGTCATCTAGATCCAGTTGGACAGAGCTGCTGTCATCACTGTGGGCCTCTTCTGTGGGGGGGTGGACATGTCTGGAACATCCTGTCCGGTGACGTTGGGTAGGGGTCTTGCAGGGGTGTAAAGGCATGAGTATTGCTCCGGTGTGTGCCATGGTGTGCAATGGGTGAGTGACTCTGTACCCCAGTGCTTACATTCTTGTGTAGGACCTTGTGTGATAATTGTTTTGGGGTCTGTGTGGGCATCTGTGGTGGACATGCTTTGGTGATGGGTGTCCATGCTTTGTTGTTGCATGCAGGGCTTGGTGTTGGGATGTGTGGTTTGTGATAATGGGACATATGTGAGGAGTTGGAATGATGGGGTGAGGGTGGGGGTATGTAATAGCATGCAGGTAGGGTGGGGGATATGGTAGTTAAAGATTTGACTTACCAGAGTCCATTCCTCCTGCTACTCCTGCTACACTTTGACGATGCAGTATAGCCAAGACCTGCTTCTCCCTGTTGTTAGTTGTGGGGGAGGAGGTGGGGGTCCGCCGCCAGTCCTCTGAACTGCAATGTGGTGTCTTGAGACCACAGAACACACCTTCCCCCGTAGGTCGTTCCACCTCTTCCTGATGTCATCCCGTGTTCTTGGATGCTGTCCCACTGCGTTGACCCTGTCTATGATTCTGCGCCATAGCTCCATCTTCCTTGCAATAGATGTCTGCTGCAGCTGTGATCCGAATAGCTGTGGCTCTACCTGACGATTTCCTCCACCATGACCCTGAGCTCCTCCTCAGAAAACCTGGGGTGTATTTGGGGTGCCATTGGGTGGTGTGGGTGATGTGTGAGGTGGTGTGTGTTGTGATGTGTGAGGGGATGTGTTTGTGTGTGTTGTGTGAGGTGCGTGGATGTTGTGTGAGTGATGGTGTTGAGTGCCTGTGGATGCTAGTTTGTTGATGGTGATGTCTCTCTCTGGCCTTCTGTCGCAATTGTGGTCGTATGGGTTTGTGGGTGATGTGGGTGTGTGATTTATATTGGATGGAGTGTGTGGGAGTAGTGTGTGTATGTGTATCAGGTGTGTGTATTTCGATTTGTCTAATGTGGTTGTGTTTTGTAAATGTGTGTGTATTTTGAGCGTGGCGGTGTGTACCGCCAATGGAATACCGCGGTTGAAATACCACCACGTGGATTCGTGGGTCGTGATAGTGTGGGCGTATTCCTGTTGGTGTGACGGTGTCCGTTTTGTTATCACCAGTTTATCACTGACCTTTGGTGTGGCGGACTTGTGTGGGTGTCTGGATTTTGGCGGATTCCGAGCTGTGGGTCGTAATAGCTGCAGCAGAATTCCGCAGCGGTGTGTTGGAGGTCTTCTGCACGGCGGTAAGCGGCATTTACCGCCAATGTTGTAATGAGGGCCTTTGTTGGCTTGTCTACAAAGCTTTATCACCATATTTCAGCACAGACCGCTCCATTTTGAGGCCTAACTGGCATCAGCTCTAGGACTCTTAGTCATTATTTTTCTCTTAAATATTTTCTCACATCCAAAGCCTGATGAGGCTACAGCAGTGCGATATGCAGTACTTTATAAAACCCCAAATAAAATAAAATATACACATGTGTGGGTGCCTTTACTGCACAAAATGAAGTGGTAGTGTTTGGTTTTATTGGGAATCAGGAGATAGTTTATCCTTCTGGCTTTTAACCTGCTTAGCCTGCTCTGTTTTAGCACATTTATTTAATTATTTCTTCTAAAACGGCTGCTGTGTTTATAGTTAGGAAAATGTTTTAATTTCATGATATCAGTGCCACTCTGCAAAGTCGTCACTATCAGCGGCAAAGATAAGTGATATACGTAGGTATTCATATCATGTACTTTCCCACTTACGTTTGACTGTAACATAATTTACCTTTCCAGGGAATTGTTCATATAATTGCTGCCCCAAGCATGCCTTCTTGTCTATTGTTTGGGAACATAACTGCGTCAGGCGTCCTACAAGATCTGGCTAAATACATTTCATGCAGACAGGGTTATCAGAGGGATTCCTACCAGATGCCATCAATACTATCTATGCTACATGTCGCCTTGATGAAGACCCACCCTTTGTGTCCCCATGTAGTCTGATATAGAGACCTCATTCCAAGGTAACAAGGGTTGGGGGGGGCTCTTCTCATGGACATGGTAGTGGCAGATTAGGTTTAACACACCTAGGGCCAGATGTACCAATGTCCTGAATTGCGAGTCGCAATTCAGGATGCAGGATGGTGTCTGTGACTCGCAAGGGGGTCGCAAAGGCCCACCTCATTAATATTAATGAAGTTGGTCGCAATTTGTGACCCCCTTGCGACTTGCAGCACTCACAGGGATGGTGGCCTGCTGGAGACAGCAGACCACTATGTCTGTGACTGCTTTTAAATAAAGCATATTTTTTTTTTGTAATGCAGCCCATTTTCCTTAAAGGAAAACGAGATGCCTTACAAAATAAAAAAATGAAATGTTTCAGTTTCATTTTTTCAGAGCAGGCAGTGGTCCATAGGACCACTGCCTGCTCTGAAAAAATGTTTTCCAGGCCATTCACAAAGGGGAAGGGATCCCATGGGGACCCCTTCCCTTTTGCGAATGGGTTACCACCAGTGTGACACTGGTGGTAACTGCGATTGCTTTGCAACCGCGTTCGCGGTCAGAAAGCAATGCAGCATCTCGCTGCGACTCGCAAATAGGAAGGGGAACACCCCTTCCTATTTGCAACTCGCAGTGCCATTTTGCGAGTCGATAACCAGGTTACCGACTCGCAAAACTGGAATTGGGCATCGCGATGTGGGTTTTGCACGTCGCAATCAGCTAAATTCTCTGTTTGCGATGTGAAAAACCTTTACTACATCTGGCCCCTAGTTCTCTTTAGGTTAGAGATTAGGCTCATTATGCTAGGGAATTAGGGCCTATTTCACATTTCTTGTTATTGCAGGATGGTGGGGGTCTTTCTATTCATGACTCTCGTCTTTACAATTCTTCTTCTTGCATTGTTGATTATCATAATCATTGCAGACCATGCAATTTACAGTAGACTGCAGTCTTGTTAATAAAACCTATTGAAAACTTTACTGCATCTCCTTCATTGCCTGTGTGTGACTGAGACGTGTTGCTCATGTGAGAAAAGGGTAATCTCTGTTTAACCACGACTCCCCTGAGATGTCGCACTCTTGAGTCCATGCGTAAAGGCTGCCACAAATTACAATTTATTATTTGGGTTTTTGGTGAGGTGCTGCTTATGAACCGGGAGGGTTGGGCGACAGTTGTGATTTGTTGTAGGATTGGCCTAGTAACCCACAAACAAAAGTGCTGTTATCCCTTAACCAGCATCCTGCCTAGAGCAAGAGTCCAACTTCAACATGGCGCCACCAACAATGGTGTGTTGACTCTAATTTACAGATGCCCTGAGGATCACTGTCTCACACACAACAGGTACCCTAAGTACCATTATACAGAGACGTCTGTGGTCTTTGGGATAATCCTCCTCAGCTGAACAGGGAGCACCTAATTAGGCTGTAGGTTGTCAAGCTCAAACTCTTAAAATGACTTTCTTCCCATTTGGTGTTCCATCTCTTTACCTGTTTCACAATATGGCTAACACCATAGACATTCCCGAGAATGTCACACATGCATTGCACTCCATCTTAAAGGGCATGGCTTAGGTGATGAGGGCAGGAGTGTTACATTTATTGTCGAAGCTCATGAAGCTTACCAGGCGGAAACATTCTACTCTTGGGTCACCTTTCCTGAGGAAGACCCTAGCACATTCACATTCTACACACACAGAATTGCAAATGTACCCCAACGGTACTATGCATACCAGTATCTTGAAATACCAATTACTTATCAAGAACATCAGAATTGGTTTAATGCGTCCTACCCCGTGTAATACAACCCATGAGATTAGGTTCCTTAGGTAATGAAGGACCAACGTGGCCAATGTTTGCCACATATGCACCTCACCCCGGTGTACAAAACATGCAGGCAGCTGATCTGTGCAAACTATACATTGAGATAGTAACACTATGTATAGATGACTCATTCAGGGGCAGATTTATGGAAAGTGGTGCTGCGCCGAGCGCTGCGCTACTTTCCCTGCACCACTTACCACCCCCTACAGCCACCATGTGTGCGCCGTATTTAAAATACGGCGCACCATGGTACAGGGTAGGGGGTACTAGTGTTATTTTTCATGACGCTATTGATGTACTCTACAGGAGTAGCGCCAAAATATTGGTGCTACTCCTGCAGAGTACATAGGGCCCCATTCTAAGGAATGGAAACCCCCTTTTAACGCCTGCTCTTGAGCAGACGTTAAAAGTGACATTAAAAATATCTCATAGATTTCCTTACGCCATTTTTCCAGCTCCCCTAATGAGGGAACACCCCCTTTGCACACATTATGCCTGGCGCAGGCATAATGTAGCTCAAATGTTACAGAGTGGCGCAATGCGTGCATGGCACCACCCTGTAAATAAGGCGCAGGGATTTCGGCCTCGTTGGGCCACATTAATGTCAAAAAGAATGACGTTAATGTGGTACAAGGTGACACTAGGACATTATAAATATGCCCCTCACTTTATAATGCGATCTCTGAACACAACACTAGTGCATCCAGCACCACCAGCACCTGCTGGATATCAATTGGCCACTACTGGGATGACTCCACAAATAGTGTATTCTATAATGGGCAAAGTGCCCACAGAACGAGAGAAAATCCAGTTCTGGATAGCCCAGAAAACTAACCAGCTGGAAGCTGTGTTTACCCATACGGGACCACAGAAAAACATAGAATTCTCACAATGTGCACCTGCGCTATACCGCAACCACGTAGGTTGGGATAAGGATTCTCCTCATCATATATACCGACTACGTCTACACCCCAGCCTCAGCCTCAATATCCTGTCCAATAGGAAGCTAAAGCTCCAGTGAGGGAAATCCTCACTCAGCTTGAGTACCAGGGAGTAATTGAGCCCTGTGTCTCTGCAATGAATAGCCCATTATTCCCCGTTGCAAAACTAGACCATTCATACAGAATAGTCTTTGATTACAGACACTTAAACAGTCATACTCGCACAAACGCAGTACAAAATTCACACAGCACTACACTAATTAACAACATAGTGCATAAGAAATACAAAACAACCTTGGATTTCTCCAACGTTATTTTCTGCCAAAACTTAGCACATGAAAGTCGGGACCTGAGTGCATTCTCATTTGGCTCACAAAAACACTTCTGTAATTTTCCCCAAGGCTACAAGAAAAGCCCAGGGCTGTTCTCAGTCTGTGTAACATCAATATTGCATGATATAGATCCTGAGGCATTGTCCTATGTGGATGACATCTATCTCACAGATGACTACCTCAACATTTATCTTGCCAGAGTCTATCGGATCGTTCAGATATTCGTGGCCCTTGGTTACAAATTTAATTTTAGAAAAACTAAAATAGCCTTTCTCAGAGTATCGTTCCTGGGACATGAGCTATCAAACGAGGGCAAGAGCCTGGTCCCGTACTTTTTAGAGAAGTGTGCTCAACTCCAGCCACCAAATACTATCAAGAATCTATAGTCTTTACTAGGTTTCTTCAACTTGGGAAGAACATGTATTCCTGATTTTGCACAACGCATCAAGCCACTCGATGACTTAATACACCCTGATTGTTCTAGCAGACCCTGAACAGTAGAACACACATGCATCCTTAGAGGATTGCAACAGGACATGCTAGAAGCAAAACACTTACACACACACATGACAACAAAACAAATTTGGTCATTAGAATAATTGCTGATGCCATTGGGTTCACATAGGTCACCTTTAATGAAGGCGACACTGTGCCCGTAGCATATAAATCACATTTATATTCCAATGCAGAACAACACTTTGCACCTCCAGAAATAATTCTAGCTGCAGTACAGATGGCTGTCATCAAGGAGAGACCACTTGCCCAAGGGAAACGCATTATTGTTGTTATACCGGTCCCAGCTTTAGAGGTCGTCACCAAAGCTAGTGTTTCTAACACTATAGCGTTACATCCATGTTGGATTCAATAGGCAACCTCCCTGACTGCCACCGATGTTGATTACATCTGTAAACCAAAATTTCAAACACAAGAATTTTTCCAATAAGAACAGGAGAACCCCACACCGCTAGACATTTTGCTGCTTGACAGATACCATACTGTCATTTACACTGATGGTTCAGCACAACCAGCTGTAGGTACTAAACATCAGCACTCAGCCGCTTGCACAGCCGTGAGTGGAGTGATGAAGAATAGTATATTCCACCCTAACAATACCTACACGCAGATCCTGGGGGACTGCACAGCTCAGCTGGCTAAACTTAAAGCCCTTATCCTAGCACTGGAACATATGGATCCACGTCAACTCACATTGATTTTTTGTGATTCTTACTACTGTGTCCAGTCTTACAATGATTATCTTCATCATTGGCGATTGAACGGGTTCAGAGACTCAAAGGGGAACACCATAAAACACAGAACACTGTGAGGGAGGGTGGCTGACCTTAAGTATAAACTACTGAGTGCTCATGTGGTACATACATTGGGCCACCAACATGTAGGAATACGTGTTATTGGCAATAATTTGGCTGATGAAGCAGCCAAATCCGCAGTAGCTACGGCTTCTGTTGCTGCAGTGACTCGTTCCCAGACAAGATTTGATAATTAAATTTTGGCTGCTGTGAAAGCTTCGGCTGAAGGCAAGCTTCTCCCAAAAGCATACCCTACAAAATATTCATACTGCATCAGAGGACAAAATGTTGCCTTTGCAACACTTCCTGGGGTGGGAGATTGAGTGATCCCCAACCAGGATCAGAGATTAGATCTAATCAAAGCAGCACATGAGGGTGTTGCTTCTGCACGTGCTGGTGTTGCGGCCACAATAACACTCTTACAGAAAGGTTTCTGGTGGCCAGGTCTATACAAACAGACCAAGCAATATGTTCTTTGCTGTGACATTTTCCAGCAGATAAAGGGCTCAAATATCAAATGCCCACCACAGACATCCCTCTTAGGGTCCAATAGGCCACTAAAATGTGTGTACCTGGACCATTGTAGTTCTCTACAACCTGATGATGCATAAAAATACATCTTAGGCGCTGTAGATTCTTGTTCTAGATTCCTGTGGGTATGGCCTCAGTGGTCGGCTGACACTCAAACTGTTATAAAAATACTTTCTGATCTTTATCAGTACATATGCAGTTACAGCATTCCATTTGGACAAGGGCCCTGCCTTTGCCTCTAAGGCATTCAGGGACACCATAAGGACCATGGGTATTGATCTCCATTACTCCTCACACTACTATCCCGAGGAAATTTGGTTGTGGAGAGGAGGAATTGAGATCTAAAGCAGTCATTAACAGCTAGAGTATTAGGTTTTGGCTGCAGCTAGTGAATAATCTGCCAAGATGGTCCCTGGGAGGACACACTCCTTATGAAGTTCTCTTCATATATGTCCCAGATCTAGATGGCCCTGGTTTGGTGGCAGCAGATACACCTTTTGACATAAATGAATGTCTCACAGTCTTACAGGAACTTCAGCAATTTTGTGATGATAAATCATCCGCCAGTGCTGCCACTTTAGGAATAAGGGATTTGCCAACAACTTCTACAGGCTGGATTCCTAACGTTGGGGATCTGATTCATGAGAAGAATTCTGTGAAGATGGAATTTGGCCCCTTCTACAGAGAACCAGTCCAAGTTCTGGGAATACAAGGTACCAGAACTGTCATCCTACCGCCGTTGCCTGGTTCCAAAGTAAACAGATTTGTCTCCATTGACAACATCAAACTACATTATGTGGTCCCAGTCTCCTCTCACTACCCAACAGGACACACCTTTTTAAAGAAGAAACAGCAACACTTCTGACTACAACAGCATGTACAACAATGCTACTAATGCCTCCTTGAGCATGGGGAGTGGGGAAAATTAGCTTTTGCTGATTCCTGTTACCACTTCAACACCTGTCCAAGATGTGGCTGTCCTTTACTCCAACTCCACACAAACTGACAACATCGTCTACGATGACCCTCCATGCAAAGTGGATCCAACCAGCAGTAATGCACTGGTTCCTGTGTTTGCAGAGACTGCTTCTGGTTATTTCATCAACATTGATGACTTTTTTTCCACTTCATCTGCACCTGCAAGTGAAACTGTTTCAAAGGCACGTAAGCTGTGCATATGGCTTGAAAATAACTATTTAATTTATCCATGGAACTATTTGTGGATATTTCTGACATTGCTTGCTTTTCTATTATGGATTGGTTTTGTGACTGTTTTCTTTCTCCTTATAAATGGTCATTATCTTATCTTCCTAAACGTTTTTCTGTTGAGCCAGTGGATGAAGTTCTAACTCCCTATCTTTCCTCACATAAGGTCTGAAGAGACTTGCCCCTTGTGAACATTTCAGCAGTACCAATTACTGATGGGATTGTTTGGGATTAAGTTCCATTTGATATTTATGGGCCTACTGAGGTAATTAAAATTCCAAATGTCTTTAAAATTTCAATGACTGATGTAATTACACCTGGTGTTGTTTCTGATGACTGGGGTGAACAAACAGTTGATTCTTAACTAGCTGGATTGCAGGATCACACTGCATTTGAAAAGAGATGATGTGTACACTAACACAAAGATTTATGGAGATATGTTCTGTTCTAACAACTGGGGACATTACCACCTGAACCGAGCAACTAGACACAGATCAGTATTTAATTACACACAGTAGGAACAGTGTTCAATTCCGCCTGTAGGGAGCCCAAAGCATTATTCAGACAAATTCACATACTTTTCTGGACATGACGTCAAGAATGCAGAATCATACTATTTCAAGGTACCACCTTCTGAAATTAGCAAAATTTTGCTAACAAACACATATTGATTTATTTAGATTCCCTTGTTTCCCGACTTGCAGTTGAAGCATACGTATACTGGAAGAACACTATTGATGTAAAGAGTGTATGGGGAACACACGATTGGCAATTTCAGGGTAGGGAAGCTTTATTAAGAGCATGCTTTATTCCTGTCCAAATGATCTTTTTGAATGATACAATCCAACAGACATCCTGTCTAGGGTTAGCAAAAATAAAAGAAATTAACTCGCCCAGTAAACCCACAACGTCAAAATTCACCAATTGGCAGTCCTTCCTACATATCACTGAGGAAGGATTAGATGCAAAGGTTCTGACTGGTACCTATAATTCTTCTCTTTCCAGTCCCGGCGGGTGGGTATTGTGGCCAACAGACGCAAATGGGTGTCAGGTGTATTTTGTGAATTCCTCAGGGGATTTCGAGATTAGCCAGCTGGACCATCACTGTGTCTCGGGTCAACACTCGGATATAGTTACTACATACACTGTGGGTAAACTGTGCCAGCAATGGTTGCAGACTAACACCTTAGCAGCAGTTAAAGAACATTTTAATATGCTATCTGAAGACATGGACTTACAAGATTTCTTGTTAGTTGCAAAAAGGCCACACTCTAAAAGATTCATGTATGCTATTTAAAATGAGGTTTGGAAGCTTTCTCAAATGGAAGCAGCCCCGCTTTTGAGGGAGATACGTAAAGAAAAATTGGAAAAGGCTTTAGTTGTTGTTGATAATGGCATGAACACTCTGTCCAACAGAATATACTCCCTTAATAACTTTGGTGGTCATTACGACCCCGGCGGTCGGCGTTAATATGGAGGAAAGTACTGCCAACAGGCTGGCGGTACTTTTCTCCATATTATGACATTGGCGGTTTGGCCTTATGACATTGACAGCTTGGCTGAAGCCAAACCGCAAATGTACCACATGGACCGCCACCGCTGGGCTGGAGACTTCACTCTCCAGTCCGGCGGCCGTCACTTGCCCACCTGCTGGATTATGACCCCTCCTACCGCCATGGTTTTTGTGGCATCCTCACCGCCACGGCAACCTTGGAGGTAGGCATTAGCAGGGGCAGGGAATCCCTTCCCTGTCACTGATAGGGCCTTCCCTGCCCTCCTCCCCAGGCTTCCCCCTTCCTCTCCACACCCCCACTTCATACATGCCCCTCCCTTCACACAGGCACACACGCATTCACACACCCATTCCCACATTCAGCCACACATGCAAACATCCATTCACACACACATCCACACACACTTGCATACATATACACAAGCATTCACACAACTCAACATACACTCACTCACATCCCCAAACATGCTCACACATACAACACGGAACACACACATGGATTCACGCACACACAGACATACACCCCTCCCCACACACACACAACACCCTCTACCCCCCTCCCCTGTCGGAGCACCCAACTTACCTGTAGTCAGGGTGTCCTCCTGCACGAGACAAGACTTGGCGCTGCTGCTAGCAGCAGCGTCATCCAGCAGAACACAGCCAGGCCGTATTCTTCTCATAATATGGCAGCAGTGCCACCTTACCGCCATCCGCAGGCATTGCTGCAGCCGGATTTCTGCCATCCTTCCGGGGTAAATCCAGCTGTGGTCATAATCCGGCAGACAGCTGGTAGCTGCGGCGACGGTCTTTTGGCGGCCGTCGCCCCAGCGGTAAGTGGTTTTTACCGCTGGGGTCATAATGGCTTCCATAGTGTTCTCTGCGATAGACATTATTTAGAATGATGCATCCTTTTTACACCATGGACAAAGTCAACTGCGTTCCATCATGCAGTTAGGTTGGACACTACAGATTCTGAAAAATGGCCATGTTCCTTGGAGATACATTAACAGTAGTAATCTGTTTGCTGTTTTTAATTTATCCAGGGAACAACAGACAGTGGCTAAAAGGAAAGTGAGTTTCACCATGCTTCACATAGAAAAGTTAGAAATGTTGCCTTTCACGGTTGCAGAAAGTCTGTTAACAGTATGGCTCGTACATGGCATTTTAAATCTGCCCATTTCCACCTTTCTTTTTTTGAAATGCTTGAAACATCTTACCATGGGCAGATACGAGCAGCTAGGCGATAGCTATATTAAAAAAGAGTGGTCCCTTTGAATATAAATGTCTGAACGGCGAAACAGAGGTGTTTCTCAGCAGAAGCAAATATGAGACTACTGTTAGTCATTCAATGATTTGCAAACAGGTGTCCCTTTATGGCCTTTGCAATACGGTGGTCGCAAACTTGGCCTATTTTCTGAAGAATACTCCTGTCCCTTTGATTCGTCCAGCAATTTATATACTTTCGAATGAAAGTTGTGTGGTCTGAACGAACAAAGCTGTTGAGTTATGAGACCAGGAATTGCCTACACAATTTCAGTCTCTGAGATTGTAACGTTTTGCAGACATGTTTCACCCCACACAAGAGATAAGAGGAGCAGAAATGTGGCCTCAAAATGATAGTAGTAATGTAAATTATGACAAGCTGAGCAGACTAAAGGTGCTACTGTTCCAGAAACAAGTTGCATTAATACAAGCTAGAGAGACGTATGCTCTGCAGATAGCAAGATCATCAGCCAAGATACAATCCCTATTAAATGCCAACTTCCTCAAGCACTTTGGAAAGCTGGGATGCAGAATATTCAATGCTTCGAGCACTACATGGATTGTGCACTTCTTTAAGGCTGTCGGGTCTGGATTCGTGTCCATCTTCCAGACTGTCTTCAGGGTCATTCCTTCAGCTAACCATGCACTCTTTTCAAGTGTATTTGGTGGCTTTCCTGTGACTTTGGCATTGATTGGCGGTATACTGCTGCTATTGTTCCTGATACGCAGTTGTTGTGCCTTCCCAGCTAAGTGGAGTGATGGAGCTACTACCACTAGTCCAGCTGTGCTTTGATTGCATGGTGCAGTTCTTTGGTGCTCCGTTGTTGGAAGAAATGGAGCATGACTGGTTGCTGTCGTTTCAACCAGTCTTATGGCGTGTGCAACTAGTCTTTCATTGTACCTGGTGCCTCTTTGAACATCTACCTTTGGTGTGCCTTGCTGTTCCGCCAGTGCCTCCTGTGGACAAAGAACCTCTGATGTTCCCAATGAGGGTTCAGTCACGGTCGTGCCCCATGAGACTGAGGCTGATTCGCGAGGCCACTTACGAGTTGCCCTGGGTAGTCTATCTGGCTCTTTTAGGCACTTTCGATGGTGCTGCACTTGTGGGTGATCCTGCGCCTGAGGCTGCTGAGTACTACTGCTCCATGGAGCATTCTGCTAGTCCTGTCATCGATCTGACATCTGACGATGTGGTCTCTTTCCTTAATACCCTTCCTTTCAATGGCTTCGAAGACATTCTTCAAGATCATGACTGCTGTTAAATAAATTTGACCATTGGATTATTCTAAAGTTTCAAAGTTTTGCCAACATTGCCTTTAACTTTGACTTGCTGTGCTTGTTATGGTCGACATTTTGGTGGTCATTAGGACCCTGGCGGTATTACAACTGCAGGGCCAAAACGACGGGAGCACCGCCAACAGGCTGGTGGTGCCTCCCGGCGTATTATGACCACGGCGGTAGCGCTGCCCAGGGGATTACGACTCCCCGACTGCCAGCCTTTTTCTGGCGGTCTGAACCGCCAGGAAAAGAGTGGTGGTACTGGGAGTCATGGGGCCCCTGGCATGGGCAGTGCAGGGGCCCCCTGACAGGGCCCCATGCTGCTTTTCACTGTCTGCTGTGCAGACAGTGAAAAGCGTGACGGGTGCAACTGCACCCGTCGCACGGCCGCAACACCGCCGGCTCCATTTGGAGCCGGCTCCCATGTTGCGGCCCACATCCCCACTGGGGTTTCCGCCCGCCGGCCCAGCGGGATGGGCACCGCGGGAGTGCAGCTGCATTGGCGGCCGCACGGCGGTTACAGCCGCCGCCCGCCAATGTTGTAATGAGGCCCTTTGTCTCTTCATATATTTTAACTATTTCTAACAAGTTTTTAATTCGATTTTAGTTATAATTTAATATGATTGTAGATCATTTTAGCCCAGAGCATTTTCCGCTTGGGTTCATTCACTTTCTCTGGCGTTGTTCCGGCAATGAGGAGAGTGTAGTGGATCCTGTTTGGTTATATTGGGAATCATGAGATAGCTTAGCCTTCTGGCTTGCAGGCCTGTGCCCCGCCACCTAAGTGACTTTAAACTTACTTGCCTGCTTTGTTTTAGCGCATTTTTTTAATTATTTAATCCAAATGGCTGCTATGTTAATAGTTAGGAAGATGTCTTAATTTCATGTTTTCAGGGCCACTCTGTGAAGGCGTCACTATCCATATCAAAGATAAGTGAAATACGTAGGTATTCATCTCATGTACTTTCCCACTTATCTGTGACAGTAACATAATGTACTTTTTCATGGAATTGTTTATATAATTGCCACCCCAAGCACGCCTTCTCCTCTATTGTTTGGGAACATACCTGTGTCAGGGGTCCTACAAGATCTGTATAAATGCATCTCACACAGCCAGGGTTATCAGAGGGATTCCTACCTGATGCCATCAACGCTATCTATGCTACACGTCTCCTTGATGCAGACCCAGCCTTTGTGTCCCCACAGAGTCTGATCTGGAGACCTCATTCCAAGGTAACAAGGGTTGGGGAGCTCTTCTCATGGACATGGTACTGGCAGATTAGGTTTAACACACCTGGCTCTCTTTAGGTTAGAGATTAGGTTCATCATGCTAGGATATTAGGGCCTATTTCACATTCCATGTTATTGCAAGATGGTGGGAGGCTTTATTTTCATGACTCCTGTCTTTACAATTTTGCTTCTTGTATTGTTGACTATCCTAATCATTGCAGCCCATGCAATTTACAGTAGATTGCAGTATTGTTAATAAAACCTATGGAAATCTTTGCTGCACCTCCTTTATTGCCTGTGCATGACTGACACATGTTGCTCATGTGAAAAAGGGTAATCTCCGTTTAACCACGACTCCCCTGAGATGTCGCACTCTTGAGTCCATGTATAAAGGCTGCCACAAATCACCTTTTACTATTTGGGTTTTTGGTGAGGTACTACTTATGAGCCGGGAGGGTTGGACAGTTGCGACTTGTTGTAGGATTGGCCTAGTAGCCTACAAACAAAAGTGCTGTCATCCCTAAACCAGCAGTCTTACCTAGAGCAAGAGTCCAACTTTGATAAAGTGGCACAAAAACCTATACTACACAGGAAACCGTTAAATAAAAAATATTCACAGTTCCCTCTGAAATGTGGATTTTATAATCATACTGAAAGAATACTGGCACAGCTATCTCTAAAGTATGCAGCAAAAATAGAAATTGTGCAGCATTGTCCCTGGCAGTATTATATTCATCCATTGAGCTAAAATCAATATTTTATGTGAAATCTGGAAATTATTCATATTTGGTAGCATCTATTATCATGCCTGATGCAGCCACAGAAGCGCATACATTTAGGCCCTCATTATGAGTTTGGTGGTCCGAGGACCGCCACGGTGGAGGTGGCGGTCGCACCGCCACCCGCCTGGCATTGAAGACCGCCATATCATGACCATGGCGGTGTTTCCAATGGAATACAGCCAATACACTGCCAGTGTGGATGGACTGCCATGGATGGCGTTAGGCATTTCCAGGCCAGCGGGGGCCATGTTTCCGCTGAGTGCATTACGAGATTGCACATCGCCAGGAATTCCGGTGCAGGCGCCCTGCCACCAGAACCCTGGTGGAAACTAAGCAAATAATATGGAACACCCACCTTCAGGAACAGAGACACGTCTGCAGACGCCATGAGACCCGAACTTGAAGTCTTCCCACTGTTCCTGCTGGCCATACAACACCAGAACCAGCATGGGCAACAAAGACAACATCCGTAAGTACAGCCACCTAGCACACACTGGAATGAAGGCCGTTAGTATACACCCACACATAACACACACACCACAGGCAACATCCACGTGCCATACACACACCACAGCGCACACACACACACACACACACACCACCACTGTCAAACACATATATACACAACACCACCGAACCACACATGACAATACCAACGCAACCACACATACACATTGGAAGAGAGGCACACCGCACCCCTCCACAGGACAACACATACTGGCAGCAACACATCACAACAGCACACAACCATTCCAAACCACAACACTGCCAAGCAACGTGTCCTGTCACACTCCACGTCCAGGTACCACACAAGCACATCACAGATCTAACACTACACACACACGGACGCACACACCACTACCACACAATGCCATCCATTGCCACACAACACCATCGCAACAAGCCCTTAGCACATGTCAGCCACACAACTTATGCTGCCGCTCAAACACATCACACACAGAAGACACACACCAATACACACAACCACAACACATACATGTGGAAGGAAAGGTAAGACAAGTTTGTTAACCTCAACACCAACAGTGCTATGGTGCAGATGTAATGAACATCATAAACGAGTATGATATTAAAACTATGTACAACATAGGCCTATTGGCCAGTCCAAATATACACAGTACCCCAGGCACACTGGGTAGAGTTACAGGCCCCAACTTGACTCCTGACTGCAAAGTGACCTCTACATGGCAGGGGCATCAATGGGGCAGGCAGGCACCTCTGGGGTGAGCGGGGTGCGGAGGTGGGGGCTTAGATTTGGTTGGGGGTTTCCTTGGCTTGGGTTTTGGTTTGGGCGGGGGATCTTGGCTTGGGCTTCTGCTTTTGGGGAGGGTCTTTGGACCTGGTCTTGAGAGGGGTGACTGTGAATTTGGGAAGGGTTTCATTGTTGCAGGGGGAGGAGCATGGTCAGTACCAGAGGGGCATGGGAGGACTGGGAGGTAGAAGGGCTGGGCTTGGGGAGGGAAACAGGGCACTGGGGCGAAATATGGGCTGGGACAGTGGAAGAGAACAGGGAGAACTCAAGGAGGAAACATTTCTTAGGGACACAAGGGAGGTCATTGGAAAAACATTTGGGAGTGGAGGGAGAAGGAATGCTTGAGAGGTGTGTCTTTGGTGGTGCCTTGGGTACAGGTGCCGGTGTGGAAGCCATGTATGTGCTGGATGTCTGTTGGGTGGGTGAGTGTGAGTGTTTAGGTGTCTTGGGAAGAGGGAGGAGGTGATGCAGGGAGAATGCAGGGTGGATGTGTGAGTGTCTGTTGGGGTGGTGTCTTCTGGTAAGGTGGATGTGCTGCATGTGGGGTTGTTGGTAGTTGTGGTGAGTGCGCATGTGGTATATGGAGTGGATGTATGCGGGTTTGCTTTTGTGGTGATGGTGTGTATGAGTGCACCTGTGCCTGGATCTGGGAGTGTAGATGTGCTGAACGCAGGTGTGAGTGGTTTAGTGTTTGCGATGGAGGTGGTGTAGGAGGCTGACCTGGCTTATAGTGGGTACCTTGTGGTACTTACACCTTTTGCCAGGTCCAGTTATCCCTTATTAGTAGATTAGAGGTGTTCTAGCAGCTTAGGCTGATAGAGGTAGCTATAGCAGAGCAGCTTAGGCTGAACTAGGAGACATGCAAAGCTCCTACCATATCACTTATATCACTTAGCACTATATCATAAGAAAACACAATACTCAGAGTTACTAAAAATAAAGGTACTTTATTTTAGTGACAATATGCCAAAAGTATCTCAGAGGATATACTCCCTTAGGACGTAAGTAATATACACAAATTATACACACACAAACCAAATCAGGTAAGTAAACAATTAGAAAAGTAGGGCAAACACTGTAGAACACAATAGAATGCAATGGGAGAAAAGAGGCCTACGGGCAACACAAACCATATGCTCCAAAAGTGGAATGCGAACCACGAATGGACCCCAGTCCTAGTATAGTGTGTAGAGGGTCGCTGGGAGTGTAAGAACACACTAAGGGTGTCCAAGATACCCCACCCCAAGACCCTGAAAAGTAGGAGTAAAGTTACCCTACTACCCCAGAAAGACAGTAAAGTCGAGATAGGGGATTCTGCAAGAACAACAACTGACTGCAAAGCACTGTAGACGGATTCCAGGACCTGAGAACCTGTAAAGGAAGGGGACCAAGTCCAAGAGTCACGCAAGTGTCCGGGGGGGCAGGAGCCCACTAAACCCCGGATGAATATGAAAAAAGGGCTGCCTCTGGGTGGGAGAAGTCAAAGATTCTACAACAACAGAAGGTGCCAGGAACTTCTCCTTTGGTCAGAAGATGTCCCACGGTGTGCTGGAGGATACAGACTTGTTTCCACACAGAAAGACCACAAACAAGCCTTGCTAGCTGCAAGAGTCGCGGTTGAAGGTTTTGGGTGCTGCCAGGGCCCAAGAAGAACCAGGAGGTCGCCCCTTGAAGGAGGAGACAGAGGGGGCACTCAGCAACACGAAGAGCCTATGCAGAAGCAGGCAGCACCCGTAGAAGTACCTGAACAGGCGCTTAGAAGATCTGAGGACGCGGTCGACTCAGCACAACAAAAGGGGGTCCCACGAAGTCAGAGTCAAACTCAGCGAGTTGGGCAATGCAGGACGGAGTGCTGGGGACCTGAGCTAGGCTGTGCACAAAGGAAGTCTTGCAAGAGTGTACAGAAGCCCTAGCAGCTGCAGTTCATGCAGTACACAGTATTACTGTCTCACGTGGGGAGGCAAGGACTTTCCTCCACCAAATTTGGACAGAAGGGCCACTGGGCTGTCTGGGACACTTGGACCCAGCTCCTGTATTCCAGGGACCACGCTCATCAGGATGAGAGGAGACCCAGAAGACCCGTGATGCAGAAGTTTGGAAAGCACCTATCAGGAGGGGTCTCTGACGTTACCTGCTGGCACTGGCCACTCAGAGCTGTCCATTGTGCCCTCACACCTCTGCATCCAAGATGGCAGAGGTCTGGGACACACTGGAGGAGCTCTGGGCACCTCCCCTGGGAGGTGCTGGTCAGGGGAGTAGTCACTCCCCTTTCCTTTGTCCAGTTTCATGCCAGAGCAGGGCTGGGGGATCCCTAAAACGGTGTAGACCGGCTTTTAATCAAGGAGGGCACCATCTGTGCCCTTCAAAGCATTTCCAGAGGCCAGGAGAGGCTACTCCTCTCAGGCCTTTCACACCTATTTCTAAAGGGAGAGGGTGTAACACCCTCTCTCTGGGGAAATCCTTTGTTCTGCCTTCCTGGGACTGGGCTGCCCAGGCCCCAGGGGGGGAGAAACCTGTCTGATGGTTGGCAGCAGTGGTAGCTGCAGAGAAAACCCAGGAAAGTTAGTTTGGCAGTACCCAGGCTCTATGCTGGAGACCCAGGGATGCATGGAATTGTCCCCCCAATACGAGAATGGTATTGGGGGGACAATTCCATGATCCTAGACATGTTACATGGCCATGTCCAGAGTTACCATTGTGACGCTACATATAGGTATTGACCTATATGTAGTGCACGCGTGTTATGGTGTCCCCGCACTCACAAGTCTGGGGAATTTGCTCTGAACAATGTGGGGGCACCTTGGCTAGTGCCAGGGTGCCCACACACTAAGTACCTTTCCACCTAACCGTCACCAAGTGAGGGTTAGACATATAGGTGACTTATAAGTTACTTAAGTGCAGTGTAAAATGGCTGTGAAATAACGTGGACTGCAGCCCATAGGGATCTCCTGGAACCCCAATACCCTGGGTACCTAGGTATCATATACTAGGGAATTATGAGGGTGTTCCAGTGTGCCAATGAGAATTGGTAAAATTAGTCACTAGCCTGCAGTGATAATTTTTAAAAGCAGAGAGAGCATAAACACTGAGGTTCTGATTAGCAGAGCCTCAGTGATACAGTTAGGCAACACACAGGGAACAAATACAGGGCATACTTTATGAGCACTGGGGTCCTGGATAGCAGGATCCCAGTGACACAGGCAAAAACAAACATACATATAGTAAAAATGGGGGTAGCATGCCAGGCAAGACGGTAGTTTCCTACAGGGGGTCCTGGGAGAGTCTGTGTAGGGAGTGGATGTTGTTGTGTCTGCATGTGTGTGTTGCCTGTGTGCATGCGAGTGGTGGGTCTTGTGGTGCCTGTGTTTGTCTTTGCGCACCGTGGCCCTGATTTATACTTTTTTGGGGCAAAACTGCACTAACGCAGTTTTGCACCAAAAACTTTAGCACCGGCTTGCACCATGTCTGTGCACCAGAAAGGCACCATATTTATGGAATGGTGCAAGCCGGTGCAAAGGGTAGGCTAGTGTAAAGAAAAAAAAAGACGTTAGTCCGGTGGGGCTGGCGGTATGGAAGAAGGGGTTTTGCACCAAAAAATGACGTTAGGCAGGTTAGAGTAAAAAAAAAAATGACTCTAACCTGCCTTGAGTCATTTTCTGATGCAAAACCATCCATACCACATGACTCCTGTTTCAGAAAAGACAGGAGTCATGCCCACCATCCCAATGGCCAGCACAAGGGATCAGGGTCCCCTGGGTGTGGCCATTGCACCCTATTGCATGTATGGGAGCACATTTCTGGGCCCCCTATGGCACTTTAAAAATTAAAATAAAATACTTACCTGTACTTACCTGGGTTGGGGTCCCCCATCCTCCGCTGTCCCTCTGGTGTGGGTGGGGGTGTCCTTGGGGCCTAGGGAGGGCACCTGTGGGCTTATTCCATGGTGTTCCACCATGCAAATAGGCCCACAGGTCCCCTAACACCTGCCCTGACCCAGGCGCTAAAAAATGTGGGCAAAGCAAGCTTTGCCCCATTTTTTGACTCCCCCTCCCTCACGTGCATCATTTTTCCACCAGAGTATAAATATGGCGTTAAGGCCATAGAGTAATTTTTTGCACGGGCACACCTAACTTGCATCTCATTAAGGCAAGGTAGGTTTCCACGTCCCAAAAATGACTTTAGCGCCAAAGTATAAATACCATGCATGGCCGTTGGGCAAGGGGGCATGACTCCTGTCTTTGCTAAGACAGGAGTCATTTCAATGGGGGTTGTGCGTCATAAAATGGCGCAAGTCCGGTTTGAGGCATGATTTTGGCCTCAAACCTGACTTGCACCATTTTTTGATGCACAACCCCCATTTTCCCCTACGCTGGCGCTGCCTGGTTTGAGTCATTTTTTTTTACTCTGACCAGTCCGCAGCGCCGGCTAACGTCATTCCTTAAATAATGCGCCCTCATGGTGCATAGGAATGGCGTTAGCCGGCGGTAATATTTTTGACGCAAATCAGCACTGGCGCTGGTTTGCGTCAAAAAGTATAAATATGGGCCTTAGAATAAAAAAAATGGCGCTAATTCGGTGTAAACAGAGTATAAATATGCCCCCGTGTCTGTTGATGTGGATGAATGCTGGTCTAACTGTGTGCTCTGGAATGAAGTGGTGAGAGTGGTGTGGGATTGGGCACAGATAGCTGGAGGGGGGACAGAAGATGAAGGGACACTGGCTGCTATGAATGAGGAGGCCAGAGCCTGAAAGGATCTCTGCAGGGCAGTCAGGGTGCCATGAATGCCTTCCAGTTAGGCATTAGTAAGTTGCATTTGTGATGCCACTCCCTGGATGGCATTCATTATGGTTGACTGTCCTACAGAAATAGATTTCAGGAGGTCAATAGCCTCCTCATTGAGGGCAGCAGGGCTGACTGGGGCAGGGGCAGAGGTGCCTGCGGCGAAGGAGATGCCCACCCTCCTGGGTGAGCTGGCATGGGCAACTGGGTGGGGAGCTACAGGGAGGGTGGTGCTGGTAAGCGGGTGGCAGACATGGATGAAGCTGGGCTGGTTCCGGATGGGTCCGCCACTGCCAGAGAGCGTCCATCGGAGGAGGATTCTGAAGATGATGTAGTAGAACCGGTCTACCCCGTGGCACTCTCCACACCCTCTTCTACTGGTGCCAGCCTACTGGGTCCCATGGGCTGCAGCTTCCCCACTCTCCGGTGCCCCTTCTCCTTCGCCTCATGATGCTGATGCAAACAAAGACAGAGGAGAAGAGAGATGGATGGTGGGAGTGACAGAAATGGTGGGATGTGTCAACACCAACCTATCATTAACACAGAGTAAAAACTTAATATTGCTCTAATGTCGTGGCAGGCATTCCAGTACAAAGGCATGCAAATCTGTGGGAAATCATAGGGCAAACAAAATCTATGCTGAATAGACCTACTAATGTGGGCATATTGTCATGGAATGACTCGTTGAAGCCTGTAGAAATACATATTAGCAGAATAGTTGCCACATTCCCATGCTAGTTGACACAGACAGGCAACCCAAATTACTTCTGCATATTAAGGTTTCATGACTGCATATCCCTTAACAAGGTGGTCATTCATTCCTTGGCTCCCCTGCAGTCATCTACATGATCTGTACATGCAGTTGGTCGAGAACACACACATTACCACTGTCAAAGTGGCTGACCAATTCAGACGGCAATGGCCTAACACCTCTGGTTCCCTGGTGCTGATGAAAAGAGCTGCTCTACCTAAATATATGGAGGGTGTCCAGAGAAACCCAAAAATTGAGTGAGTCACCTCATATGTCACTGTCAGCATGGTATTGGCACACAAAAGCTAGATAGATCCTGCCACCTAGACTCACACCCATAGTCGATGTGCATCTACTAATGAGACACACCTCATCTTCCAACAAGTAGTCAAACCAAACCCATTAGAGGGCCAAAATGTGAGAGGTTACAGTCTGTACTAACCCCCTTGTGGCTGCTGTTCTGCCCTCAAGCTCCCATCCACATCAGGGTAGGCCACTGCCAAACTACAGGCCATTAGTGGGGTCAGGGTCCGATGGACACCCCTCCCTCATTGGGAGGCTGTCACCAGCTTGGCCTCAGTTGTCTTCCAGGCCCAGCGTGTCAGGTCCTCTCAAAACTTCATGCAGTGGGTGGTCCGCCAGCTATGGACCCCCAGGCTCTGCACTTGCTTGGTGATGGCAGGCCAGATCCCTTTCTTCTGATGGGCGCTGACCTGCATGGGAAACACAGATACAAGGAGAGAGTCATGTTGACTAACATCACTGCAACAGCATTGACCTTCACACATTAAACACATCTCATGCCCATGCAAACGGCACTAATGCCCTCACTCCTTTGCCACGAGCATGCATCTAATGCTTGTGCGCCGTCACATCGCCTTCCAGCCTCACACACACCACTATTTGACAGGATAGTAACATTGGATTCACCTCCTGCTCTGGTGCCCCATACGACTGTCCATACACCAGCCTCTTCAGTTCTTCAGGTGTGGACTCAGGGGCCCTATCTCCTGCAGGACGTGGTATCATGGCTCCCAGAGACTGAACACAGCAGCTCACGCAGTAGAGGTCTTGCTTGCATGAGTATCACAAGTCAAGTGAGGTAGGCTGCAGAAAATGGCGGTCACAGCCGCTGCGAACATGACCGTGACCGCCAGCAATGATCATCATTGATCCCAGTCTGCCATAGACAACAATGTAATCCAATGAGAAGTTGTATGGCGATTGTGACTGCCTACCGCCATGACATCTAATGCCAGAGGAATGAGTTCACTTCCATCTGTCCGGTGCACGCAGGCAGGCAGCTGCCATTTTACATGTAGTCAGTGTATTCATGGATCTTTATAATTGATAAGTGCATGGAATTACAATGTTTGCACATCAAACCTGGGTTCACACATGCGCCATACATGGACAGTGTACTTAGATGTACTGATGACTATGAGAGGACATGTGCAGTTGTTTGCTGCCTCATAGATGGGGTTACCATATCTGTATGTGTGCAACTTACATACATGTCATTACCTGGGAGACTAGGGTGTTGTTACATGGAAGTTCCACATATGTCGTGTTGCGATCAGTGTGTCTGGGCCCTGCACAGTCATCTGGGATGGCATACACGTTCAGTCTTCATGCCCCATATAGTCAGTGTTTACTTCAGCTATATATCCACAGTACTATTGTGGCTACAAGTATTGTGTCAGTTGTCATGTGAACTGTCGACATGAACTTGTGCCTTTCCTCTCTTTCATACCTAGATACCGTGCTATGGTGAGCATGAGACATCCACGTGTTTACCGGCCCGTAGTCGACCTAGCTACTCTGTCACAGCTGATGTTCAGTTTAGTGCTGCAGGATGTACTGTGTGCCTTACTCAAACACCTGGACAGCTACATCAGGTTCCCCCAACATGCAGATCTGGCCACTGTTAAATCGGGCTTCTATGATATGGCACACATCCCTCATGTGATAGGGGCCATAGATGGCACCAACATTGCTTTCGTTCCTCCCAGGGCCAATGAACAAGTGTACAGAAACAGGAAAAACATTTACTCTAGAAATGTCCAAACGGTGTGTGTCGCTGACCAGTATATCTCACAAGTGACTGCCAAGTTTCCTGGATCTGTGCATGACTTCTACATTCTGAGGAACAGCAATGTCCCACACATGATGACAAAGCTATAGAGAGAGAGAGAGTCTGGCTCATTGGTATGTATCCCATAGTATGTGTCCAACTGTAATGTCCCCTTTCTTCACATTCTGCCCTGTTTCTCTACCGTTTTTGTGATAGGTTCAACCTTTGTGCACACAGGTGACTGGGGCTATCCGAACCTTCCCTGGCTGCTGACACCAGTGAGATACCCAACAACAGATGGGGAAAAACATTGCAATGAGGCCCACGGCAATACGAGGCATGTAAATGAGAGGACTTTTGGGCTACTGAAGGCCAGATTCCGGTGTCTACACGTCTCAGGAGGTATCCTGCTCTTTGGACACAAAAAGTCTACCAGATCATTGTTGCCTGTTGCATGCTACACAATCTGACCCTGAGATGTCACATACCATTACTGGATGTAGAGGAGGCGGCAGCTGGACCAGTGGCTGATGATGGTGACATAGAAAGTGATGAGGAGGCAGGTGATGAGGATGCAGCTGACTCTAGAACATAGTTGATTCAGCAATTCTTCCAAGAAACTTCAGGTATGTGTATTCTGTATTGTCTTTTGGCCGCAGCCGCCATGGCAGTCTTCCGAATAGACCGCCAAACTCGTAATGAGGGCCTTCGTGTGCAAGTTATAGTATGCAGGGCAGCTATGCAAGTTATGGATTCTGGTCCTAACTGTAACCTGCATATTTCAGTGGCTTTTCGGTTTTAATCTTCAAACATAACTCGGCTTTAGTTATGTTTTTAAGTGCATTTTTCAGTGTTTTTTTTTTAAATCATATACCACACTCAATAATTACCTGCAAACAACCCATTAATGGCTGACAACCCCTGCTATACATGGCCTCCTCTACTCTCTTTGAGAGACATCTGCAGGAAAGTAGATGACCACAAGATAGAGATGTATTCATGTATGAGTCATTGCACTTTTTGTGTTGTACAAAGGGTGGCACGCAGACCCTGTGGCCAAGCGCTACACATATGACTAAAACCGTGTGTAAGGGGGGTTGGCTCGCAGTAGCAGTGGTTTCAGCATAAGTTCTGGATACAGAAAGGGCCCTGCAACCAGCCAAATTGCTAAAGATGCAGGTAGGAGAGTCTTATGCCCCCTGATTTTTGTAATCTTTAATATTAGGGAGAGATAGGTAGGGTGTCCTTTCCCTAAAGAAAGCTGTCTGACCCATTAGGGCATGGGTATCTTGGCTGAAACAGGTAGGCACAAAGGTGCATATTTAAGAAAAGTGGCGCTAAACACAGTGCAGCACCACTTTTCTTGCACCCTTTAGTGCCCCCCTACCACCACCATGTGTGAGCCGTATTTAAAATACGGCGCACCATGGCGCAGGGTAGGGGGCAATAGCGAATTTTTTTCATGCTATTGATGTACTCTGCAGGAGTAGTGCCAATATTTTGGCGCTACTGCTGCAGAGTACCTAGGGGCCGATTGTATTCAATGGCATGCCTCCTTTTAACGCCTGTTCTGAGCAGGCGTTAAAAGTGCCAAATAAATGACGCAAGGAAATCTGTTAGATTTCCTTGTGCATATTTTCGGGCCTCCTAAAGGGGGAATACCCCTTTTACATACATTACTCCTAGCGCAGGCATAATGTACCGCAAAGAGTTACAAAGTGGCGCAAAGTGCATACATTGAGCCACTATGTAAATATGGTACAGCATTTTTGTCCTTCTAACACCACATTAGCATAACCAAATGACACTACTGTGGCATTATAATGGAGCTAGGGGCTCTTAAATATGCCCCAAAGATCTGGAGGGAGAAGCCTTCAAGTTTCAATATACATCCAGCGTTTGATATTTTAACAATGTCACTGTTACCCATAAAATAAAGAAATATGTAGGCATTATCCACAGTCATTTTTTAAATGAATCCTGCATTTTCAGAAAAAAATAACTTATTTCGAGCTCCCAGATAGGTTCTGGGTGAGCCATCAGGGTGGTATGTACATACCCTGATGAGAGGAGGCACCTGTGATGAAGCATGCCATTAATTAATGGGTGAGGTGTCTCTTATACTCCCTTTGAGAGACCTCTGTAGGATGCATGGCGAGTCCAAGATACGGGTGGATTTACTTATGAGTCATTGCACTTTTCGGGGTGTAAATAATTAATATTGGGAGTGGGTGTAATAGCTAGGTAATAGGAACTCTCATTCTTTCTGGGTGTGAAAGACCCTGTGTCCAACCCACCTTTGGCGCCCAGCTTCCGCTGCATATGGACTATGAAGATTGGCCACCCTTATTTCTATTTTTTAAAGAAAAGTTAATGGTTTGCCAACTTTGTCTTAGGATCAACAAACCTGTGCAGACATGTTGACCTTTTCTAGGCCTTTTGCAAGGTATGCATACACAAAATTAGTCCCCTGAACCTCACAGATGTCAAACATGGGTCTAAAAACCGGTAAGGAGTACACAGACCTCAATCCTGGGTTGGCAGCCCTCAGTGGAGCCCCTGATGGCCATGAACCCAGTTTGGGTTCATTGCAGACTGCGGGAGGCCCAGCAAGAATCAAGGATCCTTGCCAAAAATCTGTGGCCCTAGGATTAGGTCCAAGGACAGAGGTCGTTCTGGTGAGGTCCACAAATCCACCCCTCCCCCATCATAAACAGTTTTTTTAATTTTAATCTCAGTGAGGTTCCTTTGGGGTCAACCCACTAAAGCTAGGAGGTCATAGGTTCCTTCCCCTGCCCCATATAGCTACTTTAATTTTTTCTCAAAAAGACGAAAGGAGTCTGAACATCCTTATATGACGCAAACAACATTTTCAGAGAGTTGTGGCCAGCCAGTCAGATTGTTCTGTGTTTGCAGGATGAGGTATTGCACAGCAAACCTGAAAAGGATGACAGAAAAAAAGTCTCCCCATCCCATCTCAGGTGTGTAATTTTTAATTTTAGATCTGTGGATTTCGGCAGATTGATGATCCACATATCTCTATAATTTAACACCTTCATAAACAACCAGAGGCACTTTTTAAATGCAAATTTTTCAAAAATGATTGAACAGATTTAGATCAAAACAAGCAAAGGCGCTTCCATAAGTAAAGTTTTGCTTTCATGCCAAGTTTGGTATTCTTACATTCAGTTGCTTTTTCCAGTATCAGAGAGCAAGGAATCTTTTGGGATTTAAATTAAAAAATGTAATTTTTTGGCTCCTCCTTCGTTTGCCCCGCTTGTTAGACCTACCGGAAGCATTCTATACATCCACAAATTCAATGTACCTTTTTGGAAAGTACTATAATATCAGTTAAAAGGTGTCAAAGTCACTGTTGGGATGGGAATGTTTATGGCTTGTTGTACAGCCATTTTCCTCTGCCCTAAGTACCCAACTATGCATTTCTGGTATCCTGGTGTTTGATTTTTGGCCCTTGCATCACACTAAGCTAGTATGTGTACATGGGTCTAGGTCTCTTCATTGGCGTGAGTAAGCAATTGCCCAGTGAACTGGAGAGGTGCACCAATTGTGCCCTTATTGACAAACAGTGAACTACGATCCCTACCATTTGTTTAACATATGAAGCAATAGTTGCAGTATTCCATATTTTTTTTAATTAATTGTTGTGACCAGGCCTTTTGATCTGTGTCTGAGTAGAGATTTTGAGTTTGTGTTTGTGTATGTGGCCTGTCTGGTACAAGCATAGTGAGTGAGTGAGCCAGAGTAATCAAGGCATACAGTATCTATTTGGGGTACTCCTAGCCAGGCACTTTGCAAGATGGAATTCAGGTTGTTTTCCCAGGCAATGGAAGTGTATTGCTGACATTCCTGAACCTGGAGGGAGGATACTGTTAGCGCGCCTGGTCCTTAATAAGTAGACTTACAAAGGGACGCGCATAGGCCGATAAACCTTTTGATTCGCATGGAGTATCCTAGCTAGGGTATGGCTGGTACTCTAATAATCAATACATAACTCAATAAACATTAGTTATCCTCAGCAATGAATCAAAGGAACACAACACCCCATGACCCTCCAGTCATGAATAACCACAACTTGTTATACGTTTAGTAATTTTTATTTCCCTATTTGTTACAATACTAAGTCATAAAATTAATTCACCACAATTCAAATCAAATCAAAATCAAAAGAATTTCATATTAGTTTGTTATAAGACGCTAAAAACTTTATCTAACCAAAACTTGCATCAAAACATATTCTAATGCATTAGTAAGATTCTATAGAAAGATCAAAGGTCACAAAGTTTTCCAGTTCATAGAGTTCAGCAAAACAGTCCATCAATCAATTGTCTCCTAAATCAGTCAGATTGTAAAGTAAGGGGAAACCTCATCTAGTCCAGATTAGCATCAGCATGGCGGACTTCATACAATTTGGAAATAAGAACTTTAGAAAAAAAAAATCTAGCAAGGAAGACCAATTAGACTGCACAGTTGGTACCTAGAAAGGAAAGGCATAAAGTTATATTCAGTCACATTATCATATCTACCTATCTTCAGTAAGGATTAGCAACAGAGTCAGTCTTCGTTCTCAGTGTAGGAAGACGGCCTGGCCTGTAGTGGGTACCAATGGTACTTACATCTTATGCCAGGTCCAGTTATCCCTTATTAGTAGAGTAGTAGTGTTCTAGCAGATTAGGCTGATAGAGGTAGCTATAGCAGAGCAGCTTAGGCTGAACTAGGAGACATGCAAAGCTCATGCAATACCACTTATATCATATAGGTACTATATCATAAGAAAGACAATACTCATAGTTACTAAAAATAAAGGTTCTTTATTTTAGTGACAATATGCCAAAAATATCTCAGAGGATTTACTCCCTTAGGAGGTAAGTAACATACATAGAATATACACAAATAACCAAATCAGGTAAGTAACACAGTCAGAAAGTAGTGCAAACACTGTAAAACACAATAGGATGCAATAGGCCTAGGGGCAACCGAAACCATATACTAAGTAAGTGGAATGCGAACCACAAATGCACCCCTAGGCAAGTGTAGTGTGTAGAGGGTCGCTGGGAGTGTGAGAAAACACTAAGGGTGTAAAGGAGACCCCACCTCAGGACCCAGGAAAGTAGGAGTAAGTACTACTATTTCCCTCAAAACTCACTAAAATAGTGATAAAGGGTTTTGCAAGGACCACAACCGACTGCAAAGCACTGAACATGGATTCCTGGACCTGAAGACCTCTAAAGGAAGGGGACCAAGTCCAAGAGTCGCTAAAGTGTCCAGGGGGGGCAGGAGCCCACTAAACCCCGGATGAAGGTGCAAAATGTCTACCTCCGGTTGGAAGAAGATGCTGGTTTTGCACCAACAAAAGGAGGTTCTGCCTTGTGCAGAAGATGTCCCACGGCGTGCTGGAGGATGCAGAGTTGTTTCCTTGGCAAAATACCACATACAAGTCTTGCTACCTGCAAGAGTCGCGGTTGGAGAAAAAGGGTGTTGCTCGGGCCTAGGAAGGACCAGGATGTCGCCACTCAGGAGGGGAGACAGAGGGGGCCCTCAGCAATGTAGAGAGCCCACTGGAAGGAGGGAAGCACCCGCAGGAGTCCTTGAATACGGGTTTAAGAAGACTGAACATGGCAGTCGTCTCAACACTGCAAAGACAGGTCCCACGACACCGGTGGTCAACTCAGGGAGATGAGCATCACAGGGTGAGGTGCTGGGGACCTAGGCTCAGCTGTGCATGCAGGATTACTTGGAAATGTGCACAGAAGCCCTTGTAGCTGCAGATTACACGGTGCACAGGATTACTGTCTGGGGATGGGAGGCAAGGACTTACCTCCTCTAAATTTGGACATTTGGACCTCTGGACGGTCTGGGTCACTTGGGTCCACCACCTGGGTTCCAGGGGCCACGCTTGTCAGGATGAGAGGGGACGCAGAGTACTGGTGAAGCTGAAGTATGGTGCCTGCTGAAGCAGGGGGAAGATTCCGTTGACCCACGGGAGATTTCTTCGTGGCTGCCAGTGCAGGGTGAAGGCAGGCAGCCCCAAGAGCATGCACCACCACGAAACAGTTGAGAAAGCCGGCAGGATTAGGCGCTACAGTGTCGCTGGTAGTCTTCTGGCTACTTTGTTGCAGTTTTGCAGGCGTCCTGGAGCAGTCAGTGGTCGATCCATGGCAGAAGTCGAAGAGAGTAGTGCAGAGGAGTCCTGCTGGATTCTTGAAAGTTGGAATCTGAAGAGAAGCCCACAGGAGAGACCCTAAATAGCTCGGAGAAGAGGATTGGCTACCTAGCCAGGTATGGACCTACCAGGAGGGGTCTCTGACATCACCTGTTGGCACTGGCCACCCAGAGGCCTGCAGAGTGTCCCTACACCTCTGAAAAGAAGATGGCAGAGGTCTGAGACACTGGAGGTGCTCTGGGCACCACCCCTGGGGTGGTGATGGACAGGGGAGTGGCCACTCCTCTTTCCTTTGTCCAGTTTCATGCCAGAGCAGGACTGGGGTTCCCTAAACTGGTGTAGACTGGCTTATGCAAGGAGGGCACCATCTGTGCCCTTCAAAGCATTTCCAGAGGCTGGGGGAGGCTATACCTCCCCAGCCTGTAACACCTATTTCCAAAGGGAGAGGGTGTAACACCCTGCTCTCAGAGGAAATGCTTTGTTCTGCCTTCCTGGGACTGGGCTGCTCAGAACCCAGGAGGGCAGAACCCTGTCTGTGAGGTGGCAGCAGCTGTAGCTGCAGTGCAAGCCTCAGACAGCTGGTTTGGCAGTACTGGGGGTCCACAGTGGAGCCCCCAGGATGCATGGAATTGGCTCCCCAATACCATATTTGGAATGGGGGGACAATTCCATGATCTTAGGCATGTTACATGGCCATATTCGGAGTTACCATTGTGAAGCTACATATAGGTATTGACCTATATGTAGTGCATGTGTGTAATGGTGTCCCCGCACCCACAAAGTCCGGGAATATGGCCATGAACTATGTGGGGGCACCTTTGCTAGTGCAAGGGTGCCCTCGCACTTAGTAACTTTGCACCTAACCTTCAGCAAGTGAAGGTTAGACATATAAGTGACTTATAAGTTACTTAAGTGCAGCGAAAATGGCTGCGAAATAACATGTGCGTTATTTTACGCAGGCTGCAATGGCAGTCCTGTGTAAGGGTTTGTCTGAGCTGCCTATGGGTGGCAAAAGAAATGCTGCAGCCCATATGGATCTCCTGGAACCCCAATGCCCTGGGTACCTAGGTACCATATACTAGGGACTTATAAGGGGGGTCCATTATGCCAATTGGAATTGGTAAATGTAGTCACTAGCCTATAGTGACAAATTTAAAGGCAGAGAGAGCATGAGCACTGTGGTTCTGATTAGCAGAGCCTCAGTGACACAGTTAGGCACTACACAGGCATACACATTTAGGCTACAAACTATGAGCACTGGGGTCCTGGCTAGCAGGATCCCAGTGAGACAGGCAAAAACATACTGACATACATGTAAAATAGAGGGTAACATGCCAAGGAAGATGGTACTTTCCTACACACAGGTCTTCAATCGGCCAGCATCACATCAGACTCACAAGTATGAGCCCAATGACAGAATCTCGAATCACCTTAGCAACACCTAGCATCTGCGTCTGGTATTTGACATCTCTCTCCATCCGTCTCTGTCTCCCTCCCCTCTGTCAGGTTATTATATCGAAGTTACCCAGACTATCGCCCAATTTCTAATTGGTCAATTAATCACCAGTTATGACTCTACCCAATGGTTATTTTATTCCAAATCTATAAATTTTCATATTGTACAGTTCTCATGTTGTTGAGTGGTCCGCTTTTCGATGTCCTCATCATCCGGCTCGTCAGGTATCGAAAATGTTGCATCTTCTTCTCCAGTCACTGCCTTCATTGTTCAAGTCATGGGAAAGTACACTCAGCCCACTTTACACTCTTGATCGCTACAATTCTAGTTTTATCATCTCCTGTCCGTCGGTTCACGTAAAGGTTTCAGCTAAGCAAATTTTACTGAACAATGAGCAGTTCACAGTTAGTTTAGCTTGTCAGCATTTTGCATTAAACGCGAAGAAATACAGCTTCTGCATGAGGCCTGGCAAACTAGGCCAAGACATTAGCTAAGTTAAGGTCTTCCATCATTGCATAACATGGGTTATATCTTTCAATATGACACATTACTACATTATTTTTATACGTTTTTCTATATTTCATATATGCTGGTCATTTTATTAGTACATTTGTGAATCTTGGTGGACAATCTCCGATGTCACAATTTCAAACATACACATTAATTTTCTTTAGACATCTTTCTAACAAATTCATTATTAGAACACATAAACACTCATTAACAATTTTTAATTAAGTCATTTTGCGTTAACATTACCTAAACACTGAAGTGAGGAAAGAGGAGACAGAGGGCCTGAATTAAGTTTTGGTGGAGGGAATACTGTCACAAACGTGACGGATATCCTGTCCTCTATTACGATCCCTTTATAGCCTATGGGGATCGTAATACGGTGGATGGGATGTCATTCACATTTATGATGGAGTATTTCATCTGCCACGATCTAAATAAATCAGTCCCAGACGCCTTTAAAAATTCAATTAGACACTTTTCTGAACATGGAGCTACTGCTTAGTCTTCCTGAACTGCTATTTGGTGGATGATGCAGTGAAGGGTTGACCTGCAGAGTCTTTCGTGTGAAGGTGACCCTTCAGGTGAGACCTAGCCTTTTGTTTTTCCCTGATGACACTATCATTTTGGCTGATGCCAGTCAATTGCAGAAATGACTCACCTCTTTATGCCTGTGTTGTGGTTGCTCTGGACTTGAGACAACCCTCTACACAAATGCTGTGTCTGGACAGCCGTCTGGAAAGGACACTCGAAATGAGAAACACCCCAAACCAGTTCTGAAGATGTGGATACACATCCTGTCTGATTTTGTTGTATAAAAGTGGAACCCGAGAATCCCACTTGTTGCTGGCCATGTCCTCTTTGGCCTAGGAAGGCAGTGCTTCGGAGAGTATTCAGAGGGATGGTGTGTGACCAGAGTGGTTGCCTGCTTGACAGACAGCTTTCCAGAGGAGAAGAGATTTCACCTGCATTCTAACCTTGCTGGAAGAGCTGTATTTCTATCCAATGATGTAATTTCAGATGTTGCATTGATGTTATCAATAATGCCATAGAACGTCAGGAGTAATACGTGAGGTAATATGCAGTGGACAGTGAGGGGGCGAGTTATAATTACTTCAGTTAATTTCAGTAATGTTTTGAGTTTAAAATGTAATGTTTTAACTAATATTTCAACATACCTTGAGTGTCACTTTAACCTTTGTTTTTTTGCAGAAAATTTCTAAAGTTTTTTAAATGTAAAGTAGGATATTAGATCCATACCCCGCTATAATGTCTCTTTAACCATTGTTTTTTTCAATGATTTTGTAGGTTTATTTTTTAACGTAAAGTAAAAGTTTATTACCATACCTAACTAGGCCTACCCCATGCTATGAATAGTGCAGCGTGGGGTTGGCTGCAGGGCTTGTCATTCAGTTAAGCCCTGCATACAGCTCCCCAATGGCAGCCAAGACCTTGTTATTGGCCAATTCACATGGTCTTTCTGCACTTCATTGCCCCGTCCTTTGGTTTTCCAGGTGGGGCTGCTCTACCGCAGTATTAGTGCAAAATTGCATGGGATCACACTGAGTGTTGATGTAGTAATGCAAGTACTGTGGCACAATGAAAACAATTTTTTTATCTTGATACCAGGATTGTTCCTCTGGGAGTCGCACAGAAGGGCCACGGGTCAGCGTACCCCTACCCTGCCCCCTTACTCCTTATTTTTATTTGTTTTCAACAACATGGAGGCTGAGTCCCATAGTCAGAAGTTGACAACTGAAAATTTCTCTGCATGTTGAGGCCAGCAAATCAGATTTCATGTTTTGAGCTTGTGGTACTGTGGTATTCCCAGTCACTAGCTATCCATAAATTTTGAACCATATAGTATCAAAAATTACTTAATGGTTATACACCAAATCACAAAAAAATAATTATTTATACTTTTTGACGCAAACCAGAACCAGCGCTGGTTTGTGTCAACAAATTTACTGCCAGCTAACTCCATTCCAACGTGCCAGGCGGGCGCCTTATTTATGGATTGACGTTAGCCGGCTCTGTGGGCTGGTTAGAGTAAAAAAGAATGACTCTAACCGGGCAGCACAGGCATAGGGAAGAATGGGGGTTGTGCGTCAAAAAATGGTGCAAGTCAGGTTAGAGTAAAAAATCATGGCTCTGGCCGGACTTGCGCCATTTTTTGACGCTCAACCCCCATTGAAATGACTCCTGTCTTAGTATAACTGTAACTGCTGAATTTGTATGGTTTTGGCGTGGGTAAATATGAACCTAACTCTAACGTCCCTGTAACACTTGTTTTTTTGTGAATTTCAATGTTTTTTTACATAAAGTTATATATAATTGCTGTACATTAATACAAACACTGCCACACATGGCCTTCGGCCATGTGCGATGGGCGTTGGCCACATGACCTTCAGACAACATCCCTGCATGCACTCAACCCAACTCTGCGCAAGGCAGTGGGTGATTTTTTTTATTCCATTTGGCTTTGGATCCGGGGATCCATTGTTGATTTACACTGAGGGATGTGGAGTGCGCAGTGGTGGATCCATAGATCGGCCAATCAAAATAAAATTGGGCAATTTTTTGCCTATAAGGGGTCCCTCAAAGACCCCTCCATGCATCCTATGGGGTCAGGATAGCTCTGTCCTGACCCCTTATGTGTGTTTTTATTTATGTTTCCTCCTTGGTGGCCCAGCCAAGACACAAAATGGCAGCTGCAACTTTCCTTTCAGATTGCAACCAGCCAATCAAGGCTTTGCTTTTCACCTGGATCAGCGGATCCGCAAAGGACTTGCATCCCTAGATATTTATATTTTTATTTCTTTAATAACTCCAAAACTACTGAACAGATTCACACCAAATAGCGAAAAGAGATCATCTGGACCAAGATCTAGATTTCTGCCAAAATTGGTGTAAATCCGTTTAGCGGTTCGGGCTGTAGTCATGTTAAAAAAATGAAAAATCCTGCTAAACATTTAATGAGGAAAAAGTGTTTTGGGACTCCCCCTTTTTGTTAGCCCCCACTTGATGAATCACCCTGAAACTTTCCATACAGTAGCTGAACTAACTAGCGTACGAGTTTTGTACATTTTATCAAGATTTGTCAAACGGTGCCAAAGTTATAGCAAAACTGTAACTCACTCCCCCGCCATGCACATTGTTGTCATCAATGATGTCATTTTAGATGTTGCAGCGATGTTATCAATATCATAGAACATATCATGAGATGATGTAATATGGGAGGTCATTGGCAGGACATGACGAGGGCATGCAGGCACAAAATTTCGAACAAATCCAACACCTCAAATGACTGCTTGCAAGTTGAATCTGACTCACAAGTCACTTGCTGAAAACATGCTTTTTGTACACACACCTTTATTCGGCTATCAGCCATAAAAGGATAAAACATTTAAATAATCATCATCATAAAATATTAAATAATTATACAACTATTATAAAAAAATTAATAAAAAAAAGCTAGTTTCATAAGTGTTAAATAGTATTTCTAAAAAACCTTAAAATACTTCCGCTAACTACAGTCCTTGTACTAAGAAGCAAAATGTTTCTATAGTTCGTGTCCTGCCCAAGCATTATCAATATCCCCTGGACTAGATATATCCTTGGCAAAATGTATATCCAGAGTCCATTGAGTTGCAGGAGAGAGCTCCCATTTGTCATTTCGGGCACCATAAATTAACTATGGGGGTTTATCTGAGTTAAAACACCTAGAGCCTCAGGCCCGCCTTGTCTCTGATAAATTAAGTTGCTAATAGAAACCGGCTTATACCAAAAACAACAAATGGAATAGTACTAGATCTCAGGAATCTAGCTGCTTCGTTATAGTTTCTGATTCCTACGTTCCTGCAAATAGGTCGAATCCATTTCCTCCTTGGTTTATCATAGGCTTTGCAGGTTAAAAGAACATGATCCGTCGTTTCCGAGGTCTCCATATTACACAACCCACATGTCGCCTCGTGTCTTCTCCCACTCTGGGGGCCCCATTTAGAAGTAAAAGCCCTGACCTGGAGAGTCCCATATCGAAACTTCATAAATAGTACTTTTGCTCGCATGGGTTGGATAGTATCTATCCATTCCTCAGCTCTCGGTATTGGTTTGATATCCAGGAAACTTGAGGTCAGTCTGCCTAGGTCCTTGCTGCGGAGAGGGCTGATTAGAGAGAAGTCCCAATATACTTGCTTTAGTCGAATCTTAGATTATGTTGTGAGTGTATGCGGTTCTTCCCAATAGGATTTCAGCCCTAAATTGTAGAAGCAATGCCTTATGTGATGGAGCCACGGAAGGGAGATGGTCTTGTCCAGGTCCATGATCTCAATTAGTGCTTGCCTATATTGGATCAGTTCAGGAGTTGTCCAAAGTCTACACCAGTAAAGCAAAGGCCTCAGGGCTGCCAGTTTACCTATTTGTTTCATATTAATATCATAGGTTAAAGGAATCAATGGAGTAGATGGAGGGAGTCCCAATATCCCCCTCATGAAATTGTTTTCCTGGGTTACCAGCGGGGTTAGATTTGTAATTCCCCAGAGCTCGGCACCATATAAGGCAGCAGCCTGTGCTTTGTACCTATAGATCTCAAATACTGGTGAAACTATCCTAGATCTTGAACATTTGCAATTTTTGCTAATCGTCATGGAGCTGTGGACTAAGGAGGTTGCAGCTTTATTGACGTGCGGCGCCCATGACAGCTTGGCATCAAGCAATATCCCTAGATAGTTAAAGTTTTTTACTCGTTCCAATTCCTGCCCTCTAATCCGAATGTTTCTCTTGAGTGCTTTATGGGGGTTAACAGTCAGATATTTGGTCTTGATTGTGTTTATTTCTAGTCCCTTCAAACTGCAGTACTCACTGAATTTCCCTAGTAGGGTTTGCAAGCCCATGGGAGTTTGAGATAATAAGATGGTGTCATCTGCAAAAAGGAGGGCAGGAACTGGGTCACCATCCAGTCTTGGCGAGTCATGGTTACTTTGTTTTAGGTGTTCGACCAGATCATTAATATATAATGAGAAGAGAGTTGGGGCAAGCACACAACCCTGCCTCAACCCCCTCTTGATGGGTATTGGGTCTGTCAACTCTCCCTTTGGACCCCACCGAACCTTTGCAAATGTATTTTCGTGCAACCTCTCTAGCTGGCACAGGAAGTTCCCCGGCATGCCCTGTTTCCCTAATGGGGCCCATAAGGAGTCTCTTGGCACCAAATCAAAGGCCGTGCGCAAATCCACGAAAGCGATATAAAGGTGACCCTTCATTAGTTTAGTGTATTTCCACATTATTGCCAGTAGCCTAAAGGCCTGATCGATTGTACTCATCTGCTGTCTAAATCCTGCTTGATATATAGTCAATATGCTATTTTCTTCTATCCAGCTGCTAATTCTATTCAGCAACTGCCTAGCATAGATTTTTTGCATAACATCTATGAGGCTGATTGGTCTGTAATTCCCAGGATCTTCCCTAGATCCTTTTTTAAAGACTGGGATTATTTCTGCCCCTTTCCATGTCTCAGGCACTGGACCTCCCCTTGCTATAGCGTTACTTAGAAGATTTATATAGGGTGCCCAAATTTCTATACTATGTTTGAACATATCCCCCGGGATCTTATCCAAACTGGGGGCTTTTCCTGGCTTGATCGCTTTAATGGCATTCACCGTCTCCTCCAGGCTGAATTGTATCTCAGGTAGAATGCCCCAAGTAGCTAGGATTTTATGCTTGGAGGGATAGAAGTCACGGTTGGGGGGATCGGAGTAAAGGTATGTAAAATGGTTAACCCATGCTTTGGGGTCTATATGATGTTCTGTATTAAATATCCCCACTTTACTGCTGTGAGTAACTATTTTCCAGAAGGACATAGCGTCATTACTTTTGGCTGCTTACAGCAGATCTTGCCATTTTTGATCCTCCCAATTACTTTGGGCTGTTGCCAGTATTTTTTTGTAGCTGGCCCTTGCCTGTTGTACAGCTAGTTGATTTTTTTTCTTTAGAGCCTCTATCAATACTGTTTTCCCCTCCCTGCATTTGATGGTATACCATGGACTGGTTGGGGTGGTTTGCACCTTTTCCTTTTTATGCTTATGCTGTTGCTGTTTGGTCAGGAAGGGTCTTAGTGCTGTGCTCATTGACTGATGGATGGCCGTAATAGGGATATCAATACATTGTTTATGAGCATGAGGCTCCAAAAGATCAGCAAATGTATTATAGATATTTGTCATAATGTCCAAGTTGCCTAATATTGCTGGCCATTTTACAACCCTTCTATTATTGCTGAGGGTGGGTTGTAACTCCACCTTAACATGTTCTGTATGTTTCAGATCCAGGAGGTGACCCCTGAGTTCAATTATTAACGGGAAGTGATCGCTTTCCCCGCTTTTGTCTATTTTAAAAGTCACTAATCTTCCCCATGTACTTATGCTTTGCATAATGTAGTCTATTTTCGAGGTTGAGTTGCCTCTCTGGAAGGTATCCATATTAAGGCCTCCTTCACCCACTCTGCCATTACACGCCCTCAGTCCGTGCTTTAAAGTGAGGCCCATGAGTTGCAGGGCGGCCACTGTACCAGGGACTATTGTTAGATGAGGGATTGCTCTCGTTCGATCTTCATCTTCTGCTAGATGTTCTAATCCGATTATAGGTTCATAGTTACAATTAAAGTCACCCCCTATCATAATTGTCTCTCCTACTGGGATCTTTTTAAGCAAGTCATCTAATAATTCTATTTCAGGCGACTCCAAATGTGTCCTTCTAGGCCTTATATACACATTGAACAAGTGGGATGTCACCTTATTTTTTTTCCCCATTACCAACCACAAAATATCCTCTGACTCTGTGACTTGCGTACGTATCTCGGCATTTAATGAAATTTTCATCCATGCAACCAACCCCCCAGACGGCCTCCCTCTGGCTGCAGAAGTTGCGCTAATAAAAAAGGTTTTATATCCCAATTTATGCGGTGGGTCCTTAAGCCAAGTCTCTTGGAAGAGACAAACATGATAATGATCGATGTAGTCCTACCATTCAGGATCTATGAGCTTATTTTTTAGGCCTGCTACATTCCAGGAGATCATAGTGACTGTTCCCCTTCCATTTAAGGTCGTAACATTAGAAGTAGGACTCAGGTATGCTGTCAATTCTTTCCTCCGGGGCGAATACTCCACTATACTCCCTACCCCTCCAGCATGAAGATCATTCCCTTCATGGGGCTCAGCTACTGTTGAGTCCCCATTTGGTCCCACTTGTGCCTGATCTAACTGGGTTAGTCAGTATACTATTTCAAGATTGGAATCTCCATTTCTCTTTTGCAATCCCCCATTATTATGCTTGGCCCTCTGGACTAAAGGTTTGGTAATGAATGGGTCCGGGCTAAATCTCATGGCATTAATTTTGGGGGCGGTGGTTCTCTGTTCCATATCAATCAGGCCTTCCATTAATCTTCCATCCTTGAGTATCAATGCAATAACTTCCTGTTTCCCCGTCTCTCCTGGCATTCTTTCTGCCCCCATAATATCTGAACGAATTATAGAAAGGCAGTGTCTTTTGGTCCTAATCCAGTGTATAAGCTTATTCTTTAAGGAATCCTCGTCTTCTATGCTATTTTGGGCCAGTTTCGGAGCATTTAACAGATAAACAACATTGGTCCTAGTAGGACACTTTTCCCCCTCAAAATGACGGCTCCATGTGGTGCGAAGGATACGATCATTGTGTGCTTGGGAATAGGTGTTCAGAGTAGGTACCACTTTTTCTTTTTGTAGCCCTGTTTCCAGGCGGGGTTCTCTTCAAAAGTTCCCTGTTTCTTGGCGTAGAACACCAGCGTTGCTTCTAGGATAGTTACGTAATCCGATATTTTCCTCATTTACCCCTCTCATACATCCCTGTGATTGGTGTAAAATCTTGGCTATAACTGGGGTAGGGTTCGGGTCGGTATTCAAACTTTGAGGACGTGTAGGTCTACCTTGTGGATGAAGTGGTGCAAGGGGGTCTCCTTTTCGCTCGGAGCTCTATGGGTTCCCCTACCCCCCTCCTTTTCCACAATATCTGATAAGGTTCTTATTTCAAGTTTTAATTCCCTAACTTCCTGGATTAATCCAAAGAGTAGATCATAAAGATCTGCTAGAGTTCTTATTTTATGTTTTAAATAATTCATTGGTTCTTGTTTGGGTAGAGATGTCCTCACTCTAGCTAACTGTACTATTGGGATGGTTATGTCTAGCTCATCCACGGATTCCCCCTCTTGTGCATTCTGTGCTTTATTACTAACGAGTTCTGCCAAGACTGCGTACTTATTGGAGCACACAACTTCACTCTTCTGCGTGTGGCCCTTCTTCCTAATACTATCTATGGTGCATGGGTGTATGGTTCGGGTTGTAGCATCTTTAGGGCTACCTGTCGTAATATCGGGCGGTACCTCCCCCTCTTGCTGGCTAACACTCTCTATCAGTTTGTCTTCCTCTATTTCGACTTTCTTTGTGTAATAAGAGGTAATCTTTTTATCAGGACCTTCCCGGGAGGTAGCCCTATTGCATAGTAGTGACTCTACCTCCTCAATGAGATCATCAATTTCAGCTATAGTACAGTTCTCGCCTGCATTCCTAAGTTTTTTTGTAGATTTCTCCTTCCCCCTTGGGGGTTCTGATGCCTTGCATTTTCCCATATCTTGACCCACCTATATAATGCTTCGGCTCTGATGGAACCAGTTCCACAATAAGTATTTGTGATAAAAGAGTTTAGAAGGAGGTCTAATGAGGATAAGACTAAGTAACGAGTATTAGCTTCTCGAATCAATATGACAGATGTTAAAATTTAAGCTTTACTCTCATAAATACAAGCAGACCTCTTGCTGAAAATAAGGAGGCGGGGGCCCTGCCCAACCCTCTCCGGAATCTAGCGGATAATGTTAAGCACGCTACACCAGTAAAGGGGGACTTCCGCCCCGTCAGTATGGCTAGAATCCTCTATAAAAATCTTTTTTAGGAATAATCGCCGGCACAGTACCTTCAGGCAGCCATGTACATATGTGCTGACTAATCCAGACGTCTTTAAATGGATGTCAGGGGGGTGGCCCTGCCCTGCCTCTTTCTGGCAATGACGGGCAAGGGCGGGCCCGCCCGGGCGCCGCCCGCGCGCGTCCCGCGCGGCGGGAGCGCGGTTTTAGATTTAAAGGGCTCCTGCCCTGGTCACTGCTCCCCGGCACCTCTGATGCGCTTCCCGCGGCGGCGGGAGCGCGGTTTTAGATTTAAAGGGCTCCTGCCCTGGTCACTGCTCCCCGGCACCTCTGATGCGCTTCCCGCGGCGGCGGGAGCGCGGTTTTAGATTTAAAGGGCTCCTGCCCTGGTCACTGCTCCCCGGCACCTCTGATGCGCTTCCCGCGGCGGCGGGAGCGCGGTTTTAGATTTAAAGGGCCCCTGCCCTGGTCACTGCTACCCGGCACCTCTGATGCGCTTTTTTGCAGGATTGCTGTGAATTTTCCACGCCTCTCGGTACCCTTGACCACTGCCCTAGATTGGCCACCTTTTATTTGGCTGCCTATGGCTATGGAAATGTCAGACCCAACTTGTGAACTTCAGTGTGTCTGAATAAGAAATTTCAGCCCTAATCCAACCGTTTACGTTATCTTAAATTTTGAAAATGTGACTGACAGGATTGACTCACCAGTTTAAAGTGCAGAGATACATGAAACATGTTAGGGCTTTTAAACCCATTCAATGCCTCCTTTAAACACTAATATTTCAAAAGCCACTGAATGGATTTACACTAAATCCTGACTAGCACCTTTTCAAGGTGAAGTCCTTCTTCCAGTTCAAGTTTGGTGTAAACGTGGCACACAGAAATGTATTTGACTGTGTTGCAGCAATCTTTCTATAGGCAAATCAAAAAATGCCTTTTTAATGGAAAGCCAATGTTGCAAATCAGCATTGTCCCCTTGTACAAAAACAGAGGAATCCATGACTATGTGTGTGGATACTAATAGATTAGCATCTTGCAATGCAAGTAACAGGACATGAATTACTACGAGTTGCACACTGCCTAAGGTTTTAGTGTGAGTGCTGGGAACAAAATTTGTAATCTTTCACTTCACCTTGAACTGCTGAGCAGGCTGCAGAGTACTTCCATTTTTCTACTACCTGTTCTGTAGAATATGCTCTAGAAAGACTCAATGGGCCTGGATTTTGGAGTAAGGGGAATATGTTGTTCATATTTGAGAAAAGCTTGTCTTCGAAGAGTGTGATCACACTGAAACTTTACATCCACCGCACTTAAAGAATAGGTTCACTGCACTCACCTCAGGTGTAGGAGGCAAGCATTAGGAATGCTTGCTTTGGTGGCTGCCTCCAATGCTGGTATGGGAAACATCACAATCACTAGTTTTCCCTGTGCCAAAGGGTGCTCCTTCAAGATAGCTGTTTGCACAGCTGCAAGAACTTTTTCAATAGTAGCAAATGTGCTTCAGAAAGAGAATACCAGTGAGACTTGTATTCAATAGGTGTTGTCTGTCCCTTATTGTGTATCACATAGGTATAACCGGAGTAACCTGGTATGACTCAAAGAACTACACTGGTTTTACTGTTCCTAGTTTGTAAAAATGTTGGCCCTCATTTCGAGTTTGGCTGGCGGCGGTAGCCGCCAGCCAAACGGGAACCACCACTTGGCCGCTCCGCGGTCAAAAGACCGCGGAGGCCATTCTGGCTTTCCCGCTGGGCCGGCGGGCGCACGCCAAAGGAGCGCCCGCCGGCCCAGCGGGAAAGGCCCTGCAACAATGAAGCCGGCTCCGAATGGAGCCGGCGGAGTTGCAGGGGTGCGACGGGTGCAGTTGCACCCGTCGCGATTTTCACTGTCTGCAATGCAGACAGTGAAAATCTTTCTCGGGCCCTGTTAGGGGGGCCCTGCACTGCCCATGCCAGTGGCATGGGCAGTGCAGGGGCCCCCAGGGGCCCCACGACACCCGTTCCCGCCATCCTTGTTCTGGCGGTGAAAACCGCCAGAAACAGGCTGGCGGGAAGGGGGTCGGAATCCCCATGGCGCCGCTGCAAGCAGCGCCGCCATGGAGGATTCTCCCAGTCGGGGGTAATCCGGTGGGAAACCGCCGGACCCGGCTGGGCGACCGCGGCTTCACAGCCACGGTCGGAATACTTGAGGAAGCACCGCCAGCCTGTTGGCGGTGCTTCCGTGCTCGTCGACCCTGGCGGTCGATGACCGCCAGGGTCAGAATGACCCCCTTTGGGTCTGATTTAGGGTTTGGCGGACGGGTTACTCTGTCACAAACGTGACGGATATCCCATCTGCTATATTGCGATTTCCTTAGGATATTATGGAATTGTAATATGGTGGATGGGACATCTGTCACATCTGTGACAGAGTAACCCCATCCACCAAACTCTAAATGAGGCCCTTTGTCTCTAACATGTCTGTTTGTAAAGCACACAAGATATCAGTGTGCTTGCTTATCCACAGTTTTTATGAAAACATGGGCAAAATCAAGTCATACAGGGGCTTCACTCACTCCAAAAAGTGTGGCAAGTTAGTTTGTTCAATGCTAAGGAATCGCAGCAGGGAATGCAACTTCTTCAGCGTGTTGGGAGGTTGCAAAGTAGCACACTTTTGAAGGAAATCAGAAGCTAGACCCTTACCATCATTAGATAACTTGTATCAAAGGAAGGTCACAGTAAGGTCGGCAATCTTCAATTATTGAAAGTTAATCCTGTAACTGTGTAATGTTATTAGTGTTACAACTTTGTCCACCCTAGTTAGATGTGTGCCCAAGTTGTTATCTGTAAGATAGATATCATCACTATATGACAATACCTCAGGATCTGGTTGTAGGGTCTCCATGACGCGAACTGAAAATAGGCCATGACTGTTCTTATAGCCCATAGGCAAAAGTTGAAATGAAAATTTCGCCCTGTCGAAACTAAAGGCAGTTATATACTCCCATTAGAGATGTCTAGCGTTGTTTTATATTTTTTCTACACCAGGTTCACCATTAAACATGCACTATGTGTATTACATTTTACACCGCATATGTTTCTGTATGTGCTTTTACATTGCTATAGCCTAAAACTCTCTTATAAGTGCCATGAGGTTTAGAGACAGAAAAAGGGCCATGTTCATTGTTGAAGAGCATTGCGTTGTTCTGCCCTGGTATTGCACCTGATATAATATTGCTTTTATACTAAGCCTTGCTTCTGGCTTTAAAGTGTGTATGAGCTTGAACTTGAGGTTCATTGTTTAATTATATTCCACATGTTTAATTCTATTCCACATGATTAATGACATGTGGATGTGGAATAGAATGTTTATCCTACCCTGCTTGGTTCCTGAATAAGGATGAGGTCTGTCTTACAGCCCATTCACCGGTGTAAATTTCCCTGATGCCTTCTGGTACTATCAGAGAATAAGCTCCACTAATTGCTACATCCTCCCAGGGCACTTCCCTAATAAAGACTGCAGGTCAGTCTTCTTCAGCTAATCATCAGATAAATGAGCTCAGAAGACAACTTCATTAGTGCATGTTATATACCCTTCAATCTCTAATTCTAAATCATAAACTGTAACGGGAGGATTTAAATGTTTATCTGGAGCTTCAACTCGTATGAACTCATTACTTGAACTCGCCACCAGAAACCTCTGAACCCTTAATGTTACTGTTAGTTTGTATATGTGGCTTAGGTGGTTGGGACCCTAAGGTATCACACAGAGGTGTATACTTATGCGATTAGTTTTGGTATTTTCTGGTCCCGATCTAGAACTGAAAACACTTCCAGTATCTGGTGTATGGCCAGAACCCAAGCTTCTCCCTAAATGTTGCTTAGGATGATCTAGGAAAGTGTAGAGAAGTTCCCCATTAATTTCATTCCTAAGTACAGAGCGAGTGCAGCTACGTGCTCACTCTGTACCTGTTACAATACCTCAGGGAGAACTGCCTATGAAGGAGCACCATCACTCACAGGAGAAACATAGGGCCTGAATTAGATCTTGGAGGAGGGAACTACTCCTTCACAAACATGATGGAAATTCCTGTCCGCCATATTATGATCCCATTATATCCTATGAAGATCATAATAGGGCAGACGGAGTATCTGTCACATTTGTGACAGCGTATCCCTTCCATCAAGATCTAAATAAGGCCCATAGTTACTAGTCTATGTTTGTATTGGGGTGCTGTAAGTGGATAGACTAGTCAGTTTTGCAAACAACACAGAATGGAATCTCTTTGCGCTTTGAGGGCGCTTTTTCCATGGTAGTGTTAATAGTCGATGGACTTATAGCCTATATCTAGGCCTGAGTTGCTTGACCTGCGTTCATGATACATAACACAAAATGTACAAGTCTCCTGTATAAAGTGATTGTGTTATTTAACATTCCTACAGCATCAGCAAGAGCTAATGTGTCAGGATGAGGACAGGCGTATAGCCAGTATAGAAAGGCCACATGCCTTCTTCATTGGTCAGGGGTCTGAGACTGCCATTCCTGTGCATGTGCAGTAACTAACCTGCAAATCAGTTCTGGTGTTCCTGATAAATAAAAGGGATTTCCAAATATTGGTAATCCCTATAGTGTGCAGGAGGTGGTTCTGCCTTATAAGACTGAAAGTGCCTGGAGGCAGTGTCTATAGACTCAAACTTCACTCATGTGTAAAGTATCTCAAGACATAACCTCGTGAGCAGCTATTACAAAAGTAACAGCCCCACCCTGCATCCGGAACACCTCGAAGCTTGAGATGCTGAGAGACTGCTTCCCTGTAATTGGCACACATCACAATTGGGGGCACCGTATGAATGGATTCAAATGAAATGGAATTAAAGAATTAGAAATCCAGAATGGGGAGAGCCATTTCAAAAGTCAACCTTGGCAAGCCTAGGGGAATCGATGCTCCCTTATTTCCTAAATGAGGTAACCATGATTACTAAGGAACGTCTCCTTAATAATATAATAATTGTTCACATGTGTGCATATGAAAAAGAAGCTACTCAAGGAGTTCCCAAAATATTCAGGCTCAGAGTGTTGCAGGCCAATGTTGCATAAACTGAGTTTCTTTCTCAGTTCTACAAGATTTGCTTTCGACCCATGGCTGACTTGAGCGATCTTTGTTCAATGCACCACGCTTGAATGTGAGAAACCTGTTTTTGTCTAGCCCCGGAGAACTCCACCCAGTACACAGTTGAAGTGGCATGAATGTTTTTTGGTTTCTAGGAGACCTTAATTAGAGATCCAGGGACACTGTGGTGATCAGAAACAAACCTTTTTCATTCTCCTCAATGACACACACAAGATGCTCTAAGAAAAATATACTGTATCTAATAGTGCATTTGTTTCAACAGGTGCACCCTGTTGCCCAGCACATCTATAATAACTACACAGAATATGGTTAAAACAACACAAATGCATGTTGCAACTAACAAAAATAAAATTAACTATTTCTAACATGGATACAATGTCATTTTAGCTAACACCCTAAAACCTACTTCAATGGGCTATGCTAGTACAGAATGGAGAGTAGAATAACTTGCAGTTAGATTTTCTTAGGGAAAATGAGCACACTGCATAACTTATTTACAGCAAAATTCTGTAATTATCAGGAATCAAGGAGGCTGTGTTCCCTAAGAAAGGCAAACACATGTTCAGCATCAGCCCTCACCAGCTCCAGTCAGTATCAACTTTCACTTGAAAGTGTGATATGGCAGCAGAGGATTCTCCTCTGATCTGGCAGCATTTTACTTGTGATATTCTGGGGTGAAGGACCTCTCTTGACAAGTGGTCAAGTGGTAGTCCTTTTGTATTGTATCTTATCTAAGATGGAATTGCAATGTCACATTAGGAATGTTTTCTTGAAATTGAGATAACAAGGTACTTGTTCCCACATGATGTCTCGTCAGGTGTCTTGTTGATGTCTATATCTAAATGGCTTGACACATTCACAGTTCTTGGAAAGATAAAGACATATGACATCTACGTCAAAGGCAGAAGACAAATTGATGATTCTACAAAGATACATAAAATGTAGTCAGGCCTTCTGTCTTTACGTCAACAGGAAAGATATACTCTCTGCATGCCTGCAATCTGAGCACAGTATTTTTTAACATGAGTTATATTCAACAGATTCTAACATATTTTTGTAAAAATTACTATCTGCTTTTTGTTGTGGTTGATTTCACAGTACAAATTCGCTTTGCAATGAACATAAAAGAGGAAGATACCAATGATTTAAGCGATTTGTGGGAATAGTGATTGTCTGATAATGTCATATAAAGAATAAAATATCCTGTGCCACATTTGAAAGTATATTACAAGGCATCACACTGTTTCATGACCTTATAAAGGAACTCAGCTTTTGGTCCTATTCCTTTATAAGATCATGGAACTCCTCACTGATTTGCAATTCACTCATAATATACTTCAGGAGGTACTTTGTCCCATCTATGTACACACATACAAATTTCCCATTATTCTGCAGACAGTCCCCTATCATATCTCAACAAAAGGATAAGACGGTTACTCTGGAGATTACTTCACCCTTGTTTTTTATTACAGGCTTTTAAAGAGTTTCAGTTCAGCCTAGATCTTTCTCAATACAATATACATTTTCATGTATACAATGCATACATATATACGTACATGCGGGTCGTCATACTGTGCATCAGTGCTCCAGTGAGACTCCACTGCACCAAAACAAACCACCGGAATCACTCTAGCATCCCTTCTTAAATATATTTCTTCCATGCACCTCATACATCAGTCTGTATGACCATACTAAGCTCCAGCAACTTCAGTTATCTCCTCCACTCCTTCACACAGATGCTTTGTCCTACTTCTTTCTCTCAAGGTCTACTTACCCATACTAATTCTTCCTGTCTTCTTACCTCTAGTACCTACACTTCATTCTTCTCCAGAAATTCCTGTCAATTTGGGTCACTGGTGGTGTGTCAAATTGCATAATTTTCTTCACAACATTTTAGAAAATGTCATAAAATTACCCAAGATGGTTTCCGTGTGAAATGTGGTTTGCCAGTGTACCACATGACTTTTTCACACAAAAGCTTTCATCGCTTGAGGTATTGGCAATAAATGATTTGAGAAAAAATGCGCCTCTCAGAGGCACTTGCTGTGTGACCACATCTTCTGCATGCAAAAATTATGCAAAATTGCCTAGGGTGATTTTTTTTAGAAACTTCACAAATTTCCAATATTGTCATATACCCTCTCCCCTTCCAACCCATCTACTCAACCTAACTCTAAATCCACATCTACCAAAACTCACTTGAAAACATTACCCATGACCAAGAAGAGAGCTAGAAATTAAATGGATCAAATTTTCGAACACAATGCATTTCACTGTTCTAGAAACCCTGCTACACAACCTAGTCCCAGCAAGACTCAAACACCACTCAGTTCACAGCCCAACACCAAACATCCTTCCTACCTGCATCCCGTGCTCCTACTACCCATCACATGCCCATCCTGGCATGTTTCTTCTCCTACATAACCCCTCTGCCATACTGAATGTGCATATGCACTTTCCCTTAGATTACTTCCCGATCTCATTTACAGAACTGTACACACACATCACACTAACTCACGAACCAGCAGCAGTGTATTGCTGACCACTCCCCATTATCTTGCTAACAAGCTCAAATCTTCTCAAATGTCACTCTGGGCCACCTCTGTCTTTAGAGTGGGCCCACGGGCAGTCCCTCACCTGCGATGCTCTTGATTTATTCTTTCCCATAACTTCCCCAGATTTCACAAGGTTCTGCTCTTTCGGGCATTTTTACAAGCCCCATGCACCCCAGATACGTCACTCTTGGTGATGCACCGTTGGTGCTTAGGGAAGACCCATATTTATACGGCTACGCAAAGCCACTTTGCGTGGCCTTTCATTGCCTTGTACATATGATGTAAGGCAACACAGCGCAAGTCCCTGCTTTGCCTTACACTGCATCAGGGAGGTGTACCATGGGCATTGCAGTGAGTGTTCCCGTGCAACAGTCATGGGTTTTGACACATTCCTAGATTTACAAAAATCTGTAAACCTGTTGATGCATCAAAACTGTACGCCCCCCACAATAGGCACAATGCGGAGAAATAGCTTTAATTCTCCTTGTTGTTTCCTCTTTCTACGTGTGCTGCATTCTCAGCAGAGTAGCGCTGATTAGAAGCTATATTTTAATCAGATTGGAATCTCGATTTGTGAGATAATTATGACACCCTCAAAAGTTTCCCCCTGATTGCCTGCGGTAGATAAACACTGTTGACATTTATAGTGAGAAAAAGACCTGAAAATGGCCAAAAATACAGAATATGTACGAACACATTTTCCCATAGACACAAAATGGGTAAAACCCTTTGCTACATCTGGCCCTAGATGTGTTAAAAATGATTCTGCATCTTGTACCACATTTTCATGTTGCATACTAGAGATATGATGTGTTTACTTTACACTGTGGATACCTCGTTTGGCTACTTCACAGAACGTTTCGCAATTTGTAATGAGGGCCTAAGTAGGTCGTAGTTGTTATATAATACTTTATTGAGATTGATAATTTCAAACCTCAAAATTACCACATCCTTTACATGGTTCACTACAATGTAATCATTGTAAATGTTTAATTACTATTCTTACCTTCCCATCTAGTTATCTAACCTAATTTGGTATGGACTGGATGTGATATTTTTGTCGTACTATATTGCGGTGGCACACCGTTGAAGTAAGACAGATCAGAACAAGTAAAAGGAAGAAGGTACAGCAGAGACTTGGTAAGGCTAGTTTTGAGGTAGAAGTGGGATTATACTTTTATTTTCCATTGAACGTACAAGTCACTATTAATATGCAAAAAAAGCTTCGATGAATTCCTGTTAGTAACTATGAGGGCAAAGGGCTTATGAAAAAACAAGCACACTTTGTACCACATGTGCAGGAGCGTGGGAACCTAGAAAAAGAAACACTGGTGTAAAGGCTGATGTCACTAAGCTAAAAATGATCACTGTCATTTTTAGTACTTTTCCGTAATTCTTTTTCGGGTTTTGACTTTTCGCATTGTCTCAGTATAAGAAAGAAGGAACATTGAGCTTATGCTAGACAACATAAAATATAAAATCAGAACCCTTTCCAAACTTTAAAAAAGAAAAACGCAAAAGAAGATCACTCCTGAGTGCACTTTTTTATTTAATTATATTTCACAACAGTGCTGAACAACCTTTCAGACATATTTTGGACCCGGTTTAAAAGAAAATGCACTGATATATGCACTGTCCACTTACGTCTACAATTTAAAAAGATGTACCATTGCTTGAGGGATTCATAGAGTACATAAGAGTACAGCTGGACATCTATGCTGATCGTAGATCACTAGGCAAGTTCTGTGGGGCATATTTATAAGCCCCTACCTCCACCTTGCGCCGCCCTAGCATAATTTTTTTTACGCTAAGGAGTCCATTACCCCACGCCATATTTACAAAGTGGTGCAATGCATGCATTGTGCCACTTTGTATTCCCTTGCGCCATATTATGCCTGCGCCAGGCATAATGTATGCAAGAGGGTGTTCCCCCACAGGGAGACCCAAAATAATGGTTCAGTAAAATTTACAACATGTCATTGCTCCACTTTTTTCGTCACTTTTAAAGCCTGCCCAACGCAGGTGTTAAAGTGATGCACCTGCATTGGCCTATGGGCCTCCCTGTGCTTTGCCTTTTTGGTGCTAGTGCAGCAAAGAGCCACAACAGCACCAAACATTTTGATGCTGTTGTGGTAACGACAGCCATGGAGCGCCGTACTGTAAATGTTTATGTAAACTGAATATGACGTTTGCTATTAGTCTGAGTCTTGCATCACAAAACATCGGCGGACACAAATTATACATTGTCGATGAGTAAAATGTTAGTTTTCAACTTAATACAACATTTAATCGTGTACCCTATTACAGGAGATTTTCAGTTTACTAACGGTTTCTAAAGCGCAACATATTTGTAGGACAGATCACTTTAACTTTTATACCACGATTCTGTCTTGCAGGGACATTTATAGCAATTTTTGTATGGAATAACCATTAATATAATCCTTATGATCACCACACATTCTTGAAAGCTAAACAAGTCTAGCTGGCACTGTGTATAAGATATTGTAAATGTAATTCTTCAAATTTTCCGAGAGCTCTTGCCAGCTCTATTTAAATCGTGGCATCAAAGTCCAGAGTTTAGAGGTAGGAAAGATGATTTGCACTGCAATAGGACTGGAAGCTGCGCTTTTTCTCCATTATATGTTCTTCCACAAGTTGCTCTGCATACAAATGTGCAATATGTTATAAAGTAACATGTAGGTGCTGAGACTGAGGATAACAACTACTCTGATGCCCTGCAAAGCATTCATTTCTGAACCGCAAGATAGTTTAATATAGCCTTGTAGCCCACTGACAAGACTCTGGGGGTCATTACGACCTCAGCGGTCTTTTCGCAAGACCGCCGAGGTACCACCGTGCTGAAGACCGCCAGTGGTGGCGGTCTTCCACGCAGCGTATTATGACCGCTGGCAGGCCGCCGTCCTTTTTCGTACAGAAAGCCGCCAGCAGCCATACTGGCGGACAGCAGGAAAGTGGAGGTTGCTCAACCTCCACCGCCAAGTCGACAGAACACCGCCCACTGAATCACGTCCCATGATTCGGTGTGGTGGTGTTCTGGTGACGGTGTTCTGGTGGCAGAGCTGCCCCTGTGGATCCCGTCCCCTCCCGGAGGATCAACGGACAAGGTAAGTTGATCGTCCGTTAGGGAAGGGGGTTGGGGGGTGTTGTGTGTTGTGTGCGTACATGGGGGTGTGCGTGTGAGAGTGTAGAGGGGGTGAGTGAGTGAGTGTATGCGTGCGGGGGTGCTGTGTGTATGGGAAATGTGTGCAGGTCGAACGGTGTGCATGTCTGTTTGTATGTACGGGTATGTGTTGTCGGGGTGTATGTGTGCGTGTAGGGGTGTGTATATGTGCATGTTGGGGGTGTGTGCGTGTAGGGGTGTGTAAGGAAATGCCTCCTTGGCATGGTTACCCCCTGACTTTTTGCCTTTGCTGATGCTATATTTTGATTTGAAAGTGTGCTGAGGCCTGCTAACCAGGTCCCAGCACCAGTGTTCTTTCCCTAACCTGTACTTTTGTTTTCACAATTGGCACACCCTGGCATCCAGGTAAGTCCCTTGTAACTGGTACCACTGGTACCAAGGCCCCCTGAAACCTTAACCAACTACCCGTGTAGGCTGACTGGTTTTAGCAGCCTGCCACACTCGAGACATGTTGCTGGCCACATGGGGAGAGTGCCTTTGTCACTCTGGCTAGTAACAAAGCCTGCCCTGGGTGGAGATGCTTATCACCTCCCCCTTGCAGGAGCTGGAACACCTGGCGGTGAGCCTCAAAGGCTCACCCCCTTTGTTACAGCACCACAGGGCATTCCAGCTAGTGGAGTTGCCCGCCCCCTCCGGCCACGGCCCCACTTTTGGCTGCAAGGCCGGAGGAGATAATGAGAAAAACAAGGAGGAGTCACTGGCCAGTCAGGACAGCCCCTAAGGCAACCTGAGCTGAAGTGACTCTGACTTTTAGGAATCCTCCATCTTGCAGATGGAGGATCCCCCCAATAGGGATAGGAATGTGACCCCCTCCCCTTGGGAGGAGGCACAAAGAGGGTGTAGCCACCCTCAGGGCTAGTAGCCATTGGCTACTGCCCTCCCTGACCTAAACACACCCCTAAATTCTGTATTTAGGGGCTCCCCTGAACCTAGGAACTCAGATTCCTGCAACCTAAGAAGAAGAGGACTGCTAGGCTGAAAAACCCTGCAGAGAAGACAGAGACACCAACTGCTTTGGCCCCAGCTCTACCGGCCTGTCTCCCTCCCTTCTGAAGAAACTGCTCCAGCGACGCTTTCCCCAGGACCAGCGACCTCTGAATCCTCAGAGGACTGCCCTGCTCTAGAAGGACCAAGAAACTCCAGAGGACAGCGGCTCTGTTCACCCAAGGAGCAACTTAAAGACAACTGCGTTTCCCGCCGGAAGCGTGAGACTTGCAACTCTGCACCCGACGCCCCCGGCTCGACTTGTGGAGAAACAACCCTTCAGGGAGGACTCCCCGGTGACTACGAGACTGTGAGTAACCAGAGTTGCACCCCCTGAGCCCCCACAGCGACACCTGCAGAGGGAATCCCGAGGCTCCCCCTGACCGCGACTGCCTGACTCCCAGATCCCGACGCCTGGAAAAGACCCTGCACCCGCAGCCCCCAGGACTTGAAAGATCGGAACTCCAGTGCAGGAGTGACCCCCAGGAGGCCCTCTCCCTTGCCCAGGTGGTGGCTACCCCGAGGAGTCCCCCCCTTGCCTGCCTGCATCGCTGAAGAGACCCCTTGGTCTCCCATTGATTTCCATTGGAACCCCGACGTGTGTTTGCACACTGCACCCGGCTGCCCCCGTGCTGCTGAGGGTGTACTTTCTGTGCTAACTTGTGTCCCCCCCGGTGCCCTACAAAACCCCCTTGGTCTGCCCTCCGAAGACGGGGGTACTTACCTGCTGGCAGACTGGAACCGGGGCACCCCCTTCTCCATTGAAGCCTATGCGTTTTGGGCACCACTTTGAACTCTGCACCTGACCGGCCCTGAGCTGCTGGTGTGGTAACTTTGGGGTTGCTCTGAACCCCCAACGGTGGGCTACCTTGGACCCAAACTTGAACCCCGTAGGTGGTTTACTTACCTACAAAAACTAACAAATACTTACCTCCCCCAGGAACTGTTGAAAATTGCACTGTCTAGTTTTAAAATAGCTATATGTGATTTATTTGAAAAGTATATATGCTATTGTGATTATTCAAAGTTCCTAAAGTACTTACCTGCAATACCTTTCATTTGAAGTATTACATGTAAAATTTGAACCTGTGGTTCTTAAAATAAACTAAGAAAATATATTTTTCTATACAAAAACCTATTGGCCTGGAATTGTCTCTGAGTGTGTGTTCCTCATTTATTGCTTGTGTGTGTACAACAAATGCTTAACACTACTCCTTTGATAAGCCTACTGCTCGACCACACTACCACAAAATAAAGCATTAGTATTATCTCTTTTTGCCACTATCTTACCTCTAAGGGGAACCCTTGGACTCTGTGCATACTATTCCTTACTTTGAAATAGTGCATACAGAGCCAACTTCCTACAGGGTGTGCCTATGTGCATGTTCGGGGTCAGGGTGGGGAGGGGTGTTGTGCCATCTTTGGGCCGGTTTCAGGGGGGTCGGGGTGTGGGTGGAGGATTCGTGGGGGGTAGCGGGGGTGGGGGAGATGCCTATCAGTGCCAGGGAAATAATTCCCTGGCACTGATAGTGCCTACTGCCATGGATCACCCACCCGAGATCCATGGCGGTATGCAGGTTCCTGATACCGTTGGCGGTCTAGTGACGACCCTGGGCTGGAGACCGCAATCTCCAGCCCAGCGGTCTGCACCGCCATGGTGGTCGGAATGGTGAAGTGGCAGATAATTTCTTTTTTTTTTCGCCGGCCTGTTTGCGGTCATACCGCCGCTTTACCACCTACCACTAGGGTTGTGATAACCACCTATATTGGTTGTTAAGGCCTAGCTAGAGAGAGAGGGACTTTAACATCCGGTATAGCCTGAGGTAGGAGGACTATAAGGCTAATTAGAACATTCGAACGTTGGCAGCTCCATTGCAAACAATGGAGTGCTGCGGGGTTTTACTGGCCGGTAAAAGCCCGCAGCGCCAACATTCCAATGTTCACTTTGTTCACAGCAACAGCTGTGAACAAAGCCTCACGGAGCCCGAGGGGATTACAATCCCCTCGGGCTCCGTGAGCAATTTGTTTTATTTAATAGAACATTCTGCCCTGAGTGGCAGAATGTTCTAATAGCCTTAGAACCCGCCGTAGCGGGCTCTACCGGCTATTAAAGGCCCTTTACGGCGGGTTCTAAGGCTATATTAGAATGTTCTAAATTAAAATTAAAAAGAGAAAAATAGACAATCGTTGAAGCAGAAGGCTTATACCAGCCATTATAAGCCCTGAGCCAGTTCTTTGTCTTCAATAGAGCTCCCAGCGTTCCAATGCTCCAATAGTCTTTATACCCTTATAAGCGAAATAAGGAAACAATAGCAGACAATATGAACACCATTAAAAGAAACATGTCTTGACATTATGCAAAGCTGCAATCAAACACAACAATTTACATTTAGCTATTTGAAGCAACCATCAAACAATTGCCACAACATGACTAGCTATTAAGTCCCCAGTTATGCGGAATACTATTCTGAGATTTTAGTCTGCTGGTATTACTAATACAAGCTGAAATCGCTGTCAGTAGGCCAGACCAAGAAAGGGCAATTACTGTGGGAGACTTTTACAAAATCGTTTTTGAAGTGTAACCCAACCTGTGTAGAATATGCACGTTTAATATGTTATTTATTATTTTTTCGTTTTTGCAGTTTTATAAAGCAATCTCAAATCAAAGGGATTGGAGCACTTTACATGAACACCCGTTACATTACACCAGTTTATATTAATTTCGTTTTTTTAGGCAGGAGGATATTAAGCAATTTGCCTAGAATCACAGGATGTTGAGCCAACACCGAGACTCAAACCTGATTCCCCGGTTCCAAGGTCAGCAGCTCTGTCCATACCTGCATCCTTACTGCCACAGCTGAGTTTAAAAAAGGCCTGATAAATAGCATATATTCTGTGCATCTGCATAAAAGGTTTATGCCATGGCATTTTTTCATGTGTGTTTCTTTTAACACAATATATTGAAGTCACCCAGAAAGGTAGGATTCTGGTGTAGAAGGGACTGTGTTGTTACTGTTTCCTTTGGATGTTCAAGGAACAATAGGTTGCCCCTAGGTGGGTGATAGATGAGATGTAGTTTCTCTGTGGATCTGCCTCCTCTGCCGATTTCCACTCCCATGTGTTAATAGAACAGATTTTCCACCAGGAATAACTTAATCTGCAGGGAATTATGGTGCATGACATCACTACTCTGGCTTTGATGTTTACGATGGTCGAGGCGATTAACAATGAAATCAGGAGGTGCAAGACTATCCATCAAGGGAGTGGATGACTGATTTAATCAAGTCTCAGTTTGGAATATTAAATCTTCCTTATGAAGCAAGATAGATGTGACTATGTCAGTGGCATGTTTAACCGCCGATCTACAATTATGTATGAGGTGTTGAGACTTCCTCAGATCCTATAACAAGCAGGGGGCCATTTCTCTCACTTGTCTTGGTTGTGTTTCTGTTGGCTTGGATTGGTGTGATAGGGTTGTGTTAGTTGACAATTATTGGTGCGTAGGGCCGGTGAAGGATAAAAAGGTTTTGGTCGCATTAGGTGGGAGAAGGTAAATTGCGACAAGTAGTTGAGTCTGCTCCAGATATAGGGCCAGATGTAGGAAACTTTTGCGAGTCGCAAATGGCCCGATTCGCAATTTGCAACCACCAAAATCGGAAATGGGATGCAAAAATCCCATTTCCAACTCGCAAAAATAGCGACCCCATTTTGCGACTCGCAAATAGGAAGTCGCAATTTGCGAGTCACAAACCAAATGCAATAGCCACTCGCAAATTGCGACTAGTCGCAAAAAGCCCATTTTGCACTTCCAATTTACCACTAACTCAGAGCAGGTGGTAACCAGAACCAAAGTATAAAAGGAGACCCAGAAGGCATCTGGGTTACTCAAGATGGCAGAGATATATGTGATAGGAATAAGGAGGAGAGCCCACGCCGCACAGCAGAGGAGGAGGAGGAGCCAGAGACAGGAGAAGATATACAGAACCAGGCAGACACTTTTCCAACAAACTGAGGAGGAGATTTATGATAAATATAGACTCGGCAGTGCAGCAATACTAGATTTAATAGATTTACTCAATCCGCAGCTACAACGCCAGACTGTGCGCGGCTGCGCCATCCCTACGCATGTGCAAGTGCTATGCTCACTGCACCTCTTGGCCTCGGGTAGCTATCAGGGGGTCATTGCTGTGGCAGGTGCGGTATCCCAAAGTTCACTCTCACGGTTCTTTAGGGCATTCCTAGATGCCTTACTCACACACACATGTCCAGATACATATACCTACCCAGGAATGAGGCAGAAATCAACAGCACCAAGTTGGAATTCTACAGTATTGCCAACTTCCCCCATGTAATAGGGTGTGTGGACGGGACACATATACAAATATGCCCTCCTGCAAACCTGGAATATCTGTTCCGCAATAGGAAGTTTACCCACTCACTGAACATACAGGTGGTATGTGACGCCCATTATGTTATCACTGACATGGTAGCCAAATTCCCAGGGAGTACACATGACTCGTACATTTTCAGGCACAGTGGGATACACCAACGCCTAGAACGTGGGGAGTTTGGAGACGGATACCTCCTAGGTATAGCTGAATACACCTTGCAGACATACACACAGGTCACTGTGGAAACCATCTATGCCCAGCTAACATTGTACATTTTGTGCCAAACAGGTGACAGTGCATATGCACTACGACCATGGATACTGACCCCGTACTTAACACCCAGCAATGAGACAGAGAGGTGATACAACAGTGCTCATAGGAGGACCAGGAATATCATCGAAAGGACCTTTGGACTGCTGAAGGCAAGATTCAGATGCCTCCACAGAAGTGGAGGTGCCCTCCAGTACACCCCAAAAACAGCTTTCAGGATTGTTGGCGAATGCGCTATCCTGCACAACAGTGCCACCAGACGTGGGCTACCTCTCACCCCAGAAGACCCAGATTCGGAGAATGAAGAGCAAGAGCTACCACATCGAGATCATGGGGATAGAAGCATTGCAAATCAAGGCAGACTGAGACTGGACCACATTGCAAACCAATACTTTGGAAGGTACGTGCTAACTGTCACCACACTCACTAATGTCACACACAAAGGGGCATATTTATATCTGTTTGCGCCAGAATTGCGTTGTTTTTTTTTTACGCAAATCCGACGCTAACTCCATATTTATACTTTGGCGTTAGACCCGTCTAGCGCCAAAGATCTTGGAGTTTGCGTCATTTTTTAGCGTGGACACCTACCTTGCGTTAATGATATGCAAGGTAGGCGTTCCCGTCTAAAAAATGACTCCAAGGCATGTGCGCCTTATTTAAACTCCCGTGCAAAAATGACGCACGGGAGTGGGCGGGTCAAAAAAAATGACGTCCAGCCGCTTTTGCGTCATTTTTTAACGCCTGGTCAGGGCAGGCGTTAAGGGACCTGTGGGCTCGGAAGGAGCCCAGAGGTGCCCTCCCATGCCCCCAGGGACACCCCCTGCCACCCTTGCCCACCCCAGGAGGACGCCCAAGGATGGAGGGACCCATCCCAGGGAACTTAAGGTAAGTTCAGGTAAGTATTTTTTTTGTTTTTTTGTGGCATAGGGGGGCCTGATTTGTGCCCCCCTACATGCCACTATGCCCAATGACCATGCCCAGGGGACATAAGTCCCCTAGGCATGGCCATTGGGCAAGGGGGCATGACTCCTGTCTGTGCTAAGACAAGAGTCATTTCAATGGGGGTTGGGAGTAAAAAAAAATGGCGCAAATCGGGTTGAGGCTAATATTTTGCCTCAGACCTGACTTGCCCCATTTTTTGATGCCCAAGCTCCATTTTCCCCTACGTCGGCGCTGCCTGGTGTGGGTCATTTTTTTGACGCACACCAGTCAGCTGCGCCGGCTAACGTCATTCCATAAATAAGGCGCCAGCATGGTACTTTGGAATGGCGTTAGCCGGCGTTAAAATTTTTGACGCACAACTGCGTTGGCGCAGTTGTGCGTCAAAAAGTATAAATATGGCCCAAAGAGTCCAGGTGTGAGGTGGAACTAACAAGCGATTTATTTTGTGCACCAAAAAAAACTATATACATTGACAACAGTTCAAGGGCTGTAACAGTCCACCTGGCATGAGGACACCTTGACCTCATGTGCCTCTATCCCAGGACAGTGTGGAGCTCATATTCTACGCCGGCCTCGGCCAGCATGGCTAGTATCTGGTGTCTCAGCAGTGCCCTGCCTTGTGCCTTGAGCCCTGCCTTGCGCAACACCCTGGTGTCACTGGCTGAGACACTGCTGATGGTGGAGCCCTCCTTGCTATCCTACGGCGTGTCAGCCGCGCCCCTAGCCACCTGCCATGCCTCCATGATATCAACGGCGTGGCTGAGACATCCCAGTCCACATGCCACATCACTGGCAAAGCGGCCCATGTCTACTTGGAGGCTGATTGTGCACCTAGAAAGGCCAGTAGTGTTGACAGCCAGCTTGACTATGGAAGCAGACATTCTGTCCAGCCGGTGCATTAGCTGCCTGTTACGACGCCTTGCACCCTCTCTCTCTGTTATGAGTTCCGCCACCAGTTATCTCATGGTGAGTGCAAGGCCGCCCACATGTGTGTTCAATTGTTGCAACTCCGTGTGTACCAGCTGCATACCACTGCTTTGGTTTTGCTCCATGCGCCACATTGCCCCTGAAATTCTCAGTATCTCCTGTGTTTGCAGGCGCTGACCCCGTAGGAGTGCGGCCTCAGCAGGCGACGCAGTGGAGGCTCCGTGTTTTCTACAGTGGCACTGTGGCTGGGACAAGGTGCTGGATCACACACCAGTATGGCAACTGGTGTATCATGAGGGGACTGAGTGTTGGTGGTGCAGGTCTCAGTGGTGGCTGGTCCTGACTCGTCTGCAGGCTGGTGGCTGACCTGTGGCCCCTAGATGCTTTGGTTGGCGGTGGTGTTGTGTGGGAGACCTGTAGGACATAGGGAACACACTGTCAGTATCTACCATCTGTTATCAACTTCGTAATAAACTGTTGCCTATGAACTGCCTACTTGACTACATTGCCCATAATGCACCATGCAGGTGTTTGCTACTCTGAAATGGAGCTATTTTGGTTGTGCATGCTACTGTGTACAAGGTGGGTGGGGGTATGGCATAATTGGGTGTACATGCATGTCTCATGGTACTCACCGGTTGATGGTCCTGGCTCTGATGTATCCAGCTCTCCCATCCCGCACACTGCCTCTGGCTCCAGGGTCTCCTCAACTCTTTCCTCCAGGGGTGTGGGTGGTGGTATTGTGGACGGTCCCCCTCCAGTGGCCCTCATCTCCCGGAGCCGCTCTGCCACCCTCTCCTTGGTCCGGGAGCGCAGGTCATACCACCGTTTTTTTAACTCATCGATGCTACGGTGGCTGACACCCAGGGAGTTCACCTTGTCTTGGATGTCCGTCCAGATTCTTCTCTTCTCCACCTCTGGCACAGTGAGGGCTGCCCTCCCAAAAAGTTGGTCATGGTGCTGGCAGCACTCCTCTGTCAGCAACTCCAGCTCTTTCTCTGCAAATTTCAGTTTGCGCTTCCTTGGTGTCTCAGCCATGGTAGCTGCTGTTCTCTCTGTTTGCAGTTCTGCAGTTTAAAATGGGTGTGGTCCTACCTCCTCCCAGGTGTATTTGTAAACTTCCTGGCTGTGATGTCATCATCAAGAGCCAGGAAGTGTTTTCCAGAGTGTTCTGCTGCACCTGCATTCAATTTGCGGCACAGTCGCAATTTGCGACACCCACTTGCAAATTGCGTGTTCGTTTTTACCGCGGTCGCAAAAAAGCGACCTTGCAAACAGCGGACTCGCAATCTGCGGTGCGACTTCATTTGCGAGTCGCAAATTGAATTCGCGTTTTCTTCTTGGATACCATTTAGCGAGTCGGAAATTGCGAGTCGCAACGACTCGCAATTTCCGACTCGCTAATTTTTTCCTACCTACATCTGGCCCATAGTGTGGGCTTTTCACTTGTGGAGGATCTAGTCAAACCTTGTGAGACTTGATTCAGAGGCTTGAACAAAAATATTACCATTTCTATAGATTGATGTTACTGTCTCCACATGGAAAAAAGAGGATTGTGAGAAGGATAGTTTGGCTACCTTCGATATTTGAAGGAGTACATTCAGCGACTATCCCCATTGGGTTGGTCCACATGTGAAAAAGAAAAGATTTTAGGTCTCCTTTGTTCATGAAGTAGTAGGTGTCAAAGATGAGTGTTTCAGGTAGATCTTTCAGCAGTCTGTGCTTGAATTTCTTTGCTGCATTGTTAGAGAGGTTGAGGGGTATTTTAATTTGACGAAGTTGTGACCCGTTTTTGATATTCTTTTATCAGGGATGTGAAAGTCCTGTGCATTCAATATTGAGGATGGGGTGTTTGTGTTAAGGTGGGAGAGATTAGATTTTTTCCTAGACCTGTGTTAATGGTTCCCTTAGTGTGGGTGATCTCTTCCAGTCTAACCACATGCTCTCCAGTTCAGATCGTGTGGTATACCAGTGAGTCATTCACTCCATTCTTGCCGGTCGTGCGCCTTTTTCAACAGAGATCTACATAGCCACATTGGCTTCTCCATGTAGGGTCTGGACAAATTAAGGATACCTGTATAGGAATGCATTGTCATTTTATATTGAATTATTCATGGTTCAAAGGTCAGTAGGGTTCTTTAAAAAGTGTCACCGGTACCCAGTTAGAACCCCATGATTGACTGTGTGGAGTAGAGATAACTATTAGAAGTAGTTAATAATCTGCCAGGTTCCAACCTCATTGGCATTTGTCGGGTACAAATTCCTGGTCTACTCTTCACCAACTGATATTTTAAATGACCAAATCTGTCTAGTGGGAAGCTTACTGCAAGCAGGAGTTTCTTTTGCGCACATCCGAAAGCAAAACACTAAGGGCCTGATTTAGAACTCGCCAGAGGGGTTACTCCATCACAATGGTGACGGATCTCCGGTTCGCCAAAACCTAAATACCATTATTATTCTATGGTATTTAGATTTTGACAGACAGGATATCTGTCACAGTTGAGATGGAGCAACCCCTCCGCTGAGATCTAAATCAGGCCCAAAGTATTGATTTTAACTGTCACATCCAACCCTCTCTTCTATGTTTACTGAAATGCTCTCAAATCTTTTATTATTTGTTTGATATTTTAATCCCTTTCAGTAATTACTTATTAGTGTTTAGTGGTGGTGGTGTGTCCTTTTTATTTCCCATAATTCTGAATGCCAATGGCCCTCCTTATGTTCTATGTCTTTCTAAAAAGATTTCTACCTTTCCCGAGGAGAGCAAAGTCTTCTTTGTCTGTCTGAAGTTTGAACTAATCCGTAGTCCTATTTTTGTTTCTATGTTTCTGTAGAGAAAAAAATGGATGCTCCCTTTCCCTAAAGAGAAGATAGCCTCAAGATGGGATAGAGATCGAGGGTTAGTGGTCTTAGTTCAAAGAATCAGCTCAAAAACTAAGGCTGAAGTAACGTTAGAGTTAGGTGAGATATTCAGTAGCAACATCATATTTAGACATACAAAACCCAAAAAAATCACTAGTTATAGTTAACTCTACTAACTATAGCATATCGTTGGTATGAGGAAAGGTTAGCATTTTGAACACTGGGTAAGTGAAAGCTTTAACAGAAGTCTTATGACCTAAGCATATACCAACAATCAAATTCAGTGTCACACAATTCACTTAAAGTACTAGAACATTAAAAGATTTACCACAAGTCGGTACATCTCTTTATTTACAGTACAAATAGTGCCAATATTTTTCCAGTGAGGAAATCAATTTCCAAATCTGTCTCCCTAAAAAGCCATGAAAAGTACCTGTTCATTTAAAATGGTACAAACATACTTACTCTTACTTTCTATAGGAGTGTTTATCTTTATTTTTCTTGTGTGAGAAACTGCATAGAAACACTTATGCCCATATTTATGGATTTTGACGCAAGACTGCGTTAGCGCAGTCTTGTGTCAAATTCCATAGCGCCTACTAGCGCCATTCCAGAACATGAGCAGGGTGCCATATTAATGGAATGGTGCACGGTGGTGAATAGGACAAGCTAGCATCAACAGAAAAGATGCTGGGGTGTTGGCGGAACGGGAAAAGGCCTTAGTGGGCCAGGAATTACACTAGGCTGGTATGTGACAATAAATATGCCGCTAACCAGCCTAGCGTTATTTCCTGATGCACTACCACCCAAACATGACTCCTGTCTTAGTGAAGACAGGAGTCATGCCCACCACTCCAATGGCCAGCCCAGGGGACCAGTATCCCCTGGGCGAGGCCATAATACTCAGTGGCAGGCGGGGGGACATGTAAGAGGCCCCCAATGGCACTGGAAAAAAAAAAATATATATATATATATATATATATATATACTTACCTTTACTTACACAGGATGGGGTTCCCATCCTATGGTGTCCCTCTGGTGTGGCTGTGGGTGTTCCTGGAGCTTTGGGTGGGCACCTGTGGGCCCATTCCATATTGTTTAGCCATGAAAATGGGCCCACAGGTTCCCTAATGCCTAGTCAGACCCAGGCGTTAAATAATGGTCCTAAGCAGGCTTACCACCATTATTTGGGTCCGCCTACTCGAGGCGCGTAATTTTTGCGCAGGAGTATAAATAAGGCATTAGGGGGTTAGTGTGATATTGTGGACAGGAACGCCTACTTTGCATCTAATTAGCACAGGGTAGTTTGCTGCATCCACAAAATGGCACTAAGGGCCTGATTTATACTTTTCTAGCACCGCATTTGCGTCATTTTTTTATGGAAAAGCGGCACAAACGTACAAAATATAATTGGATTTTGTAAGTATGCGCCACTTTTGCATCAAAAAATTAATCAAGTGCAGCGCAAAAAAGTATAAATCAGGCCCTAAGCCCTATATTTTGACGTCAAAATATAAATATTGTTATCTTTCTACCGTTTTAGCGTCAAAATGAATGATGCTAAAACAGAGCAAAGTAAATATAAATATGCCCCTTAGTGAATAGTTAAACATGATTGCTATGGGCATCGGTCATTTTAGGCGCAAGCTCTAATTTGTGCCCAATATGGGATTACAGGGTCGAGTGCAAATTTCATCGGATACGTGATTCTTTGTGCCGCAGCTTGTGTCAGGTATTACCTGCTGCAAATAACATTACTGCACAGTACCAAATAGTGTACCATTGGACATGGTGAAATAATGTTCAAGATGCAAGTAATTTCACATGGAAATTTAGGCCCTGATTTATACGTTTTGGAGCAAAACTCCACTAACGCAGTTTTGCACCAAAAAGTTTAGCACCGGCTTGCACCATTTCTGTGCACCAGCTGGGCACCATATTTATGTAATGGTGCAAGCCAGTGCAAAGGGTAGGCTAGTGTAAAAAAAAATGACATTAGTCAGGTGGGGCTGGCGGTATGGAAGAAGGGGGGTTTGCACCAAAAAATGACGTTAGGCAGGGTAGAGTAAACACTCTAATCTGCCTAGAGTAATTTTCTGGTGCAAAACTATCCATACCCGTCTAGTGCCAAATTTATGGAGTTAAAGTCATGGACGTGGAAACCTACCTTGCCTTAATGAGATGCAAGGTAGGTGTTCCCGTGCAAAAAATTACTTTATGGTCTTAACTCCATATTTATACTCCCGTGCAAAAATGGTGCACGGGAGGAAGGAGGGTTAAAAAAATGGGCAAAGCTCGCTTTGCCCCATTTTTTAACGCCTGGGTCAGGGCAGGCGTTAGGGGACTTGTGGGCCCACAGGTGCCCTCCCCAGGGACACCCCCACCCACACCAGAGGGACAGCGGAGGATGGGGACCCCATCCCAGGTAAGTACAGGTAAGTATTTTTTGTTTTATTTGATTTTTTAAAGTGCCATAGGGGGCCCTGAAATGGGCCCCCATACATGGCACAGGGTGCAATGGCCATGCCCAGGGGACTCTGGTCCTATGCTGGCCATTGGGGTGGTGGGCATGACTCCCGTCTTCTAAGACAGGAGTCATGTGGTATGGAGGGTTTCACGTCAGAAAATGTCTCTAGGCAGGTTAGAGTAATTTTTTGTCTACTCTAACCTGTCTAACATCATTTTTTGGTGCAAAACCCCCTTCTTCCATACCGCCAAACCTACCTGACTAACGCCATTTTTTTTTAACACTAGCCCACCCTTTGCACCATTCCATAAATATGGTGCCCGGCTGGTGCACAGAAATGGTGGAAGCTGGTGCTAAACTTTTTGGTCCAGAAAGTATAAATCAAGGCCCAAGTGTATCTTTGAATAGTGTGACTCTAAAACTGTTCTAGACAAGGGGCTAGATGTACTAAGAAAGTGGTTATAAAGAGCAGTCACAAATTCTGTACCACATTTTTTCAACCACAATTTTGTTTTTGTGAACTGAACTTAGTACAAATAAGTCGCTTTACAAAATAATGAATTACAGGGGCTCATAGAACAATTTCCCTAATTGATGTTCATTTTACAGATCGCAATTTTTAACCCCGGTGAATGGCTGCAGTCTCAGTGTTAGAGGCCTGGAAGTGACAGCAGGTCACCCTCACTATGATTGCATTTCAGATCTGAAAATATGTTTTTTTTAAAGCAGCCTGAGTTCTTTAAAGAAAACAGGCTGATTTTAATAGAAAAGCAGTTTTGGTAAATGTCGGTGAGAGCAGGCAGTGGTTCCCTGCTACTACCCCAATTGACAAAAGGGACCTTTTCCCCTCTTCAAATGAATTACTACCCCAACTTGGGAGTCAGTAACTGATCAGTGGTTTGCACCCGAATTATGGTCTCTAACCTTATATATATATGATTACGAATCTCAGTTTGGAAAGAACACCCCCCTGACATGTACTCCCAAAATTGCAATTAATTAATGTTTTCTAACCCCATTTTGTGATTTTGCTAAACTTTTCTGAATCTCAAAATTAGTACATGTTTAAAAGCATTTTTCGGTCACGTACCCTGCCTTTTACAGTATCGGAGGGTTTGCAGCAGCAAAACGCCTTTGTCCGTCTGGTTTTAAAATCATATGTTGCATAGAATTGTATGAATCATAGAAACTTGAAAAAGAGTTGTTGGCATGTGTTGGAATGTGGTTTTATAATCAAAATTAACATGAAAAGTTTGCGAATTAAAAGCATAATGATGCCACATAGAAATGTATTAATGTGCTTTTACTAAACGTGTGTTTGAAATGTGCCCACGGGGAGTGGCCACCAACGTATATGATGATAATTGAAACTGACTAATAATGAAATATTAATGTACTAATGTATGATTTTGTATTAGTATTAAGAGTTATATGTTAAGGTTTTGCTAATTAATCACTAGGCCTGAGTTAACATGAGCCTAGCTGCCCGGTTTCATATTAGATGTGTTTTTCTAACATGCAATGTGCTGACTTGCTGAGGGACATGTAGCCGTACTTTTCCAGAAAACTAGAAGATGTGTGTAACTGTAGTAAATTCTTTCTCATGAGACTCGACTTGCTCAAGGAGACATTCTTGCTGAATGCAACAGTGTAAACTTGCAACAGGTACAAGGTTGCCTGAACTGGTATGGACAATGGAACTACTGACTGGGTCTGTGAGAGGACCGCGAGAACATGAAATTGTACCTGACATTCTGCCCGTTGGAGACGTCAATTACAGAAGCCAATAAACTACATGAGAACTGTTATGAAACAGGTGACAATCTTAATGAGGCGACAAGTAAACCATTGGATGGAAATAATGGTGCACCAAAACTTGCCCAATTGGAAATTAGGGGACTGTACAACAAGTTTAATATAATCTTTTGACACGAAGAGAAATCAGCCAATATATGCCATTCCTTTGCCACAACTACTACGTGCCTAGACACTTTGTCACTCTGTTTAAAGACTTTGCGGTTTATCTCTTCGGACCATCCTTACTTTGCCTTGCACGATTCATACTTTTCTCTTCATGAGGGAAATGTCCCTTATTACCCTTGCTGAACTTTGCTGTGTTTCTTGGCTGATGACCAATCAACTGATGTCCTGAGGACGAAGACTGACTCTGGATGCTGACTCATTACGGACGGTAACTATATGAGGATGAAACTGTAATTGTCTGTTTGCCTTTTCTTTCTAGGTACCAACTGCTCTTTTGATAGAGACCATGGTTAGATATTTTCCAAATTTGTGTTACTAAATTGTTTTGCATGAAGCCCAACATGCCAATGCTAATTCAAGGTTAGTTAAGGAGTTCACTAATATGGACGCAAACAGACAAATGACTGAATCTATGCTTTGTTGAATAATGTGCTAATGATACCCTGCTAAGAATAACCCATGTTGACGTCGTGCTTTGTTCTAATGTTTATGATTTTTGCTTTGATTAAATCTTATTCGAGTTGCCATATTATAACAGTGTTGATGTGTTTTCTGGTTTTGAGACTAATAAACTTGATAGTAGAGTGTAATCAATAGGGAATAAATATCATAAATCTTACAAAATATTGTGTGGTTTTTCATGACTGAGAGGTCTTAGGGTGTTTTGATTCTTACTTATGCCATTATCCAAATTGAATCGATTTGTTATAGTGAGTATTGATGATGTTATTGATCTATTCATTGCTATGTTGATTAATTGTCTTGTCCTGAGGTGTCTTCAATCGGGGTCAAAAGATTCATTGGCCTAAAACGAGTCCCAGACTAATTAATTATTTAAGACAGTATGCGTTATCAGTTCTGGTAGCAGAGGACGGTTAGGCCCTTTGGGGCCCAGGACGAGGGACCATTGTTTGAGAAGTATTTTTGAAATAATGCAAATTGGAGGTATGATGTGCCCCCAAGTCCCAAATGACTTTTCCGGAATCTCGGAGCTTGCCGAAGTGAGTTGGGTAAATTCGCGCCATTCTAGTGATAGTATGAGTGAAGTAGAATTTGCGCTTGACCAGATTATGCATATTGCAGGTGAATTGTGAGGTTTGTGAGAGTTTAGGCCAGCAGATGTTTTAGTAGGAGTGGGCGTACTCCGCAGTATGAGAGTAGGGAAGTCGGCGAACTTCATGTGAGTGTGGCGCTTTGTGCTCAAAAATTGCCCACGTGCTTGTTGGTGATGTACGGACCCGGCGTGGTCTAAGACTCTGGAGTATATTGATAAGTGTATGAGACACTTGGTTTATGTTGTAATTTGCACGGTTTAATAGGTCAATCGGGCATGGTTGACGAGTCGAGTTTCAGTCAAAGTGTGTGAGTGAAACCTTCGATGGAGATTTGGCAAGTTCTAAAGTGCACTAGAACGAACCATTGACAAGTCGAGAGTGAACTTTGCAGGTCAAATTTTGTTTGCGGGTGTGGGATCTGAGAAGGAGAGAGTAGCGGCCAAGGCTTCAAGTGAAATCTCTGTAAAGTTCTGAAGCAATTGTGTTACGCTTCCTGTAGTAAACCGGCAAATTTGGATTTTGTTGTTAAGGTGCTCGCAATATACTGCTTTAGTTCTGTGTGAATAGAGAGTGAGGAAGACAAGCCGCAAGACTTTGTCAGCCGCAGTGTGTGTGGGTGTGACGTCATTGGAGCCGCACTGGGATAGGTCAGTAGTAAGAAGGGTCGCACACGGATTGGCAGCAGTCCATGAGAGGCGATTGGTTGAGAAGGTAGGCGAAGAGTGTTCTGGGAATTAAAGTCAATTCCTGATTAGATTCTAAACAAACTAAAAGACGCAAAAATGAAGTTTTTCAATGCTTTAAAGAGTGCTTTGAGGGGAGATGCGTACATTACAGCGAGTGTGGGGGAGCCTACACCGCCAGAGGATACTCCGGCTTATGCCGTAATGGAGGAGAAGAGAGTCGCGCCATGTCTTTAGCTAAAGCATTGGTGCAAATTAACAGAGAAAGATGTGTGTTTGGTGTTTCCAGAGAATGGAACCTTTAATATAGGGGTCCTAGAAAATCTGCGAAAAGCGCTAAATGAGCAGAAGCCGCCTCCGAGACCAGCTCAGTTTGAGGCGTTAGCAATTTGGGAATTAATGGCCATACAACAGAGGCAACAGAAATTCAAGTGGAGAATGAGGAAAGCAGAAAAGACCTTAGCAGAAGCTAGATGGGATAGTGAGACCAGGATGTGGAGAAGGGAAATAATAGATGGAGTTAGGATGTTTCCGACAATAACTCAAGAAGCCGAAACACAGGGAAGAAAGGCCACTGGTAAAACAGACAAGGGCTCTAGCAAGCAGAACGAGACTCAGAAGTCATGGGCAGATGCAGACGATTCGGATGATGATGAGTTTCTCAATCAATTGTTACATGATCGACCACCACCATATGCCATGAATGACAATAGACTGAGTACTAGATCCTGTAAATCCGACACAAAATCAGGGAGCCACAAGCGCAGCACAGGCAAATAATGTTATCACATCAGCTCCAACACAGAATGGTGCTAGTGTATTGACCGTACCAGACACACAGATACAGTTGCAGCCACCACCAATTCAGAAGCTCTAGCCTTATGTCCCAGTATTAGAGACAACTACGAGTTTGATGATGCCGCCTGATCCAGTATACACAAGATCAAAGTTAGTGCAGATTGAGCCGACTCCACAATTGCTGCCCCAGCCGCAGCAACAGGTGGTTCCGTATTACACTCCGGTCGCAGGACTGCAGTCATTTACAGCACCTATGATGAATAAAACTATGGAAGTTAATGCTCCACAGGGATTGGGAAACAGACAGGCACCAGCCGCTATATCATTGCCGGTTACCGTTGGTCCGCCAGTACCGGTATATGCGCAGGCAAAGCCTAGTGTATGTGATCAAGGAGTAATGACTCAAGAGATGATAAGAGGAGGGTTCACAGGAAGTTCTCAAAGTATGACACCGGGAGAACAGACAGCTGAGAGATCTAGATCTTTGCTGGACTTCAGTCCAATTGGGGTTCCTTTAGAGACCATGAGACAAGCAGGTTTGGGTCTATTGACACCACAGGTACTGGGTGCAAATACGTCACAGACACCAATGGTGCAGGCTGGAAATATCTTTTTGCAAGGCTTAATGGCGCAACAGTTGACTGAGTGGTTAGACACGCTTAACACTCCACAGACTACTCCTGCGACAGCAGAGCAGTCAGAGAGAGAGGAATACCTGAATTTTGTGAGGTTGGGTGTGGAAGCAGCGTAGTTAGTTGAAGGGACTATGGGAGTGAACAGATTAGAATCATACACGGAGGCAGAACTGAGGTACCTGTGCCTGAAAATAACCAAAGAAGTGAGTAAAGTGCACCAGAGGTTAGCGAACGTGGCAGACAAATACTGCATAGACTTAGACAATACTAAGCATCTGAAAAGGAGTTATAGGTTAGACTTCGAACCTAAAGATTTTGATCATATGAGATCTACTGGGATGAAGAAATTCTACAGAGCGCCCAAGTTTGGGGAGCATTAGAGAATTGGGAAAGCAGATGGCCAAAGAAGAGAAATAAGAGGAAATGTGACTGCCTGGAACCGCAGCAAGCAGAGGCTGTGCCAGACACGGGAACAATAAAGATGTTACCAATGAGAGAAACAGCTGGAGGGGTCCTAGTTCATGTACCGTGGTCTAGAGGTGACATTTTATCATTCAAAAATGATTATCGCAGGTTGAGGGAAAAGCAGATAGAGTGGTATCAGCAGACAGATAGGTTTGTGAAACTTGCAAAGTGTCTCTGGGAAGACTTGAACACATTGTTTGAGATTATAGTTCCAGCTGATTTGTGGCTTGAGTGAAAAAGGAGTGTGGATTGGCCGATGACGGAACCCGCAAGGGACAGGGCTACAGGAGCACCGTCTCTTGAGGTGATGAAATACTACTATAAGGTGATTGAGTTTTTGAAGCAGAAGGTGTCACCGCAGAATATTGATTGGCAGAGAATTGATCGAACGGCACAAGAAGGCAAAGAGTCGATACATGCTTACTATGAGAGGTTGTTAAAGGCATTCAAACACTACAGTGGCACGGAGGTCATAGAACCAAAGGACATGAACCACCTTGTGTTCAGGTTCGTCGAAGGATTGAGGCCAGAAATTAGCCAGATGATTAAGAATCATTTGATCTGTTGGCAAGCGAAACCGATTGATGAAGTGTTGCAGTATGCAAAATACTGTAGCGATGAGATTGAATTGAAGCAGAGAAAGCTGTAAGAGAAGGTGATGGTGATGCAAATTAAGGCAGCTCAGGCAGGTATGCAGGGAAATGGAGTACAGCAGATGGTGCAGCAGCAGCCTCAAGGGAACGGAATGTTCCGCCGCAAACAAGAGGCAGAGGTCGGGGAGGTTTTGCGAACCGTGGTCCAGATTTAAATTCTGTTGTGGGTCAAAATGACGTGCAAGGGATGAAAAAGACATCTGTGCGGGGGCATGGGACACTGGAAGCGGGAATGCCCAATGATGGTGCAGAATGGTGTTGTTCAACAAAGCAATGATGTCGGTACATTTCAAAATGTGAGGGGTCCAAGAATGAGGGGTCCAAATCCGAACTTCCAGAATAACATGGTTCAGATGCTGGGCCTCCAGCCTATGCAACAAGTGCAAATGCCACGTGTGCAACCTGCGCAGTTGCAGCAAATACAACAGCAGATTCACATGGTACCTAGACAGCAAATGCAGTTGCCTTTAGCTCCGATGGGACAGCAACAGGGGATTCTTCCTCAAAAGGTCACAGGTCAAACAATGAGTCAAAATAATACAGTACAACAGTTCCCATTGCGTGGTGAGAATGGAATAAACGATGAATGGTCGGATGATTGTTCAGATAGTGAGGAGTGCAGGCTCCTCCAGTGTGCTCCAGACCTCTGCCATCTTGGAAACAGGGGTGCTGCTGGACTGCTCTGAGTGGCCAGTGCCAGCAGGTGACGTCAGCGACCCCTTCTGATAGGCTCTTACCTCTCTTGCTAGCCTATTCTCCTTCCTAGATAGCCAAACCTCCTTTTCTGGCTATTTAGGGTCTCTGCTTTGGGGAATTCTTTAGATAACGAATGCAAGAGCTCATCAGAGTTCCTCTGCATCTCTCTCTTCACCTACTGCCATGGAATCGACCGCTGACTGCTCAGGAAGCCTGCAAAACCGTAACAAAGTAGCAAAGACGACTACTGCAACCTTGTATCGCTGATCCTGCCGCCTTCTCGACTGTTTTCCTGGTGGTGCATGCTGTGGGGGTAGTCTGCCTCATCTCTGCACTAGAAGCTCCGAAGAAATCTCCCGTGGGACGACGGAATCCTCCCCCTGCAACCGCAGGCAACAAAAGAACTGCATCACTGGTCCTCTGGGTCCCCTCTCAGCACGAAGAGCGTGGTCCCTGGAACTCAGCAACTCTGTCCAAGTGACTTCCACAGTCCAGTGACTCTTCAGTCCAAGTTTGGTGGAGGTAAGTCCTTGCCTCCCCACGCTAGACTGCATTGCTGGGTACCGCGTGATTTGCAGCTGCTCCGGCTCCTGTGCACTCTTCCAGGATTTCCTTTGTGCACAGCCAAGTCTGGGTCCCCGACACTCTAACCTGCAGTGCACAACCTCCTGAGTTGTCCTCCGACGTCGTGGGATCTCCTTTTGTGACTTCGGGTGCGCTCCGGTTCACTCCTCTTCGTAGTGCCTGTTCCGGCACTTCTGCGGGTGCTGCCTGCTTCAGTGAGCGCTCCCTATCTTGCTGGGTGCCCCCTCTGTCTCCTCACGCAATTGGCGACATCCTGGTCCCTCCTGGGCCACAGCAGCATCCAAAAACCCTAACCGCGACCCTTCCAGCTAGCAAGGCTTGTTTGCGGTCTTTATGCGTGGCAACACCTCTGCAAGCTTCTTCACAACGTGGGACATCCATCCTCCAAAGGGGAAGTTCCTAGTCCTCTTCGTTCTTGCAGAATCCACAGCTTCTACCATCTTGTGGCAGCTTCATTGGATCCTCAGCTGGCATTTCCTGGGCATCTGCCCAATCTCGACTTTGTCGCAACTCTTGGACTTGGTCCCCTTGTTCCACAGTTACTCTCATCCAGAAATCCACCTTTGTTGCATTGCTGGTGTTGGTCTTCCTTGCAGAATTCCCCTATCACGACTTCTGTGCTCTCTGGGGAATATAGGTGCACTTTACACCTACTTTTCAGGGTTTTGGGGTGGGCTATTTTTATAACCCTCACTGCTTTCTTACAGTCCCAGCGACCCTCTACAAGCTCACATAGGTTTGGGGTCCATTCGTGGTTCGCATTCCACTTTTGGAGTATATGGTTTGTGTTGCCCCTATACCTATGTGCTCTCATTGCAATCTATTGTGACTGTACATTGCTTGCATTACTTCCTTTTGCTATTACTGCATATTTTTGGTATTGTGTACATATATCTTGTGTATATTTGCTATCCTCATACTGAGGGTACTCACTGAGATACTTTTGGCATATTGTCATAAAAAGTACCTTTATTTTTAGTATATCTGTGTATTGTGTTTTCTTATGATATTGTGCATATGACACCAGTGGTATAGTAGGAGCTTTGCATGTCTCCTAGTTCAGCCTAAGCTGCTCTCCATAGCTACCTTCTATCAGCCTAAGCTGCTAGAAACACCTCTTCTCCACTAATAAGGGATACCTGGACCTGGCACAGAGTGTAAGTACCCCTTGGTACCCACTACAAACCAGGCCAGCCTCCTACAGAGACGGAGACCACAGATGAGGAGTACCCTTTGATAAGCTTCTTCCCGATGTTCACAGTGACCGATCTGCCAACAGAATTACAGGGAACAGTGGCAGAGAAGGTGTCGGACTTGAAAGGAAAGGAAGTGGGACTGATTAAAGGAGTAGAACCAGTCAAAGTAGATGTGAAGCCGAATGCAGTGTTTCCCCAGGTACCACAGTACCACATGGCACAAGATGTCCTCATACAAGTGACGCAGATAACTGCAGGCTTTGTGAAGCAAGGGGTCTTAAAAGAAGTAATGAGCAGCCCATGTAATTCGCCAATAATGGGACTGAGAAAACCTTGTGGGAAAGTTCGAATTGTCTAAGACCTGAGAAAAATTAATTAGATAGGGGTAAAATGTTGCCCTATACTGCCAAATCCAGCTGTGATCATGTTTCAGGTCCCATGTGATGCATAGTGGTTCACGGTTGTGGACTTGTCTCAAGCATTCTTTTCTGTGCCTCTTCATGAGGGCAGCCAATTTCTCTTCAGTTTCAAATTCTTGGACAAGGTTTACAGTTGGTGTTGAATTCCTCAAGGGTTTTCAGAATCACCTTCAATCAGATATTGAAGAAGGATTTGGAATCATTGGAACTGCCTTTTAATTTGACTCTAGTACAGTACATTGATGACTTGTTGATTGCATCCAAAATGAAAGATGACTGCAGGTATGATACAATTGCCTTACTGAATCACTTGGGAAAAAACTGACATAAAGGCCCTCATTACAACATTGGCGGTAAATCCCACTTACCGCCGTGCAGAAGACCGCCAACACACCGGCCTGGCCATGGAATTCCGCCACAGCAATTATGACCCACAGTTCTGAATCCGCCAAAATCTAGACACCCACACAAGTCCGCCACACCAAAGGTCAGTGATAAACTGGCGAAAACAAAACCTCCACCGTCACGCCAACAGAAATACCCCCACACTATCACGACCCACGAATCCACGTGGCGGTCTTTCAACCACGGTATTCCATTGGCGGTACACACCGCCGAGCTCAAAATACACACACATTTACAAAACACAACCACATTGGACTATTCAAAATACAGACACCTGATACACATACACACACCACTCCCACACACCCAATACAATATAAAACACACACCCTCATCACCCACAAACCCTTACGACAACAATTCACGAACGAAAGCCAGAGAGAGACAGCACCAGCAAGAACAACAGCATCCACAGGCATACAACACCATCACCCACAGAACTTCCACGCACCTCACACAACACCCACTACATATCAGCACACTTATCACCCCACACTCCACCCCACACATCACCTACACCACCCCATGGCATGGCAAAGGCACCCCAGGTTCTCGGAGGAGGAGCTCAGGGTCATGCTGGAGGAAATCGTCCGGGTAGAGCCATAGCTATTCGGATCACAGGTGCAGCACACCTCCATTGCAAGGAAGATGGAGCTATGGCAAAGAATAGTAGACAGGGTCAATGCAGTGGGACAGCACCCAAGAAATCGGGAGGACATCTGGAAGAGGTGCAATGACCTACAGGGGAATGGCCATTCCGTGGTCTCAAGACACCACCTGGTGGTTCAGCAGACTGGCGGCGGACCCCCACCTCCTCCCCCACAACTAACAGTATGGGAGGAGCAGGTTTGGCGATTCTGCATCCTGAGGGCCTCGCAGGAGTAGGTGGAGGAATGGACTCTGGTAAGACAAATCTTAACTATTACATCCCCCACCCTACCTGCATGCCAGCACAAACCCCCACCCTCACCCTCACCCCCAGCACTCCAACTCCTCACAAATGTCCCAACATCACAAACCACACATCCCAACACCAAGCCCTGCATGCAACAACAAAGCATGGACACCCATCACTAAAGCATGCCCACTGCACATACCCATACACCCCCCTAAACCATCATCACACAATGTCCCACACAGGAATGCAAGCACTGGGGTACACGGTCACCCACCCATTGCACACCATGGCACACACAGATGTAATAAACATCCTTTTATACCCCTGCAGGACCCCTACCCAATGTCACCGGACAGGAGGGTCCACACATGTCCACACCACCAACAGAAGAGGCCCACAGTGATGACAGCACCTCTGTCCAACTGGATTTAGATGACCAGCCTGGCCCATCTGGGACCTCTGGACAGTCGGTTCCCCTCACACAGTCACAGGCCACTACAGAGCTTCCCCCCCCTCTGGAAACACCAGCAAAGCACCCACTCAGCTGGCCCATACCTCCGTCCCCAGGACATGTCAATCAGCTGTGTGTCCACCACTACAGGGAACCCAGGCTAACCCACCACCCCAACAACAACAGGGACCTGGGGGCAGTGGCAGTGGGCACATGGTCCAGGGGACGGAGGCCCAGGAACACAGGGGAACTGGGAGGGCTGCTGTGCGACAGGGGGCGGACAGGCCAAGGGAACCCACTCTCCCCGAGGCCCTCTCCTCCATCATGGGAGCCTACCACCACTCCCAGGAGACGATGGCAACGGTACTGGCCAAGTTTCAGGAAACCCAGCGCCTGCAGGAGGAACAGTATATCGGCTTCAGGGAGGAACTCAGAACCATCAACTCCACCCTGGGCACCATCGTAGGGGTGCTGAAGGAAGTACTTAACACCAGGAGGGTCACTATGGCACTACAAGGGGCCCCTGACACTAGCATGGACAATGAACTGCCCACCACCTCTGCCGGCGCTAGTGGACAGGACGTCCCGCCACAGGACCACCACACCAGCACCCCACCCCCTGCAGAGGGAGAACCACCTCGCAAACGGTCCCTGAGATCCAGGAACAAGACAGAGAACGATGCCAAGACCCCGCCAAGAAATGAGACCACCCTGGTTGCCATCCTACTGTCCCACTTTGTCACCCTGTCCATACTTAAACTGCCCCAGCTCCACTTCCTATGCCCCTTTGGACAATGCACCTGTGAGACTAATAGACTGGACTGTGCCATGGACATTCCTCCACCATCACCCCTCACCATGTTACTACCACCTCCAATATTGAGCATTTGAATAAACACACTTAAAGCACAAAACTACGTGGAGTCTGTCTGTGATTTTGAAATAGTGTATTAGCAATTACAGTGGCAAAATGTTCATTCAAATGTAATATCAACATACCTATGTCACACAGCTCTAGTCCATGAGGAATCAAAGCAGATGTCACACAGTGGGACCCACATCTGTGAAATCATAAGGGAAAGTGACAACTCAGTGACCGTACACTGGGTGAAAAAGAAAGACAGTAGTGTTTAAGTACATGTAGTAGGCAGGTCTGTACTCTTACCTGTGTCTCACTGGAAATATTGCTGGATCACTGTTGGTCAGGTGTCTTCTTCCTCTGCTTCCTCGTCTTCACTGTCCACAGGCTTCACAGCTGCCACAACACTGCCATCTGGACCATCCTCCTGCAGAAAAGGCACCTGTCGTCGCAAAGCCAAGTTGTGAAGGATACAGCAGGCCAAGATGATCTGGCACACCTTCTTTGGTGACTAGAATAGGGATCCACCTGTCACATGGAGGCACCGGAACCTGGCCTTCAGGAGGCCGAAGGTACGCTTGATCACCCTCCTAGTTCGCCCATGGGACTCATTGTAGCATTCCTCTGCCCTTGTCCTGGGATTCCTCACTGGGGTCAGTAGCCATGACAGGTTGGGGTAACCAGAGTCACCTGCAAATGGCGAGGGACAACTGTTAGACACGCACTAACCTGTAGGGATATCCCCAGACCCAGACAACCATTCCCACTGACTAGCTTCCAGGTGCTCACCTAATAGCCACACACGGTGCCTCTGGAGTTGACCCATCACATAAGGGATGCTACTATTCCGCATGATGTAGGCGTCATGCACTGAGCCAGGGAACATGGCATTCATATGGGAGATGTACTGGTCTGCCAAACATACCATCTGTACATTCATTGAATGATAACTCTTCCGGTTTCTGTACACCTGTTCAGTCCTGTGGGGGGGGACCAAAGCTACATGGGTCCCATCAATGGCACCTATGATGTTAGGGATATGTCCCAGGGCATAGAAATCACCTTTCACTGTAGGCAAATCCTCCACCTGAGGGAAAACGATGTAGCTCGGCATGTGTTTCAGAAGGGCAGACAACACTCTGGACAACATGTTTGAAAACATAGGGTGGGACATCCCTGATGTTATGGCCACTGTTGTTTGAAATGACCCACTTGCAAGGAAATGGAGCACTGACAGCACCTGCACTTGAGGGGGGATTCCTGTGGGATGGCGGATAGCTGACATCAGGTCTGGCTCCAACTGGGTACACAGTTCCTGGATTGTGGCACGGTCAAGCCTGTATGTGATGATAACATGTCTTTCCTCCGTTGTCGACAGGTCCACCAACGGTCGGTACACCGGAGGATGCCGCCATCTCCTCACATGTCCCAGCAGACGGTGCCTATGAAGGACAACAGCGAGCACAGAGTCAAACAACTCAGAGGTACGTACCCACAGTTTACACAGAACACCATTCATACACAAAAAGTGGCCTGTATGTGAGTAAGGTATGTGTGACGCAGTTGAAAATGAAGCCATGTGGGCCCCTGAAATGGCGGCTGTCTGACCTCTAAAGTGGGACAATGGGATGTGAGGTAACTGCGGTGGCGTTGTACACCGTCGCGGTAGGTGGTCGAAGACCGCGGCGCAATGCTGCATTGGTTAACATTGGACCCTATGGGTCCCATGAGCCAATGACGATGTATGCCGGCGGTGACGGTACGCACCGCTGCGGACGTGACCGCCATTTTCTATCTGTTCAATCACTTGATATCTGATCTTCGACAGGAGAGGACCTACACTGCAAGTGGTGCTGTGACCTTGGTCTGGAAGAGACAATGGCTCGAGTGTCTGGGGAAAGGGCCCCTACCTTCACATTGGAGGAGTTGGAGAAACTCATGGATGCGGTCCTCCCCCAGTACACAGTACTCTACGGTCCTCCAGACAAACAGGTAAGTACACTGGGAGCATGATGTATGGGCTATGACTGTTTGGAGAGGGCTGGATGTAAGAAGGAAGGGGGGAGAGTGCGGCGTGCATGAAACAACGGTAAATGCATGTGCCACGTGGCAAGGGTAGGGATGGGGGCCAATCACTTTGATGGTGCATTTGGTAATAACTTTCTCTTCCCCCTGTACAATTCATGTAGGTCAGCGCCCACCAGAAAAAAGATATTTGGCGTGCCATCGCCAAGGACGTCCGGACCCTGGGGGTCTACCACAGATGGGGCCCCCACTGCCAGAAAAGATGGGAGGACATTCGCCGCTGGAGCAAGAAGACAGCGGAGGCTCAGCTGAGGATGGCCTCCCAACGTGGGAGGGGTGCCCGTCTCACCATGACCCCCCTGATGTTCAGGATCCTGGCGGTGGCCTACCCGGAGTTGGATGGGCGCTTGAGGGCATCACAGCAGCAACAAGGGGGTGAGTACACTCTCATTGTGCTGACTTTGCGCGCAGTGGAGGGGTCTGGGTGGGGGAGGTGGGCTGTGGGTTTCCCTAGGCCAGGGCGAGTTCCGTAGGCAAGGTCCCTCCATAAGGCAGGCCATGTGGCACCCCACCTCTGTAGAGTGCCAAGTACACCTAGTCATGCCCCTATGTGTGCAGATGTCGGCCATAGCCTGTTAGGCCATTTCCCAGGAATTGAACAGTGGAGCTCAAGAGCGCGGCGTAGTGCAGGGGGCTTCTGTGTCTGTCGTGTCCGCCAACGGTAGCGGTAATGCATGCACTCAACATGTCTTTCTTCTGTCGTCCCCCTCCTTTTTGTGGTCTCCCTGTTCTTGTGTGTATTAGCATCATCAGGCGGAGGAGCAGTGGCACCGGAACACGAGGGAGCTGCATCCCACATGGCCATGGAGGGCCACACTACGGAATCGGACTTCACCAGTGGGACGGAGGGCGAGGGGAGCTCCACGGTGGGGACAGGAGCTGAGACCAGTGACACGGACTTGTCCTCTGATGGGAGCTCCCTTGTGGTGGCGGCAACATCTGTGCCCCCCCATCCACAGGAACAGCCGCCACCCCCCTACCAGCACCACCCTCCCAGCAGCCCCTCAGCCTTCGCCCCGTGCCCGCTCCCCCTGGAGGGTGGGCATCACCTTCGCCCCAGGCACCTCAGGCCCTGCCCCAGTCACCCCTGCTGCCCTCAGTGAGGGGGCCATTGACCTCCTCAGGTCCCTCACTGTTGGGCAGTCTACCATTTTAAATGCCATCCAGGGTGTAGAAAGGCAGTTGCAACAAACAAATGCATTCCTGGAGGGCATTCATTATGGTCAGGTGGCCCTTGAGTGAGCTGTTCAGACTCTGGCCTCAGCACTGATGGCAGCCATTGTCCCTGTCTCTAGCCTCCCCCCTCCAACTTCCTCCACCCAGACCCAATCCCTTCTACCTCAGTCTATCCCAAGCACACCTACAGACCAGCATGCACACACGTCAACACACAAGGGAAGCTCAGGCAAAGATAAGCACCACACATCCCACAGGCACTCACGCAAGCTTCACACACATTCAGACACACCAACATCCACTGCCTCCACTGTGTCCCTCTCCTCCTCGTCTCCCTCCTCCCTCCCTGTCTCATCTACACTCACACCTACATGCACTGCCTCTACAGCCACTACGTCCCTCTCTAGCACACCCACCACCACACCCCGCTCACGTGCAGTCACCACCCCCACTACCATTCACACGTCCCCTGTGTCCTCTCCCAGTGTGTCTGTGACGTCCCCTCCCAAGATACACAAACGCAGGCACACATCCACTCAACAGCCATCCACCTCACGACAGCCTCCAGCACATGCACCTTCACCCAAAGTCAGCAAACTAACACCTCCTACAACCACCACCTCTTCCTCCACTCCCAAACCCCCTCCAGCTACCCGTCGCAGTGTGTCCAAAAAACTTTTCCTGTCCAACCTGGACCTCTTTCCCACACCTCCCCCACCCCGTCCGTCTCCTAGGTCCCGAACTAGCACCTCAGCCACAACATCTCCGGGACCAGTAGCGCCTGTAGTCACCGGAATCTGGAGTGCACCGGCCACCAGGGCAGCCAGTGTGGCACGGAGCCACAGCACGGACAGTCCCCCACCTGTCAAGCATCAAAAGTTGGCCAGTGCCCGGCGGGAGAGGGTGAAGACTCCAGCCACCAAAGCCGCTCCCAGGGGTCCCGGTGGGAGTGTGGAGTCAGCTGTGACACCTTTCAAGGTGCAGAAGAGCCAAAAGAAACCTGGCAAGTCTGGGAAGAGCAGCACGGCGGAGAAGACCGCCATCATCCCCGCTGCCCAGGAGGCCATCATCCCCGCTGCCCAGGAGGCCACCGCCAGGACCAGCCCAGCTGCCCAGGACAGGACCACCAGCACAAACCCAGCTGCCCAGGAGGCCACCGCCAGCACCAGTCCACCCGCCCAGGAGGCCACCGCCAGCACCATCCCCGCTGCCCAGGAGGCCACCGCCAACACCAGCCCCGCTGGGCCATGAAGGACCACCAGCAAAAGCCCAACTGGGCCATGAAGGACTGCCAGCACAAGCCCGTTGGGCCATGAAGGACCGCCAGCACAAGCCCCGCTGGGCCATGAAGGACCGCCAGCACAAGCCCTGCTGGGCCATGAAGGACCACCAGCAAAAGCCCCACTGGGCCATGAAGGACCACCAGCAGCTGAGTCCCTGCAATGGAGACAGCCGCCTCAAGCACCGCTGAACAGGGCACCGCCGTCTCAAGCACTGCTGAACAGGGCACCGCCGTCTCAAGCACCACTGAACAGGGTACCGCTGACTCAAGCACCGCTGGCCCATGAGTGGCAAGGGCACTGACGCTACTGAGTCCGTCACGGGGTGAATGAAGCACTCTGGGCACCATGCCCCAGCCAAAACCAGTGTAGAATGTCATCCACTACCTCTGTCCTTAGCAGGATGAAGCACTCTGGGCACCAATCCCCCTCCAGAACCAGTGGAGAAAGGCATCCACTACCTCTGTCCTTAGCAGGATGAAGCACTCTGGGCACCATGCCCCCTCCAGAACCAGTGGAGAGATCTATCCACTACCTCTGTCCTTAGCAGGATGAAGCACTCTTGGCACAAGGCCCCCTCCAGAACCAGTGGAGACTTTCATCCACTTGAGAGACTGTGGCTTTGCACTCCCCAGGATGTAACAGTGGGCAAGTCACCCACTGTAGCTTGAGAGACTGTGGCTTTGCACTCCCCAGGATGTAACAGTGGGCAAACCACGCACTGTATAGACTTGAGAGACTGTGGCTTTGCACTCCCCAGGATGGAACAGTGGGCAAACCACCCACTGTATAGACTTGAGAGACTGTGGCTTTGCACTCCCCAGGATGGAACAGTGGGCATGTGGCCCCCTCGTGGATTTGGCGTCGTGCACTCAACCTGCTGAGTTGCCCCCCCTTTCCCTCCCCCTGAGATGCCTGTTAAGTTGCTCTCTGATGCCCCTGCAGTGTTCTCTCATCATAGTCGGGGATCTTGTGTGGGCCTCGCCCATACCGTGTGGTCCCAGTGTTCCACGGACTTAATTAGAGCACTACCTGGACTACTATGCTTGGTTTATATTTTTGTACATGGTGTATATATATATTTCTGCCTACTTGCTTTTAATATATTACAATGGTTACACTCATTTTCTATTGTCTTTGCATTCTTCCGGGGGATTTGGGGGGTGTAACTGTGATGTATTGATATGCATTAGTGTGTGTGTTGTAGTGGGTGGGGGTGGGGGTGTTGCGTGCTGCGTGTGAGTGTCACTCTCTTTTCCCTCCCCCCCCTGTGTCGTAGGTGCAGTACTCACTGTGGTCTTCGCCGCCGGCGTTCATGGTAGAGGAGCAGGAAGACTATTGCAGGTAGAATTTGGAGTTCTGGCTCCATGGTGTCCTCGTTCCTCGTGGGGTGTGTAGAGGTGAGCGTTTGTCCTTCGGAGTTCCTGTTTCTGCCGTGTTTTCATCCACGGTGAATCCGCCCCGGAAAAGGTGGCGGATTGGCCTGTCACAATAGTGTGGGCGGTACATTGTGCTCCGCTGTGTCTGTTGGCGGTGACCATCATTCTGTTTGTTTGTACCGCCGTGGCGGTCGGCGTGTTAAAGTGGCTGTCTTTGTTGGCGGTTTCTGCCACGGTCGTAATAGCAATTTCTTTTCTGCCGGCCTTTTGGCGGTCTTCCCTTCGCTTTATCACCGTCCGCCAGGATTGTAATGACCACCAAAGTGTCCCCAAAGAAGCTACAGTACTGTCAGAAAGAGGTGAAGTACTTAGGCCACCTGATTGAAAATGGGTCAAGGAGAATATCCAAATAAAGAGTGACAGCCATATTACAGATGAGTCCCCCGACATCCAAAAGAGACGTGAGGATGTTTTTGGAATGGTGGGCTACTGTCGCCAGTGGATTCCCAACTTCTCAATTATCTCTAAGCCTTTGGTGAGGTTGACTGTCAAAGAGGTTAAAGAAGGCCCAGGTACCCTAACTATGTCCGAGAAAGAAATTAGGGCATTCATTGAACTGAGAGAGTGCATGTGCAGGGCTCCAGCTTTAGGTATGCCTGATTACACGAAGCCTTTTGTACTGTTTTGTCATGAACATGATGCTTGTTCTCTGTCTGTCCTGAAACAGGTCCATGGAGATGCAAACCGCGCAGTAGCATATTTTTCAGCTACTTTGGACCCAGTCGCAACAGCCTTACCGGGTTGTTAGCGTGCAGTGGCAGCAGTTGGTCAAAGCCTCACTCAGAGTAAAGGCATAGTGATGGGACATCCCTTGACAGTAATTGTCCCACATTCAGTTGAAATACTATTGACCCAAACTAAGACCCAGCACATGACGAATGCTAGGTTGACCAAGTATGAGACAATCATACTGGGGTCATCAAATGTGTCGCTTAAACGATGTACTGTGTTAAACCCGGCAACTTTGCTTCCCAATGAAAATACAAATGTTGATGATGCTGAGGAAGTATAACATGATTGTCTTGAGGTAACAGAACTGTGCACCAAACCAAGACCTGACATTAAAGATACCCAATTGGAAGAAAATGATGACATTATCTTTGTTGATGGTTCATGCTTGAGGGACTCAGTGGGAGTACTAAGAGCTGGATACGCTGTGTGTACCATCACCGGTATCCTGGAAGCATCTTGGCTCGAGAGAGTGTATTCCGCTCAAGTGGCTGAATTGGTCGCTCTTACTAGGGCATGCCATGCCGCTGACAAATTAAAAGTCACTATCTATACTGACAGCAGATACGGATTTGGAATTGTCCATGATTTTGGCCAGTTGTTGTCACAGAGGGGTTTCATTACCTCTTCTGGTTCTCCAGTGAAAAAAGGTGAAAAAATTAAGGAGTTGTTGCACGCGATTTAGTTACCTCTTGAAGTTTCCGTGGTGAAATGCAGTGCTCATGTTAAATCACAAGACTTAGGTGGTCATTACGACCCTGGCGGATTACTTCCGCCAGGGCCGCGGGACGCGGTGGCACCGCCGACAGGCCGGCGGTGCCCCGCGGGGCATTCTGACCGCGGCGGCTTAGCCGCTGTCAGAGAAGGGAAACCGGCGGTCTCCCGCCGGTTTCCCGCTGCCCCCAAGGAATCCTCCAAGCCGGCGCAGCTTGCTGCGCCGGCTTGGGGATTCCGACTCCCCCTCCCGCCATCCAGTTCCTGGCGGTTCTCCCGCCGGGAACCGGATGGCGGGAGGGGGAGTCGCGGGGCCCCCGTAAGAGGGCCCCAAAATGTATTTCACTGTCTGCATAGCAGACAGTGAAATACGCGACGGGTGCAGTAGCACCCGTCGCACCTTCCCACTCCGCCGGCTCGATTACGAGCCGGCTTCATGGTGGGAAGGTCGTTTTCCCCTGGGCTGGCGGGCGGCCTTTCGGCGGCCGCCCGCCAGCCCAGGGGAAAACTTGGAATACCCTCCGCGGTCTCTGGACCGCGGAGCGGTATTCCTGACGCGCAACATTGACGGGCGGCCTCCGCCGCCCGTCAATGTTGGAATGAGGGCCTTAGTGTCAATGGGAAACGGATATGCAGATCAAGTAGCAAGGTTTTGTGCATTGAACTGTATATTGTTCAAAGATCAGTGGGAATTGCTACCGGAAACTGAAAATGAGACATGCACAGGTTATGCATTGAGGGTGGTTGACACAATAGAAGAGTTAAAATTGTTGCAGGGACGTGCCAGCAGAGAAGAGAAACATTCTTGCCTTAAAATGCAATGTGTACAAAGATCTGATGATTTGTGGGTTTAAGATGAGGGGAAAATGGTCCTGCCAAACAGGATCTTGTCACAGTTTGCAAGGTTTTACCATGGTCAAGCAGATATTGGGAGAGACGCCATGATCAGGTTGTTCAAAGTCGATTGGTTCAATCCAAAATTCAGACAAGCAGCAAAAGTAATCTTTCACAGGTGCATCATCTGTCAACAGATGAATGCGAGGAAAGGGACCGTGGTGAATTCGAGTCACATTGGGAGAGCAGGAGGTCCATTTAGCAGGATGCAGATGGATTTGATTGAAATGCCTGTGTGTGGAGGTCTGAGGTACGTGTTGGTGATTGTGTGTATCTTTAGTCACTGGTTTGAAGCTTACCCTTCACGTAGGAATGACAGTCTCACAGTTGCGAAGTTGCTGCTTAGGGAGTTGATACCACATTTCGGGTTTCCGATCTCTTTAGAATCAGATAGAGGAAGTCACTTCAACAATGAGGTGGTTAAACTCTTGTGTGCCGCACTGAACATTGAACAGAAGTTACAATGTAGCTATCGTCCCGAAGCCTCAGGACTAGTGGAGCAGATGAATGGTACCTTGAAGTCAAGAATGGCAAAAATGTGTGCAGCTACCAATTTGAAATGGCCAGATGCATTGCCTTTAGTGCTAATGTCAATGAGAAATACACCCAACAATAAAACTGGACTGTCTCCTCATGAAATTCTCGTGGGTCGAGCTATGAGACTGCCCGCAGTGCCTGCAATTGCTCTTGTGAATATCACGGATGATATGGTGTTGGACTACTGCAAGAGTCTGGCTGATGTGGTACGCTCTTTCTCTCACCAAGTGGAAGCCACCACAGTGCCACTGATAACTAATCCAGGTCACAATCTGAAAGCCGGTGAGTGGGTTGTTGTCAACAAACACGTCAGGAAGTCGTGTTTGGAGCCACATTGGAAGGGGCCGTATCAAGTGATTCTGACAACTACTACTGCTGTGAAGTGTGCGGGAATTCCAAACTGGATCCATGCCAGTCACACAAAGAAGGTGACGTGTCCAACTGATGAGGAACTTGAGTTGTCGAAAATAACAGCTACAGAAAAGGAAGTCTCAGGGCCGGAGAGTAATCAAAGGAGAACTGAGACTGAAGGAGAGCCCGTTGAGGACAGCTTGGTCACTCAAACAACAAATAAGATCCAGAAGGGTGACGGTGAGCCTATCTCAACTGAGCCACCAGGAGGACCAACCCAAAGAGAGGTTCTCCCAGAAGCAGATGGTTACGGGTTTGAAGTTGAACCCCTGACAGACCCGGAAGGCGAAGGATAGACACAGAGGGAAGTCAAAGTGTTCAGACTCCTCCTGAGCCACTTGCAGATCCATCAAGAGAAAACACCATAGCACAAGAGGAGGGCGTTGAACAGCACCCTGAAAAGCCAAACAGCAAAACAATACTGAAGGGAGATAAGTGGCCAGAATCGCAAACTGAAAAAGAGAAAGTAGTCATCAACGAAAAAATAGAGGAAGAGGTCGATACCACAAGGAAGGAAGATTTGAGTGAAGGAGAATTGCAGGGTGACCGTAAATTGAAAAGAAAGAGAATTGCAAACAGAAGATACGCGGGTCCTGAATGGGCCTATGCAACAACAGCAGAGTGGCAACAGGAGTTCTTGGCTTTTTGCTTTGATCGTGAAGTTCCAGGTCAATATTATGGTACTTGAAGTTGCCCACAGATAAGAGACTGTGTTAAGCTGAAATTTGAATAAAGGGAAACCTGAGAAAAGAGACTAATGAAAATTACCGGATGTGACACTGTTAACCTGAATTGACTTGAAAAACCTGATTGTGACAAGCTGCTAACTGGATTGACAAAGGACCCTTGGAGTGAATGAGAAAGATGTAAATACTTGCTGGAAATGAACTTTTGCATAAAAGAATTATTAACCATCCTCCTATTAGTTGATTACGTTTGTGGTACTTTACTTTCTGATTCTTTACAGATCATGCCTAGGTCAGGAGATGACGTTGAGGGAAATAAGCGTTGTAAATATTTGGGTGTTGCTTTGGCTGTTGTGTGTGTGATATTCATTATAGCTATATTTGTGGAAATGCGTCTGGTAGATGAAAGTGAAGCTAACAATGCTACAGTTTCTGAAACTGCTACAGTAACTCCGTGGGACAGGTTTGAGCAGGATGCGAAGTATTTGCATGGCAAAAGTGATGCTAAAGGGGAGCTGTCGACTAACATTTTCTATTGCTTGCTGAGTGAGTATGTTGACACTATGGATGCAAAGGCTTGTTATGTGTGTACACAGATTCCTCTTTCAGTCCAGGAGGGAGTTACCTATCACAGCTTGCAATTAACCTATGGGATTAGTTGTAGTCTGCTACTAACGCGTTTCTATAATCAAGAAGAAGTGCAATATTTTTATTCAAATTATGATTTAGTGTTCTCTTATGTGCCTATCATAGAAGATTTGAATAGTGTAGCTAAATATTATGCGATAAAGCTGGTTAAGGGTTTCTTCGAGCCTAGAATGACGATTAGTACATCATATGCGCACCGCAATAATTTGACATGCTTGCTTACACCTGTAGAAAAGAGCTTTTTAGATCACACTGAAGATAGAAGGAGGGTTTTAAAGGGAAAACTAGAAAAGGGCTTGCAGCAACGGACATTTCTTAGTAATAGTAATAATGGGGTTAGGGAACAAGGGAAGCTAGCTTTATATGCGAAACATGTAGGTAGGCTTTGCATTATGCAACCAAAGTCATATTGTGACACTGTGTTTGTGGGAACGAGTGAGTGTAAGCATGTGTTTTTGTTTCAGAATAAATGGACTTTCATGCTCAATGGAATGGATAAAGCGATCCCAGGGGTCTATTATATTTGTGGGCTTCGTGCTTATTACCGTCTTCCAAAGGGATGGTATGGGACATGTTATTTGGGAATAGTTTTTCCAAAGATCTATTGACTAGACGATTTAAAGAAATTTCCGAAAGTGACAGAATGGCTTTGTGCAAGACAAAAGAGAGAAACTGCTGCTGGTGTAGTAGGAGACATATTTGGAGCAATTATTCCTTCAGTGGGAGTTATTTTGAACTCCGTAAAGATTCGGAAGTTGTCTACTATTGTGGATAACATGCTGACAAACTTCACAGGGGCTATTCACCTGATGGATACTGAACTTGCTGCGGAGAGGGCTATGACTCTTCAAAACAGGCTTGCTTTAGACATTCTTTTAGCGAAAAGCAACGGAGTCTGTAAGATGCTTAATGAGCGCCACTGTTGTGCTTATATTCCGGATAATAGTATTGAGATTAGGAGTATGCTTACTAACCTAATAAGAGATAGTGCAGATTTAAAGGAACTGAAAGAACCAGGAGTCTGGTAAAAGGTTGGAGAGGGATTTGCGCTTGTGGGAAGCTGGTTTAGTGGTCTTTGGCATGGGTTTTTAGGAAAATGAATACAGGGAATAGTAATTGTCTTGGCTTGTCTATTTGGACTATGGTTATTGAACAAAATTTGTGAAAGAGGTAAAGTAAAATGTGCAAAATATAAAGAGAGGAGGGAGGACAAGAAAAAGGAGAAAATGTTCAGACCAAAATATAAAAAGGCAAAACGAAAAGAAGAAATTGAAATGAGGGAAATGAACAAATTAAAGAAAGTAAAGAGTGGATTTGTGTGATGACAAGTGTCATCAGAGGAGGGATTGTTGGAGTGCAGTTTTATAATCAAAATTAACATGAAAAGTTTGCGAATTAATGCATAATGATGCCGCATAGAAATGTATTAATGTGCTTTTACTAAACGTGTGTTTGAAATGTGCCCACGGGGAGTGGCCACCAACGTATACGATGATAATTGAAACTGACTAATAATGAAATATTAATGTACTAATGTATGATTTTGTATTAGTATTAAGAGTTATATGTTAAGGTTTTGCTAATTAATCACTAGGCCTTAGTTAGCATGAGCCTAGCTGCCCGGTTTCATATTAGATGTGTTTTTCTAACGTGCAATGTGCTGACTTGCTGAAGGACATGTAGCCGTACTTTTCCAGAAAACTAAAAGATATGTGTAACTGTAGTAAATTCTTTCTCATGAGACTCGACTTGCTCAAGGAGACATTCTTGCCGATTGCAACAGTGGAAACTTGCAACAGGTACAAGGTTGCCTGAACTGGTATGGACAATGGAACTACTGACTGAGTCTGTGAGAGGACCGCGAGAACATGAAATTGTACCTGACATTCTACCCGTTGGAGACGTCAATTACAGAAGCCAATAAACTATGTGAGAACTGTTATGAGGTGACAATCTTAATGAGGCGACAAGTAAACCATTGGATGGAAATAATGGTGCACCTAAACTTGCCCAATTGGAAATTAGGGGACTGTACAACAAGTTTAATATAATCTTTTGAAACCAGGAGAAATCAGCCAATATATGCCATTTCTTTGCTAAAACTACTACGTGCTTTTGCTATTGCCTAGACACTTTGTCACTCTGTTTAAAGACTTTGTGGTTTATCTCTTCGGACCATCCTTACTTTGCCTTGCCCGATTCATACTTTTCTCTTCATGAGGGAAGTGTCCCTTATTGCCCGTCTTGCTGAACTTTGCTGTGTTTCTTGGCTGATGACAAATCAACTGATGTCCTGAGGACGAAGCCTGACTCTGGATGCTGACTCATTACGGAGGGTAACTATATGAGGATGAAATTGTAATTGTCTTTATGCCTTTTCTTTCTAGGTACCAGCTGCTCTTTTGATAGAGACCATAGTTAGATATTTTCCAAATTTGTGTTACTAAATTGTTTTGCATGAAGCCCAACATGCCAATGCTAATTCGAGGTTAGTTAAGGAGTTCACTAAAACGGACGCAAATAGACAAATGACTGAATCTATGTTTTGTTGAATAATGTGCTAATGATACCCTGCTAAGAATAACCCATGTTGACGTCGTGCTTTGTTCTAATGTTTATGATTTTTGCTTTGATGAAATCTTATTCGAGTTGCCATATTATAACAGTGTTGATGTGTTTTCTGGTTTTGAGACTAATAAACTTGATAGTAGAGTGTAATCAATAGGGAATAAATATCATAAATCTTACAAAATATTGTGTGGTTTTTCATGACTGAGAGGTCTTGGGGTGTTTTGATTCTTACTTATGCCATTATCCAAATTGGATCGATTTGTTATGGTGAGTATTGATGAAGTTATTGATCTATTGATCACTATGTTGATTAATTGTCTCGTCCTGAGGTGTCTTCAATCAGGGTCAAAAGATTCACTGCCCTAAAACGAGTCCCAGACTAATTAATTATTTAAGACGGGACGCGTTATCGCATGGAAATTTGCATTTTTTTCATGTTTCTGTACTCATTATGATATATGTCGGTCAATGCCCATAGAGTCACAAATAAACTTAATTTTCTTTCTAATTGGCACAATCTAAAGGTAAAGTCCATTAGAAAAACGCTTTGGGTCATGCAATAGCCACTAGCCAAATGGAGCAAGCAGACTGCACCTCAAAATACCCACTAGCTTAAGGTATCAGGATTGTAGTATAAATAACAGTGTCTGGGGGATCACAAGATGCAATTTGATGGTGTTAACTTCCGATCTCATCCAAACAGTAAAACGGTAAGATTGTTCAGATGATAGGCAGGTCCCACTCTACTAGATTGCAAACATGGTTCTGAAACAAAAAATGATCAAAACGTGGCAATGAACACACATATATATACATATACATGATGCATAACTAATGGATTGCAAACAACTCTAGTCTTGTCATGAAGGCATGTGTGGGATGACTCCTGTACGTACCAGTCAAGAATAATGAAAGACCTGATAGCTGTCACTACAAGCATTGGCAAAGCCAATAGGTCTCTGCTGTTGGCTTTTGCAAAGTGTTTTTGCCATGCTGTACTTCAGTTTGGATGCTGCTTAGCATGGCTAAACGTTAGTGGCAAGGAGTGTCCTAAAGTGGAGTGGGGGGAGCAGAGTGTCATAGACTGGTTTAGTTGGAGTAGAGTGTCAGAGAGGGGAGTAGAGTGTCATAGGGTGGAGTAGAAGGAAGTAGAGTTCAGTGGTTCACTGACAGAGAGTGTTGTAGAGTGCAGTGTTGTAGAGGGAATGGTGTAGAGTAGAGTGAAGTGGGATTGAATAGGGTAGAGTGGATTGTAGGTAGTGGGTGGATTGAATTGGAGTAGATTGGGGTGGATTGGATTGCAGTAGAGTGGGTTGGATTGAGTGGAGTGAATTGGCGTGGGTAGACTGGATGGTGTTGTTTGGATTAGAGTAGGGTGGATTGAAATGAGATGAGGTGGATTTGATTGAGGTGGATTAGACAGGGGAGGATTGGATTGGGGTGAATTCGATTAGTTTGGGGTGGGTTGGTTGGATTGGAGTGATAGGAGTGGGGTTGACTGGATTGGGGTAGGGTTGGATGGATTATATTAGAGTAGGGTGCTTTTGAGTGGAGTGAATTAGAGTGGAGTGGGATGGATTAGACTGGACTGGACTGGAGTGGGGTAGATTAGACTGGGCTGGAGTGGTGGATTGGATTGAAGTGTGATGGATTGGAGTGGGGTGAATTAGACTGGAGTGAGGTGGACTGAACTGGAGTGAGGTGGATTGAAATGGAGTGGGTTTGATTGGAGTGCAGTAGATTGGAGAGGGGTGGATTGGATTGAGTGGATGTTGGACCTGGCCCTTTTTACAGGGTCATCCCCAAACGTTTTGCCCTCCTCCTCCTATTTTTTCTGACCCCTTTTTGTTGACATTATGACTCTGAACACTTTACCACTGCTGATCATTGATAAAGTGCATGTGCTCTCCCTTCTAACCATGGTATGATTGGCTTACACCTAATTGGCATATTTAAATTACTGTAAATCCCTTGTACAGTGATATCTCTATACCCAGGGCCTGTAAATTAAATGCTACTGCTGATATGGCTGTAATGGCAGTGAGAAATGCTGCTTACTGGTGTATGTGGAATTTCTATTACCAGTATAGGAATGTCACTTTTAGAAAGTGAGCATTTCTCTGTGCTTATGACTCTCGTGTTTGCAGCTTGACTCTAATCCACATCTGGGAAAGAGTGACAGCTAGGCTTTGTGCATACTTCTCAGAAAGCCTGTACACAGGGAGGGTGGAGGTGTCACAAAAGTGTATCTGCATACTGGATGGTCTTTCTGGGCTGGGAGAGGTAGAGGCGGGGAACACCTGCATTTGGAAAGGCTGTGCCATGGCCTCACATAAAGGGCTCGTGTACCCCCTACTGATGTCTGCAGCCAGTGCTGGAGGAGAAAGGGGACATTCCTGGAACCGGTTAGTGCTGGTTGGACCCCCCTCACCCCTTTTGTGGAGGCTGGACAAAATTAATATAACTGCAGGGGCAATCCCTCACAATTTTAGAGCACTTTTGGAACTGGGACTGAGCCTCTGTCAGATGGACTACTGGAGTGCGCAAAGGACTTACCTGGACTGCTCTTCTGTTTGTTGCCCTGCTGCCTGGTGTCTGCTTGGTGGTGCAAAGGACTCATCAGGATCGCTTTTCTGCTTTTGCCCTGCTACCAGCTGCCCTCCTGACTGTGGGGACCCTAGGTCTTGTGGGATTGCCAAGATAAACCACCATAGTAACCTGCATGTGCTGGCCTGCCTGCTTTGGCCTATCTGCAAGTGTTCTCCTGGGATCGGTTTACCCAGCTCACCCAAGCTACTTTGCTTTCACCCTCCCACAAGCATTTTTTTAGCGCTGGACTTGGTGGTTCCTGGAGCGCATGGTGAGTGCTGCCCTTTATTGGCCTCTGCCTCCACAGCACGATATGCACGCACCTTATTCCCAGATGGGGCTGGGCCATTGCAGGGGCCCTTTCCCAGTGCAGCCTCCGGCCCCTTCCCACCCATGAGGAGTAACTGGGGAGAGAGGGAGGGAATCCCACTGCCCTCCGGCAGCGATGAGCAAGTGCGGGATGTGTGCACCCTCCAGTGCCTCTGGGGTACTGGCAGGCATTGCCCTTGCAAAAGTCACCGCCGTGACCCAGGTGGGTCCAGAGGGGCTACTGTGCGGCCGGGAGCCACAGAGTAGAAGGACACCTGCCGGTCGGACAAGAGTGTGGAGATCCCCACTGACAGAGCCCGGAAGCTGTCCTGTGAGGAGACAACCGGTCTCCGATCATGGCGAAGAGAGGAGCTGGCTGGTGCCACCCCTCCCTCTCTGCACCACAACAGTGTGCTACCCGAGACAAGACCGGCCTTTGGAAGAGGGGCTGAGATTCAGGGGTGGCCATGCCTGGGATTCGTGGGCTGCCATCTACTGGCAGCGGTAAGCCTGCAAGACCAAAGATAGCGGTCCGGGCAACCCAGAAGGGTCCCCGACTCACTACCCTGGACCCAGGTAACTATGGAGCAGCAGTCCCGCGCTAACACAGAAGACTGCCTGGAGGCGTTATACCACACAGGGAGGACCCAACAAGGCCTCCCTGCCACTGAATGGTTGTGTTTGTGCCCCCCTTGCCACCTATGTGGGCTTAGCTCTGCTTGGGGGCATTGTGACAATTGTATGCGGGGTGGGATGGACAACCCGATGGAAACCCCATTCCTGCTAAAAGGAAATTGCTTCACGACCGCTAAGAGGAGCGCTGGAGCACCTATGTAGCAGGAGTGTGCTCTTCCTTACAGAATGTCTTCTAAGTCAAGCGCAGACACGCTACGACCTTCATGTAGGAGGTGTTGATGGAGAGACTACTGGACGTTGCAGTTCACCACTGTTACTCTGCCCTTGTTATTTCTCCCCTGTGATTTGTTTTATGACATTTGGAAATGTGTTCCTGTTAGGTACATTCAGGAGGATGTCTTGGCATCTCAGATAACATGTTTACTACACCATGTGCATTGTTGGTAACAATGTGACCTGTGTTGGAGAGAATATTGTTTCCCCACATATGCACTAGGGAGTTCTAGGTTCTTATGTGTGCATATAGGCTTAGGCCTTGGCATTCATGCTAATGGTTTTATAATGACTTGTGCCAGAGGGGAATGTTTCATTTCATTGTGCATTCATGATGGTGTCTTGGCAGTTCTAAGAATATGTTTATTGCGACATGTGCCTTTTTGGTGGTAGTGACGACCTGACTGCTGCATGTTTTGCAGAATATCAGTAACCTATATGTTTACCTGACTACTGTTTATTTTTGTAGAGTACTAGTAACCTGTGTGATTTTCTATCAACATCTGTGTAGCAGGGTATTACTGACACATGTTGTTTTTGGTTTAATGATGTTTTATGCAAGAGAGTTTATTTTTATATAACTTGGTGTTGTGTTTCTTTTGTGGTGTATTTGTTGTGTCACGTGTGCTGTGAGTTTTGTGCAACTGCTTTCCACATGACCCCTGGGATAAGCCTGACTACTCATGCCAAGCTACCAAGGGGGTGAGCAGGGGTTATCGTGGGTCTGTAACTCCCTTGCCCTCAATAGAGTGGTGGTCCCTGCCTGGCCTAGCCAACCAGCCACCCCATTTCCAACAGAGGGGTAGACTTAACTGGGGTGGGTAGATTGGATTGTGGTAGAGTGGAGTGGATTGTAGTAGAGTGGGATGGATTGGACTGCAGTGGAGTGAGGTGGATTGGCGTGGGGTGGACAGGATGGGATGGATTAGATTGGAGTGGAGTGGATTAAAATGAGGTGGGGTAAATTGGATTGAGGTGGTGTGGAGTGCGTTGGGGTGGATTTGGGTGGGGTAGATTGAAATGGTGTGCGATTGTTTGGATTGGATTGTATTGAGATGGAATGGAATGGGGTGGGGTGGATTGAGGTGGGGAGAAATTAATTTGAGTGGGGTGGAATGGATTTGAATGGGGTGGACTGCAGTGGGGTTGAATAGGGTGTGGAGGAATGGAGTGGGGTGAGATGGAGTGGGAGGATTGGACTGGCATGGAGTGGGGTGGATTGGAGTGAAGTTATTTGAATTGAGTGGAGTGGGTTGGATTGAGATGGATTGGATGGGGTTGTGTGGGTTGGAGGAGGTAAATTGGATTTGACTGGATTGGTGTGGATTGGATTGGTGTGGGATGGATTGGATTGTAGTGTGGTGGATTGGAGTGGAGTGAGATGGATTGGATTGGGGTGAGATGAATAGGATTGGAGTGGGGTGGGGTGGATTGGAGCGGGCAGATTGGAGTGAGTGGATTGTTTTGGATTGGAGTGAGGAAGACTGTTGTGGAATAGAGTGTGGCAGATTGTTTTGGATTGGAGAGGGCCTGATTAGAGTGAGGAAGATTGTTTTGGATTGAAGAGGGGCAGATTGGAATGGGGCTGATTGTTTTGGATTGGAGTGAGGCAGATTATTTTGGATTGGAGTGGGGAAGATTGTTTTAGATTGGAGAGAGGCAGATTAGTGTAGGGCAGATTGGACTGGGGAAGATTGTTTTGGATTGGAGTGGGATGGATTGTGGTGGACTGGAGTTGGGCGAATTAGGATAGTGAGCATGGGCTGGGGTGAGGTGGATTGGACTGGAGTGGGGTTGATTGGGTTGTTTGGAATGTAGTGGGCAGATTGTTTTGGATTAGAGTGGGGAAATTGCTTTGGATTGGAAGCAGGCAGATAAATGTGGCGGGCCGATTATTTTGGATTGAAGTGGGTGGATGTTTGTGGTGGATTTGTATTTGAGTGGGATGGATTGGGGAGGGAGTGGGTGGATTGGATTGTGGTGAGGTGGATAGGATTGGGATGGGGTAGATTGGAGAAGGCTGGATTGGGATGGATTGGACTGTGTGGAATGGATTGGATTAGAATGTGTGGATAATGGTATGCCGGAGTGAGGTGAATTGAGATAGATTTGGTAGGTTGGGTGAGGTGGATTGGATTGGGGTGGATTGGAGTGGGGTGGATTGGAGCAGAGCAGCTTGTTTTGAATTGGAGTGGGGCAGATTGTTTCGGATTGAAGTGAAGAAGATTGAAGTCGGATGGATTGAAGTAGGACCAATTATTTTGGATTGGAGTGGGCAGATTGGTGTGTGATGGATTGGAGTGGGCAGATTGTTTTGGATTGGGGTGGGGCAGATTGGAGTGGGGCAGACTCTAGTGAGGCAGGTTAAAGTGGGGAACATAGTTTTGTATTGGAGTGGGGCAGATTGGAATGGAGGGGATTGGAGTGGGGCAGACTGTTTTGGATTGAAGTGTGGCAGATTGTTTTGGATTGAAGTGTGGCAGATTGTTTTGGATTGAAGTGAGACAGATTGGAGTGTGGCAGATTGTTTTGGATTGAAGAGAGAGAGATTGGTGTAGGGCAGACTAAAGTGGGGCAGATTGTTTTGGACTGGAATGGGGTGGATTGTGGTGGATTGAAGTGAGGCGAATTGGGACGGAGTGTGTGGGTTGGGGTGAGGTGGATTTGACTGGAGTGGGGTGGGTTGGATTGGAGTGGGGCTGATTGGAGTAGGCGGATTGCTTTGGATTGGAGTGGGGCAGATTGGAATGGGGTGGACTGGAGTGGGGGATATAGTTTTTTATTGGAGTGGGGAAAATTGGAGTGGGGCAAATAGGAATGGAGAGGATTGGAGTTGGGCAGATTGTTTTGGATTGAAGTGGGACACACTGTTTTGGATTGGAGTGAGACAGATTGGAGTGGGGCAGATTGTTTTGGATTGGAATAAGGTAGATTCTTTTGAAATGGAGTGAGGGAGATTGTTTTGGATTAGAGTGGGGCTGGTTGGAGAGAGGCAGGTTGTTTTGGATTGGTTGTTTTGGATTGGAGTGAGGCTGAAGGTTTTTGATTGGTGTGAGGAAGATTGTTTTGGACTGGAGAAGGGGAGATTGTTTTGGATTGGAAAGAGGCAAATTGGTGTGGGGGAGACTGGAGTGGGGCAGATTGTTTTGGATTGGAGTGAGGCAGATTATTTTGGATTGGAGTGGGGCAGATTGTTTTAGATTAGAGAGAGGCAGATTAGTGTAGGGCAGATTGGACTGGGGAAGATTGTTTTGGATTGGAGTGGGGTGGATTGTGGTGGACTGAAGTTAGGTGAATTGGGATAGTGAGCGTGGGCTGGGGTGAGGTGGATTAGACTGGAGTGGGGTGGATTGGGTTGTTTGGATTGTAGTGGGCAGATTGTTTTGGATTGGAGTGGGGCAGTTGCTTTGGATTGGAAGCAGGCAGATTAATGTGGTGGGGCAGATTATTTTGGATTGAAGTGGGTGGATGATTGTGGTGGATTTGTATTTGAGTGGGATGGATTGGGGAGGGAGTGAGTGGATTGGATTGTGGTGAGGTGGATAGGATTGGAATGGGGTAGATTGGATAAAGCTGGATTGGGATGGATAGAACTGTGTGGAAGGGATTGGATTAGAATGGATGGATTGTGGTATGCTGGAGTGAGGTGAATTGAGATGGATTTGGTAGGTTGGGTGAGGTGGATTGGGGTGGATTGGAGTGGGTGGATTGGAGCAGAGCAGCTTGTTTTGAATTGGAGTAGGGCAGATTGTTTTGGATTGGAGTGGGGCAGATTGGAATGGGGCAGACTCTAGTGGGGCAGCTTAGAGTGGGGCACATAGTTTTGTATTGGTTGGGGCGGATTGGAGTGGGGCAGATTGGAATGGAGGGGGTTGGAGTGGGGCAGACTGTTTTGGATTGAAGTGGGGCGGATTGTTTTGGATTGACGTGAGACAGGTTGGAGTGTGGCAGATTATTTTGGATTGGAGAGAGGCAGATTGGTGAAGGGCAGATTGAAGTGGGTCAGATTGTTTTGGACTGGAATGGGGTGGATTGTGGTGGATTGAAGTGAGGTGAATTGGGATGGAGTGTGTGGGTTGGGGTGAGGTGGATTCGACTGGAGGGGGTGGGTTGGATTGGAGTGGGGCAGATTGGAGTGGGGCTGATTGGAATAGGTGGATTGCTTTGGATTGGAGTGGGGCAGATTGGGATGGGGTGGACTGGAGTGGGGATATAGTTTTTTATTGGAGTGGGGCAAATGGGAATGGAGATGATTGGAGTTGGGCAGATTGTTCTGGATTGAAGTGGGGCACACTGTTTTGGATTGGAGTAAAACAGATTGGAGTGGGGCAGATTTTCTAGATTGGAATGAGGCAGATTCTTTTGAAATGGAGTGAGGGAGATTGTTTTGGATTGGAGTGGGGAAAATTGTTTTGGATTAGAGTGGGGCTGGTTGGAGTGAGGTAGGTTGTTTTGGATTGGAGTGAGGCTGAAGGTTTTTGATTGGAGTGAGGCAGATTGTTTTGGACTGGAGTGGGGCAGATTGTTTTGGATTGGAAAGAGGCAAATTGGTGTGGGGGAGATTGGAGTGGGGCAGATTGTTTTGGATTGGAGTGGGTAGATTGTTGTGGATTTGATTTGAGAGGATAGATTGAGTTGGGAGTGGATTTGATTGGGGAGAGAGAGGGGGAGGTGGAGTGGATTGGAGTGGGGTAGATTGGATTAGACTGGATTGGGGAGGATAGGATTGTGTGGGGTGGATTGGATTGGAGTGGGTTGAATTTTGGTGGACTAGAGTGAGGTGAATTGAGATGAAGTTTGTAGATTGGGTGAGGTGGATTGGATTGGAGTGGATTGGAGTGAGGCGGATTGCAGCAGAGCAGGTTGTTTTGAATTGGAGTAGGGCAGACTGTTTTAGATTGGAGTGCAGAGGATTGGAGTGGGGCGGATTAGAGAGGGGCACATTATTTTGTATTGGAGTGGGGCAGATAAGAGTGGGGCAGATTGTTTTGGATTGGAGTGTGACAGACTTGAGTGGGATGGATTGGGCAGATTGTTTTGGATTGGAGTGGGGCATATTGGAGTGGGGCAGACTGGAGTGGGGCACATAGTTTTGTATTACAGTGGGACATATTGGAGTAGGGCAGATTGGAATGGAGAGGGCTGGTGTGGGGCAGATTGTTTTGAACTGAAGTGAGGCAGAGTATTTTGGATTGGAGAGAGGCACATTAGTGTGGGGGAGATGAAGTGGGGCAGATTGTTATGGATTGGAATGGGGTGGAATGTGGTAGTTTGGATTTGAGCGGGATGGATTGAGGAGGGAGTGGATTGGATTGAGAGGGAGAGGGTGAGGTGGAGTGGAATGGAGTATGGTAGATTGGATTAGGCTGGATTGGGGTGGATAGGATTGTGTGAGGTCGATTGGATTGGAGTGGGGTGGATTTTGGTGGATTGGAGTAAGGTGAATTGAGATGGAGTTTGTAGGTTGGGTGAGGTGGATGGAATTGGGGTGGATTGGAGTGAGGCAGATAGCAGCAGAGCAAGTTGTTTTGTATTGGAGTGGGGCAGATTGTTATGGATTGGAGTGAAAAAAATTGGAGACGGATGGGTTGGAGGAAGGCTGATTGTTTTGGATTGGTTTGGGGTAGATTGGAGTGTGTCAGATTAGAGGGGGCACATTATTTTGTATTGGAGTGGGGCGGATTGGAGGGGGGCAGATTGTTTTGGATTGGAATGGGGCAGACTGGAGTGGGATGGATTGGAGTGGGCCGATTGTTTTAGATTGGAATGGGACAGATTGGAATGGGGCACATAATTTTGTTCTGGAGTGGGGAGGTTTGGAGTAGGGCAGATTGGAATGGAGAGGACAGGTGTGGGGCAGATTGTTTTGAATTGAACTGGGGCAGACTGTTTTGGATTGGAGTGTGACAGATTGCGGTGAGGCTGATTGTTTTGGATTGGAGTGTGGCAGATTTGTTTTGGTTGGAGTGGGGCTGGTTGGAGTGAGGCAGGTGGCTTTGGATGGTGAGTGGGGCTGATTGGAGATGGGTGGATGGTTTTGGATTGTAGTGAGGCAGGTTGTTTTGGATTGGAGTGGGGCAGATTGTTTTGGATTGGAGAGAGGCAGATTGATGTAGGGTAGATTGAAGTGGGGCACATTGTTTTGGACTGGAGTCAGGTGCATTGGAGTGAGGTGAATCGGGATGGAGTGCGTGGGTATGGTGAGGTGGATTAGACTGGAGTGGGGTGGATTGGATAGAGGTGGAATGAAGTGGGGCGGATTGGAGTTGGGCAGATTGTTTTGGATTGGAGTAGGGCAGATTGTTTTGGATTGGAGTGGGGCAGATTGCATTGGATTAGAGTGGGGCAGATTGGAGTTGGGTGGATTGGAGTGGGGCATATAGTTTTGTTTTAGAGTGGGGCAGATTGGAGTGGGGGGATTGGAATGGAGAGGAGTGGAGTGGGCCATTTGTTGTGGATTGAAATGGGGCAGATTGTTGTGGATTTGTGTGAGACAGATTAGAGTGGGACAGATTGTTTTGGATTGGAATAAGGCAGACTGTTTTGAAATGGAGTGGGGCAGATTGTTTTGGAATGGAGTGTGGCAGATTGTTTTGGATTGGAGTGGGGCTCGTTGGAGCGAGCGGATTGTTTTGGATTGGAGTGGGGCTGAAGGGTTGTGGATTGGACTAAGGCAGATTGTTTTGGATTGGGTGGGGCAGATTATTTCGGATTAGAGAGAGGCAGATTGGTGTAGGGCAGATTGAAGTGGATTGGAGTGGGGCATATTGGAGTGGGGCATATAGTTTTGTATTGCAGTGGGATGGATTGGAGTAGGGCAGATTGGAATGGAGAGGGCTGGTGTGGGGCAGATTGTTTTGAACCGAAGTGAGGCAGAGTATTTTGGATTGGAGAGAGGCACATTAGTGTGGGGGAGATGAAGTGGGGCAGATTGTTATGGATTGGAATGGGGTGGAATGTGGTAGTTTGGATTTGAGCGGGATGGATTGAGGAGGGAGTGGATTGGATTAGGAGTGAGAGGGTGAGGTGGAGTGGAATGAAGTATGGTAGATTGGATTAGGCTGGATTGGGGTGGATAGGATTGTGTGAGGTCGATTGGATTGGAGTGGGGTGGATTTTGGTGGATTGGAGTAAGGTGAATTGAGATGGAGTTTGTAGGTTGGGTGAGGTGGATGGAATTGGGGTGGATTGGAGTGAGGCAGATAGCAGCAAAGAAAGTTGTTTTGTATTGGAGTGGGGCAGATTGTTATGGATTGGAGTGAAGAAAATTGGAGACGGATGGGTTGGAGGAAGGCTGATTGTTTTGGATTGGTTTGGGGTAGATTGGAGTGTGCCAGATTAGAGGGGGCACATTATTTTGTATTGGAGTGGGGCGGATTGGAGGGGGGCAGATTGTTTTGGATTGGAATGGGACAGACTGGAGTGGGATGGATTGGAGTGGGCCGATTGTGTTAGATTGGAATGGGACAGATTGGAATGGGGCACATAATTTTGTTCTGGAGTGGGGAGGTTTGGAGTGGGGGAGATTGGAATGGAGAGGACAGGTGTGGGGCAGATTGTTTTGAATTGAACTGGGGCAGACTGTTTTGGATTGGAGTGTGACAGATTGCGGTGAGGCTGATTGTTTTGGATTGGAGTGTGGCAGATTTGTTTTGGTTGGAGTGGGGCTGGTTGGAGTGAGGCAGGTGGCTTTGGATGGTGAGTGGGGCTGATTGGAGATGGGTGGATGGTTTTGGATTGTAGTGAGGCAGGTTGTTTTGGATTGGAGTGGGGCAGATTGTTTTGGATTGGAGAGAGGCAGATTGATGTAGGGTAGATTGAAGTGGGGCACATTGTTTTGGACTGGAGTCAGGTGCATTGGAGTGAGGTGAATCGGGATGGAGTGCGTGGGTATGGTGAGGTGGATTGGACTGGAGTGGGGTGGATTGCATAGAGGTGGAATGAAGTGGGGCAGATTGTTTTGGATTGGAGTAGGGCAGATTGTTTTGGATTGGAGTGGGGCAGATTGCATTGGATTAGAGTGGGGCAGATTGGAGTGGGGTGGATTGGAGTGGGGCATATAGTTTTCTTTTGGAGTGGGGCAGATTGGACTGGGGGATTGGAATGGAGAGGAGTGGAGTGGGCAATTTGTTTTGGATTGAAATGGGGCAGATTGTTGTGGATTTGCGTGAGACAGATTAGAGTGGGACAGATTGTTTTGGATTGGAATGAGGCAGACTGTTTTGAAATGGAGTGGGGCAGATTGTTTTGGAATGGAGTGTGGCAGATTGTTTTGGATTGGAGTGGGGCTCGTTGGAGCGAGCAGATTGTTTTGGATTGGAGTAGGGCTGAAGGGTTGTGGATTGGAGTGAGGCAGATTGTTTTGGATTGGGGTGGGGCAGATTATTTCGGATTAGAGAGAGGCAGATTGGTGTAGGGCAGATTGAAGTGGATTGGAGTGGGGCTTATTGGGGTGGGGCAGACTGGAGTGGGGCATATAGTTTTGTATTGCAGTGGGACGGATTGGAGTAGGGCAGATTGGAATGGAGAGGGCTGGTGTGGGGAAGATTGTTTTGAACCGAAGTGAGGCAGAGTATTTTGGATTGGAGAGAGGCACATTAGTGTGGGGGAGATGAAGTGGGGCAGATTGTTATGGATTGGAATGGGGTGGAATGTGGTAGTTTGGATTTGAGCGGGATGGATTTAGGAGGGAGTGGATTGGATTAGGAGTGAGAGGGTGAGGGTGAGGTGGAGTGGAATGAAGTATGGTAGATTGGATTAGGCTGGATTGGGGTGGATAGGATTGTGTGAGGTCGATTGGATTGGAGTGGGGTGGATTTTGGTGGATTGGAGTAAGGTGAATTGAGATGGAGTTTGTAGGTTGGGTGAGGTAGATGGAATTGGGGTGGATTGGAGTGAGGCAGATAGCAGCAGAGCAAGTTGTTTTGTATTGGAGTGGGGCAGATTGTTATGGATTGGAGTGAAGAAAATTGGAGACGGATGGGTTGGAGGAAGGCTGATTGTTTTGGATTGGTTTGGGGTAGATTGGAGTGTGCCAGATTAGAGGGGGCACATTATTTTGTATTGGAGTGGGGCGGATTGGAGGGGGGCAGATTGTTTTGGATTGGAATGGGACAGACTGGAGTGGGATGGATTGGAGTGGGCCGATTGTTTTAGATTGGAATGGGACAGATTGGAATGGGGCACATAATTTTGTTCTGGAGTGGGGAGGTTTGGAGTGGGGCAGATTGGAATGGAGAGGACAGGTGTGGGGCAGATTGTTTTGAATTGAACTGGGGCAGACTGTTTTGGATTGGAGTGTGACAGATTGCGGTGAGGCTGATTGTTTTGGATTGGAGTGTGCCAGATATTTTTGGGTTGGAGTGGGGCTGGTTGGAGTGAGGCAAATGCCTTTGGATTGTGAGTGGGGCTGATTGGAGATGGGTGGATGGTTTTGGATTGTAGTGAGGCAGGTTGTTTTGGATTGGAGTGGGGCCGATTGTTTTGGATTGGAGAGAGGCAGATTGATGTAGGGTAGATTGAAGTGGGGCACATTGTTCGGACTTGAGTCAGGTGCATTGGAGTGAGGTGAATCGGGATGGAGTGCGTGGGTATGGTGAGGTGGATTGGACTGGAGTGGGGTGGATTGCATAGAGGTGGAATGAAGTGGGGCCGATTGGAGTGGGGCAGATTGTTTTGGATTGGAGTAGGGCAGATTGTTTTGGATTGGAGTGGGGCAGATTGCATTGGATTAGAGTGGGGCAGATTGGAGTGGGGTGGATTGGAGTGGGGCATATAGTTTTGTTTTGGAGTGGGGCAGATTGGAGTGGGGGGATTGGAATGGAGAGGAGTGGAGTGGGCCATTTGTTTTGGATTGAAATGGGGCAGATTGTTGTGGATTTGCGTGAGACAGATTAGAGTGGGACAGATTATTTTGGATTGGAATGAGGCAGACTGTTTTGAAATGGAGTGGGGCAGATTGTTTTGGAATGGAGTGTGGCAGATTGTTTTGGATTGGAGTGGGGCTGAAGGGTTGTGGATTGGGGTGGGGCAGATTATTTCGGATTAGAGAGAGGCAGATTGGTGTAGGGCAGATTGAAGTGGGTCAAACTGTTTTGAGCTGGAGTGGGATGGCTTGTGATGGATTGGAGTGAGATGAATTGGGATGGAGTGTGTGGGTTGGGGTGATATGGATTGGACTGGAGTGTAGTGGATTGGATTGTGGTGGATTGGAGTGGGGCAGATTGGATTGGTGCTGATTGGAGTGGGCAGAGCTTTTTGGATTGGGGTGGGGCAGAATGTTTTGAATTGGAGAGAGGCAAACTGGTATAGGGCAGATTGGAGTGGGACAGATTGTTTTGGATTGGAGTGGAGTTGATTGTGGTGGATTGGATTTGAGTGAGATGGATTGGGGAGGAAGTGGGTGGATTAGATTAGGGTGGGGTGGAGTGATTGGAGTGTGGTACATTGGATTAGGCTGGATAAGGTTGGATAGGAATGTGTGGGGTGGAATGGATTGGAGTGGGCTGGATTGGATTGGGGTGGATTGGAATGGGGAGGATAGGAGAAGAGCAGGTTGTTTTGAATGAGTGTGCAGCACGTTGGAGTGGGGCAGATTGTTTTAGATTGGAGTGAGGAAGATTGGAGGAGGATGGAACGGAGTAGGTTCGATTATTTTTGATTGAAGTGAGGCAGATTAGAGTGTTGCTGGTTATTTTGGACTGGAGTGGAACGGATTGGAGTGGGCAGATTGTTTTGTGTTGGAGTGGGACAGACTGGAGTGGGATGATTGGAGTGAGGCAGATTGTTTTAGATTGGAGTGGGGCACACTAGAGTGGGGTGGAATGGAGTGGGGCATATAGTTTTGTATAGGAGTGGGGCAGATTGGAGTGGGGCAGGTTGGAATGGAGAGGACTGGTGTGGGGCAAATTGTTTTTAAATTGAAGTGGAGCAGATTGTTTTTGATTGGAGTGAGACAGTTTGGAGTGGGGTAGGTTGTTTTTGATTGGAGTGTGGCAGATCGTTTTGGGTTGGAGTGAGGCAGATAGTTTTGGATTGGAGTGGGGATGATTGTTTTGGATTGGAGTGAGGCAGATTGTTTTGGATTTGAGTGGGGTAGATTGTTTTGTATTGGAGAGAGGCAGATTGGTGTAGGGTAGATTGAAGTGGGGCAGATGGTTTTGGACTGCAGTGGGTGGATTGTGGTTGATTGGAGTGAGGTGAATTGGGATGGAGTTTGTAGGTAGGGGTGAGGTGTATTGGACTGGAGTGGGGTGGATTAGATTGGATTGGGGTGGAATGGAATGGAGTGAGGCAGATTGGAGTGGGGCAAATTGTTTTGGTTTGGAGTGGGGCTGATTGTTTTGGATTGGAGTGAGGCAGATTGTTTTGGATTTGAGTGGGGTAGATTGTTTTGTATTGGAGAGAGGCAGATTGGTGTAGGGTAGATTGAAGTGGGGCAGATGGTTTTGGACTGCAGTGGGTGGATTGTGGTGGATTGGAGTGAGGTGAATTGGAATGGAGTTTGTGGGTAGGTGTGAGGTGGATTGGACTGGAGTGGGGTGGAATGGAGTGCGGCAGATTGGAGTGGGGCAGATTGTTTTGGATTGGAGCGGGGAAGGTTGCTTTGTATTGGAGTGGGGCAGATTGGAGTGGGGTGGATTGGAATGGAGAGGATTGGAGTGGGCCATTTGTTTTGGATTGAAATGGGGCAGATTGTTGTGGATTGGAGTGAGACAGATTAGAGTGGGGCAGATTGTTTTGGATTGGAATGAGGCATACTGTTTTGAAATGGAGTGGGGCAGATTGCTTTGGATTGGAGTGTGGCAGATTCTTTCGGATTAGAGAGAGGCAGATTGGTGTAGGGCAGATTGAAGGGGGTAGACTGTTTTGGGCTGGAGTGGGATGGCTTGTGATGGATTGGAGTGAGATGAATTGGGATGGAGTGTGTGGGTTGGGGTGATATGGATTGGACTGGTGTGTAGTGGATTGGATTGTGGTGGATTGGAGTGGGGCAGATTGGGTTTGGGCTGATTGGAGTGGGGCAGAGTTTTTTGGATTGGGGTGGGGCAGAATGTTTTGAATTGGAGAGAGGCAAACTGATATGGGGCAGATTGGAGTGGGGCAGATTGGTTTGGATTGGAGTGGGGTTGATTGTGGTGGATTGGATTTGAGTGAGATGGATTGGGGAGGAAGTGGGTGGATTAGATTAGGGTGGGGTGGAGTGATTGGAGTGTGGTACATTGGATTAGGCTGGATAAGGTTGGATAGGATTGTGTGGGGTGGACTGGATTGGAGTGGACTGCATTGAGTGGGCGATTGTTTTGGATTAAAGTGAGGCAGATTACAGTGGGGCTGGTTATTTTGCATTGGAGTGTAGTGGATTGGAGTGGGGCAGATTGTTTTGGATTGGAGTGGGACAGACTGGAGTGGGATGATTGGAGTGGGGCAGATTGTTTTAGATTGGAGTGGGGCAGATTGTTTTTGATTGGAGTGAGACAGTTTGGAGTGGGGCAGGTTGTTTTTGATTGGAGTGTGGCAGATTGTTTTGGGTTGGAGTGAGGCAGATAGTTTTGGATTGGAGTGGGGCTGATTGTTTTGTATTGGATTGAGGCAGATTATTTTGGATTTGAGTGGGGTAGATTGTTTTGTATTGGAGAGAGGCAGATTGGTGTAGGGTAGATTGAAGTGGGGCAGATGGTTTTGGACTGCAGTGGGCGGATTGTGGTGGATTGGAGTGAGGTGAATTGGAATGGAGTTTGTAGGTAGGGGTGAGATGTATTGAACTGGAGTGGGGTGGATTAGATTGGATTGGGGTGGAATGGAGTGGGGCAGATTGTTTTGGTTTGGAGTGGGGCTGATTGTTTCGGATTTGAGTGAGGCAGATTGTTTTGGATTTGAGTGTGGTAGATTGTTTTGTATTGGAGAGAGGCAGATTGGTGTTGGGTAGATTGAAGTGGGGCAGATGGTTTTGGACTGCAGTGGGTGGATTGTGCTGGATTGGAGTGAGGTGAATTGGAATGGAGTTTGTGGGTAGGTGTGAGGTGGATTGGACTGGAGTGGGGTGGAATGGAGTGCGGCAGATTGGAGTGGGGCAGATTGTTTTCGATTGGAGCGGGGAAGGTTGCTTTGTATTGGAGTGGGGCAGATTGGAGTGGGGCGGAGTGGGCCATTTGTTTTGGATTGAAATGGGGCAGATTGTTGTGGATTGGAGTGAGACAGATTAGAGTGGGGCAGATTGTTTTGGATTGGAATGAGGCATACTGTTTTGAAATGGAGTGTGGCAGATTGCTTTGGATTGGAGTGTGGCAGATTCTTTTGGATTAGAGAGAGGCAGATTGGTGTAGGGCAGATTGAAGGGGGGTAGACTGTTTTGGGCTGGAGTGGGATGGCTTGTGATAGATTGGAGTGAGATGAATTGGGATGGGGTGTGTGGGTTGGGGTGATATGGATTGGACTGGTGTGTAGTGGATTGGATTGTGGTGGATTGGAGTGGGGCAGATTGGGTTTATGCTGATTGGAGTGGGGCAGAGTTTTTTGGATTGGGGTGGGGCAGAATGTTTTGAATTGGAGAGAGGCAAACTGATATGGGGCAGATTGGAGTGGGGCAGATTGGTTTGGAGTGGGGTTGATTGTGGTGGATTGGATTTGAGTGAGATGGATTGGGGAGGAAGTGGGTGGATTAGATTAGGGTGGGGTGGAGTGATTGGAGTGTGGTACATTGGATTAGGCTGGATAAGGTTGGCTAGGATTGTGTGGGGTGGACTGGATTGGAGTGGACTGGATTGAGTGGGCGATTGTTTTGGATTGAAGTGAGGCAGATTAGAGTGGGGCTGGTTATTTTGCGTTGGAGTGTAGTGGATTGGAGTGGGGAAGATTGTTTTGGATTGGAGTGGGACAGACTGGAGTGGGATGACTGGAGTGGGGCAGATTGTTTTGGATTGGAGTGGGGAAGACTGTTTTTGATTGGAGTGAGACAGTTTGGAGTGGGGCAGGTTGTTTTTGATTGGAGTGTGGCAGATTGTTTTGGGTTGGAGTGAGGCAGATAGTTTTGGATTGGAGTGGGGCTTATTGTTTTGTATTGGAGTGAGGCAGATTATTTTGGATTTGAGTGGGGTAGATTGTTTTGTATTGGAGAGAGGCAGATTGTTGTAGGGTAGATTGAAGTGGGGCAGATGGTTTTGGACTGCAGTGGGCGGATTGTGGTGGATTGGAGTGAGGTGAATTGGAATGGAGTTTGTAGGTAGGGGTGAGGTGTATTGAACTGGAGTGGGGTGGATTAGATTGGATTGGGGTGGAATGGAGTGAGGCAGATTGGAGTGGGGCAGATTGTTTTGGTTTGGAGTGGGGCTGATTGTTTTGGATTGGAGTGAGGCAGATTGTTATGGATTTGAGTGGGGTAGATTGTTTTGTATTGGAGAGAGGCAGATTGGTGTAGGGTAGATTGAAGTGGGGCAGATGGTTTTGGACTGCAGTGGGTGGATTGTGCTGGATTGGAGTGAGGTGAATTGGAATGGAGTTTGTGGATAGGTGTGAGGTGGATTGGACTGGAGTGGGGTGGAATGGAGTGAGGCAGATTGGAGTGGGGCAGATTGTTTTGGATTGGAATGGGGAAGGTTGCTTTGTATTGGAGTGGGGCAGATTGGAGTGGGGTGGATTGGAATGGAGAGGATTGGAGTGGGCCATTTGTTTTGGATTGAAATAGGGCAGATTGTTGTGGATTGGAATGAGACAGATTAGAGTGGGGAAGATTGTTTTGGATTGGAATGAGGCATACTGTTTTGAAATGGAGTGGGGCAGATTGCTTTGGATTGGAGTGTGGCAGATTGTTTTGGATTGGAGTAGGGCTCGTTGGAGAGAGGCAGATTGTTTTGGATTGGAGTGGGGCTGATGGTTTTGGATTGGAGTGAGGCAGATAGTTTTGGATTGGAGTGGGGCAGATTATTTCGGATTAGAGAGAGGCAGATTGGTGTAGGGCAGATTGAAGTGGGGTAGACTGTTTTGGGCTGGAGTGGGATGGCTTGTGATGGATTGGAGTGAGATGAATTGGGATGGCATGTGTGGGTTGGGGTGATATGGATTGGACTGGTGTGTAGTGGATTGGATTGTGGTGGATTGGAGTGGGGCAGATTGGGTTGGGGCTGATTGGAGTGGGGCAGAGTTTTTTGGTTTGGGGTGGGGCAGAATGTTTTGAATTGGAGAGAGGCAAACTGATATGGGGCAGATTGGAGTGGGGCAGATTGGTTTGGATTGGAGTGGGGTTGATTGTGGTGGATTGGATTTGAGTGAGATGGATTGGGGAGGAAGTGGGTGGATTAGATTAGGGTGGGGTGGAGTGATTGGAGTGTGGTACATTGGATTAGGCTGGATAAGGTTGGATAGGATTGTGTGGGGTGGACTGGATTGGAGTGGACTGGATTGAGTGGGCGATTGTTTTGGATTGAAGTGAGGCAGATTAGAGTGGGGCTGGTTATTTTGGATTGGAGTGGGGCAGATTGTTTTGGATTGGAGTGGGACAGACTGGAGTGGGATGATTGGAGTGGGGCAGATTGTTTTGGATTGGAGTGGGGCAGACTGTTTTTGATTGGAGTGAGACAGTTTGGAGTGGGGCAGGTTGTTTTTGATTGGAGTGTGGCAGATTGTTTTGGGTTGGAGTGAGGCAGATAGTTTTGGATTGGAGTGGGGCTGATTGTTTTGAATTGAGTGAGGCAGATTGTTTTGGATTTGAGTGGGGTAGATTGTTTTGTATTGGAGAGAGGCAGATTGGTGTAGGGTAGATTGAAGTGGAGCAGATGGTTTTGGACTGCAGTGGGTGGATTGTGGTGGATTGGAGTGAGGTGAATTGGGATGGAGTTTGTAGGTAGGGGTGAGGTGTATTGGACTGGAGTGGGGTGGATTAGATTGGATTGAGGTGGAATGGAGTGAGGCAGATTGGAGTGGGGCAGATTGTTTTGGTTTGGAGTGGGGCTGATTGTTTTGGATTGTAGTGAGGCAGATTGTTTTGGATTTGAGTGGGGTAGATTGTTTTGTATTGGAGAGAGGCAGATTGGTGTAGGGTAGATTGAAGTGGGGCAGATGGTTTTGGACTGCAGTGGGTGGATTGTGCTGGATTGGAGTGAGGTGAATTGGAATGGAGTTTGTGGGTAGGTGTGAGGTGGATTGGACTGGAGTGGGGTATAATGGAGTGAGGCAGATTGGAGTGGGGCAGATTGTTTTGGATTGGAGTGGGGAAGGTTACTTTGTATTGGAGTGGGGCAGATTGGAGTGGGGTGGATTGGAATGGAGAGGATTGGAGTGGGCCATTTGTTTTGGATTGAATTGGGGCAGATTGTTGTGAATTGGAGTGAGACAGATTAGAGTGGGGCAGATTGTTTTGGATTGGAATGAGGCATACTGATTTGAAATGGAGTGGGGCAGATTACTTTGGATTGGAGTGTGGCAGATTGTTTTGGATTGGAGTAGGGCTCGTTGGAGCGAGGCAGATTGTTTTGGATTGGAGTGGGGCTGATGGTTTTGGATTGGAGTGAGGCAGATAGTTTTGGATTGGAGTGGGGCAGATTATTTTGGATTAGAGAGAGGCAGATTGGTGTAGGGCAGATTGAAGTGTGGTAGACTGTTTTGGGCTGGAGTGGGATGGCTTGTGATGGATTGGAGTGAGATGAATTGGGATGGAGTGTGTGGGTTGGGGTGATATTGATTGGACTGGTGTGTAGTGGATTGGATTGTGGTGGATTGGAGTGGGGCAGATTGGGTTGGGGCTGATTGGAGTGGGGCAGAGTTTTTTGGATAGGGGTGGGGCAGAATGTTTTGAATTGGAGAGAGGCAAACTGATATGGGGCAGATTGGAGAGGGGCAGATTGGTTTGGATTGGAGTGGGGTTGATTGTGGTGGATTGTATTTGAGTGAGATGGATTGGGGAGGAAGTGGGTGGATTAGATTAGGGTGGGGTGGAGTGATTGGAGTGTGGTACATTGGATTAGGCTGGATGAGGCTGGATAGGAATGTGTGGGGTGGACTGGATTGGAGTGGGCTGGACTGCATTGGGGTGGATTGGATTGGGGAGGATAGGAGAAGAGCAGGTTGTTTTGAATGAGTTTGCAGCACGTATTAGTGGGGCAGATTGTTTTAGATTGGAGTGAGGAAGATTGGAGGAGGATGGAACAGAGTAGGTCCGATTATTTTTGATTGAAGTGAGGCAGATTAGAGTGGGGCGGATTAGAGTGTGGCTGGTTATTTTGGACTGGAGTGGAGCGGATTGGAGTGGGGCAGATTGTTTTGTATTGGAGTGGGACAGACTGGAGTGGGATGATTGGAGTGAGGCAGATTGTTTTAGATTGGAGTGGGGAACACTAGAGTGGGATGGAATGGAGTGGGGCATATAGTTTTGTATAGGAGTGGGGCAGATTGGAGTGGGGCCGGTTGGAATGGAGAGGACTGGTGTGGGGCAAATTGTTTTTGAATTGAAGTGGAGCAGATTGTTTTTGATTGGAGTGAGACAGTTTGGAGTGGGGCAGGTTGTTTTTGATTGGAGTGTGGCAGATTGTTTTGGGTTGGAGTGAGGCAGATAGTTTTGGATTGGAGTGGGGCTGATTGTTTTGGATTGGAGTGAGGCAGATTGTTTTGGATTTGAGTGGGGTAGATTGTTTTGTATTGGAGAGAGGCAGATTGGTGTAGGGTAGATTGAAGTGGGGCAGATGGTTTTGGACTGCAGTGGGTGGATTGTGGTGGATTGGAGTGAGGTGAATTGGGATGGAGTTTGTAGGTAGGGGTGAGGTGTATTGGACTGGAGTGGGGTGGATTATATTGGATTGGGGTGGAATGGAGTGAGGCAGATTGGAGTGGGGCAGATTGTTTTGGTTTGGAATGGGGCTGATTGTTTTGGATTGGAGTGAGGCAGATTGGTTTGGATTTGAGTGGGATAGATTGTTTTGTATTGGAGAGAGGCAGATTGGTGTAGGGTAGATTGAAGTGGGGCAGATGGTTTTGGACTGCAGTGGGTGGATTGTGCTGGATTGGAGTGAGGTGAATTGGAATGGAGTTTGTGGGTAGGTGTGAGGTGGATTGGACTGGAGTGGGGTGGAATGGAGTGAGGCAGATTGGAGTGGGGCAGATTGTTTTGGATTGGAGTGGGGAAGGTTGCTTTGTATTGGAGTGGGGCAGATTGGAGTGGGGTGGATTGGAATGGAGAGGATTGGAATGGAGAGGATTGGAGTGGGCCATTTGTTTTGGATTGAAATGGGGCAGATTGTTGTGGATTGGAATGAGACAGATTAGAGTGGGAAAGATTGTTTTGGATTGGAATGAGGCATACTGTTTTGAAATGGAGTGGGGCAGATTGCTTTGGATTGGAGTGTGGCAGATTGTTTTGGATTGGAGTAGGGCTCGTTGGAGCGAGGCAGATTGTTTTGGATTGGAGTGGGGCTGATGGTTTTGGATTGGAGTGAGGCAGATAGTTTTGGATTGGAATGGGGCAGATTCTTTCAGATTAGAGAGAGGCAGATTGGTGTAGGGCAGATTGAAGTGGGGTAGACTGTTTTGGGCTGGAGTGGGATGGCTTGTGATGGATTGGAGTGAGAGTAATTGGGATGGAGTGTGTGGGTTGGGGTGATATGGATTGGGCTGGTGTGTAGTGGATTGGATTGTGGTGGATTGGAGTGGGGCATATTGGGTTGGGTCTGATTAGAGTGGGGCAGAGTTTTTTGGATTGTGGTGGGGCAGAATATTTTGAATTGGAGAGAGGCAAACTGATATGGGGCAGATTGGAGAGGGGCAGATTGGTTTGGATTGGATTGGGGTTGATTGTGGTGGATTGGAGTGAGATGGATTGGGGAGGAAGTGGGTGGATTAGATTAGGGTGGGGTGGAGTGATTGGAGTGTGGTACATTGGATTAGGCTGGTTAAGGTTGGATAGGATTGTGTTGGGTGGACTGAATTGGAGTGGACTAGATTGAGTGGGCGATTGTTTTGGATTGAAGTGAGGCAGATTAGAGTGGTGCTGGTTATTTTGGATTGGAGTGGAGTGGATTGGAGTGGGGCAGATTGTTTTGGATTGGAGTGGGATAGACTGGAGTGGGATGATTGGAGTGGGGCAGATTGTTTTGGATTGGAGTGGGACAGACTGTTTTTGATTGGAGTGAGACAGTTTGGAGTGGGGCAGGTTGTTTTTGATTGGAGTGTGGCAGATTGTTTTGGGTTGGAGTGAGGCAGATAGTTTTGGATTGGAGTGGGGCTGATTGTTTTGGATTGGAGTGAGGCAGATTGTTTTGAATTTGAGTGGGGTAGATTGTTTTGTATTGGAGAGAGGCAGATTGGTGTAGGGTAGATTGAAGTGGGGCAGATGGTTTTGGACTGCAGTGGGTGGATTGTGGTGGATTGGAGTGAGGTGAATTGGGATGGAGTTTGCAGGTAGGGGTGAGGTGTATTGGACTGGAGTGGGGTGGATTAGATTGGATTGAGGTGGAATGAAGTGAGGCAGATTGGAGTGGGCAGATTGTTTTGGTTTGGAGTGGGGCTGATTGTTTTGGATTGGAGTGAGGCAGATTGTTTTGGATTTGAGTTGGGTAGATTGTTTTGTATTGGAGAGAGGCAGATTGGTGTAGGGTAGATTGAAGTGGGGCAGATGGTTTTGGACTGCAGTGGGTGGATTGTGCTGGATTGGAGTGAGGTGAATTGGAATGGAGTTTGTAGGTAGGTGTGAGGTGGATTGGACTGGAGTGGGGTGGAATGGAGTGAGGCAGATTGGAGTGGGGTGCATTGGAATGGAGACGATTGGAGTGGGCCATTTGTTTTGGATTGAAATGGGGCAGATTGTTGTGGATTGGAGTGAGACAGATTAGAGTGGGGCAGATTGTTTTGGATTGGAATGAGGCATACTGTTTTGAAATGGAGTGGGGCAGATTGCTTTGGATTGGAGTGTGGCAGATTGTTTTGGATTGGAGTAGGGCTCGTTGGAGCGAGGGAGATTGTTTTGGATTGGAGTGGGGCTGATGGTTTTGGATTGGAGTGAGGCAGATAGTTTTGGATTGGAGTGGGGCAGATTATTTCGGATTAGAGAGAGGCAGATTGGTGTAGGTCAGATTGAAGTGGGGTTGACTGTTTTGGGCTGGAGTGGGATGGCTTGTGATGGATTGGAGTGAGATGAATTGGGATGGAGTGTGTGGGTTGGGGTGATATGGATTGGACTGGTGTGTAGTGGATTGGATTGTGGTGGATTGGGGTGGGGCAGATTGGTTTGGGGCTGATTGGAGTGAGGCAGAGTTTTTTGGATTGTGGTGGGGCAGAATGTTTTGAATTGGAGAGAGGCAAACTGATATGGGGCAGATTGGAGTGGGGCAGATTGGTTTGGATTGGAGTGGGGTTGATGGTTTTGGATTGGAGTGAGGCAGATAGTTTTGGATTGGAGTGGGGCAGATTATTTTGGATTAGAGAGAGGCAGATTGGTGTAGGGCAGATTGAAGTGTGGTAGACTGTTTTGGGCTGGAGTGGGATGGCTTGTGATGGATTGGAGTGAGATGAATTGGGATGGAGTGTGTGGGTTGGGGTGATATTGATTGGACTGGTGTGTAGTGGATTGGATTGTGGTGGATTGGAGTGGGGCAGATTGGGTTGGGGCTGATTGGAGTGGGGCAGAGTTTTTTGGATAGGGGTGGGGCAGAATGTTTTGAATTGGAGAGAGGCAAACTGATATGGGGCAGATTGGAGAGGGGCAGATTGGTTTGGATTGGAGTGGGGTTGATTGTGGTGGATTGAATTTGAGTGTAATGGATTGGGGAGGAAGTGGGTGGATTAGATTAGGGTGGCGTGGAGTGATTGGAGTGTGGTACATTGGATTAGGCTGGATGAGGTTGGATAGGATTGTGTGGGGTGGACTGGATTGGAGTGGAGTGGATTGTGTGGGCGATTGTTTTGGATTGAAGTGAGGCAGATTAGAGTGGGGCTGGTTATTTTGGATTGAGTGGAGTGGATTGGAGTGGGGCAGATTGTTTTGGATTGGAGTGGGACAGACTGGAGTGGGATGATTGGAGTGGGGCAGATTGTTTTAGATTGGAGTGGGGCAGACGGGGTGGGGCGGACTGGAATGGGGCAGACTGGAGTGGGGCATATAGTTTTGTGTAGGAGTGGGGGAGATTGGAGTGGTGCAGATTGGAATGGAGAGGAATGGTGTGGGGTCGATTGTTTTGAATTGAAGTGGGCCAGATTGTTTTGGATTGGAGTGAGACAGATTGGAGTGGGGCAGATTGTTTTTGATTGGAGTGGGGCTGATTGTTTTAGATTGGAGTCAGGCAGATTGTTTTGAATTGGAGTGGGGTAGATTGTTTTTGATTGGAGAGAGGCAGTTTGGTGTAGGGTAGATTGAAGTGGGGCAGATGTTTTTGGACTGCAGTTGGTGGTTTGTGGTGTATTGGAGTGAGGTGAATTTGGATGGAGTTCGTGGGTACAGTTGAGGTGGATTGGACTGGAGTGGGGTGGATTGGATTGGGGTGGAATTGAGTGGGGCAGATTGGAGTCGGGTGATTGGAGTGGGGCAGACTGCTTTGGATTGGAGTGGGGCAGATTGTTTTGGATTGGAGTGGGGCAAATTGGAGTGGGGTGGGGCATATAGTTTTGTATTGGAGTGGGGCAGATTGGAGTGTGGTGGATTGGAATGGAGAGGATTGGAGTGGGCCGTTTGTTTTGGATTGAAATGGGGCAGATTGTGTGGATAGGAGTGAGACAGATTAGAGTGGGGCAGATTGTTTTGGATTGGAATGAGGTAGACTGTTTTGAAATGGAGTGGGGCAGATTGTTTTGGATTGGAGTGTGGCAGACTCTTCTGGATTGGAGTGGGGCTCGTTGGGGTGCGGCAGATTATTTTTTAATTGGAGTGGGGCTGATGGTTTTGGAGTGGAGTAAGGCAGATTGTTTTGGATTGGAGTGGGACAGATTATTTCGGATTAGAGAGAGGCAGATTGGTGTAGGGTAGATTGAAGTGTGGCAGATTGTTTTGGACTGGAGTGGGATGACTTGTGATAGATTGGAGTGAGATGAATTGAAATGGAGTGTGTGGGTAGAGGTGAGATGGATTGGACTGGAGTGGAGTGGGGTGGATTGGATTGTGGTGCATTGGAGTGGGGCAGATTGGATTGGGGCTGATTGGAGTGGGCAGAGTTTTTTGGATTGGGGTGGGGGCAGATTGTTTTGGATTGGAGAGAGGCAAACTGGTATTGGGCAGATTGGAGAAGGGCAGATTGTTTTGGATTGGAGTGGGGTTGATTGTGGTGGATTGGATTTGAGTGAGATGGATTGGGGGAGTGGGTGGATTAAATTAAGGTGAGGTTGAGTGATTGGAGTGTGGTACATTGGATTAGGCTGGATAGGGGTAGATAGGATTGTGTGGGGTGGACTGGATTGGAGTGGGCTTGATTGAGTGGGCCGATTGTTTTGGATTGAAGTGAGGCAGATTACAGTGGGGCTGGTTATTTTGGATTGGAGTGGAATGATTGGAATGGGGCAGATTGTTTTGGAATTGAGAGCGGCAAACTGATGTGGGGGAGATTGGAGTGGGCAAATTGTTGTGGATTGGAGTGGGGTGGATTGGATTTGAGTTGGATGGATGGATTGAAGAGGGAGTGGGTGGATTGGATTAGGGTGAGGTGGAGTGATTGGAATGAGGTACATTGGATTAGGCTGGATAGTGGTGGATAGGATTGTGTGGGGTAGACTGGATTGGAGTGGGCTGAATTGGATAGGGGTGGATTGGAGTGGGAAGGATAGAAGCAGAGCAGTTTGTTTTGAATTAGTGTGCAGCAGATTGGAGTGGGGCAGATTGTTTCAGATTAGAGTGAGGAAGATTGGAGTCGGATGGATTGGAGTAGGGTTGATTGTTTTGGATTGAAGTTAGACAAATTAGAGTGGGGCGGATTAGAGTGGGTCTGGTTATTTTGGATTGGAATGGAGCGGATTGGAGTGGGGCAGATTGTTTTGGATTGGAGTGGGACAGACTTGAGTGGGATGGATTGGAGTGGGGCAGATTGTTTTGGATTGGAGTGGGGCAAACTGGAGTACGGCTGACTGGAGTGGGGCATATAGTTTTGTATTGGAGTAGGGTGGATTGGAGTGTGGCAGATTGGAATGGAGAGGACAGGTGTGGGGCAGATTGTTTTGATTTGAACTGAGGCAGATTGTTTTGGACTGGAGTGTGGCAGATTGGAGTGGTGTAGATTGTGTGTTGCATATCGTTTTGGGTTTGAGTGAGGCAGATAGTTTTGGATTGGAGTGGGCCTTGTTGTTTTGGATTGGAATGAGGCAGATTGTTTTGGATTGGAGTGAGGCAGATTGTTTCTGATTGGAGAGATGCAGATTGGTGTATGTTAGATTGAAGTGGTGCAGATTGTTTTGGACTGGAGTGGGTGGACTGTGGTGGATTGGAGTGAGGTGGATTGGGATGGAGTTTGTGGGTAGGGGTGAAGTGGATTGGACTGGAGTGGGGTGGATTGGATTGTGGTGGAATGGAGTGGGGCAAATTGTTTTGGGTGGGAGTGGGGCAGATTGTTTTGGATTGGAGTGGGGTGGACTGGATTTGAGTTGGATGGATGGATTGAAGAGGGAGTGGGTGGATTGGATTAGGGTGAGGTGGAGTGATTGGAATGAGGTACATTGGATTAGGCTGGATAGTGGTGGATAGGATTGTGTGGGGTAGACTGGATTGGAGAGGGCTGAATTGGATTGTGGTGGATTGGAGTGGGGAGGATAGAAGCAAAGCAGTTTGTTTTGAATTAGTGTGCAGCAGATTGGAGTGTGGCAGATTGTTTCAGATTAGAGTGAGGAAGATTGGAGTTGGATGGATTGGAGTAGGGCCGATTGTTTTGGATTGAAGTTAGGCAAATTAGAGTGGGGCGGATTAGAGTGGGTCTGGTTATTTTGGATTGGAATGGAGCGGATTGGAGTGGGGCAGATTGTTTTGGATTGGAGTGGGACAGACTGGAGTGGGATGGATTGGAATGGGGCAGATTGTTTTGGATTGGAGTGCGGCAAACTGGAATGCGGCTGACTGGAGTGGGGCATATAGTTTTGTATTGGAGTAGGGTGTATTGTAGTGGGGCAGATTGGAATGGAGAGGACGGGTGTGGGGCAGATTGTTTTGAATTGAACTGAGGCAGATTGATTTGGACTGGAGTGTGGCAGATAGGAGTGGTGTAGATTGTTTTTGATTTGAGCGTTGCATATCGTTTTGGGTTTGAGTGAGGCACATAGTTTTGGATTGGAGTGGGCCTTGTTGATTTGCATTGGAATGAGGCAGATTGTTTTGGATTGGGGTGAGGCAGATTGTTTCTGATTGGAGAGATGTAGATTGGTGTATGTTAGATTGAAGTGGTGCAGATTGTTTTGGACTGGAGTGGTGGATTGTGATGGATTGGAGTGAGGTGAATTGGGATGGAGTTTGTGGGTAGGGGTGAGGTGGATTGGACTGGAGTGGGGTGGATTGGATTGTGGTGGAATGGAGTGGGGCAGATTGGAGTGGGGCAGTTTGCTTTGGATTGGAGTGGGGCACATTGTTTTGGATGGGAGTGGGGCAGATTGTTTTGGATTGGAGTGGGGCAAACTGGAGTGCGGCTGACTGGAGTGGGGCATATAGTTTTGTATTGGAGTAGGGTGGATTGGAGTGGGTCAGATTGGAATGGAGAAGATGGGTGTGGGGCAGATTGTTTTGAATTGAACTGAGGGAGATTGTTTTGGACTGGAGTGTGGCAGATTGGAGTGGTGTAGATTGTTTTTGATTTGAGTGTTGCATATCGTTTTGGGTTCGAGTGAGGCAGATAGTTTTGGATTGGAGTGGGCCTTGTTGTTTTGGATTGGAATGAGGCAGATTGTTTTGTATTGGAGTGAGGCAGATTGTTTGGGATTGGAGAGATGCAGATTGGTGTATGTTAGATTGAAGTTGGGCAGATTGTTTTGGACTGGAGTGGGTGGATTGTGGTAGATTGGAGTGAGATGAATTGGGATGGAGTTTGTGGGTAGGGGTGAGGTGGATTGGACTGGAGTGGGGTGGATTGGATCGTGGTGGAATGGAGTGGGGCAGATTGGAGTGGGGCAGTTTGCTTTGGATTTGAGCGGGGCAGATTGGAGTGGGGCGGACTGGAGTGGGGCATTTAGTTTTGTATCAGAGTGGGGTGGTTTGGAGTGGGGCAGATTGAATGGAGAGGACTGGTGTGGGACAAATTGTTTTGGATTGAAGTGGGACAGATTGTTTTGGATTGGAGTGAAACAGATTGGAGTGGGACATATTGTTTTTGATTGGAGTGTGGCAGATTGTTTTGGGTTGGAGTGAGGCAGATAGTTTTGGATTGGAGTGGGGCTGATTGTTTTGGATTGGAGTGAGGCAGGTTGTTTTGGATTGGAGTGGGGTAGATTGTTTTGGATTGGAGAGAGGCAGATTGGTGTAGGGTAGATTGAAGTGAGGCAGATGGTTTTGGACTGCAGTGGGTGGATTGTGGTGGATTGGAGTGAGGTGAATTTGGATGGAGTTCATGGGTAGGGGTGAGGTGGATTGGACTGGATTTGGGTGGATTGGATTGGATTGGGGTGGAATGGAGTGGGGCAGATTGGAGTTGAGTGATTGGAGTGGGGCAGATTACTTTGAATTGGAGTGGGGCAGATTGTTTTTGCATTGGAGTGGGCAAGATTGCTTTGGATTGGAGTGGGCAGATTGGACTGGGGTGGACTGAAGTGGGGCATATAGGCTCTCACTATGACATTGGCGGTAAGTTCCGCTTACCGCCATGCTGACTGCCGCCAACATACCGCGACGGTATACCACTACCTGTATTATGACCCACACATAGAAATCCGCCACTATACAGACACCCACACAAGTCCGCCAGCCCAAAGGTCAGTGATAAAATGGTGGTACCAAAACCCACACCGTTACTCCAACAGAAATACGCCCACAGCATCATGACCCACGAATCACTGCGGCAGCCATTCAACCGCAGTAAACCATTGGCAGTACATACCGCTGCGCTCAAAATACACACACACATACAAAACTACACCACATTGGAAAATTTAAAATACACACTCCTGACACACATACACACACCACCCACCCACACCAATATAAAACATACACCCACACTACCCACAACCCTTTATGATCCAAAGATTTTGGCAAGAGAGAGAGAGACAAGCCAGGAGCACCCACTGAATCTGAGCCACAAAATACCATCACCCATACGCCACCACAAACCTCACAGCACACCCCCCAACACATCACCCCACACACCCTCACACACACCACTCACACTACACCCATGGCACCACAAAGACACCCCAGGTTCTCTGAGGAGGAGCTAACGGTCATGGTGGAGGAAATCATCTGGGTAAAGACACAGCTATTCAGATCACAGGTGCAGCAGACATCTATTGCAAGGAAGATGGAGCTATGGCGGAGAGTCATGGACAGGGTCAATGCCGTGGGACAGAACCCCAGAACAAGGGATGACATCAGGAAGAGGTGGAACGACCTACTGGGGAAGGTACGTTTCGTGGTTGCAAGACACCAGAGAGCTGTACAGAGGACTGGCGTGGAGCCCCACCTCCTCCCCCACAACTAACAACATGGGAGGAGCAAGTCTTGGTGATCATGCATCCTGAGGGCCTTGCAGGAGTAGCGGGAGGACTGGACTCCGGTAAGTCAAATCTTTACTACTTTATCGCCCACTACCTGCAAGCCATTACAAACAGCTACCAGTATGGAGTCTGTCAATTATTTGAAATATGTATTACGCCATCAAACTGTAAGCAGTGCAATTCAAATGTACCGTAATATTTACATAAGTATGACCTGTAGTGGGCATCAGTCACACAAGGAGCCAGAGTGGGGCAAAGAGATCTGAAAATAGAGATGCCAAAGGATACAGTAAGTGGCCATAGAAATATCGAAATCAGGCTTCCATGTTCAATGTCCAACACTGCAATGGAAGGTGAAGTTACAATGTCTAACCTGTGTGTCACTGGATGTACTGTTGAATTAGCCCCCTAGAGGAAAGCAGGGACAAAAGAAAATGAGTCTAACCAGTGTTATCTTGGAACATTCAGATATAGAAGTAGAATTTAAATAAACAGTATATACAATATTTTCATTATCTACACAAGGCCGTACAGTGTCCCTTGTAAATGTCCAGTGGTACAAAAAAGCATGGGCAAAGCCCCTACATGACACCTGCCTCAAAATGGAGAGAACACTGCAAGGGCATCAGGTCGAAAAAGACACAGGCACCTCAGGGGGAAGGAGAGGGGGGGCAGCTCAGCCGGAAGATGGCACAACACCACTGCCCCTCGAGGGGCCTCCATGCCTACTGCTTGGTCCTGGGGAGTGCAAAGCCACAGTGTCTCAAGTGGGTGGTTTGCCCACTGCTTGGTCCTGGGGAGTGCAAAGCCACAGTCTCTCAAGTGGGTGGTTTGTCCACTGCTTGCTTCTGAGGAGTGCAAAGCCACAGTCTCTCAAGTGGGTGGTTTGCCCACTGCTTGGTCCTGGGGAGTGCAAAGCCACAGTCTCTCTAGTGTGTGGTTTGCCCACTGCTTGGACCTGGGGAGTGCAAAGCCACAGTCTCTTAAGTGGGTGGTTTGCCTACTGCTTGGTCCTGGGGAGTGCAAGGCCACAGTCTCTCAAGTCGGTGACATGTTCTACTGGTTCTTTTTTTTTTTTTTTTTTTTTTTTAAGTTTCAAAAGTTTTATTAAGAATATATAAGGCGGTACATACAGCATATAAACAAACTGTTTAGCTTTCAAAACATTGTTTTTGTTCGTTTACCACAATTATTTCCATTGTAAGCATATATACATGTACTGTCAGGTAAGTAAAAATTCCCAGTTGCATAGTTGAGTTGTGTACCCTTATTTTGAAGAAGAGTGGAAAACAGGTGGGGGGGGGGTGGTATGTTCTACTGGTTCTTGAGGGGGGATAGTGCCCAGAGTGCTTCATCCTGCCAAGGATAGGGGTAGTGGATTCATCTGTCCACTGGTTCTGGAGGGGGCATTGTGCCCAGAGTGTTTCATCCTGCCAAGGATAGGGGTTGTCGATGCATCTATCTACTGGTTCTGGAGGGGGCATTGTGCCCAGAGTGCTTGATCCTGCCAAGGATAGGGAGAGTGGATGCATCTATCCACTGGTTCTGGAGGGGTCATTGAGCCCAGTGATGCTGCACCTGGGGTGTGGCAGTTACCCTCCTGTCACCTGGGTGTCTGAGCAACGAGATGTACATGGAACAGGTAGCATGATACTCAATGGAGGCAGAGCCACACTCCATCCTGTGGCGACTTAGGCTGCCAATTGCTGCTCGTGCCAGTGCTGGTGGTGGTGCTTCAAGTGGCGTGTTCAGGGTCCAGGACGACACCTGCAGCCTTGGACGGCTGCCCACTGGTGATGCTGCTGACGTCTGATATAGTCGTACCGGCTGGGCACGTGGTGGTGCAGATGGTGGTGCAGGTGGCGGTGGCTGCGACGGTTGGTGCGGTGGTGGGTGCGGCGGAGATGCTGCTGGCCATGGTGCAGGTGTCTGTTGTGGTGGAGGGAGACACCATACCATCTCAGGCAGCCTCGGATGGCTGATCCTTGGGGAGGATGCTGCAGACTGACATTGTGGCAGCGGCGGTGCAGGTGGCGGTTGTTGCAGCGTTGGTGACTGTGGTACAGGTTGCTGGCATTCCTGAAGAAATAGTGGTCACCAGCCCCTCACCAGGAGGCATCATGCCCAGAGGTGACTTGCCCTTTATCTTGTGTCCCTTCCCCACGTTAGCAGTCGCTGCTGGGACCTTGGCATTGTCCTCTCTATGTTTGGCTGCGGCCTTGCTTGGTGGGTGGTGCGACTTTCTCCTGCTGGAAGCCAGACCCTTTTTTACCTTGGCAGGTGTCAGAATCGGGTGGTCCTTCACATCTGTTGGTGGTATACTGGCAGCTCTGACAGGATCCCCGTTCGATCCACCCAGACGTGCGCGAATCACAGCAGACGCATATGTGGTGGCTGAAGTGCTGGGCTGGGATCTAGACATCCTGGCCCTAGAGGACGGGTGGGGGGAGGTGTAGGGAAGAGGTTAAAGTTAGCTAGGAAAAGTTTTTCAGACACACTGAGACAGGAAGATGGAGGGGGTGTGGGAGTGGAGGAAGAGCTACTGGTTGTAGGAGGTGTACATCTGCTGAGTTTGGGTGAAGGTGCACGGGATGGAGGCTGTTGTGAGGTGGATGGCTGTTGAGTGGGTGTGTGCCTGTGTTTGTTTAGTTTGGGAGGAGGGCTCACAGACACACTGGGAGAGGACTGAGGGGATGTGTGAATGGTAGTGGGGGTGGTGATTGCACTTGAGCGGTGTGTTGTGATGGGCATGCTGGTGATGGAGGCAGTGGCTGATGATGTAGTGCATGCAGGTGTGATTGGAGACAAGAGTGGGAGGAAGGTGGACATGGAAGAGGGGGAGACAGTGGAGGAAGTGGATGTTGGTATATGTGCATGGGTATGGTGCTTGTGTGAGTGCCTGTGTGATGATGTGTGGTGCTTCTGTTTTCCTGAGCCACTTTTGTCTGTTGATGTGTGTGCATGCCGGTCTGAATGTATGCTTGGAATGGGCTGAGGTAGAGGGGATTGGGTATGGGTAGTGGAAGTTGGAGGGGGGAGGCTGAACACAGGGACAATGGCTGCCATCAGTGCTGAAGCCAGAGCCTGAAATGCTCTCTCTTGGGCCGCCACGCCAGAATGAATGCCCTCCAGGTGTGCATTTTTTTGCTGCAAATGCCTTCAACACCCTGGATGGCATTCAGAATGGTTGACTGCCCAACAGTGAGGGATCTCAGGAGGTCAATAGCCTCCTCACTGAGGGCAGCAGGGCTAACTGTGGCAGGGCCTGACGTGCCTGGGGTGAAGGAGATGCCCACCCTCCTGGGTGAGCGGGCACGGGAAACATGCTGAGGGGCTGCTGGGAGGGTGGTGCTGGTAGGGGGGTGGCAGCTATACCTGTAGTTGGGGTGGGCACAGAGGTGTCCACCACTGCCAGGGAGCTTCCATCAGAGGAGGAGTCGCTGTAGCTTGTATCCCCTCCTGTCCCTGTTGTGGAGCTCCCCCCACCCTCCGTCCCACTGGTGCCTTCACCCTCCGTGGATTCACCCTCATGGGCCATGTGGGATGCAGCTCCCTCCGATGCCGGTGGCTCTGCTCCTCCGCCAGATGATGCTAATGCACACAAGGACAGGGTGACAAAACAAGAAGGGGGGAAAGACAGAGGACACACATGGTCAATGCTAGTAACACCAGTACCGTTGGCGGACACAACACACACTGAGCTGCCCTATTCACTAGGCCTTGCCCAACCACTCACTATGGTAGTCACCAGCCCATGGGGTACAATGCCTAACGCCAGCACATGCACACCTGATACACACAGGACCCTGCACACTAGTAGCTGCCCAATTGTACCATTGGGGTAGGGGTGCTTCTGAGCCTGCAAAGAAGGGACATACCCTGTCCTGACTGCCCTAGCCTAGGGCACCCACAGCCCACACCCCCACCCAGATACTTCCTAAACCACGCAGAGCCAGCTTTATGACACTGTACTCACCCCCTTGTGGCTGCTGTGATGCCCTCAAGCATCCATCCAGCTCCAGATAGGCCAGCGCCAGGATGCCGAACATCAGGGGGGTCATGGTGCGACGGGCACCCCTTCCACGTTGGGAGGCCAGCCCCAGCTGGGCCTCCGCCGTCTTCTTGCTCCAGTGGCGCAGGTCCACCCATCTCTTGCAGCAGTGGGTGTTCTATCTGTGATAGACCCCCAGGGTCCACACTTCCTTGGCGATGGCACGCCAAATACCTTTCTTCTGGTGGGAGCTGACCTAGAGGGAAGGTACAGGAGGAAAGGAAATTACTCACCCATCCGGACCGTCATACTCATTGCCCACCAGTTCCCACCCATGCCCTGACGCACATACACTGACCATCCTCACTTGCAGCACTCAGCCGACCCGCCAACATGTGCCTTACATCCTCACCACTCCAAACAGGCATTGCCCACGCATCATGCTCACAGTGTACTCACCTGTTCGTCTGGAGGACTGTAGAGCAGGGTGTACTGGGGGAGGACCCCATCCACCAGTTTGTCCAACTCCTCCATAGTAAAGGCAGGGGGCCTTTCCCCAGACACTGTAGCCATTGTAGCTTCCAGACTCAGGTCACAGCAGCACTTCCAGTGTAGGTCCTCTCCTGTTGATGGGCAGGTATCAAGTAAGTGAACAGCTAGAAAATGGCGGTGACGTCCGCGGCGGTGCGTACCGTCACCACCAGCGTACATCGCCATTGGCTCCTGAGACCCATAGGTCCCAATGCTAACCAATGCAGAGTGCCACAATCCAAGAACTCTGTGCCCAATTGGAGCCAGACCTGATGTCAGCTATCCGTCAACCCTCAGGTATCCCCTCTCTAGTGCAGGTCCTGTCAGTGCTCCATTTCCTGGCAAGTGGTTCCTTCCAAACTACAGTGGCCATGGCATCTGGGATGTCGTAGCCAATGTTTTCTAACATGTTGAGCAGGATGTTGTCTGCCCTGATGAAACACATGCGCAGCTACATCGAGTTCCTCCAGGTGGATGATTTGGCCACAGTGAAAGCAGACTTCTATGCCCTGGGACATATCCCCAACATCATTGGTGCCATTGATGGTACAAGTGTGGCATTTGGCCCCCTGCAGAAATGAACAAGTGTACAGAAATAGAAAAACCTACAATTCGATGAATGTGCAAATGGTGTGTTTGGCGGGCCAGTACATCTCCCATGTGAATGCCAAGTATCTTGGCTCTGTGCATGACACCTATTTCCTGAGGAATAGCAGTATCCCTTATGTGATGGGCCAACTCCAGAGGCACGGGGTGTGGCTAATAGGTGAGCCCAAGGTCCCCAAACAGTATGAGTAGGTGTCTGGGTATGGGGTAGTCCCTAAGGGTTAGTGTGTGTCTTACAGGTATCCCTCGAAATTTGCAGGTGACTCTGGTTACCCCAACCTCTCATGGCTACTGACCCCAGTGAGGAATGCCAGGGCAAGGGCAGAGGAACGCTACAATGAGGCACATGGGTGAACTAGGCGTATTATTGAGAGGACGTTCGGCCTCCTGAAAGCCGGATTCCGGTGCCTCCATCTAACAGGTGGCACCCTGTACTACTCACTGAAGAAGGTGTTCCAGATCATCGTGGCATGCTGTATGTTGCACAACCTGGCATTGAGACTCCAGGTGCCTTTTCTGCTGGAGGATGAGCCTGGTGATCATCTTGTGGTAGAGGTGGAGCCTTGTGGACAGTGAGGAAGAAGAGGCAGAGGAAGGAGATATTGACAACAGAACGAACATCATCGTGCAGTACTTCCAGTGACACACAGGTAAGAGACTGTAACTCCTCTTCACATTTCAGTATACTTTAGGACATTGTACATGGCAGCCTCTTATCCTCTGTCTATGGACACTGACTGTTCCCTTTGGATTTCATTTTTTGAGATCGGTGTACCCCATTCTGCCTTCTGCTATATGTACTGCTGCCCAACAACTGTCATACATTGGTATGAGTAAATGAACATTTACATTACAATTTGCTGCTAATGTTGTGATAATACATTTGTTAAAGATCAGACTGACTCCAGATTGGTTTTTGATTAAAGGGTGTTTATTTAGGTACTAATGGGTATAGGGGTATGTGCAAGGGGCTGGGGTGATGGTGGAGGAAGGTCCATGGTAGAGTCCAGTCTCTTGGTATCACAGGCGTATTGTCCAAGGGGGCATAGGAAGCAGAGCAATGGCAGTTCAAGGTGGGCAGGGTAACAGAGTGGGACAGAAGGGTGACAATCAGGAGAGTCCTATTTTCTGGTGGGGGTCTTTCAGTGTTCTCTGTCTTCTGCTTGGATCGCAGGGAGCGTTTGCAGGGTGGTTCTCCTTCTGCAGGAGGTGGGGTGCTGGTGGCCTGTTGGTCCTGTGGTGGGGCCTCCTGACCACTAGCGCCGGCGGAGGTGGAAGGCTGTTCCTCGGTTTGGCTAGTGTCAGGGGCCCTTTGTTGAGCCACTGCCTCCCTCATGGTCTTGCCCATATCAGCCAGCACCCCTGCTATGGTGACCACGATGGTGTATATTTTGATGACGTCATCCCTGATCCCCATGTAGTGTCCCTCCTGCAGCCGCTGGGTCTCCTGAAACTTGGCCAGTACCATGGTCTCCTGGGAATGGTGGCATGCTCCTATGATGTTGGAGAGTGCCTCGTGGAGAGTGGGTTCCCTGGGCCTGTCCTCCCCCTCTCGCACAGTAGTCCTCCCAGCTTCCCTGTTGTCCTGTGTCTCTGTTCCCTGAACCGTGTGCCCACTGCCACTGATCCCAGGTCCCTGATCGTCCTGGGTTAGTGGGGTTGCCTGGGGTCCCTGTAGTGGTGGACACACTGCTGATAGACGTGTCCTGGGGACAATGGCATGGGCCCGCTGGGTGGGTGCTGTTTTGGTGTTTCCTGAGGGGGGAGGTTCTGTGGTGGTTTGGGACTGTGGCAGGGGAACTGACTGTCCAGAGGTCCTAGATGGGCCAGGATGGTCATCCTGATCCAGGCAGAGCTGCTGTCATCACTGTGGGCCTCTTCTGTGAGGGGAGTGGATATAGCTGGCACCTCCTGTCCGGTGACATTGGGTAGGGGTCCTGTTGGAATGCAAATGCATTGTCATTGTATCTGTGTGTGCCATCTTGTGCAATGCGTGTGTTTCCCTGTATAAATGTGCTTGCCCTGTCGCCTTGGCCTTGTGTGATTGCTGATTAGGTGGGCTGGGTGAGTCTATCTAGTGTGCATGCTGTGTTGATGAGTGTCCATGCAGGTCTGTGATGGGTATCCATGCATTGTTGTTGCAGGCAGGGCTTGGTATTGGGATGGGTGGTTTGTGCTAGTGGGGTATATGTGAGGTGTTGGAGTGATGGGGTGAGGGTAGGGGTAGGAGTTTGTGATGGCATGCAGGTAGGGTGTGGGGGATTCAATAGTAAAGATTTGACTTACCAGAGTCCAGTCCTCCTGCTACTCCTGCAAGGCCCTCAGGATGCATGATCGCCAAAACTTGCTCCTCCCATGTTGTTAGTTGTGGGGGAGGAGGTGGGGGTCCACCGCCAGCCCTCTGTACAGCAATATGGTGTCTTGATACCACGGAACGTATCTTCCCCCGTAGGTCGTTCCACCTCTTCATGATGTCATCCCTGGTTCTTGGATGCTGTCCCACGCCGTTGACCCTGCTGACGATTCTCCGCCATAGCTCCATCTTCCTTGCAATGCATGTCTGCTGCACCGGTGACCCGAGTAGCTGTGGCTCTACCTGGATAATTTCCTCCACCATGACCCTTACCTCCTCCACAGAAAACCTGCAGTGTCTTTGAGGTGCTATGATGTGGTGTGGGTGATGTGTGAGGTGATGTGTGGGGTGCTGTGTTATGATGTATTATGTGATGTGAGTGGATGGTGTATGTGTGATGGTGTTCTGTGCCTCTGGGTGAAAGTGTGGCCTTTGCTTTTCTCTCTCTGCTTGTTCTAATTTGTTCGTTGAAAGGGTTGTAGGTAATGTGGGTGCGTGTTTTATAGTGGTGAGGGTGTGGTGTGTGTAATACCCGTAGCGAAATACCGCAGCGGTCACGGTATTTTGGCAGCCGTTGGCACAGCGGTAAGCGGAATTTACCACTAGGATTGTAATGAGGGCCAATGTGTCTGACCTCCATTGTCGCCAGTTTCCACCAGGGGTCTGTACACGGGGGTATGTCTCCACCTCCTATTCATCCTCAGTGGTTGAACTCTAGGGCGAAAAACGGTGCTCAGAAGGTCATGTTCAAACATTTTCTCAGATTAATTTGCAATTTTTGCTTTACCGAAACAGTATGTGAACTCGTAAGTCAGTTGATGTGCCAATGTCTGCTGTGACACAGTTAGGTGCCATGGCCTGTGCCCCCCTGAAATGGCGTTTGCCTAACCTGTGAGGAGGGCCAAGTGGAAATTAGGAAATTCTGCTGGCATTGTGCGCCGTTGCGGTCGGCGCTCGACGACTGCCGTGCAACACCACATTGGTTATCATTGGGGCCTATGGGTTCCAGGAGCCAATGACGATGTACGCCAGTGGTGACGGTACGCACCGCCAGCAGACGTGACCGCCATTTTCTATCTGTTCACTCACTTGCTACCTGACCTTCAAAAGGAGAGGACCTACACTGCAAGTGCTGCTGTGACCTGAGTCTGGAAGCAACAATGGCTCGTGTTTCTGGGGAAAGAGCCCCCGCCTTCACTGTTGAAGTGTTGGAGAGACAGGTGGATGGGGTCCTACCCCAGTACTCTTTACTCTATGGTCCTCCAGACAAACAGGTGATTACACTGTCTGAGGGGTCCTGTGCAGAGTCCTGCACGTATGGTGGTCAATGTATGTGTGTAAGGGGATGGGGGGATATGATGGGCCATGAGTATAACACTCAGGATGGTATGACTAATGCCTTTTGTGCTGTATTTTTTCTGCAGGTCAGCTCCCATCAGAAAAAGGGTATTTGGTGTGCCATCGCCAAGGAGGTGCGGACCCTGGGGGTTTTTGACAGGCGAGGCACCCACTGCCGCAAACGGTGGGAGTACTTGCGCCGCTGGGCAAGGAAGACGGTGGAGGCCCAGCTGGGGCTAGCCTCCCAACGAGGAAGGGGCGCTCGTCGTACCCTGACCCCCCTGAGGTTCCGCATCCTGGCGGTGGCCTATCCGGAGTTGGATGGGCGCTTGAAGGCATCACAGCAGCCACAAGGGAGTGAGTACAGATTCTGGTTCATGACTTTGGGCGCGACTTTGTCCTCTCCCACTGTGTCTGTGCCCCCTCTTCCCAAAGTACACAAACGCAAGCACTTAGACACCCAACAGCCATCCACCTCACAACAGCATCCAGCCCATGCACCTGTACCCAAACACAGCAGACTGACACCTCCTACAACCACTACCTCTTCCTCCACACCCAAACCTTCACCCTCTTCCCGCCCCAGTGTCCCTAAGAAGCTTTTCCTCGCCAACATTGACCTATTCCCTACCCATCTCCCCCCTGTCCTTCACTTCAGGCCCAGGTGGCCAGAACCCAGCCCAGCACCTCAGCCACCCAGTCCACGGCTACTGTGGTTTCTGCAGCTACTGCAGGTGTGAGAGGATGCAAGGAGGCATCCATCAGCCCAGCCAGTGTGCCAGCGCCACCTGCAAAGGCCAAGAAGGGTCCACCACCTAGCAAGGGCAAGAAGGGGACACCAGCCAGCAAGGGGAAGGAGACACCGTCAGCCATCAAAGGGAAGGAGGCACCACAAGACAGCAAAGGCAAGAAAAAGACACTAGCTGGCAGAAGCAAGGAGGCACCACCATCTACCAAGGGCAGGAAGGGGCACACAACACCAGCCATGGCACTTCAGCAGTCCGAGGCTGCATGTGAAGGCCTGAAGGCTACCACCATCGCGGCCAGCACCTCTACCACCACTGTAGCCAGCACCGCTACCTGCCCCGCCACCAGCAGCACCACTGCCAGCAGCAGCAGCCCCAGTGAGCAGCCGTCCGAGGCTGCAGGTGAAGGCCTGGAGGCTACCACTACCACTGACAGCACCGCCACCTGCAGCGCAACTGACATCCACTGAGCAGCCGTCACCACCGGTGAGCAGTGTGTAGTAGTGACTACATGGGCTGCAGTGCGTCCTGCCCCCGGCAACACTTGTCGATGTGACACCCAAGTGAGAGACTGTGACCTTGCCCCATCCAGGATGAAGCACACTGGGCACAAAGTCCCCACCAGATCAGTGGAAGAAGGCATCCACTCTTCCCTCCTTGGCAGGATGAAGCACACTGGGCACAAAGCCGCCTCCAGAACCAGTGGAAGAATGCATCCACTCACCCCCTGCTTGGCAGGATGAAGCACACTTGGCACAAAGCCCCTTCCAGAACCAATGGAAGAAGGCATTCACTCACCCCCCTCCTTGGCAGGATGGAGCACACTGGGCAAAAAGCCCTCTCCAAACCAGTGGAAGAAGGCATCCACTCAGCCGCTCCTTGGCAGGATGAAGCACACTGGGCACAAAGCCCCTTCAGAACCAGTGGAAGAAGGCATCCACTCACCCCCTCCTTGGCAGGATGAAGCACACTGGGCACAAAGCCCCCTACAGAATCAGTGGAGAAGCCATCCACTTGAGAGACTGTAGCTTTGCACTCCCCAGGACCAAGCAGTGGGCAAACCACTCACTTGAGAGACTGTGGCTTTGCATTCCCCAGGGCCAAGCAGTGTGCAAACCACCCACTTGAGAGACTGTGGCTTTGCACTCCCCAGGACCAAGCAGTGGGCGTGGAGCCCCCTCCGGGCCAGTGGCGTTGTACCATCTTCCGGCTGAGGTGCCCCCCCATTCCCCGTCCCCCTGAGGTGCCTGGGTTTTTTCGACCTGATACCCCTGAAGTGTTCTCTCCATATTGAGGCAGGAGTCAAGTGTAGCCTTGGCCTATGTGTTATGGTCCCGTGGGCCACGGACAATTTGGAGTGGGCATTGCCCCTTCTTTTGTATATATTGTACATACCATTTATTGTTTAATCCATTCCTTTCATCATTGCGCTATTCCTGAGGGTTACGGGGTGTATATGTAATGTTGTTGCATCTGCTTGTGTTTGGTGTTGGGGGTAGGGTGTTGCGTGTTGCGTGTGTGTGTCACTCTCTTTATCCTCCCCCCCTCTCTTGTGTGTTAGGTGCAGTATTCACTGTTGTCGTCTTTGCTGGCATTCGTGTTCCTGGTGTATGAGAAGGTACACTAGCATTGGGAAAAAGTGCAGCTCGGGCTCCATAGCGTCGTGGTTCTTCAATGAGTGTTTAGAGGTGAGTCGTTTCCCTTCAGAGTACTGTTTCCGCTGTGCTTTTGATGGTGTTGGTACTGCCCCGGAAAAGTTGGTGGATAGGCCTGCTGTAATGCTGTGGGTGATACATTGTCTTCCACGTGGCTGTTGGCGGTTACCGCCGTGGTGCTTGTCGCTACCGCTGTGGTGGTCGGTGTTTTAAAGTGGCTGTCTGTGTTGGTGGTTTCCGCCTGTCGTCATGATTCCATTTTTTTTACTGCCGGTCTGTTGGCGATGTTACCGCCACTTTATCACCGACCCCCATGGTCTTAATGAGGGCCAAAGTTTTGTATTGGAATGGGGGAGATTGGAGTGGGATGGATTGGAATGGAGAGGATTGGAGTGGGCAGATTGTTTTGGCTTGAAATGAGGTAGACTGTTTTGAAATGGAGTGGGGCAGATTGTTTTGGCTTCGAGTGTGGCAGATTGTTTTGGATCGTAGAGCGGCTCGTTGGAGTGTGGCAGATTGTTTTGGATTGGAGGGGGGCTGATGGTTTTGGATTGGAGTGAGGCAGATTAGTTTGGATTGCAGTGGGGCAGATTGTTTCGAATTGGAGAGAGCCTGTTTTGGTGTAGGGCAGATTGGAGTGAGGCAGGTTGTTTTGGATTGGAGTGTGAAAATTGTTTTGGACTGGAGTGGGCAGATTGTTTAGGAGTAGAGTGGGGCAGATTGTTTTGGATTGGAGTGAGGCAGATTGTTCTGGATTGTAGTGGGGCAGATTGTTTCAGATTCGAGAGAGGCAGATTGGTGTAGGGCAGATTGAAGTGGGCAGATTGTTTTGGATTGGAGTGGGGTAAATGGTGGTGGATTGGAGTGAGGTGAATTGGGATGAAGTACGTGGGTTGGAGTGAGGTGTATTGGATTGGATTGTGGTGGATCGGAGTGGGGCTGATTAGAGTGGGGCAGAGTTTTTTGGATTGGAATGGGGCAGATTGTTTTGGATTGGAGAGCGGCAAACTGATGTGGGGCAGATTGGAGCGGGGCAGATTGTTTTGGATTGGAGTGGGGTGGATTGGATTTGAGTTGGAAGGATGGATTGAAGACGGAGTGGGTGGATTGGATTAGGGTGAGGTGGAGTGATTGGAGTGTGGTACAGTGGATTAGGCTGGATAGGGGTGGATAGGATTGTGTGGGGTAGACTGGATTGGAGTGGGCTGGATTGGATTGGGGTGGATTGGAGTGAGGAGGATAGGAGCATAGCAGGTTGTTTTGAATTGGTGTGCAGCAGATTGGAGTGGAGCAGATTGTTTTGGATTGAAGTGAGGAAGATTGGAGTCAGATGGATTGGAGTAGGTCTGATTGTTTTGGATTAGAGTGGGGCAGATAGGAGTGGGGCGGATTAGAGTGGGGCTGATTATTTTGGATTGGAGTTGAGCGGATTGGAGTGGGGCAAATTGATTGGATTAGAGTGGGGCAACCTGGAGTGTGGGTGACTGGAGTGAGGCATATAGTTTTGTACTGGAGTAGGGTGGGATGGAGTGGGGCAGATTGGAATTGAGAGGACGGGTATGAGGCAGATTATTTTGAATTGAACTGGGGCAGATTGTTTTGGACTGGAGTGGGACAGATTGGAGTGGGGCAGATTGTTTTTGATTGGAGTGTGGCAGATCATTTTGGGTTGGAGTGAGGCAGATAGTTTTGAATTGGAGTGGCCCTTATTATTTTGGATTGGAGTGAGGCAGATTGTTTTGGATTGGAGTGGGGCAGATTATTGTGGATTGGAGAGAGGCTGATTGGTGTTGGGTTAATTGAAGTGGGGCAGATTGTTTTGGACTGGAGTGGGTGGATTGCGGTGGATTGGAGTGAGGTGCATTAGGATGGAGTTTGTGGGTAGGGGTGAGGTGGATTGAACAGGAGTGGGGTGGATTGGATTAGGTGGAATGGAATGGGGCAGATTGGAGTGGGGATGATTGGAGTGGGGCAGTTTGCTTTGGATTGGAGTGGGACAGATTGTGGATTGGAGTGGAACAGATTGCTTTGGATTTGAGTGGGGCAGATTAGAGTGGGGTGGACTGGAGTGGGGCATATAGTTTTGTATTGGAGGGGGCGGTTTGAAGTGGGGCATATTGGAATGGAGAGGACTAGTGTGGGCAGATTTTTTTAGATTGGAATAAAACAGATTGGAGTGGGGCAGATTGTTTTTGATTGGAGTGTGGCAGATTGTTTTGGGTTGGACTGAGGCAGATAATTTTGGTTTGGAGTGGAGCTAATCGTTTTGGATTGGAGTGAGGCAGATTGGTGTAGGGTAGATTGAAGTGGGGCAGATGGTTTTGGACTGCAGTGGTTGGATTGTGGTGGATGTGAGTGAGGTGAATTGGGATGGAGTTCATGGGTAGCGGTGAGGTGGATTGGACTGGAGTGGGGTGGAATGGATTGGGGTGGAATGGAGTGGGGCAGATTGGAATGGAGTGATTGGAGTGGGGCAGATTGCTTTGGATTGGAGTGGGGCAGATTGTTTTGGATTGGAGTGGGGCAGATTGCTTTGGATTGTAGTGGGGCAGATTGGAGTGGGGTGGACTGGAGCATATAGTTTTGTATTGGATTGGGGGAGATTGGAGTGGAATGGATTGGAATGGAGAGGATTGGAGTGGGCAGACTGTTTTGGATTTAAGTGTGGCAGATTGTTGTGTATTAGAGTGAGACAGATTAGAGTGGGGCAGATTGTTTTGGATTGAAATGAGGTAGACTGTTTTGAAATGGAGTGGGGCAGATTGTTTTGTCTTAGAGTGTGGCAGAATATTTTGGATTGGAGTGGGGCAGATTGTTTTTGATTGGAGTGGGGCAGATTGTTTCAGATTGGAGAGAGGCAGATTGGTGAGGGGCAGATTGAAGTGGGGATATTGTTTTGGTTTGGAGTGGGAAAATTGTTTTGGACTGGAGTGAGGCAGATTGTTTAGGACTAGAGTGGGGCCCATTGTTTTGGATTGGAGTGGGGCTGATTATTTTGGATTGGAGTGACGCAGATTGTTTTGGATTGGAGTGGGGCAGATTGTTTCAGATTGGAGAGAGGCAGATTGGTGAAGGGCAGATTGAAGTGGGGCAGATTGTTTCAGATTGGAGAGAGGCAGATTGGTGAAAGGCAGATTGAAGTGTTACAATTGTTTTGGACTGGAGTGAGGCAGATTGTTTAGGACTAGAGTGGGGCAGATTGTTTTGGATTGGAGTGGGTCTGGTTGGAGTGTGGCAGATTGTTTTGGTTTGGATTGGGGCTGATTATTTTGGATTGGAGTGAGAGGCAGATTGGTGAAGGGCAGATTGAAGTGGGGCAGATAGTTTTGGACTGGAGTGGGGTAAATTGTGGTGGATTGGAGTGAGGTGAATTGGGATGGAGTGCGTTGGTTGGGGTGAGGTGTATTGGACTGGAGTTGGGTAGATTGGATTGGGGTGGATTGGATTGGGCTGATTGGAATGGGGCAGGATTTTTTGGATTGGAGTGGGACAGATTGTTTTGGATTGGAGAGCAGCAAACTGTTGTGGGGCAGATTGGAGTGTGGCAGATTGTTTAGGATTGGAGTGGGGTGGATTGTTGTGAATTGGATTTGAGTTGGATGGATGGATTGAAGAGGGAGTGGGTGGATTGGAATAGGGTGAGGTGGAGTGATTGGAGTGTGGTACATTGGATTAGGCTTGATAGAGGTGGATAGGATTGGAGTGGACTGGATTGGATTGGGGTGGATTGGAGTGGGGCGGGTTGGAGCAGAGCAGGTTGTTTTGAATTGGAGTGCAGCAGATTGGAGTGGGCCAGATTGTTTTGGATTGGAGTGAGGAAGATTGAAGTCGGATGGCTTGGGTTACGTCTGATTGTTTTGGATTGGGGTAGATTGGAGTGGGGCAGATAGGAGTGGGACAAATAGTTCTGTATTGGAGTGGCGCTGATTGGAGTGGGGCAGATTGAAATGGAGAGGATTGGAGTTGGACACTGGAGTGGGGCAGATTGTTTTGGATTTGAGTGAAACAGGTTGCATTGGGGCAGATTGTTTTGGATTGGAATGGAGAAGATTGTTTTGGAACGGAGTGCGGCAGATTGTTTTATATTGGGGTGCAGCAGATTGGAGTGCGGCAGATTGGAATGGGGCAGAATATTTTAGATTGGAGTGGGGCAGATTGGAGTGGGGCTGATTGGAGTGGGGCAGATGTTTTTAGATTGGAGTGGGGTAGATTGTTTTAGATTGTAATGGGGCAGATTTTTTGGACTAGAGTGGGGAAATTTGTTTTGAATTGGAGTGGGGCAGATTTTAGTTGGTCAGATTGTTTTGATTTGGAGTGGGGATGATTATTTTGGATTAGAGTGAGGTGAATTGGAGTGGTGCAGATTGAAGTGGGGTGCAATTGGAGGATTTGAGGGGATTGACTTGGGATGAGTGGTTTGGATTGGAGTGGGTGGATTGGTCTAGGGTGAATTAGATTGAATAGGGTGGATTGGTGTGGGGTGAGATGGAGTGGATTGGTGTGGATTGGAGTGGGGTGGACTGGAGTGGAGCATATAGATTTACTTTGAAGTGGGGTGGATTGGAGTGGGGCAGATTGGAATGTAGGGGATTGGAGCGGGCAGATTGTTTTGGATTGGAGTGAGACAGATTGCAGTGGGGCAGATTGTTTTGAATTGGAATGGTGCAAATTGTTTTGGAACGGAGTTGGGAAGATTGTTTTGGATTGGAGCAGTTTGTTTTAGATTGGAGAGGGCCAGATTGTTTTGGAGTGGAGAGGAGCATATTGGAGTGAGGCAGATTGGAATGGGGCAGAATCTTTTGGATGGGAGTGGGCATATTGTTTTGGGCTGGAGTGGGGCAGATTGAAGTGGGTCCAATTGTTTTGGACTGGAGTGGGGCAGATTGTTTTGGATTGGAGTGGGGCTGACTGGAGTTGGGCAGATGGTTTTAGATTGGAGTGGAGCATATTGTTTTGGCCTGGAGTAGAGCAGATTGTTTTGGATTGGAGTCAGGCTGATTGGAGTGGGACAGATGGTTTTAGATTGGAGTGAGGGAGAATGGTGTGGGGTAGGTTCTTTTAGATTGAAGTGGGGTAGATTGTTTTGGACTGGAGTGGGGCAGATTGGAGTGAGGCAGATTGGAATTGGGCAAATCGTTGTGGATTGTGTTTTGGATTGGAGTGGGCAGATTATTTTGGACTGGGTGGGGCAGATTGTTTTGGACTGGAGTGGGGCAGATTGGAGTGGGGTAGGTTGGTTTAGATTGGAGTGGGGCAGATTGTTTTGGATCAGTGTGGGGAAAACTGCTTTGGATTGTAATTGGGCAGATTTTTTTAGAGTAGGGCAGATTGTTTTGGATTGTAGTGGGGATGATTGGAGTGGGATGTATTGGGAGAATTGGAGTGCATTGAATTGGGGTGCGTGGTTTGGAGTGGAGTGGGTGGATTGGTCTATGGTGCATTGGATTGAGCAGGGTGAGGTGAAGTGGATTGGCGTGGGTTGGAGTGGGGCGGACTGGAGTGGGGCAGTTTGGCGTAGAGCATATAGTTTTATATTGGAGTAAGGCAAATTGAAGTGGGACGGATTGGAGTGGAGAGGATTGGAGTGAGGCAAATTGTTTTGAATTGGGCTGGGGTAGATTGTTTTGGATTAGAGTGAGACAGATTGGTTTCGGGCAGATTGTTTTGGATTGGAATGGGGCAGACTGTTTTGAAATGGAGTGAGGACGAGTGTTAGATTAGAGATGGGCAGATTGGAGTGATGCAGATTGGAATGTGGTAGAGTTTTTTGGATTTGAGTGAGGCACATTGGAGTGAGGCAGATTGGAATGGGGCAGATTGCTTTCGACTGGAGTAGGGCATATTGGAGTGGGATAGATTGCTTTGGATTGGAGTGGAGCAGATTGTTTTGGATTGGAGTGGGGAAGGTTGTTTTGGATTGGAATAGGGCTGACTGGAGTGGGGCAAATGATTTTAGATTGGAGTGGGTCAGACTGGAGTGGGGCAGGTTGTTTTCGAGTGGAGTAGTGCATATTGTTTTGGACTGGAGTGGGGAAATTGTTTTGGATTGCCCTGGGGAAGATTGGAATGTGCAGATTGTTTTGGAGGAGGGCAGATTCTTTTGGATTGGAGTGGGGATGATTATTGTTTATCAAAGTGGGGGGAATTGGTGTGAGGCCCATTGGAGTGTGGCAGATTGGAGTGGGGAGTGTTGGAAGGAGTGGAGTGCATTGAACTGGGGTGAGTGGTTTGGATTGGAGTGGGTGGATTGGTGTAGGGTGGTGTGGATTAAGTATAGTGGATTATTGGGTGGTGAAGTGGAGTGGATTGGCTTGGATTGGAGTGGGGCATATAGTTTTGTATTGTATGGGGTGGATTGGATTGGTCGAGGGTGGATTGGATTGGGTATGTTGGATTGGTGTGGGATAAGGTGGAGTGGATTGGCGTGGATTGGAGTGGGGTGGGTTGGAGTGGAGTGGATGGGGTGTACTGCATGATTATGTGTTAAAGCATCATCTCAAAATTACACATAAGATAGAAACAATGCTGCAATATTTAGAAGAAGGTAGACCTCATGGTTTGAGAACAGCGCCAACAAGCAAAAACAAAAGAAAACATTAGTGCAAAGGAAGAAAGGAAGGCTTGGCAAATAAAAAAAGTTAACTATAGAAAATAAATCTTTGCAATTTTGTTTGTCCTGCTAGGTACCTTTTTCCCAGTCACACCCATTCTGTTTGCATGGCACTAAAAGTTAAAAAGTTAAAAAGAACAAAACAGTATATCTATCACTTAGGGAGCAGTGGACGGCACTGATTAAGCTGAATCAATCAGTGCTTGGTCTCTGCTCTACAGAGAGGAACGGAAATGATGCTAAGCTTGCAGTGATGAATGACGAGGCTTTAAAGAAAAGTGCCACACAAGTCAACAAACGGTAAGCAGGGGAGGGAATCGAAGCCCTTTTTATCAACAACTGTGTCTCACAAGCGAGGTACATCTAGTAGTGCATACTCTTGCAGGCTCGACCTTAAAATTACTGAAAAAAAGCATCTTCTACCCAGACCAGTGCAAGGACCTTATCTGTTCACTCATCTCACTCTTATGCTGTATTGGCCAGGTCCCCAAACCTGCCCTGAAAAAAGATCTTAAAATTTGCAGTAATCACTGTAATGGCTAAACGTGATGATCTGTGATATGGTTTTATATTTACCTTTGCATGATTTACCATGGGATAAGCCAGTAATTGCCTTAAGCGCTATGTTAAACAGAATTCATGCTTTCTTCTGAATTCTCCATTCATTTTGTAAAAATTGGTTAAATCTATCAATTTTTCTGCATCTTTGGCAGCAAACTCAGGGCAGTTAAATTGTGCTGACATGACTGTTCTTCACTGACGTCTTAAATGCACACTTTCTTGGACTGCACAGCATATACTCACTATCTGAATAGGAGCACAAAACTATATCAGCAGCATAGCTAGGTTAAAATAGCTCTTAGTGCAAGCAAAGTATGGGCCCCCTCACTAGTGTGACATTTCAGTCGGTCAACTGCACCAACACTCCTCAAACTACTTCGACACAGTCTGCATCTGCCATATCAAAACTCACACAATTTTATTTCCACTGCCTGCACTGCATTTCTGCTCTTCAAAGCTATTACCCTAAAAGCATTACCAAAGCCAATAGTTTTGGCCCTTGTAAAGTGCGTACACAGAAAGATATAACATGGAGGGACACACACTCACACTGCTGCCCCTCCTTTTCCCATAGGCATATCCCTCACTCTGCACTCACAAAGGCACAGCTTACCACCTGTAGACCGCATAGGCCTCACTCTGCAATCACACTGGTGCAACGTTCAACCTGTAGACCACTTACCCTGCACTTACAGAAGACAATGTTAATCTTACATTCACACAGACACATCCCTAACAATGCATTCACAAAACATGGTGGCCATGCAGCACTCATTCAAGCATACTCCTCTCATACAGGTACACTGATCAATAGGAAGGCGCGGAGTTTGGACCGAGCGTTACATACACAGTGTTTGCATAGGAGACAAAGAATGAGTATAAGATGCATTGGTACACAAGTGTAATTCAAAGCTCTTGAAGTAAGCTACACGGAAGTCTGAATGTCAACTGACATTGTCCAATCTCTCATCAGCCACACTTGGACTAGCACTGCAGAACATGTGAGTCTGATGTGGACTTTTGTGCCGAAAAGTATTGGCATCAAAAAGGTCCCACTTGCCTTCTGAAAAAGCAAGGTGATGCTTTTCTCTGTAGTGCAAGCATATGTAAAAATAAACAATGAAAGTAAAGAAAAACAAAATACAAATTATGCAAGCTAAAAGTAGAATGCATGTTTTCCATAAAAAGAAACAAAAAGTAGAGCTTGGAACGGGTCTGCCATCTTGGAACAGTAAAGGTTAATGGAGTATTCAGAATACTGTTTGAAGATGCTGGCATGGTTTTAAAGCTTCCAGCAGTGATGCCTGGCGCTCTACATAAGAAGGCTGTGTTCCAGTGGCAATGGCACCAAAGGTTCTTGTACTCTTATTACTCAATTAGCACTAGTCTAAATTTGCAGGTGAGCTGCTAGGGGATGAACTAAAGGAAATATCTTCTGGGGTCAGACTTCTGTGGATGCAGAGCAAGACAGAGTAAGCGGGAAAATACTGTTACTTGGATTACCTGATGACCTAAAGACCAGCAGTAACCTACTAAGCAGAACCAAACATTGGAAACAAAGCCAATGGCTGAAGAGGGCTGAATCACTGCCCAATTGAATGTTTGTCATTATGTAGGGCTGAGCTAATATGTGAACGATACTGTCTGATTAAAAGCAGAAGTGGGCTTGCCTAAAACGCAGTCTTTCTATGCTAGATTATGTATAACGTTTGAGAAAACATGAGGCTGGTGAGACAGCTAAAACAGTCTTTTGGTCGGACCTAAAAATACAGATATAGATAGAGCACATGGAGCAGGAGCACAGGGGGTCCTTGGCTCTATGCGTCAGACATATAGCACTGCTCAAGAGCATCACTGTCTACGACATGGGACAAGGGTGATACTGCAGGGCTATTATTTGCAAGCTTTCTTTCAAAGACATGGAACAAATGTGGTCCTGCAGAGCAAGTGCAATCTTCTTTCAAAGACGTGGGACAAGTGTGACACTGCAGGAGTATTGCAAACTTGCTTCAAAGACATGGAACAAGTGATGTTCTCAGGGCCAGTTCAAACTTTCTTTAAAGACATGGAATAAGTGTAGTACTGCAGGGTCAGCCAGTTCAATCTTCCCTCAATGAAAAGGAACAAGTGTGGTATTGCAGAGCCACTGCAAACTTCCTTCAAAGACATTGAAAAACTGTGGCACTGGATAGCACCATTTACCGCCTCCCTTCGATACAACAAACAGGCAGCAATTCAGATTTGGTGCAAGTGTAATGAACCGCACATGGATATACAAGTGTAAGCTTAACCCAGATGTATTGCAAGATTTCCAGACACAAAAAGGTGCAGCAGCAGGCAGGAGTACACATTTCCCTCACAACCATTGAAGCCACACCAATCTGGTCAAAAACAATACAAGTTTCCATCACATGCACAGAATATGGACAGCCTCTGCAGCAACAATCAAAGCCTTTGTGCACACAGATGCTAGGCTCTGATTCAGCTCGAGGTCCACTTGAGCCCTTAAGGCCAAAATAGGATGAGTTTCCTTGTGGCTTCTGCCTGCTACCACCGCTTGACCCTCATCCATCAAGAATGAAAGACAAAGCATTAAACTCTGATGACAAACAGAAGCAAGAAACGGATACCAATATTGTGGCTGAAATGCGGAATGTGCGACGAGAAAACCTGAGATCAATCCCAGCTTGGCCACTTGACCAAATTGTGTGATTCTAGACAATTCTTTTATTTTATCAGGCCTCCTATTTGTTCATTACTGCATTGGAGAAACCCTTGAAATATGTGACGATGTATGCTGTAGAAAAATCTGTCTTGTGTTTGACTTCATGTACTATAATGTTGCTCCATGTAAAATAGGAACATAGTCCACATATAGGGAGTGGGTGACTACTGATTTGCCTTTTAGTTCACTAATGATATTGTCTGCAGAGTGGAGGGTGGTAGTATGAATATTTTTAGGTTTATGTCTAAAAACTATCACTTTTGATAAACAGTTTTTAAGTCAGTTTAAGGAAACTTTATCAAATTTTTACATAATAGTTGTTGCATGATTTCCATGCCAAATGTTCATATGACTCAGTTTGTTCCTGGAATCTTAGAGCCAAGACGGGCTCTTAGAGTCAAGACAGCCTGTTAACTTGCCTCTCCCTGTTAATTTGTTGGCTAACCTATCACTACTGCAGTACTCAAGTTCCATCTCCCTCAATATCTCATTCACAGGAGTAACAATATTCTGGCCAGTTTTCACAGGGCTCAGAAGAATAACTATTCCTACTTCTGATTTCAGTAAGGACAAATGGTGCACCACAAACTCCAACAAGTTGTTTAAAGTTACCTGTGCAGTTTTTGGCATAAAATAGCATAAAACGGAAGAAACTGTCCTCAATTTCCCAGTTCCAGCACTCTGTCCTAAGTAAGCAATGTTTTTGTGCTGGCATCAGGCAATCATGGCCAAATGGTGCACTCTGCATTTACAAAAGTGAGCATGCACTCTGCTCAGCCATTCAGTGTGCCCACAGTGAGGCCTTTGTAGTGCCCATGCAGGTGCTTCAGTAGATTCTACTGCTTAGAGTCTGACTCCTGCAGCTGAGAGAATCAGATGGAATTAACAGCAAGTTCCCTGTGTTGTAAGAGTTCCTGTGGACCTAGTAGGCAGTTGTGCTGGAACACATTTCAGACTGGTGGTGCTGCCATGAATGTTAAATTACTGATCTCATGGGAATTCTAAAAAATCCAAGCATCAAACAAACAACAAATGTTGCAAATGAGCCATGCCCGTTGAGTAGGAGAGTGGTAAGGGTGTAGTATGTTGCTGGTGTTGCATTTAGGAGCAAATCATCACAGATGTATAACTAAAGCATGGTGTGACAGCCACAGTCATTTACAGACAACACATTTCCCATTGTAATGATCACTAAATTTACACAGACATACGATTTTACTGAAAAAATCCATATAGCACACAAATGATAATGTGTAGAAATTGCATTCCAGCAAATATTTGTCATTTGTGCATCCCCAAGTTGTGTCTCGATGTGTTTGACCCTATTAATATCTTTGTTCTATCACTCTTTAGCATTAGGAAAAAGCACTTAATGTATGCTTTCCTGATTATTTATTTTTAAATATGTATACAGTTCATTTATAGGTATCTACATTTTGTTTTGTGTAAAAAAAAACAACAATACCTACAGCCTTTTTTCACATCAGCAAGGTTTTCACATAGGTCAGTTTACTATAGCCTGTCACTTTCCAGTAAGTTAAAGAAAAGTAAACACTAGTGTCCATTTTAAAATAATAATTGGCAATTTGTCAGAATACTAGACTGGCATCTGACTGCTGTTTTTGAACGCACAGAAAACGAGACACAAAAAGTCAAAATGTAAAGTTCTATTTAATGCTTGTTCACATCCTAAACATCTGCAAAATTATTCATATGTCCTCTCATGGCTCAAGGTTGTTGTTGTTGGACCCCCTCCCACCTCTGGGTCCAGTGCATTGGACCGGATGCATCACTGGTTGCTAAGTCCCTGTCCCATTTGCAGTAGACACATTATATGAAAAATAAACATTTGTTAGACCCTGTTAAGGGCCATGAAGCAAGCAGGGGTTGCTGGGTCACAGCTTTGGCGACTGGGGTCATTTGCCTTTAATGATCTGGGGGTTGGTCCTACTATGGCTCTGAAAACTCTTTGAAGTGCAATGCCTTCACAACTTGACTGAGTGGTAGTGATGGCGAGCAGTCACAGGATTCTCGGGGAGGTTACTGTGGCAGGTACAACACGCTCAGCACTCAACAGACACCAAATAGCAGAACACCTTGATTGCCCAGTTCTTATCTTTGTAAAAAAGAAATCATTTAACACACATGAAAACTCAATACTACCAACTACAAAAGGTATCAGGGATCTATGGTGAAGGACTACTACCTTCCAGTGAGGATGTCCCTCTCCTTCCCCCTCCTTAATCTTAAAGGTGCCTTATAGTGGGTCTGAGGCACCGTTGCAGCACTCAACTCTTCTGGTAGGCTATAGCAGGCACTACGTTTCTCAAGCAGAATCTCACCAAAAGGTTTGCCTATGGTAGGCCACGCCACTGCCTGTCACACTTCTGTACTGCTTTATCCCTGTGTCCCTTCCTTACAGTTGGGCCCCAGAGGATCTCTTTTTTTGTGTCAGACATTGCAGGGATACACTTTGGCAAGTGGGAGGGCTGCAACACAGAGTCGATAGGTTACTATGCTCAGGCACACTTCAGAAGTGCTGGGGATCCTCTTTTTTGACGATAGTGATTGCGCGTCCAGTCCTTATAAATTACTTATGCTTGGACATGCCGTAGGTCGGTGAACCTTTTGACCGGTTTGAGTTCTCCTCATCCAAAGAATTGTCAGATCCCTCAAATCAATAATCATTTATAATCAATAAACAATACTCGATTAGTAATCAATCAACAAATTAGTTAAACAGAAAATCAGTAATTAGACACACCATGACCTTTCAGTCATGAATAACCACACCTGTTTATTAAAAGTTAATGAGTTTATTTCCCTATATTAACAAAGCTAACACAATATAAGTAAGTCTCAAAATCAAATGATACACATATACGAACATTACTGGCTGTCCATAATGACGGAAGAAACGCAATCTAAACAAAACTTGGATTATAATGCACTCGGCTATAGCAATGCAAATCACTAATAAAAGTAACTGAAATTGACTAATTGCATACATCGGTCAGCATAACAAGATTTCAATTCAGCATGGTGCATCAAATGAATACCTCAACTAACCTCTAATTATTATTGGAATGTGGGGCTTCATGCAAAAATGAATTTAATCAACATAAATTTAGAAACCTTCTAGCTTAGGCTCTGTCAAAAATAAGCAGTTGGTACCTAAGAAGGAAAATACAACAAATAATACATTTATCCTTTTATAATGACCAAATACAATCAGCATTCAAGGAAAGTCTTCGTCCTTCAGGTACCGGTTCGATCAGTATGGGGCAAACTTCAAGGGGGCAAAGTTTAAGGCAAGTTTTCCTTGCAGCAGCAAGGAAAATGAAATGGGGGAACCAAAGTTATTGAATGGGCAAGGCATAGTAAAGTTAAAGTTAAAGTCTCTAGGGTGAGAATTCTTTAAAGTCTCTCTCTCTCTGGGATAGAGAAAAAGCATCAAAGTGTCATCAAAATGGATTCTTGAATCTGGCTTAAAAATGGCATCAAAGAAAATGGCTGGTTTCTCTCCGTCCGATGGGAATAAGTAAGAAAAGTTCAAAATTCTTCAGGTTCTTCCATTGGAGGGTCCATGGGGTGATTTCTCTTTGACCAATGAATAGTGTCTTTTCTCATAATACTCATCTACGCATAAGGTGTTCTTGGAGTTTTGGACACAAGTAGCAACAAAGTTGCCAATTAACTCTGCATCAGTGTCTTTATTGTCTGCACCTGCAGAAACTGACCTTGCTTCAAAGGGGATGAAAGTTGCCTAACACGCAACCTTGAGATAAGTGTATTAGTCATTCTACTGGAAAAATACAGCTTTTAAAGGTTTAAAACACGTCTTTGTTAATACAATTGAAAACTTACGCAGTTAAAATTGAGACCAGGCAACTAGGCCAAAGCCTCTGCTAAATTTAAGCTAAGCATATAACAGTTTAACAAGAAAATCATAAAATATAGCTGCAATTATGACATTTTAATACATTTGTCGATTTTCATGATTAATTAAGCTTGTTTATACTAATGGTGATCTACTTCGTGGGCACATTTTCTACATACATTATTTTTCTTTGCTAAAATCACATTGTCTTATACGATTTTGTTACATGATATACAAATGCTTGTTAGTCTTTCTTTTTCTGCTTCATCAATCCCTCCTCTGATGACTAATTATGTCATCACATTAAATCTTCCATCACAAATTTTATTTCATTAAAATTCTGTTTTAATAATTTTGCATTTCAATAATTTCCCTTTTCCTTTTTACTCCCTTTGATTTTTCCCTGTATAATTTTATCAGTTCTTTTTGTTCTTTCTTTTCAATTCTTCTCTTGTTTCTTGATTTCAGTATTTTAATAGCTTTCCATATTCCCCAAATGCCTATTAAACAAATTAGTATTATTAATATCCCTTTTACTATTTTCAGTAATATTCCGTTCCAAATGTTGCTGAGCCAATTTCCCACAGACGCAAATCCTTTTCCAACTTTTTTCCATACTCCTGGTTCTTTCAATTCTTTCAAATCTGTATTATCGTTAGTTAAATTTGTAAGCATATTTCTAATTTGTTTACTGTTGTCTGGTATATATGAGCAATAGTGATGTGCACTAAGCATTTTGCAAACACCGCCATTCTTTGCTAAAAGAATGTCTAAAGCAAGCCGGTTTTGAAGAGTCATAGCTCTTTCTGCAGCAAGTTCAGTATCCATCAGGATCATTGCTCCTGAGAAATTTGTCAGCATGTTATCCACAATAGTAGACAACTTTCGTATTTTGATTGAATTCAATATAACTCCTACTGAAGGAATTATTGCTCCAAATATGTCTCCTACCACACCAGAAGCTGTCTCCCTTTTCTGAATACGATGTAATTCAGACAGCTTTGGAAATTTCTTTAAGTCGTCTAGTTGATAAATCTTTGGAAATACTATTCCCAAATAACATCTCCCATACCATCCTTTTGGAAGAAGATAATAGGCATTAAGTCCACAAATATAATATACCCCTGGAGTAGCTGGATCTAGTCCATTTAACATGAACGTCCATTTACTCTGGAATAAAAACACGTGTTTACATTCACTCGTTCCTACAAAGATTGTGTCATAGTATGATTTAGGTCTATATATACAAAGTTTCCCTATGAGTAATGCATCTAAAGCTAGTTTCCCTTGTGTCTTTATGGCGGCAAAAGCATAGTTATCTACAGATGTCCTTTTATGTAATTCTTTTTCTAATTTTTCCTTTATCATTTTCCTTCTATCTTCAGTGTGATCTAAAAAGCTTTTCTCTACGGGTGAAAGTAAGCATGTAAGGTGTTCTTTATGAGCGTGAAATGTGGAACAAGGTGATAATGGTTCAAAGAAACCTCTAACTAATTTTATATAATAATCTCTTGCTACTTTACTCAAGTACTCAATTATGGGGACATATGAAAATACAACATCATGATTAGAATAGAAGTATTGAATATACTCCTGCCCATAAAATCTGGTTAGTAACAAACTACATGTTATTCCATACATAAGGGGCATGCTATGATATGTCACCCCTTCTAGTACTGAGGTAGGGATTTGTGTACATATATAACAATCTTTCGCATCCATTGTCTCAACATACTCACTCAGCAAGCGATAGAAGACATTAGATGAGAGTTCTTTCTTGTCGTTAGTATAATCATGTAAATATTTTTTGTCTTGTTCGAGTTTCTTCAAAGGAGTTAATTCAGTAGTAGTTTTAAAAGTAGAAGCATCATTTGTGTCTCTTTCATTCCCTCCATGCATTCCAAGAATTATTGCCATAATTATTAGTACACATGCAATTATTAGACCTATACACATGTATTTACAATATTTCATCTTATGTCCTTGTGTGGTATTGTCTGTAATGATCTATAGAGAATCAGGAAGTTGAAGATACTTTATCAAATCAAATTTGCAGGTATATATAAAGGATCAACAAGGTCAAAGTTCACACGGTTTTCTTTAGCAGCTTAGGGCCATATTTATACTTTTTGACGCAAAACTGTGCTATCGCAGTTTTGCGCCAAAAAGATTAGCGCCGGCTAACGCCATTCTGAAGCGCCATGCGGGCGCCGTATTTATTGAATGGCGTTAGCCGGCGCTAGCAGACCGGCGCTGCCTGGTGTGCGTGGAAAAAAACCACGTACACCAGGCAGCGCCGGCGTAGGGAAAAATGGCGTTAGGGCGTCTTAAAATGGGGCAAGTCAGGTTGAGGCAAATAAATCGCCTCCACCCGATTTGCGCCATTTTTAACGACGCCCAGACGCCATTTACATGACTCCTGTCTTAGTAAAGACAGGAGTCATGCCCCCTTGCCCAATGGCCATGCCCAGGGGACCTCTGTCCCCTGGGCATGGTCATTGGGCATTGTGGCATGTAGGGGGGCACAAATCAGGCCCCCCTTTGCCAAAAAAAAAAAAAAAAAAATTATACTTACCTGAATTTACCTGAATGTCCCTGGGATGGGTCCCTCCATCCTTGGGTGTCCTCCTGGGGTGGGCAAGGGTGGCAGGGGGGGTCCCTGGGGGCATGGGAGGGCAGCTGTGGGCTCATTTTGGGGCATATTTATACTCCGTTTGCGGCGAATTTGCGTCGTTTTTTTCGACGCAAATTCGGCGCAAAACTAACGCCATATTTATACTTTGGCGTTAGACGCGTCTAGCGCCAAAGTATGAGGAATGAGCGTCATTTTTTTGCGTGAACGCCTTCCTTGCGTTAATGAGATGCAAGGTAGGCGTTCCCGTCTAAAAAAATGACTGCGACGCAAATGCGTCGTATTTATACTCCCGGGCGTGGGCGGGGCAAAAAACCCCGCATTTGCGCCTCTTTTTAACGCCTGGGTCAGGGCAGGCGTTAAGGGACCTGTGGGCTCAAAATGAGCCCACAGCTGCCCTCCCATGCCCCCAGGGACCCCCCCTGCCACCCTTGCCCACCCCAGGAGGACACCCAAGGATGGAGGGACCCATCCCAGGGACATTCAGGTAAGTTCAGGTAAGTATAATTATTATATATTTTTTTGGCATAGGGGGGCCTGATTTGTGCCCCCCCCTACATGCCACAATGCCCAATGACCATGCCCAGGGGACATAAGTCCCCTGGGCATGGCCATTGGGCAAGGGGGCATGACTCCTGTCTTTACTAAGACAGGAGTCATGTAAATGGCGTCTGGGCGTCGTTAAAAATGGCGCAAATCGGGTGGAGGCGATTTATTTGCCTCAACCTGACTTGCCCCATTTTAAGACGCCCTAACGCCATTTTTCCCTACGCCGGCGCTGCCTGGTGTACGTGGTTTTTTTCCACGCACACCAGGCAGCGCCGGTCTGCTAGCGCCAGTTAACGCCATTCAATAAATACGGCGCCCGCATGGCGCTTCAGAATGGCGTTAGCCGGCGCTAATCTTTTTGGCGCAAAACTGCGATAGCGCAGTTTTGCGTCAAAAAGTATAAATATGGCCCTTTGAGCCCACAGGTCCCTTAACGCCTGCCCTGACCCAGGCGTTAAAAAGAGGCGCAAATGCAGGGTTTTTTGCCCCGCCCACTCCCGGGCGTGATTTTTGCCCAGGAGTATAAATACTACGCATTTGCGTCGCAGTCATTTTTTTAGACGGGAACGCCTACCTTGCATCTCATTAACGCAAGGAAGGCGTTCACGCAAAAAAATGACGCTCTTTCCTCATACTTTGGCGCTAGACACGTCTAACGCCAAAGTATAAATATGGCGTTAGTTTTGCGCCGAATTTGTGTAGAAAAAAACGACGCAAATTTGGCGCAAACGGAGTATAAATATGCCCCTTAGTCTCTTATCAGTTTAGCAGCTTTGTCTCAAAATTGTTTTCAAAAGTCAATCAGGTTATCAATGTCTTATTCGGTAATGTTCATGAAATTTCACTTTTCAAGTACCAAAGTGTTGTTCTGCTTCTTCATTTTCAAGACTAAGAGATAGAAATTCGTCTGGCCAATCATTAGTGGCTGTGTATGCCCATTCTGGACCAGAATATCTTCAGCTCGCCATTCTTTTCCTTTTCAATTTTGCATCGCCTTTCGATTCCCTTTCGCTTATGTCTTGTTCTTTGGCTGTGTCTTTTTCTTCATTCGATGTGGTTATGATAGACACTTCCTTTCTTTTCTCCTTCAATTTTGGCCATTTGTTTTCGTTTAATGTTTCTTTAGTCTTTGATTTCACTGGTGATATGCTTTGTCTCCGTTTCGCGTTGTTTTCACCTGATGGACCTGCAACTGGTTCTGGAGGAATTGGAACAATTTCACTTTGCTCTGTCTTGTCTCCTTCACCTGGGAAGTCAGTCAGGTTTTCTCCTTCTTTTCCTGTTTCGTCTGCTTCTGGGAAAGCTCTCCTCTTATTAGGCTCTCCTGCTTCTTCACCTGAGACAGGGTCTTTGTCACCTCCTGAGGCTTCTTCTCTGTTGTCCTCAAAAGGATCGACTGTGTCTTCCTCAGAGAATATTTCTTCTGTCTCAATTTCTTCTTGTTCGCTTTCAGGCTCTCTTCGTTCTGTCTCAGTGCCTGGTACTTTCCTGTTAGCTGTTGGTGATTTCAGTGCTTCAATTTCCTCTTCTGTGGGACACGTCACCCTTTTCGTGTGACTGGCGTGAATCCAGTTGGGAACTCCTGCACACTTCACAGCGGTGGTAGTTGTCAGAATCACTTGAAAAGGTCCTTTCCAACGGGGTTCCAAACACGATTTTCTCACGTGCTTCTTTACCACAACCCAGTCACCTGCTTTCAGGGCGTGCCCTGGACCTTGGATCTGTGGCAAGGTGGTTGCCTCTACCTGGTGAGCAAAAGAGCAGACCACATCAGCCAGACCTTTGCAGTAGTCCAATACCATATCATCTGTAATATTTACAAGGGCATTCACAGGAACTGCTGGAAGTCTCATGGCTCTGGCCATGAGAATTTCATGTGGTGATAGTCCAGTTTTTCTATCAGGTGTGTTTCTCATTGACATTAACACCAAAGGCAACGCGTCAGGCCATTTCAAGTTTGTGGATGCGCATATTTTCACCATTCTTGATTTCAGCGTGCCATTCATTTGCTCCACTAGTCCTGATGCTTCAGGGCGGTAGCTACAATGCTATTTTTGTTCAATGTTCAATGCTGCAAATAGTAATTTGATTATTTCGTTATTGAAGTGACTTCCCCTATCTGATTCTAAAGAGATCAGAAATCCGAAACGTGGTATTAGTTCTCTCAAGAGTAGTTTTGCAACTTTGAGACTGTCATTTCTGCGTGTAGGGTATGCTTCAATCCAGTGACTAAAAATACACACAATCACCAACACATATTTCAAGCCTGCATGCATAGGCATCTCAATGAAATCCATTTGCATCCTGCTGAACGACCCACCTGCTCTTCCAATGTGGCTCAAATTTACTACGGTTCCCTTCCCTGCGTTCATTTGTTGGCAAATGACGCAACAATGGCAAACTGCTTCAGCAACTTGGCGAAATTTGGGATTAAACCAATCAATTTTGAATAATCTAATCATGGCTACTCTTCCAATGTGTGCTTGTCTGTGATATAGCCTAGCTATTTGTGTCAAAAGACTGTCTGACAAAACTAATCTCCCTTCACTTGAAACCCACAAATCATCTGTTTTTTTTACACATTGTAATTTACTCCATGAGAGTTTTTCATCCTTACTAACATTATTTTGTACGAATTTCAATTCTTCTATTGTGACTACAACTTTTAGAGCAAAGGCTTCATTTGGTTAAAATTCTGGCTCACTTATCAAATTCCATTCGTCTCTGAGCAATATGCAGTTCAATGCGCAAAACCTTGCGACTTGATCTGCATATCCATTTCCCAAAGAAAGGAAGTCTTGTGATTTCGAGTGTGCACTGCATTTTACCACTGCTACTTCTCCTGGTAACTGGATAGCATGTAACAATTCTCTTATTCTTTCACCATTTTTCACTGGTGATCCTAAAGAGGTCATAAAGCCTCTTTGTGACCACAATTGTCCAAAATCATGCACTATTCCAAATCCGTACTGACTGCCAGTGTAAATGGTGACTTTCATTAATGCGGAAAGTTGGCAAGCTCTAGTAAGGGCTACTAGTTCCGCTACTTGTGCAGAGTAAATTCCTTGAAGCCAAGATTCTTCTAGAACACCAGTTATTGTACATACAGCATATCCTGCTTTCAATATTCCTAGTGCATCTCTCAAACATGAACCATCAACAAAAATAATCTGATAATTTTCTTCCAATCGAGTATCTTTCATATCAGGTCTTGGTTTACTACAAAATTCAGTCACTTGAAGACAGTCATGTTCTATATCATCTGCGTTTTCAATTTCAACATTTTCACTGGGAAACAAAGTTGCTGGATTCAATGTAGTGCACCTTTTTAATTGCACATTAGGTGATCCCAAAGTTATTGTCTCGTACCTTGTAAGCCTAGCACGAGTCATGTGCTGTGTTCAGGAACGTGTCAAAAGTATTTAGACTGAGTGAGGGACCATAACTGTTAAAGGATGTCCCATCACTATTCCTTCACTCTGATTCACGCTCATACCAACTGCTGCTACAGCACGGACGCATCCTGGTAAGGCTGGTGCGACTGGATCCAAAGTAGCTGAAAAATATGCTACTGGTCTGTTTACACCACCATGGGCTTGAGTCAAGACAGACAAGGAACATGCATCACGTTCATGACAAAACAATGTGAAAGGCTGTGTGTAATCAGGCATACCTAAAGCTGGAGCTCTGCACATGCATTCCTTCAATTCAATAAAGGCATCCATTTCATCTCTTTTCAACATTATTTCATCCTGCGCATCTTTCTGGGTCAGTTTCATTAAAGGTTTGGCTAGAGTTGAGAAATTGGGAATCCATTGGCGACAGTTGCCCACCATTCCCAAAATCGTTCTCACCTCTTTTCTTGTTTTGGGTGGACTCATTTGAAGTACACTCGTTATTCTTTCTTTCATGATTTTTCTCGACCCTTTTTCTATTTGGTGACCCAAATATTTCACTTTCTTTTGGCAGTATTGCAATTTTGAAGGATACACTTTGGGCCTGATTCTAACTTTGGAGGACGGTGTTAAACCGTCCCAAAAGTGGCGGATATACCACCTACCGTATTACGAGTTCCATAGGATATAATGGACTCGTAATACGGTAGGTGGTATATCCGCCACTTTTGGGACGGTTTAACACCGTCCTCCAAAGTTAGAATCAGGCCCTTTGTGTCCATTCCTTCCCAAATGGTTCAGTAAGGCAATAGTGTCAACTGTACAGTCATTTTCTGTTTTGGATGCAATCAGTAAATCGTCAATATACTGTACTAAGGTTGATTCAAAAGGTAATTCCAATGATTCCAGATTTTTCATCAGAATCTGATTGAAAATTGATGGTGACTCTGAAAACCCTTGAGGAATTTGACACCAACTATAGACTCTGCCCAGGAATTTGAAACAAAAGAGAAATTGGCTGTCCTCATGAAGAGGCACAGAAAAGAATGCTTGTGACAAATCGATGACTGTGAACCACTCTGCATCACAGGGAATTTGAAACATTATTACAGCTGGATTTGGTACTACGGGGCAACATTTGACTATAATGTCATTTATTTTTTTCAAATCTTGAACAATTCGGACTTTTCCACTTGGTTTTATTAGTCCCATGATTTGTGAATTACATGGACTACTTAGTACTTCTTTCAGTACTCCCTGTTTCACAAATTTGTCAATGAGTTGGGCGAGTTTCATGAGAGTATCTTGTTGGCATATGGTATTGTGGAGTCTGAGGAAAATTTACATTAGGTTTTACAGTCACTTTCACTGGTACTGCTCCTTTGATCAATCCTACTTCTTTCCCTGTCAGATCCCACACTTCCCTTTCAACAGTTTCTTGTAAATCAACTGGAATATCTGCTTCAGTGAGCATAGGATAAAGAGTAATCAGGGGATACTCTTCATCAACAGTTTCCATTTCTTCTTCTTCAGAACTGTCCTCTTCTTCCTCATCACTGTTTGTCTGAATTTAATTCCATTATGTGAGCACATAATCGAACATCCTAGTTTGCATAATAAATCTCTTCCTAATAGGGATATTGGACTTGAGTCACACACCACAAATTTATGTAACCCTTGAAAGTTACCAATTTTGACTTGCACTGGATCTGTAATTGGGTTTGTCATATACCGATTTGCTACTCCCACTACTTGAACTGTTCTCCCTGAAAGTGGCAAATTTGGAACTTCAATACTTCTGACTGTAGAGCGTGTCGCTCCTGTGTCAACCAAAAATGAAACACTGTGGCCCATAACTCTTCCTGCCACATATGCTCCCTTTTGATCAACTTCCAAAGATGCTTCAAGCATACAATTTCCCTCCTCATCTGAAATTTCACTCTCCCCTTCATTGTTTATTCCATTCTCACTGTGTAACGGGAATTGGTGTACTGTGTTACTTTGATTTATTCCTTGACCTGTGACCTGTTGAGGAAGCATTACTAGTTGCTGATTCATTGGTGCTAAGGGTATTTGCATTTGCTGATTAGGTACCATAGGAAACTGCTGTTGCATTGGCTATGATTGTGCCATTTGTACACAAGGCATTTGTACCTGCTGTTGTTGTATAGGTTGTAGACCCTGCATCTGATTTACATTATTTTGGAAATTTGGATTTGGACCTCTCAGTTTTGGTCCTCTCATATTCTGAAATGTATTGACATCATTATTTTGCTGACCTACACCTTCCTGCACCAACATTGGGCACTCCCGTTTCCAATGTCCGACGATTCCGCACGTGTGACATGGCATCACTTTCTTCATTGCCTGTATACCATTAGGAATCACAACAGTATTTAAATCAGGACCATTATTCACAAAACCTCCTCGGCCTCTGCCTCTCATCTGTGGCTGAAACATAGCATGTCCCTGCTGTTGCTGCTGCGGCAACTGTTGTTGGAAACCTTGCAAACCTGTCTGAGCTGCTCTAATCTGCATCACCATCACTTGTACTTTCAACCTTTTCTGCTTTGTCTCAATCTCATCACTGCAGTATTTTGCATAGTTCAACACTTCATCGATCGATTTTGACTGCCAACAAATCAAATGCATTTTAATCATCTGGCAAATTTCTGGTCTCAATCCTTCCACCAATCTGAATACAAAATGGAGCATGTCCTTTGCCTCAATCGTTTCCGTGCCACTGTAATGTTTAAATGCTTTCAACAATCTCTCATAGTATGCATGTATCGACTCTTTAACTTCCTGTGCTGTTCTGTCAATTTTCTGCCAATCTACATTTTTCGATGCAACTTTTGTTTTCAAAGACTCAATCACTTTATGGTATATGCTCATTACCATAGGCGATGGTGCACCTGTGTCCTTATCTCTTTCCGGTTCACTTGTTGGCCAATCTACAACCCTTTTACAATCTTCCCACAAATCTGCTGGAACTACAATTTTGAATAAAGTATTCAGGTCTTCCCAAAGACACTTTGCGAGTTTCACGAATCTATCTGTTTGTTGATACCATTCGATCGGTTTCTCTCTTAACTTAGGGTAATCATCCGTAAAAGATTGAATGTCACACCTGTGCCATGGTACATGGATAAGTTTTCCTCCTGCTGTTTCTCTCACTGGTAACATGGTTATAAGATCACCATTCTGTTGGATTTTATCATTCTGATCTGGGGTACTTTCTTTCTTCTTAACCTTTTTCTTAACCCACCTACTCTCCCACTTGTCTAAACATCTCCAAACCTGCGGGCTTTGCAATATTTCTTTAAGGTTTGTTTTCATTCCTGCGGACTTCATGTGTTCAAAATCTTTTGCCTCAAAGTCTAACCTGTAACTTCTGCTCAAGTGCTTGGTTTTATTTATGTCTATTTTGTGTCTGTCTGCAATTTCTTGTAACCTCTTATGTATTCTGCTTACTTCTCTTGTAATTCTAGGGCAAATGTATCTCAGCTCTTCTTCTGTGTATGATTCTAACCTGTTCAGACCCATTGTTCCATCTACGAGTTCACCTGATTCCATGCCCAATCTTATTTGATTCAAATATTCTTCTCCTTTCCCCTTGGGTGTACTCTGTGGGGTATTCAGACTGTTCAACCATTGTGTTAACTCCTGTGCATTTAGTCCCATTAATGTAGCATCTACGTCTACTGCTACTGATGGTTTCTGTAATGTTTCTGTTTTTGAGGTTTGCGGTATTATTAGTGGTGGATTTGACCTTACCACAGTTGACAGAACACAAATTGGAATTGGACTAAATTCCAACAAAGACCCAGATCTATTTGACAGTGTTCCTACGGGAGTCATTTCTTGAGTATTTTCTATGTATCTCCTTCCTGTCTCATTCTGTGTCATTACACCTTGATCGCATACACTTGGCTTTGCTTGTATATATAATGGTACTGGCAGACATACAGTGATAGGCAAAGATGTTGCGACCGGATTCTGTCTGTTACCCAAATTCTGTGGCATGTTAATTCCCACATTATGGTTCATCATTGCCGGCATGTCTAACTATGTTTCTGCTGTTTGAATGTACTTTGGCATTTCTTGCATCTGTTTTTGAGGCATCAAAATTTGTGTTGGTTCGGTTTGAATCAATGTCGGTCTTTGGTAATTCTGTCCTCTCTGCACCATTAAATTAGAAGTTATTTCTAAATTATGTTCATCATAATAGCGTCTTTGGACCTGTGGCTGATAATCATTAACAGGTTCCAGTTTGGTCATGTCAGGATATATTCTCTGAACTTGTGGTATTTCTTGTGTAAAAGGCATATCAGGACTACTTTGCCTCTGCAATTTTCTCAAATTCGGTGTTACAGTACCCTGTATCGGTTCTGGAGGGGCAGTACTAGTGCTTGGGCCATTTTTGTTTTCCACATATGGTGGTGGACGGTCATTTAACAATTGCAGAATGAACTCCTCATTGTCTGATTCGTCTGACCTTTTCGAGGTTCTCTTATTTTCTCTATCTTTGGACTGACTCCTGTTTGTTTTATTGGTAGCTTTCTTTCCTTCCATCTCTGCTTCGTCAGCAATTGCTGGAAACAATTTGACTCCCTGCAATATATCTGATCTCCAAACCTTTTGAGCACTATCCCATCTAGCATCCGCTAGTGTCTTTTCTCACTCATGTCTCAAATTTCTTTTGTAGTTGCCTTCTAGCCCTTTCTTTCCAAATTGCTAATGCTTCAAACTGTGCTGGTCTTGGGGGTATTTTCATGTCATATAGCGCAAATCTTAAATTCTCCAAAACTCTTAGATTAAACGTCCCATGGATAGCAAACGCTACACTTCCATGCTTTTCTGTTAATTTACACCATTGCTTTAACCAAAGACATGGTGCGACACCCTTTTCTTCAATTACGATGTAAGCTGGTGTACTCTCAGGCGGTGTTTCTTCTCCTACATTCGCTTTAATATATACATCTCCCCTCAAGGCACTCTTAAATGCTTTGAAAAATGTCATCTTTCCGTCCTTTATTTTCTCAAAATGTAATCAATAAGTGACTTTAATTCCCAAAATACTCTTCGCTTGCCTTTCCCCACCAATTGCGCTTCACGGAAGGCGACCAATCCGTGCACGACCCTTCTCACCAACCAACCTATCTCAGCGCGGCTCCTAGTGACGTCACACTCTCACACTGCAGCTGACAAAGTCTTGCGGCTTGTCCTCCTTCATTCAGCTTCACTCAAAACTAATTTCTGCAATATATTGCGAGCACTTAATCAAAAGAAAAAAGAAAACAAATCTGTCGGTTTACTACAGGAAAGGTAATACAATTGCTTCAGAAACCTTAGGGATTTTTCACTAGCCTCGGCAGTTATTCCATCTTTCTTGGTTTCCCACTTTCGCAAGCAAAATTTTACCTGCAAACTTTACTCTCAACTGATCAATGAACTATTCTAGTGCACCTTAGAATTCGTCAAATCTCAAAGTCGAAAATTTTCTTTTATTCCTCAACATTCGTACTGACTTGTTGACCACGCCCGATCAACCTATTAAACCGAACAAATTACAACATCAATCCAGTGTCTCATACACTTTTCAACATACTCCGGAGTCTCTTGACCTCGCAGGTCCCATCTCAACATCAACAACCACGTGGACAATTTTTCCTGCACAAAGCGCTACACACATATGAAGTTCGACGACTTCCCTACTTTCACACTTTGGAGTACCACTCCTCTAAAATTTTAATTGGAGTTCGTAACCCCCTAAAATCCTCACAAGCTTCACAATTCATCTGCAGCATAAGCTATGCAAGCGCAAAACCCTAACTTCACTCATACCGTCACTAGAAACGCCGAAACATTCTCACACCTCCATTTCCTCCATTCGCAAGCTCCGAGATTCCAGGAAAATCATTGGGAATTTAGGGCATCATCATCTTCTCCAACTTGTTTTATTAAAGAAAATTCTAACTTGAATCCGTCTGTTGTTCGGATGGGGTCCCAAAGGGCTAAACCATCAAGCTCTGCTACCATCTACTGATAGCGCGTCCAGTCCTTATAAATTACTTATGCTTGGACACGCCGGAGGTCGGTGAACCTTTTGACCGGGTTGAGTTCTCCTCATCCAAAGAATTGTCGGGTCCCTCAAATCAATAATCATTTATAATCAATAACCAATACTCGATTAGTAATCAATCAACAAATTAGTTAAACAGAAAATCAGTAATTAGAAACACCATGATCTTTCAGTCATGAATAACCACACCTGTTTATTCAAAGTTAATGAGTTTATTTCCCTATATTAACAAAGCTTACACAATATAAGTAAGTCTCAAAATCAAATGATACACATATACGAACATTACTGGCTGTCCAGAACGACGGAAGAAACGCAATCTACGCAAAACTTGGATTATAATGCACTCGGCTATAGCAATGCAAATCACTAATAAAAGTAACTGAAATTGACTAATTGCATACATCGGTCAGCATAACAAGATTTCAATTCAGCATGGTGCATCAAATGAATACCTCAACTAACCTCTAATTAGCATTGGCATGTGGGGCTTCAAGCAAAAATGAATTTAATCAACATAAATTTAGAAACCTTCTAGCTTAGGCTCTGTCAAAAATAAGCAGTTGGTACGTAAGAAGGAGAATACAACGAATAATACATTTATCCTTTTATAATTACCAAATACAATCAGCATTCAAGGAAAGTCTTCGTCCTTCAGGTACCGGTTCGATCAGCATGGGGCAAACTTCAAGGGGGCAAAGTTTAAGGCAAGTTTTCCTTGCAGCAGCAAGGAAAATGGGGGAACCAAAGTTATTGAATGTGCAAGACAAAGTAAAGTTAAAGTAAAGTTAAAGTCTCTAGGGTGAGAATTCTTTAAAGTCTCTCTCTCTCTGGGATAGAGAAAATGCATAAAAGTGTCATCAAAATGGATTCTCGAATCTGGCTTCAAAATGGCATCAAAGAAAATGGCTAGTTTCTCTCCGTCCGATGGGATTAAGTAAGAAAAGTTCCAAATTCTTCAGGTTCTACCATTGGAGGGTCGATGGGGTGATTTCTCTTTGACCAATGAATAGTGTCTTTTCTCTTAATACTCATCTGCGCATAAGGTGTCCTTGGAGTTTTGGAACACAAGTAGCAACAAAGTTGCCAATTAATTCTGCATCAGTGTCTTTATTGTCTGCACCTGCAGAAACTGACCTTGCTTCAAAAGGGATGAAAGTTGCCATACACACAACCTTGAGATAAGTGTATTAGTCATGCTACTGGAAAAATACAGCTTTTAAAGGTTTAAAACACGTCTTTGTTAATACAAGTGAAAACTTACACAGTTAAAGTTGAGACCAGGCAACTAGGCCAAAGCCTCTGCTAAATTTAAGCTAAGCATATAACAGTTTAACAAGAAAATCATAAAATATAGCTGCAATTATGCCATTTTAATACATTTGTCGATTTTCATGATTAATTAAGCTTGTTTATACTAATGGCGATCTACTTCGTGGGCACATTTTCTACATACATTATTTTTCTTTGCTAAAATCACATTGTCTTATACGATTTTGTTACATGATATACGAATGTTTGTTAGTGTTGGAAAATTGGTTATTGGTAGGGCAGGTAGGTACCTACACCTAGCAACAAGCCACAAACCTCCACAAAAGTACAGTTAGGTCTCAGTAAATTAATCCCAGCTCTACCCTTGGTAGCTTGGCATCGAGCGTCAAGGCTTAACTTAGGAGACAAAGTGTAAAGCATTCAAATATCACAAAACAGTAATTAAATAAAACACAGGAAACCGTTTAAAAATCCAAAACCAATTTATAACAATAGCTTATATTTTTATCTTTAAAATGACACAAAAACGATTAAAATCGGTTCAGGGGAACCGGAGATATGAATTTTTAAAGTATTATTATTTTCTAGCGCTTAGAAACAAAAAGCGCCAATCGGGTCATCTGGTTGCACCAGGACCGGGGCAAAGTCAAACTTTCAGGCCGACCGCGATGGAGCCCTGCTCGGCTACAGGTCGCGGTAGGCCTCGGTTAAAAAGTTACCTTCTGACTTAGTCTTTATTTTGTAGTTTTTCTTCACCGGGACGAACCTGCCAGTTGAATCCGACCTCCTGGAGCCCTTGTCCGGATACGCGATGTGGGTTTCCTCGGTGGAGACTTTTACCTTCGGACTTAGTCGTTTTTTCGAGATGAAAATCCTTCGACCGGGGTAAACCTGGATCTTGATCCGACGTCCATGGAGCCCTTCTCGGATACGATGGCTGGGAGGTCCCGGTCAACTTTTTAAGTTCGGACTTAGTCTCTTTTTTGGATGTTTTTCTTTACCGGGACGAACCACGAAGTCTGGCCGGGTCGCGGTTGAGGCAAGCCGGCTAGAATTTCCGCGTCGGGTCGGTCACTTTATGGAGCTTTTTTTCAAAAATTCTCCAATCTTTTCCAAACTTCTGGGGCTTCACCCAGATGTTCTTTTAAGGTTCTTTTGGGGTCCACAGCTCACCCCAAGGGTCCAGAAGTTCTGTGATGGTCCTTGGGGGGTGCGGACTTCAACTCCCAGAATGCACCTGGCGCAAACTCCTTTTTGGCCACTGGGCAGTGGTCAACTGGTCGCTTTCTTCAGGAGTTGGTGCAGGGGACTCTGGTTTAGCAATTTTTCACCTGTAGCAAACAGGGAGTCCCTCCTTGAACCAGTTGAAGCCAGGCAAAGTCCTTCTTGTGGTGAAGCCCAAGTGTGCAGCTGGTGCAGTCCTTCTGAGTGCAGGTTCCAGGTGCAGGCCAGGGGTCCAGCAGGGCAGTCCTTCTTCTTCTTTAGTTCCTTTCTTGTTGATTTCTGGAGGGGATCTGAGGCGTGGGTGCAGGTCTGCCAGTTTTATCCTTGCTCCTGGGTGAAAAGCAGGGGGGCCCTGGTCCTCCAATCAGGGACAGGGTTGTCCCCCTGTGATGACCACTTCCTGGGAAGTGTGGCAAAAATCCATCCCAGAAGGCAACAGTCTCTAAAAATCCAAAATGGATGAATCTGATTTTTGGAGGAGAGATCTGGCTGAGCCCACCCACTGGTGTGGCTAAAAATCATAAACACACCCCTCTCCTGCCCTCTCCTAATCTAATCAAAGGGGCACCTAGCTGTCTGGGGTTGCAGGATGTGGGGGTGTTGCTGGGTGCTCCAGATGTCCTTCTCTGCCTTTGAAGACCAGTTTGGCAGCCCTCCCCCTTCCTGCCTCACCATCTGCTGAGGGGAGATTCTCTCCCCCAAGCACATTCCTTTGTGTGAAGTCAGGCCACTTCACACCTCATTAAAGTAGCCTGGCAGAAGCTGCTGCAGGCTGGCCAATCAGAGCACAGCAGCAAAAACAATGCAGAGCTGAAATTGGCAACTTTTTAGGTAAAGTCTAAACTTTTTACCTGCACTAGTTATATTAAATCCAACAACTGGAAGTTGTGGGATTTATTATAACAATCAATTTGATACCAAATTCTTGGTATGTAACATTTAAGGAGACTTTAAAATTTAAAATAAAGTCTGCCCATTCTAGCCTATGAAGGCCATTTACTTCAATGAGGGAAAAACGAATTTGGCTGTTTTTACCTCACCAGGGCTTATAAATCTATTTTTATAAAGTCCCTGCTTATAGTTACATGGCACCCAGCCCTAGGGGCACATAGGGCACACCTTAGGGGTGACTTATATGTAAAAATAAGGTAGTTTAAGACTTTGGAAGTACCTTTAATTCCAAAGTCGAATTTGCATATAACTTTAATTTAAAAGCAGCGAGCAAGGCAGGTTGCTTTTAAAATGACACTGGGCACCTCAGCAATGCACCTAGGTGTGCACCACCTATGCTGTGGTCCCTAAACCTACATGCCCTACCATATACTAGGGACTTATAGGTAGGTTAACTTAGCCAATTATTATTAGCCTAATTTGCATATCCATTTTACACAGAGCACAGGCCCTGGGACTGGTTAGCAGTACCCAGGGCACCATCAGAGTCAGGAAAACACCAGCATAAAGTGGAAAATGGGGGCAAAAAGTTAGGGGGCCTCTGCAATCAGCCCCAGTTTCTCACACAACCCCCCCCCAGCCCACACGCCCAGGAGACTCAGCCCAACCCTGGGAGAGGCTTCCTGGCTTGTTAGGCGAGGAAGACAGTGAAGAAAACTGGCTGTCCCTTTGCAGGGCCTACTCTGCCTTATATCCTCCTGTCAGGGTCACTCCCTCTGGGTAGTGAAGCCATCCCAACAGTAAAAGGACCCAACTCAAACTGAAACTTCCCTCTAGGGGGGTTTTCCTCCTCTCTCTCTGCCAACTTGGGTAGTGAGGTGCCCACCTCCCCTACTCCAAACTTTGCTAGGGCAACACCTAGCTTACCCAAAGAGGTCACCCAACACTTGAGCAACCCCACCATGACCAATAGGGTCAGGGGGCCTACTTTGCTATTGGCCCTGGGGTCTGCCTCCCAGGCCAAGTACAGTGCTGCCAGGAAGGCTAGCACCCAGCAGAGGCTACTGACAGCTGTCAGTACCCAGAACCACACCCTAAGCTCTCCACTGACAGGTGGCTGAGCTGCTTTAGGGGCAACTTTGGGGTCCTGGCACCCCTCTTGCTGTCTAGAGTGGGGGGCTACCACCTCCTGTGGCAGACACCCTCCTTCCACTCTCCCTTCTGTCAGTGCAGGGGCAACACCTTGCATCTGGACAGCTGCCTGACTACTCAGGACTTCCTTGGGGTCAGGTGAGGCCTCACCAGTGCCAACTCTGGGCTCCCCCCCTACTGGGGCAGAAGGCCCTTGGCTCCCTGGAACTCTCTTTAAGAGTGGCCTACCCTTCCTTTTCTTCTTTCCTTTTCTTGGGGACCCCTGTCTCCTAACTGTAGGGACTGACTCCCCAGGACTTTGGGTTGGGGGGGCGCCCTGGGCGACCACCCCATCTGTGACCAGACTCACCTCTGGGAGGTCATTGCCCAGGATACAATCTAGGGGAAGGTCAGCACTGACTACCACCTTAATCCAGTCAAGGATACCCTCCCTCTCTAGGGGCACTATGGCTACAGGTTTGGAGGTGACCTCCCCTGTGGCTATCCTGACTTTCTTTGTCTTTCCTGGGACATACATGTCTGGGGTCACTAACCGGTCACTCACTATAGTGTGACTGGCACCGGTGTCTCTCAGGCCAGTGGTAGGGATCCCATTCACTTGAATGTGGTGGAAGTGCCTACTCCCACCCTCAGGGATCACCAGCTTACCATCTGGTCCTGTCTCCCAGCACAATGCTAGGAGGACTTCATCATCTGAGGAATCCTCCTCTATGGCTACACTGGACAGCCCAGTGCTAACCACTTTCTTTGGACAGGCTGCATCTCCTCTGAAGTGACCTGTCTGCTGACAGTCAAAGCAAGCCCTACTGTCCAAGAGCTTTTTTAACCCTGGGTCTCCCTGTCTCTGCATGTCAGATTGGGAGTGGGATTTACTCTCCTCCTTCTTAGGGTTCTGGGGTACAGAGGGAGTCTCTGTGGTGGGCTTACCACCTCCCTCCTTAGGTTTTTGGGGACCTGTCCCCCCCTTCTTGGAGTCTCCCCCCTGGGACTTGACAACCACCCTGGTTCTCAACCACTCATCAGCTGCCTCCCCTAGCTCTCTAGGGTTGGTCTGCTTAGAGTCCACTAGATGCTGGCGTAACCTTTCTTGGATACAATTGGTCAAGATGTGCTCTCTCATGATCAGATTGTATAACCCCTCATAAGTATTAACTTTGTTGCCAATAATCCAGCCCTCCAGTGCTTTTAGTGAGGTGTCTACAAAGTCAACCCAAGACTGGGTACTGACCTTCTGTGTGTCCCTGAACTTCATTCTATATTGCTCTGGGGTCAGACCAAACTTCTTGGCTAAGCACCTCTTCATACTAGGGTATGAATCTGCCTCCTCCCCCCTTAAGGTCAGAAGCCTATCCCTCCCTGAGTTGGGGACCAACTCCCACAAAAGGGAACCCCAGTATTGAGGCCTAACCCTTCTCATTTGGAGTGCCCTCTCAAAGGCCCCCAGCCACTTATCTATGTCATCCCCCTCTACATAAGCAGGAACTACCCCCTTGGGTAATCTGGGGCAAACTCCCCCACCCATGGACATCTCAGCTTCTTTATCGCTGCTTCCATCTCTTTTCTCTTTGTATGCCCACTTTTTCTTTTCTAGGGCCAGCTTCTCTGCTTCCAAAGCTATGTATGCTAGCTGGGCCTCCAGCTCTCTTTCTCTGATGGATGGGTTCTCTCCTCCTGAAAGGACCCCCTTCCCACCACTAGCTTTGGATCTGCCCCTAGTGACTGTGTTTACTGAGGACCGTTCTTCCTCATCCTCACTTGGGCTCAGATGCCTTCCCTCCCCTGAGTGGTTAGAGCTTGCATCCTCCCTTCTTTCTCCCTCCTCTGGACCTTCTTCTGACTCTACCTCTTGGGCCTCAGCCCATGCTGTCAGGGATGTGATCAGGATTTGCTTCCTGAGATCAGTGGTTGCAGGCAACCCTCTTTCAATACACAACCCCCTAAGCTGGACTACTGTCAGTGTGGGTAGGCTAGCCAGATCAAGCTCCATGGTTCCCTAGTTTTGTGTCAACAAAAACTTTTTGCAAAAATTGGAAACAAGAATTTAGAAAAATTACAAAAATTCAATAATTGAAATTAATCCAAATTAAAAATTAAAAACAATTTTTGCACTAGGACAATTTAAAGGATTTTTAATTTGTTTTACCTAAAACTGTAACGTGATATTGAACACAAGTACAGGATCCCGTCGCTGCCACCAATTATTTTGGAAAATGGGTTATTGGTAGGGCAGGTAGGTACCTACACCTAGCAACAAGCCACAAACCTCCACAAAAGTACAGTTAGGTCTCAGTAAATTAATCCCAACTCTACCCTTGGTAGCTTGGCATCGAGCGTCAAGGCTTAACTTAGGAGACAAAGTGTAAAGCATTCAAATATCACAAAACAGTAATTAAATAAAACACAGGAAACCGTTTAAAAATCCAAAACCAATTTATAAAAATAGCTTATATTTTTATCTTTAAAATGACACAAAAACGATTAAAATCGGTTCAGGGGAACCGGAGATATGAATTTTTAAAGTATTATTATTTTCTAGCGCTTAGAAACAAAAAGCGCCAATCGGGTCATCTGGTTGCACCAGGACCGGGGCAAAGTCAAACTTTCAGGCCGACCGCGATGGAGCCCTGCTCGGCTACAGGTCGCGGGAGGCTCGGTTAAAAAGTTACCTTCTGACTTAGTCTTTATTTTGTAGTTTTTCTTCACCGGGACGAACCTGCCAGTTGAATCCGACCTCCTGGAGCCCTTGTCCGGATACGCGATGTGGGTTTCCTCGGTGGAGACTTTTACCTTCGGACTTAGTCGTTTTTTCGAGATGAAAATCCTTCGACCGGGGTAAACCTGGATCTTGATCCGACGTCCATGGAGCCCTTCTCGGATACGATGGCTGGGAGGTCCCGGTCAACTTTTTACGTTCGGACTTAGTCTCTTTTTTGGATGTTTTTCTTTACCGGGACGAACCACGAAGTCTGGCCGGGTCGCGGTTGAGGCAAGCCGGCTAGAATTTCCGCGTCGGGTCGGTCACTTTATGGAGCTTTTTTTCAAAAATTCTCCAATCTTTTCCAAACTTCTGGGGCTTCACCCAGATGTTCTTTTAAGGTTCTTTTGGGGTCCACAGCTCACCCCAAGGGTCCAGAAGTTCTGTGATGGTCCTTGGGGGGTGCGGACTTCAACTCCCAGAATGCACCTGGCGCAAACTCCTTTTTGGCCACTGGGCAGTGGTCAACTGGTCGCTTTCTTCAGGAGTTGGTGCAGGGGACTCTGGTTTAGCAATTTTTCACCTGTAGCAAACAGGGAGTCCCTCCTTGAACCAGTTGAAGCCAGGCAAAGTCCTTCTTGTGGTGAAGCCCAAGTGTGCAGCTGGTGCAGTCCTTCTGAGTGCAGGTTCCAGGTGCAGGCCAGGGGTCCAGCAGGGCAGTCCTTCTTCTTCTTTAGTTCCTTTCTTGTTGATTTCTGGAGGGGATCTGAGGCGTGGGTGCAGGTCTGCCAGTTTTATCCTTGCTCCTGGGTGAAAAGCAGGGGGGCCCTGGTCCTCCAATCAGGGACAGGGTCGTCCCCCTGTGATGACCACTTCCTGGGAAGTGTGGCAAAAATCCATCCCAGAAGGCAACAGTCTCTAAAAATCCAAAATGGATGAATCTGATTTTTGGAGGAGAGATCTGGCTGAGCCCACCCACTGGTGTGGCTAAAAATCATAAACACACCCCTCTCCTGCCCTCTCCTAATCTAATCAAAGGGGCACCTAGCTGTCTGGGGTTGCAGGATGTGGGGGTGTTGCTGGGTGCTCCAGATGTCCTTCTCTGGCTTTGAAGACCAGTTTGGCAGCCCTCCCCCTTCCTGCCTCACCATCTGCTGAGGGGAGATTCTCTCCCCCAAGCACATTCCTTTGTGTGAAGTCAGGCCACTTCACACCTCATTAAAGTAGCCTGGCAGAAGCTGCTGCAGGCTGGCCAATCAGAGCACAGCAGCAAAAACAATGCAGAGCTGAAATTGGCAACTTTTTAGGTAAAGTCTAAACTTTTTACCTGCACTAGTTATATTAAATCCAACAACTGGAAGTTGTGGGATTTATTATAACAATCAATTTGATACCAAATTCTTGGTATGTAACATTTAAGGAGACTTTAAAATTTAAAATAAAGTCTGCCCATTCTAGCCTATGAAGGCCATTTACTTCAATGAGGGAAAAACGAATTTGGCTGTTTTTACCTCACCAGGGCTTATAAATCTATTTTTATAAAGTCCCTGCTTATAGTTACATGGCACCCAGCCCTAGGGGCACATAGGGCACACCTTAGGGGTGACTTATATGTAAAAATAAGGTAGTTTAAGACTTTGGAAGTACCTTTAATTCCAAAGTCGAATTTGCATATAACTTTAATTTAAAAGCAGCCAGCAAGGCAGGCTTGCTTTTAAAATGACACTGGGCACCTCAGCAATGCACCTAGGTGTGCACCACCTATGCTGTGGTCCCTAAACCTACATGCCCTACCATATACTAGGGACTTATAGGTAGGTTAACTTAGCCAATTATAATTAGCCTAATTTGCATATCCATTTTACACAGAGCACAGGCCCTGGGACTGGTTAGCAGTACCCAGGGCACCATCAGAGTCAGGAAAACACCAGCATAAAGTGGAAAATGGGGGCAAAAAGTTAGGGGGCCTCTGCAATCAGCCCCAGTTTCTCACAGTTAGTCTTTTTTTTTCTGCTTCATCAATAGTGACTGGCTCTGAGGTAGGATCATGGTAGTCACACTTTGAGGAGTCTTTGTAAGAGGGACCCACCACACTCAGGTCAAGTGCTCTTGCCTATGCCAGAGTTCAGCTCCTCCTGAAGGGTTGGCTTGCTATTTCTTTCTTCTTCCATGCAAAATTCTCCAGGCATCCCACAGTAGAGAAGCAGTTCTTCCTCGGGTCAGACTGCAGTTGAAGCCCCCTCAGTTCTGGGAGCCTAGCCGTCCAAAATACTATCTGTGGTTGTGCAGTAGCCCTCTGGGTCCTCTGAGAAGCACCTCACCCTTGGTCAAAGAGAACTTGGAACTGGGACGACAAGGGGTGAACAGTTCCTACTTTTATGTAGGTACAGCAGACAGGGAATGTGTATTCCCTGTCTGTGCATTCAAAACCATTTTGGTCTGATTCCCTTTCACTTGTCCTTCTCAGGCTGTCTTTCAGACTCAGGCCCTCATTACAACTTTGGCAGTCCAAAGGCTGCCACGGTGGAGGTGGCAGTCGCACCCCCACAGCCCCAGCGGAGCAGACTGCCATATTATGAGCACGGGATAGAACCAACAGAACACAGCCAAGTTGCCGCCCGAACCGCGACTCCAGACAGACTGCCGCAGCCAGCAGAACGCATATCCAGGCTGGCAGTGATGCTGTTCCCACGACCCTATTACGAGGCTGCACACTGCCAGGATTTCTGAGGCGGTCGCACCGCCACAAAAAGCCTGGTGGAAACAATTCACCCAAAAGGGAACACTCACCTTCAGGAACACAACCACGTCTGCAGGCGCCATGGCTTGTGAATTAGAAGTCTTCCCAATGCTCCTGCAGGCTACTGAACTCCAGGACCAGCAACGGCGATGAAGACACCAACGGTGAGTACACCCGCCTAGCACACATTGGATGGAAGGATAGTAGTACACACAACACTCACACAAAGCATGGCAAGGCACACCCACACACACATGCAAACACCGGTACCAACACACACACACATACACACACTCACACACACCAAAACACACATACACCACACATACATGTGGAAGTAAAGCTAGGACAAGGTTGTTATAATCTACACCAATGGTGCAGTGCTGTATATAAATAGATATATCAATATAAAAACATTACAAGCAACTTAAGAACTATGTACAGTGGGGCCCAAGGCCCAGTCCATCAAGTTCATTGTGACCCTTGTAGACTGTGCACAGGATGAGTGCCCAACTTGACTCCTAAAAGCAAACTGCTGGCCTCCATTGGGCAGGGGCAACAATGGGGCATGCAGGCACCTCAGGGGCGGCGGGGTGGCTGGTGGTTTGGGTTTGGAGGGGGGTCCTTAGGTTTGGACTCTGAGGGGGTCCTTAAGCGTGGAAGGGGAGAGTTTGTGTTTGGACTTTGATTTTGGTGGAGTTGGTTTGGATCTAGCCTCGGGAGGGGTGATTGTTGACTTGGTGGAGGTGGAAGTCTTTGGTGGGGGAGGGATAGGGCGATGACCAGGGGAGGACTGGGAGGTGGAAGGAAGGGGTATGGGGAGGGTAACAGGGAGCTTGGGGGGGCAGGGTAGGAAACATTTCTTAGGGGCACGGGGACAATCATGGGAGTAAGAAATGGGAGGGGAGGTGTGAGAAAGAAGCCTCTTTCTAGCCTTGTTACCCCCACTTTTGGCCTGTTTGTGAGTATATGTCAGGGTGTTTTCACTGTCTCACTGGGATCCTGCTAGCCAGGGCCCAGTGCTCATAGTGAAAACACTATGTTGTAAGTGTGGTTGTTATGTGTCACTGGGATCCTGCTAGCCAGGACCCCAGTGCTCATAAGTTTGTGGCCTATATGTATGTGTTCCCTGTGTGATGCCTAACTGTCTCACTGAGGCTCTGCTAACCAGAACCTCAGTGGTTATGCTCTCTCTGCTCTACAAATTTGTCACTAACAGGCTAGTGACTAAATTGACCAATTCACATTGGCATACTGGTACACCCATATAATTCCCTAGTATATGGTACTGAGGTACCCAGGGTGTTGGGGTTCCAGGAGATCCCTATGGGCTGCAGCATTTCTTTTGCCACCCATAGGGAGCTCTGACAATTCTTACACAGGCCTGTCAGTGCAGCCTGAGTGAAATAACGTCCACGTTATTTCACAGCCATTTACCACTGCACTTAAGTAACTTATAAGTCACCTATATGTCTAACCTTCACCTGGTGAAGGTTGGGTGCAAAGTTACTTAGTGTGTGGGCACCCTGGCACTAGCCAAGGTGCCCTCACATAGTTCAAGGCAAATTCCCCGGACTTTGTGAGTGCGGGGCCACCATTACACGCGTGCACTGTACATAGGTCTCTACCTATGTACAGCGTCACAATGGTAACTCCCAACATGGCCATGTAACATGTCTAAGATCATGGAATTGTCACCCCAATGCTATTCTGGCATTGGGGGGACAATTCCATGATCCCCCGGGTCTCTAGCACAGAACCCGGGTCCTCCCAAACTGCCTTTTCAGGGTTTGCACTGCAGCTGGTGCTGCTGCCAACCCCTCAGACAGGTTTCTGCCCCCCTGGGGTCCAGGCAGACCTGGCCCAGGAAGGCAGAACAAAGTATTTCCTCTGAGAGAGGGTGTGACACCCTCTCCCTTTGGAAATAGGTGTGAGGGCTGGGGAGGAGTAGCCTCCCCCAGCCTATGGAAATGCTTTGATGGGCACAGATGGTGCCCATCTCTGCATAAGCCAGTCTACACCGGTTTTGGGATCCCCCAGCCCTGCTCTGGCCCGAAACTGGACAACGGAAAGGGGAGTGACCACTCCCCTGACCTGCACCTCCCTGGGGAGGTGCCCAGAGCTCCTCCAGTGTGTCCCAGACCTCTGCCATCTTGGAAACAGAGGTGTTTCTGGCACACTGGACTGCTCTGAGTGGCCAGTGCCAGCAGGTGACGTCAGAGGCTCCTTCTGATAGGCTCTTACCTCTCTTGGTAGCCAATCCTGCTTCCTAGGTAGCCAAACCTCCTTTTCTGGCTATTTAGGGTCTCTGCTTTGGGGATCTCACCAGATAACGAATGCAAGAGCTCACCAGAGTTCCTCTGCATCTCCTTCTTCACCTTCTGCCAAAGGATCGAACGCTGAATGCTCAGGACGCCTGCAAAACCGCAACAGAGTAGCAAGACGACTACTAGCAACCTTGTATCGCTTCATCCTGCCGGCTTTCTCAACTATTTCCTGGTGGTGCATGCTCTGGGGGTAGCCTGCCTCCTTCTTGCACCAAGAGCTCTGAAGGAATCTCCCGTAGGTCGACGGAATCTTCCCCCTGTGCACTCTTCCAGGATTTCCTTCGTGCACAGCCAAGCCTGGGTCCCCGACACTCTAACCTGCAGTGCACAACCTTCTGAGTTGTCCTCCGGCGTCGTGGGACTCCCTTTTGTGACTTCAGGTGGACTTCGGTTCACTTTTCTTCTAAGTGCCTGTTCAGGTACTTCTGCGGGCGCTGCCTGCTTCGTTGAGTACTCACTGACTTGCTTGGCACCCCCTCTGTCTCCTCATCCAAGTGGCGACATCCTGGTCCCTCCTGGGCCACAGCAGCATCCAAAAATCCTAACCGTGACCCTTGCAGCTAGCAAGGCTTGTTTGCGGTCTTTCTGCGTGGTTACACCTCTGCAAGCTTCTTCACGACGTGGGACATCTATCCTCCAAAGGGGAAGTTCCTAGTCCTCTTCGCTCTTGCAAAACACCAAGCTTCTTCCATCCAGTGGCAGCTTCCTTGCACCCTCAACTGGCATTTCCTGGGCTCCTGCCCACTCTCGACACTGTCGCGACTCTTGGACTTGGTCCCCTTGTCTTACAGGTACTCAGGTCCGGAAATCCATGGTTGTTGCATTGCTGGCGTTTGTTTTCCTTGGAGAATCCCCCTATCACGACTTCTGTGCTCTCTGGGGGTTGTAGGTGCACTTTACACCTACCTTACAGGGTCTTGGGGTGGGCTATTTTTCTAACCCTCCCTGTTATCTTACAGTCCCAGCGACCCTCTACAAGCTCACATAGGTTTGGGGTCCATTCGTGGTTCGCATTCCACTTTTGGAGTATATTGTTTGTGTTGCCCCTATACCTATGTGCTCCTATTGCAATCTACTGTAACTTTACATTGCTTACATTACTTCCTTTTGCTATTACTTGCATAATTTTGGTTTGTGTACATATATCTTGTGTATATTTCTCATCCTCATACTGAGGGTACTCACTAAGATACTTTTGGCATATTGTCATAAAAATAAAGTACCTTTATTTTTAGTATATCTGTGTATTGTGCTTTCTTATGATATTGTGCATATGACACCAGGGGTATAGTAGGAGCTTTACATGTCTCCTAGTTCAGCCTAAGCTGCTTTGCCATAGCTACCTTCTATCAGCCTTAGCTGCTAGAAACACCTCTTCTACACTAATAAGGGATAACTGGACCTGGCACAAGGTGTAAGTATCTCTGGTACCCACTACAAGCCAGACCAGCCTCCTACAGGAGGTAGAGTGGGTGGTTGAGAAGTGAGTATGTGTAGGTGATTTAAGTGCAGGTGTGTGCTTGGATGCCATGTGTGTGGTGTGTGACTCTTGGGTGCGTGACTGTGGGCATTTAGATGCAGTGGGAGGAGGGGGGAGGAGATGCAGGGAGATGGCAGGGGGATGTGTGAATGTATGTTGCGGTGGTGTTTGGAGGTAGGGTGGGTGTGCTGCATTTAGGGGTGTTGACAGTCATGCTGAGTGCATGAGGTGCATGTGTGCGGGTCTGATGGTGTGGTGACGGTGGCAGTGAGTGCAAATTTGGCAGTATCTGTTACTGATGAGGTGGTGACTGCAGGTGAGTGGTGTAGTGCCAGTGAAGGGGATGGTGGGGGGAGTCAGTGGAAGTGGATGTAGTCATGTCTGCATCTGAATGTTGTGTGTGTGCATGCCGGTGGTGGCATTTGTGGTGATTTTGTCTGTCCTTGCATACCGTGTCTGTTGATGTGGATGCATGTGGGTCAGAAAATGTGCCTTGGATGGGTGAGGGAAGATGGAAGTGGGAATGGGAACAGGTAGCTGGAGGGGGGTCGGAAGAAGCAGGGACACTGGCTGCCATCAATGAGGAAGCCAGAGGCCTGAAATGATCTCTGCAGGCCAGCCACAGCACCATGAATGCCTACCAGGAATGCATTGGACTGCTGCATCTGCGATGCCAGTCCCTGGATGGCATTCACAATGGTTGACTCTCCCACAGAGATGGACCTCAGGAGCTCAGTAGCCTCCTCACTGAGGGCAGCAGGGCTGACTGGGGCAGAGGCAGAGGTGCTTGCCGCGAAGGAGATGCCCACCCTCCTGGGTGAGTGGGCACGGGCAACTGGGTGGGGAGCTAAAGGGAGGGTGTTGCTGGAAAGGGGGGGGTGGCAGACAAGTATGTAACTGGAATGGCCACAGATGAGTCCGCCACCATCAGAGGAGGAATCTGAAGGTGGTGTGGTTGATCCTGTCTCCGCCCGTGGCATTCCCCTCGCCCTCCGTCCCACTGGTCCACTTTGCTCCGCTGGAGTCAGCCTCCTGGGTCTCATGGGCTGCAGCTTCCCCACTCACCACTGCCCCTTCTCCTTCACCAGATAATGCTGATGCACACAAAGACAGAGAGTAGTGGGTGCTCCGCCAGGCATGGGCCGCCAGGGTCTGCACTTGCTTGGCGATGGCCCGCCAAATCCCCTTCTTCTCATGGATGTTGACCTGCATGGGTGACACAGACAGAAGGAGAAAGTCATATAGAGTGGCATCACACGGACAGGAGTGGATGGCACACATCTCACACATCTCATTGCAACACACACATGTCTACATGCCACTGACGGTCAGACTCCTCACCCATCTCCATGCATCCACTCTATCTGCCACGTCCCAATGCCTTTCAACCACATACACATCGCTATCAGACTGGATGGTAACAATAGACTCACCTGCTGCTCTGGTGCCCCATACAATTCTCCATACAGGGGTAGGACCCTGTCCACAAGCTTCTCTAGTTCCTCCTTGGAGAAGGCTGGGGTCCTATCACCTGCAGGACATGGCATCTTGGCTACCAGAGTCAGAACACAGCAACACACACAGTGGAGGACTTGTGTGCAGGAGTGTCAGGACTCAAGTGAGCATTGCCACATGAAATGGTGGTCACATCTGTCGCAGACATCACCGTCATCACTGGCGGCGATCACCATTGGCTCCAGTCTCCCATAGACAACCATGTTATCCAATGATAAGTTGCATGGCGGTTGTGACTGCCTACCGCCATAACGTCTAATGCCGGCTGGATTAGGTCACTTTCATCTGTCCTGTGCATGCAGGACAGGCGGCTCCCATTTTACGTGTATGTTGTGAATAGGGGCTGAATGTTAGCTACGTCATGGGTGAAAATATTTACTTTTACACAGTTTTACTGTGTCCACACAGTCAATGCAGCTTTTTCTGACTTCTCCACCTCTTATTGCCAGATACAGTGCAATGTTGAGGATGAGACGTGCTTCTGTGTACCGCCCCTATTCGACCTTGCCACCCTAGAAGAGGGACACGTTATTCAGACGTATCGCCTGAACCATCAGACCATCATGGAGTTGGTGACCCAGTTGGAGCCTGATGTGTTGTCTGCCACCTGTCATCCCAATGCCATCCCTCCCACAGTACAGGTGTTGTCAGCCCTCCACTTTCTTGCCACAGGGTCATTCTGGATGACAGTGGGCTTGGCAGCAGGGATGTTACAGCTGATGTTCAGTAACGTTTTGAGGGATGTACTGTTTTCCCTGTTAAGACACCTTCCCTGCTACATCAGTTTCCCCCAACATTTAGCCACTGTTAAAAGTGCCTTTTACAATTTTTCGCATGTCCCTCATGTTATAGGAGCCATAGACGGCACACACATTGCCTTGGTGCAACTAAGGAGGAATAAACAAGTGTCCAGGAACCATAGACATTTCTATTTTATAAATGTGCAGGTTGTGTGTCTCGCTGGCCAAAGTATCTCACAAGTGACTGGCAAGTTCCCTGGTTCTGTGCATGACTCCTGCATTTTGCGGAACAGCAACATCCCACACATGATAGCACCACTACAGAGGACCTGGGCCAGGCTCATCGGTATGTATTCAATAGTATGTGTGCACCTGTATACTCAACTCTCTTCACACCCTGGCCTATGTCCCTCCCGGTCTTGACATGGTTCCTACCTCTCTGCACACAGGTGACTTTGGCTATCCCAACCTTCCCTGGCAATTGACACCTGTGAGACATCCGACCACAGATGCTGAACACCGTTTCAGTGAGGCCCACGGTAGGACAAGGCTTGTGATAGAGAGGACCTTCGGGCTACTCAAGGCCCGATTCCGGTGTCTATACATCTCTGTAGGTGCCCTACTCTACAAACCACTGAAAGTGTGCCAGATTGTGGTTGCCTGCTGCATGCTACACAATCTGGCCCTGATACGTCACATCTCATTGCTGGATGCAAAGGAGGTGTCAGCTGGAACAGTGGCTGATGAAGCAGACATGGGGAGTGAAGAGGATGATGAGGATGAGGATGCAGCTGACTCCAGAGCAGAGTTGCTACAACAATACTTCCACTGAGCTACAGGTATGTGTCAGAGATATGTTATGTGATCTGTACTCCTGGCTGCCTTGTGACATTGATCCTCCTGGAGTCTGTTAGCACTAGTATAATTGGGTTCAGCCCTGCTGCTAGCTGGGTTGGGGGGGGTCACATTCCACCATCAGTTGGGTTGTTACTGTACACATTTCAGTTCAATCATCTCCCTGCTCTTGTGTCCTTCACATGTGACTTGTTTGTGGTTTACCATTGTTCTCCGTACTGCCATTTCAACTGCAATGTGTGTGCTACACATTGTGGTGTCAACAGTATTGCTTCCCCTTCTAAAAGTACACATTGGGAGGCAGTGCAACATTACTGTATTGACTGTGGAACATGCCTTGAGTTTAGCTTTGTCTGCTATGAGGGAGGGACTATTGGGGATAGTTGTCTTGGAAGTGTGGGTCTCAAATTGACACATGGCCAGAGTTGACACTTGTCAAATCACCCTTAGGAGTTTGTTATTGTGGTGCATGTGTCTTGTGTGGAAATTTTAACTCCTATAGTAAGTGTTGTTCCTGTCTTGTTCTAATTGCAGGGCATATGTGTGGTGCACTCTGGTTCCTGCATCATCTTTTACTTCCCTTGACACATGTCCAGCCTCTGCCTGCTCCACTATCATTCATGCTGCATATTGGTCCCCCTTCTGTCACTTACACATACCTTGACAGGACAATGGGTTGACAGTTAAACATGCAATGCCACAGTAAATTGTACTTCTTGCAATAAAGCACATAGACAGTGGCTGTGCTCAATAGTGTTTATTTGTGACTGACACGTGCAAGAGGGATTTGTGGGGTCATTGTGGGTGGACTCATCAGAGTAGTCTGGCCAGCTGTTTGTAGTCCGGGATGAGCATACGGGGCCATGGGAGAACAGAGAGATGACAGTGGACAGTCAACAGGGTGTCTCTGTGGCACACATGAAGAATGCTCAGGAGAGGGTCACTTCCTTGCTCTGGTGTTGGTCTTTGCATCAGTTCCTGCAGGATGTCTGGTTGGACGTCCTTGCTTGCATGGGGGTCCCTCAGCTACAGGAGGAGGGGTGCTGGTGGTCTGTGGGTCCTCAGGCATGGACTCCATTCCACTACCACTGTAGTGGAGGGCTTTGTTGGGTTGTGGCAAGTGGAAGGGGTTTGCTGGTGGGTGGAGGACTCACGCAGTACTGAAATGGTGGCCATGGTCGCATTGAGGGCCTGTCACTGCTGCTTGGCCTCCTGATGGTGTTCTCCCTGAAGCCTCTGGTTCTCCTGCACAGTGGTGAGTATCTGGCCCATCGTGGTGGTACGCACCCAGGACATGGGTAAGGGCTGCCTGGGCAGTCTGTTGTTGTGCCTGCCCAATCCCTTGGACCACAGGTCCCCTCCCACTACCCACTGGTTCCCTGTGCTCTCCCATTAACACCTGGACCTTCATTGTCCGGAGTGTGTGCCCTTGACTCTGGCCTCTGTACTGTGTGGTGCACACTTCTGATTGACCCGTCCCTGGGGCACTTGTTTGGGGAGGTAAGCCTGGCTAAGGTGTGGCTACCACATGGGGAGAGGAGTCCAGTGTGTCCAGGATGGTGGTTCTTGGGTATGGACTGACCAGTTGTCCCTGATGGGCTAGGCAAATCGTCACTGTCCGGACATCCACTGGGGCCTTCATCCTGGGGAGAGCTGTCTGACCCTGGCATCCGGATGGTAAGGGCGTGAGTTTAATGTCTTTGTTAGCCACATTGTGTGATGCATGGTGTAGCCTGACTTGCTTCCCAGTGATGGCAATGACAGCTGCAGTGATGCAGATATTGTTTGGAGGGTGCAGATTGTGCCATTGTTTCCATGTGCCATTGAAGGTTGAGGGTAGTGGATGACATTGCTGTCATTGCCATGTGTTGGAACACAGTCAAGGCTGCCAGTTGGTGTGGCATGTGGATTGGTTTTCCATGCAGGTGTTCCACTGTGAATTGTGACTTTCTTCCTCTGAAGTGTAGGGAGTGTTGCATTGTGCTAGGCATTGTGCTTAGTATCCGTGCATTTGGGGTGACTGTGTGGGGATGGTGGCAGTGGGGGGGTGTGGCATGCAGGGGAGGGGTGTGGGGTCTCTGGGGGTGCAGAGGTGTGGGATGGAGTGGATTGGGGAGTGATGGGTGGTAGGGATGCATGTGAGCCAGGAGTGGCTGATGGCTGGGGGTGTTTTTAACTTACCAGAGTCGATCCCTCCAAAGATTCCAGTCAGGCCCTCAGGATGCATGATGCCCATGACCTTCTCCTCCCAGGATGTCAGCTCAAGGGGTGGAGGTGGGGGCCCATCGACAGTCTTGTTCAGGGCGATCAGCTGCCTGGACGCCATGGAGCCACCTTCCCCAAAGGTCGTTCCACTTCTTCCTGATGTCCTCCCTTGTGGTGGATGTGAGCTCACTGAGTTGACCCTGTCATTGATCCTCTGCTATAACTCTGTTTTCCTTGCCATTGATGTTTGCTGTACCTAGGCTCCGAAACGTTGTGGCTCTACCCTGACGATTTCATCTACCATGACCCTCAACTCATTGTCAGTGAAACATGGGTGCTTATGAAATGCCATTTTGGTAGGGTGGGGGTGTTTCGTTGTTGATGCAGGTGGGTTGTGGTGTTAGTATGTGTGTGTGATGTGTGCCTAGTGCAAAACGTGAAGTTGTGTGGTGTGTGCTGAGTGTTCAGTGTGAATATGCCTGTGGTGTATGGGTTCTGTGTAACTGGGTCGTGGCTATGTGTGCTGTTCGTAGGGTTTGCAAGGGATTATGGGTGTATGAGGGGCTGATTTATAGTGCAGTGAGCTGGTGTGTGTGTGGCTTGTTTATGTGTCTCAAGTGTGGGATATTCAAACTGTCCAATGTGGTGTTGCCTAGTATTGGTGGTACCATTTTGAACCGCAGTGGTGCGCACTGTCAATTGTGTTCTGCCGTGCGTGGTACACTGGGTGGGGATCTGACACGTGATAGGGCGGATGGAATGATATTGGCGAGGTGTGGCTTGTGGTCAGACAGTCATTCTTTCGACATCTGTCAGCCTGGCGGTGTTGCATTTATGGCAGATTTTGGGCGGTTTTCACTTTGTGACTCATTATACAGAGGTCACTGTACCGCCGGCACTGACAGTATGGTGGCGGTATTCTGCACGGACGTCTTGCACGGCTACTGCCAAAGTGATAATGAGGGCCTCAGTCTTTGTCTAAATTGATACTTCTCACAGCACGGTCATCTCCAGTTTGGAGCATCCACAACAAAGACACAGATAGGTGTGAGAAGATTATACCAGGGTTTTATCAGCCACATCTGATAGTGATCAGGAAGAGGGACAAAAGGATGATCCTTTCCCAATCTGAACTAGATGGACTAAGTCCCACTAAGCCGCCCACCGAATATCAATACTCAGGGAGACTAATCAGCAACCCTTTGCAGCAAAAAATACCTCATGGAATTTCTAAGGGGGGTTTTTCACCTCTTTCCCCTATTCAGTCTGTATGTGCCCTCTCTCCAGTCCAAGGAATGCCAGAAGTACATTGCCACTGTTTTAGGAAGTAACCTCATCTGCGTACTGTGCACATGTACAATTGAGGGCCTTCCAAAATTGAACCTGCAGTCATGCTTTACTCTGGTTTGCTCAGACACACACGATGTGTGCAACACACAGATGACACACATATATACCTACATACATGAGCTTGGGATATTAGTGCTCTTGGTTCATCTGTAGCAGTGGAAATTTATGCAGGTGGGCCAATAGGTCACTACTCTTGTGGTACAGATATGGTTTGGTCACCATAGCAATGTTAAAACACAATGGGGGTCATTCCGACCCCGGCGGGTGGTGGGTGCCGCCCGCTGGGCGGAATCCTCCAAAAGACCGCACCGCGGTCAAATGACCGCGGGGGTCATCACAACTTTCCCACTGGGCCGGCGGGCGATCTCCAAAAGATCGCCCGCCGGCCCAGCGGGAAAGCCCCTGCAAAGAGGAAGCCGGCTCCGGATGGAGCCGGCGGATTTGCAGGGGTGCGACGGGTGCAGTGGCACCCGTCGCGATTTTCAGTGTCTGCAAAGCAGACACTGAAAATCTTTGTGGGGCCCTGTTTGGGGGCCCCTGCACTGCCCATGCCAGTGGCATGGGCAGTGCAGGGGCCCCCAGGGGCCCCACGACACCCGTTCCCGCCAGCCTCTTCCAGGCGGTGTAAACCGCAGGGAACAGGCTGGCGGGAAGGGGGTCGGAATCCCCATGGCGGCGCTGCAAGCAGCGCCACCATGGAGGATTCCCTGGGCCAGGGGAAAACCGGCGGGAAACCGCTGGTTCCCCTTTTCTGACCGCGGCTTTACCACCGCGGTCAGAATGGCCCGGGAAGCACCGCCAGCCTGTTGGCGGTGCTTCCTCTGCCCTCCACCCTGGCGGTTTGAAACCGCCAGGGTCGGAATGAGGGCCAATATGCTGCCGCCACTGTGCTACACATATGAACTCATGACAGAGACCATAGTCTCCTGTCACTAGGTAGACCATTCTTGAAACACCTCTCCTGGTCCAGGGTCATACTCACATCAAGGGACAGGCCTAGGCATTTACACATGTGGTAGGTTAGCCTGAGACTGTCAAAAATCCAAAATCAGGATACCAGATACAGTGGGGCAGTGAGGGCAGAGGAAACAACTGCACACCATGTAGGGGACATTCCCATCCCAATAGCATTATTATTTTATCCCCACTTCTGAACAAATCTTGGATTTGCAATGTGAATGCAGTCCATTCTAGTTTGCTCCTTCCCCTAAAATATGCTTGAAATGACAATTCTGTAACTATATGAAAAAGAAAACAATTAGAAAACAATGTGTTGATTCGAAAACAGGCATCTCAGGTGCATGGAAATTATTATCAATTCTAGGCAAGAAGCCTTTCATAAAACACGTGCACCTAGCTTTGGTGTGCAAAACGTGGAACTGGTTAGCATAAATTAAAACAATGATTCTCATAACCTGGATGTCTGCTCCTTATGGTTAGTAAATACATTAGGGCCCATATTTATACTTTTTGACGCAAAACTGCGCAGGTGCAGTTTTGCGTCAAAAAAATTACCGACGGCTAACGCCATTTAGGTGCGCGTGTGGGCATCATATTTATACTTTGGCGCACGGCGGCGCAAACAACAGGTGGAAGTCATTATTTTTGACACACACCGCGGTGCCAAGTCGTGAAGGAAAACGACGTTAATGCGGCAGAAATGACTGTGGGTCGATTTACGACACCGCAAACCGATATGCGCCGTTTTTTGACGCAATAGCATAAAAAAAAACGCGAACACTGCCAGTTCACCAGAGGAGAGCCCAAATGGATCCCAGATGCCACTACAGACCCCAGGAAGATGACAGCAGACCAGGAACCAGCCAGGACGATCCACACAAGAACCAGGACACTTTTAAGAAGAAAAGAAAGTGTCGCTTCAGTGCAGAGGAGCAGGAAATCCTGGTTAAAGAGGTGACGGAAAGTTGCCGATCAGTAGGAGAGAGGCTATATGGCAACAATTGTTGACAAGATTAACAGTGTGGCAGAAGTACGCAGAACAGTCATCGAGTGCAAGAAACGCTGGCATGACTGCAAACGCAGGACCAAGGAAAAGATGGCCAGGAACAGGAAGGCAGCACTCCAGACTGGAGGGGGGAGTCCAGCACACCAGGAGGCCCTGGACCACATGGAGGAGATGGTTGCAGCCGTCATCCCTGAGGAGATCGTCACAGGGATTCAAGGACAGGACAGCGCAGACTACCAGGAGACAACGTACATGCAGGGTAAGTCGCATAGGGAATTATAATGCAATAATGTCAACTGCAAACGGGGGGGGGAAATACCTACTACACATTGCATGTAAGTCATCATATACATAGAGTGGCATGGGTAAAGGGGCACGGCAGGGGGGCATGGCCTGCACAAACATAAGCTGGGGCACACCATTACACTACACCAACAACAGTCCCATGGGGGCATGCTGTCATGCCAACGATGGAGCAAAGGGAAAGCCACGACAGGAGGGAAGGCCACTACGTCAAACTGACATCCTGGCACTCATCAGCCAACATACCTCCTACATTAACTAGGGCCCTATTAGCAATCCTCTAGCGAAACCGACAACTGCAATGTAAATGCAACAACAGTTGCCTCTACCACCTCTGATCTGTGTGCAGCTCAAGTAGCCAATGGCAGTAACCTCCCCATGGAACATACATACCTAAATTAGGGGGTGAGGATGACAACTGCAACAATCTCCAGAAACAAGACAAAGGCCCCAGTACACTCAAATGTCAATGCCCATAGTTGCCGCAAACATCAGCCAATGTAAACAACAATAGGAGCGACACAGCACTAAGGACACACCCATGCTGCATATGTCAGGGTCAATCCTGTGCCTGGGTAACAAGGCAACATCACAAATGTCATACTGCTCAGACACCAGCATTGAGGAGGGGACACATGTAACTGGTCACTGAAATACTCCTGCACAGTCAGAGGGGGAAATAGGACACTGATACGATTATCAGGTCAATCCAATGTACAACACATTACCCAACATCAGCAGGACACATTAACAATGTCAACATCCATATCACATCATAACATTGCCATGCATAGGATATGATACATGTCAATTACAATTAAGTTGATGTGAACGCTCAGGGATTGGGACAGGTCCTGATAGTTAAGTGTGCTGCCAGTGCCATCAGAACACCCACAGCCAGTGAAAGGTCTCACCATGAGAATGGATATACACGGAGGGTCGAGTAGGACAAACAGGTGGCAATTCTCTATTTGGCATAAAGCAACACCTAGAGGCAATGAGGCTGACACGTCTGATAACTCAATAACATACATGTAACACACAGGTGGGCCATAGGCCTGAAACAATGCCCATCTGAAGGACTGCAGATATTAATACAAAACAAGATCACAAAGTGAATTCATCAAAAGGCAGGCACGTCACGTCAAAATTGTCACAACACAGACACACTAATTGTACCCTGTTTCATTGCAGCGGAAGATGGATCTCCTGTCGATATGCCTGTCCCAGATTTCCCTGATGACATGGATGACGAGCCGATAAACATTCCCCAGGAGACTGTCCAAAAGGTCCTTGAAACCCTCCAGACCCCACCTTCAGTCACAAGGAGGAGCACAGAACAAGCAGCCATCGCAGAGGATCCACCCACCACCCCAATTGTAAGACCTGCCAGCTCCAATACAGCTGAGGACTCAGACGACACTGGCACCAGCTTTGAGAGAACTGTAGTTGGAGTACAGCGGGGGTTGGCCAAGGAGGTGCGGGTGGGGATGCAAAATATGGCAGCCAGCCTTGAGGGGGTGCGTTTGTGCATGATGTCATCTGCAGATCAGGCAGCAGCTATGCAAGCCCTAACATCCATACTGCAAGGACTACAAGAAACTGTCAAGGAATTCACCACTGCAGTAAGGGAGTTGCCACAACACCTCGCACCCCAAACCTTCCACCGCATGCACGAATGCAATCATGACTCCCTCAGGGCCGACCTGGCTGCCTACCATCGTGATGTGGCTGCTATTCTCAAGAACCAGCAGATCCTCCTTGCTGCAGTACTGCCCTTAAGACCTTCACAGGGAGCAGCGACCGGGATGTCTGACTCTACGTCTTCTAACACTGAGGTGTGAGTTGCCCCTTCACAACCAACAACAACAAGGACAAAGCAGGCAACACACACATCAGAAGAAGAAGACATGGAACAGATCACATTCACAAGGAAAAGTACCCGGAAGCACTAGTCCCTGCCACATGGCCAATATTTACCAAGGTCCTGCGCTTTGTAACTTGCCAGTCTTGCGACATTTGTACTCATGCACTGTTCTGCAAACCACTGTATATCTTGTCACCCAGCCCAGTGATTGTCTCTCTCCTACTCATTGCCAAATCCTGTCCCTCTGCACTGTCTGAAACAGCAACCCCAGCATGACAAAAGCATTTTGGTAAACCCTTGTGTTGGATCCCAATTTAAAATGTCACTATAATGGACTCACAGAAATGGACAATGTATATGTAGCACTACAGCACTTTTCAATAAATAGCACTAACACCACAAATCTGTCTCTGGGTAGTGTGACATATCAACTGCGCAGTAGATAATTGGAATGTCCCTACTGTCAAATAATGTAGCTTCTCAATACAACTGTCCAGATATTATGTAGTTAGAGAAATCTGCACAGTGACCATGATTGCATCATACTCTGCCCATCCTGAGGGAATAATCTGATGAAGTGAGAAACCATACACCACCATGCTGTGTTGGACCTTGCTTTCAACATGTATGTGTGAAATAGTTGTGGTCCTCTGCTATAGGCCTTCAAAGGAGATATGTACATGATACATGTCATTAAGAGTGTGTGTGTATGTGACCATTGTATGTTAGGCATCACATAAGCTCTGGGATGTTCCGTGTCCAACTCAGTATCTCAGCAATGCTCCATGAGGCAACACTCTTATTCTGATAAGTAGAGATGAAGCTGTGTAAAAAAAGGAATAGCCAGACCATGATATGGTGATTATAATAGGTGTTTATTTAAAATAGTTAACTAAAGTGGTGAAGGTGATCCTATTCAGAAGAAATTATTTACAATCTGTTGCCGCCTGCGTATACCAGCAGCTGTGTTCTGTAGTTCCCCCTCCTGTTGCAGGCCATCATCCTCCTCTTCCTCCTCTTCAGGCATGTGTGGCTCTGGTTCCAGGAGGGGAATGTTTCTTCTGACACAAATGTTGTGCAATATTGCACATGTGAGGATGATCCTACAGACCATCTCGGGGGAATATAGGAGGCTACCACCAGTGATGTCGAGGCAGCGGAACCTTGACTTGGGGATGCCGAAGGTCCGCTCGACAATGCTGCGTGTCCTCCTATGGGCCTCGTTGTATGCACGCTCTGCAGCTGTACTCGGGTTGCCAAATGGTGTCATAATCCATGGCTGGATGCCATACCCCTGATCAGCTGCAGTAGAAAATGAATGGGATCATGTTGATGTAGCTGGCACTATTGAAAAGACCTTTAATAGCAGTAGTTGTCTTGTGTTGTCTGTGTCTCTTCTGTGTACTAATGTGACATCCTATGCTTGTAGGCTATACCATCTGCATTGTGTTATTTCCTTGGCTGAACAAGTGTTTGTCTGCTAACCGTTTGTCAGCAATATGTTTGGGGATTTTCAGTACAGTGTGCCCTCCCTAGCATTGTGACTTGTGATACAGGTGTCCGTGTGTCTTCACTGGGGGTGAGATGATAGTTCCATGCAGAGTTAAAATTGAAAGTGTTGTTAGCACGTTCATATGAAAGTACCCTGGACATCCCATACCTTTAGACGTAGGCAATGTATTAATGTAAAGGTCATTGGGACACTTACAATTTGCAAGGTGACATTTAGGCAACCACACTCATTGACGTCTTCACATTAGGCTGTACAGTAATTTCAGATGTGTGACAGGTTCATTGGTGACTTCAGAAACATGGCTAGTGATGTCAGGACCTCAGTGTGTTCCTGTTGACATGTTGCTGTTGTGGTGTATGTGTTGTGTGTCCTAGTGGGTTGCTGTGCAGTGTATATATAAGTAGGTTTTTGTACTTACCAACAAGTAGTCCATTGCCATACCGTCCATCCTGGAAGTGTTGATTGATGGTGCAGTGACGGAAGATGAATGAGTCATGGACACTCCCAGGATATTTAGCCACGATGTTGGTGATCAATCCCTGGTGATCGACAATGGCCTGCATGTTGATGGAATGTGTGTGCTTCCTGTTGCTGTAGAGGTGTTCAGTTGCAGCAGGTGGCACAAGGCGTACATGTGTGCAGTCGATTGCACCAAGGATGTGTGGGAAGCCACTGATTGCGCAGAACCCGTGTTTAGTTTCCTGCTGCTTCTGCAGTGTGTTAGGGAAGCAGATGTGGCGGGTGTCAGTCGAATGATGGCATCCAGTACTTTGGGCAAAAAGGCGGAGAATGATGGTTGTGATATTCCGCCTACCAGGGCACCAGTTGTCTGAAAAGAGCCACTTGCCAGCATATGAAGTACGGCAAGCAGCTTTGTTTCTGTTGGGATGGTGTGGGGTGTCACCAAAGTGGGGGCCAACTGATGTTCAATGTTTCGCAGCAGCTGCTGAATGGCCTGCCAGTTTAACCGGTACCTCTGTATGATATTGTGTTCCCTGAGGCCCTGAAGGGTTGTTCTTGGGCGAAATATCCTCTCCTGCCTTCTGCGCTGCCTTTGGGGTCCCTGCTGGTGTTGTTGTAGCTGCTGTTGTTGTTGCTGGGCTCTGCGTCTGCATGCATGCTGGATTAGAATGACCTTCATGGCTCCCTGTTGCTGCTCTGCTGCTCTGCTGTTTGTTCTGTGTGTTCTGATTAAATACAGGTGTGTTTGCCCCATTTTAACGCCTGCCCTGACCCAGGCGTTAATTTTTGACGCAAATCGGGCTGTGCGTCATTTTCTGGCTCCGCCTCCCAGCCGTGCTTCATTTTTGCCTGAGAGCATAAATACGACGCACGGCCCTTTAAGCCATTTTTGGGACGGGAATGCCTACCTTGCATATAATTAACGCAAGGCGGGTTGCCGCATCCAAAAAATTACGCACACAGCGGAAATTTGTCATCCGCGGGCTCGGGCATCAAAGTTTAAATACGGGGCAACATTTGCGCTGATTGTGCGTCAAAATTTTTGACGCACAATCGGCGCTGACGGAGTATAAATATGCCCCTAGACTTTTAAGCATGTCGTGAAATACCACTGTACCTTACTGCAACGTGGACACAGCCTCGTTTAAAGTAAGGTGCCAATAACCCGTGGTGCCTCACTTAAACCTCATGATTTTCACAATGGGGTATTCGTCAATTTACTATCAGCTTAGTTATGATGGAGTGAGAGACCATTATCGTAATATATATCTTAACGGTGGCTTGTAAACGCCAGCTCAAATTCTTTCTGGTTTTGTAAACTGTATGTTTACAAATATTAAGACTGCCTGAAAATAGCATTTGAAATTTACAACAAATAATTATGTTTTCTCTTAATTTATTCTTCTTCTTAAGAATCAGTACACTATTTTCTGTATGGCACCCGTTTACATTACAGACTCTGACGTCGACCTGAGTTGACGAGAAGTATTTTTAGAAGAATTGTGAACTTTCCAGCTGTCGATGTTAACACTGTCGATGTGTAAAAGTTGCAAAAATAATTTACTTTAGCAACGTGTTATCCTGATTTAAACATTAGAATGTATTTTTACTCCTTTTGAAAGGTAACGTCATTGGTGTTAACTAACGGAATTACATTTGCCCAACTTGTTAAATGCTAATTAAGTATACCATCAGTGAAAGCAAAAATGTGCATGGATATAGAATGGGAGAAGACTAAATAGGCCCATTCAGTCTGTCAAATTTTCTACCTATTGCAGTAACTACAAACCTTTCCTCGGTGGTTATTTAGACCTGTTCACAAAAGGACAAAATATGCCGTCACGCACATTTTGAGATAAGTAGTAAAACTGCGAGTGTAATGCCCGATACCTAATACAGACGAATAGCAGCCAGGAGGGAAAGCAAAACTCAAGTTCTGATGGAAGAGGGTGGCCCAGAAGGCCTGAGCGTCAGCATCAGCACTTAATTTCTGCAGGTGGTTGCCACTTATTTGTGGGTACCTTTGCATGGTTCTCTAGCTCACACTGAACAGGTTCAGCATGGCCAGACCGGTAATAGGCCCTGCAAAATAGTCTCTAGAAAATGATAAGCATCTGTCTCTACTGTTCAGCCCACTCACCATCAAAGGTCCTTGCAGGCATGGAAGAATCATAACAACCCCTTATGAACTCTAGTGACTTCAACTGTCTAACCACATTCAAGGTCCGCAACACCATCTGTAAGGGGGCTCGTGCTGGTACCCCACCTTACCTGGTGACCAAAACTGAACACTATTTTGGACCATGCATGACAGACAGCAGCAGCCACACTAGACTAGAAATCAGGAAATGCAGGAAGGAGATGGCAATACACCAGCATTCTTCTGCTATGCACTGAGAACCTGATGTTTGACCCCAGTCCATATATGCCAAGATCAATCCCTTCTCGACCACTACAAAGAGCTGATAGAGACATACGTCCTCGAAAAAACCTTTGTCTAGAAACCACTGCTGTTGCTGCCTGAATCTCTCTCTTGGCCTCACCCCAGCACCACTCCCCTCCGCACTGTAAAACATTGCTGTCACGCTGTACTCTTCTATCGCCCCCTTCCTTATCCTCATTTTTCTGCACTACTCAAAACTCACTCTGTATACAGTGCTACATTTCTTTATAGCCATACTATGTAAGAATCCTACATACATTCATACACACTTTGAACTTTTTCTGTGTCTGTCTGTGCTGATCGCTCCCTAGAAGATTCTATACTACTTTAAAGGAAGAAAATTCAAGCTTGGCCCTTACCCCACTGCTTTTTGATCTAGAGCTGGAGCATCTTTTAATTGTTACTCAATGTTTCTCAAACGTTAAAGCCATTTCTATTTCACTAGAGGAAAAAACAATTATAATATTTTCTGATTAAATGTTTCTGACTCCATAACATGAAAATCTGAAGTTTTCTGCTCTGATTATTCTAAGAAATTCCTCCAGCATCCTTTTCAAAATTAAAGGCTAAATAGGTCTACAGAGATCAGTTCCACTACAACTGCAATATTTAAAGCACATTTTTCACTTGGGATTTTGAAAGCTCCCTGTTCCGCATAACTTACTTTAATATTTTATTTAATTCAGATTTCTCTACTGTGTGTGTGTGTGAAATTATTGATCCACCTGCGAAGTTCTGCAAAGATGACAAATTTCACACCTCCAAAAAGCTACAAAGTTGTTTGTCATTTTAGAGAGTGAGTGAAAAATTGTGCAAAATATTTTGCTGAAGGGTTTTCCAGAAAATTCCCTCTGAATGTGTGATCTTTTTTCCCACAAATCTCTTATTTTTAACTTTGCAAACTTATTATCTACCAAAGAGTTGCAAAGTTTTGAGAGAACGTCATAGACTTTTAATTGAAGCCTTCTCAACTTTACACAATTATTCTTAATAAATATGCAATACCTCAAGTATTCAGAATACTCTGGTAAAATAAACCGAATCTGTCATCTATGTTAAAATTATCACAATATACATGACTGTACAAGAAACAGTCTTAAATATACGCAGTGCTCCCGGACATCTTAAGTTCTCTGCATTGCTTTAAGGAACTAGTCACAAGGTTTAAGGTATTTTTGTTATTTTTTATAAATCAGGTGCGATGCCAAATTAAAAAATGATAAATAAATTAGAGTGGTGCCACCTCCCATTTTGTGGGAAGTGCAAAGACACTAAAGCCCTCATTACGAGTCTGGTAGTCCATGGACTTCCAGACCCGCGGTGGCAGTCAGACTGCCACATTACGACCCTAGCAGAGGCGCCACAGTCCGACCTCTGGCAACGCCATATTACAAGTGGCTGACAGCCTGGCGGTGCCAGCAGTCTTAATCCTCCAGGGCAGCACTGCAAGTAGCGCTGCCCTCTGAATTGCAAGCCCCATTTCCGCGAGCCTTTTCATGGCGGTCAGACCGCCATGCAAATGCTGGCAGAAAGGGGGTGTTGAGGGCCCCATGGGCAGTGAAAAGTACAGTGGGTGCTGTCGCACCCGGCACACCGCCATATTGCCGCTGGCTCACTTATGAGCCGGCGTCAATGTTAAGGCCCTGTTTCTCGCTGGTTCAGCGGGCGCAAGCGCTGTTTCCACCCACCAGCCCAGCGGGAAACTCGTAATAGGGCCAGCAGGCAGAAGACAGGAGTGCGGTATTCTGCCCGAACGAGTTTGGCGGTCGTAAAGAGGGCCTAAATGCCTAGGTTTAGTAACAGACACCATAGTCATTTAACCTCTTCATATTACAAAATCAAATTGATTTGGACATATCTAGATAGCATAAGTTGAACATCAGTCTTTTAACCAGAATTGATATAGCAAAGATAAATCTGGTGCACAAAAATGGTTATCTATTGATCTACTTATGTTTGTCTTATACCAATTTAGTGTACAGGTGGTGGTAGCAAATACTTTTAAAATTTGTTATGAGCCCTGATGATTAATTATAATTTTCATGTAGAAGACCAAAACTCCCAGTTGCTAAGGAAGTGTTTGGCTTCCTGAACATTAGAAAATACATTAGGTTATGCATTCTGCTTATTGTTAGACAATGTGGCCCGTATTTATACTTTTTGACGCTAAACTGCGCTAACGCAGTTTAGCGTCAAAAAGTTTTGCGCCGGCTAACGCCATTCTGAAGCGCCATGCGGGCGCCATATTTATTGAATGGCGTTAGCCGGCGCTAGCAGACCGGCGCTGCCTGGTGTGCGTGGAAAAAAACCACGTACACCAGGCAGCGCCGGCGTAGGGAAAAATGGTGTTAGGGCGTCTTAAAATGGTGCAAGTCAGGTTGACGCCAAAAAATCGCCTCCACCCGATTAGCGCCATTTTTTACGACGCCCAGACGCCATTTACATGACTCCTGTCTTAGTAAAGACAGGAGTCATGCCCCCTTGCCCAATGGCCATGCCCAGGGGACTTATGTCCCCTGGGCATGGTCATTGGGCATTGAGGCATGTAGGGGGGCACAAATCAGGCCCCCCTATGCCAAAATAAAAAAAAATATATATATATATTTATACTTACCTGAACTTACCTGAATGTCCCTGGGATGGGTCCCTCCATCCTTGGGTGTCCTCCTGGGGTGGGCAAGGGTGGCAGGGGGGGTCCCTGGGGGCATGGGAGGGCAGCTGTGGGCTAATTTTGAGCCCACAGGTCCCTTAACGCCTGCCCTGACCCAGGCACTAAAATCCGGCGCAAATGCGGGATTTTTTGCCCCGCCCACTCCTGGGCGTGATTTTTGCCCGGGAGTATAAATACGACGCATTTGCATCGCAGTCATTTTTTTAGACGGGAACGCCTACCTTGCATCTCATTAACGCAAGGAAGGCGTTCACGCAAAAAAATTACGCTCTTTCCTCATACTTTGGTGCTAGACGCGTCTAACGCCAAAGTATAAATATGGCGTTAGTTTTGCGCCGAATTTGCGTCGAAAAAAACAACGCAAATTCGGCGCAAACAGAGTATAAATATGCCCCTGTGTGTCTGCAATTGAATATGAAATATCTGAGTGCACATGGAATCAGCAACCAATGAGACGCTTCAATTAAAAGTCATTTCAACAGCTTATATAGCAAATGTTTGGTCTCACCTATTAGAATTTATAAGGATTTCACATCTAAGCATGAAACCTGGTGGAAAACTAAGATTACTTGTACTGTCGCCAATCTGGAATATTTCTGAGCTAAGGTAATCGGGCAATACCCTTTTTGGCACTTATGAACCCAAAAAGAGATTCAACTTATTAGTCAACTTGTTCAAGGTCTCACTTTTGTTGGCTTTATTATTTTACATAAATCTTATTTGCAGCATAGAAATGAGAGGTTGAGTTGCTTAAACTAACTCAGTAATAGACCTTTTACTTGTTCCAATTAACAACTGCTAAAAGAGGTAATCTGGCCTCTCATCTGTGCTTGCCATTGTCTTTTTGTTATTAACTGCTAAGCTGTACAAATATATGTTTGATGATAACACAGACAGTCTCTAAAAGAGATTGGGAGAATAAAACTCAACTAGAAGTGCTGGAAGACATTTGGTTGGAAAACTTGAGGAGAATTCCAAAAGTTAGCCTGGATCGTAACACAAAGAATTGTTGTGCATGAGTATCACCTCTAAAGATACTGAAGTTTTGATGGAAAGAAAACTCAACTTGATGGGGATGCAAAGCACCTCAATGAAGCATGTCTCACATGATAATAGGTGATAATGTTGTTGCCGAACTTCAGACTGCTGTTCTAGTGATAGCCTTATTGGTCCATGGAACAGTCATTGCACTTGATCTCTGGGTGATTGTATTTAACAGATTCTCCTCATGAAAATCTCTAATTTATTTCAGAACCAACCATCCATAATGGTGTCAGAATCTTTATATCTCAAAAACTGTAAATCCTCAAACACCATTTGCATAGAACTCTGGTTGCTGCAGATGTTTACTTTGTCTCTTTTATGAACAACTTCATTATTAATGTATAGCAAATTGGAACTTTGCAACAGCATTTCTCGTAGTTTTTTAAAACTATGTTGACTAGCTCTTGTTCTCTTAATTGCACTTCGCTATGGGGGCATCCTTTTTGTGGATTTATAAATGATCAATGGGTATTGGTAATAAAGCTTGAAAACTGGATCAAGGAACAAAAAAGCATTTTCTATATAATCAATGTATATATCCATCCAACACTGTCAGAAAAGAAAACAAATTCACATTTTTATACTGGAATGAAAACAAGACAATGCCAATGCACTTCGGATTATCTCAGATTATTTTAAGTCAAAGTTAATGCCGCACTCTCAAATTGATGAACTTGCAGATATAATGGAATAACTATGAAATATTCTGGAGCAGAAAAGCTCATAACCACATTTTGAATGGATCACCGAAATGAGAGTGATCCCCCACCGAAGACCTTTACCCTAATAAACCATTGTTCATGACATATATACCCTAATTGTCCAACCTGAGACCAAAAACCAAAAACCTTTAAAATGGAATGGGGTGATCTGTTTAAACATTTTAAACAACTGCTACAACACATTAGATTTGTGGGGCAACTCCAAAGTAAATGACATTACGTAGTGGGTGCAATTTGTAGAAAACCTACTAAGCAAATTTCCAGCTACAGAACCTAAAAGAGGAGCAACAGTGAGCCAATATGGACATAGGAAAGAATGGTTTACAAACGTATTGAGTTTGGAAAAAAGACCTGACTCACAAACATAGAAGACTGAAACATAATCTTACAGGTAACCTACATATTCTTAAAGGTCTGAGACAGAAATGCTAAAAAGTAGAATGGGTTGCAGAGAAATCTTATCATGATCAATTCTGACTGAAGTGTTGACTGCCAGCAAAGAGAAGAACTCAAAAGAATTCTGGCGATCAATGAGTAAGTTGGAAAGGGGTACTGAAACAGTTAACAGTGCTAATATATCTGCAGAAACCTTGAATGATTATTTGAAGTCTTAGCAAGGAATCAAAATAAGTTTGAATGCACACAATATTTGTCATACAAGACTGAATGAAAAAAGTGACAAAGAGCTACTGTCCCCGACTATCGTACATGGCCTACAAGAATAGTCAAAAATGAAAAAACAGTGGTCAGCAAACAACTGGTCATGAATCACGCATTCATTTATGACTCTATGCAGCTAGCAAAAATCATTAAAAACATAAAAGTCAGTTGGATGGAACTCCTGGCTCAAATGGCCTCCCACAAACTTTATTCAAGTCTACTACAGAGTTTTGGTTTGTGAAATTAATGAATTTAAATAGCCATTGTTTACCAAATGATGAAATCCCAGACTCTCTGGGTAGATCCCTATTAAACCTGATTTACAAAAAAAACAAGAAATAAATCAGAACCAGGTTACTATCTAACCCAGTGATACTCAAAGTACGGCCCGGGGGGCGCATGCGGCCCTCCTGACCTTTACATGCAGCCCCCTAAGCAATAGCAGCTCTTGATTGATTCAGCAGGAACATTAAAAAGGTGTTAATAAACGAAAGCATTTATTCAAAGATTAACTTAAATTAAAGAAACAGCATGTATTTAGAAATACCTTTATTTTTTAAGACATGTTACAGCAAAAGAATACAAATATGATAAAGTCTGTAAGAGGCAAGTCAGTTGTTATGTGCACTGTTGGGTAGTCTGGGTTTATATTATTCTGGGTAGATATTATATTATACGTAGATAACACTATGGTTTATTATATCAAACACAGGAGAAGGTTTTGTACAGCAGACATTATGAAGTCATGTATTTCGAAATCCTCGTAGGTAATATTAAAAAAGGAGGAAACGTGAAATACAACAATTGCTAGGATCACACAATTTAGTTACGTGGAGAAGCTAGGATTTATCCCAGGTTTTGGGTTTCACATTGCGCAGTTCAGACACTAGATGTATATACTATGCTTCCTCTACAACCATCTTACTCCTGCCCCAAGCCTTGATTGCCACCCTTCTGGCATCAATGTGGCCCTCCATCACATCACTGACCAAACTTTGTGGCCCCTGGGAAAATGTTTGTGAGTCCCCATGATATAACCCTTTTAAACAGAGAGGCCAAATACTTTACAGGCTTAATACTCCAAAATCTTGAACGGTGGGTAGTGACTGAAAACATAGGGACATATTTAAGAAAAAGTGCACTGCACACAGAGGAGTGCCACTTTTCTTGCGCCCCTTAGAGTCCCCTAAATTCTGCCATGTGTGCGTAGTATTTAAAATCCGGTGCACCATGACGGTAGTTAGGGGACTAGCATCAGAATATTTGATGCTAGTCTGGCGCTTTGCAGCACTGGCATCAAAAATTCTGACGCTAATCCTGCAAACCACCCAGAGGTCGATTGTAACCAATGGAAGCCTCCTTTCAATGCCTGCTCTGAGCAGGTGTTAAAAGTGCTGAAAAAAATGGTGCAAGGAAATATCTTAGATTTCCTTACACCATTTTTTGGGGGAATGCCTCCTTTGCATGCATTATACCTGGAGCAGGCATAATGTAGTACAAAGAGTTACAAAGAGTTACAAAGTGGCGCAGTGCATGCACTGCGTCACTTTGTAAATATGGTGCAGTGTTTTTGGCCTTCTAACACCACATTAGAGTAAAAAAATTACGCTGATGTTGCATTGTAATGGCGCTAGGGGCTCTTAAATAGTCCCAATCACCAAAACTAGCTTTCATCAAAGTATTGTTACATTGACAGACAAAATGTCTCACTAATTATTGCAAGCCTTTGGTTGAGCATGCCTTGGCGCATGCCTCTTTTGTGGATTTTAAATCCACGTTTAATAAAGTCTCTAGAGGAAAATTATGGACAAAGTTGGTTGATTGGGGAATCCCACCAAGACTATTAAGAGGCATTCAAGTATTCTTACTGATACATAGACGGAAAAATAGTTAATGGCTGTTCAGTTTCAGCAAAAATATATACATTAGATGAGTTGAAGCAGAGTTGCGTTCTGGGACCATCATTGTTTCATTTGTATATCACAGATTTGCCATCAGTTCAAATAAATCAAATGCACACAGCCCAAGCTCGGAGGAGAACCACTTATGTCCCTATTGTGCACGGACGATGTAATCTTGTTGAGCAAAACCCAAATAGTATTGCAAAGATTAATAACTGGTTTAAACTTATAGTCAATAAAAACAAGATGAAAATCGACCTAGCTGAGACTAAAATTGTAACTTTTGGAAGATAGCCTAAAAAGTGTTGTGATTCTTAGGGCCATATTTATACTCCGTTTGCGCCGAAATTGCGTCGTTTTTTTTGACGCAATTTCGACGCAAAACTAACGCCAACTAACGCCATATTTATACTATGGCGTTAGAGGCGAATAGCGCCAAAGTTCCCGGAATGTGCGTCATTTTTTAGCGTGAACCCCTTCCTTGCGTTAATGATATGCAAGGGAGGCGTTCCCGTCTAAAAAATGACTCCCAGGCCTTTACGTGGTATTTATACTCCCGGGCAAAAGAGACGCCCGGGAGTTGGCGTGGCTAAAAACGGCGCATTTGCGCCACTTTTTAACGCCTGCTCAGGGCAGGCGTTAAGGGGCCTGTGGGCTCAAAATGAGCCCACAGGTGCCCTCCCATGCCCCCAGGGACCCCCCCTGCCACCCTTGCCCACCCCAGGAGGACCCCCAAGGATGGAGGGACCCACCCCAGGGACATTCAGGTAAGTTCAGGTAAGTATAATTTTTTATTTTTTATATTTTTTTTTGGTGGCATAGGGGGGCCTTATTTGTGCCCCCCTACATGCCACTATGCCCAATGACCATGCTCAGGGGACAGAAGTCCCCTGGGCATGGCCATTGGGCAAGGGGGCATGACTCCTATCTTTACAATGATAGGAGTCATGTTGATGGGGGATGGGCGTCGTTAAAAAATGGCGCAAGTCGGGTTAAGACGATTTTTTCGACGTAACCTGACTTGCCCCATTTTAAGACGCCCATGCGCCATTTTCCCCCTACGCCGGCGCTGTCTGGTCTACGTGGTTTTTTCCCACGCAAACCAGGCAGCGCCGGTCTGATTGCGCCGTCTAACGCCATTCCATAAATACGGCGCCCGCTTGGCGCTTCAGAATGGCGTTAGACGGCGCAAAACTTTTTGACGCTAAACTGCGTTAGCGCAGTTTAGCGTCAAAAAGTATAAATATGGGCCTTAGTATTTGAACAATCAGCAAATTGCCCAAATATTTAAGTACTTGGATGTTATATGCAATCCTCGAGTTCGTTCATGAAAACTAAACATGCCCCGTAGCAGTGACTTTCTTTATTTTGTCCACGAAACTGTGGGGGTCACTCTTTGGAACATCAATAAAGATCATTAGAGTAAAACGTGTCTCCACTATATCTCATGGATGTGAGGCCTTCTTGGGAAAGGAAGCTAATTTACTGGACACTATTATATGAAAGATATATATAGGCAAATGTTTTGTTTGCCACAGAACGCATCTCAATCCCAATTTAATTTGAAATTCGACCCCGTAAAGCAGAATATATCCTGGTAAGTAGTATATATAAAAATGTGCTTAAAATTCAGAAATGCAATGGGGCATTCAGCCTAACATCCCTCGTGGAACAAAATGATGGCCTAGGGAAAATATGCCCTTCAAGAGTGTCTTAGTAAGGCATTGCAGATGTGCCAACTCATGATCTTTGTGTTTCTTTCCTAAAATCTTTAAGGAATTAATAGAGCTCTTAAATAAAATAATGAAGCTAGCATCCCATTGTAGGAAAGTACCATCTTGCCTGGCATGTTACCCCCATATTTCACTGTATATACGTTGTTTTAGTTGTATGTATCACTGGGACCCTGCCAGCCAGGGCCCCAGTGCTCATAAGTGTGCCCTGTATGTGTTCCCTGTGTGATGACTAACTGTCTCTGCTAACCAGAACCTCAGTGGTTATGCTCTCTCTTTGCTTTCCAAATTGTCACTAACAGGCTAGTGACCAATTTCACCAATTCACATTGGCATACTGGAACACCCTTATAATTCCCTAGTATATGGTACTGAGGCACTCAGGGTATTGGGGTTCCAGGAGATCCCTATGGGCTGCAGCATTTCTTTTGCCACCCATAGGGAGGTCTGACAATTCTTACACAGGCCGTCCACGTTATTTCACAGCCATTTACCACTGCACTTAAGTAACTTATAAGTCACCTATATGTCTTACCTTTACCTGGTAAAGGTTGGGTGCTAAGTTACTTAGTGTGTGGGCACCCTAGCACTAGCCAAGGTGCCCCCACATTGTTCAGGGCAAATTCCCCGGACTTTGTGAGTGCGGGGACACCATTACACGCGTGCACTATACATAGGTCACTACCTATGTATAGCGTCACAATGGTAACTCCGAACATGGCCATGTAACATGTCTAAGATCATGGAATTGTCTCCCCAATGCCATTCTGGCATTGGGGAGACAATTCCATGATCCCCCGAGTCTCTAGCACAGACCCGGGTACTGCCAAACTACCTTTCCCGGGGTTTCACTGCAGCTGCTGCTGCCAACCCATCAGACAGGTTTCTGCCCTCCTGGGGTCCAGCCAGGCTTGGCCCAGGAAGGCAGAACAAAGGACTTCCTCAGAGAGAGGGTGTTACACCCTCTCCCTTTGGAAAAAGGTGTCAGGGCTGGGGAGGAGTAGCCTCCCCCAGCCTCTGGAAATGCTTTGATGGGCACAGATGGTGCCCATCTCTGCATAAGCCAGTCTACACCGGTTCAGGGATCCCCCAGCCCTGCTCTGGCGCGAAACTGGACAAAGGAAAGGGGAGTGACTACTCCCCTGACCTGCACCTCCCCTGGGAGGTGCCCAGAGCTCCTCCAGTGTGCTCCAGACCTCTGCCATCTTGGAAACAGAGGTACTGCTGGCACACTGGACTGCTCTGAGTGGCCAGTGCCAGCAGGTGACGTCAGAGACTCCTTCTGATAGGCTCTTACCTGTGTTGCTAGCCTATCCTCCTTCCTAAGTAGCCAAACCTCCTTTTCTGGCTATTTAGGGTCTCTGCTTTGGGGAATTCTGTAGATAACGAATGCAAGAGCTCATCAGAGTTCCTCTGCATCTCTCTCTTCACCTTCTGCCAAGGAATCGACCGCTGACTGCTCTGGACGCCTGCAAAACTGCAACAAAGTAGCAAAGACGACTACTGCAACCTTGTATCGCTGATCCGGCCGCCTTCTCGACTGTTTTCCTGGTGGTGCATGCTGTGGGGGTAGTCTGCCTCCTCTCTGCACTAGAAGCTCAGAAGAAATCTCCCGTGGGTCGACAGAATCTTCCCCCTGCAACCGCAGGCACCAAAACACTGCAGCAGCGGTCCTCTGGGTCCCCTCTCAGCATGACGAGCGTGGTCCCTGGAACTCAGCAACTCTGTCCAAGTGACTCCCACAGTCCAGTGACTCTTCAGTCCAAGTTTGGTGGAGGTAAGTCCTTGCTTCCCCACGCTAGGCTGCATTGCTGGGTACCGCGTGATTTGCAGCTGCTCCGGCTCCTGTGCACTCTTCCAGGATTTCCTTTGTGCACAGCCAAGCCTGGATCCCCGACACTCTAACCTGCAGTGCACGACCTCCTGAGTTGTCCTCTGCCATCATGGGACCTTCTTTTGTGACTTCGGGTGAGCTCTGGTTCACTCTTCTTTGTAGTGCCTGTTCTGGCACTTCTGCGGGTGCTGCCTGCTTCTGAGAGGGCTCCTTGTCTTGCTGGGCACCCCTTCTGTCTCCTCACACAATTGGCGACATCCTGGTCTCTCCTGGGCCACAGCAGCATCCAAAAACCCTAACCGCAACCCTTGCAGCTAGCAAGGCTTGTTTGCGGTCTTTTTGCGTGGGAACACCTCTGCAAGCTTCTTCACAACGTGGGACATCCATCCTCCAAAGGGGAAGTTCCTAGTCCTCTTCGTTCTTGCAGAATCCACAGCTTCTACCATCCAGTGGCAGCTTCTTTGCACCCTCATCTGGCATTTCCTGGGCATCTGCCCAATCTCGACTTTGTCGTGAACCTTGGACTTGGTCCCCTTGTTCCACAGGTACTCTCATCCGGAAATCCATTGTTGTTGCATTGCTGGTGTTGGTCTTCCTTGCAGAATTCCCCTATCACGACTTCTGTGCTCTCTGGGGAACTTAGGTGCACTTTACACCTACTTTTCAGGGTCTTGGGGTGGGCTATTTTTCTAACCCTCACTGTTTTCTTACAGTCCCAGCGACCCTCTACAAGCTCACATAGGTTTGGGGTCCATTTGTGGTTCGCATTCCACTTTTGGAGTATATGGTTTGTGTTGCCCCTATACCTATGTGCTCTCATTGCAATCTATTGTGACTGTACATTGCGTGCATTGCTTTCTATTGCTATTACTGCATATTTTTGGTATTGGGCACATATATCTTGTGTATATTTGCTATCCTCATACTGAGGGTACTCACTGAGATACTTTTGGCATATTGTCATAAAAATAAAGTACCTTTATTTTGAGTATATCTGTGTATTGTGTTTTCTTATGATATTGTGCATATGACACCAGTGGTATAGTGGGAGCTTTGAATGTCTCCTAGTTCAGCCTAAGCTGCTCTGCTAAGCTACCCTTTTCTATCAGCCAAAGCTGCTAGACACCTCTTCTACACTAATAAGGGATACCTGGACCTGGTGCAGAGTGTAAGTACCCCTTGGTACTCACTACAAACCAGGCCAGCCTCCTACACCCATGTTCAGGGAAAATATATTTTTACCAAACACACCCACTCTTGGATGTTAGCAAACAGCCATCAGCCAACAATTGCCGAAGAATAGTTATCACGGCAATACCTACTCAAAATTGTTGATGCACAATAGTTTTGCAACATTCCTTACAGCTGATTTTGACCCACCATGGATTTAACCAAATGGAAGTAAAACATGTAGATTATGTGGCCAATCTCATTAAAAGATCATACACATTTTTTCCCTGTGCCCTATCATGGCGCCAATTGACTGCTTGAGTGGACCAAACATTCGGTAAAACATAACATTTACAAAAATAAAATGTCTCAAACCGGAAAAAATGGAGGGCATAAAGACCGTATATCATACCCATGCAATGATTTTAAACTAGAAAAAAATGGCAGTTTTTAAACTTGAGGCAAGAATGGAAACAAAATGATTATGAAGATTCTTACACTTTTCTGTTGTTGCATTGTTTGTTGTTCATTTTAATTGGTCTTTATTTGTGTGAATGCTTCTATGTAATGGTTTTTATTAACTACACATTAAAATTTGGGGAATCTGGAACTCGGTGTGGACTATGGAAATTATACTTGCCCTACTGGAAAGGTCGTCCTGCAAGTGATTCTGTGATTCTGAATGTGGTCAAGGAACAACTGTAGATGCAGTGGGCCCTTTTCACAAAAGCAAATAAATGTACAGGTGTAGATTTACAAATGTTCACTTTACTCTTGTACCTAGGAGTGACGTTACTACTTTTCACTATTCATTAATTCTAAGTGCAAAGTTACTCCTTGCTGTAGACTTACATGTCTCTACTAATTCAGCTTAGCGGTGGATTTTGCATAAACATAATTAACAATTGTTACGTTACTACCTATAGCCTTACAATTATATGTTATGTTCTCCCTACTTGGCAGAGACCCTGTAACCAGGCATGAGAGAGATCCCCGCATGTGGGTTGGAGACCTCTGCATAGAAGGGTATTGGAAAATGACATACACCAGAACCAACTCACATACAACATCCCCTTTCAACAACCCAAATACGTCCCACAGTAAAAAGCAAAAAAAGGGAAACAATGAAAAGTAAAAAGGTTTGCTTTTGCCTTTTCATCTTTCGTATCCTGCAGCTACTACATTCTTCAGAAAAATGCAGATCCTACATTTGACGAGGAAGTGAACCTTCACTGATGAGGAGAAAACACTTGTAAATACAGTTATGGTACAACAGTGCAAACAACATAAGCTGCCTCCAGCTACCCTCAATGGAACTCAGAATGCAGCCTTATGACAGAATGTGACAGACTTTGTCAATGCACTGCGGGAGGAGGCATGCACAGTGGGGATATTAAAAAGAAGTCACAAGATGAGAAGAGGCAGGTGACGTTCTCCAGGGTTCAGCTGGCAAAAGTTACCCCTGGAAAGGCACCTGGATCCCATCTCCATTTTGTGTCCCAAAGAGGCTCTCCTCTCCACAATGCACCTTCACCCCCAACCTCCACCTGCTATATGGGCTGCCTCTTTCGCACAACACTAGTATGGTGCCAGGTAAGACTGTAACTCTCTCTCTCGCTAAAACCAAACCTACATTCACCCATAGCTGTCTTTTCATCATATGTTTTTAGACATACATCACATATATACCCCTCAAAACACCCCTATAAATACCTAGAAATTTTGAGACCATTTGTTTTATTTTTATTCTTTTTGTACAGTCATTCTTTCAAGTAGATTGGTAGCTTCAGCTTTGGCAGGAATAATTGTAAGTGCAGGAGGGCATCACACTGGGCAGATCTCTCAAAGCAATCGAACTACACACAAAGGAATGTCCGTAAGCCACCAATATAACTACTATACCATAGGGGACTTCTAACACTTGGTTTGTTATACCCTAACACTATATTTTACCTTGACATTTGCATTGTGAACCATTATATATGCATGCACTTTTTATGTTTTCCACCCACCACCTGCAACATCATCTACATTTGCTCCTAGCACTGCACTAAAACCTGGATTGGCACCACAGAGCAGCTAGATGTTGAAGACTGCTTAGTTGTCTGCTTTTGAATTTGAGTCTAACCTATCTCTTTATTTCTAACTGATATTGTAGCTGAATTTAAATTTCCACACATCCCAACTTGCACTTTGCCAATATCAGTCATGCTTATTTCCCGTTCCCTGTCATCTAAAACATACAGAATTACAAAATAGAATAAAACATGTCATATATTTAATTTACGAGAAGCATTAAAAATCATGAAAACCAAATACATTAAAAATCCCAATTGTGTGTGAGTATCCAGAAGAAGCATACATTTTATAAACATTAAAATATATGCAATGTCCATTTATTTTCAAACAAAAAATAAATGTCTCAATGGGTCCTGCAACCGTTCTAGCTTACATTGATTTAAGTTTAAAAGGTCTTATAATAGCAAGCCTAGTGGTCTCCTAGTAAGCCAAACACAACACAAATTTTGACCAAAGGCACACACAATTGGCCGAGACGTACCATATTGCAATATCCTTAGAACTGTCAAATATAGTTGAGAACCCAGACAGAGACAAATTGGGTGAATATACTTTCTCCTGGCTACATTGTAGGTCAGGCAGAAGAGTAGTAGATGTTCAAGGTTCTTCATGGGTCAACTAGATGGGAAACATTTAATGCATAGTTTACCATTCTGAAACCTCACATAGAGTGTCTTCAATAGAGGCGGAAGAATTTCACCTACATATGTCTCAAAACATGGTGAGAATTTCTGTTTAAGCTGTGAAACTCCCTGCTAAGGTGATCAATGGTATCCAAATCACTACATATTCTCCAAAAAATGTTTTAACAATTGCCTTAGCAGATGTAGTTAACATTGTCAGGTCAGTTCACCAGTTTTCCAATCCTAGCTTAATCCTTGCCTAATTAGTCAAGATTCACATTGGAAAGCCAGGGTATAGAGTGATAAATGTGAGTTTCAATATTTCAACCAAAGACACCTTACAAGAGACTTAGTTGGTCATTACAACCCTGGCGGACGGTGTTAAAGCAGCGGTAAGACCGCAAAGAGGCAGGCGGTAAAAAAATTGGAATTACGACCGTGTCGGAATCCGGCAACAAAGACAGCCACTTTAACACTCCGACCACCACGGGGGTACAAACAAATAGCTTGGCGGTCATCGCCAACAGACAGGCGGAGGACAAAGTATCGCCCACAGTATCACAACCTACCAATCCGCCACCTTTTCGGGGGCGAGTCACTGCGGACAAAAACACGGTGGAAACAGGACTTCGAAGGGAAAACGCTCACCTCTACACACCCCACGAGGAACCAGGACGCCATGGAACCAGACCTGCAGTTCCTGCCAGCTCTTATCTTCTTGCTCCTCTACCAGGATCGAGAATGCCGGTTGCAAAGACCACGGTGAGTACTGTACCTACGACACAGGGGAGGGGGAGGGAAAAAACAGGGACACACACACGCAACACGCCCACCCCCACCCCCACCCTCACCCACGACAACATACACACTAGTACATCATGATACATTATAGTTACACCCCCCAACCCCCCGGAAGAATGCAAAGACCAAAGAAAATGAGTGTAACCATTGTGATATATTAAAATGCAGTATGCAAAAATATACATATATCCCCGCAAAATATACACCAAGAATAGTAGTCCAGGTAGTGGTCCATTGAAGTCCGTGGAACACTGGGCCCACACAGTATGGGCGAGGCCCACACAAGATCCCCGACCATGACGGAGAGAACACTGCAGGGGCATCAGATAGCAATAAAACAGGCACCTCGGGGGCGGGAAAGGGGGGTACCTCAGCCGGTTGAGTGCACGACGCCAAATCCACGAGGGGGCCACATGCCCACTGTTCAATCCTGGGGAGTGCAAAGCCACAGTCTCTCAAGTCTCTACAGTGGGTGGTTTGCCCACTGCTTTATCCTGGGGAGTGCAAAGCCACAGTCTCTCAAGTCTCTACAGTGCGTGGTTTGACCACTACTTTATCCTGGGGAGTGCAAAGCCACAGTCTCTCAAATCTCTACAGTGGGTGGTTTGCCCACTGCTTTATCCTGGGGAGTGCAAATCCACAGTCACTCAAGTCTCTACAGTGGGTGGTTTGCCCACTATTCAATCCTGGGGAGTGCAAAGCCACAGTCTCTCAAGTCTCTACAGTGGGTGGTATGCCCACTGCTTTATCCTAGGGAGTGCAAAGCCACAGTCTCTCAAGTCTCTACAGTGGGTGGTTTGCCCACTGCTTCATCCTGGGTAGTGCAAAGCCACAGTCTCTCAAGGCTCTACAGTGGGTGGGTTGCCCACTGTTTAATCCTGGGGAGTGCAAAGCCACAGTCCCTCAAGTCTCTACAGTGGGTGGGTTGCCCACTGTTCAATCCTGGGGAGTGCAAAGCCACAGTCTCTCAAGTCTCTACAGTGGGTGGTTTGCCCACTGCTTTATCCTGGGGAGTGCAAAGCCACAGTCTCTCAAGTCTCTACAGCGGGTGGGTTGCCCACTGTTTAATCCTGGGGAGTGCAAAGCCACAGTCTCTCAAGTGGATGACAGTCTCCACTGGTTCTGGAGGGGGCTTGGTGCCCAGAGTGCTTCATCCTGCCAAGGACTGAGGTAGTGGATGTATCTCTCCACTGGTTCTGGAGGGGGCTTGGTGCCCAGAGTGCTTCATCCTGCCAAGGACTGAGGTAGTGGATGTATCTCTCCACCGGTTCTGGAGGGGGCTTGGTGCCCAGAGTGCTTCATCCTGCTTGTGACGGACTCAGTAGCGGCAGTGCCCTTGGTGCTCATGGGCCAGCGGTGCATGTGGCGGCGGTGCCCTGTTCAGTGGTGCATGTGGCAGCGGTGCCCTGTTCAGCGGTGCTTGTGGCGGTGGTGACCTGTTCAGCAGTGCTTGTTGTGGCGGTGACCTATTCAGCTGTGCTTGTTGCGGCGGGGTCCTTTGCAGTGACTCAGCTGCTGGCGGTCCTTCATGGCCCAGCGGGGCTGGCGGTCCTTCATGGCCCAGCGGGGCTGGTGCTGGCGGTCCTGTCTGGCCCAGCGGGGCTGGTGCTGGTGTTCATGTCTGGTCCAGCGGGGCTGGTGCTGGCGGTCCTCTCTAGCCCAGCGGGGCTGGTGCTGGCGGTCCTGTCTGGCCCAGCGGGGCTGGTGGCGGTGGCCTCTTGGGCAGCAGGGCAGGTGCTGGCGGTGACCTCCTGGGCAGCGGGGATGATGGCCTCCTGGGCAGCGGGGCTGGTGGCGGTGGCCTCATGGGCAGCAGGGCACGTGCTGGCGGTGGCCTCCTGGGCAGCGGGGATGATGGCGGTGGCCTCCTGGCCAGCGGGGATGATGGCGGTGGCCTCCTGGGCAGCGGGGATGATGGCGGTGGCCTCCTGGGCAGTGGCCTCCTGGGCAGCGGGGATGATGGCGGTCTTCTCCGCTGTGCTGCTCTTCCCAGACCTGCTGACTTTCTTGTGGCCCTTCCCCGCCTTGGAAGGTGTCGCAGCTGACTCCACACTCCCACCTGTACCCCTGGGAGCGGCTTTGGTGGCTGGAGTCTTCCCCCTCTTCCGCCGGGCACTGGCCAACTTTTGATGCTTCACAGGTGGGGGAATGTCCATGCTGTGGCTCTGAGCCACACTGGCTGCCCTGGTGGCCGGTACACTCCAGATTCCGGTGACTACAGGCACCACTGGTCCCGGAGATGTTGTGGCTGGTTGGGACCTGGACAGTCGGGCCCTAGGATATGGACGGGGTGGGGGAGGTGTGGGAAAGAGATCAAGGTTGGAAAGGAAAAGTTTTTGGGAAACACTGGGACGGGTAGCTGGAGGGGGTTTGGGAGTGGAGGAAGAGGTTGTGGTTGTAGGAGGTGTCCGTTTGGTGACTTTGGGTGAAGGTGCATGCGCCAGAGGCTGTCGTGAGGTGGATGGCTGTTGGGTGGGTGTGTGCCTGCGTTTGTGTATCTTGGGAGGTGGCATCACAGACACACTGGGAGAGGACACAGGGGACGTGTGAATGTCAGTGGGCATGGTGAATGCACGTGAGCGGGGTGTGGTGGTGTGTGTGCTGGTGATGGCAGTAGTGGCTGTAGATGTAGTGCATGCAGGTGTGAGTGTAGACAAGACTGGGAGGGAGGAGGGAGACGAGGAGGAGGGGGACACAGTGGAGGCATTGTATGTTGGTGTGAGGGACCTGAGGAAGTCAATAGCCTCCTCACTGAGGGCAGCAGGGGTGACTGGGGCAGGGGCTGAGGTACCTGGGGCGAAGGTGATGCCCACCATCCTGGGTGAGCGGGCACGGGGCAAAGGCTGAGGGGCTGCTGGGAGGGCGGTGCTGGTAGGGGTGGTGGCAGCTGTACCTGTAGATGCGGGGGGCACAGATGTTGCCGCCACCACAAGGGAGCTCCCATCAGAGGACAAGTCCATGTCACTGGTGCCAGCTCTTGTCCCCGCCGTGGAGCTCCCCTCGCCCTCCGTCCCACTGGTGAACTCCGAATCCGTTGTCTCGCCCTCCAGGGCCATGTGGGATGCAGCTCCCTCCTGCTCCGGTGCCACTGCTCCTCTGCCTGATGATGCTAATGCACACAAGAACAGGGAGACCACAAAAAGGGGGGGTGGGACAGAAGAAAGACATGTTGAGTGCATGCATTACCGCTACCGTTGGCGGACACGAGAGCCACAGAAGCCCCCTGTACTACGCCGCGCACTTGGGCTCCACTGTTCAATCCCTGGGACATGGCCTACAAGGCTATGGACGACATCTGCACACATGGATGACACAGGAGCCTGACTAGGTGTACTTGGCACTGTACACAGGTGGGGCGGGGTGCCACAGGGTCTGCCAGAACAAGGGGACCTTGCCAACTAAACTCGCCCTGGTCTAGGGAAACCCACAGCCCACCTCCCCCACCCATCCACCTTCACTGCGCGCAAAATCAGCAGACTGAGAGTGTACTCACCCCCTTGTGGCTGATGTGATGTGATGCCCCCAAGCGCCCATCCAACTCCGGGTACACCACAGCCAGCATCCTGAACATCAGGGGTGTCACGGTGCGACGGGCACCCCTCCCACGTTGGGAGGCCATCCCCAGCTGGGCCTCTGCCGTCTTCTTGCTCCAGCGGCAAATGTCCTCCCATCTCTTACGGCAGTAGGTGCTCTGTCTGTGGTAGACCCCAGGGTCCGGACGTCCTTGGCGATGGCGAGCGAAATATCTTTTTTCTGGTGGGCGCTGACCTACATGAATTGTACAGGGGGAAAAGAAATGTTATTACCAAATGCACCGTCACAGTCATTGGCCCCCATCCCTACCCTTGCCATGATGCACATGCACTCACCGTCGTTTCATGCACGCTTCAATCTCCCCCCCCCATATGTCATCCACCCCACTCCACACAGGCATAGCCCATACAGCATGCTCCCAGTGTATTTACCTGTTTGTCTGGAGGACCGTAGAGTAGCGTGTACGGGGGGAAGACCCCATTCACGAGTTTCTCCAACTCCTCCGATGTGAAGGCAGGGGCCCTTTCCCCAGACACACGAGCCATTGTCTCTTTCAGACTGAGGTCACAGCAGACCTTGCAGTGTAGGTCCTCTCCTGTCGAAGATCAGGTATTGAGTGAGTGAACAGATAGAAAATGGCGGTCAGGTCCGCGGCGGTGCGTACCATCACCACCGGCGTACATCGTCATTGGCTCCTGGGACCCATAGGGTCCAATGTTAACCAATGCAGCATTGTGCCGCGGTCTTCCACCACCTACCACGACGATGTACAACGCCAGCGCGGTTACCTCACATCCCATTGTCCCACTTTTCAGGTCAGGCAGCCGCCATTTCAGGGGCCCACAGGGCTTAATTTTTAACTGTGTCACACATACCTAGGCCTAGCCTCAACACACATACAAGCCAATTTTCGGATTATGATTTGTGTTCTGTGTAAGCTGTGGGTACGTTCCTCTGAGTTGTTTGACTCTGTGCTCGCTGTTGTCCTTCATAGGCACCGTCCGCTGGGACATGTGAGGAGATGGCGACATCCTCCGGTGTACAGACCGCTGGTGGACCTGTCGACAATGGAGGAAAGACATGTGATCATCACCTACAGGCTTGACCGTGCCACAATCCAGGAACTGTGTGCCCAGCTGGAGCCAGAACTGATGTCAGCTATCCGCCATCCCACAGGAATCCCCCCTCAAGTGCAGGTGGGTCATTTCAAACAACAGTGGCCATAGCATCAGGGATGTCCCAGCCTATGTTTTCCAACGTGTTGTCCAGAGTGTTGTCTGCCCTGCTGAAACACATGCGGAGCTACATCGTTTTCCCTCAGGTGGAGGATTTGCCTACAGTGAAAGGAGACTTCTATGCCCTGGGACCTATCCCCAACATCATAGGTGCCATTGATGGGACCCATGTGGCTTTGGTACCCCCCCGCAGGAGTGAACAGGTGTACAGAAACCGGAAGAGTTATCATTCCATGAATGTGCAGATGGTGTGTTTGGCAGACCAGTACATCTCCCATGTTAATGCCAAGTTTCCTGGCTCAGTGCATGACGCCTACACCCTGCGGAATAGCAGCATCCCTTAGGTGATGGGTCAACTCCAGAGGCACCGTGTGTGGCTAATAGGTGAGCACCTGGAAGCAAGTCAGTGGGAATGGTTGTCTGGGTCTGGGGATATCCCTACATGTTAGTGTGTGTCTAACAGTTCTCCCTCGCAATTTGCAGGTGACTCTGTTTACCCCAACCTGTCATGGCTACTGACCCCAGTAAGGAATACCAGGACATGGGCAGAGGAACGCTACAATGAGGCCCATGGGCGAACTCGGCGGATAATAGAACGGACCTTTGGCCTCCTGAAGGCCTGGTTCAGCTGCCTCCATATGACAGGTGGATCCCTATTCTACTCACCAAAGAATGTGTGCCAGATCATCGTGGCCTGCTGTATGCTTCAAAACTTTGTTTCGCGATGACAGGTGTCTTTTCTGCAGGAGGATGGTCCAGATGGCGGTGTTTTTGCAGCTGTGGAGCCTGTGGACAGTGAAGACGAGGCAGCAGAAGAAGAGGACATGGACAACAGGAACTCGGTGATCCTGCAATATTTCCAGTGAGACACAGGTAAGAATACAAACCTGCCTACTACATGTACTTTAACACTACTACCTCTCTACTGTCTGTCGTTTTCACCCAGTGTATGGTCACTGAGTTGTCACTTTCTCTTACTATTTCACAGATGTGTGTCCCACAGTGTGACATCTGCTTTGTTTCCTCATGGACTAGAGCTGTGTGACATAGGTATGTTGACATTACAATTGAAAGAGAATTTTGCCACTGTAGTTGCTAATACACTATTTCGAAATCACAGACTGACTCCAGATTGTTTTGTGCTTCAAGGGTGTTTATTTAAGTGCTCAATATTGGAGGGGGTTGTAAAATGGTGAGGGCTGATGGTGGAGGAATGTCCATGGAAGAGTCCAGTCTATTATTCTCACAAGTGCATTGCCCAAATGGGCATAGGAAGTGGAGCTGGGGCAGTTTGAGGATGGACAGGGTGACAAAGTGGGACAGTAAGCTGACATTCAGGGTGGTCTAATTTCTTGGCGGGGGTCTTGGCATCGTTCTCTGTCTTTGTCCTGGATCTCAGGGACCGTTTGCGGGGTGGTTCTCCCTCTGCAGGGGTGCTGGTGTGGTGGTGCTGTGGCGGTGCCTCCTGTCCACTAGCGCCGGCGGAGGTGGTGGGCAGTTCATCGTCCATGCTAGTGTCAGGGGCCCCTTGTTGTGCCACAGTGTCCCTCCTGGTGTTGAGTACTTCCTTCAGCACCCCTATGATGGTGCCCAGGGAGGAATTGATGGCTCTGAGTTCCTCCCTGAAGCCCAAATACTGTTCCTCCTGCAGGCGCTGGGTCTCCTGAAATTTGGCCAGAACCGTTGCCATCGTCTCCTAGGAATGGTGGTAGGCTCCCATGATGGAGGAGAGGGCCTCGTGGAGAGTGGGTTCCTTTGGCCTGTCCTCCCCCTGTCGCACAGCAGCCCTCCCAATTCCCCTGTGTTCCTGGGCCTCTGTCCCCTGGACCGTGTGCCCACTACCACTGCCCCCAGGTCCCTGTTGTTGTTGGGGTGGTGGGTTATCCTGGGTTCCCTGTAGTGGTGGACACACTGCTGATTGACGTGTCCTGGGGACAGAGGTATGGGCCCGCTGGGTGGGTGCTGTGCAGGTGTTTCCAGAGGAGGGAAGGTCTGTAGTGGCCCGTGACTGTGTGAGGGGAACCGACTGTCTCGAGGTCCCCGATGGGCCGGGCTGGTCATCTAGATCCAGTTGGACAGAGCTGCTGTCAGCACTGTGGGCCTCTTCTGTTGGTGGTGTGGACATTTGTGGACTCTCCTGTCCGATGACGTTGGGTAGGGGTCCTGCAGGGGTATAAAAGGATGTTTATTACATCTGTGTGTGCCATGGTGTGCAATATGTGGGTGTCCGTGTACCCCAGTGCTTGCATTCCTGTGTGGGACCTTGTGTGATGGTGGTTTAGGGGGGTGTATGGGTATGTGCAGTGGCCATGCTTTGGTGAAGGGTGTCCATGCATCGTTGTTGCATGCAGGGTTTGGTGTTGGGATGGGTGGGTTGTGATAGTGGGACATTTGTGAGGAGTAGGAGTGATGGGGGTGAGGGTGAGGGTGGGGGTATGTGATGGCATGCAGGTAGGGTGGGGGATGTAATAGTAAAGCTTTGACTTACCAGAGTCCATTCCTCCATCTACTTCTGCGAGGCCCTCAGCATGCCGAATCGCCAATACCTGCTCCTCCCATGTTGTTAGTTGTGGGGGAGGAGGTGGGGTCCGCTGCCAGTCTGCTGAACCGCAAGGTGGTGTCTTGAGACCACGGAACGCACCTTCCCCCATAGGTCGTTCCACCTCTTCCTGATGCCATCCCTATTTCTTGGGTGCTGTCCCACTGCGTTAACCCTGTCCACTATTCTTCGCCATAGCTCCATCTTCCTAGCTATGGAGGGGTGTTGCACCTGTGATCCAAATAGCTGTGGCTCTACCCTGACTATTTCCTCCACCATGACCCTGAGCTCCTCCTCAGAGAACCTGGGGTGTCTTTGCCGTGCCATGGGGAGGTGTGGGTGATGTGTGGAGTGGTGTGTGTAGTGATAAGTGGGGTGATATTTAGTGGTGTGTTGTGTGAGGTGCGTGGAAGTTCAGTGGGTGATGGTATTGTGTGCCTGTGGATGCTTGGTAGTTGTTTGTGGTGGCTCTCTCTGGCCATCTCTCTGTAATTGTGGTCGTAGGGGTTTGTGGGTGATGTGGGTGTGTTTTATATTGTAATGGGTGTATGGGAGTGGTGTGTGTATGTGTATCAGGTGTGTGTATTTTGAATTGTCCAATGTGGTTGTGTTTTGTAAATGTGTGTGTATTTTGAGCGTGGCAGTGTGTACCGCCAATGGAATACCACGGTTGAAAGACCGCCACGTGGAATCGTGTGTCATGATAGTGTGAGCGTATTTCTGTTGGCGTGACGGTGGAGGTTTTGTTTTCGCCAGTTTATCACTGACCTTTGGTGTGGCGGATTTGTGTGGGTGTCTGAATTTTGGCGGATTCCGTGCTGTGGGTCATAATAGCTGTGATGGAATTACGCGGCTGCAGCGGTGTGTTGGAGGTCTTCTGCACGGCGGTAAGCGGCTTTTACTGCCTATGTTGTAATGAGGGCCTAAGGGCCTGATTACGACCCTTGTGGATGGGTTACTCCGTCACAAATTTTAGAAGATCCATTTTATTCTATAGAACTTGTAAAACAGTGGGTGGGATATCCATCACGTTTGTGATGGAGTACCCCATCTGCCAAGGTTGTAATCAGGCCCTAAATCATCAATGCTATACATATATGTAACCAATATAGAAGAGGTCATGGAGCGACCGAGTGCTCAATTCCATGTAGCCCAATATCAAAGAACAGAGGTATTAAAGGAGTGCTTTGTGGGGTATTAAAAAGAGTTTTAGCAAAAAAACAATTCTGCCACTACCAATGTTGATGCATCGACACAGCCCCAAATCTATGCCTCATATAGCACTGCCGACTTGGCTTTATTTCTATAAATGTCTCTGCTCTTCTCAATCTGTGGTCCCCATAATGATTTGCTATCTATCTTTCTACCCAAGTACAAAACTCTCCACCATTTCAAACAAATTAGAGTGCCTATGCAGCTTTTACTTTTGAAGGTAATATGAGGGTTCAAGGTCATGTATTTTGTTTTTGAGATGTTGATTTACAATCATAGCAGTTTTTAAATTTAGCTAAATGATTTTGCTGGTCCCTTGGTGTTTTAGATGAGAAAAGCATGTCACGTGCAAAACACAACGCTGTTACAGGCAGAGCGTTAAGTTTAGGGGAATCATGTATACACTTTAAAAAAAAGTAAAAAATATAATTTATGTAGCGAGGAAAATATAGTAGGGAAAAGACACACCCTTGTTTTACCCTCTTTTCACTAGTATGCTCTCAATGAACTTCTCCTCCAAACCCCAGGGCACCTCGGTGTAATTATTCTAATGCAATATGATGACAACAGACAACAATAGGGAAGGCAGTCCCATTAATTTAAGATAATTCCATAGTACAAAGTCAAAGGCTGACGTTAAGTCCACAAATGCAATACACAAATGATCCTTTAACTAAGAACATTTCCCCAGTAAATAAGTGAAAAATGTACAATTTGGTCAGTAGTGCCCACTTTAGCCCTGATTTCTGCCAGGTCAGGAGATAATGGCCCTCATTACAACCCTGGCGGTAAATGCCGCCTACCGCCGTGCTGACGGCCGCCAACATACCGTGACCGTGGCGGTAATCTGCCACGAGTATTTTGACCCACACATAGAAATCCGCCACTATACAGACACCCAAACAAGTCTGCCAGACCAAAGGTCAGTGATAAACTGGCAATAGCAAAACCCACACCGTTACGCCAACAGGAATAGGCCCACAGTATCCCGACCCACGAGTCACCGCAGCGGTCTTTCAACCACGGTAAACCATTGACGGTACACACCACTGTGCTCAAAATACACACACACTAACAAAACTACACCATATTGGAAATACACACACCTGACACACATACACACCCCACACCCACACATCCAATCCAATATAAAACACACAGCCACATTACCCACTACCCCCTACACCAAAAAAAGAGACCTGGCACAGAGAGACAGGCAAGGAGCACCCACTCAATCAGAGGCACAGAACACCCTCACCCATACACCATTCACGCACATTACAGCAAACACCACAACATATCACCCCACACATCACCCCACACATCCTCACACATATCACTCACACCACATCCATGGCACCCCAAAGACACCCCAGGTTTTCTGAGGAGGACTAAGGGTCATGGTGGAGGAAATCATCCTGGTAGAGCCACAGCTTTTTGAATCACAGGTGTAGCAGACGTCTATTGCAAGGAAGATGGAGCTATGGCGGAGACTCGTGGACAGGGTCAACGCCTTGGGACCGCACCCAAGAACCAGGGATGACATCGGAAGAGGTGGAACGACCTACGGAGGAAGGTGCGTTCTGTGGTCTCAAGACACCAGATTGCTGTACAGCGGACTGGCGGTGGACCCCCACCTCCTCCCCCACAACTAACAACATGGGAGGAGCAAGTTTTGGCGATCAAGCATCCTGAGGGTCTCGCAGGAGTAGCAGGAGGACTGGACTCTGGTAAGTCAAATGTTAACTACTTGATCCCCCCACCCTACCTGCATGCCATCACAAAATCCTACCCCTACCCTCACACCCATCACTCAACCAACTCACATATACCCCAGTAGCACAACCCACCCATCCCAATACAAAGCCCTGCATGCACCCCCAATGCATGGACACCCATCACAGACCTGCATGGACACCCATCATCACAGCATACCCAATAGAGAGACTCACCCAGCCCACAAAATCACCACTCACACAAGGCCAAGCCAACATGGAAATCCCAATCATACAGGGAAAACCACCCATGCACAAGATGGCACACGCAGATACATTAACAATGCATTTGCATCCCAACAGGATCCCTACCCAACGTCACTGGAGAGGAGGTGCCAGCTACATCCAGCCCCCCCGGAAGAGGCCCACAGTGATGACAACTGCTCTGCACGCCTGGATCAGGATGACCAACCTGGCCCATCAGGGACTTCTGGTCAGTCGGTTCCCCTGCCACAGTCCCAACCCACCACAGAGCCTCCCCCTCAGGAAACACCAGCACAGCACCCACCCAGTGGGCTCATGCCACTGTCCTAAGGACACGTCAATCAGCAGTGTGTCCACCTCTACAGGGACCCCAGGCAACCCCGCAACCCCAAGAACATCAGGGACCTGGGGTCAGTGGCAGTGGGCACACGGTTCAGGGGAAAGAGGCACAGGACAACAGGGCCACTGGGAGGTCTACTGTGCGACAGGGGGAGGACAGGCCAAGGGAACCGACCCTCCACGAGGCACTCTCAAACATCATGGGAGCATACCACCAATCCCAGGAGGCCATGGACCAGGTACTGGCCAAGTTGCAGGAGACCCAGAAACTGCAGGAGGGACAGTACCTGGGAATCAGGGAGGACCTAACAAAAATATACACCATCCTGGGCACCATTGCAGGGGTGCTGGCTGACATGGGCAAGACCAAGAGGGAGGCAGTGGCACAACAAAGTGCGCCTGACACTAGCCAAACCGAGGAACAGCCTTCCAACTCTGCCAGCGCTAGTGGACAGGAGGCCCCGCCACAGGACAAACAGGCCACCAGCACCCCACCCCCTGCAGATGGAGAACCACCCCGCAAACGGTCCCTGCGATCCAGGCAGAAGACAAAGAACATTGCAAAGACCCCCACCAGGAAATAAGACTCTCCTGATTGTCACCCTTCTGTCCCACTCTGGACCCTGTCCACCTTGAACTGCCATCACTCACCTTCCTATGCCCCCTTGGACAATGCACCTGTGATACAAAGAGACTGGACATTCCTCCACCATCACCCCAGCCCCTATACTTAGTGGCACAAACATAAACACCCTTGAAACAAATACCATACTGGAGTCAGCGTAATGATTCTCAAATGTATAAGTACAACATTATCAAAGCATTGCAACGTATATGTTCAGTGAAATCTACTACAGAATGAACTTTGGTGTGCAGAAGTACATTTAGCAGGTTCCAGAATGGGCCACACAGATCTGTAAATTGAGAATCCAAAGGAAACAGTCAGTGTCCATAGACAGAGGTTAAGAGGCAGACATGTACAATGTCCAAAAGATTACAGAAATGTTAAGTGGAGTTACAATCTCTTACCTGTGTGTCACTGGAAGTACTGCTGCATTATGTTTGTTCTGTTGTCAACATCTTCTTTCTCTGCCTCCTCTTCGTCACTGTCCACAGGCTCCACTGCTGCCACAAGACCATCTCCAGGCTCATCCTCCTACAGAAAAGGCACCTGATGTCTCAAGGCCAGGTTGTGCAACATACAGCATGCCACGATGATCTGGCAGACCTTCTTGGGTGAGTAGTACAGGGAACCACCAGTCAGATGGAGGCACCGGAACCTGGCCTTAAGGAGGCCCAAGGTTCTCTCAATGATCCTCCTTGTACGCCCATGTGCCTCATTGTAACGTTCATCTGCCCTTGTCCTGGCATTCCTCACTGGGGTCAGTAGCCATGAGAGGTTGGGGTAACCAGAGTCACCTGTAAATATTGAGGGACAACTGTTAGACACACACTAACTCTTAGGGACAACCCCATACACAGACACCTACTTATACTGGGTGGGGACCTTGGGCTCACCTATTAGCCACACCGGTGCCTCTGGAGATGGCCCATCACATATGGGATGCTGCTATTCCTCAAGATATAGGCATCATGCACAGAGCAAGGATATTTGGCATTCACATGGGAGATGTACTGGTCTGCCAAACACGCCATCTGCACATTCATCAAGTGATATCTTTTTCTATTCCTGTAAACCTGTTCCTTTCTCTGTGGGGGGACAAATGCCACATATGTACCATCAATGGCACCAATGATGTTGGGGATATGTCCCAGGGCATAAAAGTCATCTTTCACTGTGGCCAGTTCATCCACCTGGGGGAACACGATGTAGATGCGCATGTGTTTCAGCAGGGCAGCCAACACTCTGGACAACACGTTAGAGAACATTGGCTGAGACATCCCTGATGCCATGGCCACTGTAGTTTGAAAGGAACCACTTGTCAGGAAATGGAGCACTGACAGGCCCTGCACCAGAGGGGGGATTCCTGTGGGCTGGCGGATAGCTAACATCAGGTCTGGCACCAATTGGGCACACAGTTCTTGGATTGTGGCACGATCAAGTCTGTATGTGATGATAATGTGTCTGTCCTCCATTGTCGACAGGTCCACCAGGGGTCTGTGCACCGGAGGATGCCGCCATCTCATATTCTGCCTCAGCGGTTGTAGCCTATGGAAGAGAACGGTGAGCAGAGAGTCATATTTGCACATAGATTGCACATGTGTTGCTGAATTTACGTCACAGAAGCAGTATGTGAAGTCGAGAGTCAGTTGATATGCCAAATGTCTGCTGTTACGCAGTTAGGTGCCATGCCATGTGCCCCCCTGAAATGGCGGCTGCCTGACCTGTGAAGAGGCACAAGTGGAAATGAGGTAAGTGCGCTGGCGTTGTGTGCCGTCGCGGTAGGCGCTCCATGCCCGCCGCACAACTTTGCAATGGTTATCATTGGGCCCTATGGGTTCCAGGAGCCAATGGCGATGTACTCCGGCGGTGATGGTACACACCTCCGTGGACGTCACCGTCATTTTCTATCTCTTCACTCAATTGCTACCTGACCCTCAAAAGGAGAGGACCTACACTGCAAGTGCAGCTGTGACCTGAGTCTGGAAGCGACAATGGCTCATGTGTCTGGGGAAAGGGCCCCTGCCTTCACTGCGGAGGAGTTGGAGAAACTGGTGGACGGGGTCCTACCCCAGTACACATTACTCTACGGTCCTTCAGACAAACAGGTGAGTACACTGTGCGCATAATGCATGGGAAATGCATGTTTGGAGTAGTGTGGATGTAAGGCACATATTGGGGGGTGCTGTGGCGTCCTGGCCTGAGTGCTGCATGAGAGGTGGTCAATGTACGTGCGTCAGGGCATGGGTGGGAACTGGTGGGCAATGAGTATGATGGTCCGGACAGGTGAGTAATTTCCTTTTCTGCTGTATTTTCCCTCCAGGTCAGCGCCCACCAGAAAAAGGGTATTTGGTGTGCCATCGCCAAGGAGGTGTGGACCCTGGGGGTCTATCACAGGCGGAGCACCCACTGCTGCAAGAGATGGGAGGACCTGTGCTACTGGACCAAGAAAACGGCGGAGGGCCAGCTAAGGCAGGCCTCCCAACGTGGAAGCGGTGCCCGTCGCACCATGATCCCCCTGGTGTTCCGCATCCTGGCGGTGGCCTATCCAGAGTTGGATGGGCGCTTGAGGGCATCACAGCAGCCACAAGGGGGTGAGTACAGATTCAGAAAGCTGACTTAGCGCGCTTTAGGAGCCAATTTGGTGGGGGATGTGGGCTGTGGGTGCCCCATTGTCCAGGGAGATCATGGCAGGGTAGGTCACTTGTGTGGAGGCTCAGAACCACCCCTACCCCAATGGTACAAGTGGCCATCTACTACTGGGCAGGGTCCTGTGGGTGTCAGGTGTACAGATGCTGGCGTTAGGCATTGTACCCCATGGGCTGGTGACTACCTTAGTGACTGGTTGGGCATGGCGTAGTGCATAGGGCTGCTCCCTGTATGTTGTGTACGCCAACGTTAGTGGTGTTGCTGGCATTGACCAAGTTTATCCTCTGTCTTTCTGCCCCTTTTTGTTTTGTCACCCTGTCCTTATGTGCATTAGCATCATCTGGCGGAGGAGCAGAGGCACCGGTGACGGAGGGAGCTGCATCCCACATGGGCCTGGAGGCCGAATCCACCGAGGATGAAGGACGAGGACGGAGGGCGAGGGGAGCTCTACGATGATGACAGGAGGGGAGACCACTGACAGGGACTCCTCCTCCGACAGAAGCTCCCTGGCAGTGGCGGACACCTCTGTGCCCACCCCAACAACAGGTACAGCCGCCACCCCCTCTACCAGCACTGCCCTCTCAGCAGCCCATCAGCTTGTTTCCCGTGCCTGCTCACCTAGGAGGGTGGGCATCTCCTTCGCCCCAGGCACCTCAGGCCCTGCCTCAGTCAGCCCTGCTGCCCTCACAGAGGAGGTTATTGACCTCCTGAGATCCCTCAGTGTTGGGCAGTCAACCATTCTGAATGCCATCCAGGGTGTCGAGAGGCATTTGCAACAAACAAATGCATACCTGGAGGGCATTCATTCTGGCGTGGCAGCCCAACAGAGAGCATTTCAGGCTCTGGCCTCAGCACTGATGGCAGCCCTAGTCCCTGTGTCCAGCCTCCCCCCTCCAACTTCCACTACCCAGACCCAATCCTCTCTACCTCATCCTATCCCAGGCACACCTTCAGACCAGCATGCACCCCATACAGCACACAAAAGTGGCGCAGGCCAACATAAGCACCACACTTCCTCTCACAGGCACTCACATAAGCACCATGCCCATGCAAACACACCAACATCCACTGCTTCCACTGTGCCCCCTCCTCCTCCTCGTCCTCCTCCCTCCCAGTAGCGTCTCCACTCACACCTGCATGCACTACATCTTCATCCACTACCTCCATCATCCAGCACGTCCATCACTACATGACCCTCACTGGCAGTCACCACCCACACAGCCATGCACACATCGCCTGTGTCCTCTCCCACTGTGTCTGTGACCCCTCCTTCCAAAGTACACAAACGCAAGGACACACCCACCCAACAGCTATCCACCTCACAACAGCCTCCAGCCCATGCACCTTCACCAAAACCCAGCAGACGTACACCTCCTACAACCACTCCCTCTTCCTCCACTTCCAAATTCTCTCCATCTTCCTGTCCCAGTGTGTCTACAAAACTTTTCCTAGTAAACTTTGACCTTTTCCCAATGCCTACCCCCCATCCTTCACCTCGGGCCAGGGTGTCAAGATCCCAGGCCAGCACCTCAGTCACCAAGTCGGCGTCCGCTGTGGTACCTGCAAGTCCCAGAGGATCAAAGGGGGCACCCGTCAGGGCAGCCAGTGTGCCACTGAACCCTGCAAAGGACCAACCCATTCAGCCACCTGCCAAGGTGAAGAAGGGGCCAGCATGCAGTACGGCCAAGAAGCACGACCCACCCAACAAGGCCTCCTCCAAAACTCAAGCTGCCACTGCCAAGGACACAGCAGCATCTGACAAGGTGGGGAAGGGGAAGAAAACCCAAGGCAAGGCACTTTAGGTCTTGGAGGCTCCAGGTGAGGGACTGGTGCCCACCATCAGTAACGACAGCCCCGCAACCTGTATCGTGGAGAGCACCGCTGCAGGCAACACCACTTGCACCGCCATCTGCCACGCCACCTGCACCACCCCCTGCACCGCCATCTACCCCGCCACCTGCACCGCCCCTTCCAGAACTGTCAGCAGCATCATCCCCTGTGGGCAGCCATCCGAGGCTGCAGGAGATGGCCTGGTGTCTCCCTCCACCACTACTCTGACCTGTACCACGGTCAGCACCAGCAGCATCCTGCCGTAGACCACGCCACAAGCACCGCCACCTGTACCGCCATCGGCAACGCTACACGCCCTGACAGTGCCACTACAACTGTCAGCAAGAGCATCCCCAGTGGGCAACCGTCCGGGGCTGCAGGAGACAGCCTGGAGACTCCCTCCACCACTTGAAGCACCCCCACCAGCACCTGCACTACCACCAATTTGCAGCATTAGTCGCCGCAGGATGGAGTCTGTCTCTGCCTCCATGGAGTATCATGATATCTGTTCCCTGCAAATCTCGTGCCTCAGACACCCAGGTGAGGGAATGGGAACTGGAACACCTCAGGTGTAGCATCACTGGGAACAGGGTCCCCCCCCAGAACCAGTGGTGAAATGCATCCACTATCACTTTCCTTGGCAGGATGAAGCAGAGTGGGCACAAGGCTCCCTTCAGAACCAGTGGAAGAGGCCACCCACTTGAGAGACTGTGGCTTTGAACTCCCCAGGACCAAGCAGTGGGCAAACCACCCACTTGAGAGACTTTGGCTTTGCACTTCCCAGGACATCGCTGTGGGCATGTTGCCCCCTCCAGGAGCAGTGGCGTAGTACCATCTTCCGGGTGAGGTGCCCCCCCCCTCCCCCTCAGGTGCCTGTGTGTTTTCGAACTGATGCCCCTGCAGTGTTCTCTCTGTTTTGAGGCAGGAGTCAAGTGTGTGCTTCACCCATGATTTTTTTGCCCACTGGGCCATGGACATTTGCAAAGGACAGTGTATGGCCTTCTGTACATATTGTAAATATTTGTATATATTGGTTTTTCCAGTCGTTTACATTATCTGCCTATTTCTAATATATGAAAGATTTGACTCAATTCCTTTTGTCCTTGCGTTCTTCCAGGGGGTTACGGGGTGTAAATGTACTGTTTTTGCATGTGTTTGTGTGTATGGTGTTGTGGATGAGGGTGAGGGTGGGGGTGTTGCGTGTGTGTGTTACTCTCTTTTTCTTCTCCCTGTCCCCTGTGTGCTAGGTGCAGTACTCACCGTGGTCGTCGCTGAAACCGTCTTTGGTGCTCTTATTATATGAGAAGATACACCAGCATCGGCAGGACCTGCAGCTCAGGCTCCATGGCATTCTGCTTCCTCGTTGAGTGTCGAGAGGTGAATGGTTTCCCTTCCAAGTCCTGTTTCAGCCGAGCTTTTGATGTCATTGGTTCCGCCCCGGAAAAACTGGCGTTGTGATAGGGTGGGCAGTACATTGTCTTCAGCCTGTCTGTTGGCGGTGACCGCCACGGTGCTTGTTGCTACCGCCATGGCTGTTGGAGTGTTAAAGTGGCTGTCTGCGTTGGCGGTTTCTGCCGTGGTTGTGATCTCATTCTTTTTTCCACCGGCCTGTTCGCGGTATTACTGCTGCTTTAACACTGACCGCCAGGGTTGTAATGAGGGCCCATATATTATTATCTATCATCCACTGCTCTAGTTTGTTTAAAACCTGCCTAGCGAAAATCTTTTGGTGGCTATCTGCTAGGCTTAGGGGTCTATAATTCTCAGGTGAGGCTGTGTCCCCCTTTTTGAACATGGGGACAATTTCCGCCCCATGCCATCTGTCAGGGATCTCTGACCCATTAATAATAGCATTCAACAATAGATATATATAAGAAGTCCACAATTGTGGATCATGCCAAAAACGATCTCCAGGAATCTTGTCTGTACCAGAGGCTTTGCCTGTCTTTAGCGAATCTATAATGGCATGGGTCTCAGCCAAATATGGTATTTAGACAAAATATCAGAAACAAAAATATTGTGGGGCAAAATATTGTTCCAAGAATATTGAGGACAAAAATGTTGGTCAGGTAAGCAAAGTTTTACTATATAACTTCACATATATGTACCTTGACAATATATATATCTTAAAGGTACGAAGATGTGGAGTTAAGAACAGAAAATCCATACTTACCTATTTGCTATTAACTTCTCTATATTGTTGACACTATGTTAAGTCCACAGGAGTTTTTTTTCTAATATTCTGCCAGTGATCAAACAGAATGAAAAGGGCACACCATAGGTGTAGTCTCTGGTGCCCAACAGAGTGGAAGGATGTATAACTGGCAGATTTTCTGTTGCAAGTACCAAAGGACTAGAGTCTCACAAAATAAGAGACCCATGCCATTGATTGGATGGAATGATCAGAGGGCTGGTCACCCTGTCTACAACCATGTCCAGTTATATGTCGAAAGGAAGGTATACCTTTAATCTTTTTAGCCTCAAGACCTCCTCTTCAATTCCCTTTTGCTTGTTTTAAGAACGTGTCTGTAATCTAACCTATCCTTTCTGATTGGAGAAGAGATACAATATTTAATAGCTTGAATTTGGGAGGTTTTCTCTTACAGAATTTAGCATTGTACCATACGTTGCCCTTCCTTTCAGGAGGCAAAGTTGAAGAAGGAGCAAGGATAGGCTTCTGAAAACATTTCCTTAATTATTCAAACAATTGCTAGTGGATCTATAATATAGGAATATCTAATATTAATGCTAATGATAAGCTCTATATGTTATAAGCTACATTGCCTTAAAGAGTATGGGAAGAAGAAGATTAACTGAATTGTAATGCGCAGAGGTCACTATCTTGGAGTTATGCTAAAATCATGCATCTTACCCCACTGTGCAACATTCAAGAGTAAATAGTCTAGCCTGCTGTTATAAGTTTCTCTCTTGAATGTGTATGATCTCTCTTGGTCTGATTTAGGCCAACCATTGCAGGCACGCACATTGTGGGATAGTTTCAAATCAGCAAACTGAACAAAGCCCACAGTGGAAGGTACAAATGGACATTCAATTAACGGACTACCCCTAACTTCATCTCCTCTGTGACCAAATGTAGAATCTCAAATGTGATATGAAAATCACAGCCTATCATGAGATATGGTTTCGGTGTAAGGTTCAAAAGATGAGAGTCCAGGATACTGGTAGTTGAGACACTTTATTATTAAGAAGAGGGTGATTGTAGACTGAAGAAAGATTTATCCTCCGTCCACACAGTCCTGTGAGACTCAGACCTCATACATCAGGTGAACCAAGATGAAGAAGTTTTAGTATGCAGTTCAATGCTATCTTGACCCAGGTTCTCAGCCCTCCTGAAGGTCGCCCCGCTATAGAGGTGGATGCACTAATGAAATAAGTAGTAAATCCTAGCTTGTTTATAGGTTTAATTGCCCATGTTCCCTTGCACATTAGTATATTGTGACTATTTTGAGCATCTCTGGGTCAAATAATTTGGAATGTAAGCCTGCGATGTTACAGGATAGCAATTTAGATGGTTGTGGCTTAAAACCTCCTGCTTAGGGAGGTAAAGTCTAGGAGGATGCATTCTCAATGCTCTCCTGAGACCCTCATCTGTACAATCACAGGGCCCTGTAAGCAGGGGTGTAGCTTCAGGGGGGTGTTTGGGGTCTCACACCCCCAATAAATGTATTTTGTGATATATAGTTGGATTCAGGGGCTTTCAGTCAGATATGATGATGTGTCTATCGGATTTCGTCAAGAATTTTTACATACAGTGACAAAAAACGCACACACACACTCTCTCCCTCTCTCCCTTTGGAAAGACCTAAAAAATGTTGGTTATTCACCAAAATATTGTGTTTTCTCTCGCTTAGTATTCCTACCAATCTGCATTCCTGCTCCTTTACACTGCATAAAAGGGGCATATGTGCCCTGCTTGTTGTATAATGTATTTTAACATGCCAGCACGATTGTTAGAAAATGTGAATCTCACCCCCCACTCTTACTGACCAAGCTACACTCAGGCTCTTGAGTTCGCAGAGCTTACAGAATGGCTAAATGCATAGTCTAGGAGAGCGTCATCTACATCTTTCTGGGAGATGTCACCAAGACTGAGTGGCAGTCAATGATTTGTTTGTAACGCCAAAGCAGGGGGTTTAATCTTGCATAGGAGCTTCTCTGCCTAATGGGCATTACATTGTATTGAGGCAAATTGTGGTGCAAAACAGTAGAAGGAAAGATGGAAGAAAGATGGAGTTTAAATTGAATTATAAGAGCTGGTGGAGGTAAAGATGTGCTTCATGGGAGATTCACCAGTCACCCACACTGCTATCATCCAAGGTCTGCTTGATCTTACCAAATGGTTCACCTCTCCTTGATATACAGAATATATCCACAATGTCTGAATGACCAAGGAAGAGGAAGGCACACTGCTTCCTAATCCAGTATATGATTTTTTTAAATGGATTCCCTGTCCATCTGTGACCACTCACCTAACTTAGCCACATTGACCATAAAAACTGCTCCCTTCTTTACATGAAACCCTTTCCTCAATGTGTCTCTGCCTACATCATGTCTTAATACTAGAGAGTCAATAGTAGCAGTCTGAGAATACAAGTGATTGGAAGGAGCCCTGTTGATGTGCAAGTTTTCAACAGAGCCATTACGGACTTCTGAATTTTCAGTCGAGATGTGGTTCATATCTTCTGTAAGAGAGTTCTGCATGTGGGCAAAAGACTCAAATATATGGGCCTGATTTAGAACTTGGTGGATGAGTTACTTAGTCACAGCGGTGACAGATTTCCCATCTGCCGAAATATAAATCTCATAGGATATAATGGAATTTATATTTTGGCAGACGGGAAATCTGTCACCATTGTGAAAGCGTAACTTGTCTGCCAAGTTCTAAATCAGGCCCTATGTTTGTTAAGTGATTTGGATTTGACCAAGACTGTATTGGGCTGACTTTGTAAGATGGATGTGGAAAATCCTTCAGTGTTACATGATTCAGTCTGCTGAGCATTTGAAGAACAAAATGGCAATAAAGAATTCATAGTCACAAAAATGTCCTTTGTTTTTGCCACTGGCTGTTTCATCAGAGCTTTAACCTCTGTACAAGATCAAATTCTTTTTTTATTCAGTTTACAATTTGAGACCACAAAAGACAGCACAAAGACAATTCATAGATTAAAGACAGCATTAATACATACAATTCATGGATGAAAAGATTAACTCTTCATTAAAAAAAATTAAAATATTCTTCCGAAGTACTCCAAATAGACATTGCAGCATTTAAAAAACTACTCACGTTAGCAATCACCCATTCCCCTGACAACATTTGCAAATATAGAAGTGCTGGTCGGATTTGTCTAAAACTACCCCCTTTAAGCAAGGGAACTATACAACGAATCCTTGGGGCATGGTAAAGGTTACAGCATAAAATAAAGTGCAATATGTCCTGATACAACTTTTTATCACAACTACAAGGGCCCAGCATGTTAAAATCAGGACATCTCCGTGGTTAGGCTAAAGAAAAGTGCAACAAGTTTAACCTGAAATGAGTTAATATGCTTCGACCCCTGTTGTTTTTCACCAACATTAAAGAGGGCTCGATCTCCCATGTTGTGGATGTCAGGTCATACTCGTAGACAGAGGGCTTAACCAGCTCAGCCTCTTCCCTAAGTAAGAGAGCCCTTTTTAAAAAAAGAGTATTTGACCCACTGCAGATCACCTTTACCAATACCCTCTGGATGGAGAAAAACACCCACTTTACCTAACTTCATAAGGGTGTTCTTCACATATCTCAATCATGGTATTTTTTGGGAATGGTCCAACTGTAAACAATCCCTCGTAATCAGGCGATTTAGGGCCAATTCTCCTTCAACCATATCCTCATCCAGGACATCAATTGGCGCAGTGATGTGAGGTCACTTAAATACATAGCCCCCAACTCCTCATGTACAACATAAGATTATGTGCTCCATGGAACAAATAGTACGTGCCTTAAAATTAATTTTCTTCTATCTGTAATCCCCTTAAGGGGATATACCCACAAATACTGCACCCATATATGACCGTAGATTTACATCTAGCTTCAAACATTTTCACTATAGCTTTTAATGGTCTACTGCCTAGCCTAGCCACAAAACTAAAACAGCCCTGATAGCCTTCCTAAAGTCCACTTTCTTTGCCTCAAGCAGAGGTTTCCAGTTCAAACTGGAGTCAAACTGCACCCCCAGATACGGAAAAGTCCCAACTTTAACTAGGGGATAATGGTTTATAGTAAAAGTCCTAGATTTTGGGGGTCTAGGGTCCAACTCCATAATATAAGTTTTGGAAAAATTGAATGACAAATCTAAATCCCCATAAAACTGTTGAAAGCATTCAATACTTTTTGTAAACCATTGGCAGTTCTTGCCCTAAGAACTGCGTCATCTGCGTATAACAGCACAGGCAAGGGGCGTGAATCAATTAAAGGACAGCCAGCCTTAGTATCTACTAAGTCCTTCTAAAGCCTATTCTGATACAAAATAAACTGAAATGGGGCGAGGATGCACCCTTCCCTCACTCCCTGCCTCGTTTTAAAACTATCCTTTGGCACTATTGTGCTAAAATGCACCACGGTGCACTGTATTGTAAATATGGCGCTACCATGGTGACATTGAGGGGTTCGGAGGGGTGCAGGAAAAGTGGTGCTTCATAGCTGATGCGCCACTTTCTTGCAACCTTGCCCCTTAATACCCTGTCTAACTTCCTCTACGGTAAAGACCAAATTGGACCTTTCCCATCCCTCTGGGCCTCCACACCCGTAACCATCAGAACTGGGCCAGTATATGATGACACAAACTTGGGGCGTTCTCCTAAGCACAGCAAGGCTAATTAATAATCCTCCATAACTTGACACTATTTTTAATTATACTATATTGTTGTAACTCCTCCCAAGCCCTTTCCCTTAAGTGCACCTTCATTCATTTTAGCTCTTCCAAATATACATGCCAACTCCTAATCATGTATTCCCTATCTCTGGGGAAGTTTTAAGGACTTTTTAAAGCTATGCAAGGCCCTCGAACAGCTGGGATCAAACCATTTAGGAGTCTGATTAGGGGGTCTGTTACTGTCCACAGAAAGGAGGTCTCTAACCTTCTATGCTATGGCACTAAAAGAGTTAAAAAGGTCTCTGCCTGAGGACGAAGGCCCTAAACAAATTGTCAAATCATTCAAGCAACTATGAAATAAAGAAAAATAACGGGTCCACCAATAACCACTTTAGATGTCTCCCCTGGCTTTGGATGTGGGGAACTATTTGCTGGCATAAACAATTCCTTATATCTGTCCTGGGACCCCTCATCTGCTATGTTAAAGGGTTATGATCATTAAAGGGTTGACTAATCACATCAAACTTGGAACCCAAAGGGTATAATATTATTGACACAAAAACATAGTCAATAACAGAAGCACAACCCCTTCCTGTATTCATTGGGACAATTATCCCATCTTGGGGTGCTGTAAGCATATCCAAGGTAAATACCAGATTAAAATCAACCAAATCAACATTAAATCAATGTCTTCCCCTGTGTGTTCCAAATGGGGCCCTGGAATCAGACTACACTTATGCAAAGTATAGGGAGATAAAACCTGCTTTCCAAACCCTCGAGATCCCCATACTGCAGGAATGTATGTTTAAGTCCCCAACCAACATCAGGTTTACCTCTCTCTCTCTCTGGTGGGGACATAACAACGCCACCAACATAATCAAACTATAATACTAGTAGTGGCCAAAGACTAGTTTCAGCATTATAAAAATGTATAAGCACCATGCCCATGGAGCCAGCAAATGTAATCTTCAGGGCTTGTAGGGTAGCATCTGATGAGACTAACTCTCTGACCCGCCCATTAGTCCTGACAGAAACAAAGATACCATACCCCTTTTGGCCCTGCCCATTGTTGACTGAATCGCCAGGATAAAGTATGTTCTATAACCTTCCAGATTAATATTATTCTTACACTCCAGGTATCTTAAGGACAGATCAAGTGAAAGCCTTTTACAAAGCTAATCCAGCTAGCATCCTTAAATTTAGAAAAGAGCCCCACAATGTTCCAACAAAGCAGGAGTATATCATCGCCATTATCCAAAGAAAGAACATCGATCCTATGGGATTGAGATTGAAGTTGAAAGTCACGTCTGTAAAGGGACACCAATCCTACCAAGGTATCTGCTGCTGATTACAAGCATCCAACTGACTCAAAGGGGCAAACCTATTAAAGCACTTCACTTGAGGGAGAATAGGCCGCTTAAAAGCAGGCCCCATATTCAAGGATCCACCCGAAAGCCTAACAAAAAAACTAGCTTGAGCCGGTCTAGAGAAAAAAACCATCAGGAAGACCTGAATACCAGTGGACGTGTTTATTTAACTGGAATTATCCACAGTAAGCAGGTGCTCAGTTAATGTGCGCCCTGTTAAAACAGATGACTATACAGTCCCCCTTCAGTGTCTTAAAGCCCTTGCCCAGCTATTTAATTCTCGTCACTATATTAATACAATCAAAAGTGGCTGCGCACAGTTTCAAGTGAGAGCCTAGCCAGTGAACAACTTTATTTTTCAACTCTGTATATGTTTCTAAGAATATGCAGGCCAAAGGAGGAGCATTGCAAAGGACAATCACAAACGGAGTTGCTTCGGGGGGAGATCTATAGTAGGCACGCTTAGCAGACTAGCCTTTACAACTGAGTTGGAGAGGAGCTTAAGCTTGTGGGACCTGCCTCAGAGGGTTCACTAATCGGAGCATCGTCTCCAACTTCAACAAGCTCATTTATTTGAGTTCCAGCTGTAGCTGTATGAGTAGTGCTAGTCCTAAAGTTCCCCTTTACAATGGCTGGATCTGTGTCTCCTCGGGCCCTCCTCAGCATGTCAGAAGAGGAAACCTCAGGTAAAACAGGCACAGGTGTGGAAGAGGCCCCTGCAGTGGCACTCCTCCTGCATCCAAAACAACTTGCTCTATGTTTTTACACCAAGTTTCTAATGGGCCAAAAAAAACCTTAATCAGAAGTTCAAGCCTAGAGTAGAGAGAGTCCATACAAGACTGTATCTTGCTGTTAATAGGGCCCTACAGGGCCTTGTCCCAGACTTAGCTTTCAGCACAGAGGACGGGCCACATCCTCTCTCCAGATCCCGTCCATCCCTCTTCTTCTGTTTCTGTGCCGGTGAGAGACAGTCTCTTCCTCGCTTTGAACCTGTGGAGACCAAGGTTGAGACGGCATCAGATACAGAGACAGCCGCACGCCCGTTATTAGCAACTGTTCATTGAGGGCTACTAACTGTACACTATCCCCCCCACTCTGCGCAAGTTCATCCTCCACATATTTAATTTCTTTTCTAGGGCCCCTACAGCGAACAATAGGAAAGACAAAATAGTTGATTTCTCCTGGCAGTGATTAAGGACAGCAGGTTCAGACCCCCAGGTCCTCGGTCATTAGCATTATGCTTCCTCATTAGCACACTGGGCTTCAGCTGGGACCAAAAGAGTACGTCCAGGACTTCAAACCTGGGATGGTAACAGATTCTGCAATGGCCTTGATCAAAGAAAAACCAAAGAGTTCTTGGTTGACTGTAATTAGATATAACCACTACTTCAGCTGCTTCTACAGAGGGAATGACACTAATCAGGGAAAGAGTTTCAGGATCTTACCATGACTTCCTCCAGAACCCCTTACTGAGATGGGCACTCCTACAACCACAGACTTAACCAGCTGCCAAAAACCAGCTCCAAGAGAAGGGGCCCAGACCAGCCTCGTCCGTCCGCGGATGGGAGCAGACAGACCTGGTCTTGGCCCAGTCTTGGCCCAGACACACGTGACAGGGCGTGCCCCATGCAGCAGGAGGCCAAGTGGCCTGAAGTAATGCTGCATTTGTGACTCAGCTGTAGCCCCCGCCTCCTGTGGGTGAGTGGTTTCTGAGGTTTGCAGTCCTTTCCCACTCCCTCTGATAACATGTACGCACAGTAGGAGCCCAAGGAGCCTGAAGTAATTCTGGTTTTCAGCAAAGCTGTAGTCCCCCACCTCCTGTGGGTTAGTGGTTTCTGGGGCTTGAAGTCCTCCCTCGCTCTCCCTGACCCCGCTCCCTCTGACCAGTTAGTCTGTGCAGTAAAGCATCAAGTTTTCTCTTTATAAAATCATAAGTGCATACAATTTCCTCTTTGCTCTGCAATATGCTGGGACTGATATCTTGAGCTGAATGTAGGGCAGAGAGGGGGGTAAACATATTTGGACAGGGAATTGTTGGAGCTATTAAGTCAATAGCAGAGGTTTCTCTCATAAGTGTCACTGTGTTCTGAGGTAAATCCTTTGTGGCAGTGGCTGAATATGGAAGATTGGCTGAGTGAGTTTCCCTTGTAATACCAGCGGTTTATTTAGTCATCACAGGTTTGGTGCCAGGAACTCTGTCCTTCATTTGGTATAAACAAATGCTCTTTGCTGAAGATTTCAGCATATTTGCTAATAGTGCTGTCATGGGTTAATAACGTTTCAACTTCATGAATTAAGATGTAAATTTCATTCAGGGTACAATTTTATGACAAGACCGGAGGCTCCTATTATGCTTTCTTTTCCTGCTTTATTTTAACAGCAGCCAAGAGAAAACACCAATCCCAGAGGTTTGCATAACAGGCAACCAATGGGAGGACTAGAGTAACAAGTTAGCCAATCACGACACTATGCACTATAAGATATACCAATCCTGACTGAAGGTAGCCCTCTTTTCTTGCTGCTCGCAGTCAAGATAAGTATATCTTTTAGTGCTTTATAAAAGTTATGGTATTTGTCTCTATTTTATCGTGTTTCAACCTTAATTTCAATGTTTATTGTTGTCTAACGTTGTAAGTGTGTTCACGCTTTCATTTTATACGAGTCAAAGTCCTCTTATCAGTGTGCAAAGCGTTTGTCAGGCATTTCTGCTGCTCGCGTAGCCGCGTTAGCGTTCCATTGTGAACGCCGGCTGACGCGGGTCTGAACTCACCAGCATTCTCCCCTTCGCACTGTTTCTGAGCGCAGCAAATTCAAAGCGCTCTTAAAAAATTTCCTCATTTCATTTCTCTGCCGCTTCTGACCCTCGAAAAACGCATTTCAGGCTCTGCCTGTTCAAGCAGGTTTAACTGTTGACTCTGCCACTTCCTACTAAGGCGTGGCCTTAGCATTTTCTGCCTCTCGGTTGGCAGCCTCTGGGTGAGTCATAGTTTTCCTTCTCTCAAGCCCTCCCCCTCAGATTTTAACCCCTTATTTACTTGTTTTTTGTTCTTCCCCACAGTAACATGGATTTCTCAGATTTATTCTCCACAAATGAACACTCTGAAGAGGTTTTTTCTTCCAACTTAAATAATTTTATACAGTCTTCAGTTAAAAAAGCAGTTTCTGCTTCTATGGTTAAAATTTCAAAACAAATTCAAAATACTGTGTCTTCCTGTCTCTCCCAATCACATTTGGCCTATTCTGCGGGGGCAAGCAGAAAGAGCAAAGCCGCGGAGGCTTCTACTTCCATTCAGGCAAACGCCTCTTCTGCGCTAACGGGCAGTGAGTCAAACTCACTCAGGATAGAGGGCGAAGCTCCTCACAGGCCTCCTATGTCGGAGGGGAATAACTCTATCGGTACGAAAAGTAAAGCTAAAACAAAAAACTTATCTAAAACCCATAAGATTGTGATTGAGGATATTAAAGACACAGATGACGATGGGGATGACATTGATTCTAACACAGACAATGAGGATACTAACACCTCAGATTTTTGGATTGGGCCTCCGTCCAAAAAGACAAAATCAGCAGCAGCTGATCAAGCTCACTCCCCCCTGATGGATTCCGATGGCAATCCCATGTTTGATCCTAGTTTTGATTCATATCCCCAATTCTACTGAATGGCTCCCTTCTGAGCACGTTTCGAACTATATTTTAGCCAAACTACGTCTTCCCCTAGAGAAGCAAGTACAGGCCAAATTACGTTCCGAGTGTCCCAGACCCTCCCTTCCCCTACACATCACCGCCACTCCCTCTATAGATCCGTCTTTACTAACCTTTTTCTCTAAATTCGGGAAAGATCCCCACAAAGGAGGAGACAGAGCCTGGGCCCTCTGCCAGGATAAAGTTCTTGATTTGGTCGGTCCCTTAGCCCGCATTTTTGATTTAGCAGAATCCGCAAGAATCAATGACGAAACTATAGATCCTGAGGAATTGTCCCTCTGGATTCAGAGAGCTTTTTGTTTACTGGGCAACGCAAACTCGGCTATGACACATGAACGTCGAAAAGGACTTTTACTTAAGCTAGATCCTAAGCTAGCAAATCTGGCAGCTATGGATCCAGGATCTAAAGCTGACGGCTTGCTCTTTGAGAACTTGTTTATCAAAGAGTTGAGTAAATACGTTGCCACCTTTGCCTCAATAGACAAGCGCAACAGTCTCTTAAAAAGGTTTTCAACACACAGGTTTTTGCCAGGGCTGGTAGAGGAACAGGTGCTGCACCGGCTGGTCCTTCAGGAACCAAGGCTTCAGAGGGTCTTGCAATTACCAACAACAAGAATTTCGGCTGCAATTCTACCCCCAGCGTTCCAGAGGGTTCAGAGGCAGGAACCAACGCAAGTCCTATAACAACTCAGGTAAGCCAATTTTCTGGCCATCTTTCTGTAGGGTGTCGCCTAAAGTTTTTTCTTCACAAATGGAAAGAGATGACCTCAGACCCTTGGGTTCTCAATACCGTCAAAGGCTACTTAATAGAGTTTTACGAGACTCCTTACCAACCTTCTCCCCTTTCTCCTCTCATCTTTGCAAAAGAGATGACAAATCTCATCACTGCCGAGATTCAAGATCTCTTTCGAAAACGAGCTATCCAACCAGCTCGTCCTCTTCCATCCAGTTTTATAAGCCCCTTGTTTTTAGTAATCAGGAAAATCAAAAAGGTCAGACCAGTTATCAACCTCAGACAATTCAATCAATGCGTCGTTTATCGACATTTCAAGATGGAAACAATTCTTCATCTAAGGGACTTGCTTCTTCTGAACGACTGGATGGTCCACCTGGACCTTCAGGATACCTACCTAACAGTACCCATTCATTACTCTCACAGAAAGTTTCTACAGTTTCAATGGCAACATCAAATCTATCAATTCACTTGCCTGCCCTTCGGGCTTTCATCGGCCCCTTGGTGTTTTACCAAGTTTATGAAACCTATTGTAGCCCTGCTCCGATCTCAAGGTTTCAGAATGATAATCTATCTAGACGATATCCTTCTTATGCATCAAAACATCAACTATTTAGAGATGCTTGCAGGCTTCTTTGCAATCAGAAGCTTCACCAAAAACAGAGTCCACTGTTCCGTGCTACTGAGTATGGACAACCTCACGGCAGTCAAATACATCAATCATTTAGGCGGTACCAAATCCAAACCGCTAGCAGAACTAGCCAAAAATGTCTGGGAATTCTGCCTCCACCGAAACAATTTCAGTTCGAGCAGAATACTTGCCAGGTTCGCTCGATTCAGTTGCAGATTGGTATTCGCGTCATCTTTCGGACTCCAGCGACTGGAAACTTCGCTCTTCGGTCTTCAATTCTCTTCATCGCAAATGGGGTCCTTTCCGCATAGACATCTTCGCATCCCGTCTAAATACTCAACTTCCTCATTTCTTCAGCTGGAGACCAGATCCTCAAGCTTTAGCCACCAATGCCTTTCTTCAACAGTGGCCCCATTCAATAAATTATGCCTTTCCCCCCTTCATCATGATAAACAGAGTACTCGCTCATCTCCGTTGTCAAAAAGCCACAGTAGTTCTTGTTGTTCCGTTCTGGCAATCTCAAGTGTGGTATCCTCCCCTTCTCGAACTATCAATCAACTTCCCGGTAATTCTGCCCTCCTTCCCTTCTCTCCTTCTCAATCCACAAGGTCTCCCTCACGATCTCATAATCAACAAATCCCTTCTACTATCTGCCTGGAAAGTTTCAGGTCTTCCTCATCTTATCCTGGAATTTCACTCGAAGCTTCAACCTACATCAACAATTCCTGGGCTCCAGGCACTGCCAAGGCTTACAAATCAGCCTGGTCCATCTGGTCTAGCTGGTGTCTGGGAAAAGCGTGTGACCCCTTTTCAGCAGATCTTAGTCTGATAGCATATTTCCTTGCCTCTCAGGCTAGTGCAGGCAAATCTTACAGGACCATTAATTTATATAGGTCAGCCATCTCCCTCCATGATCCCTTTATAAACGGCAAACCCGTTGGGGAACATCCTATCATTTGCCGTCTTTTGAAAGGAGTAAAATTCTCCAACCGTCCCCTTCCCAAATATACCACTCTATGGGATGTAAATCTTGTTTTACAAATGTCCCTATCCTGGCAGGATAATAACTTATTGACTTTGAAAATGCTTTCGGCTAAACTAACAATGTTACTTTGTTTGGTATCTATTAAACGTTTGTCCGATGTCAAAGCCTTGGATGTTTCAGCTCGTCACTTTACTCCTACAGGTGTATTATTCAATGTGTCTTGTCGTACTAAAACCAATATTACTTCTGTTTTCTATCCGTTCTTTCCTAATTATCCGAAACTATGCGTAGGAAACTGTTTGAAGATTTATGAACAATAGACCGCCGATCTTAGAACATCTTCTGCCTCCCAACTGTTAATTTCCTTCAGGAAACCTTACAAACCGGTATCTTCTCCCACCTTGGCTCGCTGGGTCAAATGGATAATGTCATTAGCTGGCATTGATACCTCAAAATTTGGAGCCCATTCGGCTAGAGGGGCTATGGCATCCAAAGCCTTTTGGGCTGGATCACGTTTGGAAGATATTCTAAGATCGGCAGATTGTTCAAATGATTTTATTTTTCGCACATTTTATTGTGAACCTGTTAATACAGCAGCCTCTGTAGTAATTAACATGCTTTAAACAAGCATAATAGGAGCCTCCGGTCTTGTCATAAAATGTAGATTTTCCATGTAATTTATGATGGAAAGTCTTAATTCTATTAAAGACACGGAGGCGAGTATTATCCCACCGCTTTCTGTACCAATGTTGTTCTATTTTCCCACCCTTTTCAGCTGCTTCCAACGCTCCAGCGTCTACTTCGAACTAAATCATCGGATGCCATTTCTACTCAAAGTGTTCCTTCATTTCAATTTTCACCTAATCTGGATTCCTCTGTCAACCATCCTGTCAAGTGTTACTCCTCATCTACTATGGACAGAATACAAGACTTATTTGCATTTGTTCTCGCAATATGTTTAATTTGTTGTATTTTACCTTTATTTAAATCATTTTCTTGACCGTCTAGCAGTCGAAAAGAGGGCTGCCTGCAGTCAGGATTGGTATATCTTATAGTACATAGTGTCGTGATTGGCTAACTTGTTACTCTAGTCCTCCCATTGGTTACCTGTTACGCAAACCTCTGGGATTGGTGTTTTCTCTTGGCTGCTGTTAAAATAAAGCAGGAAAAGAAAGCATGATACTCGCCTCCATGTCTTTAATAAAATTAAGACTTTCCATCATAAATTACTTGGAAAATCTACATTTTCAGCTGCATGTCTGGGAGCCTTAGAAGATCTAATGGCTCTAGATAGGGGCTCATGTGCTTAATATTTATCTGTGCTGCCAATTTAAACCATAAAACAAGGCTCAAATGGTAGCAGTAAACCTATAACGAGCCCACTCTCTCTTCTATTGTTTGCCTAATCCTTCTCTCTGGTGGTTGATGGTTCTTATGCTCGCCTTGCAGTCAAGGATCTTCTTCAGTGCCCCGGCTACTGCTTTAACGATTGCTGGCCTTGGCCAGTCCGGTCAAGCTCATATATTCAATGCTATCTATTGATTCAAGCTCTTAAACAAAGAATATTGTATTCCTAAATACAAGACATCATAATGTGCATATTTTAACAAACGTTTCCCATGCCAATAAGTAGTTACAGATGTATCGAAAAAGGTCAATTTGTAAAACTATTATTTTAAAAGTTATAGTTTTTATCAGGCTTTTAAGGAGGAGAAAGGTTTCTGTAAAGATGCATGGTGTATTTGTATAATCCTGGTTTCAATTGTTTTCATATTTTGACAGCACCTTTAACACATTGCCTATTTCTGAAATTTAGTGCATTTTTAAAAGGAGAAAAGGGTGCTAAAAACATTAGCATTTTTGAACTTATTTGTTAAAAAGTTTGTAAATTTTTTAAATAATTGTGTAATTTTTTGTCTTTTGGACTTAGAAAATACTGTGTGTGAAAGGACATTAAGTATAAACAATTTCAACCTTACATAAACAAACTTGGACGAACTGAACGTATTATATATCCCAAATTTTATAGTTCTGTTTGACAATTTATTTTGACATAAAATGTAAAATTCGAAAAGCATTTCCATTACATCATGATTAGATGACTAGTAAATCAAAATCCTGTCTGTCAGCAAGTAAAAGAAGGCATTACCGGCGTGCCATGTGTGCAGAGGCATTAACAAATATATTTCAAATGCAACTCTTCGAAATGCTAGTATCTCTAAACTTTCATGACATTTGTGAGCCAAAAATAGCCCAGGTTACATACAACATGGATGGTACAACAAACATCAGACTAGACACATGACTGGGCTGGTGGCCACAATCCAAACTAATTTCTTTTAAGTTACCATAAAATAATGCATGTACTGAGTGTCTGCTGCTCCAATTCTTCCAGCTGAGGCTGGAAAATCAAATTGGCTTCTCTCAGGACCCACCTGTACAGGGGTGTCATGCAGGCTTACCACGAATGTGGCTGGGAGGACACACTCAGAATATCCTCAACCTTCATTATGTCCCAGCGACAATGGTCCTCCTAGCCCTTACAGTGAAGAATACAAACAAGTTATGAGCGCAATGCTTGAACTGATGTCAATCACTGGTGCAACTGCATTCCAGTCCACCATTTCCTATCCACCATGCCACCTCAAATTAGGCCCAACCATATAAAAATCAGCCTTAATTTACCTCCATTCACAGAGTCCAGCCTAAATTGGTGAGCAAAGCAATGGCCAAAGATAGGCCAAGACCGGTCTTGTGTTGCTTGTCTTCCGGTTTCTCCCTGGCTGTGCTAGGAGAGCTTAGCCTGTCAAGGAACTCTTATCTGTGCTGGTGGAAGAGTGAGCACTCACATTCCTACTGGTGGTACACTTGTGGTAGATGTTACCCGCCAAATGTTCTGTCAAAGAAACTGTTGCAAGAATCACAACCATGGACACTGGTGGTATTCTGGCATGCTTGGATTCAGAATGCATGGACAGGTCTATATGTCCCCTGATGCATAGCTTGGTAACCATTTCCAACCACCTCCTATGAAATGAAGTCACATGCTGGCACCTTCAGGATTCTGAATTTGAACCTGGTGGCAGGAGCTGATCGTCCTTCTCTCGCAGGGTACGGGAAGATCAGCTAGTTTACTTCTGCGCTTGATAGAGCGGTCCGTACCAATAATTTACCTGTGTTCGGACGCTCTTTAGGCCGATGAATCTTTTGACTAAGTGGGACTCTCCGTACTCTTAATCAATCAATTTCATTAAAATCAATAATCAATAACGAACATAAGCAATACCTTGATCAACATAACACTTAACAATTAATCCAGAATACATTTTGGCGAACCCTGACCTTTCAGTCAGGAATAACCACACCAGTTTATTCAAAGTTAGTGAATTTATTTCCCTATATTAACAAAGCTAGCACTATATAAATGTGTCTCAACACCAAATGATAAACGTAAATGAACATTAATAGCTGTCCATAGCGGCGAAACAAGTGCAATCTATGCAGCATTTGAATAACAAGGCACTCGATAATAGCAATGCAAATCACTAATACGATAATCTGTAATGAACTAATTGCATACATTTAGTCAGCATAACAAGGTCTCAAATTGCATCGTGCGACAGAAGGAATCCTCATCTAACCTCAAATTAGCATCGGCATGTGGGACTTCATGCAAAAACAATTTAGCAACATTAATTTAGAAAACTCCTAGCTAGGGATCTTATCAAAATCAGCAGTTGGTTACCTAAAAGAAACACAATGCAATTGTACAATTTCCTTTCATATTTACCAATTACGATCAGCATACAAGGAAGTCTTCGTCTCACAGGTACCGTTTCTCGATCAGCATGGGTACCGTTTCGATCGGCATGGGACGGGGCAAAGGGGCAGGGGTGGACGGGGCAATTGCCTCACGGCGGCAAGGTAAAACTATTACTTCATGCAAAGGGACAAATCAAAGTTAAAGTCTCTAGGGCCAGAATCATTTAAAGTCTCTTTCTCTCGATTAGAGAAAGTATCAAAGTCTCTTTCAAAATGGCGTCGCAGCAAAGTGGGCCATAATAGCTACGAAGTCTGCAAAATGGCGGGTATCGAGCTGGTAATGGCTACTTTCTTCTCGTGCACCTGGTTTTTATAGACAACAGTTCAAATCCAGTAGGGTCTTCCATTGGAGGGTTCATAGGTTAGCTTCAAATTGTCCAATCAAAAACGACAGTTCTCAAGCTTTTACTTAAGCATACATTATCCTTGGAGATGGGTACGCAAGTTGCAACATTTTATACCAATTAGCTCACTTTCAGAGCCTCCATTGTCCGCACCTGCAGATCGACCTTGGAGTAAAGAGAAAATATGCCAGGCTGGCACGAAACTTTAAGATAAGCATGTGAACGATCTCAGTGGAAAAGTACAGCTTCAAGCAAAAATACACGTTTAATAGCACATTGGAAAAATACGAGCATCTAAACCGTGAGACCAGGCAACTAGGCCAAAGCCTCCGCTAAAGTCATGCTAAGCTAAAACATTTCAAACAAGCAAATCGTAGCACACGTTTATGATTATGTCGGATTAGTGCAATTCTAATACATCACGTTATATAAAGCACGCTTATAAATGTTGGCAAACTACTCTAAGGGCACATTTTGTCCCCGTACAATCTTTATTAGTTCGGTTAAAGTCACACATGATTATTGCAGCACTACGTTTATGCGTTAATAAATCAAAACCTTAATTTTCTGCTTCATCAATCCCTCCTCTGATGACTACTTGTCATCACACCAAACCATGCCCACAAATTTTATTCCATTAAAATTCTGTCAGTTCTCTTTTCCTTTTAATTCCCCTAGTTTTCTCTTTGTATTCTTCTGCCATTCTTTTCATTATTTTCTCCTCCTTCCTTCTTTTAATTCTTTCCATAATCATTATTATTCCCCTTTTTATTCCCCAAATTCCAAATACGCAAATTATAACTATTAAAATTCCCTCTATTATTTTTAGCAGTATCCCATTCCAAATTCCACCAATCCAAATTCCCACTGAAGCAAGTCCTTTTCCAACCTTCTCCCACACTCCTGGTTCTTTCAGTTCCTTCAAATCTGCACTCTCTTTTGTTAGATTAGCAAGCATAGTTTTAATTTTCACACTATTGTCGGGAATATATGTACAACAGTGTCGTGCACCAAGCATTTTGCAAACGCCACCATCCTTTGCTAAAAGAATGTCTAAAGCAAGCCTATTTTGAAGAGTCATAGCTCTTTCCGTTGCAAGTTCAGCATCTATCAGGATTATAGCACCTGAAAACTTTGTCAACATGTTATCCACTATAGTAGACAACTTTCTTATTTTGATGGAATTCAACACAACTCCCAATGAAGGAATCATGGCTCCAAATATATCTCCTACCACAGCAGCTGCGGTCTCTCTTTTCTGGATACGATGGGATCCAGATGTCTTTTGAATCATCGATAGGTCATCCAGTTGATAAACCTTTGGGAACACTATACCCAAATAACATCTCCCCCACCATCCCTTTGGAAGACGATAATAGGCATTATACCCACAAATGTAATATACACCTGGAATGACAGGGTCAAGTCCGTTCATCATGAATGTCCATTTGGCCTTAAAGATAAACGTATGTTTACACTCACTTGCTCCTACAAAAATATTGTCATAATAAGATTCACCTCTATATATACAAAATTGCCCTACATGCCAAGCATCTAAAGCTATTCTCCCTTGTGTCTTTATTGCGGCAAAATCATAATTATCTACTGAAGTCCTCTTATGTAGCTCTTTTTCTAATTTCGCATTCATTTGTGCCCTTCTATCATCTGTGCGATCTAAAAAGCTTATTTCTACTGCAGAGAGCGAGCAGGTAAGGTTTTCCCTATGAGCGTGAGCCGTTTCAAAAGGTTGCATTGGCTCGAAAAATTCCCTCATAATTTTAGCATCCCAATCTTTAGCAATCTGGCTTAGCTGCGCTATTATAGGAACATATGCAAAGGTAACATCATAATTCGAGTAAAAATACTGTATGTTAGTTTGACCATAAAATCTAGACATTACTATACTACATGTAATCCCGTATGTAAGAGGCATGTGGTGATAAGTCACCCCTTCCTTTACTGATGTCGGTATCTGTGTACACACATAACAATCTTTCGCATCCATTGTCTCAACATATTCTGTTAGCAAGCGATAGAAAACGTTATATGAAAGTTCTTTCTTATCATGCAAGAGCCTCTCATCCAATTCTAGTCTTTTCAATGCGGTTAGTTCAGTGACAGTAACAGGAGCAAAAGTAGAAGCATCAGTTTTCTCATTCTCACCCTTACCATGCATTCCAAGTACAATTGCCATTATTATTAGCACACATGCAATTATTAAGCCTATACACACATATTTACAATATTTCTTTCTACTGTTTTGCGTCATGATCTGTATAGAATCAGAGAGTTAGAAGCACCTATAAAGAAACTGTTTAGCAATTCAGTTACAAAGCTGAACGAGCGCAATGTTCACACCGTCTTCTTCAGGAGGCCAGTCACTTATCGGTTAGCAGCATTTGTCTCAATTCGGCAATAACTCAGTCTTTATCGGTTTAGCAAATGTCTCATCCGGTTTAGCAATATCTCAGCTGGTTTTATCACTTTAGATTGTAGCAGGCAATATCATTTATCACCCTTTCAATCAACACTGTCCATAAAACTTTTCTTTTCTATTGGTATCTCTTCTTCTTCGTTCTCGATGCTTAGAGATACAAACTCATCAGTCCAATCGTCATTGACTACATATGCCCATTCAGGACCGGAATATCTTCTGTTCGGTATCCTTTTCCTTTTCAATTTTGCTTCTCTTTTCGATTCTGCTTCGCTGGTACTTTCCACTTTTGTCAAGTCCTTTTCCTCACTCGGGGATGGTACCGCGACAGTTACTTCTTTTCTTTTCTCTTTCACTTTTGGCCTTTCTCCGTCGTTCAAACCTTCTTCAGTCCTTTGTTTTATTGGTGATATACTTAGTCTCCTCTTTGCACCATGTCCATTTGATGGACCCGCGATCTTTTCTGTGGAAGCTTGAACCCTTTTGTTCTGTTCGGCCTTGTCCCCTCCTTCTGGGGAATCAATCACGTTCTCTTTTTCTTTTTCTGTATCGTCTGCTTCTGGGAAAGCCCTCCTCTGATCAGGCTCTCCTGCTTTTTCACTTTTTTCGAGCCCTTCGTCACCGTTACTTTCGTCAGGCTCTGTATCACTTTCAGCTGCTTCAGGTTCTTTGCCACCTTCAGCTGCTTCAGGCTCTTTGCTACCCTCAGCTGCTTCAGGCTCTTTGTCACCTTCAGCTGCTTCGTCGCTGTCTGAACTTTCTCCTTTGTCTCCCCCAAGCGAGTTGGTCTCTTCGTCCTCAGAGAATATCTCTCCCTCTTCCGTTCCTGCCTGTTCGCTTTCAGTTCGGTTTTGCCCTGTCTCAGCACTCAGCACTGCTTTATCAGGCACTGGCAGTTTTAGCGCTTCAACTTCCTCATCTGTGGGACACAACACTTTCTTTGTGTGACTGGCGTGAATCCAGTTGGGAACCCCCGCACACTTCACAGCGGTAGTTGTCGTCAGGATCACTTGGAAAGGGCCTTTCCAACGGGGTTCCAGACACGACTTCCTCACGTGCTTCTTCACCACGACCCAGTCACCTGCTTTCAGTGCGTGTCCTGGACCTTGGATCGGTGGCAAGGTGGTCGCTTCCACCTGGTGAGAGAAAGAGCGAACCACGTCAGCCAGACCCTTGCAGTAGTCTAACACCATATCATCTGTAATATTCAAAAGCGCGTTTGCGGGAACTGCAGGAAGTCTCATAGCCCTGCCCATGAGAATTTCGTGCGGAGACAATCCAGTCTTTCTATCAGGGGTGTTTCTCATTGACATTAGCACCAAGGGCAATGCGTCAGGCCATTTCAAATTTGTCGATGCACATATTTTCGCCATTCTTGATTTCAATGTACCATTCATCTGCTCCACCAGTCCTGATGCTTCAGGGCGATAGCTACAATGCAGTTTTTGCTCAATGTTCAGCGCTTCGCAAAGTAACTTTATCACCTCGTTATTGAAGTGACTTCCCCTATCTGATTCTAAAGAGATCGGGAATCCGAAACGTGGTATCAACTCCCTCAACAATAGTTTCGCAACTGTAAGGCTGTCATTTCTACGTGTGGGGTATGCCTCAATCCAGTGACTAAAAATGCACACAATCACCAACACATACTTCAAACCTCCATGCACAGGCATCTCAATGAAGTCCATTTGCATTCGACTAAATGGGCCACTGGCCCTGCCAATGTGGCTCGCGTTCACAACTGTTCCCTTTCCTGGGTTCATCTGCTGGCAAGTGACACATCAATGGCAAACCGCTTCTGCAGCTTGACGAAATCTGGGGTTAAACCAATCAGTTTTGAACAATCTTATCATGGCATCTCTCCCTAGGTGAGCCTGCCCATGATAGAACCGCGCAAGCTGTGATAAGAGACTGTTTGGCAAAACAAATTTTCCCTCATTTGAAACCCATAACTCGTCTGGTCTCTTTATACATTGTGATTTAATCCAGGAATCTCTTTCATCGTCCCTGACGTTATTCTGCAATGCTTTTAGTTCATCTATTGTATCTACGACCTTTAAGGCAAATGCTTCAGCTGGTTCGAGTTCTGGCTCACTTATCGAATTCCATTCATCTCTGAGTAATATACAGTTCAAGGCACAAAATCTTGCAACTTGATCCGCATATGCGTTTCCCAGAGAAACATAGGCCCTGATTCTAACCCCGGCGGTCTTCGACCGCCGGGGCGAGGGTCGGGGGGAGCACCGCCGACAGGCCGGCGGTGCCCCGCAGGGCATTCTGACCGCGGCGCTTTGGCCGCGGTCAGAAAGGGTAAACCGGCGGTCTCCCGCCGGTTTACCGCTGCCCTCAGAATCCCCCATGGCGGCGCAGCTTGCTGCGCCGCCATGGGGGATTCTGACCCCCCCTACCGCCATCCTGTTCATGGCGGGAAAGCCGCCATGAACAGGATGGCGGTAGGGGGGGTTGCGGGGCCCCTGGGGGCCCCTGCCGTGCCCATGCCAATGGCATGGGCACGGCAGGGGCCCCCGTAAGAGGGCCACGCAAGGTATTTCAGTGTCTGCCTTGCAGACACTGAAATACGCGACGGGTGCTACTGCACCCGTCGCACCTTCCCACTCCGCCGGCTCGATTACGAGCCGGCATCCTCGTGGGAAGGGAGTTTTTCCCTGGGCTGGCGGGCGGTCTTTTGGAGACCGCCCGCCAGCCCAGGGAAAAACTCATAATACCCTCCGCGGTCTTCTGACCGCGGAGCGGTATTATGGGGGCGGAATTCTGTCGGGCGGCCTCCGCCGCCCGCCAGGATTAGAATCACCCCCATAGTCCTGTCCTTTTGTATGAGCACTGCACTTTACCACTGCAACTTCTGCTGGCATTTGAATGGCGTGTAACAATTCCCTTATCCTTTCTCCATTTTTCACTGGGGATCCTGAAGAAGTCAGGAAACCTCTCTGTGACCATAGTTGTCCAAAATCATGCACAATCCCAAACCCGTACTGACTATCAGTGTAAATGGTGACTTTCATCAATGCAGACAGTTGACATGCTCTTGTAAGGGCTACAAGTTCTGCTACTTGTGCTGAATAGACTCCTTGAAGCCATCCCGCTTCCAAGACACCTGTTACAGTGCATACAGCATATCCTGCTTTCAAAATTCCCATTCCATCCCTTAGACATGAACCATCAACGAAAACAATCTGGTCATTTTCATCAAGTTTAGTATCCTTAATGTCAGGTCGAGGTTTTGTGCAAAATTCAGTCACCTGAAGGCAGTCATGCTCGACGTCTTCAGCGTTCTCAATTTCAGCATTTTCTCCAGGGAGCAAGGTTGCTGGATTCAACGTAGTGCACCTTTTCAGCTGCACATTCGGTGAGCCCAGAATTATCGTTTCATACCTTGTGAGTCTTGCTCCGGTCATGTGTTGCATTCGGGAGCGGGTCAAAAGTATCTCAACTGAGTGAGGGACCATGACTGTTACTGGGTGTCCCATCACTATTCCTTCACTCTGAGTGAGGCTGATACCAACTGCTGCTACAGCGCGCAGACACCCTGGGAGTGCTGCTGCGACCGGATCCAAAGTAGCTGAAAAATACGCTACTGGTCTGTTTACGCCACCATGGGCTTGAGTCAAGACAGACAAAGAACATGCATCACGCTCATGACAAAACAATGTGAAAGGCTTTGTGTAGTCAGGCATACCTAAAGCTGGAGCCCTACACATGCATTCTTTCAATTCAACAAAAGCATCCATCTCATCTCCTTTCAGCTCAATTTGATCCAAGGCATCCTTCTGGGTCAGCTTCAGTAAAGGCTTTGCTAGGGTCGAGAAGTTGGGAATCCATTGGCGACAGTAGCCCACCATTCCCAAAAACTTCCTCACCTCCCTCCTTGTCTTTGGTGGACTCATTTGAAGTACACTTGTTATTCTTTCCTTCATTATTTTCCTTGACCCTTTCTCTATCTGGTGACCCAAGCGTTTCACTTTCTTCTGACAGAACTGCAATTTGGAAGGAGACACCTTATGTCCATTCCTTCCCAAATGGTTCAACAGAGCAATGGTATCGGCTGTGCAGCCACTTTCTGTCTTTGATGCAATCAGTAAGTCATCAATGTACTGTACTAGAGTTGACTCGAATGGCAATTCTAATGCTTCCAAATCTTTCTTTAGAATCTGATTGAAGATTGACGGTGACTCAGAAAACCCTTGAGGAATTCGACACCAACTGTACACTCTGTCTAAGAATTTGAAACAAAAGAGGAATTGGCTGTCCTCATGGAGAGGCACTGAAAAGAATGCTTGTGACAAGTCGATGACTGAGAACCATTCGGCATCGCAAGGGACTTGAAACATTATCACAGCTGGATTTGGTACGACAGGGCAACACTTGACTATGATGTCATTTATTTTCCTCAAGTCCTGCACAAGTCGGACCTTTCCACTTGGCTTTATTAGTCCCATTATTGGTGAATTACATGGACTGCTCAACACTTCTTTCAGTACTCCCTGCTTTACAAATTCGTCAATAAGTTGAGCAACTTTCATGAGGGTGTCTTGTGCCATGTGGTATTGTGGGGTCTGGGGAAAGATTGCATTGGGCTTTACAGTCACTTTCACTGGTTCCACTCCTTTCATCAATCCCACCTCTTTCCCTGTCATATCCCACACTTCCTTTCCGACTGTTTCCCGTAATTCGGCTGGAATATCTTCCTCAGTTATCATTGGGAAAAGGCAAATCAGAGGATACTCTTCATCGACAGTTTCCATTTCATCCCCTTCTACACTGTCCTCTTCTTCCCCATCACTGCTCGTCTGAATTGTTATTCCTTCGTTCGAACACATGATCGAACAACCCAATTTGCACAATAGGTCTCTTCCTAACAGTGCTATCGGGCTTGAGTCACATACCACAAACTGATGCACCCCTTGATAGTTACCGATGCTGACTGGTACCGGATCTGTTATTGGGTTCGTCAGGTGCCTGTTTGCTACTCCCACCACTTGAACTGTCCTCCCTGAGAGTGGCAAATTTGGTACTTCACTGCTCTTAACAGTCGAACGTGTGGCTCCTGTGTCAACCAAGAATGAGACACGATGACCCATTACTCTTCCCTCTACGTACGGACCCTTTTGATCAACTTCCAAGGATGCTGCAAGCACACAATCTCCTTCTTCTTCTGAGCTTTCACTCTCCCATACATTGTTTATTCCACTCTCACTGTGTAATGGGAACTGTTGTACGGTGCCATTTGTACTCATTACCTCACCCGAGACCTGTGGAGGAACCATCACTTGCTGCTGACTCATTGGTGCCAAAGGTATTTGCATTTGCTGATTAGGTACCATGGGTAACTGCTGTTGCATCGGCTGCATTTGCGTCATCTGCATACGAGGCATCTGCATCTGCTGCAGCTGCATAGGTTGTAACCCCTGCAACTGATTTACGGTCTGAAAATTTGGGCTTGGACCTCTCATTTTCAGTCCCCTCATTGTCTGAAATGCATTGACATCATTGTTTTGCTGACCAACACCTGCACCTGCACCTGCACCTTCCTGCACCACCATCGGGCACTCTCGTTTCCAATGACCGACAATTCCGCACACGTGACACGGCATCACCTTCTTCATTGCCTGCACACCAGTCACAACAGTATTCAAATCCGGACCATTATTCGCAAAACCTCCTCTGCCTCTGCCTCTGGCCTGTGGCTGAAACGCCATGTTTCCCTGCAACTGCGGTTGCAGTACCTGCGGTTGAAACCCTTGCATCCCTTGCAAACCTTGCAGACCTGTCTGAGCTGCTTTAAGTTGCATCATCATCACCTTCTCTTTCAACCTTTTCTGTTTCACTTCAATTTCGTCGCTACAGTATTTCGCATAATTCAACACCTCATCAATCGGTTTCGACTGCCAGCAAATCAAATGCGACTTTATCATCTGACTTATCTCTGGTCTCAACCCTTCCACAAATCTAAACACAAAATGAAGCATGTCCTTTGCCTCTATTGTTTCCGTGCCGCTGTAGTTCTTGAACGCCTTCAACAACCTCTCATAGTAACTATGAATCGACTCTTTAGCCTCTTGGGCAGTTCGATCGATCTTCTGCCAATCCACATTCTTCGCGGCAACCTTCGTCTTCAAATGCTCAATCACTTTATAGTACAGGCTCATCACCATAGGTGATGGTGCACCCGTCTCCCTGTCTCTCTCTGGTTCACTCGTCGGCCAACCTACAGCTCTTTTGCAATCCTCCCACAAATCTGCCGGAACCACAATCTCAAAGAGAGTATTCAGGTCTTCCCAAAGACATTTTGCAAGCTTCACAAACCTATCAGTCTGTTGATACCATTCGATCGGTTTCTCTCTCAGTTTGGGAAAATCATCCGTAAAAGACTGAATGTCACTTCTGTGCCATGGTACATGTATTAATTTTCCCCCTGCTGTCTCCCTCATTGGTAACATTGTTACTGCCTCGCTACTCTGTGGTCTTTTCGCATTGTGCTCTGTAGCACTGTCCCTCCTCTTTTCCTTTCTCTTTACCCACCTGCTTTCCCACTTGTCTAAACACCTCCACACTTGTGCACTCTGCAACAATTCTCTAAGGTGTGCCTTCATGCCTGCTGACCTCATGTGTTCAAAATCTGTGGTCCCAAAGTCCAATCTATAACTCCTGCTCAAGTGTTTTTGTCTTGTCTATGTCAACCCCGTTTTTGTCAGCTATTTCTTGCAAGCTTTTATGTACCTTGTTCACTTCTTTCGTAATCCTGGGACATAGATACCTCAGCTCTTCTTCCGAGTAGGACTCCAACCTATTCACACCCATAGTCCCTTCCACCAATTCTTGTGCTTCCATGTTCAACCTCATCCTATTCACATAATCTTCTCCCTTCCCACTGTCCGAGCTTTGTGTGGAATTCAAACTGTTGAACCACTGTGTCAGCTGTTGCGCATTCAACCCCATCAGTGTAGCGTTCACATCGACTGCCATTGATGGCTGCGGCAACTTTTCAGTGTTCGATGTTAGAGGTATTATCAGTGGGGGACTCGACCTCACCAGTGTCGACTGAGCACATATGGGACTAAACTCCATCAAGGACCCAGATCCATTTGGCTGAGCCGCTATAGGAGTTATCCCTGGAGTGTTTTCTATGCACCTTCTTTCTGTCCCATTCTGCAGCATTGATCCCTGACCGCTCATACCCAAATTAGGCTGACTGTACAGAGGTACCGGCGGACCTACAGTAATGGGTAGCGATATTGCATCTGGGTTTTGTCCATTCCCCATGTTCTGAGGCATGTTTATTCCCACACCATGGGTCATCATTGCCGGCATGCCCATCTGACTCCCCGTCATCTGAGCATGTACTGTTCCCCCCTGCATCTGCTTTTGAGGCATCAAGAACTGGGTTGATTCAGCTTGTGCCAATGTTGGGTTGTGACCATTCTGTACTCCTCTTACGGTTGGATCTATAATCATCCCTGCACTGTTGTCACTGCTGTAGTACCCTGACATCTGCGGCTGATAATTTTCTGCTGGTTTCAACATGGACACATCTGGATATATTCTCCTAACCTGCGGTATCTGCGGGGTGAACAGTAGACTCGGGTCCTTAGACCCCGATGATGCTCCTGAACTCTGAGTTTCACTGTTCTGTACCGGTGCCGGAGGGGCAGAACTGGTACTTGGACCTGGTCCACTCTCCTCATAAGGTGGTGGACGGTCGTTCAGTAATTGCATTATTAGCTCCTCATCCTCTAACTCCTCTTCTCTTCTCAATTTTTCTTCGTCCTCTCTATCCTTGGAACACCTCCTGTTGGTCTTACAGGTAGCTTTCTTACCTGTCTCCTCTTCTTCCTTAGTAATCGCGGGAAACAATTTTATCTCCTGTAGTATATCTGACCTCCACACCTTCTGTGCATTATCCCACCTAGCGTCCGCTAGTGTCTTTTCTACCTTCCTTATCCTTGTTTCGAACTTATTTTTCTGTTGCTGTCTGGCCATTAATTCCCAAATCGCTAGAGCCTCAAACTGGGCTGGCCTTGGAGGCACCTTCATGTCGTACATGGTGAACCTCAAATTCTCCAGGATCCTTATATTGAATGTCCCGTGGATCGGGAATGCTACGCTCCCATGTTTCTCTGTCAACTTGTGCCATTGCTTTAACCAAAGGCACGGAGCTACCCCCTTTTCCTCCATTACAATGTAAGCCGGTGTGCCTTCGGGCGGCGTCTCCTCTCCTACACTCGCTTTAATGTAAGATTCCCCCTTCATCGCACTCCTGAATGCTTTAAAGAATTTCATTTTCTCGTCTTTTATTTCACAAAGTTTGTAATCAATAGGTGACTTTTATTCCCGGAATACTCTTCGCTTGCCTTTCCCCTTCCAATCGAGCCCCACAGACTGCGTCCAATCCGTGCGCGACCCTTGCCTGCAACCAACCTATCCCAGCGCGGCTCCTAGTGACGTCACACTCACACACACTGCGGCTGACAAAGCCTCGCGGCTAGTCCTCCTTCACTCTGCTCCTTTCGTAACAACTTCTTGCATATATCGCGAGCTACGAAAAAAACTAAAACAGATCTGTCGGTTTACTACAGGAAGGGTAACACAGTCGCTTCAGGACCTTAGGGACTTTTCACTAGCCTCGGCCGCTATTCCGTCTTTCTCGGTCCCCACGTTCGCAAGCAAATCTGACCCGCAGACCTACTCTCAACTTGTCAATGATCTATTCTAGTGCACTTAGAATCTTGTCAAAGCCAGAAGTCGAAGTTTCTTTCACTCCCTTACACACGTACCGACTCGTTGACCACGCCCGATCAACCTACTAAACCGCCCAGACCACAACATAAATCAACATACTCCGGAGTCTCTTGACCTCGCAGGGCCCGTCTCAACAACAACAACCACGTGGACCTTTTTATGCACAAAGCGCCACACGCACATGAAGTTCGACGACTTCCCTACTCTCACACTCGGAGCCGCACCTCCGCTATTTCTATGAAGTTCGACGACTTCTCTACTTCTACACTCTGAGTCGCACCTCCGCTATCCTCTAGAAAAGAAAAAAATTCCTCGCAACCTTTTCACACACCCTGCGGCAATAAGCTGTGCAAGCGCAAAACCCTAACTTCACTCATACCATCACTAGTACCGCCTACGCTGATTCCACACCTCCGTTCTCTCCATTCGCAAGCTCCGAGATCCCGGGAAAGTCGCGGTGGACCTAGCCCATCATCATTCTGTCAATCAATTTTATCCAAGAAAAATCTAATTCAACTTCTCGAGTGTGGTCTCAAAAATCGAAACCGTTAATTCAGCACCATGTACTTTAAGAGTACAGGGTCCCAAAAGACGAAACCGTCCTCTGCTACCATCTACTGATAGAGCGGTCCGTACCAATAATTTACCTGTGTTCGGACGCTTTTTAGGCCGATGAATCTTTTGACTAAGTGGGACTCTCCGTACTCTTAATCAATCAATTTCATTAAAATCAATAATCAATAACGAACATAAGCAATACCTTGATCAACATAACACTTAACAATTAATCCAGAATACATTTCGGCGAACCCTGACCTTTCAGTCAGGAATAACCACACCAGTTTATTCAAAGTTAGTGAATTTATTTCCCTATATTAACAAAGCTAGCACAATATAAATGTGTCTCAACACCAAATGATAAACGTAAATGAACATTAATAGCTGTCCATAGCGGCGAAACAAGTGCAATCTATGCAGCATTTGAATAACAAGGCACTCGATAATAGCAATGCAAATCACTAATACGATAATCTGTAATGAACTAATTGCATACATTTAGTCAGCATAACAAGGTCTCAAATTGCATCGTGCGACAGAAGGAATCCTCATCTAACCTCAAATTAGCATCGGCATGTGGGACTTCATGCAAAAACAATTTAGCAACATTAATTTAGAAAACTCCTAGCTAGGGATCTTATCAAAATCAGCAGTTGGTTACCTAAAAGAAACACAGAGCAATTGTACAATTTCCTTTCATATTTACCAATTACGATCAGCATACAAGGAAGTCTTCGTCTCACAGGTACCGTTTCTCGATCAGCATGGGTACCGTTTCGATCGGCATGGGACGGGGCAAAGGGGCAGGGGTGGACGGGGCAATTGCCTCACGGCGGCAAGGTAAAACTATTACTTCATGGAAAGGGACAAATCATAGTTAAAGTCTCTAGGGCCAGAATCATTTAAAGTCTCTTTCTCTCGATTAGAGAAAGTATCAAAGTCTCTTTCAAAATGGCGTCGCAGCAAAGTGGGCCATAATAGCTACGAAGTCTGCAAAATGGCGGGTATCGAGCTGGTAATGTCGCGCTGCGTGGTGCGGCGCGAGCCGAATGTTCGGCACAAGCCGGGCGTTCGGCTGGGGCCGCACAGCGCGTTTCTAAAACGCGGCGCGCCCCCAGCCTTTCATGCACTTTTCGAGGCCCCAGGCATTGCATGGGGCCTCGCTCTGTCGTTTTCCACCGCCTTGCTGGGGTCTCCTGACCCCCCTTACCTGTTCTTCTTTCTTCTTTCTTGTCCTCTTTCTTTTCTTCTTTCTGGGGTCTTTTTGTTGTACTTTTTTTATGTCTTCTTCCCTTCCCAGGTTACCTTTCTCTTCCCAGCATTCATTGTTCCCTATTCTCTATGGTTTCTATTCTGTTTTGTTCTATGTACTTCTCCCTGTCTAATATGGTGTCCTTTTACTTCCTGTGGGTCACTTCCTGTCTTTTGGTATATAAGGGCTGTGTTTTCTTCATTTCCTTGCGCTGCAACACTTTCTGCTCAGTTAGTGTCTTCGCTCCTGATTTCCTCCCCTTTTGGTTCTGGATTTCAGCATTCTGTGTTTCCTGACTTTTGCTCCTTTTGGATTCCTGTTTGTTTGTTCTTGTTTTTTTCCAGGAATCTTCCTGTTTGGAGGTTTTTCCCCTTTTTCTAAGGGTTTTTTTCCCTCTGGCGCTATTTTCTGAAGGGCACGGTCTGTTCTTGGCGTCTCCATTGCCTACAGCACCGTGGCTACCAGAAAGAGTCACCCCTTTCTGGGCCAAAGTCGAACATTGAAGATCCACGCCACCAGATCTGAAAATTCCAGGCGCAAGCAGCACGTGAGTCGTGACAGATTGCAGCGCCCAACCATTCCGACGTCCTCAAACACCATGGATGACTCAGTGGCGGCTGCTGCAGATCCGGAACAATCTCTTTTGACCACGATTCAGCAACAAGCTCAGGAATTGCAACAACTACGCAATGAAAATGCTGCGTTACGACAGGCTTTGGCTCTCCGCAGCAGTGATGTTCCAACTATCTCCGCTTCCACCCCTTGTTTCTCTGGTGAACCAACCAAGCTTTGCGAGTTCCTGGATGCATTAACAGTGTACTTCGCCTTCCGACCTACCCAATTCTCCCACGACAGGACCAAGGTGGGTTATCTTATCAGTGCCTTATCCGGTCCAGCCTTGGCCTGGGCAACCCCGATGGTGTCCTCCAACGACCCTGTATTGTCGGACTATTCCACCTTTGTGAGTCGCTTCAAACAGATGTTTAGCCGTCCTGGATTGGAAGCCTCTGCTGAAGAAGCCCTATGTGACATCCAACAAGGCTCGCAAGACGTCCTGCAATATATAACCCGTTTTCGTCAGCTGGCGGCAGAGACCACTTGGGTGGAACGTACTCTGGTAACTTTATTTCGTAGAGGACTCAAAGAAGAAATAAAGGATGAACTAGTACATTCTACCAGAGCGGAAGAGCTTCGTGGCCTGATGGATCAAGCACTGTCCATCGAATATTGTCTTCAGGAACGGAGATCGGAAAAGAAAAGGAGTAGAGGGTTTTCCCAGCCAAGTAGCTCACGAGCTTGCCTGCAGCGTTCCGAGGAACCTCGCACTCCTGCTAGAGACATCGAAGGGGAACCCATGCAGGTGGATACTACCCGAGGTCCGCTCTCTGCTAGTGAGCGAGAAGACAGACGCAAGAGAGGGTTGTGCCTGTACTGTGGTTCTGCTGGTCACATGCTTCGTACCTGTCCTGTACGTCCGCCCAGGCCTTCGGGAAACGCCACCTCCCGTCCTCTGTAAGAAGGGAGGGGACGGGATCTACAGCTATACCTTCCATCAGCTCCTTTAATGACAATACAACCGCCTTGTTCATTTTTCCTGTCCTGTTACAACTTCCTGACGGTCGTCAAGAAAAGACTATGGCATTACTAGATTGTGGTGCTAGTGGTATATATATGGACAAGACGTGGGCTGCTGCTCACCAAGTTCCTACACAAGCAAAAGAAGTACCCGAACAGGTACACACCGTGGATGGATCCTTGATATCCTCGGGTCCTGTAGACACCACTACCCTGATGTTAAGTCTACAGGTGGGAAACCATCAAGAAAACATTTCCTTCGATCTTATCACGTCCCCCAACCATACCATCATTCTTGGAATTCCGTGGTTCATCAGACATAACCCGTATATAAATTGGGTAACCCGGACAGTTTCTTTGTCTTCGCAATTTTGTCATGAGAACTGTTTTACTTCCGACAAGTATTGGTCTCCGAAAAGATCCTTAGATACTGAAGGTGCCACTGGTATGTCCATTAATACGGTCCAAGGGGTCCCAGACCACTATTTGGAGTTTCAGGATGTTTTCCAAAAACCGTCGAAACCTGTGCTACCTCCACATCGAGAATATGATTGTGCTATTGCATTGGAACCCGGCACAATTGTTCCTTTTGGGAGGATGTACTCTCTCACGGAACCCGAAAGGGAAGTTCTAAAAGAGTATCTGGACGAAAATATACAGAGTGGTCTTATTGTTCCATCGTCGTCTCCGGCTGGGGCTCCTCTCTTTTTTGTGCCCAAGAAGACAAAGGATCTTCGTCCTTGCCTGGATTTTCGAGGTCTGAATAAAATAACAATTAAAGATCGTTATCCTTTGCCTCTCATCAGGGACATACTAGAAGCTATCAGAGGGGCTCAACGTTTTACTAAATTAGATTTACGAGGAGCTTACCACCTTTTACGCATAAAAGAAGGCGACGAATGGAAGACAGCTTTCAGGACTCCATTTGGCCATTTTGAATATAGGGTTATGCCGTTTGGTCTCACTAACGCCCCCGCAATCTTCCAGAGATTTATGGACTCAGTGTTTTCAGACCTTCTGAATCAGACAGTCGTGATCTACCTAGATGATATTCTTATTTATTCTAGAAATCCTGAACTCCATTCTTCCCATGTGAAACAAGTTCTTCAAAGACTTCGTGCTCATCAACTATTTTGCAAACCAGAAAAATGTGAGTTCGACATGACGGAAGTCAAATATCTGGGCTATCATTTAAGTCCCACCGGCATAGCTATGGATCAAGAAAAGGTACAAGCTATCCTAGAGTGGCCTTCTCCTTCTTCCATAAAAGAAACACAATGTTTCCTAGGGTTAGCAAACTTCTATCGACAATTCATTCTAGACTTTGCCAGACTGACTAGCCACATAACTCACACCTTAAAAAAGGAAAATTTAAAGAAAGGGTTTGTCTGGACTGAGGCGGCTGAAGCAGCCTTTCAAGAATTAAAGAGAGTCTTCACCCAAGCCCCCATCTTGAGACATCCAGATACCACCAAACAATTTATAGTCATAACTGATGCTTCTGAGAGAGCCATCGGAGCTGTCTTACTCCAACGACAAGAGGATGATGGTCTTGAACATCCTGTTTTCTACTTGTCTCATATCCTTTCCACAGCTGAACAACACTATTCTGTACTGGAAAGGGAATTATTGGCTCTGAAAACAGCCTGCCTTGAGTGGAGACAGTTTCTGATGGGTTCCAAGGAACCATTTGAGGTGAGGACAGACCACCGTAACCTACAATGTTTACGAAATTTTGTATGCCAGAATAGTCGTCAGGCCCGCTGGGCCTTTTTCTTCAGTCAGTACGATTTTTTTATCACATATATTCCTGGATCTCAAAACATTCTGGCTGATGCTCTGTCTCGCCGATATCCAGAGTGTACTCCTTCCTCATCTCAGTATCTTCTGGAACCCCGTAAGATCATTGGAGTGGCTCAGTCTTTCCTGGAAGAAGTACAACTGGAATACGCCAACCTATCGGACCACGACATTGAAGAACTAAGACCATTAATACATAAGAAACAAGGATATTTTTATTATCAAAACCTGATATTCCTCCCCACTAACAAGGTGCAAGAAAAGGCATTACAAATGTGCCATGATTCACCTGTAGCTGGTCATAGAGGCATCAAGGCCACACAAGAACTTCTTTCACGATTTTTCTGGTGGCCTACCTGGAAGCTGGATGTGGAAAGATACGTTCAGGCCTGTCCCATATGTGCCCAAATCAAAATACCCCATACCAGACCGGCAGGATTACTACAGCCTTTGCCTGTTCCACCGGCCCCATGGCATACCATCTCTACTGATTTTATGTGTTCACTCCCACCATCAGCAGGAAACCGGGTCATCATGGTCACGGTGGATTCTTTCACGAAGATGGCTCATTTCACTGCCCTGAAAAGGCTACCTACTTCTCAAGAACTAAGTCAAATATTCATTGATCATATCTTCCGTCTCCATGGACTTCCACATACCATAATATCTGATAGAGGACCTCAGTACATTTCCCGATTTTGGAGGCATTTTTGTAAAACTCTAAATATTAATAGAGCCCTGTCTTCAGGATTCCATCCTCAGACCAACGGCCAGACCGAGCGTCTGAACCAAGGACTAGAGCAATATCTTCGATGCTTTTGCAATTCTACCCAAAGTAACTGGAACACTTACCTCTCTATAGCTGAATTTTCCTACAATAACTCAGTCCATAGTGCCTCCAAGGTCACTCCCTTTTTCTGTTCATATGGTTTTCATCCTACCTCTTTTCCTACTTCTCCACAACCCAACTCTCCTCTACCCGCTATTACCTATTTCTCCAAACGCCTTCTCCAAATCCATAGACTAATTCGATCTAATTTGTTACATACCAAGAGATATATGAAGAAGGCTGCAGACAAGAGACGTGCTACCAATCCAGACTATCATCCGCAAGATAAAGTCTGGCTCTCCTCCAAATTCTTACCCTCACGTCTTTCTCAAAATAAGTTCACACCTCGTTACTATGGGCCTTTCCGTATTCTTCAGTTGGTCAATCCTGTCACTGTCCGTCTTCACTTACCTCATACATGGAAGATTCATCCGGTCTTTCATGTTTCTCAGCTTAAACCTTATGTGCCTGACCCTTACTCACGTCAGTTTCCTTGTCCACCTCCTGTACTCGTGGATGATGTTCCTGTATATGAAGTACAGGAAATTTGTGACTCTCGTCTTTTTCACAAACGCCTTCAGTATCTGATTCATTGGAAGGGTTATCCTCTCAGTGAATGCTCTTGGGAAGATGCATCTTCTGTTCACGCTCCTCGCCTGATTCAACGCTTTCACCGTTTATTTCCTTTCAAACCTGAACCTTCGGGAGGGGGACCTACTGTCGCGCTGTGTGGTGCGGCGCGAGCCGAATGTTCGGCACAAGCCGGGCGTTCGGCTGGGGCCGCACAGCGCGTTTCTAAAACGCGGCGCGCCCCCAGCCATTCATGCACTTTTCGAGGCCCCAGGCATTGCATGGGGCCTCGCTCTGTCGTTTTCCACCGCCTTGCTGGGGTCTCCTGACCCCCCTTACCTATTCTTCTTTCTTCTTTCTTGTCCTCTTTCTTTTCTTCTTTCTGGGGTCTTTTTGTTGTACTTTTTTTATGTCTTCTTCCCTTCCCAGGTTACCTTTCTCTTCCCAGCATTCATTGTTCCCTATTCTCTATGGTTTCTATTCTGTTTTGTTCTATGTACTTCTCCCTGTCTAATATGGTGTCCTTTTACTTCCTGTGGGTCACTTCCTGTCTTTTGGTATATAAGGGCTGTGTTTTCTTCATTTCCTTGCGCTGCAACACTTTCTGCTCAGTTAGTGTCTTCGCTCCTGATTTCCTCCCCTTTTGGTTCTGGATTTCAGCATTCTGTGTTTCCTGACTTTTGCTCCTTTTGGATTCCTGTTTGTTTGTTCTTGTTTTTTTCCAGGAATCTTCCTGTTTGGAGGTTTTTCCCCTTTTTCTAAGGTTTTTTTTCCCTCTGGCGCTATTTTCTGAAGGGCACGGTCTGTTCTTGGCGTCTCCATTGCCTACAGCACCGTGGCTACCAGAAAGAGTCGCCCCTTTCTGGGCCAAAGTCGAACATTGAAGATCCACGCCACCAGATCTGCAAATTCCAGGCGCAAGCAGCACGTGAGTCGTGACAGGTAATGGCTACTTTCTTCTCGTGCACCTGGTTTTTATAGACAACAGTTCAAATCCAGTAGGGTCTTCCATTGGAGGGTTCATAGGTTAGCTTCAAATTGTCCAATCAAAAACGACAGTTCTCAAGCTTTTACTTAAGCATACATTATCCTTGGAGATGGGTACGCAAGTTGCAACATTTTATACCAATTAGCTCACTTTCAGAGCCTCCATTGTCCGCACCTGCAGATCGACCTTGGAGTAAAGAGAAAATATGCCAGGCTGGCACAAAACTTTAAGATAAGCATGTGAACGATCTCAGTGGAAAAGTACAGCTTCAAGCAAAAATACACGTTTAATAGCACATTGGAAAAATACGAGCATCTAAACCGTGAGACCAGGCAACTAGGCCAAAGCCTCCGCTAAAGTCATGCTAAGCTAAAACATTTCAAACAAGCAAATCGTAGCACACGTTTATGATTATGTCGGATTAGTGCAATTCTAATACATCACGTTATATAAAGCACGCTTATAAATGTTGGCAAACTACTCTAAGGGCACATTTTGTCCCCGTACAATCTTTATTAGTTCGGTTAAAGTCACACATGATTATTGCAGCACTACGTTTATGCGTTAATAAATCAAAACCTTCATTTTCTGCTTCATCACGCTTCAAACCCATATGTGTCCATAGAAGTACCGATACACTACAGTTCATTTCGTGGAGCAGAAGGGAATATTTGAGGAGATTGTGTGCTTTTCTGTGTACACATGACTTGGACTTCTACAAAAACATTCTGGAAAGTAGGAACTGCGCCCACTTTGTGCTTAAGAAGATTATGTGGTTTGTTTACAATTGACTATAACATTTCTTGAAATATTTTGGAAAGCAAGAACAGTGCACTATCGTGTGTTTACAGATCTTAGCAATTACACAAATTGTGTCTTGTGTAAGATTATACCTCTTGAAATAACAGAGAACAATGTTTAAGTTCAAACTTTACGACGTTTACTGAAAAGGCACTGAGCACTTTGTTGCAGCAGTAGAGACTATGTTGTGAGAGGTTAACACAGCACTGAAGCAGAGTTTAGAGTTACATAAACCAATGTGTATTTGAGAACTTGTTTAGAAAAATGTTGAAATGTGAGACATGTTTCACGTGTGCTGTGTTTCCTTTTTAGTTCTAAGCAAACCAGTGCTCGAGTATTGTGTTGTTAAACATCATTTCATCCGCCTTATACTGGCGAGGACACAGTTATTGTTGACTAGTGTGTTTGTAAACCTCTCTAAAAGCCAGCTAGTTATCGACCCATTCGCAATCCACATCTTCACTGTCATTCCATAGCTGGCACATGGCCACCTCTGTCTGTTTCACCTTTGTCTCAAATCGATGAGAGTTCTCTCTATCTCTATGCAGGCTCGATACAGTACCAAACTGCCCTAGCTTATCCCCCTGGAAGATGAATTTTTATAGTGTGGTGAAATCTGGTGGTCTCCCAGGGAAGCACTTCCATGTTTCTCACGCAGTTTAGGTTAGTCGAGGGTCAACAAGGAATTTACCTTGTTGGATCTTACGTTGTTCATTGACTTTATCAAACATCAGAAAAGCTTCCCTGTTCTAAAGAATGCTTATCTGGCATCTTTCTCCTATCAATAGCGCTACACGTATTTCTCTGTGCTGTTAATTGAAAAATATGAATCAAATAATGGTTCACCTGATTTTCATTCGATCGAGGGCATTATTGGGCAAAGAAACAAAATCTTTGCAAATATTTAATGTTAAAAACAATTCAAATTCAGTCTAGTTCGTACTTGTTTTAATTGAGGAAAATAGCACATATGGAGTACACTTATTCGAAAAAAAAACATATATTACATATGTCTACTAAGTACAACAGTCAATATACAGAAATCACAAGTGTGCACTGTCCTCTTTATCTAAAACATATAGAAATAAGCGGGCAGTGTTTCTATGTACAAGCAACAACTCAACCTCCCAGTATGTGTTTCTGTTTCCACCCAATAAAGTTCCTTCATACTGGCAGCTTGTTTGGGCCAGAACGAATGTGTGTGCTTTAGTGTTGACTATGTTTCCAACACTTTTGTAATGTGAGTTGTCATCAGGGCATGTAGATAATAGGGATTGTCACAGGGTGGGTGCCCATTCAGTGCTACCACAGTGTTTGGAAAACCATGACACCTAATGTGGGACATGGAAATTGGTACTCTCTCAAAGGGTCATAAAACACTTGGGCCCATATTTATACTTTTTGACGCAAAACTGCGCCAACGCAGTTTTGCGCCAAAAGAATTAGCGCCGGCTAACGCCATTCTGAAGCGCCATGCGGGCGCCGTATTTATTGAATGACGTTAGCCGGCGTTAGCCGCCGGCGCTGTCTGGTGTGCGTTAAAAAAAACGACGTACACCAGGCAGCGCCGGCGTAGGGGGAAAATGGCGTATGGGCGTCCAGAAATGGTGCAAGTCAGGCTGAGGCAAAAAAATCGCCACAACCCGATTTGCGCCATTTTTTTACGATGCCCATCCCCCATTGAAATGACTCCTGTCTTAGCAAAGACAGGAGTCATGCCCCCTTGCCCAATGGCCATGCCCAGGGGACTTCTGTCCCCTGGGCATGGCCATTGGGCATAGTGGCATGTGGGGGGGCACAAATCAGGCCCCCCTATGCCACAAAAAAAAAAAAAAAATACTTACCTGGACTTACCTTAATGTCCCTGGGGTGGGTCCCTCCATCCTTGGGTGTCCTCCTGGGGTGGGCAAGGGTGGCAAGGGGTGTCCCTGGGGGCTTGGGAGGGCACCTCTGGGCTCATTCTGAGCGCAAAGGTCCCTTAACGCCTGCCCTGACCCAGGCGCTAAAATCCGGCGCAAATGCGGGGTTTTTAGTCCCGCCCACTCCTGGGCGTCATTTTTGCCCGGGAGTATAAATACGACGCATATGCATCGCAGTCATTTTTTAAGACGGGAACGCCTACCTTGCATATCATTAACGCAAGGAAGGTGTTCACGCAAAAAAATGACGCTAACTCCATGAACTCTGGCGCTAGACGCGTCTAACGCCAAAGTATAAATATGGAGTTCGTTTTGCGTCGAATTTGCGTCGAAAAAAACGACGCAAATTCGGCGCAAACGGAGTATAAATATGCCCCTTGAAGTGTTGTCACCATTGGAAACAATGGGACAGATGTATGAAGGTGTTGGAGTGTAGTTTTATAATCAAAATTAACATGAAAAGTTTGTGAATTAATGCATAATGATGCCGCATAGAAATTATATTAATGTGCTCTTACTAAACGTGTGTTTGAAATGTGCCCTCGGGGAGTGGCCAACAACATATACGATAATAAATGAAACTGACTAATAATGAGATATTAATGTACTAATGTATGATTATGTATTAGTATTAAGAGTTATATGTTAAAGTTTTGCTAATTAATCACTAGGCCTTAGTTAGCATGAGTCAGGGCCTAGCTGTCCGGTTTCATATTAAATGTGTTTTTCTAACATGCAATGTGCTGACTTGCTGAAGGACATGTAGCCGTACTTTTCCAGAAGTCTAGAAGATGTGTTTAACCGTAGTAAATTCTTTCTCATGAGACTTGATTTGCTCAAGGAGAAATTCTTGCCGAATGCAACAGTGTAAACCTGCAACAGGTACAAGGTCGCCTGAACTGGTATAGACAATGGAACTACTGACTGGGTCTGTGAGAGGACCGCAAGAACATGAAATTGTACCTGACATTCTGCCCGTTGGAGACGTCAATTACAGAAGCCAATAAACTACATGAGAACTGTTATGAGGTGACAATCTTAATGAGGCGACAAGTAAACCATTGGATGGAGATAATGGGTCACCAAAACTTTCCCAATTGGAAATTAGGGGACTGTACAACAAGTTTGATATACTCGTATGACACAAGAAGAAATCAGCCACTACGTGCCTTTGCTATTGCCTAGACACTCTGTCACTCTGTCTTAAAGACTTTGCGGTTTATCTCTTCGAACCATCCTTATTCTGCCTTGCCCGATTCATACTTTCCTCCTTATGAGGGAAGTGTCCCTTATTGCCCCGTCTTGCTGAACTTTGATGTATATCTTGGCTGATGGTGAATCAACTGATGTCCTGAGGACGAAGACTGACTCTGTATGCTGACTCATTATGGAGGGTAACTACATGATGATGAAATTTTAATTGCCTGTTTGCCTTTTCTTTCTAGGTACCAACTGCTATCTTTTGATAGAGACCATAGTTGGATGTTTTTTAAATTTGTGTTGCTAAATTGTTTGGCATGAAGCCCAACATGCTAATGCTAATTCGAGATTAGTTAATCTATGCTTTGTTGGATAATGAGCTAATGATACTCTGCTAAGATTAACCCATGTTGACTTCGTGCTTTGCTCTAATGTTTATGATTTTTGCATTGATGAAGTCTTATTCGAGTTGCCATATTATTACCATGTTGATGTGTTTTCTGGTATTGAGACTAATAAACTTACTCGTAGAGGTATAATCAATAGGATATAAATGTCATAAATCATACTAAATCCGTGTGGTTATTCATGACTGAGGTCTTGGTGTGTTTTGATTCTTACTTATACCATTGTCCAAATTGAATCGATTTTCTATAGTGAATATTGATGACTTTATTGATTTATTGATTGCTATGTTGATTAATTGTCTCGTCCTGAGGTATCTTCAATCAGGGTCAAAAGATTCATTGGCCTAAAATGAGCCCCAGACTAATTAATTATCTAAGACGGGACGCGTTATCAAAGGTAAGATCTGAAACGGTTCAAAAGGTGGTGAATGGTTGCTACACAGTTGTTGAGCTTATCCCTGCGCTTGGGTCTAAGGGAATGTAACTGCAGGTCCATATCTGACCTTAGTGGTGCCCATACTTTTAGGAGGCACACTCAAAAGAGCTGCATTGACTACATATTTTTACCTCTGAAAATGTGGCCCTCTTCGGTGTAAATGGTGGTTGTTGATCCTCATGATAGTGACCGCAATGCACTGAAGGTAATCACCAATAGTCCTGGGATTCTAGATCAGTTGCATGTTATTTGCAAGCTACCGGGCGAACTGTGCCTCTCAAACAATAAGCAAGCCCTAAATTGGGCTTCTGTGTCTAAGGACACAAATGTACTGGCAAAGATGTTTGGGCTGGTTGCTGATATTCAGGGTGAGATGAACCCTAGTGGTTCCTCAGATCTAGTCCCTGTGTCTGTACTCAGTTCACATGAAGAGCTGTTTAATAAACTCCAGGCATTTCTAGCCAAAGATGGCAGCAGGTCAAGTAAACCAACCCTACAAGGTGCGTGGTTCAGCACTCACTGTAGACTGGCTAGGGCCAAACTTATCAGGTTAATTAAAGCTGGAGATAGAATTGAAATTTCCCAGGCTAGAAAGAAATATGTACCGGGCTAAAACCTCTTGGGAACGTGGGCTGTGAGAGGATTTGATAGAAGCTATCAAGGAAGGAGATAGTAAACTGTTTTGGGGCATACTGGCTCATCGGAACCGGCATGCTGTTTGTCATATTGACTTCCAACTACAACAAGAGCTGAGGGTGGAACAGAATATATACAGCTAAGGGTGCTACAACATTCAACGCTACATCATCATGGCCTACACTACCAGTTAGAAATGATAAACCGTTGGGCTTTAGGCTCAAAGATATTCTCAAGTAGATTAAGGTGATTCACCCTCATAAAGCACCTGGCCCTGACTTCGTCCCTGGGGACTTGTATTTAGCAGAACTCCTCGTCTGGGGGCCCTTACTTCTATGTGCCATTCTGATCAATCCTGGAAAGTGGCCCATTACTCAGATTTTGCCAGGAATCCAAGATTGTTCCTATTTCACAGAAAATATGTTGCTGTCTTATTTTAGGGGAACTGTTGTAGTGGGCCTATACGAATGATATATTTTCAGACTTTCAGGTGGGAATGCCAGCACAGTACACCAAATACTACATATTTGTTGTATATAGTGGAAAACTGTTAGGCTGGACAGGGGCCACTTGTGTATTGCTTTTTTTGACATAAATCAGCATTTGATTCAATTTCCAGGGCAAAACACTGGGAAGTGCTAAAGCAGATGGGGGTCTCAGAAACATCTCTGGCCCTTTTTTTAAATAAAACTACAGCCTCTAATTACACACGAGTAAGATATGGGAACAAAGGTGAACTAACTGACCCCTTTAGACCCAAGGCAGGTGTGCTGCAGGGGTGTGTCTTGGCACCAACCCTGTTTACACTCTAGATCAAGGATCTAGTAAAAGCAAAAGATTTCGTTGGTAGTGAAGCCCCTAAACTGTGTTCTTACAAAATCTCTACTTTGTTGTTTGCAGATAACAGGCTTTTAATATCCAAAACTCTGAGCTGTCTGCAGGCCATAGTGGATCGCTTTCTAAGCTTTTTTAGTGCTATGGGGTTGGAACTAAATGCCATAAAAACGAAATTTAATGCTTTCAATGCCTATAAAGTGGTGAGAGTGAAGATTATGGTGCAGAGGCTCACTGTGGAACAAGTGCAGGAGTTGGTTTATTTGGGAGTTTGCCTGACTAATAAACTCAGTTGGTCTGCACAAATTAGCAAAAGTACCCTGAGACTTCAGCAGAAGGCTACTGCTGTGATAAAAACGCAAAAGAAACACAGGCAAGCTCACTAGCACCTGCAGTGGAGATTTACAATGTGAAAGTAAAGAGCACAGCTACGTGTGGGTCGGAGCTATGGGGACAAGTAAAAGCTGGTGAATTTATTAAGACGGAGAACAAGTTAATCAGGAGTTTATTAAATCTTCGCGCAGAGTTCTCCCCTTGTCCCTCAATTTTTAGATGCCAATATTTTTTCAATCAATTTGACTTCGGCTCTTATACACAGAGGAGCTGGAATCGTATAGACGTCCTCTCAGATCTAATAGTTGGTAGAGGATTCCTTGGCTTGCCTTTATTAAATCCATGTTTTATAAGATTGGCTTGGCGTCAGCTTGGGAAATTCCTGATGTAGCTCAATCAGTTGCGCGCTCACTGATTAAAGAGCGTTTTAAGAACTATTAATGGATGCGGGTACTGAACAGAGTTAAGTCAGAAAGCTTGACTGATTTACCTTTAGATCGTATGATAATCCCTGATTATGAACCATTTCTCGATGTCATTCCTGGATTCCTAGCAAAGCAACTCTACCTAGAATGGAGGTATATCATTTTGCCTGGGAAAAGTTTCTGCACAAAATGGGATGAAAAGAGCTGTAGCTCAGGCAAATGCCTTTCTTGTAATCTAGAAGATGAAGCTCTCCACCATTTTGTTTTTTTTGTAAATCTTATGTGCATCCACGTGGAAAATGGCTAAAGCCAGTGTGCAAGCTTCTGGGTTTCAGCCAATATGCAGTTGCACTTAAAGTTTTATAATCACACACTAGAGAAGTGGTTGTTGTTGCGGTGACCAACTATTTCCATGCAGCTTGGCTCGTCCGTAAACCTATTGAGTGCTTTAGGAATGAGCACGTGGCCCCCGTTAGTACTCCCTGATTCTGCTTTCGATCATTTCAGTTTTGTAATCATGTTGTCATAATTTTAAAATCAATAGTAAAGGGCAAGAAGCCAGGGGTGTTCTGGGGATTCACCACCTTTTGGAGCACTTTACTGATTTGGAAACGTTTTGCGCACAACAGCTGTTTTATATTCTGTAATTGAGCATTTGCACTTTATAAGGTTTGTTTTATGACATAATAGTGTAAATATATTTTATGTATTGCAATATAAATCATTCTTCTGTTATCCCAGATATGGCTGGAACTGTATAGATTGTTTTTACTGTGGTTTTATGAATTTTATGTCAGAAATTAACTAATTGACTAACTGCACAAAGGTAAGTGTTTGTGATTGCTAAATAGCAAATGTCCTGGTAGTGAAAAACTGCTAAATTCGTTTTCCACTACTGTGAGGCATGTTCCTTTCATAGACTAGCTTTAGGACTGCCCTCATATACTTTTTGAGTGGTAAATTCTGATCTGAAAGGAGTAACCAGGTCATATTTATTATAGCCATAATGGTAATAGAAAATCCTGCTTATTGGTAAGGTTGGATTTTATATTACTATATTAGAAATGCCACTTTTAGAAACTGAGCATTTCTTTGCACTTAAAACCATCTGTACCTTACAGCCTGTCTCCAATCAATGTCTGGTCTGTGCTGGTTGACAGCTCCCTTGTGCATTTCACCCAGACAACCACAAACACAGGACACTCAGTCACATCTGTATTCATCTGCATACTGAATGGGTTTTCCTGGGCTGGCAGGGTGGAGGTCCTGACACATTTCAAAAGCCAGTGGCCTGCCCCCCACACAAAAGGCCTGATACCCCCCCCCCCCCCACGGGACCCTGGCAGACAGGACGTGGCTGAAAGGGGAACCTACGCACTTCAAAACCACTCTTTGAAGTCTCCCCACTTCAAAGTCATTTTGGGGTATATAAACTGTGTCTCTGACCCCACCAAACCAGACACTTCTGGACCTACATCTGCATCCTGTCAGAGGAGCTGCCTGGCTGCCCAAAGGACTCATCTGGACTGGTTTGCTGAGAAGCACTGCTGCCCTGCTGTTGCCCTGCTGCCCTGATGGCCTCTGACTTTGCTGAGAAGGACTCTGCCTTTCCCATAAGTGCTCTCCAAGGGCTTGGATTGAGCTTGCCTCCTGTTTTCTGAAGTCTCAGGACCAACAAAGACTTCACCTCTTCAAGAAAGTCCTGTGCATCGTGAATCGACGCAACACCTGCAGAAATCAACGAGGAGCCCGCAATGCCACTGAGAAATCGCAGCACAGCCGACTGGAACATCACAGACCTGACTGGAAATTCAGCGCCTGCCTTGCAACAAAAAAATTGATGCATTGCCTACTGGATCGACGCAGCGCCTGTCCCTTCTTCAAGCGTATCAGGGATTTTCAACGCATCGTCCCTGGGTGTCAAAATATCCCTGCATCAAAGTGAGGAACCAGGACTGCGTGCCAAAAAAAAAACTTGCAGCGTGGAAAGAAACTACGCATTGGCTGTGCCACGCCGGAAAATTTAATGTAACACCTTATTTGTGCATGCATTTCCTCCTCTGCGGTCTACGTGCGTAGTTATTTTTGATGCATACCAGGTACTGTGTGTAACGAAGAGATAACTGTTTATTTCTAAGGATTGAGATTCTTTTAAACCTTTTAAAAGTGATATTTCAACTTGTGCTTATTTGATCTTTGCCGTTTTGACCTTATTTTGTTCCACTAAATATTATTAATTTTTCTAAACCTGTGTGGTGTATTTTTGTGGTGTTTTCATTGTGTCAGTACTGGATGATTTATTGCACAAATACTTTACACATTGCAATCTAAGTTAAGCCTGATTGCTCAGTGCCAAGCTACCAGAGTATAGGCACAGGATAATTTGGATTGTGTTGTGACTTACCCTGACTAGGATTGTGGTCCCTACTTGGACAAGGGTGTATACCTCTGCCAACTAGTGACCACATTTCTAACAGTCCCAAATAGACTTACCTCATGAATATTAATAAGGTAGGTCTCGGTTTGCAACCCTCTAGGAATCACAAAAATCACAGGGATGGTGACCTGCTGGGATCAGCAGACCACCATGTCTGTGATTGCTTTTCAATAAAGCAATCTTTTTTATTTTTAAATTCAGCCTGTTTTCTTTAAAGGAGAAGGGAACCCTTCCAATTTGTGAACTCGAAGTTGGTGGTAAAATGCAAATGTTTTGCAACCGCATTCGGATTGCAAAACATTCCACATACCACTGTGATTCAGTATTAGGAAGGAACATCCTAAACATGACCCTTCCTAATACTGAACTGGAAGCCTAAATTCTAATTCATGAACAGGTTACCAAGTAGCACTTTGTCCTTGGTACATAAAAAAATGCTGTTTTGCATTCACAAATGGCCCCATTCTGAATATCGGGCTGTTTGCAAATGTGAAAAGGCTTCCTACATCTGGTCCAATGTTCCATACGTAGCCGAGAGTGCTTCTGCACCAGTGGTGTGACAAAAGAGCTAAAACAGAGGCCCATTATCTTTTGGGTAAGATTGGTATGCAATTAGGAGCCAGTCCATTTACCTGGGCTTGTGTTTGGCTGAAATAGTCCAAGGTGGGATAAGCAGAGCAGGTCACTGTTTCTGCGGGGAAAACCAAGCTACACCTGAGAGGTGAGCCCTTAGCAGGGCGAAACTGCTCTTTTGACGCTTGTGTTCTGATTTAGGGGGGCCTGAGCTGGCAGTTTGGACTGGGCTGTTACACTGAAGGACGGTCAAGGCTGATTTGCATATGGCTTGGTCCAAAACTGAGGTGGCATGGTGGGCAATAGAACGATGGGTTAGCATGCTACCCGAGCAATTGCCAGTGGTTAGAGAAATTACAAGAATTCCTTCCATCGCCTTTTGTGCTTACAGAGACATTAGTATTAATTATGGATTGTGCCTATAAATGATGTAATTCTTTAGATATTTGCACAATGTATGGACTATCACTATCAGAGCTTTGGTTGCTGTGTTTAGCAAATGATCTACTTCCCAACCCTCTGTTCACAACTCGAGGAGGGGAAACAACCTTCACTATGCAACCTTTACCATGGAGGACCTTTTCCACACAGTCTTTACAATGTTGGCAAGTACATATTATTGGCTTTAACCTTTACTAAGGATCCTATACCTTGTGGTACTTTACCATGTAGGTATGTATTTATTTACATTTCTGTTACTTAAAAAAGTTGGTAAAGGTATGGGTAGAGGTAAAGGGAGGTAAGGGTAATTTTAGGGTTTAAGGATGGGTAAATGGAAAGTTTTGGGGTGATCTCTCAATCAAACAGTGGCCAAGAAAAAGGAGGGGGGCAAAACATGTTTTTCCCATGCAAGGTATAGTATAATTGCTTTCCCACATGAAAAGCTTTTATTGTGTTGCTCATAACTTTGGCACAGTTTGACAAATCTCCATGAAACTTACCAAAAAGGTGGACCTTTTGACTAGTTTGGGCATGGAAAGTTTCAGGGTTATCCATCAGGTGGGGACTGACAACAAAGGGGGTGTCCCAAAAACACAACATCCCTATGCATTTTCCATATCATTTAGACGGCCTACCACAAAACCTGCAGAACTGAATTACAGAAAATTAGGCATGAAACTAGACCTTGGTCCACAGATGGTGCATTTTGTGATTTGGTGTAAATTTGTTCAGTAGTTTGCGAGGAAACAAGGGTAAAAAATAATTGTATTTCCAGATGGTTGGATCCACAAGAGGCTTGAGAGACTCATGTGGGAGTGCCAGTTTAATAACGGAGTGTTCTTATTTACACAGGGAGCTTTATTTCACTTGGGCCATCTTGCTCCAATGGGACTCTGACTGCAGGAACAAGCACTCTGGCCGGCTGGCAACAACATGAGGAAAAGGTTGCTGGCAGCCATTACAGGACTCTGGGACTTAGGGCCAGATGTACGAAATTCCGAGTTTGCGACTCACAAATTGCGAGTCGCAAACCCAGATGCAGGATGGTGTCCCTGACACTATCTGCGAATCGCAAAGGGGTCGCAAAGACCCACCTCATTAATAGTAATGAGGTGGGTCGCAATTTGCGACCACCTTGCAATTCGCAGCACTCACAGGGATGGTGGCCTGCTGGAGACAGCAGACCACCATGTCTGTGACTGCTTTTAAATAAAGCAGTTTTTTTTGTATTGCAGCCCGTTTTCCTTAAAGGAAAACGAGTTGCAATACAAACGAAAAAATGAAATGTTTTTGTTTCATTTTTTCTGAGCAGGCAGTGGTCCATAGTTGCCTGTCCTGTAGTAAAAAAAAAAGAAAAATAGTACAAGGGGGCAGGGTAGCAATACCCTTAACCTCTAGGCACACGCGGGGAGGACTCAGTGGGATCCCCAAGGGGCTAAAAACAAAAATAAATTGGCAAAAACTGGAGCAATCCCACGGGACTCCCATGGGTTAAAAAAATAAAAATGGTTGCTGAGCCGCATTTATTAATTTTTAAGCTCCTGTGGCCCACTCCTAGAGCTGTATTTAATAAGAGGGGGGTGAGTGCCCCCCCTACCTGAGCCATTAAAGGCCCTGGGGAGCCCACCCCAGGGCTGAGTTTTGCATGTAAGGGGAGGGGGCTGCATGGGTACCCTCTCCAAGGCTCCAGAGACCAAAGAAGACCACCCCATGGCCAAAAGAAGTGTATATGGGAAGGGGGACCATATAGCCCCCCTTCCTGAGCCATGTAAGGCTCTGGGGACCCATCTCCCAGAGCCTTTTTTCATTAAAGTGGAGGAGGGGCCTCGTGGTCTTCCTCCCTGAGCCATGTGAGGCACTAAGGACCCCATCCCCAAGGCTACTGTTAAATTAAAGAAGAGGAAGGCTGCATGGGCCCCTTCCTGAGCCTTGTAAGGCCCTAGGGACTCCATCCCCCAGGGCTGTTTTTAAAAATAAATTGGATGGGAGTCGATTTTTGGCCTGGTGATTGCGATGATTCAAAGGGGAAGGGCAGCACGAGGCACACCTCTCGGGGCTGATTTCAGCCCCAGAGACCTCATCTTAAGGGACCTGATGGGCTTCAAAGGGGGCACACTGCCCACAAAACCATGCCGCTTTCGGCCCCGGGGAACCAAGCACCTGGGGTCCAGCACCGTTTAATGTGAATGCCCCGGTGCCCTCCTTGGGCACCCACCATACAGTTGTTGGGGGTCACGTGGGAGCCTCAAGGCCCCAGCAGCCCCAGCCAGCTCCCCGCATACAGTGGGAGCTGGCATTGCTGCCACCTGTAGGGAGAAGCACCTAATGCAGAGAAACAGATCGAAAGTCTGCTATTAATGGGCAGGAGCATTTATGAAGCTCCTGCCCACTGGGAGAAAACTAGTGTTTCTTCCTGCTTGGCGGTAGTTTTGAAAATGCTCCCGCCAAGAAAGAGCAAGCACCGGTTTTCCAGCTTTTGCTGCGGGCAGAGAAACCACTATGTCCTGGACGTGGGCTCCCCAAGACTTAGCTTGTGAGCTGTCCCCTGGTGATGGGGTGAGGGAGGTGAGCCATGCAGCCCCCACCCATTCACTTTAATTTAGTGGCCCCAGGGGTGGGCTCCCCGGAGGCGATAGAGGCTCGGGGAGAGGAGCCACATGGCCCCCTTGTCTTAAGAAATATGCCAGGCCCCAAGGATGAGGCCAGTGAGGGGGGCTCTGTGCCCCCCTCCTCTTCCAAATGTGCCATGCCCCAAGCGATGTGGTCCCTGGAGCCAAAAACAGCCAGGGGAGTTCAGCCACATGCCTTTCTCCGCTTCAAAAATGCACTGGGCCCAGGGGACGCGGTCCTTAGGGGTTTAAATCATCCTGGGGAGTGGGGCAATGCATGCTTCCTCTCTCCAAACATAAATGTTTCTTTCTCCAGCCATGACTCTCTCGGCGGGATTTTTTGACAAACAAGTGCAGGAACCTGCACATTTTTGTTGTCTAATTTTGCTGCAGATTCACAGATCCACTGCAAATTCATGCAAAATTAAAAAAAACATTTTCAGCCCATGCCGGCATCCCTCCTAGATCCCACCACCAGGCCTGGGAGGGTTGGAGTATTGCCACCCTGCCCCCTTGTGTCATTTTGTCATTTTCCTGTCCTAAAATCACTGCAGCGTTGGCGGTGCAATGTGCGTGTGCTTAAGTTAATGTGCCATTTATTTACAAACATTTTAATGCATTGTAATGCAAAAACAAGGTATGTTTCCCTTATCTCCCAGCGCCCACTCAGTCACTTCCTAGTACCTCATTCCTTTAATCTTTCTTAAGTTCTGTCCCAGCCTTCTGAAAAATTTGACAAATCCATTCTTTGCTTGCACCACATTTTTCTAGCCTAGTGATATATTTAATTATGGCTTCCATAACGGATTTACGTTTACCTTTCAACATTTGCCAACAACAGTGGCTCATTATTAGCCAAACCTTAAGCACATGATAATAAGAATCAGTAAAGTATCTACTGCAGTAGAGTAAGATAAGATTCCTTTCCTTACTGCCAAGCAAATGTATTTTGTTGACAAAAGTAATTACAAAGTGTAGTGGAGGAGAGTGAGGCCAGAGAGTAAAGTAGAACCTTGACCTTTGTGGATGGGATAATCTGCGACGAATGTGCCAAATACAATGCATTGTGGTCACTATGAACATGGAGGTCTGGACCGCCACACCTAGGTCAGTACCTAGGTGTGGCGGCCCAGACCGCCATGTTCTGAACACAGTAGTGAACTGGCTGCAAAGCAGTCAGTTCACTACCACCCACCGCCAGGTCAGATTTGACCATCGGGCCAAGGGTGGGCACATTCGACCCAGCAGTGGAGGCCGGACAGGCGGTGGGATTATGATCCCATTTCCACCAGGGATTCCCTGGCGAGTTACCCTGCCAGGTGATCCCTGAAAGAAAGCATAGAGGTGACAGGAATTATTATTCCTGTCACCTGTTTGTGACACGCCAGGCCCCTCCCCCTTTCCATTATCCCTACCTACCCCCCAAGCCCCTAGAACAGCCCCCACCCCACACCCGAGCCCCAAAAACCGACCTCCAACCCTCCACCCCAAAACCCCATGAAGGTCCCCCCACCTCGACCTTCACCGTCCCCCACCCCCACCCCTACATACAGGTCCTCCAACCCCCTACATCCACATGCACCCATTCACGTACATGCACACACGCATACATGCACTCAGACACACATCCCCCCACATCCCCTCACGCACACCCCCTCCCCCTTCCCTCTCGGACAACACTTACCTCTTACATCGCACTGCTCTGGGAGGGAACGGGCTCCCTGGATGCTGCTCCACATCCATCGCCCCCTATCCATACACCGCTGTGCCTATAACTGCTTTATTATAGGTGTGGCGGTGTATGGCGTGGCGTGGCGGTGATGGTGGAGCAGCATCCACCCCTGCCACTGATCGCCAGCATGGCGGCCCTCACCACCATCAATGGCGGTGAGGCTCCATGCGTCATTATTTCGCAGCAGCCAACACTGATGGTCTTTCATAGACCGCCGGCAAGGTTGGCGGTGGAGCATCCTGCCAAAAACATAATGACTCCCTATATATCCCGTTCCTTAATCATTTCCTTGTACTGCAGTGCATCCCTTTTCCCACTGTCTACTTACAACAAACTGGATGTCTGCATGATTGATTTTATAGTACATGACGTGTACCATTCATAGCATTCATCTGCCTTGTAGTTAGGGTAAAACTGAAAGGCATTTTGGAGAAGAGGAGGGCCATTGGAATAAGATAATTGTCTATTGCAGCTGTCCCAGCTGCAGACAGTAGCAAAGTACGACTAACGAGTACGACTAGGACACCAGCTGAGCTAGCATACCTCCATTAATTTAGAAAAACAGGAGAGAGAAAAAAACTTGTACTCCATAGTGCATAATGGCTGTGACTCTAATCACATCAAAATTGAATGGCCATGAGGTGGCCAGCAAATGTACTGCTACTGTGCCACTACATAATTTTTTACAAGTGTTTTGCACAGAGCATTGTTTACAATTGTTTTTTCTTTCTTGATATAGCTACTTCTGCTGGTCCATCTTCAAGACAGGAAATAGCAGCCTGGCTACGTCAGCAGACGCTGGAGTCCATCAGGGCTGAATACGAGCAGCTTGTGGTCCTGGAGGAAGAGGAGGAGGAGGTGGCAGCAGCAGCTGCCAATGCCCAGAGCAGAAGCCAACCCCCAGCACCTCAAGCCAAAACTAGTGCCATAGTCTGCTGGCAGCCACCCGTTGCCTTTCCATCACTGCTGCCCCCCACGAGACTGTGCTTTTCAATGCCCTATCCTGCGATAGAAGCCAGACAGGCACATATGGAGGGGCTCCTGAAAAGGATCCTGGCCGCCGTTAGTGCTCTCTTATGCCCCCTTTTTTATCCTTTGTTTTGGTGGGTTGGACTTGTTGGGGGTGGAGAGGTTGTAAATTTGGGTTTTTGGGACCAGGACTGTTGGACTTTTCTCATTGACGAATACCTTTTTTGGAAATTGGTTGGGGACGGAGATTTGTTTGGGGAGAGGGGTGGTCAGTTGTGGGTGGAAGGGTGGGTTTTATATTCTTGTTAGGGTTAATACATATTTATTTACTGTTATTTATGCCTCAAAGTTCTTCTGGTGTGTTTTACTGCTTACTGCTGCCTTTTAGCACAGCATGTTTTTAAAATCTGCTGATAGTGTATAATAATATTTAGTTATGCGGTGAGGTACCCTTGTCTAACTACTCTCCTAGTCTCTGCACTGTAGTCTGCAACTATACTGACCCATATGGAGTGGGGGGAGAGATTTGCCATTGTCTACTATATTGCCTAAAAGTACAACAATGCTCCATAGTTGTCTTATCTGAGTAAATGGAGCGAGGGCTGCATGATTTCCCAAGGTGCCATGGTAGTGGTAGTAGTAGCAAGCTAGTGCACTAACAGTGAAGGCATCGGAAGCGAGGTCCCACTCCCATCTAGGTGAACTCAAATGAAAATCCTGCACACTGGCCTGCACACTGAGTTGGTGTTGCTTTCACCACATCTTCCCCACCAATTGTGTGATCAATTAATGGTATAAATTATTAAGTCACACCTCAATAAATCACACAGCGCAGTGGAAGTGGGTTAGAGATTTGATGAATGGATGGGAAAGGGAATTTAGGGAAAGGTGTGACAAAAAGACAACACTACCCAAACACAATATTCCTCTGGGCAATGATCAGCAGCCTGATGTGGGAGAAATCAAAAGGAATGAGTAGGACACAGTTAGCTTAAATGCATTGCAAACAGTCCATCAGCCCCAGAGAGACCCAAGTTATTATTATATATATAAATGTTCGGTCATCTAGGTTTGAAAAATAGTAAATACAAATAATGCTGGGTTGAAGAGAACACACACAATTAAAAAATACAAAGATTAATTAATTAAAAGAAAAATTATACTGTATTGCCAAATTGAGTGGTACCATTTTATTAAATGAGGTCTTCATTACCCTTCTGATAGAAAATGGCATCCTTATATATAATTATTCCAGAAACTCCCTGGAATAATTACCCGGGTTTACTGATTACACGTGTACACGCCCCTCGGAAACGCTAACCAATAAGATATTTCTGTGCGATACTGAACGAGTCGGAAGAAGCAAATTTATTTCGAGGACTATATAAGGATACCATTTTCTATCGGAAAGGTAATGAATACCTCATTTAATAATATGGTAATAATGATTCCTAGTGGGTTTTAAAAGCCTTTATGAAGTCAAAGCGAGTACTGTTCGCATGACGAAAGACGTGTTGGCTGGACATTCTGGAAGTAAAGAACACACTAAATAAAACAAATGGATCTGCTGTACTACGAGATACGGACAATGGTTATATATTTATTTGACATGAGTGCCTTAGATGGTGCATTGCTTTTTCTCTTTTGAGTTTTTGTGGAGGAGTGGGGTGGGTCCTCCTTCCAGAAGCACCGTGGGACATTTCTGTTTTTTTTAAAACTTGTGGTGGAATAGTTGTGAGTGCCATTCCTATAAACACACCCTGCTGGATTGTTAAACTACTCTATGCTACATTTACCTAACACATTTAACGACACAGTCTAAACATTGGCCCCACACCCCCTTATATCATAAGACACATGCAGGACAATATATACTAAACTACACATATACTACCTATTACTCAACAAATATATGTATATATATAACACATAAAATCCCCAACTTCAAGCCCCACCCACAGAGTAAAATGTAAAAAGTAGAAAACCCACCCTCCAAACCTACTTATCCTTACTAAACCACTAACCTAAACTAACCTACAACTAAACCCCCTAATACCCACTAACAAACATTAAACAAATAAGGAGGGAGGGGACTGAACTGGGGATGAGAGACATTATGCCATTCATAGGATGGCCCTCTTGGGTTTCTGCTTTATTATTTTTAGTCTTTTTGTGTTCTTCTCAACCTCCTTCTCGATAGAGTCCAACTTTTTGAGGACATGCCTGACATCCCTCTGTAGTTCCCTGATGGCACTCATGTCCATGGCAGCAGGTGTGGTTGGCTGTCACACTGATGTTGAGGGTGCAGCAGCTGGGGCAATTGTGATGGTGACAGCTGTGGCACCCTGCACAGCTGTGGTGCTTGGTCCTCCCTGTGTGGGCAGTGTGGGTCTCCCCTGGGTGAATGCCCACCACTCACCGGTGGATCGCTCCGTGCGATAGCGGCGTGCCATCATCCTGAACCCAGATTCCACTGCCACTATGTGCCGATAGCGGACTGCCCTCTTCTGAAAGGCACGCAGTTCCTCATTGTTCATGTTGGCAGCTGTTAAAATGGGACAGGCTACTATCAGTGTCAGCATTGTGTGGAGTATGTACAGATGATTAGCTTACACTCTACATCAAATTGCACATGCACTTCAACTCACATTCTGGCGAATACAATGGCCCTGATAGATGAAACGACAATGCTGCCTTTGCATCATTTCCTTGACACCATAGCCACCCACAAAAAGATTAGGAAACAAACAAAATTAGATGTGCATTGATTTTGTGTCATGTGTAACAAAGCAAAGGTAGTGTCAACTTCACATAGATCAAGGCCACTATTCCTTATTTTCTATGTCAAATTTCAACCATACATCACCAGTAACTTGAATCTGATATTGGGAGTATGGAATGTAGTTGGTAATCATAAAGGGTCACTGTTGATAGGTACAAATGCAAGCCTGATCAAAATGACGGTCTCCTACACTGTGAGCATCACATCTACCTACAAATTTGTTGTTCCCACCCCCTGTGCCTCAGGGGGAATGGCCATGCAATTCATCATCTCAACTGTCCAGGTCATCAACCAAGGCATGCCCACTCATACATGGAGTCAGGGAGTGGACCATATGTTAGGAGGGCTGACAACCAGGAAGCTGGTATCTATAGGTCTAGCAGATCTACATTCATGTGTCCAGGTGTAGACACCCATCAATACCTGATCAGCCAATACCATTCCTCACACACCCATATCCATGCCAGCACACATTGGACTTGACCTGCATGCACGCCTATTACATTCCATATAAGTGTCACGTAAGTGGAGTACAATATCTGTGGAGTACAATATCTGTGGCACCATGCTGGGGGACATTTGCTCACCCAGTCCTACATGTACATTACAATACAGGGAATTTGTCTACAGAATGGTGCATCACTGTGTTGTGAGAAGGACGGCGTGTCCCAGTGACAATATTTTCACAACGGTGCACATCTAAGTCACATATGGGCCTAAATGTGGCTTGTTATCACCTTGTTTACCTGATGCTGCCCATTGAGCGTCACAAGCCTCACAAGATATGGCTCTCTGCACGTACATGTCGAACACTTAAATGTGACTCAATGCCACCATCCAGACAACTTTGATATCTGATCATTTGACAGCTCATCACTTCTAGCATTGGGTGCAACACACATGACTCACTCACACAAAACCCTTAATCAATACACAGGACAGACATAATCACACTTACAGGATACATCTGCGTCCTCAAATCTTGCCACTTCACCTATGGTATAGGGGGCATGTCCACCTGAAAGATATTGATGGAAAACCATGGTACGTATCATATTATTCTCACTACTAGTGGACAACATATTACAGTGTGTACTATTTCAGAGGACTGAGTTAATTATCCAGGTTGAGGACAGTGCAACAGACACATAACTGCAAACTTACAATGAGACTGACACTCAGATGAGTGAGAGCCACACATCTGCACTCTTACACTGGGTCTGAGACTCATGTAGTGCTATATCCTGCAACAACCATATGTGGCCAATCTGTAGAAGAAGGAACTCCATGGAATGGGGGGGGGGGAGTAGGGTGACAAATGCATGAAACTACCCTGGTGCTCTGCAAGACAACTGACACAGGTATCCTGGCTTGTCCTGCAAGGCACACAGAGGCACTTTATGATGGACAAGCGGCTACATTTTTAGTCTGCAATTTTCATGCATTGAGTAATCCATGACTGATGTGTCACAGTTGGCTGATGGTATCAAATGCCCCATTCCAGTGACTCCTTTGAAAACATAATGGCAGGGCTGATGTATGTGAAATTATGACAATGTAGCGTCACACATGGATCGCCCTACTTTGTAATCACAATCCAATTACATATGGTATGCTGGAGGTGTCTTGGTCTAATATACATGACACAGTGCTGGGGCACAGATGTTGCTATGGCCCCGATATGTGTGACTTAGTGATGGCTGTGCATGACTCACCTAACATCTGACTTGCATTGGTAAAATGGTAGGATATGTGAACCCCATGTCTGTACTTGTGCAATGACATTTCATTTTGGTTGCATGCAAACTGTCCACAAGCATTGCATGCAGCATGCCAACACAGCTGCTACTGTCATTCAAGTTTGGTGAACAGAAAATAGCTTGCTAATGGGAGACTCACTAACAGGGCCAACGATCACCACATCAAGATGGTGTAGCAAATCCTACTCCCTGACCAACAGATCTGCCCAGCGATGCTTCAGCTGGTGTTCGTTGCGGCTGCTGCAGTACACCCTCTTCAGGTGATGGAGCACCTTGCCCCACCGCAGCCGCCTCGCCTCCGTCCGGTAGCCCTGTTTCACATGGCCCCCCATTTCCAACACTAATGGGAGGTAGTGGGCTACCAGCCACACTAAGCCTCCCAGCTCCTCCTCCCTCATCCCAGTCTGCCTCCCCCTATCAGACATATCACTGGGGTACAGGATGACAAAACAATAATGATTGTAAATAAAATTAAGTAAAGGAAAGTTAATGCCCAAAAATAACAATCCCAACTAACCCTGACAGACACCCCACAGTACAAATACAAGGAAAAATACAAATAACACACGCATTCACTAACACTGGGACAAAGTACAATCAAATACTACAGAAAGCACAACAGGAGGGACACCACAAGATACAAAACAGAGCAATAACACACCACCAACTCCAAGACACAACCACACAGTCAAAAGAGGCACAGACTGTAAAGAGAAAGTGAAAGTACACCTACTGTACCATGCCTGTGAACAGGATTTCCTATGACATCACTTCCTGTCCCCGTGCATCACATTTTCTGTAATGCGTGTATTTTTTTTGATGCATCTGATATTTGCGTGAGTATTTCTGATGAATGACTAATGTGTGCTTTTTTATTGACCCATTACCTTTAAATCAGCATTGAGATGAGTGTGAAGGTGGAAATCGCACTAATGGCCCTTGGCATTTACATCATAATCAACATACAAATTGAATGGGCTGGGCTGCAGTGTGGCATTTTATGTATGGCAACATGTGGTAGTCCATATAACAATGTGATTTGGGTGTGAGTGGTCTGTTACACCAATGTGTGTGTTACAGAATCAACAGCATGCAAATGTATTAACGGCATGCATATGTATGTATGTGTGACAACAGTGTATCCACATATGTATGGCAGTCAGTACTATGCAAGAGAAATGGTTTGTGATTGTGAATTGGGTTCACTTATGTGCTGTGTGTAGTTGTCTTACAGAGCATTTCAGCTGACATACACAGCTCGGGCATTGTTGATGGTGGCTGATGAATGCTATCTACCAAATGATACCCGACAACTGTCTCCATATGTTGATCTTGAGTATATGGTGACTTGTGTGTGGACTACACATATGTCTGACATGTGTATGTATTTGGTACATACTGTGATTGACACACTCTGCCTACATTCCATTCCATATCATGTATTGAACACAAAAGTCAGTTCAAAGTCTTTTCATTTAGCATTGTAATAATAACTTTTGTGTGGTGGGCCTGCAGCCCTAGCTGCGTATGTTCTCATACATTCTGATGTGCATTCCACAGACGTGTCCGTCCAACGTGTGAGGTCAGGTGTACCCTGCAACAGGATTGGGCCCCATGGCAGTGGCAGGACTGATTTCCATGTATGTACTGCACAGCCTCCATTTCTCCCATTGCTTGTCATGCCTGGCCTAATCATGATGACCATTGTCACCAGTAATGTCCCCCTCATCACACATGCTCCATGCAACCATTGCAACTCTCACACTGAGTTGTGTCAGTGACCTGTTTAAACATCACAGTCTCACCATGATTTAACATCCACTGCCTCATATGTGGGCCCCTTGTTTACCTCTTATTTGGACATGTTGTAGCTTTGAGCGATGAGCTATTGTTGTACAAGTTGTCAACATGGATGTAAATAATATGTTGTGGCCCATAGATTGTGTCTTTCAGTTGTCACATTCAAGTGATGAGGCTATTTATTAAATGAGTGATGGGAGCAGTTCAATCTTATGCATCACATGTGATGTTGCTACTGTACTGATCAAATTAGTGTTTGTGACATGCTGTGGTATATGTTGTGTAGATTGAAGAGATCAAAGCCGGATTTTGTGAATAAGTGATGTGTTTATTGACAAAATGTACAAGGTGAGTTACGTGATTAAGTGAAGAACTTTTCAATGATGTGCAGTCTCCTGCTTATCCGAGAAGCTGTGTTGTGCTGTTCCCCCTCATTGTCTTCCTTACCATCCTCATCCTCCTCCTCCTCGGGCAGGTCATCAACCTGATCATATAAGGGGACGTTCATCCGCACACATATGTTGTTCAGGATGGGACATGTCAAGATTATCTTGCAGACGATGTGTGGGGCATATAGGAGGCTGCCTCCTGTGATGTCCAGGCACCTGAATCTAGACTTCAGGAGGCCAAATATCCTCTCCACAATAGTCCATGTCCTACGATGTCCGTCATTATATGCACTCTCTGCTGCTGTGCTGGGATTGGGAAAGTGGGGCATTATCCATGGCTGTAGGCCTGTGCAGGATGGTACACCACCCTGTACCTATGCATTTTTGATGGACAATTGGCTCTTTCTCTGTGTGCAGCAGTATGCAGCATGCATTGGTGCCACAATCAGCTGAGTTCATAGCACAGTCTACTTCCTTATTGCAACCTGCATACAGCGCCCCTGGGGTAGTGTTTGTTGTTGGCACTTCCTCAGGTTTTAGGTGACAGCTACATGTGAGTCAGCATCATTATGCTATGTATCTTGTGGTGACAGACCTGGAGCAGGAAACTTTGCACACCCTTCCACACTACATACAGCATGGGAGGGTGGCCAATTGACAATGTGGCTTCAAGTCATTATGAAATGGGCATCTGCCAGGTTGTACATAATGTGCAGGCCATGTGGGCTATTACATAGGTCCCTTGGTATTCCAGAGTGGCAGCTAATGTTTGTGGCAGCCATGAGTTGTCCAAGGGTGTGTATGCCATTGTCACAGGATGATCAACATAACTACCAGTGTCTCTCTTGTCTTCTAAAACATTAATGTGCATTTATACTGTCACCACATGCACAGTGCAGGTTATGGGATGGAGCTCAGCTACTTAGTAAATGTGTCCCTTGGCACAGTGAATGTGAGGTCAGTGATGTCCTGTTTTCTCCTACTGGGTCCCACTATGACATCCATGATCTGCACTGTCTGACAATGACTCTGCCCCATGTTCGGTCATTTATAGTATCTGGTACAGACATGATGGTGTTGTGAGCAGTGAGTGTTGCATGTGAGGTTGCACTACAGTAGGTGTGGTACCACTCCTCACACATCTGGCACATGGTATGTGATTGGCATTGATCTTGTATTCCTATGTGTGTGAGCCAATGCGTCAGGCAGATGTCTCTGCACACTACAGGTAAGTTAGGTATGTGTTGATGAGATGTAGTTGATATAGGCGCAAGTTGTGTGGTGTTTGATATTTGTTCTGGCAGTGATTTGTACGGCATGACTTGAGGCATCTGTGCCTATTTGGAAGTTACATGACATGGGAATGGTGAATGCCATTGGCATGTCTGTGCTATTCTTTGTTTGGTGTACTGTGTGTGAAGTGTATGTAGTAGGCAACATGTGGGCACTTGTAGTAGTCTGTGTAGTTCTGCCCTTAGCAAAGGGTACATTTCTGCACCTGTCCTTCCCGTGGTGTGCCTGTCAAGGTGTGGGTGTGTTACGTACACGTGGGTGTATGCATTAGTGTTGTACACTGGTTGTGCTGTACAACTATGTATTAGGGTTGTGCAGTGGTTGTGCTGTACTGCAGTATGAGGCATATGTGGTATCATCTGCACATGTGTGTTACCCTGGCCATATGTTACTGTAGTGGTGTACGTCTTGTGTGTCCCACATGGTTGGTGTGTTGTGTGTATGTTGCTAGATTTGTTGACTTACCCACAAGTAGGCCATTTCCAAATTGTCCATCTTGGAATTGTTCATTGATACTGCTGTGCCGGATTATGTAGGCATCATGGACACTCCCAGGATACTTGGCCAAAATGTTTATGAATAGTCCCCGGTGGTCCACAATGCCCTGCACATTATTCCGGTGTAAGTATTCTGTTGTTGCAGGTGGTACGTGCTGGACATGGATGCAGTCAATTGCACCAAGCACATGCAGGAAGCCAGGGATTTGATAGAACTCTTGTTTGTTCTCTTGCTGCTTTTGCTGTGTGTTGGGGAAGCTGATGTGGCCGGGTGTCAGGGAGATGATAGCATCTAACAGCTTAGGCCGGAATTGAGAGAACGACGGCTGTGAAACACCAGCAAACAGTGCACCCGTTGTTTGGAAGGAACCACTTGCCAGCATGTGCAGGACAACGAGCAGCTTTGTCATAGGTGGTATGTTGTGTGGGGTCTGCAGGCTGGCTGTAATTTGTGGCTCAATGTGGTGTAGCAGGTGTAGTATGGCTTTCTGGTTCAGTCTGTAGGTCCTAATAATGTCCAGGTCCCTGAGGGCAAGGAGGGTTGTCCTGGTTCTGAGACCCTCTCCTGCCTTCTGAGTTGCCTTTGTGGGCCACGTTGTTGTGGTGGTGAGTGCAGGACTTGGTGCTGTCCTCTGTGCCATCTGGCAAGCTGGATCATTATCACCTTCATCTTCTCTTTTGGGTTGTAATGTTGCTTCTGTGTGTTTTTCTTAAGTAGTGGTGTGTTTGCCTTATTTTAACGCCTGCACTGACCCAGGTGTTAAATTTTGACGCAAAGCGGTGTTAACATAATTTTTTGGGTCTGCCTTCCACCCATGAGTCCTTTTTGCCCGGGTGGATAAATACGGCGCTAGGGTGTTTGAGTAATGTTTTGGAAGGGAACGCCTAGCCTACATCTCATTGACACAAAGAGGTTTCACGCATCCGAAAAATGACGCTAACACCAATATTTTGAAGCTAGATGGGTCTAGCATAAAAAAATAAATATGGCGTTGAGTTTGCGCTGAATTAACGTACAAAATTACGCTAATTCAGGGCAAACAGAGTAGAAATATGCCCCTAAATCCTTCCATCATCCTCCTGATTCAGATTAACGATTATGTCCAACTTTGTGCCTCCTCCTCCTGAGAGTCCCAGTCTCCTGACCCAATTGAGAGAGAGCGACCTGTAGTGCAATGCTCTGTTGAACAAGAGAAGTATTGAGTAGTTTTTTGGGGTAGGTTAGATTTGTGTTTATTACCTAAATGGACTGGTCAGGTCTTTGAGGAGTGTGAACCAGAAAACAAAGCAGTGTGAAACGGCAAACAAATCTCGCTAAGAGTCAAAGGGGAGGGAAAAAATCACCTTCAGGAAAAAATGATCACCCATTAGGCCACCAATATTGTAAATCAATCACAAACACAATCAAACGTAATAATTATAGTTAAAAAATGAACGACCACTCTCACTGTCTGACACCACATGAATCATCTCAACATTGAAACAAGAATCACTCATATATCACTCACTGGTGCATAGCATTACTTACCTGTTCCAATAAAGCAGGGTGGTGCATTGCTGATCCTCTTTGATTGATGAGATGAAACACACATTGGCCAGGATAAGTTATGATTCAAATATTCTACGGCAATCCTGCTAGGGAATAAAAGAAAGGATAGGCAAGGAATGGAGGCAGGCATTGTCTCTCCAATGTCCTTGAAGGGATTTTCGTGGGGGGGACTTCTTCACTGCACACTGGTCCAACTCCAATACGGCCATACATTTGTCTAAAACGGTGGCAGTTTATTAGTCAGTAAGACACAAACAAACAAAAAAATAATGTTCCCCAGCTAGTTATATCATTTTTTTCCTTTTTTTTTTCCAAAGCAGTTGGTCGATAGAAAGTTCTATGGTGGCCCAGGTCTACTCAGCAGTCAGGGAAGTAGAGTTAGTCCTCAAACTTAGGAGATGCGCCCAGAGGTTAGTCAGCTAACACACTACCATGACCTGAGTCTGACCAACCACCCTCATCCTCCTCTTGTTGTACTTCAGGTATGCTGTAATTCAAGGGTATAAAGTGCTGATTAATTTTATCTTGACCAATCGCTAAACGTTTTGGGGTCAGACGCTGGTCGTTCTCACTGTGACAACTACACCAGCTGCACTGAACACACACTCGGCAGACACACTGGCTACAGGGCAAGACAGGTACTTTATTGCCAGCCTGCTGAGCCCTGACCATTGGCACCTCTTCCCATACCATTGCACCAATGGGTTTTGATACAGATAGACCTCCGTAGGGTCATCCAAGTAGGCCTGGACCATTCCCTCAATAGTCATTGGTGCTCCACCTTGCTCGATCTCTTTTGCCTTCACCTCTGCACTGGACTTAAACCCTGCCTTAGAAACCAATCAAATGCAGATTTTGGGACTGCTGCCCCTGTTCCTGTTGTTACTGATTTGGTTTTGGCTGCTGTGAGCCAACAGCACTGTCTGCAGGCTCTATGGATGTTATAGGCTGCTCCCCAGAACGTCTGCCCATGAGTGGGTCTCTAATTCCTAGCTGTTCTTTTTCTAGGTTGCTGGCTTTCTCAGCAAGCCACGTCCTGTAGGTTGAAACAACCCGTCTAAAAAAGGAATAAAAGTGGCCAGTAAGTGTTTGTACAGTGAATCAAGAATTGTGGCACAGATGTAATGTTTGGATGACACAATGTCTCTACAGCTTTGTATTAACAGATAAGTCGAGAATTAAGCTCTCCACCAAATCCTGCACATCTGTTTTTTCAACCATAACTTTGTACGTTTCAGACACCTCATTAAGCTGTTTCTGCAGCATATGCAACAATGGGATTGCTTGGCTCATGGTGCAGGCTTTCTTGCTGAGTTCCTGTGTGAAAATGTCAAAAAGAAGCAGCATCTCTGTCTGGCATTGACCAGGCCCCATTAGTCCATCTCAATGATCATGCCTTTCACAGTTGAATCCCTCTTTGCATGACATATTTGTTGTATGTTCCGTACTGCTCAAACAGACGTTGCAAAATGTAATAGGTTGAATTCCAACATGTTGGCACCTCATTTATGAGCGTTTTAACTGGCATTCTATTATCACACTGGATAATCCTCAACAGCTTCTGGACTTTAAAAGAATGGCTAAAATGAGTACAGATTCTTCTGCATGTGGACAGTAAGTTGCTGACTCTGCGTTCTTTTTTGAGAAAGTCCTGTACAATGATGTTGATGCAGTGCGCCAAACACAGGACCCTGAAATTGCCCCCATCTGACATTGCCTTAACTATATTACTGCAATTGTCTGTGGCAAAAAATCCAATGTTTAGCCCTCTGCGACACAGCCATTCGAAGATCTTGTTGTTAAAGTCATCCAAGATGTTTGCAGCTATATGGGACTTCTCCATGGCGAACATAGCTACTGTTGCATGCTTCCAAGCACCATTAAAAGTTTCTGCACTACCAATACCTGCAGATATAATTTCTCTAACCCCCACAAATGAGATCATGTGTGCAACTGGTCCACATGTCTGTCATCAGGTGAATTGTGTGGATAGCATTCTGCTGCAAAGCTTGTCCAACCAATTTCAGCACATTATGATGTAGTGCTGGAACAGCAACTCTGGCAAAATAGGTCCAGCTGAAAACCTTCTATTTTGGGCACATGGCTGCCACAAATTCTAGAAAACCCAATCCTTCCACAAAAGAAAAAAGGATGAGGTCCTACGCTAACATTTTAGCCAGCTTCCCGTTGTACAAACGTGCCATTGGGTGGTAGCATTAGTACTGCCCTTCCAGCCTAAACATGCCAGTAATAGTAGCAGGCAACTTCCTGAAAGCAGATTGTGGTAGTAGGTTCAATGTGCGTCTTATCGGGGCAGCCACTATATGTTCTTGCCTTGGTGTCTTGACCTGACTCTGAGTCTTTGCCATTGCGATGTTGCTGATATGGGTGATGATACTACTGCTCTGTTGGGGACAGGGCTGATTTGTGTAACGAAAATGTCAGTCTCTTCTTCACCTTCACCTTCCACCATGATCAAATCAGATTCCCTGCTCTCACCACCTTCACCAACACCACTTGCAGTTTTTTGGCCGGTAAGATGCGCCTCCCAGCAGATTGCGTGGTGTTTTCTCAAATGGGTTGTTTGGCCTCCAGTACCTTAGTTTGTACCAAGCTTACCCCAGTGACACTTGCTTGGCAAATGGAGCATATGGCAATGTTTGGCTCCTTTTCACTAACCGCAAAAAAGTCCCAAACTGGGGAGGTCAACTTTCTAACACTGGTGCCACTGCTAGTGTCAGAAGAAGTGATGGTAGATGGGTGTTTTGATGATGCTTACCTCTCTGCAGTGCCTACTTCTACTGAGGTGGTTGTGGATGTAGGTCGCAGCCAAGGCCTTGTTGTAAATATGGAATCTGGCGGTGGTGCTATCTGTTCCACATCCTTCAGTACAGGTTGAGAAGATGGGTAATATCAGACTCCACTGGGCTAACATTCATGATGACTGGCTTGTCGTCAGACTCATTATCTTCCTCTTCTTCATTCATATTTCTAAGGCTTACAGGAACCTTCCTTTTCACTCCTTGCCTCTCCTGGCGTGTCTCAGACTGAGGTGGCATCCAAGTGGAGTTTTGATCATCAGAAAGGGAGCTTGAAGGAGGAGATGGCGGAGATCTGGAAGACAGTGGCTCTTGTTAAAGAGGAGCTTCTTTGACTTCCTCAGCATATAGCTCAATATCTTGATGTGCTCCTATTTCGGGAGGAAATACTATTGCTGGCTACAGCTGTTGTTGTACACTGAGCTGCGTTTCCAGCAACAATTTGGTACTACTTTGAGAAAGAGATAAGTCCAATTCAACGTCACTGCTCGTCGGCATTGCCATGATTAGAGTGGCTGCCTCTGTGCCAGATATGGAGTTGGACCTAGTTCGGAGTGGGGCCATTGATGCAGGAGTACTGCTTCCAGCTTGATTGCTTGATGCTGGTGCGGCATGTTTTTGCCCAACAAAGGTCTGGAGCGACATACCAGTTGTGGGATGCTCCTTCTTATTACTGGCTGCTTTCTTGGCAGTAGTTTTTTTGGGGCCATCTTGAAGCTGTCAGTTGGCAGTACCACTTAGCTTCACAAGCCAAAGAGATGTCTGTGTCATGAGTGTGGTCACGCGTTACGTCGTGCACAGGCCTTCTGTCTGGCAGTACTGTGGGTGATGTCTCTTTCTCTTGTGCACCTAAAAGCAAACATGCAAGAACATCAGTGAAACATGGTATTGTTACTGTTGAATTAGTTGTACAAACAACATAATTTAGTGTTACGTAAATATTAAATAATTAACAATACAATGTATCCATTCGTAAAACCACACCAACATAAACTGTCATCATTATGTACACTCAGGAAGGATAAGACGTAGCAACAACTACAACATACAGATGTATCTCTTAGCTTCATGTGCATCAAGTTGGCATGTGACGCTCAGGGAGGTGCTGTGACAATGGAATAATCCTTGAGTAATGTTGTGCAGTTGTGCGCCTATGGCAGACATGGGGCTGATAGGGGAAATGAAAAAAAAACAAATAAATAACAATTTAAAAAAAAATGAAATAAAACATTTTGTTTTCATTTCAGAAATTAAGAACAAATAAAAAAATACAAATAACTTGAAAAAAATAAAAGTAAATCAATTATTATTATTAATTAAATACATTAAAGAACAAAGTTTGTGAAAAAGATTAAAAAATATATATATATTTATATAATAATTGCTGATGTACTACGCGAAAGGGAGCGACCTCTGACCTGTTTTTAGGTCCGGAACTCGCCCCCCATGACCGCAGCACCAACCTGCTGTCTCCTGCCTCTAACCCCCGCCCACGCTGCTGCTAGCGTGTTCGAGGCTTCTCTTGACCCGTGTGCCGTGTATTCCGCCGTCCTGTAAGTGGTTTTCTGTTTTTCAGCGCCTTGCCTCTTGCGCTTCTGCCCCCGACGTGCCCCTTCTGATTGTGCCACTTTGCGCCGTCCAGTAAGAGCGCTTTTACTGGTCTCAAGCGCCTCGCCTCCTGCGCATCTGCCCCCGTTGTGCCCCTCTGATTGCTGTTTTCCCCGATTGTATACTGTGCCTTTAGTGTATTTCTGTGACTGGTTTCAAAGTTTAACTGTTGTTATATTTGTGCCCGACTTTTTGGCCTTGTTATTGCGTGTTTTCGCCCCTTGTGCGCTCCCCCTCGCTCTCCGCTCCCAGCCGCTGCCTCCCTGCGGCCCCGCCCCCCTCGCGCCCCCATTCGCCGCTCCCTCCCGCCTCCCGCCTCCCAGCTGCTCCTCCCTCCCTTCTTAATGGCTGGCGCTGCGCGTCGCGAGTGAGCGACCTCTGACCTGTTTTTAGGTCCGGAGCTCGCCCCCCACGACCGCAGCACCAACCTGCTGTCTCCTGCCTCTGACCCCCGCCCATGCTGCTGCTAGCGTGTTCGAGGCTTCTCTTGATCCGTGTGCCGTGTATTCCGCCGTCCTGTAAGTGGTTTTCTGTTTTTCAGCGCCTTGCCTCTTGCGCTTCTGCCCCCTACGTGCCCCTTCTGATTGTGCCACTTTGCGCCGTCCAGTAAGTGCGCTTTTACTGGTCTCAAGCGCCTCGCCTCCTGCGCATCTGCCCCCGTTGTGCCCCTCTGATTGCTGTTTTCCCCGATTGTATACTGTGCCTTTAGTGTATTTCTGTGACTGGTTTCAAAGTTTAACTGTTGTTATATTTGTGCCCGACTTTTTGGCCTTGTTATTGCGTGTTTTCGCCCCTTGTGCGCTCCCCCTCGCTCTCCGCTCCCAGCCGCTGCCTCCCTGCGGCCCCGCCCCCCTCGCGCCTCCCAGCTGCTCCTCCCTCCCCCCTCCCTTCTTAATGGCTGGCGCTGCGCTTCGCGAGTGAGCGACCTCTGACCTGTTTTTAGGTCCGGAGCTCGCCCCCCACGACCGCAGCACCAACCTGCTGTCTCCTGCCTCTGACCCCCGCCCACGCTGCTGCTAGCATGTTCGAGGCTTCTCTTGACCCGTGTGCCGTGTATTTCGCCGTCCTGTAAGTGGTTTTCTGTTTTTCAGCGCCTTGCCTCTTGCGCTTCTGCCCCCGACGTGCCCCTTCTGATTGTGCCACTTTGCGCCGTCCAGTAAGTGCGCTTTTACTGGTCTCAAGCGCCTCGCCTCCTGCGCATCTGCCCCTGTTGTGCCCCTCTGATTGCTGTTTTCCCCGATTGTATACTGTGCCTTTAGTGTATTTCTGTGACTGGTTTCAAAGTTTAACTGTTGTTATATTTGTGCCTGACTTTTTGGCCTTGTTATTGCGTGTTTTCGCCCCTTGTGCGCTCCCCCTCCGCTCCCAGCCGCTGCCTCCCTGCGGCCCCGCCCCCCTCGCGCCCCCATTCGCCGTTCCCTCCCGCCTCCCGCCTCCCAGCTGCTCCTCCCTCCCCCCTCCCTTCTTAATGGCTGGCGCTGCGCGTCCGCGCAGCGTGCGCGCCGCTGGCGTGCCGGAGGCGCGCCAGAGGCAAGCCCGTCTGCGCCCGTCCGCGCCTGGACCACGCTCGGCGCCACCCCCCCTGGTCCTCACGACCCCCGCAACCCCTGCCTCCGATACTCTACCAACGAACTCCGCGCACTCAACCCTGGCCCCTCCACAGAGTGCTTCCTGGCCACCCCGAAGCACACCAAAGGACCTTTCTCCTGCCGCACCTGCAACTTCTCCTGCAACAGAACAACGAAGCCAGCAGCAACCAGCACAAACCACCTGCACTGCATCCTCCTCAACACACGCTCCGCACGAAAAGACGCCATCGAACTCTTGGACTTGCTCGACACCACCGCCCCAGACGTGGCCTTCCTGACCGAAACCTGGTGGAACGACTCTTCGACCCCTGACATCGCCATCGCCATACCGGACGGATACAAGATCACCAGAAGAGATCGAACCAACGGAGTCGGCGGAGGAATAGCCATCGCCCACAAGTCTACCCTCAAGATTCACACCCACACGGACGACGCTCTCACGACAGCCGAACACCTCCACTTCCAGATCCACACGGACCCCAACACGACCCTCAGAGGAACCCTCATATACCGCCCTCCAGGACCAAGAGCCCCCTTCAGCGACACCATCTCCGACCTCGTAAGCACCCACGCCCTCGCATCTCCAGACTTCATCCTCCTGGGAGACCTAAACTTCCACCTGGAAAACAACAACAACGCCAACACCGTTTCGCTGACCACCAACCTCCCCAACTTCGGACTCCGCCAACTGGTCAACACTCCCACCCACATCGCCAGTCACACGCTTGACCCCCTCTTCACCTCAAGCAACCACATCTCCTTCAGCCACACCTCCGAACTCCACTGGACCGACCATCACTGCGTCCACTTTTCCTTCAAGAGAAACACCGAACACCACCGCATCCCTCTACCGCCTCACCGCCGCTGGAAAAAAGTCACCGAAGACCAACTAACCAGCTCCCTCGCCAAAAACCCTCCACTCGACTCCTCCGACCCGAGCGCCGCCGCCACCAACCTCCATCAATGGATCCTCGACTGCGCCAACACCTTAGCTCCACTCATGAAACCCACCATCAACCAAGGAAAGAAAAAAACAGCCTGGTTCACGGAAGAACTGACCACCTCCAAACGCACCTGCCAGAAGCTCAAGAAGAAATGGATCCTCGAGCGCACACCCGACAACCTCGCCACCCTCAAAGACGCCAACCGTGATCACCACCAACGGATCCGACTCGCCAAGCGCGCTCACTTCACTGAACGCCTCAACAACAACGCCCACGATTGCAAAGAACTCTTCAGCATCGTGAAGGAACTCTCCAACCCGAACGCCAACATCAACGACGTCCCACCCTCCCAGAAACTCTGCGACGACCTCTCCACCTTCTTCCACCAGAAAATCGCAGCCATCCACGACAGCTTCAACACCGCACCTCTGCCAGACCCCACCCCTGACGACTCCGCCCACGACCGCCGCCTCACCACCTGGACCCAAGTGGACGACGCCGAATCCCTAACAACCATGAATTCCATCCACTCAGGCTCTCCCACGGACCCATGCCCACATCACGTTTTCAACAAAGCCAACACCACCATCGCCCCCAAACTCCGCAAGATCATCAACCTCTCCTTCAACACAGCCACCTTTCCGAACAGCTGGAAGCACGCAGAAATCCAACCCCTCCTCAAGAAACCCAAGGCTTTCCCAGCGAAAGTCATCGAGAAGATCGTCAACACCCAGCTCCCCCACTACCTAGAAGACAACTCCATCCTAGACCCCTCCCAATCTGGATTCAGACGAAACCACAGCACCGAGACCGCACTCCTCGCCGCCACTGATGACATCAGACAACAAATGGACAACGGCGAAACCTCAGCCCTCATCCTCCTCGACCTATCAGCCGCTTTCGACACAGTCTGCCACCGCACCCTACTGACCCGCCTCCACGAAGCCGGCATCCAAGACAAAGCCCTCAACTGGATCTCATCCTTCCTCTCCGACAGAACCCAGAGAGTCCGGCTCTCCCCTTTCTGCTCCAAAGCCACCAACCTCATCTGCGGCGTCCCCCAAGGCTCCTCTCTCAGCCCATCGTTGTTCAACGTCTACATGGCCCCCCTCGCAAAAGTGGCCCGTCAACACAACCTCAGCATCATCTCCTACGCCGACGACACCCAGCTCGTCCTCTCCCTGACCAAAGACCCTCTCACCGCCAAAACCAACCTCCACGAGGGACTAAAAGCCATCGCCGAGTGGATGAACAACAGCCGATTGAAGCTCAACTCCGACAAGACGGAAGTCCTCATCCTCGGACGTACCCCCTCGGCCTGGAACGACTCCTGGTGGCCCACTGCCCTCGGACCACCACCCACCCCAGCCAACCACGCAAGAAACCTTGGATTCATCCTCGACTCCGCTCTCACCATGTCCAAACAGGTCAACGCCGTCTCCTCTTCCTGTTTCATCACCCTCCGAATGCTCCGTAGAATCTTCAAGTGGATTCCAACAGGAACCAGAAAGACGGTAACCCAAGCCCTCGTCATTAGCAGACTTGACTATGGCAACGCACTCTACACAGGCATCCCAACAAAAGACATCAAACGACTCCAGTGCATCCAGAACGCATCCGCCCGCCTGATCCCCGACATACCCCGCCGATGCCACATCTCCCCGCACCTGAAGGACCTCCACTGGCTCCCCGTGGAAAAAAGGATCACCTTCAAACTCCTCACCCACGCTCACAGGGCTCTACACGACACCGGACCCACCTACCTCAACAACAGACTCAGCTTCTACGTCCCCACACGTCAACTCCGCTCTGCCCACCTCGCCCTCGCCATCGTCCCCCGAATCCAGCGCAAGACCTCTGGCAGCAGATCCTTCTCCTTCCTCGCCGCCAAGACCTGGAACTCTCTCCCCACCTCGCTACGTCAGACCCAGGACCTCCTCACCTTCAGGAGACTCCTCAAGACTTGGCTCTACAAACGCTAGCAGCACCTCTCCTTCCCCCCCCCCCCCCAGTGCCTCGAAACCCTGACGGGTACATAGTGCGCTTTATAAATGTTATGATTGATTGATTGACCTTGACAAACCACTGAGATTTGGGAGGCAAGGATTGGTGCAGGTGAAAAACACAACAAAGATGTAATATAATAGAATATAAAACACTGTTCATTCAGTGCCTTTAGTATTGAGAATTGAGCTACTCGGTCTCAAGCATAACACACAAAATGGCTGCCAACCACATGGTCAAACAACAACCAGCAAGTAGCCATGGCCACAACAAAAAACACATGCAGGCCTAAAAGCACACTGACTGCCTACACAAAATAGCCTCCAGCCACATGATCAAAACAGCAACAACAACAAACAGCAAGGAGGCATTGCTAAAACAAAGAACCAATTGAGGCATAAAAGCACACTGGCTGCCTACACAAAATGGCCACCAGCCACATGGTCAAACAGCAACAACAACAACCAGCAGGGAGGCGTGGCCGCAACAAAGAACACATACAGGCATAAAAGCACACTGGCTGCCTACACAAAATGGCCACTTGGCCACATGGTCAAATAGCAACAACAACAACAAGTCAGGAGGCTTGGCCACAATAACAAAGAACACGTGCTGGCCAAGGGCAAAAGCACACTGGCTGCCTACACAAAATGCCCACCAGCCACATAGTCAAACAACAAGCAGGATTAATGAGCACAAGTTATTGTTACCTTTGGCTGCACATTATAGTGACTACCATCCTCCGGGGCCCACCAGTATATTTATGGGGAGGGTGGCATGCAGCTCCTTCCTGGGGCTGATTTTGGCCACAGGAACTCCATCTCCTAGGGCTTAGCCATATTGTAAAGGGGGGCATGCAGCTTCTGGCTGAATTTTACCCTGGGGACCCCATCCCCTCAGGGTCCAGCACTTTTTAGAATGGGGAGTGGGGCTCTCAGCACCACTCACTGAACATATATTTGCATATAATGACCCCAGGTACCCCATACTCTGGGGCCTGGCCAATTACTAAAGGGGAGGCTTCCTCCACTGGCCGATTTCAGTCCCAGGGACCTTGACCCTGGGGCCTGACCAATGAGTAAGGGGCCGATTCTAGCCCCAGGGCATCATCCCCTGAGGCTGGGCCAACAAAGGTGGGTGCCTACTCAGGGCATGTAACATCATTGTTGAAGACCACAGGGTGAGTCCCAAGGCTCATGCAACCCCAGCTGGCTCGCCAAATCCAGCAGGAGCCGGCATTGTCCCCAATGCTGCTCCCTGTGGGTGGAAGAAATATTTAGATCTGTTTTCCTGCCTGAAACAGATCTCAAGTCGGCTCCCAGTCGACGAGAGCATTTATAAAGCTTGTGCCAGCTGGGAGCAGACTTTGTGTGTGCTCTCGCTTGTTGGCAGCTTTCAAGTTGCTCCCTCCAAATGAGAGCAAACACAGATTTCCCTACCCATGTCAGTGCTGGCAGAGAGACTGCTATCTCCTGGGGGTGGGCACTGCAGGACATAGCAGGAGCCAGCCCTGAGGGATGGGGTCCTGAGGGCAGTTAATGGCTCCGGGAGGGGGACCGCGTGACCCCCGTCCCCTTTGCATGCATGGCTGGGCTACAGGGGTTTGGCAGCCTTGGGGCCAAAATGGGCCCAAGAAGGGGACTGCATGCCCCCTCCTACTTTTATTAAGCAGATGCTCCAGCTTTTCATGACTTTGGTGGTCATTACAACCCTGGCGGACGGTGTTAAAGTGCCGGTAAGACGCCAAAAGGCTGGCGGTAAAAAATTAGCAATTACGATAGTGGCGGAAACCACCAACAAAGGCAGCCACTTTAACACTCCAACCACCACGGCGGTACAAACAAACAGCGCGGCGGTCACCGCCAACAGACAGACTGGAGACAATGTACCGCCCACACTATTATGACAGGCCAATCTGCCACCTTTTCCGGGGCGGATTCACCGCTGATAAAAACACGGCGGAAACAGGAATTTCGAAGGGAAAACGCTCACCTCTACACACTCCACGAGGAACGAGGACACCATGGAACTGGAACTCCAAATTCTCCCTGCGATAGTCTTCCTGCTCCTCTACCAGGAGCACGAACGCCGGCGGCGAAGACCACGGTGAGTACAGCACCTACAACACAGGGGAGGGGAGGCAAAAAACAGGGACATACACACGCAACACCCCCACCCTCACCCACCACAACACACACACTAATGCATATCAATACATCACAGTTACGCCCCCCAAGACCCCCTGGAAGAATGCAAAGACCAAAGAAAATGAGTGTAACCATCAGAATATATTAAAAACAAGTAGGCAGAAATATATATTTACACAATGTACAAAATAAATACCAGGCATAGTAGTCAAGGTACTGCACAAAGAAAGTCCGTGGAACACTGGGACCACACAGTATGGGAGCGAGGCCCACACAAGATCCCCGACCATGACGAAGAGAACACTGCAGGGGCATCAGAGAGCAAGAAAACAGGCACCTCAGGGGGAGGGAAAGGGGGGGCACCTCAGCCGGTTGAGTTCACGACGCCAAATCCACGAGGGGGCCACATGCCCACTGTTCAATCCTGGGGAGTGCAAAGCCACAGTCTGACAAGTCTCTACAGTGGGTGGGTTGCCCACTGTTCAATCCTGGGGAGTGCAAAGCCACAGTCTCACAAGTCTCTACAGTGGGTGGGTTGCCCACTGTTCAATCCTGGGGAGTGAAAAGCCACAGTCTCACAAGTCTGTACAGTGAGTGAAAAGCCCCAGTCCCACAAGTCTCCACAGTGGGTGGGTTGCCCACTGTTCAATCCTGGGGAGTGCAAAGCCACAGTCTCACAAGTGGATGACAGTCTCCACTGGTTCTGGAGGGGGACTGGTGCCCAGAGTGCTTCATCCTGTTAAGGCCAGAGGTAGTGGATGGGTCTCTCCACTGGTTCTGGAGGGGGACTGGTGCCCAGAGTGCTTCATCCTATTAAGGACAGAGGTAGTGGATGGATCTCTCCACTGGTTCTGGAGGGGGACTGGTGCCCAGAGTGCATCATTCACCCTGTGACGGACCCAGTTGCGTCAGTGTCCCTGCCGCTCATGGGCTAGCGGTGCTTCAGATGGCGGTGCCCTGTTCAGCGGTGCTTCAGATGGCGGTACCCTGTTCAGCGGTACTTCAGATGGCGGTCTACATTGCAGGGTCTCAGCTGCTGGCTGTCCTTCATGGCCCAATGGGCCTTTTGCTGGCGGTCCTTCATGGCCCAGCTGGGCTGGTGCTGGCGGTGGCCTCCTGGGCAGCTGGGCTGGCGGTGGCCTCCTGGGCAGCTGGGCTACAGTGGCCTCCTGGGCAGCTGGGCTGGGGATGGCAGTGGCCTCCTGGGCAGCTGGGCTGGGGCTGGCGGTGGCCACCTGGGCAGCTGGGCTGGGGCTGGCGGTGGCCTCCTGGGCAGCGGGGATGATGGCGGTCTTCTCCGCCGTGCTGCTCTTCCCAGACTTGCCGGGTTTCTTGTGGCCCTTCCCCACCTTGGAAGGTGTCACAGCTGACTCCACGCTCCCAACGGGACCCCTGGGAGCGGCTTTGGTGGCTGGAGTCTTCCCCCTCTCCCGCCGGGCACTGGCCAACTTCTGATGCTTCACAGGTGGGGGACTGTCTGTGATGTGTCTCCGTGCCACACTGGCTGTCCTGGTGGCCGGTGCACTCCACATTCCTGTGACTACAGGCACCACTGGTCCCGGAGATGTTGTGGCTGAGGTGCTACTTCGGGACCTATGAGACGGACGGGGTAGGGGAGGTGTGGGAAAGAGGTCAAGGGTGGACGGGAAAAGTTTTTTGGACACACTGGGACGGGTAGCTGGAGGGGGTTTGGGAGTGGAGGAAGAGGTGGTGGCAGTAGGAGGTGTACATTTGGTGACTTTAGGTGCAGGTGCATGCACTGGAGGCTGTCGTGAGGTGGATGGCTGTTGGGTTGGTGTGTGCCTGCGTTTGTGTATTTTGGGAGGGGGCGTCACAGACACACTGGGAGAGGACACAGGGGATGTGTGAATGGTAGTGGGAGTGGTGACTGCACGTGAGCGGGGTGTGCTGGAGAGGGACGTACTGGCTGTAGATGTAGTGCATGCAGGTGTGAGTGTAGATGAGACTGGGAGGGAGGAGGGAGACGACGATGAGGAGGGGGACACAGTGGAGGCAGTGGATGTTGGTGTGTCTGCATGTGTGTGATGCTTGCGTGAGTGCCTGTGGGATGTGTGGTGCTCATGTTTGCCTGAGCTTCCCTTGTGTGTTGACGGGTGTGCAGGCTGGTCTGTAGGTGTGCTTGGGATAGGCAGAGGTACAGGGGATTGGGTCTGGGTGGAGGAAGTTGAAGAGGGGAGGCTAGAGACGGGGGCAATGGCTGCCATCAGTGCTGAGGCCAGAGTCTGAAAGGCTCAGTGAAGGGCTGCCTGACCAGAATGAATGCCCTCCAGGAATGCATTGGTTTGTTGCAACTGCCTCTCTACAACCTGGATGGCATTCAAAATGGTAGACTGCCCAACAGTGAGGGCCCTGAGGAGGTCAATGGCCTCCTCACTGAGGGCAGCAGGGGTGACTGGGGCAGGGCCTGAGGTGCCTGGGGCGAAGGTGATGCCCACCCTCCTGGGTGAGTGGGCACGGCGCAAAGGCTGAGGGGCTGCTGGGCGGGTGGTGCTGGTAGGGGGGGTGGCGGCTGTACCTGAAGATGCGGGGAGGCACAGATGTTGCCGCCACCACAAGGGAGCTCCCATCAGAGGACGAGTCCGTGTCGCTGGTCTCAGCTCCTGTCCCCCCCATGGAGCTCCCCTCGCCCTCCGTCCCACTGGTGAATTCTGACTCCGTAGTGTCGCCCTCCAGGGCCATGTGGGATGCAGCCCCCTCGTGCTACGGTGCCACTGCTCCTCCGCCTGATGATGCTAATGCACACAAGAACAGTGAGACCAAAAAAAGGGGGGGAAACAGGAGAAGGACATGTTGAGTGCATGCATTACCGCTACCGTTGGCGGACACGACAGACACAGAAGCCCCCTGCACCACGCCGCGCTCTTGGGCTCCACTGTTCAATTCCTGGGAAATGGCCTACAAGGCTATGGACGACATCTGCACACATAGATGACACAGGGGCATGAATAGCTGTACTTGGTACTCTACAGAGGTGGGGTGGGGTGCCACATGGCCTGCCTTACGGAGGGGCCTTGCCTACAGAACTCGCCCTGGCCTAGGGAAACCCACAGCCCACATCCCCCACCCAGACACGTCGTAATGCGTGCAAAGTCAGCTCAATGAGAGTGTACTCACCCCCTTGTGTCTACTGTGATGCCCTCAAGCGCCCATCCAACTCCGGGTAGGCCACCGCCAGGATCCTGAACATCAGGGGGGTCATGGTGCGACGGGCACCCCTCCCACATTGGGAGGCCATTCCCAGCTGAGACTCCGCAGTCTTCTTGCTCCAGCGGCGAATGTCCTCCCATCTTTTCCGGCAGTGGGTGCTCCGTCTGTGGTAGACCCCCAGGGTCCGGACGTCCTTGGCAATGGCACGCCAAATATCTTTCTTCTGGTGGGCGCTGACCTACATGAAATGTACAGGGGAAAAAGAGAAGTTATTACCAACTGCACCATCAAACTGATTGGCCCCCATCCCTACCCTTGCCATGTGGCACATGCATTCACGTCTTTCATGCGCGCAGCACTCTGCCCCCTTCCTTCTTATATCCAGCCCTCTCCACACAGGCATAGCCCATACAACATGCTCCCTGTGTACTTACCTGTTTGTCTGGAGGACCGTAGAGGAGCTTGTACTGGGGGAGGACCCCATCAACGAGTTTCTCCAACTCCTACGATGTGAAGGCACGGGCCCTTTCCCCAGACACTCGAGCCATTGTCTCTTCCAGACTGAGGTCACAGCAGCACTTGCAGTGTAGGACCTCTCCTGTCAAAGATCAGGTATCGAGTGATTGAAGTGATAGAAAATGGCGGTCACGTCCGCGGCGGTGCGTACCGTCACCGCCGGCTTACATTGTCATTGGCCCCTTGGACCCATAGGGTCCAATGTTAACCAATGCAGCATTGCGCCGCGATCTTCGACCGCCTACTGCGACGGTGTACAACGCCAGCGCAGTTACCTCACATCCCAATGTCCCACTTTAGAGGTCAGGCAGCCGCCATTTCAGGGGCCCACATGGCTTCATTTTCAACTGCGTCACACAGGCCTAGACTCAACACACATACAGGCCACCTTTTGTGTATGAATGGTGTTCTGTGTAAACTGTGGGTACGTACCTCTGAGTTGTTTGACTCTGTGCTCGCTGTTGTCCTTCATAGGCACCGTCCACTGGGACATGTGAGGAGATGGCGGCATCCTCCGGTGTACCGACCGTTGGTGGACCTGTCGACAATGGAGGAGCGACATTTGATTATCACCTACAGGCTTGACCGTGCCACAATCCAGGAACTGTGTACCCAGTTGGAGCCAGACCTGATGTTAGCAATCCGCCATCCCACAGGAATCCCCCCTCAAGTACAGGTGCTGTCAGTGCTCCATTTCCTTGCAAGTGGCTCATTTCAAACAACTGTGGCCATGGCATCAGGGATGTCCCAGCCTATGTTTTCCAACGTATTGTCCAGAGTGTTGTCTGCCCTTCTGAAACACATGCAGAGCTACATCGTTTTCACTCAGGTGGAGGATTTGCCTACAGTGAAAGGTGACTTCTATGTCCTGGGACATATCCCCAACATCAAAGGTGCCATTGATGGGACACATGTGGCTTTGGTCCCCCCCCCACAGGAGTGAACAGGTGTACAGAAACCGGAAGAGTCATCATTCCATGAATGTACAGATGGTATGTTTGGCCGACCAGTACATCTCCCATGTGAATGCCATGTTCCCTGGCTCAGTGCATGATTCCTACATCCTGCGGAATAGCAGCATCCCTTATGTGATGGGGCAACTCCAGAGGCACCGTGTGTGGCTATTAGGTGAGCACCTGGAAGCAAGTCATTGGGAATGGTTGTCTGGGTCTGGGGATAGCCCTACAGGTTAGTGTGTGTCTGACAGTTGTCCCTCACCATTTGCAGGTGACTCTGGTTACCCCAACCTGCATGGCTACGGACCCCAGTGAGGAATCCCAGGACAAGGGCAGAGGAACGCTACAATGAGGCCCATGTGCGAACTAGGAGGGTGATCGAGCGGACCTTTGGGCTCCTGAAGGCCAGGTTCAGGTGCCTCCATATGACAGGTGGATCCCTATTCTACTCACCAAAGAAGGTGTGCCAGATCATCGTGGCCTACTGTATGCTTCACAACTTGGCTTTGCGACAACAGGTGTGTTTTCTGCAGGAGGATGGTCCAGATGGCGGTGTTGTGGCAACTGTGGAGCCTGTGGACAGTGAAGACGAGGAAGCAGAGGAAGGAGACATGCACAACATGGACTCAGTGATCCTGCAATATTTCCAGTGAGACACAGGTAAGAATACAAACCTGCCTACTACATGTACTTTAACACTACTACCTCTCTACTGTCTGTCATTTTCACCCAGTGTATGGTCACTGAGTTGTCACTTTCCCTTACAATTTTACAGATGTGGGTCCCACTGTGTGACATCTGCTTAGATTCCTCATGGACTAGAGCTGTGTGACATAGGTATGTTGACATTACTATTTAAAAAGCATTTTGTCACAGTAATTGCAAATACACTATTTCAAAATTACAGACAGACTCCAGATCGTTTTGTGCTTTAGGTGTGTTTATTTAAGTGCTTAATATTGGAGGGGGTAGTGAAATGGTGAGGGGTGAGGGGTGATGGCGGAGGAATGTCCATGGCAGAGTCCAGTCTATTAGTCTCACAGGTGCATTGCCCATATGGGCATAGGAAGTGGAGCTGGGCCAGTTTAAGTATGGACAGGGTGACAAAGTGGGACAGTAGGATGACAATCAGGGTGGTCTCATTTCTTGGCGGGGTTCTTGGCATCGTGCTCTGTCTTTGTCCTTGATTTCAGGGACCATTTGCGGGGTGGTTCTCCCTCTGCAGGGGGTGGGGTGCTGGTGTGGTGGTCCTGTGGCGGGGCGTCCTGTCCACTAGGGCTGGCGGAGGTGGTGGGCAGTTCATCGTCCATGCTAGTGTCAGGGGTCCCTTGTAGTGCCACAGTGTCCCTCCTGGTGTTCACAAGTTCCTTCAGCACCCCTACGATGGTGCCCAGGGTGGAGCTGATGGTTCTGAGTTCCTCCCTGAAGCCCATATACTGTTCCTCCTGCAGGCGCTGGGTCTCCTGAAACTTGGCCAGTACCGTTGCCATCGTCTCCTGGGAGTGGTGGTAGGCTCCCATGATGGAGGAGAGGGCCTCGTGGAGAGTGGGTTCCCTTGGCCTGTCCGTCCCCCTGTCGCACAGCAGCCCTCCAAGTTCCCCTGTGTTCCTGGGCCTCCGTCCCCTGGACCGTGTGCCCACTGCCAGTGCCCCCAGGTCCCTGTTGTTGTTGGGGTGGTGGGTTATCCTGGGTTCCCTGTAGCGGTGGACACACAGCTGATTGACGTGTCCTGGGGATGATGGTATGGGCCCGCTGGGTGGGTGCTATGCTGGTGTTTCCAGAGGGTTGAAGGTCTGTGGTGGCCTGTGCCTGTGTGAGGGGAACCGACTGCCCAGAGGTCCCAGATGGTCCGGGCTGGTCATCTAGATCCAGTTGGATAGAGGTGCTGTCATCACTGTGGGCCTCTTCTGTTGGTGGTGTGGACATGTGTGGACCCTCCTGTCCGGTGACGTCAGGTAGGGGTCCTGCAGGGGTATAAAAGGATGGTTATTACATCTGTGTGTGTTATGGTGTGCAATGGGTGGGTGACCGTGTACCCCAGTGCTAGCATTCCTGTGTGAGACCTTGTGTGATGATGGTTTAGGGGGGTGTATGGGTATGTGCAGTGGGCATGCTTTGGTGATGGGTGTCCATGCTTTGGTGGTGCTGGGATGGATGGTTTGTGATGTTGCGACATATGTGAGGAGTTGGGGTGCTGGGGGTGAGGGTGGGGGTATGTGATGGCAGGCAGGTAGGGTGGGGGTTGTAATAGTTAAGATTTGACTTACCAGAGTCCATTCCTCCAACTACTCCTGCGAGGCCCTCAGGATGCAGAATCGCCAAGACCTGCTCCTCCCATGTTGTTAGTTGTGGGGGAGGAGGTGGGGGTCCACCGCCAGTCCGCTGAACCGCCAGGTGGTGTCTTGAGTCCACGGAACGCACCTTGCCCCGTAGGTCGTTCCACCTCTTCCTGATGTCCTCCCAATTTCTTGGGTGTTGTCCCACTGCGTTGACCCTGTCCACTATTCTTTGCCATAGCTTCATCTTCCTTGCAATGGAGGTGTGCTGCACCTGTGCTCCGAATAGCTGTGGCTCTACCCGGACGATTTCCTCCACCATGACCCTGAGCTCATCCTCCGAGAACCTGGGGTGTCTTTGCCTTGCGATGGGGTGGTGTAGGTGATGTGTGGGGTGGAGTGTGTGGTGATAAGTGTAGTGATATGTAGTGATGTGTTGTGTGAGGTGCGTGGAAGTTGTGTGGATGATGGTGTTGTGTGCCTGTGTATGCTAGTTTGTTGATGGTGGTGTCTCTCTCTGGCCTTCTCTCAGTGATTCTGGTCCTGAGGGTTTGTGGGTGATGTGGGTGTGTGTTTTATATTGTAATGGGTGTGTGGGAGTGGTGTGTGTATGTGTATCAGGTGTGTGTATTTGGAATCGTCCAATGTGGTAGTGTTTTGTAAATGTGTGTGTATTTTGAGCACGCCGGTGTGTACCGCCAATGGAATACCGCGGTTGAAAGACCGCCGCGTGGATTCGTGTGTCGTGATAGTGTGGGTGTATTTCTGTTGGCGTGACGGTGTCGGTTTTGTTTTCACCAGTTTATCACTGACCTTTGGTGTGGCGGACTTGTGTGGGTGTCTGAATTTTGGCAGATTCCGAAATGTGGGTCATAATAGCTTTGGTGGAATTCCGCGGCCGCTGCAGTGTGTTGCCAGTCTTCTGCACGGCGGTAATCGGCTTTTACCGCCAATGTTGTAATGACCACCTTTGTGTTTTGCAAAATAAATGCAAAATTAGCCGTGAAGCCTGAACCATGTGATTTTCTTAGCATCTGCCAAGGAAACCTTGCAGTCTCTTGAAGCAGTGACAAAGGTCAAGGAAATGTGCTATAGAACTGTCAGCACATTATTTATTTTATCTAAACTTAAAATTCTTTCAAAAAAAAGAATTTGAAAGAAATCATGAAATTTCTCTTGTTTGGTAAATAATTAGGTTGACTACTGCAATGGTATGTATTTATTGTCAATTAGTTGTATTGTCCTGTATGTAAATATTTTGATTTGTATGCTTCATAAATTATGTAACAAAAATAAAATGTTGCAACCTCATTGATAATTTGTTTCTATTACAACACCTTATGACATATTTCAAGTAAATTATGTCATACAATAAAAATTGTTTAGCATATTGCTTTTACTGTTTACCATAAACTCATATTCCTTACAGCAACATTCCTATACTTGCTATGTAATTTTATACTGCCTGTACCAAGTCTACAAAGAATTCCTGCAACACAGCGCAACAACAAACATTGCTATGCTGGGTTGCATGGAAGGGAAAGAGCAGAAGAGTGCCATAACTTATAGCACTATTTTTGTTTCTCCTTGTGCTGGTACACTGTAGGCTGCCTTGTGTTAATTCTCACACCCTTGCACCATAGTACATAGTGCAAGAGTCATAGTGATTTCAAACATGTTTTGTATTGGAATGCATTCTTTTCAGTACAAAATAACTCTGCTTTGACATATTTAACACTTCTATATTGTTTTGAATATGTGCTGTACAGTACAGAATATGTGGAAATTTAGAATAATTGTGACAAAATAAAACTTTTCTCTAACATTTCACCTGTATTTAGAAGATGTACATTTTGGGGAAAATCTCTTGCCAATATAAAATCCATGGGGTAGTTGTAGTGGAATTCCCATGTACCACCTATTGTATGTCCACTTGACAGAAAGGGGCTCATAACAAGTGTGCTGGTCTATAGATCGCCACACTCATGGTGGCGGTCTGGACCGCCGCCAAGCGGTGGTCCGACTGCCACCTTACAACACTGCCGGTCGGACCACCAGGGAACCGCCAGCTCTGCCAGGATCTCGGATGCTGGCAGTCTGGCAGTGGCAGAGGTGCTGCTTGACCTCGTTCTAAGCTAGTGGTTTCATGGCAGTAGTACTGCCATGAAAAGGCTGGTGGAGAACAGGTGCAAAGGGGTACAGGGGGGTGCCTGAACTGCCCATGCACTTGGCATGGGCAGTGCAGGGCCCACCCTGGCCAGCACCCTTGCAATGTTCACTGTCTGCTTTGCACACAGTGAACATTGCAAGCGTGCTGGCACACCCTGCAGGTGACAGCATTGCCGCCGGTTCGGTTGCAAGCCGGAGACAATGCTGTTGTCTGCTTCCTACTAGGCATGTGGGTGGAAACTTAGATTTCTGGCCGCTGACCTAGCAGGAAACACATAATAGCTCCGGAGTGGAGGTCGCTGTGTAGGCAGAGGCCCCCCTGTCGGGAGTTTGGTGGATGGAGTTTTCCATCCGCCAACTCGTAATCAACCCCAAAGGTATGTTAAATTACTTTGAAGCTACTTTCCAGTGCTAAATATGGTTTGTGCTAGAAAGTAAATTCTAAAATCAACATTTTGTGTCAAGCTGACATCACAAAAGGGACAAAAAACATTTCAAAGTGTTGATAAATTTGGTCCTCTTCTTTAAATTTGAGGAAACCAGAGTGATGCTTTTCTGTGCTAGGAATGAGGTTGGGGCTCACAGCCATTCCGCTGCTGTGACTTTTCAACTTAAAGAAATATTAGATCATTCTGTCTTAGTTTTGTTTATGTCTTCTATGGTGTACAAAGCAATTTGGATGTGCCTGTTATCTGTTTACATTCACAGTCCCCTGTTGTTTGTGAATAGTCATGGTAATGGAGTGTTTCAGTGGGTGCTTGATTCATTCATGTTGTGTGGGTCCTCCAGTGTGCAGATTTTAAGGGGACCAGGTTTCAGTCTTTTATCTTCACCTTTCATGCCTTTGGGTCATACAGTGTGCATTAGGGAGGGTAATTGAGAGTGTTGCTTTGGTTGTTCCACAGCATATTGTAGACCTGTAGCCAGATAAGCTATCCAACTAAAAGAGGTATATCAATAGTACCTCATACCATTGATTTGCAATGTTTTTTACCGTTTAAGGCTCAAGGGTCTTCCCTGTGCACTGCTATGCTTTCAGCTTCGGCCCATTTCTATATCAATCACTACTGGCTCACTGGTGGAGCTGTGGGAGATTACCAAGCACAGTCAACAATAATTTGCCAAGTGGAAGCACAAGGTTTATGAATATGTTCCCTGTTTTTTTAGCAATGGGTCACATGATGTGGTCTAGTAGGCAGCCTCTAGATGTGGGAGGATTCACTTTTCCCATTAAGGCCTCAAAGTGTTCCATTAAGCCTTCTGTATATGGTCTATGTTCAGGGCCACTCCATATCATATGATAAAACCCAGTGTCTGTAAGCATCTAGAGCCTGATTGTTGGTATGCTGATGCATGCCTGTTGCACTGGGGTACATTTGACTAGTTTTCTACAGTTTGAAACAGAGGTCTATATGGTTACATAACCCTATTGCCACTAGTGAAGTTTAAGATTTCCCTGCTATATTATAGTTGTAATCCCTTGGATATTGAGGATGATGGTGTTCAGCAGTTTCGTCTTTGAGAATAAGTTTTGTGCACCCAGCTGGGTCTATTCTTGCTAAGAATCCTCATCGTGATACAGTGACTATGGTTTCTGTCAGTAGTCTTCAGACATTGTTTGGGCTGTCCTCTCAGTGTCTGTAGCAAGCACCTATGTCCCTTGAAAAGATGTGTGGTCTGCTGACCACTCTTCACCAAAACGTGCGTCAGCACCTGTGCAACACTTGCACTGGCACCAAGTATAAATATGAACAAATTTTATACACCATTTCTGTACTCAAATATCCACTAAAAGTGTCAAAATATACTATAGACACAGGAGTTTTTGCCCTGTCAGGAATGCAAATCTGATACATTGGACTATGTATGTATGTGTTCTTTTGACCACTTTGAACTATACTGTATAAATCTTTGTAATTTACTGAAGGTGTTCACATGGAATAAGGTGGTGTTGTGCAATGTTTGTAAGATTTTTTTAAACTTTTTAAACTCAGAGGGTATTTTAGGAGCAGTATGCATGTTGGCTGATAGTGTATTGTGTGTCTGTATGGCTTCTGATGTGGGGGCTGTGGCAGTTGAATACATTTGTTTACCCTCTTTATGTATTACAATTAATTGATTTCTACATTCCTAACTAAAGAAAACAATTTGTGATAGCAAAAAGTATTGTGTTGCTTTATTTAAGGCATGACTCTTGGTTGAGCTTTTTTGGAGGTTGGATGTTCTTTTTTTTCTTTTGTCATAGCATCTAGAGCCTGTCCATTGGATAGTCTAAAATATCTATGTAGTTTTGTGAGAGTTAAGTGTGAAGTAGGAAATCAAATTGTGTATACTCAATGCAAGCATTTCTTGATACTGTATGTGTATTTCCTAGCATTCGTCCCCATTCTCTGTCATCGAGGTCCCTATTCAAGTCTATTTCCCATTTTGCTTTCTGGCCATTTAGGTTACATTTGGTCTTGTTTATTAGGGTTTTGCAGAACCAAATCAAAGGTTTTCTCATGTGCCCTTTTGTGTATGAAAATTGTAACAACTCATATTTGTGGGTCAGTGTCTATTCTACCCTATTTCTTATACCCCCTTACAGTTACAGTATAGTGCATGGATGGAGGAGGATTTTCTACCTGCCAAATGCAGGTGACATTTCATATTAAAGTTCTTTCTTTTCTTCTCTTGGTCAGCTGGGCTACTGAGTGAACTTGGCCCACTGGAACATCTGCCACACAATGCTCAAATCTGTTGAGCATTGTGCAGGTTAATAAAGTTGGCTTCTCCTGGCACGCAGAGCCTCGCTTGTAATGCAGGCAGCTAAGCTATATTTTTCTTCTCAAGGCACTGCAGCAGTTTCATGCAGGATTCATGCACTTGAGTGGACCCTGATGAGAAGTAGCAACGCATAATGTCTATGGTCTTTCTGAAATATTCTTTCCTGTTCTGATGTAGGGGTCTCATCATGGTACAGTCCCTGTACCAAATAAGGTCTTGAGTGCTTGTCCTCCTCCGATGGCAACATGCTCCTCGTTGTTATTGTACAGTTTTCCTTGACTACAAAGCCAAGAGTCACAGGTCAAAACAGTATTGACTGGTCCTGATTGTTTGCGGATTGCAGATGGAACAAATTTCTCAATTTGTTGGCAGCAATAATGATAGAAGATGGGGCTAGGTGGATTTCACTCAAGCAGAATGGTACCAGAACACTATAACTAAATATTGTAGGACAGAAAAACATTAATCATAAGTTAAGTTTACCAATACATCACCCACTAGAGTCAATAATAATAGAACATGTACACCTAATAGCACAATATCTTTGTATAGGGTCTTTAAGACACAAAGGCCCTCATTAAAACATTGGCGGTAAATGTTGCCTACCACCATGGCAACGGCTCCCAAAAGACCCTCGCCATGGCTACCAGCCGACTGCCATATTATAACCGTAGCCAGAATTCCCTCAGAAGGATGGCGGAATTCCAGCTACGGTCTTGCGGCGGACGGCTGTAAGGTGGTGCTGCTGCCAGCAGCAGTGCCATACCAGTAGACCGCCGCAGACCTCATCATGACACATGATACGGCCTGGCGGTGTTCTGCTGGCAGACGCTGCTGCTGGCAGCAGCGCCCTGTCCCCTCTTCTGCCAGAGGACCCCTGCATGCAGGTAAGACGGGTGCTCCGACAGGGGAGACGGGTGTTGTGTGTGTGTGGGGGTGTGTAGGAGTACATTTGTGTGTGCGTGCATGCGGAGGTGTGGCATGTGGAATGGGTGTGTGCAGGAAAGGATGTGAGTGTGCGTGTATGTTGTGTTGTGTGAATGCGTGTTTGCTTATATGTCTGTCTGTCTGTGTGGATGTGTGTGTATATGGTTGTATGCATGCGTGGGTGAATGTCGGTATGTGTGTGTGTGTATGCATGTGTATGTCTGTGCATGTAGGTGTGTGTATGTCATGGGGGGGTCTGGAGTAGGAGGTGGAGGGTGGGGGAGGACCCTGGGGAGGGGGTAGGGGAGACCCCTATCAGTGACAGGGAAGGGATTCCCTGGCACTGACAGTGCCTATCACCATGGTTTTCGTGGCGGTAAGAAAGCCACGAAAACCATGGCGGTAGGGGGGTAATTATCCCGTGGGCGGCCTACTGATGGCCACCTGGCTGGATACTGTAGTCTCCAGTCCGGCAGTCGTTACTGCTGTGGCAGTCAGTGTGGTACATTAGTGGTTTGGCTTTTTCCAAACAGCCAATGTCATTATATGGCGGAATATACCACCAGCCTGTTGGCGTACTACTGCCACTATTACACCGACCACCGGGGTCAAAATGACCCCCGAAATTTGTCTGATGATATTTGTGTACAAATATTATGACATACTACTTAGAGCAAAGGAAAGGGCTGGTGACATACCACAATTCTGCAGGTACAGCAAGTTTTGGAGAGGCTGGCCTGGGAAGGAGAAGTGTCAGGCTGGAAATACCCAGCCTTTCCAAATGAGTAACCATTTTATGCACACAGGGTTGAAATGAAACCACAATGCCCTCTCTCTTGTGTAAACCACATACACATTAATGCAAAACTTCAACATATGCCAGTCATAAGGCATGTGGGAAGAGAGGCAGGATGGCAAGTATAACCATCTTTTGGAATGGCTTGTGGGCAGCATGATGCTGGGAATGTTCTTTTGAGATGAGAAGCTCATTGAGCTACCCCAAAAAGAATAATAAAGTTTAAAAATGTTACATTGTATGTACTGTATTTGCTGCAAAAATGGCACTGCATGATTTCCCTTTCAATGACACAAAATTATTAAATCAATGCTGCAATATCCTGGGGGGGTCCCATTAAGGCCGGACATGGGGAATGAAGTACCCGGGGCCAAAATCGGCCTGCAGAGGGAGACCGCATGTGCTCCATCCCCCTAGCAATATACATTATTCCCCTCTCAGGAAGGGAGGGGGGCAATAAAATTAAGCGTGGGAAACCATGCTTGCTTTTTTTTAAATGGCTGCAGCTTCTCTTTGAATTTGCAGCAACATTTTAAAAATATATATTTTTGGGACATCACAACTATGCTTAGGTGGTCAGAGTATTCCTACCCTGCCCCTTGTTTGTTTGTTTTTTAAAGTTTTTCTTGGGACTCAGGCTGAGTCCTAAGTTGCTAGGTGGCTACCATCACTTCCAGGTTAAAGTGGTTGCAGCCAATCAGATCTGAGTATGAGATCTGTTGGATCTGCGGATACTCCACGTCCCTAGATATACATTATTCTTTTTTTCTATAATAACTCCAAAACTACTGAATAGATTTACATCTAATTACAAAAAAAACACTCCTTCGACGATCTAGGTTTCTTTCAAATTTGGTGTAAGTCTGTTCAGCGGTTTGGGCAAATCACCCCGAACTTTCCATAAAGCGGCTGAATTGACTGGCACACTAGTTTTTAAAATGTTGTGAAGATTTGTCAAACAGCGCCAAAGTTAGTAGCAAAACAAAAAATGCTTTTCCTATGGAAACTAGTTCCTAACTATAACTACTTACTGGTGACAGCCATGTATATATATATATTCACTTAAAAAACTAAGGGGCTGATTTAAAAGCCCCTTGCGCTTCTTTGCACCACAGTAGCTTCATTTTTTGTGACGCTAACTTTGCCCAATGAGGCCAAAATCCCTGCACCTAATTTACAAAGTGACGCACTGCATGCATTGCATGCATTGCTCGCACTTTGTAACCCTTTGTTCTACCTTAAGCCTGGGCCAGGCATAATGTATGAAAAGGGGCCTTCCCCCATTGGGGCGCGAAAAAATGGTGCACAGAAATCTAAAAGATTTCTTTGCGTCATTTATTTCGGCACTTTTAGGCCCATATTTATACTTTTTGACGCTAAACTGCGCTAACGCAGTTTAGCGTCAAAAAGTTTTGCGCCGTCTAACGCCATTCTGAAGCGCCATGCGGGCGCCGTATTTATGGAATGGCGTTAGACGGCGCAATCAGACCGGCGCTGCCTGGTTTGCGTGGGAAAAAACCACGTAGACCAGACAGCGCCGGCGTAGGGGGAAAATGGCACATGGGCGTCTTAAAATGGGGCAAGTCAGGTTACGTCGAAAAAATCGGCTTAACCCGACTTGCGCCATTTATTTTCGACGCCCATCCCCCATCAACATGACTCCTATCATTGTAAAGATAGGAGTCATGCCCCCTTGCCCAATGGCCATGCCCAGGGGACTTCTGTCCCCTGGGCATGGTCATTGGGCATAGTGGCATGTAGGGGGGCACAAATAAGGCCCCCCTATGCCACCAAAAAAAAATATAAAAAATAAAAAATTATACTTACCTGAACTTACCTGAATGTCCCTGGGGTGGGTCCCTCCATCCTTGGGGGTCCTCCTGGGGTGGGCAAGGGTGGCAGGGGGGGTCCCTGGGGGCATGGGAGGGCACCTGTGGGCTCATTTTGAGCCCACAGGCCCCTTAACGCCTGCCCTGAGCAGGCGTTAAAAAGTGGCGCAAATGCGCCGTTTTTAGCCACGCCAACTCCCGGGCGTCTCTTTTGCCCGGGAGTATAAATACCACGTAAAGGCCTGGGAGTCATTTTTTAGACGGGAACGCCTCCCTTGCATATCATTAACGCAAGGAAGGGGTTCACGCTAAAAAATGACGCACATTCCGGGAACTTTGGCGCTATTCGCCTCTAACGCCATAGTATAAATATGGCGTTAGTTGGCGTTAGTTTTGCGTCGAAATTGCGTCAAAAAAAACGACGCAATTTCGGCGCAAACGGAGTATAAATATGGCCCTTAATGTCTGAAGGCATGCCGTTGTTTTCAATGGGCTTTGCAGGATTAGCGTCAACATTTTTGAAGCTAGTCCTGCAAAGCTCTAAACTAGCATCAAAAGCTTAGATGCTAGTTCCCCTAACTGCCACCATGGTGCGACATATCTTAGATATGGCACACACATGTTGGCGTAAGAGGGTGCTACGTGTTGCAAGACAACTTTTCTTAAATTAGGGCCTAAAGGTTACAGGGACGTTATGCCTAGGCTCACATTTTAAACATACAAAACCATAGAAATTCACCAGTTATAGTTAGAGTTATCTATGACTCGTGCCCTATGGTAACTATAATTGCGCCACCGCCATGCACAGTTTTTTCATAAAAAATAATACTGCAAATATTACATTGATACTAGAAATTATACTGTCAAAAATGTCATGAGTGCCGTAATTTGTGGGGTAATTAGCAGTGCATGGCAAGGACACGAGTTATAGTTACCCTAGGGAACGAGTTATAGTTACTTGAGATGACTCTAACTCCAACTGGTGAATTTCTATGTTTTAAAAAAATTCCATTTCCTAACTATAACGTCCCTGTAACCTTTGTTTTTTTCAGTGAATTTCAATGTTTTGTAACATATAGTGATGTTTATTACTATATGTTAATCTAAACACTGCCACACACAGCCTTCAGCTGAGCGCAGCGGCGATTGGCCACAGGGCCCTGAGGCCAACCCCGTATAACCACCCAACCTTGCATGGCCTTTGCACGTGCACAATGGAGGTTGCCAGCAAGACCTTGCCTGAAGCAAGACCTTGCGGAGAACCCTCCTAACCACCCACCCCTTGCCGTGCACAGCCCTTTGGCCATGTATGGCGGAAGTTGGCTGCGCCCTTTCTGGCGGTGAGAATAGGTATGGGAGGGTGTATCGGGGTAAGAATGGCAGTGAGTGTCTGTCTGATTGTGAGAGTGCGTTCTTCATTGTTGTAGGGGGTCTGTGAGTGGGTGTATGAGGCTGTCAGTGGGCCTGTGAGTGGGTGTGCAAGAGTCTGAGTGGGTCTGTGAGTGGGTGTGTGAGGGTCTGGCTGGGGCTGTGAGTGGGTGAACTAGCTCTGAGTGGGTCTGTGAGTTGGTGCTGAATGTCTGAGTGGGTCTGTGAGTGGGTGCATAAGTGTCTGACTGGGTGTGTGGGTGGTTGAAACAGAGAGAAAGAAAGAAAGTGAGAGGGAGAGAGATGGAGATTTTTTTTGGCTTTGATGTATGATATACTTAGAATGAAATATTTCTGTACAATTTTTATTTAAAAATGTATCTGTTGTTTTAAAAAATAATTTGTACTTTAAAAAAAGAAAAAAAAAGCAAGTCTGGCTGGGCTCGAACCCTGAGTGCTTGGCCCTTTATGGGCTATCTGGGACGGTGAGGGAGCCCCCAAGGGCTCCCTCAGGGTTCCTACTTATTTATTTATTTACAGTTCTTTAAAACACCCTTTACTGGCTATCTGGCACCATGGGGGAAGTCAAAAAGCTTCAACAGCAGCTCTCTGCTTGCTGAAGCATCTCATCTCTGTTCTTTTTGACAGTAAGACTTGCTTTACAGACTGTCTAGAGCCAAGCACTCATAATAAGAAGCATCTGCAGCAATGAAGACACCTGTAAGGACCATCTACAGGAGCTTGTTACATTATTTAAAAAGTGAGGCTATCCTCTGCATGTCATTCTGCAACAAATTGACTAGTCTTTGTAGTTACCCAGGGAAACACTTATTTGGAATACCAACAGAAGAAACAAAAGTGACAGAATCCCGTTTGTGGTAGACTATCATCCATCGGCTCCCAACTATAGAAATATAATGCTAACAACTTTTAACTTACTATCCAGTTGTGAAAAATTGCTTACTGCAGTGCTCCCATTTTATGATCACTTATTGCGAGAGTGTGAACTTAAGCAAGCTGTAACAAATGCAGGAGTTTATTGCTGTGATTCTGAAAGGTGCATCACACGTGAATGCCTTTTACCAACATCATCAGTAACTAGCTCTGTTACAAGAAGGACCTATTGAATAAGACAAGATCTTAAATGTCACTCAACATACATTATTTATGTGATTCAGTGCTAACGCCAAAGCTGTAAAAAACAATATGTAGACCAAAAAGTGAATGACCTCCATACCTGATTCAGGAACCACAAATCAGCAATAATTAACAAGAAATTTGACAAACCTGTAGCCAATCATTTTAACGTTGTAGACCATTTACTATCAGATTTGAAGATTTTCCCTGTGAAACATGTCTTAAAGGAAGAACGACTAGACATCAGAGAAAACTTCTGGATGTACCATTTAAAATCACTGCATCCAGATGGACTTAACATCACTGACAATACCACTTGATTTCTGCATATCTGAAGAGTTCTTAGGACTGCATTGGTGCCACATTCCATGGATTCTTCACTCATTATGCTTTTAGAAAATCCAGCAGTGTCAGCTGTGCAGCCACTGAGCAAACCATCCTTTACTACCTGAGGAAGACGGAAGCTGAAACATTGTAGTGGAAATATATTTTTGTTCTTAAGTGAGATCATCTTTTTGAGTCACTTCTTTCTTGGATATTTCATTTTCTTGTGACCTTGTAACGTTTGGGATCCAGATTTTTGCCCTGGTTGGCTGTTGTTTTCTTGTGAACCTTCATCTTATAGTATATATGTATATATGTATGTGTGTATATATATATATATACATATATATATATATATAATTTTTTTATTTTTTATTTTTTTCCACTGAAAAAAACAAAGGTTACAGGGACGTATCTCAAGAAACTCCTAACAACCCTGGCGGTCGGTGATAGAGTGGCGGTAACTACCGCCAAATTATGACCATGGCGGTGAGAACTCAGATAGACAGCCACTTTACCACACCGACCGGCAGGGGGAAACAACAGGCACCACGGCGGTAGCCGCCTACAGCCAGGCAGAAGTCAATGTTCCGCACACCATATTAAGACACATCAATCCGCCACCTTTTCTGGGGCGGTACCAACGACATCAAGAAAACACATCCTGGCGGAAACACATCACAGAAGGGATAAGACTCACTTTTGGAGACACAGGGAAGAACCACCCTGCCATGGAGCCCGAACTTCAAATATTCCCTATGATTTTCTACGTCCTGCTCCACCATGAACACCAATGACGGTGAAGACGACCACAGTGAGTACTGCCACCTAGCACACAGGGGAGGGAGGGAGGAAAAAGAGAGTGACACACACACGTACCACACACACCCCCACCCCCAACATCATACACACAATCAGCTGCAGTAATAAAACATATTTACCCCGTGCCCCTGAGAAATAATGCAAGGACTACAGGAATGTGCAAAAGTGTGTGTAATAATAACAACACAGTAGAAATACGAAAATTCAATATAATGGTATATACATATATACAGTTCAAAGGACAATGCCCAGTCCTCATTGTGTGTGGGCCACAGGTCCACAGGCCAAAGTCCAAGGCCCCACTTGTCACCTGCACCAACATGGAGAGAACACTGCAGGGGCATCAGTTGGAAAATAGGCAGGCACCTCAGGGGGACAAGGAACGGGGGGCACCTCAGCCAGCAGATGGAACAAGACCACATGCTCTGGAGGGGGCAACATGCCCTGCGCTTGGTCCTGGGGAGTGCAAGGCCACAGTCTCTCAAGTGGGTGACTTGACCACATGCTCTGGAGGGGGCAACATGCCAAGTGCTTGGTCCTGGGGAGTGCAAGGCCACAGTCTCTCAAGTGGGTGACTTGCCCAAATGCTCTGGAGGGGGCATCATGCCCTGTGCTCGGTCCTGGGGGGTGCAAGGCCACAGTCTCTCAAGTGGGTTTCTTCCCAACTGGTTTTGGAGGGGGCATTGTGCCCTGTGCTCTTGTTCCTTGGGAGGCTGGGGTTGGTGGGTGTCTTACACACTGGTTCTGGAGGGGGCAGTGTGCCCTATGCTTCTGTTCCTGGGGAGTGCAAGGTCACAGTCTCTCAGCTGGGTGTCATACCCACAGGATTTGCAGGGGGCAGGCCGCACAGCCACCCATAGAGGCAGGACTACATTTCGTCCGCCGGAGGTGACGGCTGCTCAGTGGTAGTGCTGGTGGTGGCTGGTGGGAGGCTCCAGCCAATCCCCTGCAGCCTCAGGTGGCTGCCCACTGCTGGTGGTGGTGCTGCTGCTGCTGGTGAAGGGAGGCTCCAGCCCATCTCCTGCAGGCTCAGACGGCTGCCCAATGCTGGTGGTGATGCTGCTGATGGTGGTGGTGAGGGAGGCTCCAGCCCATCCCCTGCAGCCTTGGACGGCTGCACAACCATAGTTGGTGGGGGGGGGGGGCTCCGTCTAAGTCCCTGCACCAGGCCCCTTGTCATTCCTGCCTACTGGTGCAGGCCCCTTGCCCTTCCTGGCAGCACTTGGGGCAGGCTCCTTGGCCTTCCGGGCAGCAGCTGGGGCAGACACCCTTTCCTTGAGGCTGAGGTACTTGCCTGGGTTTTTGCCAACCTGGCCAGACGTGAAGGACATGGGTAGGGAAGAGCTCAATAGTGGAGAGGGAAAGCTTCTTAGGGACATTGGGGCGGGAAGAGGGAGAAGGTTTGGGAGTGGAGGAAGAGCGAGTGGTTGTGGGAGGTGTCTGACTGCTGTGTTTGGGTGCAGGTGCATGGGCTGGATGCTGTTGTGAGATGGATGGTTGTTGGATGTCTGAGTGTTTGCGTTTGTGTACCTTGGGAGGGGGGGTGACAGACACAGTGGGAGAGGACACAGGGGACGTGTGCATGGCTGTTGTGGAGGTGTCTGCCAGTGAGGTGTCTGTTCTGCTAGGTGTGGTGGTGATGCTTATAGTGGATGACGATGTAATGCATGCAGGTGTGAGACGGAACTGAGAGGGAGATGGGTGAGGAGGAGGAGGGGGACACAGTGGAGGCAGTGGATGTTGGAATGTCTGCATCTGGATGGTGTTTGTGTGAGTGCCTGTGGGATGCAGTGTGGTGCCTGTGTTTGCCTTTGCCACTCTTGTGGGTTGTCCTGTGTGCATGCTCGTCTGCCTGTGTGCTTGGGATCGGGTGGGGTGTGAGGGGAATGGGATTGGGAAGAGGAAGTTGGAAGGGGGAGGGTGAAACAGGGACAAGGGCTGCCATCAGAGAGGAGGCCAGAGCCTGGATTGATCTCTGTTGGGCCACCAAGCCAGTGTGAATGCCTTCCAGGAATGCATTTATCTGTTGCATTTGGGCTGCCAGCCCCTGGATGGCATTCTCAATGGTTGACTGCCCTACAGAGATGGATCTCAGGAGGTCAATAGCCTCCTCACTCAGGGCAGCAAGGCTCACTGGGGCAGGGCCTGAGGTGCCTGGGGCAAAGGACTTGCCCACCCTCCTGGGTGAGTGGGCATGGGTAACTCACCGAGGGGCTGCTGGGAGGGCATGCTGGTACGGGGGTGGCGGCTGTACCTGTAGCTGGGGTGGTCACAGAAGTGTCCGCCATCACCAGGGAGCTTCCATCGGAGGAGGTATCTGTGTCCGAACTGTCCCTTCCAGTCTCTGCCGTGGTGCTCCCCTCGCCCTCCATCCCACTAGTTCTATCACTGTCGGTGGGCTCTGGCTTCTATGGAATGCAGCTCCCACCCTCACCGGTGCCTCTGCTCCTCCACTAGATGATGCTAATGCACATAAGGACAGGGTGACAAAACAAAAAAGGGGGGAAGAGACAAAGGATACACTTGGTCAATGGCTGCAACAACACCACCGTCACACACAGGGAACAGCCCTACGCACTATGCAATGCACTACCAGTTATGATGTCAGCGGAATTACCTCACTTCCACCTGTCCCTCCACACAAGACAGGCGGACACCATTTCAGGGGGGGCAGGCCCTGGATAATAACTGCGTCACAGTTCAAAATAGGACATACAGGACAAATACCACTTATACATTATAAATTAACATGATACATTGTACTGTTGTGGCTCCGATGTTCAGTTTGTGACTGGCTCCTCACTCTTGTGTCCCTTAAACTGCAACCACTGCGGATGAATAGGAGATGGAGACATACCCTTTTTTACAGACCCCTGGTGGACTTGGCAACAATGGAGGACAGACACATTATCCTCACCTATAGACTTGACAGGGCCACAATCACGGAGCTGAGTGCCCAACTGGAGCCTGACCTGATATCTGCTATCCGTCACCCCACTGGGATCCCCCCCCTTGTGCAAGTCCTATCTGTGCTCCATTTCTTGGCAACTGGTTCTTTCCAAGTGACAGTGGGCTTGGCAGCAGGAATGTCACAGCCTATGTTCTCAATAGTGCTGACAAGAGTGTTGTCTGCTCTGATTAAGCACATTGTTTTTCCCCCTAGGTGGAGGATTTGGCCACAGTGAAGGCTGACTTCTATGCAATGGAAGATATCCCCAACATCATTGGGGCAATTGATGGAACACATATTGCATTTGTCCTCCCCCGGCAAAATTAACAGGTGTTCAGAAATCGATAGAGTTTTCACTCCATGAATGTCCAGATGGTGTGCTTGGCGGACCAGTACATCTCCCATGTCAATGCTAAGTATCCTGGTCCGGTGCATGATGCCTTTATCCTGAGGAATAGCAGCATCCCAAATGTGATGGACAACTACAAAGGCATCGGGTGTGGATAATAGGTGAGCCCTGGTTCCCACCCAGTAGATGTTGGTGCATGGGTATGGTGTGGGCCAAATAGGATAGTGTGTGCCTAAATGTTGTCCCTCGATATTTGTAGGTGACTCTGGTTACCAAAACCCATCATGGCTACTGACCCCTGTGAGGAATCCCAGGACAAGGGCAGACAAATGTTACAATGAGGCACATGGGGGAACAAGAAGGATTATCAAACGTACCTTTGGCCTCCTGAAGGCCAGGTTCAGGTGCCTCCATCTAACTGGGGGATCCCTGTGCTACTCACCCAAGAAGGTCTGCCAGATAATCATGGCATGCTGCATGTTGCACAACCTTGCCTTGAGATGACATGTGCCTTTTCTTCAGGACAGTGAGGATGAGGAGGCAGAGGATGAGGATGAGGACAACAGAACTGCAGTGATTCGACAATACTTCCAATGACACACAGGTAAGACAGTGATGCTTCACATTTCATTGTCATTTTTTGAATTATCTTTGGCACTGGCATGCTGTTATTTCCCACTCCTATGCCGACTCACTGTACCCTTTGGCAACTCATTTTGCAGATGTTGTTGCCCCACTATCGCTCCTGGAGTGATCACTGCAGCCAACTACAGGTCTTTCCTATGTGAACATTACTGTACAGTTAAATTGCAATGTTTGAACCTGGTTAAACAAATACATACTTAACACATTTGACATACTCCATACTTGTATTTTTTCAAAGGGTGTTTATTGAAGTGCTAAGAAGAAGAGGGGCAAGTGCATTGGGATGGGGTGATAAGGGAGGGAAGTCCAGGGTATTGTTCCAGTCTATTTGGTGCACATGTGCATTGTCCAAGGGGAGATAGGAAGGGGAGCAATGGCAGTTCAAGATGGACAGGGTGAAAGAGTGGGACTCAAGGGTGACAATCAGGAGAGTCTCATTTCCTGGCAGGGGTCTTGGCAAGTGTCTCTGGCTTCTGCCTGGATCGCAGGGAACGTTTGCGGGATGGTTCACCTTCTGCAGGGGAGGGGTGCTGGTGGCCTGTTGGTCCTGTGGCGGGGCCTCCTGTCCACTACCGGCAGCGGAGGTGGGAGGCAGTTCAGATGTCTGGCTAGTGTCAGGGGCCCGCTGTTGTGAGACTGCATCCCTCATAATGTTGGCCATGTCTGCCAGCACCCCTGCTATGGAGACCATGGTGGTGTTGATGGCCTGCAAGTCCTCCCTGTTCCCTTGGTACTGTCCCTCCTGCAGCTGCCTGTTCTCCTGCACGTTGTCCAGGATCTGGCCCAACATATCCTGGGAATGTTGGTAGGCTCCCAGGATCTCTGCAAGTGCCTCCTGGACAGTCGGTTCCCTGGGCCTGCCCTCCCCGGCTCACACAACACTCCTCCCAGTTTCCTTGTTGTCCTGTGCCTCTATCCTCTGAATCGTGTGCCCACTAACCCAGGTCCCTGATTGTCTTGGGTATGAGGTGTGCCCTGGGGTCCCTGTAGTGGTGGACACACTGCTGATTAACGTGTCCTGGGGACAGAGGTATGGGTTCGCTGGGTGGGTGGTGTTTCCAGATGGGGTAGGCTCAGTGGTGGTGTGTGACTTGGCCTGAGTAACCGGCTGTCCAGAGGTCCCTGTTGGCCAGGTTGGTCATCCAGATCCAGGCAACCAGAGTTGCTGTCATCACTGTGGGCTTCTTCAGTTGGGGGACTGGATAGTGCTGGCCCCTCTTCGCCAATGACATTGGCTGGGGCACCTGTGGAGATGTAAATGCAGTGTTATTGTTTCTGTGTGTGACATATTGTGCTTCGGTGGGTTGCCCTCTTTGGTTGTATTTGCCCTGGAGCTTTCACTTCTGTACGTTGGTGATTGGTGGGATGATTAGTTCTCTCTAGTGTGCATGCTTTGGTGATAGGTGTCCGTGCAGGTCTGTGAGTGGTGTCCATGCATTGGTTTGGCATGCAGAGCTTGGCATTGGGATGAGTTAAATGAGATGGTGGGGGGTGTGGAAGGTGGTGGAGTGATGGGTGAGGGTGGGGGTATGTGATGACATGCAGATAGGGAGGTGATAATAGTAGAGAATTGACTTACCAGAGTCCAGTCCACCTGCCACTCTTGCCAGGCCCTCAGGATGCATGATTGCCAAGACTTGCTCCTCCGATGTTGTTAGTTGTGGGGGAGGAGGTGGGTGTCCACCACCACTCCTCTGTACAGTGAATTGGTGTTTTGCTGCAATGGAACGCACCTTCCCCTGTAGGTCGTTCCACCTCTTCCTGATGTCGTCCCTTGTTCTAGGGTGGTGTCCCACGGCATTGACCCTGTCCACGAGCCTCCCCCATAGCGCCATCTTCCTAGCAATGGATATCAGCTGCTCCTGTGCTCCAAATAGCTGAGGCTCTACCCTGATGATTTCCTTCACCATGACCCTTAGCTCCTCCTCTGAGAATCTGGGGTGTCTTGTGGTGCCATAGGTGTTGTGTGAGTTGGGTAGGTGAGGGTGTGTAGGGTGATGTGTTGGGGTGTGTGATGTTGGGTGCGTGGGTGGTGTATAGGTGTAGGTGGTGTGTGGCTCTGGTTTTGTCTGTAGTCGTGGTGTCTGTCTGTGCCAATGGTTTGTATTCGTAAGGGGTTGTGGGCAATGTGAGTGTGTGTTTTATAGTGGTGTGGGTGTGTGGGTGTGGTGTGTATATGGGTGTCAGGTGTGTGTTATTTAAATTGAGAAATGTAGTGTTGTTTTATATGTGTGTGTGTTTCGAGCGCAGCGGTATGTACCGCCAATGGTTTACCGCCATTGAATGTCCGCTGTGGTGATTCTTGGGTCATAATGTGATAGGTGTTCTTCTGTTGGCGTAACGGTGTGGGTTTTGATACCGCCAGTTCACTGACCTTTGGTGTGGTGGACTTGTGTCTGTGGCTGTATAGTGACGGATTGGTGTGTGTGTGTCATAATATGGTGAATGGATATCTGAGGCGGCGGTATGTTGGCGGCAGTCAGCATGGCGGTAAGTGGGATTTACCCCCAATGTCATAATGAGGGCCTATATCTCATGGCCTAAGGCACCATGCAGTTTTCTCAATAATCATTTATTGCAAATGTTGCAGTGATCTTTCAATGATGTCATAGAAGATGTCATGAATGATGTAATATGCAGGATACGTAGTAGTGGTTAGCCCCAAGGGCAGGGTGCAGTACATTTAAAAAGTTGGACATATAGTTTTAAGTTAACATGTCCAGGTAGTGAAAAACAGCTAACTCTGTTTTTCACTACTGCAAGACCTATACCTCCCATGGGTTAAAACACCCTATACATTTAATTTCCCACTGGGGCTGGAAGAAATTTGGAGTTTGGTGTCTCTGGACTCACAATTTGAAAACACATCTTTTAGTAAGGTTGGTTTATAAGTTGCAGGTCTGAATGGCACTTTTAGAAAGTTGGCATTTTCTTATTTTAACCATCCTGTGCCTCTGCCTGTCTCTGACTACACATCTGGGGTAGATGCCAGCAGAGCTTTGTGCATTCCCTCTAGACAGTCCCACACAAAGGGATCTTAGGTGTGACATCTGCATCCTGATGGCCCATCGCCAGGCTGATGGGTCTTCCTGTGCTAGATGGGAGGAAGTAGCTGACACCTACACCTGAATAGGGCTGTGCCTCTCCTCACACAAAGGGCTGGATACCACCTGTGGAGTGTCTGGATCCAGGGAAGGAAGAAAAGGAAACTTGTGATCTTCAAATGCCTCTTTTGACGTCTCCTCCACTTTAAAGGCACATTTGGGTATACATACTGCCCTCTAAATCCCACCAAATTAGTTAACTTTTGAGTCCTGAGGAGATTCTGCCAAGAAGAGGAGCTGCGCCGCCAGGATGGATTACTACTTTGCCAAGTGCTCTGCCTTGCTGGCCTGCTGAAAACTGTGCTGTCAGGAGGTACTGCCACTTTGCAACTTGCTCTGATGTGCTGGCCTGCTGCTCACTGCCACTTGCAATGAGAAGGACTGAACCTACTCTACAACCTCTTGTAACCTGAAAGAACTCCAAGGGCTTGTTGGTTTGCCCCCTGTTCTTAGAATTCTCAAGGCCATCAAAGACTTCGCAGATGTTTATCAACTTTTTATAGAGGCCGTCTTGTGAGACCTAGTGCCTCGACTGCATGAGATAAGTGTTCTGTGCTGTGACAGCCTGTGCCCTGTTCTGCACAACCCAAGGATTCTAATTGATAAAAGCCCATGCTTGCCTGATCTCCAGCTCTGCCTGCTACAGTAACAAAGGACAGCACTTCAAACAGTGAGTGCAGTGAAGATCTGACTGACAGCCTTCTGGTGCCAAGGCCTTGCAAGGACAGCATCAAGCCCCACCTGCAATTTCGAGGGGAGAACACTGCAATGCCACACAACAGCAAATCACTGCAACTTACCGTGGTCCCACCCTCAGCAAAAAGAGGAGAATGGAATTTCCAATCTGCATTCATCAAGGTCATCAACACTGGAGAGTTGACCAAGACCTTGATGCCTCCCCTGGCAGGTACTGTGCACAAGACACACACAAGATCTCTGGAAACACTCTACACTGCCACACTGGTGGTTGTGTTTCCCTGGAGGTTCCAGACCTGAGAGTCCGGCTGTAAGCACCCGATACGACTTTCTTCAGAACCAAAGCATATCAGCCAAGTGTTTTAGAACTTTGCTCAGTCGCAGGTCGAACTGTAATTTCTTACACAGAAGCTCACAGGTGGTTTCCACGTTGCACTGATCTGAATACTTGAGATACTTCAAATACGTGAAATACCTATGGCCTGACATGTCTTAATTGGATTTGTGTCATTCTGGTCTTCATTAAAACAGATAAATATTCTTTATTTTTCTAAACCAGTGTGCAGTCTTTTGTGTGTGTTTTCACTGTGTTATTGTAATCATTGTGTTGCACACATATTTTACACATTGACTTTTATGTTAAGCCTGACTGTTCTGTGCCATGCTACCAAAGGGTGAACACAGGTTAATTTAAGTTATGTATCTGACTTGCCCTGACTAGGATTGCGGTCCCTAGTTGGACAGGATGCAAGCCTCTGGCAACTAGAGATCCAATCTCTAACAAGTATCAAAGACAATTTTTTCCAAGGACAGATCAACAGAAGATTCTGCTACTGTCTCAGAGGTTGCTACAAACAGGAGGTTATTTCCCAGAGCTTGTTCCTTTCCGTCCTCCACTGTTGTACAATGTGTGTGGTTTCTTCCACCTTTAACATGGTGGTGTGCATCTTCATGACATTGTTCATGATGGTTTCTCCTGTGTGACCTTCATCCTTTGTGTCCCTAATTTCAGATCATCCCCAAGCAGTGTAATTCCATGTGTATGGATAATGTAAGGAAGTGGATTACTAGTTGGTGTGGATGGTAGTACACCATAAGTAATAATGTCACTATTCTTGTTAGATCCAGTAGAGGTTTTAGTCATTTCAATCTGAGCTCACCTGTAGGAAAGTACCATCTTTCTTGGCATGTTACCCCATTTTTACCTGTATGTCAGTATGTTTTTGCCTGTCTCACTGGGATCCTGCTGGTCAGGACCCCAGTGCTCACAGTTTGTGGCCTAATGTGTGTGTTGTGAATAGTGCTTAACTGTATCACTGAGGCTCTGCTAACCACAACCTCAGTGCTTATGTTCTAGCTGCTTTTAAATTTGTCACTACAGGCTATAGACTTCATTTACCAATTTCAAGTGGCACACTGGACCCCCCCTTATAAGTCCTTAGTATATGGTACCTAGGTACCCAGGGCATTGGGGTTCCAGGAGATCCTGGGCTGCAGCATTTCTTTTGCCACTCATAAGGAGCTCAAACAAACCCTTTCACAGGACTGCCACTGCAGCCTGCGTGAAATAGTGCACACAGCCATTTTTACAGCACTTAAGTAACTTATAAGTCACCTATATGTCTAACCTTCATTTACTGAAGGTTAGGTGCACAGTTACTAAGGGCCTTATTTATACTTTTTGGTGCAAAACTGCACTAAGGCAGTTTTGCCCCAAAAAGTTTTGCACCGGCTTGCACCATTTTTTAGCACCAGCTGGGCACCATATTTATGGAATGGTGCAAGCCGGTGCAAAGGGTAGGCTAGCTTAAAAAAAAAATTACATTAGGCAGTTTTGAGTCAAAATAAATGATTCTGAGCAGATTAGCATCATTTTTTGACGCTAAGGGGCGTATTTATACTCTGTTTGCAATGAATTAGCGTCATTTTTTTTTTACTCTAATTCAGTGCAAAACTAACTCCATATTTATACTTTGGTGCTAGACCCGTCTAGCACCAAATTTATGGAGTTAAAGTCATTTTTTGGAAGTGGAAACCTACCTTGCCTTAATGAGATGCAAGGTAGGCGTTCCCGTGCAAAAAAATGACTCTATGGCCTTAACACCATATTTATACTCCCATGTAAAAATGGTGCAAAGGAGGGAGGAAGGGTCAAAAAATGGGGCAAAGCTTGCTTTGCCCCATTTTTTAAGACCTGGGTCAGGGCAGGTCTTAGAGGACCTGTGGCCCTATTTCCATGGTGGAACACCATGGAATAAGCCCAGAGGTGCCCTCCCTAGGCCCTAGGGGCACCCCCACCCACACTAGAGGGACTGCGAGGATGGGGGACCCCATCCCAGGTAAGTACAGGTAAGTGCATTTTATTTTTGAAAGTGCCATAGGGGGCCCTGAAATGGGCCCCCATATATGGCACCGGGTGCAATGGCCATGCCCAGGGGACCCCTGTCCTCTGTGCTGGCCACTGGGGTGGTGGGCATGACTCCTGCCTTTCCTAAGGCAGGAGTCATGTGGCATGGTAGGTTTAGCACCATAAAATGACGCTAATCTGGTTAGAGTCATTTATTTTTACTCTAACCTGCCTAAAGCCATTTTTTGGTGCTAAACCCTCTTCTTCTATACTGCCAGCCCCACCCGACTAAAGTCATTTTTTTAAACTCTAGCCTACCCTTTGCACCGGCTTGCACCATTCCATAAATATGGTGCCCGGCTGGTGCACAGAAATGGTGCAAGCCGGTGCTCAACTTTTTGGTGCAAAACTGAGTTAGTGCAGTTTTGCAGCAAAAAGTATAAATAAGGGCCAATATTTTGTAAGTTTGCGCCACTTTTGTGTCATAAAATGACGTTAATGCAGTGCAAAAAAAGTTTAAATAAGGGCCTTGGTGCTAGATGGGTCTAGCACCAAAGTATAAATATGGAGTTAGTTTTGCACCGAATTAGAGTTAAAAAAAATGACACTAATTCGGTGCAAACAGAGTATAAATACGCCGCAGAGTACAATATATGCCCCTAAATATGGTGTTAAGGCCATAGAGTCATTTTTTGCACGGGAACGCCTACCTTGAATCTCATTAAGGCAAAGTAGGACTCCACTTTCAAAAAATGACTTTAACTCCATAAATTTGGTGCTAGAGGGGTCTAGCACCAAAGTATAAATATGGAGTTAGTTTTGCACCGAATTAGAGTTAAAAAAAATGACACTAATTTGGTGCAAACAGAGTATAAATATGCCCCTAAGTGTGAGGGCACCTTTGCACTAGCAAAGGTGCCCCCATGCAGTCCAGGGCCAATTTCCCGGACTTTGTGAGTCCGGGGACGCCATTACACGCGTGCGCTACATAAAGGTCAATACCTATATGTAGCTTCACAATGGTACCCCGAATATAGCCATGTAAAGTGTCTAAGATCATGGAATTGTCCCCCCATTCCAAATCTGGTATTGGGGAGCCAATTCCATGCATCCTGGGGGCTCCACCATAGACCCTCAGTACTGCCAAACCAGCTCTCTGAGGCTTGCACTGCAGCTACAGCTGCTGCCACCTCACAGACAGGGTTCTGCCCTCCTGAGGTCTGAGCAGCTCAGTCCCAGGAAGGCAGAACAAAGCATTTCCTTTGGGAGGGGGGTGTTATACCCTCTCCCTTTGGAAATAGGTGTTACAGGCTTGGGGGGGGGGGTGTAGCCACCCCAGCCTCTGGAAATGCTTTGAAGGGCACAGATGGTGCTCTCCTTACATAACCCAGTCTACACCGGTTCAGGACTCCCAGTCCCTTCTCTGGCGTGCGTGAGACTGGACAAAGGAAAGGGGAGTGACCACTCCCCTGTCCATCACCACCCCAGGGGTGGTGCCCAGAGCTCCTCCAGTGTGTCCCAGACTTCAGCCATCTTGTTTTCCAAGGTGTGGGGACACTCTGGAGGCCTCTGATTGGCCAGTGCCAGCAGGTGACATCAGAGACCCCTCCTAATAGGTCCATACCTGATAAGGTAGCCAATCCCCCTCTCAGGGCTATTTAGCTATTTGATTCGGGAACACGGACCCGGGTAGTTTCCCCGCGGATGTCAGGAGCGCTCTGAAGTATTTTGCGCCCTACCTTTCGCCCGTGCGGTCCCATGAAGGATGTTCCTCGATAGGGAGGGGTGACATTTAGGAATAGTACATCCAATATATTCCCGGACTAGTGTAAGTGACTGGATACATTGCAACTGAGAATTTCAGGTTATAACAGTCCCTGTAGTTTATAATTAGGAGAAACATGTAGTCATTAGGTCCTGAAGAAGCGTCGCTGGATCCGGATGGACCATAGAGACGTGAAACATGTTGACCCTTTGTTAGGGATGGTTTGGAAATTCCCCATCCTTGCTTCTCTTGTGGTAAAGAGTGATCGACCATTGTCTCTGTTTCACTCTCTGTTTTAATCTTGGCCTCAATCCTCTGTATGGATTAATAAATTGATTACCCTGTGTTTAGGTTTGGGAGCCAATTTTAACCTTTAGCTTGATTCTTCTAGTTTTCTCCTTTCCAAACCCACTCTTTGGGTCTCGGCATCATCGTGAAAAGACCTCCGGGAAAGAGCGCCCCCTTGGGGTGGTGCCCGTCAGACATTGCAGCGATGATGAAGCATGACACCCAATTGAGTGTGCGAGGTTTCTTGCTCCTAAAATTTAGGACTCCTTTGTATCCTTTCTCCTTTTTCCGTTGGAACAGTGTATTGTATTCATTTGCATACTATTTAGGGTCTCTCCTGTGGGTTTCTCTTCAGATTCTACTTGCAAGTTTCCAGCAGGAATCCTCTGCATCTACTACTTCATCCTCTGACCTCAGATCGACCACAGACTACTCCAGGAACCGCTGTGACAGCAACAAAGTATCCAGAAGGCCTACTTTCCCACTGCAACTTCTGCCCCAGCCAGCAACTGCAACAGTTTCCACAGTGTGCACGCTCTGGGGAGTCCCTGTCTTCACGCTGCACCAGAAGGACCGAAGAAATCTCCTGTGAAGTGACGGAGTCACTTCATTGCTCCAGCAGGCACCTTCTAAGACAACAACCAGTTCTCTTGGACTCCTCTCCTGGTGACAAGCGTGCTCTTTGGAACACAGGTGTCCTAAGGTCCTGCTGTCCAAATTTGGAGGAGGTAAGAGCTTGCCTTCCCCATTTGCGACAGTACCCCTGTGCACCACGTCATCTTCACCTCCTGAGGCCTCTGTGCACTATTTGCAAGAATCCTTCATGCACTGCCTGACCCAGGTCCCCAGCACTCGATCCTGCGACGCTCAATTCACTGAGTTGTTCTCTGGCGGCGTGGGACCTAGTTTTATAGTGCTGCAACAACTGCAATTTGCACCTTCTTTGTCCCCATGTCCTTGGACCTCCGTGGGTGCTGCCTGTTCATCTGTGGGTTCCCTCCAGTGTTGGGAGCCCCCTCTGCCACCTCAGTCTGAGTTAAGGCCTCCAGGTCCCTCTTGGGTCCAGGCAGCACCACTTTGACGAAATCCACAATATTTTTTGAACCAAGGCTTGTTAGACAAATTCAGCACTGAACCTCGCCTTCATCCAACATCTCCACGTGGGACATCCATTGCATCACGCAGGAACCCGTAGCCATCTTCCCTTGATGCATTTCTGCAGACTTCGTCCAACAGGGAGTCTTCTTTTGCACCCTCTTCTAGGTTGGCAGGGCCTCCTCTCCTTCCTGGAATCTTCTGCAACTTCTGGACTTGGTCTCCTCTCTTCACAGGTCTTCAGGTCCAGGAATCCACCATGTGTTGCTTGCAGTCTTGTTCGGTTCTTGCAATAAATCTAATCACGACTTGTAGTGTGTCCTAAGGAAACTTGTAGTACTTTACACCTACTTTCCTGGGATCTGGGGTGAGGTATTTTATTCACCTTTGTGGTTTTCCAACTCTCCCAGAGATTCCCTACACACTACAATTGTCTAGGGGGGAATTTGTGATTCGCATTCTACTTTCTTAGTGTATGGTTTGTGTTGCCCCAGACCTATTTCCTCCTATTGCATTCTATGGCATTTCCTATTGTTTGCATTATCCTATGTCTAATTACTCACCTTATTTTGGTGTCCAGTGTATATATTGTGTATAATACTTACCTCCAGAAGGAGTATTGCCTCTAAGATATTTTTGGCCTTGTGTCACCCAAATAAACTAACTTTATTTTTGGTAACACTGAGTATTGTCTTTACTTGTGTATAAGTACTGTGCAACTGTAGTGGTATTGCAGGAGCTTTGCATGTCCCTTAGTTCAGCCTTAGCTGCTCTGCTACAGCTACCTCTATCAGGCTAAGCTGCTAGAACAATACTATTGTTCGCTAATAAGGGATAACTGGACCTGGTATAAAGTGTAAGTACCCAAGGTACCCACTACAAACCAGGCCAGCCTCCTACATCACCCCTTTATAGCTATGCACTGAATAGACAGGCGTAAGCTATGAAAATGTGTAAAGCATGTAGTAGTACAAAAACAAATAACAAGTCAAACACACAACAGAGTGAGAAGCTCACTCCAATTTATGAAAATACAGAATATTTTAGTGAACCAAATTACACCAAAACCAAAAGCATTCAATGGGTGGGCAGAAATATGAATGTTTGAAGGTTTTAGATAAAAGTAGTGCCATAAAGTGCACAGTACCAACTGGTGCAATTGGTCCTGGTAAGGGTAAGGTTTAAGGCTGACTGCGATGGAGCGTAGGTCGGATACACAGGTCAGATTAGTCCTGTCAGAAAGTTACTCAGCGGGGCAAGATTGCAGGCTGGATCCAAAAACAGACTTGTCAATGATGGGTTGATGACAGACAAGGTCTCATGGATACCACCAACAGGATCCAAAGCAGGTCCACTTTAAATTGTTCAGGTGGAATCTTTCATGAAAGTGGTTTTCTTTCAACTTTTGTATCCCTGTAGCTTATCAGGAGGAGAAGAAGCTGACTCTTGAAGATAACTTTTTCTGGCCCCTCCATAATCAATAGGGAAGATGTTCTGAGGGGTAATCCTAAAAACTGTAAAACTTTGCACTTGTATAGCGCACTACTCACCCGTTAGGGTCTCAAGGCACTGTACTCATACTGCTATGGAACCCCTCCTGGCTTTTCCCTGTGAGGTGCCCACTCCTGGGCACCCCCAGGGTGAAGCCAGGCATCCAAGCACTGGTGGGACCGTTGTGGAGATTAAGCAAGCTATTGCCCAGAGTGGGACCCATTAATTAGATTAGGCACCAAGGCAAGAATTATCTGGTCCAAGGGAGTTGAGCCCAAGACCTGCCAAAGCAGGACTTGAACCCTGGTCTTGAGCCAGATCTCTGCTTAAGGGTCTGCCACTCTAACCATTGTGCCACACTTCTCCACTACTAATCCTATGCACCTTAGCAGCAGTTTTATGTTCTCTCTTGTAAACAGTCCCACAGTGACCTTCTCTTCCTAAAATCAAGATGGTGAAAATGTTCTTCCCCTGTGCAGAGCTTCTGTTGTGTGGACGGGGAAATGATTAGCCCCCTTCTCTGTGGTTACTCAAAACTGGTTCTAGGGGCAGCTCCTCTCCCATTGGGATCGGTGTCTGGCTGGTCAGAAGGACAAAAGAGTAGGCAGGCCAAGGGATTAGTTACATCAGTCTGTAACAGAGCAGGCCTCTATGAAGGTAAATAAGTTCCTGGGCACTGCTCAGATGATCATCCTGTTAGAGGAACAGAACACCTCCCCATACCCATAGTCTTTGTCTCACCTCTGGGAGCAGGTTTACACCCCATCAAACAGTTGTCCAGCTCCGGGATGTCAGTTGGAAGCTCATGCAAATGGGCTTCTAGAGGCTTTAGTCAAGTAAAAGGTGGCATTTTGAAAGTATATTTTGTCAATATTTAGTACAAATCTGACTCTACCAATTAATTGGATTTATGATAAATATTTTAAAAAGGTCCAAGAATTAACATTTTAGCTGGTTCCTAAGTGGGGATCACATTATTTATATTTAATAATACCTCCGAATGCATTCCTATGTAACAGCTAATTATACTACAGTGAGAATAGCATTTGGGGCCTTGCTTTACATGGACACATGGAGACATGCCAATGCCATGCCCATGCTCAAGAAACCCCTCGATGACCCAGTCACGATTTAGAACTACAGACCCTTCTGCCTCCGAAACAACCAACAGCTCACCAACCACATAAGCAACCACCAACTCCTTGATGCCACGCAGTCTGCATTCAGATCCAACCAGAGTATAGAAACAGCACCTATTGTTGCCACAGACTGCATCCGCATGATCCTTGACAGAGGAAGCATGGCAGCCCTCATTATTCTGGACCACTCTGCAGTATTTTACATGATCTCAGACCCCATACTCTTCAGGTACCTGCACAAGAGTGGCATCCATGGACCCGCTCTCTGCTAGATCTGCACCTTCTTAATAAATATAATAAAAGCCTGACACCTTACTCCTCTCTAGACAGCAAACTCATTTGCAAAGTTCCATAAGGTTCATTGCTCAGCGCCACCCTCTTCAAAGCAACATCAACATAATTTCCTATGACACACAACTCATACTCTCCCTATCGGACAAGGCCCAAAGCACACAAAACAGGTTCACCGCCTTTATGACCAAAGTCGCTAACTGGATGAAAGCCAACTGTCACAAGATCATCACCGACAAGACAGAAGTAGTGATCTTTGTCAAGATCTTTGGGACTCCAACTGGTGACCAGTCAAACGTGGATCCACAACTAGCACTCATGCCAGGAACGTACAAATAATAATTGACAGCAAATTGAACACCCTCCATGTTCGGATCACCATGCAAGTCACTAGAAAACTACAAACCATCCTGAAGAACTCGGCAGCCAGATTCATCCTCTACCTTCCTCACAGAACTCACATTACACCACACCTCAAGTAATTCCACTGGCTCCTGATACATAAACATGCTCATTTTAAACTCATCATGCACACATTCAAGGCACTACACACCTTAGACCTCACTGCATCTTCTTCTATCAACCACCCACACATCTCCACTCCACAGGACTCCTACTCGCACACACAATGCACATAGACAGATTCAGATCAGGAGGATGGGCATTGTCTTACATCACCCCTAAAGTGAGGAACAGCCACCCACTGTATACCAGGGTCAGAACACATGCACTGTGGTGTTGTTAGCAGAGACCCAATGCAAACAGAGCCAAAAACAACAGCAACATGAGTCCAAAAAAATGGGGGTGATCATGCAAAATCTTCCTATAGATACTGTATCAAACTTGGGCTCGAAGACGGCTCAAAAGTCTGTTGGGTCAGTTGGCCACTGACCTCCTCTGAGATCACTCAACCCTTTTAGAGGTCCATCTACTCTGTGTTGCAGTATCTCCTTGGCTTGTGCTGCCTTGCCAAGCTTATAGCACACCTTGGCAAATAAGGCAGCAGCTTGACACCTCAGAAAAGAACCACCCAGAAGCAAGTGTAGGCTTCAGCAACAGTTCTTATCCAAGCCCCTTAAAACAAAGTCCTCCCAGGCTTGCGGCCTGATGGCAAATAATTCAAGGCAGCAGTGGCCTGTAATCAAACTAAGACCTCAACAGCCACGTCATAATGGAGGAATGAAGATCTTCTTCAACTCCTTGCATGCAGGTCGAGGGAGGCCAGGTTCTTGGCTTGGTAGACGGGTCAGGGGGCCCTGAGTCGAGTCTGCTATGTCCTTTCTCCTGGGGGTAGAATAAAAGTCAAAACAATCACCTTTTCTTTAAAACATGAAAGAGAGAGAGAGAGAGATAGAGAGAGTTATATATCTAGTGGCTGAGTTGCAAAATGTGAAACCAGATAAACTGGAATCAATATGTACTTCCCTGCTTGCAAGTTGGGTGATCCTAGGCAAACATTTTATTTCAAAGACTCATTTTACTTTATTATTACATATGAAAGCACTTTTAAATAGTGAGTTCAGGATATCTGCTGTAAACACCTCTTGTGATTGATTTAACAGATTATAATGTTGCTCCATCTACAATAAGAATTTAGGCCATGTTTAGGGTTTACATGAAGGCCCTGGGGCTATTCACAAACTGCTTTTTGTAGTACATTCTGTAGTCCTAAAATGGTAATACAACCATACTACAAAATCCCATTCAATAAGTGCACTTTTGAAGTGATACTGCTTTTTACATTTGTACTTTAAAAGTGCAGTTTGTGAATAGCATTTTGTAGTATGGCTGTACTTGTATTGTAGTTCAGCAAAATGTACTACAAAATGCAGTTTGTGAATATCCCTCAGAGCCTTCAATTTTGTGGAGGCATGTAAATTGCACTTGGATTTTGAGATTAGCCACGAAATAGTAAACATACTTAAAAATATGTTACTTTTGTGATTCAGACCAATATAGAAACAAGTTTACCAAACAAAATGGTGAATCTTCACCCATAGTAGTACTCCTTGAATGAAAGCAAACGTACTACTTTTTAGAATTCGCAAACATTGGTAGTAGAGTTGGAAAGTTGTACCAGTCTCAGGTTTCCTGGCATATTATTGAGGATCATACACTCAAAAGGTGATGGAATGAATACTTGCAAATAGTCTAACCAGTGGCAATCACTCAGGGTAGCATTCCAACCCATTGCTTTTTACTGACTATGGCTCTCTAGACAGAGGCTCACCTAATGCAAATCAGTACTGCTGCTGTTCTTCACGAAAACATACCATCAGGAACCTTGGTAATCTCCCTCTCCCACACTGAAGCCCACTGCTTTTTTTGTTTGCAAAATTTGAGATTTATCCCCTGCATCTCACAGACTATGCTACACCCATGAGGGAGGCATAACACGTGGTAAACTGCAGTCCCACCAGTACAGTTTCTAACAAGGTGCAGAGTCCCCTCAGCTGGCCGGGCCATTCAGCACCACTGCTCAGTTCCTCATGGCCCCAACAATGTTGCAGAGTGCAGGCTCCAGGGACCCACTACCAGTGGAGATGCTGGTGCTTAGCCCCTCAACATCTCAAGGCTGGTTGCACCAGAATGGAACTGGACCTGGCACCGGCTCAAGTCATCAAGACCCTGATCCACCTCCTTTTGCTTCTTGTCAGCTCTGTGATTGGATCCTTTATATTGGTTTCAAGCTCATCTCATCTTACATCTGGGACTCTATATCCGAGCATGTAGCATCCCAGGGACCAGAGCGGGCTGTTCTATCTCTGCATAGTGGCATGAGGCTGGCTCCGTCTGTTGAAGCACCTTCTCTCACCGCTCCGAATTACTCACTGATGGTTAAAATAGAGTGTCCGACCCCTGCCTCTCAGCACTTAGAAGGAGCCAATAACTACATCTTTTCTTCATCACCACCACCCATCCTCCTTACATTGCGGCTTTCGACAGCTTCCATGTCGAGGCCAGACAAAAAGCAAGTCACTGATCCTCTAACAGAAACTGCATGAGTTTGGCCATCTTGCCAGACAAGTCCTCCCATTTATTTTAATTGATTATTGTGGTCATTAAAATGAAAAACATGAATATATATATAAATATCATGTTGTACTCTGCAAATGTCTGAGGCTGTCCCCATATATTTTATATTTAATTTCTCAAAGAAATTTGATAACATTGTTGCAGATTTTAACTATTTTTCCAATCTGTTGCTCCTTTTCTAGTGATAGGTTACAATTGATCGTGCAGATGTTGTGATTGAGGTGGTTATGGGTTAAAAATTAACAGTGGGCAATGAGTGAATTTTATTGAGATCACTATGACTTCTCTCTATCTTATCTCTAACAGTGTATATGCATTGAACAAGCCAGTCCCTTAAATGTGGGGGCCCAGTGCCAATTGGGCGAGAGGGCACAAATATATACTAGTGAAAACTTTGTAGCATGGAAAAGGCTGCTTAATTGAAGTAGCTGCACATCACAAAACATTACCAAAACCCTAGGCAAAATATTTTACAACAATAACCTACCTATACAGGAAGTGCTTCTACCTATACAGCACCCCTAAATTTACCCCCAACACTTCCCCTGAACTTGATGTTTTTTTCCTGCATAGCACTTCACGTTATGAACTTCACCAAATCAACTTGCTTCTTCAAGCTCAAAACCTTCAACTTCCTGCAGCCGCAAGATAAATTAACTCTCCCCTTTGAACAGTTTATCTCTCTCCCTCCCCAACAGCGATACAAACCGCTTGAAATACTGAAAACCTCTCCTCAAATGTCCACAATGCCAGGAGCGGCTTGTGGTACTAGAAAGGGGCAGGGCGGTGTGCACGCGGGTGGGAGGGCCGAAGTTGGGGATTAATAAAAAAAAAACTTACCTGTGCTGCCGTCTTAACTACCATGTTGCTTCTCTCCTCTGCCGACAGGCTGCAGGCACAGGCTCCCACCCTGCCCTGCGGCCAATCCTGATGCTGCTCAGAGCAGCGTTAGGATTGGCTGGCAGGACTGAGCCAGAGCACTCCCAGCCAGACTGGGAACTTGTACCTGCTCTCTCCAGTCCAGCAACTGTGTTGCTGGGCTGGAGAGAGCCTACTACGCATGTGTGTTTGGCCGGCCCGAGATGGCCGGTCAAACATACATGCGCAGTGAGGATTTAAATGGAAATGTCGAAGTGCAGGTACTCACTCTTCTGAGTACCTGTTTGCTCTTGAAAAGTGGTGGTACTCTCCCATTAAATGTATTGCAGCAGTGCTGAGAAGTGCAGGTACTCTCACTTCCAAATTAAAGAAGTGCCGGTACTCAGTGCCGGACAGTACCTGCCCATTTAAAGCACTGTGCGAGGTGGGGGTGAGTGATGTGCACTTCCCCTCAGTGCTCGTCACAGCCTGGGGCCCCACCACTTTTACCAAAAAACGATAATAAACATAGGTTTTAGTAAAAGGTTTGCAGCTGCTGGCGGGGGAGCGTGCATACACAATGCACCTGCTCCCAGTTACACGTATGACAAAACAGCCCCTGTTCACCTGTTCCAAAGATCAAAGGCCAGATGTACGAATGTCCTGAATTGCGAGTCGCAAGGGGGTCGCAAAGGCCCACCTCATTAATATTAATGAGGTGGGTCGCAATTTGCGACCCCCTTGCGACTCGCAGCACTCACAGGGATGGTGGCCTGCTGGAGACAGCAGACCACCATGTCTGTGACTGCTTTTAAATAAAGCAGTTTTTTTTGTAATGCAGCCCGTTTTCCTTAAAGGAAAACGAGATGCATTACCAAATGAAAAAATGAAACGTTTCAGTTTCATTTTTTCAGAGCAGGCACTGCTCTGAAAAAATGTTTTCAAGGCCATTCACAAAGGAGAAGGGGTCCCATGGGGACCCCTTACCTTTTGCGAATGGGTTACCACCAGTGTGACACTGGTGGTAACTGCGATTGCTTTGCGACTGCGTTTGCGGTCACAAAGCAATGCAGCATCGCGCTGCGACTCGCAAATAGTCCTTTTAGACTATACCACTCACCCAAAATTCCCCGAGGGCGTACCTCGTATATAGTACCCCTCGTGAATTGTAATTATCAGATTCACATATAAATTGTGGATTGCTATAGTTAGAAGATAGTCACAGCACCTGCTGATTCACTGTAAGAAAGGCCTGGGGAGAGCACGTCTGGCAAGCTAAAGATATTGAATCAAATTTATTAGGCTTATTGTGACAAGGAAAATTCAGTTTTAGCCTAACTCCATTAGAGGGTTGTTTCTCGATAAAGAAGCCTCATCGCGGGCAAAGGGCCTCAGCTTGTTTATTTGCTGTATCTGTGTTTCCCAGGGCTTCCGCAGAGCGTGAATCACCCTTGTCTTTTACATTGTCAGGGTAAAGTTACGCTTTGGCCAAGTATCAAAATAGATTTTAGCTGCTTTTGTCCCTAAGTGCTGTAAGCAATGAGTAAGCCTGAATAAATTCCAAAATGCTGAAGCAATGATAAATGCGTTGGCTGTGGTAGCGCACTCAAAATGCTGCCATTTAATTAAAATATATGTTTGCTGTGGCTTGGATCTGTTGCTTGGAGGTTAGAAGGCCCAGACCACTACTAATGAAGTATGAAAAATGCTGTTTTTCAAGATGACGTCTGCTCATGTGAAGCTCTTAGGTAAAAGTCTCGGCTTTAGAGCCAGCATTACCCCCTTCTTTCGGGCATGTAGGCAGAGACTGATTATGCACCTCGGGCGCCCATATCATGATGCCGTTTTCTGCGCTGTGCCAGCGCTCAGAGGGCGCGGCTTCCTTTTAGCGCTGTGAGCAAGTTTTTCCAGCAGCGAAGCTCGGAACCACAAAGAAGCAATTACTGCCCTGTGTTTCCTACCTCTTCTATCAACAAAACAGGCATTACCGCAGAGATTTTTTGTGTTAATGTATGCGCTCGGCACGCCAAAACGAAGAGTCGAGACACCTTCTCCACTGGCGCAATGCAGACAACGGCTTCCTAATACTGCACGTGCTAGCCTTAAGAAATGTCTGAAAGTCCATTTGTTGAAAATAGACCTGAAGACCACTGGCTGATGTTCCACGGTCCCCTGGCCTACGTTCTGTTGTCATTCTAATTTTCTGTTTACTATTGTTATGGGTAAAGTGCTTTGCAGCCCAAGTGGCTAAGTCTGTACTACGTAAGTATATGTAATATATAAATACGGCTTCTGGTTTTATCACTTTTTATCCATATTTATTTGTTGCTAATTTTACCTGTATTTATCCAAAAATATTTGGATGTTTTGTGAAAAATAAAACTGCAGCTAGCCGTGTGCAAAGCGATTTGGTGAGCCAGGAGCTGTGCACAAGGATGCCCTCAAGAGCAGGAGGTAAAGCACTCTGGCAGAAGGTCCAGGTTGCTTCTGAAGTCCCTTGACTCAGGCTTCCTCCTGGTCCTTTTGCAGACCCAGGCAGGCTGCTTTTCTTGGTGTCCAACATGGGATGACCAATACCCAGGCCGCTAGAGGGCACAGTGCCACCAAACTTTGTACACTGGCAGGGTTTCTCGATGCGGTTGTCGTTGTTCAGTTTGGTCCAGCTGCAGTGTTCCAGTTCTGGAGTTAGTGGCTGGTCAGTGAAGTGGCCCTCCCCGGCTTGTTGGTTTCTTGTGGGTTTAGAGTGTTACCTCCACTCTGGAGGGAGTTCTCTGGCAATTTGTGAGGCCTGGAAGTCCTCTGGGTTTTTGTAGATTTGTCCAGTTATCCAGTAGCTCCTCAGCGGTGATTGTTGGGTCCTGGTTGCAGCAGGCAAAGTTTGGTGCCTTTTCTTTGGTACAGCAAGTCCACAGTTCTCGTGCTTCGCATCTTCTTGGTGCTGGTCTTCTTTTGTCCGTCAAATCTGATTTCTTGGTCTAGGGATGCCCACTAAATACTGTATTTAGTGGGCGTTTTAGTGGGAACCTGATAGTAACCAATGGGTCATCTACCTTAGGGTGGCTACACCCACTAAGTGACCACTTCCTGTGGGCAGGAGTCACTTCCCTATGTCTGATTGGCTAGTTTCCTAAAATCCAAGATGGAGGAAAATGAAATGGCAGATCCAGCTCGCAGCCAACACCTCAGGGTTGGTACATGCCAGGTGGTGCCACTCATCCTGTCCTTTGAGATACCCGCCTCTGCTCTCTCCAAAAGTGGGAGTGTGCAACGAGGGCAGCCATCTGCTGCTAGCAGCAGGCCTGGGGGTCAAGTTTCAAAGGTGATAAGCCTTTTGAAGCTCTCTGCCAGGGCAGTGCACATTCCTGAGGGAGGTGGTGTTAGCACTTCCACCCAGTAAGGGCTTTGGTCTGCAACCCAGAGAGAAGGATCTCTCACCCCAAGGTTGTAGATTGGCTGTCTGGCAGTGGCAGGCTGGATAGGACCAGTCAGCAACCATGCCAGGGTAGCTAGCTTTTGGAGGGGGCACCTCTAAGGTGACCCCCAGGTGCATTTAGTGATAAATCCATTACTGGTACCAGTTTGGATTTATCATTCTGAGTTGTTTGATACCAAACAACCCAGAGTTCAGAGTGGCCATCATGTAGCTGTGAAACTCGTGTTGACCTGTGTCCAGTACATGTATTAAATTGGCTGCTCTGTTCACTCACTATGTCCCAGGTTTGGCAAGGACACAGTGGGGGCATATTGCTCATGCAGCTATACCCTCCCACACAGTATAGTGCACCCTGCCTTAGGGTTGGAAGGACTGCCAGAGGAGTGTCTTACCCATAGTGTATGCAGTGTATGGTGGACAGGGCACACATGCAGTTGCCATGTCGAGGGTGTGTTTTAGGTTTGCGGCAGAGTACTCATCCTATAATACTAGGACTGGGTGCACCTGGGTGCATGGCCCTAGAGAGTGACACAATGAGTGCTGCGGCCCTCAGGGGCCTACCATTAGTACCACATGTCCTGGGTACCTAAGTACCTTTTACTAGGGACTTATAGTGGCAGCTAAAGGTGTCTCCAATTGTGCCAATGCATCACAACAGTTTAGGGAAATAGTTCTGACCCAGGGAACCTGGTTAGCAGGGGCCCTGGACACTAACAATTTCTAGGCTACATCATACATCAGGCAAAAAGTGGGGGCTAACCATGTCAAAAAGAGACATTTTCTCACATCTGTCATTCATGATTGGTAGTACTGATAATACAACAAATCAAGATTACCTTCCTGTTTTGTTTACACATTTAAAATAAATACAGGTAGTTGTATTTATCTGTGAAGACTTTGTGAAGATGGTAATCTGGGAGCTCTATATATCAATAAAGTGAGAACGCTGCTGGAAATTCTGGGTTAGGTGTCCCTGAGTCCTGTATATACAGGCAGTCCATCCTCCAGAACTTTCTACATTGTTTCCTATCGAGGGTTTCTTGGTAAGAAATGTGTATGCTGAATCACGTCCCATTGTTTTGTATGTAAGCGCTGCTACATTTTTAAGGCACCATCTCCTAGAACCACACGTGCCTGCACATTTCAGAATGAAAACACACCACAGTAAGTCCCGAACTGATTCACTACACGACAACCTGTTTGACTTAATGGGTAGCTAACGTTGATATTTATAAAGCTATTGTTTGGTCCTCCTCTACCCTCTTGTCTCCCATACAGTGGAGTCCGCATCATGGTCATGAATGTATAAGCCCTGACGATGACCTCATTTGAATGCTTTTGTCTAGTGTATACAGAGGTCGAAATGCATTGGCTAATGTACACAAGAGGATCACTCCATGATTCCCCTGATTTGCAGTAATTGCACTTTAAGGTGGACTGAAGAGACAGCACTTGGAACTGGAAGAAGGGAACCTTCTTTGGAACTTTACTCCTCTTGTATTAATGGCCATAGGAAACAGGAGCTAATCCAAGGACTAGCCTATGGATAGCACACTACTTAAGTAACTGATGGGACTCTGAACACGAGTGGATTTATCCACCAGTGTAGACGTTTTGATATTATATGTGAATGAAAAAATGCAGTTTTTTTAACTGAGGAATATATGTCATTGCTGTGAATATTTACGTGTTGATGTATGGGCAATTTCTTGTGTTTCAGAATGAGGACAGTGTGTAAAAAACCTTATAAATGATACGAACAAATTGGTAAATGAATTAAAATTTGACACACTGTATTCAAGTATTGTTCTGTGTTTGTTTGGAGAAATGATTAATCAATAGCCAATGGGGGTTCTAGATGCATGTGTTATGTTTGGATGGTCCGTCTTCCATTCAGGCTTTCCAGGACCGCACCCCATCATTTTTGTATGATTTAATATATCAAGGCACATATAAACAAAGTTTCCTTTTACAGAAACTCACCCAGTTTTTTTGTTTACCAAGACTGAACGAGGGGGTTATTTGGAGTTTGGTAGGAGTTTGTATTTTTAAAACTTCCCTCTGCCAAAGTCATTACTCGCAAGCCATTTGAAGGTGGGAGAATGGCTGATGGACCACACCTGGTTCATCTGTTGGTTCTGCCAATGATTAATCATTGGCGGTGCCCTATTTTCCACAAGATTGCACCCTTTGGTGTAGTGAAAAACCCATCATTTTAAGCTTGAGGACCTGAAAGCATATTTTCCCTTCCCAATCTGCCATGCTGGGAAAGCAGAGCCTTCACTCACCCGTTATAAGCAATTCTTTTGATGTAGCGTCAGCAGTGCCTTGCGGCTGCTTAAAAATGTTGAAGAAGGGAAAGATGAGAACAGAAGGCTGTGGTGGGATCTCCTCAAAAATGTTACATACGGCTTCAGGAGCAGTCAATTTTGATTTAGTACAAAGGCCCAACTGAACTGATGCCTTTTCATGGTTTGACAAAAAATCCAGTTTGAACGTGGAGAAGAGGAGGGACATATATTCCATAATACCATACATTAAAATATATTGACATAAAAATCTAAGCAATAAAAAATGCTCTTGGCTATACAGCCAGGGCTAGCCAAAAGTATTGCAGAGCACTTGGAGGTGCTTGGTAGCTATATACCGTCTTCATTTTAATGCACTTGGTTATGTTACGTAACGCATATTTTTGTAATGCAGAGTTCACCACTCTCTTGGCTTCCTAGTGATGTTTGAGGTCTTAGTTGTAGCTGTCCTCTGAAGTTTTAGGTAAGACCCCTTGGAAACCAAATGAATTGAACATGTGACGTGTGAATCATACATATTTTTTAGTAGTGTGTGATTAACCTGCTGGCCTTTATTAAAGAATATGTTACCGAATCTCATTATTAATATCTAATATATAGAAACCTCAAGAAATTACTATATGAGATTCATGGTAAAACATATTAAGGTGCCTACACAAATGCTCTTTAGCCGAATCTACTAATATTAAAATGTAACAGGCTAGACAATCGCCTATTTTTAATAAAAAGGCTTATGATCTCACTTCCTGGGGGTGCACCCCCACTCCTCAAATCCATTACACCAAGGTGTCACTACATTGAAATCGAACCTATTTGAGAACGTCAATACATTGAATAAATGCACAGTGTTCCTACTGGCTCATTTAAACATATAGCAAGGCACTATATATGTTGCTTTACTTCTAATACCATAGACAGGGCGCTTCCCTTTATCCAGTAGTGCCATTCTCCGGTGGTGGAGAGGGGAACAAATCCCACTCTCACAGCAATGAGGCTGAGGCTGTCACTTCCTGCTGACCACTTATAATAGCCTTTGCCACCTTGCTAATCAATTTTTGTCAAATGAGTCAGGTAACCTCGGTTTCTCTCAAATTCACGACAGCTCCGCGTGTATGCCACATTGGAAGATGTGGGATGGGTGGCCTGGGGTAAAAAGGCAGCCGATTGTCCTGTGATTGTAAGGTGATTTCTTGCAGAGGATCAATTTCAAAGTTACTTGGGTTGTGGTAATGGTGAATGTCACTAAAATGCATTAAGCAAACATCACACGAAAGTATGGGGCTACTTATTTGATAGTGTTAAGTTCTACATCTACTAGCAAACTTGAACATTATAGGCCTAATTTGTACAGTTTTTTGTACCAGTATGTTCCATTTGTATGAGGAAAAAGAAATGCCTTGGTGGGAACATCTCTGAAATAGATGCACGGGATCAGCATCCATACCTGCCCCCAAATATCATTTAATCATAGCACAGTCTTGATGTACACGAAAATCTACTCCTGCAAAAGTATCTTAAAAAGTTGGGAAGGGAATGGTACACCCCCATATTTAATGAAGGTATAGGGAAACAGCTTTCCCCCTTGAGGAAAAAAAAAAAAAAATCATCATCAAGAAAAAAGTGCAAAGAAGAACATACATTTGCATGTTTCTGTTTTTCGCTCTCCAACGGATTTTCAGAATAATGTAAAATGTACTGGACTGCTCATAAAAGAAAAGGTTTATTCCTGGAATTTTATGAATTTTATAGATATTCATGCATATTCGCGGAGAGTTCTCTGACACATCAAAATATGAAATCTATTAAAAAAAATAGGGGTGTGTCAACGTTGCAAATACGTGATTTTTGGTGAATTTGGCCTTTTGTGTCTATCCGAATTTCACATTATGTGGAATTATAATGTTGGCACTACATGGTACAGTTAACATACAAAAGCATATTTACCATGAAACCTTGCTGTTTCCCTATTTTTACTGACATCCTACATGTGGAAAACTATCCACCACCCACTGTATATGTGATTAATTTCATTGGGATTAGGAGTGATATAACCAGGTACAGTGAACTGTTTCGAAATAGAGTCATTTTGCATTGAATGGGCTTTTCCCCTTATGATCTCTCTCTGCCTCTGATTTCACTTTCTGTGAATGGCCTGGTCATGGGTCACAAGATGTCACCTATGCTGCCTATTATTGCGGTGAATCACTGCCAGTTCGCAATTCCCCCCAGAGAATATAGGAGCGTACTGTTCCTTTCCCACCTTGGAAGACCACTTAATACTGCCTTTAACAGGAGTAGACTCACAAATGCTTTCATGGGGGAAATGCCCTGCAAACTGTGTGGTAATACCAAAAATGCATTGTTTTGTGGGCGTACACGTCATTTTGCGTTGTGACTCCACTCTAATGCCCCTGCAGCACCTAGGCCTAAACTTAGTACTGTGGACAATATGCAGTACCAAGTTCCCTCTAGGTATACAAATATTTGCTGATCGTTATTCTGTTAATCTGGACCAAGGCATATCAGGTCATAGATGAGGTGTTTGGACAAAGTATCGAGTTCGAAATATAGAGGCTAAAAAACCCCGGGAAAACAATATTGTCATGCACAAACATTGTGGTATAAATATTGTTGTAAAAAATATTTTTTTTTGTCAAGTAATATCATGGCCCCCTCCCCAAGCCTTATTAGGCCCTGGAGACCCGATCCCCCAGGATCTATTTTTTTCATGAAAGTGGAGGGGAGCCAAGTAGCCACCCTCCCTGAACCTTTAGGAGGACCTGGGGACCCCATCCCCCAGCACCCTTTTTTTTAATTAACCCCTTAACTGCTGTGTAGGTTCTCCAAGAACCCAAGGTACCCAGAAGCCAACAACTGAACTGCAACATGCAATGGTTTTTTATTGTATACTGAGTTTAGACCAATTCATATGGTGAAATACGAAGATTGAAAAATGGCTATCAAGGAAACCTATGTATTTGTAAAATGGGCACAAGATATGATGTTTAGCAGCAGTGGTTATTTCTACATCTCTGAATTTGTGGGTACCCATACTAGCATATGGTTTGAAGGTTATATTTCCAAATGTTTACTTTATTATACACTAGCTTACATTCAAAAGGAATTAATGTAGGGAAATTCAAATGGTAAGAAATGTTCTACTATTCTAAGCTCCCACATGTCTTCCGATAAAAATGGTACCTCACTTGTTTTGGAACAGGGACTTTAAATAAATATTTGATTTACGTCGTGAATCTTACCAATTCATTCAGACAAAAAGTCCCCGCTCTTACTGGGCCCAAGGTGATGAACCTTGGCCGTAAGTAAGAATTAATCATGAACTATTGATTAAATCAACTAATTACTCACAGTTACAATTTCAATGTTTGGAAGTCAATGATGAGAGTTGGTGTGAGTTTCAAAGCTTTATTTAAGATCTTTTAGTAAGTAAATATTTATTGTTCAGCAACAAAATCTCAATTAAAATATTAATATAAATCATTAATATTGATCAAATGTATAAATCACATTCCATAAAGGAAAATTCCCCTTTTTAAGTTATGGAGGGTGTTAGAAAAGCGGCAGTTAGAACCTATAAAGAGCTCCATATTTGAGAGGTGAAAGCTTGAAGCTTTAAGCATTACATCTCAAATCATAAAGCAAAGTTGGTCATAAAGTAAAGAAACTCAGTGGTGCCTCAGAGCAACATAGACTTAGGTCAGGGTAATAAAGTGTCTCTCAGAATGAGTCTGAGAAGCATGAGCAAAGTGTCTGGGTCAAAATAGGTCTGAAGTGAAGGTTCCCAAGAGACGTCTGGAAGGGGTCTAAGCAGGAACTCTGAGTCTGAACCAGAATGTTCTAACCTACTTTAGGATCATGTACTTTTATGATTTCTCATATCAATAACTTTCTACAACTTGTTGCCATTTCTGCACAGCTCGCCCAATCAGGCAGCTGTGTCATCACAGGAACAAGAAAGCTTCCTTTGTCTAAACAGTCTGAAGGCAATGACTCTCAAGTATAAAACTTCTAACAAAATACATTATGGTTACATTTAGCTAGTTGGAATATGATTCCTACCCTTCACTCACTACAAGAAAAAACATTTCATGGTTAGGTCACTACATGGCCATAGATCATGCACTTTCTCGCCTATTTTAAATGAATGTGTTATTATTCATATGAAACATTCTACGGAAATCAAACTAAACATTTTAATACATTATTATATCTTATAAAACTATACCAATGGGAATGGTCGAAGTAGAACAATTTCTTATTAATTCATGTAGTTTTCTGCACATTTATGTCATTGAAAAGGTATCATTCACATTCCTGACCTAAGCCAGGATAAAAGGAAAGAAAAAAATGCATTCTACAGTCTGTTTAACTAAGTACATGCCTAGAGCTCTCACTTGATTTTAAAACACAGCTTTTTGTTTGAGGCCTACACATTTATTTTTATATGTCAATTGCATTCATTTTCATTACTTAAAACGCCCTAAATCATGTGGATGGGCCTGGTGTCTGTGACGGAAACGGCCAAAAACACAACATGGACACATCACATTTTTCCACTGAAAACTGAGCTTTTTTTCCAATATAGGTAGCTGTAGATTTTGGACACTATCTCAGACTGCACATACGGAAACCTAGGAAAACCTTAGATTTTTTAGAATTAGATACCTAGGGGCATTCAGAGTGAGATGACATGCGTGGCTGTCACTAGGCTTTTTACCTAGAATTCCTTGCAAACCTCAAACTTTGACTAAAAAAACACATTTTTATCATATTTCTGTGAGAGAAAGTTCGGGAATCTGTAGGAAACCACAAACCTTCATTCACCCGGTATTCCCCCAAGTCTCCCTATAAAAATGGTACCTCACTTGTGTAGGCAGGCCTAGTGCCCATGACAGGAAACAGCCCAAAACACAACGTGGATGCATCACATTTTTTCACTGAAAACATACCATTTGCTCCAATGTGGGTAGCTGTAGATTTTGGGCCGTAGCTCAGTTAGCACCTAGGGAAACCTAGATAACCTGTACATTTTTTAAAACTAGACACCTATGAGTATCCCGTGTGTGGTAACTTGCATGGCTCTCACCAGGTCTTTTACTCAGAATCCTTGCAAACCTCAAACTTTGACAAAAAAAAACACATTTTCCTTAAATGTCTGAAATGGAAGTTCTGAAATCTGTGGGGAGCCATACAGTTCTCCCCATTTGGCATTCTCCCAAGTCTCCAGATACAAATGGTACCTCACTTGTGTGGGTAGGCAAATGGCCCAAAACACAGCATGGATCACATTTTTCCACTGAAGACTTATCCTTTTTTTTAATGTGGGAAGCTGTAGATTTTAGGCCCTACCTCAGCAGGCACCTAAGAACACCTAGTGAATCTAGGGGGATCTAGGGTGGCATGACTTGCATGGCTCTCACTAGGGGTTTTTACTCAGAATCCTTTGCAAACCTCAATATTTGACTAAAAACACATGTTACTTATATTTCTGTAATGGGAGGTTCTGACTCTGCGGGAGCCCCACATTTATTTCCACCCCAGCACTCCCCAAGTCTTCAGATAAAATGGTACCTCACTTCTGTGCTTGCAGCAGGAAATGGTCCAAAACACAACATGGACACATCACATTTTTCCACTCACAATTGGCCCTTTTTTCCCAATGTGGGTAGCTGTAGATTTTGGACCCTAGCTCGGATGGCACCTAGTGAAACCTAGCAAACCTATACATCTTTGAAAACTAGAAACCTTGGGGTATCCAGGGAGGGAGGGGTGGCTTTAATGGCTCTCACCAGGTTCTTTTACACAGAATCCCTTGCAAACCTCAAACTTTGACTAAAAACATTTTTTGCTTACAGTTCTATGATGGGAACTTCTGGAATCTGCTTGGAGCCACAAACGTCTTCCCAATCAGCATTCCCTCAAGTCTCCCAATAAAATGGTGCCTCACTTGCACAACAGGAAATGGCCCTAAAAGCAATATGGATACATCACATTTTACCACTGCAAGGTAACCCTTTTTTCGCAAAGTGTGTAGCTGTGGATTTTGAACCCGAGGTCAGCCAGCACTTAGGGAATCATAGCAAACTTGCACATTTTTTAAAACTGGACTCCTGGGGGATTCCAGGGTGGGGTGACTTGCATGGCTCTTACCAGGTTTTTTTTAACCCAGAATCCCCTGCAAACCTCAAACGTTTGCCCAAAAAATATTTTCCTTATATTTCTTTGATGGAAAGATCTGTAATCTATGGGGATCCACAAAGTTCCATCTACCCGGCATTCCCTCAGGTCTCCCAATGGAAATGGTACCTCACTTGTGTGGGTAGGCCTAGTGCCCATACAGAAAACGTCCCAAAGCACAACATGGACACTTCACGTTTTCTCTGAAAACTGGCATTTTTTCCCAATGTGGGTAGCTGTAGATTTTGCACCCTATATCAGCCTACACCTGCACATGTTTAAAAACTAGACACTTAGGGGTATCCAGGGTGGGGTGACTTGCGAGGCTCTCACCAGATTTTTTTTTTACCTAGAGTCCCTTACAAACCTCAACCTTTTACTAAAAACACATTTTACTCACATCTCTGTGAGGGAAAGTTCTGGAATCTGAAGGAAACCACAAACTTCCTTCTAGCTGGCATTTACAAAAGTCTCTCAATAAAAATGGTATCTCACTTGTACGGGTAGGTCTAGTTTTCGCAACAGAGAATGACCCAAAACGCAACATGGACCCATCACATTTGTCAGCTGAAAACGGACTCTTTTTTCCCAATGTGGGTAGCTGTAGATTTTGGACCCTAGCTCAGTCGGCACCCAGGGAAACCTAGAAAACCTGTACATTTTTTAAAACTAGACACCTAGGGGTATTGAGTGTGGAGAGATTTGCATGGCTCTCACCAGGTGTTTTATTGATTTTTACATATCAATTGCATTAATATCCATTACTTAAAACACCCTAACACATGTGGATTGGCCTAGTGTCTGAGACGGAAACGGCCCAAAACACAACATCAACACATCACATTTTTCCATTGAAAACTGACCCTTTTTCTTATATAGGTAGCTGTAGATTTTGGACCCTAGCTCAAATGGCACCTAGGGAATCCTAGCAAACCTTACATTTTTGTGCATTAGATACCTAGAGGTATCCAGGGTCAGAAGACTTGCCTGGTTCCCACTAGTCTTTTTTACCTAGAATTCCTTGCAAACCTCAAACTTTGACAAAAAAATACATTTTCCTCACATTTCTGTGATGGAAAATTCTGGAATTTAAGGGGAGCCCCAAACTTCCACCAGGTATTATTACAAGCCTCCTGACAAAAATGGCACCTCACCTGTGTGGGTAGGCCTAGTTCCCACGACAAGAAACAGCCCAAAATGCAACATGGATGCATAACATTATTCCACTCCCAACGGAACCTTTTTTCCAATGTGGGTAGTTGTAAATTTTGCACCCTAGCTCAGCCAGCAACTAGGGAAACCTAGCAAATATGAACATTTTTTAAATCTAGCAAGGCAGGGGAGTCCAGGGGTATGTGTCTTGCATGGCTCTCATCAGGAAAGTTTAACTTGAAGCCCTTGCACAAGCCAAACTTTGTCAAGAAACACATATTTTCCTCCCATTTCTATGACAGAAAGTGGGGAGCCACAAATTTCCTACCACCCTGCGTTGCCACACGTTTCCCAAAAAGAATGGTGCCCCATTTGTGTATATGGGCCAAGAGAAAATTAAACAAAACGTGCCGGCTGAGCTAAGGTTCAGAATCAACAGCTACCCACATTGTAAAAAATAAACATAAAATCAGAGAAGTTTTTAGTAAGAGCCATATTTACATTTTGGCTGACAAAGTAGACGCCATCGCCCTGACGGAGGACTTAACGTCTGCCATGTTGAGACTGCTCCACCCCCTAAATCTAGAAATGACTGCCAAGCTGGTGGTCAATTCAAAAACATTGATCAAATCTGCTGAAACATCGGTTTCTGTCAATGCCTTTTTACATTTGATGCACTACTCTGTCAACATGATGGAGCGGTCCATCAATTTTTGAAAAAAATGCCCCTTTCACCATGTTATATATCTGCCCCTTATCACCATGGTTTTCCAGGTGGTGACGGGCAGTGAAAACTGATCTGTATGTCGGCACATCTAAATTAGTTAGACGGACATGGAGGTTAGCAGTAGATGGCCCATAGTCAAAACATGGAAGGGGTGCAATCATGCCAGAGATGGGGGAGTCTTACTCACAGTTACACCAATGGTCCATCCACATATATGTCAGGCGGCCAGACCTTTGTCTTCACAGTAAGGATACTCTGTTGTCATGTAGACTGCCCTCAGGCCCAATCCAACAGCTCAGCGTACTCATATCAACATACCACCACCTTGCAAAGGCCCATCACATTCATACACCCCAGGACAGAATCCCCTTTCAAGACGACCACTCAACCAGTCATCACCTAAATTACACATAAACATATCACAAGCAAACCTATATAAACACATATGTCTAGACATGTTGGCAGTTGGTGTATCCATAACATTCACAAATCAAATAGCAGTTTGACTACATTTTTACGACCCGTCAAGTAAGCACCTCCATTCTGAACATTACTGATTGCATGCCTAATGAACATTTACTAATACCATGACAGCCACATGAGGCTCAGGAAGCTGTATTACATGTGTCTCACTGTGGTAAATCCAACTCCTTCCAGTTTGTGAAACTAAGGCAAACATGCTGGGGAATACTGCCTAAGTGCCCTAGAGAGAATGTCATAAACTACTAAGAGCGTTAATTTTTGACATACAGGGTAGTCAATGAGAATGTAGGATATGTCATGTCCACTGTTATGTGCAGTGTGTGACTGTAATGCACTTGTCATACAGTAAACTGAAATTACGCTAAATTCTGATGGAGGACGAATAAGGCAAGCTGGAAAAACATTTTATCCACACTTGTGTTGGGTGCAGAGTTTCCTGTAATGTTTTAATTTTTTTGTAAAATGCACCTTCACCCAAGAGGGTGTCATGTTAAAGATGCAAGAGCAGTCAGGTCTGATCCAAGGAGTAACCTAGTCAAAGATCCAAGTGTTCAGTTTTGTGCGGAATGCACTAATTTTAGAGATGGCACATATGTGTAGAGGCCAGTCACTACGCCCTTTTAGAGCCAATTAGGAGAAATCTATTCTCCTTGTTCTGGTGCTGCCTATGTTCATCAAAGTATCAGGAAGGTTTCTGAAACCTGAGGCAGTATTGAGGTATGCTGGACTGCTGCTGCATAAGGCTTTGAATGTGTGTTTCAGGAGTTTGAAAAGAGCTGTGGATGGGGGGTCAGTGAAGCTGTTTGAGGTGCAGGGTGTGTGCTTGTTGTGATATTGAGAGATGAGGCTGCCTTGCCTCCCTGAGCCTTTTCTGGGCTCAGGACCCAATCCCCTGGGGCCTAAACAGTCAAAGATGGGTGCCCTGGTGCCCAACCAGGGCACTCACCATATACTTGTTGGGGACTGCGTGGGAGCTCCAAGGCCCTTGCAGCCCAAGCCTGCTCCCTGAATGCAGCAAGAGCCTGCATTTCTCCTGCCTGGAGGGAGCAGCTACCAATGCTGCTCTCTCCAGGTGAGAGCAATACTTTGATCTGTTTTCATGCCCGCCTCAGTGTGGGCAGGGAAACTGACCACACTCTGCTACCAGCTGGCAGGAGCAGTTTTAAAGCTCCAACTGGCTTGGAGCAGTCTTTGCATTTGATACCACTTACTGGGAGATTCAAAAATACGTCTGCCAAGTGGGAGCAGAACTGTAGGTTTCCCTGCCAGCACCAGAGGTGGGATTCCCGGGATATAGCTAGTAGGTGGCCCCAGGTGATGGAGTCCCAGGGCCATTTATGGCTCGGGCCAGGCAGCGACCTCCTCCCCATTTTTTGAAATTTCAGCCTCAGGGGTGTGCTCCCCAGGGCCTTTGACGGGTCAAGGAGGGGACCAGGAGGCCGCCCCCTCCCCATTTTTAGAAATTTTAGCCTCAAGGGTGGGCTCCCCAGGGCATCTGATGGCTCGGGAGGGGGGCCATGCAGCCTCATTCTCTATATACATTAATGTCATCCCTCGAGGTTGGCTCCATGGGGCCTATCATGGTTTGAAGAGGCCGCCCCTTTCCTTCATTACTGAAATCATCCCTGGGGGATAGGGCCCCAGGGCCTCTGGCTGCTCAAGGAGGGAGATGGCCCCCCTCCCCTTGCATGCAAATTTCAGCTTGGGGATAGGGTCTCCGTGGCCTTTAATGGCTCGAGGAGGGGGGGCCACACAGCCTCCTTCCCGTTCTGCTTATGTAGTTCTGGGGGTCGGCTTCCCTGGGCATAAACCTGATGAATGCAGCCCGGCCGCCATTTTGTATTTTTTGTGTTTATGTAAGTACATATTTTAATATATTATTAAATATTAGTGGTATCCTTTAAATTTACGTTAAATTTCTGTATTTAAATATTGAAAATTTACTACATTACACTCTATATTTTTTTTAATGACATTTTTTGTAAGTTTTTGGACAAAATTAGTGTCAATAATATTTTTTACAATATTTTGGTACTTACCATTATAAATATAGGAACACAATATTATGGTAAACAATATTTCATACATTATATTTTTCTCAATTAAATTGCTTACCATGATATTGTGTCATTGATCCATTGATGACTGTTTTGTACCCCTATTTCCTACTTAGGTGCACAAACTGAGTGCTGGATTACTGTTTAAAAGCATGTCACATCAGCTAGTCCTTTGCAGTGATCCAGTATTTTTCTACTCAATGGAATGCAGCAAAACTCCTTACTATGTTGCCCTTTTCTTGTGCTGGTGCACCTTTGGCTGCCTAGCTCCTAGGCAGGCACCCTTGCACCATGGTGCAAGAATGCCTGCACTGCAGTTTGGATTGTTTTTGTTCTGGAAGAGACATCTCCATGCACAAAAACGATACTTTGAGACTTTTGCTCTTTCTATGTGTGTTACAGAAAGAGGAAAAACTAGGAGAAATAAAGATATTTCTCATCATTATGCTTCCCCAGGGAAGGTGTAGCATTTTGACACATTTCCAGGTCTAACACTCATGGTTAATCTAGGAATGCACCAAAATCCATGGGTAGATGCTTGGGAAAACTGAAGCTCCACCCATGGAACTCCTCCCTGGGGCAGAGCAACACAGGTCAGCAACTTCCACTGCTTTGTAAGATTTACCAAGCACAGCAGGACAGTGCAAAGTGGCTTGCATGGCTTGGTAAATCTTATCTAGGTTTTTCCTCGCCCTTGCATTACCTTGAGTGGTGCAAGGGCGACACAAATTTTTGATAAATATGCCCCTTGGTCTATGAATTGTAAAAATGCCAGCTTGGCTGAATTCTGCTGCTTGACATTTCTCTGTAATTCATTTGATTGCTGTATGGGAAAGGTGAGTGTTTTCAATAGACGACATATTGGGATAAGGCTGGAATTCCAAAATATCACATTGTACCATTTTACTGCACGCTCTTGAGGCAGATCTGCTTAAAACTTTAAAGGGATTACGTTTTAGAGTACAGTTCCTTCTATGCCAATCAGTAAACAGTCAATGCATTGGCACTTAATATATAAATTTGGTAATATGTTTTAATATGGTGTTGCCCCATTACAATCAAATACTGGATAGGGACAAAAACTGAGAGTTATGGCCAACAACAAAATGTATAATTTCAAAGACTTGAGGGAGGTGGATGATTTGATTATGACATTAGATAAGGCCGGTCAACACGGCTAAAAGTATGTGTGAATTTCTTTTGAGATTTGTAAATAGCGGCCCAGTGGGAGTCCTCCCGGGGTGGGTTCTCGCATAGATAAAGGAGGTATGGTGAGTTCTCACAGGGAGCCAGGGTTGTGGTCGAGGTTGGGGGGGGAATAAGAGGTGGGGGGTAAACACTGCCTGAGGAGCTTAGGGGTGAAAACAAGAAAAAAGAAAATGTCCTCAGCCAGTGGAGCAGTGGTAGATTGTAGGGGGTCCTTTCAGTCACATCTAGCTGCAGAATATAGATGACGAGGGTAAATGAGCTAAGAATCCTATCTTGGAATATTAACGGTTTAAGAGTAAGGAATAGGCAGAGAAGGTTGATGCAGTATTTGAGAGTCACCCTAGCTAATGTCTAATGAGGAATGCATCAAATTATTCAAACCATGTGGATGGCTCCAGCAGATTTCAAGCACCACACAGGCCGGGGGGGAGAAAGGGGCTGGCTATCTTGGTTAGGAATCATCCCAGTATTTCCTTTCAGTGTGGGCCAGTGGATTAGGCAGGCAGGCGGGTAATTGGGAGGCTGAGGGTGTTTGAGTATGCATTTACCTTGGTAGGTTATTATGGGCCCAATAGAGATGATCCCTCACTTTTGGTAGACCTTTTTCATCATTTGTTGCAGTTCCCGGACCCTATAATATGGATGGGGGACTTCAATGTTACGTTGAATTACAAATTAGATAGATCCTCAGGTAGCAGATCAAAAACCAATGGAAAAATGCGATCTAAAGTATTAGTCATGATGTCTCAGTTAGGGCTGCATGATATATGGCTGGTGAGGATGGGAAAAAAATGCGGATATACATATAATAACAAAAAATATAGATATTAATTAGGATCGACAATGCCTTAGTTGATGGAAGGTTGAGGGATAATGTTGAGGAGGTAGTACACGCTGTGGCCCACATATCTGACTACTCAGCAGTAAGAATGAATATTCGGTTGCAGGCAAGGGAAACCCAGAGTAGGTGGACACTGGATAGAAGTCTATTACTGGATGAGAAGTTTGTAGCAGATCTGAGCGCAGACACAGAAGAGTTTTTTAGCCTTAATGTTGGATCATCATTACCAGCTATAGTTTGGGATACCTTTAAGGCTTTTCTAATTGGTAGATTGATAAGAGCATCCTCCATTAAAAGGAAGGCTTACCTAAAAGAGATTAGGCGACTGGAAGGGCGATTACATCAGGTAGAGCAAGAGTTGATACTTTCGGATCGTAAAGAAGAGGAGTCTGAAAAATTACATAGGCTCCACCAAGATTTAAGGCAGGAGCTTGTACCTGTAATTGATAAGAGGGTTAAGGCAAGATTTGAAGCAAACAGGATTGCGCATTTTGAATATGGAGAAAACTGCGGGAAATTGTTAGCTTGGAAAATAAAGACGAACCTGGTTAGGAACAAGGTGGCAGAAACTTATGGTAAGAAATCAGGGGATATTTGCAGGAGTAACAAGGAAATTGGGGAAGTTTAAGGAACTTTATTCGGAGAACCTAGAGGTGTCATCTGAGACAGTGAAGTCCTGGTTAAAAGATCTCGACCTGGTGGTTTTGGGAGAGGAAGATAACAAAGTTCTAAGCAGGTCGAACTATAGCGGGCTATATAGTCGGGGAAGTTAGGGAAAGCGCCAGCGGAGGTGGGTTACCCTTTGAAATATATAAAGTGTTAGGAGGTAGTATAACAAAAAATGTAGTGGGTCTATGCAGTAACATCTCAGATGAAGGCGGTTCAATACCTCCCTCTTGGAAGGAAGCCATCATTACATTAATCCTAAAGCCAGGGAAAGATCCCAGGAGTTGCAATTCATATAGGCCGATTTTCTTGTTAAACTTGTTAAACTGTGATTATAAAATTTTTAGAAAAGTCCTGGCGGACAGACTGGGGGGCATCCTAGGTAGTCTTATACAGGAAGATCAAAAGGGGTTTCTAAAAGGTAGATATATGCACGAACTGACACACAGCTTGAAAGGCTCAACAGATTTAGCTAACTCATGCAAAGAACCCTTAGCTCTAATAACAATTGATGCTACTGAGGCATTTGATAGGGTCAACTGGGTGTATTTGAACACTCTTTGCGAAGTTTTAATTTGGGAGGGAAGTTTATAAGGGTACTGTAGAAGAGTCTTGGTCAATGGCAGACTAACTCGCTCTTTTAAAATAGGGAGAGGAACCAGGCAGGGGTGCCCATTGTCCCCATTGTTATTTAACATGTATATAGAACACCTGGCTTGCAAACTCATAAGAGAGCAGAGGATATCCCCGTTTAAGTGTGGGGATTGGTGCAGGAAGGTAGCCTTGTATGCAGATGATCTGATGGTATATACCACAAATTTAGAGCAAACATTACCAGCCTTAGAAGAACAGACAAATACATTTGGGGAGATTGCTGGGTATGCAGTTAACAAAAGAAAAAAATGAAATTATCCCATGGAAAATACAGGCCGAGGAAATTCCAATTCAAAGCGAGTTAAAATATTTGGGCATTACGATAACCCAGGATATAGAAAATAGCGGAGGCCAATTTTATGAGGGTTATGAGAGACTCCTGCGAGCTAATGAAGAATTGGGTTAGCTTACCCCTCACAATTATAGGGAGGGCTAACCTGGTCAAGATGATGATACTACCCAAACTACTATTAATCTTCAATGAAGTGCCTTTACAATACAAGAAAGAGTGGCTGAGCAAGCTACAGGGCAAAATTAGCAGCTTTATATGGGCTTTGAATGGTGTACGCATCTCATGGAAGAAACTGAGAAGGAAGAAGGAGAAAGAGGGGGATAGCGCTCCCTGACCTCCAACTTTATGCTTGGGCGCTTTTTATCAAGAACGTGGGCAGGGTAATGAATGGGTCAGGAGCTACGGAGCTGGGACGGATGCTAAAAGTAATGATGGAGGTTAATTATGGAATACAGGTAGGATTCCTATACAAATTTGGAGATCCCAAATACTTTAAGAAAGTGAGATTTAAAATTATGCAGGACTCTGCAAAGCAGTGGTATGCGATATGGAATGCCACCAACTGGCCATACTATAGTAAATATGCGCCCCTCTGGGATTCCCTGGGCTCACTGGAATGGACTAAGGATATTCTAGCTATACCTCTGAAAGAGGCAGGATTCATGCAGTGGGGGCAACTATTTAATGACGGGAAGCTGGCATCTCACGCGGACCTGGACGCAGCGACAGAGGGCAAGCTCTCTAAATTTAAGTATCTTCAAATAGTAAGCTGGGGCAGGAGTGTGAAAGGGGGGGTAGGTGGCTCAAATGAGGTGGAGGAGTTACTTTATCAGGACGCACCCCGGAAGAAAGAACTGGCCAGATGGTATTGGACAATGTCGGACGTCATAGCTGGTGAATTCAATATGCCAGAGGAAATTTGGAGAGATCGTCTCCCAAGATCACAGATAAGAGAATTATGGTAAGTATCTACTGCTTTGTTGTATTCCACAGTCAAACCTGCCCATTTAAGAAGGAACCATCTGTTATCAATTCACAGAGCCTTCTGGATCCCAGAGAAGCTATCTAAATGTATGCAAGGTAACTTGATCAGCTGTACAAAATGTGGCCTTGACTCAGTGGATGATGTGCACATGTTTTGGGAGTGTCCCCAGCTCACCCGGCTTTGGAAGGAAGTCGGGGAAACAATCAATAATATTCTACTGATAAACTGCCAGGTAAGCCTCCTTCTGGTTATTTTTGGATGAATTCTGGATCCAGCAGGGCTAAGCATGAATAATGCTAAACTCCTCTTCTATATGATGCTTTTGGCCAGGAGGGAGATATGTAGGAATTGAATAAGTACCTCCTCTCCCACATTCACCAAGTGGAAAGACTCTCTAATCTCTAATTTAACATTGGATGTAAGAGTGAACGAGAGGGAAAACAAGATAAATAAGTTTTGGGGCCCTCTAAAAAGGCAATAATCAGGTTGTCCTATGATTACACTAACGTTTGGTCCTGGAAGGGCTCTGGGCGCGAGCTAGTAAACATCCACCAATGAGAGACCCGGACTATCCCGGATAGGATCATCCAAGGGCAGCTCGATCTTGACCTAATTGACCCTCATGAGGAGGCTCCCAAGAGGACATCCTGTTGCCGGATAGGTGGATGAGGACAAAAAAAAAAAAAAATATGAGAACGGGACAACCCCAAACAAACAAAAGTAGCTTCATTAAAATTGATCCAGACATTGCTTTCTTGCATTCCCTCCACAATGTTTGTAATTAATGTCTTATCTGAATTTTTCTAAAGAAAGTAGTAAGGATACAAACTTCAAGGAAACCAATTACCTTAAAGAAATCTAGGGAACGTAGCTGTGGTTGTGAGCATTTGAACAATTATGAACAACCAACAACCAATTATGAACAACCAACAATCTATCCCCTCTTGGGGATAGATTGGGGGAATAGTGCTTATAGGGAAGTTTGTTAAAAGTTGCCCACACAATGTTATGTGCATGAGGCAAGTGCAACCCACTAAGAAAGTTAATTCACCCCTGCCCCCCACCCTCCCGGATAGAGAATAACTAACTGTGATCAAACAAATCAGCAGAAACCTGGATGTGGAACTAGCATGAACCACAGTATGCACAGAACATGAAAAATTGGAAAATTGGTAAATCCATGGAAGACTACAAGAAGGAAGAGCAGCAGTCTGCTAAAAGAAGAAGGTGTAGCAAGTGGAAGCCAGTGGACCAGCAATTTTACCAATGACAGGCAAGTCAAGCCCCAATAAAGGAGTAAGAAATTGGTAAAAAGTTTCTATTGGGCCCAGAAGCCAAGAGATGTGGCAAAAGCAAAGGTGACCCTTTCAGTAGAGGTCATAGAATAATCAAGATCCCCACATTTTTTGTGTTTGAGTGGACGGAGCCAACACTCTCTGGAAGTGGTCACATTGGGCCCCAGAGCCAGAGTAGTAGTCATCTTCACAACTTGGAAAGCGACTGAGGCAGAATACACATATCTTGGTCACTCAAGTAGAAGATCCCAACCAGTTCAGTCTTTGGGTAGAGATGATGTTCACAGATGTCACAGATAAGGCACTCTGTATTCGGGTCCCTAAAGTCACACTGTAAGGGGCCACCCTTACACAGGAGCAACCACTTTAATGAGATTTAAACATGCCTTCTAGGAGAAAGAGGAAGATGTTGCCACATATTCATGTCAACAACACATTTTTTTAATAAGCATATTACTGTAATCTCTTATCTATGAAATCTATATACTTACTGAATAATCTAACATCTCATTCACAAATGCCGAGTGATAGTTAGGAATATAATAATTTATTTTGGAGTTTAGTTTATTTAAGGTGGTAACCAGACAATTTCCTAAAACTAATATCCACCTCTTCAATAGCTTTGAGTGATATCACTTGACTCAGTATAAATAGCCATAACATCTACAAAGATAATTATATAATGTAGGTTTTTAGCTGCATTGAATAGTATAATTGATATACTACGGGAACCTCTGTCGGAAGGTGTATCTTAAGAAAAAGTCTCAGGCTTGTGTACTGCTGTAGGAGTATGATGACCCTGCAATCCCTTCAGGGTTTGCCAACACTATAGGGGCCGATAAATTAAGTGCTTGCCCCAGTGTTGCACCACATAGTGTGATGCAAGGGTAATGTAAGCAGTAAGTAACATTTAAGAAACGATGCAACAGCACAAATGTGTACTTTTTCATTGAATGTGTCGTGCAAAAGCTGTGCTGAATCCTGCTGCTCCATGCAGGAATTAATATATACAACATAGGCATCCCTGTGCAAAAAACCAACGCTACCATAACACAATGGTATTTACCATAACACCATATGTGTGACGCATGGCTTTTCACAAAACAACAATAGCAATGTGGCAGAATTGCTGTGCATCAGCAACACAGGCATAGAAAATTATGCAGTGGCTGTAGTATAGTAGTCCTCCCTATCACGGCACAAATTGGCAAGCTCAGCTACGCCATGGAGGTTGTCACATTGTAACTGGAAGTAGCTCAGGGACAACTGGAAGTAGCTGAGGGACAGTGAAGGAGGAAATAATGTGTTTTCTGCCAATCCATATCCCTCATTGACCTCAGGGAGGAGGAGGTTATTCACTCATAAATAGTAAAGAGAGAGTCCATCATGGAATTGCTGGAGAGCGCCAAGTTTCCAGACAGCAACTACAAGGACCCATGCCAATCCAGCACACATCAAGTTGATGTCTGTGCTACACATGTTGGCTTCTGAATTCTTCCAAACAACATCTGCAAGATTGGCTGGCATTTAAAGAGCACACTCTCTGCATGTCTACGATCTGTGTTGGATGCCATCATAAAACTGACCCCACAGTAGCTTCTCTTCCCCAAAACTAAACAACAGCAATTGGATATCAAGCAAGGGTTCAGCAATATTGCAAGATTCTCCATAGTGCTTAGTGTCAAATGTGCAGCTTGTGCCCCCTACAGCCACTTCATACCTCTGCAGGAACCACAAACATGATCATTCCATAAATGTTCAGGCAATAGTAAACCATCATTGACTCCTCATAAATCTCACAAAAAATCCTGGAAGTGCTCATGATGCCTACATTTTCATCCACAGTCTCATCAATGAGCAATTTGAGAGCAGTTTGAGAATGGCAGATATGGGTATGGACTGCTAATTGGTAATAAAAGCAGAATTTTCCTAATTTTGCATAATATGTAATGAATATCCGAATGCCTATATTTGTGTTTGTGTGTCGATTGTATGTGAAGTGCACCTAATGGTAGTATTTCACTCAGACAAGTAGCTAAATATGTCGCATTGTGTAATTCCCATGCAGATTCTGAAACGGAAGTTGGAAAAAACACACAGTGTTAGGTATTGTGTCCTGTCATACTGTGTTAGCAGTCAGAACCACAAGTTGTTTAATTTAATTAACAGTAAATGAAAATGCATGTGGTCTACACTCGTTTTTAAGCTAAGATCAAAGGATCAAACTCACAGATGTTTGAGATGTGTGTGTGTGCAATAGTGTTTCAAGGTGGGAATATATTGACTTTACAATGTTTCACACATGGCAGCATATCTGCTGGCTGATCTATTTTTAGGACTACTGTTGGTAAAAATAACTTCGATGACTGCAATGCACGGAAAGTGTTGACATAAATAAAGTGACAAATCTGTACTCTAGGTACATATGTGAGATTGAAAAAGCAAATAGCAGCAATGTACCTGCCATTATAACATTCAAAATCAAAATGTACTCAGATAGAACATGGCACATTAAGGTAAAAGATGATTACATTCATGTCTTAATTTGGCAATATTAGCTGCATCACAGTTTATTCAAATAGTTGGCACACAATGATTAAATAGGCCAAGACAAAAGTCATACGGTAGAAGCAAGCCTAGGTCATATTGTAACAAATGTAAGATATCACAGTGTATGTACTACAAACAATTGAGCATTCTTATGATAAAAAATGTGTAAAAATCAAGGCATATAGGTACTGCATCACAAACATATAAAAATAACATACATACATTTTCTAACTGAAAGTGTACTGTACAGGTCTCTTTGACCAAGTCATTTCCATACACAATTTGGTATAAAAACAAGAAGGGCTATGTGTCATTCTAAGTTCATCTACACAACTTGCTATTTCCAAATTAATAACTGAAGGATAATCAATCCTTATGTAAAAAAATTGTAAATTTGATTAAGCAAGTGCATACAAGCTTATGTCTAACTATTTAAGGCTGTGCAACACCATGTAGGCAAACAAGGCCATAATGGTTTTAAATATGACAAATGTATGTGTGAGTGTCAAGATCATTGTCACAATTACAGCCTACATATCTCTAAATGTCTGCAAGAGATTCTCATCTAAAGTTGACTAGATTGGACAAATATAGTGTCCAATTCTCAGATATCTGATACAAACAGTCAAACTTGCTTATCATAACCAGCTGCTGTCTAAACATCATAATTGTCAAATTGAAGTTGTGTATCCTATACATTCTGTACAATATGTACAATTGAACAACATGTTCTAACAAACTTGTAAAGCAATGTTCAACAATACCTAAGAAATATCAGTGTGAAATAAAATGAAATGTGTTTGATATTACCTGCATACATGTGATACATAGGTAGTTATGTAGAAGTCACAAACAATACAGTCATTGACTTGTCATGTTTTCTCATACCAGGTGACCAGGGTTATGCTTTGCAGCCATGGCTGATGACTCCATTCACAAATCCCCAGATGGAAGGCCAGAAGAAATACAATGCAGCCCTGTCAAAATCTTGCAATGTGGTGGAGCATATGTTTGAAGTACTAAAGTTCCTCTTCAGGTGCCTGGACAAATCCCGCCACAGACGTTTGTATTCACCTACCATCATTGTCAAAATGACCTACGTCTGCAGAATATTAAACAATATCTGTCCAAGGACAAATGTCCCCTCAGACTATGAGGGTGCAATCCCACCTTATCAGGAAGAGGATGAAGACTCTGAGGGAGAGATAGTCCGCACTATATCTGGTCATCAGAGAAGGGACCAACTAGTGGCTAATATTTTTGATTAATGACATTACAGTGATGGTAATAATGACTGCAAGTATGTGAAACTATCATTGAATAAATCACTTTATTGAACTCATTCATTGTGTGGTGTTTGTGTGTATGGCAAGGTACATGTATTTTCACTCACATTTTCTCAACAGCATGTAGACCTCAACATGTATGAATCTAGATTTTCAAGCTGTTGCAAAGCATGAGAGCATATCTCAATCTAAGAAAAAAAGAATGCAGCAAGCCAATGTGATGCAGCACAGTGCAGAGCACTGCATGAAAGGGAGAGGTCAGGATTAACCCATATCTAGATAGATATCTGGCATTCCTGCCCTTGTTGTCATAAGCAGTTTAGTGCAAGCGGTGTTCTGCTGCATGAATGTGTGTTATGTGTAGCCCTTAGTGTATGTTGAATCACAATTCTCCCGCTAAGTCAGTCCATGAGGCAATCTTCAAGTTGATGTATGTTGCAGATATGGGCTAGCATGAAGAGTGTCAGCAATTTGCAGGAAATAACAGCAGATACCATCACTGATCATGGGAGACATCTATCATGGCTAAAGGGCATTGTTCACGTGTAGATAGCCTAATGTCATTTGTGAAACTGGCATTCCAGCATGTGTGAGTATCCACAAAAACATGTGACACCTTCCCAGGGCTGATTGATGTAAGGTCCATATTTGCTCACATTTGATACAATATACATTTACCATGCTTTGTAGAGAAAAGAATAGAGGCTCGAAGGCCTGTACCAAGACATACTAAACTGCTTTAGTAGCAATGTGTAGCATTTGTCTGAAAAGTAAGACAAGGGAGATGTTTGCCAAGCATCACATCACTTCTGAAATACAGAAATGTGTTATGTTTGAAGCATGAATGTCATGATACAGGCACAAATGGATGTGTACATACACAAATATTGGAAATATGGTGCAATGGTGGGGTTGTTTTGGAATTTTCCTCTGTATGGTAATAGTTGTGTACCCCTGACCTGAGCGCCCATCTGAATTGTATTCTGGATCCCTAATGTCTGTATCTTCCTATTAGAGAACATGGAAAATGTGCGTGGGCCATGACATAGGCATCTGACATGGATTGCGGTCCTGTTGGACCAGAAGGGGCACCCAAAAAGCTACCCTCATAGCTTTTTACACTACTGCCTTCACCAGGAGTAATACAGCAAGAGCATGGTGGTGGAAGCATATCAGTAGTAGTGAACATAACCATTTTAACTTGGGTCACTGGAGTGAGGCCTAAAGACTCACCCACCTTTTCTAAAGTTCTGCGCTGGTGTGTTCAACTCACCCCATCCAACATCAGCTTGATCTGGAAATGTGTGCATGAGTAAATAATGTGTTGAATGCATGTGTCCATGCAATACATACACTACACATAGGCTGAAATGTGTGAACAGTGTGCACATGGTAAATGTTCCTGCGCTACTACATAACACGGAGGACCTTGGTTTCCTATTTGAGTAATGCCATGGCTGTCTGAGAAAAACATGAGGAGTAGAGGCATCTCACCAGTCCGAATTTGGAAGTTCAGCAAAGCTTCAAGCTGGGTGGGACATACACTGTGCGATGGAGAACCACGCTGTCTCTGTGCCTTTCTAAGTCTTATATGATTGAGTGTTAGATCTCAAGGAAGAGCCTGGACATATCTCAGGAAGGGAGAAAATGGGCTGAAAAGGGAATAAAAAAGAGGTGGGCAGGGGGCCCAGAATGAACCTTGTAATGCACAGTCACTGAAATCCAGGTGTGTACCCTGGTAACTCTCATGAAGCAGCTTTGGAGTCCTGCCTTGCTGTGCTACCCTGATGACTGCTGTTCCCCTGCCTGGGTAAGTAGGGCTGCACATGCATTCTTTGAACCCAGAATGACTCCAAGGCCTAGCTTGCTGGCCTCCTCATATCAAGTTTTAGGGACATAAATGACTTCCAACCACCCTGCTTCTGGACTCTGCCACCTGTCAGTCTGCCCTGCCAAGAGGTGCCACGTCAGTCCTGTACACTTGGAAGTGGGCCTAAGGTGTTTGCCCCAGCAGAAGCCATGCATCTTCTGTCAAACTGATGCATTGACTCTATTGCTCTGGTCAGAACCTGTGCATCGCTTCTGTTGTGCAGGTCATTACCGGCTCATCGCCTCTGTTGCTTGAGTCGGAACCAGCGCATCACCTCTGTTGCGTGAGTTGAAACCAGGGCATCACTTCTGTTATGCAGGCAAGGACCGGTGCATCGCCTCTGTTGTGTTACTCAAAACCAATGCTTTGCCACCATTTCATTTCTCTTAGCATCACTGCATAAGTGCAACTGTGCAGTGCATCACACAATGTACAATGGTGTGGCAATGTGTCAGTAAAATGGACACAAATGTTGAGAACCTGCCTGCCACACCCAGGCAATGATGCAATGGGTGTGGCTGCATACTAGAAAGTAGGAATTGTAAATGTTACTTTAACTTTCTATTAGTTTCTGTTGACTGGTGCTAGTGTTTTTTTAAAGTGCTGTGAGAATTTGGAGGAGTGTTTTGGTGGTTTCTGGTGTTGTCTCTGTCTGATCTGTCCCTGTTTATCATATTTTGTGTAGTTTTTGTGCTTAAGATTTATTGTTTGTAGTTATTATTGTATTTGTATTGCTGGGTGTTTGTCTTTTTTGGGGTGATAGTTAATTAGGTGTAGTTAGGGGTTTATGGGGTTATTGATATTTTTGTAGTTTTAAGGATAGGTAGGGCTTGTGCAATTGTGTCCATGTCCGAGAAATGGAGAGGGAAGAATTTTACAAAGAGGAAGGTAGGCAGTCTCATATGGCTGGTCAAGCCCTTCCTGCTGCTGGTGCTGGCTGCAGGGGGAAGGGGGAAGGGTAAGCAAGAGGTACAGAGCCCAAGATTGGAAGGATTGATGGCAGTTGGGGCAGTGGTACATAGCCAAGGTGGGACATGAGGAGCGCACCGTCTCCCAAATTAAACACTGTGGACGCAATTTTCCAGGAAGCAGATGTGCTGAACCTGCTGGGGGTGGAGATTGAAGGCCCGTAGGTATATATATTGGACCATCCGCATTTAGTAATGCAGATAAATTTGTCAAGGTGCATATCAATATCACTAATTATTTCAATGTGTGGATGCCTTATGACACACAAGGCAACACAGAGTGGCACAAGGTGGCAAATATATCAAATTGTCACATAAAGCAGCACACCTGGCATAAATGCTGTGTTGCATTACAGGGAGCTACCAGTCTTGGTGCTAAATAATGCAACCCTGCCCTTTGTCCAAATGAGGGTTACCATTTAGCAATTTCGAGCACTGAAGAAGGTGTAGGCCTGTAAATGTGATTGGAACAATGATTTATTGCTGTTTTCCCTCACTCATGTACCGCAAACACTACACAGTATGTGGCTTCATCAGCCGCTAAGGCTATATTCACGAGGTATTTGGTATGTCTGTGTGGCAAGGCTAGTATGTATGTACCAAGGAACACATCTATCAAATTTTCATGCAGCACAGCACAGCAAGTCACTTTGCTGCCCTGCATGACAGTGAAAGGGCAGGACTGCATCTTATTTAACTTTTTACAATGCATTCATGTGCTTCCCTGGCACTGGCCCTCTTCTGGCTGCCTACTGCTAATACTTGCACCCTTGCATCAGGGTACAAGGAGGCCTGTGATGAAGCTAGCCAGCTGTTCTTACAACATCACATGCATGGGGCCTGATGTTGCATATGATGTAAGGCATTTCTGGCTTTCTCCTCCTGTCAGATCAGCCCTGCAAGGTGACTAGCTGCATGTCATCATCTGAAAATGTATACATATCTGTGTGAGGGTGTCTAAATATTCCATAACACTGGAATGTGATAGTGTGTAGATAAGATTTGAAAGTGTATGTAGTTGCCCTATATTTGATACAATGTCTCCATTTTTGTTTTGCAAGTGAGCATTGGCCACTCACTCAAGGTGAAGTTGACCCCTTCAGGGATAGTAATGTGGAAAGTAAGTGTTATGACTACATGTCTGTAGGTCTGTGACGTGTGTGATCCATGATAGTTGTAACAGTGTGATGAGTATGGGGAGTAATACATCACATGTCAAAAAAACACTCAGAATTATTGAGCAAACCTAACATCACATGTTTCAAGAGACAAAAAAAAAAGGAGGCGTATTTGTTTAAATGTAGTGTCAGCACAAGTGTTGGTAATGTTTTCTGCAGTACCCCACTTCAAATATGGGTATGGTATACCTGTGACAGTACCTGTGTGTCATGCCGCCTAACAACACTTTCCATAAACATTCATGACAGTGTTACCAGGTTGTGCATCACACTGCAATCATTGCACAACAGATAGATGCTGGAAATGTGCTAGTTACATCCCCACTTTAGGTGTACCCTAAAACAACGCATGAAAACAATTGACATCTCAACTTGTGTTGCCTCATGGATGTGATTCCTTTGTATGACATCTAAACATTCCCTCAGTATTACCACTTACCTGAGGCATAGCTGATTTAATCTTGTTTCAGGAGTGACTGAACCTTCATGAGAGTTGTCCATGCCAGACCTATGTAGAATGGAGTGCCCCCATTACATGGAGGGCCTGATTACAACCTCGGTGGAGGGGATTACTCTGTCCCAAATGTGACGAATATCCTGTTTGCCATCTTACAAGTCACATAGGCTATAATGGAACTTATATTACGGCGGGCGGGACATCTGTCACATTTGAGATGGAGTAGTCCCCTCCGTCAAGGTCGTAATCAGGCCCTGAGTCCCTGGATGGCTGTGTGGCTGTAGGGCAGCTCGTGTATCGATCCAAGGTTTGATTCAATACAATAGCTCCCAGGCTATCTAATGCACATTGTGTGAGGGTAGATGTCCACATGGCATAGAACTTGTGATATGGCCTAGCAGTTGTACTGTGGAAGGCAGCCTGCATATCTCAGTAATATATGTATCTCTTGAGCACAGAGTGACAATATCATTGTTGAAAAACCTGTTCAGACCCAGTAGGCCCCAGTGTATGGATACAAAGTAATTGGCTTAAATTTGTCTAGGAGGACATATGATGTAGATTTATTATATATTGGCCTTTCAATGTCAACCTCATGAGCAGTATCTAACCTATGTGGCATTTATGTCAAGCTTTTATGCGGTGCAATGTGGCAAGCCACCCTGCTGCACTGCGTTTGAAAGGGAAAGGACATGACTGCAGAGTGATTTTCATGCTACAGTGCATTCCAGTCCTTTCCTATTACTGGCATACTTTTGCCTGCCTAGCACCGATGCAGACACCCTTGCATCATGGTGCAATTGGCCCTGCTTTGTAGCTAAATAATTACTGGGCCGGTAAGGACAGGTGCATGTATAAACACACTTCTGAGAGGCTTGTTGATCTTTCTTTGAGTGCTGCAGAATGCAGCACAAGGAGAATGAGGAAACAGAAATGTGAAAACATATTCTTTCTCCTGGTTTAGTTTCATCTGTGGACTTGATGCATTATGCATGTTTCCAGGTCTAGCACTGATGCTAAATCTGTGAGCCATCAAAATCAGGCTGTTAATACAGTGAGACACCTACCCTCCATGTACGGAATAGCTCCTTGCAACAGAGTAAGGCAAGTCTGCAGTGTGTGTGTAACTCAAGATGACTAGGTACATGCAGAGTCATACAAGATGCCATTGCTTATCTTTACACACCTCACTTAGGTTTTGCCCTGACCTTGCCCCCCCCCCCTATTCCATGATGCAAGACCAACTGCTATAGTGTACATATCCGGCCCATAGGTATTATTTAGGATTGACACATCTGATTGAGTGTGGAACACTGCTATGAGTGAAATGCATGGTTCTATATCGTTCCTAAGTAGGTGTTTTGTACACCTACACTGAATTTACTTGGCGTATTTTGGCATATTGTAATTGGAGAAGTCCTTGTAATGATGGTATATTGTACATTTCAATATACCAAGATCAGTTATAGTATGGAGAGGCACTTATAGCACTACAGTGTAACAAATACATGATGAACACATTATACTTACCCTAATACGAGGTATAATTTTCTCCCTAGCTTACATGACACCTGAAACCATGAAAATCTTTGCCATGAGACGGGCATGGTATGTCTGCATTCAAAAGATTGTCCATGGATATAGGAAAATGGGCTGCACAATTTACAAGGCAAAGTGTGCTGGCATTTAGGCCCCACCGGCATCTGCAGTGGCACAGGCAACCCCTGCCTCTTAAGGATCTGTATGTCTAGCTCAGCACCCCTGGACCATGTGGAGGACAGCAGCTGCAAAACAATGGACAAAATACAAGTGGAGGTGCAGCACAGTCCAACTTCAATTAGTTGCTTGTGCGGAGAATGAGGAAAATGGACAAGAGGATGGAAAGCATTGAAAAGGAGCAGATAGACCTTTGGAAAAGTGCCAGCAGGCACTTGAAGGAATAGCGGCCTCAGTACTTCCCCCTCCCTTTTTCCTATAAATCTTATATTATTATATTTACTAGTCATAGTTTTAGTTCTAGGTAGCTTGGTGTAGGTTTAGGAATAGTTTAGGGTAGTTTGAGAAGTAAGTAGTTTTTATGAAGTAGTATTTTAGTAATTTTGTATTCTGGTAGGCTTTTAACTGGGTGGGGGTTAATGTTTTATGTTTATAAAAAAAAATAAGAAACCAAATCAATATATTGTTGTTTAGGCTTTTATGTGTAGTTAGTATATGTTCAGTGTGTAGCTGATGTTTGTATTGTACTGAGCTATGTGTATTAAGGAGGGTGAGGGTTTATGTTTAACCTGTCATGTGGCAATAGTGGTTTAGATAGGTTAGGTGTGAGATAATGTAGTAAAGGCTAGCATTTAGGATATTTAGGTTAGTTAGTGTTAGGTAGTGTTTCAGTTAATAGTATTTTACATTTAAATACATTATTCAAGGTTCTCTAGTTGAATAGTATTCATTTGTCATGAGTTGCTACTATTTTGTTAGGTGACTACATGATCAATTTGCCCAGAGTAAATTGTAGGAATATGCTACATTGTCAGAGTCCTCTGGACAACTGTAGGTCTTTCCCATCTTTGAGTTATGTATGGATCCATTTCTATACTTTAGACACTGTAAGTTGGCCTCAGTTTTGATTTTACACACAGCACAACACTGCTCCCTGGTTGAAAGGGAAAGGGCAGGTAACTGTTGGATTTTACATTTTACTTCACCCTGTTGATCTCTGCCTGTGCAGGAATATAAATTGTTGCCTTGAACTAACGCAGACACACTTACACCATTGTGCAAAGGGTTCTGCATTGTTGGTTGGTTTGTAATGGTGCAGGAAGTCACACCTGCCAGATAATATACATCATCATTGGCATATACATCCTTTACAAAAAGCTGTCAACAATACTTTTGAACCATATATCTCCCATTTCCCCCTCTCCTGGTGAGGTGTAGCATTGTTACATGTTCCCTGCTCTGCTACTAATGCAAAATTATATGAGCAAATGTTTTAATGTGTAGATGCACTTACACTCACAACATGTGAGGCCTCTCTGGGGCCGAGCAACATAAGTCAGCAATGTTGGCCTGGTTTTCAATGCTCAATATTTATCAGTATACACAGGGCCAGGCAAGGTGCACTTTCAAGTCTTGGTTACTGTCATTCATGTTATTAGTTTGGCCTTGTGCATCCTTGTTTGGCACAAGTAGAATGAAAATCCATGAGGAATATGGGCATTAGTATCTGGATTGTATTGGTATGACCATCAACAGTTATGCATGGGTGCTTATCTTTTCTGTGAGCAGTGATTTTTTAACATTTGCTAATGATGTTGTCATCTTTACTTTGCAACATTTCTATGGATCATTGTAATAGTGTTTTGGCTTCACATGCCTTACACATCCTATGTATAGGTGGTATGTTTTATGCACTTTGCAAGAACCTTCTGACTGTGTGCCCATCATGAAAATTCATCTTGTTGATACACTCTGACATTACATTGATGAACTACACATTCCTCATTACACACTTGCAATGGATATAATTGGTGTAGGTACACATACAAATACAATATGTGCAATTACCTTGAGCTCACTCTTCTTCAGCTTCAAAAAAGGGACTTTGGGTGTTATAGGTACATTATGTATGTAGATGTTTGAGGAACAACCATACAAGTCTCATAATGGCTTCTAAAAAATAATTTTATTATTCCAGATGTTCATATCCTCACATTACAACATTAGTAGTTTTTTTCCCCAAAACAACACATATGTCAGGTTTTATGTGTTGTATGTAAACATTCATTTGGTTATGCCTGTAACTTCACATTTACATTTGTGTAGTGAAATCAGTGAGGAGGAAAAAAATGCCATTATCAAGTGTAGCAGATTATTTAGGAGCACAAGTGGACATGATAAACTACTGCACACAAAGAGTACCATACTAGATTCTAATGAAAGAGGAATGATGTCCTACACTGGATAGACATGACATTCACAAATGTTTATTGAGATGTTCTTCATCAGAAACCAGGAAACTCTACATCTTTCTCCTCTGATGCGTTTTCTGCCTCCACTGGAAGTTGTGGTATTGGAATGGGGGTAGCTCACAGATGCTACTAGACTCAGGCAAACGCATATCAGAGGTAGAAGAGGTGAATCCCATGCTCCCAACAACATTTGTGAGTGCCAGTAAGGCAGCATGGTAGTCCTTGGCAGGGATTTGCACTTACCAAACATTGCTATTGAGGACATTTGTTGTGCTATGAAGGAGTCAAATTTGGGCTCAAGTGACTGGATGGATGTAGTGATGGCTCCCAGCTGCCTGACGACTTCACTGCTGTCAGATGTAGAAGGCTGTTGTTGCTTTTTCTTTTGCATTATGAGACCAGCTATGTCATCAAGGGATTCATGAGTCCCATGGAGCCAAGAGTAGATATCTGTGATTGCCTTAGTCAACCCCTCACTGGAGTTAAAACACCTACTGACTCAACTCCTGACTCCTTCAAGAGTGCCCGCATTGTCTCCATCCCCAACCGGACGTCCTCAGCCATTCGCTGCTGGACTCCTATCACTCATCATTGGAAAGTAACATGGGGGTCCTCAGAGTCCTCAGCTGTTATGTGACCGATTTAAGGTCCATGTCCAGTTAGTGTTAGTTCATCTGGAGAACCAACAAAATTGTCTTCCCGTGCCAGTGAGTGCTGAAGCACAAGTTTAAATACTGTCCAGGATCTGTTGGAAGGTGTCTTTTCCACGGCGGGCAGGATGGTGCCCTGAACAGGTTGGGCATCATGGACAGGCTGATCTCCAGGAAATATTGTTTGACCCTCTGGAAAGAAATATACATTTGTCACTAAGATTCCATAATTGAATATGACATAAGTGGTTTTTCTTACATTCAGACAGTATTTACGTTCATTTTCAAGTAAACAGGGATATATGGAACATATGTGTCTTACGAGCATCATTCATACACAGGGGTTCAACATCATTGATTACACTGATGACACACACTTCATACATTAATTCTCAGGAGATACTAACACCACCAAAAGTTGTTAGATTATGCCATTGACCAACATGGCTAACTACGTGAGATTAGTTGCTCATAATCTACCTGACAAGATAGAAGTATGATATTCTGCAAAATAAACTTACCCCTGTTGGCCAAAGAAGTAAGTCCAAACCCCTCACCCTCTAAACACCCCAGAAACCTGTCCATCATCTTGGACACCAAACTCACCATGAGACTTCAAATTACCACTATCACCTTCACCTGCTTTCACATATTTTACATGCTCACACATGTCTATCATATGGCTCCCTCTGGACATCTGTAAGACCATCACCTAGGCCACCACCACATGTAGACTGTACTACACCAATGTCCTGTAATACAGCATCTCTGCACACCTGCTACACAAGAGGCAAACTATCCAACACACCAAAGCGAACTGTTTTTCAATCTTCCATGCAGCACACACATTACACATCACCTCAGGAAAATACATTGCCTGCCCATTCAAACACACTGCCAGTTGAAGAAGCTCATCTACACCCACAAGGCACTACACCACCTGGGATCCACCTAGATCACTCACTATCTACATTTCCACCAACCAATCATGAACCTTTACTCTGCCTTACTTGCACGCCCCCCACCACCAGTATCCATATGAGCAAGGCAAGGGGAAGGGTGTTCTCCTACAGGGCAGGCTACACGTGGAACAACATCACCCAGCACATCAAATATGGATTTATGATAATTACTGTACGCCTTCAAATTATCCTACTTGCACAGTATGTTCCCACTCCGCATCTGGATACCCTCTCGGGAGATAGGTTGAACTTCTAGAAGGCCAAAGTAACTGATTTTCCATTACTGTTCAATTTTGGCTGCCACGCCCTCTTGGGCCATGGTGTGAGGGGTCCTGCATTGGCACTGGCATATCTGCCACGTTTCCAAGGTCAAAGCATAATGTGCTTCTCCAGTCCAGATTTTTTATTCTGTATTCTGGGATTTATAGTCCTGATGAATGATGTAATAAATTATACTAAAAGTCCAAGTATTCAAGTGAAAAACCTGGACTGAGGCAGCACATCATGCATTGAGCTGTGAATTTTGGCAGGTTGGACTGGGATGGAAAAATTGTAACCCCCCAATGAAAGGACATTTTGTGATGGATAATTTAACACGTGGGGCATTCATGCCCTTTCCCTTTCACTTAAAAAGCACAGCAAAGTGCCTTGCTGCGTTGCACTGCATGAGAGTTTGAACAATATGGTCACTTGTTTTCACTCAGACTGTAGTTCTTGCTGGTCCTCCCTTTCAGCACTGTTTGGACATTCCACTCCAGCTACCAACTCCGATGGAATAAATGACACCACATGCTACTCAAATGGGTCCAACTCCTCCTGGACATCAGGTCCTCTTCCAGTTCTCATAGCTGTCTTAAATTCCTGGTCTGTTTTTCTTTTGTCCTACACTTGTAGTCATGCCATCTCTTCTTACACTCCCAGATTGTCCTCTTTATTTGGGCAACACAGTTTATCTTGTCCACTATGGTTTTCCATATTGCATCCTTCCTTGATATTGGCAATTTTAAGGTGACAAATAAGAGGTGTTCATTTTTGTCACCTCACTGATTAGTATATGCTTCTCCTCCTCACTAAAGTTAGTCTTCCTCTTCCTCTTTCCCAGGACTGTTATCAAGTCTTCTGGGTTGGTGTTACCAGCCTTCTGGCTCCATGGGCCTCCTTCCATGCTTCTCTGTCTTGAGGAGTAGTGTTGTGTAGATTATCTCACTTTTTCCTGCACATCCGTGTCGCTAAGCACTCCTATATGACGCTGTGCTTATTTGCGGCATATATAGGTGCTTTTTGACATACAAATCAACTTTGCGTCAAGTTGGTGGTACTTGCATTGCAGCACTTTGTGCCATTCATGTCACCAAATGCGTCAACATTTTTAAGCATCTTTGGGCCTTGCGCCATAGTGTGCTATCCCATAAATATGGCACATCCGTGGTGCAGGGAAATGCTGCAACAGAGCACAAGAATTTCTGACATAACGCTGCATTGCACAGTGCTGCATCACTATCAATAAATTTGCCCCATCATGCCCAGGCAGAGGTAATATACCACTACCTCCTTCAGTGATTGAGACGGGAGTCCTTAGTGAGCATATACTGAATATGTTGTGAGTGAGAATCAGCACTTGTTGCTAATCAAGCAGCCTGGATTTCCATCCTACAAACAATACATACAATTTCATTCCACCCAGAATTCAAGAAAGAAACCAAATGCCTAGTTATTCAATGTACCTCTCTCCTGTAACTGTTCTTCCTACTATGGTAATCCAATAGTCAAAATGAACTCATGTTTATTTTCCATTGCTAAATCCTCTCCTGAATAGTTAAATGGTAGCACTGTATATTCCTTACAATCCTGCAACTCATATGGAAATAATTTTATTTTCTTATTCTTCTTGTACTCCTTCTGCTAAATTACTATATTGTTCCTAGGGCTTTGTGTTTATTCTTTTGACATTTCTGTCTGTATTTATCCATATTTATTGTTGACTCATATTATCTCTGTTTATCTATATTTATTTTATGTTTTGTGAAAAATGAAGCTGAAACTTGTATATTTCAACATTTATTAAACTGATAAAAGTACACTCTTACTTGAATGCTTGACAGGTTTTCTTGATATGAACAATTATAGATAGTAAATCAGTACACTTGTATGAAAACATAAATATTTTAGTTTCAAACTTGTGTACAGCAATGGCTTTTTATGGCTCATTCCCAAAATTCCTCTTTTTTTTAGCTCGCTAATCGCTAAATCCAGAAAGCTAGTGGCTTGACCACCATGACTGACATTTATGGTTCCTCAAAAAGCAAACTAGTTTCCATTTTTATCCGTGTTTAAAAAAAATACAGACAGGAAAAAATGTGTTTTTTGTGTGTATTTATTTGTAAAAATCTGTAAAAACAGAAAACAGGGAACTTTAATCGTTTCTCTAGTCTTTTTTCCTTTCTAAAGCACTTTCTTGGCAAGTAGCATTGGTGTGCTCTCTGTAAAATAATAAATGATAATAGTATTAATGGTGACAACCATTTTATAAATTTACCTAGTTGGGTAAAAAGAACCTCCTACCTTAGAGAAAACTATTTTGTTGTTCCTCTGTTTATCAGACAAAGAACAGTCTGAGCAAAATCAGTAAATCATCATAGCTAACTATTTTGTGGTAATTCTTCCTGCTATTAAACAATCGCAGAGGCTCAAGTTTCCCAGGTCTATGCAGCGAGTAGCTCATCAAGCCAATTGTTTGTTTTTTCCCTGAGGCTTGTAGCCCTGTGTAGACAATTATAAAATTAGGACCACAAGTCCCACAATGCAAAGCAAAGAGCTGCACTGCATGAGCTACTCATGCATAGACCTCGGAAACTTGAGAGTTTTGTGTCTAGAATATTAAAAAATAGCGAATGGCTCAGTATGTGCTACACATGTACTTACTGTTGAATACTCTTAACTCAAGTTCACTGCGCGAGCTGAAGACAGCCATCTTTGAGCTCGCGCAGACTATTACTGGCTTGCGTTGTACCAGTATTGACGAGCTGCCACATTCTATTTTGCTAATGATAAAAAGATGGATAGCTAGCAGCAGAGCTGCAGTCTCACTTGAGGACTCCTGCTATTTATCTGGGCCGTTTGCCAATACACTCAATTGCCTCTTGTTTAATGAGTCAAGATGAACCTCCGTCAAGTCAGTAGTTATTAGCGGTTGATGAATAAGCCCCTGACCTTTCTTTCCTGGCAGGGAACCCAGTGAACAGCAGCACATGCAGGTCAGATCGGTAGCTGTCATTAGGTCAAAATAAATGACGTTGTTCCAAGCTCAGGCACCAAAGCTACACCTCCATGATAAGAATGAGAACTGGGATATTCACAGTGAAGCATGTACTAATTGACTTCATAGTTTAAATGACATTCTGCTTCAGGGTAGCAGTCAGCTAGGATGAGGAGTAATATAGTCATAGATAAAAACAAGAAAACATGGCCTGCAGCACAAAACGTGCAACACTTGTTTTTAGTGAGATTTGTGTGAGCAGGGTGGTCACAAGATGGAGAAGCTGGAACTGTCTGCTCCAGATCCCCCACTTTTTAGAGGCCCCTGCTGTCGCTGCAAGGAGATATTTATGGATCACAAAAGCAGGGTTAGCTTGCTTTTGTGGTTATAAGCCTGATAAAGCAGGTAATGTCGACCACTGCTATGTGACAACATATGTTGCATCTGATTTGAAGTGTGATCCGGGAGGGCATTGATTTTATTCTGAATGAGGTTCCCATGTTACCATGCTACCAGAAAGGGGCCCTGCAAGAAATCTGTGACCCGGACACCACAAAAGCTTCATCGAAATTCTTTGTGATGCTGTAATTTTCAACACCTCCTCAAATAAGTGCTTCATTTGAGCCAGTGGTTTCTGGTGCTTGGCACCAGCACTTAATTGTGAACACCGGCACTTATGACAATCTACCACTTGGTGGCGTTGTAATTTAGAGATGAGTAAAGCAAAAGTTGTTTTTCAATTCAATGTACATTGAAAACGACAATACCTGCCTACCAAGCCATACTTATAGCTTTGGGCACCTGAACTAGTCTGAACTGCCACACTTGTAGGAGTGCGATGGTTAATAGTTGTGTAGGTACTGTCAGTTGCAGCGCTGGAAGGGGCAATGGTTGGTGCAGGCTGCAGCGGCTTCCGAGGAAGGCCCTGGCACTTATTCTTAACGAATTAAGCACTTCCTCAGATGCAGACATACCTGGCAACGTAGCATCAAGAGCTCTACACTTACAAAAATGTTATTCGGTATTCAGCCGTTGTTCGTCTAATTTCAGCTAAAGCTCTTGAGGCACTGGCAGTGATTTACCTGACTTTATCGCAAACCACAGTCTCCAAGCAGGATTAGGGAAAACTAGGGTTAATTCTTTTTCTAAAAACTGTGCATGTTTTAGACTTTTAGTTAGATTATGGAGGCACGCTTTGTGCTATACAAACACCGATAATTGAAATGATATAAAAGGTTACTACTTTGGAAAAGAACCAGGATAACCTTTTAAGGGCATATTCACTAAACACAGCACTACAGAGACGTCCATTTAGCCGTCAACAATTCGAGGCAATGCTCAGCAGTTCCTGCTTCGTTGGGTTTCTCCAAAATAACTTCACGCCATTCGTAAAACACGCATGCAGCGTGAGCGACTGTATTTTGTACTATACTAGTGGAAGCGATTGTGCTGCAGGGATCTGCTCGTTTCAAGCTGCGGGCTCCGAGTGTGGTCACCATATGCCATCAATTATGAAACTGCAGAATGTTACCAAATAGAGTAAGGTACGGCTGTCTATAGTTTTATGAGGTCTCATTGTTTAGATATAAACAGATACCATTTCCTGGCGTCCATTTCATAAATCAGTCTGAAAGTGATGCACAGCTGTGTGGAGACATGGTCGTCTTTTTTTTTTTTTTAAAGAGACAATCTCCACCAGTGTTTTTTGCTAAAACGGCCAACATGGCTGACGTTTTCCAAGCTCTTTCTTCCCCTGGAAAAGCAGTACCTGCTTCTTTTTGCCAAGCCTAGAAGATGAAGTGCATTTCCCTCTCTTTGACTTCCACCTCTATGGCATCACAGGAAATAGTATCATATTGCCCTTAAACGGGACATTCAGTGAATGATGTCACAGAATTGTTTCTTCCTTTACACTGCAATGCCATTTCGATCACGATTAACTTACAGGAAGTGACATCTTCACCCCGTGTAAAAAAATCTACATGTTTAAATTTAATAAAAACACATCTTGCTTAGCAGATAAAACTACTCTTTTATGCCAGGTGCGTCGTCATAGGAAAACAGTAGGGTTTTGTCATTCTATGTCTTGCGTGGTGTATCGTTTACCAAGGGTGCGGTGACATCATGTGTCAAATGTGAGGTTCCATAGTATACTAAAGTGGGTGGATGGCCTTATGTACCTAAGCTAGAGTTCCTGGCAGTATATTCCAGGGGGGCTGTCATCACATGCTGTGGCTCTGCTATTATCATATGGCAGATATATGTTGCTATCAAGTACAAAGCCCTTCGCCAAGGAGAAAAAGACCATCAAGTCTACGCCAATCGCTGATCCAGCAAGAACCGTAAGAGGACCTTTCTAAGTCGAACAGCTCAAGCCCAGTCAGCAGCTTCACCTTCCCGACAAAAATTATAGACAAACCTACACCCACCAACCTGGCATGCTTCATCATCGGGTTGTCATGCCCGCCTGACAATTTTTAGGGATTTAAATGGGATAGCAATTGCACCAGAAAGCACTTTAGTGAAGGTGGGGATTCTCACCATAAAAGAGGTCAGGCATATGATGAAGGGTTGTCAAAATATTTATAAGACCCTTTCCCAACACACTTTTCTGATCTCCGACATCATATATCAGGAAAACCTCCTCAGAGCATGGCCAATTACCCAGATAACCTTGTGTGTTTTTGATTTTGTATCTAGGAAGGTTACTATTCAGGGCAGCCCCCATCCTCCCTTTCCCCCTTACGGTACTCTACATTTCAGGAACTAACCTGCTCTTGGAAGTACAAATCAGGCTTGGTGGCAGAATTTTTCTCCCATTCTAGCAAGGTGATGACAACAGGGGGAGGCTCCAGCAAGCAAGCAAGATCTGACATTCCCTAACACGGTTTCTGGGTGCTAGGAAGCCTTTGGCACCATTTGCGATTGCAAGCTGTCGCGTTAAGAAGACTACTTGCTCCAGTAGATTTTCTCCTTGAGAAGCAATAAAATAAACTTGAAATTAGATTTTTGAGTAATTACTGTACCCAAATGTACGGTTCAGTAGTTCTTGAATGCAAAACACATTTTTTTGTTTTACTGTTTTTCAATAGGAAGGAAATACCACATAGTTTCCAACTTTCTCTTCCTGTTCAGAAGATTCCTCATAGTGCTTTGTCCATTCCTTAGTCACTTTTCATTTGGATTCTGAGGGGAAAGATTCACTATCTTCCTTTTCTGCAATCCCTGCTGTATATACTAATTAATTTTCAGGGATTGTTTTGATGAATCAAGGAAATTAAAGAACTTTTGAATAAGTTTGTTTGGCATGCACCAGTTTTTTTTTACCTTTTATGTTTTTATTTCCATTTTTAAATTTGATTGTGGGTGGCCTAAAGTTGCAGTATGGGCTTATTTGGCATTAAATTACTTTTTGTTTCCTCAGGGGAAAAGGTTTGCACAGGTTTGGGAAGGGTCGGAGCCCGGTTTTAAAAGTTTACAAGTACTTTTTCTCAATTTTCCTGTGCGCTGTTTGTGAATTTTTCACTATATAGCTAATTTATCTGTGTGGCCTTGTCTGCCCAAACCACGGGCCATGGCCAGACAGTTATTATTATTAGGCTTTGGGTATATTTATTAAACAACTGGGCCCATATTAGCAATAGGGCACACTTTCATGTTTGCACCATGGCGCACCTTGCGCTAGGTGCATACATGGAAACTGTGTCCTATTAGTCAGAATGCACTGACCTCAGGGCAGCCGTGAACTTGCGCAATGTCCTCAGGGCACTGCATTCAACAGAAATACAGAGCAGTTGTTCAAAAGCTTCTCCGTGATTCTCTGTGCAGGTGGAAACCCGCTGCACTTTCCAGAGGGATTAGATATCCCAGTACTTAATTTGTAAAGAAATAGGTGCCAGGGCCCTTGTCAGGAGATCACTGCAGCTTGCACCACTCATAGTGCTACTAATGACTCATTGGACATTTTATACATTAAAAATGACTAAGACCTGCCACCCAAGCTATATTTATAGCTTTGGATGGCAGGTTTTATAACTTTTAATCTGTATAGAAATTTTAAACTGCTGTGTTCATCACAAAATCAGCGCACCATATGGCTGGCTACCATAAGTCCCGGTGTTGACAGTTAAGAGCCAGTGCTGAGCACCGTAAAGCACTGGCTCAAACTGAGCAATGAAAGATCCCATTGCAAGTGGGTGCAGTGAGTCACTGCACCCGCCTTCAAGGGCATGTCTAGGAGGCCCTAGAACCATGTTTCATCCCTTTAGAGGGCTGCCTTTAGATGGTGCACTGAAAGTCAGTGCTGTATTATGGAAGGGTCTGCACAAGCATTTGCGGCCCCTTCTGTAATGTCAAAGTTCCCAGAGGGTACACAAAGCAGGTGTAAATGCCCTTTGAGCCCCTGGGGCACTTGCGTAATGTGATCCCTGTTGTTTATGTGGCATATGTTTTTTTAGAACATCTATTGATTTACGGATGGCCTTGGGTTAAATGTAAAGTGTGTGTTTTTTTGTATTTTATGGTACAAAGTGTTAAAGTATTTTGGTGACATAAATTTTGATGCCTTGAGATGTTTGTGGTTGATGAATTTTAAAAATGATTAATAATTTTCATTTTTGGTATTGCTGAATTCATGGTAATGTTCTCTTCTTTATTTACAATGCCTCCTTTCTTTTCTGGCCAAGTGGCCATTTTATTTGTGTGGCCAGTGTGTATGTGTGTGTTTGCCATAGGTCACCATGTTATCTTTGTTCTCCATGACATATGGCAGGGTGGCCATTTTGTGTTGTGTAGTCAGTGTGCTTTATGCCATAGGCCTCCATGTGTTGTTTGCTGTCAATGCCTTTGCACTTGGTGGCCAGGTGGCCACCAGCCATTTTGTAGTCAGTGTGCTTTTTTCCCTTAGGCCTACATGTGTTCTTTGTTGTCCATGTATTTGCCCTTGGTGGCCAGGTGGCCAGCAGCCATTTTGTAGTCAGTTTGCTTTGCTTTTGCCATAGGCCTACATGTGTTCTTTGTTGTCCATGTCTTTGCCCTTGGTGGCCATGTGGCCGGCATCCTTTTTGTAGTCAGCATGCTTTGCTTTTGTCATATACCTGCATGCATTCTTTGTTGTCCATGCGTTTACCCTTGGTATCCATGTAGCCTGCGGCCATTTCGCAGTCAGTGTTCTTTGTTGTCCATGCTTTTGCCCCTGGTGGCCATGTGGCCTGTAGCCATTTTGTAGGCAGTGTACTTTTCTTTAGCCCTCAGGGCCGCATGTGTTGTTTGCTGTCCATGCATTCACCCTTGATGGCCATTCGCCAGTTCGGCCATTTTGTGTAGTTAGCGTGTTCCTTTTCTTCCACTTTTCGAAGCCATTATCTAGTAACATTGATAAAAGAGTCCTATGCCTTTTTCTTCATTTCTTCTTTTTTTTCCTGATGCATGTTTAATGTGCTTTAGGAGGATTGTAGTATGTATGTAAGAGTGTTTTTAATGAATTTGTTCAACGTTCTCCTGTGTCTGCATGACCCCCATAGGATTTCTCATAGTCCTAGGGAGACACCAGCAATAATTGTTTTTGAATCATTTGTTTTTCTCTGCACCCCGCCTCCCATAGACTCAAACCAACAATAATTTTTTAAGGATTACTCCATTTTCCCCTGGCCTGCACACACCACTTGCCATATGCCATAGGAGCACACCAGCAATCATTTGTTAAGGATTATTCAATTTTTCCCTCATCTGCCCCTGCTGTCTGCCGTGGGCCATAAGCACACACCAGCAATATTATTTTTGAAGGATTATTACATTTCTCCCTGGCCTGTACCTGCCGCCTGCCATAGGCCGTAGGTGCACACCAGCAATAATTTTTTAAGGATTATTCCATTTTCCTCTGGCCTGCACCGGCCACCTGCCATATGCCATAGGAGCACACCAGCAATCATTTGTTAAGGATTATTCCATTTTCCCCTCATCTGCCCCTGCTGTCTGCCGTGGGCCATAAGCACACACCAGCAATATTATTTTTGAAGGATTATTACATTTCTCCCTGGCCAGAGGGGCACACTAACAATAATTTTTCAAGGATTACTCCAGTTTCCTCTGGCCTGCACCGGCCACCTGCCATATGCCATAGGAGCACACCAGCAATCATTTGTTAAGGATTATTCCATTTTCCCCTCATCTGCCCCTGCTGTCTGCCGTGGGCCATAAGCACACACCAGCAATATTATTTTTGAAGGATTATTACATTTCTCCCTGGCCTGTACCTGCCGCCTGCCATAGGCCGTAGGTGCACACCAGCAATAATTTTTTAAGGATTATTCCATTTTCTATTTGCATCCTCTGTCTGACACAGACATTTCATCAAACAGGCCTTAGAGGCAAAAAAGGTAAACTTTTCAATCTGTATGTTATTGAAATATGCTATTATTGTTACACTACTGTTAATTATTTATGATGTGACGCCACTAAGTTATATTGTCTGTAGATTTAAATTGCAAATGCACATTTCACTGAATTTCTTTCTTGTGTGTTTGCTCAAAAGCATCACCCCAAACAAGGGCTAATCCGAGCCCATATCTCTCAGCAATGCAGCCACTGCAGTCATGGCGATGAGCAGTGAGTCTGAAATGGATTTGCCTCAGACACAAACCAGTGCAATCATCACAGGAAAGTGATCTTCGCTGCTTCCTCGGTATTCTTCAGGCTCCTCACTGGCTTGTTCTCTTCCTCTTCTCCCCAGTGTCGCGTTTCTTTCACTGTCATCACTCCACTGCTCCTTCTGGTCCTCTCGAAAGCCATTGTAGATCTTGGTCCTTCCTCTGGAATCTTCCTCACAGTTGCTTATAGGTCCCGTTGATTTGTTGACATGGTGATGTCACTAGCACCACTAGACTGCAGTCAAGTTCCCTTTCTGGCTCCAACCTTTTGTCCTTGTTGGAAAGTCCAGGGAATGCAACTACCGGATTACACCTCCTCAGTTTGGGATGTCTTTACAATTAGCAAGCAGGAGGATAACATTGCATTATGCTCCATTTGCCACACGAATGTTCATTGAGGTAAGCCAGGTTTGCACTGTGGTCCTGGAGGCCAAGCTTCCCATCGAAGAAAACATCACACAATCCAATGGGATGAGCACCTTAAAAAGATAGTTGGCAGTGGTGGTGATCAGAGAGGGGAAACAGCTGATTCCACAGAGATAGAAGAAGAAGGTGGTCATGAGGAAGAAAAGGATGATGGCATTACAGAAAGCAGCCCTGTCCCCTGTAGTGTGCCAGCCTCAAGTGCATCAGCAACCTCCAAATGGTACAAGACTCAGATGCAGAGGCTCTGCTGCTGACAGTGATTCATCCAAGACACACATTGAGCCTATCACCTACTAACACATTTGTAGGAGAAATTGGCTAAAATCTGATCATAGACATCCTCCCTTTTTCTTTTGTGGAAGGAGTGAGATTTTTAGAATTTGTGGCTGTCCTCTGCCCAAAGTGTAGGTTTCCAGCCAGACCTATTTTACAGGAGTTGCCGTTCCAATTCTCCAACATGATGTGCTGCAACTGGTTGGCCAAGCTATGTAGACGAGATCCTTTTCCCACTGTCCACCTGGACAGATATGTGGACCAATTGTCAAGCAACTAATTACATGTGTGTCACTGAACACTGGCTCTCTTTTGTAGGGGTTAGGCAACAGATATTTGCATGTATCTGTGTTGAAGAACATTTTAAGGGTGTTTGGCGGCATGAAACAGTAGTGATGTGAGCCATGGGAAAATACCATACAGCTGCACACATCTTTGAAGAGTTTAACAGCAAGGTGTTTGAATGGCTTTGACCCAGAGGTCCAAGACTTGAATTTGTTGCAATGGATAATGGCAGTAATATAGTCAAGGCCATTGCACATGGTGGATAATTCAGGGTACTGTGTTTGGTGCATTGCTTCAACCTGGTTGTGCAGGACTTTCTCAAAAATTAAAACTTAGTCAGCAACATACTGGCCACCTGCTGAAGAATCTGCACTCATTTCAGTCATTCTTTTAAAGCCTGGACGCATTTATGGATCATTCAGCGTGCTAATAGAGTATCAGTTAAAACCCTCATACAGGAGGTGGCAACATGTTGACAACCTACTACACATTGCAATATCTGTTTGAGCATTACAGACCGATCACTGACTATGTCCTTCAAAGAGGAGGAGATGCAACTGAGAAAAGCATAAGCATGGAAATGGACAAATGGGGACTAGTCAAATGCCTGACTCAAATTACTTTTTGTTTTCACACAGGAAATCAGCAAGGAAAATAGTAAGATGAGCCAAGCAATACCATTGTTGCATCTGCTACAGGACCTATTGAAAAAGGTGTTGCAAAGATTCGCTGGTGTGAACAAGGAAGCATATGAATTGGTTCAGAGCCTAATCCTTTGCTTGGCTGTTAATACAAGGCTGCAAAGAGAGATTGTGTAGTCTAAAGAGTACATATTTGCCACAATACATGATCCATTGTACAAACAAATACTGGCCACTTTCATTTCTTTTTCACAAGAGAATGTTTCACTTTAGAAGACTTGGTCTGTTGATCAAGAAGGAGACCTGGAAGAAGGTCTGCAAGTTAGAGGCCAAGGCAGAAGTTCTAGCATACAGCCTTCAACCTCCAGAGAGGACCATGCTGTGGTCTTATTGCATCACCATCATCACCAGCAACACCAACAACACCAGCAAAAGAAAAATCGGACTGAACCTCCGAAATGGCTTAGTTTCAAATGGCAGGGTTTAAGTCAAGTGCAGAGGTGAAGGCAACAGAAGTCCAGCAGTGGCAGCACCAATGACCATTCAGAGGATTGGCCAATACTATCTGGATGACCTAAAAGAGGTCTACTTGGATCAAAACCCATATGCATATTGGTATGGGAAGATTCAACAATGTCCAGAGCTCAGCAGGCTGACAATAAAGGATCTGGCTTATCTGGTAGCCAGTGTGTCTGCTGAGCGCTTGTTCAGTGCAGTCGGCACAGTAGTCACAGTCAGGAGGACCAGTCTCTTCCCCTCAAAATGTGGAGAGATTGACCATGATAAAAATGAAACAACACTTCGTATCACAAGATTACACTGCTCCTGAAACAGCACAGGAGGAGGATGAGGGCAATTGGTCAGACTAAAGTGCGTGGGCTGATCAACTTCATGGAGAACCCCGTGAGCTTGAGGATGAACTCTATTTCCGTGACGAAGTAGGCCACAACAGAACTTTCATACATTATCGTCAAACTGCTTTGCAAAAAATTTGATACAGAAGAAGATTTATATATATTTGGTGTCTGTGCACACAGCCCCACCATTTATTCACATGTATGGAATAGAATTGGACCAGTGTGCACAGAAGAATCCTCCCCATTCACTTAAAGTACATGAAAACAATGCCTCCCATCACTAACCTTCTTTTTATAGTCCCTAGCTGCGTTGCCAGTAAAGATCAATTATCATACAAGACTGACATTTTTTGTTCCTTCTATGGGAAAAGAGAAGATACAGTAGACAAATGTGCATCACGCTTGGAACAGGTAACCATTGCATCAATAAGTGTTGCATTGAGTGAATGATGATTCGTGTAGTGGCTGGGAGGATGGTGGTCAACTAATTTGTAGACTTGAGGTCATATTTACAAGCATTCTGCAGCACACATAGAAAGAGGAAAACACCTCTAGTGATAGTTTTTGTGCAGGAAGAGGCCCCTTCCTGCACAAAAACAATTATCCCCACAATGCAGACACCCTTGCACCATGGTGCAATGGTGCCTGTGTTGGTGCATGGCAATCCACTGTGTGCAGGCACAGGGAAAAAGGACAGGAATGCGCCATATCTTGTGCGTACGACACATTCCTGCCCCTTTCTTTTAACGCAAGGCAGCTGAGCAAGAAGGCTTGCGGCAGTGCATTGCATCAAAAGATTGTAAATATGCCCCTTGATTTGTAATGTTCGGGGTCTGATGGAGGATTCTGCCTGAATGAATGCCTTGCTTTCACACCTCACTTTAATATTACTTACATGGTCCACTCCTTTCCTATGCTTATTTGTTCATAAAATGCTTGAATTCTTGCACAAAATGCTCGAATTCAAATTATTTTGCTGCTCTTGTTGGTCAACACTACAGGTCTATCTCTCTCAATTTCATTTGGGTTAGGATTCTGACACAGGACAGGACTACCCCAACAGCCATAAAAAGGAAGTTAATGCCTATCTACTTCAATGGGAAACAACATGACTCAAAAAGACCTACCCAGTCCTGTGGATGGGCGAGAGGTACATTGATTTGGGAATGCCAAGTAGTGTGTCAAACTCCTCTATTTAAGGGGTTGTGGCCTGGGGGGGGGTCACTGGACACATATGTTATGTGATGGACACTCAGCTAAGTGTTATGACAATTGACATTTGTGAGATTGATCAGCCAGGTACCTGCAGCTGCTTGTCTGGGAATGGTGGTAAATGATTGTTCTCTGTTCTCAGTTAATCACAAATGACTGCACCTGCCTATGCTCTTCCCTCTTGACCCTCATCCACCACAAAGCTTACCGTCCCCTTGACTCTACATTATTGAAATATTTTTACATTCCACAAGCGTTTTCTTCTTCCGTTTTTCTGCATGAAATAAAACCTCTATAACACTCCTGCTTACCAGGCCAGTTCAGCCCTGCACCCAAGAAAGACATTCCAAGAAAAGAATGCAGATGGACCATCCATTTTGGCATTTATACAATATAACTTCTCTTTTCTTACAATAATTTGCAGACATGTGTGGGTCCTCCCAAGTTTGTATTTTTATAACCCAGGTAATAGAAAAATTAGATAACTTGGGATTATGAGACTGAAAGACTGTTTGCAATGCATTTACTAACTGAACTGTGTTGTTCCTTGATTTCCTCCCACAACAGATGTGCTGATGATGGTGATGTGCTGCTCATTGTCTTAATGAATGTTTTGTTTGTCTTTGCCTCACCTTTACCCAGCTCCCCATTGCCATCCATTCATCAAACCCCTAACCCTCTTCTCCCAGGCTGTGTGATCTGTTGAGTTGTGATTTGGAAATGTAAAATATTAATGGATCACACACCTTGTGGGGTAGATGTGGTGAAAGTGACACCAGCTCACTGCTACAGGTTCTTCCTAACTAAACAATAGTAGCCCATGCAAGCCATACCTACCCAACCAGGTATGAAAGAAAGTATAGACATTATCAAGTGCAGAGTCTTAGTTAGAACAATGTCTGTCCCATGGCAGGTGGTACTAGTGTGCAGTATGTGGCCTGATTCACAAAGGTAAAATTACACTTTTAATGTAAATTTACTCTTGCTTTGTAACTGTACTATTATCACCAGTAACCTTATGATCTATTACCTTATAAATAGTGACTAACTAGTAGTAATAGTAACTCCTTTTAAAGTGATAAAGATTAGTTGCCACTCGCGGAGTTGCCATTCATAAAGTTACTGATGGAAAACGAACAAGTCATAAACATACACTGCAAGAGTGAAGTAACACCAAGTGTGTAACATATTTTACTATTAAAAAATAGGCCTTTTGTTGTGTTGCTTACAATATCTATGCAACATGGAGTAATCTAACCTTCTCCTGACTCCTGACTCAAGGCTTTTGACCATGACCACTCTATCTCTGTTGTTCTACTTTTTGACTGTTTGACTGGTTAACTGTTTGATCAAGAAAGCCTTTTTAACCAACATGTTTGGTGAATACAATACTTCAGCCTGGCTACAATCTTTGTTAAGCTACCAAATATCTGACCTCCTCTCAGTACTACACAACAACAAGACATGTAAAAAAGAGGAGAGGGAAATCTTTCTAAAAAAGGGAGCAAAAGAAAGCTACAAAGAAGAGAAAGTCAGCTACTATAACAGGAAATATAGAAAACACAGGAGAATACAGGGATATTAAAATGGGAGCTGAAAAAATGTAAATACTAAGTAAGTAAGTATACAAAAGGCCATAATTTTACTAGTGGGAATAGAAAGTGAAAAATAATAAACATGACTTACTAGGACCAGCAGAACCATCTGCTATGGTGTTGGTGGTAGTCGTTGTTCCACCGCAGCGGCGTTGGCCCTCTTGCCCTTGGGCGCTTAACAAAGAAAGAAGATAAAAAACAGTGATTGGTGGTAGTCTCACCAAAAAACATTTTGTCAGACACTTTTAAATCAGATAGCCTATTCCTAGTTTCCTCATTCTAACCTAAAATTGCATTTCAACTTATTCATGGTTTTCAATAAATGATCTTTGCTTCTCCCCCACCTTTTGATGGGTCCAGCCAGTGTACCTTTGCATACTACACATCAGGGAGATTGATTTTATGAGCTACATAAAGCCACAGAGAAAAATGCAAACACCCCTGATGTAATACTATTGTATGCGTTAGTAACATGAGCTGACAACCCTTAAATCAGCCCAAGTGAGAACCTGACTAAATCGCAATGGAACAGAAACCAGGCAATATCATTCACTTGATGCCCACTCCATTCCTATGTTCCACTTCCCACACCCTCCCTGGTAGATTAGCATCATGCACTACTACTCTATCAAGGGTTTGTGTAGCACTTGCCTCTAAGTATTGTTTCTGTGGTGGGGTGTCCCTGACTGCCCAAAACAGTGCAGGGTGTTGTGCTGTGTAACGTGACACTCTTGCACCATGGTGCAAGGGTGTCCGCAATGGTGCTAAGCAGCACTCGGTGTGCCAAGGTATGAAGTGAGCAGGAATGCAACATATCCTGATAAATAAATATGTTGCATTAATGCTTGTCACTTTCTTTGATGCACTGCAGCAAGTTGTCTTGCTGTTCTGCGCTGCATGAAGTTTTGATAATTCTGGGGCCTGATGCACTCAGCAAAGGATTGCATAGAGAAAGCTTGGAATATTCATTCACATGCCCACTTCTTTTGGAACAAAGGCAGTGGATGCAACTGCAGGCATTCTCTGATGCAAAAAGTCTGTTTATTTATGTGAGTGCCACACACTAAAACCTCTTGTCTGAACGAGGTACAACGCTCATAAATAAAATGTCCTCTTTGCACCATATATATGGCATAGGCCAATTGGCAAACAACTTACCGCCCCCCGTAAGTCCCTAGTAAATGGTACCCAGGACAAAGGTGGTAAAGGGAGAACCAGGGCTGCAGCACGGATTGTGCCACCCTGAGTGCCCCAAGTAAAAGAGAGACTACAGAGCTGACATGTCAGCCTTCACAAGCAGCCTGCTGCTCGAGTGAGACTTTGCCCAAACCAGGTGCAGAAAGAGTCCCTGTTACTGCCCATGGACAGGTCAGTCACCCCTAGGGCAGGGTGCACTGTTCCATGAGTGAGGGCATATGTGCAGGAGCACATATGCCCCGAAGTGGCATTTAAACTGCAATGCTCGCCCAAATAACTGGCAGCCCATTGGATAACATGGGCTGACATCTAACCACTGCTCAGATGTCCAGCTATGCAATGGCCCAGCCGAATCCACTCGTGTTTCGTATCAAACACTGTGCTTTTTAACCATGAACATGATACCTATGTGTAGGATTAAAAGACAGGTGCCGTGTGGCGCCCTTAGAGGGTGCCCACCAATTACCCAAGTCCTGTACTGTTTTGGTGGGCTCTTCTGAGCTGCTGCAGCCACAGACAAGAGTCTGACCTCCTGCTGGTGGTGCTAGCACCGTGGCAGGATATAAGACAAAGGTCCTGGGCAGGAAGAAGATCACACCACCTTCCTCCCTGGCTGGCTAGTGAGATTAGCATCAGGGCAGTGAGCCTCAAAGACTCCCGTGCCTTTGATGTGCTGCGAGCTGTCCCCCCAGCTGAGGACAAAGGCCTTCCCGCCCTGCCCCGCTGGGCAGGTGTGAAATTAGCTATTCAGGAGGCATGCATCTCCCTCAAACTAGCCACACATTTGAGGGTGGGCTAGGAGGTCTACACGGCCAAGGAAGGGTTCTGCCATCTTGGCAGACCCCTAGAATAGTGGTTTCCGGGTAGAAAGTGATGTACTCCCCACAGGATGTCATCACTACAGGGGCGAACTAGCCGCAGGGACAGTAGCCCATTGGCCACTGTCTCTCACACCTTTAAATGCCCCATAAACCAGGATTTAAGGGGCTCCCCAGGCACCACAACTTAGATCTTTCCTGTACAAGAAGAAAGAAGCACAAAGAGATGTTTGCACCAACAACAGGACCTGGACTCCAGCCCCAACGCAAAGAAGAGGACACAGAGTGACCTATAGAGACCAGTACTGGAACCGAGTGCAAGATGTGTGCTAGAAGTGAAAACTTGTTGGTCCTGACCAGAGGGATCCTCCTGGACACTGAAACCCCAAGGAAGACTCCCCTGACTGGTGGCACCAGTCCCATGTAAATTGCAGGAGTAAAGAAGTGCTGAAGTCAAACAACTGTTAACCGATGGGCTCTGAGTGCCTGAGCCCAAAAAAACTCAGTGTCCAGCATCTAAGGTGTGGGAGTAAGACCCTTGCCATGTTTCAAGGCTCTGCTCCCCGCCAAACGACCTCCAACCTCCAAAAAGCCCGTGGACCCTCCTTGTAGTTACCAAGGCTTGTGTGTAGCCTGCCTGGAAACCAACAGCCACGCAACATTTACTGACTCCAGAGCACCCACCCCCAGAATAGGGACTGGCGTCTCCAGCAAACCCCGTCCTGTGGGTTTGCAGCCTGAAGGAAGTGACTTTGACTGGAGCAGCAAAGCAGCTTTGGCACAACCAGCCCGGTGATTGACAGCTAGGAGCTACCTCTGCACCCGGAGCCACCGGATGAGGTGGTGAAGATCCAAGCATCGATTCCTGGTCCCCCAAAGACCTCCATGTCCAAAGGGTAGAGTGTGAGTTCACCCCCAAGTCACCTCTGCAACAAGACTCCCTGGACAAGGTAACAAATGTCTGACTGTGAATCTCGATGTGACCTTAAGTTCCTGTGGGTTCGCCGGAACTCACCCTATGGGCGCCCGAGTGCACACTGCTATTTTTGCCATTGACTTCAATGGAAGCCCTTCAAATCTGCAAAGCACTATATTTCCCAAAAACATAAAAACTTAAAAATTCACAACTCCGGTTGTACAAAAGCTACAAAGTTCATTTTGGTGTCTAAATTAAGATTAAAATCAAATCTCTTTTTCTAAATTGGTTCTAGATTTCTGTCAAGTCTAGTCGTATCATTTACTTATTGTCCATGTTGGCAATGTGAAATGCTTTACACATGTTCCTCTAAGTAGCCTGACTGCTCTTTGACACAGTACTAGAAGTGAGCTAGGGTTTGCGGAGAGTATACCCGAGGTCCACTACTGGTTATTGTGTTGGTATTCCATGGTAAGACTACCCAGTCATACCATATAATACTTTCACCTTTCTACACATATATATTAGTGGTGGTCGCCACTAGGTAGTCATAGTTAGGACCTAGTTTCTATTGAAAAAGTGTCTTTTTTTGTTAATAACTTTGGTGCTGTTTCATGAATCTTCATGAAGTTTTCCAAGAAAAAGGGGTGGTCCCAAAATGCTTTTTCCCCATGCATTTTTCCATGGGGAGTTTGAACAGAACAGAACAGAATAGCAGCCGAACCACTGGACAGAATTTCACCACATTTGTCAGAAAGGTAGCTTTTGGTCCAGAAAGCAATTTTTTGTTATTCGGTGCAAATCAGCCCAGTAGTTTTTGAGAAATTAAGGAAAATACAAATTTGTATATATAGGGACTCAAACCCTCCTGATCTCGTGCTGAGATCTGATTGGCTGCTAACACTTCAACAAGGAAGTGTTGGCAGCCATGTTGTGACTTGGCTTCAGGAAAGCCCCAGACAAAAATGTGAAAAATAAGAGAAGGGTCCAGGGTAGGAACACCCTGACTCCTTAGCTCAGGTGCTAGGGTCCCAGAGGGATCTCCCCAGAGCACAAAAACATTTTTTCAAAACTTTCAGTCGGAATCGTGGTGGATCCACTGAAAATCCCCTCCTCCCCCCAAAAAAAACATGCACGGGCTCTTGCGCTTGTTTCACTAAAGCCCTCGGGTGGGCCAGGTCCAGGGGCAGTTACATTTTGAGTGGGGTCCCTCCAGCCCTCCCTGCAGCCCTGGTGACTGCCACCTCCGTGGGACACAAATTTAAATCCAGTGCTGAGGGGTTGCCCGGCTCCCCTGCAGCCCTGGGGACCACCACCTTCCTTGGGCTTTGTAGAAAATGGATACGGGGGGCCACCTAGCCCCCCTGCAGCCCTGGGGACTGCCACCTCCCTGGGACACAGGTATAAATCTAATGAGGGGGCAACCCGGCCCCCATGCAGCCCCATGGACCCCCACCTCCCTGGTGTACAAGTTTAAATCCAAGGCAGGGGGCCGCCCAGCTCCCCTGCAGCCCCTGGGACCACCACCTTTCCAGGGTGAAAATGTAGATGTGTGTAGGGGGGCCGCGCAGCACCCCCACAGCCCTGGGGACCACCAGCTTCCTGGGATGAAGATAGCAGGAAATGCGGGGGGCCACACTGCCCCCCCCACAGCCCCAAGGACCACCATCTCTCTGGGCTAAAATACAATAATGAGGGGGGTCAGTTTCGGACCCCCAGCCTTGGTGACCACGACTTCCCTGTGGCAATGTCAGTGGAGGGGGAGCCAATTATGGCCCTGGGGACTGCCACCCCCCAGGGCTGCTTTCTGCTGTGAACCAGGATGCCCACCCCCAGGACATAGCTGTTTGCTTTTGCTTAGTGGGAGCTGAAAGCTCCCACCAAGCAAAAGCAAACAAAGCACACTTTCTGACAGCGGGAGATGTCAAACTGCTCCCGCTTACAGAAAGCAGAGTTTTTATCTATTTCCCTGCATGCAAATATGCGTGCAGAGAAACAGATGAAAACATTGCTCCCACAAGCAGAGAGCTGCTATTTAAAGCAGCTCCCTGCTTGTGGGAGCAATGCCGGCCTTGTAGGATGCTGGGAGCCGACTAGGACCGCAGCGGCCTTCAGGTTCCCCCGGCGGTCCTGTCACTCTCTCAAGGAGAGAGAGAGAGATGTTTTCATTGCAATGGTCTCTCCATACTATGACTTCAAAGAGTAAGACGAGCAAGATGTTTGGTACAACTGTTATACTTACGTTTGGATGCAAAGTGGAACAGTGTCACTTCTGGGCTAATGGTCAAGGTATTGTGCTTTCACTCAGTAGTCCGAATGTTCAAATCCTAGTATGGCTTGGCAGTGTGTTTGTTTATTTACTAGTGTTTTGACTGTTAACTCTTCCTAGTGATGGAACATTCATGTATCTTTCCAATTACATGCTTGGGTTGACTGGCATAGGTATGTCTGGAAGCATCACGGTAAGGAGTCACCTATGGCCTAAAGGTGAAGATCACAGACCCTTGCACTGAAAGTTGAGTGTTTTACTCCTGATGTGTCCATGGTCATTTTCCTTCTTTAATTTATTTTAAACTTCAAAAGTTTAAGGTTCATACTGAAAGGTGATCTCACTCTTTTTAGTTGACAAATACATTTTTCTTTTCAATTTGTCAATAAATATTTCATTCTCTGTATATCATTCATCAAATAAAAAACTCTCCCTCTCCATCTCAGTCTCTTTGTCTCTGTCTCTCAATTTCTCTTTTCAGTCTTTCTCCCAATCACACACCCACTCAGACCCTTACGCACAAAGTTACAGACCCACTCAGACACTCACGCACCCACTCATAGACTGACTCACACTTTCATGCACTCACTCACAGCCCCACTCAGATCCTCACACACTAACTCACAGACAAACTTAGACTCTCACACACCAACTTATAGACCCACTGAAACCCTCACGCACCCACTCACAGACCCACACAGTGACGCACCCACTCACAGACCCACTAAGACACTGAAGCATCCACTCTCACACCCAGACAGACACTCATCCCAGCCACTCTCATTCCCAGATACACCCTCTCACACCTATTCCCACACCCAGAGAGACAGGTTGCGGCCAACCATAGGTTACAGTGACGTTATAGTTAGGAAATAGAATTTAAAAAACCCCATAGAAATTCACCTAAAAAACAAAGGTTACAGAGACATTATAATTAGGCTCACTTTTTAAATGTACAAAACCATAGAAATTCACCTGTTATAGTTAGATTTATCTCAAGTAACTATCACTTGTGCTCTAAGGTAGATGTAACTTGCACCCTCGCAATGTGCTGCTAAGTGCTCCATAAATTACTGCACTCATGACATGTTTGATAACATCATTGATAATATCAATGTAATATTTGCAGTAAAATGTTTGACAAATAAACTGTGCATGGTGGGGGGGCGAGTTACAGTTACCTTAGAGCCTCCAATTTTAGAATATTGGCCTGGGGACTTGGGCTACCCAGAGCTCTGGCAAGCATGCACAGGGGGGTTCACGTGCCCCCTCTCTTATATATAAATAATGCCCCGGGCAGGTGGTGGTCCCTGTGTCTCTGAATTGCCGCTGGAGGGGTGGTGCATGCACCCCCTCCCAAGTCTTTACTATACAGCATGCCCCTGGGACCTGGTCCACCCTGGGGCTAATCTTTAAACAAGGGAGACAACACCTTTTTTAAAACACTTTTGGAAAGATTTGTGGATCCTCTGCGATTTTACAGCAAAAAATTAAAATCAATGCTTTTTGGCCCTGGTGGGGTCCCTAGGGGATTCAAGCACCAGGTCTAGAGGGTCAGGGTATTTGTACCCTCCCCCCGTTTACTTATTTTTAACTTTATTTTTGGGACTTAGCTGAATCCGAATACTAAAATGACTGCCAACACTTCCTGGCTGAAGCGTTGGTTGCCAATCAGATATCAGCACAGGGACTGTTGGATTGCAGAGGATCAGCATCCCTAGATATCTATATTTCTTTTTCCTTTAATATCTCAAAAACTACTGAACACCAATAACAAAAAGGGATCTTTCTGGACCCCAAGCTAACTTTCTCTCATATTTAGTGTAATTCTGACCAGTGCTTCGGGCTGTAGTTGTGTCCAAAATCCCAACGGGAAATTGCATTGGCAAAAGCATTTTGGACCCCTCCCTTTTTTTCTCAGCCTGAAACTTTCAAGACAGCAGTTGAACTGAGTGTCATATACATTTTGAAAGTTTTGTGAAGATTCATCAAACGGCGCCGAAGTTATTGTCAAAACAAAAATGCTTTTCCTATGGAAACTAGGTCCTAACTATAACTACCTACTATATATATATTAATAACCTACTGGTGATAGCCAGTAGGTAGTTGTAGTTAGGACCAACTTTTCCCATAGATGAAACGTTTTTGTTTTGCTAATAACTTTGCCGCCATTTGACAAATCTTCACAAAACTGTCAATACTAGTACTCAAGTTAGTTCAGCTGTTGTCTGGAAAGTTTCAGGAAGACTCATCAAGTGGGGGCTGAGAAAAAGAAGGTGGTCCCAAGACAGTTTTTCTTCATGCAGTGTTAATGAAGATTTTGCAATTTGTAGATACAGCAGTTACAGCCCAAACCACTGAACGGAATCACACCAAATTTAGTAGAAAGCTAGATCTTGGTGCTTTTAGGTAGAGCGTGCAAGAGCTTTGACCTGTTAGTGTTGTGGGCTTTTAACCACGCCCATCACTTTCATTAATTTGTGGGCTTGCCTTTCAAAAATCACCTGATGTCATTGGTAAATGCTTTACGTTTATCCTGCCTTGAGGCTGTTTTTGTCACGCCTTGCAGACTGACCCTGTTACATGGATTATTGCACGATCACTGATATAGTTCAGTGTGGGCAAATTATTTTTTTCTCTTGTCTCTCCCCTTCCTTCTGCATGGTGGCCATGGAGCTCACAGAGCGAACAGGCACAACAGCGTGAACTCAATAGGCGGAATTGAAGCACTGGTCACATTGTTCACAGTTACCTAATCAGAGTAATTCCTTATGGCTCTCCCCCTTAAAACACTTGAAATTGGTAAATGCAGTATAAAAAACAGAAATCCTAAAAGCAAAAGTGGCTCTCCCAGCACAGTGGGAGGCACAATTCTACAATATTCACTGCACTCGGGAGAACTAGGCCCATAATGCTTTACAGGGCATTACTTTGTTAAGACATTTTTGCTCACAACTCAGCCTGTGGTGGTCCTAGGACAATGGGACCACCACCAAAACATTCAGCATAATGTGCTCTTTCTGCCCACACAAGGTTAGCCGGGACCCAAAAATAACCAACACTCCCAGCATTAATTGTTTTTTCAGTGGCTGTCATTGCTGGAGCTTTGGGCGCACAGATGAGAGTAGTTTGTGGTTTAAGGGCCTTATTTGTAATATTTTTGCTATAGCCTTGCTACTTCTGAAAATGTATAATAATCTATGCCTGCTAGATGCCAAATATATGGTTATACTACACTATTTACTTCTATTTATTTTTCTGTGGTTATGTTCTCTAGGGGATAACTATATAGTTACATGACTATGTTTTTTACAAATGCTATTTTCATTGTTGTGTTCTCTAGGGGCTGTTCTAAGTATTACAGTCATATCAACATACTAAAATATTTGTGGTACAATTAAACTTGTCCCATAATGCTTTGCAGAGCATTACTTTGACAAAACATTTTTGCTCATAACACAGCCTGTGGTGGTCCATGGACAATGGGACCATCGTCAAAACATTCAGCACAATGTACTCTTTCTGTCTATGCCATCTTTGGGTCTCCACACTAGGTTATTGGGGTCCCCAAAATAATAACTCCTCCCACCATCAGGTAGCTGTTTATCTGCTCTTCTGGTTAGACCTTTTGTTTTTATAGCTGAGAGTGTTTTATGTTTTAAGTGATTTGTTTGTGATATTATTGTAATAGGCCTGCTATCCTTGAAAACGTGTAATGTACTATGCCTTATATGGGCTAAATATAAGGTTATATTGCATTGTTTAAAGTCATTTTCTATTTTGGTAGGTATGCTCTTGAGGGGTTAACTGTATAGTTATGTAACCATGTTTCTTACAAATGCTATTTTCATTGTGGAGTTCTCTAGGGGCTGTTCTGAACATTACAGTCATATCAACATACTAAAATATTTGCGGCACAGGAAAACTTGCCCCATAATACTTTGCAGGGCATTACTTTGACAAAACATTTTTGCTCATAATTAGCCTTTTGTGGTCTTAATACAATGGGACCACCACCAAAACATTCAGCACATTGTGCTCATTCTGTCTACATCATCTCTGGGTCCCCACACTAGGTTAGTGGACACTCCAAAATAATAACTCCCACCCAGCATTCAGTATCTTCTAAAGTACTGTTATGGTTAGAACTTTTGTTTTAAAGCTGAAAGTAGTTTATGTTTTAAGTACCTTGTTTGCAGTATTAGTGCTAGAGTTCTGCTATCTCCAAAAATGTTTAATGTTCTATCGCTTCTTGGGGCTAAATATTTTGTTACACTACATTATATAATGCCATTTTCATTTTTTCTGTGGTTATGTTCTCTAGGGGTTATTTAAATAGTTTCTTACAAATTCTATTTTCATTGTGGTGTCCTTTAGGGGCTGTTGTAAGCATTACGTTCATATCAGCATACTAAAATATTCATGGCACAGGGAAACTTGCCCCATAATTCTTTGCAGTGCATTACTTTTTCAAAACATTTTTGCTCATGCTAGCCTTTTGTGGTCCTAGGACAATGGGTACACCACCAAAATGTTCAGCACAATGTGCACTTTCTGTCTACATCGTCTCTGGGTCCCCACACTAGGCTAGTGGGAATTCAAAAATAATAACCCCTCCCACCATTGAGTGTATTTTATTTTATTTTGTGACCTTTGTTTTACAGCTGAGAGTATTTTATTTTTGAAGGCCCCTCATTATTATCGACCTGCTGTCTTTGAAAATGCATAATACACTATGCTCTGAAGGGTTTAAATATATTGTTATATTGAATTATTTCATGCAATTTTTGTGTCTTTAAGTTTCTTTTGGTTGTTACAAATGCTATTTTGCTTGTGGTGTCCTCAAGGGGCTGGTTTGAGCATTACAGTCATAGCAACATACTAAAATATTCGTGGCACAAGGAAACTTGCCCTATAATGCTTTGCATTACTTTGACAAAACATTTTTATTCTTAAAAGCCTCTGATGGTTCTAGGATATTGGGACCACCACCAAACTATTCGGCACGATGTGTTCTTTCTGTCTACATCATTTCTGGGTCCAACACTATGTTAGAAGGAACTCCAAAATAATAACTCCTACCACCATTCATAATCTTTTTATGCTTTTTCATGTCTGGAACTTTTGTCTTACAGCTGAGAAAAGTTATGTTGTATTCTTTTTTTTTTTGCAATATTGTTGTAATAGATTATCAAGCTTTGGAATTATATAATGCAATATGCTCTCTAGAGGCTAATATATGGTTACTCTGCATTATGTTTACTTGCTTTTTTCCACTTGGTTATACTATCTAGAGGTTAAAAATAGAGTTACATGACCAGGGAACAGATTTATGAAAAATGGCACTGCATCAAGAGCAGCGCCGCTTTCCCTGTGTGCCGTATTTAAAATATGGTGCACCATGGCACAGGGTCCGGAGCAATAGCGTCATTTTTCATGACGCTATTGATGTACTCTGCAGGAGTAGCATCAAAGTATTGGCACCAGTCCTGCAGAGTACACAGGGGCCCATTATAAATAATGGAAGCCCCCATTTAACGCCTGCGCTGAGCAGGCGTTAAAAGTGCCATAAAAAATAATGCAAGGAAATCTCTTAGATTTCCTTGGGCCATTTATTCGCCCCCCCCTAATGGGGGAACGCCCCCTTTGCATAGATTATCCCTGGTGCAGGCATAATGTAGCGCAAAGGGTTACAAAGTGGTGTAATGCATGTATTGCGCCACTTTGTAAATATAGAGCTAGGGTTTTGGCCTCATTGGGCCTCATTAGTGTAAAAATAACAATTGACGCTAATGTGCTGCAAGGTGGTGCTAGGGGCTTATAAATATACCCCCATTTTTCTAACAAATGATATTTTTTGTTATGGTGTTTTCAATATTGCAGTCTAATGCCAAAAGATTATTTTGATAAAAGTTTATATGATAATTGTATATATTTTAATAATTTATCCTTATTACAATTATGATCATGATTCATGCCAATGTAACATCCTTATTACACTATGACTGTTTGAACACACTTGATATGTTTGGGTGACCCTTGTAGTTTATTTCTCCTCTGTAGCTGTCTTGTGTCTTTTTGGGGGGAATTGAGGCCCATATTTATACTCGGTTTGCGCTGAATTAGCGTCATTTGTTTACGCTAATTCAGCGCAAACCTAACTCCATATTTATACTTTGGTGCTAGACACATCTAGCACCAAAGTTATATAGTTAACGTCGTTTTCAGGACATGAAAACCTACCTTGCGTCAATGAGATGCAAGGTAGGCATTCCCATCCAGAAAAGGACGATATGACCTTAGCGCCATATTTATGCCCCGTGCTAAAATCCAGCACGGGGGATGGGGGCCATAAATAAAGGCGCTAAGCTTGCTTAGGGCCATTATTTAACACCTGGGTATGGGCAGGCGTTAGCGTACCTGTAGGCATATTTCCATGGTCAGAGACCATGTACAAAGCCCACAGGTGCCCTTTCCCGGCCCCAGGGTCACCCCAGCCCACACTAGAGGGACACCACAGAATGGGGGACCCATCCCAGGTAAGCCCAGGTAAGCATTTATTTTTTTCACACTAGGGGGCCCTGATTTGAGGCCCCCTTCATGGAGCTGGCCCCAGTGCCATGCCCAGGGGACACTTGTCCCCTGAGCGTGGCCATTGGGGTGGTGGGCATGGCTCCTGTCTTTATTAAGACAGGAGCCATGTCCATGGGGGTTGTGCACCAGAAAATGGCGCTACACTGCTTAGAGGCATTTTTTGCCTCTAAACAGTGTAGCGCCATAATTCGGCACACAAGCACCGGTTTCCCCTACGCCTCCCCCACCCTGTTAGCGTCCTTTACAAGGACGCTGACAGGGCAGTAGCGCCAGCTAGCGCCATTCCATAAATATGGCGCCCGGCTGGCGTCTTGGAATGGCACTAGCCGGCACTATACTTTTTCACACAAAACTGCGCTAACGCAAAAAGTATAAATATAGGCCTGAGTTAGCCAGGCAGAAACTCTGGTGGTGGGGTGGTGAAGGTGGTATTCTGTTGAAATTAGCATGGCAGAATCAAATTAGCATTCTAAATAGCAACATTTTCATTTTTTGCTGCAGATAGAGGAAGAAGGTAAATGTATGTGCTTTAGTTATATGCAGGGCCACTGGAATTATATGTGCAGGAAAATACAAAATCATGAGGCAGGGTTGGCCAATTTATGTTGCAAGAAAAGTCAAGTTATGAATTTACAGTGCCAATAGCTGTAACTCAAGAAAATTCGAGACCTATTACATTGCAAATGCTTGTTGTTATTTGGTGTAAATCTCCTCAGTAGTTTAGAGCAATTTAAGGAAAAAAATATAGATATCTAGGGACGTGGATCCACCGTGGATCCACCTGGTGGGGATCTACAGATCCGGGTGAAAAGCAAGGCCTGATTGGCTGGCCACAACCTGACAGGAAAGTTGCAGCTACCATTTTGTTTCTTGGCTAGACCCCAGGGACAAAACGTGAATAGAAACTCATATAAGAAGTCAAGATAGAGGTATCCTGACCCCACAGGACACATGGAGGGGTCTCTGGGGACCCCTAATGGGTACAAATTGCCCGAATAGTTTTTTTTGCCATTCTACGGATCTGTGGATCCACCATAGTGCTCAGCGTGACCCCCCCCCCAGTATAACTGCATGATGGATCTGCAAATCTGTAGCCCAAAATAAAAATATACCCACTCACATACCAAACCCTGCTGCGACGGGTCACGGGGCCTGTTCACAGGCCATGTCCTGTGGCCAACTCCCTCAGCTCATGGCCAAAGGTCATGTGCAGTGGTGGCTGTATTACCGTATGGTGATTATATTCTACTTTACTTTAAAAGATCCATGGAAATTCACTGAAAAAAACAATGGCTACAATTATGTTATAGTTAGGTTCGCGTTTTACCCACGCAAAACCATAGAAATTTAGCAGTTATAATTATACCTATAGTTATACTTATATGAAGAAACTATAACTTGTGCCGTTAAGTAACTTTAGGTTATGAGTTATAGGCCCTGATTTAAGAGGGCCTAGGGCCTCCTTGCAACTCCTTGCACCACAATACCATATATTTTTTTTAACGAATGTGGCTCATCGAGGTCAAATTCACTGCGCCATATTTACAAAGTGCCACAATGCATGCATTGTGCCACATTGTAACCCCGTGCACCACATTACTCCTAAGGCATATTGTATTCAAGGGGGTGTTCCCCCGCTAGAGGGGCCGAACAGATGATGCAAAGAAAGGATTTTTTTTGCACCATTTATTTTCAGCATTTTTAACACCTGCTCAGAGCGGGCGCTAAAAGGGGACACACCATTTGTTACAATGGACCCCTATGTACTGTTCAGGGTTAGTGCAAAATTTTGGTACTAACCCTGAACAGTATATAAATAGCATCAAAAATTCTGATGCTATTGCCCCCTAGCCTGCGCCATGGGGTTCTGAATTTTAAATATGACAAACACATGGGGGCGATAGTGGGACACTAAGTGGCGCAAGGAAAATGGAGCTGCACTGGGTGCAGCGCCACTTTTCTTCAATCTGCCCTATAGTTTCTTAACTATAAGTATAACTAAAATTGCTGAATTTCTTTGGTTATAGTTATACTTATAGCTATACTTATTTGAAGCAACGATGGGCCGAATTTAAGAAAAGTGGCGCTGCATCCAATTCAGCGCCACTTTCCTTGGACTCCCCCGTACCTCCTTAACGCCACCAGGAGTGCACCATATTTATGATTTGGCGCACCATGGCAGTATTAGGAACAATAGCATCAAAATATTTGACGCTATTGTGGCGCTTTCATCCACTAGCATTAAAAATGTTGATGCTAGTGGAGCAAAGTGCAAGGAGGCCCATTGATAACAATGGGCGCGTCCTTTTAAATTATAGATTGCATTATTCCATTTTTCAGGCTTCCTTGCACAGGAATGCCCCATTTGCATACATTATGCATGACGCATGCATAATGAGCGCAAAGAGTGGCAAAGTAGCACAATGCATGCATTGCGCCACTTTTTAGCTATGGCTCTGCAAATTTGCAAGCCTAACCCCACATTAGCATCAAAATAATGACGCTAATGTGGTGCTATGCCTTCTTAAATTTGGGCCTATAACTTGTGCTGGTAAGTAACTTTAGGCCATGAGTTATAGGGGCATATTTAAGAGCCCCTAGCGCCACCGGAGTGTCATTTTTCGTGACGCTCTGGTGGCGCTAAGCACAGCTCCATATTTACAAGGAGGTGTAGCGCCATTTTTTGTGGCTTTAAGCCTCCTTGTAAATATGGGCCTCTCCGACATAGTTTTCTGCGTCAGAGGGGCGTGCAATGGGTGTTGCAGTCGGCATTCCACTGCAACACCCATTGCCTTTGACGCTGCTTCATATTTACGAGTTATCGTAAACCTGAGGCAGTGCGAAAAAATAGCACCACCCCAGGGGTGGCGTTAGCATGACAAACGAGGAGGAATGCTTTTATTCCTCCTCGTTTTTGCTTTTTCAATGTGTGCTGCAGGACGCAAAATGCCTTGGACGATTGTTTATGTGCAGGAAGGGACACCTTCCTGCACATAAACAATCATTCAAAATGGCGCTTTGGTACTTCTATGCGTACTACATTTTGCAACACACATAGAAGTGCCAAATCGCCATTATAGATTGTTTAGGGTCACCTTCATGCCTATAAACAATCTATCCCCTCAACGCAGACACACTTGCACTATGGTGCAAGGATGCCTGCGTTGGTGCTAGGCAGCTTAATTCAGCGCCGGCGGAGGGGGAAACGCAGGGGTGCGCTGTATTCCTCTAAATACGGTGCACCTCTGTGTTTCTAAAGTGGCGCATCACTGCTATTATTTGGCGCCACTTTAACATATATCTGGACCATAGTTTCCAACTATAAGCATAATTATAACTGCTATATGTATATATATATATATATGTAAACACTTCCTTATGCGTAAATAAGGCCACCGGCACTCCGTGAAGGTATAAATAGGATTTAATTCAATCCACACAGGAACGCGTTTCGGCGTGTCCGCCTTTCTCAACCTGTGGGGCCGCCATTTTGGCCCCCTTTAAATAGCATGTTAGACAAGTCACATGCACCAAATTTAAAGCAACACTGTCAATAAAATATAATACATCTGTTTATGCTCATACTACAAAAATTCCAAGTCTACTAACTATTTTTTCATCTACTACAACCACCCACTTTCAAAATTCAGAAAACTAACAATAGTGACTATATACAATAATATGAAGAAATGTGAACAATGAAAAATTAATAAATGTTGTATAATGTTGCCAAAATGTATACAATTACCAGAAACTCATCTTGAGTCTCAAGATTAACTTGAAAATTAAATTACACCTCTCAATGATTCCAAAACGGGGAGCACTATACCTAATTGTATCTACAGTATCTCATAGAAGGAAAAATTCATAAATATATGTGGTCTACTATACATGCATTGATTTAGGTATGCATTGTATGGAAAGGGGGAACCTGGACTGGCAGAGTAGGTAAGTAACTCACTTAAGAGGAAAAATAATTTATGTAGTATGAGCATAAACAGATGTATTATATTTTATTGACAGTGTTGCGTTAAATTTGGTGCATGTGACTTGTCTAACATGTTATTTAAAGGGGGCCAAAATGGCGGCCCCACAGGTTGAGAAAGGCAGAGACGCCGAAACGCGTTCCTGTGTGGATTGAATTAAATCCTATTTATACCTTCACGGAGTGCCGGTGGCCTTATTTACGCATAAGGAAGTGTTTGTATTACAGACGTGGTGGCGCGCGTCTACCGGGCACCATTGGTGGTCAGGAGCAACGAGGGTATTGCCAAATTCAAGTGTGGATATATATATATATATATATGTATATACATATATATGTGTGTGTATGTATATATATATATATATATATATATATAAACAAACATGCATACATACACATGTAAAGTAATTTAAATTTTTATAATAAATAAACCCATTGACGTGATAGAGAAATATATTACATTTGCATATACTTACCTACTCACATTGTCGTGAATGTGAATATGCACACATTATTAAATATATATATTTTTTAAACTCTGTTGAGGCATATTGCCCTCCACACCTCTCCCCACCTTCCTTGCATCTGCGTCCCAATCATAGAGAGACGAGCACACTTCCGACAGAGCAAGCATTCAGTGATCTCCTCCTATTAAGGGGTCGTCTCAATGTAAACCTCCCATAATGAGGGCCCCCCAACAATAGATGAGATATGGGCTCCACGTCCTTCCCTGCCCTCCAAAGTCCCCAGATTTTCTCAAATTTGTGCAGGCATTCCCATGCCTGGTAAACGATTTTCTCTGCTCTCATGCACCAGTCCATATTTGATACTATGGCATGGACTGATGGATTTCAACTCTGGTCCCACATTCTAATCACACCACTGGCCACCATGAGAGCCACATTACAGAACAGGAGTGTATACTGGTCAAGTGTTAGCTCCCCCTAAATGCTTAGTGTGACCAGCTGCAGTGTGAGCTCTAACGTGAACTCCAAGACCTCAGACGGCCTGTAGCCTATTTTCTTTCAGGAGTCCTGAATCTTGTGGCATCCCCAGAGTGGGTGCACTGGGATACCCCTCTGCCTGCACCCTCACAAGCACAGATCTGAGTTAACTCGTCCCATGCGGAACAGCCTGGTCCTAGTAAAGAATGCTCTATCTTTCACTGAATTAACCTAAACCGTACTCTAATAGCCTCCTCGCATGGATAGCGGCAAGCCCCCCACCCAGTCATCCTCCTTTAACCTGCCCAGGTCTTGGTCCCATTTGTCCCTGAGCTTGTCCAACGGAGGCATGCTGTTCAGCAGGAGAGAAGATTACAGTGAATACACGACGTCACTGGTCAAGGGAGCCCCTAGTACTCTATACCTCAAGGGTGTTTGGTCAAGTGCCCCTTTCAACAACTCACTGTCGGGTCGCACGAGGTAATGTAATTGCTATTATCAGAGATATTGACCCCCAGTCAACTCATATTGCTCCTGTAGTTCGGAGAATGGTATTATCTCCGCTGCTCTCCAGATGCCCCCACCTTCAAAATGAATTAATGAAACCTGATTTATAAAGCACACGGCTACTCTGAGGAGTGTCCCCGTGCTAATACAAAATAGAGGATGGTTTATTTCAAGGCTTAGTTCTGAGAAAAGAAGCAAGGTTTTTGCTTCTTTTTAAACTGTTTTTCAGAATCAGTTTATCAGAGATACAGGACGAGTTTGTTTCATGCCCTAGGGCCCAGATAGAAGAAACAGCAAAAGTCTGTTTTCGAGCGGTGGATCCTAAGTTCTTGAACCAATGTTCTTTTGGAAGACTGCAGATTTCTGTTAGGGCAGTATGAGTGTATCCTAGATGCAAGATATCTGGGGCCAGATAGACGCAGCGCTTTTTAAGTCAAAACAAGAGTTTTGAATATAATTTGTTTGTTCACTGGAAGCCAGTGCAATGCACGAAGGTTTGAAAAAATGTAGGCACTCAACGGGAGCTTAAGCATTAGGCGAGCAGCATGGTTTTGTATTCCCATTAGCTTATTTACTAGGTACTGCGAAAGATCAGAATAAAGTGTATTTGCATAACCCAATCTGGCCATAATGAGGGCTAAAATCACTGTTTTGCTGGCGGGAAGTGAGAAAAAATGCTAAAACTTTTTTGCAGTCTGTAAAAGGCCAAACCATGTTCATACCCCAGTGATTATTTGATTTTGAAATAATAACTGATTGTCAAACTTCACTCCCAGATTGTGAGCACCTTGGATTGCGGGCCTGGTCTGGGAGCTCCATTTGTCCCGAACATTTGCCAATATATAGAAAAGTTTCGTCCAAAGCTGAGGACCTCAGTCTTGTCCACATTTCACTTTAGCTGATTCAAGCACAACCATTGGAAAACTGTAGCAAGACCAGGTTTTACAGAGCCTGGAGTAATATCTTCTCCTTTACGAAAGGAGAAGAAGAGCTGTATATCGTCTGTGTAGGAAATTATTTTGGCACCAAAGGACTCTTCCAAAGAAGCTAACAGGGTCATATAGATATTAAACAGCGTTGTGTTAAGAGCAGAGCCCTGAGGAACCCCATCTGCAAGTGTTTTTTAATGCCCAAAGAGAATGGAGGCGTCTGCACTTTCTGTCCTTTATTTTTCAGGAGTGGACCTTGGCTACTTCAGTTCACAACCATCAATTCCTATGTTCTGGAAGTGAGAGAGGAGCTTCCGATCGGCCACAGTGTCAAAGGTTGCTGGCAGATCTAATAAGATCAAAACAGCTTTACCCCCTGCATCCAGAGTGTTCCTGATAAGCTTAATAACTTCCAACAAGGCGGTCTCCATGCAAATGTTTCGGCGTAAAGCCTGACCTGCGGGGGTGTAGCAGCTCATTAGTTTGTAAGTAACAAGAAAGTTTCCTATTGACACATTTTTCCAGCAATTTATACAATGCTGACAGCAACGAAATAGACACATTAGGGTCTGAGGTCGATTTGTTTGATAGAGGTAGTCTGCCTGTTTCCAGATTGAGAGAACCACTGCTGTGGACAAACAATCATTTAGAAATATGTTAACCATTGGTTAATAACTTCCGCCCCATGGTTAACAGAAAAGGGGGGGCAAGGATCTGAGGGCGATCCCGATTTAAGACTTAGAATGGCTGACATGGTATCTTCCGCTGAAACAGGGTCAAAGGAAAGTAATTAACTAATTACTTTTTGAAGCATTCTAGTAGCAGTATCTAAGCTAAAATCTGGAAGGCCTGTCGTACTCAGACTGCCTTGAGTTTCCTCAGTTTTATTGGGAAAAAAGCAGCCAGTTGTTCACATAATTCGATCAAAGGTTCCTTGCTTCTTACAAAGACTTGGCTCTGTGAAATGTTTCACAATTTTAAAATTGTAAAAAATTCTCTTGATTTATTACTGGCTTCCTCAATCCTGCCTTCATAATATTCCCTTCTAGCTATTTTGACCAAAGCCTCATATTTCTTAATGGCCACCTTATATTTGACTTTATCCTTCTTTTTATATTATTTGCACCATTTCCTTTCGCATGTTTACAGAGTTTTTTCTCCAACTTCAAACTTTTAGTGAACGAAGGCCCAGCGGGTCTTTTGCAAGTAATACACCCCAACAATAGAGCCAAGTTTTCTATGGTGGCACAGTCCCAAATGTCTACCACAATGTCATCTGTTTCAACCAATTCCCAAAAGTGAATGGGTCGGGTATTTCAGAGCACTTAAAAGTTTGTTCTGGGTAACCTTATTGTACTGTTTAACTGGGCGAAAAGCTTGACAGTTTTTTGGGGTAGCCTGTGAAGAAATGGACCAATTAAATTGAATTAAATAGTAGTTTGACCAAAGTAGGGGAATGAGGTCTGACATAGATAGCTTTTTATTAGAAAACACAAAGTCAATCAGATGCCCACCCTGATGAGTGGGCTTTGAAACAAATTGAGGAGAGATCCAGTGGAAGCATAATAGTTCTCAGGCTGCACACCTCTTCATCTGAGGATCAGTCCCAGTGCTACCCAACGTGATAAGATGAGAGAAATGCAGTGCTAGGTGTGATAGTGCCTCGCTCAAAGAATTCACATATCAGAAATCCACCTACAGATTGTTGAGAATCCAATGAGAAGCAAAAACCAAATAATTCTGCCCCTAGTAACATAATATTAGGGAAAGTTGAACATGTGTAGTTGTGTTTGTATTCAGTGCATTATCCTTCCCATTAGGGCGATCAAGATCAAGACTATCCCGTACGAATAACCATTTTGATCACTAGATTAAAAGTGGAGGAAAACCATGTATGGTAACGTCCATTGAGTCACACTGAGGAAGTCGTACACAGGGCCAGCTTGTGTCTGCAAAGAGCATGCATTAATTAAACGGGCTTTGACAGACCCATCACGCATCATGGTATGAGGGGCGGGGGAGCCCTTTAAGTCACAGCCTGGATTAACATAGAAGCCACATGAGGGACTATAGGAGACTTTCTTAATTACATGAAAGTTGAACCTAAAAGCACATGAACTGGTTACATTTAATGTAGAAAGTTCTGTAGCTGAGGAAGTTAATCTCATTTTAGAATCTCCTATGATTTGGGCATGGTGGTTGGCTTGCCTTTGGTGCACCAGTGGCGCACCGACTGCATGAGTCCATGCCCCTGTCCTGGTTTTAAAGATCCAGGGCATTCTGGTCTCAAAAACGTTTGGATGCCTAGAGCACACACTGCCCTCAGGAAGACACTTCTAGGTGTCTGTAAAGAGTAAAAATGGCTGCCTGGCCATGAGCGCCTAAGTAGCTATTAGCAGTCACTGCCCTTTTGCTGAATAGCAGAAAAAAGTGAAACATTAAAACCAGTGAAAATGTTTAAAACCACTTTGTGCAAATCAATATACAAGCATAAAAAAGCAAGTTTTTTTTTCAGCAATCACACACCATCTAAATACCCAGTAAATATAATTTTTTATAGCCCTCCTTTGCATGCAGCCTCTGTTATATCTTTGAGTCCTACAGTGGAGACTCCAGCATAAATTTCCCCTGCCATCCCAGAGTGTGAGTCACCCTATACCAAGTCTTGACCAACACCAGGGTGGCAGTAAGAAAGATCATCGTTCCCGTTTCCTTTAGAGCTAGCACGTATATCCCTCCAGTTCCATTGCATGCCTGTCAGCCTATACCAAAGGCTCTTGCTGTGAGGACAAAGCACAGTCATTGATCACCTGACATTAGGTTGCACAATAATATAGTATCAGGTTAGGAAGGGCGATACAGCCATCCAGGGGCTTTCTCATGAGGGTGGTCATGACAATCTATGGTGCACTCCCCCCCCCCCACTACAACATGCGTGTCATGCCGGCTACCACCCGAAACAAACTATCCATATAGAGGACTGCCTTACTCGTCAGTGAGATTGGAAGCCTACTTCAGCAAATCACATTGGCTCTATAAGAGTCCAATATCTTGTCAAGGTTTTCCTCTGAAAAGACGATCCTGGGCCTTTGTTATATAGATTCCCAGATACCAGAACACTTCAGGCCCCCACCTTAGGGGATAGTTCCAACCCCAGTCCATGCCCCCCTCCATCAGCGGGAATTTGCAAGACTTGTGCCGTGTAAAGCGAATCCCTTAAATGAGCCAAACACATACAAGATCTCAAGTGCCCTGGGGACGGAATTGTCAGGATCAATCAGGTATAGAAGAACGTCATCTGCATATAGGGAGACCATGTCTGCCCAGTCCCCAACCCATCAGAGCTCCCTTATCAGGGAAGCCTTCTGCAACTAGCAGGCCAGGAGTTCTATGGCCAGTACAAAAAGCAATGAGAATGGGGGTGGCCTGGCCCGGTGTTCCTTTCAAGTGGCTACTCCTCAAATAAGGTCCCGTTTGCCTTGACCATAGCAAATGGGTTTTTGTATAGCAGCTGCACCCAAGCCAGGAACTGTGGACCCATCCCATTTTATGTAGTAGTGCCTGCAGGTATGGCCACTCCACAAGATCAAAGGCATTTTGGACCCTCCAGTGTCAACATGACAGCTGACTCCCCAACCCGGTCGAATTTGTGTCATACATCTCGCCAGCCTGTGGAGGTTGTCCAGCATCGCTCTATAAGTCATAAAACCAGATTGGTTGGAGGGCACCCATGTATCAACCACCTGCAGCAGGTGGTTAGCCAAGACCTATGTCAATACCTTGATCTCCAGATTGAGGAGTGAGATTGGCCTATAAGAGGTGCGGTCCTCCTGTGGTTTGCCTTTCTTGCGTACATGACAATCATTGCCCGACGCTGCGCCAAATTTACAAAGTGGCAAAATGCATACATTGCGCCAGTTTGTAACCCTTTGCGCTACAATATGCTGGCGCCAGTCATAATATATGCAAAGGGGGCATTCCCCCATTAGGTTGGCTGAAAAAATGGAGAAAAGCAATTTTTTTAGTCACCTTTCATTACTGCTCAGAGCAGGCGTTAAAAGGAGGAACACCATTTTTTGCAATGGGCCTCAATGGGCTTTGGAGGATTAGCGTCAACATTTTTTACATTAATCCTGCAAAGCTCTGAACTTGTGTCATAAAATTCTGACACTAATTCCCTATCGCCATGGTGCCCCTTATCTTAGATGTGGTGCCCACATGGTGGCATTATGGGGGATCTAAGAGGTGCAAGAAAAGTGGCGCTGCATGGGGTGCAGCACCACTTCTCTGAAATCAGGCCCTCTGGGGTAAAACCATTCGAACCTGACAACCTACCACTCTTGTTCTGTTGCAGTGCATCAGTGATCTCCTGGTCTGTGACGTTTACCACAAGGGAGCAGCTCATTTCCTCCTGCAGTAGAGGGGTCAGGATATCTCCAATAAAATCTCTCTAAGTAGGACAGGTCTACCTGATTCAGTGACCACAAAGAGGCCGCCCTGGTGCCCAACCAAAGCCTTATCCACCACCACCAGGGTCTCTGCCTCCACTCCGGCATCAGCGGAGGGAGCCATCTTTGTCCCGCCTCCTTCTTGGCCTACCCTGCTAATAATTAACCTGCCTTGTCTCCTGCCTCGTTAACTCTACCCTGCCTTACCCTGAACTGTGCCCTAGCCTCCTGCTCCACCAGACTGAGGACGTCCTTCCTCTGCCTCTCAATTGTGGCCTCCAGCCTCGCATTGGGAGTTACAACATACTCCACTTCCCACTGGAGTGGTTACATTTCACACTTCCTGGCCTCCCTGTATCTTTCCTTACGCTTCCTGGATGTATGAGCTATTAATTGTCCTCGAATGACTGCCTTGTATGCTACACAAAACACTGTCTCCGAGTCTACTATGGCCTGGTTTTCCGTACAATAAAGGTCCTGAATCAGCTTCCTGGTGTTCCCATCAGTAAGTTCCAATGGGTCGAGCCGCTAATCCTCCCTCATAACCATAATAGTAGTGCTCAGTTGCTTTGTCAGTGGTGCATGGCCCGAGATGTTCTGGGTGGAATTGTTGTACTGGTAAATCTATGCAAAAGGTGGCAGAACACAAGGAGGTAATCAAGTCTGGACATGGACCACATCTTGTTCGCAGCCTTTGTATATTGTGTAGTCTTTGGGTGGTCCTCCCTCCAGAGATCCGTCATCCACAGGGAGTCCAAGAAGGACACCAGCTGCATGTCTGACCTAGGTCTATCCCCAGACCGCATCTTCCTATCCAGATACACATGCAGGGTCAAATTCAAGCCCCCCAGTCAGGAGTAACACCTCAGGGATCTCCTCCCCATTTTGTCCAGGCCCTAGGTCTGCAACCCCAGGGGGAAGTACCATGAGGCGAGCAGCAGGCTGTCTCTGTTCCAGTGTCCAACCACTGCTGCCTGGCACCCCAGAGCATCCACACAGGTCTAGGTCACCTGGAGCAGGAGGTGCTTCTGGGTGAGGATAGCCACTTCCTGTGACGCCGTCGGAAAACCCGCATGAGCAGAGTGTATCTGCCATGGTTTAGTACTCTACAGGTATTGCCCAACAAGTGTGTTTCCTGCAGCAGGATAATGTCTGGGTTTAGCACCCCAAGTACTTTCACATGACACCCCACTTAGGTTTACTGTCTAGGCTATTCACATTCCAGAACAACACCTTAACTGCTAGCCCTGGGCTGGCGGGCTGTGCTGGATGTGTCACCATGGATGCATGGCTCTGTGGCCTGGTGGTAAATGTGTGATGTTCCCCTGCATGCCTGTATCTGTGTCCTCTCCCAACTCCCTCACGCTGCACGTCTAAAACGACCCACCTCCTCAAAGCATCAGGTGTCTATAGCCCCAATATAAGAAACTGAAATGTCATTGTTGACAACTGTGAAGTTTCATTCGATTGGTGAAGAGGGCCTGGCCCCATGGCCCTGTTTTGCCCCGTTAATCATAACAGGCTGTAATTGTCATTGTCACTGTATAGCTCCTGAACTAGGCTCTGGCAGTCCTGACCATCTCCAGTATCATGAGATAATAGTGTCCACCATCATCAAGTGACCACTAGCAGCTCTGCAGAATTTCCACCCTCTAGGGGCTCTCGGAGTCGCTGGTCCCTATACCAAGTCCTACGAGATGGCCACCCATTTAGCGATATGATGTACTGTGAATACAGTTATTACACTGAGTTCAAAGTGGCATTTGCATTATTTCAAAGTGTTGCTGGTGATGCGGAACATTCTGTGTTTGGCGCTTAAACAAAGTTGAAGCTTATCTTTGCCATGCTCAAAATTACGCTGTGACGAGGGACTAATTTGGGATCACAGTGGGAGTAGTTATAGACAGTATAGGAGATTCAAGGCTCTTATTTAATTACAGGTAATCCACATTGTTTCCAAAAATTCCTAGAGAAAGGGAGAGCCATCAAAAGCGGCAAAGGGGACCCCAACAGGTACATCTAGCTTGCACATCATAGTTTAACAGTAGAGTATACAGGGGTTATGAGATATGAGTTATTTGACTGGTGTGTAATTTATCACAGGAAAGACTGGCTCTTCAAGAACCATCAATAGCTGTCCGGATCCAGCCCTGCGACTCCAGTGTCTCTCTCCTTCTCTCATCCATCCCCTTCGCCCTGGGATGTTGCGGTGCTGATCATGTGTATTTAAGTGGGAGGCACGCAACGTTTGGGTGGAATTGGGAACAAGCAGCTTGGCCAACATTGTGTCTCTGTGGGATGAACAGGTTAATGCTTGACACTCCATCACAAATCCCCCCGCCATATAACAATTTCCATAGACTACTATGGAATCGTAATGCGATGGATGGGATTCCCCTAACATTTTTGACGGAGTAACCCCCTCTGACAAACTCTAAATCAGGCCCTAAATTAGTACGTGGCTACAGTGTCAAAGGTTCCACAATCCCAGAAGTGGAAGGACCCTGATAAAGATATTACTCACTACTTGGTCCAAGCTCTATCGAATAGACATTCACACGAATGGAGAAAGTGAAATTGACACTCGCAAGGAAATGAGAATGACAATGAAGCCAACAAATGGTAAGTAATAGGCGGGTTCTAAACACTATTTAAAGCTTAAATTAGTAAAATATCTTGCATGCACTGTCTCCCCCCATGATAAGTGGATTACAATACTGCAATACTAGAGGCTGAGTGTGGACCTGTGACCTCCTAAATTAGGCTTAGGTGACACGTAATAGGGCAGTGGCATCTACTACCCTCAGAGGTTGACTCAAATCTTTTGACTCAGGCAAGGGTAATAAGATCTTCAAATCCAACAATAAGAACTAATAGCCATTAACCACCATAAAATGCAATAAGGAGTCAGTAGGTTACACTCACCATGGCCTATGTGGCCGTGAATCACCACACCAGTTTAGTAAAGTTTAAACAATTATTGCCCTTATATTAACAATGCTAAGGTCACGTAATAATACACAATAACCAATGATTGCAATATTTAACCAACACAGGCTGTCCAAAACGTCTGAAGAAAATCAATCGAATAAGAGCGATCACCATTAAACCCTTCAAAAGAATTATACAGAATAATAACAGAATTATTTGAGTAATAGCAACAGATTTTATTAATAGTGCGGTTGAATCAATCATAGTCAATCAATGAACATTCAATTCAATAAATAGGTAGGTCATCCTTACTACCAAATTCTAATTGGAAAATGCATGTGTGGGGCTGGGTTTTGTCAGATGCAAAAATTAAAATAAGACAAAAATTAATTTGGAAAACATCTAAACTATGGCGCTAAGAAAAATAAGGTGGTTGGATTTCTAAGGTAAAAACCTGCAAGAGAAAAACAAATGCACATTGATTATACCCCTCCTAAAAAAGACAGCAGTAGGCAGAGTCTTCGTCAGCAGAGTACAGGACTAGCAGGACTTCAGCAATCGACATCAGGAACATGAAAGGGCAACAGTTTGGTAAAGTTGTACTTCAGGTATCTGAACTGTTGAAATCATAAGCATGTAAATCTGATCTTCACTGCAATTATTTCTTACTTAACTAAACTACATCATCTGAAACTTTGCTAAATTAAATTCCCCAAAATCACTAGCTAGACTCATATTGGACAAGACTATGAGGTGTGATAGTGAACAATTCATTGAATTTCCTTCCTTCTCCATTTCGTAACTTTCTCCTTTCTTCCACAAGATAAGCCTGTGTTGATACTCTTCTCCGGTTGGCAGTTTCCGCAGAATAATAACATTGTAGAAAACAGCACAGTACATGACAACTTAGCTAACATTACTTCTGATCAGAAACTAAGGTCCATTGTTAAAACTTTCAGAAATTAGCACAAGGAAGTACAGAATGAGACAGTAGGTTTCCTCTGTGAGCTTTCAATAGGACAGTTAATACACAAAGGGGTAGATTTAAGAAAAGTGGTGCTGCAGCAAGTGCAGTGCCACTTTCCTTGCACCCCTTAGCACCCCCTACCGCCACCATGTGTGCGCCATATTTAAAATATGGCACACCATGGCACAGGGTAGGCAGCAATAGCCTTATTTTTAACGCTATTGATGTACCGTTCTGGGTTAGTGCCAACATTTTGGTGCTAACCGTGAACAGTACATAGGGGCCCATTGTAACGAATAGTGTGCACCCTTTTAATGATTGCTCTGAGCAGGAGTTAAAAATGCCAAAAACAAATGGTGCACCATTTTTTCACCCCCCCCAACAAAGGAACACCCCCCTTGCATACATTATGCCTGGCGCAGGCATAATGTGGCACAAGGGGTTACAAAGTGGCACAATGCATACATTTGACCACTTTGTAAATCTGACACGGCAATGTTGGCCTCGTTGGGCCACATTAACACAAACAAATTACATTAATGTGGCGCTAGGAGGCACAAGGCCCTCTTAAATCTGTGCCAAAGTTTGCAAAAGAATTTCAGTGAATTCAGCATAACATCTCAACACTGTTCTGTGGAAAAATACTAATGCTTGGGCCTTTTACTAATGCTAAATCGTGAATTCTAAAATTCAACTCATATGTAGTACATTATTTAATTAATCAATAATAATTTCAAATCATTAATTCTATTCATTAAATATTAATGATCTTTTGTCAGTACAAATGGTAATGATTCATCAAAATACATTTTCCAAGTTATTTATTATTTCACGTAGAACTCAAGGTTGCGGACACCATATTAGCCACATTTCAAAAATGCACATTTTACTTTTCTAGCACACATTTCTCTAATTAAGCTCTTTTAATACATGTTACTTATAAGATTTGTCTAGTCATATTTTTACTATTCATTTTTGCTCTTTAACAAGAGTCAGCAACCATGGCTAGTAGGGGAACAGTGATTTGATCACATGTGGGGGGAGGGCTCCATGTCACCTTTTACCATTTTACTATTCCTAGTCCATAGTTCAACCTTTATGTGATCAACATAGCCCTAGTGTGAGGTTCGTCCATTTACCACTCTATGAAGTCATTTGTTGCTTGATCATGCAGCTATTTGGCATTTGAGACAAGGATGGCAAGTCGAACTGCATGCTTTCAAGGGCTTGCAAACTCTGGCAAGAAACAACCTTGAGAGTCATATTGTTGTACCTTTGTAAAAAACATATCTCCTTCAAATCCTCCTCCTCCTCAGGCTCAGGTCCACTCAAGACCTGCCAGATTCTTTTTTAGAACTTCTCTCAGACACCTAAGTTTTAGAATAGAATTCAACTGGCACTTACATTGATATAGATTCACCAAAGTGCCTGGGGTAGGGAAAGTGGCATCTGAGGTTGTATTCCCTTGCCCAACCCTTATCAACTTCCTTTTTGTGAAGAAACTACTGAAATGGCTGGGAGTGTTACCTATAGAACGAAAACAGTGTTTAAGCACCTAAGCACCCTGTGTACTGTCTTTTCCTGACACTGCATTGTTGACCCCTGAGATCAAAGTACTAAGGGAAGAAACAAAGGTACCAAGGAGCAAACCAGGTGTAACAGTTATAACACATAGGGGGTTATTACAACTTTGGAGGAGGTGTTAATCCGTCCCAAATGGGACGGATATACCACCAGCCGTATTACAAGTTCCATAGGATATAATGGACTCGTAATACGGCTGGTGGTATATCCGTCACTTTACTGTCACTTTTGGGACGGATTAACACCTCCTCCAAAGTTGTAATAACCCCCATAATGCCCTTTCATTGATGTCAATGGGTCCTCATTTCTTTATGCTGAAAAGCATTTAGGTCAAAGGAAGGCGGTCCCTTTTTCATCCTTTTACCACCCTTGATGTCTCTCAGGAATGTTTTTCTTGGTATTTGTATTCTTTGTCTAGTCTTTTTAGGGTCGAGCATGTAAGTGTTCTGGCCTGTTATAATACCTCTGTGGGCTTGTAACCATGCCCATGTCACGCCCTTCACTTTCGATGGTTCGTGGACTTGCGTTTTAAAATTTGCTTGATTTCATTTGTGAAAGGCATGTATATGTCATGCCTTTTCCTGTGTTTAGCCCTCCTCGAGCGCAGCAGCCAACTACTGAAAACATACGAGGCTCCATATTTTCTGCATGGTTTCTGGACTGCTTTCTGTTTTTATTTCCTATGTAGCATGGTCTCACTGGGCAGTATTCGAGCACTTTGCATGACTACCATTTTAATTCTACTGTTTATCCTAGTGCGCCTTGGCGAATTCAAGGTTTTACCCAGCGCGCTTGTGCTCTTTTTTACTATTTATTTATAATTCACCCCTGTCGCTATCCCCACCCCTGCCCACCTCTCCCCTTGTTTTGTTTCCAGTCCCCAAAGATTGGGATGCTATCTCAGCTTGTCTGCCATTGTCGGCCTCAGTGTTTGTTTTCTGAATCAGGAACGGACCCCTAAGTGAATGGGGATAGGTGGGAGACTAAGGGCGGTTCTGCTTCTGGGCATGCAGCATTCCCAAAGATGAAAAATCTACGCAACATGTTAAAGGAGTAGCATTAAGGGAGTGTTCCCTCGTATCCTCAGTAGATCGCCTGAAGGGAAGAACGTGTTTGGATGCCAGTGGTCACCTGGGTCTCAACGTTAAAAGGAGGCTTTGTGGCCTTTTGGAAGTGATGCTACGGTTGTGCAGTTGTATCCTGTCTCCAACATGTACGGCATACTCTTGTTCAGTGGGGTGGATAGCTCAGTGGCTTGAACCAAAAAAATAGCTCTTTGTAGAACTAGCAGGCGACGTAGTTACTTTATTATGACCGAATCAGCATTTCATTCTTCTGAGTTTGATTAAAATGCTTAAGGTTTGAATTAAGTCACACTAAAACTCACTCGTACTTTCTGTGCACCTGGAATTAGAATTTTACTCGGTGTGTAAAAAGATACACAATAGCAATGCCATCACCTAACAATAGCCTGGCTCCCTTACTGTCCACATTTCCACATAAGCACCAACGCGATTGCCTCGAACACGTTTAACTACACGCTTGTCGGACGATACAGTACGAAAGGTTTACAAATATTAAAAAGAACTTCCAAACTGTACCGAAATCTGTAACTGTCAAACTAATAATTTTATGAAAGAGTATGATAGGTGAAGATACAGCGTGATTGACTGTGATCACGTGGTTTGTGAGTACAGGATTTACTTGTTTGAACTTGGGCTTGTCTGGCTGAAGAAGTGTTGTGTTTAGGTTCATTAGTATCTCCGGGACAATATCGGGTCACTGTAGTCGGTGCTAAAAGCACGTGTTGTTTCTGAGGGTGTGACAGGGGTGTTGTCGCTGATAAGGGCACTCATTAAAGCAACAGTGCTGAACGCAACCTTTACATTCATAACCTCTGCTGTTATTTTTCGCCTGTACTCCTGTATATTTTTCAGCACGTGACAATATAACTTTTGCCTAATGTTAGCTTAAAATCTCAATTTCTACGGAGTTTACATATGTGGTAGTCACTTTTTCACGAAGGAATTGTTTTTAAACAATCCGAGTGTTTATTATATTTACAAGATCTTTTGTTTTGTTCTGACAGTTTTCCAGTCATTAGCCACAATGATTGTTTGGATTTGGGAGGTGTCTGAACCGTTGCCTACTTTTCCTGGTGGCATGTACCACATTGCTATGTTTACTTTTTATCTGATTAGGTTGATTTCTTCTAACATTTCCGATGGTGTAGAAGGTACGAATTCTTTAGAGTGATTTGCTTGTACATAGTGGCAAAAAATAGTGGTGCTTTATGCACCATGTGGTGTGCAAGTTTTTGTTTGCATGGATGATGTGTATGTTATGGTTTGCAGAGCTAGACATAAAGTGGTGCATTTCAATGGTTCACGCCCATCACTTTTGTTGATTTGTGGACTTGCCTTTTAAAATTTGCTTGATTTCATTTGTGAAAGGCATGTATACGCCCTGCCGTTTCCGGTGTTTAGCCCTCCTCGAGCGCACCTGCCAACTACTGAAAACATTCGAGGCTCCGTGTTTTCCGCATGGGTTCTGAACTACCTTTTATTTTTATTTCTTGCGCAGCATGATCTCGCGAGGCAGTTATCGAGCGCTTTGCATGACTACGTTTAATTCTATTGCTTATCCTAGCGCTCCTTGGTGAATTCAAGGTTTTACACAGCATAATCGCGCTCGTTTTTTAATTTTTATTATTTATTTGTAATTCCCCCGTACTGTCCCCCCCAATCCCACCACTCCTGCCCCTCTACTTGTTTAAAGGTACTAAAGTTCTGAAGGGAGAAGGGCCTTAGGAGTTTACAATGCTAATAGCTCTAACTCGAGCAAACGTGAGACCTATTGCATTGTAAATGCTTGTTCCTTAACCGTAACCCATTTCTTATTGGTCACTGTTGTACAGAATTTATCTGTAACTCATTCCCTGTGGGTCTCTGTTGTACAAAATGTATCTGTAACCCCTTTTCCTATTTTGTTGTTGTAAGACCTGACAGCCTAAGGGTGGTCACCCCTAACTTTTTGCCTGACTCCACCACTTTTTGGACACTGTTTTTGCTGGTTTTAGGACTCTACACACTTTACCAACGCTAACCAGTGCTAAAGTGCATATGCTCTCTCCCTTAAAACATGGTGACATTGGTTAATACCCAATTGGCTTATTTAATCTACTTATAAGACCCCATTAAAGTGTACTACATGTGCCCAGGGCCTGTAGATTAAATGCTACTAGTGGCCTGCAGCACTGATTGTGCCACCCCCATAAGTAGCCTCTTAACTATGCCTCAGGCCTGCCATTGCAAGGCCCGTATGCAGTTTCACTGCCACTTCGACTTGGCATTTAAAAGTGCTTGTCAAGCCTTAAACTCCCCTTTTTCTACATCTAAGTCACCCCTAAGGTACGCCCTAGGTCAGTGGTTCCCAACCTGTGGTCCGGGGACCCCTGGGGGTCCGCAAAGCCTTCTCAGGGGGACCGCGAGAGCCTAGAAAATTAAAAAATATTAACACATATTGACAAATTAGGTCCCCAGCTTCCAGTAATGACTCAGACGGGGGTCCTCGGATTCCAATGATGATTCAGTGGGGGTCCCTGGTTCCATTAATGTTAAAGTGGGGGTCCACAGAAACCAATAGGTTGGGAATCACTGCCCTAGGTAACCCATAGGGCAAGGTGCTATGTAGATAAGAGGGAGCACATGTACCTCTGCAGTTTATATGTCCTAGTAGTGTAAAACGCCTAAGTTCGTTTTTACACTACTGTGAGGCCTGCTCCTTTCATAGGCTAACATTAGGACTACCCTCATATACTGCTTGAGTGGTAGATTCTGATCTGAAAGGAGCACCAAGGTCATATTTAGTATGGCCAGAATGGTAATACAAAATCCTGCTGACTGGTGAAGTTGGATTTAATATCTCTATTTTAGAAATGCCACTTTTAGAAAGTGAGCATTTCTCTGCACTTAAATCCTCTGTGCCTTACAACCCACTTCTGGCTGGGTTAGTGGGCAGCTCCATTGTGCATTCCACTCAGAGAAACCCCAGACACAGGATGCTCAGTCACACTTGCACACATCTGCATATTGAATGGGTCTTCCTGGGCTGGGAGGGTGGAGGGCCTGACATTTACATGTCAAAGGACAGTAGCCTGCCCTCACACAAAGGACTGCCACACCCCCCACGGAAACCCTGGCAGACAGGATGGAACTGAAAGGGGACCTTGTGCACTTATAAGCCACTCTTTGAAGTCTCCCCCACTTCAAAGGCACATTTGGTTATTTAAGCAGGGTCTCTGACCCTAACAACTCAGACACTTCTGGACAAGATACCACTGAAGAAGAAACCATGAACTAGAACCTGCAACCTGCCAAGAGGAGCTGCCTGGCTGCCCAAAGGACTCACCTGTCTGCTTTTCTACAAAGGACTGCTGCCCTGCTGTTGCCCTGCTGCCTTGCTGTCCTCTGGCTCTGCTGAGAAGTGCTCTACAAGGGCTTGGATAGAGCTTGCCTCCTTTTCTCTGAAGTCTCAGGACGAAAAATACTTCATCTCTGCAAAAGAACTTCTTGTACGTCGAAAATTGACGCACAGCCTGCCAGAAATGACACACAGCCTACCTCGCGGTGAGAAAATCACCACACACCAAACCGGAACAACACAGCTCGACTTCCTGGCAAGGAGATCGATGCAGCGTCTGCGTTGTGACCGGAAATTTGACGCACAGCCCACTGGATTGACACAAAGCTGAGCCGGAACGACACAGCCTGAGTTCATGAGAGGAATCAACGTGGTGCCTGCCGTGCAGCTGAAATTTCCATGCATCGCCCACTAGATCGACGCAGCCCCTGTGACTTCGTCCTGCACACCCAGGATTTCAACGCATCATCCCGGGGTGTCCAAAAATACCGCAGCCCAAAGAGGATCCCAGTCTCCGTGCCGAAAATCAACACAAAGCCTGCCCTGCATGAAAAATCAACGACGCATCGTCTGTGTGTGCCGGAAAAATCAACGCACACCTCCCCAATTTCCACACAACTCCTCCTCTGCAGTCCCTTGCGGAGAATTTGAATGCAAACCAGGTACTTTGTGCTTGCAAGAGACATTTGTTGCTTTTTAAAGACTAAAGACACTTTCTATCATTTTTACAGTAATATCTCAAGGCATGCTTATTGAATCCTGATTCTTTTGACCTGCACCTTACCAGATAAATATTATATAGTTTTCTAAACACTGTGTGGTGTATTTTTGTGGTGTTCTACTGTGTTATTGCATGATGTATTGCACAAATACTTTTCACATTGCCTTCTAAGTTAAGCCTGACTGCTCAGTACCAAGCTCCCAGAGGGTGGGCACAGGATAATTTGGATTGTGTGTGACTTACCCTGATTAGAGTGAGGGTCCTTGCTTGGACAGAGTGTAACCTGACTGCCAGATCCCATTTCAAACATTGGTGATCAGCGGTGAGGATAGGACATACAATAGCTAAGAGTTCACTACCTACACCCAGGTGAAGGTCAACTTTTTTTTTTTTCTTTTTCTGCAATTTTATTCTCTGCCTGATTTTTAACTAAATCCTCATTCAACATGTCTCTGGCTGGGTCTCAAGCAGGAGCTGAAGATTTTCACCTAGCCAAGCTGGAGACATACACTGTCAAACAGCTGAAAGGGTTCTGCAAGGGGATGGGAGTACCTACCCAGTGTGCCTCCAAAAAGGAGGAATACCAAATGGAGCTGAAGGCCTAGGCAGAAGCCCATTCAGAGGAGGATGTTGAGGAGGAGGAGCATGAGGATGGCCCCTCAGAAGATTTCTTGCCAGTAGTGGGGGATGTTACCCCTGGATTTGTGCCCCCTAGTAGACCAGGGAGCAGTGTCCTTAGGCACGGCCTGACCGCAGAGGAAAGGAGGGAGGAGAGAGAATTCCAACTACAAAGGCAAACTTAAAAATTGAAGTTCAACAGGAGGAGAGGAAAGCAGAGGGAGAAGCCAAACAGGCTAAAGCTGAGAGAGCAGCCAAGCAAATTGAGACTGAGAGAGCTGAGGCTGCAGCTGAGAGAGCCTTGGCTGAAAATAAACTTTTGTTGGCTCATGAACTGAGTCTCAAGGAGCTGGATATTAAGGCAAGACAGTCAGAGTCCAGCAGTGATGGTGGCAGCACACATTCAGGACGTGCAGGAGAAGGGAAGGTTCGTATACCCAAAAATGTAGTACCAAGTTATGTGGTGGGAGATGACATGAAAAGTGGTTGGCTGCTTATGAAGTTGCACTACAGGCTTATGGGGTCTCTGTGGAGCAATGGGGGGCAGCCTTGTGGTGGTATGTACCAATAGTGGAGTGGGACACTCTCCTTGCATTGGATCCTAAGGATCAAAACAGATACACACCCATGAAAACTGCGTTGCTTGCCAAGTTTGGGCTGACACCTAAGAAGTACCGTCAGAGGTTCAGGGACAGCACCAAACTCTTCACACAGAACTGGGAAGACTTTTTTGATTTCTCCATTAAGGCACTGAATGGATGGTTGCGGGGTAGTAAAGTAGATTACTATTTGGGGTTATATAATTTGATCCTGAAAGAGCATATGTTCAGTGTTTGGTTTACAGAGTTGCACCAGTACCTAGTTGACAGTAAGGTGACTGATCCTAGAAAGTTTGCTGAGGAGGCGGACCTCTGGGTTAGCACCAGAGTGTCCAAATAGGTACCTGGGGGGACACCCACAAAGGTGGTCAGGGTTCCCAACAGAAGAAAGGGGGGGGGGGGAATTCTCAAAAAGTCCCCATAACAATTCCCAGGGGGGTGCTGGTACCCAGTCCCATTCTGAGTCTGAGAAGGGACCAGGATACTTTGACAAAAAGCAAGCGTGATTTGTCCCCAAATGCTTAGAGTGCTTCAAGCATGGACACTCTAAAGACGACTCCCAGTGTCCCAAGATGGCACGGCTCCCCACTGGAGGGCAGACATCAGGGCTGGCTAGTGTAGCGCTCTGGGAGGAGGTAGTCCCAGTTAGCTTTGCGGAGCAGATAGAGGTGGCACTAGTCTCCCTGGAAGATAGGGAAATGGTGCCAAAAGCTCACATGCCTGCAAATACTTCCAAGTATAGGCAGTGGGTCACCATTGATGGGCAAAGGGTGGAGGCTCTGCGTGACACAGGAGCCAGTATGACTACTTTCAGGGGTCAGCTGGTATCAGCAGAGCAAATCATCCCTAATACATTCCACCAGGTCATAGTCGCTGACAATCGCGAGAGTCACCTACCTGTGGCTCTGGTTCCCTTTGAGTGGGGGATCTCTGGTACTCTAAAGGTAGCTGTGAGTCCTGCCTTGCCTGTAGATTGTCTGTTAGGCAATGATCTTGAGCATACTGCCTGGAAGGAGGTAGAGCTCAGATCCCACCAGGAGATGTTAGGTTTGCCTTAGTGGGTCTGCACGACCACAAGGTCCATGGCTGCCCGGGAAGGGAAGGGAGTCAAGGGCGTCTGGAGCCTGGAACAATGGCCCAGACAGCTGCACAGATGAAGGGCAAGGGACACGGGAAACCCACCCCTGGTATTCCCGCGGTGGTTGATGGGGTCCCAGAAGAGGATGCCCTTGAGCCAACTGGGGAAGATGTTGCCGTCCTGGGTAACCTACCTGAGCTTGCTGGCTGGCAAGTGGAGGGCGGGCCAACCAGGGAGGAATTCTGCAAAGCACAGGAGTGCCCCACTCTTGAGGGCCTGAGGCAACAGGTCTCAGCCCAAGAAGCAGGTGAAGCCTCTGGCGATCACCATATATACTGGGAGAATGCTCTCCTCTACAGTGAGCCTAAGGTTCAGGCCATTGGGGCAGCACTTGTGCTGGTGGTCCCCCAGTGTTACCGGGCCTTCCTACTGGGCTTGACTAACGACATCCCTCTGGCACGCCATTTGGGCCAAGACAAGACCTTTGCAAGGCTTGTCACCCACTTCCATTGGCCTAGAATGCCGGTTGCCTCAGATAACTTCTGTAGGGCCTGTCCCCACCTGCCAGGCTAAGGGGGAAGACAGGGAAAAGGCTTAAGGTCCCCCTGATTCCACTCCCGTCATTGGCACCCCCTTTGAAAGAGTGGGCATCAATGTCATTGGTCCCTTGGATCCCAAAACCACCTTAGGCAACATGCTTATCCTGGTTTTGGTGGACCATGCTACCCGCTATCCAGAGGCGATCCCCCTAAGGGCAGTGACTGCACCGATGGTGACAAGAGCTCTGATGGGGATATATACCCGTTTGGGGTTCCCAAAGGAGGTTGTGTCTGACAGAGGAACAAACTTCATGTCAGCGTACATGAAGTCCATGTGGATGAGTGTGGGGTAACCTACCGGTTTACCACCCCTTACTATCCTCAAACCAATGGGCTTGTTGAGATATTCAACAAGACCCTAAAAGGCATGATCACTGGCCTACCTGAAGCCATGAAGTGGGAAGTCCTCTTGCCTTCTCTTTGCTTATAGGGAGGTGCCCCAGAAAGGGGTGGGGTTCAGCCCCCTTTGAACTTCTCTATGGTCACCCTGTCAAGGGACCACTAACCATAGTAAAGGAGGGATGGGAGAAAGCTCCCAGGAAACCTCCCCAGGATGTGGTCAGTTACATGCTAGCCCTCTGCAACCAGACCCAGCGCTTCTGGAAGTAGGCCAAGAGCAACTTCAAGGCCGGTAAAGAGGTGATGAAGGAGTGGTATGACCGGAAGGTCACTCTTGTTGAATTCTCACCTGGCGACAAAGTTTGGGTGATGGAGTCGGTAGAGCCTAGAGCTCTCCAGGACCACTGGATCACCATATATACTGGGAGAATGATCTCCTCTACAGTGAGTCTAAGGTTCTGGCCATTGGGGTAGCACGTGTGCTGGTGGTCCCCCAGTGTTACCGGGCCTACCTACTGGGCTTGGCTCACGACAGGAGTGCCCCACTCTTAAGGAGTTAAGGATCGAAAGGGGGAGGCCACTTACCTAGTGGACCTCAAGACCTCTAGACACCCCCTAAGGGTTCTCCACCACAACAGACTGAAGCCTCATTTTGAGAGGTCCGAGGTCAGGATGCTCCTTGTGACAGATGAGGGCATGGAAGAGGAGAGTGAGCCTCTCCCCGACCTCCTCTCTGCCAAAGAAGGTGATGGATCAGTGGAGGGTGTTAATCTATCTGTCTCCCTGACCCTAGATCAGAGAGGAGACTGCTACGAGTTGTTGGAGCAGTTCTCTTCCCTGTTCTCCCTCACTCCTGGACTCACACACTTGTGTGTCCATGACATTGACAAAGGAGACAGTCCACCTGCGAAGAATAAGATTTACAAGGTGTCAGACAAAGTGAGGTCACTATCAAGAATGAAGTTTCCAAGATGCTGGCCCATAGGGTGATAGAGAAGTCCAGCAGTCCTTGGTCCAGCCCAGTAGTGTTGGTTCCCAAAGCAGCTGCTCTTGGTGCCAAGCCAGAGCTTAGATTCTTCATAGACTACCGGGGTCTCAACTCTGTCACAAAGACAGATGCTCACCCCATCCCCAGAGCTGATGAGCTCTTAGACAGGCTCAGCACTGCTAAGTTCCGTAGTACCTTTGATCTCACGTCAGGATAATGGCAGATCGCCTCGACTAAAGTGGCTCAGGAGAGATCCGCTTTCTCCACTCCTGAGGGCCATTACCAGTTCAGAGTAATGCCCTTTGGACTGAAAAATGTCCCGCTACCTTCCAACGGTTGGTTAACCGGGTCCTAGCTGGCAAGGATGGCTTCTGCGCAGCCTACCTAGACGACATAGCGTCTATAGTTCCAGCTGGGAGGAACACCTGCTCCACCTCAAGGAGGTGTTTCAGGCCCTACAACATGCAGGCCTGACCATCAAGGCAAGTAAGTGCCAGATTGGGCAGGATTCCGTGGTGTACTTGGGACACCTAGTAGGTGGTGGCAAGGTGCAGCCCCTCCAGGCCAATATTGAAACTATCAAGGCCTGGCAACCACCTAGAACCCAAACCGAGGTGAGAGCCTTCTTGGGCCTCACTGGTTATTAAGTAGGTTCGTCAAGGGCTGTGGGACCATTGTGTCACCCTTGCAGAACTCACATCCAAAAAGCAACCTAGGTTGGTGAATTGGACAGAGGCTTGTCTGAAAGCCTTTGACTCTGAAGGAAGCCATGTGCACAGCCCCCTTGCTCCAAGCACCTGACTACTCTCAGGAACTTATTGTGCAGACAGATGCTTCAGAGCATGGCAAAGGGGCAGCTCTAGCACATCTAAATGAGGAGGGCCTAGACCAACCAGTAGTCTTTATTAGCAGAAAAGTATTACCACGGGAACAGAGGTGGAGTGCTATTGAGAGAGAGGCATTTGCTGTGGTCTGGGCACTGAAGAAGCTGAGACCATACCTGTTTGGGACTCACTTCCGGGTTCAGACAGACCACAGAACCCTCAGTTGGCTCATGCAAATGAGGGGAGAGAATCCTAAACTCTTGAGGTGGTCCATTTCCCTACAGGGGATGGACTTTATGGTGGAGCATCGCCCGGGGATTGACCACGCCAACGCTGATGGTTTCTCAAGATACTTCCGCCTTAGCGATGAGAGCTCCCAGGAGGTTGGGTAGCTCTCTCCACTTTCAGCTGGGGGACACACATGTTAGACCTGACAGCCTTAGGGTGGTCACCCCTAACTTGTTGCCTGCCTCCCTCCACTTTTTGAACACTGTTTTTGCTGGTTTTAGGACTCTAACCAGTGCAAAAGTGCATATGCTCTCTCCCTTAAAACATGGTGACATTGGTTAATGCCCAATTGGCTTATTTAATCTACTTATAAGACCCCGTAAAGTGCACTACATGTGCCCAGGGCCTGTAGATTAAATGATACTAGTGGGCCTGCAGAACTGATTGTGCCACCCACATAAGTAGCCTCTTAACCATGCCTCAGGCCTGCCATTGCAAGGCCTGTGTGTGCAGTTTCACTGCCACTTCAACTTGGCATTTAAAAGTACTTGCCAAGCCTTAAACTCCCCTTTTTCTACATATACGTCACCCCTAAGGTAGGCCCTAGGTAACACATAGGGCAGGGTGCTATGTAGATAAAAGGCAGGATATGTACCTGTGCAGTTTATATGTCCTGGTACTGTAAAACTCCTACATTTGTTTTTACACTACTGTGAGGCCTGCTCCTTTCATAGGCTAACATTAGGGATACCCTCATATACTGTTTAAGTGGTAGATGATGATCTGAAAGGAGCAACCAGGTCATATTTAGTATGGGAAGAATGGTAATACAAAATCCTGCTGTCTAGCGAAGTTGGATTTAATATTACTATTTTAGAAATGCCACTTTTAGAAAGTGAGCATTTCTCTGCACTTAAGTCCTTCTGTGCCTTACAATCCACGTCTGGCTGGGTCAGTTGACAGCTACCTTGTGCATTCCACTCAGACAAACCCCAAACACAGGATACTCAGTCACACTTGCACACATCTGCATATTGAATGGGTCTTCCTGGGCTAGGAGGGTGGAGGTCCTGACACTTACATGTCAAAGGACAGTAGCCTGCCCTCACACAAAGGACTGCCACAGCCCCTACTGGGACCCTGGCAGACAGGATGGAAGTAAAGGGGACCTTGTGCACTTATAAGCCACTTTTTGAAGTCTCCCCCACTTCAAAGGCACATTTGGGTGTTTAAGCAGGGTCTCTGACCCTACCAACTCAGACACTTCTGGACAAGATACCACTGGAGAAGAAACCCTGAACCAGAGCCTGCAACCTGCCAAGAGGAGCTGCCTGGCCGCCCAAAGGACTCACCTGTCTGCTTTTCTGAAAAGGACTGCTGCCCTGCTGCCTTGCTGTCCTCTGGCTCTGCTGTGAAGTGCTCCAAGGGCTTGGATAGAGCTTGCCTCCTGTTCCCTGAAGTCTCAGGACCCAAAAGACTTCATCTCTGCAAAATAACTCTTTGTGCACTGAAAATCGAAATGGAACGACGCAGCCCTACTTCCCGAAGAGGAGATCAATGCAGCGCCAATGTTGCGACCGGAAATGCGACGCACGGCCCACTGGATCGACGCAAAGCCGAGCCGGAACAACACAGCCTGACTTCCTGAGAGGAATCGACGCAGCGCCTGCTGTGTGGTACACATTTCCACGCATTGCCCACCAGATCGCCGCAGCCCCTGTGACTTCGTCCTGCACACCCAGGATTTCAACGCACTGTCCTCGGGGTGTCCGAAAACTCTGCAACCCAAAGAGGATCCCAGTCTTCACGCCGGAAATCGATGCAAAGCCTGCCCTGTGTGAAATCTCGACAACACATTGTCTGTGTGTGCCTTAAAAATGTATGCACACCTCCCTGTTTTCCATGCAACTCCTCCTCTGCAGTCCCTTGCAGAGAACTTGAACGCAAACCAGGTACTTTGTGCTTGTTAGAGACATTTGTTGCTTTTTAAAGACTAAAGACACTTTGGCCCGTATTTATACTTTTTTTAGCGCCGCATTTGCGCCGCTTTTTGACGCAAAATGGCGCAAACCTACAAAATACAAAGGTATTTTGCAAGTTTGCGCCATTTTTGCGTCAAAAAACGACGCAAATGCGGCGCACAAAAAGTATAAATACGGGCCTTTATATCATTTTTACAGTGATATCTCAATGCATACTTATTGAATCTTGATTGTTTTGACCTGCATCTTACCAGATAATTACTATATATTTTTCTAAACACTGTGTGGTGTGTTTTTGTGGTGTTCTTCTGTGTTATTGCATGGTTTATTGCACAAATACTTCACACATTGCCTTCTAAGTTATGCCTGACTATTCAGTGCCAAGCTACCAGAGGGTGGGCACAGGATAATTTGGAATGTGTGTAACTTACCCTGACTAGAGTGAGGGTCCTTGCTTGGACAGGGGCTAACCTGACAGCCCATCAAAGACCCCATTTCTAACAGTTGTTGTTTTTTTTTTCTTTTTAAAGAATAATCTTGGGCGGGCGTGGCTTGGCCGACCTGCAAAATGACCGCCACCTTAGGCTCTGCAGGGCAGGAGCTCAAATTTGTCTTTTATCCTTCTATGACAGGCTGCCCGGAGTTGCCTGGAGTTGTTCCCCTGAGCTGGGAGGCTGCTGGATGCTGCGGGGGTCAGCGGTGATGCGACTCGCTGGTAGGGGCTGAGGCTGACGCACGGAGTGCGGAGGCAGTGCCGGGCCTGCGGCCCTCCTCGCTGGATTCCCACGGAAGTGGGCCAGGTCTGCGGCACTCCCACGGGTGGTGGTGCCGGGTGGTGCCCCCGATGCTTGGTGGCTCCGCGGCTTTCCTTCCACGCTGCGTAAGCCTTGAGGAGTTGCCGTTCCGCGGGACCTGTTCGGTGGTTTGGGTCGGACATCTGGCCCCGCGGATGCTAGTTTTGGCGTGTCAGTGGCCTAGGCGGGCGGGTGGAGCTGGACATCAGCTCCATCATGTGGCCTGGGCGGGCCGCAACTAGTTGCATATGGGGGAGCACGTCAGTGTCCTGAAGATGGAGGGACGCGGTTGGATGGCGGCCCCCCTGCTCCTGAGATGTGGTTTGATGGCTATGTTGGCGCTGCTGCTCCTGGTTCCCCGCGGGCCCCCTTGGCGCTGCTGGTCAGGCCACGGGCCCTGCAGTTTGGAGTCTCTGATGTGATGGGCGCTGTTGGGGCCCAGGGACGTGCCTACTATTGGAGTGGACGGGGCTGCCGGACTGGGCCTATTTTCTGTTGGAGGAATGCGCTGGCTCTGGCTGGAGGCTGCTGGTGCGGGTGAATACTTACCTTAGGGAGCACTGGGAGGTTGGCGGATCCTCCTATCCTTCCTTTGGCCCAGGCGGCTGTCCGAGTTGGAGGGTTGTACGACGTGAACCTGAGAGCAGTGGTGTGTCCTAGCTGCGATGGGGAAAGCAAACCAGAAACAGCCCATACTTAGTTTGAAGGCAAAAAGAAATGCGGCCAGGCAACCGCCCCTGTGAAGGCTATGTTTGTGGACCTTAAGCAAAGCTTGGCTAGCATAGATGGAAAATTAGATCATTTGACTGAGCAAATAGATCGCCTGAAGGAGAGGGTGGACAACCATGCCACCCGCCTCGAACATGTGGAGTCTCACACATCGGATTTGGAGGATGCTAGTCGTGATGATGGAGAGAATCTATTGCCGATGGAACTCGTGCTAGAGCTTATCCGCAATAAGAACGAGGATCTCAAAGCGTGCTCCCGCCGCAGCAATATCCGCATCTTGGGTCTTCTGGAGACGATGACCATGGTGCGGATGGAAGATTACGTGGAAACTATGTTAATCGCACTCTTCCTTGGCGAGCTCTCTCAGGTGCTGGTGGTGGAGCGGGCCCACAGGTCGCTTGGCCCGTGGCCTCTGCCGGGGACGGCGGTGCAACCAATCATTGTGCGCTTACTAAATTATCGGGACAGGGACACAATACTTCAGCTGGCCAGGGAGCATCTCCCAGTGATATATAATAACAACGAGCTCAGTATCTTCCCGGACTACACCCCTGGGGCTCAGGGAGCCCACAGGGCATTTCTTCCAGTCAAGCGCACTTTGAGTCAGACGGAAGCCAAGTTCTCTCTCATTTACCCTGCCAAGCTGCATGTACTGCATTAGGGCAAGTTACACTTTTTTACATACCCGAAACAGGCAATCAAATATGCTAAGACTAGTCCTAAAAAAGTGCCTCCGGCTTGCGCACAGGTGGATGGGGCGGGTGGTGATGCCTCTGTTCACAGTGATAATGATTAAAACTTGTTCCATTGTTGGTGGCCGCGGGCCTCCTATTTTGCGTGCTGGAATTGGACAAGTTTTGACTTGAGCCTGCTCTGATGTGGTGGGTCTTGGACTATGGATGGCATCCTGATGCTCCTGCCCATCCACCCCAACCGGGGCGGTTAACGGATGGCCTTGCCGACGTCCCGCTGGATGAGTCCAACCAAGTTGTTTGTGGCTATGCTGTGGGTTATGAGTTTGGGCGTGGGTAGGTTTCCTGGGCTGGCCCAATTGGGGGGGCCAGTGTGGGTGGGGACCTCCAATGTTTGTTGTTGGAGTTTTGGTTTTGTCTCTTTTTCCCCCCTCTCTTTCCCTCCCTTCAACAGCTGTTGCTTTATGTATGGCGGCTGGGGCCGCTATGTGATTTGACAGACTGTTGTGATGGCGTTTACAAATGTGACTGCTGTTCAGTGTCTTACTTGGAATGTCAGGGGGCTGAATGATGGAGGCACGATGAGATTGCTGTCGGCTTATATGCAGCGCCATGCGATTGATATCTGTATGCTGCAGGAGACTCACCTGGTTGAGGGAACGAGAGCAAGGGTGAAGGCTGGCTGGATTGGCGAGAGCCATATGGCGGTGTACTCGGGCTATGTGCGGGGTGTGGCAATCTTGATCAGGAAGGGGGTGCCATGGCGCACAGGCAGAGTGCTCGCAGACCTGTGGGGTTGATATGTCATGCTGAAGGTTCCATCTGGTGTCAATATATGGCCCCAATGTTGATGACCCTGAATTCTATGGGGAAGTTTGGCGATTGATTGGCTCATTGAGCCCTGGTTCTCTACTATGGGGTGGTGATTTCAATGTGGTCTTGGACCCGGAAGCAGGCCATGAGAGCCGGGCCAGACCTCAGCATGCAGCGGCCGCGAGGACATTGTCTCATATCATGGCTGAGGGAGCTCTGGTAGACCTGTGGAGGGCAAAGCATGGTGGGGATAGGGAGGACACATGAGTTAATTACACTAATGGGAGGTGGTCTGGAATCAACAGGTAGCTGGGCACTAGAGATGTGGAGCTCTGAATCATTTGCCGGTTCTGGTGGAGCTGCATATGCCTGGGGGCACCGGCGCAAGTTTTCGTGGAGGTTGCCCTGTGGAGCACTGAGAGACCAGGCCTTCAGGGAGGAGATCCGCACTGCTATTGTGGATTACTTTGATGTTAATCAGGGTTCGGTATCCTCAGCGGGCATTTTATGGGAGTCCTTCAAGGTCGTAATCTGTGGAATTTGTCTTGCTAAGCAACACAGGGTGCTAAAGTTGCTTAGACGGGAATTGGCGTACCTGGAGGCACAGCTTGCTGGCTTGGAGCGGCAATTGGCTTCTGGCTAGTCTGGCGGCCTCCTGGCTGAACTCAGGGAGGCGCTGACTCGGTATGAGGAGGTGGCACTTCACGAGGTATGCTTTCTGGGTAAAGAGGCTAAGGCGAGGAGATATGGTGAAGGCGAGAGGGCTGGAAGGACACTGGCTGCTATGCTCTGCAAACCGTGGGCTAGGAACTATATAGTGGAATTGACTGACTCAGCAGGGGCACTCTGGACGGGTACAGAGGAGGTCAAGCGTGCCTTGACCGATTTTTATTCGGACCTGTATGCTGAGCAGCCAGGGACGATCGCTACAGCCACTGCTGATTATTTTGAGGATATCAGCCTGCTTTGGCTTGAGAATTTGCACAGACAATATCTAGATGCCCCCTTCTCGGTGGAGGATGTGGTTCAGGCTACACTCAGTTTACCGGGTGATAAGGCCCCGGGACTGGATGGCTTGATGCCTGCCTTCTATAAGGAATATGCAGATATACGAGCGCTGCACCTCCTTGAGGTTTAAGCTGAGGCACTTGAGAGGGGTGCCCTCCCGGCCTCGTTTCGGGAAGCTCTCATTGTGATGATTTTAAAGCCTGGAAAGAACCCAAGTAGTTGCGATTCCTATCGGCCACTTTTGCTAATAAATATAGGCAATAAGATTCTGGCGAAACTCATTGTGGCCTGTCTGCGGCCCCTGCTCCCTTCTTTAGTGCTGCTGGGCCAGTCTGGCTTCGTGCCAGGACATTCAACATTGTATAATCTCCTCACCTTCTTTGCGATCGGCCCTGTGGATTGCGCGGCTGCGGTCTTTCTGGATGCCACAAAGGTGTTTGATTCACTTGCGTGGGTGTACATGTTCGACTTACTGGCTAGGGCGGGGCTTAGTCCCAGGTTCATCCAATTGATCTGCCTGTTTTACTCGAAGCCAACTGCCAGATTGAGAATAAACGGGATGTGGTCGGACTCTTTTCCAATGGCCAGGGGCACTCGTCAAGGACGCCCCCTCTCGCCCCTGCTTTTTGCTGTGGCGATGGATCCCCTTGCGGCGCGACTGAGACAGCATCATTATCATAGGGGGCTGGCGTACCGGCAGCGCCCCATCCTAGTTTCTAAGTACGCGGATGGTGTTGCCTTCTATGTCCGCGACCCGCAGTTGCACCTCAATATATTGTTGGATTAAATAGTTTGCTTCGGCCAGATCTCAGGGATCATGATTAATTGGTCAAAGTCAGTGGTGATGCCCTTGTCTGACTCTACGCTGCAGTGCCCTCTGCTGGGCGGACGGGCCGGTGCGATATTTGGGTGTTTGGCTGAGCCGGAGGGTGGAGGAGCTGTGGTCGGCCAACTATGGCAGGGCCGTTGTGTGGCTGGAAGATAAGGTGGTGGCTTGGCGCTCTCTGCCGCTCTCACTGACCGGACGCATCGTGATAGCAAAGATGGTGAGTCTGCCTAAATTCTTGCATCTCTTTGTTAACTTACCTCTTGTCCTCACAACTGGTTTCCTGAAATGACTTAAGTCCTCGCTCGTAGCCCGTGGGTGGGCAGCCCAGAATTTCACAGGAAACTATAACTCTTCAGTTCGAACAGGGAGGCCTCGCGGCCCCGGATCTCAAACTTTATTATCACTGCGCGCAGGCCCACTTTGGGTGTTTCTGGTTACACCCATACATTATTTGCACCATCTGGCTCCTGAACATGACTTGGCATGGCCTGACAGGCTAGCTGGGGTAATTGGCGGACCGCCCGCGCCCCGTCGGCGAGGTGTGGACACTGTGGCGTCCTCGGCGCAGGCCTGGGCGAGCTTGCTGTGGCGTGCTGGGGTGCGCGAGGTGTTTGCGCCTTCGATGCCAGTGCAGGATGCAGCGGGCTTCCCTCTCCTCTTCTCCCCCCCTCCCGGGTTCTGTTTTCTACGTTCACTTGCAACTTGAAATGTGGGCATTCCTATAGTGAGTTACTCTATTCTACTGATTGATTTGAAGCTTCGTCGCTGTTGTTATTAATATGAGGCCTATTATCAGACTATGTTTACTGAACTATTTGTACGTATGGAACTTCACTCTGGTGGTGTTTGTTAACAAATGCAATAAAATAAATAAGTAAAAAAAAGAAATCTTGGCCCCTACACATGGGCTCTCTTCATTCAGATGCGCAGAATGTTTTATGTATTTTCTGACAAAATTCTAAGCTTGTGCTAGACTGAGGTTTGAAAACTGTCCCTTTCCCAATTTGAAGACCGCTGTCCTAAAAACTAAAAGTGAATAAACGCTGGCCTTGATATTAATGTCAAGGAGGTAAAGAGAAGAGAAAGTTCAATTCCAGAAGTGAACTCCTTGGACTTTTTTATTGATACTAACTTGGGGCCTTGATGGTGAGACACAATCAAACTGGAAGAGTGCACAGTCTGTCGGAGCTATATATATAAAAACAAATTACGGGGTAAAGAGAGGATTTTTGCAGAGCAGGACCCAGTACCCCTTTCCTAGAAAATAGATGAACATAAAACAGAATCGGTAGCCTGAATGAGGATTCAAGGATCACTGTTAGTGAATCCAGGGTATCTTCGTTTGTGTGTAATAGGTGATGTAATATGACGCAGTGGTCTTTGGGGAGCCTAATCGAAATACTGGAAAATGTATCTAAAAAGGATGCCACCAATCACCCATATCATCTGCCATGCTTCATCCTCGCTGTTGTTCCTTCATTATCACCTTGTGAGTTCTGGGTGGCCTCATCCTGAGCTCTTGAAGTCATTTGAAAAGTGTTACTTCTGATAAATGCATGTGGCAGATTAACGGGTGTCAAAGAATAACCGTTATAATTACAGTCGGAGAGAAAGGCATCAAGTCAGTTTTATTAATATTTTGTAAAAGGCCTATCTTGTGCAAAATTAAAACCAAATGACGGGGCGAGAGAAATTTGGTATTATTGTGTTGCCTTCTTCACTATTATAAAGTTGGTAAGTGTCAACCCGTCAGTTGGTGCGAAAAAAAAGGGCTTTCATCTGAACCGTTGACCCTTTCTGTCTTTTTCCGTAGGTTGCCTTCACCTAGTAAAATGAAGAAAACTATTTAGCTGTAATTAGCTGGAGGCTGTTCTTCTTTCCTATGGGACAAAGCAGACAACAATTGTAGGGATAGTCATATCAGATCAACTCCTAAATGGACACTAGCTATAATGGACTTGTCATACCTCGGAGGGACTTCCCCCACATCTGTGCCTTCGCAGGATGTCCGCTAAACTACAGTAAGGCCCAAGTGCCTTTTGTTTTGGCCTTGTTCATTGTCTCTGTGTGTGAACCAATTCTAAATGAAGACATGTCCCATGGAAGGTTCTCAGGTAGATGTCCTGCTGTTCCGGAAACTTGACCAGGAAGATGACTAGTTCCCAGACTGTAACTGTACTAGTCCGTCGTGAGTGTGTGGGCCGACCTCTGGGCCTCTCTCAATCTTGCTTGCATAGAGAAGTAAGTGGCGACCTCTGATCTCAGGGAGACTAACAAAACGTATTTGCTAAAAGGTTAAGCCTCACTGACCTGCCTCGGTACAAGAGCCAAAACTAGTTAGTGGTTCAAGCAAGCTGGCAGAGAGGGAGTTGCCGAAGTCCATTTGATACAGTGGGCAGTTTAAGGGTCCCATTACTATGTGATGTGACCAGGGTTCACTTACAAAGGACTCAACCTATCATTAATTATGGAGATAGTAACCTGTGCTGTCAGGTCTTGCCGTACTGTTCACGTGTCATTCTTTTTTAACACATCTGTGTTCCTGTTTCATTCTATTCAGTGGAATCTCTTCATACACTTTCTGATCACAAAGACATAACTTAAACCAATTAGACCTAAAACTTGAATCAAAACATTATTGGTACAATCTAAAAGACATTAAACATAAGACATTCCCTTTTTAATTTTAATAAGTTGGTTTCTTCAAAGCATTTTCCATGTAATTGTAAAAATCCCTAGATACCCAATAAGATAATGTGTTTTAATGAACTAGTCCAAACGTGCAGCTATTTTTGTCTTAACGCAGGTAGTTACTTTTATCATTCAGCTCCTTTAAGTAAATACGAGGCTATTCTGGTCTCACAAAGATTAGCAATAAATTCATGTTCTGATTGTACTCTAGATGAACAGCCCCAGTACAGAACGTTCCTTCAGAATGGCTTCCGGGGTGGGTTTTTTTGTGAAGCAGTAGTGCTCTTATTAAATAGTCCCATCAGTAAGAGCAACCATTGGTCAACTAGGCTACTGAAAGGTTTGCTCGGAGATACCGTGTAACAAATATTGATGCCCCTCCAGGCAAAACTTGGCAAGGGACTCCTAATGTTTCATACACGTCCCTTATTTCACAGATATACAAAGGGTTATTTTTACAAGCCCCTAGTGTAATTTTTTTACATTGAGGCAGCATTAAGGAGGCCTTTCTTTTGCGTCGTATCTAAAAAGTGGTACAATGCTTACATTGCATCACTTTGCAAACCCTTGAGCCACATTATCCCTGCACCAGCATTAAAGTATGCATGGGGGGGGCAATCTGATGCAGGGAGGCCCGAAAAAAGGGTGCAGTTAAATTTACAACATTTCACTGCGTCAAAGCAGGCATTAAAATGGTGCACCTATTTTAATCAAAAGGCTGCCCTGTGCTTTGCTGCACCAGCATCCACATTTTTGACGCTAGTGAAGCAAAGCAACACAATAGCATCAAAGATTTTGACGCTATTGTCCTAATGACTACCGTGGTGGCCCTGTTGTAAATACGGTGCAACCGTGGTGTCGTTAGGTGGGGCGGGGAGGACGCAAGAAAAGTGGTGCATCTGGACCAATGCACCACTTTCTTGTAAATATGCCCCTAAGTCCTCTATACGTTTGCGAGCATCTAGGCGAGATAAGACAACAGCTTTCAGGTGCCACCACTAAGTGTCAACAAAACCTGCCTTTTTCTGAGGAGACTGCTAACAACACAATGGCAAATACTAGTATTCCTGCAGTATTGAAAATATTTACACCATTCCTGGGTTTTACCTTACACCCAAGAGGTTGCCAGTCATACCATATGTCCAGTTATATCATGAAGACAGGAATTTAGCAAGCAAAATCAGAAACATCTTTAAGTAGCCAAAAATGCTAACGCATTTGCGCATAAAGGTTAGTGAGAGCAGTCCATGCAATTTGTGTCTGCTCAAGCCAGCACTCAGCCCAAACAATTCTGCGCTAGCATAATCCAAACCACAAGCCCATCTCAATAGTAATACCCAAAAGAAAACTGCCAGCTACAAGTTATAACAGTTGTCAAAGTCATCAGAAATCTACAGTGCCACAATTTCTTTGTGAAAAAACTAAACTATTGTTCAACTCAAAACAACAAGTTTTAAAACAGAAGCAAAATAGAAAAAAATCTAATGTGCGCATTTTCACAGGTATAAAATAGTATGTTATTTATATACATTTAAACTTTGCATTTGAAATAGTAAACTGTCAACCTGCGCAAAAGAGTAAAAATAGTATTATCTTCATGGAGGAAGAGCAAACAGCAAGGCGGGCTCTGCTATAGGGCGAGAGTTCCCTGTTTCGCCGTTGTGTTCCCCACTTGTTGTGCGCCTTTGGCTCTTGCCACCTTCTTGCTTCTTTTACACCATCGAAGCACATGGATATGAGTCAACCACTGTAAGGTAGAATAATAAACCAGAAACTAAGTGGTACAATCATAAAAGGTCCTCACATTGCACAACCTCATTTCTCATGCCAGTGTAAAACGCACAACTGCCCGAAGTAGTCAACATTTTTCGATAAATTATTTTCGGTTTAAATGCTTTTATTTCTGTAGATATTCAAGGTCTCATTTACAAAGTTTTGGCTCTGCCACAGGTTCTTTTTGTGATGATGCACCTAGAGTGGAGTTCGGAAGAGAGCTCCCGCTGATGTGCCTGCAAGACTTGGCCAAGTCATACCATATGCAGCCACCGAGATCCACTGAGGGATGCTCTCCAGAGATGGAACATCAGGGCGTTACATTTCTTCACACATCTCTGCTGTTTCAGTGCCAAGGACCAAGAGACAACTGATTTCCCCCGCTGTATTATGTGCCGTCTACTCTCGCTGAACCTGCAACATCTCAGCAGGGGTCTGCTTCCTCTACCTATTGGACTTGTAAGCTGTGCTTTTCTTCTAGCAGATGCAAAGAACCCAATTGATTCCATCTCATTCCCACTATCTAATCCCCTCATCAATTTCTAGGGACTACACCTTCAACAATACCTCATTCCTTCGCTGTGCAACTCTGCACTCTGCAACTCCTCTGATGCCTCCCTTCCCTATTGGTCACTCTGGATGCATCTTCATTAGCCTGCTCTTCCTACCCCTCGCTGCCTTCCATAGGCTCAACTGCTAGTGGTCCTACCAGTGATCCAACTCCTATGTCATACACATCAAACCCTTCTACTAGTGTCCCAGCTGTATCACTAAATTACCCAAACAAGGAGTAATAGAATTAATTTCTGGGGAGGCACCTGAGTACTGGGGCCTCAGTGGTGGACTTGTCCGTAGTTTGCTGCACTACTCACTAATCTTTAAATCCTAGCAGGAGACAATATATCCTGAAGTGATTGCCACTTCTATTCTTGTTCCATTCGGTTTGTCCTAGTGCCTTGTTCTGTTGGTTGTCTCACAGGGCCTTTGAACCCAGGCAGTCCATCTGTGGGGCATTGCCTTCGGTTATGAGACATACTAACCACAAGCATCCAACTCCAGGTTGGGGAAATCTAGACAAACTCCTCTCCAGCCGTTAGTCTTTTCGTTCCCTTCTCTACAAGTCAGGAGACTGATCGCTCACTGGTACAAGGTGGTCCGCAGGAGGAAGGAGCTGTGGAGAACCTTGGTTTCACACAGCATTCCGAAACCTGCAAACCACTGCTGTGTGTTTTTCAGTTGAATCACTGCTGAGATGTTCTTTGTTCTAGGCTCCTCCATATGTTGAGTTATTCTTCACACTGCTGTAGAGTAACAATGAAGCAGGGTGCACTAGATGCGGGGACCCAGACGTTTGTGGCAGCGTCCCAATGTCCTCCAAACTTCAAATAACCTCAAACATACTTTTCCCGTTTCTCGTATAAAATTCTAAAAAAAATGTAGCCAAAGCTACATTTTGACTAATAAAACCTAAACATTTTGATTACATGTTACTCGCATATAACCTAAAACAAGATTTTTGACTAAAGTAGATAACTTCACACTCATTTGCTTGACGGCTGCTTTCTTCGATTTGTGCACGTAATTTAGTATGTACTACACTGCTTTGAAAACAACTCTGTGGCATTTAACACTGAGGTTGCAATATGCATTCTTTCGAAGCAGTATTGTTATCAACTGGACAAATAACTTTTGCATGGGGTTGTCTCGTGATCCTTACACATTTTTCGAGCTGGTGCAACATGTCCCAGCTGCACTAAAAATTCATAATCTAAAGAGTCCTCAGTAATCCTAGTGTAAGCCAGAGGGAGTACAGGATGTGAGGCACAGCATGTGTGTTGAGGGCGGTGTGCACATGACATGCATCTCCCTACATTTCCATAAAAGGCCTGTGGAAAGCCAGTGCTGACTTCACTGAGATCTGTGTTAGCCCGGTGGGGGATAATTTAAAAGTAATATGAGGTTCGGAGCCAAGGAGGTTCATAGGAGCAGAAGCGACGACATACTGTGCGCAAACTGGTCACAGAGTGCTACATTCCCGCCAAGAAAAGCATATTTCCCTTAATATGGAAAATGCTGAGACTTCAGTGTAATCTCTGTAGGGAATGTTGCCGTTATGGTGTTTCTGTAAAGCAGTGGCAGGAGGCACTTCTACAAAATGAAGGATGTTCAATGGTTAAGTTGGCCCAGTTTACAGATACTTGATCAACATTGACCCGAAGGAACTCTAAGATATTATTGAGGACTGCTCAAATCTTACACACTGAAATGAAAGCAAAATGCTGACACCTTGAGATCCTGATACGGTTTTGTTGTTTTTTTCAGAGTGGTTTATAGTACAGTCCGCAGGCTGGAACCATGGGCTTGCATCTGCCTCGGTGTGTGTGATTCAGTAGTATTTAGGCTGTGCCATCGGTATGGAATGCCCAGATTGTTGGTTTCTGACATTTTCCTAGTGCGTTACTAGGCAGTGGAGCTAACCTTTTACACAGTAAAGCTTTGTCCAGATGCCCAAGAGGTCGAATTCGATTTTGGACTCAATTAGGAGGCAGTATAGGACCTTAGGGCCCAAAAAGATTCCGTCTGCTTGATTTTTGATTCTCTCTATTTGTAGTAGTAATAGGAGTAGTAGTATTCGTAGAAGGTAGTAATATAGTTAGTAGAAGTAATAGTAGGAGTAGTAGACATAGTAGTAATAATAGCATTAATAATAGAAGGACTAGTATACGCAGTAGTAATAATAGTAACAGTAGTAGTGATAGTAGTAGTAGCAGCAGTAATAATGGTACTTGCAGAGGAAGGTAGCAGCATTAGTGATAGTAGGAGTAGTATAAGTAGTAGTAGTAATAGCAGTTGATGTAGTAGTACGAGGAGTAATAATAATAGTATTTAGAGTATGAGTAGTAGTGATAGTATACTTAGCAGTAGTACTAGCCATTGTAGTAGTAGGAGCAGTTCCTTGTTGGGGTTGCTAGTGTGAACAATGCTGCGGTAATCTAACTTTGAAAGAACGAGAGCACTGATAAGTTATATATGATGCTTTACATGCAACAATGGTTACAGTTTTTGTACCATCTGACAAGAGATAGCACCCATTAACACAGGTGGTCAGCTTTGTGACAGAGGGGATCTGAATCTAAACGGATTCTCAGATGTCTTCCGTTGTCAGCTGATGCCTGGGTCTCACAAATGAGATCTGTGCCAGATGAATGGATATTAGATTCTGTTTGCCATCTCTTTTGTCATACATTCAGGTAGAGTCAACTGTTCACCATCCAACAGAAGATGTGATTAGGGCAATGTGATATGCTTACCTGCTTACAGTTGTACTCAGATTTGCCGTCCCAACGGAGACGGATATCCCGCCCGCCAATATCTAAATCAGGCCTTTAGTCACACTCTTGAAATGTCCTTCTCTCATTTGAGGGCAAGGTTATGTGAACAGTGTAGGAAAGTACCATCTTTCTTGGCATGTTACCCCCCATTTCTGCCTGTTTATCAGTGTGTTTTTACTGTCTCACTGGGCTCCTGCTAGTCAGGACCCCAGTGCTCATAGTTTGTGGCCTATGTGTCAATGTGCTTTACTGTGTTGTCAGTATGCTTGAGTGTGTCTCTGGAGTTCTGCTAACCAGAACCCCAGTGCTTATGCTATCTCTGCCCTCCAAATGTGTCACTATAGTCTAGTGACTCCATGTTCCAATCCAGATTGGCACACTGGACCCTCCTTATAAGTCCCTAGTATGTGGTACCTAGGTACCTAGGGCACTGGTGTTCCAGGAGATCCTTATGGGCTTCAGCATTTCTTTTGCCACCCATAAGGAGCTCATACAAACACTCCTTCAGGACTGCCACTGCAGCCTTAGTGAAATAGTGCACACACTATTACACAGCCATTTTCACTGCACCAGGTAACTTATAAGTCACCTATATGTCTAACCTTCAGTTACTGAAGGCTAGGTGCAAAGTTACTGTGTGTGAGGGCACCCTTGCACTAGCAAAGGTGCCCCACTTTGTCCAGGACCAATTTCCCAGACTTCGTCAGGACACCATTATCAGCGTGCACTACATTTATGTCAATACATATATGTAGCTTCACAATGGTAACCCTGAATTTGGCCATGTGAGGTCTCTAAGATTGAGAAATTGCACCCCCAATCCAATTCTGGTATTGGGGGGGGAATTCAATGCACCCTGGGGGCTCCACCATGGACCCCCAGTACTGCCAAACCAGCTCTCTGAGGTTTTCACTGCAGCCCCAGCTGCTGCCACCTCACAGGCAGGGTTCTGCCGTCCTGTGGATTTAGCAGCTCAATCCCAGGAATGCAGAACAATGCATTTCCTTTAGGAGAGGGGTGTTACACCCTCTCCCAGTGGAAATAGGTGGTACAGGCATGGGAGAGGTATCCTTCCAGAGCCTCTGGAAATGCTTTGAAGGGCAGAAGCATTGCCCTCCTTGCATAATCCAGTTTACATCGGTACAGGGACCCTCAGTCCCTGCTCTGGCATGAAACTGCACAAAGGAAAGGGGAGTGACCACTCCCCTGTCCATCACCAAGCCAGGGGTGGTGCCCAGAGCTCCTCCAGAGTGTCCCTGGCATTAGCCATCTTGGATCCCAAGGTGTAGGGACCCTCTGGGAGCTTCTGAGTGGCCAGTGCCAGCAGGTGACGTCATAGACCCCTCCTGATAGGTGCATACCTGGTTAGGTAGCCAATCCCCCTCTCAGGGCTATTTAGGGTTTCTCCTCTGGGTGTTTCCTCAGATTCGGTTTGCAAGACTCCACCAGGACTCCTCTGCATCCTCTGCTTCAGCTTCTGACTGTCGGATCAACTGCAGACTGCTCCAGGAACACTGTAACTGCAACAAAGTATCCAAGAAGGCTACTGTGACCCTGCAACTTCAGCTCCAGCCAGCAACTGCAACAGTTTCCAGGTTGTGCACCCTCAGAGGACTGCCTGTCTTCATTCTGCACCAGAAGGACCGAAGGAATCTCCTGTGGAGTGACAGAGTCACTTCCCTGCTTCAGCAGGCACCCCTCTGCAATGACAACCGGTGCTCTGGGACTCCTGTCCTGTCAATGAGCATGATCCCTGGAACACAGGTGGTAGACTGAAGTGATCCTGACTGTCCAAAGGTCCAGCTGTCCAAGTTTGGTGGAGGTAACGGCTTGCCTCCCCATGCCAGACAGTACCCTTGCGCACCACATGGTATGCATCTGTGCACTTCTGTGCACTTCTACCAGAAATCCGTCATGCGCCCAGGTAGCCCAGGTACCCACAACTTCATCCTGTGAAGTGAAGCTCCCTGAGTTGTTCTCCGGCGGCGTGGTATCCCTTTGTGTAGTGCTTTGACCACCGCATTCTCCAACTCCTTTGTACCCTTGTTCTGGGACTCCTCTGGGTGCTGACTGGTCTTCTAATGGCTCTCTAAAGTGCTGAGAGCCCCCTCTGCCTCCTCAGTCTGAGTTGAAGCACCCAGGTCCCTCCTGGGTCCAGGTAGTGCCTTTTCCTGCCAACCGTGACATTTGCATGAGCCAAGGCTTGTTGGCAGAATCCAATGACAAAAGTCAGCCTGCATCCAATAACTCAATGTGGGACATCTCTTGCATCAAGCAGGAACCCACAGTTGTCTTCTTTGGTGCATTTCTGACTTCTTCATCCAACCAGAGAATCCACTTTTGCACCTTCATCCAGGTTGGAAGGGGCTCCTGTTCTTCCTGGACGCTTCATCGACTTCTGGACTTGATCTTCTCTCTCCACAGGTCTTCAGGTCCAGGAATCCATCATTGGTTTCTTGCAGTCTTGCTTGGTTTTAGCATAATCCTTTACCACGACTTCTAGTGTGTTCTGAGGAAACTTGCTGTACTTTACTCCTACTTTCCTGGCTCTGGGGTGGGGTAATTTACTTACCTTTGGTGTTTTACTACACTCCCAGCGCCTCTCTACACACTACACTTGCCTAGGTGGGAAACCAACATTCTCATTCCACTATTCTAGTATATAGTTTGTGTTGCCCCTAGGTCCATTGAACCGATTGTGTTCTTCATTGTTTGCAGTATTCTATGACTGTTTACTTACCTGATTTTGGTTACTAGTGTTTATATTGTGTATAATACTTACCTCCAGAAGGTGTATTGCCTCTAAGATATTTTTGGCCTTGTGTCACTAACATAAAGTACCTTTATTCTTGGTAACACTGAGGATTGTCTTTATTGTGTATCAGTACTGTGTGACTATAGTCTTATTGCAAGAGCTTTGCATGTCTCCTCGTTCAGCCTTGGCTGCTCTGCTACAGCTACCCCTAGATAGCCTAAGTTGCTAGACATTGCCTATATATCACTAAGGTGGATCACTGGACGTGCTATAAGGTGTAAGTACCTCTGGTATCCACTACAAATCAGGCCAGCTTCTCACAAACGTGTACTGCGTGATACAAAAGGACAAAATTATACAACTGCTCCCACTCATTCATTGATCTGGTCCTAATCTTTCTGACGTTTTTGGTCACTTTCTATTCACTGACATTATGCATCCAGTTGCACTATAAGACCGATGGGCACATTTATACTTGTTTTATGCGGAATTTGCGTCATTCGTTTTTATGCAAATTCGGTGCAAAACTAACTCCATATTTATACTTTGGCGCTTGACCCGTCTTATTTAATATATGGAGTTAAAGTCATTTTTTGGACGTGGAAACCTACTTTGCGTCAACGAGATGCGAAGTAGGCGCTTCCGTGCAAAAAATGACTCTATGGCTTAATCCCCCATGCTAAAATCATGTATGGGAGACTGGAGGGGTAAAAAATGGCGCAAAGCTTGCTTTGCACCATTTTTTAAGACCTGGGTCAAGGCAGGCATTAGGGGACCTGTGGGCCTATTTCCATACTGGAACACCATGGAATAAGCCCACAGGTGCCTTCCCCAGGCTCCAGGGACACACCCACCCACACCAGAGGGACAGAAAAGGACGGGGGACCCCATCCCAGGTAAGTATAGGTAAGTACAGGTAAGTTTTTTTTTAAGTGCCATTGGGGGCCCGGAAATGGGCTCTCCTACATGGCACTGGGTGCAATGGCCATGCCCAGGAGATCCTGGTCCCCTGTGCTGGCCATTGGGGTGGTGGGAATGACTCCTGTCTTTTCTAAGACAGGAGTCATGTGGTATGGATGGTTTTGCATTAGAAGATGACTCTAGGCAGGTTAGAATCATTTTCCTTGACTCTAACCTGCCTAACATAATTTTTTGGTGCGAAACCTCCTTCTCCCATACCGCCAGCCCCACCAGCCTAACGTCATTTTTTTTTACGCTAGCCTAACCTTTGCACCGGCTTGCACCATTCCATAAATATGGTCCCCGGCTGGTGCACAGAAATGGTGCAAGCTGGAGCTAAAATGTTTGGTGCAAAACTGTGTTAGTGCAGTTTTGCACCAAAAAGTATAAATCAGGGCCTGAGATGTTTCCTGGGCCAACATTACATTCTATGGAATTAAGATTTTGGCGTACGGGATATCCGTCACCTTTGTGATGGAGTAACTAGTTTGCCAATATCTAAATGAGACATAACATAACATAACATTACAATATAATATAATATAATATATTATAATATAATATATAATATAATAATATGATGACTATTAATATTGTCAGCTCCAAAGATCTTGGTGGGTTGTTTGTTCAGTTACAGCTTATATTTGGCAGGGTGGATGAACAGGAAGGGATCTAATGCAAGCATGGAAATTGAGCCCCTAGTTGGGAGTAAACTGTAGCCATGTTTTATGTGCAGAGGGCTCTCCTACCACTGAGTACCAATGGGATTGCCCCTGCTGTGCTATTGATGGCTATGAACTGATCCTTAAATGAGACAAACAAGTACACCATTAGTCTATTATGTATGTTATCCAGCATACCATTGCTCCATATTTACTGATCTCAGTGGTGTTACTGGTATGTTTAGCCTGTACTCGAAAAACAAATGGCACATTCTGTTGTTTTGTAGTGGGGAGTTGATGAGAGAAAGAGGAAGAGAGTGAGAGAGAATGAGATAAAGAAACAGATGGACAGAAAAGTAGATAGACAAAGAGAGATAAAAAGAGAGAGGAAGAAAGGGCCATAAAAACAGGAGATTGAGAAAGATGAATGAGAGAGAGAGAGACTGGGATAGTGAGAGAAATACAAAGTGTGCAACAGCAGGCAAATGAGAATGCAACAGAGACAGTGAGCAAGAGAGTAAAAAAGAGAGAAATAGAGGGAGAGAGAGTGAGAGAAAGAAAAGAGAAAGAGGGAGAGAGAGCGAGAGCGAGAGAGAGAGAAATGAAATTGATTTTATTGAGTAATCCCAGCTCATTGTAATTCCTTCCATAGGCTCCTGATGGTAGGCAAACCTCTGGACTAACTGACCAACTGTAGCTCTGATTTAGAAAACCAACCATTTTTGTGAGAAACTGGGCTGTTGGTTGATGGGTGTTGGAAATTGGGTTACTGTTTGTGGGGGTGAAACCCTACTCAAGCGCAACCATAATTCCTGTCAGGGTGAACTCACAAGCAAACCCCAAATTAGACTCTGCTTAAACTTTTTGTAGCTTGGCACCAGTATTTATGCTCAACTTAATGACAATTTGTAAAGTATTTGTGCAGAACTTCAAACAGTAATGAAGTGAAAACACAACACAAGAAAATTCCTACATCAATTTTGAAAAATAGAGCAAAATTTAATAAATTAATTGACATTAAAACAACAAAAATGCAATCAGTAGTACCAGGGAAATGCAATTTTAAAATTTTAAGTAAAAGTAGTGCATAGAAGCAAAAAGCACCAACTGTGGTCATCTGGTTGCACCGGACCAGGCTAAAGCCACAAGTTAAGGCCGATGATGCTGGAGCAATAGGCCGGATACATGGACCAGGTTAGGCTAGCTGAACAAAGTACCTTAAATGCTGGTTGCCGAGTGTTCAAGATCCTGTGCTGAGGATGCATAATGCAGCAGAGTTTCCTAGGGGCTGCGAGCCTGTTATGTGAGATTTTGCGTCATCATCCAGAATGCCATCGACAAAGGGCGTGTGAATTTGAAATCCTGTGTCAAAGATGTGTTGCGCACCAGCGGTTCGAAAGATGCTGTGAGATTGTGATGAGGAGTCCTTTGTCGAGGAGGCCATCAACAAGGGGCCTGTGATAGAAAGACGTGCGTCAAGGATGCATCACACAGTGATGGTTCTGAGGAGACTACGGGCTCTGATGCAAAGTCCTGTGTTCCAGGACTGGTTGCACTGCAGCGGTTTTGGAGTAGAGCTATGAGGAGATGCATTGAACTGCGTCAATTCTGCCTAAAGGACTACAGTTGGGCTGCCAGAGCACCTTTCAGTCACTGCAAGGGATCCAGGACTGGGGTGGTACCACTTGGGGGGCTCAGTAGACTGAGTCCAGGTGCTGGCACAAGGTGGTTGAAAGAGTGGGTGTAGCCTTTTCTGTCCCTGAGGCCAGCCAGCTAGCCCTTTGAGTCACTCTGGTCATCCTGGGTTGAAAATGCAGGTCCAATTCTTTCACTCAGGCAGCAGGGCAACAAGGCAGCAGAGTAGAAGGGCAACAGAGTAGCAGTCCTTCTTGCAGCAGAGCAGCGCAGCAGTCCTTCAAGTCTGTCACAGGTCCTGAGGTGTACTGAAGAGTTAGGTCTGAGGGTGCATTATTTGTACCTGGTGCCAGCTTTGAAGTAGAAGTTCTGAAGGTTTCTACCCCCAGAAGTGTTTGGAATGTTGTGCCTACCTGCCCTGGTCACTACTTGCCTGGGATCACAAAAGACTAATGCCAAACCTTTGTGAGTGTGCCAAGACACAGCCTTTGTGATGGTAGACGACTGCTCCTCCTCCTCCCCCTCATCAAGGCAGAGATGGCCCATCCTGCCAACACCTCTCTTCTCTTTGTTTCAATGTCTGGTAGCAATACACAAAGACCAAGTGCCAGCTACACCTAGTCATGTGACCTGGGATACAGGCAGCAGACATCAAATGATTTGGATGAAAAAATGCCAACTTTCTCAAAATGGCATTTTCAGAATTGTGACTTAACATCCAACTTTGCCATTAAAGAGGGCTTCAAATTACAATTCATTATACACCAAACTCGACATTCTTACCTGCTCCCAAGTGAAAGGTGTCACTTATTAATTGCAATAACTTAATACAATATTATCCTACGAGAGCGATAGGCCTAGCAGCAGTGAAAAACTAACTTAAGAGTATTTCACTACCAGGACATGTAGAGTTAGGTAAATATGCATACCATCATTTTAAAAATACTGCACCCTGCCCTCTGGGCTGTTTAGGGCCTACCCTAGGGGTGACATATGTATTAAACTGGAAGGTTTAGGTGTAGTAAAAGGTTCACTTTGCTAGTTTGAAATGGCAGATTGAAACTGCAAATACAGGCTGCAATGGCAGTCCTGAGCCATGTTTAAAAGGCCACATAAGTGGATGACACAATAGGTGCTGCAGACTCCCTAGTTGCATTTAATTTGCAGGCACTGGGTTCATGTAGTACCACATTACTAGGGACTTATACGTAAATTATATGTGCCTATTGGGTTTAAGCCAATGGTACCATGTTTAAAGGGAGAGAGTACACAAATGTTAGCACTGGTTAACAGTGGTAAAGTGCACACAATCCGATGACCAACAAAAATTAGTTCAGTAAAAATGGAGGAGCAAAAGCAAAATGTTAGGGGAAAGACCACCCGAAGGCTGGAAGGTCTAATATGTGTCCCTCCCAGCTGAAAGTGAGGAGAACTGACCAACCTCCTGGGAGTTCCCATCACTAAGGCAGAAGAACCTGGAGAGACCATCAGCACTGGTGTAGCTGATGCAGGATGGTTTTCCACCATAAAGTCCATTCCTTACATGGAGATGGACCACCTCAACAGCTTAGGATTTTCACCCTTCATTTGCATGAGCTATCTGACGTTTGAGGGACCTATGTCCTGTCTGAACCCAAAAGTGAGTCTCAAGCAAGTACAGTCTTAGCTTCTTCAGGGCCCAGACCACAGCAAAGGCCTCCCTCTCAATAGCACTCCACCCCTGTTCCCAGGGAAGTAACCTCCTGCTATTGAAGGCTACAGGTTGGTCTAGGCTCTCCTCAATAAACTGTGCTACGACAGCCCTTTTGCCATGCTCTGAAGCATCCATCTGCATAATAAACTCCTTGGAGAAGTCAGGAGCCTTGAGTACGGGTGTTGTACACACAGCCTCCTTGAGGGAGTCAAAAGCTTCCTGACAGGTCTCTATTCAGACCACTGTCTTGGGCTGCTTTTGTGAAATCATCTCAGTTAAGGGGCAACAATGTTGCCATAACCCTTACAAACCTCCTGTATAAGTCAGTGAGACCCAGAAGGCACTCATCTCAATGTGTGTTTTAGAAGGTTGCCAGGTCAGGATAGGCTTAATCTTAGCATGGAGGGGCTGCACCTTGCCCCCACCGACCAAATGGCCCAGATACACCACAGTACCCTGTCTTTTCTAGCATTTACTGGCCTTGACAGTCAGGCCCGCCTGCTGAAGGGCCTGAAGCACTTCCTGGAGGTGGTACAGGTGTTCTGCCCAGCTGGAGCTAAAGGCAGTTATGTCTTCCAGGAAGGTAGCACAGAGTGCCTTCTTCCCATACAGGACCCTCTTCATCAACCTCTTAAAGGGGACATGGGCATTTTATAAGTCAAAGAGCATCACCTGTAAAAGATAATGGCCCTCTGGTGTCGAGAATGCTGACCTCTCTTTTGTCCCCTCTGTCACAGCAGACTGCCAGTATCCTGATGTGAGATCATAGGTAGTGAGAAACTTGGCAGCGCCCAGTCTGTCTATGAGCTCATCAGCTTGGGTGGATGGGGTAAGCATCAGTCTTAGTGTGGGAGTTGTGTCATTGGGGATTCACACAGAATTGGAATTCTGGGGTGGTGCCCGGTGGGGCAGCTTTGGTTACCAGTACAACTGGGCTGCACCAGAGACTGTTGGAGGGCTCATTCATCCCTAACACTAGCATCTTGGAGACCCCTTCCAGTACTTCACATCATAGGGACCCATCCATCATTCTTGGAGAGCTCTGGGCTCCATTGGTTCCATGAACTACACCTTCTGCCAGACTGAAACTTCACCGAAGAGGCCTTCTGGTCATAGAAGAGTTTATTTACCTCTTGACTGCTGCAAGATTATGTTTCACTTTTTTCTAGAAGTGCTGCATCAGGATGCATAGTGCCAGCATGTCACTGACCACATCCTCAAGGGATTTCCTCAGAGACTTCTCGCAACCCACTCTCACAAGGCTGAGAGGTCACCTAACAGGGTGTCTATAGTGTATTTCAAATGGGCTAAACTCAAACCCTTATGTGGCACCTCCCTGTTGGTGAACTGCAGGCATGGCAAGAGGATGTCCCACTTCCTCCTCATGGTCTCAGGGAGGCCTATAATCATGCCTTTGAGGGCCTTGTTAAATCTTTCAAGAAGCTCATTTGCTTGAGGTTGATTGGGTGTTGAGAACCTCAAAGGTGGTGCCAATGACAGGTAAGGAAATCAGGGGAGCCTTCAGCTTTTTCCCTGCTTTCCTGCTAGCCTGGTAGGTGGAACACAACCTACAGAGTATTGTCTGAGTCTGACTTTATCTGGGGCCAATAGAAGTGTGGTATAAGCCTGGCAAAGGTTTTGACCTGCCCCAGATGTTCTGCCAGGGGAATATTATGAGTCAACCCCAGTAGGAAGGCCCTGTAACACTTTGGGACCACCAGCATATGGGCTGCGCTAGGTCCAGGAACTTTATGCTCACTGTATAGGAGGTCATTCTTCCCATAGATTAGGTGATTCACAGTGGTATCACCTGCTGCCTAGGCCTCAATATGCCAACTCAAGCCCTATAAATTTGGGCACTCTTTCCGTACCACTATTTTCCCCTTGCACCATCTTTGTATTCCCTGAGGACACTAATGTAACCTCAGCTCTCTCCCCCAATCTAACTGGGGCCACCTCCTTTTTAGGCACTGCACTCGCCAGCCCAGGTGTCTACCCACTTGCAGTGGGTTGTGCCCTCTTTGGACATTGAAGTGCCCATACTTGGAGCACTCAGTACACTGGGGGCAAACCTTCCTGTATGTTTATCAAAGACCTCCTTACTTTTAGGCTCAGACTGGGACTAGTTGTTATTATTCAGTTGGGAATTATTTTGCGGACCTTAAGAGAACTCCTTATTTTAAATTTTCCTCCTTGTTCTTCTTGTGGTGCCTATAAGCAACTTTCTGGTGATGCTCCCAGGTACCTTATGGACACTCTACTACTAACCTAGAGGTCTGCCTCCTTAGCAAGCTCCCTGGTGGCAGTGAGCTTACTATCAACCAGGTGCTGGCACATTTCTGCGAAACAAATATTGATCATGTGCTGTCTTAGTATCAGATTAAACAACTCAGTAAAATCATCAACGTTGCTGCCCTTACCCAACCATTCAGTGCCTTGCTGGCATAATCAAGAAAATTCACCTGGGACTACTTATGTATCTTTTGGCCATTCCAGAAAGCATTCTGCAGCATACATAGAAAGAGCAAAATGCCAGACATGATTGTTTATGTGCCGGAAGGTGTCCCTTCCTGCACATAAACAATAATTTCAAAATGACTCTTTACCACTTCTGTATGTGCTGCATTCTGCAGCACACACAGAAGTGCCAAATCACCATTAGTGATTGTTTATGTGCAGAAAGGGACACCTTCCCGCACATAAACAATCACACCCCTCAACGCAGACATCCTTGTACGATGGTGCAAGGATGCCTGCCTTGGCGCTGGCAGCTAAATTTAGTGCCAGCACAGGGGACAACACAGGGGTGCACAGTAGTGAATTAAATATGGCGCATCCCTGCGTTGTTAAAATGACAGAGCGCACGCTGCGAATTTTGGCGCACCGTTGTGCTCTGTCATTTTCCTATAAATGTGGGCCTGAATATACCATTTGCGTGTAAACCAATTTTTATCATGCTTAAAGGAAAAGAGCACACACTTTACCACTGATTAGCAGTGGTAAAATACAGAGGGGTAGATTTATGAAAAATGACACACAACTGCACTAGTGCAGTTGTGCGTAAAAAATGTAAAGCAAGTTACCGTCATTCCCTAGAGCCATCAGTGCGCCATTTAAAAAAAATGATGCACAATGGCGCCAAGGAATGGTTAGCGCAAAAAAAAAATTATGCTAACTATTGCAACACGCCGTAAGAAGAAATGAGCTAATCCTGCAAAAGTGGCGCTAGTCCATTTTGCTGCACGTATTTTTTATACAAAACAGGTTAGCGCCATATTTAATCAAATTAGCATAAGAAAAAATATGCAAGCCAGAAATAAACATTTGAGAAGGCAAGATGGAGAATGCAGGCCAGGAGAGACCTTAGCGAGACCTTAGCGAGACCCCAATCACCCAAGTACCAGCCAGAAGGATCCAGCAAAGTCCCAGGAGAAGGAGAAGAGGAAGCGGAAGTGTCGCGTTAGTGAGGAAGAGCATGTCATCCTGCTAAGAGGTGACGAAGCACCAACACCAGTTTTTCTTCACCTCCAAATTGCCAATAGGTAGGAGAGAGGCCATATGGCAGTCAACAGTAGACAAAGTCAACAGCGTGCAGAGGTGAGGAAGACTGTCACCGATTGCAAGAAGTGCTTGCACGATTGCAAGTGCAGGACTAAGATGAAACTGGCCAGGAACCGAAAAGCAGCACTACAGACTGGAGATGGAAGTCCCGCACCACAGGATGACCTAGGTGAGCTGGAGGAGATGTTCACAGCGGTTATCCTGGAGGAGCTGGTCACTGGAATTGCAGGACAGGGCAGACTACCAAGAACTACCACAAATGCAGGGTAAATTGCAGGGGGGACTATCTGGAATCTCACAAATGGCAGAAGAGGGAGGCACACAGGACACACTCAATGCATGATAAATGGTCGCATCGGGACACATAGGCCCTGAATCAAAATGCCCCATCACCACCCAGGCCACACTTGTAGTGACGCTCTGGTTGCGAAATGCACTGCAACAGATACACAACGTGGACATCAGCCACTTACTATGGCTTTACACCACCATGTAAATATGCAGCACATTGCCTGGAAGGGTCTTGAAATTAGTGTGGCTGTGGCTGTGCCACAACACCTATTGCATATTGTCATTGCTCCAGATCCAACACAACATGTACATCAGAGACAGGGACTGAAGTCAATGCCACACTGGGGTGGTGTCAGGATGGCATAACAAGGCAAAATGCTTTCCTTCCTCCTTCTGTCATTGCCCTTCTCATGTGTGCTGCATACTGAAGCACACTTTGAAATGCCACCTTGCCTTAATAGCTTGTACATGTGCAGGAAGGGACAGATCCCTGCACACAAACAATCTATCCCCTCAATGCAGGCACTCCTTCATCATGGTGCAACGATGCCCACGTTGGTGCAGGGAGAACAAATCTGTGCAGGCACAGTGGGAATTGCAGGGGTGTGCCGAATTCCAGTAAACATGGCACATCCCTGCGTTTCAAAACTGGTGCAGTGCCATGCAACACATATTACTGCTGCACTGAGCTGTGCCACTTGGGAAAAAACTCAGGCCTTAAGTGTGCAACCTGTGGAACGCAAACTGCACAGTGTGGACCAACAACAAATCTCACACAACTCCATGCGCCATTTGGGAATGGTCACAAAAGTAATCTCATACAACACATGTCTGTGAACATCATTTGTGCAGCTGTACAAGAAAAGTAGCTGCAATCTCACCATCTGACAAGATTGAGTTAGTTGCATGGATGGTTGATGTACTGCTTAATGGGACAATCAACATGCGCAAGAACTGGCACAAGTGGCATCAAAGTTGCACTACCGGCACAATGTCACCAGCCAGTAATGCAACTGTATCATCATACATATAGTTGTCCATGTGAATCCAAGCTTCACACTCCCCTTGAGTCACATCAACAAAGTCTCAAAATGCATGCATCCTTACACGAACATATGCCTGTTGCAGATTTGCTATATGCAAGGAAATGTCCCAAATTTAGGGAGGGACAAACTAATGGGGCAGACAATCCATAATGGTTGCACTGTCCCTTCCAATTGGCACATGTGTAGGGCCTCCTACAGGCAGATGAGAATGTAACACAAGCATTGTACACAATGGACCTACCTGTATTATGCTGCACTAGTGCCATCATTCATGGTGCCAATGCATTATAGCACCAGAAGTGTGACAGCAGACATTACGCTAATGTGGCAATGTCCACCATGGTGAAAAGGAAGGCAAATTACGTGCCACCATGGTGTCAGTGGCAGGGACCAGGAGCCTGCAAGGAATTAGATGGTGTGGGATCAAAGCACAAAATACCTTGTAAGGTTGCCCCATGTGTGATGCACAATGCAACACATAATATACAAATACATCCTGGGGTCTGTAACATGTCACTGCGTCTCCAGTACCAAGTAAATGATGTGCCATGTCAACAGTCACCATAATCAAAGATTGATATATCACCATCTCATTGCAGAGGATGATGCCTTACCTCCTGCCGACCTGCCTTGCCTGGGTTTTACAGATACATTGGTGACCAGCTGCTGACCATCAATGAAGAGACTCTCCAGGAACTCCTAAGCTCCCTCCAGACACCACCTCCAGTTGCAGGGAGGACACCCAGCATTGCGGAATCTCCACATGAACCCAGCTACCAACACACAGCACCAGCCAGTCCTGACACAGCCCTGGACTGGAGGACCCAGACATCACCTTCCAGAGGATAGTAGTAGAAGTCCAGCGGAAGCTGGCCAAGCAGGTGCAGGTGGGGATGGAGACCATGGCAGGCAGCCTAGAGGTAGTGCAGAGGTGCCTCAGTCCAATTAAGGACAACTCAGTTGTCATCAGAGTCAACCACTCCCTGCTACATGGACTCCAGAAGTCCCTGGTCAACATAGCTGCAGTCATGAGGCAGAGGCTTCATCAATTGCCTTCCCAAAGTGGCAGCAGCATGATAGACAACAGGCTGGGGGCTATATAGAATACCCTGGAGTCCATATAGCGTGAAGTGGCATCCATCAGGGAAAACATGTCTGCCTACTACTGTGATGTACTGTGTTGTTGAGAAATCAGCAGTTCCTTCTTGCTGCAGTGATGCCTTGTGTGTTCCCACAAATAGCAGCTGCTGAGACCATTTGACTCCACATCTCTATTCCCGGATGTGTGTATGGACCCCTCAACCTCAACCACAGCACCACCAATGGCACAGGAGGCACCACACACATCAGGGGATGTAGATGTGAAAGAAACAACATTCACAATGAAAACCAACCAGTAGCACCAGGCTGTGCCACATGAACAGTATCTCTTTTAGTCCTGTGCTTAAGATCATGCCAATGTGGTGACAGCAGGCATTGTGCCCTCTTCACTCAACCACTGTTGACTTGTCTGCTATGCACTGTAATTGTCTCAAGTCTTCCCTAATGGCAATTTGGACACCTCCTCACTAATGCACATTTCTCCTAACCATGTCTCATGACATGTCCCTCATCCCTGGACTCTGATGGTGCACCAAATGGCTCAGGATTTCTCATGGGGTCTGTGAACTGGGCATTGTACAGCATTGGAAAATACACTTGTAAATAAATCACCTTGTTCACATGTAACATTTCAAAGTTAACCGTGATCCATCAACTCAGCTAAATATATGCAATGTGTGAAGCTATGTCAATGAGAACCAAACATATTTACATTTGTGCATTACTGTCAGACACAAAGCCACACACTAGGATCCTAACATGAAAAAGGTGAATGATGGTGTTGTGGGCTACAACCAACTTACAGAGTCTTAAATACATGTATTGAACAGATATCCATGGAAGTTGACATATGGCATGTATGGGTCTGAACCAAGTCTATGGTAATTTACCCAGATGAGAGCACCAGTACAACTAAGATATGTGATTCAGAAGAGGCGAATCTAATCAGTGACATGCAGCTCTCAGTGTGGCAGGATACAGACCCAGATATGACTAATGTCATATGTGCCACACTTTTCAACAATAATACTTCTAGACCCCAGCAATGACAGTTGAAGTTCAATACTTACCTGTCCAAGATACCGTATACATACACAATGGGAATGGCTTGAACTGTGGATGACAAATGTTTGGACTAGCTGATGTCATTGAGCAGCCAATCAGACACCTCCTCGGTCATAGGGGATGCACATGGTCATCCATGGAAATAAATACATAAAGCATACCCTAAGCTATTTCTCCTACTTGGCCTGTGCAAACATGAGAACACCCAGGCACTCAGCAGTTTAGAAGTTTATTATTATGGGCATTGTTTCTCTCCAACTTATCTAGCCTTGCCTTCATGGCTGCCATGTCCCGTCTCAGGTCTGATTCGAATGTAGAGCTTGTGGCTGGAGCAGGTGGCTGTTAGGGTACCTGGCTGTGGATTGGAGCTGTTGAAGTGGAGGCGGTGGGGCCAGCAGAGGCCCCCCTGGTTCCATATGTCTTCCCCGATGTGGCCTGACCAGTTGTGGGCTGTAGCAGAGGTCCCACATTTGAAAATGCACACCAGTACCAATTGATTTCTCCCTCCTATGTCTCTTCTCAATCTTTTGGTACCTGGCCTGTATTTCTATATTTTTCCTCTGGGGTCATATTGGCAGCTGCCATTGTGGGGTTTATGTCTTACGCGATATACACAGAGAGGAATGTGCAAGTAGTCTGGACTCAGTGTCTAGCTAAGCTCCTTTAAATGCTGTTGGCCAAAAACACAAAAGGGCTGATTGAAGGAAAATGGTGCTGCATGCATGTAGTGCCTCGCAACTAGGCTTGCACCCGTTGGCGCCCCTCATATGTAATAGAAGACGCATCTTTCCGCAGGGTAGGGGTAGATTGCATCATTACATATAGACGCAAAATATGCACTCAGCAGGAGTGGCAACAAAAAGCACTACTCCTGCAGAGTACATAGGGGACCATCATAAATAAAGGTATGCCCTCTAAGCAGGCATTCCAAGTGGTGGAAAAATTGGCCCTAGGATATATAACTTTATTCCCTACCCCATTTATTTTCCCCACCTCACGGGGAAAGGCCCCCATCCAATACATGATGGCTGTGCATGCATCACACCACTTTGTTAATATGGCACAGGGAAAATGACTCCTCAGTCTTGGCTTAGTGTCATTTGTAAATTTCACAATGGCAGCGCTAAGGTAGCGGCAGGGGCTCTCAAATGTAGCCCACAACAACCTGTTCTGCCCCTTGACAAAACATGCTGCACTCAACCTTACATCTGCCTGTCATGCACAAGCAAATAAGGATGTAGCTGTGCAAATGGGGTACTTACCAACTGGTCCACCAATCTGTATCCCCAGGTGATCCAGTAGATCCAGTTCCTGTGCTATCAAGTCAGCCCAAAGATGCTTCACTTGGTGGTCGGTGCACGTATGGTGGAGCACCTTGCCCCAATGCAGCTTCCTTGTCTCTGTGAGGTAGCCCTCGATTACGCGGCCACCCAAAACTAGCATCATTGGAAGGTAATGCTGCACCAACCAAATTAACCCTCCCAGTTCATCAGCTAGCATCTTGTTTGCCCTCTCTTTCTCTGACATTATGCAGTATATACAAACTGCAAATGTACCAATCCCCCCACCCCAAAATCAAATAATAACAGCAAACTACCCCACCTAATCCAATTACCCAAAAAAACTATCCTACAAATGGACAAACATCCCACAATACAATAACAAATACAGGACAAAAACACTACAAACGACTGAGGACAAATACAAAAAGCACACAACAGCAACAGGACAAAGCACAAAACTCTCAAACAACACCAATCCTCCACCAGCACCAGCTCAACACACCCTCACATAGTCACAGACAAAAAAACTGTGGAGTGAAAGTGAATACACTGCACCATGAATGCAGCCAGGAAGTCCTGTTTCATCACTTCCTGAGCCTCTGCGCCACGTTTTCTGATGTGTGTTTTTTTTTTTTACTCATGATGGTTATGCGTCGATTTTCACCCATTGAGGCTGACAAGGCCTCAAGACTTGTGATTGACGCGCAGGAACCAGGCATAATTTTTTCCTTAGCAAAGTTAGCAGTAGATGCGTTTGCATCGCAAATTTTGACGCATGACGGTCATGCATGGTATTCCTTCCCATTAAGCGTGACGAGGCCTGTGGACTTGAGATTGGCATTGAGGGGCCAGGTGTCATATTTTTGGCATAGCGGAGTATTGGATATTGCCATTTGCTTAAAACATTTTGATGCATAATGGGAATGCATGGATTTTGTTGGAAAGACCCAGATTCACAAACTATATCACAGGGGCTATGCATGTATGTAATAAGTATGGGATGGCTATCTGTGTGTGCATGTTTGTACAGATCTTAATGGTAACATCCGCATGTGTTACCATTGTGTTTGTATGTGTGTGTGATGCATGTGATGACTAATACTGTTTGCATATGTGCATGTATTGCTAGACTTTGTACATATACATGTTACCACATGTGTACTAGGATTGTACAAATGTGGGTCTACCACATTATGATGTCTGATTTCCAAATGTACATATGCCTACAACACAGTAGATATGATGGACATATCGTACTCTGAGGGTGTAGTGGACAACGACTGGGTTGATTTCACTTTACATCTGGCAATTGAGTGCATGTTTGTCCACACTGAGGTGTGTTGTTAGGTTGAGGCTTCATGATGCTCTGCTACATGTGTGACATATACTTCCTCATGTATCTATGATGCAGGAGAAGGTGTACTCACATGTCAATGAAGGTTGGTATGTGCCGTGTGGGCTGCAAGACATGTATAGTGTCATATGTGCAAACTTTACCACAGAGGTGTGTTCATGGGATATGAAACCTCACATGTCTACCTTCGGCCATGGACACATGTTGCACTTTGTTTAATGGCTGTGTAGTCATATCAGTCCCACCTCTGTTTCCGTAATTTAGAACACATCTGATGGTCATTTAAGTATGTCACAGATCATGTGATGCAAATGCATTTTCATTTGTGGAAAGTTGGCTTTTGTGTAGAATCCAACACACAATATCAGGCCTGTGCCATTTAAGTGGTACATGTGCTGAGACATCACACATGCATGTGAATGCAACACACTAGGCACTTACAATCAAGCACAAAATGTTTGTTATAACTGTCACATACAATGGCATACAACTGTGTAGCAGTGTTGCAGTCAGGCAATGATGGCAACCTGTGAGCCTTTTCTACGGTGTGACTATTTATGCCCACACGGACACATGGTCACATGTTTTAGCGCAGCTTTTCAGTGCTCCACTCTGCTCAGTCCACTGTGCACATGCTTTAGGCTACTGACTGTGTCAAGTGTCAATGTAGCCTCAGCATTGGGGTAAGTGGGTGTTGGGTGGGATCTAACCTCCTCATGATAGCTCTTCAGCAGAGCAATGCGCAGTCCCCTGCAGACTGACACATAGATTTGTGATCAATTGGCCTGGGATTTTCATTTTCCTTTGGGGTACTTGATGTCAGACTACTTGTACGTGTAGGACATGTCTCATCATTTGGCTTAGTCTGGCAGACATGGTAATAAGTTCTTTGTAATTTTCATTTGCAGCTTGGTTAGGGTCTGTATCTCTAGTGTAACTTGTAATTTTTGTCTGACCCAGGGGATAGATGTCATCTGTCACTGCCTTCTGTCAGACTAGTATGCAATGGGCAACTACAAAGTTGTTGTTGTAGCAAACATGAGTGGATTATGTACTGACCTAGACATACTCTCTGTACATATGTTGGGTGATCACACAGTGACATTGTTGTGTTGCACAGTCAGTATTTGTCTATGTGTGTACCTTCTCCATCATTTACGGCATATCTTGCTTGGAATAGATTAGGTCCTACGTTGCTGGCATTCTTTAGGCTGCTTACAACTTGTATACATCTTCTATTGCAACATTGTCCGGTCAGACATAGACAGGATGCAACATGTGACTTGTGTAATTTGGAGATGCACACATCTTCTACTACTGGCTCCCATTTCCAGGCTTTGCAAAATTAGATGACTTATACACACACATGGCAGTACACCTGCCACAGCACTTGTGGAGTCTCCAAGTGACCTCCCTGTGTTGTCTCTCCAGGGATTCTCTCAGATGTCCTTGCACATCCTTTGGTGTACATGGGTTTGCACAAAATTCAGGATTCCACAACCTCTGTCAGCGTCACTATGAGTGTATCTTGTTAGTGAGTGAAATCATCTCAGAGTTGTATCATTTTCCGGCTACACGCAACAGATCTGCCTCCTTCTTCTGACATATATTTTAGGATGGGTTTGTGACATGTTTGGACATTGCTAGACATACTTGCACATCCCACACCTGAGTGGCATGTTGGAGACCTAGACATTTTAGGGAATTTTGTCAGTGTTGGTAACTTTCTCTTGGTCAGGCATGAGATTGTCAATGAGAGGTGTGTTTTCATGTGGGGTGTGATGCTATCACACAGACTATACTGAGTAACCCTGCTTACACATGTCAACCATTGTAAGTAACTGCAAACCCTTAACTACCTAGGCCATGCACCCGTACATCAGTCTTCACATGTATATTCGGATTAGCTCCATGCACGTGTCAAGACAGTAGATTTGTGTGACAAGTGTGTTAGAATGTACATAGGGAGTGGGACAGACTCTGCCTGCATATCACCCAGACATTAATTCGGGGGGACATTGTCCCATTTTATAGTAAAATCCCGGCTATGGGCCATATGTATGGACAGTGTATCAGCACCCATTGCTGCTTTACTTCTCTGGCAACCCTTAGCGGCCTCCGCAGCCAACATGTGTGTGCTATATGAGTTAGAGCACACTATGTGGCAGGATTGAGCCCAATGGTGGTGCCAGAACATAACGCCATTGATATACGGTGCAGGCTTAGGCTCAAACTTTAGTTCCTAACCCTGAACAGTCAAGGAAGGTTCATTAATACCAATGGTGTCCCCCCTTGTCACACATGGTTAGTGCTGGCACAGCAGCTATCCCCCTGAGATTTGACACAGTTCAGTATCTATTTTTCTAATGCACCGTTTGGAAACAGCCCCTAATGTATATACACCCCCCTTGCATACATCTTGCCAGGCATGGGGATGATGTGGGGAAAGGGGTAGGTATTTGCAAAATGGACATTTAACACCACATATTTTTTGTGGTGCGTGGATCTAGGTCTACGAGAGGCACATGGCCGTGAGTTATGTGACACTGATGTGTGGCATGGAGGCGCCATACCCTCTTACATCACAACCTATGTTCCAACCATCTTTGTTACTGTTGTGTTTCTTTCCTGCTGTCTGAGGTATGAGGAACATTCCAATGGTATGCAAAAAGAGGATGAGTAGACCATGCATATTCAGGGTCAAAATTGTTTATTGGTGATAATTACAACGTGATATTATTTGTACAGTGTTGAGGAATAGAAGTTTCTTTTACAATTTGTTGTCTCCTGCGAACTCCAGCAGCAGTGTTTTGTTGTTCCCCCTCCACCTGTGCTGCTCCATTGTTATCCTCTTCTTCATTGGGGAAATCTACCAGTTCATCCCAGGGAACATTGGTCCGTATACATGTTATGCAAGATTTCACATACAAGTATCATCTTGTAACCCAGCGGTTCTGAATATAACAGGCTTCCTACTGTCACGGCCAAGGAACCTTTCCCTTGACTTCTGGAGCCCAAATATCCTCTCCACCACCTTTTGCATCCTTCTGTGCCATTCATTACATGCCCACTATTCTACCATTGTTGGGTTGCCAAAAGGAGTCATCACCCATGGCTATGTGCCATAACCTTGATTGGCTGCAAAGAAATGAGAGAACATGTGTTGGTAATGCATATTTGTGGTTTTGTGTGTTCCATAGCAGATGCTAGTGTTAGGTGGAGTGGTGACTCCAACTTACTTCTGGTATTGTGTGTGTTCCTGTTTTGTAGTATGGTTCCATTGGTTTGTGTTGATGGATATTAATATTATGGGTTGTGGCTCAAGGACATTGTGATTGTCAAAATAATCCAAACTGACAGTTCAACCATGCCATACAAGTGTTATGTTGTCCATATTTGAGGCGGTGCCCTATTGTTAGTGGGGCCTAACACCCCCTTGCACCACAATATCGTCATTTGTTTTTTTACACCATGGTAGCCCTACCAAGCGAAACTCAGGCCTCTATGTTACCATGTGGCAATATCCATGCAGTGTGACCCTTTGTGGAAGATGATGGCTGTACCAGACATCATGTGTATATAGGTGTGATTCACACAATAGGGGGAGTAGCAAAATAGGTTCAGTGGAATCTCCAAGGATCCTATACATGATTTCTCACAGAAACTTTCCACACATGCACAGTGCAGACGTTGGGAGGGGGCACAGCCTATTTTTGCATGGCTCCCAATGTATTGTGCATGAAAGGTCAGGTATGTTCTCAATACTCCTACATAGTCCTACTATGGCATCCATTATTCTTACAGTATGGCACCTACTGTGCACCAGGCTGGGCCCGTTACTTGTAGACAGTGAAAACATGGTGGGGTTACAGGACGCTAAGGGGCGCGTATGAAGTGGCATTGGACTCGGTGCAGCACCACTTCTCATTTATCTGCCCCATGGTCTTTCATGGTTGGTGATGTTGTATTCCTATGTGTGTGGCACAATGCAGCAGACAGGTGAAGGTGCTCACTACAGGTACTTCATGTATGTGTAGGTGATATGTCGGTGGTCCAGCCAACACTTGTGTGGCATTTGATATTGGTGCCACCAGAGGCTGTACATCATGACAAATGTGGGGCTGCACCTATGTGTGACATTCTTTGCATTGACATGACCTATGCCACTAACATGGCTGAGATATTCATTGTTTGGTGTAATGTGTGTGGGCTCAGTATTTAGTTGTAAGCCAGTGGACACTTGTAGTGGTTTGGGCCAAGCTTCTGTGTGCAAAAGAGACATAGCACCACCTGTCCTTCAGGTGGTGTGCCAGTCAGGTTGTGGCTGCATCATGTACATATGTGTGTATGTGTGTGTGATGTGCAATGACTGCAGTGTAGTGTGGCATCTGGCATATGTGTTGTTGTCTGTACATCTGTGTTCCCCTGCCCATGTGTGTTTAGTGTGGTGTATGTCTAGTTTGTCCTACATGGTAGGTGTGTTGTCTGTGTACTGATTGGTATTGTGGCTTACCCACAAGTAGGCCATTGCCATATTGCCCATCCTGGAACCACTCATTGATGATGAAATGCCGGAATACATGGGCATCATGGACGTTGCCAGGATATTTGGCTAGGATGTTTGTGAAGAGCCCACAGTGGTCCACAATGGCCTGCACATTTATGGAATGGGCATGTTTGTGGTTTCTGTAGAGGTGTGCCATTGCAGCAGGTGGCACAAGTTGAACATTGGTGCAGTCAATTGCACCCAGAACATGTGAGAACCCAGCAATTCGTTAGAAAATTTGCTTTGTCTCTTGCTGCAGTTGCTGGGCATTGGGGAAGCAGATGTGGTGAGGTGTGAGGCGGATGATTGCATCCAGAACCTTTGGTTGGAAGGCCTAGAAGGATGGCTGGAAGATACCCATCATTTGTGCACCCTTTGTCTGGAATGATGCTGATGCCAGCATATGGAGGACTGTGAGGAGTTTGGTCGTGGGTGGTTTATTATTTGGAGTTTCCACCCTTGCAGTGATGTCTGATGCTATGTGGTGCAGCAGGCGTGCAATGGACTCCTGCTTCAGACGGTAGATACTGATGACAACTTGTTCCCTAAACCCAAGGATGGTTGAGCGCTGTCGGAATATCCTCTCCCACCTTCCGCTCTGCCTTTGTGGCTGCTGAGGTAGCGTTTGGGGTTGCTGTGGTTGTGCTGGAGGGACCTGTTGTCATTGCTGTCATCTGTGGCATGTGCCAACCTGGAGCATTACCAGTTCCATGTTATCCAGGAGGGGGCCAATGCTCCTTCTGTGTGTTTCCCTGAGGTGTGGTGTGTGGGCCTCATTTTAATGCCTTGTCTGACAAGGCATTACAATTTTATGCAAATCGGGCTTTGCGTAATTTTTTGAGAATGATTCCTTCCTTATTGTGTGTTGATTTTGCATCAGGCAGTAAATATGGCATTAAAAAAAATGCACAAAGGCAGTACGGGCCAGATAGTCCTAAGGTCAACAAAAAACGAGAGATCAACCTCTAAGCAGACTAACGCCATTTCCTGACGCACAACCATCAAAAACATGACTCCTGTCTTAGGAAAGACAGGAGTCATGCCCACTCCCCCAATGGCCAGCCCAGGGGATGAGTGTCCCCTGGGCATGGCCATTGCACCGTGTGCCATGCAGGGGGCTCCAAGTTAGGTCCTCCGATGGCAAAAAAAAAATATGTGAAAAATACTTACTTGGTCTTCCCTGGGATGGGGTCCCCCATCCTCTGGTGTCCCTCTGGTGTGGGTGGGGGTGTTCCTGGGCATTTGGGAGGGTACCTGTGGACCCATTCCATGGTTTTTAACCATGGAAATGGCTCCACAGGTCCCCTAACGCCTGTTCTGACCCAGGCATTAAATAATGGTGCTAAGCAGGCTTAGCACCATTATTTAACTCCTCCTACCACCCCTGCATCATTTTAGCATGGGGATAAATATGGGGCCATGGGGACAGCACCATTTTTTAGATGGGAACGCCTACCTTGCATTTCATTGACTCAAGGTAGGTTCACTCATCCAAAAAATGGTGCAAACTCCTATACTTTGATGTTAGATGTGTCTAACGTCAAAATATAAATATGGAGTTATGTTTGTACTAAATTTGCCTAAAAAACGATGCAAGTTCGGCGCAAAAGCAGTATAAATATGGCCCTATGTTACCCACCACACCACTCAACTCCACACTATTCCACTCAGTGCCTATCACTTGATGACACAACACACCACTCTACCCTATGCCTTTCTATTTTACGTCCCACCACTCTACACCACATTCCCCACTCCACTCCAAACAACCCCAGTCTACCCACACTACTCCAAATTACCCCAGCCTACCCCATTCCACTCCAGTCTACCTCAATTTACTCCACTCCAATCTACCCCACTTCACTCCAATCTACCCTAGTCTACTACACTACACCCAGTCTACCCCAATCCACTCCAGTCTATCCCATTCCACTTCAATGCAGTCTAACTCAATCTACCCCACTCCAATCTACTCAACCTCAATCTATCCCATTCCAATCTACACACCCCACTCCAACTCACCCTAATCTACCCCATTCAAATCTACCCCATCCCCACTCCAATCTACCACACTGTATCCCACTTCATTCTACCCATTCTACCACAATCCATTCTACCCCAATCTACCCTACTCTATCCCAATCTACTCCACTACACTCCAAACACCCCATCCACTCAACTGTGACCCAATCTACCCCACTCCACGCCACTACAATCTACCCCATACTACCACACTCCACTCCAATCTATCCCCCTCCACTCCACTCTACTCTACTCCAATCTATTCCACTCTACTAAATCTAACCCAATCAACCTCACCCACTCTACTCTAATCTACCCCAGTTTACCTCACTGCTCCTGAATCTACCCCATGCAGATCAATTCTACCATACTCCACTACAACCTACCCCACTCCTTTCCAATCTACCATAGTCCACCCACTCCAATCTACCCCAGTCCAACCCACTCCACTCCAATCTACCCCACTCCAATTCAGTCTAACCCCACTACATTCCAGTGTATTCCATTCCACTCCAATCTACACCACTCTACCCCAATCTAGCCCACTCCATTCAAACTCCACTCTATTACAATTCACCCCCACTCCACTAGACTCCATTCCAATCTACTCCACTCCACAGCATTTCTATCTCAGTCTAAGCCACTCCAATCTATCAACTCCAGTCCAATCTACCCCACTGCACTCCACTCACCTCTACCCCACTCCACTCCACTCCAATCTACCCCAATGCACTCCACCCCAATCTATCCAATCCAATCTATCACAATCTACCCACTCCACTCCAATCTACATCACTCCAATCCACCCAATCTATCCCACTTAACTTCAGTCTACTCCATTTCACTCTATTTCAGTCTACCATACTCCACTCCACCCCAATATACTCCACTCCACTTCACTCCAATCTACCCCATGCCACTCAAATCTAACACACTCCAGAATAACCCACTCCACACCATACCACTCAACCCCACTCTAAGATACCCCACCAATTCCACCAAAATATACCCAGCTCCAATTTACCCCACCCCAATCTATCCCATTCCAATCTACCACTATCTGCTCTACTCCAATCTATACCATCCCACTCCAAAGTACCCACCCCCACTCTATCCCACTAAACTCTCCCCAATCTACCCCACTCCAATTTACCACAATGTACCCTACTCCACTCCAATCTGCTCCACTCCTATCCACCCAGTCTATCCCACTTCACTCCAGTCTGCCCCACTTCACTCTGTCAGACTACCACACTCCAGTACACTCTACCCCAATATACCTCACCCCACTTCACTCCAATCTACCCCACTCCACTCAAATCTACCATACCTTACTCCAGTATAACCCATTCCACACCAATCCAACCCATCACATTCAACCCCAATATACCCAACTCCAATTTACACCACCCCAATCTATCCCACTCCAATCTACCTCATTCTACTCCTCTCCACTCCGGTCCTCCCCACTCTACCCCAATCTACACCAGTCAACCCCCAACTCCACACTATCCTACTCCAATCCACCTCCCCCTCAAATATATCCCACTCCATTCCAATCTACCCTACTTTAATCCACCCAAACTAACCCACTCTATTCCAGTCTACCCAACTCTAATCCACCCAATCTACCCCACTCCGCTTCAACCTACCTCACTCCACTCCAATGTGCCTCACTCCACTCCAATCTACCCACTACACTCCAATCTATCCAACTCCAATCCACCTCAATCTACTCCACTCAGCTCCAATCTACACCACTCCACCTACCCAATCTACCCCACTCCATTCTATTACCATCTACCCTACTCCAATCTATCACATTCGAAACCACTCCATTTCATTCCTATATATCCCACTCCCCTCAATCTATTCCACTCCAATCCACCCAATCTACCCCACTCCACTACACTACACTATACTACACTCCAATCTACCTCACAGTACTCTACCCCAATCTGCCACTCTCAACACCACCCTACCCCAATCTACCCCACTCCACTTCAGTCTATTCCACCCAATCCACCCCACCCCACTCCACTCCAATCTACCCCAATCCAATCTACCCCCCTGTGCCCCACACAATTTACTCTAATCTACCCCATTCTACCCCAGCCCACTTCAATCTACCCTACTCTATTCCACCCCAATCTGCCTACTACTGAACTCTACCCCATTCTATCCCACTCAATACCACTTCAAATTCCCCACTCCAATCTATCCACTCCAATCTGCCCACTCCAGTCTATCCCAATCCACCCCTTCAATCTACTCTGCTCCAGTCTACCCCAGTGTACCCCACTCCAATCTACCCCATTCAAGTTTACCCCAAACTGCCCCATTCTACCCAACTCTGCCCCACTCCACACCACTAAATTTTAGTCATACTGAACAGCAGCCACACTGGTGTGCAACGTTGCTAAACACATTGCCAAACCCAATAGCCCTCGCAAAGGCAAGAGCTATTGGGTTTGCCAATGCTTAATTATACTTGGTGCCTTCTTTGAAGTGAGAAAAAGCTCTGCAGAAGTTGTTGGGAATTTCCTGCCTCTCTGCCCTGACTCCAGCCTGGCTACAGGCACAAAAGGCTAGGGGGAACACCTTTGTGTGATGGCAGGGCAAAGCATGTGAAGTACAAGTGGGGCTGTGTCCAGCTCTGCCCCCATCCTACCTAAGATGGCCCATACAGCGCACCTAATTCCTCTATTGTGTGGTTATCAGGGAGGAATATACAAAGACCAAGAACACTCACAACTAGTCATCTAAAGTAGAAACACTTGACAGGCAATAAATGTTTGAGGCACAAAAATGCCAACGTTTTAAAAGTGCCATTTTTAGAATTGTTGTTTTAAAAATCCAAATTTAACATTAAAGATGACTTGAAATTAAATTTCCTCAATGCTAGAAATGGGGTCGCTAGTTGGCAGAGGTATACACCCTTGTCCAAGTAGGGACCACAATCCAAATTATTCTGTTCCCACCCTCTGGTAGATTGACACTGAGCAGTCAGGCTTAACTTAGAAGTCAATGTGCAAAGCATTTGTGCAATAAATCATACAGTAACACAGTGAAAACAGCACAAAAATACACCACAGGTATAGAAAAATTGTTGACATTTATTTATCTGAATAAAATAAGGTCAAAACGATAAAGATTCAAATAGCACAAGTTGAAATATCACTTTTTCAAATCAACAGTTGTCTCTTGACTACAAAAAGTACAATGATTGTGTCAAAAATAACACGCACAGAGACTTCAGAGGAGAAGATGCATGGAAAAATATGGTGTGGTTGGGATTTTCTGACGCTGCACAGACGATGCATCATTTCTTTCCACGCTGCAAGGGGCTTGCGTCATTTTACGGCGTGCAGTCTTGGTTCCTCACTGCCATGCGGGGATCTTTTTGACGCCCAGGGAAGATGCGGGGAAATACTCGGCGCTCAGGAAAAGTCACAAGCATTGCGTTGATCCAGTAGGCCGATGAATTACATTTTCTGTCGCACAGCAGGCACTGCGTAAATTTTTCACTCTGGGAATCAGCTACGTCATTCTGGTTTGGATGTGCGTTGATCTGGCAGGGCGGTGCGTCACATTTTCTGTCGCAAGGCAGTCGCTGCATTGTATTTCCACTCAGGAAGTCAGGCTGCGTCGTTCCGGTTTGGCTGGACAGTGATTTCTCAGTCGCACAGCAGGCTGTGCGTCGTTTTCCTCACTGCCATGCAGGGATCTTTTTGACGCCCAGGGAAGATGCAGTGAAATACTCGGCGCTCAGGAAAAGTCACAGGCATTGCGTTGATCCAGTAGGCCGATGAATCACATTTTCTGTCGCACAGCAGGCACTACGTCAATTTTCCACTCTGGGAATCAGCTACGTCATTCTGGTTTGGATGTGCGTTGATCTGGCAGGGCGGTGCGTCACATTTTCTGTCGCAAGGCAGTCGCTGCATTGTATTTCCACTCAAGAAGTCAGGCTACGTCGTTCCGGTTTGGCTGGACGGCTATTTCTCAGTCACACAGCAGGCTGTGCATCGTTTCCGGCAGGCTGGGCATCGATTTCACCACACAAGGAGTTTCCTAAAGAGATGAAGTCTTTTTAGCCTTGAGACTTCAGAAAACAGGAGGGATGCAAGCTCAATACAAGCCCTTGGAGAGCACTTCTCAGCAAAGCCAGAGGTCAGCAGAGCAACAGCAGTCCAAATGAGTCCTTTGGGCAGCCAGGTAGCTCCTCTTGACAGGTTGCAGGTTCAGGTCCAGAAGTGTCTGAGTTGGTGGGGTCAGAGACCCAGTTTATTTACCCAAAAATGCTTTTGAAGCGGGTGAGACTTCAAAAAGTGGTTTTGAAGTGCACAAGTTCCCCTTTCAGGACAGTTCTGTCTACCAGTGTCCGAGTAGAGTGGCAGTCCATTGTGTGAGGTCAGGCCACTAGCCTTTGAAATGTAAGTGTCAGGCTCTCCACCCTTCCAGCTCACAAAGACCCATTCAGTACGCAGATGAGTGCAGATGTGACTGAGTGTCCTGTGTTTGTGGTTGACTGGGTGAAATACACAAGTAAGCTGTCAACCAGCCCAGCCCAGACGTTGATTGGAGACAGGCTGTAAGTTGAATTTTAAGTGCAGAGAAATGCTCACTTTCTAAAAGTGGCATTTCTAAAATAGTAATATTAAATCCAACCTCACCAATAAGTAGGAATTTCTATTATCATTCTGGCCATACTAAATATGACCTGGTTACCCCTTTCTGATCAGAATCTACCACTCAAACAGTATATGAGATAGTCCTAATGCTATCCTATGCAAGGAGCAGGCCTCAAAGTGGTGGAAAACAAATGTAGGAGTTTTCCACTAACAGGACATATAAAACACACATGTACATGTCCTGCCTTTTACTTACATAGCACCCTGTCCTATGGGTCACCTAGGGCCTACCTTAGGGGTGATTTGTCTGTAAGGAAAGGGGAGTTTAAGACTTGGCAAGTACCTTTAAATGCCAAGTCGAAGTGGCAGTAAACTTCACAGACAGGCCTTGCAATGGCATGCCTGAGTCATGGTTAAGGGGCTACTTATGTGGGTGGCACAATCAGTGCTGCAGGCCCAGTAGTAGTATTCAATTTACAGGCCCTAGGCATATGTAGTGTACTTTACTAGGGATGTACAAGTAAACCAAATATGGTAATTGGGAATGAACCAATGTTACCATGCTTAAGGGAGAGAGCATATGCACTTTAGCACTGGTTAGCAGTGGTAAAGTGCTCAGAATCCTAAAACCAGCAAAACCAGTGTCAGAAAAGTGAAGGGAGGCAGGCACAATGTTGGGGGATGACCACCCTAAGGATGTCAGGTCTAATACTCAGACTCAGAGCATGGCTTTCCTACCTGCTTCCAATCAAGTGTTAGCACATACAAAATGTAATAAGGTAACCCAATGCTATCCTACAGGAGAGATAGGTCTTGTAGTAGTCATAAATTAATTTAGGAGATTTTCACATCCAGGACATGTAAAGTACATATCCAACATTGAATTACAATGTACCACACCCTATGGGATGTTTAGGGTCTACAATAGGGGTCACCTACATATATTAAAAAGTGAGTTTTAGGCTTGGCAAATGGGTTATTTTGCCAAGTTGAACTGACAGTTTAAAACTGCTAGTAGGCTGCAATGGCACGCCTGAGACATGTTTCAAAGGGCTACCTAAGTGGTTGGCACAATAGGTGCTGCAGGCCCACCAGTAGCATTTAATCTACAGGTTCTGGTATATGGTATACCTCTTTTCTAGGGACCTATAACTGAATCAAATATGCCAATCAGGAGTAAACCAATTTTACCATGTCTTAGGGAGTGAAAGCAAACACTTTAGCTCTGGTTAGCAGTGCTAAAATGCATACAGCCTTAAGGCCAACAAAAACAAATTCAGCACAATAGGAGGGTTCAAGGTAGGTTTTGGTGGAAGACCACCCTAAGGTTGACAGGTCTAACACATGTGTCCCCTGCCTGAAAGTAGGGAGAACTACCCAATCTCTTTGGATTTCTCATCACTAAGGTGGAAGAACCCAGACAGACCATCAGCACTTGAGTTCCACCATAAAGTCCCTTCCGTGTATCAAGATAGTCTACCTCAACACTTTGGTACAGTCACCTCTCATTTGCATGAGCCATCTGAGGGGCCTGTGGTCTTTCTGAACATGGAAATGAGTTCCAAATAGATATGGGCTCTGCTCCTTCAATGGGAAGACCACAATAAAGGCTTCCCTTTCACTAGCAATCCACCTCTGCTCCCTGGGAAGTAAACACCTACTGGTGAAGGCTACAAGTTAGTCTAGGCCCCCCTCATTTTACTGTGATAACACCGACCCTATGCTAGGCTCTGAGGCATCATTTTGTACAATAACCCCCTGGGAGTGGTCAGGGGCCTCGAGTACAGATGCTGTACACATGGCCTGTATGAGGGTGTCAAAGACTTTCTAGCAGGCTTCCATTTCACCTTCTTGGGATGCTTCTTCGAAATCAGCTCAGTTAAAGGGCAACAATGATGCCATATCCCTTAACATACCTCCTGTAATATCCAGTGATTCCCAGGAAAGCCCTCATTCTGTTTGAGTTTTGGGGGGTGGAGGGGGGGCAGGAGCAGGGTAGGATAGTATCTATTTTGGCCTGGAGGAGTTGCACCTTACCCCGTCCACGTGGTGTCTCAAGTACACCATAGAACTCTGCTCTATCTGGCACTTGCTGGCCTTATTAGTCAGGCCTGCCTGTTGCAGGGCCTGAAGCACTTCCTACAAATGAAGCAGGTGGACCTCCCAGCTGCTACTGTAGACAGCTATGTCATTCTCTTGCTCCTCCTGCGCGGACTGCTTCCTCTTGACCCCTCGTGTTATGAGTTCATTATCCACTCTACTTGTGCACACTTATTTTTAGCTTAGCTGAGGCCTGTGGCCTGTACCCTTTCACCTACATTGATGCTCTGATTTCATTTATTGAGTTTTCTTCATTTTTTGTTAGCCTGCTTTCAGCAGGGATGTTAACTTTCCAAGCAGCTGCAACTTTGTGATTCTGTGAAAGCATTGTTATTATTATTCTGAGCACATTTCACCATGTACTTCTGTCCAAGGCTGACAAGAACACTACATGATAGTCCAGCTAGCAATTTTCACCACAAGAGTGTGTAAACAGTCCAACACTTAGGCACATGCCCATGTCAGGCCTTTTCATGGAGTAAAAAATATGTTTCTTATATGAGCACTGTGCAGGCCAAGGGACAACAGGGAGGCCATTCCAGCCAGGATTCTATCCACACTGCATGCCATTTTCATTGCTGGCCTCGGCCCTGTTCCTGCAACCAATCCTGGAAATGGCAAGCAAATCCCTATGTTCCAGGTAATGGGGGTGGGTGCTCCTCTCATGAACTAAGTACAGACAAATTGTGCCATCATTGCTATGCACTCACTTAGAAGCCAGGGGTTAGGTAGAATTAATCTATTTATGTCATTTCAATATGTTGGGACTGTTTATTGTCTTCTCATTGGTCACCACCATTCCAATTCTGTCATGTCTCATTGCCCTAAAAAGGTGAAGCCCATATATTTTATTGTAGATTGGCCTATGGATGTGTATGAGAAAGTTTGCTAACAAGAGAAAGGGATGAAGCTTGTCGACCATGCCATCCCCTGATAAGCCACAGAGTGCCATGTTTCAGGCTGCCACAAATCACCTTTTCTTTCAGGTCTTGCTGATGTGCTGCCAGCGAGCCGAAAGGGTTGGGCTGAAAACTGACAAGACAGTGTGGGATTGTCTCAGTCACTCATAAATGGTGGTGCTGATGCCCCTAATCCAGCAGTCTTGTTCTAATAACGGGAGTCCTATGACACTCATAGGTATTGAGGACTGCCTGGAAGTCCAACTTGGTGGTCCTCTTGCTCGCATTCAACCCTCTTCCCTTGCAGAGCCCCTGCAGCTCAGCCCTGCTGAGGTTATCAATACTTGCAAAAAGAACAGATGATGGGCAGAATGTGGCACAAATCAAATTGTAGACAAAAAGGCGGGAGAAATCTAAATTTGGAAACTGGAGAATAATACCTAATCAAAAACTAAGGAGAATTTAAAAAGAGGTGAATTCTGGTGTCAAATTATTTTTATCTCGGATTTTAGTGTTACACTAGTCACTGTATGGCACTGTTCAAACCCAAGTACTGTATCCCACCACTGAGCACCAATGTGATAAATTGGGTTGATGGCAAAGGGGGTGTGAGCCCTTCTCAAGCAACACCCATAATCCCTGTTAGGGTGATTCACAAACAATCAATAAATTAATCTGATTAACCTGTGCTTAACCCTCTGGTAACTTAGCAGTCAGACTTAACTTAAAGACAATGTGTAAATTATTTATGCAGCACTCAAACAGCCATCAAGTGAAACCACAACACAAGAAAAATCCCACATCAATTTAGAAAATAGTGTAAACATTAATTAATTGTCTGGCACTAAAATGACAAAAATCCAATCAATAGAACCAGAGTTATGAATTTGTAAAGTGAAAACTAGCCCCATAAAGATCAAAGTGCCAATCGAGGACATCTACTGGAGCGAGACCAGGCGAGGTCAAAAGTTATGGCTCACCGTGATGGAATGTCGTCTAATTACACAAAGTGGAGAAGAAATGTCAAGAAAAAATGTTTGCAAAGGTAAAGTTCAGTAGGGCAAGGCTACTAATGATGTCTGAGTGAGTGGCATTGTCATCGAGGAGCCGTTGGACGAAGTTGCAGTGAAAATTCCTATGCATGGACTAAGGGACTTATGACAAGTCTGGCAGTCACTAGACCACCAGACTCGCTGTAGCTGCCAGGACCGCCGCTGCTGAGGTGGTACAACTGACACATTACGAGCCTGGTGGTCGGACCACCAGGGTGCCGCCACCTCTGCCGGGATCAGTGATCCCAACAGGCTGATGGCGGGTGCAGGTCGCAATTAGCCAGCTCAGCGCTGCACGCAGCGGCACCCTTCTGATTATGACCTGGTCCTCCGCATGGCAGTTTCACTGCCATGAAAAGGTTGGTGAAGAACAGGTGCAAAGGTTCCCCTGCCCAGCACCGTCGTAATGTGCACTGTCTGCTCTGCCACTTGCAGGTTGCAGCATTGCTGCTGGCTCGATTACGAGCTGGTGACAATTCTGCCACCACTTTCCTGCTGGGCTGACAGGCGGAAACCTTGGTTTCTGACCGTCAGGCCAGCAGGAAAGTCAAAATAGGTCTGGCGGGGAGTTCGCCAGTAAGGCAGCAACCTCCCTGCTGGAAGTTCGGCGGACAGGTCTTCCTGTCTGCCGAACTAGAAATGAGGCCCTTAGTCTCTTTTTTGGAAGTTGAAAATCTCGAGCAGGATGAAGATGCAGATAGTAGCTGATGAGTGTTCCATGCTGCTGATAAATCTTCTGCAAGGATCTGCTGAAAAAGATTTGCTGCTGCTGAGAAGAATGTAGCAGGAGCTGCGTGAATTCAGGCTGTCTGGCGATGGACCTTGAGAGCACAGATGTGCATGGAGAGGAAGGTAAGTCCTGGTCTCCTCTCAGTTCTCTAAGCACCTTTTAGTAGAAAATGGTCCAAGTCCCAGGTTTTAGATGTAACCTACCTGGACACCTTTAGCACCACTGCCTAAGCTCCAGGACTGGAGAGGCACCACTTAGAAAGTCAGGACTCACTGAGACAGGGTTCAGGTGTGGATTCAAGATGGTTGGAACCTTTTCTGTTCCTAAGGCTCTGATCAGAAGGCCAGCCAGCTAGGCCTTGGAGTCACTCTGGAAGTCTTGGGTTCAAGAGGAAGTGCAGGCCACATGCAGCATCACAGACCTCTGGCTTGCAAGGTAGGTTTCAGACAATAAAACAGTCCTTCTTGGTACAGCTGTCAAGCACTAACCTGTTTGTCCCATGGAGACACAATGCTGACCCAAGTTGCTTATTCCCAACTCCATCTAGACGCTGTGTGCCTCCAACTTACTTGTACATGATTGGCATGGGAACATTCCGGGGGAAAGAGGATGGATGACAGAGAGAGAGAGAAACATGGACGTCGCCTGCCAGGATCAGGATGGCTAGCAGTGGTCTACGAAGAGCAGTTATCTCCTATGGTGAATTAAACATTCAGGCAAATAACACTTTTCATGTAACCGATATACTAAAACTACTCTTCGCCAGTTGCTACAAAATAGGTGTACCTGTCGGGTCCACTTTCCCGCTTTTGATGGCTCTCTCCTCTCTCTAGGTATCTTAAAAAAACAGTATGGAACCTGCAACCAGATACAACGTTCAGCCTTCTATACTATCTACATGTATTCCCACCTTGCTCCCAAGTCAATGTGGCCCCACTGGAAGACCTACTTAAAGTGTTCCAGAAATTCAGTGTACGTCTTGCTCGTTGGGTCTTGATGAGACTTTCTAAAACACAGTCATACTCACAATCATAGACATATTAACAGGTGATAAAGAATGAAAATCAATTCTTAAGTATTTTGATTTCTCAAATATTCAGGGAATAATCAGAGCAGCGTGTTAGTATCGGAAAGAACGCAGTTTTTTAACCACACTGAGAGCATTGGGTTAATATACTAAAGCTCACTTTCGTATGTAATTGATGTCATCACTGTTACATCACAGTGACAATTGAACATGGAAATAACAGACCTTTGATTCACATTTTGAAACTAACGCGTGCCAACCACTGAGTGTTCTTTATCATCTGCAACAATTGGAATAACAAAAATGCTAGATAAAACTCAACTATGACAAACATGTTCATACTAGGTCGTTAAAACAACAATTATCCAACATGCGCTGAACTCTATACTGTCATTGCAAGCTAACAACAATGAGTGTTATTATTCAGCAGACAGCAAGTATTCAAGTAACCAAGGACACTGATAACATGCCCTTCTAGTGCACGCTGCATGTTTGAGCATCTGGCAATCAACTATCAAAGGTAAGAAGCCTTTAAAGAGCGTGCAGCACGTTACTACCTTTTATGATGCTAATCTTCTTGATGTCTCCTTTTCGAGGAGCGGCATCCGCAACGCTGGGCTGTGGAATAGCCTATCCAGGAACAAGGGCGAAGGAGCGGAGAATCCCTCTGCACTTAAAGACCTCTGACAGCAAGCAATCACCTCAAGACTGGTTTGGCTTTAAATACCTGCTGCACCTGGCCACACCCAGTCTGAGTCATGAGGAGGCCACAAGCTCAGGCAAAAGTTGACATGTGCCCCAGATTCCTACACAAGTTCTAAATCAAACATTGGCTCAAGTAAACATTTCTGAAAGGCAACAACAATCATTGACCCATGCAAGAGCAGGTGATTTGACTAGGGGCACACTTTACTAAACGCCAGATGTGGGTTCTGGAGCATATTCAGGCTTGCAAGCCCGACAACAGCAGAACAGTCTCCTGAAGTGCACAGCAGGCCAAAGCTGCAGGCAGCGGAGGCGTAGGGAACACTGGGGGCCCATATTTATACTCTGTTTGCTCCGGATTTGCGTCATTTTTGTACGCAAATTTGGTGCAAACTTCACTCCATATTTATAATTTCGCGCTAGACCCTTCCAGCGCCAAAGTTATGGAGTTTGAGTCATTTTTTAAACGTGACAACCTACCATGTGCTGATGACATGCAAGGTAGACGTTCCTGTGCAAAAAATGACTTTAAAGCATGTGCGCCTTATTTAGCCTCCCATGTCATTTTGACACACAGTAGGAGATGGGCCTTAAAAAATGGCGCCCAGCCAGATTTGCGCCGTTTTTTAACGCCTGGGTCAGGGCAGGTGTTAAGGGACCTGTGGGCTCATTTCCATGATCTCCGAGCATGGAAGCAGTTCACAGGTGCCCTTCCCTGCCCCAGGGACACCCCCTGCCACCCTCGTACCCCCTGGAGGACACCCATGGATGGGGGGACCCATCTACGGTAAGCAGAGGTAAGTAATTTTGTTTTTTGTTTTTAGGTGCCATGGGGGGCCTAACTTGGGCCCCCCTACATGCCACTGTGCCCAATGGCCCTCCCCAGAGGACAGAAGTCCCCTGGGCATGGCCATTGGGCAGGGGGGCACGACTTCTGTCTTTGCTAAGACAGGAGTCATTTCCATGGGGGTTGTGCGTCAAAAAATTACGCTAGTCAGGATAGAGTAATTTTTTTTTACTCTAACCTGACTTGCACCATTCTCTGACACACAACCCTCAGTGTTCCCTACACCTCCGCTGACCGGTTAGAGTAATTTATTTTGACGCTAACCAGGCCGCAGCGCCGGCTACCTTCATTCCTTAAATATGACGCCCAGCTGGCGCGTTGGAATGGTGGTAGCAGGCGTTAAACTTTTTGACGCAAACCTGCACTGGCGTAGGTTTGCTACAAAAAGTATAAATATAGGCCCTAGTCCCTCTATTGTGTAGCTGTCTGGGAAAAGTATAAAAAGGCGAACTGCTGCTTACACCTAGTCATGTGACCCAGGAACAGGCTGCAGGCACCAAATGGTTAGGGGACAAACATGCCCACGTTCTAAAAATGTTTACTTACAATCCAACTTTACCATTAAAGATGATTTAAAAGTACAATTCCTGAAAAACTAACATGACCTTCCTACCTGCTCCAAATCAAATGCTAGCACTTTTAAAATATTTTTTAATAACCCAATTTTACCCTATGGAAGAAGTAGGCCTCCCAGTAATGAAAAACAAATTTGGGAGTTTTTCACTACCATCACATGTAAAACTTAAACGTACCTGTCCAACATTTTAATTACAATGCACACTGCCCAAAGGGCTGTTTAGAGGCCTACTTTAAGGGTGTCTTATATCTATTGAAAAGGGAATTTTAGACTTTGCAAAGTGGTTACTTTGCACGGTCGATTTGGCAGTTTGAAACTGCCCACATAGGCTGCAATGGCAGGCCTGAGACATATTTTAAAGGGCTTTCTAAACGGGCGGCTGATTATGTGCTGCAGGCCCACTAGTAGCATTTATTTTACAGGCCCCGGCTGTGTGGTATACCATTTTATTAGGGACTTATAAGTAAATTAAATATGCCAGTCAGGGGTAAGTCCATAAAACCACATTTTGGGAGTGAGCACAAGTACTTTAGCACTTGTTAAAAGCAGTAATATGCACAAAGTCCTAAGGCCAACAAAAACAAATTCAGCAAAATGGGGTGAAGACGAAATGTTTGGGGGAAGACCACTCTAACGCTGACTGGTCCAACAGTTGTCAAATAAACAACAGCTTTTTAAAAATAAAATATTATGATAAACAGAGTTGCTACAGAGAAGTGCGAGGAACCATATCAGGACCTTGAATAATATATTTTTTATGTCTCATGCTAGACTTCATTTAATCTAAGTAGAAAAGAAAACAGTTGTTTTACTGAAAATCAATACCAAGAATATTGAGGAAAGAAGATTGAGGGACAAAATATCAAAAGATAAGTGCATATAAGGAAGTATAGACTTATTATTCCTAACTTAACATCTATGTACTTTGAAAATATATATAATGCCAAGGTACATACAGTATATGTGGTGTTAGGTACAGAAAATCTAGGCTTATTTATGTGTCAATATTATTTTGTATATTTTGCCCTTGATATTCTGTCCTATCCATTTTGTGGGTTCAGTATTCAGGGTGCACACCATAGTAAACAATACATTACAATGAAGAATTTCCTTTAAAGTAACATAAGCTACAATGTGCAATGATATTAAAGTCGAGTAGATGTGTTCACATTGCAAATTACCATAAAGGTGTTGGTTTTACAACTGTTGTACAATTGTGGACATACAAAGTCTAAGAGGTTTTAAATCTAAATCCACATTATAAGTGCAAAACAATTTAACTGACTTTTTCAAAAGAATAGTACTAAACAAGATTAGAAATGTTAGAATTGAAACATAAAGATCTAAAAAAACTGTGAGCTGACAAGAAATAACAATTATCAAGAAACAGAAATTTAATAAGGCATTTACCATTAAAAGAGTGAAAAAAAGGAAAAGCAACAGGATATGATGCCACAAAAATAAAAGATAATCTAATGAGATAAGATATGGAGATAATTCAGCAAACATTAACATGTCCAAAAGATAAATAGTACATGGATTGTTATAATTCACAAATAGCCCTGTACTTATTGTATACACAACATCAAAAGGCCACAAAAACAAATCAATAAATTATTTTAACCAATAGAGTCTGGAATACATTACATATTGCAACATTTAGCCAAGTGCACCGATTCCTTTTATCAAGCTATGGTGAAGAAAGTTGAAAATTATGTTTTATTTTGTGCAGATATGTGAAGTCATTTCACAAACATTACTTATGTGGAAGGGATGGAAATTGTAGACAACATTTTGCTACTGAATGACATTGAAGGAGTTTTCATTCTGCAAATAAACTGTTTGGTTTGAACATACAGTTATTTTCTACGAAAATAACAAAACACTTTAGAGACAATAGACGCATTCATGGACACTAAAGAAGCCCTATCAGTTTCAATTTTTTACATGAAAAATTACATAGCGGAAATTGTTGCCTGATAACTAGAATGCTAGCAAAAGCGGCGCAAAATTGCAAAATACAATTGCACTTTATATGTTTGAGCTGCTTTTGCATCAATAAATGATGGTAATGCAGAGCAAAAAAAAATATAAATCAGGGCCTTAGAATTATTTGCAGGGTATATATGATATGTATTTTAATTTGGTGCTGACCAAAGGTAAAACTGGAAGAAACATTGACAATTTAAAAAAAACTTCCAGCAGAGATTCAATTTACCTGCAGTATGCATAAAGGTGAAATATCTTACTTGGATTCATCGATTGGGAACAATCATTCAAATACAACATATGGAACATAAATTTGAAAGATCAAGATTATGAGGTTAGACATATTGCAAAAACCTGCAACAAAATGGCAAAATAAATCAAGAGAGGAACTACAAAAATCCAAGTGATAAATTAGTATTTGTTGCACAGTTTTCACAAACATCAAAGTAAATAAGACTTAAGATAGATTACTCTATAAAGTGACAGTGTAACATCAATACTGCAGTTTAGCACTATGTACAGTCTTTGTTTACTCCAGCAACATCCTTGATATTGTCGGCTCAGTGGGTGCCAACCTGCCCCAAATTTTGCAATATTCTGGTAAGCTATTCTTAAAGGCATGAAACCCAAATTCACATTGGCTTATTTTTTCATTTTGGTCATCCATTCAATGTAATTTCAACTGACAGAGGATTTTCTAAGCGTAGTAATTAAAGAGTGAGCTATCAGCTTTGATATATGAATGAAATGTTGGTAATGTTTGTCCAAAGAGATAAGGATAGTTAAGCCAAATAAAGCTGTTATGGGGGTGAGATGAATGACCACCTAGTATCTTAAGCTGATTTCCCAAAAATTTTCATCCCAAAATCATGTTATCACCCCGTAAGTCAAAGACATGTGTATCCAGTTCTCTTCCATACTGCACCTGGGACATTTTTTGCTGATGTCAGAACATATTTTATTCATTGTTTGAGGTGTAATATATAACACCCAGACATTAAAAAAAATAATTCTATGGAAATTAGCCCCTCTCAAGAGCGAATAGCCTAAATTTAAATAGTTTGTCCAACTGTTATTGTCTAATACAATTACAGTGTGTTGGCTCCTTTTGTCCAGCATTTCCATTGTGCAAGAATTATTTTCCACTTACTATTGCTTGTAAAAGTAGCTCAAGAAACAGTTCAATTTTCCTCTGCAAACATTTTCTGTATTAAATAAGTGCTTTGCAATATCTGATCTTTTGACAAATTGTTAACCACTGAGGTTATCTGCATAAAAAGGATGTAGTATAAATCTATTTGGAGTGTTAATGCTACAGAGTTGACAAAAATCTTTGGCCCTTATTTGAGAAAAGTGGCGCTGCACCCAGTGCAGCGCCACTTTTCTTGCGGCCTTTAGTTCCCCCCTAACGCCATCATGTATGCGCTGTATCTAAGATACGGTGCACCATGGTGGTAGTTAGGGGAACTAGCGTCAACATTTTGGACGCTAGAAAAAATGTTGACGCTAATCCTGCAAAGCCCTTTGAGGCCCATTGTAAACAATGGCATGCCTCCTTTTACTGCCTGCTGTGAGCAGAGGTTCAAAGTGCCGAAATAAATGACACAAAGAAATATCTTAGATTTCATTGTGCCATTTTTTAGGCCCCCCAATCATGGGTACATCCCCTTTGCATACATTATGCCTGGCGCAGGCATAGTGTAGCGCAAAGGGTTACAAAGTGGAGCAATGCATGGATTGCACCACTTTGTAGATTTGGCGTTGCAATTTTGGCCTGGTTGGGCCAGATTAGCATTAAAAAATGATGCTAATTTGGCGCAAGGAGGAGCTATGGGCTCTCAAATCAGCCCCTTTGTTTTTAGCACCTTCAAAAACTTAGCACGTTTTCTTACGCCTAACCACTGAAATGAATCATTCCATCTGTAAAACAAGGAGATAGATGCTTACAGCAATGAAGAAGGGTCTCAACATACACAATTGGACCCATATTGAGAGAAAACTGTTTGTCTCATTGACCAAATGTAATGCAGAGTTTTGTATCTTACTTTTTGTAGCACATTCATATTTTAATACCTGCAGTACGTTGCCTAGGCCATACATTCTCAGGATAATAGAAGCTAAAGTGTTATCAAATTTAGAGAAACTCACAGATAAGCAGTGTCTGGAGCACAAAGAAGCAGCATAATATGAGGGAAAATTTGGGTCCCCAAGACCGCCTTCTTCGTTAGGTTATTGTAAAATCTTTATATTAATCCGTGTGCGCCTCTTTTTCCACCTAAAAGGAAAAAAATACTTTCTAATTTGCTAAAAAATATATATCATGTTTACATCTGATTGTCAAAAAATATAACAAAAAAAAGGGGAGAATGGATGTCTTTATTTCCCATTTTATTTATCATTTTAAAAAATATTAAAGAATAAACACATAACAATGCAGTTAAAGCATGGAAACTGTACCACAAGTAAGTGGTAGAATGTCAGCACAAATCAAATATAGTATTATTGTTTGCAATCAGAGAGCAAAAGAGCATTGGCAGGCAAAAGACAATTAGTACTGAAAAAGATAGACTGACCTGGGAAGAATGAATTCAACATGAGCTGGCATCATTAGAAGTCCGTGATGTTGGAGAAAAGGTGGCTAATGAAGACAAGTAGTGCCTCAGTGGTTGCCAAACGTCTCTAGATTCAGACATCACAGGATGTAGTGAGGCATAGAGTTCTCTATTAGCATTGCAATACGTGAGGCTGATCAACCAGGATGAGCGCTAGGTGCATATTTGGATCCCCATTGAAGAGCAATCTCCTGTTTAGCTAGCAGGAGCGATATCACAGTGAGGCGCCTTTTGAATTTTGTTAAGTCCCCTGTGTAGCTGAGAAGGGCCAAAAGTGGGTCAGGTCACAGAGGCCAACCAATAATAGCTGACAGTCTGTCATACACCTTGCTCCAAAAGGGACTAACGTTAGGGCAGGTCCAGGTCATATGTGAAAAATCAACAATCAAAGCACAGCATTTGGAGCAAGCGGCAGAGTGGCTCAGGTCCATTCGGGCAGTGTCTTTGGGGGTGATATATGCCCTACCAAAGAATTTGAAGTGTACTAGCATCTGGCATTGGTTAGGTGAAACAAATCTGGTCTACGGGCAGCATGCCTCCCAGACTTTTTGGGATAGTGGATGATCCAAATCTCTCTCCCAGGATTCCCTTAGCTGAGCATCCGGAACCAGGAGAGCCTTAATACAAACTAGATAGAGTCTGGATACCAAGCGTACCCTGAGCCTGCCGTAGCAACCAGGGTAAGTAGGGCAAACTCAGCAGGAGCCAACGGATATGTAGTGTAGGGTGCACGCATGGCGCGTTGTAGACGGCATAGTACAAAGTGTTGCAATTGTGTGGCACTTGGGAAACGAGTATTTGTAGTGCATGAAAATATATGGTAATCTTGGAAAACATGACCGAAGGTGTGTAGTTGAAAAGCACGTAATGCATGCTGCACCAGCGCTTCCTGTGTAATGGGTATAAATGGATTATCAAGCAAGGTCAGTGCTGGGGAGTACAGTGTGTCACAGTGAAGCAAGCGAGCCAGTTCACGCCATGCCCAGCTAGTTGTGGAAAGATTTTGAATATCTCTGCGATGTAGCGGCACACCCCTGGGCAAAAGGGTGACCAGTGGGACAGGAGCAGACAGGTACTGCTCTGGGATAGATTAGGGAGGGCAGGCATCAGGATGAAACCAGTGATACGTGTATTGACATAGCGCCACCAAGTAGTAAAGCTGGAAGTGGGGTACCCCAAATCCACCCGCTCATACAGGAGACAGAGGACCTCCCATCGAATGGGCAGATGTTTATCCGCCCATACCAGTTGAATGATCAAGCTGCAAAGTGTAGCAAAAAAGGAATTAGTAAGCTGGATAGGAATATTCAAAAATAGATACAGAAAGTGTGGGAGAACCACCATTTTCTTGAGCGATATCTGGCCCGCCATAGAGATCGGCAGCTTTACTCATCTATTCACCTGTGCGGTGACTCTCTCCACCGCAGGTCCACAATTAAGCTGTAGCACCTACACCTTGTCTCTGTGTATGTGAATACCTAGGTATTTTGCTGAGCCAGGGCACCAACGCAAAGGGAACTCTGTCTCAGGTGGATGGGTAATGTCAGTCAGCAGAAAAAGCTCCAACTTACCCCAATTGATATGCAGCCCAGAGTATTCACCAAAGCAAGTCACTTCTGACAATATTGGTGTAACATTTGTGTCCGGATGGCGAACGAATAGCAGAATATCGTCTGCATATAGCGACACCAAGAGCAGTCCACTGGTCCATTGCAGTCCCCTATGGATATGTCCCTTACGTAAGTGGTGCACCAGGGGGTCCATTGCCAGAATAAAGGTAACAGACGGCACCCCTGCTGAGTTCCACATGTTGTGGGGAAAAAGGAGGACAGCTCACCCTTAAACCGTATGGCTGCTGAGGGCTGCGAGTACAACAGGGAAATCAGTTTGGTGTAGCCTCAGCGGAACCCGAGCTTACTAAGGACAGTGTGTGTAAAAAGGGCCACTCAAGTGGATCGAATGGCTTTTCGACATCCAATAAGGCAATCGCCACCAGAACCTCTGGTGACACTTTGTTTATCACCCCAAAAACAGTGCAAAGATTGATAGAGGTAGAGCGGTGTGGAACAAAGCCAGACTGAGCAGGAGAGATAATCGTTTCCAGCAAGAGGGAGAGGCAGGCGGCAATCATTTTGGCCAGAATCTTATTGTTGAAATTTATCGGGGGGGTGATGTGACCCACAGGGTCTTTACCAGGTTTCAGCAAAAGGCCAATAACCGCCTCTCTCATTGATGCAGGGAGAGCCCCAGCCTCCAGAGCCTCATGATACACTGATACACGACGAGGGCTAAGAATATCTTTGTATTTCTTGTAAAACACGCCGGTAAACCCATCCAACTCAGGGTATGCATCCCATCCGGCAAATCTATCCCCTGCGACACCTCCTCAGAAGAGAAGGGTTCACTAAGGAACTGCTGTTGGGCGGATGTTAACCAGACCATAGCAATGTCATCTAGATAGTCTTGTAAAGCGGGACCCGGCAGCCCGCTTGCGCTGTATAGAGCATAGAGTAATATTTGGGAAGTTCCACCTGGACCTCAGTGGTACTGATGGCAACAATGCCATCAAGCCTTTTAATTTCAAGTATATGGGTCGCATGACAGGAGGGTCAGATCAATCTGGCTAGCAGCCTCCCGGGTCTTTCCCCCTCTCCACATCTATAGGCCATTGTATACCTGCCCATCTAGTGCACCTTCCGAGCTGCCAAAGCATTAAACCTGTCTAGCATAGACTTACGATGACCTAGTTGGGGAAGATATCAGCTGCCTCCATTTCACAGTCAGTATCAGCAAGCTGTGCCTCCATCTGTGCAAGATCACAATGTATATCACGCAGGACACCAGATTGTATGGAAATGCAGATGCCCCTGGTATATGCCTTGAAGGCATCCTATAGCACCACCCAGGTACCCGCCCAGCCCTTGTTTGATTCAAAAAAGTCAAACACTGCTTCCTGCAAGGATGTGCAGAACGGCCATGTCCGGGGACCTCCAGAATTTCCTGGCTTCTCAGGCTAGAGGTAAGTGCAAGTAGCATAGGGGAATGGTCAGATAATGACCGAGGTAGGTGCGTGATATCTGTGACCCATTGCACAGCAGTACCCATCAAAAGCCAATAGTCAATATGTGACCAGGTACCATGGGGTGCTGAACGAAAGGTGTAGGCCAACAAGCCTGTGTCTAACAGTCGCAAAGGGTCATATAAAGCAAAAGTGCTGCATAGGTCTCTCAAAGTCCTAAGGGAGGGAGGCTTGGACATCGGGGCATGAGAGGTGTTGTCCAATACTTTGTCTACCGCCCAATTAAAATCACCACCCACAAGGATGTGATCTATATCAAAGCGATCGATGTGTGAATGGATCTCCTGAAAAAATTCAGGAGCGTCAATATTGGGAGCTTACACATTTATAAGTAGGATCTTACGGTTGTCCAAAAGACCAGCAGCCATCACATATCTGCCACTGCCTTCCACCCAGGTCGATAGTGCCTAAACTGTACTGTTTTTTTAATCAAAATACATACCGCTGAGAGTAGGTGCTGTAACTAGCAAAGTATTGGTGCGGGTCCATTTGGCTACAAAGGAGAGCGCTGTGCCAGTGGGGAGATGTGTCTCCTGCAGGAAATCAATCTGCACAGCATGCCTACAGACATACTGCAGCACCATTTTACCTTTACGGGAGTTGTTGAGGCCATGTATGTTCCAGGATAGGAATGTAAGGCCTAATGAGTTTTTAGTCGCGGGCGTTAGCCCCAGCATGCGGGACATGTGTAGCCATATGTACATAAGGTAGGCATGTATATAAATTGCATTGCATAACAGAACAACATTACATCACACAACCCATATGCATGAAACAACCCTCCCACACCCGCTCTAAAAATGCCAAGCGAAACCCACAAAGCCCTAAAGAAAGACCATTCCAACAGAAGAACAAATATCTTGGTATTAATCATGGGAGCATGACAATGCAGCCATGGAGTACTCCCAGACGCTAATGGGATTGACAGTGTAGCATAGGAGAAGACAACCCGACTAAAAGAAAAACCTGAGTTATAGACAAAAGAGCAACAACATAGCGACTATCATATATAATCGATAGGGGGGCATTGTATATTCAAACTTGGTGGGGGCCATAGCCTAGGCAGTCTCATCTAGTCTGGTGGAAACAGTTCCATGCTCGAAGCGGACCTGGCATATAGATTGTCATACCCCTGCGGGGAACCACGAGGCGATCCGCCCAACCGGGGATGTTGCTTGAAGAACATCTTGGCATCACTAGGATTATCAAAGTATTGCTGTTTGCTGCTCACCCCCACTCTCAACTTGGTTTGATATATCATGCCATAGCGAACTCCAAGACAACGGAGCGTGGCCTTCCCTTCAAAGAATTTCCATCTAGCTTCCTGCACTGAAGGTGTGAAATTGGGGTAGAGGGACATGACAGCTCCCTGATACTGCAAGGGGCCTTTCTCTCTGCCGAGTCGTAGGGCAGTGTCTCAGTCTCTATAATTCAATAGGCGAGCACTTATCAAGCGGGCAGGTGCCCCAGGGGGAGGCTTAGGGCCCAAGGTACGATGTGCTCTTTCCACCACAAAGGATGAGGTGAAGCCCTGGTGCCCCAATAATTCCACCAGCAGGTTCTCTACAAACAAGTCAAGCCGACCAGTATTGGTGGATTCCGCAATACCGGCTATATGCAGGTTGTTACGGCGTCCTCTGGCCTCCAAAACTTCATTTTTTTAAACCACAGTTTTTAACCTCCCCTCGACCTACTCAAGGTGTTTTCTGAGTGTCGCTGTATCGTCCTCAATGGTTGAGATTCTACCCTCCGCTCCTGATTCTTGTTTGTCCAACCTACTGCCCACATTGTAAAGCCTGGTGGTCAGGAAGTCAAATCTATTATCAGTGGGATGAAATCTGATCCTCAGCTCTGTCAATATGTCTTCCGCTCCTAATGTCTGCTCACATATCTGACCACTCCGGGCATCATCCAATTCCCACGCCGGAGAGATAGCCATGTCTTCCTGCTGTCTCTTCTCAAAAGAAAGTTTCCGTTGTTTGGGGTCACCTCAGTCTATAGCCACCCCGGCCGCCCACCAGCCACTCCGGCCCAGGAGTACACCAAGAATTGTTGGGTAAGGCCCTGCGCCCCGTGAAGGGTGACCCAGGCAGCAGCCACAGGGTCAGCAGACCTCAACCAGGCCACCAGGCAAGCTACTCCAATCACCCACGCAAATGGGGGCAGTTCAGCAGCACTGTGCTGCATGAATATCCAGCACGGACCGTCCAGGTATGTGGGACCTCAACGGAGGCCCCTGGTGATGGGCACATTGACAGGCAATCAAAATCAAATGTAGAACCCCGGTGCAAATTGGGGCGCTACCCCACCTGCGGCGCAGCAGAATGTCAAGGGGGGGCACCAGGGCCACTCCCCACATCGCCGTCAGTCCCAGCGAAGACAACCAGACGCACACCCCTCTGTAGCGAACACCCCAGCAGAAAGGGCAGCACCAGGTCACACTACCAATCGGCCCCCTCAGCAAAGGCCCAGTGGGGGTCAGCAACACTTCCCCAGTGTCGCTCTGATCTTGGGGGGGGAGGTGAGGGACCAACAATCGGCTGCCCTGGCAGTCCTGCACCGCCGGGAAGCCCGGACCCTCATACTCACCCACGGCCTCTGTCATCTCAGGGCCTCCGAGGCATGTAGGCCGGTGGGTGGGGGCCACAATATCAGCAGCGACGGTGCACCACAAAACATTCAGCCACGACCCCCCTGTAACCCTCCCCACTCGTCACCACTCCACTGTAGCCTTTCGCCCGGGTCCTGGGTGTCCTCTCCTACCGTGTAGTAGGAGCCTCTGCAGGAGCTTCAGAGACGTGCAGCCATTTCGGTTGACGGGTTGGACATGCCCCGAGAATGGACGTCTTAATTAACCACATTACTAAGGGATTATATATTTTTTACACTAAAAGAATATAATTATTTGTAAACGTATCCATTGAGCAATCCAAATATAAAACTCTTGATACATTTTTGAGGTTTTATTATAAATTTCCCTGAATTAATCCCTGCTAAACTGTGCCAACTGATATTCTATAATTCAAGACGAAGTTGTCCCCTTCTCAGGAACAAAATTAAATACATCTGTGCATTATGTTGACACTAGGGGCCAGATTTATAGGCGCCTTGTGCCACCTTACGCCACATTAACGTTATTTATTTTGACATTAATGTGGCCCAACGAGGCCAAAATCCCAGTGCCGTATTTACAGAGTTGTGAAACGCATGCGTTGCACCGCTCTGTAACCCTTTGAACTTCTTTATGCCTGCGCCAGGGATAATGTATTCAAAGGGGGAGTTCCCCCGTTAGGGGAGCCGGTAAAATGGGGCAAGAAAATCTGTGAGATTTCCTTACGCCATTTATTATGGCACTTTTAACGCCTGCTCAAGAGCAGGCATTTATATGGGGCTTTCATTCTTTAGAATTGGCCCCTATGTACTCTGCAGGAATAGTGCCAATATTTTGGCGCTACTCTTGCGGAGTACATCAATAGCGTCATAAAAAATTACACCATTGTCCCCTACCCTGGCCACTATGCGCCGTATTTTAAATACGGCGCACACATAGGGGAGGTTGGGGGGTGCTAAGGGATGCAGGGAAAGTGGCGCTGCCACTTTCCATAAATCTGCCCTTGGTGCTAACACATTTTGGAGCAAATATTGATTTAAGTTAGGCAGAAACATGAAAAATCACTGGTGGCAACAAATGTTTTTACAAAATGGTCACAATATGATGTCTAATTTCGAATTCTTGAGTTAATGAAGGAAATTACACATAGGCAAACTCTGAAGTAAAGAATACAACAAAGAGAATCTTATTGAACAGGATTTTTGTGGTCAATACACCCAATAGGTTTAAAAGAACATTTATATTTTACCTGCTTTCTAAAATAAATTAAGTACAGTTAGAAATAGAACAGATTGGAATATGCAATAAAGATTAATTAGGGAAAGGGAGAAAGAATAGTGCCACAAAATAAATAAAATAAATCATATCATCAGAATATTCAATATTGCCGTGACATCCCTATTGTGAGAACAGATGGAGAACTAGAAAAAATAAGTGAGATATCAATTATTATCATTTTAAAGTTATTTTACTGAATACTGAAACTGAATGGAGATACCCAATGGTTTTGAGTAAATAATTAATTGTGAATTTTGTATATTTTATTCCTTTTAAAAAATGAGTAGGAGAATGGTGAAGAGAAGATTTCTAGACGTATATAGCGGAAGACAGACCATGAGTTGCATAATTTATTGGGTTAACAATGTAAAGTTAATTTGAACATATGGATTTAAGTTTGATGCTTTAGCAATACAATATATAATGCAGATGTATCTGTAATTAGAATGAACATTTTTTTACCTTAAATTAGATGCGTGAATTATATTACTCAGAGTAAATCTAAGGATATTTTTTCATCTCAGAGATAAACACAATATGCAGAGCATTCCTACTCTCGCCCTTTCACTCAATTCAGCACAGCACAGCACAGAACAGCAACTTTGCTTGCTGCCCTGCACTGCGTGAACGTTTAGTAAATGTGCTCCTGAGAGTTTAAATCCAGTGAGCTACATGCAACTTTTTGATGAAGAGTATCAAAATGAAGTGTGACATTAAGCCCCAAAATTGAAGTCAATGGGAAGGAGAGAATTTGTTTTTATCTTTGGAGTGTCATACTTAAAAGCAGATATTTTTCAAACAAAGTGACAAGCAAAAGTATTTGCACATAAACAAAAATCATACAATTATTTTCTTTTAACTTCTCTATAATTGATCAGACTTTTCTGCAAATACATGGCAATTAAAAAAGTGGCATCAAATCCTTTATTTTAAGAATGAAAGTCTAGTACCTTAGTCATTAGGCCAAATGAGGCTCATTGCTGTTGAAGATCAAGAAATAAAATTAAAAAATATTTGCAATATGGGGCAATGTACACCCATTCAGAAAGGTGAATTTGAAACCTCAGTTTTCAGAGTGAGAGACTAAGGGGGTCATTCTGACCCTGGCGGTCACCGACCGCCAGGGCCAACGACCGCGGAAGCACCGCCAACAGGCTGGCGGTGCATCCTGGGCCATTCTGACCGCGGCGGTAAAGCTGCGGTCAGAAAAGGGGAACCGGCGGTTTCCCGCCGGTTTACCCCTGGCCCAGGGAATCCTCCAGGGCGGCGCTGCTTGCAGCGTCGCCATGGGGATTCCGACCCCCTTCCCGCCATCCTGTTCCTGGCGGTAAAAACAGGATGGCGGGAACGGGTGTCGTGGGGCCCCCTAACAGGGCCCTATAATGATTTTCAGTGTCTGCTTTGCAGAGACTGAAAATCGCGACGGGTGCCATTGCACCCGTCGCACCCAAGCAACTCCGCCGGCTCCATTCGGAGCCGGCTTCATCGTTGCTGGGTCTTTCCCGCTGGGCCGGCGGGCGGCCTTTCGGCGGTCGCCCGCCGGCCCAGCAGGAAAGCCAGAATGGCCGCCGCGGTCTTTTGACCGCGGTGCAGTCATTTGACCGCGGTGCAGTCATTTGACCGCGGTGCAGTCATTCGGCGGTTCCCGCCAGGCGGGCGGCTGCCGCCGCCCGCCGCGGTTGGAATGGCCGCCTAAGGGCCTGATTACGAATTCGGCAGACGGAATGACCCGTCCACGGAACTTCTGACTGGGATGCTGCCGCCATGCTGGCTACCTCCCCGTCGGGTCCATTACGACTTTCCAGCTGAGCTGAAAGGTGGAAACCAAGGTTTCCGCCCATCACCCCACCGGGTAAGTGGCAGGAGCATTGTCGCCTGCTCTTAATCGAGCCGGTGGCAATGCTGCCACCTGCAGGGTGCACAGCAGACAGTGAGTGTTGCAAGGGTGTTGGGCAGGGGGACCGCTGCACTGCCCATGCCAATTGCCCCCTGGACCTGTTCTCTGCCAACCTTTTCATGGCAGCAAAACTGCCATATTAAGGCTGGTGGAGAACCAAGTCATAATCAGGAAGGCAGCACTGACTTCAGCGCCACCCTGGCTGATTCAGACCTCCACCATTGTCAGCCCATCGGTATTAAAGATCCCGGTGGAGACGGCTGTGGATTGGCGGGGTTGTCCATCAACCTTATAATTTGGTGTACTGACTGCCACAACCGCGGCGGTCCAACAGCCACTGTGAGTATAGTGGTCCGAGGACTACCACTTCCGTATTCCGACCCCAAGACCTCAAACATTAAGCCACAAGTATCTTTGACAAAATATTTTCCCCTAAAAAAAACTGAAAATTATACTTCAATATATTCTTTAAAACTTTTAACAAGTGACTAGACCACATACATGAACATTGAGATACCGGGACTTAAACCCCTTGATCTTCAGAGGGAGAGTCTAAGGGCCTGATTATGAGTTTGGCGGTTGGACTGCCAGATTGCCATGTTGACGGTCCTGAAAAGACCCCCACACTGGCGGTCTTCCAGCCCATCCTATTACAAGGCATACAGGCATGACTTCTGACTGGCAACCAAAAATGGCAGACCGCCAATGGCACAGTGGCCTGGATATAGGCGGTCCGAACTCTAGCACCGTCAGCACTGGGGCCAACCACTGAGCTTATTACAAGCATACAGTCATCATGGCGGTCAGCCAATGGCAGTCAGGATCACAGCAGTTTACGGTCAGCAAGGAACAGACACACATTGGATGAATTCAAAGCAACACAGCTGGCACACATTGGCACAGTAGACCCACCTGAAAGGACACTAAAAAACACACCCCTTCACAGACCACAATCCTTTGCATTTCCACTGCAAGACAGAGAAGCTTGAGCGTATTTTTTCTGTAGAGTACATACATTACCTTTTTTCACCATCCCATAAAACACCCTGCACACACTTTTGTCCATTCACACCCTATTGCACTTCTCCTGTTAAGTAAGTCCATGTCACCTGTAGTTTTTTTCCCCCACCATGTCACATTCTGAAAAATATCCGCAACTCAGAAAATGTGCTAAGAGTCATGGTTGATGAAATCATAAGAATAGAGCCACAATTGTTTGGAGCACAAGTCCAGCACACTCCTCTCGGTAGGATAATTGAAATGTGGGCCAGGATTGTCAGCAGAGTGAATGCTGTAGGCACCACCCTTCGAACAAAGGAGGACATTAGGAAGAGGTGGAACGACCTCAGGAGGAAGGTCCGTTCTCTGGTCTTCAGGCACCGGCTGCAGGTGAAAGAGACTGGTGGTTGCCCTCCCAGTGCCCCAATAATACTCTTTCCCTGTGAGGAAAAGGTAGGTCTTGGCCATCCTGCGTCCTGAGGGCTTAACAGGAATACCTGGGGGAGTGGAGTCTGGTAAGTTACCACATCAAAAAATGTCACAAAACTGCAATGTCATGCATTCTCACAGCTCACCTTTTGCCAATGTCTTGTTTATGTACCCCACCAACATTCAATACCCAGAATATCTGAGTTTAATGAGTATTGTTGAACCAAACATCACAGCTACCAAGGCCCATCACATACCATATTCCCAAATGGTTCCTATAAGCCTTATACAAAATCATTTCCAGGACTCATGGCTTTCCTCAACATGAAAACGTATGCCCAAATCTAAATGCAGTCTGCATACAGAGATGTAATACCCAAGATTTGTTTAGTGTGCGTAGGGTGTGTGACCTGACTGCAAACCCAGGGGGCACTATTTCACTAACTCCAAACATCAGCCCAGTGTTCACTTGTCCAGATACCCCTGTTTCTTAACTCTCAATTGAAGTGTACTTACCTGGGAGGATACAATTTGTCAAGTGTGTGTAGTAGAGGGAGTGACATGACTGCAACTCCCAGGAGCCCTTGTGTCTGTAACTCCAAACACCAGCCCAGTGGTCACTTGCCCACATACTCCTGTTTCTAAACTTTCAGTTTACGTACTAACCTGGGGGTGATCAAGCTCAGATCATGCTGAAATCAGAGGCATGTCTGTCTACATAGCTCCATCTTGACCTGTTAACCCAAGATGGAACTATCGAGGACAGAGATGACACCTTACACAGAATGTGTACAACAAGTATTCCTAATGCCTCAAGATGCATCACCAGATTGGTATTGGCAGCAGACACATTGACATAGCACTGTGAACATGATGAATCCAGTCACATGTGCAACAAAGTCCTGGATCTGCCTGCCTCACACTCAACTGGGCCTCCAAGTTGTCAAAGCCATATCTTGCACAGCCACTGTCTTGGCTGCACTGGTGGCAAATTACCATTTTCATGCTATCCTTCCAAGTGCAACTGATCTGCACATCTCAGCAGCAGCTTGAGTCAGAATGACTTGGCATGCTTCACACATGGCATGTCAATACACCCAATACCATGGTTACTTGCTACAATTGGTTTAACAAGGTCTCTGCTTACAGTAACTCTGAACTGTAGGAGGTAGACGTCACAATACAATCAGTAACATTGTACGTTTTACATCAACAGGTGGATCTGCTGCTGAGCACACAGAGGCCACAGAACAGGCTTCCGCTACCCCCATGGATAAAGCCCTCAGTGACAACAACACTTCTGGATGAGGAGGACAGTTCTAGCCCATCTGGGCAATCTGGTCAGATTACAAAAGTGAGTCTCACTGTGCCCACAACGTCACCTCTCAACCCTGTTGCATCAACATCCAAGGTAACGATTCACCCCCAACCTGTGTCCCTAGCACAGTGCCTACCATCTAGGGCCCTCCAGTCCTTGATCCTGAGGTGCAGCGCCAAACTTTGGACAATGAGGACCCAGGATCAAGTAGGAGAGGGCACCATGTGACAACAGCACAGGAGTGTGGGGAGGTGATCCTCCCCACCCCTCATGCAAGTGGGGGCATCCATCAAAGTATTCAAGAGGTGTGGATGGCAAGACAGCCACCACTGCCAGTAATACCCCTCTTCCTTGAAGACCTCCTTTATTTGTTACACATCCACTCTGTGGACTGATCCTGAACCACCTATCATTTCCAATGTGAGGAGGACTACTCTAGCCTTTGGACTCACAGTGGTGTTGCATCTATTCCAATGATTTCATTCACCATGACTCACCCCTTCACATTTAAATTTTTGTTGGGTCATGTCACATATATTTTATGTTCTTCATAGCTACACAATAAAATCACCCTTCACTGACTCATTGTCTGCTGATTTTGATTTCATATTTAGCCATGTAGATATTTCAGACCACATGAACCATACAATGATGATCCAAGGTACTTGTTCAAGATGGGATATGTTGCATGTACACAGTGCCCAGCTCAGGATTACAACACTCCCACACAAACACATACTTACAGGTGTCTGCTCAAACAAAAACGTTTATTACCGTGTTAAGCAAATAGGCTGTCAATATGTCTGAACTATTAGAAATCAAGAATGTTTGACTCATACTGAGTTAATTAACATATTGACAGGTACAGACCCCGAGACCACAGAAAGAAGAGATTTGTCAGACATTGTCCTGTAGAATAGGGAAACATTGATGTTGTTGATGTCACCAGCTTCAGCCTTATACATATCACACCAAAGTAATTCAACATCATATAATCCAAAATACAGACAGATGGCAGTATAACAGTCCCTGATCACAGAGCCATCATAATCCAATTCACATGCATCTGGTGGTATGACACAAACATATGTCAGTGTTGTGGCACAGGCTCTGTGGCCTACAATGATGAAACACATCTACAGCCACATACAGGTCATACAAAAAGAGTGTTTAGCCAATGTGAATGGAAAATGACTTGGTTGTAAGCTAGGACTACATATTTGATGACCACATGATGACATGCATGATGCATCAGGCCCACCACAAAACACAAAACAAGTGCAATAGGCAATTCCGAACCTCCACCCAAACGCTGTGCAAACTGTCTTGCTACAGGTCTCCTACACCCACAGTCTATGACCTACATTACCTGGAACAATCCATGTCCACTTTGTATATCAGAACAGCATCACATACCTGCCAATGTCAGAACTCTGATATGCCAACATGAAGATGTCATGGTGAAGGTACCGGTACAAAGAGCAAAGCAAGGAGTATAGGTTTGAAACTATACATATGACACAAGTCACATAGCAAGCATCTGGAAAACAAAGTACATTAAAAGGGAACTGACACAAACAAAGCAACACCATCAAGGTGGGAATGTGTCAGAAAGCTATCTTTGGCTGAATATTTCAGAGTATCAGCTCCCTGGCAGTTTCCAAAACACTCAACTCCACACATTCTCACAACTATTGTTCATTGCAGTTACAATCATGACATAACATGACATACTTACACTTATGAAAAGTAGCTGTGGATGAGATCTTCTTGCAAGTCAGCTCCTTCCTCTTCACCACTGTCATCCTCACTTGGCATTTCAGGCTTTTTACCCGGTGGCACTGCATGCTCCCCTTCCTCTGGGATGTATGGGATATTTCTCAGCAGGGCGATTCTGTGGAGCATGCAGCTTGCCACAGTGATCTGACACACTTTCCCAGGTGAGTACAGGAGGGCTCACCAGTCCGGTCCAGGCAGCAAAATCTGGCCACCAGGAGCCGAAAAGCTCACTCCACTGCCGCCTAGTACTTCTATGGGCCTCATTGAAGTGGATTTTCCCTGGCGTAGTTGTATTCCTCAGCGGCATCAACAATTAAGAACGGTTTGGATATATTGAATCTCCTGTTAAGGAATGAGACTTAAGGAAAATGATGAGTCACTCACTTCATGACTGTAGCACCTGACTTTGCTCACACACAATCAGGCAAGATGTGACTTACCAACCAGCCACATCCTCTCTGGGTGCAGCTGGGGTATGGTGCTGTTCTTCATTATGAAGGAATCATTGGCTGATCCATGATATTGGGCACACACATTTGAGATGTAGAGATCTGCCAAACAGTCAACTTGCAAGTTGATGGAATGGAAGTTCTTTCTGTTGCGATAGATTTGTTCAGTGGCATGCAGTGGCACCAAGATGAAACGTGTGCCATCAATGGTCCCCACCACATGTGGGAGGCGGGCAAATCCATAAAAGTCAGCCTTCGCATTGGCTAAATCCTCATGTCGGGGGAACCTGATATAGCTATCAATGTGTTTCAACATTGCAAAGAGGATATCCTTCAACACCAGACTGAAGATGGACTGGGACATACCAGCAGATAGGGTTACTGTATATTTGAAAGACCTTGTGGCTAGGAAGTGCAACACTGATATGACTTGTACAATGGGTGGTATGTAGGTTGCATCATTCTGGCTCCAGCTGATGGCATAAGTCCACTATTGTTTGCCTATTCTGATGGTATAACTGTATGATGTGCCATTCCTCCATGTTCTGAAGGTCTGGCAGTGACAGTAGACAGGAGGTTGTCGCATCCTTCCTCTCCCAGGGTACCTATGTGTGACAAGACATGATTTCTAACATTAGTCAGTGTGTCTACAACAACATATGTAATGAATGCCAACAATATCATGTGACAAAGCATTTCTGACTGGATAGACATGAGACTCAGTACACATCACAGCTGGCAAGTACACAAGGGCCACATGTGACCCCCATGGTTTCCACATGTGTCCACAACATGAATTCAGGTGATACACAACTATCTGCTACAAAATGACCCCTCAAAATGTGACTGCATTTTCTGACCAGAAACACAAAAGAGTATGGGGTTCACTTACATTGAGGAGCTACTAACAGTGGGAGTGTCCACTGGGGCTCCTTGAACTCACTATATGAGTTGGTAGTGTTTAAGTAGTGTGGAGGATCGTCTAGTGAAGGTGGGGGGTTTCCTTTACGGACTAGGTGGTCTCACACACTACATAGTGTCATGCTTCATCATATGACCACCTAGCCCCACCCAGGTAGGACAGTGCCACCTGGGCAGACTCAACCTCACCGTTAAGGGAAGAGGAGGGAGTGCGTAAATTTTAACTGTTCTGGAAAATGTGGGATGCAGCTAAACTAGGGTAAATATAAAAACACCTTGACAGTCACCTGTGTGGGGGTACACTTTCAATAGTGGTGTCTGCTGGTGTGATTAAGAGCAAGGATGGGACACCTCTGTGAGAGCAAGGACTCACTGGGTCACCTATCTAAAAAATAATAATGGCCAACATGTTTCTGCCCTCTACAATGAGCCAAGGAAGGTCTAGGATCCCTCAAAGTCATGCAATGCAAGGAAAACCTACTCTGTTCAATGGGAGTATGGGTGGAAGGTGTAAAAGGTGATATAGGGCCTACCTGTGAACAAGGAATTACCTTGTGGAGGCCCTATACCTGTAGGCTACTAGCCCCAGGACTCCAGGAGGGGGGTGTCCCCTAATTGTCACACAAACTCCAAAGGAGGAGCTCGCTGTGCACCTAATCCGTCCCTTCACTGGACCGCTTGAGGTGAATTTTCTGACCGCCAAAAACTACCATTGGCGGTGGTGCCCCATTCACCACCGTCATATGCCATCTGTGCCCATAACACACTACACTCGTGGTTATGAGTAGGACCTACATTACAAGACAGAATGAGGATGTTTCTGGTGATTCTACACATATATTGTATGTGTGATGCATTTTACACAGCCATATACAGTATTTCAAACTGCAAAATGGCAGATGCCTGACCTACTCCACTGGAAATTAGGAACCACCCACGACCGCCGGCAGAAGTCATCCGCGAGGGGTGGCGGTTCCAACCATGGCAGACACAGCCATAAGCTAATGTTAAGCCTGTGGTGGTTGGGGCCTAATGGCTGTGTCCGTCGGCGGTGATGAGCGTTTACATGGCTTATTTGACTGCCATGTTGTGCAAATTCACTCACTTGATTCCTGACACTGCTACTAGCAACACCTCCACTACCTGAGGCGCTGTGTGCCACCTAAGGGAGTAATCATACCACATCCACCAGATGATAGAGCCCCTGCCTTCTCTTCTCTCCAGAGGAGCTGGGGAGGCTTGCACATGTTGTCCTTCCCCTGTATGGACAGCTCTATGGCTCACCAAAGGAGCAGGTCAGTACCTCATGTGCACAATTGACCCTTTTCAACACCATCCTTTCCATCTTCACTGGGAGGCTACAATGTGCCTCTGTGTGCCAGTTGGACTTCGTGTGTGCCTGTTGTTGCAGTCTACGTGACATCAATGGGATGTACATGGTGAAGGTATTGGTGACCAGTACTATGTGTTGTGTTCATGAACAATATAATGTGTGATCTTTTTTGGAGTCCTAGATCCTCTTAGTTTTGTATGCACATAACTAGGCAAGGACACTTTACTTCCATCCAGAGACCTTTCTTTGTTTATGATGGTTGTAAATGTTAGGCAACATGTATGTGCATGGCAGCATGAGCTGTGTATGCATCTTGTCTGAGTCATTTGAGGACCTTATAAGCAATGTAGTTAGTGCCACAGATGTTTCACCCGACATCTGTCCTTGCAAAACTGTTGTCTGGAAAGTATATCATGATTCACTGCACCCTCCATGTTGCCACACAAACCACAAGCTCCATTGTGGATAGCCACATGATGTATTGTCATGCATGGAAGTGATGGAAATGTGAGTGTCATGTAGCCTACAGAGACCAGGGCCTGTCAAATGTATCTCCAAGTATGGGACAGAGTCCAGGCTGTGGGAAAGTCACTTTGGCTATGCAACTGCGTCACTGTGCCCACTCCCTGTACACCAGTAGATTCTGTCATGTAGCCAGCATGTTGCTCAAGTGGCAAAACTTGCCTTGGGTGCCTCAGTCCATTTACTAGATTAGGAATGGGTACAGCAGTCCATCCCTGAACTAGCCCATATATGCGTTTAGCATCATTGTGAAAGTGTGCCTATGACTTATGACAGGTCCCATACTCCAACCGCTATGTTGTCACCTTCACATTTGCACAAATGACAGACCACCTGTGCAGACAGTGTGTAGATTCCTGGGAGGCCATGATATGTGACTCAGTAGCTTATTCAAATAGCAGAAATTGTACAATGTAAACCTTTGAATGGTGGATGCCATCTCTGTACTTTAGATGTTTATGTCCAAAGGAGTATTCTGTGGTACAGGTACTTACCACAGAACCCCCCCTGGAGTGGCACAAGTCTGTATTTAATAGGCCACATGTCCACACATTCACCGGGAAGACAATTTCTGTGCCCACCATGCCAGCCCCTTCATTTTTACTCGTGTGTAAGGCTGAAGTCTGTACTGTGGAAGTTGCCTGTAGGGACTGTATGCAGTGAGTCAATCTTGCAGACTGCGGATGTGTTGGTCCAGTCAAGCCAAAGGAGTTTACCCTTCAGAAGCCACATTGGTGTGAGGTGTATTATTGTGGCTCACATCACAGTACATGTTGCTGGAATATGGGCTACCTTATGTCAGTAGGCTTGCTCAATTACTGTAGGCCATGAACAGGGTAGTGGGTTAGTCTTCAGATGGATACAAAAGTCTGTAGTCATGTCCCTGTGCTTATTGCTTGTGTGCTTCACACTTGTGGTGTGTTGACAAAATGCCCATTTTGTGCTTGGTGTTTCTGACATGCGTGTGATACAACCATTTGGGCAAAAACTTGTGTTTGTAATCTCTTGATTTGTCTCTTGCTTCCATACAGGTAAACGCCTATCAGAAGAAGGAGATCTGGAGAGCCACCGCCCGGAAAGTGCAAACCCTGGGGGTCCACAACGGACAGAGTGGCCACTGTCGCAAGAGATAGTAGGACCTGAGATGCTGGGCCTGGAAGATTGCTGAGGTCTAGCTGGGGCTGTCCTCCCAACATAGGAGGGGGGCACCTTTGACCAAGACCCCCCATAAAAGGCTTGCATTGGGCGGGTGCATACCCAGACCTTGATAGGCATTTGAGGGGAGCACAGCAGCCACAAGGGGCTGAGTACAGGTCATAGTCCTGTCTGTCACATTTCAAAGTTAATATATTAGGGTATAACATCCTTCCCTAATGATTATGGATGAGCCACGTTTTAAACAGTAGATGAGTAAATGTTTGTGTGGATATGAAATGTGGTGCATACTGATGTATCTTGCCTATTGGTCCATTGGGCCAGGGACCTAGGACACAACTGTGTACCATCCACAAAAAGGTTGCTCTCCAGGGAAAACACATGGCTGTGTACATTGATCAATCAAGTAATGTTTGTTGTTGTTGTGGGTGTAAAATCTATGCTACAGACAACAACTCATCAGTGTTACAGGCAAAAGAAAAAGAAGTGATGGATCACTGTCGTCAGCCATGTGTCTGGTTAAGTGAGTAAATTGGCATCTGCCCCCCAGAGGTCACTTGTCTTCAGTGTGTGACGAGTGCTGGTGTCTCAATACTGTCTGTAATGTGAAGATGGCCATCATACATATCACAGAGCATACATTGGCCCTCATTATGACATCAGCGGTAAATCCCACTTACCGCCACGCTGATGGCCGTCAACATACCGCAGCGGTGGCAGATATTCGTTCACTATATTATCACACACACACGCACCAATCTGTCAGTATTCAGCCACATACACAAATCCGCCAGACCAAAGGTCAGTGATAAATTGGCGGTCCCAAAACCTACACCGTTACGCCAACAGAACTATGGCCACCACATTATGAGCCACGAATCACCACAGCGGACATTCAACGGTGGTAAACCATTGGCGGTACATACTGCCGCTCTCAGAATGGACACCCACATACAAAACAACACCACATTGGGCAATTCAAACAACACACACCTGACCCCCATACACACACCACACCCACACACCCACACCACTATAAAACACAAACCCACATTACCCACACCTCTTTACAAATACAAACCATTGCCAGCAGAGAGACACCAAGACCAGTGACACAAGTAGACCCACACACTACTCACACCTATACACCACTCACGCACTCCACATCACACACCCCAACACATTACCCAACACACCCTCATCAACACACATCACTCAACACCCATGGCACCACAAATACACACCCATTTCATAGAGGAGGAGCTGAGGGTCATGGTGGAGGAAATTGTCAGGGTAGAGCCACAGCTATTTGGAGCACAGGTGCAGCAGATATCTATAGCTAGGAAGATGGAGCTATAGCGGAGAATCATAGATAGGCTCAAGGCCGTAGGACAGCACCCCAGACCTAGAGATGACATCAGGAAAAGGTGGAACGACCTACGGGGGAAGGTACGTTCCATAGCCGCAAGACACCAGCTCGCTATCCAGAGGACTGGCGGTGGACCCCCACCTCCTCCCCCACAACTCACAGCATGAGAGAAGAAAGTCTTGGCAATAGTGCATCCTGAGAGCCTGGCGGGAGTCGGAGGAGGACTTGACTCTGGTAAGTCAACTCTCTACTACTATCACCCCTACCTGCATGCCATCACATACCCTCACCCTGACTGTCATCACTCTACTGCTTCCCACACACCCCACCATCATGTCTCACTCATCCCAATGCCAAGCCTTGCATACTCTACCAATGCATGGATACCACTCACAGCCCTGCATGGACACTCATCACTAAAGCATGCATACTATAGAGAATTAACTATCCCACCATACCCTAACATACACAAGTGAAAGCTGGCAGGGCAAAACCAACCAAAGAGGGGAAGCTACGGATGTACAATATGTCAGACACAGAAACCATAACACATAATTTACATCCCCACAGGTACCCCAGCCAATGTCAGTGGAGATGAGGTGCCAGCACTATCCAGTCCACCAACTGAAGAGGCCCACAGTAATGACAGCAACTCTGGTCTTCAGGATCTGGATGACCTACCTGGCCCATCAGGGACCACTGGACAGCCGGTTAACGACGCACAGTCACACACCACCACAGAGCCTCCCCCATCAGGAAACACCACCACAGCACCCACCCGGCGTACCCATACCTCTGTCCCCAGGACATGTCAATCAGCAGTGTGTCCACCTCTACAGGGACCACAGGGCACACCTTGCCACCAAGACAACCAGGGACCTGGGGTCAGTGGCAGTGGGCACACGGTTCAGGGGACAGAGGCACAGGCCTACAGGGAACCGACTCTCCAGGAGCCTATCAGCATTCCCAGGACACGGTGGGCCAGATCCTGGACAATGTGCAGGAGAACAGGTGGCTGCAGGAGGGACAGTACCAGGGCATCAGGAAGAACTTACAGGCCATTAACAACAATCCGATCTCCATAGCAGGGGTGCTGGCAGACATGGCCAACATTATGAGGGAGGCAGTGTCACACCAGCGGGCCCCTGCCACTAGCCAGACATCTGAACAGCCTTCCACCTCTGCTGCCGCTAGCGGCCAGGAGGCCCCGCCACAGGACTCACAGGCCACCAGCACCCCCCGCAGAAGGTGAACCACCCCGCAAACGTTCACTGTGATCCAGACAGAAGCTGGAGACACTAGTCAAGACCTCCACCAGGAATTGAGACTCTCCTGATTGTCACCCTTGTATCCCACTCAGTCACCCTGTCCACCGTAAAACTCTCATTGCTCCCCTTCCTATGTCCCCTTGGACAATGCACCTGTGCTACAACTAGACTCGAACAGTACACTGGACATTCCTCCATCATCACCCCATCCCATTGCACTTGACCCTCTATATATTAGCACTTCAATAAACACCCTTTGGAAAAAAAACATTTTGGAGTATGTCATGTATATCACAATATGTATTCATTGTAACGGGTACAAACATTGCAAATCAACTGTACAGAGAATGAGCATAGATTAATGACCTGTAGCTGGTTGTAGTGATCACACCAGGAGTATATGTCAGGTCACCAACATCTTTAAAATGAATTGCCAGAGGGAACAGTAAGTGGGCCTAGAAGTTGAAAATATCAGCATGCCATTGCCACACAAATTAAAACAAAAGTATTGTCGGATCACATATGTTCTGTTGTCCTCATCCTCATCCTCTGCCTCCTCATCGTCACTAGCCACAGGGTCTACTGATGGCACACGGGCATCTCCTGCCTACTCCTCCTGCAGGAATGGGACATGGCATCTAAGGGCCAGGTTATGCAACATGCAGCATGCCACCACTATCTGGCAGACCTTATTTGGTGAGTAGCACAGGGATCCACCTGTTAGATGGAGGCACCAAAACCTGGCCTTCAGGAGGACAAAGGTCCTTTCAGTGATCCTTCTGGTTCGCCCATGTGCCTCATTATAACGTTCTTCTGCCCTTGTTCTGGCATTCCTCTCAGGGGTCAGCAGCTATGATAGGTTTGGGTAACCAGAGTCACCTGCAAATATTGAGGGACAACATTTAGCCACACACTATCCTACATGGCCCACACCACACCCATACACCACCATATACTGGGTGAAAACCAGGTCTCACCTACTAGCCACACCCTGTGCCTCTGTAGTTGGGCCATCACATTTGGATGCTGCTATTCCTTAGGACAAAGGCATCATGCACCGACCCTGGATACTTACCATAGACGTGGGAGATGTTCTGGTCCGCCAAGCACACCATCTGAACATTCATGAAGTGAAAACTCTTACGATTCCTGAACACTTGTTCATTCTGCCGCAGGGGGGACAAATGCAATATATGTTCCATCAATCACCCAAATTATGTTGGGGATATGTCCCATTGCATAAAACTCGGCCTTCGCTGTGGCCAAATCTTTAATGGGGGGAAACACTGTAGCTGCATATGCGTTTTATCAGGGCAGACAACACTCTTGTCAGCATGTTTGAGAACATTGGCTGTGACATTCATGCTGTCAAGCCCACTGTCACTTGGAAAGAACCAGTTGCCAGGAAATGGAGTACAGATAGTACTTGCACAAGAGCGGGGATCCCAGTGGGGTGACGGATAGCAGATATCAGGTCGGGCTCCAACTGGGTACAGCTCTGTGATTGTGGCCCTGTCAAGCCTATAGGTGAGGATAATGTGCCTGTCCTCCAGTATTGCCAAGTCCACCAGGTGTCTGTACACAGGGGTATGTCTACATCTCCTATTCGTCCACAGTGGTAGGAATCTAAGGGACAAAAGAGTGAGGAGCCAGTCACAAACTGAACAATGGAGCTACAACAGTACTTTGCATTCTGTAAACATGTAATGGGTCCTTGTGATTTGTCCTCTATATGCTAATATATCCTTTGACGCAGCATTATTCCATGGCCTGCCTCCCCCTTTGAAATGGTGTCCGCCTAGAGGGACAGGTGAAGTGAGGTAGTTCTGCTGACGTTGTGCGCCGTTGCGGGAGGCAGTCGGGAACTGCCATGCAACTCCTCATTGGCTAACATTAGGACCTATGGGGTACAGTGGCCAATGATGATCTATGCCAGCAGTGGCGTATGCACCACCACGGACGTGACCGCCATTTTCTATCATATTCCTCACTTGTTACCTGACTTCCATAGGAGAGGACCTACACTGCATGTGCTGCTGTGACCTGTGTCTGGAACCTACCATGGTCCATATGACCAGTGAAAGGGCCCCAGCCTTCACTTCGGAGGAGTTGGAGAGACTGGTGGATGAGGTCCTACCCCAGTATGGACTGCTGTATGGGCCTCCAGGCCAACAGGTGTGTACACTGTGAGCACGGTGCATGTAGCATGAATGCATGAAGTTGTGAATGTGAAGGCCTCATGTAAAAGGGGTGGGTGGATATCCTCTTGGAGGTATACAGGTTGTGTGCTGGGCCATGTGTGTGGAAATGGCGATGGGAAGGGGTATGGTGGGCCATATATGTAACAGGAAGTTCTGTTTGTCTACTTCTATTTTCCTGTGTGTATTGCCTCTGCAGGTCAACACCCATCAAAAGAAGAGTATATGGTATGCCATCGCCAAGGAGGTGTGGACCCTGGAGGTCTATGGCAGGTGGAGCACCTACTGTCGCAAATGGTGGGAGGAAATGAGACGCTGGGCACGGAAGACGGCAGAGGCCCAGCTGGGGATGGCCTCCCATCGAGGAAGGGGTGCCCGTCGAATCCTGACCCCCCTGATGGCCCGCATACTGGCGGTGGCCTATCCAGAGCTGGATGGGGGTTTGAGGGCATCACAGCAGCCACAAGGGGTTGAGTACAGTGCCCATCTTTACAACTTATGCATGGTAGGGTGGTATCCGGGTGGAGGATGTGTGTCAGTGGGTGCCCCTAGGCCAGGCCTGACATTGCAGCGTAGGTCCCCTGGTGGCTAGGGTTCTGAAGGGATAATCTTGCTACCTAGCTCGTAGACATCCACTTCTGGTCAGGGCTCCATGGGTCTAAGGTGTGTTGCATTTGCCGGTGTGTGCCCCTCACCATGCCTTGGTGGCAAGCTATTTCTCTGGTAGTGCAATGCATATTGCATAGGCCTGTTCACTGTATGTGAGGGTGCTGTCTACGCCAACGGTGGTGTTGGTGCAGCCACTGACCCAGTGTATCCTTTGTCTCTTTCCTCCCCTTTTTTGTTTTGCCATCCTGTCGTTATGTGCATTACCATAATCTGGCGGAGGAGTAGAGGCACCGGCGATGGAGGGAGCTGCATCCCATAGGACCCAGGAGGCAGAGTCCACTGATGGTGAGGGCACCAGTGGGCGGAGGGTAAGGGGAGCACCACAGCAGAGACTAGAGGGGACAGTTCAGACACAGATACCTCCTCTGATGGAAGCTCCCTGGTGGTGGCGGGCACTTCTTTGACCACCCCAGCTACGGGTACAGCCGCCACCCCCATACCAGCACCGCCCTCCCAGCAGCCCCTCATTGAGTTGCCCGTGCTTGCTCACCCAGGAGGGTGGGCATCTCCTTCACCCCAGGCACCTCAGGCCCTACCTAAGTTAGCTCTGCTGCCCTGAGTGAGGAGGCTATTGACCTCCTGAGAACCCTCACTGTTGTGCAATCTACCATTGTGAATGCCATCCAGGGTGTTGAGAGGCATTTGCAACAAACAAATACATACCTGGAGGGCATTCATTCTGGGCAGGCGGCCCAACAGAGACTGATTCAGGCTCTGACCTCCTCTCTAATGGCAGCCATTGTCCCTGTTTCTACCGTCCCCCCTCCAACTTCCACTGCCCAGTCCCATTCCCCTCAACCCCAACCTATCCCAGGCACACATACAGACAAGCATGCACACAAGACAACACCTAAGAGTGTCACAGGCAAACACAAGCACCACACTTCATCCCACAGGCACTCACACAAACACCATCCTGTTGCAGACACAACAACATCCACTATTTCCACTGTCACCGCCTCCTCTCCCTCCACCACCTCCCTCCCAGCCAGCTCTACACTCACAACTGCATGTACTACATCATCTTCCACTACCAGCATCAGCATCACACCAAGCAGAACACACACCTCACTGGCAGACACCTCCACAACAGCCATGAACATGTCCCCTGTGTCCTCTCCCACTCTGTCTGTTCCCCCTTCTAAAGTACACAAAAGCAAACACTCAGACAACCAACAGCCAACCACCTCACAACAGCATACAGCCCATGCACCTGCACCCAAAAGCAGCAGACAGACACCTTCAACAACCACTACCTCATCCTCCACTCCCATTCCTTCTCCCTCTTCCTGTACCAATGTCCCTAAAAAACTGTTCCTATCCACCATTGACCTCTTCCCTACCCCCCCGTCCTGCACGTATGGATAGGGTATCACGAACCCAGCCAAGCACCTCAGCCACACAGTCCACGGTCCCAGTCCTAACAGCACCCACTTGTGGTGGAAAGGGATCCAGGCCACATGTAGTGAAGGGGAAGCAGCCTGCACCAGCCATCCTAAAGGGGAAGGAGCCTGCCCTAGCAGGGAAGAAGGGCAGGGAGCCTGCACCTGCCACCCGAAAGGCAAAGGAGCCTGCACCTGCCAGCCGAAAGGCCAAGGAGCCTGCACCAGCAGGCAGGAAGAGCAAGGAGCCTACACCAGCAGGCAGAAAGAGTAAGGCATCTGCACCAGCAGGCAGGAAGAGCAAGGAGCCTGCACCAGCAGGCAGGAAGGGCAAGGAGCCTGGACCAGTAACTATGACGGAGCCCCCACCACCAACCATGGTTGTGCATCCGTCCGAGGGTGCAGGGGATGTGCAGGAACCTCCCCCCCACCAGCAGCACCACCACTGTGCATTCGTCTGACGGTGCAGGGGATGTGCAGGAGCCTTTCCCCACCAGCAGCACCAACACTGTGCAGCCATCACCGCATGCGGACACTATGTAATCCTGCCTCCAGGGGCTGCTGTGTGGCCTACCCCCTCCAGAACCAGTGGGTAAGACACCTACCAGAGAGACTGTGGCCCATCACTCCCCAGGACAAAGGGCATTGGGCATGTTGCCCCCTCCAGAACCAGTGGGGAGGACACCCACATGAGAGACTGTGGCCCATCGCTCCCCAGGATCAAGCACAGGGCATGTTGCCCCATCCAGAACCAGTGAGCAAGATACCCACATGAGAGACTGTGGCCCATCACTCCCCAGGATCAAGCACATGGTATGTTGCCCCCTCCAGAACCAGTGGACAAGACACCCACATGAGAAACTGTGGCCCATCACTCTCCAGGATCAAGCACAGGGCATGTTGCCCCCTCCAGAACCAGTGGGCAAGACACCCACATGAGAAACTGTGGCCCATCACTCCCCTGGATCAAGCACAGGGCATGTTACCCCCTCCAGAACCAGTGGTCTTGTTTCATCTCCCAGCTGAGGTGCCCCCCATCCCCCGTCCCCCTGAGGTGCCTGCCTATTTACCAGCTGATGCCCCTGTAGTGTTCTCTCCGTGTTGAAGCAGGTGACAAGTGTGGCCTTGGACTTTGGCCTGTGGCCATGTGACCCACGCAAATTGAGGACTGGGCTGTGTCCCTTTTTCTGTAAATATGTATATATCTATTATCTTGCCTGACTTATTATTTCTACTGTGTTGATCTTATCACAAACACTTTGGCGAAATTGTTTTGTCCTTGCATTATTCAGCCGAGTTACGGGGTCAAATTGTTTTTGTAGTGCATCTGGTTGTGTGTATGGTGCGTGTGTGTGGGGTGTGTGTTGTGCGTGTGTGTGTCACTCTCTTTTTCCTCCCCCCTCCCTTGTGTGCTAGGCGGCTGTACTCACTGTCGTAGTCTTCTCCAGCACTGGTGTTCGTGGTGGAGCAGAACGTAGAATATCATCGGAAAAACATGCAGTTTGGGTTCCATGGCAGCGTGGTTCTTCCCTGTGTCGTGTCTTCAATGGTGAGTCCTTTCACTTCTGAGCTCTGTTTCCGTCAGGCTTTTGATGTCGTTGGTACCGTCCCAGAAAAGGTGGCGGTTTGCAGGGTCTTAATATGGTGGGTGGAAAATTGAATTCCGCCTGGCTGTAGGCAGCTACCGCCATGGTGCCTGTTGTTTCCACCCTGATGGTCGATGTGGTACATTGGCTGTCTTTCGGAGATCTTTCTGCCATGGTCATAATTTGGCGGTAGTTACCGCTAGCCTGTTGGTGGTATTACTGCCACTTTACCACTGACCGCCACGGTCATAACGAGGGCCATTGTTATTTGGGTCAGCTACAGATCAGAACATTCCCTTGGTAAGTGAGTAATGTCCATTGACATGATTTACATGCCATCACTGTTGCTAACATTACTTGTGCCTACATGTTAGCATGTGTCCCTTTCTCTTTTGACAAAATGTGTATAACACTGCTCTATGTATGGTCTATATGGGTTCATGAGATAATTTCTGTATTCCCTAACATATATGTGCATGCCAACCTGTGTATGGAATAGGAGATGTTCAATAGGGCTACATTTCATGTGGTGCCACGGACAGGAATGTGTTCACCATTGATTGGTGACTGACACATACCCTCATCCATCATAGCATGTCATTTGGCATGTACAACTGCAGTAGCAGTGAGGGACATGACGGGTAGGACTAGAGGTTTTAACACAATGTGCATTTCCATGCCTTTGATGTGACATCATGGGGAAAAGTGCACTGCACATTTGTAATTGGTAATGTGTGTTTCCTGACTGATGGCATGTAAACTGTAAAACTGTAAAAACTGTAAACTTCACACTTGTATAGTGCACTACTCACCCATTAGGGTCTCAAGGCGCTGTACGCATACCGCTGTGGGACCCCTCCTGGCATTTCCCTGTGAGGCGCCCACTCCTGGACAGCCCCAGGGTGAAGACAGGCATCCAAGCGCTGTGAGGGCCGTTGTGGAGATTAAGGGGGTTATTATAACTTTGGAGGAGGTGTTAATCCGTCCCAAAAGTGATGGTAAAGTGACGGATATACCACCAGCCGTATTACGAGTCCATTATATCCTATGGAACTCGTAATACGGCTGGTGGTATATCCGTCACTTTTGGGACGGATTAACACCTCCTCCAAAGTTGTAATAACCCCGTAAGTAAGCTATTGCCCAGAGTTACAGAGTGGGACCCATTAATTAGATTAGGCACAGAGGCAAGAATTATCTGGTCCAAGGGAATTAAGCCCAAGACCCGCCGAGGTGGGAATTGAACCCTGGTACTGGGCCAGATCTCTGCATCAGGGTCTGCCACTCTAATTATTGTGCCACACTTCTCCACCATCATGGAGTGACCTTCAGTTATGTTTGAATCATATGTGGGTGGGTACAACCATTCATACACAGACATTTTGGTTTGCAGGACCAAAATGGAGACAGTGATGTAGCTTCCCATTGGCAAAACATGTTGAGGGCCTTCTACAAGTATTTGCAAATCTCTGGGACTCTCCAAAATACAAAGGACTAATGGTGTCTAGTGATGCAATCAAAGTATGTCATTGTAAGGGGTACTAGATATCAGTGGTGATTTCCCTGGGGCTTCCTGATTCATTGTGTTGTGGATTTTAGAGACATATTTCCCTGACAATTCGCACATTTTGTCTACAGTGTGCATTTCCATGCCAAATAAAAAGTTGTCTGAGTAACATTGGTACTACCTCCATGACTCCATTGGGACAAATTTCCCATGGTGAAGTGTGCATTGTTGATATGTTTCCAGTGTGACATGAGTATTTCCATGTCACATTCTCCATGTTATTTTACTGTTGTCAGCAACATGTCAGGTTTTAGGAAGATCATTTCTTATTGTTGTGTTATTGTATCTGTGAAAAATAGATGTCTGCATGACCTTGTGTGGGATCAGCGGGAATGAAGTTGGCATTGGCATACTATTTTATGACAATAGGTAACTGAGGTATGCTCCATGAGGCAAAGCATTGAAGGTGATGTGGTCTCCTACTTGTCCAATCGTTACTGTGAGTGCACAACTTCAGCCAAGCAATTGTAGCTGTGTCAGATCCTGATTTTACTATGGGCAACTTTTGACAGTTCAGATGGAATGCATGCATATGGTATGGTACATGCAGTTTGTCGCTGAGGCCCACTTGACAGTATGGTAATGTTTGTTAATCAGAGCTGTGGTTCAAGTGTGTTCAGGAACATTTGGTGGCTCTTTTTTTCTTTGTGTTTGCAGCATCAGCCCAGGCAAGCGAAGGAAACAACCAAGTGGGGGAGCAGTCATGAGACCAGCGACACGGAGGGACCCAGTGGCCCAGAGAGTGAAGGGGGTGCCATGGAGGAGATAAAATCAACCTCTTCATATTCAGATTCCACCTCCAGTGGCCACTCCTTCGTGGTGGCAGACCCATCAGGACCTACTCCTGTATCATCTTTGTCCCCCACCCCCAGTTGTATCACCACCCTCACTGTTGCTCACCACCCAGCTGGCTGTGCTTGCTCACCCAAGAGGGTAGGCATCTCCTTTACTGCAGGCACCTCTGTCCCAGCCTCTGTTACCTCTGCTGCCCTGAGTGAGGAGGATATTGACCTCCTGAGGTGCATCTCTGTGGGTCAAATTGCCATTGTGAATGCCATCCAGGGGTTGGCCAGCCAGCCAACTTCAGCAGACCAATGCTTTCCTGGAAGGAATTCATTCTGCCATATCTGTCCTACAGAGATCTTTTCGGGCTCTGGCCTCCTCACTGATGGCAGCCAGTTCCCCGCACTTTCCTCCATCTTTCCACCTCCCTCTTCCCAATCCAAACCCCTATTCTCCTAAGTGTCCGTAGCACACAGACACATCCACGTGCACCGATCTCAACACACACAAGCAGCACACATCGACACAAACACCACAAGACACACCAGCACGCAGGCACTCAACATAGCACTCACACTCACAAACACAACATCAACCACCACTGCACAAGACACCCCCCAGCCACCAACTCACTACATCAGGCACACCCACAGGGACCACCACAACAGCCAGTGACACATCCACCGCACCCACCATACCTGCAGACACCAGCACAACACACACAGACACATCCACCACATCCATGATATCTGCAGACACCACCCCAACAGACACACAACCATCCACAACATCCAGTATAACCACAGACACCACCCCAGCAAACACAAACACATCCACCACTCCGTGACCCAGCACTTCCATCTCCCAACCTTCAAGACATGCAAACGCTCACACCACCCAAACAGAAGCATACCACACATACACACACCCAAGACATCTACACTCATACACCAGAAAACCACTCCCTCAACCTCCGAATCCCCATCCCTTCTGCCGTCTGCCCACATATTCCCAAAGAGTTTCCTTTTCAAGCTTTCCCTTTCCCTTGTTCCATCCACTCTCCCTCCGAAACCCAAAAGCCCCCCAACCCTTCCATATCCAAGTTCTCCCCGTCACACCTGCTCCCTGCAAGCACACACACATCTCTGACAAACAAGAAGTCCACCCCTCCAAGGAAAAACCCACTTATCCCAAATACGATGTGTCCCCCCCAAGGATGATCCCTGAGGAGCCTGCTTGCCCACTTGATGCCACCTCCTGTTGAGGTTCTCTCGCAGTGTTTGGAGACAAGTGTGGGCACAGTACTGTGCAGAGACTTTCAAATGGACTGGCCTATGGCCTTTGATTCTCTTTATTATGGCCTTTAATAAACCCAAGTTGTTGTTTTTGGGGTACACATTTGTCCTACAATTCCTTTTCTACCCTTATGTTGTTCCTGAGTAACTTGTGTTGTATGCCTACAGTTGTGTGTGTTTCAGCCTGATTACTGATCCATTTGCTATTGTTTACAGGTTGTTACTTTGTGGACAGTGCTGGTGTCACCAAACACAAATTTAGATGTTGACTGTATGGATATGTGGGTGTTAATGCAATTGGGGTCTCATTGCATTTTGTTATGTTTGGTATGGTAAGTATTTCATTTTGTGTAGTCCAATGTCAGCATGTGTGGTGTTAGACTTGTCCCCCTGATATGGATTGTACACTTGTCTCATGTGTGGAAGCTTGAGTCTTGTTCGTCCAGACATGGAGCATGTTCAATTGTGCTGTCTTCCTTTGTATTTGAACGTGCATGTGTCCATTTTGATGTTTGTACCTTGCAGCTACTTCATATAAATGTACGGCCCATGCTGCTGCTGTTGTATGTGCCTTCTTGACTTACACTTACACATTATTAGATAAACATGCCACTTGGCTTTACTAGTGTTTGTCCCTGAGATACCTGAAGGGCCAGTTCCTGTACAAATGTTATTTTAGGGGCATTTGCAAAGTGAAATATGTCCCAGGGCAGGATCCTTTCATGAGTGCTCCTGATGCTCCCATCCCTATTGTACAGGTAATATTTGCATAGTAAGCTTTGTATATTGGTCTCTCAAACAATTGTGCATCCTATTGTCCTTCCATTCTGTTGCAATGTGGGTGATATGTGGGTCCATTGCCGGGCTGTTTCATGGGAGCTGTGTTTATGTTCTATGACACATCAATACATATGTGTGTTCAATCTGACGACAGTGCATGACATGTGTGCGATGTGAGAGTGTCAGTTGTATTGGTAGATATGATGTGGCTGTGTTATTGTTGTTGTGTGACACAATGTTGTGTTCACTTCGCTGTCCCTCTGCCTGAGATGAGCAGATGTGTAGTTTTGTAGTGCAGTGTTAGTGACCAGCCCAGAAGGGGCATTTTTTAATAGCTGTGAATGCGTCATTCGTTTGTGAATAATTCCAACTGTGGATACAATGGCACGTGTACTTGGTGCCCATATGTGACCCCCATATTATGTGGATGGCGGCACAATGATCTGTTGTTGAGTGTAATGACATAGGTAGGTGTGTGGTCTTACCGTCGGCTGAGTCCACGGTGGTGTGGATTTTGGGTACCTTCAATGAGCAGCAGCAGGACATGTGTGATGGGCTTCATGGCGGCACAGGACTTGTAACGCTGCCTTCAGATGAGTTGCTCCCTTTATTCTCTCTATTTCCACTTGCTGGGATGTGGTGGTTGGACCACCACGGTCACGTTGGCGGTGTGCAATATCATAATGAGTCCTGTAGAACCACTGTCTCCGCTGGCCTATACGTCCTGCCTCATCACTGCGGCGGCCTGGCGGTGTTGGTGGGACCACGCCGGTCTTTGCTCTCTGGGACTGCCAAAATCGTAATACTGTGGTCTGCCAAGCCGATGCCAGTTGGACCACTGTCATTGCCGTGGCGGTGCACAGACCGCCAAACTTGTAATCAGGCCCTAAGACATTACCTATAAGGCCAGGTGGGGCTCTTTGCTGTTGAGTTTCAAAACATATCCAGGCCTTTCGACTTAGGCCTTCATTCTAACCTTGGCGGTAAATGCCACCTACCGCTGTGCTGATGGCCGCCAAGATACCGTGAGCGCTGCAGTATACCGCTACGGGTATTGTGACCCACACAGAGAAATCCGCCACTGTACAGACACCCACACAAGTCCACAGCCCAAAGGTCAGTGATAAATTGGGAGTACCAAAACCCACACCGTTACGCCAACAGGAATACGCCCACAGTATCAGGACCCATGAATCACCGCAGCGGTCTTTCAACCGTGGTAAACCATTGGCGGTACACACCACCGCGCTCAAAATACTCATACATTTACAAAACACCACCAAATTGGACAATTCAAACTACACACACAACACAGATACACACACCACACCCACACACTCACCCCACTATACAACACACACCCACATAACCCACAACCCTTTCAACTAAAAAAAAGATTGCCAAAGAGAGAGACACAAGCCAGGAGCACCCACTCAATCTGAGCCACAGAACACCATCATCAATACACAATCCACACACCTCACAGCACACACCACAACACATCACCCCACACATCAGCCCACACATCAGCCCACACATCACCCCACACATCAGCCCACACATCGTCACACATATCACTCACACCACATCCATGGCACCCCAAAGGCACCCCTGGTTTTCAGAGGAGGAGCTAAGGGTCATGGTGGAGGAAATCATCCAGGTAGAGCCACAGGTATTCGGATCACAGGTGCAGCAGACGGCCATTGCTAGGAAGATGGAGCTATGGCGGAGAATCGTGGACAGGATCAAAACTGTGGGACAGCACCCCAGAACAAGGGATGACATCAGGAAGAGGTGGAACGACCTACGGGGGAAGGTGCGTTCCGTGGTTACAAGACACCAGTTAGCTGTACAGAGGACTGGCGGTGGACCCCCACCTCCTCCCCCACAACTAACAACATGGAAGGAGGAAGTCTTGGCCATAATGCATACTGAGGGCCTCGCAGGAGTAGCAGGAGGGCTGGACTCTGGTAAGTCATATCTTTACTACTATATGCCCCACCCTACCTGCATGCCATCACAAACTCCTACCCCTACCCTCACCCCCATCACTCCACCACCTCACATATACCCCACTATCACAACCCGCCCATCCCCAAACCAAGCCCTGAATGTAACACCAATCCATGGACCCCCATCACAGACCTGCATGGACACCCATCACCACAGCATGCCCATTAGAGAGAATCACCTAGCCCACAAAATCACCACGCACACAAGGCAAAGCTGACAGGGCAATCCCAACCATACAGGGAAACACACCCATGCATATGATGGCACACTCAGATACAATAAACTGCATTTTCATCCCCACAGGACTCCTACTCAATGTCACCAGAGAGGAGTTGCCACTAACATCCAGTCACCCCCAGAGGAGGCCCACAGTGATGACAGCAGCTCTGCATGCTTGGATCACGATGACCAACCTGGCCCATCAGGGACCTCTGGACAGTCGGTTACCCTGCCACAGTCCCAACCCACCACAGACCCCCCCCTCAGGAAACACCAGCACAGCACCCACTGAGCGGGCCCATGCCACTGTCCCCAGGACACGTCAATCAGCAGTGTATTCACCACTACAGGGACCCCAGGCAACCCCACAAACATAGGACGATCAGGGACTTGGGGTCAGTGGCAGTGGGCACCCCGTTCAAGGGACAGAGGCACAGGACAACAGGGAAGCTGAGAGGACTGCTGTGCTACAGGGGGAGGACAGGCACAGGGAACCGACTCTGCAGGAGGCACTCACCAACATCCTGGGAGCATACCACTATTCCCAGGAGACGATGGGCCAAATACTGTACAAGTTGCAGGTGACCCAGCGGCTGCAGGAGGGACAGTACCTGGGGATCAGGAAGGACTTAAAAAACATCTACACCATCCTGGTCACCATTGCAGGGGTGCTGGCTGAGATGGGCAACACCATGAGGGAGGCAGTGGCACAACAATGGGCCCCTGACACTAGTCACACCGAAGAACAGCCCTCCACCTCCGCCAGCGCTAGTGGACAGGAGGCCCCGCCGCAGGACCAACAGGCCACCAGCACCCCACCCCCAGCAGAAGAAGAACAACCTCGCAAACAGTCCCAGCGATCCAGGCAGAAGCCAGAGAATATTGCCAAGACCCCTGCCAGTAAATAGGACTCTCCTGATTGTCACCCTTCTGTCCTACTCTGTCACCCTGTCCACCTTGAAATGCCATTACTCCCCTCCCTATGCCCCATTGGACAATGCACCTGTGATACCAAGAGACTGGACTCTAACTGGACATTCCTCCACCATCACCCCAGCCCATTGCACATCCCCCTCTACGTATGAGCACTTAAATAAACACCCTTGGAACAAATACAAATCTTGAGTCTGTCAAGTGATTGAAATATGTATTAGTACAACTTTCTGAAAACAGTGCAAGTCATATGTACAGTTATATATACATTGGTATGACCTTTAGTGGGCAGCAGTAAACATACCAGGAGCCAGAGTGGGCCACAGAGATCTGAAAATAGAGATGCCAAAGGGTACAGTAAGTGGCCATAGACAGAAATCAGGCTGCCATGTACAATGTCCAACACAAAACTGAAAAGTAAAGTTAAGTTACAGTGTCTTACCTGTGTGTCACTGGAAATACTGCAGTATGATATTACTTCTGTTGTCCACATCTTCTTCCTCAGCCTCCTCTTCCTCACTGTCCACAGGCTCCACCGCTGCCACAAGACCATCTCCAGGCTCATCCTCCTGCAGAAAAGGTACCTGGTGTCTCAAGGTCAGGTTGTTCAACATGCAACATGCAACGAGTTCTGGCACACCTTCTTGGAGAGCAGGAATGAGGCACATATTGTAAAAAAATGGGGCATTCCTGCTCATTCCCTTTTGGGCAGCGCAGCAAGTTGTCTTGTTATGTTGCGTTGCATGAACAATTGATAAATCTGGGCCCTAGTCTACATTGCAGACAGACACTGAGAAAGCTGCAGACTTCAGCTCAATGGAATGTATAGATAAAGCATAATCTGTGAAGAAACTGCACAATAAATGGTAGACTTCAAAATTCACTAAGATTAACCAAAAAAGTAGGGTACAGGAAGAAAATAATGGCTTAATCACAAAATTTAACAGTTTAAAATATATGCAAAGTTAACATTAGTAGCCATCAAAATCAGTTGCTACAGGAAATAAAGTGTAACTCATGAACAGCTGCACTAGTGCCAAAAACAAATCCATAGTCCTTGCCCCATCCTATCAGAAATGTGGAGTCCAGATTGACCAACAGATACTTCAAGCATCACAAAGATTTTTATGGAATGGACAACTCTTCAACTCAAAGTCTGGTACTTAAGGTCTTTATAAAAGTAATCCCTCAATATGATTCTTGGCATCTGAGCAACTAGAGACACTGAGAAATATCTACCATCAATTTGCTGGACTTCTTCTTTTTCCTTTTCTTTTTAACCTTTTATGACTAAAACTGTCTATTATGTAGTTTGCTGTTCCTTTTTTATGTGATGTGCTTTTATGGTATTTATATCTACAGAAATAAAGCTAATAATGAATGAATGAATTTGCTGGACTCAGAAGGGATGACAGCTAAAAAATACAACATGGACCTCTACGTCAGACTGATTAAAGGCGTATCTGGTCATTGACTACATCCTGGCCTCATGTGAGAGTAATACGAAGTTCATAAATTATTCCTGCCGACATGGAACAGTCAATGAAGCAATCACAGGTCATATTTATCTTCAAAACACCAGGGACAAATACCCATCATCCCTCAATTCAAGTGTCCCAAATTGAGGGTCCACTCCATAGAAAGAATTGAACAAATAGTGTTCACAAAGCAGTTCTAAAATTACCCAAAAGAACCTCTAATGGTATGTGGTGGTCAGTAATGACTGCAGCAAATAGTGAGGAGAACTATCAAAAGCTATAGACTAGCAAAGCCTCTTTACCAGTGTTAGGGCAGCTGAAAATCTTTTAAAGTAACATTTGTGTGGAAATGTCTTTGAAATATGCAGCTTATAAAATACATGAAAACATAATGTTGCTGTATTTTGCCTTATTAGTAGGGGTGAGAGTGGTCCGCCAATGGATTTGGTGAAATTGGGCAACTTCATTTTCCTCTTGTAATGCAGATTTCCAGACAATTTCACCAATCACCGTGTGGTGGAATTTTTGTCTCACAAGGCTCCAGGAATGCAAGCTGGTGACCATCAGCGAGATTTGGCATCCCCTAGCATGATTTTCTAATGCAAGAAGTTGCGGTCAGAGGCTGCTCCTAAAGTAGATTTCCTGCCGCTCAACTAGATTTTCTACTCGAGCCCACAGCAAAATCAACTGGAATACCCACGCTCTCTTGTACACTGCATGGTGCCATTCATGCTGATGTTTTAGAGCTGCTCGCTCTAACGACACTAATGTGCAGAGTGAGCAGCACAATGTGCATATTTATTGCCCTTGGTTGAACTCCTCAGAATCTTGTGGTTTTTTTTATGTAACTCCGCGGAGTTCCGCAGAGTGAAACTCCGTGAGTTCTGCCCATATCTATTTAAAAGTAAACAATTCACATACTGAAAGAAATGTAACAATATTTCCGCTTTCGTTTATAGACCAAACAAATATTCCTTCCTCTCCACTTCTCAATTAGCTCTCTTCCCCTTCACAGGACTAACATATCTCTTTACAAAATATAAGAATATTCAGTCTCAAATAGTGTATCTAAATAAAGTTTTATATAAGAGATGCTATATGCTAATTTATAAATCCCTATTCAATTTGATGGGCAGCCTATCTCGAGTAACTTGGGGGATTTTCAAATCAAATTAAAAACACCTAGGCCACTTTGGCATACCCAAATAATCAGTCTTCCCTAAGGAGTCTCTTAGGCATTGCCACATGCTGGTGTATCGATGTTACATATTGTGTTTTTACAGTGCAAATCATTCCCATAATCTGCACAGGCTGGTGATTGAATTAGCAGTTGGCACCTTTGTACTCACTAAAGGTTATGGAACTAATGGGTCAGTTGGATGACAGTGGGAGGCTCTATGCTGCAGGAAGCAATAGGGCATCTGCTTCACTGCCTGGTTGTCTTTCTGAGAACAATGAGAGGTGTGGCTCCCTTACGTAAAGGTGGTGCTAGGAGGAGAACAAAGAATGCTGTCACAATTGGTTGTCGGAGTCCACACAGAAGAGGTATGACTCTTAGGGAAGGGTCCATTCTGAAACAGGGGTGGTCTCAGAAGAGATGGGGACAAAGAGGAAAAGCCCTATATGAATCTCAATCTCAAAACAGTTGGGAGAAGCCAGCTGTTGGAAGTATGGACTGCAGATGCCCACCATTTCTTCTTTCAGGGAACATAGGGCCAGATGTATCAAAGAGTTTTACCCATTCTATGTCTATGGGAAAATGTGTTCGTACATATCGCCCATAGTCCTTTTCATAGTGACTGAACGACCCATCCAATCCCTTCTTAAAGAGACATTTATAAGCAACTGGCCTCTCTTGGCACACAGAATACCCTGGTATGATGTCATACCTGGACTGTATTTAAAACAAAACACTTGGACGCCTGCAGTGAAAGAACTCACATTGGTGTTAGAATAATCTATTTAGAGAGCACTGATTTGTAAGGATCATCCCCACCTCCTTTACATTTGTAAAACATGGCTTTATTCAGGTGTGAACAACCTCTGAAAGTCTTTTTAGCTATGGTTACTGAGTACAACAGGAAGAGGTAATATGATATTGCTGTCTGATCTTATCCGTATCCCTATGTCTGAACAAAAGGTTTGTCTTGGCTTTAGATTGTGAAACATTAACCGATCGACTCAATGCTCCAACAATATTTCTGCTTCCTTCCCTGCACCAACTATGCTGTTTGTATCTAGACTTCGCATATAGTTCTCCTCCCTGTCAGGGGAGCAATATGGAGCCTAGTCACAAACTGCACCACTACTCATCTACTTAAAGTGCTGTTCGGTAACCTAGATGTGAAGGTCTATGCCTCTGACTCTCTTATATTTTCTGTGCAGATTTTCAACCAGACTGCTGAGATATACACACATGTACATATGCATTTTAGTAGTAAATATTGGAAGGACAGGTGGGAGTGACAGGAAAATGTGCAATACTTACTACTGAAATAGAGGGGATAAAGACAGCCTAAGGGGCGGGCTAAGGGAGTGATATGTTCCCACCCACAAAATATTAAGACCATTCCTGGTCACAAACTGTGGGGCATATTTATACTCCGTTTGCGCCGAATTTGCGTCGTTTTTTTCGACGCAAATTCGGCGCAAAACTAACGCCATATTTATACTTTGGCGTTAGACGCGTCTAGCGCCAAAGTATGAGGAAAGAGCGTCATTTTTTTGCGTGAACGCCTTCCTTGCATTAATGAGATGCAAGGTAGGCGTTCCCGTCTAAAAAAATGACTGCGACGCAAATGCGTCGTATTTATACTCCCGGGCAAAAATCACGCCTGGGAGTGGGCGGGGCAAAAAAACCCGCATTTGCACCGGATTTTAGCGCCTGGGTCAGGGCAGGCGTTAAGGGACCTGTGGGCTCAAAATGAGCCCACAGCTGCCCTCCCATGCCCCCAGGGACCCCCCCTGCCACCCTTGCCCACCCCAGGAGGACACCCAAGGATGGAGGGACCCATCCCAGGGACATTCAGGTAAGTTCAGGTAAGTATATATTATTTTTTTTAAATATTTTTTTTTGGCATAGGGGGGCCTGATTTGTGCCCCCCTACATGCCTCAATGCCCAATGACCATGCCCAGGGGACATAAGTCCCCTGGGCATGGCCATTGGGCAAGGGGGCATGACTCCTGTCTTTACTAAGACAGGAATCATGTAAATGGCGTCTGGGCGTCGTTAAAAATGGCGCAAATCGGGTGGAGGTGATTTTTTGGCGTCAACCTGACTTGCACCATTTTAAGACGCCCTAACGCCATTTTCCCCAACTCCGGCGCTGCCTGGTGTACGTGTTTTTTTTCCACGCACACCAGGCAGCGCCGGTCTGCTAGCGCCGGCTAACGCCATTCAATAAATACGGCGCCCGCATGGCGCTTCAGAATGGCGTTAGCCGGCGCAAAACTTTTTGACACTAAACTGCGTTAGCGCAGTTTAGCGTCAAAAAGTATAAATACGGGCCTGTACTTCTAAAGTTACAGTAGCCAAGAAAAGACCCAAAGCAGTATTAAATACACTCCAGCTAAGAGCTGGTTTAAGTGCAACACCCCACGTCTGCCACTGGTACTACACCACTCTCGCAGAGAAAATAATGGAACTAACAGCTTAAAATAAAACCCTACGGGAAATAATGTAAATAGAAATAAAAATATTTTTTACTTTTGAAAACACAATTACAATTAATTTAATGTTATAAATAAAACGTAGAGCCTGAATTAGATCTTGGCGGATGTGTAAATCCGTCACAATGGTGACGGATATCCCGTCCTTAAACATATAAAATTCCATAGAATATAATGGGATTTATATTTTGGCGGATGGGATATCCATCACCGTTGTGACAGAGTAACTCATCTGCCAAGATCTCAATCAGGCCCATAGTTATTAGTTTACTATAAAATAAGAGCTTTTTAAAATACAATTATTAATGTAACTCTATTTTTTGAAAATCATTGCTAATTTTGTTGGGATTTTTTAACTTCAATGAAAATGAAAAATGTGGAGGCTTCTGTAACAAGGCTTACAAAACTTGCCACACATCTGGCACTGAAGGGAATGATTGTTCTTAACTCCACTACCCATTTCCAGCTGAAACATACTTCCACATCAACTAATCTGCCAGGCTGACCACAAAAGACTTGATCATCCACAACAAACCTCTTTTCATGCCTTCACTCTATTAGTGAATGTTTGTATTGCACTGCCCCTCATTTTGTGTAATAATTATTGATGAGAAGGACAGAGAGGGTTTACAGGCAAAAAATCAACATATTTTGCATGAGCACAGAAACTGTCATAGCCAGACATTGCTCTTCCCTGTTGTGATACTTGACATGGCTGCAGACTGAGAGCAGGCACTTGATTCACCTAGAGCCCACTCTCAGATTATCTCTGCCTATTTCAAAATACTGACCCCACTATTCTCCCTAGCAATTGGATCTTTCTGGAGTGTCAACTCTGACAACATTGGCATCTCACAGGCTACCCTGCCTTGAGGCTTGCATCAAGTACTGAGATGCATGAACAGAGTTCACTGGTTTATAATCATGTCACACTCACTGGTGGAAAGGCAAAGGGTGGCAAGGAAATTGTATGTCTCTGACCACTTCCCTTTTGTTCAAAGAGCCAATGACTTCACCCACATAGCACTTCATCCACCTCATCACACAGCACACCTTTTATTCAACAGACATCACTGCCACTCTATCAACATGCAAGCTGGCTGCAATGCCAGTAGCTGCTTCACTGATGTGCATGCTACCTTTCTTGAAGGCACACACAACAGGTGCATTTTCTGATAGTCCCCGCTTGCATGTCATTTGGTTGCTGTAGAAGTCAGTGACAGGTGGCTCATTGTTAACTTTGCCTGATCTCTAGTTATTGTGCTCTGCTCGCAATATTGCCCCTGTGAGACCCGACACCCATCTACACTTGTATTTACTTTCAGGACATCAATGACCATTCTTACATTCATGCATGCATGCACATATATTTGGTTTGTGCACCCAGTTCCACCCAACCTACTGGTCTTCATTGAGCGTCAATCTTGTGCAATGAGATGTAGCTTAACAGTTAGCAATAATCAACAATGCCATAATGTTATAGCACCTACCAATAATGATATAGCTGGAGTCAATGACAATGTCAGAATATAGTAGTGATGATTACTGACAGTATTTACTTAATTCACTTGAAGTGCAGCACCCATGCTGCACAGTCTTAACCCAAGGGTATTTTGCAGAGTACTTGCAGGCCTACCAGATAACTGTTAAACTAATACTGTGATTTGCTGAACATCAGTCTACCTGATGCCTGTCATTCAAAGTAATACGTCAGGCTAGCCATCGAGAATGTCTAAAAATCAGAGAGTTCAGAGGATAACTGCAAAGGTGATTGTGAAGGATGAGAACCATACATCCCTTCTAACTTTCTGCCAAAACCAGACAAAATTATTAAAGCACTGGCTAGGATGTTGGCAAATAGTGATCTTTGGTCTTTGGAAGCAGATAGATATTAATGAAATTAACTATGCTAAAATTATATAACCAGCTACTCAACTAATTGCTCAACCAATTACTCAACCATGTCTAACAGGCTCAAGAGTTTGTGTGAAAAAAGGCAGAGGTACACCAAAATCCACAAAGGGTAGCAGCATGTGAAGGCCCACTCTAGATATGTCATACAAGAGAAGTATGAAAAAGATGAGACCCATGGGCAGCGATAGAAATGTTGCTGATAAGAAAGGAGAGACAGGGTAGAAAGTCAAAATACATTTGTGGAACATGGTTCAAAACAAAGGAGAAAGAAGTAGAGGGTGAGAAGGAAGAATTTGGGACATCATTCACCCCTGGCACAGGTCTTCACCATGAAGGTACTGGGGGAAGCAAGGCACATTTGCCAGAAATCAGTCGTTCTCCCGGTCAGATTAAATCTCTGCTGATGATTACATCACAACCTCCGTGTTATCAATGTACCATCCCTACCAGCAAGCTAATATCTAGCCTGCCTTCAGGAGTTTTGAGTCAGTCACAATCCTTAGTAGGAAAGGATAATGCCTGTGTCTGTTCTGCATGCGCTCCAAAGAAAGACCCTCCATGCCTAACAGAGAAAAAAAAGGGAAATGGAAACCAAAACTGAAATACCTACCAGACCCACGGCAGAAATGTTAAATACCCATAATAAAATTAAAAAACCGGCCAGGAAAGATTTGCCAGCTGAGACCAAAGCCCTGCATTTAAAACTTTATCAACTTTTCCCCAGTAAGTTGGGTGAATCCGGAGAGTCACCTAGTAAGCCAACCCACTTCTACTTCGAAGAGCTTGAAATTTTAAATGGGACCTCAAAAGGAAATTTCAGCTTTGTGGATACTGCATGTGAGAGAAATCTGGTAATGGACTTAGCAGGAGCAGGATTTCATAAAAGCTATAAAGTACCGTCTGGTAGGAGATCCAAACTAGCAAACTTCAGGAAAACACACCATCACCCAAAAAGAGATCTCCATATTAAATCCTTGCCATTCGTCTCAGCTGCAGAAAAAAGGATCCCTGCAACTATCAAAAAGACGTCGAAAGAGGACCAGGCCGTAAAGTTACTAATAAGTTACTAATAACAAAAGGCAATCAAACGCTATTAAGCCACAACAGTGCATTAAGGAGAGTCATGCAGCACACAATAGTTTGAAAGAAAGTCTAAACAAGAGCATAACTCAAAATCATGGATTGAAGAACCTACAACATAACCAGGAGGCAAAACCCTCAGGAAACCCCTTAGGGGACACTTTTAAGCAAAGTCGCCTCCCTGAAAAAGATAGCATGAAAAAAATTACACTACAGCAGGGCAAGCGGCTCGTAAATTAGCCCCTATGTGTGAAAGACTACACCGTTAGCAAATCCCTTCCCAGCCACTAGAATTGGGCTTGAGCTGGGTCCAAGGCAGGGAAAATTCAAATTAGTAATTGCAAAATCTAAAGATGTTGACTATTACAAAATTGCCTCTAATTAGAGGCAAGAAAGGAAACACTGAGCTAGCAAAATGAAAGAACATCTACCCAAGAGCGTTGAGACACATGATAAACTGAATTTATGTAAAAACACTGATTGTAGTAATTTGTAGGAGGCAGGAGCAGCAAATAACACAGATGATCACAGAACGGTGGACAGCACAGTACAGGAAAGCACATAATCGTACTACATACCTCAGTCCTAACAAATCATGGCAAATCAGACTGACTAACTACAAGCCACATAAACTGCGATCTTAAACCCAGTGGATGGGAACCAAACAGCTCAATCATCTCCTGGAATGTAAAAGGAATTTCTCAAAAAATGGACGACAGAGCCGTTTTAAGCTATCTACCATCTCTCGATGTAAGAAGACTACATGAAATGTGGGCCTTATCACTGTGGATCCTACATGGATATATTAAGCATTCTAATTGAGCAATAGAGTAGGAGAAAACAAAAAATAGCGGCTGACTGCAGGTATCATGCAGATCTGACAAATGTGTTTCAACCAAAACTTCGGATGATATCCACGAAAACCTACACATTGTTGATATCCACCTTTTAGATAATACAGGTCTAAGAATAATAAACATCTATGAGCAACAGAAAAAGATGGCCGGCATCAGACATCTTCTATACTGTATCAAACAAGCACTACTTTTGCCCTGGCAGTCTAAGGTTATTAATCTAATTTGAGGGGATTTCAATTGTAAAATGAGAGAAAGGGATAACGATTAGGAATCACTAATAGAACAGAAAACAGTATTCCGACAATTAGACGTACATTTTCAAAGAAATATGCCAAAAGGAAACATCTGGCCCACTTCTGTTTACTTGACAGTCTTGTCTAAGCCTGCAATTCTGATGAAAATGAAGATTTTAACGTACCCACATGTAATGCCCGCAGAGCACAATCCTTAATTTGCTGTGTCTTGAGTAAAATCACCGATTGGACTATGTTTGAAAACATGAAGACCCAATGAAAACTGGAAAGTGATCATAATCTAAAAAATAACACATGTCCAGAGTCCAGAGAAATTCGAAACCTAAAAAAAACCTGGGATTTTGGAGGTCAAATCAGAATGAGATGCAATTCAAACTTATAGAGGATAGGAAAACAGAGCTATCTAAAGCGGACCTTCAACAACGGATGCTGAAAAGTTCAGCTGACACTGCCATATTAACACTCTATGATTCTTCATTGAATTCATTAACCCCAATCATTTCGAGAGCATGCAAGTCTTAAATACATCCCGGGCAGCAAACAATATCTGCAAAGAGGGACGGTGAAGAATGCAAAGCAAGGAAAACAGAATTACAAATAATGCTCTGTAGAAAATTCTCTAGACAGAAAATAAGGGCCATAAGATCCTGTTATAAATCCTTAACCAGGAAGAAGAAAATTGGTTTATCAAATAGAAAGAGGCAGGGGCCAAAAAAAGCCACTCTCGAGAAGGACTCATACACCTTCTGATCAGAGAATAAGTGAAGGCCTATGAGCAAGGAAACATTTTTTAGAGTCAGAAATTACAAAACAAGCCTGGGTAATACATATCACCATCCTCTTCAAAACCATAGATGATCCTGCACAAGAAGAATCCTTTCATACCCCTAACATGGTAGAGATGAATGGGGAACAAACTGTCAAACTGTTACAAAAGATTTATTGAAGGAATCAATTGAGAACCTCCATAAAGGAAATCTGCTAGGACCCAATCTGATACCAGCAGAGGAATTTCTTTCTGACTCAAACTGGTAGTATGAAATACTTTCAAAAGTCTTCAAAGGGATTGTAGTTGCAAACCTGCTGCACAGATTCCCGACTAAATAGTATTACCGCACAATTATACAAGAAGGGACACAATGATGACCCACAGTCCTACAGACCAATAATGTGAATAGGCATAGACTGCACAAACTAATTCTTAAGGCCCTTGAGCAGTGGGCCACTAATGAAAATATCCTTTCACCCATACAAGGAGGTTTCAGGGACGGACTATCTATTAAAGACCAGATTTTCATTTTTCTACGCATAATCTGCAAATTTAGCACAGCAATACAAATGCCCCTGTATGTGCCTTTTTTTAGATTTTCTGACCTGGTTTCAAGAAATCGCCTCTGGGAAAACTAACATTAATCCAATTGCTGTATACTGGTACTCCCTCCCAGGTGAAACTCAACCAAAAAGAAACAGGATTACTTACACACAAATGATTTGTATCAAGAAGTTCGAAAAGCCACTTGATGACATCCCGACAATAAACGGCTTCAAGATCCCAGCCCTCCTTTATGCATATGATTCCATCCTGATACCAAAAACACCCAAAGGCTTGCAAGCCCAACTGACATCCATGGAAGATTATTGCAAAGTAAACAACTTAACAATTAACACAGGGAAAAACAAGACAATGACTTCCATGACAGGGCATGAAAAGAAGTACTAATTTTCTATAAATGAAACAAGACTGGAAAAAGTTGTATCATTTAAGCATCTAGGGGTAACAATAAACAGCGCATTAAAATGGGAAACCCATATAAGCAACTATAGGAACATCTGAAGCTGCTGCAAACGGCATTGTGAGGATGGCACGTAAATACAGTCATCAAGTCTCTAATTTTATCGACAAAGTATTTCAGACAAAATTTGGAAGCCAAATCTCCTATGGAGGCGAGCTGTGGTGGTTATACAAGCGTACAAATCGAGTGGGCTGCTATGATAGAAAAGTTTGAAAATTGTTGCTCAAAGTGCCATCAAGCTTTTCTACATCAGCTTTTAATTGAACTGTGGCTGTTACTCCAGTGAAACTAGCTGTAGGACGGTCCATATAAAATATGGGCTGAAAGAAAAAGAATGAGAACGCCAGACACAAATTTAGATGATCAGGCCTGGAAAGAACACTTTTCCATGAAGGCTAAATCATCGTACACAATACAATGGGCGAAGGAAGGCAAGACACCTGGCCTATATCAAACACTCCTTCAAATGTGAAGCTACTGAAGACAAACACCATTGTTAACAAGCAATTATTTTTAAGCTTAAAGTCTAATCAGAAAATAGTCCCTCTAAGAAATTTGCCTTCAAGGAGCCACTCTGGCTTGTTTGATCCTTTGCAGAATATCCAACAATATCTCGTCCTGTTAGTAATTCAGAGAGAAAGAAAACTCTTTGCTTCGGCAAGGGGCGGTAGTTTAAGATAAATGCCTGTTCAGTGTAAGAGAGGAAATTGAGCATTTTACAAGTTGTGTTGCAGCTTCTACAACAAAGTCATGTCTAATACAATAGCCAAGATCTTATGCAGAGAACAGCTCAAAGAGCCAGAGGACCAAATATTATTAATTCTAAGTGACCCTTCAGGCCATATAACAAAATTAACTTGTCTATACTTGAGGGAAAGCTGAGACATTTGTACAAAACGCCGGGCTATTTAATAAGTTCGGCAAGAAATAGGAGACCTGCACATCTTTTGGGAAAAGCTTCCATGATAATTCTAGGATTCTTAAAATACTTTTCCTATATTCAATGTAGCACTTTTAATGCACTAAATATGGCAATTTTTGGTTTTAGCATATGTGTAAAATTATAACTTTTTATATTTATTTTCTTTTTAAATGATTTGGCAAAATGCAGCTATGTTTTTGCATTGTGTGCCAAAAGCACTTTCAATAAATTCAAATTCAACTTCATTATTTACTATAAACAACTCACACTTGGTATACATGTGCATCTGGAGGTGCCATCATTAACATACTCAATCATCACTACAACCAGTGCTTAATTTGAGCTTGTGGTTGTCGGTTAAGACCACCAAAACTCATTTTTGCCACTATTTTTCTGCATCAGACATTTACAGAGCAAAAAACAAGAAAAAAAGCCACAAAGATGTAGGATGGAATAAGTGGAATAAGAGAAAGATGAGAAAAAGGCACAAAGGGAGAAAACAGGTTCCTGCAACAGTGAGTTGCAGAGGTTGGAAGAATCTGGTAGTGGATTAAAGAGGCCTGAGGTGGAGTCAGGACTACATAACCTTAATACTTGGCATGCTGAAGTTCAGGCCCATATTTATACTTTTTTAGCGCCGCATTTGCGTCATTTTTTGACGCAAAAGCGATGCAAACTTACAATTGTATTTTGTAAGTTTGCGCCGTTTTTGCATCACAAAGCGGCACAAATGCAGTGCTAAAAAGTATAAATATGGGCCTCAATTTCACAGGCTTCAGGCTTCTGAGCAGAGCTTTTGGCACCGGCACTCAATCCTTTATAAATTAAGCACTGACTACAACACAATACAGACACCTGCCTGCATGTTTGGAGGCATGATACATATGAAATAGATGCTCCTTTTAAAACTACTCACATTGTTTTTTTTATTCATTTTCTAATTTTTAGTACTTTTTTGAAGCAAGCAGTATCTTTCTTCTGAGTTCTGCATACCGAGAGTTCCCTCCTGCATTTGGAGTTTCCACCCAAGTACGGAGTTTCAGCCCCACATGTGGGACAGAGACTCCTCATTCTGGATAGATACCTCCTCCTACCATGACAAAATCTATATTTTGTGAAAACAACAGAAAAACACAACGTCAACACTATTACTCTGTTAAGGTGGGTCTGGTGGTTCAGTGAGCCACGACTTGGACTTTCATCATTCTGAAATCAATAAAATGATTTCCAACTAATTAGGTACCAATAAACATCTGTTATTCTTCGCCAAGATGCCCCCCAATGGTTGAATGTGCACTTGGCAAATGCATATTATGTTACATTTCTATTTTGTCAAAGTTAGTTTATGTGATACTGGCGTTGTGTGCATTTTCCTTACTTCCTTGCTACCATATTTTTGTTACCCATTAATACACACACCAAAATCACACAAATAATAAGTGTGAAATATTTTTATAGTGTTTCAATAAAAAAAACAATTGATTTAAAATGCGTTGTTTCCTTTTACAAATACACGCTCATCTCAGATAACCAATGTGTGGATGATGTGTTTAGCAACATTTTGCACAGGAAAAGTGTTAGCAATTTGATTTCTGGTTGGCAGAGGTATGCACCCTGTCCAAGCAGGAACCACAGTCCTGGTCAGGGTACGTCACAAACGCACCTTAAGTTAACCTGTGCTCATTCCCCGGTAACTTGGCACAGAGCAGTCATGCTTAACTTACTAGGCAATGTGTTAAGTAATAGTGCAACACTTCAAAAAGTGAAATGCACACACAAATATACCACATCTGGTTAGAAAAATAGAGCTTACTTTAATGAACAAAAGAAGACCAAAATGACAAAAAGCCAATACGTTGAGCTTGAGATATGATTTTTTAAAGAATAAACTGAAATGTAGTGCTTAAAATCATAAAGCGCCAACCAGGGCTATCTGGTCGCACTATACTGGGTCAAAACTGAAAGTTCAGGCTGACCATGATGGGCCATGGCTTGGGCACAGGCCCCAGCCTTGGCCTGCTGCAACAGTACCTTGTTAGTGACATTGTCGAGGGAGCTGTGAGGCGCAGGGGAGGCGATACGTCGTCGTCGATCCTTCAGATATAGGCAATGCATCGTTTGCAAGCTGTGCAAAGTCGGAGATGCAAAGCAATATGTCATTGGCAATGCAATGTCCTCAATCCTCGCAGACGCGGTGTTGCTGAGTTGATACTGACTGGAACAGCACTTTATACCTACTTTGAAGGGCAAAGGAATGGCTTTGTACCACTTAGCTAGACTCACAGTCCAGGTAATGTAGCAAGTGAGTTGGAAGTCTTTGAGCCTGATTACAACTTTGGAAGAGGGTGTTAATCCGTCCAAAATGTGACGGATATCCTACCCACCGTATTACAAGTTCTATAGGATGTAAAGGACTTGTAATACAATGGGTGGTGTATCTGTATCTGTGATGTTGCCCTTATACTTTCTTCTTGGCCATGAAGACTGACATTGGCATTTTTATCTTATTGCCTCTCTCATCTTTATGCCTAAGGCCTATAGCCTAGCACTTTCTTTCCAAAATGTTTTAAGATGTACTTGGTGCATTTTTGCCATGTCTCTGTAACATCTCATTATGTTATCCAAGGCACAGTTATGCCTGTGAATCATCAGAGGGAGCCCTTTAAGGGAGACAAAAGTAGCCACCATTAAATGAATGAATATCCTCCTGCACATTAGACTGTGAATGAAAAAACATACCCTCCCATACAGCAGCATTAGATCAAGCCAAACACCCCACATGTCTGGCGGTCTGACATGGCCAGCAGGTTATCCAGCACAAAGACAGCTGTTATCAGTGTGGTTAATGGGTGGAAATGATGAACATAGAATATCTGCTCAAATGATTGAGAGAAAATCAGAGATGCACCTTCATGGGAGGAGTGTTTAGGAGATTGTACAGAGGTACCTATTAGTTGAGGACTGTATGAAGGTATTTGTTGAGTAGGCAGAACAAGCATCAGTGGCTGCTTAGCTAAAGCCTGGGAGAAAGCAATTCTCAGAAGCGTTTTACGAGGAACAATGCTTCCCAGCCTTGAAGTGGCCTTCTTGATGATGTCCTGTGTTGGGGCAACAGTGCAATCCTGTTAGTCAATATCCTCCTTGACCAGTTCCTGCTTTTCATCCTTCTCCTCTTCTTATCAAGCAGTGTTGCCTGCTAACATTATTGCTTGAAGGAGAATTGAATTGTCACCTTGGCTTGCCCGCCTTCCTCTGCTTGTAGATGGTTCTGCATTATTGTCCGGCACAATGTCCTCAACACCTGGAAGAAGAATAGTTTCACCTGGAAGAACAGTTGCAGTACATCAAATAGTTATTTCTAGATTTCAAAACAGTAATTTAATAAAGTGTTTTGCAAATAATAAACAAAGTGTGTGCAAACCAAAAACATCATAAAATTAAGAGTTAATCCACCAGTTCCATGTACAGAACATTGAGTTTTGGAGATCACCTGTGAAGTTAGCTTATGAGCCTGTGTCCTTGTAGAGTTTGTTGCCTAAGTATCTCCAGATTCAGAAGCTAGAGAGATATACATTAAATTATGTTTAATGACTGTTATACCTCTACAAAATTCAATAGGAGCAGAAATGCTGGCATCATTAGATATAAACACAAGAAAGAAAAACAAACAACACCAATCAATGGACTTTTAATCCCTTTGCTGTGAGGCCTTTTACCCACCTGTGCCAAGCCTTTTTTTAGCAATTTGGGGTAGTTTGCGCTTAGGCCCGCCTCACTTTTTGTCCACATAAGCTATCCTCGCCAATTTTATGTCCTTTTTTTCAACATCCTAGGGATTCTAAAGTTACCCAGAGTTTGTAGGTTCACTTGGAAGAGACCAAGAAATTAGTCAAAATACAGCTAACATTTGTTTTTTGTGGAAAAATATAGACTAGCTATAGAGAATTCACATAGCACAGCTATAATGAACAGCATTGTTTGTAAAAAAAATACTAAACAACATTGGACATTTTTTATGTTTTTTCTGTCACAACAAAGCACTTAAAAGCAGAGATTTGATGGCATGTACCATCCTAGGGACCCAGGGACGCCTTTGTAGGCTCCCTCAGGGTTATAAGAATAGTCCAGGACTGTTTGCTGCCCATGTAATGTCCATTTTACAAGAGGTTGACTCAGAAACATCGTCATACATTGATGGTATTCACCTCACAGTTGATGATTTAAATACACACTTGGCCAGAGTAGATTGTGTAATTTTAGGATTCGCTGATCAGGACTAAAAATTCTATTTTCGAAAATCAAAAATAGTTTTTCTTAGTGCCCTGTTCATACAATATCAATTATAAAATGAAGGCGGAAGCCATGCACCACTCTTCCTGGAGAAGTGTGCACTCTTACAGCCACCAAATATGTTAAAATAGCTACAATCCCTTTTAGGCTTTCTAAACTTTGGTAGGCTCTAGGCTTCATGTGCTGTGTGTGCTAATAAAGGTGTTGGTGCACTGCTAACATCAGAACGCCATCCGATCTCCTGACAATGAAAGGAGATAGGATGGCGTTCTGCCGTGGAGCGCATTACATACTGCAATTATGAGCCCAGAAGAAGTCCGTTTGGACGAAACGCGTTGGCTATGATGGATTAGATATTGTCATTGTGGATAAATAAAGAACAAAAAGTTTTCATGAGAACTCTATTGAATTATGTGATTTTTGAAGAAATGTGATAATTTTGTGGATATCAATGGACACGTCGATGTGCTGGGTCTTCTTTTCAGTCTTTTTGAATAGTATATATGTGATATGTGCGAAGCAATGTAGGTATGAGTAAAGGGTAGGGGGGTGAGTGATTTTAGGTTTTCATTTAGTGAGATAGAGAGAAAGAGAGAGAGAGCAAGATAGAAAGGGGGCTTTAGATTCAAAAGCAACACCACACTAGCGTTGTCAAAAAGAGGCAACCCATGTAGCAGGTGTGTGTGCATTGTGGAGAGGATAGTCTTCTAGAGGAAGGTTAGACAGACACAGGATCCAATTGGCCCTCCAGGCCAATGCTTAATTTGTGCTTGTTGTTTCCGGTGATGAGCACCAGCACTTAATTTTGAGGGCTGGGGCTTATTCTTCTTCCTCAAGCATTTGCTGCTAGCAAAAGACACATATGGGAAAAACAGAGGAAGGGAAAAACAAAAAAGCGTCACAAAGGGAGAAAGTAGAAAGCTGTAGAGTGAGCTGAAGGGGCAGGGAGTGGCTTTATGTAGATTGAAGAGGCCCGAGATGGCTTAAGGATTACGCCTCCTCAGTATTCCATGTTCCCACATTTAATTGCAGCAGCTGCGGGTTTAAGAGTAGGACTTTGAGCACCGGCACGTTTTCATTTACAAATTAAGCACTGCTCCAGGCAGAACTTCAGCCAGCTGCATTTTGGAGGACTTCTCGTTCAAGTGTCTCCTCTCATTTTGCCACTTCTTTATGATATCACCTTCAGTTTAGGGCTTCCTCCCACAATGCATTGACAGAGTCTGTCACCTCCTTCCATAAGGCTGACTTCTATGTTCTTCTGATTGAAAAGGGAGGCAGGTGATTTAGGGGCACATTTAAGAGCCCCTAGCGCCTCCTTGTGCCACATTAGCATCATTTTTTGTTTTACGCTGATGTGGCTCAACGAGGCCAAAATCGCCACACCAAATTTACAGTGGTGCAATGCATGCATTGCACCACTTTGTAACTCTTTTTGCTACATTATGCCTGCGCCAGGTATAATGTATGTAAAGGGGACATTCCCCTGTTAGAGGGACTGAAAAAATGACGCAAAGAAATCTAAGAGATGTCTTTGTGTCATTTTTATCGGCACTTTTAACGCCTGCCCAGAGCAAGCACTACAAGGAGGCACACCATTGTTGGATTAGCGTCCTGCACAGCTCCGAACTAGCGTCAAACATTTTGACACTAGTTCCCTAATTACCATCATGGTGCGTCGCATCTTAGATAAGGCGCACAGATGGTGCCATTATTGGGGCGCTAAGGGGTGAAAGAAAAGTGGAGCTGCACTGGGGGCAGTGCCACTTTTCTTAAATCAGGCCCTTAGTTTTTTGTTGTAGCTTACAGCAAACGTAACTACAAGGGCTGTTTCCTCAGTGAAATTAATTTCCCTTTTGAGCAGGGTGGTAGGTATGCTTCTGTCTGAATATCAGTAAAACAAAGAGGAAAAAAATCAGATCCACTGCTGTGCTCACTTTTTATAATGTTGGAAGGGAATCGGTGTAGATGTGTAGGATTTTTTTCAGGTGTGTCTGATTTTCCATGCAGAGATCTTCACCCATTTTCTAGAGATCCTACAAAATGTGTGCTGTTCTCCTCCTGAAATGTGAAGGTCCTGCAAAGTGGGCAGACTGTAAAGTACTGTTATAAAGTTAGAAGTAGTAACTTTAAGTTGTAAATTATGTTTTGTCAGACTCCATCCCTACACTGATGAAGTTGTGACATATAAGCATATAGTTTGTAGTCAATGTACACTTGTACATGGTAAGTACCCCAATGTCGTAAATTGAGTATGAGCAAACTTACACCTGTACATTTATTCATGTCTAAGTTTACATTTGTGAAAAGCCTCCTGCATCTTTTTTTTTTTTTTTTTACAAAATACAAGAGCACTGAATCTTAAGCAACATATGGGAATAGAGTCTTCAAGTGAGAATCTGTACTAACTTATAAATCTCTATCTAGCTTCATGGAGGAATTATCACCACGGCCTAGCATATGTCTGGAGTCACTTGTGGGATCGAGGTGTCAGCTTCAAACACGTAGGCCTCTGTGAGCATATCGATAACTTTTCAGTCCTCTCCTAGGGATTCATAAGGTGTACTTCTCAAATTCGGCCCAGACCAGTAATTTCCTTATCAGTAGGCAACTTGTGACTCACTAGGCATTATGGTACTATTGGGTCAGCTGGCTGTACATAAGGCTCGATTAGGGATACCCTTACTATGAATTGAATCCTTCCTTTTTGCACCATACATAATAAAGTAACATGGTGGCTATATTATGAAACAACATGGCAAGCATTTGAAATGCACCAATCATACAGCCTGTTCTACTTTCTACTTAGTGTCTACTTCAAGGCGCTGGCCACACAAATATCATCCACAGTGCGTGCTGGATAGCTTTGCTAGTGCGCCTGGTCCTTAATAAGTAAACTTATAAGGGGACGCGTATAGGTCGATGAACCTTTTGATTTGCATGGAGTATCCTAGCTATGATGTAACCAATAATCTAATCAAAACTTGCATCAGAGTACATTCTAAAGCAGTACTATAAGTCAAAAACTGAATCAGGAATGAATAAGTCAACTTGAATAGCGAAGTTCAGCAATCAGTTTGTCAATCAATTGTCTCTGCGATTGTCAATGTCATAAAGTAAGGACCTCGCCTAACCCAGATTAGCATCTGCATGTGGGACTTCATGTTAAAACAATTTAGAACATGAATCTGGAAAAACACCTAGCTAAAAGAAAAAAACTATTAAACAGTGCCAGTTGGTACCTAGAAAGAAAAGGCACAAAAGGTAATTCAGTCACATTGTCATAGCTACCTATCCACGTTTTAGATCAGCAACAAAATCAGTCTTCGTCTTCAGGTTATCAATCGATCAGCATCACATCAGGCTCTCAAGAGAATAAGCCCAATGACAGAATTTTGAATCTCTTCAAACATCCACGCCTAACCTCTAACGTCTCTCTTTCTTTCCCCCTTGGTCACTGCATTATATCAAAATCGCCCAGGCTATCCCCCAATTCCTAATTGGTCAATTAATCTCATGATTTTGCATTATCCAATAGTCCTTGTTTTCCCAATCTATGAAGTCTAACATTACAGAGTTCTCAAGATGTCGATTGGTTCACTGTACGATGTCCTCATCGTCCGGCTCGTCAGGTATCAAAAATGTTGCATCTTCTTCTCCTCTCAGTATCTCCTTTGTTCAAGTCCTGGGAAAGTACATCCAGTATACTTTACACTGATTTGGATACAAAAAATGTCTCCGTCATCTCCTGCTCGTGGTTCACAAATAGGATTTTGGCTGAGCAGATTTTATTAAACAATAAGCGGTTCATGGTCAGTCCAGCACATTAGCTTTTTCTACATTGCGCGTTAATACTCAACTTCTGCACAAGGCCTAGCAACTAGGCCACAACTTTGGCTAAGTTAGCTCTACAATATAATACAAACCATACGTTATATCTCAATATGACATACTACTACATTATTCAATATGTTTTTCCATATTTCATACAGATTATTCATTTTATTAGTACATTTGTGAATCTTGGTGATCGCTCTCCGAGGGTACATTTTCAAACTTGTACATTATTCTTCTACATCAATTACTCAAGCTACTTAAACATTCATTTCTAATTAGTATGCCTGCGTTATCAGCTTCTTTCACACTTGAAACTGGATGCACGTTATGCTTGCACTTTTAAATTATTGCAGTAGTTCCCTGCTTTGACTTCTACAAGTTCAGCCAATATCATCATAGCTGTGAAATTACACATCTAGCCAATGTAAGTGGGCATGAAGGTGTTATAGAATAACCAGTCCCAAGTTTATACTGAACTAGGTTAATTCATAACTAATCCATTATCATTCATGTTTTACATGGTTACTAAGGAGTTTTTTCAGATATCGCTGGTAGAACCTTACCTGTTTTATCATCAAATGGGGTGCGAAATATGTTTTTATGCCAGCGGAATTTTACGCAGCCATTGATTTCCACACTTCACAAAATTTGGGGAATATTCTGGTTTAAATTTGCCATCTTGTGCAAAGTTTTATAGCACATTATGGGATATTTTCCACCGCATTGCCCCAAGATTTTCACTTAAACCCATTTAGGAAGGAAATATGTGCAGAAAATTTCTCTGCAAATTTACCTTTTGTGGAGTTTTTGTGCATCATGGAAAATGCATGTAAAATATTTTTGGGGGAAATACATTAAAAAATCATGATTTTCTAACAAATGCGGCAAAACTTAAAATCAGAGCGTCCGCATACATTCCAATAATAAATTATGAATATTGTGAGAAAAAACGTAACATAACAAACTTGCACAGCACACTGAAAATATTTGCATGGGATCAACAAACTGTGAGCTGTGTTGATCATAGCTTCTTCAGCAAACACGTTCCCATTCACATTTCTAAAAGCTGTTTTTATCAAACACATCAGATGGTGATCCTTAAGACCACACTTGTGGGTAGTAGGAGCCAAGTTCCAATTTTATATGAATGCATTTCTTTGTCTTTACAATGTATTTCACATCTATTTTTGGTCACTCTTCACAGAAAATGCCTTTAATGCACTGGAAAATAAATGAGTTTCTGGATTTGCAGCTTATTTTAGCTTCCTGAAAAAGCACCTCTGTTAATGTCTTTAATCTTGTTTTCTAACATTGCCATAATCAGAATGAGATATTTGGTTATGCTGAAGTAATCATATTTCGATCTGACTCTTTAGATGCGTTGCATTAGGGAATAAGCATGGAGGTTAGGTGAGGCACATAAATGAGCGTGGCCGTTAAAACGGTGCCCTCTCTGAAAATCGCTATGAATTTTCTATCATATATGGGGAATTCACCAGCATGACCCCTTAGGTATACAGGTAATATAAAAGGGTAGTGAGAGACTCAGGCCTATATTATATATAGGGTGCCCTGTCACAGTCTGCACCACAAGCCACCTATAGCTAGATGTGTTGGATGCAGATAGGAACAATGTGCCCTATCACACTAGGATCTCATTTGCAAGGCCTATGGTGCAGGGCAGAAATGTGCTGTATCTACAAGATACAGATACACAGGGTAACCCAATATTCCCCACAGAACTGGGTAATCTAAACTGTAAGGCACACAATGTTCATAGAGGAATCATTTGCATACACATACTTCTGCAATATTAAATACAATTAATGTTGTAATTAACGATAGATTAAATTCCATGAATGAATAAATCTTCAAACAGCGTTTAATTTGTTTCTGGAAAGATGAAGAATTTTTATATATTCACTAATAATATATTCATCAATATAGCAAAGCAACATAGAGATTTTTTTGTGTTTTTATACAGATGCACTGATGACCCCTCTCATCCACAATCCCTTTACATCCAAGGGACAGAAGGAGAGCACCAACCTTCCTGACTCTCCAGCCACAAAAGGTTTAAGTCCTATATGCAGTCTTTCAAACAATCAGAAATCACTCCTAATGTACTCCAGCAGCTCATGCGAAGAATTGTGCCATGGAGAGTATAAGGTCGACGTTTTGGTCTCCCAAGGCTCAAACCGTCCACAATGTGTCAAAGTGGATTAAATCACATTATTTGTTGCTTTCAACATCAACTTCCTAGAACAGCATTGCTTAATCATTTTCATCTGGCACATCCACCTCTAGTCAGTTACTCCAGTATAAAGAAAGGATGATGTAATTTCACCACAGATATGTAAACTCCCACTGGGCTCAAATCAATAATAAAGCTCATAGTTTTGTGTGCACAGTGCACTCCCCTCGTCCCGTCATCCCCAAAGCCCCACACCTTTAACAATGAAAGGATACTAAACTAAGTTTAATATCCTTTCATTGTTAAAGGATTTTCAGCAGTTGCTGCTGCCGGGGGGGAGCCGCCATTGCTGTTGGGTGAATCTGATGTCTATGGTTTATGTACTTTAAGTTGTTAATGAGTACATTACATTAATACAGTACTATAGAGTCTTTAATGTAAATCTTTTGTTTATTTGGTTGATTCATTTTTTTCAATCTTTTGGAAACAATTTAAGAAAGCTTGATTGTAATTTTCTTTCAAGATTAAATCAATATTATTTTGATCTGTTGTCATGGGGCCTCTAAAAGGAATGGGACTCATAGGCCAGTGCCTACTTTGCCTATTTGGTAATCCGGCACTGTAATGCAGGTAGCCCAACAATGGGGATCCACATAGGTTAACGCTTGCATATTAGAAATTATGCAGAACCAAACTTCTGAGCCCCACGTGGCGATCAGAACCCACTTTATGGTTAGTAACAAAAGAAGGTTAGGTGACGTCTTTCCCCATGGACAACATGATCAGAATGGTTAAACTCCCCGTTTTTAACACATTCCTCATTCTCTAGTCTATTAGGAGGACTGTATGCCTGGAGCCCTTACTACGGACGGACACCAATCTAAAAGGGTTGGCAATTTATTTTGAATAGAGGTCACCCATTTTGAGGCAATGGGACCAGTTATTGGGAACAAACTTGACCATATGTTTGAGACTCTTCATACTGAAGTCTCACAGGCTTTGCTGTTGTAAGGTAGGTTTGCTGGGAGTAGAGAGAATGGAGAGTAGGGATATGAGAAAGAACAACCAAACTGAGAACATGCTAATCTGACCTCTGAGCTAAAAGGAAACGTTAATAGCCATCACCCCGAATGGGAAGCACATCCCTCCATCCCAACAACGACAACCACTCATTATCCAACCTCAAAATTATTCAACCAGCTAAATTAAGTTAAAGTGAGCTGACTGTCCAATATGGACATAAGGTGTATAACTTAGGATTTGGACCCAGAGTCATATTGCTCAGCAATCAAACGTCAGTATAGACCTACGCCATCAGTGCTTATTTCCAAAATGCTGGTAGATTGGAAGAGCTTGTAAAAAAATGGTGAAGCAATTACTTGTGATATATATAATTGTTACAACGAGTAGCCAATGCTCATATCCCAGATCACTCACATGGGGTTTGTTGCCTTGGACAGACTTCTGTGGTTTGAAAGTTTGCAAGGAGAATTCTTGATGTACGAAGATGTTTGACCCAAAGTCAGTAAGAAAGGGAGACTTGTTTTGTGTCCTTGGTAGCTGAGACATATTCATATTTCAGGAACCTAAAAATTAGTTGTCTGAGAAGCAGTTGACCTGACTTAAGTCTGGAGGACACACAATGGGCTTTTTTCTACTTCACAATGTTTTGTATCTTGCAGTCTCTGTTTTGCAGATCGACATATTTGTAATCAATATTTTGACATATAACCCTACTGGAGGTTGTCTATTTTGTTCTTGCTAACAGTTATTTACTTTTTTCTTATTTAATGATATTATGTATTGTTATTGTTCATAACAGTTGCCTGTAACATATACCTTTGGCATCTAACAGCAATTTAATTTACAATTTGAAATGTAGAAAACCACATTCATAAGCAAACATAAACATGAGAAATAGGCCCCAAATGAACGACCAAGTGCACCTATGGTGCAAGACTCCTTGGAGTACATGACAACATCCAGGTTGCTGTTCATCAAGTTGTTTGTAGAGAACCGTTATTCTGTCTCTTAGCTCATTTACAGCGCAATCCAGTTTTCGTTCCCAGCTAACCCCCACTTCCCCAGAGTCCTACTAATAATATTGGTTGTATTGTCACTAGATCATTTAGCATTTACCAACAATGCCATACTAAGAGCTATTTCTACTGTTTAAAATATTTAAATATGTCTTTGTTAATGCATTTTTTCTCTGAAAACCTGTGCAGTCCCTTCACATTTTCTGCCCTCAAACCAAGACACATATGCATATATTGTCCTCTGGATTCCTTTTATTCTTCATCATTTGCGAACATTTCCTATATACAATGAGCTTGGTAAGAAAAAATATGTTTAAAGAAACAGTTATCTCGATTGTTCCAGTGAAGAGGGAAAAAGTTATTTCTCTTTCACTGTATAGTTGCTAGAAATATGTGCATTTGGCCATATGGCTTTCTTCAATAAACTGTTCCATGGCATGAAAAGGTAAAATAACCCTGAAACAAAACTGTTTATTGGCAAATGCCGACTAGAATCTACCGTCAAATAGCTGAGGTTGGTTTTCATGCGTAATAGAAATAATTACTAACATGCCGAAGATAATGCAATTGGTATTTGCTTGGGCAGCAGCGCGCTGGGAATGGACATTTGCTTTCCGTCAGACCAACTTACACCAAGCCAATAACAACAGCCATGGACTAAATCTATGTTTTCTATGTCCTAACCAGCACGTTTCTTCTTAGAAAATTACATGCTAATTTTCAAAGAAAATACATAGAATACGGAATTCATGCTGCGTATATTGGGGCGCTGATGCAAACTGATAATTTCTTGCCTGTAAATTGAACAATGTGGTACCCATAACCAAATACATTTTCCTTTTTAAAATGGCTTTTACATTTGATTTTTTTTTTAACCTAAGCCTGCATAGATAGCATTCTCAACATATGACTTCACATTAGTGAATTGTGATTTTTTTTTCAATCATGGTATAGTCCCTCATTATGACCGTGGCGATCGGCGGTAATATGGTGGAAAGTACTGCCAACAGGCTAGGGGTACTACTTTCCACCATATTATGACATTGGTGGTTTGGCTGAAGCCAAGCTGCCAATGTACCACACCTACCGCCATGACGTAATGGGCGCCAGGCTGGAGATATCAATCTCCAGCCCGGTGGCCGTCAGTGTACTGCCTGCGGAATTATGACCCTGCCTACCATCATGGTTTTCGTGGCTTTCTTACCGCCACGAAAACCATGGTGGTAGGCACTACCAGTGACAGGGATTCCCTTCCCTGTCACTGACAGAGGTCTTTCCCACCCCCAACTCCCTAACCAAATTCCCCCCACCCCCTTCCTCTCCAAACCCCCTGTTCATTCACGCCCCTCCCTTCACACATGCACATATGCATACACACACCCATACCCACATTCATCCACGCATGCATACATCCATTCACACACGCATCCGCACAAACCTTCATACATACACGCAGACACGCATTCACACAACACAACATACACACACTCACACATCCATACATGCACACACACTCGACACGGAACACACACCCGCATACACGCATGCACAAACATTCACACACCCCCAACACACAGACAACACCCCCCACTCTCCTCCCCTGTCGAAGCACCCACTTACCTGTGTTTCGGGGGTCCTCCAGCAGGCGATGGGACGGGGCGCTGCTGCCAGCATGGGTCATAATACAGCCGGCGGTGGTCTGCTGGCACGTCTACCGCCATCTGCCGGCATGGCCACAGCTGGATTTCCACCATCTTTCTGTCGGGAATCCGTCTATGGTCATAATACTTATGACGACTGGTAGCCGCGGCGAAGGTCTTTTGGCGTCTGTTGCCGCAGCATTAGGCATTTTTTTACCTCCAATGACATACTGAGGGCCATAGTTACTTAAAAACCTTACATGATATAGTGAAAAGAAAACAAACTTTTTTTTTTTTAATCGACGACTTATCAAAGCTAAAAATACAAATATTTAAAATATCTGAAGTGCTTATGCTTCTACGGTTAAGCAATTAAGTTAGCAAAGCGAGAGGATACAGAATAGTGCAAATAGTGCAGTTCCCTGAGAAAGTTTTGGTTTTAAGTGCCTTTGCTCTCGTGCTATGATGTGCAGTTTTAGAAGCACCCCTCTCTTTGAGGGTGCAGCTGCCTTGTACTTTTGTTCAGCAAAGATGGTAAACTTTGTCAGGCATATCATCACTTGGGGTTTTTGTCCCTGCAAACAGAATAACTTGGCTTGGTGACACGTTCGGACTCCATTTATGATAAACAAGTTCCAAAGGAGCTTTCTGCGTGCAGTTAGCAACGTAGGGTAGATTCATATTAAGTGCATAATGGATTCCTGCAGTCATAGGCATAGCCTGCATGACAGAATGGCAGGCTTTGGGGCCCATGGAGGTGTTGCTCGCTTCCTTGGGAACAGGACAAATCGTAGTGCCAAAAATTTCAACTTAAGGTAGTCGCTAATAGTTTCAAACAGATAGCTCTAGGAATTTAAGTTTTTATAAGTGTTAATGCACAGCCATGCTTTACTGCATCTTCAGAAGCGTTCCTTGTCCTTCTTCCAGGATAGGAACTTGTCTTGTTTGTTCATTGCTGATCTGAAAGCCTGGTGTGATATTGGCAGGTCTCACCAGTGCTGTGCAAGTGTTTGCCAGGCTTCTTCGCTCGCCTTTGCCCAGTGATTTGAATGGCTATGATACTGACTCTCTTTCCAGATTAGAGATTTCAGGGGTAATGGATGGACTCGCTCGGGTAGATGACAGATATTTAAAGAGTGTCGATTGTTGTGTTAGTTGTTGATCCAGAGGCCCAAATTCTAGTCTGATTTGTGCAGGTCAAGTATGTTGAGGCAGATTGAGTACTAAGCGATAAGCTTTACTCTGGGCATTGTTATGGAAATTATTCCACTGCCTCAGAAAGGCCAATGATCCATAGGAGAGCATTTGAGTCAGTTTTGATTTGATTTCACTTAGAGTGGGTTTCCATGCTGGCATTAAACATTTGCTGTGTAGTTTATTGAAAGAACGCAATCAGCAAGGGCAGACATGGTTTCAGGACATTCAAATGCAGCCAGGATGAGTGTCCTGTAGCAGAACCCCCAGATATTTGTAGCTGAGGCGTCTTACTACTGCGCTGCTGCTGAGGTACCATTTTCCTTCCTTTTTTTTTGCTTTTTCCCAAATAGTATTATTTTGTTTTTTCTAGGTTGACTGTCATCTGGTTTGTTACACAGTATGATTGCAAGGTGTCTAGCAGATTTTTCAGATCTTTAGGTGTTAGATTCATGATTACAATATCATCTGCATACTTTAAGGACGTCATCAGGTGTTGCCCCAGCTATGGGGGTGGGGGGTTTGAAAGTGTACTTCATCCAGTGCTGGGCCTTGGTCTGAAATAAACAATTTGAACAGTATTCGGGTGAGTACACAGTCCTGTTTAAGACTTCGGCCTGTGAGAATTGCTGTGGTTAGGCCTTTGTTTGTGCCAGGTTGAACTTTGCCCAGGTTTCTGAGTACAGTAACTGTATTGCCCGCAGGAGGTTAGATGTAATATTCCACATGACTAGTTTGCACCACAGCAAGTTCCTATCCAAGTGGTCAAATGCTATTGAAAAATTAGGCGAAACATGTGTAGAGGAATTGTTGTTTCTGAATGTGCTTCGATGTAGGCATGCTGAGCGCCACAAGCTTGTATGTATGCTTTTTTTTTTACATTGCTTTTAATTGTTGCAGTTTCTGCACAAGACATTATTTTAGTTGTTATCCAAAATAGAGAATTATTCAATTGTATACATACCATTAGATTAACAATATTGGTGATTCTAAAACATTTTCTCACAAAAAAGTCTTAGATGAAAGCTAAATCATAGTTAAGTCTAACATCGTCTAGTGCTATTTAAAGGGTAAAACGAGAATGCAGTTGTCTAGAAATCTGCTGGTTCATCTTGCTAAAGTGTGTTTTATAATTTCCATACCTTAAAACACTTCCTACCCCTGCCCCTTTTGGCATAAAAGTACTCTTTATTATAAACTGCATGGAACTTATTCAGCCATTAGTTGTCAATGAACAAATTATTAAAATTGCTATGTTCCACTAAACTTGCAGATTTCTGGTCTTTATACCCAAATGACTGGAGCTTCCTAAAAGTATTGAGTTGGCGTCTGGCACAAGGGGGATTCATAAAACCTCTTGTATACATGTTACAACATTGCCCCAGAATTCCTTAACTTTTGAGGACCCCCAAATCATACGCTCCTAGGTAGGCATCTTATCACATATAGGACAGCTTTCTGAAATACTTGCATTCCAATCATGCACTTTCTTAGAAGTGCAATAGGCTAAGCCCTGTGACTATATCCACATCCACTTAAAATTTGTCCTCTCAACAAATGGAAATTAAATGCCAATATTTTTAACCATTCTGCCTCAACCAAATTTAAACCATCTTCCTTCGTCTACTTTTTTGGGCTAGATTTATCATTTTATCTGTATGATTATGACACTCTTTAAGCTGTTTTACCCATCATCCAACCATTCTTGGTTTGTTTTTAGGATTAGATTTTTCCGTCACCCTTTCCCTTGATCCCTCTATCTGAAGTAGAAGAAATCTCTTAATAATACTTTCTATTTTAAATACTCCAGAATGTTTCCAACCTGGGCTAAGGAAGGTTTTGTCTTAATTCTTTCCTAAGATATTAATTCATTATGACTAATTAAGTCTCCCCAGCTTAACTTGTTCCCATTGTCTAGCTGTTTGCTGAAGGTCTGGGGAGCATAGGTGTTTGAGAGGGTTTGCAGCATGTATCACAGGGATGTTAAGGTAGCTCCATAACTGTTTTTGCTTTTGCTTTGATTAAATAAGATTACTAAAGTGTACAAAAAAGTGATAGTTGGAATGCTTCAATTAATCTCAGCCACTGGTAATTACTCAGGGTTGCATCCCAATCCTTTGCTATTTTGCACACCAAGTCACCTCAGTTTGGAACCAGCTATGTGCAAATCAGTCTTCACACTGCCCCAATCATAACAGTCCAGGCTGAACTGTCCTACCTGAACCAGAACACACACAACTCAGGACCAGCTTTGCCCTAGTTATGGGCTCAAAAGCCGAGTGCAGCTTGGTTCCAGTGGCACAGTGTTCACTGGACTCTCGTCTGGGGATACCTGTCCCACTTAGGGTGACGCTCTAAAATATACAAAAAAGTGATGGAGGGAATGTATGAAATAATTTCAGCCACTAGTGCTTACTTTGGGCCACACCCCAAACAATCATTATTTTGCACACCATGTCACCTCAGTCTAGACCCGGCTATACTGAACTACCAACTTAATAATTAGTAGGAGGTGGAGGACAAATATGAAATCCAATCATGCCCCTATCATCTCACACTGCAGTGTCCACTAACAGCCACACAGATGAACGTTCTATACGTCATGAAATGTTCAAAGTGGCAGCTATCATAATGAGGCTGCCATAAACAACATCTCTACACAGAGCCTGAAAGACAGTGATTGGAGGGCAAATATACTAACACTTATTCTGAAAAATGAACTAAATAAAATAACAGTCACCAAACCCAGTTTTCATTGACTTTTGAAAAGAAAGAAAACGAGACCAATTTAGCAATAAATCTATTGATATAACCCAGGATAGTGAGAGACACTCCCTTATTTTAGAAAAGGAATCTCTGAATTATGTAAGGCGAGATACTTGTGCTGAGGTGAAATGTGAACTAGCAGTCCAAAAATTATATCAAGACATCCTGAAAAATGTAGGAGTTTTTAACAGTTTGGTGGATGTGGGGCATGTGCCAAAAAGTGGCAGATATTTTGTCCACACTATTTAGATTATATGTTTGGGTGTACTCTCTACATAATGTGGATTTTGCCAACCCTATGTAGAACAGGGGTTCCCAACCTGTGGTCCGGGGACCCCTGGGGGTCCGCTTAGCCCTTTTAGGGGTCTGCAACTGCTAAGAAAATTAAAAAACATTAACATATATGGTCCCAATTTTTCAGTAATGACTCAGTGGGTGCTCCCCGGATTCCAATAATGATTCAGTGAGAGTCCTCGGGTTACAGTAATGAAAAAGTAGGGGTCCCCAGAAATCAAAAGATTGGGAACCACTGATGTAGAGAATAGAGTAGACCTGGGTATGTACTCTAAAAAAGAACGAACTAGCGGTCTGTGAATTCCTAACTAGCCCCCTTTGTTCTGTTGATTCTGTAGATCAGAAATCGTAATGGGGGTATACGTTTAAATACGAAGAAAAAAAAGAGACTCAAGTCAAAAAGAACATACCATGAAAAACTTAAGAAAATAAGATTCATGACTTATCTCAGCCAATGTCAGCAAAAGGTGTATGTTGGAAATTGGGACTCTAGTTTGCTGAGGTATGCACCCTGTCCAAGAAGGGATCAAAATCCTAGTCAGGGTAAGTCAGTTACACTCGCTAAATTAACTTTTGCTCACCCTCTGGAAGTTTGGAACTGGGCAGTCAGACCTAACTTAAGAGGCAATGTCTAAAGTATTTGTGCAGTACTTAAGTTACAGTAACTCAGTGAAAACACCACAAAAATATTCCACACCGGTTTAGACAAATAGAGAACATTTATCTGAGCAAAACAAGACCATAACAACAAACAGGCAATGAGTAAATCCTGAGATATTCAATTTTAAAGATTTAGGTGACTATAGCGCATAAAAGTGCAAAGCTCCAATTGTGGTTATCTGGTCGCGCAGGACCGGGACAAAGTCAAGAATTCAGGCTGATCATGGGAGAGCGCAGGCCAGGCTAGAGGGCAACAGGCACAGTTCAGCACAGCAAAGTAGGCATCCAGCAAAGTAGCAGCCCAGCAGAGTGTCAGTCCTTTTAGCAGCACAGCAGTCCTTCTTCCTGGCAGAGTATCCACAGGTCTAGAAGTGCCCTGAAATAATGGTGTCTGAGATCCAGTGTTTATACTTTGGTGCCCTGTTTCTGGAAGGTAGGAGAAGCTACTGGAGGCATGCCTCTGAAGTACACAGATGCTCTGCTTCCTCTGCCCTGACCCCAGCCTGGCTGTAGTGCCAATGCAGGGTTGTTAAGCCCTATTGTGGGAGGACAGGACAAGCCTATTCAGGTGTAAGTGAGGCAGTGCTAAGCTCCACCCCCATCAAACCAGTTAATGGCCCATCAAGTCACACCTAATCTCCCTTTGTTTGTGGCTATCTGGAGGGAATTCACAACCCAGCTGTCACCCACCTCAGGTATGTAATGGACACAGGGATCAGGCACACAGGGCAGAGAGCAGAAAAATTACAACTTTCTAAAACTGGAATTTTTAAAACTGTAATGATAAAATCGACTTTACCATTAAAGAGGATTTATCTTTACAATTCCATAGGTACCAAGCATGCAAGCTCTACCTTCTTCCAATCAGGAACTGCACTTAATACATGCGCTAAGGAATCTCCAATGTTATCCTATGGGAAGGATAGACCTCACAGTAGTGAAAAACTGATTTTAGAGTTTTTTACTACCAGGACGTGTAAAATGAAAAAGTATATGTCCTGCCTTTTACTTACATAGCACCCTGTCCTATGGGCTATGTAAACCTAACTTAGGGGTGTGTTATGTGTAATAAACGGGTAGTTTAAGGCTTGGTAAGAGGCTTTAAATGTCAAGTCAGCATAACAGTGAAACTGCACATACAGGCTCTGCAGTGACAGGCCTGAAACATGTTTAGAGGGCTACTTAAGTGGGTGGCACAATCAGTACTGCAGTCCTACTAGTAGATTTAATTTACAGGCCCTAGGCACATGTAGTGCACTATACTGGAGATTTACAGGCAAATGGAGGGGCAGATTTAAGAAAATTGGCGCTGCACCCAGTGCAGCAACACTTTTCTTGCGCCCCTTAGCTCTCTCCTACCACAACCATGTATGCACTGTATTTAAAATACGGTACACCATGGCGCAGGGCAGGGGGCAATGGCATCAACATTTCTGATGCTATTGATGTACTGTTCAGGGTTAGTTCCAAAACTTTAGCTGTAACCCTGAACAGTACATAGTGGGCCATTGTAACCAATGGTGTGCCCCCTTTTAACGCCTGCTCTAAGCAGGTGTTAATAGTAGCCGTAACAAATTATGCAGTAGAATCTCTTAGATTTCACTGAACCATTTTTGCAGTCCCCCTAATGGGAGAATGCCCCCTTTGCATACATTATACATGGTGCAGACATAATGTGGCACAAAGGGTTACAAGGTGGTCCAATGCATGCATTGCACCACTTTTTAAACATGATGTGGCAATTTTTCAAACCTAATGCCACATTAGCGTAAAAAAAAGTGCTTCTAATGTGGAGCTACAGCTTAATAAATGTGGGACAATATTACCACATTTTAAGGAAAGAGCACAAGAATTTTAGCACTGGTTAGCAGGAGCAATGCTGAAGCAAACAAAATCAACGTCAGAAAAAATAGGAGGAGGAAGGCAAAACATTTGTGGTGACCCTGAAGATAGGGCTGTTTCCAACAGTGTATAAGTTTGCCCACTGGAGGGAATTTATGGATTTGTGTTTGCAATGGAAATACAGGGCCTTATGGAAAGTTTGGCAGAAGGGTACTCTGTCACAAACATGACCTGTGTCTGATCTGCCTCTTTACAAGGGCCAGAGGCTGTAATGCATTTGTAAAAAGGCGGATGGGATCTTCATCACATTTGTGAAGAAGTAACCTGTCAGACAAACTATAAACCAGGACCTAAATTAGAGCATAAACAGGTGTGTGGCTGAGCTGACAAAATGGTGGAGGCATCTAATTGAGCTCTGGGCTGCCACTGCTTAATACACTGAAGATCAGCATAGATGGAGAAAGTGGAAGTCTCTAGAAATGTAAAGAGAGGCAGCAGCGATATAACTGGGTGGAATTGAAAATGCCGACAGCCCAATAAAGAAGCCAGAGCTGGATGGCACATATGCTTTAGTCTGGGCCTAGTTGCATGATGCACCGTTGAAGACAGGAGCTCTAGTGAAGAAGAGGCAGATCTTGAAGGAGGTGGTCTCTGCAACACACATAGGGCAAGACGCTGAAGCATGAGTAGAAGCTGTACACCAGAACTTAGGGCGTAGCTGCAACAAGAAGAGGAGAATCAAGGACATCATCGTAAAAGATATGCACTGTGATAAGGAGAATCGGAGATAGTTTGATGGAGAAGAGGGTCGCTAACAATACATTCAGAAAGTGAATTGAGAGTGAATTGTGGGTTAAGTAAGACACACATCCATTACAGCACATAGAAGTCCCTCAGACAAGCTTAGTCAATGGGAAAACAAACCACATTCAGAACATATCCATAAGAGGAAATCCAAGACTGATCAACAGTGAATTAACATAAACATATTAACAAGCTTAGTAACAAGTCTTCTATCACATAAATCCACTTGTAATAACCTCCCATGTGATGCAACCAGTAATAAAGCATCTCACCTGAATGAGTTGCAAAAGCAGAGAGAGGGACAGAGAGAGAGGGATTTTAAACTTTTACACACATCAAGCAGCCACAGAAGCATATAACATTGCTCACCTCAATCATACATGACTCTTTGAGATTGAGGCTAAGAAAAATCAATAACAAAAGATGACTTCTGCAACATGCTACAGGAATTATAGAAAGAATGGCAAGCTGACTTAAAATAACAACTACCTAAAATGCCCAAAATCCTAACTGATACTGTCAGAGTTTTATGTCAAGTTGTGTGTAAAGTGGGACACAACTGGTAGAATTCAATGGGAAGACAGAGGAGACTATTACCACAAGCCACGCAGTGCAAAACAAAACCCAGTGGAAGGATGAGCAGAGGGAATAGCTGCACTTAAAGTCAGAAGATTTTGAAAACAGGGCCAGGAAATACAATGTCAGAATCAGATATATCTCTGAACATGCAGAAGGAACCTTCATTGACAACTATGTAAACTGCCTCATCACACAAATCCTGGAATTGAATGAAGGCAAAGAGGTGAATACTGAAAGGGTACACAGAGTTGGCCCTGAAAGAAAACAGAACAAGACCATCAGAAAGAATAGCTAATTAGAGAAAACCATCCTAAAAGATGGGTACTTTCCAATGAAGATAAAAAACTACTTCTGTAAGATTTTGTGGTGACCACTCTATCACAAAGGAATCCATTTAAATTAGCAGCTGAGAAAATGACAAAAAAGAACATACTTTTTTTTCTTTTTTTTTCTGTGACATGCAGATTCAATTAGAAGGTGTGGCCCACCAGATAGAAATAATAAATTATGGATTTCAATTACTGGGTGTTGAAGGAGGTTAATGAGAGGTAGCATCTCCTACATGATACCCAAGCTGGCACCACGAGCAGTTAAGAAACAAATAGAAGATACAAATCATATGATACAGAAAAAGTGAAAGATTGCAAGCCTATGAACATGGCACCACGAAGCGAGAGTTAACATTGTAGGAAATTCAATCAGAAAGAATTTGGAACAGTGTAGAAGGTCACAACTGACTAACTAAGTTATTGGCAAAATAGACCTGAATGTTATTTTGCACATTAACTCTAAAAAAGTAAGACTGTTGAATTGATATTTCATTAGATTAAAACCTTGAAAAATTAATAGGATTTTCCTCTTTACAGTGCTTGTTAGTAGTGACCGGGTGAGGTGTATTTGGTCAGATTTGAAAAGGATCAGGGGACCTTTCTTTGGAGTACAGGCCCTAAACAGAAGAGACTTTGAATTTATTGATTTTACGTTTGCAGAGAGAAGTTTGTTTTTAAAATTAGTTGGTGCTGTTTCTGATAAATTACATTCCTAAGTATATTTTGTATATTGCAGAATTTAATTATCAGAAAATTGACAATAAAATTAAACAACTTCCAACCAAGGAGTGCCTGAGTCACAAAATTCCTTAAGATGGCACTGCTGCCAAACAAGTTGGGCCACTAAGGAAAGTTGGGACCTGTCCAGCTATCTCTGTACCTCACTACCATGTTTGCATTTCATTTATTTGTATCTCTACTCGATCAACTTCAAATCTCAGACAAACTCTCCTCCCTCTACTTCTCTATCAGCCCTCTTTCCATCTCAGCACGCTCTACTTCTTCTCTAGCTCCCACATCTCTCTCTCTTTCTCACATCCTTCTCACTGCCTCATCTCTCTTTACCCCCACACCTCCTGTCACTAGCTGACCTCTCATTTTACTATATTTGTTCACTACCTCAGCTCGCTATCTCTGCTCTCTCCCTTTCTACCTTTGTTCCCTTTAACTCACCTCTTTCAGTACCTCACTCCTTTTGCTCTAACTCTTTCTCTTCTCTATCTGCATCACCTTAACTATTTCAGCTCACTCACTCTCTACATCTGTCTCAAGCTCAGCTTTCTTTCTCTAGTTCCTATCTGTCTCTCAATTTTAACTCACCTCGTTACTCTTCACTCCTCTGTCTATATCTTATTCTGCTTCACTGCTCTCTTTGGCTGACCAGTCTTTATATCTCTCTTTTCATTTTGGCTCTCTTTCTAAACAACCACTTTCTCTATCTTCTATCTCTCTATACTTCTCTCATTAGCTCACCTCTTTGCCCGTCTACCCCTGTCTCTCACTGCTTCCTCCTCCCTCTAACACATCTCTCTTTTACCCTACCTATCTCTCTTCCTCCCCCTCCCTCTTTCTATCTCTAGCTTTCTTCTCCTCATACTAAAACTTCATCTTTCTTTCTACCAGGCTTCACTTTCTCTACCTACACCTTCCCCGTGCAATCATTCTATATTATTCTTTCTGGCAACCTCACACTTTTCTCTTTAACTTGTGGCACTCCCTACCTCATATCTATCTCTACTTCCCTTCTCCTGCTACTACATCTCTGTCACTATCCCACTATTTTTACTTCTCTGTCCTTCTTTTGTCTTCCCCCCAATCCCATATCCTCAGTCTGCACAGTTGGAGGTCACTGCTTATCCAGGGAAGCTCACACAGAAGGAGAGGAGAGACATGGCACATGCATATGTGGTCTAACATAAGTTATTTATTTAATACTGTTATGGCTGGAGGATACCAGACAACCTGAGCTTTTTGGCTGTTTTGCCTGTCCCCGTTTAGCATTTAGTTCAATATTATTTGATTTCTCATCGGCTTTAAATAGATGAAAATTAGAAACAATAGCAAAGTTTCTCGTGGCAGAGGGCCTCAAAACCTCAATATGCTTCTTATGTCACAGCTCAAAAGTTCTTAAGATGGCACTGGCTCGGGGATCTAAAGTGATGTGCCAAGCATCTCGCAGTTGCAGCTCGTGGAAAAAGCATTCTTCCATTACAGCTCCAAGCACCAGGGAAACAGAAGTTCTACAGCTGACACAAAAGCACGACTGAGCCGGGCCGAAGCATGTCTGCCCCAGTGCTCGAGCTCTCTGCACTGCCAGCGCTTCTCCAGCACACTGATTGTCTGAGAAACCACAAACCGTAGTGAGTGGACGGGAGGTTTGCTACAGCTTGCCGGGTTCCACTAACATTCTTCGGAGAGAGCCGAGCCTGAGCTGAACTGGGAAACGTAGTGAAATACTGAGCCGTTGTCAACAAAGAGCACATTTGAAAAGTATAAGGATATATTTGTGATCCTCTCAAATTGGGTCACACATTCTACCTTCCATTTAGAAATACATAAGACATATCTCGCTGGTATCATCACAAAAATCATTTTTAAAATGCATGCCATATGCATGCAACAAAAAGGGCAGACAGAAGCCATGAAATGATCAGGAAAGGAGGCTCCAAAACATTTTACAACAATGGCGATGCGGCGCACCTCACATAAGACATATGCTTCAGAACCAGCTGGAACAATTGGCACACGACCAATGTGAAGGGACAACTCATTTTTTGAAACAGAAATAAGTATATAAGTATTACTACTTGTTTATGTAGACAGAAAATGAACATGAATTTCATTAAATGTCACGCACGTCCTCATAACAAGTGAGTTGTGTAATTCCAGTTGGGTCGTAAATGGAAGATACCGGTTCCATCTTGAATAACACATTGCGCTGGAGCACCAGTAGTCCGGAATTTTTCACCCAGGCATGCTCAATGTCTGAATTAAAATGGAGAAATACGTGCACAAATCGGTGCAGAAATTTTGATTGCCCCAAGTCATTCTCAATTTTCTTGTAATCTGAGGTAGTTCTCAACATTACCAATGGCCATGATTTAGTCATTTCATGGGGCGGGGAATTCCGGGCTGATTATCGGCCCTTTTGTAATGGTTCCCTCATACAAGTACTGGGGAGGTAAATAAATATTTGGTGTAAATTAGCATCACACATGAACAATATATAATGAGGCACTTCGGGTTTAACAAGGGCATGACAAATAAATACTGAATTAAGAGGTCAGAGCATATGTTTTAATTGCTCGAGGGACTTAAGTACAAATATTTACACCATTATGAGAAAGACCTGCAAATCTCACTTTAATAAAGTCCAAAAAAGGCGAGGAAAAAAAACATTTGGAGCCGGCTCCTTTGTTGCGGCCGAGATCCCCGCTGGGCCGGCGGGTGAAAACCAGGTTTCCGCCCACCGGCCCAGCGGGGATCTCATAATGACCGCGTCGGGAGTGCGGCTGCATTGGCGGCCGCCTGGCGGTCAGATCTTGGTGGGCGGCTGTAGGTCATAATGAGGGCCAGAGTGTGTAACAGGGAAAGAAAACATTTGAGTAGGCCACACACCAGTAGGTACAGAGTTTGTGCAGCCTTGTGTAAGCTCAAGGGTGAGATTATAGTCAAAAAGTGTTAGGAAAACCGAGCTGAAAATAATAACTAAGTAGAGACGAGTTCAACAGTTATACAAAAGAAAAAAAATCTACATTTCCAGTCCTGACATTTGACAACATTTTATGTGACTCTGTTTCACTGAAGTGGAGAGGGGAGATTTGCAAAACCTACAAGAAGAAAAACAAGCAACTTTTTAATGTCAGGATAGCTGCCCTGCCAACATCAGTACTGTGGTTTGCACACTACCTGTTAACATACAGTTCTGTTGTTTACTGTTGACAGATGCCTAGACCTCAGGGCCAGGGGTCTGAATTCTCTGTAGAAATACAATTACTTTTGATTCATATCAAAGTGTTTTGCTTCTTTTCCCCTCTAAACGAATTTTTCATAGTTCATACTAATGGAGCCAAATTACATAACCTTAGCAATAGTGCTCACACACACAGCAAATCTTTATGCACACATTTTCAGCTTGTGATGAATGTAGGAAATATCATATACTTCAAACTAAAGCTTTAAACCAGAGCAAAACTATAAGCAAACTGGTAACACCTTTTGGTGTATTTTTTCCACCTTTGAATATAAATTGAAAGTTAGGGTTAAGTTGTTTAAGAATGCTTGTCCATTTTATTATTACTCTAATGCTGAGGAGGAGTCCTACCAGTAGGGTTATTTTCCAATAATGCTTATCTCCCACGAGAAAAATAGCCCTTATTTTTAAAAAGGACTCCCACCCACAAAACACATGTGCATGAATCATAATTGAGTCATATATCCAGACATAGAAGATAGGTATTACAGGGATACACCTTTACTGGTAAAACTCTTCCTCAGCATTAGTGTTAATCCTTTGGAAAACCAAGGAGTGCTTACAAAAATATTTTCTCTCCCTCCTGTATAATTTGAGAGATTTTTTTATTGCGTCATTTATGCAAAATCATTGTTTAGTAGATGAAGATCAGTGTGCCTTTGTTAAAATTGCCATTAAACATTAGCAATGATTTATAAGCAATAAATGCATTATGTTTATCATTAATTCCACAGTTCTTCCATTTTTGCCACTGTGCAAAAAGCTTTCTGTTATATTGACTAGATCAAAACTGATTTTCACCTTACCATTTTACACAAGTAACAGAATAGTTGCTACTCAACATGTACTCTTTTTGTGTACCTGGAAAATAAAAGCCAACCTATATGCTGCTTCTGATGATTCTATAGAACTATTTCTAGGGATATTGCAAAACAACGTAATGATCAATACCAATTAGAGCACTAAAAACACTATTGTTCCAAAATGAAAACCGTTTAATGGAGGAAGTGAGCATTGAAAGGGTAGTTACCGAAACAAAGAAGTCTTACCAAATAGTCTGCTGGCTTTATAAAACCATTTGGGAGCTCTGCATTCTATTTCTCTCGTATCCTGGAAGACCAGGAAAGGCCTAGTCTAAGGCCTACACACCAGCTATTCCAGTTGTGATGTCTAATGCATGAGAAACTTGACATTAAAGAGTACAAATCTTCTGTTTAGTGAGATGAGACAAATTATATAAAGGAATGACTGGCCAACATAAGCAAGGCTACTCCTTACTCCAGTCAACATTATTCATCCTTGAGAGTCAAGGACTGTCAGCTCCAACTGGAATCAACTGATGCAATTATGTAAAATCAATTTCTACTAAGATTAAAGCAAAATAAAAACTTCATGCAATGAAAATGAAGGGTACATCCATAGAAGTGCTGTGAAATGCAAACATTATGAGATGATTACGACTTCGGCAGAGAGGGTAATCCGTCCCAAATGTGACGGATATCCCACCCGCCGAATTACGAGTCCATTATATCCTATAGAACTCGTAATAGGACGGGCGGGATATCCGTCAGATTTGGGACGGATTAACCCTCTCTGCCGAAGTCGTAATCAGGCCCTATATGTTTAAATGAGAGGCATTTTCCAATCCAGAGCCTTTGAAGGCAGGAAAGTAACTATAGGTTGGAACAAATCCATGCAAATCCCAGCAGAACTGAACATTCTTTCGTTTCTGTACTGGGGAACACCAGAAATACAGTCGAGTTAGATATTGTAAGGACTAGTGTAGTTGCCCCTCTTCTTTTTCCTTCCTTCAACCACTCCATTTTCAAAATCCCTCAAAAAAGCATTTCATGTGACAAAAGTGTTACCCCAACTCCTTTCATTTATTGGTAACCACTTTCATGTGTTTCCACCAAGGAATTTAGAATACAATGGATGGCTATTTGACAGTGTATGATGTGTATTTTCATTCCGAGAACTACAGTGAAAAGTCCAAATTGTATTCTTAGCTACATAAAGAGCGTAATATTTGTTCATTGCTCTGTACAATCGGCATTTATGACCAACTTGTGTATTTGTCTTTGTGTTTTGTATTGCATTTCTGATGGAGATGCCGAAATATTGCTTGAGCACTATTATTTTTTTACCATCCTGGTTATTTACAATCTATGTGAAAATGTATTCCTTATGTCTACTTCAGGCGATTACATGCCCCAACTAAAATATTTCTATATACATGTTACCGCTAATAAAATCTAATTTACAACAGCCTCAAACGCCTTCTTTCCTTTTATGAAATAATGTAATAAATGATGTGGCATATTTTGTTTATTAAATGTACAAACCTTTTGGGTGTGTGCCAGTACAGTCCTAGGCGAACCCCTTGGTAATGAACCAATATAACACAGGTGCTGCTCACAGCAGAAAAACACTTCCCAGAACTCATAAAAGCTGCAGCTGAAAAGCAAATAGATAAATGTTAGAAATATCGACAGGTATATGTAGTGTGATAGTGTGATCATAAAACTGTGTATAAGGGAATAGTGTATATAAGCAAGAATTGCAAAACTGATGACCACAGATGGACGAATTAAAATACATTATTATCGGTTGGGGTGTCTATCTTTGGGGACTGATGGCAACATTATAGTACAAATTTAGCTCCTTTAAGTTTATAGAAGTGGCAAAAGCTGTATCCATAACAAAAACATCAACGTAATGTTTAAGAACATTGAAAACGTGTTAAGAACAATTAAAAGAGCAAAGACCTCAACTGTAAAATGTATACAAGCAGGTTGCTGATGTCATAAGACACATGATTATACATTTCTTAGAAAAATATTGTTAGTTTATGTATATAATTTTGTAGCAAAATATGTTCCAACACATAGGACCTCATTACAGCCCTGGCGGTCGGTGTTAAAGTGGCGGTAACACTGGCAACAGGCCAGCGGTAAAAAAAATTAGATCACGACCATGGTGGAAACCGCCAACATAGACAGCCACTTTAACACTCCGACCGCCAGGGTGGTAGCAACAAACACCGCGGCGGTCACCGTCATCAGACAGGTGGAAGACAATGTACCGCCCACACTATTATGAGAGGCTAATCTGCCAGCTTTTCCGGGGCGGTACCAACGCCATCAAAAGCACGGCGGAAACAGTACAGTGAAGGGGAACCACTCCCCTTTTGACACTCCACGAAGAACCAGGACGCCATGAAGCCCAAATTGCAGATACTCCCCATGTTGGTGTATCTTCTCATACACCACAAAGTAGAAAGAATGCGGCAGCAGCGACGACGGTGAGTACTGCACCTAGCACACAGGGGAGGGGAGGAGGAAAAAGAGAGTGACATACACACTTGGCACGCAACACCCCCACCCTCACCCACTACACCATACACACAAACACATCCAACAACAATACTGATACACCCCATCACCCCCTGGAAGAATGCAAGGACAAAAGGAAATGAGTCTAACCAGTGTCATATTGGAACATTCAGATACAGCAGTAGAATTTAAATAAACAATATATACACATTTTACATTATATACACAAGGCCATACACTGTCCCTTGTAAATGTCCGTGGACCAGTGGTCCAAAAAAGCATGGGCAAAGCCCACACATGGCACCTGCCTCAAAACGGAGAGAACATTGCAGGGGCATCAGGTCGAAATAAAAATAGGCATCTCAGGGGGAAGGGGAGGGGGGCATCTCAGCCGGAAGATGGTACGACGCCACTACCCCTCAAGGGGCCTCCATGCCCACTGCTTGGTCCTGGGGAGTGCAAAGCCACAGTCTCTCAAGTGGGTGGTTTGCCCACTGCTTGCTCCGGGAGAGTGCAAAGCCACAGTCTCTCAAGTGGGTGGGTTGTCCACTGCTTGGTCCTGGGGAGTGCAAAACCACAGTCTCTCAAGTGGGTGCTTTGCCCACTGCTTGGTCTGAGGGAGTGCAAAGCCACAGTCTCTCAAGTGGGTGGTTTGCCCACTGCTTGCTCCTGGGGAGTGCAAAGCCACAGTCTCTCAAGTGGGTGGGTTGCCCACTGCTTGCTCCTGGGGAGTGCAAAGCCACAGTCTCTCAAGTCGGTGACATGTTCCACTTGTTCTGGAGGGGGCATTGTGCCCAGAGTGCTTGATCCTGCCAAGGATAGGGGGAGTGGATGCATCTATCCACTGGTTCTGGAGGGGGTATTATGCCCAGAGTGCTTGATCCTGCCAAGGATAGGGGGAGTGGATGCAGCTATCCACCGGTTCTGGAGGGGACATTGTGCCCAGTGATGCTGCACCTGGGGTGTGGCAGTTACCCTCCTGTCACCTGGGTGTCTGAGCCACGAGATGTACATGGAACAGGTAGCATGATACTCCATGGTGGCAAAGCCACACTCCATCCTGCGGCGACTTAGGCTGCCAACTGCTGCTCGTGCCAGTGCTGGTGGTGGTGCCTCAAGTGGCGTGTCCAGGGTCCAGGACGCCACCTGCAGCCTCGGACGGCTGCCCGCTGGTGATGCTGCTGACGTCCGATATAGTGGTACCGGCTGGGCATGTGGTGGTGCAGATGGTGGTGCAGGTGGAGGTGGCTGCAGCGGTGGGTGCAGCAGAGATGCTGCTGGTGCTGACCGTGGTGCAGGTGTCTGTTGTGGTGTAGGGAGACACCATACTGTCTCCGGCAGCCTTGGATGGCTGGTCCTTGGGGAGGATGCTGCAGACTAACATTGTGGCAGAGGTGGTGCAGGTGGCGGTCATTGCGGCGGTGGTGACTGTCGTACAGGTAGCTGGCATTCCTGAGGAAATGGTGGTCACCAGCCACTCACCAGGAGGCATCGTGCCCTGGGGTGACTTGCTCTTTGTCTTGTGCCCCTTCCCCACCTTGGCAGTCGCTGCTGGCACCTTGGCACTGTCCTCTCTGTGTTTGGCTGCAGCCTTGCTGGGTGGGTGGTGCGACTTTCCTCTGCTGGACGCCGGCCCTTTTTTTTACCTTGGCAGGTAGTGGAATTGGGTGGTCCTTCACATCTGTAGGTGGCACACTGGCAGATTTGACGGGTGCCCCCTTCGATCGACCCGGACTTGCCCAGATCACAGCAGACGCAGATGTGGTGGCTGAGGTGCTGGGCTGGGATCTAGACATCCTGGCCCTAGGGGACAGGCGGGGGGAGGTGTAGGGAAGAGGGTAAAGTTAGCTAAGAAAAGTTTTTTAGGCACACTGGGACAGGAAGATGGAGGGGGTGTGGGAGTGGGGGAAGAGGTAGTGGTTGTAGGAGGTGTACGTCTGCTGAGTTTGGGTGAAGGTGCATGGGCTGGAGGCTGTTGTGAGGTGAATGGCTGTTGAGTGGGTGTGTGCCTGCGTTTGTGTACTTTGGGAGGAGGGCTCACAGACACACTGGAAGAGGACACAGGGGATGTGTGAATGGTAGTGGGGGTTGTGATTGCACATGAGTGGTGTGTTGTGATGGGCGTGCTGGTGATGCAGGCAGTGGCTGATGATGTAGTGCATGCAGGAGTGAGTGGAGACAAGACTGGGAGGGAGCTGGAGGATGTGGAGGAGGGGGACACAGTGGAGGAAGTGGATGTTGATATGTGTGCATGGGTATGGTGCTTGTGTTAGCGCCTGTGTGATGGGTGGTGCTTATGTTTTCCAGAGCCACTTTTATCTGTTGATGTGTGTGCATGCTGGTCTGAAGGTGTGCTTGGGATAGGCTGAGGTAGAGGGGATTGTGTCGGGGTAGTGAAAGTTGGAGGGGAGAGGCTGGACACAGGGACAATGGCTGCCATCAGTGCTGAGGCCAGAGCCTGAAATGCTCTCTGTTGGGCTGCCACGCCAGAATGAATGCCCTCCAAGTATGCATTTGTTTGCTGCAAATGCCTCCCGATACCCTGGATGGCATTCAGAATGGTTGACTGCCCAACAGTGAGGGATCTCAGGAGGTCAATAGCCTCCTCACTGGGGGCAGCAGCGCTGACTGGGGCAGGGCCTGAGGTGCATGGGGCAAAGGAGATGCCCACCCTCCTGGGTGATCAGGCACGGGATACACGATGAGGGGCTGCTGGGAAGGCGGTGCTGGTAGGGGGGTGGCAGCTGTACCTGTAGTTGGGGTGGGCACAGAGGTGTCTGCCGCCGCCAGGGAGCTTCCATCAGAGGAGGAGTCGCTGTTGCTGGTATCGCCTCCTGTCCCTGTCATGGAGCTTCCCTCGCCCTCCGTCCCATTGGTGCCTTCACGCTCTGTGGATTCACCCTCATGGGCCATGTAGGATGCAGCTCCCTCCATCGCTGGTGCCTCTGCTCCTCTGCCAGAAGATGCAAGGACAGGGTGACAAAAGAAGAAGGGGGGAAGACAGAGGACACACATAGTCAATGCCAGCAACACCACTACCATTGGCAGACACAACACACACTGAGCTGCCCTATGCACTAGGCCTTGCCCAACCACTCACTATGGTAGTCACCACCCCATGGGGTACAATGCCTAACGCCAGCACCTGCACACCTGACACCCACAGGTCCCTGCACACTAGTAGCTGCCCAATGGTACCATTTGGGTAGGGGTGATTCTGAGCCTGGAAATAAGGGATATACCCTGTTATGACCGCCCTGGCCTAGGGGCACCCACAGCCCACACCCCTCACCCGGATACTTCCTAAACCGCGCAGAGTCAGCTTTATGACACTGTACTCACCCCCTTGTGGCTGCTGTGATGCCCTCAAGTGCCCATCGAACTCTCGATAGGCCACCGCCAGGATGCGGAACATCAGGGGGGTCATGGTGCGACGGGCATCCCTTCCACGTTGGGAGGCCAGCCCCAGCTGGGCCTCCGCCGTCTTCTTGCTCCAGCGGCGCAGGTCCTCCCATCTCTTGCCGAAGTGGGTGCTCCGTCTGTGATAGATTCCCAAGGACCGCACTTCCTTGGCGATGACACGCCAAATACCTTTCTTCTGGTGGGTGCTGACCTAGAGGGAAGGTACAGGAGGAAAGGAAATTACTCACCCATCCGGACCATCATACTCATTGCCCACCAGTTCCCACCCATGCCCTGACGCACATACACTGGCCATCCTCACATGCAGCACTCAGCCCACCACCAACATGTGCCGTACATCCACACCTCTCCAAACAGGCATTGCTCACGCATCATGCTCACAGTGTACTCACCTGTTTGTCTTGAGGACCGTAGAGTAGGGTGTACTGGGGGAGGACCCCATCCACCAGTTTGTCCAACTCCTCCACAGTGAAGGCAGGGGCCCTTTCCCCAGACACTGTAGCCATTGTCGCTTCCAGACTCAGGTCACAGCAGCACTTGCAGTTTAGGTCCTCTCCTGTTGATGGTCAGGTATCAAGTGAGTGAACAGATAGAAAATGGCGGTCACGTCTGCGGAGGTGCGTACCGTCACCGCTGGAGTACATCGCCATTGGCTCCTGGAACCTATAGGGCCCAATGATAACCAATAAAGAATTGCGCAGCGGTCTTCGACCACCTACCGCGACGCTGCACAACGCCAGTGCAGTTACCTAATTTCCCCTTGTCCCTCCTCACAAGTCAGACAGCCGCCTTTTCAAGGGTGCGCATGGCATGGCACCTAACTGCGTCACAGCACATATTGGCACTTAAAGGGACTCACGATTACACACATGGATTCTCTAACATGACTTCTGACTCAGTTGTGCTACCTATGTGGTAAATGACCCTCTGCTCACCGTTCTCCTCTATAGACTACAACCGCTGGGGCAGATGATGAGATGGCGGCATTCTCTGGTGTACAGACCCCTGGTGTACCTGTCGACAATGGAAGACAGACACATCATAATCACATACAGACTTGATCGTGCCACAATCCAAGAACTCTGTGCCCAATTGGAGCCAGACTTGATGTCAGGTATCCGCCAACCCACAGGTATCCCCCCTCTAGTGCAGGTCCTGTCAGTGCTCTATTTCCTGGCAAGTGGCTCCTTCCAAACTACAGTGGCCATGGCATCTGGGATGTCTCAGCCAATGTCTTCTAACGTGTTGAGCAGGGTGTAGTCTGCCCTGCTGAAACACATGCACAGCTACATCGTGTTCCACCAGGTGGATGATTTTGCCACAGTGAAAGCTGACTTCTATGCCGTGGGACATGTCCCCAACATCATTGGTGCCATTGATGGTACACATATGACATTTGTCCCCCCCCGCAGAAATGACAAGTGTACAGAAATAGAAAAAGCTACCATTTGATGAGTGTGCAAATGGTGTGTTTGGCGGACCAGTACATCTCCCATGTGAATGCCAAGTATCCTGGCTCTGTGCATGACGCCTATATCTTGAGGAATAGCAGTATCCCTTATATGATGGGCCAACTCCAGAGGCACCGGGTGTGGCTAATAGGTGAGCCCAAGGTCCCCACACAGTATGAGTAGGTGTATGGGTATGGGGTAGTCCCTAAGGGTTAGTGTGTGTCTAACAGTTATGCCTCGAAATTTACAGGTGACTCTGGTCACCCCAACCTCTCATGGCTACTGACCCCAGTGAGGAATGCCAGGAGAAGGGCAGAGGAACGCTAAAATGAGGTACATGGGCGAACTAGTTGTATTATTGAGAGGATGTTCGCCTCCTGAAGGCCAGATTCCGGTGCCTCCATCTAACAGTTGGCTCCCTGTACTACTCACCGAAGAAGGTGTGCCAGATCATCGTAGCATGCTATATGTTGCACAACCTGGCATTGAGACGCCAGGTGCCTTTTCTGCTGGAGGATGAGCCTGGTGATGATCAGAGAAAGAAGATATTGACAACAGAACAAACATCATCATGCAGTACTTCCAGTGACACACATGTAAGAGACTGTAACTCCTCTTCACATTTCAGTATACTTTAGGACATTGTACATGGGGGCCTCTTAACCTCTTTCTATGGACACTGACTGTTCCCTTTGGATTTCCTTTTTTCAGATGTGTACCCCATTCTGCCTTCTGCTATGTGTACTGCTGCCCAACAACTGTCATACATTGGTATGAGTAAATTAACATTTGCATTACAATTTTTTGCTAATGTTGTGCTAATACATTTGTGAAAGATCGGACTGACTCTAGTTTTTTGATTAAAGGGTGTTTATTTAGGTGCTAATGGGTATAGGAGTATGTGCAAGGGGCTGGGGTGATGGTGGAGGAAGGTCCATGGTAGAGTCCAGTCTCTTGGTATCACAGGTGCATTGTCCAATGGGGCATAAGAAGGGGAGCAATGGCAGTTCAAGGTTGACAGGGTAACAGAGTGGGACAGAAGGGTGACAATCAGGAGAGTCCTATTTCCTGGCAGGGGTCTTGGCAATGTTCTCTGTCTTCTGCCTGGATCGCAGGGACCGTTTGCGGGGTGCCTCTCCTTCTGCAGGGGTTGGGGTGCTGGTGGCCTGTTGGTCCTGTGGCGGGGCCTCCTGTCCACTAGCGCCGGCGGAGGTGGAAGGCTGTTCCTCGGTTTGGCTAGTGTCAGGGGCCCTTTGTTGAGCCACAGCCTCCCTCATGGCCTTGCCCATATCAGCCAGCACCCCTGCTATGGTGACCAGGATGGTGTATATTTTGGTGAGGTCATCCCTGATCCCCATGTAGTATCCCTCCTGCAGCAGCTGGGTCTCCTGAAACACAGCAGTCCTACCGGCTTCCCTGTTGTCCTGTGCCTCTGTCCCCTGAACCGTGTGCCCACTGCCACTGACCCCATGTCCCTGATTGTCCTGAGTTAGTGAGATTGCCTGGGGTCCCTGTAGTGGTGGAAACACTGCTGATTGATGTGTCCTGGGGACAGTGGCATGGGCCTGCTGCGTGGGTGCTGTAGTGGTGTTTCCTGAGGGGGAGGTTCTGTGGAGGTTTGGGACTGTGGCGGCGGAACCGACTGTCCAGAGGTCACAGATGGGCCAGGCTGGTCATCCTGATCCAGGCGTGCAGAGCTGCTGTCATCACTGTGGGCCTCTTTTGTGGGGGGAGTGGATATAGCTGGCACCTCCTGTCTGGTGACGTTGGGTAGGGGTCCTGTTGGGATGCAAATGCATTGTTATTGTATCTGTGTGTGCCATCTTGTGCAATGGGTGTGTTTCCCTGTATAAATGTACTTGCACTGTCGCCTGGGCCTTGTGTGATTGCTGATTAGGTGGGCTGGGTGAGTATATCTAGTGTGCATGCTGTGGTGCTGTGGTGATGGGTGTCCATTCAGGTATGTGATGGGGGTCCATGCATTGTTGTTGCATGCAGGGCTTGGTATTGGTATGGGTGGGTTGTGCTAGTGGGGTATATGTGAGGTGTTGGAGTGATGGGGGTGAGGGTAGGGGTAGGGGTTTGTGAGGGCATGCACGTAGGGTGTGGGTATAAAGTAGTAAAGATTTGACTTACCAGAGTCCAGTCCTCCTGCTACTCCTGCAAGGCCCTCAGGATGCATGATCACCAAGACTTGCTCCTCCCATGTTGTTAGTTGTGGGGGAGAAGGAGGGGGTCCACCGCCAGTCCTCTGTACAGCATTCTGGTGTCTTGATACCATGGAACGTACCTTCCCCCGTAGGTCGTTCCACCTCTTCCTGATGTCATCCCTGGTTCTTGGATGCTGTCCCACGGCATTGACCCTGTCGACAATTCTCCGCCATAGCTCCACCTTCCTTGCAATGTATGTCTGCTGCACCTGTGATCCGAATAGCTGTGGCTCAACCCGGATGATTTCCTCCACCATGACCCTTAGCTCCTCCTCAGAAAACCTGGGGTGTCTTTGAGGTGCCATGATGTGGTGTGGGTGATGTGTGAGGTGATGTGTGGGGTGCTGTGTTGTGATGTATTATGTGATGTGCATGGATGGTGTATGTGTGATGGTGTTCTGTGCCTCTGGGTGAAGGTGTGGTCTTTGGTTTTCTCTCTCTGCTTGTTCTAATTTGTTCACTGAAAGGGTTGTGGGTAATGTGGGTGTTTGCTTTATAGTGGTGAGGGTGTGGTGTGTGTATGTGTGTCAGGTGTGTGTAGTTTGAATTATCCAATGTGGTTGTGTTTTGTAAGTGTGTGTGTATTTTGAGCGCGGCGGTGTGTACCACCAATGTTCGACCGCGGTTGTAAGACCGCTGCGGTGATTCGTGGGTTGTGATACTGTGGGAGTATTCCTGTTGGCGTGACGGTGTGGGTTTTGCTATCGCCAGTTTATCAATGACCTTTGGTGTGGCAGACTTGTGTGGGTGTCTGTATAGTGTCAGATTTCTCTGTGTGGGTCATAATACCCATAGCGGAATAACGCAGCAGTCACGATATGTTGGCGCCCGACAGCACGGCGGTAAGCGGGATTTACAGGCCAGGGTTGTAATGAGGGCCATAGTGATGATCGAAGTATACCTGAGTGAAACATGAATGGAAGATGCGATTTTATTTTCTGAGCAGAGCTGACAGACGGTGGCAACGACCAGCATTTTGTCTATCCAAAAGCGGTTGCAAAAAGCTATGTGGAATAGTTGGTGATCTGAGAGGGATATCACCTTGTTTTTACAAAGTCAAGAAGAGAACCATTTCATGAAATCCAGGGACAAACTGGAAAACTGTGTGAATATACAGAATTATAGGTCATTAACTGTCAGCAAGATGCATGTTTTGGCAATGGGTTCTGAGTGACACCAAATAGGCAACAAGAGCTAAGCTTGAGTTATCCATGCTGTCAATCAGAAATAGGACTGGTGAAAATTATGCATATCACATGAAAAACACTTGAGTGGTCGTCTGCATGAAAATGGTACATTAGTGCATGCAAGATACTGGCTCATATTTTATTAGAGCTTCTAAGGTCTAAAGTAGCGGGTGAGTATTGCATAGAAGTACATGCGGCTTGAAATACATCCTGTTTGACAGTTTACACAAGATATTTTTGGTGTGAAGTTTCCTCCAGTGAGGCGAAATTACATAGAAAAGCATAAACAAAGAAAAGCCACAATTATGCCAAATATGTGAAACCCAGTATTCAGTTTTTGCACTAGATTTCGTTCATGTAAAAAATGTTCCTGTTTACCTATTCATAACAAGGTGATGTAAAACATCTCCTTTATTGACAGTCACCTAGCTACAATTTCATGTTATGTAAGGGCTCCATGCAAATATATGGGTAAAAAGCAAGAGGTGAGAGGACTTGTCATTTAAATCTCAACACTCTACGACACAGGGAGATGTTGAGTCTTCCCAACTTAGATTCTTTCTGGAGTGTAATAAAGCGCATGAGGCACTAAAAACCATCCTGACCCTGACACATAATTGGCATGTTTTGCAACAAGATGAACACATAAGGACAAAGATTGGCCTGCACACTCAGATCACATATCAAAAACCGCGATCATTGGGTGATATTTTAACCAAAAGATTGTTTATGAAAAAGTATAACACAACGTGGTTGGCAAAAGAGAGTCTGGGGTTTTGGAGCTGTGGCCATTGTAAAACATGCAAATATGCTGTGAACACACATTCTTTTGTGACATTTGAGGGGAGAGTGTGCCATAATACAGAGAGGATCACATGTGACACTGAATTTGTAGTGTATGTCAGCCAGTGTGCATGTCTAAACAAATATGTTGGGAGTACTATTCATCACCTTAAGATCTGATTCTTACAACATATCAGGGCCATTAAGAATCAAGATAGATCATATCCTATGGCAAAACATTTTTGGGAAGTGCATGAAGAGGATTGCAAGAGTTTGACTTTTTATGGCATTAACCATGATAAGATCGACCCTAGAAAGGGAGATAGGGCACTGGAATTAAGAAGAATGGTATTCAGGATGATTTTATCGTTTATTTGCACTTCATTTGATATATGCTCTTTATTCTATGGTAGCACTTGACACTTTATACAACAGGCAATGAGGGATGGTTATGTGCAATCAAAGAACATTAACAACTGCCAAGATTTGACAGCGAATAGCACATGTCACTTTAATATTGGGCAATTTCGAGGATCCATACAGAGACCTGTCTTCCATATAGTATTTTATGGGATATTTGTGTTGGCGGATGTACACACAGTATTCATAAAGAAATTGAGTTTTGTTTACTATACATTATTGTGAAATTTGTGAATTTAGTAATGCAACACCATACCCTTTATCTGTCAGACTTTATGCACTTTAATTTCCAACAGTGTAGTTTGCACGGCACTAGTCACTTTATATATCTTTGCCCGGTATGGGGTCATCCAAAGAGTTGGACGTATTGCGCAGCCATTTCATGGGAAGTATAGACGTGATATTGAAACCTTGACTGGTGTTTTGCAGTTTGCATAGCATATGTCATGTTTGTAACAAGGGACATATAGTAGTTTTATTGAGATGTTAACAAGCAGTATAACATCAATCTGGATATTTGCTCTGGCTATAGCAGATTAATAAATTATATAGAATTGAAATTATGTATATTACATGTTACGAGCCCCATGCCAGGTGAATATTAGAATTTCGTTCTGAATATAAGCTATATGTTAAACATTTTACATGCTATCACATTTAGGGCCAGATGTAGCAAAACGCCAATTTGCGACTTGCAAATTGCGAGTCCCTGCGGCTCGCAATTTGCAACTCGCAAATTGGTATGCAGAACGGTGTCTCAGACACCGTCTGCGAGTCGCTATGGGGTCGCAATGACCCACCTCATTAATATTAATGAGGTGGGTCGCAAATTGCGGCCCCATAGCGAGTCTAGGCACTTGCAAACATGGAGGCCAGCTGTAGTCAGCAGACCTCCATGTTCGTGACTGCTTTTAAATAAAGCAGTTTTTTTTTTTTTTTTAAGTGTAGCCCGTTTTCCTTAAAGGAAAACGAGCTGCACTTAAAAAAAAAAACGAAACCTTTAGTTTCGGTATTTTTACAGGGCAGGGAGTGGTCCCTTGGACCACTACCTACCCTGAAAAAATATTTGTGGGTCCATTCCCAAAGTGGAAGGGGTCCCATGGGGACCCCTTCCAATTTGCGAGTGGTTTACCATCCACTTCAAGTGGATGGTAACTGCGACTCCATTTGCGACCGCATATGCGGTCACAAATGGAATTGCATTCCACTCCGAATCGCAAATAGGAAGGGAACACCCCTTCCTATTTGCGATTCTGAAATGCATATTGCGAGTCGGTCCCGACTCGCAATATGCATTTCTGAATAGCAAAGAGGCTTTTGCGCCTCGCAAACGGCGATTTTCGCCGTTTGCGAGGCGCAAACCCTTTGCTACATCTGGCCCTTAGTGTGGTAATTTGTATGACATGAGGTACTACAAACCTTGGGATTGGAATTGATGCAACCTATAGTTGTATAGGATACTATTGTGTTGAACATTATTAAATATTTGTATAACAACAGGATTTGGAAGATGTGTAAATGAAACATTAGGATCCTATAACCATGATTAGGAATGTCATGTCATGTCATTCATATTATTCTGTATTGCACAAGAATGTTCTTAATAGATGAATAATTGAATTTTAAGAAAATTGAAATGTGATCATGAATATTTAAGCTGGTTGCTATGCATCATATTTCAAAAGATTGAGCACAATTGAAGCAAATTATTTTTCAAGATGGCGCTCATGATACCTTTGAGAGTAATAGGATGGCAAGCAAAGCAGTGAGGGGGTGTAAAAAAAGAAACGATGGACAAAAGCTTACACTGGGAAGTTGTTTTATGTTGGGGATTGTCCAGTGTCCAGTGGAAGGTGCTAAGCCGAAACGCATTGACGTTCTGCATGGTGAAACACTTTGGCAAAATAAATGAAATGGATTGATCTTGTGCTGCCCGGCTATCCTTTCAACAAATCTGTTGGTGTTGTAAAGGGTTGCTGTGGTGCGGCTTTCATCGGTGGGAGGCAGCTCACCAGTACTATGAGATATATATATATTACAATGTTTGTGAACATAGAATGTTATATGCATTTGTATACATACTAAATTGATCTTAATGTTATATGAATAGATCACAGAACTTTTTTGTCTGCGTGTATTACATTTGTAATCGAGTTTACAAAATACAACTCAACACCCAAATTACATGACTGCTATCTACTTGATAAAAATACACTCTATCTTTATTAGAAAATCTATTTATTAATCTTCAAAGTACAGAATGCCAAAATGTACATGTTGATGGAAGGTTCCTCCTAACACATTTTAGTCGGGTCCCTGGCCTTTCTCAAAGAGATCAAACAGCCATTTTCAGGGAAGGATTTAAATAACATACCCATTGAAAGACAACATAATAACGTCATATGAGAAGTAGCAAATTAAAATCTATACACAATGTTAATTTTTTTTTTTTTAATTCATAGTATGAACAGTTTATTTCTTGATTATCTAAACATATTGTCTAAATCTTCAAGACTAATGTAGACATCTCTAATGGAACCCTTGAAGGAATCATGATGGCTGTCACAAAACCTGGCATAGAATAACTAATCCATTTCGTACCAATGCTATCAACACAATGGATATTTGCAAGAATGTAATGTATATTTTAAATAAAATAGAACTGCCTCAATTGCATTTGGTCAAAGAAAGAATAAAACCTAAGAGTAACAAGAACAACTTGTATATTTCTCACTTGCTCCCACAATGCTATGTATAACAGTACATGCAATCCATCTTCTGAATTAAGAATGTCTGGAAAAGTAGTTCACAATCTCAGAATATTCTTGCTGTCCATAAAGTGTAATCTCAGTTCTCTGTTGCTTCTTTGATACCATTTCCTTTCCTTCTATATGCCCACTACAAGAGCCTGGAGAGTACCCTGATGGGGCCCTAGAAGTGAACTTAGTCTGCACCGGGAGATCATCCACTGAGGGGGACCCCATAGTGTCAGGTAAGCGTGGGGGGATGACTGAAACGACTGTCCAATGAGTGCTGGTGTCTGGCAGTGCCACCCTGCAGAGGTGGGTGTAGACGTTGGCAGAGTGTTCCTTCCTAATAAATTACCTGTATTTGGACGCTCTTAGGTCGATGAATCTTTTGACCAAGTGGGGCTCTCTTCACCCGAGATCAATCAATTTAATCTAATCAATAATCAATAACGAACATAAGCAATGCCCTGATCAACATAACACTTCACAATTAATCCAGAAAACATTTCGGCGAACCATGACCTTTCGGCCATGAATAACCACACCAGTTTATTCAAAGTTATTGAATTTATTTCCCTATATTAACAAAGCTAGCACAATATAAATGTGTCTCAACACCAAATGATATATGTAAATGAACATTAATAGCTGTCCATAACGGCGAAAAAGATGCAATCTATGCAGCATTTGAATAACAATGCATTCGATAATAGCAACGCAAACCACTAAAACTATAATCTGTAATGAGCTAATTGCATACATTAGTCAGCATAACAAGGTCTCAAATTGCATCGTGCAACAAATGGATCCTCATCTAACCTCAAATTAGCATCTGCATGTGGGACTTCATGCAAAAAACAATTTAGCAACATTGATTTGGAAAACTCCTAACTAGGGCTCTTATCAAAATCAGCAGTTGGTTACCTAAAAAGAAACACAATGCAATTGTACAATTTCCTTTCATATTGACCAAATTCAATCAGCATTCAAGGAAGTCTTCGTCTCACAGGTACCGTTTCTCGATCAACATGGGACAGGGCAAAGGGCAGGGTGGACAGGGCAATTGCCTCACAGCGGCAAGATAAAAGGACAAAACTACTACTTCATGCAAAGGGGCAGATCAAAGTTAAAGTCTCTAGGGCAAGAATTACTTAAAGTCTCTTTCTCTCGATTAGAGAAAGCATCAAAGTCTCATTCAAAATGGCGTCGAACATCAATTGGCATCGTAGAAGATGGCAAAATGACGAAGTCAGCAAGATGGGCCATAATGGCTGCAATGTCCTGCAAATGGCTAATGTCCAATGTCTAATGTCTAATGGCTAATAGGTAATGGCAATGGCTGATAGCTAAAAATGGCTGCTTTCTTCTTGTGCACCGGGTTTAAATAAACAACAGTTCAAATCCAGTAGGGTCTTCCATTGGAGGATTCATAGGTTGGCTTCAAATTGTCCAATCAAAAACAACAGTTCTCAAGCTTCTACCTAGGCATACATTATCCTTGGAGTCGGGAACGTAAGTTGCAACATATTTTACCAATTAACTCACTTTCAGAGCTTCCATTGTCCGCACCTGCAGATTGACCTTGGAGCAAAGAAGAAGATGCCAGGCTGGCACGAAACCTTAAAGATAAGCATGTGAACCGATCTCACTGGAAAAGTACAGCTTCAAGCAAGAATACACGTTTATTAGCACATTAGAAAAACACAAGCATCTAAACCGTGAGACAAGGCACCTAGGCCGAAGCCTCCACTAAAGTTATGCTAAGTTAAAACATTTCAAACAAGCAAATCATGGCACACGTTTACGGTTATGTCAGATTAGTACAATTCTAATACATCACGTTATATAAAGCACGCTTATAAATGTTGGCAAACTACTCTGAGGGCACATTTGTCCCCGTACAATCTTTATTAGTTCGGTTAAAGTCACACTTGATTATTGCGGCACTACGTTTATGCGCTAATAAATGTAAAACCTTCATTTCTGCGTCATCAATCCCTCCTCTGATGACTACTTGTCATCACACAAAACTATTCCCACAAATTTTATTCCATTAAAATTCTGTCAGTTCTCTTTGCCTTTTAGTTCCCCTTGTTCTTGCCTTGTATTCTTCTGCCATTCTTTTCATCATTTTCTCTTCCTTCCTTCTCTTAATTCTTGCCATTATCATTAGTATTCCTCTCTTTATTCCCCAAATCCCTAAGATGCAAATTAGTACTATTAGTATTCCCTGTATTATTTTTAGTAATATTCCACTCCAAATGCCACCAAGCCAATTTCCCACTGAAGCAATTCCCTTTCTAACCTTCTCCCAAACTCCTGGTTCTTTCAATTCCTTCAAGTCTGCACTCTCTTTTGTTAGATTAGCAAGCATTGTTTTAATCTTCACACTGTTGTCTGGTATATACGTGCAACAGTGACGCGCACCAAGCATTTTACAAACGCCGCCATCCTTTGCTAAAAGAATGTCTAGGGCAAGCCTGTTTTGAAGAGTCATAGCTCTTTCTGCTGCAAGTTCAGCATCCATCAGGATTATAGCACCTGAAAACTTTGTCAACATGTTATCCACTATAGTAGACTTTCTTATTTTGATGGAATTCAACACAACTCCCAATGAAGGAATCATGGCTCCAAATATATCTCCTACCACAGCAGCTGCAGTCTCTCTTTTCTGGATACAATGAGATCCAGACGTCTTTGGAATCACCAATAGGTCATCCAGTTGATAAACCTTTGGGAACACTATACCCAAATAACATCTCCCCCACCACCCTTTTGGAAGACGATAATAGGCATTATGCCCACAAATGTAATATACACCAGGTATGACAGGGTCAAGTCCGTTCAGCATGAATGTCCATTTGGCCTTAAAGATAAACGTATGTTTACATTCACTCGCTCCCACGAAAATGTTATCATAATAAGATTCACCACGATATATACAAAATTTCCCTACATGCCAAGCGTCTAAAGCTATTCTCCCTTGTGTTTTTATTGCGGCAAAAGCATAATTATCTACTGAAGTCCTCTTACTTTTCTAATTTCGCATTCATTTGTGCCCTTCTATCATCTGTGCGATCTAAAAAGCTTATTTCTACTGCAGTGAGCGAGCATGTAAGGTTTTCCCTATGTGCGTGAGCTGTTTCAAAAGGTTGCATTGGCTCAAAAAATTCCCTCATTATTTTAGCATCCCAGTCTTTAGCAATCTGGCTTAGTTGCGTTATTATAGGAACATATGCAAAGGTAACATCATAATTTGAATAAAAATACTGTATGTTAGTCTGACCATAAAATCTAGAAGTTACTATACTACATGTAATCCCATATGTAAGAGGCATGTGGTGATAAGTCACCCCTTCCGTTACCGATGTCGTTATCTGTGTACACACATAACAATCTTTCGCATCCATAGTTTCAACATATTCTGTTAGTAGGCGATAGAAAACATTATACGAAAGTTCCTTCTTATCATGCAAGTGTCTCTCATCTAATTCTAGTCTTTTCAATGCGGTTAGTTCAGTGACAGTAACAGGAACAGAAGTAGAAGCATCAATTTTCTCATTCTCACCCTTTCCACGTGTAGCAAGCACTATTGCCATTATTATTAGTACACATGCAGTTATCAAGCCTATACACGCATATTTACAATATTTCACTCTACTGTTTTGTGTAGTCATGATCTGTATAGAATCAGAGAGCTAGAAGCACCTATAAAAAACGATTTAGCAATTAGTTACAAAGCTGAACGAGCACAATGTTCACACAGTTTTCTTCAGGAGCCCAGTCACTTATCGGTTAGCAGCATTTGTCTCAATTTGGCAATAACTCATTTTTTTTTTTTTTTCAAAGTTAGCAACGTTGTCTCTAATCGGATTTAAGAGTCAATCAGGTTATCAAAGCCTTATCAAGTTAGCAAATGTCTCATCCGGTTTAGCAATGTCTCAGCTGGTTGTATCACGTTAGATTATATAGCAAGCAATGTCATTTAGCAGTTTTTTTTTTTTTTTTTTTCAGTCAATAGTGTCCATAAAACTTTTCTTTTCTATTGGTATCTCTTCTTCTTCGTTCTCGAGGCTAAGAGATACAAATTCGTCGGTCCAATCGTCATTGACTACATATGCCCATTCTGGACCGGAATATCTCCTGTTTGGTATCCTTTTCCTTTTCAATTTTGCATCCCTCTTTGATTCTGCCTCACTGGTACTTTCCTCTTTGGCCAAGTCTTTTTCTTCACTTGAGGTTGGTACCACGACAGACACTTCCTTTCTTTTCTCTTTCACTCTTGGCCTTTCACTGTCGTTCAACTTTTCTCTAGTTCTTAGTTTTACTGGTGATACACTTGGTCTCCTCTTTGCACTGTGTCCACTTGATGGACCTGCGATCTCTTCTGAGGAAGTTTGAACAGTTTCGTTCTGTTCTGCCTTGTCCCCTTCTTCTGGGGAGTCAATCAGGTTTTTCTTTTCTTTTTCTGTACCGTCTGCTTCTGGGAAAGCCCTCCTCTGATCAGGCTCTCCTGCTTCTTCACCTCTTTCGAGCCCTTTGTCACCGTTACTTTCTTCAGGCTCTTTGTCACTTTCAGCTGCTTCAGGCTCTTTGTCACCTTCAGCTGCTTCAGGCTCTTTGTTACCCTCAGCTGCTTCAGGCTCTTTGTCACCTTCAGCTGCTTCGTCGCTGTCTGAGGTTTCTCCTTGGTCTTCCCCAAGTGAATGGGTTGTTTCGTCCTCAGAGAATATTTCTCTCTCTCCTGTTTCTGCCTGTTCGCTTCTACTTCTGTTTTGCTCTGTCTCAGCGCTCGGCACTTTGTTATCAGGCACTGGCAGTTTCAGCGCTTCAACTTCCTCATCCGTGGGACACAACACTTTCTTTGTATGACTGGCGTGAATCCAGTTGGGAACTCCCGCACACTTCACAGCGGTAGTGGTCGTCAGGATCACTTGGAAAGGGCCTTTCCAACGGGGTTCCAGACACGACTTCCTCACGTGCTTCTTTATCACGACCCAGTCACCTGCTTTCAGTGTGTGTCCTGGACCTTGGATCGGTGGCAAGGTGGTTGCTTCCACCTGGTGAGAGAAAGAGCGAACCACGTCAGCCAGACCTTTGCAGTAGTCTAACACCATATCATCTGTAATATTCAAAAGCGCGTTTGCGGGAACTGCAGGAAGTCTCATGGCCCTGCCCATGAGAATTTCGTGCGGGGACAATCCAGTCTTTCTGTCAGGGGTGTTTCTCATTGACATTAACACCAAAGGCAATGCGTCAGGCCATTTCAAATTTGTCGATGCACATATTTTCGCCATTCTTGATTTCAGTGTACCATTCATCTGTTCCACCAGTCCTGAGGCTTCTGGGCGATAGCTACAATGCAGTTTTTGCTCAATGTTCAGCGCTGCGCAAAGTAACTTTATCATCTCGTTATTGAAGTGACTTCCCCTATCTGATTCTATAGAGATCGGGAATCCGAAACGTGGTATCAACTCCCTCAACAATAGTTTTGCAACTGTAAGGCTGTCATTTCTACGTGTGGGGTATGCTTCAATCCAGTGACTAAAAATGCACACAATCACCAACACATACTTCAGACCTCCATGCACAGGCATCTCAATAAAGTCCATCTGCATTCTGCTGAACGGGCCTCCCGCCCTACCAATGTGGCTCACGTTCACAACCGTTCCCTTTCCTGGGTTCATCTGCTGACAAATGACACATCGATGGCAAATTGCTTCTGCAACTTGACGGAATCTGGGGTTAAACCAATCAGTTTTGAACAATCTTATCATGGCATCTCTCCCTAGGTGAGCCTGCCCATGATAGAACCGCGCTAGCTGCGATAAGAGACTATTTGGTAAAACAAATTTTCCCTCATTTGAAACCCATAACTCATCTGGTCTCTTTGTACATTGTGACTTAATCCAGGAAACTCTTTCATCCTCCCTGACGCTATTCTGTAATGCTTTTAGTTCATCCATTGTATCTACGACCTTCAAGGCAAATGCTTCAGCTGGTTCGAGTTCTGGTTCACTTATCAAGTTCCATTCATCCCTGAGCAATATACAGTTCAAGGCACAAAATCTTGCGACTTGATCCGCATATGCATTTCCCAGAGAAACATAGTCCTGTCCTTTCGTATGAGCACTACACTTTACCACTGCAATTTCGGCTGGCATTTGAATGGCGTGTAACAATTCTCTTATTCTCTCCCCGTTTTTCACTGGGGACCCCGAAGAGGTCAGAAAACCTCTCTGTGACCATAGTTGCCCAAAGTCGTGCACAATTCCAAACCCGTACTGACTATCAGTGTAAATGGTAACCTTCATCAATGTAGACAGTTGGCATGCTCTTGTAAGGGCTACAAGCTCTGCTACTTGTGAGGAATAGACTCCTTGAAGCCAGGATGCTTCCAAGACACCTGTTACAGTACATACAGCATATCCTGCTTTCAATATTCCCAATGCATCTCTTAAACGTGACCCATCAACAAAAACAATTTGGTCATTTTCATCAAGCTTAGTATCCTTAATGTCAGGTCGAGGTTTTGTGCAAAATTCAGTCACCTGAAGACAGTCGTGCTCGACGTCCTCAGCGTTCTCAATTTCAGCATTTTCACTGGGAAGCAAGGTTGCTGGGTTCAACGTAGTGCACCTTTTCAGCTGCACATTCGGTGAGCCCAGAATTATTGTTTCATACCTTGTGAGTCTTGCTCCAGTCATGTGTTGCGTTCGGGAGCGGGTCAAAAGTATCTCAACTGAGTGAGGGACCATGACTGTTAATGGGTGTCCCATCACTATTCCTTCACTCTGAGTGAGGCTGATACCAACTGCTGCTACGGCGCGCAAACACCCTGGCAGTGCTGCTGCGACCGGATCCAAAGTAGCTGAAAAATACGCTACTGGTCTGTTTATGCCACCATGGGCTTGGGTCAAGACAGACAAAGAACATGCATCACGTTCATGACAAAACAATGTGAAAGGCTTTGTGTAATCAGGCATACCTAAAGCTGGAGCCCTGCACATGCATTCTTTCAATTCAATAAAAGCATCCATCTCATCTCCTTTCAGCTCAATTTCATCCAAGGCATCCTTCTGGGTCAGTTTCAGTAAAGGCTTTGCTAGAGTTGAAAAGTTGGGAATCCACTGGCGACAGTAGCTCACCATCCCCAAAAACTTCCTCACCTCCCTCCTCGTCTTTGGTGGACTCATTTGAAGTACACTTGTTATTCTTTCCTTCATTATTCTCCGTGACCCTTTCTCTATTTGATGACCCAAGTATTTTACTTTCTTCTGACAGAACTGCAACTTTGAAGGAGACACCTTGTGTCCATTCCTTCCCAAATGGTTCAGTAGAGCAATGGTGTCGGCTGTGCAGCCACTTTCTGTCTTAGACGCAATCAGTAAGTCATCGATGTACTGTACTAGGGTTGACTCGAATGGCAATTCTAACGCTTCCAAGTCTTTCTTTAGAATCTGATTGAAAATTGACGGTGACTCCGAAAACCCTTGAGGAATTCGACACCAACTGTAAACTCTGTCTAAGAATTTAAAACAAAAGAGAAATTGGCTGTCCTCATGAAGAGGCACCGAAAAGAATGCTTGTGACAAGTCAATGACTGAGAACCACTCGGCATCGCAAGGGACTTGAAACATTATCACAGCTGGATTCGGTACTACAGGGCAGCATTTAACTATGATGTCATTTATTTTCCTCAAGTCCTGCACGATTCGGACCTTTCCACTCGGCTTTATTAGTCCCATGATTGGTGAATTACATGGACTGCTTAACACTTCTTTCAGTACTCCCTGTTTTACAAACTCGTCAATGAGTTGGGCGACTTTCATGAGGGTGTCTTGTGCCATATGGTATTGTGGGGTCTGGGGAAAGGTTACATTGGGTTTTACGGTCACTTTCACTGGTTCCACTCCTTTCATCAATCCCACCTCCTTTCCTGTCATATCCCACACTTCCTTTCCGACTGTTTCCCGTAATTCAGCTGGAATATCTTCTTCAGTTATCATCGGAAAAAGGTTAATCAGAGGATATTCTTCATCGACAGTTTCCATCTCCTCCCCTTCTACACTGTCCTCTTCTTCCCCATCACTGCTCGTCTGAATTCTGATTCCATCGTTCGAACACATAATCGAACATCCCAATTTGCACAATAGGTCTCTCCCTAACAGTGCTATCGGGCTTGAGTCACATACCACAAAACTATGTGACCCTTGATAGTTACCAATTCTGACTGGTACTGGGTCTGTGATTGGGTTCGTCAGGTGCCTGTTTGCTACTCCCACTACTTGAACTGTTCTCCCTGAGAGTGGCAAATTTGGTACTTCAATGCTCCTAACAGTTGAACGTGTGGCTCCTGTGTCAACCAAGAATGAAACACTATGACCCATAACTCTTCCCTCCACATATGGACCCTTTTGATCAACTTCCAAGGATGCTGCAAGCACACAATTTCCCTCCTCATCTGAACTTTCACTCTCCCATGCATTGTTTATTCCATTCTCACTGTGTAATGGGAACTGTTGTACAGTGCCATTTGTATTCATCACCTGACCCGAGACCTGTGGAGGAACCATCACTTGCTGCTGACTCACTGGTGCCAAAGGTATTTGCATTTGCTGATTAGGTACCATGGGAAACTGCTGTTGCATTGGCTGCATTTGCGTCATCTGCATACGGGACATCTGCATCTGCTGCGGCTGCATGGACTGTAATCCCTGCAGCTGATTTATGGTCTGAAAATTTGGGTTTGGACCTCTCATTTTCGGTCCCCTCATTGTCTGGAATGCATTGACATCATTGTTTTGCTGACCAACACCTGCACCTTCCTGCACCACCATCGGGCACTCGCGTTTCCAATGACCGACGATTCCGCATACGTGACACGGCATCACCTTTTTCATTGCCTGCACACCATTCGGAATCACAACAGTGTTCAAATCCGGACCATTACTCCCAAAACCTCCTCTGCCTCTGCCTCTCGCCTGTGGCTGAAACACCATGTTTCCCTGCGGCTGCGGCTGCGGTATCTGCTGTTGGAACCCTTGCAACCCTTGCAGACCTGTCTGAGCTGCTTTAAGTTGCATCACCATCACTTTCTCTTTCAACCTTTTCTGTTTCACTTCAATTTCGTCGCTACAGTATTTCGCATAATTCAACACCTCATCAATAGGTTTCGACTGCCAACAAATCAAATGCGTCTTTATCATCTGACTTATCTCTGGTCTCAGCCCTTCCACAAATCTAAACACAAAATGAAGCATGTCCTTCGCCTCTATTGTTTCCGTGCCACTGTAGTTCTTGAACGCCTTCAACAACCTCTCATAGTAACCATGAATCGACTCTTTAGCCTCTTGGGCAGTTCGATCAATCTTCTGCCAATCCACATTTTTCGCGGCAACCTTCGTCTTCAAATGCTCAATCACCTTATAGTACAAGCTCATTACCATAGGTGACGGTGCACCCGTATCCCTGTCTCTCTCTGGTTCACTTGTCGGCCAACCTACAGCCCTTTTGCAATCCTCCCACAAATCTGCCGGAACCACAATCTCAAAGAGGGTGTTCAGGTCTTCCCAAAGACATTTTGCAAGCTTCACAAACCTATCAGTCTGTTGATACCATTCAATCGGTTTCTCTCTCAGTTTGGGAAAATCATCCGTAAAAGACTGAATGTTGCTTCTGTGCCACGGTACATGTATTAATTTTCCCCCTGCTGTCTCCCTCATTGGTAACATGGTTATTGCATCACTACTCTGTGGTCTTTTCTCGTTGTGCTCTGGGACACTGTCTTTCCTCTTTTCCTTTTTCTTAACCCATCTGCTTTCCCATTTGTCTAAGCACCTCCACACTTGTGCACTCTGCAGCAATTCTCTAAGGTGCGTTTTCATGCCTGCTGACCTCATGTGTTCAAAGTCTGTGGTCCCGAAATCCAATCTATAGCTCCTGCTCAAGTGTTTTGTCTTGTCTATCTCAACCCCGTTTTTGTCAGCTATTTCTTGCAACCTTCTATGTACCTTGTTCACTTCTCTCGTAATCCTGGGACATAGATACCTCAGCTCTTCTTCCGAGTAGGACTCTAACCTATTCACACCCATAGTCCCTTCCACCAATTCTTCTGCTTCCATGTTCAACCTTACCCTATTCAGATAGTCTTCTCCTTTCCCACTGGCTGAGCTTTGTGTGGAATTCAGACTGTTGAACCACTGTGTCAGCTGTTGCGCATTCAACCCCATCAGTGTAGCATTCACATCGACTGCCATTGATGGTTGCGGCAACTTTTCAGTGTTCGATGATAGCGGTATCATCAGTGGGGGACTCGACCTCACCACTGTTGACTGAGCACATATGGGACTAAACTCCATCAAGGACCCAGATCCAGTTGGCAGAGCCGCTATCGGAGTTGTCTCTGGAGTGTTTTGTATGCACCTCCTTTCCGTCCCATTCTGCACCATTGACCCTTGGCCGCTCATACCTGAATTAGGCTGAATGTACAAAGGTACCGGTGGACCTACAGTAATGGGTAGGGATATCGCATCTGGGTTCTGTCCATTCCCCATGTTCTGAGACATGTTCATTCCCACGCTATGGGTCATCATTGCCGGCATGCCCGTGTGACTCCCCGTCATCTGAGCATGTGCGTTTCCCCCCTGCATCTGCTTTTGAGGCATCAAAAACTGGGTTGATTCAGCTTGTGCCAATGTTGGGTTGCGACCATTCTGTACTCCCATTACAGTTGGATCTAGGGTCATTCCCGTACTGTTGTCACTGCTGTAGTATCTTGGGACCTGCGGCTGATAATTTTCTGCTGTTTTCAATATAGGCACATCTGGATCTATTCTCCTAACCTGCGGTATCTGCGGGGTGAACAGTAAACTCGGGTCCTTAGATCCCGATGGCGTTCCTGAACTCAGAGTTTCATTATTCTGTACCGGTGCCGGAGGGGCAGAACTGGTACTTGGACCTTGTCCACTCTCTGCATAAGGTGGTGGACGGTCGTTCAGCAATTGCATGATTAACTCCTCATCCTCTAACTCCTCTTCTCTCCTTAACTTTTCCTCGTCCTCTCTATCTTTGGAACACCTCCTGTTTGTCTTACAGGTAACTTTCTTGCCTGTCGCCTCTTCTTCCTTAGTAATTGCGGGAAACAATTTTATCCCCTGCAATATATCTGACCTCCACACCTTCTGTGCATTATCCCACCTAGCGTCCGCTAGTGTCTTTTCTACCTTTCTTATCCTAGTCTCGAACTTCTTTTGCTGTTGCTGTCTAGCCATTAGTTCCCAAATCGCTAGAGCCTCAAACTGTGCTGGCCTTGGAGGTACCTTCATGTCGTACATCGCGAATCTCAAATTCTCTAGGATCCTTATATTGAATGTCCCATGGATCGGGAACGCTACGCTCCCATGTTTCTCTGTCAGCTTGTGCCATTGCTTTAGCCAAAGGCACGGAGCTACCCCCTTTTCCTCCATTACAATGTAAGCTGGTGTACCTTCGGGTGGCGTCTCCTCTCCTACGCTCGCTTTAATGTAAGACTCCCCCTTCATCGCACTCTTTAATGCTTTAAAAAATTTCATTTTCTCGTCTTTTATTTCACAAAGTTTGTAATCAATAAGTGACTTTAATTCCCGGAATACTCTTCGCTTGCCTTTCCCCTTCTAATCGAGCCCCCACGGACTGCGTCCAATCCGTGCGCGACCCTTCTTTGCAACCAACCTATCCCAGCGCGGCTCCTAGTGACGTCACACTCACACACACTGCGGCTGACAAAGCCTTGCGGCTAGTCCTCCTTCACTCAGCTCCTCTCGTAACAACTTCTGGCATGTATCGCGAGCAACCAAATAATAATAAAACAGATCTGTCGGTTTACTACAGGAAGGGTAACACAATCGCTTCAGGACCTTAGGGATTTTTCACTAGCCTCGGCAGTTATTCCATCTTTCTCGGTCCCCACTTTCGCAAGCAAATCTGACCCGCAGACTCTGCTCTCAACTTGTCAATGATCTATTCTAGTGCACTTAGAATTTGTCAAAGCCCGAAGTCGAAGTTTTCTTTCACTCCCTTAACACACGTACCGACTCGTTGACCACGCCCGGTCAACCTACTAAACCGACCAGACCACAACATAAAACAAGTGTCTCATACACTTTTCAACATACTCCGGAGTCTCTTGACCTCGCAGGGCCCGTCTCAACAACAACAACCACGTGGACCTTTTTCTGCACAAAGCGCCACATGCACATGAAGTTCGACGACTTCCCTACTCTCACACTCGGAGTCGCACCTCCGCTATTCTCTAAAATCCTCGCAACCTTTTCAAACAATCTGCGGCAATAAGCTGTGCAAGCGCAAAACCCTGACTTCACTCATACCGTCACTAGTACCGCCAACGCCGATTTCAGACCTCCATTCTCTCCATTCGCAAGCTCCGAGATCCCGGGAAAGTCGCGGGGACTTAGGGCATCATCATTCTCTCAATCTGTTTTACCCAAGAAAAATCTAATTCAACACCATATACCTTTCGAGTGGGGTCCCAAAAGTCGAAACCATCCTCTGCTACCATCTACTGGCAGAGCGTTCCTTCCTAATAAATTACCTGTATTTGGACGCTCTTAGGTCGATGAATCTTTTGACAAAGTGGGGCTCTCTTCACCCGAGATCAATCAATTTAATTTAATCTAATCAATAATCAATAACGAACATAAGCAATGCCCTGATCAACATAACACTTCACAATTAATCCAGAAAACATTTCGGCGAACCATGACCTTTCGGCCATGAATAACCACACCAGTTTATTCAAAGTTAATGAATTTATTTCCCTATATTAACAAAGCTAGCACAATATAAATGTGTCTCAACACCAAATGATATATGTAAATGAACATTAATAGCTGTCCATAACGGCGAAAAAGATGCAATCTATGCAGCATTTGAATAACAATGCATTCGATAATAGCAACGCAAACCACTAAAACTATAATCTGTAATGAGCTAATTGCATACATTAGTCAGCATAACAAGGTCTCAAATTGCATCGTGCAACAAATGGATCCTCATCTAACCTCAAATTAGCATCTGCATGTGGGACTTCATGCAAAAAACAATTTAGCAACATTGATTTGGAAAACTCCTAACTAGGGCTCTTATCAAAATCAGCAGTTGGTTACCTAAAAAGAAACACAATGCAATTGTACAATTTCCTTTCATATTTACCAAATTCAGCATTCAAGGAAGTCTTCGTCTCACAGGTACCGTTTCTCGATCAACATGGGACGGGGCAAAGGGCAGGGTGGACAGGGCAATTGCCTCACAGCGGCAAGATAAAAGGACAAAACTACTACTTCATGCAAAGGGGCAGATCAAAGTTAAAGTCTCTAGGGCAAGAATTACTTAAAGTCTCTTTCTCTCGATTAGAGAAAGCATCAAAGTCTCATTCAAAATGGCATCGAACATCAACTGGCATCGTAGAAGATGGCAAAATGACGAAGTCAGCAAGATGGGCCATAATGGCTGCAATGTCCTGCAAATGGCTAATGTCCAATGTCTAATGTCTAATGGCTAATAGGTAATGGCAATGGCTGATAGCTAAAAATGGCTGCTTTCTTCTTGTGCACCGGGTTTAAATAAACAACAGTTCAAATCCAGTAGGGTCTTCCATTGGAGGGTTCATAGGTTGGCTTCAAATTGTCCAATCAAAAACAACAGTTCTCAAGCTTCTACCTAGGCATACATTATCCTTGGAGTCGGGAACGTAAGTTGCAACATATTTTACCAATTAACTCACTTTCAGAGCTTCCATTGTCCGCACCTGCAGATTGACCTTGGAGCAAAGAAGAAGATGCCAGGCTGGCACGAAACCTTAAAGATAAGCATGTGAACCGATCTCACTGGAAAAGTATAGCTTCAAGCAAGAATACACGTTTATTAGCACATTAGAAAAACACGAGCATCTAAACCGTGAGACAAGGCACCTAGGCCGAAGCCTACACTAAAGTTATGCTAAGTTAAAACATTTCAAACAAGCAAATCATGGCACACGTTTACGGTTATGTCAGATTAGTACAATTCTAATACATCACGTTATATAAAGCACGCTTATAAATGTTGGCAAACTACTCTGAGGGCACATTTGTCCCTGTACAATCTTTATTAGTTCGGTTAAAGTCACACTTGATTATTGCGGCACTACGTTTATGCGCTAATAAATGTAAAACCTTCATTTCTGCGTCATCAACGTCCAGATTGAGGGGTGAGGGTACAGACCCTAGGTTGGAGAACAAGGTCAAGCGTGCCCCCCCTGACCTGGAGGAAGGGGTGGTTGTCACCAGACTCCATTCATTTTTGTCTTCTAGGGGTACCACTCCATGTGGGAGGTTGCAGAACTCTAGATGGAGGGGCTGGGGGAGAAAAGACTCTCTCCCCTGACCCCTGTTCAACCCAAGGATGAAGACCCTGGGTTGGAAGACCAGTTGCAGAGTAGCTTCCCTGAACTGATAGGAGAGTTGAGCAGGATGACTGACACCAGCGCCCTGAAAATTCTGGATTCTGGGAGTACTACTCCCAAGAGGAGGGTACGGAACCCCAGAAGAAGGGGCAGGGTGAGGAGTGTCTCACCCCAGGCTCCTGTCCAGTCTACTGGTACTGACCCTAGGCAGGGGGACCAGTGGCAGAGTAAAACTCCTGAACTGGTGGGGAGTGGAGTGGAGAGAGGATGCTATGCACCTGGGGCTACTGCGCCCCACTCAGAGAGATTTTAGAGACCAGAGGCCCCAGGATGGCCTGGGGCCTAGCTCTGGCCACAGGCAGCTAAAGAGCCTCCATGGGTTAGCTTAGATGTCTGGGAAGCACAGACACAGGGATCCAACTGGGTTTGGATTGGCATACAACTGGAAAGTGCCCCTTCAGTTGCGGGCCAGGGTCCATGTTTTATCTCCCCAAGCAAGGAAGCCCAACAAGGTATTGATTGGTCTCCCCTCACTTTAGGCTGGGGGGGTTTGTGTTGGACCTGGCCCTTTTTGTAGGGTCATTCTGAAAATGTTTGCCCTCCTACTCCTATTTTTCTGACCCTCATTTTGTTGGCTCTAGGACTCTGGGCACTTTATCACTGCTGATCAGTGCTTAACTGCATACGCTCTCCCTTCTAAATTTTGTATGATTGGCTTACACCTGATTGTTTTATTTAATTTACCTGTAAGTCCCTTGTACAGTGGTATCCCTTATACCCAAGGCCTGTAAATTAAATGCTACTAGTGGACCTGCAGTGCAGCTTGCGCCACCCATTGAAGTAGCTTTTCAAACCTGCCTCAGGCCTGCCACCGCAGTGCCTGAGTGTGCAGACCTGGCATCTAAAGTCACTTGCCAGACCTGAAACCCTCATTTTACTACATATTTGTCACCCCTAAGGTAGGCCCTAGCTAGCCCTATGGCAGGATGCGGGTTAGGTAAGAGATAGGACATGCGCCCTTTTGTGAGGCTTGTCCTAGAAGTGACAAACAGCCTTTTTGGTTTCTCACTGCTGTGAGTACTGCCTCTCTCATAGGATTGCATTGGGTCTGCTCTTTCCTATGGCTAAGTGGTATTGTCTGACCTATGAGGGGTGGTGGAGGAATGTTTGGTATGGTGGAAATGGTAGTGAGAAATGCTGCTTACTGGTGTAGGTGGATTTTTGTACTACCATTTTAGAAATGCCACTTTTAGAAAGTGGGCATTTCTCTGAGCATATAGCTCTGGTGCTTTTACAGCTTGACTCCAACCCACATCTGGGGTAGGGTGACAGCTGGGCTTTGTGCATACTTTCCAGAAAGCTATCACACAGGGAGGGTGGAGGTGTCACAAGAGTACATCTGTATACTGAGTGGTCTTCCTTGGCTGAGAGAGGTAGAGGTGGGGCACACATGAATCTGTAAAGGCTGTACCCTAGCCTCACACAAAGGGCTTGTTTACCCCTCCTGATGTCTGGAGCCAGTGTTGGAGGAAAATGGGATGTTCCTGGAACTGGTTATCACTAGTTAGAACTCCCTCTCCACCTTTGTGGAAACTGTGCAAACTGAGTATAAGAACAGGGCGTTGACCCCCACAGTTTTAGACTCTAAGGGCTGATGAACTGGACACTGAATGCTGCTGGAGGGACTCATCAGGAACTGCCTTGGGACTGCTCTGCTGTTGTGCTGGCCTGTGACCTGCTCATTTGAAGGACTGCCACTGCTTTCTCTGCACCCTTGTGCTGGCCTGCTTGCCTGAGTCCTTCAGTCCTGTGCCCCTACAGCATTCTCTAGGAGCTGGGTGGTGAGCCCCCTACTTCCCTGAATTCCTGTGGTTGTCCTGCAGCTGGCCATGGGTGTGGTGCCCCCTGACCTTGGGAAGTGCGTCATTCTTTCATTATAGCATGTGAAGAGCACTTTTGCTGCACCAAGAGTATGAAGAGCGCTCTTTATTTTTGTCTTTGCCTAAATAGCGTGTGAAGAGCGCTTCATTGGGCTTTTGTGTTCCTCCGCTCCGGGCGCAGGAAAGGCACCCCTGTGTCCTCGTAATTGCTGCTCTCCCCTCCCTGATGCTGGAGAGACCGGTAGCAGCCGGTTAGCGGAGCGCAGACGAGCGCACTTCAAACAGTGGGCCCCAGGCACAAGCGGGCACTTCCTTCTGAGGGGATCTCACCACCGTGACGCGGGCAAGGACATCGGAGGAGCCGGCTCGTGGCTCAGAAATACTGGGAGGACCCCAGAGCTGGGCAGGCTCACAGGGAAGCAAGGGATCGATCTGGAGGGCCCTGGAGGACTCTGGACTCACTCCCGGGACCCTCGTTAGGTAAATAGCGAGCCACATGTGAAGTGCAACTCCACCACATGTTTGCAGGCAGCTGTTGTGGAATACAGCCTATTCCGAGAGAGGTCTCCCCACTGCCAAAAAGGTGTAGGTTTACTTTCCTTTCCTTCTCCCCTACCACAGTGGGATTGCCTGTGGAAGCGGGGGCCTTTTTGTGTCGGACGGGTGGGATGGGGAGGAGTCCTACTGGCCGGGTGGGAGTGCGGGGGTTTGAGCCCCAGAGCCAGAAGGCTCACAGTAATTACCTTTCACCACAATATTTCTCCCCCATTATGCATATTGCATTCTTCAGGACCTGATTCCTATGATACATCCTGGCCATGTGGGGAGTAACCAGCATATTTTCAGGGCCTGTCTGATCTGCATTGGGAGGGTAATTTTGATTTATGATGTATGTCTTTATGTTGGTGATAATGATGACTTGCCATTTGGGGAATGTTTCTTTCTATGTGTATTCATGATGATGTCCTGGTATTTATGATAATGTGTTTATTATGACACATGCGTTTCTGGTGATAATGACTACCTGACTACTGCTTGTGTTGCAGAATAGAAGTGCATTTCTGGTGATAATGATGACCTGACTACTGCTTGTGTTGTAGAATAGCAGTTACCTATGTGTTCACCTGACTACTGCTTGCTTTCGCAGAGTACAAGTAACCTGTGTGATGTTCTGACAATTGCTTGTGTCGCAGGGTATTACTGATACATGTTGTGTTTCATCTAATGATTGATGTGCAATACATTTTATTTTTATATAACCTGTTGTGGAGTTTTCTTTGTGGTGTATTTATTGAGTCACTGGTGTTGTGTGTGCGTGTTGTGCAAACGCTTTACACATTGCCTCCTGGATAAACCTGACTGCTCGTGCAAAACTACCAAGGGGGTGAGCAGGGGTTACCTTGGGCGTGTAACTCCCTTTCCCTGACTAAAGTGGTGGCCCCTGCCTGGCTGAGGTGCCTACCCTAGCCAACCCCAACTCCATTTCTAACATGCATGCAAGCACAGCATGCACAAATGTGCACAGATGATTTGTGCTGTTTTGCTACACAACCTGTCCCTTTTTAGTATCTACTATGTGTGTGCCCAATTTTTAATTACTCAGGCTGTTGATGATGCATGCCACCCACACAACATGCTTGGGAAAGAAAATTAAGAACCAGTAGCACCATGAGCCTAGTGAATAAAAAACAGGGTACAGACATGGGATAAATGCCTATGTGTACGCATAATGTAGTAAATTAGAGCCAGATCTGTTGGCCTTACCAATGCTTGTTTTTTAATGTGTTTGCAGTCTCTAGATCAGACTTCTCTAACAAGTGGCTTGGAGCTACTGGTAACACTCAAGCTACGTGTAGATAGTTCTTCTGTTGTGCAGCCCAGGCTGCTAAATTAGAAGCTTTTGCTTGCTTTACCATCATTGAAAAGTGTTCATTGGATATGAAAAGATGTGTATTTTCAGAACTCATAAGCTGATGCTTGGAGAAAAATAGTTGAATATATTTGAAGCTAATATGTGAGTGGTAAATCATGCAGCATTTAGAAGACCTTTTGCATATATTTTTAACTTGGTACCAGAGTAATCCAGCTCTGGCTGTTATCAATCATTGCCCATGTAGAGGCATTCTAAATTGTCAAAGCTTTACTAGATTGTAGCCTACCAGACAACACAGCTTTCTGGTTTGCTGAAGACATATTGGTGATTTTCAGAAAGTTGACCCAGCAGTGCATTCCACTCGTTGATTACCTTTGGCTTTGTGGTTTGTAACTCACACTTTGTGGCTTTCCATTTGATGGCTTTACTTGCTTTAGGTTCTCCAAGTTCAGTTTCTGTTAACATGACTTTAAATCTTGCTCTTATCTCGTCACATTTGCTGTGCATTTGAAGACTGAGGTCAAATGTCAGGCACTATCTTCCAAGGGAGCTTGTCTACTTTTCTTTCTCTGATTTCAAAGTGAGAGAGTTTATGTGACAATCCTGATGGATACTCTACTCTGTGCCAATACACTCTTAGCCACTCTATACCACTGCACTCATCACCACTGCACTCTGCACCACTCCAGTCTAGGCAACATCAATCTACCCTGCACAACTTCACTCTACACCACTACACTGTATGCCACTCTATAACACTGCACTCTGTGCAACTACACTCTATGCCAATTCACTGTACACTACTCTAATCTACTCTGCACCACTGCACTCTATGCCACTGCACTCTACATCATTTTAATCCACACCATTACACTCTATGTCACTCTACACAACTGCACTCTACCCTGCAGCACTCCACTTTACGCCACTTCACTCTACTCTGAAATAATCTACTGTACACCACTGCACTCTATGCCCCTCTACTCCACTCTGTGTCACTCCATTCTATGCCACTGCACTCAACGCCACCCTACTCTCAGCCACTGCACTCAACACCACTCTATTCTTAACCACTGCATGTCACTCTACTCTTAACCACGGCACTCTATGCCAATGTACCCTACACACCTGCACTCAATGTTGCTGCACCCTGCCACTGCCCTCTACTCTGAATTACTGTACTTTATGCTACTGCTCTCTACGCCACTATACTCCACTGTACACCACTGCACTCTGATATTCTACTCTGCAACACTGCACTCTCTGCCACTGTACTCTATACCACTGTACTATGCACTACGCCATTCTACACCACTGCACTTTATGGCACCATACTCTACTCTGCACCACTCTATGCTACTCTATTCTGCACCACTTTATGCCACTGCACTCTATGCCACTTTACTCTACTCTGTGTCACTGCCCTCTGTATCAGTCAACTCTACGCCACTCCACTCTATGCCACTGCACTCTTCGCTACTGTACTCTACTCTGTACCACTCTACTCTGTGCCACTCTGGTCAACGCCACACCACTCTTCTCTGCTCTAACTGCCACTCCAGTGTATGCCACTCTATGTGACTCCACTCTATGCCACCCCATCTCTGCCACTTCTCTCTACAACAGTCTACTCCACTCTTTGCCATTCCACTCTACGACACTCCACACCACTCTCCTCTATGCCACTAACTTTTAGCCATGCTGTACAGCAGCCACACTGATGAACAACATGGCTACAGCACATTGGCAAAGCCAATAGGTCTTGCATAGGCGAGACCTGCAGACTTTGCCAGCCAAGGCCTGTTTACATCAGTGCCTGCAACCATGACTGATGTAATGAGATGATCACTGTTGGTTGTCTTGTATATAGTGGCCATGTAACAAAATGGGCTTCACCCATGTAATCTGCCTGGGGTTTTTGATTTTTGATCACCTGTTGTTTGGCCTTTTTACTTGGGGTGAGCATTGCAAATGGTGACTCACGCACAGTAAACACTCAGTATATGGACTGTGCAACCTTACCGCCAGTGTCCGCCTTTTAAGATAAGTCTGTTGTGATACAGCAAGGGCAAGAGGCACTTCGTTGTGTACATGTGATCACATGTGCACACACATGTGCACATGTGTGAGGGCTGCACATGAGAGACTACTGTAGTGCACAGCCAAGTAACTGTGTGCAAATAGCTTGGCACAGAGGGGACTCTGCATTATTAGATATTGACCTGGGCTAGGCCTTATAATGTTAGTGTACATTCATAGGGAAAGTCAGTGTCTGCAGGGACACTTTATTATACACAAGAGGGAAATTTGACTTAGAGTGCAGTTTCACTACCCTGTGGACTACGAAGTACAGTGACATATCAAAATAGGGTGAAACATGTGACTCAAGATCAAATTTGGGAGTTCCAAGAAGGTACATGTACATCTTACGGGTCATCCAGAATTGTCAGATTTCTCAACTAAGGATCAGATCCCAGGCCTTTTGTCACCAAGCTCTGCTAACTTAATTACATAGACCTCCACCAGCAGGAACAAAGGCCTCCCCACACATATGGAGCAATTCACAGTACTTCACTCAGCTCCTGTATAGGGGTGGGGAGAAAAGATGCATCCATCATTTAGCTGTCACACTGTACCAGGAATGGGACAACCTAAGCCCCCTGAACAAACCAGGGAGTTCAGACCTAAGGAGTCAACACAAGAGGAGCCTCCTCTTAGAAGCTTTGGTTGGAAAGGCCCTGGCAGTGAAGTCAGTGAGCGGCAGAGCTGAAGACCTCAGAGGAGATTTGACTACTGGGTGATGCCTTCTTGAATTGTGCCAGCATACTGTGCAAGAGGGTTTGGACAGGGACAGAAGGTGATGTGGCACCTTAGGATTGTCTAGGGGTGCCTGGCTCTAGAACTTTCTGGCCCCACTTAAAACATCTTGCATAAGGGGAGATCGTGCTTTTTGTGGAAGATTGACATTGGAAATGAAAGCAACAGCCAAGGACAACTTGAAGGAGAAACTCTCTGATACCCACCTGAACTAAGGACTCTGCCTACAGTTGACCCCAGAACCAGTGGGTCTCCCCCAAGCCCAGGAAAGATGGTTCCTATACACTCCCTAAAGGACTTATTAGGGGTAGTACTGGACTTCTGCACCAATGAGGAGAAAAGCACCAGAGGATAAAAAAGAGAAAGGCTGAATCAGGGAGCCAGTGTAACCAGCTCCCTGCAAGGGAGGACTAAGGAAAACGCCCCATGTAGCTAGGACTCACCACAAAGAGCAACGTGAGCTAAAGATCAAGTAAAATGGTCCAACAGGGCCTGAGATAGGCAAGGAAAAAAGATTTCACCTTTGACTTCCTCAGTGAGGACACATAGCATTTGGAGCTCCGCTACTGAGCTTTGAAACCCCCCCAAATGGGCCAGAGCCCAGGAGTCAATGTAAGGACTAGCTTTAATTTTTCACCCTGCAATGAGGTGTGCGTGGACCACCCTTCACTGAGATTTAGAGGCCCAGGGATCCCAACCCCTGGACCGGTTATTATAATAAGGGCTCCCAGGTCCAAAACTCTGGGTCCTGTCACCAAGAATGACTGGAGAACTTTGTCACATCCACTAGAGAAACGGAGATGGGGGCGGGATCCCAGCTCTGCTCCCCTGAACTTACCAAAAGTGGGGGAGCACCTTGGCACCCCCCTGAGAGGAAAGAAGAGGGGCCTGGAATCAGAAATCCAGGCCTCAGACAGTGGAAGCCAAAGGGGGAGTGTTGCCACACTCCCTGCTACAGTGATGGGTCTGTCCACCACTCTCCATGCCCATGTCTGAAGGAGAGCAGAGCAGCCAGCACAATAGAACTCCCTGCCCGCAGGACAGAGCTGTGGAGAAGAGCTGCCGGCTCCCACGAGCAGCGGATGAGATGCTACTCACATGAGGAGCTGGCTGGGGAAGTCAGGGTGCATACCCCAGCTGTCAACATGAATTCAAGCATGTGGGTGTCTTGGTGGGACTGAGCACACCTGTTAAATCTGTAAGCCTTAGTATGGTTTTCCTCTCAACTTTTTGCCTTCCTCTGCTTTTTTTGCTGGCATTACGAGTATGTACACTTTACCACTGCTAATCAGTGCTAAAGGTAATGTGCTTACTCCTTAAAACACGGAAACATCGGCTCATACGCAATGGGCATATTTAATTTACTTATAAATCCCTAAGAAAGTGGCACTACATGTACCCAGGACCTGTTAACCACTTAGCTGCTGGGTCTTTCCCCCTCCCCCCAGTGCTGAGCCATTTTTTGGCTATTTGGGGTAGTTCACACTTAGGCCCTCATAACTTTTTGTCCACATAAGCTATCCACGCCAAATTTGCATCCTTTTTTTCCAACATCCTATGGATTCTAAAGGTACACAGAGTTTGTGGGTTCCCCTTGAGGACACCAAGAAATTAGCCAAAATACAGCAAACAAAGGGCTCCCAAAGAAGGCTTGTGGTTTTTTCCCTGAAAATGGCATCAACAAAGCATTTGTGGTGCTAAAAATCACCATCTTCCCAGCTTTCAGGAACAGGCAGACTTGAATCAGAAAACCACATTTTTCAAAACAATTTTGGCATTTTACTGGGACTTACCCCATTTTTAAATAATTTGTGCTTTCAGCCTCATTCCAGTTAGTGACAGGAATGAGTGTGAAACCAATGTTGGATCCCAGAAAGCTAAACATTTCTGAAAAGTAGACAACATTGTAAATTCAGCAAGGGGTCATTTGTGTAGATCCTACAAGGTTTACCTGCAGAACATAACAGCTGAAATAAAAAAACTATTGAAATTGAGCTAAAAAAACAGCCATTTTTCTCCATGTTTTACGTCTGCTGTACTCTTCTGGTTGCGGGGATATATATGGCTTGTAGGTTCATTACGATCCCTAGGTACCCAGAGCCAATAAATAAGCTGCACCTTGCAATGGGTTTTCATTCTACACCGGGTATACAGCAATGTATTTGCTGAAATATAAAGAGCGAAAAATAGGTATCAAGAAAACCTTTGTATTTCCAAAATGGGCACAAGATAAGGTGTTGAGAAGCAGTGGTTATTTGAAAATCTCTACCGCGCTGACGTCACAAAGGAGCCGGTGGGGAGGTGAGGGGAAGACACAGAAGATCTTTTGTGTCTCCTGGGGTAGTTTTAGAAAAAAAAAATCCTCTGGTGATTTTTTAACCCCCTCCCTGGTGTCGGCCACTGGTTGTGACCCGCACCAAGGAGGTAGTGTGGGCATCAGCCAGTGGCCGACGCCAGCACTGTAGGGGTTAATTAAATGCTGCTAGTGGGCCTGCAGCACTGATTGTGCCACCCACTTAATTAGCACTTTAAACATGTCTCAGGCCTGCCATGGCAACATGTGTGTACAGTTTGTAAACTGCAATGTCGTCCTGGCAACATAAACCCTTTTGCTAGGCTCAAACCTTCCTTTTTAACACATGTAAGTCATCCCTAGGGTAGGCCCTGGACAGCCCAAAGAGCAGGGTGCAATCTATTTAAAAAGTAGGACAAGTACATTTAAGTTTTCCATGTCCTGGTAGTGAAAAACTTTTAGATACATTTTTCCCTACTGCTAGGTCTACTTCTTCCATGGAGTTATCTAATTACATTTTATACATTTCATTTCTAATTGGGAATAGGTAACTAGTTCATGTTTGGTGTCTCTAGAATTGGAATTTTAAGTCCTAACTTACGTGAAGTTGAATTTTACATTACAATTTTGAAAATGACACTTTTAGAAAGTTGGCATTTATTTGCTTGCCCATTTGGTACCTGCAGCCTGTACCTGGGTTACGTGACTGAATATATAGCTGGCATTCCTCCTAGACAGACACACACAATAGGAGGGTCAGGTATGCCTCGATGGGTCATTACTGGCAGCATGGGAGGGAGGAGCTGGGCACAGCCCCACTTACACTTGAATAGGCTGTGCCCTGCTTCTACACAAAGGGCTGTATACCCCCTCCTGTTAGCCTGGAGCCAGGACAGGGAAGGCAGGATGCCTGGGGATTTCAAAGGGGAATCTCTAAAAGCTTCTCCCCCACAACTGAGTATAAATACAGGATAACACCACTTCATTACACTTCTGGACCTGTGGATACAGGTTGTGCTAGGATCCTCATCCCATTGCAGCCTGTCACCACATTGGAACCGTCACTACGAGACTCATCCTCAGTGCAGGCCTTTGCATCCCTCATCAACAGCAGCCTTGACAATGTCACAGGCGCGATGCATCTTCAACACAGATCCTTGCAACACTCCGCCACCCAGGGTTGAAGGTACTTTGTTCAGAGGGTCTAACTGAGTCCTTTTAGCTTCCTCACATGCCATCATGGTTGTCCTCAACTTGTGACTTTGTCCCACTCCTGCGTGGCCAGATATCCACAGTTGGCACTTTATGCATTTGGCGCTATTTTCTCTAAAATCTTTTAAATTTAATATCTCTGGTTCTACTGATTGGGTTTTTGTCATTTAGGTGTTGTATTATATATTAAAATAACTCTATTTTTCTAACACTGTTGTGGTCTTTTGTAGTGTGTCTTCACTGTGTTACTGGTTGAAGTGTTGTACAAATACTTTACACATTGCCTCTTGGTTAAGCCTAACTGCTCTGTGCAGAGCTATCCATGGGTTGAGCACAGATTAATTTAGAGTTTGCTTGTGACTTCACTCTGAGAAGGATTGTGGCTGCTGCCTGAGAAGGGTTTCACCCCTCTGAACCAACAACCCTCTTTCTTACAACCCCGAAGATTAAAAAAGAGGAAAATAAAAAAGAAAGCTACACAGAGCCAGGCAGCGAGGGAGCAGAATAGAATGCACCTGAGCCACAAATTAACTATTCAAGCTTCCTGAAGGAGCATTCCATAATACCCTGTGGTGCTTTGGTAAGCCCACAATTCTCTGCAATGTGGTGGCTCCAGAATGGCAATTTGTACCAAAAGCACAGACTTTAAGTATGAAGGGTCAAAGAAAGGATGACCACACTAGGGATTTCTCTCATTTCCAAGAACTCCCAAGGCTAGACCTTTTGTTCTACAGCTGGTAGTGCTGCACCCTCGAGGGGCAGACCCTATGGTTGCAGTTTTACAGAAGTTGTCAAAAGAGACTCCGACACATGGGTTATATTTAGAACAATGCTTTATTTCAAAGTGTCAGTCACAATTTTTTGAACAATGCTTTATAGAAACGAAAATTCATAATGTTATAGAAAATTCTTAATTGAAAGATGTTATTTACAATGCTTTATTTAAATGTGCTGCTATTGCTGACAGTAGTGCTCTTTTGCTTTTTTAATGATAACGTGGGCACATGGGGCCAGATGTAGCAAACGTTTGCGACTCGCAAACGGGCAGAATCGCAATTTGCGACAGTGCAAAATCGGAAATGGGATGCAAAAAGCCCATTTCCGACTCGCAAAAAGCGATGGGACCCCTTTGCGAGTCGCATCCGGTGCGACCCCATTTTGCGACCCGCAAATAGCAAGTCGCAATTTGCGAGTCGCAAACCTCATGCAATTGCAACTCGCAAATTGCGACTAGTCGCAAAAAGCCCAGTTTGCATGTCCCATTTACCACTAACTCAGAGCAGGTGGTAACCATTACCAAAGTATAAAAGGGGACCCAGAAGCCATCTGGGTTACTCAACATGGCGGAGATATACCTGATAGCAGTGAGGAGGAGAGTCTATGCAGCCCAGCAGAGGAGGAGGAGGGGCCACAGACAGGAGAAGATATATAGAACCAGGCAGACTCTTTTTCAGCAAACTGAAGAGGAGATCTATGACAAATACCGCCTTAGCAGCGCAGCCATCCTAGAATTAATTGATTTACTGAAACCACAGCTAGAACACCAGACTGTGCGTGGCTGCGCCATTCCTACGCATGTGCTAGTACTATGCTCACTGCACCTCTTGGCCTCAGGGAGCTATCATGGGGTCATTGCTGTGGCAGGTGGGGTATCCCAAAGTGCAGTGTCAAGGTTCCTCAGGGCCTTCCTAGATGCCTTAGTCACGCACATGTCTCACTTCATATACTTACCAAGGAATGAGGCAGAAATCAACAGCACCAAGCTGGACTTTTACCTCATTGCCCACTTTCCCCATGTCATAGGGTGTGTAGATGGGACACACATTCAAATATGCCCCCCTGCTAATCTGGAACACATTTTCCGCAACAGAAAGTGTACCCACTCACTCAACATACAGGTCGTTTGTGATGCCCATTATGTCATCACGGACATCGTAGCTAAGTTTCCAGGCAGTACCCATGACTCATACATTTTTAGGCATAGTGGGATACATCAACGCCTGGAACGTGGGGAATTCGGAGACGGTTACCTCCTAGGTAGAGCCACAGACACTTGCAGACATACACACAGGTCACTGTGCACGACAATCTGGACTTCCTAACAGTGTACTTTTTGTGCCCAACAGGTGACAGTGCATATGCTCTTAGGCCTTGGATCATGACTCCGTTTTTGACACCCAGAACTGAATCTGAGAGGCAATACAACAGTGCGCATAAGAGGACCAGGAACCTGATAGAGCGCACCTTCGGACTCCTGAAGGCAAGATTCAGATGCCTCCACCGCAGTGGAGGTGCACTCCAATACACCCCCATTACCGCATTCAAAATTGTGGTCGCATGCGCCATCCTCCACAACATAGCCACCCGACGTGGGCTACCTCTCACCCCTGCAGACCCAGATCCTGATGATGAAGAGCAAGAACAACCACATCGCCATCATGGGGATAGGAGTCTAGCTAATCAAGGCAGACTGAGACGGGAACACATTGCAACACAATATTTTGGACGGTACGTGTCAACTCCCACCATACTCACCTATTAACCAAAAACTCCATTTATTAAGTGGAACAAAAATAACTGTTTTATTACTGTAATTGAGAAACTATATACAAGTTGAAATTGTCCATGGGCAGGGAAATGCCAACCAGTCATGTGGCACATTAACACCATGTGCCACATTTATTGGTCCTGGGTGTCATCTATGTTCTCCTGCCCCTCCTGCCAGCCTGGCTGGTCCCTGCTGCGTCCGTGGTGCTGTGCCTACCACTCCTCAGCACCCTGCTGTCAGTGGCAGATACACTGCTCACTGTTGATCCCTCCTCACTGTCTTGGGGTGTTTCCCCGGTGGCCCTTGACATTTCCCGTGTCTCCATAAGTTCAATTATGTGGGTGAGACGTCCCAGGCCCCTGGCAACATCCCCAGCAAAATGGCCCATCTCTATTTGCAGGCCAACTGTCCTCCTCGACAGGCCTGTTGTATTAATGGCTAGCCTGCCGATCGATGTGGCCATCCTGTCCAGTCGTTGCATTGTCTGGCGATCTCTGCGCCGCCCAGCCTCTGCCTGGCCCAGCAGTCCGCCCGCCAGTTCCCTAATGGCAAGGGCAATGTCCCCAGTGTTCTGGCACATCATGTCCATGCGTCTGCTGAGGTGCTGCATGCTTGCATGGTTGTGTCTAACAAAGTGGTGCAGCACACCACTAATCCTGCCCAATATTCTGTTCTGCAGGCGCTGACCCCGCAGCAGATGTGCCTCACTGCTGGTTGGAGGAAGTATCCCGGATCCAGATGGTCTTGCCCTGCAACGCCTGCGCAGCGGTGGCTGCCCTGTGCTCCCACCTGTATCCTCCCTGCCTGTTGCTGGGGCAGCTTCTGGCGTGATTGTTGCAGCAGGCGTTACTAATGCAGGAATGCTGCTGACTGTGCAGGTGGGGGTGCTGGCGGGTCCTGGGGTGTCCTCCTGGGCCTGGGTGGTTGGGGTGTTGGGGGTGTCTTGCTGGAGACCTGTGGGACATGGGGAACACACTGTCAGTGTCTAGTATCTATTGCACAATTCCTAATAAACATTTGCCTATGAACTGCCTATTTGACTACATTTCCCATAATGCATCATTCAGGCTTTTTCTACCCTGTAATGGCGCTATCTTGGTTGTGCATGCACCTGGTACATGGTGGGTGGGGTATGACATTGATAGGGGTACAGGCTTATCACATGGTACTCACTGGTTGATGTACTGGGTTCTGAGGTGTCCAGGTCCCCAAATCCACACACTGCCTCCTGCTCCAATGTTTCCTCCACCCTTTCTTCCAGGGGTGTGGGTGGTGGAACAGATGATGGTCCCCCTCCAGTGCCTCTCATCTCCCGGAGCCTTTCTGCCACCCTCTCCTTGGTCCGGGAGCGGAGGTCATACCACCTCTTCTTTATGTCCTCAATTGTCCTGTGGCTCACACCCAGGGAATTCATTTTTTCTTGAATGTCCTGCCAGAGTTTCTTTTTGATGGCCTCAGGAACAGTGAGGGCTGCTCTCCCAAAAAGCTCATCATGGTGCTGACAGCATTCCTCTGTCAGCACCTCCAGCTCCCTCTCAGAAAATTTGAGTTTTCTTCTTCGTGGGGTTCCCTCCATGGCTGCTGCAGCTTGTTCAGTGTGAAGACTGGCAGTTATAAAAGGGTGTGGTCCAGCCTCCTCCGAGGTGTATTTGTTAACTTCCTGGCTGTGATGTCATCATCATGTGCCAGAAAGTGTTTACAGAGTGTTCTGGTGTGCTTTCTGGAGTGTTCTGCTGCACCTGTAAGCAATTTTGAAGGTAGTCGCAATTTGCGACACCTACTCGCTAATTGCGAGTTCGTTTTTTGCACACTCGCAAACAGCGACCTCGCAATCTGCGGACTCGCACACAGCGTTGCGAGTCCGGCTGCGAGTCGCAAAATCGGATCGGTTTTTTTTCTGGCATTCCAAATTGCGACTCGCATTTTGCGAGTCGCATCAACTCGCAAAATGCGAGTCGCAATTTTTATTTTTGCTACATCTGGCCCATGGTTGTACTGCTTAATTACTCTCAATAATTGCAGATGGATTATAGTTACTGAAGACAGGATAGAAGGAAGTATTTTGACATGTGATTCTTGCCTCTGAGTGTGGCAGCGTTGACCTGATCTAAAGTGACAATCCCCTATATTGTTATGTGTTGTGCTTTACATGGAGGGAAGAGATGGCACTGAGATGTTTGGAGGCATGAACTTGTAGGGGTCAAATGTAATGTTGACCAAGGTATTTCCATCAGTCTTATGTATATTAGTAAATTACTGTGCAGTAGTAAGTAGTGTGTGCATAATAAGCATAATTGTAACTTTCTAAAGAAAAAGCACAGACTGAACAAACATTTATTGAGTGGTATTATTGTGGGCCAAAGAATGATGGCTACTAGCCCACACCACCTCCCATGAGTATGTCTTGGACTGCTCTGCTTTGCTACCTTGAGAGAAGTCAAGCACTACAATGGGATATTTGGTTTCCAGTGAAAGGGAAATTGTGGCCACTAATATCATCTTTTTGGAAGTGGTCACTATTAAAATGCTAATAATATTAGTACTTCTGGATGATTTTCAATGATAGTGAGTAGTTTTTGTTACAGAAAAGGTTGGAGACTCTTGCTCTAGATTTTACCATTTCTATCTACAGTTTAAACTCTGGAGGCTGAGAGAAGGTCTGGATTCGGGAAGAAATAAAGATGTGGCCTGACCAATCCAATCTGAGATGATTGCTAAGTTTTATGTTGTGTTTCTTGTTGAAAATCAGGTTCATGCTACGGTTTACATTGTTAGTTAAGGAAGGACCAATGTTGTAGTAGGTTGTTGTTCAACAGGAAGAATGGAGGTGGGATACATGGATGGAAAGAGCAAATCAATGGTAGTTTCTTTTCTGATTGGTGGAGAGATATGTGGAAGTCTTTGGGCCTAATTAGGAACTCCGCCATTATACTGTATGCGATTTAGAGTTCGGCTGACGGAATATCCATCACCATTGTGACGGAATAACCCGTCTGCAGAATTCTAAATCAGCCCTTTGTTCTTTTCCCCAGTGGCAGCTGAAATTTTTCACGGCAATCTGTTCACAGAATTAGGTGAGCTGATCAGTGATATATTCAAGCAATCCATCATTAAAACAATTGTTGTTGCAAGGTTGGCAGTTTCTGATATTGTGCCTCAGTGGTTTGGGCATCATGTTTATAATTTCCAATGTGAATACCTGGAATGGGGGAGATTTTATTAACTTAAACACTTTGGGCCGTATTTATACTCCGTTTGCGCCGAATTTGCGTCGTTTTTTTCGACGCAAATTCGACGCTAAACTAACGCCAACTAACGCCATATTTATACTATGGCGTTAGAGGCGTATAGCGCCAAAGTTCCCGGAATGTGCGTCATTTTTTAGCGTGAACCCCTTCCTTGCGTTAATGATATGCAAGGGAGGCGTTCCCGTCTAAAAAATGACTCCCAGGCCTTTACGTGGTATTTATACTCCCGGGCAAAAGAGACGCCCGGGAGTGGGCGTGGCTAAAAACGGCGCATTTGCGCCGCTTTTTAACGCCTGGGTCAGGCATGGCGTTAAGGGACAAGTGGGCTCAAAATGAGCCCAGAGTGCCCTCCCCTGCCCCCAGGGACCCCCCCTGCCACCCTTGCCCACCCCAGGAGGACACCCAAGGCTGGAGGGACCCACCCCAGGGACATTCAGGTAAGTTCAGGTAAGTATTTTTTTATTTTTTTTTAATAATTTTTTTTGGCATAGGGGGGCCTGATTTGTGCCCCCCTACATGCCACTATGCCCAATGACCATGCCCAGGGGACAGAAGTCCCCTGGGCATGGCCATTGGGCAAGGGGGCATGACTCCTATCTTTACAATGATAGGAGTCATGTTGATGGGGGATGGGCGTCGAAAAAAAATGGCGCAAGTCGGGTTACGACGATTTTTTCGACGTAACCTGACTTGCCCCATTTTAAGACACCCATGCGCCATTTTCCCCCTACGCCGGCGCTGCCTGGTGTACGTGGTTTTTCTCGCGCACACCAGGCAGCGCCGGTCTGCTTGCGCCGGCTAACGCCATTCAATAAATACGGCGCCCCCATGGCGCTTCAGAATGGCGTTAGCCGGCGCAAAACTTTTTGACGCTAAACTGCGTTAGCGCAGTTTAGCGTCAAAAAGTATAAATATGGGCCTTTGTATAAAGGACTCTTTGCAGAGAAAGGCAGTCCCTACACAAGTTACCTTCTAGTCTAATTATGTAGAGGTGCGGGTTTCATTCTGTGTAACTTCTGGTTTCACAGGGATTGGAATTTTGAGGTGATATTTATCACCACTGTTTTCCCTGCCAAACATCAGCAGTTCAAAACTGCAAAAAATTATGGGGTAAAAGGCCCAAAAAAGACACACATAAGGAATTTGGTGAGTTAAATATTGATGTGTTATATAATGCCTCATTTCCAAATTCAAAACTCAGTACAGGAAGTATTTACCACACCAGTATTTTAACACGAGTGTGGAATTTGTGTACTTCGCTTTTGCCTAATTATGTTAAGTTGCTGAACAATTATGTGAAATTGCAGATAATTATGCAAAAAATAATCTGACCTTCTGTACTTTCATGCTATATTTTAGTGCAAAATGCATCTTCACATCAATGTTTGGGTGAGGGCACATTTAAACACACCACAGCGCGAAACTGACACTCAAGTTAATTTGCTCATATGGATTTGTGGCACCATTTAGAGTACATTTTTACTGTGTATGGGTCATACCTATGCAAAGAGGGAATGTAATTCTAGGAATTCCACATAACAAGCATACTGATGAATTCCTGAGATTGGGTGAATTGTGCCAGCTCAATTTAGATTTCATCCAAGCCTATACATGTCCCAGTCTATTCCTCACAACTCATTATCAGGATCTCAGAAGCAAAATCTCATTATAGTAAAATTCAGTTAGGTGAAAAATCAAGAACATGAAACAACTGATAGGGCGAAAATTATATACCCTCAAAGAAAAATGTTCTATTAAGGAATTAGAAGATGAAGTTTGAGTCGTAAGTGTTGACCTCTAATTGCATAAATATCAAAACATTGCATAGAAAATACTTTTGACAGAGGCCAGTATTTTTGGTACAGCTGTAAGAAAGATTGTGTGTGTGTGATGTATATCTTTTTTCCTGAACAAAAAAGCTGTAAATCCAGCAGGTTATCAGGACAGCAAAGTAAACAAATTAACATACAAGGATGATTTGTGAAGAGTCTTAGGGACTGATTTATATGTGGGTGGCTGGCCCATCATTCCGCCAGGGTGATGGAGAAAATTACTTCATCCCCCTGGAGGAGAGACTGCCTGCCACATTTTTAGATGACCACCAAACAGGCAGTCATTTATAATGCATTGGTGGTTCTTGGCAATGCTCTTCACTGTTTGGTGCAGGGCTCCGGCGACATGATGGAGCCCTGCACCAAACATTTTTTTTATTTTCAAAAGGCAAATACCAAAATGGGATTTTCTGTTTGAAAATAACAAACAAAATTCTCCTTTTGCCACGAGAGTGATCTCCCATGGCAAAAAGGCATTATTCCTTTTTTTACTGTCCTTTACTGCCAGGGTTTGCTTGGCAGTGGTAGATAATATAAAATTGACAAAGTAGTCAAGTAGTCTTCCCACTTCTAAATCGGACAGGTGGGCCATTATCTTGGCATTATGCATACTCCATTGCCATTGTCATGGAGTATGTTTACTGCCAAGATATAGATCAGGCCCTCAGTCTGTTGTAAAGACAAACAGGACTCACTTCCTAAGCAAACAGTTACACTACAATCAGCAATTGAAATTGCACCATGGCATAAGCTAAATACATCAAAGAACACACACTGATTCTGTATTTGAAGCTGAACATGTTTCTTCCCAGTCCAACAAGATGACTACTTGAACACCATCACCTATGTGAACAGAAACGAGACAATGTAGCAATCCACAAAAAGTCATGGCCTATGGCCTTGACAGAAAACCTATCCAAGCAATAGCAAACAATTAAAAATGAAAGCCAGTGGTTGAGATGGACTGATTCAAAGCCCACTTTTTCTGTACGTCTTTCTACATGTACTTTTTCCTCAGGACTTCCTCATTACATAAGGATCCATCCAATAATTCCTTATTCGCTCGATTATGCTACAGTTTCTTTAAACAAGCCAGAGTGCTTCTTGGTCATCTAAGTAGATATCCGTTCGCTTGTAAACTTGAATTAGATACTAAAAATTCTCTCCACTTATTATCAATGGATGTGCCTGGTACGATGTCCGAATATCAGCGAGTACGCTACCAATTAATCAAAACTTTGATCTTGTTTCCTGTTCCTGTTTTCCTGAGGAAATCCTAGGGGCACTCCCCCGGATGAAACACGTGTTGACAACGGATTTGGAAATAGGAATTTTTCTTGGATTAGGAAGTTATTTAATTAGATGAATCATGTGATTGTGAATTTGAACATTGTTATTTCCATTCATGATTGTATTCAGGGTTTATGATTTTGTGTATTCTAGAATCTGAAACGAAAATAATAAGACAACGGATTTGGAAATAGGAATTTTTCTTGGATTAGGAAGTTATTTAATTAGATGAATCATGTGATTGTGAATTTGAACAATGTTATTTCCATTCATGATTGTATTCAGGGTTATGATTTTGTGTATTCTAGAATCTGAAATGAGAATAATAAATTCGTATTGATACTTTTTGGTGTTTTTCCAGATAGATACAGTGTGTTCAATATTTTGATTCATGTTAGCTTTTTTCTAATCTACTTAGAGCGGATTTATTGCACGTGTGCCACTACTCTTTATAATAATGTATTTAATACACATATTAAGCCTGCTGAAGGCCTTAGGAGAGCCAGGAGCTGCAGATCAATCTCATTTGTTTCTCACTATTTCTAAATGTGCGTGCCTACTTTCTTAGTTCCCATGGACTATTCAATTTGTGAATGTGGTTTCCAAAAAGTGATTAAACAACAGGCATCATACACACATGCACACGCCTAATACATACACACACACGAAACACATTCAAACATGAACAACCAGTCAATGCTGCCTTAACACATGGCAACCATATTTAGGCAGGATGTGACCAATTCCCCTTTTACTTTTCTTGGCATCTTAGCACAATGCCATTCTTCGCATCTAAATTCTGGTGCAGATATTTCCACAGTTTAGGTGGAATAGTTTAGGCTGATTCTTTGAACAGGTGGCTCAATTATTGACTTCGAAGATAGGATACAATTTCTATGGGGTTGTGACTAGATAAAGACTTGTTAATATTACAGTCAGTTGTCTTCTTTCAGAAAGTGGAACATCTGCTATAGACCCCTAGATTGTATCTTTTGAGTACACTAGACATTTTCTTCTGGTGAAAGGCGATACTCGGTTCTGGATATTTCACGGAATATCAACATGTCGAAAAAGCTTTGATGGAAAACAGGATACTGCAAGATGGTGGAGGCGTAGAGAGGAAGCAGCCTTGCGGCCACGCCCAACCCGATTTCGGACGCCGGCGCGAGAGCGCAGAGGAGCAAGGACGCGGACACAGACACAGGAGAGCAGCGAGAGGGGAAGCTCTCCCCCCCACGAATCTTCGAGTTATGCCGCGACCTGGGTCGGCTGAGAGGAGCGCGCCGGGGGCGGCCCCAAAGGCATAACCGGAGCTGGAGAACGCTTCTCTGGCTCTGGCTTTGGCTTGGATTTCTGGCACGAATAGAAGCACTGAGCAAAAGCTACGAGGGGGGAAGCACCGGCTTCCCTCAGGAATTTTTGGAAAACAGGGGAAGAAAGGCAAAAGTAGCCTGGCGGTTACCCCCAGTCAAACTTACCCTGTAGTTTCATGCTGAATGTTATGCCTAAGGAAAAGGGAAAGAAACATTTAGAAGGAAAGGACAAGCAGCCTCCCACTCTTGCCTGCTCTGCGCTTTCAACTATGGACTCTGCAAGAAGAAGGAGCAGTAACTTCAAGTAACTTCAAGTAAGCAAAGGGGGGGAAGTGGTCTGAATGATTGACTGAGACTCTTGAAAAGCACGTTAGTTAAGACTTACTCTCTTTCTCAATATAAAAAACTCTACTAGACTTCAAGATATTTACATACGTTTTGTAAATTCGGACGGCAGGGGGTTTATGGTGAGCAGTATCTGCAAAAACCGGGGTCCCCCAATGTTATTGATCACGGAGGCAAATATTAACCACTCTTGTACCCATCCCTGGACTACTAAGGGCATTATTAAAAGTGTGATATACGACGCAGCACACGATCTGATAGCAGCAATTGCAGGGCTAGCCAGCTTTGTGAAATCGTTCCCCCACTTTTTGAAAGTAAGGATGGCGCCTAAAATGCCTCGGAACCCTGGAGATAAGACTGACAGCGCCAAAGCATTGCGTTCAGGAAAAGATAAAGGGGACATGGTCGGGGCAAACAGACGGCCCACTTCAATAGTGGGTAGGCAACCTGGGAGAAACACAACTGGCCAAGGCAAAGATTTAAAATTGGATGATAACATAATTCCCCCTCCGGAAAATTGGGGGAAAAGAAAAACCCAGGCCACTATCACTTCTTTCTTGGCAGGAGGGGCACAAGGAAGTAAAACTACACCTTTAACTCCCACGTCGGGAGGGGAACAAACCACTACAGAAAGCACATGTGGGGGGCCTCCAGCGAAAAGTCTGGTAAGGAAACATCATCCCAACCGGGATCAATAAGGTCAGACAGCTGCACGATGGAGAGAAGGAAGGAAAAGGATCCTGCCATTAGTCAGGAATCTCCCCCGGTGCAGCAACATGTGTCCGAAATACAAGGAGGAGACTTGAGTAATATAAAACAGACATGGGGCAGCGCAGAAGAGCAAAGTATGTCGCAGAGTCTAAGAGAAAGTGACAAGGGCAACGAGAAAAAGATGAAAATTTTGGACTGGTCAAAAGATACTGGGGATAAATTCTACTCACTAACAGAAGAATCGTAATTCAGTAGCGCTGAGCAGCACAGCCTTAGTGACTCCGGTAGCAGCATATCTTCTGAGGAGGGGAATGCTTCATCAAATAATGAACTTACAGTGCGGCAGAGGCGGCGCCTGCGTAAGTGCACCAAAACAAGGTCTGGATCACAGGAGGGTACCGAATTCTCCGCATCTAGCGGGAGAAGGACTTTGAAATGGGATTACTCCAGTATCAATCTAACAGATGTAACCCGCACAACAAATAGGTCCAATATGGGCGGTCAGCAGCTGCTGGGGAGTAACGACAGAGGAGAAAATAATAAGGGTACAAAGAGCGATATATGCGTAGCGAACACTGACTCTGGGATGCTACAATCAATATTTAATTCAATCAAAGAATTCCAAACGAAAACTCGGATTGAAAGTCGTCGAGCCAGGGTGGCTACAAAACGGCTGCAAGGATCAGTGCCCAAGGTTGCAAAATCATGTATTGAGATAGAAGCTAAGTTATGTACAATGGACGAGAGGATAGTAGCAGTCGAAGAGGAAGTCGACACGCTGAAACAACAGAACGCCACACAGGAGAGCCAAATGACTGGCGTAATGTGGAAACTGGAAGATTTGGAGAATTGGCAGAGAAGAAACAATCTACGCTTTTTGGGCATAGAGGAAGGGCTGGAAGGAAATGACATTCGGAGCTACATGATGAAGCTTTTGCAGGGGGCATTCCCCGAATTGAACCATTGGGATTGGAATAATGAGATTCAGCGGGTTCATAGATTTCCCCCGACCCGGAGGGAGGGGGTACACCCAGCTGCCTCAAAATATCCTAGAGCCATTTTGGTGTTTTTTGGGAACTTTTTGCTGCGTCAGGCGGTTTTTGATAAATCACGCCCTAATACCCTGCGACATATGGAAGGGGTAACCTTTTTTACGCGACCAGACTTTTGTCATACAACTGTGGAGCAGAGATGGCGTCTCCGACAGCTGATCAAACCTTTTTTCGATAAGGGAGGAGAGGCCTACTTGATTTCCCCTGCTCGTTTGAAAACGGTGGTTAATGGGAAAGTGAGATGGTTTATGTCAGAGATTCAGGTAAAAGAATATTTGACGGAGCTGAAACAATGATGTTTTTTTAGATATAAATGATTTTGGTGGTGTGCGGGGCACTCTGCATCCACACTTCACCAACACTCGGGCCAAAGGGGGTTCGATTGCTCTACTAGAAGCGGGGGGCTGGCTGAGAGGAGGGGTCCCCAACCAGCCCTTACGGGGAGGGAAGGGAGGGAGGGTGGCAGATGGGTGTGTGGTGGGGTCGAGGGGGGGTTGGGAGGGGATAAGAGGTGGGAAGGAGGGGGGGAAGGGGAAGGAAGGGACTAAAAGATTGGAACAGAAACAGAACATAAGGACCAGAGAAAGAGAAAGGAAGCAAGGTTTATTTAAGAGTGTATACAGCTGGGGTGAAAGGCCAAATAGAAAGATTGGGAGGTGGAGAAGGTGGGGGAGGGGAGAAAGAGTTAAAAATGACCAGACTCCGAATAGCTTCTATTAATATCTGTGGTCTAAATGATCCCAGAAAAAGAAGGAAAGTCATGGAAGAACTAAAAACTCTCAGGGCGGATATTTACTGCTTGCAAGAAACTCATGTAGAATATAGGAATCAAGGGATTCTAGAGTCACTTGGCATGAGAGTGATAGTATGTTCAAAACAAGAGGTGAAAACTAAAGGGGTGGCGATATTGGATCGGAGCAACAAAGGGCCTGATTACAACTTTGGAGGAGGTGTTAATCCGTCCCAAATGTGACGGATATACCACCAGCCGTATTACGAGTTCCATAGGATATAATGGACTCGTAATACGGCTGGTGGTATATCCGTCACTTTTGGGACGGATTAACACCTCCTCCAAAGTTGTAATTAGGCCCAAAGTGCCTGGCAGAAGGTGGATAAGAATGGGAGATGGGTAATTGTAGAATGCCTATATAGGAAAGGTAGCTTTACGCTGTGTACTGTATATGGGGCAGTATCGGATGATCCAATGGTAATTGACACTATGGCTGTAGAATTAACTGGCTGTCCGGCCCCGTATATTTTATGCAGAGACTTTAACTTTAATGGGTCCTGGGATGGCTTGCAGGATCTCTTAGAGCCCGTAGTGAAGAAATATCAGGGGCGGAAGCCTCGAGTATTCAAGGCAATGGTAGGTCTGCAGAAGGAGTTAGGTCTGGTGGATGCTTGGGCCAAGCTGTGCGATCCAGATCCGGGGTACATTTACTTTTCTGCCCCTCATGTGAAACTGGCCCGACTAGATTTTTTTTTTACATCTTCTGAATTGTTATCACAGGCTAGCATGGAGCTATACCCACGGATCATGTCGGATCATAATCCACTGGTATTGGACTTGGAATTAGATGGTCTAGAACATAAAACCAGGAGTTGGACTTTTGAAAGGGGGCTTCTTAGTGACTCTGAATATCTGGAGTATATGAGGCATTGGATAGTGGAATGTTTAGAGATTAATAGAGGTTCTGCTCCTATAGAAATAATTTGGGATACTCTGAAAGCAGGGGTACGGGGAGCAACCCTAAGCTTCAGTCTGAGTAAACAAGGAAAGGCCCAAAGAAAAATTAGAGACTCACATGTGAAGCTCAGAGATCTAGAAATACAGCTGATTACAGCCATAGAGAGGGGGGAAGATACGAAGAACATCCAGGAGCGAATTGCTATAGCAAGAGCAGCAATAAATGAGGCTAATACAGAAAAGGTAGCTGGAAAATATCTCGTGCAACGCTCTGAAAGGTACGAGTTTGGTGAAAGAACTGGCCACCTGTTGGCGGTAAGGGCAAGCCATAAAGCTGCAGCAGGGCTCATTCGAGAGATTCAAGACCAACAGGGACAAATAGTGACAGATAATGACGGTATTAGGAAAGTGTTCCAGGGGTATTATACTGACCTATATAATGATACAGCTGGATTCTCGTCAATAGAGATGCAGGAATTCCTTCGCCCCATTAGGTTTAATACAGTCTCAGAAGAAGATTACCCGCAACTGGAGGGTCAGATTGGTAGTTTAGAAATAGACAAGGCATTTAGTGAACTAGCCGCCGGCAAAGCATCTGGCCCTGATGCAATTCCACTAGAGTTCTACAAAACCTTTAGAATAGAGCTACGCCCACTGATGCTCGAGCTGTTTATTCAGGTACAGAATGGTGGAAAGACCCCGCCCTCTTGAGGAATGGCTAATATGGCAGTTTTCCTTAAGAAAGGGAAGGCCCCGCAGAACCCGGCCTCATATCGGCCGATAACATTAATTAATAGTGATGCTAAAGTGTTTTCTAAAATATTTGCTGCACGCCTATCCTTAGTAATCAGGAAATTGGTAATGCCCCGGCAACACGGATTTGTTGCCCGGTAGAGATACGGCAGAACATATTCAAAGAGTTATTGCACGGTTTGAAGCAACAGAAGTGGCGGAGGAGCCCATGGCTGTGGCTCTACTAGACGCAGAGAAAGTATTTGACCGAGTTAGCTGGAAATATCTTTGGGAGGTTATGGAGAAATATGGCTTTCGAGAACAGTTCATAGTGGCAATAAAGGCCATGTATAAGTCTCCGGGAGTAAGAATTAAATTAATGGGAGGGCAGTCTGGATGCGTCCAAGTGGGGAGAGGCACTAGGCAGGGATGCCCTTGCTCTCCGCTGTTGTTCGCTCTATATATAGACCCTCTGCTCAGACAGCTCGAAGAAAACAAGCAGGTTATCCCGGTACAAAGATATGGTTGGGACACAAAAGTCCTGGCCTATGCGGATGATATTGCTATTATAACTTCCAATCTGGATACAGCACTGAAAGAAATCGAAGAGATCACCACTAAGTTTGGGACATTCTCTGGGTATTTGTTAAATAGAACTAAAACTCAGCTACTGGTTAATCAATTTACAAAATCACAGGACAATCGGAGGGTGGAGCAGGCAGTATATCTTGGTATTAGTATCTCACCAAGGGTAGGAGAAATCGTCAGCCTGAATTTGGACTCAATATTGGTAAAGGCTAGAAACGATATGCACAGATGGAATAACTTGCATATGACTATAGTAGGGAGGGGTAATATGGGTAAAATGAGTCTTCTTCCCAAATTATTGTATCTATTCCGGACCATACCCTTGAATTTTACAAAAGCTCGGTTTGAAGATATGGAACGTATAATTATGAGATTCATCTGGGCATATGGCAAGTGTAGAAGGTCGGCCAAGTTTATGTCCCTACCTCGCGAAAGGGGGGGGTGGGCCTTGCCTAACTTGAAGCTATATCAATTGGCAGCTGCATTCCAATATATGCGTCCACTATGGGGGGACAGACCAGGGGAGAATAAGAGGGGAAGCATCCCCTATATCCCTAATATATACGAATTGCTTGTGGGCTCTGCCTCAAAGGGGTGCTTGTTAACTTTCCACGAACCAGGGTACTATAAGAAAACCCGGTATAAGGTACTAGAGGCGGCTTATAAATGTTGGCGGCCCTGGCGTACAAAGAATGGGCTTGGGAGATTTAACTACTATACCCTAATTAAGAATAATCCGTCGCTGCCGGAAATTTTTAAAGACAGCTATATGATAAAATGGGCCTCCAAAGGTATAGTGAGGCTAGGGGACTTTTTGACGATGCTGGAATCAAGACATTTACGAATCTTCAAGAACGGTTTGCTTTAAAACAAAGGGATTTCTTTAAATTCCTACAGGTACAAGACTTTTTGAGCAAGAAAACAGGTGGGCCACAGGGGTTTAAAAGCAATCAATTGTTAAAAAAACATTCTGGGAGAATCTAACCTGACTATCAAAGTAATCTACACCTTGTTAATGGCAGAGCAACCCGATGACTTGGAGAGGCATAGCGAACGGTGGAGCGTTAAATTGGTGGATGGAAGTGTTAATTTTCTTAACTTACTCGAGTTAGGTCATACTGTGCTACTATCTTCGTCTCTATAGGCACAACATTATAAAACTGTCTTTGACCTGTATTATACACCAGCCCACCTTGCCAAGTGGGGGGGAGTCACGTGGAATTAATTCTCCAAGGTGTGGGGACCATGCAACAGATGTAATACATATGTTTGCCACCTGCAGAGAATTAACGACATTGATAGATGGGATGCAACTTGTAATAAAATAAATTTTGGGGTATGATGTGGTTCTTACCCAAGAAATTCTGGTTCTAGGGGTTGCTGAACAAACAAGGGGATGACAGAGGGCGTTTATGTTTCTTGCCATGGCGGTGTACCGATTATGTATCTCCTCTGAATGGTTGAGTATGCAACCACCATCGTGGCAGCAGTGGCTGGGCAGGCTAATATCAGTGTATCATCTGGAGATTTCCCTGTCTGAGCGGAAGGGGAGATTGGCCAGGAGGAAAGGGATTGCTATCTGGGGTCAATTTCGGAACTGGCTCATGGTTAATGACTGATGTATTAAGTCAATACTTCCTTTTGTTTTCTTTTGTGGGGAGAAATGGGGGAAATGTATCTGTCTCTCCAACTGAAGAAGAAAATGATTAGAGGTCTGGTCTAATTATATATTGTATTTGTTTATTCTCTTCTGGAAAAAAAACAATAAAAATAATTTAAAAAAAAAAAAAAGAAAAGGAAAACAGGATACTGTACTTAAAAGTAGAGAAGTAGTTTGCAAGCCTGCTGAAGCCTATCAACCTCAGTTGCATCCCTTCAAGGAAGTCTTATTTGGGCTCATTGCGATTACTCACACCCGTCCCTATGATGCAGGCCTATTTTCTTTCCCACTAAAAGGCAATCTATACGAGGGCAGCAAAATCTGAACTCTGGAGTATATCCGACCTGCCGGCTGTTGTATATCAGTGGCAGATTGCCTCCTCAAAGTCCGGCTCCCAGGAACCTTCCTCGGAAGAGCGTGCACTTCAGACATATCGAACTTAGGGGGCATGGCATGGCGTTTCTGACATATTCTGTTTCAGGAGAAATATATTTTATTCTTCTACGACAATGTTGATGTGTTTCTACTTTCCCCCTTAATTTGTTGACATTAGAAAGGCGCGTGATTCCCTGGACTCTGTCCAAGGTAGTTTCACGGTTGGGTCAAGGCAGCCTTTTACGTTATGAAAGTAGTGCCCTAGCCTGGAGCCCAGCAGGAATGACAGAGTGCCAGCATGGACCGTTAGGCCCAGGCTCGTTCCAGTACATTCACAGCTACGAGGGCCTGGTATTCCTGACTATATCAGGGCCTGTGAGTATGTGCGTCGGATTTTTTTAGTGATGGGAAACTGTAAACAGTTGTCCATCTGTAGCTCATTTTCTATCACTATATAAAGGAAAGAAAAATAACACACACATATGACTGATAGCTTCGCTTTCTGCGGATTCCTGTTCTGTGGTAACAGTTAAAAATAAACAGTTTCAAGCAGAGGTCGATGGCAGTTATTTGAGGAAACGCAGCAGTTCATCTTCAAATTAAAACACGCACATCTGTTTAAAGTAAACCGTAGTATTACTGGTAGATAGCACTGTGACCGCAGTAAGGCTAGAGCTCCACGTTTCTAAAATTCGACTGCTAACTTTTGGTTGTCAGTCAGAATATCGATAACAAAAATAAAGTCTGACATAAATGTCGTGGCCTAGAAATATTTTATGAAAATATCACCCACTCCGTGTGGATACTCCTTTATCGACAGGACAGCGACAGTTTTTTAAAACGATATTTAGAACCATATATTTTTGTCAAGGGATATTTTGGTCATGGTATTCTGGTAGCATACCACAAGGGGCGTGTAGTGGAATAGGCTGTTTTTTCAGATATCATTCTAAAGATATCACTCTGAAGTCCATGAGTTTCTCCAGCATGTTGAAAAGCAATCTGATGATCAGAAGTATAAAAATGTCTTTAGCTCTCAGACACCTTACCTACTGTTTGTTCGAAGATTTCTGATTGTAACAACAAATGCAACAAGCATTGGCACAGCCAATAGGTTTCACCTTTGTCTTTTTGTCTATGTAACTGACTTACAAATATTAGAGAAATGTTATAATAGTGTTTATTTAATACAATTAAAAACAAACATTATTATAAACATTTTCTAATATTTGTGTTCCAGTTACATAGAAAAAAAGACAAGGGCGAAACGTATTGAAATTCACATTACAAGAAAGAAGATAGAAGAAGACAGAAGAGAGCAGAAGACAGAAGGTGGAAGAAGACAGAAGGCAGAAGAAGAAAGAAGATGGCAGAAGACAGAAGGCAGCAGAAAACAGAAGGCGGCAGAAAACAGAAGGCATGAGAAGACAGAAGGCGGAAGTAGAAAAAAGACTGAAGAAGGCAGAAGGTGTGAGAAGACAGAAGGTGGAAGAAGACAGAATGCGGCAGAAGACAGGAGACAGGAGAAGACAGAAGACATCAGAAAATGGAAGAAGGCAGAAGATGGAAGAACACAGACGACGACAGAAGGCAGAAGAAGACAGAAGACGGGAGAAGATGGAAAACATGAGAAGACAGGATGGAAAAAGACAGAAGATGGGAGAAGAGAGAAGACGGGAGAAGAGAGAAGACAGAAGACGTGAGAAGACAGAAGACTAGGAAGACGGTAGATGTGAAAAGAGTGCACATGTGAGAAGACAGAAGACTAAGGAGACAGCAGATGTGAAAAGAGTGCATATGTGAGAAGACAGAAGAAGGCATGCGATAAAGAAGACAGCAAAGACAGAAGATGGTATGCAGAAAGAAAAAAGAAGACAGACGGCAACAAAGAAAGAAGACAGAGAAGAAGGCATCAAATAAAGAAGATATCAGCGAAGTAAGAAGACGGCATGCTGGAAGAAAAAAGAAGACAGTAACAAAGAAAGAAGACGTCAGCGAAAAAAGAAGAAGACATACAAGAAGAAAAAAGAACTGCCTTCATCATCGCAGGCAGAGGAAGGCCACTTGCCAGTATCCAACAGGAAGTGACCGGAATGAGTACTTGGTCCGCAGGCAGTCGATGGCAAGATCGGCGAAGAAGACGAAGACGATGACAATGACAGAAAATGACGTGAAGACGATGTGCTGGCCAGTCTGAATCAGGTAAGTCAGAGAGACGTTAGAGAAACCCAATGGTAAGTTCAGGTCAGTAAGGTCAGTTACCTTTTTTTTTAACCAACAAAGGATTTTGCAAGCATGTGCGCAAGCACGCGTGCAAGTGAAACCTAATTTATAGTTATCATCACAGACAGCCCAGCGAGGAGCATCCTTTTGTTGCCACTTTCTTAAGAGAGGACCCTCTCCCTTTGTACAGATGATTGATGCAGACATTTTACATTATCCAGCATGATTACTCTTTACACTGTTATATGTCCCCTTCCCTTGGCAAGTAGAGAGCAAAAAAATATCTCTTTGCATCATCACCTAAGTGCTGGGAGGAAGTCGCGGCCATCTTATAAAACGTAACATTCCCCATAAATTACATATTTATAACACTCCCTCAAGTAAATGAGTTGTTCTTGCAAACATATAAACTTCTGAATCAACGGCATTCAGAAACAGCCTAATGTTCATCTATCCATCTTCATTTGGCATGAATTGCGTAAGGATTTTTACCAGTGAGAAATGAAAGGCATTGACAATTTGCTTAACGTTTAAGGTGTGAGATTAAATCAATATAAAAATGTATACTCAAACCATCTTCAGAAATCCCTGGCTGATCATGGGTTGGTGATGATTTTTTGGAATGCAAACCTAAAATAAGTGAATGTACAAAATGTGAACCCAGTTGTTGACAGGAGTTAGTCCCTGGCCCCATCCAGGGTAGAAATCTGACATGGAATGTTTGTGAATACCTACAAACTCTGAAGATTGCACATACTCATACATTTGAAGACATCCCAAGACTAGATATTCTCAAACATGTAAGTAAGCAGCTTTATGAATTAAAAATCGCGTGTGGAGGGCAAATTCATAAAGCATGCCATGTGTGCGAATGCGTTCAGCTTAGGTTCACAAACGGTTGTGAGAATGCAGCCCATGGGCTCCAGAATTCCACTTGTTTACTCAGTAAAGCTTTCCAGTGCCTTTTTCCAAACAAAGCTTTGACACATTTTTGTCGCCAGCACAATCTGTTTCCAGGCAGGTTTGCGTGGTTTATGGAATCAACACCTACAAATTATTGTGATTGTAGATTAAGGGGTTTCTCCATGGGAAAAAAAATACAGGGTTAAAATACGAAACCCTTTTCCTCTCGGAAGGACAGCAGGGAGTGGGAGTTAACTATATTGCATTACAATGTTACTGTATCCCCTACATTATCACTACATCCTAAGACAAGTATAGACTTCTTAATTCCACTTGTACCTAGCTCCCAAGGTAAGTATGCTTGATTAAAGTGATGAACAGTAAAAAATGCGTACCCTACAATATAGTGTTAGGTTGATGTAGTGAATGTAATATACTGGCAGATAGAAAATAATGACCTTAAGATTGTGTCATACGAGTGCAGCACCACTAGAAGTATTTCTTAAGTTTTGAACCTCATTCGCCAATAATTTTTTATGGACCACCTGCAGCAAGCTGAGAATAATTATTCAATTTCTGTTTGTAATGGAAACATTTTTGAGGGCCTGCACTTATTTTTGTCTCTCAAGCATTTACTGCGAGCAAAAGACATATAGGACAGATAGAGTAGAGAAAAACGAAAAAGCGTCACAATGGGAGAAAGCAGAAAGCTGCAAGAGTGAGCTGAAGGGCAGGGAGTGGCTGTAAATGGATTGAAGAGGCCCGAGATGGCTTCAGGATTAAGCTGCCTCAGTATTCTGTGCTCGCACATTTAATTGCAGCAGCCGCGTGTTTAAGAGGAGGGCTTTCGGCACCGGCACCTTTTTATTTATAAATTAAACACTGACGGAGAGGACATAATATATTACTGGAACATGTAGTTAATCAGGGACATTCCTCCCAGGCTATGCTGAATTAAGGGAATGTAGTCGCCAACTGCAGTTTCAGGGTCCACTATGTACATCTTAAATTTATTTTGATCAGTTACAATTTTCTAAAAGACTAGGCAAAACATATGTTCAATTAAGTCAGTGATTTTAGGATTACATTTTTTAGGCCTACAGATTGGAACTTCCTGTTACTCCAGGCCTAATAAAGTGAGTGATTAGGAGACATTATAAAGATTATAAAAGGTCATCTGCATATGAGGTTTTTATAGCACGAAACCGATTGTAAACCTCAAATATCATGTTGATAGTAGGAATTTTGGTATGAATGCTTTAAATGTTTTGGATAGAGTGGTTCTATGTAACTGGTTTTGAATACAGTAACTACACCCTGCTTCTGTCTTGGATTTTGCTTAGTGTGAAAATCCAATATGTTAATTTGTACCTTGATTGACATAGTAGAGGCACATGCGCCTTTGGATCTTGTTTCAATGATGGCAAACAATGCCAATGGAAGCATTTCAGGTTTTTACTGTTTGTGAACTGAAACACAACAGCTCCCCCTCATTGGGAAGCCTCATGTGAAATTGCGGGGACGTGAGCCCATGCACTGCAGGCAGCATAGAATGGAAACATGGGGTGGCGGTTAACCCACCTGTGTTTGTGCAGACTAAGCGGTGGGTGATCCCTACTTCTTGTGTCCACCATGAGCTATTTATTTGCGGCTAAGGCGATGTCTTGCAGAATTTGCAAGTGGAATCATTTTTTGTAGCCGGCGCCATTTTATAATTTAGTATGTGATTAGCCCCGTTCTGTGTCTATGCACATGTGCAGGATTTTAAATGTGCATCTTGTGAAGGTGTTTAGAGTTTTGTGCTTACAAAGCCTGTGATTTTATGGAAATGGGCTTGAATCAACACAAATATCCTGATGGAGAACATTAAAGCTTGATTAAGATGGTGAGCTCAATTCAAATTGCTTCAAAAAAGTAAACAACTTTTTTCATATTGTAGCTGTGTTTTACATGTGACACAGCATATGACACAAGGATGATAGCTTCTATTTGGCTGTAATTAATTAGTACGTTTTAAGTTCTCTACGTTCCTACTTTGTGTGCCTCGGCCAACCACCTATACCTATTGGCTGCTGTTAAGCAGCTCGCAGGTGAACGCTGGAAAGCATGGATGGAAATGCTTCCCTGATGTGCTGTTAAGATGCTTGGCAGTAGCACAGAGAAGGTAAAGCCTAAGTGGGACGAGTATCATAGGTATGTATCACTGTGCGATGAGTAACGTTTAGCATGAGTGGAGTCCATGATGCATATGTCTTCATTATGATTAATTCTAGGGCATGTGAGGGAGTATAGTTACTGGTATTTTGTGTACAGTGTACTAGGAAGGAACATGTGTGTGTGTGTGTGTGTTGTTGTGCTCTGTTTGAAAGTAGACTGAATAATTTGGGATGAGCTTCAAATGGCAGTGTGCAATTTACTCACATTTTGTATGTCCTTCCGTCCCAGCTTTAATGACCCTTATGTTAGGTAATAACATGAGAATGTCACACGTAAATACACAACGTCATGGACTGTAGTGCCAATGGGCCTTATTCATGGATATCAGAATGGGAAAGATGCAGTAAACCAGTTGATCTCCCTTCCCACCAAACCCACAGTTTGCTCTTAGAGTCGGGGTAACTGCGGGATTACTGTTTTTAGAGCCTTTGCTGGCTTCACTGGCTCTTCCAGTGGTAACCCCTGGCCCAGTAGTCCGTCACCACAGAACCACTCAGTCACATTGACAGCTATTCTACCCTATTGAGAACACAAGCATTTTTCCTGCCTGTGACCGTCACATGAGGAATAGAGGAAACGGGCAGGGAAAAATGTTAAATGCCCTCAAAGGTAGGGAGGAACATTTTCCTGGAGCATCTGGGGCATTTAGTTTTTGTTCAGTGGAAACAAACTCCAGATTTGGGAGTTTGCTTTTTTAGGTCAAACAGTGCAGCACACAAGCTCTGATTTTCCGACGTGTTGCTATCTATATGGGAATTTAACCACTTCCACGGCATGCCCATCACTGTCACTCGTTCATGAGCTTGCCTTTCAAAAATCCTTTATCATTGGTAAATGCTTTACGTTTGTCCCTCCTTGGGGCAGTTTTGTTACCACCTCGGCCATTGACCCTGTTACATGGATAATTGCTTCATTGCCAATATGTTTGACTGCAAGTGAACTTCTGTTTCCTTTTGTGTCTCTCCTTCACGCTTATGCTCATGGCGGCCGTGGCACTGTGAATCGGCTCGCTTATTTCAACTGTTTTACTTTTCATTTTCAATTTATGTGGCAAGAAAAGTCAAGTTAGAAATGTACTATGCTAATAGCTCTAACTGGAGAAAACGCAAGACCCATTGCTCTGCAAATGCTTGTCCTTACACATGACACCTTTTCGGCAAACATCACTGCTATAAAGTGAGGCACCGTGGCAGCGTCTCCCGTCACAGCAGAGAAATTGCTGCCAGGTGTCGGACGCTCCTCTAACAGGGTGGCAGAGGTAATGAACTCTGCATCCCTCGCAGAATGCCCAGCAACGCCTAAATAAGGCTAAGTACATCTAAATCACCACAGTGCATTCCACTGAATCATATATAACATATAGTGCTCAGTCCCAACATACCACAAAAGTAGCTGTACATCTGTCCACCTTGCCAGGAAAAGATACAATAACCTAAATACTTTAAAGATTTGATTTCTAGTAGACTCATCTTGTTTAGTGTTTTTAGGGCAAAGCAATAAATAAGAATCGATCAAAAATCACTATGTTTGTTAGCCCATAAAGCCATTCTTTTTTGATCGGCTCAAGAAATACTCATCCGTTTTGCCTATAAGCAATAAGCTTTAACTGTGTGATTTTTAGGTATAGTGATAGCCAAGACTTTTTGATTTTACTAAAAGTCTTTACAGTATCTTCTTATAGGGGTTTAAATCAAGCCTTATTCAGTGGCTGGTCTGTATTGTGTCAATCACATTTATTTTCTTTTGGCTACTACAGCATACAGCAGTGGGTCAGTCCACTTCAGCCATTGGCTAACTTCACTGTGAGTGACAGCATTCTGCCCTTGTACAAGGAGCACACCAACACACAAGGTAGTTTCCTTTAGCACCAGGAATCACTAAGACAATTTGCGCTTTTTGAGACACAAAAATTGTTTGACATTCAGTTAATGTTTTTAAAACTATATTGGCGAGGAACCAGCAGGTACCTTAACAAAAAAACAGTTTACAACACCCATGACAGAACAACATAGGCATTGACAGATGTAAAAGGCTGGCAGCCGGCTACATGTGAGATATGGTAAATATTTGGCAAATTGTGGTTACATTAGTATTTAATTTCTTATAAGTGCTGTGTTCAATTTACCATTACAGTTTCTATCATGTAAGTAGATGACATGAATATAAACACAAAAACTAGCCTGACACGGTATCTCTGTCTAAACCTGAGGAACAGTGTAAGGTTTTTCCACACCACAAACAAAAATGTATTTTTTTTAACTTTGGTGTCTCTACTCTAACCCTCAGCAATAGGGCAGTTTTGCAGCTCCTATGTACAACACGACTCGGATAAACGCTGAGGAAGTTTCAGTTTTTCATCATGTGTGCCAGCAAATTTCACTAAATTCAGCACATATCACAGTTTTTGAAGAGAGTCGACTTTTTAGAGAGGGTCAACTGAAACTGAGGGAGGCAGGTTTTTAAGTGTTCCAGCTGTGCATCAGCTACCAGCCTTTTCGGAAAGCAACTTAATGAACACAGATGAAAACTCTGTCTCAAAGTTGCATTTACTTTATTCAGCTAAGTGCCTTGTTCTCAGTGCCCCCTGTGTTGGTGTGCGCTGTCTTTTAAGTCATTCTGTGAACCTCAGTCGATGTGAAATTGAGGTACTACTTCTGTGTTTGAGGAATATGCTGATTTTGGTTTTCGAAATCTGGTCACACTATAGATGACATACCTTGCTACTTGCTCTGATGTCGGCCACCTTATTTCGCCTTTATAAGACGTTGGAAGTAGAAGCATTTCTATGTTTTCTCGAAAATTCAAAGATTCGAAAATCTCTACTTACTTTTCACACCAGTTCTGAGATTGTAAGAAGTGGCGGCTGCCACTGAAGGGGGGTGGCAGTGCGTGGAGGGGTGTGGGGGTGGAGGGTTTTAAACAATATTAAAAAAAAAAAACACTTACCCTCTCGTCTCTCGTCATACATGTTCGACTCTCCTCTGTCCTTGTCCTCTTCATGGCAGTACACAGCCTCTCACACTCCCCTCAGCCAATCACGATGCTACTGTCACCAGCATGACAGCAGCATGGTGATTGGTGTGAGCAGCCTACATCAGCGCTCAAACAGGGAGTGAGACTCTGTGCACTTTCTCCTCCTGGCTGTGCAATACAGCCAGGTGGAGAAATTCAAAGTGTGCATGTCTGTTTGGCCAGCCGAATAGGGCAGGTCAAACAGACATGTGCACTTATAGGTGCATATACCACTCATCTTCCACCCCTCATCCTGCCCAGCCCCACCCCACCCTAACCTGGCTCCAAATAAAAAAATAAAATCATGATAACATTGTGTTCTTATTATTTTATTTTTCCTTTAGCAAAATGTAGTGGTGCGACACTCACACGCCTTTAAATGAAGGAGCCACCGCACATTATAAGCATTTTTGAGCATCCTAGAATCACCTCTAGAAATGTGCATGGATGTACTCCACCAGAACTTGGAGTTTGACATCTAGCAGGTTTACCAATGTCTTCCTGTGGGAGGGCGCATGACGCACACAAGTCTGCGAATACTCACCGGAAGTGCGCCATGCTGAAGTCAAACAGGAATTTAATGCAAAACATGGCCATTGCACAGGCAGTTTTACATCCAAACCTACAGATTTAGGCTGTCATTTAGGTGTTTATTATCATTGATGTGCAAAACGCAGAGGTCCTTATGAAAAGAAAGCTACAGGTCTGTATAAATACCGCAGTAAGGAAACAGAAGACTGATTATTTGAATGAGTGACTTCTGCGCTCTGATTTATTTACTTATTTTACTTTTAGCAGAAACGCGCCTTGTTTTGTCACACAATAGTACCCGTCAGGGACATGTTACATATTTAGCTAAAGGATTAGCTATTTCAGGATGTTTTTTTCTGAATAGATTTATGTGCAATATGTGCAGTTTTCAACCGAAATGGGAACACTTTTCAGTAAATTAGTTCGAACGCGTGGCATAAGTATGCAGGATTTATATGGTGAAGTATGAAATCTGTCGGTGGCAGCATGTATTACTCCATTAGTGGTTCGATTTTCAGTTTAAGAAAAACTGTAGGCACACAGCACAAAAGTAAGAAAGTATGTAGTGCATAAGTTTCTTCATCATTCCTACGGAATGAGTAGCTTGAGGACTCTGTGGACCTGATTTAAGAGGGCCTAGCGCCACTTCAGCTCCGCCCTAGCTTCATTTTTTCGGCACCAAGGCCTTGATTTATACTTTTATTGCGCCGCATTCGTGTCATTTTTTGAGGCAAAAGAGCGTAAACTTGCAAAATACAACTGTATTTTGTAAGTTTGCGCTGCTGCTGTGCCCAAAAATTACGCAAATACAGCCCAAAAAAAGTATAAATAAGGGTCTAAGTTGGGTCTAAGTTGGGGTTTTCCCGTGCGATATGTACAAGTGGTGCAATGCATGCATTACACCACTTTGTAACCCTTTGCTCTACATTGTGCCTGTGCCAGGCATAATGTATGCAAAGGAGGCGTTCCCCCGTTAGGGTAGCCAAAAAAACGGCGCAAAGAAATCTAAGAGATTTCTTTACGTCTTTTTTTAGGCACTTCTAACACCTGCTCATAGCAGGCATTAAAAGGAGGCAAACCATGGTTTACAATGGGCCTCAATGGGCTTTGCAGGATTAGTCTCAAAACTTTTGGCACTAATCCTGCGAAGCTTCGAACTAGCGTAAAAATTTCTGCCGCTAGTTCCCTAACTACTGCCGTAGTGCGCTGTATCTTAGATACGGTGCACACATGGTGGCGTTAGTGGGGCGCTAAGGGATGCAAGAAAAGTGTCTCTGCACTGGGTGCAGCACCACGTTTCTTAAATCTTGCCCTGTGTGTTTTGTGCATATTCTAATTGGTATTCTATTTATTTCAATAAATGACACCACATAAGGGTGCACACGTACACACATAGGCGCCACCCACCAATTCCATGCTGCTGACCAAAGTAAACTCCTCTGCATTAAAACGTTTGAGAAGCACAGTTTAAACTACATAAAAAGTCCAAAACGAGGACTTGTTCCAGTAGTTCATCATGCAGGTGTGTATTTTCTGGTTCAGCCACATCTCACTGTCAGAATGAGAACTGGTCTGGTACCCACAGTGAGTGCTCTACGTACACACACTTATATCACACACACATTTTTAATTGTCAGTGCTAAGGCTGCCAAGTGCTATGTGAAGCCAAGGACAGTAGATCTCTAAATAGCCGTCCCATATCCCCAGTTCCAGGTCTGAAGCAGTCTCCTATTCACCATTCCATCCGTAACATTATACCATCACCAGATACTGACAACATATTTACAACGTTATGAATAGCATTAAATTCCACTGCCATTTTAAAACCGGTTATCGCAGGCGACAAGATTTCGGCACAAACAGGCTTGTTCACAGTTGCTGAGAGCCCAAACTTCAGGATTTCTCCCTTTCCTCACAAGAGGAGCTTAACTGATGTCAGAAAAAGGTCCGGGACCTGGGGAGCCAGCAAATTAGGGATCAGGAATTCAACTCGGTAGAGTCCAGCAGGGCTCAGACAGGTCCAGTGCAGCAGATCAGCTGGGCAGTTGCAAGGAGGCTTATGGAGTATGTTGTCTCCTTGTAGCTCACAACAGCAGTCAGCCACCTGACCCTTGGAGTCACTCTGGTAATTCTGGAATCAATCAAGGAGGCAGGCATCAGCAGGCAGGGGAGTACTCAGAGGGTGCAAGGCAAGCTTCAAGCATCACAGCAGATCTCTGGTAGCACTAATGCTACCAGACAGACATACAAAGCAGACCTCAATCAGCATGGCAGAACTCTGGAGTACAAGTAAGTCCGCAGGTCCAGGGGTGAACTGAAAAGTTTGTCTGAGGGTTCTATTTTTATATCTGTTGCCAACTTTGAAGTGAAAGAAACTTCTGGAGGTTTCCCTCATAGTTGGCTCTGGAATAGTTTTCCTCCCTGCCCTGGCTCCAAGAGGTCTAGGGTGATGAAAGACTGGTATGAAGTTCTTTGTGAGTGTGCTCAGTCAGCTCCATTGAAATATTAGTGGGTCAGAGAACAACTCTACCCCTCCTATCCTTTCAGGAAGGTCCATACAGCCAACACCTAGACCCCATTTGTCTCACTGTTTGGAAAGAATACACAAAGACTAATTGCCAAATGCTCACAGTAATGTGACCCAGGACACAAGCGGCAGGCACTAAATTGTTAGGATAAGAAAATGGCAACTTTCTGAAAGTAGCATTTTCAGAATAGTGGCTTAAAATCCGACTTTACCATTAAAGATTATTTTAAATTACAATTCTTTTGAAACCAAATATGAAATTTTTACCCGCTCCTAAACAAAAGTTATCACTTATTAAATGTAGTAAGGTAACCCAATTTTATCCAAAGGAAGAGGTAGACCTTGCAGTAGTGAAAAACAAATTTAAGACTTTTTCACTACCAGGACATGTAAAACTTAAAAGTACATGGCCAGCTTTTTTAATACACTACTCTCTGCCATAAGGGTTGTCTAAGGCTTACCTTCGGGGTGACTTATATGTAGGGCTCCTGGTTTTATAATATATTTTTTTTTAACATTTCCATCTCTATTTATCCATATTTAGTTTTTGGCCATCTTATTGGTGTTTATCCATATTTATTGTTGTGTTTTGAGGATGAATGGAATTACAAAATGGTATGTTTCCACATTTATTTAGCAGAGAAAGATGCGTTCATACTATGATGCTTGTCACATTTTAGCAAATTAAGTAGCAAATATAGCAAACCGCTTCACCCCCAGGTAAATGGCAGCATTATACTACAAATATATGTGAACATATGCCTGTATTTAGAAAAATATCAACCTGCTTTTTTAGCTTCCATGGTGTGTATTTGCTCAGCTGTTGTCCTGGAATTCATTAAGGCTGCGTGGAAAATCAATCACAAAAAGCCAAATTTTCAGTATTTTTCCTCTCTTTAGAATAAATACAGACAGAAAATACATTGTTTTCTGTCTGTATTTATCTGTGAGAATCAGTAAAAACTGAAAACTGGGAGCCTTACTTATTTGTCTTGAAAAGGAAAGTTTAGGCCTGTCAAAGGGGTTATTTTAAGTGTGGGCATAACTCATGTAATTCAGAGTAGCATAATCATGGGGAATTACATAAAAATTCTGCAAGATAATGCATAATTACAAGAGAAGAGTAATTTCTTGTTTAGCAGCATTTCTCACAACAAAATGTCCCCTTGTTTCCAAAATGGGCATGAGAATGCATTTTGCGTGCATAAGTAGTGCTACATGCAACAGAACACGGATAGCAAGTGCAAGCAGCCACTTGCTAAATGTGATTTTGAGGTAGGATTTTCAATCAATTTACTCCCAGCATTTAGCGTTATTTTCTTATCACAAAGTGTGCCCTCAAGTCCAAAATGGGGGTCAGAAGTCATTTTGTGCTAAGTAAAAAGTGCTAAATGTGTTGTTGGGGTAGAACTTACTCCCGGCATCTAGTACTATTTTCTTAGCGTAGTGTAAAATGCACCACACAAGGGTGCATTTTGCATTAAGACATATTGCTAAATGCAGCAAAACACAAATAAGGAGAGGCCACACATGGTCACTAAATGTGCTCTTGTGGTAGGAATGTTTCACCCCATGTTACTTTCAATTACGCATGCAGGCATAATCGTGTTATTATCAGTGATTGCTCTTCAAATGTAATGCAGAATTGCCAATATTACTCCAATTACAGTAGCATAATTAAAAATATGCCCGGACGTATTATGATGCCATGTCAATTTGGCAGTTTAAAACTGTACACTGGCTGCAATGGCAGGCCTGAGACATGTTTTGAAAGGCTACAATGCGCGAAAACAAGTAGGTAAGAGCTGTCTCTGCTACGCGTTTTTTAGCTAAATTGAAAGTGGGGGATACTTTTTTAAACTGCCTATTTTTTTTTTTAAACTAAAAAGAAGATTTGTTTTATTATGACGCTGGCCAAATGCTGACATTTGATGGTAATAAGCTGGTACAGTCGCTATATAGGAGTGTGTACCAACTCTGTACGGACAATTTTTTTTTTCATCTCTCCCACCCCTAGGTCCGTGTTTAGTGCCCGAGAGGGGTAGGGAATTCTTGATTTTTAGTCTTTCCCTCTGCCATTTTTACTCTTCCTCTAAGCACCGTTACAGCCGCCATCTTAGGTGGGTTGGCGGTACAGTCTTTTTCTCTGCCTCCAGCATCCAGGCTATTTTTAGCCCAGATGCAAGTTGCGCGCAGCGCGCAAAAACGAGTAGGTAAGAGCTGTCTCTGCTACATGTTTTTTAGCTAAATTGAAAGTGGGGGATACTTTTTTAAACTGACTAGTTTTTAAAAAAAAAGGAAAAAGATTTGTTTTATTATGGCGCTGGCCAAACGCTGACATTTGATGGAAATAAACTGGTAGGGTTGCCATATAGGAGTGTGTAACAACTCCGTAGGGCCGATTTTTTAAATCTCTCCCACCCCTAGGTCCATGTTCAGTGGCCAGGGGGGTAGGGAATTCTTGATTTTTAGTCTTTCCACCCACCATTTTTACTCTTCCTCTAAGCACCGTTACAGCCGCCATCTTAGGTGGGTTGGCGGTAAAGTCTTTTTCTCTGGCATCTTGGATATTTTTAGTCCAGATGCAAGCTACGCACAGCGGACACACACAGCGGACACACGCAGCGGGCGCGCCACTGGTGCACCGAAGGCGCGCCTAAGGCAAGCCCGTCTGCACCCATCCTCGCCAGAACGGGCCCAGGGCCCAGTCCCTATGCCCGTGTACCTATCAAAGAGGCAAAAATCAAGTATATCTCGGACGTCCTTCATGCTCTGAGGCCCGATACACAGAGTATCTGCACACCCAGCATAAACCCTGTGAATCTTGAACTCCAAAGCTCTGTGTGCCTGTGGTCCCCACAACTTATTCGGGACAATTTGGAGTCAATAGTCCAGGAAGATAATACAAATCTGATTCTCTTAGCCAATTGTATATCCTTGGTAGCACATAAATTGGATATATTCCTACTAATAGAACAGACTAAACCTTTGATGCTCTGTCTAACCGAGACCTGGCTACATGAGGTCTCGGCTCTCGATGTTGCCTTAGCAATACCCGATGGATATTGAATAAGTAGGCTCGATAGAGCCTTTGCCAGAGGGGGAGGCATTGCATTAATCTATAGGAACAACCTCACGGTCAAGTCACATCCTGTACAGATTACAGGATTTGAGAGTACATATCGCTCCATCAGTTTCAATCCTCAATTTACCTTGACAGCTGCCTTGGTCTATTGCCCTCCAGGTCCTACTGGAAACTTTCTGCAGTCGCTGACAAAGAATATTGCTAAGCTGGTTTGCTCTAAACCTAATTTCACCTTACTAGGTGACTTCATGCAGAGGAGGTGGACAATGCAGTGACTAAGGGGGTCATTCTAAGTCTGGCAGGCGGCGGAGGCTGCCCGCCAGACTTCCCCCTCTGAAATACCGCTCCGCGGTCGAAAGACCGCGGAGGGTATTCTAAGTTTTTCCCTGGGCTGGCGGGCGGTCGCCAAAAGACCGCCCGCCAGCCCAGGGAAAAACTCCCTTCCCACAAGGATGCCGGCTCGTAATCGAGCCGGCGGAGTGGGAAGGTGCGACGGGTGCTGTTGCACCCGTCGCGTATTTCACTGTCTGCCAAGCAGACAGTGAAATACTTGTAGGGGCCCTCTTACGGGGGCCCCTGCAGTGCCCATGCCAGTGGCATGGGCACTGCAGGGGCCCCCAGGGGCCCCGCGACCCCCCCTACCGCCATCCGGTTCCCGGCGGGCGGACCGCCGGGAACTGGATGGCGGTAGGGGGGGGTCGGAATCCCCTCGGCGGCGCAGCTAGCTGCGCCGCCTTGGAGGATTCAATAGGGCGGCGGTACACTGGCGGGAGACCGCCAGTGTTGCCGGTCTGACCGCAGCTTTACCGCCGCGGTCAGAATGCCCTGCGGGGCACCGCCGGCCTGTCGGCGGTGCTCCCGCCGACCCTGGCCCCGGCGGTCTAAGACCGCCGGGGTCAGAATCACCCCCTAAATCTCTGCTCTCTGACATGGGGGCCCTTAACCTAGTACAGCTGATTAAGAGTCCAACGCATAACAGGGGTCAAACGATTGATCTACTTTTCTCAAATGTTAAAGAATTAAAATCTATTTCATCACGCCGTTTAGCATGGTCTGATCATTTTCTGATAACACTTGAATTAGATATACCTAGGCACAGGAAACTGATCCAGAACGCATTTCCACCTACCAGACGCTGGCATAATCTTAAAGCTGATGACTGGATTAACATTTTAGAAAAGTTTAAACCACCCAGTCAGAATAATGTTGAGGACCTGTCAGAGTCTTTTAACAAATGGATTACCAGTAGCTTAGATGTTCTCCTACCGCTCTCTTCCAAACGGAAAGGATGATGTAGGCAGAACTCTTCCTGGTTTACTTCTCATCTCCTACATTTTAAAAGAGAATGTAGAAAATGGGAAAGGAGATGGCGAAAGTCATATGATGATGCAGTTAAACAAGAATATAGGAAAGCAATTCGGTCCTATCATACCAAGATAAAAACAGCCCAAACAAGTTGTTAGTCCTCAAGAATTGAGCGGGCGGAGAATTCTTCCAAATAGATTTTTTGTGTTCTCAATGAGGTTACCCAGTCTCAAGAGGAATCGATGCCTCTGGATGCATCGCAGGAACATGTTAATAACCTCGCTTCACATTTCTAACAAAAAGTACTAGACATCTACTCGACCTTCCCTTCTGCTACTGACTATGCTCAGGAGACACTGGAACAGAAGTCTATGGCACGCGATCTTATCAGACTTCCCTTTGATATCGGAAGAAGATGTCAGCAGATATCTCTGAACCCTTAAATCAGGATCTTCTCTAGACCCAGCTCCTCCTCAAGTACTGACGCTGGGTGCCCCAATGACAGTTCCTATTATTAATCTTTCACTGTCCCCTGGCGTAGTGCCAGAGCAGTGGAAACTTGGAATTGTTAAACCACTCTTAAAGAAACCTAATCTTGATCCGGTACTGCCTAGCAACTATAGGCCCATTTCACTGTTGCCTGTTTTGTCCAAGTTAGTTGAAAAATACGTCAACACCCAACTGTCCAGTTTCATTGAGGACAATAATATCCTACACGCCACTCAAATGGGCTTCAGACCATTACATGGTACTGAGACTGCACTGATTGCAGTTACGGATGAGGCCAGAAGGCGCCTAGACCATGGCCTGGAGACAACTATTATCCTCCTGGATCTGAACGCCGCTTTTGATACAGTGGATCTTGACATTTTAATTGATAGGCTACAAAAGATTGGAATATCTGGGCTGTTTTCAGACTGGATCATCTCCTTTGTCAAGAATAGAACATTTCAAGTCCTAGATAGATCTTATTTTTCAGAGTGTATTAATAATAACTATGGAGTCCCACAGGGGTCCTCCCTTGGCCCCACTCTCTTGGCAGAAATAGTCTAACCTTTTGGACTAGCCTTAGTGTCATATGCAGAAGACACACAGCTAGTTGTATCTCAATCTAATGACTCACGTATTAAAGGCACATCACTTGTCCCCTGCCTCCAAGCTGCGGCGGCATGGATGTCTAGATGTAAGCTAAAACTTAACGATGATAAGACGGAGGTGATGATGCTCGGACAACACACACAGCCCATTCCCAATCCATCAGTCATGGAGGGCCTTGGATCCTTACCTCCCCCAAAGGACTTATTAAAAGTCTGGGTGTAATGCTTGATCCACAACTATCCATGGCTCATCAAGTCAACAAAATAGCTGCTACTTCCTTTGGCATCCTCAGGCTTCTAAGGAGGGTCTTCACAATCCTACCTTTCATAGCAAAAATAATTAGTATACAGGCACTGATTAGTTCACAATTGGACTATGGAAATGCACTGTTCCTTGGTGCACCAGGATATGTAATTAAAAGATTGCAGATAGTTCAGAATGCTTCTGCACGTCTGCTGTTGAACATCCCTAAACATGAATCTACAAGAGCAGGAATCTCCTCGCTTCATTGGCTTCCTGTGGCCAAGAGGATACAATTCAAGACACTGCATAGAGCACTACATAACAGAGGTCCAGTAATGCTGAGGACTCTAGCCTCCTTCTATTCACCTAACAGACCTCTTAGATCCTCATCAGCCTGCCTGGCAGTGACCCCAAAAGTGAGGAAAGCTAGATGGGGTGGAAGATCTTTAGCATACCGGGGGCAAAACTGTGGAATTCCTTACCTCTTGGCCTACAAGTAATCCGCCATGAACTGAATTTTCACAAGGCTTTAAAGACTTGGCTATTTAAAACGTAACTCCTTCTTCTCTCATTTTTGCTACTGTTTTAGCTACAGGCACTGGGAGATCTTTGGGTAGCCATGCGCTTTATAAATTCATATAACATAACATAACATACTTAAGTGAGTGGCAAGTTGCTGTAGGCCCACTGGTAACATTTAATTTACAGGCCCTGAGTTCCTGTTGTACCACTTTACTAGGGACTTATCAGTAAATTAAATGTGTCAATCAAGTATATACCATTTTAATGATGTTTTTAGGAATTAGCACTTTAGCACTAGTTGGCAGTGATAAAGTTTACAGAATACTAAAGCCAACAAAAACGAAATTCAGAAAACAAGATGAGAGAAGGAAAAATGTTTGGGGTTGAATCTGCAGAGAGGGCCAAGTCCAACACTTGCATGTTAGAGAACTGACCACGGATGTTCCCTGAAGCGAAACTAAAAAGTGGTTGTCGTGGTATTATGTTAGAATAGTCATATTTGTCAATAAAGAAGTGGGAGGATTGTTTATGCGTTTCAAAATGATAAATCAAAGGTCTCTACTCAAGCAAATGAAACAAATGATAAGTGTCTCCTCCCACCAGTTTCCACATGTGAGCTCTGTTAATTTACCCTACCTGGAAGTGGACCAGGTGAGCTCAAACACCACAGAAGCATACGTAAAAGGAAAATGGCTCCCAGTTAATACACTCATGTTAAGGAGAAAGGCACGATATTAAGTGGGGTTACTTGTAGTATCATACCTGCAGCATAGCAGTGCATGGTTGGGTTGTTGTTAACAGTTTCCTGGTAGCAGGTGGATGCTCTGTCTGGACAGTGCTGATATTGAGGGGTGATTTTACAATAATTCAGTGGCTGATACAAGGATGTTTTTCTTATTTTCATGGAAGGTCAGTGGGTTGGCGGACAGGATCAAACGTTGAAATGTACAGGGTATGTTAAAGTAAAATGCATCTAATGGGATCTAATTGGTGTTTTGGAGAAAGACAGGTATTTATCTTTAGCTCATCCTGGCAATACATCTGATACCAGCAAAGTAGCCATTCTTGTGAGACAGTCAACACTCGTTGTAGATCATAGAACAGTCACAGGTAATTGAGATGGCAAAAAATGCTTTGACATCTGCGTTACTCCCTTTTGACTTTAAAACATGGTCCTGCATACATTAAATTTGGGGCTGTTGCAGTTTCAGAAAGCCATATGAGTGAGAGGGGGTGATATGCATATAAATATTGAGTACAGTGTGGATAAGTCTGTAACTCACCATCCTTGCAAGCTAGGCTAATCAAGCCTGAACCAATGTATTTTCACAATGGTACTAGAGGTCATCTGGGAGATGGCTCATGAGAGGGGAAGGCACTATACTCACAATCCAGCATTTACTCTGGAAACAACACCTGTAAACATTCAGTGAAACTACAATCCTTGGAGGGAGATCTCTGACCCTGAACTATTGTGGACAGTACTGCACGCGATGAGGTGAAGGAGGGTGGAGATTTGATAAACTGGAAGTAAAAGGCAAACTGGTGTTCATAAATTATGTGAATCTACACTTAGCATCTTCACAAAGAATAGTGGAATAGTACAATCTGATGTGATACTGTGGGAAGCATAACAACAGCTGTTATATGCCAGGTTATCTTTTGTGTTGTTGTCAAGGAAAGGGCCCAGTACAGGCAGTCAGAGATGTCGAAGCACAACTTCTTCCAATGGGACAAAAATACCTTGCTGCTCAGGACCGCTTGAAATAACACCAAACAGCTATAAACAAATTAGAAGTAACATCTTTGTCAGGATATAAAACAAGGATTCTTTATTTGGGCACTGATGTACGCTTTATGAAGTTAGTAATAAGGCAAGAAATCTACTAGCATGGCTCAGCAAGAGAAATGAGGAAGGGAGATGCATTGTTGAAGTAGAGGGTGTCGCTGGGGTTGTATACAGGAGCAGTAAGGCATTAAACAGATATATCCACTCATTTTATTCAACATGCCTTGATCGTGAGTTATGTCTTCTTTCATCAAAGCCCATATTAAGATATTAAAGCTGGCGATGGTTGTATTGACGAAATACTTTTATAATATATAATCTGTAGGTGGAACATTTGTTTCAATAAAATATTCCTTTGCACAATCAGATGTCATGAAATCATTGTGTTTTCCTTTATTATTTGGAAGGCAATGACTCACTCACCATAGCCCTTAAAACGAATTAACATCTAACCTGTGGTTTATGGGATCCAAATATTTTCTTCTATATTGAACTCTTGATCATCTACTTCACTCCTTGTTAATATATTTACATTGTTTAAAATCACAATTTAAAGAGAATCTCTTCTCAATCCCCGGTAGCTATAGCACAAGCAGCGTGCAAGCCTCAGAGAAGCACGTGTCAACTTCAAGTAGTACCAACAATTTTAAAGGTAAAGATCACAACACAATACAATTCCTAAACCAAATTAGAGCAATAGATGATAATATAATGAACAAAAATACACCAAGATCATTAAAATAGGTTAGGTGAACCAGAGATATACATTTTTGAATTTAAGGTCCAAAAGCACCTGGAAAAAGTAATGTATCAAACAAAAGATACTGTTCATGGTTGATTGAGACGTAAGTGAGATTTCAGACCAGCCATGATAGAGGATGGATTGACTGAGCAGGGGTCTTAGACATAATCATCAACAGATACCTCACTAAATACTTCAACAACTACCAATTTCTCGACACCACTTAGGGGGTCATTACAACATTGGCGGTAAAAGCCGCTTACCGCCGTGCAGAAGACTGCCAACACACCGCCGCGGCCGTGGAATTCCGCCACAGCTATTATGACCCACAGCTCGGAATCCGCCAAAATTCAGACACTCACACTAGTCCGCCACACCAAAGGTCAGTGATAAACTGGCGAAAACAAAACCTCCACCGTCACGGCAACAGAAATACGCCCACACTATCACGACACACGAATTCACGCGGCGGTCTTTCAACCGCGGCATTCCATTGGCGGTACACACCGCTGCGCTCAAAATACACACACATCTCCAAAACACAGCCACATTGGACAATTCAAAATACACACACCTGATACACATACACACACCAGTCCCACACACTCAATAAACTATAAAACACACACCCAAATCACCCACAAACCCTTACGACAAAAAGTCACAAACGAAAGCCAGCAAGAGACACAACCATCAACAACACTAGCATCCACATGCACACAACACCATCACCCACATAACTTCCACGCACCTCACACAACACACCACTACATATCAGCACACTTATCACCACACACACCACCCCACACATCACCTACACCACCCCATGGCACGGCAAAGACACCCCAGGTTCTCAGAGGAGGAACTCAGGGTCATGGTGGAGGAAATCGTCCGGGTAGAGCCACAGCTATTCGGATCACAGGTGCAGCACACCTCAATTGCAAGGAAGATGGAGCTATGGCGAGGAATAGTGGACAGGGTAAACGCAGTGGGACAACACCCAAGAAATCGGGAGGACATCAGGAAGAGGTGGAATGACCTATTTGGGAAGGTGCGTTCCGTGGTCTCCAGACACCACCTGGCGGTTCAGCGGACTGGTGGCGGACCCCCAGCTCCTCCCCCACAACTAACAACTTGGGAGGAGCAGGTCTTGGCGATTCTGCATCCTGAGGGCCTCGCAGGAGTAGGTGGAGGAATGGACTCTGGTAAGTCGAACCTTTAACTACTTCATCCCCCACCCACCTGCATGCTATCACCTACACCCACCCTCGCCCTCACCCCCATCACTCCTACTTCTCACAAATGTCCCACTATCACAAACCACACATCCCAACACCAGGCCCTGCATGCAAAAACAAAGCATGGACACCCATCACTAAAGCATGCCCACTGCACATACCCATACACCCCCCTAAACCACCATCACACAAGGTCCCACACAGGAATGCAAGCACTGGGGTACACAGTCACCCACCCATTGCACACCTTGACACACACAGATGCAATAATCATGCCTTTATACTCCTGCAGGACCCCTACCCAACGTCACCGGACAGATGTCCACACCACCAACAGAAGAGGCCCACAGTGATGACAGCACCTCTGTCCAACTGGATCTAGATGACCAGCCCGGCCCATCGGGGACCTCGGGACAGTCGGTTCCCATCACACAGTCACAGGCCACTACAGAACTTCCCCCTCTGGAAACACCAGCACAGCACCCACCCAGCGGGCCCATACCTCAGTCCTCAGGACACGTCAATCAGTAGTGTGCCCACCACTACAGGGAACGCAGGCTAACCCACCACCCCAACAACAACAGGGACCTGGGGGCAGTGGTAGTGGGCACACAGTCCAGGGGACGGAGGCCCAGGAACACAGAGGAACTGGGAGGGCTGCTGTGCGACAGGGGGCGGACCGGCCCAGGGAACCCACTCTCCATGAGGCCCTCTCCTCCATCATGGGAGCCTACCACCACTCCCAGGAGACGATGGCAACGGTACTGGCCAAGTTTCAGGAGACCCAGCGCCTGCAGGAGGAACAGTATATGGACTTCAGGGAGGAACTCAGAACCATCAATTCCACCCTGGGCACCATCGTAGGGGTGCTGAAGGAAGTACTCAACACCAGGAGGGACACTGTGGCACAACAAGGGGCCCCTGACACTAGCCTGGACGATGAACTGCCCACCACCTCTGCCGGCACTAGTGGACAGGAGGCACCGCCACAGGACCACCACACCAGCACCCCACCCCCTGCAGAGGGAGAACCACCTCGCAAACGGTCCCTGAGATCCAGGAACAAGACAGAGAACGATGCCAAGACCCCCGCCAAGAAATGAGACCACCCTGATTGTCATCCTACTGTCCCACTTTGTCACCCTGTCCATCCTTAAACTGCCCCAGCTCCACATCCTATGCCCATTTGGGCAATGAACCTGTGAGACTAATAGACTGGACTCTGCCATGGACATTCCTCCACCATCAACCCTCACCATTTTGCTACCCCCTCCAATTTTGAGCACTAAAATAAACACCCTTAAAGCACAAAACAATCTGGAGTCTGTGTATGATTTCGGAATACTGTATTAGCAATAACTGTGGCAAAAAGCTCTTTCATTTGTAATGTCAACATACCTATGTCACACAGCTCTAGTCCATGAGGAAACAAAGCAGATGTCACACAGTGGGACCCACATCTGTGAAATCGTAAGGGAAAGTGACAACTCAGTGACCATACACTGGGTGAAAATGACAGACAGTAGAGAGGTAGTAGTGTTTAAGTACATGTAGTAGGCAGGTTTGTATTCTTACCTGTGTCTCATTGGAAATATTGCTGGATCACTGAGTCCCTGTTGTCCATGTCTTCTTCCTCTGCTTCCTCGTCTTCACTGTCCACAGGCTCCACAGCTGCAACAACACTGCCATCTGGACCATCCTCCTGCAGAAAGGGCACCTGTCGTCGCAAAGCCAAGTTGTGAAGCATACAGCAGGCCACGATGATCTGGCACACCTTCTTTGGTGAGCAGAATAGGGATCCACCTGTCATATGGAGGCACCTGAACCTTGCATTCAGGAGGCCGAAGGTGCGTTCGATCACCCTCCTAGTTCGCCCATGGGCCTCATTGTAGCGTTCCTCTGCCCTTGTCCTGGGATTCCTCACTGGGGTCAGTAGCCATGACAGGTTGGGGTAACCAGAGTCACCTGCAAATGGCGAGGGACAACTGTTAGACACACACTAACCTGTAGGGATGTCCCCAGACAACCATTCCCACTGACTTGCTTCCAGGTGCTCACCTAATAGCCACACACGGTGCCTCTGGAGTTGACCCATCACATAAGGGATGCTGCTATTCCGCAGGATGTAAGCCTCATGCACTGAGCCAGGGAACATGGCATTCACATGGGAGATGTACTGGTCTGCCAAACATACCATCTGTACATTCATCGAATGATAACTCTTCTGGTTTCTGTTCACCTGTTCACTCCTGTGGGGGGGTACCAAAGCCACATGGGTCCCATCAATAGCACCTATGATGTTGGGGATATGTCCAAGGGCATAGAAATCACCTTTCACTGTAGGCAAATCCTCAACATGAGGGAAAACGATGTAGCTCCGCATGTGTTTCAGCAGGGCAGACAACACTCTGGACAACACATTGGAAAAGATAGGCTGGGACATCCCTGATGCTATGGCCACTGTTGTTTGAAATGACCCACTTGCAAGGAAATGGAGCACTGACAGCACCTGCACTTGAGGGGGATTCCTGTGGGATGGCGGATAGCTGACAGCAGGACTGGCTCCAGCTGGGTACACAGTTCCTGGATTGTTGCACGGTCAAGCCTGTATATGATTATCACATGTCTTTCCTCCATTGTCGACAGGTCCACCAACGGTCGGTACACCAGAGGATGCCGCCATCTCCTCACATGTCCCAGCCAACGATGCCTATGAAGGACAACAGCGAGCACAGAGTCAACCAACTCAGAGTTACGTACCCACACCTTACACAGAACACCATTCATAATCTAAAAAGTGGCCTGTATGTGTGTTGAGTCTAGGCCTAGTTATGTGTGACGCAGTTGAAAATGAAGCCATGTGGGCCCCTGAAATGGCGGCTGCCTGACCTCTAAAGTGGGACAATGGGATGTGAGGTAACTGCGCTGGCGTTGTACACCATCGCGGTAGGCGGTCGAAGACTGCGGCGCAATGCTGCATTGGTTAACATTGGACCCTATGGGTCCCAGGAGCCAATGACGATGTACGCCGGCGGTGACTGTACGCACCGCTGCTGACGTGACCGCCATTTTCTATCTGTTCAATCACTCGATACCTGATCTTAGACAGGAGAGGACCTACACTGTAAGTGCTGCTGTGACCTCGGTCTGGAAGAGACAATGGCTCGAGTGTCTGGGGAAAGGGCCCCTGCCTTCACATCGGAGGAGTTGGAGAAACTCGTGGATGGGGTCCTCCCCCAGTACACGCTACTCTACGGTCCTCCAGACAAACAGGTAAGTACACTGGGAGCATGCTGTCTGGGCTATGCCTGTGTGGAGTGGGGTGGATGAAAGATGGGGGGGTAGATTTAGGCGTGCATGAAACGACGGTGAGTGAATGTGCCACATGGCAAGGGTAGGGATGGGGGCCAATCACTTTGACGGTGCAGTTGGTAATAACTTTCTCTTCCCCCTGTACAAATCATGTAGGTCAGCGCCCACAAGAAAAAAGATATTTGGCATGCCATCGCCAAGGACGTCCGGACCCTGGGGGTCTATCACAGATGGAGCACCCACTGCCGGAAAAGATTGGAGGACATTCGCCGCTGGAGCAAGAAGATGGCGGAGGCTGAGCTGGGGATGGCCTCCCAACGTGGGAGGGGTGCCCATCGCACCATGACCCCCCTGATGTTCAGGATCCTGGCGGTGGCGTACCCGGAGTTGGATGGGTGCTTGAGGGCATCACAGCAGCCACAAGGGGGTGAGTACACTCGCATTCTGCTGACTTTGCGCGCAGTGGAGGGGTCTGGGTAGCGGAGGTGGGCTGTGGGTTTCCCTAGGGTGAGATCCGTAGGCAATGTCCCTCTGTAAGGCAGGCCATGTGGCACCCCAGGCCACCTCTGAAGAGTGCCAAGTACACCTAGTCATGCCCCTGTGTCATCTATGTGTGCATATGTCGTACATAGCCTTGTAGGCAATTTCCCAGGAATTGAACAGTGGAGCCCAAGAGCGTGGCGTAGTGTAGAGGGCTTCTGCGTCTGTCGTCTCTGGGCACACGGTCCCCTCCAGAACCAGTGGAGACTGTTATCCACTTGAGAGACTGTGGCTTTGCACTCCCCAGGATTGAACAGTGGGCAGACCACCCACTGTAGAGACTTGAGAGACTGTGGCTTTGCACTCCCCAGGATTGAACAGTGGGCAGACCACCCACTGTAGAGACTTGAGAGACTGGGGCTTTGCACTCCCCAGGATTGAACAGTGGGCAGACCACCCACTGTTGAGACTTGAGAGACTGTGGCTTTGCACTCCCCAGGATTGAACAGTGGGCAGACCACCCACTGTAGAGACTTGAGAGACTGTGGCTTTGCACTCCCCAGGATAAAGCAGTGGGCAACCCACCCACTGTAGAGACTTGAGAGACTGTGGCTTTGCAATCCCCAGGATTGAACAGTGGGCATGTGGCCCACTCGTGGATTTGGCGTCGTGCACTCAAGCGGCTCAGGTGCCCCCCCTTTCCCTCCCCCTGAGGTGCCTGTTCAGTTGTTCTATGATGCCCCTGCAGTGTTCTCTCCATTATGGTCGGGGATCTTGTGTGGGCCTCGCCCATACCGTGTGGGCCCAGTGTTCCACGGACTTAATTGGAACACTACCTGGACTACTATGCTTGGTATATATTTTGTAAATGGTGTATATAAATATTTCTGCCTACTTGTTTTTAATATATTACAATGGTTACACTCATTTTCTATTGTCTTTGCATTCTTCCGGGGGGATGGGGGGTGTAACTGTGATGTATTAATATTCATTAGTGTGTGTGTTGTAGTTGGTGAGGGTGGGGGTGGGGGTGTTGCGTGTGTATGTCCCTGTTTTTTCCCTCCCCCCTCCCCTGTGTCGTAGGTGCAGTACTCACCGTGGTCTTCGCCGCCGGCGTTCGTGGTCCTGGTAGAGGAGCAGGAAGACTATCGCAGGTGCAATTTGGAGTTCCGGGTCCATGGTGTCCTCGTTCCTCGTGGGGTGTGTAGAGGTGAGCGTTTTCCCTTCGAAATTCCTGTTTCCGCCGTGTTTTTATCCATGGTGAATCCGCCCCGGAAAAGGTGGCGGATTGGCCTTTCATAAAAGTGTGGGCGGTACATTGTCTCCTGCCTGTCTGTTGGTGTTTGGCAGGTGACCGCCGCGTTGTTTGTTTGTACCGCCGTGGCGGTCGGAGTGTTAAAGTGGCTGTCTTTGTTGGCGGTTTCCGCCACAGTCGTAATTGCAAACATTTTACCGCCGGCCTGTTGGCGGTCTTACCGCCACTTTAACACCGTCCGCCAGGGTTGTAATGACCGCCTTATTAGTCTGGTTTTAGACCGAGCCATAGGATAGAAACTGCCCTCATCACTATCACAGAACACATCCGCATGACTCCAGACTGAGGAGACACGGTGGCCCTTATCCTCGTGGACCTCTCTGCAGCATTTGACACAGTCTCCAACCCCATGCAGTGCCTACTTGACACGCACTCTGATTGATCTGCTCTTTCATGACTTGAAGGGCCCAATCAGTTATCCTGGCACTGTGCACCTCAGATGCTCGCAACCTTATCTGCAGCATTCTGCAACGATCCTCTGTGAGCCCAATCCTCTTCAACGCATATATGACCCCTCTAGCCAGCACAATCCACTCTCACTATATAAATGTCCTCTGCTACGCTGACAACACTCAATTCATTCTCTCCCTCGCTTCAAACAATTCACAAGGCTCAGCACAATCCATGGAGACTGATTGGCTTTCACTGCATTATGTAGCGTCAATAATGTAATTATTTAGTATGACTTCTATGGTATGTGCGAATTTGCTAAAATGAGAATTGATCGATTTGAAAAGAAAAGGCCTTTGATTCACTTTCTAAGCAGCAGGAAGATTTCCTGTTGCCCCCAAGAGACCACTTAGGGTGAACAGATGGTGGCTGGCAACTGACCCTGCACAAAGCCTTCTCCTCTGTGTGTGTTGGCCCTAAGCCCCTACTACTATCTCAAAGATGCCCATCCCGCACTCTACCATGGCATTGGGCTGTATGGCCCAACGGTTGGCTTAGTCATTTAGCGAAAGCTCACCAATCAAATATTTTCTTTACACTAGAAATGCATCTTTATTTTTACATCACTCACAATTGACATCAGGTACGCAACACCCATTTTAGGCTCAAAGAGCCTGTCTTCCCCAGTAGCCCTGCCTGTGGAGTGCACAGGCAATTCATCAGCTGTCGTGGACTGGGGCTGGGCAGGGGCTGATGACTCAGACTCAGTCAGATTCAAAGAACTTCACAGGGCTTCAAAATGCCATTTATCTGTTCCTGGGTCTTTGTGTGTTTTAATTGCTACCTGTCCCCCTGCTGTCCCACTCTTGCTGTGGGCTTTTGCTGCCAAAATAGAGAAAAGATTAAATAATTTAATTAATCATTTAAAAATGTGCCAAAGATTCGCATTCCAAAAAATAAATTTCTTTAACTTGGAAAGGTTTCACTTAGTACACTGAAATGAATTTCTGCATTCACTGATATTCATCAGAATTCAGTTTCCAAAAGTACATTTTGAAGCATTCATGCCTGCAATAAGGATGCTATCACAAGGGCCACTGGATTTATGCGATTCAAGAGTTTTTCAAATAATATTGGATTTGCAGCATTTGCCACATAATCCTGCATCTGCTGTATCATCTGTAGATTGTAACAAAAATATAGCTTCTAGCTCAAATGAATCACAATTTATGAAAAACATAGCAATAGGTGTCCCTGACCTCTGGAAGGCCCTTCGCAAAGGTTGAATGGCCATATTTCAGTTGCTTAATGCTGTATTCGGTTGTTAAAAATTGCTATTAATAAGGTGCAATCTTGCAGAGACAGTGTTACCATGTGTAAAAATGACAAAATAATGAAGTAATACAAATTCAAAATGTGCCGCATTATGCCTCTTAATTAGCTATTTTTTGACACATAAGTTATTCAACATGGCTGAATAATTTGGCCTTCCCCTGCTGCATAATTCCAGTGGCCCTGGCTAGTAGAGAACCATGAGGGAAGTAATTTGTCATGTGAACCCTACTTAGATTTTTATAACATATTCAGCAACATTAAAGTCTTTTAAAAAATATGAATGTGAAATTTTTGTAGGGACACATCCTATATTGAGGGTTTTTGTGTTCTAAACGTTTTATTAGGAAATGTTATTAGGGAGAATATACAAAAACAGAAAAGCATGAGATAGCATAACAAATCAAGGCACATACATGGGTAATACAAAAAGGAAAGAATTATACAACAGAAATTATTCTCAGATACTAATATCAATTAGTTAAATACAAAATACAAAATAATCAAGCGGGTTCTGTTGAGAAAACAAAAACATCAAGAATTATGAAAAAAGTGGAGCTAAGGCTCACCAATGGTTTCGTTGACATGTTTCTAGATAGGGTATGTGGGGTGTACATGCCAGAGTAAACATAAATCCAGTGAAGGGACCAAACCAAAAAGGGTGTAGGTTAGGGGAGAGATGCAGGGCAGAGGGGAAGAGTCATGCGATGGACAAACCAAATATTATGGTTTAAGGAGCATTGATGAAGGATTGTAGACACATGTTGGAGATGGATAGGTTTCCCATTATGAAGGCTGATTGCGGATGAAAAGGTCTAGAGTACACCATATATGCTGTGAAATTTTAGGGTAGCCTCTAGTGAGGAATTGAGTGACGTGACCTTCTCAGGTAGGTAGCCCAAACCTCCCTAGTATGGAATGAGGCATTATTGGATGTACACTCGATCAAAATTACTTTGAGGGCAATAGTGAGTAGAAGATCAAGTAGTCTTAGGTCTGAATCAGGAAGCTTAAGAGGAGGTTCTTTAACATGTGGGCCCCGAATATTAAGCAGATAGTTCAGTGGGATGGGGTGTCTGCAGGATAAGGGTGTCGTGCAGTTGGGGGAAGAATTTACAACTCAGGAGGTACTTGTTGGCTCTGCACTGAGCCTCATTGGCTTTCATAACAGCCACTGTGAAGGAAGGTGGGACAGTCACCTGTGGCCAGGCATGCTGTTTTTGCTGCTTCTGAAGCCATGATGTAGACCAACATCTGGCCCTGTTCTTCTGCATAGCAATAGTGCTCTGCAGGGGCTGGTATCAGAGGGGAGTGCGTGCAGAGGTTGCAGCTTGTGTGTGAGATGGTAGGAGTCCATGGAGGAGCCAGTGAAATTGAGGAGAGTGAAGTGAGGTTGGAGGTCGGCGTAGGAGCAGAGACTGGGATGAGGCTGTTGTGACGCAGGACCTCAGGCTTAGGCTGCAGTGAGCAGCACTTCTGGAGGTCGGGCAAAACATTTCTTTTTGTTTTGAATGTCACTAATACAAATGGGGGAAGGAAAAGCAAACAGGCTCAGATGCTGCTGGCCATCATGCTGGACATATCAACCATTTTGAATGGGGGAAATCTCTTCTTGGGGAGCTCTATTGACCAATATTTCTACCAGGTATAGAGCTGCTTGCCCACAGAGCAATATTCTTAGCCAAAACTCTCACATCATTGTGGAAGGGTCTTCTTCTTGCACACTGCCATGTTATTATGTTTTAATGGGGAGCCTTGTTAGGTGACAGACCACCCAGTAGTCAATAGAAGTGCAACAAGCACTGCACTCTTTCTCAGCAGACCCACACAAGTTCTGCCTAATCAAATGCTGTAATCAAGGGAAGCATGTGGGAGGAGCTTGATGGTTGTGTTTCCTAAAGATGTTTTCAGTTGATCACACAAGGTATGGTGATAGCTATACCTAAGCAGTACATCTCAGAAACATTGAAACACATTCAATATGGTTCTTCAAAACTCACATTATTGCACAATACATTAACAAGTACATTGACCCCTTAAGAATAATGCAAGGATTTATGTCATGAGTTGGGGAGTACTGGTGATAATCCAAAAGTTGTGAAGTTATTTTTAAACAGTATTAGTTTTACTCAAAAAAAAATTTTTTTCATTCTTTTCCTTTAATGACTTTTCTCTTGCACCATTCCTACCTCAGCCCACTGTGCTCTTGACTCCCATTGAAAACTTGGGGGCATATTTAAGAGCCCCTAGTGCCACCAGAGCATCACTTTTCGTGGCGCTTTGGTGGCGTACTGCCCTGCACCGTAATTACAAGGTGGCGTTAAGCCACTTTTTGTAGCTTAACGCCACCTTGTAACTACGACCCCTTCTAACGCAGCACTTTGCATGGAAGGGGTGTGCAATGGGTGTTGCAGTGTGCGTGCCACAGCAACACCCATTGCCTTTTGTCCCTGCCTCAGATTTATGAGTTTTCGTAAACCTGAGGCAGCGCCAAAATCTAACACCAACCTGCTTTTCTTTCTCCTCGTTGTTTGCTCTTTCTATATGTGCTGCATTCAGCAGCGCACATAGAAAGAGCAAACAACCATTTAAGATTGTTTTTGTGCAGGAAGGTGTTCCTTCCTGCACAAAAACAATCTCCCCCTCAAAGCAGCCATCCTTGCACTATGGTGCAAGGGTTGCTGCGTTGGTGCTCGGCAGCAAATTTAGCGCTGGCGCAGGGGGAAACACAGGGGTGCTCCATATTCTAGTAAATATGGAGCATCCCTGAGTTTTTAAAATGACCGTGCGTGATGTTGCCAAATTTGGCACAGTGCAGCACACCATCATTTTCTGTTAAATCTGGCCCTTAGTATTAAGCAGGGCCCTTGGAATCATGCGATTGTGCGGCCACATTGATTTTCAAGTAAATATAGATTTGCCACATAATCCATCATCTGCAGCACAATCTGCAGATTTAAAACCAATTGTTTCTCTCTCACACAGTTCAAAAATTACTAAAAATGCAGCAGCACATTTTACAAAGCTAGACTGGTCACTTTTCTATTGATTACTGCTATATTGGGGTGCTAAACTGGTGAAATGAGGTGAAACTGATGCCCATACAGAGTTACTAAGCTTAAAGATGATGAACTAATCATGTTAAAACTGACAGCCTGAGGTTGTTTTCCCCCTCATCTTTTCGCCTACCTCCTCCATTTTTCTTTCCTCGTTTTTGCTGGCTTTAGGGCTCTGTGCACTTTGCCATTGCTAACCAGTGCTAAAGTGCTTGTGCTCTCTCCCTTAAAATCATGGCAACATTGGCTTAACCCCAATTGGCATATTTAATTTACTTATAAGTCCCTATTAAAGTGTTCTATAAGTGCACATGGCCTGTAAATTAAGGGCCGTATTTATACTCCGTTTGCGCCGAATTTGCGTCGTTTTTTTCGACGCAAATTCGACGCTAAACTAACGCCAACTAACGCCATATTTATACTATGGCGTTAGAGGCGAATAGCGCCAAAGTTCCCGGAATGTGCGTCATTTTTTAGCGTGAACCCCTTCCTTGCGTTAATGATATGCAAGGGAGGCGTTCCCGTCTAAAAAATGACTCCCAGGCCTTTACGTGGTATTTATACTCCCGGGCAAAAGAGACGCCCGGGAGTGGGCGTGGCTAAAAACGGCGCATTTGCGCCGCTTTTTAACGCCTGGGTCAGGCATGGCGTTAAGGGACAAGTGGGCTCAAAATGAGCCCAGAGTGCCCTCCCCTGCCCCCAGGGACCCCCCCTGCCACCCTTGCCCACCCCAGGAGGACACCCAAGGCTGGAGGGACCCACCCCAGGGACATTCAGGTAAGTATTTTTTTATTTTTTTTAAATAATTTTTTTTGGCATAGGGGGGCCTGATTTGTGCCCCCCTACATGCCACTATGCCCAATGACCATGCCCAGGGGACAGAAGTCCCCTGGGCATGGCCATTGGGCAAGGGGGCATGACTCCTATCTTTACAATGATAGGAGTCATGTTGATGGGGGATGGGCGTCGAAAATAAATGGCGCAAGTCGGGTTACGACGATTTTTTCGACGTAACCTGACTTGCCCCATTTTAAGACACCCATGCGCCATTTTCCCCCTACGCCGGCGCTGCCTGGTGTACGTGGTTTTTCTCGCGCACACCAGGCAGCGCCGGTCTGCTTGCGCCGGCTAACGCCATTCAATAAATACGGCGCCCGCATGGCGCTTCATAATGGCGTTATCCGGCGCAAAACTTTTTGACGCTAAACTGCGTTAGCGCAGTTTAGCGTCAAAAAGTATAAATATGGGCCTAAGTGCTACTTGTGGGCCTGCAGAACTGATTGTGCTACCCACTTAAGTAGCCCTCTAACCATGTCTTCAGTCTGCCATTGTGGAGCCTGTGTGTACAGTTTCACACTACCATGTGAACCTGGCAAAATAACCCTTTGGCCAGGCTCAAACCTTCCATTTGTATACACAGAGCAGAGGACAGGGTGCAGTGTATTAAAAAAGCAGGACATGTATTTTTAAGTTTTACATGTCCTGGTAGTGAAAAACTACCAAAGTCATTTTTCTCTACAGCAAGGCCTATCCCTACCACAGAATAAAATTGGGATTACCTTATTACCTCATATAAATGTAATTCACAATCTGCAAGAGATACGTTTTTCGAGTTGAGGTATCTGGACTCACAATTTAAATTTGCAACCTACAGTGAAACCGGATTTTAAATTTCAGATCTGAAAATGCCACTTTTTGAAAATTGGCATTTTCTGTTTTTTGGCCATTTTGTGCATACTTCCTGTCTCCAATACACGTATGGGGTGGGATGACAGCTGGCCTTGTGAATTCCCTCTAGACAGAACACACATTCACAGACTGATGGGCTATCCTGAGCAGGATGAGATGGAGGGGATGACACACCTGCATAGGCAGTGTCCTGTCCCCACACAATGAGCTGCATACCTCCCTGTAGTGATTCTGTAGTCAAAGCAGGAAGGGGGTTCCTCTATGCACTTCAAAGACCTTTCTTTGAAATCTCCCCCACTTCAAAGACACAACTGGGTATAAGTACTGGACCTCTGACACCACCAACACAGGACCTGCACTACACATGTGGACCTCTAGATACTATGCCAGGAAGAAGGGCTGCTCTGCTGCTATAAGGACTGCCACTCTGCTGAGCTGCTACTCTGCTGGATGCCTGTGCTGGCCTGCTGCCCTCTTGCCAGGGAGTGAGAAAGAGTGGCGTGCATCTCCACAACCCAGAAGCCAGAGTGACTTCAAGGGCCAGTTGACTGGTCTCCTGTTTTCTGAAGTCCCAGGGGCACAAAAGACTTTAACTCACCCTACTACACCACCTGGACTTTGCTTGCTGCAAGTCTTGTCCTGCCAAGTGATGCTATCCCAATTCTTGGCCTATGGAAGTGAGTATAAAGTGGTGCTTCAACCAAAACTCAAGCATCCTCATTGGAACTGGCGCATCTTCACCTTGGCATGAGTTGGTACCAGCGCATCCTCATCCTCATCGTTGCATGCAGCAGACCCGGCACATCACCTTCAGAACCAGCACATCACTTTCAGAATCAACACATCACCTAATGAGGCAGTAGCAGCCTAACATATCATTCAGAATCGGTGTGTCACAGTCAGAACTGGTGCATCACCACAGTTGTGTGAAGAAAATTGACGCTTGTTGTCCACCACGTGGCCCGACATCAATGCATTTCTTCGGCTGCACCTCATATCTTCTTCAATGACAATGCATCCCGGATCAAGGTAGTTTGGTTTAGCAGGCCCAATAGGGTCCCTCTATCCAGCCTGTGCTCCATCGAAGTCAGTTGTAACTTTTGACTTTGCCCCAGTCCAGCGTGACTAGATATCCCATTTAAGAGCTTATTGCTTTTACGTGTTATTTAACAGTTATTCTATAAAAAAATCACATCTCAACTTCTACTTATTGGACTTTTGTCATTTTGGTCATGTTTTATTTATTAAATTAAGTTCTATTTTTCTCACAAGGTGTGGTATCTTTTTGTGTGATGTTTTCACTGTTTTACTGTTTGAAGTGTTGCAAAAATACTTTATACATTGCCTCTTAAGTTAAGACTGGTGGCGCGGTGAGCACGGGACCATTTCTGGGCATACCCTTCACACTTATGGCAACAGAGGCAAAAAGAACAGATCATGGACGGAATGCTGAAAAATGGAAACATTCACCCCAGTCATAAAAATCTGGATTTAATCAATTAGTTTTTTGCCCACCACGCCACCCTAGTTGGGACACTGCCATATGCAAATCAATCTTGTCCCTTTTTTCTATGGGAACAGTCCAAACCGAACAACCAAGCCGGGTCCACCCTGGACTGGAAACAAGCATCCTAAGACCAGTTTTAAGATATCATCTGTCATCAGCCAAGCCAAAGAAATACTTTTACAAAACGTGCCTCGTTATGCTGCATAATTTGCCTTTTCTTGCAGTAAAATGTACTCAGCTGTGCCAAGTAATTTGGTCCACTCCTGCTGTATAATTACAGTAGGCATGGTATTAACTGAATGGCACTGACTATATAGGTGTACGTGGCATACAGTGTGTAGTTGGTCACTCTGAATACATATCCTTTCTGGCAGAGGGCATGTGTCAGATCCAGTTCAAGGGGCATGGGACATGCAGGAGCTACTGGGCCTCAACCATGGGGGCAGAGGTGGTCTACCTCGGATGTCCCTGAGTCTGTCCTACTTTGGCTTCACAAACTGGGCTACGTACAACCCCTTCAGCATTTCACTCTCAGTGGTAGCACTTTGAAGCATTCACACACTTCTGAGGAAGGTAGTGTAGGGATACGAAAACTCAGAACTCAAATCACCCACCAGAGCAATATGTGTTTGTCCAAGCCAGTTCTTTATTTGGATAAGAAAAATACTTTAATAGACATGCTTAAAACAGTATACTGCAGGAGGTACAATAATCTGCATTGCCACTTAAGCTACTACATCTTAGGATACTGTCTTTACTGTCTTCCTCTTCTCTCTTTCACATGAGTCTCTCCTCGTGTGAGTCTAGGCAGGTCCCCGTTAGGTTAGTTTTGTGAGACATAAATCAAGGCTCATGTGCAGGTACCCCAGTTTAATTATGGTTGTGCTCAGTTCAGTACAGTCTCCTAGATACAGTCTTACCACAATGTAGGTCTCTGTGTTTCAGCATCACGTGTCTCCAGTCTCACCTGCTTCTACAATGAGACAGCATGGTTGCAAGAGTAGACCTGATCTGTGTAGGCTGCAGCAGGATGGAGCAGCCAGAGCTGCAGCCGTGAGTCCTTCAGTGAAAGCAGGTAGTGGAGGTCAGTGAGGGCTCTTGGCAGGCATCAGAACTTCTTCTGGGTCACTGAGCAGCAGATGGGCTTACACAGGTGTCACAACAGCATACTAGCAGCCACAGGATGCACTTTGTAAACAGTGCCATTGTGATTGTCATGTATCAACATATAGGAGTGTGCCCAAATGACCTCACTATACCTGGACATGAAACAAGCTAAATATAAATGTGGTATTTAATGGGAAAAGATCATACATAAGTTAGCACCTCAGTGAATACTTCAGTTAGTTACTGGAATATAAGAAAGATTTTAAAGTACATGATTTATTTACTTAATCATGGCATAATAATCTTCACACTTGGCACTAGTGCTTGGTGTGTGTTTTAAAAGTAAACACAGGAAAGAAAAGGAAGGAAAACAGGAAGAAAAAGAAAAGGGAAGTAATCACTGAAATTTAAACAAAAAAAATAAAAATATATAACAACTAGAATATAAACAATTTCTGGTTGTTTTGAACAACAATGTGGCTGTCTTCCCTATTTACTGTGCAGTCCACATAGCAGCTAATCCTTTAAATGGTGTCACACAGAGGAAAATCATGTCCTTGATCTATTAGATCTATTAGCTGTGTGTCCATAAAATTATTAAGTATATTTGATATTAGATGACTCCTCCAAAGGAAAATGTTAATGCGTTTTGGTTCCTTATTGATCTGGGCCACCTCAGGACTTTGGAAGAAGGAAGTACCAATGACTACAACCATGTCATTTTGTCAATGGGCAATGCAAACATGAGCATTTAGGGCCACATTTAAGAAACGTGGCGCTGTATTTGATGCAGTGCCACTTTTCTTGTGCCGCTTAGCACCCCCTAATGCCACCATGTGTGCACTGTATTTAAGATGCGGCGCACCATGGTGGTAGTTAGGGAACTAGCGTCAAAAGTTTTGACGCTAGTTTGGCACTTTGCAGGATTAGCATCAAAAACTTTGACGCTATACCTGGAAAGCACCTAGAGGCCCATTGGGAGCAACATTTTAATACCTGCTCTGTGCAGGGTTTAAAAATGCCCCAAAAACATGGCGCAAAGAAATATTTTAGATTTCTTTGCGCCATTTTTTTCGGCCCCCCCAATGGGTCATAATGTGATGCAAGGGATTACAAAGTGATGCAATGCATGCATTGCATCACTTTGTAAATATTGTGCATGGAAAAAGCCACTTTCACGCCCCCTTAGCATAAAAAAATGACGCTCTGGCGGCGCTAAGGTGGTGCTAGGGGCTCTTAAATATGCCCCCTAGTTTGTGGCTGGCAATTTCATTGCTGTTTATTGATATGTTACTTCTTACATTATAAACTCCTCAAAAGAGCTAACTTATATCCCCCTAGAGTTAGAGACCAAGACCTTCCTATAGTCAAACTTTCTTTAAACAAGCAGCTGACAGTTATACCTCAGGTGTTTTCTTTAAACAAGTGGTTGGCAGTAATACCTCAAGTACAATATGTCTTCGAGCATTTGGCTGTCCAGTGTTTTGTGCAAGGATAGCCCCTAAACCTACTGGGCTAGCGTCATCAACAACTTCAGTATGTAGCTTCAGATCAAAATATGACATTTCAGAAGCATTTTCAACAGCTTGCCTCATTCACTTTTAAAACTCTCCGTGCATTCATGTGACCTGTGAAATTAAACATTCGTTTATCGTCAGCTCTCTCAGTGAAGCACTCACAGTGGCAAAGTCTCATATATATTGTGAACAGTAATTGCCTATACCAAGGAATGAACGCAACATGGAACCATCTTGTGGGTTGACACCGTTGGTTCCTAAGCTTCGTTGGGTGTTATGCCCCCATCAGAAAAAATATGGCCAAAGAACTTTATTGAATTCACATTTCTAAGCATTTAACGTCAAACCAAATAAACAACACACTTGCAGTAAAGATTTGTCATGTTCCTTCTGCATAGCTCCAAAACCTAAGTTCATCACTGTAACTAAAAGCATTTACAACAGGTTGTATGACACATCTAATGACATCTTGAAAATTCTCTGTCGCTGACGACACTTCAAAACTTAGGGGCAGATTTAAGAGCCCCTAGCGCCCCTTTGCGCCGCATTAGCATAATTGTTTTACAATAATATGGCTCAACAAGGCCACAATCGTCATGCCAAATTTACAAAGTGGTGCAATGCATGCATTGCACCACTTTGTAACACTTTGCTCTACGTGAAGCCTGCTCCCAGCATAATGTATGCAAAGGGGTTGTTCCCCGTTAGGAGGGGGCTGAAAAAATGCCGCAAAGAAATCTCAGAGAAGGCGTTAAAAGAAGGCACACCATTGTTTACAATGGGCCTCAGTGGGCTTTGCAGGATTAGTGTTAACATTTTTTACACTAATCCTGCAAAGCTCTGAACTAGTGTCACACATTTTGATGCTAGTTCCCTAACTATTGCCATCATGTGCCATATCTTAGATACGGTGCACACATGGTGGGGTTATGGGGGCGCTAAGGGGTGCTAGAAAAGTGGGGCTGCACTGGGTGCAGTGCCACTTTTCTTAAATCTGGGCCTTAGTCCCTTTTAACGAAACAGACCAAAATGTGTAGAAGAGGGTGTAATGTGCCTACAATTCTTCTTGAGTTCCAACTGATGATATCCGTTGTTTAAATCAAGACGAGAGAAGACTTATGCACCATTCAATTGTGTTATCCTATCAGCAATGTGCAGACCTGGGTGTCGTTCTCTTTCAGTTGCTTAGCTTGCTTGATGCATATCCATATGATGCGCACAGCTAATTCACTGTCGTTTTGGTCACTGCCACTATGGAAAAATAAAAACATGGCATCGGACCAGTAGAACGTTCAATGATATCATGCTTAATTAATGATTCAACTTCCTTTTCAGCAGCTTCTTTTAAATTAAATGTAATACTTCTGTGTCGCTGAGCTACAGGTCAAACATCTTCACTGATATGTAATTGTACTTTCATAGTCTTAAACTTTCCTAATCCATGAAATAATTATGGAAACTGACTTATTATTTCATGATGAGAATTCATATTGTAATTCATCAATACCAGTTCCATATCAACAACCGCACTAAAACTGAGCAAACAGGCACTTGATGCTGTACCTTGAAGTACATGAATGGGTGCTTGCATCTTTGTCTTCTTGTTTTTCACTGTGGCAAAAAATTAGCCTTTACCTTCCAGAGGCGTTGATGCAGCCGTTGTGTACACTTTTGGTTTTGGTGGCATTAGTCGGGGGAAAGGAAACAGTTCCTTGTATTTCTCCTCAGGCATAATGTTTATCAACGTACTGCTGTCAATGATATAAGGTACTGCACAACCATTTATTTTCAGTGCTATCTTTGGAAAATGTTTGAATAATTTGGGTGATTTCTCGTGCCGACTCTTCTTTGACTGCCATTTCTCTTCACATGCAGCAAGGCCAAAATGTGCACATTTCTCGGAGGTAAACATTGACATTGCGCAATCATTTTCTTCACTTTCACTTGATACGTATACTGACAAACTTTGGTGTTTATTTGTCTCAACTGATGTGGTCACGTCTCAAGCGTTGCTTCTGGAACGTTTGGTTGGCCATTTTGTCTTCTCGCTGTGACTCACTTACGTTTTACTTTGCCTTGCAGACTGTTACAAAATGGTTCTGTTTACCACAGCCCTTGCATATCTATCCAATGGTGGGACATCTGCTATCACGTGGAAACGACAATCCACATCTAAAACACAACTTCATTTTCTGCGAAGACATCATCTTGTGTCCTTCAACTTTCTGTTTCAGCTTACTTTTCATGTTCATAACTAATTCACTTTGGGCATCTCCAGCCTCCATGTCAGGAGCTCGTCAATCAGCATGCTCTTTAGCACTGGCAGCCATGAGAACTCGCTCCAGACTAAGGGCCATATTTATACTCCGTTTGCGCCAAAATTGCGTCGTTTTTTTTGACGCAATTTCGACGCAAAACTAACGCCAACTAACGCCATATTTATACTATGGCGTTAGAGGCGAATAGCGCCAAAGTTCCCGGAATGTGCGTCATTTTTTAGCGTGAACCCCTTCCTTGCGTTAATGATATGCAAGGGAGGCGTTCCCGTCTAAAAAATGACTCCCAGGCCTTTACGTGGTATTTATACTCCCGGGCAAAAGAGACGCCCGGGAGTTGGCGTGGCAAAAAACGGCGCATTTGCGCCACTTTTTAACGCCTGCTCAGGGCAGGCGTTAAGGGGCCTGTGGGCTCAAAATGAGCCCACAGGTGCCCTCCCATGCCCCCAGGGACCCCCCCTGCCACCCTTGCCCACCCCAGGAGGACACCCAAGGATGGAGGGACCCACCCCAGGGACATTCAGGTAAGTTCAGGTAAGTTTTATTTTTTATTTTTTATATTTTATTTTGGTGGCATAGGGGGGCCTTATTTGTGCCCCCCTACATGCCACTATGCCCAATGACCATGCCCAGGGGACAGAAGTCCCCTGGGCATGGCCATTGGGCAAGGGGGCATGACTCCTATCTTTACAATGATAGGAGTCATGTTGATGGGGGATGGGCGTCGTTAAAAAATGGCGCAAGTCGGGTTAAGACGATTTTTTCGACGTAACCTGACTTGCCCCATTTTAAGACGCCCATGCGCCATTTTCCCCCTACGCCGGCGCTGTCTGGTCTACGTGGTTTCTTCCCACGCAAACCAGGCAGCGCCGGTCTGATTGCGCCGTCTAACGCCATTCCATAAATACGGCGCCCGCATGGCGCTTCAGAATGGCGTTAGACGGCGCAAAACTTTTTGACGCTAAACTGCGTTAGCGCAGTTTAGCGTCAAAAAGTATAAATATGGGCCTAAATGTTTCTCTCAGCATTCATCGTCTGAATGAATCTGACAAATTCATGTATGGTTTCACCAACTCTTTGTTATTCTTGACTGAAACTACACATTTTGTGATCTACATTCAGCACTGGGTTGAACTTGAGGTTCAAAGCATCTTTGATTTGACAGTATGTAACTTCATCAGCTTGTTGCATTTTCTTTATGACTTCTTTTAATCCATCACCAGCAACATGTTTGAGGTACCAGATCATCTTTTTGTTATCTGTTTCTTCCAGTACATCAATGAAATCATCAAATGTCACTATCAAAGCCGTCCATATATCTCCAATATTTTGCTTTTTGGTGGGATCGAAAGGTGGTGATGGTTTCAGGCAGCATTGTGACCCTCACAGGATTGTCTGACATTGCGACTGGAGCTCTCTCTCTTTCCCCTTGCCAGAAATCAGGATCTGTTCTATTCATGTCCCTACCCTGCGATGTGCTGGCCTCAGGGTAATCTTTTATGTGCTTCTTTGACATAACGGCTTTCTGCCAGAGCTTTCATCGCTGCAGGTATGGATGGCTCCATGTAGGAGGCTGGCCTGGTTTGTAGTGGGTACCAATGGGTACTTACACTCTGCACCAGGTCCAGGTATCCCTTAGTGTAGAAGAGGTGTCTAGCAGCTTAGGCTGATAGAAAATGGTAGCTTAGCAGAGCAGCTTAGGCTGAACTAAGAGACGAGTGAAGCTCCTACAGTACCACTAGTGTCATATGCACAATATCATAAGAAAACACAATACACAGATATACTAAAAATAAGGGTACTTTATTTTTATGACAATATGCCAAAGTATCTCAGTGAGTACCCTCAGTATGAGGATAGCAAATATACACAAGATATATGTACACAATACCAAATTATGCAGTAATAGCAATAGAAAACAGTGCAAACAATGTATAGTCACAATAGAATGCAATGGGGGCACATAGGGATAGGGGCAACACAAACCATATACTCTAGAAGTGGAATGCGAACCACGAATGGACCCCAAACCTATGTGACCTTGTAGAGGGTCGCTGGGACTGTAAAAAAACAGTGAGGGTTAGAAAAATAGCCCACCCAAGACCCTGAAAAGTGGGTGCAAAGGGCACCTAAGTTCCCCAAAGAGCACAGAAGTCGTGATAGGGGAATTCTGCAAGGAAGACCAACACCAGCAATGCAACAAGGATGGATTTCCTGATGAGAGTACCTGTGGAACAAGGGGACCAAGTCCAAGAGTCACGATCAAGTCGGGAGCGGGCTTATGCCCAGGAAATGCCAGCTGTGGGTGCAAAGAAGCTGCCACCAGATGGTAGAAGCTGTGGATTCTGCAAGAACGACAAGGGCTAGAAATGTCCCCTTTGGAGGATGGATGTCCCACGTCGTGAAGAGTCGAGCAGAGATGTTTCCGTGCAGAAAGACCGCAAACAAGCCTTGCTAGCTGCAAGGGTCGCGGTTAGGGTTTTTGGATGCTGCTGTGGCCCAGGAGGGACCAGGATGTCGCCAATTGCATGAGGGGACAGAGGGGGCGTCCAGCAAGACAAGGAGCCCACTCAAAAGCAAGCAGCACCCGCAGAAGTGCCGGAACAGGCCCTACATAGTGGAGTGAACCGGAGCTCACCCAAAGTCACAAAGGAGGGTCCCACGACGCCAGAGGACAACTCAGGAGGTCGTGCACTGCAGGTTAGAGTGCCGGGGAACCAGGCTTGGCTGTGCACAAAGGAAATCCTGGAAGAGTGCACAGGAGCAGAAGCAGCTGCAAATCACGCGGTTCCCAGCAATGCAGTCTAGCGTGGGGAGGCAAGGACTTACCTCCACCAAACTTGGACTGAAGAGTCACTGGACTGTGGGAGTCACTTGGACAGAATTGCTGAGTTCAAGGGACCTCGCTTGTCGTGCTGAGAGGAGACCCAGAGGACCGGTGATGAAGTTCTTTGGTGCCTGCGGTTGCAGGGGGAAGATTCCGTCAACCCACGGGAGATTTCTTCGGAGCTTCTAGTGCAGAGAGGAGGCAGACTACCCCCACAGCATGCACCACCAGGAAAAAAGTTGAGAAGGCGGCAGGATCAGTGTTACAAGGTCGCAGTAGTCGTCTTTGCTACTTTGTTGCAGTTTTGCAGGCTTCCAGCGTGGTCAGCAGTCGATTCCTTGGCAGAAGGTGAAGAGAGAGATGTAGAGGAACTCTGATGAGCTCTTGCATTCGTTATCTAAAGAATTCCCCAAAGCAGAGACCCTAAATAGCCAGAAAACGAGGTTTGGCTACTTAGGAGAGAGGATAGGCTAGCAACACCTGAAGGAGCCTATCAGAAGGAGTCTCTGACGTCACCTGCTGGCCCTGGCCACTCAGAGCAGTCCAGTGTGCCAGCAGCACCTCTGTTTCCAAGATGGCAGAGGTCTGGAGCACACTGGAGGAGCTCTGGACACCTCCCAGGGGAGGTGCAGGTCAGGGGAGTGGTCAGTCCCCTTTCCTTTGTCCAGTTTTGCACCAGAGCAGGGCTGGGGGATCCTTGAACCGGTGTAGACTGGCTTATGCAGAGATGGGCACCATCTGTGCCCATCAAAGCATTTCCAGAGGCTGGGGAAGGCTACTCCTCCCCATCCCTGACACCTTTTTCCAAAGGGAGAGGGTGTAACACCCTCTCGCTGAGGAAGTCCTTTGTTCTGCCTTCCTGGGCCAAGCCTGGCTGGACCCTAGGAGGGCAGAAACCTGTCTGAGGGGTTGGCAGCAGCAGCAGCTGCAGTGAAACCCCAGAAAAGGCAGTTTGGCAGTACCCGGGTCTGTGCTAGAGACCCGGGGAATCATGGGATTGTCTCCCCAATACCAGGATGGCATTGGGGGGGCAATTCCATGATCTTAGAAATGTTACATGGCCATGTTCGGAGTTACCATGGTGAAGCTACACATAGGTAGTGACCTATGTGTAGTGCACGCGTGTAATTGTGTCCCCGCACTCACAAAGTCCGGGGAATTTGCCGTGAACAATGTGGGGGCACCTTGGCTAGTGCCAGGGTGCCCACACACTAAGTAACTTAGCACCCAACCTTTACCAGGTAAAGGTTAGACATATAGGTGACTTATAAGTTACTTAAGTGCAGTGGTAAATGGCTGTGAAATAACGTGGACGTTATTTCACTCAGGCTGCAGTGGCAGGCCTGTGTAAGAATTGTCAGAGCTCCCTATGGGTTGGGAAAGAAATGCTGCAGCCCATAGGGATCTCCTGGAACCCCAATACCCTGGGTACCTCAGTACCATATACCAGGGAATTATAAGGGTGTTCCAGTATGCCAATGTAAATTGGTAAAATTGGTCACTAGCCTGTTAGTGACAACTTGGAAAGAAATGAGAGAGCATAACCACTGAGGTTCTGATTAGCAAAGCCTCAGTGAGACAGTTAGTCATAACACAGGTAACACATACAGGGCACACTTATGAGCACTGGGGCCCTGGCTGGCAGGGTCCCAGTGACACATACAACTAAAACAACATATATACAGTGAAATATGGGGGTAACATGCCAGGCAAGATGGTACTTTCCTACACAACCCCCACCCCCAAACGAAGGACAATAAGACTAGCCATGACCTGATGAGTCTTCATTGTCTAAGTGGAAATATCTGGAGAGTCCATCTGCATTGGAGTGGGTACTCCCAGGTCTATGTTCCACTGTATAGTCCATTCCCTGTAGGGATATGGACCACCTCAACAATTTAGGATTTTCACCTTTCATTTGTTTTAGCCAAAGTAGAGGTTTGTGGTCTGTCTGAACAATGAAGTGAGTGCCAAACAGGTATGGCCTCAACTTCTTCAGTGCCCAGACCACAGCAAAGGCCTCCCTCTCTATGGCAGACCAACGCTTTTCTCTAGGGGTCAACCTCCTGCTGATAAAAGCAACAGGTTGATCCTGGCCCTCAGAATTAAGTTGTGATAAGACTGCCCATACCCCTAATTCAGATGCATCAGTTTGACAATGAATTTTTTGGAGTAACAGGGGCTTTTCAGGACAGGTGCAGAGCACATAGCCTGCTTCAGCTCCTCAAAAGCTTTCTGACAGCTAGCTGTCCACAGTACCTTTTTAGACATTTTCTTAGATGTGAGGTCATTAAGAGGGGCTGCAATGGAGCCATAGTTCTTTATGAACCTCCTGTAATACCCAGTGAGGCCTAAGAAGGCTCTCACCTGGGTCTGAGTGGTAGGGGGAACCCAATCTATAATAGTTTGGATTTTCCCCTGAAGTGGTGCAATCTGTTCTCCACCTACCAGGTGTCCCAGATAAACCACTTTGCTCTGCCCTATCTGGCACTTTGAAGCCTTGATAGTGAGGCCTGCCTTTTGCAGGGCCTCCAAAACTTTCCACAGGTGGACCAGGTGATCATCCCAGGTGGAGCTAAAGACAGCAATATCATCTAGATATGCTGCACTAAAAGCCTCCAACCCTTGCAGGACTGTATTCACCAACCTTTGAAAAGTGGCAGGTGCATTTTTCAACCCAAAAGGCATTACTGTGAATTGGTAGTGCCCTCCAATGGTTGAAAATGCAGTTTTTGCTTTTGCATCCTCTGATAACTTGATCTGCCAATACCCTGCTGTCAAATCAAAGGTGCTTAGATACTTGGCAGATGCCAGTGTATCTATTAGCTCATCTGCCCTGGGTATAGGGTGAGCATCAGTTTTAGTTACCTGGTTGAGACCTCTGTAGTCTACACAAAATCTCATTTCCTTTTTTCCATCTCTGGAATGAGGTTTTGGTACAAGTACCACAGGAGAGGCCCATCGACTTTCAGAGTGCTCAACAACTCCCAGTTCAAGCATTTTCTGAACCTCCTGTTTTATGCAGTCTCTGACATGGTCAGGCTGCCTATAGATCTTACTTTTGACAGGCAAGCTGTCTCCAGTATCTATAGTGTGCTCACACCAAGAAGTGGTGCCTGGCACAGTAGAAAAGAGTTCAGAAAACTGACCCAGGAGATTTATGCAGTGGTCTTTCTGCTCAGCAGTAAGACAATCTGCCAAAACTACACCTTCCACTAGAGCATCTTGTTCTGTGGAAGAGAAGAGATCAGGGAGAGGGTCACTCTCTTCTTCCTGTCCTTCATCTGTTGCCATGAGCAGGGTGAGATCAGCCCTGTCATAGTAGGGTTTCAGGCGATTGACATGGAGCACCCTAAGGGGACTCCTGGCAGTGCCTAAGTCAACCAAGTAGGTGACTTCTCCCTTTTTCTCAACAATAATGTGGGGTCCACTCCATTTGTCTTGGAGTGCTCTTGAGGCCACAGGCTCCAAGACCCACACTTTTTGCCCTGGTTGGTATTGAACCAGCACAGCCTTCTGGTCATGCCATTGGTTTTGGAGCTCTTGGCTGGCCTGAAGGTTTTTACTGGCCTTTTTCATGTACTCAGCCATCCTAGATCTTAGGCCAAGTACATAGTCCACTATGTCTTGCTTAGGAGCTTTTAAAGGTTGTTCCCAACCCTCCTTCACAAGTGTTAGAGGACCTCTTACAGGGTGTCCAAATAGGAGTTCAAAGGGGTTGAAGCCCACTCCTTTTTGGGGTACCTCCCTGTAAGCAAAAAGGAGGCAAGGTAACAGGATATCCCATCTCCTGCGGAGTTTTTCAGGGAGTCCCATTATCATTCCTTTGAGAGTTTTATTAAACCTCTCAACCAGTCCATTTGTTTGTAGATGATAGGGTGTGGTGAACTTCTATGTCACACCACATTCCTTCCACATGGCCTTTAAGTAAGCAGAAATGAAATTGCTTCCCCTGTCTGATACCACCTCTTTTGGGAAGCCCACCCTGGAAAAGATTCCCAGGAGGGCCTTTGCCACTGCAGGAGCTGTAGTGGTCATTAGAGGAATTGCTTCAGGATATCTGGTGGCATGGTCCACTACCACCAAAATAAACCTATTGCCTGAAGCACTAGGAGGGTCAAGGGGGCCAACTATGTCAACCCCTACCCTTTCAAAGGGAACCCCAACCATAGGCAGTGGAATAAGGGGTGCCTTTGGAGTGCCACCTGTTTTGCCACTGGCTTGACAGGTTTCACAGGACTTACAAAATTCCTTTGTGTCCTCTGACATTCTAGGCCAATGAAACAAGGGGACAAGCCTGTCCCAAGTTTTCATTTGCCCCAAATGTCCAGCTAAGGGAATGTCGTGGGCTAGAGTTAGGAGAAACTTTCTGTATTCCTGAGGAATCACCAATCTTCTGGCAGTTCCAGGTTTTGGATCCCTTGCTTCAGTATACAAAAGGTTGTCCTCCCAGTAAACTCTGTGAGAGTCACTGACATCCCCATTTGCTTGTTTGACAGCTTGCTGTCTTAGACCCTCTAGTGTGGGACAGGTATACTGTGCCACACTCAGCTCCTCCCTGGCAGGACCCCTTCACCCAAAAGCTCAGCAGTGTCTGCTTCCAGCTCCTCTGGTGTAGGTTCTGCACAGGGTGGAAATTCTTCTTCCTCAGAAGTTGAATCTACTGTAGAGGGAGGGATAGTAGGTAGTGTTTTACCTTTACTAACCCTAGCTTTAGGGAGCACTTGGTCCATTCTTCCAGGATCCAAGTCACCCTGTCCTTTTTGCTTTTTGGCCTGAGCCCTGGTTAAAGCAAAAATATGCCCAGGAATGCCCAGCATTGCTGCATGAGCCTCCAACTCCACATCTGACCAAGCTGATGTCTCTAAATCGTTCCCTAGTAGACAGTCTACAGGTAAATCTGAGGCAACCACAACTATCTTTGGACCAGTAACCCCCCCCCCAGTTGAGATTTACAACAGCCATGGGGTGGCTAAGTGTGTTGTTATGAGCATCAGTCACTTGGTACTGGTGACCAAGTAGGTGTTGTTCAGGGTGGACCAGTTTCTCTATTACCATGGTAACACTGGCACCTGTGTCCCTGTAGGCCTGAACATCAACACCATTTATTAGGGGAAGTTGCTTGTACTTATCCCTATTAAGGGGACAGCAACCAAGGTGGCCAAATCAATGGCACCTTCAGAGACTAGCACAGCCTCTGTGGTCTCCCTAACAAGACCAACCCCAACTAAATTACCAAAAGTGAGCCCAGCTACTCCCTTGGATTGGCTATTAGTAGGTTTGCTCCCACCACCACTGCTATTACTAGGGGCACTAGGTGTAGCAGCAGGGGTTGTAGTGGTAGGAGGCTTGATGCTTTTCTTTGGACAACTGGGATCTGTTGTCCAATGGCCTTTTATTTGACATAAATAGCACCGTGGTTTCTTTTCTTTGTTTTGATTTGAAGAGGATTTGGGCCCACCACTCCCACCAGAGTGTTTTTGTGGGCCTGATGAAGACTCATTTTTAGATTTGTCCCCACCCTTGTCTGAAGACTTACCATCCTTCTTCTTGCCATCCTTGTCACCCCCTGTATGAACTTTTCTGTTCACCCTTGTTCTGACCCATTTGTCTGCCTTCTTTTCCAATTCTTGGGGAGAGGTCAGATCAGAGTCTACCAGGTACTGGTGTAACAAATCAGACACACAATTATTAAGAATATGCTCTCTCAGGATTAAGTTATACAGGCTTTCATAGTCAGAAACTTTACTGCCATGTAACCACCCCTCCAAGGCCTTCACTGAATGGTCAACAAAGTCTACCCAGTCTTGTGAAGACTCCTTTTTGGTTTCTCTGAACTTGATCCTGTACTGTTCAGTGGTTAAGCCATAACCATCTAGGAGTGCATTCTTAAGAACTGTAAAATTATTGTCATCACTTTCCTTTACAGTAAGGAGCCTATCCCTACCCTTTCCACTGAAAGATAGCCATAGGATAGCAGCCTACTGCCTTTGAGGGACCTCCTGTACAACACAGGCCCTCTCAAGTGCAGCAAACCACTTGTTAATGTCATCCCCCTCCTTGTAAGGGGGAACTATCTTATGCAGATTCCTAGAATCATGCTCTTTTACAGGATGACTTTTTGGAATACTGCTACTGCCACCATGGGGTCCTAACCCCAACCTCTGTCTTTCTTTTTCTAAGTCTAAAGATTCCCTGTCTAGAGCCAGCTGTTGCTGTTTAAGCCTCAGCCTGGACTCTTCCACTCTCAATCTATTGAGTTCCCTTTCTAACATTCTGTCTTCAGGGAGGGTGGGTTGGGCATGCTTTGACACAGAAGAATGGTGTGAATGAACAGAGGGAGACCTGTCCCTAACAGATCGCACTCTAACAACCTGGCCTACAGAAGTCACACTCCTACTGTGATGAGAAGTCACATTAGTACCAGCTATGCTAGGTGGCCTGCTAAGGGGCAGGTTGGGAAGGTATCCTTCTAACCCTTTTCCTAGGGGTGCCCCAGAATCAGAGTGGGAACCATCAGCTAATTTTTCACCAGAAGTGCCAACTAAGGTCTTATCTTGTTCAATGAGCATATTAACTAACAGTTGTCTTGAGGGATTCTTCCCTACCCCTAAACCTCTATCTATGCAGAGACTCCTTGCTTCTTTCCAGCTAAGGTTGTCATAAGCTATGCTGGCCAGATCAAGAGTTTGGCCTGTACCAGACATGATAGACAAGAGTTTAAGGGACAGAAAAAGAAAAAAAGTTTCAGAACTTTTTAAAGAACAGAGAAAAACTTTAAAAACTTTTAAAGAACTTTTTGAAAGTTTTAGAGGTACTTTTCAGCACTTAGAAAAAGAGTAAGAGAAGAAAAGCAAAACTTTTTGGTTAGGTGTACATACACTGAACTTGTTTTGTATATTTTTCTCTCTCTTATGAAAAGTACAATATGACAAAGTGGTAAGTAGTTGCAAGTACTTATCCCACCGCTGCACAACCAATGTAGGAGGCTGGCCTGGTTTGTAGTGGGTACCAAGGGGTACTTACACTCTGCACCAGGTCCAGGTATCCCTTATTAGTGTAGAAGAGGTGTCTAGCAGCTTAGGCTGATAGAAAATGGTAGCTTACCAGAGCAGCTTAGGCTGAACTCGGAGACGAGTGAAGCTCCTACAGTACCACTAGTGTCATATGCACAATATCATAAGAAAACACAATACACAGATATACTAAAAATAAAGATACTTTATTTTTATGACAATATGCCAAAGTATCTCAGTGAGTACCCTCAGTATGAGGATAGCAAATATACACAAGATATATGTACACAATACCAAAATATGCAGTAATAGCAATAGAAAACAGTGCAAACAATGTATGGTCACAATAGAATGCAATGGGGGCACATAGGAATAGGGGCAACACAAACCATATACTCTAGAAGTGGAATGCGAACCACGAATGGACCCCAAACCTAGGTGACCTTGTAGAGGGTCGCTGGGACTGTAAAGAAACAGTGAGGGTTAGAAAAATAGCCCACCCCAAGACCCTGAAAAGTGGGTGCAAAGGGCACCTAAGTTCCCCAAAGAGCACAGAAGTCGTGATAGGGGAATTCTGCTAGGAAGACCAACACCAGCAATGCAACAACGATGGATTTCCTGACGAGAGTACCTGTGAAACAAGGGGACCAAGTCCAAGAGTCACGATCAAGTCGGGAGTGGGCAGATGCCCAGGAAATGCCAGCTGTGGGTGCAAAGAAGCTGCCACCGGATGGTAGAAGCTGTGGATTCTGCAAGAACGACAAGGGCTAGAAACTTCCCCTTTAGAGGATGGATGTCCTACGTCGTGAAGAGTCGTGCAGAGGTGTTTCCGTGCAGAAAGACCGCAAACAAGCCTTGGTACCTGCAAGGGTCACGGTTAGGGTTTTTGGATGCTGCTGTTGCCCAGGAGGGACCAGGATGTCGCCAATTGTGTGAGGGGACAGAGGGGGCGTCCAGCAAGATAAGGAGCACACTCAGAAGCAAGCAGCACCCACAGAAGTGCCAGAACAGGCACTATGAAGTGGAGTGAACCGGAGCTCCCCCGAAGTCACAAAGGAGGGTCCCACGACGCCGGAGGACAACTCAGGAGGTCGTGCACTGCAGGTTAGAGTGCCGGGGACCCAGGCTTGGCTGTGCACAAAGGAAATCCTGGAAGAGTTCACACGAGCCGGAGCAGCTGCAAATCACGCGGTTCCCAGCAATGCAGTCTAGCGTGTGGAGGCAAGGATTTACCTCCACCAAACTTGGACTGAAAAGTCACTGGACTGTGGGAGTCACTTGGACAGAGTTGCTGAGTTCAAGGGACCTCGCTCGTCGTGCTGAGAGGAGACCCAGAGGACCGGTGATGCAGTTCTTTGGTGCCTGCGGTTGCAGGGGGAAGATTCCGTCAACCCACGGGAGATTTCTTCGGAGCTTCTAGTGCAGAGAGGAGGCAGACTACCCCCACAGCATGCACCACCAGGAAAACAGACGAGAAGGCGGCAGGATCAGCGTTACAAGGTCGCAGTAGTCGTCTTTGCTACTTTGTTGCAGTTTTGCAGGCTTCCAGCGCGGTCAGCAGTTGATTCCTTTTCAGAAGGTGAAGAGAGAGATGCAGAGGAACTCTGATGAGCTCTTGCATTCGTTATCTAAATAATTCCCTAAAGCAGAGACCCTAAATAGCCAGAAAAGGAGGTTTGGCTACTTAGGAGAGAGGATAGGCCAGCAACACCTGAAGGAGCCTATCAGAAGGAGTCTCTGACGTCACCTGCTGGCCCTGGCCACTCAGAGCAGTCCAGTGTGCCAGCAGCACCTCTGTTTCCAAGATGGCAGAGGTCTGGAGCACACTGGAGGAGCTCTGGGCACCTCCCAGGGGAGGTGCAGGTCAGGGGAGTGGTCACTCCCCTTTCCTTTGTCCAGTTTCACGCCAGAGCAGGGCTGGGGGATCCCTGAACCGGTGTAGACTGGCTTATACAGAGATGGGCACCATCTGTGCCCATCAAAGCATTTCCAGAGGCTGGGAGAGGCTACTCCTCCCCAGCCCTGACACCTTTTTCCAAAGGGAGAGGGTGTAACACCCTCTCTCTGAGGGAGTCCTTTGTTCTGCCTTCCTGGGCCAAGCCTGGCTGGACCCCAGGAGGGCAGAAACCTGTCTGAGGGGTTGGCAGCAGCTGCAGTGAAACCCCAGAAAAGGCAGTTTGGCAGTACCCGGGTCTGTGCTAGAGACCCGGGGAATCATGGGATTGTCTCCCCAATACCAGGATGGCATTGGGGGGGGGCAATTCCATGATCTTAGACATGTTACATGGCCATGTTCGGAGTTACCATGGTGAAGCTACACATAGGTAGTGACCTATGTGTAGTGCACGTGTGTAATGGTGTCCCCGCACTCACAAAGTCCGGGGAATTTGCCCTGAACAATGTGGGGGCACCTTGGCTAGTGCCAGGGTGCCCACACACTAAGTAACTTAGCACCCAACCTTTACCAGGTAAAGGTTAGACATATAGGTGACTTATAAGTTACTTAAGTGCAGTGGTAAATGGCTGTGAAATAATGTGGACGTTATTTCACTCAGGCTGCAGTGGCAGGCCAGTGTAAGAATTGTCAGAGCTCCCTATGAGTGGCAAAAGAAATGCTGCAGCCCGTAGGGATCTCCTGGAACCCCAATACCCTGGGTACCTCAATACCATATACCAGAGAATTATAAGGGGATTCCAGTATGCCAATGTAAATTGGTAAAATTGGTCACTAGCCTGTTAGTGACAACTTGGAAAGAAATGAGAGAGCATAACCACTGAGGTTCTGATTAGCAGAGCCTCAGTGAGACAGTTAGTCATAACACAGGTAACACATACAGGGCACACTTATGAGCACTGGGGCCCTGGCTGGCAGGGTCCCAGTGACACATACAACTAAAACAACATATATACAGTGAAATATGGGGGTAACATGCCAGGCAAGATGGTACATGAATCTGACAAATTCATGTATGGTTTCAGCAACTCTTTGTTATTCTTGACTGAAACTACACATTTTGTGATCTACATTCAGCACTGGGTTGAACTTGAGGTTCAAAGCATCTTTGATTTGACAGTACGTAACTTCATCTGCTTGTTGCATTTTCTTTATGACTTCTTTTAAACCATCACCAGCAACATGTTTGAGGCACCAGATCATCTTTTTGTTATCTGTTTCTTCCAGTACATCAATGAAATCATCAAATGTCACTATCAAAGCAGTCCATATATCTCCAATATTTTGCTTTTTGGTGGGGTCGAAAGGTGGTGATGGTTTCAGGCAGCATTGTGACCCTCACAGGATTGTCTGACATTGCGACTGGAGCTCTCTCTCTTTCCCCTTGCCAGAAATCAGGATCTGTTCTATTCATGTCCCTACCCTGCGATGTGCTGGCCTCAGGGTAATCTTTTATGTGCTTCGTTGACATAACGGCTTTCTGCCAGAGCTTTCATCGCTGCAGGTATGGATGGCTCTATAAGCACAACACCAGGCACTTCTCTTGGTATTACCCTGCGCAGCGGTATGATTACTCTCTTTAATTAGTTCATGTACTTGAGCAGTCGCATTTTCAGTTTCTCTTTTTGCTCTTTTAACGCCTGGTTGATCTTAGCCTTGCAGCGCTTCTAATCGCAGCGTTATTGCATATTCTGCCATTGCTAGGTGCTGTGCTTTCAAAACCTGGTTGTATCCTCCTTCAGCAGTCGCGCTCCACATGCTGTATAGCTCTATATTGCATAATAGGTTTGTACCTTTCTGTATGTCTTGTTTATAGTTTCTTTACCAATGACACATACACCTCTCACCAAAGCTTCCTATGTCATCAAATGCTTCACTCCGGCTGGAGTTGCCCTTTGACTCCACATGCTCCAGCTACCAGTTCGGCACTTTGACGAAGGCATACGTGGCATGCACAAGCTGTTTGCTTGGACCACTGCAAATTCTCTGGGAGTGCACTGTCAATCTCCAGGTTGCTTATACCCTCCCTCGTCCTTCCCAGCCTTGGTGCCAGCCAATGAATATACTACACATGGAGCTATGCATTACACATCTTTATGCCTCCCGAACTCAACACTCTAAACTTGCATTTACTGCACCATGATATAACACTTACATCAACATGCTACAGAGTCCTTCAGGATCCAAAAAGGTTCCATCATTCATACTTACAAGAAACGGCAATGCACATTTTGCATGTGCTACACAAGCAACAAACACACATAACTCCCTTGGATGTTAGTACTAGGATTTAGGTTACACGTTGATGCAGAGCTTTACCCTAGTGGGGCCAGCTATACGGATAGAAGGTTTGATTAGGACTGTGGATTCACAAAACATGGTATGCTGCTACCACCGCTGTACATGCTAAACCAATGACGGGGCGATAGTCCACTGTCAGCAAAATGAGAGCACAATCAATGCACCTCTCCAGATCACAGGACAGTTGCAGTACTTCATTTGTGTCAGGGACAGAGGTTGGCCTTTACACATGCTATATTAGTGTTAAACTATAGTGGAAATCAAAAACTGGGATGTAAGTGAGTCACAGTCAAGCACTCAGAACATGACTTCACACTCCACAGGGAACATTCTCAGCACAACAGCATGGTCAGGCAATATTATGTTTTTACTAAGTATTATGGCTTATCTTACATTCTTTTCATTACGTATATGTTTACTTCTCCTATAAATGTGCTAATTTGTGGATACTAAACAAGTGCATATTTGTGTCTCAATGTATAATCATTGATGTTTTGTTTTGTTTTCTTTTTCACAAGAACAATGAGTTGGTATCAAGGAAAGTTGATTGGAACCAGTGAAGTTAACATTACTTGTTACTTGGTGGCTGCCTTGTTCAAGGGAGACCAACCCTATGTCCTAGAGAGCTTATTTACAGCCTGCAGAACTGAGAGTAGCCTACCCACAAGCCTTTAACATGGAGCAGAAGATTTTAATAGAGAGAGCTATAGAGGGGCCTTCCGACCTGAGGAGAAGCCTCAAGGTCATGAACAGCAGCTCTGCTAGAAGATTTCAGAGGAAAAAGGGGTATCCAGCCATAGTATCTGACGTGGTAGTACCTTAGGACATCCTGATTCCTTAGCAATACAGCTGAAGCCCTCCTCACCACTGGCCCTTGCTGTTTGGAGGGTAAACCTGCATTACGTCTCACCTACCAATTTCACTCTTCTTGCATCGCTTCCCCCTGTTCAACTACACTTCTAGAAGCTCAATACAGTTTACCAGTTAACAAAATAGAAAACATCTACATGTACTCACCCTTAATCTCATCAAAGCTTTATCAATGTTGCAAATGCCTATGGGCCAGCAGAATTGCCTGCAGACCCTTGTCAATGACTAGCTCTGCAGCCAATCCAGTCAGAAAGATCAACTCATTGGATATAGGTATTTTCCCAAAGGAACTCTAAAAGCCTTACATAAAACCCTTCCTAAACAAAACAGGCTTTGAGCCAAGCGATCCTTCTAACCGCTAGCCAATAACAGACTGTTTTTAGTAAAAAAGATAGAATGAATGAAAGAACTTCCTCAAAACATACAGCTGCATTCAATGAAAATAACCTGGTTTCAGATTTCCAAAACAAATTCTAGTATGGCTGAGGCACAGAAGCACCAGTGATTTCCACATGAGATTATTTTAAAACAACAGTGGATTAAAACAGAAGTACCACCACACCTATTCCTTGAATTCTCCCTAGCCTTTGATTCAGTTCACCATTCCAAGCTTTTGCAGAGACTTGACAACATCAGAGTCAGGGAGCATAACTGAAGCAGATTGCATTTTTGCTATCAGACAAACCATCATCTCACTGCCCCCTTCATGTTATCTCCATTAATTCACTACTACTGTACCAAACATCTTTACCCTCTCTGTAACATTTACCTTACCTCTATATTGCACTCAATCTGCTCCTTCAAAATTAAGTGTTACTATTAAGCAGATAATAAACAAATCATAAGTGTAAAAATTCATCTGACATTGACTCATACTCAATTGGACAAACTCTAAAAGTCAAATAATGGATGATATCTAACCACAGCAAAATAATCACTTGACAAATCGAAATAGTAGCCGTAAATGAAACCAACACCACCCATCAACAACATGGCCTCAGTAAGTATGCCTGCCAAAAACACAACTGATCCTAACTGAGAAATCTAGGGCTAAATATGGACTCCAGTCTGTCACTCATAATAAGACTGTGGTTGTCTAATACGTTCAAACTGCAGTTTGGCACTTCTTTCCCTCATATCGGCTATACAGATATCTACACATACATTGCTTGAAATGCTGGTCCTGCCCCACTGATTGAAAAGTTAGGCCCCTCCCTGAAAGTTGGGTCAAGTTGTGCCCATGATTGACAGCCACCCATTTGCTTAACTTGGGACGTTATGGCAGTTTATGAAAATTACCTTTCAATTCAAGCGTAATGTTTTTATTTTGTAACTTAAGTGGTGTGGCATTGTATTTACCTGTAATGGTGATGTAGCATTGCTTTCCTATGCTTACAAGTCTATAAATAATGTAGTACATATTTTACCTATGCATAGGTTTAGGTAAAAACATTATTCATTTATTTTCCCTCATAGAGATTTATTTCACTTGCATGTTAATCCTTTCTTGATACATATTGTTAACAGTGAATAGATTGATGCTTTGTGCGGCACGGCACTCTATTGTCTGCAAAAGCGATGCATAGACAATTGGGGTTAAGGTTGTACCCCAGTCAGTGTAGTAAGTGTATTTCTAAAACACAATGAAGGATTCTAAAGTTACTGTTGTCAATATGAATGAACAAGTGTGCAATCAGCACAGACAGGGGATAGCATTAATCTTATGTAGTACTCACTTATACGAGTGTACTTACATCTATTTTGTTTTGTGAAGTAAGCTTGCTGTGAAGTCTTACGTGATAAATACCTTTGTTGATCAGCCTTTATTCTTTTGTCTGTGATTCCAAGCATACAACCACATACATATTGAAGGTAAATGACACCACAAAAGGTCTCGATCAATGGGAACTAAGGTTCAGATGTATCAATCTTTACAATAGCAATTACCTAATTGCGATATTTAACGAATCTCAATTAAGTAATCACTATTGGAATGTATGAAACTCTAGGAGTTTCATACTGCGATTCTCAAGGGCTCGAAAATGGACCTACCTCATCAATATTCATGAGGTAGGTTGCAATTTGTGAGCCATTGCGAATGGCTACAATCACAGGGATGGTGTTCCGCTGGGCTGAGCAGACCACCATGTCTGTGATTGCTTTTCAATAAAGCAATCTTTTTTTTTTTTAAATGCAGCCTGTTTTCCTTAAAGGAAAAAGGGATGCGTTTAAAAATAAAAATGAAAAGTTTTCTTTACATTTTTTAAGAGTAGGTAGTGGCCCAATTTTGCATGCATTCACAAAGGGGCAGGGGTCCCTTTGGGACCCCTGCCCTTTTGCAAATGGGTTACCACCTACTTGAAGTAGGTGGTAACTACGATTGTTTTGCTACCGCATTCACTGTCACAAAACAATCATACATACGCCCTTGACACACCCATTCCTAATACCGAATCTGTATGTAGTCGCAAATTGGACTTGTTACATACCAAAACGCATTTTTGCGATTGCAAACGGTCAAATCTGGCCCTTAGATCCAGATTTATGAAAGGTGGCGCTGCACATAATGCAGCGCCACTTTTCTTGCACCCCTTAGCGCCCCCCTAAAGCCACCATGTGTGCACCATATTTAAAATACAGCTCACCATGGCGGTAGTCAGGGGGACTAGCATCATAAATTTTGATGCTAGTTGGCACTTTGCAGGACTAGTGTAAAAAATGTCGACACTAATCCTGAAAAGCACCCAGAGGCCCATTGAACACAATGGGAGTCTCTTTTTAATGCCTGCATTTAGCAGACGTTAAAAAATCCTGTTTAAAATGGTGCTAAGAAATGCCATAGATTCCCTTGTGCCATTTTTACACCCCCCCCCCCCCCACAGGCATAATGTAGCCCAAGGGGTTACAAAGTGGCGCAATACAAGCATTGCAGAGCTTTGTAAATATGGCACAGCTTTTTTGCCCTTCCAACCCCACATTAGTGTCAAAAAATGACACTAATGTGTCTTTGGAATGGCACTAGACCACCATAAATCTGGGCCTCAATGAATTACTGCAGACTTCTGAGCTCCCTGTGGCATTGCCATCAGCTAAAATGGTCAGATTAGTTAGAAGTACTTGGAAATGGAGCATTTTCATTGAACGCAGGAGAAAGCAGATACTTTGAGTTTACTGCATGGTGCGATTGATTGAAACTGCTACTCTCTAAGTTGTGTTATATTTTGTGTGCTGAAGATGATTCAGATATAATTGATGTGATGGGCCAAGCAAACATGGCCCATATGTACTGGTTGATAGGCAGGGCTCTGATCTGAGCCACTACAGCCGTTCATGATATGCTACAGGACGGGCTCCGCTGGCTCAGTGTAAAGTTGAGTGCCTGATTTTGAGTCAAAAGCTACCAGACAAGGCAGCTGTCTGGTTGTGAAAAGACGTCTTGTGGGCATTCTGAAAGCTTCCCTTGGAATGCATTCTACCCATTGCTTACCAATGACTTTGTAGTTTGGAACTCACATTTTCCAGCTTCCTGTTTGCTGGCTTTGTCTTAGGTTGTCCAGCATGTCTTCGACCTTCTAGTGGAGAAAATCTTGTTCACCAGTGTACCTTGTGTTCTTCCACAAGTACTCCCTTTCTGTAACCAGGCCTTCAAATGTTGTTGTAAACTTGCCACATTGGCTGTGTGTTCAAAGGCAGAGGTCAAATGTCAAGATCTTTCCTTCAGGGAGCTTGGTGTCTACTTTTCTTTCTCCGACCTCAAAGTGAGGGGATTTATGTGACAATCTTGTCAAGTACTGGAGAAGAAAAGTTTTTTTTCTAGCACACAACCACATTTGATTGTTCTGTAAATGAACTGTGCAAATATATTGGAATATATCAGAATTAGGAAAGCACAAATGAAACACTTTTTTTGTAATTCAGAGGTGTGCTGAAAACAAATGTTTCAACCCCTTTGCTGCCAGGCCTTTTCCCCTCCTGGGCTGAGCCTTTTTTTGGCTATCTGGGGCAGTTTGCGCTTAGGCCCTCATAACTTTCTCTCCACATAAGCTACCCATGTCAGATTTGCGTTCTTTTTTTTCCATTATCCTAGGGATTCCAGAGGTACCCAGACTTTGTGGGTTTCCCTGAAGGAGAGCAAGAAATTGGCCAAAATACAGCGAAAATTTCATTTTTTTTTTAAACAAATGGGAAAAAAGGGCTGCAGAAGAAGGCTTGTGGTTTTTTCCCTGAGAATGGCATCAACAAAGGTTTTGCGGTGCTAAAATCACCATCTTCCCAGCTTTCAGGAACAGGCAGGGTTGAATCGAAAACCCCATTTTTCAACACAATTTTGTCATTTTACTGGGACATACCCCATTTTCACTATTTGTTGTGCTTTCAGCCTCCTTCCAGTTAGTGACAGAAATGGGTGTGAAACCAATGCTGGATCCCAGAAAGCTAAACAGTTCTGAAAAGTAGACAAAATGGTCATTTGTGTAGATTCTACAAGGGTTTCCTACAGAAAATAACAGCTGAAATAAAAAAATATTGAAATTGAGGTGAAAAAAACAGCCATTTTTCTCCACGTTTTACTCTGTAACTTTTTCCTGCAATGTCATATTTTCAAAAGCAATATACCGTTACGTCTGCTAAACTCTTCTGGTTGCGGGGATATATAGGGCTTGTAGGTTCATCAAGAACTCTAGGAACCCAGAGCCAATAAATGAGCTGCACCTTGCAACAGGTTTTCATTGTATACCTGGCACACAGCAATTAATTTGGTGAAATAGAAAAAGTGAGAAATAGGTATCAAGAAAACCTTTGTATTTCCGAAATGGGCCCAAGATAAGGTGCTGATAAGCAGTGGTTATTTGCACAACTCTGAATTCCAGAGTGCCCATACTAGCATGTGAATTACAGGGCATTTCTCAAATAGATGTCTTTTTAACACACTGTCTTACATTTGGAAGGAAAAAATGTAGTGAAAGACAAGGGGGAATAAAACTTGTTTTGCTATTCTGTGTTCCCCCAAGACTCCCGATAAAAATGGTACCTCATTTGCGTTGGTAGGCCAAATGCTCGTGACAGGAAATGCAACATGGACACATCACATTTTTACATTGAAATCTGATGTGTTTCTTGCAAAGTGCCTAGCTGTGGATTTTGGCTCTAGCTCAGTTGGCACTTAGGGAAACCTACCAAACCTGCACATTTTTGAAAACTAGACACCTAGGGAAATCCAAGATGGGGTGACTTGTGGGGTTCTCACCAGGTTCTCTTACCCAGAATCCTTTGCAAACCTCAAAATTCACCAAAAAAACACTTTTTCCTCACATTTCGGTGACAGAAAGTTCTGGAATCTGAGAGGAGCCACAAATTTCCTTCCACCCAGCATTCCCCCAAGTCTCCCGATAAAAATGGTACCTCACTTTTGTGGGTAGGCCTAGCGCCCGCGACAGCTTATGCCCCAAAACACAAAGTGGACACATCACATTTTCCCAAAGAAAACATACCTGATTTTTGCAAAGTGCCTAGCTGTGGATTTTGGCTCTAGCTCAGTCGGCACCTAGGGAAACCTACCAAACCTGCATATTTTTGAAAACTAGACACCTAGGGGAATCCAAGATGGGGTGACTTGTGGGGCTCTCACCAGGTTCTGTTACCCAGAATCCTTTGCAAACCTCAAAATTTGGCCAAAAAAACACTTTTCCTCACATTTCGGTGATAGAAAGTTCTGGAATCTGAGAGGAGCCACAAATTTCCTTCCACCCAGCATTCCCCCAAGTCTCCTGATAAAAATGGTACCTCACTTGTGTGGGTAGGCCTAGCGCCCGCGACAGCTTATTCCCCAAAACTCAAAGTGGACACATCACATTTTCCCCAAAAAAACATACCTGTTTTTTGCAAAGTGCCTAGCTGTGGATTTTGGCCTCTAGCTCAGTCGGCACCTAGGGAAACCTACCAAACCTGCGCATTTTTGAAAACTAGACACCTAGGAGAATCCAAGATTGGGTGACTTGCGGGGCTCTCACCAGGTTCTGTTACCCAGAATCCTTTGCAACCCTCTAAATATGGCCAAAAAAGCACTTTTTGCTCACATTTCGGCGACAGAAAGTTCTGGAATCTGAGAGGAGCCACAAATTTCCTTCCACCCAGCGTTCCCCCAAGTCTCCCGATAAAAATGGTACCTCACTTGTGTAGGTGGGCCAAGTGCTTGTGACAGGGAAGAGCCAAAAACATGCTGAAATTGAGGGGAACAAAAGCGGGCCCAAAAGGGTAGTTTGAAAAAAAAACATTTTTAGGCTGACATAATAATTTTTATCACTATAGATGAGACAATGCTGGGTGGTAGGAATTTTGTGGATTCCTGCAGATTCCGTTATGTTCCATCACAAAAATGTGGGAAAAATTTGTGATTTCCAGCACAGTTGGAGGTTTGCAGGGCATTGTGGGTAAGAAAATGATGCGGGTGCCTGTGAAGCACACCACCCTGGAATCACCTAGATGTTTAGTTTTCAGATGTGTCTAGGTCTTGTGGATTTTTCTACATGGCAGCGTCCCAAAGTCCATAAAGTGCAGCCCTCACCATTCCAAGTGGGGCGATTTTGAGAGTTAGCCAAGCTCCCATGGCCCAAATGTAAAACGAAAACCCAAAATAATCAAATGTCCTCTTGCTTGCCGTGGGATAAGATGTTTTAGTATGCGGGGGAGAGCTGAAAGACTGTTACCCCCTTCAGTTGGGGTGGGGGCATAACCAGGCCCATACTGGTTGGTAGCCACCACCCCACAATGTTTTTATTTTTTATTCCCTGGCATCTAGTAGACTTTCTGCCCCCCAGGGTTTGGATCGGGGGTAATTGCCCCATCTGCCCAGTGGAGGGCAGAACAACTTTGTCCCCATTTATTTGGAGTGGGGGTATGGCCATACCCCCATCCTCTTATTTTGAAAAATAAATCTTCACTGGTCTCTGGTGGGCTTTCTGCCCCCTTGGGGACAGATGTGCCTTCCAAAAATAAGCCAATCTGCCCCCAAGGGGGGCAGATATGGCCAACAGTAATGTGCCCCCATGGGGAGCGACCCTTGCCCAAGGGGCTGCCTCCCCAAACAACACACACCAATCCCTGGTGCCTAAGTGGTTTCTGCCCCCTGGGGGCAGATCGGCCTAATAGAAATAGTCTGATCTGCCCCCAAGGGAAGGAGAAATGGCTAAAATAAATGTGTCCCCCCAGGGGAGCGACCCTTGCCTAAGGGGTCGCTCCCCTTGCGTGAAATTGGCACATTAAAAAAAATCCCCGGTGCCTAGTGGTTTCTGCCCCCTTGGGGGCAGATCGGCCTAATAAAAATAGACCGATCTACCCCCAAGGGGGCAGTAATGGCCTAAAACAATTTGCCGCCCAGGGGAACGACCCTTGCCTAAGGGGTCGCTCCCCTTGTGTGAAACTGATGCAAAAAAATAAAGATCCCTGGTGTCCGGTGGTTTCTGCCCCCGTTGGGGGCAGAGTGGCGTAGCAAAATTCAGCCGATCTGCACCCAAAGGGGGCAGAAATGGCCTAAATACAATTTGCCCCCCAGGGGAGCGACCCTTGCCTAAGGGGTCGCTCCCCGTCTGTAAAACAACAACAACAAAATAATCCCTGGTGCCTAGTGGTTTCTGCCCCAATCGGCCTAATTAAAATAGGCTGATCTGCCCCCCGGGAGGCAGAAATGGCCTAAAATAAATTTGCCCCCTAGGGGAACACCCCTTGCCTAAGGGGTCGCTCCCCTTGTGCAAAACTGACGCAAAAAAATAAAGATCCCTGGTGTCTGGTGGTTTCTGCCCCCCTTGGAGGCAGATTGGCATAGCAAAAATCGGCCGATCTGCCCCCGAAGGGGTCAGAAATGGCCTAAATACAATTCCCCCCCCCCCAGGGGAGCATCCCTTGCCTAAGGGGTCACTGCCCGTCTGTAAAACAACAACAACAAAAATCCCTGGTGCCTAGTGGTTTCTGCCCCCCTTGGGGGCAGATTGTCGTAATTAAAATAGTCTGATCTGCCCCCCATGGGGGCAGGAAATGGCCTAAATATAATTTGCTCCCTAGGGGAGCGACCCTTGCGTTAGGGGTCGCTCCCCACCTCTAAAAAACAAAAAAAAACAACAAAAAAAATATCCCTGCCGCCTAGGGGTTTCTGCCCCCCCAGGGGGCAGAAAAGGCCTTGAAAAAAAATGCCCCACTGTGGAGCGACCCTTGCCCAAGGGGTCGCTCCCCTTATGCTAATTTCCCTAAATGAAAATAATCCCTTGTGTCTAGTGGGCATTTTAGCAGCCGGATCGCTTCACGATCCGGCTGCTGTTTCCCTTTGAAGCCTCTCAGGGCCCCATCACATGATTGGAAGAGAATTGCAAAAGGATTTCTCTTTCGATCGCACTGGAAGCTGAGCTTCCAGTGCGATGGGAAGGGGCTTCCGCGAGGTCAGCGGGTGATCGCGCGCTGACGTCACAGGGAGGGTGGGGGGGCTGTGGGGTGGAAGGGGAAGGGGAAGGTCTTCCCCTTCCATCCCTGCCTTTGGGGGGTGGGAGGGAAGACCACAGAGGGAGCGCTTGCGCTCCCTCTGGGCTCTGTGCCCAGGACGTAATGGTTACGTCCTGGGCACATGAGCACTGTGCCGCAGAACGTACCCATTACATCCGCGACACAGAAGCCGTAGTCAGTAAACTAAGTGATGCTATTTCCACACATTATTGTTTGTTAGCTGTTTAGTTTTATCAGTAAAACTCTATGTACAAATATAAGGGTCATTTCAATTGAAACTGTGTTATCTTTAATGGCAGTGCACTAATACACCATGCATACTCCGCTCTAAGCCACTCCACTACACTCTGTGACACTACACTCCACTCTGAGACACTGTACTCTACTCTTCGACACCCCACTCCATGCCACAATATTCCACTCCATCACACTCCACTTGACTCTCCGTCACTTTATGCCACTTCATTCTAGGCCACTCTACTCCACTGTACAACACTGCACTCTATGACACTCCATTCTATGACACTACGCAGCAGTCCATGCCACTCTTTGCCACTCCACGCTACGCCACTCCATTCTACAACACTTTACTCCACTCCATTCTATGCCACTCCACTCTACACCACTTGACTCCATGACGCTTTACTCCACTCCACACCCTTCAACTCTCTTCCCCTCCACTCTATGACACTGTAGTTTACTTCACTCCATGTCACTCTACACCCATCTTCTCAATGACACTCTACTCCCCTCAATGACCTCTACTCCACTCTTCTACATTCCACTCTACACACTACACTTTACGCCACTTCATTCTTGGCCATTCCCCTCTATGACTCTACTCCACACTGTGCCACTCCACTGACACTCTACACCACTCCATTCTACATCACTTAATTCCACTCTACGCTCCTTCACTCTACAGCGCTCCACTTCACAGCCCTCGAGTCCATGTCTCTCTACGACACTCCACTCCACTTCATGTCACTCTACTCCACTCTTTGCCAAACTACTCCTCTCTTCGCCGCTCTACTTTTCACCACCCCACTCCATGACACTCCACTCCATGCAACTCTCCTCTATCCCATTCACTTTTAGTCATGCTGAACAGCAGCCATTTTAGTGTAATGTGACTAAAAACACATTGTCAAAGACAATAGGTCTGACACAGGAGGGATCTATTGGCTTGTTATGCACCTTTATTTGTAAAGCAATTTGATTTTCACACAGTACAGCTTGGAAAGAGTGGGCAAGGCTTGCCTTTTTCTGTTTGTTTTTGAGATGTGCTGTCTAAGATAATTCGCAAACTCAGAGAAATATTGGGTTAAATAAATTCAGTTTATACACTTAAAATGCATAAAAACAGGCTCTGGGATCTGCACTGAGCCAGAGAAGGCCACCACGATCCCATCCTAGGTCTCATTTCAGCTGTCTGTGTTATGGAATATCCTCTGTGAAGTAAGGGCCCGACACACAATGTCCTACAAGTGTAACTCTCAATTATGCTCCCATAGATTTACTCCTATGGACAGATTTTCTATTTTTATAAGATTTACAATGAATAACAGACATACTCCAGTTCACACAATTTACTCATGAAATGTTTCACTAGGGTGAAAATATACATGAATAAATCATTTAGAGTTGTGTATTTGTGCAAAGAGATGTTTCCTTTCAGCAAGTGCCTGTGTAAGTGTTTATCAGAAAAATAACAAAATATCTGGAAATCACAGGGCCCAGGTACAAAGGGTTCCCTAAGCACCCAATGAACATTTAAGCTAAGTAACCAAGGATAGAACAAACAGTTATAGGTTTTCATACACAGGCTTCCACTGGAGATCACGTGTCAAAACAAAGAAGATGCTCATGTGCAGGATCTGAAGTCACGAGACAGTGTACAAACGACTTTCATAGTGACACAAAAATGTAAATTTTCTGCGCGGAGCAAGCCATTCAACAAATTCTTGCGTAGAATGCTAGGTATAATAGTCATGCTTTACACGTCAGAGGTGCACAGAACTTGGAAGTACTGGTTAGCACGAGCAGAAAGATGGCTGGACCTTTTACAGTTATGCTAAGACAATGTTTTCAGTCCCACAGTGCTTCACCTTGTCTTATACTTGACTACATTCGAGTGCATAACCAATATGGGAAATTACCGGCAGGAAGTATGTGAATATAGGCAACATGTGAGTTGGCCCTTTCAGGACACCACATTGACATGACACGCTCACGTCACGTGAAAAATCCAGGTAGGAAGGTCCCAGGGCAAAATTTCACTCCTGGTGTCCTGAGACCCCCATGCAGTGGACCTTCAAAACGATAACCAAGTCCCGCTTTTTGCTTGAATTTCAGGGTGGCGAGGCAAAGCAGTTCAAAACTTAGGCCCATATTTATACTTTTTGACGCTAAACTGCGCTAACGCAGTTTAGCGTCAAAAAGTTTTGCGCCGTCTAACGCCATTCTGAAGCGCCAAGCGGGCGCCGTATTTATGGAATGGCGTTAGACGGCGCAATCAGACCGGCGCTGCCTGGTTTGCGTGGGAAAAAACCACGTAGACCAGACAGCGCCGGCGTAGGGGGAAAATGGCGCATGGGCGTCTTAAAATGGGGCAAGTCAGGTTACGTCGAAAAAATCGTCTTAACCCGACTTGCGCCATTTTTTAACGACGCCCATCCCCCATCAACATGACTCCTATCATTGTAAAGATAGGAGTCATGCCCCCTTGCCCAATGGCCATGCCCAGGGGACTTCTGTCCCCTGGGCATGGTCATTGGGCATAGTGGCATGTAGGGGGGCACAAATAAGGCCCCCCTATGCCACCAAAATAAAATATAAAAAATAAAAAATTATACTTACCTGAACTTACCTGAATGTCCCTGGGGTGGGTCCCTCCATCCTTGGGGGTCCTCCTGGGGTGGGCAAGGGTGGCAGGGGGGGTCCCTGGGGGCATGGGAGGGCACCTGTGGGCTCATTTTGAGCCCACAGGCCCCTTAACGCCTGCCCTGAGCAGGCGTTAAAAAGTGGCGCAAATGCGCCGTTTTTAGCCACGCCAACTCCCGGGCGTCTCTTTTGCCCGGGAGTATAAATACCACGTAAAGGCCTGGGAGTCATTTTTTAGACGGGAACGCCTCCCTTGCATATCATTAACGCAAGGAAGGGGTTCACGCTAAAAAATGACGCACATTCCGGGAACTTTGGCGCTATTCGCCTCTAACGCCATAGTATAAATATGGCGTTAGTTGGCGTTAGTTTTGCGTCGAAATTGCGTCAAAAAAAACGACGCAATTTCGGCGAAAACGGAGTATAAATATGGCCCTTACTCTGGGTGGTGTTCTGGGCTAGAAACACAAAACTCAGCAGCAAAACAAACAACACTCAATAAGGCAAAGGCCACTACATTTTCTTATAAAGGAAAATGACTTCAATAAACACAGAACTACATATTACACCAAAAAGTACAAACATATACAAAATGGCAGGTGGCCCCAGCAGTGTGAACGTGCTCCAGAGGGCCTTTCAGAGCACAGGAGCTGCATTCTACATAAAGGTTACAGGGTCAAGCAGCCTATTTAATGCAAACTGCACTCCATAGGCCCAAGGCACTTGCAATAGTTTACGAGGCAGCATCTCCTTCCCTCCTAAATCACAAAATCCCCATGAAAATCCGTTGCTATCATTTGAGTTACAACGGCCTACTGGCCTTATCACAGGCAGTGTCACCATACATTCAACAGTTGAATATCAACATTTCATCATTACTAAGTAGTTCAGGTTGTTGCCATACCTTTGTACATATCTTGACATTCGCTACTACAAAGTCATACTTATCACCTTTGAAAAACCTGCGTAAAACCACAAACCTTTCAATAAAAGTCATATTTAAATTATTTAACCATTTTGCCTAGAAAACACTGATAACTCGGAAACTTAATAGGGCCATGGCAAAACTTCAAATGCACGTGCACCTCTCCCATGCTCTTTCATCTCCCGCCACTTACAAGGCCTTACAGGGACCGTAACATTTTTTTATGCATCCATGGCTTGTAGCATTTTCCTTTTTTCCTTGTGGTACTTTTGATGCACCTGCTGGTCTTACAAGAGGGTACCACTCTCCACAAATGGCACCAGTACATTTGTTGCTTAGGGCAGCGTGAGCGCCCCAAGTCCCATAAGGTCTAGGCCAACTCCCTGCCCATCTCACACTTGCTGCTCAAACTACGACTTTGCCATAGTTCTACAAGGCGGGCTTTCTCATCCACAGGTGACATTGGTGAACTTGGTTCAATGCACCAATGATAACATTGAATGATAGTTTATTATAGCCCAGCAGAACACTAATCAATGTACTGTTGGAATAGAGTTATTGCTTTTGAGTTACTAACAATGCCTATGAAGGGATCAGAGCACTGCGGTAATTGTAAAAAACCTATTTCTTTGTTCACAACATCACACACACAGGGTCAACCTGTTTCTCATTACGTCTAAAACAACCGCACAAAATATTATAAAAGCAACAAGAAGGCAAGTTATAAATAAAGAGAATAAAATTAACGTTTCTAACATGTTTAAAGGGTCATCTAGAATCTAACACCCTAATATATAATTATATGCGCTGCACTAAGAGAGCATGGAAGGTAGAACAACTTGCAGTCTAGAGTTTCTTAAGGAGAATCGGTGCACTGTGTAACGTGTTGACACGAAATCTCGGCAACGGGCACACAAACGCTGCAATAGCAGTCTTCCTCCGGGACTCAGTTTCATCAGCTTCAGGGTAGATGTAGCATCTGCAAAGTACTCTGGGAGTAGGTGAGATCATCTCTGGCAGAATATTGTGCAATAATGATGTAGCATCTGTGAAGTACACTGGCAGTAGGTGAGACCATCTCTGGCAGAATATTGTGCAATAATCTGGGCAAAGGATCTATTATGACAAGTGGTCACTTGATAGCCCTTATATACTAAATTTTAGCAGAAGCTGAATTTCTAACATTCGTTTTGGAATGTCTGACATAGATTAGGTGCATCAAGATGTGCATCCCAGGCGTTTCGTTATGAACATATAAGGCACAAAGTCATCAGCTTAGACTACACTATTTTGGCTATATGTGTGCATTTGTTCTTTTTTGATCCTCACATGGTAAAACATACACACTTGTCCCAGACTAATGTTCCATCAGGTGTTTTAACTATCTCATCAGTCATATAAATTGACACTTTCACAGTTCTTTTTTGCCACAGGGTTACAGGCTGCCAGATTTACAGTGCAAGGGCACTCTGAGCCAGTGAGAGCACTGCTGGCCCTCAAAGAAGGGGTGGAGGGTATTCAAATTGAAAAGTGCAATGCTTCCCCTAAACTCTGCTACAACCATGGGGGAATGCAACTGGCGATGGGATCCCACTGAGTTACTATGTGTGCGCCCCAATAAATGCCCCCCATTCCTGTGTCCCTATTCATTGCCCCATGAAATGCCTTAGTTCCATTCTTTCCATTCAGGTGTGCGTTTACAGTGTAGTCTGGTCTATGTCATGTCTAAGCCTCAGATCCAGCATTTGAAAGACTACCTTGACAAACATTTGGCTTGTGGTTCCTTTGCCATTCTTCATCACCAGACTCCTGACTGCTGATCTTTGTTGCTCAGAGCATATATTAATTGCCGGGGCCTAAATAAAGTGACAATTAAGGACATGTATTCCTTGCCCTTAGTGCCCTTTCTATTGGACAAAGTTAATTGCTCCTTGGTTTACACCAAACTCAATATTAGCAAGGCATTTCAACCCATATTTATGAAATTTTTGTGCCGCCTCAGCATAATTTTTTTCACGGTAAAGCGCCACTAACTTAACTCCATATTTATATTTTGACACATGACCCATCTAGCACCAAAATATCTGAGTTAGCGCCATTTTTAGGAAGCGCAAATCCACCTTGCGTCAAAAGGCGACAATGATATGCAAGGTAGGCATTCCTTTCCGAAAAGTGACACTAGCCCCCAGAACCGTATTTACCTCCTGACGCTAAAAAGAGGCGCACCTAGGAGGCGGACCTAAAGAATGACACTAAGGCCAATTAGTGTGAAATTTTAACGCCTGGTCAGACCAGACGTTAAAGTGCTGGTAGGCCCATTTCCATGGGGAAACACCATGGAATGGCCACATAGATGCCAACCCCCAGCATCGCCACCACTCACACCACATGGACACTACTGGAGGAGGGAGCCCATTCCAGGTAAGTGTACTTGTATTTGTGTTTTGTGCCACTGGGGGCCCCTTACATGGGGGCCCCCTGTCTGGCACTTGGTCTGTTGGGGTTGTCCTGGGGACACTGGTCCCCTGTAGTGGGCATTAGGGTTGTGGTAATGACTCCTGTCTATAGTTAGACAGGAGTCATTTTTTGGCTGCTCGTGCATCCAAAAATGACACTATACTGACTAGCGGCCGTTTTTTGCAGCTAATCAGTCTAGCATCATTTTTGGCCCACTAGTGCCTTTTTCCCTAATGTCATTCTGCACCGGTTAGCTTCTTTTGTTCAGACGCTAGCCAGTCCTTAGCGCCATTGTGCATCTTTATTTAAATATGGTGCACTGATGGTGCTAGTGCATGGCGGTAGCTCGTGCAAACTTTTTTGCATTGTTTTTCATAACTATGGGCCTTCATTTGATAAGTGTCCAAGTGGGTGACGAATAGAAGAATACGTATAATGTCAAGTACAATCTTTTTGAATATTGTGCCATGCCCTCTGGGTTCTGTAATACCCCAGCAGCATTTAATTTTTTTTCTTTTTTTGGCAAGGATGTTTTAAGGGAATATCTGATATTTGTGTTAATTTATACCCCACTTACATATTAATTGTCTCCCAAAACAAACAAGATTTATTATTGGTTTTATAACAGTTCACAATCACCAATAATACAGTAAAATAGTAGTTTATATCATGTAGGTCACGGTACCTAATTTCCTGCACATCCTTCACCATTTGCCTACTCTAGCCCCGTTTGTGGCATCCATCTTTCCCCTACTCACTATGATCTCCCTACCAGCTATGATCTCTCTTATTCTCCTCCCAACACTGGCCACCACACTAGAAATCCGTGCACAGTTACAATTGCTGTCATATCTTGTCCCACGTCTTGGGACAGTCTTTCACCCCATGGACCTGTTTTTCAACCGACATACACCAATCCATGTCAGGTTTCCAGGAGGTTGAGTCTGGCAGTGCACCTGATCCCCATTACTGGGCTGTTTCTTTTTGCCATTATCAGCGGTAGTGTGAGGAAAGTTTTTTTGGTCAGGGGCATGTTTCGTCTCTTGAGGTGTTCAGCACAACCAATCTGCGGGCTAGTGAAACATGAGAATCAGTGACACGTCTCAGGCTCACCCACACTTCCCCATAGTATCTCAGTATTACTGGTCAGTCCCACAATATATGGAAAAAGTGCCCTGTTGGCCGCATCCTCTAGCCCAACATGAATAAGAATATGTCAACTATGTTAGGACAGTTTTGCAAAACATATGTGAAAACCCTCTGCTTGCCAAGCTTGACAAATGTTCTTTTAATGTATATACAGTAGAATTTCTGAGATTTTTTTATTTCTCCCAACAGCATTGAATTGGATGAGAAGAAGGTAGAAGCAATTTTCAATTGAACTACTCCTTCTGCCATTGAAGAAGTACAGAGAATTTAGTTGTTTACTAATTTGTATAGGTGTTACACTACCCAATTTGCTGACATTGGGAATGTAACCCATTTATGTGCCTTTTTAGGGAAAGGGACATGTTTTTGTTGGACTAATAAGGGACAGAAATACGTTGTCTTGTTTCAAGAAAAAAATGCTTTTGCTCTTATTGTCCATTACTCTGTTCTCTTGTTGCCGTACTTTGCACATGCCTCCCAATTTGCTGTGGGATGGGTTCTGTCATAGACAGTTGCAAATATTGAACACTGAATCCTAACTTATTCTTCTCAAAAAGTGCTTCTAGCTGAGCAAACCAAAAGTATTGCTGAAAGGAAACTTGTTCCTATCAATTTGGCTTCCAAGAGTGGAGGCACAACTTGTTAGATTCAGAAGATTGTCTAGAAGGAAAAAAACGTTTCATCCAAGATCAATGTTTTTTCCAGGTGAACCAGTTACATATCCCTACCTTTGAGTTAAAAGAAATAGCCTTGAATTGGAGTCACTCCTTACCTCTTGCTGGCAATCCCCGTGGCAGGTTTTTTGCCCAAAACTGCCCCACTTGCACAAGGAATAAGGACAGCCATTTTCGTTGCATTGCTTTACAGCAAAAAATGCCCATACTTTCTTCACTCCAGTGGACTGTTAGAAATGGGGTCTCTAGTTGGCAGTGGTTTGCACCCTGTCCAAGTTGAGACCCTCACTCTAGTCAGGGTAAGGGAGCCACACAGCTAAGATAACCACTGCTCACCACCTTGGTAGTTTGGCACAAGCAGTATCTCTGAGGCAATCTGTAGAGTATTTGTATACACACGCACACAATAACACAAGAAAAACACCACAAAGGTACTCCACACCAGTTTAGAGAAATAGCCAATATTTCTCTGAGTAAAACAAGTCCAAAATGGCAAAAATTAAACACACACAAGTAAAGATATCACTTTTTAAATGTTTCAATTAGTCATAATCCATAGGAATCAATTGTTGTATCTTTTTAGCACAAAGTACCTGGGATGCATCAAAAACAAAGATGATGCGGGCTGCAGGGGAGATGAGGTGCTGAAAAGTGAAGCGATGAATCAGTTCCTTACTGTGCAGTGGAGGTAATGCATCAATTCTTTCCTCGCAGGAGAGGTGGTGCGTCAGTTCTTTACTGGCAGGGGAGATGATGCCATGATTCTTTTCTCACAGGAAAGGCAATGCATTTAATTTCAGACTCGCAATCTCGGTTCCTTTCTGTGGTGCGGAGTCAATGAGAAATTAACTCCTCGGAGACGTTGCATGGAAAATCCAGACACACTGTGTTGATGGAGCTGCAGAGGAAACAGGCAGTGTTGATTCTGCAGCCGCGGGACAGGTACTGCATTGATTTGTGTGCTGCGGCATGTCGGTGCATGGATTTTCTTTTTGGAGTCAGCAGCTTACATTTACCAGGGCCTAGGGACTGTAGTTGGCACCGCTTGGCAAGTCAGGACTCCCAGCAGAAAATCCCAGGCACTGGCAGATAAAATCTTTGATTCCCCTGAGACTTCTTAATTGAGGCAACCTCAATTCAAGCCCTTGGAGATCCTTGGAAAGCAGGAAGTAGGAAGCAAAGTCCAGACCTTTCACTACCAGGATAGAAGGAGCAAGCAGCAGGTCAGCCCAACAAAGCAACAAGCAGCCTGGCAGTCACTCCTACGGCATCTAGCACTTCCTTCTGGCACAATATCCTTAGTCCAGAAGTGTTCTAGCTTTGTGGGGTCAGAGGTCCAGTACTTATACCCATTTCTGTCCATGAAGAAGGCAAACTCCGAAGACAAGTCTTTGCAGTACACAGGACCCTGCCTTTCCTGACCTTGCCCCAGACCCACTCCAGGGGGTTGGAGACTGCTTTGTGTAGGGACAGGCACAACCCTATTCAGGTGCAGGTGTCAGCTCCCACTCTAGCCCAGGAAGACCCATCAGGATATGCAGGGCACACATCAGCTCCCTTTGTGTGACTGTCTAGAGTAGATTCACAAACAGCCCAACTGACACCCTGACCCAGACCTGTTTCCCCACAGCTCCATAAACACTGCACGTTTGGATTTTCCATGCATCGTCCCTGGGGCATCAATTTCTCATCGACCCTGCACCGCAGTAAGGAACTGAGGTGGCATGTCCTGAAATCAACGCATCGCCTTTCCTGCGAGGAAAGAATCGATGCATCACCTCCCCTGCCACTAAGGAACTGATGCATCACCTCTCCTGCGAGGAAAGAATCAATGCATCACCTCCCCTGCCCAGTAAGAAACCAATACATTGCTTTGCTTTTCAGCACCTCACTTTCCCTGCGGCCCGCATCGTCTTTATTTTTGACACATTTCAGGTTCTTTGTGCTAAGAAGATGCAACCATTGATTCCTATGAATTGACTCATTGAAACCCTTAAAAAGTGATATCCTTACTTGTGTATGTTGTATTTTTGTCATTTTGGTCTTGTTTTACCCAAATAAATATTTACTATTTTTGCAAACTGCAATATTGCTGCACCTAGCTGCGTAATTTCCAAAATGCAGGAATGCACTGTATTTTCAAGAATACTGCGCATCCCTCTGGTTACCCCTTCGCCAACACTAAATCAGCTGCCTTGAGCCAATGCAGGCACCCTTGCGCCATGGTGCAAGGATTCCTGTGTTGGGGGGTTATTGTTTATGTGCAGGAAGGGAAAGGGAAACCTTCCTGCAAATAAACAATCATTAATGGTGATTTGCTCCTTCTATGAGTGCTGCAGAATGCAGCACACACAGAAGAGCAAAAAAACAAGGAGAAATGAAAGTATTTCTCCTCATTGCGCCACTCTAACCCCACCCCTGGGGAGGTGTTAGTTTTTGGCACTGCCTTATGTTTGCAATTTCTCTTAAATCTGGGGCAGCGTCAAAAAGCAATGGGTGTTGTGTGGGTACGCTCACAGCAACACCCATTGCATGCCCTTTTGCTGCAGAAAACTGTGGGGTGGCCCATATTTACAAGGTGGCCTTCAGCCACTAAAAGTGGCTTAACACCACTTTGTAACTATGGAGCAGGGCACAGTGCCACCGGAGCATCGATAGAAGTGATGCTGTGGTGGCGCGAGTGTCTCGTAAATGTGGCTCCTAGTCTCATGACACTACCTCTCCCCCTTGGTAACTAAAAAATCCAAATAATAGTTATTTCAAATCTCTTTAATGAGTCATTGAGGCTCGTGCACTAGTCAGCCAGATTGAGAGGTATGGGTGGTGGAGATACACAATCTTCGTGCACCAATGGTGTAGATTCTTGATTTGGACTATGAGGTGGAATAACCTCATCGAAAATTGTAGGAGCTGACGAACATCAAGGTAGGTGCTTGAAATGTGACGAGTCCTGTGTGATTGTTTTTTTCTGGGAAGCTCGGCGGTCATCATATGTCCTTTGGAAGACACTACCCCAGAGGTTTGACAAACACAGTGTCTGTTTTTTGCTTTTGTTTCTGTTTGGCTAGGACCCAGTCATACTCATTGAAGACTGTTTTGTGAGCTTGGCGATGCAGATCAGCATACGTCTTCATCTTGCACTTTCGAGAAGTGTCCAGGGCCGAACCTTCAAGGTGTCCAAGGATTGATTCACTGTGGGAATTTGGTTCTAGTAGTTCTACCAAACACTAAGGGGGCAGGACTCTCACCAGTTGTGGAAGGAGGAATTGAGCGATGAGCAAAGAGGGTTTGGCACAGGGCCGGTTTCAGTTCAATTCCCCCCATTGCAGCTCACTGTATTACTTTCTTGAGGATGCCCATGAATCTATCAATAATGCTATTGGATTGTGGCCACAACTGTGTGTTCTTTTGAGATGATGTCCATTCCCTAAGGGCCCCCAAAAAATCAACAGCAACTCTTTCCCAAGCTTGCGTAGGAAGGTCAGACATTGTCAATGGTTGTTGAGCCACTTTACGGGAAAGGCAGTTACAAAGATGACAGTTCTTTAGTTCCCTCTCAACTTGCTCATCTAGGCGCTGGAAACCCACCCAGGCCCATATTTATACTTTTTACCGCCAGCTAATGCCATTTCTACACGCCATGTGGGCACCTTATTTAAGGAATGACGTTAGCCGGCTTAGGGGAAAATGGGGGTTGTGCGTCAAAAAATGGTGCAAGTCAGGTTTGAGGCAAAAATCATGCCTCATGACCCACAACCCCCATTGAAATGACTCCTGTCTTAGCAAAGACAGGAGTCATGCCCCCTTGCCCAGTGGCCATGCCCAGGGGACTTCTGTCCCCTGGGCAGGATCATTGGGCACAGTGGCATGTAAAGGGCCCAAATTAGGCCCCCGTATGCCACTTAAAAAAAATACTTACCTCAACTTACCTGTACTTACCTGGGATGGGTCCCCCCATCAATGGGTGTCCTCCAAGGGTGGGAGAGGATGGCAGGGGGTGTCCCGGGGGCAGGGAAGGGCACCTCTGGACTCCTTCCATGGTCAGAGACCATGGAAGTGAGCCCACAGGTCCCTTAACGCTTGCCCTGACCCAGGCGCTAAAGAACAGCGCACATCAGGCTGTGCACCGTTTTTTAAGGACCACCCTCTCCTGTGTGTCTAAATGAGGTAGGAGTATAAATAAGGCGCACAGGCCTTAAAGTCATTTTTGAGCGGGAACGCCTACCTTGCATGTCATTAACGCAAGGCAGTTTCCCGCATCCAAAAAATGACTCACACAGAGGAATTTTGACGTCCGCGGGCTCGGGCGTCAAAGTTTAAATATGGTGCACGGTTTGCGCCGAATGTGAAAAATGTTTACACACATTCGGCGCAAAAGGAGTATAACTATGCCCCCCCAGTTTCTTAGGGGTCTTTTGGTGGCTACAGTGCCACAATGTCCTTCATGGCCAGTTTAATGACTTGCTGTCATAGCTCTAGGGTATTACGATTCTCGAGCCTCTCAGTACAATGACTTACATGGTTATAGAGAGTTCATTCTGTACATGTTTAAACTTTGGAAATTCAATGTCATCTTTCAGAGTTCAAATAGTAATTTTCCATAACTGAGTTGAAATTATGTCTCTAAGAATGAGCATTTTCTATTTAGCCTTCGTAGCAGCAATGATCTGCTCAATGGATTAGGCTGACGGCGTGCTAGACATTACAGTGAAACTGATGTACTCTTCAGCTGTTTTAACCATCAAACTGTGCCTGTACTTACTGAAAAGTAATCAACAGCATTCTGAACTTTACAATCACATATTCGCACTCTTGCAGTTGCAACACCTGCCTCTCACGGCGAGGAGGCATCTTGGCTTTCGGGTTCCCAAATACAGTGAGTAGCACTTGGTGGTCTGTTATGATGGTAAAACATTTTCCATACAGAAACACATGAAAATGCTTGCAGGCCCACATAAAAGCCAGACTCTCCTTCTCCACCCTAGAATAGGCTAGTTCTGTGTCAGACAGACTTCTGCTGGCATAGGCCACAATGTGTCTCTGAGAATTCGGATGACCATTATGCTGAGCAAGGAATGACCCCAGTCCCCTTGGGCTCGCATCTAGAGGGATCTAGTATGTAGATTGGGATTGAAAAAGGCAATCTTAGTCTCATTCTTAATCTCGTGTTTTATTTTTTGAAACTCTGATCACAATCCACAGACCACTGCAAAGAAACATCTCATTTCAACAACTCTCTCTATGGGCACTCACTGTAGCAAAATCATAAATGAACCTTGAGCAATAACTGTCCAGGCCCAAGAAGATGACAGCATTGTGATATCTTCTGGGGGGCAAGTAGCAGGCAGTGCTTGCAATTCATCTGGGTCTCGAGTCATTCTCCCATCAGAGAATATGTGGCAAAAAAAATTGAATGTGCTCTTATGAAACTCACAATTTGCTCCATTCAGAGTGAGACCTCCATTGGCAAGTAGTTTCACACTTGTGTAAGAGCTTTGTCATGCTCCTCCCTGTCTTGATCCAAACACCAGTATGTCATCACTGTAATTGAAAGTATCCATGACGATTTGAATTATGCACATCCTGAAGTATCTCTGCAGCTCACGACACTCCAAAGCTCAATCTTTTATGTCTGAACAAACTAACATGAGTCGAAAAAGTAGTGAAGTACCTACAGATCTCTTCCAGTTCGGGGTGGTGGTATTCTTTTATTCTTTTGTTCAGGTCAAGACGAGAGAAGACCATGTCTTTCTCACTTGATTGCTTTGTTGGCCTGTGCATATCAACACAGATGCACACAGCACCTCTATTATCCCTTTTGGGAACTACTATTATAGGTGAAACCCATGGTGTAGGACCAGTGGAGTGTTCAATGATGTCATGCCTTAATAGTGTTTTCAGTTCTTTCTCAACAGCTCCTTGCAAATTAATGTTAGTTCTGTGGTGTCGCCGAGCAACAGGACGAATGCCCTCGTTAATGTGAAGTCACACTTTCATTGTTTTGAGTCTTCCCAGGCCATGGAACAATAGTGGAAACTGAATTACAAATTTGTGTACATTGTAATTGAGAGATATCAGTCTATTGTCAGCAGGAGTGGAAAAGCTGAACAGGCACTACTGGACGAGGTTCCTGGAAGTACATGAACTGGCATTTGCAGGAACATTGCTTTGTATTTCATGGTCGCTGTGAATTATCCTTAACCTTGCAATGGTTTAGAATCAGCCCACGTTTATACCTTCATGTTTGATGGGTTTAGTTTTGGCACGGGAGACAGGTTGGTAAACTTCTCAACTGGCATGATGTAAATCGACGAACCACTGTCTATGATGAAGGTAGCGGGGCAACCATTAACTTCTATTGTTATTTTGGGACAGTGTGCAAACGAAATGGGTTGTTCCATTTGACAATTTATTTTTGTCATTTGTTCTTCCTGGCACGCAGCCAACCCAACATGTTCATGGCATCCTTTGGTTGACATCATTATAGCATATCCATCTTCCTCACTCTTTCTTGATGAAGGCATCAAAGATCCTTTGCAGGATGAGCTTGATGATGATCAACATCAACAGGTTCATACTTGTCATAACTGATGTTGCTTTTTAGCCTTCTGGGCATAGCAAGACTGCTTCTGGAACTTTCTGACGTCCATTTTCGCTTCCAGCTGTGATGCATTTGGTTTCTCTTTCACCATGCTAACCATTAAAAAGTGTTTTTCCAATTCACAGCCCTTGCAGGGTCCATGGCTGGACATTTGCTCTCATGGGGATATGAAAATCTACATCGAAAACACACCTTTTCCTTCTTTGAAGATGTCGACTTGTGTGCATCTGCTTGGTGCTTGGACTTGCTTTTCATGACTAGCGCCAATTTATTTTTCGCTGTTCCAGCTTGCATATCAGCCACTTGTCATTCTGCTCTTTCATTGGCTCTTGCAGCCCTTAGTATTTTGTCTAAGCTTGGCATCTCTCTCAACATGCATTTTCTAAAAGAGTCCGACAGGCAGCCATTGATGACTCTCAGGCGTATAGCTTTGTCATTGTTAAATTCACTGTACTTACAGTGTTTGATGAGCACATCCAGGGGCAGATGGATGAAAAATGGTGCTGCACCCAGTGCAGCGCCACTTTTCGAGTGCCCCTTAGCCCCTCCCTAATGCCACCATGGTAGCACCATATCTAAAATATGGCGTAGTTAGGGTGACTAGTGTCATAACTTTTTACGCTAGTCCAACGCTTTGCAGGATTAGCATAAAAAATTTTGACATTAATCCTGCAAAGCACCCAGAGGCCCATTGTAATCAATGGGAGCCTCTTTCTAACGCCAGCACTTATCAAGCATTAAAAAATACCAATATAAGTGGCGCAACGGAATCTCATAGACTTCTTTGCTCCATTTTTACGGGCCCCTAGCGCCGGAACGCCCCCTTGCATACATTATGACCCTCATTCCAACCCTGGCGGTCTATGACCGCCAGGGTGGAGGGCAACGGAAGCACCGCCAACAGGCTGGCGGTGCTTCCAGGGCCATTCTGACCGCGGCGGTAAAGCCGCGGTCAGAAAAGGGGAACCAGCGGTTTCCCGCCGGTTTTCCCCTGGCCCAGGGAATCCTCCATGCCGCCATGGGGATTCCGACCCCCTTCCCGCCAGCCTGTTTTTGCCGGTTTACACCGCCAGAACCAGGATGGCGGGAACGGGTGTCGTGGGGCCCCTGGGGGCCCCTGCACTGCCCATGCCACTGGAATGGGCAGTGCAGGGGGCCCCTAACAGGGCCCCATTAAGATTTTCACTGTCTGCTTTGCAGACAGTGAAAATCGCGACGGGTGCTACTGCACCCGTCGCACCCCTGCAACTCCGCCGGCTCCATTCGGAGCCGGCTTCATTGTTGCAGGGTCTTTCCCGCTGGGCCGGCGGGCGCCCTTTTGGCGGTCGCCCGCCGGCCCAGCGGGAAAGTCGAAATGACCCCTGCGGTCTTTTGACCGCGGTGCGGTCTTTCGACGGGATTACTTACAGTTAGAATGACCCCCTATGTCTGGTGCAGGCATTATGTGGCGCAAGGGGTTACAAAGTGGTGCAATGCAAGGCCACATTAGCGTAAAACAAATGAGGTTAATGCGGCATTGGAACGGCTCAAGGCCAGCATAAATCTGGCCCCATGTGTTTCAACAAACTCATCCATCGTTTCACCATCTTGCTTCTTGCCTGATTGAAAATACACCTTTCATAGTTGACATTGTGCATCGAATTGAACTTGGTATTCAAAGTTTCTTTGGTCTGATAGTATGATACCACATCAATATGCGAGATGTTCTTCAAGACTTCTTTTACTCCATCACCAGCAACGTTACTTAAATATTTCATGATTTTCTTATCATCTCCTTCTCCTAGGGCAACTATGAAGTCATTGATTGTCTCAATCCACACAGTGAATTCTGGTTTGTGGTGGTGTTGAATGGTGGTGGTGGTGGTGTCAGAAATGCAGCTGCATCATACTTTGTGCCATTTTCTACTGTTATTGAGAGTATATGCTGTTCAGGTGTCGGCTGCTGCTCATTGATTGCAACTGCAATCTCTACAAGCACAGGCCGTGTGCATGGGTTGTCCTGTCCAAGCAGAGGGTGTAAATTGTCGCCCTCCCTCATGATGGTAAGTAGTGATTTTGTTTCTCACACTTGATCTCTGTTGCATTCAGCTTTTTGCATTGCACCTGGTTGTTACTGCCTTTAGTGTTTTGCTTGTATCGACAATGGCTCTGTGTTCTTGCGCACCACAGTCTTTCTACTGTCTATTTTCAACAATCTTTCTACTTTCGGCCTCACCACTAGATTTTTGTGGGCCTTTTGAATGCCATCCTCAGCAGGGCCTTCCACTTCTTCAAGAGCCATTTAAGGGCTGGAGTCTTGCTTCAATTCTACACATGCCTACTCTGACCTGATTCTGATTTAGCTGAGCACATGGGGCACACACAAGCAGTCTGTTGGGTTGTTGGAAATATTCAGGGAGAACAGCCTTGTTTCGTTGGGGGCATGTATCCCTTTACTCGTCACCATTTGTGGCATCCTCCCCATCCCCAGAGCAAAGACAACACCAAGCATGGAGCTCTTGATTAGATGTCTTTAATCCTCAGCATACAATCACACACTAAATCACTGATTATAACCACACCTGAACGCCTCCCAGTAGGTTATGCAATCTCTCTTCTAAGTCCATCCAGAACCATGAGGGTCCTACATACCTAGTCTCATGACACTACAAATTGTCTTGTGTGTGCCCCCAGAAATGCCTACATTTGTTGTGCTCTACTATTGCCCCAAGACACCCCATTCCATTCTTTCCTTCCACCTCTTCAATATTACTGCAGGGTAATTAAGGCCTTCATTTTATTTAGAGGTTTCTTATTGACACACATAATTTGCCAGTGGTACTTCTATCTTGGCTAATTATGATAACAAAGAGCATAGCCCTTTCAATAATTGCATGACACTAATTTTTTCAGGTATCTGACTTTGGAACTTGTATGCATTCCAGGAGGCACTTGCAGAGATCCTGGGAGCATATCAACATTCCCAGGACACGATGGGCCAGATCCTGGACAATGTACAGGAGAACAGACGGCTGCAGGAGGGACAGTACCAGGGGATCAGGGAGGACTTGCAGGCCATCAACAACACCCTGGTCTCCATAGCAGGGATGCTGGCAGACATGGCCAATATCATGAGGGAGGCAGTCTCACATCAGTGGGCCCGTGCCATTAGCCTGACATCTGAACTGCCTTCCACTTCCGCTGCCGCTAGTGGACAGGAGGCGCTCACAGGACCACCCCCTTCTGCAGAAGGAGAACCACCCCGCAAATGTTCCCTGCGATCCAGACAGAAGCCATAGACACTTGCCAAGACCCCACCAGGAAATGAGACTCTCCTGATTGTCACCCTTGTGTCCCACCCTGTCACCCTGTCCACCTTGAACTGCCATTGCTCCTCTTCCTATGTCCCCTTGGACAATGCACCTGTGCTAGAGACTGGAACAATACCCTGGACTTTCCTCCATCATCATCCCGTCCCATTGCACTTGCCCTTCAATATTTTAGCACTTCAATAAACACCCTTGGAAAAAATTGAAGCATGGAATATGTCACATTTTTCAAGTATGTATTCATTTAACTAGTTTCAAATATTGCAATTCAACTGTACAGTAAATGAGCATATGTTAATGACCTGAAGCTGGCTGCAGTGATCACACCAGGAGCTATTGTGAGGCACCAACATCTATAAAATGAATTGCCAAAGGGTACAGTAAGTGGGCATAGAAGTGGCAAATCACAGCATGCCAGTGCCACAGAAATTCTAAATAATGACAATGAAATGTGAAGTAACACTGTCTTACCTGTGTGTCATTGGAAGTATTGTCTGATGACTGCTGTTCTGTTGCCCTCATCCTTCTCCTCTGCCTCCTCATCCTCACTGTCCACAGGGTCCACTGTTGCCACACAGGCATCTCCAGCCTCCTCTTCCTCCAGAAAAGGCACATGGCGTCTCAGGGCAAGGTTGTGCAACATGCAGCATGCCACTATTATCTGGCAGACCTTCTTGGGTGAGTAGCACAGGGATCCACCTGTTAGATGAAGGCACCTGAACCTGGCCTTTAGGAGGCCAAAGGTCCTTCCTATAATCCTTCTCGTTCGCCCATGTGCCTCATTGTAACGTTCTTCTGCCCTTGTCCTGGCATTCCTCACAGGGGTCAGCAACCAAGAAAGGTTGTGGTAACCAGAGTCACCTGCAATATTGAGGGACAACATTTAGTCACACACTACCCATACTGCCGACACCAAACCCACATACCAACATATACTGGGTGGGGACCAGGGCTCACTTATTAGTCACACCCTGTGCCTCTGTAGTTGGACCATTACATGTGGGATGCTGCTATTTCTCAGGACAAAGACATCATGCACCGTCCCAGGATACTTAGCATTAACGTGGGAGATGTTCTGGTCTGCCAAGCACGCCATCTGTACATTCGTAGAGTGGAAACTCTTACAATTTCTGAACACCTGTTCATTTTGACGGGGGGACAAACGCAATATGTGTTCCATCAATTGCCCCAATTATGTTGAGGATATGTCCCATTGCATAGAAGTTGGCCTTCACTGTGGCAAATCTTCTATCTGGGGAAATACAATGTAGCTGCAAATGTGTTTTATCAGGGCAGACAACACTCTTGTCAGCACTATTGAGAACATTGGTTGTGACATTCCTGCTGCCAAGTCCACTGTCACTTGGAAAGAACCAGTTGCAAGGAAATGGAGCACAGATAGAACTTGCACAAGAGGGGGGATCCAAGTGGGGTGAGGGATAGCAGATCTCAGGTCAGGCTCCAGTTGAGCACACAGCTCTGTGATTGTGGCCCTGTCAAGTCTATATGTGAGGATGATGTGCCTTTTCTCCATTGTTGCCAAGTCCACCATGGGTCTGTACACGGGGGTATGTCTCCATCTCCTATTTATCCACAGCAGTAGCAATCTATAGGGCAAAAGAGTGAGGAGCCAGTCACAAACTGAACAATGGGGCTACAACAGAACTTTGCTTGCTGTTAACTTGTAAAGGGTAAGTGTGATTTGTGTAGTCTGTCCAAATTTCATCAATGATGCAGCAAATATCCAGGGCCTGCCCCTCCCCCCCGAAATGGTGTCTGCCTGTCCTGTGTAGAGGGACAGGTGGAAGTGAGGTAATTCTGCTGGCGTTGTGCGTCATAGCGGGAGGCGGTCGGGAACCGCCGTGCAACTCCTCATTGGTAATAATTGGGCCCTATGGGTTACAGTGGTCAATGGTGATCTACGTCACGAACGTGACCGACATTTTGTATCTGATTCCTCATTTGCTACCTGATCTTCAACAGGAGAGGATCTACATTGCATGTACTGCTGTGATCTGTGTCTGGAACCTACCATGGCCTGTGTGACTGGGGAAAGAGCCCCAGCCTTCACTTCAGTGTAGTTGGAGAGACTGGTGGATGGGGTCCTACCCCAGTACAGACTGCTGTATGGGCCTCCAGACCAACCGGTGAGTACACTGTGGGCATGATGCATATGGCATGAATGCATGGAGCGGTGTGTGAAGGCCTCGTGTAAGGGGGGTGGGTGGATGTCCTCTGGGCGGCGTGTTGATTGTGTGCTGGGCCATGTGTGTGGGAATGGTGATGTGAAGGGGTATGGTGGGCCATAAGTGTAACCCTTGAGGGCATCACAGCAGCCACAAGGAGGTGAGTACAGTGCCCATCATTACTTCTTATGCCTGGTGGGGTGGTATCCAGGTGGTGGATGTGTGTCAGTGGGTGCCTCTAGGCCAGGCCTGACATTACAGCATAGTTTTCCTGGTGGCTAGGGTTCTGAAGGGATAATCCTGCTACCTAGCTCGTAGGCATCCACTACTGGTCAGGGCTGCGTGGGACCCAGGTGTGCTGCATTTGCCGGTGTGTGCCCCTCCCTATGCCTTGGTGGCTAGAAATATCACTGGTAGTGCAATGCATAGTGTGTAGGCCTGTTCCCTGTGTGTGAGGGTGCTGTGTATGCCAACGGTGGTGTAGGTGCAGCCATTGACCCAGTGCATCCTTTGTTTCTCCCACCCTTCTTGTTTTGTCATCCTGTCCTTATGTGCATTAGCATCATCTGGTAGAGGAGCAGAGGTACCGGCGATGGAGGGAGCTGCATCCCACAGGACCCAGGAGGCAGAGTCCACTGATGGTGAGGGCACCAGTGGGACAGAGGACGAGGGGAGCACCATGGTGGAGACTGGAGGCCCCAGTTAGCCCTGCTGCCCGTGTCAGGAGGCTATTGACATCCTGAGATCCATCTCTGTAGGGCAGTCAACCATTGTGAATGCCATCCAGGGACTGGCAGCCCGGATGCAACAGACTAATGCATTCCTGGAGGGCACTCACACTGGCTTGGCAGCTCAACAGAGATCGATCCAGGCTCTGACCTCATCTCTGATGCAGCCATTGTCCCTGTTTCCACCCTCCAACTTCCTCTTCCCAATCCCATTCTCCTCAACCCCAACCTATCCCAAGCACACAGGCAGACGAGCATGCACACAAGACAACACACAAGAGTGGCACAGGCAAACACAAGCACCACACTTCATCCCACAGGCACTCACACAAACAACATCAGGATGCAAACAAACCAACATCCACAATTTCCCACTGTCTCCACCTCCTCCTCCACCTCCTTCCCAGTTCCATCTACACTCACATCTGCATGCACTACACAATCGACCACTACCAGCATCACCACCACACCTAGCAGAACACACACCTCACTGACAGACACCTCCACAACAGCCACACACACATCCCCTGTGTCCTCTCCCACTGTGTCTGTCCCCCCTCCCAAGGTACACAAACGAAAGCACTCAGACACCCAACAGCCATCCACTTCACAACAGCATCCAGCCCATGTATCTGCACCCAAAATCAGCAGACAGACACCTCCAACAACCACTCCCTCTTCCTCCACTCCCAAACCTTCTCCCTCTTCCCGCCCCAATGTCCCTAAAAAACTTTTCCTATCCATCATTGACATCTTCCCTACTCCTCCTCCCGTCCTGCATGTCTGGCCAGGGTGGAAAGAACCCGGCCAAGCACCTCAGCCACCCAGTCCATGGGCCCAGTCATCACCACATCCAATTGTGGTGGAAAAGGATCCAGGGTTCATGTCCTGAGGGTGAAGGAGCCTACACCAGGCATCCTCGTGGGAAAGGAGCCTGCCAAAGCTGCCGGAAGAAGCAAAGAGCCTGCCCAAGCTGCTGCCAGGAAGACAAAGGAGCCTGCCCCAGCTGTTGCCAGGAAGACTAAGGAGCCTGCCACAGCTGCTGCCAGGAGGACAAAGGAGCCTGCCCCAGCTGCCAGGAAGAGCAAGGAGCCAGCAACAGCAGGCAGGAAGGGCAAGGGGCCTGGGGCAGGAACTGTGATGGAGCCCCCACCACCAACCATGGTTGTGCAGCCGTCTGAGGCTGCAGGGGATGGGCAGGAGCCTCTCCCCACCAGCAGCACCACCACCTCCAGTGGGCAGGCATCGAAGCCGAGGCTGCATGGGAGGGGGAGGGGCCTCTCCCCACCAGTAGCAGCACCACCACCACCTCCAGTGGGCAGCTGTCTGAGGCTGCAGGGGATGGGCAGGGGCCTCCCCCCACCAGCAGCAGCAGCACCACCACCTCCAGTGGGCAGCCATCCGAGGCTGCAGGGGATGGGCAGGGGCCTCCGCCACCAGCAGCACCACCACCTCCAGTGGACAGCCGTCCGAGGATGCAGGGGATGGGCTGGAGCCTCCCGCTACCAGCAGCAGCACCACCACCACCACCATTGAGCAGCTGCCACCGCCAGTGGACGGTATGTAATCCTACCTCCATGGGCTGCTGTGTGGCCTGCCCCTGCATATCCAGTGGGTATGACACCCATCTGAGAGACTGGGACCTTGCACTCCCCAGGATCAGGAGCACAGGGCACGATGCCTCCTCCAGAACCAGTGGGTAATATACACACCTACCCCAGCCTCCCCAGGACCAAGAGCACAGGGCACGATGCCCGCTCCAGAACCAGTGGGAAAGACACCCACCTACCCTAGCCTCCCCAGGATCAAGAGCAGAGGGCACAATGCCCCCTCCAGAACCAGTGGGTAAGACACCCACCTACCCCAGCTTCCCCAGGATCAAGAGCACAGGGCACAATGACCCCTCCCCAACCAGTGTTGGAGACACCCACTTGAAAGACTGTGGCCTTGCACTCCCCAGGACCAAGCACAGGGTATGTTGTCCCCTCCAGAGCATGGGGGCAAGTCACCCACTTGAGAGACTGTGGCCTTGCACTTCCCAGGACCAAGCACAGGGCATGTTGTCCCCTCCAGAACCAGAGGTGTTGTTCCATCTGCCTGCTGAGGTGCCCCCTGCCCTCTGTCCCCCTGAGGTGCCTGCCTATTTCCCAAATGATGCCCCTGCAGTGTTCTCTCCGTTTTGAGAAAGGTGCCATGTGTGGCCTTGGAATTTGGCCTGTGGCCATGTGGACAACGTATAATGTGGACTGGGCTGTGTCCCTTTTTCTGTACATATGTATATATCTATTATCTTGCCTCACTTATTTATCTTGATGTGTTGTTCTCATTGCATTCACTTTTTCTAAAACTTTTTGTCCTTGCATTATTCATCTGAGGTACGGGGTAAAATGTTTTTGTACTGCAGCTGATTGTGTGTATGGTGTTGGGGAGGGGGTGTTGTTTGGGTGTGTCACTCTCTTTTTCCTCCCCCCCCTCCCTTGTGTGCTAGGCGGCTGTACTCACCGTTGTCGTCTTCATCGTCGTTGGTGTTCGTGGTGGAGCAGCTCATAGAAGACCATGGGGAAGACATGCAGCTGGGTCTCCATGGCTGCGTGGTTGTTCCCTGTGTCTCCAATGGTGAGTCCTTTCACTTCTGTGCAGTGTTTCCGCCAGGCTTTTGATGTTGTTGGTACCACTCCAGAAAAGGTGGCGGTTTCCTAGGTTATAACATGGTGGGCGGAACATTGACTTGTAGGTGGCTACCGCCGGGGTGCCTGTTGTTTTCGCCCTGGCGGTCGGTGTGGTGAAGTGGCTGTCTATCAGGAATCTATCCGCCATGGTCATAATTTGGCGGTAATTACCACAGGCCTGTTGGCGGTATTACTGCCACTTTTACACCAACCGCCAGGTATGTAATGAGGGCCTGAGTCACCTTACTTCTCAGTGAGTCTGACAAATTCAAGCATTTCCATTTTTGTTGTCTGGTACCTCAGCGGTTCTTGGCATGTTAGCAATAGCCACCGAATGTCACAGATTCCTACCATTTGCCAAGATGATGAGCAGACACTCTGGGTTACCACCTTTGTCATTTATGTTCACCACTACGTGTGGGATGCCCAGAATAATCCCGGGGAGGCTGGCAATACGGCAAGAATAGCCACCTTCATTCCAGTGCACAGACCACCATTTTCATTTTTCTTTCTTCTTTTGTAACATCTTCTCTCCATGTTTTCATTTTCCACTTGTTTCTCTGTTTTTTCTAGTTTTAGTTGTCTCTTACCACTTTTTGCTTGTCGGCTTTCTATCACACTTATTTCCACATCTAATAATCTTCCCCTCTTCCGCTTTACATAATTTTCTTTTCCTCTTACTTTCATCTTCTTCTTTTTTCCTTCCACCTCTTGTTTGCGAACATTTCTTTTTTTCTCAAATATCTTTTATCTTTCTTAATATTTAGCTATTTTCATTTTTGATTCTGTTTCTTTCCTTCTTTCCATCCTTTTATATTTCTTTTCAAGTATCTTTTTTATTGTTTCCATTTTCGTTTCCCAATTTGTATTCCTTTTGTGTTTGTTACTTTCTTATCAGTTACTCTCTTCGTTCATCGCTCCCTCCTCCACTTCTTTCTTTCATTTATGGTCGTTTAATGTTTTTCACCACTTTCTATTTCTCTCTCTCTTTCTTTCTTTCTTTTTCTTTCTTTCTTTCTTTCTTTTGTTTTCATCGTTCTCTCTTATTTCTTTTACTTTTTCTCTTTATTCCTTTCATTCTTTTTTTAAGTTTTGCCTTCTTTCATGCTTTACATCTTGCCTTTATCTTTGTTCCCTTTATGCTTTTTTTCTGAACCATTTTAATGTTTTTTTACCCTTTCATTGTTTTATGCATTGTTTCTCACACCCTTATTTCAACTATCACATCCTTCTATCCGTTCCCTTATATAATGTATTTCTTTTTCTTCCATTCACTCCCTGCATTTGCCTCTCACTTTTCTTTCTAATTTTCATGATTTTTCTTTCTTTCTGTTGATTGGCTGCTTTTAACTCCTGTGCCCCCAACCTTCAGCTCTTTAGTGCAATTCCCTTGTAGCATATTTCTAGCCTTCTTTTTGCAGACTCTCATTTCTAGGAGAAGGGTTAATATGACACAGACCTGCAACAACAGACCAACTAGGCCCAGCTTTAACTCCAATGCAGTGCAAGAAGCATCACGGTGAACATGATACCCTCGCCCCTGTCCTTTGCCTGCCCTGTATGCCTGAAGGGTGTTTGCAATACTTCTGCTTTTGCTGTGTATCTTCTGTGTGTGCTTCTTGCGTAGCCAGTAGATAGTGGGATTTGGAGGTGCCTATTTGTAGGAGTTGTAGCCCATAGTAAAAATAGCAGAAGAATCCATGTCATCTCTCCGCCATTCAGTTTCATGTGTGATGGGGAGGTATAATATGTGATTGATGACCTGAAATTATCGAGCTGTCAGGAGTCCTGTTGTATCATAAAATGTACCGTTCATGACCAGGATCCTTGCTGCTTTAGTGTAGCAGCTTGGTTTGAAAACAGTTTGACAGTCCTGAAGGATGGAATTTATTGTAAATTGCTATTTAGTTTGCTTAGCACGTGCTTAAATAATTATGTTTCTGATGGATGGCATATGTGTGATTGGTTGGTTGCTGGCAGTATTATTCCAGTCTTGTTTGAATCATGAAATATGTTTTGCTCAAGAGACACATTGACTATGTTAAAGAATCTGAGTGCTACTCGAGATGGATGAATTGTCATGGATGTGAGAATGTTGTCCCCACATGTTGTGAATTTGAAGGTGACAGCTGTTGGTAAAGTCAGATTGAGAAGGCAAATTTAATGAGGTCCATTTCTATATATTCCATAGAAAGATGGGTGAAACGGCAGTGGCTATTAGTACTTGTGTTATTTTGGTGACGAATTGATTAATAGCATTGCAATTGCGGGTTAAGTGCATTCTCATAATTATCATGGGTCAAACTGTGTTGTGTTTCAGAGTCAAGATAATGGCTTGAGGACTTCGAAGATGCAGCATAATAATTGACTTATTCTCCGTAGTTGTGGGTGTGGAAATAAGGTTTCATTTAGATAAGTGGCGAGATTTCCGTCTCGTATTCGGGTTATGTGTTTTTTTTTCTTATTTGCCGATAGGTAATTTGCTGTGAGATTTTTTTTGTGGACACCATAATGTCATGAAGTCAATATAGACTTTCCGTATGAGTTTGACTAAATGGAGAAAGGAGTGAACATCGGCTTTGGAATCAATTGCAGTTGCATTATTTTAATAGGTAGCACTGGATCATTGTTGGTACAACCATAATCTTGACTGTTCATTTGCAAATGTTGTGCATTTTAATTTTCGCACACCTTTAGTTCCAGGATGATCAGCATCAAGCACACAGCATCTATACATGTAGCATTTATATACAGTTGAAACTAAGCCAAAAGGCAGCAGAGTGCTGTTCAGGTTAAAGACATGTGCACAGTTAACCACTGATTGGAAGGGTAATGGAGAATAGAAGATGTTTACTATGCCGTGATGAGATTAAAGAGGTGTGTCTTCTGTATTTTCCTAATTTGGATTAGGTCTGGGATGGTTCTGTTGGATATAGGGATTTTGCTTTTTATCCTGGGTGTATAGTTCGAGAATCTTGCCTTGTTTTGCCCCTTTTTAAGGGCGAGCGCAAAGCGCTCAGTCCATAAAGTAATCTCTCTTTGGGCTTCAAACCACGCCCAGGTCACGTCAGTCTCTTTCATTGGTTCCTGGACTTGCTCTTTAAAATCTGCTTGCTTTCATTTGTGAAAGGCATACATACGTCATGCCTTTTCCAGTGTTTAGCCCGCCTACACAGCACCGGTAAACTACTAGAAACATACAAGGCTCGATGTTTTGAGCCTGGTTTCTGGACTACTTTATCTGTTAATTTTCCCCGCTGCGCGATCGCACTGGGGTTTACAAAGCGCGATCCAGTTTTTCGTTTTCAACTTCAGTGTGATCGCGCTGCATTTTACATAGCGCGATCGCGCTGTGTTTTTTTCTTTTAATTTGTGTGACGAATAGCTCCAACTCGAGCAAATGCGAGCCCCGTTGCATTGAAAATGCTTGTTTAACTTCTTTATTTTCAGTCTGTTGGTGCTCTGACTAGAAATATGTGGAAGCCTGCAGAAGTAGCGAAACTGTCAGCCAGATAGGAGAAGTGACACGTGTGACGGCTTTGTGGATAATGCAGCTGTGTTTTTTTCTTTTAATTTGTGTGACGAATAGCTCCAACTCGAGCAAATGCGAGCCCGGTTGCATTGAAAATGCTTGTTTAACTTCTTTGTTTTCAGTCTGTTGGTGCTCTGACTAGAAATATGTGGAAGCCTGCAGAAGTAGCGAAACTGTCAGCCAGATAGGAGAAGTGACACGTGTGACGGCTTTGTGGATAATGCAGCTGCTTTTGAAGATGGTATTGCCAATAGAGGCAGCCAGTGTAAATTCATCACAGTAAGGATCATATGGTTATATTTATTCAGGCCGTTGATGAGGTGTGCTGCAGAATATAGAATGCCATTAAGATGGGATAATGTGGAGTCTAGAGGCCATGGAGTAAAGCATAGCCATCGTCCACAAGCAAGAGTATGAAGGCTTGATCTGGCGTTCTGAAGTCATTTTGTGGGAGGTGCAGTTTTTTGTTTTTTTTAGTTGACAGATCTTGTTTGCTTTATATCTTCCTGGAGGGTGATGTTAATGTGCAGAATGAGCTTAGAATCTGTCCAGGTTCACATTATTGAGCCAAGGTTTGACTACTTATTGATCTTTGTGAATAGCAGGATTTCTCTTGTGGTAGTGTTGAACTTCAGGGCCCGTATTGCAGATAGGGCACACTTTCCATGTTTGCACCCTGGTGCACCTAAAAGCAGGTGCACTGTGTGAAAACATGGAAAGTGTGCCCTATCAGGGAGAATGTGCTGCCCTTGAGGCAGCCGCAAACTCACGCTGCCCACCCAAAAGAAATACAGAGCAGCTATTTAAAAGCTCAATCAATCAAACCAATCAAAACGGGATTTATAAACCTCTGCAAATCACCCGCAAGGGTATCCAGTTGCTGGGAGATGTGCTGTTCGGGTGGACACAGTTGAACAGCCAGATCTTGAATCAGTTGACCAACCAGGTCTTGAGTCCCTTTCTGAATTCCTGAATGGAAGGGGTGGTCTGGAGGTGACGGGGGAGGCTGTTCGAGGACTTCACAGTGAGGTAGGAGAAGGATCATCCTCCACTGTTGCTTCGTCAGTTGCGGGGGATGTGAACAAGAGAGAAGGAGGTGGAGTGCAGGTGTCTGGAGGGTTGGTAGAAGCTCAGGTGGTGCTTGATGTATGCTGGTCCGTGATTGTGCAGGGTTTTGTAGGCATGAGTCAGCATCTTGAGTTGGTATCTCTTGTGAACTGGGAGCCAGTGGAGTTTCTGGAGGTGAGGGGTGATGTGGGTCCAGTTGAGGAGGTTGAGGATGAGTCTGGCTGCTGAGTTCTGTATGGTCTGCAGTCTCTTTAGGAGGTGTGTGAGGATTCCTACATAGAGTGTTTCCGTAGTCCAAGTAACTAGTGGCGAGGGGTACAGTGATGGTGCATCTGGTGCTGGCTGGGAGCCATGTGAAGATTTTTCTGAGCATTCAGAGAGTGAGGAAGCAGTCAGAGGACCTTGTGTTGATCTGGATTTTCATGGTGAGCTTATTGTCCAGGTGTAGTCTGTAGAAGTTGTTGAGAGTCCTAGTTCAGCAGGCCACCAGGACTCATTCCATGAGGTTGGTGTTGAGTTTGAGGCAGTTGTTTTGCATCCAGTCGTCCACGTTGGTCATGCACTGGTGGAAGTTAGCTCTTGTGGTGGATGGGTCTTCAAATAGAGAGAGGAGGAGCTAGGTGTCTTCTGCATAGGATATGATGTTCAGTCCATGGGTTCTGGTGATGTTAGCCAGGGGGGTCATGTAGGCGTTGAACAGGGTCGGGCGAAGGGATGAACCCTGAGGGATGCCGGAGATGATGTTCTTAGGTTCTGAGGTGGAGAGTTCTCAGAATTTTTCAGGTAAGGAAGGATGCGATCTATTTGAGGGTGTCCTATTTGATTCCGACCTGATGAAGCCTCTTGATCAGAGTGTGATGGGACACAGTGTCAAAGGCTGCTGAGAGGTCAAGTAGGATCAGAGCAGTCGTTTCTCCCCAGTCCAGGTGGGTTCTGATGTCATCAGTGGCTGTGATCAGGGCAGTTTTGGTGCTGTGGTTAATGTGGAATCTGGATTGGGATGAATCCAGAAGATCTCTGTTCTTCAGATAACCCATGAGTTAACCCATGGTGGCTGAGGGACTTTTTGAGGATATTGGCAGGAAAGGAGAGCAGAGAGATGGGCTAGTAGTTCTTGTGCTTGTTGCGGTCGGCAGACAGTTTTTTATGGAAGGGTTTGACTTCCGAGTGTTTCCATTCTTCTGGGAAGGTGGTCGAGGTGATGGATGTGCTGAAGATGGCAGTGAGCTCTTTGCTGATGGTCCTGTTCCCATGGTGGAACATGTGGTGGGGTGAGGGATCCATGGGTGCTCCTCAGTGGATGGAGTGCATGATGGCTGAGTTGCTCTGTGCAGTGAGCAGCTCCCAGTGTTTAGAGTTTGCAACTGTGGGAGCAAGGAGGCTGAGGATGTTGGAGGAGGCAGGTTTGGTTTGAAGTGTTTGTAGATGGCGGAGATGTTGTCATGGAAGAAGTCCATCAGGGTGTTGCAGAGATCTTGGGAAGAGGTGATTACATTTTCGGTTGATGAGGGGTTGTACAACTTGGTTTCGATGCAGTAGCTAGCATGTTCTTTGTCTTTTTCAGGAGTTGGTGATGGTGGTTGCCTGATGTCTTAAAGGTGGTGTAGTCTGTGGGCTTCTTTCTGGTGTGTCAATGCCATTCTAGTTGCTTGCAGTTGCGTTTCCTGTTTTTCAGTTTTGAGGTGTGCCAACTGGCATGTTTGGTGGGTTTCTTGAGTTTGGCGGGTTTGATGAGGGGTACTCTGTTGGTGCAGTTGGTGATCCAGGTGGTAAAGTTCTTCACAGCCTGGTCGAGGTTGGTTGTGGTGTCTGGGTGTGAGGTGTTGAGGGCATTGGTCCATTGGCTTTCAGATACTTTGTTCTATCTGCAGTGCGAGATGTTGGGCAGCTTAATGGCAGTGATGGTGAAGTGGTCGATTGAGTGGTCTGTCCAGGTGAACTCAGTGACATGGCTGTACTTGACTCAGTCCCTGGCTGTGAAAATGGGGCTGAGCAAGGGTCCTGCATTGTATGTGGGGTTTGTGACTCATTTGGTGAGGCTGATATTGCTCATACTTTCAAGAAGTTTGGCTGTGTTGGTGTTGTTGTGGTTGTCGAGATACAGATTGAGGTTCAAATCGACAGAGCTAAGAAGTGTAGGCCCTAGATAGCCGCACTAGTGTGTAGTAATGGCAAGTAGCTTGTTTCCACTGCTCACAAAACCATCCCTTTCCAAATAAATAAACCCACATGGAGGGAATGCACAAGGTAGTTCCAAAGTTAATTATTCATCTATCCGTAGGTTTTGATTAATGTGGTGTTCCTTTCAAGGACCATTAAAAGATGGGGGCCGTATAGTAATGTCCAAATTCCTTTCTTTTAAATGTTAATTCATGGCCAGGGCCACAGGCAGTGAAAACTGCCATTTTAGGCCTCTTGTGCACCAGCCTGCCCCGTGTGCAGTGCACACAGGGCAGGCCAATCCACAAGAGGCCTGAAACGGTCCTGGCCTGAATTCAGGCCAGGGCCATTTCAGCCCTCTTGTGCACCAATATGCACAGCAAACAAAAACAAGGACTTATTTGGGTTCTCCTAGGGGGTTCTCATTGCCAGGCATCGGCCTGACTCTCTTCCTCCCTCTGTCACCATTTGAGCCTTGGTGGGAGGCCTGCAAGCAGCTCCTCTGACGTCTATGCACTGTGCCCAGAAATATGCCACACAGAGCTGGGCTGCAGTGCACACATGGTGAGCTCTAGTCCGCTGGCGGGGCTAGTGGAGTTTTAGGAGAACTCTGCACTCTGAGTGCCCAAAACTCCGTTAGCTCTGCAAGAGGAACTGAGTGTACCGCCCACCCATAGTCTAATGCCCATCGGTAAGTGTCTCTCCCAAGTAGGTCCAAAACCCACTTGGGAGAGGCACTTACCTACGGCCATTAGACTCATTGCCTGGGCATATTTGATGAGCTTGTAGAAAAAGGAACAGAGAAATTAAGTGGAGTAATAGAAAGTGTTGATGTCATCCCGGTGTTCTATCATGTGACTGATGGGCATGGCAGTGGCGATGGGTGCAGGGTTGAGCCAGATCTTGGTGAGGAAGATGATGTCGGGGTGAGGGAGATTATGGTGTCCCCAATCTTTGTGCCATGTTTGCAGAGTGATCAGGTGTTGAGCGGGAGGCAGTAATGTTGCTAGGCACAGCCACGGTTGACATGGTGGTTGCATGTGTCGGTGCTCTGGCGTAGCAGGAGAAGAGACAGTGGCGGCATGAGAATGATTCTTCAGTAGAGCATGGAGAGGTGTGGAAGCAGTTGTTGTTGCGGAGTCTCAGGTCCATGGCTCTAACCATTTTTAAAAGGGATTAGAGATTTCTTTGCAGGCAGGTGCAGAGAGTGATTGCCCCAGCCTGCAAGGGGATGTCTTGGAGGGGGGTTCCCTCATACCTTTTCAGGGCTGCATTTAGAAGTCTCATAAAAAGTGCACCACCTTTTCATGACACACTTTCAGTGCACCTTCTAAAGGTATGTTTGCCTCTGCGCCCGTCATTAATACGGCACACGTGCAGACGCAAAGAGATTGCCTCATTTGCATGGGGCCTTGCCCCATTCATATGAGGAAATGCCCTCTAATAATAGCGCTGGCGCTATATGTGCGCCAGCACTATCTGTGTTCTAGAAGGAGCATTTGCTACCCTTTCTATAAATTTAAAGTCCCCGGGGGGGGGCACAAAGCTGGCGTGAACACTCTTTGTGGCTCTGGGGCACTTTTGCAATATAGCTCCTGGTAGGCAGCTCAACATTCAGGTATGTATGAGGTGCAGAGAGGTTTTGAACACTTACCATCTGCCAAAATCTAAATCAGGCCCATAGGGCCGAATTCACAAAGGTAAACTTAGACCTGAAGTTAATGTTTAGACCTGAAGTCTAAATTTAGACCTCAAGTCCAAGGGCCCAATTCACAAAGGTAAACTTAGACTTCAGGTCTGGATTTCAGGCTTCAGGTATAAGTTTACCTTTGTGTCTTGGCCCTGATTGTTTGTAGGGAAGGAGACTTTCAAGTAGAGTTGTGTGCTGTCAGTGCATTGATGAATTCTGATGGTGTTATCTGTGAGCAGAGTTTCAAGGGGCTCTAAGAAGAGGTTGAAAATGGCAGGGGACATGATGGGACCCTGTGTTATTAAACAGGTGACAAGGATTTCTGGAATCTGAAGGTACCCATGTTAACTAATAGATGTTAATTGGACAGGTAAGAGGAGAACAATGGCATGTTATCAATGAATTCCATTCAAGACCTCAGGGTGTGGATGAGGGTGGAATGGTTGATGGTGTCAAAGGCCACTGGGAAGTCAAGATAGGTCACTAGGTAAGGGCTAATATGTAACTGATGTATACGAGTGTCTTACAGTAAATGCAAACTGTACATTTCTATCACTAAAATCAAACAGCACCATGTCTGTCTTATGTAACTGACATTTCAAGATGAATGTGTAAATACTAAATACAGTGAACACTTAACTGGCCGTGTTATGTGACTGAACCATTTGTCTTTTTCAGTGAAATAACTTTGAGGATTCCCAGATGGTACAGGCTATCTAGGACTTTCCATATTTATTTCTGTGCTGAAGATGATCTGTTCAAAGAATTAACGTGGATCTTTTAATAGATACTGTAAAACCTGACCTATATACATAGAGGAAGCTAATGAAACATTACCTTTATGAGACAGATTATGGTCATAAAACGAAACATAGTATGAAGCATGCTGACATAAACCTGTTTTATGGGTCACGTAAATGTACTGCATGCTTAAAACAGAGTTTAGATTATGTAACCTTTAAAAAATCACTGCTTTTGCTCGTTCACCACATAATAATTTTTACATTTATACCATTATTAAAACTGTAAAGTACTGAAATCAAACCTCGCCATGAGTTATCTTCTTGGTGCACAGAAAACATTTTAAAACGGTAGGGATTTTACTTGCAATAATGTTGTAAAAACGTTCTCTTATAATGTTAAAAGATGAGAAAGGCTGTTACACAGCTTTTGTTTCAGTACAAAATTACACTTTACTTATTTTTTATCCAAATGCCTTGTGAAGTACCCAGGTGCTCAACTAAGAGTAGTATAACCGCTGAAGGGATTCTTGAGCTGTAAGACAAGAGGTGAGTTTGAACCAGATCATAAATGTTTACCAAATCTTTTGTGGTTCCTTGGGTTCCTGCAAAAATAACATCAAAGCATGCCCGTGTTCCCTGTAGGGGGTCTAAGCAGGGGCAGCACCACCTTTAGGACAGAGGAGCCTCGCCCCTTGCTAGTAGCGGCAGATGTAAACCTTTTACCAAACAACGATAATAAAATGTCTGTATTATCGCTGTTGGTAAAAGGGGGGTCAAGTGGGTGACGAGCAGTGCAGGGTAGTGGTCAGCTCTCCCCCTCAGAACGTATGTGTGTTTGGCCAGCCATCTCGGGCTGGCCAAACATACATGTTCAGTAGGCTCTCTCCAGCCCAGCAACACAGTTGGAGAGAGCCTGCCCAGGCTCCCAGTCTGCCTGGGAGCACCCTGGCTGGACGCTCCCAGGCAATCCTGACACTTCTTTGAGCAGCGTCAGTGATTGGCCTCAGGGCAGCCTGTGCCTGCAGTGCAGACATTAGGGGGCATATTTATACTCCGTTTGCGCCGAAATTGCGTCGTTTTTTTTGACGCAATTTCGACGCAAAACTAACGCCAACTAACGCCATATTTATACTATGGCGTTAGAGGCGAATAGCGCCAAAGTTCCCGGAATGTGCGTCATTTTTTAGCGTGAACCCCTTCCTTGCGTTAATGATATGCAAGGGAGGCGTTCCCGTCTAAAAAATGACTCCCAGGCCTTTACGTGGTATTTATACTCCCGGGCAAAAGAGACGCCCGGGAGTGGGCGTGGCTAAAAACGGCGCATTTGCGCCGCTTTTTAACGCCTGGGTCAGGCATGGCGTTAAGGGACAAGTGGGCTCAAAATGAGCCCAGAGTGCCCTCCCCTGCCCCAGGGACCCCCCCTGCCACCCTTGCCCACCCCAGGAGGACACCCAAGGCTGGAGGGACCCACCCCAGCGACATTCAGGTAAGTATTTTTTTTATTTTTTTTAAATAATTTTTTGTGGCATAGGGGGGCCTGATTTGTGCCCCCCTACATGCCACTATGCCCAATGACCATGCCCAGGGGACAGAAGTCCCCTGGGCATGGCCATTGGGCAAGGGGGCATGACTCCTATCTTTACAATGATAGGAGTCATGTTGATGGGGGATGGGCGTCGAAAATAAATGGCGCAAGTCGGGTTACGACGATTTTTTCGACGTAACCTGACTTGCCCCATTTTAAGACGCCCATGCGCCATTTTCCCCCTACGCCGGCGCTGCCTGGTGTACGTGGTTTTTCTCGCGCACACCAGGCAGCGCCGGTCTGCTTGCGCCGGCTAACGCCATTCAATAAATACGGCGCCCGCATGGCGCTTCAGAATGGCGTTAGCCGGCGCAAAACTTTTTGACGCTAAACTGCGTTAGCGCAGTTTAGCGTCAAAAAGTATAAATATGGGCCTAGGAGCGGAGCGGTGCACGGCGTTCATGTAAGTGGGTTCTTTTTTATTGGTTTATTTTATTTTAATCCCCCTGTGCGCCGCCCCGCCCCTTTAGCTTGCCGCGAGCCGCTCCTGGTTCTATGGCTAGTCATGCAACCAAAGTCAGCCGTGGAAAGTGGTTTATTATCAATCCCAGGCTACACTAATTAAGTGGCCAAAGCAATTGAGTGAAACCATCTCTTAGACAATTTGATGACGAACATCTACAACAGAAATGGGGCCAATTGATGCACTGCAAAGCATGCTTTTCGGAATATGTTCAAAAAAGAGATACATTTTAAAGGGAGTTGGGAAGGGGACATAAGGAATTATTTTAAAATTAGTTGCCAAGTAATCAGATGCCTTGTTTCTTCACAACTTTACATTATATATGTGCCTTTAATAGAACTGACTGCCCAGCACAAACCATTTGGAGAACATGTGGACAAATATTTGTGCCAGTTAAAAGCAAGTGTTATCTGAAACAATGTGCCACATAGCTAGTTGGAATTTAAAAAGCCTATTCCGGGACAAATATTGCCAGGACACAATAATCATCACTTTTTTGCGTCATTTAATAATTCAGCATTTCTATAAAATCCCATCAAAACTGATGCTATTTTATGCCAGGGTTCAGCTATCCAGAGCCACAATAATTCCAAAATACACTGTACTGTAATTGTCATTCTGTAGTTCTTTTTACCACTAACAAGGCACCGCAGGGCTTTCAAGTACAAGTAGAGCATTACTTCATCAATGGGAGAGTTTCTCTGTCATATGGCTTGTAGGGGTAGTGAAGATACCAAGAGACGACCAGAGTTATTCTTTGATCATGTTTTGCTACTGCACCTTTCCTTGAACTAGAAGAGGAGTGAGGAATGAGCTAGTTAAGCATTAGCGAAGCGATAATAGAAACTCTCATGCAAGCAACCATGCAAGCGTTCACATCTATTTTAATATCTCAGTCTAGTGATACAGGACTGTCCAGCACAGATCATTGGCTATGCAAACAAGATATGAGCATTTTAATTACATTTCAATTGCAGTGAGGTTTAGTAGATTGAACATGTTAGGGTACTGTGGTGAGTTACAAATTTCACTGTGACTCAGTTACTGTGATTACTTTATTTAGATTTCATTTCTGCTGGCATTTAGCAGAGTTGGCACAGTAAGAGTAGTGCAGTATATTACAATGGAGGAACAGTTCAAACAAGGAATAGAAGGATGAATTGTATTTCAGTTCTTGCAGGCTTGGTAAATTAGACATAGGAAGCTCAGTAAGTTACATATTGCCCAGTGGACCGGGGCATGCAAGCACTTTAACTACATTTCAGATACAGTTGGCATTTACAGAGTAGTCATAGTAGGAGCAGTGCAAAGACTTACAACTTTCCCCGTGGGCTGGTTAATACAAGCACAGACAGTACGTGCTTTGAGATGTCCGAGTCCTTCATTCCATCCGTGCGGGACATGGATAACATTTTTGTGTGTAGTATACACTGTGAAATGTGTGTGGAGAGAGTGTGCTGCATGTGATTGTGGCAACCCAGCTACATAAGATGTAGGTTAAATACAGCCCCAGATAGCAATGTGAAATGCAGAACTCTTCCCGAGCATTTCTGATGTTTTATGTTGTGGACCAGACTCTAAGAATTCTTTCCTGCTTAATTTTCCCTTAAAAATGTTACCCCTAATACATTGAATGGTTGGGTTTCTGGTTAGCAGATATATGCACACTGTCTAAGCAGGAACCACATTCCTAGTCAGGGTAAGTCATAAACACACCCTAGGTTAACCTGTGCTCACCCTCTGGTAACCTGACACAGAGCAGTCAGGCTTAATGTGAGAGGGGGCAATGGGTTAAGTATTTTTGCAATAGTTAATCAGTAAAACAGCAAAACACTACACAAAAAGATACCACACCTGGTTAGAATAATACAGCTTAATGTAGTAAATAAAATAAGACAAAAATGACAAAAATCCAATAAGTAGAACTTGAGGTGTGAATATTAAAAGAATAAACTGTGAACTAGCTCTCAGAAACAAGAAGCCCAAACCGGGGATATCTAGTCACACCAGCTCGGGACAAAGTCAAAAGCTCAGGCCTACTGTGATGGAGCACGGGCATGCTACAGGGATGCCGTTGGGCCCACTGAACAAAAGTACCTTAATCCTCGTTGCGTCAACATCGAAGATGCAGGAAGCAGACTGAAGTGATGCGTCATGTCGATCCCTGCAGTGGAGACGGTGAGTCGATCCTTTCCACGCAGTAGTGAAGATGTGTCGATTTTCTTCATGCAACATCGGTGATGCATCAGGTCCGAGATGCGGTGGTTGCAAAGGTAATGCGCAGAGGTCAATCCTTGCTGGAGAAGTGAAGTGTTGACTCCGGTCCATGGATTGGGGCCGCTGCGCTGGTTGTGATCCACTCAGTAGGGGTGATACGCCAGTTTCGATCCGTGCAGAGGCAGCAATGCATTGATTTGACTGGAGAAGCACTTTGTACCCTCTTCCAGGGGTCCAGCACTGGATTGGCACCACATGGCAGGGCAAAATGTGCAGTTGACAGTTCCTGGTACTGTAATTGGTGAGTTGGAATTCTTTTGTTTTACCTGAGACTTCAGAAAACAGAAGGCAAGCCAGCAACCCCTGGGAGTCACTTTTGTTCTGGGTTCTCACTGCCAGGCAAGGAAGGCAGCAGTGAGCAGGTCAGCACTACTGAACAGGGGTCCAGCAGAGTAGCAATCCAGCAGAGTGACAGTCTTTTCACTAGTCCTTCTTCCACAGGTCCAGAATTGTACTGAGTTGGTGGTGTCTGATGCCCAGTACTTATACTCAGTTATGCCTTTGGAATAGGGTGGGGGGGCTTCAAACAGAGGCATTTGAAGTGCAGAGAGTCCCTGCACTGGCTCCAGACTCACTGCAGGGGACAATCCAGGCCTTTGTGTGGAGACCGGACACAGCCTATTCATGTGTAATTGTTAGCTCCACCCTCTCATCCTGCCTAGGTTGACCCATCAGGCTCCTGATGACCATTCAGTCACACCTAAGCTTCTTCTCTCTGTGGCTGTCTAGAGAGAATGCACAAAGCCCAGCTGTCACCCACCCCAGAGGTGTATTCAGAGAAAGGCAGGAGGGATCAAATGGGTGAAGTAAGAAAATGGCAATTTATACAAGTGGAATTTTCAAAATTACAATTTAAAATCCAACTTTAACATGAGTTGTGATTTTAAATTGTGATTCCAGAGACACTAGACTTGGGGGTTCCATCTCTTACCAGTTGGAAATTACACTCCTAAAATGTAATAATAAGGTTGGGAGAGATAGGCCTTGCAATAGTGAAAAACAAATTTAAGAGTTTTTCACTACTATTAGTAGGGCATGTAAAACATTACAGGACATGCCCTACTTTTTAAATACACTTCACCCTACCCTTGGGTGTCCAGGGCGTACCTTAGGGGTGACTTATTTTTATTAAAAAGGAAGGTTAGGGCCTGGCAAGAGAGTAAACTTGCCAGGTTGGCATGGCAGTTCAAAACTGCAGACAGGCTCTGCATTGACAGGCTGGAGACATGTATGCAGTGTTACTGAAGTGGGTGGCACAATCAGTGCTGCAGGCCCACTAGTAGCATTTAATTTACAGGCTCTGGGCACAGGTAACACACTTTACTATGGATTTATAAGTAAATACAATTTAATTCAATTGTGCATAAGCCAAAGTTACATTGTTTTAGGCCGAGAGCACATGCACTTTAGCACTGGTTAGCATTGGTAAAGAGCCCAAATTCCCAAAGCCAGCAAAAACAAGGTCAGCAAAACAGGAGGTCTGAAGGCAAAAAGTGAGGGGAAACCATGGGGAAGCCTTTTTTGTGCCTTTGTTTTGGATTTCCCCTGATAGGAGACACCATCTATACCACACCAACCTGCCTATATTATAAAACAAAGACTGTGGCAGGACCAGTATGGGTGGAATACACAAAAGACAGGAATTGCCTGAAACTGGCCCCAGGGAGGGGACGTTGAGTACATAACATCTCTCTGCCAATTTAAAATTACTGTGGGGCAGAGACTACCAGTCAGTTTGCCAAGTTTCTTCTACTGGATTCCACAGTCCCATAGAAGTGGCAACCTAGACTATTTTTAGCTCCAGGGTTGGAGTATTGACTACCAATCCCTCATGCTTCTCTTGCTCACTTGAGCTTCAGCAGCTGCCAATTTACTCTGCTTTGTCTCCAGCTTTGCCTTTGCTAGAATGCTGGGGGTATGACTGTTGAGATCTCCATGCCTCACTGTGAGTCGATGTAGGCAATGTTGTTTCTGAACATAAGTTCAGAATCTACATTTCCCTTGAAGAAACAGAACTCTCTTGATATTTGGAAATTACATTGACAATTTTAGAGACATAGGCCCTCATTACAACATTGGCGGTAAAAGCCACTTACTGCCGTGCAGAAGACCGCCAACACACCGCCGCGGAAATCCGCCAGAGCTATTATGACCCACAGCACGGAATCCACCAAAATTCAGACACCCACACAAGTGCGCCACACCAAAGGTCAGTGATAAACTGGCGAAAACAAAACCTCCACCGTCACGCCAACAGAAATACGCCCACAATATCACAACACACGAATTCCATTGGCGGTACACACCGCCGCGCTCAAAATACACACACACATACAAAACACAGCCACATTGGACAAATCGAAATACACACACCTGATACACATACACACACCACTCCCTCACACCCAATACAATATAAAACACACACCCACATCACCCACAAACCCCTACGACCACAATTGAGAAAGAAGCACAGAGAGAGACACCACCATCAACAATACTAGCATCCACAAGTACACAGCACCATCACACACATAACTTCCACGCACCTCACACAACACCCCACTACATATCAGCACACTTCTCACCACACACACCACCCCACACATCATCCACACCACCCCATGGCACGGCCAAGACACCCCAGGTTCTCAGAGGAGGAGCTCAGGGTCATGGTGGAGGAATTTGTCTGGGTAGAGCCACAGCTATTCGGATCACAGGTGCAGCACACCTCCATTGCAAGGAAGATGGAGCTCTGGCGAAGAATAGTCGACAGGGTCAACGGAGTGGGACAGCACCCAAGAAATCGGGATGACATCAGGAAGAGGTGGAACGACCTACGGGGGAAGGTGCGTTCCGTGGCCTCAAGACACCACCTTGTGGTTCAGCGGACTGGCGGCGGTTCCCCACCTCCTCCCCCACAACTAACAACATGGGAGGAGCAGGTCTCGGCGATTCTGCATCCTGAGGGCCTTGCAGGAGTAGATGGCGGACTGGCCTCTGGTAAGTCAAGTCTTAACTATTACATCCCCCACCCTACCTGCATCCCATCACATACCCCCACCCTCACCCTCACCCCCATCACTCCAACTCCTCAAAGATGTCCCACTATCACAAACCGCACATCCCAACACCAAGCCCTGCATGCAACACCAAAGCATGGACACCCATCACCAAAGCATGCCCACTGCACAAACCCATACCCCCCACTAAACCATCATCAAACAAGGTCCCACACAGGAATGCAAGCAGTGGGGTACACGGTCACCCACCCATTGCACACCATGCCACACACAGATGTAATAAACATCCTTTTATACCCCTGCAGGAACCCTACCCAAAGTCACCGGACAGGAGGGTCCACACATGTCCACTCCACCAACAGAAGAGGCCCACAGTGATGACAGCAGCTCTGTCCAACTGGATCTAGATGACCAGCCCGGCCCATTGGTGACCTCGGGACAGTCGGTTCCCCTCACACAGTCACAGGCCAACACAGAGCTTTCCCCCTCTGGAAACACCAGCACAGCACCCACCCAGCGGGCCCATACCTCTGTCCCCAGGACACGTCAATCAGCAGTGTATCCACCACTACAGGGAACCCAGGCTAACCCACCACCCCAACAACAACAGGGACCTGGGGGCAGTGGCAGAGGGCACACGGTCCAGGGGACGGAGGCCCAGGAACACAGGGGAACTGGGAGGGCTGCTGTGCGACAGGGGGAGGACAGGCCAAGGGAACCCACTCTCCACGAGGCCCTCTCCTCCATCATGTGAGCCTACCACCACTCCCAGGAGACGATGGCAACGGTACTGGCCAAGTTTCAGGAGACCCAGCGCCTGTAGGAGGAACAGTATTTGGGCTTCAGGGAGGAACTCAGATCCATCAATTCCACTCTGAGCACCATCGTAGGGGTGCTGAAGGAAGTTCTCAATACCAGGAGGGACACTGGGCACAACAAGGGGCCCCTGACACTAGCATGGACAATGTACTGCCCTCCGCCGGTGCTAGTGGACAGCAGGCACCGCCACAGGACCACCACACCAGCACCCCACCCCCTGCAAACGGTCCCTAAGATCCAGGACAAAGACAGAGAACGATGCCAAGACCCCCGCCAAGAAATGAGACCACCCTGAATGTCATCCTTCTGTCCCACTTTGTCACCCTGTCCATCCATAAACTGCCCCAGCTCCACTTCCCATGCCCATTTGGGCAATGCACCTGTGAGACTAATAGACTGGACTCTGCCATGGACATCACCCCTCACCGTTTTCCAACCCCCCCAATATTTTCACTTAAATAAACACCCTTGAAGCACAAAACAATCTGGAGTCAGTCTGTGATTTCGGAATAGTGTATTAGCAATTACTGTGGCAAAAAGCTTTTTCAATTGTAATGTCAACATACCTATGTCACACAGCTCTAGTCCATGAGGAATCAAAGCAGATGTCACACAGGTGGACCCACATCTGTGAAATCGTAAGGGAAAGTGACAACTCAGTGACCATACACTGGGTGAAAACGACAGACACTAGAGAGGTAGTAGTGTTAAAGTACATCTAGTAGGCAGGTTTGTATTCTTACCTGTGTCTCACTGGAAATATTGCTGGATCACCGAGTCCCTGTTGTCCATGTCCTCTTCTTCTGCTTCCTCGTCTTCACTGTCCATAGGCTCCACAGCTGCAACAACACCGCCATCTGGACCATCCTCCTGCAGAAAAGGCACCTGTCGTCGCAAAGCCAAGTTGTGAAGCATACAGCGGGCCACGATGATCTGGCACACCTTCTTTGGTGAGTAGAATAGGGATAGACCTGTCATATGGAGGCACCTGAACCTGGCCTTCAGGAGGCCAAAGGTGCGCTCGATTATCCGCCGTGTTCGCCCATGGGCCTCATTGTAGCGTTCCTCTGCCCTTGTCCTGGGATTCCTCACTGGGGTCAGTAGCCATGACAGGTTGGGGTAACCAGAGTCACCTGCAAATGGCGAGGGACAACTGTTATCCCTACACTAACCTGTAGGGATAACCCCAGACCCAGACAACCATTCCCACTGTCTTGCTTCCAGGTGCTCACCTAATAGCTACACACGGTGCCTCTGGAGTTGACCCATCACACAAGGGATGCTGCTATTCCGCAGGATGTAGGCATCATGCACTGAGCCAGGGACTTGGCATTCACACAGGAGATGTACTGGTCTGCCAAACACACCATCTGCACATTCATGGAATGATAACTCTTCCGGTTTCTGTACACCTGTTCACTCCTGCGGGGGGACCAAAGCCACATGTGTCCCATCAATAGCACCTATGACGTTGGGGATATGTCTCAGGGCAAAGAAATCACCTTTCACTGTAGGCAAATCCTTCACGTGAGGGAAAACGATGTAGCTCCGCATGTGTTTCAGCAGGGCAGACAACACTCTGGACAACACGTTTGAAAACATAGGCTGGGACATCCCTGATGCTATGGCCACTGTTTGAAATGACCCACTTGCAAGGAAATGGAGCACAGACAGCACCTGCACTTGTGGGGGGATTCCTGTGGGATGGCGGATAGCTGACATCAGGTCTGGCTCCAGCTGGGTACACAGTTCCTGGATTGTGGCACGGTCAAGCCTGTTTGTGATGATCACATGTCTTTCCTCCATTGTCAACAGGTCCACCAGCGGTCTGTACACCGGAGGATGCTGCCATCTCCTCACATGTCCCAGCGGACGGTGCCTATGAAGGACAACAGCAGAGTCAAACAACTCAGTGGTACGTACACACAGCTTACACAGAACATGAATCCTAATCCGAAAAGTGGCCTGTATGTGTGTTGAGTCTAGGCCTAGGTATGTGTGACGCACTTAAAAATAGAGCCATGTCGGCCCCTGAAATGGCGGCTGCCTGACCTCTAAAGTGGGACAATGGGATGTGATGCAACTGCGCTGGCGTTGTACACCATCGCGGTAGGCGGTCGAAGACCGCGGCGCAATGCTGCATTGGTGAACATTGGACCCTATCGGTCCCAGGAGCCAATGACGATGTAAGCCGGCGGTGACGGCACGCACCGCCGCGGACGTGACCGCCATTTTCTATCTGTTCAATCACTCGATACCTGATCTTAGGAGATGACCTACACTGCAAGTGCTGCTGTGACCTCGGTCTGGAAGAGACAATGGCTCGAGTGTCTGGGGAAAGGGCCCCTGCCTTCACATCGGAGGAGTTGGAGAAACTCGTGGACGGGGTCCTCCCCCAGTACACTCTACTCTACGGTCCTCCAGACAAACATGTAAGTACACTGGGAGCATGCTGTATGGGCTATGCCTGTGTGGAGTGGGGTGGATGTAAGAAGGTGGGGGGAGATTGCGGCGTGCATGAAACGACAGTGAGTGCATGTGTCACATAGCAAGGGTAGGGATGAGGGCCAATGACTGTGACGGTACAGTTGGTAATAACTTTTCTTTTCCCCATGTACAATTCATGTAGGTCAGCTCCCACCAGAAAAAAGATATTTGGCGTGCCATCGCCAAGGACGTCCGGACCCTGGGGGTCTACCACAGACAGAACACCCACTGCCGGAAAAGATGGGAGGACATTTGCCGCTGGAGCAAGAAGAGGGCGGAGGCTCAGCTGGGGATGGCCTCCCAACGTGGGAGGAGTGCCCGTCGCACCATGACCCCCCTGATGTTCAGGATCCTGGCGGTGGCGTACCCAGAGTTGGATGGGTGCTTGAGGGCATCACAGCAGCAACAAGGGGGTGAGTACACTCTCATCCTGCTATTTTGCGCGCAGTGGAGGTATCTGGGTGGGGGAGGTGGGCTGTGGGTTTCCCGTAGGCCAGGGCGAGTTTGGTAGGCAAGGTCCCTCCGTAAGGCAGCACATGTGGCCCCCCACCCCACCTCTGTAGAGTGCCAAGTACACCTAGTCATGCCCCTGTGTCATCCATGTGTGCAGATGTCGTCCATAGCCTAGTAGGCCATTTCCCAGGGATTGAACAGTGGAGCCCAAGAGCGCGGCGTGGTGCAGGGGGCTTCTGTGTCTGTCGTGTCCGCCAACGGTAGCGGTAATGCATGCACTGAACATGTCTTTCTTCTGTCGTCCCCCCCTTTTTGTGGTCTCCCTGTTCTTGTGTGCATTAGCATCATCAGGCGGAGGAGCAGTGGCACCGGAGCACGAGGGAGCTGCATCTCACATGGCCCTGGAGGGTGACACTACGGAGTCCGAATTCACCAGTGGGACGGAGGGTGAGGGGAGCTCCACTGCAGGGACAGGAGCTAAGACCAGCGACACAGACTCGTCCTCTGATGGGAGCCCCCTTGTGGTGGTGGCAACACCTGTGCCCCCGCATCTACAGGTACAGCCGCCACCGCCCCTACCAGCACCGCCCTCCCAGCAGCCCCTCAGCCTTTGCCCCGTGCCCGCTCACCCAGGAGGGTGGGCATCACCTTCGCTCCAGGCACCTCAGCCCCTGCCCCAGTCACCCCTGCTGCCCTCAGTGAGGAGGCCATTGACCTCCTCAGGTTCCTCACTGTTGGGCAGTCTACCATTTTGAATGCCATCCAGGGTGTCGAAAGGCAGTTGCAACAAACCAATGCATTCCTGGAGGGCATTCATTCTGGTCAGGCGGCCCTTCAGCAAGCTTTTCAGACTCTGGCCTCAGCACTGATGGCAGCCATTGTCCCTGTCTCTAGCCTCCCTCCTCCAACTTCCTCCACCCAGACCCAATCCCCTGTACCCCAGCCTATTCCAGGCACACCTTCAGACCAGCATGCACACACGTCAACACACAAGGGAAGCTCAGGCAAACATAAGCACCACACATCCCACAGGCACTCATGCAAGCATCAGACACATGCAGACACACCAACATCCACTGCCTCCACTGTGTCCCCTTCCTCCTCATCTCCCTCCTCCCTCCCAGTCTCATCTACACTCACACCTGCATGCACTACATCTACAGCCACTACTGCCATCACCAGCACACCCACCACCACACCCCGCTCACGTGCAGTCACCACCCCCACTACCATTCACACATCCCCTGTGTCCTCTCCCAGTGTGTCTGTGACGCCAGCTCCCAAGATACACAAACGCAGGCACACACCCACCCAACAGCCATCCACCTCACGACAGCCTCCAGCGCATGCACCTTCACCCAAAGTCACCAAACGAACACCTTCTACAACCACAACCTCTTCCTCCACTCCCAAACCCCCTCCAGCTACCCGTCCCAGTGTCTCCCAAAAACCTTTCCTGTCCAACCTTGACCTCTTTCCCACACCTCCCCCACCCCGTCCGTGTCCTAGGGCCCGACTCTCCAGGTCCCAACCTAGCACCTCAGCCACAACATCTCCGGGACCAGTGGTGCCTGCAGTCACCGGAATCTGAAGTGCACCGGCCACCAGTGCAGCCAGTGTGGCACGGAGCCACAGCACACCCACCTGTCAAGCATCAAAAGTTGGCCAGTGCCCGGCGGGAGAGGGGGAAGACTCCAGCCACCAAAGCTGCTCCCAGGGGTCCCGGTGGGAGTGTGGAGTCAGCTGCGACACCTTCCAAGGTGGAGAAGGTCCACAAGAAACCCGGAAAGTCTGGGAAGAGCAGCACGGCGGAGGAGACTGCCATCATCCCCGCTGCCCAGGAGGCCACCGCCATCATCCCCGCTGCCCAGGAGGCCACCGCCATCATCCCCGCTGTCCAGGAGGCCACCGCCATCATCCCCGCTGCCCAGGAGGCCACTGCCATCATCCCCGCTGTCCAGGAGGCCACCGCCATCATCCCCGCTGCCCAGGAGGCCACTGCCAGCACAAGCCCCGCTGGGCTAGAGAGGACCACCAGCACAAGCCCGCTGGGACAGAGAGGACCTCCAGCTCAAGCCACGCTCGGACAGAGAGGACCGCCAGCACAAGCCCCGCTGGGACAGAGAGGACCGCCAGCACAAGTCCCGCTGGGACAGAGAGGACCGCCAGCAGTTGAGTCACTGCAAAAGAGGCCGCCGCCTCAAGCACCGCTGAACAGGGCCCCGCCGCCTCATGTACCGCTGAACAGGGCACCGCCGCCTCATGCACCGCTGAACAGGGCACCGCCGCTACAAGCACCGCTGAACAGGGCACCGCTGCTACAAGCACCGCTGAACAGGGCACCACCACCTCATGCACCGCTGAACAGGGCACCGCCGCCTCATGCACCGCTGAACAGGGCACCGCCGCCTCATGCACCACTGAACAGGGCACCGCCGCTACAAGCACCGCTGAACAGGGCACAACCGCCTCATGCACCGCTGAACAGGGCACCGCCGCTACAAGCACTGCTGAACAGGGCACCGCCGCTACAAGCACTGCTGAACAGGGCACCGCCGCTGCAAGCACCGCTGACCCATGAGCGCCAAGGGCACTGACGATACTGAGTCCGTCACGAGCAGGATGAAGCACTCTGGGCACCGAGCCCCCTCCAGAACCAGTGGATATTCCCATCCACTACCTCTGTCCTTAACAGGATGAAGCACTCTGGGCACCATGCCCCCTCCAGAACCAGTGGAGAAAGGCATCCACTACCTCTGTCCTTAGCAGGATGAAGCACTCTGGGCACCATGCCCCCTCCAGAACCAGTGGAGAAAGGCATCCACTACCTCTGTCCTTAGCAGGATGAAGGACTCTGGGCACCATGCCCCCTCCAGAACCAGTGGAGACTGTCATCCACTACCTCTGTCCATAGCAGGACGAAGCACTGTGGGCACCATGCCCCCTCCAGAACCAGTGGAGAAAGGCATCCACTACCTCTGTCCTTAGCAGGATGAAGAACTCTGTGCACCATGTCCCCTCCAGAACTAGTGGAGACTGTCATCCACTACCTCTGTCCTTAGCAGGATGAAGCACTCTGGGCACCATGCCCCCTCCAGAACCAGTGGAGAAAGGCATCCACTACCTCTGTCCTTAGCAGGATGAAGCACTCTGGGCACCATGCCCCAAGGCATCCACTACCTCTGTCCTTAGCAGGATGAAGCACTCTGGGCACCATGCCCCCTCCAGAACCAGTGGAGAAAGGCATCCACTACCTCTGTCCTTAGCAGGATGAAGCACTCTGGGCACCATGCCCCCTCCAGAACCAGTGGAGAAAGGCATCCACTACCTCTGTCCTTAGCAGGATGAAGCACTCTGGGCACCATGCCCCAAGGAATCCACTACCTCTGTCCTTAACAGGATGAAGCACTCTGGGCACCATGCCCCCTCCAGAACCAGTGGAGACTGTCATCCACTTGAGAGACTGTGGCTTTGCACTCCCCAGGATGGCACAGTGGGCAACCCACCCACTGCATAGACTTGAGAGACTGTGGCTTTGCACTCCCCAGGATGGCACAGTGGTCAACCCACCCACTGTAGAGGAGGCTTGAGAGACTGTTGCTTTGCACTCCCCAGGATGGAACAGTGGGCAACCCACCCACTCTATAGACTTGAGAGACTGTGGCTTTGCACTCCCCAGGATGGCACAGTGGGCAACCCACCCACTGTATAGACTTGATAGACTGTGGCTTTGCACTCCCCAGGATTGAACAGTGGGCAACCCACCCACTGTAGAGACTGTGGCTTTGCACTCCCCAGGATTGAACAGTGGGCAACCCACCCACTGTAGAGACTTGAGAGACTGTGGCTTTGCAATCCCCAGGATGGAACAGTGGGCATGTGGCCCCCTCGTGGATTTGGCGTTGTGCACTCAACTGGCTGAGGTGCCCCCCCCTTTCCCTCCCCCTGAGGTGCCTGTTTTCTTGCTCTCTGATGCCCCTGCAGTGTTCTCTCCGTCATGGTCGGGGATCTTGTGTGGGCCTCGCCCATACCGTGTGGGCCCAGTGTTCCACGGATTTCATTGGAGCACTACCTGGACTAAGCTTGGTGTATATTTTGTTTATGGTGTATATATATATTTTTTTGCTTACTTGATTTTAATATATTACAATGGTTACACTCATTTCCTTTTGTCTTTGCATTCTTCCGGGGGGGTTGGGGGGTGTAACTATAATGTATAAATATGTATTAGTGTGTGTGTTGTAGTGGGTGAGGGTTGGGGTGTGGGTGTTGCATGTGTGTGTCCCTTTTTTTCCCTCCCCTGTGTCGTAGGTGCAGTACTCACCGTTGTCTTCGCCGCAGGCGTTTGTGCTCCTGGTAGAGGAGCAAGAAGATGAGGGCTGGCAGGGTGTGCAGCTCGGGTTCCATGGCGTCCGGATTCCTCGTGGGGTATGTAGAGGTGAGCGTTTTCCCTTCGAAGTCCTGTTTCCGCAGTGTTTTTGTCCGCGGGGAATCCACCCCGGAAAAGGTGGCGGATTGGTAGGTTTTGATATTGTGGGCGGTACATTGTCTTCAGCCTGTCTGTTGGCGGTGACCGCCAAGCTGTTTGTCTGTACCGCCGTGGCGGTGGGTGTGTTAAAGTGGCTGTCTTTGTTGGCGGTTTACGCCACGGTCGTAATTCCAATTTTTTTACCACCGGCCTGTTGGCGCTCTTACCACCGCTTTAACACCGTCCGCCATGGTTGTAATGACCACCATAGTGTGTTGGGACCAGAATGTCCCCTGCATGGTATATGGGTGTGTACTACTGAGCACCTGCATATCCAACTGAGGGGCTTATTTACAAGGAGATTTCACCGCATTTGCTTAATTTTTGACACAGTGGCAGTGCTGTGCTAGCTCCAAATTTACAAAGTGACACATTTGGCCAAATGCGTTACTTTTCTAGGCCCTGCATGAAAAAAAACAGCCTGGGATCTGGCTGCATCACATACATTTTAATGTAGGCAGAGTGGGCATTCTATCAGAAAAAGCCACTTATAACTGACGCAGTGGTATTTACAAGATTTTTCTCTTTTGATGATTCATCTAGATGCATCACGTATTGCCTGCAATGCGTCAGAATTTCTACACCATCAAAACCCAGGTATAGGGCCTGACGCAGTGCCTTTAAAACAGAAATCTGGCCATTTGAAGTCACTTCACAGCCTGGAAACTGTCTTTTTTGCACCTCCTCACTAGTTGAATTAGGTCTACACATGTGCCAATCATGTTGTAGGACTCCTTGACCAACCGTGGCACCTATTATCCCTTCATCCTTTGCAGCAATGTGACGTTGTGCACTTTTTGCAAGGGACAGGCCAGGATTGTCACCTCTCCAAGGAAGAATGGGTCCCCAAATCTAGGTCTGCGTACTCCAAATTACAAGAGGTAAGTACACACATAAGTTAGATAACACATGCATTTCCACTTCACATTCCACATAAAGTTATATTCACTTACAGTACACCGTCACTCACTATGTCACACATACTCAGGTCTCTGCATACACATACACACTATGCCCACTGCAATGTGACACATAGCCATACTGCACCATTACCTATTACATCCAGGACCAATGTAAAAGTGTAGATGGTCATATTCCACCATTTTACAGTCTTTTACATTGGTCCTTACACATTACGCTCCATGCGTCAATCTGAACTGATACATCAGCTTAAGTTTTGACACATTGCTGAAGTTGCGTCAGTTTTTGAGTGGCTGCCCTCGGATGCATCAGTATTTCTAACTTATCCTGGGACCCTACGCCATGGAGCACCATATTAAAAATACAACGCAACCATGGCATATTAAACTTTTTTTAATAGGTGCACTATTTTTTGACTCATCGCTGCTATAGCGCAGCAATGCTTCAGTTCTTGTAAATGAGGCCTTGAGTTTTTACTGGCCCAGCTAACATGCTCATCTAGAGGGTGTGCTGAGGTCTAGACCAGTTCATTGTAATGTTGAAGTCTAGAACCTGTCCTCTGACCTGGAGGGGCACACCAAGCATGCTATACTTTGTCAGCTTGAGACTACTGTCCATGTCCTGGGTTGACATGTGGGGATGGCAGCTGTCAGGAATCAGCAAGAGATGTGAGTTTGGGGACTTCTACAAGAACATCTGTGCAGCATAAACTTTTAAGGCTCTGGTGACTAGCCTTTTGCAGCATGAGCTCCGTGACTAGTAGGGAAGGCTGAGTTATGGGTGGGAATTTTAAGCCATGACAGGCAAAGCACTATTTAAATAAAATAAAGGGTTAATGATGTTGCCTGGTAACTTTCTGCGTTGCATTTGCATTCTGCTTGGCATACAGTTTGTTTACCATTTCCCATATCCCACTTTTGATATTTTTCCCCATTGTTGTTCCTCAGTTAGATGACCTTTATGCTTGTTATGCTGACCTTGCTTTTTGGATTACATTTTAGCTTTTTGGTTTTGCTTTTCTTTTTCCTATTCATTTCTGCGAGAAAAAGATACTTTTTTGCATGGCCGCCTCCAATTTTTACCAAATGTTATTGCTGGGACACTGCTGTCCTGTGCCCCAGTGTATGCCGTCTAACATATATACCATATACAAATTAGCTAATCCTAGATTGATGTATTTAACTGTCCTATAAATTCATAGTGGTATAGTATCTGCACCCATGACAAGGATAGTTAATTGTCACATGTGGACTGCAACACTTATAGTGCTATCTTCTAATGTGACAAGTAAAACATTTCTTCACGCCCACTGTTGTAACATGACTGTTGCCGTTCAACCCTGCAATGCAACATGTTAAAATAACAGTCTTTGAAAGGTAAAAAAACATTTGTTATATATTAGTAAGACACAGTAGTGTGCATGGTATTTAAAAGTGTGGCATGTAGAAGTTTAATTTTAACACGTCCCTTTAGTGACAAGGCTCTAAAAGCTCATTTACCTGGGGTAAGCCTAGGTAAACTATGTAGAAAATCAGAGTGCAGATTAAAAACTAGTTCTGTATCTCAGATATGGGACCAGCTACACAAATAATCGTTCAACTATATTTAGTAATTATTAAAAGTCCAATTCAACTGGCCATGTGAATGTTTATTAAATATTTTAAAAAACCATCTTTTCAAATTTCACCTTTTTCCTGCCTGAAGTTCTCAGATGCTAATTTGCCTTACCTCTCCATTAATTGGCCTGAACAAGGCATGAGCGAGGTGTCAAATTCTTTTAAGGAGCTATACAATAGGCCACTGTGATTGACAGGTTGACCTGAATGGACAGAGATGAATCCTCTTCTGAGCTCAAGAGAATATGCATGGTGTGGACTGGGGGTATTCTTTTGATACCACAGTGTCAAATCCTGCCCAGCAGACAGGGCCGGCTTTTGGGCTGTGCGAGTGGCGCTGACCTCAGCTGGGCGCCGTGTTTTGCCATAACTTCCGAAACTTGCGATTTAAAAGCACCTGCTGAAAAGTTCCTTGTGGGTTTAGCCTTCAAGAAACAATTAAAATGTCAAGATGCTTCTTGTGATTAATGTTCCTGCAAGAGAGAGAGAGATGGGAGTTTTGCCTGGTGGCAGCTTTGACTCAATATTAAGTAGCATAGAGGGTTAATATGCTTGCTGCAAAAAACAGAAGTATGGGGCATATTTAAGAAAAGTGGTGCTGCACACAGTGATGCACCACTTTTCTTGCACCCCTTAGCGCCCCCTAACGCCACCATGTGTGCATCATATTTAAAATACAGTGTACCATGGTGGTAGTTAGGGGACTAGCGTCAGAATTTTTTACGCTAGTCCGGCACTTTGCAGGATTATGACGCTAATCTTGCAAAGCACCCAGAGGCCCATTGTAACCAATGGAAGCCTCCTTTTAATGCCTGCTGTGAGCAGGCGTTAAAAGTGCCAAAAAAAATTACGCAAACAAATCTTTATTAATATTTTTCTGTCTCAAGCATTTACTGTGAGAAAAAGACACATACGGAAAGACGGAGGAAGAGAAAAACTAAAAAGCGTCACAATGGGAAAAAGCAGAAATCCGCCAGAGTGAGCTGAAGGGTCAGGGAGTGCCTGTAAATGAATTGAAGAGGCCTGAGATGGCTTCAGGATTACGCTGCCTCTGTATTCCGTGTTCACACATTTAATTGCAGGCGCCGCATGTTTAAGAGGAGGCTTTGGGCACTGGCACCTTTTTATTGACAATTTAAGCACTGCCCTGTGGAACATATTTGAAAATAGTGGCGCTGCACACAGTGCTGCAACACTTTTCTTGCGCCCCTAGTGCTCCCCTAGCGCCACCATATTGCACTGTATTTAAAATATGGCACAACATGTTGGTGGTTAGGGACTAGTGTCAGAATTTTTGACGCTAGTCCGGCGCTTTGCAGGGCTTGCAGGTTTAGCGTAAAACATTTTGATGCTAGTCCTGCAAAGCACCCAAAGGCCCATTGTAACCAACAGAATCCTCCTTTTAACACCTGCTCTGAATAGACGTTAAAAGTGCCAGAAAGAAATTACGCAAAGAAATATGTCAGATTTCTATTTTTTTGGGCCACCCTTACGTGGGAATGTCACCTTTGCATACATTATGCCTGGCGCAGGCATAATGTAGCGCAAAGGGATACAAAGTGGCGCAAAGCATGCATTGTGCCACTTTGTAAACATGGCACAACGTTTTTGGCCCTGTAATGCCAAATTAGCATAAAAAAATGACTGTAATGTGGCGTTAGAATGGCTCTAGGGGCTCTTAAATATGCCCTTATATTTTATGTGGCTAGCTGAGTGGATTAGTAAAGCCAATCTTTACAAGTGCTTTAAAACACATGAATGTGTGTGAAAAGGGAGCGATGAAGAGCTGAGGGGCACATTTGCCGGGTTGTAGTGAGTGAAACCGAGGAGGCCATGGGATAGGGGGGAGCCACAATAAACTGTCGCACAGGACGCCACCAGTCCTAAAGCTGGCTCTGCCGGCAGGTCTCTTGAGCAACGTGTAACACTATGACACATCTGAGAGAAGCGGGTGCCAAGACAATTCGTGTGTATCTCTTGACTTTTTTGCTTGAAGACCCTGCTTTTATCCTACCAGAGATCTCTATCTGGGTTTGTTTTGCATTCATTGTGAGCACAGTACTTGCTTAAAACTGGATTTTGATATTAATAATGGGTGGACATCATGGGTGGACATTGGTGATTATGATAGCCCACTCCCCTCACACCCTAGCCTGCAGAGTCCAAGTTTAGTGTGTCTAAAGACCTTCTCTCTCTTGGATTTTCCCTGGCAAATTGCATTTTGATTCTGTTTACAGTAAAGCAAACAGGAAGTACTTAAAGGTAGATAGGCCAGGAAACCATTACTTAATTGGTCAGAGAGGAACTAGGAGTATATTACGGTGTCCCCATCCACAGTCTGGTGAACTCCACAAAGCTGGGCCTTCACCCAGCCTTTCTCACGACAATGCTGGACTTGGGAAAGGATTCCAGAAAGACTGAACCTGCTGAATCTGTCATCTCTGAGATGAACCTGAGGAGGTTTGGGCCCCTCCTGCAGAATTATCATGACAGAATTATCTTCAAGGAACATAAGGTTATTTCCCTTGTTAGCTCCAGGAACATAAAACTGAAGAGGAGAAGAATTGCATCTATCCAGTGGCAACTGCATCTGAAGTGGATTTTGCTGTTGACCTCTGCCTGACATCCTGATAGTCTCTAAGTACTCTCAATGAGATCCTGGAGGCATTAAAAGTGTATTCCTGTGGTCCTTTGGCACCAAAAGACGTTTCAGAGCTGTTTCACAACTTTTGCTCCAGACATTCCTGTGGATCGACCAGGAAAAGTATTTGTCCGGCAGTCCGCAGTGTCAGATTGCATGTAGGGTTTGCCCTGCGTGGAGAAGGTTTCTTTCAGAAAAAAGACAAAGGAACCTGATTTAGATATTGGCAGACAAGTTATTCCATCACAGCAGTGACAAATATACCGTCCACTAAAATCTAAATTCCATAGGATACAATTGGATTTAGATTTTGGTGGATGGGATACGGATGGGATATCCATCACCATTGTGAGGGAGTAGCCCATCCACTAATATCTAAATAAGGTCCAAAGTCCCTTTTCAGACTGGACTTGGGGCTTAGAAATTCTTTCATAATTCCCTAATTCCTAGCTCTAGCGGGATCAATCTACTTGGTGTATCTGACCCGCACTTCATTGCGGTTGGCCTCTAATCATGTCTAGGTGCTGGTCTACTGCAATCAATGACTTCCACTGGTGCTTCATTCTTTTTGGTGCTATTTTCACTTAAATCTTTAAAAATGCACATCTCTGGTTCCCATTATTGGATGTTTGTCATTTTGGAGCCATTTTGCTTATTATTTTTTTCTAATCTATTGTTTTTATGTCTTTTTAAATGACTTAGGCCGTCATTACGACCCTGGCGGTCAGTGATAAAGTGGCGGTAATACCAACAACAGGCTGGCAGTAACTACCGCCAAATTATGACCATGGAGGTGTTATCTCCGATAGACAGCCAATGTACCACACCGACCGCCAGGGCGGAAACAACAGCCACCACAGCGGGAGCCGCCTACAGCCAGGCGGAAGTCAATGTTCCACCCACCATATTAAGACAATGCAAATCGCCTCCTTTTCCGGGGCAGTACCAATGACATCAAAAGCCTGGCGGAAACTGACCTTAGAAGTGAAAGGACTCACCATTGGAGAAAACAGGGAAGAACCACACCGCCATGGGACTAGAACTGCATGACTTCCCCATGATCTTCTACGTTCTGCTCCACCACGAACACCAACGCCGGCGAAGATGAAGACGGTGAGTACAGCCGTCTACCACACAGGGGAGGGGGGGAGCAAAAAGAGAGTGACACACACGCACCACCCCCTCACCCCCACACCATACACACAATCAGCTGCATCACAAAAACAATTTGACTCCGTAACTCAGGTGAATAATGCAAGGACAAAACGATTTTGCAAAAGTGAATTAATGAGATCAACACAGCATGAAAAATAAGTTAGGCAAGATAATACATATATACATATGCACACAAAAAGGAACACAGCCCAGTCCACAATGTCCGTAGGCCACATGGCCACTGGCCAAAATCCAAGGACACACCTGTCACCTGCACCAACATGGAGAGAACACTGCAGGGACATCAGCTGGTAAATAGCCAGGCACCTCAGGGGGACGGGGGGGGCAGGTGGGCACCTCAGCCGGGAGAAGGAACAAGACCACTGGTTCCGGAGGGGGCAACATGTCCTGTGCTTGATCCTGGGGAGTGCAAGGCCACAGTCTATCGAGTGGGTGACTTGCCCACTTGCTCTGGAGTGGGTAATATGCCCTGTGCCTGGTCCTGGGGAGTGATAGGCCACAGTCTCTCGAGTCGGTGTTTTCCCCAGTGGTTCTGGAGGGGGCAACATGCCCTTTGCTTTGTCCTGGGGAGTGATAGGCCACAGTCTCTCAAATGGGTGACTTGTCCACTGGTTCTGGAGGGGGCCTCGTGCCCTGTGCTCTTGATCCTGGGGAGTGCAAGGTCACAGTTTTTCAGATGGGTGTCATACCCACTGGATTACATACCGTGCGCCGGCGGTGACGGCTGCTCAGTGGTGGTACTGCTGCTGGTGGGGGGAGGCTCCTGCCCATCCCCTGCAACCTCAACCGGCTGCTTAGTGGATGTGGTGGTGCTGCTGGGGGGAGGCTCCTGCCCATCTCCTGCAACCTTGGACGGCTTCTCAGTTGATGTGATGGTGCTGCTGGGGGGGGAGGCTCCTGCCCATCCCCTGCAAACTCGGATGGCTGCACAACCATGGTTGGTGGTGGGGGCTCCATCACACTTCCTGCCCAGGGCCCTTTGGTCTTCCTGCTTGCTGGGGCAGGCTCCTTGCTCCTCCTGGAAGCTGGGGCAGGCTCATTTCCCTTCTTGCCTGCTGGGGCAGGCTCCTTTGTCTTCTTGGCAGCTGGGCAGGCTCCTTTCCCTTCTTGGCAGCTGGGGCAGGCTCCTTTATCTATCTGTCAGCTGGGCAGACTCCTTTCCCTTCTTGCCTGCTGGGGCAGGCTCATTTGTCTTCCTGGCAGCTGGGCAGGCTCCTTTCCCTTCTTGGCAGTTGGGGCAGGCTCCCTGCTCTTTCTGGCAGTTGGGGCAGGCTCCTGTCCCTTGAGGCTGCCTGGTGCAGGCTCCTTCACCTTCAGGACATGTGGCCTGGATCCTTTTCCACCACGAGTGGGTGTGGTGACGACTGGGCCCGTGGGCTGGGTGGCTGAGATGCTTGGCTGTGTTCTTCCAAACATGCCCATATGTGCAGGATGGTGGGAGGGGGAGGGAAGACGTCAATGGTGGATAGGAACAGTTTTCTAGGGACATTGGGGCGGGAAGAGGGAGAAGGGATGGGAGTGGATGAAGAGGTAGTGGTTTTTGGAAGTGTCTGTCTGCTGCTTTTGGGTGCAGGTGCATGGCCTGTATGCTGTTGTGAGATGGATGGCTGTTGGGTGTCTGAGTGCTTGCGTTTGTGTACCTTAGAAGGGGGGGAACAGACACAGTGGGAGAGGACACAGGGGGCATGTGCATGGCTGTTGTGAAGGTGTCTGCCAGTGAGGTGTGTGTTCTGGTTGGTTTGGTGATGATGCTGGTAGTGGATGATGATGTAGTGCATGCAGGTGTGAGTCTAGACAGAACTGGGAGGGAGGTGGAGGTGGAGGAGGAGGAGGAGGGGGAGACAGTGGAAATAGTGGATGTTGGTGTGTATGCATCTGGATGGTGTTTGCATGAGTGCCTGTGGGATGAAGGGCCATATGTACGAAAGCTTTTTCCCATAGACACAGAATGGGTAAAATCCTTTGGTACATCTGGCCCGAAGTGTTGTGCTTGTGTTTGCCTGTACCTCTCTTGTATGTTGTCTTGTGTGCATGCTCGTCTGGCTGTGTGCTTGGGATGGGTTGGGGTTGAGGAGAATGGGACTGGGAAGAGGAAGTTGGAGGGTAGAAACACGGACAATGGCCACCATCAGAAAGGAGACCAGAGCCTGGATTGATCTCTGTTGGGCCGCCAATCCAGTGTGAAAGCCCTCCAGGAATGCATTAGTCTGTTGCATCTGGGCTGCCAGCCCCTGGGTGGCATTCACAATGGTTGACTGCCCTACAAAGATGGATCTCAGGAGGTCAATAGCCTCCTCACTCAGGGCAGCAGGGCTCACTGGGGCAGGGCCTGAGATGCCTTGGGCGAAGGAGATGCCCACCCTCCTGGGCGAGCGGGCACAGGCAACTCGATGAGGGGTTGCTGGGAGGGCAGTGTTGGTTCCGGTGTGGCGGCGCTATCTGTAGCTGGGGTGTAGAAGTGTCTGCCCCCATGAGGGAGCTTCCATTGGAAGAGGTATCTGTGTCAGAACTGTCCCCTCCAGTCTCCGCTGTAGTGCTCCCATCGCCCTCTGTCCCACTGGTGCCCTCAGCATGGGTGGACTCTGCCTCCTGGGTGCTGTGGGATGCAGCTCCCTCCGTCTGCCTGTTACACTTATGGCCCACCATACCCCTTCCCATCACCATTTACACACAAATGGCCAAGCACGCAAACTATAGGCCGCCCAGAGGACAACAACCCACCCCCCTTTCACGAGGATTTCACACACACCACTTCATGCATTCATGCCACATGCATCGTGCCAACAGTGTACTCACCTGTTGGTCTGGAGGCCCATACAGCAGTCGGTACTGGGGTGGGACCCCATCCACCAGTCTCTCCATCTCCTCCGAAGTGAAGACTGGGGCCCTTTCCCCAGTCACACGGGCCATGGTAGGTTCCAGACACAGGTCACAGCAGCACATGCAGTGTAGGTCCTCTCCTGTTGAAGATCAAGTAGCAAGTGAGGGATCAGATAGAAAATGGCGGTCACGTCCGCGGCAGTGCATCCGTCACTGCCAGCATCGATCACCATTGGCCACTGTAACCCATAGGGCCCAATGTTAACGAATGAGGAATTGCACTGCAGTTCCCGACCGCCTCCCGCAACGGCACACAACCTCAGCGGAATTACCTCACTTCCACCTGTCCCTCCATACAGGACAGACAGACAGCGTTTCTGGGGGGGCAGGCTTTGGAAAATTGCTGCGTCACTGGTGAAATTAGGACATACAGGACAAATTACACTCACTCATTACAAGTTAACAGCATGAAAAGTTCAGTTGTAGCTCCATTGTTCAGTTTGTCACCGGCTTCTCACTCATTTTTTTGCCCCATAGATTCCTATCACTGCGGATGATTAGGATATGGAGATATACCCCTGTGTACAGACCCCTGGTGGACTTGGCAACAATGGAGGAGAGGCACATTATCCTCACCTATAGACTGGACAGGGTCACAATCACAGAGCTGTGTGCCCAATTGGAGCATGACCTGAGATCTGCTATCTGTCACCCCACTGGAAACCCCCCCACTTGTGCAAATGCTATCAGTGCTCCATTTCCTGGCAACTTGTTCTTTCCAAGTGACAGTGGGCTTGGCAGCAGGAATGTCACAGCCAATGTTCTCAATAGTGCTGACAAGAGTGTTGTCTGCCCTGATTAAACACATGTGCAGCTACATTGTATTTCCCCAGGTTGACAATTTGGCCACAGTGAAGGCCGAGTTCTATGCAATGGGAAATATCCCCAACATAATTGGGGCGATTGATGGAACACATATTGCATTTGTTCCCCCTGTCAGAATTCGTAAGAGTTTCCACTCTATGAAGGTACAGATGGGGCGCTTGGCGGACCAGTACATCTCCCTCATCAATTCTAAGTATCCTGGGTCGGTGCATGATGCCTTTGCCCTGAGGAATAGCAGCATCCCAAATGTGATGGGCCAACTACAGAGGCATAGAGTGTGGCTAATAGGTGAGCCCTGGTTCCCACCCAGTAGATGTTGCTGTATGGGTATAGTGTGGCCCATGTGGGATAGTGTGTGGCTAAATGTTGTCCCTCAATATTTGCTGGTGACTCTTGTAACCCAAACCTATCATGGCTGCTGACCCCTGTGAGGAATGCAGGACCGAAGAATGTTATAATGAGGCACATGGGCAAACCAGAAGGATCATTAAAAGAACCTTAGGCCTCCTGAAGGCCAGGTTTCAGTGCTTCCATCTAACAGGTGGATCCCTGTGCTACTTACCCAAGAAGGTGTGCCAGATATTAGTGGCATGCTGCATGTTGCACAACCAGGCCTTCAGACGCCATGTGTCTTTTCTGAGGAGGAGGAGGCTGGAGATGCCCGTGTGCCAGCAGTGTACCCTGTGGACAGTGATGGTGACGAGGCAGAGGATGAGGATGAGGACAACAGAACATAAGTGATCAGACAATACTTCCAATGACACTCAGGTAGGACAGTGTTACTTCACATTTCAATGACATTTGTTTGCATTTGTGTGGCACTGGCATGCTGATATTTCCCACTTCTATGGTCACTTACTGTTCCCTCTTGCAATTCATTTTGCAGATGCAGGTCATTAATCAATGCTCATTTTCAGTACAGTTGAATTGCAATGTTTGTACCTGTTTCAATGAATACATAATTGAAAATGATGACATACTCCAGCTTATTTTTTTTCCAAAGGGTTTGTATTGAAGTATTAAAAATTAGAGGGGCAAGTGCAATGGGATGGAGTGATGATGGAAGAAAGTCCAGGGTATTGTTCCAGTCTGTTTGTAGCACAGGTGCATTGTCCAAGGAGACAAAGGAAGGGGAGCTATGGCAGTTCAAGGTGGACAGGGTGACAGAGTGGGACACAAGGGTGACAATCAGGAGAGTCTCATTTCCTGGCGGAGGTCTTGGCAAGTGTCTCTGGTTTCTGTCTGGATCGCAGGGAACGTTTGCGGAGTGGTTCGCCTTCCGCAGGGGGAGGAGTGCTGACGGCCTGTGAGTCCTGTGGCGGGGCCTCCTGTCCACTAGCGGCAGCGGAGGTGGAAGGCTGTTCAGATGCCTTGCTAGAGGCAGGGGCCTGCTGTTGTGTGACTGCCTCCCTCAGAATGCTGCCCATGTCTGCCAGCGACCCTGCAATGGAGACCAGAGTGTTGTTGATGGTCTGCAAGTCCTCCCTGATGCCCTGGTACTGTCCCTTCTGCAGCCACCTGTTCTCCTGCACATTGTCCAGGATCTGGCCCATCGTGTCCTGGAAATGTTGGTCGAATCCCAGAATCTCTGCAAGTGCCTCCTGGAGAGTCGATTCTCTGGGCCTGTCCTCCCACTGGCACACAGCAGTCCTCACAGTTTCCCTGTTGGCCTGTGCCTCTGTTCCCTGAACCGTGTGCCCACTGCTACTGATCCCAGGTCCATGATTGTCTTGGGTATGAGGTGTGCCCTGGGCTCTCTGTAGAGGTGAAGACACTGCTGAGTGACGTGTCCTGGGGAAAGAGGTGTGGGTAAGCTTGGAGGGTGCTGTGGTGGTGTTTCCTGATGGGAGAGGCTCTGTGGTGGTGTGGTGACTGGGCCTGGGCAACTGGCTGTCCAGAGGTCCCTGATGGGCCAGGTTGGTCATCCAGATCCTGAAGACCAGAGTTGCTGTCATCACTGTGGACCTCTTCAGTTGGGGGACAGGATATTGCTGGCACCTCCTCTCTGCTTACATTGGCTGGGATACCTGTGGAGATGTAAATGTTGTGTTATGGTTTCTGTGTCTGACATATTGTGCGTCCGTGGCTTGCCCTCTTTGGTTCTATTTGCCCCGGCAGCTTTCACTTCTGTTTGTTGGTGTATGGTGGGATTGTTTGTTCTCTATGGTGTGCATGCTTTAGTGATGAGTGTCCATGCAGGGCTGTGAGAGGTGTCCATGCATTGGTACAGCATGCAGGGCTTGGCATTGGGATAAGTGAGATGTGATGGTGGGGTGTGTGGGAGGTGGTGGAATGATGGGAGTGGTGGTGAGGGTGGGGGTATGTGATGGCATGCAGGTAGGGGGTTAGTAGTAGTAGAGAGTTGACTTAACAGAGTCCAGTCCTCCCCCTACTCCAGCCAGGCCCTCAGGATGCAGGATTGCCCAGACTTGCTCCTCCCATGCTGTTAGTTGTGGGGCAGGAGGTAGGGGTCCACCGCCAGTCCTCTGTACAGTGAGCTGGTGTCTTGCTGCAATGGAACATACCTTCCCCCGTAGGTCGTTCCACCTCTTCCTCCTGATGTCATCCCTAGTTCTTGGGTGCTGTCCCACGGCATTGACTTTGTCCACGATTCTCCACCATAGCTCCATCTTCCTAGCTATCGATATCTGCTGCACCTGTGCTTCAAATAGCTGTGTCTCTACCCTGATGACTTCCTCCACCATGACCCTTAGCTCCTCCTCTGTGAAGTGGGGGTGTCTTTGTGGTGCCATGGGTGTTGTGTGAGGTGTGTAGGTGAGGGTGTGTTGGGGAAAGTGTTAGGGTGTTTGATGGGGGTGCGTGAATGATGTATAGGTGTGTATAGTGTGTGGCTCTGGTTGTGTCCGTCGTCTTGGTGTCTCTCTGATGGTAATTGATTGTAATGGTAAAGGGTTTTGTGTGATGTGGGTGGGTGTTTTATAGTGGTGTGGGTGTGTGGGTGTGGTGTGTGTATGAGTGTCAGGTGTGTGTTGTTTGAATTGTCCAATTGGGTGTTGTTTTGTTTGTGTGTGTCCAATTTGAGTGCGGCAGTATGTACTGCCAATGGTTTACTGCTGTTAAATGTCTGTTGTGGTGATTCGTGGGTCATAATGTGGTGGGTGTTGTTCTGTTGGCATAACGGTGTGGGTTTTTGTACCACCAGTTTATCACTGACCTTTGGTGTGGCGGATTTATGTCTGTGGCTGACTACTGATGGATTGGTGTGTGTCTCATAATATGGTGAACGGATATCCGCTGCAGCGGCGGTATGTTGGCGGCAGTCAGTGTGGCATTAAGTGGGATTTACCACCAATGTCATAATGAGGGCCTTAGTGCTTCAAAATGCTTGAGATGTTTTTATTAGGTAAAGCCTTTTTTGCTCTGTGCCATCGCTACCATGGGTTGAGCCCAGGTTTAAATTATTGAAACCTTTGACTGGACCTAACAATATATGGACTTGTTCAATTGTAGTGAACATCATTCCTCCCCAACTAATAAAGCCTTTACTCATACTTCCTTTCTCAGAAGAGTCCTGTTCCATCACCTGATTCCTGGACTTGCAGGCTTTGTTCCACCTTGGTTTAGGATTACTGTGGCCCACCATTCAGAAGCTGGTAATTGTACATGTTCATTATTCTGTCACTGTGAATTTATTGTGTGTTTCACTAGTAGTGAAACTATGCAAGTGCTCTCTCTGTTTAGTGAATCATTCTGTTACCTGCGAGCCTCAGTGTACAACAAGGGTATAACCTTGCTTCAACCAGCAGCATAGTACCTGAGAGAGCTGAGCTAAAGAAGATCTGGCTATTCTCTGTGTCTCTCTCATTCTTTGGGCATATCTATCAAAGAGATGCATTGCTCTGGCACCACGCAACGGGCTGCAAGAGCGGTGCATCTCTTGAGTTAGATTTATCAAGCCAGGCAAAGCCACCTTACATGTACTTGTCTGGCTTGATAAATCTAGAGTAATGCAATGCAGCACAAATCACTGCTTTTCCTTACTCTGCCCTGGGAAGGCGTTCTACGGGTGGATAGTGGGTATTTCCACACACACACATCCATCCATGGATTTTGGTGTATTCCCAGATTTACCATTACTGGTCGATCTGGGAATGCTTAAAAAGCCTACACCTCCCCAGGTGAGGCGTAACAAGGAGAAATATCTTTATTTTTCCACAATACTTCCTCTTTCTATATGTGCTGCATTCTGCAGCATACACAGAAAGAGAAAAATCCCAATCAGGATTGTTTCTGTACAATCCTTCTTACAAAGCAGGCATCCTTGCACTGTGATGCAAGGGTGCCTGTGTTAGCGCTAGGAAGCACATTGTGCGTCAGCAAAGGGAAAACAAGAATTTGCACCATACAATGTTAAGTACGGCACATTGTTACCCTTTTCCAGTCACGCAGCACAGCAAGGTAACATGCTGCACTGTGCTGCGCTGTGTGGTTTATTGATTAATATTCCCCTTTCGCTCTCAGTTCTATTCCTCTTTCCCTCTGGTATTTAGATTTGTTTGGTGCATCTTCCTTAGAACATTTGGAGCCACATTCGGAAGAGAAGGTTGTTTTGCTGTCATGAGGTGTCAGATAATACTTGAGCAAACTTCACAGTAGTGTTCCTATTTTTGTGAATTAATATTCCTGAGCAGACCTTTTTTTCTGTTACAGAACGGAGTGTGGCCTACAAACCTGTCAAGAATTTAAGGGTAAGTTGTGAGATGGCAAGTAAGGAAAAGGGACGTAGTTTTACCAAGTCAGCAAGAAGGGAGAATGCCACAAATATGAGCATTGAGTGAATGTTGAGGTGGAGACGGGGCCTTTGGAGTCCTGGAAGGCAAAACAGGAAGAGGGTTGTCAGGCCAGAAACAGGTGATAGACCAATAGGAGGATGAGTTAGATTAACTAAAATCAGTGCAACAGAAGAAGTTGCCTTGCAACTTCTTTCAGTGCAGGGCTTTCTACTAGTGTTAGTACATTCACCAATTTTGCATTTCGTTTGTATGTTAATTTTGTTTCCCTTCCTCTTCTCCCTGTTTCTTTCCCTTTCCCGAACTGTTACCTGCTACCCAAAGGAACACACCTTTCCTGGGGAATTATCAGCTACTGATATCATTCTATACAGGAGCCATTTGTGGGGGCTCTCAGGAGAAGATGCCTGGAACTCTCTAGAGCCATCCACTGCCCCTTCACCTGGTAAGCGCATTGGAGTTTTCGGTACCATTACAGACTGGCTCAGATTACATGAAGAATGCCAATAACATCTGTGTTCATTTATACATGCAAAACTTGTGCCTAATATAAACCTTAGGAGATAGCGTATTGATGTGAAATTCCCAAAACTATGCCATTACGCCACATCGCATAATTATGCTGACAAAATGATAGCACAGCAGGAGCAAAACTGAGGTGAAAGCAGCAGCATGAATGTCCTTTATTTTGCATCTTCTCTCTGTTCAGACAGGTGAGTCAAGGATTATTATAAATTCTGCTTCCATGTAACTCGCAAACCTTTGCATTGACATCCTGTGTGCATGTCACAAGTGTATTCATTGTGGATATCTCACACACATATAATATCTAAATTCCATGTGAGATGTCAGTATGACTGCTAGATGATTGCTAGAGGGGCAGATGGATCAAGTTTGGATTGCCTCCCCTGGTTTAACATGGCTCAAAATGGATGGTGTATATAGGTTTCTCAGGCAGTGAAGTGAACAGTGTCTGTATACCGGTAGCTGGATGGTGGAGTCACAGATGTTGAAGTGAGGAAGGATTGAGGCAGTGCTACCCTTAGAAATTCCATTTGGGCCATTTAGAATTGGATTGCTGATTAATCCTTCCTGAGCACTGTCATTTGGTACATTGTAGAGGGGAGAGCGGTGAGTCATCAGATTCTGTAAGAGTGAGGAAGCTTCTAGGCCTGCCCTTTTGTCTCTCCCTGATTGCTTATTCAGGAAAGCTGATGGCAGTCAGAGACTTCCCACTTCACTATGCCCCATGATTTAGATACTGCATGGAGCCAGATGCATCACTACCTGATTTGACAGCCATCATCTTGCAAATGGGTTCTGTCTGCATTAAAGTCAGAAAATCATATTTGAAAAGGAACCACCTGTTCCTTTTCAAATATGACTTTGGACCTTGGTAGCAGGACCTTGGACAGTAGATCAGCAGCCGCTGTCTGGAAAATAAGTATAAAATAGGGACGCAAACCACTTAATTTTATTCCAGTTTTAAGTTCTTCCTGACCAAGAAAGGGTTTGCTCTGCAAAGTAACCAAATAATTGCTAAGAGATTAAGGGTAGCATCTGAATGACAGCCAGTCCCTCAGAGGTAAAGGGACATTAACTGATGTCTATGTAACTTGCTGGAGAAGCAATGGGTCTGCATAGTGCCTAGAAGCCTGTCTGTCTGCACAGTGATAAAAGGAATGTGGCATTCACTGCAGGATGAGAGACTACCCAGTAAAAGACCAGTCATATTCTCAGCATGTAAAGCATGGAGAAGAATCCAACTGCAATCTGGATTGAAGTTGGTGCTCACCCAGATCATGAGGGTTGATCCAGTCGCTCTGAGCATGGTTCATGTGGCAAATTGTGTGAACAAACTAAAGCTAGATTAACACAAGGCCATTCAGCATCTTTGCAGCATGCCTAAAGGACTGGTGCTGCAGCTGTCAAATGTGTGGCATATCCGTCAAAGAGCTGCTGTTGCCACTATAGCTGAAGAGGCTGCAACGACTGAAGATCAGCACTTACCAATCGAGCTTACTGTGCTGATCACCACAATGACCTGAGTAAGGAGCAATGCCACATCATGCAGTCCAGATGCAGTCCAGATGCTGATGGTGTGATCCTCAAAAACACACAATTCAGGAACAAAATAGCCATGTCACCACTGAACACGTAACACAATTTTGAAAGACCATGTGACTGTATCCTGAATGAAGAAAGATAATCTTGCTGTTAGGAAGTTAACCTTTTGCCAGTGTGAATTATTTATTTCAAGAACTATTTGAAGTGACCCATAAGCTGCCAATGAGGTAGTTGCTTAGTGAAATCGGACCAGTGCCCAATCATTGCTTATATCTATGTTGCTGACACCTCACCATAGATACTGAGAGGGGCACCCTAGCCTGGGAAAGGGCACCTTTAAAGGGTGTAGAACTTGACCAAGAGCCCATAGGTAGGATCATATATCTTGCAGCTGTACTCTCATCTGGTTGTGCAGTACTTCATTTTGCTGCAATAATAAAGTACTTTCTTTCACTTCAGACAAGCACAGGACTGGAAATTGATTTATTGTGTCTGTTGTTTGACTGCTTCAGTTCTGAGTCTCTGCTACATTCAGTACCTCCCTAAGAAGTATTTGACTCGTTACCCTCGCTACCTTCAGAGTCAAATGTGGGAGGGGTGTATGTGCCCCACTTTGTAGAACCATAGGACACACCCCTGGTTATAAGTCGCAAACTCACCAGCCTTCACAGTTATTACCCAATAGCCCATGTATTCCCTATGCCCCCCCAAATGGGGTTTAACATTGAGTATAACTTTCTGTGTGGTCTACAGCATCTTTGTTCGGAAATCAAGATACTTTCAGCCTGATTTAAGAAAAGTGGTGCTGCATCTAATCCTCACCACTTTTATTATGCACCTTAGCACCCCCTACCACCACCATGTGCGCACCTTTTTTTAATATATGGGGCACCATGGCACAGGGTATAGGCAATAGCGTCAAGGTTTTTGACACTATTAATGTACTGTGTAGGATTAGCGCCAACATTTTGGCGCTAATCCTGCAAAGTACATAGGGGTCCATTGAAAACAATGGTATGCCCCATTTTAACGGCTGCACTGTGCAGGCGTTAAAAGAAGCTGCAAAAAATGACGCAGTGGAACCTCTTAGATTCCACTGCATCATTTTGTGGTCCCCCCTAATGGGGAAAAGCCTCCCTTGCATACATTATGCCTGGCGCAGGCATAATGTGGCGCAAGGGGTTACAAAGTGGCACCATGCATGCATTATGCCACTTTGTAAATACGGCTAAGCGATTTTGGTAGCCTAACGCCACATTAGCGTATCAAAAATAAAGCTAATGTGGCACCAGGCCTTCTTAAATCTGAGCCTTTGTTCCTGCAGCCACAACCTTGTTACCAGACCTTGTGAAAATCTTGGAGATTGTTTATTTTCTGTTTGGAGTCAAAACAGAATATAAAGAAGCTTTCTAAGAGATCTAATTAAATCTGGAAAAAAATTGAATCATCTAATGTACAGTTTCAGAGACATCGTACAGGAGTATAAAAGTATTTTTTGTTTCACCTTTGGGATACTAAGTTACGTGATGAACTGGAGGATCCTTATCTTAAAAGACTGCTGATATTTTAGGCAGATTATATTGGATTTTAAACAGTAGTATCTGGTTAGGAAAGTTGATCATTTGGGATCACTGTGAATTATACAAACGATAAATGTTAGTTTACATTACATTTAAGTAAATAATCTTAACTGTATATCAGAAAAAGAAAGTGTATACATACAAAATGCAAAATACTCGCCTTTATGAGAGAAGAGCTTGAGGTGAAGCAAGCAGCAAGTAATACCAATTACATAAATATTATTTATATGTCATATCGAAGAATGTCATTGTTACAAATGTTTTTGCCTGGAGTATAGAGATATTCTGGAAGGTATATGATTTGTTTTAGCACATGATAGATTATTTTATATAGAGAGAAGGTAATAAGTTATCAATCTTATCCTTAGATATCCACTAGAACAGAGTAAACATCAGAGCACAGCAGAGTCGTCGTGGTGACACTGGTGTTTGCTTTGTTTCTCTTATCCCATTCCCCTTTCCTGGACCTACAATTACCAAAGGTATTCCTATTGTATATGGTTGTCCATGGATATGCAGAAGTGAGTTGACTGTCCTATTGGAGTCAGATTACAGATTAGTGCATTCTGAAACTCACATGAAAATATTTGTTTGAGTACATCCTTTTACAGATGCAAAACTATTGTCTGCATGTGTGAGCCAAATTTAACACATCACCTCATGCACATAATGTTTTGAAAGCACCTTTGTACAGGTCCTCTAAATGTTAAACGTAATTGCGAAGCCATTGATGAAGCTCTAGCCCTTGGTATATGTTCAAGATCGTGGTATGCAAGGGAACTGATGTACAGCAAATTGTGGTATGGTTGAGTGGATGGGATCATACTATGGGCAATTTTCTTGATACACTATTGCAATTTAGGCACTGAAGAACATGCATACTCTGGGTTTGTGTACAGTAACAGTTTATATGTAAGTACTTTACAGCAAATAAGCCACAGCAAGTTCACACTTGATACACCCAGAAGTATGTCATAATTGAAACCCTAGGGCAATGTAATCACTGGCACATGGAGAGGGCTACTTTGGTCAGATAGCTAAATGAAACATAACTCAAAGATAATCATGACCTCTCCATGCCTACAAAATATAAATGTTCAGAGATTTGACCCAAATATAGGCCTGGAATATTCAGGGTGTGATTCACAAAGGTAAACTTATACTTTTATGTAAGTTTACGATTTTGTTTTATTCACAAAGGACTGTGGAGTCTCCGCACATAAAAAGATAGGACTCTCCTATATTTATCTTTGTGACTCAGGCCCTTATTGTCTGGAGTAAGCAGTGAAGTGGCATAATACATGTTTTGCTTTATTCCAAAGCATACCATAACATGAGCAGATCTTCTCACAGCATGTTCTAAAGACAACGCTACCATAAATTTGTCATCTCTCTCCTTGGCATCAAATGAGAGGAGATTGTTTTTTAAGCTAAGTAGATTACTGCAGCATTTTATTTTATAAAATTCCACTTTCATGGTCCCCTTTCCAGAACCCCAATATGCCAGTAATAATCATTGCCTCCAAAATATAAATCACCAATGCCATGCAGTATTCCTTACTGTCACCAACATGCAAAACACTATTGCAGGTCCAGTATCCACATTGCCTTTGAATATGTAAAACTTGTTTTCCATGTTGGGAAGCCACATTGGCTCGGACTTGTAAAACATCATTCTATACAGAAACAAACAAGCAGACATAAGAAAAGGGGTGCTGCATCCAAAACAACACCACTTTTCCCGTGCCCCTCCTATTAAAGATATGGTGCACCATGGCAGTAGTTAGGGATCTAGCTCTGTGCAGGCATTACAAATGCTGCAAAAATGGCGCAAAGAAATCTTCAAGATATCTCTGCACCATTTTTTCAGCCCCCCTAACAGGGGTGACATTGGCATTTCTTATTCTCTCTTATTCCATTTCTCTTTCCCTGGATCCTTCCATTTCCCTTTCCCTGGATCCACAGTTAATCAACTGGGTCCTTTTGAATATACTTGACTGTGGATACTGAGAAATGGGGAAGAGTTCTTTGCTCATGTTGGATCCAGATTTCAGGTTAGTACAAGTCAAGTCAATAATATAAGATTTTCCCATCAAGCAAAGAATTGTGCCTCAACCGCAGTCTCCGCACTCCCTTACCATGACCAGCAAACACTTTGTGCAGCTCACCAGCTCTGAGCAGTATGTGCTTAGAGAAAGAAAATGGGTGGTTGTTCTGTTTGCAGTGTAAAAAATGAAGAAGTACGAGGTCCAGAAGTGAAATAATATGTTGAAGGAAGCCAGCTGTCATTGTTAAGGAACTAATTTGAGGGCAGATGGCCAGGATAGGCATTTAAATGTCAGAATACCAAGCACCAATATTGTGCTACTGAAATACTGTGTCATAATATATCGACTGGGAAAAATATGAACTCCATGTCTGTTATTTATATATATATACACCTTCGCAGGACATGGTGATCTCCTTCTCTCTCTTTCTTGCTGACAAGCCCATCTGATTTTTCTGGCTCACTTCTGGATTTCTTGGCCATGGTGATTTGTTCTTCAACATCTCACTTGAAGATGAGAAATGCATGGAGAACCCTATACTCTGGTATACATGATCTATTGACTTTGTCAATGCTCATTTTATTGTTTCGTTTCTATTAAAGAATCAACTCTTTGTTTATGAGCCTTTGAATACTGTATAGCTGTAGCCTTATGCACAAACTGAATATGCAAATACAAGATATAAATAATATGTAAAACATTACAGTGGGAAAAGAATTATTTTAAAAAAGCAAATAAAAAATAACTATTAAGAACACAGCTCAAGCATTCAATTATGAAAATGACGAGACAAGATGAGAAGTTGAGCTCTCCTGCTATCCAGATTATGGCATCTTTAGAACAGAATTCAGGCAGGATTAAGTCCTGATGCCTGTGAAAGGAGGAATTTAATTTTGGCATTGAAAGATGGAATTGGTCTCAGCACAATCCTATCTTGAAACATTCTGCAAAATGAATGTTTATATAACAGGCTTCTTAACTACCCATGTATCCTGGATGATGTGATGGGCGCTAAAAAGAATGCTATAGGAGTCAGAAACATTAAGGGGCATATTTAAAAGTCCCTAGCACCACTGGAGCGTCCACCAGTTTTTGTGATGCTCCGGTGGTGCTATGCCCTGCACCGTATTTAGAAGGTGACATGAAGCCATTTGCTGTGGCTTAACGCCACCTTGTAAGTGAGGCCTCTTCATACACAGCAGTTTCTGTGGAAGGGGCATGCAATGGGTGTTGCTGTGCGCCTGCAACACCCATTGCATTTTGATCCTGACCCAGATTTATGAGTTTTTGTAAATCTGAGGCAGTGCCAAAATTTTACTTCACACCAGGGGTGGCGTAGGCAGTGCACAACAAGGAGAAATACTTTTATTTCTCCTCGCATTCTGCAGCACACATAGAAAGAGCAAATCGCCAATTCAGATTGTTTTTGTGTAGGGAGGTGTCCCTTCCTGCACAAAAACAATCTCCCCCTCAACGCAGCTATCCTTGCACCATAGTGCAAGGGTACCTGCGTTGGAGCTCGGCTGCAAATTTAGCGCTTAGCAGGGGGCAACACAGGGGTGCACCGTATTCTATTAAATACGGCACATCCCTCCGTTGTGAAAATGACGAAGCGTGGCACTGCCAATTCTGGTGCAGCATCACGCCCCGTCATTTTCTTTTAAATATGGACATACATCTGCCATACCTAGGGACTCAAAAGGAGGATCCTTCAAGGCTTCCAGAACCAGCAAAAAATCACATGAGGGAAACTTGTGAAAAGAGAGTGGGTGAGTTTTAAGTAACCCTTTAAAGAAGTGGCATACTAATTCACCCTCATCATGCAAATTTTTCCAAGAATGTCTAAACTCCTTAAATGCCACCCTTAACATGGATGCTTCAAAACCCCATTCAGAACCATCCTGAAGAAACTCTAAAATGTGGAATAAATTTACTGTAGTGGAGTCCAACCCTCTCTTATCACACCATGCACAAAGAGTCCCTCTGTGCATAGTGTAAGAATTTAGAGTAAAGAATCTCCTGGAAGCCTTATGGGTTAGCATGTAAATCCATAGGCAGACCTCTGTTTCTCAAACCTCTAATCTCAAATAAATGTGGCTAGAGCTATTAGTGATGGGTCTAGAGGCAGCCTGGGGCGGCTCATCACCAAAACATTCATGCCTTTTCTATTTGACTGTTCGTATTTTGCAACCTGCTTTCTCTTGAATACTGATTCAGTTTACTCGGACAAGGCTCTACCAAAGGATCCTGTTCTGTTCTCAATTGGTCATCAGAAAAAAGGAAACTTAGGGAATAGATAAGCCTTAGCATCTTCAGATATCCAACTACTGCGTATCTAAATGGTCTAGTAATACACTGTTGCAGGACATACTGATCTCCTTCCAAATCTTCCTTGCTGACAATGCCATCTGATATTTCTGGCTCACATGTGGATTTCTTGGCCATGGTAGTTTGTTCTTCAGCACCTCCCTCGAAGTTGAGAAATGCATTGAGATCCTCACACTCTCGTGTGCATAACCTATTGACTTTGGCAATTCGTATTTCATTTTTAATTTTTATTAAAGAATCAGCTCTTCATTTATGAGCCTTGGAGCACTGTATGGCTGTAGCCTTGTACACAAACTGTATATACAAATACCAGTGCCTAGCGTAAGAATTTAGGGCAGAGAATATCCTAGAAGCCTGTAGGATAGCCCTTCAATCCACAGGCAGACCTCCTGTCTCAAGGCTGGAAAGACAGCTTTGAAGATACCCCCCACCCTTCCATCTCCTCCAGTGTCCCCAGAATAAGAACATCAAATGCACATAATGTGATGGGAGGAATGTTTGCTGTTTCTCTCAGGATAACAGGCAACCCATTGTTCTTGTGCTCACCATGCCCCCTCAGTTTAGATCCAGCCACGTGCAAAGCAGTCTTGACACTGACCAATAGGAACTGTCCAGCTGAACCTCCAGGCCAGGTCCTCCCTGAATCGGAGCACAAGCAACCCAAGACTAGTTTTGCCCTGTTGAGGGTGGTAAATCAAACACACAAAAGATGGTTGGAGGGAATCTTACAATGTGTCTAACCACTGGCAATTGCTCAGTCTTCAGCATCTCTTCCCTCTATCGAACCCCTACGCCCGAAGTGTTTCAACAGTGTCAAAAGTGAGTGAAACTAAATCAACATTTAGATGCACTTAACAGTACATTCTTTCCAGTAGACCAGAAATTCTCCATTCAAATCATTTTGCTTTGACAAAATCCTTTCTGTCAATATTTTATTTTTATTTTTTAGAGTTCCTTTTTTTAACATCTCGGGTAACGTCACAGATAATGCTATCCTGGGGAAATGTAAATGATGTGCTGTTTTGTGACATTTCTTTGGGCAAAGGTTAGTGATGACCTGATGCAGCAAAAATCAATATTTTTATTTTGTCCATGTGCAACAAATTTGAACACTGATTTTAGCTGAGGCGAAACACGGGTGACAGCCATCAGCAAAAAAGAGCTGTGCACGATTTGTAATATTACGCTAATCTTAGTATGTTATACATCTTCATTAACATTCATGCACCGTAATTGTAAAAAATTAAGAAATAAATGCAACCACCTCTCTATTTCTCTTATTGTTAAGCCTTAAAAACAACAACCATTCCTTAAATACAGATTTTGATTGTTTGGATAGCAAATGTGGGTGGAAACCATCTTCAAACATATGAATTCCCTCTGTAAATTCGGATTTAGTCCTCCTGTGGTTGTCAAAACTTCTGTTTTTTTTAAAACCCGTCCTTCGAGGGAGTGGAATTCCGCTGTTACAATACGTCCATGTAAGAATAATTTCAGATCTGCTTAGGGTAAAACCTGAATTGTTTAGTTAAGCGAAAGAGGCTTTGCCAGTTGTTCAATATATGGAAGTGATTAATTGACGGTTTAATTCCTTTGAGAATATTTCTCCGAGCAGGAGTACAGTTCTTCTAAACTTGCCTAAAGCCAGCTTCGAGACATGTTAAAAGCACCCAAGTCAAAATGAGATTCTGGATAGGCCTCAGAAGGAGTGCAATGTCCCCAAAACTCACTTCCAGACCTCAAACGTCTAAAATCCCTTAGTTATATTTATTTGATGTTTCTAAATACCTTAAAACCTCATAGATGTGAAGCCCTCTCTCGGGATGCAATTGTATCTTGAATACAGCGGTAATTCACTAGCAACTTTGGCCCAAGTTTCTGAAAAATGACGCACAACTGTAGTGCAGTAAGTAGTGTGTCAACATTTTTAACACGAGCTACCATCATTCCCTAGCGCCATTCGTGCAACATATTTAAAAAATGACACACAATGGAGCATTGGAATGGTTAACGTAAAAAACAAATATGTGAACCATTACAACATGCTGTAAGAAAAAATTACTCTAATGCTGCAAAAGTGGCGCTACACTGTTGTGCGGCACGTACTTTTGACGCAAAGCAGATTAGCGCCATATTTAACCACATTAACATTAAAAAAAACTAAGAACAAGGAAAAAACATTTGTAAAGTCAAGATGGAGAATGCATGCCAGGAGAGACCCCAGGGAGACCCCAGTTACCCAAGTACCAGCCAGGAGGGTCCAGCAAAGTCCCAGCAGAAGGAGAAGAGGAAGCAGAAGTGTCACTTTAGTGAGGAGGAGCATGATATCCTGGTCAGAGTGGTGACGGAGCACCAACACCAGCTTTTCATCACCTCCAAATTGCCAGTTGGAAGGAGAGATGCCATATGGCAGGCAATAGTAACAAAGTCAAAAGTGTGGCAGAGGTGAGGAGTACTGTCACCGATTGCAAGAAGCACAGGCATGATTGCAAGATCAGGACTAAGGAGAAACTGGCCAAGAACCGAAAGGCAACACTGCAGACTGGAGGTGGAAGTCCTGCACCACAGGAGGACCTGGATGAGCTGGAGGAGATGGTTGCAGCAGTCGTCCTGGAGGAGCTTGTCACTGAAATCACAGGACGGTGCAGACTACCAAAAACTACCACAAATGCAGGGTAAGTTGCAAGAGGGGACTATCTGGAATTTCACAAATGGCAGAAGAGGGAGCCACATAGGACACACTCAAAGCATGCTAAAGGGTTGCACCCGGACACATAGGCCCTGAATCAAAATGCCCCATCGCCACTCAAGCCACACTTGTACTGACGCTCTGGTTGCGCAATGCACTCCGACATATACCCAAAGTGGACATATGCCACTCACAATGGCTATACTCCACCATGTAAATATGCAGCACATTGCCTGGAAGTGACGTGCAATTAATGTGGCTGTGGCACAACAACACCCATTGCATATTGTCATAGCCCCTCATCCAACACAACTTGTACATCAGAGACTGGGACTGAAGTCAATATCACCCCACAGGTGCTGTCAGGATGGCATAACAGGGCAAAATGCTTCCCTTCTTCCTTGTCTTATTGCCATTCTCATATGTGCTGCATCCTGAAACACACATTGAAATGCCACCTTTCAAAATCAGCTTGTACATATGCAGGACGGGACACCTCCCTGCACATAAACAATCTATCCCTTCAACTCAGCCACCCCTTTATCATGCTACAACAATTCCTGTGTTGGTGCAGGGAGAACAAATCTGCGCAGGAGCAGGGTGACTTTCAAGGGGTGTACCATATTCTAGTAAACAGGGTGCATCCCTGTTTTTTCTGAACTAGTGCAGCGTCGTGCAACACATATTGGTGCTGCACTGTGCTGTGCCACTTGAGAAAAAATCAGGCCTAAAGTGTGCAACCTGTGGAAGGCAAACCGCACAGGGTGAACCAACAACAACTTTCATACATCTCTTTTCGCCATTTGGGAATGGCCACAAAAGTCAATATATATAACACATGAGGAATGTCTGTGAACATAATGTGTGCAGCTGTACAAGTACCTGCAATCTCACTATCTGACAAGATAGGGTGAGTTGTGTGAATAGTTGGTGTACTGCTTAGTGGTACAATCAACATGCGTAAGAACTGGCACAAGTAGCATCAATGTTGCACTACCAGCACAATGTCACTGGCCCGTAATGCAACTGTATCATCATTCAAATAGTAGCCCAAGTGGAACCAAGCTGCACATTCCCCTTGTGCCACATCAACAAAGTCACAAAATGCATACATTGATCCACATCTATTCAACATCCTTACACCAACACATGCCTGTTGCAGATATGTTGTGCAAGGAAATATCCCAAATTTAGGGAGGGACAATTTCATGGGGCAGACAATCCATAAGGGTTGCACTGTCCTTTCCAATTAGCACATGTGTTGGGCCTGCTAGAGGCAGATGAGAATGTATCACAAGCATTGTATGGAATGGACCTGCCTGTGTTATGCTGCACTAGTGCCATCATTCGTGGTGCCAATGCATAATAGCACCAAAAGAGTGACTGCACATATACTACTGTAGCAATGTCCACCATGGTGAATAGGAAGGCAAATATCATGCTACCTTGGTGTCAATGGCAGGGTCAAGGAGCCTGCAAGAAAATATGTGGTGTCGGTACAAAGGGCCGGATGTAAAAGTAATGATGGGGTGCAGTGCTTCCCCAAATTTGGCAGCGTTGCATGCCGTCATTTTCAAAACTCAGGGATGCACAGTATTTACTAGAATACAGGGCACCCCTGTGTTACTCCCTACCCTAGGGCTGAATTAGCTGATGTAGGCCAATGCAGCAACCCTTGCACCATAGTGCAAGGATGGCTGCATTGAGGGGGAGATTTTTTTGGTGCAGGAAGGAACACCTTCCTGCACAAAAACATTCCTAAAAGGCCATTAGCTCTGTCTATGTGTGTTGCAAAATGCAGCACACACAGAAAAAGTGAACAATTAGGAGAAAATATGGCATTTCACGTCATTGTGCCATACCAACGCCACCCCTGGGGTGACGTTATATTATGGTGATGCCTGTGGTTTACGAAAACTCATAAATCTGAGGCACTGTCAAAATGCAATGGGTGTTGCTGTGGCATGCCCACAGCAACCCCATTTGCACGCCCCTACCATGCAATGTGCTGCATGTGAAGGGACCCTTTTTACAAAGTGGCGTTAAGCCACAATAAGTGGCTAAGCGCCACCTTGTAAATCCGGTCCAGGTCATTGTGCCACCGGAGCGTCTCGAAAAGTGACGCTCCGATGGCGCTTTGGGCTCCTAAATATGCCTCAAAATACCTTGGGAGCTTGCCCTATGTGTGATGCACTATGCTACACATAATATACAACTACAACCTTGGGTTTGTTACACGTCACTGAGCCTCCAGTAGCAAGTAAATGATGTGCCATGTCAACAGCCACCACAATCCAAGATTGGCATTACACTATCTAATTGCAGAGGATAATGCCTTACCTCTTGTCAACCTGCCTGTCCTGGATATTTCAGATGACATGGATGACCAGCTGCCAACCATCAATGAAGAGACTCTCCTTGATGTCCTAGGTTCCTTCCAGGCACCACCTCCAGTCGGAGGGAGGACACACAGCATTGTGACACACAGCGTTGCGGGGTCTCCATATGAACCACCCAGCTACCAACACACATCACCAGCCAGTTATGACACAGCCCTGGACTCAGTGATAGGAGGCCAGCGGGAGCTGGCCAAGCAGGTTTGGGTGGGGATGGAGACCATCACAGGCAATTAAGGACACCTTAGCTGCCATCAGTGGCACCCATTCCCCTCTACATGGACTTCAGCAGTCCCGAGCCGACTTAGATGCTGTCGTAAGGCAGAGGCTTCCACAATTGCCCTCCCAAAGTGGCAGCAGAATGATAGACAACAGGCTGGGGGCTATACAGAATACTCTGGAGTCCATACAGTGGGAAGTGGCCTCCTTCAGGGAAAACCTGGCTGCCTACCACAGTGATAATGCTGCGGTGTTGAGAAATCAGAAGTTTCTCCTTGCTGCAGTGATGCCTTATGTGTTCCCAGAAATGGCAGTTGCCGGGATCTTTGACTCCACATCTATACCACTGATGTGTGTGTGGCCCCCTCAACCTCAACAACAGCACCACCCAAGGCACAGGAGGCACCACACACATCAGGAGATGAAGATGTAAAAGGAACAACATTCACAAGGAAAACCACCCGGTAGCACCAGTCTATGCCACATGGACAGTATCTCCTTAGTTCTGTGCTTAAAATCATGCCAGTGTTGTGACAGCAGGAAATGTGCCCTCTTCACTCAACCACTGTTGACTTGTCAGCTATGTACTGTCTTTGTCTCAAATCTTACCTATTGGCAATTTGAACACCTCCTCACTAATGCACACTTCTCCCAACCATGTCTCATTAGATGCCCCTCACCCCTGGGCTCTGAATGTACAACAAATGGCTAAGGATCTCTCATGGGGTCTGTGAACTGGACATTGTATAGCATTGGAAAATACACTTGCACCTGTAAATAAAGCAGCTTGTTCACATGTAATATTTCTACATTTACTGTGATCCATTCATTCAGCTAAATTAATGCATTGTGTGAAGCCATGTTAATGATTACAGAAAATAGTTAAAAGAGTGTGTTACTGTCAGATACAAAGCCACACACTAGGATCATAACATGAAAAAGGTGAATGATGGTGTTGTGGGCTACAATCAACTTATAGAGTCTTCAATACATGTATTGAACAGATATCTTGGAAGTTGACATATGGCATGTATGGGTCTGAACCAAGTCTATGGTAATTTACCCAGATGGGAGCACCAGTACAACTAATATGTGTGGTTCAGAAGAGGCTAATCTAATCAGTGACAGGCAGTTGCCAGTTATGCAGGATACTGGCCCAAGTTTGGCTATTGTCATATATGCCACACTTTCCAGCAATTATACTGCTAGACCCCATCAATGACAGTTGAAGGTCCAAACTTACCTGTCGAAGATAACGTATACATACACAATGTGAGTGGATGGAACAGTGGATGACAAATGTATTGACTAGTTGATGTTATTTTGAAGCCAGTCTGACAGCTTCTTGGTCATAGGGAATACACATGGTAATCCATGGAAATAAAGAAAGGAAGCATACCCTAAGCCATTCCTCCTACTTGGCCAGTGCACACATGAGAACACACAGACACTCAATCAACATGGAGAAAAAATAGTCTAATCCTAACAGGATTTATTTCAATAAATTTACAAAATCATTTCTAAACCTAACCTAAAAACTACTCTAAACTAAACTAACCTAAACTAACTTAACTGAACTTACACCTATACCTAACTAACTTATTCTAATCTAATCTTACACATGTAACGCCACACCCTAAACATTGTCCCCCCACCCCCCCTTAAGAGACAAGATACAAGTAGGACAACATAAACGAAGGCTACACATGTTCTAACTTAACCTATGTCTAAAACAAATATAAAATGTTAAAGTATTTTTTCAGTTTTTTAATAATTTTTTTTTTTTTATACATATAGACCCCAACATAACCCGGCCAAAATGAAAAATGTAAAAAATCATCACCCACCAAACTGTATATTTACTCTAACGGAGGCCTACCCCTACACTGTCACTAACCTAACACTACCCATTTAAAACCAACTATAGATATCTAATAACAGTAAAAGGGGGAGGAAAGGAACTGGGAGGTTGTGGCACTGACACTTCACAATGTTTGTTTTTAAAGTACTTTAGCAACTTATGCTTTTTTTACTCTCTGACTTCAACCATTCCAATTTGGCCATCATGACAGTCATGTCCCATTTTATGTCTGATTAAAAGTTTGATGTTGTGGCTGGAGCAGGTGGCTGTAGGGGTGCCGGGCTTGAGACAGGTGCAGCTGATGTGGAGGGCGTCAGGCCCGCTGAAGCCTCCTGGACCACAGATTTCTTTCCCAATGTGGCCTACTTTGTTTGTAGCTGCTGCAGAGGTACACCATGTGGGAATACACGCCATGCCCCTGTGACCTTCTCCTTCCGAAATCTCCTTTCCATCTTTTGGTGCCCAGCATTCACCTCCAATATGTGCGTGTACCTGTCTGCCGCTTGTGGAAAGCATGTTGTTCTGCTGGGGTCATATTGGCAGCTGAAATATGAGAAGAATAAAGCATTAAATACAGCATTGGGTGAAGACAGAAAAGACATGCAATGTACACAGCATTCTCAGGTGGCACATGCAGTCCACCACACATTCCACAACACTGACCGACTCCAAATCTATAAATATTTTCTACCAGCCATCTACGGTAGCATGTACGTGTCACTGGGATTCCGGCTATCCTTTCAGGACCATAAGGGCCCAGAGGTGAGTGGACTACTGTGTCCTTGCTCAACATTTGTGTGACCAAATTAGTGAGGATAAAGTGGCCCAACAAGTCTAGATTCCCTGTGTCATTGTCAATATGCGAGCTTTGTATGCAATCCACCACTTTGACACTTCTGGTGCTACATCAAGCCTTGCTCAGGCATCATGGATGCAAGGTGGGGAGGTCATCTGATAGGGGACAGGAAACTTCCCACCAGCAATTCTAAGGTTTGGTAAAGCTTCAATCATGTGTCCTGGGTTAAGACCTGCCCTCAGCATAGGTTAGAAGGGGGGACACCATTTCTCATGATGTCCCCACATTTACAATTGATGCAAAGTTCCCATATAGTTTGGGCAAAGCCTGAACAGCACATCAAAGTTGTCTACAGATTTTGTAACTATTGCCCCCTACTGTGTGCTATGTTGTGCAAAATGTGCAATGTGGCATACACATGGTGGCTGTATGGGTACCCTTAGAGCCACAGTTAGATTGGTACTGCACTGGGTGCTGCTACAGTATTTCTATTTATTGAACAGAATGTCAGACATCACCTAAGTACCAAGTACACACTTAGCATTTAAATTATATACACGTATGATGTGACTAAGATCACTCACAAATATCATGACGGGTATACCATGTTGGTAAATCTGCTGAGATTTAGCTTGCTACAATCCATAGACATTTCCCTCAACCTTCTGGAGCTGAGTTACATACTAATTGTGTACTCTACTGACTGTTGGCCAGCACAATATGGCTTCTTGCTTGACTGCGGCCACAATTTAAATCTGAAGAGTAGTGAGGCACCAGTGGTGCAAGTGTCTCCTACGTAAGCCTCCTAGAGACCTCTATACATTTCCTTCATCTGTACCGTTTCATGAGTAACTGAAAGCTACGTGTGGCACACAGTGCTGTCAAAGGTGCTGTGACAAAGTTGTTGGCAACAGGCATGCTAATCACATAAACAGGAGCTCTGACACCTATCATGATTGACATCAATGTAAATGTGGGCATGCTTTCCATTTCCTAACACCCACCATTCCATAGCAGCACACGTTGCCACTGGTGCAACAATCAAGCCATTTTCAGTGCTCAACATTGCATCAGACATGATGTCAACATCCTGACTCAGATGAATCCGTAGCATTTGTCACACAACATTTTTAATAATTGCATTGCACACATGAGACTGTCTCACACAAAACCGTGGAATGCCACACATGACACACAAGGTGACACTTACTGGCAGCATTGGGGTCTTCAAATCTGGACACCTCTCCACTGGTGTAGGGTGGAGGCCCACCTGCAATACATGAAAGGAAAACATAGTTTTGTGATATTTGGACAATTCTGTGCATGGATGACAATTTCAAAATCAACTTGTTAAGCTGAGTGAGCAAGACATTCTAGTGGTAGATAGGAACTACTGTCAAACATCCATAATCTGTCATTCAGACATAGGGTCAGATAATGAAGATAATGAAAGCATCACCTTTCCTGACACTCCTGTGGTGCATTTAACTGCACCATTTATACATGGAATTGTCATGCAGGTATTTTGTTGTTTTACGCCTCCATGACCATATGGGGCTGCAAGACAAAGTATTCTGCATTCGAGGGGCATGCAATGGTTGTTGCAGTGACCATCCCTTTGTGACACCCATAGGTTTTGATCCTGCCCCAGATGTTGAAGACATCTTACTCATTTTCACCGCTAAAAGACAGGCATCTGTCCAGGGCTTATGTGAGTATTACAAAGTGTTGAGGAATGCATTGATACATCCTTGTTTCTTGTTTCTAATATGTGTGTGCTATTACAAGGCACGCACACTTGAGCTATTATGCCATGACAGTTTACTTATGTTTATTTAGCTGTCCATACCTGCACATTAACTGAATGACATTACGGATGTCTTGCTAATACTGTGTGGCCAGCCATTGTTGCCATGGTATACCATTTACTCTCTAGGAAGGGTTACCAACATGCACATATACATTCCACTAAACACAGACACACTTGCTCTGTGGTCCAAGGATGCCTGTGTTGGTGCAGGTGTTTGAGCAATATGCTAGTGCTGGTGCAGATGCAGGCCTGTCCCATATTGTCTGTAAGACGCGGCAGGCCTGTGGTACAAATTCAGCACATGTGTGTGGAGTAATGGACACATTTTGTGGTGTATGTGATACACAATGTACAGGAAGAGGAAAGTGCTAGTCGTCTGGACCTGGTGCATAGACAAGCTCCTTAAATCGTATTGGCCAATGACACAAAGGGGCAGAAAATCAAAGAAAGTGGTGTTACACCAAGTGGATCGATACAGTCCTTGTGGCCCTTAGTGCACCCCTTTCCCCCTCCATGTGCGCACCTTATGAAAAATACATTGCAGCATGGTGCAGGTAGGGGTCAATAGCATCAATTTATATGTATGCAAATGATGTACTCAGCAGGAGTAGAAACAAAAAGATTAGCATGTATCTTGCTGAGTACACAGGGACCCATCATATACAAGGATATACCTTCTTTTAACACCTGCTCTGAGCAGCCGTTCAAAGTGCAGGAAATATGGCAATGGGAAATGTGCCATTTTTGCCAGACACATGTACTTAACCTCCCCCTACAGGAGTAGGGCCCCCACTCCTACATGATGCCTGGCGCAGGGCTCATGTTATGCTGGTCTAAACTGAGTGGTGCATGCATTGCACCACTTTGTTATTATGGCGCAGGGAATATGACACTTCTTCCCTGGCTCTGCTTCATTAAGGAAAATCACAATGGCAGCCCTAATGTGACACTGTGGCTCCTAATACAGGCCCAAAGCAACCTGTCCAGATCCCTTGACAAAACATGCTGCACTCAACCTTATCCTCTGGTGTCATGCACATGCAAATAATGGTGTTGCTATCCAAATGGGATACATACCAACTGCTCTACCAATCTGAATCCCCAGGTGATCCAGTAGATCTTGCTCTCTTGAGATGAGGTCAGCCCAGTAGTGTTTCATTTGGTGGTCATTGTGTCCTCCTCCAAAAATTCTGGTTAGGTGGTGGAGCAACATGGCCCACAGGAGCTTCCTGGCCTCTGTAGGGTAGCCCCGGATAATATTGGGCATCCAAAACCAGCATCATTGATAGGTAATGGTGCACGAGCCATATAAAGCCTCCTAGTTCATCAGCCGTCATCTTTGAAATACTCCCTTTCCCGGACATAATGCAGTTTTTGTATACTGCAAATGTAATAGCACAAAAATAAAGTAAACATAAAACTACCCTGTCTATCCCAAATACCCAACAAACTATACTATCCCTAGACAAACACTCGACAATACAGCGACAGATACAGTACAACAACACTATGAAAGGCTGATGAAAAGACAAATATGACCCATCAGAAACAGGACACAGCACAAAAACATTCTTAAAAGTCCAATCCACCACAAACAACATCAGCTCCACACACCCTCACACAGTCACAGACAATAAGGCTGTGAAGTGAAAGTGAAATTGAACTCACTGTACAGTGTATGCAGGCATGATGTCCTGTTTCATCTCTTTCTGGGTCTGTGTGTCACGTTTTCAGGTGTGCTTCATTTTTTTTTTTACGCATGACGGTCATGCATCAATTTTTTCCTATTGTGTCTACAAGGCCTGTGGACTTGCGATTGATGCTCAGGGGACAGGAGTCATTTTTCTGCATAGGAAAGTATGAAGTTTTGATGTTTGCGACAAACTTTTTGATGCATGACCGTCATGCGTGGTATTCCTTCACATAAAGCCTGACACGGCCAGTGACCTTGCAATTGATGCACAGGGGCCAGGCGTCATTTTTCTGCCCTTTCGGATTATAGAATATAGCCGTTTGCGTCACAATATTTTGAGTCATGACAGGAATGTGTGGAAATATTTGAAAGGCATACAGTGCAGCAAGGTTAAAATACCATGTCACGGGGCTATGCATGTATGTAGTCAGTATGGCAAGGCTGCATGTGTGTGCACGTTTGTTCATATCTTGACGATGACATCGGTATGTTTTACCGATATGTTTGTATATGTGTGTGATGCATGCAATGACTGATACCGTGTGCATATGTCCACATACATGTTAACACATGTGTACTCTAAGTGTACATATGTGTTTTAACACATATTTGTGGGTATACCACATTGTAATGTCTGATATACTAACATTCTTATACCAACAACACAAAAGATATTATAGGCTATGTCAAATACATGGTAAAGCATGTGATAGCCATGACAAATTGTACTCAGTGGATGCAGTGGACTATGGCTGGGTTGAAATCACGTTACCCCTTGCAATATGTGTGCATGTGTGTCCACTCTGTAGTGTGTAGTTATGTTCAGCCTTCATGATGCTCTGCTACACGTGTGACATATAGTTCCCCATGCACCTTAGATGAAGGAGAGGTGTACACATGTGTCAATGAAGGTTGGTATGTGCTGTGTGTGTGGAAAGTCATGTGTAGTGTAATTTCAGCAACATATGACCACAGCAGTGTGTTCATGGGATATGAAACCTCACAAATCTATCTTCCAGCATGGACACATGTTGGACTTGGACAACTGCCTGTGTAGTCATATCAGTGCCACCTATCTTTCCATATGTTAGAACACATGTGAAGGTCATTTTATTCTGTCAATGATCTGGTGATACATATGCACTTACATTGGTGGAATGTTGCCTTTTGTGCAGACTCCAAAACACATTACCAGGCCTGTCCCATTTCAGTGGTACATGTGTGCAGAGATTTATGGTATATGTATGCATGCCACCAACTAGGTACTCACAATCAACCACATCATGTTTGTTATGACAGTCACATACAATAGCATACCACTGTGTAGCAGTGTTGCAGACTGGCAAAGATGGCAGCCTACTCATCATCACTACTGTGGGAGTTTTCAGGCCCACACAGACCCATGGTTGCATATTTAGGTACAGGTTTACAGTGCTCCACACTACTCAGGCCACTGTGCACATGCATCAGGCCCCAGACAATGTTAATAGTTTATGTAACCTGAGCAGTAGTGTTAGGGTGTTTTGGGTTGGGATCTAGACTCGCTATGATTGCTCTTCAGCAGAACAATACACTGTCCCCCGCAGACAGACACATGCTGTATTGTATTCAAAAGGACTGGGATATTATTTTTCCTCTGGGGTACTTGATGTCCGTCTTGCCCTATCATGTACTGAGGACTGGCTGCTTGCACGTGTAGGACAAGTCTAATCATTTGGCATGCTCTGACAGACATGATTTTATGTCTTTAGTAATTTTAATTGACAGCTTGGTTAGGGCTTCTATCTCTGTTGTAACTTCTAATTTAGGAACGGGCCGGGGGACAAATGGTGTCAACTGTCACTGGCTCCTGTCATGATGGTATGCAATGGGCAACTAACAGGTTATTGTAGTGGCGAACATGAGTGGGTTATGTACTGACCTAGCCATCCTCTCTAGTACTTATGTTGGGTGATCACATGTTGACATTGATGCGTTGCATAGACAGTATTGGTCTATGTGTGCACTTTTTCCATCTTTTACCGTATAAGTTGTCAGGAATAAATTGTGTCTTACAGTGCTGCCAATCTTTAGGCTGCGTACACTTTGTACACACCTTCTACAGCAACATTGTCTGGTCATAGATGGACAGGATGCAACATGTGACTTGTGTAAATTAAAGATGTACACATCTTCTACTAATGGCTATATGATAGTTATCGTCCAATTGCCTGGCTTTGCAAGATTACATGACTTCCACACACACATGACATTACACCTGCCGCAGCACTTGTGTCGTCTCCAAGTGACCTCCCATGTTGTATCTCCAAGCATCTGTAAGTATCTCCCGGCTGTCAGTCCACAGCCTTCATTGAACATGGGTATGCATTAATTCCTGCATTCCACAACCTATGTCACTCTTGTCATGAGTGTATGATGTTAGTGTGTGAAATCATCTCAGTGCTGCTTTTTTTTATTAGTCACATTCTACATATCTGTCTACTTCTTCTGCCACTCATTTTTGGATGGGTCTGTGATATGGTTGAACATTGCTGGACATATTTGCACATCCCACTCTTGATTGGCATGTTGGAGACCTAGACATATTCGGGAATTTTGTCACTGTTGGTAACTATATCTTGGACTGCCATGTGAGTGTCAATGAATGGTGTGTATTGATATGTGCTGTGTAGTGGTGTAATACAGACCATACTAGGTTACCCTGCTGACACATGTCAATTATTGTTGGTAATTGCAAACCCTTTGCTATCCAGGCCATACACCCATACATCAGTCTTCACAGTATATCCGGACTAGCTGTTAGCATGTGCCAAGACAGCAGATTTGTGTGACAAGTGTGTATGGAATGTACATAGGGAGCGTAACACCCTCTGCCTACATTCTTCCCAGACATTAATTTGGTGGTGCATTGTCCCATTTTATTCTTAAATCCTGACAATGGGCCATATGTGTGGAGAGTGGTTCAGCACCCATTGCTGCTTTATTTGTCTGGCAACCCATAACGCACTCCACAGACAACGTGTGTGTGCCATATTTGAGGTACAGTGCACCATGTGGCAGGGTTGGGCCCACTGGCAGTGCCAGGACATAAGCCCATTGATATACAGTGCAGGCTCTGGATCTAATGTTGGTTACTAACCCTGAACAGTAAATGAAGGTCCATAGTTACCAATTGTGTCCCCCCCCCTTGTCACACACACACAGTGCCGGCATAGCTGGGATCCACCTGAGATGTGCCACTCTTCAGTTCCTACATTACTTAAACACCATTTGATAACAACCCCTACCTTATGTATGCCCCCCCCCCTTGCATACATCCTGCTAGGTGTGGGAATGATGCGGAGAAAGAGCTAGGATTTTGCACATTTCCCACTTATATATTGTGGTGCATGGATCTAGACATTCAAGAACCACATGCCCTTGAGTCATGTGACACTCATCTGTGACATGGAGGCACTAGACCCTTTCACATCACAAACTATGATGCAACCATACTTGTGACTTTTGTGTTTCTTTCCTGCTCTCTGAGGTATGAGTTACATTCCAATGGTATATGTAGTGGAGAATGAGTAGACCATGGAGATTCAGGTGCTAAGTAATTTATTGGTGATATTTACAAAGTGATAATATTTGTACAGTGACTATGTGTAGAGGTTTGGTACAATTTATAGACTCCTGTGATCTTCTGCAGCAGTGTTTTATAGTTCCCCCTCCAAATGTGCTACACCATTGTCATCCTCCGCCTCGTTGGGACATCTACCTGTTCATCCCAGGGAACATTGGTCCATACATACATATTATGCAAGATTGCACATACGAGTATCACCTTACATACCAGTAGTGGAGCATACAACAGACTTCCTCCTGTCAGGGTCAGGCACCTGAACCTTGACTTTAGAAGCCCAAATGTTCTCTCCACCACATTTTGTGTTCTTCTGTGCCCTTCATTATATGCATGCTCTTTCACTGTTGTGGGATTGCCAAATGGAGTCATCATCCATGGCTGTATGCCGTAACCTTGGTCAGTTGCAAAGGAATGAGAAATGATGTGTTGGTAATGCTTGATACTGGTTTTGTATGTACCTTGGCAGTTGTTCATTTTAGGTACAGTTGTGACTCAGATTTGCTTGTGGTATAGTGTATGTTCCTGTTTTTTAAATGGTTTCATAGGTCTATGGTGATGAACATGACAATCTTTGGTTGTGGCTCAGGGACCTGAGGATTGTAATATTTATTGATGGTTCAGCCATTCCAAATATGTGTTGTGTTGTTCATGTTTGTGCCAGTGTCCTATTGTTGGGGGATTCTTTACCTCTTTGCACCACAGTGGACCCTTTGTAGCAGATGATGGCTGTGCCAGCCATCAAGTGTACAAGGGTGTGAATCACACAATTGGAGGATGAGCAAAAGCTGGTACAGTGGAATCTCCTAAGTTCCTACACACAATTTATAACAGAGACTTTCAACACATGCACAGTGCAGGCATGGGGAGGGGGCACACCATTCTTTTACATGGGTTCCTATGCACTCTGCATGAAAGGTCAGGTATGTTCTCTATACTCCTACAGATCCCTACTATGGTAGATATCTTTATATTATTGCACAAACGCTGCACCATGGCGGGCCGTTTCTTGTATGTGGCACCAACATGGTGGCATTAGGGGACGCTAAGGGGTGCATGTGAGGTGGCACTGGACTAGGTGCTGCACAATTTCATTCTGCCCCCTGGTCTTTCATGGCAGGTAATGTTGTATTCCTATGTGTGCAACACAATGCAGCAGACAGGTGAATGTGCACACTACAGGTATGTCATGTATGTTAGGTGATATGTAGTTGGTCATGGCAACACTTGAGTGGCATTTGATATTGGTGCTGCCAGAGGCTTGGCCCCCAAGACTGATGTGGGGCTGTGCTTATGTTTGATTTTCTTTACATTGACATGTCTTATGCCATTCACATTGCTGAGCTATAGTCAACCAGTGGACACTAGTAGTGGTTTGGGCCCATTTTCTGTATGCAAAAGAGACATAGCTCCACCTGTCCCATCGTGGTGTGCCAGTCAGGTTGTGGCTGTTTTATGTACATGTGGGTGTATATGTGTGTGTGATGTGCAATGATTGTGGTGTAGTGTGGCATGTGGCATATGTGTTGTTGCCTGTACATCTGTGATCCCCTGCCTTTGTGTGCTTAGTGTTGTGTATGTCTTGTTTGTCCTACATGGTAGGTGCGCTGTCTGTGTAATGATTAGCATGGTGGCTAACCTAAGAGTAGGCCATTGCCATATTGCCCATCCTGGAACCACTCGTTGATGGCGGAATGCTGTAATATGTAGGCATCATGTACTCTGCCAGGGTATTTGGCAAGGATGTTTGAGAAGAGCCCACAGTGGTCCATAATGGCCTGCACACTTAAGGAATGGGTGTGCTTGTGATTCCTGTATAGGTGCTCCATTGCTGCAGGTGACACCAGTTGGATATGGGTGTAGTCCATTGCACACAGCACATGCGGGAACCCAACAATTAGATACCTTGCTTGATCTCCTGCTGCAGTTGCTGGGTGTTGAGGAAGCAGTCCTGGCGGGGTGTGAGGCGTATGATTGTGTCCAGAACCTTTGGAAGGAAGACTGGGAAGAATGGCTTGGAGATACCTGCCTCTTGTGCACCCGTTGTCTGAAAAAATTCTGACACCAGCATATGGAGGACAATGAAGAGTATGCTTGTTGGAGTTGCCACCCTTGCAGTGATATCTGGTGCAATGTGGTGCAGCAAATGTACTATTGACTCCCAGATCAGATGGTAATTCCTGATGACATCTTATTCCCTGAGCCCAAAGATGGTGTGACCAGATGTTAAAATTTGACACAATTGGCCTTTGTGTCATTTTTTGGGTCCGCTACCTTTCTGTGTGTCTTTTTTGCGCCGGGGCTAAAGATGGCGCTGGAGGGCTAGCATCATTTTTTGGAAGAGAATGCCTACCTTGCATATCATTGTCGCAATGCGATGCAAGGTGGGTTGGCACTCCCAAAAATAAGGTTAACTATGATATTTTGTCGCTAGACAGATATAGCATCAAAATATTAATATGGCAGTAGGCTTGCACCGCTTTTGCGATAGAAAAATGACGCAAAGGCAGCACAAACTTTTCATAAATATGTGCCTTTAATTTTTTTTAATGTTCCTGTCTTTTACATTATTAATCTGTGTGCCCCAGAATCTTGAATCATTGAGTCTACTGGAACTGAGGGCCTCAATCTCCAATTGTGCAGGAATAGATTTACTTTGCGTTTCTGAAAAACATAATATGGAGAAGAAAAGTGAGATCTCTTCTCTTAAAGGTAAGCTGTCCCTCTTCTCCTTTTCTTCCCATGCGCCTAACCGTCTCCCTCAAGTTCTGCTCACCACAGTTTTACCATTCGCATTTCACTCCGGTTTTCATTTATGCGATGGCCCATAGGGAGAGAGACCTACATTTTTTCCTTTCACTGTCCCCACAGTACAATATATTATTTGTTGGCCAGCGACGTATATACATAGAATATTGCATTCAGAGTTATATTCCTCAGACAGTACTTTCTGGACAACATTCATAAATTTCCCTGAAAATGCTGTGTCAGTAAAACCAGTACGCTATTACCCAGATGAGCATTGTCTTTCGAAACTCGTCCTGGGAACGGTGCTCTTTTGACAGGTAACCAAGGTTCTTCGACCCCATTAGACTTGAATTTGCTCCTTCACCTAATAAATTTACAGCTTGTGCCGTTAAAATGAGTCATAACTTTGATGTTTGTTTTTTATTTTCAATCCATTTGTCCATTGCTGTCCATGAGTCCTCAATCTCGGTACCATATTTTCCATTGTCATGATTTCTGGAGTCTGGTACCCTGGTTGTGAGAGTCTCACAATTACAGATTAGTCGGCAAAGCCCCTAGAGCAAAGGTCTTCAAACTGTGGGGTGCGCCTCCCAGGGGGGGCGCGACATCATTCCTGGGGGGGGCGCGCACTTCGTCTGATTGTTTCACCATCCCTCTTGTACTTTCCGACGTTGAAAGTACGTTTGTTTCCTTTCCTTTCCATGGAGCTCTCTGATTGGCAGATAAGAGCATAGCAGCCAATCATGAGCCTGCACCATGAACTATGACGTTTAACAAATCACAGGACAGCAGCTGAAGGAGATGGAAATGCCGCCGATTTTTTCTTCAAAAAGCTCCAGAATGTGCACTACTTTGGAGTTAGTGGCACTTTTCCACTGCTGCCTTTCACCTCCGTTTGCTGCTGTTTGGATTCTGCTTGCTGCCTTTCACCTCGTGGATCCTGCCCTTCGCCTCCTGTGTCCTGCCCTTTGCCTCTTGGCCCCTGCCAACGAAAGACAGACATTACAGGTAAGCCTGAACAGCTTTTGTAGTGTCTTGCAGTAATTATCCACTTTGGCTCGTGGCACACAGGGCATGCCGTTATATACTAAATATGTGCATGTCCCCATGGTGTTAAACACAGGAGTTCGTTATTTGTTAGGTTGTCCAATCTAGAGGAATCACTGGGCTCCCAGGGGCTGAAAGACTCAAGATGCAGGAAAAAGGGAAGGAACAGCTGAAGAGAAATCGAAACTGCACTGTGAAACAAGGAGTCGAGGCTATTTACTTTTAATTGATCTGATGATGCAGGAGAAACACTTCACTCAGGCATTAAATTAAGAGAATACGTCTTCCATATTGTTTTACTTAAAGGTCAGGAAAGAACCGACAAAATAAATTAGGACAAACAGAACCAAATCACAACAAACTATTAATCATCATTATAAAGATCCATTGAATCGTTATTGACTTCGGAACGAGACTGGCATCAATACTGGGCATCAAGCGCTGCCCTGGAAGGGTGGTGGTGTGCTTTTGTACAGGGGTGGTGGAGGGTGATTTTGTAGCAGTGCAGCAGTTGTGAAAGCACTGCAGAGTTCCCCAAAAATCCAGTCGCTTTCAGGTAACAATAAAGGCGCCAATATGTTGTGATTAAGGTACCTGCTGGAAAGAGATGGGGTTTTGTCTAGTGCCAGTTGTGACTCATGAGAACTCAAAGAATGTATATATGCAGATCACAGAGCAGTATTTTATGTGCATAGCTCAGTGACATACTGCCCTTGTAACAGAGCTCCTTTTGTTACTGTGCAATTGATTTATAATCTAGCACAGTGAGCTATGAACTGCCATCAAACAGCGGCATGCAAACTGCATGGTACAGGTTAGAAAGTTATGTGTTTCTAATTTTGGTAAAGACGATTTGTTGGGGTAGAAATACATTATTGATAGTAAAATCAACCCTAACCACTGTGTTACATTCTGAATCCTGAGTTTGTGCCCCCCCCCCCTTGACCAAGCACTGTTAAAAAATGCCTACCGGCATGGGTGACGTGAATCCTACACCTTGTAGTTCCCTTTGTCAACACTTTCTATTTACTGATTTACACGTGTATGGTTGTGATGTAAGGTTCTCCAATCAGTTGACGAAAAGGTTAATCTCTTTCCCCCATGGTAAATCCTCATGCATACAGACAAGCCCACTGAGGCTGCAAACCTTGTTGACTCCATAGGCCAGATGTACTACTATTCCAAATAGCGATTACCTAATTGCGATTCTCTGTGAATCACAATTGGGTAATCGCTATTCTAATGTATAAAACTCCATGAGTTTCATTTAGCGTTTCCTAATGGGTCGCAAATTGCCCAAACTCATTAATATTAATGAGGTAGGTTGCAATTTGCGACCCATTAGTAAATGCAAAAATCACACGGATGGTGGCCTGCTGAGGTCAGTAGACCACCATGTCTGTCACTGGTTTTAAATAAAGCTATTTCTTTTTTAATGCAGCCTGTTTTCCTTAAAGTAAAACGGGATGGGTTTAAAAAAGGAATGATGGAAAGTTTTTAAAATTATTTTAAGGAGGCTCCCTTCCCATTTGTCAATGGGTTACTACCCACTTGAACTAGGTAGTAAAATGCGACTGTTTTGCGACCGCATCTCAGTCAAAACATTCTTGCATACTGCGGTATTAGGAAGGGATGTCCTGAACATGCCCCTTCCTAATATCAACTTAATATGTTTTCGCAATTCCAAATTGCGATTCAGTTTTATGTTACCAAACTGGAAATTGGAATTCATTCATACCAAAATGCATTTTATCAGTCGTGCAGAATCGGGCAGTTTGCGACCGATAAAATGCATGATACATATTGCAGCATTTCTCTAACATACTATTATGCCACCCCACTATACATGGTTCTATGTTGACACTCTATGCTACTCTACTCCACAACCCTCTACCGTACGACTCTCCACCCCACACCACTGTCCACTACGTCACTACATTTTAGCCATGTGGATACAGGCACTGGCCTTGTGGCACTTTTCGCTAAAGGTTTCCCATCAAAGCATTTCTGATGTGGTTGGTGATTGAGTATCTATGCTGTCTTGTAATTTATTGACCTTTCTTGACTTTGCAGGCCACAATTCCTCAGGGTAAATGCTTGATTTTTATTGGATGTTTCTTTGTAATTTTCACATGTGACGTATTAGTTACATGCCTCTAGGTGTCTTATGAGTTGCGGTTGTGGGTGGTGTTTATGATGGACCCGAGATGAGAGCTCTGGAGTTGACACTCGGAAGTGCAAGTTTATCATAGTACCTTCTTCAGTGTCATAACTTTATCAATTGAAGTTGCCCAGTTTGAGCCATTTCCATGTTTAGTCGATGCTCTTGAGGAAACAGAGTTAATAAAAAATCACCTGACATCACTCAGCGACAGTTTTCACAAGTATTTTCCTGAGGAAAACAATCATATTAATGACTGGGTCTTTCAACCATTTCTGGCAGATGGGGGTATCCATCTCCCAATTCGCATGCAGGAAGAACTAATTGATCTCCAGAGTGATCGCACACTGCAGATGCAATGTAGCAAACTCTCCTTGGGGGAGTTTTGGCTGAAAATACCTGAAGAACATTCAGCTTTGAGGGAAAGTGCTATCAAAACTCTCTTGCCTTTCAGCACATCATATTTATGCGAGATTGGGTTCTCAGCACTTGCGGTATTGAAGACTAAGGATCGCTCAAGAATGGAAGTGGACCACAACCTTAGGCTGGCAGTTTCAAAAATTCATCCACAAATTGACCGTCTCTGTGGTGATAAATAGGCACACCCGTCACATTAGTTTTGAAAGTATTATGTCAAATTCTGTGTCTTAGTGAAAAATAAAGCCGCATTGTAAATTGTTCTGTGCAAACATTTTCTTGGAGGCTTTTTATTTGAACTGTGTAATAAGCACTGGTGCTCTCAAACCTTCAGTTTATTAGACACTCTGAATTTGTATAATAATGTTTCCCATATATGATCTGGACTCTGCGGGTGGGGGTTGCCGTCGATGAAGCAGAGTACCAGCTTCCAGAAATTTGCGTCAGGTGGTGGGGGGGCTCGATGCCTAAAAATGTTTAGAAGGGGGGCTCAGCATAAAAAAGTTTGAAGACCTCTGCCCTAGAGACTGCATTGGGACTTGGAAGGATGTTTGAATAATTACAGCAAAGTGCCAGATTGACTAACTCAGTATTTAAGCACAATTCAAAATTTTCGTTAGATGTCTACATTTATTATATGAGTGAGAAGGAAAGGTAGCAAGACGTTGTCTGAAACCCAGATGAAATGTACAGTAGTTACTGCCTCATTGTCTAGATTAATCTGTCCAGAAGCCAATCGGCCAAAAGCAGAGAGAGTCAAGGGGCTCAGCCACTTTCTGTCTATTATTGCTGATCAGGATTACAGATGGGGTGCACTTGTAATGCAGTTATCTTCATTGCCCCTATTAGTAACAGCAGTACATTACTTTACTATGTTTTAGGGAAATAAGAGAATTTTGCTTCTGGTCCTCCCATTCTTCTATGTTAGGTGCATAGCTCTTTGAGTAAACTGTTAGCGTTGTGCATGCCACAGATGTCAACTTAAACCATGTCATGGGGAAGATGTTCTCCTCAGATTCTAAGGGGTAGCTTTACAAACATTTTGCTCTGGGTTTGTTTTGCAAAATTTGCAAACCAGCACAAAATGCTTTTTTGTTATTTACTTTCCAGCACAAAAAAATGTTTGTACTGGAAATTTTCCTGAAAGTAAGGCATTGCATTTCTTAGAGTCAAGGGAGCATTGCATGGGTGGTACGTGGTGTTACCACTTAACCACCCATGCTTTTTGATGCAAAACCCTATCTACCAACAATAGTAGAGTTGGATTTGCATTAAAAATTAACACTAATTGAAAGCAGGCATTAAAAGGGGAAATGTTTTCATTTCTCCTTTCTTTTCCAACTTTGCATGTGTGCTTCACTGTACAGCACACATACAAAGTAGGAAAAGTTTTAAAACAGGTCTAGACAAAGGGCCTCATTATGAGTTTGGCAGTCCGTGCCATCGGCTTGGTGGTCGGACCTCTGTATTATGACTCATGTGGGCCTATGGAGCAAAGACCGCTGCAGTCCCCCCAGCACTGCCAGGCAGAGCAGACCACTGCTGTGACGAGGCAGCACAGTCAGACAGAGACAGTGTTTCTGCCGGACACTTTATGAGGTTGCACACCGCCAATGTTACCCTGGCGGTCCAACCACCAAGTCTCAGAAGGCAGAAATGGAGAGTATAAAGGGAGGAACTCACCTCCAGGCAGCATTACACCTCCTGTGCCACCATGGACCCCATCACACACGTCCTGCCACTGCTGCTGCTGCTCATCGAAGGTGCACAAAATTCACGCCGCCATGGACGCAACTGACCGTAACTACACACACCTACCTGTGTCATTAAGCTCAACAACAGATCATTACGCTGTCATTAACATGGGCTCAGACTATGGGCACCATGTACACTTGTTATTGTGTACACAGTTGGAGTCATTCACAAAGAAGGACACATTCACAGCCAGTAAACAACCCCTTTCAGCAGGTCAATCACAATGCACTGCAACACTATACAAAAACACACATCTGCACATCTAAGGCACATGGGCAGAGAAGTGTACACAACATTGTGTGACACAATACCAACAACAAAGCAACATCACATCTACTAATACCACTGACACCCTCACATTTCACACGTCATTGACTGTAGCCAGATTCAATAAGTTTAAGTATCGATGTGTCATGGAACGCAAACACCACTCATGGTATGGACCCACAGAGCACCCACATTGCAACACAATGGCAGTACAATGGGATGCACAATAGTCAGAAAGGCAAATATCCAAATCTCACTATGCAAACATTACCTGCACAACCAGGATGGGGGCATCAAGAGCACTGAGGGAAGGATGCTGCACTGGGACACATATAAGTTTGCACATGCCCCTAAAACAACATTTTCTCAGGAACTGATCCTTCAGGTGTCCCTGGGACAAACAATAATAGAGCCAATTTGCATGCCTATCTGCAGAATGTGAAAGTGCAAGTCAAGAAAGCAAATAGAACTGCAACTGCATACTGCATGGGACATACAGCTAGGTGAAGTAGTTGCAAGGTACACACAGCACAATGGATACATGCACAATCAAATGCCAAGGAAGCTAGCATAATTGAACACCCTCCATGTCTGCACAAAGAAAAGTCACGTTGAGATGAATCTACAGACCATATCAGGGGTATGATTCTAACACCATACATGCTGACATTGGATCACACAAGATGAAATACTTGCCATACCAACCAGAACACAATGCAATGACACCCTATTTGGATTAATAAACACATACCCATACAGTCAACATCTACCTTTGTCTGGGTTGACACCTGCACTGCCCACAAAGTCAGATTTTCATAACAACCACAAATGGATCAGCAGTCAGGGAGAAGCACACACAACTGTGGGCCGACAACACAATTTACTCTGGAACAACGTAAAGGTAGAAAAGGAATTGCAGAACAAATGTATACCCAAAAACCATCAACTTTGGTTTATTTGGAACAAAACAATTATAAGCAAAGGCCATTGGCCAGTCCATCATAAAATCATTGCACAGAATTGTGCCCATACTTGACTCCTATTACTACCATGGAACCTCCACAGGAAAGGGCATCAAGTGGGTGGGCAGGCACCTCAGGGATCATCCTTGTGTGGGGTCAGAATTTGGATGGATGGGTCTGCGTTTGGGTTTGGGAGGGGTGGACTCTTTTTTAGGAGGGATGGCCTTCTTCTTGGGGGCATGGATGTGGGCGCTTGCAGGGGTGCAGGTGTGACAGGGGAGGAATTGGATGTGGAAGGGATGGGATGTGAGTCAGGGCCTCTTAGGTTTGGGACGGGGGTGCAGGGAACAGGGGAAAGGACTAGGTCAAAAAGTAAACTCTCCTTTTGAACACAGAGATGGTCATCAGAAAGGGTTGGGAATTTGGTGGTTGAGGATGAGGTTGTCTGGTGTGTGGGTGTAGATGTCTTGGGTGTGTGGGTGTGTGAGGTATGCTTTTGTTTGGGTGGTCTGTTGCATGTGTGAGTGTGAGCATTTGGGTGTTTTGTGGGGCTGGGAGGTGGAGGTGCTTAGTGATGGAGTGGTGGATTTCTGTGTGTCTGTTTGGGTGGTGTCTGCAAGTATGATGGATGTGGTGGATGTCTGTGTGTCTTTTGGGGTGGTGTCTGCAGGGATTGTGGGTGTGTCACTGCCTGTTGTGACGGTGCCTGTGAGTGTGCTTGATGTGGTGTGTGGGTCGGTGAGGGTGGTGGGGGTGTCTGCTGAAGTGGTGGCTGTTGTTGTGTGTTTGGGTTTATAATGAGTAGGCACTGGTGTGTCTTGTGGTGATTGTGTTTATGTTTGCTGCTTGTGTGTGTTGAAGTGGGTGCCTGCAAATGTGTTTGTGTGCTTGGGAAAGATAAGGGAATGGGGATTTGGACTGAGAAGAGGGAGGTAGAGGGGGGACTGAATGTGGGGGATGACTGGCTGCTGTCAGTGCGGAGGCCGGAGCCTGAAAAGAGCTCTGTAGGCCAGACATGGCACTATGAATGTCTTCCAGGAAAGCATTGGTCTGCTGAAGTTGGCTGGCCAATCCCTGGCTCGCATTCTTAATGGCAGTCTGACCCACAGAGATACTCCTCAGAAGGCCAATAGCCTCCACACTCATGGCAGCAGGGGTAACAGGGGCCGGGCAGAGGTGCCTGCAGCAAAGGAGACACCCACCCTCTTGGGTGAGCAGGTGCGGCCAACTGTGTGGGGAGCAACATGGAGGGTGGCAATAGAACTTGGGGTGGCAGACAAAGATGGTACAGGCATATGTCCCAATGTGTCTGCTACCACCAGCAAGTGGCCCCTGGAGGTAGAATCCAATGATGAGGATGTAAATCCGGTCTCCTCCGTGACACTCTCCTCTCCCTCTAGGCCACTGGGTCCCTCTGTATCGGTGGTGTCTTGACCAGAAGTACCCTGGCCAGATGCTACCCCACTTGACTGTGCCATGTCTCCTTTTCTTGCGTGGGCTAATGCTGAAAATACAAAGAGAAAACGGGTCACCACATGTCCCTGATCACATTTGAACAACAGCTCTGATTATCTAACATTACCATGATGTCAAGTAGGCTCCAGCAACAAACTCCACCAAATTGGCTCCTACATGTAGCATACCATTTGCATGCTTGCCATCTGAACTGTTAACAGTTGCCAACAAGAAAATCTGGTTCTAAGACAACTACAATTGCATAGCTGAAGCTGTGCAATCACAGTAACCATTGAGCAAATAGGAAATTACATCACTTTCAATGATTTGCCTCATGGGGTATGCCTCAGTTACCTGTTGTCGTATAATAGTAGTGCAATGCCAGCTGCATTCCCACAGATCCCACACAATGTCATGCAGACATTTATTCATCACATACACAATAACCGACAATGTGAAATGATCCTCCCAGAACATGCCATCTTGCTGACAACAGTACCGTAGCCTGGAGAAGGTGACATAGTATTACTCGTGTCACACTGGAAACATATCAACAATGCACACTTCAAGTGAAATTTTCCCAATGGAGTCATGGAGGTAATACCAATGTTGCTCTGACATGCCACACATTTAGCATGGAACTGCACACTGTAGACAACATCTGCAAATTGACAGGGAGATATGTCCCTAAATTCCACAACACAGTGAATCAGCAAGCCCCAGCAAAAAAATTACCATTGTCTGGCACCCCTTACAATTCCATACTCTGATTGCATCAGTAGACACCATTAGTGCTTTGTATGTTGGAGTGACACATAGATTTGCAAGTACCTGTAGAAGGCCGTCATCTTGTTGCCCAATGGGAAGCTACATCATTGTCTCCATTTTAGTTCTGCAAACCCAGATGTCTGTGGATGAATGGTTGTACTCAACCACATTTGATTTCTACATAACTGCAAGTCACTCCATGATGCATGCCAACAGTCAGGTTACAAACCTTCCCCATTAAACATCTGCAGTGCACTTTGCTACATGATGCCACACCAATGGCCTGGACCTGCACATTCTAGCTAAAAAATATAGTCACACACATTTTGTTCCTCATTGCTACTGCATTGTGCATGCCAAATGACACCCAATGATGGTTGAGGGTATATGTGAGCCAACAATCAATGGTGACACACTCCCATCCGTGGCACTACATAGGATGTACTCCATTGTAAATGTCATATTCCACACATAGGTTGGTATGCACATATTTGTGAGAGAATACAGGAATCATCCCATGAACACAGTCAGAACATGCATGAAACCGCAGCGTACACATTTTGTCAAAAGAGAAAGGGACACATGCTAACATGTAGGCACAAGGAATGTTGGCAACTGTGATGGCACATAAATCATGTCAATGAACATTCCCCACTTACCAAAAGAAAGTATTGATCCCCAGCTGACCCGAAGAACAATGCATGCTCTGTCACATGTATAATGTCCAGCTTCACATTACAGACAGTAGTTTGGCACAAGCACCGGTTACACACTGAGGACAAGTACACATTAACTTTGCAATGTGACAGGCATGATTATGCCCTGTACTCACCCCCTTGTGGCTTCTTGCTCCCATCAAATGCCCATTATGGACTGGGTGTGACTCCACATGACATTGGGGAGGGGGTCATGTTCTGACTTGTGCCGCCCAGTTTGGGAGGACAGCTCCAGCTGGACCTCAAACCTCAAAGATCTTTCGGGTCCAGCCTCTCAGGTCCTCCCACCTCTTGCGACAGTGGACACTCTGCCAGCTGTGGACCCCCAGAGTCCTCACCTTCCGGGCCATGGCTCTCCATATCGCCTTCTTCTGATGGGTGTTTACCTGCATGGGTGCAAAAGATAAATCAAGAGATTATAATACTAAGTTGTGGCACAATTGGTTGAGTAACACATATGTCAGAAACACCAAGCTAGATATTTTCAAATGGGTTAACTCACCACAAGTGTAAAGCACACAAGCCCATAAGTACAGGGACATGACTACACACATATATATTTCAATCTGCAGACTAACATACTACCCTGCTCAGGGTCAACAATGACTAATCAGGCCTACTGACATCAAGTAGCCCATACTCCAGCAACATGTACTGTGATGTCAGCCACAGTGAAAGACTGCACACATGTGGCTTCTGAAGGGTAAACTCCTTAGGCCTGAACAGACCAACACATTCACACTCTACATGCAACTACAATATGACAAACTTCACCCTTACACTTGAGTGACAATGGAAGGGCTGGTATGGTGAGTACAGAAAGTGCATTTCTTGTGCATGTGTAGAGATGTGGCCTGCCAAATGCAGACTCTTGCCATTTTATGGGGGTGGGTTCTGTAGTATGTCTTTATACCACTGAACACTTCCTTGGACATATGTATCTATCCTACAGAGATGGCATCCAACATACAAAGCTATGCACTGTACAATTTCTGCTAGGTGACCAAGGTACTGACTCACATAGCATGGCCTCCCAGGAGTCAACACACTGTGTGCACTGTGGGACTGTAATTAGTGCAATGAGCCTTGTTAGAAATGGGGTCTTTGGTTGGCAGTCAGGTTACCCCCTGTCCAAGCAAGAACCCTCACTCTAGTCAGGGTAAGTCACACACAATCCAAATTATCCTGTTCCCACCCTCTGGTAGCTTGGCACTGAGTAGTAAGGCTTAACTTAGAAGGCAATGTGTAAAGTATCTGTGCAATAAATCAAGCAATAACATAGTAGAACACCACAAAATACACCACACAGTGTTTAGAAAATTACATAATATTTATCTGGATAAATGCATGTCAAAACAATTAAAATGCAATAAGTATATGTTGAGATATCACTGTAAAAATGCTATAAAGTGTCTTTAGTCTCTTAAAAGCAACAAATGTTTCTTACAAGCACAAAGTACCTGGTTTGCGTGCAAAATCTCTGCAAGGAACCGCAGAGGAGGAGATGCGTGGAAAACAGGGAGGTGTGTGTTGATTTCTCGGCCCGCACACGGCGATACATCGTTTATTTTTCACGCAGGGAAGGCTTTGCGTTGATTTCCGGTGCTCGGTCTTGGATCCTCTTCAGGTTGCGGGGTTTTCGGACGCCCCGGGGACAATGTGTTGAAATTCGTTGCTGACAGGATGAAGTCACAGGGACTGTTTCGATCTGGTGGGTGTTGCGTGGAAATTTGCACCGCACGGCAGGTGCTGTGTCAATTGCTCTCTGGAAGTCGGGCTGCATCGTTCCGGCTCGGCTGTGCGTTGATCCAGTGGGCTGTGGGTCAAATTTCTGGTCGCTACTCTGGTACTGCAGTGATATTCTCATTGCGAAGCCAGGCTGCGTCATTCCGGTTCAACGTGCGGTTAATTTTTCACCACGATGCAGCCTGCGTTATTTCTGGCAGGCGGTGTGCCGATTTTCACCACACAAGTAGTTCTTCTTGCAGAGATTAAGGGCAATATGTACGAACACTTTTTCCCATAGACACAGAATGGGTAAAAATCTTTGCTACATCTGACCCTAAGTCTTTTTTTATCCTGAGACTTCAAGGAACAGGAGGCAAGCTCTATCCAAGCCCTTGGAGAGCACTTCTAAGCACAGCCAGAGAGCAGGAAGGCAGCAGGGCAACAGCAAGGCAGAAGTCCATCACAGAAAGCAGTCAGGTGAGTCCTTTGGGCAGCCAGGGAGTTCTTCTTGGCAGGTTGCAGGTTCTGGTTCTGGTTCTCTTCTCCAGGAAGTGTCTGAGTTGGTAGAGGCAAAGGTCATGTTTATATACCCAAATGTGCCTCTGAAGTGGGGGGACTTCAAAGAGTGGCTTAGAAGTGCATCAGGTCCCCTTTCAGTTCAATGATGTCTGTCAGGGTCCCAATAGGGGGAGTGGCAGTCCTTTGTGTGAGGGCAGGCTACTGTCCTTTGACATGTAAGTGTCAGGCCCTCCACCCTCCCAACCCAGGAAGACCCATTCAAAATGCAGATGTATGCCAGTGAGTCTGAGCATCCTCTGTCTGGGGTTTTTCTGAGTGAATGCACAAGGGAACTGTCAACTGAACCTAGCTAGACGTGGATTGTAGGGCACAGAGGAATTAAGTGCAGAGAAATGTTCACTTTGTAAAAGTGGCATTTCTAAAATGGTAATATTAAATCCAACTTCACCAGTCGGCAGGATTTTATATTACCATTCTGGCCATACTAAATATGACCTTCCTACTCCTTTCAGATCAGCAGCTACCACTCAAACAGTATATGAGGGTAGCCCAAATGTTAGCCTATGAAAGGAGCAAACCTTACAGCAGTGCAAAAACAAATTTAGGAGTTTTACACTACCAGGACATATATACTGCACAGGTACATTTCCTGCCTTTTGTCTACACAGCACCCTGTCCTATGGGTTACCTAGAGTCTACCTTAGGGGTGACTTATATGTAGAAAAAGGGGAGTTTTAGGCTTGGCAAGTACTTTTAAATGCCAAGTCAAATGAAACTGCCCACACAGGCCTTGCAATGGCAGGCCAGAGACATGGGTTAAGGGGCTACTTAAGTGGGTGGCACAATCAATGCTGCAGGCCCACAAATAGCATTTCATATACAGGCCCTGGGCACAAATAGTGCACTTTACTAGGGACTTATAAGTAAATTAAATAATCCAATTGGGTATGATCCAATGTCATCATGTTTAAAGGGAGAGAGCATATGCACTCTAGCACTGGTTAGCAGTGGTAGAGTTCGAAGAGACCTAAAACCAGCAAAAACAGTATCCAAAAAGTGGAGGGAGGCAGGCAAAAAGTTAGGGGTGACCACCCTAAGGCTGTCAGGTCTAACAAGCCTCTACTGGTCAAATATGACTTAAGTGAAGGTGAAAACAGGGCTGTGGGAGTAAGACCTATCATGAGTCAAAGACACACATTGACAATGATTCTAAGTCCACATGAGGCTTAGATTAATAGCTTACTTCCGTACCCATTCCTAATCTAATCAAAGGAATGAGGCATTCTGGGCAGGATTTGCAACAAGCCCCTACATCGGCCACATGACAGGACCTGCTGGGGTACAGGGAGTGGGCACAGTGCCACAGTTGCATAGCCACAGTGACTCTGCCCCAGCCTGGAATATGTTCCATAGTGGGAGATACATTTGACATGCCCTGGTCTCTGCAGGCTGTGCATACAGAATCTATATGCCTTTGCACTTCCATCACTTCCATGCATGACAGTACACCATGTGGCAATCAGCAATTTGTCAAGTGGTGTGTGTGGCAACCTGAATGGCAGAGAGAGTCAGGATATGGATTCCAGACTACAGTTTGGCAAGGCTTGATGTTGGTTGAAAGATCAGTGGTATTATACACATTGCTTACAAGATCCTCAAATAACTCATACAAGATGCATACCCAGCTCATGCTGTCATGCGCATACATGCTGCCCAACATTTACAACAATCATGAAGAAAGAGATGTCAGTGGATGGCAGTAAATTATCTTTACCTAGTTACGTGCACCCAACACAAGGAGGGTCTAGGACCCCAACAAACCGCACACAACACAATGAGACTGAACTTAACATATAGTACTGGCCACCAATACCTGCACAATGTACATCCCATTTATATCACACAGACTGCAACAACAGGCACACAAGAAGTCTAACTGGCTCACATGGGCACATTGTAGCCTGTGAGGAGTTAAAGGATGGTGTAGAGCATAATCAGTTGTGCCTATGAGATTCTTTAGCAACACAAAAGGATGATGGACTGAGTGCTGAAACTTTTCAACACCCACCCCCAATCACAGATCTGAGTTTAATCCATTGTTCTTTTGCTCACTATGCCACCCCAGTCTGGACCCAGCCATATGCAAATCAGACCCGAACTGCCAGGCCAGGTCCTCCATGGACTGGAAACAAGCATCCTGGGACCAGTTTCAGGATATCACCCCTCATCCGCCAGGCTAACTTGAATCCAGTGGCACAGTGAGCAATGGACCCATGTCTGGGCAAACCCTGGCCACTTGCGGTGACTTTAGCAACAAAGAAGGATAATGGACGGAGTGCTGAAACTTTTCAACACTCACCCCATGTCACAGATCTGGGTATAATACATTGTTCTTTTGCTCACCATGCCACCCTATTTTGGATCTAGCCATTTGCAAATCGGTCTTAACGCTGTTCCCCACGGGAACAAGGCCAGTTCCTCCCTTGACTGGAAACAAGCATCCTGGGACCGGTTACAGGGTATCACTCCTCATCAGCTAAGCTAGCATGAATCCAGTGGCACAGTGAGCAAGGGATCCACAGCTGGGCATACCCTGGCCACTGAGATTCTTACCTGCACCTGAGCCATAGAGCTGTAAATGTGGGGGTAGGACCTCATCAACAAACATCTGCAGCTCTTCTGTAGAGAAAGCAGGGGGCCTATCACCTGATGTACCTGCCATGATTGCTCCCAGAGGCAGCACACAGAAGCTCAGGTAGTGGCGGTGTTGATGGCAGAAGTGTCAGACATCAAGTGAGTGAATATGCACAGCATGTCGGTCATGTCCGCCACATAAGCTGTCGTCACCGCCGGCAGACACAGCCATCGGGCCGCGACTGCCTCAGGCAACAACGTTAGCCTATGGCTGTGTTGGCCATAGTTGGAACCGCCTACCGCCCTGATGATTTCAGCCGGCAGTTGTGGGCAGTTCCTGTTGTCCAGTGGAGTAGGTCAGGAATCCGCCATTTTGGCAGCCTGAACTGCTGTATTTGGCTTTATAAACTTCATCACACACACCATATATATTTTTTGTTGCATCACAAACATTCTTATTCTGTCTTATCATATAGGTCCTTCAACACAACCACCAGTGTAGTGTGTCGCAGGGCACAGATGGCATTTGATGGCGGTACATGGCCCACCACCGCCAACTGTCATTTGGGTGTTTGGAACATACAGCCACATTTTGAGGGGCAATTGTGTAGTGCATCTTTGATTTTCATCCAAATCCATCTTGTAGACACATGTGGTGACAACCATGGTGGTCACATGTGACCCTTGTGTACTTCCCAGTTGTGATGTGTACTGTGTGTCATGTCTATTCATGTCTATCCAGTCAGAAATGTGTTGTCAAATAATATTGTTGGCATGCATCATACATGTTGCTGTAGCCACACTGGCTAATGTTCCAAATCATGTTTTATCACACATAGTTATCCTAGGAGAGGGAGGATGCAACAACCTCCTGTCTACCGTCCAGTGCCAGACCTTTAGACCATGGAGCACCAACATATTATTATGTTATACCGCCTGGAAAGGCAAACACTAGTGGACTTATGCCATCAGTTGGAGCCAGATCTGATGCCAGCTATTAGTTATTCAACGTTCATGCCACTCATTGTACAAGTGATTTCAGAATTGCACTTCCTAGCCACAGGGTCATTTCAACATGCAGTGGCCCTCACTGCTGGTATGTCCCAACCTATGTTCAGACTTGTGTTGAAGGATTTCCTCTCAGCAATGTGGAAACATATTGAAAGCTACATCACATGCTCCCGACATGAGGATTTAGCCAGCATGAAGGCTGACATTTATGGTGGGGATCATTGATGGCACACATGTTGGCTTGGTTCCACAGCTGGCCACTAAACAAGTCTGTCGCAATAGAGAATCAGTTCCATTCCATCAATGTATAAGTTGTCTATTTGTCAGATCTCTACATCCATTCGTCTGTGACTATTATCCAGGATCAGCCCATAACTCCTTCATAATACAGAACAGCACCAAACCCCAGCTGATGTCACAACTGCACTCAGAGAGGGGCTGACTGGTTGGTCAGTGACATCTGTCCTTATTTTGTGGGTGCAATGTCAGGTGGTACAATCATGAAGTACGTGACTCATTGTTGCACTTATGTCCAATTCTTTGACAGGAGACTTTGCATATCCAAACCATCCTTGGTTGTTAATGCCGCTGAGTAATCCAACTACGCCTGGGGAAGTCCTTTTCAATAAGAACATGGAGGCCAGTGGAGTTGGGTTTTGGGCTCCTGCAGGCCAGATTTTGCTGTCTGGACTGAACTGGTGAAGCCCTCCTCTACTCACCCAGGAAAGTGTGTCAGATCACTGCCTCATGCTGCATGCTCCACAACATCGCCCGGCCGAAGAATATCCGGTACATCCCAAAGGAGGGGGGGAGCCTGCAGTGCTACCGGGTGATACTCCTGAATGCCAAGTGAGAATGACAGTGGTGAAGAGGAAGGAGCTGACTTGCAGAAAGATCTCATCAACAGCTATTTTTTATGAATAAGTATGTCTTGTGATGTAGTGATTGTACAATGATCTGTAGTTGTGAGAATGTGTGGAGTTGAGTGTTTCAGAAACAGCTAAGGAGCTGATACTCTTCAATATTCAGCCAAGGGCTGCTTGATAAGGTAGCTTTTGACACATCCACACCTTGATGATGTTTCTTTGTTGGTGTCAGTTTCCTTGCAATGTACTTTGTTTTCCAGCTGCTTGCTATGTGAATTGTGTCATAGGTATGGTTTCAGGCCTATACTCCTTGTTTTGTTCTTTGTACTTGTACCTTCACAATGGCATCTTCATGTGGACATTTTAGAGTTTTGACATTGGCAGGTATCCAGTGCTGTTCTGACATACAAACATGGATTATTCCAGGTAATGTAGGTCGCAGGCTTTGGATATATGAGACCTGTATTAAGACAGTTTGCACAGTGTTTGGGTAGAGGTACATAAGTGCACATTGTACTTGTTTTGTGTCTTGTGGTATGCCTGATGCATGAAGTGTGTCATCATGTTGCCTGCAAATATCTAGTCCTAGCTTTGACCAAGTAATTTTCCTTCACATTAGCTAAACACTCTTTTTGTGTGACCTGTCTATAGCTTTAGATGTGTTTCATCATTGTAGGCCACAGTGCCTGTGCCATAACACTAACTTGTTTGTGTCTTACCACCAGATGCATGAGCATTGGATTATGAGATCTCTGTGATCAGGGACTACTGTACTGCCATCTGTCTGTACCTCAGATTATGCGATGTTGGATTACTTTGGTGTGGTATGTAATTTGGCTCAAGCTGCTGACATCAACCACTTCAATGTTTTCCTATTCTATAGAACAATGACTGACAAATCCCTTCCTTCCGTGGTCTGGGGCCTGTACCTGTCAATATGTTCATTTACTCAGTATGAGTCACTCATTCTTGTTTCCAAAAGTCCAGAGATATTGACAGCCTATATGCTAAACACTTAAATAATAATATGTTTGGTTTGACCAGACACTTGCACTAATGTGTTATTGTGTGTTGATTGTAATCCTGAGCTGGACACTGTGGCCCATATTTATACTTTTTGACGCTAAACTGCGCTAACGCAGTTTAGCGTCAAAAAGATTTGCGCCGTCTAACGCCATTCTGAAGCGCCATGCGGGCGCCGTATTTATGGAATGGCGTTAGACGGCGCAATCAGACCGGCGCTGCCTGGTTTGCGTGGGAAAAAACCACGTAGACCAGACAGCGCCGGCGTAGGGGGAAAATGGCGCATGGGCGTCTTAAAATGGGGCAAGTCAGGTTACGTCGAAAAAATCGTCTTAACCCGACTTGCGCCATTTTTTAACGACGCCCATCCCCCATCAACATGACTCCTATCATTGTAAAGATAGGAGTCATGCCCCCTTGCCCAATGGCCATGCCCAGGGGACTTCTGTCCCCTGGGCATGGTCATTGGGCATAGTGGCATGTAGGGGGGCACAAATCAGGCCCCCCTATGCCACAAAATATTATTAAAAAAAAAAAAAAAAAACTTACCTGAACTTACCTGAATGTCCCTGGGGTGGGTCCCTCCAGCCTTGGGTGTCCTCCTGGGGTGGGCAAGGGTGGCAGGGGGGGTCCCTGGGGGCAGGGGAGGGCACTGTGGGCTCATTTTGAGCCCACTTGTCCCTTAACGCCATGCCTGACCCAGGCGTTAAAAAGCGGCGCAAATGCGCCGTTTTTAGCCACGCCCACTCCCGGGCGTCGCTTTTGCCCGGGAGTATAAATACCACGTAAAGGCCTGGGAGTCATTTTTTAGACGGGAACGCCTCCCTTGCATATCATTAACGCAAGGAAGGGGTTCACGCTAAAAAATGACGCACATTCCGGGAACTTTGGCGCTATTCGCCTCTAACGCCATAGTATAAATATGGCGTTAGTTGGCGTTAGTTTTGCGTCGAAATTGCGTCAAAAAAAACGACGCAATTTCGGCGCAAACGGAGTATAAATATGGCCCTGTGTACCTGTAACATATCCCTGCTTGCAGAAGTAGCTTGTATCTTCATGGTATGGTTCACATGGTCTTACGTCTCTACATAATTAAATGTGAAAATTACGCAAGCAGACAATGAGTTTGTGATGGGTGAATTTATTACAGTGCTAATACAGAAAATACATTTTGGACAGAAAGAAACAAAAATGTAAAGTGAAGGGGTCAGTCATGATGAATGAAATCACTGGAGTAGATACCACACCATTAAGAGTCCAAAGTCCAGAGTACTCCTCCCATTGGATCTGGTAGGTGGTTGAGGATCAGCCAGAGAGAGAATGTGTGGCACACAAAAGAGGTACTTTAGGAAGAGTTCACTTGCTGGCAGTGGTGGGTGTCTTGCCATCTGCACCTCCTGGATTCTTAGCCAGACGTACCTGCTTGCGTGGGGAGAGGGGATCTGTTGCTACAGAGGTAGGGGTGTCTGGGGCTGGTTCTTCCTCTGGCAGGGCCTCCCTTCCAGTGGCTGGCACCAATTCTTATGTGTCTGGTGTTGATGAGACAAAGGAAGGGGTAGACTGCTGTTGAAAAGCCTTGCTCAGTGGGGTGTGAATGCCCTTCAGCACACTTATTAGGAAAGCCATGTTGGTATTGTGAGCCTCCATCTGTTCCCGCATGTCTCTCTGCATGCCCCTCTGTCACTTCTTGATTTCCCAAAGTTCAGTCAAAACCTGGCCCATCACAACTTGGGACTCCTGATAGCCACCAAGACAATGCTGATAGTGTCCTGGACAAGAGCACACCAGTGGCCATACCCCGCTGGCCGACAGCATCCCTCCCATGCTCCCTACCCCTACAGGCCTGTGCCCTTGCCACAGGGTGCCCTCTTCAACTTTGTCCTGGACCCTCATTGTCAGGAGTGTTGCACTGCAACTCAGTATCCAGGATTTGGGATCATGAGATGGTGGATTCTGTGATAGGTGCATTGGTTGGGGGACGAATGGTTGCCTGTGATGTTGAGACAAACTGCCACGGAGGTGCTGATATGGGCACGGTGAGACTCACTAGCCGTCTCACCAGGTTGCCCAGATGGGCCAGAACCGTTCTTCCTGTAGAGACGTCCAGGAGTCTCTTCTTCACTGAGGGCTACATCCAGGGGGTAGTGGAATTTTGCTCTGTGGCCTCTGTGTGCCAAGTGGCAGCTCGGCATGCTGATGTAAAACGCACAATGTTACTCGTTGTATTGTGACATCTACCTCCAATGGTTACAGTAAGCAGAGACCTCGTATAAAGTTAACTTGCAGTTAATCCAACTGTGGCAAGTAACCATGGTACTGGGTGATTTGACATGATGTGTAAAACTTGCCAACACATTTTGACTCAAGCAGCTGCTGAAGTGTGAAGATCATTAGCTCTTTGGAGGATGGCCTGAAAATGACATATTGCCACCAGTGCAGGCAAAACAGTGACTAGGCAAGATATGGCTTTGCCCATTAGGAGGCCTACTTGAGTGTGATGCAGGCAAGACCAGGACTTTGTTGTATATGTGACTGGGTCATCATGTTCACAAGGCAGAGTGAATGTGTCTACTGCCAATACCAATCTGGTGAGTCATCTAGAAGCCTTAGGAATACTTGTTGTACCCACTGGGTTAGGTGTCATTCCTGTCCTCAAATATTTCATATTGGGTTACCAAGTCAAGATGGAGCTATGTTGACAGATATGTTTATGATTTGGACATGATCTATGCTTGATTACTCCCAAGTAAGTATACTTCATTTTGGAGTTGACAAACAAGGGTATTTGGACAAGTGGCCACTGTACTGGTAGCTGTAGTTAGAGCAACAGTGCCCATTGGGCTTTGCAGTAATGTCACTCCCTCTTCTTCCCAACACTTAGCAAATGGTATCCTCCGAGGTGAGTACACTTCAATTGAGAGTTGCTAAACAGGGGCCTTTGGACAAGTGAACACTGATTTCGTGTTTGGAGCTGGATAGAAACAGTGCCTCCTGGAGGTTGCAGTCAGGTTACTTCCTCTATTTTACACACTTGACAAATAGTATCCTCCCGGGTGAGTAAACTTCAATTGGGAGTTACCAAACAGGGGCTTTGGACAAGTGTACCCTGGTCTGGTGTTTGGAGGTGGAGACACAAGGCCTCCTGGGAGTTGCAATCATGTCACTCTCTCTACTACACACAGTATACTCACGGTAGCCTCACGGGTGAGTACACTTCAATTGAGAGTTGAGGAACATGGGTATTTGGATAAGTGAACACTCAGCTGGTGGTTAGAAGTATAGATACAGGGCCTCCTGGTCTTAGCAGCCATGTCAATCTCTCTACTACACACACTATACAAATGTTATCCTCCCAGGTGAATACACTTAATTTGTGAGTTACCAAACTATGGTATTTTGAACAAGAGAACACTGGGCTGATGAGTGGAGTAACAATAACAGAGCCTCCTTGCCTTAGCAGTCATGTCACTCCCTGTACTACACACACTATACAACTGTTATCCGCCCAGGTGAATACATTTCAATTGAAAGATTACAAAAAGGGTATTTTTACAAAAGCACACTGGTCTGGGGTTTCAAGTTTCAGTAACAAAGCCTCCTGGGAGTTGCAGTCAGGTCACCCACTGTACTACAGACACTATACAAATGTTTTCCTTCCAGGTGAGTCCATTTCAATTGAGAGTTACCATACAGATGTATTGGGACATGTGACTGTGCTGGTGGTTGGAGGTACAGAAAACAGTGCCTGTTGGGAGTTGCAGTCATGTCACTCCTCTTGCTACACACACTATACAAATGTTATCTCACAAGGTGAGAACACTTCATTTGTGAGTTACCAAACAAGAGTATATGGACAGGTAAACACTGTTCTGGTGTTTCGAGTTACAGATACAGTGCCTCCTGTGAGTTGCAATCAGGTAACTCTCTTTACTACACACACTATACAAATGTATTCTCTCAGGTGGGTACATTTCAATTGGGAGTAACCAGACAGGGGTATTTGGGCAAGTGTACACTGGGCTGCTGGTTGGAATTATAGGCACAAGGCTCCTAGCCTTAGCAGTCAGGTCATTCCCTCTACTTCCCACACTTGACAAATGGTATCCTCCCAGGTGAGTAAACTTCAATTGAGGTTTACGTGAACAAGTGAACACTGGTCTGATGTCTGTAGTTAGAAAATCAGTGCCTCCTGGGAGTTGCAGTCATGTAACTCTCTCTACTACACACACTATACAAATGTTGAGTGCTATATATCTGCGTGCAGGCTTCATTTAGGGTTTGGGCATACATTTACCTGTTGAGACAAACCATATGTCCTAGGATTAATATTGCATGTTGAAAGACTTACAGGCCCCATTAGCACCGATGGCATGTGATGGACCTTAGTAGCTGTGATGTTGGATCCAACAATGCAGATTGACAGTGTTATATCTCAGATACTCTGGGTATTGAATGTTGGTGGGGTACATGAACAAGACACTGGCAAAAGATGAGCTGTGAACATGCATGACATTGCATTTTGGTTAAAAAAAATTGTGTTGTGACTTACCAGACTCCACTCCCCAGGTATTCCTGTCAAGCCCTCAGGATGCAGGATGGCAAAGACCTTCCCCTCCCAGAGAAAGAGATGTGCCTGGAGACCATGGAATGGACCTTGCCCCTGAGATCGTTTCACCTCTTCCTAATGGACTCCTTTGTGCACATGGTGGCTACTAGAGCATTCATTTTGTCGATGATCCTGTCCCACATTTCTATTTTCCTACTGAGAGAAGTACGTTGGACTTATGCTCCAAACAATTGTGGCTCTACTCTTTATCCACTTTGACTCTTAACTCATGTTCTGAAAAATGGGAATTTTTAGAACATGAGATGGTGGAATAAAAAAAAAATGTGAGCTAGTGACCTACTAAACAGGGGAGTGCAAAAGTGTGTGAATGGACGGCGCAGCATTTTTGGCTGCTGCACTGCGTTGTATGACACTTTTGTAAATCCGGGCCTTTGTTTTTAATACAGTTGCTTACAATAGCTATTTTATATTAGTGTGATAAATTTTAGTTATTCTGCTTTTATAAGTTATTAGTATTGTAATATTATTTGTGTTTAATTTGTTTTAGTAATGTTTTACATGAAATGCATATTTCTTAATTATAATAAGAAATTGTTTATTTAGAAGTGGTTGTTAAGTTTGTAGGGGATTATGGTGAGAAGTCTTTCAAAAATATATTATTAGTCTTAATTTATAATTAATTTTTCATTTAGTTCCTTTACTTAATTGATTAATTTGTACATTCATTGTTTCATTGTTATTTTAATTATTTGTTGATTTTTAATTAATTGTTATTTGGTGAAGGAATTTTTTTATTTTCTTAATTGTGTTATTTAATGTTATATTTACTAATTGAATTATTTTTATTTGCTAGTGTTTGTTTTTTAGAGAAGTGGGAGGGTTTAGTTCAAAATGTGCATATTTTTTAAAGAATTTCTATTGTATTTGTAATATGAAATATGTATTTATCACATTTAATTTAATTTTGTTTTATTTTTATGCTTTATTTAATTAATAGTTTTCTTACTTAGAATATATTTTAAAAATGTATTTTTTTGTCTATAGTTAAATATTTTAGTTAAAACATTTGGGGGTAGGAATAGTATATATGACCCCTCCAAAGGCCAACACTCTCTTTACTGGTGCTCGGATGATGGTAGGAACAGCAAATCTACCCCCCTCCAAAATACAACACTTTTCCTACTGTTTTTGATGTTGGAGTGGGAATCGTGAATTTGAGAACTCCAAAGTCCAGCACTTACCCCAACTGTTGCTAAAATTGGAGTGAGAATAGTAAATCTGGTCCTTGGAAAGACCAACACTTTTCCTACTTTTACTTAGTTAGGTGTGGTACTATTTATTTTTATTGCTTTCTATCTTTTAAATATTTTTAAAATTATTTACAAAATCAAATAATGTGTAATGTTTTATTTTATGTTTACATTATTTTCATTTGTTCTTATTTATTTTTATATAGTGTGTTATATATGATTTGCCATATATGTTTATTAATTTTAATACATGTTTTAATGTGATTTACTTAGATAATATTTTACTTTTTAAAAATAATTTGTTAATGCAACTTTATGTTAATATTTTAAATATATGTATTTAGTTTCAATTGTGTTGTTATTTAAAACTTTAAATATATTTTGTATAGTAAAATCAATATACTTGCCTGTTCTTTGACAATATTCTGGCCAATGATATTTTTTCTTGATATTGCTGTAGTTTACATTTAAAGTATGTAAATATGATATTTTTGTTCCTGATATATATTTTTGCAATATTTGTTTATTGTGATATTTATGTTCTCGGTGTTATGTCATACAACTCTTGTCAGGCCATAGTCATACCTGCTGAACTGACTTGGTCCAGGCCTAGTGCAGAAAAGATTATTTCTGCTCCATTCTATGTGTGTGTGTGTGTGTCACAACCCAGGCATGTGCACTTGACTTCACAATGATTCATGAGTCCTCCATGAAAGGAGACTCTAAGTAGCCTAGCAGAGAGATGGAAGGCAGCAACACTGGCTATCTCTAAATCTTATGGAGCGCCCTAAGCACTTAAGGCCTAGTTTTGAGTTTGGTGGATAGAAAAGCCCGTCTGGCAAACTCCAGAAAGGGTGTCCGCCGCCTTCATGGCAACCATCCTGCTTGTATTATTAGGAGTTTCCTGATAGGTTGGCTGGTGGAAACCTCAGTTTCTGCCCACAGGCCTAGAGGGAAACAGGTTACAGCATTGTCTCTGCTCATAATTGAGCCAGCGGCAATGCTGTGGCCCCCAGGGTGCACCAGCACTCTTGCAATGTTCACTGTCTGCAAAGGAGACAGTGAATATTGAGAAGGTCCTGGGCAGGGGGAGCCCCTGCACTGCTCATGCCAAGTTCATGGGCAGTGCAGGGCCCCTCTGTGGCACCCTGCACCTTTTCTCCGACAGCCTTTTTATGGCGTGTTACCACCATGAAAAGGCTGGCGGAAAAAAAGGTCTTAGTCCACCAGGGCAGCGCTGCATGCAGCACTGCCCTGGCAGATTACGATCTCTGCCACCAACTGGCAGTGCTGTTGGTTTCCTGGTGGCCCGATTGCCAGTGTTTAGTGTGGGGGTCCTGACTGCCACACTCGCAATGAGGCCCTTAGTGGCTAGATACATTCTAAGGGATCCAGGCCCTGGGGTTCTCCATTTCTCATGTATCCAAGCACTCTTTTGCAAAAAATATAAAAACAGGATGTATCATGAGGTCAAAACAAGGCATACAACACATATTTATCAGGGGGAACCAGTCACCAATCTTGGCAAGTCTTAAAAATGTCACCCTAAAAATGAACATTCCCAAAATAAAATGGAAGCAAAATTACTGTCTTTTTCTTGACCCAATACCACAGAATATGGAAATATTTTTGTATTCTATTTTACACGTTTAATTCATATCTAGCTGATTTCTAAAATGTAATTTGGCAGAGGCCAGAGTGATATAGTATGAACATTGAACGAAGCTTGTTACTTAATCATCCAAGGATGACACAAACAACACTACCAACTATTTTATAATTGGATCACTGCAGCGAATCACACGATGGCTAAGTGCATGCCCTTTTAATTGGGAGAGTATCCTTTTTGAATTTATTGAATTTATGGCCAAGCAAGGGGTGGTATTCCTTAACAACCTTGGGGCTCCTATATGCATCTATCCATCTGCAAGTAATAGACAATGAGCTTTGGGCCATGCATGAGGTGTGGCCCAAAAACCTAGCTGTGATTTAATAAGTTTACATTTATCTGTGAAGGATAAGGTTCCCAAATGTCCCACTGTAGACAACAAAGCATCTTCGATGGAGACCCACATTGGGTGGTCCATTACAGAGTAAAAGAATAATAGAAGATGTGCTAATTGTAAGGACAACCAGTAATATCCTGTGTTAGAGAGCCGAGGACCCCCACATTCAATGCTCCCATTTTTAGTCTGTTTCCCCCTCCCCAGATGAACAGTTTGATCATACGTGAGAGTTAGTTTTTGGTATCCATAATTTGGCCATTAAGAACAAATAGTTCATGCTTGACATCTCGTTTGTTTTGACAACTTGTACTCTGCCCCACAACAACAGGTTCAGGGAGACCCACCACTCCATATTGCGTCTGATTGTGGCCTGTAGAAGAGGTAGGTTGTCATCTATTATATAAGAAGGACCTGGGGTCAGTAAGATTCTCAGGTACTTCAAGTTTTTCTGTCTCCATTGGAAAGAAAGAGGTCCTAGAGAGGCAATAGTAGTTAGAAGGAGTTAAGGGCTTGGCTTCACATTATCCCCAATTAATTCAGTATCCAGAAAAGGCAGCGACAGTTATATCAAGGACGAGAGATGTGTCAGGGAAGTTGGTGAAGTAGACAGAGTCAAGAGTATATTGTCTGCATGCCGGGGTAGGAATGTCATGGATCCCCGTTTGTCACCAGATGGGTATCACTAATGGCTCAAGAGTCAGAAAGAAAAGGATAGAAAAGAGTGAGCATCTCTGTCTCCTTGCCTGGTTGATGGGGAGCAGCTGGGAGATATGCCCATTACAGGAAAATACTGCATTGGAGCCAGTGCATAACCATTTCACTACTGTCAGGAATTTCTGACTGACCCCTGTAAAGTCCAATAGTCTAAATAAATAGCCCCTCTCTATCCAGTCAACGGACTTTCACAGTTGAACGGGTCCTTGTTGGGTTTGAGTAAGACATTTATCCTTGCTTTATGAACCTCCTTGAGGGGGCACAGGTCTCACTATTTTCAGTAAAAAGTTTGAATAGAAGAGGAACGAATGGTGCTTTAATGATTTTATAGAATTCAGCCAGGTATCAGTCTGCCAATGGGACTTTAGAGGCAGAAAGGTCATTTATAAAATGCCTGTCTCATCTGCCATATAGTCTTCTGAGAGATGGCCCATCATCTCTTGTGTGGGTGTTGGTATGAGTGAATTTAGGAGAAACTCCTCTTTGCTTGCATAGAGTCAGGACAGTCTGAACGTGTGCAGTTTCTCATAAGAGTAGAAGACCACTAATATGATGGCAAGGTGTGTTAGTATGTCTCCCAAGTCATTCCTGATTGCTGTGATTGTTTGAAAATATTTTTATTGTCACAACTGGTGGCAAGTAGGCATCCTGAATTCTCAAGTCTCTTATCATGCCTTTGCTTTAAGCTAAAGAGAGATTTTTCTGCTTGTGAGGAGTACAGACTATTGAGCTTCGTTTTCTTTCAGGGCAGTTCCGTGAGTAGTCCTGTGAGTGTGTTCCAGAATAGCGTTCAGTGAGATGGGCTAATTGTTTTTCTAATGCTTGATATACCTCATGTGCCTGTCTTTTCACAAGGGCTGAGTCCCTCATAAGTTCCCCTCTGGGGGTTGTTTTCTATCTTCTCATGTGAAATGAAGACACTGAATGGCTGTTTTCTTCTATGTAAGCCTGTAGCAATGTTTGTACTTTACTTTGAGTGTCCTTGGGAGACTGAAGCACCATTAGCCAATTAGGGATGTAGGGATACCTATGGCCAGATGAAGCAAAACTGCATCATGATCTGAAGTGCTAATCTCTACATTCTATATGTACAGAAGAAGGGCCACTGTTGTGAGAGAGTAGTCAAATCTAATATGGCTCCCATGAGCACAGGAGGTTAATGTGTAGTCTTGAGTTGTCGGGTAAGTCAGTTGCGAGGGATCTGTGAGCGTGTGGTAAGAATTTATATCAGTAAGCATATGCCAGTCCTTTCTGTTATGGAGTAAATGATGATTCGATTTATCCATTACAAGATTCAAAACCAGGTTGCGGTCACCTCCTAGGAAGGGAAAGAAAGTTGTGATGAAACCTTTTGAGAAAGTGTCTTTTATCTCCGATTGGGGCATATATAGAACCAAGGACACACCCTTACTTTAAGGAGGATGTAATGGCCATGTGAGTCAATCACATTTTGTGAACCCTCAATGGCAGTTCCTTCTTGATGAAAATTACTACTCTCACCTCACAATAAGACGTGGAAGATAGCTCAACCTCTCTCTGCTGGGGTCACTTACATGTGCGGTATTCTTTGCCTACCCATTCTTGATGGAGTTTCTCGCTCTATGAATGGCAGAGGTGTGTTTCTCGGATAAATGTGACACCCAGGTGGATGGTGTATAAATAGGACAGGATTTTCTTTCTTTTTGCATAAGAGGTCAGGTCAATGACATACAGAATAATTACCACTGGACAATTGGTGCTTTGCTTACAGAGTATTCAAAAAGATTTTGTTCATCTCATAGTAGGGTCGCCAGTCCCAGGAGGGTGGGAAATCTTAACCATGTGAAGTAGTGCGAGAGATGGCATGAGTGAGTGCAAACCCTGGGGTCCTGTTAGATCCTTCAAAGTGTGGGAGGGCAGGATGTATCAGACCAACCAGTTTGTAACATAGTAGTGTCAGTAGACATGGAAGGATCTTAGAGTTTGGATCAAGTAGTTGGAAAGGGGGAATAATGAAAGGAGTATGAGGCACAACCTTTTTCAGGGGAAGGGCTGATTGCCTAAGGTGTGGCCCGATCAACTGTTATGACTAGTCAGGGCTACACATGTAGAAAGGGGAGGGTACCATGTTGTGAGGCAGTAACACTGGTAGACATTGCCCCATTGAAGAATGACAAGAGCCGATGTGACCGGTAACCATAAAAGTGTGTGTGTAGAAGGCGGGATAAACTACGGATGATCGAGAACATGACTCCTACCATCACCGCACAAACTGTAAAGGTCTCCTTGGTGACAATAGTGATCATAGCACAGGGGGGATTGAGAGTCAGCCATCACTGGCATCCAGGGAAAAACATTACTCACCAAATAGTAGGAGTGGCATCACCCCGTTCAACTCTAAAGTATGGTTCTCCTGATAAACTACTATCCCACACATCCCCAGAAAGAGGGGCAGGAAGAGTCCATCACTTCTCAGAAAGCCAGCCCACATATTCATAGGATGGATTAATAATGCCAGCCATTCAGTTTTTATTGAATGGGACCAAGATTTATCTCTTTCGGTAGTCAGCCAGTCTTTATTCCTGTGTTTCGGGCTATAGGACCAAATCCTAGTTACCTCTTTAAGTCTGTCCAACTCCAGTTTAGCAGGGTCATCCTGACAGCCAATCTTCCTGTGAGTGTTTGTTGACTTTTTATCTAAAGTATGAGCTATATCCATATCTTCTATGTCTAAAGAGCCCAGAAACTTCTCCAGAAGGCCAGAATCATCAATTGTGTTTTCTGTGTTTATCTTTCGAGATCAACATGAGAGCAGGTTCTGGGAGGCCTTATCAGTGATTGAGGCATTTGAGTCTAGGCCATAGAGAAAGGAAGCTCTTCCATTTGAGTATAGTTTCTTGGGAAGAGTCTTGGTTCACATGCATTTTATGCTCTTCCAGAAAGAACAGACGTTATTTTTTAGCCATTTGGTTCACCTCCCTCACTCGTTCGAGTCCTAGAAAGCAGACAATCACCTGTTGAGGGGCATCCAAATCTCTGTTATTTCTCAATTTGATCGTATGGGCTCTTTGCAACTCCAGCTGTGGTGGAAAGACCAGTTTGGTTAGTGATGGAATTAAATAGAGCATTGACATCATTATGCTATCCTCTTCCATCTTTTCAGGATACCAGAAAAGGGCATTTTACATCTCCTGTTTCTATCCTCCAGCTCAGTCAGCTTTGCATGCATAAACCAATGGTCCTGTGCCCAGTCAGTCGCTGTAATGAGGGCCTTCTCCACTACCATTATTTGTGACTGTGAATCAGCAAGTCATGTGTTAAATGCTGTGAGATCCTCCTGAAGTGAAGGGAGATCCTGTGATGTTTTGGAGGTGTTATCCTGAATAGTAGCAACCAATGTTCGTAGTGCTGCAAGTTCTTTAAGGGTCGTATCTAATGCCAAGTCCTGTGTCACCTTGCCTTCTTCTGCCTGTGTCCCTCTCCATAGAGAGGAGCTGGGAAGCTGGTTTGGACATATGTGTGGGGGGTTGAACATGGGTCACTTGGCACTGGGTCGCGGTGGCAGAGACCCCATTCCTCATTCACCATCCCGGTGTCCTGTACAACACTCACCGGTGTCGCAGCCTCTAAGGACACACTGTAACTGAGCAGATGGTGGAAAGCTTCCGGTAGTGTGTAGATAACAGACACCTCAGCCGTGTCCAGTACCTAGGTCTGAGAGGGCCGAGACCAAAGGAGAGTGCCATGGCATGAAGGAGGCATTCTGTGAGTCATGGGGTTCTCTTCCATGATGGTGCCATGCCAGGAGCCCTTGTCAGTAAGGGTTGGGGTGTGACCTCAGTACATCTCCAATTCTGAGATCTATTGATCAAGGATACTGTAGTTCTACTCTTCGCTGTGGGGATGAGAAGGGAGTCTCCAGAGGCGAGGGCTTTGCAATGGATCAAGTGGTTAGGGAAAGCAACTTGTACCCTCAAGGCAGTGATTGTAGCACTCAGCCCGCGTTACCATCCCTCATGTAGTACCACACTAGAGTCCAGCTAGGCCACACAGAAATAATACCCCTTACAATATGGCTACTATTGTCAGAAGCAACAGTTCTCTTTCTATTGTCACAGTCCTAAGACCTCTGTTGTCTCTGAGAAGTAACAGGAGCCAGAACCATGATCCATAACTGGGCCACTCTCTCTGCTGCCAGGAGGGGTGGATGGCAGATACAGACCACTGCGCTCAGCAGATCACATGCAGCCAAGTGTCTAGTCATGCTCTTGCTGTGCTAGTGAACCACAGGGCTGCTCATTGCCTGGGGATTAGAGATAGCACTGGCTGAAACTGCACTTTCTCATCCTAATGCAGTGCCACTCACATCACTGGCCACCTGTGCACATGTGCCACCATTATGTGAGGTCACAGCACCCTCTCACCCCCCATATCGTACAGAATAAGGAGTGGTTAAGCGGGCCCAGACAGACCTATATAGAAGTGCTGCCATTATCCTTGGCGGTTGGCTCTGCCACTGCCCCCTACAAGTGTTCTGATTCAGGGAAATAACGCAATTGATTATTTTGAAAAAATCAAACTTTTAAAATAAAACCATCAATTAAAGTAAAAAAAAAATTAAAAAAGGTTTTCAAAATAAATTAATACATTTGTTACAAAATGGAACAAATTAGCAACACAAAACATGTTCGCAAAGTCTGGTGGGAAATTGTTCCTCTTGCAATTTGTTACCCATGAGTGAACTTTGGATTTCCAATTTGGTTAAGAATTTCTTGTAGAAAAAGCATTTACTAACCCTGCTGCCCTTGTAACTTGGTACAGCGATCCTGTCTGAAAAGCTAGGCCCATATTTATACTTTTTGACACAAAACTGCGCCGGCGCAGTTTTGCATCAAAAATATTACTGCTGGCTAACGCCATTTCTGTGCGCTGTGTGGGCGTCAAATTTATACTTTGACGCCTGGCGGTGCAAACCACAGGTGTAAGTCGTAAAGCAAAACGACGTTAACGCGGCGGAAATGACTGTGGGTCGATTTACCACACCGCACACCGAATATGGGCCATTTTTTTACGCAATAGCGTCAAAATTCCCCGCAAACACAGCCATTTCTGCAGAGGAGAGCCAAAATGGATCCCAGATGCCTGTACACACCCCATGAAGATGACAACAGACCAGGAACCAGTCAGGAGGACCCACACAAGACCCAGGACAGTTTTAAGAAGAAAAGAAAGTGTTGCTTCAGTGCAGAGGAACAGGAATTTCTGGTGAAAGAGGTGACGGAACACCAGCACCAATTGTTTGTCACCTCAAAGTTGCCAATCAGTAGGAGAGAGGCAATATGGCAACAAATTGTTGACAAGATTAACAGTGTGGCAGAAGTACGCAGAACAGTCATCGAGTGCAAGAAACGCTGGCATGATTGCAAGTGCAGGACCAAGGAAAAGATGGCCAGGAACAGGAAGGCAGCACTGCAGACTGGAGGTGGGAGTCCAGCACACCAGGAGGCCCTGGACCACATGGAGGAGATGGTCGCAGCCATCATTCCTGAGGAGATCGTCACAGGGATTCAAGGACAGGACAGCTCAGACTACCAGGAGACAACGCACATGCAGGGTAAGTCGCATGGGGAATTAAAATGCACTAATGTTAACTGTAAGCGGGGGGATACCGAACACAAAATGCATGGAAGTCATCATATACATGGAGTGGCATGGGTAAAGGGGTATGGCCTGGGGACATGGCCTGCACAGAGAGAAGCTGGGGCACACCATTACAGTACACCAACAACAGTCCCATGGGGGCATGCTGCCATGCCAACGATGGAGCAAAGGTAAAGCCACGCCAGGAGGGAAAGGCACAACATCAAACTGACATCCCGTCACACGTCAGCCACTATACCCCCTACATCAACTGGGGCCCAATTAACAACCTCTAGCCATACCGACAACTGGAATGTAACAGTGACAACAGTTGCCACTACCACCTCCGCTTTGTGTGCTGGTCAAGTAGCCAATAGCAGTAACGTCCCCATGGATCATACACACCTAAAGTAGTGGGTTGAGGATGACAACTTCAACAATCCCCTGAAACAAGACAAAGGCTCCGGTCCTGTCAAATGTGAATGCCCATAGTTGTCGCAAACATCAGCCAATGTCATCAACAGTAGGAGCTACACAGCACTAAGGACACACCCATGCAGCATATGTCATGGTCCATCCTGTGCCTGGGTCACAATACAACATCCCAAATGTCATACTGCTCAGACAACAGCATTGAGGGGGAGGACACATGTAACTGGTCACTGACATACACCTGCACAGTCAGAGGAGGAAATAGGACACTGCTACGAATATCAGGGCAATCCAGTGTACCACACATTCCCCAACATCAGCTGTACACATTACCAATGCTAACATCCATATCATGCCATAACAATGATATGCATAGGATACACTACATGTCAACTACATATAAGTGGATGTGAAAGATCAGAGACTGGGGCAGGTCCAGATTGTTAAGTGTGCTGCTAGTGCCATCAGAGCACCCACAACCAGTTAAAAGCCTCACCATGAGAATGGAGGTAGACGGAGGATTGAGTAGGACAAGAAGGTGGCAATTCACTATTTGGCCTAAAACAACACTAGAGGAGATGATGCCGACAAGTCTAATAACTTAGTACAAGACATGTGACATGCAGGTGGGCCACAGGCCTGGGAGAATGCCCATCTGAAAGACTGGAGCAATGAACAGGAAACAAAATCACAATGTGAATTCATCACCAGGCAGGCATGTCACATCACCAATGCCACAACACAGACACACTAATTGTACCCTATTTCATTGTAGAGGACGATGGATCTCCTGCTGATATGCCTGTCCAGGAATACCCTGATGACATGGATAACAAGCTGACAAGCATCACCCAGCAGACCATCCAAGATGTCCTTGGAACCCTCCAGACCCCACCTTCAGTCACAAGGAGGAGCTCAGAACAAGCAGCCATCACAGAGGACCCACCCACAACACCAATTGTAAGACCTGCCAGCTCCAATACAGCTGAGGACTCAGGCGACACAGGCACCAGCTTTGAGAGATCTGTAGTCGGAGTACAGCGGGAGCTGGCCAAGGAGGTGCGGGTGGGGATGCAAACTATGGCAGCCAGCCTAGAGGGGGTGCGTTGGTGCATGATGTCAACTGAAGAACAGGCAGCAGCTATGCAAGGGCAAACAACTATCTTGCAGGAACTTGAAAAAAGGCTGAAGGAAATCAGCACAGCTGTAATATAGTTGACCCAACACCTACAACAGCAATCCTGTCAACGCGTGCACGAATGCAACATTGAACCCCTCAGGGCAGACCTGACTGCCTACCATCGTGATGTGGCTGCTATTCTTAAGAATCAGGAGATCCTCCTTGCAGCAGTACTGCCCTTAAGACCTTCACAGGTAGCAGCGACCGGGATGTCTGACTTCACGTCTTCTAACACTGAGGTGTGTGTTGCCCCTTCACAACCATCACCACCAGGAACAGAGGAGGCAACACACACATCAGAAGAAGAAGACATGGAACAGATCACCTTCACACGGAAAAGTACCCGGAAGCACTAGTCCCTGCCACATGGCCAACTATTACCAAGGTCCAGCGCTATGTAACATGCCAGTCTTAAAACAGCTGTACCCAATGACTGTTCAGCAAACCACTGTTTATCTTGTCATCCTGCCCAGTGATTGTCTCTCACTTACTCATTAGCAAATCCTGTCCCTCTGCACTGTCTGACACATCACCCCAGCATGTCAAATGCATTTTCCTTTACCACTTGTGTAGGATCACAATGGAAGATGTCACTATAATGAACTCACAATCATGGACAATGTACATATAGCACTACAGCACTTTTCAATAAATAGCACTTACAAAACCACTTTGTCTCTGTGTAATGTGACACATCAACCATGCAGTAGATCACTGAAATGTGCCTCCTGTCAAATTGCGTAGCTTGTCAATACAACTGTCCTGAAATTATGTAGGCAGATAACTTTGCACAGTGGCCTGGATTGCATCATACTCTGCCCTTCCTGAGGGTAATATCTGATGAAAAGAGAAAACATACACCATCATGCTGTGTTGGACAGAATAATGCTTCCTCAAGGGATATCTAAGTCATCAAATAGTGGCAGCAAAATGTTGTCACCATGCAATACTAACACATATAACAGTGCCCACAAATCTGATGAAAACACTAAAAAAACTGCATGAATGAAGGTGTATGAGTTTACATCCAAATAAGTAATCATGCTTAACAGTGTCACAAATGATGTCTGTGAGTCATGAAGACGATACTACAAGAGTGCTTACGACCACTCACCTTATAAGGATTTCCTTGAATATCACACTGCAGTCAGACCTAAAACAGTTCCCCCAATACCAAATCTGGAAGCACTGTTTGTGACTTTGAAAACATACTTATTGAAAAAAACACGTTGGGATCCATATTAACTGTGATTGGTGGTTGCAATGAATGGTGGAATCTTTGCAAGGTAGCTCTGGGGTAGCTGCCAATCTTACAGCTCAGTTGGGATTTGTTCGTAGCATAGGACACAAATGTAATAGAACCAAATTCATGTACACATGTGCCAAGGCCCTGATCAACAAGCATTTAACACATACTGTAAAGGGTTCACTAAATATTTATTAAACAGTAATAACAGAAGAGGAAACTCTGGGAAAAGTCTTACCTACCCTAATCTACCTTAACTACTCATTACCCACAACTGTCCCTAACTAACCTAAGCTAAACGTACTTATCATAATGTAACGAAATGTTCTAAACATCAACCCCCCTAATGAGACGGGACACATGGAGGACAACAGATACTAAACTAAACACATACTATCCTCTACTAAACAAATATATATTTCTTTGTATTTTTTGATATATTTCTTTTTTTTGTTAACACACAAGAACCCCAACATAGCCCCCACCCACCAACACACTCAAAAAGAAAAATATAAATAATCAGGACCCCCCACCCACTGACACTAACTAAACTAACAGCCTATACTAACCTAACACTAAGCCCCCTAAGCCCACTAAGTATAAGAACAAGGAAAGAGGAGGGAGGGGAGGGAATCATGTCCATGTAAAAAGTCTAGAGGTTGGTCCTCCAGAGGGTCGGCTTTATGGACCGCACACGCCTGTTCATATGGCGAACATCCCGGCTCAGGTGACTAATTTTCCATAGTACACGGTCCATTTTTCTTTGCATTTCCTGAAAAGCTGCAGGGTCAACTGTAGCAGCTGGGGCTGTCTGGGTACCAGCTGAGGACGTGTGTTGGCGTGTAGAGTCTATGCCTGTGGTCTGCCCTGAAGGTGTTCCACTGTTAGGGCCTGGAGCAACTGCAGATATTGGGACAACAGTCCCAGCTGTGGGTGGTGCCACCTGGGTGGAAGTGGTGGTTGTGCTGGTGGTGGCTGTGGTGGGCAAAGTAGGGCCACCCTGTGGGAAAGCCCTCCATGCTCCAGAGGCCTGTTCATTCCTGTATCTTTGGGCCATCCGTCTGAACCCCAACTCTACCAGCAAGATATGCTGGTAACTCATTGCCCGCCTCTGGAACTCACGGACCTGGATAGATGTCATGTTCACAGTGAGAGAGCGTAGTTTAAACATTACCTATTTTAGATGTGAAATGCTTATATTTAACAATGCTGCATTAATAATATTATTCATTAAAATGTATTTTAAACGTGGAGAATTATCATATGCATATACTAATATTAATAAAAAGAAATGATTACTTGTATTTGATTAATTGAATATGTTAACACGTACTAAGATTGCATTTATTAGAATCCATAAACCTTAAGTTAGCGTGAGCTGAAGAACTGGCTATGTAGCTCTCATATTAAAGCATATCTTCTGTCTCTCCAGTGTGCTGACTTGCAAAAGGCCATGACCCAGCATTTGTTCTTTTCTACGTTTTGCAACAATGCTAGTTTTTCCCATTCGCATGCTAGCTGCTTATTAGTATAAAGTTATACGCTTTGCAACAAAATATGGACACTTTTAAGGACATTCAACCATGGAAAAGAGAACTTTTGAACTGGAGAACGTGTCAGAAAATGAAGTAATCCCGGATGTGCCACCTACGAAAAGCGTCAATTATGAAGACCAATCAAAATGTTATAAGCTATCGTAAAATGACAAGTGCATTACTTAATGTATAATTTGATAGGTACAGATAGTGGGGTAAAGTGACTATCCAATAGAATTTTGGGGGAAGGTATTGCCAAAAAGGGATAAAAACTCATGACACAGGAGACGCGAGAGACGAGGTAGGGAATGATATCGATTGCATCCAGAAACTCTGTCACTCTGTTTGGTGATTTGAGACTTAATAAACCATCCTCACCCTTAGTTGCCCCATCTCACTTTCCTCCTTATGAGGGAAGTGCCCCCTGCCCTAGACTAGATTGACTGATGGCGATCTAACTGATGTCCTGAAGACGAAGACTGATGCTGTATGCTGACCTATCTCGAGGAGGGTAATTATGCTGCTGCTATTGAAATTCATCTATTTGCCTTTTCTTTCTAGGTACCAACTGCTGTGTATTTTTGATTAGTGGCCTTAGTTAGATGTTTTCAAAATTGATGTTCTAAATTGTTTTGTATGAAGCCCAACATGCTAATGCTAATTAGCGGTTAGATAAGATATTCTCTTTAACTGACAAACGGATATGACTGACGTTGTGCCATGCTGAACTGAGACGTATATACTGCTCTATGTACTCTGATTTGTGTCTTAACGATTGTCATCTTCGCATTGTCAAAATCTTATCCTAGTTGCCATATCGTGACTATGCTCTTTTGTTTCTTGGTTTGAGATTAATACATTTGCTATTAGATTGTAATCTATAGGGAATAAAATTCACAAAACTCCTAACAAGGTGTGGTTATTCATGACTGAAAGGTCATGGTTGCGCCAACAGTTTTAACAAATGTCTAAACTGAAATATATTGTGGTGATATATATTGATGACATTATTGATATATTGCTTGACATATTGATCAGTTACCTCGTCTTACGGTGTCTCACCACTGGGTCAAAATATGAATCGGCCTAAAACGAGTCCTAATGTATATAAATTAACATAGAAGGACGCGTTAACAGTTCTGGTAGCAGAGTGACAGTTTGGCCCTTGGGGGCCCTAAGACGGAGATTCATTGTTTAATTTGTTTTTCTGTGATAATGCAATTTGGAGGAATGATGGGTTGCTAAGCTCGCCATGGCTTTCCCGGGATCTCGGAGCCTGCCTAAATGAGTTGGGAATGTTCTCAGCGCTATAGTATGTGTGGTTAGGGTTTTTGCGCTTGCCTAAAGCTTATGCAATTTGCAGGTGTTTGTGGAAATCTGTGAGAATTAGGCCAAATTAAGTGTTGTATAGTAGGAGTAGGCGTACTCCATAGTATGAGAGTAGGGAAGTCGGCATACTTCATGTGAATGTAGCGCTTGTTGCTCAAAATTATCCACGTGGTTAGTTGTCGTATACGGACCTGTCGAGGTCTCAGACTCCGGAGTATGATGATAAATGTGGTTCATGTTGTAATCTGTGCGGTTTAGAAGGTCAATCGGGCATGGTTGACAAGTCGAGTTTGAGTCATAACGCATGAATGAAACCTTCGATGGAGATTTGACAAATTCTAAAGTGCACTGGAAGGAGTCATTGACAAGTCGATAGTAGAATTTGCGGGTCGAATTCTGCTTGCGTATGCGGGAACTGAGAAGGAGAGAGTAGCGGCCGAGGCTTCAAGTGAAATCTCTGTTAAGTTCTGAAGCGAATGTATTACCCTTCCTGTAGTAAACCAGCAGATTTGTGTTTTTTTTTTTAAGGTGCTCGCAATAATTTTGCATTAGTCTGTGTGAATTGTAAGGGTCAGTGAGGGGCGGACAAGCCGCAAGACTTTGTCAGCTGCTGTGTATGTGTGAGTGTGACGTCAGTGGTGCCGCGCTGAGATAGGTCAGATGTCGAGAGGGGTCGCGCTCGGATTGGCTGCCGTCCGTGAGAGGCAACAGGTTGAGGAAGGGCGGGAGAAGAGTGTACTGGGAACTAAGCCATTCCTGATTGAATACAAACAGAGGATCATAAAAATTAATTTTATTAAAGCATTCAAGAGCGCTCTAAAGGGAGATGTATATATTGTAGCAACTGATGGGGAACCTACACCACCTGAGGGTACTCCAGCTTATACGGTGATGGAAGAGAAAGGTGTTGCGCCTTGCTTATGGATGAAACAGTGGCGCAAATTAACAGAGAAAGAGGGGTGTTTAGCGTTTCCAGAACATGGGACATTCAATCCAAAGGTACTAGAAAATCTGAGGTGGATGTTAAGTACACAACAGCCACCTCCAAGACCGGCACAATATGAGGCTTTAGCGATTTGGGTCCTAATGGCTCTTAAACATAGACAAGAAAGGTTTCAGAGAAGGCTGAAAAGGGCAGAAAAATCTTATGCAGAGGCTAGTTGGGACAATGAAAGTAAAATGTGGAGAATGGGAATCGTAGATGGGCTGAAGTTATTCCCAGCGATAACTCAGGGAGAAGAAACACAGGGGAAGAAAGCCTCTTGTAAAACTGATAAAGACTCAGGCAGATCTAAAGAACATAAAAGATCCTGGGAAGAAAACGATTATTTAGACGATGAGGAGTTTATGGATAGATTGTTACATGATCGCCCGCCACTGTATGCGGTGAGCGACAGCGCTCCAAGCACTAGTTTGGATCCTGGGAACCAGACGCAGGTGAAGGGAGTTACTGATACGGTACAGACTAGCGATACAGCTTTGACACAGAATGGTGTCAGTGTACCCACTGCACCCGACATGCCGATATAGTTACAACCTCCACCACAGATAAAGAGAATCTATCCAGATGTCCCGGTGCTTGAAACTACTACGAATCTGATGGTGCCGCCAGACCCGATATACACGAAGCCAAAATTAATACAGATTGAATCAACTCCGAAGCTAATGTCTCAACCCCCACAGTTGATACCAGGGTATAATCCTGTAGCGGGACCACAATTAGTACCTGTTCCAGGAACGTTGGAGCAGACCTATGGTGTTGCTGCTCCAAGGAGTCTGGGTCCAGGTCAGACACCTGCCGCTATATTGTTACCTATTACTGTTGGTCCCCCAGTGCCATTGTATGCACAAAATAAAACAGGGGTGTGTGAACAGGGAGTGATGACTCAGGAAGCGATAAGAGGAGGGCCTATGGGACCTCCACAGATAATGGCTCCCGGAGAGCAAGTAAATGAGCCACCAAGACCCTTAATGGACCTTACTCCAGTGGGGGCACCTCTCGAAGCAATGCGTCAAGCAGGATTAGGAGTTTTAACTCCCCAGACCATGAGCACAAATACCTCGCATTCTCCAATGATACATGCAGGGAACATTTCACTGCAGGGTTTTACAGTACAACAGTTAAATGAATGGTTAGAGAAAACATACACTTCACAAAAGACTACAGTGACCACAGTTGAACCCGAGAAAGAGAAACAAGACGAATACCTGAACTTTGTGCGACTAGGGACAGAAGCTGCCGAGTTAGTAGAAGGGACAATGGGAGTAAATAGATTGGAGTCATACACAGAGGCAGAATTGAGATATTTGTGTCCCAAAATTACCAAGGAGGTAGGCAAAGTACATCAGAGATTGGCAAACCTAGCAGACAAATACAATATTGATATCGGAAATACTAAACATTTGAAAAGAAGTTACAGATTAGATTTCGATTCAAAAGATTTTGAACACATGAGATCTGCAGGCATGAAAGCACATTTGAGAGAATTGCTGCAAAGTGCGCAAATTTGGGGTGCATTGGAGAAATGGGAAGGCAGATGGGCAAAGAAAAGAGATAAGGGAAAGAGCGATAGTCCAGGGTCTAATCAAGCTAGGACCTCACCTGATTTGGATTCAGTAAAAATACTGCCTATGAGAGAGACAGCTGGCGGTGTTTTGGTACATGTGCCGTGGACTAGAGGAGACATTCTATCTTTTACAAATAATTATCCTAGGCTAAGAGAGAAGCCGATCGAGTGGTATCAACGAACGGATAGGTTTGTGAAGCTTGCAAAGTGTCTCTGGGAAGATTTGAATACTTTGTTTGAGATCATTGTTCTGCCAGGTTTGTGGCTCGAGTGCAAAAGAGGGGTAGATTGGCCGACAAAGGAGCCGGCAAGAGATAAAGTGACCGGAGCGCCTTCAGAAGAGGTGATGAAGTATTATCATAAAGTAATTAAGTTTTTGAAGCAAAAGGTGTAGCCGAAGGTAACTGATTGGCAGAAAATAGATCGGACCTCTCATGAGGTTAAAGAGTCAATACATGCTTACTACGAGAGATTGTTGAAAGGATTCAAATATTACAGTGGCACTGAGACAATTGAACCGAAGGATATGAATCATCTTGTGTTTAGATTCGTTGAAGGGCTGAGACCAGAGGTTAGCCAGATGATCAAGAATCATTTGATTTGTTGGCAAGCAAAGCCGATTGATGAGGTGCTACAGTATGCGAAATACTGTAGTGACGAAATTGAGTTGAAGCAGAAAAAGTTGAAAGAGAAAGTGATGGTGATGCAGATAAGGGCTGCACAGGCAGGAATACAGGAAAATGGAGTTCAGCAGATGATACAACAGCAACCGCAAATGAATGGTGTGTTTCAGGCACAGCCGAGAGGCAGAGGTCGAGGGTTTGTGAACCGCGGTTCGGACATGAATAATGTTGTTATTCAAAATGACGTTCAAGGAGTGAAAAAGATGTCACCATGTCACGCGTGCGGGGGTGTGGGGCATTGGAAACAGGAATGTCCAAATTTGATGCAGGATGGTGCAGTTCAGCAGAGCACAAATGTTGGTACCTTACAAAATTCACGAGGTCAAAAAATGAGACATCAAAATCCGAATTTTCAGAATAATTTAGTGCAAATGCAAGGGGTACAGCCCATGCAACAGATACAAATGCCGCGTTTACAGTCAATACCAAAGCAACCAGTGCAACAGCAGATTCCCATGGTGCCTAGACAGCAAATGCAATTACCTATGGCTCCGATGGGACAGAAACAGGTGATGCTTCCTCAGCAGGTCACAGGTCAGGTAACGAATCAGAACAACACTGTACAACAGTTCCCATTACGGGGAGAAAATGGCATGAATGAGGATTGGTCAGATGATAGCTCAGACAGTGAAGAGTGCAGGCTTGCAGCATCCTTAGAGGTGGATCAGAGAGGCCCATATGTAGAAGGAAAGGTGATGGGCTATAAGGTTTTATTTTTGGTCGACACAGGAGCTACACGCTCTACAGTTCGAAGTGCAGAAGTCCCAAGATTACCTCTTTCAGGGCGTACTATGCGAGTGGTTGGAGTAGCAAATCAGTACCTGACCAACCCGATCACTGACCCGCTGCAAGTTGAAATTGGCAACTTCCAAGGGCTGCATAGATTTGTTATATGCGATTCAAGTCCAGTATCCTTACTAGGAAGAGACTTAGGGCCTGATTCTAACTTTGGAGGACGGTGTTAAACCGTCCCAAAAGTGGCGGATATACCACCTACCGTATTACGAGTTCCATAGGATATAATGGACTCGTAATACGGTAGGTGGTATATCCGCCACTTTTGGGACGGTTTAACACCGTCCTCCAAAGTTAGAATCAGGCCCTTACTGTGCAAAACAAAATGTTCGATTGCCTGTTCCAATGATGGAATCGAGGTACAAACAAACAGTGACGATGAGGGAGATGAGAGTCAATTTATTGAGGAAGAAACAGGGACAAATGAAGATTACCCTCTGATTACTCTATACCCGATGCATACCTTGATTGATTTACAAGGGACAGTGACAGAGAAAGTGTGGGATTTAACCGGGAAGGAAGTTGGACTAATAAAAGGGGTAGAACCAGTCAAAGTCCAGATTAAACCAAATGCAGTGTTCCCACAAGTGTCACATTATCACATGACCCAAGATGTCCTCATTGAGGTGTCACAAATAGTTGCAGATTTTCTCAGACAGGGAGTCTTGAAAGAAGTCTTGAGCAGTCCATGTAACTCACCCATCATGGGGTTAAAGAATCCCTGTGGAAAAGTTCGAATTGTGCAAGACTTGCGGAAAATAAATGAAATTGTGATAAAATGCTGCCCTGTGGTACCTAACCCAGCGGTAATAATGTTCCAGGTTCCCTGTGATGCTGAATGGTTTACCGTAATAGACCTATCACAAGCTTTCTTTTCGATACCTCTCCATGAGGATAGCCAATTTTTGTTCAGTTTTAAATTCCTGGATAAGGTGTACAGTTGGTGCAGAATTCCTCAAGGGTTCTCAGAGTCACCATCCATTTTCAATCAGATATTGAAAAGGGATTTGGACCACTTGTGCTGCCTTTTAATTCAACTCTTGTTCAGTACATCGATGATTTGCTAATTGCATCCAAAACCAGAGACAGTTGTAAATACGACACCATTGCATTACTGAATCATCTGGGAAAAAATGGACACAAGGTGTCACCGAGAAAGTTACAATATTGTCAGAAAGAAGTAAAATACTTAATTGAGAAAGGGTCCAGAAGAATATGTAAAGAGAGAATAACAGCTGTTTTGCAAATGAATCCTCCAACGTCAAAAAGAGATGTCAGAATGTTTTTGGGAATGGTGGGCTACTGTCGTCAGTGGATACCCAATTTCTCAATCATCTCAAAGCCGCTGATAAAATTGACAGGAAAGGAAGTCAAGGATGAGCCATATGCAATAACCTTGTCAAAAGAGGAGCTTGAGTCATTCGTAGAATTAAAAGAATGCATGTGCAGGGCACCAGCATTAGGAATGCCAGATTACGAAAAGCCTTTTCTGTTGTTTTGTCATGAACGTGATGCTTGTTCTTTGTCTGTCTTGACACAGGTCCACAGAGATGCAAATCGCCCTGTAGCATATTTTTCAGCTACTTTGGATCCTGTCGCAGCAGCCTTACCAGGTTGTTTGCGGGCAGTTGCAGCAGTTGGTCAGAGCCTTTTACAATGTGAAGGCATAGTCATGGGATACCCTCTGACAGTAATGGTTCCACATTCAGTTGAAATTCTCTTGACACGAACTAAGACTCAACACATGACAAATGCACGTCTAACCAGATATGAGATGATCATATTGGGGTCACTGAATGTCACCCTCAAAAGATGCACTGTGCTGAACCCGGCAACTTTACTTCCTAATGAAAATACTGAAATCAAAGACGGGGAAGAATTTGAACATGATTGTCTCGAGGTGACTGAATTGTGCACCAAGCCTCGTCCCGATATTCAGGACACTCAACTGAAAGAAAATGATTGCATTATGTTTGTTGATGGGTCCTGTCTAAGAGATTCAGCAGGGACATTGAGAGCTGGTTATGCGGTATGTACCATATCAGGCATTGTCGAAGCCTCCTGGCTTGAAAGAGTGTTCTCTGCACAAGTGGCAGAATTAATTGCCCTTACTAAGGCATGTCATGCAGCTGTAAATTTGAAAGTCACTATCTATACTGACAGCAGATACGGATTCGGAATTGTGCATGACTTTGGCCAGCTTTGGTCACAGAGGGGTTTTATGACCTCCTCTGGTTCCCCTGTGAAAAACGGTGAACAAATAAGAGATTTGTTGCATGCAATTCAGTTACCTCAAGAAATTGCCGTGGTGAAGTGCAGTGCTCACATCAGATCACAAGATTTTGTGTCAATGGGAAATGGTTATGCAGATCAAGTTGCAAGATTTTGTGCATTAAACTGCATATTGTTTAAGGAACAATGGGAATTGTTACCACAAACTGAAAACGACATACATTTAAATATGGCATTATGAGTAGTTGACACCTTAGATGAACTGAAAACATTACAAGGTCGTGCAAGCAAAGAGGAGAAACGCTCTTGGCAAAGAATGCAATGTGTGCAAAGAGCTGATGACTTATGGGTTTCAGATGAGGGAAAATTGGTTTTGCCAAATAGCCTCTTGTCACAATTTGCCCGGCTATACCATGGGCAGGCACATCTAGGAAGGGATTACATGATCAGGTCCTTTAAAATTGATTGGTTCAATCCAAAATTCAGACATGCTGCAGAAATCACTTGCAACAGGTGTGTCGTCTGTCAACAGATGAATGCTGGAAAAGGAACTGTGATAACTTTGAGCCACATTGGGAGAGCTGGAGGTCCATTCAACAAAATGCAAATGGATTTTATCGAAATGCCTGTTTGTGGAGGATTGAAGTACGTGTTGGTGATTGTGTGTGTTTTCAGTCATTGGATTGAGGCATATCCCACACGTAGGAATGACAGTCTTACAGTTGCAAAACTACTACTCAGGGAACTGATACCAAGATTCGGGTTTCCTGTTTCTATAGAATCAGATAGGGGTAGACACTTCGACAATGAGGTGATTAAACTTCTGTGTGCCGCACTCAACATTGAACAAAAACTGCATTGTAGCTACCGCCCTGAAGCATCAGGACTAGTTGAGCAGATGAATGGTACTTTGAAATCAAGAATGGCAAAAATGTGTGCAGCAACAAACATGAAATGGCCAGATGCCTTGCCGCTAGTACTGATGTCTATGAGAAATACCCCAGACAAGAAAACGGGATTGTCCCCCCATGAAATTCTCATGGGCAGAGCAATGAGATTACCAGCAGTACCTGCAAATGCACTAGTGAATATTACAGATGATATGGTGTTGGATTACTGCAAAGGTTTGGCTGACGTGATTCGCTCTTTTTCTCACCAGTTGGAAGCTAACACGTTGCCACCAATTGGCGATCCAGGTCACTCTCTGCAAGCTGGAGATTGGGTGGTTGTCAAGAAGCACGTAAGGAAATCGTGTCTAGAGCCACGCTGGAAAGGGCGTATCAAGTAATATTGACGACTACCACTGCTGTGAAGTGTGCCGGGGTTCCCAACTGGACACATGCCAGCCACACGAAAAGGGTAACGTGTCCTGTTGAAGAGGAACTTGAAGTTTCCGGTACAGCAACTTCAGGAAGAGAAGTCTCAGAGTCAGAGATCAGTCAAGAAGGAACTGAGACTACTGAAGAGCCCACTGAGAACAGCCTTGTCCCTCAAACAGTCAATGAGTTTGAGAGAGGTGACAGAGTGCCTATCTCAGCAGAGGCAGCAGGAGAATTAAGTCAAGGAGAGGTTCTCCCAGAAGTAGACGAATACGGGTTAGAATCTGAACCCAACACTGAACCAGAAGAAGAAAGAGAAGGAGAAACTATAGATACGAATCAGAACGTGTCAAAATCTCCTGAACTAGTTGCAGGTCCGTCATGAGTAAACACCATATCACAAGAGGAGGGTGCTGTCCAACGGCCTGAAGGGAAACGTCGAGAAAAGACACATAGAGGGGATAATTGGCCAGATAAGTCACATCTTAAATTAAAAGAAGTATCGAATGACACCATAGTAGAAGAGAGTGACACAACACAAGCTGACGATCTGAGTGAAGGAGAACAACAAGGAGAACGACGAATGAAGAGAAAAAGAATTGCTAACAGAAGATATACAGGTCCTGAATGGGCGTATGCTACAACATCTGAATGGCAACAAGAATTCCTAGCATTCTGTTTTGATCGAGAAGTACCAGGCCAGTATTACGGTACCTGAACAAAACTTAAGGAAAATTTGGCTAAGTCTGAAGATTTTGTAAACTAAAGAAAGAAACTCTAGAAAAATAATTACTGGAAGTGACACTAAAACCGAATTTGACTTAAAATAAACCTGATTGTGACAAGCTGCTAATCTGTATTGACGAAAAGGGTCCTGGAGTGAGTGAAGACGCTGTAGATACACAGAAAAAAAAAGAAGAAGTTTTTTTCCCCAAGTTGATTGTTGATCTGCTATTTTGATTCTATACAAACATGGCTTATAGTAGCAAAGGAAGTAAGGTGTGTGGTTGGTTAGGTCTTGTAATAGGTGTTGTGTGTGCAATAATGGTTGTAGGAGTGATTGTGGGAATGCCATGGAGAGAGAAAGAAACGATTAATGCAACTTCAAAACCTGAGACTACCACTAAACTAACACCCTGGGAGAAATTTGAGCAGGATGCAAGACATATGCATGAGGGAACTAATGCAAAAGGGGAACTTTCTACTAATGTTTTCTATTGCTTACTAAACAAATATGTGGAAACTATGGATGCAAAAGATTGTTATGTATGTACTAAAATTCCTTCGTCTGTACAGGAGGGAGTTACCTATCATAGCCTCCCTCTTACCTATGGAATTAGTTGCAGCTTGCTATTAACAAGATTCTATAATCAAGAGCATGTGCAATATTTTTATTCAAATCTGGATGTTGTATTTTCTTTTGTGCCTGTGATTGAATTCTTGAATAAACTAGCTAAAGAGCATGATATAAAAATAGTTAGAGGATTCTTTGAGCCAACACTTACATTTGGAACCACTTATGCACATCGCAACAATTTGACTTGCTTATTGTCACCTGTAGAGAAAAGTTTTTTAGATCACACAGATGATAGATGCAAAGCACTGAAAGAAAGATTAGAAAAAGGATTAGAGAAGCGTACTTATGCAAATGATTATGCTTATACTGCAATCAAAACACAAGGCAAACTAGCTATAGATGCATTACATGTAGGAAGGCTCTGTGTATATAGACCAAAATCTGATCAAGATAATTTGTTTGTGGGTACGAGTGAATGTAGGCATGTGTTTCTATTTCAGAGTAAATGGACCTTTATGTTGAACGGACAAGATCCAGCAATTCCTCGAATCTATTACATCTGTGGGCTAAATGCTTATTACCGTCTCCCTAAGGGATGGTATGGGACATGTTATTTGGGAATAGTATTCCCAAAGATATACCAGATTGATGACTTAAAACAAATACCTAAAACGTCTGAATTACGACATCCCAGACAAAAACGAGAATCAGTGGTGGCTGTCAGGGGTGATATATTTGGAGCTATAATCCCGTCAGTAGGGGTTATCTTGAATTCTATGAAAATTCAAAGGTTGTCTACTGTAGTGGATAACATGCTGACAAACTTTACAGGAGCCATACTCCTGATGGATACTGAACTTGCTGCAGAAAGAGCTCTGACTCTTCAAAATCGGCTTGCTTTAGACATTCTTTTAGCAAAGAGTGGAGGGGTCTGCAAAATGCTTAATGAGCGTCATTGTTGCTCATTTATTCCAGATAACAGTAAGAAGATTAGAAGTATGCTTACTAACCTTACTAGAGATAGTACAGATTTGAAAGATCTAAAAGAACTTGGTGTTTGGGAGAAGTTTGGAAAGGGAATTGCCCGAGTGGGAAGCTGGTTTACCAATATTTGGAATGGGGTACTTGCAAAAATTATGATGGGTCTATTAATTGTTTTGATTTGTCTATTAGGATTATGGGGAGCATGTAAAATAAATGACAAAGTAAGAAGAAATTGGACTAAAAGAACCAGAAGAAATGAAGAAAGTGAAAGAGAGAAAATGTTCAATGAAATATGGGAAAGTTCTCATAAAGGGCAAGATGTTGAAATGCGTATCATGCGCAAAGTGAAAAATTAGACCAAAGAGAAAGATTGTGTGATGACGAGCGTCATCAGAGGAGGGACTGAGAGAGCGTAGTTTAAACATTACCTATTTTAGATGTGAAATGCTTATATTTAACAATGCTTCATTAATAATATTATTCATTAAAATGTATTTTAAACGTGGAGAATTATCATATGCATATACTAATATTAATAAAAAGAAATGATTACTTGTATTTGATTAATTGAATATGTTAACACGTATGAAGATTGCATTTATTAGAATCCATAAGCCTTAAGTTAACGTGAGCCGAAGAACTGGCTATGTAGCTCTCATATTAAAGCATATCTTCTGTCTCTCCAGTGTGCTGACTTGCAAAAGGCCATGACCCAGCATTTTTTCTTTTCTACGTTTTGCAACAATGCTAGTTTTTCCCATTCACATGCTAGCTGCTTATTAGTATAAAGTTATACGCTTTGCAACAAAATATGGACACTTTCAAGGACATTCAACCATGGAAAAGAGAACTTTTGACCTGGAGAACGTGCCAGAAAATGAAGTAATCCCGGATGTGCCACCTACGAAAAGCGTCAATTATGAAGCCCAATCAAAATGTTATAAGCTAACGTAAAATGACAAGTGCATTACTTAATGTATAATTTGATAGGTTACAGATAGTGGGGTAAAGTGACTATCCAATAGAATTTTGGGGGAAGGTATTGCCAAAAAGGGATAAAAACTCATGACACAGGAGACTCGAGAGACCTAGGTAGGGAATGATATTGATTGCATCCATAAACTCTGTCACTCTGTTTGGTGATTTGAGACTTAATAAACCATCCTCACCCTTAGTTGCCCCATCTCACTTTCCTCCTTATGAGGGAAGTGCCCCCTGCCCTAGACTAGATTGATTGATGGCGATCTAACTGATGTCCTGAAGATGAAGACTGATCCTGTATGCTGACCTATCTCGAGGAGGGTAATTATGCTGCTGCTATTGAAATTCATCTATTTGCCTTTTCTTTCTAGGTACCAACTGCTGTGTATTTTTGATTAGTGGCCTTAGTTAGATGTTTTCCAAATTGATGTTTTAATTTTTTTTGCATGAAGCCCAACATGCTAATGCTAATTAGCGGTTAGATAAGATATTCTCTTTAACTGACAAACGGACATGACTGATGTTGTGCCATGCTGAACTGAGACGTATATGCTGCTCTATGTACTCTGATTTGTGCCATATCGTGACTATGCTCTTTTGTTTCTTGGTTTGAGATTAATACATTTGCTATTAGATTGTAATCTATAGGGAATAAAATTCACAAAACTTCTAACAAGGTGTGGTTATTCATGACTGAAAGGTCATGGTTGCGCCAACAGTTTTAACAAATGTCTAAACTGAAATATATTGTGGTGATATATATTGATGACATTATTGATATATTGGTTGACATATTGATCAGTTACCTCGTCTTACGGTGTCTCACCACTGGGTCAAAAGATTCATCGGCCTAAAACGAGTCCTAATGTATATAAATTCACATAGAAGGATGCGTTAGCAGCAGCACATCCAAACCCTACAAGATGGGTAACAACTGGCAATAATTTGGCATCAGAGTTCTGCCAGTTGTCTGCTAACAATCATGCAGCACATCCTGCGCCAATGCAAGGGCTACAAATGTCAGTGTACGTGATGGAAATCTAGGGCCACATGATCTGCAAGTTGTAAATGGACTTGCTAGTATAGTACTCATGTGCTATACCTGAGTGTGTATACTAGGTTCCGACCAAACATTCACTGATTTACATGTCTGTGTAACATACTGGTATCATCAGTCCTAGGTACACTATTCACAAACCCATGCCTGTGTTTGAGGGTGGGGGTGGAGAAACAACTAACAATTTCCAACAACATGTACACCCAGGAAGCGATAGAAAGCTAGACATGTGTTTGGCTCTACACACACACCACAGGTAAGGTCAATCAACAAATAGGAGACAGCAAACTCTTGACCAATCCCAGTGCTACACATGTCTGGAAATGCAGACCTTTGTCCACATCATATACTTCCAGTAAGCCATGACTTACAACAGACACAGAGTTGCAAGAACACCCATGGTCATGATTTGTTTGCACACCTAGGCCATTGCACTCAAGTGCCACATACTTGTAGCACTACATGTGGAGCTACATGCTGCTAGGAAGTTCAATCTACAGTTTAATAGGTACATTAGTGAATAGGGAAGCCAAAGTCTGTGGGTAAGCATTTAGCAGCCCAATTCTGGGAGAATGTGGGTCTGACAGGCTGACTAAATCACAGATTAGGTCCAGTGCGACTCTTGCTGATAAAGTGTTATCCACATGACTCATCCCCATTCACATTGCGGGCCTACAGGACTGACCTTGAATCCCTAAATAAGACAATAGGATAAGCATTAACCAACTCTTAAATGGTGATAAATTGAAATCACACTCATGGAACAAGACAAATGATGGGCCAGCGCATCATACCTTGCTATGGGTTCAACACACAGGAGTCCATCACACATCACCAGCAAACACAACACATAACAGACATATCAACACTTACTGGAGTTGTCGGGGTCCTCAAATGAAGCCACCTCGCCCACAGTGTAGGGTGCTGGTCCACTGGTAATGCATGGAAGGAAGAAATGTGCTCAAAATCTGTGCACTGACCAATAATTCCAAAGACAAAAACTATGTGTAAGATGACATAAGTAATTACAGCCACTCAGACATGATGATACTGCATCCGATATTGCACGGCTAACATGTACATAGCATGGGTCTCCAGTGACAATTACACACATATCTGCACACATGCAGTGGCCCTAACTATCATGTGGTGGCAAACATGCTCCGTCATAAGTGAGCAGACATAATAATGGCGTGTATTCGTCTCATCATGCGCATCCAAGAGAGACATCCAAAGCCTGGTTACTTGAGGACTGCATTACCATTCAAATAGCCTATGTGGCCATGACACATTTATGACACATAGGTACAATGTACAGAGGGGCAGGGACTTTTGTAAGCCCTCATGTTGTTAGTTTCTTCATTTGATGTGGCCCAGCTATGGTGATTTGCACCAACCATAGGGATATGAACCCATTTGCATACCTTTGGCCTGCCATCCCTAACCGAAAGGTGGAACACCAAACACCAAATACTAGTGTAAGATGTTATACCTATGTTTCCAAATCCAGATCTGACATGTATCCAAAATGATGAAGGACCACAATAATCCCTAACATTCATAGAACTTCAAAAAACTCTTTCCTTACACACTCACCAGACACACATGAGACATATGTCTGGGCCACATTGCTATCATCAATTGACGTGAAGCCAGCACTCAATTTCTGCATCATGTAGTGTTTAGAAAGTCAGTCTAGCTATTGAGTCAACAAAGGTTGCCAATATTTTAGAAAATCTATACTTCACTGCCAAAAGTGACATATATAGACATGATTGGCTTCTATTTTGTGTTGCTGTCTGACACAAAGGCGGCACCAAATATCATTAAGCAAAAGTATTCTGTAACTTTGCAGAGCACGTGCTTCCTGACAGCTAGCAATTGTGGTCCTTCACATAGTCCATCAATGACCCTGTATGTTTCCGAAGCATTCCACACAGTCAGCAACTTAGCCAGCAGATATTGTACAAATCATCTGATGTCACTACAGAGCTTTTAATTGTGCACATTTGCATGATTTGTACTCACCAACAGGGCCACCAATCACAATTCCCAGGTGGTCCAGCAGATCTTGCTCCCTGGTGATGAGGTCAGCCCAGCGGTGCTTCAGCTGGCTCCCATACATGCGCTGCAAGTGATGCAGGACGTTTCCCCAACGGATTTGTCATGTCTCGGTGTGATACCCCTGTATCACCCTGCCTCGATCATGAGTGGGAGGAAATGGCACACCAGCCATATAAACCCCCCAAACTCCTCCTCACCCATCCTGCCAAGACATGGCCTACCCGACATCTTAGCACCGAAAAGGGGTATAGGAGATAAAGAAGAACAAAGGAGAAAAGGGGGAAAGTAGTAGTACAAAAAAAGTAAACTTAACCTCTAAAAGAGCCCAACTATCCCCAAACTAGCACTACCCACAACAGACTCCCAGAAACAACAAATACAATACAATACTGGAAAATTGTACACAAAACACACTCAGACAGTATACAACAACAATATTTATTTCACAAACTAACAAGTAATGGAGCACACAGGAGACAAAAGCACAATTTCACTGGACAACACTCAGAACACAGCCACACAGTCTAGAAGAATCACAGACTGCAAAGTGAAAGTGAAAGTACACCCACTGTACATATTCTGTAAACAGGATATCCTATTACATCACTTCCTGCATAAAATGGCCGCTGTTTTTATCGTTATGCGTCATATTTTTTCACGCATACAGTATGTGCATCATTTTTTTCGACGCACAGGAGTAAAAATTAGGCCGCATCCATATATTTGTAAATAGTCTTAACACTTAACCAATTTTCAGGGCATTATGGCCCTCATTCTGACCCTGGCGGTCAGTGTTAAAGCGGCGGCCAACCCGCCAACAGGCTGGCGGCCGAAAAATATGAATTCTGACCCTGGCGGGAACCGCCAACACAGGCCGCCGCTTTAACACTCCGACCGCCACGGCGGTACAAACAAACAGCGCGGCGGTCACCGCCAACAGGCAGGCGGCAGACAATGTACTGCCCACCCTATCACGACCCACCAATCCGCCACCTTTTCCGGGGCGGGAGCCCCGCCGATAAAAACACGGCGGAAACAGACATCTCCAATGGAAAACGCTTAGCTGTTCTGGTCACGGCGGGGCCCTGTTCAGCGGTTCTGGTCACGGCGGGCCCTGTTCAGCGGTGCTTCTCACGGCGGGGCCCTGTTCAGCGGTGCTTCTCACAGCGGGGCCCTGTTCAGCGGTTCTGGTCATGGCGGGCTCTGTTCAGCGGTGCTTCTCACGGCAGGGCCCTGTTCAGCGGTTCTGGTCACGGCGGGGCCCTGTTCAGCGGTTCTGGTCACGGCGGGGCCCTGTTCAGCGGTGCTCCTCACGGCGGGCCCTGTTCAGCGGTGCTCCTCACGGCGGGGCCCCGTTCAGCGGTGCCTGTCTTGTGTTTCCAGTGAATCACACCTGGCAAATACTTGCCGCTCACTCTGCATCGGACCTTTCCGTTGCGGGGCCCTCCTGTGATGGAGTCCTGGGGCCCTGGCTCTCCTTCGATACCCCCGGAATGGGGCTGGTGGGGCCCTCATGGCCAGGTCGGCTGCTCCCTGCCTTTTGCTCCTTGCTGCCCTTGCCCTCCTTGGCAGACTGTCCGTGGCCCTTGGCTCCCTTACCCGATGTGGCAGGTGACGGTGCAAGGCTACCCTCCTTGGGGGCAGGCGTATCAGGCCTGTCGCGCCTGCCCTTCAGTTTTTTGGTCCTCTTCCCAGGGGGGGGGCTGGCTGTGCCTTTGCTGCTGGACGATGTCAAGGAAAGGGCGGACTCCAAAAACCAGGCACGACGTTCTTTGGAGTTGCTGGGCTGGTGGTGGCTGAGGTGTTTGTGGAACTCTTACGGGATGGAGGGGGTGGGTCAGGTGAGGAAAAGAGGTCCACTTTAGAGAGGAAAATTTTCTTTGGAGCCATGGGAAGGGTGGCTGGAGTGGGTATGGGAGTGGAGGAAGAGGATGTGGTTGTAGGAGAGTCAAGTGTGCTGTCTTTGGGTGCAGGTGCTTGGGCAGGAGGCTGACGTGAGGTGGATGGCTGTTGTTTGGGTGCCTGCCTGCGTTTGTGTGGTTGGGAAGCGGGGTGACAGACACACTGGGAGAGGACACAGGGGACGTGTACATGGCAGTGGGGGTGGTGACTGCACGTGTGCAGACTGGTGTGGAGGGTGTGCTGTTGATGGGTGCAATGGCTGATGGTGGTGTGCTTGCAGGTGTGTGTGGAGACGTCACAGGGAGGGAGGAGGGAGACGAGGAGGTGGGGGACACAGAGGAGGTAGTGGCTGTTGGCATGTCTGCATCTGGATGTTGCTTGAGTGAATGCTTGTGTGTCCTGTGGTGCTTATGTCTGGATGAGCTTCCCTTGGGTGTTGAGGTGTGTGCAGGCTGGTCTGTAGGTGTGGATGGGATAGGCAGAGGAACAGGGGAGTGGGACTGGGTGGAGGGAGTCAGAAGAGGGAGGCTGGAGACAGCGACAATCGCTGCCGTCAGTGCTGAGGCCAGAGCGTTGAACGATCGTTGATGGGCAGCCTGACCCGAATGAAGGCCCTCCAGGTATGCATTGCTTTGATGCACCTCCCTCTTCACACCCTGGATGGCATTCAAAAGGGTAGACTGCCCAACAATGATGGTCCTCAGGAGGTCAATGACCTCCTCACTGAGGGCAGCAGGGGTGACTGGGGCAGGGCCTGAGGTGCCTGGGGCGAAGGAGATGGCCGGCTTCCTGGCCTTGCGGGCACGGGCCGAAGGCCGAGGGGCTGCTGGGAGGGCGGAGCTGGTGCGCTGGGTGGCGGCTGTACCTGTTTCTGCGGTGGGCACGGATGTTGCCGCCACCGCAAGGGAGCTCCCTTCCGAGGACGTGTTGGTGTCGCTGACGTCTCCACCGGTCCCCGTGGTGGAGCCCCCCTCGCCCTCCGTCTCACTGGTCATGTCGGAGTCCATTGCATGGCCCTCCGGGGCCATGTGAGATGCAGATCCCTCTTGCGCCGACGCCACTTCTCCTCCGCCTGATGATGCTAATGCACACATTCTCAGAAAAACAAAGAAAATGGGGGGGTGGAAAACATAAAGACAAGTTGAGTGCATGCATTGGGGACACCGTTGGCGGAGAGGACAGACACAGAAGCCCCCTGCACTACGCTGCGCACTTGGGGTACACTACTCATTCAATGGGACATGCCCTACAAACCTATGGGCGACAACTGCCCACACAGTATACACTGGTCCATGAATCCCATTACTAGGCACCCTACAGAGGTGGGGGGCGGGGGCACAGGACCATACTTCACGGACGGGCCTATCCTACAGAAATCGCCTTGGCCTAGGGATACCCACAGCCCTCCTCCCCCACCCAGGCACCTCCACTGGGCGCAAAATAGCTGAATATGCTGGTACTCACCCCCTTGTGTCTGCTGTGATGTCCTCAAGCGCCCATCTAAATCGGGGTAGGCCACCGCCAGGATCCGGGACATGAGGGGGGTCAAGGTACGACTGGCACCCCTCCTAGGTTGGGAGGCCATCCCCAGCAGAGCCTCCGCGGTCTTCCTGCTCCCGCGGCGGATGTCCTCCCACCTCTTGCGGCAGTGGGTGCCCCTTCTGGTGTGGACCCCCAGGGCCCGGACGTCCTTGGCGATGGCACGCCAAATGTCAATCTTCTGATGGGCGCTGACCTATGTGACATGTACAGGGGGGGGAAGAGAAACATCATCACTTTTCTGCATGCTCGATGTGAGTGGCCCCCCCTCCCCAACCTTGCCATGTGGCACATGCTCTCATCTGTCGTGCCATGCCTTCGTCATTCGCTGCCCTCCCCTCCATCGTACATCCTCCCTACTCAGCCCAGGCATTGGGCACTATGCATTGCCCCCCGTGTACTCACCTGTTGGTCTGGAGGCCCGTAGAGTAGCGCATACTGGGGGAGGACCCCGTCCACGAGCTTCTCCAACTCCTCGGAACTGAAGGCGGGGGCCCTTTCCCCAGTCGCAGCAGCCATTGTCACTTCCAGACCGAGGTCACAGCAGCACTTGCAGTATAGGTCCTCTCCTGTGGATGCTCAGGTCTCGTATGATCAAGCAGAGAGAAAATGGCGGTTACAGCCGCGGCGGTGCGTGCCGCGGCAGTGCGTACCGCGGCGGTGCGTACCGCGACCGCCGGCGCTCACCGCCATTGGCTCCTGAAACCCATAGGGTTCAATGTTGTCCAATGCGGCTTTGCTCCGCGGACTGCGACCGCCTACCGCCACGGTGTGCCACGCTTGCGCAATTACCTCACTTCACATTGTCACACTTCACAGGTCAGGAAGCCACCATTTCAAGGGCCCACATGGCTTCATTCCTACTGCGCCACACATGGCTAGGCCTTGCACCGACAAACATACTAGCCATTCAATCCCGAGAGATACGTGTACTGGGCATGCTGTGGGCACTTACCTGTGGGTTGCTTGACTCTGTGCTCCATGTTGTCCTTCCTAGGCATCGTCCGCTGGGACTTGCGAGGAGACGGAGGAATCTTCCCGTGTACAGACCGCTGGTGGACCTGTTGACAATGGAAGAAAGACACGTCATACTCACCTACAGACTCAACCGTGACACTATACAGGAACTGTGTGCCCAGCTGGAGCCAGACCTGATGTCACCCATCCGCCAACCCACAGGGATTCCGCCTCTAGTGCAGGTGCTGTCAGTACTGCATTTTTTGGCAAGTGGATCATTTCAAACTACCGTGGCCATTTCATCTGGGATGTCTCAGCCTATGTTTTCAAAGGTGTTGTCCAGAGTGTTGTCTGCCCTGATAAAATACATGCGGAGCTACATCATTTTCCCTGAGGTGGGTGACTTGCCTACAGTGAAGGGTGATTTCTATGCCCTTGGACACATTCCCAATATCATTGGTGCCATTGATGGTACCCATGTGGCTTTGGTTCCCCCAAAAGACGATGAGCAGGTGTACAGGAACCGTAAAAATTATCATTCGATGAATGTCCAGGTGGTCTGTTTGGCTGACCAGTACATCTCCCATTTAAATGCCAAGTTCCCAGGGTCAGTGCATGACGCGTACATCATGCGAAATAGCAGCATCCCTTATGTGATGGAACTGCTACAGAGACACCGTGTGTGGCTAATTGGTGACTCTGGTTACCCAAACCTGCCTTGGCTATTGACCCCAGTGAGGAATCCCAGGACCAGGGCAGAGGAACGGTACAATGAGGCCCATGGGCAGACTAGGAGGGTGCTTGAGCGGACCTTCGGCCTCCTGAAGGCCAGGTTTAGGTGCCTGCATATGACTGGTGGATCCCTAATGTACTCACCAAGGAAGGTGTATCATATCATCGTGGCCTGCTGCATGCTTCACAAACTGGCTTTGCGACGCCAGGTGCCTTTCCTGCAGGAGGATGGTCCAGATGGTGGTGTTGTGGCCGCTGTTGAGCCTGCGGAGAGTGAAGAGGAGGAAGACGAAGAGGACGACACAGACAACAGGGACAGAGTGATACTGCAGTATTTCCAGTGACACACAGGTAATAATCTACTCCAGCATTGTATTATATCTGTAACTGTAGTGGCTCTCTACTGTCTGACCTTTCACCCCAATGTACGGTAACTTAGTTGTGTATATCACTTCCTATTTCAGTGATCTGATCCCCACGGAGTGCCCTCTGTTTTTTTCCCCCATGGACTACCGCTGTGTGACACTGGTATGTTGTCATCACAATGTAACTAGAAATGTTTTGTTGGTTATATCGAATACATTTGGTTTAAATAAATAGATAGCAGAATCCAGTTGGTTAATGTGCAATAATTGTGTTTATTGAAGTTTTAAAATAGGTGTATAGTTCAAACAGGGTGATGGTGGAGGCATGTCCATGGCAGTGTCCAGACTGTCGTTCCTACAGGTCCATTGTCCATATGCCTGTGGAAGGTGGAGCAGGGGCAGTTCAAGGTTGGACAGGGTAAACAAGTAGGACAGTGGGATGACATCCGGGGGTTTCCGTGCATGGCGGGGGTCTTGACATCCTACTCTCTTCTTCCTCGATCTCAGGCCTTTCTTGCGGGGTGGTTCTTGTTCTGCAGGGGGTGGGGTCCGGGAGGGCCGTTGCTGTTGTATCGGGGCCTCCTGACCACTAGCGCCGGCGGAGGTGGTGGGCTGTTCTTCCTCCATGCTAGTGGCAGGGGCCCTTTGGGGGGCCACATGGTCCCGCAAGGTGGTGACAATCTGGTTGAGTGCCACCGCGATTGTACCCATTGCGGAACTGATGGTGCGCAGTTCTTCCCGGAACCCCATGTACTGGCCCTCCTGCATGGCCTGGATCTCCTGGAACCTGGCCAGGACCGTCGCCATCGTCTCTTGGGAGTGGTGGTACGCTCCCATGATGGTGGTGAGGGCCTCTTAGACAGTGGGTTCCCTAGGCCTGTCCTCCCTCTGTCGCACAGCAGCCCTCCCAGTTCCTCTTTGTTCCTGGGCCTCTGTCCCCTGGACGGTGTGCCCACTACCAGTGCCCCCAGGTTCCTGTTGTTGTTGGGGTTGTGGGTTACCCTGGGTGCCCTGTACTGGTAGACACACCGCTGCTTGACCTGTCCTGGAGACAGAAGCATGGGCCCGCTGGGTGGGTGCTGTGCTGGTGTTTCCTGAGGCGGGTAGGTCTGCTGTGGCCTGGGGCTGACTGAGGGTAACCGACTGTCCAGAGGTCCCCGATGGTCCGGGCTGGTCATCAGGTTCTAGGTCGACAGAGCTGCTGTCATCACTGGGGGCCTGTTCTGGGGGTGGGATGGACAAATCTGGACCCTCCTGGCCGGTGTGTTGGCGTTCGGGCCCTGCAGGGCTAAAAGAATATGGTTATTGATTTTGTGTGTGCCGTGGCGTGCGATTTGTGGGTGCCCTTGTCCCCCAGTGCTGGCAGTCCCATGTGGGAGGAGTTGTGAGGGTGGTTTGTGGGGGGGATGGGTATGTGCAGTGGTCATGCTTAGGTGATGGGTGTCCATGGTTTGTGCTGGCATTCAGGGGATTGGGTTCGGTTGGGTGGGTTGTGCTGGTGAGACATTAACAGGGAGTATGTGTGCTGGGGGGTTAGGGGTGAGGGTGGGGGTGTGGGTTGGCATGCTGGTGGTTGGGGAGGGTGAAGTAGTTGAGATTAGACGTACCAGAGTCCATTCCACCGCCTACTCCAGCGAGGCCCTCAGGATGCAGGATGTTCAAGACCTCTTGCTCCCATGCTGTGAATTCGGGTGGAGTGGGTGGGGGTCCGCCGCCAGTCTTCTGCACAGCGATGTTGTATCTTGACACCATCGCCTGCACCTTCCCCCGTAGGTCGTTCCAGCGCTTTCGGATGTCTTCCCGATTTCTGGGATGCTGTCCCACAGCGTTGACCCTGTCGACGATCCTGTGCCATAGCTCCGCCTTCCTGGCTATTGTGGTGTGCTGCACCTGTGTGCCGAAGAGCTGGGGTTCACCCTGATTATTTCCTCCACCATGACCCTGAGTTCTTGGTCCGTGAACCTGGGGTGTCTTTGGGGTGCCATGGGGTGGTGTGGATGAGGTGTGGGGTGGTGTTTGTGGTGATGAGTGTAGTGGTGTGTGGTGTTTTGTGCGTAGATGTGGTGTGGGTGATGATGTTGGGTTCCTGTGTGTGTTGTGGTTTGCGTTCCCTGTGCTCTCTCTCTGTGTATTGCGCCTTGTCTCTGAATTTCGCTTTGTGGGGGTTTGTGGGTGATGTGGGTGTGTGTTTTATATGGTGATGGGTGTGTGGGAGTGGTGTTTGTATGTGTATCAGGTGTGTGTATTTGGAATTGTCCAATGTGGCTGTGTTTTGTAAAGGTGTGGGTATTTGGAGCGCGGCGGTGTGTGCCGCCAATGGAATACCGCGGTTGAAAGACCGCCGCGTGGATTCATGGGTCGTAATGGCATGGGCGTGTTTGTGTTGGCGTGACGGTGGAGGTTTGGTCATCTCCAGTTTATCGCTGACTGCTGATGAAGCGGGCTTCAGTGGATGTCGGGTTTTTGGCGGTTTGGCAGTTGTGGGTCAGAATGACCGTGGCGGTTTACCGCGGCCGCGGCGGGATGATGGCGGTCTTCTGACCGGCGGTAAGTGCCTTTTACCGCCAGGGTCAGAATGACCCCCTATGTGTCGTTTTTCGGGCATATGCGTCATTTTTTGACGCTCGTGCGTAATTTTTTGACGCGTATGTGTCAACATTTCAGGGCATGAACTGGTTTTGGGTATTTTTTCCATTTTAATGTAATGTTACGTTTGTGACACAACTGAGATAGGCTGATTGCACCCACTTTGGTGTTGATGGTGTATGTTCACATGTGAGACATCACACTGCAGCGGACCATGACCCGCTGCTTCCTTAACTGGATTTTGACGCTTGGCTGATGCACTAGATGGCCATATGTGCGGCCTACATATATGTATTACACAATTTGGGCATGTTTGGCATCAGGAGAGGATAGCAAGGTGACGCACTTGAGTACAAAACCTCAATGCCTATGGCTCAATGTGTGTGCGTTGGCTACTAATGTAGTTGTAGACCCAGTGTGTGTGCATCACTAGATGCATTATTGCAAATCTGCTTGTATGAATGTACAAGCAGATGCAAGTCATTGTGGAAATGAGAGAGGACATTTGCTAGTCATACATGTAGCAACATCTGTTGTGTGCACTTCCAAGATTTTGGGTAACGTAGACACCACAAATGACAAAGCATTCACCGGGTAGATGGTAGACTCTTGTTCATGTCAATGGTCCACAAGTTGGCCATCCCATGTCCTACAATCTTGGAAACTGCTTCCTAGGCACTTGTTGGTGAACCCACAGAGAGTCAGGCACATACATAGACTAAGTGGGTACCAAGTCATTGGCCCGGACAGCCAAAGGTGAACCACAAATGTAATATGACACCACAGTTGTGGTCATATGACTGAGCCACAACTCTCCAGTGGCAGTGGTGGACCAGCAGACGAGGCAGCACGTGTCCACATATTTCCAGAGATCAATTGCGCAGAGGTGTCTGGTTCATGTGTGTGGTCCAATGTTGATCCTGTATATTTTTAGGGGTGTATGTTTGTCACAGTTATGTCCAGGTCTTATCATGAGTCAGTGGCAACTATTCCTGGATCTACTGAGTAACCTTCGGAGATCAATGTGAGTAAAGTCGATGAGTACATGTGAACCTACATGGGGATGGTCCCACCCTGTCACTGTAGACGTGTAATGAGACTGACAACAGGGTAACCTTGGTGTGCTGAGGGAGATCATATCTCAGGAGTCATGTTCCGGCAGGTGTCATTACAACATTTGTACACAGGTTGGCCTGTGAAGTTCCCACTGCATCTGGGAACATCATAGCCCCTGTGTTGATGAATGTAACAGCTCTTCAGCATGCACAGCCCATCAATATGTTGTGAGCAATGTGATTCAGCGTGTGAACTGTCACGGTCCTAACATGTGTGGACGTTTCATGGACATTATCAGAGGTAGCTGGTTCTGCTGGAGGCACCATACCCAAACCCTGCATACAGCCCTGGTACACTGTCACACTTTGTCGTTCATGCATACATGAGACCCAGACAAGGGATGGGCCATGATTTTGATATTAAAAGACAATTTTACTAATATGGTACAATTAAAGAGCAAGAAGAATGAGAGGTTTGCTAACGCAAGTGTGGCACATATGTAGCCACAAGGAACCTTTAGGGTAACGCACAGACAGGTGCCAGTCAGGCTGACAGGATGCAGGGTAAATCTGGATCCAGCAATTTCACAAGGTCATAATCAGTGGTCTGACTAAGACTGGTCAGAGGAAGAACAAGACAGTTGACATGGGAAACTGTGTATGTCCTGTGTTTTTGAAGGTGACACATAAACCCAAGGGATGCTTTACACAGCTTAATTAGTAGCAATGCATAACAGTGTATTTGACAAAATGGAGTCGTCTATGCTGTTCCGGCGCACCAGCAGGGGCAGTGCATGTTCAAATGGGTGATGTGCATGGAGGTGCTCGCAGGTGTGTGCTGCATCAGTTTCTCACAAGTCCTGTATGTGAGATTTGAATTAAAATGGCCAACAGTACCTTTCACACGGGAAGCAATCTACAGGTGATAACAGGGCTTAGAAACTACAAGCCAGTGAATTAATTGACCTGACGTCCATGCAGTCAGATGTACTATGACAATGGCATAACATAGGAAAGGGTGTAGCACACAGGATTAGTATTGTTAGTCTGTGTGTGTAGAGGAGGGAATATCGGGGTACACATATTACCATTCCAGGGGCCTCTTCAGACAGGTGGTTTGTGACCAGGAGCATGGGTGTGTCAGGAGTTAGGAAATGGGCTGACATGTACATGGAATGTCATGTGCGCAATGCTTGTCATAGGTGTGGCACTTGTGCTGTCTATGTTCTACTTATATGGAACTCTAGTCACAGGTAGTCCTTGCAAAGATTGGATGCAGTTGGACTTACTGCTGTCAAGGGTCTGGTCATACATTCCTGTTACCAATGCAATAGCACATCAACTGGATCATGTATGATGCTTGTTTTCCCCTTATTGAGTGATGGTGTCTTAGTTGTGTGTCATATGCTGCGATGAACCATGTTGCCAACATGTATGTGTGAAATAGATGTGGTCCTCTGCTATTGGCCTTCAATGGTGAAATGTACAGGATATATGTCATTTACAGTGTGTGTGTATGTGACTGTTGTATGATACGCATCACAATTGCTCTGGGATTTTCTGTGTCCTGATTGGTATATCAGCAATGCTCCATGAGGCTACACTGTTATTCTGATGGTTAGAGATAAAGGTGAGCAAAAATGATTAGCCAGACCATAATATGGTGATTATTATCGGTGTTTATTTACATTAGTTAATACAGTGGTGATGGTGATTAGTTTTAAAAGAAATTGTTCACGATATGTTGTTGCCTACGCAATCCAGCTGCCGTGTTTTGTTGTTCCCCCTCATGTTGCAGGCCACCATCCTCCTCTTCCTCCTCTTCAGGCATGTGTGGCTCTGGTTCCAAGAGGTGAATGTTCGTTGGGATGAAAATGTTGTGCAGGATGGCACATGTTAGAATGATCTTACAGACCATTTCAGGGGAATATAGAAGGCTGCCACCAGTGATGTCGAGGCACCTGAATCTCGACTTGAGGATGCCGAAGGTCCTCTCGACTATGCTGCGGGTCCTCCTATGTGCGTCATTGTAGGCACGCTCTGCTGCAGTGCTTGGGTTGCCAAATGGTGTCATTATCCATGGCTGGATCCCATACCCCTGATCACCTGAAAAAGAAAATGAATGGGATCATGTTGATGTAGCTTGCCCCATTGAAATCACCTTGCATGGCAGTAGTTGTCTTGTGTTGTCTGTGACTCTTTTGTATTATAGAGTTCCTTCTTAGGCTTGTAGGATGTAACATCTGCATTGTGTTGTTTCCTTGGCTGAACAAGTGTTTGGTTGCTGACCGGTTGTCAGCAGTATGTTTTGGGATTTGCAGTACAGTGTGCACTCCCTAGCATTGTGACTTGTGATACAGGTGTCCCTGTGTCTTCACTGGGGGTGAGATGATAGTTTCATACACAGATTATTTTTTACAGTGTTGTTAACACATTCACATCAATGTACCCTGGACATCCCATACCTTTAGACTTATGCAATGGATTAATTTGAACATCATTGAGACGCTTACATTTTGCAAGGTGACAATTAGGCAAACCACTCCAAATGTTGTGATCATTGACGTCTTAACATTGGACTGTACACTAATTTCAGATGTGTGACAGGTTAAATGCAGACCTATGAAACATGGCTAGCGATGTCACGACCTCAGTGTGTTCCTGACCACATGTTGCTGTTGTGGTGTCTGTGTTGTGTGTCCTAGAGGGTTGCTCTGCAGTGTGTATATAAGTAGGTTTCTGTACATACCAACAAGTAGTCTATTGCCATACCGTCCATCCTGAAAGTGCTGATTGATGGTGCTGTGACGGAAGATGAATGAGTCATGGACACTCCCAGGATATTTTGCCACGATGTTGGTGATCAATCCTTGGTGATCAACAATGGCCTGCACATTGATGGAATGTGTGTGCTTCCTGTTGCGGTAGAGGTGTTCAGTTGCAGCAGGTGGCACAAGGCGTACATGTGTGCAGTCGATGGCACCAAGGACTTGTGGGAAGCCACTAATGAGGTAAAACCCCTGTTTTGTCTCCTGCTGCTTCTGCAGTGTGTTTGGGAAGCAGATGTGGCGGGGTGTACTTTGGGCAAAAAGGCAGAAAATGATGGCTGTGATATTCCTGCAACCAGGGCACCAGTTGTTTGAAAAGAGCCACTTGCCAGCATGTGAAGTACAGCTAGCAGCTTGATTTCTGTTGGGATGGTGTGGGGTGTCAGCAAGGTGGGTGCCAACTGTGGCTCTATGTTTCGCAGCAGCTGCTGAATGGCCTGCAGTTCAACCTGTACCTGTGGATGATGTCATGTTCCCTGAGACTATGAAGGGTTGTTCTGGTGCGGAATACCCTCTCCTGCCTTATGCGCTGCCTGTGGGGTCCCTGCTGGTGTTGTGGTAGCTGCTGTTGTTGTTGCTGGGCTCTGCGTCTGCGTGCACGCTGGATGAGAATCACCTCCATGTCTCCCTTTTGCTGCTCTGCTGTTGCTTCGGTGTGTTCTGATTAAATACAGGTGTGTTTGCCCCATTTTAACGCCTGCCCTGACCCAGGCGTTAATTTTTGGTGCAAATCGGGCTGTGTGTCATTTTCCGGCTCCGCCTCCCCGCCGTGCGGTATTTTTGCCCGGAAGCACAAATACGACGCACGGCCGTTTAAGTCATTTTTTGGACGGGAACGCCTACCTTGCATATGATTAACGCAAGGCGGGTTGCCGCATCCAAAAAATGGCGCACACAGCAGGATTTTGACGTCCGAGGGCTTGGGCGTCAAAGTTTAAATATGGGGCAAGATTTGCGCTGAATGTGCGTCAACATTTTTGACGCACATTCGGTGCAGACAGAGTATAAATATGCCCCCTAGTGTCCTGAACATCTTTTTGTGGAGTCCTTCTCTTTGATATAGCAAGTAGATGGAATCATGATGGCATGAGAATGAAATTCATCGTGCTTTCACTGAGAGTTGTTAGGGACCTTGTTGTCAGAGAAGTATTCGGATAAACATTAGATACCAATGAGTAAGGATTTGATTTGCACTTTAATATTGGAATAATCACTCAAGGGTTATGAACTCTATACACGGGAGAAATCCTTTCTAGGACTATGAACTCTATTGTACCTATTCACAGTAGGAGCTGGTTAATCCTCTATATTGTAGAAAACTAGGAGCATATTTATGAGCTCCTAGACCCACTGGTGCATCACTTCTTGTGACACTCTGGTGTTGCTATGCCCTGTGCCACATTCACAAGGTGGCATTAAGCCACTTTTTGTGGCTTAACACCACCTTGTAAATACAACACCCTTCACACGCAGCACTTTGCATGGAAGGGGTGTGCAATGGGTGTTGCTGTAGGCATGCCAAAGCAACACCCATTGCATTTTGATGCTGCCTCAGATATACGAGTTTTCGTAAACCTTAGGCAGTGCCAAAATCTAACACCACCCATGGGGTGGCGTTAGCAAGGCGCAATGAGGAGGAATACTTTTATTCCACATCGTTTTTTGCTTTTTACATGTGTGTTGCATTCTGCAGCACGCATAGAAAGAGCAAAATGCCAGAAATTTTGGATTGTTTATGTACGGGAAGGTGTCCCTTCCTGCACATAAACAATTGTTTCAAAATTGCGCTTTAGCACTTCTGTGTGTGCTGCATTCTGCAGTACACACAGAAGTGCCAAATCACCATTAGTGATTGTTTATGTGCAGGAAGGGACACCTTCCCAAACATAAACAATTACACACCTCAACGCAGACATGCTTGCACGATGGTGCAAGGATGTCTGCATTGGAGCTAACTTTAGTGCCAGCGCAGGGTACAACGCAGGGTTGTGCTGTATTCACAGAGCATCCCTGCATTGTGAAAATGACGGAGTGCGGGCTGCCAATTTTGGCACAGCGTCGCTCTCCGTCATTTTCCTATAAATATAGCCCTAGTTTACATCAATTGAGCCACATATGATATTAAGATATTGCCAGTGGTGGGGAAGCTAAGGGATCATGTCAAAAGTGAAAACATAATACTAACAAGTTTTTTTATGTTACACTTGATGAACAATGTGATTTGAGAATCATTTAGATCATTGACTTGATTTCTAACTTGTTGATATAGGATATAGGTATAAAAATGTGTGTCATATTCTATACATTATACACAAAGGCTATTACTACTTTTCAGGTCTAGGAAGTCAAAGCACTATTAGTAACCACAGAGAGTGGGTTATAGAGAGATAGCCACAATGTATATTGGATATCATAGTACATAGTACAAATAGTAAACAGTAATATCGTTGACGTAATACTGAAAAAATAGTTTTGTGTTGTAAATATCAACACCTATGCAGCAGAGGTTGAGCCTGGAAGTACAAACAAGTGTAATGAAGATATCCAGAGAGTCTGTTTCTCTCTTTTGGGACCCCTTGCTTTTTTCCCTGCTCTACTGCCAACCGACATGGACATCATTGTCACCATCTTTCTATTTTTACTAGAATGGCACCTGAAGAAGAGAATTCGACTATCTTGTTCAGGTCACACTCAAAAGCAGACCACAAGGGCTATTTAGCATTGGTGGATGTAAGAATTACAGTGAAGACCTCGTTTGTGGAAATTCTACTGCTATTTTCAAACCTGCAAGCATACTTACAACTATTCCTGAGAAAAACATGAATATATACCTTTCCCTAGAGGAAATGGGCTGCAAATCCACTGTATTTCATGAGGGTCTAAGAAAAGATGTTTAGCCACAAGTAAAAATAGTTTCTTAAAAGAAATACAAAATGTAACTCTATGTGCACTACTTGTGCAAGGATGTTGTTTTACCAAAGTTGCAGGGGTACTGAAAGTGACATAAAACTCTTGACCTTAATGACATCACAGGAAGTGACATCATATGACCTTTAATGCTGGACGTCTCCAGGCACTGGTCTGACATTACCTTAACCATGAAGACATTATAATAATGATGATTTTCTGTAATAAATACATGATTAGTAGAACATAACACAGAAAATGTCCACTTTAGAAACCACCTATATTAGGGCACTGACATGACCTTTCAAAGTGCTGGATGTAATACTTGTCCTGAATTGCAGTGAGCCATACCTCGTCTATTTGGGGTGGTGGGGTTCTCCCTGCAAGACATGTTTTTAAAAATGGGGTCAAATAGTGTATTAAGGAGCACAGTTTTCATTTACATTTGCTAAAAAATAGGCACTGAAAGGACACTCTTTCAAGTCTTTCCATGGTACACCACGCCAACGAAACCTGACGCTCAAAAGGAGTTGACTTTATTGTTTTTAAAATGTGCTATAGATACCCCCATATGTCATAAAATCACCTAAAGTATTTTGTCAGGGTGCCCCTCATATGCCATGCACCAGTATTTTGTCATGGTTGCCTCCCTTCCGTATGCGATGACTTTCAACTCTTATGCCAGGAAGAATCACCAGCGAGCTAGCACCAGCATTCAGCCATGGGTGCCCCCGCCAAAAAAGTCTTCAAGTGTGCCAGTACCCACATTTTTCCATAGGAGCCCATTATGCCGTTGTTTCATATTTTGGTATGGTGTCCCATTTGGTCCAGTTTCTACTCCAGCTTTCAGTGCACCAAAGACCATTTTTATGATTAATGAATTGTTTTTTCCTCCCTGCTTCTTCTCCTTTCTCCCAAAGGATTAGGTTAGGTCAGCCCAGCAGGATCACTTGGGGAGGTTTGGTGCCGAAGAACCCATTTTGCTTTGTAAGGAATAAGGGCCTCATTATGACCCTGGCGGGCGGCGGAGGCCGCCCGCCAGGATCCCGCCCTCCAAATTACCGCGCCGCGGTCAAAAGACCGCGGCGGGTATTACGAGTTTTCCCCTGGGCTGGCGGGCGGTTCCAGTAAAACCGCCCGCCAGCCCAGGGGAAAACGACCTTCCCACGAGGATGCCGGCTCGTAATCGAGCCGGCGGAGTGGGAAGGTGCGACGGGTGCTACTGCACCCGTCGCGTATTTCACTGTCTGCAAGGCAGACAGTGAAATACATTTTGGGGCCCTCTTACGGGGGCCCCTGCCGTGCCCATGCCATTGGCATGGGCACGGCAGGGGCCCCCAGGGGCCCCGCGACCCCCCCTACCGCCATCCTGTTCATGGCGGCTTTCCCGCCAGGAACAGGATGGCGGTAGGGGGGGTCAGAATCCTCATGGCTGCGGAGCGCGCTCCGCAGCCATGGAGGATTCATATGAGCAGCGGAAAGTCAGCGGGAGACCGCTGACTTTCCGCTTCTGACCGCGGCTGAACCGCCGTGGTCAGAATGCTCATTGGAGCACCGCCAGCCTGTCGGCGGTGCTCCCGTGGTCGGTGGCCGCCAGGGTCAGAATGACCCTCTAAGTGTGATCCATTCTGTTGATATGAGCACAAAACAAGAATCCAAGGAGTACACCTTGAAATGTATTATGGCCAAAGTGCACCTACTTAGAAAAATATAGACATGCTGATTTTCCATTAGGTGGAATATAAGTTATAGTATGTTATATGCAAGTGTTCCTTTTCACAAGTCAAATTTAATTTTTTTTTTACACAGGTACATGGATGTCAATTAGGGGTTGTCATGGGTCGTAGCTCCAATCTCTGGCTTGCCCCTTGCAACGCCCAGAACTGCTTTTGAGACCATTGGCCCCAGAGGTAGTGCTGCAAGCAGGAACCTAACACCATAAGAATGTCGCTAGGCAATGAACTACTGCAGACTATGCCTAAATAGCCTTTGAACTTCAAGCTGAACCTCTCACTTGATCCATGTTCAGCAAGGTCCACCCTTATCCAGAACCCCAGCCTCCGCAGGCTTGCTCTCCAGCATGTCCATTTTCCAGCTGCAGTTCTAACATTACATCTCTACTAGTTTGCTCTTAATATTCTGAACTTGTGCGTGATGAAAGTCAGAACTCAGACTGAATATTTACAGTGCGAGGAACAAAAGATCCGCAGCTCTTTTACAGAGAATTTACAGAGGTCCTTCTTAAGCTCACTAAGCCCCAGGGCACAATGACACAGACAGCAGATAAATTGTGATTAACAGTGGTGGCTGCCAGATATATAAAGTGGTGGGGAGGATAAGAAAAAAAGGGCACTTACCTTATTAACTTTCCATGACATCCTCCTCGCTCCAGTGCCTTCTGTCTTCGAAGCTCCAGACCCAGAAAACTGCCCTAACCAATCCTGGTGCTACTCTCATGCTGTTAAAGAGCAAGAGAGAAGCACCAGAATTGGAGGGAGCGGCCTCTCTCGTTGCTCTCAAGAGCACTGGAAGCCTGTACTTTTTCTAAACCCGCTGTCTTAAGACAGCTGAGTTAGAGAAGTTTAAAGTGGGCATGTCAGGCTGGCCATCGCAAGATGGCCGGCCAAAGGGACATGCACACTTTAAACATAGTGCATACCTCCCTGCTGCTACTAAGCAGCAATCACCCCCACCCCGTCCAGACACTCAGTTCAGGACAGTTTGCTGAAAAATAAAATGGTAATAAATAAACTTTATAACCATTTCATTTTTCAGCTGCTCTGGGGCATTTTTCCAGCGGGGCAATGTTCCTCTGATTTCTCAGAGTAACCACCCCTGGTGATTCAGTTGTTCAATAATCACCACATGAGTCATCTACATTTCATGGCAAGGTCTAAATAGCTAATGCTGGACTTCAAAAATGTGTGTGATTCCAGTTTTTCAGGTTCTTTGAGAGCCAGACTGAGTCAGTGATGCTATGATAATTTTATTATCTATGTCTTTCTTTCTCAGTTGTGTTAGAACGAATGTATCAGATTCCCTAGGAACCTCCACAGCCCGTTGGCAGTGATTTACTAATTTTGAGTGGCACAATTTTCCTTGCAACATACCAAGGAAAATGCCCGTAGTCAGAAGCAGAAGACAGTTTGTCTTCATGTGTTCTAAACCCCAATACAAAGGAAAATAGATAAACCTGCAAATAGTAAAGCTCACTAAAGGCAGATAAAAGTGATCAGAACAGTGAATATATGGCGATAAAAATATAGGGCCATATTTATACTCCGTTTGCGCCGAAATTGCGTCGTTTTTTTTGACGCAATTTCGACGCAAAACTAACGCCAACTAACGCCATATTTATACTATGGCGTTAGAGGCGAATAGCGCCAAAGTTCCCGGAATGTGCGTCATTTTTTAGCGTGAACCCCTTCCTTGCGTTAATGATATGCAAGGGAGGCGTTCCCGTCTAAAAAATGACTCCCAGGCCTTTACGTGGTATTTATACTCCCGGGCAAAAGCGATGCCCGGGAGTGGGCGTGGCTAAAAACGGCGCATTTGCGCCGCTTTTTAACACCTGGGTCAGGCATGGCGTTAAGGGACAAGTGGGCTCAAAATGAGCCCAGAGTGCCCTCCCCTGCCCCCAGGGACCCCCCCTGCCACCCTTGCCCACCCCAGGAGGACACCCAAGGCTGGAGGGACCCACCCCAGGGACATTCAGGTAAGTTCAGGTAAGTTTTTTTTTTTTTTTTTTTTAATAATATTTTGTGGCATAGGGGGGCCTGATTTGTGCCCCCCTACATGCCACTATGCCCAATGACCATGCCCAGGGGACAGAAGTCCCCTGGGCATGGCCATTGGGCAAGGGGGCATGACTCCTATCTTTACAATGATAGGAGTCATGTTGATGGGGGATGGGCGTCGTTAAAAAATGGCGCAAGTCGGGTTAAGACGATTTTTTCGACGTAACCTGACTTGCCCCATTTTAAGACGCCCATGCGCCATTTTCCCCCTACGCCGGCGCTGTCTGGTCTACGTGGTTTTTTCCCACGCAAACCAGGCAGCGCCGGTCTGATTGCGCCGTCTAACGCCATTCCATAAATACGGCGCCCGCATGGCGCTTCAGAATGGCGTTAGACGGCGCAAAACTTTTTGACGCTAAACTGCGTTAGCGCAGTTTAGCGTCAAAAAGTATAAATATGGGCCATAGTGTGATCAAAAACTGTCTAAACCAGGAGGAACCTGATAACATAAACGGAGCTTGAGAAATCAAATTCAGGGCATGTTTGATGCAATGAATTTTGACTGGCTTAGTTTAAAAAGGTGTAGGGCAGAAGCAATAGGAGACTTTACCGTATTTGTTGAAGTCTATAAAGTAAGCTACATATAAGGGATAAGGTACGCCCTACCATACATAAGTGACTTGCAATATCCTTATCATGTATGGCTTATCATGTATATACTATATATATTCTATATAGTACATAGTCACACCAGTACCTTCCCACAAACCACTTACCTTGGTATGTAGCTCTTTCATATGAAAGAGAGAGCATGTTTGCAAACATGAAAAAAGAATAAAAATAGAACCTATAGTGCAAAATTAAACACATCAAAAACCTGCTTGATATTGTTGCAAAAAGTCATTAGAAACCTTTCAATACAAGTAGTTTTGTTAACAAAAAGTTGCAGTAGATCGAATATGTAGAAACACGCATCAAGGTTATAACTTTTCTGTAATTGTAAAACTGTAAGATGAAACATAGAGCTGAGGAAAGAAAAGCAGTATTTAATTTTCGTTGCTTTAAACAACTGCTCTGTGACCTGTCCTGCCTTTCACCTCGGGTGCTGGCTCTGGCCGCAGGTATTGTGACATCAGAACTCAACTGCAATAACCTGTAACAGTTGAATTCTGACCTCTTTTCTCTAAAATCAGCAACTGGGTGCGTCACAAGTGGCCAATTATAACAAAATTAGAGATGTGCATTTTTACTGGGATTGCAGAATCCCATGTATTATAAAATGATAATAACAGAACACATGACTATAAGGATGTGAAAAACAATGCAAGAAAACAAAAACACAACAGAAACTGAACCAAATTGAACTGATCCAATACATTACAACACCAACATTCACATAACAAAACACAATAATAAAATAACACAAGTTCTACACAATCACAAAACAAAAAGACACAGCAATACAACACATCAGTTCAACAGAAACCTAACACCACAATACCACAACAAAGTACAGAACCAAAATAAAAACACCAGCACAACACAAATACATCACAACACCATAAAAAACAATACTTCACAAGAAAGCAATGATTCAGCACAAAAAACAACATGTCCTAGCACAATCCAGCACCATAAAAATCAAGCCTGATCATGCATCACAGTAACTACACAATATGCAACATTACACAACACTACAAAACAATACAACTTAACATAACAACTCAGAGTAAATATAACACAATTATATTATTCTGTAGATTTGCATTATTGTAATATGTTATTGTGTTGTGGCGTGGTTGTTTTGTTACATTGCCAGGGGCGTAGCTTCACGGGGAGTGTTTCAGATGTTGCACCCCCTCTAAAAATCCATTCTGTAGTAAATAGTTGAGTACAGGTATTTTCAGTCGGGTATGGTGAGGTGTCTGTCAGATTTCATAGAGGATTTTCACATAAACACAGATAAACACACACACACACCAACACACTCGCTTGTGTCTGTTTTGAAGCTCTTAAAAATGTTGTTTGGTGTGAAAAATATTGTGGTTCAGGTAATCCTAACCATACTTACTGTCCCTTAAGCCTTCCTCGTGTTCTGCTTCTCTTATAATATATTTTCACACAATATTCCAGCATTATTGTTAGGTAATCTGAAGTTCACACCCCTCCAATCTTATTGACCAAGCTACATCCCGTACATTGAACATTTACTGCAGTCTGCAAACTAGCAGAAATACTTGGCCCACCATTTCAATACAAAAGCTTACTCTCAGGTTACATTTGTAAAAGATGTATGCACCAAGAACTGCATTACTTGCTACTGAGAGCATCTCTGCTAAGTAACCCCCATGTTAGAGAGATGAGCAAACCAAACTTGAAGCTTGTCCTTAGGTGGAATGATTGTAACAAAGGTTAGGTTAAGGTTTCCACCGGACATGAATGGAGGAGTGTGGAGGAGAAGTAAATGGTTCAAAGATGCACTTTGATAGGAGCAAGGCTGTTAAAGTGGCGAGTGACAAGATCAGAATTAAGGCACCTGTCTGTGCTAGGAACCAAGAAAGATTGTGAGACTGTTTATCAATTCTGTGAAAACAGATGATGGACGTATCTGGAATTTGAACAGAGTGGTTCTCTTGGGGAGTAATTTTAAGGAGCGGGAGGTTCTCAGTGATGCTTTTCAGAATTGCTGCAATGGATACCTCAGGTCACAGAAGTGACTATGGTCCAACTTCTTGGACAACTGCAACAGAACATGGTAGTTCTAGGAAATAGAATCTGGAGGAGACCTCTTTACTTGAAGGACTATATTGCATAATTCTTTTCTCATCCAAGTTTTCTCAGTTGCTTTCTTTACTCTATCTCCTTGGAGGATTCATGACTTAAGGTTTGGTGTCTTTGGGTTTATTTTCACTTTCGGTATTGTTTTGAGGGGAATACCTGCGATGTCTTAGTGATTTTTCCTTCACTTGCCTTGTATGATTCTGCCTAATGTAAGCTAATGATATATCTCGTTTCAGAGATAGCAGAATTCTTGGAATGCCCATTTCTGAGAGTTGCGGGTGGATGAGGCATATTAAAAGATACTCTCTGCCTCTACATATGGACTTAAGTTATTTATTTCCCACCCTGCTACTGAAATGCTCTTGTGATGTTTCATTGTCGAAGTAGAGGCAGCGACTCCATTGCACCTTTACTTCTCGTTTGTTACGTACGGCCTTTAAGGCAGACCTAGCTGTCTCTCCAAATCTTTTCCCCTAAAACATCATACATGAGATACACAAATAGACAACCTTTTGGTCAGCAGGCTGCATCCAGTGGTCTGTTAAATTGAAATTCACATTTTGCTTCAGCCCACTACAGCCTATAGCAAGGAGAATGGGTGACTCACTTTACCCACAGGATCCCTTCACTTTGAGTGGCTTTACAAAGCCACGCACATTGTTCGCATTCACTTAAAAATTGTTTTTCTTCTTCAATAATAACCATGGTGTGCTTCTTTTTACTTTAGTTATTTTTTATATTAATCCTAAATAGCAGATATTTATTTTGCCTGCTGCCAGGTGCCTGGTTAGGTGGTGATTTATTTTCTGTCTTTTTTTTTGTAATGTGGTGAGATGACATTGCAACATTGTAGCTGCCTGTAATCTGAGTATTTGGTTGTCTGGTGATGTATTCTTGTCTCCTTCACAAATAATGATAGTAAAATGCATGGTTCAAATTAAATGCTTTCATATAAAGAAAATCAGTAGTAAAATGACCACATTAGTAAATGTTTAATATTAACACTTTTATGTTTTATGTGCGTCTATAGCAGCCACTTTTGGGTGGCCACATGTTTTAGTTTTGTTTTATGCACATATTTACAATTAAAAAAAGAAATTAACCATCTCACCAGCCTGTCAAGGCCAGACCTATTAGCTTTGCCAATGCTTTTTTTTAACAACAAAAACACTAAGCAGAGTAGAGTTGCGCTGCTCAATTGCCAGCAGTTTGTAATTAGCATGATAGCAACCACTTTCACATGTGCAGCTGCAAGCATGCAAGACTATGGTTATTGAAGGAATTGTCATCATTAGGCACAGACTGCTTTGACAGAACAGACAGAATTTTAACTTACGAATGAAAGAAAATAATTAGCATGGTTTAAGACGAGTGCTACAACTGTGAATATACATTCATATTTTTTCCACTTTCTTACATGTAGATTTGAGGAACTTGAATGCATCCCATCCCCCCACCTCCTCCGCACACAGGTTTCTTTTAGATTTCACACTTCTACTATGTGACGTAAAAAATAGTAACAATCCTATCAACCACCCTTACCAACTGTGCAGTCCTCTTTCCCCCCACAAAGGCAACAGACTCAACTTCTTGGGATAGGACATAGCAAATTTACTTCACATGAAACAAGGTGGTATAACAACCACTGCCATCAATAACATTACAAAGTAGAAAATATAGCAAAATACACCGCAAACATGAACAAGGAATTGCACTTATCCGATTTACATCCCCATTTTGGGCAGCATTGTGCAGGAAGATCATTTGAGATAAAGTGACACATCAAACATTTCTGACATCTTCAGAGACTGCATTGGGCTTTGGTCCCTGCCGGGGCATCCAGTGACTCTTGGTCACACTCCACATAACATAATATAATGTCCTGGGTGCCCAAGGTAGGGCTAGAAGTGCAGGGCCACCAGATGGTCACCCTCCCTTCCAAATAGCCTCACCCCTGCAAGGCTTCTCCCGAAGGAAGCGGCCAACTGGGCAACTTAGGGCCAGATGTAGCAAGCCGTTTGCATGGCACAAACTGCAAAAAACGCAGTTTGTGCCATGTAAACGGCCTTCCGCAATGCTCATTCCCAAATTGCGAGTCGGTACCGACTCGCAATTTGGGAATGCGACTCGCAAATAGGAAGGGGTGTTCTCTTCCTATTTGCGACTCGCATCGCAATTCAGAGTTGCTTTGTGACCGCGAATGCAGTCGCAAACCAACTCGCAGTTACCACCAGTGTCACACTGGTGGTAACTCATTTGCAAAAGGGAAGGGGTCCCAATGGGACCCCTTCCCTTTTGTGAATGTAGACGAAAATATTTTTTCAGAGCAGGCAGTGGTCCTAGGGACCACTGCCTAATCTGAAAAAATGAAACCAAATGGTTTCGGTATTTTTTTCATTTTGCAACTCGTTTTCCTTTAAGGAAAACAGGCTGCAAAATGAAAAAAAAAAATGCTTTATTTGAAAAGCAGTCACAGACATGGAGGTCTGCTGACTACAGCAGGCCACCATCCCTGTGAGTGCAGGGACTCGCTATGGGGTCGCAAAATGCGACCCACCTCATGAATATTGATGAGGTGGGTCTTTGCGACCCCATAGCGAGTCGTAGAAGGTGTCTGAGACACCATTCTGCATCCGATTTTGCAACTTGCAAATTGCGAGTCGCTCAGACTCGCAATTTGCAAGTCGCAAAATCGGATTTTTCTACATCTGGCCCTTAGTGCCCTAAAGAATCAGTCCTGTTATTCAGCTACAATGGGCCACAGGGCAGAGAGGTTACTGGCAAATCTGCCCTACCCCACCAAGATTCCTCTTTTTTTGTGATTGTCCCAAAGCTTGTTTGTAGGAAAGCCTCAAGCCCAGCCCCTGACAGGTGAATGCCTTCTTCGTCAAAGAATTCAAAATTACCCATTTGTAGTAGTCCATGCATGATTGTGTCTATGGATGCCATCCTTAGAATAGCCTTCACTGAATGAATTAGCTTTTTCACTGACTTGTTAATAGTCTATGAGTTAGAATAACCAGGCCATCGTCCCGAGGGAGGACCTCTGACCACAATAACATGGTGCCCGCGAGCAAATGCCACACTTTACCAAACATCGATATGAGCCCTTCACGGTCTCCCTGCCTCCCCATTGGGATCATGTCATTCCACCCGACATGACCACAGAGAATGTCCAGCTTGGGAAGCCAGACAACCTCAAGAGCTTTACTCAATAGGACTGGAAAGTGTATTAACTGAAGGCCGGATACACCCAACCAATGGTGCTGTTTCTGTTCTCATCTCCCAGAAGATGTTATTGAATCTCTCTGCTGCACTGCTGACTACTAAATCCCTAAGACAACAAACCTTGATGTTTTTTCCTATAACAAAACAAACGGCACCTGCAACTCACTGTCCTTCAAAGTAGTGGTGAGGGAACAAGGGAGTTAGTAGGGGGAGAGCTCTACCACTCCCTATGCAAATGAGGTTGGACGTAGCGTTCAAAGCAATTGGACTTCCATCTTCCAATAGCCTTAATTCCCTTTGGCGACATTCCCATTCCGGCCACAGTTGTAGCTGCACCAGTCCTAAAAGAGTGTGAAGTAAACCTACTGTGGGCACCCCCAACACTCCTAGTGCCTTCTGGCAGATCCGTGTGAACTGTGAGACCTATGGGGTGAGAATAATTTGCTCCGCTTGCAGCGCTGGAGGGATGAGGTGTGCATCTGACTGCAGCCCCTGCTCTTCTCCTAAATGCAGTTTTCTGGCATTGATTCAGCACCAGCTAAACCTAGCTCAAGTGTTTAGAAACCCAGTAATTTCAGATCCAGAGACACCAGACCATAAAGATTTGGCCGGAGAAGCATCCGTCAGGGATACCGCTCCAGAAAACTCAAAATGTCTGACGTGCCTTTTGAACAGATTTGAACATAATACTCCAGCATTATAAATAACCCTGATGTTAGTACAGCAGCTCCACTGACATACTTTTTCCAGGTTCTTTTATGTTGTTACTTGTATTGATGAGTGTGGCTCTCGGGTCTTTTCCCTGTTTTACCTTCTCGATGTTATGATAAAATGCACCTGTCTCAGAAACTCTTATGACAAGATACAATGGTAAATGGAGATCCAACCAAACACTGTGCCATGTAATGCCCATGACACATAATTTTAACACCTAGACATTTTTTTAAGACTTAGCTAAATCCATCAATTGTTCAGAAAATATCAGTAAGTAAATTACACAAACGTCCTATAGCCAGATATTTCTAGAAGTATTTCGTTTCTGCTAAAAAGCAGGTGCATAGCTTCATTTGTGGTTTTGGGGTACCCCAATTCCCAATGAATTCATTCTCTTGTTTAAAGTCGGGTAATGCGATCTTACGTTGGATCTTCTTGTGTTTTATCAGGTTTCACCTGGAACCTGCAGTTTTCCTATCAATGGTGTATGCTCAAGGTGGCAATGAAAACATCTTGGGGTCATTATAGAAGGAAACATACTGGCCTAGGTTTATGGTGTTACTTAGTTTATTTATTATTGCACATGCTCACAGCACCAAGCAGCAAAGAGACTGGTCTGCAGGAATGTGTGTGCTGAAAGCTGAAGCAGACAACGAGGTTCTAAAAACTGTAGGAGGAACAAGGCAAGTTTGGTGACATCTGACTGATTAGGAGTTCAGTTTGTGACCTAAAAGAAAGATCAGAAAGCTAATTAAAACAAAGTAATGAAGAGTTTTGTTGGTTAGTATTTGAGAAGTGAAGTCATTGTGTAAATGATAGTCAAAGGATTTATTTCTGAAATCTGACATGATTGCCAGGTTAGACAAGGGTATGCCACACAAATGGCTTTCCAAAGATACTGAAAGTGAAAATGGTAATATATCTTTGACCGTTTTTCCCATATTTGATCAAGCTGAAATTGAGCCTGTGCTTGCAAGATTCCTTGTCACACCAAAATAGAAACAAGTTCAACCACACAGACAGATACCTTCTGTCTCACTTTCTTGTGCAGCTAGTATAGCCACCGAAACTTTGTCCAGCAGATTATAAAAAGACCCAAGGCAGGAGGCACTCTGCTTTCTGAGCTGTATCAATAAGATGGGACTATATGTGACAGTCATTTTGTAGTATCCTAGCTGGGAGTTCTTTGTTCTATTGCACGTACAATGGAAGAAAGATGTTTTTATGCACACGAGGCATTATGTGTTCAAATTGCACGTGGCAATTGAACGGAGATGTTTGTTTACACGTGAGGTATCGTTCTGAGAGAGCGTAGCTTATATAATCAATAATTAACATGAAATGTTTATGAACTAATGTAAATGATGCTGCATAGAAACTATATTAACATGTTTTGCTAAAACGTGCACTTGAAATATGACCACAGGGAGTGGCCGCCAATGTATACGAGGACTAGTGAAACTGACTAATAATGGTGAAATGTTTATTGAAATTGTGATTTACATTTATATTGAAAGACTAAGGGCCTCATTCCGACCCTGGGCGGCGGCAGTAGCCGCCGGCCTGGCGGGGCCCGCCAGAATACCGCTGCGCGGTCAAAAGACCGCCGCGGTTATTCTGGGTTTCCCGCTGGGCTGGCGGGCGACCGCCAGAAGGCCGCCTGCCAGCCCAGCGGGAAACACCCTTCCATGAGGATGCCGGCTCCGAATGGAGCCGGCAGAGTGGAAGGGGTGCGACAGGTGCAGTTGCACCCATCGCGATTTTCAGTGTCTGCATGCAGACACTGAAAATCATGGTGGGGCCCTGTTACGGGGGCCCCTGCAGTGCCCATGCCATTGGCACTGCAGGAGCCCCCAGGGGCCCCACGACACCCCATACCGCCATTCTCTTCCTGGCGGTTTTGGATGGCGGTATGGGGCTCGGAATCCCCATGGCGCATGGAGGATTCCCCAGGGCAGCGGGAAACCGGCGGTGCACAGCCGGTTTTCCGTTTCTGACCGTGGCTGTACCGCCGTGGTCAGAATGCCCATGGGAGCACCGCCAGCCTGTTGGCGGTGCTCCCGCGGTCGTCGGCCCTGGCGGTTTTTACCGCCAGGGTCAGAATGACCCCCTAAATGCATTATATCCTTGCTAATAAAGCAGTCGGCCTTAGTTAGCATGAGTCGAGGCCTAGCTGCCTGACTCTCATATTAAATGTATTTTTCATCGTGCAGTGTGCTGGCTTGCTAAAGGACATGAACTCTTTTTTTCAAAAGTTAGAAGCTGAATGTAACTGTAGTGGATCAGTTCTCAGGAAATTCACCCTGCCTTTAGTAACATTTCTTTTGCTAAATGCAACAGTGTAGATTAACAAGGTCGCCTAAACCGGTACGGACAATGGAACCACTGACCGAAGATGTGCAAAGGACCCCAAGACGATGAAGTCATACCGGACACACCACCCGCTAAAGAGGTCAATCATAAGCACCAATAAAATGTGTGGGAAATGTTGTGGGGTGACAAAATTGATGACTTAATGTATTTTTGATTGGTTATAGATAGTGAGGTGCAACCCCTTATCCAATCAGATTTTAGGGGAATGTACAACAGAAAAGGGATAAAACCTCTTGACACACGGAAATGAGTTAGTTAGTTAGGGAGATGCTGATGCGATTTGATATGATCCAGAGACTTTGTCACTTTGCCTAGTGACTTTGCTGATTTTACTTAGAACCATCCTTGTCCTTAGTCTACCCAATTACACTTTACCTCCTTATGAGAGAAGTGCCCCTTTACCCGGATCTGAATTACTGATGGCGATTCATCTGATGTCCTGAAGACGAAGACAGAACCTGAGTGCTGACCAAACTTGGAGGGTAACTATATGACAATGAGATTGTGATTGTCTGTTTTCTTTTCCTTTCTAGGTACCAACTGCTTTTCTTTTGACAGGAGCCATAGTTAGATGTTTTCCAAATTGGTGTTACGAAATTGTTTTGCATGAAGCCCAACATGCCAATGCTAATCAGAGGTTAGGTGTGGGGTTCACTAAAACTGACGCAGACGGACAAATGACTGAATCTATGCTCTGTTGAACAATGCGCTGATATACTCTGCTAATGATAGTCTATGTTCACGCCATGTTATATTCTAATATTTGTAATTCTTGCCTTGATGAAATCTTATCAGAGTTGCCATATTGTGACTATGTTATTGTGTTTCGTGGTTTTGAGGCTAATAAATTTACTAGTAGTATTGTAACTAATAGGGAATAAATATCACTAAGTTCGTACTAAACTGGTGTGGTTATTCATGACTGCAAGGTCATGGTGGTGTCTTGAGTTTAATTAATGTCTTTAACTAAAGTGAAATGCATTATTGTAATAAATATTGATGATATTATTGACGTATTAATTGACATGTTGATTAGCTATCTCGTCCTAAGGTGTCTCTCAACAGGGTCAAAAGATTCATTGGCCTAAAATGACTCCCAATGTGTAATAATTTGTCATAAAGGGACGCGTTAACAGTTCTGGTAGCAGAGCGACGGTTTAGGCCCTTTGGGGCCCTAGGACGGAGAATTATCGTTTAGATTTTTTTTTTTTAGATAATGCAAATTAAAGAAATGATGCGTTTCTAAATTCCCCATGACTTTCCCGGGATCTCGGAGCCTGCCTAAGTGAGTTGGGAATGTTCTTGGAGTTTTAGCATGTGTGGCATAGCATTTGCGCTTGCTCAGCTTATGCATTTTGCAGGTGATTTGTTAAGTTGTGTGTGTTTAGGTCAGGTAATGTTGTTTTAGTAGGAGTGGGCGTACTCCGCAGTATGAGAGTAGGGAAGTCGGCGTACTTCATATGAGTGTTGCGCTTTGTGCTCAAACAATTATCCACGTGGTTGGTTGGTATTGTACGACCCAGTGTGGTCTAAGACTCTGGAGTATATTGACAATTGTAGGAGACACTTGGGTTTATGTTGTAATTTGTGTGGTTTAATAGGTCAATCGGGCGTGGTTGACAAGTCGAGTTTGAGTCAAATTGTGAGTGTGAAACCTTCGCTAGAGATTTGGCAAGTTCTATGGTGCACTAGAACAAACCATTGACAAGCCGAGAGTAGGATTTGCGGGTCAAATTCTGCTTGCGTATGCAGGAACTGAGAAAGAGAGAGTAGCGGCCGAGGCTTAAAGTGAAATCTCTGTAAAGTTCTGAAGCAATTGTATACCCTTCCTGTAGTAAACCGGCAAATTTGAGTTGTTTTTGTTGCTAAAGGTGCTTGCATTAATTTGCATTAGTTTGGTGTGAATCCAGTGTAAGAAGGACAAGCCGCAAGACTTTGTCAGCTGCAGTGTGTGAGTGTGACGTCAGTGGTGCTGTGCTGGGATAGGTCAGTCGCTGAGAGGGGTCGCGCATGGATTGGCAGCAGTCCGTGAGAGGCAATAGGTTGAGAAAGGTGAGTGAAGAGTGTCCTGGGAATTAAAGTCACTTCTTGATTAGATTCAAAACAAAAATAAAGACGCAAAAATGAATTTTCTTAAAGCTTTGAGGAGCGCTCTGAAAGGAGACGCATACATTATGGTGAGTGAAGGGGAGCCTACACCACCTGAGGGTACTCCAGCTTATATAGTAATGGAGGAAAAGGGAGTTGCGCCTTGCCTATGGATGAAGCAGAGGCGCAAATTAACAGAGAAGGAGGGATGTTTGGCGTTTCCGGAGCACGGAACGTTCAATACAAGAATTTTAGAAAACTTGAGGTAGATGTTAAGTGTGCAGAAACCACCTCCGAGACGAGCTCAGTATGAGGCATTGGCAGTCTGGGATTTAATGGCCAGACGCCAGAGACAGCAGAAATTTGAGAGGAGAATGAAAAAGGCAGAAAATACTTTAGCTGATGCTAAATGGGAAAACAAGAGTAAAATGTGGAGAAGGGGAATAGTTGACGGACTCAAATAGTTTCCAGCAATAACACAGGAAGATGAGACACAGGGAAAGAAAGCCACCTGTAAGACAGATAAGGGCTCTAGTAAGCCAAAAGAGACCAAGAGGTCTTGGGTAGATGAAGATGACTCAGATGATGAAGAATTTCTTAATCAATTGCTACATGATCGCCCGCCACCTTATGCAATAGGTGACAATGCCCCGAGCACTAGTGCGGGTCCTGGGAACCAGATACAGAGTAAGCAAGTTGCAAATACAGTGCAGACTAGTGATACGGGTTTGATACAGAATGGTGTCAGTGTACCTACTGCGCCAGACATGCAGATACAGTTGCAACCTCCGCAACCGATACAGAGGATTTATCCAGACGTCCCCGTATTAGAGACTACTACGAGTCTGATGGTGCCGCCTGATCCAATATATACAAAATCAAGGTTGGTGCAAATTGAGCCGAACCTGCAGCTGCTGCCCCAGCAGCAGCAACCGCTAATTCCGTGTTATAGTCCAGCAGCAGGACCTCCGTTTGTACCTTCACCAGCTACAGTGAGTCAAGTTCTGGGAGTCACTGCTCCACAGGGTTTGAGACCAGGACAGACACCAGCTGCTATATCACTACCAATTACAGTTGGTCCCCCAGCACCGTTGTATGCACAGGGTAAGCCTGGTATGTGTGATCAGGGAGTGATGACCCAAGAGGCAATAAGAGGAGGGTCCATAGGAACTCCCCAATTAATGGCACCAAGAGAGCAATCAGCTGAAGGACCCAGGTCCTTGTCAGACCTTAGTCCGATTGAAGCACCTTTGGAGGCAATGAGGCAAGCAGGGTTAGGTGTGCTGACCCCACAGACAATAAGTACGAATTTGTCACAGTCGCCGATGATGCATGCAGGGAATATCTCACTGCAAGGTTTTACTGTGCAACAATTGAATGAGTGGTTAGAAAAGACCTATGCTTCACAAAATACTGAAGTAACTGCAGAAAAACCAGAAAGGGACGAATACCTAAATTTTGTGAGGCTGGGAGTAGAAGCTGCAGAATTAGTAGAAGGGACAATGGGGGTAAACCGATTAGAGTCGTACACAGAAGCAGAATTGAGCTACCTATGTCCCAAAATCACTAAGGAAGTGTGCAAGGTGCATCAGAGATTGGCGAACCTGGCAGATAAATACAATATAGACATTGAGAATACTAAACATTTGAAAAGAAGTTACAGATTAGACTTTGATTCTAAAGATTTTGAGCACATGAGATCTACCGGAATGAAAGCGCATCTTAAAGAGATACTGCACAGTGCACAGATCTGCGGTGCACTAGAAAAATGGGAAGGCAGATGGGCAAAGAAAAGAGATAAGGAGAAAAGTGATAGTCCGGAATCAAGTCAAGCTAAGGCTTCACCAGATACGGGATCAGTAAAGATGTTACCAATGAGAGAAACAGCTGGAGGGGTTCTAGTCCATGTACTGTGGTCTAGGTGAGACATTTTGTCATTTACAAATGACTATCCCAGGTTAAGGGAGAAACCGATAGAGTGGTATCAGCAGATAGACAGGTTTGTGAAGCTTGCGAAGTGTCTCTGGGAGGACTTGAATACTCTGTTTGAAATTATTGTTCCACCTGACCTATGGCTTGAGTGCAAAAGGGGTGTGGACTGGCCAACGCAAGAACCAGCTAGGGATAAGGTGACTGGCGCACCATCTGAGGAGGTGATGAAGTACTATCATAAAGTGATTGAGTTCTTGAAGCAAAAAGTGTCGCCGAAGGTGACTGATTGGCAGAAAATCGTCTGGACCTCACAGGAGGTCAAAGAGTCAATCCATGCGTATTATGAGAGGTTGTTAAAAGCGTTCAAACATTACAGTGTCACTGAGACTATTGAGCCAAAAGACATGAACCATCTTGTGTTTAGATTTATTGAAGGACTGAGACCAGAGGTTAGCCAGATGATTAAGAATCATTTGATTTGTTGGCAGGCAACGCCGATTGATGAGGTGTTGCAGTATGCGAAATACTGCAGTGACGAGATTGAGCTGAAGCAGAGAAATTTGAAGGAGAAAGTGGTGGTGATGCAGGTTAAGGCACCGCAGGCAGGTATGCAGGGAAATGGAATCCAGCAGATGGTACAACAGCAACCGCAAGGGAATGGCATGTTTCAGGCACAGCTGAGAGGCCGAGGTCGGGGTTTTGCGAATCGCGGTCCAGATTTGAATGGTGGTTCAAAATGATGCTCAGGGGATGAAAAAGATTTCACCATGTCACGCGTGCCGGGGCATGGGGCATTGGAAGCGGGAATGCCCAAATGTGGTGCATGATGGTGTTGTTTAACAAAGCACTGATGTCAGTACATTTCAAAATGTGAGGGGTCCGAAGTTGAGAGGTCAAAATCAGAACTTCCAGAATAACATGGTTCAGATGCAGGAGTTACAGCCCATGCAGCAAATACAAATGCTGAGTGTTCAACCAGCACAAATGCAGCAGGTACAACAGCAGGTTTCAATGGTACCTAGACAGCAAATGCAACTACCATTAGCTCCAATGGGACAGCAACAGGTGATGCTTCCTCAGCAGGACACAGGCCAAATGATGAGTCAAAATAACACAGTGCAGCAATTCCCATTGCGTGGTGAGGACGGATTGAATGATGAATGGTCAGATGACAGTTCTGACAGTGAGGAGTGCAGGCTTGCAGCGTCCCTAGAAGTAGATCAGAGGGGACCCTATGTAGAAGGAAAAGTGATGGGTCACAAGGTTTCATTCCTAGTTGATAAAGGAGCTACACGCTCTACAGTCAGAAGTGCAGAGGTCCCGAAATTGCCACTTTCAGGGCGTACCATAAGAGTGGTAGGAGTAGCAAATCAGTATTTGACAAACCCGATCACAGACCCAGTTCAAGTTGAGATTGGAAACTTTCAAGGACTGCATAAGTTTGTAGTCTGCGACTCTAGTCATGTGTCCCTAATGGGAAGAGACTTAGGCCCTCATTCTGACCTTGGCGGGCGGCGGAGGCCGCCCGCCAAAGTCCCGCCGTCAGGTTACCGTTCCGCGGTCGAAAGACCGCAGCGGTAATTCTGACTTTCCCGCTGGGCTGGCGGGCGGTCGCCTTCAGACCGCCAGCCAGCCCAGCGGGAAAGAGGCTTCCACGATGAAGCCGGCTCGGAATCGAGCCGGCGGAGTGGAAGCTGTGCGACGGGTGCAGTTGCACCCGTCGCGTATTTCACTGTCTGCGCAGCAGACAGTGAAATACATGTAGGGGCCCTCTTACGGGGGCCCCTGCAATGCCCATGCCAGTGGCATGGGCACTGCAGGGGCCCCCAGGGGCCCCGCGACCCCCCCTACCGCCATCCGGATCTCGGCGGTCCGACCGCCGGGATCTGGATGGCGGTAGGGGGGGTCGGAATCCCCGCGGCGGTGCAGCAAGCTGCGCCGCCGCGGAGGATTCAATGGGGCCGCGGTACACTGGCGGGACCCCGCCAGTGGTGCCGGTCCGACCGCGGCTTTACCGCCGCGGTCGGAATCCCCATTGGAGCACCGCCGGCCTGTCGGCGGTGCTCCCGCGGTCCTCCGCCCTGGCGGTCAAAGACCGCCAGGGTCAGAATGACCACCTTACTGTGCAAGAGGAAATGTTCGATTACCTGTTCTAATGAAGGGATAGAGGTGCAGACAAACAGTGATGATGAGGGGGATGATGGGCAGATGTCAGAGTTGGAGTCAGAGACCGTAAATGAGAAATACCCTTTGATAACCTTATTCCCGATGCTCACAGTGACAGACTTGCCAGCCGAGTTGCAGGGAACAGTGACAGAGAAGGTGTGGGACCTGACAGGAAAAGAAGTAGGATTGATAAAGGGAGTAGAACCGGTCAAGGTACAGGTTAAGCCAAACGCAGTGTTTCCCCAGGTGCCGCAGTACCACATGGCACAGGATGTCCTCATCCAGGTATCACAGATAATTGCAGACTTTGTAAAACAAGGAGTTTTGAAGGAAGTATTGAGCAGCCCGTGTAATTCACCAATAATGGGTCTGAAGAAGCCTTGTGGAAAGGTTTGAATTGTGCAGGATTTGAGGAAAATAAATGGTATTGTGGTGAAATGTTGCCCCATGGTGCCAAATCCCGCAGTGATCATGTTTCAGGTTCCGTGTGATGCAGAGTGGTTCACAGTTGTGGACCTCTCACTAGCATTCTTTTCGGTGCCTCTTCATGAGGACAGCCAATTTCTCTTCAGTTTCAAATTCCTGGACAAGGTGTACAGTTGGTGCAGAATTCCTCAAGGGTTTTCGGAGTCACCATCCATCTTCAATCAGATACTGAAGAAGGACTTAGAGTCATTGGAACTGCCTTTCAGTTCGACTCTTGTGCAGTACATTGATGATTTGTTGATTGCGTCCAGAACAAGAGACGACTGCAGGTAAGACACAATTGCCTTACTGAACCATTTGGGAAAGAATGGACATAAAGTATCCCCCAAAAAGCTGCAGTACTGTCAGAAAGAGGTGAAGTACTTAGGGCACTTGATTGAGAAAGGGTCTAGGAGAATATCAAAAGAAAGGGTGACAGCCATACTGCAGATGAATCCACCGACAACAAAGAGAGATGTCAGAATGTTTTTGGGAATGGTGGGCTACTGTCGCCAGTGGATCCCCAACTTCTCGATTATGTCTAAACAATTGATAAAACTGACAGGCAAGGAAATTAAGGATGACCCGAGTACCATAATTTTGTCTGAAGAAGAGCTTGAGGCTTTCATGGAATTGAGAGAGTGCATGTGCAGCGCTCCAGCATTGGGTATGCCTGATTACACGAAGCCTTTTCTACTGTTTTCTCATGAACGTGATGCTTGTTCTTTGTCTGTCTTAACACAGGTCCATGGAGGTGCAAACCACCCAGTAGCATATTTTTCAGCTACTTTGGACCCAGTCACAGCAGCCTTACCGGGTTGTTTGTACGCAGTTGCAGCAGTTGGTCAGAGCCTCACACAATGTGAAGGCATAGTGATGGGACATCCTTTGACAGTAATGGTTCCACATTCAGTTGAAATTCTGTTGACCCGAAAAAAGACTCAGCACATGACAAATGCTAGGCTAACGAGATATGAGACCATTATACTGGGGTCTCCTAATGTTTCTCTCAAGAGGTGTACAATATTGAACCCGGCAACTCTACTTCCTATTGAAAATGCTGAGATTAGAAATACAGAGGAAGTGGAGCATGATTGTCTCGAGGTAACAGAACTATGCACCAAACCCAGACTTGACATCAAGGATATACAGTTAGAAGAAAATGATTGCATTATGTTTGTTGATGGATCTTGTTTGAGAGACTCAGTCGGAATACTGAGGGCTGGCTATGCCGTGTGTATCACTGGCATCCTAGAAGCTTCCTGGCTTGAAAGAGTGTACTCTGCACAAGTGGCTGAATTGATTGCCCTTACTAAGGCATGCCACGCAGCTGCAAATCTGAAAGTCACTATCTATACTGACAGCAGGTACGGATTTGGAATTGTACATGATTGTGGCCAATTATGGTCACAGAGGGGTTTCATGACCTCTTCTGGCTCACCAGTGAAAAATGGCGAACAAATTAAGGATTTGTTGCATGCGATTCAGTTACCTCTTGAAATTGCCATGGTGAAATGCAATGCTCATGTGAAGTCACACGATTTAGTGTCAATGGGAAACGGCTATGCAGATCAAGTTGCAAGGTTTTGCGCATTGAACTGTATATCGTTCAAGGAACAGTTGGAACTACTACCTGAAACTGAAAATGAAACGTGCTTGAACTTTGCATTAAGAGTGGTTGATACATTAGACTAGCTAAAATCACTGCAGGGCCGTGCTAGCAGAGAGGAAAAACGCTCCTGGCAGAGAATGCAATGTGTACAGAGGGCTGACAACTTGTGGGTTTCAGAGAAGGAAAAGTTGGTTTTGCCAAACAGTCTTTTGTCACAATTTGCAAGGCTTTACCATGGTCAGGCTCACCTTGGAAGAGATGCAATGATCAGATTGTTCAAAATTGATTGGTTCAATCCAAAATTCAGACAAGCTGAAGACGTTACCTGTCACAGGTGCATCATCTGTCAACAGATGAATGCGGGAAAAGGGACTGTGGTGGCTTTGAGCCACATAGGGAGAGCTGGAGTTCCGTTTAGCAAGATGCAGATGGATTTCATTGAAATGCCTGTGTGTGGAGGCTTGAGGTACGTTTTAGTGATTGTGTGCGTTTTCAGTCATTGGATTGAAGCATACCCTACACGTAGGAATGACAGTCTCACAGTAGCAAAGTTGTTGCTTAGGGAATTAATACCACGGTTTGGATTTCCAGTCTCTTTAGAATCAGATATGGGCAGACACTTTGACAATCAGGTGATTAAGCTCTTGTGTGCTGCATTGGACATTGAGCAGAAGCTGCATTGTAGCTACCATCCTGAAGCATCAGGATTAGTGGAACAGATGAATGGTACCTTGAAGGTGAGAATGGCAAAAATGTGTGCAGCTACCAATATGAAGTGGCCAGGTGCATTGCCCTTAGTGCTGATGTCAATGAGAAACACCCCTGATAAGAAGACAGGACTATCTCCCCATGAGATATTGATGGGCAGAGCTATGAGGTTGCCCGCAGTACCTGCAAATGCTCTTGTTAATATCACCGATAATATGGTGTTGGACTACTGCAAAGGTCTGGCTGATGTGGTCCGCTCTTTTTCCCACCAGGTGGAGGCTAACACATTGCCACTGATCAGTGATCCAGGTCACACTGTGCAAGCCGGTGACTGGGTGGTTGTCACGAAACACCTGAGGAAGTCGTGTTTGGAGCCGCGCTGGAAGGGGCCATATCAAGTAATACTGACAACAACCACTGCTGTGAAATGTGCAGGCGTTCCAAACTGGATACATGCCAGTCACACAAAGAAGGTAACATGTCCGACTGATGAGGAACTTGAAGTTTCTGACTCAGCAATTCCAGAGAAGGAAGTCTCAGGGCCAGAGAACATTCAAAGGGGAACTGAGACTGAAGGAGAGCCCAGTGAGGACGACTTAGTCCCTCAAACAGTAAACGAGTTTGAGAGAGGTGACAATGAGCCTATCTCAGTAGAGGCAGCAGGAGAACTAAGCCAAGGAGAGGTTCTCCCAGAAGTAGACAGATACGGGTTAGAACTTGAGCCCGTTACAGACCCTGAAGACGAGGGGGAAAGAGCAGAGGGAGGCCAGAGCACATCAACTCCTCCTGAACCGATTGCAGGTCCGTCAAGAGAAAACACCATAGCACAAGAGGAGGGTGCTGTTCAGTGTGCTGAAAACCCAAGCAGGAAGAAAATGCATAAAGGTGATAACTGGCCAAAGAAACAAGCTGCAGGAGAAAAGTCCGTGCCAGGTGAAACAATAGAGGAAGAAATTGATACAACCAGAAGGGAGGATCTTAGTGAAGGGGAAATACAAAGCGAACGCAGACTGAAAAGAAAAACAGTCGCGAACAAAAGATACCCAGATCCCAAATGGGCACATGCAACGACATCTGAATGGCAACAAAAATTCTTAGCGTTCTGTTTTGATCGAGAGGTACCAGGCCAATATTACGGCACCTGAAATCAAGCAGAGAAAGAGACTGTGTTAAAATTTAAATTGAAAGCTGAAAAGCTGAAAAGAGACTGAAAATTACCGGATGTGACACTGATAACCTGAATTGACACTGAAACCCGATTATGACAAGCTGCTAACCTGATTTGACAAAAGGGTCCTGGGGTGAGTGGAACGCTGTAAATGCTCGCAGAAAGAAAGAGAGACTTAAAAAAAAAAAAAAAAAGAGCTTTAAAATCGTCCTCAAGTTGATTGTTTGTCTTATATCTTCTGCTATCTGATTCTTTACAGATCATGGCTTACACTAGAGGGAGTAGCAAGAAGGGTAAAGTGTGTGGTTGGTTGAGTATTACATTAGGTATTGTGTGCGCAATAATAATTATAGGTATGATTGTGGGAATGCCTTGGTTGGATAAAAAGGTGACTAACAACGCTTCAAAACCTGAGACTGCTACACTAACACCATGGGAAAAGTTTGAGCAGGATACAAAACACTTGCATGAGGGAACTAATTCAAAGGGGGAACTTTCTACTAATGTCTTCTATCGCTTGCTAAATGAGTATGTTGATACAATGGATGCGAGGAACTGTTATGTGTGCACAAAGATTCCTTCCTCAGTACAAGAAGGGGTCACCTACCATAGTTTACCTTTAACCTACGGGATAAGCTGTAGTTTGCTACTAACAAGATTCTATGACCAGGAACATGTGCAACATTTTTATTCAAATCTAGATGTAGTGTTTTCTTTTGTGCCTGTGATTGAATTTCAGAACAAAAGAGCACAGTATAAAATTAGTTAGGGGTTTCTTTGAGCCAACACTAACCTTTGGCACAGCTTATGCACATCACAATAATTTGACCTGTCTACTAACACCTGTGGAGAAAAGCTTCTTAGATCACACTGATGATAGACACAAAACACTGAAAGAAGGGCTAGAAAAGGGGTTAGAAAAACGCACATATGCAAATGATTCTGCTTACACCGCAATAAAAATGCAGGGCAAATTAGCTATAGATGCATTACATGTAGGAAGGCTTTGTATATATAGGCCGAAATCTGACCATGACACTTTATTTGTGGGAACGAGTGAATGCAGGCATGTGTTTTTGTTTCAGAGTAAGTGGACATTCATGTTAAATTGACAGGATCCAGCGATCCCTGGGATCTATTACATATGTGGACTTAATGCTTATTACCGTCTCCCTAAGGGATGGTATGGGACATGTTATTTGGGAATAGTTTTTCCAAAGATTTACCAGATTGATGACTTAAAACAAATACTTAAAATGTCTGAATGACAACATGCTAGACAAAAGAGAGAGACAGCTGCTGCTGTCGTAGGTGACATATTTGGGGCCATAATTCCTTCAGTAGGGGTTATCTTAAACTCCATAAAAATTCAGAAGTTGTCTACTATTGTGGATAGCATGCTGACAAATTTTACAGGGGCTATACTCCTGATGGATACTGAACTTGCTGCAGCAAGAGCTAAGACTATTCACAATCGGCTTGCTTTAGACATTCTTTTAGCAAAGAGCAGCGGAGTCTGTAAGATGCTTAACAAACGGCATTGCTGCTCGTTCATTCCCGATAATAGTAAAAAGGTTAGAGGTATGCTTACTAACCTAACTAGAGATAGTGCAGATTTGAAGGAGCTGAAGGAACCTGGAGTTTGGGAGAAAGTTGGAAAGGGAATTGCCAGAATAGGAAGATGGTTTAGCAATATTTGGAATGGGGTTCTTGCTAAAATATTAGGGGGTTAATTAATTGTCCTGGTTTGTTTATTGGGTTTATGGGGAGCAAGCAAAATCAATGAAAGAATTAGAAGAAATTTGACAAAACGAAGCAAAAGAATTGAAGAAAATGAAAAGGAGAAAATGTTTAATGAAATTTGGGAAAGTTCACACAAAGGACAAGATGTTGCAAATGTGCATTATGCGCAAAGTGAAAAATTTAAAGTGAAAGGTTGAAAGGGAAAGGTTTGTGTGATGACTAGGGTCATCAGAGGAGAGACTGAGAGAGCGTAGCTTATATAATCAATAACTAACATGAAATCTTTATAAACTAATGTAAATGATGCCGCATAGAAACTATATTAACATGTTTTGCTAAAACATGCACTTGAAATATGACCACGGGGAGTGGCTGCCAATGTATACGAGGACTAATGAAACTGACTAACAATGATGAAATGTTTATTGAAATTGTGTTTTACATTTATATTGAAAGGCTAAATGTATTAGATTCTTCCTAATAAAGCAGTAGGCCTTAGTTAGCATGAGTCGAGGCCTAGCTGCCTGACTCTCATATTAAATGTATTTTTTATTGTGCAGTGTGCTGACTTGCTAAAGGACATGAACTCTTGTTTTTTCAAAAGTTAGAAGCTGAATGTAACTGTAGTGGATCCGTTCTCATGAAATTCACCCTGCCTATAGTAACATTTCTTTTGCTAAATGCATCAGTGTAGATTAACAAGGTCGCCTAAGCCGGTACGGACAATGGAGCCACTGACCAAAGATGTGCAAAGGACCCCAAGACGATGAAGTCATACCGGACACACCACCTGCTAAAGACGGCAATCATAAGCACCAATAAAATGTGTGGGAAATGTTGTGGGGTGACAAAATTGATGACTTAGGGGGTACAGGACCACCAGGGCTGAAATGACGGAAGCACCGCCAACAGGCTGGCGGTGCTTCCAGGGTCATTACGACCGCGACGCTTCCGCCGCACTAATCCGCAGCGCTGCCCATGGGATTACGAGTCCCCCTACCGCCAGCCTTTTCCTGGCAGTTTGAACCGCCAGGAAAAGGCTGGCGGTACGGGCAGTGCAGGGGCCCAATGGTGCCCCATGCGGCTGAAAAGCACGATGGTTGCAACTGCACCCGTCGCACGGCCGCAACACCGCCGGCTCCATTTGGAGCTGGCTCCCATGTTGCGGCCCACATCCCCGCTGGACCAGCGGGGATGTCATAATGGGCACCGCGGGAGTGCGGCCCCATTGCTGGCCGCACAGCGGTTACAACTTGGCGGGCGGCGGTTGCCGCCTGCCAATAATGTAATGAGGGCCTCAATGTATTTTTTATTGGTTATAGATAGTGGGGTGCAACCCCTTATCCAATCAGATTTTAGGGGAATGTACAACGGAAAAGGGATAAAACCTCTTGACACACGGAAATGAGTTAGTTAGTTAGGGAGATGCTGATGCGATTTGATATGATCCAGAGACTTTGTCACTTTGCCTAGTGGCTTTTGCTGATTTTACTGAGAACCATCTTTGTCCTTAGTCTACCCATTTACACTTTACCTCCTTATGAGGGAAGTGCCCCTTTACCCGGATCTGAATTACTGATGGCGATTCAACTGTTGTCCTGAAGACGAAGACAGAACCTGAGTGCTGACCAAACTTGGTGGGTAACTATATGACAATGAAATTGTGATTGTCTGTTTGCTTTTCCTTTCTAGGTACCAACTGCTTTTCTTTAGACAGGAGCCATAGTTAGATGTTTTCCAAATTGGTGTTACAAAATTGTTTTGCATGAAGCCCAACATGCCAATGCTAATCAGAGGTTAGGTGAGGGGTTCACTAAAACTGACGCAGACGGACAAATGACTGAATCTATGCTCTGTTGAATAATGCACTGATATACTCTGCTAATGATAGTCTATGTTCACGCCGTGTTATATTCTAATAATTGTGATTCTTGCCTTGATGAAATCAGAGTTGCCATATTGTGACTATGTTATTGTGTTTCGTGGTTTTGATGCTAATAAATTTACTAGTAGAATTGTAACTAATAGGGAATAAATATCACTAAATTCGTACTAAACAGGTGTGGTTATTCATGACTGCAAGGTCATGGTGGTGTCTTGAGTTTGATTAATGTCTTTAACTAAAGTGAAATGCATTATTGTAATAAATATTGATGATATTATTGATGTATTAATTGACATGTTAATTAGCTATCTCGTCCTAAGGTGTCTCTCAACAGGGTCAAAAGATTCATTGGCCTAAAACGAGTCCCAATGTGTAATAATTTGTCATAAAGGGACGCATTAACAGTTCCAATGTTCGGTTTGCCACGTGAGTGTTGCGCGGTCCAAACCAAACATCGGACTGAAGTGCCTTGGAGCCGGAGAGCGACGGCCCGCACTGCGCTGGAGTGATTTATTTGGAAGTAAGGGCCAGATGTATCAAAGGGTTTTACCCATTCCATGTCTATGGGAATATGTGTTTGTACATATGGCCCTAAATCTTCAATATAACTTTTGTCCCGGTAGTGATTACAGCTCATTTCACATTTCCAAGGCATGCACTAAACACATTGGTATGTTAATTGATAACTTTTTTTCACATTTCCAAGGCATGCACTAAACACATTGGTATGTTAATTGATAACTTTTTTTAAAGTGCTTTTACTCAACACACAGATACCTTAAATCTTGCATAGATATGAAGGGATTCAAAAATGTCGTTCACTTTTCACGATAATGTCCACTTTCTCAGTGACATCCCTAAAACACCTCGGAAACTTCTATCCTTTCAAAAAATGTTTATTCCCATCTCCCCCAATGCCTCACTTGTTTCTGGCGCCATCTTTTTATGCTGGGTATGCTGTATGTTGGGAAATCTCAAGTTTCGACCGCCGAATTACACTGCTAAAGCTCTGTCCCTGCTTAAAAGGCTCTGTTTTGAAAACTTAACCATGCAGCACTTAAATATGTCATCAGTATCACATGTGATCTAGATCTTCTCTGCCAGAAACAGAGGCCCATATTTATACTTTTTTTTTTACCACATTTGCGTCGTTTTTGGCGAAAAATCTGCACAAACTTACAGCATTCAATTGTATTTTGTAAGTTTGCGTCGATTTTGCGTCACAAAACGACACAAATGCGGCGCTAAAAAAGTATAAATATGGGCCTCTGTTTCTGGCAGAGAAGATCTAGATCACATGTGTTACTGATGACATATTTAAATGCCGCAGGGTTAAGTTTTCAAAACAGAGACTTTTAAAGCAAGGACTAAGGCCCATATTTATACTTTTTTTAGTACCACATTTGCGTCGTTTTTTGACGCAAAATCGGCGCAAACTTACAAAACACAATTGTAGTTTGCAAGTTTGCACCGCTTTTGCATAAAAAAATGATGCAAATGCAGCGCTAAAAAAGTATAAATATGGCCCCAAGTGAGCAATGGCCCAGGACCCCACCCTTCAAAAGGCCCTGTGGGAACGTGAATTTAACCTCTCTCCATTCTATCTAATCCTCTCTCTCTCTAGCTACCTCTCCCTTTGAGTCTCTCTCTGCCCTGTGCCATTTTATCTCTATCTAAACCCTCATCACTTTCTGCCTACCTCTACCCACCCATCTCTCTCTGTCTCTCTCTCTCTCTCATTTTAATTGTTTTTGTGTCCCGAGCAAGACCCATTACAACTGTTTTTGTGTGGCCCGGTTTAAGATTAACATTTAATTAAGTACTGTTTAGCCTTATGCTGGCTTGCATTAGTTGGAAATGGGTACGTTTGTTTTACACAGGGACCCCAAGTGTGTCTTGTTTAGGGCCCTTAAAATACTTCAGATGACACTGGCCACAAACACAGGGTAATAAAGAAAAAGGGTCTAGAATGTAATGTGGCAGATATGTAACTGAATGGTAATACGCAAGGCAAATTAGTTAAGTATAATCAAAACTGGGGTTATGTGATGAAATGGAAGAACAGACAGAGAAAGACCAATGAAAAAAGCATTAATACCGACTAATCTCTGGAGAACAAATGAGTATCCATTAAACAGGAGGAGAAAAAAGTCGAAATGAAAGTTGCACCTGAAAAGATAAATGAAACTCAGGAAAAAAAGACAAGTGAGTGATCTACCGTCCTGGGGTTATAATGATGGAGCGTAAATAAAGAATAGAATACCAGGACTAATTAGGGACATGGACACTATTGGCCACAAAGATACACCTCCCAGCACATTTATTTGTTTTGATATCTCAATATTGACAAATGATTTTCAGGTGCATTCTCAGAGAGTGAGAAGTTATTATGTTGGCCGTAACATCTTGTGAAGGTGTCAAACATTGCAACTTCATGAAATTGCAATACTTGTCATCCTAGGAAAATGGTGCCTTTGGGTAGTACGTTTAGCTGAAAAATGTTTTTGCAAGTGAAATATTTTCAAAAAGTAGCTTTCGACCTGACATGTTTTACTTCAGTCTTTTAAATGGGGTTTACAGTGAGTACAATCATAGACAGTCCCAATATGAAACATTTTCATGAACATCCTTAATTTGCCCACTCCTTTACTCCACTGATAGTTTTTTTTATAGATCAAGTGTTATGTGGTATTTAGTGTGACAGGGCTTGATCGTGTACTCCAAGGTTTTGAATCCTAATGAAAGAGTTGTGACAATCTCAGTCTAGGTGGCATAAAACAAAGGTTCTCCCATAAAGATATGTAGGTAATCAAAGATTTCCATATTTTGGAGGACTGGCTTTTATAATGCACAAGACCATGAGTCCACTTCTCATTGGCCAGCAGGTGTCATAGTTTTTAAAAAAAACATTGTGGTATGCTCAGGGGGCATTGCTTCTTCCAATATAAAGTTATTATTGTCCTCAACAGCCCCATTATGCGCCACAACACTCTGTCAGATGAACACATGTACTCTAATTTCGGATTTGGTAGGCCCGGGAGGACTGTACCAGGTTCTTTTATTATAGACACCCCAATATCATTAAATATGACACAGAATCAACTTCCAGAAACACTTCAATACTGGAACTCCCCAAAATATATTCACAAAAGAGTCTTTATCATCTCCATATTTGCAACACTCACCTGGGGGTTCTGGCACATATTGATGTAGATTTCTGGTGTCATATACCTGTGATAGAATATCTTATAATTGTATTCCCTACAGTGAATTGTTATTTATGGTTTAAAGACACATCACCACAGTTTGACATTGCTATGTGGTAAAGCATGCAATTTCACTCAGAATTTTATGAAAACCTGAAAGCATACCTAGATGCATCCAGAACAAGCAATCAGGGATCAATGACTCCAGTGGAGAGAGTGCAAACAATCCATCATCTCCATAAAGACATATTTTGTATACTCAACCAAAGGGCACCCCCCTAATATGCACATGACAGCATATTTTGAGAGCCAATTCTTTGTCAACCAGGGCAAAAAGGAGGGGTGACAGTGGACACTTCTGTCTCATGCCACTCTGCAGAGAAAAGTTAGTTAAATGTAAACCATTTACGGCACTCTTGCTTCTTCGACCTTTAATCCTGACAGGATCCAGCCCTTCTTCTTAGGATCTAATCCAACATCCACAAGTATAACTTTGTGGTACTTCAGTTGACTCGATTAAAAGCATTTTTTATCATCTAGGATAAGGAAGACAGATGGAATTCTCTTTCAACTGGCCTTCTCCAACAATTGAGACATACATTGCACGCTATTGCACCATTGTTGCTTCGTTATGATGCCCACCTAGTCTACATCAATAGAAAGGACATCAGATTTTCTCCTACCTGTTGGCCAGGATTTTAGTCAAGATCTTGGCACCTACATTTATATAAAGCGAGTGGTCTACAGGAGGCCCAATTTTTAAGACGATTTCCTGGCATGTATATTAGGTAATAGCTGCCTCATTAATGGTGGGGGAAGTTCCACTCAGCCCCATCAAGTTTATACATGAAAACACACAAGGCTTCTCCAGTTAGGGGAGAAAGATTTACAGAAATGTGCCATGAGGCTCACGGTTCCTGAATTTTTGTTAGCATAAATTTATTTTACTGTTCTACATATCTCTGCTATTTCAATGGGCTTCTCTAACTCCCCCACACTACTTGTAGGGATGGTCAGTATACCATAATCCCTCACGTTGGGCACTATTGCTTCTTCATCGTCCACTCCCCGGGTATAGAGGTCTTGTAAGCACTGCCAGAAGGCTGTCTATTTCATTTTCCTTCAACGCCCACAAACACCTTGTTGTACTCATCCTGCCTATGGGATTTTGTGCTCATTGTGCTCTTAATAGTTTAGCTAACCTATCACTCTTTTCATAAAACGTTTGTCCGTACATCCAGTTTTCCTCTAATTATCACCAACTCGCTGCGGTTCATTGTGGAAGCTTTCTTGGTTATCCGTTGTCTCCAATTGTTTTCGCTAACTTTTGAGATTATCCTTTACCAATGTCTTCTCTCTTCTTGCTCCTGCTGACAGCACTATTGTGACACCTTTCACTAGATTCCCATTAGCTGAAGAGGAGGGTCTTAGATGCTGCCCTATGGGCTGATCGAAATGATGAATGGCAATTCAAGAAGCAGTAGCAGAAGGAGACTGACCTAAAGCCCCTTAATGTAGTTGATTATTATATTAGTTTCTTTATTACAAAGTCTGGCAGACAAAAAGAGTTGTCTCTAAGCCAGACCAAACAAAGGCTGAAGACTGCATGGAATGATATGAGTCTTTGAAATATAGGTGGCACTGTTGATAGATAATTCACAAAACGATTAAAATGTTAGTGATTTAATTATCTGTTTTGGACGCTGTGCTGTTATGCGCCCTTTATGAACAAGTTAATTTAATGGATTATTATTTTATTGGTTTTAAGTTATACATGGAAAGATGTCTTTAAAATGATCAACCAAAGATGGCTAAAGTTTAGAAATGCCTCATTATAGTTTGAATCCAGACTGTCAGGAGAGAACGAGGCTTGTGACACTCCTCCCCAAACCACCGGAATGACGTGTGAACTGCGCCACACATCAATAAAGGGCATTCGATTCCAACTGCAGCAAACCAGGAAAGCCATGTGCCAGGCAACAAAGAAGAGTGACACATGCCATGAGTTCATCAAACCTGTGGTAAAGATGGCTTTCAAGTGACATTAAGGAACCAGGAGTAGGCAGTAAAAAGAAAAAAGAAAAAAACATCAGTAATGGCACAGATCAGAGCAATGAATGACGGTATTCTGCATGTTGCTCCCTTACTAGAGCCACCTAAGGCCTTAATATAGACTCTACAGTCAGTATATGCAGACTCCTGCCACGGCTGATCCCCAGTGCTCACCTCGCTCTCACTCAACCGAACATTAGGTGTCCATATGGGGGATATCTGATCATGTCTGTGGATGCGAGCAGGCTTCTCTAAGCAAATGATGGATCTGCCAAACAACATATTGGGAATCCAAGAGAAACTGTCAGCAATTGAGAGTTTATAGTTGGCCTCGCGAGCTGAGAGTCAGGAAATCTCCTGAGACCACAGCATATCTTGAAAGCCATCTTTGATACAATGTTATAAGTAAGGAGCACTTCAAAACCACATCCCTTGTTATTCCACCTGTGTACATGTATCTGTTCGCAGAAGTCTGAAGTCACTCTGGAATTCTGCCAGAGTGAGAGTGGACGGTATAGAAATAACCTTGTCCTGTTGGTCTTAGTGCTACGCTCTATTAGAATTTTATTTTGATTTTGGAAATACAATTTCTGATCTCAGGTTCCATTTGGGCCTCATCTCATTATGGTAAATTATACCCGCACTGGTTAGGCGTGAAGTGAACAATGTTTATAAATTAGCATAGTCCACAAGCAAACTTAATATTCTGTTAGCATCCATTGTAAACTGAGTATCACTGTGTATTGCTTCCCAAAATGTTATTAAGATGTAGTTTATAAATTCATGATTTAACAAGACTACAAAACAAGCACAGAACCCGATCTGCAATTTTCTAGTCCCTTGTGAGCGCCTTGTGTAATGATTCTAAAGGAGCACAAGAACACTAAAACTGAGTCTGAGATACATGAATGAAAAACATATTAAAACATATTCTGAACATGGTTAAGTGTCTGGTAGTACCTGTTTCTGATTTTGCTTCTTTGAGCGTAAAAAATATGCTGGTAAATAATAAACGTTAGAAACGATGGGGCAATCCAGTCATATTCAGGTAAAGCTTTTCTGCAGCTCTTTCCAATTGAAGTACTGGCCTTTCTTAATTGTGGGAGAAAGCCAGTTATGTTCCAGTGTTCTTATTCCAACGCTCCTTTCCTGCAGTACCCTCCTGTACAGGGGTCTCTTCGACCGCGTCCTACAGCTCCTCGGACTGGCGCCTTTCACACGCCTCGCCCAGAACCCTCGCGCGTTCCCATGGGGACGTACGAAAGCCTTCGGACACTGCGAGGCCGGATTTCTGGGTTCCGGCTTCAAAACTGAGGACGGACTTCAGGAGCAAAGAGGAGGAGTTCCCTCGGGAAACGAGTCCAACGTCGGAAGAAAACAAGACGCCGCGAGCAGAGGAGGCAGGACCCGGATCGGAGGAGATTACAGCACACCACAGAGACTACGAGCCGGGAAGCCGAGATTCGGACGGAAGCATTCTCTGCCACGACCCTGGAGGGTCATGGCTTAACAAGCTACGGTCCTTGTTACAAGGACGGCGGCACCCTATAGCTAATATTGGGCACAAGGGGGAAGGTAGAAAAGAGAAGAGGGTGGGGATTAAGAAAGGGGGGGTCACGGGGAATGGAACCAAAACAGGTGATACCTTGGGCTGAGCACTAAAAGAGAATTGTCACAAGTGCCTAAAACCCTCCACCCCTCACTATCCGGCATACCTCTATACCTCTCCTCCTCTCTCTCACTAGTTCCCTCCCTCCTGCATGTTCTCATACTAAAACAACGCCAGAACCCCACAAATCCACTTACCTTTTGTTTTGCTCCTGTGTTTTGTTTTTCCGGTTCCACCGGGGAAGTTACGCAACCCAACACCCCTCAAGACACCTAAAGGAGAAGAAAAGAACAGAGACATTAAGAAAAGAAGAACCCAACTGGAATTGTTGCTATCAGATTTTTGTTGCCACCTTAAACGGCCATTACTTATCATTTCAACTTCATAAAGAAATAAAAACTTTTTTCTTTCCCCCCTATACATATGGCCCAGAGTCCTTTGTACCGCCAATCGCTTCCACAGTGGTGTCAGAAGTGGGATTAGTCCCTAGGCGGCACAAAGAGGCGGACAGAATGGGGGAGAAACCTACGCTGGAGGATATGATCAAGCAGTTGGCTGAGGGCCAGCGCCACCTCCAACTGGTGTGGGAGGCCCATCAAAGGGAGGCCAAAGAAGACCGAGAGGCCCTGCAAACGGCATTAAAAAGCCAAGCCACCATCATGGCTAATAACCAGCTGGTACATGAGTCTGCGCTCCAGAAATTAACTGACACCATCGCAGCCAGCAAAGTACACCCTAATGTTCCGAGCTCGGTACTACAAAAGTTCCAAGAAGGGGAAGACCCTGACCCCTTCACAAATTTCGAACGTGTGGCCTCCTCGGCTCAATGGCCTGAAGAACGGTGGGGCCAGTATATCGCACCCCTCCTAACGGTCATCCTTCAAACAGTCTATCAGGCCGCTAATCCCGGCGGTACTACCCCTTACAAGGATATTAAGAGTAGCATCCTAGAAAGGGTGGGTCATGACACAGAGTATTATAGGATGAAGTTTAGAAAGGTGAAATGAGGACAGAGTGAGGATCCCCGTACTTTCTATTTCAGGGTTAAGGATTTGGGGCCACTAGGAACAGACCGAGAAGATGTCATCAATGCAGTTATCCTAGAACAATACCTAGACTTCCTCCCAGGCAGTACCAGGAACTGGATAAGACAGCATCACAAGATAGATACGGAACTGGCTGTTGATCTAGCCTGCGCCTACCACCGGTCTGTTGATGTTAAGACTTTAGGCCCCAGGAACACAGTCAAACCTCCCGTGGGACCACTCAAATATCCTCCCCGACGGCCGCCAGAGGAACCAGGATCCCATAGATCCGGAGAGTCTAACCCCATGCAACAACCCCAATGCTTTAGTTGTGGGGAGTGGGGGCACATTGCAAGAGGGTGCCCCAGGAAAAACGAAGGGGTAGAACCTATGGAAATTGGGGTCACCCGGGGTAGAGTGTTGTGTAGTGGTAGAGGGAACAGTACGTTCAAACAGATCATAAAAGTAAATGGAACACCAATAGAAGCACTGATCGACTCGGGCTGTAGCCAGTCAGTAATCCGCAGAGACTTGTTAAACCAAATGAGCCAGACCCCGAGCCAGTGGGTTACTATCTGTTGCATTCATGGAGACAAAGATAACTATCCTCTAGAGCTGGTCAGAGTAGAATGGGGAGAGTATCACGATTTTCTTCCCATAGGGATTATGGACAAATTAATAGAAGACTGCGTCATCGGTACGGATTATACTCGGTTCACTGATCTCTTAGACAAAACAAGAGCACCCGAACAGTCTCCTGATTGGTGGTCGGAAGCACCGTTTGCTAACAGTCAGATTGAGAGGTCTCCAGTTCGGATGAAACTAACCAGAAAAGAGAAAAGACAACAGAAACAAAACTATCAAACAGCCCGATCTGAAAATTCCCCAGAGAAGCTTGTAGCTAGTACCGACAACGTCTCCATCTCTTTTAGAGCTAGCCAGCGGGAGGACCCCACCCTAGCTCATGCATGGAAAAATGCCAAAACGGAATCCACAAGGGAGGTGGGTCCCTATTTCCTAATTCACAAAAACCTGTTGTATAGAGTCACTACAACCACAAACGGAGAAAATAAATAACTGGTGGTACCTGAGCCCTACAGGAATCGGATCCTATTCTTAGCTCATAGCCAGCCAGGGGGTGGACATTACGGTCGAGAAAAAAATGAGGAATATTTATTGAGACGATTGTATTGGCCAGGGGTTTATGCCCACATCAGAAAATACTGCACACAGTGTCCTATGTGTCAGTTAGTAGAACCAGGAGCATTGAGGAAAGCCCCTTTACAACCCCTGCCCATTATCGAGATTCCATTCAGCCGCGTGAGTATGGATATGGATCTGGTCGGACCTCTCTTACCATCATCCAAAGGTCACACCTATATACTCGTCTTGGTAGACTATGCTACCAGATATCCCGAGGCAATCCCTCTTACTAGTATGACCACGAAGTCAGTAGCCCAAGCCATGATAACCTTCTTCTCCAGAGTAGGTTTTCCCCAAGAGATCCTAACCGACCAGGGTACTCCTTTTGTATCGGCCCTTATGAAACAGATCTGTAAAACACTGGGGATCACTCAGATAAAAACCTCAGTATACCACCCCCAAACGGACGGGTTAGTAGAACGCTACAACCGCACCATTAAAACTTTATTGAGGAAAACAGTGGATGACTCCGGAAAGGACTGGAACCAGAAACTGCCTCTGGTCCTCTATGCTATCCGGACTCATGAACAATCGTCCACCGGACATAGTCCTTTCGAACTGGTGTTTGGGAGGCAACCCCGCAATTTACTTGATATGGCCGCCGAAATGTGGGAAGAAGAAGGCGATGAAGAAAAACCCCTACTAGAGTATATCCATAAGTTGAAATCACACTTACAGACTGTTTGGGAAGATGTACGAAAGCATTTAGAGAAGGCACAAGAAAACCAAAAAGCATATTATGATCAGGGGACCAAACTACGGTCCTTTCGCCCTAACGACCAAGTCCTGATACTGCGACCAACTTCCGAACATAAACTATTGGCTAAATGGCAAGGGCCCTACAGAGTGATAAAAGCGGTTTCCCCCATTACCTACCTCATTGAAATAAATCCACACCCAAAAAGGACCCAAATCTATCATGTCAATCTACAAAAAAAATGGGAAACACCAGCAGACACTCCTAACCCCTCTGCTACCGGGTTCTTAATAACACCAACCACTGCGTTAGGCATGGACCTCTATCCCACCACTAGCGTAGAGCAGTGGGTAAGTCCCTGTATAAACAGCTCTCATTCCAAAATAGAAAAAGTCCAACTATCCACATTGTTACAACAATATTCGATTTTTTTCTCTGAGACACCCAGTAGAACTCTGTTAATTCAACACCGTACCAGAACACCGGAGGGCCAAACCATTCTCCTACGGCCCTACCGGATTCCCGAAGCACGGAAGCATCTCATTGAAGGAGAAATAGCGAAAATGTTAGCCCTAAAGGTTATCGAACCGTCCACCAGCCGCTGGTGCTCCCCGGTTGTTCTCGTTCCGAAACCTGATGGGTCTATCTGGTTTTGCATCGACTTCCGGAAGTTGAATGACATATCTCTTTTTGACACATATCCCATTCCACGAGTGGATGAGGTGCTGGAGAAATTTGGTAGTGCCCGCTACATGTCCACCCTGGACCTAACGAAAGGGTACTGCCAAATCCCACTCGCCTCTTCCGACAAGGAGAAGACAGCCTTTGCAACCCAGTCAGGTCTTTATCATTTTACTGTCCTTCCCTTTGGCCTTCACGGGGCACCTGCTACATTTCAACGTTTAATGGACCGGCTCTTAAAACCGTTCCAAGCGTTTACGGCGGCATACTTAGACGATATCGTAATTTTTAGCGACTCATGGAATGAACACCTGCATCATCTCGAAGAGATGTTCCGCACCTTAACTGGGGCCGGCCTTACGGCCAACCTGAAAAAATGCGTTCTAGGCAACACGCAAATTGCCTATCTCGGTTACCTTATTGGTAACGGGATCCTGCGACCACGAAAAGATAAGATTGAGGCCATCTTACAAGTACCTGTGCCCAAGACTAAGAAAGAACTTCGATCCTTTCTAGGTTTGGTGGGGTACTATCGCAGGTTCATTCCCCAATACTCCACGATTGCTGCTCCCCTCACTGATCTCCTAAAAAAACACTACCCCACCAAATTACCCTCCTTCAACGACTCTCAAATCCGCAGCTTTAACCAGCTCAAACGATCCCTTACGACCGAACCTGTATTGAAATGTCTGGATTTTTCATGTCCTTCCACTTGTATACCGACGCTTCCAACGTCGGTCTCGGCGCTGTTCTCACTCACCCGACAGTATGGGACACGAACATCCAATTGTATTCATCAGCAGAAAACTGCTTCCCAGGGAGTGCCACTATCCCGCTATTGAGAAGGAATGTCTGGCTATTAAGTGGGCCGTAGAATGTTTGCAATATTATCTCTTTGGCAGGCCTTTTATCCTCTACACCGACCATGCCTCGTTAACGTGGTTGGCCTCACATAAGGACACTAATTCTAGGATCTTACGTTGGTTTCTTGAGCTCCAGCATTTTACTTTCCAGGTCCGCCCCATTCCGAGATCTCAGCAGGGCCCTGCCGATTTTCTGTCCCGGTGTCCCGACTCTTCGGTCCTATACCATTCCCGAGCATGGGATGGGGAGTGTAGACGGGCCTCTTCGACCGCGTCCTACAGCTCCTCGGACTGGCGCCTTTTGAGCGCCTCGCCTGGAACCCTTGGGCGTTCCCATGGGGACGTACGAACGCCTTCGGACACTGCGAGGCCGGATTTCCGGGTTCCGGCTTCAAAACTGAGGACGGACTTCAGGAGCAAAGAGGAGGAGTTCCCTCGGAAACATGTCCAACGTCGGAAGAAGACAAGACGCCGCGAGCAGAGGAGGCAGGACCCGGATCGGAGGAGATTACAGCACACCACAGAGACTACGAGCCGGGAAGCCGAGATTCGGACGGGAGTATTCTCTGCCATGACCCTGGAGGGTCGTGGCTTAACAAGGTACGGTCCTTTTTACAAGGACGGCGGCACCCTATAGCTAATATTGGGCACAAGGGGGGAGGTAGAAAAGAGAAGAGGGTGGGGATTGAGAAAGGGGGGGTCACGGGGAACGGAACCCAAATGGGTGATACCTTGGGCTGAGCACTAAAAGAGAATTGTCACAAGTGCCTAAAACCCTCCACCCCTCACTATCCGGCATACCTCTATACCTCTCCTCCTCTCTCACTAGTTCCCTCCCTCCTGCATGTTCGCATACTAAAACAACGGCAGAACCCCACAAATCCGCTTACCTTTTGTTTTGCTCCTGTGTTTTGTTTTTCCGGTTCCACCGGGGAAGTTACGCGACCCAACACCCCTCAAGACACCTAAAGGAGAAGAAAAGAACAGAGACATTAAGAAAAGAAGAACCCAACTGGAATTGTTGCTATCAGATTTTTGTTGCCACCTTAAACGGCCATTACTTATCATTTCAACTTCATAAAGAAATAAAAACTTTTTTCTTTTACCCCTATACACATGGCCCAGAGTCCTTTGTACCGCCAATCACTTCCACACCTCTCTAATTCCCTTCCCTTCGTCTAACCTCTCTAAACCTGTTGGTGCTGTTGTACAATGGACGTCTGGAGGGTACTGCTCCTGAGAAACTGGGAGGCATATTTACAAGCCCTTTGAACCACCAGTGCATCACTTTTTCTGATGCTCCAGCGGCGCAGAGTGCAGACCCATATCTACGAGGCCACATAAAGCCACTTTGTGTGGCTGTTGATGGCCTCGTAGGGATGGTGTAAGGCAATGCAGCACAAGTCGCTGTGTTGCCTTACACTGCATCAGGGGGGCCTTCCATGGCCGTTGCAGTGGGTTTTCCCAATCAACACCCATGGGTTCAGATGCATTTCCAGATTTACAAAGCAATGTAAACCTGGAATGCTTCAAAACCTTACCCCTCCCTAGGGCTGGCACTACGAAGAGAACTATCTTTCTTAGCAGCACACATAGAAAGAGGAAAACGCCTCCATGGATTGTTTTGTGCATGATGGCGCCCTTTCTGCACAAATAAAGTCCTGCATGCATGGTGCCAAGGTGCATTCATTGGCATAAATACAGTGCATTTCTGTCCTTTCCCTGTGGCGCACGGCAGTGCAGCAAGGCCACTTCCTGTGCTGCCCTGTGCCAATTGTTTGTAAACATTCCTGTGGGTGTTTGACAATCCCTTGTCATGACTCATGGTTTTGGTGGCTGGAAGACTGGTTATTATCAAACACTGCAGCCGTGAGTTGGAGTGACGAGTAGAAATTTAGAACGCGAATGAATGGGTGTTGGTGATATGGGGCCAGATGTAGGAAAGGATTTGCAACTCGCAAACGGCAAAAACTGCCGTTTGCGAGTTGCAAATCGCATTTTCCTATGCAGAAATGCATTCTGCGAGTCGGACCGACTCGCAAAATGCATTTCAGAATCGCAAATAGGAAGGGGTGTTCCCTTCCTATTTGCGATTCCTAGTGGTATGCAATACCATTTGCGACCGCATATGCGGTCGCAAATGGTGTTGCAGTTACCATCCACTTCAAGTGGATGGTAACCCACTCGCAAATTGGAAGGGGTCCCCATGGGACCCCTTCCAGTTTGTGACTGGACCCAAAAACATTTTTTCAGGGCAGGGAGTGGTCCAGGGGACCACTCCCTGCCCTGAAAAAATACCGAAACTAAAGGTTTCGTTTTTTTTTTAAAGTGCAGCTCGTTTTCCTTTAAGGAAAACGGGCTACACTTAAAAAAAAAAACTGCTTTATTTAAAGCAGTCACGAACACGGAGGTCTGCTGACTACAGCAGGCCTCCATGTTTGCGAGTGCCCATAGTCGGTATGGGGCCGCAATTTGCGACCCACCTCATGAATATTCATGAGTTGGGTCATTGCGACCCCATAGCGACTCGCAGACGGTGTCTGAGACACCGTTCTGCATAACATTTTGCGAGTTGCAAATAGCGAGTCGCTATGACTCGATATTTACAACTCGCAAAATGTTTCTTTGCTACATCTGGCCCATGGTCCCTTTTCTTTGCCTTTCTCTAATATTCCTCATTGTTTTCCTGATAACTGCCTTAAACGCATACTTTCTGAGCCCTTCTACTTGCAAATTACCTTTGCATATGTTTGTCCAACTTGCTGAGGTAACACAAGACTAACCTTCTAGCACCTGGGACAATAATGGTGTGACATTGATCTAAGGTTTGATATCTGGTTTGATATCTGGTGGTGGGAGTTACATTGCTTGAGAGACTGGCTACGAAGGGAAAGATCTAAGGTGTTGTATCCGGTGGTGGAAGTTACAGTGACTGAGAGTCTGGCTATAAAGGGTTTGTAAGGCCACTTTCAGTGGAAAAGACCCATGGTGGCTTACCCCACTCCTAGCCCCCACTACACACTGGCTAGGCATAACCTTTAGCAGTAATATGAGCCTCATTGGTCATACAACAGTGCCCTGTCTGAATATGATTGAAAGCATAATTCGGTCTGTGGGAGAATAGGAGGAAAAAAGTAAGATATACACACATTGTAAGAATGACCTGATAAAAGCTTAGCATAATCCATCAAAGACAAATCTGGAAAATGCAAATGTGAGAATACAGCTCTGTATTTATCTTAATTGCCTCACCTATTTCTTCCATGATCGAAATTGATGCAGACCTTTCCAGCTGTGCTGTGATGTATTGTCCACATTTTCATAGCAAATTTCTGCTATTTCACTGATGTGCTAGGGCTCTTGCATTTTGAGTTGTGTTTCTAAACAGGTATTGGCCTTCTGAATGGCCACTTAACCGTTGTCGGGCCTGCATGTTAATCTGTTTGTTCAGTGCTGTGGTTAGTGATGTTTAATAGAGGATTCCTCTGACTCTAGTATGTGTTCACTTGGAGAATGGACAACCTGTGCTTTGTTTCTGAATGAGAAACCCCTAGGACTTTGCAATTTCTTTCATTTCGTGACAATGATTGCCTGGACGGTTTGTTGAGTTATGTTGTTAGAGAGTATTACATTGCTAGCTGTATGGCTCTGATGCTGTATTAAGCTCGTGAGAGCTTTTCAGCACTGTCTTAAGATTTTTTTTATAAAACTGTGATTGTGATAGGTGTGATGACTCTGCTGTCACATAAGGTTCTGGTGTTCATTGAGAAAGACTGGAGGAATACTCTGATGAGGCCATTGTGACCTAGGAAGGGCAGCAGCACATGATTAGAACGCATGTGAGGCATGTTGGAGGTTACAACACACAAATCATTTATGTTTCACTGCAAGGCAGATATGGAAGACATGCGCCTTGTGACTAGTCAGCAGCTGGTACCATCTTAGCAATGTCTACCATCCAAAAAATAAAGCATACCATGCAGAAAACTTTATTCACAAAATGTCAAGAAGCATTTCCAAATTAGCTGTGTGTGCAACATAAAGATGTACATAAGTTATGTTTGTATATGCTGCATGTACAGGCTACATCCATTCTGGTGATCTTCAGAAACATGCTGTCCCTCCTAACAGGTATATGCCACATAAGCCCAATATAGCACAAGGAGGAAGGCATGACGAGCAGGGAGGGTGTTGGGGATGATCAACCCTATAGCGAGAAGAGCAGGCATGGCATCATGGATGGTCATTGCTGTATTGTGAAGATGCTATCGGGCTTCATGAACGGTTGTTGCTGGAGCTTCGCATTGGCATTTACTGCGGTCTGTCACTGCTGTAGAGGAAAGTGCAGACCTCAAATTGCCGGACGTCACTGGCAGTCACTATAGGGCAAAAAGCCAGGTTCACTAGAGCTTTGCATTGGTGGTCATCGCGGGCAGCAGAGCCACAGCACAAACGGGCTCGTTTGTGGCCACGAAGAGCTCAAAACTTCAGGATTTCACCTTTCTTAGCAAAGGATGGCACTCTGATGGCACCTAAGAGTCCAGGACCTGTGAGGACACCTCTTGGGGATCAGGGACTCACCTACTGCCTATCACACACTACCACACAGCACTGTGAATCTGCAAACTTAAGCCACCCATTTCCTTTCCAGAGAGCCCCCCTCACCTCACACAGAAGCATCTTTTCATCTCCCCTTACATGTCCTTTAGATCAAACTATTCCCTATGACCTAATAAAGATAGAAGTAGATTCTTTACCAAAAAACAAGTATCCCAAACCACATAAAGATCAAAGGAGATAGTGGAGGAGAGATTGGGAGTTGATAGGGTTGCCTATGAGAGGGTAAAACTAGGGATGGCTAGGTACATAAATGTAGAACATTATGATACATAGGGTGTTGTAGGAATGGGTTAAGAATATAGTTTAAAAGCTACATCTGGGTCTGACAAGCAAATCATTGCCTCTCAACCATTCAGTAGTACACTTCGGAGAAATGAACCCCGGGAGGTATACAGTTAATAACCTGTAACTGTTATTCTACAGCACTGGTATCTTTCACTGGTACTCATGCAGTCAGTCATTAGGTAATTATTATTTTAAACAAAAGGAAACAGTGAGATACAGAATAAAAATGGTAATAGCTTAGGTCAGCACATAGTCATTTGTTTTGTGAAGAAATGGTAGCTGATTTACCAATATGCAGAAAACATCCTCCAAAGTGTCATCCAAATTATCTTATCAACATTGATAAGTATAGCAGGAGCGGCACCCCCGATATGGAAGAGCGTCGCCCCACTGCTGGAACAAGCAGATCAAAATGTAAAATAAAATGATAATAAAGCAATTAATAAAACTGATTTATTATCATTTTATTTTACTTGTAGGAGCCACCTCCAAGTCTTTAGGGTGGGGCCATCAGCAGCAGGAGGAGTGGTGGACACAGGGCACTGCCAGTGTACATGTCGATTTGCCCAGCCATATTAGGACGGCAAAACCGACAAGCACACTTGGATATCTCGAGGCTGTTGCTTGGAAATATCAGCCGGGTTTAGGAGCACAAGGTCCCAGTCCTTGCTGGAGCATGAAACCAGCCCACTCTGCTCCATCCTGGTTCTTCTCTCATGCTGGGTAAAGGTAGCATGACAGCAGCATCTCGATTGGTGTAGGGAAGTCCGGGAGCCTGTGTGCAGTGGGATTCAGGACCTGAAGAGTGCGGCGAGGTGGCAGGTAAGTTGTATTTTCTTTTTTTTTTACCTCCCCGCTGCCTCACCACTTTTCCCTGCTAACAGCCGCCACTGAAACATAGTGAATCCTGGTCTCAAGAATAGTCCAAAAGAATGCAAAATTCTGTTCCAACTGATTATACAGATTCTAGAGATGTCTGTTCTTGTGAAATACTCTCCTGTAGGAAATTGAGTATTTGATTCAGGCCCAAACAACAATCACAATCCCTGTCAGGGTGAACCACAAAAGTCACTAAATCAACCTGTGCTCAACCCTCTGGTAGCTTGGCACAAAAGCAAGCAGGCTTACATTAGAGGCAAAATGTAAAGTATTACAACACTCAAACAATAATAAAGTGAAAATACAATACAAGGGAAACCCAAACCAAGTTAAGAAATAGATAACATTTTAATAAATAAAATAATACCAGAATGACAAAAACTCAATCAGTAGAAAACAAGATATGCATTTTCAAAGTTTCAGGTACGTGTAGAGCCCAATAGCACAAAGCGCTACTTGCGGTCATCTGATCGTACTAGACCAGGGGAAAGTCATAAATCCAGGCTGACCGTGATTGAGCGTGGGCCGGATACAGCAACCCAGCAAGGTTATTTCAGCGGAAAATATTTCCTTCTAAATGTCTGGCGAGAAGGGTCCAGTTTGTGGTGAAGAAAGCCATGATGATCAGGAAGAGTGTTGTGGATGGTTGTCCCTGTAGCACGAAGAGCAGGCATGGCATTATGGATGGTCATCGCTGTATTGTGAAGATCCGTTCAGGCTTTAGAGATGGTTGTTGCTGGAGCTTCATGTTGGCGGTCACTGCAGCCTGTCGTTGCTGTAGGGCAAAGTGCAGATCTCGTATTGTCGGTCGTCACTGGCAGTTACTGTAGGGCAAAGAGCCAAGTTCACCAGAGCTTTGCATTGGTGGTCATCTCGGGCAGCAGAGTCTAAGCATGAACGGGCTCCTTTGTGGCCGCAAAAGAGCTCAAAACTTCAGAAGTTCACCTTTCTTGGCAAAGGAGTGCACTCTGATGGCAGCTAAGAGTCCAGGGCCTGGGAAGGCACCCTTTGGGGGTCAGGGACTCTACCGGAGAACAGCAGGGCTCAAGCAAGTCCTGTTGCATGTCCAGGCAGATCTAGTTGCAGCAGGCCAGCTGGGCAGATGCAGGGAGGCCTCTGTCCCTTGCTGTTTTCCCTGTAGCTCAGACCAGGAGGCCAGCCAGCTAATCATTGGATTCACCCTGGTGGTCCTGAGTTCAAACAGCAGGCCCGGGCTTCCTTCCTCAGGCAGTATGGCAGTCCTTCCTGCAGAAGGACAGTCCTTCAAGCAACAGGGCAGCAGGGCAGTCTTTCTTCCGAGTCTTCCACAGGTCCAGAAGTGTTCTGATGAGTGGTTCAAGACATCCAGTATTTATACCTGGTGCCACCCTCTGAAGCCGGGGTATTCCATACACTACCCCCACATCTGTTTCTGTAAAGTTCCTCCCTTCCACGGCTAAGGCTCTAGATAGTCTAGGGCGACTTTGAAATGTAAGTGGGTTGGGGAACAGCTCTGACCCAGCCATCCTGGTAGGGTCGCCACCCTTGCCATCATCTCGTTCCCCTTTGTCTCACTGCATGGGAGAATACACAAAGGTCAAATGCCAAGCTATTCAAGGTCACGTGGTGCAAGACAGATGCAGCATACACAAAATGGTCAGGACAAGAAAATGCCAACTTTCTAAAAGTGGCATTTACAGAACTGTGACTTAAAATCCGTCTTCACCAATTAAAAAGGTTTTAAAGTTCAATTAATTTGAGTGCAAACATAATTTACTACCTGCTCCCAAACGTACATTTTTACTCATTAAGTGTAATAATCTAACCTATTGTTATCCTATGAGAGATATAAGCCTTGCAATAGTGAAAAATACTTTAGGGGTTTTTATCTACCAGGACCTGTAAAACTTAAATCCAAATGTCCTACTTTTTAAATACAATGCACTCTGCCCTATGAGTCTTTAGGGCATATCTTAGGGGTGACATATATAGTTCAAAAAAGAGGTTTAAGCTGCAGAAAATGTTTATTGTGCAGGTCGAAATGGCAGTTCAAAACTGCCTTACACACTGCAGTGCCTGAGACATGTTTAAATGGGCTACATAACTGGACAGCACCATGAGGGCTGCAGGTCTACTAGTAGCATTTATAGGACCTGAGTACATGTAGTACTCGTTTACCAGGGACTTACAGGTAAAGTAATGATGCCTATTTGGTGCAGGCCAATTGTACAATGTTTTAGAAAAAAAGCAAATGTCAGCAAAATAGGAGGTGTAAAGGCAAACAGCTTTGAGACTACCTGCCAAAGGTGTCAGGTCTACCACCTCCCATGCTCTCACCACTGATAGTGCTGGTAGTTTACCAAATCTAATCACAATATATATTCTCCATTTTTAGGGCAGGTCAACCCGGGAAATATCTGAGAGGTGAGTTCCATTCTAATTTAGTGAAATGACTTACAATGGCCTGAACTCTGATCCTTGCTCCAAATGCTAATTTAATTGCCTTACTCACTATTACTATTACTAGTACTATTACTTTTACTATTACTAGTACTTTTACTATTACTATTCCCTTGTGTAGCAAATCCATATTTCCAACATTTTACTCTTAAAATTATTTATGTTTTTGGACATTAGAGAGTTGGCATTTTGACCTTTTGGCACTGATCAAGTGCTAGAAAGCTCCCCAATTGCATGTGTCTTTCCTTAGAACATGGAAACTCATTCTGTTCTAAAGTAAAAACAAATTATACAAGCTGCCTAAATGTCAAATTTCATATGTGTGCCTGCTAGAGAACCTTTTCTCTTACAAAACTTAGCAAACCATGGGACACAAGCCTTAGACTAACCAGGTAACACTTGAGCTTAAGCCTGGATGATGCATGCAAAGCTGAGTTGACTTTTACTGTCATATGTGGCAGGGCATTTGTATGCTAAGGGCCCATGTTACATGCAAGACAGGTCCGAATGCATGTAAACATGACCATGCTCGACATTAGAAAATTGTGCATTGGGACAGGGGCTGTAAACCTGCATTAGCTGTTTGAATGGTAAGGCTAACAAATGTGTACTCACCATGTTTTCAGTTTAGAAGCTCATTGTTTTTAGTTGTTGTTCAAACTAATAGGATAGAAAAGGAAAACTTGCCACTTCTTTGGTGTCTGCATTGTAACTATCTCTGCAGAAAAAGAGTGTCTTGCAGAGATCCACCCTGGTAGGAAAAGGAAAATGTAGCATTAGTTCCCAGAAGCCGCAGATGTTTCTGTAAACATGCATTGTTTGATATTTTTGTAGCAAAGCAGGAGCTGAGAAGTACTGATGGGGCAGTATTAGACACAGCGAAAGGTGGCTGAAGAGCCGAACACTGACCCGATGACATCCTAAGTTACACTGTGAAAAAAATAATTTCTTGGTATAAGAAATCTCAGTGAACTAATACAGCGGTTACAGTTGGCTGGCTGAAACCATTGTAGGCACATTGAATAGGGAATAGACATGGAAGTAGGATAGGGAGGTGAGGTGAGAAAGGACTGGGGCTTTCCTAATTTCACCCTAATTTGCATATTAATTGTTTACATTAATCACAATCATACTGGTATACTTTTTATGTAGGCAAAAACTGCACAATACATAACCATATAATTGTGAAATAGCAATCATTGTATGTGCCAATTGATTCAGGGTAGCAGGGTAAGGCTCAATTCCATCATCAACTGCAGATAAGCAATTCACTGGCTTGTTCGTCTGACTCCAGCCCTTTCTTATCTACAAGAGCATAGCTCCCTAGAGGTGGGATGCCAGTTCTCCCTTCCATTGAAAAAGATGTGGTTATTTTTGGAATGATGGGTTTCTAATAGCGTGACCCCAATAAAACTGAGATGAGCATCAAACTGCATATCACGTTTGTGACTTTAATTCGAAATGTAAGCTGTGTCACATACTTAAATGGGGTCATGTGTGCATAAGGGAAGTGATAAAAGTGAAAGGGTGTGCCTAAATGGGGCAGGATTCTGCTTTTGCACTTTAAAGCATAGAGGAGGTTGTCATTGAAAGGAGGTAGAAAAAGAGCAAATCTAGGGTAAGGTTGACAAGAATCATCTGTGTTACATTATGTTGCTTTTCTGAGCTCTGCTTTTCAAGTAAACTTTGGCATGAACAGATTAAAATCTCTAATGCCCTAAAACAGTTCTGTTACCTGTTAGACCAGGCATCCTTTTCGTGGTCTCTCCTAACTTTTTGCATCCACTTCCCAGGTTGTTGCTGTGTGCTGGACTCTGTTTTTGCAATTTTTGTTACTCTGGGAATTTCACCACCGCTGACCAGTGCGAAAGTGCAAGTGATCCCTATGTGAAATTGTATGTATAACTGGCTTTTCTATGATTGACATTTTTGATTTACTAGTAAGTCCCTAGTAAAGTGCACTAGAGGTGGCCAGGGCCTGTAAATCAAATGCTACTAGTGGGCCTGCAGCACTGATTGTGCCACCCACGAGTAGCCCTGTAAACATGGCTCAGACCTGCCACTGCAATGTCTGTTTGTGCGGTTTTTAATAGCCAATTTGTCCTGGCATATGTACCCACTTGCCAGGCCCAAACCTTCCCTTTTTATACATGTAAGGCACGCCTAAATAAGGCCCTAGGTAGCCCCCTGGGTAAGGTGCAGTGTATGTTAAAGGTGGGACATTTACTGATGTGTTTTACATGTCCTAACGGTGAAATACTGCCAAATTTGGTTTTCACTGTTGCAAGGCCTATCCCTCTCGTGGGTTAACATGGGGGCTGCCTTTTAATATTCTTAAAATACAGTGTCTGTTTGAGAGCAGCTAGAAATGTGGAGTTTGGTGTCTCTGAACTCACAATTTAAAAATGCATCTTTTAGTGAAGTTGGTTTTTAGATTGCTAGTTTGAAAGTTTGAAAGTGCCACTTTTTAGAAAGTAGACATTTTCTTGCTTAAACCATTATGTGACGCTGCCTGTTTGTGGATTCCTTGTCTGTGTCAGACTGAATTGTGAATCTCCTCTAGACAGTGACACAACAGGAGCTGGATGTAGCTTGCATATCCTGATGAGCCATCTGGGCTAGAGTGGAGGGAGGAGTGGTCACTTACACCTAATGGGTTGTGTCTGCCCTCACACAATGCAGTCTCCAACCCCCTGGTGTGTGTCTGGGCAAGGCGGGATCCTGTAAATAACAGAGACTTTTCTTTGAAGTTGGGTAACTTCAAAGGCAGAATGGGGTATAAGTAGTGGACCTAAAACCACAGACTTTAGATTTTCTTCAAGATTTGCTTCTGGAACCAAGAGGAACCTTTGCCAAGGAGAAGAGCTGAAGAGCTTAGGAGAAGTGCTGCTCCTGCCTGTGACTGTGCATTGTTGGTCTATCCTGCAGCTGCTGCTTCTACCTGTGAAGGAGGACAAAGACTGTACTCTGTGGTATATTCCTGCTTGGGAAGAATCTCCAAGGGCTTTGACTGAGCTTGCCTCCTGTTTATGAAGCCTCAGGGTCAGAAAGGCTTCACCAACCAGTCTATGAGTTTTCATGCTGTGGACTTTAGCTTGTCAGAGGGTGCCATTCTAGTTCCTAGGCCCCTGAAAGTGAATTTCTGGAAAAATCCTGTGAAATGACGCCGGGCGACACTGTGCAAATTTGTAAGGATGCTGCTGCCCAGAAACAGTGACATTGCCTGCATCTGAAGCCGTGGACCTTGCAGAAGTGCAACAACCCCACCGACATCGCAGGCCTTGTGTCACCGACTCTGCTGACGTACCAAGAACTCGCAAGATTGGAGTGTCATAGCACCAACATTCATGAGACCTGACTCCGTCGCCACGCCTGTGACACTGTGACGTGACTGAAACACTGTGAGGTCGCGACGCAGCATCATGACTTAACCGGACTTCGACTTTGCCAGTGGTGCCCAGGGACAGACTCCTCGCAACCGACGATGCCTCACCTCCACACTCTCGCAGCAAGGACCTGATGCCTATTCGTGACGCCTCCACTCCTTCGCCTCGCAGCACAGGAACCGACTCTGCCTCGCTCCCTGACTCCGTTCATCTGTCTGTTTTCCCTACTTTTGCTAAGGTACTGTACCTTGGGGTCCGTGTGACTCCGTAAACGGCACCAGTGGTGTTGCATTGTGGGTAACAACTCCGTCACGACACTGCTTAACATCAAATTGCAGCATTGGTGCTTCTAGGCACTATTTTTGTGTTTGTAATTGCTAAAGTCCTATATTAATTGAGGATTGTGGATTTTTATTGTATTTGGTACTGTTCTACTTAGATAAACCTGTGTGGTGTCCATTTTGTAGTGTTTCACTGCATTACTGTGTGTGTTGGTACCAATACTTCACACATTGCTTCTGGGATAAGCCTTTCTGCTCTTGCCAAGCTATCAAGGGAGTGAGTGGGGGTTAACCAGGTGTGTTTCTCCTTTGCCCTGACTAGAGTAAGAGTCCTTGCTTGGACAGGGGGTAACCTGACTGCCAACCAAAGACCCAATTTTAACACTCCCCTTTAGTATTTGGCATCTAGCAGCTTAGGCTAGATATGACCATACACATGTGTGAGGGAAAGAAAGTACTGCTTAGTGGGAAGTATGTGTTTATGCATCTTTCTTTAGCAGAAGATCATCAGACAATCAGATTCCAGAGAAGTAAAGGCATGCATTTAAATTTCACAGTACATGCATACCACACAGGAACATGCACATTTTGACGCCTATTTATGATGGTATTGTGATTTTGATGTGTTTCATGAGTTTCTGTGAGATTGGAATATCTTGCAAGCTTATCCAAATATCAGAGGTATTTCTATAAGCCAGGTAACGAATGAAGGTCCACCATCCTATAACAGAATTCATTAACCACCTCTGTAATTGTGGTGGTTTTGGTCCTGTGCTGATATATTATTTCACATTACCTGTCACTCTGTAATGGGCTGGTAAAGAATACTCTTTATACTGAACTGCCAATGAATAAAAAGAGACTCAGCAGACCTTTCCATCTTGACTTGCCTCTTCCAAATTTGTGCAGAGTTTCACCACTTGAAAGGATATCTGGAAGCAAGTGCTTTTACGAGCCAATTTGGGTTTTAGATATGATTGACTGAAAAACCTTGGAAGTTTACTATATCATGCAAGCTAGTTGTTCTTGCATGGTGCCATGACGCTATTTTGATTATTCCTCGAGGAATCAGAAAAACACATGTAGTCATGAGGAGAGGTGTGCGAAAATTGTATCATTAGATTTATTATATGTAATTACTCAAATTTAGGGGGAACTTGAGCAAAATTATGTGTAACTGCATAAAACACACACCCGTCAAATAGTGCTATCCTTTAGAATGAAATGCTTCATCATGTCAGTTGTTGACGCAAGAATTAATTTTGCTTTAAGAAACAGTGTACAAAAACTGCAATCACCACAAACAGCCTCTCGTGTTCTGTTTTGTTTGCATTGTTTCTGTGCTCAATAGCTATAATTTTGCCATTAACAATAGAGTAATTACACAACATGGTGTAATTGCTTTGTTTAAGGAATTTCAAGCACAAGGTGAAATTCCAGATGACTCACGACCTGACTCATCTGGCGGGAATTCAGAAATATGGATAAGTTGCAACACTTGCCTCAGACTTAAACCTGTGGTCCAACATCCACAGGTGTCTTGTAGTCATTTCCAATCCTTCAACTCCTAGGCATAGAGTTGCCTTATAGCTAAGGGTCAACCTAGCAAAAGATCAAGATTTGATATGTTTTAGACCTGACAGCCTTAGGGTGGTCATCCCCCAACTTTTTGCCTGCCTCCCTCCGCTTTTCTGAAACTTTTTTTGCTGGTATTAGGACTCTGTACACTTTACCACTGATAACTAGTGCTTAAGTGCATATGCTCTGCCCCTACAACATTGTAACATTTGTTCATTCCCAATTGGCATATTTGTTTTTCTTGTATGCCCCTAGTAAAGTGCACTACATGTGCCCAGAGCCTGTAAATTGAATGCTACTAGTGGACCTGCAGCACTGGTTGTACCACCCACATAAGTAGCCCCTTAACCATGTCCCAGGCCTGCCATTGCTAGGCCTGTGTGTGCAGTTTCGCTGCCACTTTGACTTGGCATTTAAAAGTACTTGCCAAGCCCTAAACTCCCCTTTTTCTACATATAAGTCACCCAGAAGGTAGGCCCTAGGTAACCCATAGGGCAGGATGCTATGTAGTTAAAGGAAAGACATGAACATGTGCGGTTTATATGTCCTGGTAGTGGAAAACACCTAAGTTGGTCTTCCACTACTGTGAGGCCTGCTACTTTTATAGGATAGCATTAGGGCTACCCTCATATACTGAGTGGTAGATTCTGATCAGAAAGGATGACAAGGTCATATTTAGTATGGTCAGACTGTTAATACAAAATCCTGCTTATTGAAGTTGGATTTTATATTACTATTTTACTATTTTAGAAATGCCACTTTTAGAAAGTGAGGGTTTCCCTGCACTTAAAATCCATCTGTGCCTTATAGCCTGTCTCCAATCTACGTCTGGACTGGGCTGGTTGACAGCTCCCTTGTGCATTTCACCCAGACAACCACAAACACAGGATACACACCTCGACTCATCTGCATAGTTAATGGGTCTTCCTGGGCTGGGAGGATGGAGGGCCTGACACTTACATTTCAAAGGCTAGTGACCTGCCCCCACACAATGGACTTCCAAACCCCATACTGGGACCATAGCAGACAGTCCTGTACCGAATGGGGACCTTGTGCACTTCAAAAACACTCTTTGATGTCTCCTCCACTTCAAAGGCGTTTTTGGGTGTATAAATTGGGGTTCTGACCCCACCAAATCAGACACTTCTGGACCTGAACCTGCAACCTGTCAAGAGGAACTGCCTGGCTGCCCAAAGGACTCACCTGGACTGCTTTGCTGTGAAGGGCTGCTGCCTTGCTGTTGCCCTGCTGACTTGCTGCCTTGTTGGCCTCTGACTTTGCTGAGAAGTGCTCTCCAAGGGTTTGGATTGAGCTTGCCTCCTGTTTTCAGAAGTCTTGGGGCCAAAAAGACTTCACCTCTTCAAGGAAATTCCTTGTGCACTCAAAATCAATGCACCGCCTGCCAGAAACTACTCACAGTCTACCCTGCAACAAGGAAATCGCCACACAGCCGAACCGGAATGTCGCAGCCTGATTTCCCAAGTGAAGATCGACACAGCGCCTGCATTGCGACTGGAAAGTTGATGCACAGGGATACCTGAACGACTTACAGCTGAGCCAGAACGACATAGCCTGACTTTCTGAGTGAAGAATCAACGCAGTGCCTGCTGTGCAACAGAAAATTCAACGCAAACCCTACTGGATCGATGCAACGCCTGTGACTTCATCCCACACACCCAGGATTTCCACGCATCATCCCTGGGCATCAAAAGATCCCTGAATCGCAGTGAGGACCCAAGACTGCACGCCGGAAATGTACGCAAAGCCCCTTGCAGCGTGGAAAGAAATGACACATTGTCTGTGCCTCATCGGAAAATCTGAAGCACACAGTATTTTTCCACGCATCTCCTCCTCTGCCTTCTCCATGCGTGTAATTTTGATGCAAACCAGGTACTTTATGCATACAAGACACTCTTCTTAACATTGCAAAAGTGATATTTCAACTTGTGCTTATTGAATCTTTCTTGTTTTGACCTTAATTTAACCAGATAAATATCTTATATTTTTCTAAACCTGTGTGGTGTATTTTTGTGGTGTCTTCACTGTGTTACTGTATGGGTTATTGCACAAATACTTTACACATTGTCTTCTAAGTTAAGTCTGACTGCTCAGTGCCAAGCTACCAGGGAGTAGGCACAGGATAATTTGGATTGTGTGTGACTTACCATGACTAGGATATTTGGTCCCTATTTGGACAAAGGTGAATACCTCTGCCAACTAGAAACCCCATTTCTAACAATATGATTCTAATAGCGGTGGATCTCATTACAAAACTGCATTACTACTTATCCCTACATGTTGTGTCTTCAATTAAATTCCTTGCTAACATGTTGTTTCACCCTATTGTGCATCTGCACGCTCTCCCCTCACAATTAATGACCAACTAGGGGGCACAATGTGTGTCATACTTCTGGAAAACCTTTGGTAAACTTTTGGGTGTTCGCCTTTGGCTACCCTTAGCATTTGCTCCTGAATATAATGGGCAAACCGAAATAATAAATAGACAACTGGAACGACATATATAGGTGTTAGGTAAACCAACTGTAAACAAACAGAAAAAAATAAAGAAAGAACATCAACGGTTAGCTGAATTTAGTATGTGGCAAATGTCTCAATGACTTATTCACTATTATTTGCCTCCTAAGCCTTTCACTCCCTAGACCACCCCATTCTGAATCACTCTGCCTTCCAGCTCCAACAATTCCTTGATAGTCCAAAGATACACCCCCCTCAAGGAAACACCTTACAACAGAACATGAAAACAGCAGATCAACAGTACAAATAGTACACTATTTTTAGAAAGACACGTTCCCCTCTGTTTACCAAATAGGAACATCGATCTGGTTATCAACAAGAAACAACATAGAGTTAGTAGAAATCCTCCAACCCACACCACAATCACAGGTTCAGCCATGTACATGGTAGGCACTCTTCTGGGTCCTGAATTTGGGCTGCATCATTGCAAAAATGTTTTGAGTGACTGCAGTCTCTGACCACTAACATGATTATGTCCCCATTCATTTGGCCTGTGGTGCCTTGGCCCATACATGAGCATACACTGGACAGAGGGGACCCTTGCCACCCTGTAATTATTACATTGGTGGCAATTTCAGTATAAACTCAATAAAATTTTGCATGCATATCCAAATCTGCATTGATGCAACATTAGCGTGCTCATCTGAAAAATTAAACTTTACTCAGTAACTAAATAGCGGCATGCTTCATGACAGTGTACATGCACATTTATTTACATTATGGAACCAATTTCGACATTCTATGTGGCTGTCCGCACATAGTTCAAGAACTTGAGATCCATCATTGCCTATTGCGGGTATGTGTAAAACTCCTGGACACTGTGCAAAAACTAGCACAGCCGGTTTACCATAAATTTTGTTTGTCATCCACCTAAGAAAACCAGCCAAATCAGCTGCACTTTTGGCTGTAGGCCTGACAGAAGAAGGTTGGAAAAACTCTTTCATGGCTGAACTTGTGGACTGATGTCTAATAAGCCTTCCCTGGAACGCTGGGAAATTTAGGAGCACAAGGTATAAAGTGTTAGCGCTTTTGGAAAAAATGGACTTGAAAAAATGTAATCTGTGGATGGCCAGGACAAGGTGCCCTGTCTACTTGAGAAAGACGTGACCCTGTGACAGACAAGACCCTGACAAGCAGGTTTGTTGTACTCAGACTTTTTTATTGCAAGATTTGAGGAACGAGTTAAAGTGTGAAACAGTGTATAAACTATCGTGGAGTCCTGCCTGACTACAGCTTCCAGTTGCCCCAGGGAATGATTTTGTTTCTAGAAAAGTTTCAAAGTCTCACATGAAACTGCAGTGGGTAAAGGTGAAAAAGTGGGCCCTAAAAAATACTTAGCATCGGTTGTGATGCCTGGGGTTGAGTGCCTTTGGCAGGTAAGTTTGGGATTTCAGCAGGGCCATGAAATCACCTTGTTCAATAATGTGTAACTTTGTTCAGCCATAGCTCTCTGCCATACCGCTCTGAAAGATGTTGACTTATAAACCTGCTCTCCTTTATATGGAATTGCCTGGGGCTGGTCCTCCACTAAGGCAGAGGAGGGTCGTTCCCCCTGAGTTCAGCAGAAGGGAAGGAAAAATAAAATGATAATAACAAACCATTATTTAATTTTATTTTTCGGTGAGCCAGGTTAGGGAGGGGAAAGGCTGGAGGGAGCTGGAGGGAAGAGTGGTTGGAGCACCATAAGTGCTCATGAGAGTTTGGCCGGCCATGTTCGGCAAGCCAGACAAATGCGCACTTTGTATTTCTCCACCCGGCCGGGAGGAGAAAGTGCACAGGGTGCCACTCCCTTTGTGAGCGCCAAAGCAGGGCGCTCACACCAATCACAGCAGTGCTGTCATGCTGGTACAGCAGCGTCATGATTGGAGAGAAATCTGGAAGCCTGTGTTCTTCCAGGAAGAGGACAGAGGAGATAAACCTTTTCGGTAGGAGAGAAGTAAGTGTTTTTTTAAATCTTTTTTTTTTATTCCACCCACCCACGCCTCGCCGCCCTCGTTCAGTGGCAGCTGCCATTGGGAATTGCAGACCCCATGCGTGGTACAATACAATCTCCAGATTTTCATTCTGTTTCACTATATTTGTCCTATTCTCTTGAACATTCCTCTGGTAATCTCACAGTTGTCATTAAAAGCACAGACGTTTAGCTTTTGAATTGTTATTTTTATTTTTTTTCAATGTGCAGAACATCCAAAACAACCCAGTCTTCTTAGGTAGTCAACAGAAGTCTGATCTTGTAACTCTATTGTGCATGCAGGGCAACACCTGAAAGTTGCCTGCTGTTACTTGAGGTAAAACCATGTGTAGTTCTTACATCTTTTGGCAGTTCCACACTATATAAAAACTGCTTTTATCAGAGGTAATCCTGTCCTGCTAGTCATGCATGCAACTATGTGCTAAAGTGTATTCAATGAGTTAATGCCAGAAATCCGCTCACAGTTCGGCAGTCTAACAACATATGCCAAGATGACCTAGGAATGTGTGATATTATGGCCCATATTTATACTTTTTGACGCTAAACTGCGCTAACGCAGTTTAGCGTCAAAAAGTTTTGCGCCGTCTAACGCCATTCTGAAGCGCCATGCGGGCGCCGTATTTATGGAATGGCGTTAGACGGCGCAATCAGACCGGCGCTGCCTGGTTTGCGTGGGAAAAAACCACGTAGACCAGACAGCGCCGGCGTAGGGGGAAAATGGCGTATGGGCGTCTTAAAATGGGGCAAGTCAGGTTACGTCGAAAAAATCGTCTTAACCCGACTTGCGCCATTTTTTAACGACGCCCATCCCCCATCAACATGACTCCTATCATTGTAAAGATAGGAGTCATGCCCCCTTGCCCAATGGCCATGCCCAGGGGACTTCTGTCCCCTGGGCATGGTCATTGGGCATAGTGGCATGTAGGGGGGCACAAATAAGGCCCCCCTATGCCACCAAAAAAAAATATAAAAAATAAAAAATTATACTTACCTGAACTTACCTGAATGTCCCTGGGGTGGGTCCCTCCATCCTTGGGGGTCCTCCTGGGGTGGGCAAGGGTGGCAGGGGGGGTCCCTGGGGGCATGGGAGGGCACCTGTGGGCTCATTTTGAGCCCACAGGCCCCTTAACGCCTGCCCTGAGCAGGCGTTAAAAAGTGGCGCAAATGCGCCGTTTTTAGCCACGCCAACTCCCGGGCGTCTCTTTTGCCCGGGAGTATAAATACCACGTAAAGGCCTGGGAGTCATTTTTTAGACGGGAACGCCTCCCTTGCATATCATTAACGCAAGGAAGGGGTTCACGCTAAAAAATGACGCACATTCCGGGAACTTTGGCGCTATTCGCCTCTAACGCCATAGTATAAATATGGCGTTAGTTGGCGTTAGTTTTGCGTCGAAATTGCGTCAAAAAAAACGACGCAATTTCGGCGCAAACGGAGTATAAATATGGCCCCATGTATCTTTGTCTGTGGAGTTCTATAAAAAATTTGCAAAATAATGTTTTGAGGACAAACTTTGGTTTGCGGGTAACTCAAACATTCTAACAATAGGATGACAGGAGACTGGTTCAAGCGTAAAATATCTTTCAGTGAGACTTTTTATGGGAAAACAATCCTCCTGCAAGCAACAATTTTTACATTATGCGAGTTAAAAAAATTACACAAATTTCACCAGCGTAGTTACATTTTACACAAGCCTAACAATAGCGCACATTAAACTTTGATAAAGTTGAACAAAGAAAAAACAAAACAATTAAACTGCAGTACAGAGTTCAATGTTTCTCCCAACCATCTTTGCTAAAATTCAGTCAGCTAAGACATTAGAGTTAGTCGAACTCCCCCTATGGATGCCTACCCTGAAGGTGAGCATGCAGACCCAACCCCTCTGCTCATTGTAATACGTTCAAAATGACCTTTGTATAGTTACTGCATGTTGACCAAACCTATCCCCACATGATGGTTTCTAAGCAGGGTTCTGTTTCACACATTGTGAATAGGAATCGAGATTATATACTTTCACAAATCCATATTGGGATTAAAGATGCAAGTAGTTGCTTCTTCTGCTCTTTGGTATTGGAGTGACCTACAAACCTTGAAGTAGAAGTTACAAAACCTAGAAAAAGTTTTTTAAAGGCTCCACTGTTGGTAGTTTCCCCTTGTTAAATGTATCTGTGAATCCCATAAAGGGCCTGTTTGAAAGGTTGGAGTACATTATTAAATGCTACCTTTAAACATAGCTGCTATTAAGCCTAAAGCTATGTTTCCCTTGTCGAGACCTCTAAAATAGATAAATATTTAGACAAACTGCATAAGCCCACCTACTCTATGTCCCAGGGTGCGACTGTCTAAAATTATTCACTTTTTTATTGTGCCCCTGTGAGATCTTCGGTTATTCCCAGGTGAAGGGAAAATAAGAGAGCGGGTCCCTCCATTCTCAGACCTGAAAGTCATTAAAAACTTACATTGAAACGGGCCCCTCCCAGCCACTATAATAATGCCCTTCACTTTACAAACAAAATCACTGATGGCCTTCCGAACAATGAATGTAAAACACATCAAGGCAATGCAAGACACCGATTTAGTTCCTTTTTATATTTCACGTTTTACTAAATCGTCCATTCCCTAAGACTGTTTGTTATTTCTTGAATACTGTGTTTTTGTATTTTTTTTATAAAGCATATTTCCGTTGTATAGAGCACACTTTGAACTGAATCTTAACTATTTGTTTATAAGGCAACACATTCGGGAGTTCTGGAATTGAGGCTCAAGGCAGAGCACGTTTCTCACAGCGGTTGTGGCTGGGTCAAAAAGATGTTTAGAGCAGTACTTAATTTGGAAATAAAAACGTGCTGGAGCCCAAAGCCCTCCTCTTAAACACGCAGCTGCTGCAATTAAATGTGCGAGCACGGAATACTGAGGCAGCGCAATCCCAAACCATCTCGGGCCTTTTCAATCCATTTAAAGCCAATCCCTGCCCCTTCAGCTCACTTTTGCAGCTTTCTGCTTTCTCCCCTTGTAATGCTTTTTCGTTTTTCTCTTCCTCCATCTTTCCGTATGTGTCTTTTGCTCGCAGTAAATGCTTGAGGCAGAAAAATAAGTGCCGGCCCTCAAAAATAAGTGCCTGTGCCCGCACCGAAAACCACAAGCATAAATTAAGCATTGGTTTAGAGGGCCAGATATATCAATCTTTACAATAGCGATTACCTAATTGCGATTTTTTGTGAATTGCAAATAAGTAAGCGCTATTGGAATGTATGAAACTCTAGGAGTTTCATACTGCGATTCGCAAGGGCTCGCAAATGGACCTACCTCATCAATATTCATGAGGTAGGTCACAATTTGCGAGCCATGGCGAATGGCTACAATCACAGGGATGGTTCACAGGGTCACATGGTGGGCTCCTGGGCTCAGCAGACCACCATGTCCGTTATTGCTTTTCAGTAAAGTAATCGTTTTTTGTTTTTTTTATGCAGCCCATTTTCCTTACAGGAAAACGGGATGCGTTTAAAAATTAAAAATGAAAAGTTTTCTTTTCATTTTTTCAGAGTAGGCAGTGGTCAGTTTTCGCATGCATTCACAAAGGGGAAGGGGTCCCTTGGGAATTCCTTCCCCTTTGCGAATGGGTGAGCACCTACTTGAAGTAGGCGGTAACTGCGATTGTTTTGTGACCGCATTCACGATCACAAAACAATCATACATACCTCTGCGATTCGGTATTTGGAAGGGACGCCCTTGACACGACCCTTCCTAATACCGAATCAGTATGTAGTCTCAAATCCACTTGTTACATACCAAAACGCATTTTTGCGATGGCAAAAATGTTTGATACATCTGGACCCTAGTCATTCAATCACTGGTCTCTCTGTAGAGTGCACAGAGCAATGGTTAGGTATGCCAATTGCAACTGTGACTCTATGCAAATGTGTGTGACCGAGATAGACAGTGGTCAAAATATTGAAAAACTAAAAGAAAATGTGGTGTAAAGGGAAGAGCAGGAGTGACTGATGCACTCTGAAGACCACTACTCCTCCACAGATCTCAGTAATGTTTCAACCACAGTCTGTCATAATTTCATAATTGAAACATTTTCAATACTATTTATAACAAAATCATCATTGATACTTATCTATCTTATACAGCTTACAACCACTGACAAAGCCAATAGTCCTGGCTTGTTTTAGGTGTATATTAGTTGTTATTTATCTGGATGCAATAACAGAAAGTCCAGAGAAAAGTAAAATAGCAGCCCAGCAGCAAACTATGGGAAGCACAGATTTTTAGTTTGCATTTTTAAGCCATGCCCTTAATTCAGTATGCCACGCCCCTTTCAGAGACCCTCCAGTTTTTTCATCCCACCTAAAGCCCTGGTTATCCCTGTGCACCAGTACCCCTATTACTCTGTGTAATGAAAAGCAAATATCTTATAAAGAATATTACCTCCAAGAAAGAGAGCCTCATTTCGATCCTGGAGGAGACTCTGTTATAAACATGACGAATATCGGGTCTGACGTATTACCAAATCCATAATATCCTACGAAGACCGTAATACGGCGCATGGGATATCCGTCATGTTTGTGACAGAGTAATCCCCCTGCCAGGATCTAAATCAGGCCCAGAGTTCCTGTTTGTGACAGATTCTTCGTTCAGTTTGCATGCAGATGCTTTCCATTGCCACAGCGCTCAGTTACTCACTTCATCATCTGCCAAGATTTTTGAGTTTTGACTGGACACTTGCCTGTCCATGCAAAAAATTGGCTCCTGGTGGTAATATTCATCTGAATTCCATCTCCTATTAAAGCGTGCCCCAGTCTCAGCTTCCAACTCTGCCTCTAGCAACAGTGTTTTTCAGAGGTGATCCAGGAAGCTCAATCTTAATTGCATTATCTAGAGCCAATCGTGTTGCCATTAGGGTGCGTTTCACCCTAACAGAAAAGTGTGATGTTCCAAGAAATGTAATCACATTGCCATGAGCTGTAAAAGCTATACTGTTGCACTTTTCGGACAAGACTATCATATAAAATTGCTTGCTTCCTTAGAAAAGCTACCTCTCTTTAGAAAGAAATTAAATATCAGTTATTACTGAATTGTTGCATTTAGGTAATTATTTTCTTGCACAGATTTAGACACATTTAAGGCCTAATTTATGAGGCCCATGGCACAGAGCGGCACAGCAAGTAGCTTGCTGTGTCGCCCTGCGCCAACAGGAGCGGGCAGAAATGCGGTGCATCTAAAAGATATAGGGGGTTATTCTAACTTTGGAGGAGTGTTAATCCGTCCCAAAAGTGACGGTAAAGTGACGGATATACCACCAGCCGTATTACGAGTTCCATAGGATATAATGGACTCGTAATACGGCTGGTGGTAAATCCGTCACTTTTCCGTCACTTTTGGGACGGATTAACACCTCCTCCAAAGTTAGAATAACCCCCATAGTGCATTTCTGATCTCTCCCCCTGCGCTGGTGCACAAATTGCTGCCTTGCGCCAACACTGCAAGGGTGCCTGTTTTGTGGGGATGATTGTTTTTATACAAGAAGGGACCCCTTCCTGCACACTCACCAGAGATGTTTTCCTCTTTCTGTGTGTGCTGCAGCACACATAGAAAGAAGATAAATGGGGAGAAATAAAGACATTTCTCCCTGTTGTGTCATTCTTACGGCACCCCTGAGGTGGAGTAGGACTCTGATGCATCCCCAGACTAGTAAATCTGGGAATGCATCAGATTCCTTCGGGTTCCATGGGTTTTGCGTGGGAACAGCTCAAGCAACACCCATGGAATGCTCTGTGGTTTACCAAAGCTGGGGGGAGAGGGGCCTGCATAGAACATGAAAGTAGCCCTCCTTAGGACTCACTCATGCCAGGTGCTTTGCTGAGGGCTTCACTGGTAGCTCAGGGGACCCCACCATCCTGCCGGGGCTGCAGGGCCTTTGTTACACACCTGGGAACACCCCTTTCATGAGGTGTTATGCAAGAAAGGGGTCCATATTTACAAGGCCATGAAAAGCCGCGCAAGGTGGCTTTGAGAGTCCTTCTAAATATGGGCTGGCATGCTTGGCCACTGGAGGGTCAAAGAAAATGACTCTGCGGTGGCACAGTGTGCCACTATGGCCTCGTAACTGAGCATCCATTTCCCCTCTCCCTGTCACACTCGCTTAGAGTGAGTAGAGTGTCCCTCCCCTACAAGGAATATGGGTCCTCATGCCAGTTCCACAATCCACCTCAAGAATCCTGCACACCACTGGAGCTACCTCATACCCCTGAACCTCCTGGTGTCTGGTAACCCCCTCCTTCAAGTTGGACACCAAGGGGCATATTTATAATGCCCTATCCCTACCTTGTGCCACATTAACGTAATTATTTTTTATGTTAATGTGGCCCAACGAGGCTGAAATCCCCGCACCATATTTACAGGGTGGCGCAACTCTGTAACCTTTTGTGCTACATTATGCCTGTGCCAGGCATAATGTATGCAAAGGGGGCATTCCCCCATTAGGGGAGCTGGAAAAATTGCCACTTTTAACGTCTGCTCAAGAGCAGGTGTTAAAAGGTGGCTTCTATTCTTTAGAATGGGGCCCTATGTACTCTGCATCGAGTACAATATGTTGGCGCTACTCCTGCAGAATACATCAATAGCATCCTGGAAAATTATGCTATTGCCCCATACCCTGTGCCATGGTGGCGGTAGGGGGATTCTAAGGGGTGCTGGGAAAGTGGTGCTGCAGTCAGTGCAGCACCACTTTCCATGAATCTGCCCCCAAGTCTCTAGGAATGTGCATTTCTTCCATATTGGACCTAAGACTTTTGCTGCCACCATCTGAACTGGGCTCAGCCCTCATGGCTTCCAGCCTTCTCAACCTTAGCTCATGAGCCAAGAGCATGTTTTTCTCCTGTAAGTTCAGCCTTCTCTCCTCCATCTTCATCCTAAACTTCTCTAGCTCATACTAGTGCACCCTCTCTGCCTTTCTGTCCTACAACTCCTCAGGAGTCACATCCTGAGATGATACCCTGCCACCCGGAATACTCTGCACCTCCTCACTCTCTCTCTCTCCTCCTCTGTGTGCCCCCTAACCTCCTTTGCTGCCACCCAGGCCCTCAATGCCTTTTGCAGCACCTCCTTCCTTGGGAAACTCCTGATGGGGCAGGCAAGATCCTTGCAAAACTCTTTCAGTTGGGCCACTGTATATTCCTCCAGCTTCTCCAACTCAAAAACAGACGTTGCAGCCACAGCTAGTGCATCCCCAGATTGAGACATGTTGGTGAGTACTCACTAAAATACAAAGTTCCAAAGTATTTCGGAGAGTTCCCAAGAGAAATTCAGAATCACAAAAATAAAAATGGAAGTAAAAAAAAGTCCAGAAAAAGAAAAGGCAAAAACAAGTGATATGTGGTCACATGATGGTCTGCACTGAAAACAGTAGTGTACACCTAATCACTGTATGTCAAGTACAAATACAAGTTCAGTCCCAACCACTGATCACCAATGTTAGAAATGGGGTTTCTGTTTTGGCAGCCAGTTTGCACTCTGTCCAAGCAGGGACCCTACTCTAGTCGGGGTAAGGGAGTTACACCCCAAAACAACCCCTGCTCACCCACTTGGTAGCTTGGCACAAGCAGTCAGGCTTATATCAAAGGCAATGTGTAAAGTATTTGTACCAACACACACAGTAATAAAGTTAAAACGCTACAAAATGGACACCACACCAGCTTAGAAAAATAGGCAATATTTATCTGAATCAAACAAGACCAAAACGACAAAAATCCAACATACACAAGTAAAGTCTTGAATTTTTTTAAATAATAGATTCTTACTCCATAGGAAAAAATGGAAACGTTGTTGTTTACGCACAGTACCCGGTTTGCGTCAAAAATAAAGCCGCACAAGCAAGCGTGCGTCGAAAAAGTCTGCAAGGGAGCGACGCATCAATTTCCGGACAGGGCACCTCTGGTCTGCAATGGTTCACTTTGATTTTGATGCCCAGAGATGGTGAGTACGAAATCTGGCCGCACGATGATGGAAAAACCTTGCTGCATGGGTTGTTTTCAGCAGCTGCAAGTGTCGTTTCTCCAGCCGTGATGCAGGTGGTGCATCCAAAATTTCCAGCACGGCTTCCTGTGCGTGGTTTTCAGTCCTTGTTCTTCCAGCTTCACTTTTCAAGGGCCCAGGTACTGGATAGGGCACCACTTGGCAGGGCAAGAGTCTCAGCAGAGTCCAGATGCAGGCAGAGGAAGTCTTTGATGACCCTGAGACTCCAAAACAGGAGGCAAGCTCAGTCCAAGCCCTTGGATACACTTCACAACCAGGCATATACCAAAAAGCCCAGTCTTTTGCCCTCTTTCAGGCAGAAGCAGCAACTGCAGTCCAACTTAGCAAAGCACATTCATAGGCAAAGATGCAGTAGTCCTCCTCCAGCTCTTCAGCTCTTCTCCTTTGCAGAGGTTCCTCTTGAATCCAGAAATAATCTGAATATCTGGAGTTTGGGGTCCACTTCTTATACCTTTTCTGCTTTTAAAATACGCACACTTCAAAGGAAAGTCTCTGTTGTTCACAAGATACTGCCTTGCCCAGACCAGGGGTTGGAGACTACAGTGTCTGAGGATAGGCACATCCCTTTCAGGTGTCAATGACCGCTCCTCCCTCCACTCTAGCCCAAATGGCCAATCAGGGTATGCAGGCTACACCTCAGCTCCGTTTGTATCACTGTCTAGTGGAGATTTGCAAACAGCCCAACTTTCAGTCTGACCCAGACAGGGAATACAAGAGCAGGACAAGTCACAGAATGGTTTAAGCAAGAATATGCCTACTTTCTGAAAGTAGCATTTTCAAACTGACAATTTAAAAACCAACTTTACCAAAAGTTGTATTTTTAAACTGTGAGTTCAGAGACACCAAACTCCACATCTCTATCTGCTCCCAAAGGGAAACTCCACTTAAAAATTATTTAAAGGCAGCCTCCGTGTTAACCTATGAGAGAGATAGGCCTGTGGACAATGAAAACCAAATTTGGCAGTATTTCCCTGTTAGGGCATATAAAACACACCAGCACATGTCCCACCTTTAACATACACGGCACCCTGCCCATTGGGCTAACTTGGGCCTACCTTAGGGGTACCTTACATGTACAAAAAGGGAAGGTTTGGGCCTGGCAAGTGGGTACACTTGCAAGGTGGAATTAGCAGTTCAAGACTGCACACACAGAAACTGCAGTGGCAGGTCTGACACATGTTTACAAGGCTACTCATGTAGGGGGCACAATCAATGCTGCAGGCTCACTAGTAGCATTTGATTTACAGGCTATGGGTACAGAGCCGGCTTTAGGGCAGTGCAACCGGTGCAGCCACACCAGGTGCTGACCTAGATGCAGGGACGCTGACCTCAGGAGGATGCTGTGTTTAGCAATAACTTACAAAACTAGCGATTTAAAAGCACCTGCTGAAAAGTTCCTTGTGCGTCCAGCCTTCAGGAAGCAATTAAAATGCCCAGATAACTCCTCTGATTAGTGTTCTTGCTAGAGAGAGAGAGATCAGGAGTTTAGTCTAGTGGCAGTTTTGAATCTATATAAAGTAGCGTATAGGATTAATTTGCCTACTGCAAAGAACAGAACTATGTTTAATATGGATTAGTAAAGCCAGCCATTACTAGTGCATTAACCCCTCGGGTGCCTCGGATGTAACGGTTCCGACCTGAACAGCGCTGCTCGGGTGCCCAGGACGTAACCGTTATGTCCAAGTAGGGACCTAGTGGGAAGCACTAGTGCTCTCCCCAGGGGCCTTGCACCCCCCCTTCCCTGGGCAGGGATGGAAGGGGAATCGCTTCCCCTTCCACCCTGACCCCTCCGTGGCATCTGATGACATCAGTGGGACCTCATCAGAGGTCTACCCCTCTGCACTGGAAGCTGCTTCTAGCGCGGATCAGAGGAGAAATGCAAAAGCATTTCTCCTCCGATCATGTGGAGGGGCGGAGAGAGGCATCAAAGGAAAGGATCTGAGAATGAGGACAGGGCCATTTTTGGGGCGGTGCGGCCGCACCGGGTGCTGACCTGGTTTGGGGGGCGCTGACTGCAGGGGGGCACTGTGTTTAACAATGACCTACGAAACCTGCGATTTAAAAGCACCTGCTGAAAAGTTCCTTGTGCGTCCAGCCTTCAGGACGAAATTAAAATGTTAAGATTACTCTTGTGATTAATGTTCCTACTAGGGAGAGAGATGGGATTTTTGTCTAAAGGCAGCTTTGACTCACCATAATGTAGAGGGTTAATATGCCTGCTACAAAGAAAATAACTATATTTTATGTGGATAGCTAAGTGCATTAGTAAAGCGAGCTTGAACAAGTGCTTTAAAACAAATAAATGTATGTGAAAGAGGGGCTAAGGAGAGATGAGGGCCCCATTTGCCAGGTGATAGTAAGTGAATCAGAGGAGATGGTCAGTGGGGGGGGGTGCTAAAAATACTGACCCACAGGGCGCCACCAGCGCTAATGCTGGTCCTGGATGAGGACTTGGGGGGGGCAAAAAAGATTGCTGCACCGGGAGTCACCAATGCTAAAGCCAGCCCTGCCTGGGCACCTCTAGGTCAACTTTGCCATGGACTTACTAGTAAATCAAATATGCCAGTCATGGATAAACCAATCACCCATACAATTTACACTGAGAGCGTATGCACGTTAGAACTGATTAGCAGTGTTAAAGTGCCCAGAGTCCTAGAGCCAACAATATCTGATCCGAAAAATAGAAGAAAGGAGGCAACAAGTTTGGAAATGACCCTGCAAAAAGGGCCAGGTCCAACAGCGGTGCTATGTCAAAAATAGCAGCGCCACACTGCGCCACTTTTGAAATCCAGGGATGCACCGTATCTACATGAATACGGCACACCTCTGCGTTTCCCCTGTGCTGGCGCTGAATTAAGCTGCCTGCGCCAACTGAGGCATCATTGCACCATAATGCAAGGGTGTGTGCGTTGAGGGGATAGTTTGTTTAAGTGTAGGAAAGTGTCCTGCACATAAACAATCTACAATGGTGATTTGGCATTTCTATGTGTGCTGCAAAATGCAGCACACATAGAAGTACCAAAGCGTCATTTTGGAATAGTTGTTTATGTGCAGGAAGGGAAACCTTCCTGCACATAAACAATCATTCAAGGCCTTTTGCTCCTTCTATGTCTGTTGCAGCATGAAGCACACTTAGAAAGAGCAAACAATGATGAGGAATGAAAGTTTTACTCCTCTGTTGTGCCGTGTGTTGCAGTGGAATGCCACAACAACACCCATTGCAAACCCCTCTGCCACAGAAAACTGCGTGGGAAGGCATATTTACAAGTAGGCGTTAATCCACAAAAAGTGGCTTAACGCCTCCTTGTGAATAAGGTACAGTGAAAAGTTTTACTGGTGCAAGGTCCTTGTAAATCTAGCCCTTATAGTTTTAATTACATCATAGATAGACTAGAAAATCACCCACCATTTTTTTTGTTATGTGTGCAGGCGTTCCTCAGTACTTCGAAGCGTGTTTAAGAATAAAACTGAAAAACATAAATGATCTACATAGATATGCTCAAATTCCGTGACTGACTAAAAATCGTATGACTTTCTAAAAACATAATGGTACTTGTCGAGTTTGGTCACATGTGCAAAGGAGAAATGGATTCTTAGAAATATTTTATTCCTGAAGCAACCCATTTCTTGAATGAGGTAATTGTCATAATTCTACCCTACTATTTACTGTGCTCCCAGCTGTTTCTGCAATTTTCTCTCGCTCTTCTGATTCTCATGGCGGTGCTCTGCCTCAGATGTCAGTATTGGGTCACATGCGCTGCACACAATTCACAGCGGCTTTTTTTCACCAGTAATCAAAAGCTTGTGAAAATGAAATCTGTCTAGAAAGGGGGGGCAGAAACCCCTTGACACCAGGAATTTTTGTTTTTTTTATGTGTACCTTTTTTTTTATATATGGGGAGTGACCCCTTAGGCAAGGGTCGCCCCCCTGGGGGACAAATTATATTTAGGTAATTTCAGGCTATTATTATTAGGCCAATCTGCCGTAACCATTTTTTTTTGTCAGTTTCACGTGAGAGGAGCGACCCCTTAGTCAAGAGTCGCTCCCTTGGGGGGGGCAAATTTGTGATAGGCCATCTCTGACCCCCTTGGGGGCAGATCAGCCTATTGTAATTAAGCCCCCAGAGGAGGCAGAAAACCCTAGACACCAGGGAATTTTTTTGGTTTATTTTTTTTTATATGTGAGGAGCGACCCCTTAGGCAAGGGTCGCTCCCCTGGGGGGAAATTGTCTTTAGGCCATTTCTGCCCCCCTTGGGGGCAGATTGGCCTATTTTTATTAGGCCAATCTGCCCCCAAGGGGGGGCAGAATCCACTAAACACCAGGGATTTTTTTTTTTTGCTTCACTTTCATGCAAGGGGAGCAACATCTTAGGCAAGGGTCGTTCTAAAGGGGGGCAAATATATTTAAGGCCGTTTCTGCTCCCCTGGGGGCCAGATCAGTCTATTTTTGTTATGCCGATCTGCCCCTAAGCGGGGCAGAAAACACTAGGTCCCAGGGAGTTTTATTTTGCGAAAATTTGACGCAAGGGGAGCGACCCCTTAAGCAAGGGTCACTCCCCTGGGGGGCAAATTTATTTTAGGCCATTTCTTCTCCCATTGTGGCAGATTGGCCTATTTCTATTAGGCTGATCTGCCCCCGGGGGCCAGAAACCACCTAGGCACCAGGGATTGGTGTGTGTGTATGTGTGTGTGTTTTGTTTGGGGGGCAGCCCTTTGGGCAAGAGTCGCTCCCCATGCAGGCACATTACTGTTGGCCATATCTGCCGCCCTTGGGGCAGACCCGCCTATTTTGGAAGACCCATCTGCCCCTAACGGCGGCAGAAAGCCCACCAGAGACCAGGGAAGAAATTTTTTTCAAAAAAAGAGGGTGGGGTTATGCCATACCCCCACCCAAATAAATGAGACCAAAGTTGTTCTGCCCACCAACGGGCAGATGGGGCAATTACTCCCGATCCTCACCCCGGGAGGGCATAAAGTCTACTAGATGCCAGGGAATTTAAAAAAAAAAATTGTGGTGTGGTGGCTACCAACCAGTATGGGCCTGGTTATGCCCCCACCCCAACTGAAGGTGGTAATAGTCTTTCAGCTATCCCCCCTCACACTAAAACATCTTCTCCCACGGCAAGCAAGATTGGGTTTTGGTTTTACACTTGGGCCATGAGAGCTTGGCTAACTCTAAAAATCATCCCACTTGAAATGGTGAGGGCTGCACTTTTTGGACTTTGGAACACTGCCATGTAGAAAAATTCACAAGACCTAGACACATCTGAAAACTAAACATCTGGGTGATTCCAGGGTGGTGTGCTTCACATGCACCCTGCACCATTTTCTTACCCACAATACCCTGCAAACCTCCAACGTTGCTTGAAATCACACATTTTCCCCACATTTCTATGATGGAACCTTCCGGAATCTGCAAGAATCCACAATATTCCTACCACCCTGCATTGTTTCATCTATACCGATAAAAATTCGGCAGCACATGTCAGCCTAACAATTTTTGTTTTCAAACTGCCCTTTTGGACCCGCTTAATTTTGACATGTTTTTGGCTCTTCCCTGTCACAGGCACTTGGCCCACCTACACAAGTGAGGTATAATTTTTACCGGGATACTGAGGGGAACATTGGGTGGTAGGAAATTTGTCCTGCTGCGGTGATCCCACACAGAAATGTGGAAAAATTTGTTTTGTTTTTTAGCTAAATTTGAGGTTTGCTGGGGATTTGGGTAAGAAAACATTGGGGGATCCACGCAAGCCACATCTCCCTGGATTCCCTCGGGTGTCTAGTTTTTAGAAATGTTTGTGGTTTCCCTATATGGCTGCTGAGCCCAGGACCAAAAACACAGGTCCACACCACCTGCAAAAAAGGTAGTTTAGTATTTGATAATTTTGATGTGTCTGCATAGAGTTTTGGGGAATGTCCTTTCCTGTTGTGGCTCCTCTCAGATTCCAGAACTTTCTGTCACCAAAATGTGAGGAAAAAGTGTTTTTTTGGCCAAATGTTGAGGTTTACAAAGGATTCTGGGTAACAGAACCTGGTGAGAGCCCCACAAGTCACTCCATCTTGAATTCCCCTAGGTGTCTAGTCTTAAAAAATGTGCAGGTTTGGTAGGTTTCCCTAGGTGCTGGCTGAGCTAGAGACCAAAATCCACAGCTAGGCACTTTGCAAAAAACAGGTCTGTGTTCATTGGGAGAAGGTGATGTGTCCATGTTGTGTTTTGGGGCATTTTGTGTCCCGGGCGCTAGGCCTACCCACACAAGTGAGGTACAATTTTTATCGGGAGACTTGGGGGAATGCTGGGTGGAAGGAAATTCGTGGCTCCTCTCAGATTCCAGAACATTCTGTCACTGAAATGTGAGGAAAAAGTGTTTTTTTGGCCAAAGTTTGAGGCTTGCAAAGGATTATGTGTAACAGAACCTGGTGAGAGCCCCACAAGTCACCCCATCTTTCCCCTATGTGTATAATTTTAAAAAATGCACAGGTTTCGTAGGTTTTCCTAGGTGCCGGCTGAGCTAGAGACCAAAATCCACAGCTAGGCATTTTCCAAAAAACATGTCAGTTTTCTTTGGGAAAATGTGATGTGTCCATGTTGCGTTTCCTGTCGTGGGCATTAGGCCTACCCACACAAGTGAGGTTCAATTTTTATCCGGAGACTTGGGGCAACACAGAAATAGCAGAACAAATGTTATTGCCCCTTGTGTTTCTCTACATATGTTTCCTTCCAAATGTAAGACAGTGTGTAAAAAATATGTCTTTTTGAGAAATGCCTTGCTATTCACATGCTAGTATGGGGACCCCAGAGTTCAGAGATGTGCAGATAACCACTGCTTCCCAACACTTTATCTTGTGCCCATTTTGGAAATACAATGGTTTTCTTGATACCTATTTTTCACTCTTTAGATTTCACCAAATGAATTGCTGTATACCAGGTATAGAATTAAAACCCATCGCAAGGTGCAGCTCATTAATTGGCTCTGGGTACCTAGGGTTCTTCATGAACCTACAAGCCCTATATATCCCTACACCCAGAAGAGTCCAGCAAACGTAACGATATATTGCTTTAAAAAATCTGACATCACAGTAAAAAGTTACAGAGTAAAACGTGAAGAAAAATTTCTTTTTTTTTACCTCAATTTCAATATTTTTTTATTTCATCTGCTATTTTCTGTAGGAAAACCTTGTAGAATCTGCACAAATGACCCCTTGCTGAATTCAAAATGTTGTCTACTTTTCTGAAAAGTTTAGCTTCCCAAGATCCAGCATTGGTTTCACACCCATTTCTGTCACTAACTGGAAGGAGGCTAAAAGCACACAAAATAATAAAAATGGAATATGTCCCAGTAAAATGCCAAAATTGTGTAAAAATGTGGTTTTCTGATTCAAGTCTGTCTGTTCCTGACATCTGGGTAGCTGGTGATTTTAGCCCTGCAAACCCTTTGTTGATGCCTGTTAGACTTTTCATCCTTGGTGTGGTCTCCCTTAACTTTTTGCCTCTGTTCCCCAGGTTGTTGATGTGTGCTGGACTCTGATTTTGCTGTTTTTGTTACTTTGGGCACTTTACCACTGCTAACCAGTGCTAAAGTGCAAGTGCTCCTTTACAACATGTGTATGTAATTGTTTTATCCATGATTGGCATATTTGATTTACTGGTAAGTCCCCAGTAAAGTGCACTAGAGGTGCCAGGGACTGCAAATCAAATGCTACCAGTGGGCCTGCAGCACTGGTTATGCCACCCACATAAGTAGCTCTGTAATCATGTCTCAGACCTGCCATTGCAGTGTCTGTGTGGGCACTTTTAACTGTAAATTCGACTTGGCAAGTGTACCCACTTGTCAGGCCTAAACCTTCCCATTTCTTACATGTCCAACACACCTAAGGTAGGCCCTAGGTAGCCCCAAGGGCAGGTTGCAGTGTATGGTTAAAGTAGGACATATAGTAATGTGTTTTATATGTCCTGACAGTGAAATATTGCTAAATTAGTTTTTCACAGTTACAAGACCTGTCCCTCACATTGGTTAACATGGGGGCTACCTTTAAATCTAATTAAAGTGTAGATTCCCTTTGGAAGAGGGTGGACATGTGGAGTTTGGGTTCTCTGAGCTCACAATTTAAAAATAAAACTTTTACTAAAGTTGATTTTAAGATTGTGTGTTTGAAAATTCCACTTTTAGAAAGTGATCATTTTCTTGCTTAAACCATTTCTGTGACTCTGCCTGTTTGTGGATTTCCTGTCTGGGTCAGTTTGATAATTGGGCTGGTTGCACCTCACACTAGGCAGTGACAAAAAGGGAGCTAGGGTGTAGTCTGCATTTCCTGATGAGCCATCTGTGCTAGGAGGGAGGGGAAGAGTGGTCACTCACACCTGGAAGGGCTGTGTCTGCCCTCACACAATGCAGTCTCCAACCTCCTGGTGAGTGTCTGGGGCCTGGCCTGGGCAAAGCAATATTTCACATTCAAAAGAGACTTTACTTTGATGTAGGCCTACTTCAAAAGGAGAAATTGGGTATAAGAAGGGCACCCAAAACCACAGACTTTAGGAACACTTCTGGAAACAAGAGGAACCTCTGCCTGGAGAAGAGCTGAGGAAGAAGAGCTGCCCTGCCTGTGACTGTGCTGTGTGGAGCTATCCTTCAGTTTCTGCTTCTGCCAGAGTAAGAGGGCAAAGACTGGGCTTTGTGTGCCTTCCATCTTGAGAAGAACTCTCCAAGGGCTTGATTTAGAGCTTGCCTCCTGTTGTTTGAAGTCTCAGGGACAGCAAAGACTTCTCTCTGCCAACACCTGGAGTCTCTGGAGAGACTCTTACTCTGCCCTGTGGTGCCCATCCAGTTCCTGGGACCCTGAAAGGAGAAGCTGGCAGCCTCAGAGGAAGAAATCCATGCACTGAGCGCTGTGCGTGGAAAAGACCGACGCGACTCCGATCTGCGGCTGAAGAAACGACGCGCCGCCGGCTCCGTGGCTGAAAATCGACACTCGCCGGAAACGCGACAGAAGAATCGAAGTACGGAGCAGGAGAAACAACGCGCAGCATGACTGACGGAGACTCGGAGATCAAAACTTGCGATGGGTGGTTTTTTAATCATCCGGCGCAAGTACTGCTGGGTGTGTAAAAACAATGCAAGGCCTGCCCGGACCCGAGAGTGCTGACCGGATTGACAAATTGCCCTCCTGCGGAGAGAAGGAACGGCGCGCCCTGACCCGACGAAAGAAGAAACGATGCAAGGTCCCACTCGTCAGTGGAATTGACGCATCGCAAGCCCTTTTTGACGCACACTCGCCAGTGCGGGGTTATTTTTGACGCACCCATGGTACCTTTTTGTGCTAAGAGTGTTAGTGTGTGTTTTGAACTGCAGAAAGACTCTTTTTGCTTTTTTATTGATAACTTGTGTACTGTGTATTTTTGTTGTTTTGGTCTTGTTTTGTTTAGATCAATATGTTCTATTTTTCTAAACTGGTGTTGTGTCATTTTGTAGTGTTTTCATTAAGTTACTGTGTGTGTTGGTACAAATACTTTACACCTAGCACTCTGAAGTTAAGTCTACTGCTCTGCCAAGCTACCAAGGGGGTAAGCAGGGATTAGCTGAGGGTGATTCTCTTTTACCCTGACTAGAGTGAGGGTCCTTTCTTGAACAGGGGGTAACCTGACTGCAGACCAAAGACCCCATTTCTAACAATGCCATTTTCAGGGGGAAAAACACAAGCCTTCTTCTGCAGCCCTTTTTTCACTTTTTTTTAAAGAAAAACAAAATGTTCGTTGTATTTTGGCTAATTTCTAAGTCTCCTTCAGGGGAACCCACAAACTCTGGGTACTCTGGAATTCCTAGTATGTTGGAAATAAAGGGCGCAAATTTGGCATGGGTAGCTTATGTGGACAAAATGTTATGAGAGCCTAATTGCGAACTGCCCCAAATAGACAAAAAAACGTCTGGCAGCTGATGGGAAAAAGGCCTAGCAGCTAAGGGGTTAAAACAAATGAAATGTAAGTGAGATAGGGGTTATGGAGAGATGAGGTGCACTTTTGCCGGGTGGTAGTGAGGGAATCCGAGAATGAGGAAGGGGCCGTTTTTAGGGCAGTGTGGCTGCACCGGGTGCTGACCTGGATTGGGAGGCTCTGACTGCAGGGGGGCGCTGTGTTTAACAATGACCTACGAAACTTGCGATTTAAAAGCACCTGCTGAAAAGTTCCTTGTGCATCCAGCCTTCAGGAAGCAATTAAAATGTTAAGATTATTCTTGTGATTAATGATCCTACTAGGGAGAGAGATGGGATTTTTGTCTAAAGGCAGCTTTGACTCACCATAATTTAGAGGGTTAATATGCCTGCTGCAAAGAAAGGAACTATATTTTATGTGGATAGCTGTGTGCATTAGTAAAGCCAGCTTTTACAAGTGCTTCAAAACAAATGAATGTATGTGAAAGAGAGGCTAAGGAGAGATGAGGGGGCACATTTGCCAGGTGATAGTAAGTGAATCAGAGGAGATGGTCAGTCGGTGTGGGGTGCCAAAAATAATGTTGCACAGGGCGCAACCAGCCCTAAAGCTGGCCCTGGATGGTGACTTGGGGGGGCCTAAAAAGATTGCTGCACCGGGAGTCACCAACGATAAAGCCAGCCCTGCCTGGGCACCTCTAGGTCAACATTACTGTGTACTTAATAGTAAATCAAATATGCCAATCATGGATAAACCAATCACTCATATAATTTACACAGAGAGCATATGCACTTTAGAACTGATTAGCAGTGGTAAAGTGCCTGGAGTCCTAGAGCCAACAAAATCTGATCAGTATAATAGAAGAAAGGAGGCAACGTTTGGAAATGACCCTGCAAAATGGACCAGGTCCAACAGTGGTGCGATGTCAAAAATAGCAGCGCCTCACTGCGCCACTTTTGAAATGCAGGGATTTACCTGAATACGGCGCATCCCTGCGTTTCCACCTCTGCTGGCACTGAATTAAGCTGCCTGCGCCAATAGAGGCATCCTTGCACCGTAGTGCAACGATGTCTGCGTTGAGAGGATAGTTTGTTTATGTGCACAAAGGTTTCATTTCCTGCACATAAACAATCGACAATGGTGAGTTGGCATTTCTATGTGTGCTGCAAAGTGCAGCACACATAGAAGTACCAAAGCGTCATTTTGGAATCGTTGTTTATGTGCAGGAAGGGACCCCTTCCTGCACATAAACAATCATTAATGGCCTTTTGCTCCTTCTATGTCTGTCCAGCATGAAGCACACATAGAAAGAGCAAACAATGATGAGGAATAAAAGTGTTACTCCTCCGTTGTTCCGTGTGTTGCAGTGGAACGCCACAGCAACACCCATTGCAAACCCCTCTGCCGCAGATAACTGCATGGGGAAGGCATATTTACAAGGTGGCGTTAAAAGTGGCTTAACGCCTCCTTGTGAATAAGGTGCGAAAAAAGTTTCACTGGCGCAAGGTCCTTGTAAATCTAACCCTTATAGTTTTAATTATATCATAGATAGAATGTAAAATCACCGAACATTTATTTTTTATGTGTGCAGGCCTTCCTCAGTACAGAAGCCTGTTTAAGAAAAACATAAATGATCTAAATAGATATGCTAAGATTCCGTGACTGACTAAAAATCGTATGACTTTCTAAAAACATAATGGTACTTGTCGAGTTTGGTCACATGTGCAAAGGAGAAATGGATTCTAAGAAATATTTTATTCCTGAAGCAACCCATTTCTTGAATGAGGTAATTGTCGTAATTCTACCCCACTATTTACTGTGCTCCCAGCTGTTTCTGCAATTTTCTCTCGCTCTTCTGATTCTCATGGCGGTGCTCGGCCTCTGATGTCAGCATTGGGTCACATGCGCTGCACGCAATTCACAGCGGCTTCTTTTCACCAGTAATCACGAGCTTGTGAAAATGAAATCTGTCAAGAAAGGGAATTGCACCGAGACTACACTATTTTATTCATTTAAGGACCGGTTAATGCTTTCAACAGGTATTTCTGTCCGTTTTTTATCCTCTTTAAAGGATTTTTTTAATAATACAAAACTTCAGATATTGCTTTTCTTAGGAACGTTTGGACTGGAGACCACGATTGCCCCCTCCTCTGAAACCGTTTCTCTGAATTTCAGGGCATCCACTATTTTTTTAGGTCTGCCACCAAATAAAACAATTTGCTGTACGTCTGGAAGGTTCGGAAAGAGTTTTTATTATTCCTGGAAAAGAGACCATTTTACCTGTCACCCAAAGCCTATACAATCAATGCTCAGTGCGCCGAGGCGGGCTAAGTCCCGCTTTACAGCGTTTGGTTGTTGCAAGTATCAGTCATGAATTTTTCCCAATTACAGATTGCTAAGTGCCAAAGGTAGGTCTATGAGCCAAGATGGGGGGGCCCTAATGCTCCTCATGAGGCGTCATGGTCGATCACAGTTGCTGAACTTTTCCAATGGGGACTAGTAGGGTGATAGGAAGTGCATCAATGAGATGTGGTACCTGAAAAAAATCTACGAGTTGTGGGGCAGAAATAACCAACGAAACCTACACACAGCGAGAAAGCAATAATGGCTCTAGATGTGTTCAAGAATGAGTGTTCTCTCATGAGGGCCAAATAATGCTTTTTTGGCCTAAATGTGTACCAAAATTTTACAAAAAAGCCAAAGGTTCTCAATTGGCACACATTAAATAGTCCAAAAAGTTAATTGTGTGCCATGAGAACCTCACTCTGTCTAGGGGTGTTTGGGGTTTTCCCTCCCCAAGAAGACTGAATAGCTGTAACAAAAGTGTGCATTTTCAGCACAATTTCTCTAACAATTTCCTAAAAAGTAATAAGTATAAGAGACAGTTAAAACAACGAGTTTGTGCACTTTTGCATGATCCGTTAGTTTTTAAATCGTAAATAGCATCTAGTGTCACTTATATGATCCGCCTCTTTCCATTTTCCAGCCTGCACCCTCCACTGAGATTGGCAGTCTATTCCTTCCCACATAACAGTTCACCTACCCTCACACTTAAGATGTATCTTGGTCATTGGGACTCTGAGTCTGAGATTTCCCAGTAATCACTGTGATCTACTTGACTACTACCCATGATGAAGTAAGCGGCGTGGTGAGGTATTAGAAAGGTGGAGAGTTGTGTGAGTATTTGGTTTGTCAGTGAGGTGAAAAACAATATTTCTAAAGGTACCACATTCATCCTGACTCTGGCCATGTGCCCAGAGGTACCCCTGCCAGTCACCCTGTATAGCCACATGACATGTCCCCAACCCCCACCCCTTAGCTCTGACCCCAACATTTTGAAATCCCCAGGTATATTTCCCGGACCATCCCACCTTCACCCTTCTAATTAGGGGTGTGGAAAAAATTCCTCCCTTCCGGTGAAGTTTTCAGAGTTTTGACCACACTACGGTACACATATCCTGCACTATGTCGCATGGTGGAGATTTTTTACCAACAGGACGATGGTGAGCACGAGCAAGGATTGGGATCTCTAAGTGTGATTTTCGAGTGCTCAAAGGGCACCCGGCGAGATTTTCCTAACGTGGGCGGTTGCAGAGGGTTGCAACCGTTCTCGTGGAAAAGCTATCACTCAAGTTGAAAATCTTCTCGAGCAGCAGCAAAACCACATGAGCAGCAGCACCCTCTGGTGTGCTGTGTGGTGCCTTTCACACTGATTTCTCAGCACAGAACAAGCTCCTGGCTCTAAAGATCAATGGGGCAGTGCGAGGTACCAATTTTCACCTGTTTGCGGCAGGCCCTCAGATCTCCTAGCTCCCTGATCATCTCCCTCATTCAGGCTGCTCTTCAGCCTTCTGTACCCAGACATTAGTATATTTGCCTGACTCAACTTGTACCTGGCCTACTCCCAGAGACACTGTGCAGTAGCACAAGCACATGCTTCACTCTTCCTCTTCCTGACTGTGTTGCCCCACCAGCTGCCCAGATCAGAACACTAACCCTACCCTGGCCCTGCACGTGCCTGCGCTGAGGCAAAAATCGCATAATTAGGGGACAAAAACAACAAATGGAGATGTTTTGACACATTCAAATACAAGCAATTTGACTTGCAAAATCAGGACTTGACTTGGTTTTGCAAATAAACAAGTCACCTTTCAATAGTAAACACATACAATATATTTTTATATTTTTGTACTAATCATTTTATGCCCACTGGATTATTGGTTTACAGGTGTACAGAGAAATTCCAGAAAGACAGAAAGACAAACTGAGCCGGGGATGTTGTATCTAGTGACCACCCCAATTAAATCCAAACTGCTACAGCTATAATATCCAAGAGTGTGGATTGTTCAAGCAAAAACATCTGTGTGAAAATACCCTCTCTTGTACTCTAATAGACACCCTGGGAAATGATGGCTCCTGGTCACATTTGAGTCAAAGCTCCCCTATTAAAATATTGTAGAGAGAAATACACCAGTGCTTTTGTCATATCTGACTTTGTTCAAGAAGCAGCATTGCTTTCTCACATGCCTAATGTCTTAATAAAGTTCTACTGTTCTACTTTGACATTTTTGTAGCTACTTATAATGTGAATACTAGAGACTGCTCTCATATCTTCAAGAACTACATCTCAAAACAGCATTCTATGGAGGACTACCCGGTCTTTGCGCCCGGCCTGGATTGCTGTTTCTTGATCCTTTGTGATTCCTCCTTCAGCTTTTGGTAAGCTGTCAACCACCCACATCCAGAGATGACACCAAGGTCACTGCTTACATTCAGAGATCTCAGAACTCGTGGGTGAGATTGTAGCAGCACCCTTTGGATCTGTGCTGAATTTTGGACTTGTGCCACAGTGGTATTTATTTATATGTGTCTGTGTGTGTGGGGGTGCTTGTGAGAGACCAATAGATGTATGTATGTATATATATATATATATATATATATATATATATATATATATATATATATATGTATCTTCTTGAAATACACTTTCATCTCTTTTCAACCTGTGCTTAAAATAATGACAGTTGACTGTGATTGTATTTCACACATAAAAAGCTTGCAAACTTAGGCCCTCATTACAACTTCGGCGGTCTTGAAAAAAGACTGCAGAAGCCGCGGTGCCACAATACCGCCAGTGCTGGCGGTATGCGTGGCAACCTATTTTGACATTTCCGCTGGCCCAGCAGAAAAGTCACATCAACATTCAAGCCGGCTCATAATAGAGCCGACTGCAATGTTGATATGCAGCGGGTGCAGAAGCACCCGTCGCGCATTTCACTGCCTGTAATTCGGGCAGTGAAATGTGTGCATGGGCAGCGCAGGGGCCCCCAGGGGCACCCCGAGTCCCCCTTACCGTCAGCCTTTTCATGGCAGTGTTTACCGCCATGGACAGGCTGGCGGTTGGGGATTATGACTGCCTGGCGGAAGCCTGCCGGTATAGTGGAGGGGCCGGCGGTATGGCCGTGGCTAATGCGCCACGGTCATAATGCACTGGCGGAACACCGCCAGCATGTTGGCGGTGTTACCTCCAGTGTTCCACCGGCCGCCAGGGTCGTAATGACCCCCTTAGTGTACAGATGAAAGTCTAGTATCGAAAACATCACATACAATATCTCTGTACATGTTTGAAGTCTTCAAAAAACACATCTCCAAGACTCTGACTGCTATGGTGTCCCAAAATGCAAAAACGTCCTATTTGTATCAAACAGATTTTGCTGTAAAGCTTGTGGATTGTAAAATGTTCTATTGGCCAAATTTACTTTTCTATGAACTGTGCATCCCATCAGAGATATGTGGTATTCCTAATAAGGGGGTATGATATTGTGTCGTGAGGCGGATGCTCAGAACCCGCAGCATAGAATACTCCCAACTACAAACGACAGCACTTCCTGCCCAGAGATGCAACAAGAAGCGTGAGTAGCAGCAGAGCATTCAGATGCAAGACTATGTTGGATCGAGTAGCTGTAGACAATTTGCCCAAACAGGAAAACATATGTATTGGAGATGTCTTTAGTAACAACATAAAGACTAGATGAACACCATACCTGTGTTGAGTGAGTTCATTATGCCCTTATCAATTATTTTTGCCTATGATTTCTTTCTAGAAATGATGTGCATCTGCTTCAATGACAAAGGTACAGGTACTTGTGGTCTACCAAGCAACACACAACCAAAGTGAAATCCCTCAATGATACTTCCAAATGATCCAATAATAGCACCCATACTCAAAAGACTTCAACTTCACCCATCAGGTTTTTTGGACAGACTCACACTCATGTATGTAGTCTACTATTGTGAAAAGCTGCCTGATGTTCTGGTTTTGCATCCACTCAACTCTTCGCTGATGGACAAGTGATAATTAAAGAGGAGCGCACCCAACTTCTTTGTGACTGGAAGGCCAAACAGGGTTAAAGCACAAAAAAGATGTTGAATGCCCTCTCTATCTGTTGCTGTGATTCAGAATTTTGATCAATACAAGAGTCTCAGGTAAGGTAGCAATACTTATCTTTGGGGGACAAGGCCTCTTCTGGGCAGTGGCAGGTGTCCACTTCAGTCCTAAGTGTTCAGTTCTGTGTGCTCCTCTTCTATGTACATATACTTTGGGCATTTGGAGAACGAGATTATGTCACTATGAGAAAAACTTTATCAAGGAATTCCTCTTTGAAGAAAAGTGAATATAACACTGTTTTAGTTTATTAAAACTAAAATAAAATTAGCATAAAAAAATTAGCAGTAGCTTTAATTTCAGGATTACTGTTAGAGGGTGATGGTATTTGTACTGTATTCTCTCCCTAAAGGAATGTACTCTAAAAATGTCAGTATTGGAGTGCATGATTTTGCATGCAAGTATTTGTTATTCCAAACTGTTACTCCAAGGACAGTGCAGCCCTGTGGTGGTCAGATGATTAATGTAAACATATGTGAGCCAGGCTCCAGATATATATTGTGGACTGTACAATTACTGCAGACTCCTAGTAGTGTTCCATGCCCATTTAGTAATATCTTGTGTACACAGGTATGTGTAGAAGACACCAGCAATATTCTGTTTAACAAATTCTGTTTTAGATGGCCTTCTAAGTGAAGGAAGCTCTTTCTTTGGCCGACTTCAGATCTCATATTATTTGCCCTCTCAAAAATCAGAGGCTTAAACAAACATTTTGATAGCTAGCTCCATTATTTTTGATCTCTCAATTAACTGAATTGCAGACAATTTATACACTCATTGCACTACAAACATATAGCAATGTACCTTGAATTATCAATTACAGAAACTTTGTGTTACCAAACTTTTGTGGCCACAATTTCGAGGATCAAAATATCAAGGAGGTAAGTGCATATAATTAGGCATAACTTTTCTTTTTCTTATTCACCTATGCACCTTAAAGATAAATATTGGCAAGGTATATATGAGCAGTTAAGTATTCTTAACATCACATCTATTTAGCCTGAAGATGCGTATAGCGTTAGGATTCATTTGTGGATCTACATAAAGTAAACCTATACTTACATAAATATACTTACCTTCATGATATTTGGGTCCTGGGTATTTTGTCCAGGATATTCTGTGTTAGAATTGGAGTCTCTATTGGCAGCGGTATATACTTTTGTCCAAATAGGGAGCACAATCCTAGTCAGGGTAAGTAACACACAATCAAATGTTCCTGTGCCCACCCTCTGGTAGCTTGGCACTGAGCAGTCAGACTTAACTGTGCAATGTGTAAAGTAATTGGTCAATAAATCATACAGTAACACAGTGAAAAATCCACAAAAATACACCACACAGTTTGAGACAAAATATAGGATATTTATCTGGTTAAATTAAGGTCAAAACAAAAAGATTCAATAAGCACAAGTTGAGATATCACTTTTGCAAGATTAAAAAGAGTCTTAAATCTTAGAAGTCAACAGTTGTCTCTTGGTTTCACAAAGTACCTGGTTTGCATCAAAAATATCATGCACGGATACCGCAGAGGAGGAGATGCATTGAAAATTAGGGTGTGCATCAGAATTTACGGCATGTCACAGACAATGTGTTGTTTCTTTCCAAGCTGCAAGGGGCTCTGCGTTGATTTCCGGCACACAGGCTTGGTTCCTCACTGCGATGCAGGGATCCTTTTCACGCGTAGGGACGATGAATGGAAATTCTGGGCATGTGAGATGAAGTCACAGGCCGTACGTCGATCCAGTGTGTCGAATTTTCTGATGCAAGGCAGGTGCTGTGTCGATACTTCACTCAGGAAGTCGGACTGCGTCATTCCGGTTCGGCTATACAACGATTTTCTCGTCGCAAGGCAGGCTATACGTCGTATCCGGCAAGCTGTGCATTGATTTTTGGCACACAAAGAGTTCCTTGAAGAGATTAAGGCCCTCATTATAACATTGGTGGTAAGTCCCACTTACCACCATGCTGACTGCCACCAACATACCGCTGCCGCAGCGGATTACCGTCTCCCACATTATGACCCACACATAGCAATCCATGACTATACAGCCACACACACAAGTACACCAGCCCAAAGGTCAGTGATAAACTGGCGGTACCAAAACCCACACCGTTACACCAACAGAACTATGCCCACAGCATTATGACCCACGAATCACTGTGGTGGACATTTAATGGCGGTAAACCATTGGTGCTACATACCGCCACGCTCAAAATACACACACACACATACAAAACAACACCACATTGGACAATTCAAACTACACACACCTGACACCCATACTCACACCACACCCACACACCACTATAAAACACACACACACATTACCCACAATCCTTTATCATTACATACAAGTGCAACAAGAGAGATAGCAAAACCACAGACAAGACCGCAGACACACACCACCATCACATATACACCATCCACGCACCCCACATCACACACCCAAACACAGCACCCCACACATCCTCACCCACACCACTCACACTACACCCATGGCACCGCAATGACACCCCAGGTTCCCTGAGGAGGAGCTAAGGGTCATGGTGGAGGAAATCATCCGGGTAGAGCCACAGCTATTCGGATCACAGGTGCAGCAGACGTGCATTGCAGGGAAGATGGAGCTATGGCAGAGAATCGTAGACAGGGTCAATGCCGTGGGACAGCACCCCAGAACAAGGGATGACATCAGGAAGAGATGGAACGACCTATGGGGGAAAGTAGGTTCCACAGCAGCAAGACACCAAATAGCTGTACAGAGGACTGGCGGTGGACCCCCACCTCCTCCCCCACAACTAACAACATGGGAAGAGCAAGTCTTGGCAATCATGTATCCTGAGGGCCTTATAGGAGTAGGAGGGGGACTGGATTCTGGTAAGTCAAATCTCTATTACTATTACTCCCCCTACCTGCATCCCATCACAAACCCCCACCCTTCCCCTCAATCCCACCACTCCACCACCTCACACATACCCCACCATCACAACCCACTCATCCCAATACCAAGCCCTGCATGCAACACCAATGCATGGACACCCCTCACAGACCTGCATGGACACCCATCACTAAAGCATGCACATTAGAAATAATCACCTAGCCCACAAAATCACTTCTCACACAAGGCAAAGCTGCCAGGGCAATAACAACCATACAGGGCAACACACCCATGCACAAAAAGACACAAACAGAAACAATAACACTGCATTTACATCCCCACAGGTCCCCCACCTAACGTCACAGGAGAGGAGGTGCCAGCAACCTCCAGTCCCCCCCAGAAGAGGCCCACAGTGATGACAGCAGCTCTGGACACCTGGATCTTGATGACTAACCTGGCCCATCAGGGATCTCCGAACAGTCGGTTACCCAGGCACAGTCCCATACCACCACAGAGCCTCCCCCCTCAGGAAACACCACCACAGTACCCACCCAATGGGCCCATACCTCTGTTCCAAGGACACGTCAATCAGCAGTGTGTCCACCACTACATGGACCCCAGGCCACACCACAAACACAGGGCGATCAGGGACCTGGGGTCAGTGGCAGTGGGCACACGGTTCAGGGGACAGAGGCACAGGACAACAGGGAAGCTGGGAGGACTGCTAAGCAACAGGGGGAGGACAGGCCCAGGGAACCGACTCTGCAGGAGGCACTCAGCAACATCCTGGGAGCATACCACCATTCCCAGGAGACGATGGGCCAGACACTGGACAAGTTGCGTGAGACCCAGCGGCTGCAGGAGGGACAGTACCTGTGGATCAGGGAGGACTTGAAGTCCATTAACTCCACCCTGGTCACCATTGCAGGGGTGCTGGCAGACATGGTCAACACCATGAGGAAGGCAGTGGCACACCACCGGGCCCCTGACACTAGCCAAACTGATGAACAGCCTTTCACCTCCGCTGCCGCTCGTGGACAGGAGGCCCCGCCAAAGGAACAACAGGCCACCAGCACCCCACCCCCTGCAGAAGGAGAACCACCCCGCAAATGGTCCGTGAAATCCCGGCAGAAGACAGAGATCATTGCCAAGACCCGCCAGGAAATAAGACTCTCCTGAATGTCATCCTTGTGTCCCACTCTTTCACCCTGTCCACCTTGAGCTGCCATTGCTCCCCTTCCTATGCCCCCTTGGACAATGCACCTGTGATACAAATAGACTAGACTCTATCCTGGACTTTCCTCCATCATCACCCCAGACCATTGCACATCCCGACTAATCATTAGCACTTAAATGAACACCATTTTATTAAATACAAATATGGAGTCTGACAAATCATTTAACCATGTATTCGTTTATCAAGCTTCAAACACTGCACTATAACTGTACAGTATTGTATACATAGGAATGAACTGCAGTTGGCTGCAGTCAACACACCAGGAGCGATAGTGGGACACAAATATCTGAAAACAGAGATTTCCAAGGGTACGGTAAGTGTCCATAGAAGTGGGAAAATCAGCCTGCCAGTGACAATGTCAAATAGAAAACTGTCAATGTAAAGTGTAATTACAGTGTCTTACCTGTGTGTCATTAGAAGTACTGTCTTATAATAGCACTTCTGTTGTCCTCATACTCATCCTCTGCCTCCTCATCTTCACTGTCCACAGGGTCCACTGCTGCCACACGCCCATCTCCAGCCTCATCCTCCTGCAGAAAAGGCACTTGGCGATGTAAGGCAAGGTTGTGCAACATACAGCATGCCACAATGATCTGCAACACCTTCTTGGGTGAGTAGTACAGGGATCCCCACCTGTTATATGGAGGCAACAAATCCTGGCCTTCAGGAGGCCAAATGTCCTTTCTATTAATTTTCTTGTTTGCCCATGTGTCTCATTGTAACGTTCCTCTGCCCTTGTCCTGGGATTCCTCACAGGGATCAGTAGCCATGAGAGGTTGGGGTAACTAGAGTCACCTGCAAATATCGAGGGACAACTGTTAGACACACACTAACCCTTAGGGCCCACACCATACATCAACAAACCCTGGGTGGGAACCAGGGCTCACCTATTAGGCACACCCGGTGCCTCTGGAGTTGAGCCATCACATATGGGATGCTGCTATTCCTCAGGATAAAGGCATCATGCACAGACCCAGGATACTTTGCATTGACATAGGAGATGTACTGGTCCACCAGGCACACTATCTGCACATTCATGAAAGCTCTTTCGATTTCTGAACACCTGTTCATTTCTCCGGGGGGGGACAAATGCAATATGTGTACCATCAATCGCCCCAATAATGTTGGGGGTATGTCCCATAGCATAGCAATCAGCTTTCACTGTGACCAAATCCTCCACCTGGGAGAAAATGATGTAGCTGCGCATGTGTTTAATAAGGGCAGACAATACTCTGGTCAGCACTATTGAGAACATTGGCTGAGACATTCCTGCTGCCAAGCCCACTGTCACTTGAAAGGAGCCACTTGCCAGGAAATGGAGCACAGATAGGACTTGAACAAGAGGGGGGGATCCCGGTGGGCTGACGGATAGCAGATATCAGGTTAGGTTGCAATTAGGCACACAGCTCTGCTGTGATTGTGGCCCTGTCCAGTCTATAGGTGAGGATAATGTGCCTGTCCTCCATTGTTGCCAAGTCCATCAGAGGCCTGTACACGGGGAGATGTCTCCATCTCCTATTCATCCGCAGCGGTTGCAATCTAGGGGGCAAACGGTGAGTAGCTGGTCAGTATTCCATATTTCCAAACACTACACTGCATTGCATGTTGTGACTGTAACACAATATTGTTGTATAGGCCCAAATGGTGCCTATGTGTACTGTGATGCAGTTAGGTGCCATGGCCTGCCCCCCCCTGAAATGGCTTCTGCCTGTCCTGTATGGAGGCACATGTGGAAATGAGGTTGTGCACTGTTGCGGGAGGCATTAAAAAAACGCAGTGCAACTCCTCATTGGATCCCATTGGGCCCTATGGGTTACAGTGGCCAATGGTGATGTACACCGACGGTGACGGTACGCACCGCTGCGGACGTGACCACCATTTTCTATCTGTTCACTCACTTGCTACTGACCTTCAACAGGAGAGGACCTACACTGCAAGTGCTGCTGTGACCTGTGTCTGGAATCGACCATGGCTTGTGTCACTGGGGATAGGGCCCCTGCCTTCACCGCTGCGGAGTTGGAGAGACTGGTGGATGGGGTCCTACCCCAGTACCGATTGCTGTATGGGCCTCCAGACCAACAGGTGAGTACACTGTGAGCACGATGCATGGGGCATGAATGCATGGAGTGCTGTGTGTGAGGTCCTCGTGTGGGGGGGGTTGGTGGAACGGCCCTGGGCTGCATGCTGCATGTATGGTGGGCAATGTCTGTGCGTAAGGGGATGGGAGGGCTATGGTGGTACATAAGTGTAACAGTCCGGACAGTCTGACTGATACCTTTTACTACGTGTATATTTCTGCAGGTCAGCGCCCATCAGAAAAAGGGTATATGGCGTGCCATCACCAAGGACGTGTGGACCCTGGGGGTCTATGGCAGGCGGATCACCCACTGGCACAAACGGTGGGAGGGCCTGAGACGCTGGGCAAGGAAGACGGTGGAGGCCCACCTGGGGGTGGCCTCCTGTCGAACCCTGACCCCCTGATGGCCCGCATACTGGCAGTGGCCTATCCGGAGCTGGATGGGCGCTTGAGGGCATCACAGCAGCCACAAGGGGGTGAGTACAGTTTCCCAAAATACTAATTGAGCGTGGTGGGGTGGTCTCCAGGTGGGGGATGTGGGCCTGTGGGTGCCCCTAGGCCAGGCCGGACATTGCAGGGTAGGGCCCATGTTCCCATGTTGGGTAGGGTATGAGGTGAACCACCTCCAACCAAGCTAGTAGGCATCCATTACTGGGAAGGGGTCTGTGGGACTCAGGTATGCTGTTATTGGTGTTAGGTATTACTGTCCATGGCCTGGTGACTAGCATTGTGACTGGTAATGCATTGCCTACTGCGTAGGGCTGTTCCCTGTGTGTGTGTGGGGGTCCTGTACGCCAACGGTGGTTTTGGGGCAGCCATTGACCAAGTGTATCCTTTGTCTCTTCCCCCCCTTTTTGTTTTGTCACCCTGTCCTTCTGTGCATTAGCATCATCTGGCGAAGGAGCTGAGGCACCAGTGACGGAGGGAGCTGCATCCCACATGGCCCCGGAGGCCGAATCCACCGACGGTGAGGGCACCAGTGGGACGAAGGAAGAGGGGAGCACCAGGGCAGAGGCAGGAGGGGACCGTTTGGACAGTGATACCTCCTCTGATGGAAGCTCCCTGGTGGTGGCGGACACCTCTGTGGCCACCCCAAATACAGGTACAGCCACCACCCCCGTACCAGCACTGCCTTCCCAGCAGCCCCTCAGCGTGTTTCCCGTGCCCGCTCACCCAGGAGGGTGGGCATCCCCTTTGCCCCAGGCACTTCAGGCCCTGTCCCAGTTAGCCCTGCTGCCCTGAGTCAGGAGGCGCTTGACCTCCTGCGATCCATCTGTGTTGGGCAGTCAACCATTGTGAATGCCATCCAGGGGCTGGCAGCCCATTTGCAACAAAAAAATGCATTCCTGAAGGGTATTCACTATGGCATGGTGGCCCAACAGAGATCAATCCAGGCTCTGGCCTCCTCCTCTCAGCCATTGTCCCTGTTTCTAGCCTCCCCCCTCCAACTTACTCTTCCCAATCACATTCCCCTCAACCCCAACCTATCCCTAGCACACAGGCAGACCAGTATGCACCCAGGACAACACACAGGAGTGATTCAGGCAAACACAAGCACCACACATCATTCCAAAGGGACTCACACAAACACAATCCAGATGCAGACATACCAACATCCACTGCCTCCACTGTGTCCCCCTCCTCCTCCTCGTCCACCTCCCTCCCAGTTGTACCTACACTCACACCTGCATGCACTACATCCTCATCCACTCCCACCATCACGCCTATTACTACTCGCCCCTCACTGGCAGTCACCACCCCCACATCCATGCGCACTTCCCCTGTGTCCTCTCCCACTGTGCCTGTGCCCCCTCCTCCCAAAGTACACAAACACAAGCACTCAGACACCCACCAGCCATTCACCTCACAACAGCATCCAGCCCATGCACCTTCACCCAAACACAGCAGACAGACACCTCCTACAACCACTTCCTCCACTCCCAAACCTTCACCCTCTTCCCCCCCCAATGTCCCTAAGAAGCTTTTCCTCTCCACCGTTGACCTCTTCCCTACCTCTACCCCCATCCTTCACGTCGGGCCAGGGTCGTCAGAGCCCAGATGAGCACCTCAGCCACCCAGTCCACGGCCACAGTAGTGTTGACAGCTCCTACAGGTTGGAGAGGATCCCGGGAACCAGCCAGCAGCACTGAAAGTGTGCCTGCACCAGGTGCATCAAGGAAGGGCAAGGAGGCACCACCAGCTGAGAAAGGGAAGGGCAAGGAGGCACTACCAGCTGTGAAAAGGAAGGGCAAGGAGGCACCACCAGCTGCGAAAGGGAAGGGCAAGGGACCTGCACCTGCAGGCAGGAACGACAGGAGGCCTGGTGCTGGGACTCATTCGGAGCCCCCACCACCAACCATGGAGGTTCAGCTGTCCGAGGCTGCAGGGGAAGGCCTGGAGCCTACCCCCACCACTGCCAGCACCGCCACCAGCGGCACTAGCACCACCACCAGCACCACGGCCAGCAGCAGCAGCCCCAGTGGGCAGCCGTCCGAGGCTGCAGGGGAAGGGCTTGAGCCTAACCCCACCACTGCTAGGACCGCCACCAGCACCACTGCTAGCAGCCCCAGTGGACAGCCGTCTAAGGTTCCAGGGGAAGGGCTGGAGTCTACCCCCACCACTGCCAGCCCCAAGACCAGCCTCGCCGCTGCCACCACTGAGCAGCCATCACCACCGGCGGGCAGTGTGTAGTCCTACCTCCATGGGCTGTAGTGCATCCTGAACCCTGCAAATCCTGTAGGTGTGACGCCCAGATGAGAAACTGTGACCTTGCACTCCCCAAGATCCGCATCACAAGGCACAGTGCCCCCTCCAGAACCAGTGGAAGAAGTCATCCACTCACCCCATCCTTCCCAGGATGAAGCACACTGGGCACAATGCCCCCTCCAGAACCAGTGGAAGAAGCCATCCACTCACCCCATCCTTCCCAGGATGAAGCACACTAGGCACAATACCCCATACAGAAACAGTGGAGAAGCCATCCACCCACCCCTTCCTTCCCAGGATGAAGCACACTGGGCACAATGCCCCCTCCAGAACCAGTGGAAGAAGCCACCTACTCACCCCATCCTTCCCAGGATGAAGCACACTGGGCACAATGCCCCCTCCAGAGCCAGTGGAAGAAGCCATCCACTCACCCCATCCTTCCCAGGATGTAGCACACTGGGAACAATGCCCCCTCCAGAAACAGTGGAAGAAACCACCCACTTCAGAGACTGTGGCCATGCACCCCCCAGGACCAAGCAGTGTGCAAACCACCCACTAGAGAGACTGTGGCCTTGCACTCCCCAGGACCAAGCAGTGGGCAAACCACCCACTTGAGAGACTGTGGCCTTGCACTCCCCAGGACATAGCACAGGGCATGTAGCCCCCTCAAGGTCCAGTGGCATTGTACCATCTTCCGGCTGAGGTGCCCCCCCTTTCCCAACTCCCTGAGGTGCCTGTGTATTTTCGACCTGATGATTTCTGCAGTGTTCTCTCTGTGTTGTTGCAGGAGTGACGTGGGGCCTTGGCCTATGTGATGTGGCCCTGTGGCCCACGTACATTGAGGACTGGGCAGTGTCCCTCCATTTGTAAATATGTATATACATTTGTTTTTTTATGCACTTATTCATGTTCTTTAATTGTATTACACTCACTTTCTTGTTGTCCTTGCATTATTCCTGAGGGGTTTCAGGATGTATATGTAATGTTACTGCATCTGGTTTTGTGTATGGTGTTGGGGTGTTGCGTGTGTGTGTGTCACTCTCCCCCCCCCTTTGTGTGCTAGGCGGCAGTACTCACCGTGGTTGTCTTCGCCAGCGTTGCTGCTCACAATGCAGGAAAAGGTAGACGAGCATCGGAAAAATGTGCAACTCGGGCTCCATGGTGTTGTGGTTGTTCCCTGAGTCTCCAGAGGTGAGTCCTTTGATTTCTGTGTTCTGTTTCTGCCGTGCTTTTGATGTCGTTGGTACTGCCCTGGAAATGGTGGCGGTTAGGCCTGTCATAATACAGTGGGCGGTACATTGTCTTCCGCCTGGCTGTTGGCGGTTACCTCTGTGGTGCTTGTTGATAACGCCATGGCGGTCGGTGTATTAAAGTGGCTGTCTGTCTGAGTGGTTTCCGCCGTGGTCATAATTCCTTTTTTTTTTTTACCACCGGCCTGTTGGCAGTATTACCACCGCTTTATCACTGACCATCAGGGTTGTAATGAGGGCCTAAGTCTTTTTGGCCCTGAGGTTTTCAGAAAACAGGAGGCAAGCTCAATCAAAGCTGTTGGAGAGCACTTCTCAGCAAAGTCAGAGGGCAGCAGGGCAACAGCAGAGCAGCAGTCCTTCTCAGCAAAGCAGTCCAGATGAGCCATTTGGGCAGCCGGGCGGTTCCTCTTGACAGATTGCAGGTTCAGGTCCAGAAGTGTCTGATTTGGTGGGGTCAGGGACTCAGTTTATATACCCAGAAATGCCTTTGAAGTGGGGGGAGATTTCAAAGCGTGGTTTTGAAGTACACAAGGTCCCCTTTCAGTACAGGTCTGACTGCCAGGGTCCCAGTAGGGGGGGTTTGGCAGTCCACTGTGTAAGGGCAGACCACTAGCCTTTGAAATGTAAGTGTCAGGCCCTCTACCTTCCCAGCCCAGGAAGACCCATTCAGTATGCAGATGAGTGCAGGTATGACTGAGTATCCTGTGTTTGTGGTTGTCTGGGTGAAATACACAAGGAAGCGGTCAACCAGCCCAGCTCAGACGTGGATTGGAGACAGGCTGTAAGGTGCAGGTGGATTTTAAGTGCAGAGAAATGCTCACTTTCTAAAGGTGGCATTTCTAAAATAGTAATATAAAATCCAACCTCACCAATAAGTAAGATTTCCTATTACCATTCAGGCCATACTGAATATGACCTGGTTACCCCTTTCTGATCAGAATCTACCGCTCAAACAGTATATGACGGTAGCCCTAATGCTATCCTATGAAAAGAGCAGGCCTCACAATGGTGGAAAATGAATTTAGGAGTTTTCCACTATCAGGACAGATAAACCACACATGTACCTGTCCTGCCTTTTACCTACATAGCACCGGCCCTATGAGTTAGCTGGGGCCTACCTTAGGGGTGACTTATATGCAGAAAAAGGGGAGTTTAGGACTTGGCAAGTACTTGTAAATGCCAAGTCGAAGTAGCAGTGAAACTGCGCACACAGGCCTTGCAATGGCAGGTCTGAGACATGATTACAGAACTACTTATGTAAGTGGCACAACCAGTGCTGCAGGCCCACTAGTAGCCTTCAATGTACAGGCCTAGGGCACATGTAGTGCTCTTTACTAGGGACTTACAAGTAAACCAAATATGCCAATTGGGAATGAACCAATGTTACTTTGTTTAAGGGAGGGAGCTTATGCACTTTAGCAGAGGTAAAGTGTGCAGAGTCCTAAAACCAACAAAAACAGTGTCAGAAAAGTGGAGGAAGGCAGTCACAAAGTTGGGGGATGATCACCCTAAGGCTGTCAGGTCTAACATTCTGGTATCACAATATTCTGGAATCAGCATTAAAGTGGATTACCTTTAGAATATTTTCTGCTTTTTCCTCCCTGCCCATTAGATTTACATTGATCTTACTTAAATCTGACTCATTTCATAGTTTGAAAATTGTTAATGTTTATCCAGTTTTCACCATCTTATTTTCCTGGCAATTACTCTAAATTAATTAATATATTTTTACTAGTTTGATTAAATTAATTTCAATATTATCCATTGAATATTAAGGATTTAACCTGTTATCCTCTCTGTTTTATTGAAGGGACTACACATTTTCTTTGTAGACTGCTTTTCGTGAAGCAAAGTTTGATTATAAAGAATGTATTTAGTGGAATCGTAGTATACCCTGAAGTGACAGCAACGTTCTGGGGCCGTAATCTTTATCATCTGGTGTTCCTTTTACTCATTGTTGACTAGTTGGTGTATAGCTGTCACACCATTATTAAAATTGTCTATAGCCGCTCATTCTGTGGACATAGTAATTCTAGTTCATTGTCAATGCCTCTTTTAATCGCACTAACAGTGTTATTTTGTTTTTTTAGTTATTGCTTACTTTTCTGTATTTTCTGAAACTTTCAATAAAGGTTTAGTTTAAAAATAATATAATGATGCTTGAAGTGTGAATTTCTGCACCATCATCATTTCCCTAAGAGCACATCTAAGTTCAGTCCATGCTACTAAAGGATGAAGCAAGGATTTTGGCCTTAGACCTTCTGTGCAAAGGGGTTTCTGAGATCTCAGAAAACAGAGCATATAAAAGCATCCAGATGCTTCCCACTTTGCCATGCAAATGGAATGCAATTTCTGTGGTAATCTCTGGTTGAAGTTGGGAAATTATCCCTTTAGAGATGTTGCTAGCAATTCTCACTGACTTGTTCTTTATCTTGGTCATTTATGGCTGAAAACCTTATTTTGGAAGACGGGGAAACACAATCAGCGATCCTGGCAGACTTAGCTTTTACAATACACTTGAGGACATGTCTGAGGAAGATAACCTTAGAATCAGTCCATGTTCCATGCTCAAAACACAGAGGTACCTCATCTCAGCAGGGTTTACTTTGGATGATTCCCTTTTGGCGGAGTTTCCGTGAAAATTTTTCAGAGATCTGGTTACAACTGTGGGATGTGTATATTTATATTTTTACTAAAGTGTGTAAAATTAGGTTTGCAGCAATGATAACATTTCCTTCCTTTTGTTAGATGGGTCTTTTCAAGATAAAATACAGAAGAGTAAGATTTTCATGATTATCTCTTTGAAGCAAAATGAGATAGTATCTCTGTGACTTCGGATGTACCTACTTCTCCATTTTCTTTTAATTCTAATTCTCCCCTGTGCAGGTGGAATTTTGTCATCAAGGCCCTGTCTACAATTGGCAATTTTCCTCAAAAAAAGAAGAACATTTTCCAATCTCTGTTCTTATATGCATTACAAAACACCATTTCTGGAGCTATATCATAGGAGTTTCCATTCCCTGTCCTATATCTTAATTAACATAATCCATTTTACCTAGGCTTCCATATGGTCTTTCATTTCTACTATAGGAATTCAGTGTTCACCTGGATTAACCTTCATCATTGTGAAACGTATTTAGGTCATAGTCTTTATTACTCAGAATGCCTAATCCCTAGCACCAATTACTCATTCCTGCATGGGACCTTTCAATAATTGTAAACACCTTAGGTAGCTCTTGGGTATTTAGAAACTGCTATTATGTATTTTGTTTACTGAGTTTGTTTTGTGGCAATCAAATTGGCAGGTGGATGGCTAAGAAGACTTGCTGTTGTCTCTTACCCCAGGATGCAGATTTCATCAAACGTTTCAGAACTTTTGTAACAAAGGTATTTTGTGCATTTCACTATGGTCAGAAGATTGTGCCACACTTATTTCTTCTTGTTTGATGCACTCTAGCAGAGTTGAGGTCCCATGATTTTCCAAACTATTTTTGTCTTTTCTTTTGTTTTGCCTGCATGTGTTAGCCCATCCCCACACATGCAAGTCCAAATTCGTATTAGGGATAAGGATAGCAGAGCCCTGAAAACTGATCGTTATCAATTGAAATTTGATGATTTACTGATGTTACCATCATCTGCTTTGAAATCTGATTTTAATCTGCATATTATAATCGTAATAATTTGTGTCATTCTTTTGGAGTCTTTAATAGCAGTGATGTTTAGTAGGCTTAATCTCTTTAGATGTTTTGGTCAGCCTACAGTTTAAATGTATGTTTCTAACTTAGTTTTGCGCACCATTTATGCTACATTGACTTTCTGGTTGTAATAAAGCTTTGAAACTCTATTTATTTTGAAGTTTTGATTTTGTGATCAATTAGTCATGATGTGTAAATTTGTTTATGTTTCTCATGTTATTGATCTGTGTTAAATGGATCCAATTACCACACTCCTCTCTGAGTCTAAAGATCCGGTAAAATTCTAGTGTAGGTGGAATAAGTTATGGTGTCTTACCTGAGCGTGTGCAATTTCTGAACTTGAGGCGGTAAGAAGACCACCACGAGCTCTCCAGCAGTATCGTTAAAGTAATTATGCTGATTTTTTTCCCCTTTCAAGCTAATTTCTTGATGAATGGACTTCAAGTCCCAGATGCCTCGAGGCTGCGACCATCCTGGGTGGGGTTCAGCCTATAAGAAGCAGTCCCAATCGAGCACACATGCTCACTATTCCTGGAACTTCCTGGAGGCCGGTTTCTTCATGCTCCAGCTGCCTCTGTGGTGACACATTGGCATTTCAGATCCTGATGAGTCTCTCTCAGACCTCGCCGTGGCAGCATTACAGAAGCCTGCAGGTCCAGTCTGTAATCCCGAGCATATCTGTAAGACCAGCCCGGTCTTCGGTGGTAAGTCAATTTTGCCCACATTAATTACCGCAGGCTGGGAGTCATTCTAGTAGCAGCTCCCTTCATTGTTGCATGCATTATTGTCATGCTCGTCCACAGCTGGCCGGCGCTGTCGTTTCTTTCAGGCTAGATGCCGATCTAAACAATGACATGCATTAATTTGCACGCATTTGAATTTGTAATGGTGATCCTATGCATAATTTAATATGATGTCATTTTGGGCTATAAATAAGTTCACGGCTTCCTGTTGCACATATATGTATATGAAGTATAATCAGTGGCACACTAAGAGGAAAGTCATGTGAGGAGGAATGCATGAATGTGTGTCTGTATGAAATAATGAGACTATCCTACTACTGTATGAGAATCCGGGCCACCATATGTTTCGCCAAGACCTTGTTAGCAGTATTGTGATTCAGATTCTTAATAAGCAGCGATGATAAATAATTCCACAACTGGTCCTTGTACTTTTATGTTGTGTATGTTTGTCACTAACCTTTCCTTTGCAGATCTCTCTCCCTGCAGTTCCCTTCCCACACCCTTCCCTCACCTGGCCACTCTTATACTCAGCACTATAACAAACAACTTCTAAGTTGGAGCTGCCTGCAGTTGGAACAAGAGATCATCGAGCAGATCCCAAGAACAGAGTCCCTGAGGAAGGAGCCATCATCGACAGTTAGTCACCCTTTGAGTCCCTCATCTATGATGTAGCAGAATTCTGGGTCTGCCTGGGTTATACAGGTGACAGCTGGAAAAAGAATCACCTTGCTCTGAGCTATACACAACACCTTAGATTCTATTGGGCTATTTGTTTGATATTTTTACTGCATACTCAATATGTAATTCTTACTTCTTTAAATAGACTACATTCAGACTCCACAATCTAATTGAATTTTCTTACTAGTCCCTTTAAATGCAATGCTTTCAAATTCTAGAATACCTAACCATTTGGTATAAGTGTAGTCTTCACACCAGTGTAGGAACACATCTTGTTTTGTGTACCTAATGTTCTAAATCAGCGGTCTTAACTTTTTGACTTTTGTGGACTCTTGTTGAATAATTACTGAAATCTGTGGATCCCCACTGAGTCATTATTGGAAGCCAAGGACTCCCCTGCCTAAGCCATTTCTATGATGTGAACTTCAAAACAAAAATCCAAAAAAGTATACACAAAACAAATGCTCAAATATTGAAATATTTTGTTTAACTCACAATCAAATATAGGACATGTTTTCAATGTTTCAATGTTGCTTCTTTATTTGTATATACCTTAGTAATTTTCATTTATTTCTTTTAACATGATTTAACTTTATAAAACAGTAGCAGGCCCCCTCAGGTTTCTTCAGACCACAGGTTAAGAACCACTGTTCTAGAAGATCTTTCGTCACCACTTAAGTTTTGACCATTCTGGAATCACATACAATTTATGTCTTCACCGTCGTCTGACCACCTTCTGATGTTCACTGGCTTCCTTGTTTGAACCACAGATGAGCCTTAAATGATTATTTGATTGTAGCAAGTATATTTGAAGTTTCTTCACATCTTATTCTCAGTTTGGCCTGGCCATTTCTAAGTGAAGGCTAGTAAAAAAATACAGAAGAATCAGTAATCGCAGGTAGCCACCTACTCTGTTGAAACAAAATGTTGAAGGTAGAAATAGGGGTATAAAACACACCAAGAATATTTAACAACTGTCGAAACCACAGTCACATCTAAATTTAAGCAAACAAACTAAAACTGCACTGCTGAGCATGAATTTACGAGCATTTGTACCAGTTCTTCTTAAATACATGTGCATGATTTTCTTGAAGAAACTCAAAACACGAAATATGCACAAATATATTGTAATCAATATCCTTTATATTTTCTAGTTTGGTTTTCTTTGAGAATATTACGAATTGTAATTACTTTAATTGAAACAGGTTGTTTACTGGACATAGCAATACATATTACTCAAGTTTAACTTTAAAAAATAAGAATATATTGTGGCAATGTCCAGTTGTGTAATACTTCATACACAAAGGCCTTTCTGAACATAAATGAATTAACTACAGAAAGGGTGAATAATTTTAGAGTTCCAATTTTGCCAGTCTCTCATCCTTCCTGGGCCCTTCCTCTCCATTGATCATAAGTATCTAGTTAAGGAGATTGATCTTACGACTTGGATCATTATTAATCAACGTCTTTTTCTTTGGTTTGATCACATAAAAGGGGAGTCTCCTGCAGTCAGTTCGTCAATAGCCAAGATTTCAGAAGCTAGTGAGATACTCACTGGGCAATGATTTCAATGTACAGAATGGCAGTTTTAACATGGCTAATAAAGAACACAAACAACAAGGAATGAACACACTGCTATACTTAATTTACTATAAAACTATTGTGGTCATTAGACCCCGACAGTAATACAAACGCATGAAACACTGTTTTCGCACTGGCTCTCATGATGAGCTAGATGTCAGTTAGCACTCCTATTTACCACAGGCTCTAAACTGGAGGTAAAGGTGAGCACATACATGAAAGAACACCCCCTGCAAACTGGGCGCAAATAAAGTTTTCATGTGCTATTTGCCTTTCTTTAACTGATTTCTGAATCGGGTTGGTTACTCAGCAAAAATGTTATTTGTGCTAGGATGTTTGGGAATACAGTTTTGACATCTTTCTTTGATTTGGGCCCCTTAGATTTCTTTAACTCACTTATAAGTTTATGTATTGGAATTATGCTTGAACAGTCAAAGATTTTCATATTGTCCACCAATGGGGATCATTTGCTAAATAGTACTTTGACAAGAATTATTATATTTCCTTCACATTATACATCGTACATATACATACATAGCTATCGAAAAACAAAACTGCAAGCCACTCCTGTTAAGTGACGCTTTTACTCATAGAGAACTATTACTGAATATTTTCCTATGATAAAATGTATAAAAGTCATGTTGTATTCAGAGGTAAATTTGATGTCTATCAGTGCTGCTCATGGACAATTTTCATAATAGCTCACCACCACTAAGCACATAACTCTGAGAGTTATCATAAACACCATTGAACTGAAAGGTGTCAGTGGGGTCATTCAAACTCTTTATACAGCAGGTCCAAAAACAGCCTGGTGCAGATAGCATTTACATCAGTTATCAGATGTGTTTTTGCACCTGATTCACACAAATATGTGTAAAATTGGGGATTAAAGTGGGCAAATAATGGTTGTTAGTTTTTTCCGACGTATTACCATACTGCCAACTTTTTCTGCCCAGATTTTAATAAACAACACTACGATTGGGAGCAAATACCTTTTATGCCTATTTTTGGACTAACATCAATGTCTAAATATCCACTTAAATTGTTTGGCTGTTTAGTAATAAATGCAAGAAAGAAGGGCCGGTTTACAGATGGATGCGTGTAATTAGCTCAAACACATCAATTCTAAATAACAGTTGCTCTGAGCTGTGGGTGGTATTTGCACCTATTGGTTTAGCTTGTAAAAGAATGAGGAATAACGTGGGCCTCCTGTGGTGGTACCTGATTCTCACCGTTACCGCGTGCGCACAAGTATGCACATATAAGCAGCTTTAACCTGGCAGTAAGTGCCCATACAGGCTAGGAAAGAACGCAGTTTGTGTTATTCTCCTGATGGACACTGGAGTAAAAGTTTAAAATTAGGTGGAGATGTACAGTAGACTATTGCATGGGTATTAAATATCCCAAGAGTCAGTGTTTCCAACTGCGTAGGTCTGCTTTATATGCTGTTCTACGAAGGTACCATGAGGAGAAGCTTCCAAAATGCGACGAGCCTGCGAGAGCAGGGTACATCTTTCAATATTGTCTTTTTAATCTTTAGCAAACACTACTGTAGAGGACAAAAAAGGAAAAAAGCGACTCTTTTTCAAAACTGAAGCAAGCACTATTATGAAGGCTACAGCATAATGTTTCCTTAGAAGGGTAATAAATAGAGAGTTCTCTCATGCATGTTTTGAAGGCGGTTAGTGGAAACTATTTAACACGTCCATTCATCTATGACAGCCTCTAGGGCCGGGTTCCTAGCTGGCGTTCCAAGGAAACGCTTTCAAAGGGCTCTACCCCAAAAGATAATCATTAAAGAGACTACAAGACAGAGTTGTCAAAGCCAATATATTTTGTGATACAATCATTTCAACATGTGTATGATGTCATTGCGTTACTGCTTTTAGTATTAGCAACCCTAAACGGCCGTTTCGTGGATGATGTCACAGTATGTCTCAGAAGCCAAACAGACGTCATCAAACAAAGGGACATTCTAGAATGACTAACGCTGGTGTGTGTTAGGGATGCAAAATTGGATGAAGCCAACTGTCTTTTTGCTATTCACAAGATGTCCCCTTTAATGCAGCAGAAGATAGATGTCATGAAAGAGGACGATGGGTGCGTCAGAATTGCCATCACACAAATGCCAGGCCCAGTATCTTGCTTGAAGTGGTATGTTCAAGGAAACAAGGGGATGCATGTATGGGTTGTGTAATGAAGTTGAGGCTTGTCAGGCCACACATCTAGTACCCCACTTGGGAAGGAGTTTGACCGGTTTGGAAGATCGGAATATATATTCTTATATCATAGAAACACTTCTCCGAAAGCTCGCCTGCAAACGTAATGAAAGAAACAATTTTAAAATCTGCTCCTAAGCCAAATAGTGTACCCAATCTTCCTAGAGGCACCTAGGACGTGACACAGATCCTTCCCACAGTGAAAACGGAATCCCCGGCCTTGGTGAGACCCCTACCCCTTACCCTCAATTACAATTTGAGAACACCCCAGAGAGACCCTTTTATAAACGTACTACAGCAATAAATTCAATACTATGAAGTATTGTTACAGTTTATGCAAATCATATGCACCATACATAAACTATACCTATAATATAAAAGAATATGGCATGTGAACAGCCAACAACCAGAGAATAAAACAAGACAATTGACAAACATATTTGCAGCAATCATTAGTACTATCAGTGCATGTTTGTGACCCATTCAATTGCTGGTTTTGAAGGTGTTGACCCTGCTTTCATCTCAAGAGCATCCCACAGAACAGACACCTAGTCGAGCAGAATGGATGTGTACGAGACAACCTTCACCTATCAGTACACACTTTGCCTCATTTAGAAACTAGTTAGAAAATTCAGAGTCCTTGCATAGAGTTGTCAAGTATGAGAGTGACGTTAATGATAAATACAACAGAGGTGAGGCAGACTGGGCATCTATGTTTAGCATGCATGCAAAATAGCAATTGTTAAGGAAAATTAGAACATTGGAATGCTGGAAGCTCCATTTAAAATAATGGAGTGCTGCGGGCTTTTACTGGCCGGTAAAAGCCCGCAGCGCCAACATTCCAATGTTCGCTTTGTTCACAGCAACAGCTGTGAACAAAGCCTCACGGAGCCCGAGGGGATTTTAATCCCCTCGGGCTCCGTGAACATTTTTTTTTTTAATAGAACATTCTGCCCTGAGTGGCAGAATGTTCTAATAGCCTTAGAACCCGCCTTAGCGGGCTCTACCGGCTATTAAAGTCCCTCTCCCTTGTTAAATGCCCTCGCCTTCGGCTCGGGCATTTAACGCAGGGAGCGGGCCTTTAATAGCCGGTAGAGCCCGCTATGGCGGGTTCTAAGGCTATAATGGCATCATTTATAGTGCTTTTTGTAAAGCAAATTTGTGAAATTTCTCAACTCCACCATTTTACTCCTGTAGGTGCAACAACTAAATCAAGTTTATTTTAATAAGTCTACTTATTTTATTCCTCATTTCATCAGCCTCGTGGCATTTTTAATGTCATATTCATAACTGTTGTCCATGCCTTCATCATTTTCTGGAATAGTAATTAGAAAAGATAGGGATGAACTTTTGTTATTGGTGAGTCAGTGAATAGCAAACATACAGCTATATGTCAGTATATAGTCAGTGATCAATGTTAGAAATGGGTTTCTAGTTGGCAGAGGTATGCAGCCTGTCCAAGTAGGGACCACAATCCTAGTCAGGATAAGTCAGTTACACACCATATGTTAACCTGTGCTCACTCTCTTTTAGCTTGGCACAGAGCAATGCAGGCTTAACTTAGGAGGCAATGTGCACAGGATTTGTGCAACACTCACAACAGTAAAACAGTGAAACACCACACAAAAGATACCACACCTGGTTAGAAAAAAGAGAGCTTAGTTTAATTAACAAAACAAGACCGAAATGACAAAAATCCAATAAGTAGACGTTTTTTGATGAATACCTGCCAACATTTTGCTTAAAAGCATTAAGCGTCACTCAGGGTTATTTGGTCGTGGTACACCAGGTGACATCAGAAAAGTCAGGCCGACTGAGATGGAGCGTGAGTCAGATACAGAGACCAACCTTGTCCTGCTGAAATCAGTACCTTCATTCGGGGTTGTGTTGACCTCGAGGAGCAGTGGTGTTGATGTATCGTTGTCGATCCTGGCCACGTAGGAGATGCATTGGTTCTGACCCGTGCAATCAGAGATATGTGATGCTAAACCCCTTAGATAGGGGTGATGTGTCATCACTGAGCTTTGCAATGAGCGATGCAAAGTCTTCTGTGGCAGCATCAAGCGGGGTGCATCAGTTCCGACCAGCGCTACAATGGTGATGCATGGCTTTAGATAGCAAACAGCCAGCAAGCCCACTTCCAAGGGCCCAGGACTAAATTGGCACCACTTGGTTGGACAGGACTCACAGGTGACAGAATCCAGAAGCTTCAGCAGGGTTGTTGGAAGTCTTTGATGTCCCTGAGACTGCGCATTTGCGCCGTTTTTTTGATGCAAAAACAGCGCAAACTTACAAAATACAATTGTATTTTGCAAGTTTGTGCCGTTTTTGCATAAAACAATTACGCAAATGCGGCGCTAAGAAAGTATAAATATGGGCCCTGGTCTTTTGTAACAACTCAGCCTCAGTGGCTGCTCTCAGGCTTGAATTTAGTATTAAGAACACTTTTGCACTGGGTTTAGCAGCGGTGGTCCAGAGGACTTATAGCCTTGCTCATAGCAGGGAATTCACTCTAAGAAACTTAGCTTATATAGAAATCTTCAGTAGATTAAAAGAAAAATCTAAGTTTTTTTGAAATTACAATCTAGCTATACAATTGCTAGAGCTTGATCCTGGCCTGATTCCATCGTTACCACCTCCTGTTCTTAAAAAAATTCTGAAAGAAGCAACTTGGTCCAGAAGCTTCTCTTTAGACTTAGGATCTTGTCGTCTAGAGAGGAGACTGGCCACACTTACTAAAACAGCAACCTTTAAACAGTCTCAACCAATCCTCTCCTGGAATCTCCCACGTGAGGTGAGGTGTCTGTTCATTTTGTTGAGATTAGATAAATTGCCACTCAGAGAATTAACATCTAAATGGGATGGTTCCAGTAATACTTGTGATCTGTGTCAATTGGGTGTACAGCACTTTAAGCATGTCTAGCCACACTTAGAAAAAAAATGGTTGAAACTTCTCTTCCTGCATTTTACTATTTGCTCTGCCAGAGAGGTCTTGGAAGCTGTATACAATCTGCCAAATGAATTGTTCTGTTTTAGGATTTTTAAATGTTGCCAGTCTTTGTTAAACCTTTTTTGAGTCGTTGTGTACTTGTGGTAACTCAAAATGACTGTAACTGATTCATCAAGGAAGCTTTGAGAATAACTATTAGTTGCTATTTTGTGCACTAAGGGACTTGAATTTGTCTACTATTGTGTGACAAAACATGAAAATGTCCTATAATGCTTCCCTGATGGGTGGCAGATTGGCTTTTTGGATCCAAATAATCACCTTCCATTTTGGAATGGAAGCTTACCCTGCACAATTGTCCTTATTGAAGAAAATATTAATGTCTGTTAGGGTTTTCTACAAGTGTGGTTTTTTTTGGGGTACTGATATGCACTGTTTGATATATTTTATGGTTTTATTTGTAAAGAAGAAAATGGGATTGAGGCTTAGTTTTTTGCATACAGAAGTTAATTCCTTTCCTAAACCTGCTGTATTGGTATATATTTTAAATCACTCCCTGTGATACATTCTGATATTTATTGTCTGAGGGATTTTACTGTGATTGTATAATTGATGTTATTTAATTTTATTTTAGAAAATGTTATCTTTATGTTTTATGTCACTTTTGTATCACTATGCATGTGGACCTCTTAGGAGTTCCAATTCATGAAATAAAATGAAATGAAATGACAAAGCAGTCCTTTTGAATGCTTGGTCCACAAAGTCATTTCATCAAGACATTTCATCTTGTGTAGATTGATGAGCAGCATATTTAACAGTAGCAATGTGCATGGCAGCTTGAGAATATCTAATAGTTTTTACATGTACACTGTTCTTCGTGGATGTCCCCACTGAAAGGTGTTAAGTAAATGGCAACTTTCAACAACGTCATATAACATGCACACAGTTTAACCTTTTACAAGATCTCCAACATCATTTCTAAAACATTAGCTATCTATATAGGTATTAGTGCATCAGACAAGTCAGTTCTTGGTCTGGAAAAATGTGCTGTGACAAACAACAATTGAATGGGCCAGCATCTTGTGAAGTAGGCATCAGGGAAACAAACCTGCTTAATATCAGAGGCAGATAGCACCACGTTCACATAACAGAGCAACCTACCAGTGAAGTGGAGCTGAGGTTCTGTGGTAAGCAAGAGGGTAGATGCGGAATGAGGCACTAATGAGAGTAGAGCCTAAAACAATATTCTTAGAGACTTTTACGTGGTAAGCTGGGGGGGCACCCCATGCAAACATGGTGGAAGTCCTGTTGCCATGTGGCTTCTTTTAATATCTATGTTCTTGCACCAACACATCAAAAGCGTAGTAAATCACTCATGACAGTACAAATTAAAAGTTGTAGTACAGTTCACTATACTAATGTGGGGGTTGAAGATAATGCTTGCTTCTCCCTTCTTCCTCAGCCAACTGCAAGGGCTCTGTCATGTCCTTTTTAACATATTCTTGAAGAGATCTCACTACAACAGCAAACCCCATTATCCGCTATCTGTAGTAATCCATCTTGCCTAAAATATGCCTACCAGAGAGACCATGACTGGGCAAGGTATATAATGGATGGCTTTGATTCATTCAGCTGAAAGATGTTGTTCTCCAGCAGAGATGTCATGACTTAAATATTGAACATGAAGGATACAATACTGTAATTTCTCTTTTGAAGCCTAATGCCCTTTCTTAGCAAATTCCGTTAGGAAATACAACTCATTAAACTTGCATAGGTACTGAGTGGCAGAAGTGAGTAACACATCATCTACATATTGCACTAATGTGAACATGTTGAGGAAAGTTAGGACTTCAACATGTCTCCTTTTTTCGAAGTATTTCTTTATTTGTTTTTTACACATAGTTATCAAATACGGTCTTTGCAAAACAATTGGCTTTTGCGGTCTATGCTCTTTTAATGTACTATGAGGCACATAACATGATGCTGTGAATGATACAGAGCCAGAACATTGTTAAATTCAAGAATGCAGAATTACTACAATGTACATTATACAAAACATTAACTTAGTAATTCATTAGAACCAGGTAACTTTGTGATCATGTCTGATTTATGTAATCAGTGTTGGAAACCTAGCACATAGGTAGTACTGGGAGAGATGTTTTCCTCTAGTTTTGTAACTTACTTGTGTGTATATTTATTATTATTAGTGCAGTGTCATTCCATGGTCAGTTCTGCGTACTGGCTCTGACAGATCCAACGATAATGAAATGGACTATTAAGGGGTAGGTGATCGTGACTATCCTTACCTACGACCTATAATGTATAGGTTTAATCCACAGGGCCTATGCATTTATACATTATATTTCACAATTTCCCCACGGACGATTGGACCCTAGTTCCATTAGTTTAGAATATACAGTTTTTATATTGAGGTATCTTCTTAACGCTTGGGAGAAGATAGACGGAGACTCTGTAAAGCCCTGACGAAGACTTTGCCTCATTAGCTGTCCTATGATAAATTGGAACATGATGAGAAACTGGCCAGAAAAGAAGACACGTGATAGGCCTACACTTGTGAACTACTTGGCAGTAGCAGGTATGCAGGAAATTATGGTGGCATAGTAGGGTACCACTGGGAAACTAGGAATAGCAACATAATTGATTGTGTAGAGGTCTTGAACAAATTGGTGTGCATTTTTGCCTACTTTTTTAACAGGAAGTATAAAGGGGTGTTACAGATACTTACAAAATGTGTCAAAACACCCTGATTTATCAAATCGGTGATGACAGGTTGAATTCCTGCTCCTCCTTCTAGATGCAAGGGTCACAGTGGAATACTAGGTAATTTCTTCACAGGTTAATTTTAACCATGCGAGCTTCAGCAGGGACGACACAACCAACATCATTTGCATTTTCAGAACACAAATCAGAAAGAATTTGTTAGAGGTTGGTAGATGGGATACTCCATGGTAAACATGCTGCATCTCGTTTCATTTTATAACAATTGTGCATTTGTAAAATGTTGACTAGTATTGGAAATGATGACTGCAACAATGGACAAGTCTGAGATGGTGAAGTGGAAATTTCAAGGGTTTTACATCATAAATCGGTATTGAATCTGCTTTAAGTGCGTAGATTTAGTAACACTTACTTGAATGTTTAATGTTAGATTTTGCTAGTAATGCTTGCAATGTCCCAAATGAAGACAAACGAAGAACGATCCTTTAGAAGAGCTTGTTTACCCTTTCTTTTTTCTTGATTTTGACCTTCCTGACCTCCCCACTGTCCACCACTTTCCTCCACCCAGTTTATTGCTTCCCTTACTTTCACTTTCTGTTGAAACAAAGCCATCAGTTCAGATTTATTTGATTTCATATTCCATTCTTCCATGACTACACAGTGGTCAGCAACACTGACCAATTCAGCTAGTGACCAATTTACCAAGCAATGTAAATAGTGCACAATTGTCCCTGCACCTTAGGTAATAATCCCTTGACAAAGGCAACACATGCATCTTTCCATGCTTGTTCAGAAAGCTAGGAAGTACTTATGGAGCTCTCAAAAATAACTTTTAATCTCTGTATGTAATCTGCTGGAGACTCTCCCTTAGTTTGCTTACAATTCAGAATTTATGTCCAATCCATTTTGACTGGGTACATTTCCACTATAGTGTTCAGCAACCGATCTTAAGCTGCCACCAAAAGCAACACCATTTGCAGCGGCCTACCATGGTCGCCCATTCTTCTCCACAAGCCTGTCGCTCACATCTCTTGACACCACTAATCTCAACAACAGATTCACATTATCATATTTAAACACCATCTGCAACTCTTCTTGGAATTTTAAGATTGTTCCACAAATATTGGAGAATTGTTTTTTTTAATATTGCCCAAATCTTCAGGGGACCAAGGAACATGAAAGGTTGCCTTTCCACTGGGACCTGCGAAATCTGCTAATGGGAGAAGGGCATCTAGGGAGCCTTGTCAGGGCTTGTATTTGTCCATGTCACTGAAGGGCAGGGTGTGTCTGTTCTCACAGGGACTCTTGCCTAACTCACTAGCTATGGAACTCAAAGTATTTCTCAAACAATCCAGAGTAATTGTCGGACAGTGAGCCCAATCCATCCAGCACATTGCAGGAGCCAAATGAACACGGGTTCCAGAGCGGTAGTGTGAGTGGTGCAGTCAGCCTCTCACTGTCAGTGCTACACACTGTCCTCTAGCACCTTTCTGCTAACCACTTGTCTCATTCACCAGATCGTGCATTATCATCTTTTGTCTCTATCCCTGGTGGAATCACAAGCACTGCCCCATTCCAGGTGTGCCTATAGGTGTGCCCACAGTCTCTCATGTTGGCATGAAGAAATTCAGATCATCTAAAACATACTCCTGTCTTAATTCTTCTTCCTGGCCTCTTTTCTCAGTAACTTAGGGACATAGAAGAGGAGCCGATGCAAATGGAGAGGTTGCAAGCCATAAGCCTGTCTTTAAAATGACTCATTTCAATCAATCACATTATATTGAAGTCCCTTGTGGGTCATTATTATCCCACAGACTTGTCACCTTTGCATCTGTTTATTTGTTAAGTTGTACCTGTCTAAGAATGAGGGATATTGGTCTGTATCTTTTTTTTAAGCCTTTCAGTCATCTTCTCAAATTGTTTAAACACTCTTAATTAAAGGCGTCTTCCATTGGAAAGGACGTCTTTCAATTTCCACTTGCATATTCTTTTTTAGTACTGGTAATGAGAAACATGGGCAGGATTTCCTTTCATCAGGGGTTCTTATTGTTTAGAGTTCTTAGCTGGCAATTTATTTTCTGTTCTCACTCAGGCACATATAAAAGCCTCTGTCAGCCTTGTGCTGCAGCTCACTGTATGGAAAGCAGGAAGGATACAGAAAACAGGGACCTTATAGATATTTCTGCACTATTGCCATTAGCTGGCAGGGGTGGAAAGGTATCCTATGCTCATGCACACTTAATCCCTTACATTTGGTTTCTCTCCAGTTGTAGCAGTGAGCTAGTGCAGAGTCTGGAGAGGCTACAACATTGAGTCATTCAACACACACACACACACACACACACACATTCATCCTCACTGGATCACAATCACACCTCTCTTATCCGGCCCCCTTCTGCACTTACCTATTTATTGTAGTTTGAACCCTTGTCTCCTATCCATATGGCTCATGTATAGATTTTTGAAACAGCAGAACAGCACAAGAAAAGAACGAAGCACCAATTTCATATGTCACAATTTAGCCACATTAACACTGTCTGACCTGATCAGCAGGTACAGTGCTGGAACTTGCGCCACCCCACTTCCCCTGAAATAATGTATTTCTCGCTTACCTTTGGCATCTAGGGTCATTGTGTGGAGTATCATCCTTCTGTCTTCTCATCTCAGCCAAGTGTAGGAGGTTCCCTGCCAAAGGCACTTCTTACTGTTAAACGAAAAATAATCTCAGCACTACTTGCAGTCTCAACATGTTTTTTAAGCAAAACTAAGAAAAGAGTGATGTGCTATACAAAAAGTAAAATATTCCCCCTTGCAATAGTTGCTCATCTAAAGCTGGTTGCCCCTCATGTGCATTGGCTTTTTATAGACATTTCACACTAAAATGTCAAAAGGAAATGCATGTAACAGAAATCAAAACATTGATAGCACTACAGGTGCATGGCTTTCTTGTGTGTAGAAGTCCAAGAGCATGAAAAAGTGATAAATGTACAGTAACTTTTAAACTTTGAATTACTGGAAAATATAGAATCCTTGCTTAGAGTTGCCAAGTATGAGAGTGGGGCTAAATACATCAGAATCAGCTTCAACAGATATATTTAGCATGGGCATTCAAAATGACAAGTTTTAATGCAATATGTCTTAGATATAACAGTGTTTTAAAAAAGGGTAGACAGAATGTTTAATTCTGCCCGTGGAATTGGTCGAATTCGGGGACTCCACATTACCTCACAAGGAGTTCTGGCCAAATTCCACTAATTGCTGTCAGGCAGAATTTTTTTCCTGTGAGGCTCCAGAAATGCGAGACAGATTTTGCGCCCTAGTGCCATTTTGGAATGCAGGTAGTAGCAGGTGGTCAAGAATAATCACGGTGAGTGAGCTGCCTCTTGAGTAAATATTCAGCCACTTATTTAGATTTTTCACTCGAGTGGCAGCGAAATCAACTTGAGTGGCTGCACGCCGTTGCACACCACATGGTGCTGTTCATGCTGATTTTCAGCACTGCTTGCGCTATTGGTGCTAAATTTCGGCGGGTGCAGCGTGACATGCATATTTCCGCCCATTGACAAAACACAGCCGAATCTCATAGAGTTTTTAGATAACTCCACGGTATTCCACAGAGTGAAACTCTGTTAGTTGCACTCACCCCTACTTTTAAAGTACTTTTCATAGTTCACAAGCTGTACTCTCCCTAATTCAGTTATTTGAATCAGTGACCTCAAAAGCACTTGACCATTGGGTCTATGTATCTGAGGCCTGATTCATAAGGTTACTTTCAGGCGTCACCAGACTATGGGCCTGATTCTAACTTTGGAGGACGGTGTTAAACCGTCCCAAAAGTGGCGAATATACCACCTACCGTATTACGAGTTCCATAGGATATAATGGACTCGTAATACGGTCGGTGGTATATCCTCCACTTTTGGGACAGTTTAACACCGTCCTCCAAAGTTAGAATCAGGCCCTATATGGCTTAAATAATTGGATTTACACTTCTTAGGTATTTGGGGACAGATTTATGAAAAGTGGCACTGCACCTAGTGGAGCGCCACTTTTCTTGCACCTCTTAGCGCCCCCCCCAACGCCATCATGTGTGCGCCATATTTGCAATATGGCGCACCATGACGGTAGTCAGAGGGACTAGCATCATAATTTTTGATGCTAGTCCAGCTCTTTGCAGGATTAGTGTAAAAAATGATGACGCTAATACTGCAAAGCACCCAGAGACCCATTGTGCTCTTTGCAGGCATTAAAATGCTGATAAAAATGACGCACAGAAATCTCTTTTTTTTTTGCACCATTTTTTGGGCCTCCCCTATTGCCAGAAAGCCCCCTTGCATACATTATGCCTGGTGCAGGCATAATGTGGTGCAACGGGTTACAAAGTGGTGCAATGCGAGCATTGCACCACTTTGTAAATATGGTGCAGCGTTTTTGGCCTTCCAATGCCACATTACTGTCAAAAAATGATGCTAATGTGGCATTGGCCTTTGGACCTAGCAAGTGTAAATTGTAGATTCTCCTAGAAACAAGCAGAGTCCTGATTTTGTTAAAGACAAATTTTCATATAACAGAAGAATCTCTTATTCACAATCCATCAGAAACTCCAAGAAGTTTGTCATTCGTGAGTGCACCACCTCTGTTTTTCCACATTGATGATGAAACCCAATGACTGAATTAACTATATGGTCCCCTGAACTTGTTTTTCCAACCTCCCTCTCTTCTGTCCCAGGAATGTGATATCACCCTGGTACACCACAATCCTCAGCCCCAGTGCTTTAAGGACTGCCACCAAAGGTCTCATCAATTTAGTGAAGCACTAAGGAGTGGATGATAGGTCACATTGAAGGGACTTGAGTATGAGCACCTTTCCTTGCCACAGAAACTGCAGGTACATCCTGTGCTCTTCACATATTGGCACTGTTAGGCAGGCATCTTTGAAATTCAGACACACCATCCAGCCTTTGGAAGAGGAATGTCCCTCAGGCATATGATAGTCTCCATTTTGAAATGGCAGAATAGATACTATTGGTTGAGGTCCCTCAAATATATTGCTGGCCAATAGTGTTTGCTCATTTGCACTAGGAACATGCTGCTTACAGAAACATTGGGTGTAGGAACATTGTTCTATAGCCCACTTCTCCACCAACTCCTGTACCAACTCCTGTAGCTCTGTGATGACCAGATTCCCACCTTTCTGAGAGAAATGGATGGACAAGGGCTATCTGGTTTATATTAGAGTTGCATAGAATTCTTTTTGAAACCCTCTCATGGTTTATAATATCTATGAGTCATTTGGGGTCTTTTGATTTAAACCGCACTGTTGAACAAAAAAATGCAATCCTGCCTGCCACTGTCACTAGGGCACAGGGCACCATACTTACTTTGAAATCCCCCTTACCTCGCTTGGCACCTGGTTACACCAAAGCATCCTCCCCTTTTTCTTTGAGGGAAGAAGGTTGACCTTGAGTATTCATACTATTGGCAGTGGAGGGGGTCTATAGATGATCCCCAGGCTTGTGAAATGATCTTCATATCCACCAGCCCTAGGAGAGACTCATCCAAAAACACAGGCCAGGGCTGATTGTGTTTTGTCCAGAGGCACATGTCTCAATGCACCTTCCAATTTCTGTAATAGGTTCATCCCCAAAAAAGATACATTTGATAATTGGGCCCTATGTCCAAGTCTGCTAGCTCTCAAAATGTGGGATCAATAGGGAGCAACAGTCACTTGCTTCTCTCAAACGAAACCCCCCTTTTCCATTACCAAGAAAGCACATTGCCTTTGGCCTCCACCAGAAATTGTTTTTTGGCTCAATTCACCCCCTGACTTCTTTGCCTCTTCAGCAGCACAGAGGGTATCCAATAATTTATTTTGGCACAAAGACCATGCTATATCCACACCCTTTATGGGGTCCTTTCCACGTTGCTGAAAAACGTTACAGTTTTAGCATCCAATCCCAAAGTTATTCCTAATTTCTGAGATATTATTGGCCTTGAGCATGCTACGTTTTGGATTTAGCTTTGAGGTAATGTATTCCTCCATAAATGACAGAAGAGCCCACTCTGCTGAATTTGGATGCTGAAGGATCCCAGACTCAAATATGTAGTACCTCCCTTGTACAAAATACTGATATGTGGCTTATCTCCTATTTTTTTTCAAGACATTAGTACAATCATCAACACGATTATAATATTTGTCACTGCATTGATTTGCATTCAGAGAACATACGTCATCAAAGGGCCTCTTTCTTGGACCTCCCGCATTACCCACAATAGGGTTTTGCCACATTGGCATGAAGTCATCATCTCCCTGTGGAATTGAACTACCACCAAGTTCATCTGACTCATACCCTTGATGGAAAACATACTTGTAATTCATCATTTTTTAGCTGCCATGGCTATGTAAGTCCCCTTGCTGTGAATGAAACTTGCCATTAACAGGAATTAAAGACCTTGTAATAACATTCACCACAAAATGTCCTAAATCAGTGGCCTCAATCCTAAATGATGCAGTGATAGCTTTATGAAGGTAATTAGAAACTGAAAATCCACATCCTCCTCATTATTAACACTGCAGTCAACTATTGTAATCAGCAAACAAAAAATATTTTCTTTGAACAAGTTATATCAAATATGTTAAAATAAGGACACAAGAAAAAGGTTGTGCTTTCAAATGGCATTCACTTTTATCGAGGCAACTGCTTGCATAAGCACTTCCCCAAAAATGTATCTGCCTTTCCTTACCGTTAACTAACTATAACAACCCCTAGTAGCCTTGCACTGTTAAAATATTATTATTATTCATACATGAGCCGTGTACTGGTCCTTAATAAACAAACCAGCCACAGCATTGAAACAAAGGTACAACTTCACACATAAGCCTTAAAAGCAAGTCTGTATGAATTTTACCTAAAACTAAGTAATAATTTCACACAGATTCTTGAAAGCAGGCATCAAAAGAAATCAAATCTTCAGTTTAAAACACCACATAATCAATAAATCTACAGTAAATCGCAATCCAATACTAGAAAACAGTGTTTTCTAATGTGCTTGTCTCTAGCAACAAGAAAAGGGGAAATTGTGTATGGGCTACTGCTATTTATAAGTGGGAATACTCTTTGTTTTAATACATGCCTTCCTGCCCAAGGGAGGAGGATTATGGGTGTTGCAGGGCTATTTTAAGTTCTGTACAAAACAAAGGAAATAGACTGCAAAATGGAGCCTCCTGTCTTTTAATAAAATCACTTTACATCTGTGTAATTCCCCTCTATGACTGTACAATTACACAGAAGCAAATCCTATGGGGTGCATGAGGTGGAGGCGCAATAAGGCATTATTTGCCTAGTGAGTTTGTACACAACTATGTATGTGGCCCCTATTCTATATACGCTTCTTATTGCTCAAGCCTGTCAAGGCATAGTAAACATCTGTGAGATAAAAGACCATTTACAAAGATATGCAAAAAAAGATAAAAAAAAATACCAAAATGGCTAAGTGTGACTAAGACCATTTGTGAGGATTTCTTTGTCCTCTGTGGCTGGTCAGAAGGACTGTGCAAAGACCAGGAAAGAGACTTTAAAACCGAACTAATCAGAAAAATGCTAACCCTTCTGCTTAATTTGTGTAACAAAATATTAAATCAAGGGTCCCAAAGTTGTTCTTATGTGGCACGACAGGGTTATCGAAAATCTGAACTGCTTTCTCTTGAATCCACTTCATGCTTCTTTTTTCCAACAACCTACATTTCCTGTCTGTTCAGTTATATCGGTTCCTTTTCCCCAATTCCTTTTCTGCACTTCTCTCTCTTGCCTTGAGTTAAAATATAATGATGAAAATTAACCCCTGTACTCAAAAATAAGTACCATTGCCTTCCACCTGCCACCACTGGCACAAAAAATTACTGGTTAAACCTGATATGGGGAAAGAACAGATTTAGCATCCTCTATTAATATAAAGGTGGTATTCATGTCTATCCTTTCAGTAGATTCTCAGTGACATGCTGGGCAGTCTAAACTCGCGTCAACAATCAAAATATAGGCTTCATGAGATGAATATGTCCAATGTTACTCTGCAAACATCAAGTAATGAAGAGCAAAACCATTGACATCACAGTGTATAAGCTTGCACCTGCACATGGAGGCACATGGATGGCTCATGAAGGCTGTGACTGTCCAGCATGTCAATGGGCGTTCGATGAAAGGTTAGACTGATTATCACCTTTGTGTTCATATTGTGCAGAATCTTTTCTTTACCAAATATCAGGTCTAGTCAGCGATTAGTGTGTGGCGTTGGTGGATTAAAAATGCATGAAATAGATCAAAGACAAAGCAGCTCCGTCGTTCGATAATGCTGGAATTTGGCATTGCCACATCAGGTTCCCAAGTAAATATTTAGGACCCTACATTTAATATTGCTTTATAAATTAAGCACTGTGGTTAGCATTTCTCTGATTAGTCTGCTCAATTGTATTGCTTCAGCCTAGGGATGGAGGCAATAAAATAGACATCAGCAGTTCAAGCTTAAAACAAAAGGGAAACCAGCATATAAAAATACTTACATCATAATACATAATTAATAAGAATGCTAAACGCCCATGCATCTTCTCATTATTAAAAGGGAACATACGAGTTGATTCCTAACATAGAGCTAGATAATAAGGTGCCAATATAAGTCCCAGATGGATTAGAATAGCCAACTCAGAGGGGGGTCAACCTACCTTACCGGTTGCAAATATTCACTTTATCATGCTGTAGCATGGGGCCACTCGGCTTTGAGATTCGGTAGCAGTAAAGTGCAAGTGATACTGCTATAAGACTTTCAACAATGTTGAAAGTCATACAGTACTGAGAATCCTTTTATAAGCAGAATAATAATAGAGTGCAAACGCCATATCTAAAGAGAGTCCCAACACATAGAGCCAGTACAGCAGGATCTCAAGTACTAACTGGTACTAACTGGCAGTGTTAATGGTTAATAAAGTGCACCATCGTACACAGAGAGTAGATAAGTCATGGTCATTTGGCCATATTCCTACTATTAACAGATATATATATATATATATATATATATATATATATATACATATATATTTATCTGTATATACATCACTTAAAAAAACAAAGGTTACAGGGATGTTATAGTTAGGACGTACAAAATCATAGAAATTCACCTGTTCTAGTTAGAATTATCTCAAGTAACTATAACTCGTGCTCTAAGGTAACTATGACTCGCCCCCGCCATGCACAGCTTTTTCAACAAAAATGTAACTGTAAGTATGACATAGATATTATCAGTGATGTTATCAAAGATGTCCTGAGTGCCGTAATTTGTGGGGTAATTAGCAGTGCATGGTGAGGGCATGCGGCCAGGCCGTGAGGAAAACCCTCTATAAGCATTCAACTTGCACTGTACATGGCCTTCACCCGTGTGCAGCAGGGGTTGCCCACAAGGCCTGGCAAGCAGACAGTCCCTGCGGCAAAACCCCCTAACCACCCAATCCTACTCTGCACATGGCCCTTTGACCGTGTGCGGCGGGAGTTGGCCGGAGTCTCTTGGTGTGAGAGTGTGTGCATCAATGTCTTAGTGGGTGAGTTAATGTCTGTGCAGTTCTGTGAGTGGGTATATGAGGGTGTCAGTGGGTCTCTGAGTGGGTCTGGGAGAGTCTGAGTGGAACTATGAGTGTCTGAGTGGGTCTGTGAATGTGTGCATAATGGTCTGACTGGGTCTGTGAGTAGGTGCCCGAGGGTCTGAGTGAGTCTGTGAGAGGGGGTGCTTGAGTGTCTGAGTGGGTCTGTGAGTGGGTGCATAAGGGTCTGAGTAGGTGTGTGAGTGGGAGAAAGAGATAGAAAGAAAGAGAAAGAGACTGAGGGAGACAGATACCCTTTGATGGATGATATACTTAGAATGAGATATTTTCCCACAAATTGAAAAGAAAAATGTATTTGTCAATTAAAAGAGTAAGATCACCTTTCACTATGAGCCTTAAACATTTGCAGTTGAAAATAAATTAAAGGAGGAAAATGACTACGGATACACTTGGAGTAGAAGCCTCAACTCTCAGTGTGAAATTCATCATTAGACTATTTAGTTATTTTTTAAAATAATTTATTTGTCCTTTACGGACTATCTAGAACTGTGGGAGGAGTCTCAAGGCCTACCCTGTGGTCCCAGCCAGCTCCAGCCTCTTGTGTGAGCCGGCATTGCTCCAGCAAGCAAGGAGCTGCTTTTAATAGCAGCTCCCTGCTTGCTGGAGGAATGTTTTCAACTGTCTTCCCTGCACTCATATCTGGCATTTCTGGCAATGGGACCTGTTTGACTGATCCCACTTTCAAAAAGCAGAGTTCTGTTTGCTTTTGCTTGGTAAGAGCGTTCAGCTCCCACCAAGGAAAAGCAAACAGCTATGTCCTGGAGTGTGAACCCCAAGACACAGTGGGAGCAGGCTCTGAGGGGTGGTGGTCCCCAGGGACATCAGTGGCTGCATGGGGGGGGCTGTGTGGCCCACCTCCAACAATCCGTTTTGCCCTGGGGAGGTGGTAGTCCCCAGGTCTGCAGGGGGGAAGGTGGCCCCCCTGCACTTCATTGTAGTTTGTGCCCACAGGGAGGTGATAGTCCCCGGGCCCACCCACACATATTTTATGTATCGCCTCAGGGAGGTGGTGGTCCCCGGGCTGCACACATAAAAAGCATTTTGCCCCAAGAGGTGGTGGTCCCAAGGGCACAGGGGTCCACGCTCTCCTTGCAAATGCAAATGTAACAAACATCGCCCCAGGTGGCGATCCCCGGGGCTGTGCGGGGGCAGGGAGACCCCCCCACATTCAAAATTATAAATGCCCCCGGGACCTGGCCCACCCGAGGGCTTTAAAAAAAACAACCGAGGATACCTGCACTTGTTTTGGTTTTTTTTGCTGCAAATTCATGAATATCGCAAATTTACAGCAAGAAAGTGCCTTTTTGCTCTGGCTGGGTCCCTCTGGCACCCCACCACCAGAGCTAAGGGGTCAGGGTGTTCCTACCCTTGCCCCTTTTCTTTTTTATTGCATTTTTTTCAGAGACTCGGCTGAAGCCAATCCCCAAGATGGCTGCCAACACTTCCTGGTTTGAAGTGTTGGCAGCCAATCAGAGCTGTTCATTTCCCTGCACAAGCTTGCCATTATTTGAGAAGTCGTCGTGGCCAGAGATATCTAAATTCACTTTCCTTTTAATATCTCCTAAAATACTGTATGCATTTAAACCAAATAAGTGAAAGCACAATCGGCATAAAGAAATCTAGTTTGATGACAAATGTGGTGTAATTCCGTTCAGCAGTTCGGGCTGTACTTGTGTCTAAAGGTCCTATGGGAAATAACATGGGACACACAACTTTTTTGACCACCCTTTTTCTCAATCCCTGCTTGACGGATCACGCTGGAATTTTCCATGCACAACAAGAATAACTGGGGCACTTTTTTGGAAAATTTCATGAAGGTTTGTCAAATGGTGCCAAAGATATAGGCAAGTCAAAAAACGCTTTTTCTATGGAAATATAGTCCTAACTATAACTACCTAGTGGCGACTGCCACTGGGTAATTAACCAGTGGCAGTTGCCGCTGGGTAGTTAAAGTTAGGATCAGGTTGCTAATAACTTTGGCACCATTTGATAAATTGCCACAAAACTTTCCAAAAAAGTGCTACTTTATGACAATTTTGTGCATGGAAAGTTTTGGAGTGAAGGCTCAGAAAAAGGGGGACCCCAAGATATGTTTTCCCCTTTCATTTTTCCATGGGAAATTTAAACACACTACAGCCTAAACCACTGAAAGGATTTACACCGAATTTGGCAGAAAGCTAGAATCTAGGTCCTGAAAGAGCGCTTGTTGTGTTTCGGTGTAAATTTGTTCAGTAAACTTTCAGCAGTTGAGGCTCACAAACCTTGTATATCTAGGGACGCAAAGCCTCCAAGAATCCGGACAGATCTCAAGCTGAGATCAGATTGGCGTCACCACATCAACCATGAAGTGGTGGCATCCATCTTATTATTCAGAACTCACTCCCAAGTCCTTAAAGAAAAAGAAAAAGAAAAAGGAGGCGACAGAGAAGTCCTGCCTGGGGGGCAATTTTGTTTTTTTTAATTTTACTGCAAATTCACAATAGATCCACACATTTGCAAAGGATCTGCGGCAAAATGAAAAAAAACAAGCCCTGCCTCCTGTGCTTGTATTTTTTAAAGCTTCCCAGAGTGGGACATGGCCCAGGAGAAGAGGGGTTTATTTCAGCCCTGACGACCCAATACTTCAGCGCCTGGTGCATTTTCCAAGGGGGGGCACATGGCCCCCCACCCTGAGCCTCTTTTGAATAGATTTCTTCTCCATGATCATGGGCAAGGCCCGCGATCATGGAACAGGAATCCATCCACTAGGCACCAGGGATTTATTTTTGTTTATTTAGTGGAGGGACCCCTTAGGAAAGGGTCGCTCACTTAGTGGGGCAATATTAGATATGTGTTTTGTCCCCGGGGGGGTCTAAATCCACTAGGTGCCAGAAATTGTTCATAATTAATTTTTTAGGGCAGTGACCCCGTGGGCAAGGGTCGCTGCCCTGGGGACAATATGTTTCTTCATGTTTCGGCTTCATTTTTTTGGCCAATCTGGGCCCCAGGGGGTGGGATCGAAACCCACTAGGCGCCAGGGATTAATTTTTTTTTAAACATTTAGCGCAGCGAAGGCCCTGGGCAAGAGTCACTGCCCTCTGGGTAAAATGTTTTTCTTTGTTTTGCCCCCCACGGGGGCTAGATCAGCTGATGTTTTGGCCAATCTGGCCCCCGGGTGGGGGCGAAACCCACTAAGTGTTAGGGATTCATTTTTTTTCTTTACATTTAGTACAGTGACCCCTGGAGCAAGGGTTGCTGCACTGGGGCAAAATGTTTTTCCATGCCTTGGCCCCCAGGGCTAGATCCCCTGTTATTCAGGCTGATCTAGCCCCCGGGGGCAGGGGCGAAACCCACTAGAAGCCAGGGATTCTATGAATAATGATTGCCCAAGGGGTTGTTCCCCTTTTGAGAGTACATTATTTAGACATTTCTGCCCCCAGCCCCTTGGGCCACATCAGTCTTATATTTTTAGACCCATCTGCCCCCAAAAAGGGGCCGGAGCCCCTAGACCACTAGGGATTCTTTTTATGTGGTGCATAATGTTTTGGGGAACGGCCCCTTGGGCAAGGGTCGCTCCCCTTTTGGGGGTGAATGTTTTGGCCATTGATCAGCCTTATATTTTTAGGAAATAGGCAATTAGACCATCACAGATTTTATTATATATGGCACATATTGTTTTGGGGAGCGTCTCTGTTGCCCTAGGGTCGCTGCCCTTGAGGGACTATATATTTTGGCCATTTCTGCCATCCTTGGTGGCAGATCGGCTATGTGTTAAGGCCCATCTGCCCCAAGTGGGCGAAAAACCACAATTGTTTCTAGAGTTCAGCTAACGGTCTGCGTGTAATTGACGTGTATGGGCTACAATTGGCTGAGGGTGTACGTGCACTGGCCCTTGGCTGGGGGTGTGCATGAAGTAGGGCTTGGTGGGAAGTGTGCACTGACTGGCCTTTGGCTGACTATGTGTGTGGCTTACATTTGAATGGTGTTTGGCTGACTTAATTTTTCTTTGGTGTGACTGATACTTGCAGTTTCAGCACTGGCAGATCTGCAGTTCGTGTAGTTGCAAGTGTTTGGTAAGAAAACTTTTTTTTTTACTTTTTTCTCCAAATGGGTATCACTGACCTGCAATAATTTGTTTTGTGGAAATGTAATAATAGCAGCATATTTAGCCTCTGCTTAAATGTGTGTGAACTGTGCCTTATATTTGTGCACAATGTGTATTGTGTTGTCTTGTGTGTTGTTTTGTTTTGTTTTTCCTTTCAAGTGGGATATTGTTGGTGCTTGCTGTGTCTGTGCAAAGTAGGTGCTGGTGAGCCTATTTGTTTCTGGCAAGTGAGTGGTATGAACAGTGTATAGGTCTTTGGGTGCTTTGATTTGATTCACTTTACCTTGCAATTGCTATATGCCAGTAGTTGTACTTTTTGTTTGATCAAGCCATGCTTTGTTTGTTACTTATTTTATTCAGTGTTAGGTATTGTTGAGTTGTTTGTCAAGTTACTTGTTCTAGTAAGGATTATGACTATCAGCAGGATGACCGCTCATTAGGCTGTTGGTATGCATTTCAAGTCTTCCTCTGACCATGATTATGAGACTGACTCTGCATCTGAGAAAGAGGAGGAAGAGCTGGACTCTATGAATAAATGAATGAAGACACTGATGAGCCAATAGTGCAGCAAGAGGCATCTCGATTGCAGCTTGGGGCTGAAAGGCTTCCCATTGGAAGTGCTGGACTATGGGTTGCCCCAAACATGGTGCAGCAGGGGTTGCCTGCCGTTAGTGGTGTTGCAGGGTTTAGAGTGAATACAGAAAACGTTTTGCCTATACATTTCTTTCAGTTGTTTTTAGACAATGTATTTTTGGATGAGCTTGTTGAGCAGATTAATTTGTATGCTGAACAGTATTTGAGGGACAACAGTGCCACACTTAGGCCACACTCTAGAGCTACCCAGTGGATTCCTACATATCTGGAAGAGTTGAAGAAGCTCTTGGGTTAACTTTTTTTGGTGTGGTTGATAAAGAAGCTGTCACTGACTTCATATTGGTCTACTAGTCCCTTGATGGCAACAGCTATATTTCCTGCAACCACACGTTGTAGTCGGTATTTGCTTCTTCTTCAGAAGCTACATTTTGTTGATAGTGCTTTAGCATTGCCACGAGATCACCCTGATTGTGACCGTCATTTAAAGATTCGGCCTATCCTTGATCACTTTGTAGATCAGTTTTCAGAGATCTTTGGTCCTGCTCAAGGACCATTTGGTTTTTAGGCAGTACATTCCCAGCAAGAGGGCATGTTATTGAATTAAGATGTGTATGCTGTCTGAGAGTAGTGCAGGATATGTCTATAATTTCTGGGTCTACACTGGTAGGTATTCCAGTATTGACACCCCTGATTTTCCGTCCACTTTTGGAGTTAGTGAGAAAATTGTGTGGGAACTTGGTAGATGACTATTTAACAAAGGTCACCATTTGTACCTATATAACTTCAACAATGGTGTGCAATTGCTCAGCGAACTGTTCAAAGTGGACACTGTTGCTTGTGGCACAATCTGCTCTAACCGTAAAGGCTATCCAAGGGAGCTTGTGTGTAAAAAAAAAAACTTGAAAGGGGACAGTGCAGTGCCTTGGGTAATGATGAGCTACTAGCTGTAAAATTTGCGGACAGGAGAGATGTCTACATGCTGACTACCATCCATAATGAGCGCACTTCACCTGTGACTGTTTGGAGTCAGGTTGCTGAAGTGCGCAAACCTGTGTGCATTTTAGACTACAATAAGCTCATGGGCGGTGCAGATAGAGTAGATCAGAGGTTGGAACCTTCCACTGCTGTTTGTAAGGCTTACGTTTGGTATAAAAAGTTGGCTATGCATCTCTTCCATTTAGCAACTTTGAATGCTTTCGTTGTGTTAAAAAATTGTTCTCCTGAGTCAAAGATGACATTTGTTAAGTTTCAGGAGTCAGTTGTAGGGGAACAGACAAGAGTCCCTAGAGAAGCAGTGGTGGAGGATATGGCCAGATTGAAAGATCGCCACTTTCCTGATCACATTCCTCCCACACCCGTAAAAGAAGTTCCTGCTAAGAAAGGTGGAGTCTGTGCCCAAAGAGGTATTCGGAGGGAGCCTTGTATGTACTGCCCCGATTGTCCTTCTAAGCCTGGGCTGTGTGTGGCTGGCTGTTTCAGAAGTTACCACACCCAGAAGAATTATTGGAAAAAACTGTAAAAGTGAACTGCCTGTTCTATATAGTTTTATATTTGTTGTTCAGTTTCACGGTTGGCATTACTGTGTACTTACTTATAATTAGTTAGCGTTTTCTTTATTGTTAAAAAAAGTGATGGCAGTGTGCGTGGACTGGTGCTTGGCTGAAGGTATACGTGGAGTGGTGCTTGGCTGGTGGCTTGCATAAAGTGGTGCTTGGTTGGAGGTGTGCATGAGCTCGTGCTTGGCTGGTAGTGTAAATAGTGACTTGCTGTTGGTCACTACAACACACTGCCAGCCAAACGTTAGTTCACAGACTCTATCAGCTGGTGTGCTTGCTGTGTCAGGCATGTAGGTGTATGAAAGTGATGGGCCCTTGAATGGCGCTGCCTGTTGATGTGAGTGTTGTAATGTGCTGGGCCTGTGGCTGGTGGCGTGAATGGTCTTGTAAATGTCACGTATGAAAGGTGTGTGGATGGACTGTAAAGCGGAGGGTGCCTCGACATCGCTTTACAGCTCATAAGCTGTGAGTCATTGGTTCTGTTTTTTGGCCTTTAAGTTATTAACAGTGCATTTCATTTTTGTGAAATCGCATGTTAATAAAATGTAATCTATTGAACCATCACTCACCCATGTGCCAAATCCAACCCGTATGTGTGTGGTAATATAAAAAATGAAAAAACCCTCTCCACTGTAATCAGGCGTCGAAGCATACCAGTGACATGCTAGGTGTCTCGGGTGGGACCCCAATGATGAAGTATGCCAACAACAAGGTTGGTGGGTGAGGAGTCTTTTTAACAAAACCAAAGGGCATTCCTTTTCACAATTTGATTGTTTGGAACATCTCAGAAGTAAGAATCTTTGTAGCGTGCTCGCTTCTTTCTTAGGAAACAAGCACCAACTCTGAATAAGTTTGAAAACTAGATACCTGGTGGAGTACAGTGCGGTTTGCCTCTTGTGGATCGCAAAAAATTTCTTAGCCACAATGCCCTCTAAACTTAAAAAGGCGACTAAGATCACACATTTTTCTTGCATTTCTGTGCCATATTCTTCCAGAAGCAAAAATAAACCAGAAACTTCTTACCACCACCGTTCCCCCGGTCTCCCGATAAATATACTACCTCACTTGTGTGGGTGGGCCAAGTGCCCCCTACAGGGAAGGGGCCAAAACGTGGACACATCAAACTGATCTATTACAAAACTACCTGTTTTATCATGGGGGGGGGGCACTTGAGTTTTTGGGCCCAGTCTTGGCGGCCATCTAGGAAAACCTACCACACCCAGACATTTCTGAAAACTTGACACCGGGGGGAGTCCGGGGAGGTGTGGCTTACTTGGATCCCCCAACTTTTTCTTACCTAGACTCCCCTGCAAACCTCAAATTTAGCTTAAAAAACAGATTTTCCTCACTTTTCTGTGTAGCATCATCTCACTGGTTCAAATTTCCTATCACCCACCCAGGGAAATGTGAGGAAAAAGTGTGTTTTAGCCTAATTTTGAGGTTTGCAAAGGATTCTGGTTGACAGTACCCAGTGACAGCCCCACAAGTTACCCCATCCTAAATTCCCCTAGGTGTCTACTTCCCAAAAATGTAAAGGTTTGGTAGGTTTCTCTAGGTGCCGGCTGAGCCTGAGACCAAAATCCACAGCTAGGCACATTCCAAAAAACACAGCCATTTTATTTGAGGAGATGTGGTGTGTCCATGTTGTGTTTTGGGGCATTTCCTGTCACAGGCACTAGGCCTACCAACACAAGTGAGGTACCATTTTTATTGGGAGGCTTAGGAGAAAGCTAGGTGGAAGGAGGTTTGTGGCTCCTCTCAGATTCTAGAACTTTGCAGCACCGAAATATGAGGAGAAGGTGTTTTTTAGCCAAATTTTGAGGTTTACAAAGGATTCTGGGTGCCAGAACCCAGTGAGAATCCCACAAGTCACCACATCCTGAATTTCCATAGGTGTCTCCATTCCAAAAATGTACAGGTGTAGTAGGTTTCCCTAGGTGACTGCTGGGCTAGAGGCCAAAATCCATAGCTAGGCACTTTGCAGAAAACATGTTGGTTTTCTTTGGGAAAAATGTGATGTGTCCAAGTTGTGTTTTGGGGTATTTCCGGTCGCTACACAATTTTTTTTCATGCAAACACTGTTAATTGTATGCCTTTTTGCAAATTAGAGACTACTTAAAATATACTCATGCAAGAGATTTGCACCAGAACTGCAGCGGAATGAAAAACAATATCCTTGGTATTCAGGGACAAAAGTGACAGGGTCAAAGGTCGAACTGACCGATGCATTAACATAAGGCAGCACAAGGCCATGAATAACCACCTGAACTCTACTGAGCAGACAGGTTCATGCACTTGAATGGGTTGATTGTAAAAGGCCCTATTCCCAGGGTATAAATCCAGGCCACAGACAGTGATTATTTTCCGTTTTGGTTATTTGCAAATAACCCAACATGGAAAACAATGGTTATTTGTAATTAAATGATTATTTTTTTAATTCAGTGGTGAAATGTATAGAAACTTTATGTATAGTACACCACAAGGACACGTGAGTGATGTGTTTTAATGTGATGTCATATAAATATAGCAAGACAGAGTTGTTTTTACAAATCATTACACTGGGTCACTGAGCGATGAGTGTAACAATGTGGAATAACTCAAAGGCAATTGAACAGTTGTTGTGAATGCAAATCCAGAGTCATGAAGTGAAGGAGGCTTGAGAGCAAGGGAACTGTGTGTTTTCTAGTTAATATACTATCCTGTCCCTTGTTGACTTTTTAAGAATGACTTTCCTCTAGTTGAGATATTTGGACAGTGACCACTCTGTGGTTGAGTAATACTTCTAAAGTCCAAACACTTACCCAAATCTGTTAGGTAGAGAACATAATAATCATTTACAGTTTTGCTTCCTGATGCATGCAAATTGTGATGAGCTTGTTGATCACTTGGAAATCTGCCATGAAATCCATAATTCCAAGATTCCACAGTGACAAATTGATGGTTCCCCTAATTGGGGTAAATGTCTATTTGTTATGAACCAACCACAACTGTTCACCCAAAGTATCAGTGTTTGTTATTTGAGTCCCACACATAAAATTTGAATTGAAATCCCCAGATTTTAATACAGCACCATCAAGGATAAAATCAAGTATATGGTCTAGTTCCCTTCTAAACTGATCTAAACTGCAACTAAATGAGGAGAAGACGGAAGTCATGATACTGGGCCCTGAACCAAAGCCTGGCATTTCTCGCACCTGTCCTTCGGCACTTAGTGAGTTCCCTCCTCCCAAAAAACATGTGAAGAGCCTGGGGATCAGTCTGGATCCCCTTCTGACGCTAGACCTGCAGGCTACAAACATATCTACTACTTGCTTTGCCTTACTGAGACTTCTTAGGAAAAATTTTGTTATTCTTCCAGCACTGGCTAGAAGACTCATTGTGCAAGCTGTTATTCTTTCAAGGCTAGACTACGGGAATGGCCTTTTTCTAGGTTCCCCAGAATATGTTAAAAAGAAATTACAAAGAGTTAAAAATGCTGCGGCTCATTTACTACTGAACATTCCAAGAAGTTCTTCTGTGAAAGCTGGATTGGCCTCCTTGCACTGGTTGCCTGTTGTACAGCGGATCAAATTTAAGGCTCTATGTCATATCCACAGGTCTTTGCATGATAGAGGACCTATGCTCCTTAGGAACTTGGCCACTTTTTATAGGCCGAATAGAGATTTGAGATCCACTACTCTTGCTTTAGTAACTGTACCGAAAATAAAGAAAGCAAGATGGGGTGGGTCCTCTCTGATGTTTTTAGGAGCCAAATTGTGGAACTCGCTGCCTCTTAATCTTCGGCTGATGGAGCAAGAACTGGAATTTCGAAAGGCCTTGAAAACTTTGTTATTCTAGGTCCAGTTGTTTTTATTCCTTTCTTGTTGCGTATCACTCTCTTTCCCTCTGTGGTTAGGGTTTAGTAGCGCTGGGAAACCCGAGGGTAGGCATGCGCTCTATAAATTGTGTAACATAACATAACATAACATACTTGATTATTTGTGATGGAATGTAAATAATGATCACAATGAAGTTGGTTTTATCCCTAAAGTTGAAAGAAACTAGATATTTTAGGAGTTCATGATGACTTAGGTGTCAACTGGTCTAAAGTTGGCCTTATGTGGAATTGTGAGAACCTCACTTAGTCTACCCATACTGGTCTTTGCTGCAAAACCTTGAAATACTGTGAAATGGAAAAGGTAAGAAATTGTACGTTTCCAAATTTCCTGAAAACACACCATTTGAAGTTGGTTTTAAGAAATGATCAACGCTTCCCCACTCTAATTAATCTATGTACCTATGCTGGCTATATTCCAAAAAATCAATTTGAAGCATGACTGACGGTGTACTAATATTAGGAACATTGCAGCACATTGGTTATTCATAATGTATCATCATTTATCAATAATTGTCTACTATCTGTGTTAACTACAGTTCTTCTCTTGAGATAGTGGTATATTTAAACAGTTTTTTCTTCAAATTGTACACTTTGTTGGTTAAACTTCATTAGGTTCTTTTTGGAGACTTGTTTGTAGCTATAATTGCTGATGTTGTATTGATGCTGGGGACTTAGGGCCTCATTTACATCTTGGCGGAATCGGTCCTGCTGTCGTTTTTTCATCAGGTAACCCATCCGCCGACTAGGTGGTCCGCCCACTTTATTTAGATGCTGGCAGGCCCTTAAACGAGGCGCCAAAACCACAAGAATTTTACACCCACATCGACGGCGCCATAGACAGAGCAGATGGCGACAGGCCCACAGCCAGTTTTACCACCAGGCCAATAACAATGTGCCTTCCCGCTGACGTAACTGTGGCGGCTAAAACCTCTACACCTGAGTTGGCAAATTTGAAAGCATATAAGGTGGAAACGTACCTTTTTTTCTACTTTTAACTTTCCTTGCCACCATGAACCTGATTGTACGAGTCTTTCCTTTGCTGCTGCTACTTGACCATGACACAAATCAACCCTGTCATCTCTGGAACTGAAGGAAAGTGACTTTGGGCCATATTTATCAGCCCCTAGCGCCACCTTGCGCCACATTAGCGTAATTCTTTTTAGGCTAGTGTGGCCAAAATCCTTGCACCATCTTTCCAAAGTGGAGCAATGCATGCATTGCTCCACTTTGTAACCCTTTGCGCTACATTATGCCTGTGCCATGCATAATGTATGCAAAGGGGGCGTTCCCCCATTAGTGGGACCGAAAAATGGCGCAAGGAAATCTAATAGATTTCCTTGCATCATTTCTTTTGGGACTTTAAACACCTGGTCAGAACAGTTGTTAAAAGGGGTCTTCCATTATTTATAATGGGCCCCTGTGTACTCTGCAGGAGTGGCACCAATATTGTGGCGCTACTCCTGCAGGGTTTATTAAAAGCGTCAATAAAAATTATGCTATTGCCCCCTACCCTGTGCCATGGTGCTCTGCATCTTAGATACGGCGCAGACATAGTGACAGTAGGGGGGTGCTAAGAGGTGCAAGTAAAGTGGCACTGCACTAGGTGCAGCGCCACTTTACTTAAGTATGACCCTTTGTTTTTGAACTGTTACAGTCAGAATTGTCTGTTTACATCAGTTCTGGATTTCTCATAAATACTTGCAAGCAATAATATAATAATGTGCAATGGATATGTGTGTAATGTGGCAGTTTACGAAATTTAAAGAAACACACCTGTATATTTATTTACATTTAACAGTTTGGTCCAAGCTGCCTTCATGATAAAGGACATCTACACAAAAAATCACATTAGTACCGAAATTCAAAATGTGTCCATACAGGCGTGTTTATTCATTTTCCCTAAACCATCGAATCAGATACATATTTATTACCCATTATTTGAACAACATCATTCTAATAAAATGTAGTAATTGCACTACACAATGCAACAAGTGGGTTTACAATTAATGTACATGCAATGTCATGTCAAAACTTAAAACATTTCATATATGTATTATTGTCTTATTTCCTTTTGTTTAGTGCTTTTTCTGTATATCATAAAATTTCATTTAACTCTAATTTTTTTATGTCATGCAAATGTTTTTATTATGAACAGTTATCATTTTCAAATAAACACACCTGAATCATCATGTAAAATAGATTTCATTTTACTTTTTTTTTATGTAAGTGTCCATTATCATGATGAAAGCTTGCACCGAAATTACAGTGTTCATTTCTAATGTATGCACCATACAAGTATGTCAAAAATAAAATCTGTTTTGTTCACTGCCATAAATGAAATTAAGTTCATGTTACTCACTTTTTCATAAACACCATTGTCATCAATCAATTATTTTTATTTAATAAATAATGTCAGGGCAAACTTTGTAAAACAAAAAACTTTTATTATTGAATGAGATCCGTCGCTCAATACCATATTTAATAATAAATCATAACTTAACAAAACACAGTATGCACTGCATGAATGTCTGGGTTAATGCCCAAGAACTTACCTCCTAACTGCAAAAGAGTAAGGATAAGAAGTGAAATCGGGGACGACAAGGGATAGAAAGGGTGGGAGAGGAATGGGATTGGGAGGTAGAGGGAGCTGGAGTGGGTGTCAGACTTTGGAGTTGGCGTAGTCATATGCCTAGGCGCAGTATCGATCTAGCCTCTCCTAAAAACCCTCCTCGGTTAGCACTCTCCTGTCACGCACTTTGCTGCACCAAATCGCACTTTTCTCGTCATCCATGCGGTAAAATACATATTTCTAGTAGCAGTGCTCGATGGTAGCTTCATTGTCCATATCCCCGCTGTTCTCTGATGTTGGGACTACAATTCCCAGCAGCCTTCAGGAGAAGCCATGATTAAGGGTGTGGCTCCTCCATAAAATCCAACCACACCCAGGTTCCAGTGCTTGCTATTTTGGAACCTTGCCTAGGTTTGGATCGTGGTCGGATTTCCTGTTGAGGATCGTTCCTTTCCAGTCGACCGTCAGTTGATTGAGAGTCTCCAGAATCCTTCTGTGAGCGAGTGGCCGGACTCGCTGAGGTGAGACTGTTCCGACAGGATTTCTCTCCGTTGATGTTTGTTTAGAACAACAGAAATCCTTTGATACTTTGTTACCGCTCCGGTGATTCTTGGAGCCTAGGAAGTTAAGCGTTAATTCTTCTGCACTGTATGATAACAAAGACGTTCATAATTTAAAAACGAAGACATTTACACGCGCGCGCATAATATTGAAGAGCGCATTCTTACATTTGGTGTGTGGTTTTAAATGCCTTTGGATACTTTAAAAATCGTTGATGTTGACAACAGTTTATTTTAGGATCGTTTAAAATGAATGATGCTTAGTATTTTGTTTTTACACTAAAACAGCAGAAGATAAAGTTAATTACTTTAATATTCGGCAGTAGTTAATGTCAAGCTTCATTTTTCCTTGAGACTATTTTTTCTATGAGTATATAATATTATATAAATACTGGATTATCATTGCTTGTAGTTTCTTGGTAGATCTTAATGAGCGTTGGTATTTATTTTATATGTTTATCCTACACATTTATCCCATATGATTTTTTGTACACAATAAATAATTGATCAACGTTTAATGTCTTTATGGTTGTTCTCTTTGTATTTAACATCTTCCTTTTCAGATCGCCTTCCACGCTGTTCTTCTCTTGCTTCCCTTTCCCTCCTGCCTGGCCTCTCCGATTTTTTGTGATATTACGGCATCTGAATTGGTGTTGCCTGGAGGTGGGCCATTAACGAGCAACACACAGATCCAGAGGAATTTGACTTTGACAGTGGGTGATGTGTGACTGTCTTGCAGGTGCATATGGGTCTGGTGCATGTGGTGTGTGTTTGGTGGATGTTGATGTGGGTATGCTTTTCTTTGAGTGTGTTTGAATGAGTGTGCTGTTGAGGTGGTTGGTGTGGTTGTGGTGTGTGTGTCTGTATGTGTTGTAGATGCATGTGTTTCTGGTGTAAGTTTTTATGTGTGTGGTTTTGTAGGTGTTTGTAATCCAGTGTCTAAGAGAGTGTTGTTTTGCGTAGAGGTGTGCCTGTCTGTGACTGTGTTTGCTTGGATGAGTGTGCTGTTGAGGAGGATTTTGTGATGCTTGTGAGTGAGCTGGTGGTTATGGTTGTGCTGGCCATTGTTGGCATTGTGGGTGTGCTGGTGGTTGTTTGTGTGGTGGTGCTTGTCGTGGTGTTGCTTGTGTCTGTGCTAGTGGGTGTTGTAGTTGTGGGTGTGGTGGTGCTTGTGGTTGTGATTGTTGGGAGGGTGGAGATGGGAATCTGGGTGGCAGTAACAATCTCCTTCTCTCTCTCTCTCTTCCATCTTAAGATGGAAGAGAGAGAGTGAGAGCCGAAATTGAAAGATTGAGAGAAATTAAGAGAAACAGAGAACGTAAGAGAGAAGGAGAGAGAGGGATGGAGTTTTTTACGCTTTGATGAACGAAATACGTAGAATGATATATCTTAGGACAAATTGAAAAGAAAAGTGTATTTGTATTGAAGGGACATTGCAATAACAATCCCTCTGTCTCCCTCTTCCATCCCATCATGGGATGGAATAGCGAGAGAGACAGACAGAAAGTGAGAGATTGAGAGAGAGGGAGAGAAATTGAGATAAATAAATTGACAGAGAGGTATTGAGAGAGAGACTAGGAGAGACAGGGAGGGACTTTCTTTAGGCTTTGATGAATGATATTTGTAGAATGAGATATTTGAGGACAAAGTGAAAAGAAAGTGTATTTGTCAATTGAAATGAGTGAGATCAGCTTTCAGTATGAACCTTAAACATTAGAAGTTGAATAGAAATTAAAGGAGGGAACCAACTACAGGCAAACCTTGAGTAGAATACCCACATCTCAGTGTGAGAATCTTTGAAGTTGACCATTAGGCAGCAGGTAACTCTGTACTGTGCTGTTTCGAAACATGCCTATGACATGCAAACCTCAGATCGTAATGAGAAACAGACATGAACCATCAGTAGGAAGGTTTAACACTCAAAACAAAAGTACATATAGGGACACACTGCCATGACATACTAGGATTTAAATCTTCCACCATGTGACTGAAAGTCGAAGACCTTTACAAGTAGGGCAGAAGTGACACTGGTCTGTGCTGCATCACAACGTAACTATAACATTTGAACTAAAGATCTTGCAGGTCTGACTGTTTGTAAGTATTTGTATGGAAAGACCATTGCAATAACAATCTCTCTCTCTCTTCCATCCCATCATGGGATGGAAGAGAGAGGCAGAAAGTCAGAGATTGAGAGAAAGGGAGAGAAAGTTTGAGAAATAGATTGGAATACAGAACTTGAGAGGGGGGAGAGAGAGGGGATTTTAGGCTTCTATGAATGATATAAGTAGAATGGGATATTTTAGGACAAAGTGAAAAGAAAAGTGTATTTGTCAGTTAAAACGATTGAGATCAACTTTTGAACCTTAAATATTTAAAGATGAAAAGAAATTAAAGCAGGGGAATGTCTACTGACACCCGCAGTTGAACCCTCACTCCTCATTGTGGGGGTTTGTGACCGTGACCATTAGGCCACAGGTGATTCTGTACTGTACTGTCTCAAGAGATACATATGACATGCAATTCACAGATCGTGATAGCAAAGAGATGTGAATGTTCCATCACTACAAAGATTTTACAGTCAAAAGAAAAGTAAATAAAGAGACACATTGCCATGACATACTAGGATTTAAGCCTCCAACCTTGTGAATGACAGCTCACAAGCTTTACCAGTAGGGCAGAAGTAACTCTACTCTGTGCTGCATTAACACTTAACTATAACATTCCCAACAAAGATCTTGCTAGTCTGAGTCTTTGAAGTACTTGTATGGAGAGATCATTGAAATACCAATCTCTCTTTCTTTCTGTCTTCCATCCTATTATGGGATGGGGGAGAGAGAGAGAGAACGTGACAGATTCAGAGAAGGACTGAGGGATAGTGAGAGAAATAGATTGACAGACAGAGCTTGAGAGAGAGAGAGAGCGGGGTAGAGACAGGGAGAGAGGTTTTTTAGACTTTGATGAATGATAGACATAGAATGAGATATTTTAGGACAAAGTGAAAAGAAAAGTGCATTTGTCAATTAAAACGAGTGAGATTTGCTTTCAGTAAGAACCTTAAACATTTGAAGTTGAAAATAAAATAAAGAAGCAGAATAGCTACACAAAACCCAGGATATGAACCCTCACCTCTCGGTGTTAGGGTTTGTGGCTGTGACCATTAGGCCACAAGCAAATCTGTACAGTGTTTACTCAAGACATACCTATGACATGCATTCCACAGATCATGATACAAAGAGACTTGAATGTTCCATCACTACGAAGGTTTAACACTCAAAAGAAAAGGAAATAAAGAGACACAGGGCCATGACATACTAGGAATTAAACCTTTCACCTTATGAGTGACAGTCCAAGAGCTTTACCCATAAGGCAGAAGTTACTCTACCCTGTGCTGCATCAAGATGTAACTATAAGATTCCAACCAAAGATCTTGCTAGTCTAAGTCTTTGAAGTGCTTGTGTGGAGAGACCATTAAAATAACAATCTCTCTCTGACTTCCATTCCATTATGGGTTGGAAGAGAGAGAGAGAAAGTGACAGATTGAGAAAGAGACTGAGATAAATTGAGAGAAATAGTTTGACAGAGAGAGCTTGAGAGAGAGGGGGAGATAGAGGGAAAGAGGATGAATACTATACGTAGAATGAGATATTTTAGGAAAAAATAAAAATAAAATTGTATTTCTTAATTAAATCAAAAGAGAGTTGCTTGCTGTATGAAGCTTAAACATTTGGAGTGGAAAATAAATTAAAGGACAGGTAAGTCTACAGACACACCTGGAGCAGAACCCCCACCTCTCAGGTGCAAGGAACAGTGACCATGACCATTAGGCCACAGACAACTTAATATTGTGATCTCTGGAAACATACAGATGACATGCAATCACCAGATCGTGATGGCAAAGACACGTGAATGTTCCATCACTACCAAGGTAGTAAAAAAGAAAGGAAATAAAGAGACACTCTGCCATGACATACTAGGATTTTGAACCTTTCACCTTGTGAGTAACAGTCCAGGAAATTTACCAGTAAGGCAGAATGACTCTGCTCTGCATCAAAAAGTAACTATAAAATTATAACCAAACATCTTGCTAGTCTGAGTTTTTAAAGTATGTGTATTGAGAGACCTTTGAAATAACAATCTCGCTCTCTCACTTCTATCCTATTATAGGATAGAAGAGAGAGACAGAAAGTGACAGATTGAGAAAGAGACTGAAATTGAGAGAAATATATTGACAGAGAGAGCTTGAGAGAGAGATTGGGTGAGAGAGAGAGGTTTTTAAGGCTTTAATGAATGATAAATGTAGAATGAGATATTTTAGGACACAGTGAAAAGAAATTTGTATTTGTCAATTAAAACAAGTAAGATTTTCTTTTAGTAAGAACCTTAAACATTTGAAGTTGAAAAGAAATTAAAGAAGCAGAATTTCTACAGACACACTGGAAGTACAGCCCTCACCTCTCAGTGCGAGGGTCTGTGACTAAGACAAATGAGTTCATCAAATCAAACAATGAGAACTAATACCCACAAACAACAACAATGTTCAATAAGGAGTTGGTAATTTGCACTCACCATGACCTATGTGGTCATGAATTACCACACCAATTTTAGTACATTTTAAGCATTTATTGCCCTTATAATAACAATGCTAAAGTCACAGAAAAAATGTGTAAAACCAAATGATGACAATACAGAAACAACACAGGCTGTCCAAACTGTCTAAAGAATCTCAAGAGCAAGTACTATTAGACACTCCAAAAGAATAATACAGAATAACAACAGAATTATGGGCCAGATGTAGGTAGGTGGCAAATTGCGAGTTGCTATTTGCGAGTCCGAGCGACTCGCAAATTGCAACTCGCAATTTGCAATGCAGAAAGGTGTCTCATTGATATTAATGAGGTGGGTCGCAGTTTGCGACCCCATAGCGAGTCTGGGCACTCACGGGGATGGTGGCCTGCTGGAGACAGCAGACCACCATGTCCGTGACTGCTTTTCAATAAAGCTGTTTTTTTTTTCTATCTGCAGCCCGTTTTCCTTAAAGGAAAACAAGCTGCACATAGAAAAAAATACCGAAACCTTTTGTTTCGGTTTTTTTCAGAGCAGGCAGTGGTCCATAGGACCACTGCCTGCTCTGAAAAAATATTTTTGTGATCATTCACAAAAGGGAAGAGGTCCCATGGGGACCCCTTCCCGTTTGCGAATGAGTTACCATCCACTTCAAGTGGATGCGGTCGCGAATCAACTTACATCGCGGTGCGAGTCGCAAATAGGAAGGGGACACCCCTTCCTATTTGCGAGTCGGAAACGCATTTTGCAAGTCGGTTCCGACTCGCAAAATGCGTTTCTGCATCGCGTGAGGGCTTTTGCGCCTCACAAATGGCGTTTTTCGCTGTTTGCAAGGCGCAAAAGCCTACCTACATCTTGCCCTATGTGAGGAATAGCAACAGATGTCATTAGTGGTGCAGTTGGATCAATCATAATCAATAAATAAACATTCAGTTCAATTAGTGGGTTGGACATCCTGACTACAAAATTCAAATTCGAAAAGCATGTGTAGGGCGGGGCTTAATCACATCCTACAATTCAAAATAACACAAAAATTAATTTGGAAAACCATCTAACTATGGAACTAACACAAATTGTGGTTGGATTTCTAAGGGAAAACCTGCAAAGGGAAAACAAATGCACATTGGTTGTAATCTCATAAATGAGACAGCAGTTAGCAGAGACTTTGTCAGCAGAGCACAGAAACAGCAGGTCTTCAGTGATCAGCATCAGGAACATGGAAAGTGGTAACAATTTAGTAATGTGGAGTCTGATATCTCTGTACTGTAGGAATCATAAGTCATCTATATCACTATAACTGCATCAGAACATAGTTGGAAAATTCTAAGCTTGCATCATCTAGAACTTTGCCTCATTAAAGTCCTGAAAGTTACTAACTAAGCTTCTACTGGATACCACTATGAGGTGTAACAGTGAGCAGCCAATTGAACTAACTTTCTTCTTCATTTGTATCTCTCTTAATTTCTTTTTCAAGATAGGGTCGTGTTTAAGCTCTTCTCCAGTCGGCAGTTTCCGCAAAATATTAACACTGTAGAAAATAGAACAGAACATGGCATTTATCTAACAATACTTTGTACCAGTAACAAAGGCCCATTGTTAAACTTTCAATTAATTTCACAATGAAGTACCGAATGAGCAGAGTGGAACAAGCCAGTAAATTTCCACTGTGAGCTTTAAATGGGTTGTCTAATAAACAACGATTGCAAAAGCATTTCAATAAAATCAGCATAACATTTCAACACTGGGTTTGTAGAAAAATACTAAAACTTAGGCCTTTTGAGTAATGCTAATACATGAAGAATAAAAAAGTTTAATAATAATTTCAAATCATCAGTTTTCCAGCATATGGTTATGATTAATCAAAATACACATTCACAGTCATTTATTATTTCACATTGAAATCAGGTTGGGGGACACCATGTCAACCACATTTTCAAACATGTATATTTAACATCTCTAACACAAGTTTCTCTAATTTTATCCGTTTTAATACATATTATTTATTACGTTTCAGTTACTCATATTTTATTAATAATGTTTTCTCTCTAACAATCTCTCCTCTGACTTCAATAAATGCCATTACAAAAGTACACTTCATTAATGAGACAATTCAAAGTTTAGTTTGTTTAGTATACCTACTGTTTTCTCCATTCTTCAAAATTTCTCAAACCATGACAATATCTGTTTCTTATATTTTCCATTTCTATTTCTTCCCTTCTCTATTTATTTTTCATTCTTTGTAATTCTATGAATCTATACAGTTTTTAAAATCTGATTATACAAATGAGACACACAACCACCATTAATAATGGTTTCAATATCATTTCCACAGCACCAACCAATTTCCCATTTTAGTGAAACTGTTACTTATATTTTCCCACACACAATCTGCAAAATGTCTAATGTTGCTCCTAATTTCTTTACTTTCATTTCTTTGTCTGGGATAAAACCCACCGTAAGCATCCGACAGACTCTGCCCTCTTTTTCTAACAGGATGTCTAATACAAGACATTTCTGAAGAACCATTGAACGGACCGCAACCATTTCTGTATCCATAAGAAGTATTTCTCCAGAAAAATCTGTTAATTTGTCTACAGTGGTTGACAATTTCCAAATATTCATGTCATTCAGAACAACGCCTATGGAAGGAATACGTTCTCCAAATGTAACTCAGATTATTTCTGAATAATTTGTTATTTTTGATCTTGGTCTTAAATTCCCATGAGTATCATCTATGTTATCAATCTGGTACATTTTAGGGAAAACCACTCCCAGATAACAAGTCCCATACCATCCCTTTGGGAGACATTAGTAGGCATTTCTTCCACAAATATAATATACATCAGGAATCGCAGGATCTTGTCCATTTAGCATAAAGTCCCATATATTCCTAAATAGAAATGCATGTCTACATTCACCCTTTCCCACAAACTTAGTATCAGTTCTGGATTGAGGCCTGTATATACAAAGCTTCCCTATATGTTGACAATCGAAAGCAAGCTTTCCTTGTATGTTAGTTACACTATATGTATGGCCATTCTTATAATTGCATTTTACTAAACCCTTCTCTATTTTCTCTTTCATTGCCTTCTTCTATCATCAGCCTTATACAGGAAACTTTTCTCAATTGGTGAAAATATACATGTCAAATTATTCCTGTGAGCATAAGTTGTACCAAATGTCAGTGTAGGTACAAAGGTACAAAGAAACCTCCTAAAATATATATGTTTATGGCTTTAGCAATACTACTCAAGTGATGTTTAACAAGAACAAAAGAAAAGACTAGGTCTAAATTCGAGTAAAAATACTGTATGTATTCATGATCATAAAGCCTTGTTAATAAAAGACTACAACTAATCCCATAAATTAGTGATAAACTATGCTATGTAATCCCTTATTGCACCGAGGAAGGAATTTGTCTACACACATAACATCCTCTCACATCCATAGTCTCAACATATTCACACAACAAATGATAAAAGATATTAGAAGAAAGATCTGTTTGTGAATTGTCTAAGTGTAAGTAACTCTCATCTTTATAAAACTTGTCTAACTCAGAAAGTGTGGTAATCTCTTGTATTGGAGAAGGTGTGTAAGTAGTTTCAGCTTTATCAGAAGCACCCATGCTTATGATTAATATCAAACTGATCAACACACATACAACTGCCAGTCCAACACACCACACACACTTGCACCCATTGTTTCTATTGCAATTGGTATTGATGCCCTGTAAAGAATCAAAAAGTGGAAGAAAATAAAAAATATGGCCTTACCTATGCAGCCACAATCAAAAATCAAAGTAAAATCTTCAGTTTTCTTTGCAATTATCTACAGCAGCTTTCAGGTTCTTCAGAATTCGTCAAAGGTTGACTTCATATCTTTGTCAAAATCAGTTTCAAATTTTAACAGATCATAATCTGCTGATCACTAACTTTTACTTCCAGTGTATAATGTATTTCTTGGTCATTTGACAAGGTAATTTCAAAACTCAGCTCAATTATGATTTCAAGTTCGAAAATGTTAAACTGGGTCCTCACAGTGAAAACAAAAGTAAATATACTTTTGTTCCGACTCATCGGCTGCAAGGTATGCCCATTCAGGACCTGAGTATCTTCAACTTGCAACTTTCTTTCTTTTTGATTTTTGACTTGCACTTATTTCTTTTTCTCTCAGATCTGTTCCTTCTGTTGTTTCTGTTTTCCTCATTTATGCTTGACAACACATCAAAAACCTTTTTGGTTGCATGCAAGGAAGGCCACTTATCTCCTTTCACAGCTTTTCTAGACAGTAATGGCACAACTGGACTTACAATTCTTCTTGGTTTAGCAGGAACTTGACAAATTCTTCTTTGACTTTGATTTGTTTCACCTGAATGTCAAGAGGAGTCAAATTTGAATGACTTTGATTCAACTCAACTCCACTTTCGGCTATTTCAGGAAACTAAATCTGCTTTATTGTTTTCTCCCAATCGTCTGCTTCTGTGAGAGTCTTCCGGCTCAGACTTGACTCTCCTGCTACATTTACTTCCACTTCTGCTGATGGCGGATTATCAGGATTATCCTCAATGTCAGATTTCAGAGGACTACTTGAATCTGGATCTTCACAAGTTTGCACTGTCTTTATTTCTGCAGTCTCTTGCACTGCCTTTGTAACTCGCTGGTCTTGAGACTGAACGGTTTCTGCTGGTGCATTCAGGAACACTGGATCTTCATCAACCAAAGGATATAGGGGCATATTTATACTCCGTTTGCGCCGGAATTGCGTTGTTTTTTTTGACGCAATTTCAACGCAAAACTAACTCCATATTTATACTTTGGCGTTAGACGCGTCTAGCGCCAAAGTCCATGGAGTTAGCGTCATTTTTTAGCGTGGACACCTACTTTGCGTTAATTATATGCAAGGTAGGCGTTCCCGTCTAAAAAATCGACTCCGAGGCATGTGCGTCGGATTTATACTCCCGGGCAAAATTCACGCCCGGGAGTGGGCGGGTCAAAAAAAATGACGTACGGCCGCTTTTGCGCCGTTTTTTAGCGCCTGCAAAAGGCAGGCATTAAGGGACCTGTGGGCTCTGAAGGAGCCGAGAGGTGCCCTCCCATGCCCCCAGGGACACCCCCTGTCACCCTTGCCCACCCCAGGAGGACACCCAAGGCTGGAGGGACCCATCCCAGGGACATTAAGGTAAGTTCAGGTAAGTATTTTTTAAAAAAAAAATTGTGCCATAGGGGGGCCTGATTTGTGCCCCCCTACATGCCACTATGCCCAATGACCATGCCCAGGGGACATAAGTCCCCTGGGCATGGCCATTGGGCAAGGGGGCATGACTCCTGTCTTTGCTAAGACAGGAGTCATTTCTATGGGGGTTGGGAGTGAAAAAAAATTGCGCAAATCGGGTTGAGGCGAAAAAATTGCCTCAACCTGACTTGCCCCATTTCTTGACGCCCAAGCCCCATATCCCCCTACGCCGGCGCTGCCTGGTGTACGTCGTTTTTTTTAACGCACACCAGACGGTGCCGGCGGCTAACGCCGGCTAACGTCATTCAATGAATACGGCGTCCGCATGGCGCTTCAGAATGGCGTTAGCCGGCGCTAATTTTTTTGACGCAAAACTGCGTTAGCGCAGTTTTGTGTCAAAACTTATAAATATGGGCCATAGCACTTTACGAGTGTGACTTGCATGAATCCAGTTTGGAATTCCTGTACACTTCACAGCAGTCGTCATCACTAGTATGGTCTGAAATCGTTTGTTCCACCTAGGCTCTAAGCAAGTCTTCCGCACGTGCTTCTTGATCACCACCCAATCACCATTCCAAAGATTGTGAGACTGGTCTTGGGATGGTGGCATGGCTGTAGTTTCCACCTGGTGAGACAAAGAGTAAACCACATCAGCTAGACCTTTGCAGTAATCCATTACTAAGTCATCTGTTATGCTTACAAGCGCATTTGCAGGAACAGCTGGCAATCTCATGGCTCTGCCCATCAATATCTCATGTGCAAGAGACCAGTCTTTCAGTCAGGTTTACTTCGCAGGCTCATCAGAACCAAAGGTAAAGCATCAGGCCATTTCAGACAATTAGATGCATACATCTTTGCCAATTGAGCTTTCAGAGTGCCATTCATTTACTCTACTAATCCAGAAGCTTCAGGACGGTAACTACAGTGCAGCTTCTGTGCAATGTTTAAGGCAGAACATAGCATTTGTATCACCTCATTATTTAAACGACTTCCTCTATCTGATTCTAAAGAGGCCGGAGAACCAAATCTTGGACTTAGCTCCCTAAGTAATAACGTTGCTACTGTGAGGGTAATATTTCTATGTGTAGGGTAGGCTTCAATCCAATGACTAAATATACAATCACCAAAACGTATCTCAAACCACTACACAGGCATCTCAATGGAATCCCTCTTCATTCTGTTAAATGGAACACCTGATCTTTCAATGTGACTCAAATTGACAACAGTTCTCTTTCCCACATTAATTCGCTGGCATGTAATGCACTTGTGACAAATTGCTTCTGCAACCTGTCTACATTTTGGATTGAACCAGGATTGCTTAAATGTTCGAATCACTGCATCTCTGCCAATGTCAGTTTGACCATGATAGTATCTGGCCATTTGTGTCAGGAGACAGTTTGGCAAGACTACCTGCCCCTCGCTTGAAATCCAATTTCTCTTTGATTACAGCCCAATTTTATCCAATTTCTTTTTTCATCTTCTGGAACCTCGTCTTGCAATCTTTTAATCTTTCCTCAAGTGTCAACCAATGTCAACAGAAAGCTTTGACTTCTCTTATCAGTACTTGTTACATTTTTCCACTCTTCATTGAAGGTGACAAAATTAAGTGCACAGTATCTGGCAATTTGATCAGCATATGCATTACCTATAGATAGAAAATCATTTGCTTTTCGATTTGCAGTACATTTCACAACTGCAGCTTTCTCAGGTAACTGTGAGGCTTCTAGCAAATCATGAAAGCTATCTCAATTTCTTTCAGGGGTGCCAGAAGAATTCATAAAACCTCTGTGGGACAACAACTGTCCAACGTCATGTAACACACCAAATCCATACTTGCTGTCTGTAAAAATTGTAACTTTACTCTGTGATGACTTACAGCATGCTCTAGTAAGAGCAGCCACTTTTGCAGAAAATACTCCTTGAAGCTGTTAGCGCGTCGGTCCTTAATAAGTAAACGTACAAGGTGACGCATATAGGTCGATGAACCTTTTGATTCGCATGGAGTATCCTAGCTAAGATGTGACCAGTGTTCTCAGTAATCGATGCACAATATTCAATAAACAAGAGTCAAATCATCAATCAATAGTCAATAAAAGCAATAAACAATATACCATGACCTTTCAGCCATGAATAACCACACCTCAGTATACGTTTTAGTAATTTTATTTCCCTATTGATTAAAATACTAAGGGCCAGATGTAGCAAAAAGAAAATTTGCGAGTTGCAAATTGCGAGTCCATGCGACTCGCAATTTGCAACTCGCAAATTGGTATGCAGTACGGTGTCTCAGACACCGTCTGCGAGTCGCTATGGGGTCGCAATGACCCACCTCATTAATATTAATGAGGTGGGTCGCAAATTGCGGCCCTATAGCGAGTCTAAGCACTCGCAAACATGGAGACCTGCTGTTGTCAGCAGACCTCCATGTTCGTGACTGCTTTCTCAATAAAGCAGTTTTTTTTTTTTAAGTGTAGCCCGTTTTCCTTAAAGGAAAACGAGCTGCACTTAAAAAAAACCGAAACCTTTAGTTTCGGTATTTTTTCAGGGCAGGTAGTGGTCCCTTGGACCACTACCTGCCCTGAAAAAATAGTATTGGGTCCATTTGCAAAGGGGAAGGGGTCCCATGGGGACCCCTTCCAATTTGCGAGTGGGTTACCATCCACTTGAAGTGGATTGTAACTGCGACACCCTTTGCAACTGCATATGCGGTCGCAAATGGTATTGCATGCCACTCCGAATCGCAAATAGGAAGGGAACACCCCTTCCTATTTGCGATTCTGAAATGCATATTGCGAGTGGGTCCCGACTCGCAATATGCATTTCTGCATAGCAAAGAGGCATTTGCGCATCGCAAACGGCGATTTTCGCCGTTTGCGACGCGCAAATCCTTTGCTACATCTGGCCCTAAATCATGAGATTAATTCAAACACAATTCAATTCAAATAAAAACCCAGCATCAATTTGTTAGAAGATGCCAAAAACATAAACTAATCAAAGCTTGCATCAGAGTACATTCTAAAGCATTAACACAGGTCAATAAAAAAATCAAAGACAATAAGTAATTCCTGGTCACGAAGTTCAGCAAAACAGTCTGTCAACATCATGCAAAGAAACCTCATCTAACCCAGATTAGCATTAGCATGTGGGGCTTCATGCAAAACAATTTAGAAAACAAGAATTTTAGAAAAACATCTAGCTAAGAACAGTATTTAGACAGTGCAGTTGGTACCTAGAAAGTAAAGGCACAAAAATGCGTTTCAGTCACATTGTCATATCTACCTATCCACGGAATGGGTCAGCAACAGAGTCAGTCTTCGTCCTCAGGTCATCAGTCGATCAGTATCACATCAGGCCCTCAATCAGAGAGTATGAGCCCAATGACAGAATCTCAAAACTCTTCTCTTCTCAATATCGCACCACAAAATCGGAATAAGGTCTAATCTGTCTGTGTCCTCCTCAGTCACGGTGTTATATCAAAGTCACCCAGACTATCCCCCAATTTCCAATTGGTCAATTAGTCGTACGTTATAATCTTAACCAATAGTGTCTATGTACTAAATCTATGAATTATAATATTTCACAGTTCACATGTTGTTGATTGGTCCGCTTTACGATGTTCTCATTATCCGGCTTGTCAGGTATCAAAAATGTTGCATCTTCTTCTCCAGTCAGTGTCTTTATTGTTTGAGTCCTGGGAAAGTACAGCTAGCGCACATTACACATTATTAGTTACATTGCTAGAGACATCATCTCCTGTCTGTCGGTTCCCATAGAAGCTCCAGTTAAACATTTTATTAAAACAATGAGCAGTTCACGGTCAGTTCATTTTGTCAGCATCTTTCCATTAAACGTTAAGAAATTCAGCTTTCTGCATGAGGCCTGGCAAGACTAGGCCAAGACACTTGCTAATTTAAGGCCTACAATTATACAGAACATAGGTTATAACCCTCAATATGACATATTACTACATTAATCTAATATGTTTTCAATGTTTCATGTATGTTAATCACTTATTTAATACAATTCATAAATACTGGTGCCCATTCTCCGAGGTCACAATTTCAAACGTGCACATTATTTCTCTACGTTATTCATTTTCTACCAAATTCATTTTTCAGAACACATAAACATTCATTAATAATTTCTAATTAAGACATTTGCATTAACAAAGCCATGAAACTTCGAGCGCACTAGAGGTTGTGCACACAGCATAACCAGATCTTAATGATCCCCATTGTCTCTTAAACAGAAACCATCAACAAAAATTATTTGGTCATTTTTCTCCAAGGGAGTAGCCTTAATATCAGGTTTGGGTTTGGTGCACAGTTCAGTAACATCCCGGCAGCCATGTTCCACTTCATTTTCATTTTCAGATTCAACAGTGTCTATAAGTAACAAGGTAGCAGGATTATGTACCCCGCACCTTCTCAGGGTTACATTTGGTGACCCCAAAATCAGTAGCTCATAGCGAGTTAACCAAGCATTTGTCAGATATTGAATTTTGGTCCTGGTAAGCAAGACCTGATCTGAGTGAAGGGCCAGAGCAGTTAAAAGATGTCCCATCATAATGCTCTGACTCTGGGCAAAACTAGTACCAACCGCAGCTACCTGTTTCAGGCACCTTGGTAAAGCGGCAGCAACCGGATCCAATGTAGCCGAAAAATATGCTACAGGACAATTTACTCCAACATGTACCTGTGTTAGAACAGAAAGAGCACAACAATCATGTTCATGACAAAACAGTGAAAATGGTTCTGCAAAGACTTTGTCTCAACTCAGTAAAAGCTTCCATACAAGCTTCATCAAAGATCACAGGATCAGTAATTTCTTTGTGGGTCAATCTTTGTAAAGTCTTGGAAATTACTGAAAAATTGGAAATCGACTGGTGACAGTAACTCACCATTCTCAAAAACATTCTGACATCTCTTTGAGCAACAGGAGGGTTCATTTGCAAAATAATTGTAACCCTTTCTCTGGACTCTTTTCCTTTCTCTATTTGATGCCCCAAGTACTTCACTTCTTTTTGACAATACTGTAATTTTACTGGAGACACTTTGGGGCAAACTTATAATGCCCTAGGGCCACCTTGCGCAACATTAACGTAATTATTTCTGATGTTAATGTGGCCCAACAATGCTGAAATCCTTGTGCCGTATATACAGAGTGCATGCATTGCGCTACTCTATAACCCTTTGCGATACATTATACCTGTGCCAGGCATAATCTATGCAAAGGGGACGTTTCCCCCATTAGGGGAGCCATTTTTTACGGCACTTTTCTGCCTTTTCTTGCAAATGGGGCCCTATGTACTCTGCAGGAGTAGTGCCAATATTTTTCCACTACTCCTCTAGAGTACATCAATAGCATCATGAGAAATTATGCTATTGCACCCTACCCTGTGCCATGGTGCGCCATATTTTGAACACGGCACATACATAGTGGCAGTAGGGGGGTGCTAAGGGGCGCAGGGAAAGTGGCGCTGCACCCGGTGCAGCACCACTTTCCGTAAATATGCACCTTTATGTCCATTTTTACTAAGATGATTTAATAAAGCAAGCATCTTGCCTGCATGCTTCTCGTGTCTTTGAAGCAATCATTAAGTCATCAATGTACTGAAGCAATGTAGATTGGAAATGCATTTCCAATGATTCTAAGTTCTTTTTTAACACTTGAATAAATATTGATGGGGATTCTGAAAATTCTTGTGGAATTCTATACCAGGAATACACACGATTGCAGAGTTTAAAACAAAAGAGAAACTGGCTATCCTCTTGTAGAGACACTGAGAAAAATGCTTGTGACAAATCTACTACTGTGAACCATTCTGAGTCACATGGACTTTGAAACAAAATCACTGCTTGATTAGGTACCACCGGACAACATTTGACCACTATGTCATTTATTTTTCTCAAATTCTGAACTATGCAAAACTTCTCACCAGGTTTGCACAAACCCATAACAGGTGAATTACATGGGCTGCCCAGTACTTCTTTCAAAAACCCTTGCTCAACGAAACTGCAATTACAGGAGTACCTCCTTCAATTACATATGGTTCCATGTGATATTGTGGAGTTCTGGGAAAAACTGCATTAGGTTTAACTGTGACTTTGACTGGTTCCACTCCTTTAATTAGACCAATATCTTTTCCAGAAAGATCCTACACTTTTAAAATAACTGTATCTTGTAGATCACTTGACAGGTCCTGTTCTGTAAATGCAGGGAAAAGAGTAATCAATGGAAATGCTTCATTAATTATATTACAGCCAACTGATATTCATGATTCCTCATCATCGCTATTTGTTTGAATTGCAATCACATCATTCGTGCAAGTAATCAAACACTTTAATTTGCACAGCAAATCTCTTCCAAGCAGACATATTGGACTCGAGTCACAGACTACGAATTTGTGAATGCCTTCAAAATTACCAATTTTAGCAGAAATCAGCTCAGTAACTGGATTTGTCAGGTTTTGATTTGCTACTCCAACAACCTGTACTTTTCTCCCAGAAAGTAGTACACTGGGAACTTCTCCAGTTCTGACAGTAAAGTGTGTAGCTCCTGTGTCAACCAGGAATGAAACTTCATGACCCATAACTGTTCCATTTACATAGAGACCACTGTGATCCACCTCTAATGAAGCTACTAGCACACATTCTTCTTCATCCAAACTCTCACTCACAATTTCATCACTCGATTCTTCCTCACTGTGAAATGGGTATTGCGTGATCAATTGCGGACTGTTTTGATTTAATCTTTGACCCATGTTCTGCTGACGAACTACTACTTGCTGCTGTGCCCTTGGAGCCTGTGGTATTTGAATTTGCTGCTATTGTGGCATAATTTGCATCTGCTGTTGCATTTGCTGTTGTGACCCCTGAAAACTTGACACCTGCTGTTGGCGAATGCGCATTTGATAATTTATATTCTTGACATTTACGTTAGGATTCCAATTTCTCAGTCCTCTCAAATTTGGAAAAAGGTTATGTTCATTCATTTGCACAGTACCTTCCTGCACAACCAAAGGATATTCCTGCTTCCATTGTCCGGGACCCCAGCACACATGACAAGATACATTTTTTTTCATTGTCTACATATCACCTGGATTAACATTAGTATTCAAATCAACACGATTTCCATTTCTGACACCACGTCCTCTTCCTCTCACCTGTCCCTGACTCTGAATAACTTGCATGTTTCCCTGTTGTTGTGGAATTCCCTGCATCCCTGATTGTGCTGCTCTGATCTGTATCACCATCACCTTTTCTTTCAATCTTCTCTGCTTCATGTCAATTTTGTCACTGCAATATTTAGCAAACTGCAAAACTTCATGAATCGGTTTTGCTTGCCAGCAAATCAAATGACTCTTAATCATGTTGCTAATTTCAAGTATCAACCCCTGCACAAACCTGAAAACGAAAAGAATCATGTCTTTCGGTTCAATTTTCTCTGTACCACTGTAATGCTTGAATGCCTGCAACGACCTTTCATAATACACATGTATTGACTCCTTTGCTTCCTGAGCTGTCCTATCAATTCTCTGGCAATCAGTATCTTTAGGAGAAATTCTTGTTTTCAAAAATTCACTTTAAAATAGCTTTTCATTACTTCAGGAGACGGTGCACCGTAATCTGTATCTTGTGGGGGGTTCTCTTGTTGACCAGTCAACACTCCTTTTGGATTCAATCTATAAATCAGCTGGGATCACTATTTCAAAATGAGTATTTAAATCCTCCCACAAACATTTTGCAAATTTCACAAACCTGTCTGTCTGCTGATGCCATTACACTAGCTTCTCTCTCAACGTCGGGTAATCATTTGTGAATGACTAAATATCACTCCTGCTCCAAGGGACATGAGCATAATTCCCTAAAGGAATTTCTCTCATTGGTAATATTTTTACTAGACTATCTGTCTGTTGAGTGTCAGTAGAGTTCAAAGTTTAAGACTCTCTTTACTTCTGCTCTCTTTTCTTTATCCATCTGCCTTCCCATTTATCTAATGCTCCCCATGTTTGAATACTTTGAATTAATTTTCTAATATGAATTTTCTTTCAGGTGATATGATTTCAATGTCTTTTGACTCAAATTCTAATCTCTTACTCCTCTTTAATGGTTTAGATTTCTCAATATCCATTTCATATTTTTCTGCGAGTTCTTATAATTTCTGATGTGCCAATCCTGCTGTGTTTGTGACATTTTTATAAATGAAACGTAACTCATTTTCATTATATGAGTCAATTCTACTTAATTCAAGTGTTCCCTCAAACATTTTGCCAGATTCAGTGCTCATTCCCCTTGAGCAATTGTTTTCATTGCTGATGCTCCACTCACTTTCTCCAACCACTCTGTTAATTGCTGAGTTGTCAAGGCTTGTAAAGAAACATTATTATTCACATGAGGCACACATTGTGAATTATTACATGGCAAACCTATTACTCTTTCAGGTGACACTAGAACCAAATTTGGAGTCACCAAAGTTTGTGAGATGACAGGACAAGTTACACCTACAAGCCGACCAGTTTTGTCAAAAGTTTGATTAATGGAGACATATCTCCCGCAGTAGCATTGAGTTTCTCGATTTCTGCATTTGAGTTAAAAGTAGACCTGGGCGAAAAATTCTGCTCTATTGGCTTAGTTAGCAGAATTCGGCAATTCTGTGTTTCATGGAGAATGCAGAATTACCAATAGACTCCCCTCTCTGCAATGTAGCAGAGTTTTTTCAGTTTTTCCCCCACTGGTGCATGCTTTCTGTAATTTCCCGTGCACAAGAAGTGAGATGAGAGACTTCCGGTCTCTCAAGAGCACAAATGAGATTTTTTTACCTGTTCCCGAGAGTTAGCGCCTTGCCAGTGACTACCGGCACATCTTTTTTTATGAAGGCAAGAGTGAATGAGCGCGATCGACTGCAGCTGAAATCTGGCAGGAAGTTATGTCGCAACAACACATGCTGGAACCACGCATGCCTAAACAACGCGGTCGGAACAACGATTGCCTTGTTACCACTAATGTCTTTACCACGAATGCCTTAACAACGATTTTTTGTTGTAAAGGTATTTCTGGTAAAGGCATTAGTGCATGCATGCATGGTTCTAGCATGTGACCCCCCTGGACCCTACCCCACCCCTAAAAATTACTGTAACCCCCACCCTGCCCCTAAAACCTAAAACCACCCCAACCCCCAACCCCTGCCCCTAAAATTACTGCAACCCCTACCCCGACTCTGAAACCTAAAACCACCCCAACCCCGCCCCTAAAATCACCCCAACTCCCCATCCCGCCCCTTAAACCTAAAACTATCCCAACCCACCACCCCCACCCCTAAAACCTATGACCACCCCAACCACCCACCACGCCCCTAAAATTACCACAACCCCATACCCCTGCAACAAAAACCTAAAATCATCCCAACCCCCCACCCCGCTCCTAAAACCTAAACTACCCCAACCCCCCACCCCTAAAAATAAAAATACCCCGACCCCTCACCCCATCCCTAAAACAAAAATTTGGGGCCTAGTTTTAGTTTTACTTGTAATTTTTGTTCTACAAAGGAAAAACGTTTTACAGTTCACTACATTTTCTCTATGTTTTGTTTTGTAAATTTGCAATATTCATTAAATTGAATGTTAATGTTAAGTGGCCTAGCCTGCTGATGAAATAGGCCTGCCAGCTGTAGGCCCAGTACTAGTCATCGGTGCATGATCAAAAAACAACCGCTTGTGTTCTCTGTGGAACTGAAACTCCAAGGATGGCATTCGATTTAAGATAACAAAATGTTGTTTAGCGATATTTCACACTTGTTTCCTGCAAACAGTGTATGGTGGGGTTATAGTGCTTGATGCCTTTGTATGATGTGTGTGGTTCTTGTAAAAGTTTTAGCCCCTTTAATTTTAGTTTTTGGAACTAGTAATCCTGACTTAAAGTAGTTTTTTCTCCTGTACCAATGCTTTCTTTGTCTGGCCCGTGCATGAGTGTGTTTGTCATAGGCCACCATTTGTCATTGTTCCCCATGCCATGTGGCCAGGGGCTGTTTTTGTATAGTCAAAAGTCTAGTCCTCTGCCTGTATGTGTTTTTTGTTTTCTATTCGTCCTGCTTGTCGTTTGATGTGGCTGGTGGCCATTTTGTTTAGGCAGCCAGTAGTCCTGCATGTGTTCCTTGTTGTGGTGGCCATGCCTCCTTGCTGGTTGTTGTTTGACCATGTGGCTGGCAGCCATTTTGTGTATACAGACAGTGTGCTTTAGGCCTGCATATATTCTTCTTCGTTGTGGTGGCCATGCCTCCTTGCTGGTTGTTGTTTGACCACGTGGCTAGTGGCCATTTTGTGTAGGCAGCCAGTGTGCTTTAGGCCTGCATGTGTTCTTCTTTGTTGTTAGTAATAATTTCAAATCATTAGTTTTGCTCATCAATATTAATCATTTTCTTGCCAGTATATGTAGTTATGTTTCATCAAAATACATTTTCACAGTCATTTAATATTTCACATAGAACTCAAGGTGGCGGGCACCATGTCAACCACATTTTAAACATGCATGTTCACATTTCTAAAACGTTTCTCTATTTATAACTTATATTAGATTACATTAGATGTGTTATATGTGTTACATTATGATTATAGTTTGATTACTTAAGATTTTATTGATAATGTTTTCACTCTAACATCAGTCAAAGTGACTGTTAAGCCACATGTAGTTTCCCCCAGAATGCCACGGTATCGCATGACCCCAGAAGTAATTGAAGCTATTACCGTAGTAATTAGAGAATTTATTGAGCAGCCCATGTAATTCTCCAATTATGGGTCTGCGGAAGTGCTAGCACAGGTGTTCTAATTAGAAATGTATTAATAAGTGCTATGTATTTTGAATAATGAGTTTATGTAGAAAATGAATAACATAGAATAATAATGCAGGCGTTTCAAAATGTGACCTCGAAAAAAGGCCTCTAGTGTTCACGAAATGTACTAATTGATGATTAATACTTCTGAAACATTGAAATGTATTAGACTAATTTAGTAATATGTCATATTAGGGGTTATGAAGTGTGCTCTAGTTTTATTAATTGTAGGTCTTAACTTAGAGAGTGTCTTGGCCCAGTCTTGCCAGGCCTCATGCAGAAGCTGTATTTCTTAGCGGTTAATAAAAATGCTGACAGAGTAAATTAAACTGTGAAATGTCTATTGTCTTGTTAAAAAGTGCTTAACAGAAGCTTTTCATGAGAACCGACTGCAAAGAAATGATGTTCCCGCTAGTGTAACAACTGATGTGTAATGTGTGTGAGATGTACTTTCCCAGGACGAGAACAATGAAGACACTGACTGGAGCTGAAGATGCAACAATATTGTTACCCGATGAGCCGGGTGATTAGGACATCATAAAGTGGACCAATCAACTTCATGTGAAGAATGAAATATTAGAATTCAGAGATTTGGTGTAGAAATATTATTGGGTAAAGTATAAACGTACGATTAACTGACCAATAGGGAATTAAGGGGAAGTTTAGGTGACTTTGATATAACAACGCGACAGAGGAGACAGAGGAGAATCATTCAGACTAGAGATTTGAGAATTACTGTGATTTGGAGAGAAGGAGAGACTTTGGAGACATTCAAGATTCATTCTGTCATTGGGCTCATACTCTCTGAGACTGAGAGGTGGATGCTTTGCTGATCGACTGATGACCTGAGGACGAAGACTGATTCTGCTTTGCTGACCCATACAGAGGATAGGTAGATATGATGACTGTTATTCATTTTATGCCTTTTCTTTTGAGGTACCAACTGTGCTGTTTTGACAGATCCATAGCTAGATGTTTTTCCTAAATTTGTGTTCTAAATTGTTTCGCATGAACCCAACATGCTGATGCTAATTTGATGTTAGTTAAGGGCACTCATAAATGACTGACAGTTACAGGGACTAATGATTGATGAATTACCTTGCTGAATTTCATGTATGTTATAACTTTGTCGCAACTGACTCTGCTATTGATTTACACTGTAGCTTTAGAATGTGTTGTGGTTCAAGCTTTGATTAGATTTGGTTTCTTCCGCCGCTTTGGACAACCAGTATTGTTCTTATGTGTGTTTCATTTGATTTTGAGATTAATCTACATGACTTTAGTATTGTTAATATAAGGGAAATAAACGTACTAAACGTTCATTAAAGGTGTGGTTATTCGTGGCTGAAAGGTCATGGTGTGTGACAATTACTGACTCCATTGATTATTGATTTAATTGATTACTCATGATTGTTGATTATCATGTATTGATTATTGATTATGTACTAGAGCTATGGTAAGAACTTCTTAATATGAGTCAAAAGGTTCATCAACCTATTTGCGTCCCCTTGTTAGTTTACTTATTAAGGTCCAATGCGCTAACAGAAGCCAAGTGGGAAATATCGCACAGTACAGGATTTGAGAAAAGTGAACAAAATTGTAGTATCCTGTTGCCCCATACTGCCAAATCCAGCAGTGATTTTATTTCAAATTCCATGTAAAGCAGATTGGTTTTCCGTTATTTGTGAAAAACAGTTTTCTGAAATGCCATTGCACAAGGATAGTCAGTTCCTCTTTTTTTTCCAATTTGGCAACCATGTGCATTCATGGTGCTGTACTCCACATGAGGTTTTGTAATCACCATCCATTTTTTATCAGCTAATGAGAGTTTATGCAGGGCTCCAGCCTTGGGAATGCCTGATTACACAAAGGGTTTTGCACTGTTTTGTAATGAATGTGATGATTGTGCTCTTTCTGTTTTGATGCAGTCAGATGGAGGAACAAACAGGTCAGTGGCATATTGTTCTGCTACATTGGATCCTGTAGCTGCTGCATTGCCTGTTTGAAAGCCATGGTTTCTGCTGGTGTGAGTATTAGTTAATGTGAAGGCATTGTGATGGGACTCTATCTAATTGTTTATGTCTCACACACAGTTGAAATTATTTTGACTAGGTCCAAGACCCAGTATTTGATCAGTGCCAGTCTTACCCGTTATGAGTTAATAATTTGTGGATTGAACAATGTTGTACTCAAGAGATGTTCCACTTTGAACTCTGCCACATTAATGCCTGTAAATGTAATGTATGTAAATGTTGATGATTTAAATTATGTTAATGAGATGGAACTTGACTGCCTCGATGTTACTGAACTGTGCACCAAACCCAGACCTGACATTCAGGATACTCCTTTAGAGGAGAATCACCAAGTTGTTTTTGTTGATTTCTCCTGTTTAAGAGACAGTGGAGGTATTCTGAGAGCTGGTTATGCAGTTTGCACCCTCTCAGGAGTGGTTGAAGCTTCATGGCTTCAAGGAGTCGATTCTACCCAAGTAGCCAAATTGGTTGGTCTTACAAGAGCATGCTGCGTGTCAGAGCAACTCAAAGCGACAATATTCACAGATGTCAATATGGATTTGGTGTTGCTCATGATTTCGGGCAGTTATGGCACCAGTGAGGTTAATGACCTTTTCTGGATCACCCATTCTAAATGGTGAAAGAATTTATGATTTGTTAAATACTTTACAGTTCACAGTTACCCAAGAAGATTGCCGTTGTTAAGTGTATGGCCCACCAGAGGTCAAACGACTATGTATCATTGAGTAATGCCTATGCTGACAAAATTGCCAGATATTGTGCACTATATTGCGTCACCTTCTGTGAAGAGCAGAGTAATAAAAGTGACACCAGTAAGACAAATCACAATTTCTTGATGTCAGTGGTTGATACTTGGAATGAAATTAAGAGATTGCAGGAAAAAGCAACAGAGGAAGAATACAGAGGTTGGATAAAAGCAGGATGTGTTCAAAGAAAGGGAGATGATGTCTGGATTTCAAATGAAGGGAAGGTTGTGTTGCCAGATTGTTTGTTGAACTTGATGGCGAGGTGTGATCATGGCCAGGTTCATCTCTGCAGAGATGCAATAATTTGCACTTTCAAACAGACATGGTACAATCCTAGATTAAGACTGGTGGCAGAAGCAATGTGTCACAGATGTGTTACATGCCAACAAATGAATATAGGGAAATGCACAGTGGTTAATTTGAGCCGCATGGGTAGATCAGGAGGTCCATTTAACAGAATGCAACCTGATTTCATTGAGATGCTTGACTGCAATGGATTGAAGTATGTGTTGGTCATCGTGTGTGTGTTTTCCAAGTGGATTGAGGCTTATCCAAAACATAGGAATGATAGTCTCCCTGTAGCTAAGCTGTTGCTCAGGGAACTAATACTACATTATGGATTCCCAACTCTTTTGAAATCAGATTGAGGAACTCATTTTAAAAATGAGATCATAAAGTTGTTTGTGCAGCATTGAATATTGAGCAACAATTGCACTGCAGCTACAGACCAGATGCATCTGGATTGGTGGAGCAAATTAATGAAACACTGAAAGCTCGATTGGCAAAGGTTTGCACCTCAACAGCATTGAAATGACCTGATGCATTGCCACTTGTCCTGATGAGCATGTGTAGCACCCCTGACAGGAAGACTGGACTGTCTCCCCACAAAATCTTGATGGGTCATGCAATGAGACTACCAGCAGTACATGCAAATGCACTTGTGAACATAACAGATGACTTAGTGCTGGATTATTGTAAAGGCCTGACTGATGTGGTTTGCTCTTTGTTCCATCAGGTTGAAGCAGCAACAGTTCAACCAGCTCAAGAACAATACCACAGCCTGAAGGCTGTTGAGTGGGTGCTGGTTAAGAAGCATGTACAGAAGACTTGCCCAGCACCAAGGTGAAAGGCACAATATTTTGGTGAGGATGACAGCTGTGAAATGTGCTGATCTTCCAAAGTGGATTCACGCAAGCCCCACGTGCAAAGTAAAGTGTCCTCTTGAAAACACAGGGGCCCAGATTTATCAGAAAATGACAGAGTGCGATGCTGCACCAACTCTGGCAGCGTTGCACTCCATCATTTTCAAAACATTGGGATACACCATATTTAATAGAAAACGGCCCACCCTGTGTTGCCCCCTGCACCAGCACTAAATTTTGTGCCATAGTGCAAGGATCGCTGCACTGTGGGACACCTTCCTGCACAAAAACATTCTTCGATGGCCTTTTGCTCTCTCTGTGTGTGCTGCAGAATGCAGCACACATGCAAATAGCAAAAAACAAGGAGAAACTAAAGCATTTCTCCTCATTGTGCCATGCTAATGCCACCCCTACGGTGACATTAGACTTTGGAGCTGCCTCATGTTTACGAAAACTCGTAAATCTGAGGCAGTGTCAAAATGAGCCCACAGCAACACCCATTGCACGCCCCTTCCATGCCAAGTGCTGTGTGTGAAGGGGCCATATTTACAAGACAGTGTTAAGCCACAAAAATGTAGTGATGCTCTGGTGGTGATAGGGCCTTGTAAATCTGGCCAAGAGTCTGATCCTGCAAGAGCAAATGCTGGTGAAAAAGGTGACCCTGCTGTGGCGATAGGGCCTTATAAATCTGGCCGTGGGGCTGATCCTATGAGAGCGAATGCTGATGAAGACGATGTTTGGCTCGACCAAGCTGTAAGGATGGAACCAGCTGCTGAAGCAGAAATTGTGCAAAGTGGTGAAGGCACGAGCGATCTGTATGCAGGTAAAGGTGCAGATAAAAGCACAGATAAAGGTGCAACAAAAAGTGTAAGCAGCTTGCAAGCAGGCAAAAGTGCAGGAGAGCAAAGTCAAAATCAACTAACTCCTGCCAGCACAGCAAACATGGTGAATGCAGTTGCACCCAGAAAGAGAACTGTGAAAGGAGAAAAAATCGCCTCAGCTGCACATGAACTGGTTGCTGACAAACTCCCATCAGTAACAGAAGTGGTCGAAGAGTCAAATCAAAGTGAAGATGAAAATGGTGCTGTAAGGAGAACGGAAAGGAAAAGAGTGCAAAGTTGCAGATACTTTTCACTTGAATGGATCTATCTTGTCATAAATGAATTGGATAGTGAGTTTATTGCCTTTTGTTTTGACCATGAGAATTCATTTGAACACTCTGAAACTTGAAATCACATTGGAACTGGGCTTTGAAAAACCTTGCCAGTTGATCAACAAAGACATTACACTCTGGAAATGACAACAGCTGATCACCCGACTGTGTTCTATTGAAAACAAACATTTGAAATAATTTTTTGATGACTTTTTGCTGAGCTCAAGAAGTTTCTTGAAGATCGAGAGCTGCTGTAAATAATGCAAAAAGATTTTGAAAATACATTTTGTTTTGATTTTTGCTCACTTTTGCTTTTTATATTTTTCTTTTCCTACCTTTTTTGATTCTATAGAAGACAAGAATCCAGGAAGGGCAAACACAGTAAATGTAAATATGTGTGTGTTGGTTTGATTGTAGTGTGTATGATTGCGTCCATTTTGCTGACTGTAGGAAGGAGTGTTTCAATGAAAGCAGAGGAGATAAGGAGATGTTTATCTAATCTGACGAGTCTGAAAAATGACTTAAGTGACCTAAGAGAGACAAATGTTTGCGAAACAATAGGTGAAGTATTCTCTAAGATAGGATTATGGTTTGTAACTTGGGAGATGTTTTTTTAAAATGATCCTGAAACCTTTATTGATTGTGACTGTGTGCATAATTTGTGCGCTTGGATTTTACAAAGCTTACAATTTCTGGAAAAGGCAAACGGCAAAGATTAAACAGAGGAGGGAAGAAATGGAAATGGAGAATATGAGAAACAGGTATTATTGGATAATGAAGAGAATTGATGAGTACCACAAACCTAGATCAATGCGTTATCAAACTACAAGGTTTTGACTCATCTCATTGAAAATGAGAATAGTTCTTTTGTGACTACATAGATTGCCTTCAGAGGAGGGACTGAGAGAGATCATGTTTTAATAATAAATTAGTGGGATAGAAGTAGCATGTGGCAGCTAATAAATCTGTAGTTTCAAAGGCCTAAGAGAGACAATAACGTAGAAATAAAAATGTGCACGTTTAAAATGTGGTGGACATTTGTGCCTACCATTCGTATTTTAACACCAAGTTTATCATGAAAACATTGTGCATTCATGAATGACTGAATTCTTAATAAATATTAATCTGAAAGTGTCACTTCAAAGAAAAAACAGTAGAAATAAAATGTACTACGGATATTTAATGAATATGAATTAACATGCAAAGAAAATAAATATAGGTTTAAAATTACTTTGACATAACATGAATGATGTTTTAAACAAATAATTTTCTTTGCATATTTGATTTGAATTTGAAGGTGCGCAATAGGTTTATTAATGTATTAATTGTTCTAATGTCTATTTAGGCCTCATAAATTGACTAGGCCTGTTGGTTCATTTTACAAGCAGCAATGGAAACACACTTGTTTATTCTGTCCCCTGTGACCTGAATTCTTTCCTTAGGCTGCTAATGTAAGGTTGAATCTTCCATTGCATTGCAAGAGAAGGGCATGTTTCAAAAGTATTTAGGGGCATATTTATACTCCGTTTGCGCCGAATTTGCGTCGTTTTTTTCGATGCAAATTAGACGCAAAACTAACTCCATATTTATACTTTGGCGTTAGACGCGTCTAGCGCCAAAGTTCATGGAGTTAGCGTCATTTTTTTGCGTGAACACCTTCCTTGCGTTAATGATATGCAAGGTAGGCGTTCCCCTCTTAAAAAATTACTCCGATGCTATTGCGTCGGATTTATACTCCCGGGCAAAAATGACGCCCGGGAGTGGGCGGGACTAAAAAACCCGCATTTGCGCCAGATTTTAGCGCCTGGGTCAGGGCAGGCGTTAAGGGACCTGTGGGCTCAGAATGAGCCCAGAGGTGCCCTCCCAAGCCCCCAGGGACACCCCCTGCCACCCTTGCCCACCCCAGGAGGACACCCAAGGATGGAGGGACCCATCCCAGGGAAGAAAAGGTAAGTTGTGGTAAGTATTTTTTTGAATTTTTTTTTTGGGCATAGGGGGGCCTGATTTGTGCCCCCCTACATGCCACTATGCCCAATGGCCATGCCCAGGGGACAGAAGTCCCCTGGGCATGGCCATTGGGCAAGGGGGCATGACTCCTGTCTTTGCTAAGACAGGAGTCATGTTAATGGCGTCTGGGCGCCCAAAAAAAATGGCGCAAATCGGGTTAAGACAATTTTTTTGCCTCAGCCTGACTTGCCCCATTTTTGGACGCCCAAACGCCATTTTTCCCTACGCCGGCGCTGCCTGGTGTACGTGGTTTTTTTCACGCACACCAGGCAGCGCCGGTCGGCTAACGCCATTCAATAAATACGGCGCCCACACGGCGCTTCAGAATAGCGTTAGCCGACGCTAATTTTTTTGGCGCAAAACTGCGTTAGCGCAGTTTTGCGTCAAAAAGTATAAATATGGCCCTTAATGTAATATTATTTGTTTCAGCTTTTGAACTGGACAGGAAATCACAGTGTTCATGTGAAAGAATAATAGTTTAATTTATTGTGTGTCATGAGAAAGGAACTGTAAGTAGCAAATCATTCGAAAATGCAATATTTCATCGGAATTGTATGAAGTCATGGTGCATACAACGCACTTTTGCTGAGAAGATTCTTAAAAGTATCAGAACTTGGTGGTGCCATCTTGCATTGATTGGATGCTGAAACTGAAGCACAGAGTGTGCCCACCTGAAGAACCAATGAATTAATTTTGTATATTTTAACTAGTTAAGAACTTTGGAACTGAGGTCAGTCCATCACCTGCTCTTCTTAGAGTCTTGTCATAGTCCGTCCATTCTTGTCTTGAAGCCGTTTTGAATTCTGTTCATGCCTGTTTAGGTCTGCTTTCACATTCGTTTCTCTACGTCCCTGATGAGTTTCCTCATCATAGTCTTAACTGCCTTATTCTGTTATGTGGTTCAGTACTAATAAGGTCAACTAATTCTGAACTGCTGATTTTTCCTATGTGCAGCTCTTGTTCTGCACTGTCCTGATGCAGCTATGAACTGATGTCAGAAGATGGTATCCGTTCCTGCGGAATCATCCTGTAAGCTGTCCCATCAGGAGAGGTATAACTAAATGTGGTTTCTTGTTTTCTTTTTAGCTTAGTCACTTACACCAGCATATTTTATAGTGAGTTGCCCTAGGTAGATGATTTTCCAAATTATTTTTGTCTTCCCTTATTTTTGCTTTTGCCCACATGTGTTAGCCCGTTCCCACGCATGCAAGTTCCAAGTCTGGTTAGTGTTAAAAATGACCCAGCTCTGAAATCTTAATTCTAATATTTGATTGTAAAAATTGTATTTTGGTGATTTTACCAATGTCACCATCATCTGCTTTCAATGTTAATAATAATGTGCATTTTATATTGTTACTCATCTATATTATTCTTTTGAAGCGTCTAACAGTATTGATGTTTAGTAAACTGAATTTTTTGTTTCGGTCAGCTGATGTTTTTCATGGTATGTTTATAATTTAGTTTTGTTCACCATTTACAACATTGAGTTTGGGATTGTAATAAAGCTATGAAACAGACATACTAGGATTTAAACCGTCCACCTTGTGAGTGACAGTCTAAGAGCTTTACCAGTAAAGCAGCAGTGACTCTGCTCTGCGCTGCATCAAAACTGAACTTTAACATTCCAACGAAAGATGTTGCTTGTCTGAGTCATTGACGTGCTGTTTTAGAGAGAAATGGATTGACAGAGAACGCTTGAGACAGAGACAAGGGACGAGAAAGGAAGAGAGGTTTTTTAGGCTTTTATGAATCAATCATGTATGTGGAATGAAATTCTTTAGAACAGTGAAAAGAAAAGTTTGTCAATTAAAATTAGTGAGATTTGCTTTCAGTATGAACCTTCAAAATTTGCAGTTGAAAAGAAATAAAAGTAGGGAAATTCTACAGACATGCCAGTCATAGAACCCTGCCCTCTCAACTGTGAAGGTTTATGACCATGACCATTAGCCAACAGGTGATTCTGTACTGTGTTGTCTCGAGACATACCTAATATGCAATCCACAGATCGTGATGGCAAACAGACGTGAATGTTCCATCACTATCAAAGTTTAAATGCCAAAAGAAAAGGAAATAAAGATAAACACTGCCATGGCAAGCTAGGATTGAAAACTTCCACCTTTTACGTGACAGTCCAAGAGCTTTGCCAGTAACGCAGAAGTGACTGCTCTGCGCTGCATCAAAACATAACTATAACATTCCATTCCAACCAAAGATCTTGCTAGTCTGAGTCTTTGAAGTATTTGTTTGGAGAGACCATTGCAATAACAATATTTCTCTCTCTCTCTCTCTCTCTTCCATCCCATTATGGAGAGAAAGAGAGAGAGAGAGAGAGAGAGAGAGGGTGGAGAAGAGAGAGAGAGAGAGGGAGAGAGAGAGAGAGAAAATGAGAGCTTGGGGAAGAGGAATTGAGAGAAACAGATGGACAGGGAGAGCTTGAGAGAGAGGGCGAAGAGAGAGAGGGAGATAGGTTTTTTGGGCTTTGATGAATGATGTACATAGAATAAGATATTTTAGAACAAATTGAAAAGAAAACTGTATTTCTCAATTAAAACGAGTGAGATGAGCTCTCAGTAAGAATCTTAAACACTTGAAGTTGAAAAGAAAATAAAGGAAAGAAATGACTACATACACACCTGGAGTAGAACCCTCATGTTTCAGGGTGAGGGTCTATGACCTTGACCATTAGGACACAGATAACCCCATACTGTGCTAATTCAAGACATACCTATGACACACAACCCACAGATCCTGATAGGAAAGACATGTGAATGTTCCATCACTAGGAAGAATTAACATTCAAAACAAAAGTAAATAAAGAGACATACATGCATGACATACTAGGATTTAAACCTTCCACCTGGTGAGTGACCGTCCAAAAGCTTTATCAGTAGAGCAGAAGTGACTCTAGTCTGCGCTGAATCAAAACTCAACTATAACATTCGAACCAAAGATCTTCTTAGTCCGACTCTTTGAAGTATTTATATGGAGAGATCATTGTAATAAAAATCTCTTTCTCTCTTCCAGCCCATCCTGGAATGGAAGAGAGAGAGACAGATATTGAGGAACTGAGGTAGAGGGAGAGAAATTGAGAGAAATAGATTTACAGAGAGAACTTGAGAGACAGAGAGGGGGGAGAGAGAGAGAGAGAGAGAAAGAGGTTTTTAGGCATTAATTAATGATATATGAAGAATGAGATACTTGAGGACGAAGTGAAAAGAAAAGTGCATTTGTTAAAATGAGTGAGATCAGCTTTCAGTATGAACCTTAAACATTAGAAGTTGAAAATAAATTAAAGGAGGGAAATGTCTATAGACACACCGGGAGTAGAACCCTCACCTCTCAGTGTGTTGGTCTGTGGGAAGGATGCAAATGGTAAAGCTCCCATAGAGTCCACCACTACTAGGGACTGGTCGCTTATGGAGGCCTCCGAAGAAGATGGTGAGCTGGTGGCCTCCATTCCAGACCCTCCATGCCCCTATGTCCACTTGTCTCTGAGGTCTCACCACCCAACACACTGTGGATAGCTGCAGTACTGAGGCCCTGATTAATACTTTTGGTGCAAAACTGCAGTAATGCAGTTTTGCACTAAAAAGTTTAGCACCGGATTGCCCCATTTCTGTGCACCAGCAGAGCACCATATTTATGGAATGGTGCAAGCCGGTGCAAAGGGTAGGCTAGCGTAAAAAAAGACGTTAGTCGGGTGGGGCTGGTGGTATGGAAGAAGTGGATTTTGCACCAAAAAATTACGTTAGGCAGGTTAGAGTAAAAATAAATCACTCTAGCCTTCTTAGAGTAATTTTCTGATGCAAAACCATCCATACCACATGACTCCTGTCTTAGAAAAGACAGGAGTCATGCCCACCACCCCAATGGCCAGCACAGGAAACCAGGGTCCCCTGGGCATGGCCATTGCACCCAGTGCCATGTAGGGGGGCCCATTTCAGGGCCCCCAATAGCACTTTAAAACAATGCTTACCTGTACTTACCTATACTTACCTGGGATGGGGTCCCCCTTCCTCCGCAGTCCCTCTAGTGTGGGTGGGGGTGTCCCTGGGGAGGGCACCTGTGGGCTTATTCCAAGGTGTTCCACCATGGAAATAGGCCCTCAGGTCACCTAACGCCTGCCGTGACCCAGGTGTTAAAAAATGAGGCAGCTTGGCCCATTTTTTGACCCCTCCCTGCACCATTTTTGCACGGGAGTATAAATATGGGGTTAAGGCCATAGAGTCATTTTTTGAATGGGAATGCCTACCTTGCATCTCATTAAGGCAAGGTAGGTTTCCATGTCCAAAAAATGACTTTAACTCCATAACTTTGGCGCTAGACAGGTCTAGTGCCAAAGAATAAATATGGAGTTAGTTTTGCACCGAATTAGAGTAAAAAAAAATGACGCTAATTCGGTGCAAACAGAGTATAAATATGCCCCTCAATTAGTAAATAAAAAGGTACCGGTGCCCAAAGCCCTCCTCTTCAACACGCGGCTGCTGCAATTAAATGTGTGAACACGGAATACTGAGGCAGTGTAATCCTGAAGCCATCTCGGGCCTCTTCAATCCATATAAAGCCACTCCCTGCCCCTTCAGCTCACTCTTACAGCTTTCTAATTTCTTCCTTTGTGACGCTTTTTCATTTTTCCCTTCCTCCGTCTTTCCCATATGTGTCTTTTACTCGCAGCAAATGCCTGAGGCAGAAGAATAAGCCCAGGCCCTCAAAAATAACTGCCGGTGCTCAGCACCGGAAACAACAAGCACAAATTAGGCACTGGTTAGCTGCTTCCCCACCTTCGTGGCCATTGCCCCCTTTGCCTGCTCTAGAAGATGCTGAAAAGTCAGATACAACATTGTTATTGGATGTGTGCAAAGAAAAATGTTCATGATTTAAAAAAAAAACACATTTCCTAATTTTCATATTTCATCTGCTTCAAGTCTTTCAAATTAGGTATACTTTATCATTGCCTTATATATGTTGGGAAAATCTTAAGGACCCATTTGCTCACAGCTTTATAATTTACAATCATAACTCTCATTTTATTTTTTTCATCATTTCTCTTAAACATTTCACATTTCTCCTGGAATTGCTCAACCCATCTAAATTGTACAGATTGGTTGTTTCAAATAGTGAACTAATGTCACAAAAATAAATATGTATCAAGAAACTTTTGCACAATGTACATTGTTCATCTGCAAAAGTCCCTTTCAATAGCTCTTTTGATCAATATTGATTTATTATTTGTACATAACAAAGGACAACAAACATTGTTTTGGGGTATGTGCTACTTTGTCATAAATGTGTACATATTCCTGTCTGTTTTATCTAATAATGTGTGCCTACAAAATCCATGTTTGCAAAAATAGGCTGGCGTACATGCCTATTTGTGAAAGAGTAAGTCTTCATGCAAATCTGCAACTGTGAACAGGAACTGACTTGAGTTTTAAAGTGAAAACATATTTTTAATGTTTTTGCATTGTTCTCACGTTCTAAGTCATTTTGGATCACATGCTCACTGTTATTTGTTTACTATACCAACTTACCAATGTGAAGTTTGGAACATCCATTGTATCATAGGTGCATTGTATGCTATGCCACATGTAATAGGGTCAATATAACCTTCTCACAATTGTGATGGAGCATCACACCTGCCACAATCATTGATTGTGGCCTGTTTGGTACAACTGTCCCTCATAACATACACAAAATCCAGGTACATCTTTTTCCTTAGGCACATGCCTGCCTAAGGAAAAAGATGTACCTGGATTTTAAACAGTCCTTTGGTAGTGATCAGAAATCTAGTGTTAACATTTTCTACAAATCAATACACAAAACACATCACCATGCACCTTGTGCAAAGCTTACACCTTCCAGAACTCTTCTTCTGCATTGGACATGTGTCAGTCACCCTTTATGTTGATGCCATGATTTGATGCTGTAACCCCAAAAAATTATTTAACAATAATAACTTACAAAAAAAACTTACACTCTTGATGCTGCTCTGAGGCTCTCAACTGCCCATCATGCTCTGTATAGGCCATACAAGTATGCTAGCCATTAGGGGAGGGGGGGGTCAGAGTGCATGACATGTGCATCCCACATTGGAAGGTCTGGCTGAGCTGGAATTTTGATGACCTCCTGGTCCAGCGTCATAGGTCCTCCCACCTCTTTTGATGGTGAATGCTGTGCCACTTGTAGACTCATTGGGTCCGCATCTTCTTGACAATGGCCTTCTGTATGGTCTTCTTCTGATGGGCGTTGATCTGTATGGATACGAAGAACAAAGAACAAAAATGTTTTGTGAGGTTTTGCTTGTTTGTATTGATGTAACACAATTTTGATAACTCTCTCACAAGCATTTCAACAAAGCTAGTACAACACATTTATTAAAATCTATTATTTACTTGAAACTACAACTTTGTAGTGACTTGTTGACTGCCCTCATCACTTGTCATGTCCTTATTTGACAAATCCAGTCCACAAACATCATCTAGGCCAGGGGTCTGAAACATTTCCTGTAGTGAGAGCTACATCTGATCAGTTCAAATCATTGTGAGGTACTAAAGGCTAAACAACTTGTACATTGTTGCCACACCCTCCACCCAGCTGCATTGGCTTAATGCCTAATGGCCAATGAGCCAGATACTATGGTCAGAATCATAAACTATGAATAAGGGCAGTATGGAAGGGCTGCCATGTGTGTCAGTGAGAGCACTGTCTTTGGTGATGTACAAACATGTGTTTGTAGGAATTGGATATATTTATATTGTTGACTATGAGCCTGTGTCATAAGTACTTGCAGCATAGGACATACCTTTCCCTATATGTGGCACCATTACACGTTTAATACAGGCAGACACTCATTATTCTGAAAATGTGATAAATTTAAAGGATAAAAACAAATATTCAGACAAGTTAATAGCTAGACTTTTTTCTGCACTTTACATTTCACCCATTCAATATATGGCTGTATTTTTTACTTATACTTATGGCACAGTGTCTACTGGCCACTGGAAGTAAGAGGCATGCAATGTGTAAATGGAAATCTTTAAAATGCTAGTAAATTGAAATGAAAAGTTACCTTAATCATCACAATAACTTTTCATTTCAATTTACAGACATCTAAAAACATTGTTAAACATCATTTGTTCACAGCCAAATCATTGAGTTGACTTCACTTCAGTCACAACACTTCACTCAGGAACTAAAAGGGACAATTTAGCCTGTGTTTAAAAAACAAGTTAGTTAGAAATATTTTTTCCTTTCAAACATGTACCTGTTCATCCGGTGTCCCATACAGCCTCCGTGGTCAGCAATTCCAACTCTTCTGTAGAGACATTAGGGGCCCTGTCACCTGCTTTGTTGGGCATCCTGCCTCCCAGAGGTCGGTAACAGCAGCACAAGTGGCGGAGGTAATGTTGGCTGCAGTGTTAGGAGGCATGTGAGCTTAATTTGTGATGCTGCATACATGTACACCAAGTACGCTCTCGTCAACAGAGATAGACACATTCATTCGCTTTCGTACGTTGCTGTCACAAACATTAGCCTATGGCTGTGTCCGCCATGGAGTTTTACACCCACTATTTGTCAACTTCCACCAGATTGCAAACGCCCTGATGGCAAGGTCAGGGGGCCACCATTTTAGAATATGAACAAGTGTATTTTAAAATGTTTAGTGCATCACGGCCACTCAAAATGGTGGCTAGTTTGTGTACATACACAAAATGCAAACATTACTGTTTTGATAAAAACTTAAACCAGTATAATGTAATGGTGAAATATGATAGTTGTGCAGTTTATTTCATGCTTCCCTTGACTGAATTTTAGAAGAACAAATTAAAAGTAGTGAGCAAATAATACATTTAGAATGTATTATTTACTCATTATTAAAAACTTATCAGACGTAATAAATTATTTGGAGTTACAGCATCACTAAAAAATGTTGTGTACATATTTGCCACAAAAACATGGAATTTTACAAGTACATGAGATGTCTGTTGATTATCAAAGAACTGTTGGCACATTTAAAGAGATATTTGACTTTTTCTTAAATACAGACCTATGAACCCAGAGAGAGCTAGAAGACGACAGCCTCAAGTGTTTAGACCATATTCAGACCTTGCCACCATGAAAGAGCAGGATATTATTAAAAAATTAACATTGAATTCTTGATTTATTTCAACAGCTGGAGCCAAATCTTCTACCTCACAATAGGAGTCCAATAACACCAATAGACACAATCATGACATTACCTCATTTTGTGGCCACATGTTCTTTCCAGTACACTGTGGCAATATCTGGTGGCATGTCACAACCAGCTTTCAGTGGTGTGCTACAAGAAGTTCTTTCTTCAGTGATTAGACACATCAACAGCTTCATCCAGTTTCCACAAAATGAAGAATTTGACATACCACATGTGGCTGGAGCAATTGATGGCACAGATATTGCTTTAGCGCCATCAGATGACATAGAGCAGGTCTACCGCAACTGGAAGAACTTCCATTCAATAAATGTGCAAGTTGTCTGCTTACCTGATTAGAACATCTCAAGTGTGTGTGCCCGTTTCCTAGGGTCAACACATGATTCCTTTGAATACAGTGTATATTCTGCAAGACAACATAACATGAAATACATTCTTAAAGTCAACATACTTTGATTTGTGAAACCAAATAGATCACTTCAATGAAATACGAAAGTGACAACATACAAAATTACATAAATTATTCACATTTGTATTCATTAGGGTTTGAGTAATGCCTGACATTTTGACATATGTGCATATGTGGAAGAAAAGAGGAGATGATAAATATCAAATTGCAAACATATTATCCAGATACAAAAACACGTCATCATGGTAGTTGTAGTCCTTTCGATTTGACATTACCAACACTTGGAAAATTGTAACTTGAATATATGCAGTGGAGATGTACACACATTTATTAAATTGTGGCTTATATGAAATATGTTAAAAGATGAAAAAAGACTTACAAGCATCAGACCTTCATGGTATAATAGATGGGGTTTTGAACCTGTGATCTTAACTACAATAAAATACATTCAAACAAGCAAATAGAAGAAATTATCAATGAAGAACACCACACATATTGACCACACATGTTGCCCAGTAGTAAACGGAGTGATGGCACCATAATGCTACTAATTTGATGAAACGTATTTTGCTTTTGAAAATTGGGCTTATATGTTTTGCAATGGTGGAAAACACAATATCAACAGCTATTTATGTTTAGTGAGACATTCATAAGTCTAACTTACTAGTCTCCCTACACCAGAATGTAGGATCTGCAAGACCTTCTCCTCTCAGGGGAAATAGTTGTAATGGGGGGCTAGGAGAAACACCATGGGGCATATTTATACTCTGTTTGCGCCGGAATTGCGTCGTTTTTTTTTACGCAATTCCGACGCAAAACGAACTCCATATTTATACTTTGGCGTTAGACGCGTCTAGCGCCAAAGTCCATGGATTTTGCGTCATTTTTTTGCGTGGACACCTACTTTGCGTTAATGATATGCAAGGTAGGCGTTCCCGTCTAAAAAATTGACTCCGAGGCATGTGCGCCGTATTTACACTCCCGGGCAAAATTCACGCCCGGAAGTGGGCGGGTTAAAAAAAATGACGTACGGCCGCTTTTGCGCTGTTTTTTAGCGCCTGGACAAGGCAGGCGTTAAGGGACCTGTGGGCTCGGAAGGAGCCCAGAGGTGCCCTCCCATGCCCCCAGGGACACCCCCTGTCACCCTTGCCCACCCCAGGAGGACACCCAAGGCTGGAGGGACTCATCCCAGGGACATTAAGGTAAGATCTGGTAAGTATTTTTATTTTATTTTTTTTGTGGCATAGGGGGGCCTGATTTGTGCCCCCCTACATGCCACTATGCCCAATGACCATGCCCAGGGGACAGAAGTCCCCTGGGCATGGCCATTGGGCAAGGGGGCATGACTCCTGTCTTTGCTAAGACAGGAGTCATTTCTATGGGGGTTGGGAGTCGAAAAAAATGGCGCAAATCGGGTTGAGGCGAAAAATTTGCCTCAGCCTGACTTGCCCCATTTTTTGGTGCCCAAGCTCCATATCCCCCTACGCCGGCGCTGCCTGGTGTACATCGTTTTTTTCCACTCATACCAGGCAGCGCCGGCGGCTAACGCCGGCTAACGTCATTGATTAAATACGGCGCCCGCATGGCGCTTCAGAATGGCGTTAGCCGGCGCTAATTTTTTTGACGCAAAACTGCGTTAGCGCAGTTTTGCGTCAAAAAGTATAAATATGGCCCCATGAGTGCTCTTGACCTCCAGGTAACACTTGGAGGCCAGGAAACTCACTCTCCCCCACAGGTCATTTCACATCCTCGAGATTTTCTCCTGTGTACGCCCGTCATTATGGGTAAATAAAATTGAATGTAATAGAGGACCGACAAGTTAAGTAAAAAAAGTTAAATAACTGGAAAATTGACAGAGGGTGAAAAAAGAAAAAAACTCACTTCTGTGTGGTAAGTTCAGCAGCAAAATGGTTGTGCAGTGGAATAGCAAAGGATCATGGTTTAATGGAATATGTTTTATAGAGTAGTATGCAGGTGTTCACAATTAGTCAAAAGACATCAGGTGTGTGCTGCTAGCATCCATCCAATAGCCACAAACATGGTACAATGTTGAGCAGATCACACGACAGGCACCCGGCAACAGGAACCCGCCACTAGAACAACACCAGCACATCAGTGAAATCTAAATCTGCTCTGCACAATCCCATCATCCTGACGACGATAGAGTAATGTTAGCCAGCATGCGAGTCCTCCGTGTCTGCAGCGGGAAACTGCGTATGCAGCGGACTACACTCTGTCAACGCGGACGGAGGTTCTACCCACCGTACATCTAAATATGGCAGTCAGAACTCAGTCAGCTTGATGGAGTACTTGAAACAGCTGCCATGGAGGAATGACGGATCGCCCGTCATGATATAAGTTATTAGAGTAAGTGAGTATTTAATTGACTCTACCATTTTTAGCGGAATGCCCCATTCCTAAAAATAGTTTTTCTTGGACCCGATATTACTCAATAGATTTGTACACCCTAGTGTGTAGATCAGCAGCGGCCACCACTAGAGGGTGCCAGGGTGCCACCCACTTTGTTTTTCAAGTTATGAAGATGGTAAATGCAATGAGCAATTACCATCCATATACGTTGTTTTTTTAATTAAATTTAAGGGTTTTAAGCCAGTGCTGGGTGCCTCTTAATTAAGTGCCTGGCTGACTCTTACACCTTCTCTGTTGAGTCAGGCAGCCAGGCACTTTCACGTGGGACACATGCTCTAGTGAGCATGTGACCCTCAGCATCTCCCTCTTCAAAAAAATCCCTATATAGGCTAAAGGCTGTCTTAGCACTATCCCTTGCCTTCAAAGTTTGGGGGTCTAAAGAGACCTCCCATTCATGATGCCAGCAGCATCATATTTACACGCAGTCCTGGTTGTCTACGGTATAAGCCCTGTATTCCTGGGACTGCCTGTCAATCACTTTCACAGCTGCAAGCAACACCATTTCTTAACTTGTCAACTGTGACCTCTAGGGAAAGGGTATTTCTTTCAGCCTGTAAAGGATTGGAAACATGACTTGAGGTCACAAGAGTTGTGACTCTGTGACCTCTAGCCATCAGTTGCGAGAGGGCAACCTTGGTACTCTCAAGAATCCTGTCCTGGAATGGAACAGCAGCACACCATGGTGCCGGCCACCCTGCTTGTTTCAGGGCAGGATTTGCAGGTAATTTGGGGAGAAGGGATGGAGGCCTGCCAGCCTGTGGTTTAGTTTTTACTCTTTTTGAAAAAAATAAAAACAGCAGAGCACACACTCGGAGCTCCGGTATTTAACATTGCTCCCTTTGTGTGCTTTTATCATGTGCAGGCTTTTTACTTTACTACATCAGTTTATATCACTATATTGAGAGGCATTTATTAAACCTGTTAATAAATGACTTTCTTTCAATATAGTAATATAAACTGGTGTACCTAAGTGAAACGCTCATTCATGTTGAAAGCGTACAAGAGAGCACTTTTAAATATGTGAGTACAGGATGTGTGCATCCTGAACTCACATATTCAAAAGTTCTCGAGTCTCTGGCATACTTTTAAAATTCAGGAGCGTTTCACTTTAGTGCATCCGTTTATATCACTGTATTGAGAGGCATTTATTAACAGCTTTAATAAATACCTCTTAACATAGTGACATAAATCGACTACTAAAGTGAAATGTCCCCGCATTTTAAAAGCAAACAAGGGGCACTCCACCCCTTTCAAATTCCACCAGCCGTCACTGGTGTGGGTACTTTTCACCTTTGTCCATTGATCAGATATAAGCGCAATACTTAATACTTTGACATGACTTGTTTCATTTCTATGAAAGAATAACTCTTTAAGGTATTTTGCTGATTTAGGCTATCATGTTTCCCTTCTGAGTGATATTGAGGGTGAATTAAATTAGGGTGATTTAGAGATGCTGCGTATAGACTGTTGGGGTTAGAAAAACGGTACTCTATTTCATATGTGAGTATGATCTTTAGAGGTACAGTTTTGATCAGAAACTTGGGCCAGATTTATGCTGGCCTTGCGCTGTTCCAACGCCACATTAGTGTCATTTTGTTTAAGCTAATGTGGCATAGGAAGGGGAAAAACACAGCATCATATTTACAAAGTGGAGCAATGCATGCATTGCCCCACTTTGTAACCACTTGCACCCTTTGCGCCACATTATGCTTAGGCCAGGCATAATGTATGCAAGGGGGGGTTCCAGCGCTAGGGGAGCCATAAAAATGGCACAAAGGAATCTATGACATTGGTTAGCGCTAGGTGCAGCATTAAAAAGAGGCTCCCATTGATTACAAAGGTCCTCTGAGTACTTCCTAGGATTAGCGTCATCATTTTTTACGTTAATCTTGCAAAGCGCCAGACTCGCGTAAAAAATTATGATGCTAGTCACCCTAACTACCGCCATCGTGCGCCGTATTTTAAATATGGGGCTACCATGGTGGCGTTAAGGGGCACAGGAAAAGTGGCGCTACACTAGGTGCAGCACCACTTTTCATAAATCTGCCCCTTGGGGGTCTAAGGTTTACTAGGCTTACCTGGCCTTTCCTCAGTCCATATTCTGTTTGTAATTTACTTTCATCATTATTGTGATTAGTATTCCAGAAAGAGATTTGAGACATCACTCTAATGGTATTAGCTATTTCATTTATGTCTTTCACAATTTGGCTCCAGTAGTAGACGAAAAGGAGACAAAAGATGGTGCTATGTTGAAAAAGTAGACAAGTTGCATTCCTGAGCCCCTCGCAGTGGATCAACACCACCAGAGACACTACTTTCAGTGTTCTCATGTTAGTTAGTGAGGGATCCTTCTGCCCTGCATATGAGAACTGGAAAGGGCTGATGCGGACTCCAGTACAGGAACTTGACTATTTATGATCCTAGGACAAGAGGATTAACATAATGGTGTTTATTTGGCAATAATTCAGTTGTTTACATAGAAATGGCTATGCTAGGTATCAAACTTTGGTATCCCTCTGGGTGTGACAGTCTCGCAAGCAGAATGATGATTCTATTTGGCCTTTCAGATGGGCATTTTGTTCCATACAGGGCCTGTGCATCAGTACTTTACCAATACTTTAGGGCTATGCAACATAAGTCAGCTAGCGACTATTATTACTGGTTTCTACTGGGGAGCATTTTGGCAAACACCTCCAAGAAACATCTATGTGTAATAGTTACATTACGCCTCCCACAACTCTACCTGTAGCCATATTGGTGAATGCACAAAAGCAATTGACTGAGTGATTTAAGATTATCTTTGGGCTATCATGAGTTCTTTGCTTTTAACAATGTACAGATGAATTCAATTAGACACATTATGTTACAACACAAGGAGTAGTCTATGCACAAATGCTACCTGCACAGCACTGTTTAGACTGGAACGGGATGTGTGCTACAGACTCCTAGACTTTCACATTCTGTTTTTCATGTATTGGCTACTTGCAACAGCAACCAAACATGATGATAAATGTTTAATAGTAGTAAAAACATTCCACAAACCATTGTCCTAGGCTCTCATCTGAGTCTATTTTGTTGCTGCTCTAAAGCTCGAGATATGTACCATCTGTATTTTTTTTCTCTGAATGAAATATTCGTTGTGCTGTTTCTCTCAACATTAAAGCAGTTTGGCTAACAGGATATTGCTAGCAAGAATATTTTATGAGACAAATATTCAGATCCAAATACGTTTACAGAATGATTATCCCATTCACTATAGATTTTGGATTACTAACTCTTATGGGCAATATCTAGAAATTATGGGGCACATTTATACTTTGTTTGCGCCGGATTTGTTTTACGCAAATCCAGCGCAAACTTAACTCCATATTAATATTATGATGCTAGACCCATCTAGCATCAAAATATTGGAGTTAACGGCATTTTTTGCCTGCGGATAACTACCTTGCATCAATAAGATGCAAGGTAGGTGTTCCAGGGCAAATAATTACTCTAATGCCTTTGCGCTTTACTTACCCTCCCGTGCAAAATTTACACACGGGAGGCGGAGGTCCTTAAATAATGGCGCTAAGCCTGCTTAGCGCCATCATTTAACGCCTGGGTCAGGGCAGGCGTTAGGGGACTTGTGGGCCATTTTCCATGGTCAGAGGCCATGGAAACAGCCCACAGGTGCCCTTCCCTGCACCCAGGGACACCCCCACCGGGAGGACACCTAAATATGAGGGGACCCATCCCAGGTAAGTCCTGGAAAGTTTTTTTTTTTTTTAAGTGCCATGGGGGGGGCCTTACTTGGGCCCCCCTACATGGCACTGTGCCCAATGGCCATGCCCGGGGAATATAAGTCCCCTGGGCATGGCCATTGAGCAGGGGAGTATGACTTCTGTCTTTAGTAAGACAGGAGTCATGTCCATGGGGGTTGTGTGCCAAAAATTGATGCTAGTCAGGTTAGAGTCATTTTTCTGACTCTAACCTGACTAGCGCCATTCTTTGATGCACAACCTCCTGTTTCCCCTACGCCTCTTCCACCCAGTTAGCATAATTTATTTTGACGCTAATTGGGCCTTACGGCCGGCTAGCATCATTCCTTAAATATGACGATCAAGCTGGCATCCGGGAATGGCACTAGCCGGTGGTAAACATTTTGACACAAACCTGCAATAACGCAGGGTTTGTGTCAAAAAGTATAAATCAGGGCCTATATTTCTGTTATACAATATTTTGGGTACAATATTCTAACACCATTCCATTTGTCATATTCACTGTGCCATTAGTTGCACAACTCTGGTCCACAAAAAGTAGTTCATAGTTTGTGTTAGCTAAATATCAACATACAAGTACATTCCTACTGGTGCTGTCACCACTGGTTGACTTCAACAACTTGGTGCTTTGTACGGCTACAAATTCAATTAATTAAAAAGAGGAATAATGGGCTACATGTTCCAACACAAGGAAATAAATGACTAAAGGTTTCAAATATCTAGGTATCTACATCTGTGATGATCTAAATGATACATTTGCAACTGATTTTACATAGAAATCTAGGGACATTTCCACCAAGATTGATAATGCATAATTTCGCCATATCTCATTAAACTCTCTAAAACTACTATTGGGAAGCTTCAATAGGTCAAACTTTCAAATGTAGCATTAGGCATCATCTCTTAATAAAAGTACAAGTGTTTCTAGCACCTGCAAGAAGCCTGGAGTTGAACATGTCTTACCTATTGGATCTGTGTAACTCTTTAAAACTTACAGAACACTTGGATCACTCCAACTAAAGCTTCAAAGGGTGACCTCTGTACATTGCAGGGAATCTACCAAGTACATGATGATATGTGAGACAATTTAAAATAGCCAACTATTAATATAACTGCTGCAGGTGAGTGCTGGTCACGGCACCAATTTGTTTTATTCTATTACATCTACCTCTAGGGAGGATTCTCGGATAATTTGATTTTCATATATATTGCGATTAAACTTTGGTAGACGTTTCCCTTTTACTTTGGTTCAAGATTGTTCTTGCCCTTTCTGGGTTACCAAGCCCCGATATTGTTTCATCGGTCTCCATGACCTTCTAAATGCAGTTACCATGTGGGTTTGATGTTTTTCTTTTCTTGACTCCCTTAAGTTTTGAGGTATAGGGATATGTTTATTTCCTTTTTCTGTCTGACTCCAGAGTTTTTTTTTATTCATCTCTGTGATGGTTCCTTTGGGCACAGTGTCCATTATTTATGAGAAGGGGGCTTTTATTTCTTTTTGTGCTTTTGTTTCTTCAGAAACACCAGGTCCTAGTGAGCTTTCTGTTGACATTTAGAGACTGTTCTAAGGCTAGGAGCAATACCATGCTCATAGTATTGCCTCATATTTTGTATAAAGGATGCCCGACAAAGATCACTTACTTTTAGTTTGAGTTACTGTGAGCTTTGCTGACCTAGTTATTAATAAATAAGGTATCCTTCTTTGATCTTGGCTTGCTACAGCTGCCTTTAAACATTGTTCAGTTCATCTCGATGCTGCTACTATGCACTACTAGCACTTACCCTGTTGAAAATGTAAAAGGATGTCCATCTGTCACAATCCTAGGTGGGTGTACTTTCCAATATTGTCCACCATGGCACTGCATTTTATGAGATCGAGTAACTATAAGGTAGTCAATGACCGTTTCCTCTTTCTATTCAGTGTCAAAGAGTGGTTCTCAAGGTCATTATAGAAAAGGTATATGAATCAGAATGTGTTGGTTCACTTTGAACAAGATTCTAACTACACTTAAGATTATTTTTATCCCATATTGTAGTATGTAGTCAGCACTAAATTAGAAATGGTGTTCTTTAATTGTACCTCCATGCTGGCCGATTATACTGATTTCAAATTTTCTTTTAGCTAGGGGCCATGTCGGCCATGTAATGGGTGCAGCAATTATTTGTTAGTGGTTGATGGCACAACAGTTGTGTTGTAGTGTGCTGAGAGCAAGTTTTTGTTTGTTATATAAATATTTGCAGACGTTTTCAAGTATGCCTGGCAATCTCAGTGCCTGGACCCCGGTGCTGTCTGCTATGCTGATGCTCCATGTGAGTAGGAACCATATCAATTTGCGGTAATTATTCTAATCCAGTTGAAATGGATGAGTTGCAGTCCACACCATGTCCTTTTTTTGTCTAAAGGAGAACTTTGGAAGTGTAATGCCTCATATGATCTGCTAATTTATTCTGATAGGTTGGCAACTTTCTTGTCATTCCAAAACACCCGTGCTTGTTAGCCATGTTCTGTAGTAAGGCTCTTTGGGGTCTCATTTAGATACATACTTCACTAGTGGTCAGAGTTCATATTCTGATGGGTTTGTGATGCAGTTAAATGACAACAATGGTACTCTTGATATTGTTTCTAATGGTGGCACCTTAACCTCAATTGTCTCCTATTCTTCTTTAACAATACTTTAATCGTCTTCCTTTGTCTTTTTTAGGAAGAATTAAGTAAACATTGGTGGACCTCATTCCTTACTTGACTTGTCCTACTTCTCTTTTATTATGGAGTATTTGTGAATAGTAATAGATTTTGCTCTCAGCGATTTAGTGGCTATAGAGCTGCAGGAGTTGGTTTATTAAATATTGATTTGTCATGGTTACTCTTTCTTATGTTAACAAGTTCTTTTTTCTTGTTATCTTCGTGAACTTTCAATTCATGTAAATCAGCCAAATCCAAACACTACACCGCCACAAATAAAGCATCTAAAAAAGCAGAACACTCTATAAGGCAATCAAACACAACAGTTTCGCTGTTTACACCCTTAAAACTATCAATTTGTTATTCAGTGACAAGGTACAGAACATTCAGCAACACCTCAACAGCACCAAGCCTACGTCAACAATTCCACCTCATAAAATCCCTCAGTAGCCATTCTTCAATCTCAGAAACAGACCTCATTAACACTTTCAAATAAACCAAAGCCACCTTCTTTGCAGATGATTTCGGTAATGTCAGTCCCTCCACCCTATTCGACCCCTCTCTGGATAAGGTTTCGCACCCCTCCTTGACATCTTTAGCATTTCTCACACTCAAGCCTATTCTCAGAAGCTGGAAAACCACTCAGACCCTCTTCCATCTGAGGAACCAGACTCTAATAACTACAATTAAAATAAAGAAAAAGAAAAATGAATCAGTACGGTAGGAAATCCAAATATTGTTATCCTTATTGTCTTACTTATTTTCAAAACTTTACATTTTAAAACAATGCATTGTTTATTAAATTAGGAATTTATGTCTATATTGTACACCGGTGTCAGATATTCCTATGTCAATGTAATTGTCAAATCATGTTTTCCTAACTCTCAAATTATTTAATATCAGCAAAATAGTCATGGGGTACAAGGTTTTTGCGCCCACTTACTGATATTATGGACTGCCTGTGTTTGTGAGGCTCCATCTGTAATACAAGACATGCTAGATTACATGTAGCGTTGGTGTGGTCACAATGTTACATTCCTTCATGTACAATGGAATGTGGCCTAATGCAACCAAGGAAACACTTTGGGACATATTTACAAGGAGTTTGCACCGTTGTTGCGTCATTATTTTTGATGCTTCGCCGGCACATTTTTTGCTCCATATTTTCAAGGTGATGTATCAGGCCCAATCAGTTTTTGTGAGCCTACATCAAAAAATACCTTCACTAGAGCCGGCTACTCCATGCAGTTTATAATGTATTCAGGGTAGGTGTTCTCTCTTAAATTCTCACTCACAACTGACACATGATATTTATTAGTTTGGCAATGTGTGACATATCTTTTAGATGTGTCACTTTAAGCCTAAAATTCATCAACATTCCTACACCTCTGTAACCCAGGCACAGGAAATGACGCAGTGGCTGTATAATAGAAATCTGACCAGCTGAAGTGACTTAACACACTGTAATAAGTAATTTGAGCACATTCCCTCAACTAGTTGTGGGCCTACACATGTAAAAATCATGTTTTTTTGTTCAACCATTTTTAATGAATTTCAAAGGAACAACTCCATATGTCATACATTCTTAGGTTAACAGTAGAGATTCTCATACATAATACATCACCATATATGTAAGCTGGTGTTAACGCATCCTTTTATGTTAATTTATTACACATTAGGACTCGTTTTAGGCCAATGAATCTTTTGACCCAGTTGAGAGACACCGTAGGACGAGATAGCTGATCATTATGTCAATCAATATATCAATAATATCATCAATATTTATCACAACAAAACATTTCACTTTGGTCAAAGACATTAATCAAATTGACGACGAAACCATGAACTTTCAGCCATAAATAACCACACCTTTTAATATAATTTTTAAGAATTTTATTCCCTATTAGTTACCTTCTAAGATTAAGTGCGTCAATCTTAAAGCCAAGAAACACAACAGCGTAGTTACGATATGGCAACTGTGGTAAGATTTCAATAAGGCAAAAATCATAAACATTAGAATATAACACGGCGTAAACATAGATCAGAATATAGCAGAGTGTCAAATACACGTCAGTTAAACATAGCATAATGTCAGTCGTTTGTCTATTTGCAATTTGATGATCACCTGTCCTAACCGCTAATTAGCATTGGCATGTTGGGCTTCATGCAAACAATTTAGAACACCAATTTAGAAAACATCTAGCTATGGTCTCTGTCAGAAAGCAAGCAGTTGGTACCTAGAAAGGAAAAGCAAACAGACAAATTACAAATTGCATTGTCATAATTACCCTCCAAAGATTAGATCAGCGCACAGGTTCAGTCTTCGTCTTCAGGACATCAGTCAAAACACCATCAGTCAAAGCTCAACTAAAGGGCATAAGGGGCACTCCTCTCTTAAGGAGGAAAAGTGTAAATGGGCCGTCTATGGGTGAGGATGGTTTTTAATAAGTCTCAAAGTCACCAAACAGAGTGACAGAGTTTCTGGATAAAATCAATAGCATTCCCTACCTAATTCTAATGACCCTTCTGTGACATGGGTTTTTATCCCTTTTTCGTAGTACATTCCCCCAAAATTCTATTGGACACTTGCTATACCCCACTATCTTTAACCTATCAAATTTAGCATTTGGTAATCCCAATTGTCACCCCACATTAATTCATGGTTCTTTGATTGGTCTTCATAATTGACGTCTTCGGAGGTGGCACATCCGGCGTTACTTCAGTCTTTGGCACGTCTTTTGGGTCAGCAGATTCATTGTCCATCGGTCTAAGTGACCTTGTACATTTCATTAATCTACATTTGTTTCAATTTGCTCATACTTTTTAAACCAAGGCACCGAATATGCGCTTGGGAACGGAATTAACATAGATACATTTGTCTTCCAAGTTGAAGATAAAGAACATATGCAGGGTCATGGCCCATTGGGAGTCAGTACACTGGAAAAACAGAAAAAATGCATTTAATATGAGAGCTGGGCAGCTAAACCTTGCAGCTAACGCTAACTTAAGGCCTATAAAGATTTTCAATACAGATGCAGTAACATAAATGTTAATATAAGCTTAATTAAACATAACATAAACATTTTATTCATCATTATTAGTTTGTGTATACATTGGTGGCCATTTACCGTGGTCACAATTCAGGTGCGCGTTAAGCAAATTCGCTATTATTATTGTTTTCTATGCAGCATCATCACATATTGATACAAACATTTTATTTTAATATAGGTTATGTAAGCTATGCTCTCTCAGTCCCTCCTCTGATGACGCTCGTCATCACACAAACCTTTCCCTTTAACCTTTCATTTTTAATTTTTCACTTTACGCATAATGAGCATTTTAACATTTTGTCCCTTATGTGAACTTTCCCAAATTTCATTGAACATTTTCTCTCTTTCACTTTCATCATTTCTCCTAGTTCTTTTGGTCCAATTTCTCTTAATTTTATCATTAATTTTGCATGCCCCCCATCATCCTAATAGACAGGCCAGAACAATTAATAGACCCATTAGTATTTTTGCAAGTACCCCATTCCAAATGTTGGTAAACCAGCTCCCTACTCTGGCAATTCCCTTTCCAAATTTCTCCCAAACTCCAAGTTCCCTCAAATCCTTCAAATCTGCACAATCTCTAGTTAGGTTAGTAAGCATACCTCTAATCTTTTTACTATTGTCCAGAATGAATGAGCAGCAATTACGCTCGTTGAGCATCTTGAAGACCCCTCCACTCTTTGCTGAAAGAATGTCTAAAGCAAGCCGATTTTGAAGAGTCATAGCTCTTTCTGCAGCAAGTTCAGTATCCATCAGGAGTATAGCCCCTGTAAAATTTGTCAGCATGTTATCCACAATAGTAGACAACTTTTGAATCTTCATAGAATTCAAGATAACCCCTACTGAAGGGATTATAGCTCCAAATATATCACCAATGACAGCAGCCACTGATTCTCGTTTTTGTCTAGCATGTTGTAATTCAGACGTTTTAGGTATTTGCTTTAAGTCATCAATCTGGTAAATCTTTGGGAAAACTATTCCCAAATAACATGTCCCCTACCATCCCTTAGGGAGACGGTAATAAGCATTAAGTCCACAGATGTAATATATCCCAGGGATCGCTGGATCCTGTCCATTCAACATAAATGTCCACTTACTCTGAAACAAGAACACATGTCTACATTCACTCTTTCCCACAAACAAATTGCCTTGCTCAGATTTCGGCCTATATATACAAAGCCTACCTACATGTAATGCATCTATAGCTAGTTTGCCTTGCGTTTTGATTGCGGTGTAAGCATAATCATTTGCATATGTGCGTTTCTCTAACCCTTTTTGAAATCTTTCTTTTAATGCTTTGCGTCTATCATCAGTGTGATCTAAAAAGCTGTTCTTTACAGGTGATAGTAAGCAAGTCAGATTGTTGCGGTGTGCATAAGCAGTTCCAAATGTAAGCGTCGGCTCAAAGAATCCTCTAACTATTTTTATATCATTTTCCTTAGCTAGCTTGTTCAAAAATTCAATCACAGGCACAAAAGAGAATACAACATCCAGATTTGAATAAAAGTATTGCACATGCTCTTGATTATAGAATCTGGTTAGTAGCAAACTACAGCTAATCCCGTACGTTAGGGGAAGGCTATGATAGGTAACCCCTTCTTGCACAGACGAAGGAATCTTGGTACATACATAACAGTCTTTCGCATCCATGGTCTCTACATACTCATTCAGTAAGCGATAGAAGACATTAGTAGAAAGTTCCCCTTTTGAATTAGTTCCATTATGCAAGTGTCTTGCATCTTGCTCAAACCTCTCCCACGGTGTTAATGTTGTAGTTTCAGGTTTTGAAGTAGCGTTAATAGTCTTTTTCTCCAACCACGGCATTCCCACAATCACTCCCACAATTATTATTGCGCACACAATACCTATTATAAGGCTTAACCAACCACACACCTTACTTCCCTTGTTACTACCTCTATTATAAGCCTTGTCTGTATAGAATCAGATAGCAGAATAACAATCAACTCGAGGATGATATAGAACTCTTTTTCTCTCTTGCTCTCTGCCTGTATTTACAGCTTTTTCACTCGTTCCAGGATCCCCTTGTCAAATCAGGTTAGCAGCTTGTCGTAATCAGGTTTCCCAAAGTCGAATCGGGTTCTAATGTCACATCCGGTAATTTATAAGTCTCCTTCTTAGTTTTCAATTTCGAATTATAACAAAGTCTTTTCTTTGAGTTAATTCAGGTACCGTAGTATTGACCTGGTACTTCTCGATAAAAACAAAATGCTAGGAATTCTTTTTGCCATTCAGATGCTGTAGCATACGCCCATTCAGGACCTGTATATCTTCTGTTTGCGACTCTCTTTCTCTTCAACCTGCGTTCACCTTGCAGTTCTCCTTCACTTAGATCTTCCACTCAGGATGTATCAGTTTCCTCTATTATTGTTTCATCTGGTATGCTTCTTATCCTTAAAAGTGGTTACTCTGGCCAGTTATCACCTTTGTGCGTCTTCTTCCGATTTGTCTTTTCAGAACGCTGGACAGCACCCTCCTCTTGTGATATGGTGTTTTTCATCTGATGGACCTGCAACTGGTTCAGGGGATGCCGGTACACTTTGGCCTCTTTCTAGTATTTCCCCTTCTTTTCCTTCTTCTTCTTGATCTGTAACGGGTTCAAGTTCTAACCCGTATCCGTCTACTTCTGGGAGAACCTCTCCTTGACTTAGTTCTCCTGCCGCCTATACTGAGATAGGCACTCTGTCACCCCTCTCGAACTCATTCACTTTTTGAGGGACGAGGCTGTTGTCAGTGGGCTCTCCTGCAGTCTCAGTTCCTTCTTGGCTGCTTTCTGGCCCTGAGACTTCTCTTCCTGGAACTGTTGTGCCGTAAACTTCAAGTTCCTCGTCAGTTGGGCACGTTACCTTCTTTGTGTGACTGGCATGTATCCAATTTGGAACGCCTGCACATTTCACAGCAGTGGTTGTTGTCAAGATGACTTGATATGGCCCTTTCCAACGTGGCTCCAAACACGACTTTCTCACATGCTTCTTGACAACCACCCAGTCACCGGCCTGTAGGGTGTGACCTGGATCTCCAATCGGTGGCAATGTGTTAGCCTCTACCTGGTGAGAGAAAGAGTGAATCAAGTCAGCCAAACCTTTGCAGTAGTCCAACACCATATCATCTGTGATATTCACTAGAGCATTCGCAGGTACTGCTGGCAACCTCATAGCTCTGCCAATGAGGATCTCATGGGGGGACAGTCCTGTTTTCCTATCAGGGGTGTTTCTCATTGACATCAGCACTAAGGGCAATGCATCTGGCCATTTCATATTGGTAGCTGCGCACATCTTTGCCATTCTTGATTTCAGAGTACCATTCATTTGCTCTACTAGTCCTGATGCTTCAGGGCGGTAGCTACAATGCAGCTTTTGTTTGATGTCTAGTGCGGCACACAGGAGTTTAATCACCTCATTGTCGAAATGTCTGCCCCTATCTGACTCTATAGAGACCAGAAACCCGAACCTTGGTATTAGTTCCCTAAGCAGCAGCTTTGCAACTGTGAGACTGTCATTTATACGTGTGGGGTAGGCTTCAATCCAGTGACTGAAAACACACACAATCACCAGCACGTACTTCAATCCTCCACAAACAGGCATCTCAATGAAATCCTTTTGCATTTTGCTGAAAGGACCACCAGCTCTCCCAATGTGGCTCAAAGTTACCACAGTCCCTTTTCCGGCATTCATCTGTTGACAGATGATGCATCTGTGATGATAACCTCTGCGGCATGTCTGAATTTTGGGTTAAACCAATCGATTTTGAATGACCTGATCATTGCATCTCTCCCAAGGTGAGCCTGTCCATGGTATAGCCTGGCGAATTGTGACAGAAGGCTGTTTGGCAAAACTAATTTCCCATCCCCTGAAACCCACAAATCATCAGCCCTCTGTACACATTGCATTCTTTGCCAGGAATGTTTTCCTTTTTTGCTAGCACGACCCTGTAATGTCTTTAGCTCATCTAAGGTATCAACCACCCCTAATTCAAGGTTCAAACATGTGTCATTTTCAGTTTGCGGTAACAATTCCCACTGTTCCTTGAACGATATGCAGTTCAATGCGCAAAACCTTGCGACTTGATCTGCATAACCGTTTCCCATAGACACAAAGTCTTGTGAATTAACGTGAGCATTGCATTTCACTACGGCAATTTCAAGAGGTAACTGAATCGCATGTAACAAATCCTTTATTTGTTCACCATTTTTCACAGGAGAACCAGAAGAGGTCATGAAACCTCTCTGCGACCACAGTTGGCCAAAATCATGTACAATTCCAAATCCATATTTGCTGTCAGTATAAATAGTGACTCTCAGATTCACAGCTGCGTGGCATGCCTTAGAAAGGGCAATTAATTCTGCCATTTGTGCGGAAAACACTTTTTCGAGCCAGGAAGCTTCAATGATACCAGCTTTGGCACATACAGCGTAACCAGCCCTCAGTGTTCCAACGGAATCTCTTAAACAAGACCCATCAACAAACATGATACAATCATTTTCTTTCAGCTGTGTGTCTTGAATATCTGGTCGTGGTTTGGTACATAATTCCGTTACCTCAAAGACAATCATGCTCAAATTCTTCCTCATTGTTAATTTCAGTATTCTCAGCAGGAAGTAAAGTTTCCGGGTTCAATACAGTACATTGTTTCAGCGAAACATTAGGTGACCCCAGTATGATCGTCTCATATTTGGTAAGACGAGCATTTGTCATGCGCTGAGTTTTAGTTCGAGTCAACAAAATTTCAACTGAATGTGGAACCATTACTGTTAGAGGGTATCCCATGACTATGCCTTCACACTGTGTAAGGCACTGACCAACTGCTGCAACTGCGCACAAACAACCCGGTAAGGCTGCTGCGACGGGGTCCAAGGTAGCTGAAAAATATTCTACAGGGCGATTTGCACCTACATGGACCTGTGTCAAGACAGACAAAGAGCAAGCATCACGTTCAAGACAAAACAGTAGAAATGGCTTCGTATAATCAGGCATACCTAACGCTGGTGCCCTACACATGCACTCTCTCAATTCCATGAATGACTCAAGCTCTTCTTTGGACAAGGCTATGGTATATGGCTCATCCTTGATCTCTTTGCCTGTCAGTTTTATCAAAGGTTTTGAGATAATCGAGAAGTTGGGTATTCACTGGTGACAGTAGCCCACCATTCCCAGGAACATTCTGACATCTCTCTTCGTTGTTGGGGGGTTCATTTGCAAAATGGCTGTTATTCTTTCCTTCGATATTCTCCTGGACCCTCTTTCATTTAGATGCCCTAGGTATTTCACCTCTTTCTGACAGTATTGCAGCTTCTTGGGTGACACCTTATGTCTGTTCTTTCCCAAATGATTCAGTAAGGCAATTGTATCGTATTTACAGTTATCTCTTGTTTTGGATGCAATCAGCAAGTCATCGATGTACTGCACTAGAGTCGAGTTAGAAGGCAGTACTAAGGATTCGAAGTCCTTCTTCAATATCTGAATAAAAATAGACGGTGATTCAGAAAACCCTTGAGGAATTCTGCACCAACTGTACACCTTATCCAGGAATTTGAAACTGAACAAAAATTGACTGTCCTCGTGAAGAGGTATCGAAAAGAATGCCTGTGACAAGTCTATAACGGTGAACCATTCAGCATCACACGGAACCTGAAACATGATCACTGCTGGATTGGGCACTATGGGGCAACATTTTACCACAATCTCATTTAATTTCCTCAAATCCTGCACAATTCGAACTTTCCCACAGGGCTTTTTCTGACCCATTATTGGAGAATTACATGGACTGCTCAAGACTTCCTTCAGGACTCCCTGTTTCAGAAAATGTGCAATTATCTGTGATACTTCAATAAGAACATCTTGTGCCATATGATATTGGGGCACCTGAGGAAACACTGCATTTGGCTTCACTTGTACTTTAACTGGTTCCACACCTTTTATTAGTCCCACTTCCTTTCCTGTCAGATCCCACACTTTCTCTGTCACTGTTCCCTGTAACTCGACAGGTAGATCAATCATTGTAAGCATCGGAAACAAGGTAATCAAAGGATAATCCTCATTTGACGTCCCTGTCTCTTCCTCTGAGAACTGTCCTTCGTCTCCCTCATCATCACTATTTGTCTGTACTTCGATTCCTTCATTGGAACAGGTAATCGAGCATTTTGTCTTGCACAGTAAGTCCCTTCCCAGTAGGGATACTGGACTTGAATCGCAGACTACAAACCTATGTAGCCCCTGAAATTTACCGATTTCAACCTGCACTGGATCTGTAATCAGGTTTGTCAGATATTGGTTTGCTACTCCGACTACCCTTATGGTACGCCCAGAGAGTGGTAGTTTCAGAACCTCCGCACTCCTGACTGTAGAGCGTGTAGCTCCGGTATCGACCAAAAATGAGACTTTGTAACCCATTACCTTCCCTTCCACATGGGGACCCCTCTGATCCACCTTTAGGGAGGCTGCAAGCCTGCATTCTTCACTATCTGAGCTATCATCCGACCATTCTCCATTCATGCCATTTTAACCTCGTAATGGGAATTGCTGTACTGTATTATTTTGACTCATTACCTGACCTGTGACCTGTTGAGGAAGCATCACCTGCTGCTGTCCCATTGGAGCCATTGGTAATTGCATTTGCTGTCTAGGTACCATGGGAACCTGCTGTTGTACTTGCTGCATCTGCGCTGGCTGAAAACGAGGCATTTGCATCTGTTGCATGGGCTGTACCCCTTGCATCTGTACCAGGTTATTTTAAAAATTTGGATTTTGATATCTCAGTTTTGAACCTCTTACATTTTGCAATGTACCGACATTAGTGCTTTGTTGAACGACACCATCCTGTACCACATTCGGGTACTCCCATTTCCAGTGCCCCACGCCCCCGCACGCGTGACATGGTGACATCTTTTTCACCCCTTGTACGTAATTTTGAACCACAACGGTATTCAAGTCTGGACCGTGATTCACGAACCCTCGGCCTCGACCTCTCGGTTGCACCTGAAACACCATTCATTTGCGGCTGCTGCTGTATCATCTGCTGGACTCCATTTCCATGTATTCCTGCCTGTGCCGCCCTTATCTGCATCACCATCACTTTCTCTTTCAGCTTTTTCTGCTTTAACTCAATTTCGTCACTACAATATTTCGCATACTGCAACACCTCGTCAATTGGCTTCGCTTGCCAACAAATCAAATGATTCTTAATCATTTGACTGACCTCTGGTCTCAACCGTTCAACAAATCTGAACACGAGATGGTTCATGTCCTTCGACTCAAAGGTCTCAGTACCACTGTAATGTTTGAATGCTTTTAACAACCTCTCATAGTAAGCACGTATTGATTCCTTAACCTCTTGCGAGGTCCGGTCGATCTTCTGCCAATCAGTCACCTTCGGCGACACCTTTTGTTTCAAAAACTCAATCACCTTATGATAGTACTTCATCACCTCCTCAGAGGGAGCTCCGGTCACCTTATCCCTTGCCAGTTCCTTCGTCGGCCAATCTACCCCTCCCTTACACTCAAGCCACAAATCAGGCGGAACAATGATCTCGAACAAGGTACTCAAGTCTTCCCAGAGACACTTCGCAAGCTTCACGAACCTATCTGTTTGCTGATACCACTCGATCGGTTTCTCCCTCAATCTGGGATAATCGTTAGTAAAAGATAGGATGTCTCCTCTGGACCATGGTACATGTACTAAAACACCACCAGCTGTTTCTCTCATGGGTAGTATTTTTGCTGATTCTGTATCGGGTGAGGCTTTGGTCTGACTTGACCCTGGACTGTCACCTTTTTCCTTATCTCTTTTCTTTGCCCATCTGCCTTCCCATTTTTCTAATGTACCCCAAATTTGAGCACTTTGCAATAGTTCTTTTCAGTGCGCCTTCATTCCAGCAGACCACATGTGCTCAAAATCTTTCGAATCAAAGTCTAATCTGTAACTTCTTTTCAAAGGTTTAGTGTTTTTATAGTCAATATTGTATTTGTCTGCCAGGTTTGCTAATCTCTGATGCACCTTGCCCACTTCTTTGGTAATCTTAGGGCACAGGAATCTCAGTTCTGCTTCAGTGTAGGACTCTAATCTGTTTACCCCCATCGTACCTTCCACTAATTCGGCAGCTTCCACTCCCAGTCTTACAAAATTTAGGAAGTCATCTTGCCCTACCTTTTCAGGTTCCACTGCAGTCACTGTAGTCTTTTGTGAAGTAGAAGTTTTTTCTAGCCATTCATTTAGCTGCTGCACTGTAAAACCTTGCAGTGAAATGTTCCCTGCATGTATCATTGGCGACTGTGAGGTGTTCGTACTCATCGTCTGTGGAGTTAAAACCCCTAACCCTGCCTGACGCATTGCTTCTAAGGGTGCTTCTACTGGGCTAAGGTCTGTTAAGGACCTCGGCTTTTCGACTGCTTGTTCGCCTGGAGCCATTATCTGGGGAGTTCCTATGGACCCTCTTCTTATCGCATCTTGGGTCATTACTCCCTGATCACATACGCCAGATTTGCCTTGTGCAGTAACTCCATAGGTCTGTTCCAAAGTACCCGGGACAGGTACTAATGGAGGACCAGCTACTGGGTTGTACCCTGGTATCAATTGTGGTTGCGGCTGGGACAGCAATTTTGGAGTTGACTCGATCTGTACGAACCTTGATTTTGTATATATCGGGTCTGGCAGCACTATCAGATTTGTAGTAGTCTCAAGTACTGGAACGTCTGGATAGATTCTCTGTATCTGCGGCGGAGGTTGCAACTGTATCTGCATGTCTGGCGCAGTGGGTACACTGACACCATTCTGTATCGAAGTCGTATCACTAGTCTGTACTGTATCAGTAACTCCCTTCTCCTGTGTCTGGTTCCCAGGACCTACGCTAGTGCTTGGAACACTGTTGCTTACAGCATAATGTGGCGGGCGATCATGTAATAATCGGTCCATGAATTCTTCATCGTCCGAATCGTCTTCCTCTTCCCAAGGCCTCTTATTCTCTTTAGACTTACCAGAGTCCTTATCTGTTTCACATGAGGCTTTCTTTCCCTGTGACTCTTCTCCCTGAGCTATTGCTGGGAACAATTTTAATCCGTCAACAATTCCCCGGCTCCACATTTTGTTCTCGTTATCCCACCTAGCTTCTGCATAGGATTTTTCTGCCCTTTTTAGCCTTCTCTGGAACCTTTCTTGTCTATGTTTAAGAGCCATTGAATCCCAAATTGCTAAAGCCTCATATTGAGCTGGCCTCGGAGGTGGTTTTTGTGTACTTAGCATCCACCTTAAGTTCTCCAGCACCTTTGGATTGAACGTCCCATGTTCTGGGAACGCTAAACATCCCTCTTTCTCTGTTAATTTGCGCCACTGTTTCATCCATAAACAAGGCGCGACACCCTTCTCCTCCATAACCATGTAAGCTGGAGTACCCTCAGGCGGTGTAGGCTCCCCATCAGTTGCCATAATATATGCGTCTTCCTTCAGAGCGCTCTTAAATGCCTTGACAAAATTCATTTTGCGATTTTTCTCTTATTTGTATTTACTCAGAAAGTGACTTAGTTCCCAGGACACTCTTCACCCACTTTTCTCAACCTATTGCCCCTCACGGACGGCAGCCAATCCGTACGCGACCCCTCTCGACAACTGACCTATCTCAGCACGGCACCACTGACGTCACACTCACACACTGCAGCTGACAAAGTCTTGCGGCTCGTCCGCCCCTCACTAAATTCACACAAACGAATGCAAAATTATTGCGACCACCTTTAATGACAACACAAATCCGCTGGTTTACTACAAGAAGGGTAACACATTCGCTTCAGAACTTTACAGAGATTTCACTTGAAGCCTCGGCCGCTACTCTCTCCTTCTCAGCTCCCGCATACGCAAGCAGAATTTGACCTGCAAATTCTACTCTCGACTTGTCAATGGTTCGTCCAAGTGCACTTTAGAACTTGCCAAATCTCCATCGAAGGTTTCACACATACGCTTTGACTCAAACTCAACTTGTCAACCACGCCCGATTGACCTATTAAACCGCACAGATTACAACATAAACTTAAGTGTCTCCTACACTTGTCAATATACTCCGGAATCTTAGACCACGACGGGTCCGTACATAAATAACCAACCACGTGGATAATTGTAAGCACAAAGCGCCACACTCATGTGAAGTACGCCAACTTCCCTATTCTCATACCGCGGAGTACGCCCACTCCTACTAAAACAACATTTACCTGGCCTAGATACACACAAACCTCAGCAATCACCTGCAAAAAGGCATAAGCTAAGCAAGCGCAAAACCCTATATCACACACATTATGATGCCGAGAACATCCCCAACTCACTTAGGCAGGCTTCGAGATACCGGGAAAGTCATGGTGAATTTAGAAACCCATTATACCTCCAATTTGCATTATCGCAGAAAAATAGTTTAAACAATGATTCTCCGTGCCAGGGCCCCAAAGGGCCAATCCGTCACTCTGATACCAGAACTGTCAACGCGTCCTTTTATGTTAATTTATTACACATTAGGACTCGTTTTAGGCCAATGAATCTTTTGACCCAGTTGAGAGACACCGAAGGACGAGATAGCTGATCAATATGTAAATCAATATATCAATAATGTCATCAATATTTATCACAACAATACATTTCACTTTGGTCAAAGACATTAATCTAATTGACGACGCACCCATGAACTTTCAGCCATGAATAACCACACCTTTTAATAGAATTTTTATGAATTTTATTCCCTATTAGTTACAATCTAAGATTAAGTGCGTCAATCTTAAAGCCAAGAAACACAACAGCATAGTTACGATATGGCAACTGTGGTAAGATTTCAATAAGGCAAAAATCATAAACATTAGAATATAACACGGCGTAAACATAGATCAGAATATAGCAGAGTGTCAAATACACGTCAGTTAAACATAGCATAATGTCAGTCGTTTGTCTATTTGCAATTTGATGATCACCTGTCCTAACCGCTAATTAGCATTGGCATGTTGGGCTTCATGCAAACAATTTAGAACACCAATTTGGAAAACATCTAGCTATGGTCTCTGTCAGAAAGCAAGCAGTTGGTACCTAGAAAGGAAAAGCAAACAGACAAATTACAAATTGCATTGTCATAATTACCCTCCAAAGATTAGATCAGCGCACAGGTTCAGTCTTCGTCTTCAGGACATCAGTCAAAACACCATCAGTCAAAGCTCAACTAAAGGGCATAAGGGGCACTCCTCTCTTAAGGAGGAAAAGTGTAAATGGGCCGTCTATGGGTGAGGATGGTTTTTAATAAGTCTCAAAGTCACCAAACAGAGTGACAGAGTTTCTGGATAAAATCAATAGCATTCCCTACCTAATTCTAATGACCCTTCTGTGACATGGGTTTTTATCCCTTTTTCGCAGTACATTCCCCCAAAATTCTATTGGACACTTACTATACCCCACTATCTTTAACCTATCAAATTTAGCATTTGGTAATCCAAATGTCACCCCACATTAATTCATGGTTCTTTGATTGGCCTTCATAATTGACGTCTTCGGAGGTGGCACATCTGGCGTTACTTCACTCTTTGGCACGTCTTTTGGGTCAGCAGATTCATTGTCCATCGATCTAAGTGACCTTGTACATTTCATTAATCCACATTTGTTTCAATTTGCTCATACTTTTTAAACCAAAGCACCGAATATGCGCTTGGGAACGGAATTGACATAGATACATTCGTCTTCCAAGTTGAAGAAAAAGAACATTTGCAGGGCCATGGCCCTTTGCGAGTCAGTACACTGGAAAAACAGAAAAAATGCATTTAATATGAAAGCTGGGCAGCTAAACCCTGCAGCTCACGCTAACTTAAGGCCTATAAAGATTTTCAATACAGATGCAGTAACATAAATGTTAATACAAGCTTAATTAAACATAACACAAACATTTTATTCATCATTATTAGTTTGTGTATACATTGGTGGCCATTTACCGTGGTCACAATTCAGGCGCGCGTTTAAGCAAAATCGCTATTATTATTGTTTTCTATGCAGCATCATCACATATTGATATAAACATTTTATTTTAATATAGGTTATGTAAGCTACGCTCCCTCACTGGTATGCAGAGTTCTTAAACTGATATGGAGAAGTACTTCATAACACAGAACACCCTATCCCACCCTCTTCCCTCTCCCATCTTTGCATCTGTGGTACTGCTACTGTGTACATGTGTTGGAGTGTAGCTTTTACAAATAATATTAACGTGATATGCTTGCAAAATAATGTATAACGAAATTGCAGAGAGATTGAATTAATCCACTACTAATGTTCGCGTTTAAAATGTGCGCACGGGGAGTGGCCACCCATGTATACGATGATTAATGAAATTGATTAATATTGGATTATTAATGTACTAATGTATGGTTCTGTACCAGCAGTAAGAGTTATATGTTAAGGTTTTGCTAATTTAATCACTAGGCCTTAGTTAGCAAGTGTCTGGGCCTAGCTGCCTGGTCTCATATTAACTGTGTTTTTCTAACGTGCAATGTGCTGTCCTCCTAAAGGACATGTAGCTGTACTTTTCCAGAAGCCGAAGATGTGTGTGTAACCATAGTAAATTCTTTCTCATGAGACCCGACATGCTCAAGGAGACATTCTTGTTGAATGCAACAGTGTAATTCGCAACAAGTACAAGGTCACCCAAACTGGTTAAGACAATGGAGCTACTGACTATAGTAAGGAGTGTTACTTCTTCTACCTGACATTCTACCCGTTGAAGATGTAAATCACAGGAGCCAATAAACTGCATGAGAACTGTCCTAAGTGAAGATTTTTAGTAAGGTGACCAGCGGATCATTGGATAGAGATAATGGTGCACCAAATACTGACCAATGGGAAATTAGAGACTAGTCTGGCAAATTCGATTTAACGACGTTGTCGCAAAGAGAAATCAGTCAGTAGAAGAACACCCCTGCTGTTACTCTGACATTCCGTCCTTACATTTGGTGCTTTGATTCTTCAAACCATCCTCACTTTGTTTTGCCCGATACCTATTTCTTCCCCTCCTTACGAGGGAAGAACTTTCGGCCTTGTTTGCGGAGACTTTGCTGTTCTATCCTGCCTGATGGCGAATCGACTGCTGTCCTGAGGACGAAGACTGATTCTGTACGATGACCCATTACGGAGGGTAACTATATGATAATGAAATTGTAATTGTCTGTTTGCCTTTTCTTTCTAGGTACCAACTGCTCTTTTGACAGAGACCAAAGTTAGATGTTTTCCAAATTTGTGTTACCAAATTGTTTTGCATGAAGCCCAACATGCTGATGCTAATTAGAGATTAGTTAAGGAAATTCACGACTAAAATTGAGTGCAAATAGACAAATGACTGAATCTTTGCTTTGTTGAATAAATGTGCTAAGGATACTCTGCTAAAGTTGATTCATGTTGATGTCGTGCTTCGTTCTAATGTTCGTGATCTTTGCTTTGATGAAGTCTTATTCAAGTTGCCATATTGTGACATTATGGATGTGTCTTCTGGTATTGAGACTAATAAACTTAATAGTAGAGTGTAACAAATAGGGAATAAACATCATACACCTTACTAAATTCTGTGTGGTCATTTATGACCGGAAGGTCATGTGGTGTTTCGCTTCTTATGAATGCAATTTACTCATTTGATTGATTTATTACTGCGAATATTGATGAGGTTATTGATCTATTGATTGTCATGCCGAATAGATGTCTCGCCTTAAGGTGTCTCCAATCAGGGTCAAAAGGTTCATCTGCCTAAAACGAGTCCCCGTGCAAGTAAAGTACCTAGGTTGGGACGCGTTAACAATGTGATTGGAGGCTACACACTGGTAGAGATAGTCAGTAAGGCCCCCTTGGAGTAGTACAGTGGAATCATGAGTCAATGGAGGTCGTGCTCGAATGGGGACTTTCCGTCTGTGGGCTTATAGAACCTAGCATGTCATCCCATGCTCGAAGATCTTCGTTCATCTGTAGGTACACGTTTCATACGGATTTCCTCCCCCACTCTCCATTCATTCACATTTCTAAGCCACGCTATATGTTGAGGGGGTTCAGGAGAGAGCCAACAAATAGCTAAGTGACGTTTCGCTAGTGTAATACAGAGGAGGATACATTTTCTACTAAGTGTTCTCATGGCTGGGTTAGGTATGAGGCCTAGTATAACTTGTCTTATAGATAACTGAATGTGCCACCCAGATGCGCTGTTAATGTCCACCTAGATACTCTTCCAGTAAGGGAACGATCTCACACAGTCCCATACAATATTTAGGAAAGTGGCCATATGTGAGTTCCACAGCAGTGCATCTGAACACGCACTATAGATTGCATGTAATTTCAATAGAGTAAAGTAAGTTTGATGTAAGAAATTATATTGCGTTAACTTGAATAGGGCGTTGGAGCTGGCCACTCTCACTCTGGTGAAAATCTTTACCAAGTCTGCTTTGGCCAAAGGCTCAGTTCCACCTCTTCCCACCGGGTCTGAACCCGCAGTGGGGCACTGGGCAGATCATCTTGCAGTGCTTGATACATCTGAGACACAAGGCCTCGCTCGTAATTCATAGGAGTGTGGAGGGTGTCGCGGATGGCAGAGGGGCATTCGGAAATGTGGGCCATATCACCCTGGCCGCCATGGAGATTTTACAGTACTGTAAAAAGTGACCCGGCCCTAAGCGGAAGGCGTCAAACTCTTCCATCATTCAAATAAAACGTCCCCTCAGATAGAGATCTTCTAGGGTAGTGCAATCTCCCTCCTTCTACCTGCGAACCAACATAGACTCTGCAATTTCAGGACCATAGAGGCATTTCAGGGGCATAAGGCGTGCAACCAACTACCCTGTTGACTGCGTTCTCCCAAATACTGGCTACTTGTTGAACCACATATGGGATATTCTGGGGTAATCTGGTTCCCCTCATTAGGATGGATGACAATTCTTCCATCACGCAGGCGTCTTCCAGCAGTTGTTTTTCCCAGGAATCATCTGGCGAAAAACAATATATTTTGTGTTGCAGGTGGCCCACCATGTAGTACAAGTCAATATTTGGGACCTCCCTTTCTCCCATGTGCACTGGAGGTAGAAGGTCAGACTCTTTTGGGTTTATCTGGCCACAACAAATCGACATACTGTCTATTTTCTGGAAGTATTCTCTAGGGATCATATAAAATGACCCTTATAAAGTAAAAAGGCAATGAGGAAGTGATATCATTTTCGTTACAACAACTCTCCCCATAAGCGACAGAGGCAGTCCCTGCCAGAATTTTACAGAGTCTTGGAGACCCGTTATCACTCTCCCTATATGAAGTTCATGAAAAGATTGTGCCATGGGTGCCAGCCAGATTTCCAGATATCACACATCTATGGTCTTCCATGGTATCGCCAATTGTGGGAGAGTTTTGAGGGTCTGGCCTGCCAGTGAGCCCATTGGGAATAATTTAGATTTGGTGGGGTGAATTCTCAGAGCTGAGTCTCTTTCAAAATCCTGCAATGGTAACATGAGGTGGGGCACTGAGACTGATGGGTCGTGCAAATATACAAAGGTGTCAATGCGCATATAGGGAGACCACATGTGTGGTCTCACCAATTGAAATACCCCATGGGTTCAATACTTGGAGAAGATGTGCTGTTAGGAGCTCCATAGCCACCACGAAGAGTAATGATAAAAGAGGACATCCTTGTCTCGTTCCCCTATCAAGAGTAAAGAGCGATGAGCCGGTCGTCTCAGTCTTCACCCAAGTGCTTGGGTCTGTGTAAAGGAGCTGGGCCCATCGTATATAGGCTGGTCCGAAACCGAGTTTATGCAAAACCTGCCATTAATATTGCCAATACAAATAATTGAATGCCTATGCTATATCTACAAAGGCTAAGGCCATTTTCTCCAGATGAGATTGGGTGGAATGATAGACATGGGCTAGCCGATGTAAATTATGTAAAGTGCTGCATTTGGCAATGAACCCGGATTGGTCCAAGTGCAGCAGGGAGTACACATATGGTAGGAGGCGAAGGGCCAAAATGCCACTCAACACCTTGATGTCAATGTTCAGGAGTGATATTGCTCGATATACCGATGGTACAGTGGGGTCCTTTTTCTGTTTAGGCACCATAATTATAAGCGGTTTGCGCATTATGGGAGGAAGCTGGCTAAGACTCAAGGATTCCTCAAAAACTACAAGGAGTTTATCCACCAAAATATTGGTATACTTTTTATAAAGCTCCACTGGGAATCCTTCATTACCAGGAGTCTTCAAGGTTTTAAGTTAATGGATTACTGTAACTAATTCCTCCTTAGTAATAGGGTGATCAAGGTTCTCGCGGGCCTCTGGCGTCAGCCCTGGGAGAGTCACCCGTGCAAGGTAAGCATTAATGTCTCTCATATGTTATGTATGGAAGGTGGAGGGGCACAGCAGGCGCTAAGGTGTAAGGGAACCATCTCATTGATAGCCTCTTGGAGTAGATTGTTTGGCCATTGGTGTCAGTTATAGAAAGGATAGAGTGAGAATTTTCTTGTCTTACCAACCTAGCCAACATCGCCGTGGTCTTATCACCTTCAGCGTGAAGACGCTGGTGACGGGCTGTATAAAAATGTTCTTCCAAACAGCCCCATGAGTCTAGTAGCAGCTTATGGGTTTCATTCCAGTCTCCCAGGTGATCTGGTCTAGTCAGGACCTCCTGTTTGATTTCCCCCAAGTTTTTCTCTAGTTTGTATATCCTTCTCCAATAGTTGCCGAACCCCATTAGACGTCGTCAGATAGACCCCATGAATGACAGATTTATTCGCATCCCAGTCAGTGTACCCGAGGTGCCCCAGTTTTCCTAAAAGTAAAGGGCTAAGGACTGCACAATCAGCTGCTCATAGGGAGGAATTGATAACAGCGTCCACATGCATGCACCACAGCGGTATAGGTGGGTGCCTGCAGAGGTGCCCCAAGGTCAAGAGAACTGGAGAATGGTTAATTATGGACCTCAGGAGATTCACTATATTATCTACCACAGAGGTTAAATTCTCTGAAGTTAAAATGTAATCCAGACGACTGTGAGTGCCTGCCGCGAGAGTACAACAGGAGAACTGTAACATTGCAGGGTTGCGAACCTTCCACAGAGTCTCATTTCCCTCAACAGGAAACGGGGGTCAACAGTCATGTGTGGCTTAGTGTGAGGTCTGGGTGTTGAGCGGTCCAGATCTCCGTTAAGGACACTATTGCAATCCCCCCCACTGTCACTTTAGCATTGAGAAAGGGAGCGGCTGCTTCTTCCACTGATGTACAAAACAGTGGGACAATCCAGATTACAGGAGTACAAATTAATTAAACAAATCTTATGTCCATTAAGCAGACCGTACACAATCGCAAATTGGCCCCCAGAATCTATAACATGATTCCGGTGTACAAAGGGAACGCCCAGGGCCACCCTGACCAGTACTCCCCTAGCAAAGTCCAAAAAGGATGTGGTGTATAGTTGCCCCTCCATCTTTTATTAAGGGTCCAAATGCATTTTACCCAAATATGTGTCTTTTGCAAAAAGGCTATGGAGGATCTATAACGTTTTAAATAAGCATAAATCTGTCTGCTCTTCTCCAACTGAACAATCCCCCGGACATTCCATGTTATAAATTTAGTTTGGGGATCCATGTTGTGGTGGGATGGTATGTGTGTGTTTCCCTTTCTTCGCATCCACTCTCCTCATTTTCCCACGAGTGACAGAAAAATGAGCCAGGTGTCAAGGAACATGACACCTACTGATCCACAGAATATGAACATGTATCTCAAAACCAATTTCCCCATCCTAAACTGTAATACCCCAAACCCCTCACCAACTGGGCAGCCCTGCTAAGTACACCCACCTACCCTGAGGCCAGTAGCAAACCCGGAGGAGGTGTCCCATCACCCTGATTATGTAGAATCAGCTAACATCAAAAATACAACTATTCATAAAAAATAGTGTCAACCTTGGTTGCAAAGCTAGAGGGGAGGATTTGGGGGGAGTTCAAGAGGGGTACACTCCAACTCCCCCTCCGTATTTTCCCAATCATAGATGTAAACTCCCATTCATCAAGGGACCAATGATAGAAAAGAAGAGAGACAAACATATGCAATAGCATCATTTACAACAGTCCCATTAGCTGTGACCCCCGATCCCACTCAAATCAAATTCAGGATGTTGAGGTAGCATGAATCCTTATTTGGAGGTGAGCCCTCCCCATGTCAGACTGATAGAGATAAGCAAGCTTGCAGGGTCTGCTCCTCCACCGGGGCGTGAGTCTAACTGCCAAGCCAGAGCCCACATTGGAAATCCATTTCAAAAGAACTCAGTAACCAAAATCAGACTCCATCACAGCTGTCATAGGATGATCCAGGACCATTAGAGCACTGCTGAGATGAGTCTCCTGGGTTATCTCGATTACTGGATTCCCGCAAAGTACCATCTGGGCACACTCTAATCATACTGGAGGAGCTGCTGCCCCGTCCTCCTACCTCGAGGATGTTGATGGCCTGGAAGAGGTCGCCGTCCCAAGACTGAGGCTGAATCCCAGTCACGCAGAGGCTGGTCTCGGTCCAACAGCTGTGGCAGTGAGTCCAGCCACTCGCAAGCCTCCGAGGAGCTATAGAAGAAATGTACCGTCCCTTTATGCTGGACACGTAGCTTGGCAGGAAACAACAGACTATGGGCCAGATGTATGAAAAAGTTTTGCACTCGCAAACGGTGCGAATCGGTAAATTCGGCCGTTTGCAAGTGCAAAACAGTGGTCTGCAATGCATGAAAGGCATTCGCAGACCACAAATAAGAAATCGCTAAAATTGCGATTTCTTGCGTTGCGACCTGGAAATTGCGAGTCGCAATTTGCGATTCGCAATTCCAGGTCGCAAGGCAATGCTGCAAAAAATCGCAAATTGCGATTTTTCGCAGAATGGCATTTTGCACATGCAAAATACCATGGACTGCAACCAGGTGGTAACCTGGTGCAAAATTTAAAAATGCATTTAAAATGCATTTTTAAATTGAACATGTAAAGCACACATGCCCTCACCCATTGGAGGATCGCGTCCCTGTCACAGAAATTGAAAAGACGAGCAATGAACGCTCTAGGAGGGGCCCCCGGCCTGGGTGGTGGGACCAGCGCCCTGTGGGCCCTCTCAACGGTAAAGAAATTTGACAATTTCTTGGGCATAAGCAATGTTGTTATCCATTCCTCCAAGAATAATTCCATGGAGGGCCCCTCTGCTTTCTCAGTGAACCCCACAAAGCAAAGGTTGTTCCGGCGGGTCCTCCACCCTGTCATCCAGGCGCACTGTCAGTTTTTAAAGATCCAGCATATGGGGGCCTTTAGCGACCCCACAGCCATGCCTTGAGGGCCTCCAATGGGTACAGGGCCGGGTGCCCCGGGACCCCAGGTCACCACTTGGGCACTACACGCAGCCCAGTGCTGGAGGGGAGATGTCCCTTCACCCCAGGTTGCCGGACCAAACCCCTCTTGCCTCTCTGCAGGTCAGAACACAGGACTCCATGGCAGTCTGCAGCAAAGGAGGGCCGTCCCGTCTCCACCGACCCAGCGGCCGCCACCCAGGCTGGCGGGTCACGGTGCTGAGGCCTCCCCTCTCTGATTGTCTCTGCTGTTAGTCAGTGGGGAGCCCCACCCCCATGCCTTTGAGCGTCCAACTCAAGCAGGACCGCCTCCGTTAGGCCCCGGTGGGATCCTCAGTTGCACCCTCCTGAGCATGCCAACATAGCTCTGCAAGGGCACCCTAGCTCAGAAGAGGCCACTCCGGGCCTGATAGGCCCTCCACCCACACCGGTCTGCGTCTATATTTCTGCGCTTCCTCAGCCGTCGTGCGGAGACCTGGGCAACTGCACTCCTTATCTCGTCGGGAGCGGGGGCTTCTGGAGTTGCATTGGGACGGGCGGGCACCAGGCTAAGGCAGAATAATCCCAAACGAAGACGGGAGCTCACAGGGGTGTGACTAGCCAGCCATCTTGCTTGGCCATGCCCCCAAGAAACAATAATGTTATAGGACCCCTTGACCAACCTGTGACCATGGCCCCTGATATATTATCAACCATTGCAACAATGCAGTGTGATACTGTGCACTCCATGTAAAGGACAGACCAGAATTGTCACATATCCATATAGGAATGTGTCTCCAAGTCCAGCCAATCATACTCCAAAGTGCAACAGGTAAGTTCACATACGGTAGGTAACACATAAATTGCCACTTTACATTACAACATATACTCGTAACACTCACATCAATATGTCACACATACTTAGGTATCTATATGAACATAAATAGACTATGCCCACTGTAATGTGACACATAGCCATACTTCATACTCGTCTGCATTACATCATTACTATTTCCCACTCTATTACATTGGTCCCCACACATTAGGCTACTTGAGTCAATCAGAACTGACACATTGCCTATGTTTTTTGACGCATTGATGAAGTTGCGCTTGTTGTAAGCCCAACTTCAGCAATGCGCCACTTTTCGGACTAATGCGTTGGGGCATCCTTCCAACTAATGCATCTGGGCTGCTGGTGCACCCTTTGGACCTTATGCTATGGCGCTCTGTATTGTACGCATCAATGGCATCATAAACTGTCTTGCCGCAGGGCAAGTCATTTTCACTCATTGCTGCCTTAGCTGAGCGATGCATCAGCACTTGTGAATATGGCCCTTTGTCTTTGCACCAGTTCCATATTACAGATGCTGGAACAGAGGACAAGTAGCTGTCAAGGGCCACACTGAGGGTCAAATTTACAAGGATTTCTGCCTCCCTTTAAAATTAAGGTTGGAGTAAGCTATGTGCAGTGGAGGTAATATGTTTGTATCAATCTAAGTCTGGAGGATATCATGATTGCTCTGGGGGCCTTCACAACATCTCTCCAACCGTCATCCTCTAGAGAACACAGCCAGTCCTCCCAACGAGATCTGAGTTGACTCATCGTGTCTGGGGCGCTCAATGGAAGAAACTGACATTTTGTAATATTTGCCTTGACCCTGCAGGACAAGGGGGTAATGTTAAGTGATCAGGTCAGCTCAGGCTGAGGTGCTACGTGGATGCCCAAATAACGAAAACTTAAGCCGCTTACCAGGATAGTGGTCTGCCAGTCCATGCAACATTGTGATGTAGACAGCGGTACTAGGATTGACTTAGCAGGATTGACCTGCAAACTGAACACCTCAGCAAATAACTGCAGAAGTTGAAGGCAACGGGCTCTGGTCTCAGGGTCTGAGAGGTACAGGAGGTTGTCATCAGCATATAATGCTATGGGGTCTTCATCGCCGGTATCCCACACCCATCCGCTGACCTGTGGATCACACTGAGGGGCATATTTATAGGCCCCTAGTACCACCTTGAGCCACATTAATGTCATTTATTTTGACGTTAATGTGGCCCAACAAGGCCAAAATCTGAGTGCCTTATTTACAGGGTGGCACAATGAATGCATTGCGCCACTCTGTAACCCTTTGCACTACATTATGCCCATGCCAAGCATAATGTATGCAAAGAGGGCATTCCCCCATTAGGGGAGCTGGAAAAATGGCGTAAGGAAATCTATGCAATTTTCTTGCACCATTTTTTACGGCACTTTTAACGCCTGCTCAATAGCAGGCGTTAAATGGGGGCCGCCATTCTTTAGAATGGGGCCCTTTGTACTCTGCAGGAGTAGCACCAATATTTTAGCGCTACTCCTGCAGAGTACATCAATAGTGTCATACAAAATGACACTATTGCCCCCTACCCTGGGCCATGGTGCGCCATATTTTAAATACGGAGCAACCTATGGTGGTGGTAGAGAGGTGCTAAGGGGTGCAGGGAAGGTGGCGCTGCACTTGGTGCAGCTCCACTTTCCATAAATCTGCCCCGAATGAGTTAAGCACGAGGCTCAATCGCTAGCACGAATAGACAGGGGGCATCCCTACCTAGTCCCCCAGTGTTTTGGGAACACGTCCAGAACCCATCAATTTGTACTCATATGGTGGGGTTATAGTAAAGTACTCAAATAAAAAGTGCAGATGCAACGCCCAATTCTGGCTCTCTATAGGATCTGTGTGAGGTATCCCCAGTCCACAGTATCGAAAGATCTTCTCAAAATCAATAGGGAATAGGGCCAGCTGGGGTGAGAAAAGGTGATGATGAGCAAGGGTAACATGAAGGTGCTGTAGACAATGTCTCGTGATCCTAGCTTTCATAAAGCCTTATTGGTTGAGATGAATAGGGGTCTGGAGAACATATTTAAGGCATGGTCCCATAATTTTGACCTCTCCGTTGATAAGGGAAATGGGGCAATACTCTGCACATGAGACCAATGGAGGGTGTACCTTCGATGTAAGCAATATGGTGGCTTAGTCAATATCATGTGGGAATGAGCCCACCTCCACCTCTTCTTAATAGAGGTTCAGAGAATGGGGGTAAGGTTTTCCCTATATTTGGTATAAAACTCTGTGGGATAGCCATCAGGACCAGGCGTCTTGCCAGGCGCGATTGCCGAGGTAGTCACTCCAATCTCTTCAATTGTGAGGTGTTGATCCAGGTCGGGCCTTCCAGAGGGAGAAAGCTGGGAGAGAGGCATCTCATCCAGGAGGGAAGAGGCCACCTCACTAGGAGGGTGAGAAACTGCAACGTACAGGTGAGTATAGTGCATAGCAAATGTCTGAGCTATAGGTGTGATGGAGAGTACCATTTTGGTCCATTATCTCCAGTATGACCCTACCGGCAACAGGCCAGGAGGCCAACCAATGCAGCAATTTGCCATTTTTGTCTCCCCACCCACAGATGTGAACAGTGGTTACTCGCCAGAGCTGTTTTGCTGCTTTAAGGGAGGTAAGTCTAATATCTTCCTGAATCAGCGTTAACTGTTGGGTGATGTCACTTTGAGGGTCATCAGGGAGCTGTGTTTTCAATCAAAGGGCACTAGCCTCTAGTTGTGTGATATGGTGGTATCTTGCCTTCTCTTTTTTCCCACGGATACTTTTAGCGTGACCCCTAATGTTGATTTTTCCCAGAAGGTACTCGGGAAGCACACTGTGCCCTCATTGGTTTGATATATGCCTTGATCTCCCATTCCACCTCACAAGTGTATGCCTCATCTTGGAAGTGCCATGCATTAAGCTCCCACATGGGACGTAGGACACCAGTCGCCACACTCATTTGTAGAAGCATAGGGGCGTGGTCGAAAATTCTGCGTGGGAGAATTTGTACCTAGAAGATAGACAGGCAGTCGGTAGTGGGGACAAAGATCATATCAACGCGTGCGTGTGTATGGTGCACAGCTGAGATATGTATGAATTATCTTAGTCTAGGGTTCCATATTCACTAGATGTCACTGAGGTCCAGCATGTATACTCAATTAAGTAAGTGAGGGGAGCCGTTGCAAAGGTGCTCCGATGGGGCGTCGGTCAAGACAACTGAGGGGTTGAGGACTACATTAAAGTCACCACTTATAACGTGAGTCCTTCAGGTAATTTCGCTATTATTGCTGTGAATATAGCCAGAAAGGAGTCTAGGGCATTGGATGGACTGTAGATGCACAGGAGGTTCAGTGGTTGCCCCTTCAGTGTCCAGGTAAGGGAAAGGTACCGACCCTCTGGATACAGCCATGACTGAGCAACCACTATGGGGAAGGAATGGGGTAGCAGGATTGCCACTTCACAGGTGCCCCTGATGCAGCTTGTATGATAAACCCTATTGTGTCCCTGGCACACCAGGAATGGGCACTTCATACCCAGCAAATGTGTTTCTAGTAGCATCAGGAACAAGGGTACGAATCAATGGGAATATTGCAGTACTGAGGAGCGTTTAACACGGTCTAGGAGACTGTTTAAATTCCACATCATAAAATGAAGGGATGTCATGAGAGAGCTGGGTGTGGCTGGAGAGATGGGTAATATGATCCATCATGGACAAGTGGGGAGACCATTTCAGGCTGCTGTGCCCCTTTGAAAAGCTGTAGTGGTAGGACATGAGGTTCAGTGGTAACACTGTGGTGTGATAGCTTAAAAGGTTTGCAGTAGGAGATGTCAAACAATAACTGTGAAAACATATGATCAAAACCAACCAAACCAAACCCCTCACATCCTACACCCCATACTTCCCCCCAGGTATGGAGTCATGGTCCCCTTCATATTGTAAGATCAATTCTTTACCTTAGGTGTGCAGCCCGACAGAATGCACGAGTCCATCATGTGCAGCATTCACCTATGTCCAATCAAATCAGCGTTAGGTAGTATCAGATATGTCCGCATTCACTGAAGGGGTGGGCAGCTCTCGATGATCTCCCTCCGCCGAGTTCAACATATCAGCCTCTCCTCCAGTACATTGCAGTTGGGCCAAATTCCTGAATGACGGCCCCAGGGAGCCGGAGCTCGGGGAGTGCAAGGAAGCCTGTGCGTTGCATCACCCTTTCTGGGAGTGGGTACAGATTCATTTCCTGTGTCTGGTCACTTCTGAGTTTGTTTTCATTGATTTTCCAACCAAAAGGGGAGGCAAGCGACTCGGTCTGTGGAGCTCCTTCTCTTCAGTGAGCCAGACCCATGTGGACTCCGGTGTCTTGAAAAAATGTGTTTTGTTCACATGTATCACTTTGAGTCGAGCTGGGAAGAGAAGCATGTAGGACAGATTAAGGGCTCAGAGCTTCTGTTTAATAGCTTCGTAGGATCTTCATTTCACCTGCCCTTCTTTGGCATAGTCCGTAAATGTGATGATTTTAAAGTCTTGGCAGTGGATTTCTGGGAAGGCTTAAGCTTCTCTCGGATGAAGTCTCTACCATTGAAATTGAAGAACCAGGCAATTATGGGTCAATATGGCGCTTCAGGAGGAAGTTTAGGAGTAAGTGTCCTGTGAGCACGCTCCACCGCCAACCAGTGGTAGAGTTTATCAGCTGGCATCCGTGATTTGATCCATTGTTCCACAAACTCGGCTGGTTGCGAGGATTCTACACATTCAAGAAATCAGAGATTGTTATGCCGCAAGTGGTTTTCAGCATCTTCCACACAGTTATGTGATTCAGCTGTCCGGGAGAGGAGGAAAGAGACTTTTAATTTAAGATGTCTCTCTGCCTCTGTAATCCTGCCAGTGATGTTCCATAAGTCTCGATGAAGGAGCTCTATATCTACATGGACTTCTATTTTTGATTTGACTGCGGTTTGCAATGCTTAGATCAATATCATGGCCAGATATCCTTCAGGGGGTACCCCTCTGGCAGCTCCCTCCTTTCCATGGGCTCCATGTGCTGTAGTATATCGACCAATGTGGGGCCGGGAACAGTGCAGCTTCAAGGATTTATCTTTCCCCATGGTCGTGCAGGAAACTGCCTTCAAAGTGTGTCAAGGCCTGGCCCACTTGCCTAGAACCTGCATCAGCATGAGCAGCCAGGCACTGGGAGAGGAGGTTGAGGGAGTCAGGGGAGTTGTCAGGCCTTAGGAGAATGGTGTTTGTGGGTCTGCATTAGGGAGATCTGTTGGTCACCCCTGTTCCTGCACCCGGAGTGGCATAGCGCCTCCCTCACAGATTCAATGCCGGTGTCCCACGGCAAGGCAGGTGAGTCATTGGTGCATTTGACCCACTGCAATAGGAGGGAGAGATGGGCCTAATCCGTAGGTGCCCTCCATGTAACAGGGCTCAGTCACAGGCAGCAGACCATGGAGGAGCGCTGATGGTGGATCAATGGCCCTGATGTCAGTTCCCTCAAGTTCAGTCGAGATAGCACAATGTCCCCATTCCAGGGGTAGATAGCAAAGTGAAGCTCAGTGTAGGGATGGCGATGCACCCACATCCTCTCCCCCAGCCCAAACGGCGACATCGCTAGTCAATGGAATGGGAGATGAGGGACAACACACACCTCACTGTGTTCTGTTGAAGGTCGATGATATTAAAGGCCCCTTCTTATAGCCCCACAGGTCCTGGTTATGTTGGGCCTCAGAATGGATGGGGAGAGAGTCTATGCCAGGCATGAGTTGGGAGCGGGGGAGGGGTGCGCTCAGGAGTCAATGATCAGAGTGTCTGATCACCTTCAGCGGATGGCCCGATCAGCCCTCCCTGTCAACACATGGTTGCATACCCCCACACAGCTGCAGTGGTAAGTGGGCTCACTCGTCTCTTTTATTGTGCAAATTGTGTTCACCATTAGCATCCTGGGCCCCAATCAGCCTGCCTGTTGTCGCCTTGCCCAGGCCTGCAGTAATCTTCATTGCTCCCATGGTACTTGGAGAAAGTATGCCGGGTCCACCATCTTAAAACCAGGTGTAGAGGCCGAGATGTCTCTCGTCCATCAGGAGCAAATCCCAAGCAAGGGCTCCAAACAACCAGTGAAATGACCAGTGGAATAAAAGGATTGTTGGGCCCTGCCACTAGCCCTGCACCAAAACAAACCCTTCAGACCACAACATAAAAAAGTGGCCCATCTGGCACCATGGACGTCATTTAGGGGGTCGACATTTGTGAAACCTGGCACTACCTTTGCGCTCCCTGGCTTCAGAGGTGGCAAATTAGTGCCAGGAACACAGTAGCAGCTCATCCTTATGGACGTGAGTTGGGGCTTTCCTCTCTTTGTTTTCTATCAATTTTTTATTACATTAATAGTGAAAATCTCATTCACTATTGGTATAATAAAAATGTGAATGTACCCTTCCATGGCAGCTGAGGTAAGTAATATGCTTTTAAATGTATGTTGTGTGCGTGCTTGTGGGTGAAAGTGTGTTTATGTGAGAGAGTGTGGTGGTAAGTGTGAATTTATGAGTATGTGTCTGTGGACGAAAGTGGAGGCCAAACTGTGCATGATGTTACTTCCACTACCACTGGCATTTTGGTGAATTGACACCCATGTCTGGCGCTTGCAGGTTGCCATATAGGGCAGTTCGACCCTGCCAACAACGATTGCAATCCACATGTTTATAACAGTTTTTCCAGTGCTTAGCCTTTTTTTAAACTTATTCACCGAGAAAGCAATTTGAAACCTATTCAATGAAGCACTTTGTTATCTGATATGGTAGTTGTTTTTTTTCTCCATTGTCAGTGATGCAATTTACGAGAGGGTGCCTAATGGTTATTAGGGCTCACCTGAGACAGTGTGTGCGCTGTCACTGTGAGACATTTTTTCACTTACAGGGGGCTTAGAGCCCACCCATTGATTACCATTGGTTGGCATCAACATCACTCTTATTTCCTTGCTCATCTTTGGCCAGCACATGCCTGCCTCTATTTCTCTTCCCGTGCTTGTCCCTTCCCAGGAACATAGCCCAAGTACTGCTTCCTCAGCCGTATTTGTCCTTCTGATGCTCATTGAATGTCAGAGGTATTCATATTTTATTTTCATTCCAGCAGTAGATAAGTATCCAGGTCTTCTTTATTGTTGCTTACGCTGATGTTGTTGCTTGCCCTGATGCTGTTGTGTTGTTGCTTACCCCATTGTTGTTGTGTTTTTGCTTGCCCTGTTCAATTTGTTGTTGCTTTGCCCTGCCTCCTCTCACATTATTGCTTTGGCTCATCAGCCCTGCTCATGTTGTTGCATTGCCCGTCCCACCACCTCTCTCCTGCATTGTTGCTTTGCTCCGACCTCCCACTCACCCTTCCGCAATGTTGCTTTGCTCTGCCCTGCCAGAAAAAAAAAAACTTTTATCAACCAATCAATCAATCATTCTTGAGGTGCCAGTGCTCAAAGCCCTTCTCTTAAACACAAGGCTGCTGTAATTAAATCTGCCAGCACTGAATACTAAGGCAGCGTAATCCTGAAGCCACCTCGGGCCTCTTCAATCCATTTATGGCCACCCCTGCCCCTTCAGCTCATCCTGCAACTTTTTACTTTCGCCTTTATGACGCTTTTTAGTTTTTCCTTCTTCCGACTTTCCCATATGTGTCTTTTGCTCGCAGCAAATGCCTGAGGCAGAAGAATAAGCCCGTCCCTCACAAATAAGTGCCGGTGCTCAGCACCGGAAACAAGCACAAATTAAGCACTGATCTATTAGGGTCTCAAGGCGTTGTGGGGGCCAGGGATTGTGCAGTTCATTCGAAGAGACAGGTCTTGTGGTCCTTCCTAAATCGAGGCAGTGAGGGTGATTGCCTGGGATGTAGCGGTAGAGGTTCCAGGTCTGTGCAGCGAGGTAGGAGAAGGATCCTCCTCTGGCTGAAGTCTTGCAGATCCTTGGGAAAGTGGCCAGGCTCAGGTGGGAGGAGCAAAGATGTCTGGTGGGTGGGTAGAAGGAGAGGCAGTGGTTCGTGGTTGAGGTATACAGGTCCGTGCCCAGTGCTGTTTGTGTCATAGCACTTTTTTCCAACTTTCAGCCATGCTGCACAGCAGCTGGGCTGCTGTTCAACATGGATAAAAGATAATGACTAAGCCAGTAGCTCTTACGTAGTCAAGAACTATTGGATTTGCCAATGCTTGTTTGGTGATGAATCTGAAACCATGGGCTGAAACTGCATAAAATTCTAGATGGAACAGTTTTGCAATAAACGACTTTGCATATGCTCTATGAGAACTCGATGAATAAAATAAGTACAAAGTGAATATGGAACTAGATTGTGGCGATCAATCTTTCAATGTTCGATATTTGTACTATAATCGCTGTTTTGGGAATTGAAGTGAAGCGCCATCGCTGCAGAAGTGCAGCTGTCTTTCTGTGGCTTCAGCAGCTAAATATGACTATTTGTATCACAAACAGACTAGTGCAATTAAATAGTCTTAAAATATACAGCTTGGTAATGTTTTAAAGTGTGGTATTTTTACCATCCTATTTATTGACTGTTAAAAGTGTTCCCAGTGTGGCTTTTCTTGAACTACTTTTTACTACATGGAACAATGTTTGCAGTGCGGTATTTCTTGCAGCCATTTTCACCCCAAATAGATGGGCAAAATGTTTCTTTCTACCCTTTACACCATCTGCTTCTCTTCTAGAAAGAATAACACTATTACTGTTTTATGTCCTTTACTAGCTTACCTGCCAATATATATTTGATTTTTTTAATGAAGTAGTGTGAAAAAGTAGAAAAGTGCTTTTGCCACCATTTTGGCGCTAATTCGTATTAGGAATTGAGCCCAAAGGGCCTGATTTATGGAAAGTTAGTGCCACCTTTGCATTGGTTTTTTTTGTGCAAAAGCAGCGTCCACTTACAAAATATAAGGTCCAGATTTATACTTTTTTTGCACCGCATTCGCATCATTTTTTGACACAAAAGCGGCGCAAACTTACAAAATACAATTATATTGTCTATTTTCTAACTTTGCGCCTCTTTTGCATCAAAAAACATCACAAATGCGGCGCCGACTTTCCATAAATCAGGCCCAAATTATGCTCCTCCTTAGTTTGCGTCGGTACTAACCACCAATTGCACATGTTACTCCCCTTTTTGTGAGCAGAAATCAACATGCGAATGAATGCTGTTTGCGGTAGGGTATTTTGAATGCGCTAACACTAGATGGGTTTAAGTCTGCACTCTGGAGGAAGATTTCCCTTTATGCAAGACATTTGGATAATATCCGTGGCATATAGAAGCTATAAATTGTCTTCAGGCTGCTTTATGCTTTTAGAACCAATGAAACATTACTATTGAGGAACTGATATGATGGACATTTAACGATGTGTACCACAACATATTCTCTTTAATAAATACCGTGATTGCAATATTGACAGCTTCTGCGACATTGCAAATGCGTATTACAGGGCATATTTATACTTTTTCGTTTAAAAACTGCACAAACGCAGTTTTGCACCAAAAGGTTTAACACCGACTTGCGCCATTCCTGAGCACCAGCCAGGCGCCATATTTATGGAATGGTGCAAGCCGGTGCAAAGGGTGGGCTAGCATTAAAAAAAAATGACTTTAGCCGGGTGGGGCTGGCGGTATGGGAGTAGGGGGTTTTGCACCAAAAAATTAAGTTAGGCTGGTTAGAGTAAAAAAAGATGACTCTAACCAGCCTATTGTCATTTTCTGACAGAAAACCATCTATATCACATGACTCCTGTCTTAGAAAAGAGAGGAGTCATGCCCACCACCCCAATGGCCAGCACAGGGGACCAGTGTCCCCTGGGAATGGTCATTGCACCCTGTGCCATGCAGCGGTCCCCAAGTTGAGCCCCGATGGCACTTTAATTAAAAATAAAAAAAAATACTTACCTATACTTATCCTACTTACCTCGGATGGGGTCCCCCATCCTCTGGTGTCCCTCTGGTGTGGGGGGAGGTGTTCCTCTGGCTTAAGGAGGGCACCTGTGGACCCATTCCATGGTGTTTAACCATGGAAATGGGTCCACAGGTCCCTCAGGGCATATTTATACTTGTTTTGCGTCGAATTTGCATTAAAATAAAATGACGTAAAACTTACTCCATATTTATACTTTGGCGCTAGACCCGTCTAGTGCCAAATGTATGGAGCTAAAGTCATTTTTTGGACGTAGAATCCCTCTTTGCGTCAATAAGATGCAAAGTAGGCATTCCTGTGCAAAAAATGACTCTATGGCCTTAGCGCTATATTTATCCCCCTGTGGTAAAATAACGCACGGGGGCAAGAGGGGTCAAATAATGGTGCAAAGCTTGCTTTGCACCAATATTTAATGCCTGGTTCAGGGCAGCCGTTAGGGGACCTGTGGGCCTACTTCCATGGTGGAACACCATGGAAAGAGCCCACAGGTGCCCTACCCAGACCCCAGGGACACCCACACCAGAGGGACAGCGGAGGATGGGGGACCCCCATCTAGGTGAGTACAGGTAAGTATTTTTTTTTTTTTTTAAAGTGCCATTGGGGGCCCTAAAGTGGGCCCCCCTACATGCCACTGGGTGCAATGGCCATGCCCAGGGGACCCTGGTCCCCTGTGCTTTCCATTGGGGTAGTGGGCATGACTCCTGTCTTTTCTAAGACAGGAATCATGTGGTAGGGATAGTTTTGCATCAGAAAATGACGCTAGGCTGGTTAGAGTCATTTTTTTTACTCTAACCTGCCTAATGTCATTTTTTGTTGCAAAACCCCTTTCTTCCATACCGCCAGCCCCACCCGGCTAACATCATTTTTTTTAACGCTAGCCCACCCTTTGCACCAGCTTGCTCCATTCCATAAATATGGTGCTCGGCTGGTGCTCAGAAATGGTGCAAGCCGGTGTGAAACCTTTTGGGGCAAAACTGCGTTAGTGCAGTTTTGCACCAAAAAGGATAAATCAGGGCTGAAGTGCTTCAGTTTGTCCACTTGCCATCTGCTTGTGGCTAGCTAGTGGTGATGTGAATGTGATTTACTCCTATATACTTCAAATCCTTTGCTACGGCATGGTGGGTCATTGTCTGGTCCAGGCTCTTTCTTAAGTACATTTGTTGGCTTTCAATGCTTTAAGCTTAAGCTTTACTTCATGTGTTTGAGCAATCTCAGCTTCAGGGGATTTGGGCACATATTTATACTCCTTTTGCTCCAAATTTGTATCATTTTTTTAATGCAAATTCAGCACAAACTTAACTCCATATTTATATTTTGACGTTAGACATGTCAAAATCTAGGAGTTTGCAACATTTTTTGGATGAGCGAACCTACCTTGCGTCAATGAGATGCAAGGTAGGCATTCCATCCACAAAATAGTGCTATCCCCATAGCCCCATATTTATACCCCTGTGCTAAAATGATGCACAGGTGGGAAGAGGGGTTAAATTTAACACCTGCGGCAGACCAGGCGTTAGGGAACCTGTGGATCCTTTTCATGGTTAAACACCATGGAATGGGTCCACAGGTGCCCTCCCCAAGTCCCAGGAACACCCCCACCCCCACCAGAGGGACACCAGAGGATGGGAGACCCTATCACACGTAAGTCCAGGTAAGTATTTTTTATATATTTTTTTTGGCCATTGGGGGCCCTACCTTGGGGCCCCCTGCATGGCACAGGGTGCAATAGCCATGCCCAGGTGACACTTATCCCCTGTGCTAGCCACTGGGCTGGTGGGCATGACACTTTCCTAAGACAGGAGTCATGTTTTAGGTGGTTGTGTGCCTGGAAATGCCACTAGTCTGGTTAGAGGCATTTTTTTGCCTCTAACCAGGCTAGCGTCATTTTTTGACTCACAACCCCCTCCTTCCCTACCGCCACCCCGACCTGGCTCGCAACTTTTTATAAGACGCTAGCCTGAGTTTAGCACAGGCTTGCGCCATACTATTAATACGGCTGCCATTGTAAAATGATGCAAGCCAGCGCTATACATTTTGGTGTAAAACTACGTTCCTGCAGTTTTGCACCAAAAAGTATAAATTCAGGCCTTGGTTTGATCATCAGTCACTGAGAGGAGATAGAGGCCATCCACGTGGCTGCAGAATTTGGCACTGGGCCTTGTCCACAAAATGGCAGAAATATGCTCAGTGAAGATCGGGGGGAGGTGAGAGGGGGGGGTCATCTCCAGGTCCAGATGCCTGTCATACCAGGTGAGCATTCACATGGGCCTTGAATAGAGTTGCTAGTTGTAAAGATCAGGCATTCCCCGTGACATTGTTTTAGTTTCGACAATGTGCTAGTGTCCTCCTTGGGTCAGTTGCAGGGTGGGTGTCAAATCAGTGTTACTGGGAGTACAAGTATATGGTAGGTGTGTGAAGGTCATCATCAATGGCTGGATAGATATCAGTCAGATTTCAGACCACACCATGGCAGTGAGACAGTGTTTGACACGACTCGATAATATACAGACTGTCAATTGGCTCAATTTGGAGGTTGCTATGTCGGATACAATGTTTAAATGGTTTGGATCATTCTTAAGTGGTCAGCCACAGTGTATTAAACTTCACTCTGCCAATCCAGTCAAGTGAGGGTGGAGTATAGGGTTCCCAAGTGTACATCCTTGTGACCACTGATACTTAATATGGGCCTATCCGTTGTACTTACGGTGTCAACTACAAAAAACAACAAGGTGATGGAAGGAATGAATTAATTAAACCATTCGTGATCGCCTGGGGCCGAATTCTTTACCATTGTTTTTCGCCCACTGTGTCCTTTTAGACAGTGACCATTCATATGCAAATCAGTCTTGGGCCGCCTACATTAGGAATAGCCCATTGAAACTGCCAGGACAGGTCCCCTACAAATTGTAACACAAGAAATCCCAGACAACTAGTCTACTAGGTACAATAGCGTTTCATATTAATAAAAAGCAATTTAGAGGAATCGCTGAATTTCTAAAAAGTCCTAACTTGGACAATTCCAACACACTTATAGGGGGGCACTAAAGTGCCAAATAGCAGCTTGTCTAGAACAAGGCAGCAAATGTGGGTCTTGATTCAGATAAATAAGGATAATCTTGGAAGGCCCAGGACATCTGCATTAGGTGGAATGACTGAACTCATTGTTTCTCAAAATAGCATGTCTTGTATGCAAGTGCATTAAATGAATCGCCCCGGTTTGTCGCTTGAAGAAAATTGATAGAGGCTTATTCATATATTCCAAAAAATCGGCTTAGCATAGATGGCCGATAAAACCATTGCAGTGCTAAAACCGACAGTTCGGAATAAATTGACCTCAGAGATTGAAGAAGATTTAGGAAAGCCATCAAAACCCTCCTGTTTAAGAACTTAATATTGTTTTAATGTTCTCCTCGCAGTTATTGTTTTATTAGTCTATCTCTGAGTTGTGGCCCATAATAAAGAATATTTAGTTTGAGTCCTTGCCGAATGAAGCTTGCAAGGTGTGTGGTCGTACACATAAAATAAACAAATACCTTTTGATTTTGGAAATGCCATCTACGAAGAGGAATGACATGGTGCTCCCTTTTGATAATGTTATGTGATGACATGCGAGACCCAGGTGTAGGCGATTCAACCTTTTCAACGATGAGCGCATGGTAGACTTTTTCTAACACTATGAAGCAGTGCCTCCGGGAGACAATCACACAAAACCCTGAAATAATGATGAGAATTATCTGAGCAAATATTTGAGTTCATTTTTGGCCATACAGCGAAAAATGGTGGCAGGTGTAAAATGTTAGTACAATGGCAGCCTAGTAACATTTCTTTTCCATTCTTTATTATGGAAAGTATGGCTATGGATCTTGTGACCCTTTGGTGCTGTTTTATACATAAGTCGTCAGAACTGCTCATGCACCAAGACAACAGTGCTTAATTTGAGCCAGTGGTTTCTGGTGCTAAGGACCAACTTTTTTTTAAAATATATCTTTATTGATTTTATTACAAGTCAGGGCAAAGGCAGAAATTCGAAAGCGGTAGCAGTGTCAGGGTATCTTCTGCATATATCAACACCTCATACAAGAACATCAAACCGAAACTTGTACAGTTGAGTCATTGTAGGAGGCTGGCCTGGCTTATAGTGGGTACCTTGTGGTACTTACACCTTGTGCTAGGTCCAATTATCCCTTATTAGTAGATTAGTAGTGTTCTAGCAGCTTATTAGTAGATTAGTAGTGTTCTAGCAGATTAGGCTGATAGAGGTATCTATAGCAGAGCAGCTTAGGCTGAGCTAGGAGACATGCAAAGCTCCTACTATACCACTTATATCATATAGCACTATATCATAAGAAACACAATACTCAGAGTTACTAAAAATAAAGGTACTTTATTTTAGTGACAATATGCCAAAAGTATCTCAGAGGACATACGCCCTTAGGAGGTAAGTAAAATACACAAAATATACACACAAATCAAAATCAGGTAACAGTTAGAAAACTAGTGCAAACACTGTAGAACACAATAGAATGCAATAGGACACAATAGGCGTGGGGCAACACAAACCATATACTCCAAAAGTGGAATGCGAACCACAAATGGACCCCAGGCCTAGTGTGTGTAGACGGTCGCTGGGAGTGTAAGAAAACACTAAGGGTGTCCAAGATGCCCCACCCCAAGACCCTGAAAAGTAGGAGTAAAGTTACCCTACTACCCCAGAAAGACAGTAAAGTCAAGATAGGGGATTCTGCAAAGACAACAACTGACTGTTAAGCACTGAAGACGGATTCCTGGACCTGAGGACCTGCAAAGGAAGGGGACCAAGTCCAAGAGTCACACAAGTGTCCAGTGGGGGCAGGAGCCCACTAAACCCCAGATGAAGGTGCAAAAGGGCTGCCTCCGGATGGCAGAAGCCAAAGATTCTGCAACAACAGAAGGTGCCAGGAGTTTCTCCTCTAGTCAGAAGATGTCCTACGGCATGCTGGAGGACGCAGAGTTGTTTTCACGCAGAAAGACCACAAACAAGCCTTGCTAGCTGCAAGAGTCACGGTTGAAGGTTTTGGGTGCTGCCAGGGCCCAGGAAGGACCAGGGGATTGCCCCTTGGAGGAGGAGACAGAGGGGGTGCTCAGCAGCACAGAGAGCCCATGCAGAAGCAGGCAGCACCTGCAGAGGCACCTGAACAGGTGTTCAGGAAATCTGAGCACAGTGGTCATCTCCACACAACAAAAGAGGGTCCCACGAAGTCGGAGGTCAACTCAGCGAGTTGGGCAATGCAGGACAGAGTGCTAGGGACCTGGGCTGTGCTGTGCATGAAGGAAGTTTTGCAAAAGTGCACAGAAGCCCTAGCAGCTGCAGATCACGCAGTACACAGGATTACTGTCTGGTATGGGGAGGCAAGGACTTACCTCCACCAAATGTGGACAAAAGGACCACTGGGCTGCCCAGGCCCCAGGGGGGCAGAAACCTGTCTGAGGGTTGGCAGCAGCGGTAGCTGCAGAGAAAACCCCTAGTTTGGCAGTACCCGGGGTCCATGCTGGAGCCCCGGGGATGCATGGGATTGTACCCCCAATACCAGGATGGTATTGGGGGGACAATTCCATGATCCTAGACATGTTACATGGCCATGTTCGGAGTTACCATTGTGACGCTACACATAGGTATTGACCTATATGTAGTTCACACGTGTAATGGTGTCCCCGCACTCACAAAGTCAGGGGAAATTGCCCTGAACAATGTGGGGGTGCCTTGGCTACTGCCAGGGTGCCCTCAAACTTAGTAACTTTGCACCTAACCTTCACTAAGTGAGGGTTAGACATATAGGTGACTTATAAGTTACTTAAGTGCAGTGTAAAATGGCTGTGAAATAGCGTGGATGTTATTTCACTCAGGCTGCACTGGCAGTCCTGTGTAAGAATTGTCTGAGCTCCCTATGGGTGGCAAAATAAATGCTGCTGGAACCCAATACCGTGGGTACCTAGGTACCATATACTAGGGAATTATAAGGGTGTTCCAGTGTGCCAATCTGAATTGTTAAAATTAGTCACTAGCCTGCAGTGACAATTTTAAAAGCAGAGAGAGCATAAACACTGAAGTTCTGGTTAGCAGAGCCTCAGTGATACAGTTAGGCACCACACAGGGAACACAAACAGGGCATCACTTATGAGCACTGGGGTCCTGGCTAGCAGGATCCCAGTGACACAGGCAAAAACAAACACACACACAAGTAAAAATGGGGGTAACATGCCAGGCAAGATGGTACTTTCCTACAGTCATCATAAGCTATATATGTCTTGTCTTCACCCAGGGCTGTAGTAGAGTGGATTAAAGGAGGACACTCGTGCACTGGTGCGACAGTCGTAGCTAAAGGGGATCACAACACCGATCCCAGGGAAGAGAGTCCACCCGCGAGTGGTGCCCACAGATATACACCTGCTGGCTGGAGTATGTGCCTGAAGGAAATTAAGTAGATACTTGTATTGTTGCGTAAGGAAGCACCTTGGGTGTGGGGGGCAATCTTATGTCTTCCTTCAGATCTCCTGAAGGGTCCCTCCTCCACACAGGCACAGGAGAAATCATCCAAACTATTGGATTGCCCATCCAAGACGTGGAGCCCAGGGAAGGGCACAAACTGTTCCTCTCATATCATAGTTGCATGCCAAGTCTGTTGTAGGAGACATCATTAGAAGTTAGGAGAGTGCTCAGGGTGAGTGGGTGTCATTCTTCGCCTCTATATTCCTGATGTAAGTATCCCAACACCCTTGTCCTGCAATCTTTGCATTGCGAGGACCTCAATCTCAGCCTGTGCCCTCTTTAGGAAAGTAGATGGCCAAGAGTAAGTGTTCCACAGCTGCAGCAGTGATTCCCCTAGCCTCCCCTCAACCGCTCTGCACCACTGGACATTCCCAGACCATATGGTAGAAACCAGCTTCGGGTGCTCTGCATCTGTGACATTCAGGTGATGCCATGGTTGTGCCTAATGTGTTGCTGTGTTAGGTATGCCTGATGGAGATAGTTAAACTGTGTGAAGAAGAAGCGTGTGTTGCAGAACACCTCCTTAACAAGTTTGAGTACTCAGGACCAGAGGTTGTCCGTTAGTGGCCGTGGGAGGTCTGTCGCTAATATGGCCCTGGCCGTAGCAGCCGTCCCCACAGGGGCTGAGCTCAGCAAAGAGTACAGGGCCATGAGAACGTGCCATGTGCTGCCAGATGACAGAATAGTATGCAGTGCTGCAGATTGGGGCAGTTCTACTCTTCTGAGACCCCTGTGGACCAAATTGCATGTTGTACAGCATGGTACATCAAGAACTGTCCTGCTGTCATATCATGAGTGCCCACAATATCCTGAAAAGACATGAGGACTCAGTTTTGGAAAAGGTTCCCTAGGTGCTCAATATCCATTTCGTACCAAGTCGTTAAGTCAAATCTGCGGGCTGCCATTTGGAGTTCTGGTAGCTGCCACACCGACTCCTGTCTTTCAACACCAAGGACAGCCAAGTCACCTCTGCACCCGGGCCTCATGAGCAAAGAAATATTGAACTGAATGTTGCATCTTGGTCCTGGGTACCCCACAACCTTAACTACATGTGGGTTCCTCTGAACTCACCCCGCAAGTGATTGATTGTCACTAGTGATTTTGCCCATTGACTGAAATGGTAAAAGTTTGACAGCTTGAACTGTATTTAATTATTTTTTCTTCGAAAACCAAGAACTTTGTTTATACATATCTGATTTACTTTGTTTTGGTGTCTAAATGAAGATTGAAATCTGCTCTGTTTTTATAAATTGGTGTCATATTTCTTTTGAGTTGTGTCAATTACGTATTGTCCATGTTGGTAGTCTGAAATGCTTAATACATGTTTCTCTTGTATAGACTGACTGCTCTTTGCCACACTACCGAGACTAAGCTAAGGATTTATTAATGTGAATCCAAAGGACCATCTTTGGGTATTGTGAGAGTATTACATATTGAGGCCTAACCAGCATCACTATAATACTCCACTTCCTATAGAAGTCCTACCCAAGGATGTTGAATGCCTTCTCTCTATCAAGCAACACCGTCACCAGGCCCCAGCTGGGGTAGCCTTCATTAGGCACAGTAAACAGTGTTTATTTAGAAAGGTGCTGCTCTTGGGTATTAATCTGGATTAGTTCATATGTACGAGGGTACCAACTATAAGGAGTAGCCTGTTGGCCAGGCCCCTCCCCAGTATTGTATAATCTACTTTTAAGAGAGACAGTGGTCGGTAGGAGCAGACACCTAGGGGATCACTGCCCAACTTGGGAAGTACCACAATTAGTGCTTCACGAAGGGAGTCTAGGAGCTACCCTACCACCCTGGCCTCATTAATTACTTCCAGGAGTCTGTGGGAGAGGTATGCGCTAAAGGTGGCATGATAGTCTATCTTTTGACCATCCCTCCCCGGTATTTTATTCCAGGCTATTTGAGCAATGGCTGCCCGAATTTCTTCAAGTTGGAGAGGCTTATCCAGTTTAGCTTCTTGGAGAAAAGTCAGTCGGGAACTCCCAGCAGAAATCCAAGTATCTGGTCAGTGGGTAGAGTATCCTCATTCCTCAGCCACATAGAGGGACCAACTGCATTTCTTAAAAGCAGTGTTGATGGCCACCTGTGTATTGACCACCATACTATCCCTCAGCCTAATGGCTCCTATTGGCATGCATTGCTGATCTCCTTTCACCAGCCTGCCGGAATGGTCCCCCTCAGCATGAAACACAAGAAACACCAGACTAGTGAGGTACAATTGCGATTCATATTAATAAAAAGCAATTTAGAGGAATCGCTGAATTTCTAAAAAGTCCTAACTTGGACAATTCCAACACACTTATAGGGGGGCACTAAAGTGCCAAATAGCATAGTTGTACCTTGTCTAGAACAAGGCAGCAAATGTGGGTCTTGATTCAGATAAATAGAGATAATCTTGGAAGGCCCAGAACATCTCCATTAGGTGGAATGACAGAACTCATTGTTTCTCAAAAAAGCACGTCTTGTGTGCAAATGCATTAAATGGATCGCCCCAGTTTGTCTCCTGAAGAAAATTGATAGAGGCTTACTCATATATTCCAAAAAACGGGCTTAGCAGAGATGGCCGATAAAACCTTTGCAGTGCTAAAACCGAGAGTTCGGATTAAATTGACCTCAGAGATTGAAGAAGTTTTAGGAAAGCCATCGAAACCTTCCTGTTTAGAAATTAATCTTGTTTTAACCCCTTCGCTGCCAGGCCTTTTCCCCTCCTGTGCCGAGCCTTTTTTTGGCTATCTGGGGCACTTCGCGGTTAGGCCCTCATAACTTTTTGTTCACATAAGCTACCCAAGCCAAATTTGCGTCCTTTTTTCTAACATCCTAGGGATTCTAGAGGTACCCAGACTTTGTGGGTTCCCCTGAAGGAGACCAAGAAATTAGCCAAAATACAGTGAAAATTTGTTTTTTTTCACAAAAATGGGAAAAAGGGCTGCAGAAGGCGGCTTGTGGTTTTTTCCCTGAAAATGGCATCAACAAAGGGTTTGCGGTGGCAAGATCACCATCTTTCCAGCTTTCAGGAACAGGCAGACTTGAATTAGAAAACCTCATTTTTCAATACAATTGTGACATTTTACTGGGACATACCCCATTTTTACTATTTTTTGTGTTTTCAGCCTCCTTCCAGTTAGTGACCAAAATGGGTGGGAAACCAATGCTGGATCCCAGAAAGAAAACATTTCTGAAAAGTAGCCAAAATTCTGAATTCATCAAGGGGTCATTTGTGTAGATCCTACAAGTGTTTGCTACAGAAAATAACAGCTGAAATAAAAAAATATTGAAATTGAGGTAAAAAAACTGCAATTTTTCTCCACATTTTACTCTGTAACTTTTTCCTGCAATGTCAGATTTTTTAAAGCAATGTACCGGTACATCAGCTGGACTCTTCTGGTTGCGGGGATATATAGAGCTTGTAGGTTCATCAAGAACCCTAGGTACCTAGAGCCAAGAAATGAGCTGCACCTTGCAATGGGTTTTTATTTTACACCGGGTATACAGCAATTAATTTGCAGAAATATAAAAAGTGAAAAATAGGTATCAAGAAAACCTTTGTATTTCCAAAATGGCCACAAGATAAGGTGTTGAGAAGCAGTGGTTATTTGCACATCTCTGAATTCCGGGGTGCCCATACTAGCATGCGAATTACAGGGCATTTCTCAAGTAGACGTCTTTTTTACACACTGTCTTACATTTGGAAGGAAAAAATTTAGAGAAAGACATGGGGCAATAACACTTGTTTTGCTATTCTGTGTTCCCCCACATCTCCCGATAAAAATGGTACCTCACTTGCGTAGATATGCCTAGCACCCACAACAGGAAATGCCTCAAAACACACCGTGGACACATCACATATTCACAAAGAAAACAGAGGTGTTTTTTGCAAAGTGCCTAGCTGTGGATTTTTGCCTCTAGCTCAGCCGGCACCCAGGGAAACGTAGCAAACCTGGGCAGTTTTGAAAAATAGACACCTAGGGGAATCCAAGATGGGGTGACTTGTGGGGCTCTGACCAGGTTCTGTTACCCAGAATCCTTTGCAAACCTCAAAATTTGGCCAAAAAAAACACTTTTTCCTCTCATTCCAGTGACAGAAAGTTCTGGAATCTGAGAGGAGCCACAAATTTCCTTTCACCCAGCGTTCCCCCAAGTCTCCCGGTAAAAATGGTACCTCATTTGTGGGGGTAGGCCTAGCGCCCGCGAAAGGAAATGCCCCAAAACACAATGTGGACACATCAAATTTTTCCACAAAAAAACAGAGGTGTTTTTTACAAACTGCCTACATGTGGATTTTGGCCTCTAGCTAAGCCGGCACCTAGGTAAGCCTAGCAAACCAGCGCACTTTTGAAAACTAGACACCTAGGGGAATCCAAGATGGGGTGGCTTGTGGGGCTCTGACCAGGTTCTGTTACCCAGAATCCTTTGCAAACCTCAAAATTCGGCCAAAAAAACACTTTTTCCTCTCATTTCGGTGACAGAAAGTTCTGGAATCTGAGAGGAGCCACAAATTTCCTTCCACCCAGCGTTCCCACAAGTCTCCCGATAAATATGGTACCTCACTTGTGTGGGTAGGCCTAGGGCCCAGGAAAGGAAATGGCCCAAAACACAAAGTGGACTCATCAGAATTTTTCACAGAAAAAAGAGGTGTTTTTTACAAAGTGCCTACCTCTGGATTTTGGCCTCTAGCTCAGCCGGCACCCAGGGAAACGTAGCAAACCTGTGCAGTTTTGAAAACTAGACACCTAGGGGAATCCAAGATGGGGTGATTTGTGGGGCTCTGACCAGGTTCTGTTACCCAGAATCCTTTGCAAACCTCAAAATTTGGCCAAAAAAACACTTTTTCCTCTCATTCCGGTGACAGAAAGTTCTGGAATCTGAGAGGAGCCACAAATTTCCTTTCACCCAGCGTTCCCCCAAGTCTCCCGATAAAAATGGTACCTCATTTGTGGGGGTAGGCCTAGGGCCCAGGAAAGGAAATGCCCCAAAACACAATGTGGACACATCAAGGGCCGTATTTATACTCCGTTTGCGCCGAATTTGCGTCGTTTTTTTCGACGCAAATTCGACGCTAAACTAACGCCAACTAACGCCATATTTATACTATGGCGTTAGAGGCGAATAGCGCCAAAGTTCCCGGAATGTGCGTCATTTTTTAGCGTGAACCTCTTCCTTGCGTTAATGATATGCAAGGGAGGCGTTCCCGTCTAAAAAATGACTCCCAGGCCTTTACGTGGTATTTATACTCCCGGGCAAAAGAGACGCCCGGGAGTGGGCGTGGCTAAAAACGGCGCATTTGCGCCGCTTTTTAACGCCTGGGTCAGGCATGGCGTTAAGGGACAAGTGGGCTCAAAATGAGCCCAGAGTGCCCTCCCCTGCCCCCAGGGACCCCCCCTGCCACCCTTGCCCACCCCAGGAGGACACCCAAGGCTGGAGGGACCCACCCCAGGGACATTCAGGTAAGTATTTTTTTTTTTTTTTTAATAATTTTTTTGGGCATAGGGGGGCCTGATTTGTGCCCCCCTACATGCCACTATGCCCAATGACCATGCCCAGGGGACAGAAGTCCCCTGGGCATGGCCATTGGGCAAGGGGGCATGACTCCTATCTTTACAATGATAGGAGTCATGTTGATGGGGGATGGGCGTCGAAAATAAATGGCGCAAGTCGGGTTACGACGATTTTTTCGACGTAACCTGACTTGCCCCATTTTAAGACGCCCATGCGCCATTTTCCCCCTACGCCGGCGCTGCCTGGTGTACGTGGTTTTTCTCGCGCACACCAGGCAGCGCCGGTCTGCTTGCGCCGGCTAACGCCATTCAATAAATACGGCGCCCGCATGGCGCTTCAGAATGGCGTTAGCCGGCGCAAAACTTTTTGACGCTAAACTGCGTTAGCGCAGTTTAGCGTCAAAAAGTATAAATATGGGCCCAAATTTTTCCACAAAAAAACTGAGGTGTTTTTTACAAAGTGCCTACCTCTGGATTTTGGCCTCTAGCTCAGCCGGCACCCAGGGAAACGTAGCAAACCTGTGCAGTTTTGAAAACTAGACACCTAGGGGAATCCAAGATGGGGTGATTTGTGGGGCTCTGACCAGGTTCTGTTACCCAGAATCCTTTGCAAACCTCAAAATTTGGCCAAAAAAACACTTTTTCCTCTCATTCCGGTGACAGAAAGTTCTGGAATCTGAGAGGAGCCACAAATTTCCTTCCACCCAGCGTTCCCACAAGTCTCCCGATAAATATGGTACCTCACTTGTGTGGGTAGGCCTAGCACCCGCGAAAGGAAATGGCCCAAAACACAACGTGGACACATCACATTTTTCCACAGAAAACAGAGGTGTTTTTTACAAAGTGCCTACCTGTGGATTTCGGCCTCTAGCTCAGTCGGCACCTGGTGAATCCTAGCAAACCAGCGCATTTTTGAAAACTAGACACCTAGGGGAATCCAAGAAGGGGTGACTTGTGGGGCTCTGACCAGGTTCTGTTACCCAGAATCCTTTCCAAACCTCAAAATCTGGCCAAAAAAACACTTTTTCCTCTCATTTAGGTGACAGAAAGTTCTGGAATCTGAGAGGAGCCACAAATTTCCTTCCACGCAGCGTTCACCCAAGTCTCCTGATAAAAATGGTACCTCACTTGTGTGGGTAGGCGTAGGGCTCAGGAAAGGAAATGGCCCAAAACACAAAGTGGACTCATCATATTTTTTCACAGAAAACAGATGTGTTTTTTACAAAGTGCCTACCTGTGGATTTTGGCCTCTAGCTCAGCTGGCACTCAGGGAAACGTAGCAAACCTGTGCAGTTTTGAAAACTAGACACCTAGGGGAATCCAAGATGGGGTGACTTGTGGGGCTCTGACCCGGTTCTGTTACCCAGAATCCTTTGTAAACCTCAAAATTTGCCAAAAAAACACTTTTTCCTCTCATTTCAGTGACAGAAAGTTCTGGAATCTGAGAGGAGCCACAAATTTCCTTCCACCCAGCGTTCCCCCAAGTCTCCCGATAAAAATGGTACCTCACTTGTGGGGGTGGGCCAGGTGCCTGCAACAGAAAAAGGCCAAAAACTTGTAGAGATTGAGGGGATAGCACAGCGAGTTGATAAGCACATATTTTTCTTTTATACATCTTTTAGGCTGACTCTGCTTTGGGGTCCCATGCAAGTGAGGTATCATTTTACTTTGGGGACTGAGGGGAAAGCTGGGTGGTGGGAAATTTGTGCCGCAGCGGTGATCCTACAAAGAAAACTGAGGAAAATATGATTGTTTATGCAAATTTTGAGGTTTGCCGAGGAGTCTGGGTAAGAAAATGTTAGGGGATCCAGGCAAGCTACACCTCCTTGGACTCCTTGGGGTGTCTATTTTTAAAACATGTCTGGGTTTGGTAGGTTTCCCTAGATGAAGGCCGCACCAGGGACCAAAACCATAGGTGCCCCCCCCAACACAGGTAGTTTTGCAATAGATCATTTTGGTGTGTCCACATACTTATGTGATGTTCCAAACACTAAAATTGTAAAATGAAACACACTTAGGTTATGTTAAAAAGACCCCTCACCCACCAACCAAGTTGGTGGCATGCTTCATCATCGGGGTCCCACCCGAGGCGCCTAGCGTGTCACAAGTGTGCTGCAACGCCTGATTACAGCAGAGCAGGTTTTGTCATTTTTACCACACATACTGGTTGGATTTGGCACGAGGGTAAGTGATGGTTCAGTGGATCAAATTTTATTAACAAGAGATTTCACAAAAATGAAATGCACTGTTAATAACTGAAAGGCCAAAAAACGGAACCAATGACTCACAGCTCGTGAGCTGTAAAGCCATGTCTAGGCACCAACCACTTTACAGTCCATTCACACACCTTTCATACATGACATGCACAAGACCATTCACGCCGCCAGCCACGGGCCCAGCACATTACAACAGTGGCATCGACAGACAGCGCCACTCAAGGGCCCATCACTTACATACGCCCACATGCCTGATACAGCAATCACACCAGCTGATGGGAGTGTGTGGACTGGTGTTTGGCTGGCAGTATGTTGCAGTAGCCAACAGCAAGTCAATATGTACACTATGTACACCCTCAGCCAAGCGCCACTCCACGCACAATGGCATCACTTTTTTTTTTTTTAACAAAGAAACCACTAACTAATTAGAAATAATTACAAAACTACAAACACAAAAGCTCTAACTAAGTACATGACAGAAATGCCAACCAGGAAACTGAGCACATGAAAATACAAAACAGGCAGTTTACATTCATGGTTGTTCCCAGTAATTCTTATGGTGTGGTAATTCTTCAAACAACCACCCACACACAGCCCACGCTTTGAAGGACAATCTGGGCAGTACATTCGAGTCTCCCTCCGGATACCTCTTCGAAAACACACTCTACATTTCTTAGCTGGAAAGTCTTTTTTGGGTGTGGGAGGAATGTGCTCAGCAAAGTGGCGATCTTTCAATCTAGCGACATCCTCCACCACGGCTTCTCTAGGAACTCTGGCCTGTTCCACCACAATAAGGCTCTCCATCACTAACTCCTGAAATTTCACAAATGTCATCTTTGACTCTGGAGACCTATCCTTAAACACAATAAAAGCATTAAAAGTTGCTAAGAGGAAGAGGTGAATAGCTAACTTCTTATACCAAACTTAAGACTTACGAATAGCAGTATAAGGTTCCAACCTTTGATCAACTCTATCTACACCTCCCATGTGCTTACTATAATCTAAAATGCACCCAGGTTTGCGCACTTCAGCAACCTGGCCCCAAACAGTCACGGGGGAAGAACTCTCTTCATGGATGGTACTTAGCATGTAGACATCCCTCCTGTCTGAAAATTTCAAAGCTAGCAGCTCATCATTCCGCAAGGCACTGCACTGTCCCCTCTCAAGTTTTTTACAGACAAGCTCCCTTGGATAGCCTTTCCGGTTACAACAAATTGTGCCACAAGCAACAGTGTCCACTCTAAACAATTCCTTGAACAACTGCACTCCAGTGTAGAAGTTATCTACATACAAATGGTGACCTTTGTTGAGCAGTCGTCTACCAAGTTCCCACACAATTTTCTCAGCAACTCCAAAAGTGGGAGGACAACCAGGGGGGTCAATACTGGAATCTCTACCAGTGTAGACACAGAAATTATACACATATCCTGTACTACTTTCAGACAGCATATACAATTTAATTCCATATCGTGCCCTCTTGCCAGGAATGTACTGACTAAAAACCAAACGACCCTTGAAGAGGACCAAAGACTCGTCCACAGCTATTTCTTTGCCTGGAACATAGATCTCTGAAAAACGATCTACAAAATGATCAAGAACAGGCCTAATGCATTGTCAAAAAAATGCAGCATCCTAAGAAGAAGCAAATACCGATTACGACTCACGGTTGCAAGAAATATAGCTGTTGCCATCAAGGGACTAGTAGACCAATAAGAAGCCAGTGACGGCTTCCTTATCAAGCCCATCAAAAGAGTCAAACCCAAAAACCTTTTCATCTCCTCCAAATTTGTGGGAATCCACTGGGTAGCTCTAGAGTGTGGCCTAAGTCTGGCAGCGCTGTCCCTCAAATACTGCTTCACATACAAATTAGTCTGCTCAACAATCTCTTCCAAAAACACATCATCCACAAATAACTCAAAGAAATTGACAGGCAAAAAGTTCTCTGTATTGACTTTACACCCCGAGATACCAGTAAAGGCAGGCAACTCTGGCTGCTCCGTGTTTGGGGCAACCCAGAGTTCAGGTCTTCTAACGGGAAACCTTTCAGCCCCAGGTTGCTGCACTAATGGCACATCAGTGTCCTCCTCTAAAACAGGCTCTTCATCTGCACTTAGTGTGGCTTCCTCATCAGAAGATTCCTCTCCGACAGAAACTTCACTGCCAGAATCTTTCACTTCCTCCTCTGCCTCAGATGCAGAGTCCGTCTCATAATCATGATCAGACAATGACTCAAAAAGCATGTCAACCACCTGCTGAGCGGTCATCCTGCGGCTAGCCATGATCTTTCCTACGAAAATTAGCTGGACAAATGCACCACCAACAACCAGCACTGCGTAAGATAAGTAATAAAGTGTAGCTTTATTAGTAAGAGTTATAAACTCAAAAACTATACCGCTCACTTGCCTGAAAAAGCTTGAATCACCAGCAACTACTCTGCACAGACACAACAATCACCAATGATATCCCACTAAAAAGAAAGAAAGAAAAGTAAATTAGAAATAAGACAACACAAATATCATTGTGCACCAATCTAAGGACAATTTCACACAAACCTGCATTTAGTACACCACCTAAAAACATGTCATTCATGCATGACAATACTCCTTTGGAGTAAATTGTTTTTACTTGCCTAAAACATGCAACTATGAAAACCGCAGGTCAACCACCGCCAAACCCGCAAGGAGCCACAGCAAAGAAAGCAAAAGTTTTGAACTAGAACAAAAAGGAGGACATTTTTTTTATCACAAATGCAAACACTTCGTCGTTTCACAAACATCCCACCATCAAGCATTTAGAAACTGGTGCCTAAGTGGATTCTGCCATAGGGGCAGATGGGCCTACTAAAAAATAGTTCAATGCACCCCTTGGGGGGGGGGCGCCCCTTGCCCAAGGGGACACCCCCCCACATAAATAAACATCTGTAAAAAATCCCTGGCGTTTTAGTGGTTTCTGCCCCCCTTGGGGGCAGATCAGCCTAAAAATAATAAGCCGATCTGTCCCCAAGGGGGGCAGAAATGGCCTCGGTACACGTGCCCCCAAAGGGGGCGACCCTTGCCCAAAGGGCCGCCCCCCCCCTCCACTAGCAGACACACACACACACACACACACTATCCATGGTGTCTAAGTGGCTTCTGCCCCCCTTGGGGGGCAGATGGGCCTAAACAAAATAGGCCCATCTGCCCACCAGGGGGGCAGAAATGGCCAATAGTTCAATGCCCCCCTTAGGGGGGCGCCCCTTGCCCAAGGGGATGCCCCCCCACATAAATAAACTTATTTAAAAAATCCCTGGCATTCTAGTGGTTTCTGCCCCCCTTGGGGGCAGATCAGCCTAAAAATAATAGGCTTATCTGTCCCCAAGGGGGGCAGAAATGGCCTTGGTACACGTGCCCCCAAAGGGGGGTGACCCTTGCCCAAGGGGACGCCCCCCCCCCCCACATAAATGAACATATTAAAAAATCCCTGGCGTTCTAGTGGTTTCTGCCCCCTTGGGGGCAGATCTGCTTAAAAATAATAGGACGATCTGCCCCCAAGGGGGGCAGAAATGGCCACGACAAACATGCCCCCCACATGGGAGCGACCCTTGCCCAAGGGGCTGCTTCCCAACACAAGACACAGCAGAAATAAAGAAAACAAAAATCCCTGGCGTCTAGTGGTTTCTGCCCCCCTTGGGGGCAGATCAGCCTAAAAATATTAGGCCGATCTGCCCCCAAGAGGGGCAGAAAAGGCCACAACAAACATGGCCCCCAAATGGGAGCAACCCTTGCCCAAGGGGCCGCTCTGCAACACAAAACACAGCATAAATAATGAAAAAAAAAAATCTCTGGCGTCTAGTGGTTTCTGCCCCCCTTGGGGGCAGATTAGCCTAAAAATATAAGCCAGAAATGGCCACACAAATATGCCCCCCAAATGGGAGCGATCCTTGCCCAAGGGGCCGCTCCCAAACACAAAACATTGCAAACATAAATAAATAAAAAAATCCCTGGCTTCTAGAGGGCATTCCTGCTGCCCGATCGCAATGCGATCGGGCAGCAGGAATGCTCATAGAGACACCGGGGAAAAGGAAAACCCTTTCCTTTCCGCCGGTGCCTCTTTGTGTACAACCCCTCACCCGCCGGAGGAGAAACTCACCTGTTTCTCTGATCGTGCACTGGAAGCAAATGGCTTCCAGTGCGACCAGCACTGTGTAATGATGTCAGCGCGCGATGCCGCAGGACAGAGCACTGTGCCGCAGGACGTAACCACTACTTCCGCGGCACAGAAGCGGTTAATGTTCTCCTCGCAGTTATTGTTTTATTTATCTATCCCTGAGTTGTGGCCCATAATAAAGAATATTTAGTTTGAGTCCTTGCCCAATGAAGCTTGCAAGGTGTGTGGCCATACACATAAAATAAACAAATACCTATTGATTTTGGAAATGCTATCTACGAAGAGGAATGACATGGTGCTCCCTTTTGATAATGTTATGTGATGACATGCGAGACCCAGGTGTAGGCGATTCAGCCTTTTCAACGATGAGCGCATGGTAGACTTTTTCTAGCACATCTTCAACTTTTTGCTACATGTTGAACACTATGAAGCAGTGCCTCCGAGAGACAATCACACAAAACCCTGAAATAATGATGAAAATTATCTGAGCAAATATTTGAGTTCATGTTTGGCCATACAGCGAAAAATGGTGGCAGGTGTAAATTGTTAGTACAATGGCAGCCGAGTGACATTTCTTTTCCATTTTTTATTATGAAAGTGTGGCTATGGGTCGTGTGACCCTTCGGTGCTGTTTTATACATAAGTCGTCAGAACTGGTCATGCACCATGACAGCAGTGCTTAATTTGAGCCAGTAGTTTCTGGTGCTAAGGTCCAAAACTTTTTTTAAAATATATCTTTATTGATTTTATTACAAGTCAGGGCAAAGGCAGAAACTCGAAAGCGGTAACAGTGTCAGTGTATCTTCTGCATATATCAACACCTCATACAAGAACATCAAACAGAAACTTGTACAGTGGAGTCATCATAAGCTCTATGGGCCATATTTATACTCCGTTTGCGCCGAAATTGCGTCGTTTTTTTTGACGCAATTTCGACGCAAAACTAACGCCAACTAACGCCATATTTATACTATGGCGTTAGAGGCGAATAGCGCCAAAGTTCCCGGAATGTGCGTCATTTTTTAGCGTGAACCCCTTCCTTGCGTTAATGATATGCAAGGGAGGCGTTCCCGTCTAAAAAATGACTCCCAGGACTTTACGTGGTATTTATACTCCCGGGCAAAAGAGACGCCCGGGAGTTGGCGTGGCTAAAAACGGCGCATTTGCGCCACTTTTTAACGCCTGCTCAGGGCAGGCGTTAAGGGGCCTGTGGGCTCAAAATGAGCCCACAGGTGCCCTCCCATGCCCCCAGGGACCCCCCCTGCCACCCTTGCCCACCCCAGGAGGACCCCCAAGGATGGAGGGACCCACCCCAGGGACATTCAGGTAAGTTCAGGTAAGTTTTATTTTTTATTTTTTATATTCTATTTTGGTGGCATAGGGGGGCCTTATTTGTGCCCCCCTACATGCCACTATGCCCAATGACCATGCCCAGGGGACAGAAGTCCCCTGGGCATGGCCATTGGGCAAGGGGGCATGACTCCTATCTTTCCAATGATAGGAGTCATGTTGATGGGGGATGGGCGTCGTTAAAAAATGGCGCAAGTCGGGTTAAGACGATTTTTTCGACGTAACCTGACTTGCCCCATTTTAAGACGCCCATGCGCCATTTTCCCCCTACGCCGGCGCTGTCTGGTCTACGTGGTTTCTTCCCACGCAAACCAGGCAGCGCCGGTCTGATTGCGCCGTCTAACGCCATTCCATAAATACGGCGCCCGCATGGCGCTTCAGAATGGCGTTAGACGGCGCAAAACTTTTTGACGCTAAACTGCGTTAGCGCAGTTTAGCGTCAAAAAGTATAAATATGGGCCTATATGTCTTGTCTTCACCCAGGGCTGTAGTAGAGTAGATTAAAGGAGGAGACTCGTGCACTGGTGCTACAGTCGTAGCTAAGGGGGATCACAACACCAATCCCAGGGGAGAGAGTGCACCCACGATTGGTGCCCACAGATATACACCTGCTGGCCAGAGTATGTGCCTGAAGGAAATTAAGGAGATACTTGTATCATAGCGTAAGGAAGCACCTTGGGTGTGGGGGGCAATCTTATGTCTTCCTTCAAATCTCCTGATGGGTCCCTCCTCCACACAGGCACAGGAGAAATCATCCAAACTATTGGATTGCCCATCCAAGACGTGGAGCCCAGGAAAGGGCACGAACTGCTCCTCTCATATCGTTGTTGCATGTCAAGTCTGTTGTAGGAGAGATCATTAGGAGTTAGGAGAGTGCTCAGGGTGAGTGGGTGTCATTCTCTGCCTCTATATTCCTGATGTAAGTATCCCAACACCCTTGTCCTGCAATCTCCCACCTGCGGGTGCGCACCATTGCGAGGACATCAATCTCAGCCTGTGCCCTCTTTAGGAAAGTAGATAGCCAAGAGTAAGTGTTCCACAACTGCAACAGTGATTCCTCAAGCCTCCCCTCAGCCCCTCTGCACCACTGGACATTCCCAGACCATATGGTAGAAGCCAGCTTCGGGTGCTCTGCATCTGTGACATTCAGACGATGCCATGGTTGCGCCTAATGTGTTGCTGTGTTAGGTATGCCTGATGTAGATAGTTAAACTGTGTGAAGCAGAAGCGTGTGTTGCATAACACCTCCTTAACAAGTTAGAGTGCTCAGGACCAGAGGTTGTCCGTTAGTGGCTGTGGGAGGTCTGTCGCTAATATGGCCCTGGCCGTAGAAGCCATCCCCACAGGGGCTGAGCTCAGCAAAGAGTACAGGGCCATGATAACGTGCCATGTGCTGCCAGATGACAGAATAGTATGCAGTGCTGCAGATTGGGGCAGTTCTACTCTTCTGAGACCCCTGTGGACCAAATTGCATGTTGTACAGCATGGTACATCAAGAACTGTCCTGCTGTCACATCATGAGTGTCCATGATATCCTAAAAAGACATGAGGACTCAGTTTTGGAAAAGGTTCCCTAGCTGGTCAATATCCACTTCCTACCAAGGCGTTAAGTCAAATCTGCGGGCTGCCTCTTGGAGTTCTGGTAGCTGCCACACCGACTCCTGTCTTTCAACACCAAGGACAGCCAAGTCACCTCTGCACCCGGGCCTCATGAGCAAAGAAATATTGAACTAACTGTTGCATCTTGGTCCTGGGTACCCCCACAACCTTAACTACATGTGGGTTCCTCTGGACTCGCCTCGCAAGTGACTGATTGTCACTAGTGATGTTGTCCATTGACTGAAATGGTAAAGGTTTGACAGCTTGAACTGCATTGAATTATTTTTTTCTTCAAAAACCAAGAACTTTGTTTATACATATCTGATTTACTTTGTTTTGGTGTCTAAATGAAGATAAAAATCTGCTCTATTTTTATAAATTGGTGTCAGATTTCTTTTGATTTATGTCAATTATGTATTGTCCATGCTGGTAGTCTGAAATGCTTAATACATGTTTCTCTAGTATAGACTGACTGCTCTTTGCCACACTACCAGGACTAAGCTAAGGATTTATTATTGTGAATCCAAAGGACCATCTTTGTGGTATTGTGAGAGTATTACATATTGAGGCCTAACCAGCATCACTTTATGATACTCCACTTCCTATAGAAGTCCTACCCAAGGATGTTCAATGCCTTCTCTCTATCAAGCAACACCGTCACCAGGCCCCAGCGGGGGTAGCCTTCATTAGGCGCAGTAAACAGTGTTTATTTAGAATGGTGCTGCTCTTGGGTATTAATCTGGATTAGTTCATATGTACGAGAGTACCAACTATAAGGAGTAGGCTGTTGGCCAGGCCCCTCCCCAGTATTGTATAATCTACGTTTAAGAGAGACAGTGGTCGGTAGGAGCAGACACCTAGGGGATCACTGCCCAACTTGGGAAGTACCACAATTAGTGCTTCACGGAGGGAGTCTAGGAGCTATCCTACCACCCTGGCCTCATTAATTACTTCAAGGAGTCTGTGGGAGAGGTATGCGCTAAAGGTGGCATGATATTCTATCTGTAGACCATCCCTACCTGGCATTTTATTCCAGGCTATTTGAGCAATGGCTGCCCGAATTTCTTCAAGTTGGAGAGGCTTATCCAGTTCAGCTCGTTGGAGCAAAGTCAGTCGGGAACTCCCAGCAGAAATCCAAGTATCTGGTCAGTGGGTAGAGTATCCTCATTCCTCAGCCACATAGTGGAACCAATTGCATTTCTGAAAAGCAGTGTTGATGGCCACCTGTGTATTGACCACCATACTATCCCTCAGCCTAATGGCTCCTATCGGCGTGCATTGCTGATCTCCTTTCACCAGCCTGCCGGAATGGTCCTCCTCAGCATGGAGGAGAACGAGTCAGCATTTGTAGTCCTGTCTCACCAGCCGTGTCTCTGATTCCCTATGAGACTTTCGCATTTGTTGAAGCCGTTCCACCACAGCAGTTCACCAAGCTACCTTAATCTCGAGGAGTCGCAGCTCCCACTCAAGCTGTAGTATCTCCTCGCTCACAACCTGATGGACTCCCCACACAGTAGCCATACAATGGCCTTGTACAACCCCCTTATTGGCAACCCACTCCAATGCTCTGAAGGGTGTAGTGCCCTTGTTGAGGTCAAAGTACTGAGTGATATGTTTTGATGTGGCCTCCCATGAAGGGGGGGCCTTGAAGCACTATGCTAGGGTGCATCCTTTCCCAGTCTAGTGTCAACAGCAGTGGGCAATAATCAGACAGGGTACTTGCCAGGTACTCCGTCCTGGCTGTCTGCATGCCCAGCAGCTCACTGCTCAAGAAAATATCTAGTCTGGTATGAAAGTAATGAAATAGGGAGTAGAACAAGAATTCACTAATATTTGAGTGGCAAAGGCTCCACATATCATACACTCATCTGTGAGTAATCCAGTCTCAAAAGTATTGTGATGTTATAATGCAAGGGGTACCATTCAGTGGAGGGAAAGAGTGGTCATGGTCCATGTCTGAAACACAGTTAAAATCGCCATCACATATGCTAAGAGTTTGTGGGTCCTAATAGAGCGCCAGCGCGAGGATGTTGAAAAAGGCAGTATGATTGGTGTTGGGGGCATAAATGTCCCCCAGTGTTAGCTGCATCCCATCTAGCTGGCCCTGAACTATTACATATCTACCATCCATGTAGACTCCAAATCAGTACCCCTCACACGTATGCTGATGATGTGGTACCATATACCTGTTCATCCACTGAATTTTATATACTTTCACCTCTATTAAATGTGTCTCTTGCAAAAAAGCAATGTTCGTGCATAAGCACTTAAGCTAAGAATGCACCCAGTATGCCTTTGTGGGAGGGGCCATGCCCCTCATGTTCCACATTATCAGGCTATCGTGTGACGTAGAGGTGTGTGTGGGTGTGCCCATTCGAAGGGGTGTTAGGTAGCAGTGCATGGTGGCCTACCAGACCAACCCACTATAATCTCAATGTGTTGGCTCCTCCATGTTTCCAGTCTATAGCTAAATGCCCTGTACCTGTCTGAGCCATGCCTCAATAGAATATGTAGGAGACTCCACTTATGTAACAAAAAAACAAAAGAACATATATAACCCCTCCTTCCTTGGCTGGGAGTTCCTTTTACACCCAGCTATAACTACTCGACAAGTAACTAGTAACCAAAGAGGTATAAATGAGAAGTACCATGCCCTTTTGGGAAAGCGATGGGGGCATGATATACTATAAACAGGGGCTCATGACTGTGTGGGCACGCTCCAGAGATTAGGGCCCGTATTTATACTTTTTTTAGCGCCGCATTTGCGCCGCTTTTTGACGCAAAACGGCGCAAACCTACAAAATACAATGGTATTTTGCAAGTTTGCGCCGTTTTTGCGTCAAAAAACGACACAAATGCGGCTAAAAAAGTATAAATACGGGCCTAGGTATCCAGCACTTGTCCAGGGGTCCCCAAATGACCCTAGCATGCATCAACAAGCATGTCACAATCGATTGGGATTTGGCCCCACTCCATCCATTACTTTACTCTTTTGTTGTTTCGAAAAGCATGCCACAGCACCATTCTCACAGCGAAATATACTCCCAGCTCCTCATAGTCGTGGTGTCAGTTCTGACCCCTGAGAGGCCTCCCCTGTCGAAGCCGCAGAGTCTCTGGTGACTAAACCAGTGTCCGAGGTACGATCGCCCTCAGGGCCTCAAATGAGTTCTGGCCATGGTGTGATACCTCTGCTACCACCTGGGCTTGTTCCCTGGCCACCTGTTCCTGGGTGGGGCAGTTCCTAGTCCCGCCTGGTCTCCTCTGCCACGGCCGGGGTGTCAGCTACTCACCAGCCATCCGGTCGTCAGTGGAGGTGCCCGCCAGGCCTTTAGCATGGAACCAGGTCCATACATTCTCAGGGGTCAAGAAAAAAGTGGGAGTTCTCAACATCAATTGCCTTAAGCTTAGCAGGGTACAGCAGAGCATATTTCAGATACAGCTCCTAAACGTGTTGTTTGACTGCAGTGTAGAAGTTGCGAAGACGTTGCGCTTTCACAGTGAAATCTGGGTAGACAGTGATGAGACTACCCTTAAAGCACCAGGGACCACTCATACAGAACAGCTCCAGAATCAGGTTCATGTCATTAAAGTTATGGAGTCGACACATCACATACCTCGGTTGAGCCCCAGTAGGCAATGTGCCCGCTCCACAGAGAAGAATTTGAGTACCTTGCTCTTTATTACAGTAGACATCAACCAGTTTTTGAGGAAAAGTTCCATGCTCGGCCCTCGGACCATTCCAGGAAGCCCAGGAAGCAAAGGTTGCTACGTCTCATGCGTCTCTCCGCTTCCTGCTCCCATTGATGAAGAGATGTCGACTGCACTCTCATGCTGTTCAGTTGGCCTTGGAGATATTGCAGCATGGGCTGCTTGGCGGTCAAGGAGGATTCAGTGTCGTCCACTCGTTCTGCAAGCTTCCGATGACTCGCAAGAAGCAGGTTCACTTTCAGGGAGACAGCATGGATTTTGGACTCCAGCATGGTTTCAATGCCCAGAATTGCATGCATTTCAAACTGTGCAGAGTATGTGTGCAGAGTGGCCTCAAGATGACCCAAAACATCAGTGCTTTGATCAGTGGGAGCCGTCAGACCCGCAACAGCTCCAGTGCCTGGGACCAGGTTCTTAGTAGATTTGGGCTTCACCATCATGTTCCCATTGACATCTGCCACATGTGGCTGCTCTGAGCAGGTCCAACATCCATGGTATGTGACTTCTTTCTGGAGCTATGATTGGTTGCTGCCTGGTTTTCTCGTGTGGCCCCAGGTTGGCGTTATGGGGCCCTCTAAGGGGTTCAGCAACTATGAAGTGGGGTGGTAGGCTCACAGTAAGAAGCTGCTTTTGATTAATGGGACACAGCACTCCCAAGGGGCCCTCAATGTCCTCAGGGTTGCACCCCCCATACCGGGACAAAGCACCCTTCAATCAGGAGCTTACCGGTGTAAGTCCTCTGCTATGGCCTCTAAGGTGGCAGAATCCAAGTGTCTCAGCTATGCCACAGACTATGTTGTGCTGTCTCCACCTAGTTGCTCCACTCGATCTTTCCTCTCTCATTGGGTCCTCATGCTGGACATTTGAGCATTGTAGACCCAGAAGTGGTGCTGCCAAGGACAGGCACAAGTCTCAGGCAAGCCCTCACTCCACATCTTGTGGTCAGCTGTGGCCCACCCCTTCACCTCCGGACACTAGGACATTCAAAGCTATGGGTGGGTTTTGTTTGCCGTTGCCTCCTTGCAATGCTCGATCATGTTGGGACCCTCGCAGTCAGAGGCCTCTCTTTGTTCAGCCCATGGCACCCGCTATGGGCGCTATTTAGGAAGCATGCATTAGTCTGGGGAGCCGCACGTCCCCCGCAGCACTTCTTGGCTCCTTATGGGCCTCCTCTCCCCTAGTCTCCAGGCACCACTGCTTCACATTGCTACTTGGTTCTGCTGGGGCGGCATAGATAGAGACCTTGTTGTGGTCTCAGCCTGTGCTGCCTCCTCCAACATCATAAGTGGCAGGGGATCAGGTTTTAGCGCATCTGCCCATCGGTGTCGCCACATGGGGAATCACCTGCACAACATTGGGCATCCCTGGGCCGGATACCTCAGGACGGAGCAGGAAATTATGGGAGCCTAGGCCGAAGTTCGCTAAGACATGTCCGATGCAGTTGCCATCTTGGCTATGCCCCACCTCTGGGCCCAAACTTAATTGTCAACACCAGCACTAATGACAGCCCACCATATGGTGGTACTGTTTGTGCAATTTGGAGAGGAGAACAACAACAGTTGTTTATTAGTTCTACATACATTAAAAACAACCAATACATGCCACCAAAGCCATTCTTATAGCTTTGAGGGCCTGGAACAGTCTGAATTGTCAGACCTGTAGGAGAAAGATGGTTAATAGTTGTGTTATTACTGTCACTGGCTGCACTGGTGGGGGCGATGAATGGTGCAAGCTGCAGTTGCCTCGTGATGACGACCCTTGCACATATTTTGTTCTTTACATACTAAGCACTGCATGATGGTGAAATGTGTCTATGAAAGTGGTGACCATCTGTGTTTTAATCTGGCATTTGGGGTGTGACCATCTGTCTGGTACATGACCGTTCATCATGTACGTGACTGTTATGTTGTCAGAAATGAGGTCTCTAGTTGGCAGTGGTTTGCACTCTGTCCAAGTAGGTACCCTCACTCTAGCCAATGTAAGAGAGTCACACAGCTAAGATAACCCCTGCTCACATCCTTGGTAGCTTGGCACAAGAAATTAGGCTTATCCTAGAGGCAAGGTGTAAAGTACACACACACAGAAACACAGTGAAAACACCACAAAAGTACTCCACAACTGTTTAGAAAAATTGCCAACATTTATCTGAGTACAAAATGAGACCAGAATATCAAAAATCCCACATACACAAGTAAAGATACAAATTTTCAAAGATGAAATCTTAGTATACCGCTTAGAAACACAATAGCTCCAACTGGGGCTATCACGGCATCTTGATGGGGTCACTTCGAATAGTCCAACACCACTTGTGAGGGAGTGGGGGCCGGTCACAGAGTCGCACAAACCCTGGGTACAGTACCTTGGAAAACGATGAGGAAACAAATACGTTGCACGGAGTCAGGGAGGTGAAGTGTTGCTGGAGCTGGTGCACCATTGGTTCCTTACTGCCATTGGGAAGGAGAGGTGTCTGTTCCTTACTGCCAGGCAGGAGAGGTGAGGTGTTGGTTCCTTATAGTTGTAGAGGAGGTGATGCAGTGTTGGTGGCAAGGCGTTGATTCTTTACGACAAGGCGGGATCAATGAATCCAGCAGGTCAAGACGTGAGGCATTGACTTCGTGGTGTCGCAATCACACCACAGGCCCCCAGGTGCTGTGGTGGAGTTGGGTGCTACGGACGTCAGTGACATGGCACTCTGGACCCTACTATGTGGTGGGACATCAGAAGTGCTGCAGTAGAGTCGGGCCTGCGTTGTAGGTCACGGTCAGTGCATTCAGCAGGGACCACGGCTCCGGTGCAAGCAGCGGAGCAGGGTCAGAGACCAGCGCCGGTTCCAAAGTCATTCTAGAATTCGATGCACTAGTTTTTTCCTTGTTGCATCAGAACTCACTCCCAAGGGCCCATGAACTGAATTTGGTACAACTTGGCAAGTCAAGACTCTCAACAAGAGAGCCCAGGCACTGGCAGATGAAGTCTTTGATGTCTCTAAGACTTTTTAACAGGAGGCAGGCTCAGCTCAAACCCTAGGAGAACCTTGGAAAGCAGGATGTAGAAAGCAAAGTCCAATCCTTTCACTCCCAGAACAGAAGTAGCAAGCAGCAGGCCAGCACAACCAAGCAACAGGCAGAGTGTCAGTCCCTCCTACAGCATCCAGCTCTTCTTCCTGGCCGAATGTCCTCAGTCCAGAAGTTTTCTAACTTATTCAGCGGTCCAATACTTATACACATTTCTGTCTTTGAAGTAGGCAAACGTCAAAGAGAAGTCGTTGTAGTGCACAAGACCCTGCCTTTCCCTGTGCTGGTGCCAGACACACTCCAGGGGGTTGGAGACAACTTTGTGTGAGGACAAGCACAGCCCTATTCAGGTGCAAGTGTCAGCTCCTCCCACCACTCTAGCTCAGGAAGACCCATTAGCCATGGGGATCGGCCAACAGGATATGCAAGGCATACCTCAGCTCCCTTTGTGTGACTGTCTAGAGTGAATACACAAACAGCCCAACAGTCATACTGACCCAGATGTGTATTCAGCAGACAGGCAGAGGCACATAATTATTAAGCAAGTGAATGCCCACTTTCTAAGAGTGGCATTTTCAAACTTACAATTAAAAAAACAACTTCACAAAAATATGACCCCAAACTCCAAATCTCTATCTGCTCTCAATTGGAAATTGCACTAAAAAGGGATTTCAAGGCAATCCCCATGTTACCCTATGGGAGAGATAGTCTGTGCAATAGTGAAATACGAATTTAGCAGTATTTCACCATCTGGATATGTAAAACACACCAATACATGTAATACCATTTAAATATACTGCATCCTGCCCATGGGGCTACCTTGGGCCTACTGTAGGGGTGAGTTACATGTAGTAAAAGGGAAAGTTTGGACCTGGCAGGTGAGTGCACTTTCCAGATCAAAATGACAGTTCAACACTGCACACAGAGACACAACAGTGGCAGGTCTGAGACATGTTTACAGGGCTACTCATGTGGGTGGCACAATCAGCGCTGTAGGCCCACTAGTAGCATTTGATTTACAGGCTCTTAGCACACATAGTGCACTTTACTAGGGACTTACTAGTACATCAAATACACCAACAATGGATAAACCAATCGCCAATACATTTTAGACAGTGATGATATGCACTTTAGCAATGGTTAGCAGTGGTAAAGTGCCCGAGTCCTAAAACCAACAAAAACAGGTCAGAAAAAATAGGAGGAAGATAGCAAACATTTGTGGATAACCCTGCGAAAAGGGCGAGGTCCAACACATGTGTTCAGGGATCCTCAGGCAGAAGGACCCAGATTTCTGCTGGGTAATCACTTGGACAGCAAATTTCCAGACTGTGACCAATAAGACTTATTTAAGAAATGTGGCTGATTTTGCCACTTGTGGACGTTTCTTTCCTTTAAGAGGGTACTCTACTAAGCGCTGGTAGTGACCTCATGCTGTTTGTACATGGAGAGAGCTTATTTAATCTAAGATGACCCAGTGGCATAGCTATAAATAGTGCTGTAGGTGGAGTGACACTGACTCTCTACACCCTAATGGAAGCCTTATTTTTACTACCCAACTGGTCTCAGTGGGCCCATTTTCCTTGTTGCATTAGGGCTCATGGCACACTTGCTATGTCCCTGGGTGCCACATACCCACTTTCAATCTATCATTATGGTGGTATCCAGTTAACACCAACAGGCCCTCAAGCTGAGGGATGGGACATGGAGCAGGGAGATAGGTTCATCCTAGGACAGGTGTGGATATGGCATGTAGTCAACAAGCATTTGCAATGCAAAAGGTCTCGGATTTGCTTGAGTTAGAGCAAGTGACATTGTAAATTTATAACTGGACTTTTCTTGCCACATAAATTGGTCAACCACACGTCATAATTTGGTCTTTTCCTGCCACATAATTCCAGTGGCTTTACATATAACTGAAGCACTTCCAATTACCTTGTGATACACACATAGCTTTATTCGGTTACTTTCAACCATAAAAGCAAACAGCCAACAATTAAATGAAAAAGAAAAGGAAATTTAGTTAAAAAAGGATAAAAATAGAATAGAATAACATATGTTCGACCTTAAAAACACATAAAAATACTTTCCTTAAAAAAAAAAAATCCAATTACCTTATTTCTCCATCTGCAGCAAAAAAATAAAATGTTGCCATTTAGCATCCTAATTTAAATTTGTCATGCTAAGTCATGCTAAGGGCATTGCACTACGTCACTGCATGTTTTGTAACTTTCGATCCTTTTGAGATAGAAATAAATCTTTTTAGTTACATTCTGCAGAATATGCAGCAAATGATGGATTAAGTGGCACATCCATAATTATGCAGAAAATGCTAACCCTCGAAATTGCTAACTCTTGACAGTGACCCTGAGTTTGACCAAGTGGCATCATATGGTCTTTATTACCCAAGTAAACAGAACTTATTTTATCTACCCCAGAGGGACGAAATGCTAAGTGGACCGTCAAGGTTGGAACCTGTGACTATGAAGTCAAACAAATACTCTGTAGCCAAACATTCCCGAGTTAAGCAATGGGGATGGCACACAGACATGGAACTTTCATAATGAGTCTGTGCAATAGGACAGCTGCAGCGTTTCACATGCAGTTTTGAAAAGAGTGAACCATCGACAGTCCTAGGCCCTACCTTGATCGATCTTAGCTTCAAGCTTAGGATGAGCTTCCTGGGAGCCGAGACTTAAATATCACTGCGAGAGCTTCAAGATTTAGTTTTATCTTGATGTCTGGGTTGCACCAGGGAGGCAAAGGGTAGAAGGAAGAAATTCGATTTTCTTTTGTTACTTCTTACATCTTACAGATTACTTTTGCTATTGTTCTTCTGAATATTTTAATGCCAAACATGTTTTACAAAACTACTCTTGAAATGAAGACTCATGTATTTGTTAATGCCCTTTCCCAAGTAATAATTACATTGTGACTGCCCTGAGATCAGTTCTGGATAAAGAGAGCCCAGAGGAGCGACACTTCGGGGCACAAATAAAACAAGGATGGGGCCAGATAAAGGATCTTGCCAATGTTAAAACACAACTTAACTGTCAGATACAAATTTGAAGAAAAAGCAGTTGCTGCAGTGTTCACGTAGCAGAAACATAAGATGTTAATGGGACATATATGGGATCTTGGATGTTTTGTAAAGCTTTTTGTGCGATATGATGCATACTAATATGTTTCTACAGTCCATATAAACCACATTGACCCACGTTAATCCACAGCTTTACGGTGGTCTGTGGAGCTAGGATTCATCACAGAAGCTTATTTTAGACACAAATGGAGCAAAAGTGACCAGTCTTTTTCTGTGAAAGAGATAGACTTCTGAGGGAATGCACAACACCCAGGAATTCGTTCCCTTATCATCAAGCAACGTCGAAGGAAAAGAGAGGGCCTCATGATGTCAATGCGCATGACGTGCGGGGCCATCTTGAATTGGGGGAATATACATGAAATATTGTAACAGCAGCGATTTTCTCTACGCACTGGTAGCGCGTAAGGAAATCGATGTAAACATAGCTGAGGTCAAGATTGTCTTTGCGTGGCAGGGGACGAAAACAGGTGCCTTCATAAAACAGCCTCTAACATTTGACCTTGGTCTTTGAATGCACAGCACATGTAAGCAGAGAAGAGCATGATTTCCAGCCCTGTTTACAGAAACGGACGGGCGCCACTGAAAACATCCAGTGCTCTGCTCAAATGCTCTTAGCCTAAGAATAAAGTTGTCCCTAAGCACATGCTACAGTAGCACAAATGGAAAGGTACAAGTACTGGGCCATGCTCCAAGGGAGTGTACAACTGAGGAAATGAGGGGACAAAGAGGAAGGATTGACCACTAGCAAGCAAGGATTTTTTAAGAGCACTGAAACAAGCCAATTAAAAAGCAGAGAGCCCACAAGAGGTCTCGAATGCTCGACCTTAAAAAGCACCAGGATTTACACAGTGTGAGAGGAGGCAGCTCATCAGAAGAAATAAAACCTTGGGGTTGCAGGATCAAGTTTAGAAGTCCCTTGGTTGCACAGACGATCCGGGATCAAAATATACTTCAGTTTAGCACAAAAAAGTCGCTCCTCTGATAAGGGAAAGCACTTGTTTTCTCTGACATAGGCAGTATGTTTCTCTGTGTACAAGTGAAAAGTATTCTTCTAAGTGTTTCTATTCCCATACACAGATGCTATCTGGGTGTTTTTTTGGCGTGTAAATAACAAATAAAGAAACTTGCGCACGTTATTACCGAATAAGCAAATTGTGATGATGCAAGAAACGCACAGTTTGTTTTGGCAACTGCTTAAACTTACATTTCAAATGTAGTTGTTGCCTAGAAGGACTAATGGGAAAATTGCCATCGCTCGTTGCTGTGATCCAATTGCAAAAACCATAGAGACTTTGCTCCTGGGAAATTCCTGTTTTCTATGTTGCTGGGGCAACTATTAATCCGCCTCTGTATCAGTGAAGTGCTTTAAAAATAAGCAAGTACTGAACTATGAAAGGTCGGGCCCAAAAATAGTTTTATTCCAGGGAATGTTTAAGCAGATGATTACAGTTGATTGGTTGAAATAACTTGTTTAAAGACAACTCTATTAAACTAGAACTTTTAGTGCTTACAATTGATAGTTTAACATTTTGAGGGGGGGCAGACTTTGTTTTGGAAATGTTCAGAAGACCTTTGCTGCTGAACACCCGGTTCAGGAACATTAATGGCACAGGCCAGCACGTGGACTGTGCATGAGGAATAGATGGGTGACGCGTTTTAATTCACAAGTAAAGAAGAGCACGTCTGCAGCCGAGTTTGGATGGTGACCACTTGTGGCTACGTCATTGCAGACACTATCCCCAGTCCTAAACTTTTCAGATACACATTTGTTTCCAGGTGTTTTAATCTAATTAGTTTATTGGAAGGAAACCAAGTCTACAACACTCAGAATGCATTAGGTGATCCCAACAATAGTGTAGGGCTGGAAGCATTGTCCGGAATGACCTCGAACAGGGTGGTCATCCTACGTCGACGAAATCCTGCAGTCGGTATTTCTACGTGAAAAGAGTAAGGATATGACTGTAATATATTTAAACAGGTAAAACATGATGTATGACGATCCACATTCTGCAAAGATCTGTATTTTGAAGAATACTTATAAGTATCGGATGTATTAAAATATATTTGGTTCAAAGTTTGTCAAAAGGCCTTATTACTAGAAGCCCGTTTTTGGAGTGGGCCTGCGAGTGGACTGGCATCGCCAATTTTACACAACATCCCTGCACCAATTAACAAACTTTAAAAGTTATTGATCTAGTTTTAGGTATAACATGCAAATCCATGTTACTGGCTCCACACATGGACGTAATCTAGGGGTCGCCAGCGGTCGCAACTGCGACCCCCAGCTTGACCTTTGCGACCCCTGGTACTGCCTCTGCGACTCCTGGCATCAGAGGTCGCACAATCAGTGCCAGGAACATGGGGGCAGTTCGTCCATATGGGCGTTGCTTGGAGGGCCACTTCCTTGCTTTCAAATCAGTTTTTTATTACGGTAGTAATGAATAATATGTTAATCACTAATAGTGTAATAAAAATGGAGTACAGTTAGCTGGAAAATGACTTTCCTTGGTAGCTGAGCTAAGTAAAAAATCACTTTTATATGTATGTTGTGTGTGTGCTTGCTGTTGAGAGTGTTTATGTGAGAGAGAGTGTGTGCATGTATAAGCATGTGTATGTGAGGGAGACTGAGGGGCATATTTAGGAGCCCACAGCACCACCTACCGACACACTGGCATCATTTGTTTGACGCTAATGATTCGTCAGATGGCCAAAATCCCCGCACCATATTTACAAGGTGCATTGCGCCACTTTGTAACCCTTTTCTCTACATTATGCCTGCATCTAAGAGATTTCCTTGCGTCCTTTTTTTTCGGCACTTTTAAAGAGGGGGCACACCATTGTTTACAATGGGCTCCTATGTACTCTGCAGGAGTAGCGGAAACATTTTGGCACTACTCCTGCTGAGTACATTAATAAAGTCATTAAAATTATGCCATAATACAGCACACACATGGTGGCGGGGTAGGGGGATGGTAAAGGGTGCAAGAAAAGTGGTGCTACACTGTGTGCAGTGCCACTTTTCTTAAATATGTCCCTTAGGGGCAGATTTAAGAAAAGTGGTACTACACCTGGTGCAGCACCACTTTTCTTGCACCCCTTAGCGCCCCCCTAATGCCAACATGGTAGCGCCGAATTTAAAATATGGTGCATCATGGTGGTAGTTAGGGTGACTAGTGTCATAATTTTTTACGCTAGTCTGGCGCTTTGCAGGATTAGCGTCAACAATTATGATGCTAATCCTGCAAAGCACCCAGAGGCCCACTGTAATCAATGGGAGCCTCTTTTTAATGCATGCATTTAGCAGGCATTAAAAAATGTCTATAAAATTAGCGCAAAGGAATCTCATAGATTCCTTTGCGCCATTTTTACGGCCCCACTAGCACCGGAACGCCCCCTTGCATACATTATGCCTGACGCAGGAATCATGTGGCACAAGGGGTTATAAAGTGTTGCAATGCAAGCATTGGACCACTTTGTAAATTTGGTGCAGCGTTTTTCCCCTTTCAATGCCACATAGGTGTAAAAAAATGACACTAATGTGGTGTTGGAAAGGAGCAGGCCAGCATAAATCTGGCCCTTAATGACTAAGGGCTTGTGATGTCACTTCCGCTACCCCTGGCATTTTGGTGAATTGATGTCCATTGCTCCAGAGTCACGACAAAGTCGATTCCCAGTCCAATAACGGCATTTTCACAGTCCTATCCACCCCCTGCTCGAATCAGATGGTAACTTGGATTCGGGGTGGTAGGGGTGGATGTGGGTTGGGGTCCAAGCGGTTGAGCAGAAGTCTGGAGGCAGGGGAACCATGTGTGAGGCTCAGGGGAGTGCTGTGGGGAGCGCTGTCTGCTCACCCGTGTTGCTGAAGGCAGTGGGTGGGGGCCGGGCTCTTCCTCTGTCCACATAGTTGACGCTTTCAGAGCATGCATTTTAGACCACATGGGCTGGAGTTCAGGGATTGTAGTCTCAGATCACATTGGCAGGAAGAAGGGGTGGCAAACTTAGAAAAAATTTCAACTTTTTTCATCCAAAAAGTGAAAAAGTGCAAATTCATCATTTGTGGCAAAAAAGTGACAAAGTCCCATTTTGAGTGGGGACTTAGAAAAAATGACAACATTTTTCAGCCAAAAAGTGAAAAAGTGCAAATTCATAATTTATGAGTGTTAGGGTGCTGAAAAGCCAGAAGCTAAACGTGCCTCCTGGAAGTGATTTTCGGTGTCAGCCATATTTCAAGACTGCTAATGTAGTATTAATCATAATGCATCGTGCGATTGTTGTTACAAAAATGTGTCGCTAAATTTCTGATCAATACACAAGCAACTAAGGCCCATATTTATACTTTTTAAGTTTTGCATCAAAAAGTATAGCGCCGGCTTGCGCCATTCCAGGATGCCAGCCAGGTGCCAAATTTATGGAATTGCGCAATATGATGCAAAGGGTGGGCTAGCATAATACAATATTATGTTAGCCGGGTGGAAGTGGCGTTATAGCAGACAGGAGTTTTGCCCCAAAAAATGGTGATAGGCTGGTTAGAGGCAAAAAAATAATGCCTCTAACCAGCCCAGCGTCATTTTCTGACACACTACAATCCACACCACATGACTTCTGTCTTAGAAAAGACAGGAGTCATGCCCACCACCCCAATGGCCAGCAAAGGGGACCAGCCAGGGGACCCCAAGTTGGGCCCCGGATGGCACTTTAAGGTATAAATACTTATCTATACTTACCCTACTTACATAGGGTGGGCTCCCCCATCCCCCGGTGTCCCTCTGGTGGGGGTGTTCCTTGGGCTTGAGGAGGGCATCTGTGGACCCATTCCATGATGGTCAACCACGGAAATGGGTCCACAGCTCCCTAATGCCTGGTCTGACCCACGCGTTAAACAAGGGTGCAAAGCAAACTTTGCACCATCATTTAGCCCCTCCTCCCACCGTGCGTCATTTTGGCATGGGGGATAAATATGGAGCAATGGGGTTAGCACCATTTTTTGGATGGGAAAGCCTATCTTGCATCTCATTGACTCAAGGTAGGTTCACACATCTGAAAAATGGTGCAAACTCCAATATTGTGATGTTAGACGGGTTTAGCGTCAAAATATAAATATGGAGTTAGTTTTGCGCCAAATTTGCATAAACAAAATGATGCAAATGTGGCGCAAATGGAGAATAAATATGCCTCTAAATTTGAAACTGATTGATGTGCCACATTTGAGTCATCACATGTATACAACGCCCTTGTTTAATGTGTTTAGTCAAGTGAATATTACAGAAGCAGCACTCAAATTAATTGTGTCAAAGACACCTTTGCTGAAGCCAGTAGTCAATTCAGAGGTCATGTGGGAGTGGAGTAAATATCAAGAACGAACATTCCATGATGTCCTGCCCCAAGTGAAACCATACTCCTAGGAGACCAGCAGAGACCAAAGAAGCCACATCTTGCTCGTGGGTAGTAAAAGAGGCTACCTGAAATCACCGTAAAAATGCACTTGTTCATTTATATCCTTGGGACCTTTGATCATAGGTGACAATTAAAGGGGAAGGCATAGAAAGTGCAGATTATCAAGGTCAGCCAAAAGTGTGGCAACCATGTTATTCTGCGCAAGGCCCGTTCTAAAGAAGGACAATATTCCGGGTCTAATGAAATGCAGAAAGAAACTTTCAGAATGAAAGGAGGGCCCAGTGTAGGACAGCTCTATTGGGGTAAACTTAAAAAAAAATTCATGTTACAAGGAAACCCCATGCTCACCCAGGTGTAGATGTGAAGACCACAATGACTGCTACCAAGATGAATATCTCAGGGGAAAACTGTGAGTACACCACAGGGCAACAGAAATATCGGCTTCCCAACAGGAACACCACAAAAACTTAACTGACGTAATATCCTTCCTGAACTCCCCAAATGGACAATACCATCTTATTGAGCCTTTAGTGATGAAACCAAGAAATAGAGGGACTGATTTAGGAAAAGTGGCACTGCATCCAATGCGTGGCAACTTTTTTTGTGCCCCTTACGCCCCCCTAACGTGATTATTGTGCGCAGTATATAACATATGGTGCACCATGTCGGTAGTTAGGGAACCAGTATCAACATTTTTGATGCTAGTTTAGTGTTTTTCTGGATTTGCATAAAAAATGTAGACGCTCCTCCTGGGAAGCACATTTTCGGCCCATTATAAATAATGGTGTGCCTCCTTTTCATGCCTGCTCCGTGCAGGCGTTATAAATGCCACAAGAAATGCCCCCCTTGCATACATTATGCCTGGTGAGGCATAATGTGGCGCAAGGGGTTACAAAGTGGCGCAATGCATGCATTGCACCACTCTGTAAATCTGGTGTGGCGAATTTGGTCTCGTTGGGCCACATTAGTTTTAAAACAATTCCACTAATGTGAAGCAAGGAGGCGCTAGGCCATCTTAAATCAGGGCCAAAGTAAGCTATGCAGGGCACAAGTCCTAAAAAATAAGTGGGGGGGGACTAACTAAGATAGCGAGTATGCAAGTGACATCATGGCACATAAAATCATCTTGCATGAAATCACGGTGCAACATCACACGTGGAATCACAGGAAGTGGTATTACAACCCATGATCTCACAGGAAGTAACATCACAAGAAGTAACATCAGATCTTAAGACCTCACACATATGTTTAGCAGGTCTATCATGAGTACATATGAGCGCATTACAATGTTTAACAAATTAGATTTTGTGTCTGTGTTGTGCCAAAAAAGTGATGCAACTTGATGCAAAATCTGGGCCTCAACTTATACATTTATTTGTTAAAACCCGGCCACAAAGAAATTGGCAGCAAAAAGGAAATGCATTTGTAAATGTCCTATGGGGTTAAGGCAGCTGCTGCACAGATATTTGTGTGTCAACTAAATCTCAGGAAACAATAATAATGGTAAGATAACTCTGGAGGTTAACATGCTTGCTGGAGAGATCTATGTTTTGTATAGTTACAGATTTGAATCAAACTAGCAGAGAGGGTTCATGTGTCTCCTCCAAAGCACATCATGTATCATGCAGATGGCATGTTTTTATTTTATGTAGATCAGTAAATGGGTTACTGCTCTTGACACAGAGATGCTTTTTTCATAAACTGTAATCCTTCTAATATAGCACAGTGAGCTATGAAGGAGATGTGACTCCTATACTGTGTAACCCTCACTGACTTATGTAATTCACCCTGTACATTGATTTACACACCCTTTAATTATTGCCAATGTACAATGTTTAGAGAAGGATGTAAAGTGCTCTGATACCCTGCCAGGCCTGTGCCACTGGATTCAAGCTAGCCTGGCTGATGAAGGGTGATATCCTGAAACCGATCCCAGGATGCTTGTTTCTGGTCCAGGGAGGATTGTACCTGGTGGTTCCCATGGGAAACAGGGTCAACACTGAGTTGCATATGGCTGGGTACAAACTGGGGTGGCATGGTGAGCAAAAGAATGATGGATGAAACCCAGATCTGTGACTGTGGGTGAGTGTTTGAAATGTTTCAGCACTCCATTCATCATTCGTTTGTGTTACTAAAGTATGCCTAGGTAATTTTACTATGGAATACCAACACAATACCCAGTAGTGGATCTGGGATTCACGCTCAGCAAACCCTAGCTCAGTCCTGGTAGTGTGACAAAGAGCAGTCAGGCTACTTAGAGCAACACGTGTAAAGCATTTCACATTACCAACATGGACGATAAGTAAATGACATGACTCAACAGAAATCTGACACGATTTAGACACCAAAATGAACTTTTTAGCATTTGTTCAACCGGAGTTGTGAATTTTTAAGACTTTGGAAAATACAGTACTTAGCAGATTTAAAGGGCTTCCATTGAAGTCAATGGGGAAAATTCAGTTGTGCACTCGGGCACTTGTAGAGTGAGTTCTGGTGAACTGATGGGAACTTAAGGTTCTGCGGCAACCTAGACCAAGGTTGAACAGTCAGAATTTTGTTGCCTTGACCCGGGAGTCCGGTTGCAGAGGTGACTTGGCTGTCCTTGGAGCTGAATGGTCAAGCAGTGGCTGGTGTGTTTTGCACTCTGTGCAAAATTGGACTTGGAGGTAGACTCACACTCTACCCTTTGGATGTAAAGGTCTTTGGGGTACCAGGAGCAGGATTCAATGCTTGGATCTTCACAACTTCACCCGCTGGCTCAGGGTGCAGCGTTAGCTCCTAGGTGTCAATCACTGAACTGGTCATGCCAAATCTTCTTTGCTGCTCCAGTCGAAGTCACTTCCTTCAGGCTGCAAACTCACAGTAGAGGGGTCGCTGGTGACAACGGTCGCTATTCTGGGGGGCTGCTCTGGAATCAGTAAACATCATGTGGGCCACGGTTTCTGTGCAGGTGACAAAAAAGCCCTTGTAGCTGTAAGGATGCTCCACAAGCTTTCTGGCAGCTGAAGGTCATTTGGTGGGGAGTAGAGGATTGAACCTTGGCACTGGCCTCACTCCCACTCTTTAGATGCTGGACACTGAGCTTCTTTAGGCTCAGGCATGCAGACCCCATCGGGTCGCAGTTCTTTGACTGCATCACTTCTTTACTACTGCAATTGACAGGGGACTGGTGCCCAGTGTTCCCTGTAAAGTGTGCGCACGGGCGCGCACGCACCCTTCCTTCCCCCACCGTGCAGGCCTCTCTGCCAAGAGCGCACGGTGTAGTCATCACAGTGCCTGCGTCACACGTCACTGCCTCACGCATGAGAGAGTGGAAACTGTACGTCAGCGCTTCGTTTAAAAATGGAAACAGCGCAAAAACACGGTCACTCTCTTTGCAGCAGAGCAGGATGGCAGTGCGGCAACCCGAGGTGAACCCCCTGCACAAGGAGACTGGAGAGAACCAAATAAAAGCAGTTAAGTGTTCTTAGATGGCATCTTCTCTGCTCACCTTTCATTTTCTTTACTCTGTCTCTCATTTCTCTTCATCTCTCCACCTTTCTTTTCCTCTGCTCTCCTATTTCTCTCCATCATTACCTTCTCCTCCACCTCTCACTCTCTCCATTTCTCTTCAGATTATTTTTCACCATCATCTCTACCTCATCACGCCCATTTCCTCCTCCTCTTCTTTTTCAATCGCCCTCCTTCTCTCTCTCTGCCTCTCTGCCTCTCTGCTTAATTTGAAAATTAAAACGTGCCGGCGCTCAAAGCCCTCATTTTAAATACTGTTTTACTTTTCATTATTAGTTTGTGTGACAAGAAAAGTCCGGTTAGGAGTTTACAACTCTAATAGCTCAATCACGAGACTTGTTGCATTGCAAATGCTTGTTTATTTTGCAATGGAGCTTTGTTGGGTTTGTTTTGCGTATTTTACCTTTGCATCAAAGTGTCCTCGGAGACTGCCTGTTGATGCTCCCGCTACTGATGCAAATCGGCGTTCCTATTATGGAGCAGAGAATGACTGCCTGACACTGTTGTGCTTATGAGGTTTTATTCTGCATCAGGAATCTATTCTGTACTGACAGTTTCTCGCGACGTGCACAGGCTGGCCCCTACCTTAGGCTATGATGATGAGCCCGCTGTGTGGCACATCACGTTTCATTGATGCCTGGCGTTTGGGTGTTGCAGTTGTGAATTTAATTTACTGAGCCGCTTTTCTCCAGGGAATCTCCGTATGTGAAAATAAAATAGGCGTTCACCACTTCCGCTACAGAAATGTGGTTGCAGGATTTGAGTGTTCTGGATGTAGGCAACAGAGGGCAGCTGCAAATGCCCTACCATACATTTTCTGTCATGTTTGGTGTCCTCTCCCTCAAAGCACTAGGACTGCAGGATGCCGTCATTACTGTTCCTCCAGCAGAGAAAGATATGCCATGTGAATCTGTGTCTCTGTATGCCAGTGCTTAATTTGTCAATAAAAAAAAGTGCTGGTGCCCAAAACCCAACTCTTAAACATGCGGCTGCTGCAGTTAAATATGCGAACACAGAATACTGAGGCGGCGTAATCCTGAAGCCATCTCAGGCCTCTTCAATCCATATAAAGCCACTCCCTGCCCCTTCAGCTCACTCTAGTAGCTTTCTACTTTCTCCCTTTGTGACGCTTTTTCATTTTTCCCTTCATCCGTCTTTCCCATATGTGTCTTTTGCTCTCAGAAAATGCTTGAGACAGAAGAACAAGCCCCGGCCCTAAAAAATAAGTGCAGGTGCTCAGTACCGGAAACAACAAGCACAAATTAAGCACTGCTGCTCGCTCAGCTGGTCCACAGCTGACATGCAGACCTCTGCATCTCTTGTTGGGCAGTGGTCATCCCATGCTTACCTGTCCTCTCTGTGCTTCCACTGCTGCGAGCTTCCAACAGACCTGTTGGACTTGCCTGCAAAGTAATAGTGCACCAATTGTGGGTTTTGCTTGTTTTTTAATTTACACTTGAGAGCTAATATATATATTTAAGACACAACTGGTAAACAGGAATACTGTAAAAGTTGAAAATATTTGCATTGCTATTTAGATCATTGAAGTATATACAGAGGTTGCCTCTACAAATCCAAATATGTTGGCCTAACGCATTGTAAAGATCTAGTCTATCTCTTTGTGAATATCCCTTTTTCTAAAGCTGCCAATTTAAATGGTTCATTCATCTGTTCATTTGTTAGTGTGACTTTCACCTTTCCATTTACAGAGGATGCATTCCTTGACTGTCATTATGGTGTTCTGCATCAATGACTCCATTAGAGTCTTGACAAATCACACTAGTTACGAAGTTAAATATAGTCATCCTTTCAGGATGTTATTATCTTCTCCAGTAATTAAACTCATCCTCTTGACCACCTGTCCTTAAAAGTCCAAGATTCTAGAGCAAGTCCTCCAATAGGAGAAGCTGCCATTGTACCACAAGGTTCATCCAGCCTCTCCTTCTGAGCACCCAGGTGCAAACCCTTTCCATTGAAAGGGAGAGTAATCGCAATGCTTGTCTTCGAGTCAGGGGAGTAAGTCTAGCATCACTGTGTGATGCACAGGACTTGCACCGGGTAGAGTTCAGCTCTTCCTGTATGAGATCTATGTCAGAATCCCAACCAAATCAGACTGGTGCATCTCCTCCACTCTGTCAGTGTTCCTATACTGTCCAAGTGCTAGTTCAGAGGGAGGCAATCACCCTGTCAGCGAGCAAGCAGGGTCTTGGGGCACAAAGAAGGGCTGGAGGTGACCCTTCCTCAGTCAAACGCCTGCTGTTCCTGCTGAGGTACAATAGGCACAAGAATGCCCTTCAGACTAGCCAACTATACCAGTTGAGAGGTTACCCGGACACCAGAGGTCTCAAAATCTCTGGACTCCCCAAAATGAGATTAGTCTTTGTCTCCTGAATCCTGCCAGTTCTAGCTTTGGTGGGGACACTAACCTCTATGAAGGTGTTGTCCTACGACATTGACAAGGAACAAGTAGTTTTATAGCCTGCTCAGAGTAGGAAGTAAAAGGAGTCTTTCATTGATTTCAATGGGCTTCTGGAACTAGAGTTCATCTAAACTGAAACCCCAGGTTCAATTGCTCTGGAACTATCATGCATAATGTTTTTGTAACTCCTATAACCTATGCTAAATATCTTCTTTCCAATTACAGACATTCAACATTTGGATTTGAACGGGCAGGCATGAGTACCAAGGAAGACCAGGTAATTCTGTAGACGTTCCACGTGGGATTAAGGGTCTCTAGATAAATCACATACATGATCCACACCTTTGCTTCTTTTACAAGTTTGTACGACCAAGCAAGTTATAGATTTGAATGGGCCGACATGCGTAGAAGCATAAGGACCATGTAATTATTTGATAGGTCTCCCATCTGGGTCACCTGGCACATTATAATATGGCAACATGTTGTAACCAACTGGTCACCATCTTTTCTTTGTTGCAGTTATCTCAGACAGTACTGGTCATAGAGGAGAACGGGCAGACCGGAGAAGCAGCAGAAATAGCAGGTTATTTTTTGCTAGTTTTTCCTTCTGGTGAATATAAGACATTGAAACGATCAGGTGCTTTAATCAATTTTTCCTCTTTTACAGGCATCTTAGATCCTGCTACACATACATTTTAGCAGGCACACGTGAGTAGAAGGACAAAGACAAAGTAATCATTTTGCAGATTTCACTTGTGATGCACCCAGTACATTATCATATAACAACATTCTTCATCCCATTTTTTGTTCTTTTGCAGGCTTCTTAGACAGTGCTAAGCATAGATTAGAAAAGGCAGAAGTGACTACAAGCAGACAGAACAGGTGGTCATTTAGTAGTTTTCCTTTGTAGTACATCTGAAACATTGGAACATAAGCATGTGCAGCAACCATTTCTTTCTTCTTTAGCAGATATCACAGACAGTGTTACATCTACAGGCAGGTGTAAGAACAAACAGAAAGGCCTAGGTAATTACCTGCTACGTTTTCCAAGGGATAGCTGAGACTTGTCTGGCAGACTGCATTCAATAGCATAAGAAACAACTTTTAATAATGTTCCACACTTTAAAAATGGTTCCTCTTTTTTTTTTGCAGGCTTTGCAGAATAGTAGGCTCAGACTGATTGGCACCAAAATGTTCAAGCGCAAAGCTGTGACTTCTGCAGAGAGCAGTGCTTCATCACAAAGGAATAAAGGCTGTCTTGTGTTCAAAGACGAATGGCTGAAAGAAATTGTGGAGCCTGAGACACAGAAGTCACAAAGCAAGGTTTGCATGCAACTGGGAGAGCTATTTCTATACAATGCAGAAGTAGGCCTGATTTGCAAAGTATGTGCAGAATCAAAGATCGCAGGGGACATTTCTACTGGGAAGAAATGGAGTGATGGCTGGAAGCTGGACTACTTGAAACGCCATCTATGTAGCAAAGTTCATGAATCTGCTTTGGTGACCCTGAGAAATAAAAGCGCAGCTGCCAGTCTGGGTCTTTGAGTGCCTACCATGCTGACGGAAACCGCCAGTGACAGAGCAAACAGACTAGAAGTGGTTGAACGGCAAAGATCTCTGCCTTAGGAGATAAAGATTCTCATAAGCAATGTGTTGCTAGCAGTCAAAATGAACACTTCAATGTTATCTGTTCAAGACATCCATGACCACGTCGCATTGTATGTGAAGATATCAGAGAGCTGGAGGAGCAAGAACTATGCCTTTGAGTTTTTGAAGGCAATCAACAGCGTGATATGCTCTGACTTCATGGCAGAACTTCGCAGTGCCTGGTATCACACATTGATAATTAATGAGAGCACAGATATTTCAGTTACAAAAATGCTCATCCTCTACTTCAAGTTCCAATCTGTAACATCAACAGAGCACAAAACAGTGTTTGGGGGAATTGTAACTCTGAGTACATGCAATACGGAGGCTATCACTATAGCTGTAAAAGACTTCTACACTGCCAATAAGCTGGACCTTATGAAAATGGTCATGTTTACATCAGATGGGGCATCAGTGATGCTGGGAAAGAACAATGGTGTTGCTACCCGCCTCAAATAATCCATTCCCCATATAGTTGAGCAGCACTGTGTTGCACACAGAGAGGATTTGGGAGTTGATGATGCCTGGAAAAAAGTGCGGATGATCAGGGAAATGGAAACATTACTGAGGACTATCTACACTGTGTTCTCCCGCTCACCTGTAAGGAAGTCCAAGCTGAACGAAATTGATTTGGTCACTGATGTGAAGCAGTCTCCTTTCGGCCACTTAATGAAGTGCGGTGGCTTTCAAGGCATTTTGCTGTTGGTGCACTCCTGCGTAATTATGAGGTTGCTCTCAAATACTTTGATCATAAAAGAGTTGAGGAGAATGACCCAATTGCTAAATATTGCTACAAAAAACTATCTGACTCGAACTACCATATTTCCTTTGCAGCACTGAATGACATTCTGGGTGAACTTGCATCTTTGTGCAAGTTGTTTCAGAAAAACTCTTTGACCACTGTTGAAGCTGTACAATTTGCAAAAGCAAACATTGGTCAAATAAAGGAACAATACTAGGGTGACACTGTCTTTTGGAGCAACACAGTAAGAGATCTGATGGCTTTGTACAGAGAGGACCGAGAGTATGAGAGTGAGCTGATGTTATCAATCATTAAACTTCTTTGTGAGCACATGGAAAGAAGGTGCCCAGAAGAGGAATTGAAGGAATGGACAAGCTTTGATTTCCATGCAGTAACAACACAATCACAGTTTGATTTTGGGACTGAGAATGTACAAAGAATTGTTGAAAAGTATAAGAAGGTCTTGGTCCTGGGTGATTGTGACACCCCTGATGGTGTTGTCCAGCAATACAGAGATTATAAATATGTGGTGGCAGAACATATAAAAAGCGGATTGTTTAGGACCTTTCAAGACATGGTGAATTTCACTCTGCGGAATGCTGCACAGTATAGTGTTGTATCTCAGCTTGTTGATGTCTGTGCAACTTTCCAGGATTCAAGTGCAGACTGTGAAGGAGGATTCAGCCTTGTGAATGCAATCAACTCCAAAATTAAGAAACAGACTTGAGGAGAGTCACCTAGATATACTGATGAGAACAAAGGCCTACCTCTCAAATGGGAAGATTGACTTAGACCGAGTTTATCAGCACTGGAAAAATGTCAGGGACCGACGAGAGAAACAAGCATGCCACACATTTAATGTTGGCACCTGACTTGTCTAAACTCTGATGCAGCTCCTACAGTCCATGTGTGACTTTGGTAAGAACATTTCTCAGCCTGTCTCTTGGCAGGAGCCTCATGGCATTTATCAGTAGAGTGTTCATCAAATTATAAATGTTAACTAATTGTACAACTTGCTCTATTTGATGTGCATGGCCCTCTGTAGCACACTGAGAGTATTCATTAATGTTTCATAATGGTTCCACCTCCTGATTTCTGTTTTCTCTAACTGGGGTGTAGGTGGTACTCAACAGGTCATGTTCCTTGGGGTGTGCCACCAGGTCACAAAACTGCCTTAATGCCCTATTTCATGGAGCAATGTTTATACAAATATCCAATTTTTGCTTTAGTGGTAAAACAAAGCTATGGAGAGGCAAATGCCAAAGATATCGGTAGTTATGAGCTGCGCTTGCGTGAATGGTCAATTTCTTGGCGCACCTATCGCTGGCTGCAGCACATAGAGACCTTACACTGCCGCACACAGTGGAAAAAAATTAGAGGGAACATTGCTGGTGCCCCCAGTCAAGGGGAGTCTTTCATGGAGATTCAGGGGCATATTTATACTCTGTTCGTGCCGAATATGCATCAAAAAGTTTTACTCAAATTTGGCGCAAACCTAACACCATATTTATACTATGACGCCCGACCCCCTGAAAGTCAGAATTCCTCCATGTGCGTCATTTTCTGGATGCGGGAAACTGCCTTGTGTTAATGACATGCAAGGTAGGCGTTCCCGTCCAAAAAATGACTTTAAGGCTTGTGTGCCTTATTTATACTCCAGTGTCATTTTGACGCACAGGAGGGGGCAGGCCTTGAAATATGGCGCACAGCCTGATGTGCGCCATGTTTTAACGCCTGGGTGAGGGCAGGCGTTATGGGGTTTGTGGGCTCACTTCCATGGTCTCTGACCATGGAAGCAGTCCATAGGTGCCCTTCCCTGCCCCCAGGGACAACCCCTGCCACCCTCACCCACCCCTGGAGGACACCCATGGATGGGGGACCCATCCAGGTAAGTAGAGGTAAGTATACTTATTTTATTTTTTAAAGTGGCATGGGGGGGGCCTAACCTGGGCCCCCCTACATGCCACTGTGCCCAATGGCCATGCCCAGTGGACAGAAGTCCCCTGGGCATGGCCATTGGGCAAGGAGGCATGACTCATGTCTTTGGTAAGACAGGAGTAATTTCAATGGGGGTTGTGCATCAAAAAATGGTGCGGTTAGAGCCATGATTTTTTACTCTAACCTGACTTGCCCCATTTTTTGACACACAACCCTCATTTTTCCCTACACTGGCGCTACCTGGTTAGAGTCATTTTTTTGGCTCTGACCAGCCCGCAGCGCCGGCTAACGTCAATCCATAAATAAGGCACCTGTATTAAATAAATATGGGCCTCATTGTCCACAGGGGTCCCTCTGGTCAGGACCAATGAGTTTTCTCCTCTAGCACATGTTGAGCACTCGCTTCCAGTACTGGTCCCCTTAGGTCACTCTGTTTCCTCTTCTTTGCACTGGGCTGGGGTCTAGGTCCCTCTAAGTTCTGGTGCCAGGGGAGCCCCTTAAATCCTGGTTTAGGGGGTGTTTAAGGGTGTGAGGGACAGTAGCGACTGGGCTACTGTCCCTGCGGCTAGTCCGCCCCTGCAGTGACAACTTCCTGGGGGGAGTTTGTCACTTTCAACCCAGAACCCACTATTCTTGGGGTCTGCCAAGATGGCAGAACCCTTCCTTGGATGTGCAGACCTCCTAGCCCAACCTCAAAGTGTAGCTAGTTTGAGGGAGGTACACAACTCCTGCATTGCTAATTTGCCACCTGCCCTACCAGGCAGGGCGGGAAGGCCTTTGTCCTCTGCTGCGGGGACAGTTCTCTGAACATCAAAGGCAAGGGGCCTTTAAGCTCACCAACCTGATGCTAATCTCACTAGCCAGCCTGCGTGGGAGGAGGTGTGACCTTCTTCCTGCTCAAGCCCTTTGTCTTACATCCTGCCAAGGTGCTAGCACCACCGGTAGGAGGCTAGACTCTTGTCTGTGGCAGCAGCAGCTCAGGAGAGCCTACCAAAACAGTACAGGACTAGGTAACGTGGTGGGCACCCTCTAAGGGTGCCACCAGGGCATCTGCTTTTTAATCCTAAACATGGGCATCATGTTCAGGGTTAAAACGCACAGTGTTTGATACCAAACACAACAGGATTCGGCCAGCCATTGCAGAGCTTGACATCTGATCAATGGTCAGATACCAGCGCATGTTATCCAATGGGCCGCTGGGTACTAGGGCCAGCATTGTAGTTTAAATGCCAGCACAGGGCATATGTGCGCCTGCATTTATGCCTCACTCATGGAACAGTCCACCCTGCCCCCTGGGCTAGAAGGGGCCTGCCTTAGGGGTGACTGGCCTGTCCAGGGGCAGTAACAGGGGCTCCCCCTGCACCTGGTGTGGGCAGAGTCTCACTCGAGCAGCAGACTGGTTGTGCAGGCTGACATAGTAGCTCTTCTGTCTTTCGTTTACTTGGGGTGCTCAGGGTGGCACAATCAGTGCTGCAGCCCTGGTACCCCCTTTACTATCATTGCTATGGGTACCCGGGGTACCATTTGCTGTTAACTTACAGGGGTGATAAGGTGCTTATCATTTGGCCTATGCAATTCGACATATACTTTAAGAGAAGGCGTATTAGTACTGGGGCCTGGTTAGCAGGCCTTAACACACCAACAGGTGAAAACCACAGCATCTGACAGCAGAAAGTGTGGGGGAGGGAGGGGTGGCCATCCAAAAAGTGGCACTTTACAACAAGTACCATAACTATAATGGTTAGCACTGTTTCTAGCACCCCCTGCACCAGAAAAAAAAACACACACACACACTTCCTTTCCACCACAGTGCAAGGTTATATGTGTGATGCCCAGCATAAGTTTTGCACTGGAAAGTCAACCTTCTAATACAAAGTGCTATGCTTGGACAAAGTTGAAAACTTTTCCCACTTTAGATATGGGCTGTAAATTACAGCACACATGCAACGTTGACAAAGTTAGGGAATTTAAAACATTAGTCCTTTTTTTAAAGCTTGCTTCGAAGAGGCATTTTTTTATGGAGCAACGCTCTGTCTACCATTATTAGTAGATAGGGCTTTGTGTCAAAGCCCCTCTGTGGTTGCATGGCAATGCGCATGTATTACCTATGGTAACCCCCTTGATGCAAAGTAATGCTAGCACTACCTTGCATTACTTTATGGCTACTTTCCTATGCAAATAAAGTTTTGACTGGAAAGTACATCAAAAACTAACAATTTGCAATGGTTTTTGGCACTGATGCAAATATGATGCAACTTGTAAGTACATCTGCCCCAACATGATCTCTTGAAGTGAAGCAGGGATCTGAATACTAAGAGGAACAGTAGATCTCCCATTGGCAACAAAGGGAAAAATATATAGAGCAGCACCAAGATCCTCCAATGCGCAGAATATCTCCACTGCCGGATAGGAGTACATTTTGCAGAACCAAACAATTGGTTACTGCTGTTACTGCTTAATGTTGTTTTCATTCAGTGTGTCAAGTCTGCCTATATCTTTCCCTAAATAACCACATCAGATGATTTTGCCTTCTTAAAATGGTCATGCACATCAATATGTTTAAGAAGTATACCTTACCCTTAGCTTTCAACTGATTCTTCTGGTTCTCCTTCCAATACAGAAGATGGACACAGCGTTAGGGCCCTTCTGTGTCTGCTTGTTCCTGCCTTCATTTTGTCCTACATCAAAGATGACCAGGTCTATCAATTTATACGACAGCATAGTGTTCATCCAATCAACAATGTTTGATGTTTGACCAAACTGAGACATAAGCTGTAAAACATTCAAAGGTCAGTTAAGAAGTGCCAAAAACAGGAAAACAAAAGCAAGATCAACAAGCACTGGCAAAGCCGGAAGGTCTGTCTTTTGCAAGCTGATTAATGATTATTTTTTATTGCAAGAATATGCCACATAAATAAAAAGAAGAAGAGAAAAAAAGAAAACACACCATCATCTAAAGTTGGCGGCCACATGCTTGTAACAGTAATGGTACCATTTTATTTAAAAATGATTATTGCATTTGATTTTAAAATAGCAGTATGAGTGCTTCGTAGTGGGAATGTGCATATAAACAGGCATAGAAACCCTTTTGAATTTTAATACACATCACAGGAAACTATTCTTGCTGTAACCTCAAAACATAGGTAAGACTAAAACCAATTACAAAAAGGATAAAGCACTCATTGGAGGAGTTGAATTCTTTCTAAGGGATTCTTTCAAACATGCATGTTTTTGATATTGAGTGTGGACTATCATATGATAATCAATCCACTGTATCGTACCACTGTACCTTATGTAAATTAGAAGGTTGCTTTGCTGATCGGTCAACTTTTTGATTGCTAAACTTGACTTAAAGTTGTTTATAAAAAAAGGGATAAAGAATGGAAAGAAAAACAAGCATCTCCAATGCAATGGGCCTCGAGTTTGCTCGTGTTAGAGCTATAAGTGTTGTAAATTCATAACTGGATATATAAATTGAAAATGAAAAGTAAAACAGTTGACAGAAGCAAGACAATTCCAAGTGCCACGGCCGCTATGAGCATGAGCATGAATGAGAGACACAAAAGGAAAAATAAGTTTGCTCACAGTTAAAACATATCAGCAAACATGCAATTATCCATGTAACAGGGTCGATGGCCAAAGCGGTATTATCGCGTCAGGCCTTATTAAGTAAACTTACAAGGGAGACTCGTATAGGCCGATGGACCTTTTGACTGCACTTCGAGTAGTTCCCACCATATATCCCGTACCAATACAGATCAATAACAATAACAATCAATGACATCCATAATCAATAGGAGTCAGTAATTTCCACACACTATGAGCGTGCGGACATGAATAACCACACCTTTATGTTAAAGTTAGAATGTTTATTTCCCTATATTAACAGTGCTAGTGTCACATAACTTAGGCCCTCATTTTAACCTTGGCGGTAAAAACCACCTACCGCCTCGGCAACGGCCGCCAATAGAGCGTCACCGCGACTACCAGCTGTCTGCCATATTATGACCACAGACGGATTTCTGCCACAAGAACGTGGCCATGCCAGTGGATGGTGGTAAGAGGACGATGCTACCACCAGCAGCGCCACGCCAGTAGACCGCCGCCAGCTGTATTATGACCAATAATACGGCCTGGTGGTGTTCTGCTGGTGGGTGCTGCTGGCGGTAGCAGCGCCCTATCCCGTCTCCTGTCAGAGGACCCCCTGGATCTAGGTAAGTTGGGTCTCTGACGGAGGAGTGGGTGGGGGTGTTGTGTGTGTGTGGGGGGAGTGTGAATGTATGTGTGTTCGTGAATGTGGGGGGTGTTGAGTATTGAATGCTTGTGTGCATGCATGGAATTGTGAGTGTGTGTATGATGTGAATGTGAATGCGTGTGTGCGTGTATGTTTGGAAGTGTGTGCGCATGTGTGTGTGATTGGATGTATGAATGCATGTATGCATGTGTGAATGAGTGTGTCCATGTGTGTGTGTGTGTATGTGTGTGAAGGGGGTGTGAAAGTAAGGGGGTAGGAGGCTTGGAGAGGTGGGGGTAACTGTAGAGGGAGTGGGAGGGAGACCCCAATCAGTGACAGGGAAGGAATTCCCTGTCATTGATATGGCCTACCGCCATGGTTTAACGTGGTGTTATGAACGCCACGAAAACCATGGCGGTAGGCAGGTTCATAATCCTGCTGACGGAACAATGGCGGCTGCCAGGCTGGAGATGGAGAACTCCAGCCTGGTGGCTGTTCCCGCTGTGGCGGTCGGAGTGGTTCATTGGGTTGGCTTCAGCCAACCCGCCAATGTCATAATATAGTGGTAAGTACCACCAGCCTGTTGGCGGTACTTACCGCCACATTATCGCCGACCACCAGGGTCGGAATTACCCCCTTAGTCTGAAAATCAAATAATAAACATACAAAAATAATTTTGGCTGACCAAAGCGGTGAAAGAATCGCAATCTAATCAAGGCTTGAGCTAATACACATTCTAAGGTTACAGTACAAATTAATAGCACAAATAACTGCACAAAAGAAATAGCATACATTTAGAGTCAGCAAGGAAAAGACATCAACTGTTAATACATGTAGCGAACTTCATCAGTGAGAACCCTAACTAAAATCAGATTAAAATAGCATGTTTGGACTTCATGCGAAACATTTTAGTCACACGAATTTGGATAGACATCTAACTATGGCTCTATGAAAGTTAGCGGCCGGTACCTAGGGACAGAAGCAAATATACATAACAAATGGTAACATCATCTTAACCCTTGCCTCACTATGGTTCAACGAGCTGTGACAGTCTTCGTCAATTGGACATCAGTTCAGTCAGCAAGACATCAGGATTCAGCATCAAAGTTCAGAAAAAGCAAAGTCTCTTCAAGCAGTTCTGAAAGGAATAACTAAACGCTCAAGAAGAAGGGGGAGAATGGCTCGGAATGGCTTCTCACCTTTAGGTGCAGCCCAGCTAAGTTAGATTCTCTAAAACTACTTCTCACGTCCTTATTGGTCAAAGAATTGCATGTCAGCATTTAGATCAATGAAAGTAAAACCCCAAATCTTAAAGTTTACTACTACACGGTTCACATGTCGATGAATGGCTCCACTTCTCCCATTCTCGTCATTGCACTCGTCAGGTGTCAATATTGTTGCAACTTATACTCCAGTCAGTGCATCCATTGCCTCCTCCTGGGAAGGTCACTCTTACACATAATACATTATACAAAGTTTCTCTAGCTAGTACAACATCTTCTAGTAAGCAGTTTCTCATGAGAACTAACTTCAGCTACGAGCACATACTCAGTTCAGTGGAAAATCACAATTTAATATTCTAAGCACCCATTTTATCAGTGTCCTGAGAAATGCTTTTTTGACATGAGGCCTTGCAACTAGGCCAAGACCTCGCTAAGTTAAGGCCTACAAATTAATAAAGCTAATACATAATGCTTAACCTTAATATGACATATTGCTACATTAATCAAATATAAGTGCAACGTACTACATTAACAAGCTGTTAATAAGTACAATTTGTGAACATTGATGGACACTCAGGTTGGCGCAAGTTTAAATATGTGCATTCTTTTTCTCTAGGTTAACTCATTTTCTACGCAAATCCAGCACTCAAAATACATGAATATTCATTAGTAAAATTCAGCGTTAACAATCCCTCCTCTGATGTGTCATCACTCTAAGGCCCTCATTACAACCCTGGCGGTAAATGCCACCTACCGCCGTGCTGACGGCAGTCAACACACCGTGACCGCGGTGGTAAACTGCCACGGGTATTATGACCCACACAGAGAATACTGCCACAGTACAAATACCAACACACAAGTCCGCCTCACCAAAGGTCAGTGATAAACAGGCGATAGCAAAACCCACACCGTCACGCCAACAGGAACACACCCACAGTATCACGACCCACAAATCAACACGACGGTCTTTCAACCGCGGTGAACAATTGGCGGTACACACCACTAAGCTCAAAATACACACACACTTACAAAACTACACCACATTGGACAATTCAAAATACACACACCTGAGACACATACACACACCACACCCACACACTCAGACCACTATAAAACACACACCCACATTACCCACAACCCCTTACAACCAAAACAATAGAACAAGCAGAGAGAGACAAGCAAAGAGCACACCTTCACTCAGAGGCACAGAACACCCATACACCATCCACGCACATCACATAATACATCACAACACATCACCCCACACATCACCTCACACATATCACTCACACCACATCATGGCACCTCAAAGACACCCCAGGTTTTCTGAGGGGGAGCTAAGGGTCATGGTGGAGGAAATCATCCGGGTGGAGCCACAGCTATTCGCATCAAAGGTGCAGCAGAAGTCCATTGCTAGGAAGATGGAGCTATGGTGGAGAATCGTCGACAGGGTCAACGCCGTGGGACAGCATCCAAGAACCAGGGATGACATAAGGAAGAGGTGGAACGACCTATGGGGGAAGGTGCATTTTGTGGTTTCAAGACACCAGATAGCAGTACAGAGAACTGGCGGTGGATCCCCTCCTCCTCCCCCACAACTAAAAACATGGGAGGAGCAAGTCTTGGCGATCATGCATCCTGATGGCCTTGCAGGAGTAGCAGGAGGACTGGACTCTGGTAAGTCAAATCTTTACTACTGTATCCCCACCACCCTACCTGCATGCCGTCACTTACTCCTACCCCTACCCTCACCCCCATCACTCCAACACCTCACATATACCCCACTATCACAACCCACATATCCCAAATCCAAGCCCTGCATGTAACACCAATGCATGGACCCCCATCACAGACCTGTATGGACACCCATCATCACAGCATTCATATAAGAGAGACTCACCCACCCCACACAATCAGCAATCACAGAAGGCCAAGGCGACAGGGAAAGCACAATTCTATAAGGGAAACACACCCATTGCACAAGATAGCACACACAGATAAAATAACAATGCATTTGCATCCCAACAGGATCCCTACCCAAGGTCACCGGACAGGAGGTGCCAGCTACATCCAGTTCCCCCACAGAAGAGGCCCACAGTGATGACAGCAGCTCTGCACGCCTGGATCAGGATGATCAGCGTGGCCCATCTGGGACCTCTGGACAGTCGGTTCCCCTGCCACAGGCCCAACCCACCACAGAGCCTCCCCCCTCAGGAAAAACCAGCACAGCACCCACCCAGCAGGCCCATGCCACTGTCCCCAGGACACGTCAATCAGCAGTGGGGCTGGAGGGACCCCAGGCAACCCCACTAACCCAGGACGATCAGGGACCTGGGGTCAGTGCCAGTGGGCACACGGTTCAGGGGACAGAGGCACAGGACAACAGGGAAGCTGGGAGGACTGCTGTGCGACAGGGGGAGGACAGGCCCAGGGAACCCACTCTCCATGAGGCACTCTCAAACATCAAGGGATCATACCACCATTCCCAGGAGACCGTGGGCATGGTACTGGCCAAGTTTCAGGAGACCCAGCGGCTGCAGGAGGGACAGTACATGGGGATCAGGGATGACCTCACCAAAATTTACACCATCCTGGTCACCATAGCAGGGGTGCTGGCTGATATGGGCAAGACCATGAGGGAGGCAGTGGCTCAACAAAAGTCCCCTGACACTAGTCAAACCGAGGAACAGCCTTCCACCTCCACCGGCTATAGTGGACAGGAGGCACCGCCACAGGACCAACAGGCCACCAGCACCCCACCCCCTGCAGAAGGAGAACCACCCCATAAACTGTCCCTGCGATCCAAGCAGAAGACAGAGAACATTCCCAAGACCCCCGCCAGGAAGGAGGACCCTCCTGATTGTCACCCTTCTGTCCCACTCTCCTACCCTGTCAACCTTGAACTGACATTGCTCCACCTTCTATGCCCCCTTGGACAATGCGTCTGTGATGCCATGAGACTTGACTCTACCATGGACCTTCTTCCACCATCACCCCAGCCCCTTGCACACACCCCTATACTCATTAGCACCTAAATAAACACCCTTTAAAAAAAATTCCAATCTGGAGTCAGTCTGATGATTCACTAATGTATTACTACAACATTAGCAAAGCATTGCAAGGTACATGTTCTTTACTCATACCAGTGTATGACAGTTGTTGGGCAGCAGTACACATAGCAGAGGCCAGAATGGGGTACACAGATCCGAAAAAAGGAAATCCAAAGGGAACAGTTGGTGCCCATAGACAGACGGTAAGAGGCTGCCATGTACAAAGTCCTAAAGTAAACTGAAATGTGAAGAGGAGTTACAGTCTCTCACCTGTGTGTCACTGGAAGTACTGCAGGATAATGTTAGTCCTGTTGTCAACATCTTCTTCCTCTGCCTCCTCTTCCTCACTGTCCACAGGCTCCACCGCTGCTACAAGACCATCACCAGGCTCATCCTACAGCAGAAAAGGCACCTGGCATCTCAATGCCAGGTTGTGCAACAAACAGCATGCCACAATGATCTGGCACACCTTCTTGGGTGATTAGTACAGGGACCCACCTGTCAGATGGAGGCACCGGAATCTGGCTTTCCGGAGGCCGAATGTCCTCTCAATAATCCGCCTAGTTCGCCCATGTGCCTCATTGTAGCGTTCCTCTTCCCTTGTCCTGGGATTCCTCACTGGGGTCAGTAGCCATGAGAGGTTGGGGTAACCAGAGTCACCTGCAAGTATCGAGGGACAATTGTGAGACACACACTAACCCTTAGGAACAACCCCATACCCAGACACCTACATATACTGTGTGGGGACCTTGGGCTCTCCTATTAGCCACACCCGGTGCCTCGGGAGTTGGCCCATCACATAAGGGATACCGCTATTCCACAATATATAGGCGTCATGCACAGAGCCAGGATACTTGGCATTCACATGGGAGATGTACATGTCCACCAAACACAGCATTTGCACATTCATCAAATGGTAGCATTTTCCATTTCTGTACACTTGTTCATTTCTCCGGGGGGGGGGACAAATGCCACATGTGTCCCATCAATGGCACCAATGATGTTGGGGATATGTCCTAGGGTATAGAAGTCAGCTTTCACTGTGGCCAAATCCTCCACCTGGGGGAACACGATGTAGCTGCGCATATGTTTCAGCAGGGCAGACAACACCCTGCTCAACACGTTTGAGAACATTGGCTGAGACATCCCTGATGCCATGGCCAATGTAGTTTGGAAGGAGCCACTTGCCAGGAAATGGAGCACTGATAGGACCTGCACTAGAGGGGGGATACTTGTGGGCTGGTGGATAGCTGACATCAGGTCTGGCTCCAATTGGGCACACAGTTCTTGGATTGTGGCAAGTCTATATGTGATTATAATGTGTCTGTCCTCCACTGTCGACAGGTCCACCAGTGGTCTGTACACCGGAGGATGCTGCCATCTCATCATCTGCCTCAGCGGTTGTAGCCGATAGAGGAGAACAGTGAGCAGAAGGTCATTTACCACATAGATAGCACAACTGTGTCTGAATCAATGTTACAGGAGCAGTGTGTGAAATCGAGAGTCAGTATATGTGCCAATATGTGCTGTGACACAGTTAGGTGCCATGCCATGTGCCCACTTGAAATGGCGGCTGCCTGACCTGTGAGGAGGGACAAGGGGAAATGAGGTAACTGCACTGGCGCTGTGCAGTGTCGCGGTAGGTGATAGAAGACTGCAGCGCAACTCCGCATCGGTCATCATTGGGCCCTATGGGTTCCAGGAGCCAATGGCAATGTACGCCGGCGACAACGGTATGCACCGCCGTGGACATCACCACCATTTTCTACCCATTCACTCACTTGATACCTGACCATCAACAGGAGAGGACCTACACTGCAAGTGCTGCTGTGACCTGTGTCTGGAAGCGACAATGGCTCGAGTGTCTGGGGAAAGGGCCCTTGCCTTCGCTGCAGAGGAATTGGAAAAACTGGTGGATGGGGTCCTCCCCCAGTACACGCTACTTTACGGTCTAGTGAGTACACTGTGAGCATGATGCGTGGGCAATGCCTGTTTGGAGTGGTCTGGATGTAAGCCACATATTGGGTGGTGGCCTGAGTGCTGCATGTGTGGGGAGATCAGTGTATGTGTGTCAGGGCATGGGTGGGAACTGGTGGGCAATGAGTATGATGGTCCGGACGGGTGGGTAATTAAATTTTTCCCCTCTGTTTACCCTCTAGGTCAGTACCCACCAGAAGAAGGGTATTTGGCGTGCCATCGCCAAGGAGGTGCGGACTCTGGGGGCCTATCACAGATGGAGCACCCACTGCCGCAAGAGATGGGAGGACCTGCGCCGCTGGAGCAAGAAGACGGCGGAGGCCCAGCTGGGGCTGGCCTCCCAACGTGGAAGTGGTGCCCATCGCACCATGACCCCCCAGATGTTCCGCATCCTGGCGGTGGCCTATCCGAAGTTGGATGGGCGCTTGAGGGCATCACAGCAGCCACAAAGGGGTGAGTACAGATTCTGAATCCTGACTTTGCGCGCTTTAGGAGTTAGCTGGGTGAGGGATGTGGGCTGTGGGTGCCTCTAGGCCAGGGTGATCATGCCAGGGTAGGTCCCTTGTTTGCAGGTTCAGAAGCACCCTTACCCCAATGGTACAATTGGGCAACTACTAGTGTGCAGGGTCCTGTGGGTGTCAGGTGTGCAGGTGCTGGCATTAGGCATTGTACCCCATGGGCTGGTGACTACCATAGTGAGTGGTTGGGCAAGGCCTAGTGCATAGGGCAGCTCAGTGTGTTTTGTGTCCACCAACAGTAGTGGTGCAGCTGGCATTGGCCAAGTGTATCCTCTGTCACTCCCCCCTCTTCTTGTTTTGCCACCCTGTCCTTGTGTGCATTAGCATCATCTGGTGGAGGAGCAGAGGCACTGGCGATGGAGCGAGCTGCATCCCACATGGCCCAATAGGGTGAATCCATGGAGGGTGAAGGCACCAGTGGGATGAGGGCGAGGGGAGCTCCACGACGGGGACAGGAGGGGATACCAGTGATAGCGACTCCTCCTCTGATGGAAACTCCCAGGCGGTGGCAGACACCTCTATGCCCACCCCAACAACAGGTACAGCTGCCACCCCCCCTACCAGCACCACCCTCCCAGTGTGTTTCCCATGCCGGCTCACCCAGGAGGGTGGGCATCTCCTTTGCCCCAGGCACCTCAGGCCCTGCCCCAGTCAGCCCTGCTGCCTTCAGTGAGGAGGCTATTGACCTCCTGAGATCCCTCACTGTTGGGCAGTCAACCATTCTGAATGCCATCCAGGGTGTCGGGAAGCATTTGCAACAAACAAATGCATACCTGGAGGGCATTTATTCTGGCGTGGCGGCCCAACAGAGAGCATTTCAGGCTCTGGCCTCAGCACCTATGGCAGCCATTGTCCCTGTGTCCAGCCTCCCCCCTCCAACTTCCACTACCCAGACCCAAACCCCTCTACCTCAGCCTATCCCAAGCACACCTTCAGAACTGCATGCACACACATCAACACACAAACGTGGCTCAGGAAAACATAAGCACCACAGATCATCACACAGGCACTCACACAAGCACCATACCCATGCACACATACCAACACCCACTTCCTCTACTGTGTCCCCCTCCTCCACGTCCTCCTCCCTTCCAGTATCGTCTCCTCTCACACCTGCATGCACTACATCATCAGCCACTGCCTCCATCACCAGCACGCCCATCACAACACACTGCGCACGAGCAATCAACACCCCCACAACCATTCACACGTCCCCTGTGTCCTCTCCCAGTGTGTCTGTGAGCCCTCCTCCCAAAGTACACAAACGCAGGCACACACCCACTCAACAGCCATCCTCCTCACAACAGCCTCCAGCCCATGCACCTTCACCCAAACTCAGCAGATGTACACCTCCTACAACCACTACCTCTTTCTCCACTCCCACACCCCTTCCATCTTCCCGTCCCAGTGTGTCAATTTTTTTTTTCCTAACTAACATTGACCTCTTCCCTACACCTCCCCCGTCCTTCCCCTAGGGCTAGGATGTCTAGATCCCAGCCCAGCACCTCAGCCACCAAATCTGAGCCCGCTGTGGTCCCTGCAAGTCCAGGGAGTTCGAAGGGGGCACCCGTCACTCCATGAGGAGTGGCGGGTGCGAAGGGGTCACCCGTCAGAGCTGCCAGTGTGCCACCTACAGATGGGAAGGACCACCCGATTCCCCTACCTGCCAAGGTCAAGAAGGGGCCTGCATGCAGCAGGGGAAAGTCGCACCACCCACCCAGCAAGGCCTCATCCAAACACAAAGAGGACAGTGCCAAGGTCCCAGCAGCAACTACCAAGGTGGGAAAGGGACACAAGACAAAGGCCAAGTCACCTCAGGGCACAAAGCCTCCTGGTGAGGGGCTGGTGACCACCATTTCCCCAGAGATGGCAGCGACCTGTACCACGGTCACCACCACTGCAATGACCACCACTTGCACGCCACCTGCACCGCCCCCTGCACCGCCACCTGCACTGCCACCTGCACCTCCGCTGCCACAACATCAGTCAGCAGCATCCTTACCAGTGATCAGCCGTCCTAGGCTGCTGGAGACGGTCTGGTGTCTCCCTCCACCACTCCAGACACCTGCACCACGGCCAGCACCGGCAGCATCTCTGCCGCAGCCACCACCACCTGCACCGCCATCTGCACCACCACGTGCCCAGCCAGTGCCACTACATCGGACATCAGCAGCATCATTAGTGGGCAGCCATCCGAGGCTGCATGTGACGTCCTGGACCCTGGACACACCACATGAGGCACCACCACCAGCACTGGCACTACCAGCAGTTTGTAGCCTAAGTCGCCGCAGGATGGAATGTGGCTCTGCCTCCATGGAGTATCATGCTACCTGTTCCATGCACATCTCGTGGCTCACACACCCAGGTGAGAGAATGGGAACAGCCACACCCCAGGTCCAGCATCACTGGGCACAATGCCCCCTCCAGAACCAGTGGAGATATGCATCCACTCCCCCAATCCTTGGCAGGATGAAGCAGACTGGGCACAATGTCCCCTCCAGAACCAGTGGAGAGATGCATCCACTCCCCCAATCCTTGACAGGATGAAGCAGACTGGGCACAATGCCCCCTCCAGAAGCAGTGGAGATATGCATCCACTCCCCCAATCCTTGGCAGGATGAAGCAGACTGGGCACACTGCCCCCTCCAGAAACCGTCGAAGAAGCCATCCACTTAAGAGACTGTGGCTTTGCACTCCCCAGGAGCAGGCAGTGGGCAAACCACCCACTTGAGAGACTGTGGCTTTGCACTCCCCAGGACCAAGCAGTGGGCAAACCACCCACTTGAGAGACTTGAGAGACTGTGGCTTTGCACTCCCCAGGACATCGCTGTGGCATGGAGCCCCGTCGAGGAGCAGTGGCATTGTACCATCTTCTGGCTGAGGTGCCCCACCTCCCATTCCCACTGAGGTGCCTGTGTTTGTTCGATCTGATGCCCCTGCAGTGTTCTCTCCATTTTGAGGCAGGTGTCATGTGTAGGCTTCACCAATGCTTTTTGGGACCACTGGTCCACGGACATTTCAAGGGACAGTGTACGGCCTTGTGTACATAATGTAACTAATGTAAGAATCTATTGCTATATCTGCATGTTCTAATATTACACTGATTAAACTCATTTCCTAGTGTCCTTGCATTCTTCCAGGGGGTGACGGGTGTATCAGTAATGTTGTTGGATGTGTTAGTGTGTATGGTGTTGTGGGTCAGGGTGGGGGTGTTGCGTGCCGTGTGTGTGTGTCACTCTCTTTTTCCTCCCCCCTCCCCTCTGTGCTAGGTGCAGTACTCACCGTCGCCGCCTTCTTTCTACTTCCTGGTGTAGGAGAAGATACACCAACATGGGGAGGATCTGCAATTCAGGCTCCATGGCGTCCTGGTTCTTCGTGGAGTGTCGGAAGGTGAGTGGTTCCTCTTCGATGTACTGTTTCTGCCATGCTTTTGATGTCATTGGTACCGCCCCAGAAAAGCTGGCGATTGGCCTCTCATGATAGAGTGGGCGGTACATTGTCTTCCGCCTGTCTGTTGGCGGTGACTGTTTGTTGCTACCGCTGTGGCGGTCGGAGTGATAAGGTGGCTGTCTATGTTGGCGGTTTCTGCCATGGTCGTAAACCCATTTTTTTATCGCCTGCCTGTTGGCAGTATTACCGCCACTTTAACACTGACCGCCCGGGTTGTAATGAGGAACTAAAACAAATTTTCTGCCTCTGCCAAAATTTGTCATCTCTATCCCTTCAAATCTTCATTCCCTTTTGAATTTCCTCTAAATGATTTTTCCCTCTTTATTTCTTCCCTCCTCTGATCAGTTTTCATTTTCTTCAATGTAATCATCCTACACAATTTATACATTCACTGTGCTCCAATTATGCAAATCACAATAATCAATATCCCTTCTATTATTTTCAATATTATCCCCTTCCCAATATTGCTGAGCCAATTTCCCACTGAAGCAAATCCTTTGCCAACTTTCTCCCAAACACCTGGTTCATTCAACTCTTTCAAATCAACACTTTCATTAGTCAGATTAGTAACTAAGCTTCTAATTTCTACGCTATTAATAGGAATATACGAGCAGCATTGCCTCGAAGTAAGCATTTTGCACACACCGCCATCTTTTGCTAAAAGAATGTCTAACACAAGGAGGTTCTGAAGAATCACAGCTCTTTCCGCGTCAATTCTGTATCTATCATGATCATGGCTCCTGAAAGGTTTGTCTGCATGTTATCCACAATAGTACACAACTTTCAAATCTTTATAGAATTCAAAACAACTCTTACTGGAGGAATTATTGCTCCAAATATATCTCCCACTACACCCGAAGGAGACTCTCTCTTTTCTCTACTGTGATGTCACTCAGTCAATTTCGGTAATCTTTTCAAGTCATCAAGTTGGAATGTATCTGGGAAAACTATCACCAATAACATGTGTCATACCATCCTCTTGGGAGACGGTAATAATAAGCATTAGGTTCACAAATGTAATATATACCAGGAATCGCTGGATCCTGTACATTCAACATAAATGTCCATTTACTCTGAAACAAAAACACATGCTTACAGTCTCTTGTTCCCACAAACAAAGTGTGAGTACTTGATCTAGGTCTATGCACACAAAGCTTCCCTAGGTGTTGCGCATCTAAAGCTAATTTCCCTTGTGTTTGTATTTCGCTTAAAGCACAATCATTTCTAAAAGTCCTTTTCTCTAAACCCTTTTCTAACTTCTCCTTTAATGCCTTTCTCCTGTCATTTGTCTGATCTAAGAAGCTCTTTTCTAAAGGTGTAAGCAAGCATGCCAGATTATTCATGTGCTATATGCTGTCCCAAAAGTTAATGTAGGCTCAAAGAAATCCCTCACTATTACTATGTCATTGTCCTTAGCTATTCTACTCAGATACCTAATATGGGGACAAATGAAGATACAACATTGTATTTATGATAGAAATATTGAATGTGCTCCTGATGATAGAATCTAGTTAATAACAGACTAAAACGTATCCCATAAATAAGAGGCAAACCACGATAGGTAACTACTTTTTCGACTGATGAAGGAATCTGCGTACACACAAAACAATTCCTCGCATCCATCATCTCAACATACTCACTCAATAAGCGATAAAAGACATTAGAAGAAAGTTCCCCTTGTACATTGTCTATGTGCAGATACTTCTCATATAACCTACACTTCTCTATCGCCGTTAATGCAGGAGTTGTCTCTAACGCTGAAGTATGGTCGGCTTTACTCTTGTCAAGAACAGTCATACCCACAATCAATATCACACACAATATCACACATACAATTGCCAAACCAATACTCATGTATTTATAGCACCTAGTCTTCCTACTCTGCTGACTAATGTTATCCATGATCTGTAAAGAATCAGAAAGTAGCAGAGAAAAATGTGTAACTATGCAGCAAAATGAAAAACAGAAATCTTCAATCTTCTTTCAGCAGTTATTTACAGCTTTCAGTCTCACTTCCAGGATCCCTTGTCAAAAATCGGTTTAGCAGCTTGTCAAATCAGGTTTTCAAAAGTCTATTCCGGTTACTTTCAACAGTGTCTTTCTCTTTGCATTTTTCTCAATTTGTAAGTTCTACAGTTCAGTTAATTAGCATCTTTCAAGTGCTGAAATATTGACCTGGAATGTCTTGATCAAAACAAAAAGACAAAAATTCTCTCTGCCAGTCACTTGATGTTGCATACGCTCTTTCAGGACCTGCGTACCTTTGACTTGCTATTCTCTTTCTTTTCAACTTTCAATCTCCATTTAATTCTCCTCCACTAAGGTCTTCTCTTCTAGTTGTATCTACTTCTTCCTCTATTGTTGTCACAACTACTTCTTCCTTTCTCTTTGCTTGTGACTCTGGCCACTTATCTCCTTTCAGTGGACCCTTTGTCAATGCTCTTTTCAGTGTGGAACTCGAAACAACTTCTTGCTCTGCAGGATTTTCTCTTGACGGACCTGCAACGGGTTCAGGAGGAGTCAGGTCACATTGGCTTTGATCCGCCTCAACTCCTTCCCACTTGGGGTCTGGTGTTTGCTCTGTTTGTCTCTCTCCTTCATCTACTTCTGGGAAAGCCCTCCTCTGACTAGACTCCCCTGCTGCCTCAATCGTTATTGGCTCACTGTCACTGTCCTGGAGGTCTTCGTCTTTGACTCTCACAGGAGTGACTGAACCGTTCTCAACTCGCTCAGATCCAGTCTCAGTTCCTCTTTCTTCTCCTTCCGGCTCTGAGGCTTGTCTGGTCGTTGTTGGTACTCTCACCAACCCCTCTTAATTTTCCAAAGGACATTCCACTTTTCTCGTATGGCTTACATGTATTCAGTTCGGAACTCCAGCACACTTTACAGGTGTGGTAGTAATCAGTACTACCTGGAAAGGGCCTTTCCACCGAGGTTCCAAACAGGTCTTCTTCACGTGTTTTCGGACCACACCCCAGCCACCAGCCTTCAGGCTGTGTCCTTGATCTTGGGACGGTAGCAGTGTGGTGGCTTCCACCTGCTGAAAGAGCAAACCACATCAGCCAGACCTTTGTAGTAGTCCAATACCATACCATCTGTTATGTTCACAAGAGCATCCGCAGGAACAGCTGACAACCTCATTGTTCTGCCCATGAGGATCTTGTGCGCTGACAATCCTGTCTTCCTGTCGGGTGTGTTTCTCATTGTCATAAGAACTAATGGCAGTGTGTCAGGCCATTTCAGATTCGTGGACGCACACATTTTCACCATTCTTGATTTCAAGGTACCATTCATCTGTTCCACTAGCCCTGATGCTTTAGGGCAGTAATTACAATGCAGCTTCTGCTCAATGTTCAAGGCTGCACACAGTAATGTCACTACTTCATTGTTGAAGTGACTTCCTCCATCTGATTTTAAAGAGATCAGAAACCCAAAACATGGTATCAGTTCCCTAAGCGTTAATTTCGCTACTTTTGGGCTGTCATTTCTCTGTGTAGAGTACACTTCAATCCAATGACTAAAGATGCAGACAATCACCAACACATATCTCAAACCTCCACACACAGGGATCTCAATAAAATTCATTTGCATTCTGCTGAATGGACCTCCTGGTCTTCCAGTGTGGCCCAAGTTTACCACTGTCCCTTTTCCCACATTCATTTGTTGACAAATGATGCAACAATGGCAAACTGCTTCAGTAACTTGTCTAAACCTCGGATTGAACCAATTTTGTTGGAAGAGGCGAATCATTAAATCCCTCCCAACATGTGCTTGACCATGATAATACCTAGCCATTTGAAACAACAAACTGTTCGGCAAAACCAATTGACCCTCTTCTGAAACCCACAATTCATCCTGACGCTGTACACATTTCATTTTGCTCCATGATCATTTTTCATCCCTGTCAACATTATTCTGCAGTGTTCTCAATTCTTCCAATAAATCTATTACATGTAACGCATAACCTGGACATGTTGCATCTTTTTCAGGTAACAATTCCCACTTATCCTTGGACGAGATACAGTTCAATTTGCAAAACTTTGCAACTTGATCCGCATATCTATTTCCCATTGACACAAAATCTTGCAATTTCAGATGTGCACTGCATTTCCCCACGGCAGTCTTTTCAGGCATTTGGATAGCTTGCAGCAACTCTTGAATTCTCTCACCATTTCTTACTGGTGAACCAGAAGAAGTCATGAAACCTCTCTGCCACCACAACTGACCAAAGTCATGGACTATTCCAAATCCATACTGGGTATCCGTATAGATGGTAACCTTTAGCTGAGCAGAAACATGGCATACTCTAGTAAGGGCTACCAGCTCTGCTACTTGTGCAGAATATACTCCTTGAAGCCAGGACGCTTCTAGTATACCAGAAATTGTACACACAGCATATCCTGCTCTCAGTACTCCTGTATTGTATCTTAGACAGGAACCATCAACAAAGATAATTTAGTCATTTTTTTCCAATCATGTGTCTCTAATATCAGGTCTCGATTTTGTGCACAGAACAGTTACCTCCAGACAATTATGCTCAATTATGCTCAATGTCTTCCAATTTTTCAACTTCAACATTTTGATTAGGAAGCAAGGAACTGTACATCTTTTCAATACCACATTTGGTGACCCTAGAATACTCGTCTCATATTGCTCCAATCTTACACCTGTCAGGTACTGGATTTTGGTTCGGGTAATAAAACTTCAACTGAGTAAGGGACCATAATTGTCAGGGGGTGTCCCATCACAACTGCTGCAACTGCATGCAGACCTCCTCGTAAAGCTTTTGCAACTGGGTCCAAAGTAGTTGAAAAATATGCTACTGAGTGGTTTACACCTCCATGCACCTGCGTCAAGACAGACAAGGAACATGCATCACGCTCATGACAAAACAACATGACAGACTTTGTGTAAAAGGCATACACAAAGCCGGATCTTTATACAGACTCTCCCTCAATTTCAAAAACACTTACATACAAGCCTGGTCTAAAACTAGGGGATCAGTAACCTCCTTGTGGGTCAGCTTCAGCAGTGGCTTGGAAATGCCTGAAAAGTTGGGGATTCATTGGCAACAATAGCCTACCATCCCTAAAAACATCCTGACATTTCTCTGGGTGGTCGGGGGACTCATCTGCAAAATGGCTGTGACCCTTTCTCTGGATATTTTTCTTGATCCTTTCTCAATCTGGTGACCTAAGTATTTCACTTCTTTCTGACAGTATTGTAATTTAAGTGGCAACACTTTATGACCATTCTTTCCCAAATGTTTCAGTGAGGCAATTGTGTCATATATGCACTCTTCCTTCGTTTTGGATGTAATCAGCAAGTCATCAATGTACTGTAACAATGTCGATTGGAAAGGCAATTCCAACGACTCCAACTTATTTTTCAAGGTCCGATTGAATATGGAAGGTGACTCTGAAAACCCTTGAGGAATTCGACACCAACAGTAAACTCGGTCCAAAAATTTGAAACAAAAGAGAAATTGTCTGTCCTCATGAAGATGCACAGAAAAGAAGGCTTGTGACAAGTCTATGACGGTGAACCATTCAGTATCACATGGAATCTGAAACAGAATCATGGCTGGATTTGGCACCACGGGGCAACATTTGATCACAATGTCATTTATTTTTCTCAAATCCTGGACACTTCGAACTTTCCCACAGGGCTTTTTCAATCCCATTATCTGTGAATTACACGGGCTTCTCAACACCTCTTTCAAGACCCCTTGTTTTAAAAATTCTGCAGTTATGTGAGCAACCTTCATAAGGATGTCCTGTGGTATGTAATACTGGGGAAAAATTGTGTTTTCTTTTTAAAGGAACTTTAATTGACTCAACTCCCTTTATCAGACCTATTTCTTTCCCCGTCAAGCCCCACACTTTCTCTTTAACTGTTCCTTGTAAATCAAGAGGAAGCTCCTTCACTATGAACACTGGAAAGAAATGAATCAGGGGGTAACCATAATTTATTGTCTCACACTCGGTCTCTGGAGCTGGGTCATCCTCATCATCACTATTCGTCTGTATCTCAATTCCATTGTTTGAACAAGTAATTGAGCACCTGGTTTTACAGAGCAAGTCTCTTCCCAGTAGGGATACCGAACTTGAATCACAGAGTACGAATTTGTGCAATCCTTTAAAGTTGCCAATTTTAACCTGAACTGGTTCTATAATCGGGTTGGTCAAATACTGATTCGCTACTCCTACAATCTGAACAGTCTTTCCTGAAAGGGGCAAGTTTGGAACTTCTGCAGCTCTCACTGTAGAGCGTGTAGCTGCTGTGTCAACCAAGAATGAAACTTTGTGACCCATTACTTTTCTCTTCACATATGGGCCTTTCAGATCTATTTCTAAAGAAGTGGCAAGCACACATTCCTCTTCATCTGAACTCTCGCTCACCCAATCATTTATTCCATTCCCACTGTGTAAGGGGAATTGGTGTACTGTGTTATTAGTCTGGTTAGACCTCTGACCTGTGACCTGTGACCTGTTGAGCAACCATCATCTGCTGCTGTTTCATTGGGGCTTGAGGTGATTGAATTGGCTGTCTAGGTACCATTTGAGCCTGCTGTTGCATTGGCTACAACTGTGTTATTTGTACACATGATATTTGCGCCTGCTGTACGGGTTGAAAATTCTGTGTTTGATTCACATTGTTTTGAAAATTTGAATTATGACCTCTCTTTCTTAGTCCTCTCATGTTTTGAAACAAATTGATGTCACTTGATTGCTGAACAACACCTTCCTGTGCCATCATCGGACACTCCCGCTTCCAATGTCCGACCGCTCCGCAAGTGTGACAAGACAACACTCTCTTCATTCACTGCACATCATTCTGGACCACTACAGTACTCAAATCAGGGCTACAGTTTCCATTACCAATTTCTCCACGACCTCTACCTCTCATCTGATTTTGAAACAGCACATTTCCCTGCTTCTGCTATGGAAAATTTCCCTGCATCCCTTTTTGTGCCACTTTAATCTGCATCACCATCACTTTTTCTTTCAGCTTTCTCTGCTTCAACTCAATCTCTTCACTACAGTACTTTGCATACTGCAACACCTCATCAAGCGGCTTTGCTTCACAGCAAATCAAATTACTCTTTATTATCTGGCTAATTTCAGGTCTCAATCCTTCCACAAATCTAAATACAAAATGTATCATATCTTTCGGCTCAATTGACTCTGTACCACTGTAATGCTTAAATTACACCCTCTCATAACCCATCAGGGGGGTTATGAGAGGGGTATTAATACACCCCCTCCAAGGCCGGAACGCCCTCCCAGGCTTACCTTATGCCTGGCGCAGGCATAATGTGGCACAAGGGTTTATAAATATGGCGTGTGGGAAATGGCACCTTAGTGCCACATTTGCAGTGAAATAAATGCCTCAAATGTGGCGCAAGGTTGCGCTAGGTGCTCATAAATATGCCCATGTGTTTTTTGTAATTCCACTCATTCTATGAAGTCTCTACTGCCTATCTTGCACCCTGATGACCCAGCGGAATACTAGTTTGATGTGCAGCCGTCAGTTGGGTTTGGATCACTGATCCGCTAACCAGAGATGTTTTAAGACAGGGGCAAAGTGTGCGTCTGCCCGGGGCCCACCACCTTCTATAGGGCCTCCTGGGACAGTGGACTTTCTCTCTTTTTCACCTTTTTCCTTATGTTTCTGCTCTCCGTCTTCTATCTTTGGCTCTAACTCTGACTCTGTCTTTCGCTACCTAATGCCGTTGTAAGGATTTTTGTGCTCCAGGAAAGACATATTTTAACAGTTTTTGCCTGGGCCTTTTACTGAAAGTTTAGCGTATGATTAAGCATCATTGACATAGCAAAAACAGGTAATAAAATGCAAAGTCATTCCTGACAGTGGCCCCTCAAATTTTTATTAGTATGCGCCTTACATGGCCCCTTACATGTCATATCAGTTTAATGGTGCCTTTATTTGCAATGTAGTCTGTACCAGAACAGCACAAATCGTTTATCAAAATAGTGTGAAAGAGTATTTTAATATATTACAACACTTTTTGGCCGCAGAGGAAGGAAGTCCGTTTTTAAAGTCCTCTGGCCAATCGACCTTGGTTTTGGGTGGCAAAGCATGCACTCTTCATCTGGGTTTGGACAGTGTGGGGTGACAATGCCTAAATCAGTTTAAAAATACTTGCTCTGCATAGCATCAAGTAAGCCATGATGTCTATAGACATCGAGGAAATGTGCACTACTGTGAATGAAGCATGAAATGTAACAGAGTACTCAATTTAGCCTACAAACTACTGTGCAATCATGTCTGTATAAAGCTGTTGAGACAGAGCAAAATGTGCAACGTTCAAAACTAATGTTGAATAGAGCAATTCAGTCCAACCAATGCAATAATGGAACATAAAATACATTTGCAAAATCCTTTGACTAGCAGATTAAGGCTGCATTCATGGCACCTTGCAAATAGTGCAACCTCCTGAAAGTAAATTGTGCATCCGGTGAATGATTGCACATGGTTTGGTAGTTACTGGATACGGAACTTTGCACCCATTCTGATATTAGCATATCATGTTAACGGTGTGTGTGTTCCACTTTCTGAGATCTGCAAACAGTGCATGTGCCCCCAATCTGGTGGAAACCAGTTGGGCAAAAACCACCAGTATACACAATTTAAACCCGGGATGTTATACCACACCAGGCACACAGGAGACTTGGGGTCTGCTTGGAACTTGCAAATCATTTTGGACCAGGGCCTGGGTAAAGACAAACCAAGATCAGTTATGTGTGGAGACCTCTCATGGGTCATTTCAAGCCTTTAAGTCACCTCTGCAAACAGGTAAGGATGCCAAAAAGGGATATTATTCTTGTAGTGTGTACTGAGTTATAATCATTTGATGTTGCATATTAATGGCAACTCAAATCAATTCAACAATCAAAGCAAAACTCTAAAAGAAAGAAAAATCATGACTGCAGGACCCTTGTGAAAAACAAATGTATTATAAAAAATAACCTAACATTTAACATTGCATTAAACAACGTTCACATAAATGAGAAAAGGGTTGGTACAACATAATTGTTACAGTACGTCAACAGTGTCCATTCAGTTTTAAGTCCTTTTTCTGTTGGCATCTGTCAACGTACTGAATGCCCACTCCAAGAAGTGACTGTGGCTGGCATCAAGTCCAGATAGATAGATGTAAATTTCACGATATTAAGGAAACAAGATGGGTAAACTGCGCTGTGTTACGGTTGATTACTGAATTGATTTGAGTTGCAAGTTATAATACTAAATGATTATAATTCAGTAAACAGTACAAGAATAGTATCCCTTCTTGGCATCCTTACCTGTTTGTATTTTCAGTACCCAAGCCCACAAGGGTATATTGGGTTGCCCTCTTGTATTATATATTTTAAATCACCTCTAAAATGTCGTTAGGTCTAACATAAGTAAAATATTAAGAATATGAATTCATTTTACGTCAGGATAAAACGAGAATGCTTGCTTAAGTACCTCTTCCGGGTGAGAAGAATCCACCGTCTGGAGCGTTTAACCCTCTAGGGAAGCAGCATGCATTGAGTCATTTGGTAAAGAAACTCCAGTGCGGAAGCTTAATTCTCCTTTTTAATACGGTCCCGAGTGCCAGAGTCATAATCTGCCACTGAGGACCTGACCAGACAATTGAAAGAAAAGAAAATACCCAAGAGATTTCATTTTGAATTGACCTCCCTTTTTATCTTTTTCTGCTGAAACGTGGGTGACCTGCCATATACTGTTAGAATACACATAAAACATATGGCTAGCATGGGGGCGATGGAGGACTAGGTGGGGATAAGCAGTGGGGACGAAGCAGAGGAGAGGAAAGCAGCACACAAGGGACAGCAACACAGAGGCTGAAGGGGAGAAGCACATGGCTGAGAAAGCAACACAGACAGTGGGGGAGGAAGAGAGTTTTGTAGGAGAGAAACATAACAGAGAAAGAGCTTGAAATACGACCGACACAGCAACATGGAGTGCGGGTTGGATATTGTTAGGCAAGGAGGCGCACAAAGGAAGGAGCTGGAAAACAAATGCACTCTGATAAATTCTTTAAGCAAACAGAAAAAAGTGAGCAGTGGAAGAATAGGAACCAGCCAATCATAAAGATTGTAAAGAGGCAGGCCTGCAGTAGAGGGACAACCACAGGATGGGAAAGTTGGAACCAGGAAAGCCTTCGAATAAGAAGCAAGCAAATGAGTGTGTCAATAAAGCCAACCAATGGTAAGCAATAGGAGAGCTGTAATCCTCTAAATTCTTGGTAAGCCCACAATATTCATGCAACCACAGAACTTGCACCGTCTGGTAGGCTTGTCCTAAAAATGCCCTGCATAATATAATATAATATGATAAATAAAGCACCTGCAGATGTAATGTGGAAGATGATAACGATATTGTCCAAACCCTTACTTTGCTGCAGAACGGATCACTTCATTAATTATAAACTTGCTGGTTTCATGCTCAGTCTTGTAGAACACTGAGGCATCAACTGACAGGCTGCTGGGGTTGCAAGTTTTCATTCAGCATCTCAGGCTTTTTCTGAGATGGATGACGGAAGTGGGTGCCAGTTTATAGAAAACGTCAAGATTTTAGCTTTCAGGTTCACAATCCATAATTTCAATGAAAAAGCCAAGAGTAAAACTGTTGTCTCTCAGGGGTGCTGCATAAAATAGCTGGAAGCGTTCCCTATTTATCACATGGTAAAACCACCTAAAAACACAATTCCTAAGTTTGGTGTGACACCATCAATAAATGATATATATTGTGATGCATTTCAGCAGCATGTCCAAAATCCACTGGGAGAAAAAACTGGCAAAGTACAATAACCAAAACATGCAGCACTTATGCTTTTCATATAACTTTTTAATTATGTAATGGAAAACACATCGTCTAACAAGTAGTTTTATGAATTTCTCCATAAACTTCAAGGGTCTGGTTTAGATAAAAGTATTGGTGAGTTCACACTCAAGTAAGGACCTTCGCCCGGGAGCCCCTGGCTCCACCACAGTCAATATTGCTTCAGTGTGTTCCCACATGCTGGTAAGTATGCCTTTTTATCGTGCTTTACTTTTTCTTGCTCGATTCGGAACAAACTGGAGTGTCTCCATATAAGCCTGTCGCTAGATTTTTTAGACAAGACTGTAGCACAATTGAAATATCACACATTATGTATGATACGTGGTCTGTTCAATGTTTTCACCCATTTCTATATTTAAATATTTTGAGGTAAAAATACGCTTTTGACTATCTTAGCATACAGGCAGCATAAATTCGCTGCGAAATGACCTCCTGCTAATGGTGAAGTTCATTTGATGTACCCGGATTATTCAGATTAGATGGGCCTTAGTTAACAACTGTTTGTCGATATCTTGTGAGATGTGGTGTATCACAGAAAGGCATTTATTAAATGTCACACTCACTATTTTCCTTTTTAACCTCAGTATTTTTACAAGAGGAAAGTGTGTGCCTTAGATTGCTGAGGTTATAATGTGTCTAAGAAAATATCGGATTTATCAGACATTGCTGGTGTAAACAGAAAGGAATCACCTTGGAAACCTGTCGTTTTGCGAGCTGCACTGAAGCAGCTGCAAAATAGCCTTGTATTTAAAAGAAATATAAACCCGTGGAAATTATAATCCCTGTAATAAAAACATCTTTGGGGAGTTAGTTCTATATTTCACAGGCATTGTTCATGGTCTACAAACCTTACAATTGTGTATTTTTTATGTTTGGTATGTTGCTAACTAAAAAAAGCAAAGACCATCTAAACAGTGATTTATATGTAGGCACAGACGAAATTAGCAACACAAATATGATTTAATTTAAACCAAACAAAAAGGAACGTCGTCTAATTCATGATACCAATTTTGAATATTTACAATTTGTTCACGAGGACAATGTAAGACGTCAAAAAAATACTTGTTGTCTGTTAATGTGATCCCAAAGAACGGACTATTGTGATAGGCAGAACATATCACTACTATATGGATAAAGCACTAGCGAGTCCTTAATGCAGCACATCACTATCCCGGGGTTTGCAAAGCTTCTTTTGCCCCGCCGAAGTTTTGTGACCAATTTATGTCATCAACGAAGCTTCTTAACATACCTACGCCTTTTCCCACGTAAGGTTTTTACACTCTTAGCGAGGTCATTTTCACAAAATGCCGAGTAGGCCGGTATGAAAAAAATGGGGAGCACTACAATTCAAAACTGTACCAGTTTTTTTTTTTTTTAAGTTTAGGAGAGTCTACAAACAAAACGTTGCCAAAGTGTTTTTTTAAGCGGGAAAATAAATTGTTACAAAAAGTGGCTCTGTACTTGCTATAAGAGCTTTATCACTGCCCTTCATGGCTGATAGCAGCGTCCTCTTATCCTACTAAGGCCGCAACACTCCTGAAACCCTTGATCCTAGGGAACTTCAGTAGTTCACACAGGGGGCTTACCAGATCAGGAAAGTCCCCTGAGTGGGGATGTAATTATGTGTCTTAATTCCCTGCGGTGCGTTGGGCGGGGAGGGTGCAACCCTTCAGGGGGCTCACCACCCTTGAGGGGGACCTATTCAGCAAGGCCAATGAAGATCCGTGAGCTGTGGGAGACTCAAGACGTTCTTCTCCAGACCTAAACATTTGGGCCCAGATTTAAGAAAAGTAGCACTTCGTGTCATGAAGTGCCACTTTTCTTGCGGCCCCTTGCAGCTCCCTAACACCACAATGTGTGCTCCGTATTTAACATACGGCATACCATGGCACAGGCTAGGGACAATAGCATCATCTATTTTGCTGCTATTGTACTTTGCAGAAATAGCGCCAAAAATGTTGGTGCTAATCCTGCAAAGTACATAGAGGCCCAATATAAATAATGATGTGCAATCTTTTAATGACTACTCTGTGAAGGCGTTGAAAATGCTGCTAAAAACGACACAGTGGAATCTCATAGAGTCCACTGCGCCATTTTTGCCGGCACCCTAACGGGGGAACGCCCCATTGCATACATTATGCCTGGCACAGGCATAATGTAGTCCAGGAGTTTACATAGTGGCACACTGCGTATCTTTGTAAATATGGCCCAATGCATGGCCCTGATGACTGTGGAACTGACTTAATTTTGAATATTCAGAAACAAAACCAGCATCCAACACAGATCTAGACACAATAAACTCTATTCAAAAACCTTATGAGTGGCTAAAGAAAGCTTTTGATATCCTAATAGCACTACGAACAACAAAACAGGACAAAAGAAATGAGGAAGCTGCAACTGCAAAGCACCTAGCTCAAACCAAACAGCAATTACGGCAAGCTTTACCCACAGAAACTTAACAGGGTGTATGTCTGCAATCAAAAAAAGCTTAAAAGCTACTGTTCAGTCGGAATTCAAAGTGCTAAATGTACAAATAAGGAATTTTATAAAATTCTCACCAAATTTCGTAAACCCAAAACAGACACGTTGGACTCCTATTTAAAACAAAGGAAAACCACCAGCACCAACCCATTTCCAAAAGTCAAGAGTAAGCTAACCCAGCCTCTGCCTTCCTTCAAACAAATATCACAGAGCACATTTATGGATCTGATCAAAGGAAGCAGGCCAGCCAGCTATCCTTCTGACGTTTGTCCACCACAAATCTTCAAGAACATTCTTTTAACTACATCTGCTACCATGCTGGTTAGAAGACTCATCAATAATTCTTCAACTACTGGGATCTTACCCTAAAGTCGCAAAAAAGGCCCATTATTAATTTTGTCCATCACAAATCTTCAAGAACATTCTTTTAACTACATCTGCTATCACACCTGTTAGAAGACTCATCAATAATTCTTCAATTCTGCAATCTTACCCTAAAGACCTAAAAAAAAGGCCATTTATTAAAGAAAACAAACCTGGACCTGCATGACCCCAACAACTATAGACCGATTACTAATGGATCTTTCCAGGGCAAACTGATACAAAGATCAGCTTCCCCCAGATGCCACAATTCATTGAAGATAGTTCCATACTTTCAGACTACCAAACAGGATTCAGCCCAGGAAGAAGCACAGAATCTGCTCTCATCGTCATCTGGGATGACCTTAAAAAATACAATAGACCATAAGGGGTTTGCTGCACTGCCTCTCTTGGACCTCCAAGCTGCCTTCAAAACAGTTGACCATGACACTCTACTACAAAGTCTCTTCGAAGCTGGCATAGAATGGACTTCTCTTGGCGAGATCACATCCTACCTTCAAAAAAGACCAAATGTCATCCATACTCCCCCTTTCTCATCCAGACTGTACTACACAAAAGCAGGGGTCCCACAAGGATCTATCATCTCACCCATGCTTTTCAACATCTACATGAAGTGATTACCAACAATGATCAATACATTTCAGCTCACATTCTATAACTATGCAGATGACAGAGAAATACTCTTTAAACTGGAAAGCACCAAAGACAGTGGAAACTCAAACATCTTCAGTTGCCTCAGAACCGTTGCTCAGTGGATGACATGAAGCCATCTCAAATTGAATGGTTCCAAAACTGAAATACTCACACATGGTGATTGGAAAAATTATGAACCTCTCTGCACCTGGCCTGACAATCTGGGACCATCTCCTAAAATATCTGAGGAAGTAAGAAACCTTGAAATTACCATGGACTCTAAGTAATCAGTGAATGCTTAAGTGGACAAATTAGCAGGATCAAGCTTCATTACTATGAAAACTCTGTGTCGCATCTTCCCCCACCTGAGATTTCCACTCAAAGTCCAGGCTACTATCTCTCTTGTTCTGTCTTAACTTGCTTATTCCAATGGTCTCTACCATGTATCATCTTTATCAGCTATGAAAATACTAAAATGGATTCTGAACTGTGCTGCCAGACTACTCCTACATGTAAAGCCAAAAGCCCTCATTGCCGCTGACTTGGGAGCCTTACATAGGTTACCGGTTGCCAGAAGATCCATCAAGCTGTTTTGTGTCACTCACAAAGCTATACATGGAACAGGACCATTTTCATCAGGATTAGAATCACTAAATACATTCAAAAAAGGAACCTCCACTCCAGAACGACACCTTGTCTCAAAAACCCACCGTACAAGGAAAAAAACATAGGTGGTACATCTTACTGTGTTCAAGCAGCCAAACTATGGAATTAATTCCCCCCAAACATGAAATCCACCATCTCATCTTCAGAAATGTACTCGAGTTGGCTCTTTTCTACATAACCACCATACTCAAATACTAAGATACAACACATCCCTGCGAATATACACATTTATAATTTGATTATATGTATGTACTGAGATATGTGTATTTCTTTGTACAAATATGTAATAATAACTATGGTTTGTAAAATTTATAGATATTCTTTAGGTCTACTTAACAAAAGTATATATTTTGTAAAAATGATTTAAATAAATGCTTATCGGTCTCTGTCTTATTTATCCACCACAATTGTGTCTACAAGCACTTCGCTACTGGAATATTGAGAGGAATATAAAATTAGAACAAAATTTTAAAAATTACAAAAACACACAAATAAATTAGCTTCAAGTGCAGCAACACTCGAAAGTCTGAGTTTATACAGTGCAACTTTAAATCTCAATATGTTATCTTCCTTATTCATTTATACACTCTCTATGTACTTATATATCTATATATTAATTACTTTACTCCTACTTTAGAAGGAAAAAAAGCCTTTGACGCTCTCCAATGCACTACTCTACGTCTCACCCTACACCTCTCTCAATATGCCTGTTACCTCCACTTTCTGATTCATCTCAAACCTCATTCTACTACTATGATCTCCAAAATAACCCTTCTAGACTCTCCCTTCCTCTATCCCTCCTTGGATCACCCAAAATCTTTTTCCTGCTGTGATCTCTCTTTCTAAATTCTTCCCTCATGAATCCCTCCTTTGACTTATCCCAAAACTACTCTTACTACCATGATCTCTCTAATCCATTTCTAGAGACTCTTTCCTCCTTAATCTCTCCTTTCACTCATCCGATACCTCATCTTACTACTATGATCGCCCAGATAGTACTTTCTAGACTCTTCCCTCTTCTATCCCTCCATTATCCTATTCAATCAAACTAACAGACTTGCATGTTCACTGCTCAAATTAGCTCATATTTCACTATACTAATCCACCACTGATCCTTTTTGGGTTCCAGAGTAGCCTGCTACTGGCCAAAACGTGCTTTGATGCCTCATCAGGGGTAGTAAGCACTACATAAATAAAATTGCAATTACAATTACATTTTGCATGGAGGATGGCGGGGAGTGGAGCGTCAATTTGGGTTATGCCACTGCCCCTGGAACTGGGGACCCAACAGGGATTGTAGCATGGCAAAAAGTAGACATTAGGTCAGAAGGATTTAGCAAATGTACCCCCGCTGCCCGAGCAAAGTTCATCATCTTCTAGCTTCTACATAAATTTTGTCAGATAAATGGTTGTAACTAAAATTTCCACAGGCCTTAACAGTACAACAATCTTCACTATTAACAAAGCCAAAGGTATGAGCGTTTCTTATGAAGTTTTCAATGCACAGTGTAAATCTGCAGGAGATGAATAACTGATTCTCAAAAAATAGGCTCTGTAAAAACATTTTGTTAACATTAAAAAGGATTTCAGTGGAGCTTTGTTTGAGCGCCGCGCTGAATAGCGGCTCTCGTGTGAATTCTGCATAGCCACCACTGCGCAGGGGCTGTTAATGCCCGCAATGTTGATGTTTTGGTGGTGTAGATTGATGGGGGAGTTGGAGGGGACTCAGTCAGTAGTGCTGAGCTGAGCCGAGCCAAGCCAGGTGTCTGGCTGTAATAATTGCCTATGATTGCAGCTCGTGCTGTGGAGAGAGGCGGCTCCCAAGGTGGTGCCGCACGAACTCTTCCTTTCTTTTGCAGCCGCACTGCAGGGAAGAGTCGCACTAGCTGTCCTCAGCTAATTTTTGGATCGGGTGAGCTACAGTTCTGTTAGATTCACCCCATGGCCCCCTCAATGTCTCTGGGACCATTGTGCTGAAGCGTTTGCTGTGCATCATATGCTACTCATAGCTGAACATGGCTGAATAGCTGAACATGGCTGAATGCCTTTAATCATGTCCAAGCTGCACACTGGTCTCTGCTTCACAATTATGGACCTTTAAGACAGTGGTTCCCAACCTTTTGACTCCTGTCAACCATACTTTATCAATACTGGAACCCAGGGTCCCCCACTGAATCATTTTTGGAATACGGGGATCCCCTACTGAGTTATTACTGAAAATTAGGGACCTGATCAAATTATTACTTTTTTTGAGCAGCCACGTACCCCCTGAGGAGGCTTTGTGCACCGCCGGGGGTCCCCAGACCACAGGTTGGGAACCACTGCTCTAAGACATGCGATCACTCAAAGGGGCTCTGGCTGGATTCTCTCTGCACTCCCCTCCGGCCGAAATACAGGGGTTGCCCTTGGAGGCCTGCTTGACTTTTTGGGTGTGCCCCTTCTATTGTGTCTGTATTTCTTTCATCAGGGAATTGCCAGTGGGCTTTTGTCTCTTGCTCTTTGGCCGTTAAGGAATCGTACACACTCTACGAAATGGATTTAAGCTGCTGTCTTTGGCTGCCACCAGTATTGTTTTGTATCAGCTACATCATTTTCAGGAGTGCTTTCTTATGTGGATGCTCTCTGACTAGTCAATTGATACATATCCTTTGCAGAATGGAGGGGATGAGCTAAATGAGGTTTGCTGTGCATCATATGCTACTCATAGCTGAACATAGTTGAATGCCTTTAATCATTTCCTATCTCATGTCTTATCTACACACCAGTCTCTAGCTCATGATTATGGACCACTAAGAAATGCATGTACTCAAAGGGGCTCTGGCTGTATACTCTCTGCTCTCCCCTCCTCTCCATATGCAGGGTATACCCTTAGATGCCCGCTTGGCTATTTTTGGGTGTGTCCCTCCTATGGTGCCTGCAATTTCTTTATCAGGGAATTACCAATGGCTTTTGTCCTACTCTCTGTGACCTTTAGTGGATCACACACTCTAGGAAATTTATTTAAGCTGCTGCCTTTGGCTACCACCAGTATTTCTTTGTACCTGCTACGTAATTCTCAGTCATGCTTTCGTGTGTGGATGCTCTCTGGCTCATCAATCGATATGTATTCTTTCAGAGGGCTCTCAGAATGGAGGGGATGAGCGAAATGAGGTTTACAATCATGTTATGATATGATTTATGGCTATTCCACTGTGTCTCATACTCAGGGCATTGCAGAAGTAGTCCTCCCCCTACATTTCTATCTGATCCATTTACTCTTCCTCATACTCCAATTCTACATCATGGCTGAATGTGGGGAAACTAGGGACAAAGATCCTAAGGGGAAATTAAAACACATTAAACAGGATTCTCCATTCCCTGAATCTCCTATCAAGGGCAAACCCAGAGATTCTGCAACAATGGAGGCCATTCTATCCAAACATAATGCCATACATGATATAGCGAAAAGCACTAAAACTAACATAGACCTCCTTCAAGCGGAGGTGGTAGCTGTAAGGGGGGTCTTGGGGCCAGAGACGTTAATGATATCACTGTAATGTTTTAGTATGCTTTTATTAGAGGTTTTAGATTTTCTTTCTTGTTCACATATACTTATTCTGTCTCTTGAAGGATTTCTATTCTCCCTTTTATTCTATGTCTCTCCTTTTTCTCTCTTCGTCTTTCCTACTCTTCCATTCTCTTTCTTCTGGTTGAATAAGGTCCTTTCCTTTGCTTCATCTCTGTTCTAGGCTTGACTCCCCGTGATATAGAACACAGTTGTCGGGTCCAGGAAGCAAGAACAAAAGCAAGGGACAAAGTAAGTGGTCTTTGTTTCTTTTTCTGTGAATAAAGGGTTAGGGAGTGTGGGGTGGGGAAGCAACACCCAGAGAGTGCCTATAAAGATCAGGGAGTATCAAAAACCACTGTGTAGGTTTGCTCCTCTTGTGCAATCAAGAAAACAAATAACAGTTCTCTAGGGTTGTCACCCTTTTTGTCAGGGTTAAAGGGGAGTTTTATTGTGTGAAAACTACTCAATGGATGTTGGTAGACAGAGGGGGGTGGAAGGAAACAAAAAAAAAAAACAACAAACGAAATGGGCGAGATACAAAAAGGATACTGTTCTCCCATTATTTCACCTGTGTAAGCCACGTTCCTCCAGGGGCGTGGCAGGTGCTGTGGCTTTGCGTCCCGACCTTCAACGGCGTTTGATCCAGAGGGAGCGTCCCTGACTCCCTTCCTTCGTCTCCTCGCGTCTGTGGTACTCCTGTGCTCGCTTTTTCCTTTTCCTTGCTGTCAGTGGTGCCCCCGGGGTACCATGTTGCTGGGCCTGGGGCATTGTCATGTAGCAGGGTTGTGCGGACCCTGTTACCGTAGCTATCATGAAGGATTTAAAAGACTTACATATTAGATGTAACCAACCTGAAGGCAGAATAAGCAATACAGAGGATAAAACAAGGGCTCATGGGAAACAGCTTCAGAAAGGTTGATCAAGTTGTGTCCTCTTGCAAAAGAGATGTCACCGACATGAAAGACTGCAGTAGAAGTGGTAATATTTGACGTTTTGATTTCCCTGAGGGAGTGAAAGTTCCATCTATGGTTGAGTTCTTGAAGTCCTGAGTACTGGCTACTCTCCAAATACCATTCCATAGAGACTTTTAAATAGAACGTGCCTACATTATACCTCCCGTCCAATGTAAACACTCTACAACCACACATCCAGTAGTTTTGAAACCATAACACCTCCAACATGCAGAGATCATTTTGGCACATGTGAGGAAATCCAGGGGAATCTCTTGATGATGGACCTGATTTCCATTTCTCAAAACTTTGTGAGAGACAGGTTGATAAGGAGGAAGGGCATCCTAACAGTAGGCTTTAACTGTCTAGCTTCTGACCCCCTCTGTCCTCTCCTCTACCTGTCTCTAAGCTCGACCCAACCACTTGGGCCTTCGATATATTCTTCGCGTCCCATTCCTTACATGAATGGTCCCACGGCCTCCTAGGTATGTACCTCGTCCTTCAGCATGTGTCATCTCTGCTTATAGAGGTGACCTCTGGGTGTGTGTTCATTTTTTGTGTTTTTTGCCTCTGTTGTTTACATACTCTTTATCTTTTTGCGGTGCTATTTGCGCTATGTTTTTTTTTTCTTTAAGTGTAGATGTCTCCTTTATACCACCCTCTAATTTGAGCCACAATGACCCAATATTACCATCTAAAACACCTGACCTGAAGGTTGTCTCTCTTAATGCTAAAGGCTTAAACCACCTAGTAAAGCATAGGAAGATACTATACTACTACACTGGTCTTAAAGAGGACATAATTGTTCTACAAGAAAGTTTGGTCACAAAAATGCCCTTTCCCTGCACTTTGGACTGATCTCTCACTTAGCCTGTTCTCCCAAAACGGTCCGGTCTTTCAATTATCTCAGTGGAACAGGAGAACAAAGGATGATGGGCTAAAGCCAGACTTTTGCATGGCGATGGCAAGCTATATGCAATTAATATCTATGCCTCAAACAATCCTCAATTTTGCCATAAAATCAATTCCAAACTTCACGCTTTACCTAAGTCACTGAAAATTGTTTTAGGTGGTGATTTCAATCTTCCCATGGACATTATTCTTGTTAGACATTCTTTACTTTTCAGCATAGACCTCCAAAGGCCCATAGGGCCATTCTCACTGTATGTATGACACATACATTAATTGGCATCTGATATTTACAGAACCCCACAGATGGTGATTTTACACTTTTCTTTTTCTCTCATAATTCCTTTTCCAAGATCGACTACATTCTGCTTAGTACTGGTCTAGCTCAAGATATTCTGCATTCCTCAATAGAACAAATCTTGATATTTGATCATGCTGCTTTCACTCTATCCTTCATGTTCTTCCTTGCGTGCCCCAAGCAGAGCTTGTGTAGGATGAAGAAAGAACTCATTGAATCTGAAGAAGACAAATTATGGTATCTACTAACTCTTGAAAGAAAACTCTGGATCTGTTTGCTCCCCACTAATCTTGTGGAACGCTTTGAAATGTGCTGTCAGGGGCTTCTGTATTAGCTGGTGGCTAAAAGAAATAAGGACACCAAGGCCTCTTTAGCCTCTCTTGATAAGCCAGTTAAGGATAAAGCATCTCTTTATAGGTATTCCAGGGATTCCTCTTAATTGGCAAATATTAAATGGCTCAAATAGGAATACAACTCTATCATCAGTAAGAGAGCACAGTTAGTGAAATATGCTCAAAAAAGCAGGAAACTCTTTTATTTAAACAAAGATGTTAAATCTTTAACAGCATATCTCAAGTTCAAACATAACAACTCTGTCATTGCAAGGTCAGCAGTGTTGATCCTCAAAGTAGATCCGACTGATATGCCAGGGCTGCATGCTACACGATGGGTGCCAATTATAGACATAACTTGGAATGTTTGGGGACTAAATTCATATGTTAAAAGGCAAAGGGTTCTAACTTATATACACCACCATGGAGTGCACATAGCGTTAATAAGTTCTTATATTAGATACTTATAAATTCCTACTCTCATTTTTATAGCACACTGATCAAATGTTTTATTATCATAAGCATTTCACTATTCAAAAATTGAGGAAGGAAATAAATGTTAGAAAAGTACACTCATTAATTAACTTCAAATATTACAAATCTTAAAAGTCTGTGTTTATACAATGCTACTTTTCTTTTCATATTTTTATACCTATTATTATATTCCTTGAACATATATTCCCTTACTATGGGGGTCATTCTGAACATGGCGGTAAACACCGTCCCCCCGTGGCCACAATTAACAGAAACCCGCCATTGGCGGTGATTATAAACCCGCCATATAAAGATGCAAAAATCTGAATCTGACAACAATTTCCCAGCCACCAGTCACTGCCAGGACCTTGTCACCAAAAATGTAGGATATCCCACCCTGCCACCGCCGAGCACACAAACTCCCCACCCTCCAAATAATGATGCACAAATCACTGCGGTGGTTAGTGGAAGTCGAATGACCATTGGCGGTACAGACCGCCACGGTCAGCAATGGAACCCAATAGGAAGAATTGCACACATTGGCAAATTTGAAACCCACACACCTGACACACATCCACAACACTATAAAACACTCACAGACACACCCCACAATCCTTTGCATCACCACTAGGACAACTGAGATTGAATACTCCACAAGCAGACACTGAACGCCACAACAGACGAATCACACACCCAACCACACAACAGCACCTTCAGCTAGATCCACACAACACACCACTCACAACATACACCATGGCACCCCCCCAAGCACCCATGCTTCCCAAAAAGGGAGCTAAGGACCCTGGTGGACGAGATACTGAAGGTTGAGCCACAACTATTCGGGGCACAGGTCCAGCACACACCCATCGCCAGGAAGATGGAGTTATGGCAGACCATTGTCAACAAGGTCAATGCAGTGGGACACGAGGGACGACATCCACAAGAGATGGAACGACCTGCTTGGGAAGGTGAGGTCCATGGCATCCCGGCACAACATTGCAGTCCAGAAGACTGGGGTAGGACCTCCACCAACACCACCCAACTACACTGCCTGGGAGGAAAAGGTACTGGCCATCCTGCACCCTGAGGGCCTCACTGAACTCACTGGAGGAATGGACTCGGGTAAGTCATCTACAATTACCCCATATCTATCACTCCTGTAATGCATGCACCACCCCACCCCTCCAACATCCACCAGGATCACTACCCCACCCAGGCCACATACACAACATCCAGTCACCTTGCATGCCCACAATTCCACCAACAGGCCCACATAACTTCCACTGTGCACAGCCACCTACCCCTGCAAGTAATCACAAAGGCACTACACCACCCACAATGCACCTCCACATCCTCAGCAAAATGCAATAGCAACCTCACAAAGGCACCCTGTATGGCCCAAAAGTGGAAAACCTGCACAAAACAGACCATCCCTGTGCACCCCATCTGGTTATGCAACTGTACACCCATGCCACCCTGACGGAGTGGCAGTGCCCCACATAGAGACAGAGGCACCACCCAGGACACTGGAGAGGGAACCCTGGCCCCTCAGAAAGTCCTGGGCTGTCACCATCTGGCAGCCCCACCCAGGACACCACTGACACCCCTACTACACACCCACCAACATCAGACCAGGGAAACAGGACCCACACCTGTGTATCCAGGCCATAAACTAGTGGAACACAAGGACAGAGGCCACAGTCACCACCTACCAACAGGCAGGAAGATGATGGCCCCAGTACAAGTGGTACCGCCAGACCTGTGCAGGGGACACAGGGGGCTAGGCCAAGTGGGAGGGCATCAGTGGCCCACGGGGGAGGCCACAGGATGGAAGCTGCAGCCCAGGACATGGTCTCTGAGGTCCTGGGAGCATAACACTGTACCCAGGACAGATTGGCCCAGATTGTGGCCACCCTGGAGCAGAGTCAAAGGCTGCAGAGAGCCCAGCACCAAGAGACCATGGAGCAGTGGAAACTGCACAATACCACCATGGCCACCATAGCAGGTGCGCTGCTGCACCTCGTCCCAACCCAGCCTGGGACCCCCACAGACCCGGAAGCCCCTACTACAGGCCAGAATACAGCCCAGTCAACAACAGCAGCAGCAACTGGACTTGTACCACCATCTGAGGACACACAGGAGACCTGCACCTCAACCCGTACAGGCCAACACCAGGCACCCAAACGGTCCCTCAGGCCCAGATATGGTACTAGAACACCTGCCAAGACCAAGGCCCCCTCTAAGAAGTGACTTTGACAAGAACTGTCCTCCAAGTGTGCCACTGAACCACCGTCCACACCGTGCAATAACAACCCCAAAAACTGTCAATAACAGATGGACATATTACCACTGCCAACAATCACTGAGACCATGTAGCCAATATGGACATCCACCAGTAGCCCACTCCTATCACTGTAAAGAGCACCATGGCATCCCTGACACCAAATAAAACACCTGTTCACCAACGTAAATGTACCCTGTTATTAGGTTGAATCAAATGGAAGTGTCCATGAAATTGTAATTGAAATCATTTATTAATTTCTTAATTGCAGGAATGGCACCCCACACATAACATGGGGTTGTGCCAACAGAAATGTCAAACAAGTTGTCCATAATGTCACATGTCCCATGCAAACCTGGTCACAGTGACAATGTCAATAGGCCCAACACCTCCATCGAGGATAAGGCATACCGACAGTATGCTTCACAGACAGCCAAAGGGGGCAAAACAGGACTGTCACTGACAACCCTCAGTTGCAGACAGCCTGGCTGTCTGCTATGTGCTAAAAAGTGTCAGACACACTTACCTATGAGCCATCCTCTGTCCCCTTGAGTTGTTCCATCATGTGTGGCACACTGCTGTTCCTCAGCACAAAGGGATCATGGGCTGCTCCAGTGAACATGGCATTCACATGTGAGATGTCTGGTCTGCAGTTCACACCAATTGGATGTTCATGGAGTGAAAGTTCTTCCTGTTTCTGTACACCTGTTCACTTACTCTTGGGGAGGATGAGAGCTATGTGGATTCCATTGATGGCTCCAATCACATGGGGAATGTTGGCAAAGGCATAGACGTCTGACTTGATGGCAGGGAGGTCAGCACTTTGGAGAAAGCTCACGTAGGACTGTAGGTCTCGTCCATATCCATTAAGGAATCTGGACAGTATAATGCTAAACATTGGCTGTGAAAAACCTGCACCCATGCCCACTGTCTTGAAATGAGCCTGTGGCAAGGAAATGGAGTGAAGAGAGCACTTGCACTTCAGTAGGGATGGCATGCTGATTCCGATTAGCCGGGCTCAGTGCTGGATCCAGTAATGCACAAAGTTCATGAATAGTAGCACGGTTGAGTCTGTAATTGATAATGATGTGATGCTCCACCATGGACCCCAAATCAACAAGTGGTCTGTACACCGATGGGGCTCTCCCTCGCCTAATGGGTCTGGACCGAGGAGGAATTGAGAACACATGTGAGAAATACACATACATCTGCCCAACATGTTAAATATTCAGCACTGCTGGCATGCAAGTCGATGACACATATGCATAGTAGGATGTTAAACTGGAGTGACATGTCCTCAATGATACATCAGGACTGTTGTGGTGAGTAAATGTATATTTGTTCATGCCTATGGGGGTTGGGGACAATAGGGCCTGCATGGGGCAAATTAGAAATTAATAACTGTGTAGTAATGGCCAAAATGTCTGCCCCCTGTAATCCAGAAATGTTGTAGTGGAAATTACCTCATACCGCTAGCGGTTGGCGTAATAGCGTAAGTCAGTGTTCACTGCCATGCTACCAGTCATTGGTTAACTTGGTTGTCAATGGGGAATATTAGCGTATCATGATCGCCACCGGTGGTGACGGTGCACATCGCCGTGGAGCGTACGCCATCTCATCACCCCAACTTCACTTGACGCCCGGATTATGTGCATGCAGGTACTCCACACTGTGTGTTGTTGTGTCCTGACTCTGGTCCTGGAAATGGCACGAGTGGCAGGGGAAAGGGCCCCGGCCTTCACTACCAAGGAACTTGGCAAGCTTGTGGACGGGGTCCTACACCTGTACACCAAGTTCTATGGTCGACCAGAGGTACAGGTGAGTAGGTGGATTGGGGGGCATGGATGTGTGTAATGGTGGTAGATGGCTGTAAACATGTGTGCACGTTTGACACTGTACAGTCGTGGGATTCATGACATGCTGCTTGTGTGAGGGCCTTTTATGCTGTTGTGAGTGTCCGTCCCATAGGGGACATATAGCCAGCTGTATCTAATGGGCATTGTCTGACCTCTGTATTAGTAGTAGTGTGTCCCCTATAGGTCAGCGCCCATCAGAAGAGGGGACTCTAGCATGCCATCACCAGGGAGGTGCGGACCCTGGGGGTCTACACCCGGTGGAGCACCCACGCTGGATGCGATGGGAGGACCTGCGGCGCTGGGCGAGGAAGACCTGTGAGGCCCAGCTGGGAAAGTCCTCCCAACGAGGAAGGGGTGCCTGTCGTGCCCTGACCCCCTAATGCGCTGCATTCTGGCAGTGGCGTATCCGGACCTGGATGGGCGCTTGAAGGCTGCACAGCAAACACAAGGGGGTGAGTACAGAAACCATTGTATGCCTCCTTGATGGATGTGTGAGTGTGCTGTAGTATGTATGCTGTCTATTGGCAGGGACTCTGACTGATGTCATTTTACATAATGGCCCCCATGGGAAGTAAGGTTGTAAGGGACTGGTCTGCAGTACTTCAGGTCCCTCTGTGCTGTAGGAAATGGCTGTAGAGCAGGGTTACGGCCAATAGTCAGGGGCATAGCCATATGTATAGTGGTAGGTGCTGCATGGTGGAATATTTGCAGGGTGTGTGTATGTGTGAACCAGTTATTAACCTCCATTCAGCTATTTACAAGTGTCTCTCCTGTTTTGTCTCCCCATCCCTGTTCTCTTGTGTTGTCTGTGTACATCAGAATCACTGGGCGAGGGAGCTGAGGCACCGGAGAGTGGGGATGCAGCGGCCCACGGTTCCACAGAGGCAGAGTCGAGTGAATCCAAGGGGACCAGTGGGTTGGAGGGGAGTACCACGGGGGAGGCAACTACCACTGGAGGTAGTAACTCTGACACCTCCTCCGATGGTGGTGGACCCTAGTGGACCCACCCATGCTGTGTCATCTTCCGCCACCCCCCAACCATCATCGACCTCCCATTTGCTCCCCACTGAGTTGCCCGTGCCTGCACACCCAGAAAGGTGGGAGGCTCCTTAGCCTCAGGCACCTAATCCCCTGCCCCAGTCAGCCCTGCTGCCCTCACAGAGGAGGCTATTGACCTCCTGAAGACCATCTCTGTAGGGCAGACAACCATCGTCAATGCCATCCAGGGGCTAACATCAGAGGTGCAGCAGACCAGTGCCTACCTGGATGGCATTCACAATGCCGTGTCTGGCCTACAGAGATCTTTTCAGGCTCTGGCCTCCTCTTTGACGGCAGCCAGTGTCCCTGGTCATTCTGCCCCCCTCCAACCACCTCTACCCCTTCCAGCACCCCACTCACTTCACCTGTCCCAAGCACACATTCTGACAGCCATGCACACACCTCAACACACAAGAAGCACACTGAAAAACATAAGCACCACACTTCCCACCACAGACATACACACAGCCAACATACATAGGCACACACACCAACATTCACTTACCCCAGTGTGTCGACCTCTTCCGCCTCCCTGTCTGTCACCTCTACATGCACACTCACAGGCACTGCACCCTCATTCACTGTTGCTGACCCCAGTCTGGCAGTCGCGACAAAATCAGACATCCCGTCATGCACCCCAGACACCACACCTGCACTCACCACAATGACTTTGGTTGACACATGCAGCACACTCACCAAACTTTCAGACACACAGACAACATACATTTACACTGGCAGCCTGTCTTGTCCCACTGTGTTCACCCCCTCCTCCCAAGACACTCAAACGTTCCAGGACACCCACCCAACACACATCCACCATACCTCAGCATACTGTACAGTCACCTGAGCCCACGTCATACACACCTACACCTGTCACGACCACTCCCTCTACCTCCACTCCCACGCTTTCCTCCAGGTCCACCCCGATTGCCCCTAAAAAACTTTTCCTATCCCGTGTTGACCTATTCGAACCCATTGGCCCACCACATCTTGTCCATAAATGTGCCCACCTCCTTGCCCTGTCCGCTCCTCCCACATCACAGCCCGCCCCTGTCCGCCCTTCCCATTCCCGTGCTACCTCCCCTGTGAGCATGAAACCCCGTGCTGGCCCAGGTTCATCTGCCGCACCCCAGTGCAAGGCTGCTCCACCAGCTTCAAAGACCAGACCCAAGCCCCCTCCACCTCCCAAACGTAAAGCCAAGACCCCCTCCCAGTCATAAGTCCCCGCCCCCACCACCACCTGCCCCTGTTCTCTGAGGTGCCTGGATGCCCCATTGTTGCCCCTTTAAGGTGGAGTGCCATTTGCACTTGTGGGAGTCAAGTTGGGGCCATTTGGGCCTATCTGACATTGAACTATGGACTGGCCATTGGCCTTCACTTGGACTTCTGTTGCTCCTGAATCTTAATAAAAAGTTTGTGTGGGCAGAGTTGGTTTTGGCACACTCTGGATCCATGGTTCATCATTTCTTTGTGGGGGGGGTGTTGTGCACATGTGTGTACTTTGGGCAGGTTGTCCTGGCCTTGTGTCGGGTGACCTCTTGCTCTGGGGTGTATGGCTTGTGCTGTTGTGAGGGGTTGTGGGTGCTTTGCTGGGTGGGTGGAGTGGGTGGGAATTTAACGGTGCCCTTTCTTCCCTTGTTTAGTAGGTTGCGGTACTTACTGTTGTTGTCTTCGTCGGCGGTCTCGGTTGTGGAGGAATATGGCAAGGAGCAGGACTGGCACGATTTGCAACTCTCTATCCATGTCTGCTTCGGCGTGTTTGTGAGCCTCCAGTGAGTGTTTCCTTATATTTGGTTTGTTTCCGCCTGGCTTTACATGGCAGTGGTTCACACCTCAGAACTGATGGCAGTCTAGTGCGTCATTATTTGATGGGCGAGTAGGGCCTTTCCGACAGCCTGTGGCCGGCCTCTGCCGTCATTGTCGGCATTCCTCTGCTGGCGGTGAGTGGTTTTCAGGCTGCCTGTTTTTCAAGTGGTTCATAATTTGGTGACCCAGACTACCTGATTGTTGGCGGTAGTTACCGCCATCACCAGTGGAGCGATCTTTCCTGTTGTGTTCATAATGAGGGCCTATGTATTTACATATCTATTTACTTATTACTCTAGTCCTACTGTACTAGAGAAAAATTACATAAAAATGTAAATAAAATCTATAAATAAAATTCTAATTATAAATAAGTAAATTAAATAAGAAACAATGAATAAATAAATTAAATAAAGATAAAAATAATGATTAAAAAAGTATTTATACACATAAATATATAAATACAATTATAAATAAATAAATAAATATAATATAAATATACTCTCTTGTAAGATTTACTTTGTCTACATATCACCATATGTCATGTCTCTATCAATCTATCCTCCACCCCCCTCTGACTTATCCCAAACCCATTCTACTACTTTCATCTCCAAAATAACCCTGCCTAAGCTCTTCCCTCATTTTCCACATCTAGCTCACCAAAACCTCAGTTTACTAACCATGATCGCCCACATGCCCCTACTAAATTCTCCCCCATTTATCTCACCTTTGACTCATCCAAAACCCCTCCTGCTACTTTAATCTCCCTAACCCTTTCGGCAGACTCTTCCCTTCTCCATCTTTCCTTTACTCATCCCAAGCTTCATCCTATTACTAAAAACTGCCAATTAACACTTCTGGATTCTTCACTCCTCTATCCCTCCATTACTCTAGTCAATCCAATTAACAAACTTACATATCCTCTGCTCAAATTAACTCATAATAATACTAAAACTGCACTCACATTTCCCTATACTAATCCATCACTAATTCCTCTTGGGACCCTGAGTAGCGTGCTACTCGCCGAAAAGCGCTTGGACGCCTCGTCAGGGGTAGTAAGCACTATATAAATATTATTACAATACAACACAATACAGGAGATGCACTTGACGGACACAGAGGTCACCAGCCTACAGAGGAAATGGAGGGGTCAGATGTATTCGGCCACTTATTCCAGTTATGTCTACAGGTTCCTCATTTGGATCACACCATGGGATCATTTTTTGTTTTGGGGCTACCAGGCAGACTTTAATGGACGATGCATATAGGTACGTGGGTTCCTAAATGGACTAGAAATGTTCTTACTAAACCTATATGCTTCAACGTTAGACAATAGCATTTTTTTCCCTTGAGTTAGAGAAACAATTGACTCCCTACTTAGAACTACCCCTGGTGTGAGTGGGAGATTTTAACTGCATTCTCACAGGGAACTGGGCAGGCACCCCCCCAAGCCCCAGAGTCAAACCATGTATGATTGGTGCACTGGGTGCAGTAATGGACAGGCTGCAGTGCACAGACATATGGCAAGCCACACACCCGAGGTACGGGAATACACATGCTACATTGTCACCCACTGAAAATATAGCCAACTTGACAGACTCCTTGGGCCGTATTTATACTTTATGGCGCACAACTGCGCCAACGCAGTTGTGCGTCAAAAAATGTAACGCCGGCTAACGCCATTCCAAAGCACCATGCGGGCGCCTTATTTATGGAATGACGTTAGCCGGCGGAGCTGCCTGGTGTGCATCAAAAAAAATGACTTACACCAGGCAGCGCCGGCGTAGGGGAAAATGGAGCTTGGGCGTCAAAAAATGGGGCAAGTCAGGCTGAGGCAAAATTTTCGCCTCAACCCGATTTGCGCCATTTTTTTTTACTCCCAACCCCCATTTAAATGACTCCTGTCTAAGCAAAGACAGGAGTCATGCCCCCTTGCCCAATGGCCATGCCCAGGGGACTTCTGTCCCCTGGGCATGGTCATTGGGCATAGTGGCATGTAGGGGGGCACAAATCAGGCCCCCCTATGCCACCCAAAAAAAAAAAGAAATACTTACCTGAACTTACCTTAAGTTCCCTGGGATGGGTCCCTCCATCCTTGGGTGTCCTCCTGGGGTGGGCAAGGGTGGCAGGGGGTGTCCTGGGGGCATGGGAGGGCACCTCTGGGCTCCTTCCGAGCCCACAGGTCCCTTAACGCCTGCCCTGACCAGGCGTTAAAAAATGACGCTAAAACGGCTGGACGTCATTTTTTTTGACGCGCCCACTCCCGGGCGTCATTTTTGCCCGGGAGTGTAAATACAGCGCACATGCCTCGGAGTCATTTTTTAGACGGGAACGCCTACCTTGCATATCATTAACGCAAGGTAGGTGTCCACGCTAAAAAATGACGCAAACTCCAAGATCTTTGGTGCTAGACGGGTCTAACGCCAAAGTATAAATATGGAGTTAGTTTTGCGTCGGATTTGCGTAAAAAAAAATGACGCAATTCCGGCACAAACAGAGTATAAATATGCCCCCTTGTGTCTAATGACACAGCGGTGGCGATTATAATGATCTCATTTCATGGGTAGAATCTTGTCCGATCATGCCCCAGTGTCAATGGAATGGAGGGGTGGGGGAAATAGACCCCTTACTCGCCTTTGGAGATTAAGACTGGAAACTTTGGGATACTCCCTCTTCAGAGAGGAGCTTAGCGACGTGATTGGCAGATTTTTTTAGACAAATTAGCCGACAGCTGAGACTAGGGGCTCAAAATGGGACGCTCGTGGTCGTTGCATGTGGAGAATGTCTATCAAGGATCTGTGGCACACGTCACTGACTAGAACAGGACCTTAAAGAGGCCGATGTTGCCCTGGCGGACATACAAAAGACATAGGGGGTCATTCTGACCCTGGCGGTAATTACCGCCATGGCGGAGGTTGGCGGTAGCACCGCCAACAGGCTGGCGGTGCACCGCTGGGCATTCTGACCGCGGCGGTTCAGCCGCGGCCAGAAACGGAAAGTCAGCGGTGTACCGCCGACTTTCCGCTGCCCTTGAGAATCCTCCATGGCGGCGGAGCGCGCTCCGCCGCCATGGGGATTCCGACACCCCCTACTGCCATCCTGTTCCTGGCGGGTCTCCCGCCAGGAACAGGATGGCGGTAGGGGGTGCTGCGGGGCCCCTGGGGGCCCCTGCAGTGCCCATGCCAATGGCATGGGCACTGCAGGGTCCCCCGTAAGAGGGCCCCACAAAGTTTTTCAGTGTCTTTTATGCAGACACTGAAATACGCGACGGGTGCCACTGCACCCGTCGCACTTTCCCACTCCGCCGGCTCAATTCTGAGCCGGCGTCCTCGTGGGAAGGCTGTTTCCCACTGGGCTGGCGGGCGGCCTTTTGGCGGTCGCCCGCCAGCCCAGTGTGAAACCCAGAATGACCGCCGCGGTCTTTCGACCGCGGTACGGTCTTCTGGCGGTTCCCGCTTGGCGGGCGGCAATATCAGAATCACCCCCATAATTGAGAACTGGTAAAAATCGGGAAACGGAGTTACAGGTAAATCGCCACGTGGCAGTATTATTGGATAGACTCGATAGATTGATCACAAGGGAATATCGACAACTGCTACAAAGGGAGGATGATTGCTCAGGCTGATTGTTGGCCTGGCTCCTACACCGAGAGAGGCCATCCCCTGTCATATTGTCCCTAAAGAGAACAGATGGAACAAGAGTGACAACACAAGAAAGTATAAATAACCTATTGAGTGAACATCTGATGGTTGTATACACCAGGGGACAAAGCCCATCCACTGTTGAGGATCTATCTGACGGAGCTAGAGCTCTCTCGCCTCAAGGACGCACAGCGTAAAGGATTATAGGAGGACCTCCAGCTGGACGAACTCAAAGAAGATGTTGGGGAAATGGCGCACCCAATAGCCCCAGTCCCAGACGGGTGGCCAGTCAAGCCAACAGACTTATGGTAACCAACTGTTACCCAAATTACTTGAAACCCTCGAAGGATCAAAGAGATTGGGCACATTACCTGCTTCAATGAGTGAGGCTCAGACTATCATGCTCCACAAGAGAGCTAGAGGACCCCTGTCTATGCTATGTGTGGACACTAAGATATTGGCTAAAGTCCTCACCATCAGATTGAAATGGGTTATATCACATTTGATACATAAAGACCAATGTGGTTTCAGCCACGGCAGAGGTACACATATGACTTTGCAGCGGTTGGTGCACATGCTACACTCAACTGCGGTTATTGAAACCCAGGCAGCTGTGGCTGCACTTGATATCTAAAAAGCATTTGACACTGTTGAGTGGGAGTACATGTGGACGGTCCTGGAGGAGATGGGGTTGGGCCCTGGATTTCTCACCTGGGTTTGTCTCCTCTACACACGCCCCCTCATCAGGTATCCTTCTGGGATAGCTGATGAGGGGGCAGGGAGTCTCTGATGGGACTCGGTTCTTGGTCTGTCAGGTGGCAGACATCTGGGAACACACGGTCACCATCGTACTCAAATGTGCCCCACACGTAAGAATACTGCCCTTGTAATGGTTTCCGGGCTTCAGGCAGGCACAAAGGGTCATGGACCTAACAAAATGGTACAAGGGCGGCTGCCTAATGGTATGGAATATGCTAAGATCTCCCATATTGTCAGGGTAATATGGCCATCCTTTTCAGAGAAACCAGAGGAGTCGTACACATTGGGGACTCTACTGGATCCCAGGGTCACCAGAGGGTTGGTGTCCCAGATATATAAAGCTCTCAAAGCAGATTGCAAAGTAGATGTGACTGTGGTGAGGCACAGATGGGAGACGGATATTGAGCCCCATCTTAGTGAAGCTGAGTGGAAGAGGGCTTTTCCGCAAGTCTAGGAGGTACCTGATAATTTACACAGTTCCATTTCCTGCATCACACCTACCTCACGCCCCAGAGGCTGCACAGGATTTATCTTGTCCACGTACCAGATTGCTCACGTTGTGGGCATAAACTGGCATCATTCATGCATATGACCTGGGACTGCCCTCAGATGGGCGTGCACTGGGCCACCATCATTGACAATATGAAGGAAATCATAACAATGCGGATTGACCCCTCAGCCAAACATTGATTTTTGGGAATCCACCCCCTCTCATGAGAGGGGAAAAAAATGTGTTATTGATTTGCCATACTGGGGCTGTTGTTGGCCAAACACTGGGCTCACACCAAACCCCCTCTACTGAAGCAATGGAGGGCAGAACTTAGGTCTGCACCAAAGAAAATGCCAAAAGAGACAAAGAAGCGTGGGGTGACATGTTGGAAGACTTGGAGGCTCGGAACTCCCAGGCGTCCACACAAACCTCATGGGCGTCAGGTCGGGATGAGTGGGCCTCACAGGGTGGGACATTAGAGCTGACTGACAGGGTGGAATGTCAGAGGGCGGATGGGGTGTGCAAGGCGCTTCCCTCCCTACCACACCTGACCCCCTTCCTCAGCAGACAAGGCATAGGCGTAAGGTAAAGCCATACATAAATGACAGACGGCATCACCCAATGAACAGCACAAGCTTGCTCCCCCACATTGCCATGACAAAACACAACTATAGTGATACTGCACCCAAACAACATTCACACTGCTAGATCCATGACCTGACTGAATGATACCCGGACTAGCCATGGTTACAGTTGATAAAGTTAAATTGTTATATACTGTTGAACTCCGTGTAATGTTTTTCATACCACAAATGACTGTTCGATCTAAGGAGATTCATTATTGAGGACGTTGCAGTGCGAAGCAGTGCTTAATATGTCACTAATTCTTACAAAGCCATGGTATTGCCCCTGATAAGGGGACCTTTAGGAAGTAGACTTGCTAAGGCGGATTGTGAGACATTTTATCTACTAAACACAGAGTGGGCCATCGAATAAGTAATAATCTCACATATGCAATCTGAGTATCATCTTGAGGCCAAGAATTAAAGACCTATTTCCCTCCTGAATATGAAGGGGAAGATTTATGCAAAAATTGTAGGCAAACGCCAAGAATACATGATTCCCCAACTAAGCCATCAGTCGCAATCCGGGTTTGTCAAGAGTAGACTGGCATGTGATAACACTCATCTTTTTTGTCATATAATCAAGAGAGCAGCCTGTACCAATTCTCCGGCCTCCATTACTATCGCCCTGAATGCAGAAAAGGCTTTTGATAAGGTGTACTGGCCTTTCCTTAAGGCTGCCCTGGATCTTTATAATCTGGATGAACTGCTCTCTTCGATGGTTATGTCCCTGTACACTGATCCCATCAACAGGATAAGGAACAGGGCTCGTTCTTCCCCCTTTTCCTTACATCAAGGTACTCCTCAGAGTTGTCCGTTATCGTCACTATTATTCATTTTGAAAATAGTGTTGATTAATAAATCCCCAGATATCAGTGGTGTCACCTTTGGCTCACCTACATTTAAATTGTCAGCCTACGCAGATGATATTCTTATCTTTTCTGAAAACCCTGATATTGCAAATTCCAAAGTTCTCTCTCGATTCCACTGGCAACCAAAAACTATAAAATATCTTGGCATATGATTCTCTAGGGACCTAGCGGAATCAATAACCACTAATGAGCAAAAAATATTGGCTAAAATGAAAAATCAATTATCTCCTTGGTCGCCTACATTTATATCTTGGTGGGGGAGATTTGAGACCTTAAAAATGATGATCACTCCCCTTGTGAACATCTAGGCCATGATGCTCCCTCTACAGTAGATCAATTTGAATCCAATTTTTTGTGGCCACATGAAAATCCTAGGATGAATCTAAAAAACTCAGACTTGCATGTTCAGTGGGAGGCTGTGAACTGCCAAACTGGTTTGATTATCAAACACTATTCCTTGTAGCGTTAAGTGGGTTGGTTTAATACCTCAACTACTGTGGCAGTCATATGGCTTTTGATAGAGTGCCACGTTTATGTCTTCATGCTCATAGTTTTCGGCTTCAACAATTAACCCCTTGGCATTATCTAATTCTTCTTGTATCTTTCTTGACATGATTTGAGCTCACGAACTAGTGGGCAAGTATTTATCCTTAGTTTATCTACATCTTTGTCTCTCTCTTTATGGAACAACTCAAAAACACCTTCTGCGATTTCAGCTGATTTGGGCCATGAAGAGTGTCAATGAAATATTTGACCTGATGGAAGATGGCCACCCTCTATCCTTTACCCTCCTGCAGACTAAGTATTCTCTGTCTAATATGGACTCCTGCAGTTTTTTAAAGATTAAATAGAAAATTTCAAAACTTGGTACACTGCGTCCTTTATTCAACAATTGAATAGAGGGGGATCATATAGCATCGAAAGTATATAGAACCCTGCACTGAGCTCTGTTGTCTTCTTCCTCACCTCTTAAAAAACGATGGTCGGCATACTTTCAAGAGTCAAACTCGCCCCCTACTCGCCCTAACCTTCTTGATAATAAATTAATCGCATCCCTTTCTCAGACATGTTTCCTTACTGCACACGTTCTTGCTTGGAAACGTTTAAGATGTTTACATTACACCTACTTGAATCTGATCTTTGCTGGCCCAATAATGAAACCGCTAGACCACTTGATCACATGTTTTTCACATGTAAACACCTTTCTACCTATTGGAATGAAGTTCACGATCACATTGCTAATATTTTCAAGTTATTCTTTCTCATTATGTTGGGCCAATATGTATTGAGTCCCTCTTTGGGGTTCATGGATAACGATATGGCTTTACTGGACCTTCCACTGACGGTGGCAGTTAAAGTCATCTTGATGGACTGGAAAGTTCTAACAACGCCTCTTCCCACACGTGGTGGGCATGGTTCACGCACCTTAGAGGCCCACAGAAAAGCCTACCATTCTTCCCACAGACACCTGTCCCCTCACAATCGCTCTGACACCTTTATGGCCATGCCATAATGGACTCGTTATTACTACGCTTTAATTGTATTCCCTTCAGATCGTTTAGTTTTAAAGGTGCTCTACACCAGCATGGTGCCTACCCCTTCACCCCTCTACTCCTTCCTTTTTGCCCTATTCTTAATCTTTTCGTTCTTTCTTTCCTTCTTTCACTTATATTATGGAGTACATCCTCGGGGCCTACGAGTCTATTGCCCTTTTATGCTTCCTATCTCATATTCCTATATGTGCAGTGCTCTTTATTGTTTGTATTTTGAATGCTATTTTATAATGTCATGAAGATACTGTCAGTGTTTCATTTTATTTCAGGTATTAGACACAATGACATCCTTTGGCCAACTATTTGTCTATGTGTCTGACTGTATGTTTTTTGCGCTTTCTAGATTGTGTGACATATTCATATTTGATTGAGCCTCCTGCCATTAATTTGTATGTGTCTTTTCTTATTGTTTTTGCTGCTTTTCCTGTTCTCTGAAAACTAATAAAATATATGGAACACAAAAAAGTAAATAAGAATATCAGCAACAAAAAATGTCACAAAAGTCATGAATTTGTTGTGGGGTAGGAAACATGGTTTAAATTGCTGAAAGTGGGCCACCCAGCAAAACTTGGCAAACTTCGAGCATGCTGTGGCTTATAGAAAATCACAACAGACAAAATAAGCTTTTTTTTCTGAGAAAAGGACCGTCTAGGTTGTTATTGAAATGGTGGATATCTTTGATTATTCTGATGCTTCTGCTGAGCACAGATTGTGTCTTGCTTGACGCTTTTGATATCCTAACATTGAAAGAGGCAAATTTGATTCGCTCAGCATTTGGAAAAAACTGTAAATAAAGAATGGCAGTGTGGGAAGTAATGTTGACTGCAGAACACAAAACCCTTTCATAATCCTCTGGTAGTAAAGAATTTAATTGCTGTGGACGGGGGCGATTTATCTTAATTGCAGAAAAAAGGTTAGCTTAAAACCAGGCCATTGGCAAACTATAATGCTAGGCACACGCAAATCACATGCCACTGAGGACAATGCTGGTACCCCAACATGAAGCCTCAAAGGTTTGGCAATGTATTTTGCACTTTACATCACAGAAATGTGAGGAAAGTTTGTGGTTTGGAAGAGATTCTGGGTAAAACAACCTGGTGAGAGCCATGCAAGTCACCCAGTCCTAGATTTCCATAGGTGTCTAGTTTCCCAAAATGTACAGAGTTGCTAGGTTTTCTTAGATGCCGGCTGAGCTAGGGCCCAAAATTCACAGTTAGCTCCTTTGCAAAAAAAAAAGGGGCCCGTTTTAAGTGGAAAAATGAGATGCATCCATATTGCCTTTTGGCCCTTTTCCTGTCGCGGGCACTAGGCCTACCTGCAAAAGTGACGTACCATTGTTATCAGGAGACATGTAGGAGCATAGAATAGTAGGTTATGTATCATTGCCAATTGGATTTCATTGCATTTGTGCCTTTTAAATGTAAGCTAGTGTGTAAGAAAGAAGACATTTTGAAAAATACTCTGTAAATCATACACTCATACAGTACCCACAAATTTCAAGATGCACAAATAACCACTGTTTCTACACTGCATAGCTTGTGCCAATTTCATACACATGTAGGTTACTTTGATACCTATTTTTTTACATTACACATTTAACCATAAGAAATTGTCTATACTCACTACACAATGAAAAGACATTGTGAGGTGCAGCTCATTTGTTTGCTCTGGGTAGCTTGTGTTCTTGGAGAACCTACAAACCCTAAATATTCCCACAATCAAAAGGGTCTAGTGAACATATATAGGTTTCCTGGATCACTCATGGGTTTCAGTCTGGTTTTCACCACAAACTGGAAGTAGGGTGAAAGCACAAAAAATAAGAAAAATGGGCTACCTCTTTGAAAAATGCCAAAACTGTGGTAAAAATAGGTTTTTGATTTGGCTCTGAATGTTTCTGAAAGTTGGGAAGATGATGACTCAAAACGTTCACTGATACCATTTTTATGAGAAAAAAAAAGCACTTACCTATAGCACTTTTTCCTATTTTTCTCAAAAAACTCAAAATGTAACTATATATTTACTATGTTCTCGGTCTTCTTCCAGAGGATCCACAAACCCTGGGTAACTTTAGAATCCCCAGGATATTGCGAAAAAAGGACGCATCTGCCGTGAATAGCTTATTTGGACAAAAAGCTACGGAGGCCTAAGCGCTAACTACCCCAAATAGCCAAAAAAGGCTTAGCTCTGGGGGTAAAAAGACCAATCAGCAAAAGGGTTAAACAATATTTAGAACACAATATTTACATCATATGATGTTATAACATATACAAGTGCTGTGCAGCTGATTGAAATGTATTTCACTCTGGAGAGTGCAGGATGCCTGTGTGATTATATACATATTACATTAAGTGCACCTTGATCAGCTACACAGGCTCAAATTATATGAATGTGCACCCATGAAACCCTGCACCATACACACTGGCACATTGTGATGGTTTCACTCATTACTTGTTAGAATACGGGGAAGTGCTGCCTGCTCTTGAGATGGACTTTGAGCAAGAACTTGACAACAGCTACCCTTGTTGGATAAGCAGAGATTCCTTGACTACACGAGGCATCCCAGCCCTAACCACATGGTCTGGCTCTGTATCACGCAAAGCATTAGCCTGGTTTTGGAGTGGGCAACAATAGGTTCTCTGGTGGAGCATAGGGACTCATTGACAAGAATCTGAATCAATGCATCAGATTTCTTGCACTTCCCACACATTCCCTAACAACGCCATAGATGCGCTGTATTTACAATACAGAGCTCCATGGCACCCGTTTTCACAGATGCATCAGAAATTCTGATGCATCTTTTGCCACAAAACTCACGCTTTGCTGGAGAGGTGTTGTTAAACTGACGCAATACGAGGAGTCTCCCAAAGGCAAAAGCCTTGCCTCAATTTTATGTTGCTCTCAGCAGGCAGTAAAATGTTGACACAGTGAAGTCGCAGAATGACACAGTGAAATGATGGAAATTTCACTGTGTCAGTTCTGTGTGGCTTATCCGATGGAAATGCCTACCCTTCATACATTATACCTGGCGCAGGTATAATGTGACACAGGGCTTTACAAACTGAGGCATTGGGCCCACGTTGTCAGTTTGTAAACATGGGCAACATAATAGATTCCTCTTGGCCTCCAAGCTCTAAGGTGTAGGTCTCTGGAAGTGGAGAAAACAGGCAGATATCTCAGCATGGGTGGTCAGTATTAAGATTGCAGCAGACCTGGCAGAATCACAGCATACATTTGTTCATGAGTCCTCTCAATAGAAGTCAGTAAATAATGCAGGTGTATACTTTATACACTTTATACACTGTCTCAGTATATGGCAAATGGCTAGTAATTATGCCAATGATTATTAGTACTCTGGCAGGAGCAAACAAAAGAAAGTTAAACAAGATTACATTCTTAATATTGCCAATAAATAGTCCCACAAACCCCATATTACATTTTACCACAGTAAAGAATGTATCCCAAAGAACCCCGATACTTTCCTCCTCTGATGTTTACTCAGGATGCAGTGTGAGCAAACCTCAGCACTTCAATGTCTACGGGCAGAGGTCGTTTATCCCTCACAAAGCGATCAAGCATAGCAATTTCCTTCTATCTGTAACTGATTGAACCATGATGTTTTTCTAGTGTAGAACATCATAATATGTCAGTCACTGCTGCTTCAACAGCAAAGTCTCCAAGGGCTGTTTCAACTTAAACTTATTTTCAAAAACAAAGCACATATTCTAATGATTTCTTCAGGAATACCATAAATGCATGTAATTTTGACTTTAGGAAGTACAACATTTGAAGTTCCGCAGTGAATCATTGATTTGCGAAAAATACAAATTAATTCAAGTCAAACAAGTTTATGTGCAGGAAGTGTACAAATTGGACATTTAATCAGAATATAAAGCGGCTCCAAACTGATGGCAGCTTGTAACACAACGACCCTCTTTCCAAGTCAGCCAAAACAGGATACTGGTGGGGCTACTGCTTCGACCGATTTTGAGTTGGCTAATGTCCCTGAACCTGAAATAACCTGGAGTGGGAATACCAGGCTTAAGTTTACTGTGGACATTTCCACATCCAGTAAAACTACCACTTGGTCCACTGGCATTTATATGCCATGTATGGGGTATGAATGTGATTAGGAGAATACAAATATTGGCGTATTTTAATGCTACAAAACGTGCTGAGAACATTCAACGTGTCTTGCTAGGACCGTTGTTTGCCCAAAATACCATACAATGTACTTGGGAGGTTAGA